>NC_136061.1:308945451-313792951 GCF_964261635.1 Lissotriton helveticus
TATGTCATGATATATGCACACAAGTACTTGTGCATGTGTCATTACGCAGCCTCCAAAAATAAAAAGTAAAACAGGAAAGGGAGGGGCAGGAGGAACAACGTATGAACTGGGAATGGGAGTATAGAAGCAGCACCCGGGAGAGACAGCAAATACAAAGGCAGTCACTCCCATGGAGTTCTGAAAGTAAAACAAAAAAATACTACCCCACCTAAGCTGTGGAAGGATACAACTCATCCAATCAGGAAAACTGTGAGCCTGAAATGCTCTTCGGTTGGACAAGCTATCAAATCAAATGCAAGGAAGTGAGAAAGACAACAAAGCCATCCAATCATAGGCTCAGGACTGATCCAAAGGTCACTCCATTGATCTTGGAAACAATAGGTCTGGGCAAGAGCTGTTGTAGCCAAGACCAAAGGGCTTTTTCTAAATAAAGTTGTACAGTTATGCTAGGTTTACCATAAGTTCAATCATTAGTCTTTTTTCTGTAGCAAAGAAGAAACATTTGTAAGGGACTCAAAATGGGAAATGCTATTTTTCCATCACCCTGAAAAACTGTGCTCCACCTTGTAACCAAAGTTTTAAAATGAAGAAACAAAGTTGGACTTATAAAGTGCTGCCAACCCTGATACAGATCCCTCAAACAATTCCAAATGTATTGGCATTTAAAAAACATAAAGGGACAATCAATCTAATGGTTAACACTGTATTATGACCCTAACTTAAATACAAGGAATACAATACTCAGACTGCACATAATTATGCGTTGGGAAAATGGATGTTGGTTCCCTGTAATTAAGCTACTACTTCATTGCTCTCCTAATTTCTATATTGCATATTCATTTTTTTTTGCTAAAGATTTAGGGGTGTATTATCATGGGCTGCGATAAAATTATCGCCGCTTTAGCGTCCGTTTTCGGCCAAAAAGCGGCGATAATGTTATCGTAACATTAGCAAGGACACGCTAGCATGTGTTTCCGTGATTTAGCACCCACTTTGCATCGCATCGTTAATGAGATGCAAAGTAGGCATGCCTCAATAGACTACATGGGAAATATCATGAAGGCAGCTTTGCGATATTTACAACAATGCCCCGGCCGGGGTAGTGATAAACAAAATCGCGCTAATCGGCCATTAAAGCTGGATTTTTAACGTCTGCTAAAATCCAGTGTTAGGCATACTTTGCATAGGAGGTGGAATGTGGGGTTACGACCACAGGGTCGTATCAGCAAGGTCATCGCTGTTTAGCAGGGAACATCGCTGATTTTCCAGCGATGTTGGGACATTTCCCTGCTATCGCTGGAATTTTCCTCGCCACTGTGCTAAGTGTTGTAAATACAGCGCTAGCTTGGCAATGAATTCCAGCGATAGCAGGAAATAGGGAAATGTGCTAGGCACGGCCAGCGATAATTATCGCTGCCGCTTGTTAATATGCCCCTTAGGAAGTTACTTCTTTCGAAAAAAAAAATAGAAATATACTACATATGGGTGTGATAAACAAAAGGGAATAGCTAGAACGAGCAGAGGTGCTACAAGAAGATGCAATGCTCCTTAGAGCATTCACCCTTAAGTTCAAATAACTCACATTTCAAATTACTTTTTAAGAACCGTGGTTACTTTATGCTTAGTTTTTATGTTGCCCCTCCCCATTCTACTTATCAGCCTCCTATTCGCTGCCAAGTAGGCCAGAGGGGCAGATTTCTGGCCTCCGGACTTCCCCCACATCTGGGGTGTGGACCGGAGGAAAGAATGAGGCATGGGAGAGAAGCTACATCAAGCCTGCTTCTTTTAATTTTCGAAGTTTTATATAGCGCGAATGTGACCCAAAAGTATCGGGTATCAGAGCGCTTTACATGAGCACCAGTTGCGTTACATTCATTTTTGTTACACGGGGAGAGTAAGTGATTTGCCCAGAATCACATAGTGCCCACACCATCAGTGCTTGCTTCGCCCTGCGCACGTTACACTTACATACCAAGGAAACTCATGAGACATATTTGTGGGAAACCAGTGGTGCAGGTTTATTTGAGTACAACACAGGTACTGATAGGTGGGTCATCTTACAGGCGATCCAATGCAGCAGCCTCTCGCTGACCCGCATGCCCAAGGAGCCATCTTGCACGGCGAGGCGATGCTCTGATGGTGCAGTACATTATCACTTTATTTCGTTAGACTCCCGCCCCCCCTGTGAAGGCGGGAGATGAGGCACACCCCCGGTCGGTTCAGGCCCCCCGACCGCCCGAAGGACTAACGGGGCGCCGACGCTGTTTCCTGGAACCCCCTCGGCTCCAGGTTCTTGGCTCGGGCACCCTACTGTGCCAGGCAGAGGTATTTAGACTGTATCCTTCTGCCGCAGAGGTACCCCTACTGTCCATCTGCTTCCAGATCGCCCTGTGACTCCGCCTGCAACATAAAACATGATCATTAAGGTATTCAAAACTGTGCCAACCGCTCTGCAGCTGGGTCAGGGTTCAGGGTGGGTTACAGCGCAGAGCAGCCTAGGATTAGGCGCGGGAAAGAAAGGCCGAGCCTGGTTGCTGGGCCTGGACATATCCCCCGGAAGCGCCTCCCCCATCCCCAGGAGAGCCCTCCCCATTGGCTGTTGGCCGGGGGGGCGGCTCAGGGGGGCACGCGCTTCAGGCTCCGCTCGCCCGACGTGTGGGACTAGGGCGCTGTCCCGCCCATGCTCCCCTTCGTGTCGCGCTGCCAGCGGCATAGTGCCCACACCATCAGTGCTTGCTTCGCCCTGCGCACGTTACACTTACATACCAAGGAAACTCATGAGACATATTTGTGGGAAACCAGTGGTGCAGGTTTATTTGCGTACAACACAGGTACTGATAGGTGGGTCATCTTACAGGCGATCCAATGCAGCAGCCTCTCGCTGACCCGCATGCCCAAGGAGCCATCTTGCACGGCGAGGCGATGCTCTGACGGTGCAGTACATTATCACTTTATTTCGTTAGACTCCAGCCCCCCCTGTCAAGGCGGGAGATGAGGCACACCCCCGGTCGGTTCAGGCCCCCCGACCGCCCGAAGGACTAACGGGGCGCCGACGCTGTTTCCTGGAACCCCCTCGGCTCCAGGTTCTTGGCTCGGGCACCCTACTGTGCCAGGCAGAGGTATTTAGACTGTATCCTTCTGCCGCAGAGGTACCCCTACTGTCCATCTGCTTCCAGATCGTCCTGTACTCCGCCACAGCTCTGGAGGAGGCCTCCGTTGATGACAGAGCCCCCCACCCACCTATCTACTTTCTGACACTGTTTTGTGCACCTCTATCATCTTCCCCTTTTGTTTCATGCACCTCTATCATAGTCCCCTTTGCCAACCACTATGGAGATATCTTAACAACCGTTCTTAGACACGCCCTTAGCACAGAAGCCGCACCTCATATAGGGATGCGTAGGTACAGGTAGAAAAGATGCCTTTGTACACAGGGTGCTGTACTTGTTTGAGCCTCAAAATGCTTTATACATACTGGATACCCCGTTGTCGCATGGTAACGCCCCATCTGACCTGCACGCACTTGAAAGAGATGGGTATGGCAGGCATAACGTTGATGCCTGCAGTGAAAAGCCATCATTGTCGACAGATGACTTATTCAATTATTATTTGTTATAGCTTTACTTGCAGCTCCTAACTAGAATCCTTCTAACATACCACCGTGGACTATGGAGGATATGGGACTCCTGTACCTTGTGACCCTCGTCGTCACATGAACACTATGGGGCAGATTTATGAGGCACTTGCGCCACGTTTACGCCGCTGTTGCGTCACGCAAGGCGGCGTAAACGTGGCGCATCCCTGCGAACGATTTACAATGTGACGCATCTAGGCAGATGCGTCACGTTGTAAAGCCCTGCGCCGCTTGTGGGCGTTCCGGCGCAGGGTGGGCGTTCCGGGGCAGGTGCGCCTCGC
Organism: Lissotriton helveticus; assembly: GCF_964261635.1. NCBI lineage: Eukaryota > Metazoa > Chordata > Amphibia > Caudata > Salamandridae > Lissotriton > Lissotriton helveticus. Next base: position 308,949,367 of record NC_136061.1, read on the forward strand.
AAAAGTGGCTGAGTGAAATCTATAAGATTTCACTCAGTCACTTTCAGGCCAATGCTGCGTCAAAAGCCTGCGCCTGCTTGAAGCAGGCGTAGGTCTTGACGCAGCATTGTGGAGATGGGGCACCCCCGAGTCTTGCTGGAGCTGCGTCGCGCTTGCGACGCAACTCCAGCAATGCGTCGCCTTTACGGCACTGATGCGTCACGCATCTGTGCCGTTTTTGCCCCATGGTGCGCCGCATCATAAATGCGGCGCACCATGGGTGGCGGAGCTGTGGCGCACTGTTTATGTTTATGTTTATGTTTATTGGATTTGTAATGCGCAACAAATACCCGGAGGTGTCTCGGCGCAGAGGATTTATACAGTGACAGTGAATGAAGAATGGTACTATTGATCAAAGAGCCATGTTTTCAGCTGTTTTCGAAAAATACAAAGGGTAGGACTGGTCTTAATGGTAAGAGGGAGAGTATTCCACAGTCTCGCCGTGGCTACCAAAAAACGTCTGTCTCCCCAGGCAACTGTTCTGGTGCGAGGAAGAGGAAGAAGGTAGTTGGAAGCCGAACGGAGAGACCTCGTGGGAGTGTAGATCCTGAAGGCATTTATCAGAAATTGAGGGCCTGAATTGTGAATAGCTTTATACGCAATGCAGAGGGCCTTGAATTTTATTCGGCTCCTGACTCTGAGCCAGTGCAGTTGACGTATGGCCGCAGAAACAGATTGATGTTTGGGAATAGCAAGAAGTGCTCTCGCTGCTGCATTTTGGACTAATTGCAATTTGTCCACAACCTGTTGTTGGGCATTTATCAGGAGGGCATTGCAGTAGTCCAATTTTGAGAATATTAATGCAGTTATCAATGTTCTTCCAGCTGCTGGGGGTAGGTAGGGGAGAAGTTTTTTAATTTTCCTAAGGGTGAAGAAAGAGGATGATGTCACTGTATTAACATGATGGATAAATGTTAATTTAGTGTCAAATATGACTCCAAGGTTCTTCACCTTGGCAACCGGTACGGGAGGAGGGCCAAAGTCAATGGGCCACCAAATGTCAGACCATACCGGAGACAGATTGCCAAAGGTCATAACCTCAGTTTTATTAGAATTTAGTTTTAGGCAGTTCATCATCATCCAGGAGCCTATGGCTAGCATGGCCTCCTGGAATCTAGATGCCACTGCCAACCCATTTTTGTGGACCGCCAACACCAGTTGGGTGTCGTCTGCGTAGGTGGTCAGATTCAGCCCATAAGTTTTAATGACCCTCGCCAAGTCCGACACGTAGATGTTGAAAAGTGTCGGACTTAGCGATGATCCCTGAGGCACTCCACAAGGTAGTGAGGAAGTGGGCGAGTAGAACGAGCCTAGTTTCACCGATTGGGAGCGGTTGGCCAGGAAGGAGGCTATGAGATCTCTGGCTAGATGATTAACCCCCAGTGCTGAGACACGGTCGATCAAGATGGTGTGATCGACCGTGTCAAAGGCAGCGGAGAGATCAAGCAGTATAAGGGCAGCTGCCCCATTCTGATCTAAAATTGTTCTGATCTCATCAGCCGCCTTTATCAGTGCTGTCTCTGTCCCATGACCTTTCCTAAACCCAAATTGGGTGTCGTCCAGCAAATGATGTTGATCAATGAATTCAGAAAGTTGACGGTTCATAAGGGCTTCAAAGATTTTTGCTGGGAAAGGGAGACAGGCAATGGGTCTATAACTGGCTGGTTCCAATGGGTCCAGTGAAGGCTTTTTTAACAGAGGTTTGATTATAGTTTTCTTCCATATCTGTGGGTACTCACCTGTAAGAAACATGGAGTTGCAAATCTCGGTGAGGGGGGGTGTGATAGTTTCACTGAGTAGATTGAGTACCGATGGAGGACATGGGTCAAGAGGGGAGCCTGAGGTGATAGTTGTGGCATATTTACTAATTGTCTCAGTGAGGACAGGCTGAAACAAAGAGAACGAAGGGCCAATAGTTAGTAAAGAAACGGGTCGAGGGTCCGGATCTTTGGACTGAACTAATGATGAAAAAGTATCATAAATGTTCGTGACTTTGCTGGAAAAATAAGCAGCTAAGGAGTTACAAAGATCTTGGGATGGCTCCATCGCAGGAACAGAAGGAGGGGTGGATAAGACGTCAACTATTTGGAACAGTTTTCTGGAAGAGTTGTGTGCGAGCTCTATTTGGGATAGATAGTAGGCTCTTTTATGGGCGATTATAGCGCGCTTGTAGATAGCTATGGCAGCTTTATAGCTTTGTTTATCATGGAGGTTATAGTGCTTTCGCCAATGTCTCTCAAGGTTCCTGCAGTGTTGCCTCTGCAGTCTAAGTTCCTCTGAGAACCATCTGGCGGATTTAGTAGAGCGGTTAGGGAAAACTAACTTGGTGGGCACCACCTTATTGAGTGCCTCTAGAAGCCAATCATGGTAAGTAATTGCCGCCTGATTGGGGTTGATGGAAGTATCAATAGAGGGAGACATGAGTGTTTGAACAAGCAGAGAAGAATCTAGATTTTTCCAATCGCGGATACTCTGTGCAGTTTGTGATTTAGGTTGTGCTGGATTAGGGTTATGTGCTTTGATACGGAAAATGACCGCATCATGATCTGACCAGGTTAAAGGTAGTACTTTAATGAAGGATAAAGCAGAGTTGTTAGTAAACAACCCGTCCAGGGTGTGGCCAGCTTGGTGGGTCGGGGCTGTGACTAGTTGATGTAATCCAATTGCTTCCAAGTCGGCAATAAGTTGAATCGTATCTTTATCCACGGGAGATTCAAGATGAAAATTAAAATCTCCCAGGAGTGTGTAGTCCGACGAATCAGTGCACAGTTGTAATATGTCGCCAAGATTAGAGAGAAAATGAGTGCGTGGGCCTGGAGGTCGATAGAAAAGACTACCATTGAAAACTTGATTGTCATTAAGTGTGAGTGAGAATTTGAGAACCTCACTGGACAGAGCGGGCATAGGTTCAGTTTTAAGATGAAACTTTGCTTTATGGATTATAGCAAGTCCCCCCCCTCTTCCTAAAGGTCTGTCCAATTTGGAAACTAGAAAGCCCTCAGGAATGGCAGAACAAAAGTCTGGTCCTGAGGCCGCATCGCCCCATGTTTCTGTAATAAACAGAATATCCAGGTCTAAGTTACAAATCAGTTCCCGGATTTCTAAGTTGTGCCTAGGTACGGAGCGGGCGTTAACAAGGGCGGCTAAGTAAGGGGGCCTAAGTTTCAGGCGAGAAGGCAGAGTAGGTGGACATAGACCAGGGAAAGAATAACGACATGTTGGACAAAGATGACTGGGAGGCGTAAAGGATGTCGCTCCGAACATAGGAGAGCAGGCGTGTGAAAAGGCACTCACCTTTATCTCTCTTAGCTGATCTGCCGTATACCGAATTATCGGGGCTTGGTGTGTAGATGTGTTTCCTGCATGGGAGGTGGCCCTAGGCCCGGGCCAGGCGCGGACGGGCGCAGACGGGCTTGCCTTGAGCGCGCCTTCGGCGCGCTCTCGGCGCGCCCGCTGCGCCCGTCCGCTGCGCTCCCGTGATGGCATCAAGCTTAAGTAGCCGATTGGGCGAGCCTGCTGGACTGCTACCCTCTCGGCCCGGAAGTCAGTGTAGCCCTTCCCAAAATGGCGGTCTATCCCTCCACAACAAGCCGAATAATCGGTGGTGGAACGGGGATCGCGCCTCTAAACAGCACTACAGTGTAACACAAAGAATTTAGTGGTCAAATTACAGTGTGGAAATAATTCTAGTGCTCACAAAAACATAAAATACATTTTATATTAAAAAACCGCTAGGAGCCCCACACGAGGAACATCCGTCCGCGGGATCGTTTTAAAATAGGTGACTAGGGCAGGAGGCGCGCTAGTACCAGTATGTGCTCACAGGACCATTCACCACTCGATTCAAAGACAAATCCAGTGTGGGAGGCTTTCTCATGAGCTTAAGTAGCCGATTGGGCGAGCCTGCTGGACTGCTACCCTCTCGGCCCGGAAGTCAGTGTAGCCCTTCCCAAAATGGCGGTCTATCCCTCCACAACAAGCCGAATAATCGGTGGTGGAACGGGGATCGCGCCTCTAAACAGCACTACAGTGTAACACAAAGAATTTAGTGGTCAAATTACAGTGTGGAAATAATTCTAGTGCTCACAAAAACATAAAATACATTTTATATTAAAAAACCGCTAGGAGCCCCACACGAGGAACATCCGTCCGCGGGATCGTTTTAAAATAGGTGACTAGGGCAGGAGGCGCGCTAGTACCAGTATGTGCTCACAGGACCATTCACCACTCGATTCAAAGACAAATCCAGTGTGGGAGGCTTTCTCATGAGCTTAAGTAGCCGATTGGGCGAGCCTGCTGGACTGCTACCCTCTCGGCCCGAAAGTCAGTGTAGCCCTTCCCAAAATGGCGGTCTATCCCTCCACAACAAGCCGAATAATCGGTGGTGGAACGGGGATCGCGCCTCTAAACAGCACTACAGTGTAACACAAAGAATTTAGTGGTCAAATTACAGTGTGGAAATAATTCTAGTGCTCACAAAAACATAAAATACATTTTATATTAACTGTGGCGCATGTTAACTGGCGCATCCCTGGGGATGCGCCAGTTAACATAAATCTGCCCCAATGTATACTGCTGTGATTACCCACTTACGCAATGTATTGACCTGTATAATGTGCATGTTACTAAAAGCGCTCTACCATCCTGTAATGAGAAGAGTAGTGCTATAAGGAATGAATAGTGCTTCATCAAACGTTATTTGGTTAAGTGCCAGGACAGAGAAAGGACATCTGGCAATCATACAGTGCCTGTACTTATATGAGGATGAACAAAGTCGAGGCATGACTACCTAAGTCACTGCCCTTTTGCTGCAGTATTATCCTTGTACTTGTGTTTAGTACTCTTTTGTAACATGAAACCATAATGCGGGCACGGCATAGTAGTCATTATGACAATGGATTTCCTGCAATCCTCCTTCCCGTGTAATGTTGTAGATACGGTATAGTTGCTAGAGGCCTTTCAAGTGCCATGACCTCGCCTTCATGCTCCATCCTTCCCTCAGGGAACCTAAGGGTGTTATTTCAAGATGTCATAGTTGTACACCTTTCTTACTATCTGCTTAATGAACAAGCGTAATCTGTTTTCGGCCAGTGTCTATTTGCCTTACTGTATCTGGTGTCGGATAACCCGTGGTATGTGACCAAGCAAGCGAACATTATGGAAGTCACCCTGGATCATGATTAATTACTTGCTGCGTGAGCACATTAGCCGAACAATTATGACAGTGCATGTCCTGGCTAAACACTGCAAGGTCATTCCTGAATGGTTATAGCATGGCCTGGCAGATACACCTGACAGGTGGTGGTACTCTTATCCCTTGGAACCTTGGCCATCTCATGTAACCCCTCATGTATACTGCTGTAATTACCCCCTTACGCAATGTATGTCCATGTATCGTGTCATGTTACCTCCAAGCGCTCCCCTTCCTGCCTTGGAAAGGGTGGTGCAGTCCCTGTGAAGTATTTGGCATTATTGCAGTATTATCCTTGCACCTGTGTGTGGTACTCTTTTGTATTTGGCGTGATCTGAAAGAACAAATTTACTCATTGTGCACACTTTGGTTTGTGTTCCAACTGCCTCGCACGTTCCTCAAACTGCCCATGCTGTTTTCCCTTCGTCTGTTTTCAAAGACCAACACGTACATAAATTTGTGTCATGAAGTGATTGCAGGCATGAGAACAATTGGACACGATCTGACCGATCTCTTGGGTGTCTGGAAAGACTTATGACGCAGGTCAGTTTAGAATCTCCAAATTACAGTCAACGAACGACATTATGAAGACCCCATCGTTTATGGCCCTAAACTCTAGTTGAGCCATATCGAAAAGCAATCACCCGACCGGCCTGAAACGGGGTCGCTGATTGGCTGCAAAAGGCGCAATAGTAGGTGACGTGAAGGCGAGCAGGAGAGATTGTGAAGTAGAGAGTGATATACAAGTAGTAAGACTGATAGACTGATACCAAGAAAGAGTGTGGGACAAATGGCAACGCTTACACGCAAGGGTCCTACCGGTTATAACGTACCAGGCTCAAATGGCCACGTTTGAATGTTCAACATGAACAAGGGATGTCCTGTAAGTCATATTATATGAACTCACGTCATCGTGTTTATCAACTGCTGATCAGTTTACAGCTAATCCTCCCAGCAGCGTCCCTCCCCTGTGGGACTGGGGAACTAACTGCTGTCTTGATGATTGCATGCCGTATGGCCGGTAATGGCAGCCGGGTATGGCAAAACGCGTGGCCGGTAATGGCGGCCGGATCTGGCGCCACCCCAGAGCTGCCTCGCGGACTTCGCTGTCAGTGCTCTGCAACAGTGTGGGCCCTGCCTGCTCCATTTGAGGAAAGCCACGTAATGCACCGCTTCTTTACTGCCCTGCATTGGTGAGATACGAGAAGCCCAGATTCGGCGGGTGAAGAATGGACATGCTTTTTTGGTCTAGGCCCAAACCAATTTGAATAACTGTCATCGTGGCACGATGCTGTTTCATTCCTAAAATTTGATTTCCTTAAAAGTTAAACTAAAATTACATTTCCTTAAAGGTTAACCTACGTGTTTGTGGTACAAACCAATATAAGAATAACAATACATCATGCCTTGTATTTACTTTTACTATAGCTGTTCACGGGCTGCCTGTCCCATGCTGCGTGAAGATATGCGCGCTGGCCTGGGCAGCCAAACCGCTAATAATTGATGCGGCATTATCCGCCTGGCTTGATCCCGTGCATATTATATTAGCCAGGCGCGCGAAGAGCGACGCATTCGCATCTCTATCGATTCCTCATGGAGGTAGAGATGCCTATATTTAAGATCTCCGAACAAAAGAAGCGCGGAGGGAGCCTTAGTTACCCCCATTGAACGCGCTGCAGAATACAGTAGGTTACTTCGAGAACTCTTAACCAAAGAAGCGAGCATAGTATTGTAACTGGTTCTTTTGTAAAGCGCTCTGACCCTTCGAGTAATGTTCGCGCTATATAAATCGCATTAAATAACTAATATACAAACCCGTATTGTATCATAGTCGCTCAAACATCCCCCTGTCACCCCATTTGAGTGAAAGCACGCTTTACGAACGTATAGGAACTTTGAATCCAGGGGCTTCCAACGTCTGAAACACAATGCGACTCACCCTTTCCCGCGGAAAGCATGGAGGTATTGTACTCCATTGCTCACAGTCATAAGGCAACCTTGAGGAAGTCAGACTGGCACGCAATTGCGTCATGAGAAGTACGGGGTTGGAACCTACCGTAAGGAATGCTTGGACGCCTCGCGATCTGCATTTAAGCCATTATGAGAAATTGCGGTGGAATGCAAAACTTAGATGAGCCTCGTTAATCTTCAGTATAAATCTCAAACGTGATCAGCAACAACGTTATTAAATTACTATTACAGGTACACCTGGGGTAGGAGTGTCCTAAACCCAAAGAATCAGCCGCATTCGCCCCCTGTTAAGATGTGACTTCTAGTTTATCGTAGCCACAACACATAACAATCCAGACCAGGTGCTGCGAAGGTACAGTCCTAGCATATCTTACACGTGACGCACTGGTAGTTCAGTATGTATTAGAATGCCTCCTGGCCAACTTGATCCGGTACCGCTCGGGCCAGGCACGACTCCGTTCGAGAACTGCCTGAAACCCCGGAGCTCCCAACCAACTACGTCGGGGACCGAGTTCCTGTCTGAAATCATGTAACGAGGGCCCTCTGCAGCACGCCCCGCCGCCCATGCCCTCGGATGACTCACGCCTAAGTCTCCGACGGCTAAAGCTCCACAGACTCCAGGGAACCCGACGCGCAGAAGAGACAATAAGTCATGTCCGGGGCCAAAGTACCTGTGATGAAGTAGTCTCACAACGAACGGAGCCTCGGAGAAAAGAAAACGTCCCCAATAATCGCTACCTCCGGACCGAGCTAAGAGGTGCCAACTAGACGGGATCATAACTCTAACAATATCAGAAACTCCCTAAGCGCCACCGAGGCCGGCGCCCGCGAGACCTATTGTATTGAATGCTTGTTACCAATGCTGTTGGTATCTCCAGGTTTGGCCGCCTCCTGCACTTACACTTGTTAATTACGTTATTAGTACATAATGAAGTCACACTAAATGATACAGCCGCGGCTGAGGCTCGAACCTTGTTTCCATGCTCCAGGGTCGGCACCAAATGTGTCCTCGCACCGAGTAGGAAACACTTCCAGCCCGGACAAGGAGTCTGAAGCAATGTTTCTGAAGGGACTATAGACCAGTGACGCCAAGTAGCAGAAAGCGGCACGGAAACAGCAGTCCTAGTGATAAAAGGCCGGCACTACTCACGAAAGCAAACAAGTTCTCTCCGCCCTGCTGTAGACCGCGCATACCAAGAAGACCGTACCATTCCCCTGCATGTAAACCAAGGTAATACAGGCACACCTAACCACTCCATAGGAGACTTGGGGCCAGATGTAGGTAGGGTTTTACCGGTCGGTAACGGCCGAATTCGGCCGTTACCGACCGGTATTTGGCATTTGATATGTAGGGGCAGGTAAACAGGGAAAATCGGTAATTTTACCGATTCGGTAAATATACCGGTCGGTAAATTTACCGACCGGTATATTTACCGAATCGGTAAAATTGATATGTAGGTGGGACTCTTCTGAGTCCCACAAGGCCTACAAAATCGGTATTTTACCATCAAATTGTATTTGATGTTAAAATACCGATTCAGGTGTGCATGCACATGTGTGCATGCACACCTGTGCCATATGACAGGCAGACCTGCCCTTAGGGCAGGTATGCCTGCCATATGGCCCCGAACCTTTTGTGGGGGTGCTAGAGGGTGTCAAAGTGACACCCCCTGCACCCTTGTCAAAATCGGTATTTACCGAATCGGTAAATACCGACCGGTAATGCCCCATTCATTCCTATGGGCTTCAAAGCCCATAGGAATGAATGGAGCATTACCGGTCGGTATTTACCGATTCGGTAAATACCGATTCTTAACGATTCGGTAAATGGAACATCTGGATGTTCCTACATACCCCCACTTCTTATTTAGCGATTCTTAATTACCGAATCGGTAAAATTCGGTAATTAAGAATCGGTAAATAAGTTTTACCTACATCTGGGCCTAAGGGCCAGATGTAGGTAGGGTTTTACCGGTCGGTAACGGCCGAATTCGGCCGTTACCGACCGGTAAAAGGATTTTGAGATGTAGGGGGCAGAATCGGTAAATTTACCGTTCGGTAAATTTACCGATCGGTAATTTTACAGATTCGGTAAAATTGATATGTAGGTGGGACTCTTATGAGTCCCACAAGGCCTAAGAAATCGGTATTTTACCATCAAATTCAATTTGATGGTGAAATACCGATTCAGGTGTGCATGCACATGTGTGCATGCACACCTGTGCCATATGACAGGCATACCTGCCCTTAGGGCAGGTATGCCTGCCATATGGCCCCCGACCCTTTTTTGGGGGTGCTAGAGGGTGTCAAAGTGACACCCCCTGCACCCTTGTCAAAATCGGTATTTACCGATTCGGTAAATACCGACCGGTAATGCCCCATTCATTCCTATGGGCTTCAAAGCCCATAGGAATGAATGGAGCATTACCGGTCGGTATTTACCGATTCGGTAAATACCGATTCTTAACGATTCGGTAAATGGAACATCTGGATGTTCCTACATACCCCCACTTCTTATTTACCGATTCTTAATTACCGAATCGGTAAAATTCGGTAATTAAGAATCGGTAAATAAGTTTTACCTACATCTGGGCCATAAAGAGGCAACTCCACAAGTCAGCAGCCAGAAACACTTGCACACGAATTACATAATAGAATAGACGTGCATGTCCTCGCAAAATGAAACAAATGATCGAAACCGGCCGTACAACGTTTTTTGTCGTGCACAGGTGTATGTGGTGCAATAATCATAGATGGATGGGACGAGTCTGTGTGTATGTGCTAATTTGCATACCTGGATAACTGAGAACTGATTTCCAGCACGTTAGAGTGCCCCGAAGGCTGCATAAGCGCTATGCATATGAAACACAATACACGTGCGCAGGGTGACGGCATGCTATGTGCGGCATATCGTCTGCCTGTGTTTCATACCGGGTTCTTCTTGGCGTGTACTTTTTGACCTATGACTACAAATAGGCTAGTAGAAATTAAAAGTGCTATCATTCAAAGTGTTGCTAGTTCAAACCAGGACTGCTGAAGGTCACTGGCATGGCTTGTGAGTCGAGAAGATCACTTTCAAAATTGGCCGCACCGGGCGCCCTTAGCCGCATGCGCAGGAATTCACCAAGTAGCGCCCCAAAATGGCCGAATACCGACGCCATTGACCACGTGCGTCGGACAACGGGGAACAGATTGCACTAGAAAATGGCGGCCCTGGGCGCCATTACCCTTCTGCGCCAGACATCACACAACTAGTGCCCCAAAAAATGGCCGCACACGTACGCTGTTACCCACTTGCGCCGGGCATCGGCAAGTGTGTAAACGTAGCCAACAAAAACCCCAAAACTAAATCCAGACCAGCCGGAAGCAAAGTTCGAGGCGCCTGTCGTCAACCCTTAGAAAACTTCTACATCACCCAATCAATTTGCCCCACTACCTCCTGTCCAGCACACCAGTTAAACACTGACTGTTGGCTCACAGTGGTCACCTTGCTGATACAGCTCACCCGCATAATAAGTTAATTGTTATAAATCTAAGTGACGGCAGTTAATTATTTGCCCCCTAAGGCAGTTCTAACCACAAAATGTTCAATGCCTTGAGAACAATAAGAACCCGATATTGTTAGTGTGTGGACAACGGTGTTTGTCTGTTAATCTATCAAATGATATCCATGTGGCGTCTACGAGAGCTATTCAGGAAACGTAACAACGGTGTCAACAACACGACATGCAGACATGGCAACATATTTAAGGGAGCGTTTCAGGAAACGTAACAACGGTGTCAACAACACGACATGCAGACATGGAAACATATTTAAGAGAGCGTTTTAAACAAGTTGCTTCATAATGAGACGTATGCTTTGGTATTTAGTACACTTGTAATGTTCACCTGTATCACATTTGTTCCTATTGTGCAACGCTCTGACACCTTCGGGTCAAGTCCACGCTACATAAAGCGCATAAATAAAATACACAAACTGTGCCTACTAAACCCAACACAGCCCGACTGCGTGTACTCGAAAGTTGCCGCTACAAGGTGCAGTGACTGCGGCCCACAAGAGCAGCTGTAGCCCTCAGTCATTGCTCCGATCATTAAAAAACATTTCGTCTCTGAAGCGGAGCCATGGACGGTTAATTCTTGCTGCAATCTCTTTGATGGCTGAACTACAGTCCCAGACAGACATAAATCTTCAAACCGATCATGGCCAAGACAGAAGGTGTGGAGTCGAATCAAGGTAACATAAGGGCGCAGGGGCCATTTTAAAAGTAACATTTCTGATGAACAAATGGGCATTTACCCCAGCACAGCGCCACAACGTTATATCTAAGTAATTTACACCAGCACAGCGCCACGACGTTAAATACGAACAACTGTTTACCCAAAACACGCACACGTTGAACAGCACATGCCAGCATATGCCACGTGTACCACAGGAGTGCTAACCCCACCGGAGCGCTATAAAATTAGCCTATTGCCCTCCTCACCTCAACGGCCCGAGAACAGGTCACACTAACCTCGTAGAGAGGGCCCGCCGCTTCCTAGTCTCCTCAACCACGCATAGCAAAATTATATCACCTTACCGCAAACAGCAGTTTACCACCAGGAATACAGGATGCTAAGTAAAGTGCCGAGACTGAGACTCGAACCCTTGTACACAGGTCCGAGGTCGTACGCCCAAACAGCCAGGCCAAATCAACCCAGCAAAAATCCACAAGGCGGTCGAAGCATTGCTGAATAACAGAACCCAGCTGTGACCCGGGCCTCTCTGTCCCCCCGCTCCTTAGCATCGGACACGCTGCCAGAAGCGAAGACACCCTCAGCCCCGACTCACCTAATAAACCGGACAGACCAAACGGCACAACGAACCCCCGGCGTAAAGGGACAACGCGTCCAGACCGCATGGCTGTTACAGCGCAGAGCAGCCTAGGACTAGGCGCAGGAAAGAAAGGCCGAGCCTGGTTGCTGGGCCTGGACATATCCCCCGGAAGCGCCTCCCCCGTCCCCAGGAGAGCCCTCCCCATTGGCTGTTGGCTGGGGGGGGCGGCTCAGGGGGGCACGCGCTTCAGGCTCCGCTCGCCCGACGTGTGGGACTAGGGCGCTGTCCCGCCCATGCTCCCCTTCGTGTCGCGCTGCCAGCAGAAGCGAAGACACCCTCAGCCCCGACTCACCTAATAAACCGGACAGACAAAACGGCACAACGAACCCCCGGCGTAAAGGGACAACGCGTCCAGACCGCGTGGCTGTTACAGCGCAGAGCAGCCTAGGACTAGGCGCGGGAAAGAAAGGCCGAGCCTGGTTGCTGGGCCTGGACATATCCCCCGGAAGCGCCTCCCCCGTCCCCAGGAGAGCCCTCCCCATTGGCTGTTGGCCGGGGGGGCGGCTCAGGGGGGCACGCGCTTCAGGCTCCGCTCGCCCGACGTGTGGGACTAGGGCGCTGTCCCGCCCATGCTCCCCTTCGTGTCGCGCTGCCAGCGGCAGGATGTTGAGCGTCGCTGCCGAGACTCGAACCCGATTCCCCAGATTTGAGGTTGATTGCCCTAGACATAAGGCTACACCCTCTCCCGAACTGTGGTGCATGGTCTGAGTTGCAGGTGAAGGTGACATCATGCTTGCGCTCCGTATCAGCTGAGGCAGAGTGCTAACAGGGTGTGGACTCCCTGAAAATCAACCACCTGAAAATGGAGATGATAATGAAGGAGGATTTAGAAAGTGTAAACAGCAACTTCAGGAAAGTAGTGACCTGGCGCCTCCTAAAATCAAGACAGGAGGTAAGAGAGGGAAGGGAAGAGCTATGGAGCTGTGACTCTTCAGGGGAGGCGGTCGCTCTTTGGGATGTACGGCCATTTGAAGCTGTGTTTGAGAACACAATGACAAGTGTTTGGCGTCTGAATGGGCAATCAATGTTTAAACCTGGCTATTTATGATGGTACCAAGCCATTTGAAACTATACATGGACTTTTTGATTGTTGGAATCTAAACATACCATTGTAATTGCATTTTTAAAAACGTGCATTCATTATTATTTCACTTATCTAAGTCACGCTCTCATTAGGGTCAAAGGAAGCGTGGTAACACTTCCTTTGATGTCAAAGGGCGTTTTAATCACCCAGTGTTTTGATGAGTCGACATCCATTCGATATAGAATTAGTTACATGACAAGAGAAGTCTGTTTCCTGCCTCGCTGTCTTATTACAGCTCTCAAATCATAGTGCCAGCTCAGGGTCAAACGTTTAAAGGGTTCATAATTTGCAAACGTGAATCACAGCTAACGAAGAAGGTGGCATGCAGGAAGATGCTAAGCAGTGATAAATTCTTCATGTGCTATTAAAAAGCACGCGGACAGCCCAAGGAGATGAATTACACGGCCACAGAGGAGCCAGAGAAACGTCAAGCTTGCAGGGAGCTTGCACGCAGATTTCCAGATACAAATTATATTTTCTCTTGATCTTTTGGAGAAAAAAGCTGCTTCATTATAGCTCAGATATCAGCGCAGATGTGTGCTGCTATATATTTATATACATTGCTTAATGTCAAAGAAGGAGAGTCGAGGAAGGGCAAAGGGATGAAATAGGAATGTGGCACAGAAAAAAGTGGGACCAAGATAAAGCAGCAACAGGCTGAATATTTGGTAGGGGACAGAGATGGATGTGCATATGGCCTTTCTTGTTCCAATAGGAATTGCCTGTGGAAGTAGTCTACAGGTGGAGATTTATATAGCGCATACTAAATATTGCATGTTTGTTAGGGTGCTTAAATAAAAATGAAATGAAAGACCTCCAGTTTGCGGTCATTAGCAGGAGGAAAGGCTGGATCAACTCCTTTTACGTTCTCACCAGTGATCTCTGCAGCTGGCACTGAACCCAGTGGTACTCTGATGATCATGTATCCCATGCCTGCAGAGAGGAGCAACAGGGCCCTTGCTGCTGCTTATTGGATGAATCTAGTAGGCACATTTTCTGAACAGCATTTTGGTGCCAGCACGTGTCTGTGAAAGTCTCCAGAAGGAGCTACTAATACCCAGAAAGAGCATCCTGGCTCTGAGGAGAGACCAGCAAAGACAGAACCTAGAACAGAGGACTTGTAAGAGGAATTATGTGGCTTGAAATAACCAGGTATTTAGGTACTTCCTGAAGATATGCCATTCGGGCTGTGAGCAAAGAAGCACAGACCGAGCATTACGAGTTCTTTGGTCGAAGGTATGACAAACAGCGACCGCCAATTTTCGGTTACTTAATGCGAGGCACCACCGCTAGGCAGAGTCCTGATGAATGCAGAGAGCAGGAAGTTGAATAAGGTATTAAGCGCCTTGAATGTAAGAAGGGACAGAAATATGCAGAGCGATTTGAGTGAGGCACAGAGCCTTGAAATAAGTTTGCTTATGTACTGGTGGCCAATGCTGGTCGTTGAGACGACCCAAGATATGAACGAGGGTGGGTAAGACAAGGACAAGGCACGCTGCCAAATTTTGAATCACTTGGAGTCAAAGAAGAAGATAATCTGTAGAGCCCAAATATAGGACATTACAGTAACCCAGATGTGAAGTGATCATGCCATTGATGGTGGTTTTTCCTGCCTTCGATAGAAGAAATGCGAAGCATTTATGAAATATTTCCAGTCAATTTCCCAAGTGGCAGCCACTCTGGTGCCTTGGGAAATATTGCTAGATTATGGTTGCGGGTGATTCTAAGTCTACCCAAAGAAGAGTGTCACCAAGATCCAGAGGCCACAAAGCAGAGGTCCAGACTAAGGAAGATTTAACAAACATCATTTCTTTGGTATTATCTCTGTTCAGCCTAAGTCAGTTAAGAAGCATTCCAAGAGGTGACCACCGACATTTAAGCTCGGAACTGATAGAAGTTGTGAGACATGGAAACGGTAAGTTGAGTATTGGCTACAAAGGACAGAACCTGAAATCAAAAGGATTTACCTAGACAAGTTAACAGAGAAACATACAAAATAAATAGCGTACGACCGAGGGTGGAGCCCGGTAGGACATGACATGGGGAAATGGTAATATCAGCTTTGAAAGAAGGAAAAGATCATTTAAGTGCAAGAGAAGAGGAATGAGAAGAACCACAACAGATCATTAAGACAAATGGAACATTGACGGAGACACTCTATGAGAAGAAAATGTCACACAAAAGCCTGTGAGAGGTCAAGTAGGACCAGGGTGGCAGATCCACCTTGATTCCAAGACGGTGCCGAAGCAGTTTGTGGCAGCCAGCATTGCAGATTTTGTGGTATATGCAATGCAGAAGCAGATTGTGAGAAGTCTAGGATCTCTGGCTGGGCATTTTCCCCACCAATCACAGCACTGCCATTGCAGCGTTGTGATTGGCTTAGGGAGGGAGGCTTCCTGCTTCCTGTTCTTGCCGGAGGCAGGAGAGGAGGAGCAGGAGCTGAGAAAATGCGGGGCTCGGCCGGCGGACAGGTATGTTTTTTTATTTATTATTAAATTAAACCCCCCAACCTGGCCCGCGCGACTCACCGCCTCCCGACCCCCGATTAATGCTGGTCGCTACTACAGCAATACCAATCAGAAGCCAGGGATGGTCACTCTACGCCAGAGGTTTCTACCCTTATGCCATGACCTTCATTATGAGAATGAAAGCCATTACCGTTCCTCGGATGGCTACCAATATGCCAAGGATGGGCACACTATTCCAGGGCACAATGTATACCAGAGACGGTGACAATATTTGCGTGGACAACCACTACTAAGCGTGACATTGCCATAATCATACCAGGGATGGCGAAGATAATATAATAAGTCTCTAACCTCAATATCCACTATGTAGTCATGATTTCAAGGGGCAGCCGCAATATGAATGACCACCAAAAGAGCCATAGTACGTAACCACTTTCCACAATACGCCAAGGCCATTGTTATGCTGGGAATTTAACATAAATGTCCACAAAATATTAAGGTAACCTTTGAGCAAGGCATGGCAACCATGAGGGGATCACTAGGCAAGGATTCCCACGAAATGCTGGGGCTACCATTATACCAGTGCTAGCCACCATTATGCCTAGAGGGGCACAACAATTTAGGAAACCATCAGTATGCTAAGGATACCCACAGTATGGTATACAAAATCCCATGCAGACATGCATCTGCTCACATAATCACAAGCTTACTCACATACTCACACACAAACTTTCGACCACACACACAAGCAGAAGAAATCACTCTTACATAAACACACACAAACATACACACACACTCATTCACATTTGTGTACACTTCCATATGCTTCATTCAGTTTAGTAATTCTTTATTTGACCAGGCAGGCCATACAAGACAAAGAAACAACATTGCACAGCATACTAATACAACAAAAAGAGAATTCCACAATAGAAACATCAAATGTGTTATAGAACAGCAAGATATCTTGATCGATGAATATCAGCAACCAAAAATAAATACATATGGTAATCTCACAAATGATTAAATGGGCAAATTGTCAATAGTAAAACCGGTAAGAGCAAGCAATATTAAAAAGAAAATTGTACAAAACAAGTGTGCCGGTCATATAAAGTCCTTCACTACCTTAAGTAATATATTAGCTCTGCATCGTTCTCCTGGCTCTGATAGCGGCTTTTAAGAAAGAGCTCATTTTAAAACAGATATTCAGAGGGTTTAACGACAGCAGATGATGTAGCGCTTCATTGTATCTGCGATAACCAAGGGTTTTTAACAAAAGGCTTGAGAAAGTGCACCAGTGCATATTTATAACAAGCAAAAAAATAATGTAACAAAGACTGTTCAGAGAGGTTATCACAAGGGCAAAGTGTTGCGGAGCTGCCCAAGTTGGCATAAGAACCAGCAAAAGACGCCATACAGTGTTAGATCTGAACCGAAAAAGCAAAGATCACTCCCAACGAGTTAATTCAAGTCCAAGATAGAAAACTGGCTCTGGGGAAGCAAGCAGCCTATTATAAAGTGACACTGTGCTTTTTGTGCTCTCCAATGCAAATCTCCTTTCTTTGCAGAGCTGAAGATATAAATGCTTAACCATTCATTTATCCTCTTTCCCTATAGCTGTAGGCAAAGAAAAGAGAGAGGACAACCCCAAAGCCATCAAAGTATTCAGCCATGGTATAGTGCATCTTTTGTCCAGGCAGAGACAATCAAAAATAATATCCCTGCATATCTTGTAATGGGGATTCACCCAGATACAGATCCAAAAAGCTCTGAGTGGACCATGTAACCCAGAGATGTTGCATGGAGGTGTAAAAACCTTCAACAAATACCGTTTTCTAAAGACTGTAGTGAAGAAGCATTGTAGTAGCCCCAAACCCCTGCCCCATACAATGCTCCAGGGATACATTGAGCGTTGTACACTTTTAACAAGGGTGAAATATTACCTTTGAGTGAGGAGCTGGAAAGATTTAAAATGGCTGCCGCTGATCTGGTGAAATTCTAGAGACAAGAAGTCCCCTGTGAGTGCCAGGAGCCTGTAAAGTAAATGTGATTCCCATGTAACTTAACTCTATAACACCAACCAAAGACTGTCCGTTAGAAATAAGTCTGCTTAAGATACTTTTACAAGGCCCACAAACCATGGTGTGTGACTTTGCCGTAATTTGTGGTCAGATCTAGATTACTCATGAAGAGCAAGAAATAGTCCACAAGCTCACAGAAAGCTTTAGGTGGGCGCGACAGTAGGACCACATTGTCCGTGTATAACAACGCGGGTACCTGGACTCCAGCGATTCTTTGGGTGTCAACGAGATTGGATGTCAGGTAGGGACAAAGATCATTTATATATATATAAACGTAGCGGGCCTATATGCACCCTTGGCGCACTCTAAGTTTTAAAGAACACTCAGGAGACATGTCACCTTTCGGGATGATGCGCAACTTAGCTTTCAAATCGACATGAAAGTAATACAAAAAGTTGACCAGGGGAGCTTCAATCCCAAGATCCAGCAGCATTAACAACAGTTTTGACCTATTCACCGAGTCAAAGGACGTGGACAGGTCCCTAAATACAAGGGGCAGTGCTTGGCCATTGTGTATTTATTTACAATTAAGCTCAAAATTAAGCACTGCTCAGTTGTTCCTAGTTCACGGGGGAACCTATACTGGAAGGGCGAGAGAATGATATGCTCTTTGGCCCACTCAACAAGATGATTATAAATTACTTTTCCAATTGTTTTCACTGTACTGTCTATGAGTGAGATTGTTCTGTAACATTTGGAGGCCACACGATCCCCCCTTTAAAAAAAAAAAAAAAAGGGCACCATGGACGATAGGGACAAAGATTGGGGGATATGCATGTTCAGTGAGCTATTAAAAATGTTGGTGCTCAACAGGCCCCAGAACTCAATGTTACATTTTAGGAGATCTGTCGGGATCCCATCAGACCCTTTCACATCCTTGCACAAATACTCTTATAATACTTTAATACAGCCCCAGAGTTCTCTCTAGGACCTTGCACCCTGAACAGTTGGTGCTGCAGTGTGTGGTAACAGTGGACGAGCAGCCTCATCTCAGGTTGTGCCTACGTATGCATCTGACGATGCACAAACATAGACATCATTAATTTATTTACATTCATACCTGCACCTCACAGGCCAGCTCTGCACAAGCTTGAAAGATCTACAGGAGTGTTGCCTCCAGAGATCTATAGGAATGTTGCCTCCAGAAATGTATTGGAGTGTTGCCTAAAGAGATCCATAGGAGTGCTGCCTCAAGAGATCCATAGGAGTGTTGCTTCCGGAAATGTATAGGAGTGTTGCCTCCAGAGATCCATAGGAGTGTTGCTTCCGGAAATGTATAGGAGTGTTGCCTCCAGAGATCCATAGGAGTGTTGCTTCCGGAAATGTATAGGAGTGTTGCCTCCAGAGATCCATAGGAGTTTTGCCTCCAGAGTTCTTTAAGAGTGTTGCCTCCAGAGATCTACAGGAGTGTTGCCTCCAGAGATCTACAGTAGTGTTGCCTCAAAAGATCTACAGGAGTGTTGCCTCTAGAGATCTATAGAAGCTTTGCCTCCAGAGATTTATAGAAGTGTTCCCTCCAGAGATCTACAGGAGTGTTGCCTCCAGAGATCTACAGGAGTGTTGCCTCCAGAGATCTACAGGAGTGTTGCCTCCAAAGATCTACAGGAGTGTTGCCTCTAGAGATTTATAGAAGCTTTGCCTCCAGAGATTTATAGGAGTGTTGCCTCCAGAGATCTACAGCAGTGTTGCCTCCAGAGATCTACAGGAGTGTTGCCTCCAGAGATTTATAGGAGTGTTGCCTTCAGAGATCTACAGGAGTGTTGCCTCCAGAGATCTACAGGAGAAAGGCCACACCTGCCATCTATGCCAGGGACCAGCATCCCAACCACCACTGGCTTCAGAGTCTGTGGCATCGGGGCCAGCGGTCGAGTGTGGCCCTGCAGCTGAACAACCCTGTTCCTGGGCTCCCTGCACTGGTGCTTCCTGGCCACTCAAGAGAGCTCTTATGACCTGCGTGGTCACTGGGACCCCTAAAGTCCATTCATATGCGCCTCGGTAGTTGTGTTTTACTTCTGTTGTATCTCCAGACAGGCATATGTAGCAGGAGCTCCCATGTTGTGGATCACAGCTGTAGTGCAGGTTTCCCAATGGCTGCTGCTATATCCTCCCCCAAAGCCTGCTGCATTAGACAGCATTTATTCTGCACAGAATGCACCTAAGGCCTATTCAGCGACTGAATACATACAATACGCTTTTAGTCATACACATGCACCGTGTCAATGTATGCAGCATTCCGAGCCGCGTCTCTACAGGCTCTGTGACAATACATGAATGAAGCAGCTACTAGAAGCCTCGGGCTGGATAGCCAGCACTAAGCTAGTAAGTCGTATGTTGAATGCATACATAAATAGTAAAGCTAGTAAGTCTTAGAATAATACATACTAACAACATGAAGAGTGTAAGACTCTGCACGGCAATGGAGCACAAAAGAGGAAGCCTTCAATATTCAGAGTAACTAGAGCATATTGATGCCAACAGTGCATCTTCGACACAAACCAAATGCATAGTGACAGTATATATGCTTGAAATTAAACACGATAGGCAATTTAAGCATTTGTGTAGGTGCGTGCTATCCCTTCAATGTTTTTAGGTCTGGTGTTAGCCAAGACTCTCTGCTTTTATTTTACTAAAATTATATATAATATACTTACAGGGCTTCCAACCAGCCCTATTCATCCATTGGTCGGTTGGTGTGTCACATGTTCTTCCACCCACTGCAGCATACAACATGGGGCAGTGAGTCAGCCCATTTCAATCTTTGTCATTCTGCTCTTGCACAAGGACAAGGAAGATATCAACACACAAAATAGTTCCCTTCATTGTCAGTGACTAGTATGACAATGTGTTTTTTTAAACCAAAACATTTTTTTTTGATGATAGTCTGTAGACTTCCCCAGCAAGTAAGATGTGCAAAAACCATGACAAAAGAAAACAAGCATTAACAAAGCCAAAAGGCTGGTAACCAACGGCAGGCCTATTGGCTGTGCCATTGGTTGTTGAACACTGCTATCAGCTTCTAAACTAATTCATTTTGTATCAAAAGGTCTTTTTGATTTGCACTCAAATTAGTGCAAACCACGTATGAGGTTTGCAAAAGACATGTTTCTGCTACTTTAAACACCACATCTAAATAAAGGTGCTTAAAATGATGTTCCATAAATCAGACTTTTGGGAGTCTGTTTAATGTGAGCTATCTCGCACGATACACACTATCTGCACTCTAGAAATTCAATTTTGCCCACTGCACAGAACATGGCCCTCTCTAACATAGGTATTTCATGCCCCTATGTATAGTAGAAATAAATCATGGCTCATGTCTGTAACCAACCTATTTGGCACACTGCTTAAACAGCCATGCATGTAGAGCGCACTTTTTCAGAACTATGAGAGAGCACCAATCTGAAAAAAAAATGTATAAGTGCACCATATTTACAAGCACGTAGTTAGTTAACATATACCATGCACCAGAGTGTCTTATATTCAGTAGTGAAATGTATAGAGTGTTTAAGTAGGGTAACAATAATCATAGCAGTGTGAGACTAGTGCAGAAATGTTGGAATGAATATGAAAATCTCACGTTCTCATGTTAAAGGAATCATGTAAGAGTTAAGTGGAACCTTGCAAACCAGTTAAATTGTGTAGGCCTCATGGCAATTCACAGAAAATCTAAACGTGCTGCTAAAATAATGTGAGGTGGGGTTAACGTGGTTCTTCCAAAATGTATTATCGAATTTAGTATTGAAATATATGCTTTATAGATGTGTTGCTTTTAGAAACGTATGTTAGTTAAGAATGCTGTTTAAATCAAGTTAAATGTTTTTAGAGTGCAGGGACCCGCTTCATGTAAATAAAATAGGCTCGAACTGATAGTGATGTTCCTTTGATCTGCAATGTGCTCGTTAGAGGAGAAGTCGAAAGGCGCCAAGTACAGAGCTTTGCATATGCTTTACGACCTATAGATATGGTGGAGCCTGGAATTTGAGGCCCACTGTAGGACGGCCTGTATGCAGGTGCGAGGGGTCCTAATCAGTCGAAATGAATGGAGCCTTGTTCAGTGGCGCTTGGCGCAGGCCTGTAGGAGTCTTCAGGAATTTCAGGGGGTACCGGCGCACTGAAGAAGAAGCCTGGGAACCAAGGTCAACTTTAACGAGGGTCTTGAAGAGTACCATCATGGAGTTTACCGCGCAAAGATGTACCACGTGAGGGGCGTCCCAAGGGGCGTTCCTATCGGAAATGTGATTTTGTATTAGGGAAAGCGACCCGGGAGGAGAGCAGAGCAGATGATTTTGGGAGCCTAAGGAAGCAGATGGGTAGGCAGATAGGCTGATCAGGAGAGACCCATTATCAGAGAAGAGACAAAGAGAAGTGCGTGATCTTCTTAGGAAGTCACCACGGCTGACACCTTTTTGGGGTAAAGATCTTGTTAAGTAGGGATGTCACTTAGTCTAGTGTAGGGACAGACTAACCTGAATTTTCTTTTCTGTAATGACTCTTAGGTTGCAACTTATATCGATTCTTGCAAACCTAATGATCTTCGAACTTGTACTCATTATTCTGTTTTGTAGACTCAGATTATTCAAAGAATTTATGTTCATAGTGATACCAGTTTACCTTTTGAATCTCATCTTAAGAAGTTTGTATCTTCAGTTATCTTTGGTTTTATATTAAATTTTCAAAACTTAATCATGGTCAGTGGTCATTTAGAGTGGTGTAAGTTCTTAATTGATTGACCTATTGTTAGATTGCCTTTTACTCAATGACAGGTACCAACGATCCAGTCGACTTGGTTTGGGATCTGGTAAGGTAACTAGTAACCAGTAATCCCGCGTTAACAGTTGGTAGCAGAGGATGGTTATCTTCTTGAGGAAGGTAATCTAGAGAGGTTAGTTTACCCCAAGGCCCCTAGACATCGAGAGACGAGCAGCGGAAGAATCGTGAGCCGAAGGTGCAGACGGTGCGAGAAAAGCAGCAGTATCGGAGGAGAGTGAGTATAACAAGGGTCATGCGTGAACAGATTGCGGTGTTTTGTGTTGTATTTGTATTGTAATGTCTTGCGGAGTTGAATGCCTGTAGTGTGAATGAGAGAAGGTTGTGAGCGCGCGCAACCTGGTGAACCGGTTACCTGGTAAACGGGTGAACGGGCAAATCTTAAGTTCAGGCCAGAGCTTAAGTGGTTTGGGTGTATCGAACATCCCGAGTAGTTGTCGACCAGAGTACGGAGGTCACGAGGTACCATTGACCGCCGTGGGACCGAGATAGGGGGAGTGTAAGAGTGAGCGTATGAGTAACGGACGCTGGTCGGAAGTTACTGTGTGTGAGTGACCTATCAGAGAAGGCGATTGTCTGGAAACGGAAAAGACATTTCGTCAAGTTAAGGTGACAACTACAGAAAAGACTGTGGGCGTACAGTCAAGAAAGGTGATCGCTTGGACGGAAGTAATCATTTTTCAGAGTATGAATGGGACGCATGCATGACCGAGGAGACGAGCTGAGAAAGGAGGGGAACTGCTGCGAAGGGGGACGAGTGACGTCAGCAAGAGCCGCGCTGAGATAGGGTGGCGAGTGAAGAGCCGCGACGCGATAGGACGGTTGGTGTGACGTCTGCAAGAGCCGCGACGCGATTGGGCGGCTGGTGCGACGTCAGTGAGAAGTCGCGATCGGGTAGGCCAGTTAGCGAGAACAGCGCGGCGATTGGTAGATTGTCATTAGGAAGTAAACAAACGCGGAGAAAAGAGAAATCATGAAGTGCTTTAAGTGTTTGAAAGGGATTTTTAAAAGAAAAAGAAGTGAACATTATTACGGGGAAGAGGCACCGCCGGAGGGTACACCAGCTCATTATATGGCAACGAATGTGGGGCTGCATACGATATTATGGATTGGGGCTTGGAATAAGCTTACGGAAGGGAATGAGGAAATGCAGTTCCCGAAGTATGGGACGTTTAAGTTCGAGGTGTTACATCGGCTAAAAGCAACCATGTCCGCATTGAAACCCTCGCCTAGACCGACACAGTTTGAGGCCCTTAACGCATGGATTAGGGCGGCGCACGATAGGAATCTGAATAGGCGTCAAGAAAGGCTGACGCGATCGGTAAGAGCAGTGAGAGATTCCAAATGGGATGAGGACGCCAAGAGGTGGAGGGTACAGGCTATTGAGGTGGATAAGTTGTACCCAGTGAGAGAGGTAGCAGGAGGAAAGAACCTCATGGAAGAGGATGAGGAGAGCGACTCGGAGGACAACTTGATAAATAGATTGCTGATAGATAGACCGCCTCCGAGAGTTGGGGAGATTGAATGTAGAGGACTCGCAAGGGAAGGTGGGGCTGCCATAGAGGGGTATGTACCACTTCCTACATCGGAATGGACACCTATCAAAGGTGGGGAGACACCTCAACATAGTACAGCACAGAGTGTAGTTGGAAGGTTTGTGGTACAGAAAACGCCAACCGCAGAGAGGGCTGAAACCTTTGGATTGCCAGATGCTCTCCAAGTACCCGTTACCATAGGACCCATAGTATCGATTTACAACCCAGAGAATGGGAGAGAGGAAGAACAGATACGGTTAGACAGAGAAAGGGTTGAGATGGAAAGGAGGAATAACACGACAAATGCCTGGAAGCAATTGCCAGGACCGGTAACGTGGAACACCCCATTCGAACCGACAGTGAGTCCCGCAACAGAGCAGGGGGGTCAAAGAGGACCGATGGACCTAAGGGGACCGCGGCCAAAGTCCTATACAGAATTAAGAGCTGATTTGAGGGAATGGGATGGGTCCGCAGTAACCCCGAGTAACAGGTCAAGAACAGAACCAGAGGGGGAGGAGCCTAGCTCGCGACCGAGATGGCCGCGCTTTAGCTCGGCTCCGTTCGCCCGCCTGTGTTTTCCACATTTATCCTGCATTTATCCTGCCCCGGGAAGCCCTCCTTGCTGTGTGGTACTATTCCGACGCTCTGCAGGCACTTACCACTTGTTCCAGTTGTCCTGGCTGCTGTGGGTCCGGTGCAGTGCCCTCGACCGTTCCCGGGACTCGAGAGCGGACTGGCCTGGTTCTTCGTCCCGGCTCCTGGGCCGGATGCAGCCTGCGGGCTTGCCCTTCGGAGCGCGCTGGAGGTGATTGGAGGGCCGCTGTTCGTGTGAGCCGGAGGTTCCTGGCTGAGAGACTCCTGTGTGGCGGCAGCCTTGGATGGTGCCGCTGCCCTTCATTATTGGGGTTCCTCGTGTGTTCAGCTTCCTCCCCCTTTGTTCTCCGGTCCGGCCATTTTGTTCTTTGCCGCCCGGACTCGGAGAACGGGACTGGCGACATTGGGGGGCCGGCGAATCCCCTTCTTCTGGTGGCCCCCCTTCCTGTCCGGGGTGTTCTACTGCCTGTCGGCGGGACTTCTTCTGCTTGACTGCCGCCCCGGCGGAGGTTGTTGGCCGCGCGGCCTGTGCGGGCTCTCAAGATGGCGACCAACCCCAATTGTTTGGGCCGGGCCCGGACGAGCACTGGGGGCCCGCCGCAAGGCCCGGGTGTCGGATACTGTAAATGTTTTCCTGCACTTAAGGGGATCTTGAACATCCTGCTATCCTGGCGGCTCTCGGTGGCCGCGCCACTCCTGGCTCTGGAGACGGTTCCTCACTGCGGGCCTCCCGGGCCCCCGCGACCGGATGAGGCATTGATATCGCGGGGTGTGGCTGGTACTCTCCTGGCGGCCTCTGCCCTGGCTGCCGCCCCGGAGGTGCGCAACCTGACGGCGCCTTCTCCTCCTGTGCTGCCTCCTCTGCCCTTGGCCCGGGAGCTGGATTTTGTTTTGCCGGACTTTCATGATTCTCCTGGTCCCTCTCAATCACCACTGCCCGATGACGTCTCCTGTGCCGGCCCGGATGGGTCGGTTTTTATGGATATATCCTTGGAACTGTGCCTGCATCGTTTGCTACATTCTGTGATTTTCCTGGATCTTCCGTGCTTTTCTTCCTGTGACTTTTTTGGACTGCCGTTGGACTCTCCTGCTGCCTGCCTTCTGTTCTTTCTGGCAGGGTCCTCGTTGGATCGGACCCTTACTGCTTTGGATAAAAAGGGTCAGGGCTGATGGAACCTGGCTCTTATATGCGGTAGCTCATGAACGGTTTGGATGATCTTTGTGTCCTGATATGGTTCTGTGTAACTGGGTAGTGCTCCTGGACTTTGGCCTGATACTCTTTGGCTTCCCGAGGACTTGGACCTTCAACCCGGGCGGGTGGATGGGTGCGTTTACTCCTGTCTTTGGCCCTCCCCCGTGTGTATGTTGGTATGTCTTTACTCCCTTCTTTCCTTCCCTTCCTTCCCCCCCCCCCTTTTTTGTCTTTTAATTCTAACTTTCCTTGCTCCACTAAATTTCGGGTTCTACTTAGGGCGACAGGCACGCTGCGGGGGGGTAGGCCGTAGCCTTCTGCAGGGGTGCAGGGTGGGCTTAGGGGTGGGTGGGGGGGGTCTGTTTGTGTCGGGGGGTCTCTTTCCCCCCTTATTTTCCCTTTTTGTTCTATGGCTCTTGTGTATTCACTTTTTCGGGACTCTGTTACCTCGTATCTCCCCCGGGGGTTTTCTGTCCTTCTTCCGGTGTGTGGCTGATTGTGGTTCGCTGCCTATTCTGGTATCGTGTTTCTGTTCCATCGCATGCCGGTTTTATTGTCCTGTTTTTCCCCCTGGGGGTGCATGGTCTGGCGGGTGTTCCTTTTGTTGTCCTTTTCTCCCTCCTTCCCTTCCTCCTTTATGGAGGTGCCCTTTTTCCGTTGGGGTGCGTATTGCATAGTCTTTGTGCTGGGGCTTTTTGAACACGTCTTCTTTGTTCGGGTAGGGGCGGAGGTGGGTGAGCGCGATTGATTGTTGCCACTGTCGCTGTTTGATGATCTGATTCTGTTTTTGTCCTTTGCTAGATTTGATTATATGGCTTCATTTTCTTACGTTGTGTTTATAAAATGGCGGCTTGCCGCGGTCCCTCCCTTGTATTCTCATATACGGCCCGTTATTCCTTTGGTCCCCTCCCCGCGCTGGAAAACTTAACCTTTATTATCCTGCTCTTGCTGAACGCTCGATTGTTTTATTGCTTCACCAGTGCTCCTGATGTTATATCCTGTGCAGATCTTCTTTTGTATGCTGGTTATTTGACCGTTCTGTTTCTGGCCAGCCCGTGGGGTTGTAGGCCAGTATTTGTGAGCTTCCATTGTTCAATAAAGGTTTTCAAAAAAAAAAAAAAAAAAAAAAAGAACAGAACCAGAGTGGGAAAGCAGAGGTAACGGGACTGTATCTCATTGTGGGGCCAGCGAAAGCAGTCAGGGGCGGGAAGGCCAAAGTCAGGAGAATAGAGGAGTTACACGTCCTACGGATGAGAGGGAACAGCAGGAGCAAAATAGTAGGAGTGTAGAGTGTGAGGAGATGTCCCGTCTCTGGGAGAAAGGTGGAGACCAAATGGTACATGCTTTTCAGAATAGGTTTAGGTGCCTTCATCATGCACTCGGAGAAGACGTCCAACATTGGAGAAAGGAGAACAGTGATAGGTCCCGCCATGCCTCGAGTAATCAGGAATCACAGGGAAATAGTGAGGAAAGGGGGAGCAATGGAATGCCTTACTATACATCCAGAGAAAACAGGCAGAACGGGGAAGGTGGGAATATGAGAAGCAATGGAGTATTTCACCATCCACCCCGAGAGGATGGAAAAGCCTGGGATCTAGAGAGGTGGGAGCATGGGAAGACTCCGCATAACTCACCGGAGCCTAAACGTAGATCTCGGAGCTGGGATGGGAGAGATGCGGATGGAGTAACTAAATTTAGTGTGTTGAAAGCTGCAATTAAGGCAAAGAGACTTGATGTCACCAGTTTAAAATCAGATGTCGATGAGATAATTGATGGTACATTGCCTCTAGAAAGGATAGAATTGTATGAACAGGATGAGCTGTTGTTCATGGCAAAGGATATTACTAGGAAAGCTAGAGCGTTTCATGAGAAACTGACCAATTTGGCAGACAGGTACGCCGTAGATTTATCTAGGACAAGGGCATTGCAGAGTAACCACAGATTGCAGTACTCGGACCAAGACCTAGATGAGAAGAGAACTACCGGATTAAAAACACACATAAGAGAATTGGTATCAGGAATAAGGGTGTGGAGAGAACTGGACAAATGGGAAGAGAGGTGGTCGAAAAAGGGCACTGTTAGGCGGAGTACAAGTGTGATGACCCCAGAGGGAAGGGTAATGCAGATGGAGGCATTCCCTTTGCGAGAAATATCAAACGGAAATTATGTACATGTGCCCTGGAGTAGAGGAGACTTAGCTGCGTTTACCAACTCATTTCCGAAGTTAAGGGACAATCCAGTAGAGTGGTATAAGCAGGTAGAAAGGTTTGTAAAGATCTCGAAAGTATTGTGGATTGATTTGAACACGTTGTTTGACATCGTGGTTCCATCTGATTTATGGACATCATGCAAGACTAGTGTTGAATGGCCGAATACTGAACCAGTGAGGGATGCTCGGACTAATGGACCGTCCGAGATTGTCATGCAAAAGTATGAAAGGGTAATAGCTTGGCTGAAAGATAAGGTACCACCACAGGACATAGATTGGGTAAAAATAGACCGAACGAGACAAGAACCAAAGGAGACCGTTCATGAGTTTTATGAGAGGTTGTTGAAAACATTCAAGCAATACAGTGGACTCGATGTAATGGATCCCAAAGATATAGGGCAGTTTGTGTCAAAGTTTGTTTTGGGATTGAGACCTGATATTTGTTTGATGATTCAGCAACATTTAATATGTTGGCAAAACAAACCACTAGATGAAATCCTGCGATATGCGAGATACTGTAGTGACGAAATAGATTCTAAAGCCAAGAATCTAAAGGAGAAATTGATGGTGGTGCAAATGCAGTCAGCCGGGAAGGGCGGACAGCAGAAACAGGGAACGGGGACAATGGGACGGAAGTCAAGTGGTCAGAACAAGGATAATGAAGAAGGTCAGAGACCTAGGGTAGACTTTGCCACTCTTAAAAAGACGACAAAGTGCCACCAGTGTCACCAGGTGGGACATTGGCGACGCGAGTGTCCCTTTAACCCTGAAAATGGAGAGCTAGAAGTCGAAGAGCAGGTTCAAGAAGTTCCAGCTCCAAAGGTGACAGTTCCAGGAAGCAAGGTGGTCAAAGGGGGGACTTCGGCTCCACGGGCCCAGTTCCCACAGCCACCGAAAATAGCGACCGGGGGAAAGGTCTTTAAACAAATGCCTCTCTTTATCGAGGAAGAAAAGTGTTATTATATTGATCCATTGACAGGACAACGTGTGAGTAGTGAAGAGGACTGTACCCTCGGGGCAGTCCTAGAGGTGGATCAGAGAGGGCCGTTTGTTGAGGCAGAAGTGGCAGGGTGTCCTACAACGTTCTTAGTGGATACTGGAGCTACTCGATCAACTCTGAGATCAGCGGTGGTTCCAGACTTGCCGATGTCAGGGGAAACAATTCAGGTGGTAGGAGTCGCAAACAAAAGGCTGACTAGTCCTTTGACAGAACCAGTGTCTGTGAAGATAGGAAACCATATGAACGAACATCAGTTTGTGGTTTGTGATTCGAGTCCTGTATGTCTGTTAGGAAGGGATTTGCTGTGCAAATTGAACTGCACAATATACTGCACCCCGCAAGGAGTGGAGGTACAGACTACAGACGATGATGCTACTTTCAAGGTAGCCAATTCAAAATCCTGTGTAGAACTATATCCTACTCTGACAGTAGAAGATCTTCCCCAAGACTTACGAGATGCAGTAGCGTCAGAGGTATGGGATTTCACAGGAGAAGAAATAGGATTGATTAAAGGGGTAGAACCAGTAAAAATAATGGTAAAGCCAAATGCCGAGTTTCCAAGAACGCCTCAATACAAATTGTCCCAGGAAACGATTGCAGGAATAAAACCTGTGATCGAGTCAATGATTCAACAGGGAATACTGAAAGAAATCGTGGGTAGTCCCTGTAACTCCCCGATTATGGGTTTGCAGAAACCTAGCGGGAAGTTCAGGATAGTTCAGGATTTACGAAAAATTAACAATATAGTCGTTTCATGTTGTCCCGTGGTACCGAATCCATCAGTGATACTGTTTCAAATACCATGTCAAGCAGAATGGTTCACAGTGATAGATCTTTGCCAGGCTTTCTTTTCAATCCCATTGGATGAAGAGAGCAGGTATCTTTTCGCTTTTAAAATGGAAGATCGCGTTTTAACATGGTGTCGAATCCCACAAGGATTCACAGACAGCCCATCTATCTTCAACCAGTTGTTGAAGAAGAATCTCGAAAATCTAGTACTGCCGCAGAATTCGGTTCTGGTCCAGTACATAGATGACCTACTTGTTGCGTCAGAGACTGAGGAAGCTTGTAAAGTAGATTCCATTGCCTTATTGAACCATTTAGCTGAAAATGGACATAAGGTATCTCCGAGTAAGTTGCAGTACTGTCTGACAGAAGTACAGTATTTGGGGCACCGGTTAGAAAAGGGAAAGCGCAAGGTGTCCCCAGAGAGGATTGAGGCGATAATGAAGATGAATGCACCTACGACACAGAGAGAAGTTCGGATGTTTTTAGGAATGGTTGGTTATTGTCGACAGTGGATAGTTAACTTTTCACTGAAAGCAAAACCCTTACAGAAACTGACGCACAAGGAGGTGAGTGATCCGGTACCATGGGACGACGAATGCCTAGTGGCGTTCTTGCAGCTGAGAGACGACTTGTGTCGTGCTCCGGCTCTGGGGATGCCCGACTACGAGAAATCATTTTCACTCTATTGCTGTGAGAGGGAGGGATGTGCTTTGTCAGTCTTGGCACAGACCCACGGAAATGCCCGTAGACCAGTTGCATACTTTTCGGCTACATTAGATCCGGTAGCCGCAGCGTTGCCCGGATGTCTCAAATCCGTTGCTGCAACGGGTGTCAGCATTGAAAGGAGTGAGAGTATAGTGATGGGACACCCGTTAGTGGTGTATGTACCGCATTCTGTAGAATTGTTAATGACCAGGACGAAGACGCAGCATCTGACCAATAGCAGGCTCACGCGCTACGAGCAAGTTATCCTTGCCGCGGAGAACGTGACCCTCAGGAGATGCTCTGTCTTGAATCCTGCTACTTTGATGCCATTACCTACTGTAATAGAAGGCGAAGGATGTGAAGACCACGATTGCCTTGATGTGACTGAACTATGCACGAAACCCAGACCAGATATTGTGGATGAGCCGTTGTCTGACCCTGATGAGATTTACTTTGTCGATGGCTCATGTTTAAGAGACGATACTGGTCGGTTGAGAGCAGCTTATGCTGTTTGTACCATTACTGGAGTTGTGGAAGCTGCTTGCCTGGAAGGAGTACATTCCGCACAGGTAGCAGAAATTATTGCCCTAACTCGTGCCTGCATAGCAGGAAACGGAAAGAGAGTCACCATATACACTGACAGCCAATATGGTTTCGGTGTGGTTCACGATTTCGGACAGTTGTGGTCTCAGAGAGGTTACATGACCTCCTCTGGTTCGCCCATTCGAAATGGAGAATTTGTGCGATTGTTGTTAGAAGCATTACAAGGTCCAGTTGCCATAGCAATAGTAAAAATGTGTAGCTCTTACTAAGAATACAGATTTTGTATCACAAGGCAACAGGTACGCTGATGAGGTCGCACGCTATTGTGCGGAACAAAATTATTCTTTCTCAAAAGTGGAAATTGATGGTGCTGAAGAAAAGACAGAATTAAGCATGATGTTAGAGACCGTGGATACCTGGGAAGATTTAAGGGTAATGCAGGAGAACGCACCGGAAACTGAGAAAAAGGCATGGGAAATAGCAGGTTGTGTGCGAAGTGAAATGGATTTTTGGGTTTCAGCAGATGGGAGGGCTGTGTTACCTGAAGAATTAGCTAATCCCATGGCAAGAGAAATACATGGTCCAGTACACCTAGGAAGAGACGCTATGATGAGAGTGTTTAGGCAGACTTGGTATTGCCCTAAATTTAGAATAGCAGCAGAATCAGTATGCAAGCGATGTGTTACCTGCCAACAACTGAACGTAGGCAAAAGAACACCAGTCACACTGAGTCACATTGGGAGGTCGGGGGGGCCTTTCAATAGAATGCAATTAGACTTTATTGAAATGCCAAGAGTTAACCGCCTTAGGTATGTGTTGGTGGTTGTATGTATATTTTCCAGATGGGTTGAAGCGTACCCTACACGTAGGTGCGATACACTCACAGTAGCTAAATTGTTGCTCAGGGAGCTGATACCGCGCTTCGGGGTGCCTGCCTCTCTGGAATCGGACAGAGGAAAACATTTTAACAGCGAAATAGTGAAGATGTTGTGCTCCACATTAAAGATCGATCAGAAACTGCATTGTAGTTATCGACCAGAAGCCTCAGGGATTGTGGAACAAGTAAACGGCACTCTGAAGAATAGATTGGCTAAAGTTTGTGCATCCACATCTTTGAGTTGGCCAGATGCTCTTCCTTTAGTGCTCATGAGCA
Organism: Lissotriton helveticus; assembly: GCF_964261635.1. Classification (NCBI taxonomy): domain Eukaryota; kingdom Metazoa; phylum Chordata; class Amphibia; order Caudata; family Salamandridae; genus Lissotriton; species Lissotriton helveticus. The sequence continues at coordinate 308,981,561 of NC_136061.1, forward strand.
TGCGCAGCACACCTGACAGGAGGACAGGTCTCTCTCCACACGAGATTCTGATGGGGAGGGCCATGAGACTTCCCACGGTTCCAACTGCTGCCCTATTGAATATTACAGATGATCTGATCTTGGATTATTGTAAGGGACTGTCTGACGCCATCCATTCTGTGTCCCTTCAGGTGCATGCGGCTGAAGTTCCAGCATCAAGGAATCTGTGTCATGATCTGAACCCAGGGGATTGGGTGCTGGTCAAGAAGCACGTCCGGAAGAACTGCCTAGATGTACGCTGGCGTGGGCCCTTTCAGGTAATCCTGATCACGAACACCGCGGTGAAGTGCGGAGGGCTGCCAAATTGGATCCATGCATCCCATACTCGAAGAGTTCCAGCACCTCTAGAAGAAACAGCTCCTATCCCAGACGAAAGTTCAGTCGTGGAAGAAGAGTCACAAGAGGGGATCGGATCAGCTGAGGGGGTGTTGGAAGAAGTTGGGAACGCATCGGATCCAGAAGAGGAGAGAAGACAGGACGGCAGTGAAACTGAAGACGCAACTGAAGGAGAGAGCTGCAGTGAATACGACTCAGACACAGATCAGTACCAGAGTGATCAAGAACCGAGTGTGAGGACGAGAAATAGGAGAACAAGGCTTGGAGCTGCCACTTGGCCGGAAAGAAGAAGGAGGCTAAGTTTAAGGTCGGCTCAGGAAGAAACGCTTGCTCCTATATCCGAAGACTCGGATCCAGAAGAAGATACCCAGGATCAAGCCGAGGAAGGTCTTAGAAGATCAAGGAGGGTGCGAGTGCCTAGCAGAAGGTACTCTACTCCCGATTGGACCTACCTCGTTGCAGATGTCCGTGGGACACAGAACCGGGAGGGTCAGGGAAGTGAACCTGATCAGAACTGATCCGATCATCACAGTGCAAATAAGGTTCCTGCTGCCAGGAGCGGAGACCGAAAGGTTGCTGACACTCAACATAGTCTATCCTCCTCTCCTGAGTGGAATAAGAAAATTGATTTTAGAGACAGTTGATTTTCCGGTTTGCTGTTCACGATATCCAGTATTGGAGGGAACTCTTCTTCGACTGGAAATGCTTGAGCGAGTAGTGGAAGTTCTTGGAGCGCTCATTGTTTTGGACTAATACCTTGTTGCAAATGTCTTCAAAGGGGCGTAGAACTGGGAAAGTGAAGAAGGTGATCCTGGTCAGAACGGACCCCTTTGTAACTGTGGATGTAGAACTGATAGTACCAGGAGTGGAGATTGAAAAGACATTAACTCTTCATTTTGTTCGTCCTCTTGTTCAGAGCGAAATAAGAAGAATAATCCTAGAGACAGTCGAATTTCCATGTTGCTGCAAGGAATGCCCAATACTTGAGGGAATGTTTCTTCGAATGGACATTTATGAAGACGTAGTGTCACTCCTTGCAACATTCATAGATTCTGATTGATAAAAGACTTTTAACAGGACTTTAAACTGTTTGTGGAGAAAATTGTCATTTTCCAGGTGTTCAAAAGAGAGACATTTTTCGGAGAAAAGGAGACGTTGAAGATAGAAGAACACCAAAGCTACACTGTTTGAGATCATGGAGGCTGGCAACCCGAACCGCAGGGCAAAATGTATAGTTGGCACACTTTTAGGGGTGGTGATTTCACTTATAGTTTTAGTGGTTACTGTCTCATACATAGTGGGACATGAGAGAGATGCAACTGCAGTCAAGGAAGTTAAGGAAGTTAAGGGAGTGTCAACACAGAGAACAATCACTGTTAATCATAAGGGAAACATCAATGATAAAGACAAAGCTTTGTTAGACGCGGAAATTAAGAGGTTACATACAGATGAATCACAGGGGAACTTCAGGTCAAATGCTTATGCCAAATTGCTTTACGAATACATTGATGTCATGGAGGCGAAGAATTGCTACGTTTGTATGCAATTACCAGCTTCGGTGGAGGAGGGTATCAGATACCATCATCTTCCATTGACATATGAAATTACATGTAGTTTATTGTTAAGCATATTCTATGGACGAGAGGGGTTCGAGTATTATTTCTCGAATTTTGACTCGACATTGCCAGAGGTCCCAAATTACAAGCATCTGAACAAGTGGGACTATTACAAGAGCGAGGACAGATTACACAAATGGTTCATTCCATGGAAAAAGTTAGATACTTCACATGCCCGAAGAAATAATCTGACTTGTCAAGTGTCAGAAATTGAGAAAAAGTTTATAGGGCAGGTGGATACTAGATACAGGAGGCAGAAGATTCTAAAGGCTTCAGGGCAATGGGAAACAGATTGGACCAAGGAAGAAAGGATACACCAAAGAAAGGGTAGCTTTGGTCCAATTGCTTTAGACAAGGAGAAATGGGGGAAACTGTGCATTCACAGGAGTTACTCCTATTATGAGAATCTGTATGTAGGTCAAGTCAGTTGTGAACATGCTTTTCAATTGGAGTATTACTCCAAAGATTTTTTGAAAGACATACAAGCAATTCCAAATGTATATTTTGTATGTGGAAGAAATGCATATGTGAAGCTACCAGATAATTGGTACGGATCATGCTATTTAGCAATTGTCTTCCCCAAAATATATCACGTTCAGAATTTAGAAACGACAAAGAAAGGAATACCAACTAGAGGGAAGAGAGGGCTAGGTGCAGCAGAAGTAATTGGGGATGTATTCAGTGCTGCATTCCCTATCTTGGGAGTGATACTGAATGACATCAAAATTAGGAGATTGGCTACAGTCGTAGATAGGTTATCTGCCAGTACTGCTAGATCATTAATGCTGGTGGAGGGTGAGATGCAATCGATAAGGGCAATGGTTCTTCAGAACCGACTTGCTCTAGACGTTCTGTTAGCCAAAGAGGGCGGAGTCTGTAAGGCTTTGAAGATCCAGGAATGCTGCACTTACATTCCGGACAATTCAAAACCTCTGGAAAAATACATACGAAACATCACTGCAATACACCACGAAATTGAGGATCTGACAAAGATAAACGTGTGGGAAAAAGTAGGTCATGGAATGGGTAAAGTTGGAGGTTGGTTTGCCAACCTAGGAAAGGGTATCGTTTGGTACATACTGAAACCCATCATCATAATTGTGATTTGTGTAATCACTTTGTGGGGATTGGTGCGTTTGTATCAGTGGTATAGAGCAAACAGATTGCAGAGATCTATGAGAGAACAGGAGAAAAGGTTGACAGCGATGCAAGATACACAATATAAGAGTCTGAAGGCATTGGAGACAATGAAAAGAAGTGGTACTGCCACGACTTCACTTTGAAGAGTCCTACATTTTTGTGATGGTGTTTTGATGGTGGTGACCCCTGAAGGTCATCAAAGGGGGGACTGAGAGAGCACCAATCTGAAAAAAAAATGTATAAGTGCACCATATTTACAAGCACGTAGTTAGTTAACATATACCATGCACCAGAGTGTCTTATATTCAGTAGTGAAATGTATAGAGTGTTTAAGTAGGGTAACAATAATCATAGCAGTGTGAGACTAGTGCAGAAATGTTGGAATGAATATGAAAATCTCACGTTCTCATGTTAAAGGAATCATGTAAGAGTTAAGTGGAACCTTGCAAACCAGTTAAATTGTGTAGGCCTCATGGCAATTCACAGAAAATCTAAACGTGCTGCTAAAATAATGTGAGGTGGGGTTAACGTGGTTCTTCCAAAATGTATTATCGAATTTAGTATTGAAATATATGCTTTATAGATGTGTTGCTTTTAGAAACGTATGTTAGTTAAGAATGCTGTTTAAATCAAGTTAAATGTTTTCAGAGTGCAGGGACCCGCTTCATGTAAATCAAATAGGCTCGAACTGATAGTGATGTTCCTTTGATCTGCAATGTGCTCGTTAGAGGAGAAGTCGAAAGGCGCCAAGTACAGAGCTTTGCATATGCTTTACGACCTATAGATATGGTGGAGCCTGGAATTTGAGGCCCACTGTAGGACGGCCTGTATGCAGGTGCGAGGGGTCCTAATCAGTCGAAATGAATGGAGCCTTGTTCAGTGGCGCTTGGCGCAGGCCTGTAGGAGTCTTCAGGAATTTCAGGGGGTACCGGCGCACTGAAGAAGAAGCCTGGGAACCAAGGTCAACTTTAACGAGGGTCTTGAAGAGTACCATCATGGAGTTTACCGCGCAAAGATGTACCACGTGAGGGGCGTCCCAAGGGGCGTTCCTATCGGAAATGTGATTTTGTATTAGGGAAAGCGACCCGGGAGGAGAGCAGAGCAGATGATTTTGGGAGCCTAAGGAAGCAGATGGGTAGGCAGATAGGCTGATCAGGAGAGACCCATTATCAGAGAAGAGACAAAGAGAAGTGCGTGATCTTCTTAGGAAGTCACCACGGCTGACACCTTTTTGGGGTAAAGATCTTGTTAAGTAGGGATGTCACTTAGTCTAGTGTAGGGACAGACTAACCTGAATTTTCTTTTCTGTAATGACTCTTAGGTTGCAACTTATATTGATTCTTGCAAACCTAATGATCTTCGAACTTGTACTCATTATTCTGTTTTGTAGACTCAGATTATTCAAAGAATTTATGTTCATAGTGATACCAGTTTACCTTTTGAATCTCATCTTAAGAAGTTTGTATCTTCAGTTATCTTTGGTTTTATAATAAATTTTCAAAACTTAATCATGGTCAGTGGTCATTTAGAGTGGTGTAAGTTCTTAATTGATTGACCTATTGTTAGATTGCCTTTTACTCAATGACAGGTACCAACGATCCAGTCGACTTGGTTTGGGATCTGGTAAGGTAACTAGTAACCAGTAATCCCGCGTTAACACTATGCAAACTTGATACATAAAAAGCCACTTCTAAAAAGTATTTTGTCTTTGTATATTTGTGTGTTACACACATATGTTCCTCGATGCACAGTAATAAAGAGACGGTTCTGTCTTACAATACAAATCCACTCAATGTCAAATGAAGGGCAGGCACCTTTGCACTTCCGGGTTTTGTTTACTGCCTGGCACAAAGGTACACTGCGCTATACCAGAAATAGAAAGAGAAGGGGTTCATGTTCTCCATGATTCCAGAGCAAACATCTGTGAACTGTGGCACACAACATTTCTGTTGCACTCAACAAACAAAACATTTTGCCAGGGTTTCCTTAAGAAGGCCCACACTGGCCTCCTTAAGCCAGTCGCTGTCACCCACAAACACAATCTGAATGAAAATGGCGACGAGTCTTCTCTGTAAAGGCAGCAGTGGAGAGGGCATTTTGAACTTCAAAAAAGATTATGGCAAGCCAGGTCAATGGTTTAGCAGCCACTTTCAGGCATGACAAATTAGGATATTATTGTAAGTTGTAGAACACTTCATATACAATAACAAAATACACCCATCGCATAATTTAGTTAGAATCATAGCATTTCAGAGGTCTCTGTTTTACATTGAAACACCGGGGCATCGCAGATATACCTGCATAACACATCTAGCAGGTCCATAATCTCAAGCCAAAATGCAGGTCTAGGAGCGGGCACACAACATGCACAAATCCACACAACCCTGGAACGCAATCAACTCGCAAAGCTTTCCTACCAGCACTTAGCGGTCGCTCCCCATTCGCTTTATGCGTGGACACTATTCAACCATGTTTGTGCGCAAGGCACTCATCCCTTGGTGATACATTGGCTGCAGGTTTATAAACAAGCTGATGTCATCTGGGAGCTATTCTGCTGTCTATGGAAAGTGGAGACACGGGTTCTAATACCAGATCAGCAAGCGACAGATGACACGAGATTCTGGCCAAATATTTCTATTTCTGTATGAGTAACATTGTACATTTGTGTAACATAGGAAATGGAAGTTTAAGGTCTGCTTTTTTGTAATGTCCCAGCTACGTGTTCCCACCACCTTATTCTTCCTAGTTTTGTAGTGCGGTCTCAACTGGTCCCTATATGTCATGTAGTTTGTACCTCACCTCAGACAGATTTATCAAGGCTTTGTGCTGATGCAGTCACAAAAGGTGACGAAAGCCAGCAAGAAACTATTTACTGCCCAGTGCAAATGTTGTCTAAAAGTAATGCAAATAGTGCTGTGTGATACTTAACATTACTTTGCATTCTGGTGTATTCCAAGAGTGATAGAATGCTTGCATGAGTCTCAGCCACTGGTGATCACTCTGGGACGATTTCCAGCCCATCATTATTTTGCACACCAGGGCCTCTAGAACAAAGCTTGGCTGAAGAGCCCTAACAAGGGGGAAACAGATCCTGGGTTGCTTTTGTTCCAGTTCAGGGAGGACCTGACCTGTTAGTTCGGGGTGGACTGTTCACATTGGAGCAGAGTCAATACTGATTTGCATATGGCTGGATCCATACTGAGGTGGCATGGTGTGTAAAAAAACAATGCATTTGGATGCAGCCCAAGCAATTGCCATTGGATGAAATTGATTCAAGCATTCCATCCACCACCTTGTTTTTTTGCCCTCTGCATTTTGGGGCATTCAATGGGTGGTCAATGGGCATTCCCATGACACCACCCAATGCTTTTGACTAACTTGTCTAGAAAAAGCTTTGCATCAAAAAGTTATTCCTCTTTGAGTCAACCGCACAGTAGGAAAAAGGTTTTTATCTCCAAACTTTCAAATATTTCATGTGTGTTGCACTGTACAGCACACTTGCAAAGTAGGAAACATGTTAAAGTATGTCTGAGAATAGTATTTTGTACTGGAAGGGTACCACTGTAGTGCAGATGTGTGGGCACGGCAGGCAGCCTAATTGTTCGTCAGCGGAAGAAGGTAGCAGTGCCATACCTTAATAGAGATGCCATTGTCCTGCTTACTCCCTCTCACGCAATATGGCGCAACAACTTTAGTTGTGCACTCAATGAAATAGTAGTACAACAGCTCCCACATATTTGAGGTGCTCGTGTTACAAAAATAATCTCTGTAAAGTGCATCGTGCTGACTGGAGCTAGGACCATGCTATATTAAACACTAATATAGGAACAACATTTGGTTTGGAGACGTTATGAGAACTATATCATTGTGTCAATTTCACCATCGTATTTGGGTTTACCTATGCCCTTATCAAGTGGGCAACCAATACATCCAACTGAATGAAGCCTTGAGCCCTGGATGATGAGACATTAACCTGCCCCAGAGCCTATCAAAGCAAGCACCGTTTTCCCTTGGTACTTTTCTGGCACAAATAGTACATGTTTATCTTTCCATGACTCATGCAGAATGCAATTGTTGTGACAATATCTGATCTGAACAAAATAAAAACGGAAGTCATTAAAACAAAACTGGGCCTAAAGAATACCTTTTCAATATGTCGAATAGTCGGCAACAGACTGACGAAAGGCAAAGCATTGATTCACAGTTGGTGAACTTTGACCCGACGTTTGTGAGAGGCCACAGACTGAACTCTGTTCTCGGTCCTCATTGGTCATGCTGACTAGTGTAACATTTTATTTGTGTGTTTATTCCCTGGCGGCCCCCATGTTCGTCCTTCTCTTGTAATCAGCTGGTTTTCTTGCCCCTGACAGTAGAGAGAATGGCACTTACCTGAGTGTTTTACGTATCATATCTTCGTCTGTGATGCCATAGTATGTCAACGTCTCATTCCAGGTTGGGTTTAGGGTGTTCCGCAATGTTTTTGTTCTTAGTTTATTTGCCTAGAAAAAATGGACAGACAAGCTATTAGCACTGATAATGCAAGTGACGATGAGTAGGCAGTTCATTTCAGAATACAGGGTTAACATATTTCATGTCAAGTCAAATAAATAAATAAATGGCATTGCAAAGGAAGGGGGGGAGAGGCGGTCCGCCCTGTGCAGCAAATGTTTGGGGGGGGTGGCCTCACTCCCGCCGCTCTTACCTGCGGCATCGCCAGCACCATGCCCCCCACTCTTACATACAACAGCGGGGGGTCGCAGCAGGGACCGCTACGGGCAGCAACTAGTCTAGCTACACCACTGGACAGAATACTAGAATTATGCATTAATATTTTATTGTTTACTCCATTAAAGTAACTTTTAACTAGACACAAAGTTCCAGAATTACAAACAAAATCATATACTACTTCCGTATGGGGGGGAAAGACAGCTTATAGAATACAGTTCCCCGAATATTCTCAGCACACAGCCCTACATTTCAAAACAACATCAGATGACAGCATACTGTGAGTTGAGGCAGTCCACACTTGTGTGGACTTTCAGGACCTTCGCAAAGATTGATGAAGGTGCTGCTCCCAAACATAGAGTTACAAGTTAGCTTGCTGGCCCAAGAAGGGGAACTGGACAAAATGCTGGACACATAAAGAGTGTGCCATAAAGCATCACTCCCGCCCCACTGATGTTCAACTCACTTGTCCACCGGCCACACCTTATAACTCCTTAGGCGAGCCCTGCAGCTTTGTTCTAATTTAATTTTCCCTTCTCAGTTATGTATCTCTGTCTTACTGTTGACAGCTCAGATACCTAAAACTGGGTAAATGCAAATGCTACAAGATACTTTTCCTAGCAATTACAACACAAATTAGACCAACAAGATCCTGACTGCATTTAGTTTTGTACCTGGTCGTCAATTCAATCAATCAATCAATCAATCATTTGTAAAGCGCACTACTCACCCGTGAGGGTCTCAAGATGCTGGGGGAGGGCGGGGAGTGCTGCTACTGCTCGAATATCCAGGTCTTGAGTAGTCTCCTGAAGGTTAGTAGGTCCTGGGTCTGCCGTAGGAGCAGGGGGAGGGTGTACCAGGTCTTGGCGGCGAGGTGGGAGAACGATCTGCCACCGGTAGTCGCTCTTCGGATGCGGGGGACAGTGGCGAGGTCGGCAGAGCGGAGGCGGCGGTTCGGGGTGTAGAAGGTGAGTCGCCTCTTGAGGTATGCTGGTCCGGTGTTGTTGAGTGCCTTGTGTGCCTGGGTGAGGAGCTTGAATGTGATCCTCTTTTTGACGGAAAGCCAATGCAGGTCTCTCAGGTGGGGTGTGATGTGGCTGTGGAGAGGGATGTCGAGGATCAGGCGTGCGGAGGCGTTCGGTATGCCTTGTAGTCGTTTCAGGAGTTTGGCCGAAGCTCCTGCGTAGAGAGTGTTTCCAAAGTCCAGCCTGCTACTGACGAGGGCCTGGGTGAACGTTCTTCTTGTTTCGGTGGGGATCCACCTGTAGATCTTGCGAAGCATGTGAAGGGTGTTGAAGCAGGAGGACGAGACGGCGTTGACTTGCTTGGTCATGGAGAGTGTTGAGTCGTGGATTAACCCCAGGTTGCGTGGGTGGTCGGTGGGTGTTGGTGCTGCTCCCAGTGCGGATGGCCACTAGGAGTCGTCCCAGGCTGAGGGGGTGGAGCCGAGGATGAGGACCTCCGTCTTGTCCGAGGTCAGCTTCAGGCAGCTGTTTTTCATTCACTCAGCGACGGCTTTCATTCCTTCGTGGAGGTTGGTTTTGGCGGTAAGGGGGTCCTTGGTGAGGGAGAGGATCAGCTGGGTGTCGTCGGCGTAAGAGATGATGTTGAGGTCGTGCAGTCGGGCGACGTGGGCAAGCGGTGCCATGTAGACATTGAACAGTGTCGGGCTGAGGGATGATCCTTGGGGAACACCGCAGATGATCTCTGAGGCTTCGGAACGGAGAGGAGGGAGGCGGACGCTCTGGGTCCTGCCGGAGTGGAAGGAGGTTGTCCATTCCAGAGCCTTGTCTCGGATCTCTGCGTTGTGGAGGCGTGTGCGTAGGGTGCAGTGGCAGACGGTGTCGAAGGCGGATGATAGGTCCAGGAGGATGCGGGGCCGTCTCCAGGGGTCATTAAGGCCATAATACTAGCAAAAAGTACCTGAAGCTCTACATGTTGTTTACTTCATGTGGAATGCAAATCTTTCCCGTATGGCCCCTAGCTCCTAAGCAGCCAATGAAAGGCCATTGAGAAGATAAAAGTAGTGCAAGCGATCAACCATGTGATGTCAGTTTTATATAAAAGGGTGCACGATTTCACTTCTGCTACCACTGGAATTTTGGGAGGATTGCTAAATCATTAAAGCAATATTTTCCCTGCGGAATAAAGAATCTAAACTTAGAAAAAATGTGACAACTTTTTAAAAAAAAGCTTTATTTTCAGTTTTATACAATCATTCACAAAAGAGAGTGAATAGAGCGATGCACAATCCCGGCAAAAATGAGACAACTTTAGCATTATGTCAGTACAGCGAGCTGCAGTCAGGGGCGTAGCTTCAGGGGAGTGGGGTTTGAGGTGTTTGATAAAAGCATTCTTTGCTTGGCAGGTTCTGGCGGCAAATTGTGGTCTGAATGTACCAGGATGCAAAGGAGCAAACTTTTCTGGATATGATGTAGTAACTGGCTACACCCTTTTTCCTGCCCAAACTGATTTTTATGACCTCCTCTACCATATATCTCACATGCCTAATGTTCCTTTTTGTATAAATTGCATTCCAGCCCATTGATTACACTTCATTTGTTCTGAGCCGGAGAGTACGTCCCGAGCCAGACAGTATGGCCCTGGTGCGGAGAGTACGGCCCAAGACGGAGATTTCTGCCTGACTGTGAATACCAAAAGTCGTTAAGTTAGATGTTTGTCTTAGATTGCCTTTGTGAATAGGGCCGAAGGTAATTATGATGGCTCTAACAGAAGGAACTGGCATACTCAATTATGTACACGACTAAGGCCTAGGCATCTCTGTAGTACAAAATGTCTTAATCTTCTTAATCCAACGCAGTTGGAAGAAGATAGAGGAGGTTACAGTGCCAATCTGCTGCTTTAGAGATAGTTCTTCTGTCCAGAGGTCTCAGTTTTTTCCTTGAGTTTGGGGGTCCGGCATTTCCAGCATCTTCTCCTGCTTACTTGCCTCCTGCTCCATGCTGTTGTCCTTTCTGCCACTGGATTCTTGCTGTCACCTGTAGGTGTTTTGCCCTTGGGGTTTTTCCTCCATCGGGGGCTCCTTCCTGAAGACACTAGCTGCTAGGGGCTTCCTAGTATTGCTCGCATTGTTGCTACTAGATGGGGTCACCCTTATCTTTGGCAGACAAGAACAGCCAAGGCCGGGAACTTTCAGTCTCCTCGTCGTCAACATCCTACAGATCGCCGCCTGGATCCTGACACTTTTAAGCCCTTCGGCCTCACGTTATACAGGTTTTTAGAGACCATCATCTCCCTTGTCAAAGTCCCTTGGCTGTGGCTCACGCCTATAATTTGGGATCAGGGCAATTAACAACCGGTGTATGTCACAGCAGCAGGCTATAAGTCAGAGGGCTTTTGAACATATGTGAAAAGAAATCAAGAATTGATATGTTACCTAGGGTTAAAATAACAAATTGGGTAAAATAAATGCTTTTCGACCATTCGGATCATTACTTAATGGGTACATCCAGTGAATGATGTGCCAAACAATGGAATATTAGAAAGCCTATTGTTATTGATTGACAGAGAAGCAGAGCTGGGTAAAAAGTACAGATTTTTTTCCTTATGTTGATCGGCCCTTTGAGGTTTTAATGAAGCTGTTCAGAAAAGAAGTCAGAACTTTAAATTGAAAAATGTCTTATGTGGAGGCTGTCTACTTGTGAGTAATTTGTAGGCGAAATATCCTCGCGGCAAGGCATGGTTTACTGTTAGATTCTGAACGTCATACACAATTAAGCAAACATAATGAACATGTGTAGCCATCCCTTTATAGCAAGGTGTGATATTGTAATAGTAATTAGGGATTTAAATAGGATATAAAACAAAACTGCATTATGATTGCAAGCATATATACTGATCAGCTCATGGCGAGGTGTGATGCTGTGATATTTGAGGTGTAAAACTGCATCCTTCTTGGCTTGCAAAGGAACAGTATCAGATCTTGAATAACAGAGAATGAGAATCAACCGGGCTAGCAGGAAATCTAAAACAAACCAAGGGATCAGTGGATTCAATGACAAACACCCTCTTTCAGAAGTAAGGGCTAGATGTACTAAACGTTTTTGCATTCACAAATGGTTGGAAATGCTATTTACAAATGCAAAAGCCCCTTTCAACATGTACGATTCCTTCCTATTGGAAATCGCTATTTTTGCGATTCCAAATAAGGAATCACAAATAGGGATTTCCAAATTGCGAATGGCAATTTGGTATGTATGAAACATTTCCTAATTGCAAATAGTGGTAAAATGCAGTTTTAGGAAATCCAATTACCACCAATTTTAATCTGGTGCTAATCAGGTGCAACCTATTTAATCTGCGCCCAAAGTGCCTCAGATACTTATACAATGGCAGCATTGTATGGTTTGGCTAGGAGGATGAGGATTTTGGCTGGAATGCAGAGGAGGAGCCAGAAGAGGATTTGTAGGGTTCTGGTAACCCTGTTCAGTCTAAGTGAGAAGGAGATATTTGAGAAATACATCCTCAGTAGTTAGCTAATTTTAGAATTGATTGCTGATTTACATCCACACTTACTGATACCCACTTATATTATTACTGCTATTCCACTGTATGTGCAGGTACTGCATTGCCTACACCTTTTAGCATCTGGACGTTATCAGGGAGTAATGTCAGTAGCAAGGGGAGTGTCCCAAAGTGCAGTATTAAAAAAAAAAATTCCATACGTTTCTTGATGTTATGTTGTCCAAAATTAATGAGTACATTATTATCCTGCATCTCAACAGGACTTAGAGCATGCAAAATATAATGTCATCATCTAGTACATTTTTCTAATGCCATAAGGTGTGTTGATGGCACACATGTTGCTATCTGTTCACCATCTGCTAATGGATCAATTTTTCAAAACCGCAAAACGAGTCACTGCATCAAAATACAGGTTGTGTTTGATGGATCCTGTATAATTACAGACCTTGTAGAACAATTTCCAGACATTACTCATGATTCATATATATTCCGCCACAGTGAGATATACAATAAGCTGTCTATAGGTGATTTTGGTGACAGTTTTCTACTTTGTAATCCCATAATAAATACACCCAGTTTAGCATTCATACCAAAAAGTCATCCTAATTTTTGTTTTTGTAATGTTTTAGGAGATAGTGTATAAGCATTACATCCCTGGATATGACACCTTATTTAAATCCAAATACAAGGAGTGAGCAGAGATACAACCGTGCTCACAAAACTACACACTCTGTCATAGAGAGGACATTTTAAATCTTAAAAAGATATTTCAGGTGTCTGCACAAGAGTGATGGAGCCCACCAGTACCAAACATGTTGCTAAATCATAGCAACATGTGAAATGTTGCAGAATCTTGTGATCGGGATGAGTCTACACAACGTGGAGATTGAATCAGTTTCTGATCCTGAGGATGGAATACCGTAAATACAACACCAACAGGATGCCTCTTGTGCTGCTGACGGTACAGCACGTCATGCTGGGATCAATACTAAATATTTTTAAAGGAAGTAAAAAGGGATTATCAGAAATAATAATGAAAACGATGGTTTTAAATCATTATGTTCCATTGGATTCATTCTCATTTTGTATTGAAAAATCAATCAATATACATCATGAATAACTTTGTTCACAAAGGTTTCGTATTTTTTCACTAAGCAAACATGATAAGAAGTGAAATGCATGCAAAAAGACACCAAACAGATTAGTGCGTTCTTCTGTCTCTGCTTGCACTACTTTTCTCAGCAATACCTGCCTATGGAGTCTTGTCAACATTTGATCGGCCGAAAACCGGCCCCGGCAAAGAGCTCGGCAGCACCTCCAACCCCCCCCAACCCCCGCCGAGCACTTTGCCAGGGCCGGTTGTGGTTCCCAGTCCGGCCCTGTTTTAAAGTATCAAACCTCACTATGTGCTTGTGATACCTACACCTTTGTGTTGAGTAATCTTGTTGCATTGTTGTAACTAGCTTATCTATTGATTCAGTTAGTCTTGCAAAGTTGTCATTCATCATGATTTGACCATCCTCAACAGTTTCCTAAAACTCTCTTGCCCATCAAGCAATTGTGACATTTGTGGTAGGCGCTCTAGTCTATGAGCGTGTGCGCGATGACGCGTCACGCCATAGACTAGAGCGGGAGGCGCACGCATGCGCAGGGGACAGCGGGGAAAGGCGCGAACGGAGGAAAAGCGGCAGTTGGCGACCGGAGCGGTCACTGTTAGACGCTCGGCGCCCTAAGCTCTGTAGGGTATTTACAAGAGAATAAAACATTGGTTACACACCTTCCACTGCCTCAGCTTGTACTTAAGGGGGAAAAGGAGAACATAACAGTGGCGACGAGGCTGGGATCTGAACACCACCAGGTGCAGAGGACGACAACCATACCCCCCTGCAAACCCTTCGCACGAGCCAGCAAGGCAGGATACCTACAGGAAGAGCTAAGGGCGTGGCAGCAGCGTAACAGCAGGATACAGACCCAAACACCGACTTAACAGTCAGGTCAGTGCTGCCCAAGACACCAGGGGCCCTCAGCCAGCACCCTGGCAACCAAGGGAGACACCCCCAAGCTAGAGGACGGGGAGAAGACCGAGCAAACTGCGCAAAGTGCGAGGGAAAATACCCCAGGTAGCCCAAGGGGCCGAGGCGACACGGCAGAGATCGCAGGGGCATCCGGTGAGCCTACCCAACGAAGGGCCCAGGAGGGAGACCCTAGAGAGGACGTCAGAATGGCGAATCAAGCTTCTGCTCTGATGGCACCCGTCCCTTTCCTACCCAGGCCGGGAGAACCCCAACTAAAATGGGAGGACTGGAAAGAATACTTTCTCAACTACATAGAGGCCCTCGGAGATGAGAGTGAAGGGGAATACACGCCGGAAAGGAAAAAGAGACTGTTGCTCCACAACTTAGGCCCAGAAGGGGTAAGGGTGTTCAAGAATCTAGTACCCAAGGAGAGAGGTGCAGCGGAGACAGACGTCTTTATGAATGCACTGGACGACCTGGACAGCCACTACCGCCCGGCGGTTTGTGTCTCCATAGACCGCTATAATTTTCAACAAAGAAAGCAAGAGGCGGGAGAATCTATTGATGACTACGTGGCGGCGCTCCGACGCCTAGCTATCACATGCCGGTATGGGGCCCTGCAGGATGAATACATTAAAGACCAAATCGTGATGCACACCACCAGCAGAGCGGTCCAGGACAAGTTATGGGCGATGGACGAGACGTCCCTTAAAGAAGTGGTGGCGATGGTCAAGAAGGCGGAAATGTCTAAGCGAGGTGCCGACGCGGCAAAAAGGGAAAGTGGGCCGAGGCAGATGATCAACAAGATTGACGAGGCGCCACAGTCCAGCAAGCCCAAAAGCAATTACGGAGACCAAAGGAAGGACACGAGAGGAACTGGAAAACAGACGGCCCGCTCCAGCCCTGGTAACAAATTTGCGTGTTACAGATGCGGCAGTGCAGCGCACACGGCGCAGGACAGACGTTGTCCCGCGTTCCGCGCCCGGTGCTCGTTCTGTGGGCTGACCGGCCATTTTGAAAAGGTGTGCCGGAAGAAGGGATCGAAGTCCACCGTCAAGTGCATCGACTCTGCCACAGCGAACTTGAGTGAGGAAGAAGACCCAGAAGAAGATGATCTGGTTCTGTGCATAGAAGATCAGGTACTGGATGTAGCTGGGAAGCGAAGAGATAAGCCCCGCACGGACATGCTCATTGGGGGTGTGAAGGTACATGTGGCCGTCGATTCAGGGTCCCCCTGGACCATCGTGCAAAGATCGATATGGGAAGAGGACTTCGCACCAGTAGTGGGGCCCGATTTACTGCCGCCGGACATCAGACCCATCTCGTACACAGAGAATTCCATCCCCCTGGTGGGGTGCCGGGACTTCGTGTTTGAATTCAGAGGAAGGTCGGCCACGTGCACTCTATACGTGGCGGAGAAGGGCCCATCGGTGTTGGGATGGAGAGACGCTGGAGATCTTGGCATCATACTCAATTCAGGAGGGAAGGAGCAGATACTGTTAACAGATGAATGGCCCCTCTCGAAGGATGAGGAATGGAAAGCGGCGTACCCCAAGGTCTTTGAGGGCACGGTCGGCAAACTGGACAAATTTGTACACAAAATAGTCCTTAAGGAGGGGGCAGTACCAGTTGTCCATAAGGTCCGAAACATACCCATATCCACGAGTGAAGCGGTGCAACAGGAATTGCTGAAATTGGAAGAACAAGGCATCATCGAGCCAGTGGACAGTGCAGAATGGCTTTCGCCTTTGGTAGTGGTCAAGAAACCAAATGGGAAGGTCCGGCTCTGTGTGGACCTCAGAGAGCTCAACAAAAACCTCATTGTGGAGAGATTCCCGCTCCCCAGGATCGAGGAGATGCTGGCGAGAACGAAAGGCATAACTCACTTCTCCACAATAGACCTCACGTCAGCATATTACCAAATAGAACTGCATCCTTCAAGTAGGAAGTACACATCCTTCATAACGCCCTTTGGCTGCTACCAATTCAGGAGAATGCCCTTTGGCTTGGCTTCCGCCGCGGACTGTTTTTCAGAAACTAATGCACAGACTGTTTAAGGACATCTCGGGGGTGCAGTATTTTCAAGATGACATCTTAGTGATGGGCTCCGACAAAAGAGAGCACGACAAGAAACTGCATCGAGTCCTAGGAGTGTTGCAAGGGAAGGGCTTAACTGCGGAATGGAGCAAATGTAGAATTGGGACACACTCAGTGACCTACTTAGGTCATGAAATTGGTACACACGGCATCTCGCCGAAAGAACAGAATGTGAAGGCGATAAGGGATGCCAAAGCCCCAGCAACCAAAGAGGAAGTGCGGTCATTCCTTGGAATGGCCGAGTATTACAGCAAGTTTGTCAGACACTTTGCCACTCGGACCTACAGGATGAGACAACTGATCAGAAACAATGCAAAATTCGAATGGGACGCAGAGGCTCAATCCGAATTTGAGACGGTAAAGGACTGCATCAGCCACGCCATCCCGCTGCAAGGGTACGTCCCCACCGGCAAGACCATAGTGACGACAGATGCAAGCGACAAGGGATTAGGGGCGGTATTGGCGCAGGAAAGAGAAGATGGATCCAAGGAAACGATCAGTTTTGCGTCCCGTGCACTCTCTCCGACGGAACAACGGTACAGCGTAATCGAAAAAGAGATGCTGGCGGTCACGTGGGCCCTGAACAGGTTTCGGCAGTTCATATGGGGCACGAGATTCAAGCTTCAAACGGATCACAAGCCGCTTATCAAGGTGTTGACATCCTCTGGCCATGACACAGCGACCCCAAGAATTGCCAAAATGACGTTGAAGCTGTTGGACTACACCTACGACGTAGAATATCTTCCAGGCACGCAAAACAAAGTGGCTGATTTTCTCAGCCGGGCTGCTGCGATGGAGGAAGCGCCGGAGGAGGCCCCGGACAAAGAGGAGATGGTGGCCAACATGGAGGATCATGAGATGTCGATTAGTGCGCAGGAATGGAAGGCGGCCTACGAGCTTGATGAGGAGAAGGTGGAAGTAAGGAGACACCTCACGAAGGGCTGGCCGGACAAAAAGAAGCTCACGGAGGGAGTGCGACGATTCTATGAGATGAGAGAGGAATTGTCACCGAGCGATTCGGGAATATTCTTGTACAGAGGAGAACGTGTTGTGCCCCCAGTGACACTGATACCCAGGCTATTGAAGTTGCTGCACGAGGGACATTTGGGCATAGTGAAAACCAAGGCGTTGGTCAAGCAGATGTACTGGTGGCCAGGAATGGATGCCCACATAGAGAGACAAGTGCGGGAGTGTGGGCAATGTCAAGGAGCGGACAAAGTGCTCCGCCCACTCAGACCTGCATTGGGGAAATTTGACACCCCGCAAGGCCCCTGGGAGGATGTGGCTATAGACATTCTAGGACCTGTCCTAGACAGCAGAGGGGTGAACAAATACATTTGTGTGATAATGGACAAGTATTCCAAATGGCCTGAAGTGGACATACAGGAGTCAATGGACACGGACACTATTTTGCGATTCCTGACATCGGTGTTCCTACGTGAGGGCATACCCAAGTCCATTCTCAGTGACAATGGACCTCAATTTGTGTCAGACAAGTGGGGTCGATATATGAAAAGGAATGGGATTGAGGTGAAACACACGGCCGTTTATCACCCGGCATGCAACGGCCAGGTCGAAAGGTTCAATAGGGTGCTCATGGGCTCCATTCAGGCAGCCATATCCCAAGGAAAGGACTGGGAAGCGGAAGTAATGAGCATGCTATGGGCCTACAGGATCACGCCCTCAGTGGTGGGGTACAGTCCGTTCCAAGTGCTAAGGGGACGGCATCCCTTCACCCGGGACAACGTCGCATGGAGGGAGAAGACCATCACCAGCAAGTGGTCCCCAGCAGTGGTGCAGCACAATTTGGAGAAGGCCCAGAAGATCTATGCAGCACACTATGATAAGCGACGCAACACAAAGGAAACAGCGCTGGAAGAAGGGGAATGGGTCAGGGTTAAACTCCCTACCCTACAAAAGAAAGGAGAAAGCAAGTTCAGCCGGCCCCTACAAGTGCAGGAGGTACGAGGAAGGGCGGCTCTTCTCAGTGACGGCAAGGTCTGGTCGCAAGACCGCATGGCCAGAGTCAATAAAATAATAGTTTGGCCCAAGTCTGAAGAGGACGAGAGACGGATGGACTTACAGGAAGAAAGACCCCAAGGGGGACACAGCACAGGAGACTGTGGGGAAAGTGTAGGTGAGGACACGGAGATGGATGGCCTGGGAGCAAGGCCTACCGATGGAGATGGCGCACCGGTGAATGCAGAGCCGAGAGCTGATGGGAGAGGAAATGAGAGGTCCCAAGGAGAGACAGAAGAGAGAGAGAACATGCCGGTAAGACACACCCGCAGCGGAAGGGCAGTCACTGCGCCCTCTCGCTATAGAGACTTTGTGATGGATGGACACTAGCTTTTGGTGCCACCTCCCGAGGTGCCCCAACATAGACCCATACGCCTGCTAGGGGACTCTTATCCAAGGGGGGAAAATTGTTTGTTGTTTATATTAAAGGGGGGAGATATGTGGTATGCGCTCTAGTCTATGAGCGTGTGCGCGATGACGCGTCACGCCATAGACTAGAGCAGGAGGCGCACGCATGCGCAGGGGACAGCGGGGAAAGGCGCGAACGGAGGAAAAGCGGCAGTTGGCGACCGGAGCGGTCACTGTTAGACGCTCGGCGCCCTAAGCTCTGTAGGGTATTTACAAGAGAATAAAACATTGGTTACACACCTTCCACTGCCTCAGCTTGTACTTAAGGGGGAAAAGGAGAACATAACAACATTGTGTGATAACGTAAGTTGACGATTTATATTTTTTATATTTTTGGTCTGCAGCTGCTGCACAGAGAGCGTAGAGCCTCTAACCCTCCAAATAATTGAGATGCCCCTGAAAAAATTTCAGTGGCAAGGAGACCAGCATTACGAACTGTGGAATGACGATGCCTCTGCAAAAACCTGTGACGTATCTGTCTGTTTATCAGAGGGGGTGCCGTGCTTTCCCTGCCTGGGTTGGTCCATCTACCATATCTTGGAAATCAGGAAGTGGTAAGACTGTAGCTCTTCTTCTGGTTGTTTCTTGCTCTGTCTGTGTGGCAGGAATGTCTGTGGATTTGCTCAATTTCCCATGATTTGCATCAGTGCCATCTCGCTGTGTGTCACGCTCTATCTGTTGTTATACAGCTGAGAAACATATTTAATTGTACTTTAATATACATATATTTTAAAGAAATCTGAAGATTTTAGGTAGTTCTAAGTTCACTTCTGTCACTATTGGGTAGGTTTAATGACAATGTTTCTGACGGAAAACTATTTTACATTTGTTTCTCTACAAATGATAAATTAATAATTATTGCTAAAACAACTCCCATAATGCATTTGGAAGTTAAAACAACCATTAAAATGGAGCTAGGTTTCTGATATACATTATTGAAGTATCTCTATTTCTTATACTACCATGATATAATTAAATCTTATGATATCTTAAATTCCAATGTAGATGGTGGATTGGAGGTATCTTTGTTGGACACCCCAACAACATTCTCCTGCTGAATTGTTGCCTCAATCATGGTTTCCATGGGTTTTGGTGGTGGCTACTGAGATGGTCCTCTGCCTGTCCCATACTCCTCTGCCAAGCAACATGCTGCCTTCTCTTTCGTACAGGATCGTAAGTTGTACCATCTTTTCCTGATTTCGGGGATGGTACATTGTATCACTCCAAGAGAATTTATTTTCTCCAGTATGTTGTTACAGATTTTATGTTTTTGTGATTTTGCCAAACAAATCCTCATTATAGCCAACACACTCCTTGGTGAGGACCTCCAGCTCCTTCTCTGAAAATATAAGCTTGCGCTTTCTAGGTGCAAGGTCTTTGTCTGCCTCTTCCCTGGACATATATATATTTTTTTAATGTATTTTTATTGCAGACAGTATAAAAGTTACAAGTTCCGCATTCCATAGTTCCAAACCCGGTGGCTACAACGTACCATACTCTCAAATCTCGTCACACAGCCCACGTGCCCACATCCCGGAGGCCGGGCGGCGTCAATCATGAGAAGTTAAAGATCTTACATCAAAGGTCAATCGCAGCCACCTAGTAGGGAGCTCTTGTGTCCGCTTTTCCATTTTTTAACGACCCCGCCCAAGAAACCCCTCCCCCCCAACAACCCCCAACCCGTTACCAACCTCATGAAGCTATTATGAGCGACTAGGGGTGTCTTAACGCAGCTCACCATGCCACGTCTCACAGCTTCCTCCTCTAAGATTTGCGACCCCTCAGGCGGGTGACTATATCCACCAGGAACACCCCTCCCCCAATGTCAAATGAAGCGTCTTCCATATTACCAAATTGGAGTGCCCCTCGTCAGCCTTGCAATAATGGGTGCTATATTCGGAGGGTTCCTTCTATAGTTTCCCTAGGAGGCGTCGCTACACAATCCTCAGTCCCTCAGCTTCTACTTTCGGTGGTCTTCCCTCCTACCCGCCCTCCCCAGTGTCCCACCACCTCCGGGCGTGACCACGGTCAGACATCTAGAGCTATGTGCCAGGAGCGTGAAGTGTTTAGGTATGCAATGTGCCTTGGATGTGTCGGTGGGGCTCCCCTTCACTATCCTGCTCCCCCTCTTCACCATCTGCCTCCCGGTCCCGTAGGGCCTGTACTAACACCTCCCATGCTGTCGGTGCGGCTAGTGCTTTGTCGTCCTGGCACCTACGTGCCATCTGATATCTAAGGGAGCTTTCGCTGGCAGCCCATTTCAGGAATTCATTCACCCATCGTCTGTACGAAGGACCAGTCCTTGCCTTCCAATGTCTAGTGATTTCGCGCTTGGCTAATATAAGTCCCATGTCAATAAATTTGCTGGTATTCTTATTTTTGGGGGTGTGAGGGAACCAATGTAGGATACTGATAGCCATATCAAACTGCAATTGTCTTCCCGTCACCTCGTTAAGTGTATCTCCTATCCCTTTCCAGTACTCTCCCAGCAGTGGACAAGTCCACAACATGTGGTCTAGTTTGACACTCTCCCTGGTGCACCTAGGGCACGCTGCCTCACTCACTCCAAAATATTTACGAATTTTCCCTGGTGTTAAATACGCCCTGTGGAGTATGAAAAAATGCACTAGTTGGAAGCGTGCATTCCTAGTGCTCTTCCGGGCTCGTCGCATTATCTGCGCCCGAACCGTCTCAGGGGTCTCCTTCCCTAAATCCAGGGACATCTTAAGAGTTTTGGGGGCCCGGTGCCAAACATATTTTGGGGCCCCTGTGCAGAACAGCTTTAAATTTATGATCCACTTTCAGCATTTTCAATCCCTCTACTGACAGTAAACAGTCACACTTGTTCAAATTCTAAATGTGTTTACATCTAATATTCAGAGATAGTGATGTTTTCAATTTTGTAACACATCAGCTCACTAATATTATTGCAAATATTCTTTGCTACACACTCTCATTTCACATTTGTGCACTCCTGTTTTGGTCTAAAAGTAACTTTGTTGATGGATGTTGCATGAAACACAAACACAACATTTCTCTGCAAACTGCCCATAGTATACTCTCACACAACCCACATTATGAGTAAATGAAAGGAAAAAGGGATTTAAAATAATCTATTTAAAATGATTCAAGGTCATCGCAAGACTCTGTGCAGAAAAGAAGGGGCGATATCAGGGGGCCCCCTGAAAGGCAGGGGCCCTGGGCCAGAGCCCACTTTGCCCATGCCTTAAAACGTCTCTGCCTAAACCTGCTTCCCACTTGTTTCTCAACCCAGTCAAAGGTGGCAAGTTTTCTCGGAGCATCCTAGCGTAGAGACATTTGACCGCTTTGTAAGTGCCCGCTGCCATTATGGTATATTGGCAGGCCATAGTTGTCGCGGGTTCCAATAACTACTCCTTCCAGTGCGTTTGCATGGCTCTAGTGATCGCAGCATGTAATAAGAATCCTCCCCTCGGTAAATCAAACCTCTCTTGGAGCGTTTGGGAGGGCAAAAGCGCCCCGTCTTCGTACAAATCTCCTATGACGTGTAGTCCCGCCTCTTCCCAATCCTGCAGCTGCGACCAGTCCCCACCATGCGGTAACGCCGTCACCATCCCGATAGGTATTTCAGGCGCGTACGGGTGATGTACTCCTGCCCGGCGCTGGGATCGGCTCCAGCGAAGGCGGAACATCTGCTCCTCCATAGTAAGGTCACGCAGGTCCAACTTCTGTTGCAGTGTTATATAAGCCAAGACATGCCGCGGTGTACCCCCCTCTCTCTCCCGCTCCGGGCCTCGGAACACTCTCGCTACCTCCTGTGTGAAGAGCTGCAACTGAGCTGCCAAATAGTAGAGTTCGAAATCCGGGACTGCCAGTCCTCCCTCATCTTTCGGACGAATGAGCGTGTTCTGGGCGACCCTACATCTCCCCGTGCCCCAAAGAAATGAGGATATGTGCGATTTCAATAATTTAAAGAAGGAGCAGGGTATCCATACAGGCAGTGTACGAAAGTAATATAGAAGGCGCGGCAGTGCTACAATTTTCAAAAGGGAAATTGGACCCATCAATGATAGAGGCAAAGTTGCCCAACAGGCCATGCTGCTTTTCAGTGCTCGCATACCACGACCCACATTTCCTTCCATCATGTCCGCCGCAGTATGGTATATATATATATACCCCGAGGTATTTCAAACAGGTGGGTTCCCACTTTATCAATGGGTGTCCGTCGGGTCTGACCTCCCCCTGTTGCATAGGGAACATGCACGTCTTGGACCAATTAACTTTTAGGCCCGAGATCTCTCCAAAGCGCCGAAGCCGTCTCTCCGCTCCAGTCAAGGCTGCCTCTGCGTCCTCGAGAAAGAGTAATAGATCGTCCACATATAGGGAGATAAGTTGCCGTCCATCCCCGCTGTCCAGCTCCCTATAATGTCTCCCCGTCCTGATCTCAATAGCTAGAGGTTCTATTGCTAGAGCAAAGAGGAGGGGGGACAACGAGCATCCCTGTCTCGTCCCACGCTCCACAGGGTATTGGTGCGATATCAGCTTCCCCATCCACACTCTCGCCACCGCCGAGGTATATAAGACTCTCGCCCAACGTATATACCCGTCTCCAAGCCCGAAGCGCCTCAAAACACTATATAAGTAGTCCCATTCCAAACTATCAAAAGCTTTCTCTATATCGACGGACAGTATCAAGGGCGATTGCGCTTCAAAGTCATCTTCGCTCATGAGTCGTATAAGCCTGCGAATGTTCGAAGTGGTATTGCGCGTAGGGATAAAACCTGACTGATTTTTATGGACCAATGAGGTCATATAGGGAAGCAAACGGGCCGCCAGGATGTTACTAAGAATTATGTAATCAGTCGTCAATATGGACAGCGGCCTGTACGATGCCATGTTGCCGCTCTCCCTCCCAGGTTTCAACAACGGGATCACTAGCGCTTCTCTCATTGATTGGGGAAAGTGGCCCGCCTCCTTGGCTTCCCTGTATACCTCCAAAAGCCTCGGCGCCAATAGGTCTATATATTTACTATAGAATTCTATTGGCAGACCATCCAGTCCTCGCGTTTTGTTGCGGGCCATACGCTTTATTGCTCCTCTAATCTCCCCTAGTTCTATATCTTTCCCCAGATCCTCCGCTTGATCAAGGTCTACTTGTGGCAAATCTAACTCGTCGAGGAAAGCTTCTAGAGCAGGATCCCCATTTTCCAACATGCTCTTATAGAGCATCTCATAGTAGCGTGTAAAGCCCTGCAGTATTTCGGCCTGAGTATATACCATAGTTCCGTCAACGCCCTCTAAAGCTAGGATGGGGGAGTGTCGCCGTGTGGGGTTGGCCAACCATGCCAGCAGTGTGCCTGCCTTATCGCCTTCTGCATGCACCCTCGACGTGTAGGCCTTGTAGTCAAAACTACGGAGTCGCTCTACTTCGACAGCCACAGCTTCTCGAGCCGTGCCGACGCTCCCTTGTAATTCAGGGTGTCCAGGCCTCGCCACTTCTATCTCCCGCAGGTTTCTCTCCGCCTTATCTAAGTCTCCTAGGAGAACCTACCGTACCCCCGCCTGCTTCCCAATACAGAGCCCCCTGATGACTACTTTGAAAGCGTCCCACTCAGTCGCCCTGGACGCTGTTGTGCTAGCATTGTCTGCAAAATACTGGGTGATTCCCTCCTCTAGCGTTGCATGAAAGAGTGGGTCCTCTAAAGTGTCAGGGCGCAGCTGCCAAGTGGGAACGCACGAGGTCTCAGACATCCAATCTATGGTGACCAATAGGGGGTTGTTATCCGAGATTGTTCGGGCAAGATATTCAGCGCGCCCCACAGTCGGGATCACCAATGGGGAGCATAACATTGCATCCAACCGGACATGCAGCTCATGCACACTAGAAAAGTAGGAGTAATCGCGATCAGTCAGGTGCTGCATGCGCCAAGAATCCACCAAACTCCAGCGCGCCTGCCATTCTAGCCTGCCCTTGGCCAACCGGTGAACCGGGGAGTCTCCAAGCGGTGGGTGGGATCTATCCAGTGAGGTGTCGGTCACCGAGTTGAAGTCCCCCCCAACCACTACCGGGCCTGTCAGATAGTGCGCCAGTGTCCCCGACAGTTTCCTCAAGAAAGCCAGCTGTTCACTGTTGGGTGCATAAATGCTGCATAATGTAATATCTCGGCCCCGCAGTTAGCCCGCCACCGCCACAAATCTACTGTAGTATCTTGGTATTCCCTATGCTGTCCTTCTCCACCTCTAATAGAATGTTCATGTCATGCATCTATCAGTATGTTGGTGATCTGCCTGTGAGTTTACCTCCTGGTGGGGTCTCTCTGTACATCTTGGAATAAAGCATCACTAAATACTACACAACGTGTGGACTTCTCATCATTACATCTACCCCCAGGGTCAATCATCTGTCGGGTCACCTGAAATGGGACTCTAGCCCTTATCCAGATCAATGTACCTCTAGCAAATGCGGAATAAGTGGTATTAAATACTTGTCCTCGCCATCTACGCTGTAGCGCTAGCCCCTCAGCTGTCGTCAGGTGTGTTTCCTGAAGGAATGCAATCTGGACCCCTCTGCGAACTAAATAAGAATAAACTTTGTGTCTCCTCGTCATCGTATGGAGCCCCCTCAAATTCCAGGTCATACATCTCAAGTTAACAGTATCAGCCATTGTCCCACTCTATCTCATAGCTGGTCAAACAGGCCATCGCCTCTGCATCAGTGGTGGAACTTACCCAACATTTCCCCTTCTGCCCTCTCCCTCCCATCCCCCAACAACAAATATCAATGAACACCAAAGAGGAACAACCCCAACAATAACCTCCCCTCCCCTCCACAGAACAGGACCCAACAGCAGACCATCAGCCCCCGTCCAAACTACCCCCATACCACCCAAACTCCTAACTATCCTGCAGCCGTCACTGCAGGGGCCTTATGGGCCTCAAGGGGATGGCTCCAGATCGACAGGCAGCCGCGCCAACCCGCAACTCCAGCCCCCAGAATCCCCCATAATATGCTTGCGGCAGTCCATTTTGTGTTACCAAACCCATCCTTTCCACCACTATCAAGTCCCAACAGACCCTGCAAAAGCAAAGCACCGAGGTCTCACGTGTCAGGCATCCAGAATGTCTTCCGCCGAGTTCGGTGTCACCTTCGGGTCTTTGGTGCTATGCGTCTCTGATAAGTCTGTTTCCGAACCCGTGTGGTGACTCTCAGATTCTGTGCCGTGTTTTGATGGAGTCGGACTGGCGCCCGAGAGCACCACCACTGCTTGCAATGCCGCCTTCCGTTCCTCTTTTGTCTGAGACACCGATGGTGTTCGGGTGCCCCGCCGCCTCCTGCGGAGCCTCTGAGATTTTCGCACCTGCGTCGGTCGCTGCATCTCCTCTTCCTGGTGTTGTGTACGGTCAGTTCCTTCCTTGTAGGTTTCGACCCATGCCCAGGCCTCCTCTGGTGTTTGGAAAAAGTGAGCCGTGCCATCTAGCTCGACCCGCAATTTGGCCGGGAAGAGCAGGGAGTATCGAACACCCTCATCTCTGAGCGCCCGTTTAACAGGGAGGAAGGAGGCACAGAGCTTTTGTGTTTCGTAGGTGTAATCAGGAAACAAGGTCACCTTACTATTGTCCACTTGATAGAGTCCCGTATCACAGGCTTTCTGGAGCAACAAGTCTCTATCCTTGTAGTGGAGCAGCTTTGCTATAATTGGCCTGTGTGGTTGGCCCGGCCTAGGAGGTCTAGCGGGGACCCGGTGTGCACGCTCGAGTGTTTAAAAGGGCAACAGACCCTCCGGGGCCACTGTTGTTTTAAGCCATGAGTCCAGGTAGCCAATCATGTCCCCTCTTCCCTGGACATATTTGTAATTATTTGCAGCCAATGATTCCCACACGGATCCACAGATATACTCCTGCAAAAGTACTCACTTCATCTGTGTTACAGAACACTTCCTCATAGTGAGGTCATCATTCTGTTCCCTAAAAGTGACTTTTACTATTTGCGATTTCCTAATACTGATTCACAGATTTTGCGATTCCCTATTAGTAAACAGCAAATGCCACTCATACCGAATTGCATATTGTGGAAAGTGAACTTTCAGACATTTCCATTAGTGATTTACTTACAGCGATTTAGATGGAACAGCTAAGTGAAACATACATGCATCTGGCCCTACGTGTTTTGCCTACAATGCATGAAAGTGGGCAGGCCCCCCCATTATTTGACTTGTGTCTTTGAGTTGGTGTCTGAGCCACCCCTTTAGCTTCATTACTTCTAATCTGCATCACAACCTTAAGTCCTGTCATGTCCTTTAGGATAGTCTCATCATGTATAGCCCATTTTTACATACATTGTCCCATCCACACAACAATAAGGATTCTAAACAGGTGACTTTTTACCTAGTAGCTTGCTCCTGTCTCTTTGACACCAGGCTCTCGTTACTCCATCACAATCCCTGCACCTGATGTACATAAACATGTCCCCAGACATGGCAGAATTATTCTGTATAAGAGTCACCACTTTTTTTCATCCTTGGATAACAGCCAGCTGTGCATGATCACACTTGTTTGGAAAAGCATTGTGATTGTTTTCAAAACATTTATGATTGTTTTCACAACACCCATGATTGTTTATTAAAACAATCAATTGTAGAAAAACCCATGGAGAGACCACTTTAGTAAACAAGCATTTACAATGCAATGGTCTCGGCATCATTAAAGGTAGAGCTATTGGCATTGCTCATGACATTTCTTTTTTTTCTTTAAATCGTAAATAAATGGCATTGTCATTTACATTGTCAATACACACCACTCTGCACTCAACTGCACTCACCTGCACTGCACTGCACTCACCTGCACTGCACTCACCTGCACTGCACTGCACTCAACTGCACTCACCTGCACTGCACTCACCTGCACTGCACTCACCTGCACTGCACTCACCTGCACTGCACTGCACTCACCTGCACTGCACTGCACTCACCTGCACTGCACTCACCTGCACTGCACTGCACTCACCTGCACTGCACTGCACTCACCTGCACTCACCTGCACTGCACTCACCTGCACTGCACTCACCTGCACTGCACTCACCTGCACTGCACTGCACTCACCTGCACTGCACTGCACTCACCTGCACTCACCTGCACTGCACTCACCTGCACTGCACTGCACTCACCTGCACTGCACTCACCTGCACTGCACTCACCTGCACTGCACTGCACTCACCTGCAAGGCACTCACCTGCACTGCACTCACCTGCACTGCACTCACCTGCACTGCACTCACCTGCACTGCACTGCACTCACCTGCACTCACCTGCACTGCACTCACCTGCACTGCACTGCACTCACCTGCACTGCACTCACCTGCACTGCACTCACCTGCACTGCACTGCACTCACCTGCAAGGCACTCACCTGCACTGCACTCACCTGCACTGCACTCACCTGCACGCCACTGCACTGCACTCACCTGCACTGCACTCACCTGCATGCCACTGCACTGCACTCACCTGCACTGCACTCACCTGCACTCCACTGCACTGCACTCACCTGCACTGCACTCACCTGCACTCCACTCACCTGCACTGCACTGCACTCACCTGCACTGCACTCACCTGCACTGCACTCATCTGCACTGCACACACTGCACTCACCTGCACTGCACTCACCTGCACTGCACTGCACTCACCTGCACTGCACTCACCTGCACTGCACTCACCTGCACTGCACTCACCTGCACTGCACTGCACTCACCTGCACTGCACTCACCTGCACTGCACTGCACTGCACTCACCTGCACTGCACTCACCTGCACTGCACTCACCTGCACTGCACTCCACTGCACTGCACTCACCTACACTGCACTGCACTCACCTGCACTGCACTCACCTGCACTGCACTGCACTCCACTGCACTCACCTGCACTGCACTCACCTGCACTGCACTCACCTGCACTGCACTGCACTCACCTGCACTGCACTCACCTGCACTGCACTCACCTGCACTGCACTGCACTGCACTGCACTGCACTCCACTGCACTCCACTGCACTGCACTCCACTCCACTCCACTGCACTCCACTGCACTGCACTCACCTGCACTGCACTCACCTGCACTGCACTCACCTGCACTGCACTGCACTCACCTGCACTGCACTCACCTGCACTGCACTGCACTCACCTGCTCTGCACGCACTGCACTCACCTGCACTGCACGCACTGCACTCACCTGCACTGCACTCACCTGCACTGCGCTCACCTGCACTGCACTCACCTGCACTGCACTGCACTCACCTGCACTGCACGCACCTGCACTGCACTGCACTCACCTGCACTGCACTCACCTGCACTGCACTCACCTGCACTGCACTCACCTGCACTGCACTGCACTCACCTGCACTGCACTCACCTGCACTGCACTGCACTCACCTGCACTGCACTGCACTCACCTGCACTGCACTGCACTCACCTGCACTGCACTGCACTCACGTGCACTGCACTGCACTCACCTGCACTGCACTCACCTGCACTGCACTGCACTCACCTGCACTGCACTCACCTGCACTGCACTCACCTGCACTGCACTCACCTGCACTCACCTGCACTGCACTGCACCGCACTCACCTGTACTGCACTGCACTCACCTGCACTGCACTGCACTCACCTGCATTGCACTGCACTGCACTCACCTGCACTGCAGTGCACTGCACTCACCTGCACTGCACTGCACTCACCTGCACTGCACTCACCTGCACTGCACTCACCTGCACTGCACTCACCTGCACTGCACTGCACTCACCTGCACTGCACTCACCTGCACTGCACTGCACTCACCTGCACTGCACTCACCTGCACTGCACTGCACTCACCTGTACTGCACTCACCTGCACTGCACTCACCTGCACTGCACTGCACTGCACTGCACATACCTGCACTGCACTCACTACTCTGCACTCTGCACTCACTACTCTGCACTCACTACTCTGCACTCTGCACTCACTACTCTGCACTCTGCACTCACTACTCTGCACTCACTACTCACTACTCTGCACTCACTACTCTGCACTCACTACTCTGCACTCACTACTCTGCACTCACTACTCACTACTCTGCACTCACTACTCACTACTCTGCACTCACTACTCACTACTCTACACTCACTACTCACTACTCTGCACTCACTACTCTGCACACTCACTCTGCACACTCACTCTGCACTCACTACTCTGCACTCACTACTCTGCACTCACTACTCACTACTCTGCACTCACTACTCACTACTCTGCACTCACTACTCACTACTCTGCACTCACTACTCACTACTCTGCACTCACTACTCACTCCTCTGCACTCACTCCTCTGCACTCACTCCTCTGCACTCACTCCTCTGCACTCACTCCTCTGCACTCACTCCTCTGCACTCACTCCTCTGCACTCACTCCTCTGCACACTCACTCTGCACGCTCACTCTGCACTCACTACTCTGCACTCACTACTCTGCACTCACTACTCTGCACTCACTACTCACTACTCTGCACTCACTACTCTGCACTCACTAATCTGCACTCACTACTCTGCACTCACTACTCTGCACACTCACTACTCTGCGCACTCACTCCTCTGCACTCACTCATCTGCACTCACTCATCTGCACACTCACTCATCTGCACACTCACTCATCTGCACACTCACTCATCTGCACACTCACTCATCTGCACACTCTCTCTGCACTCACTACTCTGCACACTCTCTCTGCACACTCTCTCTGCACACTCTCTCTGCACACTCTCTCTGCACACTCTCTCTGCACACTCTCTCTGCACACTCTCTCTGCACACTCTCTCTGCACACTCTCTCTGCACACTCACTCTGCACACTCACTCTGCACACTCACTCTGCGCACTCACTACTCTGCACTCACTACTCTGCACTCACTACTCTGCACTCACTACTCTGCACTCACTACTCTGCACTCACTACTCTGCACTCTGCACACTTACTCTGCACTGTGCACACCGCTGATATCACGGAATCTTCCACCACACTTTCTAAAACTCTATAGTCCGAAGCATAATAGGCACAGAACCAAAAGAAGGGTAGACATTGCTTAAAATAATCTTATTGTATTTATGAGAAGCAAAAGCGAGACTGTGAAATGTGCTAAATATCAGTTTGTTACGAATCAACAGAGTGGAGTTAGAGAACCAAGAAATAGTAATTTAGAATCCGGGTTAGAAGGAGTAGTAATCACAAGCTGAGGATCAACGGGCGCGAAACAGCGTGGTGGGCGCGCAGGAGATGCAGCGTGAGCGTGCACATCAGCTGAAGATCGCCGGAGAAGACACCGAGCCTGCCTGCTGCCGTGACTGACCCCCTGCAGAGGGAAAGAGCCCGGTGAGTGGGGGTAGAGGGGGGGGCGGCAGAGAGGGAGTGGGCAGAGAGGGAGGCTGTGTGTGTGTGTGTGTGCGTGTGTGTGTGCGTGCGTGTGTCTGTCTGTGTCTGTCTGGTGTGTGCCTGCCTGCCTTTGTGTGTGCGCGTCCACAGACCCTGGTCGGCTCGTGCACCGATCTGTACTCCCTTGCGAGCTTACATGGCGACAATAGTTCTCGTTGCCGAGACCTAAAAAGCATTGTAAGATGTTGAAATAGAGTGTGGCGTGCCGTGTGAGAACAATGTAGTAAGGAAAACAAGGGGACTCTAATAAGTGAACCTGGGGTTGACTAATGTTTTAGAAAAACAATGGTTCTTATGTGGCCATAAAAGGTCCTTGGTAGGAAGCAGTGTCAGAATTTGTGACTGCCCTAGAGTCGAGATAGGTAATAAATATCTCAGGGACGATAAGTAATATGAACAGCCTGTGCGCCTGTAAACACTGGTGCTCACACGAGCTGCTCCTAGAACTAGTGAAACGACAAGTCCTCGAAGAGCGCACTCGGACTGGACACTGCTTTGGTGGGGAAGAGATGCAGAACATAAATCAGTTTGAAGGCCGCCCGAAACACACCAGTGCTGGTGCAAAACCGCGGTATGTTAGGAATCTGAATAAACTGCGACATACGTGCAAACCTGCACTCCAGACCACTGAATGGAAAGGCACATAGTTGTGTAGATCTCACAAAGGAACCAACTGGATAAACACGAAAAAGATGTAGAAGGTGCAGCCACCATTGTTGCTGATTAGGAGCGGCAGATGTTGAAATAGAGCTAGGCGGGCTGCGTGGCTGCCCTTGTTGAAGATTACGTGTAGCGTGCTGTACTACTGTAAAAAAATGCTAATGAATACCAAAAAAAAAAACATAAAAGCGGGCTCCTGTCAAAATATTAAGCATGGCGCCAGTGTTGTTAATATGAAAGCTGGCGCAGTGCGAAAACCTAAAGCACGACGCCCGGGGCGGGCCAGAGATGAGGAGCAGGGAGTGGAAAAGCAGGTGTCCTTGTAGGAAAGCATGTCGTATGTGCAATAGGAGAATAGGGAACACTTTCTGGGGTGACTGGTGAAGTAGCAACCCTGAATGGGGGTAGGAGGGAAAGAAGCAACACCGACCGTGGGGGGTTGGGGGTTAGGAAGAAGCAATACACACTGGGTGGGAAGGGAAGAAGCAACGCATGCAGGGGGTGGGAGGGGAAAGCAGAGGAAAGAAGACAATAAATAACAAGCAACCAGTAAACGTGTCCGTCCTAGATAAACAAACGCATTTTAAAACAAGAGGTGCTAATGCTACCTGCTGTGCGTCTGAGATGCCACGGAGTGCTAGCGGAAGAAACGATCGCTATTGTAAACAAGCTGAGGATCAACGGGCGCGCACGACGCAGCGTGGGCGTGCACATCAGCTGAAGATCGCCGGAGAAGACACAAGTCTGCCTTCTGCCGTGACTGACCCGATGCGGAGGGAAAGAGCCCGGTGAGTGGGGGGCGGCAGAGAGAGAGAGAGTGTGAGAGTGTGTGTGTGTGTGTGTGTGTGTGTGTGTGTGCATGCATGCGTGCGTGCGTGTGTCTGTCTGTCTGTGTGTGTGTCTGGCGCATGCCTGCCTGCCTGCCTGCCTTTGTGCGCGTCCACAGACCCTGGTCGGCTCGTCCACCTCTCTGTAGTCCCTTGCTAGCTTACTAGGCGACAATAGTTCTCGTTGCCGAGACCTAAAAAGACCCTCACTCCCCCTACAAATTAGAGGAGAATTCCTTCCAAGCTCAGGCAGGGGTCCTGCGTGATGAATCTTCAACAAGCAGCGGTCTGGCATCCCATGAGGGTTATCATTCTCGATGCAGAGACAGGGTCCTTCATTTCCAACCATCAGGTGAGGGGCTGGTTCTTCCCTGGGGGTTTCTTGGCTACAGATACATTTAGCTATACACACATACACCTACACATCCAGGTTGGTCTAGGTACATTTTAGCAAAATTACTTAAGGCGTGCATTTTAGGAATATGCAAGTGCTACTGTTTTTATCTGAACTGTTTCTGTTCATCTTATTAGCACTATGGTAGAAATGTATTTACTATATACTATATTGGTGCAAGCAATCTCTTTAATAGACTTCTGTCTCCTAATCGTCGCAGCACATATGTTTTATGCAAGGCTGTCGCTAGACCAATAAATACTTATTGAAAAGTCCTAATCATCATCCTGTGTATTTCCTGAAGAGCGCAAGCACAAGTGTTTGAGCGAAATGTACTGTACTGTTTTCTACTATTCCTGAGGAATCAGGGTTGTCATGTTCAGTGGTTGTTAGAGACTACCTACACCACTGTATAATACAGCTGGGTGGTAGTGGCACTGTAGAGCTATGTGGTCTAATGGCTGACATATCTTGCGGGGGTGTCTTGGAAGCGGTTGGACACCAAGCCCTCAGTTTAGGGCTTGGTGTCCAAGCGCAGGTCCTGGGGGATGCCTAGGAGCTACACGACAGCCCAGAATTGAGCGAGGTGCATCAATGATTGTTGAAGAAGCTTTGAAGATGTCTCTAGCTGCTTGCAGCAGTATTGTTTAAATGGACTCTCTCTGTAGATAATGACATCATTCCTAGCTCTAGAGCTACTTCTACACATTTGTTATTTAACATTTTCCCACCTTCAGCTTCCTTGCTAAGTAGCGGAACAGAGCGGAAGGCAACTGGTTCTTTCTTCCAACTCAAGCTATCAAACTGTCCCTTAAAAACAACCAATTAGTTCGAGCCTCTGATAAAAGCTATCAAATAATTTCTCCAATGCAGGGGATCGAGTCCTATGTCCCTCACAGGCTTTCACATTGTTCCTTCAATAATGACAATCAGTTAATCAGTTCTTACCTCCAATGCAGTTGGACAGCACTCTTCTCCGATACAGACGTTCAGTTCTTGTTTCCAGTTCAGGCAGTCCATTCTGTCTTCCCAATATAAGCCATCAATTATTTCTTCCAAATGCAGGCTGTGAAGTCATTCTTCCAAATTAATTATAGCAATTTCTTTTCACACAGGCTGTGGGTTGTTGTCTTCCATACAGGTGGACAGTGATTTTCTCCAATGAAGGCCATCAGTTCTTTTATCCAATACAAGCGATTGGGTCTTTGTTCTAATACAGGCTATCAGTTCTTGTTTATAATAAAGGCTGTAGGTTATTTCAACCCTGTGTAATCAGTGAATTCTTATCTTCAATATTGGCGTTTTTCTTCAATGTAGGCAAGTATGTCTTTGCTCTGCTAAAGGGAATCAAGTCTTTGCTCTACTACAGGCCAATAGTGCTGTCTTTGAAGTATAAATGAAATGTTCCCTCTTTCATTAGATATAGTGACCTCTTTCTTCGACTTATTTTAATCAGTTGCTTCTTTTCAACAGACACTCTCAATCCTTCCTCTCAGACAGACTGTAAATTTGTCCTCTAAGTACCATGTATTTCTTCCAGAGGCAGATAATCAATTATTCCTGCCAAACAGACTATCAATTATTCCAGGAAATTCAGGCTGCCAGCTCTTTTCCCCACAAAATAAGCTATCATTTTTATTCCATCCAGTGCCAGTTATCCATTTATCTTACCAATACAGCCTACCTTTTTTTCTTTTAAATAAAGTCAATCTCATCTTTTCTCCAGATATTATTTTTCCTTGAAATTCAAGAGATCGGTAGTTTAATACTAATGTATGCTAGAAATCTGTTGACATTTTTCAACATGTGAAAATGGGAATTTGACTAAAAACATGAATGAAACACACAATATTGCTGTTGCAGGCAGGACACACTCTCTCCTAATGCTTATTTTTTTTAGGTCGAGCTGGCGTTGGAGCGCGAAGCGCTCCCGCCAGCGAGACTATAGTCACCTTCCTCCCTGTCAAGGGAGTAACAGCTGTGAACGAGCCCGATACAGACCTGGGCACGAGCCGACCCAGGTCTGTGAACGCGCTTCAAGGTTGAGCAGCTTGTGCACGTTTGTTGGACGTCAGGCACCGCCAGACCAATTATCCCAGTATGAAACTCTACTTCCTGGCCACAAGACCAATTATCCCAGCAGGAGTCTCCACTTCCTCAGGCGCCGCAACAATTATCACAGCATGAGACCCACTTATCACAGCATGTCAATAGGCGCCCCAGGCTGCTGGAGCACTCAACTATAATTAATGTGCAGTTGAGTGCTCCAGCAGCATGGGGCGGCTCTCTGCATGCTGTGATAATTATCACTTTGGGGCCTCATGCTGTGATAATTAGGGCGGCATGCTCTATTTGCAGCACTGAACATTTTCAAAGAAGGCGAAGCAGTGACATTCATTGGAGACACTCACCCTCACGCCCTCACCTCCTCACCCCTCACACACCTCCTCACCCTCACACACCTCCTCACCCTCACACCCTCACCTTCACACCCCCTCACACACACCCTCACATACCCTTACCAGCACAGCAAAACACAACACAGCACAGCAAAACACAACACAGCACAGCAAAACACAACACAGCACAGCACAGCAAAACACAGCACAGCAAAACACAGCACAGCACAGCAAAACACAACACAGCACAACAGAGCAAAACGCAGCACAGCACAGCACAGCACAGCACAACACAGCACAGCAAAACACAGCACAGCACAGCAAAACACAACACAGCACAGCACAGCAAAACTCAACACAGCACAGCAAAGCACAGCACAGCAAAACACAACACAACACAGCACAGCAAAACACAACACAGCACAGCAAAACACAACACAACACAACCCTCACGCCCTCACCCCCTCACCCCTCACACACCTCCTCACCCTCACACACCTCCTCACCCTCACACCCTCACCTTCACACCCCCTCACACACACCCTCACATACCCTTACCAGCACAGCAAAACACAAAACAACACAGCACAGCAAAACACAACACAGCACAGCACAGCACAGCAAAACACAGCACAGCAAAACACAGCACAGCAAAACACAACACAGCACAGCACAGCACAACACAGCAGAGCAAAGCACAGCACAGCAAAACAGAGCAAAACGCAGCACAGCACAGCACAGCAAAACACAGCAAAACACAACACGGCACAGCAAAACACAACACAGCACAGCAAAACACAGCACAGCACAACACAGCACAGCAAAACACAACACAGCACAGCAAAACACAACACAACACAACCCTCACGCCCTCACCCCCTCACCCCTCACACACCTCCTCACCCTCACACACCTCCTCACCCTCACACACACCCTCACATACCCTTACCAGCACAGCAAAACACAACACAACACAGCACAGCAAAACACAACACAGCACAGCACAGCAAAACACAGCACAGCAAAACACAGCACAGCATAACACAACACAGCACAGCAAAACACAACACAGCAGAGCAAAGCACAGCACAGCAAAACACAGCACAGCACAACACAACACAGCACAGCACAGCACAGCAAAACACAGCACAGCACAGCAAAGCACAGCACAGCACAACACAGCACAGCACAACACAACACAACACAGCACAACACAACACAGCACAGCACAACACAACACAGCACAGCAAAACACAGCACAGCACAGCAAAACACAGCACAGCACAACACAGCAAAACACAGCAAAACACAGCACAGCACAGCAAAGCACAGCACAGCGAAACACAGCACAGCAAAACACAGCACAGCACAACACAGCACAGCAAAACGCAGCACAGCAAAACACCGCACAGTACAGCAAAACACCACACAGCAAAACACAGCACAGCAAAACACAGCAAAACACAGCACAGCAAAGCACAGCTAAACACAGCACAGCACAGCAAAACACAGCACAGCAAAGCACAGCACAGCAAAACACAGCACAGCAAAACACAGCACAGCACAGCAAAACACAGCACAGCAAAACACAGCACAGCACAGCAAAACACAGCACAGCAAAACACAGCACAGCAAAACACAGCACAGCAAACACAGCAAGCACAGCAAAACACAGCACAGCAAAACAGCACAGCACAGCAAAACACAGCACAGCAAAACACAGCACAGCACAAACAAGCACAACCAAGCACAGCACAACCAAGCACAGCACAACCAAGCACAGCACAACCAAGCACAGCACAACCAAGCACAGCACAACCAAGCACAGCACAACCAAGCACAGCACAACCAAGCACAGCACAACCAAGCACAGCACAACCAAGCACAGCATAACCAAGCACAGCATAACCAAGCACAGCATAACCAAGCACAACAAAAAATAGCATAACAAAACACAACAAAACATAGCATAGCAAAACAAAGCATAGCATAGCAAAACACAACACAACACAGCATAGCATAACAAAGCATATCATAACAAACACAACAAAACATAGCATAGCATAGCATAACAAAACATAGCATAGCATAACAAAACACAGCATAGCATAACAAAACACAACATAGCATAACAAAACACAACATAGCATAGCATAACAAAACACAACATAGCATAGCATAACAAAACACAACATAGCATAGGATAACAAAACAAAGCATAGGATAGCAAAACAAAACATAGCCTAACAAAACATGGCATAACAAAACATAGCATAGCAAAACATAGCATAGCATAGCAAAACATAGCATATCAAACACAACAAAACATAGCATAGCAAAACAAAGCATAGCATAGCAAAAGATAGCATAGCATAACAAAATATAGCATAACAAAACATAGCAAAACATAGCATAGCATAGCATAGCATAGCATAACAAAACACAGCATAGCATAACAAAACACAGCATAGCATAACAAAACACAACATAGCATAGCATAACACAACACAACATAGCATAGCATAACAAAACACAACATAGCATAGCATAACAAAACACAACATAGCATAGGATAGCAAAACTAAACAGAGCATAGCATAACAAAACAAAGCATAGGATAGCAAAACAAAACATAGCCTAACAAAACATGGCATAGCACAACATGGCATAACAAAACATAGCATAGCAAAACATATAATAGCATAGCAAAACAGAGCATAGCATAACAAAGCATAGCATAACAAAACATAGCATAGCATAACAAAACATAGCATAACAAAACAGAGCATAACAAAACATAGCATAGCAAAACATAGCATAGCAAAACAAAGCATAGCATAGCAAAACACAACACAACACAACACAGCATAGCATAGCATAACAAAGCATAGCATAACAAACACAACAAAGCATTGCGTAGCATAACAAAACCAAGCATAGAATAGCAAAACAAAACATTGCATAGCATAACAAAACATAACATAACATAGCATAGCATAACAAAACAAAACATATCATAGCCTAGCAAAACATAGCATACCAAACACAACAAAACATAGCATAACAAAACATAGAAAAACAAAGCATAACACACACAACCACACACACACAACCACGCACACATAACCGCAACCACACACACAACCACAACCACACACACAACTATCTATCTATCTATCGCCCTCACTCTATCTGTCTATCGATCTATCGCCCTCACTCTATCTGTCTATCGATCTATCGCCCTCACTCTGTCTATCTATCGCCCTCACTCTATCTATTGGCCTCAGTCTATCTATCTAATCGCCCTCACTATCTATTGGCCTCAGTCTATCTATCTAATCGCCCTCACTCTATCTGTCTATCTATCGCCCTCACTCTATCTATCTATCGGCCTCACTCTATCTAATCGCCCTCACTCTATCTATCTATCGCCTTCACTCTATCTTATCACCCTCACTCTATCTATCGCCCTCACTCTATCTATCGCCCTCACTCTATCTATCGCCCTCACTCTATCTATCTATCGCCCTCACTCTATCTATCTATCGCCCTAACTCTATCTATCTATCTATCGCCCTCACTCTATCTATCTATCAATCTATCTATCGCCCTCACTCTATCTATCTATCGCCCTCATGCTATCTATCGCCCTCACTCTATCTATCGCCCTCACTCTATCTATCTTTCTATCGATCTATCGCCCTCATTCTATCTATTTATTTAGATACTGATCGCCATCACTCTATCTATCTGTCTAGCTATCCATCGCCCTCACTCCTATCTATCTATCTCGCTCACTCAATCTCTCTATCGCCCTCTATCGGCTACCACAGGATCATTGAATGCCACAGCATCACTAGTCGCCACCACAACATCACTCAGCCCCACCACAGCATCAATCTGTGCAACCATTTACCAACAACTGGGTCAAATATGATCTCTCAATGTTTCAAGATTTATTACAAATGTCACAAAAAGAGGTTAGTATTTCACTTCTGTTCTTGGATTTTCGTCACAATAAAATACACTGAACATATTCTTCAGAAAAGTTATTTACAAAAGTTTAAGCTATTGCCATTATAAATTACAATAACTTTTATTTAAGTATTAATTATTAAGAAAATTCAAAGCCATTGTTATTTGTAATATCAATACATCTAAGTCACGTGAATACAACACATATTGCATTACAAATGCTATAGGTGTCACAAGTTATAACTATTGGCATTGTAAAT
Organism: Lissotriton helveticus; assembly: GCF_964261635.1. Lineage (NCBI taxonomy): Eukaryota > Metazoa > Chordata > Amphibia > Caudata > Salamandridae > Lissotriton > Lissotriton helveticus. The sequence continues at coordinate 309,021,375 of NC_136061.1, forward strand.
GACAAAGCTATTATTTTTGCTATTTTCAAAACCAACACATATATAACAAATGTGTCATTTACAATACCAATAGCTCAAACTTTCCTAATGCGAGAACTATTGCATTGCAAATGCTTGTTATAGAACGGGTGCCAAACGCATTTGCAATGCAATAGGTCTCGTCTTTGCAAGAGTTTAAGCTATTGGCGTTGTAAATGACAATGCCTTTTATTTATCTGTTTTAAAAACAACACATACATAAAAGGGTTTGTCATTTACAATGCCAATAGCTCAAACTCTCGTAAATGCGAGACCTATTGCATTGCAAACAGCTTGTTCTCTTGGAGACGTGGTGTCCCATTGAAAAAAAAGAACATTTTAAACGTTAAAGACCGATTGATTTCTGTTGGGCAGCGTCCTTTCTCATCATCACTCCTGATGGTGAAAATGATGAATTGATCTTCTTTCTCTTTGAGTAAAAGGCCACGTGACAGGCACATTTTTCGTCAAGCGGGAGAATGACACATTTTCAGGGCGCGTAATAAAAGCCTCGTGATTTCAGGTAGGGCTGCCATTAATTCCGTGGCACGAGGACAGCCCAACTGAGCAGCAATTTCCAGCGTAATTGGGTGTAAAAGTGGGCCAGTTCAATTCATGCAGGGCCATATTTCACCTTAATGAGACCTGATAATGCCAGGGAGCCAGAGTGGCGTTACTTGAATCCATCCATACATTCTGCTGTTCAGTAATTGAAAGATAAAACGTATAACAATAGCAGCACGTTATTACAAAGTGATGCAAGGACACGTCACTGGCAGGTCCCAAGTTCACACAGGGCATCCTTACCTTGCTTCTCTTTCTTCTTGCTGCTGCTCTGCATTGTATTGAATTTTACTGTAGTTGCATTTGTATAGCACCTCTTTACCCTAATGAGGCATGGAAGCACTTCAGTGATGGACAGCACACTGCACCTGAATGGGGTGCTTGGTTGGAAGTGTTGAACTGCACTGTTGCCTAAGTTGCAAGCACTGTGGGGTTGTGCATGAAGGACCAGAGTGCTGCTCTTGTTCCGACATCTGTCGCTGTGTGTAAATTTAGAGTGGAGCAAAGAGGAACGAGCGACTGCATGCGCTTTAAATTATATTCTTGGTGTATGTGGTTGGAAGGGTGCGGCTTATGAGGGTTGCCTATGTCAGAAGAGCTTTACTATCGTATGATGAGTGGTGGAATGCATTTCTCATGTTACTACTAATCCACCTTGAGCTCTGGAGTAGCGTGATACTTACTGAAAAGCATTTCAACGCATCGTCGCGGGAATAGTAAGTGCTACATCAATACAATTACAGTCTTTGAGCTGTGCTTCTGCCTGGAGTGGAACCAGTAGCGTGAGAGATAGATGCACATGTGGTCTTGCCTACCATCCTTTCGAGGCAATGGGGTTTGATTCTTTGGTGGGTTTGAGCAGCTGAGGATCAATTCCAGGAATGCACCGGTTAGATTGAGCCAGGATAAACATGCAACAGAGTCTATCGAGGAGCAACAACGGAGCAAGTCATAGGGATGCATTGGTCACCGGCAGCCGCAGAAAATGCTATAAGGAGTCCAGCCTGGAGTGTCCGAAAAGCAACTCAATACTTCTATAGTGTCCACTCAAGACCAACAGCAGAGCCAGCCTTGGGTATGGACTACTGGGAACTGGTTATGGGCAGCCACATCCCTGATATCACAACGGGTGAACAGACCTATGACATATAAAGTCTAGATAACCTGTAAATAAAATAGAAAACAAATGCAACAGAAAAGGTTGGAGTCCTGAATATTGACTGCAAAAATATTGGTACGTAGAACAAAGTATCAGGGACAAAAATATCATGATACACAAATATTGCGACAAATATATCGGGAACTAAAATATTGAGTGTAGATACTTTGTATGAAAACTGTTACAATATATAAAAAAATGAATGGACCAGAATTTAGACCATATATATATTCACTTAAAAAACCATGGGTTTTAGGCACTTTATAGTTAGGAATTAGCATTTAAAAACCTTAGAAATTCACTGAAAAAAACAAAGGTTTCAGGGGCGTTATAGTTAGTTGGACATTTCACTCAAACAAAACCATAGAAATTCTCCGGTTATAGTTAGTTCAGCTAACTATAACTCGCGCGCCCGCAATGCACTGCTGAAGACGTCACATATTACATCACTCATGACATGGTCAGTGACATCACTCATGACATCACTGATAACATCTTAAATGACATCACTGATGACATCACTGATAGCATCATCCAGTGAATGTGTGTTTTTCTGAAAATTAAATATGTTTTATATATGTACATCTCAAGGTCAATGGAAGAATAAATGGGTATATAAGTGTCTAAATGGATGATTTTTTTTAATTGATTGTATAACTGACTGATTAAGTGTATCTTAGTGAATACATGTGTTAGTGAGTAATGTTTAAATATGTAAATATCCAAATAAGTCTCTCACTTTGTGTATAAGTGGCTGCATGGGTTTGTGAATAGCTACATGAGTGTCTATATGGGTAATTAGTCAGCTTTTTGAGTATCAGTATGAGTGTCTTAGTGTCTATATGGTTAAGTGGGGGGTATTACTTAGTGCATAGATGCATGAATGTGTGACTCACTGTTTGTATGTGTTGAACACAGCATGTATGCAGGACTGTATGGCTGGATGAGTGTGTGTATGGGTGTGTTAGTGAGTGAATGACTGTCTCAATAGTGTCTTTATGAGTAACTACATATGTTTTAAACTGGTATATGTGAGTATTGGTGTATGTGAGTGTGAGGGATTGGAAGAGTTCCGGTATAAATAAGTATGTGTTTCTAGAAGTGATTGTTTAAGAGAGTAAGTATGTCTAAGTTTCTGTAGAAGTAAGTGTGGTGGTGTGTGTATAACTGTATATACAAGTAAATGGATGTTTGATACTTTGTTTGCATGTGTGACTATGTGTGTGAGTAACTCTATGGATGAGTGTCAGTGTGTAACAGGATGTATAGGTGTATGAGTACATATGATGAGTGAGTACATGTATGAGTGACTGTATAGAACTGTTGGTGAATGAGTGGATGTGTGTGTAGATCTTAGAATTAATGAATAGGTGTGTTGTAACTGGTATTGGTATCTCCATTGTTTTGAAAATGTTTGTTTCTATTTTTGAATGTGTGTGTCAAAGGTTATATTAGGGTGAGAGGAGTTATGCCACTCTATCACAAGGACGATGTCATCAGTGATGTCATCAGTGATGTCATGAGTGATGTCATGAGTGATGTCACTGACAATGTCATGAGTGATGTAATATGTGACGTCATCAGCAGGGCATTGCGGGCGCTCGAGTTATAGTTAGATGAACTTACTATAACAGGGGGATTTCTATGGTTTTTTTATGAGTGAAATGTCCAACTAACTATAACGCCCCTGAAACCTATGGTTTTTTACAGTGAATTTCGAAGGTTTTTTTAAATGCAAATTCCTAACTATAACGTGCCTGAAACCTATGGTTCTTTAAGTGAATTTCAAAGGTTTTTTAAATGCTAATTTGTAACTATGACGTTCCTGAAACCTATGTTTTTTTAGTGAATTTCTAAGGTTTTTTAAATGCTAGTTTCTACCAATGCCTACAGAGGTAGGGCATGTGAAGAAAGAAGAAAAAAACTCAGAAAGAAGCCAAAGAAATGCAGAAAGAAGTAACAGCAGTCCTCACAGACGAAGAAAAGTGCAGGAAGAAGGAAGACATACAGAAAGAACAAACAGAGGAGCAGAAAGAGGCCTTGTTGCAAAATCATCCTGTACGCACAGCTTTTTCAGATGGGTACTGGTGGTAACTGACTTTGACAACCAGTTCTAGAGCCAGTGCTATGCTAAAAGACACTTAGAATACAGTTAAAACACCTACATACACTATGGAACACTATGCATTGGGGTACCCCTGTGATTAGCATGACCTCCTCTGTAAGCCCCTAGTATATAATAGGGCAGGGAGATTAAAACTACCTCATAGAACATGCCACGGGCGCCTTTGCACACTGGTGAAGGGAGGTGGGGGCCTGAGATGACATGTGTGTAAACACGCTCTGTGGCACGTTTTAAATTGGGGGATTAAGTCCCCTTGAATCCTGCGGATCCCAGGGGTCCAACTGGCCCACTAGCTACTTCCAGTAAGCGCCTCAGAGCTGTGTTGCACAGAGGTGTAAAAAGGGGCACGGCCTGGACCACCTCTGTGCAACGCAGCGCAGTGGCAGCTACTGGAAGCACCTGATGGGCTAGTTGGTCCCCAGGGGCCCTCAGAATTGAAGGGAAAGTATTTTCTTAACTTAAAACACGCCACAGGGCGTGTTTGCACGCGTCACCTCAGGCCACGTCCCCTCCCTTCCCCACTGTGTAAACACACCCTGTGGCCGTTTTAAGTTGGGAGATTAAGTCCCCTTTAATCCTGAGGGTCCCTAGGGTCTAACTAGCCCACTAGGTACCTCCAGTAAGCGCCACAGAGTTGCATTGCAGAGAGATGTAAAAAGAGGCACAGTCTAATCCACCTCTCTGCAATGCAGCGCAGTGGTGCTTACTGGAAGCACCTGGTGGGCTAGTGGGCCCCCCGGAGCCCTCAGGATAGAAGGGGAATTATTTCCCCAACTTAAAATGCGCCACAGGGCGTGTTTGCACATGTCACCTCAGGCCCCATCCCCTACCTTCCCCACTGTAAACACGACCTCTGGCCTTTTTAAGTTGGGAGATTAAGTCCCCTTGAATCCTGAAGGTCCCAAGGGTGAAATTAGCCCACTCTGTACCTCCAGTAAGCGCCATTGCAGAGAGGTGTAAAGAGGGGCACGGCCAGCCCCACCTCTCTGCATCGCAGCGCAGTGGCGCTTACTGGAAGCACCTGGTGGGCTAATTGGCCCCAAGGGTCCCTCAGAATTGAAGGGGAATTATTTTCTTAACTTAAAACACGCCACAGGGCGTGTTTTCACGCGTCACCTCAGGCCCCGTCCCCTCCCTACCCCACTGTGTAAACACACCCTGTGGCCGTTTTAAGTTGGGAGATTAAGTCCCCTTGAATCCTGAGGGTCCCTAGGGTCCAACTAGCCCACTAGGTACCTCGAGTAAGCGCCACAGAGTTGCATTGCAGAGAGATGTATAAAGAGGCACAGTCTAGTCCACCTCTCTGCAATGCAGTGCAGTGGTGCTTACTGGAAGCACCTGGTGGGCTATTTGGCCCCCCGGAGCCCTCAGGATAGAAGGGGAATTATTTCCCCAACTTAAAATGCGCCACAGGGCGTGTTTGCACATGTTACCTCAGGCCCCATTCCCTACCTTCCCCACTGTGTAAACACTCTCTGTGGCCTTTTTAAGTTGGGAGATTAAGGGGCATATTATCAAGGGGGTTTATGTCCGCTTTTTTGGCTTTAAAAGCCAAGAAAGCGGAGATAAAATTATCTCCCTATTACCTAGCTGTCGCTAACACCAGTTAGCGACAGCTAGTAGGAGATAGCGACCATCTTGGGCCCCACTTTGCATGTCAGTGATATTTATCACTAATGACATGCAAAGTGGGCGTGCCAAGATGTTAGCGACTGGAAACAGTCGCTAACATCGCTATCTCCTATTACCAACTTTTGGAGATATTCGCGCTAAGCGCGAATATCTCCAAAAACTAACACCTGCCCTGAGCAGTTCTTAGCCATGTTATCCAATGGGAGGTGGATAACATGGCTAAGAGCATTAGCTCGGTAATGCATGAATATCGCGGACTTTTCAGCGATATTCATGCATTGCGGCCGTTTTTATCGCATTTGCGATAAACCTTGATAATAGCAAGGTTTATCTGCGATAATTTCTGACGATGCTTAGCGTTAAAAAATTTGTTGCTAAGCATCGTTAGCGATAAATATCGCTTAACGTTGGTAATATGCCCCTAAGTCCCCTTGAATCCTGAAGGTCCCTAGGGTGAAATTAGCCCACTCGGTACCTCCAGTAAGCGCCATTGCAGAGAGGTGTAAAGAGGGGCACGGCCAGCACCACCTCTCTGCATCGCAGCGTAGTGGCGCTTACTGGAAGCACCTGGTGCGCTAGTTGGCCCCAAGGGTCCCTCTGGATTGAAGGGAAATTATTTCTCCAACTTAAAACGCGCCACAGGTCGTGTTTGCACACATCACCTGTGGCTCCGCACCCTCCCTTCACCACTGTGCACACGCGCCCGTGGCGTGTTTTAAGTTTCGGGATTAACTCCCCTTGAATCCTGAGGGTCCCTGGGGGCCAACTAGCCCACCAGGTACCTCCTGTACGCGCCAGAAAGCTGCATTGCAGAGAGGTGTTCAGAGGCCACGCCCCTTTTTACAACACTTTGCAAAGCAGCTCCATGGCACTTACAGGAGGTACCTGGTGGGCTAATTGGCCCCAGGGACCCTCTGGATTCAAGGGGAGTTAATCCCCTAATTTAAAGTGCACCACGGGGGCGTTTGCCCAGTGGTAAAGGCATGTGGCGGGGCCTGAGTTGACATATGTGCAAACATGCCCTGTGGCGGGTTTCAAGTTGGTGAATTCATTCCTCTTCAATCCTGAGGGTCCCTGCGGGCCAACTAGCCAACCAGGTACCTCCAGTATGCGCCAGGGATCTGCGTTGCAGAGAGATGTTCAGAGGCCACGCCCCTTTTTACATCACTCTGCAACACAGCTCTGTGGTGCTTATTGGATGTACCTGGTAGGCTGGTTGGCCCCCAGGGGACTTCAGGATTGAAGAGGAATTAATTGACCTTAGGCCCGCCCCCTCCTTTCACCACTGTGCAAACGTGCCCCGTAGCGTGTTTTAAGTTGGGGGATTAAGTCCCGTTAAATCCTGAGGGTACCTGGGGTGCAACTAGCCCACCAGTTACCTCCATTAAGCGCCACAGAGCTGCGTTGCAGAGAGGTGTAAAAAGGGGAATGGCCTCAGAACACCTCTCTGCAATGCAACCCTCCGCCGCATACTAGAGGTTCCTGGTGCACTAGTTGGCCCCCAGGGACCCCCAGTATTTAAGGGGAATTCGTTTCCCATCGGTAAACGGGCCAGGGGGTGTGTTTGCAGAGTACTGAAAGGAGGGGTCGTGGCCTCCAGCACGATTCCGGTCTTTTTTTTTCTTTTTTTTTTTAAGAAGGGAGGCTGTGTGGCCCCCCTTTTTTCCCTAATATTCTTGGCCCTGGGGACCCCATCCCCCAGGGCCTGCCATAATGTTTTTTTTACATAAAAAAATTTGGAAGGGGAGCACGTGGCTCCCTCCCTTGGCGATAATCTGCCCCGGGGACCCCATCCCCCGGGGGATGGCCATTTTTTAAATATTTGTTTTTGGAGGGGGGCTGCCTTGCCCCCCTCCTTAGGCCATTTATGGCCCCGGGACCCCATCCCCCGGGGCTGGCCTTACTTTCTTTTTTTTTTTTCCTTAATTTTAATATTTAAGGAGGGGGGACGCATGGCCCCCCTTCCGGGCCACTAATAGCCCCGGGAACCCCATTCCCCAGGGCTGGCCCTCTTCACTGGGGACAGTGGGGGGGGCCCCAATTCCCCCACGGTCCCGCTGGCTCCCCACCTCCTGCGGGAGCAGGCATTGCTTTTCCACATGGGGAGCTGCTAAGATGCAGCTCCCCATGTGGAAAAGCAATTTGGTTTGCTTTTTGAAAGAGAGAGCAGGTTTCCCTGCTCTCTCTTTCAAAATGCAAACCAAGTTTGCTATGACAGGGGGGAGCCGTGCGGCTCCTGCCCTAGCAAACTACAGTGTCCCGGGGGTGGGCACCCCGGGACACAGCTGGAGCCGGCCCTGGGGGGTGGTGGTCCCCAGGGCCACGACAAGGCTCCAGGAGGGGGGCGGCGCGGCCCCCCTCCCATAGTTTACAAAGCCCTGGGGGGTGGTGGTCGCCAGGGCTGGGGGGGTCCGTCACGGTCTCCCAATTTGAATATTTAGAGCCCGGGGGTGGGGGTCCATGGGACTGAGGGGGGCCATGAGCCCCCCACATATATTCTGATAAAGCCCACCAGCCCTATTTACAATGCCCCGGGGTGTGGCAGTCCCCGGGGCTGGGGGTCTATGAGCCCCCTGCACATTTTACTATAAAGCACTTGGGGGTGATGGTCCCTGGGGCTGGGGAGCCCCTTTGGGCCCCCCAACCATTTCTTACATTGCCCCCGGGATTTGCCCTCCCCGGGGGGCTGAATATTAACGAAGTGCGGGAGACCGCGCTTAGTTTTTTTTCTTTTTATCGTCCGGATCCGCGCACCCTGCGTGGATTTTGTCGATTTCAAATAAAATAAAATAAAATGTCCTTGTGGGACCCCCTAAGCAGGCCTAGGGGGTCAGGGTATTTCTACCCTGCCCCCTTTTTGCGTTTTGCATATTTCTTTTACTGTTTTCCTGTGCCTCGGTTCTACAGAAGCAGAAGATGGCTGCCAACACTCCCTGGTTTGGAGTGTTGACAGCCAATTAGCATACAGCTTGTCATCGGGAGGGTGCGCGGATCCTCCGCGGCCATAGATATGTATATTATTTTACTTTTGAATTTCTCAGGAACTACTGAACGGATTTACACCCTTTAACAAAAAGGCACGAGTTTCAACCAAGGACTACCTCTATGCCAACTTTGGTGTAATTCCGTTAAGTAGTTCGGGCTGTAGCTGCGACTAATGGTTCCTATGGAAAATTGCATGGGAAAAACATGTTTTGGGACCCCCCTCTTTTCTGGGCCCCCGCTTGACGAATCTCCCCGTCCTTCCAGAATAGGAGCGGACCGGAGCGCCCCATGAGTTTTGAAAATTTCGTGAAGATTCGTCAACCGGCGCCAAAGGATTTCCTATGTAAAATAGGTCCTAACTATAACTACCTACTAGCGACCGCCAGTAGGTAATATATATTACCTACTACTCAGTAGAACTGAGGCACAAGAAAGCAGAGAAAAAAACTTGCAAAACGCAAAAAGGGGGCAGGGTAGAAACACCCTGACCCCCTAGGTCTCCTTAGGGGGTTCCACAAGGGCCCCAAAACCTTTTTTTTTTTAAAATTGGCAAAATCCGCGCAGTCCCCTACAAGAGGCCAGGACCCCGGGGGATAGGGTCCCCGGGGCCATAAGTGGCCTGAGGAGGGGGCCACGTGACCCCATTCCTAATTACAATTTTTTTTAAATAAAAAAGGGGTCCGGCCCTGAGGGATGGGGTACCCAGGGCCAAAAGTTAGGAAATGAAGGGGGGGCCACACAGCCCCCCTTCTTAATTAAAAAGGAGAAAACAAAACTGCATTGTACGGAGGCTCCGCCCCCTCGCTGCAGCACTATGGAAACGCGCCCCCTGGCGCGTTTGCAGATGGGGAACAAATTCCCCTTGAATACTGGGTGTCCCTGGGGGCCAACTAGCCCACCAGAAACCTCCAGTATGTGCCAGGGGGCTGCATTGCAGAGAGGTGTTCTGCGGCCACGCCCCTTTTTACACCTCTCTGCAACACAGCTCTGTGGTGCCTAATGGAGGTAGCTGGTGGGCTAGTTGCGTTATAAAGCAGGAATATCGACGGGATAATATCGACTAGCATAAATATCGAGGTAAGAATATCGACTTTAAAAAATATCGTTGAAGTAAATATCGTTGTTGTAAATATCGATTTTGTATAATGACAAAAATATCGTCAAAATAAAATATCGTTGTATAGAATATCGTTTAGAGAAATATCGTTGAATGTAATATCGAGAAAATAATTGAATGTGTTATATAAGTGTAGAAAAATGTGTTTTATGTTTAAATATTATTAATTAAATGTCTATTTTTATTATTATAGGGATCAAAATGTAAAAAAAAAAAAAAAATTGTAAATATTTTAGGAGCGGGTTATTGGTATTATAGGGGATAAGGGTGGGGAGTAATTTAAAAAAGTAGTGTAAATAATATGTATAGAATGGTAAAAAAATGTGAAAATTAAAAAAAAAAAATATTTTGAATGGCGAAATTAGAAATTTAATTTGAATGGCGAAATTAGAAATTTAATTTAAATTACAGAATTATTTATTTAATGTTTTTTTAAAAGATTTAGTAGCGGGTTGTTGGTGATATAGTGGATAAGGGTGGGTAGTATATTAAAATATGTTTAATAAAATTTAAATTTAATTAAAAAAAATTATACATTGAAATACGAAAAAATATTATATTTAATTGAAATTGAATGTATTATATAATAATTTTGTAATTAAGTGTGGGTTTTTTATATAGTGTTTAATAAAAAATAAAATTGCTATAAAAATAACGACATTTGAAATTTCAATATTTAAATTTGAAATTTGAAATTTTATTTTTAAATTATATTAAAATAAGTCAAGTGTGTAATATTTTATGTTTGTGTATTTGTTATAATATATGCTAAGAATGAGTAAAAAAAAAAATACAAAGTTTGGGTTACAAATTATAAAATTTTGAAAATTATGTAACATTTTATAAAAATTTCGATTTTTGAAATTTAAATTTTGGTTAACAATTTTGTTATTGTTATGTTCAAAATGAAATATTGTGTGATTGTAATTTAATAGTCTATTTTGTAGTATAATAGATAAGAGTGGTTATTAATATATATAAAAAGATGTTTATGTGTTATAATATCACAAATATTATGGTTTACTGTCCTGCACTTTCCCTGACTTATGTAGGATTGGAGTTAGAATAGTTATTTATTATGGTTTCCTGTCCAGCACTTTACCTGACTTATGTAGGATTAGAGTTAAAATAGTTATTTATTGTTGCTTACTGTTAAGTATTTTCTATGAGTTATGTTTTATATTTTTTTATTTATAAAAACAAATTTAATACAATTTTTTATTTTTATTCTTTAGAATTATTAATATATATAATGTTGCAATATTATTTTTATAAATAAACAAATATGATTATTTTCAACATTTTACATACATATCACAAGTGTCAACATTTATTAAGTACAATAGTCATATAGTTTTGTATACATTTTTTTATTCATACTTTCATTTGTTGATGCAAACATTTACATAATTTTAATACACATTTTTCAAATATTTGTTCACATTTTACATTGCTATTTTAGTCATATATACATTACATTAATTAGTATATTAAATTTTAATTTTATTTATCCAAATTTATTATGTTAATTAATTTACATGTAATTGTATTTTTCTAAAGTATGTACATAAACTAGTGCTCAGTTTTATACATATAAAAAAATTATTTAACAATCAAAAACATATTTTTAATATACAATAATTAATTAATATATAATTATATTAAAAATATTATTGTATATTTTACATTAATTATATGTTTCTTTACAAACAATAAGAAAATTATTACAAAACATGGGAAAAAAATGCTATTCATCTCTATTTTTAATTTTTAATAATGGGGATGTAGTCCTATTTTTATTTTTATGGTGCTGCCATTTTGTTTTTTGAACTTTACTTTTTAGTCTATCTACATCGTTGTTTGGGTCATTTCAGAAAACGGAACCTCGCGGTTGGGAGCTGCTTCGTGTTGGTGAATGTAAGTTTATTTTACATTAATTTTAACAACATTTTAAGACATTATAGAGATAGTTGTAGTGTGTACGTGTTGCTATGTGTTGTAATTTACAGTTTATGTGAAAAATACGTGTTATTTAAGGTCGTTATTGATAACGTACTGTGTTAGATATTTCTTATGAAATTAAGGTTTATGTATTGTGTAAATGAATTAGTTCAGGTGTTTTCCTATGTTTTATATGTTATGTTTAGGCTTTGTGGCTTTCGTATTTATTGTGGGTGGGTTTTGTTTGTATTTATTTACAGGTGTTCGTTTTGGTGAGCAGATGGATTTTATCTCGTATTTTTTGTAAAATACAGGTAAATGTTTAACTACATTTCTTGATTTTCCGGGATTTTGGAGCGTTTTTATCGTGATTATTTTTCGGGTTTTTTATAGTTCCGTTCTCCAGAGGATTGCTACGTGGGACCCTTATAAAACAGTTGTATTTTTTCCATTTTGTGGGGATTTTTTTTAAACCATGTGGATTGATTTTGGTTCTATTCGTCTTGAAACCATCTTCTTGGAACACATTCTACAGCTGCAGAACAGTTAAGTTATTATTATATTTTAGTTTGGGGTGGATTGTGCTATATTGTGCAATTTTGTTCAATGTCGTTTTATTATGTCTTGTAATAATAGATTACATTTATTTTTACATGACATAATTTAACTACATTAAAAAAAATAGGTTTGTTTTATTTATTGTTTGAAATGTTTTTATGTGTTGCTTGTTAAAGGATAGATTTTGCTATTAGGTCTAAGTATTCAAGACCTTCGATACTTGGGTACATTCTGATTTTTTGCTGTAGGTATTCGTACATATTTAATGTTTGTTTACTTAGTTTAGGGCCGATTTTAGATAGAGATTGCTCTATTCTTAGTTCTTGGTAGCTTTGCTCTTTTTTGATGCTTTGGATTAGTTTATGAAGTGTGGGTTGTGTTCTTCCTATTGTGGCTTGGAAGGCATTATGCCATCCTTCGACCGCGTTGTTTGTTTTGGCTTTCTGTGCCATAGTACTAGCATACACATTCCACCATGGAATTTGGAATTTAGGTTGTCTGCGGTGGCCAGAACGATGTAATCTTCCCACCCAGGTATCTTCAAAATAGTCTAAGAAGGGAGTTAATTTTTTCTCATTGGTGTGGTAGAAAGGGCTGTCAAGTAGTAAATTGTAATAGTTAGCAACTTCTGTTGTTGGTACAAATGCCAATGCAATTAACTTTTTAATCTGATAAGCAAAGTTACTGTTTGTTGAATATTCAATGCTTAAAGTAGATTTTTGTAAGTGCCTCCATATACTTTGGTTGTAGTGATAATAACACCCTTGTATTGATGTGTGAGGATATATTTTAAGTATAGCTTGAATCATGGCTATTTCAAAGTCTATTATTATTCTTTGTGGATAGTAATTATCAGTAAAATCTTTGATAGTTGTTAAAATTTCTACGTAGGTAGCATTTGTTTCATTTTGGCAGCAGTGTATAAATTAAAGGGATATTTGTTTCTCAACTCCGGCGCCATCCCGGGATGTCACCGAGCCACCCCGAGGCACACCCACGGACCCTTCAGCTGCCGCGCCTGCCAGTTCACCTGCATCCGGACCTACCCCGCACCCGCCAAGCCAAACACCAGCAGCAACCACCTCAAGTGCATCCTGCTCAACACCCGCTCCGTCCACAGACACGCCATCGAACTCTGGAACCTCCTCGACACCACAGCCCCTGACATCGCCTTCCTCACGGAGACCTGGATGAACGCCTCCTCAGCGCCCGACATCGCCATCGCCATCCCAGAGGGCTACAAGATCACCCGGAGGGACCGCACCGCCAACCAGATGGGAGGAGGCATCGCCATCATCCACAGAGACACCATCCGCATCACGACCAACACCGACGACACCCTAACCACCGCCGAACACCTGCACTTCCAGATCCACACCGACCCGAAGACCACCCTCAGAGGCACCCTGATCTACCGACCCCCGGGACCACGCACACGATTCAGCGAGGACATCGCCGACTTCATCAGCCCGCACGCCCTCCCCTCCGCCGACTACATCCTCCTGGGGGACCTCAACTTCCACCTGGAGAACAACAGCGACCGCAACACCACCACCCTGCTCGACAACCTCGCCAACCTCGGACTCAAGCAGCTGGTGTCCACCCCCACCCACCTCGCCGGACACACACTCGACGCCGTCTTCTCATCCAGCAAAGACATCACCTTCAATCACGCAACACAACTCCATTGGACGGACCACAGCTGCGTCCACTTCACCTTCAAAAGAACGACGATCCACCACCACCAGCAACAGATTGCCCGAAGAAGCTGGAACAAGATCACAGCGGACCAGCTCACCGCCTCCCTGAACCAGCACCCCCTGCCAGCTCAGCGAAACCGAGCAAGGCCGCCGACAACCTCACAAAGTGGATCAGCGACTGCGCGGACGAGCTCGCCCCTCTGAGGGCCCCGCCCAGCAGACCCGCAAGCAGAAAAACCCCTTGGTTCACCGACGAACTCAAGAGCTCCAAGAAGAACTGCCGAGCCCTCGAGAAAGTATGGAGAAGGGAACCAACAACGGACAACATGACCACCCTCAAGCTTGCCACCCGGAAACACCACCAACTGATCCGCGCCACCAAGAAAAATACATACAAGGACCGGCTGGACAACAACGCAAACAACTGCAAGGAACTCTTCAACATCGTGAAAGAGCTCTCCAACCCCAACGCCGGAAACAACGACATCACCCCGTCGCAAGACCTCTGCAACTCCCTCGCCTCCTACTTCCACAACAAGATCGCGGACATACACAACAGCTTCAGCATCCAACCGACGCACGCCACAACCGCAGCAACGCCACCCACCACCACCCTCCGCGCCTGGACTCCGATCAGCACCGAAGACACCATCCGCACTATGAACTCCGTCCACTCCGGATCTCCGACCGACCCCTGCCCTCACCACGTCTTCAACAAGGCCGACGTTGTCATCGCACCCCACCTGCGGGACATTATCAACACCTCCTTCAACACCGCCACCTTCCCGGAGAGCTGGAAGCACGCAGAACTCAGCGCTCTACTCAAGAAACCTACAGCGGACCCAACCGAACTCAAGAATTACCGTCCCATCTCGCTCCTCCCGTTCCCGGCCAAAGTCATCGAAAAGACCGTCAACAAGCAGCTGGCCGCCTTCCTCGAGACGAATGGATCCCTCGACCCCTCACAGTCCGGCTTCCGAGCCAACCACAGCACCGAGACCGCCCTCATCGCCGCCACCGATGACATCCGAACCCTGATGGACAACGGAGAAACAGCGGCCCTCATCCTCCTGGACCTCTCCGCGGCATTCGACACTGTCTGCCACCGCACCCTGGTGCAGCGCCTCGGCAACATCGGAATCCAGGAGAAGGCACTGGAATGGATCACCTCCTTCCTCGACGGAAGAACACAGAGAGTCCGCCTACCACCGTACAAATCAGAGGCCACCGAAGTCATCTGCGGCGTCCCTCAAGGATCCTCGTTGAGTCCCACCCTCTTCAACGTCTACATGAGCCCCCTCGCGGCCATCGCACGCCAACACAACCTCAACATAATCTCCTACGCCGACGACACCCAGCTGATCCTCTCCCTGACCAACGACCCCACCGCCGCCAGAGCCAACCTGCACGAAGGGATGAGAGATGTAGCTGAGTGGATGACGACCAGCCGCCTGAAACTGAACTCAGACAAGACGGAGGTCCTCATCCTGGGCTCCTCGCCCTCCGCCTGGGACGACTCCTGGTGGCCCCCCGCCCTGGGCACCGCACCCAAACCGACGGACCATGCACGCAACCTGGGCTTCATCCTGGACTCCTCGCTCTCCATGACCGGACAAGTCAACGCCGTCTCCTCGTCATGCTTCAACATCCTACGCATGCTTCGGAAGATCTTCTGGTGGATCCCCACCGAGACCAGGAAGACTGTCACCCAGGCCCTCGTCACCAGCCGACTGGACTACGGCAACGCCCTCTACGCCGGAACCACCGCCAAGCTCCAGAAGAGACTCCAGCGGATCCAGAACGCCGCAGCCAGACTCATCCTCGACATCCCACGAAACAGCCACATCTCCGGACATCTCAGAGACCTGCACTGGCTCCCCGTCAACAAAAGAATCACCTTCCGTCTCCTCACCCACGCACACAAAGCCCTACACGACCAAGGCCCGTGCTACCTCAACAACCGAATCAACTTCTACGCTCCCAAGCGCCACCTCAGATCATCCAGCCACGCCCTCGCCGTCGTCCCACGCATCCGAAGAGCGACAACAGGAGGAAGGTCCTTCTCCTACCTGGCCGCCAAGACCTGGAACTCCCTCCCGACCGACCTGCGCCTGACCCAAGACCACCTCTCCTTCAGGAAGAAGCTCAAGACCTGGCTGTTCGAGCAGTAACGGCACCCCCCCCCTCCTAGCGCCTTGAGACCCTACGGGTGAGTAGTGCGCTCTACAAATGTATTGATTGATTGATTGATTGGTATTCACCATGGATGGTGTAAAGTTTATAGAAAGGTTTGGGACATACTTTAAAAGTTCCGTCCATCATCCAGGTTTCACACGATTTTAGTTTTTGCAAATTGCTATTTGTTGCAAAAAGTAAAATTCTTTTATCATGACTGTGGTTATCATACATTAAGAATTTATCTTCATTGTGTGTAATAGTATATTCAGGATATATTTTAATGTCTTGAAAAGTTTCAGGTGCTGGTGGAGTTGGATCAGAAGCTCGTTTTGTTTTAGCAATTAATCTTTTCAAGTTGGGTATTGAAGGTAACTGTCCTGTGACATGTTCTGGCACCTTGCTTAAAACATTTTTCAAAATAGTGGTGTTTGTTTCTTGTGAGCCTGTACTAGCTTCTCTCAATGTCTCTAGTGCTTCTCTTACTTCGACTTCTGTTACATTGGGTGGGTGGTTATGCTCATGTACATTTACAACATTGTTATCAACAGTGTTTGCTCTACCATAGCATGCAGTTGAGTAATATTTACTACATTTCCAATAAGTTTTATTCCCTTTGATTCTTTCTTGGGTGTAGGTGTAACCCATGTAGCTCAGCATTATTTTCCCTTTTTGAGAAGTAATAAAAGTAGCTCCTGTTGCCATGTCTAAGGTAGATCTGTGAAGACATATATATGTTTTTTTAGTAAAAGTGATAAACATTTCTTGAGATGTCTATGTTAAAAGGAAAAAGTGCAGAAACTTACTTACAATGTTGTTTTCCTGCTAATTATATGTTTTCTGTTCTTATATGTAGATTTTCACTCTTTAATGTTCTGTAGTTGTGGTAAAGAATAATACAAAAAAATGATTTCGTTTTATAGTTGTTTGTTTTTACTTTCTGATTATTAATAGACACAGTGGGTATACTTACTTAATATAGTAGAAGATGTTGCTACTTTAGTTGTAGATTGGTAGATGAAGTTTGTATATTCTGTAAAAGAAAGTTAATTTGTGTTATTTATTGTATTAGGATATATTAGTAGGTAGTAGCATATCAAGTCTTTTGCAACTTTACTTTGCGACTTTTTAAAATTATTTAAAAGCTTTCTAAGTAGACATGGATAAGGCAGTTCATAATTTTATTTAATTATTATCTTGTGGTGGTTGTTGATAGGATGTTGTAGTTATATTTAACCCCTTCAGCGCGGGTGACAAAGCCAGCTCGTCATGGGCGTTACCTGCGCTGCGCGCATGACGAGCTGGCTTTGTCACAAACAAGCCATTTTTGAAATTTCAGCGCACGGCGGGAATTCGCGGTAGCGCTGAAGCGGTTAAACAAATATAAAGACCATGTTTTTAGTTTAGGGAGTTTAGCTAGTTTTCGACATGTTTGTATGATAAATGAAATGGGACTTCACTTACTTGAGTTGTAGTATGCTGTGTTGTAGTCGTTGTAGTAGGTGTGTATTCTCTTCTTTTCAGCAAGGTAACCGTTTTCCTCCAAGTTTGGCCAAAAAATGGTAATTTAAGTTAAGTCTGTAATTGTATTTATAGTAGTGAGTTAATTAATGGTTATATTTGATTGGTTCAATTAAATATATTTTAAATTCATTGGCTGAGAACATTAGTTTGAATTTGAAAGCCGTTATTTTGTACAACGTAGGTACCTTTACAACGCATACCATTACAACGTAAGTATTGGTAAGTATATAATTATATTTAAAATGTAATATGTTAGAGTTTTTTTATGGGGTATGTTTAGGGTTCAGGGTCAGTTTTGGGTTTTTGGGTAAAGGGGTATTTTTAGGGTTCAGGGTCAGTTTTGTGTTTTTGGGAAAAGGGGTATTTTTAGGGTTCAGGGTCAGTTTTCAGTTTTTGGGTAAAGGGGTATTTTTAGGGTTCAGGGTCAGTTTTCAGTTTTTGGGTAAAGGGGTATTTTTAGGGTTCAGGGTCAGTTTTCAGCTTTTGGGTAAAGGGGTATTTTTAGGGTTCAGGGTCAGTTTTCAGTTTTTGGGTAAAGGGGTATTTTTAGGGTTCAGGGTCAGTTTTCAGTTTTTGGGTAAAGGGGTATTTTTAGGGTTCAGGGTCAGTTTTCAGTTTTTGGGTAAAGGGGTATTTTTAGGGTTCAGGGTCAGTTTTCAGTTTTTGGGTAAAGGGGTATTTTTAGGGTTCAGGGTCAGTTTTTACTTTTTGGGTAAAGGGGTATTTTAAGGGTTCAGGGTCAGTTTTTAGTTTTTGGGTAAAGGGGTATTTTTAGGGTTCAGGCTCAGTTTTGGATTTTTGGGGTACAGGGGTACAGGGTAAAAAAATAAATTATATATAAATTAAATAAATTAAATTAAATTAAATTAAATTAAAATATATTAATTTCAATTAATTTATATTTAAAAATTTAATATATACTTACCAATACTTATGTTGTAATGGTATGCGTTGTAAAGGTACCTGCGTTGTAAAAACATGTGTTGTAAATACATGCGTTGTAATGGTTTTTGCATTGTAAAAATTTCGTTGTAAAGGTATGCGTTGTAAAAGTATGTGTTGTAACGTCATACATCCTTTATATTACTAATGTATTTTTTCTTATTATATATAAATAAATAATATATATTGTATATACATATGTTAGAAAAGTTTTTTTAGAATTTAAATAACTATGAAAAAGTGAATAACAGAAAGGTAATGTGTATATAAGGTTATAAAGAAAATGACGATATTTTTTGTATATTAATATAAGTAGAAAGGTAGTCGATATTAGTGTTGTCGATATTAGTGTAGAAGGTAATGTTATTTTAAAGATTGTCGATAATGTAGTAGTCGATATTTATGTAGTCGATATAATTGTTAACGATATTAGAGTAGTCGATAAAAAAATATCGATATTTGTGTAAATCCTTGTTTAAGTATATGGTGACGATATTTTTGTAGACGATGAATTTGTGGCGATATTTTTGTAGGTCGATGTTTTAGTAATCGATATTTCATCATGGAACCGCTAGTTGCACCCCAGAGACCCTCGGGATTCAAGGGGAGTTAATCCCCCAACTTAAAACACGCCACGGGGCGCGTTTGCACAGTGGTGAAGGGAGGGGCCGGGGCCTGAGGAGATATGTGTGCAAACACGCCCTGTGGTGCATTTTAAGTTGAGGAATTAATTCATCTTCAATCCTGAGGTTCCCTGGGGGCCAACTAGCCCACCAGGTACCTCCAGTAAGCGCCACGGAGCTGCGGTGCAGAGTGTTTTAAAAAGGGGCATGGCCTCTGAACCCCTCTCTGCAACGCAGCTCTCTGGCACATACTGGAGGTACCTGGTGGGCTAGTTGGCCCCTAGGGACCCTCAGGATTGAGGAGGAATTAATTTTCCAACTTAAAACACGCCACAGGGCATGTTTGCAGACATGTCACCTCAGGCCCGCCCCCTTCCCTCACCATTTTGCAAACGCGCCCTGTGGTGCGTTTTAAGTTGAGGAATTATTTCCTCTTCAATCTAGAGGGTCCCTGGGGGCCAACTAGCCCAAAAGGTACCTCCAGTAGGCGCCAGGGAGCTGCGTCATGGAGAGGCCAAGCCCCTTTTTACAAAACTCTGCAACGCAGCTCTGTGGCGCTTACTGGAAGTACCTAGTGGGCTTGTTTGACCCTAGGGACCATCAGGATTCAAGGGGACTTAATTTCCCAACTTAAAACGGACACAGGGCGCGTTTACACAGGGGCGAAGGGAGGGGACGGGGCCTAAGGTAAAGTGTGCAAACACGCCCTGTGGTGTGTTTTACATTGAGGAAATGATTCCCCTTCAATCCTGAGAGCCCCTGGGGGCCAACTAGCCCGCCAGGTGCTTCCAATAAGCGCCATTGTCCTGGGTTGCAGAGAGGTGGTCCCGGCCGTATCACTTTTTACACCTCGCTGCAACGCAGCTCTGTGGCACTTACTGAAGATAGCTAGAGGGCTAGTTGGACCGTAGGGACCCTTAGGATTCAAGGGGACTTAATCGCCCAAATAAAAACGGCCACAGGTCGTGTTTATACAGTGGTGAAGGGAGGGGACAGGGCCTGAGGTGACATGTGTAAACACATCCTGTGGCGAATTTTAAGTTGGGGAATTAAGTCCTCTTTAATCCTGGTAGTCCCTGGGTTCAACTAGTCCACCATGTACCTCCAGTAAGCACAAAAGAGCTGCATTGTAGAGAGGTGGTCCATTTTACACCTCTCTGCAATGCAACTGTGGCACTTACTGGACATACCTCAGGCCCCATCCCCTCTCTTTGCCCTTGTGTAAACGTGCCCTGTGTCCGTTTTAAGTTGGAAGATTAAGTCCCCTTGAATCCTGATGGATCCTAGGGTCAAACTAGCCCAGTAGGTGCCTCCAGTAAGCGTCACAGAGCTGCGTCGCATACTGGAGGTACCTGTTGGGTTAAGTGGCCCGCAGGGACCCTCAGGATTCAAGGGGACTTTATCCCCCAACTTAATATGCCCACAGGTCGTGTTTTTACACAGGTCATCTCAGGACACCCCCCTCCCTTCACCAGTGTGCAAACACCCCCGTGGCGGGTTTTAAGAGGTAGTTTTAATCCCCCTGCCCTATTATATACTAAGGGCTTACAGAGGATGTCATGCTAATCCAGGGGGGACCCCAAGGCATAGTGTCCCCTAGTGTATTTAGGTGTTTTCATTGTATTCTAAGTGTCTTTTAACAAAGCACTGGCTCTAGGACTGGTTAGTCAGACTCAGTTACCACCAACACCCGTCTGAAAAAGTTGAAGGTACAGGATGATTTTGCAACAAGGCTTCTTTCGGCTCCTCCGTTTGTTCTTTCTGCACGTTCCTTCGTCTTTGAGGACTCCTGTTGCTTCTTTCTGCATTTCTTTTTTTCTTTCTGTGCGCTTTTTCTTCTTTCTTTACATGCCCTACCTCTGAAGGCATAGTTAGAATCTAGCATTTAAAAAACCTTTGAAATTCACTTAAAAAACCATAGGTTTCAGTCATGTTAAAGTTAGAAATTATCATTTAAAAAACCTTTGAATTCACTGAAAAAAACATAGGTTTCAGACACGTTATAGTTAGGAATTTGCATTTAAAAAACCTTAGAAATACACTGAAAAAACCATAGGTTTCAGGGGTGTTATAGTTAGCTGGACATTTCACTCATACAAAACCATTGAAATTCCCCCGTTATAGTTAGTTCAGCTAACTATAACTTGCGCGCCCGCAATGCACTGCTGATGACGCCACATATTACATCACTCATAACATGGTCAGTGACATCACTGATGACCTCTCAAATGACATCACTGGTGACATCATCCCTGTGGCAGACCTCCTCTCACCCTAATAAAACCTTTGATACACACATTCAAAAATAGAAACTAAAATTTTCAAATCAATGGACATACCAATACCAGTTACAACAACCTATTCAGTCATTCTAAGATCTACATACACATCCACTCATTCACCAACAGTCCTATAAAAAAAGGACTCATACATGTACTCACCCATCATATGTACTCATACACCTATACATCGTGTTACACACCCTCACTCATCCATAGAGTTACTCACACACATAGGGCCAGCCTGGGCGATAAAATTATCGCCGCTTTATCGGCAGGAAACAGCCGATAAAGTGGCGATAATGGGCTTAATAATACGCTCTATGGAATTCCAATCGAAGCTCATGTTAGATGTCCTTCACATCTAACATGAGCTTCGATTTGGAATTCCATAGAGCCTATTATCAAGCCTATTATCAAGCCCTTTAGAGGCAGTTTCCTGCCGATAAAGCCGCCCAGGCTTGATAATATGGCTCATAGTCACTCATGCTAATAAAGAATCAAACATCCATTTACTTGCATATACAGTTAAACACACACCACCACACTTACTTCTACAGAAACTTACACATACTCTTTTGAACAATCATTTATAGAAACACATACTTATTCATACAGGAACTCTTCCAATCTCTCACTCCCACATAAACTCGCTTATATACACCAATACTCACATATGCTAGTTTATAATATATGTAGTTACTTATAAAGACACTATTGAGACAGCCATTCACTCACTAACACACCCATACAGACCCTCATCCACCCAAACAGTTCTGCACACATACTGTCTTTAACACATACAAACAGTGACGCACTCATTCATGCATCTATGCACTAAGTAATACCCCCACTGAACCATACAGACACTCAGACACTCATACTGATACTCGAAAAACCAAGAATGAACCCATATAGACACTCATGTAGCTACTCACCAACCCATGCAGTCACTTATACACAAAGTGAGAGACTGATACACCATGTATTCACTAAGATAGTTAATCAGTCCGTTATACAATCAATTTTACAAAACAAATTCATCCATTTAGACACTTATATACCCATTTATTCTTCCATCGACCTTGATATACATATATAAAACATATTTAATTTTCAGAAAAACACACATTCACTGGATGATGTCATCAGTGATGTCATCAGTGATGTAATTTGAGATGTCATGAGTGATGTCATGAGTGATGTCACTAACCATGTCATGAGTGATGTAATATGTGATGTCATCAGCAGTGCATTGCGGGCGCGCGAGTTATAGTTACCTGAACTAACTATAACAGGGGAATTTCAATGGTTTTGTATGAGTGAAATGTCCAGCTAACTATAACGCTCCTTAAACCTATGGTTTTTTCAGTGAATTTCTAAGGTTTTTAAAATGCAAATTCCTAATTATAACGTGGCTGAAATCTATGTTTTCTTTCAGTGAATAAATATATATATATATATATATATATATATATATATATATATATATATATATATATATATATCGCGCTCATCAAAATCCAAATGTCGCAGGAAAGAGAAGACAGCACTCGAGGGGTACTCGTCACACAGTAGTTTATTAACTACAAGCTCGCCACAGACGCGTTTCGGCACTTGGCCTTCGTCAGTGTGTGTGAGTTTACACACGTATAACCGGTTCATTAGATATAGGTTACAAGGTACAAAGGAAACACCTCTCAGTCGACATCGACAGAGGACTTGAAATCTCCCAGCAAGCGCCATCTTGTAATGATTAACTATATACATGGTATCAAAATTGCTCAAATCAATTATTCTCAACAAACTCATACCTTGAATAGGTGAATATGCACGCATGGGAGATATGTAGTATTTTACAAATGATGTATTATACACTGTTAGATATAGCCGTGGATCGGCAATGGTCCTCTAAAATAAAGAGAGGTAACTCTATATACATCCTATTGTACATATTATATACACCAAAGGATTAGTTAAACGTAAACATGTCATACATAGTGCAAAAGAGTGTGAGGCTCCAAAAGAGAAGACTGTGAAAAATATATCAGTGGTAAATAGAAATCTAGTTAAATGTTAATTTAAACACATAACATAGGAATCAAAGAGCCCTTTGAACCTATTAAAGTACCACTCGTGACGAATAGTGTGGGTGTGTACAGAAAACTGATTCTCTGTGATGATAGAGTATATGTGTATATGTGCTGGAAAGGAAATCAATTCGTCTTCATTATCCTTCCTGTGACTATACAACAATATACAATATGTACACACGCACGCAATAATATATATAAAACATATTTAATTTTCAGAAAAACACACATTCACTGGATGATGTCATCAGTGATGTCATCAGTGATGTAATTTGAGATGTCATGAGTGATGTCATGAGTGATGTCACTAACCATGTCATGAGTGATGTAATATGTGATGTCATCAGCAGTGCATTGCGGGCGCGCGAGTTATAGTTACCCTAACTAACTATAACAGGGGAATTTCAATGGTTTTGTATGAGTGAAATGTCCAGCTAACTATAACGCTCCTTAAACCTATAGTTTTTTCAGTGAATTTCTAAGGTTTTTAAAATGCAAATTCCTAATTATAACGTGGCTGAAATCTATGTTTTCTTTCAGTGAATAAATATATATATATATATATATATATATATATATATATATATATATATATATATATATATATATATTACCTACTGGCGGTCGCCAGTAGGTATATATAGTTAGGATTTTTTCTCTATGGGATTTTTGAAAATTCTATGTCTAATAACTTTGGCGTTTGTGGACGGAATTGGCTGAAATTTTCAGGAAAATGGCACATTTTGTTTCTGAGCAGCCCCTGAAAATTGGGGGGGGTTTCGTCCAGGGGGGGTCGAGAAAAAAGGGGGGTCCCAAAACGTGTTTTTAACATTGAGTTTTCCATAGGGCGGTTGGCCTCACTTTTAGCCCGAACGGCTGAATGGATTTGCACGAAACTTGGCAAAATTGTAGGGACTGGTAGCCCGATGTGCCTTTTGTAGGTCTCAATATATGTGCTCCAGTGGATTTTGAGAAATTAACGTTTAAAAAAAGATATATATCTGTAACAGCGGACCGGGCAGCGTCCCAGGACGCGTACTTTTCGCGCAACGGAGCTTTGTGAAGCGAAGCTGATTGGTTCTCCGGCGTCTGTCAACATTCCAAACAGTCCGTAGCGGCCGCCATCTTGTCTCTCGGTAGGATCGAGAGACAAGAGGAGGCGAAAGCGAAGGGGCAAATGACCATAAGGGGGAATAGTAGATCCTCGCTGACCCCCTAGGTTTGATGTGGAGGTTTTAAAAGGGCCCCGCGGGGCAAAAAAAAATAATAATAATAATAATCGAACGGCTGAATGGATTTGCACGAAACTTGGTAAAATATTAGGGACTGGTAGCCCGATGTGCCTTTGCTAGGTCTCAATATATGTGCTCCAGTGGATTTTGAGAAATTAACGTTCAAAAAAAGATATATATCTGTAACAGCGCTCCGCTTCGCGTACTTTTCGCGTTACGGAGCTTTGCGAAGCTGATTGGTTCTCCGGCGTCTGTCAACATTCCAAACAGTCCGTAGCGGCCGCCATCTTGTCTCTCGGTAGGATTGAGAGACAAGAGGAGGCCAAAGCGAAGGGGGAAATGACCATAAGGGGGCATAGTAGATCCTTCCTGACCTCTTAGGTTTGATGTACCATTTTGCCAAGTTTGGTGTAATTCCGTTCAGCCATTCAGGCTGTAGACGTATGTAAATGTCCTATGGAAAATTGCATGGGGAAAACACATTTGAAAGTGTTGAAATTTAGAACCAATTAAAATGTTACTTTGGTTTTGTATTTGTGTGTGATGAAAGTTAATTGGTTATGTATATATGTCAAATGAGAGGAAACCACAGCCATTTTGTGATACTACTGTCTGAGGTACATTTGTGAGGAATTTTTGGTGGTGAATTTCTGGTGTTTGATTTACACAGTACTAACACTTCTGCTACTTTTAAAAAGGTGAGTTGTTAATTTGTAAGGGGAACTATGTTGTACACTTGAAGATAATTTGAAAAATGTTTTCTGTTATTTATTTGCAGTCCTTCTGTTATACTAAATACTTGATAAAGTTAGTTTTATATTATGTATTACTAAAAACGATAAATGAAAGTGATTATTTTTTTCTGCAATTTACAGCAAGCAATTTCAAAATAAAATGGCTCACAATGAAGAGACCGTGGCAATTTCTTTTGAATTGTCCAACACATTGATTGAAATTGAGAGCACCAATAATGAAATATTGTCACAAGGAGGACATGACTTGTATGATTCCATTAGATTGATTGAAATGGACAGCACCAAGAATGAAATATTGTCACAAGGAGATGACTTGAATGATTCCACTACATTGATTGAAATTGAGAGCACCAATAATGAAATATTGTCACAAGGAGGAGATGGCTTGTATGATTCCATTAGATTGATTGAAATGGACAGCACCAATAATGAAATATTGTCACAAGGAGGAGATGACTTGAATGATTCCACTACATTGATTGAAATTGAGAGCACCAATAATGAAATATTGTCACGAGGAGATGACTTGAATGATTCCACTACATTGATTGAAATTGACAGCACCAATAATGAAATATTGTCACAAGGAGGAGATGACTTGAATGATTTTTTTGATCAATCTCTTGATGGCGAATTTATCGAGTGTTTGGAGACCATAGAGTTACAAGAATCATCATTGGAGACTTTTAATGAGGACATTGCTGATGAGGACATGTTACTAGTTCTTTCAAATTTAGAAAATTCTGAAGAATAAATTTATATTTAGAAATCAAAAATTGTTTGAGACATTATTCATTTTTATTTTTAATTTATGAGGTTGTAGCGAAGTGATTGTAGTATAAAATGAGACTTATAGTATAGAGTGCAACATTTTTATGTTACATGGTAAGTTTACTCATATTTACTTCCCTTCTGCCACTATATTATCTCCAATGTGTATTTGACATGTCTTCTTCATCTCCGGCCTCCTTTCTCTCACTGTGTGTCTCCGATGCATCTTATCGCTGGTATTTTGTGTAATTACAGAAGAGAGTAAAATAAAATAGTTCGGAACGTGAAAAGGGGGCAAAGTAGAGTACTCCTCACCCCCTAGGCCTTTTTAGGCGGTCCCAAAAGGATCAGTTTCTGCTTTCCTGAGAGATTATGGTATGAGTTCCATATACCACAATAACTTGCATTACAACATGCAAGATATCTATCTCCTATTACCAACTTTTGGAGATATTCGCGCTAAGCGCGAATATCTCCAAAAAGTAACAGCTGCCCTGAGCAGTTCTTAGCCATGTTATCCAATGCGAGGTGGATAACATGGCTAAGAGCATTAGCTCGGTAATGCATGAATATCGCTGAGTTTTTAGCGATATTCATGCATTGCGGCCGTTTATTATCGCATTTGTGATAAACCTTGATAATAGCAAGGTTTATCTTCGATAATTTCTGACGATGCTTAGCGGTAAAAAATTCGTTGGTAAGCATCGTTAGCGATAAATATCGCTTAACTTTGGTAATATGCCCCAACGTCTGTTAACGTTCGATTCGAAGGAAATGAGGAAGTGTTGAAAAACATTGTCTGCGCCATCTTGCCTTTTTTGAAATGCCACACTTTTGTCGTGCACGGCAGCCATTTTAGATGTCTTGACCAGACCCACTCTCTGCACGCTGTCGATTCGTAGCATGGCTCCTCACCCTCGCAAGCATCTTCCCCAGGCACTGGTCACCCCCGCTCTCTGTCTTATGCATGGGCAATAAACCTCCCCCCATCTGCGCTGCTCTTCCCTGAGAATCACACTGTGCCCGCCCGACACCTCCCTTTCGCCCTATTCACTACCGCACCCTCTGACACTCCTCTTCCTCTGTGTCCGATTGTCCAGGCTATCAGCTAGCCCTGCAGATGTAGTTTATGGCCCCAGCTGTAAAGAATCACCCCTCTTCAAAGGAGTTATAGTAGATCAAGGCCCACACCCGATGAGATCCGTCACACCACACGTGTTCCTACTATCTGAAAACTATCCTGTATTGTGATTGGGGAGGGGACCGAGCCTGAAGCGGAAGATTCCAGGAATGACTCTTTGTACATCAAAGTTTTTACAATTATGTGTCACATAAAAAATATATAGCACTCCAACAAAGTAGTAGGAATATAAAACTTTAATAACATATAAATATATACAACAAAACAAAAACAGTAAAAACATTTAAACAACGAAGAGACCGTGGCAATTTCTTTTGAATTATCCAATAGATTTATTGAAATTGACAGCACCAATAATGAAATATTCTTGTCAGTAGCGGTCTGTTGTGCGAATAGTTCCAAGGCAGCAGAACGCGCTGAAATCTAGATGGCACGAAAGTGATGTCTAGCAAGTTGCCGCCCAGCAAATAACGGCGTGGGGCGCCGCGGGGGTGAGTGAGTCCAGTAGGCACCACAGCTATTCTTACCGGCATTGCAGAATTACTGCTGGGGACAATGCCTGTGCTGGAGCAGGGTCACAGCAGAAACAAAAAGGATTCTGTTGAAGATGTTGTTGGTTTTCAATTTGAAAACAGTTCTGGTGTCAACTGCTATGCTAATGTAGTGGTTAATGTTTTGTTTTCTCTAGAAAATGTAAAAGAGGGGGAGGCAGTCCAAAGTTCCGTTAAAAGGGCAAAGGAAAGGATCGGTGGTTTGAACTATCAGTCAAAAAGGGGAGGGGGTGCAACAATTTTTCCTACCGGGTCACCCTGTGCTTTCACCGGAAGTGAGGTCTGCAGGATTCTAGTAATTCAAAGTGAGGCTGGCGCCGACGTCCCACGGATACAGTTTCGTCACTCCACGGGTGATCATGGCAGTCATTCCCCATCGGGGGTCGGAGACTCCCGCGGCTCCTCTAGAATCTTCAAGGTCGTGGAGGACTACGGTGGTGGAGTCAACCAGTGACCGGGCCATTTCTTTATGCTGGGCCCGCTCTTGCCAGGTCGACCGCCATTTTGAGAGTTCGGTAGCTACTGGCGATCGCGGGGTCAAATGAGCGGACGGGCTCCACCCTGCCGGGCGAGACGTTGCAGCATGGCCACAGTGGAAGAACTCTTTTCCGGGCGCCTGGAGCGCTGAGGGTGCAGCTGGGAAGCCTCCACTGGGGAGGCGGGAGAGGCCTGTTCGCACCGTCTCTCCCTCCCAGTGCACCCCACGGCGTCTCGCTTGAGATTTGTTATGGCCGGACCAGGCGATGAGGACGAGGGGGGGGGGTCGGAGGCATGTGCAAGACATCCCCCCCCAGGGTTGTTGCAGCAATTATACAAGAAAGAAGAAGTGTCCCGTCCGTCTTCGGGCCGGGCTTCCGGTAGATGTCGGCCGGACGCCCCTGGCTCTGGCCCCATGAACGGGTTTCTTGGTTTATCGGCTGCAGCCGGATTCCGTCGGCCTCGGCCCCCCGACCGTTGGTGGCCGGACCGGAAGAGCATGTGGCGGGACTACCTGCAACTCTCAAGGGCCACCGCGGCCGGACTGGGAGAGAGAGGGGAGGGTCGAGGAGACATTCCCCCCCCCTGCAACTGTTCAGCGTTGTAAAGGCAATCCCCTGGCCGGGTCCCGTTGGTCTCGGCCTCTCCTCCGGCTACACCCTACGTTAGGATCTCCTGGCCGAGGCGTGGCAGCAGGACCTGCCTTATATGGGCTGCTCCCGGCTGGGCGTAGCCGGAACCCTGCCCCACCTTGGAAGTTTCCAGAGTGGGGGCGGATGTTCTACTGACTTGCATTTTCCCTAGTCTATCGATTTTTTTGGCGTGGCAGGCGGTGGGACAGCGAGGGGTGATTTGGTTTCTCTTACTGTTTTTCTGGTCTCTCACCACTGGCATATTTTAACGTTTTCTTGTTTCTAGGACATTAATAGGTTTTATCATTACGTTATGTTATCGTTTCTTTGTTCGTTGTTTAATAAAAGTTCATGTTCATCAGTGGCCTACTGATTTTCGTTTTCCTATTCTTTTCTTTCCAGGTTGTTTCATGCTAAAGTTTCTGTTAACAGGATACAGTGATCACTTCGTTATTATTGCATATGTCCTTTTCACTAGGGGTGCTCTCTGGTCGGGCCAGATGACGTATGTCTAGTAAATGGTCCGGGTGAAACAGGTGCATCAATCAGTGGGGAGTAGATAGGCATGACAGATTACAACGGGGGAGAAAGGTCCGCATTACGTACCCTTTCACTACTTGCAAAGATTTTCCTACGTTTATTTGCAAACAGGGAATACCTCCAAAAAGAACTAATTCCCAAACAGTCAATGTTCGGACAATCAATCAATCAATGAGGAATGAAATAGGTACGACGTGTTAAAGGCTTGCGTTACCTACCCTTCACTATCTGCAAAGGGAGAGAGAATATTCCTATTCTTCCTCGTTTGCAGGCAGAGAAGATCCTTAAGAGAACCAACTTCGAACAATTCAATGCTCGATTCAAACAATCAACAAGGGGTACTGTGAACACAAATGAACGCCGCTTATGTACATACGCATTGCTATTTTCAACAGGTTGTTCCTAATGTTTCTATTTTAGCGAGGTCAAAAAGAGATCCTATTAGTGGCCTACTGATTTTGCTCGATTACTTTTGTTTTTTTACACGGTTTTTCGCTATCTGCAAAGACTAAACAGAGTATTTTGACTCTGTGCTTGTTTGTAAATAGAGAATGAACCAAAGAGAACAATCAATCAAATGGAGAGAGAAGCAGGCACGACGGATTACAAAGGGGGCAAAGGGCTGCGTTAACTACCCTTCACTATCTGCAAAGAGAGAGTACTCCTAATAGAAATGAGGGGTGGGGGGCAGCATTCAAAGCAGATCAGTGTGCATAAACACGAAAATGTTTTTACTTACCACGTACTTGACATTCGACAGCTTATGATATTTGCTATTAAAAAACCATTGAAATTCACTGAAAAAACCATAGGTTATAGACCATATATAGTTAGGAATTAGCATTTACAAAACCTTGAAAATTCACTGAAAAAACCATAGGTTATAGACCATATATAGTTAGGAATTAGCATTTAAAAAACCTTATTTTACTCACACAAAACCATTGAAATTCCATATATAGTTAGTTGCACTAACTATATATCGCGCACCCGCAATCCACTGCTGATGATGTCACATATTACATCATTCATGACATGGTCAGTGACATCACTGATGACATCACTGATGACATCTCAAATGACATCACTGATGACATCACTGATGACATCTCATTTGACATCAATGACCACATCACTGATGATATCATTCATGTGACAATACAATGCATCTCCTCACATTTTAATATAACCTCTGTTTCACCCAGTGTTAAAAAGAGTATAATTTTTGAAACCATTGACACACCAATACTAGTTACTACATACGCACTCACTGATTGCTACGTCTACACACACCTTCACTCATTCACCCATATAATCATTCATACATACAATCACTCATCTTTCCAACACTATCATATGCACTCATACACCTATACAGACACTCACAGTCTGCCACTCATCCATGGAGTTACTTACACACCTAGTCAGTCCTGTAAAGAATCAATGAGACTTCCATTTTCTTGTCTATACAGTTAAACATAGAGCACCTTACATTTTCAAACATGTACTAACACATACTTACTTTCTTATACAATCATTGATACAAGTACAGATTGATCTGCACAGAGTCACACACCTCCCAGCTAGCCACACACACACTCAGTCTCCCATACAAATACTTGGGCAATCAATCAATAACCCATATAGTTACTCATATAGCTACTGATCAACACATGCAGCAGTTTACAGAACAACAGACATAATGATGCACAAATTAAGACAGTTTAGTCACTAACCCATGCACTCAGTGAGACACATTTAATCACTCACTCATACATTCAGTCATGCACCTACTAAATCCTTCGTCCAGACACTTATACATCCACTCATTCTTCAATATGTAAGACATATTTTAACTTTACAGAATTATACAGTCACTGGATGTAGTCATCAGTGATGTCATTTGAGATGTCATCAGTGATGTCATCAGTGATGTCATTTGAGATGTCATCAGTGATGTCATCAGTGATGTCACTGACCATGTCATGAATGATGTAATATGTGACATCATCAGCAGTGGATTGCGGGTGCGCGATATATAGTTAGTGCAACTAACTATATATGGAATTTCAATGGTTTTGTGTGAGTAAAATAAGGTTTTTTAAATGCTAATTCCTAACTATATATGGTCTATAACCTATGGTTTTTTCAGTGAATATATATATATATATTACCTACTGGCGGTCGCCAGTAGGTAG
Organism: Lissotriton helveticus; assembly: GCF_964261635.1. Taxonomy (NCBI): domain Eukaryota; kingdom Metazoa; phylum Chordata; class Amphibia; order Caudata; family Salamandridae; genus Lissotriton; species Lissotriton helveticus. Next base: position 309,053,107 of record NC_136061.1, read on the forward strand.
TTATAGTTAGGATCGTTTTCCATAGGAAATCCGTAACATTCTATTGGGAATAACTTTGGCGCCGAATGAGGGATCTGCCTGTAAATTTCCTTAACTTTGCCTCGCTGCTTCCCTGAAAGTTTCGGGGGGATCCGTCAAGCGGGGGCCGAGATAAAAGGGGGGGTCCCAAAACGTGTTTTCCCCATGTTAATTTCCATAGGGCAGTTGGACTCACTTTTAGCCCGAACGGCTGAATGGATTTCCACCAAACTTGGCAAAATTGTAGGGACTGGTACCCCGATGTGCCTTTGCTATGTCTCAAGATATATGCTCCAGTGGTTTTTACGAAAATTAACTTTGAAAAAATATATATTGGGCTACATTGGGCTATATATATGTTAGAGCCCAAATGTAGCCCAATGTAGCCCAAAGATGGCCACCAGAGACAAAAAAAACAAATGTAGCCCAAATATCAGCCAGATGTAGCCCAACTATAGCCCAATGACAGAATGCCCCAGAGTGTTCTAAAGAACAACTAGAGCGCTAACAGTCTTACTTATGACACAAGTATGGCACACCTGAAGTCATCTTGATTGGAATAAAGTGTTAACACTTAAAACATTTAATTTGCAAAGGAACAAAATGAGGGGGTTCCTTTTTCCATAGAAATTATGATTAGTGCTGAAGAAAGAAAAATTAGGGCACATTTTGAGTGACTTCTCAAATCCTCTTATATTTCATTAAAAAAATTCTGATATGCAGTCTCCCAAGATGGCCACCAGAGACAAAAGAGCCCAAATGTAGCCCAAATATCAGCCAGATGTAGCCCAACTATAGCCCAATGACAGAATGTCCCAGAGTGTTCTAAAGAACAACTAGAACGCTAACAGTCTTACTTATGACAAAAGTATGGCACACCTGAAGTCATCTTGATTGGAATAAAGTGGTAACACTTAATACATTTAATTTGAAAAGGAACTAAATGAGGGGTTTCATTTTGCCATAGAAATTTTTTATATATATATATATATATATATATATATATTCACTGGAAAAACCATAGGTTTCACACCAGTTATAGTTAGGAATTAGCATTTAAAAAACCTATTAAATTCACTGAAAAAACCATAGGTTTCACACCAGTTATAGTTAGGTGGAAATTTTACTCGCATAAAACCATTGAAATTCCCACGTTATAGTTAGTTGGACTCACTATAACTTGCGCGTGCAATGCACTGCTGATGACATCACATATTACATCACTCATGACATGGTCAGTGACATCACTGATGACATCACTGATGGCTGATATTTGGGCTACATTTGGGCTCTTTTGTCTCTGGTGGCCATCTTGGGAGACTGCATATCAGAATTTTTTTAATGAAATATAAGAGGATTTGAGAAGTCACTCAAAATGTGCCCTAATTTTTCTTTCTTCAGCACTAATCATAATTTCTATGGAAAAATGAACCCCCTCATTTAGGGGCCGATTAGGATGGCGGTTTTTCCGCATCCTCCGGGCCGGCGGAAGTGTCCGCCGGCCTGGAGGATGCGGAAAAACCGCGGCGGAGACTCCAAAGACCCACCGCCAAATTAGGATGGCTGGTGGGTCTGATAATCTGTCCGCCGCTTTTCCGCCGCGGTCGGAAGGCGACCGCGGCGGAAAAGCACTAACATGTCTGGCGGTGTCTATCAGACACCGCCAGGCATATTAGGATGTCTGAAAATATATGCTTTTCCGCGGCGGCTTTACCGCCGTTGAAAAGCATACGGACCTTCACTTCGGGGGCCCGTTGCGGGCCCCCTGGGTGAAGGTGGGGTGGGGGTGCACATGGGGGGTACCTATGGTACCCCCCTGCATTTGCGTGCACAATGCAGCAGGCACCGCGCGGTGCCTGCCGCTTTGTGCACGCAAATGCTGTGCATGGATTTTTTACATTGCGGCGGGTGCAGCTTGAAGCTGCACCCGCCGCAATGTTAGAGATAGAGGATGTGACCGCCACCCTGGCGGTCACATCCTAATTTGATCGGAGGGAACGCCGCAGCCCATGCGGACGTTCCCTCCTCCTCAGGGGTCGCGGACGGACTCAAGTCCGTCCGCGATCCTAATCGACCCCTTGGTTTTTTCAGTGAATTATATATATATATATATATATATATATATATATATATATATATATATATATATATATATAAAGCACAACAAAACGCTTCTTCCGGAGTGCTGGAACCCAGCGGAAGTTGGCGCAGTTACCGGCGAAGCAGTCCGGTTGTATTCACATATTCAAAATGTCCAAGATAAGAGTATCTTTGCGCTCTCAGGCAAAAAGACAAAGGGGGTCCAAATATCAATCAAGTAGTTTAATTACACAACGCGTTTCAGCAAGAAGCCTTGTTCACGTGTAAAGTCACAAGGTGAACACCAAATTTAAATAAAGTTTTTTTCTCTCTCGTGCTACAAATCAACACAAAGGTAGAACTAACCGAAACTCGGCAAACAAAATAGTGGCAGACATATTGGAATGGTCAGTGGAAAAGAATTTCTGACACTGTGCCTCAGGTAAAGATTACCTCTCTTGTACATATGTGGTTGTCACAGTTACTTCACTGAGAATATATACATTTCAATTTGAGAAAAAACACACAAATTACTGTGAAATACAGACTCATTGCATTTGATGCTGATGTGGACGTAATCGGTATGTGAAAGCTGTCCTGTCAAAGTTGATTCAGTGAAATACATGAGAGCAATTGATCAATGTCAAATACAGACATATTGCGCATGATTCTGATTTGCATGGGTACACTAGCAGTCAGCATATAATAACCGAAGTACATAAGTAGCCTGGGTACAATAGCAGTCAGCATATAATATGTACAGTGAAGAAAACATGGTGGTAGCGCATTTCTAATTGGGGTTTTTTTTTGCAGCACTTATTGTAGACAGAGCATGAAGAGCCATCCGTGGACACAGGTAAGATAGGAAATACCTAAAGTGCCAACCGATAGGAATGGGTTGCAATATGTGTACAGATCAGTTGTAAGTACACCAGTGGATACTGGGTGAAGTACATCAAAGAAATATCTGTTCTCAAAGTGGCCAATGTCTATGAATGAGACATGCTTGGACTAATACCAACTGGGTATGGCATAACGGTGTGTCCGGTGGCATAAGAATCCCAACAGGTTAACAAGAGAAAATTCTTATCGTGCTGCCCTGCTGTCACCCCAACTTAATTACCAATAGAGAAAATCGAATCTACCCCGTGAAAGAAGGTTTCACAATAGTCAATATGTCAGGAATATGGAAAAGTCGAACCTCAGAAGCTGGTGTCTCAGATTGTGATATAAACTCGAGCAGTGATTCCTGGAGTGCAAAGGTTGGGTACGCCCGTGTAGGTGAAGTCCAGTGATGGGCCCCCTCCTTTCCTCCTAAGGAATAAAGACACAAAAATTATACTGTGAATAAAAAATAATAACTTAAAACATCATAGAGAAATATGAACATTGGAAAAGCATCATAGCAAATGATCAACAGGTTCACAAATGTCTGAAGAGGGTACGAGCGGTCAGATATGGGTGTCAACTAAATCTCATACTGAATCATGGGTGATCATTATTCCCTCAGATGGATGGCCAATTCTTCATCCATGTTGAGACCTCCCGGGAATCTGGTTTGGAACTCAATTATCAATTTGGACTCTCGTTTTCTCAGATTGAGTACCCTATCACCCCCTCTGGGATGTCTGGGGACTTGTTCCAATATAAAGAAATTTAAGTCAGCAATATTGGAGTAATGTTTCTGTTCGAAATGGCGAGCAACAGGGTATTTAGGGTCCTTGTTGGTAATGGCCCTAAGATGCTCAAGAATTCTTTTTTTGGCAGCACAACTGGTGCAACCAATGTACCACAGTTTACATGAGCATTCGATGACATATACAACAAACGTAGTGCTACAGGTAAAGAAAGAGGTCAGATTTTTGGTGATATCATTATATTCTACAGATCCTCTGTATTTACTGTGCTTACAGGCTTTGCAGTGACCACAGGGGTAAAACCCCACAAGACCATGTTCAGAATTACTTTTGGGGTATTGAGTGATATCATTTTTGACCACTAAGTCACGTATATTTTTGCTTCTTTTGTAGGTGATGGTAGGCCGATCAGAGATATTTTTACCTAAAATCAAATCTGTCTTAAGTATCTCCCAGTTTTTAGTTAGAAGTTTTTTTACTTGTTTTGACTCAGAACTATACGTCAAAATGAGTCTGGTAGACTCATCATTTTCAGTTTTGTCTGATGGCCGGTTATTTTCAAGGGTTTCTGATCTTCCTATCTCGTCAGCTCTATCTTTAGCCTTTTTGAGAACCCAACTGGGGTAGCCTCTGCTTTTGAATCTAGTTATAATGGTAGATTGCTCTCTTAGGTAAGCATCATTGGTGTTACAGTTTCTTTTAGCCCTTAACAACTCCCCATAGGGGATGCTCCATTTTAGAGCTTCAGGGTGGCTGCTTTGTGCATGTAGCACACTGTTTCCTGCTGTAGCTTTCCGAAACAAAGAAGTACATATTTTTTGATCACTGATCTCAAGTCTGACATCTAAAAATTCAGTTTGGCTTTCGCTGATGTTGCCAGATAGGCATATATTGTAGCTGTTACAATTCAGTTTAGTGATGAAGTCTTGGGCCTCAGTTTTGGTACCTCTCCAGATAATGAAAAGGTCGTCAATGTAGCGGAGCCACACGACGACCTTCCCAAAATCGTCTGCCAGTGTACTACTGCCATGGATTTCCTGCTCCCAATATCCCATGAACAGATTAGCTAGGCTAGGAGCGAAGCAAGAACCCATGGCAGTACCACTGATTTGCCTGTAGAGGGCGCCATCAAAAGAAAAAATATTGTTAGTTAAACAAAAATACATCATTTCCATTACCATTTTGGAATGTTCACGATAACATAACGGTCTATTGATCAAATAGTGTTCACAGGCTTGAAGGCCATGTTGGTGGTTGATTATCGTATAGAGTGACTGAACATCCAAAACAATAAACATATACTCAGGTTTCCATACTACATTTTCAATTTGACACAAAAAGTCTTTGGTGTCTCTGATATAGCTGGGTAAGAGGGTGACAAAGTCTCGAAGAAAATGATCCACATACTTTGAGATATTTTCACTGATGCTACCGATGGAGGACACTATAGGACGTCCAGGGGGATCAGTGGCATTTTTGTGAAGTTTAGGTAGTAAGTATAAAATTGGAAGTTTAGGGAAGTCTTTCTTCAAATAGCGATATTCTTCCCAAACAAGGAGCCCCTTGTCTTTCCATGTCTCCAATTTCTCCCAAATATTAGTAATGCTCATGTTGTAGGTTTCGATGTTGACAGGAATATAGAATTTGGTATCACTGAGTTGTCTAAGCGCCTCATTAACATAGCTTTCTCGATCCAGGATAACGATGTTACCACCTTTATCCGCAGGACGTATCACTATGCTGGTATCATCATGTAGGGCCTTGAGCGCCTTTCTTTGAGAAAACGATAGATTGTTATTCACAAATGGCCTTCTCCGGCTTTTGTTCTTTTTCTTAAGGTCTATCAGCCCCTTAATCATGCAGTCATGAAAAGTATCTATACAATCATGGGGAAGAGAGGGCATAAAGGTGGATTTGACTCTAAAGTCAGTTTTGGCATGTGCGTCTTGGGTCAGGCTCATATCTTCAAGGCATTGTGTGATGGGTAAAGGTAGATCATCACTACAATTATCAATGTTTGCGTGTAGGTCCGACATGACCAGTAAAGTCTCAGCATCCTCAATGATAAGATTGGAGGAGGCATTATTACTTACACTGTTGGTGGTGCTATTTTGACCCAGTCTTTTTAACTTGTGCCATTTTTTTAGTTTTAACTTACGCACAAATTTAAAGACCTCTATTCGTGTGTCAGTAAAGTCAAGGCTAGTGGTAGGGCAGAAAGAGAGACCTAGACAGAGTGTCTTTTTGTCAATGTCAGAAATAGTTCTTTTCGATAAATTTACCACAGTTTTATTTACCGTTTGTGCATCCATTAGTAGTTCTTGTTGGAGCGTGTCTTTCTGGTTCCCACTGCGCCCTTTGTTTTGTCTGTATTCCCACCGTTGTCTGAGTCGTTTCTTCCGGTTTCTCCTCTTCCTCGGCCTCTGCCCCTTCCACGTCCCCTTCCTCTCGGTGCTGGAGATGAGTAGTCCTTCTGGTTGTGTTTTTCTTTGTGGCGATTTTCCTTCATCACCCGGAATTCGTCTAAAAAATTCTTTCTGCGTACCACTTCTTCGCTGGACACACTTCCCATTGTTACATCAGATTCCGTATCACTGATGGACGGATGTTCTTCTAAGACCTCGCTGGTGTTACCTGTGCTTCTAGAGACGTCATCTTTTTTGTACAGATAATCATATTTGCGACTAAAAGTGAGTATTCTTCCACAGTCATAGTCAGCATAGTCACGATTCATTTTGCGTTGTTTACGCAGTTTGATCTCATCTTCGTGTTTTATGAGGCGTTCTTTCATGGCGTCTAATGTTTTCTTCATGGTTTCCTCATCCATTAGTGTGGATAATTCTGATATTATATCTCCAATTTCTTTAAGGAGACTCTCTCTGTCAATCCAGGCAAACTGGATTAGGATTTCCAACATCCCCTTAGAGCTTGCTGCCGAATGTTCAGACCAAGCCTTTAGCATTAGTGGATTCGGTGCCTCATATGTAGGAGTGATGAAGATTCTCAAGCCCCGGGGTACCATGGATTGATCCACATAATTTTGGAGGGAAATAGCTTCCCACCACTTTCCAATTTCTGCCCGTTTCAGCTTTTCTAATTTTTTTAATTTAGTTTCAATTGACTGAGTCTTGGGTTCAGATGTCTTACTGCTACCAGCGTTCGTGGTACCGCCAGGCTTTCTGGAAAAAACAGCGATAGCAGCCGCTCGTCTTGTCGTTTCCTCTTCAGACATAGTTATGCTCAAATTTAAACTACTACTGTTTGATGAAATTGGAAAGTGGTGGGAAGCTATTTCCCTCCAAAATTATGTGGATCAATCCATGGTACCCCGGGGCTTGAGAATCTTCATCACTCCTACATATGAGGCACCGAATCCACTAATGCTAAAGGCTTGGTCTGAACATTCGGCAGCAAGCTCTAAGGGGATGTTGGAAATCCTAATCCAGTTTGCCTGGATTGACAGAGAGAGTCTCCTTAAAGAAATTGGAGATATAATTTCAGAATTATCCACACTAATGGATGAGGAAACCATGAAGAAAACATTAGACGCCATGAAAGAACGCCTCATAAAACACGAAGATGAGATCAAACTGCGTAAACAACGCAAAATGAATCGTGACTATGCTGACTATGACTGTGGAAGAATACTCACTTTTAGTCGCAAATATGATTATCTGTACAAAAAAGATGACGTCTCTAGAAGCACAGGTAACACCAGCGAGGTCTTAGAAGAACATCCGTCCATCAGTGATACGGAATCTGATGTAACAATGGGAAGTGTGTCCAGCGAAGAAGTGGTACGCAGAAAGAATTTTTTAGACGAATTCCGGGTGATGAAGGAAAATCGCCACAAAGAAAAACACAACCAGAAGGACTACTCATCTCCAGCACCGAGAGGAAGGGGACGTGGAAGGGGCAGAGGCCGAGGAAGAGGAGAAACCGGAAGAAACGACTCAGACAACGGTGGGAATACAGACAAAACAAAGGGCGCAGTGGGAACCAGAAAGACACGCTCCAACAAGAACTACTAATGGATGCACAAACGGTAAATAAAACTGTGGTAAATTTATCGAAAAGAACTATTTCTGACATTGACAAAAAGACACTCTGTCTAGGTCTCTCTTTCTGCCCTACCACTAGCCTTGACTTTACTGACACACGAATAGAGGTCTTTAAATTTGTGCGTAAGTTAAAACTAAAAAAATGGCACAAGTTAAAAAGACTGGGTCAAAATAGCACCACCAACAGTGTAAGTAATAATGCCTCCTCCAATCTTATCATTGAGGATGCTGAGACTTTACTGGTCATGTCGGACCTACACGCAAACATTGATAATTGTAGTGATGATCTACCTTTACCCATCACACAATGCCTTGAAGATATGAGCCTGACCCAAGACGCACATGCCAAAACTGACTTTAGAGTCAAATCCACCTTTATGCCCTCTCTTCCCCATGATTGTATAGATACTTTTCATGACTGCATGATTAAGGGGCTGATAGACCTTAAGAAAAAGAACAAAAGCCGGAGAAGGCCATTTGTGAATAACAATCTATCGTTTTCTCAAAGAAAGGCGCTCAAGGCCCTACATGATGATACCAGCATAGTGATACGTCCTGCGGATAAAGGTGGTAACATCGTTATCCTGGATCGAGAAAGCTATGTTAATGAGGCGCTTAGACAACTCAGTGATACCAAATTCTATATTCCTGTCAACATCGAAACCTACAACATGAGCATTACTAATATTTGGGAGAAATTGGAGACATGGAAAGACAAGGGGCTCCTTGTTTGGGAAGAATATCGCTATTTGAAGAAAGACTTCCCTAAACTTCCAATTTTATACTTACTACCTAAACTTCACAAAAATGCCACTGATCCCCCTGGACGTCCTATAGTGTCCTCCATCGGTAGCATCAGTGAAAATATCTCAAAGTATGTGGATCATTTTCTTCGAGACTTTGTCACCCTCTTACCCAGCTATATCAGAGACACCAAAGACTTTTTGTGTCAAATTGAAAATGTAGTATGGAAACCTGAGTATATGTTTATTGTTTTGGATGTTCAGTCACTCTATATGATAATCAACCACCAACATGGCCTTCAAGCCTGTGAACACTATTTGATCAATAGACCGTTATGTTATCGTGAACATTCCAAAATGGTAATGGAAATGATGTATTTTTGTTTAACTAACAATATTTTTTCTTTTGATGGCGCCCTCTACAGGCAAATCAGTGGTACTGCCATGGGTTCTTGCTTCGCTCCTAGCCTAGCTAATCTGTTCATGGGATATTGGGAGCAGGAAATCCATGGCAGTAGTACACTGGCAGACGATTTTGGGAAGGTCGTCGTGTGGCTCCGCTACATTGACGACCTTTTCATTATCTGGAGAGGTACCAAAACTGAGGCCCAAGACTTCATCACTAAACTGAATTGTAACAGCTACAATATATGCCTATCTGGCAACATCAGCGAAAGCCAAACTGAATTTTTAGATGTCAGACTTGAGATCAGTGATCAAAAAATATGTACTTCTTTGTTTCGGAAAGCTACAGCAGGAAACAGTGTGCTACATGCACAAAGCAGCCACCCTGAAGCTCTAAAATGGAGCATCCCCTATGGGGAGTTGTTAAGGGCTAAAAGAAACTGTAACACCAATGATGCTTACCTAAGAGAGCAATCTACCATTATAACTAGATTCAAAAGCAGAGGCTACCCCAGTTGGGTTCTCAAAAAGGCTAAAGATAGAGCTGACGAGATAGGAAGATCAGAAACCCTTGAAAATAACCGGCCATCAGACAAAACTAAAAATGATGAGTCTACCAGACTCATTTTGACGCATAGTTCTGAGTCAAAACAAGTAAAAAAAACTTCTAACTAAAAACTGGGAGATACTTAAGACAGATTCGATTTTAGGTAAAAATATCTCTGATCGGCCTACCATCACCTACAAAAGAAGCAAAAATATACGTGACTTAGTGGTCAAAAATGATATCACTCAATACCCCAAAAGTAATTCTGAACATGGTCTTGTGGGGGTTTACCCCTGTGGTAACTGCAAAACCTGTAAGCACAGTAAATACAGAGGATCTGTAGAATATAATGATATCACCAAAAATCTGACCTCTTTCTTTACCTGTAGCACTACGTTTGTTGTATATGTCATCGAATGCTCATGTAAACTGTGGTACATTGGTAGCACCAGTTGTGCTGCCAAAAAAAGAATTCTTGAGCATCTTAGGGCCATTACCAACAAGGACCCTAAATACCCTGTTGCTCGCCATTTCGAACAGAAACATTACTCCAATATTGCTGACTTAAATTTCTTTATATTGGAACAAGTCCCCAGACATCCCAGAGGGGGTGATAGGGTACTCAATCTGAGAAAACGAGAGTCCAAATTGATAATTGAGTTCCAAACCAGATTCCCGGGAGGTCTCAACATGGATGAAGAATTGGCCATCCATCTGAGGGAATAATGATCACCCATGATTCAGTATGAGATTTAGTTGACACCCATATCTGACCGCTCGTACCCTCTTCAGACATTTGTGAACCTGTTGATCATTTGCTATGATGCTTTTCCAATGTTCATATTTCTCTATGATGTTTTAAGTTATTATTTTTTATTCACAGTATAATTTTTGTGTCTTTATTCCTTAGGAGGAAAGGAGGGGGCCCATCACTGGACTTCACCTACACGGGCGTACCCAACCTTTGCACTCCAGGAATCACTGCTCGAGTTTATATCACAATCTGAGACACCAGCTTCTGAGGTTCGACTTTTCCATATTCCTGACATATTGACTATTGTGAAAGCTTCTTTCACGGGGTAGATGCGATTTTCTCTATTGGTAATTAAGTTGGGGTGACAGCAGGGCAGCACGATAAGAATTTTCTCTTGTTAACCTGTTGGGATTCTTATGCCACCGGACACACCGTTATGCCATACCCAGTTGGTATTAGTCCAAGCATGTCTCATTCATAGACATTGGCCACTTTGAGAACAGATATTTCTTTGATGTACTTCACCCAGTATCCACTGGTGAACTTACAACTGATCTGTGCACATATTGCAACCCATTCCTATCGGTTGGCACTTTAGGTATTTCCCTATCTTACCTGTGTCCACGGATGGCTCTTCATGCTCTGTCTACAATAAGTGCTGCAAAAAAAACCCCCAATTAGAAATGCGCTACCACCATGTTTTCTTCACTGTACATATTATATGCTGACTGCTATTGTACCCAGGCTACTTATGTACTTCGGTTATTATATGCTGACTGCTAGTGTACCCATGCAAATCAGAATCATGCGCAATATGTCTGTATTTGACATTGATCAATTGCTCTCATGTATTTCACTGAATCAACTTTGACAGGACAGCTTTCACATACCGATTACGTCCACATCAGCATCAAATGCAATGCGTCTGTATTTCACAGTAATTTGTGTGTTTTATCTCAAATTGAAATGTATATATTCTCAGTGAAGTAACTGTGACAACCACATATGTACAAGAGAGGTAATCTTTACCTGAGGCACAGTGTCAGAAATTCTTTTCCACTGACCATTCCAATATGTCTGCCACTATTTTGTTTGCCGAGTTTCGGTTAGTCCTACCTTTGTGTTGATTTGTAGCACGAGAGAGAAAAAAACTTTATTTAAATTTGGTGTTCACCTTGTGACTTTACACGTGAACAAGGCTTCTTGCTGAAACGCGTTGTGTAATTAAACTACTTGATTGATATTTGGACCCCCCCTTTGTCTTTTTGCCTGAGAGCGCAAAGATACTCTTATCTTGGACATTTTGAATATATATATATATATATATATATATATATATATATATATGTATATATATATATATATCCCAAAACAGACTGCTCGGTGGTAGGGGCGCACTCGGGAGGCAACAATCAGTCACAGGCAGGAGCAGCGGGCGCTTCGAACACCAGTGTACGCCATACGTGTTTCGGAAAAGTTCCTTAGTCATAGGTTAGACCCAAAGTTGAGTTGCCACAGACACGTTTATTTTAAATAATTGCCCTCCAATGGGCTGCTCACAATCCCAGTGTTTGCTGGGATACATAGTGTCCATAGCCTACATCACACCACAATTGGCTTGGGTCTGCAGAATTGTATCTGCACGCATGAAGCGTCTGTCTACACACACACACTCACACACACACACACACACACACTCACACACATATATATAATATATATATATATATATATATTTCCACTCTAGTACGTAGCAAAACACCACGAATTGATGACACCTTGTGCTGGCCAAATTAATTTATTTAGGTCAGCCCTTCGGACGCGTTTCGCTTGTCCAGCAAGCTTGTTCACCGAAAGAAAGAAACGCGTCCGAAGGGCTGACCTAAATAAATTAATTTGGCCAGCGCAGGGTGTCGTCAATTTGTGGTGTTTTACTACGTGCTAGAGTCAAAATATCCAGGACCTGACTACGGAGGTCTTTATTTTGCGACGACACACCCACTGTTCAGGCAAAGCGGTTGCATATCCCGTGGTGAGGAGTTGGGAATATATATATATATATATATACATAATATATATGTATGTACATATATATAGAGATATATATATACATATATATAGATATTGACATCTCAAAACAATACCCTTTCAGGCATAGAGTGCTGCATAAATTATGCTAAAAAGAAGCAGAGAACTTTGGGTAGTTCCCAAGTTTAGGTGGAGAGCAGCTCCTGTATAGAGCACCCTACAACACCAGCAACACCTCTGTATTTGCTCACCACAAGTGTCTGCTTATCTGTCAAAGTTTTTAAGCATAGGATTAGCACATTGCCATCCACGCCAAGATAGAAAGGGACAAACTCTTTTGTCATTTCTACAGCAAAGTCTTTAAGCATAGATTTAGTACTGTACTGTCCATGTTGAGCTGAAAAAGTAAAAACATATTTTACCACTTCAGGCACAGTATTAAAGCTTTGGATTGGTACAATGCAATCCAAGCCAACATGGAATAAATAAAAGCAACCCCTGACACGTGTTTCACTATACAGTGCTGTCCATGTTGAGCTGCAAAATTACAAAAGTATTTTACCAGTTCAGGCACAGTATTAAAGCTTTGGATTGGTACAATGCTATCCAAGCCAACATGGAATAAATAAAAGCAACCCCTGACATGTGTTTCACTATCATTATAGCTCTTCAGAGAGGTTACCACAGAGGGAAGTGGTGAACTTTAGAGGGGTTAGATTTACTATTACCACTCCAATCTGAGCAACAGTAGGGAAAATGTTGGACTTTAGAGGGATCAGTTTTATAGTTTACTATTTCCACTACAAAGTTGGCAAAAGCAGAAAAAGTGGTTGACGTAGGAGAGGTCATATTAACTATTACAGCTCCTACATTTGTTGATTAAAACATTTAAATATAGAACAAAAGTAAAATTGCAAACATGTTCAATGTAAAAATAAAATTAAACAAATAACAATTACATTTAATTCTATAAATACAATTTGCATATTATAAAAACATTAAAAAGATAGAAACAATTCTAAATAATAAAAGTAAATGTACTTCTCTCCCTGCTACCTAAAAAAGGAGCACCTTCATATGAAATGAAGTATTGTCATCAATTATGTCTTTCAGATGTCGTATTTAATGTTATCAATGATGCCAAAGAACATGCCATGAGTGATGTAATATGTGAGGTATATAAGAAGTGCATGGCGAGGGTACGTGTTATGCTTACTTCAGTTAACTATAACTGTTGAATTTCAGTGTTTTTTTTTGTTTAAAATGTAACCTTTTAACTTACATTTTCCCCTAACAATAACATCACTTTAACCTTTGTTTTTTTTACAGTGCATTAATGTGAAGGAAGATGTTGGAACCATACCCAACTATAACGTCACTTTAACCTTTGTTTCTTTCAGTGAATTTCTAGGGCTTTTTAACGTAAGTAGGCCTAAACTGTGCGGTGCACAGCCTTGAGCTGTGCGCAGAATGGGGTTGGCTAACCCCCGCTGCAAGCGTGGGGTTGCCTGCAGGGCAACAGTGACTGGAAAAAACACTGGTTTGTTATGGTTCAGAGAACACAAACAAAAAAGCCCTGAATTACGCTAGTTACAGCATGCAATGCACATCTGTCAGAACCCTGTTTAGAGGGTTACGTGGCATGAGCTACTGAGCTCAACCATGGGAGCTGAGGCCTTTTACTCCTGATGTTTCATGCCCGGATCCTGAGCAACTGGGCCAAGTTCCCCTTCAGTATTTGACTTTCAGGAGTAGCATGGGTTGAGCAGTCAAAGGCTTCTTGGAGAGCTGGAGTAGACACAGGGGGGTGAACAGTAGCGGTTGGTAGGGAACAGGGGGGGGGGCGGCCGGGTGGTGGAGGGGGAACAAAATATAAAAAATAGAAAACACTTACCTCCGTCCTCACAGCTACCGGCCGCCGTCTCTCCTCTGTTGCTTCGAGCCGGAACCAGGACGCAGCAGGAAGCACTCGGGCTTCCATGCTCCCCTAAGCCAATCACAACGCTGCAATGCAGTGTCGTGATTGGTCTGAACACCATGGTACGGCGCTCAGGTGGGACAGGGAGCCTGGGCATGCTCCCCACCAAGCTGTTTAATGCAGCTTGGTGGGGAACATGCTAAGTGAGCATGATTGTTTAGCCGGTCACTGACGGCTGGCCAAGCAGTCATGTGGACTTAGTATGCTCAAACCACTCTTCCCCCTGCTCCACCAGCCCAGCATCCGCCCTAACCCAACCCCAAACCTACAAAAAAATACAAGGATAATAACTATGTTATCATCATTTTATTTTTCCTGCTCTGAGAGCAGTGGGGTGATGCTCCTCTGCCTTAGCGGAGAGCCACTACTGTGGTGAACACAGGCTCACAACTCAAAATATGTTCAATACAAGTTTGTCCAGTCAAATACTTTCTTTTATGACAAAAAGGAGTATTTATATATACGACTACAAAATGAAATATGACATACAAAAACAATACACACAGCCCTCTAAGGTCAGGGCCTTAGTATTTAATAGGCAGTCCCTGAGGGCCACTTACCGCTCACTAGTGGTAGTGGTTATTACCCATTTACTATAAGTGACATTCAGGTTAGGCCCCACTAGCAGTCCAAGTCTCAGGAGTTCCCCTCTGGCTCTGTTATAAAAGTCAAAAATGTTCCGGCACTAAATAGATATCTGGCAGACAATTCCCCTGGGACTTCTGGCTCTCTGCTCAGTCTTAGATACGCCAGCAGGGATTGTCTGACCGGAGTCTCCGACAGCGTCTCTCTTGCGGGTGTGGCGGTTGCGGTGGCTGTCTCTGGTGAGTATCACACATGCGACTTTGCAGGGGCTACAGCTGGGTATCTTCTGTGTTCCTCTGATACGACTGTAAGCTTCCTTTGGTCTTCCCTACTTTTGGAGGGGGGATTTCAACAGCTTTAAATTTGCTGGACTCTGGCCTGCAAGAGTCCCATGTTGGCCTCTCTTACTGATGATGGCATCAACCAGGCTACAATCCTTGTCTCTTTCTGGTGGCCCCCTCTGGCATACTGTGTCACCAGACTTGGTCCTCACGTGGGCGATGGCCCAATAGGCACCACAGCAGGTTCCTCTTCAAAGCAGTCCTCTCTGGCATATGGGGCCACAGACTTGCACACCGCACATGGGTAGTGGCCCAATCGGCATGGCAAACCTAATGACACTCTGGAACACTGGGCCACGGACTTACACACTCCACTCAGGAGAATGCCCGATCGGCGCAACAAACTTCACAGTCAACCTCATCTACAATACGGGGTCGCCAACACTCCACACACAGGCAATTGCCCGATCAGCATGGCATTCATGGTGACCACAGCTAACTTCACAGAGGCCCCCATTGGCATACAGGGTTGTTGACTTGAACCTGCACATAGGCAACAACCTGATTGGTGCAGCACCCATTTCCTCACACCTTGCTACAGGGATTCACTTGACAGGAACCCCCACAGAACCTCACTCCCTCCAGCAATCTCTGCTTCATCACAGAGCAGGTACTGGGCTTTAGCCTCAAGGGGTAGATGGTCTTGGATGTCCCTGGGAGAAAGGCAAACCTTACTCTCCAGCCAGGGTCAGATTGGTAAGGCGGGCACTCGGGCAATGGCCGAGGAGCCAGTATCCGAGTACCAGGCGTGGGCTGGTTTTTTGGGCAGCTTGGGGCCGATTTGGGCTGTGTCTGTTTTGTTCGGATGCCACCTGCGGGCCAGTGGGTGCCTGAGTGGCCTTTCTGGAGGCAGATGGGTGTCCATTATCTCCCTTTTAACAAGGGCAGAGGTGTCACTCCCTTGCTCTAGCTGGGCCGGCCAATTAATATGTGCATACTGAGCGGGGGCAGAGGGCCTGAGCAGAAGTAGCCTCACTTGTTTACAGGTGTGTTTCACTAGTGTAAACTAATTTGTGCCTTTTTTTAATCTAAGTAAAGTTAAGGCAACATGCCTCTGTCAGAGATCCCCCCCACTCTTTTTATAAACTGCTGCCGTCTTTTGCGGAAAGGCAATATGCAAGTGCACCCGGGGCAATATTTTATCCCAATTCAACCCTGCACGGAGTATTTTGCATAATTATAGATTTGCCACATTTGTCACATAATCCATCAACTGCTGCATAATCGGCAGATTTTAACAAAAAAATTGTTTCTAGCTGAAATGGTTCAAAGGTTACTAAAAATGCAGTGACACACTTTGCCCCGCAGTGGAAGACCCTTTGTTAGGTTTGATTGGCCACCTTTCTGTTCCTTACGGCTATATGTGGGTGTTAAACTGGTACTAGTGCGGTGTAAGCAATACCCTGACAGTGTTAACAAGTGTAACAAGCATTGGCAAAGCCAATCGGTCGGGCCTTTGGTACCTTATAACTATTTAGCCATGCAGGACATTATCCTGGGTGCTGTGCCTCCATAGATTGAAGAGATATACAATTACTACACACTCGGTCATACAGTGTCATTCAGGAATACATGCTTGCCTCAGGAAACATTTATATAAAACATTCCAAGGCTTTTTAATACACAGACAGAAAGACAAGTGCCTCGATACAAGTCAAGAGCACTATAATATTCTGTGTGCGACTGCATCACTAGAGTGTTGAATAGCCTATGAAAAAAAGCAGTGAAGTACTTTCCAATGTCGTCTCATCCCTCCTCCCCAGACCTCTATTCGCCAGGCATCCTTCTCCAGAGTTTTCCATTTAAAACACTGCTCACACAATCCGTTTACCGGCAAGCCCACCGGCCCCGCCCTTTGTCCCAGCCCGCCGGGGCATAGGAGCACTGCACATAGCAACAACAACAGAATGCTCCCATTTGTCAGGTAGAGGGGAAATAATTAATAAACAGGAACGGTGTCAGTATCACTGAATCTCTACTCACCTAAAAACAAATAAATTAACCTGCTCTTGTGTAATGTAACTGGTGCTTTTGTAAAGCGCTCCAATACCTTCAGGTCAGTAGAGTTCGCTTGCCATAAAAACTCCCCCAAAATTGTATCTGACATTGTGTGATGAGACTAGCTCTCATGTAAAGCGCTCCAACACATTATAAAAGCAAGCGTCAGAGAAAATACAACACGAGTTGCTTAAGCCTTGCCCTCAACTTTCATACAAAGTTGAGCTACTGAAGGTCTGGTGACCGAAGCTTGCTAAGCAACTAGCAGTGAAGCAAGAGGAGTTTGTGGGGAAATCTGCACACTTTAAAGTCAGAGAAAAAAAGAGGCATTTTCAAAAACAGCGCCTGAAATTTCATCTTAGTATTTGAACGTGACTGGCGTCAAAACGGAACCACCGAAGATCGGCAAACAGTGGCACAAGGAGGATAAAAAGAAAAAATAGTACCCAAATGAACACAGAAACACAGAAGCGTAATGTTAACAGTGTTGGGCAGTGCTCTGAAGAAGGTAACCAAACACAAAAAGGAAGGAAAAAGAGAAAGGATTAACCACTAGCAAGCAAGCAAGCATTTTTGGATGACAATCAAAGGGACAAATAAAAGGACAATGGGCAGGCTGTAGTTCCACAGAGTGACTACAGCTTGTCTCGAGGAGAGAGCGCATGCGCTGCCTAGGCTCGACCTAAAAATGACAAAATAATCAAATAATACTATCACAAAATGTGCCTCATTACGTTGTGTAATTTGCCTTTTCTTGCTGCATAATTTACTCAACACTGCCACATAATTTCAATGACCATGGCTATAGGGCAGCACATGTAAGCTGACTGTCTTACTGCAACTCATGTAAGGTGAGTGATCCCCCTTGTCCACCAACGATACCCCCGTCCCTGACAGACCGGTGTATTTGTGGCTGGTGTTTGGAATATACAAAATAGCATCTTTTTTGTCCACCTTCCCCAGTTTATTTGGCTAGTGTATTTTGATTTTGGGCTTTGAGAGGGGTTTAAACACCCCTTAAAACATACTTTATTGACTTTGGCCTTGTGGACACATATAGCATTTTCTTTAAAATGTGTGACTACTGATCCCCTTTACTATTTCTTAACATTTTGATGTCATTCAAACATTACTATATATATTCCTTTTTGTCAAATTGTTCTGCTTTTTTCTTCTGTTGACTTTCTTGACTATAGTGTTGTTTTTCTGTTAAAACACTTTAAATTTGGTCTACGGTAATCCAGTCACATTGAGCCAAAGCAACCGGGTAAGACCAGAATCCTCATTCCAATCTGCTTTTAATTCTTGGATACTGAATAACTTATTTGTGTTTTAGCTGATGCTGCACTGTACCAATCTATAGCAAAGCCTCCACAGTAAGTGGACTTCACAGTGACAACTTAACCAACCTAATCTGTTCGTCTCTCACCTTAAAGTCTTGTGGGCTGAGCTCAAGGTATATTATCAAGGAAGCCTGAGGCGAGAGTATATAACGGCAAATCAATCAATGCTGTAAAAAGAATAAGAAAGTAAGGTCCGAATCTGGGGATCCATTAGGTTGGCGGACGGATCACCACTGCCATGCAGGCGGTGGCGATCCGTCCGCCATCCTTGCCCGTCCGCCACCTTTCTTCCCCCCGCCATATTACAATGGCGGGGGGGACCGTGGCGGAGGGGAAGCTCGTCCACCGCTTTTCCGCCGCGGTCGCCTTGCGGAAAAGTCCTGATATGGTGGCGGTGTCTATCAGACACCGCCAGCCATATTAGGATGGCCTGTGAGGAATGCCTTTCCGTGGCAGCAATGCCGCCACGAAAAGACATACGGTTCCTGCTTTGGGGGCCCGTTGTGGGCCCCCAGGGTGAAGGGGTGGTGTGGGGGGTGCACATGGGGGGTACCTATGGTAACCCCCTGCGTTTCACAGCACAACATGGCAGGCACCGCGCGGTGCCTGTCATGTTGTGCTGTGAAGCACACAACAAGCATTCTTCACATTGCGGCGGCCGGTGCTTTAAGCACCGTCCGCCGCAATGTTAAAAATTAGGGATACACCCGCCACTGTGGCGGGTGCATCCTAACTGGGGGCACGGTTCCTCGGTTAATGGACCCCCAAGTCTGTAAAATGAAAACGATTAGCTATCCGCCACGATTGTTCAAAGAATATAGAAAGAAATTGGGGAAAGGTACACATTTCAATGTATTGGGTGTAATCAGTGCTATTTCTACTTAGTTTTACAAGAACGCCTTATAACGGGTGCTAGTAGGGCCAGCTTTAATGCTGGCGGTGCCCGCTGCGACAATCACTTTTGGCGCTCCCACGCCATAGGAATGTGTCCTCAGATTCCCTCACTACCACAGGACAAAAGTGAACCTCGTCTCTTCAGTGATAAGATATTGCTAAACACAGCGCCCCACTGAGGTCAGCGCCCCCCTCCACAGTTCAGCACTGGTCGCATCAGTCTCAAGAACTATATCAAGAATGTCCTCTGAGTACAATACAATTCCTTAACATCCACTCATCTCATTGTATGAAACATTCACTAATCATCTCCACCCACTGGCGCTCAAGGGACTCCCAAATATTGGCACAAGATATCTAGAAGTTTGTAAAAAAACAATATAAAATTTATTGTGACCATATTTGATAAACGTTTTCTATGAGTAACAAAACGTCTATTGCAGCATTCAATTGTGGCATCTAATGACAAAGAGTATTGTCTGTATAAACTCTCATAGATATGTATGTATGTATGTATCGCGTATTCGTATAGCGCTAGCTGTCACCCAAAGGGTATCCTGGTGCTTTGACTCTTTTAGACCATACGCGATGTAACACTGCCACGTTTACACTATCCTAGGAAACAGATGAGTTTTCAGTCCTTTTTTAAAGGAAGAAAGTTCCCCAGCGCTCCTTAGAAACAAAGGTAAGGAATTCCATAATTTGGCTGCAGTAAATCCGAAGGAACGGCCGCCCATCCGAATCCTCGAGATTTTAGGGACTGCCACCAGGTATGGCGACGAAGATCGCAGAGGTCTGGCTGGCGTGTACCAAGAAAAAAGCTCCTGTAGCGGGACAGGCCCCTGACCATGAAGGGCCCTGAAGGTTATACAGGGCCCGATTCACAGAACTAACTTAAGACAAAATCCTAAACTTACTACCATTTTGGTTTTCACAGAAGGCACTTACTCATTTTGGTATTCACAGAAGGCACTTACTCATTTCGGTATTCACAGAAGTTAGGAGTCCTAACTTTAGGACTCCTAAATGCCTTCTGTGAATACCGAAAGTCTTAAAATTAAGATTTTTCTCAATTTAGTAGTAGTAAAGTTAGGAGTCCTAACTTTACTACTACTAAACTGAGAAAAATCCTAATTTTAAGACTTTAGGTATTCACAGAAGGCATTTAGGAGTCCTAAAGTTAGGAGTCCTATCTTTACTACTAATAAACTGAGAAAAATCTTAACTTTAAGACTTTCGGTATTCACAGAAGGCATTTAGTAGTCCTAAAGTTAGGACTCCTAACTTCTGTGAATGCCGAAATGAGTAAGTGTCTTCTGTGAATACCAAAATGAGTAAGTACCTTCTGTGAATACCAAAATGGTAGTAAGTTTAGGATTTTGTCTTAAGTTAGTTCTGTGAATCGGGCCCCCTTGTGTTTTTGGTTTTTCATGTATATTTGTGTCACTGTCTAAGACTATGATGTGTTTTTAATATGTCAGAATGATGTGTTTTTAAGATATAAAATTATCTATGACGTTTTGGTTTTTACAAACCTCTAGATATCTGGTGCCAATATTTGGGAGTCCCTCGAGCGCCACTGGGTGGAGATGATTAGTGAATGTGACTCAGAGCCAGCTAATGTAAAATAAAACAATGTTCTAGCATTTATTTTTCATTTGCCGGCTTTATGCCAGCTTGAGCAAGGAGGGGCTGGCCGAAGGCATAGGAGGAGGAGTGCCTCGAAACGCGTCAGGGCTGCGGTCCGCTGCTGTTAATTGCCGGAAAACGTGACTGAAGTACCAAAATAAAGCGATTGGGGAAAGCTCTTCTGGGTTTGTGTGCCGCCTAACTGTTGGACATCCCCCATGGAGCTTGAATATATATATATGTATATATACATATATATATACATATATATATATTCACTGAAAAAACCATAGGTTATAGACCATATATAGTTAGGAATTAGCTTTTAAAAAACCTTATTTTACTCACACAAAACCATTGAAATTCCATATATAGTTAGTTGCACTAACTATATATCGCGCACCCGCAATCCACTGCTGATGATGTCACATATTACATCATTCATGACATGGTCAGTGACATCACTGATGACATCACTGATGACATCTCAAATGACATCACTGATGACATCATCCAGTGACTGTGTGTTTCTGTAAAGTTTAAATATGTTTTACATATTGAAGAATGAGTAGATGTAGAAGTGTCTGGATGAAGGATTTAGTAGGTGCGTGACTGACTGTATGAGTGAGTGATTAAATGTGTCTCACTGAGTGCATGGGTTAGTGACTAAACTGTCTTAATTTGTGCATCATTATGTCTGTTGTTCTGTAAACTGCTGCATGTGTTGATCAGTAGCTATATGAGTAACTATATGGGTTATTGATTGATTGCCCAAGTATTTGTATGGGAGACTGAGTGTGTGTGTGGCTGGCTGGGAGGTGTGTGACTCTGTGCAGATCAATGTGTACTTGTATCAATGATTGTATAAGAGAGTAATTATGTGTTAGTATATGTTTCAAAATGTAAGGTGCTCTATGTTTAACTGTATAGATTAGAAAATGGAAGTGTGATTGATTCTTTACAGGACTGACTAGGTGTGTGAGTAACTCCATGGATGAGTGACAGAGTGTGAGAGTCTGTATAGGTGTATGAGTGCATATGATAGTGTTGTAAAGATGAGTGATTGTATGTATGAATGATTGTATGGGTAAATGAGTGAATGTGTGTGTAAACATAGGAATCACTGAGTGCGTATGTAGTAACTAGTATTGGTGTGTCAATGGTTTCAAAAATTATACTCTGTATTTAACACTGGGTGTAACAGAGGTTATATTAAAGTGTGAGGAGATGCATTGTATTGTCACATGAATGATATCATCAGTGATGTGGTCATTGATGTCAAATGAGATGTCATCAGTGATGTCATCAGTGATGTCATTTGAGATGTCATCAGTGATGTCATCAGTGATGTCACTGACCATGTCATGAATGATGTAATATGTGACATCATCAGCAGTGGATTGCGGGTGCGCGATATATAGTTAGTGCAACTAACTATATATGGAATTTCAATGGTTTTGTGTGAGTAAAATAAGGTTTTTTAAATGCTAATTCCTAACTATATATGGTCTATAACCTATGGTTTTTTCAGTGAATTTTCAAGGTTTTGTAAATGCTAATTCCTAACTATATATGGTCTATAACCTATGGTTTTTTCAGTGAATTTTCAAGGTTTTGCAAATGCTAATTCCTAACTATATATGGTCTATAACCTATGGTTTTTTCAGTGAATTTCAATGGTTTTTTAATAGCAAATATCATAAGCTGTCGAATGTCAAGTACGTGGTAAGTAAAAACATTTTCGTGTTTATGCACACTGATCTGCTTTGAATGCTGCCCCCCACCCCTCATTTCTATTAGGAGTACTCTCTCTTTGCAGATAGTGAAGGGTAGTTAACGCAGCCCTTTGCCCCCTTTGTAATCCGTCGTGCCTGCTTCTCTCTCCATTTGATTGATTGTTCTCTTTGGTTCATTCTCTATTTACAAACAAGCACAGAGTCGCAATACTCTGTTTAGTCTTTGCAGATAGCGAAAAATCGTGTAAAAAAACAAAAGGAATCGAGCAAAATCAGTAGGCCACTAATGGGATCTCTTTTTGACCTCGCTAAAATAGAAACATTAGGAACAACCTGTTGAAAATAGCAATGCGTATGTATATAAGCGGCGTTCATTTGTGTTCACAGTACCCCTTGTTGATTGTTTCAATCGAGCATTGAATTGTTCGAAGTTAATTCTCTTAAGGATCTTCTCTACCTGCAAACGAGGAAGAATAGGAATATTCTCTCTCCCTTTGCAGATAGTGAAGGGTAGGTAACGCAAGCCTTTAACACGTCGTACCTATTTCATTCCTCATTGATTGATTGATTGTCCGAACATTGACTGTTTGGGAATTAGTTCTTTTTGGAGGTATTCCCTGTTTGCAAATAAACGTAGGAAAATCTTTGCAAGTAGTGAAAGGGTACGTAATGCGGACCGTTCTCCCCCGTTGTAATCTGTCATGCCTATCTACTCCCCACTGATTGATGCACCTTTTTCACCCGGACCATTTACTAGAGATACGTCATCTGGCCCGACCAGAGAGCACCCCTAGTGAAAAGGACATATGCAATAATAACGAAGTGATCACTGTATCCTGTTAACAGAAACTTTACCATGAAACAACCTGGAAAGAAAAAAATAGGAAAACGAAAATCAGTAGGCCACTGATGAACATGAACTTTTATTAAACAACGAACAAAGAAACGATAACATAACGTAATGATAAAACCTATTAATGTCCTAGAAACAAGAAAACGTTAAAATATGCCAGTGGTGAGAGACCAGAAAAACAGTAAGAGAAACCAAATCACCCCTCGCTGTCCCACCGCCTGCCACGCCAAAAAAATCGATAGACTAGGGAAAATGCAAGTCAGTAGAACATCCACCCCCACTCTGGAAACTTCCAAGGTGGGGCAGGGTTCCGGCTACACCCAGCCGGGAGCAGCCCATATAAGGCAGGTCCTGCTGCCACGCCTCGGCCAGGAGATCCTAACGTAGGGTGTAGCCGGAGGAGAGGCCGAGGCCAGCGGGACCCGGCCAGGGGATTGCCTTTACAACGCTGAACAGTTGCAGGGGGGGGGAATGTCTCCTCGACCCTCCCCTCTCTCTCCCAGTCCGGCCGCGGTGGCCCTTGAGAGTTGCAGGTAGTCCCGCCACATGCTCTTCCGGTCCGACCACCAACGGTCGGGGGGCCGAGGCCGACGGGATCCGGCTGCAGCCGATAAACCAAGAAACCCGTTCATGGGGCCAGAGCCAGGGGCGTCCGGCCGACATCCACCGGAAGCCCGGCCCGAAGACGGACGGGACACTTCTTTCTTTTATAATGGCTGCGACAACACTGGGGGGGGATGTCTTGCACATGCCTCCGACCCCCCCCCCCCCGTCCTCATCGCCTGGTCCGGCCATAACAAATCTCAAGCGAGACGCCGTGGGGTGCACTGGGAGGGAGAGACGGTGCGAACAGGCCTCTCCCGCCTCCCCAGGTGGAGGCTTCCCAGCTGCACCCTCAGCGCTCCAGGCGCCCGGAAAAGGGTTCTTCCACTGTGGCCATGCTGCAACGTCTCGCCCGGCAGGGTGGGGCCCGTCCGCTCATGTGACCCCGCGATCGCCGGTAGCTGCCGAACTCTCAAAATGGCGGTCGACCTGGCAAGAGCGGGCCCAGCATAAAGAAATGGCCCGGTCACTGGTTGACTCCACCACCGTAGTCCTCCACGACCTTGAAGATTCTAGAGGAGCCGCGGGAGTCTCCGACCCCCGATGGGGAATGACTGCCATGATCGCCCGTGGAGTGACGAAACTGTATCCGCGGGACGTCGGCGCTCCCATGCTGGCGCCAGCCTCACTTTGAATTACTAGAATCCTGCAGACCTCACTTCCGGTGAAAGCACAGTGTGACCCGGTAGGAAAAATTATTGCACCCCCTCCCCTTTTTGACTGATAGTTCAAACCACCGATCCTTTCCTTTGCCCTTTTAACGGAACTTTGGACTGCCTCCCCCTCTTTTACATTTTCTAGAGAAAACAAAACATTAACCACTACATTAGCATAGCAGTTGACACCAGAACTGTTTTCAAATTGAAAACCAACAACATCTTCAACAGAATCCTTTTTGTTTCTGCTGTGACCCTGCTACAGCACAGGCATTGTCCCCAGCAGTAATTCTGCAATGCCGGTAAGAATAGCTGTGGTGCCTACTGGACTCACTCACCCCCGCGGCGCCCCATGCCGTTTTTTGCTGGGGGGCAACTTACTAGACATCACTTTCGTGCCATCTAGATTTCAGCGCGTTCTGCTGCCTTGGAACTATTCGCACAACAGACCGCTACTGACAAGAATATTTCATTATTGGTGCTGTCAATTTCAATAAATCTATTGGATAATTCAAAAGAAATTGCCACGGTCTCTTCGTTGTTTAAATGTTTTTACTGTTTTTGTTTTCTTGTATATATTTATATGTTATGAAAGTTTTATATTCCTACTACTTTGTTGGAGTGCTATATATTTTTAATGTGACACATAATTGTAAAAACTTTGATGTACAAAGAGTCATTCCTGGAATCTTCCGCTTCAGGCTCGGTCCCCTCCCCAATCACAATACAGGATGGTTTTCAGATAGTAGGAACACGTGTGGTGTGACGGATCTCATAGGGTGTGGGCCTTGATCTACTATAACTCCTTTGAAGAGGGGTGATTCTTTACAGCTGGGGCCATAAACTACATCTGCAGGGCTAGCTGATAGCCTGGACAATCGGACACAGAGAAAGAGGAGTGTCAGAGGGTGCGGTAGTGAATAGGGCGAAAGGGAGGTGTCGGGCGGGCACAGAGTGTGATTCTCAGGGAAGAGCAGCGCAGATGGGGGGAGGTTTATTGCCCATGCATAAGACAGAGAGCGGTGGTGACCAGTGCCTAGGGAAGATGCTTGCGTGGGTGAGGAGCCATGCTACGAATCGACAGCGTGCAGAGAGTGGGTCTGGTCAAGACATCTAAAATGGCTGCCGTGCACGACAAAAGTGTGGCATTTCAAAAAAGGCAAGATGGCGCAGACAATGTTTTTCAACACTTCCTCATTTCCTTCGAATCGAACGTTTACAGACGTTGGGGCATATTACCAAAGTTAAGCGATATTTATCGCTAACGATGCTTACCAACCAATTTTTTACCACTAAGCATCGTCAGAAATTATCGAAGATAAACCTTGCTATTATCAAGGTTTATCGCAAATGCGATAATAAACGGCCGCAATGCATGAATATCGCTAAAAACTCAGCGATATTCATGCATTACCGAGCTAATGCTCTTAGCCATGTTATCCACCTCCCATTGGATAACATGGCTAAGAACTGCTCAGGGCAGGTGTTACTTTTTGGAGATATTCGCGCTTAGCGCGAATATCTCCAAAAGTTGGTAATAGGAGATAGATATCTTGCATGTTGTAATGCAAGTTATTGTGGTATATGGAACTCATACCATAATCTCTCAGGAAAGCAGAAACTGATCCTTTTGGGACTGCCTAAAAAGGCCTAGGGGGTGAGGAGTACTCTACTTTGCCCCCTTTTCACGTTCCGAACTATTTTATTTTACTCTCTTCTGTAATTACACAAAATAGCAGCGATAAGATGCATCGGAGACACACAGTGAGAGAAAGGAGGCCGGAGATGAAGAAGAGATGTCAAATACACATTGGAGATAATATAGTGGCAGAAGGGAAGTAAATATGAGTAAACTTACCATGTAACATAAAAATGTTGCACTCTATACTATAAGTCTCATTTTATACTACAATCACTTCGCTACAACCTCATAAATTAAAAATAAAAATGAATAATGTCTCAAAAATTTTTGATTTCTAAATATAAATTTATTCTTCAGAATTTTCTAAATTTGAAAGAACTAGTAACATGTCCTCATCAGCAATGTCCTCATTAAAAGTCTCCAATGATGATTCTTGTAACTCTATGGTCTCCAAACACTCGATAAATTCGCCATCAAGAGATTGATCAAAAAAATCATTCAAGTCATCTCCTCCTTGTGACAATATTTCATTATTGGTGCTGTCAATTTCAATCAATGTAGTGGAATCATTCAAGTCATCTCCTCGTGACAATATTTCATTATTGGTGCTCTCAATTTCAATCAATGTAGTGGAATCATTCAAGTCATCTCCTCCTTGTGACAATATTTCATTATTGGTGCTGTCCATTTCAATCAATCTAATGGAATCATACAAGTCATCTCCTCCTTGTGACAATATTTCATTATTGGTGCTCTCAATTTCAATCAATGTAGTGGAATCATTCAAGTCATCTCCTTGTGACAATATTTCATTCTTGGTGCTGTCCATTTCAATCAATCTAATGGAATCATACAAGTCATGTCCTCCTTGTGACAATATTTCATTATTGGTGCTCTCAATTTCAATCAATGTGTTGGACAATTCAAAAGAAATTGCCACGGTCTCTTCATTGTGAGCCATTTTATTTTGAAATTGCTTGCTGTAAATTGCAGAAAAAAATAATCACTTTCATTTATCGTTTTTAGTAATACATAATATAAAACTAACTTTATCAAGTATTTAGTATAACAGAAGGACTGCAAATAAATAACAGAAAACATTTTTCAAATTATCTTCAAGTGTACAACATAGTTCCCCTTACAAATTAACAACTCACCTTTTTAAAAGTAGCAGAAGTGTTAGTACTGTGTAAATCAAACACCAGAAATTCACCACCAAAAATTCCTCACAAATGTACCTCAGACAGTAGTATCACAAAATGGCTGTGGTTTCCTCTCATTTGACATATATACATAACCAATTAACTTTCATCACACACAAATACAAAACCAAAGTAACATTTTAATTGGTTCTAAATTTCAACACTTTCAAATGTGTTTTCCCCATGCAATTTTCCATAGGACATTTACATACGTCTACAGCCTGAATGGCTGAACGGAATTACACCAAACTTGGCAAAATGGTACATCAAACCTAAGAGGTCAGGAAGGATCTACTATGCCCCCTTATGGTCATTTCCCCCTTCGCTTTGGCCTCCTCTTGTCTCTCAATCCTACCGAGAGACAAGATGGCGGCCGCTACGGACTGTTTGGAATGTTGACAGACGCCGGAGAACCAATCAGCTTCGCAAAGCTCCGTAACGCGAAAAGTACGCGAAGCGGAGCGCTGTTACAGATATATATCTTTTTTTTGAACGTTAATTTCTCAAAATCCACTGGAGCACATATATTGAGACCTAGCAAAGGCACATCGGGCTACCAGTCCCTAATATTTTGCCAAGTTTCGTGCAAATCCATTCAGCCGTTCGATTATTATTATTTTGTTTTTTTTTTGCCCCGCGGGGCCCTTTTAAAACCTCCACATCAAACCTAGGGGGTCAGCGAGGATCTACTATGCCCCCTTATAGTTATTTCCCCCTTTGTTTTGACCTCCTCTTGTCTCTCGATCCTACCGAGAGACAAGATGGCGGCCGCTACGGACTTTTTGGAATGTTGACAGACGCCGGAGAACCAATCAGCTTCGCTTCACAAAGCTCCGTTGCGCGTAAAGTACGCGTCCTGGGACGCTGCCAGGTCCGCTGTTACAGATATATATCTTTTTTTAAACGTTAATTTCTCAAAATCCACTGGAGCACATATATTGAGACCTACAAAAGGCAAATCGGGCTACCAGTCCCTACAATTTTGCCAAGTTTCGTGCAAATCCATTCAGCCGTTCGGGCTAAAAGTGAGGCCAACCGCCCTATGGAAAACTCAATGTTAAAAACACGTTTTGGGACCCCCCTTTTTTCTCGGCCCCCCCTTGACGAACCCCCCCCAAATTTTCAAGGGCTGCTCAGAAACAAAATGTGCCATTTTCCTGAAAATTTCAGCCAATTCCGT
Source organism: Lissotriton helveticus (assembly GCF_964261635.1). Lineage (NCBI taxonomy): Eukaryota > Metazoa > Chordata > Amphibia > Caudata > Salamandridae > Lissotriton > Lissotriton helveticus. The sequence continues at coordinate 309,082,019 of NC_136061.1, forward strand.
CCACAAACGCCAAAGTTATTAGACATAGAATTTTCAAAAATCCCATAGAGAAAAAATCCTAACTATATATACCTACTGGCGACCGCCAGTAGGTAATATATATATATGTTTCCAAATAGGCTCCGTTTTACAGACCCCTGGCGCTACTTCGCTTTGGTGCGTTTTCCTCGGCTGAGCCCAGCCTTAATTAATTGTGTCCAACTCTCCTTCCAAGAAGGGGAAATGAAGACGCACTCACGATGTCAGTAATAGTTGCCTTCGTATTTTATTTACCAGATGGCATTCAGATGTTTAAGAAATAAAGCACCGACGCGTTTCGCTGTGCACACACAGCTTTCTCACGGTCAATTGACATCGTGAGTGCGTCTTCATTTCCCCTTCTTGGAAGGAGAGTTGGACACAAATATATATATATATATATATATAGCTTTTTAAGAAGACTATGAATTAAACGTTACTATGGTCTGTGAAAGGGACAAGGTTTCAGAGTGACTCAATCACTCCTGTACTCTTCAACTCTTCTGCAGTCTTTTTATTAAAAATGTATGCTCTTTTTCCTCCTCATATCTTTCTGAAACACTCCATTTGAATATCACATGCCTAATCTCTTTATTTTTAATACTCTCGTTTCACTCTCTGATGCATGTACTTCATTGCATCCCCCTCACTTCACCAATCCCCCACACACACAATGCACCTACTCATCTGCATGTGTTGAATTAGGTTTAACTTTCGTCCTGTCAGTATTTTGACAGCTGTGTACATCCTTCACACACTTTTCTATATAACTACAATTATTATTGCCACACCTGACCATTACTCCATGCACTCTGCAGAGAGGCCAACGATTAGCTGAACATGTATTCTGAACCCTGTCGTGACTCACTGACAGGTTCTGTAAGAAATTCACACTGTGTTCTATCTGAACTTCCCAGCTGTCAATCGTGGTCCAACCACAACCTGAACACACTGGAGCAACTATTTTCGTACTACACACTATGCATGAGCAGGAGCGGATCCTCCGCAATGGCGGAGGAACGTCGCCCCCCTGCCTGACTCAGAGCCAGCTAATGTAAAATAAAACAATGTTCTAGCATTTATTTTTCATTTGCCGGCTTTGAGCCAGCTTGTGCAAGGAGGGGCTGGCCGAAGGCATAGGAGGAGGAGTGCCATGTGCACTCCCTAAGTATGCATATGTGTTTGGCTTGCCATCTCAGGCCGACCAAAACACACATGAGCACTTAAGTTTCTCCAGCCCGGCTGCATTGAACAGCCAGGCTGGAGAAACCCTCACAGACTCCCTGGCCTGAGCGGAACGTTTTTCCTGCCCGCTCAGGCCAATCCCCATGCTGCTCTCCAAGCAGAAGAGCAGCTAGGGGATTGGATGGGAGTCTGTCCCAGGGGCTGCCCGGACCAGGAAGAGAAGAGGAAGGGGAAGTGGCCGGAGGCTTCAAGTATTTTATTTTATCTTTTATTTTTTATATATTCTATCACCCTCGCCGTGCGCTTCTCCGGCACTCGCAATCCCTCCTCCCACTCCCGGCACCCTTTGTTTGTGGCCGGTGCCACTGTGCATGAATAATATGTTGCATGAAAAAACCTACAGGAATACACTGTCCTGGTAAAAGCAAATACTTTGAGGGAATGCGAGACTAAGACCCTGATTACGAGTGGGCTGGTAAATTCCGACCAATGTGTAAATCTCTGTTTACGCAGGGGTCGGAGTTCCGAGTTTGACTGTAGGTAACGCATTTGATAATTATCAGAAGAGTTAAATACTTCAGCTGTTGTTAAATTTTGCCAGGTTAAACCTGCCAAAATGTAACATTGGGAAATGTTTCGGTATTTACAGTACCGTGCAAATTTTGGTGCGTTAAACACCAAAACCTGCATTTTATTTCCCACAAACTCTTGACAGGTGTTATTTATTGCATGCGATAAATAGCGTACTGGGGGGCATATTACCAACAACTAGCGATATTTATCGCTAAGTAGGCTTAGCGGCAATTTTTTTATCGCTGCGCATCGCCGGATATTATCGCTGAGATAACGTGCTATTAGCAACGTTTATCTCAAAAGCGATAATATTTCCGGCGAAGAACGAAATCCGTGAATATCGCTGACAATACAGCAATATTCACGCATTATCGCTAACAGGGTCTTATCCATTATGTCCACCTCCCATTGGATATAATGGTTAAGAACTGGTCTGAGCAGGCGTTAGTTTTTAGAGACATTCGTGCTTAGAGCGAATATTTCCATCGCTACGCCTGCCTTGCTAATAGGCGATATCGACGTTAGTGACTGCTTTCAGTCGCTAACAGGTTGGGTACGCCCACTTTGCATGTCATTAGCGATAAATATCGCTGACATGCAAAGCGGGCCCAAACCACTCGCTATCGCCTACAAGCTGTCGCTAACTGTTGTTAGCGACAGCTTGCTAATAGGGCGATAATCACATATCGCCTGCCTTGATAATATGCCCCTGTGTCTATTGTTATTGATCATGTGCGATAAATAACACCTAAACTCCTATTCAAGGCCTTAGTAAAACGTGATTTGTAAAAAGGGAGAACTTCACTGATCCCAGACTGAAAGAGCAGTGTTTTTTTTTTGCTGTCTGTCACCAGTGGTGGGGGCCAGGACATTCACAGAAGGGGCATCGGCCCCACCAGGCCCTCACCACTATGTGACTCACGGGAAGTGATTGATACAGATTTCTGATTTGCAGATACGTTTGCTGTGCAGCTCGAGTCCATTGCAGATCATTTAATTTAGCATAGTTTGACTCATGTACGGTGACTGAGTTTAAATCATATACGTGCAGCACTTTCTGCAGCGCATGGAAGGTGAGTGATGTATGACAGCTTAAGGCATAACTTTAATCTTGGGAAAAACCTTGATGCACACTGCCACCCCCACAAACAACAGGGACCCTTGAGTGAGCTCCCAAACAGGCCAACCCCAACCTGGGAGGACAGTAAAAAACAAAGCGGTGAGAGGAAGGCGTCATAGCGCACAGATGCTCTGCGAAGTGTTTCAGGGAATCTGCTATTCAGAGCAGGTGCACGCGGCGGTGAGGGTTAGAGTCAGTCTGGATCAAGAATGCAGGCCGGACCACCGAGCCGAGTCTGGCATTAGCCAAGGTACACTGGAGCTCCGCTGCTCTCTAGCTAGACGTGCACTCTACAGATAGCGCTGCACGCACACATAGTTCACTAGTTGGGCAGGTAGTGTGAGGAGATTGCCCTGTAACAGAATATTCCAGTTGTCCTCTTTTGGGAACTCGTTCCCGACGGTGGACTCATCGCACCTCGTGCATGGCGACTGGCCCACTGCATTTGTTGTACGTGGCTTACATTCTGCAGCTTGTTTAGTGCTTCTCATGCAGGATGGCTGACCTACTGCAGCTTTTGGCCGAGAAGTGACATCACAGAAAGTGACATCGCAGGACTATTGATCTTATTTGGCATCACTGAAGAGACCTAACGTGGATATCAGTAACAATGACAAAAAGATAAATATGCAAATGAAATAAATCCATATATTTTAAAACTCTTTTATATGGATTACATTTGTCACATTGTCACATTGGATGGAAAAGCTAGTTCCAGGTCTTTGAAAGATGGATGTTTTTTCACTCAATGTTAACTGATCGTTTCCAGATGAGTGCATGATAGAAATTCCAGTTCTGTCTCATAAAGGGGGGAGATCCTGTAGAGGTAATGAGGGGCGGGATCATTCAAAATATAAAATGACACAAAAGAAAACCTCTCACAAAATGGATATAATCGCACAATTCAAAAGTCTCCCTAATCATTTTGTGTCATTATGCTGCCACCTTAGGATGACATTAATACTAAGTAATTTCTTTTAACATAAATCTTCTCACCAGAATACCACACGCACATGCTAAGAGTCGTAGGACAATTTATTTTGTGTGTGGGCTCTTGCCAGAATTATGCTGAGTGCAAAAACACAACACATATAATACAAAATTACAAGACACCATTGAAAACAAATTAAGATTGTACATAAATAAAAAGACCTAGACCAACTGAGACCACTACTAAATTATACATTGACTTGAAGGTAGGCTTCAGATTCAAGGGGTTTTCAAATCAAAGTTTTTGTTGATTTGGTGTTAGAACTGTAGAAATGCAAGTGGCCGGCTTTATTGCTGGTGGAGCCCTATGCGACAATGTTTGTTAGTGCCCCTAATTACTTACTCTGCCACGATTCCCTCACTACCACCTTTTAACAGTGCCCCTCAAGTCTTCATAACCACATTCTCACTGAGATGCATTTAATTTGATTTACAGCGCTACTGATACCAGTGTAGGGTGTCAGAGAATTTTATATCACACACATTATACAGAGACAATCTGTCATAATTGTGTAAATCACTGTATAGGAAATGTTACATAAGACAAAGGACTACAAGGTGTGGGGGTCACGTGACAATCATGTTACTAGGCATTATAGTTAGTGATTAGTCTGGATAAACACAAACTCTAAAAAACATAACCCTCCAATTTATAACTTGCAGTTTGTATGCAGCTTTTAGATGACAGTTAATAGCTCACTGTTTAATGTTAGGATTTTTACTTATTAACTGCAAGTAACAAAAGGATCTCACTGACAAAAGCAGTAGCCCACTGACTTATTTACAATATATGCACTTTGTGATCTGCATGGTACATGTTCTTTGCAGCAGGCACATTAATCCTCTGCTCTACCTTTCCACGAGTAAAAACTTCCACTAGACTAACCTCCAATCTCTCTCAAGGAGGAACATTAATCACTGGAGTTATCATGACATTTTTATTGTTGCCGAAAATTGCTGGAGGCTAGGAAAGAGGAAGCAAGTACTTTTAAAAACATAATATACTTGCAAACATGATGCCCCCACCCGAAGTGAGCGCTCAGTGCGATGTCACTGGTCTTACCACCCTAGAGCCTCCCTGCTCAAGGGTCTTGTGATCTCAATGACAGAGTCACTGACCCACTAGGGCATGGGTACTCACAAACTTTCTCTCAGGGGGGGGGGGCAAATCTACAGTGTGGTTTGTGGTCAAGGGCCGCACCGGTGGGGCGGGGTCAGAGGGGGAGGGGGCATGGCTAAAGCAAAAATAAATTGTGACCATGAGGTTGAACACAGATCACTGCAGCAGACGCCTTTGTCCACTGAGCTACCAGACCCGGCATACACACATCTCTCTCTCTCTCTCTCTCTCTCCCTCCCTCTGTCTCCCTCCCTCTCTCTGTCTCCCTCCCTCTGTCTCCCTCCCTCTGTCTCCCTCCCTCCATCTACCTCCCTCCGTCTCCCTCCCTCCGTTTCCATCCCTCCTTCTCTCTCCCTCCGTCTCCTTCCCTCCGTCCGTCTCTCTCCCTGTTTCCGTCTGTCTCCCTCCCTGTTTCCATCTGTCTCCCTCCCTGTCTCCCTCCCTGTCTCCCTCCCTCTCTCCATTCCTCTCTCCCTCCCTCTCTCCCACCCTCTATCCCTCCCTCTCTGCCCCCTCTCTGCCCCCTCTCTGCCTCCCTCTCTGCCTCCCTCTCTGCCTCCCACCCTCTCCCTCCCTCTCCCTCCCTCTCCCTCCCTCTCCCTCCCTCCGACTGTCTCCTTCCGACTGTCTCCCTCCGACTGTCTCCCTCCGTCTGTCTCCCTCCATCTGTCTCTCTGTCTCCCTCCGTCTGTCTCTCTGTCTCCCTCCGTCTGTCTTTCTGTCTCCCTCCGTCTGTCTCCCTTTTTCCCTCCGTCTGTCTCTCTGTCTCTCTGTCCCTGTCTCTCTGTCTCTCCCTGTCTCTCCCTCTCTCTCTCTGTCTCCCTGTCTCCCTGTCTCTCTCTGTCTCCCTGTCTCTCTGTCTCCCTGTCTATGTCTCCATGCCTGTCTCTCTGTCTCCCTGTCTCTCTGTCTCTATGTCTGTCTCCCTGTCTGTTTGTCTCTATGTCTGTCTCCCTGTCTGTTTGTCTCTGTCTCCCTGCCTCAGTCTCCCTGCCTCAGTCTCCCTTCCTCAGCCTCCCTGCCTCTGTCACCCTGCCTGTCTCCCTGCCTCTGTCTCCCTGCCTCTGTCTCCCTGCCTCTGTCTCCCTGCCTCTCTGTCACCCTGTCTCTCTGTCACCCTGTCTCATCTATCTCTACACCCGTCTCTGTGTCTCCATGTCTCTGTCTCTGTCTCCCTGTCTCTGTCTCTCTGTCTCTGTCTCTCTGTCCCTGTCTCTCTGTCTACCTGTCTCTGTCTCTCTGTCTCTGTCTCTCTGTCACTGTTTCTCTGTCTCTGTCTCCCTGTCTCTGTCTCTGTCTCTCTGTCTCTGTCTCTCTGTCTACCTGTCTCTGTCTCCATGTCTCTGTCTCTCTGTCTCTGTCTCCCGGTCTCTGTTTGTGTCTATCTCCCTGTGAAATGTAAGAAGGAACAAATTGGTTACCTTAACGCTTTTGCACTCATTATTCAGAAATCAGTTAGTGCGATTGCATGAATAGGTAAAGGCATGACTACAGGGCTGGAAGGGATCCGTTTCAATGTCCATTACTTATATCCTTACAAAACGTAAGGAGTATGGTTTAAAATGACCACATCCCTGAGCGGCGTGACACATTTTGTTTACCAATCCACACATCAAGCAGGTATTTCAGTACCTCCAGTAATGGTGCACTTCACCACCCGGGGAAAACAGTACTGTTCAGAGAAAGACATAAAAATAAAAGTAGCGCTTCACTGGCAAACTCTGTAAAGTGGCGCTAATGTGCTTTGGGTTTGAATAAAATTAAGTTTGCCCCTTTTCGACCCACTCGGTCTTGCTTTAGTTATTTTTCAATTTTAACCTTTTATATCTGTCCGTCCCAAGGGAGCACATTTGAAGTGAAAAATGTCAGAAAAGACCACCTTTCCAGCAAGTGTGTTTTTTTGGTGGGGACAAATAAAGGAAAGAGGGAGTAATGGCTACAAGGCACAAGGAGGGGGGCGACACACCTGGATCTTGCAGCTTGCTCTAGTGCCTAGAGGCCCAGGGAAAGGGTTCCCCCTCCTCTGGGCCGCCTCCAAGCAGTAAAGAAGCATTTCGGAAAACACTACCGTGACAGTTCTACATACATTTTAAATGCACATTCCCATAAAAAAATAGGTGATACAAAAGTAAACAAGAGCCAGTTGATCTGGCTGCTCCCTCCTCCCCTCACCCACCTTTCCTTATCTGTGTCTGGCTGGTCCTGCAAACAAAGGGGGCCTTCTGTCACCTAGCAACAAAATGCAGAAAGGCAATGGCCGGTACTTAGCAGAGGTGTTGCCTCGCCCCTGACACTGTGAGCCAACAAAATTGCTGGCCCAGCTGCTGTTCCGCTCCTACTTTGTTTGTCCCTTCCCCCTACCCCTGCGCCCCCAGGAATGCCATCACACCCTGACAGGAAGGTCAAGACACCTTGCATTTGTAATTTTATTGCGTGGGGCAGGGGGCCCTGGAGGCTAACTGTGAAAGCGTGGCCTTTCACAGTGAAGCAGGGGGCCCCCTGTATTTTAGCTGAGCGCGAGGCCCTGGGCAGCTGCCCACACTGCCCATGCCTAGCGCCGGCCCTGCTCGCAGGCTTCTGTTCACTCGAATAAAAACAATTAAAACAATTAACGCATCATCCAGTGCTGTGTCCCTTATTTATTGATGATGTGTCCTGTCTTGGACACATGTATCTGCCACAGCAGGACTGTTCACTAAGCATGGATTTTAAAAAGGTCTCAGACAGGATCCTATTTTTCTGTAAGACAAAACTCGGGCCTGGGGAGGGGCAGGCGAACCCGATGGGGGACCGGGTAAAACGCCGCCAGGAGGCGGGAGGCCCTCACCCCACCACAAGAAGCCCGCCAAAAAGGGGACGCACCGGATTGGTTGCCCCCGAAGTAGCCACTGCCCCCGCAATCAGGGAACGAGGTGGCAAGTGGCCGTGGAGTTAAGAAGAGGCACTGAGCCCAGTATTTGCATTCGACACCCCCCCCAGACGAAGACGGAATCCCACCCACTCACGCCGAACGAAGCGAGCGTCGCAGCCGCAGGGTCAAGGTGAGGGGCAGAAGAAACCCAGAAAAAGTACACAAAAGAGAAAATTACTAGAGGTAGAAGGGCGGCTTACACAGTGTCCTTGGGATGCCTCACAGCAGGGACACTGAGGAGCTAATAACAGCCACAGACAGAATAGATGGGATGTTCGTGCAGGGTCCATGGGATGCCACACGGCAGGGGCACTGAGGAGCAGGCGAGTGGCAACAAAGGGTCCAGGGCAAGCGGAACGGCACTTGCAGCCCAGGCAGGTCCTAACGGATGCCCACAGAAATCGGTGGCAAGGGAAGCTTGGAACCGCAAAAACAGAGGCCTGGCAAAGGGGCATCTTGAACAAAGTCTGTGCTGTCTGGAAACAAACAACTACAAGTAATGTTACAAGGACAATGAGGGTATACAACGACATAGATGTTTATGAATAACTAAATAAATTGTGAAATGTACAACCATTTTATGTTTGAATAAACTGCGACTTTTCTATGCACCAAATCATGTTATCACTGGAATGATTAAGGGAGAAAGGGCAGCGTCTTTTTGGTAATGCGGGCATTCGGGCAATGCCCGAGGGGCCGGTGTCCGAGTCCCTGCTTTGGGCTGCTTTTTTGAGCAGTCTGGGCGCTGTCTCTATTGTTCGAAAAGCCAGCGGCCCAGTGGGTGTCCTTTCTATAGGCAGATGGGCGGTCGTTACCTCCTGTTTAGCAACATGCAGAGGTATCACTCCCTTTGTCTCGCTGGCCGGCCCATTAATGTGTGCACATACTGAGCGGGGCAGGGGGCCTGAGTAGAAGTGGCCTCACTTGTTTCCAGGTGTATTTCAGTAGTGTAATCTAACGTGCACATTTTTTTAACCCCCCCATTCCCCCCCAGGTACCGATTTTTTTTAATGAGATTACGCCGAAGCAGGCATTTGAGGAAAGGCATTATGCAAATGTGGGCCGATTTTTTTTTGCGTGCCCGGGCCGATTTTCAATCCCAATCCAACCCTGAGAAAGTGACGCAGTTTGTGGACACAAGGAGGAGGAGGAAGGCTCGCCCCTGGGAGGAGTTATGTATTGGGAGAGACAGAGAGAGAGGGAGACAGAGAGAGAGAGAGAGAAAGAGAGAGAGAGAGGGAAAGAGAGGGAGAGGGAAAGAGAGAGAGAGAGAGAGTTGTGTATTAAATAGCAATGCTTAACCCCTCCTGAAGATGGACATTTCTGCAAAATCTCCCTTCTTTTCTGCCAAATAAGGCAAAAACACAAGCCTAGTGCATAGAACTAAAACGGTGCATAAATCTGCAGTATCTACTGCTGGGGCGAGGCTTCAGATATAAGAACAGTCCTGAGAATAATTGAGGTCTCAAAAAATAGTAAGTAATAAAATAATACTTTTGTTAAAGCAGTCAACGTCCAGTGCATTGAAAGATGTAATACTATAGGGAAATCGATCTGCGAAAAGGAAAAACGCACTTGTCATGCAGCACACGGTGCTTCAGCCCTACACGAGATGCGCTGATGCGCCTCCTGCGTGCAAGGAAGCTAGGGTTCCTCTGGGAGCAGATGATAGTGTAGACAACACAATGAACCTAAAATAGACTTTTATATTTACTGGAACAGTATTAGTTAGAAGTATTTCAGGGTAAAGTCCTAGTGAATAGTTGGTAAGTGAAAAGCGTTTAATTAATTTTAAAGCCATACCTGAATATTTACATAGAAAAGATTAAGAACGAATAACATAATGTTATGGCCCTGTAACTGAGTGCATGTATCTATCTACCTGTCCATGTTTCTATCTAGATATATTTACAAAAATGCCCTAAGTCCGTTATTGTTCACCCAGCACAAACCCCAAAAGAGCCCTGAAATCCCCCAGTTATAGTGTGCAATGCACAATGCACAAAATAACTCATGCTCCTACCATGTTTTACACTATGTACACAGCCTATTCTAAATTTGTCAACCACTAAAGGGTGGATTGAGCATGGCGGAGGCCTGATATTCTGTCCTTTCAGTTGCTGATAAGGGCCAAATGTAGGTAATCCCAGATTACCGATTCTTAAATACCGAATCATACCGATTCGGTATTTAAGAACAGGCAAATGGGATGTAGGTAATTTTTCTTAAAAAATTACTGAATCGGTAAGTTTCGGTAATTACCGAATCAGTATTTACCGATTCGGTAATTGCCATTCATTCCTATGGGCCTGGAGGCCGAGGCCCTTAGGAATGAATGGCAATTACCGAATCGGTAAATACCGATTCGGTAATTGGGGGAAACATTGGAGGGTGGCAGGGTGTCACTTTGACACCCTGTTGCATCCCTCAATTGTGTATGTCTGCAACATGGCACAGTTGGAAAAGCAAAAAAAATGCTTTTTAAGGGTTTTCATTATTTACCACCAACTTCTAGTTGGTGGTAAATAACGAATCCTTAACTGAGGAATGCACTAACTTGAGTGCTTCCTACATTCTAGATTCGATAATTTACCGAATCGGTATGTTAAGAATTCGGTATTTTACTGAATCCTTAAATTACCGATTCGGTAAAATACCGAATCCTTACAAAATGCCACCTACATCTCAAAAACCCAATACCGGTCGGTAACGGCCGAAATTCGGTGATTTCGGCCGTTACCGACCGGTATTGGGCGACCTACATCTGGCCCCAGATGCTTAAGTCCTCGCATTGCCTAAGGACCCTAGAAACCCGCATTATACAAAGTAAAGAACTTGTCCCTTTTCCAATGGGATTTCTTTTTCCAATTAATTATTTTCAGACTATTTGAGGATCTGAATCCTCTAAGGAACTGCAAATCAACATCAAGGTACCTCTCACTAATTAAACATTCTTATGCCACATAGCACCTTTTAATAGAGCAAATTTCTAGTTTCATGTCAAGTTTGGTGTAATTCTGCTCAGGGTTTTTTTTTGTAGTGGCGAGCAAACTTTCTTATGTCAATAAACTTCAAAATAGAAAGGTTTGGAGCACATCTCACTGACACCCATGAATGGATCTGTACTAAACTTGCCATGCAAAAATTTGTGATTTACGTACATTTTCTGGAAAGTGCTGTGCAAATTCGTCAAACGACTCCAATGTTATAAGCAAACCAAAAAATTGATATTATCAAAACCCCTTTCAGAGGGCTATGGCTCAAGCAGGAATTCCTGGGCTCCACTGTGGTTGTTCAGGCCTTTAACTCCTGATGTCCTGGGACCAGACTTAGAGGCCGATTAGGATGGAGGATTTTCCGCCTCCTCCGGGCCGGCAGAAGCCACCTCCGGCCCGGAGGAGGCGGAAAATCCTCTGCGGAGTCACCAAAGACCCACCGCCGCATTACGATGGCTGGTGGGTCTTGGTTTCTGTCCGCTGCTTTTCCGCCGCGGTCGGATTACAACCGCGGCAGAAAAGCTCTCATTTGGCTGGCAGTGTCTATCAGACACCGCCAGCCAAATTAGGAAACATTTGTAAACATGCTTTTCCGCGGCGGTTTTTCCGCTGTGGAAAAGCATGTGTACTTTTGATTCGGGGGGCCCGTTGCGGGCCCCCAGGGTGTAGGCGGGTGGGGGGTGCACATGGGGGGTACCTATGGTACCCCCCAGCATTTACATGCACAAAGCGGCAGGCACCGCGCGGTGCTTGCCGCTTTGTGCATGTAAATGTTAAACATGCACTTTTAACATTGCGGCGGGTGCTGCTTGAAGCAGCACCCGCCGCAATGTTAAATATCCAGGATGTGACCGCCAGGGTGGCGGTCACATCCTAATTTGCACGGAGGGACCGCCGCAGCCCATGCGGACGGTCCCTCCACCTCTGGGATGGTGGACGGACGCAAGTCCGTCCGCCATCCTAATCGGCCCCTTAGTATGGACTCTGAGCGACTGGGCCAAGTACCCCTTCAGCCCTTGACTCTCTCTCAAGGATAGCATGGGTCGAGCAGTCCAAGTCATCATAGGGTGGTGGTAGGACAGACTAACACCTAAAAATACATCCAGCAACCCCAAAAGATGGTAGTCTAGCCAAAAACCTCCTTGTATGTAAAACAAAGTTAAATACAACATGCCGCAAACAATGTATAAAGCCTTCATGAGGCAAGCCCACTAGCGTTTTCCAGGTCAGCATTCCAGTTCCACTTTCCCGTCTATGGCTGGTGGTTATTCCCCATTCATGTTTGTTGGATCCAAGCTAGGCTCTGCCAAGGCATTAAAATCTCAGAAGTTCTATGGGGTTTCTTTTGTAAGATCCCCAATTCCCTGCTTTTGAATATGTTAATTCAGGGCAAGTACCCCAGGGCCTAGTGGCCCATTTGTTAATCATACCTGCTCTTACGGAGTCGTGGTTTAGAGTTCCCGAGCACCCCTCTGAAGCCTGCCTGTGCCCAGACAGCAGGAAGCTGCTGTTGCAGCGGCATCCATCCTTGATGCTCCTGTGATACAGTAAGTCTCTCGTGGGGGAGTTGAAGTTGCTGCTCTCACTCGCCACATGTCACAGTCTGTGATGTCTTCTCTAGCGCGAGTGATTTTAGGGCAACAGCTCTCATTCTCCTTCACAGCCCCTTCCTTCTGGCACGCCGGTGGGGTCGCAGCAGCACATACAGGGCAACATTTCTCTCTCTCTTCCCTGTGGCCCCACCTGCAAGACAGGGGTCGTGGGTTATACAAAACAAATTGGCGACCCCCTGTGGGTCACGGCGCTGTGCTCAGCAACAGCACTCCAAGTCTCACAGTGGTCAGTAACTCTTATTCTTCATCGCAGTTGCCACTTGCCTAGGGGGTCACGGACAGCAGCCCAATTGATGCGGAGGACCCAACAGACCAGAATCTCTCACTCCGCTTTCAGGATCCACGCAACATGATCCACACTAGACCTTGCTCCCTCCAAGCGATCTTCTTCACCTCACAGGGCCCACTGGTCTTGGGTCAGGCAGAAGCTGCTGCTACAGGCTGCAGACAAGTGGTCTTGATCCTCCTCAGTGATGTCCCTTAACCTGGCAAGGCAGGACTGCTGAGCTTCTCCATGCTGATGTACAGCTTGAGTTTGTCAATTTGGGAGTCCTGAGCCTTGTGATTTAGTGTCTCTGAAGTTGTTGTTCTTGGGAATTCTCATTTTGAAGTACCCGCACCTTTGTTGTGCTCTTCCTCCAGAGAGCAGTCTATTACAGCATGGCATTCTCCAAGATTGATATCCCCAAATACAGCCGAAGGGAGTGACTAGAGGGTCACATATGGATATCAGCCTCCATGATTTGTGCTTCAAGAGGTTATTAAAAGGCCCCAGCCCCTACCCTTTATGATTCTCTTATCATCCCCATCTCCTCCTTCAGATCTGCCTAGGCTCCTTTGACCAGTGACCTCTTTTCAGAATCAAAGATCTCCTCTTGAAGTGCACCAAAGAGCCTGGCTCTTCCTTCCTCCAGTGTGTGTCCATCCTGCCCTCAGGAATGCAGCATTACACAAATCTGTCTGGGTGATTCTTCTACCTTCCCCTGCTACACCAGCAATCCCAGGGTCTCTCAAAATGGAACCTGTGTCTTCTGTGTATTGTACTCTTCACAAGAGCACACATACACCTGTGCAAACACCCATTCACACGTGCACAGTCTCCAATGTACTGTAACTCTTCCCAGGCACACATTCATGCAACATCATGTGTTATTTCCTATATGCAGTGCTTTCATGCAGGCACATGCACATCCCAGCGTGCAAACGTAGCTTCTCGTGCCATTTCTCCCACACTGTACCATCTCTCAAGCACACGTCCATTCTTGAGCGCACATGCAACCACTCGTGCTATTTTTCTTGCAATTTACCATCTCTCAAGCCCACGCATATCCTCATGCGTACACACAACTGACCGCGTGATTTCTTCTGCACATGCATATCCTCGCACTGCATACAACCCTATTCAGACCAAGGGTTGAGTTAAGCACACAGCAGCAGAACTTTACTAGAATGGGCCTGGAGGCACAACTCTAGTGATAAAGCTAATACTGACCTGTTCACTCTACTGATCACTAAAAACACAGTATGCTGCCACCACCACACTCATGCTGCTTAGCTCTAGGTGAAGATAGTAGCTGTACACCTCCTGAGGCTGATGCGTTGGGCATCCCTCCTGGTCTAAGAAGACCGCATTGCATGAAACAGGGCTAGGCCATAGCGCACACACATGATCCATGTTTGCTCATGACCAAAAATCATTACCAAGTATCCAGATATTATAGCAGCTGGGGCACTCAGGGTAGGGGTACACATCCATCACTATGCAATGTGCTTTTCCGTCCTAACAGATATCCTTGGTAGAACATTCTAGTCATTAATATACAGTACAGTGACTGCCTACCTGCAAGTAATTTTAGTCCTGGACTGTTATGTGATAGCCTAATGCATTCGGGGTATTGTAGTCTTGTTTTACTTCTACCAAGCTAATTAGTTAAACAAACTTAAAATTAATGATTTTAGTGAAGTTCAGACTGCAGACAGGGTCTGCATGGTGGTCTCCCTACTATACAATGACTATTGCTACTACATATGTTTCTTAGAAAAACTAATGTAGAAAAGAAGTTAAGGTTGACTAATATGTTAACCTTAACTTCACCATGAAAACTAAAACATCATAAAGGTTGGGTTGATACTGTAGTGCATTTGTAAAAGGCTGTCTCGGTGCAGAGTGGATCGTGTGTTGGTATGGCATATGATGGTGGGTGAGTGGGTACATGGTGTTGGATGTTTGCTTGTAAAATCGTGGGAGTTTGGGATTACAATGGAAAATATGATGGCATATGATGGTGCTGTGTATGTGTATTACGGGGGCTGTGTGGACATATGATGGTGTGTGTAATGATGTACATTTGGGATGTGGGAATACTAAAATGGCTGTGTGGTTGTGTGACAGGGAGTTTGTGGGTGTATACTGGTAATGGTACAAACATATGATGGTGTGTGTGCATTAGTTGACGTCATATGAGCATTTCTTGGTGTTTGTGTATGGATGTTTGTGTGTATATAAATGATTGCCTTATTGGGGTTGTGTGTGTATATTGGTGGTTGTAAGCACATATAACGATGAGTGTACCTTCATTTATAATGTTTGGTGGGTGGCTTTATAATGGTGGGTGTGCTGCCATATGATGGAAGAGGGACACTCATATGAAAGTGGGCATGTTATGCAGTCTGATATGCCAATATTCCTGCAGTTCCATGCACAGGAAAAAAGGTGTGAGGGTGCGACAAAAAAGAGGAGTCTTCCCGTTTTAGCTCCCATAGGAAATATTGATTGTAGCTACAACAAAAACCACTGAATGGACTTATGCGAACTTGGCATAAAAGTAGAACTTTAAAAAGAAATTGTCCTTTTTGAGGTTGGTGTAAATTCTTTCAGTAGCTTGTGAGATATTTGCATTTGAAAAATTTCCAAAGTGAGCTTGAAAGCGTTAACACTTTTTTTGATAGGTTGAAATTTGTCATTTTTGTCAAAATTGCAATTTTGGTGCTGTGGAAGAATAATTCCACAGCATAGAGGCACTATGAGGGGCCCTTGACCTTATTGGATTTCTAGGTGGCACCCAGAGGAGAGGGACTGGGTGTACAAAATATAAACAAAAAGATGTTGGCTTGGAAAAGTCATGATTTTTATGAAGATTGTGATCACACAGCTGCCAATTTATATTCAGAAATGGGCAACATTTTCTAAAAAACATGATTTTCATGAAAATTGTGAATTTTCTTGGTAGGCTGCACCGGCAAATGGATCATGTATGGCCAAAGGACAGGTCTTGGGGCCAAGACCTGTTGCACACATCTTCTGGCCATATGCACCCGCAGTTGGCCAGCTGTGGCAGGCTGGGCTCTGCAACCAACCCCCACTTCACACCGCAAAATATCATTTGCAGCATACCATGCATACTTGACAGGTAAATGCAGTGCATCCTACAAACCCCAAAGAAAGTTATTAAACGACACAGTTGCTCAATACACCATTTTGCCAATAGCACAGAAAAATAGCTGTCTAGCAAATGCAAAACATGGTGGGTGGCATGAGTAATGGTCTGTGTTGTTGAGACGGAAAATGTGAAGGATGTGTGACACCTCCCTAATGGCCCCTGCTGCAATGATGTCAGGATCCCTGGTACTGATGTTTGTTGTCACGGGGTAACATAGAGCATCCATGTGTGCCATGATATATATGCCTGTATCACAGATTGTGGTCTTGTTAAATGGGAGGGTCGCCCAAAGCGATATCCTCATTTTGGTGAAGGGCTACTGCCTTTGAGAACAAGGAGTGTGTAGTTACAATGTAGGGATCTAGGTCTTCTAAAGTGGTGAGTCAAGGAGAGTTCTCCTTTTAGGAGCAAGGGCCCTCACCCCCCCCCCCACCCCCCCGTGGGGTGTCATGCTTCTTCATCATTGGTCCGGCACTGCAATACCCAACGGGCCCCTCAAGGGGGCTCTTTACCGGAGATCTTTTTCTCTCTTGCCGATGTGGAATGTGAGGGTGAGTGATGGTCTATTTTAGCTACAGTATGTGTAAGTTGACCTTGTGACTAGCACTTACTGTAGCTAAAATAGACCATTACATCTATTATATGCTCGCCTCATGTTTTTAAGCAGGACAAAGGGACACAACAATCAAAATATTTTTGGATCCCCTTAGTTATTTTCAGTGGCGGCTCCTCCACTAAGGAGGAGGAGCATCGCCGCACTGCTTAGCAGTAGTGAAAGAAAGGAAAATTAAAATAATACGTGGATATTATTATCGTTTTATTTATTCCTGCTGCAGCGACTTGACTGGGTGGGGCCCTACCACGCCGCTCAGATCAATCACAATGCTGCATTGCAGTGTTGTGATTGGCTCAGGGGAGCCTGGGTGCTTCCTGCTCATCCCAGACACAGAGGAGAGAGGAATTGGGAGAGACGCGGCAATTAGACACGTTCTTTTTTCTCCCTTTTCTTACACCCTCTTCCTCCCCCTGCCCCATGACCCCTGATCCGTGCCGGCCGCCACTGGTTATTTTTAATAAACACCTTCCTTACCCATTCTACTCATATCAATTCACTCACCCTCACACTCCACAGTGGCAAAAAAGAAAAGAACTTCGGTAAAGAGCCCCATCAAGGGACCCATTGGGCATTGCAGCTCTGGGCCAAATTTTTTTTTTTTTTAAAGAATTTTTATTGCAGCAGAAAAACGTGCACAGTCAAGTCGCCACCAATAGCAGCATCCTGCATTCGCGGTATACGAGTTCTGGAATGGAAATCTTAGTCTCACACGGCCATTTAGCTCACACCCCGGAGGTCGAGCGGCGGTATACAGGATAGTAATATTCGCTAAGATCCGCTAGGGTACTCACATACAGCTGATTGTCAGGTAGTGCATAAGGCTGCGTTTCTAATCCTCCTGCTCCTCCCGCCCCTGAATCAGTGAATTCTGAACAATAACAAACTTCCCTACTCCCTCCTCCCAATTCCCCCTTCCCCTAGATCACCTCAACTCTTACCTCCCTTCCCCCCCTAAATTGCCCCCCCTCCCATCCCTCCCCCCTGGCGTGTCAGAGGTCCACAAGAGCAAACCCGAATCCCTCGCGGGCACATCCAGCCCGAGACCGACAATCAGGCCCCACCAGTAGTAAAATGCCGTCATCACGTTGGGCGTGGGGCGGACCCAGGAAAGAAATGGGCCTAGCACCAACCCAAGCCAGTTTGACTAAGGACCAGGACTACCTTCGGGGGAGTCCTCGTCGGCAGAGGTCGGCAACTTGAGTTCTAGTACCAACCGCTCCCAGGCCCGGGCTCGTTCCAGGGCAGTATCAGTGCCTGCTCTAAGTGCCAGTTGCAGACGTACCTCCCCTTCACAGCTGGCCCATTTAGTGAGCTCCGCCCGCCATCTCTCCATTGTGGGCCCCCTACTTACCTTCCATTGGGACGTTATGGCTCGCTTCGCAAGCAGCAGACCCAGGTCTAGGAATTTACTAGTGATTTTGTTTTTTGATGTGTGTGGGAACCAGTGTAGGACGCAGTGTGCCATTGTGGGTTGCAACTCCCTCTCAGTGAGCCCCCGCAGAGTCTCCACCACCCCATGCCAAAAGGAGCCCAGAGCCGGGCAGGACCAGAACATGTGTTGGAAATCGGCCTTTTCTGCCGGACAGCGTGGGCAGGCCGCTGGGTGTGTTGGGAAATACCTATGGAGCTTGTCAGGGGTCAGGTACGCTCTGTGTAGGATGTAAAAATGCACCAGCTGAAACCTCGCAATGCGCGTCCCTTTCCAGGCCCGTTCTATTATACCAGCCCACGCCGTCGGTCTCCGACTACATCGGCGCCCAAGCCACGCCCCCCGCAGCTCGACTCTTGACTCGCCACATTACAAGACCTAGATCCCCACAGAGGAACTGCGCACTCCTTGTTCTCTTAGCTGTAGGGGTTCATGTGCTGGACCTCACAAAAGTCTGAGTCCCTCCACCCTTGTATCAAAAGGGCTACTGCCTTTGCCAGGGCTTAAGCAGTATGAACGCATTGGTGGCAGCATACCGAGTAGTGATCGTTAGAAGTGAACAGACCTTTTTCCATGTCACTGGAGTGAGGCCTATAGGCTTACTCATATAAAGTTTTGCTGCTGTGTACTTAACTCGCCCTTAGCCTACCTCAAGTCAGTATGTAGTGCTGTGCAGTCTGTGTGTGTTGTATGCTTGCGCAGAATGTATGTGGCCCTGGAAAAGATAGAATACATGAAAGATTCTGGGAGATCCAGGGCTGATTGGAGGAGCATAGGGAGGTAGAGGACCACCCCCCCGGACCCCACCAGACAGATCTGTGGATTACTGCTTTCTGTATAGGATACATACTGGTGGAAGAAGTGCCATGCTCTCCTGCACACTTCAAAGGGTGGTCTTCAATCCAGAGAGGTCACTGAGAGGGGGCCTGAGCATATCCCAGGAAATATATGGGGATGATAAGAGAATCATAAAATGCAGGGCCGAGGCCCTGGAGTACCCTTTTGATACACACATCACTGTGGCTGACACCCAGGTGTGAGCATCTAGTCACTCCCTTGGCCTGTGTTGTGGAGCTATCAGAGTTAGAGTCACACCTGCTGTGAGGGACTGCTTTCTGGAGGCAGGGCAGAGAAGAGAAGAGGGCACTTCAAAAGTAGGCAGACCCCCAACACAAAGTTTAAAGACTCAGACCCTGAACCACACTTCGTGTCTGGAAATGGACTATATGAAGGGGAGCTCGGGGCCCTCAAAACAGTCAAGCCGCCAGAAAAGCGCTGCCATGAGGGGGAGCCTTTCAAGACTTCTGCCTGTGAGCCACAGTCTGTGGTCACACCATCTCATAATTTCAGTGGTCCTACCTATAGCAGTAATCTCACATTAGCTGCAATGTGCCAACTACCCAGGGCCGGACTGGCCGTAGCGGGTATTGGGCGTTCCCCTAGAGGCTGAAAGGGTGGGGGCAGGCTTTGCAGCTGTAGGGGCAGGTTTTGTTACTGGGAGCGGTTTTGCAGCGGTGCTTGAATACCGGCTCCCAGTAACAAGGCTGCTGTACTCAACAATTGCGCACCCTCCAGCCCCCCAGGGCTGGAGGGGATCCCCTCCGGCCTGCAAATACTTTTTAAGAGCTGCAGTGGACGTCACCCTGCCTGATCTTAGATATGCCAGTCACCCTTTGCCATTTAAATGATGCCTTCTATGAGCTGCAACAGGCCAGACTCATTGCAGGAGCTGCAATAAGACAGTCAGTCACTTCACACGAGCTGCACTAAATACCTTGTCCGAGCTGCGTCATACCAGTCACTTTAAACAAAGCAGCTAACAGCAGATGAAAGGCGCCTGTTGCCCTCGGTGGGCATCAGAGGACAGGTGCTCGCGCTTGAGGTCCGTAGGGAAGTCACCTGAACAGGGCGCTCTTCTGGCGGATGACGTTTCAAGGTGCGACGCTGATGGTTCCATGACCTGGGGCCTAAATGCTTCAGCAACAAATTGAGCAACGTACATCAGAACACTAATGTGCGCGGATTTTGTATCTCCACTGGGACTCATCTTACAAAAAGCTGGTTCATTCCAAGGCTGTGGAGGGAATAGAGCAGCCAGGTATTAATAGACACGTATTTTATAGGGTAGTGCGGCGCAGGATAGTAATGGAGCATGATTGCCCACAGCGCGCGGCCTGGTTTGTTCTGCAGGTGTGGCTGATACTGTGCGCCAGGCTCATCACTTAGGCACATCATGTCTCGCCAACCACACGCAGTGCCCCCCTCGCCCCCGCAGACATCTCTGTACTGCGTAGTTTTTATTCCCCGACAGCTGCGCTGTCCCCTCCCCCTCCATACTGTACACGTACAGAGCACTGTGGCTCGCATGGGAAACATCATTTACTACGAAGTCATTACCACGCGTTACGTTTACTACGGGTAACTTACCACGCAAACGTCTTTTCAACGCGGGTGCATTCCACGACCGTCTTTACCATGCAACGATCAATCCTTCCAGTCTTCCTTCGTCCTGCGTGTTCATCATTTAGAAAAAGGAAAAATAAAAAAAGGAGGCTTGGGGGCAAAATGAACAAGCGAAATGTAAAAAAAAAAAGAAGAAAACTTAGAAAAAAAACGATAATAAGTGTCTCTGACGATCAAGGAAAGAGCCGATCCAGCGACGTGGCGTGTACGTCATTATAGAAGTCCTATCTCTATTTTTAAAGACGTGTTAATTTTGACGCTCGTTTCCGTGAAGGGCTGCGTGGAGAGGTGAGATAAGGATCAAAAGTTAAAACTTAAAAAATAAATTAAGCGCATTGTAAATTAAAACAAATTTAAAATGTAAGGTAATATGTAGTATTGGTTTGATATAAACAACAATATTTTACTTTGTTCAGCAGTTTTGAAAATGTTTTTATAGCCTATCAGCATCATTATGTAAATTTAGAAGGGACGTAAGTGTGGTGTCAGCGCTCTAGCCGCGCTGATACGTGCGTGTGACGCAACACGCACTGGGGACACGGCGCACGCTAAAGATACTTACTGCAAACACCTACTAGCCTGAAGTGGTCATTAAGGGAAGCTCCCTACCCTACAGTGGCGACGAGGAGTGGGATCTGATCCACATAAAGAAAAAAAAAAGGAAAACAAACAGTAGAGCAAGGGAACAAGTACCCAAGGCACACCAACGACCATTGCCCATCGACAGGAGAGAAGGTGAGGCATAAACCACTGCAGGACACGGAAGGAAGAGCGTGGCAGAGGCACAGCGAACCAAGCAGTCACTCCACGTGACCACGAACCCAGCAATGCAGGCACCAGCGCAGGAGCACAGCAGAAGCAAGCAAGCATCTCCCACGAAGGCCCTGGCGGAAAAAGGTGACCACGTGGAAAGGGAGAGGGGAGAATCGAGCTTGTCGCAGGCAGTGAGTACAGGCGCACCAGGCAGCCCCAAGCAACAGAGGGGGAACGACAGCGTGCCAGGCAGCCCCAGGAATCAAGAAGGTGAGCCAGACAGGCAAGCCAGAATGAGCAACCAGGCGTCCTCACTCACGGCACCCATCCCTTTCCTGCCCAGGCCGGGGGAACCCCAGATGAAGTGGGAGGACTGGAGGGAATACTTTAAAAACTACCTAGAAGCCCTAGAAGATGAGTCCAGCGATGAGTTCACCCCCGCAAGAAGAAAACGTATACTACTACACAACCTGGGCCCAGAAGGTATCAGGGTGTTTACGAACATTGCGACGACGCCCAGACAGGTGGCGGATGCAGACGTCTTCAAACAAGCTCTAGAAGATCTAGACGCCCACTACCGCCCAGCGGTGTGTGTCTCGATTGACCGGTACAACTTCCAACAAAGGAAGCAGGGAGAAGGAGAGTCCGTCGACGACTACGTGGCGGCTTTGAGAAGGTTAGCGGTCACGTGCAAGTATGGAGCGAACGAAGAAGAATTTATCAAAGACCAGATAGTAATGCACGCAACCAACAAGAATGTGCAGGACAAGCTGTGGGCTCATGGCGAAGCTACGCTGAAGGAAGTCATCGCGATGGTAAAGAAGGCTGAACTATCGAAGCGATGTGCCGATGACGCGAAAAGGGAGAGCGCACACAGAGTCATGGTCAATAGAGTGGACGACGCGGGGCCCTCAGGAAGACACAAAATGGCGCCCGGAGATAGCAGAGACACCGCAAAATGGGCGGGAAGGCCAGGACAAGCAGAAAAACACGTCCCCCACACCAAGCCCGCTTGTTATCGATGTGGGAGTACAAACCATACAGCCCAGGACAAACGATGCCCAGCATTTCGTGCAAAGTGTACTTTCTGTGGTCTGGTGGGCCACTACGAGAAAGTGTGTCGAAGGAAGGAGAAGAGGTCAGTTGTGAAGTACATTGCACAACCAGAGCACGAGGAGGGAACCAACGAAGGATGGGACGAAGATGACAGAGTGCTGTGCATCGAAGAACTGGTGCTGGGTATTGACACCAAACGCTCAGACAAACCACGTGCGTACATGTTGATAGGGGGAGTCAAAATTAGAATCACTATCGATTCAGGATCCCCATACACAATAGTGCAGAGGTCGGTATGGGAAGAAGATTTCAGACCCAGCCTTGGTCCCAAGCTAGAACCACCGGACATACGGCCTGTGTCGTACACAGAAAACCTGATCCCCATGGTGGGTTACCGGAGCCTGAAGTTTGAGTTCAGAGGAAGGACAGCCATATGCAAGCTGTACGTAGCGGAGAAAGGACCGTCGGTCCTAGGATGGAGAGACCAGGGAGACCTAGGAATCAAGCTAGACCCTGGCGGCAAAGAACAAATACTTCTCACTGACAATGGAAGCTGGCCGGACTTGGAAAGTGTGAGGAGGAAGTTTCCGAGGGTCTTTGGAGGAACGGTAGGGAAACTCGAGAAGTTCATGCACAAGATCATCCTCAAGGAAAACTCCCAACCGGTGTCCCACAAAGTCCGAAATGTACCCATAGCAGTGAGAGAGGCTGTACAACTAGAGTGGCGCAGACTTGAAGAACAAGGGATCATAGAGCCAATTGACAGCTCTGAGTGGTTGGCCCCCTTAGTGGTCGCCAGGAAACCCAATGGCAAGGTGCGCCTATGTGTGGACCTGCGCGAACTGAACAAATGCTTGGTGGTTGAGAAGTTCCCACTCCCGAGAATCGAGGAAATGCTGGCCAAGACCAGAGGGGTGAAATGGTTCTCGACGGTGGACCTCACGTCAGCATACCATCAGATTGACCTGCACCCATCGAGCAGGAAACTCACATCCTTCATCACACCATACGGATGCTATCAGTTTCGCAGGATGCCCTTCGGGCTAGCGTCCGCCGCAGCGGTGTTCCAAAAACTCATGCACCGTCTGTTCAAAGAGGTCGCCGGCATCCAGTACTTTCAGGACGACATCCTCATTATGGGGAAGGATCGCGAAGATCATGATGACAAACTGGAAAAAGTGCTCAGCGTGCTACAGGAGAGAGGGCTGACCGCAGAATGGGAGAAGTGCAGATTTGGGATGACAGCCGTCACCTATCTGGGTCACGAGATAAGCGAACAGGGGATTACTCCCAAGAAGGAAAATGTGAGAGCTATCTGTAAAGCCAGATCCCCAGCCAACAAAGATGAGGTGCGGTCATTCCTCGGAATGGCCGAGTACTATAGCAAATTCGTCCAACACTTTGCAACTAAAACGCACAAGCTGAGACAGTTGGTCAGAGACAAGACGACGTTCCTGTGGGACGAAGAAGCTCAGAAGGAGTTAGAAGAACTCAAAAAGGACATCAGCCATGCCGTGCCTTTGCAGGGGCACGATCTCGCAGGAAGATCCATTCTCACCACGGACGCCAGCGAGAAAGGCTTAGGCGCAGTCTTGGCACAGGAGAGAGATGACAACACCGTGGAAACGCTCAGCTTTGCGTCCGGAGCATTATCACAGACCGAACAAAAGTTCAGCGTGATCGAAAAAGAAATGCTAGCTGTCACCTGGGCCATGGGGAGGCAGTTCCTGTGGGGAACAAGGTTCCGCGTTCAGACCGACCACAAGCCCTTGGTTAAGGTGCTTACCTCTTGCGGACATGACACAGCCACCCCGCGGATCGCGAAGATGACTTTGAAGCTCCTAGAATATACCTATGACGTGGAGTACATCCCGGGGACTCGCAATAAGGTGGCAGACTACCTTAGCAGGGACTCGGCCATGGAGGACGCACCCACACCAGTAGCAGAGAACGAGGAGATGGTAGCGGTGATAGAAGATGCAGAGAAGGCTATAAGCTTACAGGAGTGGGAGCAAGCGTATGAGGAAGACGCGAACCTTGCAGAAGTTAAGAAAAATCTTGTGACAGGTTGGCAGGTAAAGACAAGACTGAAGGAAGTACCCCGGAGACTGTATGAAATAAGAGAAGAATTATCCATAAGTGATTCAGGAATCTTCCTTTACCGCAATGACAAAGTGGTACCGCCGGAGAAACTGATCCCCTCCCTGCTGCACCTGTTACATGAGGGGCACCTGGGCATAGTGAAAACCAAGTCACGGATCAAGCAGATGTACTGGTGGCCAGGGATGGATATCCAAATTGAGAGACATGTGAAAGACTGCAATCACTGCCAGGAGTCAGACAAAGTCCTTAAACCGTTGAGACCAGCGCTGGGGAGATTTGATCAACCCCACAATCCCTGGGAGGACCTGGCGGTGGACATACTAGGACCGGTGCTAGATGGCCAGGGAACAGCCAAGCACATATGTGCCGTCATTGACAAGTACTCCAAATGGCCCGAGGTGCACGTGCAAGAGGAGATGGACTCAGAGGTGGTGATCAGGTTTTTCACCTCGGTGTTTCTAAGGGAAGGAATTCCTAGGACACTGTTAACAGACAATGGTCCGCAGTTCACCTCCGAGAAGTGGCACCAATACACCGAAAGGAACGGTATAAAATCCAAGCACACCTCGGTGTACCACCCAGCAAGCAACGGACAGGTGGAGAGGTTTAACCGAGTCCTTATGGGATCTATCCAAGCAGCCATCACACAGGGCAAAGACTGGGAAGTTGAGATTCAGAAAATGTTGTGGGTATACCGAATCACCCCTACAACAATTGGATATAGTCCCTTCCAGATCCTACGAGGCAGACACCAATTCACCAAAGACAATGTAGTGTGGAGGGAAAAGACCATCACCAGTAAGTGGTGTCCTGCCGTAGTCCAACATAATTTGGAAAAAGCCCAGAAGATTTACACGGATCACTACAATCAGAGGAGGAAGGTGAAGAAATCTGTTCTAGAGAAAGGGGAGTGGGTGAGAGTCAAGCAGGCGACACTGAAGAAGAAAGGAGAAAGCAAGTATAGCCCACCCCTACAAGTGGAAGAGGTGTACAACAGAGCAGCACTCCTGAGCGACGGCAAGGTATGGTCCCAGGATCGCATGGCGAAGATAAACAAGATCGTGAAATGGCTGGAGGAAAGAGATTGCGGTCCTCCAGTCCAGAGATCAGAAGAGGGAGCAGGGGCAAGTGCATCCGACGATGGAAACCGGGAGGAAGAAGGTGTGTGCAGAGAGAGTGGAGATCTGAGTGCGCCGAGTGTGAGCGAGTCGTCAACCCAGGAAGAAATGACACCCCGGGAGAATGAACAAGGCCATGAGAGAGAAAAGGAAGGTAGCCCAGCGGCCAAGGGTGTTCAGGAAGCCTCCACTCCGGTAAGGCGCACGCGAGCTGGGAGAGTGGTTGTCAGACCTGCACACCTCAGAGACTTTGAGTGAATGAACATTTGACTTTGGACTTGAACTGTTCGTTGGTGTAAAAGGAGGAGATATGTGGTGTCAGCGCTCTAGTCGCGCTGATACGTGCGTGTGACGCAACACGCACTGGGGACACGGCGCACGCTGTGCGCATGCGCGAACGGCCATTCGCGCCAGTGAGAGTGAGATTAGGAGCGCGATAGGAACTGCTGCCCGGCGCTCTTCCGTACATGCTGTATTTAATAAAGATACTTACTGCAAACACCTACTAGCCTGAAGTGGTCATTAAGGGAAGCTCCCTACCCTACAGTAAGAGGTTAGTTAACGTAAAATTTGCGGAGTAGAATCCTGCGTTATCAATTGCTGCGTGGTAAAGACACATGCGAAGTAAAATTTGCGTGTTAAAGCCATGTGTGGTACAGGTAAGCGTTGTATAATCATATATTCGTTTTTATTCCCCAGCTTTCGAGGGCTTTTGAATAAAACTTGGGACTCTAGCACTTAATGTTTCACAAATTAAGCACTGTTAAATGGCTCGCGTGCCCTGACTGATACCGTCGACTGAAGAGAAGGGAGCAACGCTGGCGGCGAGCCGACAGATTCAAATCAAATGAGAAAGCGGAAGGCAGCATCTCTTAGAACATCGCAATTGAGGTTAACTTCGCGGGTCATTTGCATTCTAACCATTTTATACCTTTTGCTAGAAAAAAAAATCCGATTAGCTACGTTACATAAAACATGATAGTTTGCTCACTTTTGAATGAGAGTCATTAGTCTGCACGGGTTTGAAAGAAAATCATTTCCGATGGATTTTTTTTTTTAAAGAGGTCGCATCGCGTGTTGCTAAGCTTGCGCTCAGATAATATTATTTTTTTATTGATTGCCCTATGCGAGAACTTATAGACACATGTACAGTATTTGCAAATTAGTTTTTGCAATCTTCTGCTTAAATACAATGCAATCTGTTTATTAATATTGCCACTATATTATTGCGTGCTGTTTAACCCTTTTTATGTGCATGTGCGGAGGTGACATGGAAGCCCCACCAGTTAAAATTCTCAATATAATTAGGGATCAGGGTAAGTATGGCAAACAAAAAGGTGAAACCTAACTCGCCGGACATTTCTGCAATGATATTGCTGGCAAATGACTTCTTAGTGCAGATTAGGGTCTCTTGTTGAATCTTGAGAGGGAGGATACCCCAGTCCAGTATGGTCACAATTGGTGCACATGCCCGTCTATTTCAAACATGATGCTGGGTGGGGGCATGCCTCCCAACCCAAGCAAACTTGCTTTGGGGGGACGTCAGCAGCAAGGCAGATGCGTGAACCACCATCACCCACATTCATACAGGCAACCCTAACACCTTGAATCACAATGTCAGCTGATCATGGCAATACAAAGTAAGTGCCATGCTGATTAGTAACTAACTTTGAGTCCATGCTGGTCTGTGGTAACTCACTCACCGGAAACCTAACACAGAGCTGTTCTGGTAGAGACTCTCCCCACTGCACTGGTGGCTCCTGATCTCCAGAGTTTGCAAAAAAACCTAAGAGGTTGACAACACTAACCTGCAACAACTTTGGTGAAACACTTCACCAAAAATTTGAGTAAGCATTTGAACTGAACTGCATTTACCAGGATGCTAAGGGGTGAACTGTGCTGGGCGGTGAATCAGTGTGCTCCCATCCCCCTTCTGTTTACAATAAACCCACACTTTGTGCCGGGGTCCCTAAAACATCCCGGGGCCGTGCAAACCCATGTTCATGCTGATAATACATATTCAAAATAAGCAGGGCACAAGTCCTAAAAAAAGAAGTGGGGGGACTAACCAAGTTAGGTAGTATGCAAGTGAAAGAATGGCGCATGATGTCACAATACATGACATTGCACGACATCATAGGAAGTGACATCAGATATTAAGACCTCACACAAATGATTATCAGATTTATCATTAGTACATTTAAGCGCATTATGAGATTTAACAAATTAGATTTTGCATTGGAGTTGTGCCAAAAAAGTAGCGCAATCCCAACGCAAAATCTGGGCCTCAATACATTAATTTTTTTAAACTCTGCCACAAATATATTGCCAAGAAGAAACCTAGTAGTAGATCTGTTCTGCTTAATTGGTTGCAAAGTCTGCATTTTTAAATATTTGATTGGAATGAGACATCTGCTGTATAGGTGCCCAGTAAATTTCAGGGAACAGTAGTAATGGTGGGATAACTCTGAAGGTTAACGCATTTGTGGGAGAGATCTGTGTTTTGTGAAGTCTCAGATTTGAATCAAAGTACTAGAGGTTAATGTGTCTCCTGCTAAGCGCATCATGTAACAAGCAGATGACAGGTATTTATTTTATGTAAGCGGGTTACTACTTTTAACACAGAGATCCTTTTGTTACCTGCAGTTCATAAATTGTAATCCTTGCAATATAGCACTGTGAGATATGGACATGTGACTCCTACACCTTGTAACCCTGTCTCATGTCACACATCTTGTACATTGATTTACACACTTACATGATTTATTGTCAATATATAATGTGTATGTTTTGTAAAATTGTTATTTGTGTAAATACTGGGACAGACCAACACATCTGACATTCTTATAGTGCATGCACTTATATACAGGGACTGAACAAAGTAAAGAGCATGCCTCTCTTAAGTACCTGCGAAGAGATAACAAGCTGTGTGACTTTTTTTCCCTCCATTGCATTTACGTTTAAGTGTGAGGTTCCAGGTGGCCTCCAGTCAGCCTATTCAAAAAAAGGAGGCCTGATGGCCCTTAACTTGGCCTTTATCTTCAGCCCAGCTGGAGGTGAAAAAAGCCCCCTCACTTCCTGCACATTGCTGCTGGGAATGGAAAGCAGATGATTTACAGGTGCTGTTGAACATGGGTGTCTGAAAATTACACCGGGACAAGTTCAACATACTTCTTGGCAGGGTGGACGGCGTCCACACCGTGAAAATAGAGGGTAGACGCTGTGTACCTGCATGTATCACCGACTTTGGCCCTTAACATAAAAGAATTCAACCACAACAGGGTTCTTTTACAAGTACAGACTGAATGACGGTGTGAGATGTAATGCTATTGTGCTCCTGTAACTTAAAGGAGCTCCCCTCATGTGGCATTTCACTCTTCCTCTAGCCAGTTTCAAAGTCTTCAAGAATTTCCTAAAGTATGTTTCTCAAAGGTGTCTATCTCATCAGTACCTTCTACATAATTTAGAATCAATAGGAATGGCCCCGTTTTCATTTGTGCTACACATTTCCTTCTTAAATCATGGACTAAAATCAGAAAACTCGGTTTCCAAAACTACATGCCATGTTGAGATCATGTGCTATTGAGGAGGTGGAGGTTGTGATGGATATTAAAAGTAAATAGAGGAGGCAAGTTAGCATCCCTCAGCTCGTGCACCATCCATTCAGAGGCATATCACCTTGGAAAAGAAGAATTTTGTCTAGGTTTACTATTTTTTAGCACAGGTCCTCACACGACAATAAGCAAAACTACACGATGCAAAATAGTGCAAGCAGCTGTATCGACCAACTTTCTAGTGCAAAACCGATGTTAAGCTGCCCAAAATGACTTTACAAAGCATAGCATCAACCACATCCATTATCTATGGATGGGGGCAGTAAGGAATCAGGAACAGAGCAAACACCTTAAGTTTCTACAAACCTAGACTTATTAAACTAGCATGAACTGGCTTTGTATGAAATTGCAGCACCAAGTAAGTAGAAAGGAGAATTTTATGTGATTTTCAAAAAATAAATAATTTAAGCTACTTACTCACGCTACTTACTCTCGAATGGGTCTCTTCACATTAAGGGGGATATTCTCAAGGTAGTGGCGGTGAGAGGCGCTAGCCTCCTTGGCTTAACGCCTCTCACTGCCACTTTGGAAACGCGAGGCTGCACCCTATTCTCAAGAATGTGATGAAGCCTGGTGTTTCCCCCTCCGATGGCGCTAAGTTTCACGACTTAGCGCCAACTCAGACATCCTTGCACCAGAATGCAAGGGAGTCTGTGTGCAGGGGAGGGTTCTTTATCTCGAGGAAGGTGCCCCTTCCTGCACATAAGCAATCCTAATATACCATTATGTAACTGTGATGTGCTGCTTCGTGCAGCACACATCAAAGTTACAAAATTGCATTTTTGAAAAGGTTTGTTCATGTACAGCAAGGCACACCTTCCTGTACATGAACAAACCATGGCATTTAGCTTTTTTCATGTGTGTTGCACAAGGCAGCACACATGGAAAAAGCAAAAACAAGGAGAAATAAAGCATTTCTCCTTGTTTCTCCAACTTAAGACCAGGATTTTTCTGGTCTTAAGTTCGGCGCTGCCACCTATTATTGCCGCCCTTGATAATAGGTGGCAGCGTTGATAACAATGGGTGTTGCAGAATGGGTGGAACGCCCACCGCAACACCGACTGCAAGCCAGATTCACGCTAAATTTAGTGTGAACGGGGCATTATACTCAAGGCAGCGCTAAGCCACTTAAAGTGGCTTAAAGCCACGTTAAGTGGGTTAATGCTGCCTTGAGAATAAGGTGCTGACCCTATCGCCACGGGAACGTCACAAAAAGTGACGTTCCTGTGGCGATAGGGGATTGAAAATATGCCCCTAAATGTTCACTGGAGGGTGAACGTGGAGCACATTTCTCACACAGGGTAGTGCTTCCTCGACTTTCCGCCACAGCCCAGCGTTTACCATCTTAGTGTAATGGCTTTCTAAGCTCGAGCATGGCCAGTGACATTAGTGGGGCTCTACTCTTACCAAAGATGGCACTGGGCTACTATTTCCATTCACGCGAGCGCAGCGATTTTTAAACTGTGTCAATGTTAGGAAATCTGTGTGTGTGTGATGGTCACGAGGTAAAAAAATGACCCATGTGCACAAAGGACAAAAAGAAAACCAAGGGGCATATTATCAAGGGGGTTTATCTCCGCTTTTTTGGCTTTAAAAGCCAAGAAAGCGGAGATAAAATTATCTCCCTATTACCTAGCTGCTAACACCAGTTAGCGACAGCTAGTAGGAGATAGCGACCATCTTGGGCCCCACTTTGCATGTTAGTGATATTTATCACTAATGACATGCAAAGTGCAAAGTGGGCGTGCCAAGATGTTAGCGACTGGAAACAGTCGCTAACATCGCTATATCCTATTACCAACTTTTGGAGATATTCACGCTAAGCGCGAATATCTCCAAAAGCTAACACCTGCCCTGAGCAGTTCTTAGCCATGTTATCCAATGGGAGGTGGATAACATGGCTAAGAGCATTAGCTCGGTAATGCATGAATATCGCTGACTTTTCAGCGATATTCATGCATTGCGGCTGTTTTTTATCGTATTTGCGATAAACCTTGGTAATACCAAGGTTTATCTACGATAAAAATCGCCGCAGCCCTGCAGTAAAATTTTGTCTCTAACCAAGCAATAGCGATAATTATCGCTATTGCTTGGTAATATGCCCCCAAATTCCTTCCATCATTCTAAGCAATCAAATTGGTTGGGAGACCATATTAGGTTGCAGCAATAGATTGGACTATTTAAGCTCTTTGACTGAGTCAATTGCGATTGCTTAAGGTTAAGTGTAGCCAGTCATTGCATTTATATCTTTGACATCCAAAGAGACTGTCAAGGTCAGATTGAGGCAGGAAATAGGCTCAGACACCAACTTAAAAGGGGCCCCATTTGCAAATTGGTTAGTAAGAAGCGATCCACACTTAGAAATCAGGCAACTGTATACTTTTGTCTGAGGGGTGGGAGACCACAGGGATCTGTGTTTGTCACAGACATGTAGTTTAGTAATGTTATGAAAATGCAGCAGTGAAATTGACTATGTTTCCTTCCTATCAAAAAGAAAAAAAGCATTGAGACATTCATGCTATTCTACCCACAAAATACTATTGACTCATCTATGGTACCGTCAATGACATAATAACCTACACAAATCACATTCCTCATTTCCTCAATCATGTCCCCCTCTTTCCACTCAGCAGGTCCCATATTTGCACCTCAACTACAGTGCTTTCATGTAGTTAAATGGATTAAATTCAAGGCTCTAAGGGCCATATTATCAAGAAAGGGCGATACATTATCGCCGCTTTTATCGGCAGGTAACTGCCGCTAAAGCGGCAATAATGGGCTTGATAATATGCCCTTGTGAATTCCCATAGAAGCCCAGGTTAACACCAGAACCTGGGCTTCTATGGGAACTCACAAGAGCATATCATCAAGCCCATTATCGCCGCTTTAGCGGAAGTTTCCTGCTGATAAAAGCGGCGATAATGTATCGCCCTTTCTTGATAATATGGCCCCTACTTTTGCCAATAGAGAATTTGTGCAAAAAGGACCCATTTATTTAAGGAGGAGATTCAAAGTTTATTGTCAGGTTAGAACCTTTAAATTGAATAGCCTAAAACGACTTCAAGTTCCTTGGATCCACAAAACTAGGGGAGGGAGATTATTTGTCTATCTCACTTCTAAGATCTGGAACTCTCTCCCACCTAGTCTTCGTTTAGCCCCCTCTGAAAGTATCTTTAAAAATAATTTGAAGACGTTTCTTTTCTAATTCTGCTTTTGATGTTTCTAATTTTTTTTTGGCTTGGCACATATTTAACTTTTAGTACAGGTTAAATGCCCTGAGCGCTGGGACGCTTTTTCCAAAGCAGCTACGCTCCGTATAAATCGTTTTGTATTGTAT
This sequence comes from Lissotriton helveticus, assembly GCF_964261635.1. Taxonomy (NCBI): domain Eukaryota; kingdom Metazoa; phylum Chordata; class Amphibia; order Caudata; family Salamandridae; genus Lissotriton; species Lissotriton helveticus. The sequence goes on from NC_136061.1 coordinate 309,114,474, forward strand.
TGTATTGTATTATAGTGTATTGTATCATATTGTATTGTATTGTATTGTATCATATTGTACTGTATCGTATTGTATCATACTGTATTGTATCGTATTGTATCATATTGTATCATATCTTATTGTATTGTACTGTATCTTATTGTATTGTATAGTACAGGCGTGGCCGGTAGTGGGAGTACCGGCCGGGAGGTGACGTGGGGAGGGGAAGGGGCAGGGTGGGGGGTAGTAATGTAGGGAATCCGGACCTTAACAGGTAAGTAAACATAAAAATAAATAAAACGAATTTCGTTGCGCGCACTGCATCGCATTTGGTGATGCAGTGCGCGCAACAAAATCAGGTTTTTTTATTTTTATGTTTACTTACCTGTTAAGGTCCGGATTCCATACATTACTACCCCCCACCCTGCCCCTCCCCCTCCTCACGTCACCGCCTGGCCGGTACTCCCACTACCGGCCGCGTCTGGTATAGTATTGTATTGTAACGTATCGTATTGTATTGTATCGTATTGTGTTGTATTGTATTGTAATGTATCGTATTGTATTGTATTGTAATGTATCGTATTGTATTGTATTGTACTGTCCCTGTCAACCCTTTAGGTGACTGTGCCATCTTGTTCTGGATTCAAAAAAGTTATCCACGGTTTACAAACATTTCGATGAGCAGTCAGATTAATTCTCCAAGATGTTTTATGATTATTTAAACCTGAGAGCAGGAGATTATACACAGACCTCCTCAGGAAGTGCATTAGCAACCTGAACAATATATCAGAGGCATTTTACCAAGAGGGACTCAACACACACATATTTACAGGTGCCTTAACCCTCTTAGCTGGTGCCTTAAAATCTTCAAGAAAGCTTACTATTAGATACATCTGCCCAGAGGATGTAGCTGATAAGATACCTCAGTGATCAATGTTGCCAGTGTGATTAACTGCGGGTAACTGGGAGATGACAAGTTCAAATTCTGTTGCTGCAAATTTGGCCTTTCATTTTTGTAGGGTGAATAAAATAAACACTGCCAAATTGGGTACATATAGCCCCTATTATCAAAGCTATGAAACTGTAGGACTGTGGTAACAAGTGGTAAATCGAAACACAAGTAAAGTTAGGCACGTGTGAGTGTGTGTCCATATTTGCACCAACTGTGATCAAATAAAAGGGTGCTGTAAAGACCCATGTCACCATTTATGCAGACAGAGCTTAAACTCTAGTTTCACTTGCAGCAAAGCGGCAAACCTACCCCAGGCAAATCTGACGACGCCTTGGGCACATTTCCATGGTTGAGAGGTCTGTTGTATGGCCCTGCTGTCTTGTCACGTGCGTTAGTTTCAATGTATTGAAATGGTGGCTCTTGATGATGACCGCCATTTTAAACAACAGAAACTAGATGCAGAGCACATGGGTGGATGGCGTAGGCCATGCCTCCTTCTTTCCATGTCGCCAAGAATTAGACCAGCAATCGTCTCTCACCAAAGTTAATAACAAAAAATTACCATGCAACGGGGTGGGGATAAACAGGAACATTCCTACCTGGTGCCATTTCATGAAATATTTATTTGCAATGGCTGCATATGGATCAGGTGCTGGGCTCTGAACTCTGGACATATGGGAAGAAATGATTGCTGTCCATATGCAACTATCCTTGAAAAATCGCAGCCTGGCCGGACACTGGATGGCACAGTAATGGGATCATATGATTCTCAGAAGATATTTTGTGGGTTGTAGGGGTTAGGTGGAGCAAGCAGAGTGGCCTAAGACTGCCCTACCTCTTAAGACATTTACCCATCTTAGAGTGGGCTGCACATTCTGCAGCCACTGGTCCTAAGACGATGGTCGGTGATGGCGTGGCCATCTTTGGCACGGGGCAACAGAACTGCATGTAGAGCACTGCAGGCAGTTAAATGGACATTTGCTAAAGTCCCCCACTGTGGCTTTTCCGGTGTGCTTCCCATGTGCATGGGGTTCCCTTTGCAAAGGAACGGACACCCTAATCATGGTATAGAGAAAGAAAATGCAAACTGGGGCATTTTACCAGATATCTCATTATGCTTACCTCACTTGTCTGCTGACAAAGCACTTTTCCATCCTAAATGGGAGTACTGGAGAGGAGAGTCAGGAGACAAGGAGAAACAGAGTAAGACAGAGGAAGACAGAGTAAGAACACAGGATTAAGGGGAAAAGAGACATAATGGATCGGAAGATACAAAGAAGAAGGGTGAGTGAGGCAAGGCATCCGAGAGGGAGGCGGTCTAATGTGGTGCTCAGTCACTGGCTCGTAGGGGTGAGTGCCTTATTTTTCACTGGGACGCACAGCACCCTTGCTAAGCTACAGTTCATTGCTTTACCCGTGAAGCACACCTTTGCGGTTGCAGGCGGGCGCAGCCTGCCCATTACTGAATATCTGGTTGGGTGATACTCCCACCTTGCGCAGTGAAAACATCATTGAAGAAATGGACCCTGCTGCCTTCTTCTAGAACATCAATGTCCCAGCTTCCTCGCAAGGACACTGCGTTGACCTATTTTCCATGATTACTAAATTCTTCCTTATCAGCTCTCAGCAGTTATCCTGGTCAGGCCATAGCTTAATTAACTTCTACAATAAAAGCAATTTCTACAAAAAAAAAACTAATCTTTTTCCACCTGAGAACACTGAATTCTAGTAAAAATTAAAATCTAACCTTCTGATTTCACACAATGACTTTTCGAGGCCCCAAAGAAAATTTTAGTAAATCTTAAAAAAAATGTTCGAGTGCATTATACAACCGTCAGAGACACAGAATCAAACACTGCTAAACATCAGAGAAGGACTACTTAATACCAGGGACCAAGATATGCCCTGCTGGTTGACATTATTAGACCTCTAAGCTGCATGCTGACGCCATCAACCACAAGTGTTTCTTCTGTCTCATTTGACTGCACTGCAAATATCCTTGTGGTAGCCTCATATTGCAATGAATCAGATACTCCGAAGAATTAAAGCGGAGTAGTGTGGTGATGTCTTGAAGATTCATGCAGTTAGTGTGTGAATCACAGATGTAGATGCACAAATGCATAAAATGGGCACAGACTTCCTTGAAAGAGGCTGGACTGCATGAGCGCGCCACGGATGCACAACTCTCTGCTCACAGAAGCAACTGGACTGCGCGTGCCTGTCACGGATCTCCTTTATGCTCAAAGTGAAACGCACCATATGTGTGAGCAGCACCACAGCAACTTGTTGGCTGGTATGCGTGTGCATATCACGGATGCCTTCAACGCTCACTGTATAATGTACCAAATGTATACGCATCACACAAGCTTGTATAAATTTTGAGTTGGGTTTAGGATAAAGCCTGTCAGCAAAGCAGTATGCCCACCGTGGAAACGCTGGTATCTTGGATCCAAATGGCAAATAAGTTATTTATTTTATTTTATTTAATGCGATTTTATATAGCGCAAACATTACCCAAAGGTGTCAGAGCGCTTTACATAAGGACTTTGGATTAATAGGGTTTCCTGGCCCCTACTTGCACCATAATAGGTATTCTCACCGCTGCTTAGCGGGTCCGGGTCTGTGGGCTTCTAGCTTGCTGCTCGCTTTTTGGGCGCCATTTTGGGTGAGGACGCGCCGTTCTAGAGGCGCCGGACCGAGCGCTCTAGTCTTGCGGCCCCCTCCGCCCGCCCTTCTTAAACCCTCCCTCTAGCGCGCAGCGGTGACGCGCAGCGGTCCGCGCCTTCCCTGCGCCTGAGTCGTGCCAGAGTCCCGCCCGTCTGCGCCCGTCAGCGACGAGGAGGCGTGCGTCGCGGCAGGACTCTTGTCCCGCGTTCTGATTACCATCATGCCTGCTCTATCTAGATTCAGATATACTCGGGCTGAATTGCTGTCCATTGGGAATAGGGTCGATGTTGGTTCATGCGACCCTGTGGACCCTTTATCCGGCCCATTTGTTTGTGGCTGTAGGGGTTGGTCCCTTGACAGACCGGTCAGGATTCGATCTTTGGAAGGAAGTGATCCGATCACGCGCAATAACATAGCGGCTCGTGTACTTCGGATCTGGAACCTGAACGTGAGGTCATTGGTCAAACATCACCAGTTTATACATGACCTCATTGAAAAGGACTCCCCCGATTTACTTTTCCTCACCGAAACCTGGCTCCAGGACTCGGATGCCGCTATTCTTAATCTTGCCTTTCCTCCGGAATACACAGTCTTTACACTAAATCGTACCACGAGAGGAGGTGGCATCGCTATGGCGGTAAAATCGTGTTTTCCCGCGGAATGGAAAGCCCTTGGGTTGCCAGCCTGTGAGAGCGCCCTTTTTAAAGTGTCCTTTAGTCATCATTTTACGCTGAGCGGCATTCTTATTTATCGCCCTCCAGGCAATGACACAGCCTTCAAGACCGCCCTTGCCGATATGGTAAGCTCTTTAGCTCCTAGTTGTGCGAACTTCAATATCATTGGCGATCTTAACATTCACTTTGATCGCGTGTCTTCCACAACCATAGACACTTTGCTTGCAGATCTTGAAGCATTGCAACTTGTCCAACTTGTAACACTTCCCACTCACACTGGGGGACACATCCTTGATCCCTTCTTCTCCACTTTGGAGAGGATGAAGGTGTCCAACCCGATTTCGGTTGGCTGGACCGACCATCTACTGGTGGAAGCCTTCTGTCCCATTGATAATATGCCATTCAAACCTGTGGATAGGCTGATTCTCAAAAGACACTGGCACAAGCTCAAACTTGAGGAGTTTTACAGGTTACTGGAGCAGAAACCCTTGAGCCCTTTTTTGGATGTGGAACGAGGATACGACCTGTTTTGCAAATGGATTTCGGATGCCCTTGATTCCCTTATACCTATGCGCTGGTCAAAATGTCATTCCAAGTCACCCAGCCCGTGGTATAACGACTCTCTTGCCGAGCTTAAAAAAATCTGCCGGAAAGCTGAGAGAGAATGGAGGAAGTCATATGACCTTAATCTGAAATCCTCTTATTTTGCCAAACTGAAGACCTATCATAGGGCAATTTGCAGAACTCGGGCCGCATTCTATGCCCAGGAATTCCAAACCAGTACCAACCCCTCTAAATTAATTTTTAAGGTCCTTAAAGACCTTATGAATAAAAGAGCCACTTCGGCAGCAATCTGCACCGACTCTCATTGCGAGACTTTAGCCTCCTTCTTTTTGGAGAAAGTGCAGGCTATCTACCGAGGATTTGACCTGTCTCTGCCTGATCCAGAGCCAGCTGGCCCGAACTTTTTGGGCTACGAGACTCTGACCTCCTTGCCTGACTTGTCTATGGAGGCTTTTGACAAACTGAGCCTCAGGATTAAATCTGGCTCCCCTCTGGATCCGCTGAAGCCAGCTCAAATTAAGTTGCTCTCTCCCCTGTGTCGGGTCCCGATACTTACTTTGATCAACCTGTCGTTGTCTACCGGAATGGTCCCCTCCGCATGGAAACAGGCGGTAGTTACCCCAGTTTTAAAGAAGGCAAATGCAGACCCGCTCTTGCCTGAGAACTATCGCCCTATATCTCTTCTTCCTTGGACGGCCAAAGTCACCGAGGCTCATGTTAATTCCATCTTGACTGACCATCTTGCTCATAACCATATATTAGATCCGAGTCAGAATGGCTTTCGGCCGGGACACAGCACCGAGACCGCTCTGCTCTACATGACCGAGCATTTGCGTCTGGTGCTCGACTCTGGGCGGACGGCGGCGCTCTTTTTATTAGATCTGAGCGCCGCATTCGATACGGTGTCCCACCGTATTTTGATTCAGCGCCTAGAGGAAGCTGGAGTAGCAGGGACTGCTCTTCAGTGGTTCCGCTCGTTCCTTTCTGACCGTTTCTTTAAGGTGGCTATACCACCCTGCCAGTCCACTTTCCATCCGTTGAACCTGGGGGTCCCACAGGGCTCCTCGTTGAGCCCGACCTTGTTCAACCTCTACGTGAAACCGCTAGCTGCGATCGTCAAACAGTGGGGTTTGACGATGACCTCATATGCTGACGACACGCAGCTGGCGGTGACACTGAGTGGAGACCATGTAGTGGATGCCCCCAGATTCCGAGCAGGACTTGTGGCAGTGGCTAATTGGTTAAAAACCAATTGTTTACAACTGAATGCCAAAAAAAACGAAGTTATGGTTCTGGGGAAACATGCGGAGCTTTGGGGAGATCAGTGGTGGCCTCCAGAATTGGGCGTCACCCCGTCCCTGCTCCAGAAGTAAAGAACTTAGGGGTATGGCTGGATCCGGCACTTACCTTCACGGGTCACACGAAGAAGGTTGCTGCCACCTGTTACAGAATCCTGCGAGGATTAAGGCCAATCCTCAAGTTTTTTTACCCCCCCACACGGCAGCTCGTGGTCCAAGCCTCAGTTCTGTCTCGGCTGGACTACGGTAGCGCATTGATGCTGGGGGTAAATCAGGCGGAGGCATCTAGGCTACAAAGGGTACAGAATGCTGCGGCGCGGGCCATTGTTGGTCTTCCTAGGCATTGCTCGGTTTCCAGCACTATTTCTGCCCTTCACTGGCTGCCGGTTAGGCAAAGAATTACGTTTAAAGCGCTCTGTTTGGCCTTTAAAATTATGAAGCTTTCCTCGCCGCCTGCACTTGCTAACTTGCTCACCCCCTATGTTCCTTCGAGGTCCTTGAGATCGGAGGCTCTTCATCTCGCGGTCTGCCCCCGTTTTAAACTCAGCAGGATGGGTGGCCGCTCCTACCGAGTGCTTGCCGCTGGGCTATGGAATACTCTCCCGGTGCACATTCGAGCTTTGGATAATCTGTCCGTTTTTAGGCGTGCTATTAAAACTTTCCTGTTCCCTGTACTTGGTTAGCCGTCTTCCCTCTCCTTTCTGCGTGTTATGTTCTAGTACTTGTTCAAGCGCCAGGACGCCCCTTTGCTGGGGCAGCTGTGCGCAGCATAAATAATGTTAACATAACATAACATAACATAACATGAGTTACATAAGAGATAGATACAAACAGGAAAAAATTGCAAATGTACAAGGTGTAAAGTCACTCAAGGAGGAGATATAAATAGGAAAAAATTGCACATGTACAAGTTGTAAAGTCACTCAGGGAAGAGATACAAACAGATAAACTCTAAAATCTCATAGGAATGGTAGTAAGTACAAAGGTCTACTACACATACTAGTAGTTAGAGTTCTATATAGACAAACAGTAAATTCACTCAGGATTACATTTTAACAGCGATTAGTCTTGGACAATTATATATTACATATTTACATATACATATACATTTATGAGTTACAGAGCATGGCTCAGGCATAGGGAAAAAGCAGACAAGGTGAGAGAAATTCAGGGGAAAGAGGGAAGGAATAGGGGAGGTAGAAAGAGTGAGGGAGGGAAGAGGTAGGGGAGGGAGTGATGAGTAGTGGGATCAGGGACCGGGGAGTCAAAGAAGAAAGTCACAAAATGGCAGGGAGCATAAGAGTCCAAGTCAGAAAGTCAAGGGAGCAAGTTCCAAAACCACATAGAGCCCATTCGTGCCCTCGGCTTGAAACCAGCCGGCGCGCTCTTTCCAGCAACAACTCGGTCCCAATCCAATATGGCCACCGACATACTGTGCATGGCAGAAGAACGTGTAGACTCTGGTGTCCTTCCTGCACCTGCACGGATCTACCCTGACATCATGACGATGAAAGACAAAGTAGGAGAGCGGGCAGAACACACCGGAACGCTGCTGGTGAAGTCAGGCGCACATGAGGATTATCTAACAGGGTAAGTGCTCGAGCTGCTTATCAAGGTACTCGTGCTGGCATTAACAGTTGAACATAGCAGCACGCAAAGCTTCTTATACAGAGTCTCTCGGACGCACTCATACACTCACCGCGGTACATAGCAGCGCGTGACAAGAGTGCGTGCACTATCTCACGCCTCCAGACTTTGGTACTCGTTCGTGTCCCCAGCTGTCGCACAAATTCCTCAAAAACGTTTTCACTCAGGCTCACATGAATGTTCGTCACAAAGTCAATAGGGCACACCCAACACACATATAACTGGCCTGTTCGTTTCCGCGTCCATGACGTTTCCTGTTTGTTCGTATTCTGCTAGGAATACGGGCTGTGCTTCCTCCAAAAATGTGTGGGTTCCTCACTGTGACCAAAGCGTTGCCAAATTCTAGTGACACAGTCACAATGAAAAGGCAGGAGACGTGCCGTGTTCAAGTGTTGAGTTTATTGGCCACAGTGTCCACAGTTTAAGCGCTGTTTATTTCAGTTGCGAATGTGATCACGACTGCCGGCAGAGTTACCATTACTTAAACAGCCAGGTCTATACAGCTTTCCTAAAAGATCAAAGGTCGGGTTCATTTTTAATGGTTACAGGAAGTGTGTTCCATATTTTGGTTGCTTCCATCACAATGCTCTTTCCACCCCATCAAGTTTTTAAAAAATCTGGGCTGTATCAATAAATTAGCCGAGGCCGAGCGAAGTTTCCTGGCTGGAACATACTGCCTGAAGCTATGGTTCAGAAAGGCTGGGCCCAGGTTGTGAATTGCATTATAGGTTAGGCAGAGTACCTTAAAGGTTATTCTTTGTTTAATGGGGAGCCAATGTAGTTATTTTGGTCTTTGAGCCACTGAGCAACGTTTAGGGATTTTTAATACGAGTCTTGCTGCAGCATTCTGTAGTACCTGAAGTTCTTTCAGATTATATTTTGGGGTTGTCAGAAGCAAACTGTTGCAGTGATCTATTTTAGAGAGGGCTAATGATGTAACTAGTGTCATTTGCAGGTTGCCGGTATAAAAGGTAAGGCTTTTTTGATTATTCCGAGGGTATTAAAAGTAGAGGAAGTCACTGCATTTACTTGTTTTATAAAGATGAGTTTTGAATCTATAATCACTCCTAAGTTTCGCGCTTTATCTATTGAAGACAGGATCGCCATACACGCGCACAGCAGCAAGAACTCTTCAGCATCATCAAGGAGTTCACCCAACCCACCAGCGAGTCTACGGACATCCCTCCATCACATGACCTTTGCAATAAACTCAGCACCTTCTTCCACCTCAAAATCAAGAAAATCTACGACAATTTCAACGAAGGCAACCAACACATTGAACCCTCACCGGCCAACCCCGACACCCTGAAACCAACGATTGGCAACTGGAAAGCCCACACCACCGGAGACACACTAAAGACAATGAAGTCAATCCACTCTGGGGCCCCCATGGACCCCTGTCCCCACCACATCTTCAACAGAGCCACCAACACCATCGCACCCATGCTCCGCCACACCATCAACCGCTCCCTGATGAACGCCTCGTTCCCCGACGACTGGAAAAACGCTGAGACCAATCTCCTCCCGAAGAAGCCCTCAGTGGACCCCACCGACCTCAAGAACTACAGACCCATCTCCCTGCTCCCATTCCCAGCGAAAGTCATTGAGAAAGCCATCAATAGCCAACTCGCCACCTTCATCAAAGGCATAGCATCCTCTATTCCTCCTAATCCGGCTTCAGAAAATAACGCAGCACAGAAACCGCCCTCCTCGCCACAACAGACGACATCCACTCCCTACTGCACAGAGGAGAAACAGTAGTCCTCATCCTCCCCAACCTCTCAGCGGCGTTCAACACAGTCTCTCACCGCACCCTAATATGCAGACTCCATGATGCAGGGATCGGGGACAAGGCCCTCGACTGGATCCACTCTTTCCTCTCTAGCAGAACGCAGCGGGTCAGACGGTATACACCCGTTACGACGCAACTTTTACTCCGCACTACCATTACAACGCGGGCATTACAACGCATGACATTACAACGCATTGCGCTGGGGGGCGCTCTAGGATAAGAGGTAAGTTTAATTTACTATCCAACACCTTCCCTAGGGTCCACGGGGACTGGAGTTAGAATAGTAAATTATACTTACCACTATCCAGCACCCCAAAGCGCTATGCGTTGTAACGGTATTCGTTGTAAATACCGCGTTGTAATGGTACGCGGAGTAAAAGTATGCGTTGTAACGTCATACATCCGGTCAGACTCCCCCTTTCCTCTCGGCCCCTACACCAACCATCTGCGGAGTACCCCCGGGGTCCTCCCTCAGCCCCATGCTCTTCAAGGTCTACATGGCGCCGCTTGCCCTCATCGTCCGAACCTACGGACTCAACATTGTGTCATACGCAGACGACACGCAACTCATTCTCTCCTTATCCAACAAACCCAACACCGCCAGACACAACTTTCAAGAAGGCATGGAAGCTGTTGCCAAATGGATGAAAAGCAGCTGCCTACAACTCAACACCGACAAAACAGAAGTACTCATCATGGGCCGAAACCCCAATGCCTGGAACTACACCTGGTGGCCCCCACCCTCGAAAGCCCACCCACTCCCATGGACCACGCACGCAACCTCGGAATCATCCTTGACACTGAGCTCAAAATGGATCGCCAGATCAACTTCATTGCATCCTCCTGCTTCCACACCCTGCGCCTCCTATGTAAGACCTTCAAATGGATCCCCCTGGAGCACAGAAAGACCGTCACTCACGCCCTCGTCACCAGCAGACTCGACTACGGAAACACTATATACCCCGGAATAAACAAAATCCTCACCTGTAAGCTACAAAGCATCCAGAACGCCGCTGCAAGGCTGGTCCTCAACCTGCCAAGACTCTGCCACATTTCCCAGCACCTGCGCATACTCCACTGGCTCCCCATCAAGGCCAGAATCACCTTCAAGATACTCACCCATGCACACAAGGCCCTCCATGACACAGGACTAGCATACCTGAACAACCGACTCAAATTCCACGCACCTCTAAGGACCCTACGATCTGCCCAGCTCGAATCCTCGTGGTCCCCTGCACCAGAAAGACCAGATCGGCAGGCCGCTCCTTCTCCTTCCTCGCGCCCAGAGCCTGGAACGCCCTTCTGCTCCACCTTATGCAGACATCACTCCCGATCTTCGCGAGAAACCTCAAAACCTGGCTCTTCGACAGACCCCCTCCTTGATGGACTGGAACCTGCATCCTCCCCCTCCCCAGTGCCTTGAAACCCTTACGGGTGAGTAGTCATGCTTAACAAACGCTGATTGATTGATTGATTGACGGGGGGGGGAGGGAGACTGGAACCATAGTGTTTGGCCATACATCAGGGCCTCAAAAATGTAATTCAGGGCCAAACTGCAGCACCTCGTTTTTTTCAGAGTTCAGTTTAAGGCAGTTTTTCTCGATCCAGCTACGGACGGCTATCATGCAGTTCTGGAATCTTTTTCCAGTCCTCCCATCATTTTTCTCTATGGTGACGTCAATTTGAGCATCGTCAGCACAGGATGTGAGTGAAAAACCAAACTTTCATATCTGTTCTGCTAGTGGGGAGACATCAATGTTAAAAAGCATGGCAGGGAAAAAGAGTGAGAAGTGAAGTCTTCTAATTTCACTACCTGCTCTAGATCTGTCAAGTAGGACTGCAGCAGGCTCCACGCTTGACCTGTGATTCCACACTTCTTTAGGTAGTTTAGTAGGGGTTGGTGGTTGACAGTGTCGAAAGCCGCCGAGAGATCAAGCAGCATCAGTGCAGCTACTTTTCCCCGATCTAATACCTACCTGATCTTTTCGGTTGCCTTAAGCAATGCTGTCTCTGTGCGGTGGCCTGACCGGAAGCCAAACTGTGTGTTATCCAAGAGTTTCTGTTTCAGCAAAGGAGACCAATTTTTCATTCAGTAGTAACTGAACATCAATTAAATTGGTCTAGGAATCCATCACTATTTAATCCTGATGGAAAAGAGTTCAAGCATTACACAGAAATCTGCTAAATGAATGGTGGAAACCAGTTTAGGCATCTGATCAACAGGCCTGCAAAAAACCAGACAGGTGCAGGGTAGGATTTCCAGAAGTCTGCTTCAAGAAATTGTTTTTTAGCAATATGAATTTGAGAAAGTCAGAGTCCACGTGCAGAGATAGACAACTTCACAGAGATAAGTGTTGCACATTGAAAGTCATTCACCTTACAGACAGATAGACATTTAGTTAAGATTCGAAGACATTAGGCATCAGGTGGGAAGATAAAGGCCAAACAACCTAAACAAGTAATTCGGATAGCTGACAAAACTTTGTGGACTAGGCAGATGAACTTGACATTTCCTCTTTCCCTTACAGCAGAGATCTTTAAAGTGTGAGGTGCGTCCCCTGGGAGGCCGTGGATGTGCTCCCAGAGGGACACAAATGAGTCTTCAATCACGTGTAAATGAAGCTAGCCTGGAAGCGTGAAAGGCGCGTTTCTAGTCTGTCTTCATTTACATGCAGCAGTTAAAGGCCATAAATAAGGTGTGAGGACAGTACTACGGAGTGACATGGTGTAGCGTCAGCAAGTGTGAAGATGGAGTCTAAGTCATGGGTAAAAAGAAGGAAAACCTGGTCATTTTATTGTTTATTTCACCTTTAGTTAAACTAATGAAAGGGAAATATTCAAGTCTAAGAAAGAAAGCACTGTGAATGTCATTATTTTAAGATTGTATTACCTTGTATATAACAGGCTGCTGCAAAATACTGTTTTGGATACAAGTGCTTTAAAAATATACATTTTACTGATAAGCATTCACACTATATCTAGAGTAAATATTTTTTCAAATGTGTCCATTAGAATGGTGCACTCCTTGTAATGGACACATACATTACCTCTCAAAAATAATAAATATTTGTCACCATGAACCTGAGTGACTCCATTAATCAAAACCTACAATGGCTCCATATCAGTCTTTATATTTGGTGATTAACCATTGCATACATTTACATTCCTTTCAGGTAGTGGGCACCTTGGTGAGAAGGCATGTTTCTTCCTTGGTTCTCTACTATCTGTTTCATAGCACAGAAACCCCCAACCCCTCACCCTCTGTAAGTGGGTACTGGGCCCAAGTATAGTCCTACTATGAAAAAGAACATGGGGTGCAATTCCCTTGCTAGTATTACAGCGCAGGTCACCACTGTTGTAGACAGAACATGACGCAAGTAACAGGGAAGGAGGGGGCTAAATGTTCTTTTGTTGTTGTTCTTTTTTTATAGAAAGTGTCATATAGTCTGCTTTGGGCATCTGGCCTAGTAATAATGGCCCTGCTAAGTGGGTAGAGTAGACAGCCTGCTTTGCAGAGCTGTAAGTATCATTGGTGCTGCAGCTGCATTAGAGCCCCAGGGCATACTTCCTGTGCCAGTTTTTCTATGAGCCTTGGAGCGTTGGCCCAAGGGAGAGAAAATATTAAGCAGAGAAGAAGCCTTGATTTATCCATCAGAGAGATAAGAGGGATGATGAGAGATGGGAGGGAGTAGGATGGTGTGAGATGGGAGCCCATGTTGTTAACAAACGCCAGAGGAGACAGCAAGGCAATAGCTATCATTAGCGAAATAGATGCAGTGACACATTTACCCAGGGTCCCACTGCATCACTGTTCTGGATCTTTACAATAAAAAGTGGACAGGGGGGCAAATTTTCCTTGCTAGAATTATGGCAGATGGTGCCCTTAGCGCAAAAAAGGGGGTGGGGAGGCAGGATGAAGGGCCTCATATTAGTTCAGAAAGAGACCTGACTTGCTTCAAGATTGAAGTGATGGACATGGTCAGACATGGTGGGGAAGGAGTGATAGAAGAGGAGATAGCCTGCTTCGCAGTGCTACAGTCATCATTAGTGCAGCTGCTGAAGTGCATTGGGGTCCACAGCACCCCAATTATGGGCAGTAGTATTTTTGGTCAATTCTTTTGATTATTGATGCTGTTGCTTTGTTATAAATCCCGCATATAGAGTGGATTGTGAGCTACTGAAAAGCACCCCAGAAATAATCCCATGATTCCTTTCTCCTGTCATCATCCCTCTTGCTCCCGCTCCCAAATCCTTGCCATATCGTTGTGGAGGGGGGCCCAACTTCAAAACATTTTGCTTTGGGGGGCTCAGAGCAAATAAGTTTGAAGACCTCTGCCTTACAGGATGTCAATGAAAGGACTTCAGTGCAGGTGAGATACAGCCAAGTTACATGACAAAATCATGCAGGATGATTATGGAAGCTTTGGTGTTTGGGTCTAGATCAGTTTGGGTCTTCAGTGTGGAGGCTATTTGTAACGAAGTTAGCAGTCTAGTAGCTGGGGTGGGCGGAGCTAGGGGGGCAGAGGGGAAGAGGAGGGGACAGGATAGGAAAGGGCAGTCAGAGTAGGGACAGGGACGAGAGTAGTTGTGAGATAATAAAGCTCCAGTTATAACTCTACATAGCGTCTGTGATTATTGTAGCAGGATGCTACAGCTGGCGACGAGGGTGGGATGCACTTGAACCCAACCCACAGAACCTCGCAAGAGAGCCCTGTCCCCAGGCAGCCTCGAGGAGAAGGAGACGCTGACCAAAAGGACGAAATCGCGACCTGCCATGAGAGGCCAGTAGCAGGTGACCCTGTCCCCCCCAGCAGTCGAGAGGGACCCAAGAGGGAGCCGAGGCACCAAGCGTTTGAACGCTCGAGATAACGAGACCCTTTCGCGCTAAAACGCGACTTGCGCAGGAAGCGCACAGTGACCAGCCAGCGCTGCAGGAGCAGAAGCCAGGAGCCTACCCTGACTCTGCCAGACCCCAAGAGGGAAGAGAAAGTGCCCCAACGTGGAGGACGGTGCCCCACGGAGACCGCCTGCCAAGCGGTGCTGAACGAGCGCTGTTCGCGCCAAAACGGAAGAAAAGCTCACCCCCGATGCGTGAGACATCGCCTGCCAGCCACGCAGTGAACCGGGAGCTCGCCTGGACCGCGTCTGAACTACTCCGGTGTCCGAGGAGCGTCTGGAGAGGTGCGGAGGGTGAGCTGCCTGAAGAGACCGGCTGCCGGTGAGTGCCGAGTGGAGAATGGAGGCTTGAATGAGATTTCGTGGGACACGAGATTCCCCTAGTGGCGGCCATCTTTAAGTCAGGCGATTTCTAGGACACCCTCCCTGGGCAAAATAGAGGCGGCCATTTTGGAGTCAGGCATAAAAAAAAATAAAAAAAAAATAAGCATTGGCCAAAGAAAGAAAGTGAAAGGAGAAAACAAGCACTGACAAAGGAACAAGCATCGGAACACACATAAGCGTTGATAGCCACAAGAGTCAAACAAGCACTTCTAGCCACAAGAGAACAAACCTCGGAAACGCACGCCAGTTGCTGACGCAAGAAGTGGACGCGGGCGCCAATACTCATTGCCAAGATGTCTAACCCTACCGCGCAGAAGGACGTCAAGGGAGGCACCCACCTGCGAGCCCCGGAGCCACTGTCAGTCACAACGGGAAGCAGCATGGGACTAAAATGGCAAGAATGGCTAGAGGACTTTGAGGATTATATTGAAGGGTCCAAAATTGAACCAGACAAAGACAAGATCATAGCCCTTCGCAATCTGGGGGGGCGTGAAATAAGCAAGATCGTACGAGAGATCCCAGCCACAGATGGTGACACCTATGATAAAGTAAGAACTGTTCTAAATAACCGTTTTCTGCATAAGAGAAACGTTGACTACGAGAGACATAAGTTCCACCAGCAGCGCCAGGGAAAGGAAGAACCACTGAGTTCTTTCATACATCGGCTGCGGCGGCAGTCCCAACATTGCGATTTTACCAACTTCTCGCCGGATGCAGCCATCAAATCTCAAATAATCACGGGGTGTCACTCGGAATCGCTGAGACGGCGACTGCTGAGAAAACCGCAGGAACTAGCGGAGATCGAAGAAAACTCCCGGCTGTACGACCAAGCCGAAGAAAATGCGGCGGAAATTGAAACAGGACCCAGTACCAGCCGTGAGCACGCCAACCGCATCACTGAGAGACGGCAAGGACGCCGGGATCGGCGCGACAGCGGAAGACGTCACCCGCGAGACAGATCGCGGCGCTCCAAGTACTCGCCCAGGCGACGCCCGGACTACAGAAGGAAGGTATCCGGGAAGAGAGATCGCGGACCTGAACGCACGAGGCGTTGTTTCAGGTGCGGATACGACTACCCTCACATCGACTCCTGCCCTGCCATGGGCCAACGGTGCAGAAAATGTGGACGATCCAACCACTTTGAGGCCATGTGTGGGGATTACCACAAAGAAAAACGCTACGATGGTGACAGACGAAGTGAGTCGCAGCGGCCCTCACGGGTGGAGACCAAGCGTCATCACATCAGAGCGGTTCAAGAAGAGCCTCCTAGATCTCCCACGTCCTCACACTCCAGTCACGACTCTCGACGCTCCCGATGGGACCGTCGTTCCCCCTCAAGAGACTCAAGATCGTCCTCATCCAGGCACTCATCCTACACCACCGAGTATGTCAACTTTGCTGACCATGATCAGTTCAAACGTTAGCCACGCCTCAACATCAAAGTGGGCAACCATGCCGCCAAGTTCATGATGGACAGCGGAGCTTCGCTCAACTACATATCTGTTGCCGAACACAACCGTATGGACCCCAAACCACGTTTGCATTTCGCGCCTGTCCGCGTCTACACCTGGATGGCGAAGAAACCTCTCCAGTGCTTGGGCAAATTTGACACCACCCTCACGCATGGCAAGCTCTCCATCCCAGCAGTCATCCATGTAATCAAAGGACCTGAGGCCGACTGTCTGCTGAGCCTCCCCACGGCGGAACGTCTTCAGTTGGTGCACATCCTTTTCAACGTCCATGACATCTCGGACTGCGCTGGAAAATTCCCTTCCCTCTTCCGAGGTTTAGGGAAACTGAAGGGCCGTCAGATCCACCTGCATATCAATGAGCAGATCAAACCAGTGGCTCAACACCCGCGAAGAGTGCCATTTCACTTGCAATCCGCGGTTGAATGTGAACTACAGGAACTTCTGGACGCCGACATCATTGAGCGCACTGCGGGACCCACCCCATGGGTGTCCCCGGTGGTCATCGTCCCCAAGAAAGGATCCCAAAACAAAGTCCGTCTCTGTGTGGACATGCGTCTGCCGAATACAGCTATTGAGAGGGAGAGACACCCAGGCCCACTCCTGAGCGACATGATCACGGCCCTCAACGGGGCAACCGTGTTCTCCAAACTGGACCTGAACAAGGGCTACCACCAGCTCGAGCTAGACGACAGCTCTCGCCCCATCACGACGTTTGCCACCCATCTTGGCCTCTTCCGTTACAAACGTCTCAGTTTTGGCGTCTCATCGGCCGCCGAGATCTTCCAAGAGGCCATACGTCTCGTCATCCACCACATCCCTAACGCTCTTAATTACAGCGATGACATCTTAGTCTACGGTTCGGACACGCAGGAGCATGACACCGCCCTCGATCGTGTCTGCCTTGCTCTGATGGAAGCTGGGTTAACCCTCAACAAGGACAAATGCGAATTTCATCAGTCGACCCTGAAATTTTTCGGACACATCTTCTCGGCGAGTGGCATGAAACCGGACCCGGACAAAATCGCCACGCTCAACAACACCAAGAGTCCGGCAGACGTCAACGACCTGCGTTCCTTTCTTGGGATGGCCAGCTACTGCGCCCGCTACATTCGTGACTATGCCACCGTGAGTCACCCTCTGAGACTCCTCACGAAAGCTGGCGCTCAATTTGTGTGGACCCCGGAGTGTGAGCGTGCCTTCAAAGACATCAAACACGCTGTGGAATCAGCCAAGTGCCTCTCCTACTTCAATCCCAAGAGGAAAACGGAAATCACCGTGGACGCGAGCCCGGTGGGCTTAGGGGCCATCCTGGCACAGTACGACCATGAATCGGATCAGAGGAGGATCATCGCCTATGCCAGTCGGAGCCTAACAGACCCTGAGAAAAGATACTCCCAACCGGAGAAGGAGAGCCTGGCTGTCGTGTGGGCGTGCGAACACTTCCACATCTTTATTTACGGGAAACATTTCACGCTCATAACCGACCATCAGGCGCTTGTCACGATCTATGGAAATCCCAAATGCAAGATGCCACCCAGGATCGAGAGATGGGGCTTGCGGCTGCAAGAATACACGTTCTCGATCATTCACAAACCGGGGAAGGATGAGAATCCAGCTGACTATATGTCTCGCCACCCCCGAGACTCATCAGAGACTGCGCCCTCCATTGCGGAAGAATACATCCACTTTGTGGCTAATCATGCTCGTCCACCAGCCATCCCCATGCACGCCATTCGGGAAGCGACCAACCAAGACAGCATCCTACAGGCAGTAATAAAGCGTACCCGAACGAACAGATGGAGATACCACCCGCAGGAGGAAGAAGAAAGCCCTGCCGCCAAGAAAGAACTCCAAGCCTTCCGGCATGTCTCCGACGAACTCTCTGTAACTGGTGACGACCTCCTCCTCAGAGATCACAGACTAGTTATACCAGCGACACTGAGACAAGGAGTAATCGACTTGGCCCACGAAGGCCATCGAGGAGTCGTCTCCACCAAAAGAGCACTGAGAGAACGTGTCTGGTTCCCAGCCCTCGACCAGATGGTCGAGGACACTTTGAAAGACTGCCACCCATGCCAACTGACCAGCCACAGTAATCCACCTGCACCCCTACAGATGACCCCATTGCCTGATGGGGTATGGCAAGAAGTCTTTTATGGCCCCCTGCAATCCGGGAAGTATGTAGTCGTCATCCTGGATGAATACTCCAGGTTCCCAGTGGCCCAGTTCATATCATCCACCAATGCCGCCTGCACCCTCAAGGTGCTTGAAGAAGTCTTCGCGACCTGGGGTGTCCCCAGGGTCATCAAGACGGACAACGGGCCCCCATTCAACGGTCATGAGTTCAGCGACTTCGCGAAACACATGGACTTTCAACATCGCAAAGTCACGCCACTCTGGCCTCAGGCCAACGGCACCGTGGAAAGATTCATGTCCACCATCAAGAGAACATTCCAGCAAGCCACGCTGAAAAGAAAGATCTTCAGTCAGCACTGAACGAGGTCCTTAGTGCCTACAGGACCACTCCCCACTCTACGACGGGCCAATGCCCTGCGACTCTCATGCTTGGGAGGACAATGAGGAACCGGATCCCCACATGGGACGGAGCCTTGAGAAAACCTCCGTCGGATCAACATCACAGAGACATGGCCATAACGGATCAACACCGCAAGGACAAGATGAAAGAATATGCGGACCGCAAGCGAAGGGCCCGGTCCCCCTCCCTGAAAGAAGGCGACAGAGTCGTTGTCAAGCAGGAACAACGCCAAAAGACTGATTGTCGTTTCAAAGATGAGCCCCTAACAATTACCCAACAAAAAGGCACCATGGTGACAGCAGAATCAGAGACACGAAGAGTCACCCGCAACGCTTCTCACTTCAAGAAGTGCTCTCCTGAAGTTCATGACAGTACACCTGTGGTCCCCACACCTGAAAGCAGGGACAACCCTGAGACTGCTGCGCCCGATGCCGGACCTTCACCTACAGAAGAACCCTCACCTGAGGATGTCGTGTCCACACCAGCGAGACCCCGCCGTCACGTGCGGCCTCCCAAGAGACTGATTGCAGAGATGGACTAATCTCTATTTTTCATTTGTTACTTTATTAAGAAAGGAGGAGATGTAACGAAGTTAGCAGTCTAGTAGCTGGGGTGGGCGGAGCTAGGTGGGCAGAGGGGAAAAGGAGGGGACAGGACAGGAAAGGGCAGTCAGAGTAGGGACAGGGACGAGAGTAGTTGTGAGATAATAAAGCTCCAGTTATAACTCTACATAGCGTCTGTGATTATTGTAGCAGGATGCTACACTATTGCAATACTAAAAGTGAGAAAACAGTTGCTAAAGAGATGAGGAATGCTTCTTATACTCTAACGATTTCAACACTTTGTTTTGGAAATAATCCTCTACCACTGTGTCAAGTGCCGTCATTCAGCAAGGCCTGACAGAAGCTGCCAGACAGTCAATAGGTCGCATGTCATATATCTTCAGAGTTTGCAGTGCACAAGCAAGTGACTACAGCTCACTTGCGCACCAGCCCCATCCATCCACATCCAGTAAAGCAGATGCTTCTGGATCTTGAGGTTTGATTTGGCAATAGGCACTCAATAGTGTATTCAGTACCTGTGTGAACAGGGGAAGAACAGAGTTGGAGAAGAGAGAGCTTGGGCATGATATGCGTGCAACATTCATGGTGCCTGAGGGGACAGATTATTTATTTTCAAATTAGTAATACAGCACCTGCTGTGACACACCAGATGTGACATGATGCAGCTCCTTGCATACCATGCGTGACACCCACCCAGTGCCTAATTTGAGCTGGTGATTTCTGGTGCTAGGTATCGACACTTAATCGTTAACCCCTTGTGCTTATAGCTAAAACTTGACCCAAAGGTATTGTAGCACTTTTCATGAGCACCAGTTAAGGTTACTTTCATTTTATGTAGGCACGAGGAGATTAAGAGATTTGCTCAGAATCACAGGATGTTAAGCCTATGCCGAGAGTCGAACTTGGTTCCCCACATACAGTTAAGTGTAAGATTTTACCACCCTACATCTGCAGAAAACCTGACAGAGCAGTAGACATGATATGGGCCTTGTTAGACTTGGCTTTTTCAACGGGTTTATCCCACACATTTGGCTTTTTGGCCTCCTGTTTTTGTTGGTTTTAGAGCTCTGGGCACTTTACCACTGCTATTCAGTGCTTAAGTGCACATGCTCTCCCGTGAAATTGTTATTATGGACTGGTGTTTCCATGAGTGGCATATTTGAAATACTGGTATGTCCCTAGTAATGTGCACTGAGTGTACCAAGGCCTGTAAATCAAATGTTACTAGTGAGCCTGCAGCACTGATTGTGCCACCCACAAAAGTAGCCCTGTAAAGGTTTTTCAGACCTGCCACTGCAGAGTCTGTGCGCAGTTTGTAACTGCCATGTCGACCTGGCAAGTGCACCCTCTTGCGAGGCCCTAATCTTCCTTTTTTGTACATACGAGTCACTCTTAAGGTAGGCTTAAGGTACCCCTGTGGGCAGGGTGCTGTGTATGGTATAGATAGGAGATGTACTGGTGTGTGTAACATGTCCTGGGTACCACTTCTGGAATTGTTGTTTCAGTTGCCACAGAGAAGTGAAAAGCAACCGACTCCGTCACCGGCTCCGTGTCCTGAAGGCACCGCAGAGGGCACCATCGCATCTCGCATCACAACCCTGGTCTCACTGATGATGATGGCCATTGCCACTGAGCTGCTGCTTGCACCATGACCTGTAGGAACCGCACTCCGCACCACTTCGCTTCGCCGCCAGGGTCTCACCCACGCCATCATTGCCTGCTGACTTCGACACCCGTTTCAGCGGATGGAACTGTTGGATTATGTTGTTTCCAGTATTGCTGTTGCCCCAAACAGAGCTACCGACTCAGAAGAACTGTGTTTTTGAGATATTTTTGCAATTTTAAAGGATATCTTGCAAAGTATATATTTTTGAAGTACTGTATGTTGTATTCATATCGTTTTGGTCTTGTTTTGAATACATAAATTATTGGAAATTTTTCTAAACTGGTGTGGTGTCCTTTGTAGTGTTTTCACTGTGTTACTGTTGGTTATGTGCAAAAGCTTTACACATTGCCTCTGAAATAGGCCTGACTGCTCATGCCAAGCTACCAAGGGGTTGAGCAGGGGTTATTTTAGGAGTGTAACTCCCTTATCCTGGTTAGAAGGAAGGGTCCCTTCTTGGACAAGGTGCAAACCATTGCCAACTAGAGACCCCCATTTCTAACAGGCCTTAATTACAGACCACCTAAAGTTTAGTGAAACTGACATCATGCTTGTGTTGACCTCCAAATATATCATGGGGGTCGACCTCTTGTTCCCCTCATTAATTCCTTAGCAGCCTTAAGAGAGCACTATTAGAGCTCTCTTTACTTTGTGGTCCTGTTTCCACCTTAGTGACCAGAGTTCTGAACAGGGCCGTATTGGCCATGGATTTCTCCAGTCATTTCCCCGGGGGAGTTGGGGCTCTTGGACAGGGTCGGCCCTAGGACAGTGTGACCACACAGGATGCTAACTTCAGGTAGGGGCATCGATTTTTGATATATTATGGTTTTAAAAGCACCTGCTGCTACATTCCTGGCCTCCAGCAATTTTCAGGCATCAATACAAATGTCAAGATAACTCTGGTGTTTAATGTTTTTTCTAGAGAAAGATCAGAGGTTTGTCTAGTGGAAGGTTTGACTGGGAAGGTAGCACAGAGGGTTAATATGTGTGCTGCAAAGAACATGTACTATTCAGATCACAAAGTGCATATAATGTAAATAGGGCAGTGGGTGGCTGCTTTTGTCTAAGAGATCCTTTGTTATTTGGAGTTTATAAGTTATAATCCTAGCATAGAACAGTGAGCTATTAACGGTCATCAAAGACCTGCATGCAAACTGCAGGGTATAGAGTAGAACGTTCTGATTTTCGTTCCAGTTTTTCGTTATCCTAATGTTGGAAAAAGGGTTTATTAGGTTAGAAATCAATTCTGATCATTAAAGAGAACCCCCAAAAAGGGTGTTACATTTTAGTTTGTGCTTCTCCAAACCAGGCACTATTAAACTATACCGATTAAAAGTATGTATGATATGTTTACTCCTAGATCTGGTATCCCGATATGTCCCTTCCCGATCGATGAGATCAGCTACCTTGCACTGTTTACCACACCCAGTTTTGGTGGAGCTCATATTAAGGGGGCCTCTTTCGCCGTCTTAGGACCTGAACTCTGGAATTCTCTTCTAGTTGCACTCAGAAACTGTGACTCACTGCTAACCTTCCGTAGGAACCTAAAAACCATGCTCTTCAACTCCCCTGACTGACCCATTGCTCTGGTAGTTCACTGTGTCCCTTGCTAGTGTCTCCCTCTAGCGCCGGGAGACCCTTAGGGTTGTTGCGTGCTATATAAATTTCATTAAATAAATAAAATAAAAAATACTCCTACACCTTGTAGTCCTCTGTCTTATGTAACATTTCCTATATACTGATTTACACACCTACGATTCATTGTCTCCACGTAGTGGGTGTTCAGACACAAAACACTGGTATGAGGGGTGGCGGCAATATAAAAAGAATTAAATGCATCTGAGAGAGAGCGGTTATGGAGACTGTGAAAGGGTGGTAGTGAGAGAATCCGTGGTGGAGGTGGTCATTGGGAGCGCAACAATCATTGTTGCACTGGGCACCATCAGCGCTAAAGCCGGCCCTGCTCTTGGAGGCCGGTTTTGAAAGCCCAGGGCGCTGCTGGCACAACTATCACATTCCCCAACTCCACCAGGTGAGTTGCAGCAGGGACAGCATGAATCTTTAGAGAGAGAGACAGAGAAGCAGCAGGGAGAGAGAGCGAGAGAGAAAGAGTAGAAAGAGAGAGAGAGTAGCGAGCGAGTGAGGAGAGAGGTGAATGCAATCAAATAGGAAGGAGGGAACAGCGAGAAGGGGAAAGACAGACAATGGATGGATGGAAAAAGAGAGAGTGAGAGAGAGAGAGAGAGAGAAAGAGAGAGAGGGAGAGAGAGCAAAGGGAGTTAAAGAGTGGCCCTGGTCTGAGCATTTGTGCCAGGGCTGATTTTGGTTTTCAGTCGAGAGTAGTTTGTACCGGAAGTACCAAAGCACAAGATCGAGAAAGATGCAATAACCACCGACTAGTCTTGACAGACGTCCGTGCCACTAGAGAGGCATATGAAAAGACAGTCACGTTGTCGTCAGAGTAAGCATCTTCAGTGTCTACGTGCAGCCCGGCCACAGCTTTATTAAGGATCGCTCCAGCTGGTATCTTTCGAGAGATGTCAGGTAATCAAATTGCAGCAGGAGCTGCATCTGGCCATCCTAGCTTGGAATGAGTCATCAATGCGCGCGGGCTCACAACGGAGCAGCACTGTTGTATGGGAGAGCTGTTACTGTAATATTTTACTTTTAGACCACATATTCAACAGGCTCTTCCCTCCTCCATCTCTCCTTTACTCATCCCAGACCTCAACCTAACTACTATGATCTCCCAATTAACACTTCTGATTTTCTTCCTTTTTCTATCCCCCCCCTATTACTCTATTCAGTCCAACTAATAGACTCACATTATCTCGCACCTCCCAAAACTAATAATATACTCATATTTCCCTATACTAATCCAGCACTAATCCTTTTGGATTCCAGAATAGCGTGCTACTTGCCGAAAAGCACGTCAAAGCCTCGTTTGGGGTGGTAAGCACTATATAAATATAATTACAAATACAATATACACTGACGATCTGGAATCGCCTCTAGTCAATGCCAAATTGACAAAGAAGGGAAGTTAGGCTGGAGACAGGCGCTAGGGGTAAGGTTCTAGGCCTAGGCTTTTCCTTTACAACTCATTGCTTTTTGGCGTGTTCGTTCACTTGGTTTAATGGATGCAAACCAAAATGACAATGAAGGCATTAGGTTGTTAAATTGACCGAAGCGTTGTTTCAGGGAGTGGGGAATGTGTACTTGGGGTGACACTCCACCTCTACCCAAATAAATACATTCTTGGATTGATAGTTCGGTCTGGGGTCCCTGAGTCAGGCTGCTATGTTTGTGTCGGAATAAAAAGACAAAAGTGTGACCTTTGATGCAAAACACGAGAAAGAGAGACAGACATACATTTGGTGGCTGCATTTAACAATGTGAAACAAAATAACTTACCAGTCCAAATCGTGTGACCTTAGATGAACATGTTATTTCACAGAGCAGCCTTTTCCTTTATTATCACATAGGAGAGCACTTTTAAATACTCGCAATCAGAATGTGTGCTTTATATACACCTCCCATGTTTGATCTAATAGACTATTATGTTGCTCCATCTCTAATAAGAATTTAGGCTATGTTTAGGGTTTACATGATTGTTGCCTTGCCCTTTAGTTCGCTTTATTCCGGTCCAGGGAAGACATGGCTTGGCAGTTCGGGCTGGACTGTTCCCATGAGGCACAGGGTCAAGGCTGATTTGCATATGGCCATGTCTGAACTGGGGTGGTGTGGAGTCCAAAAAAACGATGGATTTAGGCCCAGATCCCTGTACTGGGGTGAATGTATGACATTGTTCTGCATTCTGTCCATCACCTGTTATTTTTGCTTTAGTTCACTAGTGGCATTGTTGTTGGGGCAAGCCAATAGTGTTTTTAAGTTCATGTTGAAAAACTATCACTTTTAATAAATGTCTGTCTATGCAAGATTATAATCTGATGTAATAAGGTTAAACTCTTCTGCATGTTAAAGAAATATATTTGTTTTGAAATTTCAAGAGACTGTATTATATTTTTACATTATGTTTGTTGCAAGATATACATGTCAAACCAGGGTCAGACTGGGACAGAAAACAGGCCCAGGCACCAAAATAAAAGTGGCACCCCCATCAGGCGCGCAACATCCATTGGCCTCAAAGGGCTTCAGCACCCCCTGTCGTGTGTGGCAGCCCGGGATGAGACACTTCCCGGGCCGATCACAGCCGCACCCGAGCACTTCACAGGTCTTTAAAAGACCTTGTGCATGTTAATGGGGCTTTGTTATTGTTTCCCCCCTTCTAAGAGCCCCTGCAGCTCGACTCTGCCGATTGCCTAAAGATTCAGCCCCACCCGAAATGTTTTCTTAGCCCCCCCAAAATTTGACTCTAGTTGCGCCTCTGACCCCCATTAAAGAATCAGATGGCTGAAAAAGTGCCCCATGTTAGCAATTGAGGCAGTTTTGAACTTTTAAAGATGTGCTGTATAAATGATTTGCAGGGTATGGAAGACTGAATTGATTGAGCTTGCTGCAGGCTATTTCTTTTTTATTATCAGAGAAATCAGCAGTAAAAACTGGCCCAGAGGGCCATAAAACTGGCTCACAAGCAGCCAAAAACCTGGCCCACACATTGGCCTGTCAAAGCAGGCAGTTAGACAGCACCTAATTGCCCTATAGGACAGTCCAGTCCTGAGTCAAATGCTTTTATGGCTTGGCTTGTGCATGGGCTCAGGCTCAGCTCACTCTATTAAATTTGCTGGCACACCCACCTCTATTTGCAACTTGGGTAGTACATTAGGCCGTCAGTCACTTGATAAAATGATTTGTAAAAGCCAGGACTGTAAACACAGTGTGCTGCCTACATGCACTAATTTTACAACTCTACTATCAAGGCTTCTTGTAACAGAGACGAAGAAGAGTGCGTACAGTGAAATTATATTTAAAATAAGTTTTCCCTGGGCAGGGATACCAGACTGGTGTGTTGTATGTCACCCTAGTCCTGAGTTCCTGGGGACAACTGCCATTCCCAGGTAGGACGGGCAGGGACATAGCTTCAGGTTGGTGTCTGGGGTGTGACACCCTCCCAAATGCATTCTTGGCTTGGTAGTTGAGTCTGGGGTACCTGAGTAGAGTTTGTTATGTCTGCGTTGGTTTTTCCTCGTCATTCTCATTTGCTAAGCGCAGTTAACTTGGTTATTTTTTGGAGCAGAAACTTAAATGTATGTAGAGATTGGTTTACCAAAAAAATAGTAAAGCTCCACCCATCGAAGTACTTCTTGAATGGATGAAAATGTACTACTTTTCACAAAAAGTAGTCACCCTGCACCTCATGGAAACAGTTCATCCCGAACCTTAGTCATCTCACGGGAAACGCTTTAGGGAACTCACTGTTGGATTTTAAATCCAACACCTTCCCTACTGTTGCACAGACTGGAGTTGGAATAGTAAAATATACTATTCCTAACTCGAGCGCTTCCCTAAAGCAAGTCGTTGTAATTACTTGCATTGTAATGGAACGCATGGTAACGACACGTTCGTTGTATTGCCTGCGCTGTAAAGGCATGCAATGTAAACGGATGCGTGAATATGTCATACATCCTCATCTCACCTCTCCTCAGCTCATTGCTTTTTTAGTTGGGAAATTTCACATCGTTCCCACCCAAATATCACTGTGTAAGCTATGCCCCATTAAATGGAACTGGAAATAAGGTATTCTGTTGAGATGGAAAACAAAAAGTGATGAGTGGAATGAATCTTAGTTAAAGGCAATTTTACAGGGCCGCATTTCAGACCAATGTTTGAGAAGTGAGATGGAGTAGGGGCTCAGGAGGCAATCCTATGCCAACATTTAATGCCGCTTTGGTACCAGTTACATTGCACCTGCATCCTCCATTCACACAATTTACCCCCATTGTTCTAAAGCAAGCTGCACCCCTCACCTTTCATGTGGAATAAACCAAAATACCAGGGCCCTGTAGCTAAGTTTGATGAAAGGCCTTTGAGATTCTGCCGGATGTACGTTGTTACAACGCATGTTGTAACAACGCATGCCTTTACCACGCAAGTCTTACAACGCAAGTCGTTACAACGACTTGCGTTGTAGGGCGTGGATTTAGGAATCTTATAATTTTATATTCCAACACCAGTCCCCGTAACAGTACGGAAGGTGTTGGAATATAAAATTGCAAGATTCCTTATCCCACAGCGCCATCCAGCGCAAGTCGTAGTAACGACTTGTGTTGTAATAGCTGCGGGGTAAAGGCACTGCGGTGTAAAAACCGCGTCATAAACGATGTTCCCCGATTCTGCCATCTCACACGTCATGTTACGTGGTTTTGGTATGCTGCAGCATTTTCCTATTCCTTTGACTTGTGTCACTGTTGGGTAAATAAGAAGTTCAGACCACAGTGTTTGGCTTGTGGGGTTTTCAGCAGAATAGCACCATGTATTTCATTGGGCAGGGTGACCATGGATACTGAGATCTGCAGTGGGTGGGTTTTCCCTAAGCTAGAGCTTCATGACTGTGTGACCTTTCTCTGTTGTCGGTGATTGTGGATCATAAGGTCTGTAGAATGTGGGTTTTCCCAACAGTAGTGCTGCATGGGGGCAATTACGACCTTACACCTGCCGAAGTGACACTAGATGATGAGGTCTGTGTGGGTTTCCTCTTAGGTGTTGGCAATAGAAGGGGTGGGAATCTGGCCAACTTCAACTGAGCTGAGAAAGGGAGTGCTGCTGGATCTTATGACCTTTAGCTGCCCTGAGTAGGTAAAAGTGATGTGGTCTGTAGGGTGTACCTTTTAACTTAAGGCAGTGTTCCATGGGAAGGGTGGATCTTATCACCTTTATATTGGCTCGAGTAAGATGGTACTCCATTAGACTGGTAGTTCTGTTTTAGCCTGCTACCTGTCCCAAATGAGTGGGGTCTGTAGTGTTAAGTGTTTAGGTCGAGCCTGGGCAGTGCATGCGCTGCTCTGCAAGGCATGATGTAGCCAGGTATGGACTTGAAGCTCCACCCACTCTTCCCCCATATTTTTCAATTGTCCTTTGGAAACTGTGGCTTTTCATTGGTCAATAGGCTTAATAGCCCTTTCTTTGTACCACCTTGTCTCATTTTGTAATCTTCCACGAGGACACTCCCTTTTCATCTGTTGTTGCTCGTTAGGCTTTAATTACAGCCTCCATGCACCATTTTGCTTAATGGTTTTATCATGCCTGCTTCTGCAGGCAGAACACGCTCTCTCGCAACGCTTTATTACAATTTTATTTACATGGCACAGCATGCCACGCTGATTGTGGCGGCCGTGCCTTTGCTTTATTTGCTGTGCCACACGTGGGAGCCTGTTGGTTTTTTTTTTAGTCTTTATTACATTTTTTTTTAATTACCCCATGCCACACTTACACTTTAATGGTGGCCGCACCTCTTACCTTAAATGAGTCTAAAGAAAGGGGCGTGGCCGCCTTTTACGTGAAAGCATGGCATGGGGAGCTTTTACAAAAAAAAGCATTAGTTTGTCAACTTGACAAGCAAATGCTTTTTTTGTAAAAGAGCCCCATACAGTGCTTTCACTTTAATGTTTGCCAAATAAATTAGTCTAAATAAAGAGGCGCGGCCGACATTAAAGTTAAAGCATTGCATGGGAGTTTTAACAAACAAGTGTTTGCTTTGCAATAGGTGTAGCATTCACAATTCTCTCGTAAATGCGAGACCTACTGCATTGCAAATGCTTGTTCTTGAAGTATCAATCCACTGGAGTTATGGCTCTTGTGACCTTCCAGCTGCCTCAAGTGAGTGGGGGATGAGATGTAGAGTTTGTTTTTTCAAAGGTAGTGCCCCATTGGGGGGAGATGGGGTGCATGAATCCTACAACATTCCACTGTACCGAATGAGTGGGGCTAATGTGGTCTGTAGTGTGGAGGGATCTTACAACTTTCCACCTGCCCAGTGTGAGAGTGTGTGATGTGATCTGTAGTATTTAGTTTTCCTTAAGGGGTTGCTCCGTGGAAGGGATGGATCTTGTGAACTTCCTCCTTTTCCTTGACACGTGTACAAGGTGTCAGTAGGCTCTTGGGTGTAAACCGTGATAATCTGGGCAAGTGTTTCAACTGACAACCTACACACATTTACGAAGGAGTCTGCACTCAGTGCTTTCAATATATCTGCCATGTAAGAAAATGCCTCTTTTTGTATGGTCACCCCCACGTTTCTGGACTGATGGGGCTGTTGTTTCGAGTCTGAGACTGCACTGAGGGCTGCTAACCAGACCTCAGTGCCAGTGCCCTGACCCTGAAACCTGTACATTACATTGGTTTATACCCAATTGGCATAAGCAATTTTACCTGTAAGTCCCTAGAATATAGTACCCCAGACACCAAGCGTATGTAAGTTAGAGGGTCACCCCAGATATTGCAGCACTGGTTGTGCCACCTTGGGCTTTGAGCCACCTTGGGCTTTGACACAGGTAAAACAAATCTCCCGGTCTGCCCTTACAGACTGGCAGAGCAGTTTCGACCTGCTATCACGACTTTGCCATTTAATGCCATGGCAAAGTCAAATCTCCTCCTGAAACATGTGTAAGTCACCCCTAGGGCAGGCCTACTGAGCCCAAAGGCAGGGTGTATCATGTTTCTTGGGCAAAACAACCATTTTACATGTTCTCACAGTAAACACTGTTGTTTTTACTGTGGAAAGAACTGTTTGCCCCATTGGCTAACACATGTTTACACACTAACCCCTCAGCTGTGCTAACATCTGAAAGGTGCAACCAACTCATTATGTTCATATAACAGGTTATGGTATACAACTTTTACTAAGTTGCCACTTTCTTGCCTTCAATCTCCTGTGCCTTTACGGTTGCACAAGGAGCGTGAACCCGAAACAGCTGTCTTCCCTCCCAGGAAAGGAGACAATAGGGGCCTATGCTGGAGAGAGGTGTTACCCCCCTCCTGCAGGAAGCCACATGGGTGTTGACCCAAAAGGCGAGCTTCAAAGCTGAAGATGCCTTTGAGGAGAAACTGGGGAACACTTGGGAGAAGGGCATACCCATTGTTTAGGTAAACTAGCTGGCACTCAGGAAGGCGAGGGAAAACTGATGTCAAGCCATCACACTCCTACCAGTGTGACAATTCCAACTATTCCATGTTTCCAAAGCTTTAAGAATCGCTTGGGCAGCAGACAGTAGTCTTTTTAATGCATATTAGTTCATAAACCACTACTGTTGTGCTCATCGCTAATGAAGACAGACAGGGATGCCTTGTGGCAGCATGGCGGTGTTGATAATTAAGTGCCGAGCACCGGAAACCACCGGCTCAAATTAAGCACTGGATAAAAGTGCCTGGAACTACCTGAAGACTGCTTCTACATTTGAGGTACCTGTTTCTAAGGATCTTGTTGGTCCCCCTGACTGGCTCCATGCCGGAGTTGCTAGCCTAAATTAAGTGCATTAACACTTATCCAAAGTTTTCTTTAAAAATGTTTTTAAGTGCCAAATTTATTGAATTTGAAATTTGCTTACTCCGTGGTTATGTGAAAAGTGAATATTTACTGTAGATGTAAAATCTATATCTCCTGAACCATCTGGTGGATCTTTTACATTGTGGTGTCTAAATATATATATACAAATACAGTATTTTTATAAATTGGTGTCGGAATTCTTAAGTGTTTCGTAGATTTCTACTTCAGTTGTTTTGGTGCTGTTTAAATGCTTTACACATTTTCCTTGTGTAAGTTTTGCTGCTCAGAGCCACAGCACACCCAGGGTTGAGCTAGAGGGTTTAACAAATGAATAATTACTGTGATCCTCCGAGCACTCAATCATATATCAAATAGTCTTTATATAGTTTTCACTATATCTTTTAATGTCCAGTCTTCTTTTACATTCAATCCAATTTTCCTCATAAAATATTCGCAGCCAACGCACGTTTCGTCAAGTCCGTCTAGGACTAATGACTTCTTCAGGGCTGCAACCCAAATACACACAATCAGTTTTGAATTACACTCGTTGAACATAACAAAACAAATGCAATTTACATTTTTCATGAATCAACTATTAATCATTCTTAATAGTTCCTACGACCTTAACTTAGGTCCAATATCTATTTACAAATATTAACACACTGGTTATTCAAAGAAGACCCAATTTTACCAAAACCGTGTTGATCACGTCATTGAATGCAAATCAAATACATTACAAAAAATCACAGGCTATAGTTACATACGAGTCATATGCAAAGTACTTCAGTATAGGGTAAAAGGTTTCGGTCACTGATAACACCCTTAGCTTACAGGTTCTCTGATATGTCTCAACAGTCTACCTGCTTAAAACTCACCTATTCCTAGTTGCGTATCCACGCTTAATTTGTCCACATGTAGTAAACCCGTTAGATCTCAAGTATATATCTCCACATCTGTAAATGAAATTACCAGATACTGCTGTCAAGTACTAAACATGGGTTTTAAACTAATCAAGTAATAACCTGTAGGTCAATGTGGGCAATATAATTATAGGTAACCACTGTAACACTCACCAAATTATAATACTCCAACATCCGAGTAAATCCTATTCCAAATTGTCTTTCTGTCAAGTGACTAAGTCACTACCTATAGTAAAATAACAGCGTAATCAGTATTCTCAATTCTAGCATCCAACAATCTGAGCAAAGCAACAACAGACTACATATGTCTGTTCCATGTCTCTCACCTTGTACTTCTATATCAACGTTTCCCCTTTATTACAAATATCCTCCAGTTTCACATAATATGCCCACGTGTTCGTGTCTGGTAAGAAAAAGTGAAAATATATATTTAACAGGATATCCTAGTAGACTCCAAAACCGCTATAGTCAGTAGTTGCACGGTAATATTACTGTCGCGTGCTCACCATTAGTCAGTCCGAAGTATTCCGACTTTGGCGTCCAGCACGGGTGCCATCTTGGAGTGGCAATTTATATTAAATTGCACAGGCGCCATCTTGTAGTGTCCGATTTTAGTCTTTAGCGCGAATGCCATCGTGAAATGACGTTGTTAAGTACTATATACGGACGCCATCTTATAATATCCTATCTAATCAACTGATACATACGGGCGCCATTATGTAGTGGGTTTTAATTAATATTATGATATCCAACATTGGTATTCAACACAAGTACCAACTTCAAATATTATTTATGTCAAGTAAATATGTGCGCCCTCTAGAACTGAGTAATAGTTAACATGAACCCAACGGATTCACAATAGGAGTCGATATCCCGTTTTAGTTGTCTCATTATTGTTTTGAACCATACTTAATATGCCATATTATAGTTCATCGTTATCATTAGTATCATCTAAATAGATGAACGAGTTAAAGGAAAATTTAGATTACAATTGTCGTTCTCACAATATTATTTACAATATTGACGCAACTATTCCTTACTAACAATCTCTACAACCTGCAAGCCTCGGGGGTCCTCAGACACACCACCACCTTTTCCCATAGTCATCTTTACATGTCATCCATCGAGTTTAAGTATTTTTCAAGAAAAAGACAATTACGTGAGGCAGTAAGTTTTAAAAAAAAAATCAAGATAGATTCAATACTCCACCTCTATATGCCAATCCATTAGTATATACTAGTTCTGTAAGTCATTATACTTTCTCATCATACAGAGTTGTTGGTGTTCGGAGACATTTATATACATAGAGAATAAAGAACAAATAGTACTCTCAGCTTCCTAAGTAAAACTCATACTCATGGTCAACATTAAGGCCACACTCAACCGCTTTGAGTCTAATCAGCCAAAGTACCTCACGCTTCCTCAAAGCCAACAGTCTATTGCCCCCTCGCAATTGGGTATCTTGTATCACCATTCTTTGCAACTACTGACTATAGCGGTTTTGGAGTCTACTAGGATATCCTGTTAAATATATATTTTTACTTTTTCTTACCAGACACGAACACGTGGGCATATTATGTGAAACTGGAGGATATTTGTAATAAAGGGGAAACGTTGATATAGAAGTACAAGGTGAGAGACATGGAACAGACATATGTAGTCTGTTGTTGCTTTGCTCAGATTGTTGGATGCTAGAATTGAGAATACTGATTACGCTGTTATTTTACTATAGGTAGTGACTTAGTCACTTGACAGAAAGACAATTTGGATTAGGATTTACTCGGATGTTGGAGTATTATAATTTGGTGAGTGTTACAGTGGTTACCTATAATTATATTGCCCACATTGACCTACAGGTTATTACTTGATTAGTTTAAAACCCATGTTTAGTACTTGACAGCAGTATCTGGTAATTTCATTTACAGATGTGGAGATATATACTTGAGATCTAACGGGTTTACTACATGTGGACAAATTAAGCGTGGATACGCAATTAGGAATAGGTGAGTTTTAAGCAGGTAGACTGTTGAGACATATCAGAGAACCTGTAAGCTAAGGGTGTTATCAGTGACCGAAACCTTTTACCCTATACTGAAGTACTTTGCATATGACTCGTATGTAACTATAGCCTGTGATTTTTTGTAATGTATTTGATTTGCATTCAATGACGTGATCAACACGGTTTTGGTAAAATTGGGTCTTCTTTGAATAACCAGTGTGTTAATATTTGTAAATAGATATTGGACCTAAGTTAAGGTCGTAGGAACTATTAAGAATGATTAATAGTTGATTCATGAAAAATGTAAATTGCATTTGTTTTGTTATGTTCAACGAGTGTAATTCAAAACTGATTGTGTGTATTTGGGTTGCAGCCCTGAAGAAGTCATTAGTCCTAGACGGACTTGACGAAACGTGCGTTGGCTGCGAATATTTTATGAGGAAAATTGGATTGAATGTAAAAGAAGACTGGACATTAAAAGATATAGTGAAAACTATATAAAGACTATTTGATATATGATTGAGTGCTCGGAGGATCACAGTAATTGTTTGGACCATTGGTTTGTCTTGGAGACTGTGGTAACCAGTCCCCCACCTCTTCCTGAGCACCTAATAGATTTATTGTTTCATTACTTATACCTGGACTCTGTGCTGTGCGCTCTTGTATACCGTTACCAATATAGGTTTAACAAATGAAACCTACTGATCCTAAGGGGGTTGGTAAGCGTATTACACAGTGAGGTCGCACAACCACACCGTATAATACACCTCATTTCTTAACATGCCCTATATAGAAAACCATGATGAACGAAGTATGCAATTTCTGTCCGTTAGTTTGAACAAAAACAAAAGGTACAACAGTCAGTAGTCAGTGAGTTAAGAATGCAACGAGGAGGTAAAACTGCCTGCATGAATCCATTTTACTCACGTAAACTTGGTTTTTGTTTATATTTCTTTATTGATAATCTGACAACCATAAAGGAGATAATTTTCAGCAGAGAATTTAGTAGTGTCCAATACCTTCATGATACTTGCTTTTTACTTATGACAGAACTATCACAGTATTCAGAGTGTATATCTTGTATATTGCCACACAATCTGCGTATCTGCATAAAAGCACTAAAACAAAAATTGCCATTGTTCATAACACGTTGTAAGAAATACTCAGAGCATATACCATGTAGAGGAAATAACTGTCTGACCTCAACTGAATGCTGTATACTGCAAGGAATTATTAGTAATGAGGAGGTGGAAATTGACACGCGTGGAAACATTTAGGAGGACAAATGCCACCGTGGGCAGAGGGGAGTGGGGTAGGGGCGGTTCGTCCCACCTACAAAGGTGCGGCCATGGACAATCTGCGCATCTCCCCAGTGTGTGTGAGCCCCAGTATGCTCTTCCCTTCAGGAATGAGCCCCATTTGTCTGGCCTCAATCACTAGATAGGCTTGTTAAGCTCAAATACATACCTTGTGCTTTGGAAAAAGTATAGAGTTGAGTCCCATAGAATGGGCGCCAAGGAACCTAATGCAGGCAACGAGGATGGCTGCCGGCCTCACCAGTGGATAATAAAAGACAGCTATAGTGGCGGTGCAGCAAGGCCCTGACACTGCTAGGCCATAGGGCTATTGCTCCTGATACACTAATGATATATTTGTTCGTGACAACACCCTGTAGAGGAGAGCCCTGTTCTTCCAAGCCCCATAGTAGCAAATAGTGGAGACATTTTGAGCAGTGTCACAGAGCCTTCAGACATAACCCAGCAAGAAGGGCTTGTTGATGCTAAAGTGCCTACGCAGGATCAGAGACAGTGTTAACCTCAAGAGTATGCAAGGCAATGCTTCCAACAGATCACAGTTTTGACAGCAAATAAAACGGCATAATCAATTAAGTGTCAAAACAGGAAGAGACAAAAGCCTTCTAAAGGTTTAAAACCATGAAGATGTATTAAATGATTAAAGTGCAGTACAGAATGCAAAAAGGTAATAGTCAAAGTGCATAATAACTCAATATAGAGAATTAGCATAAAGCTCAATCAGATGCAGCAAAGAGTCTGACATGAAGTCAGGTGTCAGGACAAAAATATTCTAATACCAAATCAAGAGACTGGCTAATGGAGTTCTGTTCTCAAAGAGTTGGGGGAAACCAGCCTTGCTCTACATCCAATTACAGAGGTTTATAAATGGAATACACTGTATAAATGGCATTGTCAGCATAAGATGATCATATACATCACAAAAAGTGATAAATAAAATAGAGCATCCTCTAATATTTTCCTAATTCCATCCTGTAATATGAATATTAAAACCACCCCTTTCACCTAATATATCGCATTTGTCAGTACAAATCCAGTTACATTCAAAACCATGAATGAATAGTCCTACAGTAACACAGGCAAGAGGAGCCTTGAATGCAGGGGTGGCCGGCACGGATCGTGGGTGGTGGTGTGGGTGCAGGGGGGACGGGGAATCTTGCTCACGGGTGACTTAAAAAAAAAAAGAATAAAAAAAAAAAAGTTACCTTACCGCCGCCGAGTCCTGCGTGGTCTCTCCTGCTCGCCTGCGTCTGGCTCCAGGTCGGAACAGGAAGCAGGCAGCCAGGCTCCCACCCCTAAGAACAGGGGAGTACGCATGACTGTTTAGGGCGGTCCAAGAGAACCGACTAAACAGTCATTGCGCACAGCAGTGTCCACTACTCCTCTCCTGCAGCTCCGCCCCTCCCCCTCACGCACTGCCGCAGCAGGGGGAAAAAATAAAATGATAATAATATTTAGTTATTATCATTTTATTTTTTCCTTTCTTTGCTGCTCCTGGCAGTGGGGCGACAGCCTCCGCTGCTTGAATATTGCCAAAGTTCTCCAAGAACAGCATGTCAACACAGAGCACTATACTGATGCACATTTTGTTACATGTGATGAGAGAAATGGAAACACACATCATGGCTGCTGTAGGATCTAAGATGGCGTTTGGGCCTAGTTCAGGCGCAGTTGTGTAAAGCAAAGCTTTTGTTTTGGAGCAAAAATCATCTTAATGTGAGGTTTAAAAGTTTAATAAATCAAATTCAGGTCCCACGGGCTCCGTAAGTTCAACAATCGCAGCTGATACCTGCAGTGATCTGCAATTCACAAGTTAGAATCCGTCAGCTGTCCGTCCTTCTAGATAAACATCAGGGGCCTCATTTATGAAAAGTAACGCATCGCTGCGTGAAAACAGCGATGCGCCACTTTTCACTGCGCCCTCCTTGCGACACCAATGATGCGTCATATTCAGTATGAGGCATCATGGCGCAAGGAGTTACAGATACGTCAGTATTTCTGACGCATCTGTAAGCGCAAAAGTGACGCATTGCTGGAGTGTGTGTCACGAAGTGACGCAACTCCAGCAATGTGTCCTTTCACATGGGGCACGCCCCATGTGAAAGGGCCTGTGTCAGTCTTACACCTGCTGTGAGGCAGGCGTAAGAAATTGACTTCTATGACTCTTTCTTGCATCAGAACGCCCCCCCCCTGCATACATTATACCTGGCGTAGGTATAATGTAGAGCAGGGGTTTACAAAATGACGCATCTAGGTAGATGCGTCACTTTGTAAATATGGTGCAACAAGGCACATTTTTTACGCTGCTGGTGCGTCACAAAAAGTGACGCACCAGCGGCGTAAAAGTGACGCACGGCCTCATAAATGAGGCCCCAGTTATTTACAGAATATAGAAAGAGAACTGAGGTGTGAAACACTAAATGGAAAATAAGGGATTGCTAGCTCTGAATAACCTGTAAAAATGAAGACCTCAATATGTTTTGTTTTAGTGGTTCGTCATGGTGTGCGGTTTGCATGGAATGCAGTCAAAGTAAAGTTAATCCTGCCACCCTCAAGAGGAGACCCTCAGAGCAGAGGGTGAGAATGGAAAAAACAAGATGGTGACAGTGGAGGAGAAATCAGGACTGACCTCGAATGAGACTACAGGCCATGAGTAAAAGGAGAGTTAAAAAGGAATAATGCGGCAAATAAGGACATGGCATTCTTAACTAAACAGGGATGAGAAAAAAAGGGCAACAAGCAATGGTAAATGCATTAGGTTTCACCCATATGATTAATAATAATTTTGTTGTAGTTTGTGAGCAGTTGCGTTATGCATGTTACTAAAACACCATTAACGTGTTATTAGTTGTCTTATGAGAAAGGTGATCTAAACAAGTCGCTCTTGTAAAGGCAGTGAGGGAGAGATGTTAAAAAAAAATGAACATGAAGACAGCAAACACGCATCAAATGCGTGCTACTGGCACAATAAAATGTATAAAAATGCATGCTCCAAAAAACAACTAAAGTACCTCCAAGGTGTGGGAGGCAAGAATGTTTTTTTTTAAAAATGCGTGCAGACAGGATGTGACAAACATTAAAACAAACAACCACAATCTAAACAAAATAATGTTTTAAAAGGCTTTGGACGGAGAAATGTACAACATTTTTTTTGAATATGAAGACAGCAAACACGCATCACATTTGTGCTGCTGGCACAACATTATTTCACCAGAGTGCGAAATAACAAAAACGAGATAAGTACTTTTAAGGCATCGGAGGCATAAACAGTACATAAAAAAAAAAACGCATAAAATGTAGTGAATGAAATGCTGCAGTTAGAAGGCAATCAGGTTTTAGCTCTCCTTCGTGCGCTGTAGCAGGTGCAGAGCCACTCTGACCCCGGGCTGCACTGGCCCTAATAAACATTTTACTGCTCAATCCTGGAGGAGGGTTTCCATTTCTTGTATTAGGCCCCATGGCACCCTTTCAGCACCTTTGAAACCAATATTGTCTGGAATTTGGAAAAAGCACAGTCAGGGTCATTTGTAATGCACAGAACTGACCCTTTCAGCCCAGTCAAACTGAATGTTTCAACTTACTTGGACACTCAGGGGCATATTCTCAAGGACTCATCGCCGATTTAGCTGCACTTTTCCGCCACGAAATAGATAGATTTATCACCCCATTCACAAGCCTGCGCTAACAGCCGACATCGTCAGTTTACCTGCGATAGCTTCCACTAAAAAGATCGCTAAGGCTGATAGCGACAACTAACGCTAATCATATGCAGAGTAGGCGTTCCCGTGCAAAAACTCTCGATAACACCACTTCGCGAAATTCTCAATGACCAGCCAGATCGGCGATGCGGTCCAAAAATAGGTGATAAGGCATGTTAGCAGCAGGGACTCAAGACTTGCTTTTTTCTGGTCTTAAGTAGGACGAAAACCTGCAGTATAAGAGGAGCTCAGCCCAGAGTCACATCTGAAAACCAACAGATGCCATGGAGCTACTAATCATGGAGCCTGGAGACCCAAGAGGGCCACAACACCCACCACCACCACCCCCAGGACCACCCCCTCCCGGAATGCCACGAGGCAGCACAGAACAAGACAGCAGACCTTCGAAAAAATGCACCAGCCTCAGAGATTTAACGCCAGAGGATGTCAATGCCCACTACAGTCTCAAAAGGACAACCATCCTCCGCATCCTGACCCACATTGCCCACAGGCTGACGGTACCAACACAGCGAACAGCCAACCTCCCACCTCAGACAAAGCTGCTGGCTGTGCTGCACTTGTTGGCCTCTGGTACCAACCTACAACTGACAGAGTTGGAGGAGTGTCAAAGCAGCCCTTCAAAGTTCCTCACACCTGTCTTGGATGCCATTATCAGCTTGATGCCCCAGCACCTTCACTTCCCCCACTCTGCGCAGGAACAGCTGGAGACCAAGCCAGGCTTCTACGCCATAGCTGGCTTCCCGCATGTGTGGGGGGCAATTGACTGAACACATGTCCTTTCTTGTGCCCCCTGCTGACACTGCACACAATTATCGCAACAGAAAGCACACGCATTCCATCAATGTGCAGGCAATAGTAGTCCGCCGGGGACTGTTCACCAATGTCGTCGCCAACTTCCCAGGCAGTGTACATGGCTCCTACATCTTCCGACAGTCCATCATCAACCAGCGCTTACAGGATGGAACCTATGGAAATGCATTGCTCGTTGGTAAGTACCAACGGAACACACCACACACCTCAACTCCATAATCATACAACTCACAACTGTGGGAATGCACATGTAACAAAATCACATACAACATGCCAACCAACATGCCCACCTACCAGACATAACAACACAAGTAACTGTGGTAACAGGGGCCAGACATGTAGACAAACCATCCACAAAGGCATAGCCCCTCTGCAACACAATTGCAGAATGTGGGGAGAGGTGGGAACCAAGAATGTGCGAAGGAGGCAATGGACGCATGAATGAGAATGTGCACAAAGCCAAGTGTGGCGGTGATGTGCTGGGCAGTCTTGAGTATGCAGTGCACAGACATGTCCATGTGGAAATATAGTGCTGGTGTTTGTAGTGTTGTGGATGGTGGACGCAACCATGTTGCCTCAGGTAGTGGGGAAGACCTTGGACAGGTAGCTATGTCGCCCCCCCCCCGTAAGCGTAAGCATTGTGGGCTGGGCCGGTGTTCGCCAGTCCAGCGTAGGAGTGTGAATAAATAGTTTGGGGCTCTGGGCGTGGTTCACTTCTGGGATGTCCACCAAAGTAACTACTGCATGTGTCTCTGTGTCAGCCACATCCTGACCATAGGCCTACACACATAGCAGACCACCTTCAACGGCCAAATTTACACTGGCGACGAGGTGGCTACGTCAC
The DNA here is from genome assembly GCF_964261635.1 of Lissotriton helveticus. NCBI lineage: Eukaryota > Metazoa > Chordata > Amphibia > Caudata > Salamandridae > Lissotriton > Lissotriton helveticus. Next base: position 309,154,608 of record NC_136061.1, read on the forward strand.
ACACCACCCAGCTCACATCTCGTCATCGCCTGCAGGGGCGTGTCTGCCAGGGCACTGCCCCTCACCCTGCCACAAGGCCGGTGCCATGACCGGTGATGCCTGTGCGATCCTGTGCACCTACTGCACCTAGCCCGCTGGTCCCCACACCCAACTGGCGCCCAGCGGTGATTGTCCTCCCCTGCCCCCCGAGGTCTCACTGCTCACCTACCGCCACCGAGCCCATCACATGCCGGTTCAATCTCCAAGTCCGTGAGCTTGGCAGCCTCTTCAGCCGATCGCTGGCTTCCGCACAACAGGCCCCCAGCGCACCCTGCGGCACTGCATCGTGGAGTTCTGTGTGTAAGCTGACTGCTCCCTCCGGCCTACACTGCGATCTAGCAGGTCTCAGACAAATCCATTCCAGTCCTGACCTCCTGGCCTACTGCATCATTGCAGGCTGCACACCCGCTCAGCTCTTCAGGTGGGCCTACCTCAGTGCAATGCAAGTCATCGCCCCCCCTTGTGGCGGTAGACCCATGCCAGACACAGTGCCTCAGGTGCCACTACCTCTGTGCACCACAAGTCATCGTCCCGTGGGGCTACCCCACAAGTCCGCCTCAAGCAGCCAACAGCATGACCTCGGTAACACCCCTGGAGTCCTTCACAGTCACGGGGCCACCCCGTCCCTGGCAGGCCGCTGTAAAGCTTGGGTGGAACATCTGGAGACGTACTCTGAAGCGCACGACATCCCAGTGCAGCCGCGGCCGCCCATGTGTAGGCGTGTGAGGAGTCTGAAGAAATGGTCCGGGTCTCTGGGCGTGGTTCAGTTGTGGGCTCTGGGTGTGGTACAGTTCTCGGCTGGCCACAGAAGTAACTATGGCGTGTGTCTCTGTGTAGTGTCGGTGCCACCCGGCCCTTAATGGACAATGTTGCAATGTAGCATGCACCTGAAGGGTGGGCTGGCCCGAATGGATAAATAAAAGAGCACAAGACTGCTCGGGGTCTTGGATCATACATGCCAACTGTTGTGTGTGTATCTTCATTGACGCAACATGAGCCAAAGGCCTAGCCTCAATCGCAGCGCGAGTTCAGCCAGGCCTGAACTCTACATCTGTGTCCGCCCTATCCTTACCATAGGCCTACACACATGTGGCCGCCCACCTTCAGCGGCCAACATTACAGGCTTGTGGACATGCGCAGACAGGCATAACAATGGTGTGTCATTGGAGTGCAAGTGATGCAACTGCGCAGTGCAGCCAAGTAAATAGGCTTGGGGGGAGGGAGGAGCAGCTGTGAGGCTACGTAATACACATTGATCCCGCACATTTGGCAGAAGCAATACATGGCAAACATGAAATCCAAAGTCGCACAAATCACACACCACAAAACTTGTAAGTCTGCCAACACAGCACGCAGAACCACCAATTTACACTAATCTCGCTTACCTCTCACAGGTGATCAAGGATATGCACTCTGCCCGTGGATGATGACACTCCTCCGAGCCCCAAACACCCCGGCCCAGACGCAATACAATGTGGCCCACGAACGCACCAGGGGCATTGTTGAGCGAATATTTGGTGTGTTAAAGTCACATTTCAGGTGCCTGGACATCACAGGTGGAAGACTACAGTACAGCCCAGAAATAGTGTGCAAGATGATCATTGTTGTGTATTGCACAACATATCTGTACGCACCAATGTCCCTTAGATCCAAGTGTCAGATGCACCGGACGATGATGAGGAAGATTAGGCGTTTGGACCACACCCCATTGCAGCTGCAGCAGGAATAGCCCGAAGGAACACAATCATTAACAATTTCGTCGCATGAGCACGCCACATTATGATTGTCCTTAGCAATCATGGAACAGTACAAAATGACCACATGAACAGCATGTGCAAATAAATTCATTGCAACACACAATCCCTGTGTGCATGTCAGTCCCCTGCATTAGCACATCACACTGACAAGTGTAAGTGCAACATTAAGTGCTAACAATCTCACGAATAGCAAATAGATGGTGGGTATGTCACCTCTGTACAGAGAGGCTGTTAAGGGTGTCACATATTCAAAATGCCATTTCAGGGTGTCAAATATAGTACGTAGTCCCACTCATCAGCGTATCACATGTGTACAAAAACATGACATGAAGGCTGTCATTGGTGTTCAAAAAAATACAACAGTATGTCATTTTGCGTGTCATTTGGGGTCAAATATGAACCACCCTGATGCAGAGATGCACCCTGATACTCAAGTCCCACAATATGACCAACATGGACGTAAGGGGGATGACGTCAGGGGTTGGTTGTGCACGTGGATGTGTCAGAGTGTGACCTGCTCCTTTACGGATGTGGTCCACACTCAGCCACCACAGTGTCGTGGCGTGCACCATGTCATGATAATTGGATTGCAGCCATGCTAATCGTCATGCAGTGTCACTTGCATTGTCAGTGGGGCTCATGGACCCACAGCTTTGCTGGATTCAGCACTTGTGCATGGGTTTGTTGTGAGATTAGTGATGCGTGGGGAGGGCCCCCTCTGGGCACATTGTCGACGGGGGCCTACTTGCTGTTTCTATGTGTGCTACAATATGCCAAGGAGATCAGGGACATGATCCAGAGTCATTGTGAGTGTGCACTGTGCTATTCTTAATTGTGCATGTGTGCCTGGAGGGACAGGGGAGATGGGCACTGTTGCTGTTGGGTCAGGTCATGTTGAGCAGTGTCCGGTCCACCAACTCCTGCCACCGTCTCCCTACTGATGACTGTGGACACCATTTTCTCCATCTCATCGAGCTCCTGCTGCGGCGCTGTACTCCCACCTCCAGTCTGCATTGTTGCTTTCCGGTTCTTAGAGAGTTTCAACTTGGTTTTGCGCTTCACATCATTCCAGAGCTTCATGGCACTTCACTCCGACTGCATTCACCTTGGCCAAGATGGTCTGCCATATTGTATTTTTAGTTGCCAATGACACAGTGGAGGTGATGAACAGTTGTTGGTGTGTTCTATCACCTCGGTAATTAAAATCTTGTTTTCCTGCAGACTGAATCGCAGGTTCCACTTCTTCTTCTTCTCCTTGCCCTTCTCCTTCCTGAGGTCCCGGACGGGTCTTCCAGGGGGTTTGTGGGGTTCTGGTTGGCCTCTGTAGTTGCTCCAGCTTACTCCATGGTGCTTCTCAGTTGTTTGGCTTTTGTGTTATTCTTTTAATTTTTTTATGTTTTATTTCTTAGAAGCTTTTCTGGTGATTTTTCCCGCCTGACGTGGGAATAGCATGCCTGGCGCTGCTTATCGCTGATATTTTTATCGCTGTTGGGCCCATCGCCACTTTTTTCACATTCGGGTTTCCTATTTTATCGGCGTCCTGGTAATTCTAACACAGACATTTGACGTGTTATCGGGACACTATCGCCTGTTGCCGGCGTGTTGAGAATACAATGTTAACACAGCATTTGTTATCCGCGATAGACGGCGTTATGTAAAATTGCATTAACCTAGGTTGGCGATAATTATCGCCCGTTCTTGAGAATATCCCCCTCAGTGGTTCTATTGTGTAAGGTACCTGATTAAAATAAAAATTGTGCCGCAAAATGGCACTTTTTAACTCAATTTCTCAAATGTTTCTCAGAGGAGGAGCCCCTAAAATCAGCGGTATGGAAAGGGGTAGCTGTCTTCCACCTGCCTTTGGATGGAGTCCTTGCCCGCAGTGTCTGTACTGAATGTGGGTCCTGGCTATTACATACTCATAGAGCACCAGACAAGTAAATACAATAAAACAAAAAGCAGCACAATAATCAGAATGGAACATATCAATAAGACAATAGAATGATGCAGGATGAAAACACACGAGCACACAGAATAGCACACTCTGTGACTGTTTAAAGGATGGCCTCATGGAGACAAATGTGTCCTGTTAATGAGGGCCTTTATATCAATGCGGCCCTTGGCTGAATAGTTATTCAGTAGGCAAAACTGTCCAGGGGCTCTGTCTGTCACCTTTTGTTGTAAGAGCAATTATCATCAATGTTGGAAAGTGGTTTATTAGTAGTGATAAAATGCATCAACCTCTGGCAATAAGACCACCAACTCAATAGAGGGCTCAGAATAGGTCTTAGAAAATTATTCCCATGCTCAACCCTTGGTAGCTTGGCTGTGAGTTGGCAGGCATAACTTCAAAGGCAGGTATGTAAAGCGTTTAAAAACACCAGTTCAGTAAATAATTAAGACATACTTAAAATCAAACACCAACTTATAAAAATTAGCTTTAAATAATACCCAACATATAAAAATGATCTTTAAAATAACACCAAACGAAGAAAATCTATTGTAGGGAACCAGAAATATGAATTCTTAAAGATCAAACACTTTCTAGTGCTTAGAAACAAATAGTGCCACTTCTGGACATTTGGGCACCTCGGACCAGGACAAAGTCGATGTTTGAGGCCGAATGCTAAGGAGCCCTGGTCTGATACACTAAGCGGAAGGCCCCGGTCAAGATTTTACGTTCACACGCCTAGATGGCGGGGTTTGCAGATGCTTACAAAGTTTGCTGTTGGTATTACAATAGGACATACTACATATCCAGCCTTGTAGCGTCGTCAGGAGTTTACTCCCCCAATTCATTGCGACTTCACGCTTTGCCAGTAATAACGCCAATGCACTAAAGCACCGGGAGGACTTAGGGATGTCTTGCACGTATGCTAGTAATGCTTGCAAGGGTGAGGGAGTAATATTTTTGTCTGTCATGCGAGATAGTTCATGAAAAACCCCTGTCCAAAAGTGGGACACTCAGTTACATATCCATGTCATGTGTGCAAAGTCTGCAATCGGGCTATTGTATCTTGGGAAAGTGTGCAGGCGTGCTGAATCTATTCGGTGTACTTTAGCAGGCGTAAAGTAAGCCTGACGTAGGAACTTATAGTGTAGTATTTTATGTTTATGATTAAAGGAGACTTTACTCGTTTGTTCACAACAATATTGCCACTGGTGGTTTGTGAGAGGATGCTCCACATCTTGTTCCCTGGCCCACCACATCCCCTCATCCTTGGCTCAGAGCATAGCGATAGCAGCTCTGTACAGTCTGAACATCAGGTAGTCCCCGCTACTATCTTTAATAACTTTAAAGCTACCGTGAGCAGTGGGCTGACGAGCCTGGGATCCCGCACCTACGCGCCTGAGTGGTACTATACCTGGCAGATATTGGCAGCCATCGGCAACCCCAGTACACGGCCTATCCCTGCTGACGAGGGGTGATACCCCGAAACACGTGTCCAGGGATGGCAAAGACAGCGAAGATAGCAGAAGATCGAAATATGATGCATCGCGAACACTTTACTACATTGACCAGAGTCCTTAGGGGCGACACCGCCGGTGTGTGAGTAGTGTGCGACCCCACCCCCATTTGTAACTTTAAAGCTCCCGTGAGCAGTGGGCTGACGAGCCTGGGATCCCGCACCTACGCGCCTGAGTGGTACTATACCTGGCAGATATTGGCAGCCATCGGCAACCCCAGTACACGGCCTATCCCTGCTGACGAGGGGTGATACCCCGAAACACGTGTCCAGGGATGGCGAAGACAGCGAAGATAGCAGAAGATCGAAAGATGATGCATCGCGAACACTTTACTACATTGACCAGAGTCCTTAGGGGCGACACCGCCGGTGTGTGAGTAGTGTGCCACCCCACCCCCATTGGTATCTTTAATAAGTAGTGTCATTGGTGGGAAGTCTGGCGGTTCTAGTGGGTAGTTACTAAGCAATGATCAAAGTGCCCTCGGCAGCCTACACATTATAAATTCTATGAATGTGGCTTCACTAAACCTATCCTCCTTCAACCGTGGAAAAATATGCCCACCGGGGAAACAGGTCCCCAAAAGTGTCCAAGCCAAACTTTGCTGAAGTGCACTGAAGTGCGCTATACAGTTTTCTCTCGCGTAATGGGGATCCAGAGATTCCCAGCCAGTGGGAGCTTGGGAGAGTAAAGATATTGTAGCCCGGTTACCCGGGGGACAAGCTGCCTCCAGGCCCAACTGGTTGTCGGCACCGTTTGCAGATCCTGTGGGTCTCGGGCCATACCTATCAGCAATAAAGCCGACAGGGGTGTTGGGTGCTAAAGGTCCGCTTTCGGCCTCAGATACGGTACCCTGGCATCAGAATGGAACCAGTGTCTTGAGAAGCTACACTGTACCATCAAGTAATACATTCACAGCGTTCATATGGCAGTGTCAAACTGTCCCAGCAGCCCCAAGGCTGACCACCCCCCATACTAATCTTATAGGACGAGAACGGAGCGTTGCAAAGAAACTCCTGTATAAGGGTTTTGGTATATTCTAAAAAAGATAGAGAAATTGTGGGAGGACAACCATCTTTTTGAGAGCAAATCTGCTTGCCATAGTAAGAGGCATTTTCAACCATCGATCCACCTAATCGCTCAGTTTCTCCATTGCTGGACCATAATTCAGTTGAAGAATTTACGACGGATCTTTGTGAATGTTTATATATACCTAGGTAATTAACGGAGACTTCGCACCATTTTAACTGAAATTCTGTGCTACGTTCACAATGGGCCAGGGTCAGGGGAAGACTTCGGATTTAGATCAGGTGATGTGCAAGCCCGGTAGAGCACTGTAATGCGTGATCTCCCGAAGTATGGGCTCTAGATTCTCGTCTGGCTGCCTCACATACAGAATAATATCTTCAGCATAGAGTGTTATTAAAAGTGGGCCCATTTTAATTTGTATGCCCCTATGGGAGTGGTTATCTTGGAGATGGCGTACAAGTGGGTCCATTGCTATCACAAACAGCAACGGGGAAACCAGACAACCCTGATGGGTCCCCCTTGATAGCATGAAGGAGTTTGTTAGAGAACCGTTCAGCCGCACTCGTGCAATCTGTCACGTATATATAGGAGGGACACCACCAAGATAAACTGCAGCAGCATCCCCAGTCTGATCAACGTGTCGTGGAGGAATGGCCATTCCAGTGAATCGAAGGCCTTTTCGGTGTCCAGTAGGACTGCTGCTGCTGGAAGTGTAGGCTCGATCCTGTGCAAGGTGGCGAACAGTGTGCGCAAATTCAATGCTGTTGATCTATGCAGGATAAACCCTGTTTGCGCTGGGGATATCATTTGGTCGACTATCAGTGCAAGTCTGGTAGCTAACATTTTGGCCGGAATTTTATAATCGAAATTCAATAATGATAAAGGTCCGTATGAACCGCACTGTAATGGGTCCTTGCCTGCCTTTGGGAGAAGTGAGATAACTGGTTCCCGCAGTGTCGGCGGAAGTTCGCCATTCTCCATAGCTTCCTGGTAAACGTCAATTAGGTGTGGAGTTAGAGTTTTCCTAAATGCCTTGTAAAAGCTACCGGTAAAGCCATCCAGGCCAGGTGCCTTCGAGCCATCCATTGCTTCTATTGCTTGGACAACATCGTCCACTGTGAAGGGTTCAGCCAAGAAATCCCGATGCATATCCTCCAGCCATACCAGTGCAACTGCATCAAAGTAATAGTTGCTAGCTGATGTGTCTGGGGAGACCTTGGTAGTGTACAGGTCTTTATAATAAGCTAAAAACCCTGCTTTCTATGCCTGGGCAATCAGTTATGTGCTCGCCATCATTGCCGATTAATCCCGTGATGTATGTTTGCTCTCTACTAGGCTGTATGAGTTGTGTTATTGTGCGCCCTGGGCACTACCTCTCCCCATATCTCCTTGCTGTCGCATATTTCCCAAAAAATTTACTTCTCTGTCCACTGCCTCCAGAAACTTGGTTAGTAATGCTGCTCGGCGTCTCAGTCCCTCAGCAGTTTTGGACTTCACCTGTTCAGTGTCAAGGGCGCCTGTTGGGATTCAATCCGCTCTAGTGTTCGTCTCAGATCCTTAAGTATCCCTGCTCCTTTGGAAATACCGACCTCCCCATATATATGCTTTAAATGCTTCCCATAGAGTGGCCTTCATTTTCACCGAATCTGTCATACATTTAAAATACTCATCGATCGTTACTGTTAATTCTGCCTCAAACACCTGATCTCGAAGCGCCATCTCTGGGAATCGCCATTGTCTCGCCCTAGCTCCAACTACAAGGACCTTCAGGTCAATCACCACTGGGGCGTGATCTGACAGAATGTGTGGTAAGTGTGTTATCTCATGTAGCCACATGACCACTCTGAGAGTTAAAAGCCAGTAGTCCAGACGGGTCCATATATTGTGAGGGGCTGAATAATGTGTGTACGCTACTTTCCCTTTGTGCAACTGGAGCCATGCTTCTGTTAATTGGTAAGCCTCCCCCAGATTCGTCAACGTGTGTGTAGCCTTGGGTTTCCAGTCTGGAGTTATGGCTGTGCTGTCAAGGCGCGTGTCTAGTAGAATGTTAAAGTCACCGCCTAAACAAACTTGTTCCGCTCCCATCCTGTCTATTTGTGAGTGAAGTTCTGCAAAGAATTCTGGATTGTCAATGCTAGGAGCGTACACATTGGCCAGAACTTTAGTATTCCTTTTTAGCCATCCTTTCACTAACAGGTATCTACCTGCCTGATCAATGTATGTCTCTACTGCTTTAAACAGTAATCACTTGTGGATTAAAATCGTCACTCCTCTTGCATAAGAACTGTATCCTGCAAAGTATCGGGTCAACCCCCAGCTAGCTCCGAACCTATGTGACCCCTGAGGTGGTAAATGCATTTCCTGAAGAAATACTATTTCTATCTGATGGCGCTGAAAATAATGCAATACCTTTTTACATTTATGGGTATCGTTAAGCCCTCTTACATTCAAAGACATTAACTTAATATTCCCTATCCGGTTGACGCTACCCGCCATAACTGTCCTGAAAATCTAAATTACACTGTGGACCTATAATACAATTATACAATCCTAGGATACATCTACTATCATAACATGAGAATGAAAGCCCCAAAACCCCAACCCCACCCCATCCCCCATCCCCTTATTACCTTCAGAGGGGAAAACCCATCCCATAAACATACTTCCAATAAAGTAAGGTGTCTAAGTACAACGGGGAGGAAATGCTACGCCGGCTCCCCGGTTAATGCAAATATTTCAAGAAAAAAGCAATTTTGTCTGCCGCAGCCATGGAGGCAGTCTAGTCATTTTAAAACTGTAACAATTAGCACATGCAATACTTATCAGCGTCTGTTATTGTGTTTAGGTCTTCAGCTAGCAGAGAATAGTTCAACACTGGTGCCAGAGTACGGTATACGAGGTGATCTGTCTGGGGGGAGGATGTTCCAGCATGTTGCGCCACACTGCATGATTTGAGGAAGTCTTGCACTGCCGCGGGTGAATCAAATATCCAGGATTTACCATCTACATGCCCTTTGAATCTTGTGGGATATAACATCCTGTATCTGATTCCTTCCTTGCGCAAAGAATTTTTAACCAATTCAAACTTCCTGCGAGCTTCCTGCACCATGACAGTGAAGTCTGGGTATAGTGCAATGGAGGAGCCTTGCCATTCTAATGTTCCCTTTTCCCTGGCCATGTGCAATGCAGTATTGCGATCTTTACAGTTGAGGAGCCGTGCCAGTATTGAGCGAGGTGGGCATCCAGGATTAGGCCGGGAGCCCATGGTTCGGTGTGCCCACTCCACAATGAACGTGGTGGTAAAGTCCAAATAAATCAATCAGGAGGCCCTCCACAAAGACATACAACCTGCCAGAGTTGGTTGTTTCCGGGGCACCCGTTATGCCTACCTTGTTGCGTCATCCCCTGGCTTCTAAGTCCTCATTCTTCATGGAAACGGTTTTAAGTATCCTCTCCATCCTTTCCAGGCACTTAGTGTCCTGCGCGGAACCATCTTCAAGGTCCGAGAGCCGACCCTCCCCAGTTTCCAGTCTCCCCTCATGCTGATTTATTCTTGCCCCCATTTTGTCCAGTCTCCAATCCAGCGAGTCGAAGCGCGTATCCAATGCCTTGAATCCGGCTCTGAGTTCCACCATGAACGCCTCGCTGCTTTGTGGCTAGTTTTGTGGGGGTGTGTTGACATCTCCACCCTCCGCCATGTTGGCGCCAGTCGATTCTGTGCCCTCACCGACTTTCTCAAATGATAGTTTGCGTTGTTTAGGGTCGCCCTTGCCTATGGCAACCAGGAGGGGGACGTCTGTTAATTCAATACGATGTGTCTGCGCCAATAACTAGTAGTCTTCAATGATCAGCCCTTCCCCACTCACAACTCGAGATTCTGCCAGGTTCTTAAGGAGTTTAATACAGGCTAATCCCCATATGTGTGAGGCCTTGTTCTTCATTTGCCATCCCTCATCCACATTGCCGGGTCCTCTTCAGCAGTGCTCCCAGCTTACATCTGTATCACTGACATAGTTCCCAGGGTACTGCCACCGGATGTCTGTACTGGCCAAGAATCCTCTCAGGCCCGGCTCCTTAATAACCAGTCCCATATTTAAAAAACTGCCCGAACAGTTGGGCTGTCCCCAGTCTCACCAGCGTTTCTCTCCAGCTGCAGGCTTACCGAGTCATAAGGAGCTGGTGCTGTTTCTCGCCGATGTGGCCTCCCACTGTGTAATTAGCATGCGTGCAGACAGTAGGCACGCCTGGGAGGACGCTGATCTCTGCACACTTTATGTAGCCTGCTGTCACACTCCCAGAAGAAAAGGCCGAGGTCCGTATAGGGCTGCACAACACTTGAATGCTTCCAACTCGATTCCCCAGCTTCAGCCCTGAACTGGACCGGTACTGCTCTCCACCCTCCGATGCAGGCACACCTCACATTTCCTTCACTTCTACCAGTACTGCTTTATCCCACTACACGTCCGGTGCCTCTCTGCGCCTACGCTGCTAATCCTCCCATTTTAATGCCTCCAGGGCGGCCAAATCTCCGGGGCGGGCGGCGGAGCTCCAAGCTACGCAGCCATCATGGTCCGTAGCTTGTCCACACCCCCGGATTTAGTGAGAGTTCGCCGGATTGCCTTTCTGTGATAGTGCGGTCACCCTCTGGAGTGTTTTTACAAAAGTTCACCAAACTTTCCCAAACTTCAGGAATTTCTTCCTGAAGTTCCTCCTGAGTGTCCAAAGTGTCCAAAACACAATACAAGGGTCTGGAATCTCCAAGAAGGCCCTTGAAAGGTTAGGACCACACTTCCCACAATGCACCTAGACAACACCCTTAAAAGTCTACTGGATACACTCCAGGCAGGGGCCTCTTGATGGAGCTGATGCAAGTGAGCTCTGTTAACCTGTAGCTTACAGGGAGGCCCCTCTTTATTCCTCTTGAAACAAGCTACATCCAAAAGGCTGTAGTTCCAGATAATGCAGCAGGTGCAGTCAGTCAGAATGCAGAGCCTGATGGTGCAAATTAAGTTTCCAGCTTGGAATTCCTTCTTCTTGTCTCAGTTTCAAGCAGCAGAGCTGAGAGCCACTGCCCCTCTCAGATACTTATTCAGTGTTTTCTGGGATCACATAGGAGGGCACTCCTGTCCAATGAGGTGCCGGACAACACCCCTGAGCATGACCATTTCTTTCAAAGTGTGGTATAATAGTGTCCCAGAAAGCACGAATTCTCCAAAATTCAATATTGCGGAAGTCCCATCAGAGAGACAAGAGCTGTCTAAACCAACCCCCAGGATGGCTAATCTCCATATTCTCCTCCCCCCTGGCCATGGCACATGCCTTACGTAACCATTACGCAACAGGAGCACAGAGGTAAAAGACGCAGGTTACCCTCCACTCACATTCATTAATCAACAAACCCTGCCCCATATCTGATAGGATCTCTCAGACATCACCTGCCGCCCTAATTAGTAAGGATATTCAAAGTACGCGACATTTCTGCAGTACTCATAGGGTGTTCCTATCTCCTTTCTAAAATCCTAACTTGTGTCTGTGTCTCCACCAATTCAAACAACACCCTTCCAACTTAAAGATTGTTATGAAAAAATGTGGGAACAGTGGGAAGGGACCTCACGGAAACAACTACCAGGGAACTGCTGACAGGTACTCGTCAGTGTGTTCCACTTATCATCATCAGCGCCGTCCCACCAAAAAATTTAATAAATGTGTAGGTAATGTGTGCAAATCAATAGTGGAAACAAACTACAAAAACCTACTACAACCCAACCCCTAGGCTAGAATACCAAGATGCACTGTTCTAGCCCTCTAAAAACGAGCTAGGTACCACTAGCACTGATCAACTTTATTCGCTGCTGAGGCTTCATATATGTTAAAACGAAGCTCAACAGTAGCTTTTGGTTTTTAATGTGAGCAGACCCCCGCCGATGATGATAAGTGGAACACACTGACGAGTACCTGTCAGCAGTTCCCTGGTGGTTGTTTCCGTTCACACATTTTTTCATAACACTCTTTAAGTTGGGAGGGTATTTTTTGAATTGGTGGAGACACAGACACAAGTTAGTATTTTAGAAAGGAGATAGGAACACCCTGTGAGTACTGCAGAAATATCACATACTTTAAATATCCTCACTAATTAGGGAGGCAGGTGATGTATGTGAGATCCTATCAGATATGGGGCAGGTTTTGTTGATTAATTAACATTCCTTACGTAAGCCTGTCATCAACTGGGTTTAAAGAGTAGGGGTGTAAATGAAACTGGTTTCTCCTGCCTGTCTCCTCCTTCTATTGAAGATTATTATTTATGACTCCTCCCCCTGGCTCTGGCATTCCTATTGAGCAGAAACCTCTCCTGCCAGAATGTTTCTTTAACCCCAGGGGCTATTGTTACCTCATCAAAGCAGTCTAGCTAATCCACTTAACTCTGACCAATCAGGACAGATCACTGGAAGGCGGAATTGTGGCTTACAGACAAGAAAGTCTTATAACTTCGTGTCTGTACATTTTAGGATAAATTCACCTATATGGATTTATCAATACCATTCTAGTAAGTCCTTGAATGATATTTTAAGGATTCCTCTGGTGGGAATTATTAAAGAACAAACTCTTACCATGTTTACCTTTGTGGCTGGGGATTTGCAATGGGGAAAATGACTTGGGCAATTTTTCCAATATCAGCCTTATAAAAGATCTTTTATAAGGCCCCTGGCTATATATACAGAACCCCACACCACTGGGATACCTAGGGGGGACTTTAGGAGTTCTGATTATGTAAACATATTGCGGATCCTCACTCCACAGTGCTCTTAGCACCAAAGTCGATTTTGAGAAGCACTTTACTGCAATGTGGGGAGTGAAATGTGCAATTTCACTAAACCCAAGGCATATAAAACAAATTGTATAACGGTACTCCTTATAGATACCTGACGCACAACCCACCCCCCCTTCAACTGGCACACCCAGAGGAGACTCTGGGGGTACCTAATATGCCAAAACAGTGTAGGTCTTTTATTTGTTAGTGCCCCAAACACCAAAGTCGAGTTTAGGCACAATTCGCATTTTAAAAGCAGTCCTGCAACACGGGGCTGCTTTTAAAGTGACCTTAGTCCTCAGAAGTACACACAAGTTAGCACAGAATGAGCTGTTGATCTCTAAACTGCCATGCCCTATTGTATACTAGGGACTTAAAGTTAGTTTTGACCCCCCTGCCCTAAGATGTACTAGGGCCTTATTGGGGAGGTCATGCCAATCATAGGAGTATCCTAACCCATAGTATAGCCTAGTGATTGTAGGTGTTTTTACTGTATTCTAAGTGTCTTTTCAGCATAGCACTGGCCCTCGGCCTGGTTAGGTAGAGCCCAGGGACACTCAGAGTCAGTTACCACCAGTACCTGTCAGCAAAAATTGAGAGGTACCCAGGGCACCAGGATGACTTTGCAACAATCATCAAACGTGGTGACTGGGAACCCGTTGTTTAAAGCTTAAAGGCACAACATTATTTCACAGAGTGCATAAAAACAAAAATGAGATAAGTACTTTTAACGCATAGGAGGCATAGTACATTAAAAAACACACATAAAATGCATGTTGCTGCCATGATAAAATGTATGAAAATGCATGGTCCATAAAACTACATAAGTATTTGCAAGGCGACAGAGGTAAGAATGTTTAAAAGACGGCTTCAGAGGCAACAATGTTTACAAACATGCATGTTGTAAATGCATTTAATAATGTACGCACATTTAAGTTAGAGAGTGATGTGGCGTGTATGGACGGGGGGACAGGGAGACGTGGAGCTATTTGACCAACACAGAAAATAAATACAGTAGTCCCGCCATTTTAGAGTGCTCAAATAAAGTAGCCATAGATGAGCAAGACTGCGTAACCTATAAATGCAGAGACAAACTACCTATGAAGGCGGAGGCATATTGCTTCAATATCCCCCTGCAGGCTGTGGATTCGTCAGACTTTATGAGCGTGGTTGAAGCGTAAGGTTATGATGTTTCTGACTCTGTATGGATGTCACTTCTTTCCAGTGCAAGAGGGATAGGGGAATGGGAATGATGGCTCGATGGAAAAACCCGAGGGTAGTGCTCAGGCTGAAAGCGAGCCTTGGAGAATGATGTGTTTCAAGCCTCGAGTAAATAATAACATTTACAGCACAAGTGAAAAAGAAACCAGATAAACTACTCATCCGATGACAAAGGCTTTTGAAAAAGTAATGAAGCCTCCAAAAAGAAATGCCTGCACTTTAAAAATAATAACAAGCACAGCACAAGCGCTATGCAGGTTAAAACCTTTAAATAATAGATCCTGAAAAGCAGATGTAAACAGTACTTCGGCGCAGGGAATCTGATAAGAAAAGCGCACGAGGAAACAACAGGAAACAGTGTGCTACAACCAATAGAAACCAAGGAAAAGTAAGTGGCAAGCTAAAGAACCAATGAAAAGGAATGAAGGCAAGGGGGTGGGATGTAAGCCCCTTTTAAGAATTATATTAAATACAATAGACTTCACAAGCCCAGTGCAAGCAAAACCTAAACAAGAATTTGCAATGCAATAGGTCCCACATCTGTAAGCATTAGTGCTAATGGCATTGCAAATCATAATTCCTTTGACCCATGTGTTTTGGAGTAACTGACAGAACCAGAGAAGCAGCTGCAGCACCGTGCAGAGGACTAAGAATGAGGAATTACCACTGGGAACAGAGCTGCAGCACTGTCTAGAGGACTTAGAATGGAGGCGTTATAGACAGGACCAAAGAAGCAGCACTGCCTAGAGGACTAAGAATAAGGTATTAAAATTATTACCAGAGACACAGCTGCAGCAGTGTCTGTAGGGTTCAGAATGAGGATTTACCGACAGGGCCAGAGTAGCAGCTAGCAGCACTGTCTTAAATACTTAGAATGAGGAAGTACCGACGGGGCCAGAGAAGCAGCTAACAGCAGTGCCTAGAGTACTTTGAATGAGGAACTACCGACAGGGCCGGAGAAGCAGCCAGCAGAACTGTCTAGAGGACTGAGAATGAGGAATTAACACTGGGACCAGTGAAGCAGCTAGCAGCACTGTCTAGAGGGCTGAGAATGAGGAATTAGCACTGTGCGTAGAGAAGCAACTAGCAGCACTGGCCTCGGAGCTGGTGTTCCCCTTCACAACATATATATTAACCATTCCACCACAAACACAATTATAAATTAATAGTTTAAAATATAGCCCTGCTGGCGACAAACCCTTATCTTCCCTGTCACTGCCCATGGGCAGTTTGGAATCCATCCTCTTCCAGGACTTGAGATCTTTGTGCATCTCGACTCACAAGGGAATCTGGACAACTGGGTTGCAGCTCTGTTATCATCCACCCCTCCCCCTACGCATGCACCCCGTCACACAATGCTTAGCACTGTGAAACCATACATTCGCATTTACCAAACAAAAAGAGTAGCAGTACTATAGGTTTGTTGCCTACTCAAGCAACAACCACAATCCTGGTCAGAGTGAACCACAAAAGCAATAAATTAACATGTGCTTAACACTCTGGTAGCCTTGCACAAAAGCAGTCAGGTTTACCTTAGAGGCAATTTGTAAAGTATTTTTACAGCACACAAACAGTAATAAAGTGACAACACAACCCAAGAAAAATCCCAAATCAAATCAGAAAAAAAGTAGAGTACATTTAATTCGAATGATCCCAGAATGACAAAATCCAATCAATAGAATCTGTATATTTAATTTGAAAGTTTCTAGTGAAATGGCACCTAATGGCACATAGTGCCACTCACGGTCATCTGGTTGCGATAGACCAGGGGAAAGCCACAAGTTCACTCCAACCACGATGGAGCATAGGTCGGATACAAAGATCAGGTTAGTCACACTGCAAATGTACCTTCAAAGTCTGTCACAAAGCGTTCCGTTCGCGATGGAGGAGGGATCGCAGACAGTCATCGCTGTAGTGCAAAGAGAAGGTCGGACGTCACCGATGGTTGTTGCTGTAGAGCACAGAGCCAATGAAGCGCCGCAGATGGTTGTTGCTGTAGCTTCATGCTGACGTGGGCTGTTGTTGCTGTATGGTGGAATTCACTTCCATGTCACATTCGTGCCCTCAATGACCTGCTTGAGTTCAGGAGGGCTATCAAAACCTTTCTGTTTCCTTCCGTTTTTTTGTTTTCTATGCCCCTGGTCTTCCTGCTGTTTTCTGTAGTGTTGTGTTTCTTCTGCCTATCCTAAGCGCCGGGACGCCCCTTTGCTGGGGCAGCTGTGCGCTATAGAAGTCTTTTTTAACATAACATAACATAACATTGTAAAATGCCACTCTCAAGTTGCTGGTCAACCCGGAAGTTCACGGTTGGCGAAGACCAGGTCTCACTGTAGCTTCACGTTGGCAGTCTTCGTGGTCAGCACACTCTTGGCTGATGGGCCCATTTGCCATATCAAGAAGCACAAACCTCAGAGTTGCTTAGTTTTTTTTTTAGTAGTACGCTCAAATGCCAGTCTTTGGTCCAGGATCTGTGGATGATCAGGACTCACTCCATCAGAGGCCAGACTCAGGCAGGTCCCGTTGCAGGGCCAGGCAGGTCTAGCTGCAGCAGGTCACCTGAGCAGTTGCAGGAAGGCCTCTAATGCTAAGAATCACTCTGGTTAAGCTGTGATCAATGCAAGCAAGCCCAATCTTCTTTCTCAGACACCAGGTGTAAGAAATTGGATTATTAATTGTGGAGGAAGTGAGGCCTGTGCAAATAATAAGTCCAAACTTTTCCTTACTGGGAACCAAGCACTTCACTGTAGCGGTTGACTCGCTAAGGGTAGTGAAGCAGAGCAGTACAAGGCCTACTAAGGTGAGGTGATGCAGGCTGGTAATCAACAGTCGCTGGCACACAATAATAGCACTCAATAAATTATTGTCCAGTCAGTGCTTTTTCTTTAGAAAAGGAAAAGTACATTTATTACACACACTACGCAATAATTTACAAATATATACATCAGGCAAATTGAATTACTTTGGTGACACTGTGAAATCCCATTGACCCCTAAAGGGTCATGAAACACAACAATCAAAGTAACCCCCAACCTATACCAAATAAAACATCACAATATAGAAGCGTGTCACTTTGTCATTTATAATAAAACAGGCCTATTGGCTGTGTCAGCAGTTCACCACATTACAATAAACCAAAATCTCTGTCAATATTATATTACAAATAATACATTTAAAATGAACATAGCAGGTGTGTGTGTCTTTTTGATACACTTTCAGGTCACATAAGATGCAGCCACAGAACCTAGAAGGGACTGCACCCACAGCTGAAGAACAAAAGCTCTAGCCTTGGGAATGCTTGAAACAATTGTGAAAATCCTGGAGGTGTTATGGATTCTGAGACCCTAGAAACATAGGATTACTTTTAAGTTCCTTTCCAGGGGCTGGTGCAACTCTTGCAGCCCCCCCCATGACACTTCTCACCCTCACTGGTGGTGCCCCTCTCTCCTACTTCCACCACAAGAATGTAACATTTAAGTTGATGAGCCCTGCTGGGCATTATGGGGTACTCCCTTGAGGAGCTGTGCATATCTAATGAACAGGCCTCCCACTGCAGTGGAGAGAGCCACTTTTCCATTTTGGTGTGCAGCCTCATGCAGCACGTGTCCTTTTGTCTTTTTTGGCTTCATTCATGGAGCTGATGTTGGGGCCATGAGGAGAGCCCACTCCTCCCTGCGCAACCGGCTTTATCATCACCAGCGTGGTAGTCATCAATCTTCCTTTTCCTGCTCACTCCCTGCGGTCAGGCTGCAAAGTTCTGCAATGGCTGCCCAGCTTCCTCTAGACATGGACACAATGAGTGTAGTGAGGTCAATTCCAAGGGGGAGGGGTGCTATGATGCACCCCCATCCTCCTGCTGGTGCTGGGGCCTGGAGTTGGGATTCCTGACCCCTTGCTTGCATAGGGCCCCAGGGACAAGGTGGCTCTCAGAGGCAATTATTCCACAGGGCAGGGGGCCCACACAAGCCCTCTCCCCGCAAATTAATACATTAGGGAGCCTGCGCTGACTCCCAGTCTCTGGCCCAACCCAGGGGTAATCTCCCAAACTGCAGCAGATCCTTATGTGCTCCATCGCTCGGGTGATCAAAGGTCAAGAATCTTTAAATGGGGCTATCTCAGGCCCCTATGGGCTGATTTTAAAGATCTTGGGTTCATTGTACTCCTGATGGCAAGCTCTAGTCACCAGGAGCAGTTTCAACAGGCCTCCTAGCCCTAAAGGTGGAGTGCGTTACAGGGAGATGGTTCCACTGGCTCCATGCTCCAGCTTTCCTCCTGGTCTCTGGTGCTCCTCTCTTCCCTCTGGGGGGCAGAAGTCTAGATCTTTCCCAGGCTAGTCCTCACAGCGGAAGGGACAAGCCTCACTGGCTCTTGTAGAGACCCACTGGTCCTGGGATCAACTGTGGGCAGAACCCGTAGACCTTTAGAGAATCAGGTGGCTTGGCCTTTCACTTGTCCGTGGCTGCTGTAATCGTTCAGTTGCATTGTCCAAATCTAACAGAAAAAACACTTGCTCTCCCTTGTGCAAGAGATTTTAAAAAAGGTGGAAGGGTCTAGAAGCCACTACTGGCCAAACCTACAATGCCACATCAACCCTCTACCACTATCCCAGCCCTACCGCACAGCATGCTGGCACCATTCACAATTACGTCACCAGAAGTCACCAGTCACATCTCCTCTGGGGGCCTCAGCCATCATTGCCAACTTCCAGGGCAATTTTCCACCAATACTTCAAAGAGCAACCCCCCTCCTCTGCTGGCTCCAGTGTCTGGGCTTCCTCCTTTGTTCAATGGGCGAGGGCTGTCCCAGCCCTGGTAAAGAGAGACAGCTAACTAACAGATGCATATTTTCTTCCCCATTCCTTCCTCCTCTGGAACTGGGTAAAGCACTGTTAATTACTCCTTTTGTGTGGGGAGACCTTTGTTCCTTCCAGTGGGAAGCTGGGAAATTGACGTGAACCAACAGGGTGACAAAAGGCCTAGCATCAAACCTGAGCTGAGCAAAATTAAATATAAAAATTCTGGAAAACCCATGAAGTGTACATGTCTGATCTATGGACCTGCCTAGTCAAACTGGGTGCAAATGTTTCAGCCGAGTTGCATAACTTGCTGGACTTTTATAGGCCAAAGGAAAGCGAAACTGTAAGCTAAGGCAGATTTCCCCTTAAATATATAATAAAGTGTCACTTCAGACAAAACAGTAAACCATACTGACTTTCCCTAGGAGTGCACACTAATGTTTATCAGTCCTACCACAGGTCAATATCGTACCCTGCAGAGACCCAAAAGTTACAAGGCTGCGCACAACCATAGTCTCACAAGCCCAGTCTGCACACATGTGCACATGTGTTTTTGTGTAACCAGTCAAATACCCCTTACCATAGCTGGGTTGCAGTGGCCTTATATTAAAAAAGCAGACACTGGCGGGAAACACGTGTAGTCCATTTACCATATGATTACCGTGGATGAGGCAAAAGAAGTGAGACTCATCCACTGTAAGAACTCCCGTGCTCTCCTTGCCACTGGAGTAAAGCTAGCCTGACTGATGAGGGGTGATGCCCCGAGACCGGTCCCAGAATGCTTGTTTCCAGTCTAAGGAGGACTTGGCCTGGCAGTTCGGACTGGACTGTTCCCAAGGGGAACAGGGTCAAGACAGATTTGCATATGGCTGGGTCTGACCTGGAAAGGCATGGCGAGCAAAAAAACGATGGATTTATGCCCAGATTGCTGTACTAGGATGAATGTCCGACATTGTTCTGCATTTTATCCATCAATTGTTCTTTTTGCATTTGTCACCCCGAGTGGGACGGCTATGCCCAGACGTGTGTCCAGTGCTCTCCATGCCACTGGAGTCAAGCAAGCCTGGCTGATGAAACTCCGAAACCAGTCTTAGGATGCTTATTTCCAGTCCAGGGAGGACCTGGCCTGGCAGTTTGGGCTGGACTGTTCCCATAGGGAGCAGGGTCAAGACTGATTTGCATATGGCTGGGTTCATACTGGAATGGCATGGGGAGGACAAAAACGAAGGATTTAGGCCCAGATCTCTGTACTGGGGTGAATGTATGACATTGTTCTGCATTCTATCCATCAATTGTTCATTTTGCATGGGTAGGGCCATCAAGTGCTATAAAGCGCCAACCTCACCTTCCTTGGCTTTGCGCTAAATCATTGGTGACATTCACAAACACAAGTAGGTGAATATTTTCATATTTCTAAACAAAGACAGATCACTAACGTTGATTAGCAATTAAACTCGAGGAGTCTGGGTTGTGGCACGAGTAGAGTTCTGACTGGGAGCAAGGAAACATCGCCATGACATAGCAGGAGATTCATTGACTGATTTGTCATTTACTATTTAATTAGTATTTCCTTTGCTTGTAGTCCTGCCCTTGATTGCATTATATACTCTACATCTGGTGGGCAATTGTGACACTGGGACAAGGGTACACAGTAAGGAGAAATACTGAACACTCAGCACTTTTAAAATTGGCTAAAGGATGTCCAGTGAGGCTGTGGCTGGGAAGGAAAAGATAGCAAAAACAAAGAAAAACGTAGCAGAGAACTGTAACCTAGCAGCAATCGATGATTTCATTGAGGAGGTAGAGTTTATATTATCCGATCAGAAGTAAGAGGCTAGCGCAGGCACCAAAACGTCAAAGCTTTTTACAAGAAGCAGGAGAGAGCATGTTATACAGAACCCTTAGGGGCAGATTTACAATAACTGGCGCATACCTGCATATCAGAAGGGATGCGCCAGTTATTGTGCGCCACAGCTCCGCCACCCTGGATGCGCCGCATTTACAATGCGGCGCACCATGTGGCAAAAACGGCGCACCATGTGGCAAAAACGGCACAGATGCGTCACGCATCTGTGCCGTAAGCGCGACGCAGCTCCAGCAATGCTCTGGGGGGCCCTACCTCCACAATGCTGCGTCAATCCTTACACCTGCTTCAATCAGGCGCAGGGTTTTGACGCAGCATTGCCCCAAAAGTGACTGAGCGAAATCTTGTAGATTTCACTTAGCCTCTTTTGGGAGGCGTTCCTGCGCCGGAACGCCCCCCCCACTACGATGGAACGCCTCCTTCTGGCACAGGGCTTTACAACGTGACGCATCTGGGAGATGCATCACGTTGTAAATACCCCGCACCATGGCGCATCTTTTGCGCCGCCGCTGCGTCACAAAAGTGACACAATTAGTATTTAATAATATTGTTCATCCTCCCCAGTGCGATGAAGGGCCACATTGATTTATTGCTTCAGAGGAATCCCTTCAGGCTCTCTCTGCAAGTGTCACCATCATGAATTCCGTTGAAAAAGGGAGTGGAAGTAGGGACATCATTTCAATAAGTTGCTGTAATGATGATTCCGTCCCATCCTCGTCGCCAATTGTAACGATGACACGGAGTGGCTGATGATAAGAGATTTATTGTAAAAATTACAGCAGAAACAGGCGAGAGCCAGGCAGCGCCAGGCGAGAGCCAGGCAGCGCGGCTTCTTCCCAGGACACTGGTAGCAACTGATGTCCTGGAGTGGAACCCGTGTAGGAACAGCAAGAGCATCCCAGACCTCGCTCTGCCCTAACCCTCCAAGAGACAAGTAAACACAGTGCCAATAACAATATAACAGTTGCTCAAACAGATATGAACCATTAATTGCCTTGGAAGGGTCAGAAAGTATGGGAAATAAAATCCCGGCACAAAATTATAAGGTTAATGAAAGCAGTTACGAGCACAAGGCAGTACGAACTTCAACTGAAGATAGTACTTCAGTTAACTCTAACAAATTGATGACTGAGCTCAACTCGAGACTAGATGCTTTGACTAATGAGTCAATAGCTCTGAAAAAATTAACTGGTGAACTAGCAACTCAAAATAGGGCTAGAAATGACGGAGTTACTAGTAAGCACACCATTGGGAATACTAGGACAGGCCAAACCAGCAACACACAGGATCAACAGCCACAAACACTACCCCAACCCTTTACTCAGAGTGCTAGCTAGTCTAACTAACTACTAATACCATCAAATATTCAGATAACCAAACCGTAAATAGAGGGTTGAAAACAAATGTAACAAGTTCACTAAAAGGTTACCCGAAGGTGGGGTGGCAGACACAGTAAGGGGGTCTGATATGTTTGGGACAAGTACGACCATTCTACTATCAACTAGCCTCCATTATCCTATAGATACTGATAGAAGTTCAAACTAAAGATTAGAAACTGGAGGGCCACCAAGATTTCAACCATATGTAGGAAATCGAGATTCCTCTATTCAGCATCTGGGTATGTATATTAATAGACAGAAGTGGAGCTTACAAGATATTCATGATAAATGTTTCAAAGCTGAAACAGGGAGGTTGGGAAGATGAGGGTTCCTTGAAGAACAAGGTGATACATTGGATAAAACATTGTCTGATTTCTATCCATGGTAAGATCGGATATAGTTAAGGCCGAACAGCTCCATAGCACTGATGGCACTTTAAATGGCATAATGCTAGTATTCAGGTCAAAGCCTATTGCTGATGGCCTGATAGCTCTTGACGTATGTACTCATTCATTCATGGAATCCAGGTTAAGATTCAAGTTGAATAGGGCTAATTCTGAGAAGAAATATTCCCACGGGACACGGTTGGAGTTAGGCAATTCTCCTCATATTCCCCAGGCCGTTGACAATCTGGAATCCGTAGATTGACTGATAAGATGGGCTACCAATAAAGCCATCAGTAAACCCACACTGTATTTTTGTGTGGTTGATTTTAATTCTTCTACGGCGGGCCAAATGGAGAGCCAAGAAGCCCAGGCAGAGAGTAGAATAACTACTGGCCTAATTGGCAATAGAAACATACATGCTGAGTGTAGGTCTGATACGAATCTTGAGATACCAGCGCCAAACTTCTTGATGGTTTCTTGGAATATAGCGGTTTGAATCAAATACTGATCCACCCGGATTGACAGGAATACATGCAGAAATTTTATCTCTGTGTGCTTCAAGTGACTTGGCTGATTGAATCTCCACATAAATTAGGATATAGGACGTTTAGTATCGGTGAAATCCCCTTCAAAAGAGGGAGGACCTCTGGTGGACTGGATATATGGGTAAAAATCTAAATATATATCAATAAACGTTATGGATATACGTTTGCCAGATATTTTAGGGCTGAACATAAGAACACCTCATAGAGTGGACCTATATGTTTTTTAATGTTTATATTAGGCCAAGATTGTCTACTGCAGAGTCTCCAGTGATGAACTTACTAGCTAGAGCCCTAAATTCTATGAGAGCAGAGGGAGTTGACTTCATTGGTGGTGATTTTAATTGTAGATTCGAGCCCATAGTGGGGCTGGAATCAATATTAGAGGATGAAGACTTAGCCAGAGGAAATGTTACCTTGATACAGATTCCTCTGTTCCCTGCACAACAGCAGTTTTGCAATTAGCCCACATTACAATAGAACGAGGGCTGAGATCCTGTAATGGCCGGTTCCCTTTGGATAGTCCATGTGCCTACGCTTTCAAAAGAGGTGTTGTCAGGTCTATCATAGATATCCTGGTGAGTGCTGCATATTGGGGCTATTTGAATGACTTTAAGGTGGACACCAGGGAAGAAAGCGATCATTTTCCACTGTGTCTAACTGTGACAGGGAGGTTGACTGAATCTTGTGCCGATGAACATCACAAATAATCCTTCCCAGCTGTTGATTAGTACTAACCTCAGACAGTTAAATGGTCCCATATAGCCACTAAAGTTGGGTCCCTGACTGGCATTTACAGTGACTTTTCCGATGCTCTTATCCCTTTTAGTGATGTTTTTCTGACTTAACCTCAAAAATAGGTCCGAATCCAGGTGCATTTTGCAGTTTATCTAATTTTCTCTGGTATGACAAAAGTGTTAGCTAGATAAGAAAGGTTTATTAGTGGCACACAAGGCCAAAAATGTGGCACAAATAAGGCATCTTATGGCATCAAAGAGCTCAGATGATGCAAACTGGGATGACCTTATCACTGCGGTCAGAACTAAAGATCAGGCTACATTCTGGAGAATAATAGGGCATGGTTGAAGAAAAAGTAGTACTAATACAGATCACTACCTGGTCCCAGGTACTGGGAGTAGACACTTTTCTAAGCTGCATTCTGGAGTTCCAGAGCCTCACACAAATTCTATGGATCTCTGAGGCCCCTTCTCATCAACTGACAGAATCTATTCTTCACTTTAGCAAAGAAGAGACTAGGGCAGCCATTGACACCATTAAAGTAGGGAAGGCCCTGGGCCCCAACAAAATACCTGGGGACCTTTAGGAGCATGACCCAGAAATATGGGTACCATATGTCAATTTGTTAAGTAATGCAGTGGCTTCAGGAGCGCCAATACCAAACTCATGGAAGGGGGCTGATATCGTCCATATCCACAAGAAAGGCCGCAAGAAAGACCCGGCCAATTACCGGCCTATAAGTTTAATTTATATTCTCCAAAAAGTATACGCACATCAGATATTAAATAAACTGACCCATTGGATAGACAAGAATGATATTTTCTCATCATGTCAGGCGGGATTCGAAACCAACATGAGCACGATTGATCCGATGTTCAGACTTTCATGTATAGCCTGGAAATAAGTTAAATTAAAGGTTTGTCATTTGTACGTTGCTTTCATTGATTTGAAAGCTGCATTTGATTTAGTACCAAGGGATCTCTTATGGGCATCATTGCAACAACAAGGAGTACCTAAAGATATCCTGACTCAACACAATTTTGCAAAATTGCGCTGGGGACCGGGGGGGGGGGGGGTCAAACTCACAGAGGCTATCCCTATCATGGGGGGGAGATGGGGTGCATTTTGGCACCCACTCTTTTCTCATTTTATGTCAATGGTTTTGCTTAGTACTTACAAAATTGCGCTCATGTTGTGTTATGTTATGTTATGTTATGTTATGTTATGTTATGTTATGTTACATTTTATTTCTATAGCGCACGGCTACTCGATAGGAGTGTCCCGGCGCTTTACTTGGGCAGCTCAGTGTAAAAAAACAACACCATAAAACCAGAAACAAACAGGGAAGGAAAAACCTACTAAAGGTTAAAAAGCCAGGTCTTAAGGCTCTTCCTGAACAGGATAATAGAATGTTTAAACTTTTAAACAACAGGGAACATTATAGAAAATCGTGTAGAGAGGATTGGCATATGCTGAAAGAAAAAATAGGGAGAATGCTGAGACTTGCCAAAGATGAGGATGTAATTTGTGAGGAGGAATTCAGATTCATGCTAAACAATGATCCCTTAATTCCAGCACTATATGGACTACCGAAGGTTCACAAGGACATTAAAGATCCCCCAATGAGACCTATAGTATCATGTATAGGGTCACTTACTGAACCTTTAAGTAAATATGTGGAAGTTTTTCTACAACCTATAGTACAACAACAAAAAGCCTACATTAAAGATACAACCTCCATGATCAAAAAAGTGGAAGGGTTAAGCTTTAACCCTGAAATGCAAGTGTTAGTGACTTTAGATATAGAAGCACTATACACGAACATACCACAGGACAGCACCATTAATATTATGCAAGAGATTCTTAGTGTGAACCAACAAGATTTAAATGATCACCAACAGTTTATCCTAGATTGTATCATTCTGATCCTAAAAAATAATATTTTTATGTACAAAGATGACCTTTATATACAGACAAAGGGGACCAGCATGGGGGCTACCTGTGCTCCGAGCCTGGCCTGTCTATATGTCTCAAGATTTGAAGAGAAACACATTTACAATGTAGCGGCTCCGTTCTATGAAAATATCACGGAGTGGGGTCGTTATATTGACGACATATTTTTTATCTGGACAGGAGAAATAGACACTCTTCAAGAGTTCCTACATTGGCTCAATTTGGGTGACGAGAACCTTAAGTTTACGGCACATATGAGCAAATGCCAAGTAGAGTTCCTAGATATTATTATCAAACATACAGAGTACCATCTGACTGTAGAACTATATACAAAACCTACAGATAGGAATAGCATGCTGCATTTTGAGAGCAACCATCCTGCATCACAGAAACATAACATTCCATTTGGACAATTTCTCCGTTTAAGAAGAAACTGTACCTCAATGCAGGACTTTGAGGTGCATGCCAATACGCTCAAAACTAAGTTTCTAGAGAGAGGCTATCCGAAGAGGATGGTGAGGCACGCCTACAAACGGGTGAAATATTTAAATCGTGACAATTTATTTGTATCAAAGGAGGTTAACGACAAAGGCCCCCAACCAATCACGTTTGTGACTAATTTCTCGCAGGTTAGCCACAAAGTTAAGAACATTATCAATAGAAACTGGCACCTAGTAACAGACAAAACAAATATACCCATTCCGAAACCAATGTTCTCATATAGGAGAAATAAAACCATTAGAAATTCCTTAGTCCACACATATAGAGAAGTACCCAAACAACCACAAACAACTTTGGATGGTAATCCCATACCGACAGGAACACACCCGTGCTCTGGATGCAGTAACTGCAGTAGTATCATCAAAGGCAATAAGGTGATAGCTAATGAAAAACCAGTGTACATAAAAAGCTTTATGAATTGTAGGACTACCAATGCCATCTACCTGATCCAATGCCCATGCCAGAAATCCTATGTAGGGGAAACGTCTAGAGAAATTAGGTTACGATTGAATGAGCATCGATCAGCCTTGAGAACTAATAAAATAGGAGCACCTCTTACAGAGCATTGGAGACGAGCAGGACACAAACTTGATGATTTAAAATGGTGTGGACTAGAGAGAATAACAGGTTCCAAGCGGGGAGGGAATCTGGACAATAAGAGAAAGAGAAGAGAACAATTCTACATGTCCACCTTAAATAGTGTTAGGTGTGGCTTGAACTCGAGAGAGGATTGGGAAAAGATCATTAATTAATTCCATGAGAATGGAGAATGAAGTAGTAACTTTGCTGAAATCGCAAGAGTGGTCCGAGAATGATTAAAGAAAATAAAAGATAGTGACAGGGGGTAGTAGTGATAGCCTAGAACTACGTTATAAACTAAATGGGATAATGTACACACAGTACGATACTAGCAGTTATGAAATAGCTCCCTTAGATGTGTTGAGGGAGGGATACAAGTACGGAGTCAGGTTGACAAATATAGCCAGATATATGGCTATACCAACAATATAATGTAGGAAATCTATGCAAGGACTAGGAAACCAAGTGGATCCTCGGTGATAAGATATGTATGGTCAAAGGGATATAATCAGGATAATAGTTGCGAGATAGTACATCCCTAGGTCCTTAAACCATATTTCTGAGTTAAGAGGGCCAATTGGATCCTTAATAACCCAGAAAAATTAAATACCGGCACATTCAATAGTAACACATATAGAAACGACACTACTACTATATTGAATGTTACCGACACTAAGCGGTAGGATTTCCAGGAAATACAACACTCGTCCTAACGGACGTAATTGTCCTGACCGTAATGCATTCCCGCTTACCCTAGGACGCGGTAACAACAATGAGTTGGTAATATTGAGAATAATAATGCATAAATGAATAGAGGAATGATTTTAGGGTGGAGTCGCATACGTAGTCGACTTGATAGGGATAATAATCAATAACCAAACTAACACATTTGTTTTACTTGTGTACATACACGGCGAATATCAAGCATGAATGCCATCACCCTAGTAACGCATTGAGTATAACAACCAATAGGATCGACGCACAGAAATCACTCTGACCCAATAGAAAAACCCCTACAAACGTAGGTTTGCGTTATATTACCACAGCAACGTGGTTTTAATTGGATAAGATCGATCCAATGACATAAGAGGAAAGGCGCGCCCAATTGAAAATGACAACATATAAAAACCCGGAAGGGGAGATCGCGTCATTTCTGTTCGTGACTCCATATACTGGATAATAACAGGAGGGTCGGCTGCCAGGAGAGAGGAGCAGGAAGGCCGATATCAGAAGAAAAGGTAAGGCGCTGCCCCAAATACGAGGTCTCTATTAGAGCATAGGTGAATGAGATACCGCCAGAGACCACGATAAAAGTAATTGAAAAAGGGAGGGCCGGTTATTTTATATCGCATAAGGATAGAGGGAGCCCTATTATTCTATAAATGCTGTGCTACTTGCATTTCTGCAATCAGATAGAATAAAACTATAACGAAGAGAATGAATGAAGTATAACTAAAAATAATTAAGGAATAATACCTGCGATTGCAACATAGAGTCAAAAACACTTGGGCTTTCTCCTCTATCTGTAGGAATCTACAAACCAAGGGGCCTATTCCAGCAAATCGAACCGAATTGAAAGAGGTTTCGAGGCTAAATCCTGTTGCTTAAACATATGGTGAGTGACTAAACTGAACCTAAACTATGAACAGATAAGGGTTTAAACAAACAGGGCAAGATTAGCAAATGTGTAACAATATATTTCCCTAGGAATCTTCCCATTGATGTTCGATGGATAATGAACCGGTGGCTCCACCTGGCAGCAATTAACACACACACATCAAAATAAAAAGGTATTTTTCACCTCTATGCAGTTTGTTAAATAGACAAGATGGAGGGAATTAAAAAACCATTGTCAAAATTATGCCCAATAAAAAGGGCGAGAATGGCCTATACTAATAGAAGCTCGGTGGGTGGAGCCCAACAGTTGTATAAATACTGAGATAACCCTGGACCTGCTTAGCTGGTTGTATAATATATAACCCTCAGTCGATAATTAAAGGGGTGCAATACTCACATGAGAAAATTAAAGAGAATTATCTGCATACTATCTTGACCGGATATGTTGTTGGTTTTCTATTTAGAAACAACAAGTAATCAAACATACAGCAAAGCATTTTCGGAATGGGGAAATCATAGAAAAACCCATAATAACGAAATTGAACAATCACCATCCAGTAGAGATAATTCTCTCTATCTGGAATAAGGTAAGCGGGCTGCATAAGATGCCTTGACAAAAATAAAGCAGTAATGAAGTGTAGTAGCATGGGCCATATGGCTCAGAGAGAGGTAAACAAGTAGAAAAGGGTGAATATGTTTGATGATGCGAATAATAATAATATAAGATCCCATAGAAGAAAGTTGGCAAATACGGTACAAAATGTTGTCTTCTAGATATATAGTGAGAGTGATGAAAATGTTTGTACTAAATGGGAAGGAATCAGACATGATTCAAATTGGAACAATGTACACTTAGAAAAGATGGTATTGTTAACAAAAGAAACGACAGACGAATTTTAGATGTGATAAAATTGAAGTGGATGGTAACTTTGTTTTTTTAACTGTCTAGAATCAGTCCTGAAGAAGGTGTGCAAAAAGAAAACCGAAACGCCGCGTCGACTTTGTGATTCTTTTTTATTCTTGACAAAATGTTTTATTTGTTCATTAATGTTTTAATATTGCAATTTGTATAATGATTTTGTAATGAGTGTATGAATAAATTGTATATCAAATTTTTTACCAAACACGATTTTGTGAATTCATCTGTCTCTTCAGTTAAGGAATTATATGTACATGAATTGTTGGACTATAGTAGGGGTCCTGTCTTTAATTTAATTTTAATGTGTTTTCTATAATGGGGTTGTTGTCATGTTAATAATATAGATAATCTTTGTACATGAACTTAGATACCTAATTTGAACCTTTACCTCTCCCGCCCACTGGGGGCATGCTATGTTCTGGTTGAGTTACCATTAATGATCTTTCATTTTGAGTGGACATATCTGTGATGTTCCACTGAGTTGGGACTCTGAGCTTTCTATAACTCTTCCTGAACAGGAGCAGATTAGGTGTGCGCCGCAAGGCCAGAGGCAAGGTGTTCCACAACTGAGGGGCCCTCAAACTAAAGGAGCGACCCCCGGTACGGGCCTTCCTCACTCGAGGGACCACGGCCAAAAACTGAGATTCCGACCGCAGAGATCGAGCCAGGCGATAAAAGACGAGCCTGCGCTGTAAATACCTTGCTCCAGAGCCAAAAAGCGCTTTGTGAGCCAGGGTCAACGCTTTAAACATAATCCGCTTCCGGATGGGCAGCCAATAAAGCGACTGTACCAGCCCGGATGCTTTCGCTCGCCTATGAAGGCCAAAGATGGCACGGGCCGCAGAGTTCTGCACAACCTGCAGCCGCTGAACAAGATAGTCCGGAAGACCTAAATAGAGGACGTTCGCATAGTCCAATCTGGAGCCAATTAAGGCTTGCACAGTAATCTTTCTATGCTCTTCTGTGAGCAAAGGTAGGAACTTCCGGAGCATCTTGAGAATGCCAAAGCAGGTGCCCGTCAAGCCAAGAATATGTGATCTCAGGGTCAGATTATTATCAATCTTAACTCCCAGGTTTTTTGCCACCTGGGATGCCTGAGCAGGGGGACACATATCCATTGGCCACCAGGCCAACCAATCCGGGTCCAAGGAACAACCAAAGAACAATACCTCCGATTTGCTGGAGTTGGCCTTGAGGCTGTTCTGCTGAAACCAGCTGAAGACCATCCCCAAACAGCCCCAGATGCTCTCTCCATCAAAAGCCTGATCTTTCCTACACGTGAAGAGCAATTGAGTGTCATCAGCGTAGGACACGATCTGGGCCCCAAAGGACTCCACCAGTGCCGCCAGAGGGTTATAAAGATGTTAAAAAGAGTCGGGCTCAACACAGAGCCCTGTGGAACTCCGACTCCCAAAGGCGGCATCTCGGCGGACCTCGGGGAGGCCCAGACCGTTTGTCGGCGGCCCTCAAGAAAAGATGAAAACCAATTGAGCACGTCCCCCTCAGACCGATGTCATAAAGTCTGGCGAGGAGTGCCTCATGGGGGACGGTGTCAAAGGCCGCCGACAGATCAAGCATGACAAGCATGGCCCTGCCGTCTAGTTTCATGATTGGCCAAAACTAGCAGGGGTCCCTACACCTACATTAATGTTTGCAGACAAGACAATTTTATTGTCACAGACTTCGAGAGGGTTACAAAGACTACTCAATAGTTTCGGCAACTACTGCAGACTGAAGGGCCTCGACATAAACTCCAGTGAGACTAAATACATGACTATTAGACCACACAAAAGTTTTAAGAAAGATATTGTTACTGACAAAATGTCACTGGAGCATGTATCATTTTTGCTATTTTGGATTAAAAATTGACTCAAAACTTTCATGGAAATCTCATATTAATAAGGCAAAGGTAGTCTTGCGTCAAAACTCCATGCCAATTGTTAAAAAACATCAAGCTACTAAGTCTAAGACGGTCTCTCCCGCACTAGAGGTCTACAGATGTATGGCTCAAACAGCATCCCTTTATGGGGCATAACTATGTGGTGGGGAGAATTTTAGTTCCCTTGTCGTAGGAGAAAACAAAATGATACGGATGCTAATGTGTCTGCCCCAAAATTCACCTTTGATCCCATTGTTTTATGATACTGGTATCAAGGGACTGGAACACCTAGCCGTTTTGAGACCCCTATTATATTGGCGAAGAATCTGGGCCACCCAACAATTAAGCCCCTATAGACAAGGATTGAAGGCGCTTCTGAAACTAGACGGCCAGCTCACTTTCCCTTGGTTCCCCCATGTGCAGACCTGGTTTTGTGAGTTGGGCTTGAGCAGTTTCTAGACTGAATCCAGTTCATTGACTGTACATTCTAAAAACGAGATTAAGGGCACCTACTGGGAATTTATAACAAATTATGGGCAAGATGTACAACCCGTTTTTGCATGGGAAAATGGGTCTGCGACCTGTTTGTGCATGCAAAAACCCTACAGGGCCATGTACAAACGCTATTTAGTGAGTCGCAATTTACTTGCGACTCGCTAAATAGTGTTTGCGGCTCGCAATTAGGAAGGGGCGTTTCAAGGGCGTCCTGTCCTAATTGCGACTCTGAGCCCTATGTATGACTGTTTTGCGACCGCAATTGCGGTCGCAAAACAGTTGCAATTACCACCTACTTCAAGTAGGTGGTAAAGCAGTCGCAAATTGGAAGGGGTCCTCTACAAAAAAAAAATGTAAGGCTAGGCAGTGGTCCCAGGAACCACTGCTTGCCTTTAAAAAATGAACCGAAAACATTTCTTTTTTTTGAAAATGCATCCCGTTTTCCGTTAAGAAAAACCGGCTGCATTTAAAAAAAATGCTTTTTTAAAAGCATACCCAGACATGGTGGTCTGCTGAGCCAAGCATGCCACCATACCTAGGAGGGCCATCCATTGTCAATGGGGTCGCAAAATGCAAGTGCCTCATGAATATTGATGAGCCTCGCATTTTGCGACCCCATTGGGAATCGCTAACAGTGTCTCTGATACTGTTGTACATTTGGAATTGCGTCTCGCAAATTGCGAGTCGCAATTCCAAATGGCCGTACATCTGGCCCAAGGTTCATCTTGACTGTAGTATCGGAAGAATTACTACACAGTTTTTAAGCCTGAAGTTTTTGCCAAGTTTTGAACCTTACTTTGATGAAACTCAACCGCAATTAGCAAAAACACTATTCGTGAAGTTTCGGTTTGAGACCCTTCAGATTAACTCGATTACAGCTGAATGGTCTCCCGGTCAAATAGTAGAGAGAGAAACTAAATGCACTTCATGTCTGTTAGATGCCAAAGAAAATATATGATTCTTATGCCCGGTATATGCTGCTATTGGAAGAAAATGGGTCAAACCAATGTGTCTGGGGACTAGAAAACTTTCAAAGGTCCTAAGAATTTTGAAAACAGACACTACAGGGTGGAACGTGTTTGGTATCTGCAGATTTTTGTTTGCTGTGATTCTCACACGAAGGAAGAAAGGACTGTAATTTTAACGTTTTTAGAGTAAATCATGTTCTTGTTTTATACTAGCTTCATTTATGATAAATTGTAAATAATTGTAAATAATTGTGATGCATTTGTATTTGTGTGTTTTATACTAATGTGCTTTTTATGGTTATTTTAACCAAAATAAAAGCTGCTTTGAATTGAATCCAAGCAGCAGGGCAGTCCTCTGGCAGCAGGGCAGTCTTTCTTCTGTATCTTCCACTGATCCAGGAGTGTTCTGAAGAGTGGCTCCAGAGGTACACTATCTCAATCAATCAGGATTTATAAAGCGCGGCTAATCACCAATAGGGTATCCAATGCGCTTGCAGTAATTATTCGAACAGCCAGATCTTGAGGACCATTCGAAATTCCAAAAGCGAGGTGATCTCAGTGTGTGGGGAGGCTGTTCCAGGTCTTTGCTGCGATGTTGGAGAAGAAGTGTCCTCCACTTCTGCTTCGGTAGATGCGGGGAGTATGGGCAAGTGAAAGGGAGGAGGAGCGTAGTCTTCTCGATGGTTGGTGGAAGTTCAGGCGGTGGTTAATGTAGGTTAAATGGGCCAATTTTCCCATGTTTGAAGGAAAGAGCACAGGCACTTTGGTACTGGTTAGCAGAGGTAACATGCACAGAGTCCTAAAGCAAAAACAAATTCAGCAAAACCAGAGGAGTGTAGTGGGGGACTACCATTCCAAGGATGTCACCTCTAAGACTCACTATTTGGTTAATCCCAGAACCACCTCTCCCTTTTGTCCCACTGGTTCTGATATCTAGGTTTTCACTTGTGTTCTCGTGCACTCATCCTTCTGATGCTCACTTACACTCAGGGCTTTAAGTGGGCTGGGTCCTGCCGGTGCTCAGCACCGGCAGCTCTAAAAAGCAGGTGCTGAGACAGGTCTCTATCAGGCTCTCAGTTGTTATGGTTGTTACCCTCACCCTCAAGGTAAAAAAAAAGTATCACCCTTCACTGCCTTTGATGTAACTTCAAAGAGATTCTCACTGCAAGGCTGCAGCACGGTAATCATGGTAACCACATTCCCACTGGTAGACAAGCCTAGGTGGGAATTTAGATTACGTAAAAATGCATTACCTCTGTTTTTCGGAAGGTTATACTACACCACCTTTTTCTAAATCAGGCTCTTTTCAAGCATTTCTATAAGTTGCCTACATCCGCTCCATTATCACTTTATTCTGATTATATTTAATACGTTATGGTATTAATTAGACGGATACAGCAAAGCATATCGCTGCATGGCGCTAAAGACTGGTAGCAAATGTAAGGCAGTATAATGACGGTCCCCGGAGAAAGAAAGGTGCAATCTAGTCTTTCCCCAGGGGTATTCATGCGTTGGACAGGACATGGTTAGGGATAGGTCGCTTTGGGGAGGGGGGGAGGGGCGGGTTATATATAAGGGTCTGGCAACACGGGACGCGCTTACCTCAGGGGGCAGGATAACACCAGCCGCTGCTGCTTCGGGGACAGCCGTGAGGGGAACGGCTTGCTTCCCGCTGTTGCCTCCTTGTCTTCTCCACTTCCCGACCGGAGGGCGGGGCCCGCACGCCGTGAGGGAAACGGCCATTGAGAACTACATTACCAAGCAGTGACTGTGAGGTGCAGGCTGCTGACGACACCACAGCGACCCCCTGCACCACCAAAAGCGCGCCCGCCTGTCGCAACGCGGGACGCGCGCGGGCGACGCCAGGCTGAGGGCGGGCCATCTGTGGCCATCTGGGGCCGGAAGAGGCCGGGTCGGGGTACCCCCCTATCATCCACATCCCAACATCCGCAGTGGGCAAGAGGAAACAGGTATGTGCCAGGGAAGACGAGGGGACAAAAGCAAAACGTCCCAGAAAGTCAGAATCTATTATCTTGTATCTAACCTCTGCAGTGGGGGTTCTGACTAAAGAGATCGCTAATGCGGAGAAAGAGCTGGGCCTGAATGGAGGGGAGGTCGCACAAGCCTCACCTGCAGATCATTGCCGGGTGATACCCTTGGAGCCAAATGTTGTGATAACTAATCGGGGAGTGAACTCAACCCACACTGTACCACCCACCCCACAGGACGCTTCTTCTCAGCCACTGCTCACAATGCCTGCTGCTCTTTCACATAAGCCGTATAAGAAGAGAAAGCTCCTAAACAGAGCAGGCAGAAGAAAAATAGCCATGGTTAAGACCAACCGAATAGACCATTGTCTTAAGGATCAAATCGGGAAAATTATGGAGGACCTATTGATCTCACGGCTGGAACCATCTCTTGTGTCCATCGCCAAAGACATTGTTGACACTTTAAATACCTGCGTAGCTGGGCTTTTGACCAAATGTGAGAAAATTGATGTGATGCTGAAACAACACAGGGGGGCAATGCGGGTTCCCATCCAGCCAGCGGACTCAGTTGTTAATTTGCCTATAGTTGACACCACGACTACTAATCCTATATCATGTAGGCCCAATAGACCGGTAGGGGATGTAGTTACAGATGGGCACCCAACTGTAAGGGAGGTGGTAAGGAATCGTTTGCCTGGAGTAAACGCCAGGCGAAGCCAGGCATGTGATAATAGTAGGTGCACCCAACAGCCGGGCCATACCCTGGAGTTGCCCCCAGAGGCAGCCCCTCTGATGGCTGTTTTTACTGGGGTACCTCCGGTCAGGGGAGGCATTACTGAAACGACTGCTGACCTGATGAACCAAGCTATTCAGTGGTGTCATCAGTTTAGCACGGGTGGAGATGATGTTGCTTGTGCTTTCACTATGGCAAGGAGGGTCCGCTGGGTGGGGCACTGCCCTAAGAATATCCCGGGGGACTGTGTGGTGGTGAATTTTAACAATAGGTATAGCGCTGAAAGACTATTTTGGGATGGTTCGAACATTGAAAATAAAGGTATTAGACCACTCCCTCTGGGGTTCTTCTACCCCCCAGTTAGGGTTTATAGTCACCCTCAGCAACCTAACCAGAATTATACACGCCACTATAACAAATGGACAACATCCTACCAGGCCATGATGAGCTCACAGAGGAGAACTGCTCAGCGGCCGCTACGGGGGGGACCTGCCCCCACACCTATATCCACACCTATACCCACATTAACAACTATACCACCAGAATTCCCGGTACATCTTCCCCCTAGGGATGAGATAGAGCTTTGTAATCGATATTCGCCTCTCTCACAGATGGAATCCAACGATTGACTGGGTCCTGAAACCATAGGTCAGGGAACTGGGACAGGTGGTGCAACTTATATAGTTAAAAATCGGACGACCACATGTAAAATCTTAAGCTGTAACATGGCGGGCATTAGATCCAAAAGCACTGACACCATTTGGCTGCAATTTATAAGGCAGTTTGACATCCTGGCTTTCCAGGAAACTTGGGACTCAGAGTCTAGCTTTATTCTGGATGGTTATCATAGCTTTACTATCCCTGCGGTTCGAGCGTCTGTGGGGAGACCAATGGGGGGTTTACTCTTCCTTATTTCCTTAAACCTTGCAGGCACTTTTAGAAAACTTAATGGGGAGTCAGATAATTTTCTTATAATAGAATGGATTGTCTCTGACCAATACTATCTTTTAATAAATGTATATAATGCCATGGAAAACTCCTTACAGAAGGAAGATTTTAGTGTGTTAGATCATTGTTTGTCAGTCTATAAGCTTAACAACCCTTTTGTGCATGAGATGTTTTTAATGGGAGATTTTAATATACACCCTTGCCCGTGGGATTGTTGTGGTGAAGATTTTGTGGGACCCACGAATGGGAGAGTACCCCATTTTGAACATAATAAACAGGGCGATGCCTTGGAGGAGTTATTATCTAACTTAAATTTACTCGAACCGGGCAAGGAAGGAGGTAGAGAGGTTGTCCCCACCTTTATAGGATGAGGAGCCGAGTCAGTGATTGACTATATCTTCGTATCCCCCCGAGTCCTGATCAAAACCCTGGAGTATAGAGTAGTGATGTCAACCTTCAGTGATCACAATCCGCTTGTGCTGGAAGTTGAATTGAGGTGTAAGGTGGCCATCACAGTCCCAGGTAGGGAGGCACCACGGAACTTATCCACAAAAGATCAAGGTAGACGGATAAAGTGGGACGCCGTAGTCCCGGAGGCCTTTTTTGAGGACCTGGCCGTCAAGGCAGAGACCAATTTTGGCATCTGCCTGGATGAGCATGCCGTGCGTGCGGAAACTATAACATCCTTTACAGCAATCTGTAAGCAAATTGCTGAAAACCTACATAAGGGGAGTAGGCCACATATCAAGAAGGCATATAAATGGTTCGATTCCTCGTGTTCAAAGGCTCACGGGGCTCTCCTTAAGGCCCTTAAGAGTACACCGAGGGATAGGGTTCTAGTCTCCTCTCTCCGCAAGGAGTATAAACAGGTAATCTCCATGCGGAAATGCAAAATTAAAGAGGAGGCATGGGATAACTTGCAGCCAATTGATGTATTAAAGGACAGCAGAAAGTTTAGGGTTACAATAAATCAGCCATTCTTTTCGGAAAGCGACAACCTAGACACGGAATGTGTAATTCCGGATGACATCTGGCTCAAACACTTTAGGAGCATTTATAGCGATAAAGAGCATCACGAGTTAATATCAGGAAGACCCATCCTGGGTCGTCCTTCAAACCCTGTCAAATTTGACCTGGCGGAAGTAGAAAGGGCCAGTCGAGATACATCTAAAAACAAGGCCCCAGGACCTGATGGGGTCCCTGCCGACCTTTACATCCTGTACCCTAATTTCTGGGCATAGATTTTAACTAATGTGTTCAATGCATCATCCTTAGCGGGTTTCCCTCCCTCTTGGGCCTCCTCAATAATTGTACCCATTTTCAAAAAAGGGAGCAGAGGGGACCCCGCCTATTACAGGCCAATCTCCCTGTTGGACTCTGCTGTTAAGATTATGGGCAGAGTCATTTTACAGAAACTGGGAGATTGGATGTCTGGCAGGGGGGTGCTCTCGAACCTCCAGTACGGCTTCAGGCAACATAGAAGTACCATGGACCAATGCTTAAATTTACATCTTTTGATTAATAAATACACGATAGCTAAAGAGGGCTTTTTATACCTCGGGTTCATGGACTTATCTTCAGCATTCGACCTGGTGAACCGCTCCAAATTATGGCATATTCTGCTGGAAATGGGCGTAGAGGCACCCTTGGTTTACTTCCTTAGCGACCTTCACCAGGACCTAGCGGCAGCCGTTAGGGTTACGCAGGACAGCAGGTGCACGAGCCAATTCAGCTCCAGGCGGGGGGTCAGACAAGGCTGTATTCTGGCCCCTCTTCTCTTTACAATCTACATTAACGGCCTGGAAAAATCTTTGGCCGGGGACAGTGCAGACATTCCGCGTGCCGGGGGATCGGGTATTCCGGTCCTCCTGTACGCGGATGATGCCGTACTCATCGCCCGCACAGGCCTGGGTTTACAGAGGCTGCTGGATAACTTTGGCGCCTTCATGGAGTCTCTCGACCTTAAAGTAAACAGCAGTAAATCTCACGTAATGATTGCTGGGGCTCGTAGGAAGATTAGCAAGGTTAATACATTTAGATGCTTGGGCGCGCAACTCTCTAGGGTTCCGGTGTTCACCTATCTAGGAGTGCTATTCGATGAGAAGGGCAATTGGGGCCCCCAGCAGAAACAGAAGAGCAATGCTGTCATAAGATCTACATCAGCCCTCCTCAGCTTCGCCAAAAGGTTGGGAGCTAGGCCCATGGAGGCCATGCTCAAAATATACAAGTCCAAAGGCTGTGCGATTGCCTCCTATAGGGCCTCTATATGGGGCTACGCCTCTGTGGGTAAAATACAACTTGCAGAAAACAGGTTCCTTAGATCCCTGTTGGTGGTACCTCAGTCATCCCCGACCCTGTCTGTACATTCTGAACTAGGTCTGGGTTACATCACAGACTACCTAAAGGTAGCCCCACTGATTTGTTAGGTAAAGACGTGGCTCAATGAGGATATCACCCTCAACCACCTTATCCTAAAAGATTGTTTAGCCCTCGAGAAGGCAGATAGAATCCCATGGCTGGCATACGTTAGAGCGGCGTGTGTCAGACTGGGACGTCCTGAATTATATACAGCCCCAGAGGGAATCAAGAAAGAGGATTTGGAGTGGCTCAAATATAATTTCAGGATCATGTTGGAGGCAGATAGGGAGGAGGCGGAGCTTGAAAAACCAGGTGCAAGAAGTATTTATGTCTTACAAACCTCTCCATCAATTGAACCTTACTTGAAGATTGTCACTAAGCCTTTCCATCGCTTTTTGTTGACAAGATTTAGATTCAACTTAATACACCTTACTCTAGGAATTTTTCCGCAATGGGGTAAACCTGAAGAGTCTGCACCATGCTCCTGTGACAATTTCTCCAAACAAGATACTCTCGACCTGATCATGTTTTGTGAGAAGTTTTCTAAGGTGCGTAAAAAATGTTTATACCCCATATTACATGAAGCTGGGTTTCTGCAAGTAAGGCCCGCACTCTTACATCTGCAACTGTTGAGTAGCGTGCGCACTATTTTTAGTGTAGCAAGCTTCTTGGTGGCTGCAGCCAGGGCGAATAAAAACATTAATATCTGTATGCACTAAGCACAGTAGGACGAGAAGGGGGTACTCTTGTTTTTAAATCATGGAAACATAAAAGATGCACTTTAGATTTTATATATTGTAGATTTTATTGTGGCGCGATAAGTTTGACATAGACATTTGCTTATCAACTATTTTGCATAAATCATGAATTGTAAATAGTGTATATATATATGAATGTTTGCAAATGAACGCACAATTATTTATTCGTACACATTTTGTCTATTTTATGCACAAGGGATGTATGTATTGTTGCTTCTTTCATGATTTTAATTAATCGAAATAAAGATTTTTGACTGACTGACTGACTGACTGATAAGGGTCTGGCGAGGCATAAACTGCCTATTCAGTACCATGTGCATCACCAGGGTAGTTGGGTTGAAAAGGGAAGGTTTTGGTTTGTGGAAACTTTTTTAGTGGCAGGCAGAATGGCAATGATAGCCTGAAGGCTTCGGTATTATGATTCCTGGGCGGGAAGGTGAGCATGACTACTCCCTCCGCCAAGGAGATCAGGGCTGCGCTGCAGACGCTAGGCACGGCGGGCCAACATAACCTGCTGTGGTCCGGCGTTCTGGAGGAGGTGTGAGTCAGCATGACGCAGCCGACGCGGCTAGCGGCAAATGGCATTGCAGCCGCCGTGGCGGGAAACATCCTTTACAACGAAACTTTTACAACGCAGTGCTTTTACAACGCAGGTTTTACACGAAAACCATTACAACGCATTGCGCTGGGGGGCGCTCTAGGATAGGGAATAGATTTAATTTACTATCCAACACCTTCCCTAGTGTCCACGGGGACTGGAGTTGGAATAGTAAATTAAACTATTCACTATCTAGCACCCCAAAGCGCTATGCGTTGTAAAGGTTTGCGTTGTTATACTTGCGTTGTAACAGCATGCGTGGTAAAAGCTTGCGTTGTAACGTCATACATCCACCGTGGCAGCTTGCTTCCCCGAGGGTGGAGGAGGCAGAGCGAAGGATGGCCAATGTGGGCAAGGGGGCGGGAAGCACGGAGGTGCCAGCGCAAGCAGGGGTGGGAGGCGCTCCTTCCTCCCAGCTCGATTTAAGGCAGAGTTGCCGGGCCACGGAGACTCTGAGGAGTCACTTTGCAGGGCTGAGATGCAGCAATGGGGAGGCGCACTGACCAGGGCTGGGGCCCAACATTAGGTTGACAGGGCTGTTTTGGGCACACACGGTGCACTGACCAAAGGGGCCCGGGAGGAGCAGGGCCCCCGCCCATACCAGAGATATCAGGAAGGGACCAAGCGGCCGGGGGCCCAGGGCCCCACCCTTAAAAAGTTAAAGGGCGCGGGGGCCCAACAGGTCAGGGACAAAGGGCTCCATGATACGGGCTGAAGGCACACAGGGCCCTTATTGACCAAGGGCCTGAGGCACCAAAAAGTAAGTGGGCAAATGTAGGTATCGAGGCGCAGATCAGAGAACAGCGCCGCTTAGTGCAGGAGACAGAGGCGCGCTGGTTTGCCATGTGCGAGGCCCGTGAGAGGGAGGAAGCAGAAAAAGCAGTAGAGGCAAGGACCAGAGAGGAACAGGCAGCAAGGCAATAGGCAGAGGACGCAGGTCAGGGTAGAGGCCAGTGGGTTTGAGTGCCATCCACGGGGGTCACAGGGAGGACAATGGGCCCAGGGGCATAGTGATGCATTGGACCCCCTTGGTTGGTGCAGCCAAGAGGGGGACATAGGCAGGGAGAGCAGCAAAGGCTGTCAGAAGGGGGGGGGGGGGGTCGACACCAGCGGGTAATAGTACGGCCTCGGGACGTTGGCATGAAGTCATGGGGGGAGTTCGCAGCGGCCAACCCTACACTGAGGGAGCGGGCTCACGACAAAAGGAGTGTTGGAGATGGCGTTTTGAACATCAATTAATGCTGTGAGGATGGTGCCAAAGGAGAGTTTTGTAGAGGGGGTGCTGAGTATGCGGTTGACGATGAGTTGCTTTTGGATTATGAGAGTGATGAGTGGGAGGAGGATAAGTTACGTGAGGATGAAGGGGTAAACAAGCAGACAACCCACAGTGCCAGCGAACGGCGTGCAACAAGTTCTCCAGTTACTATTTTGCAGAAGTCAAGTGCGAACACAAAACAGAGCAAAGTAAAGAAGAAGAGCAGCAGTGAACACAAAATGGATGGAGGACTGAGTCATTACCTTCAGGTACGGGTGAATGGTGGTCAGTGTGGGAAAATGGGGATGGGCGGCGGCAAAACGGTCGGTGGGGGTAGGAGATGGCGAAGCCATATTAAAGACAGATAACAAGAAGGAAGTTACAAACAGCAAGGCGTCATGCAACGTGTGAGTGGGAAGAAGCATAAGGTTAAGAAAAGGTGTCAGTCAGATAGCTCATCAGAAACAGATAAGGACAAGGGCAACACTTGGGTCTCATTTGTCTGATAAGATAAAAAACGTATATGGAGACACGAGTATATATAAAACTATTACATAGGGACATACAGGCTAAAGAAGGGTCGAAAGAGGAAGAGTGGGAGGCTGGGAGCTTATGACGTGACCTAGAGTGCCGATTAATATGGAGAACTGGAAGTCGGCATTCTTTATATATGCAATAATTTACTGCGAGAGACATGGGGACAGGGGGATAGTGCTGTTAAAATACATGGACATATTCAGGAAGGCCCAAATGCATTTCGGGGGTTTCGCATGGCTCAGCTATGACGAAGAGTTCCGGGCATGAGTGAGCCTGAAACCGGACAAACCATGGGGAGAGGTAGACTCAGAACTTTGGATGCAATGGATGTCATCCACGCAATCAGAGGCATCCACACATACCGCTAGTGGTTTGCCTTTCACGTACCGGCCTTTTCACCCGAAGCCCACCCCACAGGGGGCGGATTACATCCCGAAACCAGCAGTAACCAATGATGGGGCATGCTGGAATTACAATAAAGGCTACTGTTCCAGGCACCCATGCAAGTTCAAGCACAAGTGCTCGAAATGCGGAGGAAGACACACCATCACCCAATGTTTCTCACTGGCCACGCCTGCTGAGCAATAGAAGGGCCCACGGGAGGGCATCAAGGACACCCTGGGACAAAAGGCAACTACTCCCATTAAGCTGGCAGCAATGTAACTTTGGCTGGCGATATATCCGCAAAGGGGGGATGCATTGTGATTGGAATCAGGCTTTAAGGAGGGTTTTCGGATTGGGTATCAGCGTCCTAGGAGGCAGAGATGGGCTGACAATTTCCGGTCAGCCAAGGAATTCCCAGAAGTGGTAGCACTCAAATTGGACAAGGAAGTGAAGAAGGGGAGGATAGCAGGTCCTTATGCATTTTGGCCCATGGTTAATTTGATGGTTGTTAGGTATGCAGTTTGGTGGTTTCATATATGTGGACAAAGTTTTGCCGATGGGCTGCGCTATCTCGTGTTCACTGTTCCAACCTTTCAGTACTTTTTTGCAGTGGGTTTTTACAATACCCAGTGGCCACAGGTCTGTGTCACACTATCTAGATGATTTCTTATTTGTGGGCAGTAGAAACTCATGTGACTGCCTGAAGGCTCTGCAACATTTACAACAGATGGTGGAAGGCTTTGAGGTGCCATTGGCACCTGAGAAAATAGAGGATCCAAAGGTTGTGTTACCATTCCTGGGCAATGAACTGGACACAGTTTTGATGGTGGCAAGGTGAGCGAGATTCAGGCGTTCTTGACGGAGGGGATGGTTTAGAGAAAGATCGAGTTGCGAAAAGTGCAGAAACTTCTGGGATACCTAAATTTTGCATGCAAGGTGCTTGCGTGTGGGGTGAAATTTTTGTTGGCAGTTGGGTATGGCTATGTCTGTGTTACTTTGCTGTACCACAGTGTCAGAATTTCTGGGGCAGTCAGGGCAGATTTGGGTGTATGGAGGACTTTATTGATGTTATGTTATGTTAATAGGGTACTTTTATAGCGCACAGCTACTCCGAAGAGTGTCCCGGCGCTGAAGATCATCACGGACCCATAGTGGAAAGTGGAAAAGGGAGAGAGAGCTGAGAACAGAATGGAATCAGTTATTGCATGAACAACAGGGTCTTCAAATCCTTCCTGAATGCCAGCAGATTGGTGTTGGATCTGAGTGACAGAGGAAGAGCGTTCCATAGCCGGGGGGGCGAGATGTTTAAAGGAACGCCCCCCGCAGGGTGCCCGTCGGATCACTGGGGTGACCGCCCAGGCCTGGGTAGAGGATCGCAAAGATCTAGAAGGCAAATAGAAGCTGATTCGTTTCCGAAGATAACAGGCACCCGTACCATGAAGGGCTTTGAAGGCAATGGTAAGGGCCTTAAAAGTGATCCGCTTCTTAATGGGCAGCCAGTGAAGAGTTCTGAGAAGGTCACTGGCCCTGGCTCTCCTAGTGAGGACAAAGATGGCCCGGGCCGCCATGTTTTGCACAACCTGGAGACGCGCAAGGAGAAAGTCAGGAAGGCCTAGGTACAGTACGTTGGAGTAGTCCAGGCGAGAGCCTATCAGGGCCTGTACTGTAATCTTTCTATGCTCTAAGGATAAGAGCAGTAGAAACTTCCTTAGCATCTTAAGGATTGCAAAACATTTGCCGGCCAGAACAGCCATCTGGGCTTTAAAAGAGAGGCTGTTGTCAATCTGGATGCCCAGATTTTTAGCAGCCTGCGAATCGCTGGCGGGAGGGAACATGGCGGTAGGCCACCATTCCTTCCATCTGGGGTCCGCAGGGAAGCCGAAGAAGAGCACTTCGGACTTGTCGGAGTTGCACTTGAGGCTGTTACGACTAAACCAGTCAAATACTGCCCCAAGGCAACCCCGGATGGACGCCCCATCAAAATCGCAGCCCTTGTCGTAGGTGAACAGAAGTTGTGTGTCATCCGCGTACGACACGATCTGGGCCCCAAAATCCTTTGCCAGTGCCGCCAGAGGGGTCATATGGATGTTAAAGAGTGAAGGGCTCAGAATTGAGCCCTGCGGAACTCCGACCTCCAAAGGCGGCATTGCCGCAGAGAAAGGGGGGGC
Source organism: Lissotriton helveticus (assembly GCF_964261635.1). Taxonomy (NCBI): domain Eukaryota; kingdom Metazoa; phylum Chordata; class Amphibia; order Caudata; family Salamandridae; genus Lissotriton; species Lissotriton helveticus. Next base: position 309,199,266 of record NC_136061.1, read on the forward strand.
CCAGACCGTTTGCTGGCGATTCGAGAGGAAAGACCTAAACCACCGGAACACCGTCCCCCTCAGACCAATCTCCCAGAGTCTAAAAAGGAGACGGTCATGGGAGACGGTGTCGAAAGCAGCGGAGAGGTCAAGCATAACCAACATGGCTTTGCCTCCAGTGTCCAAGGTTTCCTTAACAGCCTCGGTGACCTCGAGCAAAGCTGTTTCTGTGCTCAGGTTGGAACGGAAACCGGACTGTGACTTATGAAGTATGTTGTTCGTCTCAAGAAAATGGGACAGGGTAGTATGGACATGTTTCTCGACCACTTTCGCAAGCGCTGGCAAGAGGGAGATTGGTCTATAATTGGCATGGGATTCAGGGTTCAAGTTGGTTTTCTTTAGCAGAGGCAGAATAAGAGCCTGTTTCCATGGCTGGGGGACCTCACCTGTGCTAAGAGAGAGATTGAGTATCGGGTTAATGAGATGGTTGAGAGTAGGGGCCATCTGCGCGAGGAATTTAGCAGGACACGGGTCTAACGGAGAGCCAGATTTCAACTTGGAAAGGCGATCCAGGGAGGCCTGTAAGGTCAGAGAGGGAAAGTTCCAGAGGGCAGGACCCGCGGAGATCAAGCAGGGGCAAGGGGACCGCAGGTTAGGAGTGGTAGACGTGTCTGCTGTCCAAAGGAGGCCTGGATAGTCCGAATTTTGCTGGCAAAAAAGTCAGCAAGTTCGGAGATCCAGGATTCCGAATGCGTTAATCGGGGGGTACACCATGGAGGTGAGATAAAGTCCTTGACTATCCTGAACATTTCTTTACAGGAACTGGAAGCATCTTCAATCCTACTGGCCAGATAGGACTTTTTGCCAGCAGTGATGTCGTGGTGATAATCTCTAACCATAGCCCTATAAGTTTCCTTCGAGCTGGCATCATAATGCTTACGCCACTCCCTTTCGGCTTTTTTACATTGCCGTCGCTTATCGGCAAGCACCGGCGAAAACCAAGGGGCGGATGCTTTCACTGATAGTGTTCTGGGGGGCAGAGGAGGGGCTAAGTCGGCTAGCCGTTGGGTCAGCCAACACTGCAGGAGCTCAAGATCCGTTTCCAAAGTGCCCGTCAGCAGGCATGGGTGGGTGTCTAAAGCCTGCATCAGCAAAGCAGGGGAAACCCGGTGGAAAGCTCTGGAGGGGTGTGCTTCACGCCATTGTCCGCTGTAGGCGCCCTTCTTCTTAAGAGGGATATCGAAGTCCACTAAGAAGTGGTCGGACCACAGCACAGGAGCAAGAAAGGCCAAAGCTACAGGGACAGTAGAGAATATTTGGTCCAAAATATGACCCTTGCAGTGAGTGGGGGACTGGAGGTATGGAATGAGCCCTAAGGATGAGGTGATGTCATTGAGCTTTATGCTGTCAGGGTCAGCCACACTGTCCATGTGAATATTAAAATCACTTAGGAGCAGGCAGTGAGTAGACCTGAGGTATAGCGTGGAAATAGCCGAGTGGAGCTCTTCAAAAAAAGTACCCATTGGGCCCGGGGGTCTATAGACCAAGAGCCCTATACATGATTGATGGGGTGAAAAGGAGAGGGGGAAGGCTAGATCTTCACACCCAAAATTGTTGTCCGAGGGAAGGATGGAGCAAGCGATGCGCCTGTCGACGACCAGGGCGACACCGCCTCCCTTCCCGCTAACTCTGTCCTTTCTGAAGATAACGTGGCTCGGGGGGATGGCAGTGGCAATATCAGGGCCATGCACCCTCCCCCAACCATGTTTCCGTCAGAAACAGACAGTCCGCTTTAGAGTCCGCCATTAAATTATGGACGTCAAGCGCATGTTTCCCAGAGACCTGGTGTTAAGCAGTAAACACCTTCTGCAATTAAGAGGAGGACTAAGAGAAGAGACGAATCCCCGGTCTGGTAGCCAGCCACAGGCCGAGCATCCGTTGTTGCCCCGGGGAGTTTTAGGAAGAACCCTGAGGCAGGTGTTATTAGTGTTCTTAAGGGAGATCAAATCGTCCCTTGTGTAAGCTATCATCCTAGCTCGCTTGCCCAGCCGGCCCCGCACCCGATCGTCTCCGGGACGCTGACGGGCGCAGATGGGCTTTCCTTCGGCGCTCCTTGCGCGCGTCCGCTGCGCGGAGAGAAAGGCACCTAGTTTTAAGGCGTCACAGGCGGCGCGATTCTGCACCACTAGACTGCCGCCTTGCGAGCCAGCCTACCCCCAAGATGGCCGCCACAGAACTGCGCGCCTGTAGGTCCCCGAGTACCCTTCAGCACCTCGATGTGCCGGCTGAATGGGTAGGGAGACTGCGGGCCGAGCAGCGCGTCACATACAAAGGTGAGTTAAAATATGGAGAGACTCAAAGGATCAGAGAAGCCTAAGGTCACCCGGCTTTCCGCCTCAGGTGCCTGGGAGGAAGATAAAGTGCAAAGTGGAAAGGAAATAGCAGCAAAGCAGTGAGCTAGTAGTCAGCTCCTAAAATGATAAAATAGTCAGCAAAAACAATTAGAACAATACATCAGGTTTTTTTTAAATCAGGATAAAATAATGCTTTTTTAAATTCGCTAGCAGATCGCTCGTAGTCAGCGCAATATAACACACTCTCCCCCACCCGGCATCCGCCTCGAGTGGTGTTTAGGGAAGTGAGGATCTAACCTAGGTTGTAGAGTTGCACAGTTTTAAGGTGTCTCGGGCGGTGCGATTCTGCACCACTAGACTGCCGCCTCGCGAGCCAGACTACCCCCAAGATGGCCGCCACAGAACTGCGCGCCTGCAGGTCCCCGAGTACCCTTCAGCACCTTGATGTGCCGGCTGAATGGGTAGGGAGACTGCGGACCGAGCAGCGCGTCACATACAAAGGTGAGTTAAAATATGGAGAGACTCAAAGGATCAGAGAAGCCTAAGGTCACCCGGCTTTCCGCCTCAGGTGCCTGGGAGGAAGATAAAGTGCAAAGTGGAAAGGAAATAGCAGCAAAGCAGTGAGCTAGTAGTCAGCTCCTAAAATGATAAAATAGTCAGCAAAAACAATTAGAACAATACATCAGGTTTTTTTTAAAATCAGGATAAAATAATGTTTTTTGAAATTCGCTAGCAGATCGCTCGTAGTCAGCGCAATATAACACACTCTCCCCCACCCGGCATCCGCCTCAAGTGGTGTTTAGGGAAGTGAGGATCTAACCTAGGTTGTAGAGTTGCACAGTTTTAAGGTGTCTCTGGCGGCGCGATTCTGCACCACTAGACTGCTGCTTTGCGAGCCAGCCTACCCCCAAGATGGCTGCCACAGAACTGCGGGCCTGCAGGTCCCCGAGTACCCTTCAGCACCTCGATGTGCCGGCTGAATGGGTAGGGAGACTGCGGGCCGAGCAGCGTGTCACATACAAAGGTGAGTTAAAATATGGAGAGACTCAAAGGATCAGAGAAACCTAAGGTCACCCGGCTTTCCGCCTCAGGTGCCTGGGAGGAAGATAAAGTGCAAAGTGGAAAGGAAATAGCAGCAAAGCAGTGAGCTAGTAGTCAGCTCCTAAAATGATAAAATAGTCAGCAAAAACAATTAGAACAATACATCAGGTTTTTTTTAAAATCAGGATAAAATAATGCTTTTTGAAATTCGCTAGCAGATCGCTCGTAGTCAGCGCAATATAACACACTCTCCCCCACCCGGCATCCGCCTCGAGTGGTGTTTAGGGAAGTGAGGATCAGTAAGTAGGTAAGTAAGTAAATATATTTATTTGCCGATTACTTAAAATCATTACAATCAGCAAAGTACATGTCCAAAACAAAATTAGATTAAAAATATGCAGATACAGTGTACATTTATATCCAAGCCAAAATCTACAGCTAAGCCCTAACATAGTTTGTTTGACTGCAAATAATTCAATTTGCAAAAATAAAATGCATTGTGCCAGCAGCTATAATTCACAATATACAATACTTTAACACAATCAAACATACAGATATAAGAAAGGCACAAAAGGATAACATTTAAGACAAATTTGACAATAAAGTACAATTAAGCTAATACATTTTAGCAGCAGAAACTAAGGTGCCTTGTGCTAGCAGCTAAAGTTGTCAATATACCAAATAAACTTTAAAATAAATGGTACATGAAAAACAACCAACCATAGTGCATTTATAGTAATATACTTTAGGCAGACTTCAGAATGCCCACACTATCCCTAAAAACATTTTATAGCGATATAAAAAACGCACTTGGGCTATCAAACGCTAACAAAGACAATGCATAACCCAAGAAAATCATTGCAGCTTTTTAACCGCATCGCTGCGGCGGCTTTTCCCGCTGTACGCGGTAATTTTTAAAATACCGCGTTACATGACGAGCTCAGCTCGTCATGAGCGCACGGCAGGTTACGCTCATGACGAGCTGAGCTCGTCATCAGCCTGGAAGGGGTTAAATAATTTTCGTAGCATAAATATCTTCACTTAAATTGTTATATTACCAAGTTTCTTTTCAGCTATAAAAATAAACGTAACAAATCAGGAAATAAGACGGGTGGTAGCTCCACTTAAACATACAATGATGGCATTTCTACAAGATCTTACTCCAAATTCATTAAAAATAGACTTTAAGATGGTCTTCCCCTCGTCTAACAATTTTCTTCCTCACAAGAACCACATAACCTACATAGGTTGGAGGGCCACTTGTTTTCCCATTTTGGTATTTCATCTTTAGTTGGCTATCTCCCGAACCGTAATAACATACATTTATTCTTAATTAAGGGTTTTAAATGAAACAACAAATAAGGTTGGGGAAACAGTTTACCAAAGGAGTTAGCAATTGACCATAGGTGTTTTTTTTTCCTTAGTTCATCTTTATCTATTATAGTTGACAATAAGATAGGTGATTGATTTTTTATAAACCACTTTACTCCTGACTTCATCTTCTAAATTTGGACAATTAAAATTACGTAGACACTCATTTAAGTATGTTTGCCAACTACTCGCATATTCACTTCTCATCATCTCATGCCAACACTGGTTTGCAAGAGAACCCTCTTCAGCACGAGGCAATGACAATAAGGTCTTTAAAAATGTAGATTATCGGGCCAATATTTGTTTTTTTAGACCAAATTCTAGTCTTATATTGGCACAACTTTTTTGACTGATTTCAATGGGGTGCCCATGAAGTTTCTAGACGACAATCCAGTTTGGCAAATCCAGATTTTCTCTGATGCTGCTGGTGTTCACGGTTCCGGGATTTTCTGGGATGGCTATTGGTGTGCTGAATTTTAGCCAGAACATTGTGCGCGTCAAGGGCACAGCATCGCTTTTTTGGAATTCCTTCCGTTGCTTGTGGCGTTACATCAGTGGGGAGGGAGTTGGTTGAACAGATCGGTACTTTTCCAACTAGTTAATATGTCTGTGGTTGATCTTGTCAACAGGCAGAGGGCCAACGGACTTACAGGTCCTGAAGCTGCTGCATTGTTTCATGCTGACATGTCTGCATTTGAATATGGAATCCTGGGGGTGTCACGTCCCGGGACACCAAAATTACATTGTGGATGCTTTATCTCGTTCGCAATGGCAGCGTTTCCGATCACTGGCACCTGGAGCGGACGCAGTCAAGATGTTGCTACCGGTCGAGGTCTGGCAGCTAGGCGTATGAGGGTCATCAGCCTGGGGAAGAGGGATTTAGCGGCATCCACAAGGAAGAGCTATAGGCTGGCATGGACTGATTTCTTGACCTTTGAAGGGAATGTACCACAATGATTGGATCGGGATCCTGAGGAGATAAGAAGGCGAGTGTTAACATTTGTATTGTTCTGCATTGATAGGGATCTGTCAGCCACCACGATTGGGGGTAAACTGTCTGCGGTTTCATTCTACGGCAAGCTGCATTGGGGGTTCAAACCTTCTGGGGACAATATCTTAAGTCGAATGTTGAAAGTTTGAGGCAAACAGAGGAATGGGAGAAAGATGGCACAGAGGGAGGCCATCTTGTTTAAGTTGTTGGGGGAGATGTTGGCAGTCCTTCCTGTAGATTGTTACGACAAGTTTGAGTTAGTTATTTTTAGGCCTTAATGTTTTTGGGGGCTTTTCAAGTTTTGGAATTGTTGGGGTCGGCTAGGACAATGGGGTTACAGGTGGGCAATGTCCGCATGGATACAGAGTGCTTATGGATTTGGTTGAGTGGTTCCAAGACAGATCAACAGGGTAGGGAAAAGTGGATTTGGCTGAGCGAGGGAGGGATGGCATTGGTATGTCCAGTAAGGGAGTGGCGGAGTTTTCTGAATTGGCCAGGATGCAGTTTCGGGGAGTATTTTGTCACCAGAATGAGAAACCGATGTTGGCATCACAGCTATTGGAGGTGATGCGAATGAGCTTCGCCGTTTGGGTAGGGATGCAATGGTTTTCGGAATGCATTTGTTTAAAATAGGGGCAGTGACAGAAGCGGCTGGATTGTGGTGAGGATAGGAGAGTATTCAGAAGATTGGTAGGTGGCGGACATGTTGTGAGCGTTATCTGAAAAAGAGTTCATAGAGAGGACAATAATTGCTAGATGGATGAAAGGGGGAGGGAAAAGGGGGAAGAGAAAGGATCTGGGACGCACGATAATAATGTTCCTCTTTTCAACGCAGGATGTGTGAATGGTTCAGGGGCCAAAACGATGACCTGGATCATGGGACATTCGCTGGTTCACTGGGCAGCCAAGTGTGCGGACCAGCAAATATACGGTAGAACCTTGTACTGCACAGCAGCTGGCATGAGGTGCTATGGTGGAGAAGCAGCAGAATGCGCTGGGGAAGTTTTCTGCCTTTGTTGGCTAAACTGGTGTCACAGAGAGGGTGCCCGGACATGCAGCTAATTCATGTGGGGGGAAATGATTTGGTAAGACTATCCGGTTTGACACTTTTGTAGCATATGCAGCGGGATCTTGAGGCCATTAAACTTACATCATATGGACAGAGTTTGTACCACGTTGCAGCTGGCAGGGGGCAATATGACCTGGGGCAATAGACAAAGCTCGCAGGAAGCTAAACAAGGTGATGAGAGTATTTTGTGCAGGTATGGAGATTACAGTGATCTCTCATGGCTGAATTTGTGAAGAGGAAGTGTGCCCATTTCATGACAATGGAGTGCAGTTGTCGAGAATGGAGAATGCGTATTATATGATGGAGCTGAGGGATGCTGTGAGCTGGCTGTGGAACAAGATTAGATGGTGTAATAGAGATGACCCTTGAACAGGCTGTATGAGATTTTAACCTGGAATAGGCTGGTAAAGGTGTGTGGGGGGTGCAGAGAAACACCCTTTGGGTTTATTCTGGGTGGAGGAACTCTTGGGAGTGAAAGGTCCCATGTGGGCTCTTACACACTTTCGTCGGGGGGGAGAACGGTGTGAAGCAAGTGATGCCGGGGCAGTACATTGTCAGAAAAGAATGGAATGAGAAAGGATGGTTGTGGTTTACAAGTTGCTGTGAGATGTGATCGGATGGGTGAGGTTGGGGGCTTTGTATTTTTAAGGTATAAGTTACTCTTAACGGTTAATAAAGTTATACATATGCAACCATGTCCTAAAAAATGTGGCCTTTTTCACTATTTCATGGGGTCATAGAGTGTTTATTGCTGCACATTGACGTCCCCCAGGGAAAGAAAGGCACAGTCTAATCTTTCCCCGGGGGTATTTCTGCGTTGGAAAGATCATGGTTAGGGATAGGTCATTTGGGGGGGGAAGGGGCTGGTTTATTGGTGTAAATACATAGCCAATCCAGGACACCTGAGTCCCACAGGGCGGTCTCCAGCGGCAGTCTTCCCCACCATGCGAGCCTTCGTGTACACCACTTCCACAGGTCATCCCTGTGTTTGTGGTGCAGGGCAGGGGGGAACCTCTCCCTCCATAAAGTCTCTGGAGGTAGTGTTCCGGGGCCATTGCTACCCTATCTACCTCCATGAGGACTCCTGCTGGGCCAAGAAGGCCCAGTCATGTATTACCAACAGCTAGATGGCCCAGTAGTAAAGTCAGAGGTGCGGTGGAGCAATATCCCCATCCACCTGACGTCTAGTCAGCAGTGACAGCGCAATTCGGAGAATCCCGCAATACGACAGTAACCCCCTTGTGATGATTCCACCAAATGTCTGAAAGAATTTATCTGAGATTGGGAAGGGGTTGTCCTGTAACACATATTAGAATTTGGGCAGATAAATCATTTTGTAAATGGCTGCCAGGCCTAGCAGGGCAATGGGAAGTTTTCACCACCTCTCTACATCGCGATGGAAAGCCTCCAGGATTCTTATCAGATTTTTTTCCAGCAACAGGTCACAATCTGGAGTCACAAAAAAAACCAGGTATCAGAATCCTTCAAGCCCCCACAGAAAAGGGTGGTTCAGTGTTTTGTCTGGGCCCTCCCACCCTAGGAACACCCTACTGATTTGTGCCAATTAATTGCAGTGTCCTGAAAATGAGCAAAACATTCTAGGATATGCATGATTCCTGGCACAGAGTTTGGCTGGTCTGCCAGATATAAAAGGATGTTGTCTGCGTACAGGGAGATGACATATACCCATTCCGGGACCCAGCAGAGGCCTCTGATCTGTACATCCTTGTGGACTTAGGCTGCCAGGGGTTCCAAGGCTACTGCAAACAATAGTGTTGACAACGCACATCTTTGTCTGCTGCCCCTGGATAGTTTACAGCACCCGACCGAGCCCCATTGACCGAGACTCTCGACACCAGGTCTGTATACAGCAGCTGCACCCAGGAGAGAAAGTACGCACTAAACCCCATTTTATTCACATTGATAAGGGAGCTCAGCCTGTAGGAGGTCATCTACAGGTTTAGCCTCCTTGTGGATTAGAGCAATCATTGCCTCTCAAAGTTCTGGCAGTAGTGCCCCCTGATCTCTTGCCTGGGAGAACATTTTAAGCATTGGTTACAACTTTTTTGATTCTACGCATTTGAAGAATTCTGGCAGAAAGCTATTAGGGCCAGGGGTTTTTCCACTACTAAGCTGGGCTATGGCTTCCGCCACCTCAACCTCAGTGACCTCTGCATCAAGTAGGTCCCTCTGGTCGGAGCTAAGGTGGGGGGGGTCGGGAGGTCTGCAATGAAGGTCTCCAACTCCAGTCCTTCAAAGTAATCAGTAAATGCTTGTGCTGTCCCGCTGTTTCTCTCCTCCCTAACTTACTTCCCGTACCCACCCATGTCCCTCTTCCTTTCTGCCAGCCACGCCAAGAGCTTCCCTGCTTTGTTGCCTACCTCGTAAAGTCCACCCTGAATAGCTCGATAACGGGCCAGGGCCGTCTGAGTCATGTATTCTTGCCCCACCTCCTCTAATCTATATGCAAGTTCCCTCAATGGCGAAATAATGAAGTCACCTTCCAGTTGTACTAATGTCTCTTAAATCAATTTGCACTCTTTCTCCCTCTTTGGCCTCTAGGCAATTATGTGTGCTATTATTTCACCCTTAAAGACAGTTTTATAGGCCTTCCACAAGTCTACCTTGAATTGTACAGAACCCTTGCTCTCCACAAAATACCGTTCCCAGGCTGTAACAATCAGTCACCTAATGTTGTTGTCTGTGAGTTCCCAATGGTCTAACCGCCAGACACGCCTCAACTAAACCACTGTGCTTAGGGGTGAGTGATCAGAGATCCCTCATGGGAGAAAGGTTGTGTGAGTGAACCTGCCCACCTGGTGCCCGGACACCAGGAGATAGTCCAACCTCGACAAGGAGCCCATTGAGTTGGCTGCATAGGAGTATTGGCGTTGCCCCAGATGCGTCAAGGTCAGCCAGTCCCAATGCCTTTATGAGGGTGGCCAGTCATATATCTGTCTAGGGTCATTCTCCCGCTTTTGTAACCCTATCTAGGACCCCTTGTAGTGCCAAATTAGGATTGCCTGCAATAATTGTCAGCGACTCCGGTGCTTCGGCCACCCACGCACCCAGGCATTCCATGCGCTCAGACTGCAGACTAGGGGGAAAGTACCAAGAGCTCAATACCAGATCCTCACCACGTCACCGCCCATATATTGTGCTTGACATCCGTTCTCATTGATTTTATGGACCTCCTGTAGGAAAGATCTATGGGCCAGGATTCCTACCTCCCAGGAGCCCCTGGAGAATCCTGCATGTTCCAACAGGAAGTATCTACCTCGGCCCAAGAGCACACAGTCATTACCCATCAGATGTGTCTCCAGCAGCAGAACCACGTCTGGCCGTGTCTCAACAGCTACAGGTTCCTCTCATAAGTTTATCTCCCAGACCATTCACGTTCCAAGAGAAGATCTTCAGGGTTAGGCCTTGGCTTGGGCCCACTTGTGTCAAGCCTCAACCAGTTCCTGTCTGCCAGGACTCACACTATAACACACATGCCCTCAAACAAACTCGACCCCCTATTACTCCCCACACCCAATCACCTTATGCTCTGGGCTTAAACTACCCACCTCCTCAATACCTGAGATGCCTGTCGCCCCACTGTTAGAGCTATAACCAAAAACAAAGAACCAGAGTTTGGTCTCTAAATGTGAGTTGTAAACTGTTACTAACTTTAAGTCTGGATGGCTCTCCGGACTATCAGGTGCGCCCAGACATATATCTAATTAAGTGTGCACTGCGTCTGACCAGACCCCAAAGTCCAACCAGGATCTCTGTCTTCATATCAATAAGTCTGCTGGCATGGGGTCACCTCAGGCAACTCCTTCTCATCTTCGCTCCATTGGGAGTCCACGGAGCTTGCCCCCGACACTTTCTGCAGACTGCCCCAGTTCTGCCCACCTGTTGCTTTTGAAAGGGGGTGGTCTTGCTGCAACAACTCTACCACTTTCGCCCTTTCGGATTCTGCCTGGTCTCTCTTCAGGGCTGCCTTTGACCTAAGGCGTGCCACACGTTGTGATCTAGGAGTTCTGCAACCGTCGTGTTCCTGGGAGTTAAGTGCATTCAGCATTGTACAGCCCCTGCCCTCCAGCAATGTCCACGCTTCAGGCGCAGTATTAAAGTAGTGGGAGCAGTATTCGAAGTACCGGGTTATTTAGAACCCAGCGGTGCCAGGGGACACACCCAAAGACTCCGGATTCTCCTGTCTCAGACTACAGAAACGCAGAGACTTCTTGGTGACGTCAAAGATCAGATTTATTGGCTGCAACCAGTAACAGGTATCCTAGAAGTACAACACGGTGTATGTTCTCAGGAGACTGCTCAACTTTACAAAGCTGGTCATCCCTTTTATACAGAATGTTATGCTTCAGGCAAACATTCCTTATTTACAATTGACCATTCACATATTTTCACGACAAAGAAAAAGCAGAATCATGATGACAAGCCCATATTTCAGTTTGTCCAGCCCACAATCAATTACCCGGCAAGGCCCAACACTTTTCATCAGATAATCGGACGGACCCCTAATAAAATTGGGCACCTCCTCATCGTAAAGCAGGCCATAAAGAAAGGAACAGAGACAGGTGTGGGTAAGATTAGACATAGTTGTGTGCAATATAGGGTTCATGGCACGTTGTGGCTTGATCCCTAATCTCGATCGGCCACTGGGAAAGGAACTGGTCGAACAGGTTTGGCTTCGGGCAGTGGAGTCAGCTTGCCCAGGTCACACAGAAGTCAGCTGAAGGTGTACGTGTCCCAAAAGACTCGTTCAGCCTTAGACATCGGCCTATGTGAGGGCAACCACAAAATGGCTGCCGTACACAAAATGGAACCCGAGGGTTCAGAACGGAATCCCTGATTTCATGGTGATCTCGCTACTCAAATATGGCGAAAATACACGCACACCTTACACTTGTCATTTTCGGTCTGATGTTACCAAAAATCGTCATGATACGACGATTTTTATGACACGGGTGCAGAATTTCAGTACCACAGATTGCTCTACAATCCTCAGTCTGACAAGATAAAAGAGCACATATTGTAAATTCAAAGTGCGTAGTTGCCTTTTCAAAGCCATGAATGACTCTCTCCTTTGGTGCACCACTTGGGTATAGTCAGGGTGTATAATTACTAATCCCCCTCCACCTGCCAAGGCCAGTGTGTGTGGGCGCATTGGAAAATGGCCTCCCTGTCGTGAAAATTAGAGTCCTTGCCCTCCAGGACTACCTTCAGCAACCAGTTCTCCATATACAGTTCTGCACTGGGACCTTCACCCCGTTCAGGTAGGCACACTACTCGCACATTGTTGTGTTGGGAGCGTCCCTCCACATCTTCCAATCTCTCCAGTAGGAGTGCCAGTGATTGCTGCAGGGATTATGTCTGTTTCTCATGGTCCCTGGCTGCAAGCTGCAGGTGTGCCACAGGGGATTCTGTGTAGCCCATCCTGTCAGCCAACCTTTTGTGGTCCACTAGGAAAAGCCCCAGGACCAGAGAGACCAAGTCTATTTTGTTGTCCAGTGCAGGCTTAACGTCCCCAATGGCTGCCAATATTGCCAATGTGTGAACCTTCAGCCCAGAGTCTGACAGGTGCTGGTCAGGGACCCGGGGGTCAACCCGGTCTTTCTTCGCCCCTAGTGGGGCGTTCTGACACTCTGTGTTAGTGCATACCATGATGGCCAGTACGTCCGATTCACTGGCTCCAGACCAATGTTTCTGAGTCTGGAGCTCAGGGGCTGCCAGTCACTGAGGTTTGCTGCTGCGGCCCAGCCACGCACCACTGTAACACCCCTCCCCCAAGGGGCTGAATCCGCAGTCCCTCAGAGGGGAGCACCCAGGACGACATGCCAACCGGTCCCCCCAGGACAGCCCTCCCCAGCTGGCATGAGCACCCCAGCTTACCTTAGTTGTGCCTGGTGCCTGGAGATTGCTGCTTATGCCTCACCTGGGTTCTCTGCAACTTTTCTCAGTCTTCCACCACCGAGGAGTCAGCCTCACCTCTTGTCTGCAGTGGGTCCTCAACTGCTGACACGGACACTTCCGCTGCATGGGGCTCCCCCACAGCTCCAGTGAAGGGCACAGTGTCACCCAGGGTTCACACCCTAGCTCCAGTCATGGAGGTCAGGCAGGTCTCCAGCCTGTGTCCCAAAAGGCCCCCCAAGATGCCTCCTGTCTCCTGCTTTCTTCTTTTGTTTTTGAGAGGTGGGCCTCGGGCATCAGGCCCTTGGTCGGCTACGTGGCCGGATCCATCTTGTAAATGCAGCAGCGGCACTAGAATCGGCGCCTTTGGGGCTCTCCTCCTTGGCCATTGTGCCCTACCAGGTGGGAATCCCTGTCTAGGAGACTGCGTCTGCCATGGAATTCATTCGGTGTGCCTCGGGTGGCGGGTTAAGGGTCGTTCGCGTGGAGCTTCAAGAGCTTATGGCAGTCGCCATGAACGGCTAGCCACACACGCATCACTGATATTCTTATCTGTGCCTGAAGACCCTTGCACACCATGTAACCAAAGGCTGGAACTTTTGATGTTTGGGCAATACCTTTATGTCCAGACTAGGGTGGATGGTATACTCTGCTCTGCTGGCAGAGTTTTGCCACTCCGCGCTCCACTTGGAACTTAGAGTTTGGCAAAAAATCCACCAACCCACAGCGGAGCAGAGTTTACTAGTGCACTCACCCTTAGTCCCAGCAATCGCGCTGTAGGGGACTTACTTGTCGCAACAATATGGGTTCTTGGCCCCCAACGACCCTCGGCAGCCAAGGGGACATTATCCCACAACCAGTAGTGCGTCAGGAGATTCCTTTGCAGAGTGGTTGAGAAAGTGGGGACCTCAGACGATGCCTCAGCAATCCCGCTGTGAGGGACTTACTTGTGGCAACAATAGGGGTTCTTGGTCCCCAACAACTTGCAGCAACCAAGGGGACTTCAACCCCCAACCAGTAGTATGCCAGGAGGCCTGTTTGCAGAGTGGTTGAGAAAGGGGGCAGGACTCAGTTAACCTCTCAGTAATCCCACTGTGTGGGACTTACTTGTGGCAACAATAGGGGTTCTTGGCCCCCAATGCCCTCAGCAGCCAAGGGGACTTCATTAGAGGTGGCCGAAGACAACTCCACCGGCTCATGGAACTCCACGGAATTTGGTGGAGTTTTTCTACAACTCCACTGAATTCCACTGAATGAATCTTTGTGAGCTCCGGAAAAACTTCACTTTTGCTGTATAGTCCCGCGATACAGTGCTGAAGAAAATACAATGGCCTCCTAGAAATACTGGGGGAAGATGGAGAGGATAACAAAAGAAAGAGACGTGTATGGAATATTTCAAAAGGTTAGGAGAACACCTTGAGCCATATAGGTTTCTGGTATTAGAGAGGCATAAATCTTTCACTTGTTTTGAAACAAAACATCATACACAACTTGATGTTGGGGGGAGGGCTATAACGCTGGTCTTATTACAGACCAGCTAGTGAAGTGCACACATTATAAGTGGATTCTTCAAAATGCACAAACTCACAATCCTACTTAGTGGGAAACCATACCCATTGCTTAGAGTGTGGTAGACACTGCTGTCTGTGTAAAAAATCAATTGAAAATCTATTTTTTTTCCACCACAGGGCTATTCTCAATTTAGCTGCCCCCAAGCAATTCCGCAACATTACTCTGACTGATTTGAATGAATGAATAAATGAAAAGATTTTATAAAGTTCACTGATGCTTCTAAGAGTGTCCGGGCACTAATTGACTAACAGCAAGTGGATACTTATACCGGCGCAAATAACCAGGTTTTAATTTTTTTCTGAAAATAGACCTGAAGCTTAGAGAGCAAAGTTTAAGTGGCAGATGATTCCAGGCTGTTGCGGCTAGATAGGAGAAGGAGTGACCACCCCTTCCAAAAGTGGAGAAACAAAACTTGAGGGGGCCCCTCTGCAAAGTACTTGGAGTGGGGGGCTCCCTCCCTGGCCCACAACCTACCACGTTAGCTGAGGGGGCACCCTGGAACTCATGCCCCCCCATCACCCCACAGGCTGTGGGGGCTTATGTTACGCCACTGCCTTCTAACCTGAATGATCCTAGAAACTACAGCCAAAAAGGACTGAGGGGAGCATAAGGCTCTAGCCGGAGTGTAGTAACAAAGGCTTGTTGTCAGGCACTAAGGACAGACCATAAAAAAGGCCCTGGAAACCATGACTAAAAATGTGAAGATAATTCTCTTCTTTATAGGCAACCAGTGCAAAAGGTGCAAATGAGGAGATACAGACATCTGACAGAGAAGCCTGAGAATGAGCTGGGCAGCAGCATTCTGAACAACCTGAAGTCTAGCAATCAAATAGTCAGGTAGACCCTCATGTGGAACATTAGCAAAGTGTAGTTTGGCTGTAATAAAGGCATGGACCACCATCTTCCTAAAGTACAAAGGAAGAAGAAAAAGAAGTTCCTTTAAGGCTCGAAGCAGTCAAAAGCATCTTCTCACCACTGCGGACACTTGCGGTTGAAAGGATAGGAGGTTATCAAACCTCACCCCAAAAGTTTTTACAATCTTTGGAAATTATGGCAGAGTTGAGACCCCACCAGGCCAACAATATGGCCACCAATCCTTATGACTGGATCAAACAAGAGAATCTCAATCTTGTCCATATTACACATCAAGTGACTGGCTCAAAGCCATTTGGAAACATACCTCAGGTTTAGTTGACTAAGAACTAACAAGTATAGGTCTGGTGTGAATGCAGTGGGTATGCCAATATTTCCTTAATCGTTACAGGTGCTTCTGATCGGAATTGTTGCATAATTAGCCATTCCCACCAAATAGAAATTACTGTGGCCCTTTGCCTGCAGTGACCCCAACATAATAGACTAGCTGTGGGGAATATTTTGTGAATCCTGGTGGGGTAATAATGGCACTTTATATAATACTTTTCAGTGAATATCCCTGGATTTCATGCAAAATGGGTGTTTATTAATGTCCCTCCAGAGATTATATATAGATTGTCTATACCTATCTCCACATATATGTAGCTTGTCGACATATATACCGACGTGGTACATGGATGCTGCATTAAGAAAAATGTATAGTTCCCTATATGGACTTACCTTTGGATATGTTGTCTTTCAATATTTTGTCCACGATTTTAGTGTGCTATGGTATTCTTGCCCTCGATATTGCAGAGTGAATTATACGCCTGATGCCATGTGAGAAAAGCGGCCCTTTTGCATAGGTCTGCAGAGAGCGGGAATACTAAGGCATGAGTGGCGGAAGAGTCCTGCGAGGGCGTGCCCAACGTAATGTTACACATAGAAGGAACAGCCTTTATTTAAGTGATGGATGGAACTTTGGTGATTATGTTAGTAGATTCTGGGCCCTCCTATATTTTAATAGAAAAAGTGTTGGGGAAGTCATTGTGTGATGGTGTTAATGCCAATAAGCCAATCATGTTGTGAGAAATCGAACGAGTCTTTTACCACAAATGGCACTTCCAGAGCCACATGACTTGAAATGGCCTTTGAAAATAATAGAAAAGACTCGGGATTATCCAGAGCACAAATTTACCAGAATGATTTACACTGGTTAGTGTTACAGCTAAAATAGGTGGCAGTTTACGCACGTGCATAGATCTATACAATCTAAACAGGTGCACATGAGTCAATCAATGCCAACTGTTCGATGCATCAGAGATGGTCGCGACTCTTAGAGATGCCCATGGGCTCCTTTGGTAGATGGATCATCAGCGGAACATACATTGAATCTCCGGCCATGCTGTTTTTCATTCATCTCATTTGTGACTCGCTATGCACACTTAAGACATGCAGGATGCCTTAAGTGTTGCGTCTGAGGTCACAACAGTTCTCTCCATGAAGCTTCTTTTAAAACCTATGACGCATGGCCTGAGATAGAGAAACATGCGAGGTACTGAGGGATATAGTGAGCAGTTTAGAAAGAAGATCTCTCATTATTGGAGGACATGAGGGGACTTCTCTGGCTCATAAAAACTCTAAGGATGGAGCAGGGTCGGACCTCAGCTGGGAGGATGCAGCATGGAATGCGCGTGGCCTGAAGGATGGGACCAAAGGAGGGGGTTCATGGCTTGCATAGTTGAGGCTTGAATGTGGTGGGATGTTGGCTCGTAAGGCAGGGAACTACAAGGCTCTCAGAAAGAAGTGGCCACATTATGGCTGGTTGGACATTTCTCAGTTAGCTTTCAATTGCGTTAAAAGAGGAATGTCTGCAGAACCCACTTTGTGCAAATGTGCGGTCAAAGGTAAGAGTCTTCTATATAGATTCAAGGGTAAGCGGAACGGGTGCTCCCTGTGCAGGGGTTCTGGAACAGAAGGTGCTGGTTTGACTTTTGCACTTTGCATCATTAGCTCTAACAGGGGTGTAGATGAACTATTCTGCACTGAAAGGTGAAGCACTGATTTGCTACTTGTCATTCACATTTTGTATAAATGATATCCCAGTGGCCACTGACCAACAAAATATGTTTAAGAAGGACAGCGCAGGGCAAATAATCAACTGCTGATCAGTGCAGGGATATAAAGTAATGCACTAAGGACACATGAAATAACCAGCAGATATTCCCAGATTAATGCGGTGATCTGAAACAATACCATAGAGGAAAGAACACAAGTACTCAGTAGTACTCTCCTACTGTACCTCAATACTGTGGTAGATATGCAACTTTATGCCTCTTCTCCCTATAAAGCCTAAAGATCTTTAACCAGCCATGCTTTTGATCTGTCTAAAATGGGGGTTTGGGATGCAACGCTAGCGGGTGCCCCCGAAGCAGTGTTGGCATCACACTAAGCACTAGGGGCATATTACCAACAAGTAGCGATATTTATCGCTAAATAGGCTTAGCAACGATTTTTTTATCGCTGCCTATCGCTGGATATGTTAGCGGAGAAAACATGCTATTAGCAATGTTTTTCTCCATTGTGCTAAAATATCCAGCGATAGCGGCGAAATGCGTGAATATCGCTGAGAATACAGCGATATTCACGCATTAGCGACGAAATGCTCTTAGCCATGTTATCCACCTTCCATTGGATAACATGGCTAAGAACTGGTCTAAGCAGGCGTTAGTTTTTGGCGATAGCGGGAATATTTCCATCGCTACG
This sequence comes from Lissotriton helveticus, assembly GCF_964261635.1. NCBI lineage: Eukaryota > Metazoa > Chordata > Amphibia > Caudata > Salamandridae > Lissotriton > Lissotriton helveticus. The sequence goes on from NC_136061.1 coordinate 309,217,177, forward strand.
CCTGCCTTGCTAATAGGCGATAGCGACGTTAGCGACTGCTTTCAGTCGCTAACAGGTTGGGTACGCCCACTTTGCATGTCATTAGTGATAAATATCGCTGACATGCAAAGCGGGCCCCAAACCGCTCGCTATCGCCTAAAAGCTGTCGCTAACATCACTTAGCGACAGCTTGCTAATAGAGCGATAGAATTATCGGCGCTTAGCGGCCGAAAACGGCCGCTAAACCGGCGATAGTTGCCTATCGCCACCCTTGGTTATATGCCCCTAGATCCGTGCACAAGCACACTCAGAGATCATAAACGTCAATTTACCCGAAGGCCACGGGTAGCCGCAGTGATATCACACGCAATTTGATCTTTATGTTCACTCATAAAACATGCATACACGCCGTCACACATACAAACACTACCTCTCACATAAACACACTCTTCCCTCGACGCATACACAAAACATACATTTAAAAGCATTTTTTACTTACCTTAACTCGCAGGGAGGGTCATATTCCAGCTAGTTATCTCTATTTTTTATTACACTAATAGTGAATGATACCGATGTCCATATGTCCTGCTACTGATTTTGCTACCGCTGATTCCAGGTGTCGAAAATACAGTGACAGCGGCCTTAAGCGCAAAAAAAACAGAGGTCACAGCTGCAACCCCTGGTGACCCCTAAATGATGCCCATGTCAAAGATTGTTTGTAACACTCACAGTTAAGATACCGTTTCCCGTCAATATATTTTGAAATAAAACCGCAGAGGCCTAGCTATCAATGGTGCACTAAAAGGCTAAATGTAAGCACTCATCCAGCTGTCATGGAGGAGGGCAATTTCTTTGCTTATACCCGAGCCCATGGCTCACTTGCTACACCACTGGGAGGCCTAATGACACCAGAGGTGGGTTTTCAGAGGCGTATGAAGAAGAAGATGATGAATGATGAGTGAAAAGAGGAAGAGCTTTCTAAGTGGCAGGAGCAGGTCAGAGAAACATTGTCACTGCATGCGTAAGAGATGAAAATGAGGTGTAGTAGGGATAGCTAAAGAGGACAATGTAAGGGTATCTAAAGGTAGTGAAGGCGATTTAAGAAACAAATCTGTTTCGCACACAGATGGGTCCAGTAGAGTGAATGCCGCGATGGCCAATAGACAGGGCCGTAAAAGTGCTCCATTTCTGTTTGGGAAACCAATGGCATGTGCCAGATGAATGGTGGCAAATGTATGTTTACCAAGGTCTCTGCCAGCAGTGTTTTGTATATTCTGAAGCCTCTTCACAAAGGGCCTCCTTTATGAGGCTGTGCGTCACTTTTATGCCGCCGGTGTGTCACTTTTTGTGACGCACCAGTGGCGTAAAAAATGTGCCTTGTTGCGCCATATTTACAAAGTGACGTATCTAGGTAGATGCGTCACTTTGTAAACCCCTGCGCCACATTATACCTGCGCCATGTATAATGTATGCAAGGGGGGGCGTTTTGACGCAAGAAAGGGTCATGGAAGTGAAGCCGTGAAATCTATAAGATTTCACTGCGCCATTTCTTGGCTGCTAATGCTTCAAAATCTTACGCCTGCTTCATGGCAGGCGTAAGACTGACGCGGGCACTAACAACATGGGACTTGCCCATGTGAAAGTACACATTGCTGGAGTTGCGTCACTGTTGTGACACACTCCAGCAATGCGTCACTTTTGCGCCTACAGATACGTCTGAAATACTGACGTATCTATAACTCCTTGCACCATGATGCATCATATTATAAATATGACGCATCAATCATGATGCAAGGAGTGCACACTGAGAAGTGACGCATCGCTGCTTTCATGCAGCGATGCGTCATTTCTCATAAATGAGGCCCAAAATATTTGGGAGAGTCTATTTGGGGGGTCCTGGGTTTAGGTGAGGAAACCGTCACGTCCATGGTGGGACAATGGGTAGAGTCCAGGTTGTGATGCAGGCATCTGGTGTCAGCAACTCTTTGTCTGCACATCATAGCCTTGCCACACATGCGCCGAGGGACTCAGTCATTACCTCAGCACAATGAAGAGAGCAGAGGCTGCCCCAGCAGCTTACCAAGGAGACAGTTCAGTCCACTATGGGACTCCTATGGGCTATATGGCAGTAGCCCCAGAGTGGAATGGGCTGGTTGCAGTACAGGAACCAATAAATAGGCCTTAGAGAGCAGCGCCTGCAGGGGTGCCGGATGTGACATTGGTGTATTCGTGTTCCGGCAAAGAGGAGGAGATATGGGGGTGCTCTGCATGCAGAAGAGCCTCCCATGCGTTAAATAAAAAGAGGTTGGACCCCGCAGATAAAGGGACATACACCTTGCCGGCCCCACCCCTGCAACAGAACAGTTGGCAGCCCCACGCAGGCTGGCTTCTCAAGGGTCCCCGGTCTTAAAGGCCTATACAAACTCCAAGCAACAGGACAACAGAAGGGCAATGGAGGCGGCTCCCTGGCAGACACTGAAGATGATAGGGAAATAGCAGGAACATATAACAGCAATCCCTGGGCCCGGGGTGAAAGGTTAAAAGCAACAGGTGAAGGCCTCTGATGAGGCAAAAGAAGATAAAGAGGATGAGGGAATAGCTGGGGCCCAGGAGTCTGGGAGTTTGAAGACCCATACAAGTGGGGAAAGGGGGCACCTGGGTGGGGAGTTTTTTATTCAAGGATTCCTGTTATACAGAATATTTATTCCATAGTATCCTCTTCAACTGGGCAGGGAACAATGGGGTGGCATGGTGAGGCTAGCCCAGCAGGTGAAGAGATGGCAGAGGTGAACTGTGTACTCCTTACTTCAAGAAGGCTGTCTTTTTGAGTGGCAAGCAGCAGTCTGGTTGTAGGTCAAGAGGCCAGTGGGACCATGGAAGAGTTTGACTGGTACATAAGGACTGTGGTGGTGGCTCATTTGATTGGTGAAGGGCCCTGAGCAGGGGTTCAAAATCCCTCTGATGTAATGCCAGTCAAGTGACAACTTATGAGCTAGGTGGCTGCGGGCAATGAAGAGATACAGCTACTGGAGGGCCATCAGAAGTGAACAAGAGCTAGCTGGTGGAGAGGAGGATGCATATGAAGGGTGGTCAAAGGCAGATGGTGACTTTTGTGGGGGTTGCTTCTCAGAGTGGAAGGCAGGAGAGCAGCAATAAGCAACCATAGAGCAAATAGCTAGGAGGAAAAAGAAATAAAGCAGCAGCCTGACAAGTATTAAGACACTGCAGGGGAGTGAGAAAAGACTGCTCTCAAACAGTAGGACAGAAAGGATAGAAGTTAGTCAGAAAAGATTGAGTTGGGCTGGGAGCCCAGTACCATGGAGTTATGAGTTGCGCAATTAGGAACGTAACTGGTGGGATGTTTTGAGTTAGGACAGGATGTAGAGGGAGCAGGAACAGGAGCTGAAAGTGGGACCTCCGAGGAGCCGATGATGGATATTTCTCATTAATGGTTTTTCAAAAAGTGAGGCAGGACTCATGGGATACTTTAACTGTAGAACGCTCGTAATCCCCAAGCTTGACAATACCTTGGTGCATCCGCATTCATTATATGCAAAATACAACTCATCCAAAATGCTGCCGCAAGACTTCTTCTCCGCATTCACCTAAGAGAACGCATGACCCCAGTCCTGCAGTCGCTCCACTGGCGAAATATGGCTAGAAAGTTAAAGTTAAAGGCACTCTGCATTGTTCACAAAGACTCCCAAGGAAAAGGACCACTGTAAACTCAAGCAATACAAACCAAACAGAACGCTGCAGGCTTGCTCTATTTATCATCATATCACATTACCAAAAGAAAATCTGTAGAAGGCGTTGCTTTATCAGTGCTACCAAGCTCTGGAACTCACTACCAGCCAGACAGCATTAGAAGCACCCTGGTGCATTTACACGTCTGAAGACAGTTGAAAAATATGGCTATTTCCAAGATAACTGCACCACCTACTTCAAAGAAACAGAGCCCAGAAAACAGTCACACCTTCAAGAACAATACTTTCACCCCGCAAACTGCAAACAACTCAACCAGAAAACTGCTTTCATTAAGCAGATAAGCAAAGAGGGCTAACCTATGGTTCAACCTGGCATTATATAGTTATGTCCTTCCACATGTAACTGTTATGGCCCCCAATAATATCAGAAATATAATACGCATTGGTCAGCAACAAATTGTAACTTATACCTACTAAATTCACATAATTTATATCTGCTATGAGTGTTGCCCATCACCAGCACTGTACAGCAACAAAAAAAAAATCACCAAATGAACAGGCATGGAAAAACTGAAGAGATCTATCACACATGTCCGGACAATTTTGGAGAACGTTAATATAGTCCATTCATTGCGGGTTCCAAATATCTATACAATGACTACTTCTTTAGATCTCACATAGACACTCGATATGGAATAATAATAAAAATGCTCATAATTACAAATCTCTCCATTTTACTCTCCCTTGAACTATGGCAGCTCAGGATCACAACTATACACAAAATCTCAGATCGGACAACCCAGTGCAGTGACCAGCTAAGCCGATTATATGATATGAAATACCAAAAAGTGACCTGAAGAGCTGTTCAAAGCTAACAGCCTGCTGAAAACCATAAAAGTGAGTGTCTGTCTCTTACAAATCGCCATCGAACACACTGCTAAGCGCTGCATCCCATACCACAATAACCGCACCTTGTTGGTCATCATGCAATACATGGGAACACTTCCAGATAGGATCAAAACACAAAGAACAGCCTTACCGCCACACACCCTACATGGTGTAGTGTGGTACTCATTTAGGCAAGTGCTTCAGCACCCCACATAGCTGTAGTAAATGCTATATAAATGCTTCAATACAATAAAATACAATAGAATGGGTGTGCCAATAGGAGCTTCTGAAGAGAGAGAAGACAGTAATCAAAGTGGATTGATGGAGGCTGGAAAGTAGAAGTAGTACTGGTGATTAAGGAGATCCCTGAGGGCGGCAGTGTTCGATAAGAGACCAGACCAGTGGTGTTAACACCAGAAATAGAAAGGCAGCAAAACGTGGGTGGCAATTTGAAATTTAGAAATGTATTAAAAGTGTTTTTGGCATAGTTGACTTTCAAACAAGCATACATACAAAAATTAATACATTTAAAATTAGACAAAATAGTTAAAGTTAAAATTTTAAAAGAATAAACTGGATAAAGCGCATAACAAAATAATTAAAAATCTCTTTTTTTAGAGGGCTGGCTCTTGGTGCAATTCGGCTCAGTTTTACTTCCTCCTGCAGTGCCAGTCCTTAGCATGAGAATAAGTTAGATTTTGATTGAATATCCAGGATTTGCCTTTGATGGAGTTTCATCCGAATGTCCTAGCTGTTAATCAAGTACAGTCCAATATGTTTTGTTGCATCTCCTGAAAATTACGTAGGAGGAAGAAAAACATTTTGCCTGGATTTTCAAGCTCCTCTCTGCACAGGGTGTTTTGTGGTGGACCTCACTGTATCACGCAATTCATGTCCACCCCTGTACCACACAGGCATTGATCCAAGACAGCAGGGTTTCTTCCGTTCAGGAGGTAATTTAACAGCAGACACCTCCCTCCGGCAGGGCGACTAGTCTCCTCTCTCTGTGGTTTAGTAGCAGGAATCAGATGAGATATTGTTGAGCATTTTGTGAGGGGTTATGCAAACTAGCATGGCTCCAGGGCTGTAGTTTTTCAAGAGCCCTAAGTTTCTCCTTCATCTTTATGCTTGAAAAGTGCTTGTTAACAATGGAAGGTATCTTCCTTTCTGACAGTAGGTGCAGGTTAGAGGTTACAGAGGGCAGTATCAAACTGAGACTGTTGCCATCTTTTCCCCACTGGATTGAATAGGAAGACTTGTTATTCATATATGTTGGACCTGGCCTTTCTGCAGGGCCACCCCAGATCGTTTGCCTTTCTCTGCCTTTATTTGCTAAACCCGGTTTAAGGATGCTGTGCACTTCTACCCAGCTAATCGGTAGTAAATTGCCTGTGTTATACATGATTGGTACATTTAGTTTACTTGGAAGTACCTAATATATGGTACTTCACATACCGAGGCCTGCAAATTAAATGCTACTAGTGGGGAGCAGCACACATTGTGCCACTGAATAAAGTAGCTTTTTAAAACATTTCTTAGGTCTGCCACTGAAGCTTGAACTGCAGTAATAAAATAACATTTTGACCTATCAAAATGAACTTTTTGCCAGGCCTAAACCTACCTTTTTAATACATATAAGCCTTGATAAGGTAGGCTGTGAAAACTTATATGGCAGGCTGAATGGTATTTAAAAAATATGGCATGCAGGTTTAAGTTTGACATATCCTGGCAATAAAAGACCCCTAAAGTCATTTTTACTGCTGCATGTCTATCTCAACCATACGGTAACACTGGGTTATCTTAGTATACTTCTATTGGGTCAAGATGGAGATACACTGTTTACACTCAATTGAATTGGAATTTAAAATCCTCTTTAATGATAAAGTCAGATTTTTAGTTACTATTCTGAAAATGACACTTTTAAAAAGTTGGCATTTTCTGCCCAAACCTAAATATGCCTTTCTGCCTGTGTCCAGGGTCACATGAATGTGAATGGCTCGCCAGTTGTGGGTTGTGTATTGCTTCCAGAGATGGGAACAAAGAGGCCTAGGTGTGAGGGCAGAAGGTCTTCCTGACAGGATGGCTGGTGAGAGAATTGTACCCTGTCCTGATTACTCTGCAAAGTGTCCTGCCTATGTCACACACAAAGGAATCTGACACAAGGCCTTCTCTTGCCTTTGTCACCCTAGACAGTTTCGAGCCCAATCCAAGGGAAGGGAAAGAACTGACCAGAACCAGTTTTGGGGGTAGGCCTGGGAATTTCTCACACAAAGGCTGATGAAAGGTATTCAAATGATATCTTTAGAGCCTCTCATCATAACAGTCTCTGACCCGAAGGACTACCCTGTGGTCTGTAGAAGGAAGATTGGACATGCTTGCCTTGAACCCAGGCTCTACAGAAGTGACTCCAAGAGTCAGTTGGCTGACCTCTGGTTTGAGCTACAAGGGCACAACATGCTTCAAGAGGCTCTACTGCAACTGCCCCGCTGACCAGCACTAACTGGACATGCCTGGACCTGCCTGAGCCCTGCTGCTGGCATCTGCTGGAGGGAGTCCTGATCCCCAAGAGGTGCCCCCCAGGTCCTGGGCCCTTGGCTGGCATCAGTGTAATAAAGACGATTTGGACTCCTCGTGAATGCAAAGTGACCCCCTCATGCCAAGAATCGACTGCCCACGATGACTGTCAATGCAAAGCTCGAGTTGGACCTGCATTTCAGACCAACAGCGACTGTCCACGATGACCTTGCTTTTCACACTGACAGCCAGTGTCAACCACCACCACAACTCTATATGCTACAGGAGCAACCATGCGCAAAGACCTTGTGCCGACAACCTCCTCCTCTCAGCGCCCACCAACGTGATCAATAAACTTTTCATGAACTTCAGAAGGTAACTCTTCAGTGGGAGGAACCTGTTCCCTGTACCCGACCCACGCTTCATTGTGATCGGCCTGAACTTATGACTTTCCCCTGATCCAGCGCACCCAGATAACTGCAAGTGACTCTTTTTGGCGCTAATTTCACCTAGAAGTTTAAAAACTAATATCTCCGGTTCTACAGATTGGATTTTTGTCATTTTATATTAATAAAAGTAGCTCCATTATTTTTAATTTGTTTTGGGGTTTTCTAGTGATTTATTTTCACTTTATTTCTGTTTGAATGCTGCATACATATTTTACACATTGCCTCTGGGTTTAACTTGACTGCTTTTGTGCAAAGCTACCAGGGAGCAAGTATAGGTTTATTTAGTGACTTTTGTGGTTCACCTTGACAAGGAGTGTGTTTATTATTTGAGTGGGGCTTTCACCCTCCTTCAACTCATAACCTAGTTTCTTACAAGGGGGAAATGCTTTTCTATGCCCAAATTATTCTCCACAACTCTTAGGTCCTGATTACGAGTTGGGAAGTTAATTCCTAAACGTGAGTAAACCCCTGTTTACGCACCGGTTGGAATTATGAGTTGTTGGGTATTTAACATTTTCAGATACATCAAATAACTCAACCTTCATTACATTTCGGCAGGCAAAACCAGATGAAATTTAATGGTCGAAAATCCTACAGTATTGTTTGTAAAATGTGGATTTTGGTGCGCTAAACACTAAAATCAAAAGATCTGCATGTTGTTCTCAACAACTTATAATAGGTGGTATGTATTGCACCCTGTGTATGATTATTTAACAAGTGTTGTAAATAGCACCTAAACTTGTAATTAGGGCCGTAGGGGAAGATTTTCAAACCTTCTGCGCTGTTTTTGCGGCACAAAGTTGACGCTAACCAGCGCAAATTATTTTTGCTTATAGCACCCTATAAGTAGTGCAAAGCCGCACAAAGCACTGCTTTGTGTTACTTTGCGCCAAGGGGGGTGTAACATGGGTGGTACATGGGGGTTCCCATGCAGCCACCCATGCCTTTTGTTGCAAAACCATATTTACAAAGATTTGTAAACATGGTTTTGCACTAAAAGTTAACACCCCTTCAAAGGAGGCGCTAACAGGAGGAATGCTTTCATTTCTACATGCTTTTCCGACTATGCATGCGTTCTACACTGTGCAGCACATATGCAAAGTGGGAAAAGCTTTACATCATGTCTAGCATAGTATTTTGCACAGGAAGCGTACCCTTCCTTTACCAAACCCATGCTACACTCATGCACACACCCTAGCGCTATGGCACTAAGGTGTTGGGCAGCGCTGCGTTGCATGACTTTTAACAAACTCTCCCCCTGTGTCTTCTTAGCCGTTATATTATAGGTGCTGTCTGGCAGTTGACCCCAGTCGAAATATTGCTGACATTCAATTCGAGGGTGAGTGTTGTGAAACCTGAAGGTAACTGGAGCAAGGATTTCCAGAATTTACTTTTGAAGCAATGAATGCAGCTTGTGGTGGTATCCCTGCCCCTTAACTCAGGTCCATATATGATTTGTCTTCCAACTTTTGATTGAAAAACGTTGTCAATGTTTTCTATAAAACAGTGGCCATAATTTAGTGCCAGCCTCTAGATGGATGGGAGTATTTCATTTACGTTTTCTGTCAGTTATTACCCCCAGGGATTTAAAGGCGTGGACCTCTTCCAATTTTGTATCCTTTATAAAGAATGACTACCTTTTTTGATGTCTTGTATTGAAGGTCATGTTTTTTATTTTTCATTTCATTTACTTTGCAGTACCCTTTCATGGCTGTGACTTTAGCCTGCAGGCCTTAGGAGGTCTTGGGAATCACATGTGAGCCATCCGCATAGGGGAGAGCCCGGGACCTAAAGCCATTCATTGCTGGAGTGTGGCCACTGGTTTGCTGCACTTCTTAGTAAAGGTCGCTAATCTACAACGAAAAAAGGAGAGGTACCAAAAGGCAACCTACCTTGACAACCTTGCTGATATGTCGTTTTTTGCTGATGTTGCCCTTTTGATTTACTCTCACTCTGGAAGTAGTTTTCGTATACAAAAATTTAATTTGCGACAAGGAGACTCGATTAACGCCCAAAATGACAATTTCGGAGCAAGTGTCTTGAGACCAGGTCAAATGCTGATGAAAATTCTAAAAAAAAACTATGAACAATGGCATTTTTTTGCTACGCTAAAATTGTGAATTATATACATATACATTAAGATCCGGTTGACTGCTGCGAGTCCTTCTCTGAAACCTTCTTGGGTAGGCATGAGGATGTTTCTTTTCGGGACCCATTTGCCTAAGGCCTTGAGTATCATTTTAGTAAAAATCTTACAATTAACATGTATTAAGCTTAATGGCCTGTAAGACTCTGGATCATTTTTGTGTCCCTTCTTATATAGTGGTATGATAATGGTGATTTGCCTGGAGTTCAGGCGAAACAGCTTCCGGGTCAGGAAGGTCACTCAATAGGAGGGAGCCTGGAGGGAGCCGCCAGGGACCTCACTGAGGTAAGGAGGTCTCTTGTGGCCGAGGAGTTGTCCAGGTAGACTAGCCCTGCCAAGGAGAGGGTCCCTGAGCAGGCTCGCTCTTTCTACACATATCTGTTTACTGACACTACCAGGCAATAGAAATTGAAGGCTTTTTTTTCTCACAACCACTTTCTAATGCCACAAACAATGCCAGGGCCCCTTTACAGCTTGCAGATGCTGGTGCAACACCTTTGACTAAGCAGTTTACAGCCAGTGGGGGATTGACCACTGAAGGAAGGAATAACCATTAGTGTGTTTGATTGGCAAACGCATGTGACAAATGGTTCTGAGGGGAGCAGGAGTTGGAGCCCCGGCATTGAGCCCTTCATCAGTAAACCAAAGGGCAATGAGGAAAGCTGCACAAACGCGCATTCTTGTAGTAAGGAGAGAGAAGCCTTCTGTAAAAAAAAAGCCGGTGCAGCAGATAAATCCTGTTTTCTCAGCCAATATATCTTCTCCCCCTATGTTGGTTTTATTGGGATCTCCCCTAGAAATAGTATGGTGCTGGTATCAGGTCTATGGCAGAATCTGTATCGGTATCTGAGGTTGAGAGCATTGTGAAAACGGGGTGGCTGGAAGATCCAAAGGCCAGTATTAACCCTCAACAAACCAATAGTAGTTCAAGTGTGGCAATGGGTTCACCTAGTGGAGCTGAGGAAGGGAGAATGGTCGATAAAGGGCACAAGCATTACCCACTGTTTGCAAAAAGTCATAAACCAACGTTGGAGGGTTTAACTAGTCAGCCAGAGAGTCGGGATACAGGTGGAGTATTGTCACCAGGCAACCCTGCTGCGGAACTGGTATCAGCTTCATGTTAAATGTTGGCCCAATGGCGAAAACGGGGGTTGGGGAGGATCCAGATTCACTCCCTCAAGCTACAGGTGCATCAGGGCCCGTGAGACTGGCACAGGACAGGACACTAGGACTTTAAAGACCCCAGGTGGCACAGCATGCTAATGCTATAAGATGACGAGACCAACATTTCGGACCACCAATCGGGGGCTGACAAAAACACCTCTGGCGGTATCCACTTGTGTCTGGGGGCTTACCCTTATGGAGGCCTTTTATTGTTTCCTTCACTTAGTCTTTCATGAGGACCTCTGCATGAGAAAACTCGAACTCAGAAGCAATTATCTTTGGCATTAATGATGATGGAGAAGTGTGTTATCCAAGAGTCATCTCGAATGGTTGATTACAAGTGATTTCTTTTACTTCCTATTTTTTAGCCAGAAAGCATATGTATCTTTTCAAGCTCTTCTCACTTTCTGCTTAGCATATTGTTTTTTTATTTAGTTATTTGTAGCACAATCTCGCAAACCTATTTTTCAGTCTTTGGGAATCACTGTGAACTTTTGGTTTAAGTTTTACCTTTTTTCCTTTAATTCCTCATCAAGCCACCCGTCTTTAGAATTATTTTGAATAGCTGGAGAGTTTTTAAAAGTACTTGTTCTAGATATATTTTGGGTTGGTGGCTTCAGTTTTGCATCATACAGAACCAGTTTGCTTTTCTCACCAGGTCCAATATCAGCTTTTGTGGACCAATAGTAGAGGATTCCATTTTCCATTCTTCGACGTTAGATTTGGGGTGGAATTACATCTCATTCTTACTTGTCCTCCAAAATCCCAGGGGTCATTTTAGGTTTTGATCTACTCTGTATTCTGAGGATACTTCATGTTTTATGTCTATTCCAGAAGTAGGGGGCGATGGTCACTTTCTAGATTTCACTGGAGCTCTGGGTTTTCAAACCTGAGCCAATCAGTTGCCTTAATCAAAATGTAATCAATTACAGATTGGACTGCGCAGGCATTATAGGTCGATACATTAAAGTCGTCATTATCATAAGAGTTACCAACAAATAAAACTCTCGGTCATGCAGAAGTGGACCAGTTGTAAATGTTTGCCCTTTGCATCGATTTTCGTGAACTTGTGTTATGCTGCCGGAATTTCACATTCGGTTTTGAAGTCGCCATCATTCCCCCATTCTTGCATTTTGCAATTAAAATCGCCGGAGATTAAAATATATGATTTTGGCTGGCATGGTTTGCACAAACCTTTCTTAGTGGAGTTTAAAAGATGTATGAAACTATCCATCTTTTTTCTGTTGTGCATAGTTGTTTATTACTTTTAGAACAGTATTATCCAGCAATTTAGTGTTACAGATTTGTAGGTTGTCGTGAATGCTCTCCCTTGTTTTAGTTGCAATGCATTTGTCAGCTCTATATGATATCTGTAGGGCACCACTTGTTGTTTCCCCCAGCTCTACTGCACATTTGAAGTGGGTAATGAGTCCACGGCAGCACCCACGGGGTCGAAATCCATGTTTCTTGAAGCATTATTATGTCTAAGATGTTAAACAGTTTAGGAAATCAGTCACTCGCTTTATGAGAAATCCCTGCCACATTCCAGGAAATTTGCCCCCTCTCCCCACCCGCACTGAATGCTCAGTGTGGTTTGTTCCTAATCCGTCTGTTTTGCCATTGGTTATTTTGCTCAGTGCAGGTAAGTTTGTGTATATATTCTTGTGTTCTCTGAGAAGTTTTCCCCCTCGGTTGTCTGCAGTCACTGCTACAACTGTATTAACAGCCTGATTCATCAAGCTAAATTGCACTTGCAAAGGGCAAGATTCCCAGAATCTTGCCTTTTGAGAGTGCAATTTTTGCATTTGGGATTCATCATCCCAAATGCAAAATTCGCTATTAAAGAATTCGCACATTTGCGAAGAATTGCATTTAAGGAATCTCTATTTGAGATTCCTTAAATGCAATTCATGAATCATTTTAAAATTGCGAAATTGCAATTTTGGGCCGCTATTTACCGAGAGGTCAGACCTCGTGGTAAATAGCAAAAACGTAGAAAAATGCATTTAAATGCATTTTTCTAAGTTGCATGTTACACACACACATGTCCTTTGGACATGTGTGTGCGCAACACCAATGTAGATTACATTTCAGGGGTGCTACAGGGTGTCCTTTGGACACCCCTGCACCCTTGAAATCGCATCCTTATTTGCGATTAGCTAATTGCTAATCGCAAATAAGGAATAACTCCTCATGCATTCCTATGGGCCTGTAGGCCCATAGGAATGCATGGGGAGTTATTCCTTATTTGGGATTAGCAATTAGCTAATCGCAAATAAGGAACATGTAGGAATCGCAATATTTTTTGCAATTCCTACATGAATCCCGTTTTGCAAGTCCTTAATAGCGATTCCTTATGAATCGCTATTAGGGCCTCGCAAAACGGGAGAATGATGAATCAGGCTGTTTGTCTCTTGTTGTGGGTGGTTTCATTGACTGGTTCTGTTTTAGTTTGGGTCAGTCTTCTTAGTTGACTGTTCTGTAATATTGCTGTCCGAGAACTTCTTTGGTTGGACTTGGTTGAAAGGGATTTTGTAGTTGTTCAAATCTTCAGGAACTGGGGGAGTGGAATGGCATGGTTTCTTCCATTAATTCAGGGCGTACGAGTTTAATCAGAGAAAATTGACTTGCAAGAGACTTTGTCTTGCAGATATTATCTATTAGATTTGAGGATTCCGTGCTGGCTAGAATGCATCTCTGCAGAATGTGGCCAGAAATGAAGCTATTAATACTCTTGGTATGTAGTGTTATGATATGAAGACCATTCATTTTTACGTAGCAGCCCAGTTTGTCTGTTAGCAAGTTATATATTTTGCTTCTCATGGAAACTCTCCCATCTTTCTTGGTGATCAGTGATATAGAGCCGATTTTTAAATTCCTTGGGCCTCATTTATGAGGCTGTGCGTCACTTTTACGCCACCGGTGCGTCACTTTTTGTGACGCACCAGTGGTGTAAAAAATGCGCCTTGTTGCGCCATATTTAAAAAGTGACGCATCTAGGTGGATGCGTAACTTTTTAAACCCCTGCGCCACATTATACCTGCGCCAGGTATAATGTATGCAAGGGGGGCGTATTGACGCAAGGAAGGGTCGTAGAAGTGACGCAGTGAAATCTACGAGATTTCACTGCGGCACTTTTAGGACACTGTTGCGTCAAAATCTTGCGCCTGCCTCACAGCAGGCGTAAGACTGACGCAGGCCCTTTCACATGGGGCTTACCCCATGTGAAAGGGCGCATTGCTGGAGTTGCGTCACTTTTGTGACACACTCCAGCAATGCGTCACTTTTGCGCTTACAGATACCTCAGAAATACTGACGTATCTGTAACTCCTTGCGACATGATGCGTCATACATTAAATATGAAGCATCAGGAATGTCGCAAGGAGTGCGCACTGAGAAGTGACGCATCGCTGCTTTCACGCAGCGATGCGTCATTTCTCATAAATGAGGCCCCTTGTGTCTTTTACCCAGGTTTTGACATCAGGATCTAAATGATGATTGTTCATGTCTTGTAAAAACAGAAGGATTTGAGTGTGAATAGAAGAAGCCTGGCCATGCTTTTAATTCTTCCAGAAGAAGGATGACCTAGTGCCGTGAGCAAAGCTAGACATGCTGAACATGATGAAGAGGGATTTGACGGTGACTAAGAGGAAATGGATTTGCACAGGCATTTTATGGACTCAGCTTTTACCCAGGATAGTTACGGAATGATGCATGGAAGTCAATGGCAAATATCAGGCCACATAAGATCGATTTTTTAAGGGCCACAACATTGAGGTTTTAAGCCATGTTGACTAAGTGTATAAATAGACCAAGTTAGTTCAGCATGATGGTCTATGAAACCTGATGTATTGGGTGAAATTGATGGAGGCATTGGGGATTTTGTGGGGAATGAGAGGATGGAAGGGGGGGATGAGTCAAAGAATATCTCAGGGGAAGGTATATCTCATAAGGAAGGAGAACGGCTCAAGGGGAGTTGGGTGAGAGCTTGGAAGGTTAGGAAGGTGAAGCAGGTGAAAAGAACAGACCAAGAACAGAAGAGGAGCCACGCGGGCTATGAGTGGACAGGTTGTGAAGGAGGGCAATAGGAATAAGAAGCTAACAGGTAAAGTTAAGCTTGCTAAGAGTGCGCAGCATTCAAGGGCGTATCCTTTAGTGTGGGAAATGTCTAGGGTTAGGAGTATGGCTTAGCATTTATTGTTAGGACGTCAGGTAGAGAGGTTTAATGCATGCAGCAAAAGCTGACGGATGCTACATATTGTGAGTTGTTTGCTTCATTTGAAGCGACTTTTCCACCAGGCCTGAGCATCAGGAGTAGTTCTCCCACAAACAGAGCAGTCCCATTGGCTAATGAGGGCAGCTTAATGGTTTGAATGACCATTCGTTCCATAAGTGGAAGAAAAGAGAGAATGTTCCTCAGCACTTAGAGAAGATGTAAAGTACACACAGGCTCCAACCACTGGTGGCCCTCGTGGAACTTGTTCAAGGCAAGCGCAATTGTAAGCGCTCCACCTACATAATACCAAAAGCACATTGTGTTATCCTTCTCTTTGTCTTTTGAGACATGCCTACTTCTCCCACTGCTCTTGAAAATAGCACCTTTGGTTTTCCAAAGAGTTCTATTGATCGACCATTAGCTGTGAGATGCTCATATTGCATTGGAAAGACTTTTTCTGCCCTCTCACTCACTGACTTGTTTAACCCATTAATGCCAAAGGCACAAAGTCAGGAAATACATTTTGTTTTTCATTTCAGCAGTCTGCTGGGTGGCATTATGACATATGATATTATTAGCCTTTCCTAGCTTTTCAGCCAACAGCAAATTGCATTGTGGGACCTGTGGTTTTACGTTTCATTATGCACTCAAAACCCCAGCATGCAAAGTGCTGGTAGCTGTAATGCGATAACTGGCCAATGGAGTCACCTGCCAGCCATGATTTCATATTTCACAAAGTAATCTAGTTCATTTAAAAAACTGCTTGATTCACACATAAAAGAAGAGGTAAACTGCTGATATTGTTTGTGAGGATTCACTCTCTTTCAAATCATGGTTTAAAACCAGCGTTAGCAGCACAAATCATTTTGCCATTTGTGTAGGGTAAAGTTTTTTATGGAGTTTCCCAACAAAATAAAGATACAACAAGGTCAGCAGAAGAGCAAACTTCTGTAATTTAAATGATAAGTAAGGGGCAGGTGGCAGTAGCAAAAGGAACATCACCCAGTTCTCTTGCACATACAGAACATACACCAGACAGATAGCTAACAAACTGAAAAGAGAGAGATGGAGTTAAAGGACTGTTCTGTGCTCTCTGTGAAGAGACATAAGCATATAAGAAGTACAAAACTCAAGGAAAAAAACAGCGAAACCACTAAACTAATTACAATACATTCCTACATTCCTATAAGATGATGACCCTCACCTCCCTAGTATGGTGTGATGCATCAGTGGGTTCCATAATGAGCACTGGAAAGAGAACTGTTGTTCACGTGCTGCACAACCTTCTAGTTATGGGTTCCCTAGTTTGGGTGAGGTTATGTTTCTTTTGTTGATATTTATGCTCTTCCTTTGTCAGATGTAAGAAAACCTATTACAATTGTGTGTGGGTGAGCTAAAATGTTTTACTGGTTTCTTCACATATCACACGATTAAAATCAGGAGGCTTTACCTGCTTCTCTTTTTTACGTCAACATGTTTTGGCCCTCAAGATTTGCGAAATCTGGCACCCTTCACAGTATTGTATACAACTCACATCAAACATTGCAAAACAGTCTCTGGTCCATAGGGCATGTTATTCAAAGTACACTCAATATACTCTTTATTTTGGTGAACAGTCAAAATATCGACTACAAAATATCGACTGGACACAATATCGAGTTTTAAATATCGAATGGACAAAATATCGAATGGACAAAATATCGAAAGGACAGAATATAGACATCAAAAATATCGCTTTTAAGGTAAGTAATGTAATATCGAATGTTAAAAATATAGACATTTAAAATATCGAAGTATATAATATAGGTTAATAAAATTATCGAATTTTTGATAATATTGAATTTTTATAGTGTTTTTTATGTTATTATATGTGTTAAAAGTGTGTATTTATGTTATAAATAATTTTAATTAATGAAATTTTAATTTTTTAATTTTTGCGTAATTTAATTCTGTAGCGGGTTGTGGGTTTATAGGGGAATAGGGTGGGAAGTAATTTAATTATAATTAATTAAATATGTAAATGTATTTATTGCTATTCATTTTAAATTATTTGTTAATTAATTTATATCTGGTAATTAATTAACTTTTAATTGGCAATTAATTTTAATTAATTGATTAATTGCTAATTATGTTAATTTTATTAATTTATTTTTTGTAGCGGGTTGTGGGTTTATAGGGGAATAGGATGGGAAGTAATTTATTTATAATTAATTAAATAAAACAATTTTTTTAATTGTATTTAATTTGAATTTATTGTAAATTAATTTTTAAATGTTAAATTATTAATTGTTTATTTGTAATTAATTTGTATTAATAGTTATATAATTGTAATAATTAAATTTAATTTGTAATTTTAATTGATTAATTATTATATTATATAAAATTCGTAATTACTTTTAATTAATTTTTGATAGATATTAATTTATATTTATTGAAATAATATATGAAGTATTTAATTTCCCCACTGTTGCACTCTCTGGAGTGGGAATAGTAATTTTTACCTCTACGCTATCCAACGCTTTCCCTACTGTTGCACTCACTGGAGTGGGAATAGTAATTTTTACCCCTACGCTATCCAACGCTTTCCTCACTGTTGCACCCACTGGAGTGGGAATAGTAATTTTTACTGCTCCGCTATCCAATGCTTTCTCTACTGTTGCACTCTTTGGAGTTTGAATAGTAATTTTTACCCTTACGCTATCCAACGCTTTCCCTACTGTTGCACCTACTGGAGTGGGAATAGTAATTTTTACCCCTACGCTATCCAACGCTTTCCCTACTGTTGCACTCACTGGAGTGGGAATAGTAATTTTTACCCCTACGCTATCCAACGCTTTCCCTACTGTTGCACTCTTTGGAGTGGGAATAGTAATTTTAACCCCTACGCTATCCAACGCTTTCCCTACTGTTGCACCCACTGGAGTGGGAATAGTAATTTTGACCTCTACGCTATCCAACGCTTTCCCTACTGTTGCACTCTTCGGAGTGGGAATAGTAATTTAAACCCCTATGCTATCCAACGCTTTCCCTACTGTTGCACTCTTTGGAGTGGGAATAGTAATTTTTACCCCTACGCTATCCAACGCTTTCCCTACTGTTGCACTCTTTGGAGTGGGAATAGTAATTTTAACCCCTACGCTATCCAACGCTTTCCCTACTGTTGCACTATTTGGAGTGGGAATAGTGATTTTTACCCCTACGCTATCCAACGCTTTCCCTACTGTTGCAACCACTGGAGTGGGAATAGTAATTTTTACCTGTACGCTATCCAACGTATTCTCTACTGTTGCACTCTTTGGAGTGGGAATAGTAATTTAAACCCCTACGCTATCCAACGCTTTCCCTACTGTTGCACTCTTTCGAGTGGGAATAGTAATTTTTACCCCTACGCTATCCAACGCTTTCCCTACTGTTTCACCCACTGGAGTGGGAATAGTATTTTTTACCCCTACGCTATCCAACACTTTCCCTACTGTTGCACCCACTGGAGTGGGAAAAGTAATTTTTACCCCTACGCTATCCAACACTTTTCCTACTGTTGCACTCACTGGAGTGGGAATAGTAATTTTAACCCCTACGCTATCCAACGCTTTCCCTACTGTTGCACCCACAGGAGTGGGAATAGTAATTTTTACCCCTACGCTATCCAACGCTTTCCTCACTGTTGCACCCACTGGAGTGGGAATAGTAATTTTTACCCCTACGCTATCCAACGCTTTCCCTACAGTTGCACTCTGTGGAGTGGGAATAGTATTTTTTACACTTATGCTATCGTACGGTAATAATATTGGATATTATTTAATTATATTATGTTAATATATATATATGTTTTAACAAATATGATTGTACATTTTTTTTATAACTTTCATTAATTATTTAATTATTATAAGTTAATTTAAGTAATTTTAAGTATATTTTAGTAATTAATTTTTTATTTTAATTTAATTTAACACGGTTTTTAATAAAGTCGATATTTTTTAAAACTATTTTTGTAAACGATATTTTGTACTCGATATTTTTGTACTTACCTGTTTGTAGATACAAACTCGATATTTTGTCTGTAGATATTTTTTCCTCGATATTTTTGCTAGTCGATATTCTGTCAGTCGATAATATGTCAGTGATCCCTTTATTTTCTCCTAAGGCGGGGCAACAGCAATGGAAACGCATATTCTTCTTAAAACAGCTACCCCTTTCAGTAGAAATAGTGCAAACCTCCCACTTGAAGAGGACAGGTACAGCAATTGTAACAGTAGAGTAAGCTTTCTCCATTACAGAACAGATACAACTAAGGCAACAGCAGTGCAAGTTTTGCTTCCTCACAAAACATGTACCTCGTGGCAGTAGCAAAGCAACCTTCCCTCTCTTATAGAAATCAGCAAATGTAATCATCCATTACACGCAGAACATATCAAACAATGCAGAATAGTGCAAGCTTTCCAATGAGTGTTAATGTTGGCCCTTTAGCAGAGAAGTGCTTGCATTTGACTCGGAAAGGCTATCTCTCCCCTTCCCTTTTTCCTACAGGCACCTGAAGGGTTGATTTCTTTTATTCTCTGGTGACCACCCTATGTACCATTATATTTTATTCCTTTTAACACTACTGTGCAGTTGCAGTTTATAGCAGAGTGACTGATATGGGTCCTGATAAATTACCCTGACACCTAGTTGAAGGGTTACTTTAGGGCAGACACATGTTGACCCAGAAGACAAAGCTAGGCATATATAGATTTTCTCTGCCCTACTCTACTTTTTTGTATTCCTGTTCCTAAAAGAGAAGAATAAAAGATTAAACTCTAACAAGTTGTCAGTTTTAGTTTCACTTCTCCACTTTTTCACACTCTTCTCAGCTCACCCACACATTTTACTCACATAGGGTAGGACATAAAACATCCAAGAGCTCCTCTTATTTTAGGAGTTGTAGCCTACATCACAACTATTGTTGTGGTGTGTGGAGGAACCCTATGATGAAGCTTTCCACCTTCTGATGGGTGAGGGTTATTGCCCTTAAAAAGGGAATTTCTAAAATTGTGGATTTATCAGAAACACTGATTATCAGCTAAACCTTTATAGTCGAACCTACATTTTTAGACCTGGGTATACTGTTGTGTGTTTATTATCTGCCCTCTCACCTGCTGGGCTATTTAACTCATGACTGTCTACAAGGCAAAAAAAAGCAGAACAACAGTAACTGAATTTAATTCTGCATTTCATAACTCTGCTCCTTGGTACTAGGCAAGTTTTCAGTCAATGGAATGTTGCATTGTAAAGCTTGCAGATTTGCTTTTAACAGCTTCATCATAGACTCAAAAATCCAGCGTTCAATGTGCTAGAGGTGCAACACAAATGTCTAACACACTACTGGTGGAGTGAGGGGAGTTAACGACTGTTGTGTGATTTCCATAAACATATAAGAAGTACAAAACTTCTGGAACAAATAGCCAAATCTCTTTTTTATTGATTAATTTAATTATTTCTTTATACGTTTTATATAGCGCTAGCTAGACCCGTGGGTATCAGAGCGCTTTACAACATGAATAAAATAGAGTGGAGAAACACATGGTAAAAGGATACATGAGGAGATATGCATAGCAATAAACATTTTAAGACAGAATACATTAGAGGGGTGAATCAAGTGATAGCTTAGGTAGGTGAAACAGTCAAAAAGACCACCAATCTTTGATGGTCTAGATGGTAAGGAGAGTCAACTGGGTTATCGGAGACTGGCTCTGTTGGCTTTGTCTGGAAAATATTTGTCGAGGAGATGGAGTTTCAAGTCACTTTTGAAGCAGGAGAAGGAGAGGTTGCATCTGAGATCAATCGGGAGTGCGTTACACAACCTGGGTACTTTACCCGAAAAAGATCAGGATTGGGTGGTTTTCTTTTTCTATTTCGGAGGAATGAGAAGAAGTGAGTTAGAGCCTCTCAGATTTCTGTCTCGTCCTGCTTTCACGAGTTTGCTGTTTAGGTAGTAGTGGGGATGTGTGTGAAGGGTTTTGTGAGTGATACATGCAGACTTGTAAATACATGTACTTTCAATAGGAAGCCAGTTGAGGGACTTATGGGTTGGTGTGATGTGTTCAAACAGTTTAAAGCCTGTTACGAGTCGAGCTGCCATGTTGGGAATTTTGGCGTCCCTGTTAGGTGGGAATTTGGCGTTGTTAGGATGGCGTTCCCATAGTCCAGTCTAGAGAGGACTAGGGATTGAACTATTATTTATTTGAAAAGTTTTATAAAGCGCGAACATGACCCAAAAAAGGATATCAGAGCACTGTACAAAGGAGGGTACAAGACAAGAGTTTTAAAACAAGGGTGGAGTACAAAATAGAACGCAAGAAGTAACTAAAAAGTTACAGCAGGTAATACATCAAAAAAGACCTGTGAAGAGAAACATAACAAACTTAGAGCGATCAGTAAAAAGATTGTCAAGCTAAACTATTTTCTTGGAATTATCCTGGGGGATGAAAGGTTTCATTTTCTTGAGGTGTTTTAGGGAGTACAGTGCATCTGTGGCAGAGTGTATGAAGTGGTCCTTCATTGACAAGTTCTTGTCCAGGGCAATGCCTTGTGACTTTACCGAGTCGGAGAGGATGAGGGAGCAGTTTAGTGCATCAAGGTTCTTGAGCTAATCTTGGATTGGCAGGTGGTTATTTTTCAGATAGAACAATAGTAATCCAGTTTTTTCCGGGTTCAGCTTTAGGTGGTTTGAGCAAAACCAGGATTGTATCTTGGTTAGTGTGTCATTGAGGTGTGAGATATCACTGGGAGATTGGATTTTGTAGTAGAGTTGTGTGTCATCTGCATATAGGTAATATTTAATTCCAGATTGCTTCAGTATGCTTATGGAATTAATAACATGCATGTATTTTTATAGGATGATGAGCGTTACTGGTGTCTCTCTGACACAGGCTTAAAAACAGACATGTTGAGGAACAGACCCTACTTCTGTTTTACATCAACATGTTTTGGTGCTCGAATGTTGTGCCTGTGTCGTCAGGCACATTCCCTATGAGTATCTCACATAGAATATTTACCAAGGGAGCAGGACTTTAATAGCCGGTATAGCCCAGCTATGAAGGGCTATAAGGCTATTAGACCATTCTGTCACTAGAGGGCAAAATGCTACCAAATAAAGGCCTCTCAGAGCCCGAGGGAGTTTAAGTCCCCTTGTGCTCTGTGAAGACAACCTTGGAATCTTGCTTTGCGGGCCTTAACCGGCCTGTAGAAGCACCGAGCACTCCATTGTATTCAATGGAGTGCTCCACATTCCAATGTTCTAATAATGACCATTACCTGCCACCCAAGCCATTCTTAGAGCTTTGGGGGCATTAAATAGTCTGAACAGTGACAACTGTAGGAGTGTGATGGAGTGTGATGGTTAGTAGTTGTGTTGGTACTATCTTTGGCAGTATCGCAGAGGCAATGTCTGGTATGAGCTGCAGTGGCCTCCTGAAGAGAGCCCTGGCATTTATTGTATTACAAAGTAAGCACTGAATACAGACACACTCTCACAAGGAAACATCCAGTGAAAAATGCAGTTCAACAGAAACACACAGCAGCATGCAAGATGCAGCCTCACACAGACAGGCCCCAGCAGTACTATCTGCATTGCAGTTGCTCTGGTTCTGCTGTCTCTTCCCCTCTGATTTGTGCTCTGGGTGAGACCCCAGAAGAGTGGTTTGCGTAATTATTCCTGCTCTTGGAAAGCACGTGGCACAGCAGGGCAGCGAGAGGTGAGAGCCGTCTTACTCCAGCGTGCACACCCCTAGCTCGCAGAGCTCCAGTTACAGAAATCAATAGCATGCACTTAACATCCAACGTGGGCTTCTTTACTTTAAAAGCACGCCCCACAACTACATCTACAGGGGACTGAGCGCAGAGCCCCCTTCCTCGAATCAACGGCGTAGGTCGCCCCATACCCAGAAGCGCGCCATTGGCCTGTGAAATTCTACGAAGCGTCAGTGACCTCGCCCTCTCCCTGCATCAAGGTTCTTCTGATTCCTTACACTTGACAGAGGTGAAGATACCATACAATAAAACACCATACAATATCCTACCATACTATTCATATAGGGCCAGATGTACGACCCATTTTTACTGTCACAACCGGGAGATAGCCCGTTTGCGACCGCAAAAAAGGGTCCAGGCATGGAAGAAAGGTAGGCTTGTCCCTTCCTAATAGCGAGTCTCAATACCATGTACTATTGTTTGGTGACCGCACTTGCAGTCGCAAAACACTTGCAGTTTACTACCTACTTCAAGCAGGTGGTAAACCACTCACAAACAGGAAGGGGTCCCGAGGGGACCTCTTCCCCTTTGTGAGTGTGAGCGAAAATATTTCTTAAGAGCAGGCAGGGGTCCCAGGGACCACTGCCTGCCCTTACAAAAAGAAACTGAAAAGTTTCATCTTATCTTTTCTAAATGCAGCCCGTTTTCCTTTAAGCAGTCACAGACATGGTGGTCTGTTGACCCCAGCAGGCCACCATCCCTGTGACTGCTAGCCATTCCCAATGTGTCGCAAATTGCGCTTGCTTCATGAATATTGATGAGGCATGCAAATTGCGACCCCATTGGGAACCGCAAACAGTGTCTGAGACACTGTTGTACATTCACTTTAACGAGTCGCACATTGCGAGTCACAATTCGGCGCAATTTGCGACTCGCTAAAGTGAATGGTCGTACATCTTGCCGATAGTGCTTCAATCAGAAGTTGA
Source organism: Lissotriton helveticus (assembly GCF_964261635.1). Taxonomy (NCBI): domain Eukaryota; kingdom Metazoa; phylum Chordata; class Amphibia; order Caudata; family Salamandridae; genus Lissotriton; species Lissotriton helveticus. The sequence goes on from NC_136061.1 coordinate 309,240,954, forward strand.
TATTCAGGCAGTTGATATTCAGGCACTGCGCAAAGACTACAGCTGGCTCTTCACATCTGCTAAATAGCTGGGGTCAAGGAAAAAGCATGCTGTTGGCTGCTGCCGCATGAACCAGGAGCAGACACACTGAACCCAAGAGAGCAGACTCCTTAATGCTTACAAGATAGCTCAGTGGGAGGAGTTCTTGCGGCCAATATGTGTATGAAATCACAAGGCCACTGGTTCCAGGAAAATGGGCTCTGTCTTTCTTTCTCTCAGTTGATAAGTGCACCATGCATTTAAGAGTAAACCAATATGATGTGAGCCGCAGCGAAAATAAATCCACCTTTCAGTGCGTCGTTTCTGGCATCTTTGGATAGTTAACTTCTCGCACTTCTAGCCCTGGTTAGGCTCTGAGGGCCCTGGTTATGCTCTGAGGGCCTCATTTGTGAGGTTTTTCCGTAGGGAAGTGAAGTAGGCCTTCCTACTGCGCTTCCCTACGGCGAAAGAAAAGGGCAGAAATGTGTTGTATCTACATGATTTGCGCGTTCCTGTCCTTTTCCCCTGCGCCGGCGCACAGTGGGCTGGCACCTTTGTACAATGGTGCAAGGGTGCCTGCCTTGCGGAGATGATTATTATTGGGCAACCTCTCTGTACAAAAATAATCACAAAAGGCTTTTCCTCTTTCTATGTGTGCTGCAGAATGTAGCACACAGAGAAAAGGGAAAAACTAGGAGAAATAAACTTGTGTCTCTCTGTTGCTCCTCCCTTACGTCTCCCCTGGGAAGGCGTAAGCTTTTGGCACTGCCTCAGATTTACGATTTCTCGTAAATCTGGGGCAGTGTTAAAATGCCATGGATGTTGCTGGGAACGCCCCCAGCAACACCCAATGCACGCCTCTTTAACCAAGAACACTGCGTTAAAGGGACTGATATTTATCAGGCAGCATTAAGCCCAAAAAAGTGGCTTAGTGCTGCCTGATAAATATCACGCAGGCTTCTGCGCCACGGAACGTCACAAAAAGTGATGTTCCGATGGTGCAAAGGGCCTCATAAATGAGGCCCTGGGAGTTTGAAGCTGAGTGCGAAGTTCCAGTCTACATTGCTTGAGGGAGCGGCGACCCATGACCTTACAGCTGAATTTCATGCTCTGGAAACAGTAGGCATCACATTCTTACTTCCAAAACAGGCCCACCGGGTTTAATACCACGCCCAAAGTCGGATAAAGCCACAACATGTTTACTGACCTCGCATCAGCGCTTGAGAAGCGCTCGATTGAGATAAACTGGAAATTCTGTTGGCTCGTGAATGGGTCCAGGCAGAAGATGATTTTACCAGGCAGGGCCAGGATTGAAAATCTACAACAATAATGGGGTGGGACACTTTACTCCTGCTTTTGGACGACAATGATCATTGATTTAAGTCGCTGTCCTTGCTCATCTCCTCCAGTGGGCCACCCGTGCACTCTGTACAAGCCCGACCATGCCAAATAGCTTTCCTCATAAACACCCCCTGCAGGCGCTGTACACGCTCCTAGGCTGCACGCCCCTGCTGGGTTTAAGCACCCGAAGGCTCTACTTGTTCCTCTGTTCTCCTTCATGTGGTTGCTCTGAATGATGCATCCTTCAGTTTGATCACCATGTGTGAGGGATTGTTAACGAATATCTATATATTATATTATGTATAATGCTTCAATAACTAACTGGTAATTGCATTACTCTGAGTACGTTTTCAGTTCACCCTAATTAATTACATAATGAGATCACCGCGTCTCACAGACACACCAGGGGGCATATTATCAAGACAGGAGATAAAATTATCGCCGCTTTATCGGCAGAAAACTGCCGATAAAGCGGCGATAATGGGCTTGATAATATGCTCTATGGATTTCCAATCGAAACCTATGTTAGATGTGAAGACATCTAACATGGGCTTCGATTGGAATTTCATAGAGCAAATTATCGCCGCTTTATCTGCAGTTTTCTGCCGATAAAGCAGCAATAATTTTATCTCCTGTCTTGATAATATGCCCCCCAGTTCTCTCCCCAAAAAGTTGAAAACCCCTCGCAACCTCCTGTTTTAGTTGTGTCTTTGCAGACACCCCGTCGCGACTCAGTCATGGCTGCAGTGTTTTTTTAATAATTCCTCACCTTAGAATGATGCAGGGAGCCAGAGGGTAGCTGCCTGACACTGTTCGTGTTCTTCTTGCTACCCACCAAGTCACCTTGAACGCCCGCATGCTGTTCAATCAGGAAGTACAAGAGGTCGTGCTCCGTGCTGCAGGGCACCTAAGGAGAGGCGCCGGAGATTAGATCCAGTGTGAAGACGCCGAAGGGATTTTCCGGCATGCTTCTGTTTGCACACGCCATCTTCAGAGACGCCTGAGTGCCTCTAATGAACATGCTGCCTGTATTGTGGGACTGATTATGCAGAGAATGAAAATGCCCTTTAAAGGGAAGAAGTTGTTGGAGATCAGTTGGGTGCTACCATTACAAAGTCTTTCAAAGATAGGGAGCTCACTTTTCATTACAAGTGGAAGACTCCAAATCCTATAGGTCTTGTAACAGGCACTCTATGGGCCTCATTTATGAGGCCTTGCGTCAGTTTTGCGCTTCTGATGCGTCACTTTTTGGAACGCATCGGCGGTGTAAAACACTCCTCCTATTGCGCACTATTTACAAAGTGACGCAGATGCGTCACTTTGTGAACCCCTGCGCTACATTATACCTGCGTCAGGTATAATGTATGCAGGGGGGGGCGTTTCCCCGCAAAAAGCCTCATAGAAGTGACGCAGTGAAATCTATGAGATTTCACTGCGTCACTTCTAGGACACCCTTGCGTCAAAATCTTGCGCCTGGCTCACAACAGGCGTATGACTGACACAGGCCCTTTCACATGGGGCATGCCCCATGTGAAAGGACGCATTGCTGGAGTTGCGTCACTTTTGTGACACACTCCAGCAATGCGTCACTTTTTCGCCTACAGATATGTTAGAAATACTGACATATCTGTAACTCCTTGCGACATGAAGCGTCATATTATAAATATGACGCATCAATCATGTCGCAAGGAGTGCGCACTCATAAATGAGGCCCCTATGTATTTTTTCTAGGAAGGGTGTGAACGGTTTTTCTTCCAGAAGAAGGCAGTTTCAGCTTAGGAAATCCTCCAAATCTTCGGACTCTGTGAAAGAGGTAGGAACAAACAAAAATAAAAATCGTTCCTGACTAGTCTCCCCTTCTGGAGGGGGATTGCCCAGTTGGAGGGAGGTTGTTGGACTTTGGCAGCGTTTGGCAGGAGTCTGTCAAAGATCAATGGATTCTCAGTCTATCCAGGAGAGACAATGTGGTCAAGTTTGTGCTAAAATCTCTGGATTCAGGACCTCTCCCTACCTCTATTCCTAGGGATCCAGGCGTTCTAGCCCTCTTGAAGAAAAAGGCAATTGTGGAGGTTCCGGTACTGGAAAGGGGTAAGGGATTTTATTCTGCTCTTTGTGCAGCATGCACTAAGAGAGTACAGGCCAGTTCTAGACCTAAGTGGAGTTAACCAATAGGTAAAGACCATCCATTTCAAGATGCTACCCTTGCAGCAAGTTATTCCTTCAGTGTCAGAAGGCGAATTTTTTGGCAATATCGATCTTCATGATGCCAACCTTCATGTCCCCAATTACATGCGTCACTAGAGATTTCTGTGGTTGTAAATGTAAATGTAGTTGAGCTTATATAGCACACAGCTACCCGCAGTGGGTTTCCCGGCGCTTGCTTAGGGAACCCGTCCTGATATTCCCCTGTGAGATATCAGGGTATCCACAAGGTGAAAGTCAGGCATCCTGCCGCGAGGGGCCGTTGTGGAGATTAAGCAAGCTATTGCCCAGAGTCGCAGAGTGTGAACCCAAGAGTCGAGGAGGCACCGGGGCGAGAATTATCGAGTCCGTGGAAATTTTAGCCCAAGACCCGCCGAGGCAGGGAATTGAACCCAGGTCCCGGACCGATCTCAGCTTCCGGGTCTGCTGCCTCTAACCCCTGAGCCACACTTCTCCACAGATCACATTAGATCACATTGCACTTTCAGCCCCCAGGGTATGTACCAAAGTCCTAGCTCCACTGGTGAGGTTACTGCGTCAAGGATCTAAACAACTTCCTGGTGTTCTCTCATCCACCCTGAACACCTCAGTGCTCCTATCCCAAGGGTGCTTTTGGTGCTGAAACATCATGGTTTTCTGGTGAATAAGAAGAAGTCTCATATGATGCCTGTTCAGGACCAGACTTTCATTGGCGCAAGGTGTGGAACCAGCATAGGATTGGTTTGCCTGATAGAGGAGAGGATCAGCAAAATTCACTCACATTTGTCGGACCTGATGGTGCAGGACAATCCAACAGCCAGTGCCTGGTTGCAGGTGCAGGGCGATCTTGCTGCATCCATTTTTCTGGTACCATGAGCCAGATTCTATCTGAACGGGGTAGTGAGACACATTCGGAATCATTGGTCCCCGGTAACTCAGGATTTAACCATAAGGATTCAGATGACAACTTCAGTGAGAGACGAGCTTTCTTGGTGGATGTAGTCTTTACACATAAAGAAAAGGATCAGCTTAATGCCCCAAACACCGATCATCTTGACAATCAATGCCAGCTCGGTGGGTTGGGGAGCTTGGCCTCTGGTCAAGGGTGCAGTGTTCAGGTCCTCCAAATGGAGGGAGCTTGAAGCAATTCATCAGGCTCTGCTAGTATTTTCTCCCATGTTGAGGGAAAAAACGTTATGGGCAGAAGTAACTGAGAACCTATAATTATGCCCATGGTTTTTAGTTTAGTTAGTGGTGCTTTTAGTTTAGTTAGTGGTGCTTAGTTTAGTTAGTGGTGCTTAGTTTGTAAAATGAATAAATACATAAATAAATTACAGGACCTAGTGCTGTTCTCAGGAACCACCACCAGTACTGCTGAATGCTTGGGTTGCTGAATACCAAGGCTGCCTAGATTTGATTTTTGATTCCACCTGATGCCTCTTATTTCCACTTCTGTACAACCCTTACCTCACTCCTGCAGGTTGTTCCTCAGACTAGATATTTCCCTTTGTCACAATTTCCCTATCTTATCTCTTCCTCCTTCTCAGGTTTTCCTTTTGTTGTCTTTTCCTCTTTTGCTATGGGGCAAGGTTTGATTATGAAAAATAAGTCCCGGACCCACCACCAGCACAAACTAAGCACAGTTTTTCACCTTCTAGACCGAGGTTGGGAGATGAGTTAGGAAGTCTGTTCTAAGATGGTCAGCTCCCAGTTGAAAGCCAAAAAAGTACCAAGAGACAATTCAGGTTCTAGTACAAAAAATTACATATCTCAAATTTAACAATGGTGAATGGTAGGAAAAGTGGGGCATATTATCAAGGACGACAAAGCGGCGATAATGGCCTTGATAATATGATCTATGAATTCCAATCATGGGCTTCGAATTCCAATCGAAGCCCATGTTAGATGTGAACACATCTAACATGGGCTTCGATTGGAATTCATAGAGCATATTATCAAGGCCATTATCGCTGCTTTATCGGCAGTTTCCTGCCGATAAAAGCGGCGATAATGTATCGCCTGTCCTTGATAATATTCCCCCGTGAGTCTAGAAGAGGTGATAAAAGGTAACGTTGATGTCTACTGTGTCTATGATTGGAATTTAAAGCACACTGCAGGTGGACGAGTGCACGGATGCAGGAAGATCATTCATGTTTAGCAGCATTCTCTAGCGTATGTTTTACCTCTGCCTTCATCGGGGATCTATCTTAAGCACCTTCCGCCCGTAGGCATGACTCACTCAAAGCTTGCAGTAGCTGGCTGGAGGGTGCTGCTGCTTGATACAGGACATGGGACATAGCACACATTTCGCGAGTGAGCCACACCTGATCGCTGCCAGGATTGTTGCTTTCTTCTTCTTTTTAAGGTAGACCCATGAATAATCACTGCTGATCAGCAGCAGAAGCAGGACCCTATCTTCACGCTTGCACATAGGTATGACTGTGATGTGTGTGTTTGGAAGAACAGTGGCTTGTGCCCTAGAGAACAAGTTTGTGTTCTGGGCACTCAAAGCTGTATTAGTCTGTATTTTAGGTAAATGAATGAATACTGTACTGTATTTTAGGTTACTTGGTCAGAATAACATTACTGTACATGCATGGGGAGTTGGTGATCTACCCAGAATTTAAGGAGGGGGCAGGACCCATACAGATTTTCCAGCGCTAAATCTCATGGGTGAAAAATGCTTTATGATGGAAATAGCAAAACACTCCTCTGACTAGGCGAACACGGCAGGATACCTACATCTGTAGGAGTTGTGTACAGATTATCTGTAGGGGTAACGGAAGACACCCTTCAGTACCGGAACGTCTCCTTCACCAATAAGAGTACAGATACTCAGAGGAACACAACAGCAGGATCAGGTGCCAGTATACCCTCTCAGGTGATTAGTGCCCTATACAACTCGACATAACATAAGTGCACCACTCTATTGCCGAGCCTCGGTGTTGCTCTAAGCTGAGCTGTTGATGAATCGTTTGCAACAGTCTTGGTGAGTCACATTGCAGGGTCTATTGTCCCTGCGCAATTAATCCCATTGTATGCCTGTCACATGCGAAAAGGGACATTAAAATTAAATCCAAGCTGTGTAAAGATCGTATTAATATTTTTTAGCACAGTTGAGTGGTTTCACGCTACAGTAGAGTTTGGAAGGCAATAGGCAGTGTGAAAAAACGCTCAGGTTCTGTGTGGACAGTGGAGAGGGAGCATGAGACTGATATAACCGAAAGAGGCACATTTTTGATGGAATTTGCGTACACTTAATAAGACCCTGTTCAATCAAATAATAAATCTCTGTGAGATATCAACTGATCGCCTTTCCAGCACCGCATTTTTTTCCAGCTAAAGGGTGTAACAAACTAGCAGAGAGTGACAGATTGCCCATGAAAGTGGTATGAAAGGGGTGATTGAGACACCTCGGAGACCACTGCCCTTTCCACAGACTTTACTAATGTTTAATTCAGCGCCACACATTTTCAGGTTTAGAAAATGTTTCTGCTCCAAGTATTTGCAACATTATCATTTTTGTTATTAATATTATTATTATTATTATTATTATTATTATTATTACTCATTTATCGAATACTGCTAACAAGCAGTGGCAACACCAATAGGTCTGGCTTGTTTTAAGCATTTATTCATTTCTGAGTGGTATGTTTGAAAGATATAACAGAAAACACATAGGAAAGGCTCTCAAATATCGGCCAGGAGGTCTGCTGAGTCAGTAATAGAATTCTGGTTGAAATGTTTAGCTGCACCCTCAATGAGACAGCCTAGGCCTCAGGAACATGAGTCCTCATTACCTTCTTTGGCTTCACCCTTTTCATCCCATGACTATTGCTAAGCGCACTCGGTGCTGTTATTATTGTCGTTGAAGAGCTGCTTTAGGCTCCCAGTGCAGGTCGGCAAGCAATGAATGTAAGATTGTTTATATTTTTTAAAATATTTCTTTATTGTCATTTTAGCATCATGGCAGTACAAAAATGGTCAAGGCACTGGTATAATGTAACAGGCATATTGGTCACAACAGTTCCCACAACAGCAAAAATCATTGACTGATAAAATGAAAATATGAGGCATCACCCAGAAAGATTTGTAAAGTTTACTATCTGTAAGACCCAGAAATGAATTTGAACTCCTGTGAAAGGGAGGGTAAAAATATCACATGCCACACTATATAAAGGTACCAACAGTTTGTGATTATTTGACAATAGTGACCATTAAAGTGTATAGTCCAAAACGAATAACCATTAAATAAACGACAGGGGGCAATCGGGGTGAACCAGGGGAGTTGGTTGTGTGGGCATTAGGAATAAATGTAGTAAGATTATTCATATCCAGCTTCTACCATTTCTTTGAAGTGCTCAGAATGCCCAGCATTAGCTAACCACACTGAAAATCACAGGCTGCGTTTCCATCTGCTGCTCATATTGACAACTATTGAATCATTTCTATTGTAAAAAATCAGATGAAGGCTACTGATGAGGAGCTCTGCTGCTTTGAACACCTCGAGTGACACTTTACCCGTGCTTTGTTAGCGCCAAAAGTTGAAATATACACACAGGCCAACCTGCCAAGAGTTCTGGGGCACTCTAACTCCAATTAATAAATGTGGTCTAAAAATAAAAAATACAAGGAGCTTCGTATTCTAGCCACATGTTCATGGCATTTCAGTGAAATGCGTTTGGATACTGATATACACCGCTTTATTTGTGCCGGTGGTTGCAGGTGCAGGCACTCATTTTTGGGGATTGACACTTATTTTTCCTAATCAGATTTTCACCCAGAGCAAGCGAGATAAAACATAAAAGAAGGACGGGATAGACGGAAAAACAGCAGCAACGAAAGAAAGCAGGGATGAAAAAGAACCTACAAGCGTGAGATAAAGGGACAGGCCGTCATGGTGGTGCATGAAAGAGGCATGAGGTGAAATGTTCTTGGTATAAGACACCCCCGACTCTCCATAGCACCGCCCTCTGTCTTTTGAAGGCAATTTTGAGCCTTGACACTTATTCTTTTACAAATTAAATATTGCTGATAAACCATTTTCAGCATATATTTGAAAAGTACTACAGGCCTTTATTTTCCAACGGCTTAGAAGTGAGGATAAATAGGCCATGCCAGAAAAGGCTGGTGATGAAGGCTTTTCTAGAGGTCAGGTGTTGATCGGATGGGTGGGGCCCACCCAGAAGGCAGGCATTAGGTGGCAAGGTATGGCCCCCATATCTTCTCCGCTGAGTTGTTGGTGGTTTGAGAAGACATTTGGAACTGAGTTTTCTGTTAGAGTCATGTAGGCGCAACCAATTTTATGTTACCATCTAAAGGGCAGATTTACAAGCCCCTTGTGTCATCTTTACGACACTGTTCTGTCACTTCTGTGAAGCAGCGGCGTCATAAACCATATGCCTCTATGCGACAAATTTACAACGTGACGCATCTAGTGAGATGCGTTACGGTGTAAAGCCATAGCAATACATTATACCTGCATCAGGTATAATGTATGCAGGGTGGGCGTTCAGTAGCAAGGAAGCCCCGTAAAAGTGACGCAATGAAATCTACAAAATTTCACTGAGTCACTTTTACGTCCATGCTTCATCAAAACCTTGCGCCTGCTTGTAGCAGGCTTAAGGAGTGATGCAGCATTGCAAGAATGGGATGCCCCTGAACAGTCCTGGAGTTGCGTCGCGCTTGCGACACAACTCTAGCACTGCGTCACCTATACCCTGACAGATGCATCACGCATCTGTCTCTCCTTCCACCACGGTGCGGCACATTGTAAAAGCGGCCCATCCATGGGAGCGCAAGGGGTTCCTAACGTCACGCAAATTAATTGCCGCATCCTAACTAATCTGCAGGGATGCGCCAGTTATTGTAAATCTGCCCCAAAATGTATATACTGTCCTGTATCAGCAAAATGCAAAACTACCATCAAAATCAATTTATGTATAAGTATCAATAGCAAGACACCACAAAAACACTAAGGGCTCTTTTCTTTTACAGTTTGATGGCCCTCTTTAGTGGCATAAGTTTTGAAAATGTTGTTAAGTGCCCCCTAGCTGTGGCTCCTTCACAATGGCGACAGAGTGTCACCCCACAGGCTCTGCCAGCATCCGGCATTTTCGGCTGTTGGCTGAGCCAGCATGTGTGGGGATGGGTGGGGCCGGGCAATGTGAGGGGGTGAAGTGATGTGTACTACTAAATGTGCCTATTTATTAAAATTACATGCACAGTTAGGTTTCTCCAACTTGGCTGAATTGTACTGCCAGGTTGGAGAAACAGCACAGACTCCCTGACCTGAGCGAAGCATTAAAGCAGCCCACCCAGGCCAACCCCTGTGCTGCTCACATGAAGCATGAGAAAAGTGCAGGGATTGGATGGGGAGTCTGCTGCTGTTCCTGTGTCTGCTGGAACCAGAAAGCAGAGGTGCATATTTGGCAGAAGCAGCAAGAGGTAGGTTTTGGTTTTTCCCCCCTCCGCACTCCCTTCCGCACCCCTGCTCTCTCCCTCCACTCGCACCACCACTGTCAATAGGTATCGGCCGCCACTGGTGAGAAGACGGTGAGACAGCCCCCTCCAGCATTTGACAGCAGAGAAGTGGAGAGTCCATCCCTGCCATAACCTGCCTAATAACATAGCATAACAAGCCTACCAGTCTTGGCAAAAAATAAAACCATTCCTACTTGTGCTGTGGGGAAACATCCTTTACGATACAAAAGGGGATGATGGACGAAGCATTTGAACAAATCAAACACTCACCTCCAGTCAACTGATCTGGGTTTAATCCATCACCATTCTTTAGTTCACTCAGCCACCCCAGTTCAGACATGGCTATATGCAAATCAGTCTGACCCTGTGCCTTATGGGAACAGTCCAGCCCGAACTGCCAAGCCATGTCTTCCCTGGACCGGAAACAAGCATCCTGGGACCGGTTTCGGATTCATAATCCTCATCAGCCAGGCTATCTTGAATCCAGTGGCCAAGTGAACAAGGGACTCACGTCTGAGCATACCCTGCCACACTTAGGGCGAACAAAGCAATACAAAAGGGGATGATGGACGGAGCATTAGAACAAATCAAACACTCACCCCCAGTCAACTGATCTGGGTTTAATCCACATCCTTTACAACACAACTTTTACCACGCAGTGCCTTTACGACGCAACTTTTACAACGCAAACCATTACAACGCATTGCGCTGGGGGCGCTCTAGGATAGGGAATAGGTTTAATTTACTATGCAACACCTTCCCTACTATCCACGGGACTGGAGTTGGAATAGTAAATTAAACTATTCACTATCCAGCGCCCCAAAGCACTATGCGTTGTAAAGGCATGCATTGTAAAAACCGCGTTGTAAAGGCATGCGTGGTAAAAGCATGCGTTGTAATGTCATACATCCCTAAGAGGGTGCTTCGGAGTGTAACGTCTCTCAGCAGCAAAGAAAGAGGAGCAGCTTTAAGTGATGGGGTGGGCTGTTATTCTACAGGCTCAAGTGGTCTCAGATGGGATCTTGGGAAATATGTAGTTCTGAATATTTTTTATTTTGCAATGGCTTTCTGCTGTTGGTTGGCACGATCAAAATACTCTGCAATTTACTTCAGTCCACAAATTCAAAGTGCAACCAGGTTATAACCTGCAGAGTACCAATCTAGAAAAATAAAATGCGCAAAACAGAGTTGATTGATTTTAGGAAATGGATAAGCGCCAAGGGGTGATGTGGTTTGTATTTTGTGCAATATAAAATGACAAACGGCCCGTCATTTCAAGTACAACAGCAGCGATCATTAAGAGTGGTGCGGAAAAATTGGCAGTATTACAATGTTCAATATACACTAAACACAACCCTAATCCTAACCACAGTATAAAGCCTCACTCTAAATGTAACCCTATCCTAAACAATGTAACCCTAGATCCTAATTGCACCCCATCTCCAAACATTACCCTATTATTCTTCATATCCTACCCTAATTTCATTAACCTACCTCTGAGCCTACCTCAAACCCAAGCCCAACCCCAACCTTTATCCCAACAATAACCATAGACCTACTCTCAAACATGAGCCTAACAGTAATCCTAAACCCAACATCAACCTAGCACTAACCATAGTCTCAGTCCCTATAAAAACCTAAAATAAATGTAAACCTACCATAATCATAATCCCAAATGTAATCCTAGGCCATACTGTAGCCCTAACCCCAAGCATAACACTAGCCCTAATCACAATAACAATAGTCCAAACTGTAATCCAAACCATAACTCTAAAATTAGTATCAACTGAGATACTATTTTAAAATATGTTTGAGCACTATATTGAAAGACTGAGGAAATATTGTGATGTGGGATTGCACATATGAGATTTCATGTGACATTCTTTAATCGCTCAGTTTGTATCCAGAAAACATGGAAATTAAAATAGCTTTTTAAATAGTGCTTACAATGTTGCTGTTTCCAAGCCCTGCAGATAACAGGTGTTTTGACACCCAATGTAATGGCACTGAATGTATAGGCTCCAAAAGCATGAAGGCAATATTTACCCTGTAGGTATTCCAACAGATGCGCTGCCAGTCAAAGACAGTTGTCATCAGCAAGTGTGTAACAAAGTAGCACATTATAATGCTACAACCAGTTCTCTTCTCTGTTTACTCACAATACACTTCACTTTATGCATGAACAACTTCAAGAGTCACCACACTCCAGGGCGGCTCCTCTGCTGAAGTGGAGGAGTGTCGCCTCACTGCTCGCAGAGCAGAAAGAAACAGAAACTAAAAAGATAATAAACTTGATACTATTGTTTTTGTTTTCTTTGATACGTGGCTGAGGTAGTGTTGGGCAGGGGTGGGGTCAAAGAGGGGGGGAGTGGTTTGCACACTCCAAGTGGTCATGCTTTTTTGACCGGACGTCATGGGCTGGCCAAAGAGTCATGCACACTTTGCATCTTCCCTACCAGGCTTTAATGCACAGCCTGGTGAGGAATGCACAGGCTCCCTGTCCATGTCTGAGTGCCAAAACACGGCGCTCAGACCAATCACAATGCTGCATTGGTATTTCCTGGTTCAAGAAGAGCTGCAATAGAGGGCTTGCCGGCCACGCGCAAGCCCGTCTGCACCCATCCGCGACTGGATCGCGGACGGCGCCGGCCATGCTGCCAGAAGCGGGGGAGGTGAGGCCATATGTTGGACGCGAGACCATCTGATGCGGCTCAAAGGCTCAATTTGCTCAGGGTCACACCAGATTGATTTAGGTAAGGCCCTATTACCGCACAGTTGTTGTATATGCGGTCAGATCTTGAATCAGATCAGGGCTTTTAGTATGGGAAATAATCCCCCTAGGGGCTTAGCAAACGAGTGCAACGATAAAATCAATGCGTGCCTCTTCAATTGTAGATCATTGCTCAAGCATGCGGAAGATGTCTGGTCAATATTAACAGAGGCTATTTGAGATATTATGTTCTTAACGGAAACTTGGCTAAACTCAGATGCGGTGACATCAATCGTATTAGCTATCCCCCAGGTTTAAAAAAGGGGTTACGCCAATAGAGAAGGCGGGAAAAGGGGGGGAGGGGTGGCTAATATTTTTAAAGACTCATGGGAGTTAGTGTCCTTCGCCCCTCTCAATGTACAAGGAATTGAAGGTCTCAATTTCTGTATACAAATCAACCCCTCGTCCGCCCTTGCGGGCATTCTCATTTATAGACCACCAGACTGTGCAGCGACTGCGTCGCAGACCCTGTGCAACGTTATTGGCCAAAAAAACGATAGGGTACACCAATTATATGGCTCTGGGAGATTTTAATTTGCATGTGAACTACCCGCAGTGTGCACAAGCAGCGCAATTGGTCTCGGCCTTAGCAGGTGCCAATCTCAGACAATGGGTGTCTCCCCGACGCATATAGCGGGGCACATCTTGGATTTAGTCTTCTCTAATATTACTGCCATCGATATGGAGACTCTGTATCCTTTGGTTTGGTCAGATGATTACTTGATCTTTTTTAAGATTACTCTGTTCAAACCAGGTCAAGTGAAGGGCACTCGATCTATTCTAATAAGAAATTGGAAAAACCTGACCGAAGTCTCATTAAGCCCTATTCTCCAGAACAATTACCCTTGTTTATCCTCTGACCCAAATGCAGATGCAGCGGCTTTACATCAATGGATTGCCACGGCTGTGGAGTCAGTCGCGTCGGTCAGAGTAGTGAAATCCATTAGATCGTCTCCCTTTGCTCCCTGGTTCTCTTATGCCCTCAAAGAAACAAAAAGTAGGTGCAAAAAATTGGAACGCCAGTGGAGGCTGGGTTATTACGCTGTAGCTAGGGGTACTTACAAAAAAGCATTTAAAGATTTTCATAAGGCTCTAAAAGCAGCCAGGAGGGACGCTCCATAACGCAGACCACTCCAGTAGAGAGGTTTTTAAAGTAGTCCAAACGTTTTTCAAACCCAAGGCGATAGAGACTAAAGTGATACCGTCCCTAGCTTTATGTGAAAAAATCGCTAGGTTTTTTGATAATAAAATGTTAAAGGTCTACCACTCCTTCTTGATTCCTGAGGCAACTGAGAAAGCAGATATGTCCACGGTCGCGAGAGAGGTTCCTCCACTGACTAACTTCACACCGATCTCGCCTCAGGTTGCTTTAGCTGAAATCCAAAAATGCCGTTCAGGCGCCCCAGATGATCCTTGCCTACCCAAACTGTGGAATATGTTATCCCGCTCCCTGATGGACGGACTACTTCACATATGGAACATCTCTCTGGACACGGGCATCTTTCCTGACAAATGGAAACATGCGACACTTCTCCCCCTGAGAAAGAAACCAAATGGGGATCCAGGGTACCTTAGTAACCTCAGACCTATCTCTCTGCTTCCCGCTCCAGGAAAAATGCAGGAGAAGCTTGTCCAGGTCCAACTGACCACTTTTATGAGCAGAATGGCGCTTTGCACGACACACAATCTGGTTTCCGGGCGGGATTCAGCACAGAGACCGCGCTCCTTGAAGTAGCAGAGTCGGTTAGATGGTCGTTGGATTCAGGGGCATCAGCATTGCTGGTGCTCCTGGATCTGTCTGCGGCATTCAACACTGTCGACCACACCATTCTGGTCCAGAGACTACAAGGGGTGGGCTTTGGTGGGAAAGTGCTGACCTGGCTGACATCCTATCTAAGCGGTCGTACTCACAGAGTTGCCCTTCAACCTTTTGATTCTAAACCAAAACAGCTATGGTGTGGTTTCCCCCAGGGCTCAGCGCTGAGCCAATAGCTCTTCAATCTCTACCTATCTCTACTGTTTTCCCTGATTGCCAACTGGGGTGTGAAAGCGATTTCCTACGCTGATGACACCCAGTTGGTTTTTCCGTTTAAGGAGCGGACGGTAGATGCCTTCAAGAACTTCAAAGGTTGCATGCGTGATATAGCACTGTGAATAATCTCAAATAAACTAAAACTTAATGCTGGGAAGACAGAGGTTTTGTTCTTCGGCAAGGGCCCAGGGCCAGATCCAGCTCTATGGTGGCCACCAGAAATGGGTCCACCACCATCCAAGCCACACACATGCAAAATTTAGGGGTGAGATGGGATGCAGACCTCTCTTTTTCAGCCCAAATTCAGCAGGTCTCTGCAACTTGCTTTAGTAAATTAAAAAGTCTCCTGAAAGTTTTGCATTTCTTACCGGAAGACTGCCGCAAATCAGTAGTACATGCCACAGTTACATCTAGGCTAGATTACGCAAATGGCCTATATCTGGGCCTTCCCAAATACGCCATTTGCCGCCTTCAGATGATACAGAATGCGACTGCGAGACTGGTTTGTCGTATACCATTTCGACACCATGTCTCTCCGCATCTGCAGGAGCTCCACTGGTTTCCAGTGGAGAAAAGAATTAAATTTAAGGCCTTGACTTTGGCCTATCGGGCCCTTAATGGAAAATGCCCTGATTATTTGAAAGAAAGACTGTGTCTTTATAGGCAAAATCGTGCGTTGCGATCACATTTTTATAATCTGCTGCGCACCCCACGCTTTGCGTAAACACGCCTGGGCGGTAGAACATTCACAGTCAGAACATCTTCACTGTGGAATGCCCTACCAGGGTCCCTGTGGCAGGCTAAGTCAGAAACCTGTTTTAGAAAGGCCTTGAAGACGTGGCTCTTTAGGGCAGACCAATATGGGTTGTTATACCGGAGCTCGTTTCTGGACGCAAATTACCTGCTGCTTCAGCACCGGGACACCCCTGTTTGGGGTAGCTGTTGCGCTTTATAATCTTCAGTATTATTACTATAATACATTTAAGGTAAGTGTTTATTTATTTATTTCAAATCCCCTCCCCATCTCACCACCCCGTTCCTTGCCATCCGCCACTGACCACACTACAGTTTGATTTGTGGGTGATATTGTGTTTACAATGGATTACTATGGGATTTGTGGGCAGATATCAGTTATGCCCTAGAGCGCACGCGTGTCACATTGTCAGTAACTTGGAATTAAAATGTCTCAGCACGTACTTCCAATTTGGAAATAAAGAGCTGAACAAATTATAATTGCAATCATGATAATTATAATTATGGTTCGGATCTGCAGAACTCATTTAATCAAAACAAGACCTTCTCATGCTTGCCACAGCACTGAGAAAAAACCTACCACTCTCTGTTTGCAGGCCTTCCTGGGGTACATACAAAACAGCGATTTACAAACAAGGCACTTGCCTAACAACAGTCAAACGCAAAGCGGGGAAGAAAATACTATATCCTTTAGGTATTTAGACAATGACACATTTTGGTCTAAAAAACATCTTTACTGATGTTAGTTTTAGCAGAGGTCAAATTTACAAGAACCAGGGTCCACCCAGAAAGAGGAAGCCGTAAGACTGAGGAAAAGCATGTTCGACGCACTGCAATGACATTCTCCAGCCACTGGGTGTCCCCTGTGAGTAAATGTGGGAATGCACACTCCTTCTGGACTGGAGGATGCTATCTACACCATAACCATATCCATCTGCTCTAGAATCCTGCAGAAAACACCCCAATGCCTGCATGCAGAGAGATACCTCAATTCTCCTTTGGGATATACAGTTTACACCTAATACATATTGGAGTCAAGTCCCTCTGACTGCAAGTTCATTACTGGGTTTTCTGACTCTGCTAATGAGGCCACTAGGGACGGCTCCTGTGCTAAGGCAGAGGAGCGTCGGCCCACTGCTTTCAGAGTGGACAAAAAGAAAAAGAAATGATAATAACCTTGGGGCATATTAGCAAGGGCGATATCGCCGCTTTAGCAGGACTTTTTCCCGCTAAAGCGGCGATATTTTTATCGCCCTATTAGCAAGCTGTCGCTAACAGCGACAGCTTATAGGCGATAGCTACAGGTTTGGGGCCCGCTTTGCAGGTCAGCGATATTTATCGCTAATAAAATGCAAAGTGGGCGCACCCAACCTGTTAGCGACTAAAAGCAGTCGCTAAAACAGCTATCGCCTAATAGCAAGGCAGGTGAAGTGATTAAAAAAACTGTGCTAAGCGCGAATATTGCCAGAACGCCTGCTCAGACCATGACTTAATCTGTATATCCAATGGGAGGTGGATATTCAGGTTAAGCCCCCATTAGCAATAATGCCTGAATATCGCTGGATTTCCAGCGATATTGACGCATTGAGCCGCTATCGCCGGAAATTTTATCGCTTTAGAGATAAACGTTGCTAATAGCACGTTATCTCTGCAATAATATCCGGCAATAGGCGGCGATAAGAAAAAATGCGCTAAGCGCATTTAGCGATAATTATCACTATTTGTTGCTAATATGCCGCCTTGTTCTTATCATTTTATTTTTCTTCTCTATGGGGCTAGGTTAGAGCAGGGCAGGGCTGGGCTGGTGCACAAGGGGAAGAGTGGTGTGCACACACCAGGCGCACATGACTTGGAACAGCCAAAGAGTCATGCGCACTTTGCATGTTCCCCACCGGGCTGTAATAAACAGCCTGGTGAGGAACATGCGCAGGCTCCCTTCCGGCTAAGCGCCGAACCACGGTGCTCAGACCAATCACAACGCTCTATTGCAGCATTGCGATTGGCTTAGGGGAGGGAGCCTGGGTGCTTCCTGGTGCTTGGACTGCCAGGAAGCGAAGGAACAAGAATGTGACTGCGGCAAAGAAAAGGTAAGTTTTTTTTGGTTTTTTTTGTTCAACCCGCCACCCCGTTCCGTGCCAGCCATCACTGGAGGCCACTGATCGGGTTTGAGGATTAAGTCTCTCTACAGAAATTACGCTTTCTGATCTTTCAAAACAGGGTTTATCAAATTTCTTTAATGAGTAGATGGTCGCTTGTTTCGAACAGACTGATCTGATTGTCCAGTGGGTGACATGCAGAGGCTGCCAGCCTGGCCTGTAATTTCAACTCTTTTTTCTGATCATTCCTTGCATGGCCTAGAGGTGAAAATCTTTAACTGACAATCCAGAGGTTGAGGTCTCCCTGCTCTCCCCACGATCATGAGATCTCTTGAAGGTCTGTTCAGCCACAAGGAGATTGAAGAATCGCGCAAGCAAGTGAAAAGTTAATGAATTTCATATTGCTTCTTGCAGGGGTACCTCGCTTTTGTTTGCCTGGAATAATGTGAGCCTGGCTCTTCTTAGGCCCACTCCTCCCTTGTTTCTGGATCTGGAATACTCTGCACTTAGATGTTCTCCTTCTACAATGATTTCTAAGGACATGCACTACCATTCCGCGGACTCTTTGCTGACACGAACTGTCCCCACTGCACCAACTGCATTATTGTCTTCTGTGATGGGTGGGTTTTTGCAGCACACCTCATATAGACACATGCTGGAGGATATTGATTGCCAATGGCGTAGCTTGGCTCTTGGGACCATGCTGCTTTCTGGGTTGGGGATCCAGTGGGTCCTGGCTGGTTGTTGCCACACATCTTTCCCATGGGTTAGTTGGCAGCTTTTCGTAGACGTGAGGACTGGTGACCTTTGTTTGTCTGCGCCATTGTGCTTTAATTTTTGCGGGCCATTTAGTCAATCTCTGGCAGTTTCAAGATGTCTTTTTGAGTGCTTAATTTGTAAAAAAATAAATAAGTGCCAGATCCTTCGTCAGGAGGCCCAGGCGGCTTTCACCACCTACTGCCCTGCCAGCACTGTCAATGGCAGAACCAACACAATTACTAATCACCACAGTCTTACAAGTGTGACAATACTCTAGGCCCGTAAAGCTATAAGAATGGCTTGGGCAACAGTTAACAGTCATTTTTAGCACATTTGCGTACTCTGGTACAAGCCTCAGTGTTGACAATTAAGTGCCGATACTGAGGGACGGAAACCACTGGCTCAAATTAAGCACTGGTCTTTTTGCTTCTGCACTTTGGACCTGCCAACAGCTTCAGAGCCCACACCTGCATCTGATTCTCCAATAAGCTTTCCTAGGTGTCTTTGTAATCTGTGTATTGCTTTAAATTGCTTCCTTCCTGGTTCCATTGATTCTTGATTGGGACTCTCTGATCATTGATGACACTTCAGTCTGCTGGCATGGGCCCTCCACTCACGTACACCTGTTTGGATCAGGCTGTGCGGCTGGTGTCCTGTTCAACCAATCTCTGCAGACAGCAGTGGCCACGGTCTTTGAGGTGCAAGTTTAGTCCAGGTTCGTCTTATACACTTTAGGTTGTTTCACAGCCTTTGGGCTCTGGTAGCCCTCAATGCCCTTTGCACTTCTTAGCTGTTTTGTTCCAGTCTGATTGCGTTTTGATGTTTAATCCAATTATGGGTGGGGTAGGTGGTGACAGTGGATCCTCTGTGTTGTGTACTGTGGCGATTCTTAGTGATCTTGCAAGCTCCATGGCAGGGTGTTAGGTTCATCTGAGTGGGGCTGGTCTCCTGAACGGGTAAGAGCCGGGTCTGTTTCTCTATTGGCATCGAGTTCCTTGTTTTTCGGACATGTCTCGGCTACTGCTTCACCCCTAGATATGTCTTGTGATCATGGTGTGCTTTGATCTATTTCCTTACCCCTGCTGTTCACTAGTTTGGCTACTCTCTTTAGGTTCTGGGACTTGTCACCGTTTGGTGTGGTTGTTTCAAGTACTGGGCCTTTCTCTGCTGAGCCTCTGTTCTTTCTAATGGATTCTTTATGGACTTTCGGCTCCTGGAGATGCGGGACCGTTGCCACTTCCCTCCTTCCCCATGTTCAGAGGAAGCTAGGCTGTTGTGCCCAAGAGGTAGTCCTGTCCTGCCAGTCCCTACAGGTAGCAGGAGCCACTGACTTACGGATGCAGAAGTTGGTTCAGAGCAGAAATGTGGCTAGTCATCCAGAGGTATGTGTTTGCTGCAGGGATGAAGATGCTCCGTGCTCCTTGGGTCTGAGGGATTGACTTTCGCTGACAGATGCTTGCAGGATTCACATGCTATGGTGTGTGTGGCTCTTCTCTGTCATTATCCTGGCCTTTTCACTGGTACGGTTCCCCGTCTTGGTCCTGTGTGGATCTTTATAGGGGTTCTTGTTTCTGTTCACCTTTCTTTGTGCATCCCTGTGTTTGTGTGTGTCAGAGAGCAATAGAGAGAATTTCTTAGGCATGTGCCGTGACTGCTTCTGGGTGTGACTTGTATTGCATTTACTTGGTGTTTGAGGGCTGCACCTCCAAGGATCACAGTTATCCTACTGTGGAAAAATTCGCCTCTTTCTCCTTTCCTGCATCTGGGTGGGCCTCATCGGCCCTTCACCTTGTAAGGTGATTAAGGTAAGTTTACTCAAGAGCATGTCTGTCCCTTCCACATATCTCAAGTGGAGCTACAAGTTTAAAGTAACATGACTGACACACAATCTTCAGTACTCGCGAGCAACAACTAAAATGTTTCCCCACATGGACCATTTACAACATCACACACTCTGCCAAGCATGCACAACAAAGGAGTAAACTCATCCGAAATCACTTGGGACCTGTCCGTTCGGAGTAAACAGGGCCGGCTTGAGCGCTGATAGCGACAATGTTTGCTGGCGCCCCCCATAACCACCTCCACCACGGATTCCCTCATCGCCACCCTTTAACAGTGCCCCTCAAGTCTCCATAGCCACTCTCTCTCAGATGCATTTAATTAGTTATATAGCGCCACTCATACAAGTGTAGGGTGTCAGAGCACTTTGCATCACACACATATTACACAGAGACAATCAATCATACATGTGTAAATCAATGTATAGGAAATGTTACATAAGACAGAGGACAACAAGGTGTAAAGGTCACGTCATCCATGCTGATAAGTAGTATAGTTTGAGGGCGTGGTCTGGAGAAGCAGAAACTCAGAATTCAAAATGGACCACCATAGTTAGGGATTCTCTTTAATAATAAGAATCGATTTCTACCCCAATGAACCCTTTTTGCAACATTAATCTATGCTCTAACCTATACTTTGCAGGGTGCATGCAGTTCTTTGGTTACAGTTAATAATTCACTGTTCTATATTAGGATTTTGCCTTATAACGGTAAGAAACCCCCTGTGCTATTTTATGATCCGTCAAAACCCCAACTAGACAAAACTTCAATCTTGAAATTTTTACAGTTGCCTGGAAATTGCTAGAGGCAAAAAGAGGCAGCAGGTGCTTTCAAAACCAAAATAAACTTGCAAACACAGCGCCCACTGAAGTCAGCACCCGGTGCGGTCGCACCGGTCGCACTGCCCTAGAGCCGGCCCCGGTAGTAAAGCACTATACAAAACACCAATGTAGTCCAATACAATACCTAGGTTTGATACTGGCTCCTGGGGTTGTAAATGTTACAAATACACAAGCCCCAGACAGGCCTTTCCAAGGAACCAGCCAATGGACTACTGGTACTATCATTGAACTAGCCAAGTGTCTAGAGGTGAGCTTATGCACATATTTGGAATGTCTCTAATGCCACCTGGGCATGCATGGACTAAGAGGCGCTGTGAGCAATCACACACACAATTTCGTATGTGCATACCAATTATCACTACAATCACAACAAAAACAACTTAGCAACCGTCCCATTATAGCACTCCCGCCCACACATTGTTGTTTTCACTTAAGTGAATCGGAAATGCACTGTATGGACTGCAATTAAAAGCCCACCAGCAAATACCATAAGTGTGGAGATGGAGACTTGAGATGCTGGAATGAATACACTTGTTTTTTTCTGATCTAGTTATCCACTCGTTTCCTCCGGAAACTGAATCACCAGTCTATGAATATTCATGACCAAAGTCTGCTTCCCAATAAAATTAACATTTAAATAAAGGTCATCCACCACGTTAGGAACAGCTCAACATTATCATGAATTTCACTAGAGAATAAACAATTTTCAGGAGTCAAGAGGTGGGTACCGACATAATCAGCGTACATTACGTTTGTATATATATATATATATATATATATATATATATATATATATATATATATATATATATATATATATATATATATATATATATATATATGCATATATATTTTGCAGACACGAAGCAACCAATTTAAGAAATAGTAACTATGTTATTATAGTATCTACAAAATACAACTAATTAAAGGTGGAAGCCAGTGCTTAATTTGTAAAAAAGTAAGTTGCAGGGCCTTTCTCAGGAGACCACTGCAGCTTGCACCACTCTTTGTCTCAGACAGCGCTGCCAATGACAGACCCAGACTAACCACCCCAATCCTACAAGTGTGACAGCGCAGACTATTCCAGGCCACCCAAAGGTACAAGAATGGTGCGGGTGGCAGGTATTATAAATTGTTCATGTATTTTGAGTGATTAAAAAACTGTTGTTGTGCTCATCTCAAAATTAGACAAACTGCGACACCATGTGGCAGACTGTCATGAGAGCCGGTGTTGAGAATTAAGTGCTGGTGCCGAGCACCTGGAACCACTGGCTCAAATTAAGCACTGGTGTGAACACTACTGTGCGTCATAAAAACTTTAATTGTGACAGACCATCGAGGAGGAAACAACCTCGCGCTAGTTAAAACGATTCATTTAGTTAAACACACAATAAACGTGATTGTTTTCATGCACGTAAATTATTTGTCTATTCCTTTGACTACAGAAATCAAATATTATATTCAAGGTATTGCTTTCAGCTTTCTGTTTTTAAAAAAAATTCTCCTTTAGAATTAAACCAAATGAAAACATTTAATGTTAAATAAAATAGAGTATTATGGTCCAATAATGCCATCATGGGGTTCTAGTGACATCTACAAACCTCTCTGTCCGAGGTATCGTGGTCTGGTGCTTCTAAGAACGACAGTTATCATTTCTTTAAAATATACATAGAATAGGCATTGTCTCCACCCAGAGAAGTATTTCTCTCACACCTCATACTATTGGCTGTTTGGTGTATCATTCTACCTCCTATGATGGCTTGCATTGTACTGCAAAAGAGAATACTTTATATCTGCAAAGTACACTCAATCCTCACACTTTTTGTCATATTCAGTTTTCTATCTTCTACCTGCAGTTTTTGCTAGGTTAGGCAATGTCAATAAGTCTGGCTTTTATGTGATAAACAGCATGCGTGCATGCCTGTGTTTGTTTCAATAAAGTTAGACTTATTTGGTTTTGTCACTGCTGGTTATCCTGTCACCACTACCTCTTCAATGTGTTACAGGATCCAAATACACAGTTACCTCTTAACTTCCTTTATAAATATAATAATCAGTGGTCAGTATCAACAAGTAGCTATACATTTTAAAAAAACAACACAGGAATATACTGGGCAGTTCCTTATTATCTACAGTAGAGATAGACACATTCCTTTTCCAGCTCACTCTCTTGCTTCCCCCCAGTTGGAATTCAACTCCACTATTTCGTTTTTCCTCACATTTTCCTTTTGTCTCAACTGCCCCTTTTAAGAGTGCTAGCAGGGGGTGTTCTACCAAAATATTGAGTTTGTAAAATTGACATGCATTTATATTGACTCTCAATATACCATTAGAGAAAGCAGATGTTAAGGAGAGTAGATCTGTACTTCCCAATTTATTTTGGACTCTACACAAAAGATTCAGGGATGATGCTGTGAATTTTTTCATCCACTTGGGCTTCACGTAGTCCCACAGGTGCGTACTGATATTCCATATCATGTGGTCTTATGAAGGACATCTTCAGCTATCTGTCACAGACAGCACTGAATACAGTGCCACATAGAGTGGCTTTGTGTCAGCCTCTTTCTAATGACTGGATGGCTTGTTTGCATATCTCAGTACTCTGCTCTTCATTAGAAGGCTTCCCTATTACTCCTGAGGTGCCCTGGAACACTGCTTCTTTCACCTAACTTTTGACTGGCTGAGTTGCATCCTTCCACTGCTGACGCCATTCAACAATGTTTCATCTTTGTCCTTAAGTTTCCTATGACTTTTTCTGAGCAAGTTCTCTTTCCTTCGCTCCCTCAATCTCCACAGACCCTCTGTCTCACCCTTCGCTCCCTCGAGATTGTCCACATCAAATACAGCTGCAACTTGGTGTTACGCTCTCAACCTCTCTGCCCACTCCCCCAGGCTTTCCCCTCCCCAAGCTTCATTACAGTCCCCTGCTCCTTTCCCGCTGCACCTTCTATGTTGACCTTCCACCGCTGGTGGCCACTATTGGCTTTGCCAATGCTGGATGATTTTAAAAAGAGGCAGTTATAGTAACCGCCCATCATGAAGGTCTATGTTTTATACTTTGAAGATGGCTGCTAGGTTTCCTCCTGCCACGTACATCACGCCACAATGGCGGCTATCTTGAAAGTATGAAAATTACATTTTCTATACTTTCAAGGGGGCTACCATATCACGCCACACTATGCTGAGTCAGACAATCTGGCAGGCATTTTGAAGGTATGAAAACATTACTTTCTCTTCTTTTAAAATGATCACCATGTTGGTTCATCCCACACTGCATAAAGCATAGTGCCATCATGGCAACACTCCCCACCCCCGAGCACATAGCATGCATGCAATAAGTACACACCACACAGATTTTGTATTGGGAAAAACTGCTGCAGGTTTATTACATACAACGTTATGTAATATGGTGGGTTATCTTACGGGCGATCAAAGGGCAGGAAGTATTCTCTCCACCTGCCCACCTGATGAGCCAAGCAGCACTGGGGCGAACCCCATCTGTGCCCCTTCTGGTGATCCTCCTCCCGGATCACGTGACACCTGGTCCATTATTACTCACGCCCCTTTCAGGGCGGAGCGTAGCAAGGCAAGCCCCCATTTATTCAGGCCCACAACCGCCCGAAGGACTAACGGGGTGCCAACACGGTTTCCAGGAACCTCCCATGAGGCTCCTGGGCTCTGGCACCCCAATGTGCCGTGCAGAGGTACCCTTCTCTACCCATTTGCTTCCAGATCGCCATGCAACTCTGCCCCAGCTTTGAAGGCAGCCACCGTCGCCGACAGAGCCCCCCACCAAAACAGCTCTTTCTCTCTCCTGCAACTTCTCATTTACAGGCCCCCTGCTGATCCCGGGGAAGGGGACCCCATCTATATCCCAATAGCCCTTGACGTTAGACCGCTGGTGTCTCATGCAAACTAAAGCCCTTCTGGTCTGTGAACTTGTGCCAAGAACTAATCCTCATATGGGAAAGTTCCTTTGCTTCACATGAATCTTCCCCCACCCCACCCCCCCTTTTGTACCGCCGAGCCCGCTCGGGGCGGGGCGGATTCAGACACCATGACTCACAAAAGCCCCCTGAATTTGCTGAACTCACCTAGCTGCCGTCCAACTAGCACCGTGTGTCCTGCACACCCGTGTCCCACATCTAAAGGACAGCAGCCCACGTGTTAGCTGACCGCTCTCACACCCGCCTTCCTGCTTAGGCTTAATTACGAGAAGGAATATACTTTAGCCTTTGCACAGTCCTTTCGCTTTTCTAAATCCGGACGCATCTGAGTGTCCATAACTAGGAGTGTGTGACAATGAGCAAGGGAGACCCTCCTGCCCCCTCCCGGCATCCCTTGATCCTAGTGGGGAACGCCAGCACAGCTCCCTCCGTGGTGAAGCCCTCTAGGCATACCTGCTCAGCGTATGTCGGATTAAGTCCAGTACACACTACCAGTCGTATGGAGCCTAACATTCAGGATGTGACCAAGTCCTACGTACCCCCACCCTAGCATATTTACGAATAGGGGGGGGCTTCACACTGCCCACACTGAGCAGCCCCAAGGGTGGAAAATAACCTGCCCCGCTAAATTAAATTAGTTGAACACTGGCCAAGCCAAATGCTCTATTACATACTCTTTTATGCTTGACACCTTGTTCTCCCATTTCCTGGGACGGCAGTACCGGATGACCCTAGACAATCAGCTTGGGGTGTTACCACAAACCGTATCGGTCATGGGAAACTAAGAAGCACACAAGTATCACCTGGGCGTACCCTTCGACGAGACTGGCTCCACACGGCTGTCAGGCCGGAAGGACATATATTCAACCATTTACTGGTTTTTGCCACCTGGTACCCTGCTGGTTGCCGCTCTGTGTTTTTGTGAAGCGTGCATGCCCCCGGGGCATGCCAGCTCTGATAACCGGTGTATGTTACCCGTTACCCACTCGTTGATGAAACGCTAACTGCCCTTATTTGGACTGAAGGAATGCTGGGTGATTCCTGAGGACTGTGGACTTAATACTCCAACCCCGTTTGACCCCAAGATTTGGGACAGGCAAAGAAGTAAACTACCCTTCAAGGTACATCTACCCCAGCATTGACTATCAATGAATTTGGGGCATCGGAGGTAGAAGATGCCCCTTCCAGTCTCAGGTTCTGGCCCCTATAATGATAACCAGAGAGTAGGCAAGTCCGTGGGAAGCGGGGGGAATATTACATGCAAAAACATGCCCATTACTGAATATCGGGACGCCACGAGGTCTGTAGTCTCCTGTTGCCATTTGGCTCTAACGCAGTGTTGCAAAACTTCCCTGCACCCGCACACTTGTTGGATGGCAACTACCACCGCCCGCCAGCTGCCCTGGCTAAAGCGGGGTGGATGTGTCTTAACTGAAGCGACCTGATGCCTGCCCTTGGCTTCGAAGGAATGCCCACCCAGTGTACATGGTACCTGATTCTATATGGTGCCCGCAATGCCTGTTGGTTGCATAAGATAACTGAAGCCACCCTTCCGGCTTAGCTGCGTGGCATATTGAAAATGCATCCATTCTGCACTGGTGGGACTATAACCCTAACATGTTGAACATTGCATTAAGTGTCTCCCTACCATGATTAGCAAGCTCAACCGCAATTGGGACCATTACACTTATCAACTTACGCAACAGCCAGGCAGGTCACCTGCACGTAAGCCAGGTACCGAAAGCAGCAAGCGGGAGCACTATGGAAACAGAATAGCGGCGCACAATCCCCGTGTTGGAGACCAACTTGACCTTGTTGTACTGCGAAAGAGGCACAAGCGGAGGCAAAATAACTATTCTTTGCAAAACAGAGCCTGTCCATAACTTCTGTCTATATTGGGACAAAAGATGAACCATGATATATCACTGATCAAGTCTGCGATGTCATATTCGCTACCTCTGGCCTATTTCTCATAAATCGCCCCATATGACTGACAGCGCACCCTCCCCCTGTGCTTCGTATGATCCTGGCCCACTCTGGTGTGAGCAGAGCCCCGTGAAGTATACTTGGCTTCATGGCCGATGCGCAAGTCACTCACCCAAAGCACCGCTGTAAGAACCCAACAACCCACCCTGCATGAAACTTGAGTGACCCAATGAAATGTGGGAGGAGGGGATGTGGGGGGGTGTGGGGTGCCCGATGCCACTAGAGGGCTGCCCTCTTGAGTGGCCTCCTGCGGTGGCCTCGGGCAGCCGCAAATTATCATAAATTAACTTTAAAGATGGCTGGTTATTGCTATTATCTCTGACAGTGCTGACACGTTAGTATCAAAAAGTCCAATATCGACGACCAAAAGACATTCACAAAGTGAGACTAACTTACTTTGCCAATGTTTGCAGCAAAATGTTTTTGGCCTTGGAGACCCCAGACGTTTGGACGCAGTCATGAGGCTGCAATTTTATTCTTTTATTCATTATTCTTACATCTACTATTGTTGACATTTTGTACCTTGTCTTCTTGCGTTTCTTCATTAATCTCTGTGTCTTGTGACCATTCCAAAATGATTTGCATCATCTCGTTATTTTTGCACAGCACAATAATAAATAAAATAAATACAAACACAAATATTTCACTTACACTCAACTTTGTCTCTGGCTCAGGCTCCACTTTTTGTGCAGGTGTGGCTTATAGATCTCTTACCTGTTGTCACTCTTTAGTCTCATTGAAAACCCTGGAGTTTTCGCTCTGCTTCACAAAGTCACCATGTCTAGGTTTACTACACAAGGTGCACATTCTCATCTTCATCACTCTCATCCACAGCCCCCATACTGGATCACACCGGACACCGTTCTTCTCCAGCACTCTCCACCCATACAGGATACCCGAAAAGCTCTCTTTTCTGTATCTAATCTACAGGACTACATTAGGCAGGCAGGGAAAGTGTACATTTTCCTGGGTGGACTCTGAGGGGCATATTACCAAGGGCCTTATCTCCACTTTAGCGGGAATTTTTCCCGCTAAAGCGGCGATAATTTCATCGCCCTATTACCTAGCTGTCGCTAACACCAGTTAGCGACAGCTATTAGGAGATAGCGGGCATTTAGGGGCCCACTTTGCATGTCAGCGATAATTATCGCTAATGACATGCAAAGTGGGCGTGCCAAGATGTTAGCGACTGGAAACAGTCACTAACATCGCTATCCCCTATTACCAACTTTTGGAAATAATCGCGCTAAGCGCGATTATCTCCAAAACCTAACGCCTACCCAGAGCAGTTCTTAGCCATGTCATCCAATGGTAGGTGGATAACATGGCTAAGAGCATTTGCTCGGTAATGCATGAATATCGCTGACTTTTCAGCGATATTCATGCATTTCGGCCGATTTTTATCGCTTAGGAGATAAACCTTGATAATATCAAGGCTCCTAAGCGATAAAAATGGGCAAAGCTCGGCGATATAATTTCGGCCGCTAACCAAGCTTAGCGATAATTATCGCTATTGCTTGGTAATATGCCCCTGAGTTCTTAAACTCCTGAGATGTACAGTTATTATTACCTTTAGGTGTTGGGTTACGCGGGAACATTTGATTGTACAAAAACGTTATGTATAATACACTTACCTAAAGGGGCTTTCAGCCAGCTCTCTTCATCCATTGGTCTGTTTTTGTGTCATTCACATTTTGCTTCTACCCACTACAGTATACAGCTTGGGGCAGAGGGTCAGCCTACTCCAGTTACTGGCTAACTTCACTTTGAGTGACTGCACTTTGCTACTTCACAAGGAGCACACCCACACGAGAATTTGTTCCCTTCAGTGCCAGTGTTTTTTTGTTGTACCTAATTATTACTTTAGTGTTGCCATTGTGTTTAGAGTCTGATGTGATAGCAGGACACTTTCTAGCTTTATCAGTTGCTGCCTTCTGCTAATGTTGTTATAAATTCTTGCCTTATTTATCTGATTGCTGCTATTTCAGAGTATACCTGATTATGTCCATTTGAATCTATTCTGTATAAAGTAATTCTCTTTTTTAGAATGAACACAATGAAATGCATTTATAACTGCACTACTGTATGTATTTTAATTTAGGACTACCGTAATACTTGTAAACCAATTTAATCTGTATGTCCTGCTTGTCTGCCTTTCTAGTTTACTTTCAGTGCTCTTGTTTGTCGTGCTTAAATAGATATTTAACTATCTTATTACTAATTGAATCTGTGCTGTGCCGAATGTCTGTCTACCTCTCTGTCTTTCTGTTTCCTAGTCTATCTACCTGTCCGTCTGTGTAGTTATCTACCTGTCCGTCTGTCTGTCTATCTATTTATATATCTATCTGTACAACCCTCTCTGTCTGTCTTTGTGAGCGTCTCTATCAATTGAGCAAGCCTCTCTATTTATCTATCTTTTCAATCTATCTAGTTGTGATAAAGATTTACAAAAACATCTCAAGTCAACTCTTAATTGATTGGCTTTTTTAGGTCGGTGTTAGTTTAGCCTTTTGATTTTTACTAAAATTATGTAAATAACATTAGGGCATATTATCAAGGGGGTTTATCTCCGCTTTTTTGGCTTTAAAAGCCAAGAAAGCAGAGGTAAAATTATCTCCCTATTACCTAGCTGTCGCTAACACCAGTTAGCGACAGCTAGTAGGAGATAGCGACCATCTTGGGCCCCACTTTGCATGTCAGTGATATTTATCACTAATGACATGCAAAGTGGGCGTGCCAAGATGTTAGCGACTGGAAACAGTCGCTAACATCGCTATCTCCTATTACCAACTTTTGGAGATATTCGCGCTAAGCGCAAATATCTCCAAAAGCTAACACCTGCCCTGAGCAGTTCTTAGCCAAGTTATCCAATGGGGGGTGGATAACATGGCTAAGAGCATTAGCTCGGTAATGCATGAATATCGCGGACTTTTCAGCGATATTCATGCATTGCGGCCGTTTTTTATCGCAGTTGCGATAAACCTTGGTAATACCAAGGTTTATCTGCGATAAAAATCGCCGCAGCTCAGCGGTAAATTTTTGTCTCTAACCAAGCAATAGCGATAATTATCGCTATTGCTTGGTAATATGCCCCAAAGTTACTTATAGGGGCTTTCAGCTAGACTTCAGCCATAAGTCAGTTGTGGTGTCATTCACAGTTAGTTTTCTTCCATCCACAGCCCTATTGAGCCATTATCTGACTTCATTGTGGGTTACAACATGCTTCTGTTTCACAAGGAGCACATCCACACGCAAAGCAGTTCCCTTAAGTGCAAGGGACTGCTATGTGAATGTGTGTCTTTTTAAGGCCAATCTTATTTTTCCTTTATTCAATTTTTTTATATATTGATGAGGGTCCCAAGAGATTTGGCCAAAATCACAGTATGTTGTAACGACACCTGACTCGAACCTTGGGGCATATTACCAAGCAATAGCGATAATTATCGCTATTGCTTGGTTAGAGACAAAATTTTACCGCTGAGCTGCGGCGATTTTTATCGCAGATAAACCTTGGTATTACCAAGGTTTATCGCAACTGCGATAAAAAACGGCCGCAATGCATGCTCAGGGCAGGTGTTAGCTTTTGGAGATATTCGCGCTTAGCGCGAATATCTCCAAAAGTTGGTAATAGGAGATAGCGATGTTAGCGACTGTTTCCAGTAGCTAACATCTTGGCACGCCCACTTTGCATGTCATTAGTGATAAATATCACTGACATGCAAAGTGGGGCCCAAGATGGTCGCTATCTCCTACTAGCTGTCGCTAACTGGTGTTAGCGACAGCTAGGTAATAGGGAGATAATTTTATATCCGCTTTCTTGGCTTTTAAAGCCAAAAAAGCGGAGATAAACCCCCTTGATAATATGCCCCCTTGTCTCTCAGTTCCAAAGTCAGCATTTGTAGCTATAACACCACATCCTCTCCTAGGCAGTACAGACAATATACCTACTCTTAGTGTTACCCACATATAAGTGCAAAATAAGGCGCACACGGCAGTTGCACCAGTTTTACAATCAGGGCTTTCATGTGAATTACTCGCAGTCCTTGGTTTTTGACAGACAATTTCCCAGCCGTCTTACCTGCAACAAATTGCCCAGCCTGAAATACTGGCCAAACAGACAATTTACACCTTCTATCTCATTGCACAATGCAGAAGCTGAAAAATGCATACAAAAAGCAACCTAATATTGTGCACAACCTATATTTCACCAGGCTGCTTCTGCAGCGATTCAACCGCAGCGCTCAGAAAGATGCCAAGGCTGTGATTTTTTCAGAATCCTAATGTACCTCAATAACTTTCTGTTGAAAGAACTGAGGTGTCGGACACCCTGTCTCTAAGCAAGGTAGCTGCACAGAGGGGCCCAAATGAACCCTGATAATTGATATATTTACTATCACAACAGCAGACAAAGGGGAGATGTATTTTCCTTTCTTGCACCAGGGCCAATGGCGAATTTGCCATGAAATTCAAAGACTGGAACCAACACTGGACCTCTCCCTTTTTCACATCAGCCCACAATCTCAAAAATTAGCCTCTTTACAGTAACCAGTGTCACATGCTCACACCTTTCTATATTTAAAATAGTACTCACAAAAGACTATCCCCACTTAACTGGAAACCCCATATATTATTCCACACTCATATTCCATTCTTATGACTGTAAAAGGCAGACACCCCTCTTTTGCCTCACACAGGACCCAGGCAGTATACCTAATCCTGTATCCACCCCAAAACACACCCCACATTCCTGCAAAGGGTCCACACATGCATCTCTCCTATTCAAGCCATACTCAAGTCTATTAATAAAGCATAGCCAATCTTTCTAAATCACTTCCTGCAAGTATGCTGACAATGTGCCAACCATTATCAAAAAAACCTTCCATCAGTTCTAACTTCATGCCTTCGTAACTTGGCCCTTCTGATTGGTGGAAGGATAAAGGGGCAGATTTATGAGGCACTTGCGCCACGTTTATGCCGCTGTTGCGTCACGCAAGGTGGCGTAAACGAGGCGCATCCCTACGAACGATTTACAACGTGACGCATCTAGGCAGATGCGTCACGTTGTAAAGCCCTGCGCCGCTTGTGGGCGTTCCGGCGCAGGGTGGGCGTTCCGGGGCAGGTGCGCCTCGCAAAAGTGGCTGAGTGAAATCTATAAGATTTCACTCAGTCACTTTCAGGCCAATGCTGCGTCAAAAGCCTGCGCCTGCTTGAAGCAGGCGTAGGTCTTGACGCAGCATTGTGGAGATGGGGCACCCCCGAGCCTTGCTGGAGCTGCGTCGCGCTTGCGACGCAACTCCAGCAATGCGTCACCTTTACGGCACAGATGCGTCACGCATCTGTGCCGTTTTTGCCCCATGGTGCACCGCATCATAAATGCGGCGCACCATGGGTGGCTGAGCTGTGGCGCACTGTGGCGCATGTTAACTGGCGCATCCCTGGGGATGCGCCAGTTAACATAAATCTGCCCCAAAGTGTTTATGCGTTTATTTATCTGGATTGTGGTCTTGTAGGGGATCAGACTGTCAGGTTGACAGAGAAGGCACAGTCTCAAAGTAAGGTGTGAAAAGGCTCCCAAACTGCCTGAGTGATTTAGATGGGGAAGCTAATTTTTCATAAGGATATTCTAGGTTCAACTTGGCACTGCCCTGAGTAACATGCAGTAATGGCATTTTCCTTTAAGATGTTTCTGGTTAGAACTACTACTATGTAGTGGAATCTTGTATATGTAATGGAATGTAATGTTCTATTCTGGTTTGAGAGAATGTTATTATTCTTTCTTCAATTAGCTACCAACTGAGCTGCATGCACTTTGTATGTAATATACTTATTTTAATTAAACTTACTTTTCTGATTATAAAAAAAAAAAAAAACTTCCAGACACCAGCGGAATCAACTGAGGCCGCCTCAAAATTCAGAGCTGGATCTTCTACAGTAACATCAACCTATACTTCAATAAATCCAAGACACTTTCCCGCGAAAACACATCATAGATCAACCTCCTACTAGAGAGTCCTTCCTTCAGCTGCCCAAGCCCACTCTCCCAAAAGAATTAAAACCTGAACAAACACATGGGGGCAGATTTATGATGACTGGCGCATCCCCAGGGATGCGCCAGTCATCCTGCGCCGCTGCTCCGCCACCCATGGTGCGCCGCATTTACAATGCGGCGCACCATGGGGCAAAAACGGCACAGATGCGTGACGCATCTGTGCCGAAAAGGTGGCGCAGTGCTGGAGCTGTGTCGCAAGCGCGACGCAGTTCCAGCAAGGCTCGGGGGTGCCCCATCTCCACAATGCTGCGTCAAGACCTACGCCTGCTTCAAGCAGGCGCAGCCTTTTGACGCAGCAGTGTCCTGAAAGTGACTGAGTGAAATCTTATAGATTTCACTCAGCCACTTTTGCGAGGCGCACCTGCCCCGGAACGCCCACCCTGTGCCGGAACGCCTCCTGATGGCGCAGGGCTTTACAACGTGACGCATCCCCTAGATGCGTCACGTTGTAAATAGGGCGCATTGTTTGCGCCGCCGTTGCGTCAAATAAAGTGACGCACCGGCGGCGCAAGGCCTTCATAAATCTGCCCCATGGAGTCCAAGCTACTGCTTACACCTCAAGCTAATTACGCAGTCAAGACATCCATCCTCTAACTCAAAGTGCCATGCAAAAAATCTACCACTACAGCAACAACTGACAATATCTCTACATCAAAAAATCCAACACCACAGCAACAACTGCTTTGGGGAAGACTCATTCATGCTAAAAGCCATCAAGCAGCAGCTCTCCCATAAAGCTCTAAAATATTGCCTCACTATCACAACAGCAAAACACTGACCCATCATACAGCATAAAAGATACCAATAGATGAGCAAATATAAAACTGACAGTTTTATAATATAAATGGCTGACAGTGTAAGCCATTATTCTAAGAGTATTACGAGATCATTCACCTGCCATAAATATCCTAGCAATGACATGTCAGCCTTCTGCTTTAAAGCAGCTGCACTGTGTATCAGGTTTACATACTATAGAGTTACTAGAATTCAGAGGTATGATATTTCTTCACAGTTTTATTGTGTTGAACTTCGGTTGAATAGTTATTTTCACTTTCCATTCTTATTCTTTAGACCAACTTGTATCTGCAAATTAGATGAGAGAAGCAGGCTGGATGACATCATTTTTTCAGATCTAGCTTAGTGGTCCCTGTAGTGATACATCCTAAGTCCTTTGTCTACAACTACTGACAACAGTTGTTGGGAAAACATATATATATATCCTTATGTATCTAGTATGGAGATGACACAGTTAGTTCCAATTCTCATCTGCACTGTCTCAACCTACTGAGCTTTCCCACTTCTCCCTGCATGAGCTGCCTGGAGCTGACAGCTAGGTCCTCCATGGCACACCAGCCTCTCCTTCACAGATCTTATATTAACCCAGGACAAAGGCTTCCACTCTGAC
Organism: Lissotriton helveticus; assembly: GCF_964261635.1. Classification (NCBI taxonomy): domain Eukaryota; kingdom Metazoa; phylum Chordata; class Amphibia; order Caudata; family Salamandridae; genus Lissotriton; species Lissotriton helveticus. The sequence continues at coordinate 309,275,454 of NC_136061.1, forward strand.
CGTACAGGTCTCATGCCTTTCCTGTCTCCCACTTTAGCCAGCACATTCCACACACATGGACAAAGCTTCCTTCAGTGGGCTACACTGGACACCTGCCTCCTGGTCATTTTATGCTTCTTCTACACTTTTATTTTCTATATGGTTGCTCATAGTTGGCACTGGGCCGTCTGCTCGTTTTATGCTTCTGCTGCATTTCTATTTTGTATATTTTGCCCATGTTTGCCACTGTGCCGTCTTTGATTTCTGTACTGTATGTAAACACCACACCCTAGTCACTCAAGGCAGAAGGAGCCTGGTTGCCCAGTGTATACACATGTCTGCCCTTCTCCCTTGGCTAGCCAACAAGCATTGGTACCTACAAATACATTGTGACTGTTCCTGAGCACTGGTGTGTGGCGTATTCCTTTCATTGCTCCGGGGTATGGGGGAGTGGGGTTTTGGGGGAGAGGGGGATGGGAAAATGGTGCTGTGATTCGGATAAGTTAAGTACCACGACCAAGAGTGGTTACCACCTTGCCGCCATGGCCCTTCAACACTTAGAATAATGCTCCCTCTCCCTTCCTCTCTCTTAGTGAATCACGGGACTCAGCAGTTAACTATGGGCTAGTCTATACCAGTAAGTTGGCTGGCAGTGGTTGATTCGTACAGTGAATCATAACCCACGCAGAAGAGCCTGTGCTGGAGGCAATTTGGGAACCCCGGGGACATCCTCACGAGGTGGGGCGAAAGGACCATATGATTGTCGGATTGTACCGGAACAAAGAGAAGTGATTTTAAAATGTGACAAGACGGAATTAGTTATTGATCAATAACATTATTTGAATAATATGTTGACTGATGGTGATGTGCAGATGGGATTAGCTTGCTTTCATGCATAGAGTGGATGAAGAACAGCCGACTAAAGCTAAACTCGGACAAGTCGGAAGTCCTCATCCTCGGCTCCACCCCCTCGGCCTGGGATGACTCCTGGTAGCCGACCACGATGGGAACAGCTCCAGCACCCACCGACCACGCACGCAACCTAGGGTTCATCCTCGACTCCACTCTTTCCATGACAAAGCAGTTCAATGCCGTCTCGCCCTCCTGCTTCAACACCCTCCGCATGCTCTGCAAGATCTATAAGTGGATCCCACCCGAAACGAGAAGAACGGTCACCCAGGCCCTCGTCAGCAGCAGGTTGGACTACGGAAACGCCCTCTACGCAGGAGCCTCGGCCAAACTCCTGAAACGACTTCAATTCATTCAGAACGCCTCTCCACGTCTGATCCTCGGCATCCCTCGCCGCAGCCACATCACACCCCACCTGAGAGACCTACACTGGCTCCCCTTCAACAAGAGGAAGACCTTCAAGCTCCTCACTCATGCACACAAAGCACTCCACAACACCGGACCAGAGTACCTCAACAGACGACTCTGCTTCGACACCCCCACTCGTCGACCTCGCCCTCACCACAGTCCCCCACATCCGAAGAGCGACTTCCGGCGGCAGATCGTTCTTCCACCTCGCCACCAAGGCTTGGAACACCCTCCCCATCCCCCCACAACAGACCCAAGACCTGCTGAACTTCAGAAGACTCCTCAAGACCTGGCTCTTCGAGCAGTAGCAGAACCCTCACCCCCCCACCCCCCAGCGCCTTGAGGCCCTCACGGGTAAGTAGCGCACTTTACAAATGTACTTATTAATTGATAGAACAGTGGGCCATATTACCAAGATGTGCATTAAAAAACGCACATCGCACATTTACCTATCTGTGGCTATCGCCGGATTTTATCGCCGTGTTAGCGCGTCATTATCAAAGCGCAACACGTAGGCGATATTAAATCCGGCAAAAGCCGGCGATAGGGAACATTAGCGCGTGAAAACAAGCGTTGTTGTCACGCGCTAATGTGTGCCTTGATAATATGGAGGGGTGGATTCAGCTTTATGATCCACACCCCCATGTTATCAATGCCTAACACCTGGTCAGAGCAGGCGTTGGGAGACCTGCGATAAATGAGTTTATCGCAGGTCTCCTTCTCCCACGCCTGCCTTGGTAATAGGGTGTTACCACCTCCAACCACATTTTACATGTGGTTGGACACTTTGCATGTCATTAGCGATGTTTCGCGTTGACATGCAAAGTGGGCTTGAGGCAGGCGTTAGCATGCCCTTGTTAATAGGCCGCTAGAAGTATCGCTGCTTTCTCAGCACAATTCGCAGAGAAAGTGGTGATACTTCACCTTGGTAATATGGCCCAGTGTTTCTTTGAATAATATGTGAAGTGGTGTATAAGTGTATTGTGTAGCAAACTGTTTTTTTGCTTTGTTTCTGAGTTGGCGACAGCTGTTGATTTCTTTCTCTCTCCACTGCCTTTTTTGTGTTTATTTTTCAGGAGGTAAGTGAAAATTGTATTGTTTATGTGCCACATTCGGCACAGTTGTTGTCATTCTCAGCAACACAACATTTTTCGGCTGCCAGGTGGAAACGTGCTGAGGTCACCTTGTTGTCTAACACTAATATCACCATTAAAAGATGCCCACCAGTTAATTTCCAACATATTTGCCTACAACAGGTGATTCTGATGAGGAACCTGGCCGTGACTGTGTTAAGGTTGTAGAAATATGCACAAAAGTAAATGAGACAAAGCACGCATGCAGGTGCAAGTGCATGCAGGTGCAAGTTTGTGGCACCCTTAAAGTCGCATGGTGCCCTCCAGCGAGGCTGCCTAAGCTCCAGTCCCACTTGCCACTTAGCACGAGTGCGTGCATGCACGCTTGTGAATGTGTGTGAACATTGACATGTGTGCGTGAGAATAGCGGTCCTTCCCCATTTTGTGTTTTTTCACTATGAGTCAGGCAGCAAAGCTCTCGGCTGTAAGGAGCCTTAGCAGAGGTGCCGAAAATCACATATACAAGATACAAGTCTGCAAGGAGGTTGGCCCCGCTCTGACAGTGTACGCTGCGAGTTGTACACGTTGAATTGTTGTTGCTCGAAGCAACGGGACTGAGAGCTCACTTTGGAAAATCCCACATGCTGGACATGTCACCATCAGTACCATCCACAAAGCTTGCACGAACCAGAGGTGCTCTAGGTAGTGTGTGGCCCGCAGGGCTCAAAGCAGTGAGTGTCACAACTTTCTGAGCCCAAGATCTCTGGCTTTCATGCACAGAATACGCTCACAATGTGCGTCATGTCTGTGTGTAGCACCAGGGAGCAGTGACACACCACCCTGAATTGCACAGCAGTGCCTGTGACTGGAAGGACAAATCGTGTCAGTGTGGCCGTGAGCCTCATGTACTTTTTGCAGACGGAGACCTGTGCAGCGCCCAGACACAAACCCTCCTGTGGCTGCTTTACCTCCCCCTCTCAGTTCAGTGGGTTCTACCAATTAAAGTGAACCTAAATACCTTGCTTGCCTTCAGTGGCATTTTTTCTTCTTTCCTATATTCCTCTGAGTTTCCCCAGAGATGAGTCATCTTTCTTTCTTGATGGAGATGATTTAGGGGTTGGGAACTTGTGTGGAGGGGGAGATTTGTGGAGATGTTGTGATTAGGGTGACCAACCGTCCATAAATTTCACGGACCGTCCGTAATTGGGACCTCCCGTCCGTTGTCCGTGAGGATCCCTTTTACGGACGCCTTATGTCCGTAATTTTCCCCTGTGAAGCCTTGGCCCCTTGATTGGGGCGCCTCGCACTCCTCCTCGGGCATAACAAAAGCCCCACCCGCCCATTGTCATTCTGTATGCCAACTAATTGCCACATACAGAATGTCAAGGGGGAGTCTGGGGTGTGACAGCATGTGGTGGCCTCCATCTGCCTCAGTGTACAGCAGGACATTCTGTAAAATAAAAGGTAAAACGCCAATGCTGCAATGTTGGAAAACAGTTTACATAAAGAAATCTGTGGAACAAGTTAAAAAGAACAGGTTATGTTCTTTCACTATCTCATTATTTTAGAACTGAAGTATTTTCAATAGTATATTCAACAAAGCCATGGTTACTGTTTTTTCATTTTAAGCAAATAACCATTGACAAAGCCAAAAGTTCTGGTTTGTTGTTGGTGTAATGATACTTGCTGTATTATATATCTGGATGCAATGACAGAAACAACATACCAGTCGCGCGGAACACTTTGCTAAGCACAGATTTTTAGCGTTCGGTGCTTTAAACCATGCCCTTAAGTACATCGAACACCCACTTTGAAGAGACCCCCCCAGTTTTTTACGCCACTTAAAGGCCTGGAAACCACACCATGTCACAGTCACCTCACATCCTGGCAGTGTGCATCATGCATGACTCATAACTTCTAGTTTTCAGATTGCCTATGTGCAGGGGCATAGTGAACCCTCCCCCACCCCACCCCTTGCTTTAGGAACTACAGCAAGGTGAAGTTCTTGATGGGCCTCCTCTACCAACTCTGCAGACAAAGGCTCAGCTCATAATGTGAAAAGGTGGGTGAGTAAATAAGTGAAGGAATGTGTGAATGGCTAGATGGATTAGTGAAAGGATGAATGGATGAATGAAAGGGTGAATGGATAGATAATGAAAGAAATGATGGATGGATGGATGAGTGGAAGTATGGATGAGAGAAAAGGTAAATAGATGGATGTATGGGTGGAAGGATAGATGGATGGGTAAAAGGTTGGATAGGTGTGTTAAAGGATGGGTGGATGAGTGAAAGGGTAGATGATGGGCAGGTGAATGGGTGAATTGATGAGCGAAGGGATGGATGGATTGATGAACTGATAAGTGAAAGGGTGGATGTATGGATAAGTTTAAGGGTGGATGCAAGGATTGATGAGTGAGTGAAAGGGTGTGGATAGACAAAAGGATGGATAGATGAGTGAAGAAGTTCTGGGCTACACTATCACTGTAGTTACTGCCATGTAGGGTGATGAAAAACTGGAAGGACGAGGACAGAAAACTTTGCCACATCAGATATTATCAGGAACAGCTGCTGTTGAGATAGACCTTCATGGGAAGTCAATAGTGAAGAAACTAAAACCTTTTGTTTTAAGACAGTACAAAAGGGGGAGGCAGGCCAGATGGTAAAAGATGTGTTCCCTCCGAAAAAAATGTTTACTGCTACACCTAGTTGTGTCCCTCCCTCAGACTGAAGCGAAAATAAGAAGGTACCAACTGGTCCTGTAGCCTATGTATTACTTGCTTAAATGATGACATGCACACTATTTCTTCCATCCTACTCTGGACTGGGTCTCTCTCTTTTTTTGCAGGACACGTTATTTTGTTGAGAGATTCTTGTCAGCTGATAGACGTTATTGTAGCCATCCAATGTTTTGATCCACTAGGAATCATGCAGAATTGTTAGGACCAAATATTGTTCTTGTTTTGAGATTTTAGCCATTGACTGTTTCCACCTTGACCTCTTCTTGTCCAATTCATGGTTTTCACCTTGAAATCTTCCATTGTCCCAGATCTGGCGACGGTCAGAAGGGACCAAAGGACAGACCACTATATCATCATCATTAGAGCCACATCTCCAGCATGTGTAGTCAGCCTGCAACTGTACCTTGAAGTTGTGATGTAGTGTCCAGTGCCACTTATGCACTATCTTCTAATAGCTAAAGGTCATCCATTAGTCTTGCTTTGGTTTTGCCACGCATGCATCTCCGGATTTACACCTACATGTTCCTGACTTGTGCTTTTACATTGGTCCGTGGGCTTTTTATGATCAATGATACCATTGCAAACTTTAAATTGCATTATTTTTTTACAATGGTTTTAAGAATCACATCGCAGTTCATACTGACCAATGTAAGCAGGTGGATGTTTTCTGGGAAATACCTTTTCATTTTTCGCGGAAGCACTGTGTGTCACGTGATTATTATACCCTATTAATAGACTGCGAGCTGGGATACTGTGCTAGAAGCCATATGCTGAAAAAAGGGAACGGCTAAGACTGGAAACGCCTCCAAAGCAATTAATCTTTTTTTATTTTCAAGTGAGCATCCCTTGTCATGGAGACATCTGTTCATCACATTATCACCTGCCCATCATCAGGAAAAACATTGGCCCTGAAGTCATAAATATTCTAGACTAGCAGTTTCAAGGAAACACATTTGGGTACAGGAAAACTCAATCCCACAGAAGCACATATGGAAACGTGAAACAAGCATTGGCGAAGCCAATCTATATCGCCTATGAAAGATCTATTGGCTTTTTAGGTCGAGCATTCGAGATCTCTTGTATATACTTTAGTGTATACTTATATGTGTATGTACTTTGTGGGCTCTGGAGATCAGCCTTAGGACTTGTCTGCTTCCGCTTATGGACTTTTTTTTCTGTTCAACTGCCTCTATTAAACTGTCTTGATAGAAAATGACGAGCCGAGGTCAGTAAAATACCAGAATTGCTTTCTGCTGAGAGACTTTCTTTTTTCTATTTTTCTGGCAACTGCCTCTATTTAACTTTCTTGATAGAAAACGACCAGCAGAGGTCAGTAAAATACCAGAATCACATTAGAATTCTCTAGATTCCAGTCCATAGAAATTGTCTTCCACGAGCGCCCATAGGCAATAATATTTTTTTCAAATCTTGTATTTTCAGTGATATGACCACCGAAGGCCCTGATTTTAGGTTAAAAACAGAGCTTTGGACTATAGCATTTCCAGCTGAAAGGCAATATTTGTCTCCATGTTTTCCCATAACTGGCATGTCACGTAGTTTGGTGCTTACTTTCCCTCCATGTTAAAGAATAGTAGATGTATGAGCACCCAGGCTAATGTGCTGCATAGCTAAATAAATATAACGTCCCAAAGGTGAGACCGATTGCATTGCAAATGCTTGTTAAATGTTTTTTTAGCCATGTTTCATGGCAGCACAGCCACTGTGCAACGTGGCTGAAAGTAAACAAAATAAAAGAGCTATGACGCTGACCACATCATAGAATTTTTTTAAAACCTTCAAACATGTAAAGCATCTACGCTGCTGTACAACATGGATCAAAAACCATTGACAAATCCAATGGAAGTCACAATGGTCAGACCTATTGGCTTTGCCAACACTGTTTTTTTTTTTTTAGATCAGCAGAGGGTGTACAGGTTATTCTGAGTTATCTCTTTGAAAACAGCTGATCAGCTGCCTCTTCAGAATGCTCAGAGGCAGGGAACTCATTCAGTATACTGCCCTTTCATTGTATCACTTCACCATCCTGTGATTCTGGGCAAATCATCTAATCTCCCCTGCATTAAAAAATGAATGTGAATGTATATAATGTAACTGGTGCTCATGTATAGAGCCCCAATACTATTCAGTCAAAAAATAATAGCTACACAGCGGTAGGACTAGAAGAGGACTACATCACCCAGAAGGCCCTTGGCCACGCCTACATAAGCAGGTGATGTTTTACCGAGTGCTCTTCATCAAGCGCCCGCAGCTGACACTTGCCCTTCATGCCACTGAAGAAAGGAACACGATTTCCTGAAACGTGTCTGGCTCTTTAATCCCTATATGAAGGTTGCATGAACTATCCTGCTGGCAGGCTGTTACTTTTAATAAAGAAGGGTGCCAAAGTTACCTTCGTGAGGCTTCTTTTCCATGAGGGTTCTGTTATGGTTTGGATATATATATATATATATATATATATATATATATATATATATATATATATATATATATATATATATATATATATATATATATATATATATATATATATATATATTATGCTAGTGGGCGGATTTTAACATTTGGTAAAAAATATGATGGAGCAATAAAACAGTTCAAGCAGCTTGGAGCGGGCGCACAACAGCGCACCGTCACGGTATCAGAATCTGGTTCAGAAAACTACTCAGACATGGATGAAGTTTTGGACACAAGCGGGAGGAGTCTGCTTTCTTTTAAACCCTTGGAGGAGTGTGATTTTTTACAATCGGCAATGACACTTAGAGCAAGACCACCAGAAAGGACATATGTAAGAGGAAGAGGCGGAAACACAAGAGGAAGGTCACAAGGCGCGGAGGAAAGAAGCACAAGAGGAGCTACAATGTCGCATGGGAGAACAACACGACAGACCAAGCAACAATGATGGGTGAGCCCAATTTGACTATCATTAACATTTCCTCCCACACCCTGACTATGCTGAGAGATCGGTATTGGAGTTGGGCCTGAGCTTTTGCCCGATGGCCAATTTCGACTACAGCCAAACCAGGATCGATGTATTTCTTTTTGTCCGCAAACTGAAACTAATGAAAATGTTTGCATTAAAGAAAAAACGTGCTTTAGAGCAAGGAAGCGATACAAAAGGAAGCCATAATATGGATGGTAGCACACAGATATCAAAAGCTTTGCAGATACAGAATGTTGAGAGTTTGGCAAGCGCACTGGAATTGTGTGGGGAAGATGTGAGTGGTTTGAGTGACTCTGAAATTCTAGACAGGATGGGCTTGTGTTTAGGAGGACGAAATACGACAAACCATAGACCCAGATCCACCTTTAATCCAATCACACCGCATGATAACCTAGAAACCTTTCATGATGTGGTCACAAGAGATCTCCCCTCTCTCTGGGAGTCCAGTAAAAATAGACATGGGCATAACCTCTCTATTGACCAGCGAAATGCTCTCGGCACGCTTAATGCCGACCCCTGCTGTATAATCAAGCCATCAGACAAAGGTGGAAATGTTGTCTTGTGGGATGTGATCTTGTACAAGCAGGAGGCTAAGAGACAGCTAGAGCTATCAGGAGATTACAGAAAATCCAATAGAGAGGAATACACGGCAAGCATTACCATGTATCATGACAAACTCAAGGCTTGGAGAGAAAGGGACTTACTAGCGGAGTCAGAGTTTATGTTCTTGTGTGTGAAGCAACCAGTCTCACCTTGCTTTTACATGCTCCCAAAAGTCCACAAGGACGAAAGAAATCCCCCGGGGAGGCCCATCGTATCTGCCAATGGCAGTCTCCTGGAGAGCACGTCCATTTTTCTTGACACCTTCCTTTTTCCATATGTCCTCAACCTCCCCTCGTACTGCAGGGACAGCACAGATTTTATCTCAAAAGTGGAGGGCATTAGATGGGAGGAAAGTTTCTGGTTGGTGACAGTAGATGTGGTTTCGCTCTACACATGTATCAAACACAGTGATGGTTTAAAAGCATGTAGACATTTCCTGAGAGATGTAAAAACCTGAGGCGGGTCGGGGGCAATCGATATTTGCCCGGCGGTATTGCCTCTGTGACCCTCTAGTTATTTAATCAATGAAGAGGCAGGCGCTGGAGACTGGAAAGCAGGAAAACAAGGTTTTTATTCTCTCCGGAGGAGAACACAACGAAACGGACAGAAGGTATCGTTCTGAGGTGCTCTAACTGCATCCCTGAGGCCTGGCCTCTTATACACAAGTTTATCTTTTTATTGCATGTAACATATTCTCGTCGATACTTTGATGTACAGAAAGACATCCTCAGATCCCCCTTTGGGCCCGTTCCCACACACATTTACAGTTGAAGTCCCCACCCTAGTCACAACAGGTGATGAGTATCACGCAGCTGGATATTCCGCCGATTCACGGAATGTGGGGGGTTTGATCGGATCTCATGGAGTGGGGGCTTTGATCAACCCGGGGATCCTTTGATGGGGGAAGCTTTCTATTGTACGGGGAGGGGCAAGGAATGGTATCGGCAGAGCTGGGTGTCGGCCTGGGAACGGGGAAGACAAAACGGGCACACAGGGAAAAAGGGGGTTTGCATCTAAGGGCCGGAGATCATGAAAGGGAAGCAGGGAGGTGTCGCGCTGGGAACAGGATGAGGGCCTGGGGCAGAGCAGCGCCGAAGAGGGGTTTATGACTCAAGGCAGGTGCAAGCAGGGGGTGGTCAGCGTGCAGGCTTAGTGAAGGCGAAGGGCTATGTCAGGGGCCAGCAGCATGCAAAAGGGTTCGCTCTGATCGGGGCATCTTAAAAAAATGGCGGGCGCGCACGACAAAAGTGTGGCATCAGGGGAAGAGGCAAGATGGCGCAGATAATGTTCACCAAAACGTACTAATTTTCAACAGTCCTCCCTTTAACATATTCAAGACATCTTGCTGGTTCATTTTCTACTCGGTTCTATTGTGGTGGGCATGAGAAAGAAAACGGTAGGAACCTAGAGGAAAAGAGTTGTAAACAATACATTTTAACATTTCTAGTTTTTAGGAGGTGGGCCTATTTGATAAACTTTGATCAATTTGTTTAGCAGGAAAGTCATAGGAATGCAATACAAAAACGATTCTGTAGCGAGAGCAGCAAGCATATTTCATACTGGCAGGTTATTACATATATATCAGGTTCGGATTGGAGCATGATCAATACGATGGCGGCTGGGAGAGAAATGAGGTCTAGCAGAAACGGCGATTGGGGACGTCAAATGTTCGAAGTTTAACGAGTTCTCATCATTCTTTGTTGCCTTTCGTTGGCGCTGTTGAGCACCGGCGGTGGAGCTACAAGTCCAGCTCTGTTCTAAGTTCTGTGTTGCAGGGCACGACCCTTTCCTCACGTTTCTGGTCGAAAAGGTCCTTTTCGCCCTGTGTCCTTTGAGGTGTTTGTCAGAAAGTTCAGATGGAAGAAGAGCGTACAAAACAGTCCATAGGGTAGGTCAGAGGAAAAGGGGGATGGAGCAAGGCCAAATTAGGAACAAACTAGGGGAACGAGAGACTTCAAATAGGCGGGCGTGTGACCGAATTCAGAGAGCGGGGACTTGTCGACAGACACTGGACATCGAGCAGGGGCATCAGGTCGACCCTTTCTTCTCATGTTTGTCGAAAACAGTGCCTCGTCCTGCAGCTCTTTTCTGTCGTGGTCTCGCCTTGGCTAATGTCGCAGGTGTTCCTTAGTCTGTAGTCAGGCCTCGTGCTCCCACATCCGGTCCTTCTCTCCTCCAACAGCAGTACCCTTAAACAAGTTTGAAAAGACAGTCTTTAGAGAATTTGCAGATGAAGATAATCAAAAAGTCTATTTCTCTCCCAGCTCCAGGCAAAGAATGAAAAATGCCCGTTATATTAGTGTTCACAACTGGCATATGAATGACCGGTGACGGGCCTGTTGGATTTACTATGACTTTCCTTTACAATTATTTATTACAGTCACGACAGTTCATCTGATAGTGACCCACCTTCGTGAGACGAACCTGGCAAAGATATGCCGTTCTCTAGAGTTTTACATTTACAAAGGGTACTGTGAGTCGTCAACATAGTACTACACAGGTATTTTGCTGAGAGACGAACATGGCTAAACATTTCCTTTCTATCGATGCATCCTGCCTTTCAACTACTACGGGGTTCATTTCGATGATTTCTTTACCTTGGACTAGTCTGTTAACCTTGTAAAACATCACTCTGGATCCTACGTAACCTTTTACAGCCCGATTACTTAATTAGGAGGGACAGGGGTTTTATGGGGAACAACCAGGGACATAGGAAACTTGTGGTAAGGGCATAAATCGACCCATCTCTCACAACCGGAAATGAGGGGTAGTTTCATAATTCCAGTTTTTGGGCGGCTGATACAGGGGGGTAACAGGGGTGATCTCTTTTTTTTTTTCTGGTTTGGGTATTGCGACAATTCGGGGAGGGGAGGGTCGCGTATTCTGAGGTCCTTGTTTTATACCATAGGAGCCGTCGACATGTAGTTCCCTTATTTCGGGCCAGATTAGGGAACCTCTGTCGTCTTACCTGTCCTTTCCCTTACGGCCCAACCTCGGTTCATTGACTTCTAGCGGAAAAGGAGAGGTAATGACGCGGCCTCAGGGTGATTGTATTAAAGACAAGTTTTTGTGCAAATACTGACGGTATTTGAAGCCAATTAGGTGGTGTGCTAGGGGTGGCAATCTGCCAATTTCGGGGCTAATCACTCGGAAGAGTGGGAGTGCAAAAATAGAGGGAGAGAGGGAGAGAGAGAGAGAGAGAGAGAGAGAGAGAGAGAGAGAGAGAGAGAGAGAGAGAGAGAGAGAGAGAGTGCAACGGCAGGCTAAATAGTATACGTGCGACAGAGAGGGTGGCGGTGTATTCAAGAAAGGCTATTTAGTGCATTACACAGTAAAGGGCATTCACGGGTCTGCGTTAGAATCTTGTAATCATGCAGTTTGAGCATTAGACAGGGTAGAGGGGACGTGCCTTGAGAAAAAGGAAAGAAGAAAGGAGGTACCATTTTGTCGCACTTCTCGCATTCTCGGTCCTTCGACCAGTTGGGTCGACGCCTCAGTCACACACACACATTCCCTCACAGTTTCGCATCATACGTGACATGGGTTCATTCGTCCGGTCTGGTTTAAGGGTGATCACTTTTTATCAGGTTGCGCTAATTTTCCGGGTTTGTTCGATACGTGAGTAGTTTGCAGGCGTGCTTAGACACCACCTTGCGGCGCTAGTCCGCTTCGTGTATTAGACATGGCAAGGCTTCAGATCTTCGCCACACCTCGGCTGTAATCTCTGATGTAACCTGCAGAGGGAGGAAAAAGGGGTTGGGGGAGACAGCATTCGCGCATATTCAAACACATGGGTTCATAAGTCCTTTACTTACCTCTTACTCGTCTTTCCTCCTCGGGGCAGGGTCCCCGGGGATATGGTTTCTGGAGTCGAGGGGGGTAGTGTGTCCATATAGGTCGTGTGCGGGGAAACGTAAAAAGGTAACCGGAGGTGCTTAGTGCGAGGTATCTAGTCAAAGGATGTATCTCACTATCGGGATCCTTAAACCTCTTTCAACGCTGTGGCGTTCTAAGGTTCTTCGGTTCTTGGGTCAGCTCCGTTCCCTGATACTTTGGAACGTTGTACTTTATCACATTTACATTATTTCATTTCACCCTCCTTTTACATTCCCTCATTTACACCGTTCGTTTTACCCATCCTTGGAAGTCAAGGTCTTCCTCTACGCGAGAGTTCATGAGTCAGTCGCGTACTTTGAAGGCGGAGTGTCGTGTTGTCAATCCGATCCGTCCTCCAGGGCTGGGCAACCATCTTCTTTTAACCTTAAAGAGAGAGCAGAGTAGGGTGCACAGAAAAGAACTTTCCCACCGACCCCACATTTTTAAAATAAAGCATGCAATACCCGTCCATAGTTTCAAAAACTTTATTTTGCAAAATCATTTCAGCATGAGGATTATGAGGGTGCGGTCGTATTTGGCCGGTCGTGGCAATGGCTAAAGTGCGTACAGTGGGGGGGTGTCGTTTGCAGCAATAAAAACATCGGAAAGTTTTACTCATTCATTTGTAAGAGACTAAAACGTCTATTAATTGGCTGGGGGTTCGGGGGCATTTATTTTCATAATTTAGAAGCATAATCATAATAGTGGTAATCAGATTTCCTATATGCATACCGTACGTGAGCGTCGTAAATGAGGTTTACATCAGTTATAAAAATATAATACATTGTACATTTGTAATCAACATTTGTAACGGGGATCCTTTCGTACTGTTCGTCGAGTGAGTTCTCCTTGTCTTTTCTAGCCAAGTGTACAAAGGATCATATAAAATCTTAGAACATCAAGTTTATATTAGTGCGAAGGAACACCACGAGGTGTTCGTAAGTTCCGATTGATACCAGCGCCATTTTGGGCGGGGCCGGCTCAGTCCGGAAGCAGCATCAGGGGGAAATGTTTCCCATTACTGGCAGTTTGGACCAGAGTCCTTTTCGGCAGTTCTAGAATTCATGCTAACAGAAGGAGTGGCGATGTCATGTTTGTTTCGTTGGCGATCAAGGCAGCCGTCCCTTACCGGAAGCCTGCAAAGGCCGAAGGTTCCGCCGGGGACCTTTGTAGGATCTTCAAGGCTGCGGAGATGCTGTCGGAGATGGGGGCTCGTGCTCCAAGGGGCAAATGTTCGAGTTATATTGCTGGTCAAAGTTACTCTAGTGGCCGGGGCCCGCCTTCCAGCGGACCCAGACGCCATTTTGAGGCCCTACAGGGGCCACTCTCGTCGAGTTTGCAAGAGTGGGAGAGATCCTTCGGAGTGAACGGAAGAGGTCCCTGTTGTGTGAAAGCGGGACGTTCAGCTGGGGTGCAGCTGTGATGCCCCCACCTGGGGGGGGGGGGCGAGGGAGACTCGTTCGCATCGTCTCCTTCTCCCGGTGCACTCCATGCCGCTCCTTTTCATCGCCCCGCATGAAGGTCTCTCCACATCCGGCGTTCCCCAAGTCCTGTGCTCAGTGCTGTGGGAGCATGGCCACCTGTGGCGCGCATTCGGCGCGGCACGAGTATCAGTGCAGTCATTGCAGGTTCGGTGTTCCGAAAATATGGTCACCATTGCACGTTCGGTGCTGCGCAAGTACTGGGGTGCCACCATGGTGTGTTCGGTGCTGTGGAAGTATTGGCACCATCGCCTGACTGGGGGTGTTCGGCGTCGGGCCGGGGGCTGGGAGACCTCCTATCGGTGGAGGTGGGAGAGGCTCGTCCGCGTCGCCTCTCCCTCCCAGCCCAACTTGGACAAATTGTTGTGGAGGTACGTGCAGGACATCCCGCCGTCCAGAGCTGCTGCGGCTGTTACGGAAGAGAAAAGGAAAAAAAAAGGTGCCTCGTTCTCCTCTGGACATGTGGCGGGACTACTTAAGTCTATCCAGGCCCGTTGCGGCTGGCTGAGGAGACATGTGGCGGGACTACCTACAACTGCCCCGGCTGCTGGCTCCTGCCTCTCCTCCGGCTCCCCCATACGTTAAGATTTCCTGACCAAGAGTTGGCGGCCGGGCCCGCCTTATATGGGTTGCCGTTGGTTGGGCGTAGCCGTAACCCTGCCCTACTTTGGAAGGTTCCAGAATGAGGGGGGGGGGGGGCGAATGTTCTGTTTGACTTTCATTTTCTACAGTTTACCGTTATTATTCCTTGTTTGTTGTGTTAAATTAAAAGTTCAAGTTCATTAATGGTCTACGGATTTTGTTTTACCATTTCTTTCTTTTCAGGTTGTTTTTATGCTAAGTTTCTGCTAACAGAGGTTGAGTAACACGGAAACACGTGTAGAGGGATGACGCAGATTTGTACATTACATACACACAAACTCAGACGGGGGGGGGACAGTACAAGTACGACATACAAAGACCCAAGACGAATATAAAACAGTTATTGGTCATAATTATCTCTTTCCGTCTGTGAATTTGAAACGAGGCTGGGTTCCCGTCTTGACGTTGCCCGACCTAGGAGAACTTGAGCATGCCGCTGAAATTGTCCTGGCGAAATCTGTGCCATCGGGCATAATCAAACGTGGTGGTTCTGTCTGGTCTGTCTATGTAAGTCGGGTTCTTCTTTGTCTCGCGCTTCTTCTTGTACTGCCGGTCTGTCGTTCCTGTCGGCCCTTTGCCTTTACTCACGCTCAGTAGAGTCGGGCATTGGGCTTTCCAGTGTCCGACATACCTACAAAAAGCGCATTGGGCTGGCCCTAAGTCTGGTCGTCTTTTGCATAGTGTCGGGGGATAAGTTGTGGGTAGCGATGTCCTGGGGTTGTCCTGTCGGTATATTTCTCTATTTGGTTTGTCCTCGTTTTTTCTCTGTCGTTGCATAGCCTCTCTGCGCCACATACCGAGACTGTCGAGCATAATTGGCGTTGTCTTATTATTTCGAAGGGCTATTTCTAACGTTTCTATTTTATCAAGGTCAAAGGATCCTGCCAGTGGCCACTGTTTGTCTTGACTATCTTCGGTATACCTGTGCCACAATTTATTATAGGCTATGGTGACTAATCCATAGTTTATGAACATGTCCTTATTAGGGGTGCCTTCTAGTGGAGCTATATGGTCCACCTCTAATACTCGGTCCGGGCTAAACAGGCTATTAATCAGTGGGGAGAAGACAGACATGACGGCTCGTAACGAGGGACTAAAAAGTCAGCACTGCCTATCTTATCACTAGGTGCAAAGACCGGACAGAATATTTCTATTCAACGTTGTTTGCAGGCAGTGAATACCTCATGGATCAAAAATAATAAAAAGACCAATAAATAACAATGGGGAGAATGAGTAGGTCCGCAAAGATCTGCGTTACCTACCCTTTTCACTATCTGCAAAAAGGGTGGTCTCTTCCCTGTTTGCAGACAGGGAATCTCCAGGAAACAATAGTTTTGCGAACAACAGTTCAGTTTCAAGTAATTATTGAGTGGGGGAGAAAAAATAAGCACGGCTGCTGCCCTACCTATCCTCCACTGCTTGCAAAGAGAGAGCCCGTTGTTTCTCCGTTTGTAGACAGTGAATCTCCAAATAAATAAAAAGAGCAATACTAGTATTTTTAAACAATCAAGCAATCAAGCAATCATTTCGCAACTTGTCGTGATTACACGACCTTACCCGGACCATGTGGACAGTTTCTTGTCTTCCGAATCCAGCGCCCGATCGTCCTCTTTTTCTCGTATTTCTCACGGCACTCCTGATGGTCCCCAGTCAGGACCGTAGATCACTCGAGAGAGGTCTGTTCGGAACTAGTGAAGTTCGGATGATCGGCTGCCAGACGAGGGTCTATTGGGCAAGAGCTCTCCCGATCGTTGCAGTCGTTCACTCTGTCGTCGGGACCTCTCCCACTGGATCCACGAGTCGCTGATGGGCCCCACGCTTGGGACGCCAATTGTAAAAACCTGAGGCGGGTCGGGGGCAATCGATATTTGCCCGGCGGTATTGCCTCTGTGACCCTCTAGTTATTTAATCAATGAAGAGGCAGGCGCTGGAGACTGGAAAGCAGGAAAACAAGGTTTTTATTCTCTCCGGAGGAGAACACAACGAAACGGACAGAAGGTATCGTTCTGAGGTGCTCTAACTGCATCCCTGAGGCCTGGCCTCTTATACACAAGTTTATCTTTTTATTGCATGTAACATATTCTCGTCGATACTTTGATGTACAGAAAGACATCCTCAGATCCCCCTTTGGGCCCGTTCCCACACACATTTACAGTTGAAGTCCCCACCCTAGTCACAACAGGTGATGAGTATCACGCAGCTGGATATTCCGCCGATTCACGGAATGTGGGGGGTTTGATCGGATCTCATGGAGTGGGGGCTTTGATCAACCCGGGGATCCTTTGATGGGGGAAGCTTTCTATTGTACGGGGAGGGGCAAGGAATGGTATCGGCAGAGCTGGGTGTCGGCCTGGGAACGGGGAAGACAAAACGGGCACACAGGGAAAAAGGGGGTTTGCATCTAAGGGCCGGAGATCATGAAAGGGAAGCAGGGAGGTGTCGCGCTGGGAACAGGATGAGGGCCTGGGGCAGAGCAGCGCCGAAGAGGGGTTTATGACTCAAGGCAGGTGCAAGCAGGGGGTGGTCAGCGTGCAGGCTTAGTGAAGGGGAAGGGCTATGTCAGGGGCCAGCAGCATGCAAAAGGGTTCGCTCTGATCGGGGCATCTTAAAAAAATGGCGGGCGCGCACGACAAAAGTGTGGCATCAGGGGAAGAGGCAAGATGGCGCAGATAATGTTCACCAAAACGTACTAATTTTCAACAGAGATAGGTCTGTTTTCCTCCTGCAACAAACTCAAATGCTTCTTGAAATGTTGGAGTTCTGTTTAACGAACAATTTCTTTATGTTTGACAATACGTGGTATAAACAAGAGGTGGGGACTGCGATTGGAAGTTGCTTTGCTCCTAGCTTTGCCTGCATGCTGATGGGGTGGTGGGAGGAACAGGTTCTTTGGTCTGAGGACAATGCCAACCTCACAAGTCACTTTGCCTTTTACACCAGGTATATCGACGACATTTTCTTGGTTTGGGATGGTCCCAAAATTGAGTTGAATAAATTCCTTGCCAGTATAAACAGGAATAAGATTAATCTAAAATTCACCAACAAGGTTGACCAAACAGAAATGGACTTTCTGGATGTCAGGGTAAAAGTTGTGCAAGGAGCTGTCGAAACCAGCCTATACAGGAAACCGACCTCAGGTAATAGCATCCTTCACGCTAGGAGCCACCATCCGACCAACCCTAAAGACAGCATCCCATATGGAGAGTACTTAAGGGCCAAGCGCAATTGCAGCTCAGAAGCTGCTTTCTTGAAAGAACAGACCAATATGACACAGAGATTCAAACCCAGGGGCTATTCGGACCGGGTACTGCTGGTGGCCAAAGAGAAAGCCAAAGCTAGGAATAGGGAGACCCTGTTGACCCAGAAGAAAGATAGAACTGAAGAAAACCTAGGTACCAACAATGTCAGAATGATAACAACATACTGCACAGAGGCAGGCAGTGTACGTGAGATCCTTAGGAAACACTGGCATATTGTAAAAAGCGATCCGGTCATTGGCAAAATGATCAATAGACAACCACAGGTGACATGCAGAAAGGCCCGTTCTCTTAAGGATATGCTAGTGAGAAGCTACTTTGAGACACCGAAGAAAAAGAAAAATTGGCTCTCTGAGCAGAAAGGCTTTTACAAATGTGGCAAGTGCAAGGCCTGTGCCAGTAGCAAGAATGTCAAGTCCTATCCTCTCCCCACGGGTAGAAGCTCAGGGATTAGCAAATTTATGAATTGCAATACTGACTATTGTGTTTATGTAATTGTCTGCCCTTGTGCGAAGTTCAATGTTGGGAGCACAATCTTCTTTATAAAGAAACGTGTTTTGGAGCACATGAGGGCAATTAAGAATCTTGATATGAGCTATGCTACAGCGCGCCACTGGTTACGCTTCCATGATAGTGATGTTAATCAATTTTCCTTCTTTGGCATTGACAGAATTCCAGCGAACCCAAGAGGTGGCAACAGACTAAAACAACTACGTATCATGGAATCCGAGTACATCATTCGTCTGGATTCAAGGAGCCCGTTTGGCCTTAACGAGGATGAGGAATTACATGTGCACATTGGCTAATAACCTTATGTGTGGCCGTAACTGTACTTACCTGAACCCTCGCACCTGAACTTCATCCTTTCCGAAAAACAAACGCCCCCTCCCCCTATTTGCTGTTACTTGCTGTTGTGTCCGCTGCAATCCGACTACCACCCTCCCGCAGAGAGGGCACTCTCTGTCGCAGGGTGAGATTAGGAGCCTTCACATTAGAGCTTATATTAGAGGGCATTGCCACAAACCTGCCCAATCTAACGCATGGGCTGACTCCCCTGTGAGGACAACCCTTCACATTATCATTTAGGTTGTGAATTCCCTCACTCCCCCCCCCCGGCACACCACCCCTTCCCACTTTCACAAATGCACAGTCACACCCGGTTATATCCTTCTGTTGCAGGTCCTGTCAGGCTCTCTACGGATAGGATAGGGTTCACTCTATGCACTACTCACGGGGCTAAAAGATTGATTTTAGCACCTATTTTTAGTTTTGCCCATCTTTTGGATCGGCCTTTTAACCCCCCACTACCCAGGACCTATCCCCTTGCCCATAGAACTTACTGAATTGGATATTCTCTTGACAATTAGGTTATACATGTGGAGTGAAGTATAGTTAGGTTGGCTCATCAACTTGAATTCGGCCACATGGCCAGCACGGCAGAGAGTGATTGCTGTTTAACCTAATCACATTTTTCCTTTCCCTCTCCAAACCCCCCTCCTTTCCCCCGCCCCCTTTTTCCCACATTTCTCCATATTGTATGCACTGATGCATAGCAAATGCCGGGAGACAGGGCATGGCCACTTGGCCTTTATGTTTGAATTTTGTTTCATTTTCATGACTCTATGTGGTGCACAACAGTCAATTTCAACATATTATCAGCATCTCAGTGCTTAAAATTATGGGCCAGTTGACCAAATTTGAACTGATATCACTAATTTAATGTAAATATATGATTAACTTGAATATTGAAATGTTGAAACAAAGCACGACTTCTGCATATATAATTTTCATTATGAGACTGCAAATCTCGATGTAACCACTGGGTCTGTTTTTCATTTCAATTGTAGTTTTGTAACTGTTGTAGTCCAGAATGGGTTATGGTCCTATTTCACTTTCTACTACCCCTCTAGTGCACTTTAAAATGGTGACTGTCTTTTCATGTGGCTGGCTAACGAAAAAGACCGCCTGGTCGAAACGCGTCGCCAATAAACGATTTCTGAAACACGGACCCTGGAGTGCGAGTCTTTTGTGTTTTCTGTGGATTTATCGTGCAGGGAATCTATATATATATATATATATATATATATATATATATATATATGCATATATATGTATATATATGTATATATATGTATATATATATATATATATATATATATATATCCTCATTTACAACGTGCACCCTTTCTATTACGTTTTCAGCAAATGCTTTGAATGGTAATTTACCAGATTTACAGTTAATTTCTGTTAATGGGCCCGCTTAGCAGCTGTGCATAACACGAAGCGTTCCTTGTTGTGCAGTAACACCGCTTCACGAGAAAGCAATCAGATGAAATTTATTATAGCGTCATAAATATAAACAGGTCAGCCCTGTCATGTAATGCAAATCAGTTAGCAACCATGCTTGGCACATCAACGCTATGCTCTGCAGCTGTTTGAAGGTATGCAGAAAAGGAGCTAGTTTCCAAATTCAGCCTAGGTACATGATTACAATTCTTCATGACTGTGACTAAGTGTATTTCAAAGTTGCACAGAGGTGGCAGTGAAATGTCACACATACGTACGCTGAAAAGACGAACATGTCACGCATAAGTAAAACAAAAACTGGGCAGCTATGGGCACATCCGTTTCACAAGGACTGTAAGGCAGGTAACGGGGGTTGCCAGTCGCACAATGACACTGCGGAAATAATTGTCACTTGTAACCTTAATAGCTGCCCCTATATGGATTTACAGCACAATAAGTAGAAGGAAAAAAACGCACGATGCTGTAACTTACTTTACTGGCGCCTGGAAGCAAGTGCAGTTTGACGTATGGGTCGGACAGGCCGTTATGATCCATTGGCTTCAAGCCCTTTAAAAAAATATATAAGAAACAAGAAAGGACAGTAATTAGAACACTAAAGAGCACAGCAGGCGTTGGCTGGTTTGTGTTAAGAGTTTTTTCGTTACACATTTTCTCACCATCTACAACAATTTTAAGTTTCAACAGATTGTTCCTTAGTGGTTGCATAATCATCATGGGCGTTGTAGCATCAGGGGGGTATTTGGGGTGTTACACTCCCCTAATAAATGTATTTTCTGACAGTTAGTTGGGTACAGATGCTTTCGGTGAGGTACGGCTGACGAGTCTGTCCGATTTCTCCAGGAATTTTTACACACGACAAAAACAGACACTCTCCCCCTCTGTTTGGAATGACTTTTAAAATGCTGCTTATTTCACAAAATAATGGGGTTTCTCTCACTTTGTACCCCTACCAATCTATATTCATCTACCTTTCCACTGCCCCTTAACCCCCTCTCCTGCGCCCAGCTTGTTGTTTTATAATTATTAATTTTAACATTATCTGAACCTCCCTCCCACATCCCCCGATTTTACTGTCCAAGCCGCGCCCCTCCTAACCATATTGTTATCCTATCAAAGAACTACAGCTGCTTGATAAAACGTGAGTCTATATCAGAACTCTAATGCGTCCTAGGAGCCCTGGCAAGCAGGGCCACCAGGAGGCGCGCGCAGGGGGTCTCTGCCTGTGACGTCGAGGCGCGCGCCGCGCTAGCACCTGCAGCGGGTAGATACACTCTAATCGCAGAGCTCTGCTATTTCCGCTTCTCTCCCTAGATGCCATCCACATATACAGCGAGGGTTAATTAATTACAGTGGGGCTCGTAGTTTTGGGAAAACACAGTCTTTGTGCCGAGGATAATTACTTATTTACAAAAGCCTCTTTGATGCGGGAAGGAGTCAGTGTTTCCAGAAGGGCATACGGCCACAGACATATAATCTCGGTAATTAATCTGCTGCTCATACATTGTGATTAAACAGTAAGCAGTTTTTCTTTTCTCTTTTTCCAGTGCGGCGGAATTATTCGTGCAGTTTTTTTTACCTAGCCTAAAGAAGATTTTTCTTTTCCCTAGACTTATGGCTGGCCTCTAGGGGCTGGTGGGGTGTCTCAGTGGTTCATTTCTTCCTGTGTTTCAGCCCTGTGATGACAGTATTTCTCCCATCACCAACGCAGGCCTAGTCCACCATTCACACCACTGGGACTTCGCGCAGTCTGCCACAATACACAAGAATTAGGGGCCTCATTTATTAAAAGTGACGCATCGCTGCGTGAAAACAGCGATGCGTCACTTTTCGCGGCGCTCTCCTTGCGAGACAAATGATGCGTCATATTTATAGTATGACGCATCATGGCGCAAGGAGTTACAGATACGTCAGTATTTCTGACATATCTGTACGGCGCAAAAGTGACGCATTGCTGGAGTGTGTCACAAAAGTGACGCAACTCCAGCAATGTGTCCTTTCACATGGGGCAAGCCCCGTGTGAAAGGGCCTGTGTTAGTCTTACGCCTGCTGTGAGGCAGGCGTAAGAAATTGACGCATATGTGTCCTAGAAGTGGTGCAGTGAAATCTTATAGATTTCACTGCTTCACTTCTATGACCCTGTCTTACATCAGAACGCCCCCCTATACCTTGCGCAGGTATAATGTAGCGCAGGGGTTTACAAAGTGACGCATCTACCTAGATGCGTCACTTTGTAAATATGGTGCAACAAGTCACATTTTTTAAGCTGCTTACCAGGGGCCTCATTTATGAAAAGTGACGCATCGCTGTGAGAAAACAGCGATGCGTCACTTTTCATTGCGCCCTCCTTGCGACCCCAATGATGCGTCATATTTAGAATATGACGCATCATGTCGCAAGGAGTTACAGATACGTCAGTATTTCTGACATATCTAAAAGCGCAAAAGTGACGCATTGCTGGAGTGTGTCACAAAAGTGACGCAACTCCAGCAATGCGTCCTTTCACATGGGGAAAGCCCCATGTGAAAGGGCTTGCGTCAGTCTTACGCCTGCTGTGAGGCAGGCGCAAGATTTTGACGCAACAGCGTCCTAAAAGTGACACAGTGAAATCTCATAGATTTCACTACGTCACTATTACGAGGCTTTTTGCAGACGCAGGTATAATGTAGTGCAGGGGTTTACAAAGTGACGCATCTGCTTAGATGCGTCACTTTGTAAATAGTGCGCAACAGGAGGCATGTTTTACGCCGCTGATGCGTCACAAAAAGTGACGCATCGGAAGCACAAAAGTGACGCAAGGCCTCATAAATGAGGCCCCAGCAGCGTAAAAGTGACGCACGGCCTCATAAATGAGGCCCTAGGGGCCTCATTTATAAAAAGTGACGCATCGCTGCGTGAAAACAGCGATGCGTCACTTTTCACTGCGTCCTCCTTGTGACACCAATGATGTGTCATATTTACAGTATGACGCATCATGTCGCAAGGAGTTACAGATACGTCAGTATTTATGACGTATCTGTAAGCACAAAAGTCACGCATTGCTGGGGTGTGTCACAAAAGTGACGCAACTACAGCAATGCGTCCTTTCACATGGGGAAAACCCCATGTGAAAGGGATTGCGTCAGTCTTACGCCTGCTGTGAGGCAGGCGCAAGATTTTGACGCAACAGCGTCCTAAAAGTGACGCAGTGAAATCGCAAAGATTTCACTGCGTCACTATTACGAGGCTTTTTGCGGGGGAACGCCCCCTCTGCATACATTATACCTAACGCAGGTATACTGTAGCGCAGGGGTTTACAAAGTGACGCATCTGCTTAAATGCGTCACTTTGTAAATAGTGCGCAACAGGAGGCATGTTTTACGCCGCCGATGCGTCACAAAAAGTGACGCATCGGAAGCTCAAAACTGACGCAAGGCCTCATAAATGAGGCCCTAGGTATACTGCATACAGTATGTAAACTCGTAAATCAGTTTACCCACACATGTAAGGTCATCAGTCCCACTGGAAGTATGCAGCAGGGGAGGGCCAAAAGATGATCACGGTTGACTAAATTATGCGGCCTAATGCAACCCATTTCGTTGCAGTATTATATCTCTATTGTGTCATTTCTTGGTGTGAACATTGTGTTTGCAAAGGTTTCTCCTCGTTAGTATCAGTTTAACTCCTAAATAGAGCCATCAACAATGGAAAGGTGACCTGTCAGTGTGAGATAACATGCGCTGTAGTATTTCTAGCAACTTTTTATCCATTCAAGCTAAAAACATTTTTTTTGTTAAAATCTTCAATTTATGCAGAAAATAAGTTATGTTGAAATAACGACAAATCTATAGTTATGCAGAAAATGCTGCGGCCGCAGAATCGCATAAATACAGTGGCCTACCTATTATATACCATGCACAATTATACATGTGTAACTGCATTGGCATACAAGTTCTAAAAATCTGACCTGTTGCAGCTTTTGAGGAGTACTCGTAGAATTCTTTGAGAGTGCCAAAACATTACATAATCTGCTCCAAACGTAGGTTTAAATAAATGAGTGAGGATTTGCAAATTTTTTTGGGTGGGGGGTGTATCCAGCCCTTAGTTCGAGACCATGGGTTAAGTGCCCTATGGTAGGCGTCGCTGCCCACCCAAGCCATGTATGCGTATGCTCTGTTTTTTAGAGCACTACACAAGCCCCAAACAATCCTCCCTAAATCCTGTTGGGAGGGGGTCATCCTAGGTCTTTGCAGCACTCTGAGGGCAAATAAAGAAGGAACACCAAACAGAAACCTCAGGTTGCTGATACCGGGGCAGCAAGAGAGGAGGTGGGGCGCAAGCTGATAATGGGGCAGGGGATGCCCGGCATTTGATTTTTTGTTGTAGCAGTTTTATATACTCACCCAAAGGTGAGTATATAAAACTGCAACATGGGTTCTAGTGCATTTGAACACTTATCAGTAGAACATGCCACACCAAGTTGGTTGGAAAAACCCTTGAAATATTTGCTCTCTAAGAGAAGACCACTTTAAAATAAAGCCAAGATAGTGAAAGACAAGCCGGCTTAGGCCACTCTCCAGGGTACCATACATCCTAACAGCTTGCTCAGCAGACTGACACGAAGCAACCAAAACCAATAGGCACAACACTGGGTGACCCTCACTCCCAGGACATCATACTTCAAGCTGTACAATCCTCAAGCGAAGATGTAGAAACTAAGATCGAACATCTCAGATTGCATTAGGATTGGATGTGTCATTGCTCCGACCAGACCCAAGAAATGCTGTTGAAAGGATTACTGCAGCTGAAACCAGAGTGGCTGAAGTAGGGGATTCACTTAAGGACATGAAACAGAAACGTATCACTCTCATGGAAGGGTGGGCAGTCATAATATCGAGTCTTTTATTTCGACTGGACAGAATATCGAGTAAAAAATATAGAATGGACATAATATCAACTAGACATAATATAGACAACAAAAATATCGACTAGAGAAAATTAATATCGAATAGAATGGACATAATATCGAATCAAAAATATAGAATGGACATAATATCGACTAGACATAATATAGCCAACAAAAATATCGAATTTAAGGTGTTAATATTAATTTTTATTTTTTGTGTAATATAAGTCTGTAGCGGGTTGTGGGTTTATAGGGGAATAGGGTGGGAAGTAATTTAATTATAATTAATTAAGTATGTTAATTTATTTATTGATATTTATTTAGAATTAATTGTTAATTAATTATTAATTGGTAATTAATTAAAATATAATTGGTAATTAATTATAATTGATTAATTGATAAATATTTTAATTTTAGTAATTTATTTTCTGTAGCGGGTTGTGGGTTTATAGGGGAATAGGGTGGGAAGTAATTTAATTAGAATTAATTAAATATGTTAATTTATTTATTGATATTTATTTAGAATTAATTGTTAATTAATTATTAATTGGTAATTAATTAAAATATAATTGGTAATTAATTATAATTGATTAATTGATAAATATTTAATTTTAGTAATTTATTTTCTGTAGCGGGTTGTGGGTTTATAGGGGAATAGGGTGGGAAGTAATTTAATTATAATTAATTACATTTTTTTAATTATTTATTGATATTTATTTATAATTAATTGTTAATTATGTATTAATTGGTAATTAATTAAAATATAATTGGTAATTAATTATAATTGATTAATTGATAAATATGTTAATTTTATTAAATTATTTTCTGTAGCGGGTTGTGGGTTTATAGGGGAATAGGGTGGGAAGTAATTTAATTATAATTAATTAAATATGTTAATTTATTTATTCTTAATTATTTGGAATACATTGTTAATTAAATAATAATTGGTAATTAATAAAAATATGATTGGTAAATAATTTTAATTGATTAATTGATAAATATGTTAATTTCATTCATTTATTTTCTGTAGCGGGTTGTGGGTTTATAGGGGAATAGGGTGGGAAATAATTTAATTCTCATTAATTAAATATGTCATTTAAATTATTGGTATTTATTTTGAATTAATTGTTAATTAATTTTTAATAGGTAATTAATTAAAATATATTTGGTAATTTAAATAAATTTATTAATTTTGAAATTGTAAATTAATTTATTGTTAATAGGTAATTAATTAGTATGAGTAGGCAATTTTTATAATTAAATAATTTTATTTTGTATTTATAAATAAATATGTAATATTTTTTATACACAAGTACAATATTTTATTTATTTGTAATTGGTATTACTATTTATGTTATTTATATCTATTTGTGAAGTATTTACTTTCCCTATTATTGCACTCTCTGAAGTTGGAATAGTAATTTTAACCCCTACGCTATACAACACTTTCCCTAATGTTGCACCCACTGGAGTGGGTATGCAACGTTTACAACGCAACTTTTACTATGCACTACCATTACAATGAAACTTTTACAACGCAAAAACTTTTACAACGCATACATTTACAAAGCATGTTTTTACAACGCAGATACCTTTACAACGCATACCATTACAACGTAAGTATTGCTAAGTATATAATTATTTTTAAAATGTTATATGTTTGGGTTTTTGGGTAAAGGGGTATTTTTAGGGTTCAGGGTCAGTTTTCAGTATTTGGGTAAAGGGGTATTTTTAGGGTTCAGGGTCAGTTTTCAGTTTTTGGGTAAAGGGGTATTTTTAGAGTTCATGGTCAGTTTTCAGTTTTTGGGTAAAGGGGTATTTTTAGTGTTCAGGGTCAGTTTTCAGTTTCTGGGGTAAAGGGGTATTTTTAGGGTTCAGGGTCAGTTTTCAGTTTTTGGGTAAAGGGGTATTTTTAGGGTTCAGGGTCAGTTTTCAGTTTTTGGGTTAAGGGGTATTTTCAGGGTTCAGGGTCAGTTTTCAGTTTCTGGGGTAAAGGGGTATTTGTAGGGTTCAGGGTCAGTTTTCAGTTTTTGGGTAAAGGGGTATTTTTAGGGTTCAGGGTCAGTTTTCAGTTTTTGGGGTAAAGGGGTATATTTAGGGTTCAGGGTCAGTTTTCAGTTTTTGGGTATAGGGGTATTTTTAGGGTTCAGGGTCAGTTTTCAGTTTCTGGGGTAAAGGGGTATTTTTAGGGTTCAGGATCAGTTTTCAGTTTTTGGGTAAAGGGGTATTTTTAGGGTTCAGGGTCAGTTTTCAGTTTTTGGGTAAAGGGGTATTTTTAGGGTTCAGGGTCAGTTTTCAGTATTTGGGTAAAGGGGTATTTTTAGGGTTCAGGGTCAGTTTTCAGTTTTTGGGTAAAGGGGTATTTTTAGAGTTCATGGTCAGTTTTCAGTTTTTGGGTAAAGGGGTATTTTTAGTGTTCAGGGTCAGTTTTCAGTTTCTGGGGTAAAGGGGTATTTTTAGGGTTCAGGGTCAGTTTTCAGTTTTTGGGTAAAGGGGTATTTTTAGGGTTCAGGGTCAGTTTTCAGTTTTTGGGTTAAGGGGTATTTTCAGGGTTCAGGGTCAGTTTTCAGTTTCTGGGGCAAAGGGGTATTTTTAGGGTTCAGGGTCAGTTTTCAGTTTTTGGGTAAAGGGGTATTTGTAGGGTTCAGGGTCAGTTTTCAGTTTTTGGGGTAAAGGGGTATATTTAGGGTTCAGGGTCAGTTTTCAGTTTTTGGGTAAAGGGGTATTTTTAGGGTTCAGGGTCAGTTTTCAGTTTCTGGGGTAAAGGGGTATTTTTAGGGTTCAGGGTCAGTTTTCAGTTTTTGGGTAAAGGGGTATTTTTAGGGTTCAGGGTCAGTTTTCAGTTTTTGGGGTAAAGGGGTATTTTTAGGGTTCAGGGTCAGTTTTCAGTTTTTGGGTAAAGGGGTATTTGTAGGGTTCAGGGTCAGTTTTCAGTTTTTGGGTAAAGGGGTATTTTTAGGGTTCAGGGTCAGTTTAGGGTTTTTGGGGTACAGGGGTACTTTGTAAAAATAAAGTAAAATTACATTTAAATTACATTAATTAAATACAATTAAATAAAATTAAATTATATTATAATATTTTAAATTAATTTATATTAAAAAAAATATTATATACTTACCAATACTTACGTTGTAATGGTATGCGTTGTAAAGGTATATGCGTTGTAAAATCTTGCGTTGTAAATGTATGAGTTGTAAAAGTTTTTGTGTTGTAAAAGTTTTGATGTAATGGTAGGTGTTGTAAAAGTATGCGTTGTAACGTCATACATCCCTGGAGTGGGAATAGTAATTTTAACCCCTACGCTATCCAGCGCTTTCCCTGCTGTTGCACCCACTGGAGTGGGAATAGTAAATTTTACCTCTACGCTATCCAACACTTTTGCTAATGTTGAACTCACTATAGTTGTTACAATAAATTTTAACCATTTTCTATGCTACGCTAAAAATGTTATATATGTTTATTTAATAATATGTTGAGATATATATATATATATATATATATATATATATATATATATATATATATATATATATATATATATATATATATATGTATTATTTTTGGTGATATAATTTTTTTAATTATAGAAATTATTTATTAAAATTAAAATTTTAAAATAATTATTTCTAAGTTTATATTAAATATATTTATTACTATATTAGTTTTAACTTAATTTTAAGACATTTAAAAAAATCGATATTTTGACAGTCTATATTTTTGTAAGTCGATATTTTGGAGTCGATATTTTGGTACTTACCTGTTTGTAGATAGGGAGTCGATATTTTGTCACTCGATATTTTTCACTCGATATTTGTGTATCTCGATATTTGTGACATCGATATTATGTCAGTGATCCCATGGAATCTACAAGAACACTTGAAATGAGAACAGAGGATGCAGAAGGCTGTACGGCGCAGCAATCTCCTCCTTATTGGATTTCCAGAGACCCTGAACATAGGCCATCTGGGACCCTTCTTGGAATGTTGGATACCTCAATGGGTGCCAGAGGATAAACTATCCCGGTACTTCATCACTGAACATGCCCAGTGTCACTTGACACGGAGCCTGCCACCTGGAGCCCCGCAGAACCTGCCCAGTTTCTCAATTTAAGAGATAGCGATGAAATCCTGACAGTCGCCAAAAAAGCAGGAAATGTGGAATCTGATTCACATGGGATGATGATTTTCCTGTACACAAAGCATGTCCAATGACATATTCTTAGAGGACATGAAGAAGAAATTGAGAGCTACAGACCTGCGGTGTTTGTTAATTTATCCTGCCAAATTGAATGTGATCCACCAGGATTGCAACTTCTTCTTTGATACCCACAGCAGACCTGGAAGTTGGTAGAGGAGAGACCACGACTTTAAACATCACTCCCCTACTAGAGAGAAGAACAGACCCTGTACCCAAAAGAGCACCAGCAGCCTAACAGAGGCACAACCAGATCACATTGGATCACTGGAATCAGAGAAGGGGGATAACATCAGGGGAGAGGATACATGTGGTGGACAAGTGGCAGGCCCAGAAAGACAAAGCCAAATATCTGACAGCCTTTGAATGTGCTTGCAAGGAGTCAGCAGTTGAGTGGGACACTGGCTCTATTATTTGTAGACCTGGAGAAGGCCCTTGATAGCGTATCCTGCAAGTATCTTTTTGTTCTCCTGTCCTCGTCCCCATTAGCCTAAACTCAAGCATTATACAATGGCTTAGGAGCTAAAGCCAAGCTGATGCTCTATCTGACTTGATACCTTTGGAAAGAGGGGCGAGAAAGGGGTGCCCTCATTCCCCTCTATTGTTTGCCATCACAATAGAACCCTTGGCATACAGAATTCAACAGTATGAGAGAATAGCTGATTTCAGATGGTTGGAGACTTTGAAAGACACAAACTTGCTATACGCTGAGGACCAACTGATTTAGTCCCAGCAGTGATCCAATTGAAGGATGAGGTTGGTCACAATTCTGGGCTTGGGGTAAATTGAACAAAAACATTGCTTTACCTGGTGTCTGGCGCTGACAGATAATGCCTGTTGGTGAAGGAAAGGGGGATCTGAATTAATGCCCAGTGCATTAAATACTTGGGAGTTCACTGAGCAGGCTCAGAAGAGTTTGCCCAATCTGAAAACGTAGTCCCTGTGCTTGACTATATTTGCAGGAACACACACACAGTCCTGGATGATACTGCCCTTGTCTATGAAGGGGAGAATTGACATCATGAAAATGATCATTCTTCCTAAAATCCTATACATCATGCAAAATTACCCCTTTGTTTTGCCCCACCGTAATCTCCTAAATCTGATGTCAATTTTAAGATAGTTCTTATGGAATAAGTAACATCCCAGTATCTCCTTTTTGAAATGCTGACATTCAACATACGATAGGGGTTTCACAATGATTGAGCCAACGTTCTGTTACTGGGCTGCCCACCTGATAGTCGTGAATGATTGGATCCACTCTGTTAATGTTGGATCTGTTATAGATACGGCCTACGCTGCAAAGCTTTAGGCCATGGGAGAGAAACCACTGATACATTTCCTCTATGGGGTGAAACTACCCACAACATGAGTTGTCTATAATGCTTGGAAAGCCTCAAACAAATACATCGGAAGGGCAGGCCGGCCAACAGAGAAGACTCAACAATGGAATGGAAAATTTCCTCCCAAGATGTATTCTTGAGGACTACCCTTATGTTGGGAAAAAAGAGAAATTGCCCAAAATTGGAGTAGCCAGTCCCCCAAGTCTCAGTGTTGATAGATGCTATGTTTTAGAAATTCCTATATACAATGCCAGGGGTTGTCCATAGAAAAACACAAAAAATATGGAACAGATTGGAACATATATCTACTTAACACGCCACACACTGCTTCCACACCTCAACTGACATTGGGACGCATAGCCAACTCGAATATACAGTCAACATCAAGACTCTCTTTGTATCTTTCTCCACTGTATCCTTGTATATGTAACTGCAATTGGGGAAGGGAATGGGACCATATTAATGTCAAATGTTGTATCTGAGTATTTTCTTTTATTTTTGTCTGGTCAATAAAGAAATTTGTTTAAAAAAAGGGTACTACTGGAGTTTTTGGAATGTTTGTATTATTTCTCTTCTGCACCAGTGCTTATGCATTCTGGAATATGACCATAGAGTATATGTCATCTATGACAGGCCAGAAAGGCCTAGAGATTTCTTCACAACATACAATTGTTATATTCCTGAGTTAGGCTCATGTAGAAAAGCAGTTTATTTCTTACATTGTCTTCAAACATAACATTTCCAGCTGTGACCTTCGGCACACATTTGCACGCACGACAATGTTGGATTTGTTTCCCCGAAACTAAACTTGTTCTACATCTAGCTTCAACATTGACACCATTTCACACTACGTACAAATGCCATCACTATCTTCATCCACGGGGCGACAGTGCTATCTACAAATCCAAAACATCACTAATCAATGCGTACATCGCTTTCTATTATAAAAGATGAGCATCCCGATAGATTAGTAGAGGAGGTACTTCTGCTGACAACGAGGGTTCTTGTATGCTGAGAAATCACCACATTCTCGTTAGGGGTTTCCAGTTAGTGACCAAGACGGGGTCCTTCACTCTATCCCATCAGGTAGTGGGGTTGGATCCTCCCCTGGGGGGATTCTTGGCTCTGCACCTACACACAATCTAGATAACCTTAGAGTAGGGTCTGCATCGTAGGAGTATGCCTGATTACTGCCTTGTTTTATATGCCTGCATATACACATTGTTTCAGCACCATGGTAGAACTCTACCTACTATTTACTCTACCTACTATTTATGTTTTTGGTGCTTGTTATCAAGTTTATCTGCTTCTGTCTCCTAATTATTGCAGCACACGTATTTTATGTAAGAATAACGTTGGTTCAATAAATATTATTGAAAATGTCCCACTGTGTATTCTCTGTATATCTCCCTGAGAATAAGTGAGCACGAGTGACTGAGCGAAAGGTTCTGTACTTTTTCCACAATCCCTGAGGGGATAGGGTTGTTATGTTCAGTGGTTGCCAGAAACCATTCGCTCCCCCTTGGGTTAGGGGGGCTTACGGTGCCACTGTGAGCTAGCTGGTCTATATGCCAACATATCCTATGGGGGTGCCTAGAATCAGTCTTGTCACTTAGCCCTTAGTTTATGTTGTCCGAACAATTCGCAGGTACTACGGATTAGTAGGAACTACACAAAAAGATGTGCATTGAATTCATCACAACAGTGTGCTTGGCTCTAGTTTGTGTGAAAAGTCGCAAAATGAACAAGACAGTGGTTAAGCCACCACATTTGAGCCCTGGTGGTCTAAGCCTTCCCAGACAGGTAGAGCTATTTAAGGAACTCTGTCAAAAGGCAATAAACCCGGACTTGTAAAGATAGGTTATTATGCAATACAGCTAATCCTTTACCCCCATTTTCAACTTTCAAATTGAAAACCCTATTGAGAGTCAACATTAGTTATCCCATGTCTTAGATGCTACTCTGCCATGCCACAGGCCTCCTTTTTTGTTCCTTCTCTCTCCACTCATTGATGTTAAAGATAGCCACCACACATTCATGTCAACATGAATGCTAATTTCAGCTGTGTGTCAGTGCTTGGTGACCAAAGGCATTCTACTAAACTAACACTCCTGATAGCAATTATTTGTTGGTGAAAAACCCAGGACTCGTCACTATGTTCATGATGACAAGCATTGAGGTGGCCAACTCCCTCTAAGGCCGTCATTACGTGTGGCCTGGAATGGTATATCCCAGATGATATTACTCAAGGCCATTCTGATTATCCCAGTATTTCCGGGAGTAGGTTTACTTTGTTAATCAATACAAGACCTTGTAATGCTTTCTGGGACACACAGGACTTAAACCTGGCAGCAGAGCTTGGATTTGAGGGCCTCAGCAGCAGTGGTGCAGCAAAGTGGGCGTGGGGGGCCGGTCCACCCCGGTCGGCATGAACTTAGGAGGCGGCAGCCTCCCTCCCCCCTCTTACCTGCGGCTTTGTAAGCACCCCTGCTCTTACACACAGCTGCGGGGCAGCCGCTGCAGGTATTGCCAGCACCCTCCAAACCCCTGCTCCTACATATGGCTGTGGGGCAGCCACCGCAGAGACCGCCATGGGGGGCAACTAATCTTGCTATGCCAATGATCTGCAGTCAGCTGTTGCGCTTGCCGTACCTGCCCTGCTTCTCCCAGCCCTGCCCTCAGCTGCTGAGCACTGTCCCTAGTCTCTGGGCCCTTGCCAGATGCAATACAGGCTAAAAGAAATCCCTCACACCCATTTACCGCCTGTTCCAATCACAGATTCCAGCACCCTGGTATCCCTAAACTTAAGAGGACAAGTAATGAGAACCTATGAGTCTTTAACTGTCTGTCCGAAATCCCCTGACTTTTTTGCTATTTTTTTTAACTTCTTTTTATTAAGCAGTTGAATCAGAACACAAATCAGTTAAAGCAGAGCACAGTACAATGAAAGGGCTACTCGCGGGGGGCCTTACCACATTCTGAATACATTCCCGGGCCCACCTCAAATCCTTGGAGAACAGTAGCATTAGAGCTGGTCTGAGCCTCTGCCCCCAGTCTACCGTGCATTGAGAACATCTACTTCTTCAACCCATATTTGGTCGTTCATACCCCGATATTGCTTCCATAGCCCCTATATTTTTTCAAATTTGTGCGGGCAGCCTCGGGAGTGATATGCTGTCTGTTCAGCTAATTGTCCCCAGTCGAAACTTCCTTCTAGTCTTTAATCCCCGGAGGCCTGCTTGCCCCCCATAGCCTGGCTAGGTGGCGCTTTTCTAGGCAAAGGTTTACGTGTAATTCCCTGTATGAGTGGGTCTCCGCCGACCCAGTCCACCAAGGGCTCTAGGGCTAGGGCTAGGGCAAAGATCAAGGGAGATAGCAGACAGCCTTGCCGCGTGACCCTCCGCAGTTCGATTGCGCAGGAGGTGTAGCCATTCACCTGCACCCTAGACCACGGAGCTTTGTAGAGTAGACAAACCCAGGCACAGAAGGTAGGGCCAAAGCCCAGCTGAGGTAGCACTGCAAATATATAATTCCATTCCAAACTATCGAAGGCCATTTGGGCATCGAGGGAGAGAGCCGCTGGGTCATCCACCCCGTATGCCTCCGTCAGGTGCAGCACCTGGTACAGTCTTCTCAAATGTAAGCATGTACGACACTTTGGCATGAAGTCGGATTGGTCAGGGTGTATCACCCATGTTATCACACCTGCTAGTCTGTTCGCAAGGACTTTGGCCAAGACTTTGGGTTCCATGTTGAGCAGGGATAAGGGACAGTATGATGCACAGTCTGACGGCACTTTACTTTTTTGGGGGATTACCACTATGGTGGCGGTTCTTTGGTCATACAGTAGCCTCCCTAACTCCCTAGCCTCGAGGAACATGTTCAAGAGGTGGGGTGCCAACTTCTGAGCTGTCATCTTGAACAATTCAAGGGCCAAACCATTTGGACCGGGGGCCTTCCCAGATTGGAGACCCTCAAGAGCCCCCACTATTTTCTCTACCGTCAAGTCACTGTCTCGCGTCTCTCAGTCATCCCTCGTCAGGGTGTTGATGTTCATTGTTACTAAGAGTCCTGTGCAGTCTGTGCTAGATTAACCAGATTGGAGGCGTATAGTTCTATACAGAAGTCTGTAAATACCTCGGCTATTTCATTGTCACCTTTGTGGTCTAGGATTTCTGTCACCCAGGCTCTCTCCCATACCTTTTATGAAGCCACGCAATGAGCTTTGTGGCTTTATCTCCTACCTTATAGAACCTCCTCTGGATTGATAAAGCGAGTGCTCTCGCCGCGCCCTCCGCCAAGTCACGCAATTCCTTTTGTGTCATGTGTAATTGGTGTGTCAAGCTCCTCTTTTGTTTGCCCCCTGTTCCTACCTCAGCCTCTGGGGCCACCATCATGTGCTCGAGCTACTGATGTCTTTGCCTGTCCACTTTCTTTTAAACCCCTAATAGGGCTTGATACTGTCCCCTTATCACTGGCTTGTAGGCTTCCCATAGAACACAGCAGGAGTCCTCCAACCCTTTATTCTGCTGGAAGTATCTCTCGGTGCCCTCCTGCAGCTGTTCCACACATTTCCTGTCAGTCAAGTGCCAGGGTGCCTCAGTCGGGGCGGTAAGACGCTTCCCACTGTCAGCCCCTTAAACCAGGTGGCCCGCGGAGAATGATCCGAGATGCCCCTTGCTAAATGTTGTGCGTCTTGGAAGCTTCCCAAATCTTGGTTAAGGGTGAACAAGTAGTCAGTTTGGGACAGACTCCCATGTTGTGCCGATAAGTGTGTGTATTATCATTCCATCCTATTGTGGGCTCTCTACAGGTCGGTCCACCCCAATGCCTCCACAAAGCCTCCCAGGGGGGTCCTAGTGCTGGTGTCTGCTTTCCCGGCCACCTGTCTTCCGACAGGGAAACAACATCATTCATATTGACTCCTAGAATAAGAGACCCAAGCGGCATCTCTAAGAGTTGCGCTCCAAGGGCTGATCTAGTGTCACACTGTAGCCCTGGTGGGCATATATGGAACCCAGATTCAGAGTTTGTCCATCCCACCTCCCCGTCTGAAGTATGAATCTGCCTAGTGGCTCTCTCCATGTTTTCCCAGGGACGTACTCCGTGGTGATTCTGAGAAGGATTCTCACACCTCGGGACCCTGACGTGTACCCAGCATGCCCCACCAAAGTGTACTCACATATATCTAGCACTTTATAATTATGTCCCTGTAGGTGTGTCTCAAGGAGAAAGACCACTTGGCCGGTGTTGTTTGATAAATTGAAGTGCAATCCATTATCTTGGTTGGGAGGCAGCTCAACAGATCCATCATCCTGTCCGAAAGAAATACCTCCTTGCATTTAGTCTCTGCAACGTCAACATTCAACCTTTTCCTGTAGTGTTTTACACCACAATATTCTAGTATTCTGTACTTTAGTTAGTCTTTCCTCGTTATTTTCTACAGTTCACTCTCTCTGTAAATACGTGTAGGTTCTGTATCTCTTTTGGGAGCGAGTGCGATGTTATCTGATTTTATAAAGCACAGGGGTGCTTCATCATACTGAAGTAGAAAATGGGAACCAGATTAATTCCAAACAGGTGCTCCTTGAATATGAAAGGAATGACCTCCCATCTATGAGCAGCAAACATAATGCATGATCAAAAGTCTGTTGCTACCCGCGTCTCTCACAGTGAGATACAGCTGGCGGGCAGAGGCAAGCAGTACATTCCTACAGGGAAACACAACATCCCTTTTTTGGGTTAGGCCTTCGACAGTGCATGCATTGCATGCACTCTTGCATGCGAGACATATTGTGTACAGTAAAGGGCTTAGAGCCCACCCATTGCTTACCATTCACTGGCTTTTTGTCACTCTTCCTTCCTGATTCCGCATTTGTCAGCACAGGCCAAGCATCACTTCTGCTCCTTTCAGTGGAGCATGGGCCAAGCACAAATTGATTCTACGTAATTACTGCCTGTCTGCTGGTCGTGGTGTGATTCAGGTTCTATTTGTCTTTTCCCCTTCCACTCCCTTTCCTTATACTGCATTCCTTCCGCTTTCCATAATAGCTGCTTTCTCTCCCTTAACTTGTGTTCCTTTTCCTCTTCCCTTGTTGCTGTTCCCACACTACTCCCATGCACCTCCTTCTTATGGCTTCCCCACCACACTATTTTTTTAAACGTATCGCACATCAACACAGCTGCTGTGCAACAAGGCTTAAAAAAGGCAATATGATGTGGTCAATGCTGGCACCATCAGAGAGCTTTTTCCGTTAACTTTAAGCCATGTTGCCCAGTAGCATGTGCTGCTGTTCAAAATGCCAATAGATCTTCTATAGGTGAGACCTAATGGCTTTGGCAATGCTTGCTCCAGGTTGGAGCATCAAGAGGGCCACAGGGAACAAGGAGATGTGCTTATTGGGTCCCTCTCATACCTTCTTTCAATTAGGCCACTTCCCAGTTTCGATCTCTGGCAATCCTGTTTTTTGCAGAACATTGAGACTGTTGACATTGTTACAGTCTGAAAGATTTCCAACGCGCTGCTGGTGGACTTACAGGCTGATTCAATAGTTTTGGTACAAAAAAACCAACCAAGGAAAAGTGCCAAAAGAAGGGGCTTTGTGACAATACCTCTGAGATCAGTCAATGAGGCCCAGGTTGAAAGCAATGGTGTTCCTGTGTATGCTGGGTCAGTTGCAAACCTGAGCTGCTTAGTGGTTGGCCTGTGGACACTCCACTGTGAGTGTGAGCTGCCTTCTCATGGACTTTGGTCTCGAGATGTGGGGAAAATACCTTTGAAGCCATTAGAAGTAATGCATCTATTGTTATGTAGCCTTGATGCTTGTTGGTTAATCTGACTAGTAGTCAGTTTAGGTTGCATCATCACTGGTTACTTTTGAATCGCCCAGAAGTTAGAGCATTACGGGGCATATTATCAAGGGGGTTTATCTCTGCTTTTTTGGCTTTAAAAGCCAAGAAAGCGGAGATAAAATGATCTCCCTATTACATAGCTGTCGCTAACACCAGTTAGCAACAGCTAGTAGGAGATAGCGACCATCTTGGGCCCCGCTTTGCATGTCAGTGAAATTTATCACTAATGACATGCAAAGCGGGCGTGCCAAGATGTTAGCGACTGGAAACAGTCGCTAACATTGCTATCTCCTATTACCAACTTTTGGAGATATTCGCGCTAAGCGCGAATATCTCTAAAAGCTAACACCTGCCCCTGAGCAGTTCTTAGCCATGTTATCCAATGGTAGGTGGATAACATGGCTAAGAGCATTAGCTCGGTAATGCATGAATATCGCTGACTTTTCAGCGATATTCATGCATTTCGGCCGATTTTTATCACTTAGGAGATAAAACTTGATAATAGCAAGGTTCCTAAGCGATAAAAATCGCCGCAGCACGGCGATAAAAATATTGCCGCTAAGCCAACATAGCGATAATTATCGCTAGTTGTTAGTAATATGCCCCTACCTTCCTTAATAAACCACTAGCATATTTTTTCCAACAAAATTGTGCACTGCCTATTTTATTTGGTCTTCATTTGTTGTGGCACTTCTTTTATGCATTTGTGTTAATGAGTCAGGGTTGGTTGTT
This sequence comes from Lissotriton helveticus, assembly GCF_964261635.1. Taxonomy (NCBI): domain Eukaryota; kingdom Metazoa; phylum Chordata; class Amphibia; order Caudata; family Salamandridae; genus Lissotriton; species Lissotriton helveticus. The sequence continues at coordinate 309,313,692 of NC_136061.1, forward strand.
TGGCCATTGGTTCTACTTTCAAAAGGTTTTATTTCAAACCAATTCAAACCAGTTACTAACCTAGCCGTAATGTCATTGCAAAGCTATACAGTAGCATGGTCCTGATCCTGCTATAGAATACAAACTTTCCAAGCTTTCTCATCTGAAAGTTTTAATTCTATTGAGGACATGGGCGCAAGTATTATTCCACCAAAATAATTTGGTCATATACATCTATAAATGTAGCGTTTGAGGTTGTGGTCATATTTCAAGTAGAATTTGCTCTTGATTTATCGAATGCCCTCTCCAGCTTATAACATATTGATGTCATGATAAGTGGACTGCTTGATTCAGTTCATATATGAGTGGATTTTTGTTGCTGTTTTCATATTTCTAGAAAATGGGCAGACTCACAACAATCAGACAGACAAAGCTACCAGTGATGCGGTTGAAGCAATGCACTGGTGCCTAAAGGTCAGAGAGGTCCCAACTACAACACCCCTTTGAGTCCTCAGAAGTAGGTGTGTGGGTGGGTGCTGCAGCACCCCCTAAAATTACCATGCCTGAGTTCAAACGATAGAGGGCATTGTATTTTGGAATATTTACTTATAAATGAACTGTATAAAAATTTCAAAGTAAATAAAGTTAGAAAATTAAGTGCTTTTGTCCAAATTTTGAAGTGTGATGGAAACAAAGATTTGAATAGGTTCAAAACAAATGACGACACTTGGTGATTCACAAATGACAAATATTCTCTGAACCCTAATTTCCACACATTACAATTTGTGTGCTATATAGTTGTTTTCAGTAAAACTGTATTTCTATGCAAATTTAGTGGGTATCTGTGGCCATGTACTCCAAAATGCAATACCCGCTACATACTACACCCTTACCACTCTCCTGCTGAATGGGTGTGACTCTTTTGCGACACTTGTTTCTTGGATTTTTCAGAATCCTTATGACTTCAGTGATGTAACATTAATGGTAACACCCCTATTCTGAAAGCACTGGGAGTTTGTTGATAGCTCTTTCTGATTCATTTAGCTGCAGGATTCATACTCTGAGCTGCAGGATCTGCTGAAGCACCTGTGGGGGCATTGTGAAGGCCTCGTGTTTTGCTCACTGAATGGCGTAGCAGTGCGCATGCTCACTTTTGTAAATGCAGAGTGAGCCATTCGGCCCTGGCTGCCTGACATAGGTAGCTGTCAAAGAAGCAGTTATGCTCATGCTGCTGTGTGGTTTATGAAGACAAGTCAACTACAGTAATCACTACGTTCAGCCTGACAGATATAGGGTAGACAATGGCGGGAAACATCGTTTACATATCACTGCATTGAGAGGCATTTATTAAGTGGTAATTTTTAAACCATGAACTTAGAAATATTCAAGCCACCACCCCAATGACAATACGATTAGTGAACTAGGAAGCAAGCCAATTGTCATGTGAACCATAAATGTGGACTGTATTCTTATTTTACACAGAGCAACATAATAGTCCATTATTCAAACACAGAAGAGAGTTTTGAACAGCACACATCCTCATGTATTTTAAGGTTTTCTCATATGCAATAATGAACAAATAGGAGACACGATAAAATAAAATCATTGCCTTAGATCACACAATTTGGTCAAGTGGCCAAGCTTGGATTGATTTCAGCCCCTTGATTGGTATCCCTTCTGTTTGGCATCAACGTTTAATGCTTTTCTTTCATTATTGACGCCTGAGGTTAGAGCGTAGGTAGCAGACAAAAGCCACATGGAAGCTCCGCTCATTTTGGAATAGAGGGCTCAAGAGGACCTTGAAATGAACCAGAGCCCAGCATCTGACTCCAGCCTTCAGTGATTCACCCACCTCTATGCTCTACTCTGGGTATTCCTTGGATGAAATAAGCCTAGATGCTGCTGTCGGTGTGATACCTGTGATCCCCTGTGAGGGAAGCTTGCACTGCTACCAGATGCTCCACATCATGTGTGTGCTTACACACAGGCTTGGACTGCTGCTGCAGATGCTGTCCATGTTCTGTGGGTGCGAGTGAAGCTTGAATTGTTTCTGTCCAGATCGGTATGTGTTCTATGGGTGTGAAGGAAGCGTGTACTCCTGTCTGGTGCTTTACCTATTTTATGTATGGAAATCTTCCTGTACATGAGTTGAGCTTGACTCATGCACTTCAGTGCTACTGCTAACAATTGTTCCAAATCAAAAAAGCTGCTTATTGACTGTATCTAAGGAAGGCATTACATGGTGCTGTTGAGCACCATACTTGCTCTGTCTTTGAAGCATGCTTTCACTGACCCTGCAGTGCCACACTTGTTCAAGTTCTTTGAAGCCAGCTTGCACTGGGCTGCAGTGCCACACTTGTTCCATGTCTTTGAAGAAAGCTTACACTGGCCCTGCAGTGCCATACTTGTTCCAAGTCTTTGAAGCAAGCTTGCACTGGCCCTGCAGTGCCACATTTGTTGCATGTCTCTGAAGAAAGCTTGCACTGGCCCTGCAGTGCCACACTTGTTGCATGTCTTTGAAGAACGCTTGCCCTGGCCCTGCAGTGCCACACTTGTTCCATGACTTTAAATGAATTTGCACTGGCTCTGCAGTAGCATACTAGTGCCATGCATTAGAAGGAAGTTTGCATTGGCTAACACAGCAGTACCCCAAGCGTTCCATGTCTTTGAAGGAAACTTACACTGGCCCTGCAGTGCTAAACTTGTTGCATGTCTTTGAAGAAAGCTTGCACTGGCCCTGCAGTGCCACATTTGTTCAAAGACTTTAATTGAATTTGCACTGGCCCTGCAGTAGCATACTAGTGCCATGCCTTAGAAGGAAGTTTGCATTGGCTAACACTGCAGTACCCCAAGCGTTCCATGTCTTTGAAGGAAACTTACACTGGTCCTGCAGTACTGCGCTTGTTCCATTTCTTTCAGGGAAGAATGCGATGCTCTTGGCCAGTACTCTATATCTTATGCTTGTAACCAAGGACCCGCTGTGCTCATGCTCCCTGTGCTCTATGTATTTCTGTGTGTTTTAGGTCTGACCAAAAGGCTGCTTTAGCTGTATGACCAGTCTCATATTTTTTCAAAAATAGTACATAATCTTTCCCACTTCAGTTATTCTTCAGACTGGGTGTCATTCACATATTGATTCAGCCCTTCAGAACAGTATACATACAATTGGGAAGTAGCTCAGCCCTTTTCAGCCGTTGGGTTTGGTGCCAATGTTCTGTCTAGTAGACAATTGCTGGTCCCTAAGATGTCAGGTAGTTTGAGTCGCAGTACTTTGCCTTCTTTGTGTTAATCTGCATCCACAGAAGTCTGACCTCAGGAGATAGTTCCTTTAATTCATCACCCAGCAGCTCACCTGCAGCTGCAGACTCGTGCTTATTGAGTAATGACAGTACCAGCATCTCTGCTGCCTTTGCTATTGGACCACAACTTTCAAATGCATAGCACCAAGCATTCTGCTGCAGGCTTCAAAGCAATGCCATCTTGAAGTATTCTGCATAATATGTTTTACTGTCTCAAGATGGCAGTGCATGCAAAGCTTTACTTTATAGTTTTTTATTGAAGCACATGCCCTCAAAATTTAGTTGTTGTAATCTTTCTTTTTCATTTTCTTTTTTTATTTCTTTATCTTTATTTTCTTTATTTTATCATATGTTTGCACTACAAAGAAAACTACCACCTTGTTTTTTAAGAGTTTTTTTGATGCTAAGACTTTTCCCCGCAAATGTCCACAAAGATGAGACTCACATAGCCTGATCCAAGTGTGATTGATGGGAAACCAGATAACCTCAGTGGACATTCAGGCTTCAGGGTAGCTTACCTCAACAGCTTTGAATTGCACTGATGGACCAATGCACCAGATACTGAACCTGTGCCCCTTTGCAACCATCTGTCCCAAATTTGCTCCTTCCTTGTCAGAGGTGTATCTGTGTGTGAGCAGTGTGCTCGTTTTGTGAGTGCATTGTGAGAAGAATGTCAGTGTGAATACAGAGCTAACATTGTCTTTTTTGAGTGCAGGTTGAAAGTTGCACCTCCATGAGTGCAAAGTGAGACATATGTGTGTGTGAGTGCAACATTAGGGGTATACCTATGTGAAGCAGCCTAATTGGGTGAATCCTGTGGGAAACAGCCATTACAACGCAGCTGTTACCACGCATAACCATTACAACGCGGCTGATACAACGCTGGTACCTTTACTACGCATAACCTTTAGGTTAGGTTAGGATTTTGTTTAAAAGGGTCTAGAGTGGGCATATTTAGAGTTTAGGGTGGGTATGGGTTTTTTGGTGGCAACGGTAATTTTAGGGTTTTGGGTTAGTAAAGGTTTTTTGGGTGGGAAGGGGGAAATTTTAGGGTTTAGGATGGGTATGGACTTTGGGGTGGCAAGAGTAATTTTAGGGTTTTGGATAGGTATGGATTTTGGGGTGGCAAGGGTAATTTTAGGGTTTGGGGTATGGGTTTTGGGGTATTCAAGGGTCATTTTAGGGTTTAAGGTGGATATGGGTTGAGGGGTTGTGTGGGTTTTAAGGATATATAGTGTTAGCGAACATCTCCGCTCATGGTTTCCGTCAGGGACATAGCACAGAGACTGGCCTGTTAAAAGCAGTAGAGGAGCTCCGGGCAATACTGGATGCGGGTGCCAAGGCTGTCTTGATCCTTTTAGATTTATCTGCAGCATATGACACCGTGAATCATGACATTCAATTCGGAAGGCTCCAAGAAGCTGGTGTCAAGAATTCTGCTCTTAACTCGATCACATCTTATCTGAACAACAGGTGTCAATATGTTCAGATCGGCGACTCCTGCTCTGAGCTGTTTTCGCTTCCTTGTGGAGTGCCACAGGGCTCAGCATTGAGCCCTACATTGTTCAATGTATATATATGGTGCCCCCCTAGCAGACATTACCAGGCAGTTTGGCTTTTCTTTAGTCTCCTATGCTGACGACACTCAAATAGTGGTGTCCATCACAAACAACTCAGAGGAAACCGTGGAACGTTTCAGTCAATGTATGTCCGCAAACTGCCTAAAGCTCAAAGGGAGCAAAACAGAAATGCTCGTGTTAGGATCTGACACCTCCTTCTGGACACAGAACTGGTGGCCTTAAAATATGGGAATACTCCCGGCCCCAGTCTGTAAGGTGAGGAACCTGGGCTTCATCCTCGATGATAGACTCACATTTCAACATCAGGTCAGCAAGGTCTCCTCCTCGGTCTTTCTGATACTAAAAGCAATTAGAAAAATGGGGACTTTTTTCCCCTGGTAACAGCATTAGCCCTGGTCAGACTTGATTATTGTAATGCTTTGTATATTGGCCTTCAGAAGCAATACATGATCAAACTCCAACGGGCACAAAATGCAGCTGCCAGATTGCTGCTGGACATTGCCAAATTCCAGCCTATTGCCCATGGCTTAAAGAAACTTCACTGGCTTCCCATGATAAAGAGGACAGGATTCAAATCCCTCTGTCTAGTTTACAAGGCTCTGCTGGGAACCGGACCAATGTTTCTGAGACAACACTTTTCTTGGTACCAGCGTGCTAGAAACCTATGTTCATCTCAGTGCAAACTTCTTCAGACACCCAAATATAAGAAAGCAAGTTGGGGAGGAAGAAGCTTCATTCTGGGTACAGTGAAACAGTCGAATTTACTCCTGATAGAGATCAAGAACAGCCCGCCATTACTCACTTTCAGGAAATTACTAAAAATCTGGTTATTTGCTAGCTAAATTCCACTTTCATTATCCAGATGCGGTTGACTATCTGCTGAGCGCCTAGACGCCCCCGGGCAATCGTGCGCTATATAAATCCTACAATCAAGTCAATCAAATCAAATCTAGATGGCCTCACCGACCCCAATTCAGTTTTACTTCTCAAAAGCCATGGCTTCACCCAACATGAATCTGACCCAATCAATCCTGCTGGACATATTCTGGACCCTGTTTTCACCTCACTCAACTACATCAAAATCAAAAAACCTACACCACCACCTAGACTGACCATGTCCTCACCAGCTTCAAAATCAATGTCCCCCATCACAGGAAACCAACCACCACAGGCCCAGACAGCAGATGCCGGAAAAACACAGCAGAGTAGTATTGTGCTTCTGCCCTCTTCAAGAACCACCCACAGCATACCAACAACCTACCAAATGACATCAAGAACATCAAATAAATGGGTCACCATCTGCGCCAAAACCCTGGCCCCTCGCAAGTAATACCAGACAGCAGGTACACAAACCCAGGCCAGTTGATACACAAACGAACTCAGAATGTCCAAGCAGAACGGCAAGCAACTACAACAGAGGTGCAATACGAGTTAGGAAGATGCAGACAAGGACGTCTTCAAAACCTCCCTGAGGTACTACCAACAACAAATCCAGGAACCCAAGTGCAAAGCCCTAGCAGAATGCATCAACGGCAGCACCAACAGTAGCAAAGAAATCTTCCTGATTATCAAGGACTTCACCGCTAAAGCAGCCACCACTAAAAACTTCACCAATCTCAAGAACTATGCAACGGCCTCTTGACCTTCTTGAGCAGCAAAATCAAAGTCATATATGACAACTTCAACCTGTAACCCGACCCCAGCAACCTTATAGCCTGCCTGCCAACCTCAGATGACTAACACACCCTAAACTAGGGAGAAGATGTAGCCTTACGACTAGGCGGTCGTCCTCGAAGCTGGGGATCCGGTTGAATACTGGGCAAATCACGTAATCCCCCCGTGCCTAACAAAAAAATGTATGTGTCCTTCTGTAATGAAACTGGTGCTCATGTAAAGCGCTCTGATACCTGATTTCATCGGGTCTAGTTTGCGCTATATAAAACTCTGAAAAAAAACCAACATGGAACGCCATCACCAGAGATGAAATCACCACAATTGTGAAGACCATCCTCTGAGTGTCCCCGTTGCACCCTTGTCCCCACCATACCTTCAACAAAGAACTCACCCCCATCAGCAAAGTCCTCATTGTCAACAACTCCATTGACATTGCCACATTCCCAAAAGCCTGGAAGCATTCAATGTTCGATGCTCTCCTGAAGAAACCCTCAGCAGACCATGCCAAGCTTGTGAATTACTGACTGATCTCCCTACTACCATACCCAACCAAGGTCCTAGAAAAATAAATCAACAGACGCCCTGCTGACCACCTCGCAAACCACCAACTTCTTTACACCATGCAATCAGAATTCAGACCCACCTACAGGATAGAGACAGCCCTGATCAAAGCAACAGATTACATCTTACTGATCCTAGACAGGAGGAAAACCGTGGCCCTCACCCTAGTGGACCTGTCAGCAGCCTTTGACACAGTCTACCACCCCATGATGATCAGATGGCTACACGAGACTGGTATTCAAGGACCAGCTCTTCAATGGATATGCACATTCTTAACCCCTTCGATGCTGATGACGAGCTCAGCTCCTCATGAGGTACACCTCTCGTACACTCATGACGAGCTGAGCTCGTCATGAACCGCGGCTTTTTGAAAAAGCCAGCGCACAGCGGGAAAATGAGCCGCACGCATGCGGTTAACCGGACGAACCCAAACACTCCTCCTCAGAAGCCCGGGAACTAATCTCTTAAGTCCCTTAAGGATCCTCTCTCACCCCTAACCTCTTCAACATCTACATGACCCCACCAACTGACGTCATTTGCGCACATAACATCAACATCCTCTGTACGCCAATGACTCACAACTGATACTGTCCTATCTGAGAAATCACCAAGCACCAAGAACAACATCACCACTTGCATGGTCGAAGTGGCCTGCATTATCTTAAGCTGAACACCACCAAGGCAGAAGTGGTGAGCTTTCGAAAGATGCCTCGCTCTTGGACTTCACCTGGTGACCGCTAGACCTCGGACCACCCTGAGCCGATAAGCAAGGAACCTCTGGATCGTCATTCCTGCTTCTACACTCTAAGGATGGTGAGCAAGATCTACAAGTTGCTACCAGACAACACCAGAAAGGCCATCACGCAAACCCTCATCGCCAGCAGATTAGATTATAGAAACGCCTTCTATGAAGGAATCACCAAGCAACTCACAGAGAGAGATTGCAGACCATCCAGAACACAACTGCCAGATCTCAACCACCCTTGCTGGTCTCACTTGACAACATACTTCCATTGGCTTCCAATTCATAAGCTGCACAGTTCAAACTCCTTACTCATACATACAAAGCACTACACAACACAGGCCCAGCTACCTGAACAGCTGCACGCATTTCCCCCAACCTGCCAGGCACTTCCGATCTACCGGACTCTAACTAGCACACATCCCACGCACTCACAAAAGCAGGCCTTGAGGTTGCTCCATCTCATACACCGCTCTTAAAGATTGGAATGGCCTCCCACTTCACATCAGAACCTCCACCTCTCTTCTTGAATTCCACAAGAAGCTGAAGACTTGGCTCTTCGAGGAAGTCTCCCCCTCCCCCGCGGCTAGCCTTGAGCGCCACAATACCCTCACGGGGATGGCGCACTATACATAACATAACCAAACAGTACAGGCTTCTGAAGTTAAACACCTCTGATTGGCTACTGGGAAGCGATTCTACATTGCATAGCTGACCGCCAACACCCACGAAATTGACTATATGTAACTGGATGGGTGTTGATGTCAGCGATTTGGGGATCCATATGTGATCCAGTGCTTGGTAAGGAGAACCAAACCCCAGAAAAGGCTGATATGCCGCGCACATCTTTCACTTACAGCAAATTGCAACAAAAAAATGCCTAGCTCTACCTACAACAAATTCAACAGCAGGACTTGGGCGTGGTTTAACATCGGGGTTTCACGTGCATTTGATCAGACATCAATCCAGCACACCTGAAAGCATGAACTGCGACACGAAGCACTACACTGTACCTCACTGGGAGGCTCCCAGCAAGACAGCATTAAACATTCTTCAAACGCTTCAATAGGTGCATGTAATACGAGGCACAAGGATAAGTCAAGGTAATTCAGCATACAGAAAATAATTTAACCCTCGGCAAAACACGAAACACTTCGTTGAGTAAATGTAATTAAAGCCCCTGCCTTTACCTGAGCGAAAACATTAATCTGAAGTGAAAAAGCGCTGATACGTGACTTCGCGATCAAAGTTCATTCCAGAATCTGCACTGGTTCTCTGACGTAGAAAACCATAAGGGAGATAGGTCCTTTCTTTCTAGCGTAAGCCACCTGTGCATACGATGAGAATGCAGCCTTAATCAGGAAAACACTTGTTGTGCTATTTGCTTATAACTCTTGACAGAATAGCCCTATGACTAGACTCAATAAAAAAAACACTGTCCTTGTCAAGAGGTCCCTGTATCACAAGAGTCCCATCATGGGTGGTTAAGGCAGATGCGTTGTTCAGGCAAGCCTGGTTACGCTTGGGGTGTTCCGGCACCCGTTCACCGTCCCAACATCCCGCAGCATGACTGATCTAGCTGCACAGCCAGGTCCCCTCCCCATCCCTGATCAATGCAGGTGCTGCCTTCCCTTACCCTGAAATTGCAAAAAACACAGTTGATGGACAGAATGTAGAACAATGTCATACATTCACCCCAGTACAAGGATCTGGGCCTAAATCCATCGTTTTTTTGCACTCCACACCACCCTGGGTTAGACACTGGCTATATGCAAATCAGCTCTGACCCTGTGCCTCATGGGAACAGTCCAGTCCGAACTACCAAGCCATGTCTTTCCCAGACCGGAATCAAGCATCCAAGGACCGGTTTCTGGCTATCAGCCTTCATCAGCCTGGATAGCTTGACTCCAGTGGTGTGGAGAGCCTGGGACTCACGTCTGAGCATCCCCAGCCCACTCGGGGTGAAATTGCAAAAAACACAGTTGATGGACAGAATGTAGAACAATGTCATACATTCACCCCAGTACAAGGATCTGGGCCTAAATCCATCGTTTTTTTGCACTCCACACCACCCTGGGTTAGACACTGGCTATATGCAAATCAGCTCTGACCCTGTGCCTCATGGGAACAGTCCAGTCCGAACTACCAAGCCATGTCTTTCCCAGACCGGAATCAAGCATCCAAGGACCGGTTTCTGGCTATCAGCCTTCATCAGCCTGGATAGCTTGACTCCAGTGGTGTGGAGAGCCTGGGACTCACGTCTGAGCATCCCCAGCCCACTCGGGGTGAAATTGCAAAAAACACAGTTGATGGACAGAATGTAGAACAATGTCATACATTCACCCCAGTACAAGGATCTGGGCCTAAATCCATCGTTTTTTTTGCACTCCACACCACCCTGGGTTAGACACTGGCTATATGCAAATCAGCTCTGACCCTGTGCCTCATGGGAACAGTCCAGTCCGAACTACCAAGCCATGTCTTTCCCAGACCGGAATCAAGCATCCAAGGACCGGTTTCTGGCTATCAGCCTTCATCAGCCTGGATAGCTTGAATCCAGTGGTGTGGAGAGCCTGGGACTCACGTCTGGGCATCCCCAGCCCACTCGGGGTGAAATTGCAAAAAAACACAGTTGATGGACAGAATGTAGAACAATGTCATACATTCACCCCAGTACAAGGATCTGGGCCTAAATCCATCGGTTGTTTGCACTCCACACCACCCTGTGTTAGACACTGGCTATATGCAAATCAGCTCTGACCCTGTGCCTCATGGGAACAGTCCAGTCCGAACTACCAAGCCATGTCTTTCCCAGACCGGAATCAAGCATCCAAGGACCGGTTTCTGGCTATCAGCCTTCATCAGCCTGGATAGCTTGACTCCAGTGGTGTGGAGAGCCTGGGACTCACGTCTGAGCATCCCCAGCCCACTCGGGGTGAAATTGCAAAAAACACAGTTGATGGACAGAATGTAGAACAATGTCATACATTCACCCCAGTACAAGGATCTGGGCCTAAATCCATCGTTTCTTTGCACTCCACACCACCCTGGGTTAGACACTGGCTATATGCAAATCAGCTCTGACCCTGTGCCTCATGGGAACAGTCCAGTCCGAACTACCAAGCCATGTCTTTCCCAGACCGGAATCAAGCATCCAAGGACCGGTTTCTGGCTATCAGCCTTCATCAGCCTGGATAGCCCTTGTCTAACCCAGGGTGGTGTGGAGTGGAAAAACGATGGATTTGGGCCCAGATCTTTGGACTGGGGTGAATGTGTGACATTGATCCACATTCTGTCCATCATTGTTGTGTTTGCAATTACCGCTCTAAGTGTACTGGGGATGCTCAGACGTGAGTCCCAGGCACTCCACACCACTGGAATCAAGCTAGCCGGGCTGATGAGAGGTGTTACCTCGAAACCGGGCCGGTCCTCGGATGCTTGTTTCCGTTCTGGGAAGGACATGGCTTTTGTAGTTCGGACTGGACTGTTCCCATGGGGCACAGGGTCAGCGCTGATTTGCATATCGCCATTGTCTAACCCAGGGTGGTGTGGAGTGGAAAAACGATGGATTTGGGCCCAGATCTTTGGACTGGGGTGAATGTGTGACATTGATCCACATTCTGTCCATCATTGTTGTGTTTGCAATTACCGCTCTAAGTGTATTGGGGATGCTCAGACGTGAGTCCCAGGCACTCCACACCACTGGAATCAAGCTAGCCGGGCTGATGAGAGGTGTTACCTCGAAACCGGGCCGGTCCTCGGATGCTTGTTTCCGTTCTGGGAAGGACATGGCTTTTGTAGTTCGGACTGGACTGTTCCCATGGGGCACAGGGTCAGCGCTGATTTGCATATCGCCATTGTCTAACCCAGGGTGGTGTGGAGTGGAAAAACGATGGATTTGGGCCCAGATCTTTGGACTGGGGTGAATGTGTGACATTGATCCACATTCTGTCCATCATTGTTGTGTTTGCAATTACCGCTCTAAGTGTACTGGGGATGCTCAGACGTGAGTCCCAGGCACTCCACACCACTGGAATCAAGCTAGCCGGGTTGATGAGAGGTGTTACCTCGAAACCGGGCCGGTCCTCGGATGCTTGTTTCCGTTCTGGGAAGGACATGGCTTTTGTAGTTCGGACTGGACTGTTCCCATGGGGCACAGGGTCAGCGCTGATTTGCATATCGCCATTGTCTAACCCAGGGTGGTGTGGAGTGGAAAAATGATGGATTTGGGCCCAGATCTTTGGACTGGGGTGAATGTGTGACATTGATCCACATTCTGTCCATCATTGTTGTGTTTGCAATTACCGCTCTAAGTGTACTGGGGATGCTCAGACGTGAGTCCCAGGCACTCCACACCACTGGAATCAAGCTAGCCGGGCTGATGAGAGGTGTTACCTCGAAACCGGGCCGGTCCTCGGATGCTTGTTTCCGTTCTGGGAAGGACATGGCTTTTGTAGTTCGGACTGGACTGTTCCCATGGGGCACAGGGTCAGCGCTGATTTGCATATAGCCATTGTCTAACCCAGGGTGGTGTGGAGTGGAAAAACGATGGATTTGGGCCCAGATCTTTGGACTGGGGTGAATGTGTGACATTGATCCACATTCTGTCCATCATTGTTGTGTTTGCAATTACCGCTCTAAGTGTACTGGGGATGCTCAGACGTGAGTCCCAGGCACTCCACACCACTGGAATCAAGCTAGCCGGGCTGATGAGAGGTGTTACCTCGAAACCGGGCCGGTCCTCGGATGCTTGTTTCCGTTCTGGGAAGGACATGGCTTTTGTAGTTCGGACTGGACTGTTCCCATGGGGCACAGGGTCAGCGCTGATTTGCATATCGCCATTGTCTAACCCAGGGTGGTGTGGAGTGGAAAAACGATGGATTTGGGCCCAGATCTTTGGACTGGGGTGAATGTGTGACATTGATCCACATTCTGTCCATCATTGTTGTGTTTGCAATTACCGCTCTAAGTGTACTGGGGATGCTCAGACGTGAGTCCCAGGCACTCCACACCACTGGAATCAAGCTAGCCGGGCTGATGAGAGGTGTTACCTTGAAACCGGGCCGGTCCTCGGATGCTTGTTTCCGTTCTGGGAAGGACATGGCTTTTGTAGTTCGGACTGGACTGTTCCCATGGGGCACAGGGTCAGCGCTGATTTGCATATCGCCATTGTCTAACCCAGGGTGGTGTGGAGTGGAAAAACGATGGATTTGGGCCCAGATCTTTGGACTGGGGTGAATTTGTGACATTGATCCACATTCTGTCCATCATTGTTGTGTTTGCAATTACCGCTCTAAGTGTACTGGGGATGCTCAGACGTGAGTCCCAGGCACTCCACACCACTGGAATCAAGCTAGCCGGGCTGATGAGAGGTGTTACCTCGAAACCGGGCCGGTCCTCGGATGCTTGTTTCCGTTCTGGGAAGGACATGGCTGTTGTAGTTCGGACTGGACTGTTCCCATGGGGCACAGGGTCAGCGCTGATTTGCATATCGCCATTGTCTAACCCAGGGTGGTGTGGAGTGGAAAAACGATGGATTTGGGCCCAGATCTTTGGACTGGGGTGAATGTGTGACATTGATCCACATTCTGTCCATCATTGTTGTGTTTGCAATTACTGCTCTAAGTGTACTGGGGATGCTCAGACGTGAGTCCCAGGCACTCCACACCACTAGAATCAAGCTAGCCGGGCTGATGAGAGGTGTTACCTCGAAACCGGGCCGGTCCTCGGATGCTTGTTTCCGTTCTGGGAAGGACATGGCTTTTGTAGTTCGGACTGGACTGTTCCCATGGGGCACAGGGTCAGCGCTGATTTGCATATCGCCATTGTCTAACCCAGGGTGGTGTGGAGTGGAAAAACGATGGATTTGGGCCCAGATCTTTGGACTGGGGTGAATGTGTGACATTGATCCACATTCTGTCCATCATTGTTGTGTTTGCAATTACCGCTCTAAGTGTACTGGGGATGCTCAGACGTGAGTCCCAGGCACTCCACACCACTGGAATCAAGCTAGCCGGGCTGATGAGAGGTTTTACCTCGAAACCGGGCCGGTCCTCGGATGCTTGTTTCCGTTCTGGGAAGGACATGGCTTTTGTAGTTCGGACTGGACTGTTCCCATGGGGCACAGGGTCAGCGCTGATTTGCATATCGCCATTGTCTAACCCAGGGTGGTGTGGAGTGGAAAAACGATGGATTTGGGCCCAGATCTTTGGACTGGGGTGAATGTGTGACATTGATCCACATTCTGTCCATCATTGTTGTGTTTGCAATTCCCTTACCCTGAGGCTAGGGCACTAGTCCTAAAAAAAAGAAGTGGGGGGACGCTGACGTCACAACAGGGAGTGACGTCACGAAAGGTGGCTTGCACCATCGGACTCATTGCCTCCCCTCGCTTACCCCTTAGATGCGATTGCATCAGAAAAGCCAGCGCATGAGCAGTGTTCTGAATGAGGTCTGATCTCGCCCCAGAGAGGCCAAAGAGTGAATGTGTGGCTACATTTGCTCCAGTTATCGAGCTCCTGTTAAAATAAGTGGGGAGACGCCGTTTACCCACATGGTTCCCTGACTCGAGCCCACCCTGATGCCATCTTAACGGTCACACTGAGGCAACCTCTTCTTCCTGAGTCAGGGACTACCAGTTCCACTGAAAGATTCTTCTGAGCCAAAGCAAGATGGCAGTTTACCATTTGACCACAACTAACTACCCTAGCTACGAGGTCATTTATTAGACATGTGTTTTAAGTGTAACCCTTACACCAGTAGAACTTTCATGCAGTTAGCCAACTTCTAGTGTTCCTTACTAAGCTGCTTCAGAGGCAAGGCTTCTCCCAGCCTGGCTTCCAGCAAGGACTCATCGGATAACCTGTAGACTCCTTCAGATGGTCTGGCTCAGACACTTCCACAGCAGTAAGCACCTGTAATAGCACACGGGCCACATGACGTCATTCACAAAACTTCCTGAAACTTCCTTTCTTGCAATACAGATTCAGCATCAACACCTTGGAAACCCAGCTCCTTGATGGCTGGCTTCTCTCTGGTGTCTGTCCATATACCATAGCGAGTCTCTTTAGGCGCTGTAATCTTTCCAAGGCTGTCCACAACATCCTGGTATCAGTCTCCTACAGACTTGCAGCTGGCGGACATCTTCCTGGTGACTGTCTCCTGTGAGGTGACTGTCTCCTGTGTGGTGACTGTCTCCTGTTTGGTGACTGTCTCCTGCGTGGTGACTGTCTCCTGTGTGGTGACTGTCTCCTGCGTGGTGACTGTCTCCTGTGTGGTGACTGTCTCCTGTGTGGTGACTGTCTCCTGAAACGTCTCCTGCGTAACTGAAGGGGAAGAGAGTTCCAGAGTGAGGGGGCAAGCCAGGCAAAAGAGCGGCCACCCACTCTGGCTTTTTTAATTCTAGGAACTGAAAGTAAGTGTTGGTTAGAAGATCGTAAATTACGAGTTGGACAGTATTGTTGTGCCAAGGAGTTGAGATAAGGTGGAGCTAGACCAGAATTTATTCTGTGAATGATGCAGAGGGCCTTAAATTTTGTCCGGTTTTCAATTCGGGAGCCAGTGCAGGGTGCGAAGGGCGTTGGAGGTAGGGGAAGTATTAGGTAATTTGCAGAGAAGTCGCGCGGCCATGTTCTGGACTGTCTGCAATTTAAGCGTCACCTCTTTACTGGCTCCCAGAAGAAGGATGTTCCCGTAGTCCAGTCTCGAGGTGATAAGCGCCTGGACCACGGTTTTCTGAGTGTCCAAGGGAAGCATCCAAATGATTTTACGCAACCACTTAATGATGGTGATGCAAGTGGATGAAATTTTGACCACATGGTTCTTCATAGATAGTTGGTCGTCAAAGATGACACCAAGGTTGCGAGCTGTTTTGGACGGGGTAGGTAGAGGGCCCATTTGGGAAGGCCATTGCCGGGGTTCCCATAAGGTGGTGTTGTGACCGAACAGAAGAACCTCTGTTTTTCCCCCGTTTAGTTGCAGTTTGTTGTCCAACATCCAGGCGGCGATGTTACTCAGTCCTGTACGGAGGGAAGAGGAGGAGGAGTGAGAGTCAGAGGAAAGGGAGTAGATAACCTGGGTATCATCGGCGTACGAGTAAATAGTGAGCCCAGCTTGCTCCGCAATAGTAGCCAAAGGTCTGACGTACAAATTGAATAGCAAGGGGCTCAAGATGGAACCCTGCGGCACACCGTACACCGATGTGAAGGTTTGAGAAGCAGAGGACGAGGAGAAAACTTGAAAGGTGCGATCTGAAAGAAAGCTAACAAACCAGTTGAGAGCTGTGCCGATAATGCCAGATGATCTGAGGGCATTGACAAGGATGGGATGGGAAACCGTATCAAATGCGGCACTCAGATCAAGTAAAATGAGTGCCACGGTTTCCCCCTTATCAACTCGGCACAGGATGTTTTCGGAGACCCCAAGCAGGGTGGATTCTGTCGAGAAGCCACGTCTAAACCCGGATTGAGATGGATGTAATAATCCACTAGCTTCCACATGGGTTGACAGTTGGGAATTGATGTGTTTTTCCATGATTTTAGAAAAAACCGGAAGAAGTGAGATTGGGCGAAAATTAGATGGGATGCTAGGGTCTGCATTAGTCTTTTTTAACAGGGGCACTATCATTGCATGTTTCCATGCAGAGGGTACTGTTGCTGCTTTAAGGGAGGTATTGAGAAGATCCACAATGAGTGCAAGGGAAGAATAGTCCAGCTTTTTTAGTATATGGGGAGGAAGGGGGTCCAGTGGAGAACCGGATTTAATTTTGCAGATAATATCAGAAAGAGTCGTAATGTTAAATGGCTCCCAAGTATCGATCAAGAGAGAAGCAGGAGAACTGGTTTCTCTGGGAATCCTGGAATCACAGGAGATCGTAAGTTCAGGGGGAGTGGAAAGAGTCGGTTGACCCGAAGTAAGAGACTTGTCCTCTGGAGTCAGATGTTCAGAGAGTGGGATAGGGGCGGGTAGGTAAGGCAGCGAGGGGGAAGGGACAGGTTTCTCAAAATTGGAATAGATGGTATCTATTTTGGCAATAAAAAATTCAGCCAATGAATTACATTGTGCAGTATCTAAGCATGGTGGTTTGGGTTGACACAATGCGCCTGACAAACTCTGTACTACCTTAAAGAGAGCTTTAGGGCGGTTTTGTGTTTCAAGGATGGTTATGTTAACATGTTCAACTTTAGCAATTTTACATAAAGAGTGGTATTTGGATAGAGCAGCTTTGTAAGTTTGCTTGGAACAAGGGTCATATTTTATGCGCCATTTGCGCTCAAGATTTTTGCAGATGTTTTTTTCTATTTTTAAGGCAGCTGTAAACCAGGGTGCGGGCGGATGGTGAGGATTATGTTTTTGCATGCGTTGGGGTAGGCATGCATCTGCAGCCTTTGCTAGCCAGGCGTTAATAGCCTCAGCAGCTTCAGTACAAGTACCTTCCGTGAGAGGTCTAGTGTTCTCAAGGTGGAGATTGAATTCATTCATGTCTAGTTTGTTCCAGTTTCTAGATGGTCTAGATTCAGTAGGTTTAGGAGGAATGTTAAGTTGGCGACCAATGGTAATGGTGAAAGTTACCATAAAGTGGTCAGACCATAAGATGGGTAGTGAGGTCTCGCAATCGATGGTTTCTAAATTGGAGAGAATGGGGTCCAGAAGGTGTCCTGCTATATGCGTGGGACCCGAGTTATGTAGGGTGATGTTTAATGCAGCCAGGTCCTGTAAAAGGTTGCTACTAATGGAGCAACAGGGATCATTTAGATGTAGGTTGAGATCACCAAGAATTGAAAAGTTAGTAGAGTTCTGGATAAGAGGTGCTATGTGCTCAGGAAGAGTAGCGGCCCATGCACTCGCTGGTCCGGGGGGGCGATAAATGAGCAACCCGGAAAAAGTAAAATTGGGAGACAGCAAAAGCTTGAAGAGATCTACCTCACAGTTAGGCAGTACAATGTCTTCCCATTTGCAAGAGTACCGTCTGTTATAAACTATAGCTATTCCTCCGCCATCTTTCAAGGCTCTGTCTTTTCCAACATAGGTGTAATTGTCAGGGAGAGCTGCAGCAATGTCTGGGCCAGAATGATCTTCTAGCCATGTCTCAGTGAGGAATAGAGCTGCAGGTTCCTCAGAGACAAGGAGGTCAAAGATTTCCCTCTTATGTTTCACTAGGGATCTGCAGTTAAGACTAATCAGTGTCCGAGTTGGAAAAGGGTCTGTAGCTGTGGGTTTGGGACGTGCAGGAGGAAAGTCGGATGAAGCTATGTTGGTTAGGGAGGGGAGGGAAGTAAGGGGGAGATAACAGGCTGGGCAAATGGAAGGGGCATGGAGAGGATTCAATATGGTGCAATAGGCACAGAGTGGTGACCTGAACTTGAGCAGAGCTTCCCTAGAGTAGGTGTGTAATGGACCAGAGGGTGACGGGCCAGAAGTCATAGCCCCTAGTCCCGGCCCGTCGCGGACGGGCGCAGACGGGCTTGCCTTGGGCGCGCCTTTGGCGCGCCCGCTGCGCTCGTCTGCTGCGCTTCCTGAAGTTACACATTAATGTATGAGCCTGGGGGGTGGTAGGGGCGTGGCCTCAGAGTGGGCGTGGCCAGCGGCCTCGACGGAGGTGGAGGCGAGAAGAACAGGGTCAATGTGGGTCACGTGACAGCGCTAGCTCCGCTGCACGGCGCCCAAACACAAGCAAAGTAAAGTTTTTAAAATAAACACAGGTAAAATACAATTGCCAGTTGTAGCTTCTCCCGGCTTTCCGCCTCAGGAGATTTGGTCTAAGCGAGCGCTTACAATCAGCGCTTATGAGTCCTAGAGGGCGGGGGGAGTGGCCTCAGAGTGGGCGTGGCCAGCGGCCTCGAGGGAGGTGGAGGCGGGAAGAACAGGGTCAATGTGGGTCACGTGACAGCGCTAGCTCCGCTGCACGGCGCCCAAACACAAGCAAAGTAAAGTTTTTAAAATAAACACAGGTAAAATACAATTGCCAGTTGTAGCTTCTCCCGGCTTTCCGCCTCAGGAGATTTGGTCTAAGCGAGCGCTTACAATCAGCGCTTATGAGTCCTAGAGGGTGGGGGGGCGTGGACTCAGAGTGGGCGTGGCCAGCGGCCTCGACGGAGGTGGAGGCGGGAAGAACAGGGTCAATGTGGGTCACGTGACAGCGCTAGCTCCGCTGCACGGCGCCCAAACACAAGCAAAGTAAAGTTTTTAAAATAAACACAGGTAAAATACAATTGCCAGTTGTAGCTTCTCCCGGCTTTCCGCCTCAGGAGATTTGGTCTAAGCGAGCGCTTACAATCAGCGCTTATGAGTCCTAGAGGGCGGGGGGGGCGTGGCCTCAGAGTGGGCGTGGCCAGCGGCCTCGACGGAGGTGGAGGCGGGAAGAACAGGGTCAATGTGGGTCACGTGACAGCGCTAGCTCCGCTGCACGGCGCCCAAACACAAGCAAAGTAAAGTTTTTAAAATAAACACAGGTAAAATACAATTGCCAGTTGTAGCTTCTCCTGGCTTTCCGCCTCAGGAGATTTGGTCTAAGCAAGCGCTTACAATCAGCGCTTATGAGTCCTAGAGGGCGGGGGGCGTGGCCTCAGAGTGGGCGTGGCCAGCGGCCTCGACGGAGGTGGAGGCGGGAAGAACAGGGTCAATGTGGGTCACGTGACAGCGCTAGCTCCGCTGCACGGCGCCCAAACACAAGCAAAGTAAAGTTTTTAAAATAAACACAGGTAAAATACAATTGCCAGTTGTAGCTTCTCCCGGCTTTCCGCCTCAGGAGATTTGGTCTAAGCGAGCGCTTACAATCAGCGCTTATGAGTCCTAGAGGGCGGGGGGGCGTGGCCTCAGAGTGGGCGTGGCCAGCGGCCTCGACGGAGGTGGAGGCGGGAAGAACAGGGACAATGTGGGTCACGTGACAGCGCTAGCTCCACTGCACGGTGCCCAAACACAAGCAAAGTAAAGTTTTTAAAATAAACACAGGTAAAATACAATTGCCAGTTGTAGCTTCTCCCGGCTTTCCGCCTCAGGAGATTTGGTCTAAGCGAGCGCTTACAATCAGCGCTTATGAGTCCTAGAGGGCGGGGGGGCGTGGCCTCAGAGTGGGCGTGGCCAGCGGCCTCGACGGAGGTGGAGGCGGGAAGAACAGGGTCAATGTGGGTCACGTGACAGCGCTAGCTCCGCTGCACGGCGCCCAAACACAAGCAAAGTAAAGTTTTTAAAATAAACACAGGTAAAATACAATTGCCAGTTGTAGCTTCTCCCGGCTTTCCGCCTCAGGAGATTTGGTCTAAGCGAGCGCTTACAATCAGCGCTTATGAGTCCTAGAGGGCGGGGGGGGGCGTGGCCTCAGAGTGGGCGTGGCCAGCGGCCTCGACGGAGGTGGAGGCGGGAAGAACAGGGTCAATGTGGGTCACGTGACAGCGCTAGCTCCGCTGCACAGCGCCCAAACACAAGCAAAGTAAAGTTTTTAAAATAAACACAGGTAAAGTACAATTGCCAGTTGTAGCTTCTCCCGGCTTTCCGCCTCAGGAGATTTGGTCTAAGCGAGCGCTTACAATCAGCGCTTATGAGCCCTTGAGGGCGGGGGGCGTGGCCTCAAAGTGGGCATGGCCAGCGGTCTCGATGGAGGTGGAGGCGGGAAGAACAGGGTCAATGTGGGTCACGTGACAGCTCTAGCTCCGCTGCACGGCGCCCAAACACAAGCAAAGTAAAGTTTTTAAAATAAACACAGGTAAAATACAATTGCCAGTTGTAGCTTCTCCCGGCTTTCCGCCTCAGGAGATTTGGTCTAAAGAGACATTAACGTTATCTTGGTTGCTGGTCATTGGTGCAGATAAGTTGGTCAGTGTAACTACCGCACCGTATGGCTCCCCGTCTCACTCAGCCACTACCAGCAGCTGTGGAGCCCACAGAACACTTTGACATGTCCCATTCTACCCAGAATGCCTCACTCGCCCAGGATGACTTGACATCCGGACACACCAGGCAGATCAAATGCATCTTTTCTCCTCCTTTTGCGGGCTACTGGGCTGTCAGGTCTCTCTGTTATCTGTTTGCCACATGCAAAGACTTCCCACAGCTTTTCCATTTCAGGGTCATTGTCTGAAACAATGGGTGCCAATGATTGAGGTTCTAGTTGAAAGTGGGGCCCGTTAGGGTGAAGCAGAGTCTCATGAGAAAGTCCAGCAAAGTGGGGAATACCCCAGGCATGGACCCAGGCCCTCCTACATTTGATCTGTGTCAGTCCTTACCTCTCAGGGTTTCACTGCACCACTTGCTATATATCAAGCCACACTGAATGTGCTCGTAGTGAGTATGGGGCAGTGCAAACCCAGGCTGTCTGTCTTCTGAGTTAGGGTGCCTGGAGCACCGAAAGATTTGCAGCCTGATTCATGAAAAACGGGATTTGCGATTCTCAAATAGCGATAAATTGCGAATCGCTATTGAGACATCGCAAATCTGAATTCATGAAGATTACCGATAAAAAAAAGCGATTCGCACGCGGGCGCAAATTCCGTTTGCGATTAACGATAATCGCAGAATAATCGCTATTTCCGGCTACCCGCGTCGGGATTGCGATTCGCAAACTCACGAGATCGGGAAAACGGGAAGTCGCATTTCGAGCACAGTGATGACATCACAACCAGGAAGCAGGCAGTTCCCACCCCCATTCACCACAGTGAGGCAGACCTGGAGGGAGCAAGTGGGAGAGCTGCTGCTATTCTGGTGATTTGTATACTGCAACTACTCTGCTGCCATGTCAGAGGAACCTGTTCCTGGCCCCAGCAACAACACAGGGCGAAAGAGGAAGCTCAAATTTTCTGAGCAGGAGCTCGAACATTTGATTGAAGGGGTGGTGGGCAACCACAAAAAACTCTTTGGAAAAGACTCCAGGAAGGTCCCGGAGCAAGAAAAAAGGAGGATCTGGCAGGGAATAGCCTCCACTGTCAACTCCGTGGGTGTGGCCGATAGGTCACTTGAGGAGCTGAAGAAAAGATGGTATGACCTCCGAGGTCGTGCCAAGGAGAGGGTGGCGGAGCGCCTTGGAGAGTCATCGGGCACTGGAGGTGGCGGACCTACAGTCCCTCCTAACACACCCTTGGAGGACCAGGTGGAGAACACCCTTGAGAGGGAGGCGTGCGCTGGCGTCACACGTCTGGACTCCTCCCGCCCCACCCAAGACACTCAAGGTAAGTGGCATGCGACTGCGACCCTGTCCCCTATGACTGTCCCTGACCAAATAGGCTCCCATAATGTCCCTTAGTCATGCCATTGTTGCACATCTGGGAATGCCCTGAAGCATTGTGGGAGATGTAGTGTGGCCACAATGTAGTAGTACCACAATGCAGCCAGACAGGTTCCAAAGTACGCAAATCCACAGCCATTCAGGGAATGTCACCCAGCATGCATGTAACAACTGCACGTCTGACAGACACATGCAACTAATGATTGTCCACTTACCCTCACAGGTGGCGCTGAAAGCAGCGACAGTGAAAGGCTGCAAATAGATGAGGAGGCCCAGGAGGAGGATTTTCCACCACAAACCCAGGCACCAGCCCCTGCCGCTGCTACAACACCAGCAGCCAGGCCCCCCACCATTGTGCCCCCTGCATCTGGCGGACCACCGACAGCCACAGCCAGGCCCGCCACTATTGTGCCCCCTGCATCTGGCGGACCACCGACAGCCACAGCCAGGCCCGCCACCATTGTGCCCCCTGCATCTGGCGGACCACCGACAGCCACAGCCAGGCCCGCCACTATTGTGCCCCCTGCATCTGGCGGACCAGCAACGCCTGCTGTGACACCACCAGCAGCTGGTGCTACAACATCTGGGCCTGCGACAGCGCCAACACAGCGGCCAGCCACAGTGACAGGCCAGCTGAGCAGGCGTGGGAGGTCTCGCCAGCACACCACTGCTGCAATCAGCAGGAGGGGCAATGGACAGAGTCTTGCTTGTATGAGCGTCGAATGACGCATGTTAAGAATACATCAGCGCCAGGCACGGCAGCAAGGTGCCATTCAGCTCCAGCTCCACAAGATTGGGCGCAATGTGGCCGGAGTGGGAGACCGCATGGACCGCATGACGGCGGCCATGGCAGGTATGGGAGACCGCATGGACAACATGACTGCAGCCATGGCAGGTGTGGGGAGGGAATGGCCCGCATGACTGCAGCCATGGAGGCCAACACCGCTGCGAAGACTAAGCAGCGCAGTGCAGCACGCCGGCGCCACCACCAGCTCATGAGCCGGCTGGCCTCCTACAGCAGGTCCAATTATGTGGCAGCGAATGCCACTTCACAGTTGTCGCGGCGGTCACTAGTACAGCAGCACCAACTCGTACAGTGCTGTGAGGACATGACCAGGGTCCTGGAGCACCTCACCACGGCGGTTACGGCACTACACCCTCCTGCTCTACCTGCCACTGTTGGGGGTGATAATGGCAGTGAGGGGGCATCCAGCATCAGCAGCCACTCTGCCACACTAGTCCCGCCACTCAGGCGCAGCACCAGGGCAACGCCAGGTACAGGTGCCCCGGAAGAAGATGAGCCTCAGAGGCGCTTGGTCGGAACGCGCGTGAGGCGCAATTGACTCATTTAGACAATAACAGGCACAGGCTGACTCTAAGCCTGCCCTGTCCTTTGACACTGCAGTATGAAGTAATACTGTTAGTAGAAAATAGTTGTACTGGTGACATTTTTTGTGAATGAAACAAATATATTTATTTTGCAGCACACATTAGCGTTGTGTCATCATTACATTTTGCATGCAATTGTGATTTGTGGGGTGAGGGAAGAGGGTGGCCTAGAAACTGTTCACTGTGATGTGGTTGCGACGTCTGTGGCCTTCAGCTGGGTTCTCCCCGCGTGCATGGTGCGCATGTGCAGGTGGCCGGTCGTCCCCTTCAGATTCACTGCCAGAGATGTCGACAGGTATCCGGCGCTTGGTTGCAATGTTATGTAGTATTGCGCAGACAGCCACAATGCGGCAGCACACTGCAGGACTGTAATACATGGCCCCACCTGTCTTGTGCAGTATGCGGAACCTGCTTTTGAGCAGGCCAAATGTCCTTTCTATGCAATTCCTTGTCCGTATGTGTGCAACATTGTAGCGCCGTTGCTGGGGTGTGGCAGGGTTGAGGTAAGGGGTCAGGAGGTATTCACGTAGGGCGTAGCCACTGTCACCTGAATGAGAGGAGCAGATGGCGATTGCCTGTGCTGCGCAGTTACTTTATAGCAATGTGACATTGTCGACAAAGTGTACTTACCAAGTAGGTGTCCTTCCCCAAACTCTCCCCTGAGCAGTCGTGTGTGGAGGCCGCTGTGCCGGAATATAAAGGAGTCATGGGTACTCCCTGGGTACTGGGCGACAATGTCAGTGATGTAGGTCTTAGCATTGCAGACCATCTGTATGTTGAGGGAGTGGTAGGACTTTCTATTGCGGAACATATACTCCGTGGCAGCTGGTGGGCAGATGGCGACGTGGGTACAGTCTATGCATCCGAGTACATGGGGAAAATGGGCTACATTGTAGAATTGTAGCTTTGTCAAGTCCAATTCCTGTTGGCTCGTGGGAAATGTGATGTGACGGTGTAGCTGGGTGAGCATGGCGTCAACGAAAGTGTGGAGGCAGCGTGACATGGTGGGCTGGGATATCGCCCCAGCAGCTGCTACTTACCCCTGGAAACTCCCAGAGGCCAGGAGGTGCAGGCTACACAATACCTGCACATGTGTAGGCACCGCATTGGTTCGCCTTGTTGGGTGCTGCATCAGGGGGTCAAGGTCATGTATTAGCTGGATTATCATTTCCCCATTCAGCCTGTATTTTGCAAATATCTGCTCTCTGGTTTGGCCCAGCAAGGTGACCCGCTGGCGGAAAATCCTGTCCTGGATCCTGCGTCTCCTCCTTGCTGCTCGCTGTAGCCTTCGGCGCCTCACCACCATGTACATTCCTGGCATTGTGGAACTCCTAATGCTGCTGCTGAATGTCCTTATGTGTGATTGGTCAGGCCTAAACCTGTTGGTGATTGGCCAACGGTTTTTCAAATGTAATTAGTTCATGGCTTTTATGGTTACCACCTGCTTTGAGTTGTCCTTAATTTGCGCCGCGCAAACAGCGATTTTTGGGTTTTTCGCTATTAGCGATTTTTCATGAATGCCGATTGAGAATATATTGCAATTTCGTTATTTATTTCGCAGAATCCGTGGTTTGTCGCTTTTTCCGATTCGCTAATGCTCGCCTACCGGGAATCTGCGAATTTTATTGCGAATTCGCTATTATGTGTTAGCGAATTCGCTATTTTGTTGTTGAATGCCAATTACGTAAATTGCGCCCGCAATTGCATTTTCGCAGCGATTGCGGGCGCAATTTTACTTCATGAATCAGGCTGTTGTTTCTCCTGCCATCATGGACAGCAGTGTAGTGCTGCTTTTCACACTCATGTATCACTGGATTCAAGCACCATGGGCTCATCGTGTGCACAGTCAGCGACGTCAGCACTGACAATTGCATCAAGGTCATGGAATTATGCCTGATTTAGGAAAATGTTAAATGAGGAATTAGTGAGAAGTCAAAGAGAGTATGGTCCTAAAACGTTGTGGCCAGTCATTCTCCATGGGTTACCATTCGAGTGCGTCACCAAAAGTCACTTTTAGGTACCCGGATGTGGGGAGGGGGTGGCTGTAGGAATACTGTGCTGTGAATGCTCCTGTGCATGCTCAGTTTGTAGGCAGTTATTGCGAAGTGGAGCTAGGAAGGCTGCTTAGGGGCGGGTATGGTGGGGGCTGGGAGGCCTCCAGCCTTACATTTGTCTTGCCTCTGCACCGCCCTCACCAGCTCCCCTAAAATGACAAAAGATCTTTCCATTTAAATAAATTGTCAATTTTTCAAAACGAGAAAAAATACTTACTTGTGTAGTCCCTAAAAAGTACTATGGGGCATATTATCAAGACAGGACATAAAATTATCGCCGCTTTATCGGCAGAAAACTGCCGATAAAGCGGCGATAATGGGCTTGATAATATGCTCTATGCAATTCCAATCGAAGCCCATGTTGGAGGTCTTCACATCTAACATGGGCTTCGATTGGAATTCCATAGGGTATATTATCAAGCCCATTATCGCCGCTTTATCAGCAGTTTTCTGCCGATAAAGCGGCGATAATTGTATCTCCTGTCGTGATAATATGCCCCTATGTTCCTATCTTCCCACAGTAGGTAGTAAGATAGTCCCAGTTCAGAAGCCCATGTGCCCT
Source organism: Lissotriton helveticus (assembly GCF_964261635.1). Lineage (NCBI taxonomy): Eukaryota > Metazoa > Chordata > Amphibia > Caudata > Salamandridae > Lissotriton > Lissotriton helveticus. The sequence continues at coordinate 309,339,747 of NC_136061.1, forward strand.
GCACCTGCTGCACCGGGAGCCCAAACTCACAGGTAGCGGGTGATAATGCTGCTTTAGAGCTGCTAAAATCACTGAAGAACAGCCAAACCCCAAACTGTAATAACTATCACCAAGTACGTACCGGCAAGTGGTGGGCTGCATGCTCCGAGCTTCTCTTGCCATCCACTGCAAGCCAAGTTGCACACATCCTTGAGCACACCGGCCATGGCAGGTGCCGGCGGCAGGACGTCGGAGGAGGTGAGGAGCGCCTTACCCACTGCCATTGGTCAGATGTCTGACCCTCTCCCTCCACCTTACTCACTGCTCTTGGGTCAGATGTCTGACCCTCTCCATCCACCTTACTCACTGCTCTTGGGTCAGATGTCTGACCCTCTCCCTCCGTCTTACTCACTGCCCTTGGGTCAGATGTCTGACCCTCTCCCTCCGCCTTACTGACTGCCCTTGGGTCAGATGTCTGACCCTCTCCCTCCACCTTACTCACTGCTCTTGGGTCAGATGTCTGACCTTTCTTCCGCCTTACTCACTGCTCTTGGGTCAGATGTCTGACCCTCTTCCTCCGCCTTACTCACTGCCCTTGGGTCAGATGTCTGACCCTCTTCCTCCGCCTTACTCACTGCTCTTGGGTCAGATGTCTGACCTTTCTTCCGCCTTACTCACTGCCCTTGGGTCAGATGTCTGACCCTCTTCCTCCGCCTTACTCACTGCCCTTGGGTCAGATGTCTGACCCTCTCCCTCCTACACAAGGCTGATTGGCTCACAGTCACCGCTGGATAATGTGCAAGTCCCTCACTGTGTATGTAAGTCAGTCTGTGTGCAGACCTCGCGCTACCATGCTCGAATAATAATCAGTCTGTGAAAGTATTTTTACTCACTAGGAAACCAAATCCACATCACCAGATGGCTCTTAAGTTTCTTGCACCACCCTATGCCCCAAAAATGTGCAAAGCTTTGTACAAAATTGTGTTGTTTTTGTCAAATTTCAAGAATCATGCACACAAATACTTGTAAAATGGGCTATAGGTATCTCGAGTGAAAATTGCACACAAAGGCGTATCTTATGTAAAAAAGTTATGCAAGATACCAGCATCGGACAGGCTTGAGCAGGAGCTGAAAAATGTATCTGAGTGTTATTTTAGCATTTACCAGTGAAATTTCCTGTGCAACACAATTTCCTACACGGTGGGAAGGATTCAAAATCAGGTAACGGGACAGTTCTGGAAAACGTCTGTATGGATGTGGACTGAGGTGGCAACCCTAGTTTGACTCCAACTTTCCTCTCTCACTTCATGCCTTCCTGCCAACAATATTTCACAGGTTCTGCTTGGCCTTAGAATTAGAACTCAATTAAATTTGTTTAGAAATATTTTATTGACTTTGAGTGTCTTTTACTACCTTACTGGCTTTGAGTAACTATCAAAAACAGCTTAGGACCCAGCAATTTCGCAAGAGGATGCGTTCTCTAATTACTCTTATTTAATCATTGTAACCCTGTCACACACCCAAGACTACGCCCTCTTACCACCATCTTGCTTGGTTATTTCTGACTGCATTACATAAGAGTGGTAAATTCCACCCTGTGGGCAGCCTGGCAGGATCCCCTGTTGGTTCTTGTCCCACCTGTATTCAATTGTGGGTGGGACCTTGCTTGCATAAGGGCATCCCAATGCAAGGCAAGTTCCACCCCTCTCAGCGCTTCATTGTTCGTATTGACTTGGCCCACACCTCTCAAGCTTAGTCCAGTGCTTTGCTAGAGTACTCCTGGGCCATGGATATTGGAGTTCAGGTGGGTGTTGTTGCGATCCAAAGGAATATGGAGTTTTCAGCCACAGAAGCCTCCTCGCTGAAGTTGATCACCCAGTCCACAACAATTGGTGTATACTATTGAGTGGCCCTGCCACAACCAGAGATATTGTCTTCATTGTTGGCTATTCATCAACTTGTGCATACTTGTATATATCTTCACCCTTGTATATATGCACTGCACTACCAGAACTAAGCACCCATTGTCACTTTGAATCACTTGTCACTGTACAATTGCGCCTCACCTTGACAGCCATTGAAAAGTGTGTTTCTAGAAATGTTTTTTGAAAACTCAAAATGACAAATAATAATTTTTGCAAGCAATTTGGAGTTTCTTGTTGCATTGTTGTGTTCCAATATTCATGTTATTACGTGCTGTGATTTAGCCCACTTGTACTCTCCGGCATATTGGTTACACAGAGAGTCACAAAGTATTCGTGACAAGATTCGTCTTCTTTAGCATTGTAATTGCTGTCTCCCCGACAGAACCATTGTAGCTTTACCTATACTTACCCAGGTTCTGAGGGACACAGGGCCCCCAATTGTATCTATACAATACTAAGCCTGTGATAGGCAGAGATTGCTTCCTTTGCCTCCATTACAGTGATAGTCACCTTCAGCTAAGGCGAGTTGAATTCTGCTGGGCCTGCACAGTTAACCTGCTAATAAGAAAACCCACGTCTTATAAACTTAATTACCTGAGAAGTACATCTTCTGCAGGGCGGCTTTAATGGCCCAGCGGCGCAGAACACGGAGATAGTTGGATTCGTCGATGTAAAATATATCAGCCAAAAAGCCTGTCCTTAATGGAGTCAGTCAGGGGAAATCAATATAACATTTGCAATAAATGTTAAACCGGTTCTTGTTTTCCTTCCCGAAACCTTAATATAAAGGAGTTCCCAATAATTTTCATTTGGAAATACAAGCTGAGCCGCCATTTTGTCTGACAGGTGACTCTCGCGCAGGAGCGCCTCGGGCTAGCAGCCAGATGTATTGGAAAGCGAGTTCATAACAAAAGGAAGTCACAGGTTTTCTAGGTGCAGCGCCTGCGGAGACTGGGAGACGTCTGCCACACAGAGCTGGAACTGTGCACAATATACTGGACAAATATTGGGTGTTTGAGAACAAGCTGGGGTCTCCAGAGGTGCAAATTTTGCGCGCCTTGATATTTTGTTTTTCTGTATTTAATGATACCACTTTTGGCTTCCGCCATAAAAAGTCAATAAGAGAAGGAAACCATCACACTCAGATTACAGCTCTTTCAGCAAGCGATCTCAAAATGTCTATATTTCGCTGTTTCCCCTTCAAAAAAACACCATCAGCAGCAGTAATGCAGACATCGCCTGAGGACACTGTAGGGAGGTGTGTAGTGCTTTACGAAAACACCAGATAAAAATTTGGTAAATAACATCGAGGCAATTTAATTTCTCCCTTAACATGTATTGAGTGGAGAGATTTAACAAGGAGAAAGACAAAATAAAATAATTTTGACTATAAAGAGATCATGAGTCCCCTGGTTAAATCAAGAGTGTTTGTATGATACACTCACCCACACCCGTGTGCGCCACCCACAGACACCATGTCAGCACTGTACTGACCAGTAGCAAATGTAAGTAAGTCTGCAAGTAATTCAGAATGCGGCCGCTAGGGTTTTGCTGCAAATCCCTGGGCGCGCTAGCAAGAAACAGCACTTACGAGACGTGCACTGGCTCCTGTAGTCCACCGCATCCAGTTTAAGGCCCTTACACTGGCTCATAGAGCCTTGCATGGTCTAGGCCGGTTTAACTCCAGAGGCGTTTCTCCTTCTACACGCCTCGCAGAAATCTCCGCTCTACCACCTTGCGCCTGACTGCAGTTCCCCGCTTCCGCAGGGTTCAGCTAAGAGGTAGCTCCCTCTCTGTTAAGGCTGCGGAGTGTGGTAGCGGTCTAGCAGTTCCGTCCCCGGAACAGGAAGTTCGGGGACAGGAAGTGGAAGGTGGCCATTTTGGATCGGCGTCGACCGCTAGAGAGATCAGACGCAGCTCCCGGCGCTCCGTTAAAATAAAGAAGTTAACCCAAAACTTATAGCGTCTGCGTGGTGAAATTTACATATTATAATGGCGACGAGGGCTGGTCTATAGACCCCATGCACACCCAAGGCGCAGGACGAAAATCGGAGCGTGGCAGAGGAGCCGAAGGGCCGCCTGAAAAGAGCGCGAAAACGTGCCAGTGCTCCCAGGACTCACTGGATACGTAAGCACATCCCTCGATCCCTACCAGACCCTAGAGTGTATCAAGGGACACCAGCCTGCGTGGAGAGACGGAGGGCAGTAACTTTCCTGTGCAGAGTGGAGCACTGGGCTTAGGCAGAAGGCGCTGAGCCACATTGTGGTGCACCCTGTTACTGGCTGGGTAGAAAACGTGCCCGGCAACCTGGCGGAGCAGCGGTCGGGGGAAGAGGTGCCCGGCTCGTCATACAGTCCCAAAGAGAACAGCCTACAGGCGTTACCGGGTCCCTCGGAAAGTGAGAAGGGCGACAACAGCGACAGTGACCGCAGTGAAGGGGGCGCAGCAGAGCAGCATACGCCGGGTAGCCCGCCTGGTAGGACGATCCCGGTTCCTGCGAGCAGAAGAGGTACGCCCAAGATGGCAGCCCATTCTTCCTCCCTCACCCAATTGGTGCCATTCCTGACCAAGTGCGGAGAACCAGAGATGAAATGGGAAGACTGGAAAAGGTACTTCCTTAACTATCTCGAAGCCCTGGAAGAGGAAGGCGACACTCCATTCTCGGGCAAGAGGAGAAAAAAATACTATTGCACAACTTGGGCCCAGATGGGATCAGAGTATACGATACCATAGTCAAAGGTGAGAGGGGAGCCACAGATACAGATGTCTTCAGTCACGCCATTGCGGATCTGGACGCACACTACAGGCCGGTAGTATGCGTCGCGATAGACAGATACAACTTCTTTCAAAGGAAGCAGAGGAGTGGAGAAACGGTAGACAAGTACGTCGTAGCCTTACAAAAGTTGGCTCTAACGTGCAAGTTTGACACGCTACACGACGACCTTATTAGAGACCAAATTGTAATGCACACTTCCAGCTCCCACATCCAGGAGAAACTGTGGGTAAATGGAGATGCTCCTCTCAAAGAGATATGGGCAATGGTCAAGAAGGCGGAATTATCAAGGCGTTGTGCGCAAGCAGCCAAGAAGGAAGCAGGTGGGACACAAACGGTATGCAAGATAATGACGCCGTCGAGAGGAGAACGACCGAGGCAGAGAGACATGCAAAGGAATCAAGACGGTAGAAGACCCAACAACAACAACACCAACAACTCTCAGATGGACAATAGGACGATTAAAGGTGGTAAACCGAGCTGCTACAGGTGTGGCAGTACTTCACATCTGGGAAATGACAAAGCGTGCCCTGCGTTCAGGGCGAGATGCTCACATTGCAACATATTCGGGCACTATGAGAAGGTGTGCCGCCGGATGCCTAAAGGAGCGATGGTTAGGTATGTGGACCAAGAGCGAGGAGACGATGCAGACGAACATGAGGACGCTGAAGACCTAGAAGAGTTCCTCTATACTGATGTCCAAGTGCTGGAAATGGAAGGTGCGGGAACGGACAAGCCCAGGCTGAATATGCACATCGGTGGGATACCACTGGAAATGATAGCAGACAGCGGAGCACCCATCTCCATCATACAGAGGCAAGTGTGGGAAGAAAAGTTCGCACCCAAACTAGAGGAGACACTGCACCCGATGGATTTGAGGCCGGTCACCTATACGGGACAAAGAATTCCCATGTTGGGGTACTGCCCCCTCCTGTTCGAGTTCAGGGGCCGTCACGCAAACTGCAAATTGTACATTGCTGAGAAAGGCCCCTCAGTACTGAGCTGGAAAGACCAAGGAGCATTGGGTATACAACTCAACCCGGGGGGCATTGAGAAAATCCTGTTGATGGACATGGAAGGGAAGGACGACGTGGAGTCCTGGCAGAGAGCATACCCTAAAGTATTCAATGGACAAATTGGAGAACTGGCAAAATACAAACACCTCATAAAGCTAAAGGAAGGAACCAAGCCCGTAGTGCACAAGGTGAGGAACATCCCGTTCCGCAGTAGGGAAGCAGTGCAAACGGAGCTGGACAGGCTGGAAAAGGAGGGAGTGATCAGAGCCATAGAGAGTGCGGAATGGCTTTCGCCTCTAGTGGTAGCCCAGAAGCCGAATGGTAAGGTACGGCTGTGTGTCGATCTAAGGGAACTGAACAAAAACATTGTAATCGACAAATTTCCCCTGCCCCGAATTAATGAGATGCTAGCAAAGACCAAGGACATCAAATGGTTCTCCACGGTGGACTTGTCGTCGGCGTACCACCAAGTAAGACTACATCCATCATGCAGCCATCTCACGTCTTTCATCACGCCTTTTGGCTGCTATGAGTTTGTCAGGATGCCGTTTGGCCTTGCATCTGCAGCGGCGGTCTTTCAGAAGCTGATGTACCGGTTACTGAAGAACGTGGAGAACGTACAGTTCTTTCAAGACGACATCCTGGTAATGGGGAGAACCAAACAGGACCACGACGAGAAGCTCCACGAGGTGCTACGTACACTGCAGGAAAATGGTTTAACGGTGGAATGGACAAAATGCAGGTTCGGAGTGCAATCTGTCACATACCTGGGCCATGAGGTGAGCGAAAACGGGATAAAACCAAAAAGAGCCAACATGAAAGCGATCCTGGATGCACCCACGCCCAACAAGAAAGAAGACGTTCGGTCATTTCTGGGAATGGCCGAGTACTACAGTAAATTCATTCCTCATTTTGCCACGAAAACGCACCTCCTACGCCAATTGTTGAAGGAAAATAACAAATTCCTATGGAGCCAGGAGGAACAGGCGGAATTTGAAGCTCTTAAACTGGAGATGGGTGCTGCCATTCCCCTGAAAGGATTTGACCCCAGTGCGGAGTCCATCCTCACTACGGATGCTAGTGACCACGGCCTAGGGGCGGTCCTGATGCAGAAATCGGAAAATGGAGAAACATCGACGGTCAGCTTTGCGTCAAGGTCGCTTGCGTCCAACGAGGAGAAGTTTAGCGTTGTCGAGAAGGAGATGCTGGCAGTGGTGTGGGCTATGGAGAGATTTAGGCAGTACTTATGGGGAGCGAAATTCCTGGTGAGAACGGACCACAAGCCCTTGGTCCGAGTTCTGACATCAAGTGGCCACGCCCACGCGACACCTAGAATTGCCAAGATGACTCTCAGACTGTTGGACTTTGTGTACGAGGTGGAGCACATTCCCGGGCCGCAGAACAAAGTGGCTGACTTCCTGAGCAGAGCGACGGCTATGGAAGAAGCAGAGAGCAGTGAGAAACAAAATTGGGAAGGTTATCTAGTAGCCACCATCCAGGATACGGAAGAAGTGATGAGTGCCCAAGAGTGGGAGGAAGCATACAAGGAAGACATAGACTTGGAGGCCATCAAGGGATATGTGGCCAATGGGTGGCCGGAAAAGAGACACCTCAAGGAAGAACTGAGGAGGTACTGGGAAGTAAGGGATGAACTGTCGCTGGCGGAGTACCCCACATTCCTGCTCAGAGGAGACAAGGTGATCCCTCCACAAGGCATATTGGATCATCTGATGACTTTACTGCACGAGGGACACCAGGGCATCACCAAGACCAAAGCCCTTGCCAGGCAAGCGTACTGGTGGCCAGCCATTGATGCACAGATTGAACGACATGTGCGGAGCTGCGAGTCATGTGCCAAGGCTGACAAATCGCAGAGCATGTTAAGACCACCCCTGGGGAAATTCCCAGTACCTGATGGACCATGGGAAATGGTTTCAGTGGACATTATGGGCCCCATCCTCAACAAAGCAGGAACGCAGAAATACGCGGTAGTTCTCGTCGACAAGTATTCCAAATGGCCAGAGGTGGAGATAATGGAGAACGTGGACACTGAAGCAGTGGTGCGCTTCTTACGTGCCACGTTTGTCAGAGAAGGAATCCCGAAAATCATCACGTGTGACAATGGGCCGCAATTCACCTCTGCGAAGTGGACCGCCTTCGCAGCAAGGAACGGCATAGAAGTAAAACATTCGCCCATCTACCATCCTGCGGGGAACGGTCAGGTGGAACGTTTCAATCGGGTGATCATGGGCACCATTCAAGCGGCCATCAATTAGTGTCTGGACTGGGAGAAGGAGTTGGAGAAGATGATCTGGGCTTATCGGATCACCCCGGGGAGCACGGGATACAGCCCATTTAAGGTGTTGAGAGGAAGAGAGGCCTTCACCAAGGACAACATGGCATGGAGGAAATTAGTGGTGCAGAGTAAATGGTCACCAGCTGTGGTCAGGAAAAATCTGGAGAAGGCACAAGAAGTATACATGACACACTTTAACAAGAGACGTAACACAAGAGGAGTAGAACTGGAGAAGGGCGACTGGGTCAGGGTGAAACTAGCCATCCTCAAGAAAAAGGGAGAAAGCAAATTTTCACCACCGTTAAAAGTAGTGGAGCCCTATGCCCGGTCTGCCCTGCTCAGTGACGGGAAAGTGTGGTCACAGGACAGGATGGCCAAATGCAGCAAAATACTGAAGTGGGGAGACGAGACTAATGAAGGAGCAGAGGATGTAGGGGAAGAAGGCGAAAGTGAACGTAGCGGAAGGTGTGTCGAGAATGTAGGAGAAGGAGTGCAGCAAGTGGAAGACGGTGAAGGAGAAGACGGTACGAGTGAGAATACGAGGAACAAGTGCAAGGAAGAAAGCATGGAGGACGTGATAGACAGAGAAAGAGAATTTGCAGGAAAAGAGTCGGAGAGAAGGGAACCGGAAGGAGATGGAAGTATGGAAACGGTGAGAACCAGAGTGGGAAGGAAAGTAAGGATACCCGAGAAGTTCAAGGACTATGACATGAACTGGAAGTAAGGACTATATTGTATTACTGTTTGTTTTGCTTAAAGGGGGGAGATATGTGGTAGCGGTCTAGCAGTTCTGTCCCCGGAACAGGAAGTTCGGGGACGGGAAGTGGAAGGCGGCCATTTTGGATCGGCGCCGACCGCTAGAGAGATCAGACGCAGCTCCCGGCGCTCCGTTAAAATAAAGAAGTTAACCCAAAACTTATAGCGTCTGCGTGGTGAAATTTACATATTACACGGAGGCCTGGAATTCCCTCCCTCTGGAGCTGCGCAGCATCCAGGACACCATGCTATTTAAGAAACAGTTGAAGACCTTCCTTTTTAATCAACCCATTTAAATACGCTGCCCGTTGTTATGGTTCACCACCGCGCCGGGACACTCTTGAGTATCCGTGCGCGATATAAATGTCTATCAACATAACATAACAAATGTGACCGTACATACTCGTTGACCTCTTCTACTACATGTACAACACGGGAAGTGATATCACACAGACATTTATGCAGATGATGGATTGTGTTGTAAACTCGCATTGATGGATCTGACTGAAATCACAGGGATAGGGGCTAGGCTTCAGTTAAGACGGCTTAAGATGTTTTAAGTAAAACTAAGGCCACCATCACCATACATATCAGTCACAACAGGGCTTATTTACAAGAACTTAATGCCTCCGTAGTGTCAATTTTCTGACGTTACGGCGTGTCTTTTTTAAATCGCCTTATTTACAACTGCAGTTAGTGGCAATTTTCCAGCATAAATGTGAATTTTCGAATATGCTACGTCTGTTGGCAGGACTTACAGAAGGCAGAAAACAGCCAGTCTTAAAATAGGTGCAAACACTTGGGCCCACATATAAGATGTCTGGGCGCTGGACAGTGCTGCACCAAAAACAAAGGTCAGGAATGCGCCCTATTAATAGGAGCGCGCATTCCTGGGCCCCATTCATGAAAAGTGTTGCAACACTGCGATAAAACAGTTATTGGAGACTTTTCACTGTGCTGTCCTTGCGACACCATAGCTGCACCATATTTAACGTACGGCGCTCCATGTCGCAATCATTGAAAGATACGTCTGGAATCCTGACGTATCTGTCAGCGCTAAAGTCACGCATTGCTGCAATTGTGTTTCAAGCATGATGCAAGTCCAGCAATGAATGGGGCCAGCCTATCCCTATGGCACTGTGTCACTCTTACGCCTGCCAAGAGGCAGACGTAAGGTTTTTACGCAGTGGCATCTAGAATTGTTGCTGTAAAATCTGATGTGCCACTCCTACAAGGCTTTGTTGCATGGGAACGCCCACCCTGCATACATCATACCTGACGCAGGTATAATGTGACACAGTGCTTTACAAGGTCACGCATATGCCTAGATGCGTCACTTTGTACATCACCACCCCCTTTTCTGAATCATTTTGTCCACCATAAGCGTGGAAGGGTATACTCAGATGTGAGTCCCTTGCTCATTGCACCATCAGGATTCAAGCAAGCCGGGCCGACGACGCCTGAAATGGCAGAAACCGGTCCCCGGAAGCTTGTTTCCTTCCCAGTATAAGAATTGGCTTGGTAGTTTGGTTTGCCCTGTTCCTATCATGCACTGGGACAGGAACAGACTAATTTGCATATAGCCAAGTTCTGAGCTGGGATGGTGCAGTGAGCTAAAAAACGGTGATGGAGCAAGCCCTGATCTTTGGACTGGGTAAGAGTGGTCTGCTTAATTCAGGCACTCTGTTCATCACCACCCCCTTTTCTGAATCATTTTTTCCACCATAAGCGTGGAAGGGTATACTCAGATGTGAGTCCCTTGCTCATTGCACCATCAGGATTCAAGCAAGCCGGGCCGACGACGCCTGAAATGGCAGAAACCGGTCCCCGGAAGCTTGTTTCCTTCCCAGTATAAGAATTGGCTTGGTAGTTTGGTTTGCCCTGTTCCAATCATGCACTGGGACAGGAACAGACTAATTTGCATATAGCCAAGTTCTGAGCTGGGATGGTGCAGTGAGCTAAAAAACGGTGATGGATCAAGCCCTGATCTTTGGACTGGGTAAGAGTGGTCTGCTTAATTCAGGCACTCTGTTCATCACCACCCCCTTTTCTGAATCATTTTGTCCACCATAAGCGTGGAAGGGTATACTCAGATGTGAGTCCCTTGCTCATTGCACCATCAGGATTCAAGCAAGCCGGGCCGACGACGCCTGAAATGGCAGAAACCGGTCCCCGGAAGCTTGTTTCCTTCCCAGTATAAGAATTGGCTTGGTAGTTTGGTTTGCCCTGTTCCCATCATGCACTGGGACAGGAACAGACTAATTTGCATATAGCCAAGTTCTGAGCTGGGATGGTGCAGTGAGCTAAAAAACGGTGATGGATCAAGCCCTGATCTTTGGACTGGGTAAGAGTGGTCTGCTTAATTCAGGCACTCTGTTCATCACCACCCCCTTTTCTGAATCATTTTGTCCACCATAAGCGTGGAAGGGTATACTCAGATGTGAGTCCCTTGCTCATTGCACCATCAGGATTCAAGCAAGCCGGGCCGACGACGCCTGAAATGGCAGAAACCGGTCCCCGGAAGCTTGTTTCCTTCCCAGTATAAGAATTGGCTTGGTAGTTTGGTTTGCCCTGTTCCCATCATGCACTGGGACAGGAACAGACTAATTTGCATATAGCCAAGTTCTGAGCTGGGATGGTGCAGTGAGCTAAAAAACGGTGATGGATCAAGCCCTGATCTTTGGACTGGGTAAGAGTGGTCTGCTTAATTCAGGCACTCTGTTCATCACCACCCCCTTTTCTGAATCATTTTGTCCACCATAAGCGTGGAAGGGTATACTCAGATGTGAGTCCCTTGCTCATTGCACCATCAGGATTCAAGCAAGCCGGGCCGACGACGCCTGAAATGGCAGAAACCGGTCCCCGGAAGCTTGTTTCCTTCCCAGTATAAGAATTGGCTTGGTAGTTTGGTTTGCCCTGTTCCCATCATGCACTGGGACAGGAACAGACTAATTTGCATATAGCCAAGTTCTGAGCTGGGATGGTGCAGTGAGCTAAAAAATGGTGATGGATCAAGCCCTGATCTTTGGACTGGGTAAGAGTGGTCTGCTTAATTCAGGCACTCTGTTCATCACCACCCCCTTTTCTGAATCACTTTGTACATAAGGCGCAACGTGGTGCAAAGTATGCCAAGAGAAAATGACGCACAGGCAGCGATAAACTTCCAGAAGGGGCTCATGAATAAGCCCCCTGTGTATTTTTCAGCTACGTTGACCCACAATGGCTGTCATGCACCAATGCAGGCAACCATGTGCCATGGTGCAAGGGTGACTGTGTTGCGGAGTTGATTGATGTTGTGCAGGTAGAGACACCTGCCTGCACAAAACCTATACATCCAGGGTTTTTTCATCCTTCTCTGTGTTCTGCAGAATGCTGTACACATTGAAAAGTGAAAAATAAGGAGAAATTAAAACATTTATTCTTGTAGCGCCTCCAAAACATCACACCTTGGTGTGGTATTAGATTCTGAAGCATTCCAAAGGTTTACAGTTTCTTATAAACCTGGGAATGCTTCAGATTCCATTGCTTTGGGGTGGGTACTACCACAGCAACGTCCATTGAACGCCCCTTTCATACTGTTTAAAGTGTAAAAGAGGCACATATTTACAAGTCCATGAAAAGCCATGTAAAGTGGCTTTGCGTGGCCTTGTAAACATCCTGTGGCACATTGCGCAACCGGAACGTTAAACATGTGACGTCACCTCATTGCAAGAGTGCCGCTAGGCTTGGATAATAGAAGAAATCCCATAATTCATCCTTGGCAATGTCAACGACGCCATGGACCTCCTGCCAGTGCGGCTTGGAGCATCAAAGAGACCACCACCACCACCCATGACATGCATCGCTCACCCGAACAACTGCTCCGTTCCCTTTAGTTGACAACTGGACCTGATGCATTCTAAGTGCTGACATCTGTACACCAGAACTTCAGCAACAGAAAGCTGGAGACCAGGAACCACAGAAAACCAGAGACTCTCTGGAGCTGTCTGTAATTGTGGAAGGAGAGACGCACAGCCAGTCAAGATTAAAGTAGGTTATCTGCAGTCGGAGCAGTCACATCCGAAGGCTACACGGACTCCGCACCGGATGGCCACATCGCAATGGAGCCCACTTTGCTGGGGGAACGTTCAGGGGAAGTGTTGGGATCCTGTCTCTGAATGTGATTGCACATCGTCGTCGCCACATGCAGCAGATTCTGCCTCTCTTGTATAACCTACTGCAGATTGGGGGTGGCTTGTAGTTATGGCGGGGACGCCCGCTCCTCCTACGCCTCCCAGCATGACTGGTTCCACGAATGACAGCTTGTTGCGCAGAACCTTCACTCCCTGTCTGCAGCACCAGGCCACCAGTAGATTGCAGCCAGGTCCAGACCTGCTCAGCAGCGTCAATGAATTATGTGTCATCATCTGAGATCATTTGCAGCCTTTACAGGTAGAGGAGGAAGTATTTGATGCCCAACTCACGGAGGCATCGCTTAACCACTAGAGACTAGCCCCTCTGCCTCTGCACCCCTGTGGCGAGGTCAGGAAAGAAAATAACTGTGGCGTTATCTATTTTCAACTTCCCCAGCTTGCGTAGATCCCTCAGGACAGCAACACGATCCCTGTAGGAGTCGGAAGAGAAAGGGTCTAGGACCTCTCCTCTGCAGTGGGCGGCTCACCCGCACTCGATGGACCTGCTCCACAACAAAGAATCGGGAGGGTGCACCTGCTGGCAGTAGGTCACAAAACCATGTCTCAGTATATGCCACTGCATCAGCCCCTTCTGCTCCCTCAGGCAGACCCAACACCCTCATGTTGTTACGCTGGGAGCGGCCCCCCATTTCCTCTGCTCTTCTTGCCAGTGGCTTCACATGTGCCATTAGCCACTACACCTCCAATGCTCAAGGAACTCAGGGGGACTTTGGCCAGTTCTTGCTCAATGTTCTGTACCTTGTAAGTCAGTGCACTCCTGGATGATGTCGACTGTGATTTTGTCTATGCGGCCCTTAAAGTAAGTGCCTATTTGATCAAGGGAGGTACCCAATGCGAGTACAGAGTCTAGTTTTGAGTCCAGGCTGTCCACTGTCACCCGCCCCAGCGGACAGCGGTTACCAGCCGCTTGGTTCACGGAGATGCAGGAGCAGCCAAATCTCGCTAACAACCCCGTCTGCAGGCGGGCCATCGCTGCGCCAGATGCCCAGGCACTATGTATGACATGTGGTGCAGTGCAGTGTGGCAAGCCGTCCCCTCTCCTCCAGTCAGGTGTATGCTAGCCATGAATCTTCATTAAGGCGGCACAGATGGAAATCTCCCGTACACCCAAGAGCTCACTACCAGGAGGTGAGGAAAGGCAGCACCACATGGTCGCCTCCTCCCATCTAACAGTGATGACCAGATTCCTTGTTCCCCAGTGCCCCAGTGAGAGATGGGAGATCAAGCTGCACACCCAAGGGCCTAGGCTTGAAACGACCCCTGTGCCCTTGGCACCTGCAGCCACCAATGGCTGATGTCAGTGACCAGAGTCAGTTAGTGGAGTCCTCCACCAGTCTTGTGCTGTGCCCTCGGTGAATGTAGGTCAGCCACAGCACAGGGATTGCTCGCGGCATGGTGTGTGCCGCCCCCAGACACTAGGTCTGGGCCTGACTCAACTCCCGGGCCTCCTCCGCTCTGCATCCCACCTTATCCTCACCTAGACATTGACACTGGGGCTCAATCCGCCATGCTCTCTCCTAATCTGTGACTCAGCCAGCAGGATCTTCAGCCAGATGGGATTTGACAAACCTGGGTACAGCAGTCACCGCCAAGTCTGCTGGGGAACCTCCCAAATGCAGGTGATGCAATAGGGTCCGCTTAGGCGTAAAGTTGCAGCGTACCTGCCAGTGAAGTTCGGCACAGCTCATGCGAGGCACCCTCCTATTTATAGGCTATTTTTGCCTCTAGAGGCTGACAAGTGACGGGCTGACTAACGTGAATTTTTCTGCTCCTAATTGGCCTTCCTCACTTTTATCTCGCTAACGTCAAGTTTTTTATCGCCTTGACGCTACTGTTAGAGGCAGTTTTTGCCATGACTAGCTGATAGTATCGCATACGTCAATAACAGGGTGATAGTTTTCGAATATAGACAGTGTTAAGAAGCTTGCCGCTAACTAACGCAAACACTGGTTAGCGGCAATTCTTGTAAATATACCCCACAGTCACTTGTACCTGTTTGTATCGCGGGAAGGGTTGCTGGTACAATCAAAGATACACAAACTTTAGGGTCAAAGGGTAGACAAGCTAAGGTATGAGATTACAACCATCATGCGTCTCTAGGCCATTTCAAATTCCCTTATCATTCACCAAAAGGTTCGTTAGGACGAGTAAACACAATAATGATTCAGGTCCTTCTTTTTGAGCTCACAAGAGACAGCGGTCCTCAAATCTGAGTGCACACACCTTGTCCCCCATACATAAAAAAGAGGCAACTAGTCCATGTTTCATCAGGTCTTTCAACAAGTGAGATCATTCAGCAAAGGTCCCAAATATCAGAAGAAGTGCTACCTGTTTCTATTCATCGAAGAAGGATCAGTGGTTATGCGAAGGGATTGTCTTCGACTGTAGGCAGATGAACGGTCTTCAAAATGTGACACCGTACCAAAAATACTTGCTGAGGGCACATGTCGACGTGTGCATTTGCTGAACCGAGGTCATTATTTGTTAACAGGATATGCACTGAAGTGATGGCCATCTGGCACTTAAAATGCTGTGGTCTCACCCTCCTTCAAATGCACCCATTGCCTCCCATGAGCTCTGGACACAGCCCTGCTCATGTAAACTGATCCTTGTTCTTCACCATCAGGGTTAAATATTGGAATTACCATGGAAGAGCCCCAGTGTTCCTTCCATACACATGTGAGTGATTTTGGAAGACAAATAAAAAGACCTGAACACTAACTTTCATGCACTCTAATGTAAGGGAGAGGCTACAAATCAAGCAAGGGACAAGTTTAACCCTATCTACAGATAACCTTCCCCTGCTTGAGTTCTATGCTTGCTATGGGCAATGCTTAATATGAGCAGGTGGTTTCCGGTGTTCGGCACCAGCGCTTAATTGTCAACACCGCCACTTGTAACAGTCTGTCTAATTTACAAATGAGCACAACAACAGTTGTTTATTAATACAATATACATCAAAAATAACTATTAACTGCAGCTCAAGTCATTCTTAAAGGTTTGGGGGCCCAGAATGGACCGAATTGTCACACTTGTAGGAGTGGGATGGTTAATAATTGTGTTGGTATTTTTATTGGTAGCACCGGCAAGGACAATGTGCAGAGCAAGCTGCACTTGCCTCCTGACAAAGGCCTTGGCACTTAGTTTCTTTCTTACAAATTAAGCACTGGCTCTGGACATGTATGCTGTAAGAGAAGTAGAGCAGACTTGCTCATCCCTCCGTGAATGAGGGACACACGATGCATCTAACATACCACGGGGCAGATTTATGATAACTGGCGCATCCCCAGGGATGCGCCAGTTATTTTGCGCCGCTGCTCCGCCACCCATGGTGCGCCGCATTTACAATGCGGCACACCATGCGGCAAAAACGGCACAGATGCGTGACGCATCTGTGCAGTAAAGGTGGCGCATTGCTGGAGTTGCGTCGCAAGCGCGACGCAGCTCCAGCAAGGCTCGGGGGTGCCCCATCTATATAATGCTGCGTCTAGACCTACGCCTGCTTCAAGCAGGCGCAGGGTTTTGACGCAGCATTGGCCTGAAAGTGACTGAGTGAAATCTTATAGATTTCACTCAGCCACTTTTGGGAGGCGCACCTGCCCCGGAACGCCCACCCTGCGCCGGAACGCCCACAAGTGGCGCAGGGCTTTACAACGTGATGCATCTGCCTAGATGCGTCACGTTGTAAATGGGTCATAGGGATGCGCCACGTTTACGCCGCAGTTGCGTGACGCAAACGTGGTGCATTCCCATCATAAATCTGCCCCCACATGCTCAACAGTGCTTAACCCCTTCCATGCTCATGACGAGCTCAGCTTGTCATGCAGTACAGTGCTCCTGTGCTCATGATGAGATGAGCTCGTCATGACCACACCCATTTTATTGCTGTCCAGCACAGCAGAGGAACATGTGCAGCAGCCATGTGGTTAATATGTAAAAGAATGAGTGCTGTTGCCTTCTCCTTTTGAGACAGTTTTTACGTATTTTCCTTCCTTCCGCACTCTTTCTCTCAGTAAATGTCAGATGAGGAAAAATCAGTACCGGAAACCACTGGCTAAAAGTAAACACTGCTTAGACTTCAGGTGCATATGGCCGAACTGCATGAATGCAATTCATTTTATGCACTCAAAGCAGTGCATTTTGTGCACACACCCGTTCGTTTTAGAAACACTTAGAGATTGGTAGAGTGCCTGGGATTTGAACTATAGGAGTGCACTTTAAAATCGCTTCGTTGGGACGCTCCAAACTTTCAATGAAGATTTTATATAACTATTTATAGTATATTTTGCCAAAGGTTAAAATATACCACTTAAATTCAAACCGATACGGCCTTGATCTTGAGTTACCCTGTGCAGTATCCCCAGAAGGGTGAAACCTCTCTAGGCAACTACAAGCGGTCTGATGTTTCTGGACCCTGTTTTACAAACTGCAAAGCTGCAGGGGCTCCAGGCAGAGGTGCAGCCTGTTACCTGCCCCTTTCTTGCACCATGCAGGAGTAGATAACGCTCCCTGTAGTATTGCCCTCTCCTGCTGTGCCCATGGCTGTCAGAAAGGGAGTCGCAGCTGCGATCCCTGTCTTGCTTCTTGCGACCTCTTGCACTAGCTTTATAGACCCTGACCACAGAGGTGGCAACATCATTGCCAAAAACACAGAGGAGGCTCTGCACTCCCTAATTTTAGCCCTTTGGTTTGAGCACGTGCTGCATGTGCTCTCGCTTGCAAGGTGTATTGTGTGTAGTAAAGGGCATAGAGCCCGCCCATTGCTTACCATTCGTTGACTTATTTGTCACTCTTCTTTGCTTACTCCAAAATAGCCAGCACAGGCCAAGGGTCACTCCCATTCTTTTCAGAGGAGCATGGACCAAGCACAGATTAATTCCTTGCCCATCCTATGCTTGCGCCTTGACTGAGGTACTATTATTTCTCCCCCTCCTACTCACTTTCCTATTCAATTTGTTTCATGACTATAAAAAAAGTGCTATGATGCGGTCAACGCTGGCTACATCATAGCGCTTTTTTTCTTAGCTTTAAGCCATGTTGCACAGCAGCTCAGGTGAGTGAGGAAAAGTGACTGACAGTCAGTGACAGGTAGTGAGTTAATATGAATCAGACTGTGTGTCAGAGAGTTTGAGTGAGCCAGAGCGAGTACAAATGAGATTAAGGCGACTGCAAGTGAGTGAGAATGAATAGAAATAAACATAAGAAAGTGTGACAAAGTGTGACTGAGAACAAGTGTGAGTGAGAATGAGTGAGTGCAAGTGAGTTATAATGAGTATGATTGAGTGAATGTAAGTGATTGTTAGTGAGAAAGCAGTACTAGGCTTGTAAGTATGTAGCTGATCTTAACATTCTGAAAGTGATTCTTATCTTATAGAGACACTCGCATACTGGAGGCGATACTTACAATGACAAACACCTGTCACAAAATACTGGCACTGGCACGCCAGAGGTAATTCTTGGCATAATGGGCAACCATGGTAAAATACTGGTGCAAGCATATAACAGGTAATTCTTGACATATGGGGCATATGTAGAAAAATGCTGGCATACTTGTGGACATTCTTGGCAAGAGGTCACCCTGGGCAAAATGCTGGTATCAGCACATTTGAGGAATTATTGGCATACAGGAGGATAACTTGGCATATAGAGAGTGGCAACCATAACAGATAACTGGCCCTAACATTATTAGATAATTTGTGACACAAGCATCACCTGTGGCATTTGGACAGCATTAATGGCAAAATTCTGCCATTGGCATATACTGTGTAATTGTTGTTAGAAGAGGGCACCTATCACATATGGGGGTGTTAGAAATGGGGTTTGTGGTTGGCTAGGGTATGCACCTAAGCCAGGCAGAGCCCACCACTCTAGTCAGGATAAGGGAGTTACACAACCAAGATAACCCCTGCTCATATATGTATATAACACCTAGACCACAATCACATAAATCAAAAATCCCTTTGCCAACAAGGCAACTGTTATAACATCACAGGTAGCGCATGCAACAAAGTACATACTTATAGGTTGCCCGCATGATGAAAACAACACCATACAACATCACTGTACATATTGTTCATGTCCGGAAATGATACTCGTAATTCTATCATTGCAAGGTATAAAACAACATAAATCACTATATCAGAGCATGAAATGCAGCAGTTAGGTAGGCATAACACATACATCACCAAATATCCCTCAATGTAATAAGCAGGACATAAACCACAAGAAATGACCATAAGAGAGTAGGAGGCAGTGTAGCTGCTCTCCTACTTCTTATTATGTGGTAATTTAGGGATTCCATACATGCCACTGGAGCCTCTGTGCTTCTTTTAGGTATATTATGGTACTGGGGAATTGTGGCAAGTTTTCTTGGTGACTGGGGGTCTCTATTGAGGTGTCATCCCGTCCTTGGGACAATATCTGGTGCCCCCAGGTATGCAAAGGCATGGGGGGCACCCACAGCAAGAAGCCACTTGCAGTGGCACGAAACCAGTGCCCCAAGTAGCGAAGAGAAAGCTGCCTGCAACTGCGCAATGCAGCTGCTGAACCAGCTCAGTAAACAATGGCACTGCATTGTTGTGGCCAGCTCAGGACAGAGGCAGTGTCACAATCAACTTTCTCTCCTTGCAACTATTGTGCCAGCAGTGAAGGGCGGGTACGGCCTTTCTCACCGGGACCTGCACACAGCAAGACAACAGCGGAACTCCTCTGCTGATCCTAGAGTTATAAGTAGTGGGCACCGCGCGCTAACTGCGGGCCCAAAGCACTCCACATGCGCTGGACTGAGAAATAAAGCACTCTTCACATGCTTTCTTTTACCAAAGGCAGAGAGCAGTCCAGTTCTTTTGCTGCTACAGACAGGAGCAGCAACAGCAGTCCGACCCGCCCACACACATCAGGGGCAGCGCTCCTCACACAGCTCTCCCAGCTCTCCTTCCAGGCAGGTTCATTATGGATCTACAAAGGTTTTTTTGAAGTCTGATTTCCCTGAGACTTCCAACAGGAAGCAAGCTCTGCATCAATCCCTTGGAGACCTTCTCAAGCAGGATACCACAGCAGGGCAAAAGGAGTCAGTCCTTTTCCTCTGCCCACAAATAGAAGCAGCAACTGCAGGCCAACCCATCCCTCACACATAAAAAGGCAGCATTTCTCTCATAGCTCTTCAGCTTTTCTTCATGGCAGGGTTCTCTTGTTTCCAGAAGTAATCTAAAGTCCTGGGGGTTTATGTCCTATACTTCTAGCCCATTTTCTCCGGATAGTCTTTGTTTCAGTCTCCCTGAGCTCAGTACAAACCAATTCTGTCCTCCCTGGGCCAGCTGGACCTCAGGGGCTGGAGACAGCATTGTGCAGGGGAGACACACCCTATTTGGGTGCTTGTGAAAACTCCTCCCACCCACTGTAAATGCAGAAAGGTCTTTTCAGCCTGGTTATGAGTCATTTTATCTTCATGGATGTTGGGTGGGGCTCCACTTTCTTTCTTTTCTGTTTATTTGTTATTACTCCAATAGGGAAAAATATTATATCAGTCACTATTCGTGCAATAAAAATGGAGTACAATTACCTGGAAAATGACCCACCTTGGTAACTGAGGTAAGTAAAAAATGCTTTTAAATTTATGTTGTATACATGTTTGCAGAGGAAAATGTGTGTATGTGTGAATGTCTATATATGTGTAAGTGTGTGAGTGAGATTAAAGGTCAAATGGCACCTGATGTCACATACGTTACCGCTGGCATTTTGGTGAATTGACGTCCATGAAGAACTCGAAGAAACACCCTATTAGATGTTTGGCTTACTTGCTCACTACACTTTACTGCAAGTATTCTGCCCCCGATTTTCTCTGATCATGTCAGCATCCTAGCATAGGTGGTATCTAAAATAAACAATTGTCTGGTTTTATTGTTAAATTAGTTGTGCAGTTATTATGGAAGTTCAACTATGTCAATTATTGTGATGTAACCAGGTTTAATGTAATGTAACATAATTTCATAGGAAGGCTGAGGGTGAAAGGTCATATGATGTTACTTCTTGTGATGACATTAAGGTCAAGCAGCGTGTGATGTCATTTTTGCTCCCCCAGGCAGTTTGGTGAATCAACGTACATGGCTATGCCTTACCCTGGCCTCGCCTAGCCCCTGCCCTGGGACTGCAGTAGTCACCCTGAAGCCATTTACCTACAAGCTTGAAGCAGGTGGTGATTAGCAGCTGTAACAGGGCCGATATTTGGCCCGGATTCAGGAAGGAGACTCAGAACCGGACTTGCCACTCCTGGGTCTGTTTGTTAGTCCCTGGTCCATGGGCAATAATTTGGAATGCATGTCATTTGGAGCGTAAATACTGACAGAAATCACAGATTCTGACGCCCACCCACTCCCCCGCACACACAGTATCCCTGCACCAGACAAAGGGGAACAGAAGCTGTGATACCTAATATTAATTCTAATGGGTCTCTGAGAATCTGGCCTGATTATATTGGCTTTGTAAGGTTTCAACAACCCCAGGTGTTATGTCCTTTGTTCTCTGGATCACGCTCAACACCTGGCCCTGGATGTCAGCTGCACCTGCCTTTTGATCTTGGAGAACAAACAAAAGAGCAATTTCACAGGAAGAGAAAACATTTCTTGGAAGTGTGACAAGAGCACCTGATGTAGCATCATTGAATCTACATCAGGGAAAATATGGTGAGATGAAATTGCACTCCGTGTTTAGGCTCCAGGGGATGCAGGCTATGGCCAAGGTCTATGCAGTATTTTACATATTGAAACCCACTTAGCCTGTGGACTGTCCATGCAATTGACTGGAGAGAAATTTGTTTAAATCTAGAGTAATTGTTGAGGAGGACCTGTGGTCAGACAGAAGAGAGAGTTCATTGATAGTAACTGTTGCCAGGAGCAGAGCGCATTGCTCCTTGTTCAGTGAGAGCTGTTGTCTCAGACTGGAGAATTCAGGATTTCCAGAGAAATGAGAATGTCGCGCAGAAATGAACAGTAGACGCGGAAGCTGCTGTTACTCGAGGGCGAGGTGCTGCTAAGATTCACAGCCTACACCAAGGAGAGATCTAGAAGAGATCCAGTGCTGAGGGAGATGGACCAGGACTTACTTACGGGCTACAAACACCACTAAAGGATAGTCATCTCTTCTCTTTATCCTGGATGTATTCACAGGAAACCCGGTATATCTTTTGAGCCACATAGAGGGCCCGATCCCAAAGGAACGTACGACGCATGTGCGGAATCTTAGCACTTTTGGTGGAATCTCTGTACTCGTTGTAGAACTTCCGTCCTAGTGGCGGAATCTCCACACTCATGGCGGAATCTCCGCACTGCCTGAGTGCAGAGATTCTGCCCCAGTGGGGGACTCCACATGCGTAACTTTATGAGTCGTAAGTCCCTTTGTGAATAGGACCCTTAGGGGCAGATGTACAAGGACTGGCGCATCCCTGCATATCAGCAGGGATGGGCCAAGTAAGATGCGTCACACAAGTTTACCCTTGCCCCACCACAGATGTGCCGCATTTACAATGCAGCGCATCGTGGCGCTAGGATAAACAGATACGTGATGCAACTGATGGCGTAAGGGCAGCGCATTGCCGGAGTCAAGACGCAAGCGCGAAGCAACTCCAGCAATGCTCAGGGCCTGCCCATACCTAACATGCTGCATCACGCCTTACGCCTGCTTTAAGCAGGTGCAGGGTTTTGACGCAGGGGCGTCGGAAAAGTGATGCAGTGAAATCTTGTCGATTTCACTGCGTCACTTTTCCGAGGCTTTTTCCGACGGATCGCCCACCCTGCATACATTAAACCTGACGCAGGTTTAATGTGGCTCAAGGTTGTCACGTTGTAAATAAGGTGCAACATGGTGCATGGTTTACGCCGCTGCTGCATTACAGAAGTGACACAACAGCTGCGTAAATGTGTCACAAGGGGCTTGTAAATCTGCCCCACAGTGCTTAACTGTGCACTGAATGACTTTGGTGTAGATCTCCAAACGAGTAAATAAAAAGCATTTGTTGATCTAGTCCAATTTCACTTGGTAACAATTAAAGTTTTTTGAAAGAAATATGGATGATGCATAAATAGTTCTAGTTTTTCGTATAATGAAAGGGTTTAATATTTACAGAAATCCGTCTAAACCCGAAAGACATTGAATGATTTATCTAACTCCACTGGCCGTGGGGAGGTTGGAGAGGGGTGTGGGTGTGAAGGTGTGTGTGTGTGTGTGAGAGAAGAAGACAATGACAGGTACAGCTTAATCCTGCAATCAGCAGACTGGTAAAATATGAAGTAAATGTATGTTTTATTACAAGGAGACAATTACTTTAAAGCCGACTCAATTGTTTATATTTACATGCATGTATTTAATAGCCAAGCTAGTATTTTATAGTTTTGTATCAAATATAAATGCAAGTGATATTTATGTTTATGGATTGCCAGGTTTTAGGTCATTTTATGGGATAGTGTTTACATATGCATATTTATGAAATAGTTTCTATATGGTTATGCCTCTGTCTGTCTCCTATAAAGCCTTGATGCATTACAAGATGCAAGCAAAAGCTAGAAAGAACTTTCGCAAGATGTTGGCAGCATACAAATATGTTATTGTGTAGTTGTTCCAGCAACGCATTTTGATTTATTCAAGTAAAGTCTTTATCGTTATTTCAGCCTAAAAGGCCTTTAAAAGAGCAACATAAATACATAAACACAGAAATACATTAAGAACAAAATAGAAATGCAAAGCATCTACAAAAAGTTGGACTTGTATTTATTATAATAAAAACCAGAATAAAATATGTTAAAACATTAAATGAACAGCATTAGGAGGGAACCTTTTCCTGTCTTAGCCTACACATAGACATCAAATAACTTGAAACGGCAAAGACAATGGGCTGGCTTGTGTCACTTCTATGTATTCTGAGGGCAATGCTGTAAATCCTCTGACCCAAATTGCGACAAAGTGGCAAAATCCACTTCTTCCTTGGTCTATGATAGGCTGGACAGAATAAAATTACATGTTCGCACCTGGGGAGAAAGGGCATCTTCTGTCGTGATCCGAGTTCCCAGACCTCCATGCAGTAGTAAAAGCACGAATTGGGAGGATCTCTAAATGACATTTTAAATACATGACCCCAGAACGGGAGGGTTGGGGAGGTGGGGGGTTCCACCTATTCCAGGAATGGCTCGAAGCAGTAGCCAACTTTGAACTCCAAGAAAGAAGCAGTGAGGGAACCCACCCTGCAGTCTCTTTGAATAGTTTGATCACGTGTTGCCAATAGGCCCTTTTCAATGCCTGTTTGGAGAACAGTACAATATCAGCTGGTGTTGACAAAGACTGCCAAGACCAATCTGTCGGTACACAGACATAATATCGACTCCAAAATATCGTTTGGACATAATATCGACTCCAAAATATCGTTTGGAGAAAATATCGACTGGACAGAATATCGACAGCCAAAATATCGTTTTTAAGGTAAGTGAAGTAATATCGTTTTAAGGTAAGTGAAGTAATATCGTTTTTATTTTTAGGGTTCAGGGTCAGTTTTGGGTTTTTGGGTAAAGGGGTATTTTTAGGGTTCAGGGTCAGTTTTGGGTTTTTGGGTAAAGGGGTATTTTTAGGGTTCAGGGTCAGTTTTGGGTTTTTGGGTAAAGGGGTATTTTTAGGGTTCAGGGTCAGTTTTCAGTTTTTGGGTAAAGGGGTATTTTTAGGGTTCAGGGTCAGTTTTCAGTTTTTGGGTAAAGGGGTAGTTTTAGGGTTCAGGGTCAGTTTTCAGTTTTTGGGTAAAGGGGTATTTTTAGGGTTCAGGGTCAGTTTTCAGTTTTTGGGTAAAGGGGTATTTTTAGGGTTCAGGGTCAGTTTTCAGTTTTTGGGTAAAGGGGTATTTTTAGGGTTCAGGGTCAGTTTTCAGTTTTTGGGTATTATTTTATTATATTTTATTACTATATATATATGTTTAATAAATATGAAATAAAAAAATATTTATTTAACTTTCATTAATTATTTAATTATTATAAGTTAATTTAAGTAATTTTAAGTATATTTTAGTAATTAATTATTAATATTAATTTAATTTAACACTGTTTTTAGTAAATACGATATTTTTTACAACTATATTTTTGTAAACGATATTTTGTACTCGATATTTTTGTACTTACCTGTTTGTACATACAAACTCGATATTTTTGCTGTAGATATTTTTTCCTCGATATTTTGGGTAGTCGATATTTTGGTAGTCGATATTCTTTCAGTGATCCCAATCTGTCTCAACCAATCCCTGACCACCCTAAACCAGGAAATCTTGCAAGACCCCAGCTACCCAATTATACCGTCTAAAGCTCGTCCAAGAAATATAAGTTCA
Organism: Lissotriton helveticus; assembly: GCF_964261635.1. NCBI lineage: Eukaryota > Metazoa > Chordata > Amphibia > Caudata > Salamandridae > Lissotriton > Lissotriton helveticus. The sequence goes on from NC_136061.1 coordinate 309,365,038, forward strand.
GGGGGTGACCATAGCCGTTGCCAATACATTAGTGGTTTCAACCCCAATACATCATTGACTCGCCTTATCACATGATCTATCGTAATTGGCACAAGGGGGTACTTACTGGAAGTTTATTCATACCCCTCATATACTGGTTTTCTACTACTTCAAGGGGCCTAGCATCACACACGTTCCATAATTCGGCACCATACCATGAGGCCCCCAATTATTGTCACCTTTGGATCTTTATGCTGGGTTAGCAGGTCCTTATGCGGATGTGCACTGGGCCTTTAAAATACCTCCACAATATTGCTCAAGCTTAATTTTGCACTTCAGAACATGGAACGAAGGGTCAAAGTGATCAGATAAAGTCACCCTCAAGTAATCGAACACTCGAACACGCGCCAAGCTTTCCCCATTGAGAGTGGGTTTGAACAGGTTGTAGGGCAGAGATTAAAGACAATGGGCCTTATTTATGAAGGTCTTGTGCCGCCAGTGCATCACTTTTAAAATGGGGAAAAGTGACGTACCAGTGGCACAAGGCCTTCACAAATGATGGCCTATATATTTAGTCTTGTCAAGGTTGATCTCCAGCCCCCTTGACTCGCAGAAGCCCCCAAAGCCATCCTAAAGCTTTTGAAAGCCCATGGGAGATTTGGATAGCAAGAGGTTATCATCCACCAACAGTAGAGATGGGACCTTTACCCTGGCAAAAAATGGAACATCACCTTCATACTTCTCCAGATGTAAACTAAGCTAAAAATATAAATGAGAAAGAGAGTTGGGACCAACACTCACCCCTGCCTCACCCCTCGATTTACCGGAATAGGATCACTTAACTCACCCTTGGATCCACATCTGACCTGTGAAAAATTCTTAGGGGCAGATTTATGAAGGCCTTGCGCCGCCGGTGCGTCATTTTTAACATGGGAAAAAGTGACGCACCGGCGGCGCAAGGCCTTCATAAATAAGGCCCTTAGTATATAGCCTAATGACAACTTTTAAAAGATAGGCAGATACTTCTATATCTGCCAAGACCCTCCATGGAGACTCTCTTGGGATTAGATCGAAGGCAGATCAAAGATCCACAATAATTTTTTATAATCGTCTTCCCCTCAAAGACACATACTTCCAATACAATAATTGTAATCGAAGATCTGGTCAATAGTGCTTATACCTTCTCTGAAGCCAGCCTGCAATGGGGTCAAGACTTCCATGTCTACTATCCACTCACTCCGTCTGTTCAGGATGATAGGAGAAAACTGTTTTTGAGCACTATTGATAGGGCTTATAGGTCTATAGTTGGCACAAGAGATCTACAGCCTTTTTTAAATTGGGAAAATATTTGCCCCTGCCCACATAGAGGGCATGAGAGCACTGGATAATAGCGCAATAAAAAAAAGAAAAAAGTAGTGACACCATATATCTTTGAACATCTTAAACAGGCCACCGGGCACTTTATCTAAGCATAGCGCCTTGTTGGGTGTCCAGAAATTTGGAGACCTCTACCTCTGTTATGCAGGAAATATGTGTGAGGGATAGATCAATGTTGAGGTAAATAGTGGCAGCACTAACGGATTACCAGTGCTCCACATAACCTTCTTACTCTCAGCTATAGTCTGAGATGCTGCCTCTACTACAGTCTGGAAATGTCCTAATGGGTTTAGCATCAGATTTTCCTGGACTTCTTCTCAAGCATACAAATTGGTGAAATGGTCAACCCAGGCACTTGCCGCAATATTATTATAAAGTGGAGCCTGTATGCCTCCGTCGCCCCCTGCAACTAAATGCCAGATGGTACAGAAGTCTTTACTTGTGAACGCATTTAACAACGTAGACAATCTGCCACATTCCCACTCTCTTCTAGCTTTTAAGATAGAAGCATTATAATGCAACCTAGCTGCCCAAATAGCATCATGGGGCCCTGTTCTTAGGGACCCTAACAAAGCACACCTGACTTCCAGGCAAGGCTTAGTGTACCATGACGCCTCCTTTTTACTTGTTCTTGTCCCCCAAGAGTCTTTTGAAAGTAGTACCCTGAGGGAGGCGAACATAGAATTATGGAATGTGTGTAGATTCTGCAAAGGGTCTAAATTGCTACCCGCCACTGACTCGAACCCTACAGTTACGACCTCTAACACCTTCTAGAAAGTTTCTTCTGACTCTGCCACCACACTCCAATTGAGCCTCCGCCGATTATTAGTGGTCACTAATCTTCTCTCTAGGGCCACATTTGGGGCTGCAGGGAGAGAATCACCCAGGGCTACCAGTGATAGGCTCAGGGCATTATGCTAACTATTCTGCCTTTGGGTTACCACTATGTCTACCAAGGCTGGCCATAGTCTTATATCCAAAATTATTTAGTCAATAATACTGGAGAGATGTAAACAATTATAAGGGTCTCTCCCCACCCTGTCTGATTTGGATCTCCCATTACATGTCCTAAGGGCGTTCTGGAGAGTAAATACTTTTCAGCTGCAATACTGTAGTGGACCACCGCTTAATGGGAGGGAGTAAAATTTCCAGGATGCCCCAAACGTGGTCTTCTTCATTACAGAGGTCTTTATGCGGAGCTGCCAAGGGTTTGAATCTACAATTAAAATCCCCCACAACTATTTGAAAGAAAATTGTCGTCAGGTCGGTCAGATATCTAGCCAGAAGATCGATTACCTGGGACTCAACTTCACTACTGCTGGTTTTACAATAAACATTATACAAATAGTACACCCCACCAGAAGGAAAGGATAGAACAATACATTGGGTGCCTGCACTGTCCAGGGGAATTACCTTCGACTTATAACACAGAAAAGTACTAACCAAAACTGACAGTCCCCCCGATGGCCTACCCTTCCCTAGGGTGGTAGCAGGCACAGAAGATTCACATACCCTGCACGAAAGTACAGGGCCAATGCCCACGTTTCTTTAAAGGCACAAATGTCAAATGTATCTATAAATGCACCCTATATGGGACATGAAAGCTTCGACAATAAGCCAGCAACATTCTAGGAGACTAACAAAGTGCAGTTTAGACTTAATGAGGAAGAAATACCTGATTCAAGACGGTCTGATACAGTTAACAGAGTTGTAGATAAGACCACTCACCTAAACCGCAATGCACACGGGCCAGTAGACACATGCACAGCGCAAGGGGGGTGGTCAACAAGGAATTAGAGCCAAGCGATGGCCAGCATCAGTCAACCTGCCAACCACCCTAGAGCGCTCAATAACTGGAAAAGTGAAGCGACCATTGGCTGGACCTAGAAGTCAATCTTGCTCATCATCCAAGTTGATGAGCGGTGCAAATCTGTTGGAGGTGTAGACCAAGGGTTTATTGCCCCTAATGACCCTTAGAGACAGGGCACCTGAAGCTCGCCACTGCTTCAACTGGGGGGGGGCGATAGAAAAATCGAAGGAGGACCAATTTAATACCATTAGATTGGTTCTCCCTCATACATGTATGAGGGAGAATTAAGTAAGTCTTCCTCATACATGTAATTAGCTGCTGAGCTAACACAGGGCTCCTATAATTGATGACAACACAATCCCCATCAATATTCTTAGCCCCGTGGCCGATCCAGCCCACCCTTCTGACTAGCAAAATGTCATCATATTCCAATAGGTTGAAGTTGGTATCACGATTCAGCCAGTGACAGACTTTGATTTAAGATCAACATACAATTCATCACAGGAGTGCTGGGGTGGGGTACTCCCGTAAGGACAGCTACGTATGGACAGCCATCAGGGGGGAGGTTTAATCGAGATTGGGCCTGAGGTGTGGCATCTTTTAGAAAAGCAATGACTCTTTAACTGGAATCGCTAACGACTCTATTCACAAAACTATTTTAAGAACCATTGCTCAAAGCCTGACCCATTTGCCCACCTACTCCCGCCATAACCGTCCAAGGATGGTGTGGATTTTGGTCGAAAACGTGATGGGCGTGTAAACCTCATGTTTTTTGCTACACAGAATTCTATGCATTTGTTTAGCGTTACTGAAGGGTCAGAGTACCCTCTATCCTGCTGTGTATTTTCTTCATCGTTACACTACATTTGCCCATGGACTGCATTTCTTTTCTTTGTCGGCTCACTCACATATGCCCGAATTGATACAAGGAAACAACGCAGGTACAATGATTGAAGATTTCAGCTGAGACGGTGGGCACTAAGAATAGGAGCTGCACTTAGCAGCCCTAAATATAATCTTTTGTGATTTTAGAAATACAACTCAATTGATAGCAAAAATGTTTTGTTGTGAATCATGGACGACAATTATCCAAAATGTCAGTGGTAGCGGATGAAACATCATCCATGCTGTGGCAATAATGACTTTACAGGAAATGTCATCACATAACCTCTGATCCTGCCAAAAGACCTTCATCCTTACAGCACTATTGGCATCACTAAAGCCAAACGTATGCCTCAAACAGAAAATGTATTAATGAACACGTATTAATAAATCACAAGGAGGTGCAAGGTTTAATGGAAAATTACGGTTTGTCATGTATTTGCCATAATGAAACATGGAAATAAGTTGAATAAGTGCATGATTTTTAAAATGTTTTTCCTTTTATGATTGATCTTAAGAGAGTGCATTGCACTGCTAAATGTATGGTTGGAAATGGCCCTCTCTGCAGGCTTACCCCAAATAGTTTTTCCTTGCTCCTTCTTTTTTGGCTGAATTTGTTTTTGTTGGCTTTAGGACTTGGTAGAAGTGGCTTATACCCAATTGGCATATTTAATTTATTTATTAATCCTGTTTAAAGTGCACTACATGTGCCCAGGGCCTGTACATGTAATGCTACTAGTGGGCGTGAAGCACTGATTGTGTTAACCACTTAAGTAAGCCTTTAAACATGTTTCAGGCCTGTGTGAGAAGTTTTAAACTGCCATGTCAATCTGGCAGGTTAAACGTCTTGCCAGGCCCAAATCTTCCTTTATAATACATATAAGTCACCCCAAAGGTAAGCCCTAGACAGTCAGAGGGCAGGGAGCAATGTATTTAAAAAAGCGGGATATGTACTTTCAAGTTTTGCATGTCCTGGTAGTGAAAAACTCTTGAATTTGTTTTTCACTACTGCTAGGCCTATATCTCCCATAGAATAACATTGGGATTACCTTATTACATTTTATAAATGTCATTTCCAAATGGGAAGAAATAACTGTTTCATGTTTATTATCCCTGGAACCCAAATTTAAAACCCTAACTTATGGTGAAGTCAGATTTTAAATTTCAATTCTGAAGATGCCACTTCTAGAAAGTTGCCATATTCTTGCCTTAGCATTTGGTGCCTGCAGCCTGTCTCTGGTCACATGAAAGGGTATAGTTGGCAGTTGAGCATTGTGTATTCCACCTAGACAGCCACACACAATGGGAGCTTAGGTGTGACTGAGTGGGCCATCCTGACAGAATGAGAGGGAGGAGCTGGCCCAGTTTCTGGACCTGTGGATAATCTGGCAGGAAGAAGGACTGCTGAGCTGCTGAAGGGTTGGTACTCTGGTGGACTGCTGCTCTGAAGAAACTGCTGCCCTGCTGTACTGACCTACTGCCCTCCTAGGCTGGGTGAGAAGGACTGGGCCAGCATCACTTGAACCCAGAACCCAGAGCGACTCCAAGAGCTAGTTGGCTGACTTCTTGATCTGAAGCCTTAGTACATAATAGACTTCCAATAACCTTGCACCTAGTCTCTGCCATCTGTGAGTCTACCCTGCCAAGTGGTGCCACCTCAGTCCTAGAACCTTGGAAGTGGGCCTGAGGTGCTTACCAGTGGAAACAAGCCATCTTTTCTGTTGAGCACCACATCGCAAAGCCGCACCAATGCTAAATTGCATCATTACCACAAATAAAATCTGTTCTCAATTAGTGCCAAACCGTAATCTACTTTCACTGCACTGTAGACTAGGTATGGCAACTACCCATTGAGGTATTGAAAGGGAATTATATTTGGCACAAGGTCACTGTCACTGCCCGTATTTCACACATGTTTCTGGATAGTGTTTTTCTTTTTACTTTTGTGTCACAAATATCTCACCAATGATAAAAAAAGACAGTTTTTTTCCACTGAAAAGCAGAAATTTCTTCTTAGTGCTGGTGGTATTTTTACTACAGGCAGTATTCACTTATGGTAGTAATGCCATACTGCTGGCCGTATTATCATTTTTAGGTTGCCTTTTTATATTTGATGAGAAATGCACCAGTAGTTATATTAACAACAGTCATCTGGCAGAGTGATTTTTACCAGTCTGTGGTGCTATCCACTTCTGGAATGGGAGATATCTTACAGTCTCTGGCAATTTCTATTCGCCACCAATTGTAAAATCGCCATTCTTTCAGGAATATGGCCATCAGATTTAAAACATGTCCAACACCAGGATAGCCTTCCATTAAAATGCCTTGAATGCAGTCTATTGATCGAATAACCATATTTTACTGTCACCTTCTCTTTTTCAATAGTCCAACTTATCTTAAGCAACCAAGCACTCTGAAGTACTTGCTGGCAGCATAGCTCAGTCAGTTAAGTTATTGATGCTGATATCTGTTGTGATCTTCGGGTCACAAGTTTGAATTCAAGTTAGGCCAACTTAGTCCTCCATTCTTATTAGGACGATTAAGTGCATACCTATAAATTGAAAATTGAATAATAGTAACACCTGCTACTGACAGCACTTAAGCTATGTAGTAAAAAACAGGCTTTCACTATCAAACAGTGACAAGCACCACTCTATAAACAGCCTTAAATGATTACAAAACTAAACAAAATCAGTGGTAGCAGCACAGATTGGGGTTGGCGGGGCGGGCCGGGGGTAAGGGGATTGAAAATATATTTTTTAAACTTACCTTACCTCTGCGTCTCTCCTCTGTCTCTTGTCTTCATCCCTTTGACGCCTATCCAGGATCCCCAAAGCCAATCACAATGCTGCAATGCAGCATTGTGATTGATCTGAGCGCTGTAGTTTGGCGCTCAGCCAGGGAATGGGAGCCTGGGCATGTTCTCCACCCAGGCTGTAATGCAGCCAGGGTGGAGAACAAGCAAAGTGCACATGAATGTTTGGGCCGGGCCGAGGTGGCCAGCCAAACATTCAGGCGCACTTACAAAGTGTGCTCACCACTTGCCCTACTCCTGTTGTCAGAGCAGCCCCACCCAGCCCTGCAAAGCTGCCGCAGCAGTACAAAATAAAATGATAACCTTGGGTTAATATAATTTTATTTTTCCTTCTTTTTCACTGCTGCAGAGCAGTGGGGTGACGCTCCTCTGCCTTGGTGGAGGAGCCGCCACTAAACAAAAAATAAATTGGCCAAGCCAATTGATCTGGTATTGGCTGACAGCCTTTTGGCATTGTCAATGCTTGGTTTGCTCTGCCAGATTTTTTTTTAACCTTTATTATGGGGAAAGCTGTCAGGCCCGCATCAATTTAAAGAAGAAAACATTGTCTAAAAGGAAAAAATATTTTTTTGCAAAATGCTCACATAACTATAGTAGTCACTAGCGCCTAATGGAACTACTTTGTGTGTAGATCTGTTCTATGTGAAAGAGTAGAATGTTGTCAATCACAGAGAAGTTAGCCAATGGCTTAAGTGGCTGACCAACTGCCCCATGTTGCAGTGGGAGGATGACAAATGTGAATGACACAATAAAAGACCAATGAATTATGAGAGCTTCCTAAAAGGCCCTATAAGTAACTATATTATACGTACAATGTCAGTAAACTAAGGGGCATATTACCAACGATTAGCGATATTTATCGCTAACTAGGCTTAGCAACAAATTTTTAATCGCTAAGCATTGCCGGAAATTATCGCTGAGATAACTTGCTATTAGCAAGGTTTATCTCCAAAGCGATAAATTTTCCGACGATAGCGTGAATATCGCTGCGAATACAGCGATATTCACGCATTAACGACAAAATGTTCTTAGCCATGTTATCCATCTCCCATTGGATAACATGGCTAAGGACTGGTCTGAGCAGGCGTTAGTTTTTGGAGATAATTGCGCTTAGCGCGAATATTTCCAACGCTAAGCCTGCCTTGTTAATAGGCGATAGTGACGTTATCGACTGCTTTCAGTCGCTAACGGGTTGTGTACGCCCACTTTGCATGTCATAAGCGATAAACATCGCTGACATGCAAAGCGGGCCCCAAACCGCTCGCTATCGCCTCAAAGCTGGCGCTAACATCAGTTAGCGACAGCTTGCTAATGGGGCGATAGAATTAGCGCCGCTAAATCGGCGATAATTGTCTATCGCCCCACTTGGTAATATGCCCCTAAGACTTGGGTAAAGCCAGACCTAAAACGTTAGTTTGAAAAATGTCCATTTTACGTCTCCAACTGGCCCCACACGTCAAAGTGAAATAGATCATGCTTGAACTCCCAGTTCACGTTGTCGGAGCAGAGGCCGGAGTCCGCCCAGCTTCAGTTCAGAGCAGACATGCTTCTGCGAAGTAATTAACCGGCAGGAGAACGGCTCGCACAGCAAGATATACATCCCTCCGCGCTAATGCAGCTTCACAAAATTTATAGCAGCAGAATAAAGTATTCAAACCATTACGGACCTCATTGTTATGAAATTTAAAGCAAGACTTCTACGATTAATTCAGAAGAAATGTTTCATTATGTGCAGATTTAATTCTCTGTACAATCCAAGGCTTGGGAACTTCATCGAATGGTTTTGTTACTGCCAGGCATAAGTAACATCCAATAAGTGCAACACACCTGTCAATGGTTGCACGGTCAGGGCACCGACAGAAAACAGTGCTTAGCTTGTAAAATAAGAATAAGAGCCAGGGCCTATGGTATTTCATAGGAGAGAGACCCCCAGCTTGCACCACACACTGCCCCTGCCAGCGCTGCCCAATGCCAGTGCCACAATTTCTGCTGACATCACATTCCAACAGTTGTGACAATTTGGACTATTTCATATCGCCAAAGCTCTGTGGGGCATATTACCAACGATTAGCGATATTTATCGCTAAGATGCTTAGCAACGAATTTTTTAACGCTAAGCATCGCCGGAAATTATCGCAAAGATAACGTGCTATTAGCAAGGTTTATCTCAGAAGTGATAAAAATCCTCGCGCTAACTGCCAAATGAGAGATTATCGCTGGAAAACCAACGATAATCTCTCGAAGTTTGGCGTTAGCTAGATGATAGGGGCTCACAAACTTAGCCATGATATCCACCTTCCATAGGATATCATGGCTAAGTCAGGAAAATGCCAGGTGTAAAAAAAGCAGTGCTAACCGCGGTTTGCGCTGCTTTTTTTATCACTAACAGGGTAAGCGAAATCCTTGATAATAGGAGAAATGTAGCTTAACAACATTTCTCCTATTATTTTTCTCTGGAACGCCCTCTCTGCATCTCATTAGAGATGCAAGGGGAAGCGTAGAGAAAAAGGGTGCTAACATGCGAATTTGCGTGTTAGCACCCTGTTGCTGATAGGGAGATAATTTTAGCTCCGCTTTCTTGGCTTTTAATGCAAAAAAGCGGAGATAAATCCCTTGATAATATGCCCCTATGTGTGGCCTGGATGAGTCGGTATTATTATTTTAATAATCATGCAAATTGATTTTTTTAAACACTCTCCTGGTGTGCTCTGTTCAAAAATAGACGCCGCCACCATGTGGTGGACTATTGAAAATACGTGTCAGTGTTGAAAAAAGATTGTCTGAGCCTAGCAGCAGCAAACACCAACACCAATTAAGTAGTGCTCCAATGGAACAGGCAGATGCTGTTTCCAGCCTCTTACATTGTGGGCCGGAAGAAGGCTGAACAGAAGTGCCATCCCGCCCTCCAGTGATCTCCTTGGCTGCACTTTAGTCTCTTCTAGGTAGGGATCCTTTTTCTCCAACGTGGCAACAAATCATGGCATTGCACAAGCAATGTCATGATGGAGGAACTATGCGAGTTTTCCAGGTTGCCAGATGGTCTCTGGATTTCACCAGCTGTTCGCCCCGAAGTAGGTCTGTGAAGCTGGAAACCCTTTCTGTCACAAATCTCCAAAAGTTGTTGCTAATACTAGGACTATTACTCAAAGTTAGCAAAGTCTTCTGCGGCTCAGATTTCAGCCAAAACATGTGACTACTACGTCTCTTTAATGTTGTTTCGAGAAGAAGAAAAAAACAGAGCCTTAACACTGTTGAGTCAACAGCCGCCCAGTTCTAAACAATTATAGCTATCTCACAACATATCCTTTGTCAGTGCCGACCACCACTTCCAAGGAAATACTGCCAGCATGTGGGCAGGAACTAAACCTGGGCGTACAAGCAAACCTCCTGAACCAGGGGTAGGCCAATCTTCGGGACTTATGGAAGACTTTGCTCAGGAGATGAAAACTTTGGCACCCCTCCCCAGTGCCGGGTGGATGCACTCCCAGCTCGGCGAGGAGTCCCAGCAGGGTTTCTTGTGTCCTCATAGCAGGCAAGCCCCCTCCGCTGAGAGAGGGAGCAGTGGGGAGGAGCCAGGAGTGGATGTAAGACTGCCGTTGAATGCCAAAGAAGGGGAGAGGGTATAAAAAGGAGGAGTGATGAAAGTGAGGAGGGCCTTGTCGCAAGGACAAGGAGAGCTGCGAAATAGTGGGGTTGGTTTCAGAGGCAGATGTTCTCGTGCCTCAAGGGAACAAGTGTGGATATGAGATGAAAAAAACAAAAAAGGGGTGGCATACCTAAACAATATGATGTGAGAGGAATGGCAATGGCAGTTGGGTTTCTTGTTGTAGACCAGGGTTCTCCAAAGTCATTCCTGGAGGGCTGGAGCCATGCAAGATTTTGAAGATAACTACATTTATCTAAATAGGGATATGCTAAACATCTGGCATGTATCTGGCCCTCCAAGACCGACTTTGGAGAACCCTGGTGTAGACGATGGGGAAGAGAATGTTCGAACACAAGGAGCGGCAAGGTGAGGAGATAGAAGAGAACAAGGTACCCAGAAAGGAGCTTCAAAAGAGAAAACTAGAAGCCGGGAGTGGCTTCGTGAGGCAGTGAAGTAGGGGAAGAGAAGGTGTAGGCTCCGACCACGACTGATGAGAGAGAAGGCAAGACGTAGAGTGAGCACGACTGATGAGAGAGAAGGCAAGACGTAGAGTGAGGCAAGTGAGTGAGACGAAGAAGAGATGGTGAAGAGCTGGCCACTACCAAGTTTTGATCATAAGCAGAAATGAGGAAAGAGATGAAGGTGGTGCGGGTACTGGCTATATGAAGACAGAATGTATGGATCTCTTAGTCCCGGATTGCAGGAATTACATCATATGCACTGTGACTCAACGATGACATAAATTCTGGCGTTACCTAAGGAAATTAATAAAGTCCAGGCATATTCATGATGCTCTGAGTGAAACCTCTTATGCCCAGGTATAGCCTTACGTGGGCAGGGCAAACTCACGTGTGAAGGCTTAGTTCCATATGCATATATTATTGCTACTGAGTTACCTATGCTTTAGTGGACCTGCTTCACCAAGGCACAGGTGCTATTCAAAATCCTGTAGCACTGCTGAATGCCAAGGCTGCCAAAAACCAAGCCTGTCTAGCCTTGATCCCCCCTCCTCACGGTTTCTTCCGCCGCCCCACACTTCCTCTCTCTAAATCTCACTCCTGCAGATTCTCTTTATTTTTGCTTTGTCGCTGCTTGTCTCGCTGTGTCTTCCTTCTTCTTTCTCCCTTTTCTGACTTTGTCTCTCTCACCCTGGGTAAATATCTGATGATGAAGAATAAGTCTGAGTCCCCAAAAATGAATGCTGGTGGGTCCCACCTCCGGCCGCTGGCGCCAATCAAGTACTGCCCATTGTTAGAAATGGGATCCCTGGCTGGCCAGGGCTTTCGCCAAAGTCAGTCAGAGACCACCACTCCTAAGTCAGGGCAAGGGAGTTACACGCCAAGATAACCCCTGCTCACCCTCTAGGTAACGTGGCGCGAGCAGCAAGGCTAAACTCGGAGGCAATGTGAGTTAAGTATTTGCGCACGCACCCCAGCAACAACACCTAAAGGCCCACCACAAAGGAAACTCCACACAAGGTTATATAAAAATAGCCTTTGTATTACACCAAAACACATTAGATAAAAACACACACTTTACAATGTGCCAGAGGCACGGGCAGAATTTACAGGGGATATGTACAAGACAGGGCCACCAGGACCACTGTCAGGAATCAGCACTTTTTAGAAGTAACACTTTGAATATCATTTTAGAACATAGCACATAGAATGTAAAATCACTGTAGCACACAATCAGTAACTACTGGTAACCAGGACCTCACTAGCACCACCTGCACTAGGAGAAAAACAACCACCTAAGTATCACAATACCTGTAGGGGTGTAAGAACATAACACATGATGCAATGCATAACATTCATTCAGAGGTGTAAGGAAGGAAAACACATGATGCATCAACAATACATTCAGAGGTGTAAGAACAAGGCACATGACGCATAAAAACACATTCAGAGGTGCAGGAAGACAATTGCGCCAAACTCACATAAGTCACCACCTGTGACTGTCCCTAGGCCAACTGGCCTTGTTGGGGCTAGGACGCCCTGTGTCCCAATGTCAGGGGCCTAAACGTGGCAGCTGCCCACAAAGTGCTGGGCAACTGTGTAGCAATTGATGGGGCCAGCGTTGGAGCCTCCTAGGCTCTGGACAAAGGAAATGTCCCCTAGAGCCTCTCAGGGCTCAAAACAAAGGACTGTCCCCCTTGGGCCTCGCTGGGCCCTTGAAACAACAATGTGGGCACTCAGGAGCCCCTCTGGGCTCGAAGGGATGACATGCCCTGGAGCCTCGTGGCTCTAAGAACAACTGTGGCAGGGGGGCGGCCCTCTGGGGGAGCCTCGCAGCGCTCCAAACAAACAATGCCCCCACGAGCCTCTCTGGGCCCGTCACTAGCGTTGGAGTCCCTCCCGGGGGACTCGAAATAAAAGCAAAGGGGCCCGAGCCTCTCGGGCTCTAAACACCAAAAGTACCCTGAGCCTCTCGTGGCACTCAGCACAAATGCCGCCTGGAGCCTCACGGCTCACAACTACTCAGGGCCTCGTATAGGAGGGGCGGGGCGGGCACCGGCAATGTGCCCCGACGCCCCCCTCTCCTGCTAGTCACTCACCGGCTGTCTGCGGGGGGAGAGCTCCTGCTCCTCGGGACTCCCAGGAGCTGCGGTGCCTCACTCGAGTCTTCTCCTCCGCGGCGGGGGTGTCCTGGGAGGCGGGGTGGGCTCCCGGCCTCCCTGAAGATCAGCAGAACTTCCGGGGCTCTCCCTACACTCGGGAGCCCCGGGGGGAACCGGCAGGCAGCTTCCTTCGTCTTGCGGCTGCGGTGGGGCGGGACTTCCGGTCCTTCTCACTGGGCCGCGCAGCGATTGGCTGGCCGTCCAACCACTTCCGAGTCGTCGCGGGCAGCGCGGCGGCCCGTCTCAGGCAGGCAGGCGGAGGATGAAGTTACCGAGGGGTGGGCTCCCTCGCTAAAAGTACAAAATTAGCGGCCAGGTCCCTAGCAGGGTGGGCACCTGCCAGGGGGCAAATTAATTACAAATAAGCGAGGTGGGCACTCGCAAGTGCAGGCAAAGCGCTCCCAAGCGCTAGATGATTTTTAAAGCGCCTCCTGCGCAAAAGTAGCAAATAAAGCGCTATTAAGCGCTGGGGGCCGAGATCAAGCGCTCCCAAGCGCTAGGGGAAGGTTCAGGCCCCCAAAGTCCAGGCAGAGTCCTTCAGCAAGGTAGGGGGCAAGGCTGGGCCCAGAGCCAGCTCACTGGGTCTGCAGGCAGGGAGACAGTCCAAGTGGCGGTCCTCTGGCCCAGCAACAGCAGCAGCCCCCTCAGGCAGGATCCTGGAAGAGAACAACTTCTGTGGGGACACAGCCCCATTTTTATACAGTAAATCCTTTGTCTGTAGGTGCAGGGTGGGGGCAGAACCAGTCGCAGCTGGTCTGTGAGCACTGTTGATGGGCTCAACCACCCTCTCTATTCACTGGCAGGGCTAGGGTCGTTAGACGCACCACATGGGGGCGGAGCCAGCATTGTCAGGGTAAAACCCAGCCTCATTCAGGACACAGGTACACTCCTCCCAGCCATCAGCATGCTATTCTCCCACTCACCACCGGGCAGACCCATCCAGACTTCCTGGAGCCTGGCATGCCAGCCAGCTCCAGCCAATCACGCTCCAGCACCCTCACTGCACACACACAGCCATATCTAGAAGTGGCACTTCCCCACTAGACACATACAAGCCGCACATACCGTTGCACAGCATTCACTCCCACGAGTTCACACATACCAAACTCGAGCCCGCACTCCCCACGCATCAGGAACTACCAGGGACACATACATTCCCCATGCATTCCTATGGGAGGGCAGTCCTATCTCACCACATGCACTCAAAGTGCGCACGCACTTTCCACTGGGACACAGTGAAAGTGCGCAGAACCCAAAAATCACCATCACCAGGTCACCATTACAAGCAAAAAGTTTAGGGGTGAACCTGCCATAAGGGCCAAGTCCAACACCCATGGTGGAGGTGTAGATGGCACACATGCAGACATGACTCACCGCTTCACGTTCTATAATCTAAGAAAAAAGTACTTGATTATAATTATACCTTATTTGTGTTTTCCGTTATCAAGGTAACATGGAACTCAACGACACACAGGTGTCTTTCTTATATGATATTGATCTATTCCTCATTATAAGCGCTGATGCAGCTCAAGGACCTCTTCAAAGCACTGAAAGATGCTTTCCCTCAATGTGTTGTTTTGTTTTTTTGCAGCAGACCTGTAAAAGGAATGAAGCACTGCTGAGTCACATTCCTCATACTGGCCACAGATCCTATCAGGGTTCGAGATGCCACAACTCAGCTGTGAAGCAGTCTTTGATTGTATTATCCTTATTTAGATAGCAAGGTGTTACCATTTCATAATGAAATACACTTTTAGTTTGGATTTCATTTTTAAAGAATACAGCATAAACGTCTAAACATTTCCTGTTTAATGATATTTGAATGGTAACAAATGCATAAACATTTTAGTATACATATTTGGAGAAAATATGCAGGTATGTGGATAGAGTTCTGCAAAGGTTTTATTTCCGACTCCTGATCGTTTGCATGCAGCTTTCCACACATACACAGAGAGTGAAATGGTTTTTACAGGGCTTCATTTGCTTTTTGCTCCCAAAACTTCCTTTCCTAACTCTAACCTAGGAGTTCCAAGAGCAGCCCCTAGGGTACCAAATGGTAAGCCCTGGGTAGCAGCTGTGACCTCTGATGAGCCCTAATTAGTGTCCATGACAGAGTGAAGCTAGCAGCCATGGATGTGAGCTGGGATGCAGGGAAGAACATGTGGTTAAGAAAGGAAGGGGTTGCATGGATAGGTAAGCTGTTGATGGTCTTGAGGAGACTGGTGAACCCAGAAGTGAGAGTCAGGAAAATAGAGACTTGGAGAAATCCAGAGATGGCAGTAACGGGGACAGAGGGTGGCCTTGTAGGTGAAGGTCTTTAGATGGCACAACCTTGCAAGCAGAGAGGGGAGAACTAGGAGCCAGAGACTGGTACACAGAAGTAAGACACAGGAGCCCAGGAACCAGGATGAGACTCCCTCTTTCTACCTGAATCCATAAAATGCAGTGAGTTGCACTGGGACAAAAAGGCGAGGTGGATGATGATTGTAGTGTCTTGCAAGTTTCATGATGGAATTTTTTGGGCTCCTAACGGACTCCGTAGAGATGTGACTTAGGTGTCCGAGGAGAATGCAATGAAAGCTTTAGAATGTTGAATTCACAGTTACACACAGACGAATAAAGATGTGTAATATAACGCTCCATGTGTGGCGTAGTCATTTGCGGGTACAGAGGCTGGGAAGGACACTACAACTGGTGACGATATAGGGGATAAGTAACCCAGAGAACGACTGTGCTCTCCCAGAAAGTTTGCCGCAATTCAAGCAAACTGCTAGTTCATGCCATGTGCATCACTGTTGAAGTATGGAAGCGACGCTTCATGCATGTGGAGTCAAACCGCAACTCCAGCTGCTGTAAAGCAGGTTAAGACAAAGCAAGCGGTATAAAGAATCTACATGCCGATGGCCGAGAACCTGATCATCAGGCCATACGTAAAGGTACTGCACTGCCAAGCAAGCTACAACTGTACATTTTACAGAACAATAATGTAAAAGTCAGTTATGTATTGATACAGGAAAAAGTGATAAAAATGCTGAAAAGCACCTACCCAAGTGACAACATGATAATAACAGGTGACTTCAATATGAACCTAATCCAACGACAGGAGGGAAATTTAGCGATCTTTATACAGTCAAGACATGGCAATCGAAGCAGACAAGATGCTATGGGGAAGAAAGGTGCAGCAAAATCGGAAGATCTCTTTCTGCACACGTTAAATGGCAGAGACCCTTTGGACAGACCAGCAGCCTTCACGAGGGTCACTAGGAATATAGGCTCAACAATAGACTTTACTTTAGCAGACCCTGATCTATTTCCCCACATAACAGATTTCCACATCCTGGAACGGGTTGAAAGTGACCATTACCCCCAGATCTTCACATTATCTATTACCCCAAAAGGGTCGAGTAGGCGAATCTTCCAACATTGAACACTCAGCAATTCAACATACAACGATTAAACTGGAACGCAAATAACATCACCAATCTAATGGAGACATGCCGCTCGTTGCTATCACCGCCAGTAGAAGCTCAAGACACAGTAAAGGCTTGGGAGTCCTCTGTAGTCAACATCAACAAAAGATACCAAAACAAGTACAGAGGACACAAAACAACAAGACATGGAGGAGGGAAGTGGTATACGCCAAAAATACGGGCAATAAAAACGAGGCTGAACACGCAACTAAGGTAATTTCGAACAAAGGACCTCCAACTGTCACAACAAACTCTCATAATAGAAAATTTCAAAAAGGAGCTAAAACGCGAAACCACGGTGGCCAAGCAAAAATATAAGGAAAACCTTGAGACCATCATACACCATGCTCAAGGGATCCGCTGCCTATCTCCCGGTTGGCACCAACTGCGGATCGAGATCTACTGACCAGATCGTAGACCGCTCTTCGACCACCGGACTTAGATGGTGCCCAGTCATTACATCCCCTGACCCTGCCGCATCACTACATTCACAATCAATCGCCTCCATGGCCAGAACGGGGCTCCATTCCTGCGCCATTGCCCAAATTACACGACCCTTCGAGCGGACTTAATTCCTGGACCAAGCTACCTTACCAACATCAGCTTCCCTTCCGGCCAAAATGGGTCTCCGTTATTAAGCCTTCACCATCATCTACCCTCCAGTGGATCAAGCACTCTGGTACTTGTTTTTACACGCCGACCATTTACGCACCCAAACCAGAGCGGGGCTCCGTCTCTGGGCCAGCACCCTCCTCACTCACTTTTTTCGGCAACCCGGTCCTGATGAAGATCCTAAATCAATAGGATCAAAAAGCCGTCGACCATCAATATAGCGCAACTCATGGCGCATCGCTTTCTTTAGTTCCCAATCGAACATCAATCGCTCATTCGCTGAGGACGAACCATCATTTTTATATATACTACTTTTTCACTGTGTCACCTAGCGCCTCTCGCTGTGTTCACCCACCTGTCACTTGCGCCGTCACGCTTTGTTTCACTATCACTCAGTGCACAAAGCCATCTTGGGTTGCCAGCGCATTTTATGCATCCAGTGCTGCTTCTTTTGACTGTTTTGTATAAAATATGTCTTTAAATATATGATGCTATATGCACTTCTAAAAAATGTTCATTTTGAGTATCTCTTCCTTTGTCGCCCAGCTTCTTTGTAATGTCTGGTACATGCAAATATATCTGACGCTTTAGTGAACCCAATTGAGATATTGTTGTTTTATACATAAAGGCAAACATCGGCAGTTCAACTTGGACATGACAGATCAAACTTGGAGCACCCACGTTGACACAACATACCACACCGGACATGCGCACAGATAGCATAACTGACATCTCAACAGAGCTCAAACCGACTCTCAGTTTGAGAACAATACCAGAAGCCGTGAGTCCCAGCAAGCAAAAAGTATCACCTCCCACCCTCAGTCTGCCATCAGTGAAAGCCTCAGCCGCGGATCCAAAAAAGCAATCCCAAATCAAACCACAAATTACAAACAGAGAAACTTATAAAGAAAACTGTAAGCTAGCTATTCTGGAGCAAAGAGAAGAAACAGACCAGATAACTTCAAAGCAGGTTCTGAGGACAATAAACCACTTGAGAGCCGACGGGGCTCCTGGACCAAACGGCCTACCGAATGCTCTATTTAGGCAAGATCCCACCCTTTGGTCCAGCTTAAGGACCAGGTATATTCCTGACTCCTGGAGGGGTAGCATCCTTCAAGGGATTCACAAATCAGGGACACGCTCAGACTCAAAACACAATAGGTTAGTAGCCCTAATAGACGTTGAGGCCAAGATCTATGCATCCAACCTACTGGCAGACCCAGAGACCTAGGTCAGAAGCAAGAATCTGATCCCAAAGCCACAAACAGGATTCCGGCAGGCATGGGCGCCCTTACAAATTTATCGGTACAAAAGGGGGTGGTGATGGACGGAGCATCTGAACCAATCAAACACTTACACCCAGTCAACAGATCTGGGTTTGATCCATCACCGTTCTTTAGCCCACTCTGCCACCCCAGTTCAGATATGGCCATATGCAAATCAGTCTGACCCTGTGCCTCATGGCAACAGTCCAGCCCGAACTGCCAAGCCATGCCTTCCCTGGACAGGAAACAAGCTTCCGAGGACCTTTTTCTGGCATTTCAGCTGTCTTCAGCCCGTTTGCTTGAATCCAGTGGCAAAGTGAGCAAGGGACACCCAGTCAACAGATCTGGGTTTAATTCATCACTGTTCTTTGGCCCACTCTGCCACCCCAGTTCAGACATGGCCATATGCAAATCAGTCGGACCCTGTGCCTCATGGGAACAGTCCAGCCCGAACTGACAAGCCATGCCTTCGCTGGACCGTAAACAAGCCTCCGAGGACCGGTTTCTGGTATTTCAGCCGTCTTCAGCCCGGATTGCTTGAATCCAGTGGCAAAGTGAGCAAGGGACTCACGTCTGAGCATACCCTGCCAACTTATGGCGAACATAGTGGTACAAAAGCTGGACTGTTCCCATGAGGTTTTCAAACAAATGGAGGA
Source organism: Lissotriton helveticus (assembly GCF_964261635.1). Taxonomy (NCBI): domain Eukaryota; kingdom Metazoa; phylum Chordata; class Amphibia; order Caudata; family Salamandridae; genus Lissotriton; species Lissotriton helveticus. Next base: position 309,384,170 of record NC_136061.1, read on the forward strand.
TCCCCTAATAACGAATGTCAGGGAGGGGGAGCTAAAATAAACAAAAAGGAGTCCCTATGCTTAGAAGCAGCTTTAGATTGCTGAAGGAAATAATCATAAAAGGGGTTTCTTACGGAGAGTTAAATACGGGGCAAACGCGGCAGAGAGCCAAATTAAAACAAACAAATGCAATAAGCAAAACAAGACTTGTTTTGCTTATTGCATTTGTTTGTTTTAATTTGTAATTGCAATCCTTTTACGTAAAGGTTGTCTTAGTTGTTTTTAATTTTTAAGATTGTAACCCATTTGGGAGGTCCAAATAAATTTTGAATTGATTTTTATCTTTTTATCTCTTTGTTGATACTTATCTTTCGACTACATTGTATTGTTTAATGCTTACTTCGATTGGCTCTCTGCCGCGTTTGCCCCGTATTTAACTCTCCGTAAGAAACCCCTTTTATGATTATTTCCTTCAGCAATCTAAAGCTGCTTCTAAGCATAGGGACTCCTTTTTGTTTATTTTAGCTCTGTTCCCATCAGGCACAGGGTCAGACTGATTTGCATATGGCCATGTCTGAACTGGGGTGGCAGAGTGGGCTAAAGAACGGTGATGGATCAAACCCAGATCTGTTGACTGGGTGTGAGTGTTTGATTGGTTCAGATGCTCCGTCCATCACCACCCCCTTTTGTACGACTTACAAATTTATCAGCACAAACTCTTCTAGCTAAGAAAGCAATTGACAACTCTAACATCCTATATACATGCTTTCTAGATCTTAAAGCAACTTTTGATAAAGTGCCGAGAGCCAAACTATGGGCCGAAATGAAAGCTTGGGGTGCCTCTCCTAACCTATTAGGAGCAATCATCAACCTATATTCTCATGCCTGGGTCCAAATTAAAAAAGGGGACGGTCGGCGCCTAACAAAGACATTTCCAACAATAAATGGGATAAAGCAAGGATGTGTGCTGGCTCCTAGCCTATTCAACATCTATACTGCCGACCTAGAGAACAACCTGCGTACAATCAAGGGTGACCCAACAAAATTGGGAAATCAACTAAAGCGAGCCTGCAATATGCGGACGATATCGTGCTTCTTTCGGAAACTCTACTTCGCTTACAACGGCTGATTTCACAACTCGCGCTGTACATCTCAAACGCACATTTAACAATAAACCTAAAAAAATCTAACGTCCTATGCTTCTCTAGCACTTGTAAAAAATTATCAAAATTTGTTTGGAGGATACATTCTTGCACTCTAAAACAGGTGGATGAATATAAATACTTGGGCGTCCAACTATAAACATCATTTAGACCTTGGGACAACTAAATTAAAACAACTACAATTTGCTTTCAAAACTATACAAAAAAAACTAAATAGAAGCTCAACCAGTCACTTACTAAAGGTTGTAGCAGCAAAATTTCTGTCTGCTATCACATATGGCTCGGAAATGATGGACACAAGGGACTCTAAAATGCTAAACCTCACCCAATCAAGATTGTTAAAAAAACTGTTCTTAATTCCGCACCATATTTCCCAAGTGCAAATATGCCTGGAATTCGGATTAACAAACCAGACACAGGCCAGATAAGGTGTCCCGGCCAAATATTACTGGCGAATGAGGGCAGCTGAATTGAACACGCTAGCCCATCACTGTTGGGAGGAGGTCAAAAAACAGGCTAGGCAGACCAATTCCACATGTAAGACTCTTAGGCAAAGGCTTGTATCGTTAAACCTAGAAGAAGCTTGGCATTCACCAATGTCAAACCTCGCTTTTAAACAACTTACTAACAAAGCCTTCAAACAAACATCGTTGCAAATAGACAAAGCATTAGTGGCTGGCAAAAGTCATGCCTGGATTGTGATGCCAACGTACAAACAACTGAAACAACAATCCTATTTACAAGAATGCTTTAGGGATCACTACAAGAGGCAACTAAGCTTACTGAGATTGGGGTGGTTTCCGATCAAAGACCTTACCCCAAAATTGTTACGGACTTGGCCATCTCTGGATTGTCACCTCTGTGAGAAGGGAGAAGAGTCGCTATTACACCTATTATGTATCTGCCTGGCCTTACACAATTTAAGGAAGATCCTCCTGAGGCCAATCCTAAGAGAAACACATGGCAGGACCAGGAGGGCGGCCGTGATAAAATGCCTCGGTGGGTCTTCGATCCAACTTTGGTGCAAAACGATTAAATTCCTGACATTTGCAGCTCAAGAGATCAAAAAAAAGGCAGCAGCAAAACAGGAACTACGACATATGGACACTTTGCAGCCGGATCCAGATCTTCCTTGATGCTCGATGCAGCCTTCTCTCCTCCCTCCTCCCTTTTATTCTAAGACACTGCAAGCACTTTATTAGAGACAGGGGGGACAGACACATTTACTCAAGCACAAGTCCTAACGCGTGCTGCATCCTTGTTGTAACAGTCATTTGCTGGCCACAATCTTCTAATGTGAGGGCCATCGCCTTATAAAGTGCTATTCCTGTTTTCACTCATCTTGCACATTTAAAAGCGCTCTCCCTGTTTTTATTCATCATGTACATGTGTGCAATGCTGCTCAGCACACAGGGGCATGTTTTACTTTATATGTTGTTGTTTACCACATGGTGGTATGTTCCACCCTTTTATGATTTTAACAAATTAAATAAAAGTATTTCTTTCAGTAGTAAAACACTAACAAAACAAATAGAAACGCTGGCTGGCAGAATAAGTAAGAAAGAACTATATCATCATTGCACTTACCAGAGCCAACAAAGCTTTATGACCTCAGCACTGGAGAAGGAGACCTAAGAAGAAGCACAAGGGTGGTGCTTACTGAACTGTCAATTTCCTGAAGTGCCAGGTGATGGCTCAGAACAACTCCAAAGGTCTCGAACAAGTGAAGGGGCTCAGATAGAGGACAAGGAGGAGGTCTCAATTCCCCGATTGTCTATGATGACTCTGATGCCGGTCCATCGCAAAGCCTCAGAACCAGAACAAATGACACAGGCTCAAATGAATAGCCAACTGTAGCAGAAAGAGCTCAACCATCAATGTGAGCCACTCCCATAATTAGTTACCATGCTGTTGCCTTCCTGAAACCACCACCACCTTTTGGCAATAGATGGACTGCTTAGGTAGAGACATTTGATGATTTTATTGATGCACTTGAACTGTTAACAAAACGATTTTCAAGTATCTAAAAAATCTTGCTGGTGATGGTGTGAAGAAAATGCTGCAAACTGACGAAGACATCCCATACTGTCAGAATATTGAAACACTGAATCTCAAATTCAATCCAATACCAAACGTTGATTTAGCAAGATACATGTTCAGTCAAGAACGCCAAACAGTTGGTGAAACCATTAATTAATTTGTGGAGAGACTCGATCGGCTCATCAAAGGCTACCAGTTCAATTAATTTAATGAAGCAGCTATGCGTCTTAGAGCTATTGATGAATGCTTGTCAGATTCATTCAATGACGAATGCTGAAAGAAACTCTTAGTCTGGAGCGAGTGTTGATGCCTGCAAGAGCTGAGGAGCGTGCTGAAAGACAACCTGTTGACATGGCCGGAGGTGCCCAGAGTTAATCAGTCATGAGTATAAATAGTAAGCCAAAGCAAAAGACTGAAGGACACAAAGTGATGGCTACACGTAAAAAGAAGTTATGTTTGAAATGTGAATTTTCATTTCCACAAGAAGGTAAATATCTCACCATTGAAGAGATATGTAAAGGCTGCGGGAAAGAGATCTATTTTGTGATGGTTTGTAAAGCAAGAGAAAAATGAAGTGCATCACGGCGTGAAGATAAAATGGCAACCAGAACATTTCAGAAGCAACATTCAACGCACACCCACAAGGCACAGAGGCAACATCAGTTGAAGTAAACTGACACTGAACAAAGTCGATCGTCATCTAAATCATTGTCAAACAGTTCTTCCACCTCAACATCAACTAAAAGTAAGGAAGATGATTGTGCCATATGGATGTTTACCTCAGAGAAATGTGCACATGTCGGACTGGCTGCATGTGAGGAAAAATGGCAGTCAAAGGAAAGGCGACATACAAACATTGTCTGAATATTACATTGAAAATAAATGGTTGCTCGATACCTTTCATCATTAATAGTGGTGCATCAATAAATAAATAATGCAGGAAGAGTAATACAATGATTTATGTCCATTGCCACAACTTACACCATAGAAAACCAAAGTGTACACATGGGCTGCACTGACACCCATAAAAGGCCAGGGTTCATTTGTAGTGACAATGAAACACCAGAAAAACAAAGGTGCAAGCACCCATCCATTTGCTTCAAGGTACAGCGTCCAATGCCTGTCTGCTCAGTTTCAGTAAAGCTACTGATATGGGACTGATATCGGGGAACTACAACATGAATTCTCATCACAAAATAGTAAGTCAATTTCCTTTGTTGTTTCATGATTTAGAAAAAACTTATTGCAATGAAAGTAAAGTTACATATAAATGAAGATGTCCATCCTGTTGCTCAGACATAGACAAATTACTTTGATTTACAAGAAAGCTGTTGAAAAAGAAATTGAATCGTTACTTAAGCACCACATTATTGAGTGTTCAACTGGTCTGATGCCATGTTTTTCTCCCAGAGTGGTAGTGCCCAAAAAGGACAGTGAAGGAGCTGTATGCATATGCGTTGACAGGCATCTAGCAAACAAGGCAATTGAAGGAGAGAGAGACCTCCAGGCCCACACATTGCTCAATTAATCAATCAGGATTTGTAAAGTGCAACTGCTACACCTATGACGGACTCAAGGTGCTGGCATGATAACACACTTAAAGGGTGCAAAGGTCTTCTCCCACCTTGATTTGAATAAAGGTTATCATCAACTCGAAGAAGATTGCAGCTACATTGCAACCTTTTCTACACATGTTGGTCTGTTTTAATACAAGAGACTCAGTTTTGGTGTGTCATCAGCTGCAGAACTTTTCGATGATGTCATTCAACATGTTGTGAATACATTAAATTATAGTGATAACATACTGATTTTTGGACCTCCTCAGAAGTAGCATGATGAAGGTCTCACACAAGTGTGTTGTTTACTCACTGATGCAGGTTTGACTTTGAATGAAGACAAATGTAATTTCCATAAGACAAAGTTAAAGTTCTTGGGCCATATCTTTTCAGATGAGGGCATGATACCTGATCCTGCACAAGTACAAACATGGTCAATTGCTGATCTCCCACAAAATGTTTCTATGATACGTCCATTTCTTGGCATGGCCAGATAATGTTCAAGATACATACAGGAATTTGTTACTATAAGTGCTCCATTACCAGAGTTAACGGAAAAAAAATATTTCATTTAAGTAGTCACAAGAATGTGAGAGAAGTTTCACATAAATCCATTGAAACTGCTGCTGAAATGTCCAACTTTTAATCAAAGCGTCATACAGAGTTGTTGTTGACGCTAGCCCAGTCAGGTTAGGTACTATCCTTGCACAGCAGAGTGAACACCCAAATTCTCTGAGGCATATTCTGCATATGCCAGTAGAAGTTTGTCCCAGTATTTACTCACAACCTGAGTAAGAAAGTTTAGCCGTAATGTAGGCTTGTAAACATTTCCATATACCGAAAGCCTTTTACGCTGGTAACTGATTATCAGGCTATACTGACTATGTCTGGCAATCCAAAAGCAAAGATGCCTCCTCGTGGTGAATGATGGGGACTATGATTACAAGTATACGATTATACCACTGTGCATCATCAAGGAAAGGATCAAAACTCTGCTGACTACTTTTCCAGGGTGCATATACAAAGTCAATGTACTCCATCTGTAGAATGCTGAAGCCTACATTAATTTCATTGGAAAATCCAATGTGTCAGCTGCTGAATCGATTGCCCGGATCATCATTGCCATGAGCCATGATAGTGATATGCTGAAGTTCAAAGATATATTTACACAACAGTAATGGAACTGACACACTCATGGTAAATATGAAAAATATAAAAATGCGTAAGATAAACTATCCGTAACTCAGGAAAGAGTTATACTGTGAGGGTCAAGAATCTTGATTCCATAGAGTCTGTGACAGAAAATAAATTAAGTAGCTAATTAAGGACATCATGGTATTGTTTCCACCAAAAAATCTCTCCGAGCCCGAGTTTGTTTTCTATATTTAGATGAGAGGGTTGAAAAGGAGCTCAAGGCCTTTCATCTATGCAACTGCCTTTCTACAAATATTACCCAACATACTTTTAACATATCAGAACTTCCTAAGCATGCATGGTAGATAATAGCCATCAACTTCTTTGGCCCTCTCAAGATTTGACATCATCTGATGGTAATTACTCTCGTTTTCCAGACGATTTCTCACCCACAACTCACAAGCGAGTCATTGAGAGACTAGATGGCATCTTTGCGACATGGGGCGTTCCAGCCATTTTGAAATCTGATAATGCCCTGCCTTTTAACAGTCGAGAATTCAAGGATTTCCTGGAGCATCTGAGCATACAGCATCAGAAGAGTACACCTTTATGGCTGCAGGCCTGCAGACTTTTTGAAGTTTTATGAGTACGCTAAAAAAATTCTTGAGCGGCTTAGTTTAAATACTGTATTGAATTCTTCCCTACGAGCCTTTCATTCAAAACCTCACTCGACCACAGGCAAAAGTCCTGCAACTTTGATGTTCGGGGAGCAATGACAATCAAGTTACCTCAATGGACCAACAAAAGAGAATGGAATGAGAACACAACTCATGCAAAGGAATTGGTTAACAAGTAGAAAATGAAAGCTTATACAGACAAGAGACTACATGCAAAAAACATCTAGTTTAAGAGACGAGATCTAGTGATTGCCCAACAAATGCGAAGAAGGAAATCTAATGCTCCATATGATTCTGAACCATTACAAATAGTGTCCACAAAGGGACACATGGTGTCTGCCGAGCATCCTGGAAAGCCTGTTACCAGAGACTCTTCTAACTTTCGGCATTTGATTCATCAGTCTTCTGATCGAGATAGTGAAGGAAAGACTCAACCTGAAAAGTCAGTGACTGTTGTTACCTCTTCACCGTCTTCGAAAATCTCTGACACTGAAGATGACAGCTCTCAGTAACCAGATCAGGTCGAAGAATTTAAGCTCCAAGAAGGTTGGTTGAAGAAATTTAATTGTACACACATATATCTCTATAATGATTTGTAAAACTGTTTTTTTATTTTACAGAGGGGGAGGTGTAGTGTCTTGCAAGATTCATGACGGAACCCTTTTGGCTCTTAACGGACTCCGTAGAGCTGTGACACAAATCCTAGAGCGGAAGGCAATAAAAGCTTGTTTTAGAATTTTGAGTTCTCAGTTATAAGCAGACGAATAAAGACGTGTAATATGAAGCTCCATGTGTGGTGTAGCCATTGGCGGGACCCAGACTGGGGAGAACAATACAGCGATGAACTGGAACATGAGGTGCAAACACCGAGTGAGTACAGAAAGATAGGGGATGGGGAGGAGGGCTGCTTAGGAGAGTGGGAAGGTCACGTCAAATAGGCTGGCCGGAGAGGAGAGAGCCTAATAAGGGGGCGAGGTAGCATGAATGGAGCAATATCAAACAACTTGGTGACACGTGGGACAAGTGCTTGCCAAAGAATGGAAATGCAGACTGTGGAGATGATGGTGCAAGCACCATAAAGCAGCACTAAGAGACTGAGAAGGGAAAGAAAAATCAGTGGCTGAGACACCCAAAATGATGAGGACAGAGAGACCAAAGGTATAGAAATGCCAAAGAGCAGGAACAAGGGAGAGAAACTCAATGGCAGTTAAAAGTGGCAGCACAAAGGTTACCCTTCACGTGGAAATAGCCCCTGGATCCACCTTCAGCAAATCACAAAGGAACAGATACGAATGGGAGGATATGTTTTCAAGCTGTTACCGAGAAGCATGGAGGAAAACAGCAAATGGTATTGAAGCAGCACATGCCCTTCATTTTCAGGTGGTCCCACTGAGGAACGGGTGGGGGATTTTAGGGCTGGGCTTAGGATGGAGCAGGGGGCAGTGTGGTCAATAAAAAGTCATGAGTGCACTGCCCTTGCAAATAAAAGCACAACAGGTCAAGCAAAAGCCACCACCCCTTTACCGATGTTCCAGCAGGGACAGAAATGGCCAGCAAGGCAATGGTAAAGGGGGTAAAGTAGAGGAGTAGAGGAGAGCTAGGGAAATGTCTACTCTGGTTAAGCTCAGAGATGAGAAGCACGCAGTGCACACAAACTAGGACGGGTTCCAGGAACAGTGTATAAGGATTTTATCAAAGCTGTTGGATACATTATCAGGGACAAATGTAAGAGGCAGAGTATTTAAGAATTGATAAAAGCGAGGGACAGAAGTGTGAGGGGGACCCCTACAAAAAGAGGTGGCAGGTGTTAGAATGGCTTCCTTCATGGGATATTGACAAAGAAGGCTTCTGGAGAGTTCAGGATGATTCATCTCTGATGGTGGCCAGAATGGTGAGCTGAAGGACTTCTTGGATCAGACAATGTCTTCGATGGCCTACTCAAATCATAAATGCAGATAGGGTAACTAAGATTGTGGACATGGACTCAAAGTTGCATTGTGCGTGCTCTCTGTGCACCTGGGCAATATTTTTTTTGAACAGGTTGAGAATGGCACCCTGTACAGAAGGTGGTGCCTGTGGGCTGTTACAGATCATGTGCAGTATTTTAACCTTTCAGTTCATTTCTGGAACATGCGTCATGGGGAGAATTGGGATCTGAGCAGGAGACGCATTATTCATAGCTTGCTGCTGCTGGAATTGAAGATGAATGCTACAGGCTGCTGCAAGGATCTGAACAATTGGTAGAGGAATGTAGTGTCCCTAGCAAAGGAAAATACAGAAGCACCAGTAACAACACTAACATTCGTCAGCACTGAGCGGGCAAGGAATTAAGATTGAATTGGATAGCTTTATAACACGGAGGGGGGTGATGCACACTAACAGGTAAGACCAATTGTGTCCTCAGGAAAGCATGGTAATTGGTAAGTCACCTTGTAGGAAAGTGCTGTTTTTTTACATGGTCACTCCCACTTTTTACGTGGTATCTGATGCAATTTTGATAGACTACTACTGAGCTGGTTGAAAGATGTAGACCAGTCAGCCACCACAGACAGGTCACTGTTTCCAGATTCTTACTCACAACGTGATGAAAAAAATGAATACACGTTTCAAATATTTCTCTAGGCAGTGCTGGAAAATGACCCTGGTTTCAGTCGCAAAGGAGCTGATTTTCTCTATCCCTTCAGATAGCCCAAAAGTTGATCAAGCATTCACTGACTATAGTAGAGCACTGAATTCGGCTTTTGATAAAATAGCCCCTCTCAAACTTTAAGATAATGAGCTACATAGACCTCACACGCCTTGGTACACGATAGAAATAAAAATACAGAAAGCCTCTTGTAAGAGATCAGAAAGAAGGTGGCGTCAGACTCATCTTATTACCGACAAGAACACCTATAGGCTACCCTTAACCAGGAACCATCGCAATATCAAGATAACCTGTAAACTGCTTATAGTAAACCAAATCACAGAGACAAAAAATTCTTCCAAAGCCCTATTTGAAGTGCTTAATACTTCCATAAATCTGGATGCAGGTTCCTTAGAAATAACTGTTTCGCAATCCATCAGTGACTCCTTAGCTAACCACTATGACGATAAAATTAGAATGATTTATCAAAATTTCTCCAGTCCACCTGACCAGGCCTGTGAGCATCTAGATTTTTGTGCACTTCCCCCTAATTGTGCCATGAACCTCTAGACCTATGCCCTCTGAGAATCATTTGAAAAGTGAAGGGGTTTTGTCCTATACGGGACCGGGTAGGATAATACAATAATATTTATACTCAAAGGACACCCGGTCACGATTGAATCCTGCTATTCTTTTATTCAAAGCAGATTGCATACCCTAAATAATTAATTATTGGGTATTGATCAATTATTTGGATGTGTTAAGTTTTTCATCACTTTATACACATGTGAAGTAGTCCAAGATTTTCACATTGTCATACATATATAAAAATCAATTCATTGCACACAATTATATACAATTTATACATAACCCAATTAAATATTTGACATATTATACAGCAAATTTCAAAAATCAAATCATAGAGAGTACCCTAGTAACTAATTCAATACAGTCCTAAAAAGCGGTTTATTTTTCTAATGTTTAAGGACTGATCTCACAGGGGCAATTATTAATTGATTCAGTGTATACAATGTTCTATTTATAGCCCTTTGCGAGTATAGGAAGTTTATGTAACAGCCGACGCGTTTCCAACCCCGTTTTCTCTTTTGACGGGATTTTCCTCAGGGCCTTTACCGGGTACCTGTGTGTACATAATTAAGGAACAATTCAATGTGGGACCTTCACCTTACTTCTGTTTAAATTATGTCAGTTCTTGGTACAGTGTTACCTTATTGAAACTTGTGCATAGGAAGTTTCTTATCACTTCGAGCTCTGAAAGGGCGCCTAATTAGTTCTGTAAAAGTAAAGAAACACTTGTTTCTAACTTTGCGTGGGGGACATCTAATATTCAACTGTGGAGAGGCAGCGGATTAACAGACTCCGCCGCCTCTCCACAAATTGAATTTCGGACGACAATAGCATATATGTCAGGATCCGCCACCAAGAGTGAATAAGTAAGTCTGCATGCGATAAAATCCGAAGCAGTTGCAACCACACAGCACAGAGACTGCCCTGGTAGCGGCCACAGACCACATTAGATGCTCTCCCGATGCTAACATACCATCAATGCTGGTGCTGTTGGTCCTGTCTGCAACATTTGATACTGGACCCCATCCGAGGTTACTTAGTAGGCTGCAAGAGATTTGTATCCATGGAACAGCTCTAAAATGGCTGGCTGATTTCCTTTTTAATAGGACCCAAACGACCATTCAAGCCCCCTATAAGTCTCGTACTATGATACTGGACAGAGGGGGACCACCGGGCTCCTGCCTTAGCCCTACACTTTTCAACAGCTTTTCCTCTACTACAACTTACAGCAAGGAAAACCTTAGTTCCGGTGTTGGATACCAGCCATTTGGACTATGGTAATGCTCTCCTGGCCTCTGCCAATGAGACGTTGCTATCTAAACTGCAGGTGGTACAGAACACCTCGTGGCATGTCTCATCTGGAACCTTCCTTCTGGAACGGCATCCTCCCCTCTCCTAAATGCTTTTCATTGGCTACTGGTGAGATACAGAATTATCTGTTGTTTAACTCACAAAGCTTCATTTGGTAAAGGGCTCACTTATCTATCTTCCATGATCACTCGCTATACCCCCTCCTCCCCCCAGACTCTTAAAATCTTGCGACAAAGCTCTGCTCATGCTCCCTGGATTCAGAAAGTCACGGTCAGGAGGATGGTCATTTTCCTTCCTTGCTCCTTTCTATTGGAATAAGTTGCCTCTTCAAATGCGAATCAAGATCACCTCCAATTCAGGAAATTGCTCAAGACTAACCCATTTCAAAGCTAGGGCCTGTTATCTTGGTATTCGTCCTGAGATACCCCTCCCGGGATGATTCACACACATAATAAATCAAAATAACATAAGGACATAACATATCAATTTCATGTTATGTTATGTCATGTTAAAATTATTTGTAAAACGCGCTTACACCAAGTGGTTTCATGGCGCTAAGAGCGGGAGGATCGCAGCAGAAGTATAACAGGAGCTTTACTCGTATGCTTGTGAAAACAGAAGGGTTTTGAGAAGTGTTCTGAATTGGGTGTAGCAGGTTACAGATCTCAGTTCAGTCGGAAAGGGGTTCCAAAAATGGGGGGCTTGATTAGATATTTAGGGATTTTTGTTTCCCATGAGTTTTCATAGCTTTACCAACTAAATGATGTGTCAACTCTCCTCAAGGTTCAGAGTCTAGTACAGCAAAGCAGTCTCTTAGTATCAAAATTTATATAAAAATACAACTTATTTTTCTAAATTTGTCTCAGCTTTATTCTTCAGAGTGTGTCTCATTAATTGCCTCTGTGAGTACAACAAATGCTTAGCACTCCCCTCTGATAAGACTAAACTGCTCTCCCACACTGCCACAAAAAAGAGCATTTAATGTTATCATTTTTGCCTCTGTAAACCAATAAGGGTTGTCTGGACTCCTTACACAGTGTACCTCATTTTGGTCTACTATATAAAGAGCCAGCTTCCTACACACCTCAATGTTGCATGTAGGAAAGAAGGTGAAGCTTGGGCAGGCATTGGACAGGCTGATGACAGTGACCATGAGGGGCATTCTAGACCCACCACAGGATTACTAAGAGACTACGAGAAAATGGAGCCCATTACAAGTTCCCTGACGGGCATACCATCAAGGCGCAGCAATAAAATTATCGCCGCTTTAGCGTCCGTTTTAAGGCAAAAAGCGGCATGTTCCCATGCCTCTGCGCCGGTTTCCCTAACGCCAATGATATGCAAAGTGGGCGTACCCTGCTAAACTAAGGTGGAGAATGTCGCTAACACATATTTCTCCAATGATTAAGCTAATCGCTAACCTGTGTAGCGACGAGAAAAGTAGCGCTAACCGCGCTTATCGCAGGTTTGCTTACACCATTATAGTCAACGGGTTGTGGACCATAATGATGAGACCACCCTGCCCTATTATCAACGTATCGCCTATCGCTGTGCGATGATCACTGGATTTCCAGCAATAATTGCCCATTTTGCAGCTATCGCTGGATTTATTATCGCATTGGAGATAAGCGTTGCTGATGGCGCGCTATCTCTGCGATAAAATGCAGCGATAGCCGGCTATAATTATCTTTTCGCTATGCGCGCTTAGCAATAATTATCACCGGCTGTTGCTGATATGCCCTTATATTTTTTGTGTGGTAACTTTGTAACTTACCCCTAAAGTTACTATTAACAAAGGTTCTGGGAACTCCGGCGCTGTGGAGTCACAGGAGAATTACAAAGTGCCTCCCTATGATGTTCAATAAAATGTGGACTAACCCGTAGAATGAAAAGACACCAGACCTGATTACACAGGTTTTTCCTCATTTCCACCCAGAGGTTTTCACCCAGAGACTGCGGCTACATTTAGCAAGGCAACTTTTTTCTGGTGAAATCCAATGAGTTCACCGAGCTAACACAGGCCTTGTAAAGATTTTTTTTTTATTTAAACATGTTTTTATTGCAGAGTTTTAAACAAGGCATCCAGTAAGTCAACCTGTACACTCATGGCATCTCAAAGCACATCTGTCGTTATGAAATTGTACACAGCCATTCAGCCCACATCCCGGAGGCCGGGCGGCGTACCAGCACAGTCTCCCAGAGTACCATGGCGATCACCTCGTTGAGATTGCAGGTCAACAGCATAATATAGTATCTGCTTTTATACCCATCAAACTCCCTCCCCAAAAACCCCGCCAAGTATAGTCAGCCACTCATAGTGGGTGACACCAGTATTGTCCGTGTCTGCTACATCAGGACCACACTAATGCTCTCCCACGGTAGCAGTCCCTAAGGCCTATCGAAAATCACATTACAAGTACCCAAAGAGCGCTGCCCCGGAACCCCGGTCCCTAATAGTCATCGGTCCTAGATCCTTTCCGCTGGCGCTCCTCTCAACACTACAGCGACACCCCATGAACTCCCCTCCACCCTACCCACCCCCTAACTGCTGCTGATGTAGTTGACAACCGTGGGTTCTGACGCTAAAGTTTGCCATTAGTCGGATTTTGCATGTGGGCTTCCAAGCCTCATGGAACCCCTCCCTCCGAGTGTTCGTGTTCTTCACACTCCAGCAGGTAAGCTCGCAGAGCCTGTACTATCATCTCCCAAGCCCTCGCCAACTCCAAGCCCTTTTCGTTACCCGCCTTGGCAGCCTATCGCATTCTGAGCACACTTTCACACCTGGACCATTTCAACAGCTCATTCATCCATCTCCTAACTGACGGGCCCTCCCTAGACTTCCAGTGCCAGGTAATCTCTCTCTGGGCCAACATGAGACCCAGGTCAATGAATTTGCTCGTTACTCTCGTCCTAGCCGTATGAGGGAACCAGAGCAGTAGACATGCCGCCATGTCGAACTCCACCTCCCGGTCAGTAACTTCGTTCAAAAGCTCTCCTACCTCAGCCCAATACGTCCCTAGCTTCGGGCACCCCCACAGTAGATGGTCCAGTTCGGCCCCAAGCGCTGAGCATCTCGCTCATGCTGCATCCTGCACCTTAAAGTATCGTCCAATCTTTCCCGGGGTCATGTAGGCCCTATGTAGGATGAAGAAATGTACCTGCTGAAAGCGGGCATTCCTGCTACCCTTCCACGTCCTTCGTAGAATATGGCTCCAGAACGTGTCTGGAATGGGTTTGCCTATGCTTTCCTCCCATTTCTCTTTCAATGCTGTGAGCGGCTCCATTCCTTCATGTAGCATTCTAGAATGGAGGCAGGTCACCGCCTTGATCGTCCCCGCAGCCATCACCACGTACTGGCAGGCCATGGCTGTGGTAGGTTCCGCCAGCCCTTCCCTCCAGTGCTTTTGTATCGCTGCAGTCACCGCCGCATGCAGGAGGTAACTCCCATCCTGGAGGCCAAACTGATCTTGCAACACCCTGAAGGGGGCAAGCATCCCGTCGACATAGAGGTCCCCTACCATCTGTAGCCCCAACTCTTCCCAATCCGCTAACGGGGACCAGTCCCCACCATGCGGCAATGCCGTCAGCATCCCCAGAGGGATCTCCGGTGCATATGGTCGTGCTGCCTTCGCTCTCTTCAGGCTCCTGTGCCAACACAGCCGAAGGGTTCTCTCCTCTATGGATAAGCCTCTCAGATCCAGTTTCTGTTGCATGATTCTGTAGGATAAAATGTGCCTCTGGATACCGGTCCCCCTCTCTCGTTCCGGGCCTCTAAACACTTTAGCAACGTTCTGCGTTAAAACTTGTAGCTGCGCTGCAAGGTAATATAATTCAAAATCAGGGACCGCCAATCCTCCCTCGATTTTGGGTCACATCAGAGTAGTCAAGGCCACTCTACGCCGTCCGCTCCCCCAAAGGAAGCCAATAATCATCGTCCTCAGGTCTTTGAAGATCCGCTGTGGGATCCAAATTGGCAGGGTACGGAAATAATAGAGCAGCCGAGGCAGAGACACCATCTTCAACAATGCAACACGGCCCTGTACCGATAACGGGAGGGAGGCCCAGAAGGTCATGCATCCCTTCAGGGCTCTTATACATCGCCCTATATTACCATCTAACAGTTTCGCGACGTCATGATAGATTCGGACCCCCAGATAGGTGAAGCATGTATCCTCCCAGAACACATCCACCGTGAGAGGGGGATACGGCGTATCCGCCCGCAGCGGGAAAACACAGGTCTTATTCCAGTTCACCTTGAGGCCCGATAGCCTGCCAAAGCCCGACAGCATCCCCACAGCCCCTTCCAGAGCTTCTACAGTATTTTCTAGGTACAGCAAGAGGTCATCAGCGTACAATGAGATATGAGTCTCCTCGCCGCTGCCAATCCCATTGTACATCGTCCCCGTCCTCGCCTGTGCCGCCAAAGGTTCCATCGCTAAGGCGAACAACAGGGGAGACAGCGAGCAACCCTGCCTCGTCCCCCTGCACACCGGATAATCTGAGGATATAACAGACCCTAATCGTACTCTGGCAGTAGCAGAGGAGTAGAGAACCCTCGTCCATCGCCCAAAGCCGTCTCCCAGACCAAACTTCTCTAACACCTCATCGAGGTATCTCCATTCCAGGCTGTCGAAAGCCTTTTCAATATCTACCGATAAGACTGCTGGTTTCTGATCAAAGTTCCAAGCGCTGTCTATTATGCGAGCCAGGCGGCGAATGTTGATAGATGTGCTCCTGGTGGGAATAAACCCGGCTTGGTCCCCATGAACCAGCATAGTCATGTGTGGCAGCAATCTGGTGGCTAGGATACGACTCACAGGCCTTGTAATGATTAAGGGCCGGCAGTTCTCATTTCAGGTCCCATAGGAATTACCCGGGACCTTATGATGAGACCCTAAGTGTGCACATGTGGCAAACGTTCTGTGACTGCTGCAATGCTATGCTCTTGTGACTTCCTTCAGAGCAATGTATAAAGTTAGTAGACATTTTAAGATGTGGTTGTGGCACAGGGGTTCATTCTGTTTTGGGAAGGCAGGGGGTATGCAGAGGTATGGAGGGTAGTAAGACAGGAGAGAGGTCACAGCATAGTATTTTTTGATTTTTTCCCCAAAGTGCTATTGATAGCAGAGCCATGATGGATAGAATTAGTGAGTAGAACAGTGAAATGTTTTATCAACAGTTAGGAACTGGATAGTGAGAAATAAAATATATACCAAGGCACAACAGTATACTACAATTAGAAATATATACCTAAGATATATCAAAACCATCTCACAAGAGCGTTTTTTAGACCAATATATTCATGTACACAATCTTGAATATTAAAACACTCATCGACTATATACAACTCAAAATCCCTACCCCACAAAAGCCCTATTTACTCATCTTCCTGTTTTCGTCACATTTACCGATGCTGTCTTTCAACATTACCTGATTTTATTGAATATATAAAAGCATTCACTAGATAAGGACATTATGATGTACTTTAATATAGTTGCAATCAAGTTGCGTAGACACAGCATTTTAATTCTAGTCCTCTGTTCACATTGCTTCCTCAGGATCATAACTTTCCATTAAAGTGTATTTCTCAGGTTGTGTGTGTCATTATTCTCATGTTCACTGGCCTTTTAGAAACACCATCCCATCTTTCTCTTAAGAGGCATAAGCTTCTTTTCTGCACAGAACAGCGAAATCTCTCTCCCACAACCATCACATTTTTTCTGCGAAGTCGATGAGGCGCTATAGTCAGTATTTTTAACGTGAGTCGTGATTCTTGTTATTTTCTTGGAGTTTCAAGTCAAACGTTTACCCACAGTCAACAAGCTTAGTAGGGGAAACCCAGCGTTTCCGTTTGTGCCTCTATCTCTGTAGGGTGTGGCGTGTCACACAATCCTCAGCGTTTCCTGTTGAGACACTGAGTAAAGGGTCCTAGAGAGATGGCGGAAGGAGGGGAGACTCAAGGAAGTCCATCCCAGCAGAAGTGAAGGGACATGATGTCCTGCGCCTCCTCAGATTGCTTCTTGGTTCATTGAAAAGTTCAGGGGTAATGGGTGTGATTGGCTCCCCTGGCCTCCACACGAGGCACACAATAACTGTGCATGGAGTACTACAGTTGAAGGAGAAGAAACACTAAAGAGACCCCAGAGGGATGTAAATATGGTAAGAGTCAATGAAGCAAGCACACTCGAACATCAGACCGTGAGCAAGGGTTGAAGCATGCAGTGGTGGGGATGGGAGTGTAAAGGCACGAGGACTGTAGGAAACGGAGGGGGAAGAAGGCACAGGGACTGATCATGAAAAACCCGACCACAGGCAGCTGACCTTAGAAGGAATCCGTTCCCCATTCATTCTGCCTAGGGGGAGTGACTGAGGGGCATGAGGGAGCCTTGTGAAGGGAGGAGGCAATGACTCCTGGTGACTGAGCTCCAGCTCATTCCAGGGCACCTCATGCACTACAGAAAGCGCGTCAGTGATGATGCAGCTGTGGTAGGGTCCATGGGGAGCAGCGGGAAAAATGCAAGTGTGGATCTGAGGTTATTCTTTCATGGAGCCGTCAGGGGTGAGCCCAGGAGGGATGAATCATGTACGGGGGTTGGTGCGCTCCTGAGAGGGGATGACAGTCTGAGGAGAGGGTGGGGCAGCTGCTCTCAAACATGACTGGACTGAGGGGGTGAAGACCCGGTCCATATTATAATACACGCAGGGGAGGGGAGAGGACCGGCCAAAATCACATAATCAGCGTAGGTTCAAATGAAGAAACACCTGATGGATATAATAGATAAGAGACAGGCAAGGAGGGGGCTCAAAGGAAGCTGTTACCACATACAATATGAAGGGGAAGCTGTTACCCTATGTAGTATGGAAGGTAAGCCGTTACCGTATACAATATGGAAGGTAAGTCGTTACTGTATACAATATGGGAGGGAAGCCGTTACCGTATACAATATGGAAGGGAAGCCGTTACCGTATACAGTATGGAAGGTAAGCCGTTACCGCATACAGTATGGAGGGGATGTTGTTACCGTATACAGTATGGAAGGGAAGCCGTTACCGCATACACTATGGAAGGGAACCATTACCGTATACAGTATGGAGGGGAAGCCATTACCGTATACAGTATATGAAGGGGAAGCCATTACCATTTACAGTATGGAAGAGATCCGTTACCGCATAAAGTATGGAGGGGAAGCCGTTACCGCATACAGTATGGAAGGGAAACGGTACCGTATACAGTATGGAGGGAAAGCCATTAACGCATACAGAATGGAAGGGAAGCCGTTACCGTATACAGTATGGAAGGGAAGCCGTTACCGTATACAGTATGGAGGGGAGCCGTTACCACATACAGTATGGAGGGGAAGCCGTTACCGAATACAGTATGGAGGGGAAGCCGTTACCGCATACAGTATGATGGGGAAGACGTTACCGTATACATGATGGAGGGGAAGCCGTTACCGTATACAGTACGGAGGGGAAGCCGTTACCGTATACAGTATAGAAGGGAAGTCATTACCGCAAACAGTACAGAGGGGAAGCTATTAGCGCCTACAATATGGAGGGGAAGCCGTTACTGCATGCAGCATGAAGGGGAAGCTGTTACCGTATATAGTATGGAAGGGAAGCTGTTACAGTATACAGTATGGAAGGGAAGACGTTACCATATACAGTATGGAAGCTAAGCTGTTACCACATACGGTATGGAAGCGAAGCCGTTACTGCATACAGTATGGAGGGGAATATGTTACCGTGTACAGTATGGAGGGGAAGCCGTTACCGCATACAGTATGAAGGGGAAGCTGTTACTGCAAACAGTATGGAGGGGAAGCTGTTACTACATACAGTATGGAGGGGAAGCCATTACCACTTACAGTGTGGAGGGGAAGCCGTTACTGTATACAGTATGGAGGGGAAGCAGTTACCACATACAGTACAGAGGTTAAGCCGTTACTACATACAGTATGGAGGGAAAGCTGTTACCACATACAGTATGGAGGGAAAGCCGTTACCGCATACAGTATGGAGGGGAAGCCATTACCGTATACAGTATGGAAGGGTAGCGGTTACCGTATACAGTATGGAAAGGAAGCCGTTACCGTATACAGTATGGAGGGGAGCCGTTACCACATACAGTATGGAGGGGAAGCCATTACCGCATACAGTATGGAGGGGAAGCCGTTACTGCATACAGCATGGAGGGGAAGACGTTACCGTATACAGGATGGAGGGGAAGCCGTTACCGTACACAGTACGGAGGGGAAGCCGCTACCGTATACAGTATAGAAGGGAAGTCAATACCGCAAACAGTACAGAGGGGAAGCTGTTAGCGCCTACAATATGGAGGGGAAGCCGTTACCGCATGCAGCATGAAGGGGAAGCTGTTACCGTATATAGTATGGAAGGGAAGCTGTTACAGTATACAGTATGGAAGGGAAGACGTTATCATATACAGTATGGAAGGTAAGCTGTTACCACATACGGTATGGAAGCAAAGCCGTTACTGCATACAGTATGGAGGGGAATATGTTACCGTGTACAGTATGGAGGGGAAGCCGTTACCGCATACAGTATGAAGGGGAAGCTTTTACTGCATACAGTATGGAGGGGAAGCTGTTACTACATACAGTATGGAGGGGAAGCCATTACCACTTACAGTGTGGAGGGGAGCCGTTACTGTATACAGAAGGGAGGGGAAGCAGTTACCACATACAGTACAGAGGTTAAGCCGTTACTACATACAGTATGGAGGGAAAGCTGTTACCACTTACAGTATGGAGGGAAAGCCGTTACCGCATACAGTATGGAAGGGAAGCCATTACAGTATACAGTATGGAAGGGTAGCGGTTACCGTATACAGTATGGAAGGGAAGCCGTTACCGTATACAGTATGGAGGCGAGCTGTTACCACATACAGTATGGAGGGGTAGCCATTACCGCATACAGTATGGAGGGGAAGCCGTTACCGCATACAGCATGGAGGGGAAGACGTTAACGTATACAGGATGGAGGGGAAGCCGTTACCGTATACAGTACGGAGGGGAAGCTGTTACCGTATACAGTATAGAAGGGAAGTCGTTACCGCAAATAGTACAGAGGGGAAGCTGTTAGTGCCTACAATATGGAGGGGAAGCAGTTACCGCATGCAGCATGAAGGGGAAGCTGTTACCATATACAGTATGGAAGGGAAGCCGTTACAGTATACAGTATGGAGGGGAAGCCGTTACCGCATACAGCATGGAGGGGAAGACGTTACCGTATACAGGATGGAGGGGAAGCCGTTACCGTATACAGTACAGAGGGGAAGCCGCTACCGTATACAGTATAGAAGGGATGTCGTTACCGCAAACAGTACAGAGGGGTAGCTGTTAGCGCCTACAATATGGAGGGGAAGCCGTTACCGCATGCAGCATGAAGGGGAAGCTGTTACCGTATATAGTATGGAAGGGAAGCTGTTACAGTATACAGTATGGAAGGGAAGACGTTACCATATACAGTATGGAAGGTAAGCTGTTACCACATACGGTATGGAAGCGAAGCCGTTACTGCATACAGTATGGAGGGGAATATGTTACCGTGTACAGTATGGAGGGGAAGCCGTTACCGCATACAGTATGAAGGGGAAGCTGTTACTGCATACAGTATGGAGGGGAAGCTGTTACTACATACAGTATGGAGGGGAAGCCATTACCACTTACAGTGTGGAGGGGAAGCCGTTACTGTATACAGTATGGAGGGGAAGCAGTTACCACATACAGTACAGAGGTTAAGTCGTTACAACATACAGTATGGAGGGAAAGCTGTTACCACATACAGTATGGAGGGAAAGCCGTTACCGCATACAGTATGGAAGGGAAGCCATTACCGTATTCAGTATGGAAGGGTAGCGGTTACCGTATACAGTATGGAAGGGAAGCCGTTACCGTATACAGTATCGAGGGGAGCCGTTACCACATACAGTAAGGAGGGGAAGCCGTTACCGCATACAGTATGGAGGAGTAAGCCGTTACCGCATATAGCATGGAGGGGAAGACGTTACCGTATACAGGATGGAGGGGAAGCCGTTACTGTATACAGTACGGAGGGGAAGCTGTTACCGTATACAGTATAGAAGGGAAATCGTTACCGCAAACAGTACAGAGGGGAAGCTGTTAGTGCCTACAATATGGAGGGGAAGCAGTTACCGCATGCAGCATGAAGGGGAAGCTGTTACCGTATACAGTATGGAAGGGAAGCCGTTACCGTATACAGTATGGAGGGGAGCCGTTACCACATACAGTATGGAGGGGAAGCCGTTACCGCATACAGTATGGAGGGGAAGCCATTACCGCATACAGCATGGAGGGGAAGACGTTACTGTATACAGGATGGAGGGGAAGCCGTTACCGTATACATTACGGAGGGGAAGCTGTTACCGTATACAGTATAGAAGGGAAGTCGTTACCGCAAAAAGTACAGAGGGGAAGCTGTTAGTGCCTACAATATGGAGGGGAAGCCGTTACCGCATGCAGCATGAAGGGAAAGCTGTTACCGTATATAGTATGGAAGGAAAGCTGTTACAGTATACAGTATGGAAGGGAAGACATTACCATATACAGTATAGAAGGTAAGCCGTTACCACATACGGTATGGAAGCAAAGCCGTTACTGCATACAGTATGGAGGGGAATCTGCTACAGCGTACAGTATGAAGGGGAAGCTGTTACTGCATACAATATGGAGGGGATGCTGTTACTACATACAGTATGGAGGGGAAGCCATTACCACTTACAGTATGGAGGGGAAGCCGTTACCGTATACAGTATGGAGGGGAAGCAGTTACCACATACAGTACAGAGGGGAAGCCGTTACCACATACAGCATGGAGGTAAAGCCGTTACCACATACAGTATGCAGGGAAAGCTGTTACCACATACAGTATGGAGGGGAAGCTGCTACCATATACAGTATTGAGGGGAATCTGTTACCGCATACAGTATGGAGGGGAAGCCGTTACTGTATACTGTATGGAGGGGAAGCCGTTACCGCATACAATATGGAAGGGAAGCCGTTACCGCATACACTATGGAACAGAAGCATTACGTATACAGTATGGAGGGGAATCCATTACCATATAAAGTATATGGAAGGGAAGCCGTTGCCATATACAGTATAGAAGGGATTCATTACTGCATAAAGTATGAAGGGGAACCCGTTACCGTATACAGTATGGCGGGGAAGCCGTTACTATATACAGTATGGAAGGGAAGCCGTAACCGTATACAGTATGGAAGGGAAGCCGTTACTGCATACAGTATGGAAGGGAACCGGTACCGTATACAGTATGGAGGGGAAGCCGTTACCGCATACAGTATGGAAGGGAAGCCATTACCGTATACAGTATGGAAGAAGGGAAGCCATTACCGTATACAGTATGGAAGGGAAGCCGTTACCGTATACAGTATGGAGGGGAGCCGTTACCACATACAGTATGGAGGGGAAGCCGTTACCGCATACAGTATGGAGGGGAAGCTGTTACCGCATACAGTATGGAGGGGAAGCTGTTACCGCGCACAGTATGGAGGGGAAGCTGTTACCATATACAGGATGGAGGGGAAGCCGTTACCATATACAGTACGGAGGGGAAGCCGTTACCGTATACAGTATAGAAGGGATTCCTTACTGCATAAAGTATGAAGGGGAACCCGTTACCGTATACAGTATGGCGGGGAAGCCGTTACTATATACAGTATGGAAGGGAAGCCGTAACCGTATACAGTATGGAAGGGAAGCCGTTACTGCATACAGTATGGAAGGGAACCAGTACCGTATACAGTATGGAGGGGAAGCCGTTACCACATACAGTATGGAAGGGAAGCCATTACCGTATACATTATGGAAGAAGGGAAGCCATTACCGTATACAGTATGGAAGGGAAGCCGTTACCACATACAGTATGGAGGGGAAGCTGTTACCGCATACAGTATGGAGGGGAAGCTGTTACCGCACACAGGATGGAGGGGAAGCCGTTACAGTATACAGGATGGAGGGGAAACCGTTACCGTATACAGTACGGAGGGGAAGCCGTTACCATATACAGTATAGAAGGGAAGTCGTTACCGCAAACAGTACAGAGGGGAAGCTGTAAGCGCATACAATATGGAGGGGAAGCCATTACCGCATACAGTATGGAGTGGAAGCCGTTACCACATACAATATGGAGGGAAAGACGTTACCACATACAGTACAGAGGGGGAGCCGTTACCGCATACAATATGGAGGGGAAGCCATTACAACATATAGTATGGAGAGGAAGCCGTTACCGCATACAGTATGGAGGGAAAGCTGGTACCGCATACAGTATGAAGGGAGGCTGTTACCGCATACAGTACAGAGGGGAAGCTGTTAGCGCATACAATATGGAGGGAAAGACGTTACTACATACAGTACGAAGGGGAAGCCGTTACCGCATACAATATGGAGGGGAAGCCATTACCACATACAGTATGGAGAGGAACCGCATACAGTATGGAGGGAAAGCTGTTACCGCATACAGTATGAAGGGGAAGCTGCTACCACATACAGTATGGAGGGGAAGCTGCTACTGCATACAGTACGGAGGGGAATGGAGGGGAAGCAGTTACCACATACAGTACAGAGGTTATGCCGTTACCGTATACAGTATGGAAGGGAAGCCATTACCACATACAGTATGGAAGGGAACTATTACCGTATACAGTAAGGAGGGGAAGCCGTTACTGTATATAGTATATGGAGGGGAAGCGGTTACCATATACAGTATGGAAGGGATCCGTTACTGCATAAAGTATGGAGGGGAACCTGTTACCGTATACAGTATGGAGGGGAAGCCGTTACCGTATACAGTATGGAAGAGAAGCCATTTCCGTACACCGTATGGAAGGGAAGCCATTACCGTATACAGTATGGAGGGAAGCCGTTACCACATACAGTATGGAGGGGAAGCCGTTACCGCATACAGTATGGAGGGGAAGCCGTTACCGCATACAGTATGGAGGGGAAGCTGTTACCACACACAGTATGGAGGGGAAGCTGTTACCGTATACAGGATGGAGGGGTAGCCGTTACCGTATACAGTACGGAGGGGAGCCGTTACCTTATCCAGTATGGAAGGGAAGCCGTTACCGTATACAGTATGGAGGGGAAGCCGTTACCGCATACAGTATGGAAGGGAAGCCATTACCGTATACAGTATGGAAGAAGGGAAGCCATTACCATATACGGTATGGAAGGGAAGCCGTTACCGTATACAGTATGACGAGGAGCCGTTACCACATACAGTATGGAGGGGAAGCCGTTACCGCATACAGTATGGAGGGGAAGCTGTTACCGCATACAGTATGGAGGGGAAGCTGTTACCGCACACAGTATGGAGGGGAAGCCGTTACCGTATACAGGATGGAGGGGAAGCCGTTACCGTATACAGTACGGAGGGGAAGCCGTTACCGTATACAGTATAGAAGGGAAGTTGTTACCTCAAACAGTACAGAGGGGAAGCTGTAAGCGCATACAATATGGAGGGGAAGCCATTACCGCATACAGTATGGAGTGGAAGCCGTTACCACATACAATATGGAGGGAAAGACGTTACCACATACAGTACAGAGGGGGAGCCGTTACCGCATACAATATGGAGGGGAAGCCATTACCACATATAGTATGGAGAGGAAGCTGTTACCGCATACAGTATGGAGGGAAAGCTAGTACCGCATACAGTATGAAGGGAAGCTGTTACCGCATACAGTACAGAGGGGAAGCTGTTAGCGCATACAATATGGAGAGGAAGCCATTACTGCGTACAGTATAGAGTGGACGACGTTACCGCATACCGTACAGAGGGGAAGCTGTTACCGCATACGATATGGAGGGAAAGACGTTACTACATACAGTACGGAGGGGAAGCCGTTACCGCATACAATATGGAGGGGAAGCCATTACCACATACAGTATGGAGAGGAACCGCATACAGTATGGAGGAAAAGCTGTTACCGCATACAGTATGAAGGGGAAGCTGCTACCACATACAGTATGGAGGGGAAGCTGCTACCGCATACAGTATGGAGGGGAATCTGTTACCGCGTACAGTATGGAGGGGAAGCAGTTACCGCATACAGTACAGAGGTTATGCCGTTACCGTATACAGTATGGAAGGGAAGCCGTTACCACATACAGTATGGAAGGGAACCATTACCGTATACAGTATGGAGGGGTAGCCGTTACTGTATGTAGTATATGGAGGGGAAGCGGTTACCATATACAGTATGGAAGGGATCCGTTACTGCATAAAGTATGGAGGGGAACCAGTTACCGTATACAGTATGGAGGGGAAGCCGTTACCGTATACAGTATGGAAGGGAAGCCATTTCCGTATACCGTATGGAAGGGAAGCCATTACCGTATACAGTATGGAGGGGAGCCGTTACCACATACAGTATGGAGGGGAAGCCGTTACCGCATACAGTATGGAGGGGAAGCCGTTACCGCATACAGTATGGAGGGGAAGCTGTTACCACACACAGTATGGAGGGGAAGCCGTTACCGTATACAGGATGGAGGGGAAGCCGTTACCGTATACAGTACGGAGGGGGGCCGTTACCATATACAGTATGGAAGGGAAGCCGTTACCATATACAGTATGGAAGGGAAGCCATTACCGTATACAGTATGCAAGGGAAGCCGTTACCGTATACACTATACAGTATGGAGGGGAGCCGTTACCACATACAGTATTGAGGGGAAGCCGTTACCGCATACAGTATGGAGGGGAAGCTGTTACCGCACACAGTATGGAGGGGAAGCCGTTACCGTATACAGGATGGAGGGGAAGCCGTTACCGTATACAGTACGGAGGGGAAGCCGTTACCGTATACAGTATAGAAGGGAAGTTGTTACCTCAAACAGTACAGAGGGGAAGCTGTAAGCGCATACAATATGGAGGGGAAGCCATTACCGCATACAGTATGGAGTGGAAGCCGTTACCACATACAATATGGAGGGAAAGACGTTACCACATACAGTACAGAGGGGGAGCCGTTACCGCATACAATATGGAGGGGAAGCCATTACCACATATAGTATGGAGAGGAAGCTGTTACCGCATACAGTATGGAGGGAAAGCTAGTACCGCATACAGTATGAAGGGAAGCTGTTACCGCATACAGTACAGAGGGGAAGCTGTTAGCGCATACAATATGGAGAGGAAGCCATTACTGCGTACAGTATAGAGTGGACGACGTTACCGCATACCGTACAGAGGGGAAGCTGTTACCGCATACGATATGGAGGGAAAGACGTTACTACATACAGTACGGAGGGGAAGCCGTTACCGCATACAATATGGAGGGGAAGCCATTACCACATACAGTATGGAGAGGAACCGCATACAGTATGGAGGAAAAGCTGTTACCGCATACAGTATGAAGGGGAAGCTGCTACCACATACAGTATGGAGGGGAAGCTGCTACCGCATACAGTATGGAGGGGAATTTGTACCGCGTACAGTATGGAGGGGAAGCAGTTACCGCATACAGTACAGAGGTTATGCCGTTACCGTATACAGTATGGAAGGGAAGCCGTTACCACATACAGTATGGAAGGGAACCATTACCGTATACAGTATGGAGGGGAAGCCGTTACTGTATGTAGTATATGGAGGGGAAGCGGTTACCATATACAGTATGGAAGGGATCCGTTACTGCATAAAGTATGGAGGGGAACCAGTTACCGTATACAGTATGGAGGGGAAGCCGTTACCGTATACAGTATGGAAGGGAAGCCATTTCCGTATACCGTATGGAAGGGAAGCCATTACCGTATACAGTATGGAGGGGAGCCGTTACCACATACAGTATGGAGGGGAAGCCGTTACCGCATACAGTATGGAGGGGAAGCCGTTACCGCATACAGTATGGAGGGGAAGCTGTTACCACACACAGTATGGAGGGGAAGCCGTTACCGTATACAGGATGGAGGGGAAGCCGTTACCGTATACAGTACGGAGGGGGGCCGTTACCATATACAGTATGGAAGGGAAGTCGTTACCATATACAGTATGGAAGGGAAGCCATTACCGTATACAGTATGCAAGGGAAGCCGTTACCGTATACACTATACAGTATGGAGGAGAGCCGTTACCACATACAGTATTGAGGGGAAGCCGTTACCGCATACAGTATGGAGGGGAAGCTGTTACCGCACACAGTATGGTGGGGAAGCTGTTACCGTATACAGGATGGAGGGGAAGCCTTTACCGCATACAGTATGGAGGGGAAGCTGTTACCGTATAGTATAGAAGGGAAGCCGTTACCGCATACAGTATGGAAAGGAACCATTACCGTATACAGTATGGAGGGGAAGCTGTTACCGTATAGTATAGAAGGGAAGCCGTTACCGCATACAGTATGGAAAGGAACCATTACCGTATACAGTATGGAGGGGAAGCCGTTACCGTATACAGTATGGAGGGGAAGCCGTTACCGCATACAGCATGAAGGGGAAGACGTTACCGTATACAGGATGGAGGGGAAGCCGTTACTGTATACAGTACGGAGGGGAAGCTGTTACCGTATACAGTATAGAAGGGAAGTTGTTACCGCAAACAGTACAGAGGGGAAGCTGTTAGCGCCTACAATATGGAGGGGAAGCCGTTACCGCATGCAGCATGAAGGGGAAGCTGTTACCGTATATAGTATGGAAGGGAAGCTGTTACAGTACAAAGTATGGAAGGGAAGACGTTACCATATACAGTATGGAAGGTAAGCTGTTACCACATACGGTATGGAAGCGAAGCCGTTACTGCATACAGTATGGAGGGGAATATGTTACCGTGTACAGTATGGAGGGGAAGCCGTTACCGCATACAGTATGAAGGGGAAGCTGTTACTGCATACAGTATGGAGGGGAAGCTGTTACTACATACAGTATGGAGGGGAAACCATTACCACTTACAGTGTGGAGGGGAAGCCGTTACTGTATACAGTATGGAGGGGAAGCAGTTACCACATACAGTACAGAGGTTAAGCCGTTACTACATACAGTATGGAGGGAAAGCTGTTACCACATACAGTATGGAGGGAAAGCCGTTACCGCATATAGTATGGAAGGGAAGCCATTACCGTATACAGTATGGAAGGTTAGCGGTTACCGTATACAGTATGGAAGCGAAGCCGTTACCGTATACAGTATCAAGGGGAGCCGTTACCACATACAGTATGGAGGGGAAGCCGTTACCGCATACAGTATGGAGGGGAAGCCGTTACCGCATACAGCATGGAGGGGAAGACGTTACCGTATACAGGATGGAGGGGAAGCCGTTACCGTATACAGTACGGAGAGGAAGCTGTTACCGTATACAGTATAGAAGGGAAGTCGTTACCGCAAACAGTACAGAGGGGAAGCTGTTAGTGCCTACAATATGGAGGGGAAGCAGTTACCGCATGCAGCATGAAGGGGAAGCTCTTACCGTATACAGTATGGAAGGGAAGCTGTTACCTTATTCAGTATGGAGGGGAAGCCGTTACCGCATACAGTATGGAAGGGAAGCCATTACCGTATACAGTATGGAAGAAGGGAAGCCATTACCGTATACAGTATGGAAGGGAAGCCGTTACCGTATACAGTATGGAGGGGAGCCGTTACCACATACAGTATGGAGGGGAAGCCGTTACCGCATACAGTATGGAGGGGAAGCTGTTACCGCATACAGTATGGAGGGGAAGCTGTTACCGCGCACAGTATGGAGGGGAAGCTGTTACCATATACAGTACGGAGGGGAAGCCGTTACCGTATACAGTATAGAAGGGATTCCTTACTGCATAAAGTATGAAGGGGAACCCGTTACCGTATACAGTATGGCGGGGAAGCCGTTACTATATACAGTATGGAAGGGAAGCCGTAACCGTATACAGTATGGAAGGGAAGCCGTTACTGCATACAGTATGGAAGGGAACCAGTACCGTATACAGTATGGAGGGGAAGCCGTTACCACATACAGTATGGAAGGGAAGCCATTACCGTATACATTATGGAAGAAGGGAAGCCATTACCGTATACAGTATGGAAGGGAAGCCGTTACCACATACAGTATGGAGGGGAAGCTGTTACCGCATACAGTATGGAGGGGAAGCTGTTACCGCACACAGGATGGAGGGGAAGCCGTTACAGTATACAGGATGGAGGGGAAAGCGTTACCGTATACAGTACGGAGGGGAAGCCGTTACCATATACAGTATAGAAGGGAAGTCGTTACCGCAAACAGTACAGAGGGGAAGCTGTAAGCGCATACAATATGGAGGGGAAGCCATTACCGCATACAGTATGGAGTGGAAGCCGTTACCACATACAATATGGAGGGAAAGACGTTACCACATACAGTACAGAGGGGGAGCCGTTACCGCATACAATATGGAGGGGAAGCTGGTACCGCATACAGTATGAAGGGAGGCTGTTACCGCATACAGTACAGAGGGGAAGCTGTTAGCGCATACAATATGGAGGGAAAGACGTTACTACATACAGTACGAAGGGGAAGCCGTTACCGCATACAATATGGAGGGGAAGCCATTACCACATACAGTATGGAGAGGAACCGCATACAGTATGGAGGGAAAGCTGTTACCGCATACAGTATGAAGGGGAAGCTGCTACCACATACAGTATGGAGGGGAAGCTGCTACTGCATACAGTACGGAGGGGAATGGAGGGGAAGCAGTTACCACATACAGTACAGAGGTTATGCCGTTACCGTATACAGTATGGAAGGGAAGCCATTACCACATACAGTATGGAAGGGAACTATTACCGTATACAGTAAGGAGGGGAAGCCGTTACTGTATATAGTATATGGAGGGGAAGCGGTTACCATATACAGTATGGAAGGGATCCGTTACTGCATAAAGTATGGAGGGGAACCTGTTACCGTATACAGTATGGAGGGGAAGCCGTTACCGTATACAGTATGGAAGAGAAGCCATTTCCGTACACCGTATGGAAGGGAAGCCATTACCGTATACAGTATGGAGGGAAGCCGTTACCACATACAGTATGGAGGGGAAGCCGTTACCGCATACAGTATGGAGGGGAAGCCGTTACCGCATACAGTATGGAGGGGAAGCTGTTACCACACACAGTATGGAGGGGAAGCTGTTACCGTATACAGGATGGAGGGGAAGCCGTTACCGTATACAGTACGGAGGGGAGCCGTTACCTTATCCAGTATGGAAGGGAAGCCGTTACCGTATACAGTATGGAGGGGAAGCCGTTACCGCATACAGTATGGAAGGGAAGCCATTACCGTATACAGTATGGAAGAAGGGAAGCCATTACCATATACGGTATGGAAGGGAAGCCGTTACCGTATACAGTATGACGAGGAGCCGTTACCACATACAGTATGGAGGGGAAGCCGTTACCGCATACAGTATGGAGGGGAAGCTGTTACCGCATACAGTATGGAGGGGAAGCTGTTACCGCACACAGTATGGAGGGGAAGCCGTTACCGTATACAGGATGGAGGGGAAGCCGTTACCGTATACAGTACGGAGGGGAAGCCGTTACCGTATACAGTATAGAAGGGAAGTTGTTACCTCAAACAGTACAGAGGGGAAGCTGTAAGCGCATACAATATGGAGTGGAAGCCATTACCGCATACAGTATGGAGTGGAAGCCGTTACCACATACAATATGGAGGGAAAGACGTTACCACATACAGTACAGAGGGGGAGCCGTTACCGCATACAATATGGAGGGGAAGCCATTACCACATATAGTATGGAGAGGAAGCTGTTACCGCATACAGTATGGAGGGAAAGCTAGTACCGCATACAGTATGAAGGGAAGCTGTTACCGCATACAGTACAGAGGGGAAGCTGTTAGCGCATACAATATGGAGAGGAAGCCATTACTGCGTACAGTATAGAGTGGACGACGTTACCGCATACCGTACAGAGGGGAAGCTGTTACCGCATACGATATGGAGGGAAAGACGTTACTACATACAGTACAGAGGGGAAGCCGTTACCGCATACAATATGGAGGGGAAGCCATTACCACATACAGTATGGAGAGGAACCGCATACAGTATGGAAGGAAAGCTGTTACCGCATACAGTATGAAGGGGAAGCTGCTACCACATACAGTATGGAGGGGAAGCTGCTACCGCATACAGTATGGAGGGGAATCTGTTACCGCGTACAGTATGGAGGGGAAGCAGTTACCGCATACAGTACAGAGGTTATGCCGTTACCGTATACAGTATGGAAGGGAAGCCGTTACCACATACAGTATGGAAGGGAACCATTACCGTATACAGTATGGAGGGGAAGCCGTTACTGTATGTAGTATATGGAGGGGAAGCGGTTACCATATACAGTATGGAAGGGATCCGTTACTGCATAAAGTATGGAGGGGAACCAGTTACCGTATACAGTATGGAGGGGAAGCCGTTACCGTATACAGTATGGAAGGGAAGCCATTTCCGTATACCGTATGGAAGGGAAGCCATTACCGTATACAGTATGGAGGGGAGCCGTTACCACATACAGTATGGAGGGGAAGCCGTTACCGCATACAGTATGGAGGGGAAGCCGTTACCGCATACAGTATGGAGGGGAAGCTGTTACCACACACAGTATGGAGGGGAAGCCGTTACCGTATACAGGATGGAGGGGAAGCCGTTACCGTATACAGTACGGAGGGGAGCCGTTACCATATACAGTATGGAAGGGAAGCCGTTACCATATACAGTATGGAAGGGAAGCCATTACCGTATACAGTATGCAAGGGAAGCCGTTACCGTATACACTATACAGTATGGAGGGGAGCCGTTACCACATACAGTATTGAGGGGAAGCCGTTACCGCATACAGTATGGAGGGGAAGCTGTTACCGCACAGAGTATGGTGGGGAAGCTGTTACCGTATACAGGATGGAGGGGAAGCCTTTACCGCATACAGTATGGAGGGGAAGCTGTTACCGTATAGTATAGAAGGGAAGCCGTTACCGCATACAGTATGGAAAGGAACCATTACCGTATACAGTATGGAGGGGAAGCCGTTACCGTATACAGTATGGAGGGGAAGCCGTTACCGCATACAGCATGAAGGGGAAGACGTTACCGTATACAGGATGGAGGGGAAGCCGTTACCGTATACAGTACGGAGGGGAAGCTGTTACCGTATACAGTATAGAAGGGAAGTTGTTACCGCAAACAGTACAGAGGGGAAGCTGTTAGCGCCTACAATATGGAGGGGAAGCCGTTACCGCATGCAGCATGAAGGGGAAGCTGTTACCGTATATAGTATGGAAGGGAAGCTGTTACAGTACACAGTATGGAAGGGAAGACGTTACCATATACAGTATGGAAGGTAAGCTGTTACCACATACGGTATGGAAGCGAAGCCGTTACTGCATACAGTATGGAGGGGAATATGTTACCGTGTACAGTATGGAGGGGAAGCCGTTACCGCATACAGTATGAAGGGGAAGCTGTTACTGCATACAGTATGGAGGGGAAGCTGTTACTACATACAGTATGGAGGGGAAACCATTACCACTTACAGTGTGGAGGGGAAGCCGTTACTGTATACAGTATGGAGGGGAAGCAGTTACCACATACAGTACAGAGGTTAAGCCGTTACTACATACAGTATGGAGGGAAAGCTGTTACCACATACAGTATGGAGGGAAAGCCGTTACCGCATATAGTATGGAAGGGAAGCCATTACCGTATACAGTATGGAAGGTTAGCGGTTACCGTATACAGTATGGAAGGGAAGCCGTTACCGTATACAGTATCAAGGGGAGCCGTTACCACATACAGTATGGAGGGGAAGCCGTTACCGCATACAGTATGGAGGGGAAGCCGTTACCGCATACAGCATGGAGGGGAAGACGTTACCGTATACAGGATGGAGGGGAAGCCGTTACTGTATACAGTACGGAGAGGAAGCTGTTACCGTATACAGTATAGAAGGGAAGTCGTTACCGCAAACAGTACAGAGGGGAAGCTGTTAGTGCCTACAATATGGAGGGGAAGCAGTTACCGCATGCAGCATGAAGGGGAAGCTGTTACCGTATACAGTATGGAAGGGAAGCTGTTACCTTATTCAGTATGGAGGGGAGCCGTTACCACATACAGTATGGAGGGGAAGCCGTTACCGCATACAGTATGGAGGGGAAGCCGTTACCGCATACAGGATGGAGGGGAAGACGTTACCGTATACAGGATGGAGGGGAAGCCGTTACCGTATACATTACGGAGGGGAAGCTGTTACCGTATACAGTATAGAAGGGAAGTCGTTACCGCAAAAAGTACAGAGGGGAAGCTGTTAGTGACTACAATATGGAGGGGAAGCCGTTACCGCATGCAGCATGAAGGGGAAGCTGTTACCGTATATAGTATGGAAGGGAAGCTGTTACAGTATACAGTATGGAAGGGAAGACGATACCATATACAGTATGGAAGGTAAGCCGTTACCACATACGGTATGGAAGCGAAGCCGTTACTGCATACAGTATGGAGGGGAATCTGCTACCCCGTACAGTATGAAGGGGAAGCTGTTACTGCATACAATATGGAGGGGAAGCTGTTACTACATACAGTATGGAGGGGAAGCCATTACCACTTACAGTATGGAGGGGAAGCCGTTACCGTATACAGTATGGAGGGGAAGCAGTTACCACATACAGTACAGAGGGGAAGCCGTTACCACATACAGCAT
Source organism: Lissotriton helveticus (assembly GCF_964261635.1). Classification (NCBI taxonomy): domain Eukaryota; kingdom Metazoa; phylum Chordata; class Amphibia; order Caudata; family Salamandridae; genus Lissotriton; species Lissotriton helveticus. Next base: position 309,417,973 of record NC_136061.1, read on the forward strand.
GGAGGGAAAGCCGTTACCACATACAGTATGCAGGGAAAGCTGTTACCGCATACAGTATAAAGGGGAAGCAGCTACCATATACAGTATGGAGGGGAAGCTGCTACCATATACAGTATTGTGGGGAATCTGTTACCGCATACAGTATGGAGGGGAAGCTACTACCACATACAGTATGGAGGGGAAGCTGCTAACGCATACAGTATGAAGGGGAATCTGTTACCGCGTACAGTATGGAGGGAAGCAGTTACCACATACAGTACAGAGGTTATGCCGTTACCGTATACAGTATGGAAGGGAAGCCGTTACCACATACAGTATGGAAGGGAACCGTTACCGTATACAGTATGGAGGGGAAGCCGTTACTGTATGTAGTATATGGAGGGGAAGCGGTTACCATATACAGTATGGAAGGGATCCGTTACTGCATAAAGTATGGAGGGGAACCAGTTACCGTATACAGTATGGAGGGGAAGCCGTTACCATATACAGTATGGAAGGGAAGCCATTTCCGTATAACGTATGGAAGGGAAGCCATTACTGTATACAGTATGGAGGGGAGCCGTTACCACATACAGTATGGAGGGGAAGCCGTTACCGCATACAGTATGGAGGGGAAGCCGTTACCGCATACAGTATGGAGGGGAAGCTGTTACCACACACAGTATGGAGGGGAAGCCGTTACTGTATACAGGATGGAGGGGAAGCCGTTACCGTATACAGTACGGAGGGGAGCCGTTACCGTATACAGTATGGAAAGGAAGCCGTTACCGTATACAGTATGGAAGGGAAGCCATTACGGTATACAGTATGGAAGGGAAGCCGTTACCGTATACACTATACAGTATGGAGGGGAGCCGTTACCGCATACAGTATGGAGGGGAAGCTGTTACCACACACAGTATGGAGGGGAAGCCGTTACCGTATACAGGATGGAGGGGAAGCCGTTACCGTATACAGTACGGAGGGGAGCCGTTACCGTATACAGTATGGAAGGGAAGCCGTTACCGTATACATTATGGAAGGGAAGCCATTACTGTATACAGTATGGAAGGGAAGCCGTTACTGTATACACTATACAGTATGGAGGGGAGCCGTTACCACATACAGTATTGAGGGGAAGCCGTTACCGCATACAGTATGGAGGGGAAGCTGTTACCGCACACAGTATGGTGGGGAAGCTGTTACCGTATACAGGATGGAGGGGAAGCCTTTACCGCATACAGTATGGAGGGGAAGCCGTTACCGTATAGTATGGAAGGGAAGCCGTGACCACATACAGTATGGAAGGGAACCATTACCGTATACACTATGGAGGGGAAGCGGTTACCGTACACAGTATATGAAGGGGAAGCGGTTACCATATACAGTATGGAAGGGATCCGTTACTGCATAAAGTATGAAGGGGAACCCGTTACCGTATACAGTATGGAGGTGAAGCCGTTACTGTATACGGTATAGAAGGGAAGCCGTAACCGTATACAGTTTGGAAGGGAAGCCGTTGCCGTATACAGTATGGAAGGGAAGCCATTTCCGTATACCGTATGGAAGGGAAGCCATTACCGTATACAGTATGGAGGGGAAGCCGTTACCGTATACAGTACGGAGGGGAAGCCGTTACCGTATACAGTATAGAAGGGAAGTCGTTACCGCAAACAGTACAGAGGGGAAGCTGTTAGTGCATACAATATGGAGGGGAAGCCGTTACCGCATACAGTATGGAGTGGAAGCCGTTACTGCATACAGTACAGAGGGGAAGCTGTTACCGGATACAATATGGAGGGAAAGACGTTACCACATACAGTACAGAGGGGAAGCCGTTACTGCATACAATATGGAGGGGAAGCCATTACCACATACAGTAAAGTAAAGTAAAGTCCACATTTGTAAAGCGCACAATCACCCGTAAGGGTCTCTAGGCGCTGGGGGGCCGTCGGGAAGATTAAGCGAGCTATTGCCCAGAGTCACATGGTGCTGGGCTAACCTGCCGCCGGAGCCGGGGATCGAACCGTGGTCCCCAGATTCCAGCGTCAGTCGCCCTGGCCGCGGCGCCACACCTCTCCCACTACAGTATGGAGGGAAAGCTGGTACCGCATACATTATGTAAGGGAATATGTTACCGCTTACAGTATTGAGGGGAAGCTGGTACTACATATAGCATGGAGGGGAAGCTGTTACCGCATACAATATGGAAGGGAAGCTGTAACCGTATACAGTATGGAGTGGAAGCCGTTACCACATACAGTACAGAGGGGAAGCTGTTATCGCATACAATATGGAGCGAAAGACATTACCACATACAGTACAGAGGGGAAGCCGTTACAACATACAATATGGAGGGGAAGTCATTACCACATACAGTATGGAGAGGAATCTCTTACCACATACAGTATGGAGGGAAGCCGTTACCGCATACAGTATGGAGGGGAAGCTGTTACTGCATACAGTATGGAGGGGAAGCTGTTACCGCATACAGTATGGAGGGGAAGCCTTTACCACATACAGTATGGAGGGGAAGCCATTACCGTATACAGTATGGAAGGGAAGCCGTTACCGCATACAGTATGGAAGGGAACCAAAACTGTATACAGTATGGAGGGGAAGCTGTTACCGTATACAGTATGGAAAGGATCCGTTACCGCATAAAGTATGGAGGGGAACCCGTTACCGTATACAGTATGTAGGGGAAGCCGTTATTGTATACAGTATGGAAGGAAAGCTGAAACCGTATACAGTATGGAAGGGAAGCCGTTACCGCATACAGTATGGAAGGGAACCGGTACCGTATACAGTATGGAGGGGAAGCCGTTACCGTATACAGTATGGAGGGGAAGCCGTTACCGCATACAGCATGGAGGGGAAGACGTTACCGTATACAGGATGGAGGGGAAGCCGTTACCGTATACAGTACGGAGGGGAAGCTGTTACCGTATACAGTATAGAAGGGAAGTTGTTACCGCAAACAGTACAGAGGGGAAGCTGTTAGCGCCTACAATATGGAGGGGAAGCCGTTACCGCATGCAGCATGAAGGGGAAGCTGTTACCGTATATAGTATGGAAGGGAAGCTGTTACAGTACACAGTATGGAAGGGAAGACGTTACCATATACAGTATGGAAGGTAAGCTGTTACCACATACGGTATGGAAGCGAAGCCGTTACTGCATACAGTATGGAGGGGAATATGTTACCGTGTACAGTATGGAGGGGAAGCCGTTACCGCATACAGTATGAAGGGGAAGCTGTTACTGCATACAGTATGGAGGGGAAGCTGTTACTACATACAGTATGGAGGGGAAACCATTACCACTTACAGTGTGGAGGGGAAGCCGTTACTGTATACAGTATGGAGGGGAAGCAGTTACCACATACAGTACAGAGGTTAAGCCGTTACTACATACAGTATGGAGGGAAAGCTGTTACCACATACAGTATGGAGGGAAAGCCGTTACCGCATATAGTATGGAAGGGAAGCCATTACCGTATACAGTATGGAAGGTTAGCGGTTACCGTATACAGTATGGAAGGGAAGCCGTTACCGTATACAGTATCAAGGGGAGCCGTTACCACATACAGTATGGAGGGGAAGCCGTTACCGCATACAGTATGGAGGGGAAGCCGTTACCGCATACAGCATGGAGGGGAAGACGTTACCGTATACAGGATGGAGGGGAAGCCGTTACCGTATACAGTACGGAGGGGAAGCTGTTACCGTATACAGTATAGAAGGGAAGTCGTTACCGCAAACAGTACAGAGGGGAAGCTGTTAGTGCCTACAATATGGAGGGGAAGCAGTTACCGCATGCAGCATGAAGGGGAAGCTGTTACCGTATACAGTATGGAAGGGAAGCTGTTACCGTATACAGTATGGAGGGGAGCCGTTACCACATACAGTATGGAGGGGAAGCCGTTACCGCATACAGTATGGAGGGGAAGCCGTTACCGCATACAGTATGAAGGGGAAGCTGTTACTGCATACAGTATGGAGGGGAAGCTGTTACTACATACAGTATGGAGGGGAAACCATTACCACTTACAGTGTGGAGGGGAAGCCGTTACTGTATACAGTATGGAGGGGAAGCAGTTACCACATACAGTACAGAGGTTAAGCCGTTACTACATACAGTATGGAGGGAAAGCTGTTACCACATACAGTATGGAGGGAAAGCCGTTACCGCATATAGTATGGAAGGGAAGCCATTACCGTATACAGTATGGAAGGTTAGCGGTTACCGTATACAGTATGGAAGCGAAGCCGTTACCGTATACAGTATCAAGGGGAGCCGTTACCACATACAGTATGGAGGGGAAGCCGTTACCGCATACAGTATGGAGGGGAAGCCGTTACCGCATACAGCATGGAGGGGAAGACGTTACCGTATACAGGATGGAGGGGAAGCCGTTACCGTATACAGTACGGAGAGGAAGCTGTTACCGTATACAGTATAGAAGGGAAGTCGTTACCGCAAACAGTACAGAGGGGAAGCTGTTAGTGCCTACAATATGGAGGGGAAGCAGTTACCGCATGCAGCATGAAGGGGAAGCTCTTACCGTATACAGTATGGAAGGGAAGCTGTTACCTTATTCAGTATGGAGGGGAAGCCGTTACCGCATACAGTATGGAAGGGAAGCCATTACCGTATACAGTATGGAAGAAGGGAAGCCATTACCGTATACAGTATGGAAGGGAAGCCGTTACCGTATACAGTATGGAGGGGAGCCGTTACCACATACAGTATGGAGGGGAAGCCGTTACCGCATACAGTATGGAGGGGAAGCTGTTACCGCATACAGTATGGAGGGGAAGCTGTTACCGCGCACAGTATGGAGGGGAAGCTGTTACCATATACAGTACGGAGGGGAAGCCGTTACCGTATACAGTATAGAAGGGATTCCTTACTGCATAAAGTATGAAGGGGAACCCGTTACCGTATACAGTATGGCGGGGAAGCCGTTACTATATACAGTATGGAAGGGAAGCCGTAACCGTATACAGTATGGAAGGGAAGCCGTTACTGCATACAGTATGGAAGGGAACCAGTACCGTATACAGTATGGAGGGGAAGCCGTTACCACATACAGTATGGAAGGGAAGCCATTACCGTATACATTATGGAAGAAGGGAAGCCATTACCGTATACAGTATGGAAGGGAAGCCGTTACCACATACAGTATGGAGGGGAAGCTGTTACCGCATACAGTATGGAGGGGAAGCTGTTACCGCACACAGGATGGAGGGGAAGCCGTTACAGTATACAGGATGGAGGGGAAAGCGTTACCGTATACAGTACGGAGGGGAAGCCGTTACCATATACAGTATAGAAGGGAAGTCGTTACCGCAAACAGTACAGAGGGGAAGCTGTAAGCGCATACAATATGGAGGGGAAGCCATTACCGCATACAGTATGGAGTGGAAGCCGTTACCACATACAATATGGAGGGAAAGACGTTACCACATACAGTACAGAGGGGGAGCCGTTACCGCATACAATATGGAGGGGAAGCTGGTACCGCATACAGTATGAAGGGAGGCTGTTACCGCATACAGTACAGAGGGGAAGCTGTTAGCGCATACAATATGGAGGGAAAGACGTTACTACATACAGTACGAAGGGGAAGCCGTTACCGCATACAATATGGAGGGGAAGCCATTACCACATACAGTATGGAGAGGAACCGCATACAGTATGGAGGGAAAGCTGTTACCGCATACAGTATGAAGGGGAAGCTGCTACCACATACAGTATGGAGGGGAAGCTGCTACTGCATACAGTACGGAGGGGAATGGAGGGGAAGCAGTTACCACATACAGTACAGAGGTTATGCCGTTACCGTATACAGTATGGAAGGGAAGCCATTACCACATACAGTATGGAAGGGAACTATTACCGTATACAGTAAGGAGGGGAAGCCGTTACTGTATATAGTATATGGAGGGGAAGCGGTTACCATATACAGTATGGAAGGGATCCGTTACTGCATAAAGTATGGAGGGGAACCTGTTACCGTATACAGTATGGAGGGGAAGCCGTTACCGTATACAGTATGGAAGAGAAGCCATTTCCGTACACCGTATGGAAGGGAAGCCATTACCGTATACAGTATGGAGGGAAGCCGTTACCACATACAGTATGGAGGGGAAGCCGTTACCGCATACAGTATGGAGGGGAAGCCGTTACCGCATACAGTATGGAGGGGAAGCTGTTACCACACACAGTATGGAGGGGAAGCTGTTACCGTATACAGGATGGAGGGGAAGCCGTTACCGTATACAGTACGGAGGGGAGCCGTTACCTTATCCAGTATGGAAGGGAAGCCGTTACCGTATACAGTATGGAGGGGAAGCCGTTACCGCATACAGTATGGAAGGGAAGCCATTACCGTATACAGTATGGAAGAAGGGAAGCCATTACCATATACGGTATGGAAGGGAAGCCGTTACCGTATACAGTATGACGAGGAGCCGTTACCACATACAGTATGGAGGGGAAGCCGTTACCGCATACAGTATGGAGGGGAAGCTGTTACCGCATACAGTATGGAGGGGAAGCTGTTACCGCACACAGTATGGAGGGGAAGCCGTTACCGTATACAGGATGGAGGGGAAGCCGTTACCGTATACAGTACGGAGGGGAAGCCGTTACCGTATACAGTATAGAAGGGAAGTTGTTACCTCAAACAGTACAGAGGGGAAGCTGTAAGCGCATACAATATGGAGTGGAAGCCATTACCGCATACAGTATGGAGTGGAAGCCGTTACCACATACAATATGGAGGGAAAGACGTTACCACATACAGTACAGAGGGGGAGCCGTTACCGCATACAATATGGAGGGGAAGCCATTACCACATATAGTATGGAGAGGAAGCTGTTACCGCATACAGTATGGAGGGAAAGCTAGTACCGCATACAGTATGAAGGGAAGCTGTTACCGCATACAGTACAGAGGGGAAGCTGTTAGCGCATACAATATGGAGAGGAAGCCATTACTGCGTACAGTATAGAGTGGACGACGTTACCGCATACCGTACAGAGGGGAAGCTGTTACCGCATACGATATGGAGGGAAAGACGTTACTACATACAGTACAGAGGGGAAGCCGTTACCGCATACAATATGGAGGGGAAGCCATTACCACATACAGTATGGAGAGGAACCGCATACAGTATGGAAGGAAAGCTGTTACCGCATACAGTATGAAGGGGAAGCTGCTACCACATACAGTATGGAGGGGAAGCTGCTACCGCATACAGTATGGAGGGGAATCTGTTACCGCGTACAGTATGGAGGGGAAGCAGTTACCGCATACAGTACAGAGGTTATGCCGTTACCGTATACAGTATGGAAGGGAAGCCGTTACCACATACAGTATGGAAGGGAACCATTACCGTATACAGTATGGAGGGGAAGCCGTTACTGTATGTAGTATATGGAGGGGAAGCGGTTACCATATACAGTATGGAAGGGATCCGTTACTGCATAAAGTATGGAGGGGAACCAGTTACCGTATACAGTATGGAGGGGAAGCCGTTACCGTATACAGTATGGAAGGGAAGCCATTTCCGTATACCGTATGGAAGGGAAGCCATTACCGTATACAGTATGGAGGGGAGCCGTTACCACATACAGTATGGAGGGGAAGCCGTTACCGCATACAGTATGGAGGGGAAGCCGTTACCGCATACAGTATGGAGGGGAAGCTGTTACCACACACAGTATGGAGGGGAAGCCGTTACCGTATACAGGATGGAGGGGAAGCCGTTACCGTATACAGTACGGAGGGGAGCCGTTACCATATACAGTATGGAAGGGAAGCCGTTACCATATACAGTATGGAAGGGAAGCCATTACCGTATACAGTATGCAAGGGAAGCCGTTACCGTATACACTATACAGTATGGAGGGGAGCCGTTACCACATACAGTATTGAGGGGAAGCCGTTACCGCATACAGTATGGAGGGGAAGCTGTTACCGCACAGAGTATGGTGGGGAAGCTGTTACCGTATACAGGATGGAGGGGAAGCCTTTACCGCATACAGTATGGAGGGGAAGCTGTTACCGTATAGTATAGAAGGGAAGCCGTTACCGCATACAGTATGGAAAGGAACCATTACCGTATACAGTATGGAGGGGAAGCCGTTACCGTATACAGTATGGAGGGGAAGCCGTTACCGCATACAGCATGAAGGGGAAGACGTTACCGTATACAGGATGGAGGGGAAGCCGTTACCGTATACAGTACGGAGGGGAAGCTGTTACCGTATACAGTATAGAAGGGAAGTTGTTACCGCAAACAGTACAGAGGGGAAGCTGTTAGCGCCTACAATATGGAGGGGAAGCCGTTACCGCATGCAGCATGAAGGGGAAGCTGTTACCGTATATAGTATGGAAGGGAAGCTGTTACAGTACACAGTATGGAAGGGAAGACGTTACCATATACAGTATGGAAGGTAAGCTGTTACCACATACGGTATGGAAGCGAAGCCGTTACTGCATACAGTATGGAGGGGAATATGTTACCGTGTACAGTATGGAGGGGAAGCCGTTACCGCATACAGTATGAAGGGGAAGCTGTTACTGCATACAGTATGGAGGGGAAGCTGTTACTACATACAGTATGGAGGGGAAACCATTACCACTTACAGTGTGGAGGGGAAGCCGTTACTGTATACAGTATGGAGGGGAAGCAGTTACCACATACAGTACAGAGGTTAAGCCGTTACTACATACAGTATGGAGGGAAAGCTGTTACCACATACAGTATGGAGGGAAAGCCGTTACCGCATATAGTATGGAAGGGAAGCCATTACCGTATACAGTATGGAAGGTTAGCGGTTACCGTATACAGTATGGAAGGGAAGCCGTTACCGTATACAGTATCAAGGGGAGCCGTTACCACATACAGTATGGAGGGGAAGCCGTTACCGCATACAGTATGGAGGGGAAGCCGTTACCGCATACAGCATGGAGGGGAAGACGTTACCGTATACAGGATGGAGGGGAAGCCGTTACTGTATACAGTACGGAGAGGAAGCTGTTACCGTATACAGTATAGAAGGGAAGTCGTTACCGCAAACAGTACAGAGGGGAAGCTGTTAGTGCCTACAATATGGAGGGGAAGCAGTTACCGCATGCAGCATGAAGGGGAAGCTGTTACCGTATACAGTATGGAAGGGAAGCTGTTACCTTATTCAGTATGGAGGGGAGCCGTTACCACATACAGTATGGAGGGGAAGCCGTTACCGCATACAGTATGGAGGGGAAGCCGTTACCGCATACAGGATGGAGGGGAAGACGTTACCGTATACAGGATGGAGGGGAAGCCGTTACCGTATACATTACGGAGGGGAAGCTGTTACCGTATACAGTATAGAAGGGAAGTCGTTACCGCAAAAAGTACAGAGGGGAAGCTGTTAGTGACTACAATATGGAGGGGAAGCCGTTACCGCATGCAGCATGAAGGGGAAGCTGTTACCGTATATAGTATGGAAGGGAAGCTGTTACAGTATACAGTATGGAAGGGAAGACGATACCATATACAGTATGGAAGGTAAGCCGTTACCACATACGGTATGGAAGCGAAGCCGTTACTGCATACAGTATGGAGGGGAATCTGCTACCCCGTACAGTATGAAGGGGAAGCTGTTACTGCATACAATATGGAGGGGAAGCTGTTACTACATACAGTATGGAGGGGAAGCCATTACCACTTACAGTATGGAGGGGAAGCCGTTACCGTATACAGTATGGAGGGGAAGCAGTTACCACATACAGTACAGAGGGGAAGCCGTTACCACATACAGCATGGAGGGAAAGCCGTTACCACATACAGTATGCAGGGAAAGCTGTTACCGCATACAGTATAAAGGGGAAGCAGCTACCATATACAGTATGGAGGGGAAGCTGCTACCATATACAGTATTGTGGGGAATCTGTTACCGCATACAGTATGGAGGGGAAGCTACTACCACATACAGTATGGAGGGGAAGCTGCTAACGCATACAGTATGAAGGGGAATCTGTTACCGCGTACAGTATGGAGGGAAGCAGTTACCACATACAGTACAGAGGTTATGCCGTTACCGTATACAGTATGGAAGGGAAGCCGTTACCACATACAGTATGGAAGGGAACCGTTACCGTATACAGTATGGAGGGGAAGCCGTTACTGTATGTAGTATATGGAGGGGAAGCGGTTACCATATACAGTATGGAAGGGATCCGTTACTGCATAAAGTATGGAGGGGAACCAGTTACCGTATACAGTATGGAGGGGAAGCCGTTACCATATACAGTATGGAAGGGAAGCCATTTCCGTATAACGTATGGAAGGGAAGCCATTACTGTATACAGTATGGAGGGGAGCCGTTACCACATACAGTATGGAGGGGAAGCCGTTACCGCATACAGTATGGAGGGGAAGCCGTTACCGCATACAGTATGGAGGGGAAGCTGTTACCACACACAGTATGGAGGGGAAGCCGTTACTGTATACAGGATGGAGGGGAAGCCGTTACCGTATACAGTACGGAGGGGAGCCGTTACCGTATACAGTATGGAAAGGAAGCCGTTACCGTATACAGTATGGAAGGGAAGCCATTACGGTATACAGTATGGAAGGGAAGCCGTTACCGTATACACTATACAGTATGGAGGGGAGCCGTTACCGCATACAGTATGGAGGGGAAGCTGTTACCACACACAGTATGGAGGGGAAGCCGTTACCGTATACAGGATGGAGGGGAAGCCGTTACCGTATACAGTACGGAGGGGAGCCGTTACCGTATACAGTATGGAAGGGAAGCCGTTACCGTATACATTATGGAAGGGAAGCCATTACTGTATACAGTATGGAAGGGAAGCCGTTACTGTATACACTATACAGTATGGAGGGGAGCCGTTACCACATACAGTATTGAGGGGAAGCCGTTACCGCATACAGTATGGAGGGGAAGCTGTTACCGCACACAGTATGGTGGGGAAGCTGTTACCGTATACAGGATGGAGGGGAAGCCTTTACCGCATACAGTATGGAGGGGAAGCCGTTACCGTATAGTATGGAAGGGAAGCCGTGACCACATACAGTATGGAAGGGAACCATTACCGTATACAGTATGGAGGGGAAGCGGTTACCGTACACAGTATATGAAGGGGAAGCGGTTACCATATACAGTATGGAAGGGATCCGTTACTGCATAAAGTATGAAGGGGAACCCGTTACCGTATACAGTATGGAGGTGAAGCCGTTACTGTATACGGTATAGAAGGGAAGCCGTAACCGTATACAGTTTGGAAGGGAAGCCGTTGCCGTATACAGTATGGAAGGGAAGCCATTTCCGTATACCGTATGGAAGGGAAGCCATTACCGTATACAGTATGGAGGGGAAGCCGTTACCGTATACAGTACGGAGGGGAAGCCGTTACCGTATACAGTATAGAAGGGAAGTCGTTACCGCAAACAGTACAGAGGGGAAGCTGTTAGTGCATACAATATGGAGGGGAAGCCGTTACCGCATACAGTATGGAGTGGAAGCCGTTACTGCATACAGTACAGAGGGGAAGCTGTTACCGGATACAATATGGAGGGAAAGACGTTACCACATACAGTACAGAGGGGAAGCCGTTACTGCATACAATATGGAGGGGAAGCCATTACCACATACAGTAAAGTAAAGTAAAGTCCACATTTGTAAAGCGCACAATCACCCGTAAGGGTCTCTAGGCGCTGGGGGGCCGTCGGGAAGATTAAGCGAGCTATTGCCCAGAGTCACATGGTGCTGGGCTAACCTGCCGCCGGAGCCGGGGATCGAACCGTGGTCCCCAGATTCCAGCGTCAGTCGCCCTGGCCGCGGCGCCACACCTCTCCCACTACAGTATGGAGGGAAAGCTGGTACCGCATACATTATGTAAGGGAATATGTTACCGCTTACAGTATTGAGGGGAAGCTGGTACTACATATAGCATGGAGGGGAAGCTGTTACCGCATACAATATGGAAGGGAAGCTGTAACCGTATACAGTATGGAGTGGAAGCCGTTACCACATACAGTACAGAGGGGAAGCTGTTATCGCATACAATATGGAGCGAAAGACATTACCACATACAGTACAGAGGGGAAGCCGTTACAACATACAATATGGAGGGGAAGTCATTACCACATACAGTATGGAGAGGAATCTCTTACCACATACAGTATGGAGGGAAGCCGTTACCGCATACAGTATGGAGGGGAAGCTGTTACTGCATACAGTATGGAGGGGAAGCTGTTACCGCATACAGTATGGAGGGGAAGCCTTTACCACATACAGTATGGAGGGGAAGCCATTACCGTATACAGTATGGAAGGGAAGCCGTTACCGCATACAGTATGGAAGGGAACCAAAACTGTATACAGTATGGAGGGGAAGCTGTTACCGTATACAGTATGGAAAGGATCCGTTACCGCATAAAGTATGGAGGGGAACCCGTTACCGTATACAGTATGTAGGGGAAGCCGTTATTGTATACAGTATGGAAGGAAAGCTGAAACCGTATACAGTATGGAAGGGAAGCCGTTACCGCATACAGTATGGAAGGGAACCGGTACCGTATACAGTATGGAGGGGAAGCCGTTACCGTATACAGTATGGAGGGGAAGCCGTTACCGCATACAGCATGGAGGGGAAGACGTTACCGTATACAGGATGGAGGGGAAGCCGTTACCGTATACAGTACGGAGGGGAAGCTGTTACCGTATACAGTATAGAAGGGAAGTTGTTACCGCAAACAGTACAGAGGGGAAGCTGTTAGCGCCTACAATATGGAGGGGAAGCCGTTACCGCATGCAGCATGAAGGGGAAGCTGTTACCGTATATAGTATGGAAGGGAAGCTGTTACAGTACACAGTATGGAAGGGAAGACGTTACCATATACAGTATGGAAGGTAAGCTGTTACCACATACGGTATGGAAGCGAAGCCGTTACTGCATACAGTATGGAGGGGAATATGTTACCGTGTACAGTATGGAGGGGAAGCCGTTACCGCATACAGTATGAAGGGGAAGCTGTTACTGCATACAGTATGGAGGGGAAGCTGTTACTACATACAGTATGGAGGGGAAACCATTACCACTTACAGTGTGGAGGGGAAGCCGTTACTGTATACAGTATGGAGGGGAAGCAGTTACCACATACAGTACAGAGGTTAAGCCGTTACTACATACAGTATGGAGGGAAAGCTGTTACCACATACAGTATGGAGGGAAAGCCGTTACCGCATATAGTATGGAAGGGAAGCCATTACCGTATACAGTATGGAAGGTTAGCGGTTACCGTATACAGTATGGAAGGGAAGCCGTTACCGTATACAGTATCAAGGGGAGCCGTTACCACATACAGTATGGAGGGGAAGCCGTTACCGCATACAGTATGGAGGGGAAGCCGTTACCGCATACAGCATGGAGGGGAAGACGTTACCGTATACAGGATGGAGGGGAAGCCGTTACCGTATACAGTACGGAGGGGAAGCTGTTACCGTATACAGTATAGAAGGGAAGTCGTTACCGCAAACAGTACAGAGGGGAAGCTGTTAGTGCCTACAATATGGAGGGGAAGCAGTTACCGCATGCAGCATGAAGGGGAAGCTGTTACCGTATACAGTATGGAAGGGAAGCTGTTACCGTATACAGTATGGAGGGGAGCCGTTACCACATACAGTATGGAGGGGAAGCCGTTACCGCATACAGTATGGAGGGGAAGCCGTTACCGCATACAGGATGGAGGGGAAGACGTTACCGTATACAGGATGGAGGGGAAGCCGTTACCGTATACATTAGGGAGGGGAAGCTGTTACCGTATACAGTATAGAAGGGAAGTCGTTACCGCAAAAAGTACAGAGGGGAAGCTGTTAGTGACTACAATATGGAGGGGAAGCCGTTACCGCATGCAGCATGAAGGGGAAGCTGTTACCGTATATAGTATGGAAGGGAAGCTGTTACAGTATACAGTATGGAAGGGAAGACGTTACCATATACAGTATGGAAGGTAAGCCGTTACCACATACGGTATGGAAGCGAAGCCGTTACTGCATACAGTATGGAGGGGAATCTGCTACCGCGTACAGTATGAAGGGGAAGCTGTTACTGCATACAATATGGAGGGGAAGCTGTTACTACATACAGTATGGAGGGGAAGCCATTACCACTTACAGTATGGAGGGGAAGCCGTTACCGTATACAGTATGGAGGGGAAGCAGTTACCACATACAGTACAGAGGGGAAGCCGTTACCACATACAGCATGGAGGGAAAGCCGTTACCACATACAGTATGCAGGGAAAGCTGTTACCGCATACAGTATAAAGGGGAAGCAGCTACCATATACAGTATGGAGGGGAAGCTGCTACCATATACAGTATTGTGGGGAATCTGTTACCGCATACAGTATGGAGGGGAAGCTACTACCACATACAGTATGGAGGGGAAGCTGCTAACGCATACAGTATGAAGGGGAATCTGTTACCGCGTACAGTATGGAGGGGAAGCAGTTACCACATACAGTACAGAGGTTATGCCGTTACCGTATACAGTATGGAAGGGAAGCCGTTACCACATACAGTATGGAAGGGAACCGTTACCGTATACAGTATGGAGGGGAAGCCGTTACTGTATGTAGTATATGGAGGGGAAGCGGTTACCATATACAGTATGGAAGGGATCCGTTACTGCATAAAGTATGGAGGGGAACCAGTTACCGTATACAGTATGGAGGGGAAGCCGTTACCATATACAGTATGGAAGGGAAGCCATTTCCGTATAACGTATGGAAGGGAAGCCATTACTGTATACAGTATGGAGGGGAGCCGTTACCACATACAGTATGGAGGGGAAGCCGTTACAGCATACAGTATGGAGGGGAAGCCGTTACCGCATACAGTATGGAGGGGAAGCTGTTACCACACACAGTATGGAGGGGAAGCCGTTACTGTATACAGGATGGAGGGGAAGCCGTTACCGTATACAGTACGGAGGGGAGCCGTTACCGTATACAGTATGGAAGGGAAGCCGTTACCGTATACAGTATGGAAGGGAAGCCATTACTGTATACAGTATGGAAGGGAAGCCGTTACCGTATACACTATACAGTATGGAGGGGAGCCGTTACCACATACAGTATTGAGGGGAAGCCGTTACCGCATACAGTATGGAGGGGAAGCTGTTACCGCACACAGTATGGTGGGGAAGCTGTTACCGTATACAGGATGGAGGGGAAGCCTTTACCGCATACAGTATGGAGGGGAAGCCTTTACCGTATAGTATGGAAGGAAAGCCGTGACCACATACAGTATGGAAGGGAACCATTACCGTATACAGTATGGAGGGGAAGCGGTTACCGTACACAGTATATGAAGGGGAAGCGGTTACCATATACAGTATGGAAGGGATCCGTTACTGCATAAAGTATGAAGGGGAACCCGTTACCGTATACAGTATGGAGGTGAAGCCGTTACTGTATACGGTATAGAAGGGAAGCCGTAACCGTATACAGTTTGGAAGGGAAGCCGTTGCCGTATACAGTATGGAAGGGAAGCCATTTCCGTATACCGTATGGAAGGGAAGCCATTACCGTATACAGTATGGAGGGGAAGCCGTTACCGTATACAGTACGGAGGGGAAGCCGTTACCGTATACAGTATAGAAGGGAAGTCGTTACCGCAAACAGTACAGAGGGGAAGCTGTTAGTGCATACAATATGGAGGGGAAGCCGTTACCGCATACAGTATGGAGTGGAAGCCGTTACTGCATACAGTACAGAGGGGAAGCTGTTACCGGATACAATATGGAGGGAAAGACGTTACCACATACAGTACAGAGGGGAAGCCGTTACTGCATACAATATGGAGGGGAAGCCATTACCACATACAGTATGGAGGGAAAGCTGTTACCGTATACAGTATGGAAGGGAAGCTGTTACCGTATACAGTATGGAGGGGAGCCGTTACCACATACAGTATGGAGGGGAAGCCGTTACCGCATACAGTATGGAGGGGAAGCCGTTACCGCATACAGGATGGAGGGGAAGACGTTACCGTATACAGGATGGAGGGGAAGCCGTTACCGTATACATTACGGAGGGGAAGCTGTTACCGTATACAGTATAGAAGGGAAGTCGTTACCGCAAAAAGTACAGAGGGGAAGCTGTTAGTGACTACAATATGGAGGGGAAGCCGTTACCGCATGCAGCATGAAGGGGAAGCTGTTACCGTATATAGTATGGAAGGGAAGCTGTTACAGTATACAGTATGGAAGGGAAGACGTTACCATATACAGTATGGAAGGTAAGCCGTTACCACATACGGTATGGAAGCGAAGCCGTTACTGCATACAGTATGGAGGGGAATCTGCTACC
Source organism: Lissotriton helveticus (assembly GCF_964261635.1). Taxonomy (NCBI): domain Eukaryota; kingdom Metazoa; phylum Chordata; class Amphibia; order Caudata; family Salamandridae; genus Lissotriton; species Lissotriton helveticus. The sequence goes on from NC_136061.1 coordinate 309,434,355, forward strand.
GCGTACAGTATGAAGGGGAAGCTGTTACTGCATACAATATGGAGGGGAAGCTGTTACTACATACAGTATGGAGGGGAAGCCATTACCACTTACAGTATGGAGGGGAAGCCGTTACCGTATACAGTATGGAGGGGAAGCAGTTACCACATACAGTACAGAGGGGAAGCCGTTACCACATACAGCATGGAGGGAAAGCCGTTACCACATACAGTATGCAGGGAAAGCTGTTACCGCATACAGTATAAAGGGGAAGCAGCTACCATATACAGTATGGAGGGGAAGCTGCTACCATATACAGTATTGTGGGGAATCTGTTACCGCATACAGTATGGAGGGGAAGCTACTACCACATACAGTATGGAGGGGAAGCTGCTAACGCATACAGTATGAAGGGGAATCTGTTACCGCGTACAGTATGGAGGGGAAGCAGTTACCACATACAGTACAGAGGTTATGCCGTTACCGTATACAGTATGGAAGGGAAGCCGTTACCACATACAGTATGGAAGGGAACCGTTACCGTATACAGTATGGAGGGGAAGCCGTTACTGTATGTAGTATATGGAGGGGAAGCGGTTACCATATACAGTATGGAAGGGATCCGTTACTGCATAAAGTATGGAGGGGAACCAGTTACCGTATACAGTATGGAGGGGAAGCCGTTACCATATACAGTATGGAAGGGAAGCCATTTCCGTATAACGTATGGAAGGGAAGCCATTACTGTATACAGTATGGAGGGGAGCCGTTACCACATACAGTATGGAGGGGAAGCCGTTACAGCATACAGTATGGAGGGGAAGCCGTTACCGCATACAGTATGGAGGGGAAGCTGTTACCACACACAGTATGGAGGGGAAGCCGTTACTGTATACAGGATGGAGGGGAAGCCGTTACCGTATACAGTACGGAGGGGAGCCGTTACCGTATACAGTATGGAAGGGAAGCCGTTACCGTATACAGTATGGAAGGGAAGCCATTACCGTATACAGTATGGAAGGGAAGCCGTTACCGTATACACTATACAGTATGGAGGAGAGCCGTTACCGCATACAGTATGGAGGGGAAGCTGTTACCACACACAGTATGGAGGGGAAGCCGTTACCGTATACAGGATGGAGGGGAAGCCGTTACCGTATACAGTACGGAGGGGAGCCGTTACCGTATACAGTATGGAAGGGAAGCCGTTACCGTTACCGTATACAGTATGGAAGGGAAGCCATTACTGTATACAGTATGGAAGGGAAGCCGTTACCGTATACACTATACAGTATGGAGGGGAGCCGTTACCACATACAGTATTGAGGGGAAGCCGTTACCGCATACAGTATGGAGGGGAAGCTGTTACCGCACACAGTATGGTGGGGAAGCTGTTACCGTATACAGGATGGAGGGGAAGCCTTTACCGCATACAGTATGGAGGGGAAGGGGAAGCCGTTACCGTATAGTATGGAAGGGAAGCCGTGACCACATACAGTATGGAAGGGAACCATTACCGTATACAGTATGGAGGGGAAGCGGTTACCGTACACAGTATATGAAGGGGAAGCGGTTACCATATACAGTATGGAAGGGATCCGTTACCGCATAAAGTATGGAGGGGAACCCGTTACCGTATACAGTATGTAGGGGAAGCCGTTATTGTATACAGTATGGAAGGAAAGCTGAAACCGTATACAGTATGGAAGGGAAGCCGTTACCGCATACAGTATGGAAGGGAACCGGTACCGTATACAGTATGGAAGGGAAGCCGTTACCGTATACAGTATGGAAGGGAAGCCGTTACCACATACAGTATGGAGGGGACGCCGTTACTGCGTACAGTATGGAGGGGAAGCCGTTACTGCATACAGTATGGAGGGGAAGCTGTTACCGCACACAGTATGGTGGGGACGCCGTTACCATATACAGGATTGAGGGGAAGCCGTTACCGTATACAGTACGGAGGGGAAGCTGTTACCGTATACAGCATGGAGTGGAAGCCGTTACCGCATACAGTACAGAGGGGAAGCTGTTACCGCATACAATATGGAGGGAAAGATGTTACCACATACAGTACAGAGGGGAAGCCGTTACCGCATACAATATGGAGGGGAAGCCATTACCACATACAGTATGGAGAGGAAGCCGTTACCGCATACAGTATGGAGGGAAAGCTGGTACCGCATACAGTATGGAAGGGAAGCTGTTACCGCTTACAGTATTGAGGGGAAGCTGGTACTACATACAGCATGGAGGGGAAGCTGTTACCGCATACAGTATGGAGGAGAAGCCGTTACCCCTTACAGTATGGAGGTGAAGCTGCTACCGTATACAGTATGGAGGGGAAGCTGTTACCACATACATTACAGAGGGGAAGCCATTACCACATACAGTATGGAGGGGAAGCTGTTACCGCATACAGTATGAAGGGAAAGCTGCTACTGCATACAGAATAGAGGGGAAGCTGCTACCACATACAGTATGGAGGGGAATCTGTACCGCATACAGTATGAAGGGAAAACTGTTACCGCGTACAGTATGAAGGGGAAGCTGCTACCACATACAGTATGGAGGGGAAGCTGCTACCACATACAATATGGAGGGCAATCTGTTACCGCATACAGTATGGAGGGGAAGCTGTTACCGCATACAGTATGGACGGAAAGCTGTTACTGTATACAGTATGGAGGGGAAGCCTTTACCGCATACAGTATGGAGGGAAAGCTGTTACCGCATACAGTATGGAGGGGAAGCTGTTACCGCATACAGTATGGAGATGTGCTGAAAACCTAACAGTGATAAACAGAGCAAGGAAGGAGCCAAACAACAAAATAGCTGGGTCCTATATAGGATGGATAAAGCACAAAGACATTTCGGCTCCCATGAATCTTCAAACAGGAAGGGGACATATTTTGCACTTAGATACAGTGACATACTTGACTGAGGTGGTGAAAGGATTTCCATAAAATAGTTTGATTTTGTTGTTGTTGTTGAGTTTTATAGCGCAAACTCAAGGCGATGGTATAAGATCACTTTACAAGAGCACCAGCTGTGTTCCAGAAGGACACATTCATTTTTGTTAGACATGGAACGATTGAGTGATTTGCCCAGAATCACAGGATGTTGAGCGTCTCTGCTGAGACTCGAACCCGGTTTCTCAGCTGCTCTAGCTGTTAGGCCATTATTAACACTTCTAGGGAAGGTTATTCTGGTTCATATTACCAAGGGCAATGTATCGCCGCTTTCTCGGTGAATTGTGCCGAGAAAGCGGCGATACTGCCAGAGCCCTATTCACAAGGGCATTTGAAAGCCTGCCCCAAGCTCACTTTGCATGTCTGCGATAAACATCGCTAATGACATGCAAAGTGGGCGTTCCCACGTCCAACCACATGATAAATGTGGTTGGAGGTGGGAACACCCTATTACCAAGGAAGGCGATGGGAGGAAAAGACCTGCGATAAACTCATTTATCGCAGGTCTCCCAACGCCTGCTCTGACCAGGCGTTAGGCATTGATAACATGGGGGTGCGGATCATATAGCTGAATCCACTCCCCATATTATCAAGGCCCACATTAGCGTGTGAAAACAACGTTTGTTTTCATGCGCTAATGTGCCATATCGCCGACTATTGCCGGATTTCTATTCGCCTGCGTGATGCGCATTGATAATTGTGCGCTAAAAAGGCGATGAAATCCTGCGATAGCCGGCGACACAGGAATGTGAGTTTTGCGTTTTCCAACGCACTCCTCGGTATTATGCCCTCTGAGTGGTGGAAAATTCGCCAAGTTAAGCAAATATCGATTTAGAGCTGCAAGTTATAGGAAATGTTACAAAGTCAGGATGAGTTTTAAATGACAGGTGCTTCAGCTCTTGTCGAAGGGCAGGCAGACTCACGGGGACAAGATCCACAGGGGGGACAAAGGTAAGCTTAAAGGATCACGGCCGAGAAGAGCGGTAGGAAATAAGTGCAGTGGGATGCACGAAGGGAGATCCGGAAAGGGGTTAGGGTTTGGTGCCAAACATGTCATGGGCAGAGGTGGTTTGCAAGAAGGGCTTGGGGATTGTTAGAACCATTCAGGTCATGCCTTCCTTCGTTGGCGAGGGTGCAGAGGTGTGCGTAGTAAGCTGCGCCCTGTACTTCAATAAAGGGACCTTCCAATCACAGATCATGCCTCAGCGTCCTTACATCAGGGCGGGGAGGTCTGTCCTTCCTCCAGAACCTTCAGTGGTCAGAGCCTGTGCTCTGCTGTCACATTAATATTAATCTGGCGTAATTGTGGGAAAGAACCTAGCCCACCCAATACTTGCGTCATTCTCTTCATTTATTGATTCGGTTATAGAGCTCCAGTCATCACACGCAGTGTCCAATCGTGCTGTCAAGTTGCATGACTAAAATATACATATACCTACAAAAAAAATAAAAATAAGGACCACAAATTCATTTAAACACGATGACTTTGCATGTTTACTAAATTACACTATCAGGGACCCTCCGGTCCCCTTTCTTTTTAGGACAGAATTTTTAGCACTAGATCATTAACATTCAAGAAAACCTTTTCTTTGTGTGTCCAATCACTTAACACAACATGATGCTGCCCTCCAATCATGCGGTTTATACCTTCCTCCGAAGCTTAGACTGCCGGCTGATGAATCCTACAGCTGAGGAATCCTACAGGCCGAGGAGTCCTACAGCTGATGAATCCTAACAGCTGATGAATCCTATGGGCTGAGTAGTCCTAAAGCTGATGAATCCTACAGGCTGAGGAATCCTACGGTGAGGAGTCCTATAGCTGAGAAATCCTACAGCTGATGAATCCTACCAGCTGATGAATCCTACGGACTGAGGAATCCTACGGGGAGGAGTCCTACAGCTGATGAATCCTACGGGCTGAGGAGTCCTACAAGCTGAGGAATCCTACCGCCCGTGGCGACTGCTTAGGGCAGAAGGCTCCGGCCTTTAATGCTGTTTTACAGTAGTTTTAAGTGCTTAAGAGGTTTCCATCATCATTGTTATGATAAGATAATAATGAGAACATTTTAGCCCATTGATCGTAAATTATATTCTTTAAATTAACACATGCATAATTGATGCACAACCTCCAATGAAACTCTGTTCATGCTCTAATAAATTAAATATACATTACAAACTATTTGCTCGTCCTTTTCAAAGCCGGCTAATAACCGCTGTTGGCAATTAGAGAAGCAACTTAACATTTTCCTGTTTGTCTAAATGGAAAACTAAGGCTTCCCCATGACCAGACGCTCCCCTGCCTGTGGGCACTTGGCACCTCCCAGTGGGGTATGTGGCATTCCCGTCGCCAGCCTGCTATGCGGGATAGCCGGGCCTGGCTATGCTTGTGGCGACTGCTTCAATCCGGGACTTCGCCCGCCCCACTTACATTCCTTGTCCTTCATATATTATTCAACATATAACGCGGCACCCTATTATTTAAGTGTTATCTGTCAGAATATCCCTTCACTGTTTCTAGACAGGCTTCATTCACGCCCAGATAAATCAACTTTGCAGAATCCACCAATGCATCTCATTGGTAAACAAATGTTCAATAAAAGCAGAATGAGGTTAGAACTTGATATCCTTGTTCTAAACTATTTTGCTTCATCTAGTATTTGCTAACTATCCCAAAACCAGTCATTATTAGTTGATTTATTTAGCTTATTTATACAGCATTTCATAAACCTTATACAGGATGACAGAGCGCCCTGCCATATAGAAATGTAGACACGAGATCACAGTGGGGCTAAACCTGCACCTTACAAGCCAAGCGGAAGGCATAACCACAGATATTGGAGATTCAGTTGTTGCTTAATATAAGCCCAGTCACAGGAGGGCAACAAAATGCATACTGGGAATGAAGGGGAGGGATCTAGCTATGGTATGATGGGTGTTTAGGAAATGCTGTTTTCATAGCTTCTTGACTGAAGAGTTGAAGGTTGGTCTTTTGATGGGTGCTAGGGGGCAGTTCAAACCTGGATGCATCACCTGAGTAAGAGTGTTATAATGGTGATGGCTTTTTCTGTTTGGTGTGTCAATCTGCAGCAGGTGTCACTTCATAGGATTATGTTTCTACCAGGAGTTCATTTGACCGATATTCAGGGTTCTTGTGGTGGATTGCATGATGTGTGATGCAAACAGTTTTAAATGCAATCTGTTAAATGTCAAGACGTTTAACAGATGAGAATACAGTGGTGATGTGCTCAAACCTTGTTGTATCTGTCATCAGGGCCGGTTTTAGGATTTGCGGGGCCCTGGGCCTAAAGGGAATGTGCGAGGCCCCTCTAATATACATAAGTGACCCTATTCAGAGACACTGCCGGAGGCCCATTGTCCAGCATTTTGGTGCCTCCACAGTTTTAACTTTCAGCCCACTACCAATTCTCACACCTTCACCTTCAGCGGGATAGGTGTGAGAATTGCTTGTGGGCTAAAAGTTAAAACTGTGGGGGCGCTAAAACGAGGGACAATGGACCTACTGCGGTGTCTCTGAATGGTCTCCTTGCAATTGGGACAAGAGGAATCTTCTCCGTCCCCTAGGCCTCTCTTCACCATCCACGATGGTCAGGGGGAGGGGACCCCTCCAATGGACCCTAACTGCAAGGAGACACCTTTCTTTTAGTTGGATCGGCAGGGAAACAACAGGACATACGATCGGTGTGGGGCCCCATGCTGGTAGGCTGAGCTGCCCATACTGCCCATGTCAAGTGCCGGCCCTGTCTGTCATTGTGTGGACTGTGGCATGGAGAGTCATTTGGAAAGAATCTAGTCATGATATAGGGAGACCTGTTAGTAGCACATTTTCAAAATTAATCTAAGAATTCACCTTGGACACTAGTTTGGAAAAGAAGAGCTTCATATGCTGGTCAAAATTAAAATGTCTCTCAAGTTTGACACAATCGAATTCATGAGAGGTGACAATTTTACATGAAATGCCCATGTCTTGAAGTTGGGTTCAAGGTATTGCTTGGTTCCAGTGGCACAATGAGCAGAGGACCCACATCTGGGCACACACTTGCTAATTGGGGTGGTACATCAAACACACACAAGGCGATGGGAGGAATGCTTGAAATGTGTCTAACCAGTAGCAATCGCTCAGGGTAGCATCCCAACCCACCATCCTTTTGCTCACCATGCCACCTCAGCGTGGACCCAGCCATACCCAAGTCAGCCATAACCCTTTTCCTCAAGGGAACAGTCCACCCCCAAACTGACAGATCTTCAACGAACCAGAACACAAGCAACCTAGGACCGGCTTCACCCTGATAAGGGCTCATCAGCCAAGCACAGCTTGTTTCCAGTGGCGCAGTGAGCATGGGACCTACGTCTGGGCATACTCTTGCCACTAAGGGCAGTACATCAAAGAGCTGATGGGCAACCCTGGACTACTACTATTGGCACCGACTGACCTTTTTGGGGGAGAGGAACAAGGATTCTTCCATGTTGAGATCTAATTCTAGCATCATGACAGTTATCCAAGATTTCATTTCCATCAGGGAATTATTTGAGGTATTAAAATTGTTGGTGCAGTTGATTCTGATATCCATTTGGGTGTCTTCAGCAACCAATGAATGGATATTTCCTGCTTTGTCAGGAGGATTCTCAGTGACTATACACAAAGATTGACCTGGAGTGGGGCAAGGATGGCATCTGATGTGCTTCAAATGGACAGATTGAGGTATTGGAGAGAGTTTCCAATTTAGATGCACTGGTATCTAGTTCCTCGGTTGGACTTGAACCATCTGAGCGCTGTTTATTCTATGCTTACATCACTAATGCTTTGACAAAAGGAGGGGGAGTGGTTCTTATCAAGGAATCATAAGGGTTTTTTTCACCAATCAGGTAGGTCTTGGTGCAAAAGCTCAAAGAAAAAGCCAGAATGGAAATCCCACAAGAGAATCTTTTTACAGTTGAATCAATTCAAGTAATGGAAGAAGCCTTTCCAATGTGTGGCCCAGTCCTTGAGGCATAAGGGTTTGGTAGGCTGACTATGTAAAACTGCATACACATAAAAGGTGATGGGGGGAATATTTGCAATTTGTCTAGCCACTGGCAATGACTAGGGTGGCATCCTAGCCCATCATTCTTTTGCTCACCATGCCACCTCAGTTTGGACCCAGCCATTTGCCATTCCCCATAGGAACAGTCCAGCTTGAACTGCCAGACCAGGTCTTCTTTGAACCAGAACACACGCAATCTGGATACGGGCTCATCAGCCAGGTATTGCTTGGTTCCAGTGGCACAGTGAGCACGGGACCCAGATCTGGGCATACCCTTCCTAATTGGTGCAGTACATCATACACACAAAAGTTGATGGGAGGAATGTTTGCTACTCGAAAAACAACTGGCAATCGCTCGGACTAGCATCCTAACCCAACGTTCTTTTGCTCACCATGCCACCTCATTCTAGACCCAGCCATATGCACATCAGCCTTGTCCCTACTTCTCATGGGAACAGTTCAGCCTGAACTCCCAGGCCAAGTCTTCATGAAACCAGAACACAAGCAACCTGGCACTGGTTTTGCCCTAATAACTCCTCCAGCTTCCCTCCTCTTCTGGAATTGACTGTCTGTGATACAGGGCCGGCTTTAGTGCCAGTGGCACTTGAGTGACAACCCCTGCTGCACATTCAATGAACTCCCTTTCCACGGACTCCCCCAGCACCACCCTTCAACAGTTCCCCTATCCCTCCACTGCCCCACTTTAAAGTTTATTTCATTCACCCCATAGAGCCACTCATACCAATGTGGGGTGTCAGAGCAGCCCACATCACGCACCGTATACAGACACAATGTATCACATGTGTGCAAATCAGTGCACAGGAAATGTTACACAAGAGAAAGAGGACCACAAAATGCAGGAACCACATGTCATCCATACTGGTAGGCTGTACATTTCATGAGGGCTTGGCCTGGAGAAACACAAACTCAGGATCTGAAACACAGCCCAGCGGCTGGGGTTGGCCCCACCAATAACAATGTATTTGTATCCAAACAAATCCCCAGAGCAACATCAGGACAACGAAAGCCTAGGGAAAAATAACGTTCCAATCTATACCTTCCATTTTGCATGCAGCTCCTTGGTGACAGCTCAAACTTCAATGTGCTACATTATGATTGTTAGTTATGAACCGCAGGCAACAAAAGAATAACTCTGACAAAAGCAGTACTCTGGCGAGGGAAAGATCCTTTATCACACAGTCATTACCACCATCTGCCTTTACAACTCAGTCACTACCACAACTGTGATGTTACCACACATTCCTTTATTACACAAGTTGTTACAACTGCTTGCTTAAGGGGCGTGTTGTTGGACTGGTGTTGGATTTTAAGTCTAACACCTTCCCTACTGATGCGTAGACTGGAGTTGGAATAGTAAGTTATACTATTTCAAAGTCCATAGACCCCCTAAGGCAAGTCGTTGTAATGACTTGCATAGTAAAGGAACATGTGGTAACGTCACAGATGTAGTAGAAAGTGCATTGTACAGGCATGGGTGGTAAATGCATGCAGGGTTCTTTCATCCATCCATCTGCTGAACCATCTACATAAAACACAACTTTGTGGTCTGCTGGTACACGTACCCTGCAGCAGGCATATTAACTCTGTGTACTACTCCATGAGGAGTTAAACCTGCCACTGGGCAAAACTCTTATCTCCCTCCAGCAGATACATTAATGACCAGAGTCATCTTTACATTTTTATTGTTGCCTGAAGGTTGCTGGGCACACAAGGTACTATGCAGCAGGGGCTTTTAAATCCATTAGATATTTCAAAACACAGCGCCCCAAGAGCTTGGCGCCTGGTGTTGTGGCAGCGATCGCATTGCCCTAAAGCGGCCCTGCAGTGACTCAAGGAGAGGAGGGCATATCAGAGTCATCTGACAGGGTTATGCTTTAACCTGAGAATATGGAAGAGGGTGAAGAGCTACTGCCAAGATCGTTGTCTTTAGGCCTCGGTTACTCACACCCTGCATCCATCTCGGTCAAGGATGACCAACAAGGGCCCCAACCTATGCTGGTGCCAGTGGGACACATGCCAGTGAGAACCCCTACTTCCTGTTCCACCTGCATACACCTGCATCTGGAATTCCCTGTGCCTGCTGGTTTGGATACTTCCATTCTACTGACAGCTGCTGCTCAGTGAAGAACCGTAAGTGTATAGTTGATCTTCTACAACATAAGCTGGGAGACCCTGTGGGTTAGGAAGATTCCATCGTGCAGGCCATTTCACCATGGGAATTAGCCATCAATGTAATAGTACTACTACTACTACTGCTACTAATAATATTAATAATAATAATAATATCATACTTTATATTGAACTTCTGCTCTTTTTAAACGCTGTAAATAAACGGTGTTACTGTTGCTCAATTTAGAAGTCTTCAATGGCCCCAACTAGGAAGGATGGAAGACTGAGTGAGCCTCACTGCGATTCAAACAAATGAAATGCAGATCTTTCAAGTTTCTGCAGTCCTTTCTGAGCTAATTTACCATATTTGAATAATAAAAAAGTGAGTACAAGTTTATCTATAATTCTGGACATTTGTGAAGCGTTTTAACATAGATAGAAAAGAACCATCCTGTCATTTGATGTTGCTTCTGCGGGCTGCTCGCCGGGGATTATCTCTAGCCGTGGACTTGCATAGTTTCTCAAAAGCACCATGGTTAGTCCATACACCAAAGGCCTAATCTATATATTATAACCCATTGGTATCAGTCAATAAGCCCCAACCTCCTCATCATCACGACCCAGGGTGATGGGTGCTACTCAGTATCTTTTCTGTCTCTACAGTGTCTTCTGCCAGACTTGGGGTACAGGTGGCTTTGCTTCACCCCATGGAAGCACACCTAACCTGACTGCATGGCGCAACTACCACCTCCTCCACACTCAGGTACAGTTTTACATTTATGCTGTTCGACCTGTCATCTTTTGGCGTGGTTTGCTGTGTCATTTTGCTTCTGAAATCTTATTTTTGACTACGTGCCAAACTTCATTTTTGCTGGTTTTAGAACTCTGGGCACTTTACCACTGCTGACCAGTGCTAAAGTGCATGTGCACTGAGTCTGAAATGCAATGGCATTTGATTTCTCTATCATCTGCATATTTGATTTACTAGTTAGCCCCTAGTACAGTGCACTACAAGTGCCCAGGACCTGTAAATCTAACGCTATTAGTGTGCCTGCAGCACTGGCTGTGCCATCCACGTGAGTAGCCCTTTAAACCTGCCTCAGGCCTGCCACTACAGAGCCAATATATTTAGCAAATATTTAGCAGGGGGTCGCGTAACTAGTTAGCATGGAGGAGTTGCGTTCGTTATCGGAATTAACCAGACAAATCGCTCCACCACCTAAGAACGGCTATGCACCACTACCCACAGAATCGAGAAAGAGCTATCAATCTGTCAATCCTTTCCGTGTCCGGGCCGGGTGAGGTTTCCCGTGTGGCATGCAAGACTCCTCCATGCTAACTAGTTACGCGACCCCCAGCTAAATATTTTCTTGCCCCCATCTTTTGATCCTGCACTGTTTATCTGATTGTTTGTTATGTCTCCCCCTCCCTATTGCTTCACCTCCAGCGTTGGCTGTAATAAACCTGTAGTGTGTGAAATACTGCAAAATGTGTGCATTTATGCATTTTCACTTTATGGAAAAGGCGCGAACGACGCAGTTACAGACGTCATTGCTACATGCCGAATAACCGTGAATACGGAAAATAGGTCTGAAAAATGGTTTATAAAGAACTCAGTACAAAAATATGAGTTTAAATATGCTTTGAAATGAGTATGTAGTAATATCTGTATAGCAATGTTCAGAATCGATTTTTTTACATTTCATTTTCGGATGTGGTTGTGGCCATTGAATGTCTGCATTTGTTTTCTGTTTTCAAGACGTGTCCGCGGGCATTGAGATTACGGACATCATTGTGACTTCCGCTGTCTTCGCGGGAACGGAAAATAGTGTTTGAAGGCGATTATTCTATAAACTCACTACAAAAATATGAGTTTGAAAAGTACACTGACAAAGCTATACTGTTAAATTAAATGTAGAATATATATATATATATATATATATATATATATATATATATATATATATATATATATATATATACATACATATATATATTCACTGAGAAAACCATAGGTTTCACACCAGTTATAGTTAGGAATTAGCATTTAAAAAACCTTTGAAATTCACTGAAAAAACCATAGGTTTCACACCAGTTATAGTTAAGAATTAGCATTTAAAAAACCTATTAAATTCACTGAAAAAACCATAGGTTTCACACCTGTTATAGTTAGCTGGAAGTTTTACTCGCATAAAACCATTGAAATTCCCACGTTATAGTTAGTTGGACTCACTATAACTTGCGCGTGCAATGCACTGCTGATGACGTCACATATTACATCACTCATGACATGGTCAGTGACATCACTCATGACATCACTGATGACACCATCCAGTGAATGTCTGTCTTTCTGAAAAATAAATATGTGGTATATATGCATATGTAAAAGTTGATGGAAGAATAAATGTTTAAATAAGTGTCTAAATGGATGTTTTTTTTTTTAATTGATTGGTTACCTGGTTTTTTTAAGTGTATCTTAGTGAATACATATATTAGTGAGTAATGTTTAAATATTTAAATATATGTATTAGTGTTTCACTTTGTGTATAAGTGGCTGCATGGGTTGGTGAGTAGCTACATGTGTATGTATATGGGTTATTGGATGTTTTTCTTAGTATCAGTATGAGTGTCTGTATGGTTTAGTGGGGGTATTACTTAGCACATAGATGCATGAATGACTGACTCTCTCTTTGTATGTGTTTTGAAGACAGCATATGTGCAGGACTGTATGGGTGTATATGTGTGTGTTAGTGAGTGAATGACTGTCTCACTAGTTTCTTTATCAGTAACTACATATGTTTTAATCTAGTATATGTGAATATTGATGTATATAAGTGAGTATATGTGAGAGTGAGGGATTGTAAGAGTTCCTGTTTAAATTAGTATTTGTTTCTATAAGTGATTGTTTAAGAGAATAAGTATGTGTAAGTATCCTTAGAAGTAAAGTGGTAGTGTGTGTATAGCTGTATATGCAAATAAATTGATGTTTAATAGTTTATTTGCATGTGTGAGTATATGTGAGAGTATCTTTTGGATGACTGTTGGTGTGTAACAGGATGTATAGGTGTATCACTACATATGATGAGTGAGTATATGTATGAGTGACTATATAGAACTGTTGATGAATGAGTGGATGTGTATATAGATGGTGGAATTATTGAATTGGTTGTTGTAACTGGTATGGGTATCTCCATTTTTTTGAAAATTTTAGTTTCTAAATTTTGAATATGTGTTTCAAGAGTTACATTACAGTGAAAGGAGGTCTGTCACTCTGTCACAAGGATGGTGTCATCAGTGATGTCATGAGTGATGTCACTGACCATGTCATGAGTGATGTAATATGTGACGTCATCAGCAGTGCATTGCACGCGCAAGTTATAGTGAGTCCAACTAACTATAACGTGGGAATTTCAATGGTTTTATGCGAGTAAAACTTCCAGCTAACTATAACAGGTGTGAAACCTATGGTTTTTTCAGTGAATTTAATAGGTTTTTTAAATGCTAATTCCTAACTATAACTGGTGTGAAACCTATGGTTTTTTCAGTGAATTTCAAAGGTTTTTTAAATGCTAATTCCTAACTATAACTGGTGTGAAACCTATGGTTTTCTCAGTGAATTTCATAGGTTTTTTAATAGCAAATCTCTATAGGTATGAAAAGTAATATTTCTTATAACGAATTGTATAATTATGTAATAGTTTTTTTTAATTTCATTTTTTATTTTTTTATTTTTTGCCCCGGAGCGCTCCCGGGGCACGTACCGATGCGCTCACCGGTAAGCGCAGTGTTACGGCGCGCCCCGGGGCGCGTACCGGTGAGCGTCCCGTTAGCGCTATTTCCGCAAACGAAAACAACATCGTGACGTATCGCGTAGCCGCGTGATGCGTCATATGACGCACTGCGTAAGCGCACCCGGAAGCACGCGAGCGCATACGATCGCGCAACGTCCTGAAGCGCTTACGCTACACGCCCCCGGGCACGCCCCGGAGCGCTTAGCGTAAGCGCGTCGGGTCATGTGACCTCAAAATAACACTTTTGATTGGTTCAGAACAGTTTTGGTTTCGAAATGATGAGAAAGCCCAGGTCATGAGACCTGAAAATAACACTTTTGATTGGTTCACAAGAGTTTTGTTTTCCAAATGATGAAAGACCCCTCCTTTTTCCTCATTCTCACTTTGTTGTTTGAGTGAAGAAGACCTGCATTCATTCTGTGAGAAATGGCTTCACTAGTAGCAGCTGCAGGTGCATCTGCACCACCACCACCTCCACCACCACCACCACAAGGACCACCACAAGACTACATTGGTGGTCAAGAAGAAGAGGAGGACGAAGAGGAGGAGGAGGAGAGGCACTTTCTGCCTGAGGACAATCCCCCATACAGACCCAAGGAACATTTTATTTCAGAGTTTTACAAGTTACCAAGGGGTGCAAAAAAAGTGAATGCAGCTAAGGTGACTTGCCTCATCTGTGGCGCAGAACTGTCAAGAGGGAACCCAAAAGAAGAAGTACTCTTTTGGGAACCACACTATGATTAGACATATGCAGAGGAAGCACCCGAACAATTATTCAGCAGCAGAGGTCAGGGAACTGACCAGGAACCCTCCCCATCCTTCTTCTTCAAGCGCCTCCAATCAACCCACTCCATCGGGTGCAGAGGCTAGGGAGATGGTCCCTAATGTACAAATCAAGTTTGCAAAATTTAAATTTGTTTGCATATATTGCAACAAAACAATTTCATATGGTGAGCAAAGCATCACTTTACTCAATCGAGCTGCAGACAACCATCACTGCAGCAAGCAACTTTAATTTTTTTCTATTTATTTTTGCTCCAGTTGAGCTGTTTGCAATTCCCTGTGTTTTGTTTGACCCCAGAAAAACTACAAAAAAATATAAAATTGTTCAGAAAAGCCAAAAAAATAAAAAATGTTAAAAAAAACAATAAAAAAATATAAAACAACAAAAATAAAAAAAACAGTTCTTTTTAGAACTACCTCTAATTTATAAAAAAAGCTACATTTTTAAAAAACCCTGTCATTCTTTTTTCCCCATGGTACGCTCCCCTGTACGCTCCTCGGTGCGCGTACCGGCCACTCCCCCCGCGAAAATCGAAATTTTTTTAAATTATTTTTTGTCCCACGGGACCCTTTTATGGCCCCCACATCAAACCTAGGGGGTCAGGGGGGGTCTACCCTGCCACCTTTTGGTCATTTCCCACTTTGTTTTTGCCACCTCTTGTGTCTCGATCCTACCGAGACACAAGATGGCAGCCGCTCCGGAATGTTTGGAATGTTGACAGACACCCGAGAGCCAATCAGCTTTCCGCTAGCGAACTCGCGTAGCGCGCTGGTACGCGCCCCGGTGCGCGTACCGGGGCGCGCATACAGATATATATATTTTTTTGAACCTAAATTATTCAAAATCCTCTGGAGCGCATATCGTGAGACATAGCAAAGGCACATCGGGCTACCAGTCCCTACAATTTTGCCAAGTTTGGTGAAAATCCATTCAGCCGTTCGAGCTAAAAGTGAGTCCAACCGCCCTATGGAAATTAACATGGGGAAAACACGTTTTGGGACCCCCTTTTATCTCGGCCCCCGCTTGACGAATCCCCCCCCCAAACTTTCAGGGAAGGACCGGAGCGCCACGAGGCAAATTTGAGGAAAATTTCAGGCAGATTCCTCAACCGGTGCCAAAGTTATTCCCAATAGAATGTTGCGATTTTCCTATGGAAAACAATCCTAACTATAACTACCTACTGGCGACCGCCAGTAGGTAATATATATATATGTTTTACACGTTGTATAAACCACAGGCTCTTCGCGACTGCCGATTTCACCATGGTGATGTTGGTAGTCGTGAATACATTTTCTTTTTGTAAAGGTGACTTTCTTCTAAATTGATCTCAGAAAGAAACGTTAAAACAATATTTTACTAACTATTTTGAGTTAAACTTTATTTAAAAAATTTCTGTAAGTGAATTGTTCAGTATGTGAAATACATTTACTGATAACAGAATCTCCACAGTAAATGCAACAGTTGTGCTGACTTATAAAATCGTTAAAAATAAAACCAGTTATTAATGTATTTTCTGATAAACACATATGAAATCAAAAAATGTGTGGTGTATTATATAAATATAATACACAATATCCAATTATAGAAAGAAAGTACGAAAATCTTAGAGGTTCAATTACAAAAAAATGGACGTTACAATTAAGAAGTAGAATTTAAAAAAAACTTTGAAACTGAAAAAAACAAAGATCACAGGGACGGTATAAATAACAATTAGCATTTAAAAAACATAGAAATTCACTGCAAAAAAAACAAAGGCCACAGGGACCTTATAGTTAACAATTAGCAGTTAAAACCTTGTAAATTCACTGAAAAAAAAAAAGTTTACAGGGATGTTAAAGTTAGGAAATACAATTTTAAAAAACTAAGAAATTCCCTAAAAAAAATAAAGATTACAGGTACGTTATAGTTAGGCTGATATTTCACTCATACAAAACCAGAGAAATTCAGCAGTTGCTAACTGTAACTCGCGCCCCCACAATGCACTGATTATACCTCACATATTACATCACTTATGACATGGTGAGTGACATCACTGATGACATCTCAAATGACATCACTGATGACATCATCAAGTGATTGTGAAAGTTTCTAAAACGTTTATGAGTGTTAAATATATATAAACCAAGGTGCATTGATGAATCAGTGGGTGTATGAGTGCCTGTATGGATGATGTAGTGGGTAAGTGACTGACTGTATAAGTAAGTGATTATACTTGAGTGGCTGTATGGGTTATTGATTGGTTGCCTGAATACCTGTGTGGGTGTATGAGTGTCTGTGTAGGTGGGTAATGGGGTGTGTGACTCCTTGCATGGATGAGTGAGTGGATGAATCACTGGCTGTATGGGTTTGTGAGTGCGTCTAGAGGGGATGTATGGGTGAGTGAGTGTGCATATGGCTGTGTCAGTGAGTGAATGGATGTGCAAGTGGTGTATGAGTGAGTAACTGCATATGTGAAAGGCTGTATAGGTGAGAGTTGGATTATATAAGTGAATGTATGAGTGAGTGAGCAACTGTGAGAGTGGCGGTATGGGTGAGTTTGTGCTTGTGTCATTGACTGTATAGGTGAGTAAGTATGTGTTAGTATCTGGATGAATAAGTGAGATGGTGTGTGTATAATTGTATAGGTGAGTAAGTGGCTGTGTGATTGACTCTTTGGCACATTCACCCACCCCATCACATGGTGATAGTGGTATATATAGGTATATTTCCATGGAGGCAATATCACTTTATCCACCTAATTCTCAGCCCAAAATGCAGGCTTCCAAACACCCCTAGGTACGACCCCAACAGAAGTCATGGTCAGGGGAGATACTGCTATTGTCAGGCCACTAAAGTAATGCCATCCACCGCCTTTCCACTGGAGATGAAGTTGTCAGGAACACACCGTGCAAGAACGATAACTATCTCATTTCAAGATGATACTATGAATTTCAACAATTTTATAAACATATCAAATGTTTTACAGTTCTATATTAGAATATATGCACAGTGTTTGAATGATAATGTAATCAGCATTTACTTTGCTTGTGTTTCTTAACAGCTCAGCTGTGATGTTACTATTTTACACAGAAACTGTAATAAAAAGATAGATTTTTTTTCAGAACAGTTTATCATCTGGAACAAACACAATCTACAGTTCCAAGGGCAGTGTGCGCTGTACAAAGCATCATGCCGGCAAAATTGAAGGGAGCTACAATGCCCCCAGGAGCACTTACTCTGGGAAAGTCTCTGCTGCAATATCCAGTCCTATAAAATCTCAATTTCTGAGAGCCCTGGATCTGTAGCTGCAGGTCAGAAGCCAGGAACAACAGAAACAGAGCTGCCCAGATCTCACAACTGGTTCCAGCAGTCAGACTTTAAAATGTCTGCACTAACGAAAGATTCCCCAGGGAATATGTGTTAAATTTATATCTCACCACGGGATACTAAAGGCGCTGTATTTTGTTTGGCAGCGGTGTAGGTGAGATAGCGAGCTGGGTGATAGATTGGATGTGGCTGTTACAGGGAATTTTTGTTAATTGCAATTTAGAATTATGGGCAATGTTTTTGGAAGGACGTGGACAGCAGTATTTCCAGAAATATTGCTGTTCAAGCACTCTTTGACAGTGGATTTTCTTAGCAACGTCTCAGATGATTGAATGTAAATCTGCAATATTGTTTTTTGTTTTTTTGTGGCTTTTCAAGGCAAACAGAATTGTTCTGGAAATTGACAAGGAGCAGTTTTGCCACCCTATTGCATGTTAATAATTGATACTATAAGAGTGGGGGTATAGACAAATCAAGCTCACCCTTCATCATCATCTAGGATGATTTTTTCTACAAACATTGCAAAAACAAAAAGTTAGAACCAAATGATGCATTAGCATATATTTAGGGTAGTAGAGAAAATTGCCATGTTAGTTTATTTCATCTCTACCATCTCTTTTCGAAGAAGTAGGATCGTTGGTAGAGTTTATGCAATACTTGTTGGGTTGGTGCATTCAAGGCAATATGGGGATATATTGTGTATTTGATGTTCAATCGTTTGTGTCTAGTGAAACCATTGTTTATGGCATTTTGGAGGATTTGTCACAAAATGTAAAGTTCTATTCTTGAATATGCTAGGAAAAGTGAAAGGGTTTTCACATAGTATTCAGTTGAAGAAGAATGTTATTCAGATCAGATGTAAAGTGATAAATGTGCCTATAAATGTAAGAAACGATTTAAAAATACAAATTAAATATTTATGTACTGGGGGTTGGATCAATCAGTTGAGGCTTCAGAAAGAGTTTTCGCCACTGTCAGTTTAAAAGAAACAGGAAATTTAAGGATATGCTTCACTCAGTCGACATACAGATTTCTGTGGACTGTCATCCTGTTTCAAACATACAGGAGATAATGGCCATGCTCGAAGAAGCAAAGTATTTCAGCATGCCAGATTTAAATTCAGCATATTATCAAATCAAATTGAGACTGAAATATCAGCATATGACACTTTTTTTTTTACAGTAGAAGTGCTTTTAGATATAGCAGAATGTCATCTGAACTGGCAACCACAGCCTCTGTATTTCAAAATTGAATGCATAAATTGTTGGGCAGCATTACGGGTGTGATACCATACCAAGAAGACATTTTGATTTTTTGCAAACTCTGTCGAAGAGTATGATAAGTGGCTTGAAAAAGTACTTTTAGAAAAGAGAGGTTAGGCAGTTCAACTGAATAAATGTAAATGTCTTTCTTCAGAGGTGGAACATTTGGTCCATAAAATTTCAGGTGCAGGAATTTCCCCCAAAAATGTTTTTTTTAAATCATTCTTTTTATTGTAATAAACAAAAGAAATATTAGCATCAGGTGAACAATAATTGACATCATTATGAGGGTTAGGGTGTCATTTGTACAGAATCAATAATCACATTGTACATGAAGTTTGTGATCTCGGGGATTCCTGTGTTTCTACGTCCCTTCGTCGCACCGGGGGTGTACATATATAACTATTCCAAACCCCCCAAATCGTCCCCACTTCTCCGGACAACCCCTGGCCACATACACTGCCCTTTCCCTGAACATACACCAATCTAGATCCTCGGCCCATTTAGTAATCCAGGGTGGCCTGCTGGCTCCCCACAGCTGAGCAATATTGCGCTTAGCCACCATACATGCCAACGTTACCCACTGTTTCAAATATCCATTCAAATCCGTGGGTTCCCATATATTCAAGACACACCTCCGGGCCTCTGGTCGTATCTCCACCCCCAGTGCTCCTTTAATCTCATTGTGTATCGCTGCCCAGAAGCTTTGAATCTCCTCACAGTGCCATAGAATATGTATGAAAGTGCCAAGTTCTCCAAAACCCCTCCTACATTCTCCGCTCATTGCACGCCCCATGTGTACAAGCCTAGGCCCAGTGATATATGACCTACGTAAGATCTTAAGCTGTAGCAGTCGGAGCCTCATCTGGATTGCAACCACCTTCGGGGAGGACACTGGCTCTACCCAGTCTTCATCATCTAATTCCAGTCCATCTGCTCCCCACGCTGCTCAAATACTCCCCAACGGGACAACCATATTATTAACAAGCTTCCTATAGATTAAGGAGATAGTTTTGTCTGGGATGTGTCCGTCTAACACTCGGTTCTCAAGAGGAGAAGCCTCTGGAAGTTCCGCATCCCCGGGTATGTGTGTAAGAAGAGCGTGTTTAATCTGTCGGTATCGAAAGTGTTCATTATCATTCAACCGGTATTGTTGTTTTAAAGATTCAAATGTCTGCACACTGCCCTTTCCCCACACATCCTTAATCTGGCTGATCCCAATGAGGTCCCACTTATCAAACCCTTTCGACCTCCACAAGCTCCCCAGCTTTTTGGAACATAACAGTGGGGTGGACAACGTCAATCTTCCCTCCCACCCCAAACTTCTGGCAGCAGCGTGCCAAACTTGTACAGCGTGCGCTGTTGAGCCCGCCAGCGTGAACCTCCCGGGTCTGGCATACAAGGATTTCAGAATATCTCCACCCGGTGCCTGCCCACGATACATAGCGTAGCCTGGGTCTCCAGGGGGTCCATAGACCATGTGATTCACCGCCGCAAGGTGTGAGGTCCAATAATATTTCCTCAAGTCCGGGAGACCGATGCCTCCATAATACCACGGGAGGGTTAACTTGACAAAAGCTATACAGGGCCTGCCCTCCCAGAGGAGCCATCGTTGAAGTGTCTCAATCTCCTTAAAATACGATAGCGGCGCAGGATCCATCGTGTTTCGGAGTATGTACAGAAACCGAGGTAAGGCCATCATCTTGAATAATACTGCCCTCCCGAGTAACGAGAGGGGGAGAGCCCTCCAGCACTCCACATCCTTTTTAAGTCGATCCAAAGGAGGCCCTGTTGAAAATTGAAATGTATATGCACATAAGCGGCGTTCATTTGTGTTCACTGTACCCCTTGTTGTAAGCAGAACGGATATCGCGAAACACTGACTGTGTTATCCCGCCAGCATAGACCCATGCACACACGTACACGACAGCCATTTTAGGCACCATGGCCTCTCTGCCCGTTTGTTAAACCCCCGGCACCCCTCCCCGCGCGCACTGCTCATGCATCGACCATAAGACCCTCTCCCTCTGCGTGACCCTGCTCTAGAAGTAACACTCCTGCTTGACTCACACCCCCCCATTTCCTCCCAAGAACACCCTTCCCCTCAGCTGACGAGCCCCCCCCCCCAGCTGCACTTGGCCTTTCGACCCGGTCCCAAGTCCTAAGACCAAGCCTCGTGGATGTACACCCCCCCCCCTTTCCTGCCCAGCATAACAAAACCGTGATACACCAACCGAAGTGCCCGATCTTATAGCCTGCCCAACCTGTGATCTGATCATCCCCTCCTGCCCCCTCGTGTCCTGTAGGAATGTCCGGCTGAGAGATCACAATCTCTTGTTACATTCAGGAGGGGAGGATGACATCTGAGCGACTGGTATGGGAATAGGCCTGAAGCTGTGATTCCAAGCATACTTTTTCCTACTTCAAAGCGTCTTTATTGCAATAAGGAATGTTTGTGCATCATAAACATGTGTATAAAAGACGAAGCCTCAGAGAAACTTGTTAGAGCACCTCCTGTAGAAGGAGCACCTCCTGTAGAAGGAGCACCTCCTGTAGGGGGAGAGCACCTCCTGAAGACACTATGCGAGTGTCCGAAATGACAGGCTCTCCTCATGAGAAATAAAACTCTGTTCTTGTTTTCCTGCTTCCAGCGCCCGTCTCTTTATTTGGTAATTGTTCAAGATGGGAACTAAGAGGCGTCCTGCGCCAGCAGCCTGGGCATCAGGTGCGTTATGGGCTGACTTTTCCACAATTGGCGTCCCATCGCGGGGTCCATCAGCGACATAAGGTCCGGTAAGAGAGGCCCAGACGATGGGGTGAACATCTAAACGATTGGAGTATACCTGCCTTGAGAGGGCCCTCGTCCGGCTGCCGATTGAATGAACTTCACCGATTCCGAACGGACCTCTCTCAAGTGACCTACTGTCCTGACTGGAATCCCACAGGAATGCTGCGGTAAAAACATGGAGAAAGAGAACGATTGGGCGCTGGAAAAGGGAAGGCGAAGAATTGCCCACACGGTCCGGTCCGGGTAAGGTTAAGTAGGACGTCTTTACGTCCGATTGGTAGGATGGCTTTATCCATCTGATTGATTGATTGATTGTACTTGAAGTATTGGTTCTCTTTGAGACATTTTCTATTTGCAAATAGCGATGAATAGGAACGTTCCTCTCTCTTTGCAAATAGTTAAGGATAGGTAATGCAGACGTTTGTCCCCCATTGTAATCCGTCATGCCTATCTTTCTCCCCACTGATTGTTTGTTATCGATTTTTATCGATTATTGCTCTTTGAGATATTCCCTGTCTACAAACAGGGAAGAATAGAAATATTCTGCCCCCCTTTGCAGATAGTGAAGGATAGGTAATGCAGATTTTTGTCCCCTATTGTAATCCGTCATGCCTGTTTTTCTCCCCACTGATTGATTGATTGTCTGGACATTTATTGTTCAAGGAATAGTTCTTTTGAGGCATTCCCTGTTTGCAAATAACGTAGAAAAGAAATATTTTGTCTAGTCTTTGCAAGTAGTGAAGGGTAGGTAATGTGGACCTTTGTCCTCCGTTGTAATCTCTCGTGCCTATCTACTCCCCACTGATTGATAAACTAGTTCCACCCGGACCATTTATTAGAGGTAGGTCATCTGGCTCGACCGGAGGGCACCCCTAATAAAAAGGACATATGCAACAATAACGAAGTAATCACCGTATCCTGTTAACAGAAACTTTAGCATGAAACACGCTAGAAAGAGAAGAAAAAAAAGGAAAAAAAAAAGAGAGAAAGAAAAAGAAAGCAAAATCAGTAGGCCACTGATGAGTTTTTTGATTTCGCCACAAATAGGAAAACGTTAGAAATAAGCTCACGATAAAACACATGATTTCGCTAGAAATAAGAAACGTTAGAAATAAGCCCGTAATAAGAAACATGAAAATGGTGAGAGAAGCCAAGCTTGTCATCGCGACGGCCACGAGGCAACTAGGCTTCGCCACCTCTCACTGCTCCCAACATGTCTGTCCCGCCTGCCACGCCCCAATAACGGTAACATGAGATAGATACAAGTCAGCAGATACCTACCCCCATTCTGGAAACTCCCGAAGTGCAACAGGTCCGCGGCTACGCCCATCCGGAAGACGAGATCTTCGGCACGTGTAGGGCGGGTCCTGCTGCCAGCCGTCGGTCGGGGAGGTCGTCGCATAAGGTGGGCCAGAAGAGGAGCCGAGGCCGACGGGATCCGGGCGTCCCCTCTTCTTTCTTCAATAATGGCTGCAACAACATGGGGGGGGATGTCTTGCTCATGCCACCGACCCCCCCCTCGCATCTCCTGGTCCAGCCACGGCTTGGTAGAAGCTCCCCGTTCGGCCCTGAAGCGGCGCCTTGCAGGCCACCGGGGGGGGGGGGATGTCTTGCCTATGCCTCCGACCCCCCCCTCTCATCACCTGGTCCGGCCATCATGAATGTTAACGCCGAGAAAAACGGCATGGGGTGCGCTGGGAGGGAGAGGCGGCGCGAACGAGCCTCTCCCACCTCCCCAGGTGGAGGCCCCCAGTGGCACCCCCAACGCTCCACTCACCCGACAAGGGTTCGTCCACTCGTAAAATGGCGGTCGACCCTGCAGGAGCGGGCCCGGCGTGAAGGGATGGCTCGGTTGCTTGTTGATTAAGAAATGAGTCCCACAATCAGAAGTGTTCTCCTCAACTTTGAAGATTCTATAAGAGCCACGGGGGCCCCCGACCCCCGCAGACACCCCCGATGGGGAATGACTGCCATGATTGCCCGCGGAACGATGAAAATGTAGCCGCGAGACGTCGGCGCTCCCATGCTGGCGCCAGCCTCAGTTTGAATGACTAAAATCCTGCAGACTACAGTTCGGATCAGTTCCGGTGAAAACCCAGTATGACCCGGTAGAGAAAATTGTTGCCTCCCTCCCCCTTTGACTGATGGTTCATACCGCCGATCCTTTCTGTTGCCCTTTAACGGAACTTTTGGACTGCCGAAAGAGGCTCTGGGCCAACCACGAGTTGGTGGAGATTTTGACTATGCCTGGATCTGCCTGGCTGCCCCCAAAATGGCGCTGGTACAAATGAAACTTTCAACTCCTTGTTGTACCCCGATTGCTCAGCCTTGGTGTCATGGAATATGTATGCAGTTTTTAAACACAACGAATTGATATGGGATGGGTACTGATTATGTGTTCGGACAATGAATTGACATGAGATGGGTACTGATTGAACATTCGGACAATGAATTGTTGTTAAGTTTTGGCGCATCATGATTATTGAAAGTTTGAATTTCAACACTTATGATACTCGCTCACACTGAAGTTTCGATATGATTTTATTGCACTTGTCGCACTTTTTATTATGAAATAAACGATCACCGACTCCATTAGGTTTTCCACTAATAAGTATTCCCACATGTACAGTTCCAGCCTGCTCCGTGGCCGGCCCACGGGGTTGTAGGCCCGTATTTGTGCACCGACATTCTTATTAAAGATTTTTGGAAAAAGCAAACGTAGTTGTCACGCGTAGATTGGTAAGTTTCGAATAAATGACCACTATTTCCGATATAACTAAAATACAGGTGAAATGGCTCAGCTCGATTAGTTAAGGGTTAAAAAGTATAGTACGCAGAAATATTGCAAATATGAATGGTCCAGGTTTTTGTTGTATGTGTTTTTCATTTTTGTACAGCCTAAAGCAACCGCTAAAGATCCTGGTATTTAGCCTATACTTTATATGCTACCTGTATCAGGAAAGTTGTTTTAAAATGCCCCTAAGTCCCCCCGAAGGAGTGCCACCTGACCCCCCTAGTACGAACGACAACGACCCCGTACCACTGTAGGTTATCCCTTTTCCTCAAAGGAGAGCACGAGCTCGCCCCCCACTTTGCACCGACTGCCCTTTGTTCTGACCCCCCCCCCTGCACACGATCCGTAATACCACATTTGGGCGACCTATGCTATCCACAGGCTTCCGATAATCATCTCTCCCACACTAAACGGTCCACCTGGGCTTAAACGCCAAGTTGGCAGGGACTGCGTCCCGTGGAGATAGGCCGAGTATGCAGTAAGTAAAAGCCTTTTCGGGTTTATGCGCGCTAATGTGTTTTTAAAATGCTGCCCCCGCCCCCCCTTCTTTTTCCCTCTTTCTGCAGGTCACATCGGAACATCGATTAAAGTACGAAAAAAAAAATGGTGATCTAGCGGACGAAGAGATGGGAAAAAGGGGCTCGACTATGGTGCTTACACACGACGAGCAAACTATACTATTTCTCTCCCTGAACTTAGCGCTTGGGAGGACAGCCTGAAGCGGAAACTACAAAATATGACTTCGCTCGGCACCCCGAATAATACAACCAAGAATGACGTGCACTAATGAATAAATTCCTACGTTTAACTAAATAGGGAAAATTTAAGGAATAGCCGAGGTGAGGTTTACCCAAGTACCCTCCGCTTGGAGGACTAGGAATGTTGCCAGTGTTTAAAATCTACTACCTCCTTTTCGCACCCTCATAGACATGAAACTCAAAGCTGCCCCATTGTTCTCCCAACTGACACCCACTGTTGCCTCAGCCCACCGTGAACATTAGCCCGACCAGGTTAGTTCTTGACCAATTGCCAAAGGCGTAAGTGTGTGCAACCAAAGCCACCAGTGAAAGCAGCCGACGATAAAAGAGAAGAAAAAGGTAAAAAGAGCTTAGGATGCTAAGGATGCGCAGCATACAGGAAGAGATCATTTTGGCCAATAGCTGTTCTATGTTTTGTCTTGGATTTTTGTATATAATACCAGTAACTGTTCTATGTTTTGTCTTGGATTTTTGTATATAATACATGTACTGTCTCCCCCGCCTGAGTTTGTGTGTACGTAATGTATGGATCTACGTCGTCCCTCTGCCTGTGTTTCCGTATTACTTGACCCCTGCTGTTCTGTGTTGTGTGCGCACTAGATGGCCCATTATTGTACACGTTTCTCTCTCTCTCTCTCTCTCTCTCTCTCTCTCTCTCTCTCTCTCTCTCCATGTCATACGTGTACCGAATGGTTCGTTTAGAGTGCGGACTCTCTCTCTCTCTCTCTCTCTCTCTCTCTCTGAGGATCCCCCTGTTCCCTCCTCCCTTGTGTGGTAACGTTGTGCCCCACCGGCACAAACCTAATTGGGTCTCTTCGAACACAAAGGTGTTCGGCAAAATTGACAAGAACTAAAACGATTGTAACTTGCCATATTACTACCTCTCCTTTCTGCAAAACGATAGAACCCGAGTTGGTAATGAAAGAAAGGACAGGTAAGACGACTGATGTCCCCTAAATCTGGCCGTTTTATAGGGGGACTATAACGTCAATGGTCTTCTGTTTTTCAGTTCGTTAGAAATGCAATCCCCAATGCCCAGATTGCCTCACCCCTCTGCACTTAAGTGCAGATGTCCAAAGCGTCCTCGCTTCTCCCGATTGACCCCAGCTCCCTGTCCAAAGCGTCCTCGCTTTTCCCGATTGACCCCAGCTCCCTGTTCAAAGCGTCCTCGCTTCTCCCGATTGACCCCAGCTCCATATCAGCTATCCCCGAAGCGTAATTGATGACCTTGATTAACCGTCGCTTCCCAAGAAAAGCATGTTTAACCTCTGCCCCCCTCTCATGATGATAACCCCCCTGCTTGCAAGAGTTAGCCGACCCCGAAGGGAAATGTAAGATTGTCAATACTTGGGTTAGGAAAAAAAAGGGCGAGTCTCTTCCTAAGGACTCGATTTCGAGTCTGATAGAATACACTGTCGATGGGAGTCCGATTTCTCTCCACGTACGTCACGAATGAACGCCAAATAGGCTTACGAATTCAGTGGAAATGCCCTCATACATACTCCATAAGTGATGACTTCTGACTGTGACCGATGAACCTATCACCCACCTACTTAGGATTGGGGACGGAATTGAGATGTATAAATGTCTTCTCCTGCCAGTTTTTCTAAAAACTTGTTTTGTACCCATTCAAAGATACAATCACCGGAGGAGAGGAGCTGGACGTGACGCACAGCCTGGCCACAGATCATGAAGCACGTGTGACCGCGACCAAAGGTGGAGTCGCAGAGCAACGAGACGCGGGACGAGGCACCACCCTCAAACTCGGCAGATGAAGGAATGAAGGGCTGCCTTGAAGCCCTGGATTTGCTGACCCACTCGTGCCTGAAGTCCCCGTCCTTTTTGAGCCCGACTGATGGGCCTGCCTGCTCGTCGTGCTTTGCTCCTTTGGTCCCTTGGTGTGTTCAAAGATCTGATCCCACTCCGCCCTCTCTTCCCTCGATTATTCAACAACATCACCCTTTTCGCATAACTTTTTGACTCAGAAAAGAAGAGCAGCATTTAGATAGAATAAGGTTTTTGCCACGGAAGAAGAAAGACACGCAGGTGCCCAGCATGAGGCACCCCTAAGAAGATCAGTTAGGAAACAGGACAGTGATCTAACAGCAGAGGACTGATCGCACCCTGCAACGCGTAAGGATGAATCCGAGCTGGACCTATAGCTCCACCACCGGTGCTCAACAGCGCCAACGAAAGAAGACGGACTACCAGAGCCTACCAGTGATGGCTCGCTGTTAAAAAGACACTGTGACGAAGACCCCCCCTTCCTGAACTTTCTACCCACCCCTTGACTAATTGCTTGTATCGAACTGAATTCCTCCCTCAACCATTTTGTATTGCTTTCAAAAATGTTTCATCGGTCACTCATGTATTTAGTTTTCCAAAAGTCTCTTATAGCACTGACAAGACCCGAAGGAATCAGAGCACTTTTTACTGTATGTTGATGTCACCGGAGAGAAAGTCAGAACGTGATTCTATAATGTGTCGGAACCTTTTTCTTGATTGACCCCGACTAAGTATTATGCCGATCTCTAGACTTGTATGAATAACCCAACAAATGTAAATTCATATGTACCGCATTCCACCAATCGTATCGACTGTATATGGTTACATGCAATCTGCTAGTATTGACAAACGCTATTTCATTGGCCACACATGGCTATGTGTACACTCCGTCAGTTGAGGTAAAATGAACTAGCTTATGTAAAAAAGCGGCGACTGTTGAAAATGGAAATGTATATGCACATAAGCGGCGTTCATTTGTGTTCACTGTACCCCTTGTTGTAAGCAGAACGGATATCGCGAAACACTGACTGTGTTATCCCGCCAGCATAGACCCATGCACACACGTACACGACAGCCATTTTAGGCACCATGGCCTCTCTGCCCGTTTGTTAAACCCCCGGCACCCCTCCCCGCGCGCACTGCTCATGCATCGACCATAAGACCCTCTCCCTCTGCGTGACCCTGCTCTAGAAGTAACACTTCTGCTTGACCCACACCCCCCCATTTCCTCCCAAGAACACCCTTCCCCTCAGCTGACGAGCCCCCCCCCCCCCAGCTGCACTTGGCCTTTCGACCCGGTCCCAAGTCCTAAGACCAAGCGTCGTGGATGTACACCCCCCCCTTTTCCTGCCCAGCATAACAAAACCGTGATACACCAACCGAAGTGCCCGATCTTATAGCCTGCCCAACCTTTGATCTGATCATCCCCTCCTGCCCTCGTGTCCTGTAGGAATGTCCGGCTGAGAGATCACAATCTCTTGTTACATTCAGGAGGGGAGGATGACATCTGAGCGACTGGTATGGGAATAGGCCTGAAGCTGTGATTCCAAGCATACTTTTTCCTACTTCAAAGCACCTTTATTGCAATAAGGAATGTTTGTGCATCATAAACATGTGTATAAAAGACGAAGCCTCAGAGAAACTTGTTAGAGCACCTCCTGTAGAAGGAGCACCTCCTGTAGAAGGAGCACCTCCTGTAGGGGGAGAGCACCTCCTGAAGACACTATGCGAGTGTCCGAAATGACAGGCTCTCCTCATGAGAAATAAAACTCTGTTCTTGTTTTCCTGCTTCCAGCGCCCGTCTCTTTATTTGGTAATTGTTCAAGATGGGAACTAAGAGGCGTCCTGCGCCAGCAGCCTGGGCATCAGGTGCGTTATGGGCTGACTTTTATATCTCATCTTTGGGTCTAAGGATATATAGATACCAAGATACTTAAATCCAATCAATTCAATCTTTATCGGGCATGACTGTGGGACCACAGGCGGCACACTCGACAAAACAAACAATACCGACTTTGACCAGTTGATGGCAAACCCGGAGTACCTGCCAAAAATGGCCAGGACATCTGAAAAGTTACTCAAGGAGGCCCTGGGGTTAGTAAGGTTTAGCAAAATATCGTCTGCCTAAAGCGAAATTTTATCCTCCCATTCGAGCGTCCACCGCAGGCCACGTATCGACCGGTCCCACCTGACCCATGCCGCCAGAGGCTCCAACGCCAGTGCGAAGAGAAGTGGGGACAACGTGCATCCCTGTCTCGTGCCTCTTCCGAGGGAAAAATCAGCAGATTTACAATTATTTACAATCACTCTGGCCAATGGATTGTCATACAGCAATCGAACCCATCCGATAAACACCGGGCTTTAGCCCAACTTGGTCAAAACAGCAAATAGATAGGCCCATTCGACCCTGTCAAATGCCATAGTGGCATCCAAGGACACCAAAACTGCCGGCTCTAGTATCTTTGGGAAACCACCCAGGATCCCATGCATCCTCCGCAGGTTCAGGGCCGTGTTCCAACGTGGCATAAAGCGGATTGATCGGGGTGTATCAGGGTCATAATGACCTTGACCAATCTGGGGGCGAGTAATTTCGCCAAAATCTTGGGCTCAGCATTGAGATGTGAGATAGGCCTATATGAGGAAGGAGACGTCTTAGTCTTTCCTGTCTTGTGAATGACCACGATGTTTGCCACCCGGTGGTCATACGGATGCTGGCCCAGCTCCCTACTCTCTAGAAACATAGCCCGAACATGCGGAGCAAATTTATGGGCATTCAATTTGTATAATTCTATCGATATCCTATTTGGACCCGATGCCTTCCCAGACTTTATCCTCTAATCGCCTGTGCAACTTCATCATCCGTGAAAGAGGAGTCTAGGTACGCCCTATTGTCTTAAGACAGACTTGGCATGCAGAAATATTTGATCATTTCCGCATTTTCGACCTTTGCAAAACCGCCAACCGAGGTATACACTTCTTTGAAATATTCAGAAAATACATCTGCCACCGCTTGTGGATCCTTGACTCTATCGGATCCCGACCCCTCTATCTCCGGCACCAACCTAGTGGCCATTTCCCCACTCTCCAACCAAGCAATCAGCTTACCGGCCTTGTCCCCATGCTCATAAATTCGACTTTGCAGGGCCTGGTTATGGGAAATTGCCCTCTCCCTGGAGAGTCCCTGATATTCCTCTTGTTTTAACTTCAGTAAGTGGAGGTCTCCCGGGACAACAGACCCAGCGACCCGCTCCTCTAACCTTATCACTTCCGCCTCCACCCTAGTCACCTCCGCCTGGTGTTTCTTCTTCCTGGCAGCAACCAGGGGGAGAACTTCACCTCTCAGCACCACTTTATATGCCTCCCACAGTGACTGCGCCGAGTCAACAGTGCCCACATTCTCACAGAAATCCAAAAATGTTTTTTACAAGTAATTGAATGTGTTAGCTAACACAGAAACAAAGAGTGGTTGTGATCATTTCTAGGATTATCTGAGTTTCCCTCAAGGTTGGTCAATACCTTTGCATCTATTGATGCTATATTAAGAATTCTACTAAAATAAAGTGCTAAATATGAATGGTTAGGCGTATATGAAAAAGCTTTTTGTCAACATAGAGAGTGTATTATTAAATGCACAAGTAGTACTCCATTGTCACATAATTAAAAAAAAAATCTGATCATTAGATATCATTTGCTTGGGTCTAGGGCATCGTTCACTTAGATTATTTCCGGCAAGGATGGCATCATCGCTTTTGCATTCATATTACTCGTTGATACAGGGACAAGATACTAGACCATTGAGCAAGTAGCTTTAGTTGGAGCATGGAGTGTTGAGCACTTCACTTGAGTATTTGTGAGCAAAATGTTTCAGCATAAGAACTGATCACAAACCATGGTCAGCATTGGTGAAAGGTAAGGGTACTGGGAAGGCTCATAATTCAATCCGACCCGCTTATCTGCAGGCAACGAAGAGAGTTAAATTATAGAAGAATGCATTATGGAAACTTGTTATGAAGGTGGTTTGTTTTGTGTAAACATCTACTATAAGCACACATATTAAGGATTTAGTGCATATTGATCATCTGTGTCAGACGGACACAAAGAGAAAGTTTACGATGGTTTATTGATGGTCATATGAAGATGAACACATCTTCACATTTGTGAAATGTACCCAATTCTGATCATTCTTCTTTAAGGGGCCCTCTAAATCTCTCTGGATTTTCAGATGCCTTGTGTAAAGAGTTAGCGTGGAGTTATCTGAAGGCTTAACAGAAGCAGGTGTGTAGCATAAAATAATGGAGCCCCCTTTGCAGGATGTGATGAGGGGACCCGGAGTCTCCTATATTTCGTAGACATTCATTGGCATTGGACTAACTGGAGACTCTTTAATGGGTTGTGACCTCCGTGTTGAGCAGGGGCTGCATTATGCCCCTGGAAGTAAGGCAAAATACACCCCTTAATACTGGTTGATTATTTTTCAAAATGAGCAGAATTGAAATGGATAAGGTTTAACAAGGAAAATTTAAAGATCAATAAATGGTGTTCTATTCACTTTTCAGACATTGGCTAAACTCTTTTGGAAATGGGATTAAACATAAGCAAAGTGTGTCACTTTTTATCATCCCAAAATGAATGGGGTCGTGGAAAGATTCCACATATTCATTTAGGATTGAGAATTCAACAATATCATCATAAATTGTTATGGTCTTCTCACTGAGCATTACACAGCACCGTAGAGTTTTCACCATTTGACTTACTTAAAGAAAGGATACAGAGGACACATTAAAATCCAGATTGATTGACAAAGAAGAGTCAATCTGTTTTTCTAAAATAGATGTATTGTAAAGCTAAACAGATTACCGTACAAAAACTACATAGAATTAACAAGAACACGTTTCAAGCATTTAACCTGAACAATACTTATTTAAAGCCAATTTTTTAATTTTTTCAGGAAGTTCAGAAGAGTAGGGGCCCCTTTTATATCCAGAGGCAGCTCATTCCAGTGGAGTGCAGTGTTTCTCACGAAGCTTCTGCCACCTCAGGAAACCAGTTTATATAGGGGCACGATTCATTTTTTTCGAAGTTAGATCAGCAGGATCTGTTTGGAAAATACTATCTGAACTTATTTTTCTATTATATTCTATCATAATATATTTATAATATATTTCAGGGTCTATTACAGCCAAGGCTTTGAAAGCAATGCATAGTGCTTTAAAGGTGGTTCACTTTTTTACAGGGACCCAATGAAGCTCCAGTGGCGGCTCTCCTCTGCTAAGGTGGAGGATCGTCGCCCCACTGCTTTTTGCAGTGTAAATAAAAGGAAAAATAAAATGATAACCCGAGGTTATTATCATTTTAGTTTTTCCCGTTGCGGCATCTTTTGAGGGGCGAGGCTGCTCTCAGAGCAGGCTGGGAGTGGTTTGCACTCCCTATGTGAGCATGAGTGCTTGGCCGGAGCTCTCATGCTGCCCAAAACAGTCATGTGCACATACCGTGTTCTCTATGCATGCTGCATTACAGCCTGCGTGGAGAACATGCCCACCCCTCCAGCCCCTGGCTGAGCAAACCAAATACTACACTGCACTGCAGTGTTATGATTGGGTGCAGGGAGCCTGGGAGCCCTGGTGCTTCCTGTTTCCTGTCTCCCTCCCCCAAGAAGCCAGGAAGAAGACGTAGTATAGACGGCGGCCGGCCAGCTGGCTGGCTGGGAGGTAAGGGATTTTTTTTGTAACCCCTCCCCCCTCGTTTGCTGCACCTTCCCCCACCCTGTCCCACTGCTGCTAACAGATAGCAGCTACCGCTATGAAGCTTATTCAGTCCTGACATTGCAGAGTGGCGTTCAGCTAATTTTAGATGCATTCTGGCTGCAGAGTTTTGCATAGTTTGTAACTTCTGCATCAGTTTTACTTGCAGATTGAGATACAAGCCATTGCAGTAGTCAATGCATGAAAGAACCAGTGCAATGACTACTGTTTTTAGTAGGTCGAATAGAATTAGGTGACATTTTTCTTCAAAGTTTTTTAAACGAAAAAGGAGGAGGAAGTGACTAATTAACCTTGTTTTTATAAGTTAGTCTTTTATCCAGCATAACTCCCAGGTGTTTTACTTTGTTCTTTGGGACAGGAAGAGTTCCCATGTCATGCAGCCAACACAACCGGTCAAGAAGGATGTACTAAGCCCAAACAGCATCACCACTGTTTTGGTCAACTGACATGGAAAAAGACATGGAATTATGAAAGGGTTCATCTATGCAGTGCTTAATTTGTAATAAAATATGTGCCAGGGCCCTCCCCAGTAGGCCACGGCAGCTTTAACCATTCATTGCCTTGGCAGCGCTGCCAACGCCAATACCTATGCAACTACCTCCCATAACACTCCTACAAGTGTGATTATTCAGACTATTCCAATCCTCCAAAGCTATAAGAGTTGCTTCGGTGTCAGGAATTAATCGTTTTAATATATATAGAATTAATATACAGCTGTTAATCTGCTCATTTCAAAATTTAACAGACAGCACCACCATGTGGCAACCTGCCATAGTGCTGGTGTTCACAATTAAGTGCAGGTGCCGAGCCCCGGAAACCACCGGCTTAAATTAAGCACTGCATCTATGCCATGATTGGTGTTGGAGAGGGACACCACAATCTGGGTGTCATCAGCGTATGACACTAATGAATTATTAAATTGGATCTACATTTTGTTTTAAGTTTAAGAGTGCTTTATTGAAATATAGAAAGAATAAAGGTACATCTTACAACAGGTTTTAGAAGTAACCAATGAAACATAGTACAAAATATATGAAATGAGATACAAATATGTTACGATACAGTAGTATTGTTAGGCAACAGGTTGGGAAAAACAATATTCGAAAAAGTACCTTAATGAAACAGCATTTTTGTTTTATATATCAAAAGAAAAAAGAAGGGGGCGTGTCTTGGCCGTCGAGCGTAATGGCCGCGTTGCGGTGAAGCTTCTGTCACTGATGGCCTGAATCCTCCCAATTATCCGTCAATTTAATCCATCCCGAAACGCGGAACCGCAGAGGAGGGTTGTCTCAGGACCCGCTGTGGCTCCAGACTGATGGAATCGCTGGCGCACCAAGTCAGCGGCAGGGAGGAGTTGTGCGCCGACTGGGCCTGCGGATCCACGGGCTCCAGTTACATAAGCTCGACCGAGGCTTCCAGGAGGGGCGGCTGCTGCCCACTGACTCTGACGGTGTCCTGGTGAAATGCGGCGAAACTGCAGAGCTGGTCACCGATAATTACCAGAGAACAGACGGCGCTTCCTTCGACCCTCTCTGGCTCTCACCGCCCCTTAGTGTCGAGGGGAAAAGGGCTGCGTCCCAAAAATAACAGCACCAGATGAATATCTGTGATATAGCTGGTATCTGTCCGGACGCAGCTGGTGCCTGAAAAAACATTCATTGCTCGGTGAGTGTGGCCCCTGGGGGCTGGGGGAAAGTTGTGAGAGGGACAAGGCCTGCGGCAGAAGAAACGGGCCCAGTGGAGTAGCCCCTGCAGTGCGGGGTTGCAAAGTAGGGCCCAATAATGAAAAGCCTTGGAGCTGCTGGCTGGTCACAGGCATAAGGAACATTGGAAACAACGGAGTGGGCAGGAGAAGCCCCAGGGACATGGCATCCCAGTAGTGGCCCTACAGAGCAGATTCGGTCCGCGGTCTGCCCCCGGAGTCCGTGCCCACATGCCTACTGGGACAGAGAACCAGGTTTGCACCTTGGACCGTGAGGTTGACAAACTACGTGCCTTCTAGCTGGTGATGGAGATCTGGGTCCGGGGCACAGTTTGGGATGTAGAGTGATCAGCTATTGGTGGCCCTAATACACCTGCAGGCTGGGACCTTTCCCAAGTGGCATCATTTGGACTGAAGCGTTTAGCATACCCTGGCACTAGGACCGCAGCAGCATAGCAAAGTAATCCTCTCTGGTGCTTGGCGCTATGTCTGGGACAAAGGGGCAGAGAGGCACGCTCCAGACCAAGCTTGATAAATTTACCACCCAAAAAGCAGGTGAGATGGAGGATGCAAATACAAGGGAGGCAGAGAAGTCCACAAATGTATTTAAAGACGAGCCAACACTAGTGGATGTTATGGCAGCCTTAGCGGGGACGTGTACCTCTCTAGAACACAGAATGGACACCTTATCTATTGAAATGGCGCTGATCAGAACAGACCTGCAAAAAACTAGTGAGAAAGTGAAAGCCATCGAAGTGGTGACAGCAGAACTCAGCAGTGACATGCAACAGATACGTAAAGAGATCAAGGAGCTACAAACCACCCAGAAGAAAATAGATACTCAGCTCGATGACTATGAAGGGAGCACGAGATGCAACAACATTAGAATTATTGGAGTCCCTGAGAAAGCGGAAGGGACGGCTGTCAACCTTTTCGTGGAAGATCTGATAGTTAAACACCTTCGACCAACCACCCTATCAAACATTTTCAGAGTCGAGAGAGCACACAGAGTGCCAAGGGGAAGACAAAAGCCAGGGGTACCCCAAAGCCTATCCTGGCAAAACTCCTCAAGAGACCGGGACATTATTTTGCAAACAGCTCGAGCTAATCCCCCCTCAAATTGGAAAATAGTGAACTTTCCTTTTTTCCAGATTTCACCATTGTGGTCCAACGCCAAAGACAAACTTTTCTAGAGGTGAAGAAACTGTTAAGAAACAAAGGTTTTTGTTACGCAATGTTATTTCCCGCAAAATAGAGGGTGTAGGAAGACGGCATATCCTGGTTTTTTGATTCCCCAGAAGCGACACAAGACTGGTTGGAGGGATGGAGACCTGCAAAGGAACATAACACACAGTGATAATGGGGTCCCTGAACTTGCACGTACACCACCTTATCATAGTGAGGACCATTGGCTGAGAATGTCTTGAGCTGCATTTCTGCTTCCTGAAGTGGGAAGATGGAGTGGATGGTCCGAGCAGATAACAGAGACATGCCAGGTGCTAAGTGATGTTGTTTGAATATGATAATGCTTTACTATCTGTATTAGGGCGCCAGGCACTCTGCACTGTTTTGAATAAGGGCAGTTTTGAGCCCAAAGTGCGGGGAAGCAGGGAGGGATCAAGGGAGGGGCAAGTTTGGCGGTCCTTGGTTGTGGTATGTTTGTACAGTCACAGATTTACCTTCAAAGACGTAGAACAGAAGCGGTCTGGTGGGTGGAACGTTGATTCAGTATGCACAGTTGACTTTGGCCGGTGCCCTAGATCACATACCAGGGCTGTGGGGAGAAAGGTGGGAACCTCCACAAGTAGTGCAAACCAAGTAACTCTATGAATGCCGCAAGTGAGAAACGACTCAAGTTGTTATCGTAGAATGTGAATAGATTGCAGGACAAGATGAAAAGGGGAATTTTACTGCAGTTTCTCAAATGGCATGCCCCAAAGGTGGTCTTGCTTCAAGAAACACACCTCATTGGAAATATATGCATGGCCCTAGCACGATGGGTCTATCAATTAGTGGTGCATGCAGGGTTTACAACAGGTTCCAGGGGAGTGGGTATTCTGATAACGCTCTTTCCCAATGACAATTGACCAGGACCACACTGTTGATTTGGGAAGATATGTGGCAGTGTGAGGCCAATGGGAGGATGAGCCAATGATGATAATGTCAGTGTACTTGCCACTGGGGCTACAGGAAACCACATTCAAGGATCTGGGGAAAGTGTTGCTAACATTGCCTAGTGGAAGAATGGTGATAGGGGGAGATCTTCACTCTGTTGTCTCGGGAACTTAGGATCGTTATCCTCCCAGGGACATACATTCCTTGCATTTGCACCGCCCAAGATTTCTTGACGCAATGGGATTGGTAGATGTATGGAGAACACATCATCCTGTAGACACACAATACACATTTCACTCAGGGGCCCACAACAGTCTCTCGCGCATAGACTATATCCTCACACCAGCGGCGCTAGTTGGGAATGTCAAGGAGATCAGACAATTGGCGAGAGGCATTTTGGATCACTCCCCAATTTGGATGCAAATGGAGTTTGGGAGGGGTTGCTGCACCAGAGTAGCTCCAATTAAGCCCTGGCATCTCTGAAACCATGAGATCAAACTGAAAATTAGTAAGGAAATAGAACACCATTTTAATGAGAACGAAGGGTTGGTTGACTCAGCCCAGATCCTTTGGGAAGCCTTTTAGACAGGGATATGGGGACATGCAGTCTCCCTAATATCTGAAGGGAAAAAGGAGAAGCAAGCTAAGCTACTCCGCCTGGAGGAGGAAATACTGAAATTAGAGGGTGAACTTACTGCCTCAACAGAGCGAAATAAAACACACATTCTCAACCTGACCAAAGAGGAATATCGAATTGAGACGGGGAGATGGCCAAAAGAATGATTAGCCATAAACTGTGGACTATATACACGCTGGGAAATAAGGTGAGTAAACTCTTGGACTGGTTAGATAAGAGGGAGTTGGCAAGCCGCCTAGTTACAGAGCAGTGGATGGAGACTGGCGAGCACCTCATGGACCCGCAGGCTATTGCGGACGAATTCAACAAATATTATGAACGACTTTATGTATTCAGGACCTCTAGACAAAGCATAGAGACTAAAGAACTATTGGAGGAAATTCATATGCGAGTATTGACAGAAGAGGATAACATTTCGTTAGAGGGTGACATAGCGCAAGATGAAATAGCACAGGCCATTTGTTCTCTCCACATGGGTAAGGCAATGGGCCCCAATGGATTACCAATAGAACTCTACAAAATATATAATAGATCCCCATCTTAAGGCAATGTTTGTGGAGAGTCTTGAAAAGGGACTTCTTCCGCAGGACCAGAGAATAGCCACATTGGTGGTCCTACACTAAAAGCAGTTGCACATCGTATCGACCCATATCACTGCTAAATGCAGAGGCCAAAATTCTAGCTAAATTACTAGCCACCCGACTGGTCCGGGTTATACCTGAGTTGGTTCATCAGTCTGGCTTCATGCAGCCATAATCCTCCGGGGAGTGCATGGGTGATGGGTAGGGCAAACACCATGAAAGACACAGTGGTGGTGTCTTTAGATTCTACTATGGCATTTGACACCATAGGATGGCCATATCACTTTGCTGTCTTGGAGAGGTTGGTATTTGGTCCCAAGTTTATTAACTGGGTCCGACTATTATATGCCGACCCACTTGCACCGGTCGTAGTCAGCAATAAAAAATCGGCAATTTTTCATCTCCCTTGTCCCCCTTGTTATTTTCACTCACGTTGGAGCCTCTTGCTTGATCCGGAGGGACCCTGTAATTCGAGGGCTACGCTGGACGGAGGGCTGGGAGGACAGTGAATCTCTCTATGTGGATGATATTTTGTAATACCTGGCCTCCCCAAAGAGGTCCCTACATAGGGTTCTTAATATTTTTACTAATTTTGGCACATACTCAGGATACACCATCAATTAGTCTAAATAACTTATATTTGTATTAAAGGGCCATCCACCAACCCTTCCAAAAGAGTATCAAATAACGATAGCTAAGGGGGATTTAAATATCTGGGGATTTATATTACTATGGATCCCAAATTGTTTTATACCTCTAACTTGTTACCCGAAAGGAGAAACGCCTCCTGAGTCCTCACCCCTCAAATATAGACTCCTGGATGGGTACATGTACCAGAAGGCCATTTCCCTAACATATTCCAAACTGATAAATCACTCACCTGACCCACTCCTACAACTTCGGCAAAATGGGATAGTGACCTCGCAGATCTAGAAGATGAGGAATGGATGGAAGCACTAGCATCCCCAAGGGAAGGGGCAATATCCACAAAACTAAAGCTGATACAGCTAAAAATATTGTACAGAATCTACGTCACGGGGCCAGCATAGGTCAAAATGGGATATAGGGAGGAGTCTAGCTGTAGACGATTATGTGGCCAAGAGAGCAAATGTTTTCATATAATATGGGAATGCCCTCATATCAGTGTATACTGGACCAGAGTCACCTCATGTATGGGGGAAGCTATGGGAGAACCAGTGACAGCGAATGCCAAACAGTGCCTATTACACATATGGGAACCTACAGACTTGAGGAACAAGGAGAAAACATGGGTGACACTAGGCTTCATGGTAGCCAAGATAAACATTGCTAGAAAGTGGGTAGTGCAGTCGGTTCCAACACTAAGGGAATGGGAAGAGGATATGCATGTTTAGGGAGAAAACAGTGTATACATCACAGGGATGTCCTAAGAAATGGATGCAAATATGGGGGAAATGGAATACATATAGAGGGAACATCTTTGAGCCACCCGAGCTACTGTCGCAATTATCTCCGGAGGAGTCAGATGTCTAATGTTCGAGTGGATGCCGGCCGGAACAGAATTAATATAACATTGCTGAACTGTATGTACCACATTACTGACTACTTTGATGTGTTAAAAGTAATAACAAAAATCTGTGCTGTTGCTTTGCTAATAATTTTTTTTTTTAAAGAAAAAGGGATAGAGAAAAGTACATAAGAAGGAAAGTTCAGTAATGTTTAAAAAAAATCTATATTGAAATCCAATAATTACACAGTAAAAATTCCCACAACGCAATGATAACGCTACCATAACCTAATATGAACAATATAAGAAAGATAGACCTGCAGAGCTCACGGTGGTTGAAAAACAGTAGTACTGTCCAAGATCTGTTTTGAATGAGTGGATAAATAATTAGTAAGTGGAGACTTATGCTCTGTCCACCCTGTGATGATGAAAGAGTAGGTTCCACCAACCGTTAAAAGTGGCATCCTTCTAATTAGGAGTAATAATTTGAAAGGCAATAGCCATTAACAAATCCACAAAGAACCCCAATTTACGAGCACCAAACCAAACTGGAGAGGTACTTCCTATAAAATAGAAGTAATTTCAAACGGGAAACTAATAGAGCATATAGACGAAATAGTTTTACAAATCTTTATCCAGAAAGAGGTAATATTGGAACATAGAAAAAAGGAATGTAGGTATGTGCCAGAAGTAGTTGTGCAGGTCCAACAGGCAAGTGGTGAACCAGGCATGCATTTAGAGATAGATGATGGAGTTAAATTTAACCTATTCTAAAAATTACAGGACGTGGAATGTAAACAGGACCAAATGTTATTCCAAGTGTGTATAGAAAAAGTTTCTTGAAAATCCGACTCCCATAAAAGTTCAACCTTACTTTTAGGGCGATTAGGAAGGGAATAGCGAAGATATTTGTAGATGTGGGAAGCCAAACTAGAGGAGAAGTAGGCGGCGGCTCTATTGAGGAATGCAGTGAAGGAGAAGAAGATCGAGAAAGAAGGGAAACCTGATGAGTAAGAATCAATTTTACAGTGTCATATTTAAGAAAGGAGGTGGCGGACAATTCATATTTAGATTGGAGTTCGCTAGAAAAGAGAGGGTGCATTCCATAAAACAAATGCTTAACTTGAATATCCCCTTGTTAACCCAATCCTTCCATAAAATGGTACGATTAGAAAGTTTAATGGCTCTATTATGCCATGTAGAGGAATCAAGAAACCTCTGCCAAGGTGAGAGAGATTTGGTGAGGACTGGGTAAATAACCGATATAGACTGTGAAAAGGTGGGAGATTTAAAGGAACAAGGAGGGTGTGAAAAATTAGCCATGATGAAAAAAAAAAAGGTCGAATCAAAGAGTCCTCTAAATTATGCCAGACCATTAAAGGAGTATCCACAGATGAAGAGCGCTGGGTAGAATTTGAAGTATCAAAAAATAAGAATGGTATTGTCTGAAATTTGGAAAATGAACACCACCCTTATCCTTAGGTGAGGATAATGAAGACTAGGATATACGAGCCTTTCGTTTATTCCATAAAAATCTACTTAGGGTACTATTAAGAGATTTGAAACATTTTAATGGAATCTTCACCGGTAACATGGACAGATAACAATTGATAACAGGAAGCATTATCGTCTTAATCGTGTCCAACCTGCCCCACCATGATAAGTATAAAGGAGACCATTTCTCTGCCATAAGAAGCACTTTTAATAGGACATCATCTAAATTAAGTTGAACTGTCCTAGCAATTGAGGAAGAGTATTTAACTCCCAGGCAATTGATATGACTGGGGTTCCATTTAAAACCCTTTTCTACAAACATTTCTTTTGAGCAATATTTATTTAGGGGAAGAATTCAGACTTTGTAAAGTTTAACTTATTGCCCAATAAGGTAGCATAAGAGATCGTTAAACACAGGTAAGGAAACTTAGGGATCCAAAACATATAGCAAAATGTCATCAGCATAAGCTGTCAACTTGATTTTGGAGGTTTTGTGGCAATACCCCTGGAGTAAGGTAGAGTGTCGTAAGGTATGAAGAACATTTTCAAGAGATAGTATAAACAGTGAAGGAGAAAGCGGACAGCCCGTTTGCCTCTTTGAAGGGTAAAGTAGGATGATTGGGATCCGTTAACAAACACCAAAGTGTTTGGGGAGGAATAAAGCATATTAAGGGCTTGAATCATAAAAAGACAAAGAAGGTGATCAAAGGCTTTTCCAGCAACAAGAGTGATAGCCGCAAGCGGGGTAGAGCATTTGAAGCAAGATGTAATATGTTTAAAAAAGTTCTACCCTTAATTGGATCTACATTAACCCAATTCTTATGATGTTTTGCAACAAATCACTAACCGCTTTTCTGGTGTGTTTAAATTTGTATTACAGGTTTCATGATTTTTTAACCTTCATGTTTGCAACCATACTATTTCTTTCACATGAAATAGCAAGACACAATAATTTAAGTGATTTGTGGGAAGGGTGATTGTTGTGATCATGTGTCATAAGGAATAAACACACTATACTGTATGTGAAACAGATACTGCAAGTTACCTCCAAGCGTCACCACTTTATAAAGGAACTCAGCCTAGTAGAAGGCCTCGTTCATCTATATGGTATGGGGAATCCTTGATAACTTTCAGTAGTCCTATAACGTAATGCATGGGGTACTTTATTGCAGATATGATGCTCAATAAAAAGGCACTTTCAATTTTACATTGTCCTTCTAAAGCCCCCATCTTGCTAAGCAATTGGAGATAGGTAGTGTCATCAAATTTGTATAATACATAATGCTTTCCTAATCAGTTTTGGGAATTTCATCATTAAGTTGTGCATGTTCTGGTATTGTTTGATTATTTATGGTTAGTAGAGAGTTGTTGGATGTTAGTTTCGAAGTGGGTTGCATGGATTAATGTGAAAGGATTTTTTTTTTTTTTTCGTACAGATCTTTGTTGTTTCTTATATGTATGGATACCTTTGTAGATAGAATTTTATGTTTTTTTTTTTAGTTTAATTGATTTTTTTTAGTTATTCAGACCTTGTTCTCAAGTATTTATTTATTTATTTATAAAGTTTTATATAGCGCCTCATGGACATTAGTTTCCTCTGTTGCACCTTTTCACCGCACCTCTTCTCCATTGGCTGGCTTCCTAAACGAAGGCTAGCCATTGGAGAAGACGGGCATCTTTCCATTTAAGCCCCGTCTTTTTTGGATTGAGGGGTGTGTTTTTTAGTTTCTTTCTCTCCTCGTCCCATTGGCTGGAATTTTACATTCCAGCCAATGGGAAGAGGAGAGGAAGAAAAACACGCCCCCCAGTCCGAAAGTCCCAGTCCGAGGCATTTCTGCTTGACCTCGGAGAAACATGGTGCTGTTCAACTGCCCTCCTGACGGCTTGCTTTTAATACATGTGCACACGAGTAGCTGAGGACCCAGAAACGAAATGTCAGGCCTAATTCTGGCATAGCAGACTGGGCGCGTCTCTGCCCGCCTCAAAGACGAGCTGTCAGTCCAGCTCGCGTCCCCTCCCGCCGCTCGGCCCGGTGCCGCGCGCTCGTCCTTGCAGGGGCTTCTGGCGCGTCTTCTGATCGGAGATGACGAAGGCGGGGACTCTCTGTCTGAAAGTTCCGGTGTCCCTTGTACTTTGCCTTCTCTTCATAAGACTTTGAAAGGCATCCATCTGCCATTAGCACCACAAAGATGACCCCCAAACCGCGACGCATTATACATGTGGTCAGCCCTACGTTCCAGTTCACTTATCGAAACTGTCCTGTCCTGCCAACTGTCAATACTCAATAATGCCATTGCCTGTTACCAGCTCTTCATTGAGCTTGATTTCAGGCTTAATCTGTGTCAATTTCCTCCAAATCATGTCCTCAACTCATTCGGAGCATGTAAACTTAAATTGAATTATACAGCTTTCATATTTTACCGCGGAGGCGGTAAACATGAATAATACGATCAAGACCCCCTCTTAATATATTTGTAGCGAAATTAAGGCTAATCGTAACACGTCACAATTAATTCACATGTAATCTGGCTAGCGCATCAAACTTTATACACTCCAAGATTGCGACCAATTAACAAGGACTGCCTCATCAGCAGGAGCACAGTCCTTCTACTAGTCTTTTTTATTTGCATTTCGTAACAAAGGCCAACAATAAGCTTCACATATGTTTACCAGCAAAAGTCAAGTCAGTCTACTACTTAAAGATGGCGCTCAAGCATAAAGCCGCTACACCGCTGCGCCGTTAGCAACGATGGATTGAGCCAGGACTGCCGTCTACCTAATCAGCAAAAGTAAGTCGGCGTCATGCTTTCTCCCTCGCCGACCCGGACTACAGACTATTTACCCCATGTACTTGCTGCTGCTTTGTTTTCACTTTAAAGTCAGCAAGGCTTATATAGTTGCTGCTCGCTCCCCGGATGTGCCTCACCTCGGAGCCTAAGTTTAGTTCTGCGCTCGTCTTTCCGAGCCGAAATATAGGCCCGCTCATAGTCAACATGCCCAAGCCATTCACTGGCATTATTACCGGTAAACACCATGCTAGTTTTTCGGTAAGTTATTCACAGCTTGTCCTCCACCTCAAATGAATGACATTACAGTGTTTCCATATTTGAGGACTATTGTACCTTTTTCCTTTGTCAATGCCCCACTCATATTTATTTAACTCCTGTCGAGAGACTGTTTTCCCCGGTTTTCCTTTACTTCCAATGTCAACTTAACTATAACCCGATTGTATAGCCATAAGCATAAGCTTTTAATGTCGCCAAGGATTGAGTGGCTATTTGGAAATAATACGCTACCCGCTTGCGATCCAGTACTCGACTAAGGACCCATCTAAACCAAAAGTCTCTCCAAAGCCCTCATAAAAGTTATTGCAGTTGTTGCCATCTTCCTCTCCCCCTCTCCCCCTTCGCGGATGTCCAGTGCCTAAATGCCCTCTCTTAAGAGTATGTGCGATTTCCCTCACTCCCTCCCCTCACTCTTGCGTATCGCATTGGAGTAGAGGTGTTGGGTGGGGGCCATTGCCGTCGCGATGGTTCTCCAGCGAGGGTTTAGACGGCTCCCGGAGTGTGCGGCCTGCG
Source organism: Lissotriton helveticus (assembly GCF_964261635.1). Lineage (NCBI taxonomy): Eukaryota > Metazoa > Chordata > Amphibia > Caudata > Salamandridae > Lissotriton > Lissotriton helveticus. Next base: position 309,479,104 of record NC_136061.1, read on the forward strand.
GGGTCTACCAATGCACACGCTTAGGTGGATTGTATTTGTCCAGCGGTCCTGAAAGTAAGCAGTTTTTTATCCGTGACCGGTAGAATATCTTTTGACTGCATTAGAGTCATGGCAGCCTTTTTAGTGAAACACTCGTAACTAAGAGAGGTGTGATGGGGTTACACTATGAGAATTAACATATAAGGAGCTGTATTCCGGCCAAAACTCTGCAATATGCCGCTGTCAGAGTCTATGAAAGAAATGGGGCCTTTGTTTTTCCCATGTTTGATGACGTAGTGGATCTGTAGGCCATGGGGCCATGGATTATTATGAGATTGAACGTGCAAGGAGTTGCATTCTTGCCACATCCCTCCAACATGGCGCCACCGTAGTTAATAATAAAAAATTGGTCCCTTGTTGATATTCACGACTAATGATGTTGAACGCATAAGGAGTTGTATTCCTGCCACATCTCCCATATGGCGCTGCCGGGTTAGTAAGAAATTTGGTCCTTTGTTGATGTTAACGACCTATGATGTGGTGAATCTGCAGGTCAGGTGTCGGTGATTAACGTGGAGATGAACAGTTCAAGCGCGCTATATAAAGCGACCCTTTGAAAGATGGCTCTTACTCGATGAGACGAGGATGCTGCTGTGGAATTTTGACGTACGGTGAAGCTGTGGAACTTAAGTGAGTGACGCACGATAATAGGATTACAATGGGAGTAGTCATGGAGGTGTGTGATTTAGGTAGGGTATAAGAGATGCCGAATAGGATTCTTTCAACTGGACCAGAATGAATGTATTATAGGGTCGATGGATGCGGTTATTCTTGTAGCGATGGTGTTAAGGTATATGAATTATGGGAGGTAAACTAGAAAGAGTTACTCCTTTCTCCAGCTATACCTTCCCGGCCAGTGTTTCCATGATGCACTTCAAATATGGTGTCCAAAATTAACGAAAAAAGTCTGAGCATGTCAGCAGACTCTGCTGTTTGCTATTTAAAGCAGTGCCGGACTACGAAAGACGTTTTCGAGTGGTTCTGAGGCAGTCATTGGTTACCATGCTTGCAGTAACCTCTGTCCGTGGTACTATCTCTCCATGGTTTCCCACAGTACTGGCGCTCTCAGGTGCGTAGCTGAGTGACTCACCTTTAGCATTTCATTTACTCATGCGTTCAGAGCGGTAGTAAGAGTGTCATTTATTAGTACCATTAGGCTAGCTCTGTCTGTGTGTATATGTGGCTCTGTCTGTGTGTGGTTCTGTCTGTGTGTGGCTCTGTCTGTGTGTGTCTCTGTCTGTGTGTGACTCTGTCTGTGTGGCTCTATATGTGTGGCTCTGTGTGTGTGGCTCTGTGTGTGTGGCTGTGTGTGTGTGGCTCTGTGTGTGTTTCTCTGTGTGTGTGACTCTGTGTGTGTGGCTCTGTGTGCGTGTGGCTCTTTGTGCGTGCGTGTGGCTCTGTGTGTGTGTGGCTCTGTGTGTGTGTGTGTGTGGCTCTGTGTGTGTATGTGGGGGGGCTCTCTTAGTGTGTGGGGGGCTCTGTGTGTGTGGGGGGCTCTGTGTGCATGTGGGAGGCTCTCTGTGTGGGTGCAAATGCAATAGGTCTCGCATTTGCAGAGATTAAGCTATTGCCATTGTAAATGACAATGCCATGTATTTATATATTTTAAAAACATAAACAAAAATAATGTCATGGGCAATGCCAATAGCTCTAACTTTAACAAAGACGAGACCATTGCATTGTAAATGCTTGTTTATATAGTGCCCTGAAATTATCCGGTTCTCATTTATAAAAGTCGTAAAATTAATAGATGAATAACATAAAAATACCAGAAACATCAGAATATGAGATCTTGTCACGGAACACGTGTACTGTACAATGTTTATCCTCAGCTTTGACAATCAGATAAAATGCCTCCCTCCCCACAGCATACAGAACACGTCATGAGAAAGATGCACAGCGACACAGAATCTGTCTTGGGAGCCCGGGAGAGCCAAAGGCCCACCCCATGTCACTGTAGGTAAATTGCTGGCTGACTGATGCAGATAGGAGTCTGTGGAGACCCAGGGACTCCCTGGCTGTGTCGAGCCCTGGGATCTGCCTCCCCGCTCAGTGCAAGCTTCGGTGCTTCTCAGCTCTGCAGGTATGTTTTTTTTAAGCCTTGTTTTTCAGCATTAAGGTCGGTGGCAGCAGGCCTGAGAGCCCATGGACTCGGCTTGTATGGTGTCTGGAGCGCCAAGGAAGCGTGAACAGTTAGAGCTTCAGACAGCTACACACGTCCCCCCTCCCCTCCTCTGCCATCCCTGAAAGGGGCAGAGCAGATTGGTGCATTATCTCACCAGCGAAGAAAAACAATACATGCTTAAAAGAGGCACTTAGGAGTGGAATGAAAACCACAATGCCTGCAAACTTGGCGCATCTCAGTTTTAAACCACTGCCCCTTGCTGAAATGTGAATGTTACGCACAATACGAAACTGTATTTTTGACCAGAGTTAGAAGGGCCTACTCACAATGGTAAATTTACACGTGAGCAAATCCACCCATGTTCAGTTTATTCTTACATTTTTGAGTAACTATACTACTACATTTGGCTATTCGCCTTTTACTAGTGTAAAATTACTGACAAGGGTAGACTTGCATGTCCCAACACCCTGAAATTAGAAGGTGGTGCCTAATTTATGAGTGAAAAGTTACTACTCGTAACTTTTAACATGTAAAACACTAGAGCAGTGATCTTCCTATGGTCATGTATAGAGAAAAGTAAAAACGTTTATACATTTAAAAATAAAATAGAAAAAAATAATTTTAAATATTTATTATAAACTAGCTGTACCCGGCCACGCGTTGCTGTGGCTCAGTCTGGTTAATTGGAAAAGAAAGAAAAGAGTAAGCGCATGTTTCTAATATGTTTAATTTCACAATACTTGTGGGTATACAATATGTTTTTTTCCATCCTAATATATGTAGACTATTGTCTATATGCGTCCCTTGTAGGTGTTGTGCAGCAACCAAATCGATAGGGTCTGTTCGCGTTGCAAAGTGAACCAACTCCTCCCCCCCTCCCTCCACCCACTTCCCGGTCTGCCATCCTGACACCAACTGTCCATCCTAATATATGTAGACTATTGTCTATATGTGTCTCTTGTACTTGTTGCTCAGCAACCACATCGATAGGGTCTGTTCGGCCTTTCGATTAAAAACACGCGTGTATTGGACACACGCGTATTCGAATCCAACGTTGTGTATCTATAAACACGCGCTAATGTTGCAAAGTGAACCAACTCCTCCCCCCTCCCTCCACCCACTTCCCGGTCTGCCATCCTGACACCAACTGTCCATCCTAATATATATAGACTATTGTCTCTATGCGTCTTTTCTTAATGTTGCCAAGTGAACCAACTCCTCCCCCCTCCCTTCACCCACTTCCCGTTCTGATGCGCTAATGTTGCAAAGTGAACTAACTCCTCCCCCCTCACTCCACCCACTTCCCGGTCTGTCACCAAGTCCATCCTAATTTATTTAGACTATTGTCTCTATGCGTCCTTTCCTAATTTTGCAAAGTGAACCAACTCCTCCCCCCTCCCTCCACCCACTTCCCGGTCTGCCATCATGACACCAACTGTCCATCCTAATATATGTAGACTATTGTCTATATATGTCCCTTGTATTTGTTGAGCAGCAACCAAATCGATAGGGTCTGTTCGGGTTGCAAAATGAACCAACTCCTCCCCCTCCCTCCACCCACTTCCAGGTCTGCCATCCTGACACCAACTGTCCATCCTAGTATATGTAGACTATTGTCTATATGAGTCCCTTGTATTTGTTGCACAGCTACCAAATCAATAGGGTCTGTTCGGCCTTTCTATTAAAAACACGCGCTTATTGGACACGCATGTATTCGAAACCAAGGTTGTGTATATATAAACACGCGCTAATGTTGCAAAGTGAACCAACTCCTCCCCCCTCCCTCCACCCACTTCCCGGTCTGCCATCCTGACACCAACTGTCCATCCTAATATATGTAGACTATTGTCTCTATGCGTCCTTTGTTAATGTTGCCAAGTGAACCAACTCCTCCCCCCTCCTTCCCGGTCTGCCATCCTGACACCAACTGTCCATCCTAATATATGTAGACTATTGTCTCTATGCGTCTATTGTAGTTGTTGCGCAGCAACCCAATCGATAGGGTCTGTTCTTCCTTTAGAATAAAAACGTGCGTATTTGACACACGCGTATTCTAATCCATTGTTGTGTCTATATAAACAGGCGCTTATTCGAATTGAACGTTGTGTCAAAATTTAAAATCAATCGGTGAAGAACTTTTGTAGATTTAAGATTTTTATCAAACACATATTGACATTTTATGTGTCTGTTTGTGCTTTCGATTAAAAACACGCGCGTATTCGACAAGCGCGTATTCGAATGCAACATTGTGTCAAAATTTCAAAGCAATCGGTGAAGAACTTTCGGAGATTTGAGATTTTGAACGAACGAACAGTTACATTTTTATTTACATAGATGTTGAACAAAAAGAGCTTCATTTAAAAAAAAAACTAACTTTATGGAGTTTTTAAACAGACATTCAATAAGGCACAACAATACTGTAAATTGTGTACATTCAAGTGTGCTCCTCAATGATCTCCAGTTACTTATCTAGAATGGTCCAGCGGGCTATGCCAGTAGGCTAAGGCCTCTATCCCCACCACCCACCTAATAAAGATATTACTGTTTATATCACATTTAGTCCATCAGGGTCTCTGCTATTAGCCGATATAGTCACTGCCCAACATTATAAACCATCCCCAATTTTGCCCCCCACCCCTCAGGCGTGTCACATGCTGCCATTCACCTATCGGTTTGATCAGGGGATGAAAAAAAAAAGCTTCATTAACTTAAGTTTTGAAATAAATATTTTATTACTTTTAATGTATTAACTTAAATTATCATTTCTTTAAATTTAAATTAAAAAACCCCTCTTAAAGTATAACAGCTATATTATTTATTTATTATGTAGTAAACATTATTTCAGTTCAGTTCAGTAAACTTTATTTCGGTCAATATGAGTACAATCACAAAGAGAAATTACATCAAAAGACAATCACATATGATTGAAAAAGATGGAAGAATCAATATATACATTGTTGGGGCACATAAAAAATAAGGGGATGCCACACACAGTTTAGGGCGGCCTACAACCCTAAATTAGGACACATCTGGTGACAAAGGAAACAGTAATCACAGAGGGGTATTCTAGGCTGGAGACAAGGATTCACCTTTGGAAAGTGCATAGTGCAATTAAATAAATACATAAATTAGCTAAAAAAGATTCATAAGAGGGATGACCAACATACGTCCCATACAACAAATGATTTAGTCCTGGATCTGGATCTGGAGTTCCCCAAAAGTACAGGTTACTTCTAAACAAAAGATTTTTACAAAAAAACTAGTAATAAACTAACAAATTGCTATTTCCCTACAGCCTGACTGTGGTACCGGTGAATAGACTCTCTTTGGTCCAAACAAGATGGCAAGACCAAATTTGAGACCATCAGAGGCAGTCCCAGAAGGATATTAATCCCGACTATTTAAAATAAGTTTAATGCTTTTCCATCGTAAGGAGATCCTACACTTCTTAGGATGTTTTTGTAAGAATCCTACGGGTACACCTCATGAAAAATAGGAAACCTGCAACTGAGTAAACGCTTGGGGTACTGGTATCATGCTTCAGTATCCTGAACGCCTCAGTGCAGCGTCTAGTTCCAAGGTTCCTACAAATCTGCACCAGCCAACGTTTTCTTGCTTTACAGTAGCCAGGGCATCTAAAAAACACGTGGAGTACTATCTCTTCGGGGCAATCACATACCGGGCAGTTCAAAGCTTGCAAACCCCTCAGTTTGTGTGTTAAACAGCGGAGCGGGAGAACCCCATGCCTGAACTGGAGGTAAAGCTTTCTAGCGGCTGCTGGTTTAATATCATCTAGGGCCTGCTCAAAGCAAAACCTATCTTTAATTTCTAAAAAAGCTGAGGTTAATTTGCCAATTCGAGGGCAGCTATGACGCTGTGCCATTCTACACTGCTCATAATGGCGCTTCAACTGTTTCCTAGGTATTGATGAACAGGCAGACTCAGGATAAACCCAGAGTTCCCTCAGTCCCATACTGGTTAGCATGTGTTTAATGTGTGCTAGCCAAGGCAATTTAACACCCCCCACAGGTTCATTACTACTGATAGTTCCTCCCTGTATGATAAAAGTTCAGGGGTGGTCCACAGGCGATGCCAGTACATTAGGGGTTTGAGGGTTGATACTTCTGCAATCGCTATTAGCCCCAGGTCTAATCGGAGCGGGATTAACGGGGTGCTCCATGGGAGTTTTAACAACTGTCTGAGGTAATGGTTCTCTACCTGCGATAAATTCTCGAGATTAGAGTGACCCCATAGTTCAGCGCCATATAGCATCCCACCCCGGGCTTGAGCCTTATAAATTTCAATGGCTGGACTGATAGGTTTCTGACTAGATTTACAAAACACCTTCATGATGCCACCTGATGATTGAGCTAGTTTTAAAGATGATTTTATGATGTGTGGCCCCCAAGCCATGGTTTCTAGAATGGTGATGCCGAGATAAACAAAGGAGGAAACTCTTTCGAGGGGTTTACCATTTAGTAAAGGGTTGGATTGTGTACTTATTGGGCTATTGAACGCCATAAATTTGGTTTTCTGTAGATTGATTTCTAGTCCTCTTTCACTACAGAATACTTCAAATTTATTAAGAACCCTCTGTATCCCCATAGGTGATTTAGATACAAATAAAGTATCATCAGCAAACATCATTGCTGGGATTATACGGGAGGCTAGCATCGAGGTCTTTTTCAGCTAACAAGGAGTCTATCAGGCCGTTGATGTATAGGCTGAATAGGGTGGGGGCAAGCACACAGCCCTGGCGAACACCACATTTGATCGGAATGGGTGAAGTTAACTTTCCATCCTTGCCAAACCTGATTTGCGCAAAATTGTCCTCATTGAGTCGTTTAATGAGATTGGTTAAATGTACTGGAACCCCAATCTCCCGGGGGACTGTCCACAGTTTTTCCCTCGGGACCAAATCAAAGGCTGACCTCAGGTCTACAAATATTAAGTAGCGACTACCACCCTCCAGACATACGGTCTTCCAGTACAACAGTTGTAGTCTAAGTACTTGGTCCAGGGTGAACAATTTGTCCCTGAACCCAGCCTGTAAGGGGGATAGTATCTTCTGTTCTTCCATCCACGTTTGTAGCCTGAGCAGCAAAATACGCGCGAACATTTTTTGTGAAATGTCTATCAGGCTGATTGGCCTATAGTTGGTTGGTAAGAGTGGTAAACCTTTTTTATGAATCAGAATTATTTCCGTACCAACCCAACTGGAGGGAATCTTCATACCCTGCAATATGGCGTTAAATAGCACCCAAAAATAAGGGGCCCAGACAGATGGTTCACTACGAAAAAGATCCCCAGGGATCTTATCTAAGCCTGGTGCTTTGCCTGGGGCTATTTTTGCTATAGCTCCCTTTATTTCATTTAGGCATATGCTTATACTAAAGCTGTCATTATGTAAACCTTATTTAAAGTTACATATAGAATTAATTTATTATGAGCCATATAATTAGGTTCATATATGCAGGTTCTCTTGTGCACTGCAAGGTCATAGTCAAAAGTGAAATTCTTTCTTTCTTGAAATAAGCATGCAACAGGTTGGTTAAACTAAATCATATGGATTTCAATGCGGTTTAGGCAGGGTTGCAAGAGGACTGATTTGCAATCGCTGTGAATTAATCAATCTACAACTGCTTTTTAAAGAAATTGTCGTTAGCTTCTGTTTTTTGTATCAGGTGACTGTTGCCATTCCTTGTATATATTACAATGCTACAATCTACTGTTTTATATAAACTTTCATCAAACAAATATTAGTAGGCCACCTTCTTGGTCATAGGTAGGGTGGCTAACTGTCCTGATATTTGCAGGCCTGTCCTGCATTTCAGATGTCTGTACTGCTTCTCATACTGTGTGAGTGCAGGGTGCCAAATGTCATAGTTCTTTTCTAGTCCTGAAGAAGGATGCAGTGTGAGGAGCATTACATTTTAATAGGTTTGCCCAATGTACTATACATATAAAATGAAAATACAGTTTAGTGACTTCAGTAATTTTTACAACCAGTTGTCCACCAATCTGAGATGTGGTTGACATTGATACTTCTGCACATCTTTGTTGCAAACATAATAGAAAAACAAAGACACAACTTTAGACTAAATAGTGTATTATGGAATACCTATTGACTCTCCGTCATTTAGTGGGTGTCACCCTCTTTGGGCTGAGCTTCACCTCCCACACAATTAAAATGCCTCCACTAAGCTTCAATGGGATCACTTAGCCAGAAAACCTTCCTCATCCCTGAAAATTGAAAGTTGTTCACAGCTGCATTGATTTTAATGGCATCACCCTCCAAAACCACTCAAACTCACTCTCTTTGGAGACTCAAAAGATTGAGAGGCATGCTAAAGTGTTACATAATCCTGTACAGTGGTTGTTCAGGTGGTAAATAACTCTCAACTCATTTAGCTAAGACAAAACTACTAAAATTATAACCACTCAGGAATGAAGAATGAGCAAGGAGGACTTTCTGGGGAATATATCCTTGGTGCTCATTTCCTGCACTGAACCAATTATAAAATTTTCAAATAATGGCAAATAAGGGAAAAGGTATAGGGAGACCATTTTTTGGCGAAGAGCAAACAATTTGATCTAATAGGCGAACCAAGATTACCACGCAGAACTGCTCGACTGCAATGAGTAACTGATGAGCATGACCGCCATGTATGCTATTATCTCCCTGAGTTGCCAGGCTGGATGTTGTTGCACTCTTACATGGATACAAAAATGAGGCCATTAAGTTGGATTTTTAGAGCAATTACAGAGATATTCATTAATCAATTTTCAGTTCAAGCATATTCTGCATTCAATTTTGAAAAAAGCAATGTATCTGGGTGTGAGAATATGCCCAACTTTGAGAAAATTGATGCAGAAAATACTAGATGAAAATTGTGGTTTTTACTAAAAGAAGAGTCAATGACAGCAATTTACAGATTCTGTGACATGTTTCTGAATGTTATAGGAACTTTTTTTTCCTTAAGGATTTAAAAACTGTTTTGCTACCTGTCTAGTTGCTTCCATCGATGCGATATAGCTAATGGGGACAACATCTTCCTGCGCCACCACGCCACTTTTAGTGATGAGGAGGGCAAAGGTCATGTCATATACCTCAGCCCCCCTTGGGAAATTCAGACATTGGCTCCCTTCCAAAGGCAGTCATTATAATGACAAAATTGGCACCAAAATGTAGGTGAACTCAAAATGTGACAGGTTTTGCAATGCCTAGATTCACACCTGCAAATTCCGCCAGAAAAGCTCTACAACAGCTCATTAGATCTACAAAACATTTTTATGATCTGGCTTGCTCCTAACTGTATAATGAATTTTATATGAATGAGTTAAACCACTAATGGAAACAAAAACTTGCAACTAGATCCCTATCCACATAAAAAAGCCACTGTACAAAATACCCTAGACACAGCAAAAGAAGCACACAAATGAGGTGGACTAAAGGAAACAAGTGTCAAGAAACAATAAAGTTGTCATAATGGTTTCAAAACAAATCTGTCTCCATCCCATATAGAGATTCTGCTCCACCTCACAGTTTGACTCGCAGTCCCCCTTCTCAATGGCACTCTAGCTTCATCAATCCATTGTCTCTGCCTCGACGCCCACAGTAGTTTTGCCTCCGTCTCCAAAAATCTCTACCTCCATCCTCCCCAATGTCTGTGCCTTCATCCTTCCCGTGTCTCTTCTTCATTCACTCTGTGCCTCTGCCTCCATTCCGCCATAATCTGTGCTTCCATCCATCTGCCTCCGCCCTTTCAGTATCTCTACCTCTGTCCCCCCTAATGTCACTGCCTCTATCCTTACAGCATCTCTGCATCCATCACTCTGTGGCACTGCCTGCATCCCTCCGGTATTCTCCATCCCTTTGCCCCACTCGTCCAGTATTTCTGCTTCCATTCTCCTGTGCCTCTGTCTCCATCTGTCATGTAGTTCTATAAACCTATATAGAATCTGCTCGTTTAGGCAACATATGCTGTAGGATTGGAGTCAGACTGATTCTAGACGCCCCTACCAAATATGTTAGCTCGTATACCAGCTAGCTCACAGTGCCACTAGAACCCCTCTTACCAAGGGGAGAATAGATCTTGGTAACTATCGTACATGACAACCCTGACCCATCAAGGATAGTGGAACAGTGCCACCGTTTCTCAATAAACATTTATTGAACCAGCGTCATTCTAGTGTAAAATAGGTGTGCTGAAACAACAATTAGAGAGTAACAGATATAAATGATTATAAGTTTAAAAGGATGGTAGATTTTTACCATCTTGTTAAAACAATGAATACAGGCAAGTATATGAAATACATGACAGTAAAATGCGTACTCCTATGATGCCTCCCTAACTAGATGTACCTAGCATGTATGTGGGTGTAAAGCAAAGAATCCTTCTAAGATAAAGTCAACCCCATTACCTAAAATGAGAGACTGTGGGACCCCGTCTTGGTCTCGAGATGGATACCCTGCAAGGGATGTCAGACCACTGTGAGCTGGAGTGTCTGCGTACAGGAGCCTCAGCGTCTCGAGTCAGTGTATCAGCATGGAAGTCCTTTTCTCCTCTGACTATCTCAGCAAGAGATGATATATACCCAAAGTGATACCCCCTGGGGAAATACCTTGCTGTGTCATGTTGGATTGGGATGACGGAAGGAGTGACCCTTATACATAGTTATTATGGAAGAAATGGTAGGCCTGCTGTCCTGCTGTGATTCCAAGAATCCTCATGCATGAATGAGGCTTAAGCTTTTTGGAGAAAACCCCAAATCATCTCTGGACATTACTGTAACTAGATAAAAGGTCAGTTTTAAGAACCGTTATGTAGTGTAATGGTACGAAGAATATAGGTGAAAGGTTAGGTGACTACCAGAGCCTATATTGGGGTACCTATATGGAACATAACACCACTCCAAAATCTTTGCTTCCATCCCTCTGCCTCCACTCCAAGTATCTCTAGCTCTACCTGCCTCGATGGCTCTGCTTCCAGCTCTCCAATAGCTCTACTTCGAAGCCATTGTACCTTTGACTCCATACACCCAGTATCCACATCCATTCTTCTGTGCCTCTGGCTCCAGTATCTCTGATTCCATCCCTATTTGCCTCTGCCTTCATGCCTCCAGTATCTCAGCTTCCATCCTTATGTGCCTCTGCCTCCATGCCTCCATTATATCTGCTTCCATTCTTCTGTGCGTCTGCCTCCATGCCTCCAGTATCTCTGCTTCCATCCTTCCGTGCCTCTAACTCCAGTTTCCTTCCAATCATCTGTGCCTCCATGCCTTCACTGTCAATGCTTCCATCCTTCAGTGCCTCTGCCTCCAGTACCTCTGCTTCCATCCTGTGCATCTCCCTCCAGTACACTTCCATCACTCCTTGCCTCCGCCTCCATGCCTCCAGTATCCCTGCGTCAATCCTTCTGTGCCATTGCCTCTAGTACGCTTCCATTCCTCCTTGACTCCTCCTCCATGCATCCAGTATCTCTGCTTCCATCTCTCCTTGCCTCTGCCACCATGCTTCCAGTATCCCTGCTTCCATCCTTCTGTGCCTCTGCCTTCATGCCTCCAGTAGCTCTGCTTCCATCCTTCTGTGCCTCTGCCTCCATGCCTCCAGTATCTCTGCTTCCATCCTTCTGTGCCTCTAACTCCAGTTTCCTTCCAATCATCTGTGCCTCCATGCCTCCACTGTCAATGCTTCCATCCTTCAGTGCCTCTGCCTCCAGTACCTCTGCTTCCATCCTGTGCATCTCCCTCCAGTACACTTCCATCACCTCTTGCCTCCGCCTCCATGCCTCCAGTATCCCTGCGTCAATCCTTCTGTGCATCTCCCTCCAGTACACTTCCATCACTCCTTGCCTCTGCCTCCATGCCTCCAGTATCTCTGCTTCCATTCCTCCTTGACTCTGCCTCCACGCCTCCAGTATCTCTGCTCCCATCCTTCTGTGCCTCTTCCTCCATGCCTCCAGTATCTCTGCTTCCATCCTTCTGTGCCTCTTCCTCCATGCCTCCAGTATCTCTGCTTCCATCCTTCTGTGCCTCTGCATCCAAGCTTCCAGTACACTTCCAGTCATCTGTGCCTATGCCTCCACGCCTCCAGTCTCAGTGTTTCAATCCTTCTGTGCCTCTTCCTCCATGGCTCCAGTATCTCTGCTTTGATCCTGTGCCTCTATCTCCAGTACGCTTCAATCCTTCTGTGCATCTGCCTCCATGTCTCTAGTATCCCTGCTTTCAATCTTCTGTGCTTCTGCCTTCAGTATCTCTGCTTCCATCCTTCGGTGCCTTCATGTCTCCAGTATCCCTGCATCAATCCGTCTGTGCCTGAAGTGCCTCCAGTATCTCTGCTGCCATCCTTCTGTGCCTCTGTATCCAGTATCTCTGCTTCCATCCATTTGTGCCTATGCCTCCATGCCTCTAGTATATCTGCTTCCACCCATCCTTGTATCTGCCTCCAGTATCCCTGCTGCAAGCCTTCTGTGCCTCTGCCTCCATCCCGCTATAATCTGTGCTTCCGTCCATCTGCCTCCACCCTTTTAGTATCTCTACTACTGCCTCTATCCCTCCAGCATCTCTGCATCCATCACTCTGTACCACTGCCTCCATCCCTCACGTAGACATGCCTACATCCCTCTGCCCCACCCATCTAGTATTTCTGCTTCCATTGTTCTGTGCCTCTGTCTCCATCCCTCCTGATCCAGTATCTCTGCTTCTATCCCTCTGCCTCCACCCCCCAGTATCTCTAGCTCTTCCGGTCTAGATGTCTCTGCTTCCTGACCTCCAATAGCTGTGCTTCACTGCCATTGTACCTGTGCCCCCATACACCCAGTATCCACATCCATTCCTCTGTGCCTCTGCCTCCCTTATCTCTTCTTCCATCCTGTGCCTCTGCCCATGCCTCCAGTATCTTTGCGTCCATCAATCTGTACAACTGCCTGCATCCCTCACGTATCCATGCCTACATCCGTCTGCCACCACCCATCTACTTTTTCTGCTTCCATTCTTCTGTGCCTCTGTCTCCATCCCTTCAGATACAGAATCTCTCCTTCCATCCCTCTGCCTCCACCCTCCAGTATATCTAGCTCTACCGGTCTAGATGTCTTTGTTTCCAGACCTCCAATAGCTCTGCTTCAATGCCATTGCACCTTTACCTCCATACACCCAGTATCCACATCCATTCCTCTGTGCCTCTGCCTCCCTTATCTCTCCTTCCATCCTGTGCCTCTGCCCCCATGCCTCTAGTATCTCTGCTTCTATTCTTTTGTGCCTCTGCCTCCATGCCTCCAGTATCTCTGTTCCATCCTTCTGTGCCTCTGCCTTAGGTACGCTTCCAATCATCAGTGCCTCTGCCTCCATGACTCCAATACGCTTCCAATTGTCTGTGCCTCTGCCTCCACACCTCCAGTCTCAGTGTTTCAATCCTTCTGTGCCTCTGCCTCCATGTCTCCAGTGTCTCTGCTACTATCCTTCTGTGCCTCTGCCTCTAGTATATCTGCTTCCATCTTGTGCCTCTGCCTCCAATATGCTACCATCTGTCTTTGCCTCTGCCTCCATGCCTCCGGAATCCCTGCTTCAATCCTTCTTTTCCTCTACCTTCATGCCTCCAGTATCTCTGCTTCCATCCTTCTGTGCTTCTACCTCCAGTATCTCGCTTCCATCCTTCTGTGCCTTCATGCCTCCAGTATCTCTGCTTCCATCCTGCTGTGCCTCTGCCTCCATGGCTCCAGTATATCTGCTTCCATCCATCCTTGTCTCTGCCTCCAGTATCTCTGCTTCCATCCTGTGCCTCTGCGTCCATGCCTCCAGTAAGCGTAGGTTTTACTTGGCCCTTTTTGGCAGATTCACTCCTAAACAATTTGCCTTAAGCTCTGACATGGTGGTGGTGATTTTAGGCCTCTGCGCACTTTAGCACTGTGGCCCAGTGTAAAGTGCGTGCGCACTCTGAGTGTGTGGTGAGATTGGCCTGCCCTCCCATAGGAATGCATGGGGGATATGTGTTTCCATGGTAATTCCTGATCTGAGAGGAGTGCAGGGGCGAGTTTAGTATGTGTGAACTCGTGAGAATAAATGCTGCGCAATAGTGTGCGCAAATATATTGTGGTTATTTTAGCAATGCCACTTTTAGAAGTTGGCATTTCTGTTTGCTGTGTGTCTGCCTACATGATGTGAATTGCATGTCTGGCTTGTGAGTGACAGGTGCTGGATGATGTGGATGACTCCAGGAGCCAGGATGAGTCTGCCCAGTGGTGAATAGGGAGATCTGCATGTAGATGGGAGGGAGGAGTCGCACCTGGGACCTGAATAGGGCCGGGCTTTCCCTTCACAATGCTGGCTCCACCTCCATGGGGTGCGTCTGATGTCCCTGGCCTGTCTTGTGAAAAGAAGAGAGGATCTGAGCAAAACAAAGTGCGCCAAAGCTCCCCCAAACCAGTTGCATCTGGTTTTTCCCCAGCCCTGTGCTGTGTCACAAAGGATTTAGTAGTATAAATATAGGGGCTGTGACCCCATGAAGTTGTTCAGTCTTCTGGAGTGCTGTCCTGCCAGGGCGTACTGCTGCTGGGGCCCAGGGGGGGCTACCATGAGGACTTGCCTCCCTGGGCCCTGCATTGCCCTTTGTATCTTTGAAGATCTTTTGTTTGGGACCCTCTTTGCTTTTCTTGATGCCAGAGGACTCACTCTTCTTGTGCTTCCAGCGCCCTGTGAGCGCTATGCTTATTATTTTTATTTTCCCCAAAGAAGGAGAAAACTGTTGGTTCTTGCAGCGCTCAGCTGCTCGCCCTGTGGAGGGAATCCCGGTGTGAGGGATTCCCTTGTGATGCCTCTGGAGGCGGGTGCCCACCCCGCATTCTTTTCATACCTAGCGGGAGCCTACCCCGCTTATCTTTATGTCTAAATGCGGGTGCCCACCCACGCTTATGGCGGTTTTTGACTTTATTTACTGCGGGCGCCCACCCCGCTTGGTATCTTGCATTCAGAGGGAGCCTACCTCTGATTGCGCCCAAAGAGAACGGAGACTGCCGGGCCGCGTCTAAGTACGACCCGGAACACAGGCGCAATTGCCTGTTTGTGGGCGGGCCGCAGGCGTCACTTCCACCTTCCCCCAGCCGAGGGGAAGGCGACCCAGACGACCGGCCATTGCCCCTACGGGGCTCCCGTTGTGGAGAGGGAGCCCCGCGTGCCGCACCAGGATGCCGATTCCAGGCAGGGCTCTCCTAGGAGGAGGGAGATCCCCATGTGCTGCCGCCGTTGAGGAGTACTGCGGAGGGGGCCCGAGGCACATTGCCGGTGCCTCGGAGAAGGATTGCCGATCCCGCCGCGAGGAAGAGCCCGGTGAGTGAGGGCTGATCTCGGGCGGGCGGCCACCATTCGTTTTTGAAGTCCCCGTGGGGAGTTTGGGGGCCTAATTTGTTCACTCCTCGTGTAGTGCACAGTGTCCGAGCGGCCCCACATAGCAGAGGGCCGCTCCAACGAAATGGCAAGTTGTTCATAGGGCCTAGATGGCTCCAACGTTGGGGGCAAGTTCTTTTTTTGATTGTTGTTGGCGCATGATTATTTATAGCGCCAGTTCGCTCCACGTTCTTGGGGCATTATTCGTTGCAGAGCCCTGTGTGGCTCCAACACTGGCATAATCATGTTTCAGAGTCCTCGTGTGGCTCCAACGTTTTGCATATTGCTCCAGAGCCCCGTCTGGCTCCAACGAAGGGGGCATATTTACTTTAAGGGCCACTGAGAGCCCATGCCTCATTATTCTATTTCCAGCTGCCCAGCAAGTAGCGGGCAGCAGCACTGTTTAGGTTGTACTTTATTTGGGGACCTGCCTTCTGCGCTAGGAGTGAGATGCACTCCCTTGCCCCAGTACTTTCCTTTCACAGCTGCACAGCACTTAGTGCCAGCTGCTACGTTTAGGACTGGGCAAAGTGCGCACCATTGACTGTCGCTGCATTGGCAGTGCGCCCTGACTCTTTTGGACAGAGGGCATTTGAGCCCCTTAGAGATGGCCAGTTGGCCAGGGGGACTATTAGGTTTGTAGGGCGCCTGGCCCTAATGTGATTTATATAGGTGCTAGGAAATGTAATTGATATGATATGTTTATGCACCCTGATTTATGTTCCAGCTGTTATAACAAAAACCAAAGCACACAGCAGTAGACCAAGGTTTAGCACATCGACTTCTTCTGTTTCCTAAATTTGTGTGGTGCAACCACTCTCACCATCCACTGCCAGGGATGTCCGTCGTATAAAAAGTTTTACAAGAAGCTTGAGAGGTGCACTCAATAAAGTCAATAATACAGGAAGTTCATAAATTTTGTGAGTCTTCTGTTCTTTCTTTAATGGATTCTTTATTTTCTCTTTTTAAGATATACAGGCACAGCCAACGCGTTTCATTCCCTTTAGTGCCTTGGGAATTTCATCAGGGCATTGGAATGGATCATCTAAATCCGATGGTCCAGAATGTAATTGCACTTTCAATGTCAGTGCTGCAGGAGTATTGTCAATAGTTTGACCCTTGTATTCCTGGATAGTATAGAAGTAAGATTCAAGAAATTGTTTCTGGTTGTTGTGTCCACAGTGGTATCTAGAGAAGAAAACGAAAATTTGTCCTGGCCACCGTTAGCAAGCGGTCCGTGGTACGAGCGAGACTCAGTATAAACGGGGGGGGAGGTGGCCTGTACTGGTTATTGAGTAACATCCATCCGCGTTGCCAAAAAAGATCTTGAAACACGGAACCTGTGATAGGGTCTCCGCAATCTCCTGCTCCTCCACGTGTAATGTCCAAAACTTCAAGATCCTGTGACCGTCCTGAAGCCTTCAGAAGCGGTCGCTCCTCACGCTGCTCCCTGTGGTATCGTAGCGCTTCACTGCCAGATTGCTCTTCATAAGCTCGCATTGCTCAGATTGATCTTTAATAATTCGCATTGCTTAGATTGTTCTTGATAGCTCGCTTTGGTCCTGCAATCATTAGTGCCTGCTTGCTGTGAATTATTGTATCGTAGCGCTATTTTGCGGAAGCGCGCATTCACTAGCATTCCATTGTGCTTTGCTGCCTTTGCCTGTATAATTCTTTTGTGCCTGATTGTGCCGGTGCCACTGCCCACTACATAGTGCTTATTAGGTTGTGCCCCAATCCAGTTTCGCTTTTGGCTTGCAGCCATTTTGGTGTTTGTTGTTGTGCCTCCCTGCCCGGCTCTCCACCCCGCTCCCGCCTCCCAGCTGCTCCTCCCTCGCCCCTCCCTCCTCCACTATCCACATATGACAGATGCCTTTGCGTGCAGCGTTCACGCACAGCGGTCGCACCCCATGCGCGCCGAAGGTGCGCCAAAGGTAAGCCCGTCTACGCCCATCCGCGCCCGGTGCGCGCCCAGCGCCAGACCCCCTGGCCCCCGCAAAATCCACTCCTCCCGCATTACGTACGACGCTGCAACCCTCTTAGCCCTTAACTCTGGCCGCACACCACAATGCTACCAAGCTGCCCCAGGACACACCCATGGACCCTTCACCTGCCACTCCTGCAAGTTTGACTGCATCAGGACCCACACCAAATCCACAAACTACAAACAGAGCTCCGACACTAACCACCTAAAGTGCATCCTGCTCAACACCCGCTCAGTCCACAGACACTCCACTGAACTCTGGAACCTACTCGACACTACTTCGCCGGACGTCGCCTTCCTTACAGAAACATGGATGAACGCCTCTTCAGCGCCCGACATCGCCATAGCCATCCCGGACGCCTACAAGATTATCCGAAAAGATCGCACCAACCAAACAGGAGGAGGCATCGCCATCGTCCATAAGAACACCATCCGCATCACGACCAGTTCCGACGACAACATCGCTACCGCCGAACACCTTCACTTCCAGATCCACACCGACCCCAAAACCACACTCAGAGGCACCCTCATCTACAGACCACCAGGACCCCGCACACAATTCAGCAAAGACATCGCTGACTTCATCAGCCCACAGGCCCTCCCCTCCGAGAACTACATTCTACTGGGAGACCTCAACTTCCACCTGGAAAAGAAAAACGACAGCAACACAACCACCCTTCTGGACAGCATGGCCAATCTCGGACTCAAACAACTTGTTGACACCCCCACCCACCTTGCCGGACACACGCTCGACCCTATCTTCACCTCCAGCAAGCACATCTCCTTCGATCACGCCACAGCTCTCCATTGGACGGACCACAGCTGCGTTCACTTCAACTACAAAAAGACCACGACCCACAACCCCCCACAACCTATTCCTCGAAGAAATTGGAACACAATCACCACCGACCAGCTCTTCACATCGCTTCACCAAAACCCCCCTGCCAAATCATCGGACCCAAACCAAGCAGCCACCAACCTCACACAATGGATCACCCACAGCGCCGACGAACTAGCACCCTTGAAAAACCATCTAATCAAGCAAGGTAGCAAAAAAGCCCCCTGGTTCAACTATGACCTTAAGAAATCCAAGAAGTTCTGTCGTTCTCTCGAGAAAACTTGGAGAAGAAACCCAACCACTGACAACCTGACCACCTTCAAGAACGCCACCCGCAAACACCACCAACTGATCCGATCCACCAAGAAATCAGCATTCAAGGACCGACTTGACAACAACACCCAAAACAGCAAGGAACTATTCAACATCGTCAAAGAATTTACCAACCCCACCGCCGGCACCAACGACATCACCCCCTCCCAAGACCTCTGCGACTGTCTATCCTCATTCTTCCACAACAAAATCGCCGAAATACATAACAGCTTTGAACACCAGTCCGAAGACCAGTCTACCCCACCCACCTCCGAACCAAAACCGCACTCTAACAACCTTTGTGCCTGGAACCCAATCACCACCGAAGACACCATCCGCCTGATGAACTCCATCCACTCAGGATCGCCAACCGACCCATGTCTCCACCACATTTTTAACAAAGCAGACTCCATCATCGCACCCCATCTCCGCGATGTCATCAACTGTTCCTTCAACTCCGCTACCTTCCCGGAAAACTGGAAACATGCAGAACTCAGCGCCCTTCTGAAGAAACCGACAGCAGACCCCACTGAACTTAAGAACTACCGCCCCATCTCGCTCCTCCCATTCCCTGCCAAAGTCATCGAGAAAGCCGTCAACAGTCAGCTCGCCGCCTTCCTCGAATCCAACAAATCCCTCGACCCTTCACAATCCGGCTTCCGAGCCAAACATAGCACCGAAACCGCCCTCATAGCAGCAACAGATGACATTCGAACATTACTGGACAACGGAGAAACAGTTGCCCTCATCTTACTTGACCTCTCTGCAGCCTTCGACACAGTCTGCCATAGCACCCTCATACAACGCCTCAGCAACATCGGAATACAAGGAAAAGCATTGGACTGGATCATCTCGTTCCTCACCGGAAGAACCCAGAGAGTCCGCCTTCCCCCTTTTAGATCAGAGGCCACCGAAGTCATCTGCGGCGTACCACAAGGATCATCACTCAGTCCCACCCTCTTCAACGTATACATGAGTCCCCTCGCATCCATCGCGTGCCTACACAACCTCAACATCATCTCCTACGCAGACGACACCCAGCTGATCCTCTCCCTCACCAAAGACCCAGACATCGCCAAAACCAACTTACATGAAGGAATGAAAGAAGTAGCCGAGTGGATGAAGAACAGCCGTTTAAAACTAAACTGTGACAAAACGGAAGTCCTCATCTTAGGGTCACCCCCCTCTGCCTGGGACGACTCATGGTGGCCACCGGCCCTGGGAACCGCACCCATACCTACGGATCACGCACGTAACCTGGGATTCATCCTAGACTCCTCCCTCTCGATGACCAGACAAGCCAACGCCGTCTCATCATCATGCTTCAACATTCTACGCATGCTCAAAAAAATCTTCCGTTGGATCCCCACCGAAACAAGAAAGACGGTCACTCACACACTGGTCACTAGCCGACTGGACTACGGAAACACCCTTTACGCCAGAACCACAGCCAAACTAAAGAAAAAACTCCAACGCATCCAAAACGCCTCAGCCAGACTCATATTGGACATCCCTCGGCAAGCTCACATCTCCGTACACCTGATAGACCTCCATTGGCTCCCTGTCAACAAGAGAATAACGTTCCGTCTCCTCACCCACGCACACAAAGCCCTCTACGACCTAGGACCCGAATGCCTCAACACGCGACTATCCTTCTACACCCCCTCCCGCCAACTACGATCGTCCAATCAAGCCCTCGCCGCAAATTCACGCATCTATAGATCCACCATGGGGGGAAGATCCTTCTCCTACCTAGCGGCCAAAACCTGGAATTCTCTCCCCACCCACCTCCGCCTCACACAGAACCACCTCTCCTTCAGAAAGCAACTAAAAACTTGGATATTCGATAAGTAAAGCACCCCCCTCCCTCAAGCACCTTGAGACCCTCTGGGTGAGTAGTGCGCTATATAAATTTTGGAACTTGAACTTGAACATCGGATTTAGATGATCCATTCCAATGCCCTGATGAAATTCCCAAGGCACTAAAGGGAATGAAACGCGTTGGCTGTGCCTGTATATCTTAAAAAGAGAAAATAAAGAATCCATTAAAGAAAGAACAGAAGATTCACAAAATGTATGAAATTCCTGTATTATTGACTTTATTGAGTGCACCTCTCAAGCTTCTTGTAAAACTTTTTATGTTCTAGCTGTGTTTATGATTATGAGGTTTTGCATACTGTGTTATGTTTTATTTTTATCTTCTACTATGGTTTAGGTTTGATTTATTCCCTACCACAGTTTATGTTAGTAAGTTTATTTCCTAATGCGAGTTATGTTTAGGAGATTATGGTCTACTATGTTTAGCCCTATGACGTTGGTGCAGAATATTTGTGCCTGATGTGATAACTGTGCGTAATCTGATTTATGTTACAGGATGATGCTGAGTATAGTATCTGCCAGTGATTACTGGTTGTGGTCTACATTTATGATATGTTCTTACTCTTACTATTTTTACCAATTGATGATTCTGTCAGTGGCCCACGTGGCCCTGTCATGTGTAAATAATCCCCATGTAAATATTGCCCAGTGCTAGTTGGCACAGTGTATATTGTGTGATTACCATCTAATGTGTTTTATGATAATACAAAGGCTATTTTTATATATAACCTTGTGTGGAGTTCCTTTTGTGGTGTGCCTAGTATGTTGTTGAAATGAAATGAAAAAAATATTTAATAAAGCGCACTGCGACCAAGCGGCTTCCTGGCGCTGGGGACCTGATCAGAGCTCACAGGGGAAAACCAGGAGAACTAAGAAGGGAATGTTGTTGTTGCTGTGTGTGTTGCGCAAATGCTTTACACATCGCCACCGGGATAAGCCTGCTCATGCCAAGCTACCAAGGGGGTGAGCAGGGGTTATCTTTCCATGACTAGAGTGGTGGTCTCTGCCTGGCTTTGGCACAAGCCTCAGCAAACAAGAGATCCCCATTTCTAACAGCATCCATCCCTACTTGCCTCTGCCTCCATGCCTCCAGTATCCCTTCTTCCATCCTTCAAATGCCGTACGCTTCCAACCATCTGTGCCTCTGCCGCTATGCCTCCAATATCCCTGTTTCAATCCTTTTGTGCCTCTGCCTCCATGTCTCCAGTATTCCTGTGTCAATTCTTTCAGTGCCTCTATGCTTCCAGTATCTCTGCTTTCATCCATCTGTGCCTCTTCTTCCATGCCTTCAGTATCTGATTCCATCCTTCTGTGCCTCTGTCTCCACTACTCTTCTATCCCTCCTTTCCTCTGCCTCCATGCCTCCAGTATCTCTGCTCCCATCCTTCTGTGCCTCCATGCCTCCAGTATCCATGCTTCAATCCTTCTGTGCCTCTGCTACCAGTATCCATTTCCATTCTTCTGTGCCCCTGCCTCCAAGCCTCCAGTATCTCTGCTTTCATCCATCTGTGCCTCTTCTTCTATGCCTTCAGTATCTGATTCCATCCTTCTGTGCCTCTGTCTCCACTACTCTTCTATCCCTCCTTTCCTCTGCCTCCATGCCTCCAGTATCTCTGCTCCCATCCTTCTGTGCCTCCATGCCTCCAGTATCCATGCTTCAATCCTTCTGTGCCTCTGCTACCAGTATCCATTTCCATTCTTCTGTGCCCCTGCCTCCATGCCTCCAGTATCTCTGCTTCCATCCTTCTGTGCCTCTTCCTCCATGCCTCCAGTATCTCTGCTTCCATCCTTCTGTGCCTCTTCCTCCATGCCTCCAGTATCTCTGCTTCCATCCTTCTGTGCCTCTGCATCCAAGCTTCCAGTACACTTCCAGTCATCTGTGCCTATGCCTCCACGCCTCCAGTCTCAGTGTTTCAATCCTTCTGTGCCTTTGCCTCCATGGCTCCAGTATCTCTGCTTTGATCCTGTGCCTCTATCTCCAGTACGCTTCAATCCTTCTGTGCATCTGCCTCCATGTCTCTAGTATCCCTGCTTTCAATCTTCTGTGCTTCTGCCTTCAGTATCTCTGCTTCCATCCTTCGGTGCCTTCATGTCTCCAGTATCCCTGCATCAATCCGTCTGTGCCTGAAGTGCCTCCAGTATCTCTGCTGCCATCCTTCTGTGCCTCTGTATCCAGTATCTCTGCTTCCATCCATTTGTGCCTATGCCTCCATGCCTCTAGTATATCTGCTTCCACCCATCCTTGTATCTGCCTCCAGTATCCCTGCTGCAAGCCTTCTGTGCCTCTGCCTCCATCCCGCTATAATCTGTGCTTCCGTCCATCTGCCTCCACCCTTTTAGTATCTCTACTACTGCCTCTATCCCTCCAGCATCTCTGCATCCATCACTCTGTACCACTGCCTCCATCCCTCACGTAGACATGCCTACATCCCTCTGCCCCACCCATCTAGTATTTCTGCTTCCATTGTTCTGTGCCTCTGTCTCCATCCCTCCTGATCCAGTATCTCTGCTTCTATCCCTCTGCCTCCACCCCCCAGTATCTCTAGCTCTTCCGGTCTAGATGTCTCTGCTGCCTGACCTCCAATAGCTGTGCTTCACTGCCATTGTACCTTTGCCCCCATACACCCAGTATCCACATCCATTCCTCTGTGCCTCTGCCTCCCTTATCTCTTCTTCCATCCTGTGCCTCTGCCCATGCCTCCAGTATCTTTGCGTCCATCAATCTGTACAACTGCCTGCATCCCTCACGTATCCATGCCTACATCCGTCTGCCACCACCCATCTACTTTTTCTGCTTCCATTCTTCTGTGCCTCTGTCTCCATCCCTTCAGATACAGAATCTCTCCTTCCATCCCTCTGCCTCCACCTTCCAGTATATCTAGCTCTACCTTTCTAGATGTCTTTGTTTCCAGACCTCCAATAGCTCTGCTTCAATGCCATTGCACCTTTACCTCCATACACCCAGTATCCACATCCATTCCTCTGTGCCTCTGCCTCCCTTATCTCTCCTTCCATCCTGTGCCTCTGCCCCCATGCCTCTAGTATCTCTGCTTCTATTCTTTTGTGCCTCTGCCTCCATGCCTCCAGTATCTCTGTTCCATCCTTCTGTGCCTCTGCCTTAGGTACGCTTCCAATCATCAGTGCCTCTGCCTCCATGCCTCCAATACGCTTCCAATTGTCTGTGCCTCTGCCTCCACACCTCCAGTCTCAGTGTTTCAATCCTTCTGTGCCTCTGCCTCCATGTCTCCAGTGTCTCTGCTACTATCCTTCTGTGCCTCTGCCTCTAGTATATCTGCTTCCATCTTGTGCCTCTGCCTCCAATATGCTACCATCTGTCTTTGCCTCTGCCTCCATGCCTCCGGAATCCCTGCTTCAATCCTTCTTTTCCTCTACATTCATGCCTCCAGTATCTCTGCTTCCATCCTTCTGTGCTTCTACCTCCAGTATCTCTGCTTCCATCCTTCTGTGCCTTCATGCCTCCAGTATCTCTGCTTCCATCCTGCTGTGCCTCTGCCTCCATGGCTCCAGTATATCTGCTTCCATCCATCCTTGTCTCTGCCTCCAGTATCTCTGCTTCCATCCTGTGCCTCTGCGTCCATGCCTCCAGTAAGCGTAGGTTTTACTTGGCCCTTTTTGGCAGATTCACTCCTAAACAATTTGCCTTAAGCTCTGACATGGTGGTAGTGATTTTAGGCCTCTGCGCACTTTAGCACTGTGGCCCAGTGTAAAGTGCGTGCGCACTCTGAGTGTGTGGTGAGATTGGCCTGCCCTCCCATAGGAATGCATGGGGGATATGTGTTTCCATGGTAATTCCTGATCTGAGAGGAGTGCAGGGGCGAGTTTAGTATGTGTGAACTCGTGAGAATAAATGCTGCGCAATAGTGTGCGCAAATATATTGTGGTTATTTTAGCAATGCCACTTTTAGAAGTTGGCATTTCTGTTTGCTGTGTGTCTGCCTACATGATGTGAATTGCATGTCTGGCTTGTAAGTGACAGGTGCTGGATGATGTGGATGACTCCAGGAGCCAGGATGAGTCTGCCCAGTGGTGAATAGGGAGATCTGCATGTAGATGGGAGGGAGGAGTCGCACCTGGGACCTGAATAGGGCCGGGCTTTCCCTTCACAATGCTGGCTCCACCTCCATGGGGTGCGTCTGATGTCCCTGGCCTGTCTTGTGAAAAGAAGAGAGGATCTGAGCAAAACAAAGTGCGCCAAAGCTCCCCCAAACCAGTTGCATCTGGTTTTTCCCCAGCCCTGTGCTGTGTCACAAAGGATTTAGTAGTATAAATATAGGGGCTGTGACCCCATGAAGTTGTTCAGTCTTCTGGAGTGCTGTCCTGCCAGGGCGTACTGCTGCTGGGGCCCAGGGGGGGCTACCATGAGGACTTGCCTCCCTGGGCCCTGCATTGCCCTTTGTATCTTTGAAGATCTTTTGTTTGGGACCCTCTTTGCTTTTCTTGATGCCAGAGGACTCACTCTTCTTGTGCTTCCAGCGCCCTGTGAGCGCTATGCTTATTATTTTTATTTTCCCCAAAGAAGGAGAAAACTGTTGGTTCTTGCAGCGCTCAGCTGCTCGCCCTGTGGAGGGAATCCCGGTGTGAGGGATTCCCTTGTGATGCCTCTGGAGGCGGGTGCCCACCCCGCATTCTTTTCATACCTAGCGGGAGCCTACCCCGCTTAACTTTATGTCTAAATGCGGGTGCCCACCCCGCTTATGGCGGTTTTTGACTTTATTTACTGCGGGCGCCCACCCCGCTTGGTATCTTGCATTCAGAGGGAGCCTACCTCTGATTGCGCCCAAAGAGAACGGAGACTGCCGGGCCGCGTCTAAGCACGACCCGGAAGACAGGCGCAATTGCCTGTTTGTGGGCGGGCCGCAGGCGTCACTTCCACCTTCCCCCAGCCGAGGGGAAGGCGACCCAGACGACCGGCCATTGCCCCTACGGGGCTCCCGTTGTGGAGAGGGAGCCCCGCGTGCCGCACCAGGATGCCGATTCCAGGCAGGGCTCTCCTAGGAGGAGGGAGATCCCCATGTGCTGCCGCCGTTGAGGAGTACTGCGGAGGGGGCCCGAGGCACATTGCCGGTGCCTCGGAGAAGGATTGCCGATCCCGCCGCGAGGAAGAGCCCGGTGAGTGAGGGCTGATCTCGGGCGGGCGGCCACCATTCGTTTTTGAAGTCCCCGTGGGGAGTTTGGGGGCCTAATTTGTTCACTCCTCGTGTAGTGCACAGTGTCCGAGCGGCCCCACATAGCAGAGGGCCGCTCCAACGAAATGGCAAGTTGTTCATAGGGCCTAGATGGCTCCAACGTTGGGGGCAAGTTCTTTTTTTGATTGTTGTTGGCGCATGATTATTTATAGCGCCAGTTCGCTCCACGTTCTTGGGGCATTATTCGTTGCAGAGCCCTGTGTGGCTCCAACACTGGCATAATCATGTTTCAGAGTCCTCGTGTGGCTCCAACGTTTTGCATATTGCTCCAGAGCCCCGTCTGGCTCCAACGAAGGGGGCATATTTACTTTAAGGGCCACTGAGAACCAGTGCCTCATTATTCTATTTCCAGCTGCCCAGCAAGTAGCGGGCAGCAGCACTGTTTAGGTTGTACTTTATTTGGGGACCTGCCTTCTGCGCTAGGAGTGAGATGCACTCCCTTGCCCCAGTACTTTCCTTTCACAGCTGCACAGCACTTAGTGCCAGCTGCTACGTTTAGGACTGGGCAAAGTGCGCACCATTGACTGTCGCTGCATTGGCAGTGCGCCCTGACTCTTTTGGACAGAGGGCATTTGAGCCCCTTAGAGATGGCCAGTTGGCCAGGGGGACTATTAGGTTTGTAGGGCGCCTGGCCCTAATGTGATTTATATAGGTGCTAGGAAATGTAATTGATATGATATGTTTATGCACCCTGATTTATGTTCCAGCTGTTATAACAAAAACCAAAGCACACAGCAGTAGACCAAGGTTTAGCACATCGACTTCTTCTGTTTCCTAAATTTGTGTGGTGCAACCACTCTCACCATCCACTGCCAGGGATGTCCGTCGTATAAAAAGTTTTACAAGAAGCTTGAGAGGTGCACTCAATAAAGTCAATAATACAGGAAGTTCATAAATTTTGTGAGTCTTCTGTTCTTTCTTTAATGGATTCTTTATTTTCTCTTTTTAAGATATACAGGCACAGCCAACGCGTTTCATTCCCTTTAGTGCCTTGGGAATTTCATCAGGGCATTGGAATGGATCATCTAAATCCGATGGTCCAGAATGTAATTGCACTTTCAATGTCAGTGCTGCAGGAGTATTGTCAATAGTTTGACCCTTGTATTCCTGGATAGTATAGAAGTAAGATTCAAGAAATTGTTTCTGGTTGTTGTGTCCACAGTGGTATCTAGAGAAGAAAACGAAAATTTGTCCTGGCCACCGTTAGCAAGCGGTCCGTGGTACGAGCGAGACTCAGTATCAAGGGGGGGGGGGGGTGGCCTGTACTGGTTATTGAGTAACATCCATCCGCGTTGCCAAAAAAGATCTTGAAACACGGAACCTGTGATAGGGTCTCCGCAATCTCCTGCTCCTCCGCGTGTAATGTCCAAAACTTCAAGATCTTGTGACCGTCCTGAAGCCTTCAGAAGCGGTCGCTCCTCACGCTGCTCCCTGTGGTATCGTAGCGCTTCACTGCCAGATTGCTCTTCATAAGCTCGCATTGCTCAGATTGATCTTTAATAATTCGCATTGCTTAGATTGTTCTTGATAGCTCGCTTTGGTCCTGCAATCATTAGTGCCTGCTTGCTGTGAATTATTGTATCGTAGCGCTATTTTGCGGAAGCGCGCATTCACTAGCATTCCATTGTGCTTTGCTGCCTTTGCCTGTATAATTCTTTTGTGCCTGATTGTGCCGGTGCCACTGCCCACTACATAGCGCTTATTAGGTTGTGCCCCAATCCAGTTTCGCTTTTGGCTTGCAGCCATTTTGGTGTTTGTTGTTGTGCCTCCCTGCCCGGCTCTCCACCCCGCTCCCGCCTCCCAGCTGCTCCTCCCTCGCCCCTCCCTCCTCCACTATCCACATATGACAGATGCCTTTGCGTGCAGCCTTCACGCGCAGCGGTCGCACCCCATGCGCGCCGAAGGTGCGCCAAAGGTAAGCCCGTCTACGCCCATCCGCGCCCGGAGCGCGCCCAGCGCCAGACCCCCTGGCCCCCGCAAAATCCACTCCTCCCGCATTACGTACGACGCTGCAACCCTCTTAGCCCTTAACTCTGGCCGCACACCACAATGCTACCAAGCTGCCCCAGGACACACCCATGGACCCTTCACCTGCCACTCCTGCAAGTTCGACTGCATCAGGACCCACACCAAATCCACAAACTACAAACAGAGCTCCGACACTAACCACCTAAAGTGCATCCTGCTCAACACCCGCTCAGTCCACAGACACTCCACTGAACTCTGGAACCTACTCGACACTACTTCGCCGGACGTCGCCTTCCTTACAGAAACATGGATGAACGCCTCTTCAGCGCCTGACATCGCCATAGCCATCCCGGACGCCTACAAGATCATCCGAAAAGATCGCACCAACCAAACAGGAGGAGGCATCGCCATCGTCCATAAGAACACCATCCGCATCACGACCAGTTCCGACGACAACATCGCTACCGCCGAACACCTTCACTTCCAGATCCACACCGACCCCAAAACCACACTCAGAGGCACCCTCATCTACAGACCACCAGGACCCCGCACACAATTCAGCAAAGACATCGCTGACTTCATCAGCCCACAGGCCCTCCCCTCCGAGAACTACATTCTACTGGGAGACCTCAACTTCCACCTGGAAAAGAAAAACGACAGCAACACAACCACCCTTCTGGACAACATGGCCAATCTCGGACTCAAACAACTTGTTGACACCCCCACCCACCTTGCCGGACACACGCTCGACCCTATCTTCACCTCCAGCAAGCACATCTCCTTCGATCACGCCACAGCTCTCCATTGGACGGACCACAGCTGCGTTCACTTCAACTACAAAAAGACCACGACCCACAACCCCCCACAACCTATTCCTCGAAGAAATTGGAACACAATCACCACCGACCAGCTCTTCACATCGCTTCACCAAAACCCCCCTGCCAAATCATCGGACCCAAACCAAGCAGCCACCAACCTCACACAATGGATCACCCACAGCGCCGACGAACTAGCACCCTTGAAAAACCATCTAATCAAGCAAGGTAGCAAAAAAGTCCCCTGGTTCAACTATGACCTTAAGAAATCCAAGAAGTTCTGTCGTTCTCTCGAGAAAACTTGGAGAAGAAACCCAACCACTGACAACCTGACCACCTTCAAGAACGCCACCCGCAAACACCACCAACTGATCCGATCCACCAAGAAATCAGCATTCAAGGACCGACTTGACAACAACGCCCAAAACAGCAAGGAACTATTCAACATCGTCAAAGAATTTACCAACCCCACCGCCGGCACCAACGACATCACCCCCTCCCAAGACCTCTGCGACTGTCTATCCTCATTCTTCCACAACAAAATCGCCGAAATACATAACAGCTTTGAAAACCAGTCCGAATACCAGTCTACCCCACCCACCTTTGAACCAAAACCGCACTCTAACAACCTTTGTGCCTGGAACCCTATCACCACCGAAGACACCATCCGCCTGATGAACTCCATCCACTCAGGATCGCCAACCGACCCATGTCTCCACCACATTTTTAACAAAGCAGACTCCATCATCGCACCCCATCTACGCGATGTCATCAACTGTTCCTTCAACTCCGCTACCTTCCCGGAAAACTGGAAACATGCAGAACTCAGCGCCCTTCTGAAGAAACCCACAGCAGACCCCACTGAACTTAAGAACTACCGCCCCATCTCGCTCCTCCCATTCCCTGCCAAAGTCATCGAGAAAGCCGTCAACAGTCAGCTCGCCGCCTTCCTCGAATCCAACAAATCCCTCGACCCTTCACAATCCGGCTTCCGAGCCAAACATAGCACCGAAACCGCCCTCATAGCAGCAACAGATGACATTCGAACATTACTGGACAACGGAGAAACAGTTGCCCTCATCTTACTTGACCTCTCTGCAGCCTTCGACACAGTCTGCCATAGCACCCTCATACAACGCCTCAGCAACATCGGAATACAAGGAAAAGCATTGGACTGGATCATCTCGTTCCTCACCGGAAGAACCCAGAGAGTCCGCCTTCCCCCTTTTAGATCAGAGGCCACCGAAGTCATCTGCGGCGTACCACAAGGATCATCACTCAGTCCCACCCTCTTCAACGTATACATGAGTCCCCTCGCATCCATCGCGTGCCTACACAACCTCAACATCATCTCCTACGCAGACGACACCCAGCTGATCCTCTCCCTCACCAAAGACCCAGACATCGCCAAAACCAACTTACATGAAGGAATGAAAGAAGTAGCCGAGTGGATGAAGAACAGCCGTTTAAAACTAAACTGTGACAAAACGGAAGTCCTCATCTTAGGGTCACCCCCCTCTGCCTGGGACGACTCATGGTGGCCACCGGCCCTGGGAACCGCACCCATACCTACGGATCACGCACGTAACCTGGGATTCATCCTAGACTCCTCCCTCTCGATGACCAGACAAGCCAACGCCGTCTCATCATCATGCTTCAACATTCTACGCATGCTCAAAAAAATCTTCCGTTGGATCCCCACCGAAACAAGAAAGACGGTCACTCACACACTGGTCACTAGCCGACTGGACTACGGAAACACCCTTTACGCCAGAACCACAGCCAAACTACAGAAAAAACTCCAACGCATCCAAAACGCCTCAGCCAGACTCATATTGGACATCCCTCGGCAAGCTCACATCTCCGTACACCTGATAGACCTCCATTGGCTCCCTGTCAACAAGAGAATAACATTCCGTCTCCTCACCCACGCACACAAAGCCCTCTACGACCTAGGACCCGAATGCCTCAACACGCGACTATCCTTCTACACCCCCTCCCGCCAACTACGATCGTCCAATCAAGCCCTCGCCGCAAATTCGCGCATCTATAGATCCACCATGGGGGGAAGATCCTTCTCCTACCTAGCGGCCAAAACCTGGAATTCTCTCCCCACCCACCTCCGCCTCACACAGAACCACCTCTCCATCAGAAAGCAACTAAAAACTTGGATATTCGATAAGTAAAGCACCCCCCTCCCTCAAGCACCTTGAGACCCTCTGGGTGAGTAGTGCGCTATATAAATTTTGGAACTTGAACTTGAACTTGACCATCGGATTTAGATGATCCATTCCAATGCCCTGATGAAATTCCCAAGGCACTAAAGGGAATGAAACGCGTTGGCTGTGCCTGTATATCTTAAAAAGAGAAAAGAAAGAATCCATTAAAGAAAGAACAGAAGACTCACAAAATTTATGAAATTCCTGTATTATTGACTTTATTGAGTGCACCTCTCAAGCTTCTTGTAAAACTTTTTATGTTCTAGCTGTGTTTATGATTATGAGGTTTTGCATACTGTGTTATGTTTTATTTTTATCTTCTACTATGGTTTAGGTTTGGTTTATTCCCTACCACAGTTTATGTTAGTAAGTTTATTTCCTAATGCGAGTTATGTTTAGGAGATTATGGTCTACTATGTTTAGCCCTATGACGTTGATGCAGAATATTTGTGCCTGATGTGATAACTGTGCGTAATATGATTTATGTTACAGGATGATGCTGAGTATAGTATCTGCCAGTGATTACTGGTTGTGGTCTACATTTATGATATGTTCTTACTCTTACTATTTTTACCAATTGATGATTCTGTCAGTGGCCCACGTGGCCCTGTCATGTGTAAATAATCCCCATGTAAATATTGCCCAGTGCTAGTTGGCACAGTGTATATTGTGTGATTACCATCTAATGTGTTTTATGATAATACAAAGGCTATTTTTATATATAACCTTGTGTGGAGTTCCTTTTGTGGTGTGCCTAGTATGTTGTTGAAATGAAATGAAAAAAATATTTAATAAAGCGCACTGCGACCAAGCGGCTTCCTGGCGCTGGGGACCTGATCAGAGCTCACAGGGGAAAACCAGGAGAACTAAGAAGGGAATGTTGTTGTTGCTGTGTGTGTTGCGCAAATGCTTTACACATCGCCACCGGGATAAGCCTGCTCATGCCAAGCTACCAAGGGGGTGAGCAGGGGTTATCTTTCCATGACTAGAGTGGTGGTCTCTGCCTGGCTTTGGCACAAGCCTCAGCAAACAAGAGATCCCCATTTCTAACAGCATCCATCCCTACTTGCCTCTGCCTCCATGCCTCCAGTATCCCTTCTCCCATCCTTCAAATGCCGTACGCTTCCAATCATCTGTGCCTCTGCCGCTATGCCTCCAATATCCCTGTTTCAATCCTTTTGTGCCTCTGCCTCCATGTCTCCAGTATCTCTGCTTCCATCCTGTACCTCTGCCTCAATGCCTCCAGTATTCCTGTGTCAATTCCTTCAGTGCCTCTATGCTTCCAGTATCTCTGCTTTCATCCATCTGTGCCTCTTCTTCCATGCCTTCAGTATCTGATTCCATCCTTCTGTGCCTCTGTCTCCACTACTCTTCTATCCCTCCTTTCCTCTGCCTCCATGCCTCCAGTATCTCTGCTCCCATCCTTCTGTGCCTCCATGCCTCCAGTATCCATGCTTCAATCCTTCTGTGCCTCTGCTACCAGTATCCATTTCCATTCTTCTGTGCCCCTGCCTCCATGCCTCCAGTATCTCTGCTTCCATCCTTCTGTGCCTCCATGCCTCCAGTATCCATGCTTCAATCCTTCTGTGCCTCTGCTTGCAGTATCCATTTCCATTCTTCTGTGCTCCTGCCTCCATGCCTCCAGTATCTCTGCTTCCATCCTTCTGTGCCTCTGCCTCCAGTTTCTCTGCTTCCATCCTTTTGTGCCTTCATGCCTCCAGTATCCGTGCTTTAATCCTTCTGTGTCTCCAGGCCTCCAGTACGTTTCTGCTTCCATCCTTCAGTGCCTCTGCCTCCAATACGCTTCCAATCGTCTGTGCCTCTGCCTCCAGTTTCTCTGCATCAATCCTTCTGTGCCTCTGCCTTGAAGTCTCCAGTGTATCTACTTCCATCCTTTTGTGCCTCCGCCTCCAAGCCTCCAGTATCTCTGCTTCCATCCTGTACTTCTGCCTCCATGCCTCCAGTATCCCTGCGTCAATCCTTCTGTGCCTCTGTCTCCAGTACTCTTCTATCCCTCCTTGCCTCTGTCTCGATGCCTACAGTATCTCTGCTTCCATCCTTCTGTGCTTCTGTCTCCAGTACGCTTCCATCCCTCTTTGCCTTTGCCTCGAGGCCTCCAGTAGATCTGCTTCCATCCTTTAGTGCCTCTATGTCTCCAGTATCTCTGCGTCAATCCTCCTTACCTCTGCCTTCATGCCTCCAGTATCTCTGCTTCAATCGTTCTGTACCTCTGCCTCCATGCCTCCAGTGTCTTTGCTTCCATTCTTCTGCGCCTTTTTTCCACCAGTCACCACTCTACCTCCACCCCAGGTCTCTGTCTTCACACCTTCACTATCTCCATTCTATACTGTATCTGCCACCCTACAATCTCCTCATCTCTTTATGCACCTCATCTCTGTGGCTCAGACTCTAACCCTCTAGTGCCAAGGACTTTTTTTTGGAATGGAGGGGGAATCTGATTGCCAATAGCCTTCTGGCGGTTTTAGAAAAGTGTCCATGTGATAGAAAGGTGTGAGCAGTGTTATATTCAGCAGTGGACAGAATATGCAGCATTTTATTCAGTACTGGACAGGAATGTGCACTGGTGTGTTTCAGTACTTGAAACCCTCACCCTCACATTACTGAGGGAGTCACATACAGTGTGGTGAACCTAATAAACCGAACCCCGCCACCAATGTTTGGTTCCATAACCTTACTCAGAGGTGGGAGAACCGCAGTATTTCTGACAGCTGATATATACAGGTGGGGAAGGCAGGTTGGTGAGGCTGTCATACAGCCTCTCGAGTCATGAAATATCTATCACAAGTACGACGTTTCGGAAATGTGTCAAAATTTTTCAATAGTTGGGGGTTACCAGCCAATTTTCAGGCAATGACACATAATGTTCCCTAATTAAGGGATTTAGGATCCAGTATCTCTCACCCACTGAGGTGGCATGCTTCATCATTGGGGCCTCTCTTCGAGTGAGGGGTGCAATAACTGACAAGCGTCCTTTTGTAGCTTTTTTGGGATCTATTATCCCTTGTTCAAGAAATGAATTGAAATAACATTTATAATGAGCACTAATACCCATGGGTGTCTAGGCGTGGTGAATATTGCAGAATTGGCTAACCAGAAGGAGATTGAGAGAAAAGAGTATTTCAGCTAGTTGTTAAAGAACCAAGGGCCTCATTTATGAGAAATGACACATCGCTGCGTGAAAGCAGCGATTCGTCACTTCTCAGTGCGAGCTCCTTGCGACATGATTGATGCGTCATATTTACAGTATGACGCATCATGTCGCAAGGAGTTACAGATACGTCAGTATTTCTGACGTATCTGTAAGCGCAAAAGTCACGCATTGCTGGAATGTGTCACAAAAGTGACGCAACTCCAGCAATGCGTCCTTTCACATGGGGAAAGCCCCATGTGAAAGGGCCTGCATCAGTCTTACGCCTGTGAGGCAGGCGCAAGATTTTGACGCAACAGCGTCCTAAAAGTGACGCAGTGAAATCTCATAGATTTTACTGCGTCACTATAACGAGGCTTTTTGCGGGGGAACGCAGGTATAATGTAGCGCAGGGGTTTACAAAGTGACGCATCTGCTTAGATGCGTCACTTTGTAAATAGTGCGCAACAGGAGGCATGTTTTACGCCGCCGATGCGTCACAAAAAGTGACGCATCGGAAGCGCAAAACTGACGCAAGGCCTCATAAATGGGGCCCCAAGTTTTTAAGAGTTTGCGGAATGCCAGAAGATTGCTTTCCTTCTTAAGTGTTATAGGAAGAGAGCTCCACATGCTAACCGTGCCTGCCACAAAACATCTTCCCCGCCATGAGGCAGTTTTTGCCCTAGAAGTTACCAGATTGAAGGAGGCCATGGAGCGCAACTGCCTCTCTGTGATATACCATCTGAATCTCTGTGAAAAATAATCAGGGCCTAGCCCATGTAGCGCCTTAAAAGTGATACAAAGAGATTTGAATTTGATTTGTCTCTTAATTGGCAGCCAGTGCAAAGATGGGAGGGCATGGGTCACCGACTTATGTTTTGGAATAGTGAGTGGCAAACGGGCTGCTGCATTTTGGATGAACTACAGTTTGTTAAGATAGCGTGATTGTATGTTGAGAAGGAGCCCATTACAGTAATCGGTTTTAGACAGAATGGGTGCTATGACCACAGCTTTCTGGAGAGGTAATATTCAAAATTCAAAACATACACAATCTTAAAAAAGGATTTGTCAGAACCCCGTTCAGAAGGACATGGCCAACCAGGATCTACTAGGTGCAACTCAACATATGTTCAGCAGCAGCAATAAATCACTGCACCAGCCAAATACGGTCTTTTATGAAAAAGAAGTATTTATATATGAACACAAAGTAAAATACGGCATTCACAAACAATACACACAGTCCCCGAGGTCAGACCTCTAGGGCCCGATTCACAGAACTAACTTAAGACAAAATCCTAAACTTACTACTTTTGGTATTCACAGAAGTTAGGATTTTGTCTTAAGTTTGTCTTAAGACAGACTTAAGACAGACTTAAGACAGACTTAAGACAAAATCCTAACTTAAGTCTGTCTTAAGACTAACTTAAGACAAAATCCTAACTTCTGTGAATACCAAAAGTAGTACGTTTAGGATTTTGTCTTAAGTTAGTTCTGTGAATCGGGCCCCTAGTGTTTCATAGGAGGGTCCCCTCTCGCCATGGGTAGTGGTTATTTCCCATTCACTATAGGTGACATTCAGGTCAAGCCCCACTAGTAGTCCTAGTCCCAGGAGTCCCACTACGACTCTCTATTAAAGTCAAAACTGTTCCAGTGGTGAAGAGCTATATGGCAGGCAAGGTCCCCTGGGACGGTCTGGCCAGAAAATCAGTATTACATGGACCAGCAGGATCTGAATGTCCAGAGTTTCCGATTAGGCGGCCTTTGCAGGAGCTATAGCTTTAGCAGCTATCTCCAAGAAGGTCTTCATATGCAGCTTGAGAGGGGCGGTGGTCGGGTATCCTTGAGTTTCTCACATGCAGTCCTGCGGAGGCAGCGGCCAGAGGTCCTCGATACTCCTATGATGCTAGTAAGTTTCTTGTGACCCTCCCCACAAGTGGGAGGGGTGCATCAATCCTGGTGCTGGTTCTCAGTCGAGGCTGGGCCTGATTGGGTCACCACGATGCCCTCCTCCTCACGACAGTGGTCTTGACCACACCACACTTCTTGTCTTGTCGTGCTTGAGGCCCTGGCATACGGGGTCACCATCCTCACTCCACACACAGGCTTAAGCCCTTTTGGCACAGCAACAATCTTCACATAATCCCCACCTGGTGTATGAGTTCACCGACTGGGCATGAGCAATGACCCAATCAGTGCAGCAAAGTTCAGGGCTCCCTTCACAGCAGCCCTCCTCTAGCATACTGGGATTACTGGCTTTTCCCTGCAAGGACAATCACCCACACCTCGTTACAGGGATCCAATCACCAGGTTAACCAGTTGTAGTTGTAGCTGTAGAGGATCTCCTCTTCCTCACAGGTCACACTGACAGGTGGTTTTGGATTCCCTGGGTGAAATCCCCTCACCCGGCTGGGTGGCTGGCAGGCCATGGCCACAGTCCTAGTTACCCCATTTCCAGAGTCCAAATGTGATTTAGAGCCAGAGTCTTTGATGTTTATGTTGGAGGTCTGCTTCCTTTTGAAGTGCCCTCTCCCATGACCTGCCCTTGCTCCAAAAAGCAGTCTGTCACAGCAGGAGCGGCTCCAAATCTGATAGAACCACAACTCAAGCCATGGGAGTGACTAGAGGTTCATACCTGGTTGTCAGCCACACTGATATGTGTATCAAAAGGTTACACTAGGGCCTCAGCCTTACTCTTTATGATTCTGTTATCAGCCCCATCTCTCCTTCCTGAGATGTTACCAGACCCCCTTCCCAGTGACCTCTCTCTGAATCAAAGAGCCCCCTTTGAAGTACACGGAATAGCCTGGCTGTTCCTTCCTCTAGTGTGCCCCACCGAGCTCCCAGGAATGCAGTAATTCACAAATCTGTTTGGGGGAATTCCTCTACCTATTCATGTCTTTCCAGTTAGCCATGCACCTCCTAAAAAGTAACCCAGCATCTTCCATGTATTGTACCATCCACAGGCACACATACACCCAGCACTTCCATATAAAACACACGCACTGCACATAACTACATCTCCCATGTATTGTACCATTCACAGACACACACGCATCAGTACATGCATAAAACACACATGCACTGCCCAGTACTGCATCAACCCTGTATTGAACCATTCACAGGCACACATACACACAACACATGTGTAACACCCACATACTGTGCAGCACTACAAACTAAACCGCTAAAGTTCAAGAGTGAGTTACGAACACAGAAGCAGAATTATACATAAGCGAGCCTGTAGGCCGCGTTACAGTGACACAGGTAAGAAAACACAGTTCACCCCTAATGATCACAACACGGTATGCCGCTACCACCGTGCTCGTCCTGCTAAAGTCCGAGCAAAGTCAGTAACCTTTCACTACTATGAGGGTAGCGCTTTGGGTGTCCCTCCTGGTACAAAAATACCACCAATCCACGAGACAGGCCTATGTCAAAATGCACATGCATGATCCATGTTTGCCCATGACAGCAAAAAACAGCATCAGGGATCTGACATCATTGCTGTTGGGGTACTCAGGTCTGGGGTGCACGTCCAAGTGTGAGGGCCATTTCCGTCCAAACAGGATTTATTTTAAACATAGATAAAAATGGGGGGCATCAGATAATTAAAAAACAATATGGCATATTTAGTAACAAGTAATATGTGGCA
Source organism: Lissotriton helveticus (assembly GCF_964261635.1). Taxonomy (NCBI): domain Eukaryota; kingdom Metazoa; phylum Chordata; class Amphibia; order Caudata; family Salamandridae; genus Lissotriton; species Lissotriton helveticus. The sequence continues at coordinate 309,516,669 of NC_136061.1, forward strand.
GCAGATGATATAAAAGTTAACACCTAATAATATGGGTCGAGAAGGATTAATGTTCGGACTAATTGCTGCGTTATGTCAGTGTCCGTGTGTGACGTCACGATAGAGGACGTGTTTCTGGAGAGAGAAATTGTATTTGTGATCAATTGGGAAAAGATTGAACTGGGCCTGTAATGGTACATTTTAGACACTGTCCTTGTTAAAAAGTGTGTTGATGTTTCTTCTATTACTCATATTACTTGTTGTAAAGAGTCACATGTGCATCTGTATAATTTGCCACGAGTCATCTACCAGACTGTATCAGGGGCATAGGTCAGACCCGTGCACCATGCCGTGCGGAAGTGCCCCTAACGCTGCAAGCTGTCCCAAACCTTTAGGGGGTCCCATTCAACCCAAAGCAAATAAAGATCTGTGAGATATAGGATACTCAGGGGGGCCTCCTTACATTCTACAAGAGGGGTGGGGAGCATCTTTTTGAGTTGCAGCACTGGGCTTGCTTTCCCACAGACCTTCATGTGAGTTTATTTTGTTTTTTGTTTTGTTTTGCTCAATGCTGCAGGCACCTCAACAGCTGAGACTCGGCTATAGCATTTGAAGATTAGGTTATGGCTTCTTGGCATTCCGCTGTTTCAAAGGTGCATCCGCTCAGCAGCTGACTCACTACTTCCACAGAGATCCCTGCCAGGGTGGGAATGTCTCCACAGGGCGGGGAGAACTGGCAGGCTTGTGGGCCACCTGTCAAGGGTTAAATGATCCCCTAGAGCCGTGGTACTCATAGTACGGCCCGCCGGCCTTCCTTTGCGGCCCGCGGACCTTGCAGGTAATGTACAGATGACCCAGCAGAGAGAGAGAGGGGAGGGAGAGAGTGGAGAGAGAGAGACAGTGGAGAGAGAGAGCGTCGAGAGAGACAGTGGAGAGAGTGGAGAGTTGAAAGAGAGTAGAGAGAGAGAGACTGACAGAGAGAGAGACTGACTGACTGAGGGATAGAGAGACTGACTGAGAGAGAGACTGACTAACAGAGAGAGAGACTGACAGAGAGAGACTGACTAACAGAGAGAGAAAGAGAGACTGACAGAGACAGAGACTGACTGAGAGAGGCTGGAATAGAGAGACTGACAGAGAGAGAGAGAGACTGACTGACAGAGGGAGAGATAGACTGAGACAGAGAGAGAGAGAGAAAGAGACTGACAGAGAGAGAGACTGACTAAGAGAGGGAGAGAGAGACTGACTGACAGAGAGAGAGACTGACTGAGAGAGAAACTGACTAACAGAGAGAGAGACTGACAGAGAGAGACTGACTAACAGAGAGAGAAAGAGAGACTGACAGAGACAGAGACTGACTGAGAGAGGCTGGAATAGAGAGACTGACAGAGAGAGAGAGACTGACTGACAGAGGGAGAGATAGACTGAGACAGAGAGAGACTGAGAGAGAGAGAAAGAGACTGACAGAGAGAGAGACTGACTAAGAGAGGGAGAGAGAGACTGACTGACAGAGAGAGAGACTGACTGAGAGAGAAACTGACTGAGAGAGAAATTGACTGAGAGAGACTGACAGAGAGAGACTGGCTGAGAGAGAGAGACTGACTGACTGACTGAGACTGACTGAGAGAGACTGACTGACTGAGAGAGAGAGACTGACTGACTGAGAGAGTCTGACTGACAGAGAGACTGCCTGACAGAGAGCTAGAGACTGACTGACTGAGAGGGAGACTGACAGAGAGAGAGAATGACAGAGAGAGACTGACAGAGAGAGAGAAACTGACAGAGAGAGAGAAACTGACTGACTGACAGATAGAGAGACTGATTGAGAGAGAGAATGACTGATAGAGAGACAGATTGACTGATAGAGATAGAGAGACTGAGTGACTGAGAGGGAGAGAGACTGACAGAGAGAGAGAGAGAGAGAGAGAGAGAGAGAGAGAGAGAGAGAGAGAGAGAGAGAGAGAGACTGACTGACTAAGAGAGAAACTATGAGGGAATTGGGGTCAAAGTGTGTATGAAGCTATGCAATGCCTCTTAAGATCGCTATTGTCTGCTAATAAAAATGTATTATCAAAATGTGCTCATTGTAGTTACATCTGCATTTGAAATCCAGCACTGTTGCATTGTCTAAAATTTTGAAAACAGGTTTGATTTTTTAAACTTTAGCCCCAACCCCCACTGACCCTGCACTCCACTGACCCCACCCCTACCAGTGAAGCCCTCAACCACAAACCACACTGTAGTTTTGGACCCAGACAGAACGTTTGTGAGTAACCATGCCCTAGAGCATGGGTACTCACAAACATTTCCCCGGGGGCCACAAAGTGCCATCTGTGGCTTCCCAAGGGCCGCATCAATGCCTGCAGAGGAGGGTCGGGTGTTGGAAATTGGGCGTAGGGGTACGCAAAGCAGATGCATAATAAAGATAAGTTGTCTAGAAAACATTCTTTGATTGTTTACCTTTAGGGTCAGTTAACCTCCAAATAAAGTATGCCAATTTCACAGCTTCCTGAATGTTCCTACTCTGTCAAGTAAACAGCAGCCCAGTGCTGCTGTTCACCAGGGGCCGCAATTAAAGGTCAGGAGGGCTGCATGCGGCCCCCGGGCCGTACTTTGAGTATCCCTGTCCTAGAGTATATGCCAACATACATGTACAACAGACACGCTTATCATGCAGGACTTACAGCTAGATGTATCAAACAAAAATCCGCTTGCAAAGGGGCAGATTCTCAGAATCTGCCCCTTTGCGGCCGGTATTTTTGCATTTGGGATGCATCATCCCAAATGCAAAAATCGCTAATTGAGAAATCGCTAAATTGCGATTTTTTGCATTTAAGGAATCTCAAATTGAGATTCCTTAAATGCAATGCATGAAAGTTTTAAAAATAGCGAATTCGCTAATAGGGCACGCAAATTACCATGAAGTACAACTTCATGGTAATTTGCAAAAACTTTGAAAAATGCACTAAAGTGCATTTTTCAAAGTTTCATGTTGCGCACACACATGCCCTAAGGGCATGTGTGTGCTCAACATATGTGCACAGATCAATTTCAGGGGTGCAACAGGGTGTCCTTTGGACACCTCTGCACCCTTGAAATCGCAATCTCAATGGGGAGGTATTCCTTAATTGCGACTCGTAACGAGTCGCAATTAAGGAATTCTAAGAAATCGCTATTTTTTTAGTGATTTCTTGATGCATTCCATTTTGCTATTCCTTAATAGCGAATCGGTATTTATCGCTATTAAGGAATCGCTAAATGGGTTGTTGATGCATCTGGAGGATAGTTCCCATGGCTAGCAACTTCAAGCGGTACAGATATTAGTTTCCAGGATAGCACAGGCTCTCATGAATAATAAACACATCTACAAATTGAAAATCCTTCCTGACATTTAAAGCACTTCCAGAAAAAAAGGCAATCATATTGTGTTTTAATTGCTGCCCTGTCACAGGTGAGCCAGGCCTGTGGGGGAGACAGAGACATGTGCTCTCGTGGCTGGCAGTGAGCTCGACTGGTGCCTCTGCCTTCCCCTTTCCAGTTTGGGTCTAGACTACCCCCCAAGGGTCAGAGACAGCGTCACTAGGATGAGGCCTCGTGGGTGGTGGGCAAAAGAGTGGGCATTGTGGTCGCTGTGATTGTCTTAGTGGTAATATTCAACATAGTAGACAACAAAACCATTTGAGAGGATGCTTGCTGTGTTGTTATTTGAAGGGTGAGACCTGCTGGTCCTGCTCCTTCCATGAGAAACTTTTTCAGCAGCCCTTCCAGGTAGTGGTTAATTTGTATAAAAAAAGTAAGTGCCAGGGCTCTCGTCAGGAGGCAGCTTGCACCAGCCCATTTCTCCTGTTAGCGCTGCCTAAAACAGAGCCAACTACTAACCATGAAGGGGTATCGGATGTGGCATAATGGCCAGAGCTGTCGACTTCGGCGCTGGAGAGCCAGGTTCGAGTCTCCGTATCAGCTCAACATCCTGCCTGTGTGATTCAGAGCAAAACACAGTGCCTACCAATGAGTGTGTCCTTAACTGGTGCTAATGAAACTATAGCACAGTGTTGATGATTAAGTTCCGGTGCTCAACACCGGAAACCAACAGCTCAAATTAAGCACTGCTTCCAGGTCTATTCTTTAACCTCTGTGGTCCCATAAAAGATGATTAGTACCCAAGGACTTTTTCTTTCTTCATTCTCTTGTTTCCAGGGCTTTAAGTGGGATGACAAAACTGGGAGGGTCTCTCACAGGGCCGTGGCTGATGTAATTAAGGGCGTGGCTTAAAAACACGTAAACTGAAATTCTGTGCTTAGCATAGTGTCCCGCCTGACTGGTATTTTGCTGCTTCTGTCACTGCATCCATATATATAATTCAACAAGTAACATTACACCTACAACAATCCAGGGCTATTGACTTTGTCAATGGTTGTTAATTCCATAAGATAAATAAGGAATAACTATGGTTTTGTTGTATATAATATTGCAAATGCTTCAGTCGTGAAATGATGAGACTGTAAAAGAACTATAACGAGTCTCTTTGAAGTCACATCAAAGGCTGTGAAGGGTGGCACTGCTGCAGAGTTAAGATTTATTTTTTTCACTAGGGGTGAGGGCAAAAAAGGGACAGTCCAATAGGCACCCTTCCCAGCTCCTGCTTTTTAGAGCTGACCTGGCCCACTTATAGCCCTGCTTGTTTTCCCTCGATCTGGTCACCGGGTTAGTCCTCTCCTCAGCTTACTTGTGTCGCGCCAGTTTTAGGCAGACTCGTTGGGATTACTTGAAACATTGGAAGGATAAGTGAGCACAGTAATGCATCCCAAACAAAAAAACAAAAAACGAGAAGAAAAACTAAGTATGAGAAATGAATTTATCAAAAAACTGAGGGGCATATTATCAAGCATGGCGTTATAATTATCACCGCTTTAGCGGCAGAAAACTGCAGCTAATGTGGTGATAATGGACTTGATAATATGTCGTGGAGAATTCCCATAGAAGTCCATGTTCATACCAGAACATGGGTTTCTATGGGAATTCACAAGTGCATATTATCAAGCCCATTATCGCCGCTTTAGCTGCAGTTTTCTGCCGCTAAAGCGGCGATAATTATAACGCCGTTCCTTGATAATATGCCCCTGAATATTAATTTTTAAAATCTGAATAAATGGGCAAAGTAATGAAACATCAGTTACTACTCTAATTAATAAATTAGCAATGGAAAATGCTTCAAAAGGAATGACAAAAACATTCTGGAAGAGCAATTCAGGAAGGTTTGGAGGTAAGTAAATTAACTAACATCCACATTTTAAGTAGGATCTTTTTTCATAGTTTACATTTATGGATTCTCATTTGTTCACTTTTTAGTGAAAAATGTTCCTTGTAGAATGTCTTCATTGAAGCGGTATCATCAAAACCTATTTCTTTTCTCACTTTTTCATTTAATAAAAAATCCCATCAAAATGTTAATGAGGGTAATCAGGGTCCAGGAGTATTTCGCAATGTAACCGACGGGATGCCTAACACCTCCTCTGCTTTTAGACTGAAGGGTTTTAGCCAGAATTAGAAATTTTTGGTGCACCCCTGGAAGTAGTCACAAAGGGATGAATTCTGACAAAACCATGGGCAGTAATCAAAATACTGTTTTCCAAACTTTCATGCAGTTCCTTGGGCAGAAGGACTGCGCTCTGTTGATGGGTGCAGCAGTAAATGCCAGTATTGATTAATTGTTTGCCATTTTTGTAAGTGCTTAATTTGAGCCAGAGGTTGCACATGGGGCCCACCGGAACTCATTTTTGGGGAGTGGCAAATATTTTTTCCTCATCAGACTCTAATCAAGAGCAAGAGAAAAAAACACAAAAGGCCGAAAGGAGGAGGGCGAGAAAGATGGAACAACTGTGACAAAGAACGAAAGCAGGGATGAAACAGAATTTGTAAGGGTTAGATTAAGGGTTAGGGAGTGTCTAGTGGTGGATGGAACAGTCATGAGGTGGGTTCAAGACTAAGTAACTGAAGAAGTATAATCTTGATCCCATCTGAGATGTTGAAGGAGTGCATCATAGTAATGCATAGTTAGCACTAAGATATATTCTGTTGTAATTAATGGACTAAAAGAAATGGAGTATTGCAAACTGAAAGTACTTCATTTGAAATATATATGTTTAGAATGTAATTAATAAAGTTATGTGACAATTTACATAATAATGTGACAGGAGAAATTAATATGAAGTGTCTTGGTGTGTAATATTAACTAGGAAATGTGTGACTAGCATTTGATAAACTTATACGTATAACAACCATGATGGCATCTCTGTTCCAGTGCAAGCTCATATAGTGAGCTCATAATTTGTCTATGTTCAGCCTTTGCTGTGGAATGTTATGTCTCATTTTGAATTCTACTGCAGGTGTGGTTAAGCCTCATTAGTTAGAATAAAGGAGTTTTGTTTCAGTAGATAGTAAAGCATGGGCAGGAGGAGTTTGCTGAGGAAATCGTGGTAACAAGCGATGAAAGGAGTTTTCATGGGAGAGGAATCACCAAGGACGAGAAGAGATTAAGGGTAATCTAGGTGGGGAAGGTGCTGAAAGTATCCAGTTGTGCCAGAGCTATGAAACGTTTCCAATTAGAAGTTACAGTGTTAAATCAACTGCAATTGATATTTTGTGCTGTGTTTAGCGAAGGAGAGAGTCCATCTTAGGTTTCCTCAGAGAGCAGACCTATGCTTCTGCCTGGGTGGCTTCACGCTACTTGACCCATTGTCAGATTGTTTTCCACTGCAGACTCTGACGGCTGACACCTTTCTTTCCCTTTCTTCTTAAATATATCTTGACCCAAATGATTTATTTAGGTTCCCCTTGTTGAGGTAGTGAAGGGACAGTTAGTCTGCTCATGCTCACTAAAGAGATTCATCTGATGCAATTTCACCTTGATTTCTTTTTCCTGAGTGTTTGCGTTATCATTGTAGATGTAGTAATTTGCATTGTACTGTATAGGGTACATCTCTTAAGGAGACTGGGACTTATTCTAATGTTTTGGTACTTTTATATGATTATGCTGAGATTGATCTCTATTGATAAATTCCAAAATGTATAATTAAAACCTACTAAACCCAGATCAAGAGTCAAGAGGATTAATGTGTGGCCATATTGGTTGCACTGTATTAAGATGCAAATTAGTGATTTTCCCCTTTCACCACTCGCTGTTCCAGAAAGACCCGTCCCCTCTGAAGGAATTGTGCTAATGGGCATAGACTTTAACATAACTTTGCGACAGATGTATCAAGCTTTTTTCGTTTGCAAATGGGCCGATTCGCAGAATCGTCCCGTTTGCGAACGGGTAAGAGCCTTTTGGGATGAATCATCACAAAAGGCATACGCAAAATAGGGAATGGTAATTTTTGAGATTACCTATTTTGCAAATGCATTTAGAGAATCACAATTTGCTATTCTCTAAATGCAATGCAGGAAGCGCTTTTCAAATTACGACCCTGATTTAAGGAATCGTAATTTACCACCAACTTCAAGTTGGTGGTAAATTGCAAATCCTTAGAAAAATGCACATATTTGGCATTTTCTAAGTGCCTTGTGGCACACATACATGTCCTTAGGGCATATATGTGCGCCACATGTGCACACATGTATATTTCAGGGTGCAACAGCATGTCCTTTCGGCACCCTTGCACCCTTGAAATTGCATGAGCAATTTGCGAGTACCTATTGGGTACTCGCAAATAGTGCATGCAATTCCCATTCATTGTTATGAGCCTCTAGGCCCATAGAAATGAATGGGAAGCCATTCCTTATTTGCGACTCGCAATTTGTGAGTCGCAAATAAGGAATGCTTAGGGTTCACAATTTTATTTGCGAATCCTACATACATTGCATTTGGGAGTCCATAATAGCGAATCGGTGAAATTCGCTATTAGGGACTTCCAAAATACAATGTTAATACATCTGGCCCTTTGTTTTTACGCACTTCTGGGGTGTCAGAGTAAAACTTTGGGCTCTAAAACTTATTCTTGTACACATTTTAAGAACTGCATTTTGTGCAGGGCTCTGAGAGTCATTTATCACCTGCTTCAGCATACATAGAAGTTTGCAGTTTGCCGTGCAGCAATGCTCCCAACAAGCGTTGCCAAAGCCAACAAATCTCAAACTTATGGCTGCCAATGTAGATCTATACGCCTTGCCAGTGAGTTTGCCAGTGCTGTGCTGCATTGGGCAAAAAAAGCTATAAAAACACAAGATAAGTAGTAAGTGTGCCTGCATCATATCTGATGCATGCTTCTGTGACATGACATTATGACAGCAAAGCATGCTGACATATATGCAAATGTAGCATTACACGCACACCATTTTGTTTAGTTTCCTTAATTACTGTTCCAAAATTGCGGATGCCAATCTTGGAGTGGTAAATAAAAATATATTACTTTAGACGTGCATGAAAGTGCATTTTGTAAAGGCAGCAGCCTGGCGCCAAACTGTGACTGCTGGTAGATCTAAGTAATAATTTTAAAAAAGACCACAAGAGAAGGAGTGAGGGTACAATTGAAGAGCAGGTGGGTAGAGAAGTCAAGTTGGGATGGGGAGCAAATGGGAGTGGGAGCTGGAGGGGAGCAATGGAGGCGGGGGACCTGAGAAAAATGAAAAGCAAAACAGAAAGCTGGTTGGGGAAATCAACAAATGACCTGGAGGAGGAGAGAGAGCAACAAGGTGCATGTGAGGGGCCAAGATGTAAGGGGGTAGCAGCACATATGGGAGAGAACGCAAAAACATGTACACTCTAATAGGTCATCACGTCAAAAGATGGTAAAGAATCTTCACTTCAAGGGAGGGAGAAGCACAAGAAGAGGAGAAGAAGCCACTGAATAATGATGCAAAGAAATTAGAGGATTGACTAGAAAGCCAACTTAAAGTAAGAAATTGGCTCCACAGGCATTCGCTGTAAGTATTGATATTGTCTGCAATAGGTCTTCAACATCAGCCAGCTAAAATATGTCCATAAGCTAGACCTAAATATGCGCCATGTCTTTATAGTTCGGAAGGATCTTCACTGATCGTTCACCTTCACCAATATTCTTTCTTAAATTGCTGCCTTGGTTTCTCCTCATCTCTATCCCTCCACTCCCATTTGTTATTTTCTGTGTCCTGAAGCCAAGGTCACTGTTTCCCTCATACACATCCTTCCTCAGCCCGCTTTGGGTGTTTGAGATTCCTCAGGGCACACAGGCATATGTCACAGAGCAGGGCATTATGTCACTCAAGAAAGCAGGGTTGACCCTTAGTTGGATGAGCACGTGACTCTGACAGGGTTGGATTGGGATTAGAAATCGGCCAGGGCACGCTAAAAAAAAGTGGGCCACATTTGCATATTGCCTTTCTGCAAAAGACTGCTTTGGCGAAGTTTTATAAAAAGAAGGGTAGGGGTCTCTGACAGAGGCATGTTTTCGTAACTTTACTTAGTAAAAAAAAACTGCACAGATTAGTTCACACTGGTGGAACACACCTGAAAACAAGTGAGGCTACTTCTGCTCAGACCCCAGCCCCTACTCAATCTGCACACATTAATGGGCCAGCCTAGTGAGAGAAAGGGAGTGACACCTCTGCCTGTTGATAAAAGGGAGGTAATGAACGCCCATCTGCCACCAGAAAGGCCACTCAGGCACCCACTGGGCCGCTAGCGGCATAAAAATAACACAGACACCGCCCAGATCGGCCCCCCAGGCTGCCCAAAAAAGCAGCCCACAGCTAGAACACGGATACCGGCCCCTCGCCCATTGTCCGAGTGCCCGCCTTACCAATCCGACCCTGGACTCTGATCACTTGCTCCCTGAATTTTAGAGCCTGTAACACCACTGAGCAGCTATCATGAAATAATTGCTTAAACCAGAACTGGCATGGCTGTGAGTCTGTGTGGAAGTCTGGCAGTGCCGCCCCACCTCCCTGACTCCTGTCAGTTCACCTTCCTTTATGTACTTTCAACTACTTCAGCGCTCGTTTTCCTGCCATAATCCGGAAGAGCCGGCAAACCTGCAATTTCCATAGAAGCGACCAAGCTACGCATTTGGAGAACCCCTAACCATGCCCTATGAAGCTTTGCCTCTGAATATTGAAAAAGAGCCCAGAAATGTGTCTCTTCCATCAGAAACAATAATCTTCCCTCCAATGTACACTTATTGCATTTGTTCATGGACGCCATTTACGAGTCGCAGCTGCGCCCCCCTGGCTTGCCTCGTGCAACCCCTGGCACTGTCCTTGCAAAAATCAATAGACAGAAGGAGAGAGAGAAAGAGAAATAAAGACAGCTAATACTTCCTTCCTAATATACTCCGACTCACACACACTCAGAGGCGGTAAGGGCAGTGTCAGAAACAGAAGTTAAACAAGGCTCGAAAGAGGACAATGCAGCAACAAGTACATTTCCGAATATATTTAACCAATAACCAGATGCATGGCTCATCGGTTTAATCCTCCAAGCACCTATATATGATTCATCAGTACACTGAGGATGAGAGTGACAGCTTGATGATGAGTGACAGCACAGTGAGAAGGGAAGACGGGTGTGAGCGAGCGAGGCGTCAGGAAAAGACAGGTTAGAATGACAGCTGTGAGAGGTGGACAGGCGATAAACTGAGGGTGCACACCTGCAGCTGTTTGAGCTCTCTTAGCAAACTTTCTCCTGTTTTTAAACGTTTTTCTGCCAGTTTGATCCATTACTCAGTGCCATCTTAACACATGGGCATGCCAGGCATTTGCCCGGGGGCCCCACGATCAGAGGGCCCCCATGCTAATCTATGCACAGACCAGTGGCTGAGAGCCTGCAGCTGCAAAAGAAAACGATATTGGGCACATCACCGACCATAAACTCGCTCTTTATGTGTGAAAAAAGGCGCTTTATTTAGACATGTGCACCTCACAATGTTCACCTTGGCCTTTGCCTTACAAAACTACACCGAACTATACATTTGTTCACCTACCTGGCTCCTCCCCACACCCCTAATATCCTTTCATTGCAACTGTTTAAGACCCCTACTTGGTCATTAACTGTTGAACTTTAACCCCTGTAACCTCTTACCTACTTCTATAAACATTGCCCTATCTAAATATCTGCTATCTTAACTTCTCATTTATAGCTTCCTCCTGGTGTAACTTGTTCACTACCGTAAACTTAACCTGTAACCCTGTAATAACTAGCAGCCAAACGCCCAGCACCGGCTTCAAGCGACAACCAAATACACTTTTCCCACCCCTATGCACAACAGAAATCCCAGACCAAGTAAAAAATTGATAGACCCCCTCCCCGCTAAAGGAAGGGAAGGTGGGAGGGAAAAATAGATTTCTTGCTCCCCGCCGGCTGCCGTGTCACCTCACTCAAAATGGTGACACGCAGCACAAGATGGCCGGATTTGTATCCTGCCTCCCAGCCCAATGGAATAGGCCAAAACGAGCTCAATTTGTAATCAGGCCGCACCATTGGTCCAAAACCCCAGGGGTGCAAGCCTCCCATGCGGTTGGCTGCCGCCCCAAAGCCCCATTTGAATATCATTTTATTTTCAGCTGCTGGCTCTGATCCAGGGTATTCAGGGAGGGGCGGTGCCGGGCCATGGGAGGCGGTTGTGTAGGTAGGGCCCAGTGCATTGCTTTTTCCGGGGGCCTATAATGGTGAGAAGACGACCCTGCCATTACCACATCAGTCATGACTGATAGGTTTGAGAATCAATCCAATTTAATTTTTTATCCATATTTAAAAATAAATACAGATAAGCGCATAAATTGATTTCTGTCAGTATTTTTCTGTAAAAATCAGTAAAAACAGAATACTGAAAACCTTAAATATGATTAAAACAACATAGCTGCATTACTTGTATTTTTGATTGTTCAAGATATTTTCAATTGCAGAAAAGCATTGTGGTAGTCTTCCCCTCTCCACTTGCTGGCAGATCCCACACATTTCCTTAGTCAGAAGACTTCACTTCTGGTTGTGTAATTGGGGTCAGCACTGAAACTGCAAGACGTCGACTGGGTAAAGTCGGCTTTGGAAGGAAACAAGAGATGGGGCCGCATATATTATCCGCCAGTCGCGCCAGAGTCTTAGTCAGAAGTTTAACAATTCAATTACGCATCCCAAACGCCGCTGCCGCCACACTGATTGAGGTTGCAGCCCATTGTAAACAACAGGCCTGCGTGGTAAGTGCGTTCCTCTAATGCAGGCCCCCGAGAAATGGATCTGTCTGGCTGAGTGCATGTGTTTGCAGATGCACCTAGTATGAGGCAGTCTGGATTAGGTAATGCCAATCCTGAAAGAAGGGCTTGGATAGGTTTTAGAGACGGCTCAGAATGAAACTCTATATGGCTATCTGAGCTCAAAAAGAACCAACAGAGGCAGTGGGCCTGATTCACAGAAACAGTTGTCTGCCACATGTCTAACGCATGCTCCTTATGCAAGGCCGGCTCTAAGGTGGTGCAACCGGTACTGCCGCACCTGGTGCTGGCTTTGGTGAGGGGCGCTGTGTTCAGAAATACCTTAATGGTTACAAAGCTGGTGAGCCTCCTTGTACGTCCAGCAGTTTTCAGGCAACAATAAAATTGTCAAGATAACTCCTGTTATTAAAGTTTCTGCTGGGGAAAGATCAAAATTGTGTCTAGTGGCAGTTTTGGCTCATCATAAAGTAGCGCAGAGAGTTAATGTGCCTGTTGCAAAGAACGTATACCATGCAGATCACAGAACTGAGTGTGAGTAGTGCTATAAAAAAATTACATTTATGGCAGAGAGGGGCTGTGAACAGATGAGAAGCGCTTTTGGAGAGTGGCAGTGAGGAAATTAGTGGAGAAGAGGTCAGGGGGCGGGACGCCAAAAAGACTGTCTCACTGGGCGTCATAACTGCTAAAGTCAGCAATGTCCTTATGCATGCTCTCGATTTGTCAATACATACCAGAGCTTCAACTGAAGCCAACATTCGTCAATACTAGATTCTGTTTGCTGTACTTGCGCTACTTCCACAAATTTAGATGAGGATAGCAAATTCATTTTTAGCTTCTAATTTACACATTTCTCCACATTTACAGAGCATTTTAAAATGTTCAAAGGTCGATTTTGCTTCGTTTTTAAGTATGTATAATTTAGTAATCTACTAATATAATTTTATTTTTTAAACAGTTGTGGGCCCCTGGAGTAAGCGTTGTAAATACAGTTTGAGAATCACTGCAATAGGCTTCCATGACATCAATTATTGTGATGCCACCAGAATCAAGGTCATGTGATACCACGTCCTCAGATTCAGAGTCAAAGACGATACAATGTCACTTCCTGTCATTCCCTTGAGGGCAAGAGGTATGGAATGTCACTTCTCCTCCCATTGGAATTTTGGCTAATTAATGTTCATATAGATATCCTAAAGCCTAAGTGTGTGTTGTTTGCTTTTATGTGAAGAACACACTTTGAATTAAGGAACATAAGGTATTCACAAATGTTCTTTTCACATATATTTCCACCAAAATAAATGATATTCCGAGACATGGCACTCCATCTTATGTATATCTTGTGAATCCTCCTCAGCCTAAAGCGCTTTACTGCTCTATCTGACCAGCTGAAGCGTGGTTTATTTGGTTGTAATGTAATGGGTCAATTAACTGTAGTAAATTCAACTTCAAAATGTTAATCTACTGTTCATTGCATGTCACTGGCTTTGCCTCTGAAAGTCCTCCATGAAAGTCTAATTTTGCACACAATTTCGAAATCCTACTTGATCAGGTGCAGCAAATTGACAATATATCTTAGCTGGCAGAATACCTTTGGTCAGTCCCATATATGGGAAGAAGGCAGAGGTGATAGAAGTGTTCAGAACTTTCTTGAGCTCATCACCAGTCATCTTGCTCCTGAGGTTGAAGACATGATGGGGACAGGAGACCGTTGGTGCCCCCGAGTGCACAGAGTTCATGATGGAGATCGTGACTTGAGTTGTGAGAGGGTCCAAATGAGTAAACAGGAGTTTGAGGTTAGTGTTCGTGGGAGTGAGCAGGCTTCTGCTATCGGCGGTGGGGGGTTGGGGTTTGAAGTTTTCATAGATGACTAGATCTTGTTGTGTTTGCCAGGGTGTCACATAGTTCTGGGAAGGGGGCAATGTCATTCCTGGTGGCTGCGAGTTGGAGAACTCCTTCACAATTGCAAAGAGCTCCTTGCTGCAGTTTGTACTGGCTTCTATGTGTTCTGCTAGGGCGATCTCCTTTGTATTTATCAAGAGGAGGTGGTACTGGTTGAGTGATGTCTTGTAGGTGGGGTGGTCTCCTGTCTCTTTGCTGGTGCGCCACTTCCTTTCTAGTTTCCGGCAGTGAAGTTTGGTGGATTTTAGCTCTGCAGTGAACCAGCTGTTTCTTCTGGCAGGTCTTTTAGATTAGATTGTCTTGACGTGGGCAATTGCGTGAGCACATTCTGTGATCCACTGAGAGAAGTTCGAAACAGCCTTTTCTGGGTTAGATATTATGTTTGAGAGGTGGAAGTCGACAGCATTTTTCCACTCGTCTTCTGGTATATTTTTCCAATTTCTGCGCATGGAGCTAGGGGGTATGGTACCAGTGTTGGTTGGCTCTGAAATGACGAAGTGAACACTGTAGTGGTCGGTCCAAGCGAGCTGTGAGACGCGGTTGTACTTGATGCTATTGGTGGACGTAAAAATGGAGTTGAGCATATGTCCGGCGATAACAAGTTGCTTGAGGCCGATGTTGCTCATGCTTTCCAGGAGGTCGGTTGTGTTGGTGTTGCTGGGGTTGTTGTTGTGTGAGTAAGATCCTCTAGGAAAATTTAGTGCCCAAAGTCAATGGCAATCAGGGCAATGAGGTTGGGGATGGTGTTACAGATGATGGCGTGTGGTCCTGGTGGTTTGTAGGTGAGGGTGCCTATGATGGTGTTTTTTCCCCTCTGTGTGGAGTTGGAAGTTGAGATGCTCCATTATCTGGGTCAAGTCGTCTTGGAAGGTAGAGCAGTGGATGGTGTCTTTGTAGACGATGGCAATTCCTCCTCCGTTTTTGGTTGGTTCTATCCCGGTGTATTGCCTTGTAGCCTTTGGGGGTGGCGATGACAATGTACGGTGCACAGTGCAGGAATCAGCTAGATCTCTGTGAGGAAGATGATGTCCGGGGATGAGGCATGACATTGTGTCCTGATCTTTGTGCTGTGTTTGCAGATTGATCGTGCATTGAGTAGAATGAGTGTGCCATGGCGGTGGACACAGTCAGGTTTACGGTGTCTCTGGGATTGTTGGTTGCTTTGGTGTTGCCGGTGAAGCGTCAACACTGGCAAAAGAAAGTTCCTCTGGTGGTGCGTGGAGAAGTGCGGCAGCAGTTGTTGGTAGTGCAACCGGGGTCCATGTTTCGGCACTCTGCGGCAGTGTAGCTGCACGGGGTGAAAGAACTAGGTTTCCTGGAGCTGGTCGTCTGCGCTGGGGCATCCATATGTAGTCCTAGGAGGTGGGAGGGGCCAGCAGGAGGCTGGAGGGTACTGAAGAGCGGGAGAAAAATGGAATGAGCAGCTAAAATAGTTGCAGAACAGCCTAAGATCTTACAATATACAAAATACAAACAACGCAGTTGACATGAAAAGCAGATCGTTACTGGGAATAGGGCCTCGAACAGTCAGATGCCAGCTGGTGAACGGCTGCAGCGGGGGGAGCGACAACATCGACTTTGAGGTCATGGAGCGCTCGGAGGTCGTGCGGAATGTGCCAGGCTTTCTCAACCGCTGTTGGCCCAATGTGCCAGGCTACCGATGGTTGGAGCCACCCTCGGGCCCCCGTCCGTTGTCTTGCAGCCCATCTTGAGGAAAAACACAGTAAAATCAAGCAGCTCCCTGGCCCCGGACAAATCGCTCTGGGAGCGCAGCTTGCACTGCCCATCTCCCCAGCTGACTGTTAGGCACACTCTAGGCCGCGCAGGCCTTGTGTCGCCTCTGCTGCGGCCCATCTCTGCTGCTCCCTAACATGCTCCCACCCAGCCTCAACCTCCCCAAAGCATCAGGAGGCACCCCTGGAGCTACCCCATATATCGCGGGGGAAGGAAGAGGCAGGTTCATATCGGATTGGGGCTGTGCGGTGCAGAGCTGCTCTAAGCTACGACCATCATGTACAGCATCATGGCCATGCCCGACCCAATGTTTTATCCATAGGGAAACATTTTTCCACGGGGAGAAATCCCTTCTCTTATACCCCTGATTATTCAAGGAACAAGGGGCACTTTCACCACTTATATTCACACCAACCATAGCATTTCCAAAATTAAAGAAAGTTGTGTAAGTAGAGTGAGAAAAGGTGTTGGTAGTGTTAACGCGGGATTACTGGTTACTAGTTACCTTACCAGATCCCAAACCAAGTCGACTGGATCGTTGGTACCTGTCATTGAGTAAAAGGTAATCTAACAATAGGTCAATCAATTAAGAACTTACACCACTCTAAATGACCACTGACCAGGATTAAGTTTCAAAGATTTAATATAAAGTCAAAGATAACTGAAGATACAAACTTCTCAAGTTGAGGTTCAAAAGATAAACTGGTATCACTATGAACATAAATTCTTTGAACAATCTGAGTCTACAAAACAGAATAATGAGTACAAGTTCGAATATCATGAGCGTTGCCAAAATGGATACAAGTTGCAACCTCAAAGTCATTACAGAAAAGAAAATTAAGGTTAGTCTGTCCCTACACTATACTAAGTGACATCCCTACTTAACAAGATCTTTACCCCTCTAGGTGTCAGCCGTGGTGACTTCCTAAGAAGATCACGCACTTCTCTTTGTCTCTTCTCTGATAATGGGTCTCTCCTGATCAGTCTATCTGCCTACCCATCCGCTTCCTTAGGCTCCCAAAATCATCTGCTCTGCTCTCCTCCCGGGTCGCTTTCCCTAATACCAAATCACATTTCCGATAGGAACGCCCCTTGGGACGCCCCTCACGTGGTACATCTTTGCGCGGTAAACTCCATGATGGTACTCTTCAAGACCCTCGTTAAAGTTGACCTTGGCTCCCAGGCTTCTTCTCCAGTGCGCCGATACCCCCTGAAATTCCTGAAAACTCCTACAGGCCTGCGCCAAGCGCCACTGAACAAAGCCCCTTTCATTCTAGCTGATTAGGACCCTCGCACCTGCATACAGTCCGTCCTGCAGTGGGCCTCAAATTCCAGACTCCACCATATCTATAGGTCGTAAAGCACACGCGAAGCTCTGTACTGGACGCCTCTCGACTTCTCTTCTAACGAGCACATGGCACATCAAAGGAGATGACATTATCAGTTCAGGCCTACTTGATTTACATGAAGCGGGTCCCTGCACTCTAAAACATTAACTTGATTTAAACAGCATTCTTAACTAGCATACGTTTCTAAAACAACACATCTATAAAGCATATATTCCCGTACTAAGTTTTGATAATACAATTTTGGAAGAACCATGTTAACCCCATCTCACATTATTTTAGCAGCACGTTTAGATTTGCTGTGAATTGCCCTAAGGCCTACACAATGTAACTGGTTTTCAGAGTTCCATTCAACTCTTACATGATTCCTTTAACATGAGAACGTGAGGTTTTCATATTCATCCCAAACATTTCTACATTAATCTCACACAGTTATGACTATTGTTACTCTACTTAAACATTCTATACATTTCACTACTGAATATAAGGCACTCTGTGTATTTCACTTCTAGATATAAAACACTCGTGTGCAGCGCATGTTTAAACTAACTACGTGCTTGTAAATATGGTGCACTTATACATTTTTCAGACTTGTGCTCTCTCAGTAGTACTAATGAATACCCACATGTCCTAATTTACGGGATATTACCAATCACCACCTCTTTGACCTTCTTCAGCAACTCCAATTTTTCACTTATCAAATAAACTGACTGCTAGCAAATCTTATCAGTTGTAAATTCCATCTGCTCAGTTAAATGTATACAGAACATTTGTTGTTAAAAGAAATTATGGCTGAGCGATATCAGTGTGGCACGTGTGGTGAGGGCAGGATGCTGGAAGCAGGAGACCAGGAAGAGTGGGGCAACCAGAGAGCAGAAAATAAGCATGCGTCAACCCCAAGGTGCTGGTTTCCTTTGAGGAGGACATAGTCCAACCACATTAGAGAGCCGAGATATTAAACCGGGAATGTCAACGGCAAATCAAGCACACACGGGGGATCAATCTAACCTGAGCATTGCTGCTCAGTAATCAGCTACCATGAGCCCACCAACTTTCATCCATTTATTAAAGCAACACAAGGCCACCACCCCCATAGTCAGCTTTTTGGTGCAGTCCTAGTCATTTTGAAAAGGACCGAATGTTGTAGTTACACGGTTACTATTGAGGAATAAACCCATAAATAGCTGCCCATTTTCAGGCAGAATATATATTCCAACAGGACTAAGAATACTAGAATGCCATCAAAAGGTGCCAAACAGACCTTGGTTTAAGGTTAGAATCCTAAGAATGTTCAAAACTTGCACCTCAGCTCCACAGGCACACACATCCACACACCCAAATACCAACGCCCTGATGAAATTAAAACAGAAAGGAAAAGAGCAGCCCTCAGTGATGAGGTGTGCCGTCTAACACTGCAGTACTATCTAGAGTAGTGGACGGCAGCTCAGCAAAAGAACCAACCCATCAATCTAAAACCATCGATGAGTCAACCAACAGAATTAAGCAGATATCAGACCTCTCCGCATCCCAAATAATTTTCCATAATTACTCGAAATAATCCAGCCCCACCGTTACTGACATACCGCTGGTTTCTGGTCATCGTGGAGAAAAAAGAACTGAATGCACAAGACCCTCAACGAAATAAGAGGTGCAACGGGAGACAAGTGGAAGCCAATAATATCCCGAGGCGTTTACCAGAAATGCATCCCAGCTTGGTGCAGGTGGAAAGCAGGAAAAGCTGGTGCCAAAGAATGTGTCTAGAAGCATTGCAAATATGCAAAGGAGCCCGACAAATGTAAGAGCTGCAATCCTTTACCACAGTGCAAAGAAACAGTGAATGCTTTGTTAGTCCAGCCTAAAAATATAAAATGCTGAAAGTAAAATTAAAATATATAGTTCTATGGACTAGGGGGCATATTACCAACCAATAGAGATAATTTTTGTCTCTAACTTGTTTAGAAACAAAAATTATCGCCGCACATCGGCGATTTTTATCGCAGATAAACCTTGCTATTAGCAAGGTTTATCGCAAATGCGATAAAAAACGGCCGCAATGCATGAATATCGCTGAAAAGTCAGCGATATTCATGCATTATCGAGCAAATGCTCTTAGCCATGTTATCCACCTCCCATTGGATAACATGGCTAAGCACTGCTCAGGGCAGGTGTTAGCTTTTGGAGATATTCGCGCTTAGCGCGAATATCTCCATAAGTTGGTAATAGGAGATAGCGATGTTAGCGACTGTTTCCAGGCGCTAACATCTTGGCACGCCCACTTTGCATGTCATTAATGATAAATATCACTGACATGCAAAGCGGGGTCCAAGATGGTCACTATCTCCTATTAGCTGTCGCTAACTGGTGTTAGCGACAGCTTGGTAATAGGGAGATAATTTTATCTCCGCTTTCTTGGCTTTTAAAGCCAAAAAAGCGGAGATAAAGCTCTTGATAATATGCCCCTAGGTTTTTAGATCTCACAGACTGCTTCTTCACATGTTATGCTAAATTAGCTATTCAAGAAGGCCAACCACAGACAAAAAGAACATTGTCATTTGCAGCAGAACCATGAAGACAGAAAATGCACTTATCGGTGCCAGACATGCACTCCCCAGGGATGCTGCCTTCTCTGAAACCAGTGAGTCATATGCATAACAACCGCTCTGATGGTTGAATTGTTTTGAAGAAGCAGGTTAAAAACAGAGAAAATGAGGGCACTGGAGTTCCCCTGCAAATAAACATGCAGGAGCTGTGAAGTAAAAGTATCCCATACTAATTTTTCATTTGCTGACTGATCAGGGAGTACATTGTCTCGGCTGAATGACCATGATTCAACCAGCTCATGGTGATGCATATTTATTTATCGGGTTTTGCATAGCACAAACTTGACCTGAAGGCATCAGAGCGCTTCACAGAGTTTGCATAGCAGCAATTACATCAGTTACCTTTGGAGTCAATATAAATACATAGCGACAATAAGTAAACAATGTTTACAGAATACATCCGGATATGTTGACGATACTGTTTTGAGGTAGATACGGTATATATGTGTATAGCAGAGCAGTGAGTGCACAAATTACATGTAGAATAAATAAGTATACAGAGTAATATTATATAAAGGGAATTTGCATAGTGAAATCCTTCATTGTGGAAGGTACTAAAGAGAGGGCCACTTTGGATTGCAAGCTGGCAAATCCAATTCCAGAAGATATAGTTGAATATCTTGAAAAGATGGCTACACTTTATATTTGTAGTTCCTGAATACAATGCATGTTGTCAACATAGGCAGACTGTCTACAGACTACTGTAGTCTAGTGTCTACAAAAAATACCCTGATAAGGACTCAATGCCTGATAATGGCGATGCCTGGCGTCAATGGCATCTCAATATGCTTTTATTATTTCCAACATAATGTTTCTAGTTAATCTGTTTTGGCCACTTCCAGCATATCTCGCTACTCCCACTTCTCCACACGTTTTCCTCAGTCTGTTGCTTTTCCAGGCAGGGCAAGACAACCTCATTGCCCGGTGTCCCGGTTGAAACAAGTGCTGTGGAAAGGTCTTTGAGCATTTACATACTGCCCAAGAATTATACTGATACAAAACACCTTGTGTGATCAACACCAACAAGAACACATTCACTGCAAATGAAATTTACATAGATTGATTGAAATAGAAGGGGATCATAAACAGTCATCTGGAAATTCCACAGAAAAGAAACTTTGAGCTTTTGATCGCGACTTAAAGCTTCCCGTTGCGAAGCAACGGAGACAGAACAAATGTATGACAAAGCTGAGAATACTGAAAACTAGAAGCAAGCCCACAATCCGTTCAAACAAAATCCAAGAGATGAGGTAGGAATCATGTAAACAGAAAAAAAAACCTGATAAAAGCAACACAGACCAAAGAAAAAGAGGCACATTGTTTGATGCTCCAAAGACGAATTGTGTGCAAGATTCTATAGAGTGCACCATCGTACCTAGCAGAGTTCACAGAACAAGAAATTTGCATTATTGCCTAGTTTGGGAAATTATTAATTTAATAGACTCTTGGTCATTTACTTTACTTGTCCCGGATTGTAAGTAAGAGCACTAGGACCCAAAGGTATTATAGAAGGGAAGACATCCAAGCCTTTCATCAGGAATTGAAAGAAATGGTGCTTTGTGCATCAGAGGTACTTCATGATTTTAGACGCGAGCAAAAAATGAAAGAAGGAGGGCCCATGATGCTTTGCAAAACCAGATTTCCACCTGGCTGAAGGAGAACCTAGAGCTGGGCAAGGCAGTCCTGAGGATCAGTAAAAGATGAAGTGGGTGCCCCTGCAGAATTGACACCAACAAAGAAATTCATCCAGGTGGATGTGGAAATGGAATGTTTGTACGGATGATGCAAATAAGCAACTAACGCAGATCTTTTGGTTATTGTGGCTCAAATCATACATGTAAAAGGCATTTGCATCCAATATGATCTCCTATTAACACAAAATCTACGCACTTTCCTCCTTAGTTTTGGCAACTTGTAATTTCCAGGACTCTAGAATTTATTATTGTTGCTTTCTGTTTGAACTGCAGCAGTTCATTATCTTGCTCCTGACACAAAAATCATTAGGGCGGGGTCAGGTGCACACAATGAAAAAACCCTATGGTGATCCTGGATAACGCGAAAACTGGGCGATGTGTACAAGCCTCCAAAAGTACAATTTCCCTTATCAGCCTCCTCATTCCCAGGTGTCTCCGTATAGTCCCAAAATGACCCTAAAATGTCAATAACAAAATCAATTTTCTTCACCCTTTTCAGACCTATTGCCCACATTCCTCATCCTTCTCCATCACTTATTCTGATTCTTTGACACCTCAATTGCTTCCTACTCTTTTTATCTCAATGTACTATTTTTCTCTCAATGAGCGTCCTGTGTTTTGTCCTGCATACACACTTTGTGAAATTGCTAAGACACTCAAAACGTATTTCAAATGGCATAATAAAAATGAATGGGTCTTTTAAATGTCCACTATTTCAACAATATTCATTTAGACTAATTGTATCAATTCAAGAAACTTTATTTCGGTTTTGAATTACAAACCATAAAAGTTACACAAACAAATACATCAGGGTAAATTGTATCTCAATGTCTCTTATACATCTATCCTGAGACCCTGAGTGACAGGTGAGGTCCCTTTGTGGTCTGTGTGCTGCTGAGACACCTACCTGCCTGTACGCAGTGTTGATAGTTGATCTGGTCTGTGTGTTTAGGAGCTGTAGAGACTCCGGGAAGCTATTGGCTGGATGCTGTTATGCTCTTGGAGTTTCTCTTTTTAAATGAGTATCAGTCTGTAAACATTCGGAACTGGGGGTAAAGCTCACAGTATCATGGAGGCACATTGAACAATTGGGTGGGAGTTAGGGTTCTGTATCACAAGTGTCTGTAAGGATGGGTGTTGGTCTGAGCGAGTTGTCCAAGCGGAAGAAGGAAAGGTGAGTATGTCTTCACAGAGTGAATCAGTTGATGAATACAAAACATTTTTTATTGGTGGCATGTCACTATTAGGATTGTGAATGTGAACTGGTTGCATGTGCCTAATTATCCTCTTAGTGTAAGGGCTGCTCATGGCCTCTTGAGGATAGAATGCCGGGAAGGTACTCCTTCGCAATCGGAGGGCGCTCTGAATGGTCTTAACGGCCAGAGCCTGGCAGCCACTGTGCCTGGAGAGAGGGAGTGACTGGCCAGGACGATGGATGGATTTGTCTTCATCTGACTGGCCCAGAATCTTCTGTGAGCACCAATCAGCCATGAGAGTTGGAGTTGAGAGGCTGTAATGAGAGGGCATCTCTTCTCAGGCGGGTGCTCAGAAACTGCATTTAGACTGAACTGTTTTTAGGCTAATCTTTTGGGAAAATGAGGGATGTCTGTACTTGTAAAGCTGACCCATGTGCGGGAAGGGTGTCCCACACGCCTTCAGCACTGAGAGTGAATTATTTATCAAAGACATTTAGAATTCTTGATCTTTGCAAATTTGTTCTCTGGCACGAATGTCCGGCAAACTCTAATATCCTTCCTTTAATGAAGGGCAAAGCATTTTCCTCACAGGATGTCAGTAAGATGCCAGGAAAGCTTGTAATTATGCTCTGTAACTCACTGTATAGCTTCTAGGGAACAGACATTGATACTGCATCAAGACAAAGTTACATTCAGCTCCAACCGCAAGTCCAATCAGAGTGGACCGTCTGAATAATGACAGCCAGACCTTGGCAGGGTCCCAGCTGCACTTAAGTGGCATGAAACACTTTATGGTCACTGTTGTTGTTGCCAGGTTTGTTGTGCAGCTTGAGCCAGTGGTAATGTTTGCTCTTTGGAGATATGGTGGGGGTGCAGAAATGCACAGGGATGACTCAACATCATTCCTATTCTACAAAGAATCCTGTGGTGAGTCTGACCCTCTGCACCAGAGTAGGCAAGTCTGACCAGGGAGCGCATGCATTAAATACCAACACAGACAAGAAAATATATACTAGTATATAGCAGCAAGGGTATGCACTAGGGACCAGTAGCTACCTCAGACGACCATCTTACCTAGCCTACCTGCAACAAAGATGTTGTGTGTGGACTGGTGCACCACGTGCCAGACATACGTATCTCTACACAAAGACCTCTACAACCGCAAAGACATTCAAATGAGTGCACACACCTTGGTAAGATTACTGCTTTAAGAATGTATGCTATGGATTGACACTTTACGGGTGGGGGTGGGTGTAGAAGACCATGTTTACAGGAAACAAAGTTTAAAAAAATAGCATTCTCACAATCCAATGTGAGGCCGCAAGTCTAGTCCTGTACACCAAAAGCCTCTTCCCCCTCACTGGAGAACTGGTAAATAAAGCGCCCACGAAAGTTTTAACTAAAATTCCTCCCTTTTTTCTCCAATACCTGCTCCAGTTCCTAATAAAATGAAACATCTGCAACATCGTGTAAGGAGGTGAGGCCATCCTTTTTGGGTTGCATAATTTTAGAATATCAAACATTAGTTTATAAAGAAAGCATATCCCATACATGTACAAGTATATTGATGCTAACTAGCAGGTGCTGGAAAAGCGAAGTGTTATCACACATTTGGAGAAGAAAAACAAGACGTTAATACATTACAAATGATTCTTGGAAAACCCGGAGATATTTTAAGGCATGAGCAAAGTGGGCTATGTATAGCCCAAGGCCCCACCTTTCATGGACTACCTAGTTATTTGGTCAGGATAGTGCCCCTCATCAATTTATCCTAACTGTCGCTGAAATAACTACTTAAAAAAAACAGCTACTTGAAATGAAATGAAAAATTGCATTTATAGAGCGCATATACTACCCGAAGGCCTCGCAGCGCTTTAACTGAGAACCAAGGCAGCCAACTTAGATAATTAACAGATATTACTGAACAAGTGGGTCTTTAAAAGCCTTCTGAATGCCATCCAATTGTTGTTCTCTCTAAGGATGAGCGGAAGAGAATTCCATATTCTCGCAGCATTATGTGAGAATGAACGACCGCCCCAGCGAGCTTTGTTTATCTTGGTCGTGGTGGCTAATTGTAATGAGCTTGAGCGCAAGGCTCTAAGGGGAAGGTAAGGGGTAGCTAAAGGGTACATTATGGCGGGACCAGTTCTACGAATTGCTTTTTGGACAAGACACATAGCCTTAAATTGTACCCTCGCTGCCACCGGGAGCCAGTGTAACTTTTTCAAGGCATGTTTGGCCGACTGCCAGCGTGGAATTTGAAAAAGCAGCCGGGCCGCACAGTTTTGGGTGACCTGAAGTTTGTTAATCACTGCCACAGGGGCTCCCAAATAGAGAGCATTACCATAGTCCAGGCGTGAGAGTATCAGAGCCTGGACCATGACTCTCCTCGCCTGGAACGGGAGCAGAGGGAGCACCTTCCGGAGCATTTTCATCAACCCAAAACAGATGGATGCAGTTTTGATGGCCTGGAAGGTAAAGTCCAGAGATTTATCGAGCCAGACTCCCAGGCTTTTTATCTCAGATTTAGGGAGAGGAGGGGGGCCTAGACATGTAGGCCAGAAGGAGGCCAAACTGGTAGGTGAAGGGTTACCCAGCAACATGACCTCCGTCTTCTCGCCATTCAGTCTGAGGTAGGAGGATTTCATCCACTTAGCCACTGCTTCTAAGCATAAACCCAGCGTGCTAGACGACCCCTCAGAGTGGTCTAATGAGAACACCAACTGAGTGTCGTCTGCATAGGTGACAATACGGACGCCAAATGGATGAACTATCTCCGCTAAGGGCCTCATGTAGATGTTAAAAAGTGTGGGGCTTAGGGCAGAGCCCTGGGGAACCCCACAACTGAGTGGCTGTTTGGTGGATACAGCCTCGCCCTCAAACACCTGGAAGAAGCGCTCGTCCAGGAAGGATGCAAGCCATGCCAGGGCTGCGCACGACACTCCCATGCCCTTCAAACGATGTAATAGGGTGGCATGGTTCACCGTGTCGAAAGCGGCGCTGAGATCTAATAATATAATGGCTGCTCTCCCTCCCTTGTCCAGCACCGTTCGTGTTTCTTCCGTTACTGCTAGCAGAGCTGTCTCAGTCCCGTGTTGGGGACGGAATCCCGTCTGAGAGACAGATAGCAGACTATTGGATTTCAGATAGTCTACCAAGATGTTATTAATATGCTTTTCTAGCAGTTTACTGGTCCAGGGTAACAGGGAGATAGGGCGGAAATTGGCTAGATTGTTTTGGTCTAAGGAGGGCTTTTTTAAAAGAGCCCTGACCATCCTTCCTTCTTTATTTCATCTTGTGTTGTTTTTTGGCCCAGCTTACTAAAACTTTCAAAGGCGAACAAGAGGTAAGCGTTAATAATTCTGATTAGGCTTGGCTAGGTTCTGATTGGGATTGGCTAGGTTCAGATTGGGATTGGCTAGGTTCTGAATGGGCCTGGCTTGGTTCTGATTGGGATTGGCTAGGTTCTGAATGGGCCTGGCTTGGTTCTGATGTGGCTTGGCTAGGTTCTGATTGGGCTTGGCTAGGTTCTGATTGTGATTGGCTATGTTCTGATTGGGCCTCGCTTGGTTCTGATTGGGCTTGGCTAGGTTCTGAATGGGCCTGGCTTGGTTCTGATTGGGCTTGGCTAGGTTCTGATTGGGCCTGGCTAGCTTCTGTTACGTACTCATGCTCAGCCCAATCACACATGCCTTGCATTCTGTTCTCAAAGCAAACTGAAGGGGAGCGGTGGGCCACATGTTGCCATGAGCTGTCACTGAAAGGTCGCTATGGAGCTGCTCAGTGCCAGGCATGCGCAGCCTTGCAGACAGTAAACATATGTATGCTCAGAAAAGGTGAGGCAGCAAAACTGAAGTAGAAAGGTGGGTGGGTGTTTCCTAAAAGCATTTGCTGTTCTTGCCTGTATGTTAATTATGGGCTGCCATCAAGTGGGCCAGGGGACCCACCAGTCAGGTCCACTCGGTGCTCCCTGTCCCACAAAATATATTGTAGAGGTCAGTGCAGAATGGCATCATTTTACAAGTGACTGTTAAGGATCTTTCCCCTATCCGATCTGTTCATACTGAGCATACCCAGGGATGAAGCCTAGTGTTTTCTAGGCTCTGGCGAAATTTCAATTAAGCCAGCATAATCTGCATAACTGAGAATTTCACACAATGTTTGTTACGCAAAATTCCTCAAATTGCTCGATTAAGGTTCATAGCTTAATTTCATGCAATTTTTCCCAAATATCACAGAATAATGCAAAAGCTCCTGATTAAAATCATGATGTGCAGAGTAGCTGAAATAGGTATACTATTGTGATTCAGTTGCACCGATTCCGGTTTAATGCCCGATGATGGCAATGCATAGTGTCAATGCCATCTTAATATATTTTTATTTATTTTTAATTTAACTTTGATTTGATCTGTTTTGGTGTCCTACTGCATACAATTTGGAAGGGACACCCTAAACACGCTCCTTCCAAGCACTGATTTGCAAACCCAAGGTTACTGAATCGCTATTTGACTTTTGTACACTTAAGAAAGCTTTTAGCAGTGTCAAATGGCCCATTCTGCGATTTGGGCCATTTGCGACCTCCCAAAAAGGTTTGTACATTAGGCCCTGACAGCCAGATTCATCATTCTCCCGTTTTGCGAGCCCCTAATAGCGATTCATAAGGAATCGCTATTAAGGACTTGCAAAACGGGATTCATGAAGGAATTGCAAAAAATATTGCGATTCCTACATGTTCCTTATTTGCGATTAGCAAATTGCTAATCGCAAATAAGGAATAACTCCCCATGCATTCCTATGGGCCTACAGGCCCATAGGAATGCATGGGGAGTTATTACTTATTTGCGATTAGCAATTAGCTAATCGCAAATAAGGATGCGATTTCAAGGGTGCAGGGGTGTCCAAAGGATACCCTGTAGCACCCCTGAAATGTAATCTACATTGTTGTTGCGCACACACATGTCCAAAGGACATGTGTGTGTGTAACATGCAACTTAGAAAAATGCATTTAAATGCATTTTTCTAAGTTTTTGCTATTTACCACGAGGTCTGACCTCTCGGTAAATAGCGGCCCAAATTTGCAATTTCGCAATTTTAAAATGATTCATGAATTGCATTTAAGGAATCTCAAATAGAGATTCCTTAAATGCAATTCTTCGCAAATGTGCGAATTCTTTAATAGCGAATTTTGCATTTGGGATGATGAATCCCAAATGCAAAAATTGCACTCGCAAAAGGCAAGATTCTGAGAATCTTGCCCTTTGCAAGTGCAATTTAGCTTGATGAATCAGGCTGTAAATGCCTTATTTGCATTTGTGTAATTATGCTCAATGTCATGTAATTTTCCACAAAATCACAGAATTATGCTAAAGCAAACTACACAATTTTCTCACACCACTAGTGTTGTCATGCGTAAACTTTTTTCCCTGAACTCCCCTTGGTGCTCAAGGCTTCTGTGCCAGAGCTCCTCTGGTCTTCAGAAATTCTAATATCAATCTGTGCATTTCAGTGCAGCACTAAGACGAAGGGTACGAAGGGTGTAAGGAGACATGACTACCTCAGAAGCAAATGATCAAAATAGAAATAATTGCAGGTAATTACTATCCTACAGTATCTGTCCTTTAATGAGAAGTCTTGGTACTCTCCTATTGTACTGTATTGTAATGCTTGTACTGCCACTTTCAAATTGTAGAAGTGCAGCTACTCTGTACCATGCAGTACCTGCCAATTTAAAATACTGCCTGAAGCAGGTAAAGTCTCAGGGGCAGATTTACAAGCCCCCTGCGTCACTTTTGTGACGTAGCGGCGGTGCAAAAGATGTGCATGGTGCGGGGTATTTACAACGTGACGCATCTCCCAGATGTGTCATGTTGTAAAGCCCTGCGCCAGAAGGAGGCGTTACATCGCAGGGGAGGGTGTTCCGGCGCAGGAACGCCTCCCAAAAGTGGCTGAGTGAAATCTACAAGATTTCACTCAGTCACTTTTGGGCCCATGCTGCGTCAAAACCCTGCGCCTGCTTGAAGCAGGCTTAAGGATTGACGCAGCATTGTGGTGATAGAGCCCCCCCGGAGCATTGCTGGAGCTGCGTCGCACTTGCGACGCAACTCCAGCAATGCGCCGCTTTTACGGCACAGATGCGTGACGCATCTGTGCTGTTTTTCCCCCATGGTGCCCACATTGTAAATGCGGCGCATCCTGGGTGGTGGAGCTGCGGCGCCCAATAACTGGCGCATCCCTACTGATATGCAGGGATGCACCAGTTATTGTAAATCTTCCCCTCAGTGCTTATCTCCTGTTCTCTCTTCAGCAGGAGTAAAATATATAGAGACCCGAAGAACTTGGATGATGGAGCTAAGCTAGCCTTAAAAAATCTTATAAGTGTGAGAGAGAGGAGCTGAGCTGGGGTGAGCTGAAGAACACTGTTGAGAAGGCGGTACTGCACACTTGGCTGGCCTCTCTGCAAGTGATATTCTAGGAAGAAGAGGAAAGTGCAGATCATGCTCTCACCCCACAGGAAAATTGCATTTTTAGCTGTAAAATTATCCAAATGTACAGCTTGTGAGATTCCGGAAAGAAAGACCTGACACTAGTTAAGTGCATTTTCCTTTAAGCCTGCCGCAGCTAGACAGATAACACAACAGAATGGTTCCCCATGTCAAAGGCCACAGATAGGTCTAGAAGGATTAAAACACGACCAGCCACTGGTACAAATCTATTTCATCAATGTTTAGGCACTCTATTAGGGGATATAAAGTTCCAATATTGTTGGCGACTTCACCTAGAATAAGAAGGGCATTATTGCCACGGCATTCTCGCAGTATTTTTCTTCCTTTGCCTATTTCTTTCCTTATCCTTCTTTCTCCCCTCTCCCCGCCTTATCTCAGTTCCTATTGTTTTCTCTATAGATCCTACTTTGATACCCTCCCCCATCTTTCACTCCACTTCATCACCTTCCCTTTCTTCCCACTTCTCCTCGTCACACTCCCTGATCCCTGTCATTTTACTCTCCCCTCCCTCTCTGTTCTCTACAACATCCTCCCCTTTAACACCTTTTACTTGTTTATCAAAATCTCCATTCCTACCCCTTGAATTTCCCATCACATTTTCCTCTCTTTATTCTGCTCTCTCATCGTTTCTCCCTGTTGTTATCCTCCTCACTCCTCCATTTCTCTACTTCCAATTTCCACTCTCATTCTTGCTTTCATCTTTTCCTTTCCTTCCTTCTCTCAGTTCCCTCCCCATCTCCTTTCCCTTTATATCCTCAGGTTCTTCCCTCATTTCTTACCCTTTGTATACCTCTCTCAAACTTCCCTACTATCCCCTCCTTATTCTTTGCTCCTTCTTTATTTTGGACCGTTGCCTTTCTTTCATTTCTTCTCTATCTTCTTGCTCTCATCTCTTCTGCTGTGTACCCCTTTCTCATCCTATATTCTCTTTCATTCCCTTTCTATCCATTTCTCCTTTCTCTGTTTACATCTTTCTCTCCCTCCTCTTTACTCTTAAAAGCCCAAGAAAATGTCAATAGAGCTACAACACTTCTGTGAGAGAGGTTGGGGCTGGAAGACATGTATAATGATCTGAGAGTAATGAACAGTCTGGAAAGGGTACACTAAATGCCTATAGACATTGGGTAGGAATATAACTGAAATAAGGCAAGGGTAAAGCTGGGGATCAAATATCTAGACTGAATGAGGCTTGCAGGCCTCATCTGCTCTTACGTTTCTACAGTGTACAGTAAAATATCTCTATAAGCTTTGCCTCGCTCTTCCACCTTTTGGAGATGTCATCTAAATCAAAGGCCACATAGTATTTTTCTGTGGTGTTTTCCAAGTCCTGTGTTGTATGGGAATTTCCTGTGATCTCATAGTCAGTTTACAGGTCATGCCATTCCCTTTGATATCATCCTTATGCATTAAGCATTGTTCTGCATAATTGCATGCTAGAAATCTGAAACATCCTACCTCTTATGGTCACAGACTGTTAGCAAGTGTATCCCAGCCTCATACACTGCTTCCCGTGGTCTACTTCCATGACAATCTGTGTGCAGTATGTGGATCAAGCAATCCAAGGGAAACTTAGGGGGGCTAAAGGGTTCAGGTGCTGATTTTTAGGTCTCACCTGAGCCAGCGCATGCGCTGCTCTGGCAAGACATTTAGTAAGTGGGCTTTAGAAATCCAACAACATGCTTTTGCTTGTGGCCTAAAGCTTGAGGTTACACATGTGGTTACGCGCTGAAACGTCATCTGGCTATCCTCCTCTCTTGTCATGGCTCATTAAACTTCCTTTTAGTGTGCACACGTGCACACAACTCCCAGGCTTGCTCCTCTCTCTTGTCATGGCTCATTAAGTTCCTTTTAGCACGTGTGCGCGCACTCAACTCCCGGGCTTGTTCGAGAAGCTTTTTATTTTGGTGAGTGCCGTGAGTTTTTATTTCCCTCACTTCACTTTATAAATCAGCAGGCACCCGCTTCTTGAACACCTCGCTTCATGTTAACAATGCTTCTTTATTTTGTAGCAGTTTGTCGAAGCGCCACACCTCCCTCAGAGTGCACACCTCCCCTGCAGCAGTAGTCTGTCTCACGCCTTCGTTCCCCGCTTCTGCGCTTCATGTTTTAGACAGCAGGATGCTAACAATGCATGTTTATTTTAGCAACCCGCACTAAAATAAGCAAGCATTGATAGTGCTGTGCTGTGTAAAACATGAAGTGTGGTATATTCCAACACCGCGCTTAATTTTTTGTTCCCTGACACCCGCTTCATGTTTTGGACACCAGGGTGCTAACAATGCTTCTTTATTTTAGCAAAACCGCACTAAAATAAACAAGCATTGATAGTGCTGTGCTGTCTAAAACATGAAGCATGGTAAACTCCAAAACCATGCTTCATACTTTGGACAGCACAGTGCTAACATTGCTTGTTTTTTTAGCAGACGCGCTGTCAGTTTCATGGTGTGTTTTTATTTTTTCCTTTCCATATTGGGCCCACCCCCACCCTCCCTTACTCCGTCCACGCCTCTACCGCACACACAGCGCTGCCTCTCTTCCGGTTGTAGTCAGTGCTCCTGCAGCTGCTCAACACCTGCCTTTAACACCTTCAGGCTCGCAGCCCAGACATGAACGAGGGGAAAGTAGAAGGCACCCGCGAACCGCTTATTAGCAGTACCGCTAGGGATTTTCCCTCATGTGTGCCATGCAAAAGTAGTTTTTCCCAATTCTCGTCAGGGTCAAGTCAATGAATCGCGTGTAGGAGGTGCTCCGCCATGTAGTAAAGGTCTTGTTGCCAGAGCGTGAGGACTCCTCAACCCCATGGTCTCCGGATATTTTGATTCATATAGGTTTAGGGCTTCAAAGATGGTCAACTATAAGGCTATGCAATGTGCAGAAATAATGTCTAGGAATAGTGTAGTATAAGTTGCTTTAGAGTGCATAGAGGTATCACAGTAAAATTATCACTTTAGCAATGGCTACTCTGTCCATGAGGAAAAGCAGTAAATCCCTAGCACAGTGCTAACATTGCTTGTTTTTTTAGCAGACGCGCTGTCAGTTTCATGGTGTGTTTTTATTTTTTCCTTTCCATATTGGGCCCACCCCCACCCTCCCTTACTCCGTCCACGCCTCTACCGCACACACAGCGCTGCCTCTCTTCCGGTTGTAGTCAGTGCTCCTGCAGCTGCTCAACACCTGCTTTTAACACCTTCAGGCTCGCAGCCCAGACATGAACGAGGGGGTGGAGGAAGAGCAAGGATCTGGGAACCTCCCTGAGGCACGGTTCAAAAGCAGGTCAAACTAAAAATGACACACATGGAAGTCTTGCTTGATTATCAGTTATTTTTTATTCCTATTTAATAAATTAACATTATGGATCAAAAATATTTGAGGCCATTTCATATGGTAAATGTGCTCTGACAATCCCCCCTCCATCGTTGCATGACTCTGAGGGAAGTGGGAGCTCTGTTAATTAAATAAATCTGCGGACGTTTCCACTGTTTTTCCCTCTCCGTTCATGAAGCCTGTTATTTTTTTGAAGCGAAGTCTCTGAATGAGCAGTAGTTAAAACAGTGAAGGGGCTCTTTGAAGATGTGTTCCTAAAATGTTTAGTAGATGCGCAGTCACGCCTATTTTATGAACACATTTAATTAACTTTCAACCCCTGTTTTCTTGAAGGAAATGTAGAAGCTACTCTGCTATATAACTCTGTATTTCAAGCAAGTCCACGCAGTCTTGTTGTGCTGCAGAGTGGTGTTGTGCAGTGGTGCTGCAGAGTGGTGCTGCAAAGTAGTGCTGTAGAGTGGTGGTTTAGATTGGTGCTGTACAGGGGTACTGTAGAGTAGTGCTGTAGAGTGGTGCTTCAGAGTGGTGCTTTAGAATGATGCTGTAAAGGGGCACTGTGGAGTAGTGCTGTAGAGTAACTGTAGAGTGGTGCTGTAGAGCTCTTCAACAAAGCTTAAAAACATTGCAAAAGCCAATCGCTGTGGCCAAAAACGTACAAAGGTCCCAAAGACGAGACCTATTGGCTATGCCAATGCTTCTTAATAGGTAGTTGCCTATCGTTTTACTTTTTTTTTACCATTTCTTAACTTTTTAGGTATGATCAACAGGCGTGATTTAGCAGAAAATGGATCATAAATTCAAAGATGTTAGGAACAGGGGCCCACAAATTAGAACTGGCCTGTGGCTCCCCAAATCCTTAAGACACTCATGGGAAAAGAATTTGTTAACAGGCGTTTGCAACTTAAATGGAATTCTTTTTCCAGCTGAATAAGACCATTAAAAATAATGGTTACAATGGACAGGGTGTCTAGGTGTCAGATAGGTGGTGATTTGTGTTGAGAATTCATTAATCTGAGATTCAAAGGTGTAATGCTACATGTAAGCTGCTTTGCCTAATCAAACCTGTTCTGTCTCTGCATCATTCATGTAAACAAAGTCTGAAGCACTGCACTCACATTTACATGTATCTATGTATAAATATGTGTTTATAAACATGTATATACAAATCCCCAAAAGCACTTTAAATGAAGGGTAGTTATGGTCACAAGCTAAAACTTAAAAACTACTCAAATTCATCAGTTATGGTGAGCTGTACAAAATAAAGCCCTGGAAACATACCTGTGACCTCACAAATAACATCGCACCAGACATCAAAAATCATAGTATCAAAGAAGTGGTGACATTAGATTTGATGTGACCAATCACGTAATACACAAAATCTGATATTCATCATGATCTGGAGTTTTGAACCGATTCTTAATCTAGGGCCAAAGTTATAAGCTTTCCAAAAATGTTTTTTTCCACATCTGCACAGAATACCTAGTTTGTGTAAATACCACCTGATACTCGGGGAAAGGGCATGGATCTGTGTGCAGTACACAATGGTGTCATTGAAGAATTCTGGTCACGGTTAGGCCTGGGGGTAAGGTTAGGACTATATGGTAAGTGTGCAGCAATGCCATTTCACCTGATATATGCTGTTTGCAGACCTCTTGCTACATATAATATTTTCCTCTATCTGAAAATGTTATTTCGCAGCACCCTGGATGTTATCCCAGCCCTCGACTGCGTCCTGTAACCTTTGCTAAACTCCCTAGGAAAAGGTGTCAACTGGCTTCACAGTAATTCATGACAACAGGCAACATCAGAAAATGTACGGCAGAGCAAAATGGCCGTCGGATTTCACAAAAGTCTCCTGGTGCAGCCCAGACGCACTCGCACTGGGCGCAAACTGAATAATAATCCTCTTCCATCCATCAGATGTCTTCTCTTTTTGGTACCTCAGACAAGTGCCATCTTACGCCTTAAGGGGGCACTGGGTCAGACATATTTTGGGATCCCCTGTTCAGAACATTTTGAATTGTGTTACCCATTTCTCGCTATATCAAGTCCACAATGCCAAACAATACTGAATCTGTATTAACATTTCAGAACCAGGCTCACACAAACAGTAGAAATCGGTCGTGTCCAATCCCCCAACAATTCTTAAAACAGCACTGGGTAGAGAGAGAGAAAAAACACAGACGCAAAGGCCGGCAGAGAGAGGGAGGGAGGTTGTGGTAGAGAACTAGAAGAGGCCGAGGTCAGAGAGAAAGTTCACCTTCTCAGCGGGGCCTTGGAAGGTGGGGCCCTGGGTAGTTGCCCACTTTGCCTATGCCTTAAAACTCCGACGCCTCAGGGCTGTGACAGGGCACGGGTTTTCTGTCAGTTTCTCAGTTATGTTCTGGAGATAAGTTAGTGCCAATTCTTGGTGTTAAATTATATGTGCGCCAGAAGTGTTGGAATAATAATGCACACCTAGAAACAAGGTTGAACTATCCTTCAATTTGAATAAACATATTCTTTCCAATAAACATAAAAGTGTCTTCTTTTTGCAAGCGTTCTTACAAGGAAAGCAATCCTCGTCATTATGGAACAGACAAGCTGCTTCCTCTGCCTTTCCACCAGCAACACCTCAAAAACTTCCTTGAAGTTACAGTATGAATAATTCCTTTCAGTGGCAGAGGTATTAGAAGCAGGGTTCCTTCCCTCAGCTGTGCTCATTTGTCAACCGCCCTTCCAGATGGGAGAGCCTGGAGTGGGTTCTGAAAGCTATTCGCCAACCAAAAATATCTTGTGTTCCTGCAATTATGCCGCTGGTACCCTGAAGGGTCTTAATTATCAGATGCCTTGTAATTGTGTTTATTTATTGCACTGAATATTAATGGAGGCAGGAGCTCGTCAGGCACGGACCCGCGCTCCCAGTTATGAGAAGCCAGCGGCGCACGTGCCGAGATACCGCATTTCGCTGGCTTGTTGTGTCTTTTGCTTCCAGACAGCATTTCATGCCAAGAACGAAAAAATACATTACAATGTTATTTTAAATGAATTATGTGCAAGTGAAGCGGCACAAAGTGAAGAGCTTTGAAGTTATAGTGTTTTTACCGCCTTATTAGGCATTCAGAATCTGGGAAGTGTGCAATGGATCAATGTATACAGTCCCATTTGACACCCACACACATCTGCTTCCCCTCCTCCCAATACTGGGGGACCTGGGAGGGTCTATGAGAGGGTAGGTGGAGAGGGTGGGGCTTAGGAAGAAGCACGAGGCGACACGTGACACTGTGCTCACCTGCGGTGATGTCATCACTGACGCTGATGCGCCTGGGCATTACGGAACGACAATGACTTACAAGTAGCGACCATGCCAAGATTGACAAAATGATGACTGGGTCCTTGACTGGGGAAGTACCCTTAGATTGGGGACCCTGTTGTCTACGTATGTCCTAGCAATGGCCAGAATAGGGAATTACAAAACATTGTATAAAACACCACCCTGTGTGTCCTGCTGTATCATTGGCCATCCTTACTCACCAGAGAATCCTCTAGTGGTGAGTGGACTCCCTGTGTTCCTACAAAAAAATAGGTTTAGGGAGTGAAGAGATTATGCCACTCACGGGCACTTGGGTGGATATGTCCTCCTCAACGAGATTAATTCAAAACAAAAGGATCCACCTCAAAGAGGTTCAAAGGAAAGTGTTCCCAAACTTGGTAGGGCATATACAGTGTTTGCTTAAATACCCCTCACACACCAAAAGGGTCCTTGGTGTCATGCTTCATCATAGGGGTCTTTCCGCCCTGCTGCGGGACGGGGCGTGCTGTGACTACACTAGAGCACTGTTATTGTAGTTTAGCCGCATTGGAGAAGTGTCATGTCTCCCGCATTTTTTCCAACTACAGATTACAGTGGCCAATTCCTCCCCACCCGTAAAAGAAGGCTCATGGAGCACTGACTCCTACCGTAGTATGTACTCATTGTTTCTTCTACCTTTTTGATCCACAGCTATTGCTAATCAACAACATAGAGAGTGTGCTTTCTGTTTCTTGTATGTATGTCCTGTGTTTGTTTTCTTTCCCCTACCAAGTTTGGGAACACTTTCTTTTGAACCTCTTTGAGGTGGATCCTTTTGTTTGGAATGACCCCCTGTGTTCACCAGGAGCACTTTTGGAAAGTAGTAGGGAAAGGGATCAAGTGGGAAATGATAAACGTCAAATATCTTCCACTGGGATTCTCCTTCAATTAGTGAAAAGGTGATGAGAAAATAAAAAATAAAAAAAAAACACAGACGGGATGCTTGGGATTGTTATTGCCCCGCATCTTATGGGTCAACTAAACATGTTTCTTCCTTACAAAAAACTCGCAATGATCCCTTGCTTTCGTCAGGACCGGGATCCCCTGAGTTCCTAATGTATTACCTGACAACAGTCAGACGATTACCAGCCTGAAGACATTCAATGCTGATAGTATGTTCCTGCATGAAATAATTTGTTAATTCTGCAAAGTTCATGAGTTCTGTGTTATATAAACATAGAAATATATTTGCAAATTATACATGGACAATATGACATAAGACACGAAGGACATACAATACAACAAATGTTGCACTCCACTCCACACATGTGCTGGATGTGGACCACTAGAAACAGGTGAAAAAGTGCCAAATTGCACACAAGACATGGCGTTCTGATCCACACATTCTGTCTCACCCTCACCTACGCTGGGAGGGGTCTTATGGAGGAGTTTAACAAGGCAAGCTTTTTTTGATCACATTCTGTAAGAAACAGCCTTCGGATTTAGATATGCCCCCGAACAGACATAATGCAAGCCCTGGTGTTTGGCTGAAGTCCTCAGATCGATTTGGGTCTGCCAAATCGTGCAGGCTGTAGTCGAAATGTTAATGTATTGTAAGTATTGTCCCGTAACCAAAGAAAAAGGCTCTATGGCTTCTTCCCTAGTGATGAACTCTCCCCCAGGATAAAGGTACCCCATGGTATCATATCCTCCATCTCGCCACCTCTGTATCGCCATTGAATCAGTGATTTGCAGGAAAAAGTGCCTTACCCACAACAGCATATCTGAGACATAGGGGGTGCGACAAAGCACTCTGCGAACCACACCTTACCAAACACCCGGCACTAATCGAATGACATAGGGGAAAGTAGAAGGAACCCGCGAACCGCTCATTAGCAGTACCGCTAGGGATTTTCCCTCATGTGTGCCATGCAAAAGTAGTTTTTCCCAATTCTCGTCAGGGTCAAGTCAATGAATCGCGTGTTGGAGGTGCTACGCCATGTAGTAAAGGTCTTGTTGACAGAGCTCGAGGACTCCTCAACCCCATGGTCTCTGGATATTTTGATTCATATAGGTTTAGGGCTTCAAAGATGGTCAACTATAAGGCTATGCAATGTGCAGAAATAATGTCTAGGAATAGTGTAGTATAAGTTGCTTTAGAGTGCATAGAGGTATCACAGTAACATTATCACTTTAGCAATGGCTACTCTGTCCATGAGGAAAAACAGTAAATCCCTCCAGAAACGGATGGATGCCCGGAGCCCCTCAACCACCCTACCTATGTTTAGAGCTAGGTAGGTTAGGGCTGTGTGTGTCAGGCGAACAACCAAATTTCGAACAGCCCTCATAGTCCAAGGGAATCTCACCACGGGTAGATCCTCCGGTAGTACCCCGGCTAACTTCCCCAATGGAAATAATTTGGATTTCTCTGGATTGACGCCGAGCTCATGCATTACTAGAAGTAGGCCGGGCCCGAGTCAACCAGACTTCGCACATACACTTGGGCGTCGTCAACATAAACGGAGACAACATGACTGGTCCCCCCGTGTGATCCCCAATGACCCATGGTACGCCGCAGACCACCGCCAAGAGATCCATGGCAAGGGCAAATAGCAGGGGGTTAATGCACTTCTAGGTAATGAAGTCTTTGCATGTCGTTTTCAAGTGTGGAGAACTTACACATCTGTATTAAAAATAAAAGACAGTGGAGCCATTGGTATGCTGGTAATTGTAAACTGAAGGACCAGTAGTGGATTAAAACTGCCACCTGCCAAAAGTGTTTGACAGACATAAAAGTTGGGTGATTTAATTGTTTTTATCTCTTTCATACCCAGTATTTACTTAAAGAGGAGAGGATTGTTAATCCCTTTATTACACCAATAATCTCTGGGTGTCCGGTTGTGTAATCTGACTGCTGCATTACAGTTCCTTTTTCACTAATATTGCTCATTCATACATGATAGGTTGGTCCCCATACTTTAAACAACCCACATCTGAGACAGAGTAAATTGCATGAGACATGCTCAGGTCTGGAAGTACATGGCTTCACTGTCTGCATTGGTGAAGTAAGGTATGTTTTACATGTGAATGTCGATCCACTGTTGGTGGTTGATATTATTGTGATCAAGGAGTAACCTGAAGCCTGGGTATACCATTGTTAATCTTGTGAATATGAGACTTTAACCGATACACCCAGTGTTGGTCTTTGTTGAAATAATTCCGAAATGTTATTATAAGATAATTTTCTGAGTGTTTTTTTAAAGCAGTCGTTGCCATTTTGGGGGAGCTCTTTTTACACCATATACTGCGCTGGTGTTCACTTAAAGCGATACATACTTTTCTGGATTTGCTGCCTACATTTCTAAGCGAACAAGGGCATGTAATGATGTAGACAATGTTTTCATTGTTACAAGTGGTGTGGGTTTTGACTACCCACGATTAGCCAGTTCCAATATCTGTCTCCTCAGAGACGTTGATGAATTGGCATAGGGAACACCCACCTCAAGGATAGTGTCTGTGACTGGCGTCAAATCCCCAAAGTGTTGTGGGTGCTGTTGGCATAGGTGTAATACTTCGAGTGTGAACCAATCTGTCCCTACAGCTTGTTCCCCATTTAAAGGAAAAGAGTGGGAAACTCCAATCATTTCATGTGTTACTGAGCATATTCCAGTTTTTTAAGATGATTTATTAACTCTGTATGAAATAGCTGAAAACATGCTTACAAGTTATCAGATTGCTGTCTAAGGAGTCTCCGATAGAGAATCCCTATTATTGTTGCATGCTCGTTTACTCACCCTCTTTGTGATTTTCTTGGGGTATTTATGAGCTGTTAGTTTCTCATTCAAAGCATCTGCTTCTTTGTTGAATCTGTGGATGCCCAAACAGTTGCACCTAATCTCTAGATATTGCCCAAAGGGAAGGTTTTCTCTTAGTGATCTTAGGAGAAAACTATTCAATCATAAAGGCCATTCTAGTCTGTTGGTTTCTCACAGACCGTAGTTGCAAATTTGCCATCTCTGATCTTCATGTCAACTTCCAAGAATGTGTTTCTGTTCTGATTGATAGTATGAGTGAGTTTCAGATAGGGGACATAGTTATTGACCCATTGGGTGAACTGGATGGTGGTTGTTGTGTTCCCTTATCAGTTAATTAAAACATCATCTATATACCTTTGCTGTAGCATGATATGGTTCTTATATGGGTTATTCTCAGAGTAGATGTCAAATTCAAATGAATGCACATATAAACAGGCAGGACTAGGGGCGAAGGTACAGGCCATCGATGTTCCTTGGATTTGATGGTACAATACTCGATCATATTAAAAACAATATTCTGTCAATGCTAATCTGGTGCATTTGATTACAAAATGGATGGGGGTGCTTGTTGATTATGTTTACATCTGCGTCTCTAAGTATGGATACCACCACCTCACATGCCTGGGATATTCTGGTGTATAGTGCTTCTATGTCCATGATGATAAGTAGGTGTAACATTGTGCTTATGTATTATCCTAAATTGTCCTATTGCAGTTTCTTATTTCTGTGATGCATCATAATGTCACCTTTTGAGTAGCTCCATGGCAATGGAATCTTGGATGTGTGGAGAGAGTCAGTTGCACCTGACTCCTGCTGCTTGATGGATCGGACCTCATACTTCTCTGGATTAAACCTACTTCATATGAACTTGATTCCCTCAATAAATTATTTACTTGATTTTACACTGGCGACGAGGATAGGATGCTTATCCAGTGTTTGCAGAAGACATAAGAAAGGTCCCAACATCGTTTTTAAAGCATGATATTGTTTTTAAAGCAGGAATGGAGGCTTCAAGTTCCTCATGAAGAATTACTTCTGTTTCTTTAATCAACTCTTCACTTGAGTTTTTGAAACATAAAGAGTAATTGAGCATGTTGGGAGGCTTCGATGTGGGCTCCTTGGCTACTCCTATTTCATCTTAGCATGAGCACTCCTTTCAGGATTTGAAATTTGCTGTTAATGAGAAGTAAACTCACAAGAAGGAAGAGCATTTTTCATGTGTGCAGTGTTACTGGTGTGAGCAACATTTGCTGCGTGTTCAACGCTCTTCGGCTGCGCCTCCTGCAGGCGATTTGACTTTAAATATCCTGTGTTTCTTTGATGGGACAGCCTGTCACAGTGCGCAGTGTCACTTGTGTGAGCAGCATTTACTGTGTGTGCGACGCTCGTTGCCTGCAGCGCCTTGTTTTTGAGTGACACACTTAAAGCAATGTTGACATTTTTGGAGGACAGTTACAGTGGCATGTCAACTTTTACAATGTCACATTGTGCGTGATCTATGTTTACTTTTGGGTTTCGGCGTTTGTTGACTGCAGCGTTTTGTTTCGTTAACCGCAATGCTCGTTGGATACAGCGCTTCATTTTGTTAACGGCATCCACAACGTTGACATTTTGGATAATAACAAGCGCCCTACCGCATCAACTTGTTTTTGCTCAAAATACTGGGGAAATTCTTACTTGGAACTTTGGAACGTAGAATAAGTGACTCTGCCACTCCGTTCTGGCACCACTACCTTCTTGGAACACTGCTCTTCGACATCCGTGACATCACGACGTCACGTTACGCTTCACGCAACTCGTGTAACGTGGAGGCCTTTTTTTTTATTGTAACCCTCAGTTTACGTATTTTTTTTGCATTGCCAAGTACTTTGATCTACACCCGGCATAACAGTGAGATCGGAACGCTTTTTACATATTTATTTATCTATGGTCATTATTTAAAGGGATTGTTTACTTTACAATTGGTGAAACTTTTTATTTAAGAAGGCCATCCTTGTTGTTTCGTCACTCTTTTAACTGCTATGGTACATTAACTGTTTGAATGTTGCTATTTACTGTATT
Source organism: Lissotriton helveticus (assembly GCF_964261635.1). Lineage (NCBI taxonomy): Eukaryota > Metazoa > Chordata > Amphibia > Caudata > Salamandridae > Lissotriton > Lissotriton helveticus. Next base: position 309,558,271 of record NC_136061.1, read on the forward strand.
TAGTACCTTTTACTAGTCTAAATTCATTGCACAACCATGCAGAATGTTGCTACACCACCTTTTTTTCTATCTTCACCTGGTGATCCCCCATCAGGTGGCAGAAATGGAAAAAGGTCTTCGAAAGGTATGCTAAAGTTTGTAGGACGAATCTTAGTGCGGAAAGAAGAACAGCTCTTCTTCTACATTGCCTTGGGTCCGAAGGACAAGAGGTTTTTGATCATCTACCAGACATAGATGATTCTACGTTGAATGAATATGAGATATGTATCTTAAAGTTGGATTGACATTTTTGACCAAAGGTAAGTACAATCCTAGAAAGATATCATTTTGGTTGTAGAAATCAAAATGATGGTGAAACAGTTGAGAACTACATCACAGCATTGAGAAAATTAGGATCATCCTGTAAATGTGGTGCTTTATTGGAAGAGAGAATAAGAGATCAGTTCATGTTGGGGTGCAATGTACAAAAAGTAAGAGATGATATTTGGCAAAAAGATGATCCCTCATTGGAAGAGGTGATAACCATTACCAAACAAATTTAACATTCGCAAAAATGTGTTGAAATCATCTCTAAACGTGAGAACAAAAGTGAGTTGGTACATGAGGTTAAGATATCTTCAAGGAACAAAGGGTAAAGAAAGGGTACAAGTCTAACTCAGAAGCAAATCTCCTCACAGTTTTCAAAAATCTAATTCCCAACCTAAATGTTTTAGATGTGGTAATCTTGGTAATTTGGCGAATGACAAGAAGTGTCCTGCTCTGAAAGCTACGTGTGCTAAATGTAAATGCCGAGCAAAGAAATTCAAGCTAAGGTGAATTTAGCATCCTAGAGCACTGTGTATAGCAGCGACTTTGATTCGGACTTTGACTGTGGGCAAATTTTTCACAAATTTCTGACAACAGTAAAAAAGGTTCTTTTGATGAAATAATTGTTGAAGGTAAGGGTACACGCGTCTGGAGCAAAAATAACATTGTTTCCCCAAAATGTTATTCTCATCAATTAGAAGGTAAAGTTAAGATTTTAAAAGCTGATATCAAGCCTTTGCTTATGGTGGGAAGCCAATTAAGCGTTTAGGATGTTTACAAGGGTTGATTGAGTACAAAGGAAGATCCATTTCTGGGAAAGTCTATGTTTCTCACAAAGGTGATAGCCTTTTAAGTTGGTTTCACCAAAAGGATCTAGGAGTAATGTTGAATCCCAACAGTAATCCACCTATTTTGTTGAAAGAAAATTTTCTGGTGAATGAAATTGACACAGAAGATGTGGGCGATGCTTATAGCTCAAATTTAAAAACACCATTCCCCAACGTGTTCAGTAGCAAACTTGGTTGCCTCTCCGATTATGTACATAAGATAAAGTTAATGTTTGGGGCTGTACCTGTGTCTAGCAAAGTCCGTGGTGGTCTATTCTCTGTGAGGGGCAAGATGAAAAACAAGTTAGAAAAATGAAAGTCTGAAGGTATTATAGAAGTGGCTGAAGGGACTTGATGGTTGGCGCTAGTTGTCGCAGCATGCAATTCTGATGGTAGTCCGCGCCTATGCATTGACTTGAGAACGCTTAATAAACAAGTCATTGAAGATAGATATCCCCTTCCCAAAATATTAGACATGCTCATGTTGTTAAAGGATGCCAAGGTGTTTTCGACGGGGGATCTTAAATCTGCTTATCATGAGATTAAGTTAGATCCTTACTCTAAAGACTACACTGCCTTTGTAACTCCTTTTGGAACTTTCAGATTTGTTAGGCCACTGTTTGGTTTAGTATCAGCATCTTCAGTGTTCCAGAGAGCTCTTGAGAAAGTGTTGCGAGGTCAACTTGGTTTTAAAATTTATCAAGACAATGTTATGATTTTTGGTAAAGACAAAAATGTACATTACTTAAGAGTGAAACAAGTCCTTGAGAGATTCAGTCAACATAATCTCACTGTCAGGTTAGACAAATGTAAATTCAAAAAATCCTCCATTGATTATCTAGGTCACACAACCAGTGGTAAGGGTGTTGAACGCAAAATGGAGTTAATTGAAGCCATACAAAATTTGGCTCCACCAACAAACAAAGAAGAATTGATTACGTTTCTTGGTAAGGCTGAGGACTACAGCAAATTTGTCAAAGGGCTTGCTGCAAAATGTGTGAACATGCGGACATTACTGTGGAAAGGAGTGGAGTTTATCTGGTCAGAACAATGTGAAGCTGAATTTATCGATTTGAAAGATTCCTTAAAGAAAACTCCAAAACTTAAAAGTTTTGATCCCTTGTTGAACTCAGTTTTAATCACTGATGCTAGCATGAAGGGCCTTGGAGCTGTTTTACAGCAAGAAAAGGGTGACTCTGTGAATGTTATTCTGTTTCTCTCTAGGAGCTTAAAGGAGGCTGAATTACAATATTCGGTAATTGAGAGGGAAGCACTAGCAGTACACTGGGTCAATGTTCAGATGTTTTAAAAGACACATGTCACCTTTTGTGTCTTTCAGGCAGGAAGGCATCAGGATAAGAGTCACAACACTCAGCAGGACAATGGTTCAAGAATTGAACTGATTCCTGTATGTTTACCCAGAGGGGAGGACCTGTTAATATGGATTTTGGGAAGGGTACAGAGCTCTGCTTTCCTAGGCTCTTTTGGTGACAGAATTCAGCCTCATAGTCAGTGATCCATACACTGCTAATGCCTCCTCAACCGTATTCCAGATGTTGGTGCTCAGTCTGGAAGAAGGGTCTTCCTTTACCCTCTCATACCTATTTCTATCAGATAAGAAACGCTTATATTCTAAATCGCACATCTCGTGGGACACTACCACAATGGACGCAATATGTAATCAGAAGCAGCTTTTGCTTCTTGTATTTTATGTCATTTGTGTCTAATGTCAATGTGTTCATGTATATTTTGCAAATAATTTTCTATGTTTGTATACCACAGGACCTCATGATTCTTGCAGATAAAGCAACTTTTTTTCCAGCAGGAACATACAATTGGTATTGAATAAGATCATGCTGTAATTTTTATGAATGTAACCGGGTACTGAGATTAGTAAAACTAAGGATTCTACTCCTGGCGAAAGCCATAGATCCCTTTCAGGCCATTTGTAAGACTGAAACATGTTGACCCATCAGATGTGGGGGCAATATACATACCCATGCTCCCTCAATGTTTCTAAATATCTATTTGCCCTTTCACAAATCAAATATTTGAGATTTTTATCCTTTCACACTGGATCAGGCTCCGCTTCCACACTGGAGCCCATTTGCCACTAGAGCATTCTCTAGCAAATGAGGATGGCTAATGATGAAGCATGACATCCAAGGTGGGGTGTGTAGCCATGCCTTATAATTGTTTGTAATTCCATGGTCCTGCCATTGTCTAAGACATACGTGGACAACAGGAGTCTGCATCTAATGGTAATTCCCAAGATAAGGCCCCTGTCATAACTTTGACAGTCTGGTTGCATTTACTACATGGACATTCATAGAGTGTCATGGTAGGACACAAATGCAGGCAGACTACTCCTTCCTTTTGCCCCCACAACCCCCTTCATGAATGTGATCATTGGTTATGGATATTACAAAAAGATATCTGCATAAGAGTCAACCACACCGCTGAGGCTCCAAGAAGTCTATAAAGAGGCCAGGGAGTCGGGACAGCTGCCTCAATCAATGCGTGAAGCGCTGATGATTCCATTGTTGAAACCAGGGAGGGAGAGTGAGAGCACGGCCTCCTATAGACCACTGTCGATGTTAACTACCGACTACAAAATACTGAGTAGCATATTGGCGACCCGATTGCTGCAACACATGACCACGCTGGTCCACGAAGACCAAGCTGGGTTCATACCAATGCGGAACACGACTGCGAACATCAGGAGACTGGTGCGATTATTAGACGACGATCACCCAGAAACACAGAAGGCAATGATATTGTCAGTAGATATCGAGAAAGCTTTTGATAGCTTAGAATGGGGGTACTTATATAAAGTTCTGCGACGTATTGGCTTAGGAGAGGATTACCTACAATGGACGAAGGTACTGTATGCATCGGTGGTGGCTAGAGTGAGAATAGGATCATTGATATCACCGCAATACCCAGTAGAACGAGGCAGGGTTGCCCGTTATCCCCATTGCTGTTCGCTCTGGCGGTGGAGCCCCTCGCAGTCGAGATTCGGACAGGGAAACACTACAGGGGCCTGAACAGCAGAGACGGACAGCAATACATTTCGCTTTACGTGGACGACTTACTACTCTTCCTTGAAGACGCCGATGGGGCACTGGCGGAGGCGGAAAGCCTACTCTCGACATTCGGAGAAATTTCGGGCCTGAGGGTTAACTGGTCCAAGACATGCCTGTTCCCGGTAAGACAAGGGGAGACTAGGCTGAATGTGAGTCGAGCAGTGAATTGGGAACCCTCCTGCTTGAAATAACTAGGCGTACACATCTATCACAGGGCGGCGGACATGCTGGAGGGGAATGTGGGTCGTGGCGTGAGGGCGCTGAAAGGCAGCATGGCTTTCTGGGCCACCCTTCCACTATCAGTGACAGGCCGCATATCCCTCCTAAAAATGGTGGCACTCCCTCGCTTCTTATACTATTTTAGAACGTTGCCGGTGTGGATACCCAACTCCACTTTCAGATTACTGAACTCACTAGTGGTGTCCTTTCTCTGGGGTACGGGCAGGCGTAGAGTCGCACACACGATGCTCGTACGGCCTAAGGCCGAGGGAGAACTAGCGGTCCCAGACTTTGAGCTATATTATTTAGCATCTCAACTGCAAATATTCACACAGGAAATAGTGAGGGTATTCAGAGGACCGGAACACAAGAGGGGAGGGGGAACACCGCGCCACGTCCTCTCGTATATCGCTTTGCAGCAGAAACTAGACCTCAGGGATCTCCTCACCGAGGAGAAAACGATGAGACTCGCTCCCAACGCAGGGCGGGAGTGCTACACAGTACGGCATTGCCGCACGGCGGAGATTGGTCGCAATTACAAATCTGGGAAGAAGCAGGGCTACAAGTGTTAGGAGATCTGTACGAGGCCGGGACTCTACTACCCTTCCAAATTCTCCAAGAGAGATTTGAGTTACCAAGAGGAAGTTTCTTGTTACATGCAGCGCTCACTAGAGCGATACAGGCGCATTGGAAAGAGGGACTGCTCGAACCCAAGACGTCTATGGCCTGCCAGTACGCCATGATGGCGGCAGGAACATTTAAAGCGGTCACGTGCCTGTACTCTAGAATGCTCCACGAGAGCCTGCCGCCCCTGGCAGTTCTGAAGGGAAAGTGGGAAACTGATTTAGATAAAAATATCCCTGAAGCAGCCTAGACACAGATAGTGCGACGAGCCTGGAAGAGCATGAGGAACGCGAGGTTCCAACTAGTACATTTCTATATCCTCCACAGAGCATACTTAACACCTGGAAAAATCCAGAAATATTTTAAGGTAGAGGAGGCGGCATGTCCTAGATGTATGAGAGCTGGAGTGGAATTGGATGATCATATGCTGTGGTCTTGCCCAGTGGTAGGATTTTACTGGAAGGAGGTGGGAGATACCCTGAATGAGGTGACAGAGAGGCGACTGGAGTTTGATATGGCCATTAGTATAATGCACTGGTTCCCCCACACATCCAAGAATAAGATTACGAGTAAGTTTATAGATATGGGACTTATATTGGCAAAGCGAGAAATAACAAAACATTGGAAAGCAACAGTGGGTCCCACCAGTAAAAGATGGAAGAGTGAATTACTGAAATGGGCCACCAGCGAAAGCACGCTGCGATATCAGTTGGCGCGCAGGCAAAACGATGATAAGGCACTGGAGGCGGCGGCTGCATGGGAGGCACTAGTGCAGGCACTACGAGAATGCGGTTCGCATGGAGATGGGGAGGGGCAGCTCACTGCTGGGGCGGCAGCCCTGGAACAGGACGGGTACATCACATAGCGCAACACATAGCCACTCCTGGGAATGTATGTTAAATGAATGCAGGTACGACTGTCTGCGTCGGTGATGGGAAACAAGGGAGGGGGAGGGAAGTTACAATTTTTTCTTAGAAACAAGGGCAGGGGCTAAGTTATAAAGGGTTCTGTTTCATCCGAGGTGCTGATTTTGAAGAACTAATATAGCTTCATACCATGTAATGTATAACGGATGGGGGGTTTTGATTGATCCTTTGTGGATATGATGATAAACACTAAGTAAGGATTTATGTATGTTTGTACAAAAACCAATAAACTACGTTTTCAAAAAAAATAAGTCAACCACACATACCTGAGACATATGTAATTCAAGCAAGTACCTTACTCTCAGAGTCTATGTAACACACCTACACTGCACAGACCCGTGACAGGATCACAACACCCACTATCCTTTATGAACCATTACTAAATGTTATCAAATACAACCAAATACAATCTTCATGGACCAACTTGCCTTCGAGTCAATGAACCATAAAAGTCGCCCATATTCCAAAAGTGCTGTGGGACCAGACAGATGGTAGAAATGTGCCGTTCAAACGTACTTATTGAAGCATTGGGACCTTCATTTCTTGTTACACTTGATGCATTGAGAAGTACTAGATAGATGACCTCATTCTGCTATAGTTTCTGATCTTGGTCAGGGCGGGGCCTGCAGCAAACAAGTGGAAATGGTTGGCTCTCTGACCACCCTTTTTGGTTTGTGTTTTGTACTGTTGGGATTTTAAAGCTGATGAAGTAGAAAACCAGGTAGAGGAGACATGACAAGAGAAACGTCACCTTTGTAGACTCCTTAGGGGAAGCCATTATTTTGAACTCAAGAGTTTTTTGCAACATTTGAAAGCAATATCTATAGGTATGTGCGTTCGAGGCAGAGTGCAATACACAAGAATGCAGTTTTCTCGAATCCCGTTTCAAGTTGTAGAATCCAGGAGCAACACACCCTTTTGTAAGTCTTTTTGTGCCAATGCGTTTAAGTTCTTGCTTGTGCTTGAACTGTGTTAAAACTTTTCCAGCACCATCATCCAGAGAGACCACAAGAATCTACACTTCAAGAAACACCTCACATATAACAGCTAACTAGATGGAACTCTCAACATGGAACCCTGGAGCATAATAACAGACTGTTCAGCGGTGTGTTGTGCACTACTACTTGCCATGACTAGGCCCCTACACCCACAGCCATAGCATGTATTTGTCAGCCTAAGAAATATTATTTTTTTCACCCCTTTTCTTTTTTTACATTCTATCCCTTTTCTCATCTACAAGCAGAGTCTGCTCCAAATCCACTTCCAGCTAGCTGGAATTGAACCTCTCATTACCAACCTGGTGCTGTGAAACACAGTTGACCTATGTGTTCATGCCTGTGTTACCATAGTCACCCATGTATCTACACCCCTCTTGGATGGGTTCATGTGTCACACCTCCAGAGTAGGTCACTACAGGTGACAGGCTGAGTAACCTACATAATATAGAAACAATTCTGGCTACACCTCTGTTACTTTGCTTCACCATGATGCGTGTTTGCATTGATTCCCCCTTGAATGTATATAGCTTGAATTCTAAAATGTATCTTGACACTCAGTTTACCTTTCTTCTTCTTTATAGTGCCTCCCCCCCAATTTCCCACTGAATGCCTAGCCTCCTTATTTACACCATACCACTTTACCTCTATCTGAATTGCAATTCTCTTGTCATCTCTACTTTTCCATACAGATTGCTTCTGTATGCTTCTACAAAGAGGCACTGTATTAAAATGCTTGTAGCAAAGTGGGATCCGATTAGGATTAACACTTTCCGCTCCATAAGACAACATTGCTGATAAAGGCATATGAGTAAATGATTCTGCAGCGTGGTTAGGCACATGGACCAGCTGCCTAAGGTAGATGCTGAAGGGATGAATTCCAACTGCTGAAGGGATGACAGCATAAGGTAAAGGACACTATAAACAGGTTGGCATAACTAAGGCTTAATACCCTAATATAGCCTTATATGTTGGATGGCTGACAACATCTAGACCATGGGTACTCACACACTTTCTCTCGGGGGCCAAATTTACAGTGTGGTCGCACCGGTGGGGGCGGGGTCAATGGGGGAGGAGGCGGGGCTGGAGCAACAAAAGAAACTGTGACCATGAGGTTGAACACAGGTCCCTGCAGCAGACGCCTTCGTCCACTGAGCCACCAGACCCGACATACACAAATCTCTCTCTCTCTCTCTCTCTCTCTCTCGCTCTCTCTCTCTCTCTCTCTCTCTCCCTCTCTCAACCTCTCTCAACCTCTCCCAACCTTTCTCTCCCTCTCCCTCTCCCTCCCTCTCTCCCTCCATCTCTCCCTATTTCTCCCTCGGTCTCACTCAGACTGTCTCACTCCCTCTCTCTCTCCCTGACTCCCTCTGTCTCACTCACTCTGACTGTCTCTCTCTCTCTCTCTGTCTCCCTCTCTCTGTCTCCCTCTCTCTCTCTCTGTCTCCCTCTCTCTCTCTCTCTCTCTCTGTCTCTCTCTCTCCCCTTCCCTCTCCCTCTCTGTCTCCCTCTCTCTCCCTGTCTCCCTCACTCTGTCGCCCTCCTCACTATGTCGCCCTCCTCCCTCCCTCTGTCTGCCACCCTCCCTCCTCCCTCCTCCCTCCCTTTGTCTGTCACCCTCCCGCCTCCCTCCCTCTGTCTGTCACCCACCTCCCTCTGTCTGCCTCCCTTTCGCTCCCTTGCTCTCCCTCGCTCTCCCTCCTTGCTCTCCCTTCCCCTCCCTTTCCCTCCCTGCCCCCCTCCCTCCCCCCCTCCCTTGCTCTCCCTCTGTCTGCCTCCCTTTCTTTCCCTCCCTCGCTCTCCCTCTGTCTGCCTGCCTTTCCCTCCCTCCCTCGCTCTCCCTCCCTTTCCTTCCCTCCCTCGCTCTCCCTCTGTCTGTCTCCCTTTCCTTCCTCCCTCGCTCTCCCTCCCTCTCCCTCCCTTTCCTTCCCTCCCTCGCTCTCCATCTGTCTGCCTCCCTTTCCCTCCCTTCCTCCCTCTCCTTCCCTCTCCCTCCTTTTCCCTCTCTCTCCCTGTCTCCCTCACTCTGTCGCCCTCCTCACTGTCGCCCTCCTCCCTCCCTCTGTCTGCCACCCTCCTCCCTCCCTCCTCCCTCCCTTTGTCTGTCACCCTCCCGCCTCCCTCCCTCTGTCTGTCACCCACCTCCCTCTGTCTGCCTCCCTTTTGCTCCCTTGCTCTCCCTCGCTCTCCCTCCTTGCTCTCCCTTCCCCTCCCTTTCCCTCCCTCTCTGCCCCCCTCCTTCCCTCTCCCTCCCTTGCTCTCCCTCTGTCTGCCTCCCTTTCTTTCCCTCCCTCGCTCTCCCTCTGTCTGCCTGCCTTTCCCTCCCTCCCTCGCTCTCCCTCCCTTTCCTTCCCTCCCTGCTCTCCCTCTGTCTGCCTCCCTTTCCTTCCTCCCTCGCTCTCGCTCCCTCTCCCTCCCTTTCCTTCCCTCCCTCGCTCTCCATCTGTCTGCCTCCCTTTCCCTCCCTCCCTCCCTCTCCTTCCCTCTCCCTCCTTTTCCCTCCCTCCCTCCCTCGCTCTCCCTCCCTCACCCTCCCTTTCCTTCCCTCCCTCCCTTTCCCCCTGTCTGCCTCCCTTTCCCTCCCTCGCTATCCCTCCCTTGCTCTCCCTTCCCCTCCCTTTCCCTCCCTCTCTGTCCCCCTCCCTCTCCCTCCCTTGCTCTCCCTCTGTCAGCCTCCCTTTCTCTCCCTCCCTTGCTTTCCCTCTGTCTGCCTCCCTTTCTCTCCCTCCCTCGCTCTCCCTCTGTCTCCCTCTGTCTGCCTTCCTTTCAGCCGCGGCCCGGGGAGGGAGTTACGGTGGGGCAGGAAGGCGGGGAGGGGGAGGGGCAGGGTGGGGAGTGCTAAAAACCGGCACATGGATAATTGCAGGTAAGTAAACAATTTAATTAATAAAACGAATTTCGTACCACGCCTTGCATCGTATTTTGCGATGCAGTGCGCGCTACGAAATTCGTTTTATTAATTAAATTGTTTACTTACCTGCAATTATCCATGTGCCGGTTTTTAGCACCCGCCACCCTGCCCCTCCCCCTCCCCACCTTCCTGCCCCACCGTAACTCCCTCCACGGGCCGCGGCTGCTTCCTTTCCCTCCCTCCCTTGCTCTCCCTCCCTTTCCTTCCCTCCTTCGCTCTCCCTCTGTCTGCCTCCCTTTCCCTCCCTCCCTCCCTCCCTCCCTCACTCTCCCTCCCTCTCCCTCCCTTTCCCTCCCTCCCTCGCTCACCCTCCCTTACCCTCCCTTTCCTTCCCTCCCTCTCTCCCCCTCTGTCTGCCTCCCTTTCCCTCCCTCTCTCGCCCTCCCTCCCTCTCCCTCCCTCCCTTGCTCTCCCTCCCTTTCCTTCCCTCGCTCTCCCTCTGCCTCCCTTTCCTTCCCTCTCTCGCTCTCCCTCCCTTTCCTTCCCTCCCTCGCCCTCCCTCTGTCTGCCTGCCCCCCTTTCCCTCCCTCGCTCTCCCTCCCTGTCATTCCCTTTCCCTCCCTCCCTTGCTCTCCCTCTCCCTCCCTTTCCCTCCCTCGCTCTCCCTCCCTCTCCCTCCCTTTCCCTCCCTTCCTCGCTCTCCCTCCCTTTCCCTTTCCCTTCCTCCCTTGCTCTACCTCCCTCGCCCTCCCTTTCCCTCCCTCTCTCGCTCTCCCTCCGTCTCCCTTTCACTCCCTCCCTCGCTCTCCCTCTGTCTCCCTCCATATCCCTCCCTCACTCTGTCTCCCTCCCTCTACCTACCTCTGTTACCCTCTTTATCTGCCTGTGTGTGCCTGGGCTGTGACAGCTTCCGGGCCCACACACGAGCACTTTACGGGTCTTTAAAAGACCATTTGTATGTTAATGAGGCTTTTGTATTTCACCTCTTAGCGCCCCTGCAGCTCCACTCTGACTATGACTGGAATGCCCGGGCCCCCACAGAGCAGCAGAGTCTGCAGAGTCCCGCGCAGTGTTTGCTGACCTTGTTGAATTTTTTTCTTTAAACCCAGGTAAGATGTCTCAAGGTCCGCGGGCCGCCAGGGAAGGCTTGCCGGGCCGCTAGCGGCCCACGGGCCGTACTATGAGTACCTCTGATATAGACAATTTAGACGTGCGATTAAATATTATTGGGGTCCTACCTAACATTGATCCTAATCTACAAATTACCTGCTGATTTGTTTACAACAATTCTGATCATTCTTATACACATGATTTGTAGACAAATACTGAAAACCAACAAATCATATTATAGTAAAATAGCAACCATTGTGTGTGTCCTGATTTGGGGTTTAAGGGTGGGGCTCCCTTTTATCATCAACAAACATTAAGCAATTGTCTGACAAGATGGTCTGACTCCTAACACCCTCTGCCTATCAGAGCACAACTCGCTAGAGACCTGCCAGTTTTCCTTTTCTCCTTTTGGGCTAAGGGGATCTCCCGGGTGTGGTGAGCACAACACCTGCCTACTCGGAAACCTTACACCCAACCCTCACCCAGAACCCTCCGCATTCTTTCAGTGGTCTCTCACTCCAGCCCTACTGTTGGTCTTGTTTTGATCTTTCAATCTCTGGAAATGGCTGCATTGAAGCTGTGAATTGTAAATATGTTCATTGCTTTCTGCAATGTCAATATTTTATATATTACATCACCAGTATGTCTCATCCTCAAGACGCTAATGCCCTTGAGGGCCTTACAGCTATGAAAACAAAATACATGAGCTGTTATGTCCTAATGTAAAGCTATGTTGTGCCCTGCTTTACATGCTTTTGATTGCAAGGTTTCCTATTCAGTCCCCTGTTCATTGACCTTCCTGCCACATGCCTTTAGAATAAGTAATGCACATACAGAGCACACATCCTTTCTCCTCTCAAAGGGAAGAAATGTCTGCAGATAGGAAGCCATGATGAGCAATCAGACACAGGCAAAAAATGCCAGCTTATTAGATCCAGATATTCAATGTGGAAACAAGATATTTGTACAAGGAACCTGGTAGGCTTTTTCAGCTTTTTCTTTTTACAAATTTCCATAATCGTTCTGGAATTTGATGCATTTTTGGGCGTTATATTATTCTAACAGAACCGAACTCAACAAAACCAAACCGAGCTAAATAATGCAGCCATGCAAAACCAAGTGCTGTTGAACAAAACTGAGATAAACAACACTAATTCAACAAAACCACATTCAGCATAACCTAACTCAGCATAATAAAACTCAGAAAAACCAAAGTGAGCTGCACCAAACCCTGCAGATAATTAAGGTGTGCTCAATTAAGAAGAAAACAAAAGTTAACTCCGCACATATTGGATACATGGAGGTCACATAGACAGAGGGCATACGGTCTCCAGTCACAGGGATGACTAGACAAACATCAAACATCTGGACTTGTTGTAAAAGCTGCAGAACATATTTCAAATAAACAAAATGCTGGCACATCCAGTATAAAAAAGTCTCACCAGCAACTCAGGCCTGTATTTTGTTAAGGTGTCTGCAGCTGTGCTGTAAAATCAAAATAAACACCATGTCTCACTGATTTTAGTCCATCGTAAATGTGTAGGCGCCCAGGACGACAACAAATCGTATAATCAGGACTACAGCCACTTGTACAACTCTAAAAACCATTTGTCTAGAAACTGTTGACTGGACATATGAAGTTCAAAAGAAGATCATAGCCTCGAATAGGAACATTCTTGTTGGTGTCTCTTTGCAAAAAGGTACCCAGGCCCTCATTTGGATGTCTGGCGGAACGCCACTGACAGACCATCGGTGACGGTCCGCCGACATCCAGGACATCGGTCCAGCCGCCGGATTAAAATACCGGCGGTCTGAGCGATTACGCCCGGAGGCAAGACCGCCACCTCCGACAGACTCAAGAAGCCCATTGGGACGGTGGTCAGAAACTAATCCCTAAAATGGAGGCAGTGCCTACGCAGGGAAAGCCATAATCATTAGGATGTCTCTTTCCAACTACCTTTGCATGGCAATCCCACCGCCATGGAAAGGCAGCTAGAACGGTGACTTAGGGGGCCACAACAGGGCCCCTGTCAGCAATAGAACACTGCTTAATGGCCAGAGGGACACATGTGGTGCCCCCCCCAAACATCCATGCACTATATGCCAGGCACCACACGTTGCCTTGCACAAGGTGCATGGGTGTTAGAAAAGTGCCTTTTTTATTGCAGCTTTTGCAGCGGCTCTTTTATGGGAAAAGCAGAAACTGCAGTAGTAAAAGGCATTTTACGACCACCTGCATGGCGGTCGTATCATAATAGGACTCACAGGACTGCCGACATGTAAGGTGCTGCCGGAGGCAATGGCGGTGGGCACTTGTCCGACCGCCATCGTATTCAGGCCCTTAGTTTGGAGACACTAAACTGAATAGCTGATATGGAATATGATACCTTCCTAATCAGTATTCTGTGCTTGAATATTTAGGAAAAAGTAATTGACTTATCTGCCTTCCTCGCCTACAACCCTAGAGACAAGTAAATTGCTATTCATAAGTACATTAATAAAGTAGTGCCTGCATTTGGAAGAGAATGAGTTGGCTGACGTCGGCTTTCAGAAGCTGTAGTAAATGCGGTATACAGAAGCAAAGCTTCTTTATTTTCTTTTGCAGAAATGAGTTTCATGCATAAAATAAATTCAAGTGAACCACAATCTACAAAATCTTAAACCAGAGATGTTGAAGTCACGGTTCCCTCTACTTTCCAAGGGTCCCATTGAGAATGTGAGAGCCAAAAATCCTTCTATATACAACTACAGGTGCGAGCACATCCAATTATAATATCAGAAAGTCCTTGCCGTCCACAGAGGCAAATCTTCATTTATTTTCAAGTTCTCTCGTGGATCATGTTGTAGATAGCTAGCAGGTGTTTCAATACTTGGTAGTAACCCAATGACTTCATCAGGAATAGAAAGAATAAATGCAACCACATAATTAAAATTCAAATAAACAGTATTTTGTTACAGAAGCAACCATTAAGAGCAAACGTAAAAAGATACGGTAAAATATGTACAGATGTTCATTTCACAATCTGATACTCCAAAAGTGACAAAGAGTGCATAAATTACATAAATCGAGAGAAAAAAATACTAGAATACTACAAGACCAAACTATCCAGCCAATGAAATTCATTCAAACCTATAGTACATGTAACATACATGAAATAACGATAAAATCAATCTATTAAAATAACATCGTGTTACGCGAGCAAACAGCTGCACGAAGGAAAGAACTTACACAAAAACATGTATATTCATCTAGAAGCTGTTGGAGGAAATAATAGGCTGGAATATAATGTCTATAATTTCTTGGGTTCATAAGAGAAACCAAAAATCGATTTGTGAACAATTTATAAAAATCACAGAAAAATTAAAAATGCAGCACAGTTTGTTTAGAGGTCCCATTTCAGGGACATACTCTCTCTGCAAGAATATGTTGATACCCTAAGGGAAAGAGCAGAGTACAAATTATTCTCGTTTAGTCGGACTAAACCAAAATAAGAGGCGATCCCAATGACCTGCAGGCTGCCACAAATAATTGGCAGAGGAAGGCACTATGCTAATTCTCAAGTAAGTTATTTTTTTAAAAACGTTTTTATTGCCTTTTGGGGTTACACATAAAACAATTATTTCCAGTTATTGAGCATTGTTGCACTACATGGGTTCGGCAAGTACATACATGGAGGGGAGGAGCCCCTGAACACAAATTGCTGCTGAGCGGGAGAAGATAGAGAATTGCAATATACATCACTTACTGGGTCTCTGGACGGACTGGGCTCCGGGACGGACTGCAGGACAGAGCGGCATGGACGAGAACTGGATATAAAGTGACCACAACCGGCGATGGACATGAGAGCGACTTCGGCAGCACCAGCGGCACAGCGCTAGGCACAGTGAGCGGCCGCCGCACTACAGGAGGAGCTGGAAGCAGCGGGAGCTTCGGGAAGAAGACGGACACGCTTTTGGACACTGCAGTCGGGGAGGGCAAAGCGTGGCAGAAAGAACGAGCTCACGCAGGCAAAGGTAGGGACATCTATATCCCTCTGGCCTACCCCCCCCCCCCCCAGCCCCCCAGCCCCACCGACCGGGACTGAGAATAGTCTGGGCTGATCCGTCCCGCCTGATTCAGCAATGGCGGCGAAAACGGCCTAATAACCTTTTAAACTACACAGTGACCGCACTCACGGAGTTAGCGCGAGGGACCAGAAGCGGATAACACCAGCCTAGCAACGCATTAAGGGATGTGTTGGAAAACATTCGGTTAGATAAACGAGGGGAAACATAAATCCGGCTTGCCTGACCTTAAAATGGCGGCCGTTTATGACATCCTCAGGCATGGAACAATGACTGCACCTAAATAAACATAGCAGACATAATGGAAAACAGAAGAGGGCACAGAGGTGAAAGTGAAGAAGGACTCTGACTGCAACTACAACAAAGAAAGGAAATGGAGAAAGGACCTCAAGCAAGTGAAAGTGAGAAGGGACTTTTAGCTCTCACTTAGACAGAGAAACAAACGGCCATCTTGGAACGGGAAACAACTTTCGTTAACAACAAAACACCCTCACTCAACACTCATTTGTAAATAAGGAAAGAAAAAGGGGACAAAGTGTGGGAAAAAGAAAAAGGGCTATGAGAGTAGCAATTTACAAAGTGAAAGGAATGAGGTCAGGCAAGACACTGGAAAGAGGAAAGTAAGGACAGCTATAATGTAAGAAAGAAAACTTGTGAAACTAGATAGGACAGAATCGACAGACCTACACGAACTAAGAACCATTATGGCGATCAGGTACACAGAGCGGGAAGACATGAACGCGCAAGCCATAACATACCCACCCAAGATCTCTAAGAACGCGGCAAAAAAGGCCAAACACAACTTATTGAAGAACAATCCGGAACATCTGTTCCTGGACCCCTCGTTTAACACAGATAGGGGCATCATCATAAATGACCTGATATTCTTCACTAGAAGGACGGCGACCTGGCGTAATGTCGTGACTAAAAGGCTAAATATCGAAAATACGACCAACATCCCACACGGCACAAAAATTAGGAGCAAACCTTCAGCATGGTGCAGTGCTGTCCTAAACATAACGATATACAAAAATGGAATTGTACTCATCCAAGCAGCTGACAGAGAACTAGTAAAATTTGACAAAGTATTCTCTTCCCTAAAAGTAGAAGTAGAAAACTCAAGACACCAGACATCTCGAACACAACAAGTAGCCAATATAGTCCAGAACAGTTCTTCCAATACTAATGGCATACCAAACATAAATCTGCAAGATCCACCTCAACCAACACGCCAAGGAGAAAGACCTAATCATCAACAAAACATGACCCTACCTGACATCACAATTGACACAACCAACTCCGTCACCAGAGAAGCTAAACAAACGAGCGGACGGAACGATCTTATCCCTAACGCCGGAGATCTACTTGAAACTGTGATGGCCATACCAGAGAAGGTGATTAAAAGGATAACTGTATCCCCGAACCCTCGAAACAAGGAGAAGAACCAGGCACCAAAAGAAATGCCGTTGCCGATACTACATGACGCCACCACGCCTGGAGAGGGTGGCTCAGCTCCGAATGAGACCGCCGACGAAGATAACCACAAAAAGAACAGGGTAGAGGGTATCGACCCTCCCCAATCTCCCCCTACTGCGAGCCCGGAGTCCCATAGATCTGAATCCGCAAAAACACCCTCTGCACCTAATAACATAAGAAGCAATGGAGACACCCCGAATAAAAGCGAGAATCATAACAAAACTAAGGATACAACGGTAAGATCGGTGGGAATGAGAACAGTCCTTGCACGAAGAGAGGGAATACGTAGAACGCAGACAACCAAGCCTATCTCACACAAGAAATCAACCCGAACATTGAAAGAAGTCAATAAGCTCAAGAAACTAATAGGCAACCTGGCACAAGTATCGATGAATATCGCAAAGACAATGGAGGGAATTTGGGAGACGACGCTGAATACGCACACAAAGGTCGCACAAATCCAGAATTTTGTACTCCGACCCAACAGACCAAACAGGACTAATCCCTTAACAAATGAAGAAGCCCTGGCCTTACTCCGATCTTATGAAAAACCGGATCAGGGAAAGGAGGGGTATATCGAAATTGTACCTATTGACTCTAATAGAACGGCCAGAAAGAATGACAGGAAAGCAATTCTCCACAACTTACAACATATTCAGGTGATCACAACCGACACTGATAATGGAGACCCCGTCAACTCACAGAAAGCCCTGAAATGCCTACTTCTTAACTGTCATTCGGCTACTAAACATGCGTCAGATATAGCTGCCCTCATCATCAACAAGGGAATTGACCTGGCCATCCTCACCGAAACATGGCTCAGTGAATCATCTTCTCCTACCATTGATCTCCTAGTACCACCACATTATAA
This sequence comes from Lissotriton helveticus, assembly GCF_964261635.1. Classification (NCBI taxonomy): domain Eukaryota; kingdom Metazoa; phylum Chordata; class Amphibia; order Caudata; family Salamandridae; genus Lissotriton; species Lissotriton helveticus. The sequence continues at coordinate 309,575,627 of NC_136061.1, forward strand.
CATTGTCAGGTTAGACCGACCAAGGAAAGTGGGAGGAGGTATAGCTTGCATACACCGTGCCGAGATTAAGGTCAACCAATTCCAATCTGACCCCATAGAATCCTGTGAATATCTTGGTCTTAACATAAGATCAACAAATAATCAAAGCTATAACCTACACGCGTTCTACCACCCACCAGGAGAGAACACAAAGTTCACAGAGCAACTAATAGAGATAATAACGGCCAACTCTAACTCAGATGCTAACAACATATTCCTAGGGGACTTTAACCTCCACTGGGATGACGGCAATGACAAAATGGTTAACGCGATTAAAGACTTCCTAAATGAGCTAAACCTCACGCAAGCATGCACCCAGCCCACTCACTCACAAGGAGCGACTCTAGACTGGATTATTTTAAGAAACAAAGAGATCTCAATCCTTGCTATAGAACCGTGTGACTGGTCTGACCATCACGCCATAACATTCGCGATACCCACAATGAAAAAGGGTAGGACCGTGCAACCCCGCAAGTGCAAAAAATTGATTCGTGATTCAAAAGAAGCCAATATCGAATTACTGGTAGAAAGATGTGAGAAAGACTTGAAGCCTCGTAACAACAGGCAGAATGTCAATGTCAATGAGCTGACGGATCACTACTTAGCCTCGATTGGTAATATAGTCAATGACACCCTGCCTCAAAAACTGAAAAACGTCTCTGAAAAGCCAAAAAATCCTTGGTTTAACGAGGCATTGAACGAAGACAGGCGAAAATTGAGAATGGCAGAAAGGAAATGGAGACAACATCCCGCCTCTCCGGAGCTGAAAGACCTCAGAAAAACTAGGAAACAGTATAACAAAAAGATAATCAACACCAAAAAAGAATTTATAAGGGCTGAACTCGACAACGCCACAAACAGACCAAGAAAACTCTTCGAGATCTTAAAACAACAGTCGAATAAACTAACCAAAACGACTCAAGAGAGCTCGAAAACTCCCATAAGCTGCGAGGAGTTCTCCTCATTTTTCATAGTAAAAAAACAAACTACTAGAAGTTGAGCTCACAAGTGCAGCAGCTAACATCTCGACCCTAAACGAGGCAAAGACGGCATCTGAAGGTCTTCAAACAAAAAATAAGGCAAATTGGGACACATTTGAACTATTGGACCAAGGAAAGATCGCCAAAACGCTAGCAGAACTCAGACCGAACAACCACTATCAAGATCCTCTACCGGCAAAGTGTGTAAGAGAAATCAGCCACACCCTAACTCCTATCTGGACTGAGATAATAAATGCTTCACTTGCACAAGGAACTCTTCCTGACTGCCTAAAAACTGGACAAGTAGTTCCCATCATCAAAAAACCGACTGCGGATACAACAGACCCGAAGAACTATCGACCTGTGACCAACATCCCGCTACTTGCCAAACTTATTGAGAAATGCGTGCAGGGCCAACTGAGTCAGCACATCGCTAAGTACTCACTACTAGATGACTGCCAATCTGGGTTCAGAACTGGACATAGTACTGAAACAGCGATCCTGCATATTGTCGATGATGCCTTACAAGCCCTAGACCAAAATCATGCGTGCCTGTTGATCCTACTAGACTTGTCATCAGCATTTGACACTGTAAATCACGAAATATTGCTGACCAGGCTACGAGACAGGATGGGTCTATCCGGAAACGTATTGAAATGGTTTAACTCCTTCCTTCAGAACAGGACACAACTATTCCTGGTCAACCAAGTAAGCTCATCCCCGTGCCCTAACACATTAGGAGTCCCACAAGGCTCGACGTTATCCCCAGATCTATTCAACTTGTATGTAGAACCCCTCACGGAGATTCTTGGAAAATCACAGATCCCCTATCACATGTACGCAGACGACACGCAAATATATATGAAGATCACCAGTCGGGATGACATTGTCCTAATGAATGAAACACTAAAGCGAGCACTACAATGGCTAACAGCCAATCATCTAAAACTTAATGCCGACAAAACAGAATTCCTATTAATATCACCTGCAAGGAGTCAACCGGAGGTAAAAGAATGGACTAAATTGGTGACTGCTCTAAATTGTACTCCGACCCTAATCAATTCAGCTAAATCACTAGGAATTACGTTAGATGAGAACCTCGACATGAAAGACCACATAAACACAATGGCCAAGAGCGCCCGTTTCCACCTGAACTATCTAAGAAAACTGAAACCCTTTATCTCAGAAGCAGATCTAAAACTGGCTATCCAATCACTAGTGATCTCGAGAATTGAATATGGCTGCACCACATTGGCCGGCCTACCGAAGACATCCACTGCACCACTAAAAGCCTGTCTCAACGCTGCGACAAGACTCATCACGGGAACGAGAAAATTCGATCACATATCTCCCCACTTAAAGGCACTAAACTGGCTACCTTACGAAGCGAGAATTAAAATGAAGATGGCATGCATTACCCACAAAGCGGTTCACCTCAACACGCCTATATATCTAGCTAAGAAAATTAAGCTATCGGGAGGTAACAGACCAACTAGAAGCGCGAGGGAGCTGCTACTACGACCGGCCTTCTTCCGCAAGAAAAAGACCTATGACCGTGCATTCTCCGGAGCCGCCCCCAGAATCTGGAATTCCCTCCCCCCTAACATCAGGATGATTCAAAATGCTGTAAAATTCAAACAGGAACTGAAGAACCACTTGATGAGTAAATAATATACATAGAGATCCCCACCGACCATGAGTATGAACAATTCAAGACAACGAAGGTCGGACTCATCTTGAATAATATGAAGACCAACTAGACAATGACTGATTCCCGTGCAAACAGTGGCTATACACTCCAAGGCTACCTCAATTATATGTGATCTCTCTACTACATTTCACACCTTTAATGATATAATTCCTTACCCTACTTGGCTATCTATTTAATCCCTACCACTAGCCAAACCTACTCAACTCTTATTGCTATCTAACCATGGAATTGCACTGATAACACTATGTAACCTACCTCACCGAGCCTGACGATATGTCTATGCTCTAGCCGTATATTTGCACCTCCTAAGGCTTACGTTACAGACGTCAAGAAGATACTTTTCTAATCACTACTGTTAACATATCGCCTACTACCTCATATATGTTTGTTGTTATAATTGCCACTATAATGTCAATCGGTAATTTGCAATCTTTTTATGTTAAGCGCTCTGATACCCACGGGTCTTGTCCGCGCTATATAAAACTCTAAATAAATAAATAAATAAATAAATCAACCAACTGTAGATACCAGGGCATCACTATGTGTCTTCACGACAGCCTCCACCCCAGTCGTGTGTTAATTGGGCACGGGTGTCCACTCTAAGCATTATAAAGAAACTGCACCCCAGGTATCTGTGAACCATACAATCAAACTCAAAATTGAACACAAAGGAGGTTGGGTTTAACTAACAGGGGAGGTTCTCCGTTGTCTGGGGCGGTGTCTCGCTACCATAAGATCACCTGTATTACCTTGGACTACTTAACTTTCTTAGTATACCCATTGCAAAATGTGTGTACAAGATCAGTATGATTGTAAAGACCAACAGGATGAGATTGGGGGCCTCATTTATGAGAAATGACGCATCGCTGCGTGAAAGCAGCGATGCGTCACTTCTCAGTGCGCACTCCTTGCGACATGATTGATGCGTTATATTTACAGTATGACGCATCATGTCGCAAGGAGTTACAGATACGTCAGTATTTCTGACGTATCTGTAAGCGCAAAAGTCACGCATTGTTGGGGTGTGTCACAAAAGTGACGCAACTCCAGCAATGCGTCCTTTCACATGGGGAAAGCCCCATGTGAAAGGGCTTGCGTCAGTCTTACGCCTGCTGTGAGGCAGGCGCAAGATTTTGACGCAACAGCGTCCTAAAAGTGACGCAGTGAAATCTCATAGATATCACTGCGTCACTATTACGAGGCTTTTGCTGGGGAACGCCCCCTCTGCATACATTATACCTGACGCAGGTATAATGTAGCGCAGGGGTTTACAAAGTGACGCATCTGCTTAGATGCGTCACTTTGTAAACAGTGCGCAACAGGAGGCATGTTTTACGCCGCCGATGCGTCACAAAAAGTGACGCATCAGAAGCGCAAAACTGACGCACGGCTTCATAAATGAGGCCCTGTGAATTTCACGTAAGCCCAGGTCGTTCTCCCTATGAATAGCTATTCCCTAGCCCAGTTGAGCAGTTGAGCATGGAATATGACCAAATCTGCAACTACGGGGGTGGGGGGGCATCACTGGACTTCCAGCGCCTCGTGATAAGTTGTTTGGCCACCACCAGGCCGAGGTCCAGGAATCTTGCAATGGCTGTGTGTTTTTTGCCTCTAGTGAGCCCCCAGTATGCAGGCCTCCCACATGTTTTGGAAACCCTGTGTCAGTGCATGCGGACAAGTGTTGTATCACTCCCTCTCAGTAGTGTCATAAAAACTGCAGCACGGATAGCACGCATCCTGCCTATGAAAACAGTGGTTCATTTTGTCCGGTCAGAGATATGCCCTGTGTAGTATATAATATTGAAACAGTCGCAACCTTGCATTCTGAGGGACTGATGTTCCATTCTTTGGGTGTACATGGGCGGGTCAGATCCGCCTCCCATCGGTTTCATAAGGATGTCAAATCTGTTGCCGTCTGCACGCGGAGTGCATCCGCAAACCATCTGGTGAGGTGGCTCCCTGTGCCCATGACGTGTAGATACTGCACGAGGGGGTATGTCTGTGGCTCTTGTGTGATGTCTCCCCAGTGTCTTTGCAGCATGCCAACCCAGGAGGCATGACTAAGGAAAAGGCCCGGCGGGACTCCCTCCTCATGCATTAGATTCTCCTATGCCATGAGTGTGCCATCCTTATAGAGATCGCCCACCATGTGGATGCCCGCCTCGTGCCAGGCCACATCAAGTTAGTTATTAATGTGGGTTTCAATGATTCAGCCTTTGCCCTTTCTTCTTCCATCTGTGCTAAAAATAACCACATAAGCCTTTCCGTAGCAAACAATTAGATAACTATAAATGGTAACCTTCACCATAACAATTACATATCAGGGTAAGCACATGCCAAGGCATGTTGGGTTACATATACACTTGCATCACTGTTCCACCATACATGGATGTAAAAAACACGCCTCTTCCATTTCCCTCCATGCTCGATACATAGAACACTAGTATATCAGAGCATTATTTTTACATTCCTGTGGTTTCCGCTTTACCTCCTTACAGACACAATGTTTTATATTAACACTGACTTCTAGATAAACTTTCCCGTTGTACCCCACTATAACGTGGTGCAACCCTCCCCCTACAGCTCCTATAAACGTGACCACACGTGGAGACCTCTTTTTACTTTGACAAAGTTTGGTTTACAAGCGGCCAATATCACATCTGTGTTGAATGCCAACCAGCACGGGTAACTTCCTCACCTGGACGTATAACTGGATACTATTCCAGTATTAGAACATTGGAATGTTGGGAGCTCCATTGAAGACAATGGAGTGCTCCGAGCTGATAATGGCTGGTATAAGTCTTGAGCTCCAACATTCCAATGTTGCTTTGTTCACAACTCAGGCTGTGAACAAAGAATTCAGGGAGCCTGAGGGGATTCCAATCCCATCACACTCCCACAAGGCTTTGTTTTTTTTGTTAGAACATTCTGCCCTCTTCTGGCAGAATGATCTAATAGCCTTATAGCCCTTCGTAGCTGGGCTATACCGGTTATTAAAGTCCCTCTCCCTTGTAAAGGCCCTCGCCGGAGAGGGCCTTTAATAGCCAGTATAGCCCTCTACGGCGGGCTATAAGGCTATAGTAAGTACTTGTCCTTCAGCTGAACGTGTGCACCACTGAGTTACTTGCTAACGTAGCTCACTCTTCTCTTCCCTCCGGACCTAAGCTTACATATTATATAATTTTTATTTTGAACATTGTTTTAACTGACCGCCAGCTTTTTGTGAGTACTATCTGCTGGTCTAGTAATTTCTTACAATTAAAGGGAGTACCATACACTACATGGTAGTTTCTTTTACTATATGGTTTAGCTTGATTTCTCACTATAGTGGTGTTTTGGCCCTATTAGTAAATACAGCTTTCATATTATGTATCAGACTAAACCTGAATGGTGGCAGCACATTTCAGCCAGAGTTACACTCTCACCACAGTGCTTTACATTGCTGTGACGTCTTAATTTTGGGTTTATTTTGTAACCAACACTCCAAGGACCCATACCCTCAACTCATTACTTGACAATCACCTGGGCACTTATGCCATAAAGTCACCACCTTTCCAGTATCTGCATACCTTGTGTAGATATGGCTACCCAGGTTCCTTAGTTATTTGTGCTGGTCACACTTCAGCGAGACAGCGTCTCTTGCAACACGGCCCTGGTTTTGGAAAGGCAAATACACTTTCGTTCACGCAACCTATGTTTAAGGATTTGGCATATGTAGGTAGCTAAATACCGGTCGGTAACGGCCGAAAATCGGTAATTTTCCCGTTACCAACCGGTATTTAGCCCTTTCTAATGTAGGAGGCAGGTTTTAAGGATTCGGTAATTTACCGATTCCTTATTTGAAGGAATCGGTAAATTACCGAATCCTTAAAAGCTATGTAGGAGGCACTCAATTGAGTGCATATTTGCTTTCAGGATTCGTTATTTACCACCAACTACAAGTTGGTGGTAAATACCGAATACCTGTAAAAAAGCAATAATTAGCTTTTTTCAAGGTGCCATGTGGCAGACATAGATGCCCAGGGGGCATGTATGGGCATGTATGTGCGCCACATGTGCCTCATGCACGATTGAGGGGTGCAACAGGTTGTCAATGTGACACCCTGCCACCCTTGAATACCGGTAAATACAGAATGGGTAATAGTGAATGGATTCCCATTCATTCGTATGGGCCTCCAGGCCCATAGGAATGAATGGGAAGGTATTTCTAATTACCAAATCGGTATTTACCGAATCGGTAATAAGAAATATTACCGAATCTTACCTACATCACATTTACCGATTATTAAATACCGAATCGGTAAAATTTGGTATTTAGGAATCGGTAAAATTATATTACCTACATATGGCCTTAGATCTTACTGCTAAATGCTACTTTGGCGGCTCACTGATATATCCACTTACTTTAGACAGATAATCTATTTCTAAACTAATCTGAAGCTACCGATAGATATTGACAACTATAAGATCTTTGCAGAGAAGGTGAGAACCCACTTCACTCAGTTAGATGGTAACCTTCACTTTCCACCTTTCCCTCTTCTACATTAGGGCACTTCTACTTTTTAGAACTACTGAATCTCCAAATATTATTCATATTTCTTGGGCTCAATTGCACGGTATAGATTGTACCATTTGTTATAATCATGACTTTTTTCTCCGATGCTTAGTGTACTGTGTTTGACCAGTGATAAGGCCTTTATTTAACTGATAGACATCTTGATTATTTACAATTATCACTTTACAGGCCTTACTTGACTACAGTGTATCTCGAACACTATAACTGTTCTTTACTTATAGAGATCACTTGCCTAGTGCCCCAAAAATCCTTGAAATGTTACTGCCTCAAACCGATGGAAGTAGTGGAAAGCTGACATGCTTGCATTATATTAAAAAACATAAACAAAAAGAGAGACATATTGAGAACAAGTGACAGGGTTCAACAAAGCACAGTCATTTACAGTTATATTTATGTTTCTTAATCAGAGTCAGAGACAATCTTGTGTCAATCAGTTTAAATAACCATTAACAAATGACTTTTCCTATTTGTTTTTGTATACCGTATTTAATTTTTGAGCTCACATATGCAACAACTGCTTGGCATACGTGGGCTATGTTTGTGCGCTCTTACTCCTTGAGGTGGGAGATGTACACCCACCTCCTTCTCACCAACACTGCCCATTGTCACCAAGTCTCACCTCGAAAGTCACTAAGATCGACAACTACTGCCAGAGCGACTAGAAGATACGCTTGAGCCCGTACGGAGCAGCACAACAAACATCACAATATTTCAAAATGGCTGCACTGAATGGTTTTGTCCCACACTCAACCACAAAGCTGAATCCAGAGTTTATATTGCAATGGCTGGTAATGACTCAGTTTGGAGGTTAAAATCAATTCAAAGTCATGGTGAAGCAAAGAATTGGGGGTTATCGTATCCACAGTGAATTTTACAATACATCAGAATCTTTGTGCAGAGGTTCACATTTGAGTACTGTGAGTCGACTTGAAGGCAGTACCAGAATGAAGGGCAAATGGGGCCCATGACCAACTCTATTTGCCCTTGCCCATGCCCAACTCTATTTACCCTTGGCCTAGAGACAACACATAATTTTCAAACAAAGAGTTGCCCCTCGATGAGCACTTCCTTCCACTGTAATGCAGTATTTATTTAAAGCAATACACAAGCCTACATGCATGCTTAAAATGTTTAAATCTGACTTTCTTATGTGTATATATATATATATATATATATATATACATATATATATATATATATATAACCGTACATATGTGGTCAAGACTACAGGCTTGTACTCGAAACATGTCATCCTGACATGCTAATACAATAAACAAATTCATTATATCTTCAACTGGAGTCTGTGCCCTTGCTTGGCCCGCTGTGGTTATTCTTTGGGTACTGGATATATATATATCATCCGCAAAGAGATCCCTTTGACAGCGCGCTCTGGCAGTGGGTACTTGGCATAGAAGCCGGATCCTGGCCTCAAAATTCAATTTTAGAAACAAGAATTGCACAGCACTCCGAAGTGAAAGTTCATTAATTTGATTTATTCCAAACGAACCCAACCAAAGCCTTTCAGCCTCCTCGGCTTTGCTCACGGTTAGTGAGTTTTCTCTTTCTACACTATTTAAGCTCAGTCAGCCATTATGCAGCATTCTGGGCATTGTAGTGTTTGTAAATACGAAAATCATAATACATTAAAAAGAAAGAAAGAATTCATTAACATTCACTGTCCTGTTCATGGAGGATTTAACATATGTTTGATATGTTATGTAATTCTGATCGTATGTTAGTACATTTATACAATTAATTACAACATTCGTATCATTTCTCAGTAGATCATGATATTGGTCATGTCCTTATTTCAGATGTATCTGAGTTTAGTACTCATAAGTTAAGGTATCATAAATCCATCTATTCCGTGACAAAGTATAGTACTTGTCATTTCCTTCATATCATTTTTTCAGAATTCCAGATGTTGCTACATTATTTCACAGATCACAGATATTTTCAGGTTTCCCACAATTTTATCAGTTCAGATCTTATTACGCTAGGTGTGTATAAAGTTCCTCATCGTAGTTCATCCCCCTCGGGGTCTTGGTTTTGAGTCTCACAATGTATTTAGATTCCATTTGACGGAGTTTTCTAGTTCTATTACCACCGGTTCGTTTAGAGTTACTGTTTTTATGCCATAGTCACACATTGATCGCCAATCTCCTTTCTGGAAGATCATCATGTGTTTTGCGGTTGCATATGAAGAGTCTTTATGTGTCACTGCTCTGATGTGTTACAAAATGCGTTTACGCAAGGTACAGATTGTGCTCCCTATGTATTTTCTTCCACAATTGCATTCGATGACATATATCACATACTGTGATGTACATGTGATCTTCTCATTCAAGACAATGGTGTTTCCATTTGGTTCCATGATAGATTTTTTGTTTTTGCCAATTTTGCACGCCTTGCAGGAGTTGCATTTATAGAATCCATTCTGTTGATTTAATAACCAATTATTCTCCTCTTGTTGTGAGAAATGGCTTTTTATCAGCATACCCTTCAATGATTTCGTTTTTTGATAGGTTACTGTAGGTTTGGATCCCAGTAATTTTCCTATATCTGGATCTTTATCAATTAGATGCCAATATTTTTTCGATTTTCCCATGATTTTGCCGCTTTCTTTACTGTACGTTGTGATAAAGCGTGGTTTCTGTTCTTCAGTTTTTGTCTTTATCTTTGGTATCAAGATTTCCTATCATTTCTCAGTAGATCATGATATTGGTCATGTCTTTATTTCAGATGTATCTGAGTTTAGTACTCATAAGTTAAGGTATCATAAATCCATCTATGCCGTGACATATGGTGAATTCATGAGAATGAAGCGGAACTGTTCAAAAACTGAGGATGCTGAGAATAAAATCGAGGAAACTATGGATCGATTGAAATCAAGAGGATACAAAGACTACACTCTGAAAAAAATGCAAAAAGAGAATAGATCAGAAAACAAGAGAGGAAATCTTGATACCAAAGATAAAGACAAAAACTGAAGAACAGAAACCACGCTTAATCACAACGTACAGTAAAGAAAGCGGCTAAATCATGGGAAAATTGAAAAAAAATTGGCATCTAATTGAAAAAGATCCAGATATAGGAGAATTACTGGGATCCAAACCTACAGTAACCTATCGAAAAACGAAATCATTGAAGGATATGCTGGTAAAAAGCCATTTTTCACAACAAGAGGAGGATAATTGGTTATTAAATCAACAGAATGGATTCTATAAATGCAACTCCTGCAAGGCGTGCAAAATTGGCAAAAACAAAAAATCTATCATGGAACCAAATGGAAACACCATTGTCTTGAATGAGAAGATCACATGTACATCACAGTATGTGATATGTCATCGAATGCAATTGTGGAAGCAAATACATAGGGAGCACAATCTGTACCTTGCGTAAACGCATTTTGGAACACATCAGAGCAATGAATAATAAAGACTCTTCATATGCAACCGCAAAACACATGATGATCTGCCAGAAAGGATATTGGCGATCAATGTGTTACTATGGCATAAAAACAGTAACTCTAAACGAACGGGGTGGTAATAGAACTAGAAAACTCCATCAAATGGAATCTAAATACATTGTGAGACTCAAAACCAAGACCCCGGGGGGGATGAACTACGATGAGGAACTTTATACACACCTAGCGTAATAAGATCTGAACTGATAAAATTGTGGGAAACCTGAAAATATCTGTGATCTGTGAAATAATGTAGCAACATCTGTAATTCTGAAAAAATGATATGAAGGAAATGACAAGTACTATACTTTGTCACGGCATAGATGGATTTATGATACCTTAACTTATGAGTACTAAACTCAGATACATCTGAAATAAGGACATGACCAATATCATGATCTACTGAGAAATGATACGAATGTTGGAATTAATTGTATAAATGTATTAACATACGATAAGAATTACATAACATATCAAACATATGTAAAATCCTCCATGAACAGGACAGTGAATGTTAATGAATTCTTTCTTTCTTTTTAATGTATTATGATTTTCGTATTTACAAATACTACAATGCCCAGAATGCCGCATAATGGCCGACTGAGCTTAAATAGTGTAGAAAGAGAAAACTCACTAACCGTGAGCAAAGCCGAGGAGGCTGAAACGCGTTGGTTGGGTTCGTTTGGAATAAATCAAGTTAATAAACTTTCACTTCGGAGTGCTGTGCAATTCTTGTTTCTAAAAAAAAAAATATATATATATATATATACACACATGTGTGAGTGGTCAGGTGATTTCAACCATTGGGTCCGCTGCTGCTTATTGGTGCAGCACCTAGCGAAACAGGAGATGCTTTTCAAAACAGTAGAGACCTTTTGAGACATGTGAACGCCTTTTTAAGAACTGTTTTTAATGCGCATGATGGCAGCGACCCACTGGGGTATTACATGACTTCCATTCCCTGAATTCTATGGTTGAAAGCACCTGACCGGAAAGGCAAAATAAATGAGGGATTACACTGAGAGTCCCCGTTTGCTGTCATTCGCATAAACTGCCCAGGAGGAAGAATGTAATGCTCGAAACGCATCGGCAGGAGGATCACAATTTAGGTTTTTGTCTGTGAGTAAATTTAGCACTCAACCTCCTGCGAGTGCTATCTCATCAAGGGGCAACTCTTTGTTTGAAAAATATATATATATATATCCAAACACTTTTTACAGCTGCCCTTTGTATGGACCCCCATACATTTTTTCTGTGGTCCAATATATGCCCCCACCTAAAAATCACCAGTTGAGATGGAACCTGGCAACGCCAGTGGGAATCTTGTTATTCACCTCCATCTGGAAAGATACAGCGCTCAAAGTTAGAAACAAACATAGCAAAATAATCGTTAAAGCTTTGTAACAGAATGTCTTTTTCACATTTTGCAAAGGCCCCAATAAGGGGTCTGCAGACGCATCATGAGCCCACCTTGTTCACTCAATGTTTCTACTCGCCCATTGCAGGGCTATTGTTCCCACACTATGGCTTACCAGTACATGCAGTGACAATAGAAATGTTATCTTCATGTGTGCATCTATGTATGTTATTCATATAGAGCAAACCTAGCTACAATGCAACTGAGCGCTTAACTAAGGGATTGATACAGAACTGTGCGTACGGTGGAAGGCGGAGAAACCTAATTGTCTTCAGGCAATTTCCTGGAAGGTGGAAAGTCAAAATGGTATGGCATCTATAGGGATGTACTGACCCTACTCATCTACAGGATAGTCTAGGCAGTTCTAACTAGAAGGGTTTGGGAAGAAGAGTCTCCATATTCAGCTCACATTCCTCTCCGTCCAGCTCCCTGTGACAACACTGCCAGGTAACCCAACATAGCACTTTTTTAACTGTCCTAAACACAGTTTGTGAGAGAGCCAAGAGAAAAAGCAAGAAGAGTGAAAACAGAATTGAGCTCCCTTCCCAGGGTCACAACTACAGGTCAAGGTCGTCAAAGGACATTTAACATACCCTTTAAACACACATGCCCTCTCTTGAACGGGTGGCGGAGACCGGAAGTTGCTCCAACGTGTATCCTGTCCTCAGAGCTCCTAAAACTAGGAAACTTGAATAGCGCTTGTATTTTTTTACTGTCAAGTTTAAAAGAGACCCTGCCCCCCACCATGTACAGCACCACCTGCACTCTGAGCTCTGTTGACCCTCGTTTATGTTCTCCCTCCAGTGGGTTCTGCCTTATTTGCATCCATTTCATTTTCTGCTGCAATAAAGGACCCTGTTACAATACACAGAAGTCAGGCCTGTCATTGAGTGCTTTCCAAGCAAGTGGCACCCTTTTTCTTTTTTTCAAGTATTACGGCCAGTCCATGGCCATGGAATTGCACCGTAATTGAAATTTGTGAGCTGCCTTGAGATACCAGAACCTCATAAATGGCAGAATGACAAGCTCAAGAGCCTAATGAGGTCTGTTTCCTCCCAAAACCCACTGTAGGGAAAGAAGCAAGAAAATGAAATGGATGCAAATAATGCGGAACCCACTGGAGGGAGAAAATAAACGAGTGGGAACTCGAAGTTCCAGCATGCCTTTCCAGAATGCACCTGAGCAAGCCCACCAGGGGGCCCGAAAAGGCAATTCAAATTAACTGACTGCTCCTGCTCGTGATCCCTGCCTCATTTGTGTGCCAGCCCGTGAACAAGAAGCAATGTGGTTTTGAAACGCGTTGGGCGTTTTAATGGGACTTCTGAAATACTGACCTGCTGAAATAAAGGACCCTGCTACAATACACAGAAAGTCCGGCCTGTCATTGATCATTGAGTGCGTTCCAAGCAAGTGGCACCCTTTTTTCCCATAAATATATATATATATATATATATATATATATATATATATATATATATATATATATATATATATATATATATATATATATATATATATAAAACACCTTTCAACGCTATTTTGTAGGAAGTGAGTCTTTTAAGTTATGTGTTGGTGTTTATTTGTTATAATAAAAATAAAACTGAAGGGGGATGACTTGATTTTCCGTGTGAGTTCGTTTTTGAAAGTGGCAGTTCGCTCACGTTTTTCAATGAGTACTGCCTGATGGGTGTTTTCCCATTGTTCCCAACCCTTACATTTGTCTTGATAGTCCTCATGTTTTTGACCCCTATGTGTCGTTTGAACCATTTCCTTTCTTGTACTGTACATATTTGATTGCTCTTTGTTATTTCATGCTGCTATTAGATATGAGTTATGAACTCTCACCCAGACAGTGCACTGTACATATTTGATTGCACTTTATTATATCATGCTGCTATTAGATATGACCTGGACAGTGCTCTTACGAAGTTGTTGCCTACACTATGCTGCTGTTTGCTAAGCGTTGTAAAGCTCCCATGTGTTTTATGAAGTCGCTGTTTTGCACACTAAGGGGCCTATTATGATTGCGGTTTTTCCGCATCCTCCATGCGGAAAAACCGCAGCAGACCCACCAAAGACCCACCGCCACATTAGGATGGCTGGTGGGTCCTGGTTTCCGTCCGCAGCTTTTCCCGCGGCGGAAAAGCTCTAATATGGTGGCGGTGTCTCTCAGACACCGTCCGCCATATTAGGAAGGGCATTAAGAAATGCTCTTCCGCGGCGGGTTTTCCGCCGTGGAAAAGCATGTGTAACTTCACTGCGGGGGCCCGTTGCGGGCCCCCTAGGTGAAGGGGGGGTGGGGGGTGCACACCGCACGGTGCCTGCTGCTTTCTGCATACAAATGCAATGTATGCATTTTTACCATTGTGGCGGATGCAGCTTGAAGCCGCACCCGCCGCAATGGTAAAAATAGAGGATGTGACCGCCAGGGTGGCGGTCACATCGTAATTGCACAGGAGGGAACTCCGCAGGCAATGCGGAGGTTCCCTCCTGCTCTATGGTGGCGGACGGACTCAGGTCCGTCCGCCATCATAATCGGCCCCTATGTTTTTAACATATGCATTTTTATTTATTGTTATTTGGTACGCACCACAAGCCGCCATTTGTCTACTGTTTTTTATGCTGCTATTGCTTTACATACTGTGTATTTTTATAGAGTGTATGTATTGTTGCTGGTATTTTGACCTGTGCTTTTATGGATATTTTTTATATCCAAATAAAGATTTATTGAATATTGAATTGAAAAATAAAGTAAATTTGACATTTAAATTGTGCTTATTTTTGTTATGCTAACAATCGGGAAATGTTTAGATTAAACTGGGGTGCTAATTTCATTGCAATAATAATTAAAATATATATAGCATGATGATTAATTTAGTGGGAACTCTTACTTTTAAATAGGCCTACAATAATGTTCTCGAAAATTGAGCAAGCACACTCGGGGACTGCTTTCCTTTAAAAAGGCTGATGTCTTCTTGTTACATCGCACTCAGGGCCATATTATCAAGAAAGGGCGATACATTATCGCCGCTTTTATCGGCAGGAAACTGCGGCTAAAGCGGCGATAATGTGCTTGATAATATGCCCTTGTGAATTCCCATAGAAGCCCAGGTTCTGGTGTGAACCATGGCTTCTATTGGAATTCTCCAATTTATCTGGTTTAAGGAGATATCGGGGAGCAGGCAGTAGCATTTAGGGGATGGCAACCAGTAGTAGAAGTGCCAGACAGGCCTTCACAAACATTTGCAAGTAGAACTTTCAACACACACCTTTGTTCTCAACTATTTAAATGTATTTACAGAGTTTAATGAAAAAATTTCGACTGTCTGGCCCTTCATGGTTATACTCACTTCCTAATTTTATCCAGTCACAGCAGTGTTCATTAAATAGGGTCCCATTGCCCCAGCCAGCCTGGAAATATGACTTGATCCCATTACTGTCCTTCTTAAACCCATGTTGTACCCCAAAACAAGATCTCTTTCTATGGGTGATGTGAGAGGCACAGTGAAAGGTGTTCCAGGTTTTGCAACTTACACCTCAGTCAACAACAACGCTGCCTAATGCTCCTTTTGATGACTCCAAATGGTGTATGAAGAAAAGCAGAGTGAATATTTTATAGAGATGTGCTACGCCATTAACTCCATAAACCCAATGGTGAATCGCAGCATTGATCAGGGAGCGCACTCCATCTGGCTGTCTGAAGACTGTGAGCTGAATACTGAGTGTAGCAGCTGGAGTCTAGGGCACTAAGGAAGCCTCAGTTGTCAGCTGTCAGGGAGTACTCTACAGGGGCTACTGACCCTTACCTTTCTGTGGTCAAAGTTTGGCATCTTTCCCAACAAATGGATGGCGATGGAAAATTAGAGCAGACCAATGAAGCAGCAACAGAACAGACAAAAACAAAGTGGAAGATGAGTGACGACGTAACAGAATGGAACATTCATCCCGCAAAGCGATGACATCACATCATGTAACAAAGAAATAAAACATACTTTATCACTTTGAGCACAAATCAACATACAATCAGTTTCTTGTCATACTATACCTGTCTTTTCTTCACATCAAGTGACATCAGATTACTTCAATTGACTAGGTGTAGTATACTAAATATGTGTCTTGTTTGGGTGCTTTTATTGCGTAAAATGAAATGGCAAGAAAATGCATAATTCAGAAGTAGCCATAAAATATTAAAAGTATTCCATGGATCTTCGTCACCTTAGTTTATGATGTACCTTGTTGGCTATATAGGACTATTATACGTAGCTCTCTGCTACATATGCTCTCCATCTATATACAAATATGTACATGTAAGGGAAGAGGTGTGGCGCAGCTGCCAGAGCGGCTGACTCTGGAACACAGGGGCTCACGGTTCAATCTCCGGTGCTGGCAGCAGGTTAGCCCAGCACCACGTGACTCTAGGCAATAACTTGTTTAATCTTCCTGATGGACCCCAGCGCCTTGACACCTTCGGGTAATTGGCCGTGCTTTAGAAATACTGGATTTGATTTTATATATATATATATATATATATATATATATATATATTTATATATATATATATATATATTACCTACTGGCGGTCGCCAGTAGGTATATATAGTTAGGATTTTTTCTCTATGGGATTTTTGAAAATTCTATGTCTAATAACTTTGGCGTTTGTGGACGGAATTGGCTGAAATTTTCAGAAAAATGGAACATTTTGTGTCTGAGCAGCCCCTGAAAATTTGGGGGGGTTTCGTCAAGGGGGGGCCGAGAAAAAAGGGGGGTCTCAAAACGTGTTTTTAACATTGAGTTTTCCATAGGGCGGTTGGCCTCACTTTTAGCCCGAACGGCTGAATGGATTTGCACGAAACTTGGCAAAATTGTAGGGACTGGTAGCCCGATGTGCCTTTTGTAGGTCAAAATATATGTGCTCCAGTGGATTTTGAGAAATTAACGTTCAAAAAAAGATATATATCTGTAACAGCGGACCGGGCAGCGCTCCGGTTCGCGGACTTTTCGCGTTACGGAGCTTTGTGAAGCGAAGCTGATTGGTTCTCCGGCGTCTGTAAACATTCCAAACAGTCCGTAGCGGCCGCCATCTTGTCTCTCGGTAGGATCGAGAGACAAGAGGAGGCCAAAGCGAAGGGGCAAATGACCATAAGGGGGCATAGTAGATCCTCCCTGACCCCCTAGGTTTGATGTGGAGGTTTTAAAAGGGCCCCGCGGGGCAAAAAAAAATAAAAATAATAATAATCGAACGGCTGAATGGATTTGCACGAAACTTGGGGAAATTGTAGGTACTGGTAGCCCGATGTGCCTTTGCTAGGTCTCAATATATGTGCTCCAGTGGATTTTGAGAAATTAACGTTCAAAAAAAGATATATATCTGTAACAGCGCTCCGCTTCGCGTACTTTTTGCGTTACGGAGCTTTGCGAAGCTGATTGGTTCTTCGGCGTCTGTAAACATTGCAAACAGTCCGTAGCGGCCGCCATCTTGTCTCTCGGTAGGATCGAGAGAGAAGAGGAGGCCAAAGCGAAGGGGCAAATGACCATAAGGGGGCATAGTAGGTCCTCCCTGACCCCCTAGGTTTGATGTGGAGGCTTTAAAAGGGCCTCGCAGGGCAAAAAAAAAAAATATCATTTTTTTAGTTCTTTTGCGTGGGGAGCGCCCGGTTCGCGAACCGGGAAGCGTTCCAGGGAGCGTACTTTCTTGAAAATTAGTGAAAAAAGTTAGAGTAAAATAATAATTGTGAGTGATCAGATGTAGGGTAGCTCTGAGAAGAGCTTTTGGGTTTATGGTACATTTAGGTACTTATAAGTAGGTACCAATGCACAGTCTTAAATTCAGAATGAAAATTCTGTTGCCCTCATCTGAGAAGTGAACTCCATCTCCTCTGTAGATATCTTGCATGTAGTAACGCAAGTTATTGTTGTACAAGGAGCCCATTCCATGGTCTCTCATGTAAGCTGAAACAGATTTGTTTACGTGCTTCCTCGACTTCTCAATTTGTGGACAAAATTGGTTCGACCACCTCCATTTCTGTCTTTGGCATATATTTGAATATACCAAGGCAGTCTGAGGAAAAAGTGCCATCAATTGCTCAAAGGTGTCCTTTAAAAGCATTTCCAGACCTACCCCAGTCAAAGCGCCCAAGTCATTACCTCCACAGTGCACAATTAACAGGTCAGGTTTTGGCAAATGCATAAAGGTTTTCACCAATGGTATCAATTGGTGACATTTTAATCCTCTGTGGCCAAACCACTTAATTTCCACATCTTGTAAATTGAGGTTAGGTAAATTCCTGTTTTCAGCGTACCTCTGAGCCCAATAGATGTAACTATGTCCAACAATCCAGACAGAAAACATGGCGAGAGAAGGTTCTGCTGCAGTCAGATGAAGTGTGGCAATGAAATGGCAGTTGAAAAAATAAGAGTTTAAAATGAAAAAAACTGTGGAGTTTCTGTGTTAATGAAGCAGTAACAGTGATTGGTGGATTTTGATTGCTGAAAACAGAAAGTTAGGGTGCATGGATGAGTTCGTTGAAAGATGTATTTTGAGTGGCGAAGAAAAAATCATTAAATGGAAGAATGCACTGGATATGCAGGTGCACTGAGAGTTCAGAGTTCAATTGCAACATTGTTGTGTGAACTTGCAAACACCAGAGGTCTTGCAAGAGGTGGTTGCTATGCAAAAAAGCAGAGAGGGCAGAGGGGGGAAGGGTTTTGATTTGAAAAAAAGTGAGGGAAGAGTTTTGATTGGGTGACATGAGAGATATGTGTGAAGAATTACAGCATTTCTGTGCTTTTGATAGCTGCAGACTCTGGAGTGCATACCTTTTGCTCTGCTGAAGACAAATTGGTGTGTTTCTGAGACTGTTTTGAAACTCAAAGTATTTGCTAAGGTGAGAAAAGATTTCTTTAATTTAGATAGAAAATAGTGTGCTTTAAGGAGAAAATTATGAAGAAAGTTGTGTTTTTCAAATGTTGCTTTGTCTCAAGTGTTTTACAAATAGATTTTGTTTCTTTAAGAAATTGTAATTGGAGAAAATGTGAAGTATTAGTACTGACAGGGTTTTTATGTGCATAGGAGCTGTGGAGTGTTTTCAAATTATGACTTGTAAATCGTTTTTGAGGAAAAGGAATGGTTTTAATATTTATGACAAGGACATAATGGTGTATGCTTCTTTATAAGGCAATTGAGTGTCTCTGATGTTATTTTTCCCATTTTAATGTAAGACGTTTCCCTGTGGAGCAAATTGCTTGTAAATATGCTCCCACCTGTGCATGGCAAATTTAGATTTTGAATGTTTGCGTTACATAGGCATGTTAAAGGTGACCGAAACATGCTGCAAAGGCAATCAAAAAACGCTTTCATGTGTCTTAAGGACATTTTAAGTAATTTCCCCATGTGGAGTGTTTTTAAATTATGACTTGAAAATCGTTTTTGGGGAAAATGAATGCTTTTAAAATTTATGACAAGGACATAATGGTGTATGCTTCTTTATAAGGCATTTCAGTGTCTCTGATGTTATTTTTGCAATATTAAATTAAAAGACCTTTCTCCGTGGAGCAAATTCCTTGTAAATATGCTCCCACCTGTGCATGGTAAATTTAGATTTTGACTGTTTGAGTTACTTAGCCATGTTAAAAGTGACCCAAAAAAGTTGTAAAGGCTTTAAAAAAACATTTTCATGTGTCTTGAGGACATTTTAAGTCATTTCCCCGTGGGCAGTGTTTTCAAATTATGAGTTGAAAATCGTTTTTGAGGTAAAGGAATGTTTTCAAAATTTATGTGCGCCATATGCCCCCAAATTTCTTTTTCAGGGGTGCAGCAGGGTGTTCTTGAGACACCCCTGCACCCTCGGAAAAATTCGTAATTTGCGATGAGCTAATTGCTAATCGCAAATTGCACGTTCATTCCTATGGGCCTCCTGCTCCATGGAAATGAATGGGTAATTTGTAATTAGCAAATAGCTCATCGCAAACTAGGAATGGTAAAGAATCGCTATTTATTCCTTAAAGTTCGCTATTTAGGAAATGTAAAAAACTTTGATGATACATATGGCGGTTCATCTCTAACAAGATGAGAAGCTTAGGGATAGATTTATGATGACTGGCGTATCATCAGGGATGTGCCAGTCATCCAATCGCGGGCCGTGGAGGGAGTTACGGTGGGGCAGGGAGGCGGGGAGGGGGAGGGGCAGGGTGGAGGGACCTAAAAACTGGCATATGGATAATTGCAGGTAAGTACACAATTTAATTATTCAAACGAAATTCGTAGCGCACAGCATCCCATTTTGCGATGCAGTGCGCGCTACGAAATTCGTTTGAATAATTAAATTGTGTACTTACCTGCAATTATCCATATGCCAGTTTTTAGGTCCCTCCACCCTGCCCCTCCCCCTTCCCGCCTCCCTGCCCCACCGTAACTTTCTCCACGGCCCGCGGCTGCAGTCATCCTGTGCCGCTGTTCCGCCACCCATGGTGTGCTGCATTTACAATGCGGCGCATCATGGGGCAAAAACAGCATAGATGCGTGACGCATCTGTGCCGTAAAGGTGGCGCATTGCTGGAGTTGTATCGCAAGTGTGATGAAGCTCCAGCAAGGCTCAGGGGTGCCCCTGTCGCAGGGTTTCTGTTCTCACACAGAACTGTGCACAGAGGATTGGAACCTCGGCGAATTAGGGTGCCCCAAAACTCACCTTAGTACCCAAAAACCCCTTAGCAAGCTAGCTACAGTGTCACATTGGATATAACAAACTCTCAATGTTTAGACAATCCAGAATATGAACTTACAGTACCTCAGGATACGTGGAACTCATGAACACTCGGTCGTTATATATTCATTACAAACCAGAACATGGAGTTAAGAAGAACACATGTGTATTTGAAATGTTTATTTACTAATGCCGTCTTCTCAGGCGTAGTATCTTAGATAATACAAGTACACATCTTCGTCGCCATTGTAATAATGTGAGAACGTACGTCTTTAAATGCTTTTTAGTTATCTTTATTCCGGAGCACCGGGGCTAAGCTGTTGCTCAACGGTCGGCGCCAAGCAAACAATATGGCCGCCTTTCGCTTTCTGTTTCCCCAAATCCTGTTCCTGTGCAGGAACACTAGAACGCTACCACAATTATCAGTAGCAAAATTACCAGCATAGTTACTAGTACATAAAAAGCGAATGGTGACAGTATGTTAACATGCTGTAAATGAATAAGAGTTAGCAACACTTATATCTCACCCTGCCTAATACACATATTATATTATTTGCTAAGAAGGTCTCTTTGGGTTAGTTTAGGGCGTGCCTATACTTTAGTGTCCTAGATTTGAAGGAATCACATCAGCATACACCAGCTCTCTCTTCATGTGAACCGCATCAAGTGTTGTGTATGTGTGTGTTCGGCAAAGCAATATAAAACCCGCCTCATGCCCAGAATTGGCAGAAGCTGCACTTATGTTATGACTATGAAGTCGTGGAGATCAGACCTCATAACAATTCTGTATCGTGTTGTTCTTGAAACTTCAGCACTCGCTGTACAGATATAGTTTAAGAAGCAAAGCAGATAGTAGAGCAATAACATATTATTCTCATGTAAACCATGATGAACTACTAGGTTGAAAGCTAAAGCAACAACTAAGTGTCGTGTGCAGAAGTTGCAAAAAAGGAAAAATGGCGTTTAAACCGGTAATGAGCCCATGCTAACTTAACACGGTGTAAAGATATCCAGGATCTACATGACACCCCTCCATGATCCGGAAACGAACAAAATAAGGTAATAGAAGTGCCATCTCATGAGAGCAGATTGCAACTTTATATGTGCACGGTCCGCAAGGTAAAACATTAAAAACTAGCAAAATGTAATGCTAAGAAAAAATAAAACAGTCAACTAGTTTATCGAGGCTTAAGCCAATAGGCAAGCTAAATAATAAAAACTTGACAAATAAGTCAATGAATTGTCAATGAAATGCTAGTACTCAGCATATCAAACATGAAAAAGGTCTATGACATAATTGTGTATGCAAAATAAGCTGCAACAGCCTCCAATAGGAAGTCACCGTCTTCATCCGAAAAGAGTTCAGTCATCCAATTTAAAAGCGGAAAAGAACATACGTGCTCTCCCAGCACCGGATCCTCTATCACCATCAGAGGACAGCTCGGTGGGTTTTCAAGAAAGCTCTGTTCCAAGAAAGACTGTGTTGCCGCCAGTAAATTCCAGGGACCAATTAGTCCATGCATCAATGCCACAGCCATAATCCTTTCGCCAGGACAAACCAACTCGTGAGCAATGATAGGACTCATCAGCTGATTAAAGTCGACGTCAGGAGAAACCGGTCCGCAGAGACACAAATTAATGGCCCAATCGAAATCACAGGTCAGGCAGTGAAATACAGGCTGGACACAGGTGAAGTAGGAGAATCGAAA
The DNA here is from genome assembly GCF_964261635.1 of Lissotriton helveticus. NCBI lineage: Eukaryota > Metazoa > Chordata > Amphibia > Caudata > Salamandridae > Lissotriton > Lissotriton helveticus. The sequence continues at coordinate 309,598,224 of NC_136061.1, forward strand.
AGATAATCCATATGCCGTGCTTAATATCGCCAACGGCATTGTGCCATAATATTCAAGCATGCGATTGCGGAACAGCATTAGCAGCTGCAGGGCGGGACCTTGCACAGGAGGGACATCCATATTTAAAAATGTAAAAAAGCACAAGAGCGTCCGGTGCTAATGCAAGTAAAACTGGGAATCCACCAAACAAAGTGGAAAAAATAGAATGAAAGAAAGCAGGGATGACTCCAAAGATTTTCTCAAATGAAGTCACGAGACCACTGCTAACAACTTTAAAAAAATGCGCCAGGGCCTTTGTGGAGGACGCGTTAAAGATAGTCCGAACCATCTCGCTGAAATGCAAAGGCGAATCAGTATTTAAAAGGGTCTGCACCTCTGTACGGGTGTTCGCTATGTGAAGCACGAAAGTTTCACGGGCCGAACTCAAGGCCACCTCTGTCTGAGACAAAAGAGCCCTTATTCTTGCCATGCCGTTGAAATCTGCTCCCAAGGTTGGTATTTGTGGCCAGATTGAAAACTCCCTATGTTCATGTGTGGGAGGAAATAGAACATTTCTGGAGCAAATAACCCGTTCACTTACTGTTACGATAAAAGGAATACTTTTAATTAACCCAGAACAATCTTCATTATTGAGCATCAAATAACTACCATTTTCCAACAACTTGAACGTGGGGATGATAGCAGGAACTGGCGTGCCTTGCAACACGCAAGCCATATTTGGTCGGTCTTTGTTGCATGAACCGTGTAACTGTATGTGCGTACACATTAGTGAATGATCTGGCGTCTCAGTGCATTCCTCTCCATTCAGATAAACTTCTTGATCATCTTTGAAACATCTGTATGTGTATGGAAGCGACCAGACCTCATGAAGAAAACCACTACCTAAAGGTTCATAACGACCTATTGGTATATATTTCATACAATTTGAAAACTTATATAAAGCAAAAGGCAGCGTTATTAAACCGTGGATAAGGCACGTTGCCAAAGCAGCCAACCTTTTGGATTTATACTGGAAATGTTAAAGGAAGAATTACGGAGTAGGGCCTGTAAATCACTAATGGACAACCGAGTAAAATGACTCCAACCATCATATTCCTCAAACTCCGGGATAGTAGGGGTGTTTAATTTTTTAGAAGTAGCCAATCCAAAGCATTTGGTCTGGGAAATTGTTTCATTCACAAACAACATATGATTTGGGATGAGACATGCACGGTGCAAAGCCTCAGTGCCTTGTACCTGCCAGGTTCGTGAACCCCAAACTGATGTAGAGCCTGGATATCTTTACACTGTGTTAAGTTAGCATGGGCTCATTACCGGTTTAAACGCCATTTTTCCTTTTTTGCAACTTCTGCACATGACACTTAGTTGTTGCTTTAGCTTTCAGCCTACCTGCGTCAAGATCTATGCCTGCTTCAAGCAGGCGCAGGGTTTTGACGCAGCTTTGTCCTATCTGATTGTAAATGCGGCACACCATGGGTGGCAGAGCAGCGGTGCACGTTAACTGGTGCATCCCTGGGGATGTGCTAGTTAACATAAATCTGCCCCTTTTATTATTAATTATGTGCAGGGGACACAGAGTCGGTGAGGTTTATCCAAGGTTAAGAAGAGATGAGTCCTGTTCACTGAAAAATTGGACATAGGCTTCACCTCCTCACAGCCGCGGGCCGTGGAGGGAGTTACGGTGGGGCAGGGAGGCGGGGAGGGGGAGGGGCAGGGTGGAGGGACCTAAAAACTGGCATATGGATAATTGCAGGTAAGTACACAATTTAATTATTCAAACGAAATTCGTAGCGCGCACAGCATCGCATTTTGCGATGCAGTGCGCGCTACGAAATTCGTTTGAATAATTAAATTGTGTACTTACCTGCAATTATCCATATGCCAGTTTTTAGGTCCCTCCACCCTGCCCCTCCCCCTTCCCGCCTCCCTGCCCCACTGTAACTTCCTCCACAGCCCGCGGCTGCCTCCTCAGCATCGCTGGACATGGTTAAATAATAGCTGCAAAATGTTACTCTTGTTAAACAATTTTACTATTATAATCTCTGAGATTTGTCTCTTACTCTGCAACATCTCATTGTTGTTATCTTTCTTTAAAGATAAAGACAACATCAACATGAGCGACAATCAGCAATTAATTGATTTCGACCTCATCATTGAACTCGTAATTGAAACATCAGTGGATGTTGATCCTTTGGATGATTTAAATCCTGAGGATGAAGAAGAACGTGATGAGGATGCAGATTTGTCAGAATTGTATGACATAGGATGGGAAGCTGACGTGCTTGAGCCTATGGAACTATAAACATTTATTTTATAAATTTATAATAAATAAAAAGTAAAAATGTAAACCGTTTAATTTAAAAATAAAGACACCTTCAAAAACAGGTTATGTGTAGTGTCTTCAATAAAATATTAAAATATGCTCATAAAATTAGATCAGATTCACATATAAAACAGCACAGGTAAAATGAATATAAATTCCATTTCTTTTCTGCTATTTCTGTATTCTAAATTTGCCATGCACAAAAAAATCTTCTATGTAAAAATGTTAAGTAATGTGTTAAGTTTTTGATGACTGTTATTGATTTACTGTTGGGTAATAGTGGTTAATAACATTTTTTATTATATTTTACCACAGATTCAACTGCAGATCATTTCAAGATTTCAGCATGCCAACCAAAGAAAGAGTGAGAAAGGCTGCAAAACGTCAAAGACAGCAGGTGAATGAAAAAAAGCAGCAGTCCTCTAACAAAAAGATTTGTCAAGTCACCAAGAAAGCACCGGGTAAGAGTACAAAAACATTCATAAGAAATATCTGTGGTAAAAAAAATATTACTACAGAAAATGTTTCAGTCCAGAAAAGGAGAAGCAATTCAAACGGAAAGGAAAGGCCAATGAAAAATGTTACTGCTAGAGTAAGAGATAACTCTATGCATGAAAGTAGAAGGAAACAACAGTTTAGGGACATTCGTAAACGAATGTTCCGCAACAGGATAATTGGCAATTTGTTAAAAAATATTAAGAAAGGTCAACAGAAAGTGGTTTTTTATAAGAGAAAAGAAATAGTTGAGAAAGTTATTGATCAGGCATTTGAAATTAAACGTAAGTTATTTATTTTGACAATCAATAGAATTAGGAAGCTAAACAAGGCAATTTATGATTTCAAAAGAAATAGTAGATGGAAGAGAATAGTTAATCGTAGTAATTTTTGTGAAGTTTTTTCTGGAGAATGGATGCATAGTTCAAGCTCTGAGGCATTTTTTAATGAGGAGAGTTATTTCCAGGATAATGATTTGGTGCATGCAGTTGACACCAGTGGTCGAGCTTATGAAGTGAAAGATGGTTGTCCAGTTGAAAAAGAAAAACTTGTGACAACAGAGATAGAAGAGGTGTTAGGTAATGAGGTTTTAGGGAGACGTCCTAAGGGTCCTGTGTACACCTGGAAGTGTAGTAGTATTTGCAGTGTACGACAGGATTCCATCAATTTGCTTTGTGATTTTATACGGTCATTTAATAAGAAAAGTTTGAAGCAGAAAATGAAGTTGTTGCAAGAATTAGATCCTTGCAGAGTGAGAGAAGTGATAGGTTTGCATGGTCATTCACTGGCTTGTCTTTCCAGGAGAGTATGCCAGAGTGTTTTTCATCATTTCAGGATGCTAGCAGTGCATCATAATAAAGTGAGGAAATTAGTTAGAATGTTGTATTATGCTAAGAGTCCAGCAATTATGCTTAAACAATTATGCGCTGCTCTTTTGCATGGTTCTGAAATAGATGTGAAGAATATATGTGAAGAAATTGAGTTTTGTTACTTTGGAAGTAAAGAGGAGAATGTTGAAATTGACCAAGAAGAAGAGAGTAATGTGGAAGATAGTGTACAGGTTTCCAGTACAGATAATTTCCAGAGGGAAATTGCGACGTTTGAGGTGAAATCAAGTGAGAGGCCAAATTTCACTTGTGTGTGTTGTCGACGCACTTATTATAAGAATCAGACTAAGTTAGTGGATTTATATGCAAAAAGTGAAAGGGAAAATAATAGTGAATGGAAGGATTTTACAACATACTTGATGGTAGAAAATTGTTTTGATTTGGGATTGGATCAACGTGTGTGTACTTATTGTTGTAACAAATTAAATCAAAACCAGATGCCTTCTAGAGCAGTTCATAATAATCTGGAATTGGTTGAGATTCCTTCTGAATTGAAGGATTTAAATACTTATGAATCTATTTTGATTCAAAGTATCCATCCCTTTCAGGCTATTGTAAGAATGGAGCCAAAGACAGGGAAATTGCCTCCATCAGATTTACAGAGAGGATTAAAGGGAAGAGTTGTTTATTTGCCTCTAGATTTCAAGAAAAACATTAACACAATTGGAGTAGAAAAAGTGGAAGAGGAACCTCTGGTTATCTTAGTTAATGGGGTTCCGACAAAGAATAAGAAAATATGGCAAGATTTAGTAGATGTTAGGAAAGTCAAAAGGGCAACATTGTATTTGAAAAAAAATAATAAATACTATAAAAATGTATATGTTGCAGAAGAGGAAGTAAGTGAGGAAGAGGATAGCGATTTGTGTGCTGGTCAAATTGAGAAAGTAGAACCCTGTACTAGTGAAGAAATATATGAACATTATAGTGTTCATCCTTTGCATTCCAAGGAAGTCATGGGGAATGCTATTGAGTTGTTTCAAATGAAACAAGTCAAAGGGAGTCCCATTAGTGTTTGGGAGGAAAGTTTGGAAGCTCGGTGTTTCCCACAGCTTTTTCCAACAGGTCAGGGAGGAAGATATGATGAGCGACCTCATCAAATTCCTGCTTCTGAATACCGGACTTTGCGATTGTATGCAGGAGATGCTAGGTTTCGACAATGCATTCCTTATTTGTTTCATCTCCTGTTTGAAAGCGATCTGTCTGGACTGTCATATGCAGTGAACCACATCTTGAAAAGTGGTATACACATGCAAAACATCTCGGCAAGTGACTTTATGGATAAAGTCAATGTCCAAGACAGTATTTTGGATTCTCACCTGATTAATCTCATGGCGTGTCAGCGTGGTACTAATGAGTACTGGTACCGTCGTCATGGTGATTTAAAATGTATGCTGAGGAACTTAGGAACTCCCACATGGTTCCTCACTCTGAGCTGTGCTGAGTATGGCTGGGAAGACTTACTTGAATTTCTACGAGAGGCAAATGCTAACGTAGAAAACATTGAATTCAAGACACCCGGAGAACTGTGCTCTTTGGATCCAGTCAATGTATGTAGGTACTTCAATCATAGATTTGAAGGTATGATGTCTTTCATCATGAATAAGAAGAATCCACCTCTTGGAGAGGTGTTGGATTTCTTCTGGAGAAAGGAGTACCAAGCAAGAGGTGCTCCTCATATACATATGTTGCTGTGGATCAAGGATGCACCTAAATTTGGAACGGATCCAGAAGACTCAGTGATGAGTTTCATAGAACAGTATTCTACGTGTGCTGTTCCAAACGCAAAGGAGAAAAAAAGCCTAAGAGAAAAAGTTCTACGTTTCCAAAGCCATCGATGTGGAAAGTACTGTCGTCGTAAATTCCGAAACAAAGACAAGTTCTACACCAAATGTCGTTTCGGCTTTCCACGACCGGTGATTTCTAAAGGAAGAGTGAACAGTTTGATGTCTTCGCTGCGACATAATGTGATGAAGAAATCACCTAAAAACACATACAATTTGAAGAGGAACGAAGAGTCTAAGTACATCAACGACTACAACCCGGTGATTTTGTCCATGTGGAATGCTAACATGGATATACAGTTTGTGGCTGATAACTGTATGGCTGTGGCTCGGTATGTGACATCTTACATCACCAAAAAAGAGAAGACAGAATTGAAGGATATGTGGGAGGACATTTCCCATGAAAAGAGCCTCAGCAAGAAGTTGTACAGTTTCAGTCTGAAGATGTTGTCGCATCGAGAAATCGGAGCTTACGAATGTTCTGACCGGTTGTCTTCAGCAAGTCTCTATGCCAAGTCCAGGAGTATCGTTTGGGCGAGTCTTGGTCTTGCTGCAACGCGTAATCGAGTTCTCAAACCTGTGCGGGAAATTGAGTATTTGGCGGAAAAGGAGCCAAACAGTACCGACATTTTGAAGAGCAACATGTTGGATACATATTATCCAAATCGAAGCAGTCACCTCGAGAATGTTTGTCTGTATGAGGTTCTGCAAAATTACATATTCAAGAGGAACATCAAAGAAGATACTGAGAAAGGAGTGTATGCTGTAATAGGAAGTGAGGGATGTCTGGTGAAGCAAAGAAAATGCCACTTGATAAACCATCGAAAATTGAGTGGCGAATCTCCTGAAAAAAAGGAGTTTTTCTATTTAGCACTTTTGCAACTTTTTAAGCCTTGGCGTGCAGAAGAGGAACTGCTTGGAGATTTCCTCTGTTATAAAGACTCTTTCAATGCTGCCAAGGAGACCATAGAATGTCCTGCTTTTCCCAAATATGTAGAAATGTTGAATGTGGAAATTGAGCAGGAAGCAACGATTGCAGCGGAGATTGCCAGAGACAGTTCTCAGGACAGTCAGAGTTCTGCTTCATTGAGTCAGGATCCACTAGGAGGACCTGTTATCGAAAATGAAGCTGCCACTGCTATGAATGAAGTGGAAAGAGCAATGGCACATGCTCAGGAGGATGCGGTTAACTTAGAAGAGTTGGAAAGACAACTCAACGTTGAGCAGAGGAAAATATATGACGAAGTTACCATGCAAATTGATCATGGATTAAGTCATGACAAGAAAGAGTGCTCATGTACGTCGTTGAAGCCTGTTCGACTGTACGTGAGTGGAGAAGCGGGAACTGGAAAAAGTTTCCTTATTAAAGCAATTTCATGTTATTTGCAGGAAAGGACAGAGTCATCGCTGTCTTGTGTTGTCACCGCTCCAACTGGACTGGCAGCACATAACATTAAAGGGATTACTTTACATCGTTTACTGATGCTGCCAGTGGAGCATGACAACAAATTACAATATCACAAGCTATCGGGAGATGCTTGTTTTGAAGTTTCAAGAGTCTTGAGGAAAATGAAACTTCTTATCATTGACGAAGTAAGCATGGTTTCCAATGTCATGCTTGCCTTTGTGCATTTGAGAATGCAAGAAGTTCTCAAAACAGAGTATGATGTGTTATTTGGTGGCAAACACATCATTGTTTTCGGAGATCTTCTGCAGCTGACACCAGTGAAAGGGCTGTGGTAAATAAATAATTAATTACCGGTACTATTTTTGAATACAGTGAATAAAACAGATAGCTCAATAAATAAGAGACAGGATTCGAGGTATCTTGAGTCTACAGGCTTTAATCAGGCATAAGGGACAGGAACAGGACAGCCTGCAATAGAAAGCACGGGACGGCAGCTGCACGGGAATGGGTAAGGGGACAAAAGGCAAGGGGCGGAACTTTCAGTAACAGTACACAGTATATATACTAAAACAATTACATTACATTCAATACAGTAGGCGTAGCAGTAGGCGTGACTCGTAGCAGTCGTGAAAGATAAGGACAAAATGGGTGTAACAAGAGGGCGTGTACATAGACATGTGATGTAAACGTAACAGAAGTGTCATAAACGGGGCGGAAACATGGAGGGGGCTACCTGAGCAGCTGGGACCTTTAACCTAGTGGTGCGCACCTTTAACCTAGTGGTGCGCGCAAACGGGCAATGACGTGTTACCAGGAGAACTGGGGGCTATGACTTCTGTGCTAGAAGAGGAGACTAAAGTCTGGAGTGTCAGAGCGACATGTACCTAAAGCATATCTAGTATCTGGTGTTTGGAGTACATGTTGATAGAATCCAAAAGTTATCAGGGCAAAGGCTACTAGACACTAAAACTGGTTCGTGCATAACTCTTCATGTATTGCGTGTGCTAGGAATATTCGATGAATATTAATACAGTATTTCTCTTACATGGAGACAGGAAGGCTAGACCATGGCTGAAACTATTGATGCGATTCAGTAGCTTAGGAATGCAGAGAAGGAGGGCTGGACTGATAACTAGAAGCATAACATACTCTTGGCAGACTGGCAGGCAGAGCCAGGCCGGGCCGGGCACTGTGAGGCAGGAAGTAAGTGAAGGGTCAGGGATGCAGGTGGGGGCTGCATCGCTCCTCTGAGAGGGTTCAGGAGACTGGAGCTTGAATCTGGCGTCCGGGCCCTTTTGAGGCCTAGAAACGGGGACAATTCAATGAATTAACGTATATACTGTAAAACATGGCAACATAGGCCTAATACTCGTTGCTTTCACGAGAACTGGATACTGGCATACTAGAGTTGGACACAACTGTAATTGCGTCTTTAATCGATCATAGGGGGATACATGCATATCGATCATGCACATATAGCATAATATGGGGAACACGTAGGCACATACAACATGGCAAAATTTACTTTTCCACATTCCCTCCTTGTGCCCTACGTTTCCATCAGGAAACATCAATATTCATGATACCATCTATCATTTCATATAGCATCATTTGCTCGTCTCGAATTGTCTTGGAACGGGACTTAGGACTAGGAATACAAGAGGTAGCACACAAGCCGCAAATCGCAGGGCCACATTGTAAACAGAGGCAGCAACTGAATATGATCATTACTGCTATACCTATAAATGACAATACTTTCCATCCCCAGGCAGATATGATACTCCAGAGCCAACCGGACCATGTCCAGGTGCCTGGATCTTGGTGTAACTGATGGGCAATTTTATGAAGTCTGGTTATAGCTGAATATACAGACGGTGCGTTATTAGGAATGAAAATGCAGCAACTAGATCCGATGACTCTACAAGCTCCTCCTCTATCAGCCAGTATGACGTCAAGGACGAGACGATTTTGGAGCACGACAAATCTCATAGCAGATTGCTCTTCAGTTAAATTACCTAGAGCGGAAATAGTCTCATTCACTACTGCTTCAAGGGTTCTGGTTAACCTACGTATTAACTTACTATTCTGGACAGGACCTATGAAGAAAAAGAAACCTTTATTGAAGTCTTGATATTGTTCTAGAGCAGTTTCAGTTTGATCGACAATTGGGGACTCAGTCTCCCTTCTATGTCTAACGTGTACTAGATGTGTGTTTCTGTGATAATCAGATGGGGCTAGAAAAACTGGTGGCAGTAGGAAGGCAATGTAACATGTTCCATCCCAATCGAGGGGCAGACGAACATATGCGGTCTGACCACAAACAAAATAAGAATGACGTGAGGCTTTGAAAATAGATTTCCCACTGTCACTATACTCGACCACAGTAGTACAATCACTGTGTCCTACATGTGCGGAACCATTCTTTCTGATACATAATTCACCTTTGACTGGTAGTACTGAAATAGCAGGCAAATCTGGAGTAGTATCGGACTGAACATTCAGGACCATGAAATTCGAGGAATAATTACCTAAATCATATACTTCATTTTCTAGATCTAACCCTGTTCTATGGGAAAGACCTTGCTTGTCTGGGAAACATGTTCGATTCAGAAGGGACATATCATTTGAGGATGACGTTAACGTGGACCATGCTCCGCACGAACCATTATGTGAGAACGGATAAGGAAAGAGTGGCAGAACTCCCTTCGGTGTCTGGAAAGGGGGGAGTCGACCACACACCCAACAATTAGTGGCATTGCTGGTCTGGTGTGAATGGTGTAACACTCGGATGAATGTATTGTTACGCATAGCAAGACGATAAGATAGCTCGTGAGGAGGCAGATCACTAAATGTGTGCTCTACTGTAGCATTAGAAAACATATGTACATGTGAAATTGGAAAACATAAATGTAAAGCATAACTTGTGCATGTAACCATAAGACTCAAAAATAACAAGAAGAATAGAACAATAATACATCTTTTAGAGTTTTGACTAACTCTCTCACTATGTGGGTCTATCTCATACATGTCAGGAACCTGTCTAACCGCTTCACCCGAGAGGGACTTAAACAATTAAACTGGCTGACTTATTTTACTAGACCTCAATTTTTCTTTATACTGCTGCTGCGGAGTTTTCTCTAACAGGGGAAGTTTGAACTCAGAGTCTGTTCTTAGGCAGTCTTTAGGAATAAGGCAGTCCTTAACAAATGTCTTTTGTCGCAGTCCATGGAATTTCTTGATGTGACTCAGGTGGACCCACCCCTTCCTGCCTTCGAGTTTGACGGCGGTCCTTGTTGTTAGTAAGATCATGCGAGGCTCCTTCCAGCGGGGCTCCAGCGGACTTGAACGATTAAAATTGCGGACCAAGACATGGTCTCCAGGAACGACTTCATGCGGTTTCACCTCGGTGTTGTCTGGAAATGCGGCGGCAACCTGTGAACGACAAGAGTGTAGGGCAGACATCAAGGAAGCTAGGTAATCTGTCAGCATATTACTGGAAACATCTGTAATACTACGGGGTCTAGGTGTACCCCACATGTTTGGAGGGCGGCCGAATACGACCTCATACGGGGACAGACCTGATCTGGAATGTGCAACCATTCTCATATAGAATAGGGCAACTGGCAGAGCAACTAACCAGTCTACACCTTTTTCTCTACATACTTTAGAAATGCGGATTTTCAAAGTCTGATTATGTCTCTCTACGAGACCGGCTGCTTCAGGGTGGCGTACACAATGGAACTTCCACTGGTACCCTAACAGAAGGGAAACATGTTTCATGAGCTCGGATGAGAATGGCTGGCCGTTATCTGAATACACGACCCTAGGAAGTCCATAGCGGGGAAAGAACTCACGAACCAACTGCCTGGCAGTGGTCGCAGCTGTGTAATCTGGAACTGGATATGCTTCTGTCCACCTGGACAAAGCGCATACAACTACGAGGACATACTTGAAACCTCGACATCGCTCCATCTGAATATAATCCATCTGGAGGACCTCAAAAGGGTGGTCAGGAGGTTGGAATCCACCTTGTTCCACCGGGACACTTTTACCTGGATTGAACTGTCAACATATCATACAGGTACGGACTTTCTGTTTGGCTGCAGCTCGTAAATGCTTGTTGAACCAAAGGTTCTGAATACTGTCTAACATAGCTTTCTCTCCTAGATGTGCTGGACTATGTGCGGTATTAATAATGACTTGAACCATAGAGTCGGAGAGAAACCATGTGGCTTTTCCCTTCGTCAACCATCCTTGATCTGTCTGGACCCCTCCTTGTTCGGACCATTTCTTGATTTCTTCAGGAGTAGCATGTAACTGTATGTCTATGACATCTTGTGTAGGGTCCTTAACTGTCATACAAGTAGTCTGATCCGAAGTGAGTGTCTGTGTCGTCTTGACTGGAATGTCTGGAGTCTGAGCTGTGAGCTTGGCTGTTCGATCTGCTAGATCGTTACCTTGGGAAATGATGTCAGTGACTTTCGTATGTGCCTTGCACTTCATAATAGCAATAGCTGTCGGTAAATGTATTGCCTCTAACAGAGCTTGAATGAGGAGACCATGCTGAATCTTGGTTCCATGAGAAGTCATGAAACCTCTCTCCTGCCAGAGCACTCCAAAGTCGTGTACGACTCCGAATGCATAACGTGAATCTGTGTATATGTTTACTTTCCGATTCTTGGCACGTATGCAGGCTTGGGTCAGAGCGACTAGCTCTGCTGCTTGAGCAGACAGGGTGTCAATACGGTGTGTTTCTATAACTTCGGTTTCAGTAGTCACTGCATACGCGGCTACTAGTTCTCCTGTACTTGTTCTCATACTTGAACCATCCACATAAAGTGTCAGGTCGGGATTAGGTAATGCAATGTCTGTCAGATCTTGTCTTGGCTTTGTCATAGTGTTAACAACTTCCACACAGTCATGTGTGGCAGGATTTGAAGTGACTGACGGTAACAGTGTAGCAGGATTTAGAATGTTGCAGCGTCTGATCTCTTTGTGTGGCTGGAACAGTGTCAGTTCATAACCTGTTAAACGTGCAATTGTCAAGTGCTGAGTCTGGGTTCGGTTTAAAAGAACTTCCACGGAGTGTGGAACTTGTACTGTCAGGGAATGTCCTAACACTATGGAATCACTTTGTCTGATAGCTAGAGCTGTGGCTGCAACTGACTTGAGGCACGCAGGCAGAGCCTGGGCCACTGGATCTAATGTGCTCGAGAAATAAGCACAGGGCTTGTATTGTCCTGCTTGATCTTGTGTAAGAACAGATAATGCAGTACCATCATGTTCTGTGACAAAAAGTGTAAAAGGCTTACTGTAGTTCGGTGTTGCTAGAACAGGTGCTTGGCATAAGGCTTTCTTTAACTCATTAAAAACAAGTGTATGTTCCTGGGTCCAAGGGAGGACAGTCGATACGGCTGCCTCCTGTGTCGTTAGCTGTATCAGTGGCTTGGCTAGAAATGCATACTGAGGAATCCATTGTCTGCAGTAAGAAGTGAGGCCGATAAAAGCTCGTACCTCCTTCTGTGTCTTGGGCTGTGGAAGACTCGCTATTAACTGGATACGGTCAGGTGTCAACTGCCTACCCCACTTGGACAGCAAGTGTCCTAAGTATACCACTTGCTGGACACAGAATTGTAATTTGGAAGGGGACACCTTGTGCCCCTGCTCGGCCAGAAAATACAGGACTGTAAGTGACGCACGCTCGCAGTCATGTTCAGAACGGGCTGTGATCAGTAGATCATCGACATACTGGAGCAGGGCAGTGTCAGTTGGCATGTGAATATTGTCTAGTTGTCTCTTAAGTGCTTGACTGTAAATGCTAGGACTTTCTGTAAAACCTTGAGGAGCTCGTGTGAATTTATAGCTTCTCCCATTTAAACAGAAACCGAAAAGGTACTGGCTGTCTGGATGAATGGGGACACTGAAAAATGTGTTCTTGAGATCGATAACTGTGAAGAACGTAGCTTCAGAATCAATGGCTGTCAAAAGTGATGATATATCTGGGACTACTGGGTACTGAGGTATGATACATTTATTAAGCTCTCGAAGGTCAATCACTAATCGATATACTGGAGGTGCATTTGGATCAGTACGTTTCAAGACTGGAATGATAGGAGAATTACATACATTGGAGTCAGTTTCTACAACCACTCCTTGAGCAATAAGTTCGTCAATAATTTTGGATAAGGCTGCTGCAGCCTCAGGTGGCAATTTGTACTGTCTGATTCGTGGCAAGACTACACCTTGCTTTAGAGTCACACGATGGGGTGTGATATGCATACAACCTACATCAGTTGGACCTTGCGCCCATAAATGCTGTGGTACATTCAATAATCTTGGATCAAAATCACGTAATACATAATGACCTTTAAAGTCTCTCAGAAACAAGCGGACCCCCTCTGGGGAACAGCAAATAACTGCTCCTAATTCTTTTAATGTCTTAATGCCTAACAAATTTTCTGGACAAGATTTCGTAAGTAACAAATCAGTAGTTCGGGACAATGGACCAACTCCTAGAGTAACTGGTTTCGTAATTTCATTAACAATCGGCTTTCCTGAAAATCCAAGGGAAACATTTTTAGAGCCTGAGAGTGGAGCCCCTGGAACCTCGTCATGACTGATGGTAGTCCTACTTGCCCCTGTATCAATCAGAAACTTTCTGTCTTTCCCTAATACTTGACTGTGTACATAGGGACCCTCTTGATCTACAGGTATCTCGATGAGAGGCAAGCCTACCTCCCTCTCTAGGCTGTTTCATGAATACGGCTGATAATCTGGATACTCTGTCTGGGCATACTGGTACATCTGCTGTGTAACATGCTGTGTCGCAGCAACAGGCTGCGGTACTGTAACTGTCTGTTGTGCATTCTGTGGTTGAGAAGTCTGTGAAACTTGTTCTTGTCTAGACGGACGTGGTCTTTCTTTAGTTTTACCTGTAGCTATGTTGTGTTTCAGAACTGCACACTCGTTTATAAAATGACCTGGCTGTTTACAGTAATTGCAGGTCCCTTTAACGGGAGCTGTATGATGACTGGCTTGATTCGGACCCCTCTTCTGACTGTCTTGTGGAACGGATTGTGCAACTAATACTTTCATTTTCGTGTCTTTCATACGTCTCCTTTCGTGTTCCTGCTCTTCCCTGATTCTGTTCTGGTGATACTGGAGCATTTGTAACATTTGTGACGGAGTATTAGCTTGCCAGGTACTTTCGACTTTCAATACTCGATTTTTAACTTGTGGTAAAGAATTCTCGACTAGTTTGGTAACAAAAAGATGAGGGAACGATTCACTACTTGTTTTCAGACCACTGTTAATAATAAAAAAAAATTCAAATCTAGAATAAAAATCACTAGTGTCTTCATCTTGTTTCTGCTTACAAGCTGAGATTGCATCCCAATCTTCCTTTTTCGTGGCTAGTAATCTTGGCAAAACTTGTATCAATAACTCGGGCAAATCTTTACATTTCTCCCCAAGACCGGTACCTGGTACTCGTAAACCATCTTCAGCTTCTAGAGCTGTCCAATCAATCTTTTTCTCTCCCACCTCCCATTCTTTTTCCTTGAGTTTTTCATATACCCCTGCGGGCAACAGAACCTTTAACATTTTAATGATATCAGGATACGTGTATTCTCCCATACGGAGCATGTCTTTTAATTCTCGATGGAACCCTGCTGGATCTTTATCGTGACAGGGAATTAACTTTTTCATCTCTAAGAGTTCCATCTTTGTGATAGGGGTGTAAATAAATACTCGTTCTAGCTCACCACCCGTTCCTCTAACTGGGTGTACTTCTCGTAACGGATGCTGTCTATCTATGTAAAATGATTTACTTTCTGGAGGTGAGACGTGAACAAAATGCGGATTCAGAAACGTTCGATATTTGTGGCGCTGTTCTAGGATGACACTAATTAAATCAGTACCTAGACCTCTCCATCTATACTGGAGTAACTTGTTCAAAACATCATGTAGGGGACCTGGATCAGAATGTTGTCCCTCATACAGTGTAATGAGGTGCTGGATCATATACATACCCACCAGTCGCTGTTCGGCTGGGGGCAGTTTCAGAAACATTTGTGCCACTATTTCGTCTGGAAAAGTGGTAGAATCAGTAGTCCATCGGACTGCTGATCGGGCTAGTTCTTGTTCATGCATTGTACTAAGCTCACTATAACCGATTCGTGATTTCAGAATGTGATCGGTAGCTTGAAATACTTGTTCAAGAGAACCCTGTTCTGGTGCTGGTGGAGGGAAAACTTTCCTGTGATCTAGGCGTGAATGTCGGTCGGGAAGTCTAGTTCTACCTACATACGCTATTCTGGAGGGATTCTCGTCGTCTACCTCTTCAGGAGGAGAGTCGTCTTCTTTCTCGGTTACTTGTGCTGCTTCTCGTTTCTCGTGTAACTTTATTATTTCCCTACGGATTTTCTTGTACATACTCTCTATACAGTTCTGTGTCTTGTGTCTTCCCTCAGCTATATGGTCACTCCACCTGGTCAGGACTTTCATTTCCTCTGGATCTTTGTCCGGATAATCTTGTTCTCTTATTAAACAATTAATTAAAAACTTCAAAAGCATGAGCTGAATCTCGACTTTTCTTTGAATCATGGCGTCGCGAACACTTTCTGGATCCACTCCTGTACGGATAAAACAATATATTCTGTCTAGATATTCTTTCATATTGGGCAGGGTGTCCAAATATTCGGTCACCCGTCTTACACGCAATGAATATATGACCATATTACCATCGCCTGAAACTGGATCATAACGACATTCGGTAAGTGCTCGCTTGATATCTGCAAATGTTTGAATTTTTGGCGAACGCTGTAACGCTCGTTCATGTAGCTCAAGTATCGTCATATGTCTGTGTTGAGGCGGGGTTCCAGGAGGACTTCCCCCCGTGGCTCCTAAACTAGAATCGTCGGTGTGTACTGTACGTGCTGGTAGAGTGACTGATGTAGCTGGTACATGTACTGTGGGCTGGACCGGGGGTACCGTAACAGATGCTGCAACGGGTGCCCCGGTGGCTGGAGGAACAGGAATTACATTATTTACAGGAGCAGGCGGAACAGGATTAGCATAGGCTGGGACCGTGTCGTCCAAATAGGACGAGAGAAAAATATCAGCTGCGGTCGGTTTGTGACGTAGCTTAATCGGAACTAATGGCGGCGGAAAATTACATGGCGCTTCCGGGGTTGCTTTTGGCAAGCCCTCGGCAAGAAGAGGATACATACCCTTAATAAGGGCATTTCTCTGTCTGTCTGACTGTTCTGCTTTAACTCGTTCACCTACTTCGATTAATTCCCTTTCTTGGGCTCTTTCTGAGGATTCCCTACTTAATTCTGTTTTTCTGATTTCTTTTTCTGTTCTTTTGTGAGATTCTTTGCGCCATAACTCGATGGCATCTTTCTGGGACTGTCTGGATTTCTTTTTCCATAATGCTTCTTCTACTCGCATGATGCACTCGGCATCCCACGTACCTGATACGGGCCATCTATATTTTTCCTCTAACTCCTTGGTATAATCCACCCATAAGTCTAGATATAATATGGCACTTAAGCCATGTTTATGATACATAAAATGACCTGGACTGTCCCTAGGCGGGACAGGAACTGCTTCCTCTAATAACCCTTTTCTGGTTTTTAACTGACGTAACTTGGAGAATAGAGGCATTCTCTAGGCTGGAATCCGCACACAATACAATACACGATAAACACAATAATGACTGGAAAAACAAATCACTCATACCACGACATTGAAAAACACATTAAACGACATTTATAATAACAGTTCGGACAGAATATTACCTGGTATACTGAGAATAGAACAGAACACATGAATTTCTCGAGAACGAAACTTACTAGAATGACTAGATGCACTGCTAAAACAGTACGAAACTTACCGGTCCCATAAAGAGACACGTCAGGACCCGCATCCACCTAGGTGAACACTTCGTATTGGATCTGTGTACCCAAACCCACGGACCAGAGACAAATTAATTGACCCTGTCTAGATACTACCCCAGCAACGGTACTCACCGGGCAGCAAGAACGGAAGGCCTCGGACTGGACTGGACTGCTACGACGACGGACTACGAAACTTCGGACTTCAGTTACAGGTGGGCCTCCGGATACCTCGGACCTTGGACTCTCGGCTTGGGCTCTGGTCGGGACTCGCCGCGTTCCTCACCGCCTCGTCTGGATGCTGGACCGCAACCTCCGTCTCCTCCGTGGGCCTGAGGGATACTTGAAGCAGAAATGTCTGCACGTGCACGGTATGGTTCCGTCACGGCTGCAGAGGATCAGGGGGCCTGCGTGGCTTCGCCGGCGCGTGGGGAAAGGGCAAGTCCCTATTCGGGCGCCATTATGTGGTAAATAAATAATTAATTACCGGTACTATTTTTGAATACAGTGAATAAAACAGATAGCTCAATAAATAAGAGACAGGATTCGAGGTATCTTGAGTCTACAGGCTTTAATCAGGCATAATGGACAGGAACAGGACAGCCTGCAATAGAAAGCACGGGACGGCAGCTGCACGGGAATGGGTAAGGGGACAAAAGGCAAGGGGCGGAACTTTCAGTAACAGTACACAGTATATATACTAAAACAATTACATTACATTCAATACAGTAGGCGTAGCAGTAGGCGTGACTCGTAGCAGTCGCGAAAGATAAGGACAAAATGGGTGTAACAAGAGGGCGTGTACATAGACATGTGATGTAAACGTAACAGAAGTGTCATAAACGGGGCGGAAACATGGAGGGGGCTACCTGAGCAGCTGGGACCTTTAACCTAGTGGTGCGCACCTTTAACCTAGTGATGCGCGCAAACGGGCAATGACGTGTTACCAGGAGAACTGGGGGCTATGACTTCTGTGCTAGAAGAGGAGACTAAAGTCTGGAGTGTCAGAGCGACATGTACCTAAAGCATATCTAGTATCTGGTGTTTGGAGTACATGTTGATAGAATCCAAAAGTTATCAGGGCAAAGGCTACTAGACACTAAAACTGGTTCGTGCATAACTCTTCATGTATTGCGTGTGCTAGGAATATTCGATGAATATTAATACAGTATTTCTCTTACATGGAGACAGGAAGGCTAGACCATGGCTGAAACTATTGATGCGATTCAGTAGCTTAGGAATGCAGAGAAGGAGGGCTGGACTGATAACTAGAAGCATAACATACTCTTGGCAGACTGGCAGGCAGAGCCAGGCCGGGCCGGGCACTGTGAGGCAGGAAGTAAGTGAAGGGTCAGGGATGCAGGTGGGGGCTGCATCGCTCCTCTGAGAGGGTTCAGAAGACTGGAGCTTGAATCTGGCGTCCGGGCCCTTTTGAGGCCTAGAAACGGGGACAATTCAATGAATTAACGTATATACTGTAAAACATGGCAACATAGGCCTAATACTCGTTGCTTTCACGAGAACTGGATACTGGCATACTAGAGTTGGACACAACTGTAATTGCGTCTTTCATCGATCATAGGGGGATACATGCATATCGATCATGCACATATAGCATAATATGGGGAACACGTAGGCACATACAACATGGCAAAATTTACTTTTCCACAGGGCAACCTGTGTTCAAAATGCTCACGCATGAAGATACCAAGAAGTGCCTAGGGAGCATTGGCAACGTCAATATATGGTTAAACTTCAATTATGCTGAACTGCATGAAAATATGCGTCAGGCGAAGGATGAAGTTTACAAGACTATTCTACAAGATGTTAGAATTGGAAAAGTGACCGAGCATGGGAAAGAAGCTTTACATGCACGATTACTGACAAATTTATATCCAGACCAAGATGTTGTGCCTGAGAATATTTTTCAGAAAATTACTGAGAAGAAATCTGGAATATGTTTGATGGCAACTCTTGCAGAATGTGCTAAATTCAACAACAAAATGTTGCATTTAGAAAAGCAAGAGATTGTGAAACTGGAAGCTATTGACAGAGTAGAGCATATGGGATCAACAATTATTTTGTCTGAGAATCTGAAAACAAAATTGGATTCATTAGAGAAGAGTATATCTAAAACTGCAGGTTTTGAAAAGACTCTGAATGTGTGCTTGCACTGCCGTATAATTTTAAGAAGGAATTTACATGTTCAAAGAGGTCTGGTAAATGGATCAATGGGTAATGTTGTTGATTTTGTGAAATACAGAAATAGAGATGGAATTGAATTTTTAAAAATTAAATTTGATGGCATTGAGGAAGTACAGCTAATTGGTCGTTGTTCTGCTAGATTTTTGCTTGTAAAAGACTTATATGTTCGTCGTAAGCAGTTTCCTGTTTGCTTGGCATATGCGGTGACAATCCATAAATCGCAAGGTTTAAGTGTAGACAGTGCATTGGAGAATATTGGCAGTTCTGTGTTCAAGGAGGGTATGGCATATGTGGCATTGTCACGAGTTAGAACTTTATCGGGATTGTACTTGATTGAGTGTGATGTCACAAACATTTGTGCCGATCTAGATTGTGTTAAGGAATACAATAGGTTAAGAAGAGAGTATGCGCCACATTTGCCTCAGTATCCTTTGTTTGAGAAACGTGTGGTAGGCCGGAAACAAAGAAATGTGACCAATATTGGGGAGGTTGTAGCAAAAAGACGAAAAGTCGATGAACCTGAAATTATAAGCAGAAACAAAAAGGATTCTGTTGAAGATGTTGTTGGTTTTCAATTTGAAAACAGTTCTGGTGTCAACTGCTATGCTAATGTAGTGGTTAATGTTTTGTTTTCTCTAGAAAATGTAAAAGAAGAGATTGTGGTCAATTCTGATCAAAGATTTAGCAGTTTGTTAAATTCTGTGTTAGAGAAATGTAGCACTGATAGAACAAACATAGAAAGTGTGTCTGAAATTCGAAATCTGTTAGACAGATGTTCAGGCCAAACACAATTCTCTCAAAATAGTCAGCAAGATTGTCAGGAGTTTTTAATGTATATGCTTGATGTATTGCATGATGAAGGTGTAGATGTAGATCACCTGTTTGGGCTTTCTTATCAATGGCAGCATGACTGCGAGAACTGTAGGGTATCAAGTACTACTAGTGTAGACTCAGAAAGATTTATATATTTAACTTTGCCAGACAGTAAATCAGTCTCTTTTAATAAGCTAGTAAAAGGAGCTGATCACAACATGGAGTGTAGCCAATGTAAATCTGAAATGATGTCCACATTATTTATACGAACATATGGCCAGTATGTCATTTTAATGTTCCAACGATGTAGGCCTGATGGAACAAAATTGAGAACTTTAATTAAAAATTTTGTGGCTTCATAGTTGTCAATATCAGGAAGGACTTTTGTAACTGTAGCAATTATATATCATGACGGTCGTTCAATAACATCAGGACATTACACAGCTTATTTAAAGTCTAGAAATGGCTGGTCATTCTGCAATGATTAGTTTTAATTTTTAAAAAAAAATTGCCGTATGACCTTAAAAACTCTTACCTGGTGTTTTTAAAACCAAAATTTTAGGGAAAGAATCTCGGGATGTGCTCTGAGGAATTTCAAGAAGTTCTAATGGCTCCTACACGATTTGGCCTTGAGGATAAGTGTAGTACAGAGACATAACTTCTTACCATAACACTGGACGTCATGGAGAAATACGTGCACTTTGAATGAGTTCAGAAAAACTGTTTCTTTTTATAAGCTAATTGAAGCAGCCAATCAAAACATGGAGTAGAGGGAATGTAAGTCTGCAATGCTGTCTACTGTTTTACATTGCTTTGTGATTAAAAGTGATGTAGAGAATTAAATAATTGTAGTAGTCATTAAGGTAGTGTAAGTCTGCTTCATAGTAAGCAGTATCAGTGTCATAGGAAATGTAGAACATGATTGAGCAAGAAGGGGAAGATATTACTAGTCCAGGATTGTGAAAATGATCTTGAACATTTTAATTGTGAAAGTTGCGGAAATACAACATGACGGGATTGGCTTACAAGAATTCTAAGAGTTATAAATGGCTCAGACACGATTTGGCCTTGTGGAAACGTGTGGTAGAGAGCGAGAAGTCATTTATTGTATGTAACATGTTTTTGAAAACAATGGAGGTTTTCTTTCAGAAAGTGGCGGGTTGAAAGTAATAACAGCACAACAGAGTGTAAGCTGTTCATAGGACATCCTTCGCCGTCATGGAAAGTAAGTTAACTTTAAGGAGTTCTGAATTCTGATTTGTTATGTTGTATGGGTTTTTTAAACACAATCATTTTGATTGTGTTTTTTTTTTCCCGCTGTTATATGATGAATACCTTCAAGTCACTGTTTTTAGTGAAATTTGATACATTCTGAGAACAGCAAAAATAAACCATTTAATATGTATAATTAATTCTGTTCTGTTTGCATTTATGATGTACATGTAGAACTGTGTAGGAGGCATGGAGAAGGTGAGGCTTCTGTAAGTGTCAAAGTTGTTGCATACAGTGCTCATATTCTACGTAGTCTTTCATATGATAGACTACATTTCCACAATGAGATACCTAAGCAAAGGAAACACAGGTGATATGATTGTGGAATGAGGAAAGAAAATTGCACGTTTTTCAATTATATTACCTGTGTTTCTTAACATTACACATCACATTGTGTAGATGAGGTTTAGGCCTGTTCCCGGAGACAGAGGAGGTCTAACATTTGTCCAAGAGTGCAGTCGACATGACACACTTGGTTGGTAGGCCTGCACATGTATTTTCTTCTCTGTATTCTTCAATAAGTGTAAATTTGATCTGCAACCCTGAGTAGGCCTCACCTTAAACAAACCTCTGGATAGGCCACACCTTATTGTCATCCTGAATCAATTATTTAACATGTTAGGGACAGATTTATGATAGGTGTATGCCTCTTTTGCGCCACTGTGCGTCACTTTTGTGACGCAGTCGCGGTTGAAAAGATTTGGTATGAGGCGACAAAATTATAAAATGATGAATCTAGGCAGATGTGTCATGCTGTAAAAAAACAATGCCACATGAAACCGATGCAGCAGTCATGCAAAAGATGCACAATGTTGCAAGATAGGACTCACTTCATCTGCATCAAGATACTATTAGTTTAAAATGTATATTTTTAGGACTGTGTAGGGGCATGGAGAAGCAGAGGCTTCTGTAAGTGTCAAAGTTCTTGAAAAACTATTTGTCCTTCAATCTTTTCCCTTGTTTTTTCTAATTTATTAAAAACATGTTTTAATATTTTTCAAATGTTTGTTCTCTCTTTCACAGATTTTTTAGTATAAAAAGAACAAATGAGTAACTTAACGACAATTATAAGGTAAATGTTTTGTACTCTTTTTGTTATATTTCTATCACATTTAACTTCTATTAGTTCCACTGCTTTATTTCTTTAAGAATCACTTTCCTGCCTTTGCTACTTCGCTCATTCCTTTGTCTATTACTTAATTACTCTACTCCTTCACTAATTTTCTTAGTCCCTCTTCACTCTTGGTCACTCACTCTGTCTCTATTACTTTCACTGTTTCTGACTGATCTAAATTTTTTTTTAAAAAGAACAGTAAGTATAAGGGAAGGAAACAGACAGTTATGTTAAAAGAAAGACAGCTATAGGGAGTAAACTAGGGATACTGTTACCCGCAATCCTCTGCTGATGATGTCACTGACCATGTCATGAATGATGTAATATGTGACATCATCAGCAGTGGATTACGGGTAATAGTATCTCTAGTTTACTCCCCTATAGCTGTCTTTCTTTTAACATAACTGTCTGTTTCCTTCCCTTATACTTACTGTTCTTTTTTTTTTTTTTTAATTTTTTGGTTCGCTCCCGGTTCGCGTACCGGCGAGCGAACTGGGAAGCGAACTAAGAGAAATAGAGGTTGGCAGAGTTCCAAATATTCTACCAATTTTTTAATAACGGGGAGGTAGTTCTGAAAAGAACTTTTTTTTTTATTGTTTTTGTTATTTTATATTTTTTTTATTTTTTTCTGAACATTTTTTTACTTTTTTTGAATTTTTCTGAACGGTTTTATATTTTTTTTGGTTTTTTGGGGGGGGGGAAACGAAAACGATTCATTGTAAAGGGCTCAACAGGAGCAACAAAAAAAAAAGAATTTATTGTTTGCGGCGTTTCGGACAAATTGGAAGATGATTGTCAATAGCTCTGTTGATCAGATTGATGCTACTTTCTCTGTAGCAAATGAATCCATTGCAAAGTACGCAGACTTGTTTTACTTCCCCAAATCTCAGTTGTATATTTGGCACCATCTCCCTGCCCTCTGGTCCCGTCACTTCGGGTACAACAGATCTTCTGGCCATAATAGGGGGATTATCTAGTTCGTTACGAAACTGTGCAGCACTGTAGTTGTTAGGATGCCACCTAGTCATATGGCGATGCATTGTGTAGTTTCCGTAACTGTATTTCTTCTCGGTCCCTCTGGACAGTCTATCTTGACATATAAGGCAAGTTACGTATCTTGCATTTACTTTTTTCTCGCCTTTGGGAAATTTAAAAAATTGCCAAATGAAGTTTTCTTTCCGGTGAGACCTCCTGGGCTCCTCAGGCAAAAACTGCCTCTCTTCCTCCTCTTCCTCCTCTTCCTCTTCTTCCTCTTCTTGCTGAATTATAACTTCAGCAGGTGGTCCTCTCTTCCTTGGATGTGGTGGAGGTGGTGGGGAAGCACCCGCTGAAGCTACTAAAGAAGCCATTGCTCACTGGTAACAAAGGGTCTTTCTCTCACAAAGATGAAAGTCAGAGTGAGGAAAGAAGGAGGGGTTTTCATCATTTGGGTAAAACAATAGTTCTCAACCAATGAAAAGTGTTAATTTTACATTACATGACCTAGTGTTACATCATTAGGAAACCAAAAGTGAAATGAACCAATGAAAAGTGTTATTACCAAGTCACATGACCTGCTGTGTTTACGTTACGCGCTTTGCGCCGCCTCCCGGTTTGCCTCCGGGAACCTGCGCTTCGCGCCTCGCTTCGCGTACCAGTTCGCTAACGTAGCACGTCATATGACGTATCACGCGACAACGTGAAACGTCATGCGGACGCGAGGCGTCACGATGTTTTCTAACGCGGCAGTTGCGTTAAAGGAACGTTTACCGGTTTGCGGACTATTTCGCGGCATCAAGGCCAGCTAACGGGAAGCTTCCCGATTCGCGAAGCGGGAGGGAAGAAAAAAAAATATTTAAAATTTTTTTTATTAATAAACATATAAAATATATTTTTGGATTTAAAGAAGAATACATTTTACAGCTACAGATATTAGCTTTTAAAAAACCAATGAAATTCACTGAAAAAACCATAGGTTATAGACCATATATAGTTAGGAATTAGCATTTACAAAACCTTGAAAATTCACTGAAAAAACCATAGGTTATAGACCATATATAGTTAGGAATTAGCATTTAAAAAACCTTATTTTACTCACACAAAACCATTGAAATTCCATATATAGTTAGTTGCACTAACTATATATCGCGCACCCGCAATCCACTGCTGATGATGTCACATATTACATCATTCATGACATGGTCAGTGACATCACTGATGACATCACTGATGACATCTCAAATGACATCACTGATGACATCACTGATGACATCTCATTTGACATCATTCTTGTGCTAATACGATAAACCTCTTCAGACTCTAATAAAACCTTAGATACACTCAGTGTATACAGACACTCACACACTGTCACTCATCCATGGAGTTACTCACACACCTAGTCAGTCATGCAAAGAATCAATCACACCTCCATTTCCTCAACTATACAGTTATACACACCTTACTTATTCAAACATATACTAACACATATTTACTCTCTTATACAATCCCTGATACAAGTTCACAATGATCCATACAGCCACTCACACATTCAGTGGCTCTCATGCACAGTTATTTATATATGCCAACTCTCACATGTACTGTGTTTTACATATGTACTTACTATGACATGTAGCATTGACATATCCATTCACTCATCAATACACTCATGCACACAGTCAACTGCCCATGTAGCTGTTTCCACATGCACTCTTGAACTCATACACCTAGTGAATCAACTGCTCACACATCTATGCACAGAGTCACACACCTCCCAGCCACCCCCACACAAACTCAATCTCCCATACAAATACTTGGGCAACCAATCAATAACATATATAGCCTCTCGTATAGCTAATGATCCACACATGCAGCAGTTTACATCACAACAGACATACTGAAGCAAACATTCAGACAGTTTAGTCACTAACCCATGCATTTAGTACAACACATTTATTCACTCACTCATACAGTCAGTCACGCACCTACTAAATCCTTCATCCAGACACTTATACATCCACTCATTCTTCAATATATCTAACATATTTAAACTTTACAGAAACACACAGTCACTGGATGATGTCATCAGTGATGTCATCAGTGATGTCATCAGTGATGTCATTTGAGATGTCATCAGTGATGTCATCAGTGATGTCACTGACCATGTCATGAATGATTTAATATGTGACATCATCAGCAGTGGATTGCGGGTGCGCGATATATAGTTAGTGCAACTAACTATATATGGAATTTAAATGGTTTTGTGTGAGTAAAATAAGGTTTTTTAAATGCTAATTCCTAACTATATATGGTCTATAACCTATGGTTTTTTCAGTGAATATATATATATATATATATATATATATATATATATATATATATATGCACATAAGCATATGCATATAATATGTTATTTATAATCATTGTTAAATGTGGTTAGCAGCAATAACTTATGAAAGGCAAGGTTTTGAGTTGGTCATGACGCCTATTCCCTACGTCAACAATACTCTTAAATAGCATCTTACACCCTGCATGTACGGTTGGAGTCATGACATTTTTCATGTGTATTTTTTTTAAAAAGGTGTTTAAACAAAATTTTGTAAAATACCACTGAAGAGGTCTTATGATTATTAGAAGAGTTTTTTTGTCTCTGTTCTCCGGTCATAACATGGAATTTGACCATTGCACAGCAGTAATAAATGTATAAATATATATCAATAAATCCGCGTGTACGGACACACAAACATAAATAAGGAAATACTTTTTAGAGTGAGTTATGGTTTCTTCTGTTCATAAAACGGGAACTAATATTTTTTTTAAACTAAGAATGTTATTTAAAACACACAGTTAAATTGAAGGTATGATTTAGAAATAAAAACTAATTCACGGCCCGAAATTGACCAGTTATTGTTGCTAAACAAACTGTAACTTGTGCCCCTAAATCGAAAACCATATCATTTCCCAAATTGCTGATGAAATCACTATTGTTATACAAGTAAACAAAAGGATTTAGCAACACAAATGACCACGTATCTATAGTGCTGTTCTCAGTAATACTACAGGTAAATGAAATGTATTGTCCCTACTTATTTTGAACAGTCTTTTGTCATGTCACAAATCACATCATGTGTAATGTTACATCATGTGAACTCTGGGTAGTTCCCAAGTGCAGGGTGCTCTATGCAGAAGCTGCTCTCCACCTAAACTTGGAAACTAACCAAAGTTCTCTGCTTTTTTTGCATAATTTATGTGGGACCTCTGACTTATACGAGGTGCACTCTTGTGTCTGGACAAAGGTAAACCTCTCTGAAGAGCTATAGTGATAGCAAAACATGTGTCAGGGGTTGCTTTCATTCATCCCAGGTTTACTTGGATGGCATTTTACCAATCCAAAGCGGTGATAATGTGCCTAGAGTAGTAAAAGGCTTTTGTTAGTTTACAGCTCAGCATAGCAGGCACTGTGCTAATCCTATGTGTGATGCTATTGTTCAGCCTTGTAATAATATAACATGTAACATTTTTTTTTTTTAAAGAAACTAAAATTCACCAGTTATGGTTTACAGGAGCGGCTCTCCACCTAAACTTGGGAACTACCCAGAATTTTCTGCTTCTTCTTTGCATAATTTATGCTGCACGCTAAGCCTGAAAGTGTATTGTTTTGGCTTATACTGGCTGCTCCCTTATGTCTGGGCCAAGCTAAACCTCTCTGAATAGCTATATTAGAAACACATGCCAGGGGTTGCTTTCATTCATCCCAGGCTGGCCAGGACGGTATTTTACCTATCCAGAACTGTAATACTGTGCCTGGAACGGTTAAAAACATTTGTCATTTTAGAGCTCGGCGTGGATGGCACTGCAGTAATCCTATGCTTCCAGACTTTACCATAGAAATAGTAAAAGACTTTGGGGCATATTATCAAGGACAGGCGATACATTATCGCCGCTTTTATCGGCAGGAAACTGCCGATAAAGCGGCGATAATGGCCTTGATAATATGCTCTATGAATTCCAATCGAAGCCCATGTTAGATGTGAACACATGTCGCCTGTCCTTGATAATATGCCCCTTTGTCCCTTTCTAGCTCAGTGTGGATGATACTGTGCAAAACCTATGCTTAGAATCTTTGGTAGAAAAACAGACTTTTGAGGTGAGCAGATTCAGAGTGTTGCTGGTGTTGTAGGGTGCTCTATACAGGAGATACTCTCCACCTAAACTTGGGAACTACTCAGAGTTTTCCGCTTTTTTATTGCATATATGTATGTATGTGTATATTATATATATATATATATATATATATATATATATATATATATATATATATATATATATATATATGTATATATATATGTATATATATGTATATAAATATATATATTGAAATATATATGGTGATTGGCCTTGTAATAATATAACAAGTAACACTTTAAAACAAACAAAAAAAAAAATCACCAGTTATAGTTTTTACTGATCTAACTACAACTTGTGTCCACACCGTGCACTGATTATGATCTCACATATTAAATCACTCAGGACATGTTCAGTGATATCAGTAGGGACATCACTGATACCAGGTCCTGCGTACACCCCCCACCAGTTGCCAGCACCACACGGACCTCCACCCACGTTTTTGGAGTCCATTTTGTTCATACAAACTTAGAACATGGGATAGGATTCACCATGTCCTATAAGGGCTTGCACAACATCCCTCTCAGTGGTGCCCCAGCCAACCAGAGCACTCTGTCCCACGGCTCAAGGACCACTCCCGCATGTCTGAAGCAGACAATGGGGATAATAGCCTTCCTATACAATCATATTGCTCGTTTTAAAAATAAATTTAGACCGCCGGAGTCCTGTGAGTCTTCCACAGGACCAACAATCCATATATCACAATTTAAGCCTAATTTCTCAAACACACTGAACAGATTTACACTAAATCATAAAAGGCATGCTTTCTGTTCCGCTGTTTTTTTCTACATCACTGTCTAAAATTCCTGTTGGAAACTGCATTGGGGGAATATGCATTTTTGGACTCCACTGTTTCTTGGCCCCCGACTTGACGGATCACTCCAAACATTTCCAGGAAGGAGCTGAGGAGGGTGAACTTATTTTGTTGGATTATATATATGTCAATTTAGGGGGAAAAGTAAATTTAAGTTTCTGAATCCTCAACCTTACTGTTGCTTAATTTGGAGTTGGAAAAGTAAATTAGAACCTTTTAAAGTTTAACGCTTTCCCTACTGTTGTTTACGTTAGACTCGGAATAGTAAATCTGACTCCTCCAAAGTCCAACACTTGCCATACTGTTGCTTACTTTGGAGTGGATATAGTAAATTTGATCCTTACAAGTATAATTCTTTTCTGTGAAGGTTTTGTTTTACATTTTTAAAAAAACATATTTTTTGTGATTAAATTGTAAAAGTTATTTTTATTTAATTTTTAGTTATGTATTTTTATTTTGTGAGGTAACATTTTTTTGTAAATTATTTTAGTTTTCATACATTTATTTTACACTGATATGTTTAATATTTGATATAGTAATTTTATTTATTGTTAATTAGTAGTAAATTTTAATTATTAACATTTTATTTCCTCATTTAATTGTTTATATGTTACTTTTTTTTTACATTTTGTTTAAAGTATACATCTTATGTTTGTAAGTTATACATTTTTTGTAGTTTTTTTAATGTAATATTTTGAAAGTTAATATATTTTTTAAAGTTCTCACATTGTATATAGTTTATTACTTTGTAGAATATATTTTTGCAATCGATAATTTGTATTC
Source organism: Lissotriton helveticus (assembly GCF_964261635.1). Lineage (NCBI taxonomy): Eukaryota > Metazoa > Chordata > Amphibia > Caudata > Salamandridae > Lissotriton > Lissotriton helveticus. The sequence continues at coordinate 309,627,178 of NC_136061.1, forward strand.
GACATATAAAGTACACAGAAGACAATATTTTTGTCCATGATATTTTTGTACGATATTTTGGAATGATGATGATGATGATGATTAGAGCCTTGTATAACGCAACTTTGCCCGAGGGCGTCAAGGCGCTGAGGATGGAAAGAGAAGCTGAATGTGAGAAAGAAAAAGAATGCCGGCTAGAGATAGGCTTCCCTAAAAAGTCAGGTCTTCAAGGCCTTCAGGATCTGAGAATGAGAGGACTGATCCCTAAGTTCCGCAGGAAGGGAGTTCCACATCCTAGGAGCAAGGGAGAAGAAAGCTCGCCCGCCCCATCTTGCCTTAAGAATTCTGGGAACAGCAAGGAGGTTTTTGTTCGCTGAGCAAAGGACCCTACCGGGGACATAGAGGGACACGAGAGCTAATGTCTTCTGCCCCAAGCCCATGAAGGGCGCGATGAGTAAGGCACAAGGCCTTGAAGTCGATCCTGGCTTGCATAGGAAGCCAGTGCAGGTCTTTCCTAATGGCTGAGCCTGATGAGCGCCTAGGAGCGTCCACAACGAACCTTGCGGCCGCGTTTTGCACAGTTTGGAGACGCTGGACAAGTTGTTTGAAAATTCCCAGATAAAGTACATTACAATAGTCCAGGCGGGAGGCTATGAGGGCTACCGTGACCTGTTTACGGGCTTGGATTGACAGGTAATGTACGATTTTCCTCAGAATTCGCAATACCCCGCAGCAAGTTGAGGCCGTCCTGCTGACCTGCTTATCGAAGGAGAGCGAGGAATCAAAGATAAAACCCAGATTCCGAGCTGACTGAGTGGGTGTGGGGCAGGTGCCGAGAGCAGAAGGCCACCAATCCGCAGACCAAATCTCCTGCTTTCTTCCAAAAATGATCACCTCCGTTTTCTCCCCGTTGAGTTTGAGGTAGTTTCTTACCATCCACTCCGCGACTGCCTTCATACAGGCTTTGAAATTGAGGGCAGTGATGTCAGCAGTATGTGAGACGGAGACCATGATCTGGGTGTCGTCAGCATAGGATACGACTTCCAGACCAAAGGATCTGACAAGCCTGTCCAATGGTGTTACATATATATTGAAGAGCGTGGGTCCTCAGGGACGAGCCCTGAGGAACCCCACACTGCACAGGCTTGACGGGGAAGAGGTGGTTGCCCAACTAGACCCTTTGTTCGAGCTGAGTCAGAAAAGATGTTAAGAGATTAAGCGCCGGTCCGTCCATTCCTATTTCCCGCAGACGCCCAGTCACAATGGCAGGGGACAGAGTGTTGAATGCAGCGGTCAGGTCGAGCAGGACCAGCAACGTAGTCTGGTCACTGTCGACCTTCGCACGTATGGTATTGGCGACAACTGTCAGGGCGGACTCGGTACTGTGGGCTTTACGAAAGCCTTGTTGGGACGGGTCAAGAAGGCTGGCGTGATCTAAAAAGGCACTAAGATGGGTATTTAAGTGAGTTTACAGTATTTATGCAGGGGCAGGGAGCAGGGAGATGGGGCGAAAGTTTTTAAGAATGCCAGGGTCTAAAGTAGGTTTCTTAAGGAGGGGCTTAACTATGGCCAATTTCCAGGGCTTCGGATAGACTCCCTCGTGGATTGCCTGATTGATCACCTCTAGAAAAGGAGGAAGTAGGACATCCCTGCATTCCTAGAAAATTTTAAGAGGGCAGGGGGTCAAGAGTAGATCCTGACTTCAGGTTGTCCAAGAGCAGATTAATTTGTTCTAGGGTAAGTAGATGGAAGTTGGAAAAATAACCACCCTGCGGTATAATGGAGGTTGCAGCTGGTAGAAAGGTCTCCAGGTCAGAGGGGGGGCCTTAGATCATAATTAAGGGTTTCTAGGCCTGAATAAATGTTGGAGATTTTCTCATGGAAGTACGTAGAGATTTGATCACAAAGGTTCTGTGAGATCTCAATAGGGTCAGGAGATTGAAGGGCACACAGAGAGACCACAATCTTAAATAGCTCCCGAGGGAAGCTGAGGGAGAAGGTGATCCTAGTGAAATGGGATTTCTTTTCTGCCAACACCGCGGCTTTGTACTCCTTGAGCAATCTTTTGTGGGTGTCTTTTTCAAGGGGGTCAAGGTTGAGTCTCCAGAGCCTCTCCTGCTTTCTGCAGCCCTGCCTAAGCACTCTAAGAGCGTGTGAGAACCAGGGTGCTGTGGGGCGTTTCCTTGCAGTGTAATGCTGCTTCAACGGGGCCAGAGTATCAACAGCTTTGGAGATAGCATTGTGGAGGACAAAGGCCGAGGTGTCAGTTCCCATGGTAAGAAGGGGCATAGGACTAGGCAGCAAAGGGGCCAGAGTTTCATTATTTATCCCCCGAAAGTTTCTCCTTAATTCCCATCTGCTGGAGTCTCCCTGCGCAGCCTTGGGAAGAGGGAGGGAGAAGGCAAAAGGGACAGCTAAATGATCTGACCAAGAAAAAACCCCATCCAGTGTGTGTCCCGCGGAGTGAGTGGGCCCTATCACAGTTTGTGTTAATGGAATTTCAGTAGTTTTGTCTCCGGTACACAACACTCACAACATTAATTTGAACTCCATTCCTAAATCTCACCATGTCCACCTTTGTCTTTGCGGTATGTGCACCTGTGACTTTCAGGCTACCCGCAGATGTTTGCAGCTGGCGTACAACCCACTGGGCTTTCTTGCCAGCAATATATATAAGTAAATAGATGCTGTAATGTATAAGAAAGAGCATTTACAAGTCTATTATACACAAAATACTACAGACGGAGCTGGAGGCTCTCTCTTCTGGAGAGATAACATAATATGTTTATGTGCTGCACAATGGATGCAGTAGTTACAGGGACCTGTCAGCTCAGAGGTAATAAATGACACACTCCTGGCCACAGCGGAGATAAATGCAGCTAAGGGGAGAATGCATCACAGATGCAAACCGAATAGACACAAGCAAAAGATTAGGAAACGACTTCAGTGGGCTGGTGTGCCTTGGGGGGCACAGATCTCATGGCTGGGACATGAACCTGCTGAGCTATCTAACCAGCTAGGTAGCTATAAACGCAGAAGGTAACTGCTTGACTCTAGGGAAGGCAGATGTCTCGAAAAAAACATATATTGAGGTCTCCCTCTTATCCTGATTTCCATGCCAGTTACCACTAATTACATGTCTATATTTGTATAAAGAGCTACAACTAAGTGAAAACAGACCTAAAATTACGACCACCTGCATGTGCGCATGTGCTTTGTTGTAGCTGGAGAGAGCAGAGCGCCTTTCCAGATGGTTCTCCAGACGTTTAGCAGGATAGGTGGCACTAGGGGATAGAGGGATGAATGCATTCGAAAGGATGCAGGTGCAGTAGGGATATGTGAGCAGCACTAATGCAGAGCATAGGGATGTGTGAATACAGCGCTGGTGTAGAGCGTAGGGATGTGTAAGTACAGCGCTGGTGCAGAGCGCAGGGATGTGTAAATACAGCGCTGGTGCAGAGCGTAGGGATGGGTAAATAAAGCACTGGCGCAGAGTGTAGGGATGGGTAAATACAGCACTGGTGCAGAGCGTAGGGATGTGTAAATACAGCACTGGCGCAGAGCGCAGGGATGTGTAAATACAGTGCTGGTGCAGAGCGTAGGGATGGGTAAATACAGCACTGGTGCAGAGCGTAGGGATGTGTAAATACAGTGCTGGTGCAGAGCGTAGGGATGGGTAAATACAGCACTGGTGCAGAGTGCAAGGATGTGTAAATACAGTGCTGGTGCAGAGCGTAGGGATGTGTAAATACACCGCTGGTGCAGAGCGCAAGGATGTGTAAATACAGTGCTGGTGCAGAGCGTAGGGATGGGTAAATACAGCTCTGGTGCAGAGAGTAGGGATGTGTAAATACAGTGCTGGTGCAGAGCACAGGGATGTGTTAATACAGCGCTGGAGTGGAGCATAGGGATGTGTAAATACAGCGCTGGTGCAGAGCGTAGGGATGTGTAAATATAGCGCTGGTGCAGAGAGTAGGGATGGGTAAATACAGCGCTGGTGCACAGAGTAGGGATGTGTAAATACAGAGCTGGTGCAGAGCGTTTGGATGGGTAAATACAGTGCTGTTGCAGAAAGTAGGGATGTGTAACTACACCGCTGGTGTAGAGAGTAGGGATGTGTAAATACAGCGCTGTGCAGAGCACATGGATGGGTAAATACAGTACTGGTGCAAAGCGCAGGGATGCGTAAATACAGTGCTGGTGCAAAGCGCAGGGATGTGTCTTGTTACAGATAAAACGGAGCAGATTAAAGTGCCCCTAGAACTTAGTGATCTACAAAACATTACTAAAGGTATGACCTTACTGCTTTCTCATTGTTGAAATGTATGACGGACATTGCTTTGTTCATTTTTGTCAGTTTGGACATTTTTTGTTATTTATTATATCTCCAATAGGATGAGAGTCATCTCCATTGGTTTTTGTGAGTACTGACTTGGAGGTGTATTTCCCTTCACGGTGTTACTAAGGTGTGGGTGCATGTCGTTTTGGGGCATGGCCACTATGTAAATATGTACATATATTTATAAATAGGACATTTCAGTCCCTTAACACAACTGTTGGCACGTTTTATATATTTATTATTTCACCATTTAGTTTGGTGTGGGCAGACAATCTAGATTTTGTTTTCAAGAGTATGTACAGACATAGTTGTGATTCTATTTACATTGTCTCACTATAGGTCCATGGTGCAACCTATGTCCTGATGATGGTCTCGTTATTTTGTACTGTATGAGACCGAAACGTCGACGCAATGACACTTCTTTGTAAATAGTATCAACATTGACTGAATTATAATTTTGTATATGGCTTTTGCAAATATATTGTTTATATGGAAGATATATGAATACTGTCCATATTCATTACAAAAGTGTCTTTTGGTACTGTATATATTTTGTAAAAAAACTGAAAAAACAGTATACCATTGTGTTGCCGAAAGTGGATTGTAATATAATGCGTATACATATTCTCATGATTTTGGATGAATACGACTGAATAAATACAAATGATTTAATATTTGTACCTTCTCTTGAAAAATTGAAATTTATGTTCACTGTAGTGACAATCCCTCAACTGTGAAGTCAAGTTGAAATAATTCACCTAAGGAACGTTGTTTTTCTGTTATGGGATGTGTAAATACAGCGCTGGTGCAGAGAGTAGGGATGTGTAAACACGGTGCTGGTGCAGAGCGTAGGGATGTGTAAATACAGCGCTGGTGCAGAGCACATGGATGGGTAAATACAGTGCTGGTGCAAAACACAGGGATGTCAAACACATTGCTGGTGCAGAGCATAGGAATGGGTAAATACAGCGCTGGTGCAGAGAGTAGGGATGTGTAAATACACCGCTGGTGCACAACGCAAGGATGTGTAAATACAGTTCTGGTGGAGAGCGTAGGGATGTGTAAACAGTGCTGGTGCAGAGTTTAGGGATGGGTAAATACAGCGCTGGTGCAGGGAGTAGGGATGGGTAAATACAGTGCTGGTGCAGAGCGCAGGGATGTGTAAATACAGCGCTGGTGCGGAGCATAGGGATGTGTAAATACAGAGCTGGTACAGAGTGTAGGGATGTGCAAATACAGCGCTGGTGCAGAGCGTAGGAATGTGTAAATACAGCTCTGGTGCAGAGCGCACCGATGTGTAAATACAGCATGCAGAGTGCAGAGACGTGTTAATACAGCGATGGTGCAAAGCCTAGGGAACTGTGAATGCAGCGATGGAGCAGAGTGTAGGGTTGTGTAAATACAGTGATGGTGCAGAGAGCAGGGATGTGTTAATACAGCGCTGGCGCAGAGCGTGGGGATGTCTAAATACAGCGTGCAGAGCGCAAGGATGTGTAAATGCAGCGCTGGTGCGGAGTGTAGGGATGTGTAAATAGAGTGCTGGTGTGGGATGTAGAGATGTGTAAATAGAGTGTTAGTGTGGGCTATACAGATGTGTTAAAAGAGTGCTGATGAGAGGTGTAGGAATGTGTAAACAGGGTGCTGGTGTGGAGTGTAGGGATGTGTAAACAGAGTGCTGGTGCAGGGTGTAAGGATGTGTAAACAGAGTGATGGAGCAGGGTGTAAGGATGTGTAAACAGAGTGCTGGTGCAGGGAGCATGGATGTGTAAACAGAGTGCTGGTGCAGGGTGTAAGGATGTGTAAGCAGAGTGCTGGTGCAGGGAGCATAGATGTGTAAATAGAGTGCTGTTGTTGGGTGTGGGGCAGTGTAAGGCAGTGCTCGTGCAGGGTGTAAGGTTGTGTAAACAGAGTGCTGGAGCAGGATGCAGAGATGTGTATATAGAGTGCTGGTGTGGAGTGTAGAGATGCGTAAACAGAGTACTGGTGCAGGGATGTGTAAATAGAGTGCTTTAGTGAGGTGTAGGGATGTGCAATCAGAGGGCTGGTGTGTTGTGGAGGGATGTGTAAAGGGAGTGCTTGTGCAGAGTGTAGGGCTGTATAGGTGCAGAATGTAGGGATGTGTAAACAGATTGTTGGTGTGGGGTGGAGGAATGCCTAAACAGAGTGCTGGTGCAGAGTGTAGGGATGTGTAAATAGAGTGCTGGTGCGGACTATACAGATGTGTTAAAAGAGTGATGATGCGCGTTGTAGGAATGTGTAAGCAGGGCTGGTGCAGAGTGTAGGGATGTGTTAGCAGAGTGCTGGAGCGGAGTGTAGGGATGTATAAAAAAGTGCTTGTGCATAGTCCATGGATGTGTTAATAGAGTGCTGGTATAGGGATGTGTGGGTGTGGAGTGTAGGGATGTGTAAACATAGTGTTGGTGCAGGGTGCAGAGATGTGTAAACAGAGTGCTGGTGTGGGGTCCATTGATGTGTTGATAGAGTGCTGGTGTAGGGATGTGTAGGGGTGGAGTGTAGGGATGTGTAAACAGAGTGCTGGTGTAGGGATGTGTAGGTGTGGAGTGTAGGGATGTGTAAACAGAGTGCTGGTGTAGGGATGTGTAGGTGCGGAGTGTAGAGATGCATGAATAGAGTGCTGTTGTGGAGTGAAGGAATTGAGTGTAGGGATGTGTAAGCAGCACTGGTGTAGAGTGTAGGGATGTGTAAGCAGAGTGCTGGTGCAGGGTGTAGGGATGTTTAACCCCTTCGCTGCTAGGCCTTTTCCCCTCCTGTGCTAAGCCTTTTTTTGACTATTTGGTGTAGTCTGCGCTTAGGCCCCTGTAACTCTTTGACCAAATAAGGTATCCACGCCAAATTTGCGTCCTTTTTCCAACATCATGGAGATTCTAAAGGTACCCATGGTTTGTGGATTCCCCTGGAGGAGACCCAGAAATTACCCAAAATAAGGCTACATTTTGGATTTTTGTGGAAAAATGGGAAAAAAGTGCTGTAAAGGAAATCTTCTGCTTTTTTCCCTGCAAATGGTATCAAAAAAGGGGTAGTGGGGCTGAAATCACAATTTTCCCAGCATTTAGGAAATTACAGACTTTTGTCAGAAAACCAAATTTTTTTAAACAGTTTTGGCATTTTACCGGGTTGTAGCCTATTTTTGCTATTATTTGTGCTTTCAACCTTCTTACGGTTAATGGTAGAAATGGGTATGAAAGCAATAATGGATCCTGGCCAGCTATACATTTCAGAAAAGTAGACAAAATTCTTAATTTAGCATGTAGATCCTTCAAAGTTTCTTTATAGAAACTAACAGTTAAATATCAGAAAAATTGAATTTTTTTTGAAAAAAACAGCCATTTGTGTAACTTCTTCTAATTAGGACAGCTGTTTGAAAGCAATATACCTTTACATCCGCTGGACCTTTCTGGTTGTGGGGATATATAGGACTTGTAGATTTACCAAGAACCTGACGAACCCAGAGCCAATAACTGAGCAGCTTCTTGCAATTGTTTTTTATTTTGTACCAGGTATATACATCTGACCCCACTAGAAACAAAATACCAATTTATTCTTTTGTGTAACAAGATCAAAGTAGCCAATTGAGCATGCAACATTATCTTCGGAGAAAGCTAAAGCTTGCTGGAAGCAAAAGCTTGTCCAAGAGTAAGAAAGGAAGGTGCCTTGACTCTCCAAGTTCATATGAAACCTGTGGCCTTGAAGCAGCCCTTGGGAGTGGCACCAAAATCTGAAACTCTCCAGCCCCTTTCAGCAGGAAGAGTCATAATCTCAACATATTAATGTTTAAACTCAAATCGATCTCCAGTATAACTCCCAAGCAGTTCTCCTCAAAAGGTAATTCCTTGTTGTATGTGTTTTTTTAGATTTTAACCATTTTAAACCTTTTCATTTGTTCAATAGGTTCATGTGAGGCATAGTTACGTATTCCTGTCTCCTTGAATGCCAACCTTGGCCTGGCTGAATGCTCATCCTAAAAGTGTTTGTATTGTACCTCGTACCCTGCCCGTAGCTTCCAGACATTGACAAAGTAGCTCACAGCCTTGAGTTCATTTTCAAATAAGCAGCATGGTCACAGAGATAAAGAACTGGAGCACTGAAGTACTTAACTCTTAAATAAAAGTCCTTGTTGACTCAATATTGGAGTGTGAGAACAAAATGGGGTTAATGAATGCTTTTAAATTGGAGAACATTTTGAAAAAGTAAAAATGTTTTCAAATGGGAAAACTTTAAAGTGAAGAAAATGTTTTGTATAAACATTAAGCGTTAAAGTCTAGCTCCACTTTCAATCAAGCCAAATACGTCTTTATGTTTTATGAAACATGTTTATTCACTTAAAATTCCTCCCATTTAAACAAATTTAGTTTTCTTTTATAAAAATGGCACTATGTTTACAGGCCACTGGGAGCAAGATGTGTGGTGTTTGTGAACGTGACACTGGGAAATGGGCGAAAAAGTTAATGATGAGTTTTATGGAATCCATATAAACAAAGTTAATTAACTCTTCCGTTAATTTTCTCAATACAGTGCTATGTGAAAATTTTTTCCAGTGGCTTAGCTAGGCTTTGTGCTGCCCATGAGGGTCCCTGCCTTTGTCCCCTTCTTTGGCCTAATTGACGAGCGGGGATGGTATTTCCTGCGTTTGCCGGCCAGCAGACGCAGGTAAGGGCGAGAGGGGCGGGGAGCCCGCCGGTCTCATAACTCGTGCCTGCCCCTACACCCCCCTCCTTGCTATGCCACTGGTTTCTGCAGAACATTTTTCTGCACTTTAAATTTGTCCTTTTTGTGATATAAATGTAACTGTGCCACATACGCCGAAAGATATGTCCTGTGCCACAAATACGTACAACACAGTCTCTCAGTCACCACTACACATATATGCCACTCATATGCACACATGTTCATACATTCCCAAAGACCTTGCTCTCATTGACACACATGACAGTCCTGTTATAGTGCCCCTAGTCAAAGTATTTTCAAACCATAGTATCTAGCTCTATGGACATTAGGATTAAAGTCAATAAAGCTGGGCATGGGGGTGTCTGGTAACAATGTATGCGTTGCTCAGCCTTCAGTTGCTTACAATGATTTTCACTGATCAGAAGTAGGTTGGACACCATTGATATAATCCATGACTGTACAGGACTATTGCTGAACAGAGTGTCGATTACCACAAGGTCCTGTCTGAGCTTTACAAACTGAGTAATGTTTCACAGTACACTGCTCTTGACATTTTATAGACTCAATGTGAAAATGACCATCTTTAATTTATATCTGGGAACATTCATATAGCAAGATCTGATTTTGAGTTAGTCTGTCTCCTTTCAGGTATGTACAGTTATGACTTCCGGGGACAGGCCAGAGAGGAGCCCTTGATTGTCCTGGTTACAGGAAGGGCAGTGTCCTGAATCTGCCTGCCCTAGACATCACATTACTACAGGAGTGACCGAAAAACACCATGTGGGGCAGGCGTGGGAGGGGAGGGTCTTAGAGGGGAAGGGGAGAGTAGTGGTAGCTGTGTGTCAACCCTCCCTCAGCCTACAACAAACCCAATATATTGTTGCCTTCTCGGTGATGAGCTCCCATTAAAACAATATTAGCCTGACATTGTTTCATTAGCAGCAACATTTGTGAGCAGGCAATGGACGCAATACAAAAAAAAGCCTCATTTCAGATTGCCAGATGTATATGGGCCATTTAGTTCTGTCTGGGAGCCGGAGGTAGGGGGGAGAAGGCAGAGTCGGTTAGGCGCACGCAGACATGGACACACGCTGACACACAAACACGCCAAGGTTAATGGATTTAGCCGACTAATTAGTCCGCTGCACAGGACATTAACTCCCTAGAAATACTCCGTTTTAGAAAGGGGCCATGATAGCACATAATAAATGGGATGCCAGCAAAAATGCTGGAGTTTACTGTGAGAATATATTCTTCAAGGAGCAACTGTAAAATTATTTTTATTTCTGTCATGAAACGCTTAGAAACGTACGAGGCGTCAGTATTTGAAATATATGGCAGTTGGCGGTGTGGTGCGCCAGCAATCAATAGACATCGTTTAAAGAAGTTTCTATCATGCAGAACAGCCTCTAATGGACAGCTCGACTCCCTAGACAATAAGTGCCAAGGAGCGGGGTGAGAAGCGTTCTGCACCGTCATCATGGATGCGTGGAATCTAGGGGGATCTGCCTGGCTGCTATAGAGGCAGGTCCTTGCCCTGGAAGTGGCTGTAGCAGCAGGTGCTCCTTGCATCCCAAGAACAGCAGACCTCCACACAGATCTAGGCATTGAGATGGCGGACGACCATCTCCGTAAACTCAAGAAGAAACTCTACAAAGGATTAGATCAAAAGCAAAACCCACTAAACAAGAAACTTGCTGACATTTCTGAAAACCCATTTGACCGATATCCGTGGCCCATCACAGCGCTGACCGTGTGAACCAACCTCACCTGTGACACCATGTCACAGATCAATAAGAAAACCAAAACTACAGCAAAAGGAATGTGGAGTAAACAGCTTACAGCCTTGTTACAAAAAACACCACTGTCAGTAGGAATCTGACAGCCAGAGAAGAAGACGTAGGAAGTAGTGGCAGAGTACGAGGGACAGCAGAGAGGGCAGGTGCCAGTGCTGCCCATCAAGTGGGAGTGGCATAAGTGCATAGTATGGTCGGACTTACAGTACAAACACCCTGTCATCTCCCAGGTTAGAGTGTACCTGCGTTTGGCATAAGTAGGACCTCAACGGGGCAGTACTGGCGCTGCTCATGTGTGGGGCATGTGTGTGTGTGACTATGTGTTGTGTCCATGTGTTTGGGCAATCCTTTCTGCAATGGTGCTTTGTGCAGGGCATCAAGAAGGAAGAAAGCCAGCATGCTGCCAAGTTCTTCCCCTAGTTCCAGACATTCTTTCCCCACATACCATTCTGTCTTCTGGAAATCAAGCAGCAAGATGCAATGTATTTTGCAGTGCCCTGGTCAGCAAGCCACTTTTATTGTATACGAGCTGCAGCAGGTTTACCCATGACAGTAATTTGCTGGCCAGTCCTTCATTCTGCGGTGCATGTATTTATATACCTCCTTAATTTATGTCAGCTGCCTCTTTCCTGCATTGTATTCCTCAGCGACAGGGACCTGTCTGATGGCCCACAGAAAGACCAAGAAAGCCAGTTCCATATTGACCAAATATAATCGGTGTGTCTTTTATGCTCTGTTGTCAGTGTTTGCATAGCGCACAACCCTTGAGTGCAACATCATCTGAACACCTGCCAGAACGATGGCAAGAATTTCCTGCTCTGTAAATATGTAATATATAATTGTCCAAGCCTAATCGCTGTTAAAATGCAATCCTCAGAGAATTAGCAATTTGTATATGTATAACTCTAACCACTAGTATATGTAGTAGACCTTTGTACTTACTACCATTCACAATTTCGTAGCGTGTGCTGCATCGCATTTTGCGCTACAGGGCACGCTACAAAATTCGTTTTATTTATTACATTGTTTACTTACCTCCAATTATCCATATTCCGGTTTTTAGCACCCCCCACCCTGCCCCTCCCCTGCCACACCTTTCTGCTCCACGGGAACTCCCTCCACGTGCCGAGGCTGGACACACCTCTTATTCAGAAACCAACGAGGAAGCAGCACATCAGCCCCTTGGATGAACATCACCACTATGCATCAACGCAAGTTGTGGGGTACAAAGCTGCCTGTTTGTGAGTGGGTGTTTAGACCCACTGCTTTTCTCATTCAGCTTAGAACGCAGTGCCTGTAACACAACATCACAACCTGAATCCCACTCCTTTTTGCGATTATATCACTGATCTTAAAAGAACTCACTTGCCGACATGCAATCACATAATACTAGTGGCATATTTTGTGTTATACAAAAGTAAATAACAATCATTTTATGTCTACAAAGATCATTAACACACTAAATGGCACAGAACCTGTAATTTGGTATACAGTGTCATCCATGATTTTGTCTCACATTGCTGGCGACCTTGAATTTTAAAAGAGCACCCACCTCAGCAGCAAATATCAAAAGGTGTATTTCTTGAATTTAAAAAAATGCAAAACAATGTGCTGATGCCATTGCTTCCAGACTTCCAGCAGAGTCGCTAACTGCTTCATACGGGGGTACCTCCTTCCAAGGGGCCCTCTCTCCAAGTACCCCCATTCAAGATGAAGGTTATAGATTTTTGTAAGGTCTCCACATTCTGCAGGGGAGGCCCATCACTTTACACTATGCCGCTGATCCAACAGTCAACCAACAAGGCGCTATTACCGACACGTGGCTTCGATACGCGCATTCAACATCTCTGTGGGGAGGGTGCCATGGTCTCCTTCCGCAGCAGGCTGAAAATTGGATGTCTGCCTGCAGTGCCTGGTCGCTTGCCAGTTTCCATCGAGTGAGCGAGACAGATATTCATCCGAGGGCACGAAACACATCAAGAAGAGGCTTGCTGCTAAAACGATGTGATTAACATCCCTTCGGTCTTTTATCACCTGCTCCGTCACAGAAGAAACACTCCCGAACAGAATAATAATGTGCAGTACACAAGCATCAAGGAAGGAGAGAAGACCAAGATAGTAAATATATGCATGAACATACACCTCAGGCCCTTCTTCCTCACCCCTTCCTTCTCCTCCTCTCCCACTCGCATACACTTGGCAGTCTTTCTTCACCTCATTATCTCACTCCTCATCAGTACCCTTGGCTTCAACCTATGCTTCACTCCTGGGACATATAATTATGTGAAAATATTATATATATATATTTGGGGAAAAGCGTGTCGTGATGTGAGTGCTGCTCGATTTGGTCACCCCGTGGAGCTTTGATATTAATAGCGGCAGGCCAGCCGCTGAGCGGGCACCACCCCTAAGTGAAGGGGGCCACCAGCCTAGAATATACGGGGCGCGAGGTGGCACACGGCACATGGACAGAGTGTGGCTCCATATCTTTGGGGCTCATGTGCAGGCATTCATCGTGGCAAAATACAAGTAAGCAAAGGACTACATCTCCCATGATTCAGTCATACGCACTGTCTAATACATAGCAGCTGCATATCAGCGTGCGATGGGACTTAAAGAGGTGGGTGTGGCCCTGTGCTTCCTTCGACTGCAGCGCCTCTGAGGAAGTGAATAACGAAACGCGTCAGGCGGCAGACGTATGCCTTTTAAAGCAGAGAATGAAGCTGTGCAATAAAACCGCTTTTGGGGAAAAGCGTGTCGTGATGTGAGTGCTGCTCGATTTGGTCACCCCGTGGAGCTTTGATATTAATAGCGGCAGGCCAGCCGCTGAGCGGGCACCACCCCTAAGTGAAGGGGGCCACCAGCCTAGAATATACGGGGCGCGAGGTGGCACACGGCACATGGACAGAGTGTGGCTCCATATCTTTGGGGCTCATGTGCAGGCATTCATCGTGGCAAAATACAAGTAAGCAAAGGACTACATCTCCCATGATTCAGTCATACGCACTGTCTAATACATAGCAGCTGCATATCAGCGTGCGATGGGACTTAAAGAGGTGGGTGTGGCCCTGTGCTTCCTTCGACTGCAGCGCCTCTGAGGAAGTGAATAACGAAACGCGTCAGGCGGCAGACGTATGCCTTTTAAAGCAGAGAATGAAGCTGTGCAATAAAATCGCTTTTGGGGAAAAGCGTGTCGTGATGTGAGTGCTGCTCGATTTGGTCACCCCGTGGAGCTTTGATATTAATAGCGGCAGGCCAGCCGCTGAGCGGGCACCACCCCTAAGTGAAGGGGGCCACCAGCCTAGAATATACGGGGCGCGAGGTGGCACACGGCACATGGACAGAGTGTGGCTCCATATCTTTGGGGCTCATGTGCAGGCATTCATCGTGGCAAAATACAAGTAAGCAAAGGACTACATCTCCCATGATTCAGTCATACGCACTGTCTAATACATAGCAGCTGCATATCAGCGTGCGATGGGACTTAAAGAGGTGGGTGTGGCCCTGTGCTTCCTTCGACTGCAGCGCCTCTGAGGAAGTGAATAACGAAACGCGTCAGGCGGCAGACGTATGCCTTTTAAAGCAGAGAATGAAGCTGTGCAATAAAATCGCTTTTGGGGAAAAGCGTGTCGTGATGTGAGTGCTGCTCGATTTGGTCACCCCGTGGAGCTTTGATATTAATAGCGGCAGGCCAGCCGCTGAGCGGGCACCACCCCTAAGTGAAGGGGGCCACCAGCCTAGAATATACGGGGCGCGAGGTGGCACACGGCACATGGACAGAGTGTGGCTCCATATCTTTGGGGCTCATGTGCAGGCATTCATCGTGGCAAAATACAAGTAAGCAAAGGACTACATCTCCCATGATTCAGTCATACGCACTGTCTAATACATAGCAGCTGCATATCAGCGTGCGATGGGACTTAAAGAGGTGGGTGTGGCCCTGTGCTTCCTTCGACTGCAGCGCCTCTGAGGAAGTGAATAACGAAACGCGTCAGGCGGCAGACGTATGCCTTTTAAAGCAGAGAATGAAGCTGTGCAATAAAATCGCTTTTGGGGAAAAGCGTGTCGTGATGTGAGTGCTGCTCGATTTGGTCACCCCGTGGAGCTTTGATATATATATATATATATATATATATATATATATATATATATATGTGTGAAAACCAAGTCTTCAATACCGCAAACTCCTGCAACAGAAGACACGGACCCCAGGCTGCAGTAAGGTAGATTCTATTCACCTCTCAGGCGACGCGTTTCGAGCAACTAGTGCTCTTGATCACACACCATACACCTGGTCAGCACACATTTAAATAAATTTTTTTCTTTGCAGTGCTCCACCTCCTAAGTGAATCACATGGTGCATAGACATAGACAAAATAATTTTCTATGTTCCTGATCACTGCACCCACCATCATTAAACTTAAAGGGCAAGGAAAACAATATAACTGCATGAATGCAAAAATCCAAATTATATGTATATATATATATATTCACAACAGGTTTCCCCGGTCCCGGGGATGGGCGGAGTCGCAGACAAAAATGGCAGTCAATCGCTTCAGTTCAGTTTCTGTGTTTATTTCACAATTCCATTGGGGGGTCAAACAAAAAACAACCAACGCGTTTCGACAGCGTCCGCTGTCTTGGTCACGGTCAGTTTGGTGAATGAAGCTCACAGTTTTAAAGGACAAGACAATATTTAGGTTACACCTCCATGTTTTCTTGAACCCGCCCCCATATGCTGAGCATTCTGGGACCAGTAGTTTTGGAACAACATGGTTTTTTGAAACAAAAACACTCATTATTTCCACAATTATAATGATTTACAAGAATTTGGGAAGATTTGTACCATGATTTGGTCAATTTCGAAGGTGTACATATGTCCTCAATTATAATACAATGTGTCATTCTTGAACATTATGATCACAATGGATGTAATCGCATTGTATACGAACATTGATAATGATATGGGTCTCAATGCATGCAAACATATCCTCAATGAACGGAATATTCACTATCAACATCATAATTGCATGCTACTTGAAATGATTCAGTACCTGTTATGCAACAACATTTTCATGTTCGGTGACACGCTGTATAAGCAAAAAAATGGAGCCGCCATGGGCTTTTCTTTTAGCCCGAACTATGCCTGTACCGCCATGGGATGGTGGGAGGAAATGATGGCATGGAATGAGAGTCTTCAAACATTCACACAGCATATTATGGTCTGGAAAAGATTCATAGACGATCTGTTTATGGTGTGGAATGGCGGTGAGGAAAAATTCCTACAATATTTCCAAATACTAAACAGCAGCACCCCGGGCATAAAATTCACCTACAACATCAGTCAGGTCAAAGCGATTTTCCTGGATACAGAAGTTTATATCAAAAACAACCGGTTTGAAACGACCCTTCATCGAAAAAATACTGCAACAAATGCAACATTAGAGGCTACCAGCTTCCATCAGCCATCGCTCATATCGAGTATTCCCTACGGGGAATTCCTACGCCTAAGAAGGATATGCAGTGAGGAACAAGAGTGGCAAAAACAGAGCAAAATGGCTACACAACGTTTTCACAAAAGACAATACAATCAACAATCCACGAAAAAATGCTGGGAAAGAGCTAACCAAATCACAAGGGCAGATTGTCTGATGCCGAGAGAAACCCACACTCCTACCGAGGATGAACCAATTAGATTCATTACAGACTATAGTAGTGAAACCAAGCAAGTAAATCAAATTCTGAAAAGAAATTGGAAGCTTCTACAATTGGACCCGGTGATAGGCAAAAGAATGGGAACCCACCCTACAATAACATACAGGAGGGCCAGAAACATTCAGGATCAGTTGGTCCACAGTCATTTTCAATCAAGTGTAAAAAAGAAGCAATGGCTACAAACGAAGGGCTTTGTTAAATGCTACAACTGAAAATGCTGTGAAATTGCAAAACCTACGACTGAAATAGTCATGCCAAATAACAAAATCTGGAAAATTAAGGAATGCAGCACATGCAATAGCAAATATACAATATACATGATCGAGTGTCCGTGTAAACTCAGGTACATAGGCAGTACAATCTGCGAGTTAAAGAAGCGTATATTGGAACATGTTCGGGCTACTGTTAATAAAGACAGGGCAAATGCAGTTGCCAAGCATATGGAACTGAGTCACAATGGGGACTGGAAACAACTCCGCTTTTGGGGCATTGAAACTATGAACCTATCAGCAAGGGGTGGCCACCATGAAAAATCTCTTCGACAAAAGGAGTCAAAACATATCCTGAGCTTCAGAACCATGACACCTTTTGGGCTTAATTAGTCAGAGGAACTATATATACACCTGTAAAAAGAATGAAAGCTGTAACTATGAACTATTGAATCCTCCAACAGCATCCTGTTTACCATTTTTCATTTTAATTAATTTGTCCTTTTAATTTTTCACCACCTCACTTTTTCTCACCTTTGTAAATAGCTCACAGAAAGCAAATTACTGTCATAAAATGTCTGCAAACCACGCCCACTGGAGGGCAGTATGGATGATAAACCAATAATGTATAATAATTGCAGGCATATTAGTGAATAGCCCACTGGAGGGCGGTAATTCACCGTAACTCAACCTTGAGTTCAAGAATGACACATTGTATTATAATTGAGGACATATGTACACCTTCGAAATTGACCAAATCATGGTACAAATCTTCCCAAATTCTTGTAAATCATTATAATTGTGGAAATAATGAGTGTTTTTGTTTCAAAAAACCATGTTGTTCCAAAACTACTGGTCCCAGAATGCTCAGCATATGGGGGCGGGTTCAAGAAAACATGGAGGTGTAACCTAAATATTGTCTTGTCCTTTAAAACTGTGAGCTTCATTCACCAAACTGACCGTGACCAAGACAGCGGACGCTGTCGAAACGCGTTGGTTGTTTTTTGTTTGACCCCCCAATGGAATTGTGAAATAAACACAGAAACTGAACTGAAGCGATTGACTGCCGTTTTTGTCTGCGACTCCGCCCATCCCCGGGACCGGGGAAACCTGTTGTGAATTGTCAGCGGTAGGCTCAACCGCAGGAGTAACGCGACCAAGGGAAAGCAGCGCCTAACGAAGAGGAAGGGAGCCAAGCGGCGTGAAATATATATATATATATCTATATAATATTTTCACATAATTATATGTCCCAGGAGTGAAGCATAGGTTGAAGCCAAGGGTACTGATGAGGAGTGAGATAATGAGGTGAAGAAAGACTGCCAAGTGTATGCGAGTGGGAGAAACCTATGGTTTTTTCAGTGAATAAATATATATATATATATATATATATATATATATATATATATATATATATATATATTCACTGAAAAAAACATAGGTTTCACACCAGTTATAGTTAGGAATCAGCATTTAAAAAACCTATTAAATTCATTGAAAAAACCATAGGTTTCACACCAGTTATAGTTAGCTGGAAATTTTACTCGCATAAAACCATTGAAATTCCCACGTTATAGTTAGTTGGACTCACTATAACTTGCGCGTGCAATGCACTGCTGATGACGTCACATATTACATAAGTGATTGTTTAAGAGAGTAAGTATGTGTAAGTTTCCTTAGAAGTAAGGTGGTAGTGTGTGTATAGCTGTATATGCAAATAAATGGATGTTCAATAGTTTATTTGCACGTGTGAGTATGTGTGTGAGTAACTTTTGGATGACTGTTGGTGTGTAACAGGATGTATAGGTGTATCACTACATATGATGATTGAGTATATGTATGAGTGACTATATAGAACTGTTTGTGACTGAGTGGATGTGTATATAGATGGTGGAATTACTGAATTGGTTGTTGTAACTGGTATGGGTATCTCGATTTTTTTGAACATTTTTGTTTCTTTTTTGAATATGTGTTTCAAGGGTTACATTATAGTGAAAGGAGGTCTGTAACTCTGTCACAAGGATGGTGTCATCAGTGATGTCATGAGTGGTGTCACTGACCATGTCATGAGTGATGTAACCGGGGCGCGCATATAGATATATATATTTTTTTGAACCTAAATTACTTAAAATCCACTGGAGCACATATCTTGAGACATAGCAAAGGCACATCGGGCTACCAGTCCCTAGAATTTTGCCAAGTTTGGTGGAAATCCATTCAGCCATTCGGGCTAAAAGTGAGTCCAACCGCCCTATGGAAATGAACATGGGGAAAACATGTTTTGGGACCCCCCTTTTATCTCGGCCCCCGCTTGACAAATCCCCCCCAAACTTTCAGGGAAAGAGCAGAGCGGAGCGGGCCATCTTCTTTGAGAAATTCGCGAAGATTCATCCACCGGCGCCAAAGTTATTCCCAATAGAATGTTGCGGATTTCCTATGGAAAACAATCCTAACTATAACTACCTACTGGCGACCGCCAGTAGGTAATATGCATATATATATATATATATATATATAAAACACACAAATTTCACGCAGCATGCAGCGAGAAAACAAGCCCTCCAGTCGGACATCAGGTAAGCAGATTTATTCCTCCAACAGGTAAAGCATTACCGGTTTCGACCCTCACGCTGGTCATAATCATATGCAAAGTACAAGGGGCAGTTCCATTGAGGTTTAAACACACTAGAGCCGTAAACAGTGAAGAGGGACTGAGGGTGCTGATTTTTCAACACAACCTTATTTTACAAATATCAATGACCAGGTAGTCTCATATTATTTGTAGTACTCTTCAAAGACTGTAGCTAAATTTCTCCATTGTATAATGTTCGAGTTTGAAGACCCTGGTTTGAAATCCTGTTGACATTCGGATTACAACTCCCATCATGCACCATAGTTGTCTTTCAATGCTCCGTAATGTCCCTCTTTTATAAAACCTTACAGTCTTGTGACTTATTAAGCAGAAATTAAATTCAAACACCACCCCTGGCCGTATGTGGAACAGTTCCATGTTGAGCTATGTGGCAATTATTTCTCACCTCACTTCCAAGGCGCTGCCCATAGAGTGCTCATTGTCCAGATAAACAATGTTAGCAGCCTGTAGGATTATTTAGCTGTGTCCAACTGTGCAGGAGTCAATAACTCTCACAGACTCTGCCTGCACTTCCAATGAAGAGAAATCTCCGGCCTGCAGGCCTCCCAAAAAATCAGTGGCAGTCCCTCCTGTGTTCTTCAGTGGCACCAAGTTGGTCCAAATTATTGAGGTTATATGCAGATCTGGAGAAAGTGGAGGTAAATCTAGCCCGGGCTCTTGCTTGGGATGAGGATACTGATTCTGTTCAGACACAGATTATTTTAGTTAAATCAGCTATAATAGAAATATCACAAAACAAGGCGGCAAGTACATTTGTCGCATGGAGGTCAAAGATGTTTGAAAACAGTGAAAGAGCGGGACATTTATTAGCCTCTAGAACCAGAGAGAGAGAGTCGGCAATACATATCAAAAATATTCTTGATCCAGATGTGGGTTTAGTCTCTGAGGAAGGTGCTATCGCTCTTACCTTCCAAAAGTTCTATCAAAAACTCTATAAAGAGGATATTCTGGAAAATGAGGCAACACAGGGTGAAATTCAAGATTATCTTAGGGAAATAGAGGTTGATATACTAACCTCTGAGGAGAGAGATTTGCTAGACACAGATATAAGTATGGAGGAAATCTGGCTAGCTATAGACTCCCTCCCCTCTGTTAAAGCTGTCGATCCCGACTTTTTACCGGGGGAGTTCTATAAATGCTTTCGTTTACAGCTCTCACCGATTACGATCAAAATGTTTCGTAAGATCCAGAATGGGGATATGCCTCCTGAATCGTGGAAAAGAGCCCGAATTGTGACCTTTTTAAAGAAGGGTAAGGAACCTTCTGTTACAGGGTCCTATCGTCCAATTACGCTTATAAATAGTGATATTAAGATTGATGCAAAGATATTGGCGAATCGGCTCTCGGGGGTAATTAAAAAGCTTGTTTCCCCCCAACAGCACGGGTTTGTCCCCGGACAGGAAACGATAGATCATGTACGTCGCACAATTGCGCTGTTTGATTTTACCAAGGTTTCAGGAGACCCTATGGCTTTAATTCTGCTGGATGCAGAAAAAGCTTTTGATAGGGTCTCCTGGCCTTTTTTATGGGCTAGTATGAAACATTATGGGTTGGGGGAAAGATTTATCTGTGCAATTTAAAGTATGTACAAACAACCTACAGCTCAAATTTCTATCATGGGAATTCAGACAGCCACAATTGATATCTCGAGAGGTACAAGGCAGGGTTGTCCCTGCTCTCCTTTATTATTTGCAATTTATATAGATCCCTTAATTAAAAAGCTTTTTTTTAACAACCTAATACGTCCAATACGATCGAAGGAGGGGATACTAAAGTTTTAGGTTATGCGGATGACCTGGCCATTCTTACAGACTCTCCACAGGTGGCTCTACAAGAAATCCTGATTCTCACGTCACAGTTCGGCTCGATTTCAGGGTACCATCTAAATGAGGCCAAAACTCAAATAATACATATTGATAAATTTATCTTAGCAGATCCCCGGGTGCTACATCATGCGAAATATCTAGGGATAGAGATTTGTGCTAATCCAGATGAGATAATATCGAACAATTAAACTCCTTTGATAGATAAAACTGATGTGGACGCCCATCGGATGAACAATCTTCAACTAACACTAATGGGTAGATGCAATGTGGTTAAAATGATATTCCTTCCCAAAATATTGTATCATTTAAGAGCTATTCCTTTATTGTTGGAGCAAAGTTGGTTTAAAAAATTGGATTGGATCTTCTCCTGGTTTCTATGGGCAGGGAAACGGCCTAGGCGGGCTATGAAATATATGACATTGCCCAAGGAGAGGGGGTCCGTACCCAATCTTCAGATATATTACTGGGCAATAACGGTTAGGCATATAGCTGAACTTTTAGATGTCAAGGACTTAGAACGATCGGACATTTCAATTTATCGTTTATTTTTTGGAGAGGAAGCTCGAGGGCTTTTATTTAGATACATTGATTTTGCTTATTTTAAACGGGTGAAGTTTAAGGTGCTGTGGGGGGCCTTCAAAGTTTGGTCTATGGCCCGGAAGATGTGTAATATTGGTCGGCTTCATATATATTCCCCTATTATAGGGAATACCCTACTACCTGGAATTTTCCAAGATGGATATTTTAGAGAATGGGCATTACAAGGGGTTACTGTAATCGGGGATATAGTGTCCGAATGCGGGCTCTTGACCTTTAAAGCAATAAAACAGAAATTCGGAGTTAGTAATAGACATTTTTTTACATTTTTACAGAACCGAGATTTCTTCTCCAGAAAAACGGTTAATTGGCATCAAATCCCACTTATCGATGCCATCAAGGGGGGACAATCAACAATCTCCAGGATTTATAAATTATTAAATGAGAGCCGGAGTGATGACTTATGTAAACATTTTAGTAGGTGGCAGATAGGATTAGACGCGGGGCAGGAGGTCTGTGAGGAATCTTTAGGCTATAGCCAAACAGCTACTATCTCAGCAAACCTTCAGGTGCAGTGTTTTAAAACATGGTTTAACTTGTATATTACTCCACATCGTATACAACAATGGGGGGGTACGGTAGGAGTAGACTGCCCTCGGTGTGGGGAATACGTGGTCGATAGTGTCCATATGTTCGCATCGTGTCCCTGTTTGATACCTTTTTTAAACAAGATTGAGCAATATATGGAACAAATATTGGAACGTAGGATACATTGACTCCGCAGGCCATAATTTTGGGCGTTGTGGATCAAAATTTAACTGAATCTGAGCGTAAATTATTTTTACAGCCATGGCCATCCTGCGACTATCAATTGCTACTGTCTGGCTGGATCCCACTCCCCCGAATGTGTATGAATGGTTGGGCAAATGTATCAATGTGTGTAAATGGGAAACACTGGTTTTCAAGACAAGAGGCCCTAGGGCTCGGAGGGAGGGAGAACGGATTTGGGAACCCTTGATTAATTGGATGACTCTCGAGAATTAAGACTCAAGGCATTTGGATGAACAGCCAGGTGTTTGACGTTTCCTTCTTTCTTTTATATCTAATTAAGTATTCTTTATTGAATCTATGCTTCCTCTCCCCCTTTTTCCTTGTAGCACCCCCTTGGCGGGTGGGTGGGGATGGGTGAAAATTAAAATTGGGATGTCTGACATGGTCATTATGCATGTTAATTTGAATATTTGAATGAATTTGTTACCATGTCTTATGTCTAATAAAAATCTTTGGAAAATGAAAAAAAAGGAACTGCCCCTCATACTTTGCATATGATTAAGACCAGCATGAGGGTCGAAAGCGGTAATGCTTTGCATGTTGGAGGAATGAATCTGCTTACCTGATGTCCGACTGGAGGGCTTGTTTTCTCGCTGCATGCTGCGTGAAAGTCGTGTTTTATATATATATGTGCACACACCAAGGTGTATTGGTGAAACAGTGGGTGTGAATGCCTGTATGGATGTTTCGGTGGGTGCATGACTGACTGTATAAGTGAGTGATTAGGTGTCTCACTGAATGTATGGGTGAGTGACTGGTTGTCTTACTGTCTGTATCAGTCTGTCAGTTGGTGTCTAAGTGGCTGTATGGGTACATGAGTGGGTATGTGACTGGCTGTGTGGGTGGGTGATTGGTTGTCTGAGTACCTGTATGGTTGTCTAAGTGTCTGTGTGGATGGGTGAAGGGTGAGTGAGTCAGTGGCTGTATGGGTTAGGAAGTATGTGTGTGAGCGCTGTATGGGTGAGTGAGTGTGTGTGTATGGTTGTGTGGTTGAGTGAGTGGATGTGAGTGAAATGTGTCAGTGGTATATGGGTGAGCAACTGGATATGTGAAAGGCAGTATAGGTGAGATATAGGGGACATGAGTGACTGTATAGGTGAGTGAGTGAATGTGAGAGTGGATGTATGAGTGAGTGTGCTTATGTCAGTGACTGTATAGGTGAGTGAGCATGTGCTATTATCTGTATGAGTAAGTGAGTGGGTATGTGGGTATGTGTATCGGTGAGTAAGTGGCTGTGTGATTGACTGTATGGGTGAGTGACTAGCTGTGTGAATAGCTCTATGGGTGACTGACTCGGTGTATGAGTGGCTGTATGGGTGTATGATGGATATGTCAGTGACTGTATTAGTGAGTGAGTGGTTGTATGAGTGACTTATAGGTCAGTGATTGTAGATCTATTCATCAGTGAGTGGGTGTGTAAGTACTGGTATGGGTCTGTGAATGGTTGTGTATTTTTGGGAGTAGGTGTATGAAAGGATCTATGGGGTGTGCTTGGATGTGTCAGTGATACTATGGATGTTATGATCAGTGATCTCATTTGAGATGTCATCAGTGATGGTATTAATGATGTCATGGACAATGTCATGAGTAATGTAATATGTGAGGTCATAAGCAGTGCATTGGGGGGGAGGAGGGGTGCAACTTATAGATAGCTCATCTAACTATAACTACTGAATTTCACTGTTTTTGTATGAGTTAAATATGAGCCTAACTATAACGTCCCAGTAACCTTTTATTTTTTCAGTGAATTTCTAAGGTGTTTTAAAAATTCTATTTCCTAACCATATTGACCCTGTAACCATTGGATTTTTAAGTGAATTTCTATGTTTTTTAACTAGTAGTCATGTTTGAGAGTGATGGCGAAAGGGGAGAGCCTCCAACCAACCCTCAGAAATCCTGCTGTGTCGGGCTTCCAGGAAGTAACAGGAGGGCTTCTAGGCTCCCAAGAACCCTCAGCGTCTAAAAGGACGTCATCCCCCAACCAGCAGTGTGCCAGAAGGTGCGTTTTCAGAGTGGAGGAGAAAGGGGAAACAGCCTTCAAAGACCTCTGAACAATTCCACTGTGTGGGACTTACTGGAGGTAATAGGAGTGCTTGTTGGCCCCCAAGGACACTCTAGAGCCAGGGGGGCTTCAACCCCTAAACTGCATTGCACCAGGAAGTGCGTTTGCAGAGTGGTGGAGAAAGGGGGGGTGGCCTCACAAGACCTCTTGGAAATCCCACTGTGTGGGACTTACTTGAGGTAATAGGTGGGCTTGTTGGCCCCCAAGGACCCTCAGAATCGAAGGGGACTTCATCCCCCAACCAGCAGTTCACCAGTAGGCACGTTTACCGAGTGGGGGAGAAAGGGGTCATGGCCTCCAAAGTCCTCTCAGCAATTGCGGTCTGTGGTGCTTAGGGAAAGTAACAGGTGGGCTTGTTGGCCCCCAAGGACCCTCAGCAACCAAGAGGACTTCATCCTCCAAACAGCTCTGCACCAGGAGGCGCATTTACAAAGTTGTGGAAAATGGGGAGTGGCCTCAGAAATCCTCTCCACAATCACTCTGTGTGGGACTTACTGGAGGTAATAGGAGGTCTTATTGGCCTCCAAGGACTCTCTGCAGCCAAGGCGACTTCTTTCCACAACCAGCAGGTCCCCTGGAGGCACATTTGCAAAGTGGTGGTAAAAGCGGGCGGGCCTCCAGCTACTTGCCTTTTTTTGTCTTTTTTAATTTATTTAGGGAGGGGTTCCACGAGGTTCCCCTTGCCAGGGCCAATTTTGACCCCGGGGACCCCATCCCTGGGGCCAGGCCTATTTTGAATAGGGGCCGATTTTGGCCCTGGGGACTATATCCCCTGGGGCCCTGCTTTTATTTTATCAGGAAGCAAAAAGGGAGGGGGCCATGCAGACCCCCTCCCGGGCTAATTTTGGCATCGGGCCCATCCCCCGGGGCTTAGCCTTTATTTATGTTTTTTTTTTAAAGTGAGGGGGCCGTACGGGTCCACCTCCATGGTCTGATTTTGGCCCTGGGTCCCCCATGCCCCGGAGCCTGGCCTTTATTCAAATATATTTTAGAAAAGGGGAGGAGAGCCATGTGGCCACCCTCCGCAGGCCCCAGTATCCCTACCCACAGGCCTGGTCTCTCCTTTGGGGACCACGCAGGGAGCCTCAAGGCCCTTTCTGTCCCTGTCGGCTCCCCTCCTCCTGTGAGAGATGGCATTGTTTTGAGACCGAGGGAGCAGCCAAACATGCAGCTCCCTGGATCTATAAACAATTTGTCTGTTTCCCTGCTTGCTTGACAGCGGGCAGGGAATCAGGCAAATGCTCCACTTTCAGCAAGTGAGAGCATTTCTGAGCTCTCTCTTGCCGAAAGCGGAACGTTTGCTGTTGCTTGGCAGGAAGCCCCCGCCAAGCCACAGCAAACTGCAGTGTCCCGGGTGGACCCCCGGGCATTGCATGAGCCGGCCCTGGGGTGTGGCGGTCCCCAGGGCTATGTATGGCTCCAGGAGGGGGACCATGTGGCCCCCTCCAATGTTTACTTTAGCCCCGGAGAGGTGGTGGTATCCAGAGCCAGGGATCCGTAATGGACACCCTTCCTTATTTTGTGATATTTGCCCCAGGGTGGTAGCAGCCCCCGGTGCTGCAATGGGGGCCGTATGGGCCCCTCTGCGTTTATTTAAATTATTTGCCACGGGGAGGTGGCAGTCCCTGGGGCTGAAGGGGCCCTGTGTCCCCCTGCACTTATTTGCATTAAAGCCCCAGCGAGGTGGCGGCACCCGTGGCTGCAGGGGGTCCACGTGACACCACCGCATTCTTAAAACATCTATTTTTATTAATATGTGAGTCCAATGTACACCACATATTGGGCCTAATAACAAAGCAGTCTTTATGAATATATATTAATGAGGATTGTCCACATCTCAGGAAAATAATCCATTCCCACCAAGCATTAACCAATAATAATTTTTCATCCTCCAAATTTTAAGTAATTGATTTAATTGCAGTAGAAATAAGAAAATTAAAACGTTTACAATCATCAGGAGATAATACAATTTTAAGAGAATGAGATTTGTAGACTAATATAGGATACAATAAAGGTACTTGGATTTTAAATATCTGGGTAATATTCTGAATTTCAGACCAAAATTTTAAAATGATAGGGCAATTATAAATTATGTGCTGTCAATCACCAGTAGCAGCTTTACAACGCCAACAGTTTGGTGAAGAGTTTAACTTTGAATAATTTAACTGTGGACCAAAATCATTGGTAAATAGATAAATATTGGTTTGTATAAGAGTGGCTGGAAGATAACAAGCGATATTAGATAGCCAAATAGATTTCCATTGCACATTTGAAGATTGTACCATTTTTCATTTAGGGCCATAAAAGGAGAAGGATGAGCAGAAATCTACTAATACAATTTAGAAGCTATATGTCCTGTTTGTCTAAACAGTCCTAGATAGAACTCCATATTAGATAACTTAGCAGAAGGAAACAAATCAGAATAAGGATTAAGGATAGTATTAAAGTGTAACCCAAATGTAGGAAATTCCTAATGAGGTAAATGGTGCTTGGTGCTTAATTCGTTCAAAGAATAGAACATATTTCCTTGACAAATATCAGTAATATAAAAAATACCAGCATTAATCCATGGGCTTCACAAAGAAATATGCTTATACAATTTGAGTTTGGCGTCAAACCAAGGATCTACTTTTTAGATGATTTAATGTAAATCAAAAGATAAAAGGGCAAGTTTGGAGACTGCAATAGCAGGTGAAATTTTACTAAATTTACTGTTAGTCATGGTTAGAAGAGCAGTTAGAGCGTAGGCTTTTGGTAAGTCTTTCTCTAATGTAAGCCACTTGGGGGAGTTAGAAGGATCAATATTTTAGAACCCCACTGAGCATTGTGCAACAAGAAATGATATGTGGTATTTGTTGAAATCAGGTAGGCTAACTCCCCCTTCACGTCTGGGAATTTGTAAAGTTTTAAGACTAAGGCGCACATTTTTATTGTTCCAAATAAACTTAGTAAGTAGTTTATATAATTTGGTAAAGAAAGTAGAAGGGAGGCCTACGGATAGCATAGATAAAATATAAAGAATTTGTATTGTAATTGTCATATTAAGTGCTTTAACATGTCCCCACCAATTTAAATGAAGGGTTGACTATTTATTGAGTTTCTCTTTCATAGTGGTAAATATTTTAGAGATATTGATTTCAAATGTATTTTTAACGGAGTCAGCAAAAGTAATCCCCAAATATTGACAACATTGACATTTGAAGGATAGCCGGAGATATCTGCATGCTTTTGAACAATATCAAGAATAACAGGTAGATAAGTAACAGGATTATTTTTTTATTATGCTGATAATAAAACATCATCATCATAGGGAGAAACTTCTACTATAGTATTTTTTAAAACCACACCAGTACATTGTTGGTTACTGAGGAAAGAGCATAATAGAGGTTCAATGGCAATGAGAAATAATAAAGGGTATAATGGGCAACCTTGGTGTGTACCTCTAGATAAATTGAATGGAGTAGAAGGGTACCACTGATGTAAATGGAAGCGGATGGTGCTGAGTATAATGCTTTAACCATTTTCTTAAAATGTGGGTCCAAAACAAAATATTTCTAGTGTATTAAATAGACCTGGGTGGAGTTTGCGGAGTTGTGCTATGCGACGAACTACGCAGTTCGCGTAGCGCTACGCGTAGCTCACGTAGTGTAAAGTGCAATTTGCGTAGATACACATAGTGCTACTTCACGAACTACGTCCATGGTTAGTCACGACTATCTGCGTGCTCCCTGGAGTGCGGAATATTCCACAAACTCCGCAAAAGATGCCGAGGTCACCGTTCAGACCCAGACCGAGAAGAATTGCCAATTTACTCTATCAAACGCTTTCTCCACATCCAAGGCTAACAAGCCCCCCGGACAACTGCGATCTTTACCAAAAGGAAGAACATAACACAATAAATGAGTATTATGATGAGCTGACAATCTTCCTTCATAAATCCTGTCTAGTCAGGTTGTATAACTGAGGAGAGTATAGGTGATACTTTTTGCAATCTTGATTAATGAAGGATATGGGATGATAATTGGGAACCAAAGTAGAGTTTTTATTTCGTTTTGGGAAAAATGATGGTGGCTTCATTGAAAGAACCACCCATCATAGAAGTATGCTGAAATTCCATAAATACTGAAAGCAGAATAGGTGAGAGTTGAGTTTTAAAACATACATAAAATTCAGATGGGATACCATCTGGTCTGGGTAGTTTGTTGTAATTGAATGCTTTGATGGGTGTGCTGATTTCATGAATATCAATATGATTTTCTAGAGCAAGCCCATCTGCATCAGTAATTTGAGATAACTGGAAAGGTTTGAGGAATTTATTAATTATACTGTCTTGTAGGACTGTAGGCTTATGATGCAAGGAGTTATAAAAAGATCAATATCTCCACTTTAGCAGTAAGCAATATACTATCCATCCTTTTAAGGTTAGGTATTTGAGTTTTTTTCTTTTTTAATGCATAAGTAGTTGGCTAAAAGTTGATTAGATTTGTTTGAGTTAAAGTGGAAGTTAGTTTTTTCTTCTAAGATGGGGATATTGTTATATTCATATCTTTGTTTCTGAAGTTGTGATTTGTATTGTGGCTCTTGAGCAAAATAAAAAGTCTTTCAAGATCGCTATTTGTTTTTCTAATGTGGAAAAATGAGCATGAAAGGTTTTATTTTCATGAGCCATATGAGAGATCATGGCTCCTCAAATAAATGTTTTAAATGCATCCCAATTAATAATTTTGGAAATATCTTCAGGGTTATTGTTAAGAAAATAATAATTTATGGCAGATGTCAATTTTATGGAATTATTTGGGTTAAGAACTTTATCGGATTTCATTCTCCATCTCTTTGGATTTGTAGGACACAAATCTGATTGGGATAGAGGAATTTCCAATAGAGGACCCTGTATAAGATTAAAATCACCTCTTATAACCAGGGGAGCCTTGACTAATTACATTACATGGAACACTACAGATGGAGGTACAAAGCAAGACTAGAAACACTGCATATACCTGCTATGATAGCAATATAATGTCAGATACAACAGGGAATAAATTTTATCCAGTAGACATCAAAGGTTAGGACTCCATGACAATAGGATTACGATGGTCTAAAAATTGTATCAAGCATGAAGGTGAAGAGAAGTACTTAGAAACATCATTTTTCCATATGCGCATTATAGAAGGGTCAAAGAAGCCATACTTATATCCACCATCTTGTAGTCTAGGTCGCAAGTCTGAGAATTGTCGAATTTTCACTGTCACTTTTGAAAAATCTTGGTGAATAAAGACTTTAGTTCCCTCAATCAGACGGTTTGGGATTTATTGTGCAGTCTTTCTAATGAGAAGATGATGGTGTCTCAAACCTTTAAATATGATTTGTCGTGGTTTAGTTTGACGAGGTTGCGATGAGTGGGAAAATGATGAGCCTTGTCAATTTGTTCTGGAAATGTAATATTTAGGAGCTTTGGTAATGTAGATTTCAAGAAGAGACAACAACTTTGAACCTCAATATTCTCTGTAATATTAAAGATGAATATATTATATTGTCTATTTCTGTTTTCTAAATCAAGTAAAGCAGTCTGAAGAGGAGAACCTGATGAACAAATATAGTCATAGTTGCAATAGCTTTGGCATTGTTGCGTATTTTAATCTCATTGCCTGCTATCTATATAGAAAGGGAGACAATGCCTCGCTGAATATTTTTAATATCTGAGTAGATGACATCTGTGTTGTATGAATAACCTGAATTTCTTCCAAAATCTTATTTAGTGGAGTATCTTGGGAGTCTATGACTATAGATTTTATGGGTGGCGGTTAGGCAGCTTTCTTCAGTTTGTTTGGGTGAGCTGACGCTGGTTTCTATTACATATGTAGCTTGTGAAAAGTAACCAATTATACATATGAAAGCTTAGAAAATGTTAAAATAGGTCGTAAAATATTGTCGATTTGTGTGTTTCAATTTGCAGAAGCAGGGTCTGGCAGAAAGCAGAAAACCCATTTAAATTTCAGAATAGAAAGTTCCAATCAAGAGCCGGGAACCAGAGATCCCTTTAAGAGGACGCCAAGCAAGCATTAGGAAGGGAGGTGGTTAAAATGAAAGCACCCGCCTCCTCACCACTCCTATAAGGCAGGCAGGCTGAAACAAGATTCAATGAGGAGAAACTGCAGAGGAGCACGCTCTGCACCATTTGCTTCAAATAACCCCAGAAACCTCATCACAAAGACCACATGCCATAAAGAGGATGTCAATGGGGCAATAAAGCTGCAATATGTCCATGTTTAGCAATAATTAGTCGTTGTGTGGCAGGTATTTTACGACAGTTAATGTGCAGTGGGCATCTTGAGTCGTGCACGCTGCCATCTCCAATTTCAGTTCTTTCTAATGTAAGGTAAGATATTATTGCCTTAACTAAAAACTATATTGCCAATATAATCTTAGATTTTTTTCTGTGATTTTCAGATTTGTTTTAATCATATCAAAACATGAGCATACACCCAGCCCCTCAGTCAGCCAACAGGCAATGCATTTGCTGCGCACATCCTTTGGTCAGGTGCAGCGTTGGGAGTTGGCCGCAAGGCCTGGCCTACATTTTCCTCTCTTTTTAAAATATTTTTGAACTGTAGCATTTCATCAATACAACTAATAAATGGGGAAGGATCACTTGTCCTGCATGAATCAGGGTATGCAAGAAGTAAGCGAAGTGTCTCCAATAAAAAACCCTCATGCACGTGTTGGGAAGTCGTGGTAGCGGTATATTTTGATTCTCCACTCTTCATACACGTGTGTGCATAATCATAGGGTTGATTTTCGGTATGCAGCCTCCACCAGGAGGATCTTACCCATGGTTAAAAACAGTAGTGACCCAGTGATGTGGACAGTGTTCAGTTTAAAATACCCGTACAGCCAGATACTTGACTTTATTAGGTCTGGATTCGGGTAGCTCCTATTGGGGAATGCTAAAGAAGTGCGTTCTTTGAAAATGTTAAGAATTCAGGTTTTTAACCATGGGTAAGATCCTCCTGGTGGAGGCTGCATACCGAAAATCAACCCTATGATTATGCACACACGTGTATGAAGAGCGGAGAATCAAAATATACCGCTACCACGACTTTCCAACACGTGCATGAGGGTTTTTTATTGGAGACACTTCGCTTACTTCTTGCATACCCTGGTTCATGCAGGACAAGTGATCCTTCCCCATTGATTAGTTGCATTGAATATATGAAACTGAAGGATCAGAATTTCCTCCTCCCTCCTTTGATTAGCAGGCATTTCATCAATACCCACCAGGCAAGCTTCCACCCCTATGGTAGTGCAAGCTGCTGTGGGGAACTTGCACGTTACCTTGGTGTCATGGGGTAAAAGCTGGTACAGTGACTCCTGCAGGAATACTGCGCTACCTAATGGGATGACCACACTGGCTCCTGTAGTACCCACTGCCCAAATCGGAATGATATTTTACCCTCTTTGGCCAGAGGATTTTCTCTGAGTCTCTTCTACTCTCTTTCCCCCCACACAAGTGCCTGGGGTCTGGCTGCTCCTGCACTAACCACTTATGCCCTTTTTGAAAACATTTTCCGTTCAGAGGGACTGGGTCCCCTACTCCTGTAACATCGAACCCTATAATAGCAGCTGCAAAGATTTTTTCAGAGTTGCAGCTAGTCAATCAGATTCCACTGTACAGCAGTACTGGCTTCAATACCAGAACTGCAGTACCAAAATTCCTGAGAGGAGAAAAGCCTCACTTGCCCAATCAAAAGGCCCTGCTTTTGAAGACGTTGGTATCACACACAGGACTACCACAAGACCAAATGTCCAGATGTACCTAACTTTTTTTACCTCTTTATGCCTAACCTGGGCCCCACTTAAATAGTAGTTTCCCAAAACGGCTCAACGGATTTACACCAAATCACAAAAGCACACTTTCTGAGTAAAGTTCTAACTTTTTGCCCTATTTGTTGTAATTCCACGTAGCCGTTTTTGGGTTTCGCCTGCCGAAGGCTGCGCTCTGCGCAGCTTTTCGGCGCAGGTCAAATCCTTTGTTTACAATAAGGACTTCAGGAAAGTCCCCCGGCTCCCATTGGCTAGCTCCATAAATGGAGGCTAGCCATTGGGTGCCGGATCTGTCCGTCAAGGCCGGACCAGATTCGGGGGCGTTCCCGCGATTTTTTCCCTCTCCGCCTCTGCGATGACGTCATCGCGGCGGTGGGCGGAGTTTCGTTTTTGTTTTGTTTCGGTTTGTTTTTGTCATTCCATGCCATGGCGGTCCTGGTGCTGCTCTTCGTCTCCACCATAGTCAGCGTAAGTACAGAACTTTTCATGCTCGGAGCCTGCGCTCCTGGGGACAGGGTGGGGCGCGCTGGGGGAAGGGAATGTGCTCTCTGCACGTGCATGCGAGTGTCCTTTCATAGCGCACCGATTCTAATCTCTCACGACACTCAGGGTGATTGAGAAATGTGTTTAGGATCACACATTCATATTGCGGTTAGCAGAGCTGCTGGAATGGTCCTAGGGTATCCTTCCCTATTCGACCGTGAATTAGTCTGTACTTCCAAATGCCCACCTAAATACCAGATATTCAGATCTACTTGTTCTCTGCTCTAAATCGAGTGGTTTCTGTGTGTCTACTGTTATTCAGGCGACATTCTATATTAATTTGGTCCTACATTGAGTTTGTAGTGCGGTGCGTGGCAGAAATCACGTAAATAATTCATGTAGCGGCAAGGTACCGCCCTGTTGCAACTATGGTGTCTTTACACCGTGCGCTGTGGCCCTGCGCTCCTGGGGACAGGGTGGGGCGCGCTGGGGGAAGGGAATGTGCTCTCTGCACGTGCATGCGAGTGTCCTTTCATAGCGCACCGATTCTAATCTCTCACGACACTCAGGGTGATTGAGAAATGTGTTTAGGATCACACATTCATATTGCGGTTAGCAGAGCTGCTGGAATGGTCCTAGGGTGTCCTTCCCTATTCGACCGTGAATTAGTCTGTACTTCCAAATGCCCACCTAAATACCAGATATTCAGATCTACTTGTTCTCTGCTCTAAATCGAGTGGTTTCTGTGTGTCTACTGTTATTCAGGCGACATTCTTTATTCATTTGGTCCTACATTGAGTTTGTAGTGCGGTGCGTGGCAGAAATCACGTAAATAATTCATGTAGCGCCAAGGTACCGCCCCGTTGCAACTATGGTGTCTTTACACCGTGCGCTGTGGCCTGTGGGTGTGATCCGCACGCACCGAGTCTCAGAAAAATTGAGTTCTTTGGGCGAGGCTGTGTGCCTGGCAGGGCGGGACAGGGGGCGAGAGGATATTAAATAACCAAACTGTTCCATGGATGCGCTCACTTCATGTCGCTGATTCTCAGGCCGATCTGCAAGTGGACCATTTAAAATCGGATTTAAAGGTGCAGATGGGTGGTCTGTGGTCGAGTCAGCACAAGACGGGAGTCTGAGCATCCAAAGAGTCACCAAGGCAGTTGTTATGCCTGTGTTATTTGGTTGCAGTTTGGTGTTTTCGTGTACCCGGTACAATGTCACTTGTTTCTCCTAATGCGCCTTTACGGGCCTATGTCGACACCCCATATCTTGCCCTGAACCCCGTAGATAAACTACTTGTATCTGGAACTTGGCGAGAGTGAGGCTGGAAAGGCAGGATGTCTTCGTTTCTGTTGGTAATGAAACATGGGGGGATGTTAGCTACCCCAGTGAGGAAATTGCTAATGCTCGTTTGTCTATTAGTACTGCATAATGCATTCATAGGAGAGTCCCTTGTGAGCCATTAGCCTGTAAGTGGAATACGCAGCGCTATACCATGCCTCTTTACAGCTGCGGGCCTTGGGGCTGCAACATCATGCTTGACGCTGCATTTCCAGCCACCAGGCAGGCTCGATGTCTTAAAAAAGTACCTTTGTATTTGATTGTTATTTAAAGGCCCTCAGTCAGAGTCAGTAATAGAGCAAGCAGAGCCTCAGCTCCAGGTGTCAGTTCTCGCCCGGCTCAGTACTGCGCCTCCCCCGCCCCCGGCTACCTCTCCTGCCGGCATCTCCCTTCTGACCGGAGTGCTCCTTTCTTTTCATATTTTGTATTGATTTTTTTTTTTTTTTACAGAAATGTCTGGTCAGCGACCACTTCTCGGCAGATCTTTGGCAGAACTGCAGCAGTCCTGAAACCACCTGGCACTGTTTGAACTCCTCAGCTAACGGTGAGTGTTTGCGTAGTACCTATAGCTTTTATTGTACAATGCTCCAATTCGTACTGCGGGTTTGTCATTTCCAAACACCGCAAGTAACAGATGTTACTAATGGCGAATTGAATGATACTCCGTTTTCAAAACTTTGAAGGATGAAAGGCTGAGTTGGTCTTGTCAGAGCTCGTGATCTGCTGACCACAGCAGTCAGCGCTAAACTCTCCGAGATATCTTGGTGGATAAGAGCATGAATGCATTTGTGGCTCTGCAGCACTTTTTATTACATTCAAACTTAATCCATGCACCAAGAGATATATTTATTTTAGGAGCATTGCCTTAGTAGTGCAACAGTGTACCACACGGAGTGCATGGGTTGTGCTTCACAGGGCTTGGCAAGGGCCTCGTGGCAGAAATCACGTAAATAATTCATGTAGCGCCAAGGTACCGCCCTGTTGCAACTATGGTGTCTTTACACCGTGCGCTGTGGCCTGTGGGTGTGATCCGCACGCACCGAGTCTCAGAAAAATTGAGGGGCATATTACCAACCAATAGAGATAATTTTTGTCTCTAACTTGTTTAGAGACAAACATTATCGCCGCACATCGGCGATTTTTATCGCAGATAAACCTTGCTATTAGCAAGGTTTATCGCAAATGCGATAAAAAACGGCCGCAATGCATGAATATCGCTGAAAAGTCAGCGATATTCATGCATTATCGAGCAAATGCTCTTAGCCAATGTTATCCACCTCCCATTGGTTAACATGGCTAAGAACTGCTCAGGGCAGGTGTTAGCTTTTGGAGATATTCGCGCTTAGCGCGAATATCTCCAAAAGTTGGTAATAGGAGATAGCGATGTTAGCGACTGTTTCCAGCCGCTAACATCTTGGCACGCCCACTTTGCATGTCATTAGTGATAAATATCACTGACATGCAAAGCGGGGCCCAAGATGGTCGCTATCTCCTATTAGCTGTCGCTAACTGGTGTTAGCGACAGCTTGGTAATAGGGAGATAATTTTATCTCCGCTTTCTTGGCTTTTAAAGCCAAAAAAGCGGAGATAAACCCCCTTGATAATATGCCCCTGAGTTCTTTGGGCGAGGCTGTGTGCCTGGCAGGGCGGGACAGGGGGCGAGAGGATATTAAATAACCAAACTGTTCCATGGATGCGCTCACTTCATGTCGCTGATTCTCAGGCCGATCTGCAAGTGGACCATTTAAAATCGGATTTAAAGGTGCAGATGGGTGGTCTGTGGTCGAGTCAGCACAAGACGGGAGTCTGAGCATCCAAAGAGTCACCAAGGCAGTTGTTATGCCTGTGTTATTTGGTTGCAGTTTGGTGTTTTCGTGTACCCGGTACAATGTCACTTGTTTCTCCTAATGCGCCTTTACGGGCCTATGTCGACACCCCATATCTTGCCCTGAACCCCGTAGATAAACTACTTGTATCTGGAACTTGGCGAGAGTGAGGCTGGAAAGGCAGGATGTCTTCGTTTCTGTTGTTAATGAAACAGGGGGGATGTTAGCTACCCCAGTGAGGAAATTGCTAATGCTCGTTTGTCTATTAGTACTGCATAATGCATTCATAGGAGAGCCCCTTGTGAGCCATGAGCCTGTAAGTGGAATACGCAGCGCTATACCATGCCTCTTTACAGCTGCGGGCCTTGGGGCTGCAACACCATGCTTGATGCTGCATTTCCAGCCGCCAGGCAGGCTCGATGTCTTAAAAAAGTACCTTTGTATTTGATTGTTAGTTAAACGCCCTCAGTCAGAGTCAGTAATAGAGCAAGCAGAGCCTCAGCTCCAGGTCAGTTCTCGCCCGGCTCAGTACTGCGCCTCCCCCGCCCCAGGCTACCTCTCCTGCCGGCATCTCCCTTCCGACTGGAGTGCTCCTTTCTTTTCATATTTTGTATTGATTTTTTTTTTTTTTTACAGAAATGTCTGGTCAGCGACCACTTCTCGGCAGATCTTTGGCAGAACTGCAGCAGTCCTGTAACCACCTGGCACTGTTTGAACTCCTCAGCTAACGGTGAGTGTTTGCGTAGTACCTATAGCTTTTATTGTACAATGCTCCAATTCGTACTGCGGGTTTGTCATTTCCAAACACCGCAAGTAACAGATGTTACTAATGGCGAATTGAATGATACTCCGTTTTCAAACCTTTGAAGGATGAAAGGCTGAGTTGGTCTTGTCAGAGCTCGTGATCTGCTGACCACAGCAGTCAGCGCTAAACTCTCCGAGATATCTTGGTGGATAAGAGCATGAATGCATTTGTGGCTCTGCAGCACTTTTTATTAGATTCAAACTTAATCCATGCACCAAGAGATATATTTATTTTAGGAGCATTGCCTTAGTAGTGCAACAGTGTACCACACGGAGTGCATGGGTTGTGCTTCACAGGGCTTGGCAAGGGCCTTGAAGCACTTCACTGGCTCGCAACAAGAGAGCTTTTAGAACTATAGCATACACTATATTTGTTGGCAATATTGTTTTCAGGGGTTTTTCACAAACGTACAGCAAAGCATGCATTTACCAAAAGTAGGCGGCCTCAGCAACACCGGCATCCAAGGGAAGGCACTGAAGTGGATTATCTCGTTCCTCGCCGGAAGAACACAGAGAGTCCGCCTCCCCCGTTTCGATCCGAGGCCACTGAAGTCATCTCCGGCGTCCCGCAAGGATCATCACTCAGCCCCACCCTCTTCAACGTCTACATGAGACCTCTCGCCACCATCGCATGCCAACACAACCTCAATATCATCTCCTACGCCGACGACACCCAGCTGATCCTCTCCCTCACCAGAGACCCCGACACCGCCAGAACCAGCCTCCACGAAGGGATGAAAGACGTCGCCGAGTGGATGAAGAACAGCCGCCTGAAACTGAACTCAGACAAGACGGAAGTCCTCATCCTGGGACCATCACCCTCCGCCTGGAACGACTCCCGGTGGCCCCCAGCCCTGGGCACCGCCCCCAAGCCTACAGACCACGCACGCAACCTGGGATTCATCCTGGACTCCTCCCTCTCGATGATCAGACAAGTCAACGCCGTCTCCTCTTCATGCTTTCACACCCTCCGCATGCTCCGCAAGATCTTCCGATGGATCCCGATCGAAACCAGGAAGACAGTCACCCAGGCCCTCGTCACCAGCCGACTGGGCTACGGAAACACCCTCTACGCCGGAACCACAGCCAAGCTACAGAAAAGACTCCAACGCATCCAGAACGCCTCCGCCCGACTCATCCTGGACATCCCCCGACGCAACCACATCTCCGGCCACCTGAGGGACCATACTAGCTCCCCGTCAGCTAGAGGATCACGTTCAGGCTCCTCACCCACGCACACAAGTCTCTCCACGACCTGGGCCCCAAGTACCTCAACGACCGCCTGACCTTCCACACACCCACCCGCCAGCTACGGTCTGCTAGCCTCGCCCTCACCACCGTACCACGCATCCGAAGAGCCACCGCCGGAGGCAGATCCTTCTCCTACCTGGCGGCCAAGACATGGAACTCCCTCCCCATCCACCTCCGGCTGACCCAGGACCACCTCTCCTTCAGGAAGCAACTGAAGACCTGGCTGTTCGAGCAGTAGCGGACCCCTTCCCCAAGCGCCTTGAGACCCTTCCGGGTGAGTAGCGCGCTATACAAGTGTCATGATTGATTGATTGATATATCTGATTTCAAAACCAACACATAAAACAAATTTTGTCATTTACAATGCCAATAGCTCTAACTTTTCCAAAGGCGAAACCGTTGCATTGTAAATGCTTGTTTTTTTTGTATTGAAGAGCAAAGTTTCCTATGGAAATTAACAAGGGGAATCCATGTTTTGAGACCCTCTCCTATTTTCTTGACGGGTTAGCAAAAAACTTCCCATAAAGGAGTCAAGATGGATGAATTATTTTTGGGAAAGTTTTGTGCAGATTTGTCAAAGAGAGATAAAGTTAACAGCCAAACAAAAAATGCTTTGCCTATGGAAAATATGACCTAACTTTTACCACAGAGTGGCGACTGCTATTGACAGATAGGTAGATAGATAGAGAGATAGATATTTAGATAGATAGATAGATACTTTTTTCACTGAAATAAAGTTAAATGTTATCTATCGTCCTGTGAACACAAAGCCAGAAATTAGTCAGTTATTGAATGCAACGCATATCACATGCCAACTCATGCCACCTGCCATGTTTTGCTCTTGGTAGATAGCTTTATTTCTGCGTTGCATACCATACATTGCCAGTTATGTGTCCTTTTCTGGTTTGCTAACCATAACTATATATGTTTTTTTCAGTGAATTTATAGCATTTTTTATGATCTGCTGTTTCCAACTGACATTTTCCTATCAGCGCTGAGCACTTTGCAGAATTTACAGATTTCACCAAAAATGTTGCTTCTTGCTCAACTAGGTGAAAATATAACAGGCAGTTAGACTTTTTTGCTGCACAATTTAGATAACCTTGCTGTATATTTTGGTCCTCTACGCCACCTAATAATCCTAGTATCCCTGACAATATTTAAGCTCTCCAAAGTGGTTTGGAGCCTGTCATTATGACGATTAAATCTGTATTTCATCGGCAACCATAAATTATTATTCATATTTCAAGGTTCTCTGTGATGTAAGGTTGCTTTTATACCACTTCATTTAATAGAATAGCTATGGTAATAGAAGCACAGGTGTAAACATTGGTTTTATTTAATATTATCCAACTAAAAACTGCATAAGTAATCAGCCAGTACAAAAACTGGTGCTTAATTTGAGCAGGTGATTGCCCTGAGGCCCATTGGCACTGATTTTTTGGGACTGGCACTTATTTTTCCTCATCATACAATGACCAAGAGCAAAATGAAATAAAGAGGAATAGAAAAACAGGAAAGGGAGAAAGGAGGAACCAGCAATAGAAACATAGCAGGCAAGGAGAGGCTAATAGTTGA
Source organism: Lissotriton helveticus (assembly GCF_964261635.1). Taxonomy (NCBI): domain Eukaryota; kingdom Metazoa; phylum Chordata; class Amphibia; order Caudata; family Salamandridae; genus Lissotriton; species Lissotriton helveticus. The sequence continues at coordinate 309,666,915 of NC_136061.1, forward strand.
TTCAATCAGCTAGACGTGGACTCAACACTACACATTCGTCGCACCCACATTTAATAATATTGGCTGCAGGCGTCTGAGAAGAGCTTTGGACACCAGCACTCATTCTTTAACAGATTAAGTTCTGGCAAAAACGAACCCAATGCTGTGGGCAAAAGGTATTTTAAACAGCACTTTGGGGCATATTATCAAGAACGCGTTAAAATTATCGCCGCTTTAGCGGCAGGAAACTGCGGTTTCCTGCCGCTAAAGTGGCGATCATTTTAACGCCGTTCTTGATAATATGCCCCTGTAGTCTTTCTTGATTAGGTCAGCACTCAGTATGAGGTATTTTGTCGTCTTTCATTGTTTTTTCTTCTTTCATTGTTGAATTATCGACTTTATCTACCATCTTGACTCATTTCTCTCCCCCATGTCAGCCTCCTGCCAAAGACTCAGTTCTGCTCCCAAGACCCGACAGGAGTATGTAAATCATTAAGCTATGTGAGACACTTTGTGAAGAAAACCAAATCATATGTCGCTAACTAGAATCATATGGCCAGGTATACTAGTTTTGGTTGCATAACATTTTCTGATATTCTTTTAAATGTATAGGTCGGTTCATAAAATTTCTATTTGGAATGGGACGTAATGTGACTTATCTCATGAATAAAAGGAAACAATTCTGCGTTTAAAAAAATATATGCTCTTTTCAAAGTTTGTTTGTGGGTTGGCAGTGGCTCCCTTGATCACTGCCTACACCCAACAACGTATTTTAACACTTACAAAAGGAAAAGGGATGTGACAAATTCCCTTTTGTGAACAGGTTATCACTCCTACTTCCAGTCTATAACTTTTCAATGTTTGCAACCGAATTTCAGTCACCAAACATGGATGCATTGCTTACTGAATCAGCATTTGGAAGAGACACCTACGGACTCCTACAACATGCACCCTCAAAATACTAATTAGCTATAGTGTCACAATTCCATTTTAGGAGTGGCGAAAAGTTTAAGGATTCTTAAAATATGATTAGTTCATTAAAAAAAAACATTTTTATCAGTTGTAAACTCCAACTCACAATGTTTGTGAATGTAAAAACGCTTTGTACATCTGGCCCCTATGTTTAAGCTGAAGTCCTGTGAGCAAGGTGGGTATTGACTTTAATTATTGTTCTCGCTTATCATCTCATGAAATATTCAACTGAGCAAATACAACAGCTGAATGTGTTATTGTTGATTTTTCAAGCTTGTTTTGCTGTGTGGATTGTAATGGATTATGATCCACACTGAACAACTCCAGTGCAGAGAAATGTCTCTGTGAACTATAAGATGTATGACACAAAGGTACATGGATTCTTAACAAGTTACAGATGACTTCCCTTTGGAATCAGTTAGAATGGATTAAACACTATCAACACTGATAGAACAACTATCACATCAATGCACAAACTTTTTCATTTAATTCAACCACCATATAAATAACAAAATGAAATAAAAATCTAACACCGGAAAGATTCGCATGACAGGAAATACACAGCAGAATGAAGGCGGCATAATTGAGAAGCTTGCAGTGTAAGAAGAATCAGCTTTCCATTGAAGAATAAGACATTTACATCCTGGAGGGAGTGTCATGACCAGTGAATCCACGATACCTTGAACCTCACAGTGAAGAGAGGGGACAAGCAGAATTCAATTCAGTGGAGCCCAATTAAAAGGAGAGCACTCGAGACCAGAGGCTATAAACAAACCACATGGGCAAAAAAGGCGGCAGTCTTGAAAAATGTCTTTAAGATTATGCACACCGGACTCTAATACAGGAACACCGTACGACTCTTTAAAACCGAATGTAGATCCAACAGAACTTCTGGAGAAGGACTATTAACAACAAAATAACAAGAGATAGGAATCTATTTGTCTTGATATGGATGGGAGAATTGTGAAGAAACCATTGAAAAGCGTTGACGCTCTGTTAATGACATAATCTCTAAGGGTCTATGGTTTTGGTATCTGACAAATAGAAGTCTGAACAGACTATATTTACCGATTTAGATGATATGTCTTCGCCAATGACTAATTTATGAGTCTAAAATCGTGTTTTCTCTTGTTAATGTCTTTGTACTCCTATGTTGATGAATTGGTGAAATATATGTTGAAATGTTTTTATGGAATGTATGTATACTTTGGATTGATTTAGTGATTTGTATGTGATTTTAATTAAAGACACATTTTTTTACTGCTCTAACAGAAGTATTAGATTTTTATTTCATTTTCTTATTTATATGTTGGTTGAATTAAATGAAAAAGTTTGTGCATTGCTGTGATAGTTGTTTTATCAGTGTTGATAGTGTTTAATCCATTCTAACTGATTTCACAGGGAAGTCATCTGTAACTTGTTAAGAGTACCGTATCCCTTTGGTCATAAAGGGGTCTCTCTCTCTATAACATAGACAAAGGTACATGGACCCAGGAAGGATCTTCATAATTAATCTCTATACCATATGATACTGGCGTCCAGGGTGTTAAACTAGTGTGTGTTTTGGGGCTGGATTAGTTTAACGCGTTCACTGTCATTATTCAAGATCTGAAACTTCTACCTCACTTTCAGCTACTATATCAGTCATGATGTATCCTGCATTAAGGTTTGGCCACAAGGTAGCTGTTATGTCTTGCACTTCCAGCCTTCAACCTTTGATTAATCACATAAAAGTCTAATCTAATAGTCATGGCGGCATCATCAGTGTCAATAAAAACAAAATGTTAGTATTTGGCACCTGTTGGAAAATGTGTAAATTTTACATTGCGGAGCATCATTATATAAATGCTGGGAACCTCACTTAAGATATCAATGCAATAAGGGGTTCGCTGTATTTCAAGTAATGTCAAACTCTATTTGGGATGAGGAGATCACAATTTTGAATGAACCAGCATATGGCGAAAGTCGTGTACACCGCCCTAAAAAGCCCTGGTTTAGGAATGGATTAAAGAAAATTAGCATTTAGGACTAGATGTAGTTAAAGTACACTTACCGATTCTAAAATACCGAATTTTACCGATTCGGTATTTTAGAATCGGTAAATGCTATATAGGGAAGAATTCGGTAAGTATTACCGAATCATTAAGATTCGGTATTTACCGAATCGGCCTCTAGGCCCATAGGAATGAATGTGAATTACCGAATCGGTAAATACCAATTTGGTAAAATAGGGAAAGAGTCAAGGGTGGCAGGCAGCCGCGGCCCGTGGAGGGAGTTAAGGTGGGGCAGGGAGGCGGGGAGGGGGAGGGGCAGGGTGGAGGGTGCTAAAAACCGGTATATGGATAATTGCAGGTAAGTAAACAATTTAATTCATAAAACGAATTTCGTAGTGTGCACTGCTTCGCATTTTGCGAAATTCGTTTAATTAATTAATTAATTAATTAATAAAAGAACTGTTGGTGTGACACTAGATGGATAGAGGTAAAAATAACATTATCATTTCACAGTTACGTATTAAAAAAATATATTAAGTATGGCTGTCTTCAAAATGTGAAGAGAATTGAATTCTTAGTCATCCGAATATCTAAAGGATTTTTACAAAGCTTGCTATGATAAACACGTAACATATTGTTTGAGAGAGACCAACCATTCTCCAACACACAGTGAAATCCTAATTTTAAGGACAACTCACACTAAATGAAATGGACTACTTGAAAACTGGTATACATGGGGCAGAAGGAGAGATATTGCATGGGTGGGTCAGCAGCTGAAGAAACCATGCCCAACATATTATGAGGACACACATGAACACACATGAACAACAAAGAGAGGAATTAGTATGTGTTTGGAAAGTTGCAGGTGAATTTGTTCCATTGCACTAAAAGTGCAAAGCAAGGAGTGACAGATGGTTAGTGCATAATGCAGTGTTTTGAGACAGTCATACTATATGTTGCATAAAATAGTTTGAACATTAAGGAATTAATGCATGATTGCATTTGTTTAAATGACCACAAATTATTTGTTGTTGGACCTTAAATTGTATGACCATTGCCTTTGTAATTGTAATAACATTTGTACATTTGAAAAAAATATCGTCTTTCAAATCTAAATATATTATCTTTTTTTTAGCAAAACTGCATTTGTAGCGACAGGAACAATGACACTATCGCCAAGGCGCAATGCAAAGAATGAGTCTCAGAATTAAGGCTTGGAACAGAAGCACCACCCAATCCTGTCAATGGGACAGAAAGAGATGGAAGACGGCTTACTGTAAAATGAACAATAGAATGCTAACTGCAGACCCCTGCACTATTCACCTCCGGGTTCTGAGGTCACTTCCAGTTCATTGGTGATGGAATTCTCATATGACCTGTAGCACTGGCTCTTAGCTTACCCTTAATTTTAATAGTACTTCACACCCTCAAATTTGTTGATCTTCCTCCCGTTCAATTTTCTTGCTGTGCTCAGTCCCTTTCCTATCATTAGTCCAGTGGTCTGCTATGCTGTGCCCTTTTCCCCCTAATTTACCCCTCGCGGTTGGACCGGTGTGTTGCCAGAAGCTTCCTAGAATGTTCAACTTATTTATAGGTTTGCACATGCTTGTTAATGCCACGCCATCTAACGAGGCTGGTAATCCTCTGGTCTGTATACCTGTGTATATTCTGTTTCTTTCCATTTTATTACATTTCCCAATCCCTTCCTGTCATACAACTAGGTCAACTCTCTAAGCTCCATAAACACCTGTCGGTGAGGTACGAGGCCCTGCGAGAATCTCTGCGATTCCAAAACAAAGCCTTCTCCAGTGTGTGCACCTTTTCTCCTTCCCCTATACTGGCATTCCGATTGCAGGCAGCAAGTTGTTTTGTTGTTGTCGTAGAGACTCTGGGGCGGCACTGCAGGGTTTTTTTGGCACATCCGTGAGCTCAAATCCTGCCCGTCAGTCATGCTCCAATGTTAATGTGCCTTACATGTTGCAGTTTCAGTGCCCAGTCTTTTGCCATCAATGTAAAATTAACTCAAGGCTAATACCATTTTTGGTTAACCAATGAAATGGTGATGTGGAAAACGACTTGATCTGTTCACATGCTAAGTGGACAGAATTCGAAGGATAGCAAATATAAAAGTTGCTTCAGTGTACCTTTATGCTATGTCAATATGTAGAACTGCAAAAGATGTTCAAACTCCTGCGCCCAGCTGTGCTTGGCGTCGACAGAGCTGCACCACCCTTGATCTCAGTAAACAACAGTGCCTAAGTGCACTGATTCAACTCTCGCTCTTCGGATTCTTTCTAAAACCACTGTACAGGGTTCATTGGAGCAGTTACCCGATTATCCAGCTGTATTCAGAAGAGAAAGAGAGAAGTACAGATTCAGTGTAATGGTGTGCTTACTTATAGTTCATAATCCAAACCCTTTATTCTAAAGATGGTACTCACTCCATGCAGGTCCAGAAATGTGACCATCTCTTAGATACAAAACACTGCTCCAGAAATGTAGCCATCTCCTAGATACAAACCGCAGCTCCAGAAATGTAGCCATCTCCTAGATACAAACCGCAGCTCCATAAATGTATCCATCTCCTAGACACAAACCACAGCTCCAGAAATGTAGCCATCTCCTAGATACAAATCGCAGCTCCAGAAATGTAGCCATCTCATAGATACAAACCGCAGCTCCAGAAATGTAGCCATCTCCTAGATACAAACCGCAGCTCCAGAAATGTAGCCATCTCCTAGATACAAACCGCAGCTCCAGAAATGTAGCCATCTCCTAGATACAAACCGCAGCTCCAGAAATGTATCCATCTCCTAGACACAAACCACAGCTCCAGAAATGTAGCCATCTCCTAGATACAAATCGCAGCTCCAGAAATGTAGCCATCTCCTAGATACAAACCACAGCTCCAGAAATGTAGCCATCTCCTAGATACAAATCGCAGCTCCAGAAATGTAGCCATCTCCTAGATACAAACCGCAGCTCCAGAAATGTAGCCATCTCCTAGATACAAACCGCAGCTCTAGAAATGTAGCCATCTCCTAGATACAAACCACAGCTCCAGAAATGTAGCCATCTCCTAGATACAAATCGCAGCTCCAGAAATGTAGCCATCTCCTAGATACAAACCGCAGCTCCAGAAATGTAGCCATCTCCTAGACACAAACCACAGCTCCAGAAATGTAGCCATCTCCTAGATACAAATCGCAGCTCCAGAAATGTAGCCATCTCATAGATACAAACCGCAGCTCCAGAAATGTAGCCATCTCCTAGATACAAACCGCAGCTCCAGAAATGTAGCCATCTCCTAGATACAAACCGCAGCTCCAGAAATGTAGCCATCTCCTAGATACAGACCGCAGCTCTAGAAATGTAGCCATCTCCTAGATACAAACCACAGCTCCAGAAATGTAGCCATCTCCTAGATACAAATCGCAGCTCCAGAAATGTAGCCATCTCCTAGATACAAACCGCAGCTCCAGAAATGTAGCCATCTCCTAGATACAAACCGCAGCTCCAGAAATGTAGCCATCTCCTAGATACAAACCGCAGCTCCAGAAATGTAGCCATCTCCTAGATACAAACCGCAGCTCTAGAAATGTAGCCATCTCCTAGATACAAACCACAGCTCCAGAAATGTAGCCATCTCCTAGATACAAATCGCACCTCCAGAAATGTAGCCATCTCCTAGATACAAACCACAGCTCCAGAAATGTAGCCATTTCCTAGATGCAAACCGCAGCTCCAGAAATGTAGCCATCTCCTAAATACAAAACTGAGCTCCAGAAATGTAGCCATCTCCTAGATACATGCCGCTGCTCAGGAAATGTAACCATCTCCCAGATACAAGCCGCAGATCCAGAAATGTAGCCATATCCTAGATACAAACCGCAGCTCCAGAAATGTAGCCATCTCCTTGATACAAACCACAGCTCCAGAAATGTAGCCATCTCCTTGATACATGCCGCAGCTCCAGAAATTTAGCCATCTCCTAGATACATGCTGCAGCTCCAGAAATGTAGCAATCTCCTAGATACCTGCCGCAGCTCCAGAAATGTAGCCATCTCCTAGATACAAACCGCAGCTCCAGAAATGTAGCCATCTACTAGATACAAACCGCAGCTCCAGAAATGTAACCATCTCCTAGATACATGCCACTGCTCCAGAAATGTGACCATCTCCTAGATACAAACAGCAGCTCCAGAAATTTAGCCATCTCCTAGATACAAACCACAGCTCCGGAAATGTAGCCATCTCCTAAACACAAAACGGAGCTCCAGAAATGTAGCCATCTCCTAGATACACACCACAGCTCCAGAAATGTAGCCATCTCGTAGAAACAAACCGCAGCTCCAGAAATTTAGCCATCTCCTACATACATGCCGCAGCTCCAGAAATGGGGCTATCTCTTGGATACATGATAGCAAGGTAGCGTCTGCGTGCCTTAACCTTTCTGTGGACCAGAAGCTAGGATTCTTGCTCCAAGATAGGCTGGGATTTTCATATCCAGCAGAACCTTGATCCAAATTCAGTCTTGATGCATGTGTTCCTAGAGAGTCCAGGGATTTCTGAGTGTTTCAGTCTTAGGAGTGCGTGTGTGAACTTCATTGCACTGTGTAAAACAAAGGAATGGTTTCAGCAGACTAAACCTTTAATTTCTGCATGTAGGGCATTTTTAGAGGCAATCATTATGGAATCCAATAAAATCTGAAACTGAGGTGTCCAGAATGTATCGGATACAATCATTATTATCTATTTCAACTTTTTGGGGAATAATATGCAGATTTTGGTGCCTACTGCACCAAAACCTGCATGCCTCAGTAAATACTGGACCATTGTCCCCGGTAAAATTCTGATAGGTTTGACCTGCTGAAATTAAATGGAGGGTCAAACTACATTGCTTCCTGTAATCGCCAGGTGCGATAAATATCGTGCCACTTTTAAATAGAATTGTGCAGGGAATTAATTGTAATGGGCCACTTGTAATCAGGCCTTGTATTTTCATACAAACTGATATGCATTTTAAGAGACTATCAGCCTGATTCATGTACGGGCCGTTTTGCGTGTCCCTAATAGCGATCAATAGCGACTCGCTATTGAGGAAACGCAAAACGGCATTCATGTACTTATCTGAGAAAAAATAGCGACTCGCATGCGGGCGCTAAAGCCGTTAGCGACCCACCAAAAACGCAGAATAATCGCTATTTCCGGCTACCTGCGAACGGGAATTGCGACTCGCAATCCCGATCGCACGAGATTGCGCTCGCAATCCCGATTGCACGGGATTGCGAGTCGCATTCTCGCGGGATCAGGAAAACGGGAAGACGCATTCCGAGCACCGTGATGACATCACAACCAGGAAGCAGCCAAATCCCACCCCCAAACACCACAGTGACGCCAACAGTCGACTGTCCACGACGGAAAGCTGCCACCAACCCGCCGTTTGCGCATCCCGACCCCGCCGAAATAGCGACCGCTATGGCAGAGGACCCGCAGGCAGGACCCAGCAACAGCGCTGGCCGAAAGCGCAAATTGAAATTTTCGGAACAGGAGCTGGAGAACCTCATAGAGGGTGTGGTGGCCAACCACGACCAGCTGTTTGGTGCAAACTCCCGGAGGGTCCCGGAGCAGGAGAAGAGGAGGATCTGGGTGGGGATTGCGGCAAGTGTGAACTCTGTGGGAGTTGCGGACAGGTCCCTTGAGGAATTAAAGAAGCGGTGGTACGACCTCCGAGGGCGTGCCAAGGAGAGGGTTGCGGAGCGCCTTGGTGAGGCATCAGGCACCGGAGGAGGTGGCCCGACTGTCCCACCCAACACCCCCCTGGAGGACCGGGTAGAGGACACGTTGGAGAGGGAGGCGTGTGTTGGCGTCACCCCTCTGGACTCCTCCCGCCCCACCCAAGACACCCAAGGTAAGTGGCATGCGACTGCGACCCTGTCCCTATGACCGCCCATGACCAAATAGGCTCACTCATTGGCCCTTAGTCATGCCGTGCATCAGGAAATGCCCTGAAGCATTGTGGGAGACGTAGTATGTCCACAATGTAGTACTACCACAATGCGGCCCGAAAGGTTCCAAAGTGCGCAAATACACAGCCACCCAGGGAATGACACCCAGCATGCATGTAACATCTGCACGTCTGTCAGTCACATGCACCTAATGAGTATCCACTTACCCTCACAGGTGCAGGAGATAGCAGCGACAGTGAGAGGCTGCTGATCGACGAGGAGGCCCAGGAGGAGGAATCCCTACCTGCCACCCAGCCACCAGCCCCTGCGCCAGCGCCATCACCAGCAGCCAGGCCACCCACCACACCTGCCGCATCCGCCTCAGGCCCACCGGCTGCCAAGGCCAGGCCACCCACCTTGCCTGCAGCATCCGCCTCAGGCCCACCGGCTGCCAAGGCCAGGCCACCCACCTTGCCTGCAGCATCCGCCTCAGGCCCACCGGCTGCCAAGGCCAGGCCACCCACCACACCTGCCGCATCCGCCTCAGGCCCACCGGCTGCCAAGGCCAGGCCACCCACCTTGCCTGCAGCATCCGCCTCAGGCCCACCGGCTGCCAAGGCCAGGCCACCCACCACACCTGCCGCACCTGCAACACCAGCTGCTGCAAGACCTGCAGCTCGTCCACCACCATCTCGGCCAGCCACATCGGCTACACAGCGGCCGACCACCAGGAGGGGCAATGGCCACTTCCACGCATGCATGAGTGTGGAGCGGCGCATGCTGCGTTTACACCAGCGCCAGTCACAGCAGCAGGGAGCCATCCAGCTCCAGCTGCAGAAGATCGGCCGCAATGTTGCGGGAGTGGGCGACAGGGTGGACCGCATGACGGCGGCCATTGACCGCATGACGACGGCAATGGAAGACAACACCGCTGCGCTGGTGAAGCACCGAAGTGTTGCTGGCAGGCGCCACCACCAGTTGCTGAGCCGGCTGACCACCAACAGCCGCTCCAATTATTCCTCGGCAAATGCCACCGCCCTGCTTGCGCGCCGCTCCTTAACCCAGCAGCACCAACTCGTCCAGTGCTGCGAAGATATCACCCGGGTGCTGGAGCACTTGACAACCGCGGTCACCGCACTGCACGCACCTGTGATTCCGGCAATTGTGGGGGGTGATGATGCTAGTGAGGGTACCTCTAGTGTCAGCAGCCACTCTGCCACGCAGGCCCCCCCACCTAGGCGCAGCGCAAGGGCTGCCCCACCTCCAGCTGCCCAGGAAGAGGAAGAGGCTCCCAGGCGCCAGCAACTTGTGCGCCGGAGACGGCAATGACATTGTGACAGGGACACAGACGCAGGCTGAACTTAAGCCTGCAATGGAGCTTCCCATGCAGTATGCATGAATACTGCTTTTTGTATATAGTTATTACGAACACCCATTTATATTTTTTGTGATTCAAACAAATACATTTATTTTGGTGCACACATACGCCTTGTGTAATCATTACAGTTTGCATGCAATTGTGATATGTGGGGTGGGGGAAGGGGGTGGGCTAGAAATTGTTAGCTGTGATGTGGTTGCGACGTCTGTGGCCTTCAGCTGGGTTCTCCCCGCGTGCATGGTGCGCATGTGCTGGTGGCCGGTCGTCCCCCTCAGATTCACTGCCTGAGATGTCAACAGGTATCCGGCGCTTGGTTGCAATGTTATGAAGCATTGCACAGACAGCCACAATGCGGCAGCACGCTGCAGGACTGTAATACATGGCCCCACCTGTCTTGTGCAGTATACGGAACCTGCTCTTGAGCAGGCCAAATGTCCTTTCAATACAGTTCCTTGTCCGGATGTGCGCAACATTGTAGCGGCGTTGCTGAGGTGTGGCAGGGTTGAGGTAAGGGGTCAGGAGGTATTCCCGTAGGGCGTAGCCACTGTCACCTGAATGAGAGGAGCAGATGTTGATTGCCTGTGCAGCGCAGTTACTTCATAGCAATGTGACATTGTCGACAAAGTGTACTTACCAAGTAGGTGTCCTTCCCCAAACTCTCCCCTGAGCAGTCGTGTGTGGAGTCCGCTGTGCCTGAAGATAAAGGAGTCATGGGTACTCCCTGGGTACTGGGCCACAATGTCAGTGATGATGGTCTTGGCATTGCAGACCATCTGTATGTTGAGGGAGTGGTACGACTTCCTGTTGCGGTACATATACTCCGTGCCAGCTGGTGGGCAGATGGCGACGTGGGTACAGTCTATGCAGCCAAGGACATGGGGAAAATGGGCAACATTATAAAATTGTAGTTTTGTGAGGTCCAAATCCTGTTGGCTGGTGGGAAATGTGATGTGGCGGTGGAGCTGGGTGAGCATGGCGTCAACAAAAGTGTGGAGGCAGCGTGACATGGTGGGCTGGGAAATCCCCCCAGCAGCGGCTACTATGCCCTGGAAACTGCCGGATGCCAGGAGGTGCAGGCTGCACAATACCTGCACATGTGTGGGCACAGAATTGTTTCGCCTTGTTGGGTGCTGCATGATGGGGTCGAGTTCTTGTATCAGCCAGGTGATCATTTCCCCATTCAGCCTGTATTTGGCATAAATCTGTTCTCTGGTTTGCCCCAGCAAGGTGACCCGCTGCCGGTAAATCCGTGCCTGCCTCATGCGTCTCCTCCGTGCTGCTCGCTGTAGCCTTCGCCGCCTCACCACCATGTACATCCCAGGCATTGTGGAACGCCTATTGCTGCTGCTGAATGTCCTTATGTGTGATTGGTCAGGCCTGGACCTGTTGGTGATTGGCTAACAGTTTTTCAAAATTTGGTTAATCATGGCTTTTATGGTTACCACCTGCTTTGAGTTGTCCTTAAATTGCGCCGCGCTAATGTGCGATTTAGCGATTTTTCGCTAATGTATTTCTTTCATGAATGCCGATTGAGACAGTATTGCGTTTCGCTATTCAAATCGCAGATTCCGTGGTTGGTCGCTATTTCATTTTCGCTAATGCTCGACTTCCCGGAGTCTGCGACTTTTACAGCGTAATCGCTATTCCGCTCGCTATTATTTTTTAGCGATTTCGCTATTTCGTACATGAATGCCGATTTCATGTTTTGCACCCGCAATTGCGTTTTCGCTGCCATTGCGGGCGCTATTTCGCTTCATGAATCAGGCTGTATGTTCTATCCTCAAAAGCAAGATGGAAATTTTCAAAGCCACATTTCTCGATTGCTTTGCCTGATGAAGCACCAGATGCTGCCATACACCACTCCACCTGAATGCACCACAAACTCAGGTGCAGGAATGAGAGTGTACACATTCAGTGCACAGTCACCAGCAATAGGTTATGTATAGTGACAAGACAGACACTACTGTTGTGAGACACACCACCACAGTTGCGATGCTTACCAACTATTAGAAGGGGGGAATGATATCACTTCCCCTGGGATCACAGCTTACTGGACTTTGGATGCAGCTTTTACTCGTCTACCGGTTTGTGCCCCTGTCACCCTATCCCTCTTCTTTCATGTTGTGTCTCTCACCCTCCCCTTCCTCTTTCCCTCCTTCATTCGCTGTCTACTTCCCCTGTTCCTACGCCCTTCACCCTGAATCGCTCCCCTTGCCGACTTTTTCCCTTACGTATATGCCCTTATTGTTTGTCTTGACCGAACATGTAACTATTTAGCTATGCTCTAATAACTGTATAACCTTTGTAACGATGTAACCTGCAACTATGGTCTGATACTCATGTTAAGCGCTCTGATACCCCTGGGTCTAGCCAGCGCTATATAAAACCTTTCAAATAAATAAAAAATAAATAAAATATTTAACTGTAATATATATTATTATTCAAATCGAAAAATTGTGCCACAGTTAGCTTACTAATTACCATGGTGAGCTTGGAACTTCTGTTTTTTACGACTTACAGATGACTTAATCAAGGCCGTAAGACTGAAGGGCATCCAGACATGGGAACAGGACCTTTTTAAATGAAACAATATTTTTATGCAGAAGTAGGGGGATTTAAACAGGGAAGGATATGAGCAAAGACTTATTTGTGGAAGAGAAGAGATTTCCACAAATTATATTAGCTTTAATGACACACAGAACTAAAAAAGGATCCCTTATATACTAAGGGACTTATTTACAAGCCCCTTGCGCCACAGGTGCGCACTTTTTGCAACACACCAATGGCGTATTTTGCTGCCCCATATGTACAAGGATAGGAAAAGTCACCCTGCATGGCTTTTCCTGTCCTTGTAAATACAGCCCCTTTACATGCAGCACTTTGCGTGAAAGGGGCGTTCCATGGATGTTGCTGTGGGTGTTACAGATTACGAGAAATCATAAACCTGGAAATGTGTCTGAATTCTATGCCTCCCACTTGAGGCATAGGGAGGCGCAATGAGGAGAAATGTATTTATTTCTCCTAATTTGTTCCCTCTTTCTATGCATGCTGCATTCTGCATGGAAGTTGGAAGCATGTCAGAGGTCCATGATTCATAAGCTGACTTTTTTGGGGACAAATGTGTTTAGCTTTGAACTGATGATATGGTGTAAAAAGTAGCATAGAATAAGAAAATACTAAAGCCTTTTAAACAGGTTAAAAAAAAAGAAAAGGTTTGGGTATAGAAAACCTGTTTTTCAAATCACCAAAAGGCGTTCCTTTCAAGGACAGGCCCGTGGGTGGGAGGTCACCTTCTATAGCAAATCCTGACCCACATTCTCTCACACACCTGATGTCCAGCTACAAAAAGGACTATATGATAATAACAAGCATTCTGCAATGTTGGGGTGGCGGGCAGTTCTTGAACCGTCGTGTAGGGAGGCAGGGGGGAATAGGGCTTATCATAGTATAGTTAGTAATGTCTATCAATTTAGTCAATTAAGCAGAAGGAATGGTTATTTGATGTTTAGTTTTGTTGTTGAAACGAATGGTACACGGTCTCAGTCAATGGATATGCATGTGATTCAGCCAAAAGAAGTGGTAAGATTCACAACACACTATCTTCAACAGTACATGGCTCGCCAATGGGCCCATGGGAACGAGCATAGACAGACCCGCGTTCACAACCCTCACAACACCTGATAAGATAGAATCCACACTCAGGCTGCTGTCATGGAATATTAATGGGCTGGGGGACAAATTGAAAAGAGGGATAGCAATCCAATTTATCGAACGACACTCACCAGACGTGATAGTTTTACAAGAGACACACCTGGTGGGCAACACATGCTAAGCCCTTTATCGAGGGGGTTACAAATTAATTGTACATTCTAGTTTTACGACAGGCTCCAGGGGAATTGGAATACTTCTGCGTACAAAATTCCCATTTATGCTGAGTTGAATATGGAGAGACCCACTGGGCAGATTTGTAGCTATCACGGGAAGGGAGAGAAAACCACTAAATATCCTCTCGGTGTATATACCATGGACGTTGCAGAGAATAACCCTACCTGAATTGAGTAAACTAATCCTTGAACTACCAGAGGGAGACTTAATACTGAGAGGAGATTTGAACATGAGTATGCGGATATAAAGACCGTATACCCCGAGACCGATAATGGGAAGCCCTTCTTTACTATCACAAGACCTCAAAGCAATGGGCCTTGTGGATGTGTGGTATGCAAACAACCCAAGCGCTTCACAATTCACTTTCCATTGAGGGGCACATGGTAGTCAGTCATGCACTGATTGCATCCTAACTTTAGCAAACCAACTACCGCGCTTTAGGGACATCAGGCATCTAGCTCGAGGGATATCGGATCACTCAACAATCTGGGTCACCTACGCATGGAGAACAAAACCAATCTGGAAAACTATCACAATACATCCCTGGGGCTTAAAATTTCCACATATACGCGATGACCTTACACAAACCACAGAACATTATTTTAATAAGAATGAATGCTCCGTCACATCCTCATGGGTCCTTTGGGAGGCATATAAGTAGTAATTAAGGGCCAAGCACTCAACCTGAAGATCGGACATAAAAAAGAGAGGAAAACAGCGCTTACAGACTTAGAAAGTGAGATACTCAAGAAAGCACAGTTAATACAAACAGACAACGCTGCTGCTAAACATGTCCTAGACATCAAACGTCATGAGTATAAAAACTTAACGACGAAGGAGGCATGTGATATGCGACAATCGGTCCTTCACAAAATATATGAATCCGGAGACAAATCGGGGAAGCACCTCGCATGGCTAGATAGGTGCGATCAGGCAAATAGATAGGTGCCACATCTCAGAAAAGATGAGGGGGAACTGATTAGAGAAGCCCAGGAATGGCAGAAATGTTCGCCACACATTGCGTGCACATATACCCTTCCTCCAACAAAGCTGCAGCGGTTGATTCAAGAAAATTACTGCCAGAAATGCACTTCCCCTCACTAACAAAAGAAGACACTGATACACTAGACAGTGAGATATCAGACGAGGAAATAGCGCAATAAACAGTATTCTATCCGGGAAAGCGATGGGACCCAACGGTCCTGATACATCCAGACCAGTCGGGCTTAATGCCAGGCAAAAATACGGCCTTAAACCTATGATGTCTCCATGGGGTACTGGGCAGGAGCGACAATATCAATGAGGCAGCAGCAGATATATTGTCCTTAGATGCCCATATGGTGTGCGATACCATCAAATGCCCGTATTTGTTCGTAGTGCTGGAACGATTGGGATTTGACTCCAAATATATAGCATGGATCAGGCTGCTATATGTGAGTCCAATGGCTCAAATTGTGGTAAATGGGCACACCTTGCGCCCCTTTACCCTCAAATGATGCACACGCCAGAGCTACCCACTATCGCCTCAGATATTCGCACTAATGTTAGAACCCCTGGCAACATGGATAAGAGGAGATCCAGTGATTCCGGAGCTAAGATGGACAGAGAGTTGGGAAGATAGAATCTCCCTATATGCAGACATCCTGCTATATATGGCCTCACTGCGCCCCTCCATAAATAGGATCATGCAAATATTCACGAACTTCCGGAGGTATTCTGGACACGACATCAACTGGACTAAGTGGGTATTATTTATCCTCCAGGGACCCAGTCTTAAACTGCCAGCTGACTGCACCATGACAGTGACTGAGGATGGATTCCACTATCTAGGAATAGATGTCACTAGAGACCCTCAACCTTTCTATGCACACAACCTATTCGGCTCACTAAACCTTTACAGAATGATATACAACAACTGGAAAACGCTAGCGTTGTCTCTTCTGGGCAAAGCTCCCCTTTTTAAAATGATGGGGCGGCTGCGATTCCTATATGTCCTACAAAACACGCCCTTTTGTATCCGAGATACATACTTTTTGCAGATGGAGAGCAAGCTGAGATTCTTGCTGTGTGAAAATAAACCGCTGCGGATCGCTACGAAGAAACTGGTGGGACGGTGGCGTAGCCCTCCAAAACATGAGACTATATTACTGGGCAGCACAACTCACAGTGATTAGCCAATGGGTACATGGCTCAGCATATCAAATGGATACATTTCTCATGGGCCCCAGAAGTTACAAACAGGCCCTATATGTGAGCAAACCACAGCAGTCATTGCAGGGCCAACGTGACAATCAGTACATCTCTGGCATGCGGTGGCAAAGCTGTTGGGATGGAGCAACAATGTGCGCAGTCCACAACGTTATGGGATGCAGAAAGGCTGGGAACACTAATCAAACAGCCGGGGTTCAATAAGTGAGACATGATCGTTATCTGAAAGGTGGGCGACTTTTGGGTGAAGGGTAGGGTCAAAACGTTCGAGGAGATAAAGAAAGAATATGAAAGGGTAAACTCAGAGACATATAGATATCTACAAATCAGATATGCTCTAAAGGTGGCCATTCCACCGGGCTCAGATCTCCCAGAGTCATCCTCGTTAGAGGACAGGCTTCTCAATGACCAAATAGACACCAAAATGATATCTATGACATATAAAAAATTGCTCAATGCAATGCCTGACCCCCTCATACAGCAACGAGAATTATGACAGGCTAATCTGGGAGAACTAGAAGATGAAGATTGGCTTCTCCCGGAGAAGTATCCATAACCTCGAGACTAAAATTGATTCAATTTAAAATCCTACAAAGGTCATATTACTCCTGTAGCACCATCGTAAGAGTGAAACAGAAAGAGGACTCCACATGTAGACGACATTATATGGCTGAAGGTACATTCTATCACATTCTGTGTGAATATGTGACCATTCAGAGATATTGGGGAGCAGTGGGGACACAACTGCGTATTGTAGCCGGCAAAGTACTTCCACGGACACCCACTCTGTGCCTGCTTAACATATGGGGACCAGCAGATCGCACTAGCAAGGAGCGTATCTTTGTCACCCTGGGTTTCTCAATCCCTAAGACAAACATCGCTAGGAAATGGGGATCAGAAGAAGCACCCACACTACCAGATTGGGAGCGGAATATGGACTGGGCGATGGTGGCAGAAAAGTCAGTGTATGAGGGAGATGATACCCGCAGAAATGGGAGCAGATCTGGGGTAGCAGAAATACGCACAAACGGACAGATCTGTGGCCCCCGTATCAAAAGCCAATAAGACCATGGGGAAAGAAGCAATAAAAAAGAGACATAGTACATTTCTAATAAGGACTAAACAGGTAAAGAAAACCGTTGATGTTGCATGTGCGACAGTGTTGTGAAGTTACGATGTCAAAAGATGTAACCACCGACTGTGCATCGTTTCTATCAATCAAAAGATTTATAAAAAAAAGGCCTATATTATAGTGAGAGGTTCCATCAAGCTGTTTCTGCCACAGTGGAAGAAAAAAGTAGCGGACTCATGGGTCCTTTTGATAGTGGAACATGGCTATCAGATTCACTTCAAAGAGCTTGCTCCCAGCTCTTGATTCAAAGTTTCTCCCTCTCCAAATGATCCTATAAAGCACCAGAGTATCAGATCTGGAATCCAATCACTCCTGCTGAAGCAGGCGATAATTCCTGTTCCAATGGAGCAGCTTTGGGATTTTACTCAAACCTGTTTTTAGTGCCAAAATCGGGCAGTTCCTTTTGACCAATCCTCAATCTCAAGGAATTAAATACTTTCGGTCACTTAGAACTTTTCAGAATGATAAATCTTCAGTCCACAATTCCCCCGATCATAAAGGAAGATTACAAGGCAACACTCGACTTCCAGGATGCCTCCATTCCCTTACTAGTACATGTGGAGAGCCAAACATCTCTAAGATTTGCAGTGGACAATCACCATTTTCAGTTTCAGGTCCCACCATTCAGTCCGGCGACATCTTCCCAAATCTTCACAAAGGTATTGGCTCCAATTACTACTCTCTAGCATTTACAAGGTGTTGTTCTTTATCCTTAGCTACGTGATTGGCTATTGACTGCCCCTCTTTTTTTAAGGCACGCCAGGATGTGGATCTGATTCTTCAAAACTAGAATGATTTCGGACCATCAGCCTGTATTATCAGTCCTCGCGTGTTGCCTATGCATAAGATTTTAAACCTGTTAAACCTGCTAAAATTGTGAATTGATTTTAAAAATTTACAACCTGCTAAAATTGTGAATTGATTTTAAAAATTTACACATCTGTGACACTTGAATTTAAAAGGTGCACACACCCGCACATACACGCAGAAACATCACCTGAGGCTTAGACTCCTGAGCGCTCGCTTCCCCGTGATTGTGTTCCGGGGAGGGAGAACACCACTTCCGGTTTCGCTGAGCGGTTAGCGCTCTAGCGGCCAGGGCTGACGGGGCTATTTAGCCCTCGCCCCCTCCTGAGCGCGCAGCGATCGCGCGCAGGAGAGCCGAAGACATCGCCGAAGACTAGCCAAAGAGTGGCCCGTCTACGCCCGTCCGCGACAGGACGGGGCCAGGGGCCAGCCACTCTGCCCTTGTTACTATGGACTGCCCAATGATCGCCCCTAGTATCAGGTACGCACCACACGCTCTTAAGATGCTGCAACCCCAGGAGAATCATAGCTGTACAAATAGAACGCTAAGATGTCCAGAGGGTCCCTTCTCCTGCATCAAATGCGGATTTCAAGCTACTCACTCCTACATCACTGCTGGACGGCCTATTGACAGTATAGACTCTCAGGGAGGCTGGAAAAGCTTTTTGTTAAATGTCAGATCACTCCCTAAACACCATATACAATTATGGGACACCATTTACAGCAATCAGCCTGAGATATGTTTCCTAACAGAAACATGGCTGAAACCCCATACTATCCCCACTATCACCCTAGGGATACCCATGGGATATAAAATTCTTCGTCAAGACCGCCCTGAGAAGGTAGGAGGTGGGACGGCTATCATATATAGAGACACATTGAATATTAGAGTCTTAGAACAAGTGATGCTACCTACCATGGAAGTATTAATCTTTTATTTAAAAATTAGTCCCAAGGTACAATGGAAAGGAGCACTAGTTTATCGACCGCCTTGACCCAATGCTGGGTTCTCCCTTGCTCTCACTGAATTGTTAGCCCCCCACATGAAAGCTAACGAGAACTTTATTTTACTTGGAGATTTTAATTTTCATATTGACACTGATGATCAGCCTGATACGAATGTATTCCTGGCAGATCTTGCTCTTTTAGGTTTACATCCTCGAAATAGTGGACCTACTCATTCAGGTGGTCACACTCTGGATTTGATCCTTACTACCCATCCCAATGTCCATTGCCACCCCCCTAAGCACATCTACTGGTCTGACCATAAAATGATAGATTTCCTTTTACCACACTTATCCAATTCCATAAATCGCCCTGACACTTATTCCACCAAACGAAGACCATGGCATAAAATTACTACTGCCAGGCTCACACAAACATGGAAACAGCCTATACTCTCAAATTCCGATAACATCGACACTGCTCTCTCA
Source organism: Lissotriton helveticus (assembly GCF_964261635.1). Taxonomy (NCBI): domain Eukaryota; kingdom Metazoa; phylum Chordata; class Amphibia; order Caudata; family Salamandridae; genus Lissotriton; species Lissotriton helveticus. The sequence goes on from NC_136061.1 coordinate 309,686,651, forward strand.
AAGTTTAACTCCACACTGGCGACAGCCATTGACACTCTGGCTCCTCAGAAAAATGTAAAAAAACCTACCTCAGCTAAAAGGGAAGCATGGTATACTGAGGCCCTTAAAACAGAAAAGCAGGGATGTAGAAAACTGGAGAAACTTTGGAGACGGACAGGCAAAGGGGAAGACAAGAACCGGTATTTGGAGGCTATGACTTCCTATTACAAAAAGATAAAAAAAGCAAGAAAAATAAGTCTCACCACCCAAATTGCAGAGGCGGGCAACTCTACAAGAGAGCTATTTAAAATCATTCAAACCTTTACCAATCCCGTAGTATGTGAGAGCCCAGATACCTTCACTCAAGTTCTATGCGATGAAATATCTCAGTTCTTTGAGGACAAAATAGAAGGGATATATAAGAAAATTACTGCAGTCTCAGGTCCCCTGGAAACCGAGGTCCCTGAAACTTTCCCAATGGTGACCTCTGGGAATACTCTTCTTGCAATCCCAGAAATAACCATTAAAGACCTGACAGCACTTATCAATCAAATAAAGACCGGCTCTCCCACTGATCTGATACCCGCCAAATTAATCTCCCCTCTGAGCGAGATATTAGAACCCCCCATCCAGAAACTGCTCAATCTCTCCTTTGCCGAGGGACAACTCCCACATTCCTGGAAGGAAGCGGTAGTGAACCCCATACGCAAAAATTCCACCTGGCCCTGGTCAGAACTCTCCAACCTCCGCCCGATTTCTCTCCTTCCTTTCATCAGCAAACTGGCAGAGAAACACGCTAACAACATCCTCTCCAGCTTTATCGAGGCGACAGGGGGCCTGGACCAATCTCAATCTGGGTTCAGGCCCAACCACAGCACTGAATCAGCCCTTCTATCTGTGACAGATAAGATCAAAATGTCACAGGACAGAGGTGGTTCTATGATTCTAGTGCTGTTGGACCTGTCCGCAGCCTTTGATACCGTGTCCCACAACATCCTTCTCAGCCGTCTGCAGGGAGTTGGAATTAGAGGCTTAGCACTATCATGGTTGGAGAACTTTCTTTCCGGGAGATCACAATCTATCAGCCTAGGCCCCTTTCGTTCCATCTCAAGGGTGCTCACGAAGGGGGTGCCACAGGGCTCATGCCTTAGCCCTACATTGTTTAATGTATATGTGGCCCCCCTTGCTGAGATTGTGAGGAAATATGGGTTCATACCGGTTTCCTACGCTGATGACACCCAGCTCCTATACCCTTTCAGCTCCCTTGGCCCTAAAGTCAAGGAGAACTTTGCTGAGGGTATGAGGGCAGTGTCACATTGGATGGCTGTGAACTGCCTCCAATGTAATGTGACAAAAACAGAGGTCATGCTCTTTGGCAAGGCGAGTCTCCTTTGGTCCCCAGACTGGTGGCCAATAGATCTTGGACCAGTACCTACATCCAAACCTCATGTAAAGAATCTAGGGGTGAAGTTGGACCAAAAGCTGACCTTGAAGGAACACACCAACTACATCGCAGGGTTGTGTTTCCACACCATCGGCCTACTTAGACGTGTCTTCCCGTATCTCCCTGCCACCTATAGGAAGACACTTGTACAGGCCTTGGTGACCAGTCGTCTGGACTACTGTAACGGCCTGCTGACATTAGCAAACGCAGATGCAGTGGGTCGTTTGCAGATAGTCCAGAACACAGCAGCAAGATTGGTCATGAATGCTCCAGCTAGGACTCCGTCTAAGCCCTTGTTGAAAGAACTACATTGGCTACCCATACGGCAGCGTATCAACTTTAAGATATGCTGCACGGTTCACAAATGCCTCTATGGAACAAGTCCCAAATATCTGTCTCAATCCCTTGAGTTGTATCAGCCCAGCAGGTCTCTCCGCTCAAGTAATCAAGCCCTTCTAAAACCTCCTACCACAAAGAAATCCAGACAAGGAGACCGTGCTTTCTCCTCGGTCGGACCTGCCTTATGGAACAAACTTCCCACTGATGTAAGAATGACCATCAACCACCTGTCCTTCAGAAAGACTTTAAAGACCCTTCTTTATCAAGAAGCATTCCTGTCTTTTTAATTTCATTTATGCACTATCTGATGATTCTATAGCTAGCAAAGCGCGGAGATACCCTTACGGGATTGATTCCAGCTCTATAGAAGAATTTAAAATAAATAAATAAATAAACTGTAACACGGGGCAGGGGCCGGGAGGAAACGAACCTTGCAGAACGGACTGGTGGCGGGTTGATCTGATGACCCCCCCTCTCTGCCCCCTCAGCATGAGTGGAACACTGGCGAAACCAGTTCGTGGGCGGTAGCGGAGGACCAGGATGATGACGGCTCCTTTAACTGGAAGACCAAGGATGACGTGACTCCGCCCCTTGATGACGACAGCTACTTCCGAATGGGTAAAAACACGGAAGAAGAAGTACTGCCGTGTGACGTCACCCATGGAGATTCGAGAGTAGGAGGTTAGAGTGGAGGAGCGAAGGACGGAGCGACTGACGGAGATTACGAGAACGAAGGAAGCAAGCCAGGAGGCCACCGGTTCCACGAAGCGCCGTGCCACACTCCTGAGGGAGGGGTGTGGCTGCAGCAGGTACGGCAGCGTTTGGCGGGCTGGGTTGGGAAGCGGGATACTTAGCAGCAGGGGCGCCGGCTGTACCTATTTAAGCAGACCCGCAACACCTTTCCCCCCCTCCTTGTGTAGATACTCGCTTCCTCACGGATACCTCACACCAGCTCACTATACTTGTATATAGCACAGAATCACTGGTGTCCCCCTGCACTACCCCGGTTCCTTGTGGGCTACTTTATCCAAAGCATCTGTCCTGATGGTCTGTCCCTGTCTCTTTTGCACGGCGGAGTCCCGGAAGGCACAACCCCTCAGAAGAGTTCCTGGACAGGAACCAACCCTGAGAAGCCATCTTCGAGACCGATACCAGAAGTCATCACGGATCCCCGGGAATTCCAAAGAGACAGGCTGACATCAAGATACAAAATGACGGTAAAGAAAATAAAGCCATATCTACCTAGAACTGGTTTACGGTCTCTTCTTGATCCCACGCCACATAAACCTACCAAAGTAACATCTCACCTCTTCACAAGAATACACATCTATAGGAGCACAATTGGATACTCATGTAGGGGCAGCATTTCTTCCTGTGGGCAGAATGAACTCTCTGAAATCAAGTGTGAAGCATTTGTTGACACGTTCACTGAGTTCTGCAAGATGCGAGTTAAAGGTGCATGGTCAATTGGCAGCCTCAACAGCTGTAGTCCTATGGGCACGGTTTCATTTGAAGCCAATTGTAAACCACATTCTCACACATTGGGATCCCCGCTCGCAGAAATAAAAACGGATAATACCTCTTTCAGATCAGATTGCACAAGACCTATCTTGGTGGTTGACTCAAGATCATCTGTTGAAGGGAGTTCCTTTCCAATTACCTCCTCTGGTGCTCTTGACTTTGGATGCCAGCATGTGGGTTTGGAGAGCAGTGCTGGATCAACAGGAGATGAGGGTACTTAGTCACAGTGGGAAAGTCACCAGTCTTCGATCTGGAGTGAACTCATGGCTATCAGAAAGGCTTTTGTTGTGTTTTGGGACTTCTTAGAAGGAAGTAATGTGGTGGTTCGGACAGACAATCAAGTGGCAAAGGCCTACATGAACAGCCAGAGGGGTACAAGAAGCATGTCCCTCAATCAGATGACATCCCTGATTTGATTGTGTGTGGAGGAGAAAGTTCTGTGTCTGAAAGCAGTCTACATTCGGAGAGAGATGAGCTTCTGGGCAGATAGCCTCAGCAGGACTTTGCCATCCTCAGTGACATACCACTTGTCTCTTTATCAGTTCCATCTTGTCTGTCAGGAGTTTGGGGAACCTTGGATGGACCCTTTTCGCCTTCCCAGAGAATGCTCAATGCCTTATATTTTGCATGGATTTCATCTCCCCTAGTATCTAGAGACCCCCAGATCTAACATTGGTGGTCAGCGATGAGGATTTGGACTTTGAATTTGTGTTTTATATGCAGTGATTGGTGTACACTACTAGTGAGTGCAGACCAAAAGCGACCACATACTTTTTAGAATCCTTTTCCTTGGACTGTTAGTTTTTCCTGAAAACTCCCAATTCTTACTACCATGAGTAAACCAGCATCTGTTGCATATATGGATTTTGAGTTTGAGGAAGAGAGGTTGGATACCTACACTATGAAACAGCTCAAGCATCTCTGCAGAAAATTTAAAGTTGCTACACCAGGCATTTCTAAAAAGGATGACTACCAAAAGGCGCTGAGGGCCTGGGTAGAAGCAAGAAATGCCCTTGATCTTGTGGTGAAGCCAGTTGGGGATGCAGATGGGCCAATTGATAGGCCAGTGTTTTCAGCCAGGGGTGGGGGACTCTCTCCACCTGGCAGCAGTATCTCTTCCAAATACCTGTCCCCCAGAGAGTTGGAAGACAGGGAGAGAAATAGGGCACTCAAGCTGGAGTTGGCTAAGCTTAAGATGGAGAGTCAGAGGGAACCAGAGATTAACAGGTTGTCTTTGGAACGAGAGAGAATGAGAATGGAACATGAGAGGATGTTGAGGAGTTAGATATCAAGGCCAAGGACTTAGAAATCAATCCCTCTGGTGGCAGCGCACCATCTGTGCCTTCAGAAGGCAGGGTACATATTCCCAGGGATGTCATCCAAGATTTCCACAAAAGTGAAGATATAGGGCAGTGGTTTGCAGCCTATGAGATAGCAATGTTGGCCCACCGGGTCCCTGAGAAGGATTGGGGAGCGGGGTTGTTGGCCGCTTTTTAACTGAAGGTAGGGATACTTTGTTAGACCTGCCTAGTGATCATTGGATGTCTTATGCCCACATGAAAGAAGCACTGATGACAAGGTATGGTTTGACCCCAGAACTCTATAAACAGAGGTTCAGGAATTGTAAGAAGTTGGAGGAAACCACTTGGGTAGAATATGTGTCTTTCTTTTGCAGAGCTATGGATGGTTGAGTGAGGGGTAGCAATGTGGATAATTTTCAAGCGCTCTATGATATGATTGCTAGGGAGCACGTATCTGCTAATTGTTTTCCAGAGCTAGGCCAGCACCTTATTGATAGCAAGATGACTAACCCTAGAAAGTTTGCTGAAGAGGCGGACCGCTGGGTCAGTACCAGGGTCCACAAAGGTCTTGTGGGAGACTCTGCCAAAGGTGGGCAGGGTCCCCAGCAGAAGAGTGGGGGGACAAGGGTAAACAGAGGGAATTCCAGAAAGGTCCCCAAGGTAATTCCCAAGCGAACCAAGGTAAGGGTACCCAGCCTCCCCCTGAAAAGATGTCAGGACCCCCGACAGGTAAACCTTTTCATAGGGGGCCTGTTACCTGCTTTCAGTGTAAACAGGTGGGACACCGTTGGCACCGTTGGTATGTTCCCCAGTGTCCCCAAAAGGGTCAGTATGTGCCAACCCATTCACCACCTCGTCAGATGGCCAGTGTAGCCCAGGGTGGGGAAGAGATGGGTACCCAAGGTGGGTGGGGTCCCGCAGAAATACTTCTTGTCTCATTAGGAGACTTTGAGATGGTCCCTAGAACTCAGCTGCCTGATAACACTAAGAAATACAGGTAGTGTGTGACCATCAATGGCCATAGAGTGGAGGCTTTGAGAGCCACTGGAGCCACTGTGACAGCTGTCAAGTGTCACTTGGTGTGTGAAGAGCAGGTGGCCCCCAATGGATTCTTCCCAGTTGTTGCCGCTGACAACACAGAGAGCCATTGAAAGGTGGCTCAAATTCCCTTTGAGTGGGGGGTGGTCTCTGGTACTCTTCAAGTAGCTGTGAGGCCAGCCATGCCTGTGGATTGTCTGATAGGCAATGATCTGGAAAGCTCCCCTTGGGTTAAGGTGGAGAAGAAGGCTCATTTAGAGATGTTGGGTCTGCCTGAGTGGGCGTGTGTGACCACTCGGTCTATGGCAGCTAAGGGTGTTCAAGAGACTCTGGAGCCTGAAAGTATGGCCCAAAGACCTGCCTTAAAGAGTAGAGGTAGGGGGCGCGGGAAACCAGCCCCCATTGTTCCCATGGTGCAAGAGGAGGTAGACCTTAAGGGGGATGCCTAGAACCTACACGGGAGCACGTTTCTGAACTGGGGAACCTACCTGAGCTGACTCATTGGCAACAAGAAGGGGGTCCCTCCAGGGAGGAATTTTGTGTAGAGCAGCAGAAGTGCCCTTCTCTTGTGGGTTTGAGGCAACAGGCCACAAACCAGGCAGCAAGGAATAAGTCTGGATCACATTGGATCTACTGGGAGAATGGTCTCCTGTATAACGAGCATAAGGTTGTAGAGCCGGGGTCAGCCCATGTGCTGATGGTACCCCAGTGCTTCAGAGCCTTCCTACTGGGTTTGGCTCATGATGTTCCTTTAGCTGGTCATCTGGGGGAGAATAAGACCTTTGAAAGGCTTGTCTCCCACTTTTATTGGCCCCAGATGCGGAAGAGTTCAGATACTCATTGTAGGACCTGTCAAACTTGCCAGGCAAGTGGGAAAAGTGGGAGGAGGCACAAGGCCCCTCTCTAACCTTTCCCTATAGTCAGTACCCCCTTTAAACGGGTGGGCATTGACATTGCGGGGCCACTGGACCCCAAGACAGCAATGGGCAACAGGTTTATCCTGGTCTTGGTGGACCATGCTACCCAGTACCCGGAAGCCATTCCGCTCAGGACAGTGACGGACCCTGTGGTGGGACGTGCACTTAGCGGGATCTTCTCCCGTGTGGGATTTCCCAGAGAGGTGGTGTCTGACCGAGGTGCAAACTTCATTTCTAATTACAGAAAGTAATTAGACAGAAAGTTTGGGTCATGGCCCCTGTGGAGACTTGTGCGCTCCTGTACAGGTGGACCGGTCCATATGAGGTGGTGGACAGAAAGTTTGGGTCATGGCCCCTGTGGAGACTTGTGCGCTCCTGTACAGGTGGACCGGTCCATATGAGGTGGTGGAGCGCAAGAGTGATATCAGCTATCTGGTGAACTTGCGGTCTCCCAGGAACCCCTTGTAGGTCATGCATGTTAACCGCCTAAAGCCCCACTTAGAAAGGTCCGAAGTGGGCATGCTCCTAGCGACAGATGATGGAATGGAGGAGGAGACAGAGCCTCTTCCTGACCTACTGAGTGCAACAGAGCAAGATGGTTCAGTGGATGGTGTCAGCCTCTCTGTCACACTGACCCCTGATCAGCAGCAAGATTGTTGCCAATTGTTGGGGCAATTCTCTGATCTATTTTCCTTGGTTCCTGGTGTCACAGAGTGGTGCGTCCATGATGTGGACACTGGAGGCAGTCCTCCAGTGAAGCAGAAGGCTTTCAGAGTGACAGACAAGGTCAGGGCTTACATTAAGGAGGAAATCTCCAAGATGTTTGCTTTAGAGGTAATTGAGTCCTCAAACAGTCCTTGGGCCAGCCCAGTGGACTCCGTCCCAAAGACTGCCACGCCGGGTGCCACATCTGAACTCCGGTTCTGTGTGGACTACAGAGGGCTTAATTCAGTCACCAGGACTGATGCACACCCCAACCCCAGAGCTGATGAGCTCATTGATCGCTTAGGGGCTGCACTGTACCTCAGCACGTTTGATTTGATGTCTGGGTACTGGCAGATCGCCATGACTGTTGGGGCTAAGGAGAGGTCAGCATTCTCCACACCAGTTGGCCACTTCCTTTTTGTGATGATTTGGATGGCTATTTTGAGTCAAAATGTTTGGTTACAGCAATGAAGTAAGAGCTGCTTCTATTAAACATGTATTGCATTTATACTGTCTGGTGCAACCTTGTTTTTTCTAAGCTTGGATACATCCTCAGTGGTTAGGACTTGGACGAGGACGATCCCATGAGAAGGAAATAAACCTCTTATTTACTGGTAAATTAGGAGGCCTCCTTGCCACAGTCCTCTTCTCTCCCTCCCTCCCTGGTTGCACCTTGTCACCCGCAGCTTGGCAACAAAAAAGAAGTAGGGGAAGGGAAAGGAGTATTTTTAAAAGAAATAAATAGAAATAAAGGAAATACGTGTCGTGGGAGGGACATACCCCGAGTTGTTATGACTTTGATGAGGAGGGCTGCTAATCAGGATAATGAAGAGTACCAGTAAGTAACCTTAATGAAGAATAACAGTGGAAATCAATGTTTTGACAGAGATTTCTGCACATCTTTCACTTATTCTGGGCTGTTTTTGACTGATTAAGAGTGTCTAAAGGTGTGGGTCCAGTATACAACCCAATCAGGATTACCAGAACACTTGCAATGAGATTTAAAATGTTGTCAAGAAGTATCCATTTTGTCAAAATAGCTGACCTAAAGAGGGCCAAAGAGGAAACAATCCCTATTGATAAGGCTCACGGAAATATGCTCAAGACCTGCTGATGTCTTAGATAGAACCACCCTAAGTCCAATTGAGACTCACAGATGAATAGCTAATGGGAGTTCAGTGTTCATGCTGAATCATGTGTTGGATGTTACTGCACAGCAAGTTTTATTGTATTTCTACCTTTTCTACAACTCACTGAAAGGACAACCTAAGGTTTTATTATTCTGACTTTAGTGTAATTTCACTTTTAGTAGTTTCTGGTTTTGTTTTTCTTTTTCAGTAATACATCAATATTACTTCTTTTGAATATTGACACTGAATAAAAGATTACTATGGACCTGGTGCGCTAAAAATGGGAAACATCCTTTACAACGCAACTTTTACCACGCAGTGCCTTTACGACGCAACTTTTACAACGCAAACCATTACAACGCATTGCGCTGGGGGGCGCTCTAGGATAGGGAATACGTTTAATTTACTGTCCAACACCTTCCCTAGTGTCCACGGGGACTGGAGTTGGAATAGTAAATTAAACTATTCACTATCCAGCACCCCAAAGCTCTATGCGTTGTAAAGGTATGCGATGTAAAAACCACGTTGTAAAGGCATGCGATGTAAAAGCATGCGTTGTAATGTCATACATCCGCTAAAAATACCTGTGGTCACGGATTGCTACCAGGTACTGTTTTGGAAGTAGTAGACCCTATCAGATGAAGAGAATATGAAGCTCATTGTTCGAAATGCCAGATGTTAAGAGTTAAGGGTGTCCAGTTGCTGATATTGAGATGCTGTACTGATTCCCCTGTGGATGTGGAGCAGGGCGAGGGGCATAGGGCATCATGGGAAAGAGTAATGTACATGGCAAGAAGAGTTTGATACAAAGAATGGGCCAGCAGGATCACAACCTCACCTCTTCTCTTGGGCGCTTATGGCAAGGGTGGAACCAGGGCCTAAAGAAACAAACCAACAAGGCATAGTGGAACAGAAGCAAATTAAACAAGCATTGGCAACTCCAATATGCCTAGCCTTTTGAAACGAATGGCTTAGCCAATGCTGTTTGCTGGTGCTGTGTAACTATGAAGGAATTAGGTATTTGTCGGAGTCAAGAAGCACATAGGGAGAGACCTGCAACACACATGCACTCTCATTGAGTACTTAGCCAGAAAGAAAAACAAATAGTTATCAAAAGTGAGAGGTTGAAGGATACACAGCAGCTAGTCAAAATGATGATAAAGAGGATACGCTTCAGAGGAGCAACAAACACAAGAAGAGGAACGCAAGCCATTGAATAAGAAGCATACAAATGAGAGTGACATTCATACCAACCAATGGTAAGCAATAGACGAGCTTTAAGTCCACTGTAAGTTCTTGATAAGCCCACAATAGATATTTTGCAACCAGGACAGTTTATGCTATCTGATAGACAAGACCCAACAATAACCAAATTCCCTATTTAAGCTGCACATACAATTACAGAAGCTTATCAGAAGTGCATAAATAATGGAATTATGTTAATGATCACTTGTAGAGTGCACAGGACAAACAAAATGGGTGCTTGATGTAAATCAGTATATCAACCTTAGCGTGTAAAAGGTTGGGTTGGCACTTACTGACTGTCAGGTATGTCAAGTGCAGGATAAAGAAAGATTTCTCTGGGGGTTCCCAAACCCACTGCGTTAATATAGTCAATGAAATGTATTAAAAGCCATTTCTGTAATAAAAAAAATAGATTTTACAGTGAAGCCGAGCAATAAATAAAATATTCTGCGAGTAATAGGTCGCGTTTGCTCTACCCCATGTTTATCCAATGCAGCCTACAGACTAGAAACACGTGTTTCTCAACCAATGTGGGATGTATCTCCTGAAAACAGTAAACTTTGGGATATATACGCCCTATCTGGATGATGCTGGCAAAGATCAAGTTATTTAACATATCACCTTCCTAAAATAAGCCGTATAAATATGGTTTTACCCGTTAAAATGGAAATTAAACTGGGAAGGAGAATACAAAATCGTAAATTAGAAGGGTGGAAAACAAGTACCCTCGCAGGGGAAAGCTGATGAAAAGCGTGAGCCCATCCAATTTGGCAGACAGTAGTGAAAAGGGATGTAGAATTTCAAGGGCAGGAACACACCACAAGCTGAAGGAGTGTAAAATGTTGCTTTATAATGTTAGAAGGACAAGACTGCTGGCTGTTTCCTCACTGAGAAAATACTTTAACTATGAAGCGTGTTATCTCTGTGCACTGTAAACCTGCCTCGTCTTATGGAGGTTACCGACTGTATGTATAGATTTTTCACACAACTGACACACCTTTTGTAATATAGGCAGAGCTCTAAGTGGGCCGGGTCCCTTCGGGTCTCAGACCCAGTAGTATTTTAGAATGGGCATTGAAACGGGTCCCAACCAGGCCCTATATCCATGTCCTTAACTTTACTGGGTAAAACACTGACGATTTCTGAACAATTATTGCAATAAATGCTTAGGTCATCCATGTCGGTGATTAAGTTCAAGTTTATATTTCACATGCTTTACTGAATCTTACGCTCCATTAAAGTAGTACTCGTTCCCAGGATGTTGAGTTTTTGTATTTTTTTTCGTGCAGTGTATTACTCTTGGACAGTACATGCTTTGAACGGAGTCACATCCAGGTGTTTATAACAGCCACCACTGAGAGCTGTGAAGTTGAGGCTGAAGGCAGTGAGTTTCTTACAGTGACTGTCAAAGGGTCAAAAACTGTGCTCAGAAGAACACATGCGTACCCTATTCATGTATCCTCTCCAGAGAGCACACAGACAACCATTGACAAAGCCAAAAGTCCAGGTGAGTTTTAAGTGTATTTCAGATTTGAACACAACAACTGAGAGCTCAGAGATAAACCTAAATACAGGTCAGGGGCACAATATGGAAATCACAGGAATTCAGAGTACATGTTTAAGCCATGGCTATTTAACAAGGAATTGAAGCGGGTGAGCCTCAAACTTGAGTGCACTGCAATTGCCTAAATGGCATATTTCAAAAATCCACAAATGTAATCAAATTTCAGTCCTTTTATTACGAATATATCCAACTCGTTCCTCAGTTGTACTGGTTACATGGTAAACGATAAAAAGTATAAATGCTTCTACACGGCAGCTGTGTATCAACCTCTTGCTGTCGTATGCCCATACTTTTAAACAACTCTTTCAGTGAATCTTCTTATTCCCAATGCATTTCGAGCTTTTACTGTAGCTCTTCTTCAGGGGATCACTATAAGTTTAAACAAACATAGCCGTTAAAATTTAACATGGCCCAACCATATATTTCACATAACATAGCTGTTTTTAAAGAGTCGTTATCTGAGTAACATTTTCCCGCTATGCGCCATGCTATGGCGCTACGAATTTACACGTAAAACAAAACGAACATCATCGTGCATTTCCCTACATGTGATTGGCTACTTAATAATCGATGTTACATAATTAAGAACCAATGTCCACTATGGATCAGGTTAACACAGGTAATCCTATTATCCCTACCTTCGATCATAACGGCCTCCTGCTTTCCAAAATTTCGTCATTGTTTAACCACCTAACATCTTGAGTCTTAATAGGTGTGTTGGACCTTGTCCTTTTGGCAGGTTCACCCCGAGACTTTTTGCTTTTTCCTAGCCTGTTTCTGGAACCTGGGTTGGTGATTTTAGGCCTCTGCGCACTTTTTCACTGTGGTACAGTGTAAAGTGCGTGTGCTCTCTGTGTATGTATGGTGAGTGACCTGCCCTCCCATAGGGATGAATGGGGAATATGTATGCCCATGGTAGTTCCGGATGTGTGGGGAGTGCAGGGTCGAGTTTGATATGTGCAAACTCGGGAGAATGAATGCTGCATAATGGTGTATGCGGCATGGTTGTGTCTAGTATAGAAGTGCCACTTTTAGAAGTGGGCATATTTGTGTAGTGAGTCTGCTGGCACGTGATTGGCTGGTGAGCCTGGCCCAGGAGTGCCTGGGCCTGCTTGTGGATTGACTGTCTGGTTTGAGTGTGACAGGGGCTGCAGAGCCCCCAGATGGTTGTCTGAGTCAGCCATGGATGAAAGGCAGCATCTGCTGCCAGGGAAGTGGGAGGAGATTAGCACCTGATAGTGAAGGGCTGTGCCTGCCTGCCACAATGCTGGCTCCACCCCCCCGCTGGGCGACTGTCACCTCTGTCCCTGATACTGAAGGGACTTCCCTCTAAACCAGTCTAGCTGGTTCTCACACTGCCTACACAAAGACTTCAAAGACTTTTTCCTGTATAAGAAGGGGCTGTGTCCCCTTCCAAAGTTGTTCTTGTTTCTAACTTGAATCTGCCAGGGGCGTGCTGCTGCTGGGGCTCAGGGGAATCCCTGAGCCCTGCCCAGCCCCTGGATGCCTGGAGGACTCCTGGGGGACCCCTCTGCCTGTCCTGGAAGGATGGGGGACTTTGCTTTATCCTGTATGGACTGCTGATGTCCTGGACTCTGGAGACCTTTTACTGGGTCCCCTTTGCTTGCCTTTCCTGAAGGACTTTGCTGGACCTTTTTCTTTGGTTCCCTGTGGCGCTTGGGAGCGCTCTGCCTTGTCCCTGGCGCTGGGAGCGCTTTGCTTTCACCCCTAGCGCCTGGTGACACTCTGCTCCTGCCTTTAGCGCTGGGAGCGCTTTGTCTTGCTGTTAAGCGCTGGGAGCGCGTTTATTCCCGTTTATTGGGTTAATTTACGGGTGCCACCCCGTTTTCATTTAATTATTGGGAGCCGGTGCCCACCCGGCATTGCCCCGTGTTGTTCACCGCCGCTGCCCGGGGTCAGGAATATCCCTACAAGTTGCCGTTCGTAAACGGAGGCTGCAGCGGCGAAGATCGGAGCCGCCGCACTCTCATTGGCTGAAAGAGCCGAGCCCCCTCACCAACGCCGCGACGGGATAGGCCCGTGCGGCGCAGCGTCATGGCCGTTGTGGTGCCGTGATTGGCTGAAGAGCGGAGCGTCATCGTAGGCCTGACCTGGGAGCCGCACTGCCATTGGCTGACTCCCGGGTGAACAAGGAGGCTCGTCGCAAGGGCCACGACGTGATTGGCTGGTCCATCGGGACCTCCGGCGGAGCCGCCGAGAGCCGTGATGGAAGTGCACCTCGGCGAGCAGCGAGGAGAGAGTGAGCTGACCTCGCCGAGGGATCCTGCGTGAAAGCTCCCTGCCCCCTGGCCTGAGTCCCCGCGCTGGAGCGCTGAGGCAGCTCCCCGCCGCTCCCCGAGGACCTGAGAGCGGGCGGAGGGCTGCCGGGACCTGCCGGGGCAGGGAGGAAGCGGAGAGTGCTAGCGCATGGGCGCTGAAACCAGCAGCGGTGCAGGTCGGCCCTGGAGTGACCCTGGGCCACGCGGTGAGGCGCGCTTTCAGCGCTTGATGATCCTGGAGTTGGAGGGCTATCTCCTTTTAGTGATTCACGGCTGGCATCATTTGGCGAGGTCGTTCTTAGAGCGAAGGGGAAATAAAGTAATAGTATTATTTTTAATACTGATTTACATTAGACTATATTTCTCTTTAATGATAAGAACTTCCTAAATGCAAGTGCAGATGAGCCAGAGAGGCTCATGGGGGCCTATGAGTGCAAGAGCCTGTGTGGCTCCTACCTTTTGGCGCAGTTCTGTCCCTGAGGGCTAGTGAGAGCCCTGCCGCAGTTCTGCATCCCAGCTGCCCAGCAATTAGTGGGCAGCTGCACCGTTTAGGTCTTGGGATTTCACAGGTGCCCAGCAAGTAGTGGGCACCTGCATCGTTTAGGCCCCTGACATTGAGACTCAGGGCGTCCTAGCCCCAACAAGGCCAGTTGGCCTAGGGACTGCCACAGGTAGTGGCTTATGTGAGTTTGTGCGCAATTGTGTGGTTTTTCCTTGCACCTCTGAATGTTTTAGGCATCATGTGTCTTTGCGCTATTTGAGTTGTGTCTTTCTTTCCCTGCGCTGCACCTCTGAATGTTTTTAGACATCATGTGATTTTTGCACTATTGTATTGTTCTGGTACCTCTGAATGTATTTTATTGCATCATGTGCTTGTTCTTAACACCGCTGAATGTGTAGGTTTATACATCATGTGTTTCCCTTTACTACTCCTCTGAATGTATATTTATGCATCATGGGTAATGTGTTCTTTCCTAGACCCCTAAATGCTGTGTGATACTTAGGTGGTTGTTCTTTTTAGTACAGGTGGTCCTAGTGAGATCCTGGTCCCCTGCGTGACATTCTCCTAAGGTGGTTAGGGTTGCGTAGGTGGTACTTACCTGTTACCAGTAGATATTGGTTGCGATTTACAACTGTTATTCTTTTTGCTATACTTATTCTAAGTTCTATAAGTGCTATTTCTATATCTACAAAGTGTTGATTCTGACAGTGGCCCATGTGGCCCTGTCCTGTGTAAATAATCCCTTATGAATGTTGCCCGTGCCAGTTGGCACAATGTACATGTGCGATTTCTATCTGATATGTTTTGACAATACAAAAGTTATTTTAATATAACCTTGTGTGGAGTTCCTTTTGTGGTGCGCCTAGGATGTTGTTGCTGTTGTGCGCTGGCGCAAATGCTTTACACATTGCCTCCGAGTTTAGCCTGACTGCTCGTGCCACGCTACCAAGGGGGTGAGCAGGGGTTATCTTGGCGTGTGACTTCCTTGCCCTGACTAGAATGGTGGTTTCTGCCTGGCTTTGGCGTCAGCCTTAGCCTACCAGAAATAGCCAGTTCTAACATTGTTGGTCAGCGGTGCGGATTTGGACTTGTGTTTGCGCAGTGCCACAGCGCCAACTGACTACATTACAAAGCTCTGCATTTTTCAGATAGTCACATGTTTGGGATTATTGTTTTTGATTTTTGTTTTTCCACAAGAGTGTCATTTTCAGATTGTGTTCCTGCGCTTTATGTTTAGTGGCAGATGAGAGAAAATGACAGGGCGGGACGCCAGTAGAGAGGGAAGGTTCCCATAGATTAGGAATCCCTTGCTGGGTCCAGTGGCCAATCCTTTTCCTGTCCCTGTGTGGGTAGATGGAAGAAAGGGAGTGTGGAGGAGAAATGGCTTGCTTGGGAGGGTGGTTATCCCCTGAGTGTAGTGTGTGTGTCTGGATTCCGCAGTATGGTAGGATCCAGTGGTGGCAGCTTAAATGTGTCCAGTGCGTGAAGTCCCATTCCCAGTTCCCAGAGTATGGTGCCTGGTGCTCAGTAAGAGGGGTACAGGTTGAGAGTCAGAGGCAGTGAGGAACTGTCTCGCCAGTCTGGGGGGGGGGGAGTGTGTGGATGAGTGCTGTGTTGAACTGGAGGAGTTGGTGTGAGTTTTTTTTTAAGGAGCTTGCACGTGAGGTGTACCTCTGGTGGTGTGCAGGAGGTCCTGCAGAGGCACTGGACAAGAAGGTGGATGTCTTGCGGTGTGCTAGATGTCTTGCAGAGGCATTACTCCACTGATGGGCTTCCTTGCTTTGGGCGACAAAACACGGACACGGGCCCGCACGGCAGGGACACCCTCCTGTTTTTCGCCACTCTGAACCCACATAGATTTCCCTCAACAAAAGCTCTCTGGCACAACTAGGGTACCCCACTGGTACCCACTAGCCATCCACAGCCAGGACCAGGCCCTAGGCCATCCAAATATCACAGGTCCTAACCAATCCACAGAGTGGGGGGCAGTAACCCCTGGCACACAATAGCCATTCTCCACTCTCCCTCTCAGTGTAGCTACAACAACCACTGAACCTTCAACCTAGGGACCACACCCTCAGGCTGACCAGAGGTCACGGGCAAGAATGCCCCACCCTACCTCTACTTCTGGGGTTCCGCACCCTCCCAGGGAAAAGTTCCTGTGCCTCCTGATGTAGCAGGGCAAGGTATCCGTCTCTCAGTGCCTCTACCTGGGAGGCTACATCGTCATCTGGGTACTGGACCTACTGTGCTTCTCATGCTGCCAGTTTTGCCTCTAGCTCCCTCGTCTCCCTCTCCTTCCTTTTCCTAAAAACATGGGGAAGGAAGTGGCCTCTTCTCACCGCTTTCTATGCCTCCCATAGACAACCCCTCCCCCTGAGTTCACGGAGCCCCCATTTTCCAAGATGTATAGTTCTATACCCCTCTTGGGCAAACCTCTTGGTCTGCCAGTCTGTCAGCGCCCACAGGTCCAGTCTCCAAACCAGAGTGGTACGGTGCGTAGGCTGCATGAGCCGCAAGGTCAGAGAGGCATGATCAGTGAAGCCCCTGGGAAGGTACTGCACCGGCTTGGCAGTGCCCCAGAACCAGGAGTAGTCTAGAAATGATATCGACTGCATGGCATTTGCCGCGTATGAGGAATGGGACGCCCCTGGGTGTGTGGCCCGCCAGGGATCCATCAGTCCGATGGCGTGCAGGAAGGTGGTCAGTCTAGTATCCTACAGGGGAGCCACAGCCACTGGTCACCCTGTCAAGTGTACTGTGTAAGGTTAAGTTCAGGTCCCCCGTGCCGACTAAAAGTGCCTCTGGGACCTTCATGCGCCAGGCTGCCGTAGACTCGAGGCACATTGACTTAAGGCCCGGGGGGAAGTACTATGAAGTCACATAGAGTTCCTCTCCCTGCCACGCACCTTCCCCCATGGCCCATCATCCCTATGGTTCCAACCAAGTCTGCATGACTAGATATGGCAGACATGCACCAGGATACTTGTTCCACGAGGGCCAGTAGAGAACGCATCTGCTTCGAGTAGGTATTTGCCCTTATATAGAAACTCACAGATGTTACCTAATGAGTGGGTTTCTTGCAGCAGGACTAGGTCGGGCATAGCGTGCCAGATATTTCAGCACTATCCCTCTCTTAAGTTTGTTCCCCAGGCCGTTGACATTCCAAGGAAGGATCGTGAGGAACGTCTGTGCGTCATTAGGTGTCTGTTGTGTAGGGTACTTTTTGGGATGTGTTACAGTGTGCTATAAGACTCACCTGTGGAGCCATCCTATTGTTGCCAGTGTGTTTTCCCCCTCCCCAGTCCCACCCTGGTTGCCTCCCTCAACATCCCACCCTTTCTGTTCCTGCAGCTGCAGGATTTAAACTACCCACCACCCCAAAGCTCGAGATACCTGCCTCCCACTCTGAAACATTCTGTGTGAAATGAAACTATAGCTAATCAAGCAGTGGTAAGTGTGTGTGGTTGTTGGGGTGTCCCGGGACCCATAGCCTGGTTGAGTAACTTATACTCCCCAACTCACCTCACTCATCTTCCTCTGTGCTCACAGTCTCTGGTACTTGGCCTACAACTAATTTCATCTGTCGTCATCAGTGTGACCTGTGGCTTGTCGCTAGCCCCCGAATCTGTGGAGTTCCCGCAGAGTGCCAACCCCGTGACGGCCGACACCCAGGGACGGCATGCCGTCTTTCAAGTCTTGGATCACCGTTGAACACTCCATCTGTGTCTGAACTTTAGTAGGGGTCATCTACTTCTTCCGTCATGTGATCCTCCAGAGCTGTGCAGCTGCCATTCCGTAGGGGGCTTCTGTTCAGATGTCTTTGGCATGGAATGACTCCTTCAACTAGTCCTAGGATTCTTGAACAGTGGTGAAAAATGTGATGTCTTTTGACCAACAAGAAACTCTCTTTGTCTATGGACAGCCCTTGTATAGTCTGGGCATATTTTCATTGGATTGCCCTTGATTGTCCACGGGCTATGCATCTGTGCCACCTGCAGGAGGTGGTCGCTCTCTCTGTAATTGAGCAGTCTCGCTATCATTATTGGTAGAAGGGCCTGGGGGGGCCTTCCTGGGATTCTGTGTTCCCATTCCACTGTGTGTTTGGGGTATCATCCCCCTCTCCCCCCAGCACCATTTCCAATAACCATTGTTCCACAAAGAGTATGGCGCTGGGCTCTTCTCCCTTTTTCATGGATACAGATAAAGCGCACATTGTTGGTCTTGGAGCACCCTTTGGCATCCTCCAGTCGATCTGTTAGATTCTGCTCTGCCTGCTGCTGTTGTTTCACCTGGGAGAACCCCCTCCAACACCAGAGGCGGAACCACTGCCCGAGAGTTCTCAGTCTTGGCGACTTTAGCTGCTGACTTCTTTTGGTATGAGCACAGTAGGCACACATCCAAAGCCACTGCCTCAACCTTCTGTTCCAGCGTGGCCTTAGTGCCCTTGATTGCAGGCAAGATTTTTGCCATATGTGCCTTAAATAGTCCCCTTCTTCGTCTCGGTGACAGGGAGCTCACTTTGGGCTCCTGAGTCAAGACTGGCAGCGTCATCAGGAGTGCTTGGGACGCACCATCCATCACCCTCCCGGCTCTGCCAGTTAGCACTGAGCACTCCGGGACAACCCAAGTCCAGCTGAGTCCAATGTGATCCCGGGGTCTCCGGCTGTTCCTCTGTCCTCCTGGCTCCTCCCTCGCAGGCAGTTTATTGGCTCACTTTTGGGGTTAGCGTAAAACCAGCGTGTGATCAATGGGGGAGGGTGAAATAGTTGGGGGCAGATTTACAAGCCCCTTGCGCCTCTTTTACGCCGCCGTTGCATCACTTTGGTGATGCAGTGGCGGCGCAAAGCCAGCACCATGCTGCGGGGTATTTACAATGTGATGCATCTGGGAGATGCATCACGTTGTAAAGCCCTGCGCCACATGTAAACGTTCCTGCACAGTGGGGGGGGGGGGCGTTCCAGCGCAGAAACGCCTCCTAAAAGTGGCTGAGTGAAATCTACAAGATTTCACTCAGTCACTTTTAAGGCCATGCTGCGTCAAAACCCTGCGCCTGCTAGAAGCAGGCGTAAGAATTGATGCAGCATTTTCAGGATAGGGTCCCCCAGAGCATTGCTGGAGCTGCATCGCGCTTGAGACGCAACTTCAGCAATGCGCCGCCTTTACGGCAGCAGATGCGTCACGCATCTGTCCATTTTTGCCCATGATGCGCCGCATTATAAATGCGGCGCATCCATGGTGATGCAGGGATGCGCCAGTTATTGTAAATCTGCCCCTTGGTGTTTGATGGTTGATATCGGATGGGTGTACTCAATCACCTAGACATCTTCTGTAGTTGTATTTACACATTTTGAACATCCAGAGTTTAGTTTTTATATGGTAGGAAAATATATTGGGGGGGAAAATCAGTGGGGGGAAAAAGATATTTAATTTTTTTTTTGAAAATATGTTTATTTGCGTTTTTAAAACAGTGCGATACATTGTCACGTATAAACATAAAATAATTGAGGCATAGCAGTACATCAACAGTAACCAGTGGAATTACAGCATGCACATGGGAGCAATTTCGTTTAGCAATCAGAACATGGGTCGCTAAGAAGTAATATGGTTCTAAAGTCTCATTCCGAATCAGAGCTGGAGCTATCAGTATCAGAAGGCGGGTCGCAGAGGTTCCCCCTGTACTTATTCCATGCCCCCCAAATCTTTTTCCATTTCCCGGGACAACCTCTACTTCGGAACACAGCCCTTTCTGCAAACATCGCTGCATCCATATCTTGCTTCCAAGCCGATATCGTTGGTGACATTCCCCCACCCCACCTCTGCGCTATATTTCTCTTCGCCACCATCATGCCCAGTGTCATCCAGCTCTGCCCGTATCGTGTGAGATCATTGGGTTCCCATATGTCTAAGAGGCAACGTTTTGGGTCTGGCAGTATGGAGAGTCCCTCTGATTGAGACATGGTGCGCAGCACCTGAACCCAGTAGTGTGCTATTCGGGGGCAGTCCCAAATCGTGTGAAAGAAGGTCCCTATGTCCCCGCAGCCCCGCAGGCAATATGGGTGTGAAATCCTCTTCATCTTATGCAGTGCATCCCTAGTGTAATATGATCTGTGCAGTATGCGTAGTTGTACCAAGCGGAGACGCGATGAGACTCCCACTTCTTTTGGAGACGCTGTTGCCTCCTGCCACTCCGAGTCATCAATGTCTCCACAGTCGTGTACCCACTTCTCCCGCAGGGTTTCCAGAGGGTCTGGTAAATTGTTAACGAGTTTCCGATATGTCAGAGATGTCGCCTTGGATGGCATAAAATCAGTAAGTAGCCTGTCCTCAAGTGGGGACGCTTCCGGGACAGGCTTATCAGATGTTAACGCTCCCGTCAAGGCGTGGCGTATCTGTATGTATCTGAAACGTTCAGTTTGCGCCAAATCATATTGCAGTTGGAGCGTTTCAAATGATAGCATCTGCCCCTTCTGCCATAGATCGCCAATGGTCGAGATGCCTATAGCGTCCCAGCGGTCGAAGCCTTTTGAGTGTCTGAGTTTCCCCAGCTGTCTTACATCCCATAACGGGGTTAGCTGTGTTAGCACACCCTGCCATTTCAACCTGCTCAGTGCCGCATGCCACACAGTGAGCGTGTGACGTAGAGGGCCGAACTTTGTGGCAATAAGCGATTTATCATATAGGGGGACCAGCATTCCGGTGAGTCCCAACTGCGCCCTGTCCGCCTTCAGGGCCGGCTCAGACTGGGGGAGATGTAGCCACTGATTAACGATCTTCAACTGCGATGCCCAATAGTAAAGGGTAACGTCTGGAAGCGCTATGCCCCCATCTTACCAGCTGCGCGTAAGCTTGGCCTGTGCAATTCGTGCAGGCTTGGGACCCCAAAGCAGCATCGAGACTTGCGCTGCGATGGTTTTGAAGTAAGCGGGAGAGACAGGGTAGGGCGTATTTTCTAAAATGTAGAGGAAACGGGGAAGGGCCATCATTTTGAAGAGGGCTGCCTTTCCAAGCAGCGTCAGCGGAAGCGATTCCCAGTGTCGTACGTCGCGTTTGAGGCGATCTAGAGGAGGCTGCAGGTTGTGCGTGTAGGAGTCAGCAGGGTCAGCCGTGATGTACATCCCTAAGTATTTGAACCGGTAGCGGAGATCCGCAACGGGCAGGCGTCCGGCAGGGGTGGAGCGGGACCGTGTAGCACGTACATGGTGGATTTGGACCAGTTGATTGAGTAGCCAGAGGCTCGGCCGTATGCCGTGCAGACATCCAGCAGTGTGTTAATCGAGCGTTTGGGAGAGGTGAGATATAACAGAACATCGTCAGCGCAGAGCGATATTCTATCCTCCCACTCATCCGTCTAGCGGATACCACTAATAGTGGGCTCCCACCTTATCCACGCGGCCAATGGTTCAAGGACCAAGGCAAACAGTAATGGGGAAAGTGGGCAACCCTGTCTCGTGCCCCTAGACAGTGGGAAGTCTGCTGAAATGTGGCCATTGGCTGCAACATGTGCCATAGGTTTCGCGTAGAGTAGGCGGATCCAGGAGCAGAACTTCGGGCCAAAACCAAAGTGGCGTAGCACCGCAAATAAGAAGGGCCAATGGACCGTGTCAAACGCCATATGGGCGTCTAGAGAGAGGATCACCGCAGGTTCTAGCAGATATGTCGCGCGCGCCATCACACCATGTACTCTGCGCAGATTAAGGGCTGTATTTCGGCCGGGCATAAAGCCCGACTGGTCTTCGTGTACGAGTTTGGGTAAATGGGACGTAAGGCGCATAGCCAACAGCTTTGCGAGGATTTTAGCCTCAGCGTTAATGAGGGAAATCGGGCGGCAGGACGCACATTGGTCAGCTGGTTTACCCGGTTTCAATATAGCCACAATAGTGGCTGTGCGCTGGTCTAATGGGAGTTCTCCCACCTCCAAACTCTCTGTAAACATGCGCAGCAAATGCGGCGCCAACGTGCCCGCCCGTTGCTTATAAAAGTCTACTGGTATGCCATTTGGGCCCAGTGCCTTACCCGTCTGCAGGGCCTTGACCGCCAATTGCACCTCGTCAGTCGATAGGTCTGCGTCTAAGGCCTGTGCCTCCTCCTCGGTCAACGCGGGCATTTTAAGATCTTTGACATAGGTGTATGCCTCAGCCTCCGAAATCGTGGAAGTCGACGAATACACCGTTTCATAGTGTCGGGCTAGTATTTGTACTATGGCGTCAGGGTCTCTAATGGGGTCCCCTCCCTCCAACGTCAACTGTGCTATCCACCTGTCCCGTTTGTCACGTTTGTCCAGCCATGCCAGTAATTTGCCTGCTTTATCGCCCACCTCGTAAATCTTGTGTCTTGTGGTGGACATTTGCAGCTTGACCTCCTCTGTCAGGTGCGTTTTGTGTCGATGTTGTGCCACCTGTAGATCGCGCGCCGTAGCGGTGTTCGGGTCAATCGCGTGCTGTGTCTCTGCGTCTGCCACTGCCGTTTCAAGCGCTAACAGTTCCGCTCGTCCCTCTCGCCTAAGCGCTGTAATGGAGACTATTGCGTGCCCTCTAACCAGTGTATAGGCCTCCCACAGAGTGACGTAGGAGGACACTGAATCAACGTTTTCCCGGAAATATTGTTTAGTTCGCACCCTCAGCTCTCTCTTGATTTTAGGATTAAGTAGGTAAGCAGCGCGGATTGGATAGATCCGACGCCGTGTGGGTTGGTGGTGCGTGTAGGTGATTAACAACGGGGAGTGATCTGAAATGCCCCGTGGTCTGATCTCCACCCTGAGCACGGAGCCCGGGCCACCCGCTGAGCCAAGAAAATAGTCAAGCCTGGTAAGACTATTATGGACGCTTGAGTGGCAAGTAAACTGGCGTTCCAAGGGGTTGTATTTCCTCCAGAGGTCCACAAGTCCCATAGCTGTCATGAAGCCCCCCAGTCGCGTTGTACCAACTGGAGCTAATGTCGGGGGAACTCTATCTACCAAGCTGTCAGCCACCAAGTTAAAATCCCCCCCTAGAAGCCGGTCACCTTCAGGGAGTCCTAGCAGGAAGGCACTAAGATCCGATAGGGCTGTCGCCTGTAGGGCTGGTGGAATGTAGACTGAAACAATATTTATGGGTTTACCCTCCCATTGTGCATGTATTGCGGCAAACCTAACCGCCGCATCAGACCTAGCCGACTTTACTAGTAGGGGGAACTGTTTCTTCACTAGAACGCCAACTCCCCTGGACCCAGAAGTGAATTCGGAGTGGGCTACCATGCTAAAACCCCACCTGTCCATTGCTTTCGTGGCCGCGCCAGTGAGATGCGTCTCCTGCAGGAGTATCACCGCTGCCCCTTCCCTTTTGATGCATTTCAAGACCAGACCTCTCTTAATCTTGTCACCAAGGCCTCTGACATTCCATGTGAGTGCAGACAGGGATGGAGTCACCCCAGCCGTGTCGTCCCGTGAGACAGTGTGTGTATCAGCCCCAGTCATCATGGATCAGTGTGTTAAATAGAGAATCACTAGTTTCCGTGACCACAGACACCATGCCATTCGGAGTAAATCGTTGTATCGCAATAACATAGAACTGAACAGACAACAAGAAACATACCCCCCATCCCTCCCCCCTCCCTGCCTCCCTGCCGTACGGACTCCAAACTGCCCGCCACCCCAACTCAGCAGAGTGCTCACGATCCCTGTAAAAAAACAACGTTGCTTACAAGAGCATAGGGGGTGAAAGTCCAAGGAGGACCAGAAGACCCCACCAGTTACAGCATCCCAGCTAAAGTATGAGCGTTATAGTAGCCAGAAACGGAGGTGAACCTCAATCATGAAAGTTCGGGCTCACCGGCCATAGTCCAGAAACGAGGGAGAGAAGTACTTCTCTTGAGGCATCAGGAGTCAGTCTCCAGAGTTTTCGGTCGGGTCGGTCTCGGTCTTCTCCTCCTGTCCGGGCAATTCCGACTCCTCGGTCTCTCCTTGTTTTCTGCGCCTATTGTTCTGTCTGCCCGAGCCCTCCGCCGGGCGCCAGCCCTCGAGCCAGTCGTGCGCCTCTTCCGGTGTATCAAAGAACCAGGTCTTTTTATCCGCTACTACCCTGAGGCGCGCCGGAAAAAGCATGGAGTATGGCAATTCACGGGACCTCAGCGCCTTTTTCACCTCAATGAAGCTTTTCCGCCTCGCCGCCACCGCCGTCGTGTAGTCCGGGAAGATTGATATTTCTGCATTTTGAATCCGCAGGGGCGGCGCGACCCTCGCCGTTTGCAGAATGGCGTCACGATCTCTGAAATTGAATATGCGTGCTATCACAGGCCTCGGTCGCGCCCCAAGGCGAGGGCACCCCCCCGGGACCCTGTGCGCTCGTTCCACTGAAAAGAACTTTGAGAGGCCTTTTGGTTGCAGTACGTTTTTCACGAGGTCCTCTATGTAAAGGTCCATAGCAGGCCCCCCCCTCCGATTCCGGAAGGCCTATAAGGCAAATATTATTGCGCCTAGAGCGCCCTTCCTGTTCGTCCATTTTGTCTACCAGGAATTTGTTATCGTCTTCCAATCGTGCCACTCTTTTCAGTAGCGACGCAGTGTCTGATGTAAGGGTTGTAGTGGCCTGCTCCACTGCAGTGACCCTGGATGACATTTTCTGAAGATCTGCCCGCAAAAGCGTGACATCCGTCGATATTGACCCCACCGTGGTCTGCACCTGGTTCAGAGCCGCCATGATATCTTCCAGCGTTATGGCCGGAGCAGCGCCGCCCTCCGCACCCTTTGCATTGGACCCCTTTTGCTCCGCCAGCGGGGGAAAGTCTTTGGCGTAGGCAAATTTGTCGAGTTTGCTCTGCTGGGCCCCACGGGTACCCCTGCCGCTCATCGTGGGGTGTCGTGGAGCGCTGCCTCAGGACGCACTGTAGAAAGCTGGTGGGCGCGCTATTGGAGGGTCTGTGCCTTAAGTTGGGGAAGCCAGGCCAGAAGGAAGGAATTGCAGGCGATCAGTACCCAGGCGTGCCACCTATCACCCCCTCTACCGCAGAGGCCGCTGATGTGCTGCGCGGGGATATCAGTAGTAGGTAGCCCTACGTTATCACCAGGCGCTAAGGTCGTTGCTTCAGGTGGCAGCTCAAACTGCAAGAGTGCGCCCCAAATGGCATCAGGTGGACGGAGCGTGACCAGTGTATGTGTGAGTCAGAGGGGCCCAGGGGCGCAGGACCGGGTCACGTCAGTGTGCAGCGCCGGCGGTAGTCTCATCGGCCCTCCGCCAGAGCCGGCCAAAAGTTCGGCGGGAAGGCAGCAGTTATTCCGCCCGTGCTCTCGTGGAGTGCGAGGGCCGGGCCGAAGGGGGGGGAGGGCGGGGGGCCCGTCACACCACTCACCCGCCTCCGGTCGTCCGAGCTCCGCTCCGCGATGACTCCAGGCGACGGTCAGCGGCGCTTCAGCCGCGGCTGTCCCAAATCGAGGCCGGGGCTTACAGTGCAGCCGTAGGCCGTCAACTCGCGCTCGACGCAGCTCCGGGCTCCGGTGTCACAGAGAGCTCGGAGTAGGATCACTGAGCGCCGGATCACCTCCGCCACAGGGTTCAGCTGTTTGGGCTATGCTGGATCAGGATAATTGGCCGGATTAGTAAGGGGTATCGGTCTCACCCTCGGAGCCTCACTAGGTCGAGGCCATCTTGGTCGATCGCCGGCCACGCCCCAAGATATTTAATTTTAAATTAAAAATGCATCTAGTTTTACTAACCCTAATGTGATGTACTTTACGTAATGCATAAAACATACTTAAGGCTGGGAAAACAGGAACTGGTTAAGTAAATACCCCACCCTCTTCAACTTACTTATGACAGTCCCAAGTTACACTCTTTAGTACAGGGAAGTTTAGTACATACCCCACACAGGTATATATCAGAAAATAAATGGTCGTGATTTATGATAGCAGAAACTGCGCATTTAGTAACTCGAATTCAAAAGTCTTGCAGCCTCACCAGAAAGATAACCACCAGAAAGATAAGAAACCATGTCGCGAGCACTTGCTGAAATACGAAATTCAGCAAGATGCCTTAAAGTTATCCGAGATACAGTGGGCGAGCAAGCCACAATGACGTCAGTTGCTTCTGCGTGTATGCTTGAAAAGATTAGACGTCTGCCTCATTAATTAATCAGAGGAACGACATAGGCACGGCGCGCGCTCCGTTGTTGCTTCCTGCCTTTGATGAAACGCTGCCCGTAATGGCATCACATGGAGGAGCGCAATCTCTTTATTTTGCTTTCACCACAGGATTTTCTGTTCCCTTCTGATAAACAAACCACTTATCTGCGCAGGGGCGAGAGTGTCACGTGTGGGCCTGCTCCCTCCGCACGACATTGCTGCAATATGATTGTATTAAAAAAACACGTTTTTATTTTTATATCTGAAGAAGACATACGGCAGAAATCAAAACCTGCATCACACAGGTCATAAGGAGGGATAGGGCGGCCAGGGATAGAACTCAAAACGAAGGCCTAACTTTTTGTAATTTAAGAAATGAATATTTTTAATGGAAGCTTCTAATTCCATCAAATACAAACAGCGTCTTATTTAAAGGAACCATCCAGAGAGGAGAAACAGTGCGCTTTCCCCAACCCTGCATCACTAACAGTCACCAACAATAGGCCTTCTAGAATGTTTGATTGCTTGAAGATGTCAGCTGCGGTTTTGATCTCTATTGTTACATTTTCGTGCGACATTTGCAAACTTTCATAAATTTCGCAGCTGCAACATTTTAGGGAATGAGTCAAGCAGGAAATGACTTGGAGGAGCAATCTTTTAACACAGACTCTTTGCAAGTATCTCACCTTTTGAACACTGAATATACTTTTTTTCTCAATTTTCACGCAAAAAATGTTGTGCAATTTCAAGTAATTATTGTGAAATATTCTGAGCAAAATTTCACATTCCTTACACATATTTGTTAGCAACAGATACACACAGTGGTGAAGGAAAAGAACGATCAGTATACTTGCTCATGGAAGTCTTTTATGTCACTCGAGCTATCATGTGTAACAAGCAAGAGTTCTGGTCTTTGCTTCGACAAGTCTACTTCGAAGCAAGCATGCTTTTCTGTCCTAAATGAAGATCCTCAAATCTTCAGTCAATGCATGCAAAGCAGCGAAGCGAGGTCCCAACCAGAAGAAAGAGGGGATAACTCACTGCTGGAAACCACATTCTCGATTCTGCAGGAGCAAAGAATTGACTTCAAGCTTGGGGAGAGGTTGTGATCTCACGGATAGACTGCCGACTTTGGAGCTGGGAGACCAAGGTTCGAGCCTCGGGGTTGACTCCACATCCTGTGATTCTAGGCAAATCACTCAATGTCCCGGTGCCTACCACACGAATGAACGTGTCCTTGTGTAATGTAACTGGTGCTCATGTAAAGCGCTCCAATACCTTTGGGTCGAGTCCACAAGACAGTCTGAAAACAAGTCCCAAGTAACTCGAGAAGTTAGGGCTAGGGTGGGGGAAACTTGCATTATTTGACTCAATGGAATTTCCCAGAGTTTTATAAAAACACTGAAGATTCTGCAGGAATAGGCACATTGTGCTGCTCGTGCTGTGATTTAGAACTGGTAGTGCATTTTTCAGCGAAAACTGCACACTCAGTGTGCAGAGGGCGCAGCTACTCGAGTTGATTTTGCTGCACGCGAGTAACTTTTCTACTCGAGTGGCAGCCTCCTGACCATGAACTTTTGCAACCACGGCAGTTAGAAAAATCTCACTGGATGTCCTCCTAGCGACCAGAAATTGCTCTAGGGGATGACAAATCTTGCTTGCGCTCGTCAACCTACCGTTCTGAATCTTTGTGAAAGACAAAATTCCACCACACAGCAATAGGTGGGATTTGGCCGGAACTCCGCATTACAAGAGTAATGTGGAGTCACCAAATTCTGCCAATTCCTCAAATTTCGCAGGCGGAATGGAATATTCCGCCCACACCCCCTCAGTTAGTGGCTCATTAAGGCCTATCTGTAGCCTGGTAATCCAGCCAATCCATTGCAGTCCTCCAACCAACCGTAAAACAGAAAAAACATAATGAAAGGAAATTGAAACCTACAGAGTGTAGGTCTGAAAGAACATCAAGAAAATCAAACATCCACTCAAGGACTCAACAAGCTATCAATTGATCAGGAAAGAATGGAAAAATAGGTTTTCAGGAAAGCAATTGTTGAGGTCAAAATGAACAACCTCTTCCCACCTTTACGTCAGCAAGGCATTGGGATAATCACACAGCAAGCAAGCTGTCACCCTCTCACAATTATCTTCAATCGATTGCTCCCCACCTATCAACATCTTTTCCTTAACACAGATACTATCCTATTTCAGATCTTGGGACAGACTCCAATAAAGGAAAAATCGAAGATCAATCTCAGCAATAACTTAGGAAACAAATGGACGTCAAAATCCCCATCATGCTTGAAGTATCTACACACGAATAGGTCAGAACCTTCCAAACACCATAAATTATTAAATAGGTGCTAGCAGCCAGATCTTAGCAGTACATGGACAATCAAGAAAGAGCTGGGGAGGATGTTAAACTGGGTGCATACAGATTAGTAAAGCAATGTACTCCTGGTAAAATATTTACTATGTTTGCACAATGATCCTTCAGTACCTTTGCTTTAGAATGAGATTTTACTGCCACAGGCATGCACACAACTCACTACCTGTCAGGCTCCTACCATGGAGTTTGAGAGTAAAGGTATGGGAAAGCTGGTAATATGTGACATGTGTAGTACCTATACTTCAAATATTCTGCTCTGTAGGGAGAGGTTTAAGAGTTGTTGATAGCTATTCTCAAGCATAGCCAATTAGAGGCATCAGGAGCCAAATGTAGATAAATTATTGACCATACATTGAGGGGGGCGCTAGGTGGCGCACATGCAGATGGCCGCACTAACGTGAGGCTCCTGTAGTCTGGCATTTAAAATCATTAAGTTATCCTGCTCACTGACAGTTCTAAACACAGCCGAGGGCAGAACCAAACCTACTGAAGCTCTGATATAAAATTCAGCCGGATCGTGTTAAGGACGCCTCTGCTGCGACTTTGCTGAGACCTGACCGTGTGGGGGTACTCAGAGGAATGGAGCTGGAGCACTGACTCAGCAAACAAGCGAGCCCACAGTGGCTCATGTGGTGTCCAGGCCCCGGGTCGCAAATCACCTCGGAGCAACTCTGCAAATGAGGCCACACAGTTACGCTACCCACGGACCTGGCCTCCTGTAGAGTGACCCTGTATGTCAGGACCACTATTGAAGGCGATCTGAGGTGGGACTGCAGATATTGACAAGCAGTAGGTGCTGCACTGCGCGAGATCCCCGCAGCGGGGGCTCTGGTCGACCCGACTGCCGGTCCAGCTTCCCTGCACATATCTGGACGGGATCCCCCGACCTGGCTACCGCCTGTGGTGTCAGGGGGACCATCCCTGCAGATTCGCCCAAAATACAGCGCCGGAATCAGCGAGGCATACTGCTCCCGCCATCGCGATGGCCGCTTCTGTCAAGCCTTACAGATACGGCCCGCCTTTGCAATAGACACTGCATCGCCAGAATGAGGGGAATAGAACAACAAGTCGGATGCTGCACGCTCCTATATGCCCCACTAATTGCGACCTGCTAGCGATGTGAAGGTCATACTCAGGTGCCATTTTGCCACCAGGGACTACCGGCCTCCATCTTGTGTGGTGAGAAGACTGATGAGCAGGCTTCCATGGTCCTCAATACCCACCTGGGGTCTCAAGCTTACATAAGAGTGCACCTAAAGGAGTAAGAACCACGCCGCAGTGGCCCACTAGAGACACAACATTGAGCTCTCTCATTATTACAATAACGCAGGCCGCGTGGCTGCTGCGTGGAGGATTTATTAAACGTGATCCACTGCTTCACATACAGACACGAGGCGGCACCAATGGATAGAATAATGCAAAGCAAAGGCATTGTCCGCGCACCCTGGTTCAATAGCCGGTAACGTGGGACCCGCCAGGAAGTCACTCTCCCGTCTCGAAAGTACCAGAGCTGCTTGCACACTACTGGACAGGCCATAAGTTCTACCATGGGGAAGCCAGATATACGCCAACCGAAGCTAAATTTTGAAACGACAAAGCGGAGTGCCTGAAACTTGCAAGCTGAGCAGGAGGGCGACAGGGGGGAAGGTGCCCAGGGAGGTGCGCCCCCACAATCTGCGGAAATGCAAAGCATTCTTCAAGAGGTTCAACAGGGCTTCGCCACCATTGTTGATAAAGTGGACAGAATATCGACGCACATGGATGCCATCGCGCATAAACTTGAAGGGCATGAGGACCGCCTCAAGGAAGCCGTACGACGCATATCGGATACTGAAGATACAACGTATAGGACCACGACGCAACTTGCCCAAATGGACAAGCTGTTGAAACTCATTGCGGAAAAAAATGAGGATTTAGAAGCGCCCAGTAGGCGCAATAACATTTGCGTCCTTGGAATTCCTAAATCAACCAACACGGGAAGAATGGAGGAGTTCGTTGAGACGTTGCTGGTGGCGTCGATTGGAGCTGAATCCTTTTCTAATCAATTCATAGTAGAACGAGCTCATCGCACCCTGGGCCCGCGCCCACCACCGGGTAGTACACCGCAACTTATCATAGCAAGACTCTTGAATTATAGGGACCGCGACGTTGCCCTCCGGTTAGTGAGGAGCAAACAACAACTGTCCTATGAAGGGAATGCTTTCTCCATATACCCGGATTTCACACCTACAGTTCAGGAAGAGAGACGCAAATTCACGAAAGTGAAAAACAAACTGCGCTTGGCCCAAATCGATTACGCATTGCTGTATTCAGCCTGCCTCAGAATTACTCATCAGGGCAAGCAACGATTTTTCACGAAACCGCAACAAATGGACAAATTCTTTTTTTTATTTTTTATTGAGAGTTCATATATAACAATACAGTACAAGAGACATGACATATTTGAAATCCAATTAATACAGTCTAGAAGTAAAGAATATTGAAAACAACCATACAGTTTTTAGTTATAACATTTAAATTATAGAGTGCAAAATTGTGTAAGAGCAAACAGGCAATAGACTTTCACTAATATTCAAAAGATTTTGTTAGAATTAAAACAATATAAGGACTTTAAATTCCCTGTGAGATTTCTCAGTTAATTTTTCATAGCTAGATTTGTAAAGTGCATCGTGCATATACATAACGAACTTAATAAGCCAATTTTAAATCCGATTAAATAGTAGCAAGGCAAATTTAAGGATCAAACCCACTCCAAAATGTATCATATTTTTTCAGAGCCCCTGATCTTAGAGCGTATTTTCTTTCCCTATCCTGGATTCGGAGTAATTTTATCTTCCATGCTTGGAAAGATGGGACAAGGTCTGTTTTCCAGGACTGTAATATAAGGGATTTAGCTATTAAAGAAGCTATAAAAAGGGACTCATCGTGTTGGGTATGAATAGAAGAGCAACCTAGGACGGAAGTCAATTCATCCAGTACAATATTAGTTTTAAGGACAATTGAGAGATATTTTTCTATTTCCTTCCATAATACCTGGATTTTGGAGCATTCCCAAACAATGTGTTTCCACGTGCCTTTTCCTTCACATCGGAAACATTTGTCAGCTACTTGGGGGAAAATATTATGCAAAAAGGACGGAGTTCTATATATCAACCATTTGTTAAAGAATTGCATACGTTTAAAATTTGCTCCTCGAAAAATGGTTTTATTAAACTTATTTATTTTGTCCCATACCTGTTGATTAATTGTAATATCTTCCCTCTTTTTCCATCTTTCAGTAATCTTGCTGTAAAGGTCCTGATCTTTACCTTCTCTTGGTGTTTTAATCCAAATACTCATTTTCTTTTGTGTTTTGTTGTTAAGGATAGTGAAAATATTTTCTTTCATGAATAGATTTCCTATAGTGAGTTCTCTAAGTTTTCGATTTATCCTGATGAAGGACCAGTTCAGCATGCAGTGCGAATGGATTAACTGACTATTGATTTCATCCCAGGATTTCCATCTGTTGCCCAAGAGGAAGTCTTCAATTTTCTCAAAGCCATTCTCCTTCCAAATAGTTAATATATCTTTGTCCATAAATCCAGCGTCTCCCAAGCTAAAATTCATAAAATTTGTCTTGCTGCTAAAATTAGGTAATCCATAGAATTTAAAAAACTGAGTTTTCACCTTAAAGATCCACTGCAGGGATTTATAGTGTACTTTTTTTGGACCTTTAGTGATTCTCACTGGGTCATAGATTTTCAATTCCAACAGCATCCTTTTAATAAAAAAATCATCCGACTCATGGAAATCTAAAACAGAAAACCTGTGACTATAATGTGCAAAAGACGCAAAATAATATTCTCTAATATTTGGGAGGGACAATCCTCCTTGTGTAGATGAAAAATACAAAGTGC
Organism: Lissotriton helveticus; assembly: GCF_964261635.1. Classification (NCBI taxonomy): domain Eukaryota; kingdom Metazoa; phylum Chordata; class Amphibia; order Caudata; family Salamandridae; genus Lissotriton; species Lissotriton helveticus. The sequence goes on from NC_136061.1 coordinate 309,718,994, forward strand.
TCAGTGCAAGTCTGGAAGATTTTTTTGCCCATAGGAAAGAAGAAATCAGCGCTTCTACTTTTTTAAAATAAGAGGCCTGAATTACGCAGGGAATTGCACAAAAAAGGAAATTAAAAAGGGGTAATACTGACATACGAATTAGCGATGCCCGCCCTATAATAGACAGGGGTAACAAATTCCAACGGTCTAAAAGTGAGCCCACCTTTTTTAATAAAGGTAAAACATTTAGTGCAAAAAGGTCGTCTAGGCTATCTGAAACAAATATTCCAAGATATCTTTTTGGATTCGTGTTATATATCCGCCTGAATTCCGGAGCTAAAGTGTCTATAGTGCAGTTCACCAGAATAATTTCAGTTTTGTTTACATTAATTTTATAACCCCCTAGCTTTTGAAAAGAAGAGAAGATTTTTAAAATCCTCCGTTGACTAGAGGGTTTAGAATCTATAAAAAGGGCAATATCATCTGCATACAGTTTTATATTTGTCATTCCTAATATTGGGGCTGTGTCAGCTTTAATATTCCTGATGGCAATTGCGAGAGGTTCGATAAATAATGCAAATAATATTAGCGACAGGGGACATCCCTGTCGCGTACCTCTAGTGACTTTACAGGACCCAATATTTGTATTATTAATGATAATTTGTGCCCTAGAATTCACATACAATTGTCGTAGGAGAAAAATAAAAATATTCGGGAAATTAAAACTACGTAAAATTGCAAACAGGCAATCCCAAGAGACTAGATCGAAGGCTTTCTCCGCATCTAAAAACCAAATTTGAGCCTTCACCTTATTAGTTTTAAAATAATCTAGTGCCTTCAATAAAAATGTAGTGTTGGAATGAAGGTGTCTGCCTGCAATGAAACCGCACTGATCGTGAGCTACCAGGGATCCTATTATTTTATTTAATCGGTTTGCTAAAAGTTTTGTAAAAATGTTATAATCTGTATTCAGAAGGCTAATCGGGCGGTATGAATTTATATTTTCCTTGTCCTTTCCCTTTTTTAAAATACTGACCACCACCGCTATATGGAAGGAATCCGGTGGGGGACCACCTTGGAGTAAGTTATTAACTAATTTCAGAAGTTCTTTGCGTAGTGTTCCCTCAAATCTTTTAAAAAATTCGATGGGAAGGCCATCCTCACCGTTGGCCTTACCTATGGGGAAAGACTCTATCACTTCCTCTAATTCCAATAATGTGAAATCTTGAGTAAGATCATTATTGCCCTCAGGGTCTAATTTAGGTATTTCAAGTTGCTCTAAAAATTCCAAGGTAGAGTCAGATGTAGCCCCTTCAGATACTTGATAAATTCCCTCATAGTGTTTTAAAAACAGTTCGCCAATAGAGGTGGTGGTCTTAACTTGTATTTTAGTAGTAGGGTCTAATAGCTGATCTATTCTATTGTGAACCTGCTTTTCTTTAGATTGCCAGGCCAGAAGCTTTCCTGTATATTCACTCTCTTCATATATTTTTTGTGCATATAGGTTGCTATTTGTCTCGCCTAAATCATAGTAAAAGTTCTTCATTTTGCATTTTGCCACGTTGAGTTTGTGACCAGAGATCTTAGATCTGACCCTAAAATGCTCTTGGGCTGCCTGTGAAAGTTCAGTTTGGAGTTTGATTTTCTCCTCCCTATTTGCCCTCAGTTTAGGGATTTCTTTAGATGTAATTATTCCACGAAGAGCGGCTTTAAAAGCATCCGAGATTATATTTAATGGGGCTGAACCTCTATTCTGTATAAAAAAATGCTCAATCCTATCGTTAATATCTGTGCACCATTGTTGGGCAAGGAGATTAAGTTTATTAAAAAACCATCTACTTTTAGATCTAGGTTCATGATTCCCCAGATTGACCTCCATACAAAGAGCTGCATGGTCTGAGAAAGCATTAGGTAGATGGGCATAGTTGTATAATACTAAATCATGGGATGACAGAAAAAAATCTAACCATGACGCTGAATTGTATTTTGCTGAGTGGCATGAATACTCTTGATAGGATTTAACTTTCGCCAGTGGTCAATAAGATCAAGATCTATTTTACAACTTTGGACTGCTAAAGCATCTTGGGGTTTATTCTGTCGACGATCTTTCTTAGTCGAGTCCAATCGCGGGTTTTGCAATAGATTAAAATCTCCCCCCCAGATTATTGTCCCGTGCAGACCAGTTATTGCCTGTTTTACTTGTAGAATGACTTGAGGGTCGTCAAGAATTGGTGCATAAACTGTAGCAAGAATAACACTGACGTTATTTAATTTACCGTGTGCAACTGCCCATCTACCTCTAAGGTCCGTGCAAGTCCCTTCAAGATTAAACCCTACATGTCTCCCTATTAATATGGAAACTCCTCTCTGAGCCATACCAGCAGGGGCAGATATGTTATAGCCCACCCAGCTTTTGAAGAGTTTAACTGACTCTGCATGGTCTTTATGATGGGTTTCTTATAAATAGATGACATCTGGTGAAAGGTTTTTCAGCCAGCACTCAGTAGCATTCCTTTTACGAACGTTATTCAATCCATTAACGTTTAAAGCCATATTATTTCATGTTCGAGATGTTGGGCGTGACCCTCAACTAATACGCTAGTGTGCAAATTTGCAAAAATAGAGTCAACAGCAACAACACATATAATCAATAAATAATATATATATATATAGCAGTCTAGACCCATAACATAATAGCAGCGGATATTCACAGGAGCATTCGTGAAGAGACTGGATTTAAATGTGGAAATATGCAAGCAAACATATACGAGATGTTGAACGTGGCCCTCAGTAAATGTGCAAGTGTGCAAATCTGCAAATAAACAAACAACTGCAGCAGCAACAAATATAACCAATAGGTAATATAAATGTATATAACAATATAGGCCAATAGCATAATAGCAGCAAATATTCATAGAAATATTCCTAGAGAATCTGAGATTAGGTGTGCAAATCTGCAAACGGGCATACTCGAGATGAAGGACGAGGCCCTCAGGAAATGTGAAAATGTGCAAATCTATAAATATATAAACAACAACGAATTCTTGAAGCATTTGAAACGCACAAGCCGCGACAATTCACCTCGGAGGGTGCAGAAGATGACTTACAATGAATGCTTCCTTAACGAATAATGTATTTGAGGGGCGGTGTTAACACAATAAATGTCTGACTGCTGGAACTGTGTTTGCAGGATACACAAATGGGTCAGCTAGCGGGCCCCTCTGAGCCCGTTTTGATGGCATGCCAGACACCGTCTGCCCCGGTCTATGCACATTCATCCCACCTGGCGCAGGCTAAAAGGGCGAGGGATACCTGTGCCGTCACTAGGGGCTTTCCCCCAACGGGTGTTCCCCTTCTAGGGTTAGCTGCGTATTTTATGCAGCACATGTTTGGACATTTTTTCTCCTACTTATTGGGGCTAAGGGAGGGAGGTTGGCCACTCATTTCTGGCAAGTTAGGGTTGCTTCAGTGGGAGGGGTTGGGATGTGGAGGGAGTTTGCACATTTGAGGTACTTTGGCGGGTGGGGGAGGACGGAATGGAAGTTCAAGAGTTATATCTAGACAGACAACAGATACATGTGGCATTCTTGCAAGAAACTCACCTAGATCCGAGGGCCCAAAATCACTCTGGCAAAAGGTGGGCAGGATGACGATTATTTACCTCCTACTACCCATATGGACGTGGGATGACAATACTCTTTAACAACCAAACATGATTTGAGCTGGCAGGGGTGACGCAGGTTACACACGGCAGATATGTTATTGCATGGGGGAGACTGGGCAGAGACTCAATCATGTTTGCAAATTGTTATGGGCCTAACACTGACAGTCCAGAATTTTTTACAGACTTATGGAGCAAAATCCTGACCATTAGTTCCACCCACATAATCTGGGGGGGGGGGGATTTCAATGTTGCTCTGCAACCTCATCAGGTTAGATCCAACGCGGCAGCACATCACCCTACCAACGCACAGGAGGTATTGAAAGGCATAATGGAAGATGGTGGGTTAATCGATAGCTGGAGATACACACATCCACAGGCACAGGAAGGTACACACTTCACGTCACATAGGGGGACATGGGCAAGGATAGATTACTGCTTGCTGTCCAGGGGGCTGGTGCCTGAAGTATGCAATGTGCTACATTTGGCTAGAACATATTTGGACCATTGTCCAGTGAAGGTATCGCTCACACCCCCCGGGTATGATAGCCCTAGGCCGAGTTGGAGGCTGCAACCCACAGCTTTGCTTCATACAGTTTTTCAAGCAGAATTAGGGGATGAAATCCAGGACTTTTATTTTACCAGAAATAAAGGATCCGTAGAGAGTGTAGAATTGATTGGGGAGTCGTTCAAAGTGATAATAAGTGGGTTCTGCATCTCAAAGAGCTTTGGGGTGCTAAAAGACATACGGCATACCTTACAAACATTAGAGCGATATTTAAGGGGATTGGAGAGGCAAATGAGCAGTGGGGTGGCAGGGCAAGCACAAAGTACTTTTTGAGAAAAATTATCAGAATATGAGGAAACTGCACAGAGAGAGGTGAAGTTTAGGGGATGCTATTTGATAGTACGGAAGTATGGGGAAGGGGAGAGGCCAGGTAAGGTATTGGCAGAAATGACCAGACACCCCCGTTTTAACACCCACATACTGGAGATACACGGACCAGGAGAACTACTGTACTGAGATTCACCAGCCATACTAGACGCATTTACCACACACTTTAGTACGTTATACACTTCTCAGAGAAGTGGTTCAGCAGATCTAGATGATTTCATGGGGGAGGTAGCACTGGGATGGCTCAGTGATATGCAGCGAGAATTTCTCTGTCTCCCGTTTGAACTAGACGAAATTAGGGAAGCAATAATGCAACTGAACAACGGGAAAGCGCCTGGATCAGACGGCCTACTGGCTGAATTTTATAAAAGCTACATTGATATCATGGCGCCGGTGCTGAAAGAGGTGTACGACGAATCTTGAGAGATAGGAGTACTTCCCCCCTCGATGAAAGAAGCCATAGTTACATCCCTGCTGAAGCCCGGGAAACCCCCTGACTCTTATGATTCATATCGGCCGCTGTCACTGATGAACTGTGACACAAAGATATTAGCAAAAGTGCTGGCCATTCGCCTTTCACTTTTAATGGACAAACTCATACTACCGGACCAATCAGGGTTTGTACCGGGCAGGGCTATGTCACCTAACCTTAGGACCCTGTTCTCATTGAGCCAGACAGTTGCACCTGAATTCCCACTCGCCGCGGTGTTCTTGGATGCCACCAAGGCGTTTGACTCGGTGGAATGGGACTACCTATTCAGGATTCTACAGAGAATGGGGTTTCCACAATAATATATAGTGGCTCAAATTATTGTAAACCCAGCCCACTGACAGAATATTGATTAACGCGCATCTATCTCTGCAACTTACAATCTCCAGAGGCACACAACAGGGGTGCCCGCTCTTCCCACTTTTGTTCGCCATTGCGGTAGAACCGCTGGCCTCCAGAATACATCAGGTTCATCAAGACAAGGCATTCCGGTGTTGCCTACAACAAATATTAATATCACTCTATGCAGATGATATAACGCTATACGTCAGAGATCCACAAACCAATATAAATCCACTATTACGAGAGGTAATAAGATTTGGTAGACTGTCAACAGTTAGTATCAACTGTGGGAAATCTCAAATTTTTCCTCCTACACCAGCGTTGGGTCAGTTCCAACTTGATTTCCCATTGGAATGGTATCACACAGAACTGCGGTATCACGGTGTGCAGGTAACTAGAGATAAGGAAGAAACTATAAGAGCGAATTACGGCACGGCCGTCACACGCCTAACTACTAACATTACATGTTGGATATCACTACCCCTCTAGCTGGCGGGAAGGGCATCCCTCATAAAAATTATAGTACTGCCACAATTCCTGTATTTATTTCTCAATGTTCCCTACCATCCTGGGCGATACTTCTTCAACACATTGCGTTCCGAACTTACTAGACTGTTCTGGGGAGGGAAGCAACCACGACTAAAATGGTCTATACTAACCAGGCCTTATGACCAAGGGGGGCTAGATGACCCAGATTTCGAGGTGTATTTCCTGAGTGCTCATGCGCATTATGCCTACTACTGGGTGTATCGCCCACAATATATAGGCCCCAGGTGGCGGTTGAAGACTGGCTTGCGGACCCGGTACCACTAAATGGGCTGATTTATGGACATGTATGCACTCACGCGACAACGCCCACTACCGTCACTAGTACGGTAAATGCATGGAATCAGATAACCTCACTCTCAGATGTACCCCTTCTCTATTCCCCCAGATTGCCGCTCTCTTACCATCCTAGCCTATCCTTATTACAGGAAAAGGGATTCCTGGATTTATGTATGCGTGCCCATATCAACACATGGGGCGATCTCTTTCAGGTGGGGACATTTCGCACACTGGAGCAATTTGTACAGGGGGTGCAGCACACCCCCCTGGATGTATTTCTAAATGTGTGACTGCAACAAGGAATGCTGTCAATTCTTCCCGATTTCCCGCAAGAGCCAGAATGCTTGGTCCCACTACATCAAATGCTGGGGTCCACGGATGGGAAACATCTGGTGTCAAGCTTATATAGCACTATACTCATGCATAAAGTGGAAATTGTTAGCCTTGCCAAACTGCACTGGGGAGAAGAACTAGGGCAGGACATCACTGATGACCAATGGCAATACTGCTGCCTGCAGACAGCACAGATCTCGGCAGTTGCAGGTTGCGAGTAATACACTATAAGTACTTACATCGACTATATTATACCCCGGCAAAGAAGCTAAGGTTTCACTTGACAGATAATGACAGATGTGAACGATGCAAACAACCAGGGGCAGGTTTCCTACATCTAGCATGGGATTGTACAAAGATCAGGAATACTGGCAACAAGTGTTTATTGCATTGGAGAAAATGGTTGCTAGCGAGTTAGAGAGAGATTCACTGCTTGCATTGCTTGGTTACACAGCACAGATACCTAAAACATACAGAATGTTCATAGCTATGTCCTTTGTACTGGCAAAACAAAGGGTGGCCTGTAGGTGGGGGAGAGGCCGAGCTCCGAAATTTAAGGAATGGATGTCAGATCTATTATATTGCCAAAAACAAACTACCACATATGCAGAACTGCTACCGCATGCCTCCACACCCCGAGATATATGGGGGCCACTACAAAGTTTTCTCCTGTCACAAGAACCCGAGGATACACCCGCTATGCCACCATCGACAAATGATTAATAGGAGTCCTGTCTCAGTCATTGGTCTAATTCCCCTTTCCTTTCTATGTCATAGGAACATAACGCGTGATGTAGCTACTTGATTGACAGGGGTCCAAGTGCCCAGATGGGAAAAGAAATGCTATCTTACTGCTCGGGTTTGTACTGTCGCCTTAGAACAGCCCATGTGTGATGCTGAATTGTAGTAATTAATTGCTCTGAGTTGCCGCTCTTTACGTAATTGTATTGCGCTACATAAGCTATTGGAAATGGAATCTATGTCAACAGAGACTGAGAATATTACATGTCAATTCACTGTGCTTAATGTGGATATGTGTTAGTTTGTAACAATATAAAATCACAAATAAAGTTTGAAATAAAAATAAAAAGGATTGACCATACATTGTGCTCTGTCGAAGCTCTGTGCCGTCTCCGACAAATGTATCGATACTGATTTTATAAGGTAACTCACAGGACTACCTCATTCTGGATCTAGACTTTTTATTTTGTAAAATATGTCAGAGACATGAAGATATATATCATAAAACAATTCCAATACTTTGCTTCAGCGTATTGCTTCTCATGTAAGAAGCAAATAAAACTCCTCTTCTTTTAATGACTGCTTAAGAACTTTGCAAGAGTTGGTGCTATTGACTCTACTTACAGTGGTCAAGTGGACATGTCTGCTAAACCCTTCTCTCCAAAGCTCATACCAGAAAGATGCTTTTAGCAAGTGGATTTGAGACCTAAAGTTGATGCCAAAGGGCTTGCAAGCTGTAATCAGGCCATCCTTTTCACACCTGACTAGTGGCTTCAAGAGGTTTATCAAGGACTCATACTGTGGAGCCGATCTATATCAATGTTTTTCATATACTAGGTGGAATACGTAAAATTCTGCATTCTTTGTCCTTCGAAATGGGTTAAATATTTTTTTCCTATTTCTTCTGTATCTTTTTCTTTCTTCTGAGCTAATTGACAGTGAAGCATCAGGAGGTATGATATTTATCTCACTCCCATCCTTTAGGGATATTATTAGCCTCTTGGAAGAATTTATTTTTTGTTTCACTTTCGGTTATTTTTAAGATACCGCATACTGCAGTGAGTCCATCCAAAACAAAAGATTCCCCCTAGCTCCCATTCCCTGAGGAGTAAAATCAGTTCTAGCATTGTATATAACAAAAACAAGAGTTTTTACTTGTTTGAAGAAAATGTACTCTAATTACTGATTAACCAAGTCATTATCTCTAGTATAAACCTAATATTGATGCTCACTTTGAGGAAGTGCAATGGAGAGCAGTAATTTTCAATGAATAATTTTCCTTTGTAACATACAGAGAAAAGTATGAACTTGAAAGAAAACAAATCAGACTTGCTAGATTATTTCTTGAGATACAATTATTGTATGACAGGTTTTCAGAAGGGGTGTGATCATGTTCACTGGGTAATATGGAGTGATTAGTTACATAATCAATGTGTGCAAATAAGAAATATATCTTCAAGTCGATATGGTAATTTTTCACTGACGTATGATAATGAATATATATTACATACCGATGGGGTGCCCAGATAAGGCCAACATTTTAGGATGCTACATAATAGAATTTTACAAGTAATTTAAATGGAACAAATTTACGTAGCGGTTATCCTGAATATCTGACATGGATCCAGCCACCCTGAATCTATGCTGGACGTCCCTCTTACACATGGCTCTGCATGAAGTGTAAATTATAAAAAAAACAATGTTCTTATTCTTTCTAGGACCTTTTTTGAGGCCAGAGAAATGAAAAAACACAGCACACCTCTATTTTTAAACGTCCTCAAATTACATTATTTTTGCTGTAGTTAGGCATATTCAGGCTACTAAATTTACAGTAGTTGCTAGACCAGAGCCATAATAAATCAATTATTGTGATTGACTATGTGTAAAAAAGATGGTGTCAGTGGAAGTTGGAGAGTCTAGAAAGGGCTCTAAGGACACCTTTATTAGGATGAACTGGCAGGAAGAGTCTAGATAATTGGCAACTTTGATTTCTGGCTGCTTCCTTCTTTGTATGTCCCACTCCCGCATCCTTACATGGGCCTTCGGGTGAGTTGGCAGGGTGGGATGGGAGCTGAGAGAGGCAGTGCTTCTGATTAAAATATATAAGAAGTGTCTTACAGTTTTGCTAGTGAGTTGAAGTGAGGCACAAGTTAAATAATGGATAAGAAAGACATGAAGAATGAATGAATATTCATGGTGATTGATCCTCAATCTCATCATATACGAATATGGATTATAACCATGTCAAGGGCCATTCTGTTTGCAATTGAATTTAGGAAAATGAAATCCTGCGATGACTTCCCGCCTCGCTCTCTTCCATGGATACTCTGCCCCTTAGTGACTTTCATGAACTAAAACCAGCTCACACAGGAGTAAGGTAAGCGGTGGTAGCGGTGTGCTGTTTTTACCCAGTTGTTTCAATAGAGGGTTTTTTTTTGTTGCTGTCAATTAAAGTATTTGTAAGGAGGACATTGAACAGTTTGTCCTGAAGGCAAATATTCTATTCTGTCTGGGCATGCCTGTGATCTTTATGTTCAAAATGAGCCAGATAAGCCCTTGGTTTAACAATGTAATGCTCTTTTGATCCAGGTATTTGATCAGAAGCTCCTTCTAGGAGGTGATTAATTCAGCTCTAAATAATGCAATGGCACCGTGGGGGTTGGAGAAACAACCTTCAGAAACCAGAAGCAAAATAATGTGTTTATCGCTTCACTAGAGATCTGTCAGTCCCAGCATGCAGCCGGCAAAGATGATCATTGTAATGCAGCCTTCCATCTCTCAAAGCCCACAACAGACTGCTCTGTTTGTATCCTTACACTGGTAGGTCATTTGAAGGGATATTGGATGGCATTCTCTGACCATGAGTTCTGTCAGTCATCTCCTCCCCTGAGCTCCACTCCCCACTCTCAGGCTGCACTGGAGTAATTGTCATTGGACAGAAGGTCCTGGTCCAAATGAAGGAATCTCAAATTCAATTGATTTGAATGTTGTACAAATTCACCACCTAATTTTACGACTGAAGGGAAAGGCAGTACGGGGACTTTAGCTTCCACGCTGTTAGTACAATGACTGGCGATGGGTGAGGTGTACAATAGTATCACGTACGTTTGTATCCTTACACTGGTAGGTCATTTGAAGGGATATTGGATGGCATTCTCTGACCATGAGTTCTGTCAGTCATCTCCTCCCCTGAGCTCCACTCCCCACTCTCAGGCTGCACTGGAGTAATTGTCATTGGACAGAAGGTCCTGGTCCAAATGAAGGAATCTCAAATTCAATTGATTTGAATGTTGTACAAATTCACCACCTAATTTTACGACTGAAGGGAAAGGCAGTACGGGGACTTTAGCTTCCACGCTGTTAGTACAATGACTGGCGATGGGTGAGGTGTACAATAGTATCACGTACGTTCTGTCATTAATTTATTTAGGGAGCTTGAGGCTGTGGGAGTCTTTTATGCAAGCATTTTGAAATGCTGTGACTGATCACATTGGGAAGGTGCTCAATGTAGGCCCAGGGGTGGTTCCTCCGTTATAGCGGAAGAGCGTCACTACACTGAAATGCCCACAGAGATGGAAAAATAAAATGGCAAGGAAGTTAATTCATTACCATTTTATTTTTCGTCACCCACCCCGAAAGGAGAGTCAAGGCGGGGGGCGCGCCGCTGCTGAATGGCAGGAGCAGCAGGGAGGAGGGTGGGCTGCCTTTTGCACTTGTCTCTTTGGCCAGCCACACATGCTCACTTTAAACCCCTCTAGCCCAGGTGTCTTAAGACAGCTGGGTTAGACAAAGCAAAAGCCTCCGCTGCTCTCGTGAGCGCTGATAGAGCCCCCGACCACCAATTTTGGTGCTGCTCTGATGCTGTGAGAGCAGCGCCAGGATTGGTTAGGCGAGTTAGCTGGGGTCCTGGAGTTACAAGGGTAGAAGACCAGAGCAAGGACGATGTACCAACAACCACAGTAAGTACATTTTGAGTTTGGTTACTTAATTGTTTTGATTCTATGATACCAACCCCCCCCCCCCCCGCTCAACCACCACCCATTTACCTGCACTGCCACTTGCGGAAGTTGACAGCCGCCACTGTGCACGACTCTTTTCTTGGTGAAGCAGGATTTCTACCACTATGTCAAAAGGATGATACAGCAGAAAAAAGTACTTCTTATTATATTTGCTTGGCAGTAGAAAAGGACACCATAACATGGACTCGGGATCACTGATATATTCAGAATTTCCTCGTCCACAGAAGAAGAAACGACCTCGACTGACTAGGAGAGGGTAGCTGTTTATATAATTTACTGGAATTGCTGGCCAGCAGAAAGAGCATCAGTATAACAATTTAGTGGAATGGTTTTTGCAAAGTCTAGTGTTTGCAGAGGATTTTGGAGTAGGGTCACTTTATTTTCCTGACCCAAAAGTTGTGGTGGTTGGGAAGTATAATTGTGAAGCATTTGTGCCCATAACTTCTACATTCACGGACTAAAGTGCCAGCCAGGGCTATTGAATTATAATATCAAATCAAATTTTCAATATGCTCACATGAGAACAATTTACATATTATGAATTTTAGTAGAGATCATTTGCATATTTGCTGATCAGACTGAATCTTACTATTATGTGGCTTTTCCGAGCCCACCCTATGTCAAATCCATTATTCAGCTTCTTTAAATGTACCTCTCCATGAGTTTATTCATTTCTAACATGGGTTAATTTGCACGCCTCACATTTCTCTGGTGGCTAGTTATATATTCACAGCCCAATTGCATTTAAATGACATCACTTATTGCGTTTTATTTGAAATGTCAGTAAGTCGTTTCATTTTATTTGCAATGCAACAAAGCAAAATTAAGGATATGAGACTGTCCGAGATCATAAAATTTGTATTTTTTCAAGCGGGAGTGAAAAGCGCCCAATGTTAGGACAGTGTGGTCAGAAAGAGGCTGTGAGATGCTTTCATTCAGAGTAATTGATCTAAATTCTGATGGAGCATGAGGAGGAGGAAGCCTCGACAATAACAAAATGGATTTGAGAGGTCCAGGGAAGACGATGGGTCTTTCACATACAGAGATGGATAAGATGGAGAACAATTGCCAGGGATATATATACCTGAATACCTTAATGTAGCACCAACATTGTAGGCAAAAATGAACATGGTCCCAGCGAAATAAGAGAAGGCATGAATAAATATAAGCTGAGAAATGTAGTTTTGAGAGAAGACAGATAACGAAATCAAAGAATGGCCGAGGGGCTGACTGTTTAGAGACAAGGCCTCTGAATATTAGAAGTGTAATCCAGAAGGGAACAATGGAAGCCACATTAAAGTTTTTGTGGATTGAAAATGAAGCACAGAGCAGGTTTTATATAAGTAACAGTCAGGGTTCGTAATGGTAGGAGCAATAGAAGAGGTTGCCGTGCGATGTGAACCAAATAAAAGAGTAGTCAAATGTTAAAGGCATGTTGTCTGGGATGGTAAGAAGGAAAGCATTAAAGATGGAAAGAAGCACATTGACAAGTCAAAGCCAAGCCTAGGACTGTGAGAAGCGGGTCAGAAGAGTAGTTACGTTTCTCTCATCCGGAAAGTGACGGGATAGAGAAACATGCATTTGCAAAGCAATGGGTCTCACATTTGCGAGAGTTTAAGCTATTGTCATTGAAAATGACAATGCCTTTTATTTATCTGTTTTGATAATTAACACATAAATAAAAGGCATTGTCGTTTACAATGGAAATAGCTCAAACTTGTAAATGCGAGACCTTTGTCTCGGGCTGCTTGGAAAGATAAAGCACGCATGGCACACTGAATGTTGCAGGAAAGCATGTCTTGCCTGAACTAGGAGAAACTCATAAAAGAAAATAGTGCTTAGAGACTAAACAAGGGACGACTTCCTGTACATAAACAAACCATGGCATTTTGCTAATTTCCATGTGTGCTGCACAAGGCAGCAAACATGGAATTACAAAAACGAGGAGAAATTAAGCATTTCTCCTCATTTCACCATCTTCAGACCAGGATTTTTCTGGTCTTAAATTTGGTGCTGCCACCTATTATCACCGCCCTTGATTATAGGTGGTATCGTCGATTTCAATGGGTGATGAGGTGGTATGCCCACCGCAACACCCACTGCACACCCCCTTTCACGCTAAGTTTGTCGTGAAAGAGGCCCTATTCTCAAGGCAGTGTTAAGCCACATTAAGTGGGTTAACACTGCCTTGAGAATAGGGCGCTAGCCCAATTGCCACGGGAACGTAAAAAAGTAGACGTTCCTGTGTCGATAGGGGCTTGAGAATATGCCCCTGAGTGTCTTGACCTTTTTAAGGCATAAAGCCTACATCCTTCCTGCTTGAGTTTTACATACCTCTTCAATGAGATACATCTCAAAAACATCCAGCCAAAAGTCCACCTCTTGCGAATTTTCCTGGGTGATGTTTTCACAGTGCAGATGTAAACTTATGGAAGAGACAATGCAGAAGAACAAAAATATGCAACTGAGAGCAATGGTTGCTTAGCATTGGTGTATTCAGAAAATTCCCATACAATCTTCTGTATCGCCACTTTTGTGACCTTTCTCGTCTGCCTTGTTCTGCTTCAAGAAGCAATCTGGAGGAGCTTTGTATTGTATAACAATAGAGTGTGAAATCATGAGGCAGCGTAGGAGGCTCTTTCCTGAAGATGCAGAGAGGTTACCCAAAGTACTTGCTACTAAACACAATATTGTAATATCTGGCGTGCTGCCATGGAAGCATTCCTTTAGTCTTCCATCCATGACGTCTAGCGGGGGTCTCAAGGGCCTGCGTGACTCAATGACCTATATAGTCCTTGGAAGCATGGGAACACAATACTAATGTGAGCTACTCTTCACGCTTTGAGTTTTTGGGGGCATCGAGTTCGAACAGCCAATGCTTACTCTTGAAGATTGGTGAGGGACCTGCATCTTGCATAGCCAGGACATGTATCACTCACAATAAATATAATATCCACACAATGTCATTGTTTAAAGAAAAAGAGATAACATTGGTTGTATGTTTAAACCACTACCTCCTTAATCACGAGTGCCTAAACCATGAATTCTAAACAACAACCCAATCTTAAGCACTATGTAAAGAACTACGACATACTGAACAACGAATTCCCCCACCCCTAAACACTAACACAATCCCCTCCTACCCCCTTAAAACGTATTCGATTCTCCCCAACCCCCTAAAAACGCACTCTATTCTCCCCAACCCCCCAAAAACTAACTCGATCTTCTCCCCCCGAAAAACTAACATGATCCCCTCCCACCTCTAAAAACAAAATCGATTCTCCCCAACTCCCTAAAAACTAACTTGATCCCCTCCCACCCCAAAAAACTAACATAATCACTTGCCACCCCAACAAAACTAACACAATCCCCTCCCACACCCTAAAAACGAACACAATCCCTCCATGCGCCTCAAAACTAACCTGAACCTCCCACCCCTAAATACTAACTCGTTCCCCTCCCACCCCCTAAAAACATACACAATCCCTCCAAGCCCTTAAAAACTAACCCAAACCCCCACCCCCTAAAAACGAACTTGATCTCTTCCCACCCCCTTAAAACTTACAAGAACCCTCCAAGCCCCTTATAAACTAACCCGAACCCATCCACCCCATTAAAACTAACTTAATTCTCATCAACTCCCTAAAAACGAAGTCAATACCCTCCCAGCCCCTACAATCTTACACAATCCCCCCAAGCCCCTAAAAAATAACCTGAATCCCCCACCCTTTAAAACTTACCCAAAACCTCTTCCCTTTTCCTGCCCAACACTCCTCTGAACTCCGCCCTCCACTAACACTAGACCGTCTTAAACTGTGGTTCAGCCTAAGTCGTTGCTCGTGCAAGCCATTGTTCGGCTTGCGTGACTCCGGAACTCGTTGTTCGGGAGTCGTTCATATATATTTATGTTATATGATCTGTAATGTTAAGGCATTTTATGGCACAATCAATTTGAATACACAGAGATCAGTCCTTTTGGGGTATTGCTCCAAGCCCTCAAATGAGACAACCAAGAAGTCTACTCCAGGTACTCCCTGTATTTTTCTACATGCTTTTTTCACATATATTTTTGGTTTATCCCTAGGCATGGGACTTACAGCTAGATTCATCAAAGACCCGTTTTGCGAGTCTCTAATAGCGATTCATAAGGAATCGCTATTAAGGATTTGCAAAACGGGATTCATGTACGAATTGCAAAAAATATTGCGATTCCTACATCTTCCTTATTTGCGATTAGCAAATTGCTAATCGCAAATAAGGATGCGAATTCAAGGGTGCCAGGGGTGTCCAAAGGACACCCTGTAGCACCCCTGAAATGCAAATTTACACAGGTGTTGCGCACACACATGTCTGTGTGTATAACATGCAATTAAGAAAAATGCACTAAAGTGCTTTTTTCAATTTTTTCGCTATTTACCACGAAGTCAGACTTCGTGGCAAATAGCGGCCAAAAATTGCGAATTCGCAATTTAAAATTGGTTAATGAATTGCATTTAAGGAATCTCAAATAGAGATTCCTTAAATGCAATTCCTCGCAAATATGCGATTTCGCAAATAGCGATTTTTGCATTTGGGATGATGAATCCCAAATGCAAAAATTGCGCTTGCAAAGGGCCAGATTCTGAGAATCTGGCCCTTTGCGAGCCGATTTTTCTTTCATGAATCTGGCTGTTATTTTTTTTAATGTAGCGGACAAACAGTTTGTTTTTTAACAGATACTCGAACCGTTCCTTTCTTAAATGTAAAACAAGGGGGATCCCTGGTATCAATAATAAAGTGTATCATATATATCAAGGGCTAGTACTTTGATTGTTTGTTCTGAGTGGTGGGCACCCTTGATGTGTTTCCCTCTATGGCTCTCCTTTGTTTGTAGAGTATCTGAACCGCGGCTCAGCCGTGAGAGAATAAAGTCGCTTTGAACATTTGGAGTACTTGTGTGGACAGAAACCTATTGATGTTCTTATCCCGAATACCACCAACGTAGTGGTCCAGCGTTTTTAATAACAGTACATCCTTCACATCCTTCCTCCTTTCCATGGTGACCCACATACTTCTGGTTCAGTTCCGGATACATCACGCAATAGATAAGACTCTTACTGAAAGTGATTAGGCCGGTTCTGGGAGTTCTAAACAATACATATGGAAATAAATCGTTTGGCCTACACAGATGACCAGATCGCACAAATTCTGGCATTCACTATTACCAGATATCCATTTTTGGCAGCAGCCCCGCTAGGGATGAGTGAGAAAAATTATCCAACTCAAAAAATGCCTAATACGTATTGCCCTCCATAGGGCATTGTTGACAGAATATTTGCGTGCTAAAGCTGCACCTGCTAGTCTTCTGGTTCAGATTGAGCCCAAAAGATTTCTAGCAGATAGGCAGTTCCGACTCGATTGGAGCTATATTCCTAATAAGTGCACTAGAGACTGGGGGGCAGATTTACAATAACTGGCGCATCCCTGCATATCAGCAGGGATGCGCCAGTTATTGTGCGCCACAAGTACGCCATCATGGGGCAAAAATGGCACAGATGCGTGATGCATCTGTGCGGTAAAGGCGGCGCATCGCTGGAGTTGCGTCGCAAGCACGACGCAGCTCCAGCAATGCTCTGGGGGGCCCTGTTTTTACAACGCCGCGTCAAACCGTACGCCTGCTTCAAGCAGGCGCAGGGTTTTGACACAGCATTGGCCCAAAATGACTGAGTTAAATCTTGTAGATTTCACTCAGCCACTTTTAGGAGGCGATCCTGCGCCGGAACGTCCCCCCCCTGCGCAGGAACGCCTCCTTCTGGCGCAGGGCTTTACAACGTGGCGCATCTTCCAGATGCATCACGTTGTAAATACCCTGCAGCATGGCGCATCTTTTGCGCCGCCGCTGCGTCACAAAAGTGACGCAACTGCGGCGTAAAAGAGCCGCAAGGGGCTTGTAAATCTGCCCCCTTGGGTACTTCTCATTATAAACACTGCAAAACGACTCAGTGAGGAACTTCTCAAAGCGATCGCAATTTTAGAAGTGGTTTTAAAGAATGACTCCACCATCTCGGATGCCAAGGAACAACTAGCCCGCATCCAGAGTGATCTATCTGACTATAAAACCTACACAGTGAACCAGATAATAAGGGGTCTCTAAAGGAACCTTGATAGGTTCTCCCATGAGTGGGCCTTCCCGTACGTAGAGGATAAGCATTATCAGGCAGAGACAGGCTCCACACAAAATCAACAAAGAACTGGCCGGTTCTATAAAAGTGTACGGTCCAGAACTGCACTTTTGATTAACACCAGCAGTGAGGAAGAGGGTTCTGGTGAACAGCCATCATTAGAGTGCATTTTGCCCCACAGATTCGACAGACTGACCATCTAGATGTTCTCCTGAGAGCATTTTTAGGACAGGACTAACAAGGGAACCAACGAAGAGGTTGAGGGAGAGGCAAGAGCTGAGGCGGACAGGACCGGCATGGCTGAACAACTCTCCAAGAATAACACGCAACAGGAGGAGGGGTCTCCAATGACTCTCTCCATTGTGGTTAATCTGTCTGAGTATGCTCTATCAGAGCCTGAACCTCATGTTCTGAATAAAGGGTTGGGATTTGTCCCCACACCTCAACATGATCCTTTTAAATGAAGGACAGATTGTTTTAAGACTCTGCAAAAAATCACTGCAAAGGAAGCTGTCTTCTTGATGAACCCTTTTCTGAGAATACTGGCATTTTACATCTTGCCTAAAATACACAAATCCCAATGTCCTCCTCCAGGGCCTCCGATTGTATTGGGCATTCAATCACTATTGGAACCGTTGTCCCAGTGTGCTGATTTTTTCTAAGAGAAACAGTGATCAATCAATTAACCAGCTTGACATGACTGACATGCTGAACATCATCATGCTGCAGGACATTGAATAAGAACCCACAACTCAATTCCTTATCACTACATATATTAAATCGCTGTACACCAGCATCCTCCAAGATGCTATGATGGCGGTAGCTTCATGAGCTATTGGTACTCAGGAGTGGTTCTATGATACCCCTAGTCTTTCGTATTGGAGTGCATGAACTTGCACTCAAGTGGAATATCTTGGTCTATGTTAGATTTGGGGGTCTCTAGTTGGCACAGGTAGGTACTTGTGACAAATAGGGACCCTCTCCTCTAGTCAACCCCTGCGAGGTTGCGAGGCGCGAGCAGTCAAGGCTTATTTCAGAGGAGTTGTAGGTTAAGCAGTTGTGCCCACATACAGTAACTCAGTGACAACACTACAGATGGACACCACACAGGTTTTATATAAAAAATAAGTAGACTTTATGTAGAGTTACCACAAGACCATAAACGACAAAAATACACATATACGATTACTTTAAGATGGTAGATTTAAGCTTAGTTCAGTTCAGTTCTTAGATGCGACACTCTGCGTCAATGTACCTTAAGTTGCATTGCGCTTCCACGACAAGCAATGTCGCAGCGATGGGAAATGCGGCAAAGTTCAGATACAAAGAAATAAAGACGTGAAGATCTTCCAGATGCGGCACGCTTCTCGGGGATGCGAGAAGTCCTCGGTTCGATGGGTGGACTGCAGCGGCGACACCCTTACGATGGGACGGCAACAGCTCCAGCGGCGACGCTCTTCTCCACGATGCGTGAAGCTTCCGCTCGATGCGACTGCAGCGGCGACATCCAAGATGCGACGGCAGCAGCTCCGACGGCGGCGCGCTTCTCGGGGATGCGAGATGCTCTTGGTCGATGCGGGGCAATGCGACAGTTCCAGCGGCTACACCCTCCTGCTTCGGAGTTGCGACGGCAGGCACTGCGACGGCAGGCACAGCGACGGCGACACGCTCCGACCTCGTTGCGAGATTCTTCTCCTGATGCGGTGCAGTGCGACGACTACAGCGGCGACACCCTCCTTCTTTGGAGTTGCAACGGCAGCTGCAGCGACAGCGACACGCTTCCTCTTCGTTGCGACACGCTTCTCTCCGATGCGGTGCAGTGCGACAGTTTCAGCAGTGACACCCTTCTTCGGAGTTGCGACGGCAGGCACAGCGACGGTGACACGCTTCTTCTCGGTGAGTCGCGCTTCCAGCTCCTTGCGACACGCAGTTCCTCAGAAGGCCCAAAACAGCAGCAGGCACTTCCACAAGAACTCTGGGGAGCTGGGGGGTGAAGTCTGTTGACCCTGAGACTTCAGCATGAGGCAAGCTCTTTTCCAAGCCCTTGGAGATCCTTCACGAGTTGAAAGCAAAGTACACAAAGTTCCTTTCTCCTTCCTTTGGCAGTAAGGCAACCACTGCAGGCCAATCCCCCAAGCAGCACTTCAGCATGGGAATAGTCTCTTCAGGGTTCTCTCCTCAGTAAAGGTTTCCTCTTGTAGTCCAAAGTGATCTAATTTCATGGGATCAGGGTTCCAATATTTATACCCAAAAATCCTTTGTTCTCTGAGGGGAGAGGGGCCTTTGCCTAGACCAAACCAGTTCTGAAGCACTCTGTTTACCAGACTTCTCCTTTCCTTTCACAGTGCAGGACAGAAACATCAGACGCCCCACAGGAGGTGGAGCCAGAATTGTGGAAGGCAAGTACAGTCCTGGAGCACTTTGTTTACAGGACTCCTTCTCTTCTTTCAGTGTGCAGGGCAGAGACATCAGCCGCTCCCCGGGGGGTGGAGCCAGCATTGTGGAAGGCAAGCACAGCCTTATTCAAGGTTCAGGTGCAACTCCTCCCTCCCATCTAGATGCAGATATCTCTATTCACCACTGGGTGACTCAGCCTGTCTCCTGGAATTCCGCAGACCTGTCACTCTCAAAACCAGCCATTGGAATACACAACCTAGCAGAGGCAGGTGTGAATGGTTAGACAAGCAAATACCTACTTTCTAAAAGTGGTATTTGCAAACACAGAATATTAAAATAAACTTCACTAAAAGATGTATTTTATTATTCTGAGTTCAGGCATACTAAACTCGAATTTCTGCCATGTTCTCTGAGACAGTTAGGATTATAAAATGTAATAACTCTAACAGCCCATTCTGGCCTATAGAGAACAGGTAGCCTTGCAATAGTGAAACACGAAAATGGCTGTAATTCACTGTAAGGACCTGCCACGCACATCAGGGCTTGTCCTACCTTATACTTACAATGCACACTGCCCTTGGGCCTACCATAGGGGTGACTGATATGAAGAAAAGGGAAGGTTTAGGGACTGGCAAATGGGTGCACTTGCCCAGTCAGCATGACAGTACCAGACTGCACGCAGGCTCTGCAATGGCAGACCTTAGACACATTTTACAAGGCTGCTCTGTGGGTGGCACAACCAGTGCTTCAGGCCCACCAGCATCATTTGGATTTACAGACCCTGGGTACACTCAGTGCACTATACTAGGGTCTGACAAGTAAACCAAATAGCCAAACATGGAACCACTGATTAGTACATCAATTTACAATAGGGAGCACCTGCACTGTGGCACTGGATAGCAGTGGCACAGTGCCCAAAGCATACAACACCAGCAAAAATACATTAGGCAACAACAAAAATGGAAGGGAGACCCACGCCAATGGTGCCAGGTCTAACAGTCTACAAAGACCAACTCATTGCTAGAAGCACCAGGGACTTCGATGGGAGCCACATTTGCCTAGAGTCTTGTCTGCATGTATGTGGGCATGTTCGAGGAGAACTGCATCTTCCATGATACCAATCCTTTCAGTACTAATCTCTGTCTATGGAGATGTTATATCAACAATGTCCTCTGTATCTGGTCAGGTACAGAGAATGATCTGATGCCGTTTTGCCATTAGACTAATTGCGTAGACCCATGTCTCCACTTTACGTGATCTTACGTAGCGACTCAGAAGTATACCTGGACATGGATATCTCTGTCAAAAACTCTAGGTTATGTACCGCAGACCACTAAAAGCCTATGGACAGAAAGTCCCTTTTGTATTACTCATCCTTCCACCATAGAGCCTTGAGAAATAACCTGCCTGTGGGCCAATTTCTAGGTACAGAAGGAATTGTGCCTAAGTGGAAATCTGTGCCGCACAATTCTTGATGTTGGTAGAGTGCTTACCCGTCCAGACTAGTTAGTTGAGCCCGGAAAAGAGAGCTGAATACTCCTGCGCAGCTCTCCTGGAGAAGAATAGAAAAATCAATAATCCTTATATTCCAGTGGTATCTACATTTGATCCTTTATCCACAAGTGCAAGACAGATCATACGTAAAAATTGGCATTTACTTGATGGGGGTCCAAATAAAATGCTCCAGCCAAGATTTGCCTTCTGAAGAGCCCCTAATCTTAGGGATCAACTGGTACATACACGCCGCAGAGAACAACGGAAGAGCTCTTTGAGTGTCCCGCTGAGACATTTTCCATGTGGTGTTTGCACTGTGTCTAAACTTAACACTGTTTCAACAGGCATGGTTCTTAATGATGGCCACACATGGTTTCAAGCTAAATTCAGTAACTGTAATACGAATTAGGTTGTGTTCAGGCTTACCTGTGGATGTGGTCTGCACTATATTGGACTAACCACTCTCATGGTGATAGTCAAGATCCAGGAGCACATAAGCACATTCAGAGCAGGCAAGCTCAGAATACACCTGGTCAAACAGTTCCAGGAAACAGGACATGGCCCTAGAACTTCAATTAGACATTCCTTGAGAAAATGGATCAAGGATGTGTGGGGCAGAAGAGGCACTATTTAGAAAAGAAGCTGCTGGATTTTCTCTGAGAAAATGGATCAAGGCAGTCTGAATGACATGACTGAATGGCACAAACGGAGGGGCTACCCAACTGTTGGTCACACCCGGCCACAGTATGTACTCATTGATTGGGGACTGGATCCCCCGGGAGGCGTGACAACTCGTATATATGTAAAAAAGATCTTGGGGTGGAAAATGTTGCCTCTAATGGGGATAGATGTAGTATGATATTGAAATTAATCATTGTAGGTGTTTTTGTCTATATTAATTTTGCAGTAATGAGGGTGTCCCTCCCCCGATCTCCTATAAGATGGTGATAAGGACTGCTACCGATAGCAGAAAAATTGAGATGTTACCCAATGGCTGTATGGGGTTTTCTTCCCATTCTGTAGCCCCATCCCTGATTCACTGTATGAGCCCTGCCGACCTGCACCCCATAAACAGATTTAAAAAAAAATTTGAATTTCAAATGTTATAAAATTCATCCTCTAAAGACTGGATTGAAAAAAATATTTCTTTGGGCCGCTGTACCGCATTCTATAAAAATCCCACAACAGCCGCTAAGGCATGAGCACAGACTAACTGCACTTTTCTAAGATGGCGCCGGCGTTTGAACAACATTTGCAGCCTCACCCTGTGTAGGACATGACTAGGATGCTTTAAATTTGAACTGGCGGTGAATACAGTCGGCGTTGATTTGACTGGGTGTGCCAACACTGGCAGTGAGTGATTCAACAGGGGGAGGGGCATGTAAAATGATTTGTGGGGTCTGGCAAGTTAGATGTATTTAAGTATATAGAGAGCTTTTCTGGCCACACGTGTCTCATATTTGGAAGTACGGGAGTCTTTGACATGAGAGATGGAAATTTTGCAAACTTTTACACACAGCACCGCTTGGGTATGTGGGAGCATGTTTGTAATGTCAAGTGGATTGCCGATGTGCGATTGATACTTTGGGATACCAGAGGGCCTAGTATGGCGTTGAGGCGATCTCCATAAGGTTTACCTATGCGACAGAAAATACGACGCACATGCGTGTGGGACATTTGAGATGTACTGTCTCTACCCATAGTCATGTGAAATACATTTTGGGTTGCGTTGGTATTCCCTTAAAAAAAAATTGCAGACCTTAACCCCTTCACTGCGGCGGCTATTCCGCCGCAGTGCTAAGGGGGCGGGGCGGAAGAGCGGCGGATGCATGCTGGTGACGAAACTGCTCCGTCACCAGCGTCGGTTGCGCCGTGCTTATGACGGAGCAGTTCCGTCATGGCCCGCCCCGCTCAATAGAACGCTCAGCGAAGGCGCGGAATCCGCGCCACGCAGGCGTGGCGAGCGGGCCATGATGGAACCGCTCCGTCATCACCACAGCGCGACCACGGCTGATGACGGAGCGGTTCCGTCATCAGCAGGGGAGGGGTTAAAATTCATACAGCATGAATGGATGCACATGTGTTTTTCAGGTGACCGAGCATCTTGAATAGTATTTTTTTACTCCCTTCCCCGTGACTTACTGGTAGGCACTCACCAGGTGGCCATATGGTAATTATCCTCCTCATACATTTGAAACACAGGATCTGTGTGACTATGTACAGAATTTGACTCATATATGTCTGTTGTGCTGTCTGTCCGCATTCTTATTTCTCTTTTAAAATACAGGTCCGGTGCACACATGGGTGAAACATGGTCCTCATGCCCTGATGAAATTGCCAGTAAGTAATGGGTGGCAATGTAACCTGTCAACCAACGTTGGTGGAGCATAATGGCGACCGATATAAACGCAAAGCAATAACACCGAGATAAGGGAAAACAGTGGAACTATTATAAAGCCCCATACATTAAGAAGAATAGGAAGAGAAGCAGTCACAGTACTTAAACGTGCAGGGCGGACCCTTGAAAGCCCTAAGTCCTGATGAGGCCCGGAAATTATAGGGATGATACGCGTCGACACTTTGGTTGAAGGCACCATCAAAAAATCATGATTTTGCAAAAGAAAATTAAAAGGAGTGCATAAATAATAGAGGTTTAAATAATATACCTCATTGGCTCCTGTTAGTTTATGGTGATCCCTTGTTTGTAAGGAATGTCTTTTGTAGTACAGTTGAAAAATAAGGGCGAAGACATATAAAGGTCCAAAATATATGTTAGTCTGTCAATTTAAGATTAGAAGATACAGATTTCTTATATGTGATTAAATCTAGGCAGGAAGAGATAATGCATTGTATCTCTAACATTTGATTATTATTTCCTAGGCATCATTCACGCTATTTTATGATGATGAGAAAGTGAGCAAATTGGTGAGAGCCTGCCACATTAGCTCCATGTTGGTTGCATACTTGAGGCACTTCATTTATTTTTCTGTGTATTTTTTTTCACATATATTTTTTGGTTTGTCCCATTGGCACAGGACCTGTCTTTTTAAATGGAGAGCACACGCTGGGGGTGTTTTTAGACAGATACCCGAATTGTCCCGATCCTAAATTTGACAAAAAGAGGGATCCTCGGGATTAGGAATTAAAGTGTGCCATATCTACCAAGGACGATAGTTATGAGTGGATGGCACTCTTGAAGAATTTCCCTCTATGGCTCCCCTTTGTTTGTAGAGCGCCCAAAAGGGAGTGCTTGTGGGCCTCACCTGCAATCACCGGCCCAAATTAACCACAGCTTTCACCCAATGGCCACTCATTCTTTTTGCTGTTTGGCTTTTGTATATAGTACTCAAACGCTTGCTCTGTTCCCCTGTTTCTCTTATCCCACAACCTCGTCGTGTTTTCCTTCTTTTGCTCTTCTTGCTCCTTTAATCTGAAAAGAGCTGTCTGGATGTGCATCCATCTTACCTGTGTTTAAATTGAAAGAACATCTCCTGGTATTGCCTAACTTACCTTGATCATGTGACTGCAGACCTTTAATACTGCCTGCTTAAATTTGTTGTACAATACCCTTGCTTCAGCACTTCGGATAAAAGTGCTATATTAAATTCAATTAACTAGAAACGAAAACTGCAGTCTGAATACTCTCAAATGCTGAGCTAGCAATTTGAATTCCACAGCCCTTCTCCAAGCTTTCTTTGAAAATATTTAAACACGTTTAAGCTCAAAGTTATAAATATCCATCCAATGTACAGTGTGCATAAGAAATTAAACATTCTCCATGATCACTCACATACCACACACGCCTTTCATCCCTCCATCAAGAGCTTCACCTCAAACTCCAAGCTCAGTCTAGCAGGTGAGGATCTGGGAATATTCCCAGAGGAAATTCACGCTTTTGACTTCAATACCTCAAATGAAAACTCAAGAGCAATATCTTATTCCAGGGCAGCGAAATTCAGAGCTTGGCCTTGATGATTCATTAACGAGGAAGCCCAGAGATTAGATCTCCCTTGAGATGCCGCATCATGCATGCTACCTTATTTTTTCCACCGTGAGAGGTTTTTTGGTGTAAACTCGAAATCTTTCAGGCTTGATTGACAAAAATTCAATGTCTGGTGGGATAGCATCAGCTCTCTGGGGCAGAAGCACGAAAGTAGTTTAATGTAACATTAGAAGGACTTTGCACAACAGATCCAGCAAGCAAATTTGTTGCTCTACTTGCAAGTACTGTTTTGATAAGTTAAGTAGCAGAGGGCAGCCTTTTCTTTCCAGAGTAAATGATCAAGCCTTACCAGGTGAGAGGTATTTTAGGAGTGTAAAATGTCCTATTACTTACCGGTAATCTTCATTACTCCTGGTCCCGTTGTCCTCGTCCCATTCATTAACTAAGTGGAGATGACCATCTCCGCGACAGAAAAAAAAGAACAGGAGCATGTTGGGATACCCAACCCACTCCCTCCCACTAGGAGTACATAAGTGGTAACAGCCCAGCATGCAGCCTGAAAATACCAAGCCAACAGCCGGAAAGGCCGGCCGCCAGGGAGGGAGGGAGGGGTGTAACGAATGGGACAAGGACAACGGGGCCAGGAGTAATGAAGATTACCGGTAAGTAATAGGACATTACCCCCCATTACCCCCCAAGTCCCTCCTGTCCTCGTCCCATTCCTTGACTAAGTAGAGAATACCAAAGCAGAGAACCCGGTCTTCCGCAACCCCACCAACGCCAGGGGCACAAGACCGGAAAACGGCACCCCACAAAGCAAAAGGAGCCCACAAGAAAGGGGAAAAACGCAGGTAGGAGCACACAACCAACCACGCCCCCAACCAAGTGGACAGAGCCATGACCCCAAAACTAGTAGGGAGCACCCAGAAAAAAACATGATAACCCACCAAGCAAGCCAGAAGGGGGCCTCACACGCAGAACCAAGCCCCAAGGGAACAACCAGAGGGGCCAAAACAAAGCCGCCCCCTGAAACTACCCAAAGAAGTCCTGGAGAAGTGGACTCGCCCCAATGGAGAAATGGAGCCAGAAAGGGCAACCGACCAGGGAGAAACCACCAAGGGTGAAGCCCACGGCCCCAGGCACCAGGCAGCCACCCAAACAGGGACCCAACAGGCCAACCCAGCCCAACGGCCACGAGCAGAGGAAAACAGGCCGCACAGGGCGGCCGGGTCGAAGGCCCAGGAAGGAACATAGCAGAGGCAAGCCAGAGAGCTAACCCTCCCCAAAACAGGGAAGAAGGTGTACCACAGACACAGGAACCCACAAAGGACCATACCAAATATCGAGGGGAAGGAAGATGAAACTAAAGAGGCACGCCAAAGCAAGAGAGCAAGGGAAGACACAACCAACCACAGGACCACCCCATACACCAGGGGTAGCCACCAGCAGAGCCGCAAAGGCCAAAGAGGGCAGAACCAGACAAGAAAACAGGCACCGACCCAGAGGAACAGCCACGAAAAAAAAAACGGGGCATGGAACCCAGGCAAGCCCCCCCCCCATCCCAGCCGACAACAGCAGCAACAGGGAACCCGGAGGCTAGAAACCCAAAGAAGGACCAGGCACCAGGGCAGGATCGACCAACAGCCAACCCCAGCCGAGGCACTGAAGAGCCGCTGGGAGAACAACCTGGGACACAAGAAACAGCCAAGTGGCAAGGCCTGAGGCACACCCCCAAAGCAGGAGACACTGGAGCACGAAGCCCAGCAACCCGCCCAACAGAGGCCAGGGAGAGCAAAGAAGCACAACCGGAAGCAGACCCGGTAAAAAAACCAGGTCACAACCAAGAAAGACAACAACAGAGGCTGAACACGGAACCGGGGAAACCAAACCCCAGAACCGGAAAGGAGGAAACACCTCCAACCAAGAGCCAACCACCCTTCAGGAGGATAAAGGAGTACACCAAGGAACCACCGAAGGCGAACACCAAAAGAAGCTGCAGAAGGACAAAACAGGAAAGAGCAACAAGGAGGCCAACAGCCGAACCCCGCAGGAGACCCACAAACGCCCAAGAAGCCAGCCAGAGGAACCGCCAGGCCAGCCAACCAGGAGGCACCCAACACGGCGCCACCAGTACCTGGAAGGAAAGGCAAAAAAATCCCCAACCAAGAAGGGGCACAGATAAAAAACACAGCAGCCAACAACAGCCAGGCCACCCAGAGAGTGGAGAAGCAGAGGGAGGGAGCCCAGCAGCCCACACAACGGACCCAGCACCACATCCAGCCGCAAAGGAGCGACACAGGAAAGGACAGAAGACCAGCCCAGGACCGTGCCAAAGCCCAAGAGAACGAGCTGCCAGGAAAGTACCCAAGCTGGACCAAAAGAGTACTCCAAGCAAAGAAGTGCCCCATAGCACAAAGCCTGACACCTCCAAGCCGAGATGCGCACCAGCGACACACACGCACAAACGAACGGGAGGCCAAACACAGGGACCACAAGTGCAAACCCAACAGAGGTCTAGCCCAGGCCCCAAAAGCACACCAGAACAATTCAGGCACCAGAAACTAAAGGAGAGGAACCCGGAGAAGCCAAAGGTGCACCACCCAACAGGGGAGCAAGAACAGACCCAAACAAGGGAGAAGGAACACTCCAGAGTCAACAAGAAAGCAAGGGTCACAGACACAACAGGCCGAAAAAAGACCGCGCGGGAGCACAGGCCCAACGACAGGCCCCCAAAGGGAAAAGGCCAGTGCCCCAGACCCGAGGCAAAGCCATCCGCAACCCAAAGCGGAATGAGAGGAGCTGGAAGCAGCAAAGCGGCCCACACACCATGGGAGGCCGACACCCAGCCCACAAGCAGGGAAAGGGCACAGCCGACAGGGCAGGGCACAGGAGCCGGGCACCTGAGGAACAAGGGGCCACCCAAGGCAGAGGCAAAGGAAGACCAACGACACCCAGCCACCACAGGAGGCAAATGGAGCGGCGGGTGAGAGGGAAAGCCCAAACCCCAACAAGCCATCAAGGGAAACACAAGAGGGGGGAAGAAAACCACAACCAGAAACCAAACCCCAGAAACCTGGCAGCAGGCGAGAAGCAATCCCAACTCCAGCCAGAACCCACCAGGGCCATAACCAGCACCGCCCCGGAGCCAACAGCCCAACAAGGCCAAGGGCCCACCATTACAGAGGAAAGGCACAACCATCCCCCCCATGGAAAACAAGTGGGAGAACCCAGCGAACCCATGCAAGGCAGACACCCCAAGTATGGGGCAAGCAAAAACACCCGGAAGTATGCAAGAAGCGTCCAACAGTGAAAAACCGCAGGTATAGGCACCCAGACAGGCACGCACCAGGCCCGAACCCACAGAAGGGCAGGAACCAACGGGCGGAAGTGCTGCAGGCAGCCAAAGAAGGCACCAGGACCCGAAAAAGGGCAAAATGCCTGACAAGCAGCCAGTGACGACCAGAACACGCCACAGCAACAGACAAATCCAGGAGTACCACAAACCCGGCACCAACCAGAGCTGACCAGGGACAACAGAAGCCTGCAGGGCAGGACGGCCAGAGGCCCAGAGGACAGAGCAAAGAGGCCACAAGAAGAAGCCAACAAACCCCAGGAGAGACCGCCCAAAGCGAGCCACGGCCCAGCAAGCAGACACCATCCCAGGGAGGAACCAGGGCTGCCCGGCCAAACCACAGTGCGGGCAGCAGGAGGAACAGAAGACAAGGTCGCAGGCCAGCACAGCAGGAGAGCACAGCAAGCAAGAAACCTCCAGGCAGCATGCACCAAGGGGACAGGCCAACAGCATACCCATACGGACCGACTCCCATCCCAGACGCCAACCAGCAACAAGCGCTGAGTAAGCGAAAAGCCAGAAGGCCCGCAACACACAACCTATGGAGGAAGCCCCAAAGGACCCGCCCCAGGCAGAACCCCCCCAAAAAGGGCAGCAAAACAGGGGAAACCACGGCCAAGAAAGGACAGCGAAGGCAGGGGAGCCGATGTCGCAGGCAGCCAAAGATGCCGGAGGGCCGCCAGGAACACGGGGGCATGGGGCAGCGAAGGCAGAGAACCAAGCTAGAGACACCAAGGGCCCTGGACTGAGACAGCAAACAAACCCACGCCTCACGCAACCAGCAAAGCAGAGGGCCAGCACTCAGGAACAGGAGCCAGCAAAGAGAAGACCCAACAGGAACCCACCAGCACCTGGAGAGCCCAAAGGACAAAGGGATCCAACAGCACCGGAAAGAAAGCAAGGAACCCACATGGCAAGGCCACAGGGAGACTAGCTGGACTCAGCACAATGGCAGACCGCAAGTAGCGCAAGTAGGAGGCCACGGTGACGGGACCAAACACCGCCATCCCCGAGAGGTCCAGGTGCACAGCAGGGCAGCAACCAGAAGGCCATCCAGGCATCAACCCACACACCCGAAGAGGGCAAGGGGGAAGACACACCAGCCAGGGCCGCAAGCGAACCCCACAGAAAGCTCAAAGCCCACTGAACCAGGAAGACCCAGGCGACCTCCCATCCAGGAAAGAACCAGACCCGACCCGGCCAACTGTCGAAAGCAGACAAGATCACAGGGACACAGGGAGGTATGGCCAGAGGCCAAGATAGTAGATGTAACAATGGAAGCACCTGGAGTCGAACATGTAACCTGCAGATCAAGAGACAGATACCCCAACCATAAGGCCACAGTTTCCCACAATGGAGAGAAAAAAGGGAACTGCTATATAGTACTCACCAAGGGGACAGGAAGGGCGCACCACAAGCCCACTGCCCGCCTCCCCCTTCAGCCAGCCCCGGCGCGCACCAGGAAACCAGCGCCGGGTGGAGAAGCCCGCCAGAAACGGCCTCCGAGGCCACAGCAAGGCCAGCCCCTGGATCGACCCAACCAAGCATCAGCCGGGTCTGGTGGCTCAGTGGACTAATGCGTCCATTGCAGGGGCCTGTGTTCGACCTCATGGTCACAGGTTCAAATTCTGGCGGGTCCACTCAGCCTTTCATCCATCTGATGTCGATAAAATGAGTACCATTGAATTGGGTAATAATAAACATCTGTTATTCATCGCCAAGAGACCTCTGGGTGAACGTGCGCTTTACAAATACACGTTATGTTATGTAGGGGTGCCAGGAAGAAGAGGAGGCTGGCAGGACACCAAACGCCAAGCAGGGGGCCCAGGAGCAACGCCCAGCAGAGCTCCAGGACCTCCCAAACACGCGCAGCAGCACGTCCCCCAGACCGGCCAAGCCACAGGGAGACGCGCACTGCAACCCGGAAGAGACCGGAAGGAACAGTGCCCCAGCCGCAAAGGGCCGGGCAGCAATCAACGCTGCTCCTGGCAAGCCTGGCAGGTCAGGAGAACACGGAAAGAGGACGGCAAGGACAGCCCAGCAGCCCTGACAAGACGTCCAGTGAAGAATCCATCAGGTAAGTCCAAACACATCCCATTCTGTCGGAAGACAGAAAAAAAGAACAGGCTGCATACTGGGCTGGTACCGCTTATGTACTCCCAGTGGGAGGGAGTGGGTTGGGTATCCCAGCATGCTCCTGTTCTTTTTTTCTGTTGCGGAGATGGTCATCTCCACTTAGTTAAGGAATGGGACGAGGGCAGGAGGGACCTGGGGGTAATGCCTAGTGTCGCTAAACACAATCCAAGATATTTAGTGGGGTGAGGAGAGGATCCATGGTGTGGGCAGCTGCAGGCTTAAATAGACTACTGTCTTATAGCCCACTGCCGAGGGCTAAATCGATTGTTAAAGGTCCTGAACCCAAATTATAGGCCCAAGCCACAGGCAAGGGCCTTTAACGAGGGAGACAGCCTTTAATAATCAATATAGCCTGAGGCAGAAGGGCTATAAGGCTCTTAGAACACTCCACCCACTAAGGGTACAATGTTCTAAATTAAAGAGAGAGAAATACAAAAACATTGACATATTGAATCAGAAGGCTTATACCAAACGATATTAGCGTGGAGCAATTCCATTGTCTTCTGTGGAGCTCCCAACACTTCAATGTTCCAATACTGTCTTATAGCCCAGTGCCGAAGGCTATCCCGATTGTTAATGGCCCTGCACTTAAGTTATAGGTCAAGCTGCAGGAAAGGGCCTATAATGAAGGAGAGTGCTTTTCCAACCAGTATAGCCTGAGGCAGAAGGGCCTTAAGGCTATTAGAACAGTCCACCCAGTGAGGGTGGAATGTTCTAAATTAAATGGAGAGAAAAAGAAAGACAAATATTGCAGTGTTGGAACACAAAGCCTATACCAGTGTTATGATGAAAGGAGGGGATCCAGTTGGCGAGTTTAGGTTATAATGATGAAGGTTTTATTGATCTTGGTTCTTCAGATAGTCTTCTAGATGGTTCTGTAGTTATTTCTGTATATAGCCCCACCAGGAGCAGCCTCCCTGCTGCTCCGCCCATACACCAACTGACACTCCACATCACAGGCATCCTCACATTCCAGCACATCACCATGCACACCAACACTCCACACAGCACACTCACACTAGCTGAGCAGCAGGAGCAGAGAAACAGGAAAGATGCATAATACCAAAACCAGTTAAACAAAAACAACCAGCCATTATTGGCCCTGAACCACTTTTCTTTCTCCAATGGAGCTCCCAACATCTAAATGTTCTAGTATTGTATAACATGGGTACCCAAAACAGCTGAGGCGTACCCGTGGCAAATTTCCCAGCATGTCTTGCATACCCCCTGGTCAGAAACTGTTTCAAGCATCCTGTGTAGGCTTTGAGCCACTTGCATTGCCCAAATCTCCCCATCTTAATTTAGCAGAAGATGCAGTGTTCTTCTCAGTTTTGCACAGTGGCTCTGCGGCTATTTGATCAGCGACTGCTTGTACGGTCGATGCAGCCTCTCACGGCCTTGTAGCTTGGGTTATTCACTAATGATCAGGTTTGTTATTCTTTTATCTGAATCCACAGAACAACACTTATAGTTTTATGGTATCAGGCCTGCACTGGGAGAGTAAGCAAGAGCAAACCTTTCCTCAAATCATGCACACAGTGAAGCAAGGCACCTACAAAGCAGACCAGGCAGGGAAAGAACAGGAACACTGAAAGGATTTGTCTCCTAGAGATAGGAGACCATGGCGAGTGAGAAGAACTAAGAAGGTGTTGGGAAATGCTACATGGAAACCTCAGGGGCACAGCTTGGTCAATAAGATGGGGCGGGGTGAGCTTCAGATGTCCCCACAGTCATTCTGAGACATCTTGTTAATACAAATAATATGATAAGCAGGACTTGAGGAAGGTTTAAGGGGAAGTGGAAAGAGAGAGGAGGGCGGATTCCTAGGGGCACTTTAAAAACAAAATTGTACATACTGATCGACATTTTGTAAGGCCTTCAAAACAGATAGATAAAGAGTGTGAGTGTATCAGTGTGGGCATGTAAAAACCCCGAGTAAAATCCAACAGACACGTCGTCGTACCCCACTGACAGCCCTTGTAACCATCTATGTACTACAAAATACATTTTTAGGGGGGTGTAACACCCCAAACACCCCATGACGCCACATAGCAACGCCCCTGGGAAACATAACACAACCAGCAATGGTCACCAAGAGTGAATAGGAGAAAGCTAGGGGTGTTCCCACAAAATGTCATCATATGAAGGATGAGGAGTACAGATGTAGCTTGCTGTGTAGAGCATGCATGCATATGTTTTACCTGCATGATAAATGCTGTGTGGTAAAGGTATTATGTGGCGAAGACTGTGGAAGAAGCGGTCTCTGTACTCCATGGCATACATTAAAATGATAGTGCAAATTATTCTGTGACCCTATAAAAGCACTCAGTCTCTGGTCTCGTTTCTGTATCAGATAGATAGATAGATAGATAGATAGATAGATAGATAGATAGATAGATAGATAGATAGATAGATAGATAGATAGATAGATAGATAGATAGATGCATGCCGCGGCCGGTAGTGGGAGTACCGGCCGGGCGGTGACGTGGGGAGGGGGAGGGGCAGGGTGGGTGGTAGTAATGTATGGATTACGGACTTTAAAAGGTAAGTAAACATAAAAATAAATAAAACAAATTCGTTGCACACACTGCATCACCAAATGCGATGCAGTGTGTGCAACGAAATTCGTTTTATTTATTTTTATGTTTACCTGCCTTTTAAAGTCTGTAAT
The DNA here is from genome assembly GCF_964261635.1 of Lissotriton helveticus. Lineage (NCBI taxonomy): Eukaryota > Metazoa > Chordata > Amphibia > Caudata > Salamandridae > Lissotriton > Lissotriton helveticus. Next base: position 309,752,433 of record NC_136061.1, read on the forward strand.
CCATACATTACTATCCCCCACCCTGTCCCTCCCCCTCCCCACATCACCGCCCGGCCGGACTCTCACTACCAGCCGCGGCAGATAGATAGATAGATAGATAGATAGATAGATAGATAGATAGATAGATAGATAGATAGATAGATAGATAGATAGATAGATAGATATTGTTACTTATCCACAAAACTGTGTGAGGGGGACGTGACATCTAGTGTCACAATGATGCTGAATATTTATAGGCCTTACAAAGATCCGCTGCTTTCAACTCATGAGTTAAGGATACATTGATTAACAGCAGCTCAACCTTTTTTGCATCCGCCAAGCTTTTAATGGCGCACATTTAAAAATAAACTGGATAACACCCTCATCCGTTGCCGTGGGCCAGTATAAACACAGCAGCTCGCCCTTCCCCCACCCCCCCCCCGCTGAGATCCGCAGCACAATCCCCATGATAGCGGCAAATCTCATCTCTAATCAGACACCCCAACACCAGTAATTAAAGGGGTATCCATTGGATCATTCAGAAACAGTGAATAATCAAAATGTTTCTTTTGGGATAACACGGATTCATTCGCATGACTGCCCTCTGGAAGGAAATTGATTTTGAGACAGAGGCAGATGAGATATTGCATGTTGTGGAACGTTCTGCATTCAACACCAGTCATAGCCTTTCTAGCAACAGACTGGCCCCTGCCCATGCAAGCGACATGCACCCAAGACAAGTCACATCAGGGTAAGCCATTGTGTGCATGAGTGCCGGACACATAAAGAAGCAAACCCACACATGCGCACAGGGGCGCAACTAGGCCTTAACTTCGGGGGTGGCTAACATAGCAAATAAGGGGCGTGGCTAAAGTTAATCAAGGGGGCGGGGCTAAAATGGCAGACTATCAGGATCAGGTAATGCTCAGGCCAAGCTGAGAAACAGAAGTGGCGATTCTGCATTACAAAACTGCACCTTGGTATTCATCATGCACCGCATGGAGACGCTTTCCACAGAGGCTCAAAGCAAAGACAACACTCTTCCAACCACACACGCATAAGGTGTAACCTGCTACTCGCATGGACAAGTGCTTCAGCATCGCACATAGGGGTAGTAAGTGCTCTACAAATACAATATAATACACCCTGCATTGTGTGTCTCTCTTGGAACACAATGACTATGTGAGGACTGTGACTGCCCTCTTCATTAACGTATCTCAACTATTGATGAAAAGTGCCAGAATTGGTAGGACTGATCTGTCCGGTCGAAGGAGAGTTCCAAACTGGCTATGGCTGAAGGATGCACTGGTTGACAGCAGGCGCGGTGCGTCCATTGGGGCGTAGGGGCGTAGCCCCACTAAGCCCCATGGACCCACCGCGTCGTTACGAAAATACAAATACAACAAATACTGAAATAATCTTGCTCGCTACCTGCCGCCCGGGAATCCGGGAGACACCCGACTTTTCCGTGCGGGGGGCGGATGGGCCTGCTGCATCTGCGCAAGTTGATTTATGGGCAGAATCATGTTCGCGCATGCGCAGATTGATTCCCTGTGCATTTCCCCTTAGAGAGAGGACCTGGGGGCGGGCCGCAGCCCCCGGGGTTACACAGGGGGACTGGGCGAGGAGTGATGGTGCACCCCCAGCCAATCCTGACAGTTAGCGCGGCCGACTTTGGTGCTGGGAAACCAGGTTCGAGCCTCTTATTGTAAATAATCGTGAAATGGGAGGAGAATGTATAGATTTGTGTCAGAAGAATTGGCACATATTTAAACTCGAAGTCTTATTGTTTCATCGTGAAAAGTAGCATTCAATGGGATTAAAAATGTGGTCGGCAGTGAACTGGTTCAGAGAGCAGACGCTTCAGAGAGCAAAGCAAGAAAAGAAGTTCAGGTGGAAATCAGACGTATGAATTGAGGCCGGTTATCACTGTCACGCTGTAGTCGGAAGGATGTTCACACTCTTGTCAAAGCCATTTTATTCATTCACCTTGTTACTCTTATTGGACTTTATAAGCAGGAGTCTGCCCGATTTACCAAGACAAATAGGGCTCAGTTTGAGCAAAGATTTACGCTTCAATAAATCACGGAACTTAAAATAAAACAGAAAAAGAATGTGGGTTTCTGAGGAAATAGTAGCATTTATGTCACCCATCTGTATGCGTGTAACTACACGCATACAGATGGGTGGATGCATGAATGAATGATGGATGCTGGATGGATGGATGGATGAATGGATGGGTGAATGGATGCAGGATAGGATGCAGGATGGATGGGTGGATGGATGGATGGATGCAGGATGGGTGGATGCATGAATGAATGGTGGATGATGGATGGGTGGATGGATGGGTGGATGCATGAATGAATGATGGATGCAGGATGGATGGATGGATGGATGAATGGATGGGTGAATGGATGCAGGAAAGGATGCAGGATGGATGGGTGGATGGATGATGGATGCAGGATGGGTGGATGGGTGGATCACATGAATGAATGGTGGATGATGGATGTGTGGAAAAGTAAATTTTGCCATGTTCTGTGTCCCTACGTGTTCCCCATCTTATGTTATGTGTGCATGATTGATATGCATATGTATTCCCCATGATCGATTAAAGACGCAATTACAGTTGTGTCCATCCCTAGTATGCCAGTTTCCAGTTCTCGTGAATACTACGAATATCAGGCCTATGTAAAGTTACGTTGCCACGTTTCCCAGTGTGCACGTTATTTCATTGTAAAGTCCCCGTTTCTAGGCCTCAAAAGGGCCCGGACACCAGATTCAGCTCCTGTCTCCTGAAACCCTCGCTGAGGAGCGATACAGCCCCCACCTGTATCCCTGACCCTTAGCTTACTTTCATGCCTCGCAGTGCCCGGCTCGGCCTGGCTCTGCCTCCAGTCTGCCAAGAGTATGTTATGATTCTAGTTATCAGTCCAGCCCTCCTTCTCTGCATTCCTCAAGCTACTGAATCGCATCAATAGTTTCCGTCATCGTCTAGCCTTTACGTCTCCATGTAAGAGAAATACTGTATTTATGGTCATTTAATATTCTTCATCACGCACTACATGTAGAATAATGCATGCACCAGTCTTAGAGTCTGTTAGCCTTTACCCCGATAACTTCTGGATTCTATCAACATGTTCTCTAAACATCAGATACTAGATAGTGGTTAGGTACATGTCGCCCTGACTCTCCAGACTTTCGTCTCTGCTCCTAGCACAGAGTTCATAGCCCCCAGCTTCTCCTAGTAACGCGTCATTGTCAGTTTGCGCGCACCATTAGGTTAGAGGTCCCAGCTCCTTAGGTAGCCCCCTCCATGTTTCCGCCCCATTTATGACATATTCTGTTACGTTTACATCACATGTCTATGTATACGCCTCCTGTTACACCCACTTTCACCCTTATCTTTCGCGACTGCTATTGATCACACCCACTGCTCCGCCTATTGTATGTATTGCAATTGCAACTGTTTTAGTATATATGCTTGTGTACTGTTATTAAAGTTAGCGCGCTCATCCCAGATCCAGTCCCGGCAGCTGCCGGGCCACGCCAGCTCATTCCCTGTCCCCCCTGCCGGGCCCTGCCATCCTATTCATGTGCAGGTTGTCCTGTTCCTGTCCTTTATGCTGTATTAAACCTGCAAACTCCTACTACCTCGAATCTTGACTCTTATTTATTGAGCTATCTGTTATTACTATGTCCAGTAAAACCTAGATCCGGTATTATTTATTTATATACCACAGATGGGTGGATGGATGGGTGGATGCATGAATGAATGATGGATGCAGGATGGATGGATGGGTGAATGGATGCAGGAAAGGATGCAGGATGGATGGGTGGATGGATGGATGATGGATGCAGGATGGGTGGATGGGTGGGTGGATGGGTGGATGCATGAATGAATGGTGGATGATGGATGGGTGGATGGATGGGTGGATGCATGAATGAATGATGGATGCAGGATCGATGGATGGATGAATGAATGGATGGGTGAATGGATGCAGGAAAGGATGCAGGATGGATGGGTGGATGGATGGATGATGGATGCAGGATGGGTGGATGGGTGGATGCATGAATGGTGGATGATGGGTGGATGGATGGGTGGATGCATGAATGAATGATGGATGCAGGATGGATGGATGGATGGGTGAATGGATGAATGGATGCAGGATGGATGGTGGATGGGTGGGTGGATGGGTGGATGAATGAATGATGGATGCAGGATGGATGGGTGGATGGATGGGTGGATGCATGAATGAATGATGGATGCAGGATGGATGGATGAATGGATGCAGGAATGGATGCAGGATGGATGGTGGATGGGTGGATGCATGAATGAAGGATGGATGCAGGATGGATGGGTGGATGGATGCACGAATGAATGATGGATGCAGGATGGATGGATGGATGAATAGATGGGTGAATGGATGAATGGATGCAGGAATGGATGCAGGATGGATGGATGGATGGGTGGATGCATGAATGAAGGATGGATGCAGGATGGATGGATGGGTGGATGCATGAATGAATGATGGATGCAGAATTGATGGATGGATGGGTGGATGAATGAATGAATTAATGATGTATGGATGCAGGATGGGTGGGTGGATGGATGGATGGGTGGATGCATGAATGATGTATGGATGGATGCAAGGTGGTTCGGGCTCGCTGCGGTGCAATATGCAAATTAGTTTACGCCGCACCACTTTCAAATGTCACCAGCCGCCCCTGGTTGACAGTATAGATTGGGGTCACAAAGATGGAAACACTCATGGCACAGATTTGGTAGAACACTGGTTATGGGAGCACACCCAGGAAGGGAGGAGCAGAGATAGAATAAGAGCCACAGTCCCCTGAGTATGCTCACCTGCGACAGCAGTTGGTGAGTTACCTTCACTCCACGATGCTCTATCACATGTTTGTGTCACTACAGTTTTATTTTGTTCCGTATGGGGTTGGCTCTGTGGTCCTGAATCTGGAGCTTGCAGCTACTTCACTTCTTTCTATGGGGTTGACAGTGTCTTCCACCTCAGCAAAGTATCCTGCCTTTCTTCTCTTAGGTTCTCTGGCTGGATTCAGGCAGCTGGGAGACTGGTCACACTCTTGTTCTGAATGTTAGCAGTAAAATTCTCTGTGCTAATGTAGAGATCTTTTGGTTCACATTTCTTACTTTGTATTTGATCATATTTTCTCTAACCTACTCCAGACTTTCCCTCTGATAGATGGACCATGGCAACGCATTGATTGGCGCGTCCTTGTGGTGATCTTTTGGGGGGGTCTCCCTTTTCTCTCTCCCTTATCCCTTTTTCCTCCCAAGGGTCAGTGACAGACCTCACCTCAACCACTATTGATATTCACCATCATAGGAGACTGAGTGAATTTGACAACAACTATGCAGTCTCGTCCATACCGAATCTCGGTCCTATCACCATGCCCATGATGTCCCAGGTGCCTTGATGCTCATGTACCATTTCTCTTAAAACAACCGAACAACATGCACCACCTATCTTCAAGCATAGTTCTCCGTCTGGGGCCAATGTTCCCCTCAAAGCAGCTGCTGCCTTGCCTTGTTAAAACAACTGAATACAAATTCAACACACCAAAAGTGCTTAGGTGAAATCCCTGCATTCAGGCAAGGATATCACCTCGGTGGCAGCCCATCTCAAACAAAACAAGAGGTGTGGGGCAGGGAGGGTTGTTGAAACCTTTCAGAGGCGGGCTGGCAGGGGTTGGTTCTAGGGCTCTCCGAAAGGGTAATTAAAATCACATTCTCGTATGCTAAAGCATCCGATGCTACACGCAGCCTAAATAGAAATTTAACTGGGGAAGAAAGGTTTCCATGCTTTAGTTATTTTAATGCGTGTCAGTAAAGTGTCATGCGGTCATGGTCATCTTAGCCCGGGCTGCAGAAGATGACGGGGGGGGGCTGAAGCCCCTTTAGCCCAAGGGGCGTTGCGCGCCTGGCAGATATGTACACTCATATGTAGCTGTGTACCTTCATTTTGCACTGCCGTCCCCTGGCCATTCCACCAACAGCTTCACTATTCCCATTCAGCAGAAGATGTACATTCTTTTTATAGTGCAGCTTTGAGAACACCCACTTTTTCACAACTGCTCGTGAACGTGGATTGTCTACAAACAGCAGAAGTTCTGCAGATAAAAGAGTGCGCTTCCTTTATTCCCTTCTTTGAACCTCAGCAATTTACACAACGTACAAGCAGGTTTCAGGCCTCCTGTTTCTGTGCGCGAGTAGCTTTTCCAGTTAAGGTTTTTCTGTAAATTCAGGCACTTATAGAAGTGTTCATCCCGTTACAAATTTAGGACTACAAGAACCAGAATGCAGAGAAAACGTTAACTGGACATTTCTAGCGCAAGGAATGGGGAAACGTGAGAATACTGCATAATTTCCTTATTCACGTAACGTCTATTGCCTATTTACGGACTTCAGTGGAGGCAGCTTTCAGGACATTCACGATTCTGGGTAGTCAATTTTTTTTTCTTTCCACTGTCACGTTAAAACCTTCACACCTCCCAGCAAATAAAGTCTCGCTTCACAATGCACCAGAGAATACCGAATCCCAGCCAATCCCACTTTAAATAATCAGCAGAGGTGTGTGGGTGGAGGTGACGACAGGCGGCAGGCGGGCAACTAGAGTCGAATTTCGGGGGGGGGGGGGGTTACTGAAAAAGATTGGGGGGGGGGCTAATTCTTCCAGCCGCCGTAACCAGAGTTGCTGTAAAAAGGGCTAAAAACATAACAAAAGCCTCATTTACATTTAAATGGTCTTTTACAGACCTGTGAAGTACTCGGGTGCGGCTGCAATTAAAACGTCGCCAGCCGCGAAGCTGTGTCAGCCCGGGCTGACACACACGACGGGGGGGGCTGAAGCCCGGTGAGCCCAATGGGTGTTGCGCGCCTGCATGCGCATGAACGTAAAACACAAGCATGCACATTCAGACCACAGACTGCATAATCCTGCAAGACACGCCCATAACGACAGGACCTCTCAGATGTCCAGAGGTGTTCAGGCTTCTTATACATTACGAAGTCCCTAGCCACATTTCTAGCTTCATCAAATGCTAAAAAAATCACGTGCATGAACCGGAAGTTAAAAAGCTTCTTTTTCCCCCTCTGTAGGGGGACTCACCATGTGAACAAAAGACTTCTGTTAGAATTGTTTACACAACACAAGTTGCAGAATTAACCATTTCTAGGTATTAACAATTGGTGGTTCAATAACTGGATACAGAGGGGTTTTTCTTCTCTGGTCTTTTTGCTTAGTGGAAAGAGAGCCTTCAAACCAGGAAATTCTATTTTGCCTGGAACGCTAAACATCCTTGCACCATTCCTATAGGTAGATGTACACAAACTGATCTGCCCACTATTACAGTTTTTGTAATGTTCCTGAGCCACATCATACCGGTGCCGTGCTACAACTGCCAAGGATCAGAGTTTCTAGCACCAGTGGGCAAAACTACATTCATTAACATGCTTGCAAGAAGGGTGCTATATTCTGCATTCCAGGAGAAGATGCCCCACAAACACCATGCTGAGGGGATACTCCATCTGTCGCTCCCTTTCCCTGTGGGCATTCTCTTCACCATGTGCTCCTGGTGTGCATCCTCCGCCTCTGTCACTCTGTGTGCCATCCCCTCACCATCTCCTACCTGTACTCAATCTCCTCTGTCATCAGCTCCTAATACTCATTTTTCTGAGGGGCTCCATTGACTGCAAACAAAGCAGGAATTCCGGCTACTCTGTGAATGTCTCACATCACGCTAGCGCCTAAATACCCCTCGGGGTGATTAGAGCACTATACAAAACTCCTATTGATTGGTTGAATGTCCATGAGTTACATTAACAACATTGGCTCTAAATTGAACTTATTTGCAAAGTCAGGGATTAGTGGGAAAACGGTAAGGTGCTCAGACTTGAGAGTCCAAAGTGAGCAGACAAGAGCTGTTGTGATACATGGACTACCATTGCCTCGACCCAGCAGCAAGTTAGAGATCAGATGCACCGATCTCTGTTTTCTAAAGAGGACCTTAAACCTCTTAACCACTTAGTTATGTATTGATCAGCAGCTGCTGATCAATAAATAACTATTTCAATGTGTTTAATTTGGAATTTTTTTATAGCATTTCTATCTAGCCCTATCTCTGCTCTGTGGACTACTTTCAAAGTTTATAACCGAAAATTACATCAAATGATTACAAGAAGATCAGTAAGCAGATATATTACTGCAGGCAGGGCTTTAAGTGGGAGGGGTCTGTGGGGGGGCTGAGCCCCCACAGTTTTTTTAGGGGGGCCACTGTGTCGCTGACATGGCTGCTCGGAGCCTCTGCTCACCAGCTGCAACACCAGGATATTGGCGAAAATCTTACCCGGTGTTTTAACCTCAAGATGGCGCCTGAGAAGGAACGGACCCGCTTTTAAAATGACTCGAAGCGGATCCATGGGAACCTATTCCGAACTAGCAGCGTTTTCCGGGGGCTCTACTACCCATTTCCCCGGTGGACTCCCGAAACGGTAACTCGCTCAGCCCTGTGCATTTGACCTGCACACATCTTCCTCCAAATTTTATGGCGATCCTCTATCTACCCGTGTGTGCCTGTGTGACCCGTACGCTGCGTGTGTTATACATTGCTGGCTGCAGCGGACGTGCCGGATATTTTGACCGGGATGGCTCCTGTTGCCGAAGAGCGGGGTGAGAGGACCCCCACTCCCCCATGCGTCACTCAAAATGGTGGCTCCCACTGCACTGCCCACCGTAATGCGAGAAGTGTCCCTACTCGCTTCAAGTGACTGCGTTACACCACAAGCACCTAGGGTCTCCGGGGGATATCTTATATGCGTATCTTGAGCCAAAGAGCAACCAGTGAGCGGCAAGAACTCAGCCGCTCCAGAGCAGGTGACGCTGAGGAGAGGGGTCCCTCATCGGTAAAATTTAAGGAGGCCGGCGGAGAGGGGAAGGACCGCCAATCACCGTGATAACATCAAGACCGGCACTGTGAGCTGTTGAGGGGAGCAGGGAGCACAACAGCCGTACAACCAGGACCTTAGCTTGAGGGTTTAGCGCTGGGCCCCCAGTACTCCCTCACCCTGCCGAGAGACTTAGCCAATGGGTTGTGAGCCAGTGACAGAGAGGATGCATGGCATGACATGGAACCTGGCAGTGTGGCACAAAGCATGTAAAGGGGCCAACACGAATACAGTGGGCAAGCCTAAAAGAAACAGTGGTATTCAGTGAGTTTTCAGAGCCTACAGGGACACGAGCTGTGATGTAGTCACCCCACACAGTGATCGCTCCTGAAATACTGCCTGCACCTGCCTAAAATGACAGCCGCAACAAACCCTCCTGTGTCTCTCCCGACCTTATCTCACTCCTCCCCCTACCTCCTACCCCTCCCCGCTCTACTCTTCTCCACTTTCCTGCTACTGGCGTTTCCCCTCACCTGTCCTGGCCCTTAGTCCCCACCCTGTTTATCTGTGAATTTTCCCTCGTCAATTGAGATCTAGCTATTTTGTCTGATGCCCGATGGAGCTACCTGGTTTAGCTACAGGGGAGACAGGTCAGGGATTTCCTCCTTGGACGTCACCTACCCAGTCGGTCTTTAGACAGACTTCCTTTCGTCTCTCCTGTCATCTCTTCCCGGATCCTCCCTCTATTTATGTCTCTCCTTCTCTCCTCTCTCAATGTATTGAGACTGAACTGTTTTGTCTGATGCCCGATGGAGCTACCTGGTTTAGCTATAGGGGAGATGGGCTGTGGATTCCCTCCTTGGTCGTCACCTACCCAGTCGGTCTCTCGTTGTTGTTCTCATCCCTTATCCTCCCTTTCTCACCTCCCCTGCCCCTCCACTACTTTTCTCTCTCCTTTCTCTCCTCTCCTAATGTATTGCCTATTTTTTGATGTATTGTGTAATTGTTGATCTTTTTCTGTCACATTGTTGATTCTCATGTAAAGCGATCTGATACCTCCGGGTCTAGCCAGCGCTATATAAAACTCTTTAAATAAAGAAATAAAATAAATCTAGGGGGCGGCTCTATTTTCGGGCCTCAAAGGTCAAAGGTAGGGTGAGCAGACATCCCGGTTTTTTGGGTTTGGTGTTACAAGTGTTAGTAATATGTCTTGATAGTGAAATACTACCAATTTCGCCCCTTCCTAATAGCGACTCACAATTCCTAAATTGCGAGTTCAAAATAAATTGTGACTCTCTATTTAGGAATTGTACATAGCCCTTTCACATTTTGCATGCGCAAATGGGTCGCATACACGTTTACGCATGCAAAATATGGTCGTTCATCTGGCCCTAAGTGATTTGTCCAGAATCTCATGATGTTGAGCTCCCTGCCGAAACTTGAACCCAGTACCCCAGCTTCGAGGTTGACTGCTCTAGCCTCAACTCAACTCAATCTAGGCTCAACCCTCTGGTAGCGTGGCACAGAGCAGTCAGGCTTATCTCAGGGGAAATTTATACAGCACTTCAAACAGTAATAAAGTGAAAATACAACACAAGAAAAATCCCACACCTATTCAGAAAAATAGAATATATTTTAATAAGAAATCAAGACCAAAATGACAAAAATCCAATCAGTACACCTGGAAATATGCAATTTTAAAAATGTCAGTACAAATAGTGCCAAAAAATTCAAAGCACTAACTGTGGATATCTGGCCGTCCCGGATCGGGTCAAGCTCACAAGTGCAGGCCGACTGCGACGGAGTGCGGGCCGGCTACAGGGATCCGGTAGGCCCACTCATCAATAGTACCTTAAATCCTGGTTGTGGAGAGTTGCAAGGTCCTGCGTCAAGGATGCGTCGGTTCTGAGGAGCTGCAAAGCTGCAATGCGAGGTCCTGCATGACCGCCTTTGTTCCCGTTGACGAGTGTTTGCGATGTGAAGTCAAGAATTGGAGATATGTCGCGCAGCCGAGTCGATATGTCAATTCGAAGGAGCTGCGAGGCTGCAGTACGAGAACCTGTGTCATTGTTGAGGCTGCCATTGATGAGAGATTTGTGACGTGAGGGCCTGTGATGGGAATGCGCCACACTGCAGCGGTTATTATGGGGCCTGCAAGGTCGAAGTGGAGTCCTTGCGCTGGAAGAATCCTCGAAGCAGAGGTGATGTGTTGGTTCTGCTCAGAGTTGTGCCGTGCAGCAGAGAAAATTCACTGGTTTTGCTGGATCCACAGAGGGGCTGGCAGAGCACTTTCAGGCCCACTTCAAAGGGTCCAGAACTAGGGTGGCCCCACTTGGCAGGGTAGGGATCACAAATGGCAGAGTCCAGGTTCTGGATTCAAGGTTGTTGGAGCCTTCAGTCCCAGAGACTCTAGTCAGGAAGCCAGCCAACAAGCCCTTGGAGTTACTCTGGGGTCCTGTGTACAACAGATGTTGGTCCAGTGCTTCTTTCCCAGGCAAGAGTGCAGCAGGCAGTAGATCAGCACAGCAAGGCAGCAGTTCTAAAGAGCAGCAGTCTAGCAGAGTGGAAGTCATTTCAGCAGCATAGCAGTCCTTCTTCCTGGCATAGTCCACAGGTTCAGAAGTGTACTGAGGTCCAATATTTATACCTGGGTCTTTGTTTGAAGTGGAAGAAGCTTCTAGAGGTTTCCCTTTGAAGTGCACAGGTTTCCTGCCTCCCCTGCTCTTCTTCCAGAATAACTACAGGGGTATGTAGCCTTTTGTGTGAAGGCAGGACACACCATATTCAAGTGTAAGTATGGCCATGTCCGGCACCGTTCTCCATCCTGACAGTGTTGGTCCATCCAGGCACACCTAGTCTTTCTATTGTGCATGGCTGTCTTGGAGGCATATGCAAAGCATAATTGTCAGCGACACCAAGTCATGTGACCCGACAGGCTGCAGACACCAGATGGATGAGGCAGGAAAATGGCAACCTTCTACACGTGGTGTTTTCAAAATTGTAATTTAAAATCCAACTTTACCATAAGAGAAGATTTTTCATTACACTTTCCAAGACACCAAACATGGTCTGTTTACCTGTTCCCAATTGAATGTTACAGCTTATAAAATGTAAAAAGGTAACTACAATGTTATCCCATGGGAGTGGTTGGCCTTGCAGTAGTGAAAAACGATTTTAAGTTTTTCACTACCAGGACATGTAAAACTAAAAAGTACATGTCCAACTTTTTAAATACACTGCACCTTGCCCTTGGGGCTTTTTGCGGCCTATCATAGGGCTGACATATATATATTAAAACATAAGTTTTAGCCTTGACAAAAGGTTTATTTCGCCAATGCAAAATGGCACTTTAAAACTGCATACACAGGCTGCAACTGCAGCCCTGAGACAGGTTTAAAGGGCTACTCAAGTGGATGGCACTATCAGTGCTGATGACCCACTAATAGCATTTCATTTACAGGACCTGGGAACATGCAGTTCCACTTTACCAGGGACTTACAAGTAAATTAAATATGCCGACTGGGTATAAGCCAATTCTACCATTTCAAGAGAAAAAGCACAAGCACTTTAGCACTGGTTAGCAGTGGTAAAGTGTACAGAGTCCTAAAGCCAACAAAAACTGATTGAGCAAAATAGGAGGAGTATAGGCAAAATGTTTGGAGATATCCCTGCAAAGAATGTTAAGTCAAACATCCCTAAAATTGGGTGCGGTCACTCACTGCACCCACAGTCTTGGTTACATTATCTGTAATTGGGCGCACTAAATATGTTTGCGCCTGGCCTACCCTATAAATAACATGGCACCTGCTATCCTTAAGTTAAAAAAGCACAAATGTGTTCTATGGCATAATGTTTGCAATGACTATGGTAAAAATATATATTGTATTTTGTATGTCAAATCTGGTAAAAACTGGTATTTTAAATTGATATTCATGGCTTCCCTGAAAAAGTTCCAATTGTTCAGAAATGAAACGTGTTGGCTGGCATTTGTACTGAAATGGTATAAGGAAATACATTATTTGTTTTCACATTGAAGCCTCGTGATCTACTTAAATAGATTTTTGATCAGTAAACAGACATCAGATATATTTTTTAAAAGAACTTTTTTTCTTAAGGAAAAAAAGTATTAATTTGTCAACACAATCTTATAATGCATTGCAACATATGGAGTTCCAATAAATTCTACTACAGCAGCTGTGTGCAACGGCTGGCTATTGGCAGAAGGGACCACTACAACCGGGTCCTGGTGGGAGCGCCCCCAAAGGGAACCACATGGAAGAACCAATCTGAGTGTGTGGGATTTAGAACCATAGTTGCACACTGTGAATTGTTTAAGTCATACAGTGGAGGAAAATAAGAAAAATACATAGAAAAGTAAAATAATAAGACAAACTGAAGGTGTATATATTCGTGAAATGAAGAATATGGCAGTTATATTAAGACCTGAAGTATTTTATTTGTTATAAATTAAATGTCTCGTTTAATGCCAGCCCAGTAAAATCTGAAGCACGCTGCCCAAGGGCTAGCCAGGGTTTTTGGAGATATGATAGAAAGCTTGACTCCTGAAAGGGCTCTCTGACAGAGAGAGGATGCGAGATGGATTGTGTCCTGTTGATGACAGCTCCGCTCCCCGCACCAGTCCAGGCTGGGTGAGTGACAGCCGCGTCCATCCATCCTGTCGCGCCCTGCTATGATTCAACCGCAGAAGCAGGCTGGCGGCGAGGCACTGAGTCACTGAAGACAAGGGAAGGGGAGGCGCGCAGGGTACCGGCGGAGCCCGCTTCACGGCCGCGGCGACCTGTAGGATGTAAACTCACGCTGAGCTGGCACGGTGCCCACGAGATGGCCTCCGAGAAACACGTCCCTCGCATCTGGGAGTCCAAAGACCAAACCGGGCTCCTACATGAGCAGGCGGGTGTAATGCAGCTGTCAACATCTGCATGGCGGACTAGTCATTCAAGAACATCCTTTTAGCCGCCGACCAGAAAGAGTTGAAAGTACAGAATTAACGATCACTGCCTTCGGGATTCCTTTCTCCTTCTCAGCAGCCCCGTGGGGAAAAGTTCGAGAAGTTGAAGAAAAGAAAAAGCTTTTTAGCTGGAGCTTTATTTATATGAACGGAGAAAGTTGGTAGCAGTGGTAAGGGGATGCTCCGCACCTCCCGAACAGACAAGGTACGTAGAAACAATTTAACATCCAGTGTGCTCAACAGGCTGAAACTCTGCCGCCATGATAGTGTACAATATACTTGAAAGAGGCCTTCTTCACATAACAAAACTATATTAATTCACCCAGAACTCTGCAAAGCATTTTGAAGCTAATGGAAGCAGGTCCGATTTTATTGGTGAGAGTTCAATAAGCCAGTATTGTTTGCATGTTGTACATTGGAAGACAGCTGTTTGTCTTCCAATGTACAAAATGCAACAATACTGGAACATTGAACTCTCACCAATACAATCAGACGTATTACATTAGCAGGCCTTCAAAAGGCTTTGCAGTGCTCTGGGTGTATTTATATAGTTGTATTTATATATATTTGTTTTATTTGTGAAGCGCTAAACTAAGCACGGGCACATTGCCTGGCTCACTTCACTGTGCTGAGAGGCCATACAAGAAACTGAATTAAAAATGGCAGTTCAAGTCTAGCTGGAAGATGTGAAAGGATCCTAAACCAGCATTCTTCTGTAGCCCTTCTTTCATAGATGGTGCTGGTTGAAAGCTGCACATAAATGTAAATGCCAGCATTTGTAAAGAGCACAACTATCCTCCAAAGGAGGTGTCCTGGCGCTGGGGGCCGTCAGGAAGATTAAGCAAGCTATTGCCACATGGTGCTGGGCTAACCAGCCGCCGGGGATCAAACCGTGAACCCTGTGTTCCAGAGTTAGGCACCCTGGCCGCTGCACCACACCTCTTCCACATATCAGCTCTGTTTTCAAGAGGTTCCTGAACTGAGATAGCTGACTTCTGCTCTCCATTTGGAAATTACATTAAATGTAATAAGGCAACTCCAGTCAATGGGAGCGATAACAACCTTCCCTGCAGCTCAGAGCCTCGCCATTGCTCCAGCAGTTCAGCAAAGACTTCAATACCTGGATGTTCAACCATTAGGAAAACAGGCAGCATGCTCTCCGAGCGTCTCAAGACACTCCCGGGTGATGCAGCCATGTTCTACAAATCCTGATTGATCGATTGATTGAGAGATAGACCTTACAGTAGTGAAAAACAAATGTAAGAATTTTTAAGTACTAGGACATGTAAAACACAAAATTTTACAATGTCCCAGATCATTTACAATTCAGAAGGCTCCTTAAAACCTCATTGTTCTAATCTGTCCCTTTTCTGTGACAGGCGGTAGCAATTCTATAGCACGGAGATGCAACTTGAGGGGTGATTCAGGTGCTTTACAAATAAATACATCAAAATCACGCTTTATCACTGGTTAGCAGAGGTAAAGTTCTCAGTGTCCTGAGGCCAGCAAAAATGAGCTCAGAAAAATGGAGAAGGGACGCAAAAAGTTGGGGAGGGGGTGAGACCACCCTAAGGATGACTGGTTTAACAAGAGGCCCAGTCTCTGTAGCAATCATCCCCCTCTGCTGCAGCATAGTTGTTTAACTTCAACTTCTGGAGCCAGTTTGGCTAATGTCAAATAGCAAACCAACCGCCATCAGCAGTTGGCACACCCTGGGCCAGATGTGCTATTTTCTGTTTAGATATATTTATAAATATATATAAATATATTTAGCAACAAATAATTTTCTGGAATGAACTACACACAAATAGGCCATTTCAGAAAATTCTGATTTGGGATTGGACACAATCCGATCTACCCCACTAATATTCATGAGGAAGGGTGCAAATTGGCACTGACTTCCATTGAGGTCCATCAGAGGGATGGTGGTCTACAGGGACAGCAGCCCACCAGGTCTGTGATTGCCTTTTAATAAAGTGGATTTTAGTTTTTTACTGCAGCCCATTTTCCTTAAAGGAAATGGGGCAGTGCTTAAAAAGAAAAGTTTACTTTTTTTGCCTTTGTTTGAAAGTTGGCAGTGGTCAATGATTTGCATCTGGATTTCAGTTGCAAAGCATTGATATGTTTGATGCTGATTCCGCATTTGGAGGGGGTGCCTACAACACACTCCTTCTAGATATCGAATCAGTATCCTTTCGGAATCCTATTTTAGGAGTCGGAAAAACTTATGAGACTCCTAAAATGGGATTAGTACATCTGAAAAATCATTTTTATAGTTTCAAACCAGGAATTAGAGTATTGCAAACGGTGAATCAAAGTGTTGCAAATGCTGAATCAGAATGTTTGCAATCATAAACATGCTTTGTACATCTGGCCCCTGTTCTTCCATTACATACAAGTCTTAAACTTTCCGATTGGCCATATTTCAGAGGGTCTCAATTCTTTGGTTTCTCGTTGCAGGTCTTCACGTCACTGGTTGTGGATCCAGCACAGCATGAATGAATAAATGTGTGTATTGTCGGTTCGGAAAGGGGTAGGAAAGGGACTGAGAGGAGAGAAGAACTCAAAGAGACTGGTCAGGAAAGATTAGTGGTGCTTACATGCTCAATTTCCTCATCAAAGTACGAACATTATCTAAAGCTCCACTCCAGGTTTTAATGCAGCCACAGACTGGACTGTACAAGTGAAATCTGATCTTTCCTTCTTTAAACTCACCTAAAAATAAATATGTTAAGGATCACTGTAGCTTGGCGGCCCCTTGGCATGGCTTATGTGTATTTAGCGTTGTGCTCCTATTCGTGATTGAGTTCCTTATGTCCAGTTGTGACAAGCGTTAGGACCCAGTTTGTAATAAAAATGGAAGACGCGAGTAACCATAGTGCTCGAATCTCTTCTTAATTTGCATGCAAATGGGCTACACCATGTGTGTATAGGGGCCAAGTCGTGTGTCTGGACTAATTTGCTGTTGGTATATTGTTGACACATCATTTCCCCTGGGAGCATTCAGAATTACAGAGTTAGAAACATGGTAGCCTACAGGGGTCAATATAGTATTAACCTAGCGATTCATTTAAGCCCCAGGCATGTTTCATGAACGCTTACATCGCACTACACAGTCCCAAATGACAGGCTGATGCAGCACTTATGCAGCTTGGAGAACACACCATGCCTGCTTCCTCCACAGCGGAGTGATTGTGCTATTACCAAACCTCTACTTTGCGCAGCGGGAAGTTCTCCATCACGACCTGCATGAATATGGGACTGGAAACGAGGAGGAGGAAGGTAAAGGGAGCAGTAAACTTGGAAGAGGAGGTTTCTGCACTTTCCAGAACATCTGATCTGTGAAAAACAACCAACTGTGGCAAATCACTCCTCACAGACACTTCTCAAACCACTACATGGCTTGATGGTATCCCACAGACCTTTGTGTCTCAAGGCAGATAATTTGCTCTGGGAATAAACTTCCATTTAACCTCAAACAAGTGAAGTTTCCTCAACTGCGCTAGGGGGAGCTGAGCATGAGACCAGGACATTACCGCTGATGATTGAAATATGGAGCATAAACCAAACACCGCTTATCCCGCTGCTCAGTCTAAGGATGTTAAATAAAGTCTAATTTCGAGAGGGTTAAGTCATCATACTGTAAAAATGCTTAGAAGGGGAGGTATTTTGGAGGCGCTCAGGGAAAGAATCCACCCATCGATGCATATGCTTTTCATGCAAAGTGTAAGAAACAACATTTCAGTAATCCTTTGATTCAAGTCTATTAGTATTTAAAAATGGTGTCCAATGTTTCAAGCGCCTCCTCTGATTTTATCATGAAGGGCTATGGGCCTTGTTTACAGTAGGACAGACAGGTCACTCAGTCAAAGGATAGTGGTGGCGAGCCACTCAACGTTCAAGCCAGGCTTGTGCCAAGAGCCCGGCCCTGGCTCATCTCGAGGTCCTCTTGGATCCTCGATCCCAAAACGAGCCGAGTCGGTCTGTAGCATGCTGCCCACCCCTGTAGCTCAGTGTGGATTCCAGCACTCCTCCGTCGGCCCATCCTGAAGATCTGAGCACCCACTGATGTGACAGGTTAAAGTCACCAAAGAGTGGGGAAAAAGGGAGATTCACAGCTGACAGCCCTAGAGATCAGTGGAGTGGGCAAATGGGTGATGGGCGAGTGACACATTAAATAAAATAAAGAAATAAATACTCACCTGAAGGAACAACCTCCTCGCTCCGGTCTGGTTACTTCTTCAATTGGGACCCTCAACAACACCCCTAACCAATCCTGGCACTGCTCTCATGATCAGAACAGCACCAGGATTAGACGGAGCAGCATCTCTCACCGCTCCTGAGGGGCCTAGCGGCATGGGCTTGGTCTAACTCAGCTAGTGCGCATGTCTGGCTGGCCCTCGCAAGACAGACGGCCAAAGGGACATGCACTTTGAAATGAAGTGCCCTGTGCTCAGGCAGCCTACCCTCTCCCTGCTGCTGTCATTCAACAGGCCCCGCCCTGCTCTGTCCTGACGGTTCAGGATGGGTGGATGAAAAATAAAATGGTAATAAATTAACCTTATTACCATTTTATTTATTTTTTCATCTCTGTGGCATGAGGGGGCGTTTTAATTAGCGGAGGAGCCAAGCAATTCCTCACACCACATTTCTGGGCACAGTCCACCCCACTCTTTGGTACTGTGTTGGTCAGCTGTTTGGAAATTGAGTATTCTCAGCTTACCATCCCTAGGCAAAGTAAGGCCGTTTTAAGGAGTGCAGTGCCTTTTTTTTTGCAAACCACTAAGCAACGCTTCTTTCGTTTTCAATTGGAGGAAGCCGCTCTCTTGCACTTCAAAGTGCACAGCCTGGAACATAGAGGGCAGTGGAAGGAACACAGGAGACACAGGAAGAAATAAAATCTACAGCCGACCTGGCTTATTAAGGACCTTATTACCAGACAAAACATTTTTGTGCTGGGGTGCTGGGTCACCCTTTTATCTCCTTCGCCCATCCAAAGACCCAACACAAACACTTTGGTTGAGAAATTCTCTGGTAGCATTAGATTTGGTCAGGCTAACTCTTCCATAAGTGTTCTATTTCTACCCACCACAGCTCCTTTGCAAAGACAATACCCCGAGGCACGCAGGCCATTGAGGTCCTCTGTAGTCCCTCTCTTCATGCGTCTCATTTGCATTTTTTAATAGGAGAGGCAGAGAGGTGTTGCCCAGCTCTACACCTCCCTGGTCCTTCTGAAAATTGCCTTTCCTGAGGTGTTGAGCCTCTCCTGAAGTCAGTTTCTTTAAGTCAGAAGAAGCTGGTAGTATCAATAAAAAGCACAGTTCCTTCTTTTCACTTTACTCAAATTTATTTAGGTTTGTAAGCTTATTCAGTAAGAATACAAGGCTGAAAAAGCTGACCCTTGTGTAATGTAATTGGCTGCTCATGTAAAGCACTCTATGTGCCGATTCGAATTATATAAATCTGAAAAAAGGCTTCAATTTTCTACCTCATTTAACATGTAATGAATACATTTATTTAAGAGTGTACTGATTTAGTACGTCAAAAAACTCATCACAAAGCATTAACCTTCGACGTGAAATGGGCAAGATCTACTCATCTAGTGGGTGAAATTGCACAATTTGAAACCAGGAAATCCCAGCTTCGTTGCTTCACCAACTGGTGTGATTCTCAGCAATTGCTTTCTTTCACTGTGCCCCCTTTTCCTGGATACTTTCTTTGGAGAGCATCTTGGAATTCATCAGTTCAAGCTCTGCACATAATTCTCCCTTGTAAATGGGCTAAAAAGGGACAGGGCTGTTTCATCTGTAATAACAGCCTACACCACACAGGGCGCATGCCACCCGGCTTGCCCCAGTCATGGCATCATTATGATGAGGGTGGTTCAAGGAAATTTCTACATTCATATTTAAAAACTAGCTCTTCTAATAAATGTCACTACGCCTAGTGCTTTAATCAAGTTTATTAAAGTGAAACATTCCAGCGTTACAAATACACTTTTTCAAATGTTTAAGTCTTCATCCTATGCTAACATGTCGTTTCTAACATGATTTATGTGACAAACAGTTTGACAAGCTCGGCTCGTGCACTGGCTCTCAGAACCAAGGCAGACTCTTGTCTTGGCCCCGGCTCGGCTTGCCCTCTTAGTTTGCAGGCTTACCCACCTCTATGAAGACGCAACAGATATCAAGTCTGCTATATTACAAGAGTTGTAGGCTATAATGCACTTATAGTACAGCGATGAGACATCAGCTACTTCTGTGACGGAGTACCCCATTCGCCAAACTCTAAATAAGGCCCTGTTTCTTATTCGCTGCTACAGAAATCCTACAGGAATCATGGAACTGGAGCTTGTTTTCACGGATCTTTCCATCCCATGAGCAAGTGAATTCTGCTCAGGCCTATGAGCGGTCTAGGATGCAGTCTCAGCTCAGTGGTACATGGCATGCGCAAGGCCATCTGCAGCGAGGCAGTCGACATCGTTAGAATGGGGATACTCACAAGCGTAGCGCAGGGCTGAAAGGCTCTGTGTTTGAAGTTGAAATCACCCCTTTGCAGCACAGAGCTCAATTTAGAGGAATTCACATAGGGACATGTCTGCACTTAGGTAACTGCTGGACTGCTTAACAACGCGGTTTCGTCAGTAGTGGAAGTTGGTAAAGAAAATAGGGGAACTGTGGGCAGAGATTCAGAGGGCGGGAATAACCCGAGGATTGGATCAGTGGGTGGAGTAAGAGGTGTGGCCAGAATGTGCAAAATATCCCAATTTGTAGCCTTTGTTTGGCATTTCACTGACCAGTTACAGTTTATTATGATGTTTAATTTAACCAATGGATGCACAGGTCTAATATGAGTTACTGACATTAAAATACATTCTCAAAGTGGGAAATGTTTCCAATCACAGAATGTCCCAAATGCACTTAAAAGTGGAATCACAAGCCATCTGTCTCTGACCCATGCAGATCCTGTCATTAGCACTTCTCCTCCCTTTTTTCACAAGAGCAGTTCAAACATGAATGGCAAAATATCATAGTTTGCAAGTGTTTTCTATAAAATTATGCCTCTACCATATTTGCCACATAATACATTATCCGCTGCATAATCTTGCAGTTTTAACTAATGAATTGCTTGTAGCTCAAATGGATACAAAGTTACTAAAAAATGTAGCTTGTGTTACTGCAAAGTGGAGGGCCCTTTGCAAAGGATGACTCACCTTTATCACTGCTGCATTTGTATGTTACACTGGTACTCATGAGGAACAATCTTTGCAGAGACTGTTAGCGTGTGTAAAAATGTCAAAATAATACAGTATCAGAAAATATATGGCATTACGCTGCAGCCATAATTTAGTCAACCCTGCAGCATAATTTTGTCACCCACTGCTGCATATTTGCATAATTCCAGTGGCGCCACAGCAGGCAGCACATGTTAAAGGTGCTTGTGCATGAAGCAGAGAGAGTGTGAAGTTTGTGAACTTAGTTTGGTGTGCGTGCAAATTCTGCATTGCCGATCCCTGGTGAGTTGCAGTTACTACTGCTGAAACAAGGCCAATGGAGGTACCAATGGGTGAGGTGGCCTGGCAGGGCCGGCTTTAGCGCTGGTGGCACCCTGTGCAACAATGTTTGTTGGTGCCCCCCAGTGACCACCTCCACCACTGACTCCCTCTCCACCACCCTTTAATAGTACACCACAAGCCTCCAGAACCACACTCTCTCTCAGATGCATTTAATTTGATTTACAGTGTCACTCTTACCAGTGTAGAGTGTCAGAGCACTTTACATCACACACATTACACAGAGACAATCAATCATACGTGTGTAAATCACTGTATAGGAAATGTTACATAAGACAAAAGACTACAGGTGTAAGAGTCACATGACAACCATACTAGTAGGCAGTATAGTTTAATAGTAATTGGTCTGGAGAAACACAGACTCAGAATTTAAAACATAATACCAGTGTGTCTTGGTTCTCTTTAATAATCAAAATAGATTTCTATCTGAATGAACACTTTTTGCAACATTAGGATAAACAAAGACTGGGGGGAAATACCATAATGCTCTAATTTATTCCTTGCAGCTCTATGATGACAGTTAATAGCTCACTGTTCTATGTTAGAATTTTAACTTCTAAACTGCGAGTAAGAAAAGGTTGTCTGACAAAAGCAGGAAAATACTGACCGTACTTACATAATGTGCACATTGTGCTCTGCATGGTACATGTTCTTTGCAGCAGGCACATTAACCCTTTGCACTACCTTTCCAGGAGTCAACCCTTCCACTAGACAAACCTCCAATATCTCTCTAGAAAGAACTTTAATCACTGGAGTTATCATGACAATTTTATTGCTGCTGAAAATTGCTGGATGCCAGGAAGGAGGAAGCAAGTGCTTTTAAAACATAATATACTTGCAAATTCTAAACCCCACCTGAAATCAGCGCTGTTCGCACCGCCCTAACCTACTCGAGGGTCCTGTGACTTCAGTGACAGAGTCCCTGTTGCTCTAGAGTGTGCGGCTTCATAGGCTCACCCGCAAGACTTGAGGTGAACTTCAGTATGGTTGTGGTAGGCAGGCCTTCAAGGTTAACCCACACTTGCCACCTCTAAGGTCCACCTGCTGGTGCTACGACACCCGGGCTTCTAAGGTCTAGCATGGGAATGTGATCCCTCAGGAGAGTGGTTTGGGGGACTGGTCATGAAGGCTAAACCAGGTTCCCCAGTTCCAAATTCGACTGCTCTGACCATAGTGCAACATCCCCTCCCCCACTGAACACCATACTGCCCCACTGAGAGAAACTTGTGCTGCCTTCAGCTACAACCCAATTGTGCCCCACTATAAAGACTTGGATGCGACTCAATTCAAATAATGCACAAGTGTTGCCTGACAAAAAGTAACAGCATGCTGGAAAAAGCAGACACTCATAGGGAATGCAAGAATAAGTAAAGCATGTGAAATGTAAGCAGAACCAACATGGTTACCTTAACGCTTTCACACTCACTATTCAGAAATCAGTGAGCGCTTTTGCCTGGACAGCTAAGGACATGACTACAGGGCCGGCGAATGGCCCTTATTCAATGTCCATTGCTTATATCCTCATGAAACATAACCAGTATGGTTTAAAAAGACCACATCCATGAACACAGAGCTGTGGTGCACATTTTGTTTTCCAATCCATCCATTAACCAGGTATTACCTTACCTCCAAGAATGGTGCACTTCCCCATCAAGGGAAAACAATGCTATTCACAGAAAGACGAGAAAACAAAAGTAGCACTTACTGGCAAACTCGGTAAAGTGGAGCTAATGTGTTTGGGTGTGAATGAAATCAATCTGGCCACTTTGCAACCATTCTGTCTTGCTTTATTTAGTTATGTACTTATTTCACATATCTGGAACCTTTTATTTCTCTCTGTCCTGAGGCTGCACTTTGGAATAGAAAATATTTCAGAAAATGACGACATTTCAGCAAAAGTGTTGGTTTTTTTTGGATCCATTTCTTTTTTTTTATTTCAAAGTATTTTATTGAAGATTTGTATATATATACAGTACAGTAGTAGTGCGTGAGGGTGAATACAGATGCCTTGGAGGTTACATAAGGCATAGTGGCTCGTATGGCTTGAAGTAAGTCACAAACGCTCGAATTGCTGGTTGGCGTAAATTGTTCCAGGTAACACTGTTGTACCCTCACTAAGAAGAAAGAGAGGAGTGAGGAAAGGAGGAGTAGAGGAAGGTAGGTGTGGGGGAGGGGAGACAGAGCATTACGATGTTTGTTGTTTTTCCACGGTGAGCCTCCAGTGCCCATTATTGGCTTCGGTGGGCAGAGTACGACGGCTTCTATGGGGGTTTGTTTAGACCCAAGTGTCTAACCAGCGAGGCCCACATTTCACCCCTTGCTGTGTGGTTGGGGGCATGCAGTGCCGTTATGTTGTCCTCCCCTCTGAGGAAGGTGATCCAGTTCACCCAGCCTTTGAAGGTCACCTTCCCTGTGTCTTTCCAGTTCGCTAGTATTGTTTTGACTGCTGTACTGAGGAGAAGGTGAGAACCGTTTCTTCAAGATGCAGTTTTCAGTAAGTGAGTAGGAACTAGACAGAAAGAGAGAGAATAAGAGGAAGAAAGAGAGGGGGGCAGCTGCTGGGGGCAGCTGCCAGCGGCAGAGCAGAAGTGGACACTGTCCTTGTCTGCTCTGGGCAGGAAGGAAGAGACAGGGTCTTTTTCCTTCTCTGCCCACCCCGCCCGTCCTCAAAAGGCCACGAACGCCGAGACTTATCTATAGGCCTTGGCTATTTCTACCGCCCTGGGACGCATGTTTAAAAAAAAATTAGGGGAACGGAATCTATTGAACAAAAGAAGGGGCACGCCGTGCCCTGCCGATTTCACCCACTTTGGCCAATGGGTTTCCTGTATTATATGTTTATTTTGCAAGGACAGTATTGCAAATAAAAACTTCTGCAAATAAACTATTATGCACAACATAAATATGTGGTGGAGGTGCGCGTCACCATGACTTCACGTCTCTACCGCCTGCAGATGCAGCACTAGGAAAGTATTACCTAATTGTGTTCACTGTCACTGAGGTCTCTTTAAGCTGTTGCTTAAATCTTTAGGGCTACGTCAGTTTACGAAATCCTTGAACCCCCTCCACCTCCACACTTCACGCGTTTTGGCCCATTTCAGGAAGGGAGTCTAGACCTGGCTCTTCGACTAAGACCTGCAGCACATCGCCTGGATACCCTCTTGGGTGACAAGCCGTGCTATATAAATACCTGATTGATTGATTGATTGAATGATAGCACGTGACCAAGCCTAAGCCCTGGACCGCTATTTTTCAATGTCGTCAATTGCATCCTCTTACCCCCAATTCTTGATTCTAACAGCCGAAGAATATGACAGTGTCCAGTTTATCCCCCACCCATGGAATACCAGGGCAGTGTTATTGAATCTAGTCCAACCACAGATGACTGCATGACGCAGAGTCTGTGTGTGTATGGGGTGTGGACTTGTGTGTGGATGGCTGACTACATTCTGCTTATTAATAGAGACGCACTCGCTCCTGAAGTTTCTCAAGGACGCTCGTTTCTTTGTCATGAGGTGTTAAAACGATTTGTGTGTAAATACGTTTGAAAAATCTTAAATATTTCTTGTAGGCATCACTGGAACTGGTCACAATGTGATAAACACTTTGGAATTCAACTCAACCTCTGCGCAGGCGAAGTGCGCAGGTCTCTGAAATGCTCATTTGCAGCTAAATGAACCATTAAAAAGCTGTCAACAGATTGCTGTGCACAGAAAAGTACAAACACAACAGTCATTTTCTCAGCAATCCAGTCAAAACGCTAATTGCCTGCAATTTCCCAGTTAACCTTTCACAAAAAGGTGTATTGATCTGGTATGACAGTTGATGCCTAACTCCCTCTCCCCACCTTCTCATTTTTACTGTATCTTTCCTCTGACCAACCCCTCCCCGGGAAGGAAGCTGTGCTTTCAGAAGACTCAATAGGGGGCAGTTCACAGAAACTGCCTGATTCTGGGTATGGTTTTGGGACAGTTTTGCATTGTGCTGGGCAGTTTGCACTGACATCTGCACTGATGACCAGTGAAGAACTACACTGTTTATGACCAGTTGTGGCTCCTCCGATAAGGCAGAAGAGCGTTGCCCCACTGCTCGTTGAGCAGTTGAAAAGAAAAAGAAAATAATAATAACAAGAAGCTATTAAAATTATATTTTCCTTTGCGATGCCGGGCTGGGTGGGGCGGGGCTTGCTGATGCAGAGGGAGCAGGCGTGGCTTGCACTCCCTCCCTACATGCCCATGGCGCTTTGACCAGCCCTCTAGGGGGCATGTTCGCCATGGGACTGTGCTGGGCCTTTGAAGAATATGCCAGGCACTGCCTAAGCAGCAAAACAGGCCACTCAGACCAATCACACGCTGCTCCTGCAGCGTCGTGATTGGCTGGCAGAGTCGGAAGCCTGGGTGCTTCCGGTGCAGGCTGCAGGCAGCAGCCGGGAAGAAGAAAAGAAGACAAGGAGAGACGTGCGGCAGATGCAGGGGCAACGTAACTGAATGAATGAATGACAATTTGTACCGCGCATACGTAGCCCCAAGGGGCATCAAGGCGCAAAACAAGCAAACAAAAAAGTCCAGGCTACCAGATAACAGGACCAAAGACTACTAGGAGCGCAACCCCTTATATGCCTGGGAAAAAAGTCAGGTCTTCAGGTGTTTCCTGAAGACCGCCAAAGAAGACTGGCTAGAAATCGCCAGGGGGAGGGAATTCCAAAGTTTTGGAGCCAAGGTGGAAAAGGCTCTGCCTCCCCATTTCACCTTAGCGAATCTGAGCACCGAAAGCATGGTCTTTGATGAGGACCGGAGGGTTCTCGTGGGGATGTACACACACAGAAGAGACCTGATTCCCTCTGAGCCTGAGCCATGTATAGCACTGGGGGCCAGACAGAGAAGTTTAAAAGAAATCCTAGAAGGAATCGGAAGCCAGTGGAGGTCCCTTCTGGCCATGGTTACAGAAGCTAGTCTAGGAAGGTTTAAAACCATCCTGGCCGCTGCATTCTGTACCATTTGGAGACGGTGGATGGAACCTTTGCTAATGCCACTATAAAGGGCATTGCAATAATCTAGCCTAGATGAAACTAAGGCAACTGTTGCTTGTTTCCGAGCTACCAAGGACAGGTAGGGGGCAATTTTCCTAAGGATTCTAATTATGCCACAACAGGTTGACACTGTCCTATTGACCTGGGAGTCAAATGAAAGAGCAGGGTCAATTAAGACTCCAAGGTTCCTGGCGGTAAGGGTGGGGCAAGGGCATTCTCCCAAAGACGGAGGCCACCAGTCTTTTGACCAGAGATCTTGGCTCCCTCCAAAGACCATGATCTCGGTCTTTTTGCCGTTTAGTTTTAAAAAATTACGGACCATCCATTGGGAGACTGCTTCCATACATGCTCTGAATTTGGGGGCAACTTCGCTAGCAGGTTGGGTGATAGATACCAGGATCTGGGTGTCATCGGCATACGATAACACATCCAGACCGAAGGATCATACCACCTTAGCAAGTGGGGTGACATAGATGTTGAATAATACAGGGCTCAACGACGAGCCCTGAGGAACCCCACATTGCACTTGTTGGGGATCGGAAAGAAAATCGCCCATTTTAACTCTCTGCTCCCTATGATGGAGGAAGGAGGAGAGTAAACTAAGGGCAGA
Organism: Lissotriton helveticus; assembly: GCF_964261635.1. Taxonomy (NCBI): domain Eukaryota; kingdom Metazoa; phylum Chordata; class Amphibia; order Caudata; family Salamandridae; genus Lissotriton; species Lissotriton helveticus. Next base: position 309,779,513 of record NC_136061.1, read on the forward strand.
ACCCTCTAGACAGATTTCCTTGAGCCTGGAGACCAGGATTGACGGGGACGCTGCTGTGAGATCTAATAACACAAGCAGAGTGGAGTGTCCCCTGTCAACCTCAGACCTGATTTTATTGGTCACAACCGTGAGGGCAGACTCAGTACTATGAGCTGCCCGAAACCCATGTTGAGAGGGGTCTAGCAAGTTGGAACTCTTGATGAAAGCAGATAGGTTATTTAATTTATTTTTTCATCCTGAGAAGCCACCCCCACCTCACCAACCCAATTCTGAGGCAGCCGCCACTGTTAATGACTGATTAGCAAAATGACCAGAACTGGGGAGTTTATTTGAACTGACCAGGTTTTCTTTACACAGTACTGTACAGACAGTGAAGGGGTGACCGGAAGGACTGAATTGTCAAACAACGGGTCATCACTAGGGTTGTCTGACAACTCAGGGATACAAAGTGCCAATCTTGGGTATTCATCTAAACACCAAGTGCATTCTTGGCGCATGATCTTGAGTGCCCCTGAGGGGTACACTGAAGTTATTGCACCCAATACAACCCAATTCTTTGGCTCTGATAAATTATACCGATCATAACGTCAATATTGGTACTGGCTGCACGAAAAAATGCATGTACAGCGTTTTCTGGGCATTTTTCACTCATTAAATTCCAGCAGTCAATACCGACAGGTAACAGCTGGGGGCAGTAAACATCAGAGCACTTACAAATGCAATCCATCTGCAAACAGGTATTTGCACAAAGGTCCCAATTTTCCAATACCTGTAATCAGGCAATTAGAGTGGAAGCTCTGGTTCACCCCAATCGAATCAACTTGATGAATACGAATCAATGGACTAACTTAACTGGAATGTCACATTACTGATGACAAAATAAACTGATAAGTTAGTAATCGCTCCATTGCTTCACCAGCAGCTAAAGTCCCACCTCTCCCGGAGCTAGTCATCGGCCTGGAATAGGGGCTTTCCTAGCTGCTCTGGACTACTATTCCTTTAATTTATGGCAAGGCACAGAGGCCAATATTTTTCTCTCTATTGCCAACTCACAGCAGCAACTTCAACAAAACAATATAACTTATAATACGAATGTAGAACACTCCAAACCAACATAAACCCCGACACAGCCATCCTCCTTTTTTGTTGCTGCTCACTTTCAAGATAAGTACCTGTGTAATTATCTTTGGCTTTGGATGTTCTTATACACAACCTTGAATCATTATCTTCTCTCTCCAGGCGTACTTCCTGTGCCTTCTTATTGCTATATACAGCACTCAGTTTCTCGGGCTTTAGAATGGCAATAAACACATACATGCATGCCCCCTTTGACCAGGCACTTAATGACACAAACCTCCCAAAACAAAGAGTTAGGTGAATAAATACCTTCCACTGTGAATTTAAAGTGGTAATAGAGTGGCAAGGATCATGGTCGAACGTAGGGTGCAAGGTAGCATGGGACACAAGGTGCATTATAGAGGTCCAAGGAGGTCTCACAGCAAAAGTTAATCACGCATCACTCTCACAGCGCGTACACTGGGCAAGGGACCTACCTTGGCTTTGTTGATTGTGCAGTGAAGTGCATTGTTTTCTTGATCGTACAGCAAGCTAAAATCCAAAGTCCCCAAGGTTGCTGAAAAAGAGAGGAGAACATAATCAACAACAGCTGATTGGCCATCGGAATTTTACACTTAAATTGTTAAATCATTTTTTAAGATTTAATTTATTTGTTTATAGTGTTATATGGCATGAACGATGTCATTGCCGATGGCAGTTAGGGTCTCCTGAACAAATTAGTTGTTAAATAAGTATGGTAGACCATTCACTTTAGGATATGAGACAGTTCTTCAACTTGTTGATTGCTATCTTTAACTTATCTACAACTTAGCACGTTAGGTTTCTTCTTTAGGAAGTGACAATTTCATATTTAGAGATTGAAAAATAAGGAATCCCAATAACTGGTGTAACTGAAAAGCATTGACATAATTACAACAATTGCAAAGGTCTTCTGAAGAGTTATCAAGGTTCATTGGTTGCATATCTGAGCATGCTGATCGTACAATTTACCACGGGTCACTCTCATATATCCAAGCATCCATATTAATACTAAAGGATCATTCTCATATCGGAGCATGAAGGATGCACGAGTCCTCAAGGATCATTCTCATATACCCGTGCATGCTGATCAAAAAAGTTATTATGGTTCATTCTCATATACCCGTGCATGCTAATCACTCATGCATGCTGATCACACAAGTTATTATGGCTCATTCTCATATACCTGTGCATGCTGATCACAAAAGTTATTATGGTTCATTCTCATATACCCGTGCATGCTGATCACTCATGCATGCTGATCACACAAGTTATTATGGCTCATTCTCCTATATCCGTGCATGCTGATCACACAAGTTATTATGGCTCATTCTCCTACATCTGTGCATGCTGATCGCTCAAGTTATTATGGCTCATTCTTATATACCCGTGCATGCTGATCACTCAAGTTATTATGGCTCATTCTCATATACCAGTGCATGCTGTTCACACAAGTTATTATGGCTCATTCTCATATACCCGTGCATGCTGATCGCTCAAGTTATTATGGCTCATTCTCATATACCCGTGCATGCTGATCACACAAGTTATTATGGCTCATTCTCGCATACATGTGCATGCTGATCGCTCAAGTTATTATGGCTCATTCTCCTATATCCGTGGATGCTGATCACATAAGTTATTATGGCTCATTCTCCTATATCCGTGCCTGCTGATCACTCATGCATGCTGATCACACAAGTTATTATGGCTCATTCTCCTATATCTGTGCATGCTGATCGCTCAAGTTATTATGGCTCATTCTTATATACCTGTGCATGCTGATCACTCAAGTTATTATGGCTCATTCTCATATACCAGTGCATGCTGATCGCTCAAGTTATTATGGCTCATTCTCATATACCAGTGCATGCTGATCACACAAGTTATTATGGCTCATTCTCATATACCCGTGCATGCTGATCGCTCAAGTTATTATGGCTCATTCTTATATACCCGTGCATGCTGATCACTCAAGTTATTATGGCTCATTCTCCTATATCTGTGCATGCTGATCGCTCAAGTTATTATGGCTCATTCTTATATACCCGTGCATGCTGATCACTCAAGTTATTATGGCTCATTCTCATATACCAGTGCATGCTGATCACTCAAGTTATTATGGCGCATTCTCATATACCCGTGCATGCTGATCGCTCAAGTTATTATGGCTCATTCTTATATACCCGTGCATGCTGATCACTCAAGTTATTATGGCTCATTCTCATATACCAGTGCATGCTGATCACTCAAGTTATTATGGCTCATTCTCATATACCAGTGCATGCTGATCACACAAGTTATTATGGCTCATTCTGATATACCCGTGCATGCTGATCACACAAATTATTATGGCTCATTCTCATATACCAGTGCATGCTGATCACACAAGTTATTATGGCTCATTCTCATATACCCGTGCCTGCTGATCACACAAATTATTATGGCTCATTCTCCTATATCCGTGCATGCTGATCACTCATGCATGCTGATCACACAAGTTATTATGGCTCATTCTCCTATATCTGTGCATGCTGATCGCTCAAGTTATTATGGCTCATTCTTATATACCCGTGCATGCTGATCACTCAAGTTATTATGGCTCATTCTCATATACCACTGCATGCTGATCACTCAAGTTATTATGGCTCATTCTCATATACCAGTGCATGCTGATCTCACAAGTTATTATGGCTCATTCTCATATACCCGTGCCTGCTGATCACACAAATTATTATGGCTCATTCTCCTATATCCGTGCAATGCTGATCACTCATGCATGCTGATCACACAAGTTATTATGGCTCATTCTCCTATATCTGTGCATGCTGATCGCTCAAGTTATTATGGCTCATTCTTATATACCCGTGCATGCTGATCACTCAAGTTATTATGGCTCATTCTCATATACCAGTGCATTCTGATCACTCAAGTTATTATGGCTCATTCTCATATACCAGTGCATGCTGATCTCACAAGTTATTATGGCTCATTCTCATATACCCGTGCATGCTGATCACACAAATTATTATGGCTCATTCTCATATACCCGTGCATGCTGATCACTCAAATTATTATGGCTCATTCTCCTATATCTGTGCATGCTGATCGCTCAAGTTATTATGGCTCATTCTTATATACCTGTGCATGCTGATCACTCAAGTTATTATGGCTCATTCTCATATACCAGTGCATTCTGATCACTCAAGTTATTATGGCTCATTCTCATATACCAGTGCATGCTGATCTCACAAGTTATTATGGCTCATTCTCATATACCCGTGCCTGCTGATCACTCAAATTATTATGGCTCATTCTCCTATATCCGTGCATGCTGCTCACTCATGCATGCTGATCGCTCAAGTTATTATGGCTCATTCTCATATACCAGTGCATGTTGATCGCTCAAGTTATTATGGCTCATTCTCATATACCCGTGCATGCTGATCACACAAATTATTATGGCTCATTCTCATATACCCGTGCATGCTGATCACACACGTTTACAAGTATGGGTCTCATGGTTCTCAGGGTGGGGCCAGTTTTGGGCCCCCGGAGGCCAGTTTTGTTACTGGGGGGCAGTTTTGCAGCATCGCATCCATATCAGCCCCCTATTACAAAATCAGCTGCAGTGTTTTCCACACGCACCTTCCTGTCCGCCCCCCCCCCCCCCAACTCCACATCCACCCCACCCCCTGCGGCTGGTCTGACTCAATTTCCAGGCCCGGTTTGCGTTCCCAGTCTGACCCAATATCACACAGGTCAATAAGGGTCATTCTGATTGCACGGCTATTGAGGATCATTCTCATAGATCGGACCAAGTTGATTGACAGACTTATCAAGGATCATTTTCATATATCTGAGCATGATGAAGGGACGAGTTTCCTTCTCATATGTTGGAGCGTGTTATTGAGTGCTTTGTCCTGATCTTAATGAGAACAGATGGAGAACCTATTCTAAATTTACAGCATATTGATATAGATTTACTATGGATAGAATCTCAAACCTGAGCATGCAGATTGGGGTATACATTTGGCTCCATAATGAGGGAATATAGGCTACAGCCTTAGCAGCTGCTAAATTTAAGATGTGAACTGTTCTCTTATTTAAAGTTGTTTCATCCTTTTCCTGAAGATTGGGTGAGGTTTTTGTCATGGTCTCATGGGATGTCACGTCCCTACAGTTAAGGGCAGAAGAGATATTCTGTTTAGTTCATCCTGTCCCTAGCACTTGGAAACAGAGGTAACACGTCCAAAACCGCCCTACAATATCTGTGCATCTTGTCTTTGTCCCGCAGAAGATGTTGCATTCGCTGTTCAAGCAAGGATGGTGTTTAGATTGTGAGTCACAGCCGGGAGGGGGAAGGTCACCAGCGGGCCACGAGTGCCTGGGAAGCCAGGGCGGCGCTCGGCGTCTCGTTGCCATGGCCACCGACCGCCACCGTAATCGACATCCATTTAGGGTATTAGAGGAAAGTCAGCGAGGCAGCGCCCAGGGGACATACATGCAGGCTTGATCGGCGGTATAATCCATGCTCCCCATTAGTCTATTTTCCACACACAGAGCAGTGAAACAGGGCAATAATTTGCAGCCGCTTTTCCGCTTGCAAACCTGCAGCAGGCGACGCGTGATTGTGGTACGAGTTACATCTCTAGGCACAGTGCACTGTTTCTGCGAGTCAGTTTTCACAATGCTAAACGTGCTGATGTAAACCAGTTTGTCAGTTCAATAATGACTGCTGGTCCATTAGGAGGAACGAGGAGAATGGGGCACACGTGGAAATGTTTCAGTTGCCTGTCGAGTACCGCATCTTCTCAAGTTCTGTGGCGTGGACACGACATGCAAGGGTGCAGGAGGGAGCATATTCACAAGTTTACACAGTGTGTGCAAGGCTGCAGGAGGGAGCATATTCACAAGTTTACAGAGTGTGTGCAAGGCTGCAGGAGGGAGCATATTCAGGCGTTGACACAGTATGTGCAAGGGGGCAGGAGGGAGCATATTCACATATTAACACGGTGCGTGCAAGGGTGCAGGCGGGAGCATATTCACGCGTTGACACAGTGTGTGCAAGGCTGCAGTTGGGAGCATATTTACACTACACTATGACATGGTGCGTGCAAGAGTGCAGGAGGGAGCACATTCACGTGTTGACACGGTGCGTGCAAGGGTGCAGGAGGGACCATATTCATGCATTGACACAGTGAATTCAAGGGTGCAGGAGGGAGGATATTCACAAGTTGAACGTGCATGCAAGGGTGAAGGAGGGAGCATATTCACGCATTGACACGGTGTGTGCAAAGGTGCATATTCATACGTTTACACAGTGTGTGCAAGGCTGCAGGAGGGAGCATATTCACATGTTAACATGGTGCGTGCAAGGGTGCAGGAGGGAGCATATTCATGCATTGACACGGTGTGTGCAAGGGTGTAGGAGGGAGCATATTCACGCTTTGATACGGTGTGTGCAAGGGTGCAGGAGGGAGCATGTTCACGAGTTGACACAGTATGTGCAAGGGTGCACGAGGGAGCATATTCACATGTTAACACGTACGTGCAAGGGTGCAGGCGGGAGCAAATTAACGCGTTGACACAGTATGTGCAAGGGTGCATGAGGGAGCATATTCATGCGTTGACAGTGTGTGTGTAAGGGTGTAGGAGGGAGCATATTCACACTTTGATACCGTGTGTGCAAGGGTGCAGGAGAGAGCATGTTCACACGTTGACAAAGTGTGTGCAAGGGTGCAGTTGGGAGCATATTCACACTTTGCCACGGTGCTTGCAAGGGTGCTGAAGGGAGCATATTCACGTGTTGACAAGGTGCGTGCAAGGGTGCAGGAGGGACCATATTCACGCATTGACAGGATGAATTCAAGGGTGCCGGAGGGAATATCTTCACAAATTGACATAGTGTGTGTAAGGGTGCAGCAGGGAGCATGTTCACACTTTTACACGGTGCGTGCAAGGGTGCAAGAGGAAGCATACTCACGTGTTGATACGGTGCGTGGAAGGGTGCAGGAGAGATCATACTCACACGTTGACACGGTGCGTGCAAGGGTGCAGGAGGAAGTATATTCATGTGTTGACACGGTGCATGCAAGGGTGCAGGAGGAAGCATATTCACGTGTTGACACGGTGCGTGCAAGGGTGCAGGAGGGGCCATATTCACGCATTGACACAGTGAATTCAAGGGTGCAGGATGGGTCATATTCACAGGTTGGCACAGTACATGCAAGGGTGCAGGAGGAGCATATTCACAAGTTGACACGGTGCGTGCAAGGGTGCAGGAGGGAGCATATTCACAAGTTAACAAGGTGCATGCAAGGGTGCAGGTGGTAGAATATTCACAAATTGATATGGTGTGTGCAAGGGTGCAGGTGGGAGCATATTCACGCAGTGATATGGTGTGTGCAAGGGTTCAGGAGGGAGCATATTCACAAGCTGACACGGTGTGTGCAAGGGTGCAGGAGGGAGCATATTCACAAGTTGACACGGTGCGTGCAAGGGTGCAGGAGGGAGCATATTCACAAGTTGACACGCTACGTGCAAGGGTGCAGGAGGGAGCATATTCACAAGTTGACATGGTGAGTGCAAGGGTGCAGGAGGGAGCATGTTCACACGTTGACATGGTGCGTGCAAGGGTGTAGGAGGGAGCGTATTCACAAGTTGACATGGTGTGCAAGGGTGGGGGAGGGAGCATATTCACGCATTGATATGGTGTGTGCAAGGGTTCAGGAGGGAGCCTATTCACAAGCTGACACGGTGTGTGCAAGGGTGCAGGAGGGAGCATATTTACAAGTTGACACGGTGCGTGCAAGGGTGCAGGTGGTAGAATATTCGCAAATTGATATGGTGTGTGCAAGGGTGCAAGAGTGAGCATATTCACGCATTGATATGGTGTGTGCAAGGGTTCAGGAGGGAGCCTATTCACAAGCTGACATGGTGTGTGCAAGGGTGCAGGAGGAAGCATATTCACAAGTTGACACGGTGCGTGCAAGGGTGCAGGATAGAGCATATTCACAAGTTGACATGGTGAGTGCAAGGGTGCCGGAGGGAGCATGTTCACACGTTGACATGGTGCGTGCAAGGGTGCAGGAGGGAGAGTATTCACAAGTTGACATGGTGTGCAAAGGTGGGGAGGGAGCATATTCACGTATTGACACGGTGTGTGCAAGGGTGCAGGAGGGAGCATGTTCACACGTTGACATGGTGCGTGCAAGGGTGCAGGAGGGAGTGTATTCACAAGTTGACATGGTGAGCAAGGATGGGGGAGGGAGCATATTCACGTATTGACACGGTGTGTGCAAGGGTGCAGGAGGGAGCATGTTTACACGTTGACACAGTGTGTGCAAGGGTTCAGGAGGTAGCATATTTACGAGTTGACATAGTGCGTGCAAGGGTGTAGGAGGGAGCCTATTCACGTGTTGATATGGTGTGTGCAAGGGTGCAGCAGGGAGCATATTCACGCATTCACACTGCGCCTCGAAGGGTGCAGGAGGGAGCATATTCACGTATTGACACGGTGTGTGCAAGGGTGCAGGAGGGAGCATGTTTACACGTTGACACAGTGTGTGCAAGGGTTCAGGAGGTAGCATATTTACGAGTTGACATAGTGCGCGCAAGGGTGTAGGAGGTAGCATATTCACGAGTTGATACGGTGTGTGCAAGGGTGCAGCAGGGAGCATATTCACGCATTCATACTGCGCTTCCAAGGGTGCAGGAGGGAGCATATTCACTCGTTGACACTGTGTGTGCAAGGGTTCAGTAGGGAGCATATTCACAACTTGAGACGGCACGTGCAAGGGTGTTAGAGGGAGCATATTCACAACTTGACATGGTGTGTGGAAGGGTGGAGGAAGGAGAATGTTTACACGTTGACACAGTGTGTGCAAAGGTGCGGGAGGTACCATATTCACAACAGAAGTGCAGCAACCTAGATTTCAGCCACTGACTTTAAACTTAACTTCATGCTAAGCCTCTTGTATTTCTAAGGCTATTACTATTATCCACGGAATGGTACTTAATAATGCTCCCAGGTCCGGACTGGCCATAGCGGGCACCGGGCAATCCCCTGGTGCGCCGCACGGGTGGGGGCCGGTTTTGGGCCCCTGGGGACCGTTTTTTTTACAGGGCCGTACCAAAATCGTCCGAAAACCGGCCCCGGCAAAGAGCTCGGCGGCACCTCCATCCGAGCACTTTGCCAGGGCCAGTTGTGGTTTCCAGTCCGGCCCTGAATGCTCCAGTATGCAGGTGTGGATGTGCTTTCAGCTGAATAAAAGCGGCTGAGGCGTCTCTAACCCACAATTCAAACACAGGGCGCAAGGGTGCTAGGTAAAGCGCTCGCCTCCTTCCTAAGTGTATCCGTGTAAACACAGCTTCCTCGGGACATGTCATTCTCAGGGGCAGGGACATCAGGAGACCCACCCCTAACAGGCCAGGGTACTTGAGAAGAGTTAGTCCCAGGTCATGGGAATCTGGGATAGGAGTCGCCTTATTTTTATTTTATTTATTTAATGCAATTTTATATAGCGTGAACATTACCCAAAGGTGTCAGAGTGCTTTACATAAGAACCAGTTGCGATACACAAAGACTTAGGATTACATGAGTTACATAAAAGATACAAACAGAAAAAATTGCAAATGTACAAGTTGTAAAGTCACACAAGGAAGAAATACAAACAGAAAAAAATGATTGCAAATGTACAAGTTGTAAAGTCACTCAAGGAAGAGATACAAATGGATAAACTCTAAGAGTCACATAGGAATGGTGGAGAGTACAAAGGTCTATCACATATACTAGTGGTTAGAGTTATCTCTATCCATACTAATATTGTGAAGAGAGAGCCCAAACCTTTGAGGCAGGTAATCTCAGTAACCACAGCACCAATCACAACACCCAATAGAGCATTGGAAAAGGCAGTTGCAGCAGAAGGACATAGGCTATGCAGACGACCACCATATATTTTTTTTAATAATTTTTTTTTGCCGAGTTTTATATAGCGCGAACTTGACCCGAACTGAATCAGGTATCAGAGCGCTTTACATAGCACCAGTTACGGTACATGAGGACACACATTCATTTTTGTTAGGCACAGGGAGATTAAGTGATTTGCCCAGAATCACAGGATGTTTGGTGTCGTTACCAAGACTCGAACCCAGATCCCCAGGTCCGAGGTTGAGCGCCTTAGCCATTAGGCCAACTCCTCTATACATTTAAAAGGTAAAATAACCGTGCCAGCAAAGTAGTCCCTTGTGGGCGTGCCTACGTTGTGCTGTGGGCGTGGGCTGGGGGCGTGACTAACGATGGGGGCGTGTGGTACGGCCATCACATCGTGGGCTGTGGGCGTGTGCTGGGGCGTGTCAAATGCTGGGGGAACCACAAACGCTGGGGGTGTGTGTCCGCCCTTCATGCCATGTAAGTCGTACATACAAGCGCCAATTACGTTGCTGCGCAGCATCAAGGGGCACGCTGGAGGCGTGACACACTCGGGGCGTGAGAAACGCTGGGGGCGTGTGTCCGGCCTTCATGCCATGTGAACACAATTGCGCCGCATCAAGGGGCACGCTGGGGGCGTGAGAAACGTTGGGGGCGTGTGTTACGTTCCGCCCTTCATGCCATATGGGTCGTACATTAATCAGAAGATCGTCTGCTGTGGCCATGTGCTGGGGGCGTGACACACGCGTTCACCTGGAGGCCTGGTAAGTAACGTTACTGCAGCCTCTCCTGCGCGCTGTTACCGAACTCTCACATTCAACGAAATTACACGCGCCTGCTACCATCAACCAGGGCTCTAGCCGGGCTCAGGCGGCGGATCAGTGCACTAATTACACGCGCCTGATAACATCAACCAGGGCTGCAGCTGGGCCTCAAGCGGGGGAACACGCGCCTGCTAACATCAAACAGGCCTGCATCTGGGCCTCAAGCGGGGGAACACGCAAATGAGCGTGTCTGCGGGGACAATTACTGCAGCCTCTCCTACTCGCTGTCACTCAACTCTCTCATTAAACGGTTTTACCCGCAGCTGATAACTCTCTCATTCAACGACATTACACGTGCCTGCTAACATCAACCAGGGCTGTAGCCGGGCTCAGGCGGCGAATCACTACACCAATTACACGTGCCTTCTAACATCAACTAGGGCTGCAGCTGGGCCTTCTCCGTCACTAATCTAATGAAACAAAAAATGTTGTCTACCGCGAGATTTTAAAATAAATTGCCCTTGCGAAATACACACATTACACACATTCTATTTCATACCCGGACAACGTCGGGACGGGCTGCTAGTATACATATATATATATACAAATAGTAGATTTTCTCAGGTCAAGACCCAAAACACCAGGAGAGCAGAGTTCCATTTAGTGGGGTTGGAGGGGGGACGTAGTCACAGCACCAAGGGAGGGCAGTAGAATGTCTGCTGTTTCGCAAGATGGTGGACCAAGGACAAGAGCAACAACAGGAGACGGTCCCAAAATGGCGGGGTGCACATGTGTTCCAGTCCAAAAGTTACGAGGGCCAAGTCCAAAGAAAACCAGGGAGCTGACCCAACGGAGGAAGGACTAGAGGGGAAAGGAGCCAGACAGTGGGATAACAACGAGGTGGAGGGGCTGTCCAAAGACTTACAACTTTAAGCTTGTTCAGGGGCTTGACCTCTGAGGGATCAGTTGCAAGCGGTGTGGCCATCGTAAGCAAGGCAGTGCCCTTGCAAACATACATGAGTACACAACTTTCATACAAAAAAGAATGAGTGAGTGACACCTTTTCTATCTGTACATGCACACATTTGTACTTGCACTACTTCCATGAAACTTGGAACCCCAGGCTTGCATCTTAGTAGTACAGCAAATATTAGGCGCTATTACTACCCAGCGCTGTGGTGCTCATATTACCAACCGTAGATAGATGAAAGGCTAAGTAGGCCTAGCCACGAAGAGATTTCAACCGGTTACCGCAAAATTGCCCACAGATTCAAGTAACTCTCCTCGCCTAGTGTGTTCCATGTGGGTTGGTATGGAGAGGGGAGGACCTTCATCATCCTGACTCTAATTCAAATAAGCTTTATTCGATTTTTTTAAGTTAAAAATCATAAAAGCATCAACAATACAAAATTAAAAACCGTAGACATTTCATTTCATAGGCACAGTAAAGATCATTACAGGATTATTAAGACAAGATTCAATAAATACAACTAATCGGCTAATCAATATGTAGGGGTTTCATTTTCAACATTTTTAGTACAAAATTCAATTCCCATTAAAGGCTAAAGAGTTGGTTCTATGTAATATGAGGGGAGCTCGGGTAGAAATCGTACAGATCCCAAATACGAATGGTGCCTTGTCTGTCTTTGGGGGGGCAAAAACGTAAAAAGGGGGCACCATTCCTGTTTTTGAATTTAATTAGAACCAGGTCCCCAGCGATGCATTTGGGCTGCGTCCCTAACCATCCCACCCTCCTGACACTCAAGATACCCCCATCTAACTCCGGCGGCAAGGGTCTATTGTTTTTCAGCCAGAAAATGGCCTTATTTAGCAAGTCCTGCTGGGATTCGCGTGTTCCCTGGGTAAGGGCAGGGACCCCAGAGAGGACAGACACATACGGTGCGGCCTCAGGGGGCAGGTTGATACGTGGCCTTCTTACCAAGGCGGGTCTAGCCACTGCGTGGGTTGTTGGTGCAGGTTTTAAAATTACTTTGGGGCCTATTAGAGTAGGTGTACAGGGTGGCTGTATTTGAGTGACACCGTTACCAGATATATACTTTTCGGGGACGATGGGAGGGTTAGGGCAGACGGATGTGGCCCTTATATTAGCTGAAAGAGGATACTTTCTGATTACTGACTCAATGTTAGTCAGCCTTTCCCCTAAATCATTGATTTTTGTGACCAAGGGCGAGATGACAGCTAACAGCAGTTGCTCAATTTGAGCCAATAGAGTCAATTTGGGAGCCGGGAGAGGGTCCTCAAATTTGTCCGCGGCGGGGTCCTCCATAAATGCTGTTGATTTAGCAGGAGATGATATTACATTGGTGCACAGAATTTGTGTATTTGTATTGTTCCCAATGACGGTTTCGCTGTCGTGCTTCCCTCTATTGTTGGAACCCAGAGGCGTAGCATTTACTTGGTTGTAGTCTTTATTTGCGGAGCCATTTGATTTAAGACAAAAAGTACCCACAGTAGGGGAGGTTATAAAATCAGGTGCATACTTTGTGCCACACAGGGCGTTGAGTTCTTCCCAAATGGACATCGTGTTTGTCATAGTAATAAATACGCCGAAAAGGTCAAATAATGTTGCAGCACAATACCCCCTTCTGTGATGAGATCAAGTGGGGTGGCCCGTCCCGTCCTCCTTGGTCCTCTGAGGGCCACAGAGGGCCCGCCCTTTGCCCGGGCTTAGCCCACGCGCGTCCCGCGTGGCGGGAGGTGTTCTGAACACTTATAGCACCTCCGGGCGCGTGGGAAGCGTCACTGGGCTGCGTCCTCCCCGGGTCTGCTGGGTTGTGTAGTCCGTGACTACAGCCGTTTCCCTCACGGCGCAGGCTGACTGGACAAATGGTGAGGAGCTGGGCCGTTTCCCTCACGGCATGCTGCAAGCTCCGGTAAGTGCCCCCCAAGAGCGCTCGGCGCTCTGAACACTTATAGCGCCTCCGGGCGCGTGGGAAGCGTCACTGAGCTGCGTCCTCCCCGGGTCTGCTGGGTTGTGTAGTCCGTGACTACAGCCATTTCCCTCACGGCGCAGGCTGACTGGACAAATGGTGAGGAGCTGGGCCGTTTCCCTCACGGCACGCTGCAAGCTCCAGATTCACTCAGGGCCCGATTCACAGAACAAACTTAAGACAAAATCCTAAACTTACTACCATTTTGGTATTCACAGAAGGCACTTACTCATTTTGGTATTTACAGAAGGCACTTACTCATTTCGGTATTCACAGAAGTTAGGACTCCTAACTTTAGGACTCCTAAATGCCTTCTGTGAATATCGATAGTCTTAAAGTTAGGATTTTTCTCAGTTCAGTAGTAGTAAAGTTAGGACTCCTAACTTTAGGACTCCTAAATGCCTTCTGTGAATACTAAAAGTCTTAAAGTTAGGATTTTTCTCAGTTTAGGAGTAGTAAAGTTAGGACTCCTAACTTTACTACTCCCAATCTGAGAAAAATCCTAACTTTAAGACTTTCGGTATTCACAGAAGGCATTTAGGAGTCCTAAAGTTAGGACTCCTATCTTCTGTGAATACCGAAATGAGTAAGTGCCTTCTGTGAATACCAAAATGAGTAAGTGCCTTCTGTAAATACCAAAATGGTAGTAAGTTCAGGATTTTGTCTTGTTAGTTCTGTGAATCAGGCTCACTGATCGCACTTTGCCCATTGAGCTATTTGTAAAGGCTGTGTCTGCGTGTAAGATAGCTGAGTGGGTTAAGGTACCCACTGCAGCAATCTGTGGCCAGCTACAAGGGGTCTTGCTTCCAACACTCTCTAGTTTTTCAAGGTGGGTAATGTGTTTATTGCAGTGTTCCACATGTACTGTGCAGGTCACAGCCTTAGTAAGACAGTTCATGCATTTGTTACGAAGATCCAGATGTAACCTCCCAGAAGACAGGACACAGGGCATCATTCAGCAGTTCCTGCTTTTTATCGTACGGACACACAGATATTTTCTCAGGTGCCAAAATGTGACCCTGTGCCACATTGCTGACACAGTGATCAGGTTCAAAAGACATGTTCGAGGAGGGGCTAGGAGTCAGGGAGCGCATTATTGGGCTTTCCCGAGGGGCTAAGAGTCAGGGAGCGCATTATTTGGGCTTTCTTGAGGGGCTAGGAGTCAGGGAGCGCATTATTTGAGCTTTCCCTCCACACTGTGCCCTATAACTTAGGATCCTAACATCTGTAAGAGATATATCTAGCCATACATTGGGCCGATCAAGGGTTATACTGTCTCAGTCCCTTTATCATTTCCTGGAGTCAACCATGACTGCTCACTATTGTCACTCTTGGAGACTCAAGTGCAGACAAGGGATACCTTGGGTATCTAATTATAATGAAGCAGTATTGGCACACCAATAGTTAACAATGGTGCCCACCAAGGAAGCTTCCTAGTAGCCACATAATGGCTCGAGAACCAGAGAAAGGCCTCATAATCTTCTGCCTCTGTTTTCTTATTTGCAACAATAGCAGTGCTTCAGAACAGGCTGAATTAAGTTAGTGAGTGCTTTTAAAACATCTGGCGAGAACCCACAACAAGGCAAACAATTCAAATGACACAGGCATGCGTCGCTGCTCCTTTCCCACCACTAGCACAACGAGTAGATTCCAGCCAAGGCGCCAAGGGGCATATTACCAAGGCAGGCGATATGAAATTATTGGTGCTTTTGCGGCCGTTTTCGGCCGCAAAGGGGTGATCATTTCATCGCCCTATTAGCAAGCTGTCACTAACATCAGTTAGCGACAGCTTTTAGTTGATAGCGAGCGGTTTGGGCCCCGCTTTGCATGTCAGCGATTTTTATCTCTAATGACATGCAAAGTGGGCGTATCCAACCTGTTAGCGAATGAAAGCAGTCGCTAACATCGCTATCGCCTATTATCAACACAGGCGTAGCGACAAAAAAATGTGCGCTAAGCGCCAATATCTCTGAAAACTAACACCTGCTCAGGCCAGTTCTTAGCCTGTATATCCAATGGGAGGTGGATATTCAGCCTAAGTCCCTATTAGCGATAATGCCTGAATACCAGCGATATTCACGCATTTCGCCGCTATCACCGGATATTTTATCGCTTTGGAGATAAACGTTGCTAATAGCACGTTATCTCTACGATAAGATCCGGTGATGCGCGGCGATAAAAAAAATGTTGCTAAGCTTATTTAGCGATAAATATCGCTAGTTGTTGATAATATGCCCCCAAGAGATGTGACATCTAATCCTAGCTTTACCACTTTACCAAAATATGCTGGTAGTAAACACTGCATTATACATCTGGTCAGGGCCCTCTTCACAGTAGTCTTTACCTCGGGATGGTGGTCCCAAACCCACTCAACAGAACCACTCCACCGAAGTCATGGTAAGCAGCTGAAAACAGGACCCCAAAGACATGCTTGTTATCCCCCCCTCCATATAACCTTTTTGTGAGCTTTTAGTCAATTACTTTTTGAACATATTCCTCTGCTTCTACTTAAAAAAAAAAGTCAAAGATAACGACCAAGAAAAGATAAGGGTCAAGCAAGTAGTGGTAAAATTCACAATCACATGCACATTGGCTTTTACATAGTACATTACATTGAGCAGTGGCCAAGACCATATAGTCGATGCCACTGGTATTATGAGATTCTGTGGCTGCATTATTTGTCACATAGGTATGGAATTGCTGTATTTGCCACATAATCCATCACCTGCTACATAATTTGCACAGGTGACCAAAACAATTGTTCCTAGCTCAAACAGATCAAAAGTTACTAAAAAGCGGAGACATATGCTGCCACACAGTGGAAGACCCTTCCCAAAAGTTGACTCGCATCTTTCAATTGTCTTCTGCTGTATTTGAGCATTAAACGGTTACTATTGAGATGTGATTTTCGCCCAGTTAGAGATAACGTGAAAACCCCCCACAAAATAATGTAGTAATGCTGCACAAAATGTGTTGCGTTACTCTGCGTAATTTGATTTTTCTTTCCACATAATTTAGCCAATACTGCCGTAAATGTGGTTGTCCCCTGTCACATAATTTGAATGTCCAAAAATGTGCAGACGTTTGACCGTACCTATGGTACATATTCCAACCTCTGATTTGACAAATCACGTAATTTGTCCATTGCTGGGCCAGGCTGGCTAAGTGATATTTTTCTCCAGGCACTTACTACCTGACTGATTTCGACATTCCAAGCAATGTTATGAGTTGTGTACTCCCAGTTCTGGCGGGGACAGCATTAGAGGCTTGGTGTCATTTACCAAGTAGTAGTGTGGCGGTTCACTATTGGGCCTTATAGTTAGTGAGAGCAGCAATGTATGCACATCTGAGGCATCATTGCAGTATTTGAGCTCTTGCAGCCCTCCCTGTGCTGATGGTCTAGGGCCTCTACCCCAGTGTATCATCACCTGCCTCTCCGCCAGCAGTAGAGAGAGTGCAGTATTTTTCCAAATCCCCACCAGTAGATCCTTCACAGAACCCAGCAGAGGAGGTGAGGAGTGCAGGATGTGATTAATCTTAGGGGAGATATCTTGTAAGATAGGCTGCAGTATAAATAGCCAAGGACAGGCACAGTCAAATCGCTCGCATCCAGAGCTCCACAGCATCTACAGCTGCTGTCCTCACTCTGCCAGCTTTTGATGGTGTGGTAACATCTATGTTGCTGTTTAGTGATCCAGCCCCAGTTTAGGAAAGGCAATAGTCCCATTCTTCATCTGTTAGGGATTTAACCAGAACTCTTTTCCATTCCCCCTCACTTCCAGGTTATTTTGCAAACACTGTTCCTTTATGGAAATGTACAAGCGAGAAATCAATTGTCTGGAGGGGCTAACAGTTGTATTAAAGTCTTTAGGAGTTCTTGTTCAAGAGAATTGAGGCATACAGTGCTTTGCATGCAGACTTTGTTCTGTATCGTCTTTAAAAATAGGTCTAGCGCGCTCTGTGAAGGGTTGTCTTCGAGTGCCTGTCTTGCAAGTAATTGACCACTTAGAAATAAAGCATATAGTTTAGTATGCCCTGATCTTAACAGTTGCACAGCAGGTTTTGGCTCCATCATCAATGGCAGATGAGGGTTCCCCAACAGAGGTGCTTCTGGTGAGTAAATCCTAGGACCCACCCACCTTGTAAGGCAGATTTCCTAGTTAATCCTGGGCTGTTTAGTGGCCCATGCTATTGTTACCCTGAAAGATCTGAGTGTAAGAAAGAAATGTTAGTTTGTGCGCTCAGGATATCCAAGAACATGTCTAACACTTTGGGAAAGATCACCATTTTCAGAGAAGCATTAAGACCGCATATGGCTCCTACCACTCACGATGAGAAAGGCTCTATTCGAGTTGAGGAAAGTGCCATTTGAGTAGAGCATCTACTCTAGCAGCAGAAAGAAGCAGCGCCCTCTTGCCCTGCGCATAGTGTGATTCGTCATGATTTTCCAGCGCAGGACGAACACTAGGCGCTAAACTCCACGTAACATTGCAGACATTTTGGGTCACTCTGCGGAGTTCAGCTGAACTCCACCCAGTCCTATTGTTTACGCCTTGAACATTCAGAGACAGTACAAGTACAGTTAGGTCTCGACATCTTTCATGCTTGTCCATTACTGCTCTGGTTCGGCTTTGATGTCATAACATAACTGTACCCTATATGTAAGGTTAAATAACTAACATTCCAACATGCCTTATGCAACTTTGAATATACCGCTGCGCCTGGTTTTTGACTTGGTGTTCCATATTATAGAAGTTTGTAACTTGAGTAACATGAATGGGTTAATAGGGACATCTGGTATTTATAGAACTTAGAAATTATTATTATTATTATTATTAAAGGCTTTTATATCGCGCTCAATTACTAAAAAAATAGTATCCTGGCGCGTTGAAGGCAGAGCAGAATGGGAGAGTGCAAATAACTAGGAATACAAAAAATAGGGAGGTTTAGACTATAATATTAAAAAGATGGGTTTTAAGACCTTTCTTAAAAGAACCAAGAGTCAATGCAGTTTTTAAATGAAGAGGTAGAGTATTCCAGGATTTTGCTGCTCTCACTGAAATTGATTGGCCGCCAAGTCTGCAATATTTAAATTTGGGGACAGTCATTTGGCACAGATTGGCCGAGCGCAGAGGGCGATTGGGGACATACAGGAAGAACCTTTTTCTCAGGTAGACAGGACCAGTGTGGTGGATGGCTCGATACGCCAGCACTAGGATTTTAAACAAAATCCTGTGAGCAACTGGGAGCCAGTGCAGAGCACGGAGAAGAGGTCGAGCACTGGAACGCCTTGGGACATTAAACAGAAGTCTGGCGGCGGCATTCTGAATAACCTGAAGACGATGAATCAGGTAAGCCGGCAAGCCAGAAAACAGTCCATTAGCGTAGTCTAACCGAGAGAGTACTAATGCCCGAATGACAGTCTCTTTAGCTTCTTTCGGTAATAGAGGGAAAAACCTGCGCAGAGTTTTTAAAGTGAAAAAACAGACTCCAGTGACTTTATTTATATGGTCCTCGAACTTAAGGTTCTTACCGAACCAAACCCCCAAATTTTTCACTGGGCCCGAAGCAGCTTTTGGAGGGGGTAGGTCGGTAGGCCAAAGACAATCACTAAAATCCTCAGGAAAAGAGCCATATAGCAGGATCTCGGATTTGCTTTCATTACATTTTAGCTGGGCATTAGCTAACCATTGGAAGACAGAAGACAGGCAGAATTGGGCCGCCGACGTATCTAAATTATCTTTGGGCCAGGTAAACAGAAGTTGCGTATCGTCGGCGTACGCCATAATTTTTGCCCCTAACTGTTCAGCCAGGTAAATCAGAGGGGTGAGATAAATATTGAAAAGCAATGGGCTTAACATAGACCCCTGAGGAACACCAGTAGAAAGCAGTTTAGGAGTGGAAGCAAAGGGGGGCAACCAAACTTGTTGCGTGCGGTTGTTTAAAAATGAGGTCAGCCAGTCAAATGCGGAGCCAATAATACCTATGTCGGCTAGTCTGGAGAGTAGAAGGGAGTGAGGCACCGTATCGAAGGCAGCAGAGAGGTCCAATAAAATCAGAGCCGCTCTGCCACCCTCGTCAAGACACTCCCGAATAGCCTCCGAATGTTTCGACTAAATGCAAGAACTATGGTTGAGGCTCTATATAACAAGACACATTTATATTATCACTATTAAGGCTCCAATTCTGTCTGTGCTCTTACAGTACACTATCAGTGCAAAGCTATATGGAAAGTTCATACTTCCAACAGGTCTTTTTGTGGTGTTTACCACAAATAAATTGAAGAAACTTTCTTTAGGTAAATCTTGCAAGTGGGTTTATTTATCCTCATCCACAAACTGCTACTGGTCAATTGACCAGAAACTTTAATCAACAGTCTCTAAGCGAGAATGTCGTACTAGAATAAACATGAACGTACATTCTACATTCTATTAGAGACAGAAGAGCAATAATAATGTAAATCATACCATCACATATCTCCCTTCTTAACAAAAAACAAAAAGATGAAAAGCTAAATATGACTACAAGAAAAATAAACAAAAACTCCTACAGGTAAGTGAACAAAGAGACTTTGAAATGGATATTAATAAATCATACATAATCCTTCATGTAAGCATGAGCTCTACGTATCCTTTGACTCCTTTCACGAAGATCAAGAGATGGCATTGAAAAATCTGTAGAAACATTGACTGAATTAAACAAATTGTTACCAACATCAAAATCATTTTGTCTACACATTTCAGATTTCACAATTACTACTCGGCTCTTATTCCAAATTCTCCCATCTTGTGTTTTAACAGCATTTTTAAAATTTACAACAGATCTAACATCATTATACTTAGACCATGATTTGCGTCCAACAGGTGTTTTTATTTTAACTAAGTCACCTATCTTGACATCTTGAAATCGAACACATTTTTTGTCATCAAAATACCTTTTTCTACAAATTTGTTTTCTCAACTCTTTTTCTCTCCATTCACCTATACTGTTATCCACAAGCCCTTTATTTAATTTCATCCACCCAGGACACCACATGTTATTTGGAGTTCTGCCTTTAAACAACTCAAATGGAGTTCTCCCGGTAGTGGAATGAGGAGAATAGCGATAAGCAATAATCCTCTCCTTAAGGGCCACCTTCCAATCCAAACCATTTGCCCTGGCCAGCTGAATACACTCTTTTAGAGTTTTATTAACTCTTTCCACAGCTCCATTAGTTTCAGGATGGTACAAAGAAGATCTTTTATGAACCACACCACATTTATTTAAGAAACTTTCAAACACACTAGAACAAAATTGAGGTACATTGTCAGACAAGATACTATTAGGAAAACTTTCTCTCTTGAACACCTCATCCAAGAACTTGATCACAGAGTCAGATGTTATATCCCTGACTGCACTCACCTCAATCCATCTGGAGTATAAATCAATGACAACTATTAAAAAAGGAGTATCAGACACACCACTAAGTGGACCTAAAATATCAATGGCAATCTCATCCCAAGGATGATTGGGTAAATTCCTACAAATCATGGGCATTTGCTTTGTCTTTAGAATTTTGTCGCTAGCACAACATTCAACACACTCTAACCTTTCTATCTCTAAATCCATCCCTGGCCACCAGAATTGTGTACGCATCATCTCTTTAGTTTTTACAATTCCTAAGTGTCCACAGTGTGCATGCATCAACAATTTTTTTCTAATCTCTGCGGGAGGCACCAGTTTCATACCACGTGTTAACATCCCATCAGTAATTGATAGCTCCTCACAAACAAGAGACCATGGTTTTTCTAAACGTTTATTTTCTCTCAACAACCTCATAACCTTGATCAATTCCTCATCCTTTTCTATTCTATTTTCCATTCATTCTCCTCAACAGCACCTTCTGTGACTTCACACACGTTGATAACATCCTCAACCTCCAACAAATCCTCATCATTTACACTTTCCCTATTCACCAATCTAGACAAGCAATCAGCTGACTTATTAGTAACTCCAGGAATGTATTGTACATCAAAGTCAAATTCCTGTAAAGAAATTATCCATCTCCTAATCCTAGATGATATTGCATCTAGACCTTTCTTCAAAAAAACTTCCTTTGATGGTTTGTGATCAGACATGACAGAAACCTTACTTCCCCAGATGAAATTTTTAAACTTCCTAAATGCCCAAAAAATTGCCAAGGTTTCTTTCTCTATCACAGAGTAATTTAACTCCGGGCCTCTAAGACATCTAGACACACAAGCAATTAGCGAATCCTTACCATGTTTACATTGAACTAAAACAGCCCCTAGGCCTTTATCACTTGCATCAGTAAAAATATACGTAGGCAAACCAGGAACAAATGCGTGAAGACACGGAGCTTTTTTCAACTCCTCCTTTATATCCACAAACTCTCTCTTAGATTCACTCGACCACTCAAAATCACACACTTAGCAGTCAGTCTCCTCAAATTCTTAGTCTTGTCAGCAAACTGCATTATAAATTTTCCATATAATTCAACCATGCCAAGGAATGAAAGAAGTTCCTCCTTATTAACTGACTCCGCCATTTTGTCAATGGACTCAACTAATTCACCCTTAGGAAAAACACCTTCACTCTTAATGCAATGCCCTAGATAATTCACTTCCTCCATACCAAATTTACACTTTTCTTTCTTAAGTGACAATCCTGCTTTACTCAACCGTTCTAACACAGCACACACACGTTCATTGTGTTCCAAAATATCATTACCATAAATCAACAAATCATCTTGATAGCATTTAACACCCAGCAGACCTTTCAAAATTCTTGACATGATGCGTTGGAACACCGAAGCTGCCGAAATAAGCCCAAAAGGCATCCTCTTGAATTTAAATGTCCCCATTGGTGTAATGAATGCTCTTAACTCCTGAGAAGCTACATCTAATTCTACCTGATGGTAAGCAGAAGCCAAATCTAGGGTGGAAAAATACTTCGCACCTACCAATGTTCCTACAATTTCATCGATGTTTGGCAAGGGAAACCTGTCCACAACAACCTCCTTATTCAATGCACGTAAATCTATACATAAACGAATTTCACCAGAAGGTTTCTTTGCAATAACAACAGGTGCTAACCATTCTGTGGCCTGTACAGGCTCAATAATTTGATTATCAATAAGCTTATCAATTTCCTGCTGTACATTTTCTTGTTCACCCAAAGGAATTCTTCTTACTTTTGCTACAACTGGAACTGCATCTTTTTTTAATTTAATACGGTGTTTGTAACCTTGTAAACATCCCAAACTTTCTTTGAAAACCATAGGAAACTTATTTGCAAACAAGGTAGACATATCCTCCACTTCTTGTATCTGCACTTGAGGTGAAGCATTAGGATTAAGTTTAACTCCTAGATCACGCTGATGTTGCCAGCCTAGTAATGCATCACCCTGTTTAGCCACATAAACTTTACCCAGAATAATACGACTGCCTAACTCAATGGTTGCCACAAAATATCCCAACATGTTGATAGGTTTTCTCCCACAACCCAAAGCAGAAATGTCACTTCTTAAAAGTTTTACTTTTTATGAAAATTTTGAAGATACAATTTTTTATCAATCATAGTAATTTGTGAGCAAGAATCAAATTTGAAATCAATTAATGCATTTTCAACTCTTACTAAATGTGAAGGATGTTCCAATAAATTTCCATCAACTTGAAAAGTCACTGTTTTAACCTGAGGTTGTGACCATCTTCTACCAGAACCCTCTCTTTTGTTCGTTTTTGTTCTACAACATTTCGAGAAATGCCCCCTTCATCCACACGTATTGCAGGTAGATTTTAATGCAGGGCAGTTAGGAGAATTGGCCAAATGACCAAAATTCCCACATCTAAAACAAGAAAACTTATTGTTTAAATTAGAAACATTTGTACTTGAGTTATTCAACATAGTATCACTTTTATCTACTGTAACTTTATCCTCTGTTTTTACTTGACAAATAACCTCCTCAACTTTAGATACACTCTTTGTTTCTGTGTCCGTGGTCTTCTCTTTTTCTCCTTTCAGTTCATCTACACATATTGTCATGTGTTCCACTTGTTTTGCAATAACTAATACTTCCTCTAATGGTGGCTCATCTTTTAACCAAAGTTCTTTTCTTATGTTGTCATGTGCGCATTTTAGAACAAACTGATCTCTAATCCTTTCTTCCAAATTTTGACCAAATTTGCATGAAGAGGCTAATTTTCTTAAAGCCGAGACATACTCTTCTACTGATTCATCTTTCTTTTGACCCCGCAATCCAAAATGATATCTTTCCATTTTTGTGCTTAATCTGGGTAGATAATGTCGATCTAATTGTTCTATTGCTATTTCATACTCATTTAAGTTTCTTTGCTCTGACACACTCAGTTCCGGTAAGTGTTCTAAAACATCCTGTCCTTCACCTCCCAGACAATGCAACAATAAAGAATGTTTCCTCTCTGCACTTAAGTTCGTGCCACACACCCTTGCATAGTTTGCAAAAATGTTCTTCTATGTCTGCCACTTTATATTGGGCTCACCTGGACTCGTTAGAAAAAATGCAGGTTGAGTCACGTTTTGCATTTTTTTAATGTAGATTTTACTTAAAATAAATAAATTTAATTCTGATAAAATTCCGATAAATATTACACTTAAATAACCTTTTTTTATACCTTTTTAAAGTAACAGTTTCAATATGAATGCTTATTCTACTTTTCAATTCACTCTCCTGCTAAAATAAAATTAAAACTTGTTTTATGTATATATTATTTAGTCAACAAATAATCAAAGAGAAGTCTTAATAACATGAATTGCCGGTGAGTTATTTGCTTAGTTTCTTTGTTTAATGTTATTCCAGGCAATTGCTATGCTTCATACAGGATAGCTTTCAAAGTTAAGAATTTTCTTTTGTTTTTGTCACAAAGACAATGACGTTATGAGTGTTCCAATGAAATCAGAGGGGAGTGTTCCAGGAAGCCACTACGCTTGTCTTCGTATTCTTTGAAATGTTAAGAATGCTCCTTTCAGTGTAATGAGAATTCCGCATACATTCTGAGCGTCCTACGTTATTGAAACGCATACGTGAGTACAACTAGAATTCTGACGCACAGCAATCTTTCTGGAACGCAGACCTGACGTACAGTGACGTCACTGACACGCACAACAGTTGACGAATATCGATTCAGATCTTTTCTTCTCAAATTTCTGTAATGTTACTCATAAACCTCCCGCCATACTCCTCACCAATATTTGTTTGTCTCTGAAACCACCTTTCGATCAGCCGCTGGGAAGACAATGCTTCGCTTTCATTTCATCTGCAGCTGGAGGAGTGACAAGTGAAACACGCTTGTGTTGAGGTAATTCTTTCTCCGATCGTCGCCAATAAATGTGGTGTTTACCAAAAATAAATTGAAGAAACTTTCTTTAGGTAAATCACGCAAGTGGGTTTATTTATCCTCATCCACAAACTGCTACTGGTCAACTGACCAGAATCTTTAATCAACATTCTCTAAGCGAGAATGTCGTACTAGAATAAACATGAACGTACATTCTACATTCTATTAGAGACAGAAGAGCAATAATAATGTAAATCATACCATCACACCTTTAATGATGGAAAATGGATTCCTGAAGATATAAAGTTCTAGTTTACTATTTTCCAAATAGTAAACGTGGTAAACCTAGTCATTTGCTTAACAAAGGGTGTGGGGCTCAATTACCAGCCGCCGGACTAGCTTGCAACCCAACTGGCTAATGTAAAGGTTATCCTCTTCTCCTTTATTACGACCAAATCCCTGTTCCGTACAATTTCATTGTAGGTGTTTACATTTCTTCTTGTTAGCGTCTCTACAAACATTTTCCTCAAACTGAGTTCAAAGGTGGTGTTACAGCGCCTTAATACCAGTAAACATTTATTTAAACACTGGCCTCTCACAAGCACCTCTTTACAGCTCTTGATGCTTCACAGTCATCCCGTCCCACACTCTTCATATTGCCAATAGCCATGTGAACGTAAGCAGATGCTACTGTGTACAAGGGCCACTTGGTGGTCAGGTGGGCCGCAGGCGGCCTGGGGCTGAACAAAGAGTATTCATCCCATGCTGCATACATATTAACCACTTTCACCTAGAAAGACTCTTTTCAGAGAGCTTGAGAAAGTATATTGCTTATTGAGCCTCAAGTTTCTGTGTGAACTTGTGAACTGAGTGTGATCTGGGAGGGGTGTGAGCGCAGCCAGCTCCGCTCCTGTTATCGATGTAATTACCAAAAACATACAAACAGTGCCCTTGATGTGGAGAGTGCTGGTTACAGAGGAGCCTGCTGTCTGTTCCTTGCTGTTTGCACCTCATTAGAGGTGATAGGTAGGCTCAGGGGCAGCTCCTCCATTGGAACAGAGAAGCTTCGTCTCACTTAAAATCCACCCAAAATCCCTGATAAAAAAAAGATGGTAATTTATTGCAGTTTTATTTTTCATCCCCATCCCGAACAGAGCATAAGGATGGGGGTAGGGCCACTGCTGAGTGCCAGCAGGATGGAGGAGGGTGGGCTGTTTAAGCACTGTTCATAGTGTGCTTGTCTTTTTGGCCAGTGCACTTTAAATATCTCTAACCCAGCTGTCTTAAGACAGCTAGGTTAGACCAAGGGCAGGCCTCCAGAGCGGTGTGGAGCGCCAAGTGAGCCCACACCCTCCAATTATGGCACTGCTCTCATGCTGGTTAACAGCATGAGAGCAGTGCCAGGATTAGTCAAGGGAGTTGACACATCCAGTTCCTGTGAAAAGAAGAGGCCCGGAGAGGAGGGCGTTGCGTTTGGTAAGTTTTATATATTTTATTTTGCGCGTGCACCCGTCCCTCCCTCTCCACATAGACTCTGTGGGTGTTGGAAGGCCACAGACGGGCTCATCTTAAAGCAACATGTTCAAGCCCGCTGGGTGTGGCCTCTAGGCGCTAGACATACAAATCCACGTCTACTTACCCACATGGTATGGTAATATCGTGATCAGATATCATTTGAATCTGAATCTAAATATTGTGTCCTACATATCGTTCACATTGGAGTCAATAATAGAACATCTCAATTCTATGGGAATAATTGGTTAACAATACTTAAGGAGACGATTTCTATCTTTGAAATTATTTCTGTAAATAATATTCTGACATAAAATCACCACACACACTCGTCTGCTTCTGCTTATCCCACTCAGAAGGCTGAGCACCATTAAACAAACATCTGCCTACTTCTGCTTATCCCACTCAGAATGCTGAGCACCTGGGGACTTCCAGCTGATCAATAAATGAAATGAATGATGAAAGGGAATGTAGTTAATGAATACTTCTGCACATGCTGGAACTTAATGGAAAATTCTATAATTTCAGAAACGTGCAAAGGCCAGAGGGACGAAGGAACCATCAACCTCTGCACAGAGGGTGAGCCTATTGGAGGGAGGGATAATTTACAAAAACAAATAACCTTAGAATTTGACAGGTTGACAGATAAATCAGTACCTCATCGTGCATATGAGTAATGCATAAAAAGTCTTGCAATCAACACACGGCATGTATTAAATAGTCCTACATAATACAAGCGCACCAGATGCATGCCTCTTGCTACAGAGGGGATGCTACCTCTTCTGCCTTGCAGGGTCCACAATGATCACTAGGACTGATCCCCCTCCGCAGAAGGCCAAGCCACCTTCACCTCCACTTTGACCATTGGGCTATTAACACCAACTATTGAATCATAACATTCCCTCTACAGACAAATGAAACTGTGGAGCCATCCACTGGCTAGAGTCACATTCTCTGCTAAATATTGAGAGGTGGGAATGTGGACACAAAATAACAGCCATCACATAGTGACAGAGCTTCTTTGTTGAATCAGTTGCCGATTCCTTGCTGTGCCACTACATGATCAATGAGGGCACACGGAGTGGATCCATGCAGGGGCACTGGTATCACTAGTGTCAGAAGAGACATTGGGATCCGGAGCCAGGGATGTGAGGTGCCCAGTACGGATCACTGACTAAATATCGAGGGACAAAATATAGACTACCCAAAATATCGATGCCAAAATATCGACAGACAAAATATCGAATTCCTATCTACAACCAGGTAAGTACCAAAATATCGAATCCAAAATATCGTTTAAAAATATATACTTTGTAAAAATATCGAATTTCTTAAAAATAATGTACAATTAAAAAAATATTAAAAATAAATAGCTAAAATATACTTAAAAATAATTAAATTACCTTAAAATTATTAAATAATTCATTTAACTTATAAAAAAAACATACAATCATATATGTTAAAACATATATATATTAACAAAATATTAATAAAAAATACACAATATTATTACCGTAGGATAGCGGTAGTGTAAAAATTACTATTCCCACTCCTGGAAGTGCAACAGTAGGGAAAGCGTTGGATAGCGTAGGGGTAAAAATTACTATTCCCACTCCAAAGAGTGCAACAGTAGGGAAAGCGATGGATAGCGTAGGGGTAAAAATTACTATTCCCACTCCAGAGAGTGCAACAGTAGGGAAAGCGTTGGATAGCGTAGGGGTCAAAATTACTATTCCCACTCCAGAGAGTGCAACAGTAGGGAAAGCGTTGGATAGCGTAGGGGTAAAAATGACTATTCCCACTCCAGAGAGTGCAACAGTAGGGAAGGCGTTGGATAGCGTAGGGGTAAAAATTACTATTCCCACTCCAGAGAGTGCAACAGTATGGAAAGCGTTGGATAGCGTAGGGGTAAAAATTACTATTCCCACTCCAGTGAGTGCAACAGTAGGGAAAGCGTTGGATAACATAGGGGTACATTTTACTATTCCCACTCTAGTGAAAATAAATTAATATATTTCACATAATTATCAATTAATCAATTAATAAAAATGTATTACCATTTAAGAATTAATTAATTACCAATTAAAAATTAATTAACAATTTATTCAAAATAAGTACCAATAAATAAATTAACATATTTATTTAATTATAATTAAATTACTTCCCACCCTATTCCCCTATAAACCCACAACCCGCTACAGAAAATAAATTAATATTATTCACATAATTATCATTTAATCAATTAAGAAAAATAATTATCAATTAAGAATTAATTAATTACCAATTAAAAATTCATTAACAATGTATTCAAAATAAATACAAATAAATAAATTTACATATTTAATTAATTATAATTAACTTACTTCCCACCCTATTCCCCTATAAAACCACAACCCGCTATAGAAAATAAATTAATAATATTCCCATAATTATCAATTAATAAAAAATAATGATCAATTAAGAATTAATTAACTACCAATTAAAAATGAATTAACAATTTATTCAAAATAAATACCAATAAATTAATTAACATACTTAATTAATTATAATTAGATTACTTCCCACCCTATTCCCCTATAAACCCACAACCCACTACAGAATTAAGTTACGCAAAAATTAAATAACATAAAATTAATTACTTAAAATAAATTCCAAAAAAATATACACTTTTCACACGTATACTAACATACAAAACACTTAAAAAAATTATATTATTAAAAATTAGATATTTTTAATAACCTATATTATGTACTTCGATATTTTGACTTTCTATTTTTTTTAAATCAATATTACATTACTTACCTTAAAAACGATATTTTTGATGTCTATATTCTGTCCATTCGATATTTTGTCCATTCTATATTTTGGAGTCGATATTTGTGTTACTCGATATTTTGGACTCGATATTTTGACCATATACCGCCCAGTACACCACAGCTACTGCCATCTCTTACTATCGAGCCGAGGGGGAAAAGAATGCGTTTTTACTTTTGATATGGCCAACCTTAGTACACAACCGGCACAATCGCATAGAATCGTTTACATGTTCAGGTGAGGGTAATCGCGCATAATTCATGGCATGCTAATTTATACAACATACGTGTATTTATTTGGGAATTATGCTTGGTATACATTTGACAGCAAAGTCTGAAGGTGCCCACAAATAGGGAGGACAAGATAGAAAGAGGTCAGACAAATAGTTATTCAAACAGCTAGGTTTTTAGGACTCAGCTGAACAGCGCACGAGTGTGGGCTTCAGCCCGCCCAAAGGCTTCCCATTTGCTCGCTCCATCATCTGTCTCATATTCTTTTTCACCATTTGTAGGTGGAATGCATAGTCATGCCTCTTCTTGTGTTTAGCTCTCCCCAAGAGCATGGGCCATGTACTTGTAAACATTCACTGCTCCAGTTTTTACGACAATTTGAGGACCTACTTTTTTCTTTCTTTTTCAGCACTACGCACCTGTTCGAAGTTTTTCCAGCTTCATCTCCATCTCCTCCCACCGGCGCTCATGCCCCATCCACAGATCACCCCCTCCCCTTCACTGCTTTTCCCTTCGCTGCGGCTTTCAGTTCCTCCAACTCCTCCCTCCCATCTCTGCTTGCTCCTTCACAGCTTCCTGTGCTTGCCCTGTCCACCTATCACCCCTCCCTCATTACAGCTTTTCCTATTGTTGCTGCTTTTAATTTTCCTCACCTCCTTTCTTGCACCACCTGGTGCTTGCCACATCCACAGATCACCATCTCCCCCACCACTGCTTTTGCCTTCAATGCTGCTGTCAATTCCCTCCACCTCCTCCCTCCCATCTCTGCTTGCTTCTTCACAGCTCCCTGTGCCTGCCCTGTCCACAGATCACCCCCTACCCGTCCCTGCTTTTCCGATCATTCATTTATGTACTTTTTGCAAATTTATATAGCGGGGACATGGCCTGAGGGCATTGGAGCGCTTTACAATAGTAAAAGAATACAAGGGTACAACGAGTTACACTCATTAGATACAGACATTAGCATCTGTAGAAGCGAAAAACAGCATTAAATGAGGGTCAGAGAAAGGGGAATATTTAAAGACCTCTATGTCCCAAGCCCCTACTACAGCTAAACAACAAGACACTAGGGTCTACAAGTGGTGTCACAGAGTGTGAACTGGAGAGGGACAAGTCATACAGCTCTACCTTTTGAGTAATACCCAAAGCTTGAAAAAATTCTCATCAGGCCACCCTTACTGGTGGAGTATCGTCACATGAGATTAGTAAAGGATCCAACCATCACCCTGACCATCATCTGATGGTATGGAGGTGGATACCAATGGTATACTCCAGCCTAAGGTTTCTCAAAGGTGGTGCTGATATAGTGCAGTGCAATAAAGGAGTGAAGTAAAAATTGATCAATGGAACAAAAATATGTTTAATAGGGGTTGTTCCAGTGCCAATAATTAAAACAAGCACGCAGGTAGTTATGAATTTATGGCTACCCCGTTGTGTGGTGCAGGAAGGTCAACATGTTTCTGCCATGAGGATTAACTATCCGGCTTTCATCAGGACCTAAAAGGATCGAATGCTACTGCAAAGAACCAAATGTGGTGTGTGATAAATAAAATGTGTGATAAATGTGATCAAACAATACATAAAGTCTTACTACCAGGACCTTGGAGCCCCAATGTGTCCTTGCGAAGTAGACCACAAATTCACACCTGGAAGAGAGGGAAGAATTAACAAACTACTCATCATTGAGCTTTAAACCAATCCCACCCCCCAGTGCTCATTCCAGACACATAAGGAGTATATTACTCTTGTTACTCTATAAAAGGACCTAGTCCTATGTATTCTTAATGATATGCATCTCTTACAACTCCTACTGCATTTGCGCAGGGACATAAGGACAAGATGTAGTAATTACTTAAATCATGTACTCACCCAGCTTTCCTCTACCAGCATCCGCTCGGGTATGTGAGGCCCCGCTCTAAGTATGCACAAACAGAAAGGAAAAGATGTAGCCACCCTGCAATATAGTTCAACGGTGCTACTACCTCATCTGTTAAATCTATGCGTGCACCCAACTGTAACCTAGTTTTCTCTAAAAATGTGACCCCTCAATTCAGCTCAAACCATAAGTGGAAACCCTGAATGGTAAAAAGGAACATGTCTTCCAAACTAAAGACTCTCTATTGTCTATAACTTCATGTAATGCTCTATATGCCCTCTTTAAATTGCAGGCTACCAACTTGTGTGGACTAGTTTTAAAGCCAAATCAAAGTAATCTTGTTAAAACCAAAGAGGAAAAGAAGAGTCAAAACCAAAGTACCCAAGTTACACAAGAACAAAAGCGGGACTCACCTATCCGTCAGTACCTCTCTCCGGCATCCGAGAGGAAGTGGAGGTGACGGTAGGCGGGCCCCGCTTCGTTTAAATATGCTCACCGATTGGTCAATTGCTGCATAATTGGTAAGCTGGAGGACACAATCACGCCACGTCTGCGTGATTGAGGACAGCATCTCGTAAGAATCCGCTGAGTCCAAGGAGATGCGCATGTGCCAGATTTAGCCGCTATATCTTGAAAACAAGTTGCGGATGCGCATGCTCATAACTTGCAACACCGCAACGTCAGTAATTCAGCCAGCGGCCCGCGAGTGCGCATGCCCAAGCCTCAAAACACCATCAAGTCAGTTTGTAAGCCTGCGGTCATGCGTATGGCTAAGTGTAACGCCAATGACTACTGTGGAAAGGAAAAACTGACAGAGCCCAACTAGTAAGCCGAGATACCTGTGACCCATAACATTTTTAGGGGTCCTGATTGTAAATAGAGTACCAATAATAAACGAGTGCATGTGCACCCGCTAGGTCCTCCACATGTATCTACTCTGATTGAAATAACGTTTCACATGTAAAAACAGTAGGCGGGATGTGCTATCGACTGTATCCATTGTGGATGTTACCAGTATAGGCATCTAGATGAAGAAGGCCTATAGTCCACGATATAGATATGATACAAAAACTATAATATTCCATTGATAGGCATATCGGTGACACGAGAGCAACATTGTCCAATAGCCCGGTATATTAGAAGATGCTAGGGACTAAGGAACCTACGGCCCGGGCTATTGGAACCCCTATTAGCTTCAGAGATTTTCCGTTTCTCACTTAGATAGGCAGGTGAAGAGGAGTACAGCGCTATGTTGGTAATGCAGGCGGTTTTGAATTGGGCCAGCACTTTAATAAGAAGCCATGGGAGAGTTAGCAGGGCAGAGGAAATGTAGCTAACTTTATTGAGACCTAAACGGAAGTGCACTGCTGCATGTAGTGTTACTCTCAGTGGGCCTAGGTGAGCTTTAGGAATGCCTGAGAGAAGGGCAATTCCATAATCTCGTCTTGAGAGACAGAGAGACTGCACCACTATTTTGATGTCTTGTTCCACGATCATTTGTCTTATGCCCCAAACCTGCCTAAGTTGGTGTTGTGCTCTTTTGGCCATGGCTGTGATGTGGCTGTGGGGATAAAGATGATTGTCAAGGGTGATACCAAGTGATCTAGCACTCTGGAAAACTACAGGGCAGCCACCCAGAGCGGGAAAGTTAACCATCCATTTCTGTACTGGAGTTTTTGTTTTTAGTGGGTTTGTGGAACAATTTTTTATTTTGTTTTCATTCACCCCATGCTGAAAAACCAATGTGCTGCTAGACAACATGGATAAAAGACGTTCACATTGACAAGGGCACTAGATCGGGCTTTGCAGAGATCTATTGGCTTTGCCAATGCTTGTCAGTTATTGCTACCTATCTGCAGCCCATTGTTTTGCTTAACCCTGTGCATGGCCATTTGTGGTGCCTCATAATTTTGTTCCTCTGCTATTCCATTACCCTGGCAAAGGGGCATCCAATTTTATTTGTCTTGTAACCTGGCCAAAAGTTGACTCTGAAAAGCAATGCTAAAAAATAAATCTGAAGGGTCTCACATTTTTTCTGTAAGTGTTGCTTGGCTGTGGGGTTGCCCAATACCAAGGCTTCCTACATTTGACTCCACCACATACTTCTTTTTCACCGGTCTACACTTCCAGTCTCAGTCAGTCCAGTCTCATTAACTCAGCTCCAAAGTCAAATGAGTTTTCACTGACCTGGAGACCCTTGGTTTCTCCAAATAACTGAAGCAATAAATCACAAAGAACTCTGACCTCCCGATCACTGATCTCTCATTTGTCCTCAGGTTACCATTCATGCTAAGTGTCCCTGTCAATCCACAGACATATTTCCAATCTTCCTCCAAAATCGGCTCAGGCAGACATTCATTCCATCGTCCCCAGCTCCTGTCCGATACATCCACACTCTCATCTTTAATCATCTTATAGAGCTTCGATATTACCTTTTTATTAGTAGGGGTAGTGAGTGCAAATTGCAAGGACAGCAACGTGGGAGGTTCTTGCGGATAAGTGGTGTAGTGTATCCTTGCCGCCTGTCTTAGGCGATGGACGGCAAATCTGAAGAGCAATGATTGGTTACTAACATATTGCAGATCAGCCTGTGTAATAAACAAGCTATCTGGATAAACATCCATCATGCGTCAAAGATCCGCCTCATGTAGCAAAAGCATCGATGGTGCCTCGTGTGTCACAGACGTGGCAGCATGATGCTCCAGATACATACATGGTAAATACCGCGGAAGCTTCTACGCTAGTTGTTCTATCTTCCGCCAGGCTGCAATAGTAGTATCAACAGCATTTATTTCTGTCCTCGGAGTATCGCGTGCTTGATGAGTAATCACACTGTGTAGCGGAATTGGGGCGGCATCTCCTCCCTCCACCGCGACATGAGGAGTGAATGCATGTGGTCTGTACCAGTGGTATATGTACTGGGCCTGTGCGCTCAAATAATACACATACAAGTCTGGAGCTCCGAACCCTCCCTTCTCGTAACCCCTAGTGAGGACCGACTATTGTACCTGAGCATTTTTGCCCCCCCACACTAATCAAATCAACTGACTCCGAAGAGTCCTGAAGAACCCCATTGTTAGTACTATTGGGATGTTAAGAAAAAGGTAGAGTAACCCCCAGCAGTACCACCATCTTAATAAGTGCAATACGATCTGCCAACGATAACGGTAGCGAAGTCCAGATATCTACCTGGCTCTCTAACTTCGAATATGCCGTCCCATAATTCTCCTGAACTACTGTATTCGGATCCCGATGTACCATGTCGACCACACCAGCGGGAACTCCAAGTCAGGACATGTAGTAGATATCGTTAGTGGGATTATAAACAATTTATCCCAGTTTATATAATGGCCCGACAGGCGACCAAATCTAACATACTCCCTAAGCAATTGTGCCAGATATCTAGATGGGTCACAGACGAAAAGAACCATGTCATCTGCATAAAGTGAAATGACTACTGGTCGATAATCGAAATTAAGCGAGGCCTCCCTATGTCGTTGCCGGATTACACAAGTCAATGGCTCCAGCACGATTGCAAACAATAACGGTGAAAGAGGACACCCCTGGCGTGTACCCCTCTCTATTTGAAACGGTTCAGATGTAAGACCCCCAACATGCACTTGCGCTCCGTATAGAGCACAGTCATCCACTGCAGGAACAAAAGTGGAAAGCCCATACGACGTAACACATAGTACATATATTTCCATTCAACCGAGTCGAACATTTTGGCAGCATCTAACAATACTGCCACCGCCGGTAAAGTCGGTTCGAGAATGTGGAACATGGAGAAAACAGTTTGAAGATTGTACGACATGGATCTTTTAGGTATAAATCCTGATTGATCCGGCAGAACCAGACATTGCATCAGGGGTTGTAGTCTGGTCGCAAAAATTTTAGCCAAGATTTTGGCGTCAACGTTGATTAAGGACAATAGACGGTAAGAGTCAAATCTGTCCGGGGGTTTGACTTTTATGAGCAAGGTAATTATCAATGCCTCTCTCAAGGACGGCGGTAGCTTCCCCGAGTCATACGCCTCCGCATACATCTCCAAAAGATGCGGTGCAAGGAGATCTGCGTATTTCTTATAAAACTCCAACGTGAGCCCGTCAGGTCCCGGTGCCTTGCAATTAGATAACGCCGCAATCACCGTCTTAACATCCTGTTCATCTATAGGCACACACAAATACTTCCGATGCACATCAGAAAGCCAGGCACATGCCACGTCGTCCAGATATTTCTCAAATTCTACCTCTGAAACAACTCCTCTTGACGTATGTAAATCAGTCTAAAAACCACAAAACTGTTTCATAATGTCTATTGGGTTATGATGTGCTCCCCCCTGCCCATCCACTATTCTATCTATTCGTGGGTGCTCAAGACGCTCCTTGATCTTAAACGCTAGTGTACGTCCCGGCCTTCCCCCCTCTCCATATTGTCTGGCTGCGTGTCTGCGTCACAGGTATTTTATCTCTGTGTCGGCGAGCTCGTCATAGTCCTTAAGCAATTCCTGCAGAAGAGCTAACTTGTCCGCTCCCGGCTCAGCCTCGTACCCTCTTTCCAACTCCCAGAGTGCTTCCTCAGTGTTTTTTAGTTGAGTTTGTATATCCCTCAGTATACCCGCAGCAGTGCTAATACACACCCCTCTAATTGTGACGTTAAAGGCCTCCCAGAGTATAGTAAGCCTCATCTACAGTGCCCTTGTTGAGCACAAAATATTGTACGATGGCCTCCCGCACCGCCGTCTCATATGTTGGGTCAAGTAGCACCTCAGATCGCAATCGCCATGTAAAGGGGGGATGTACAGCCTTCGGAAACACCACATTCAGCTGCACCGGGTTTATGATCCAATAGTGTTCGAGCAAGAGGCGTTACTCCTTCCACCCAGTCCATCAGCTCCATCCCTACTAGCCATTAATCCAATCGTGACCAACTTCCATGCAGTGGTGTCGCATGCGTGCCCTCGCGCACCCGGGGGTTCCGCACTCGCCAAGCATCACACAAACCAAATTCCTCCATGACACATGCGATACTCTTAGCAACCCTAGGGGTATGGTGACAGATGGGATTAGACTTATCCAATTCCGCATTCAGATACATATTCAAGTCCCCCCCAATAGAACAGGAGCCTCCGGCCAGCCTCTCAAAACCCCAGACATACGGGCAACACAAGATGGGTCATCCATAATTGGTCCGTACATATTGACTATAGTAATTAATCTGCCACTCATTCTGCCTCACACCATTACGCATCTACCTTCCTCACCTACATATGTATGCATCGGCTGAAACTCCACCCCTCTCTTAACCAAGATCATCACTCCCCTCGCATAAGAAGAGTATGATGCAGACAACCGAAAGCCCACCCACCTGCCCGCAACGCCACATTCGGTATGTTTCGTTAAATGCGTTTCCTGCAATAAGGCAACATGTATCATGTGACGATTCAGATATGCCAACACCTGTCTCACTTTTTTAGGTGAATTGAGGCCACGAACATTCCAGGTCAACAACCTGCATCTATCCTCCATCAGTTCGCTGATTTCTACATCCAATTGCTTCCCAGTCTGTCTCAGAGGAGCGCTGGCTATGCCATAATAGCACATTTTCACTCAGATGGTCACCCGATATGCACCTGTGTGCATCTTGATAGATGTGGTTACAAAAAAAACCTGTAAACAACACAAATCCCCCCCAACGACCCCCCTCCCGCCGCCCACTCCAACCTCCCAATCAGGTCGAGACCGG
This sequence comes from Lissotriton helveticus, assembly GCF_964261635.1. Taxonomy (NCBI): domain Eukaryota; kingdom Metazoa; phylum Chordata; class Amphibia; order Caudata; family Salamandridae; genus Lissotriton; species Lissotriton helveticus. The sequence continues at coordinate 309,816,747 of NC_136061.1, forward strand.
ATCCCACCACCCACCCTTCGAACATTACCCCGATCCAACCATTTCAACATTTGGGGAACACCCGCCAGGCGAAGAGGTTCGGCGACGAATACCCGCACCGAAATGTGGTCGCCGGAACAACACTATGCAGTCCCCCTGCGTACCTCATGACAACATGTTATGGTCAGTATGGAACAACTACCCTCCCAAAACAAACAGTGTCCAGTGTCAGTGTGTTCCTGCCACCCACCCACCACACCGCTAAGACAATAAATAAATCATCCTCCGCCGTCAGACCCAGCCCATCTGTAGACAAGCCATACGTATCAGCATGAAGCAGTATCAAATCAGTTGTACAGTCATTAGTCTGCGTCATCCAGTCCCGACTCCACAATCGCTTCCTCCTGTATAGTCTGCCGAGGCCTGGTCTTGAAAATATGCTTAGTGAACTTCAAAGCTGACTTTGCGTCCTTGAAAAAATGTGACTGTTCCTCATGAGTGATTTTCAACTTGGCTGGGTATAACATGGCGTAGGGCACCGAGGCCGCTCTCAGCAGTTTCTTCACTGGCACAAATTCCTTTCTCGCCGCCTGAACGACCGGTGTATAATCCGGAAAGAAAGATAGCTTGTCTCCTCTATAGACAACCGGATCTTTGGCCCTAGCCTCTCTCAGCACAGCGTCTCTGTCAGCATAATTAAGGAGACGCGCTATTATCGGGCGTGGTGGTGTGCCAGGTTTAGGCCTTGGTCCCAGCGATCGATGCGCCCACTCTACAATCATCACAGTGGAAAGTGCAGACTCAAAGAGTTCTCGTAGTAGCCCATCTATGAACGTCTCCATTTTAGATATAGGCGTTGATTCGGATAGTCCAATAATGCGAAGATTATTGCGCCTCGAGCGCGCTTCCAAATCTTAATTTTTTGCTCTTATAACCTCCAAGATATTCTCCATTTGAAGGATCTGTGTTCGTGATTCAGCCTGTGCATCGTGTGTGTCAGACATAAAATTCTCTAAGACGTCCAATCTTTGCTCGTGTTTATCCACCTTCTTTTTGACCATGTCGAGTCCGGTCGCCAGCGCATCAATCTTTCTGTCTATGGTTTTCATGCCAGCACGCAATTCCAACAAAATGGTCCTGGTGTCATCCTCCGCACCCTCTGCAAGTCCCGAGGTACTCCGCGAACGCTCGAGTCGCTCATTCCGTCAGCAGCACGAGTAGCACGTTTATTTTCAAATTGTAACTTGGCTTGCTTGGGCTCTGTCTTGCCCATGTTGAAAGTCAGAGTCACTGATTAGCACAGACCGCCCAGTTCCGCTCCTACGTCGGACGATTTGGTCAGCAAACCCTTCTCCAGTAGCAGTCCCTCGCACCACGTCAGCACCTGACCATGCAAAGGATTGAAACCAGCAGGGAAGCACCACTGCTTATGTGCAGGTGTGCACCTCCAGAAGCTAGTTAGGGTTGATAGAATCCCACATCCAGCAGATGATCTCGCCGATCCTCACGCGCCCCTTCCGCAGCTGACAGTATTTCCTCACTGGTTGATAGTTTACTAGGCCCTTTCGATAACTCCAAGACCTGTCGCAGCTTCTCGGCAGACCACCAGATATGGGCAGCCGCACTGTGTACCCAGGGCAGCGCTCCCACCCCCCTAGCCGAGTGGTCTCCTGTGGCCCCACCAACCAAGCCAGCCAGCTGAAGTCCATGAGCCTTCCGGGTAGCGCCCCCGAGGGGTAGTGCAGCAACCGCCCAGGGCACCCAGAAGACACCACCCCGAACCTGTGCCCCCCGCTGCCCGACAGCTCGAACCCCACCAAGCGCCACCACACACTCAAATGCAGCACCCGATGTCAGTCGCACCGCCCCAGCAGCCCAGGCCCAACCCGCTCTGGTGCTTTTCTTACCCTGTCAGGCCATCACCAGTGCTGCCCCGTGATGCCGGCTCAATCGCACCACCGGCGCTGCCTCCTTCTTGTCACAGTGTCCCTCGTAGGATCGGGTGCAGGCTTCTCCTCAATCTGCACCACCACACTACGTTTCGACCAACCGGCCGGCCCAGGAGGGGCTTGCGCTCCGCGCCCACGCGGGCCTCCGCGGTATGCAGAATTACTGGACACTCCTCCGCCTTCGCCGTCTCAGATATTCGTCCACCGCCAGCACCGATCTGCAGCCTAGTACACCTCCCGTTGCGGACGACCTGTTCCAATGAATATTGAGCCACTGGAAAGTAGGCCCAGCCCGACAGTCGTATATCGCAGCCCCCGGGCCGCGCTCACCAGGCCAGCGCCATTTTGAGCAGCATATCTGGAACGCAATGTGGGCTTGGAGCAGGGGGGGTCAGAAGCTTTTGTGGGGAATCTTTTTTCTAGCTGTATAGCGACAGTATCCACCTTGAAAACGAGAGAGCACAGAGGGCCTGATTCTCAAAGGTAAACTTACACTTGTTTGTAAGTTTACTATTTTTTTTGTATTCACAGACTGCTAGTTTAATTCTTCGTACAGTTATTACACGGCGGAGCTTCCGTTCTTAAAAAGGTAGCCTGCCCTGTCTTTTTATGTGCAGAATTCTCCAACACATTTATGGGGTCTCGGCAGCCGTAAAGTTACTATTAATAAAATCAACTCGTAGTTTGTGAATAGCAAAGAAATAACTCTGTGTATTTCCCTTTGTGAAACTGGCCCGGAAGTTTTAGCTCCTGTGTCATCTTCATTAATAAACAGGCAAATTTGCTCTGAAGTCTACGAACTATGGGGCATATTACCAAGCAATAGCGATAATTATCGCTATTGCTAGGTTAGAGACAAAATTTTACCGCTGAGCTGCGGCGATTTTTATCGCAGATAAACCTTGGTATTACCAAGGTTTATCGCAAATGCGTTAAAAAACGGCCGCAATGCATGAATATCGCTGAAAAGTCAGCGATATTCATGCATTACCGAGCTAATGCTCTTAGCCATGTTATCCACCTCCCATTGGATAACATGGCTAAGAACTGCTCAGGGCAGGTGATAGCTTTTGGAGATATTCGCGCTTAGCGCGAATATCTCCAAAAGTTGGTAATAGGAGATAGCGATGTTAGCAACTGTTTCCAGTCGCTAACATCTTGGCACGCCCACTTTGCATGTCATTAGTGATAAATATCACTGACATGCAAAGTGGGGCCCAAGATGGTCGCAATCTCCTACTAGCTGTCGCTAACTGGTGTTAGCGACAGCTAGGTAATAGGGAGATAATTTTATCTCCGCTTTCTTGGCTTTTAAAGCCAAAAAAGCAGAGATAAACCCCCTTGATAATATGCCCCTATTTTTCACAGAGGTTCTCATGGCCTTATTAGAGCACGGGGCCAGGGGCATTATGCCTCCTCTACCCTATGCTTGTGATGGCCGCTGCTTGGACAGGAATTGAATTCCAATTTAGAAGGATGCCAATCTCATTTCTTCAATCGTTTGCAGAGAGATGTGGCGGCGTGGAGCACGCTCTTCAGTTGGGTCTTGCACAGTGGGATGAGGCTCGCCAGTGAGCAGATCATCAATATAAAGTGCTGTGAGCTGAATGTTAAAGTAGGCAGCACTTTATATGCATCTATTTATTTGTGTATTCATTTGGTGGCTTGTTGGTCGCTGTATATGTCAGACAGATGGTGTCAAGATGAAGGTTTGAGCCTAAGCCTGATTTAAGGAGGAGGTTTTCTAATGGGTCAGTGGGTATCACCACCAGAAGAAGAGCACAAACTGGTCTGTCGACAAGTGCTGGCCCTGGGACCCCTACCCCTGGCACCTTTGTGCTCTTGGTCCTGTTTTTATCTAGTATGATGCCATCCCACTACATTCCAGTCTATGAGGTTGTCCCAGTGGGGCCACTTGAGGCCAAATGAGTAGAGGGTTATCGGAAGGGGAGGACACTTTGGCCCCTAGGCTCTGTGTGTCTACATAGCTCTCTACAACCCTCCACACCCCTGCACTCTCTTGGCCTCCATACCCCGCAGCTTTCTGTGGGCACCTGTTGGCTAGAATGGGCATGCTCAAGCCAGCAAGTGTCACATCAAATTTTGCAACATGGCAAACATGGCTCTCCAATTCACTGCATGTGACCTCATACATAACACAATAAATGTCATCATCAGTGACGCTAATGGAGTGACATACTGTTCTACTTATTCACTCCTCTTTGATGTGGTGAAAACACAGCCTTCGTTTTCAACTAAAATGCTTTGAGGAACTCGATTGGTACCACCCTCCCAACTGCATTCAATGTCTGCGAGGATACCTATGTCTTGAGAGTCACCTGCAGCAGCCGCTCATCTCCATCTACATTATGCAAGGGCATCTAGTGGTTGATAGCTGGTTGTATGATATTACAACGAACTCCGTTGTAACGCATGCCTTTACCACGCATGCGTTACAACGGAACACTATTTTCACGCTTTTCCTTCTCCACGTTTTTTCCGTGGTGACGTCATACGTAAAAAAAAAACGGCCGTTTCGTTCCCCTGCGCCGCCGATTACCTGCACATCTTCTCTAAAGGTTAGTGTTTTTTTTTTTTGGGGGGGGCTAGCCCCCCCAAGCCCCCCTTTTTTTATTTGTACCCTTTACCACACATGCCTTTACTACGTACTTCGTAGTAAAAGTATGCGTGGTAAAGGCTGTCGTTGTAACCACGCATGCGTTGTAATGCATGCGTGGTTATGGTTTTAGTTGAAACGGCCTCGTTGTAGTGGCCGTTTCCCTTGATAGCTGTACTGCAGGCTAACGTACGAACTAAGTACGTGGACATTTATTTCTTCAGAATCTAAAGGCATTTGGCTCTTTAATATATAATCTATGGGAAGAAATCTAGTTGATGACAGTGAGATTGCACGTTTACACATATATCTGTGTAAAGAAATGTATTATTTATGCCTCGAACTGCTGTCACCTTGCAAATGTGCAAGGACCTCTAGTTGCTTATATTGGTACTGCATGCTGTATTTTCCATGTAGTGTCAAGGAGCTTGTTGTGATAAAAGGATACACCAGTACTCCAGAAGGTGTACTCCACAGGCAAAGCTTTATTGGAGGCACACCATGGTGTCAGACCTCTCCAAGATGCCAGGCTCAACTGACCCTCTTGGAATTCCCTCAGCCTTACAATCTACAACAGAACCGTGAATGTGGAACATATGTAAATACATAGACATTATATCACATCTCCTTCCTTTCCCTCAAAGATAAAGGAAAAGAATATATATACAGAAACAAATACAAATACAAAATTAAAAATAACAAAGAACAAGCAGCTTGATAAAATAAAGTAGAGGAGGAGCCCTGAGACTAAGATATTTCATAGTCCTCAAGATATGAGGTCGCTGGAATCTAGTTTCACCCTCAGACCTTGAACCACCCACACCTCTCCCAACAGAGTCAACACCTGTAACACCACCATTACTGTCCACTTCCTCATCCCTCTTGAACAAAGTACCAGAACATCCTTCTTCCTATTTTCTCATGTATTCTCCCCTCTTTGATACGACACAACATTTCTGAAATTCTACCCATCAACATTTACCAAAATCCAGTGGTGACTCATTCTACTGAAGTGGAGGAGCGTCGCCCCACTGCTCCTTGAGCAGTGCAAAATAAAAATTAAATGATAATGACGAGAAGTTATTATCATTTTTTTCTTTACTCTAGCCAAGTCCGGTGGGGGGACTGGCTTAACGGAGACGGAGCAGGAGTGGTTTGCACGCCCTCCGTAAGTGTGCATGACAGCCTGGCCAGCCCTCTAGGGCCGGCCAATCCGTCATGCGCACTTGGCATGTTCTCGATTGGGCTGTGTTCTGCGGCCCCGTGGAGAACATGCCCAGCCTCCTCAGGTACTGACTGAGCGGCCAAACAGAAATGAAATGAAATTAAATGAAAAACGTTTTTATTGAGCGCTAACAGCTGCCCTGAGGCGTCCAGGCGCTAAAACTACCATCAGTACTCTAAAAAGAAGAGGGAAGAGGCAACACTATTGATTGAAAAGAAACGTTTTGAGCTTCTTGCGAAAGCTCAAAAGGTTAGAGTCTGCTCTAAGATGAAGAGGTAAGGTGTTCCATATTTTCGGGGCTTTATATGCGAAGGATCGACCTCCGGCCCTTGCTCTATGAATCCTTGGGATTTGGGCTAGGAAGGCATGTGAAGATCGAAGAGCTTTGGTGGGTTCATATGGCAAAACCAAGGAGTGGTTAATCTCTGGGCCTGATTTCCAGTAGGCTTGATGTGCGATGCACAGAGATTTGAACTTAACTCTCTCCCTAATGGGGAGCCAATGCAATGCTCTTATGCCAGGTTGTATTGAAGTTCTTCGGGGGGGGTGCCAAGTAAAATGCGAGCTGCACAATTCTGAATGCGTTGTAGTTTTTGTAGGGTGTACTCCGGCGCCCCAAGGTACAGAGCATTGTTAAAGTCTAGGCGGGATTGAATTAAGCCCTGAATGACTATCTGTCTGGCCTCAAAGGGGAGAAGTGGAAAGATTTTTTTTTACCTTCCTTAGGAGGCCAAAACAGGTCGCAGAGACTTTGGTTGCCTGCATGTCGAAGGTCAACGATTTATCTATCCATATCCCCAGGCTTTTGATGTTATCTCTGGGGGTAGGAGCTGTGCCCATGCTCAGAGGCCATGACAGTTCCAAGGTGGAGAGAGTTGGAGTGCCTAGAAGCATTAGCTCAGTTTTGTCGTCGTTGAGCTTCAGACATGATTTAGTCATCCAGCTCTTGACGTGCTCGAGACAAGTTGTTAGGTTGGACTGCGGTAGTGGGTTATTCCTTTGTACGAGAGAGACCACTAGCTGGGTATCATCCGCATAGGTAATGATGTTAATACCGTGCGGACGTACTACTCCAGCCAGCGGTCTCATGTAGGCATTAAAAAGCGTAGGGCTCAATGAGGAGCCCTGTGGAACCCCACATCCCAGAGGCTTGCTCGAAGAGACCGATGTGCCTTCAAAGACCTGGAAGGTTCGGTCAGATAGAAAAGACCTGAACCACTCCAGGGCTTCTCCCGAGATTCCCAAATCGAGGAGGCGGTCCAGAAGAATTTCATGGTTGACCGTATCGAAGGTGGCGCTCAGATCAAGGAGGATCACTGCCACTGACCCTCCCTGATCGAGTATCGGCCTAGTCTCTTCTGTCACTGCCAACAAGGCTGTCTCCGTGCCGTGTTTTGGGCGAAAGCCTGTCTGGGAGGTGTCGAGCCGATGGTTGTGCTCGAAGAACTGAGTTACACTGCTGTTGATGTGTTTCTCTAAGATCTTGGTAGCCCAGGGGAGCAGTGATATCGGGCGATAGTTGTTAAAATTCGTTGAATCGAGAGTGTTTTTTTTTAACAATGCTTGGACCATGGCATGTTTCCAGGACTGTGGGACTATCCTACTCGTGATGGAAGAATTCAGCAGCTCCATTAAATTGGGAAGGATGGCTTTATTGACTTGGGTCAGCACCTCAGGGGGGGCAGGGTCACAGGGTGAGCTTGATTTGATTTGGTTTATTAAGGTCTCAAGGGTGTCAAGGTGTAGCATTGGAAAGTGGTCCAAATATTTGTTGTGGAGGGAGGCCTCTAATGTAATCGGTGGGTCAAGTTTTTGCGGGGACAATTCTGTTTCTGGGTCGGAAAAGGAAAGATAAATTGTATTTGTTTTTAGAAAAAATGCATTGGCCAAATCCTCACATCGAGAGGATGAGTTGTTATTGCCTGATGATGGGGGTGGTAGCCTGGTCAGTGTTTTCACGATCTGATCATGATCATGATCAGGCAGCTCAGACCAATCACTACGCTTATTAGGTAGCTTTGTGATTGGCTGGGACAGTCTGGAAGCATGGGTGCTTCTGGTGCTGCCAGCAGATGGTGAATGTAATTTTATTTTATTTTTATTTTTTTCACCCCTCGCACCACCCCATTCAGATCCAGCCGCCACTGCCAAAATCACAAAAAGTCTTTCCACTGTAGTAATGCAAAAAGGGAGTTTGGAGAGACCACTTGCTACCCTCCCTGACTTCACTTTGACCCAATCACCTTCGCCAAGTTTGGCTTGCTCTACTCCGATGGGTTGTGTTGTACCCTAACCTCCATCTTTGACCTATTCTCTCAACAAGCTTGGAACCAGTTTGATACCTGGTAAACGACCACGCATTTCTTGAAAAGGAACCCTCTGGGTAACACTGTGGGGTGTTGTATGATATGCCCATTCCATACTGGTAATCATTGTTCTAACATCGCACTGATTAGTGATGGCCAATTGTATGGTACCCTTTACCAAACTGTTGACCCTTTCCACAAAACCATGCTCTGGGGATAATATAACGAGGTGTGTGACATCTGATCCCACATTGTTTCAGAAACATTGTCCTTTCGTGTGAAGTCAGCTGGGTACCATTATCCATTAACAGCACCAACGGAACCCCTTCTTCATGGAAAATTTCCTTCAATACCAAAATAGTCCTTTTAGTGGTAACATTGTTTAAAAAATTCTTGGTAATCCATTTGGAATGTACATCAACCACTATACCAACAAAACTCAACTCAGCAGAAAGTTCGACCATGGGGCCAATAAAATCCAAACAAATGGTAAGCTTGGGCTTGCCAGGATCTTCAATATGCCCTTCCTTGCTTTTGCACTACTCTCACTCTCTTTACAACTGCCACAACAATCAACCAACCTACTGACTTGATCGTCAAGACCTGGCCACCAAAATTCACGCAAAAGTCTTTTCCTGGTCAAACCTTGTCCCAAGTGACCCTCATGTTTCAAATCAAATAGCTTGTGCCTCTAACCTACAGGAAGGATAAAACGATCCCCCCTCATAATGACATTACGACCGCACACCGACAACTCATCCAATACTTTAAAGTACGGCTTCACCGATTGAGATAATGTACTCTCTCTTGCTGCTCCACGTTGAATCAAAATACAGACCTCTTTGTGAACACAAGCCAACTCCATTTCTTCTTCCCATTGAGTAACAGTCAAAGCACCTAAGCCACTGAGTACTGCATCTTGCGCAGAGGCAACCGCACCTTCTGACTGAAAATTATCCACCAGCACACCATCCACAGTTCCACGTCAGGGGCAACCTGGGTAGGCAATCTGCCTGCACCTTCCTCCAATCCTGCACAAATTCCACTGTGTAGAAAAACTGAAGGTGAGATGCTAGCCTAGCCAACCTAGCTGATTCCTTACCTGCTCCACCTGAAGATAAGATCTTAATTAGGGGTTTGTGATCAGTACGTATGATAAAAGACAATCCCCATAGATACTCAAAAATACTCAGCACCCCAAGCAGCCGCCAGTGCCTCTCGTTCTATGACTTAGTAATTCCTTTCAGCCTCAGTGAGGGCGGATGAGGCAAATGCAACAGTCCTTGTGCAGCCATAGTTCTTTTACATTATACCTAAGAGCCTGGATAAAGGTTAAACAGGGATTAAAATAAACACTGCTATGGTACAGAACTAATGAACTTTGATAGAACCTTCGATGTGCAGAACTCCGTGAAAATTCCTGCGCCAGTTTCCACAAATATGTCTAAGACTGAGCCTACAACAATATGCGGCAAAAACGAAAATATGGCCTATAAAAGTACCAGGGCTCGAGTCGGGGTACCACGCGAGTGGACGGCGTCCCCCCACTTATTTTACCGGGGGACGCCGTCCCCCCTGCCAAACAGCTCGACTTCACTCTTTGGCCTCTCTGGAACGAGGAGCTCGGCACCTTTCGTGACGTCACTTCCTGTTGTGGTGTCACTTCCGGTGATAGCGTCCCCCCACTTCTTTTATTACGACTTGTGCCCTGAAGAGTACTATATATGTGCTGTCCCCCTCCCAAAAAAATGTTTGCAAGTCTTCTAAAACACGATAGGAGCTTACTCTGTAAGGCGTGCAGCTCACCGAAGGTAGTGCCTGTCATGCATTGAAAAGACTGTTCAGTTACGACCTCTATCAGCACTGTGAATGGTGTGCTGATCACCCATAATGCACTGTTCCCCACAGAGAACTTCTGCAAACGCCAAAAAGGTGTACCGATCACTGTCGGCAGCACTTCACAGTCACAACTTCTGCCACAGCTGGGCGTCAAGAAAACAATACAGCAATTCCGGCCCAAAACTAGATGGTATGACCTAAAGATATGCAGAGTTCAGTGCTCTGCTTCCCAGAATGCCCTGCAACCTTCCTGGAGGACATGACACCCCGTCTCAGTGCTCCTCATCCCAGAATGCACTGCAATCTGCCTGGGCAACTTGATGCTGCATTCCTTCTATGCAGCAGACAATACCGGACTGTGAAACAGTGCGATGTTCTACACAGCTTCTGGCCCAAGAAAGAGCTCAAGCAGGAGTCCCAACAGTGAGCAGGGGGGCTTACAAAAGAAATAACCAAATGCTCACCTACTCCATAGGAATACATAGAACAAACATAGGGGCATATGTACAAGCCCCTATAGCCACCAGAGTTATTTGTATTGACGTTCTGGTTGCGATAGGGGCTTAACCTTAGTTCCCAGGCAGCGTTAAGCCACTTAACTTGGCTTAACCCTACCTTGTGAATAAAGCCCCCTTTCACGCTATGGTTAGCATAATACGGGCGGGCAGTGGGTGTTTCACTGCAATACCCATTGATTTTTACATTGCCCCCTATGTACAAGGGCAGCGTACATAGGAGACCTCGCCAAAATTAAGACCAGGTAAAACTTGGTCTTAAATTGGCGAAACAAAGAGAAATGCATTATTTCTCTTAGTTGTTGCTATGCTGGCTGTCTTGTGCAGCACACATGGAAAAAGCAAAATGCAATGGACTGTTTGTGTACATGAACAATCTTTAACAAAAAAATCAATTTTATGACTTTCATGTGTATTGCATTAAGAAGCACACATGAAAGTGACAACATCGCATTTTGGGATTGCTTATGTGCAGGAAGGGACACCTTCCTACACATAAACAATCCCCCCCTGCACGTAGACACCCTTGCACTATGGTGCAAGGGGGCCTGCATTGGTGCTACACTGCTAAGTGTAGCGCCGTGCTGGGGGAAACCCAAGGCTGCACCATATCGTTGTAAATATGGTGCAGTCTGGCGTTTCAGAAGTGGTGGAGTGAGGCGTTAAGCCATGATGGCTATCGCCTCACTCTGCCACTTCATTGTACATATCACCCATACACTCCTTATGTATAGTTAACAATGCTACATTTCCGTAAATCCTCACAATTTAAGTGGTCGGACAGCAGGACCACAAAGGTTGTGTCTTCTTCACATAGGCATTGGTTCAAGTTGTCGCCAAAATGTTGCAATGAAATGATACACCGGTACTCCAGAAGGTGTACTCCGCAGGCAAAGCTTTATTGAAGACTCAACCTGGCGTCTGTCCTCTTCAAGAGGCCAGGCTCAACTGAGCCTCTTGGAATTCCCTCTGCCTTACAATCTACTACAGAACCATGAATGTGGAACATCCGGAGCTTCCTTTTCCTGTGGCGGCTGTCAGTGATACTGGAAGACTAAAATTTTGATGTAATTTAAAACATGATGCCTCACCACTAATGTCATTGATGATGTCATAAGTGATGTCAAACATGACATAATTGATTAGTTAATCACCGATGTCTCTTATGAAGCAATGATTAGTTGCATAGGTTTTAGATTGCAGTAATGTTCCTACAGCTGGTGTTTTCTAGAGAAAATAATCACATAATGGCCCTATAATTCTGTATCAGGATTTTATTTCCATTTTTTAAACCACTCAGTGTCTCATTACGAGTGCTCTTTGAAGTCTAACGGGGGCAGTAACAAGAGTTACCTCCCTCGTCGTAATAACACGTTCTGCATTAAGTCCAAAGATCCTGGGGATAAATGGGGAATAACCAAGCGAATCAGGGCTAGAATAGACAGTTACCAGGTATTTAGCCCACTGCACAGAAAGAGTGTCATGTGTTCACCTTTAATTGTTTTCGATTAAGGTGTGGCTTAAGAGACATGTGTGCAAGTTCTCAGATCAGTTGTAGTAAATAAATGGACTTCATTGCCTTTAGAGTAAGACGTGGGGGCATATTTACAATAACTGGCGCATCCCTGCATATCAGCAGGGATGCGCCAGTTATTGTGCGCCACAGCTCCGCCATCATGGATGCACCGCATTTACAATGCGGCGCACCATGGGGCAAAAACTGCACAAATGCGTGACGCATCTGTGCCGTAAAAGTGGCGCATTGCTGGAGTTGCGTCGCAAGCGCGACCATCTCCAGCAATGTTCTGGGGGGCCCTATCTAGTTAATGCTGCATCAATCCTTACGCCTGCTTCAGGCAGGCGCAGGGATTTGACGCAGCATGGGCCTAAAAGTGACTGAGTGAAATCTTGTAGATTTCACTCAGCCACTTTTAGGAGGCGTTCCTGCGCCGGATCGCCCCCCCCCCCTGCGCATGATCGCCTACATGTGGCGCAGGGCTTTACAACGTGACACATTTCCCAGATGCGTCACGTTGTAAGTACACTGCACCATGGCGCAGGATTTGCGCCGCCGCTGCGTCACAAAAGTGACGCAACGGTGGCGTAAATGAGGCGCAAGGGGCTTGTAAATCTGTCCCAGGATCTCTAAAAACACCGCCAGTTTCTTGCACATGCTCACCTTGGGGCATATTATCAAGACTCGGTGATAAAATTATCGCCGCTTTATCGGCAGGAAACTGCAGATAAAGTGGCGATAATGGGCTTGATAATATGCTCTGTGGAATTCCAATCGAAGCTCATGTTAGATATGAAGGACATTTAACATGAGCTTCAATTGGAATTCCATAGAGCATATTATCAAGCCCATTATCGCCACTTTATCGGCAGTTTCCTGCCGATACAGCGGTGATAATTTTATCGCCATGTCTTGATATTATGCCCCTAAATTCTTCTGAAGTCCACCCAGGGTCACTATATTTTGATAGTAAATAAATCGCTAACATCACGCTTTATGTGACAGGTTCTTTTTTGATTATTTCATGTTTTAGGGTAAGCAATTAGAATTTCTACACATTCAAAGACATTCATTATTCAAGTGACGCAGCGATTAGCCTTTAGCTCTGAGACCAATGGCTGAGGATGCCAAGAATCTTGTGTCCTCATTGATCATCCAGTTAATAAATGAGATAGATTCAAACAGCCACAGGGTCTACATTTTTCAACAACTTAAAGCACATTACTTATTTTCCAATTCTGGGTGGCGGCTCATTTATCTGAAGTCGTGTCCTGACAAAGGTGCACATTGTTCTGTAGGATCCATCTCGCTGCAGAAAATGTGTCGCTCTATGGAATGATCAGGAAGACGGTAGCCATGAAACAGTTCCAGGCTCTTTCACCCCTATCTGTTATACAAAAAGTGCTTTCAAGGTCAGTGTATGGAACCCTGTCACCTGTGGCACAACACAAGTCTGTGTATAGCTAGAGCAGTGGGTTTATTAGCAGCTTTCAAAACACTTGATCAGGAAAGAGCAGAGGACAGCCTGAGTGGACTTCTATTTTATTGCTATTTTTGTCTCTTTTGAGTCAAGTCATGCCGCGGTCAGGCTGGATGAGACTTTTTTAGGCTTGTATTTGAACCTTTCATGGTATTATATGAAACCATTCATCACACCAGGCCTAACAGAGCAAGAAAACTATTAGCATCTGAGACCAGAATTTTTGAAAATGATCCTTGTTGAGTAGAAACCCCAGTCCCAAGGCGACCAGCAGCTATCGAGCAGAAAACACGAGGACCACAACTAAATCAAGTACACATGATGGTCACAAAAAACAGAAACTGGGAGCCTGATTTAGAGCTTAGTGGACGGGTTATACAAACCCATATATATGACTGATATCCCGTCCGCTGGGCACTAAATCGGGCCTAAGTCCCTGTGGTCACCTGTCAATGATACCTACAAACACACCCATCAGAATACACCACAAGCCCATCCCATACACACCGTACACGTCTACATCTTATCAGAAAGGAAAGGCAAAGACCAAGCACATTGTAGAGACACCCAAAAGAACACCAGGCACTAAAAAGAATGGCCCCAAGCAATACTCCTTCAGCACTGCCACACGAGCACAAACCTCTCACCCAGACCAACTACCCACCTCCATGCATACATATTCGGAGCCAGAAAACACACAGAGTAGGGTGCCATCTGGCAGTTGCTTTCATTCCACATGGACAGATCGTTGTGACCCACGTAATGCACATTTCACACAACAGACACATTGTTCCAAAATGACACAAGTAATCATAAACATTGATCCAAACCTTGATACAACTAACTCAACCTCTTCCACGCGGACATTTGTAGCATAGAAGCGCACGATAATGGAACCAAAGGAGCCAACATAAGACACCCGTACAGACAAGTTGGAAGTGAAACATACAGTGTCACATAGCTGACAATCCTCCACCACCATGCAGAAACAATTTGGTGCCCATCATAATACCCATACAACAAAACCTATACATGATACTGTTATACATTTCAATGCAAACAGTTACCTACCTTCATAATGATTGCTAGCCTGCATTGTAAAATCCAAGAAGTAACCTCACCCTACAACTTGACACCATGGCAAGGGAAGGTGCTAAATACCACAAAGAACAACTCAACAAGGTCTGAGCACTGGACCGTTCCATGAGAAAAACCAGGAGACCCCACCTTCCCGAAAGGGAAACAGGCCGGAGGCCAGTACACACCCAGTATGTCATACTTGAATGCAATACAAACATCAGCACCAGCTTTTGTTCATTCATTGATAGTCCTGCAAACACACATACACACAACACACACACACAAAAACGCAGCCTCAAGGTAGGCATAGAGATAAAAGTGTTTGGGTCCTGGCTCCAAACAAGCCCAACCAAGGAATTGTCAAGATAGCCTTTCCAGAGGCTGTAGGTCTTTACTGTCTCCAAAGAGGAGCTCAAAGTACTGGCCCTAACACAGCATAACATGTGTTCAAGAGGGCATCATTACATGTTCACATGCACCAATCAGTAGTAGGTGTGTCTTTCAATCAGTCTTTGTTCTGACTTGGTGGGAGAAAGTGGGATCAGAGCTCTCTCCTTCAGACCACCCATCTAATGCGTGTTCTTTGAGATGCAGTTGGTCTACACAGGATGCAACTATCAGTGTAGTGCCCTTACTAAAAGAGGTTACTGGCAAACTTTCACAAAAGCGAGGTCTCCAACCAGCCCTCATTTTTCTGGCCAGCCTGCGAACAGACCCTCTTCCTCCTTGCCAGAGGGAGAGTGGGTCTAGTGATGGTGTCTCTTTGGACTTGCGCTGTAAATAGTGCGGTGTGATTGATGTAAGCATTAGAGTACCAGTGCACTATTAGAGCACCCTGGAACTGCCACCATCAACCGAGGTTCTGTGCCTGTTACTCGCAGACACAAGAGGTATTTTACAACCCCCTGACTTCCAGAAGTGCCTTCTACGGCTGCACATCCAACTTCACACACAACCGCCGGCACCTGTATTGCAGAATGTTGAGAAGAACTCGATATGTAGGGTGCAGCAAAGGAAACTCCATCTCACACTAGCCTCTGTGCATTGCAGGAAATGGAAGATTGAGTTCTATCTGTTTGCAGCAAGTTTCTATACTACCATAAGAGGAGGGAGAGTGAGGCAATTATGGGAAGACTGTACCCAGGCAGAAGAGGTGCTCCAATGGTTCACTCGTAAACTGTGGAGCCAGGAACACAGAGTTACAACCCTCTTAAAGAAATTGTTTGAACCTGAGCACTTCACTCTCTCCCTCCCTATGCCTCAGTTACATTATCTATCAAATTTAGAAAAGCTTAGATACAGGCTGAATACCAGTAAAAAGCTATTTGTATAACATGCATATTAATATTTAATGACTAATCCATTAATGAATTCAGATCACCCCGCCCTTCTCTAGTCCAACATTGCTTGCCTGCTCGAACCCATTAATTTGATAAGGAAGAAAATATGGGTGTTGTTTGTTTTCCGCAAAATTTAAAGAGCAATATTTCAGTTCTGCATGATAAATCTATTACTCTTGCTCTCCATCCATCTTGAGATTGCCTATGCTCCCGCCTGTCTTGTGGTCTTTACCCCCCTTCCCTGATCCTCTCGCACCCCCTTTTTATCTCTCCCTCTATCTTCCTCTTGTTATCCCATCTAAGTGACCCTCTGTTCGATTTCTCTCGCTGCCTGCATTCTTGACTCACTGCCGTGTTCCGCCTCGCATTCTTGGTCTGTTAATCTTCTGCGAGTCGCGCAACCATTTCACTAACATTGAAAAATCCATGAATATATATCTCCTTATCACAAAAACATGGGATCTGCATTAAATTAAAAACAACATTTAATATGTGGAAGCAAATGGCAACACAAATATGGAAATTCATAAGAAATAATGGGAAAGGCGTTTAGCATAATGGCCAGTGGCAACGTATCGCAAGAGGAGAAAAGTAATCACAAGCAAAGGGAAATGATGAATACTTCTAAATAGAACTAGATGGCTATATAGGAGTTCTCCTCCATTCCTTTCATCGAAGCCCTCTTTTGAAGTATGCTCTGTGCTCAGGGGCACAAAGAAAATCAACACTCCATTCAAACCCAAAGTGAGCTGACGAAAAAACACTGCACACTCAGATTTGCAGACATCAATAAGGGATAAAAAGTGGGATCCAAGACTGATTAAAATTAGTAGAAGGAACCAAGAGGTGTCTGGATAGGATGAAAGCAGGTAAAGTGTAGGTAGAGCACAGTTTATCTCTCTTCTGCAGCTCTGGCTTCATACAGGATCATAAAATGCATAAAATGGAAATTGGAAATAAGGCTTTCCTTCCTTGGAATCAATCCTGCCCTCTCTCTCTCTGTGCTCCCAATCTCCACAAAGGATTTGGTGACCCACCTGATTTCAGGACTGAGGGAGGAATTTAGAGTTGGGCGATAACCGTAACTGATTTGGTTTCTGAATATACAGGTAAACCCCCTTTTGGAGGATGATTTTATGCTGTGGAGAGTACTGTGGTGGGATTATCTCCACCATGCTAAGCCTAAATTGCCATATTTCTTCACCAGCAGAGTACCCTCTAGGATGATCTAACCACTCCCTCACAACTAAGAGGATTAGAACTTACAACCCCACTTCAAGCCCTAAATATGTTGAGAGGCTGAAGAAATAAATGAGTCACACCCAACAATGCCTTCAACACGTTGCTTCCGATAACTCATCACTCAACATCTTAAAATTCATTCAACACTTCCAGTTGAACCCTAAGGCAGGCTAAGATAGATCATGTTTATTGAAACCGTAAATCCAGGCAGAAGTGGTGGACACTGAGCACATTTTGTGCATTGGGTTTGCTTGCAGCAGTCTGTGAGCTGGTGAGATGTTTACATTTGTGTCACCATGCCCCGCACAACGATTATATGAGGCTCACTTCTGGGATTACATGTGTATTACATGTGGAATCATGTCAGGCGGCATGCCTACCACCAACGCACAAACTGCAGTCTAGGCATTTGATGGCACTTTCCTTCTTTTCAAGCTGGTGGAAGGTCTATCATAGCGTCGGTCGGGTGTGCCGTCACTCTTTGGGCCAGCGGAAAGAAAAGCATTTGATGCATTGAGGAGTGTATTGTCTGGCGGGCAGGAATAGGCAGTCCATTGCAAGCACTGCCCTAAGGGTCTTAACAGCTTTATATTGCCTAAAAAAAAATAAACGCACAGTGATAAAGGCCAGACACCAGCTCAGCATACCTAGAATGGACACTTGGGCGGCCACTAGGGCATGGAATGGGCAGCTGCACAGTGCTTGGTGAGCTGTGCTGTCCAAATCAGTGATAGTTCAGCCTCACGCCTGCATTAGGGCCAGTGGCAACAAAATGTAATTTTAAGGGAATGTGGCTCCTCTGCACAAAAGCCTTTCTTGTCTCATCACTCTTGAATTGCCCACGTGGATCTGATTCCTCAATGATCAAGGGAGGGCAGCTTGGGTGCACAGCTGTGATTGGGGAGGTGGGTCAGAGTCCGGGGGACTCTTCATGAAGGGGCATTCTAGGGTGAGGCATGGTTAGGAGAGCAACACACAAGTGGAGAACTTGACGTGCTGGGATATTAGCCGAGGAGCACACGATATCTGGAGCATGGAACATGGCGCTCATTCCTGAATGGTTCAGCATACTTGGAATGTGGCATGCACGGGTTGGTGTATCCACGCAGGCCCCACATGGCATCTGACATTGTCACGCTGCTCTGGACCATGACCGTGACGTGATGCACTATATGGAGCTCTGATGCTCATCGCTATGCAACATTTACAGAACACTCTATGTGCATGGCAGGATTCCTTATCGAGTCTGGCCAGAGCACTAAGAAGCGGTGTGGGATGACAGGTCTAGGGTACGACATTTGGACACATGGCTCACTGTAGACAGTGTGTTTGCCACAGTAGGGGCAAAGCAACGAGCATCCTGTTTAGTGATCACATTTATACTAAAATTAAAAAAATATATTAAAAATAGAAAATGGGATCTTAGCTCCAAATTTGATTTCCTAAACCCCTCCCATGTTGCCAGGTACCATATTTGAACCAAAGCTCCCAGCATTAGGCCTCCAGAGTGACTGTCCATAAGACCACTCAAAAGAAGGATCTCAAAGGCAAAGGCAGGTGAGATAGAGCATGGCATAATAGCACCAGTTCTCCCAGATGCATTATGGTAGATGCAGTACAAGATTATAATCATTTTAAATTACTCACAAGTAGAAGAGTTTTCACCAACCAGTGTATTCTATCTCTAGAAACACACGTGTCTGGATTATTTACGTCATCGGCAGACAGTAACAAGTCGGTGTAAGGAACGCTTGTTATGCTACTCAAAGTCTCTCAGATTAAATATGACTCCAGAGCGTAGGTGCATCTCACAGCCTCGTCAACACATTAGCTTCAGGGGGAGCCGAGAGAGAAGCATTTACAC
Organism: Lissotriton helveticus; assembly: GCF_964261635.1. Lineage (NCBI taxonomy): Eukaryota > Metazoa > Chordata > Amphibia > Caudata > Salamandridae > Lissotriton > Lissotriton helveticus. The sequence continues at coordinate 309,835,699 of NC_136061.1, forward strand.
CCAGCCACTGCCCACTGCATAACTGTCCATTGCATTGATACTGCGAGGAACAAACTCTGCAGTACAGCAGTAATCAGGTTTCAGACTTGTTAGAGGAAGAGAATCCACACTAAATGGCATCAAAGAGGAACAATTAGGAGCCTTAGGCTAAAGAAAGCAGCTGCCTTGGCTTTATCTGACCTCTCAGCTGCATACAACAGCACTGACCATAACTTCTTTTTCTGTCAAGCAAAATACTTCATACGGATACCAGGCACAGATCTTGCACATTTTGCACACATTCTGCATGGAACCAATCAAGAATTAAAGGTAGGGTCATTCACAACACTGCAGAAAGCAAATCGTGAAACTAGGGGTTTAAGTCTGACATATCACTATCCGTCACCCCACAAAAGTGCAACCTTTTAACTCAACCAACTTAACACAATTATGTTGACTTTGAAACATTTGGTGGGTCACATAGTAAGAAGGTCCTGTCTTTCCTTGTCTACTGTAACATTTTGCACTTTTTCACCCCCTCAATGCTCCCAAAACAAATCCAAGTTGCCCGAGGTCAAGCAGTTATACTAGTCCTAGGCCTACAACAATCGGTCCGCACAAAGTCTGCTTTACATCCTCAACCAAATGAGATCCTAGTGGAACAGAAAATACAATTATAGATGTTGTGCTTTACCCATAATGCCTATTGTTGCAGCTTGAGTCCAACAAGGAATTTGGCGGTTGCACTTCCTCTGAGTCCTTGCTCTATAGGAAAGTGCTCACAAGAGTCAATAATGAGAAATGTCATTACGTGAGTCCCAGAAGGTGCGTCTTGGAGACCCTCAACCACACATCCACATTCTGGTGGAGGGATGCAGGCAGGAGCACTGTGAGGACAGTTTAAAACCTAAGTGTAAACCTCAGTCCTTGTATCCTCCACACCAGGATGCAATTTAAATGCCTGCTTGAGTTATAGGCCAAAGGACAGCACCTGAAACCATGTTCTGCCTTGAGCATAGTGTGCTCATTAAGGAAGACGAGTGAGTGCTCCCTCCCATTAAATACAATCTGGTAAGCCCTAAAGTGTAAGGCTTGCATACATACTTTTGGTTCTGACGAAGGCCATAGACCTGTAAGGGCTGTGTCAGGCAGAAACATGTGACCCAACCACTAGGTGACTATTCCACCTAACACTGCTTTGTTTTTAGTCTTAACCCTGTCCTATTTTTTCTTCCTTCCCTCAATAAAGATTGAACCACAGGATAGGAGATATTTTTAATTCATCCACCACTGTCAACATCCAGTCTCCCTTTTGATGGAGGTTTTGTTGTCACTTAGAAAATGGGACACTCAAGTGTCAGACCCTATGATGATGTTATCCACCAAACTACACTGAGCGGAGATTATATACACTTGTGAATGTGAACGTGTGGTAGAGGGTCTTGGAGACACACATACTGAGACTCTGGTATTGAGGCCATTGTGGTTCATTCCCCTGTTCTGATTTAAAAGGACCTCTGCTTCTTTCTCCCTCTGTTTTTGATTCTTATGAGAAATTTCATTAAACAGTTCGGGATACTTGTTCTTTGTCACTTTAAGTACATGTCCTGTCGATATTGATATGCCTGCCCATGTTCCTCCTTTCTCACCTTAATCCTTGTATAGCGCACTGAAGCAGCATGTTTATGTCCTGTAGTGAATAAGGAATTATGAATTTATAGATAAATGGGAAGCCAGGACCAGTAGGAAAGGACAGGGACTGGAGAGCACATGGAACAGGAATGAGAGCATCTATAGAAAGGTAAAGAGTGCAAGAGGAAGGATAAGATAAACATGAAAGGCTTCAGTGTATAGTACAAACACAGCCTAGTGTAGGGATGGAATTTATAAAAAATAAAATAAATGCTCCATTAAATAAGGAAGCTCTGTGAAAAAAGAAGGCTATTTTGGATTTATTAAAAAGGACAGATTAGTTTGTATGTGACAGTTTATGTAAGAAAGTGCTTTGATAAAATGCAATATATAAAAAATAACAGGCTCCATAGAGAATAAAATTCTATATAGTAAATGATTCACTTTATAGAAAAAAACGCTGTATTGAAAACGGATATATGACATTACATCGCATACCAATACCACGCGTGCCATTACAACACGGGTATTACTAAACAATGTCAATGACAACGACATGCCATTACATCACAAAATTTAACCACGACTATGCTTTTACCATTCATGCCATTACAACGCAAAGGCATGCATGGTAAAGCTATACTCGTGGTTAAAGTTTGCAAGGTAAGTGACTCTACCCTACCCCTCCACAACCCTCCCCCGATCCTCAGTCCTCTCCCTACAATAAGAACAAACTACCCTGCACGACCCCCCCGACACTACCCTAAAACACTACACTACACAAACACTATAACACTACCCTAAACCCTAAAACACTACACTACACAAACACTACAACACTACCCTGAACCCTAAAACACTACACTACACAAACACTACAACACTACCCTAAACCCTAAATCACTACACTACACAAACACTGCAACACTACCCTAAACCCTAAAACACTACACAAACACTACAGCACTACCCTAAACCCTAAATCACTACACTACAGTAATTTTTTCCCCACGCTATCCAGCGCTTTCCCTACTGTTGCACCCTCTGGAGTGGGAATAGTAATTTTTACCCCTACGCTATCCAGCGCTTTCCCTACTGTTGCACTCTTTGGAGTGGGAATAGTAATTCTTTCCCTTACGCTATCCAACGCTTTCCCTACTGTTGCACCCTCTGGAGTGGGAATAGGAATTTTTACCCCTACGCTATCCAGCGCTTTCCCTATTGTTGCACCCTCTGGAGTGGGAATAGTAATTTTTACCCCTACGCTATCTAACGCTTTCACTACTGATGCACCCTTTGGAGTGGGAATAGTAATTCTTTCCCTCATGCTATCCAACGCTTTCCCTACTGTTGCACCTTCTGGAGTGGGAATAGTAATTTTGCTGTACTTTCCTCAACTATGAAGCTTTTCTGTGGTGGAACGAATAAACATATACATTCGGGGAACTGTTCATAGTCCGGTTGCAGTACTGTGCTGCCAGGAATAGGGATTTTAAGCAGGAAATGCAATGGCACTGGAAAACAGACAGCTCTACAATTCTGAAATAGAATCTGCTCAACCAGGCACATTTTACTGAGTTTCAATCACTCAAAAAATCTTGAAAGCATTTAGAAATCCATATTTATGAATGCAACAATAAAATCGTAGATAGGAGTTCATAATGGTGCAGCAACCAAAGTGGGTTTTATGAAAATTATAAAACGCATGACAAGTTTATGGAGTATAGAGAGGGATATTATAGGATTGGAAACACTCTATTATGAATTTTAGCAGCCCTGTTCCAACCAAGGTATAAACAATTATTAAATGGATTCCAGGAACATTGCAGAGGTGCAACTAAGGTTGTTTTTTTAGACTGGATCAATATCCGGTTTTGATCATTGTTAGGAAAGGGGAAGTCAGCAAGGAAATATTAAAGTATTTCCATATATGTATACAATTTGAGGACTCTTGTCAACATTTTTTATCCCACATTAAAGCCGTCAATAATTTGACAGCCCGGCTATTGGAAATTTTAACTGAAGACATTTAAACAGATCTATTGCAAAATAGACTTTACTTAACTGTACTTTGTTTTATTTATTGATGATGTACTTTATGTGTTTTATAACCACTATGAATGTGTTGAATAAATCTTTGATTGATTGACTTCACTCAAGTTACAGAGCTATGTATATATGTATGTATGGATGTAATATTTGTATAGCACAAACCCAGAGAAAGTAAGTGGGGCTTTGTACAGTGTCATAGGCAAGGACAGTCAACAAGTATTATGCAAGGTAGCTGGTGTGTGGACCGTTATTGCATCATGAAGTAGTGTTCTTTAAAGAAGTGCCACTTTAACTCTTAATTTGGAGTAGAGTTGGGGACCATCTTGATGGATATGGGGAAGTTGTCCCAGATCTTTGTGCATAGATGAGAAAGACCTTTTGCCATGTTTTTTATTCTTTATACGTATTTGTCTCTAATCTGATGTCATTCTGGACTTGGATCTGCCCAGAGCCAACTTGTCAACCAGATAGGTGGTTTAGAGTCTAATTGCTTTTATTTTTCCATTAAATGTTGAAAGTTAAATAAGTGCTGGTAGGTTTTTTATTTATAAATTGTGTATACATAGTTTGTATGGTTTTAATGTAACCTCGAAAAACATCAAGTAGATACATCAGACAGAAAACTACAGGCTGTAAAAGACATGACAGATTCCACAGAAATAGGCATGCCTCATAGAAAATGACCTATTCTATAGAAAATTAAACCAGCATTAGCACAGCCAATAGGTCTGGCATTGCCTGCCAGCATTCTGGCAATTCTTGTCATGGTTATGCAAAACATTATTGTTTGGGAATTCGCTGCACCCTCATCTATCTATAAAAATAATTTGCTACAGACAAAAAGTATTTTTGGTCTAAAATAAAAAATACACATTACCATAGTTCCCCCTGAAGGAAAATACTTTGTGTGCGAATGTGTTCTTTGTAAAAGGTGGCATGCCGTAACTCATAGTGAAGTTAGCCCATGGCTGCAGTGGTCTGATGCAGTGTCCCTGAATGCATGCTGGAGTGGGCGGAAGACAAATGTGAATGACACCAAACACAGATTAATGGATGACATCTAGCTGAAACCCCTATAAGTATCTGTGTTAGACACATCATTTTTGTAAAATCAGTGGGTCTTGGCCAACACAAACCTAAAAAAGTCAATACGTCTGGCATTGGCAGAAAGCATCTTGCCTTTGAGAAGGAAACAAAGAAGAAAAGGAGACAGGTAAAAAAAGAAGGCAGGAAAAATGAAAGCAGGCATGAAAGAAAAAGGCTAGAAAGAAGGTAAGAAAAAAGGAAAGAAAGAAGGAATGGAAAAAGGAAAGTAGGTAGGAAAGAGACAGCAAGAGAAGAAAAGAAGAGGAAAGAGAGAAGGACAGAAAGAGAAGGAAAGAAAGAAAGAGAAGGAAACGGAGAAAGAAAAATGAAAGCGGAGCAAAGACCAAAGGAATGAATGAAGGAAGGGAAAAAGGAAAGAGAAGAAAGAAAAGATAAGGAAATAAATGAAGGAAAGGAAGAGATAAGGAAAGAAAGGAGGAAAGAGAAGAGAAAGAAAGAAAAGGAAAGAGAGAAGGAAAAAGAATGAAAGAAGACGGAAGAAAGAAAAAGAAAGAAGAAAAAAGGTCAAATAAATTATGACAAGAAAGAAAGAAAGGAATAGATAGCAGCAAAGAAAGAAAGAGAAGGAAACAGAAAAGAAAGAAAAAAGAATTAAAGGAAAGAGAAAGTGAAACAGAAAAAGAAAGAAAAATGGAAGGAAAGAAAGAAGGAATGAAATTAAGAAAGAAAGATTGAAAGAAAGGAGGAGTGAAAAAAAAGTAAAACGATGATAACTTAAAACAGAACAAGTATACAATCCGGTATGCTGTGAAATAGCAGCAGCCAGAAAAGCAAAACCCTCCAAAAGGAATTTACAACAGCATTGGCAGAGTAAAGGATCTAATATAGATGGAATGTGCAGTGGAAGCATCCTGATATCACATCAGGCTCTAAACACAAATGCAACACTAAAGTAAAAGCAAAAACTTTGACACTGAAGAGAACTAGCTTGTGTGCAGATGTGCTCGTTGTGAGAGAGCAAAATGCAGTCCCTCAAAGTAAACGTAACCAGTGGCTAAAGTAACCTGACCCATTATCTCATGCAGTATGCTGTAGTGGGGTGGAAGCAAAATGTAAATCACACAACAACAGACCAATAGATGAATAGCAGTGAAAGCCCCTATATGTAAGTATATTATACATAACTGACTAACCTATCCACCAGTCAAATTACTTTCATATTTCACTATACTAATTCAACACTAATCCTTTATGGGTTCGGGAGTAGCGTGCTACACGCTAAAAATGGGCATTGACGCCTCATCAGGGGTAGTATGCACTATATAAATGCAATTACAATACAATACAATATTATAATAAAATCAAAAGGTCTTAGGTAACGCCAGGCCTAAAAAAAAGGTACAAACTGTTGAAAAAAAGTAGGCTGCATTAAAAAGAATGAATAGACAGAAAACAAAAGCTGTACAGAAAAAAAACAGGACTTACACATAGGCACTACAGATGGGAACAATAGAAAATACACACTAACATGTGAAACAGAGATCAATCAGCTTGACCAAACTGCAAATTTCAACCTTGGTCAATTAAAAAGTTTCAAGTACCAGCTCTTAAAAGATCAACTTAAAATAGTCACTCATGCGCTCATTGTCTTCAGATTAGACGCAGGTCCCTTAAAATGGTGCTATGCTCAATTGCCCAGCTGAACTTAGGAAAAAGAAAATGTGACCACATCTCCCCTATCCTGTGAGATCTCCCCTGCCTCCCACCTGAGACATGAGTCAAATACAAACATGCTGTCTCTTATTCACAGCTGTACGCACAGACAGACTAAGCTATCCAAAAGATGTGCGGAATAGCTGGTGGCACCAGAATTACACTCATCAAGAACTCACTCATTAATCAGCATTTAAAATTCAGATCTTCCTTACCTCAAAAATAATCCTTTTCAGACCCTACCCCTACACATTGGAACTTCATTCTGACCCAATTAAGAACGTCGTTGAGGACATGGAAGGCACTTTGTTGCTCAATGACTAATAAACTCTGAAGCATCAACAAGTCTGCTTTACAATCTCAAAGCAGATAGTATGTTTTGGGATGTTGAAATCAAGAATCAATAAATAAATGAATAGATGGATTAATGTACGGATGATAATAGGGATGCTAGAATGTGCACAAAGATGAATAAAGAGCAGTTTGTGCCATTTTGAAGAGTTTTTTTTAATGTATAGTTCAAAGACAGTGGCCCAAAGCTCCAACAGCAGGCTACTTCACTGGGAGTGCACAAGTTACATTATACTATTAGGTTCCCATTAGCTATCACTTGCATCTAAAATCTGATGGCTTGCCCCAAACTTGGTTCAGTAGCAGTGCAGGTGACTAATGACTGCAGGCAATCTCTCTTAAATTGCTCCTTTTAATTACTTATACTGTGTCAAACTGGTACTTTTTAAAAATAAATTTGTATTAATTTTTATAGGTTCAAAATGGGCAAAGCCCCGCAAGTACGTTACATATTGTGAAAAAGATATAGCGTACCTTATTTTACAGTTCAATAACAACTCGGCATGTAAAACTCCTGACCTGATAATTAACACACTACACCGAACCCTGCTAATTGTTCGTAATTGCGTATGCTTAAGGCGTGTCATTTAGCCATCAATGTTATCTGTCTCTGATGTACGAATGTGTCGCATATGTTTCTTGGGGAATTATGGAGGGTCTGAATGTGGCAGGGGGGTAAGTTAATGCCCCACAGGACCAGATCTTCCTGTAATTCTGTGGGCTTCCCCGTGCTTGAAAGACTACAATTGTGGCACCCATGCAGTTGCACCTATCCATTGCCTTTTTCGATCCCCCTAAACTCGACGGGGAAGTCGCTTTCCATTTCTGGGCTTTGTCCCTTTTGGCCAAAGTTAGGCCCAGGAACAGGAGGTGCTGTTTATAACGGTTTCCTCCAATCTCCTCCGTGCTATGGAGGAGCAGCAGTCCTGGGTCAAGTAGAATGGTCCAGGCCAGCAGCTGTCCCAGTCAGGACGCCCCCTTCCTCCAGAATGGCTGTATAACTTCACAGCTCCACACCGTAGCAGAAAAGAGCCCTCATCTTTTGTACAGCAAAGGCACTGAGGGGACTGAATAACTCCAATCCTCCACAACCAGGATCTAGTGTAATATACACGGTGGAGATACTTAAATTGTATGAGGCGCTATTGTAAGAAAGTGGCTCTATATATACTGGACCAAAGTAAGGTACAGGTGTATAGAGTCCCCAATCCAGAGGTATAACAGAGGTTAAAGTCAGATCTGACCTTACTCTCTAATGTGGTAGCTTGGTCGAGCAGTAAGGCAGTATCAGAGGACAGTGTAGAGCATTTGCTGTACACACTCAGTCAGAAAAAGGTTTCACACACTCAAGAACTGAACTCTAGGCCAATTGTTTTTATATAAAAAAGATATAGGGCCCGATGTAGGTAATCCCAGATTACCGATTCGGTGTTTAAGAACTGGCAATCGGGATGTAGGTATATTTACCGAATTAATTCCCGAATCGGTATGATTCGGTAATTAAGGAATCGGTATTTACCGAGTCTGTAATTGTCATTGATTCCTATGGGCCTTGAGGCCCATAGGAATCAATGTCAATTACCGAATCGGTAAATACCGATTCGGTAATTGGGGGAAACATTGAAGGGTGCAGGGTGTCACTTTGACACCCTGTTGCACCCCTCAATTGTGCATGGGTGCACATGTTGCTGACATACATGCTCTTAGGGCATGTATGTCTGCAACATGGCACCATTTTTAAAGCAAAAAAATGCTTTTTGAAGGGTTTTCATTATTTACCACCAACTTCTAGTTGGTGGTAAATAACGAATTCTTAAACCCTTGTAGCACTGAAAACAGTGCTACCTACATCTAAAATTACAGAATCGGTAATTTTACCAATTCAGTATTTTACCGAATCGGTAAAATTACAGAATCAGTAAAACTACTGATTCTGTAATTTTACATGCCCCTACATCTCAATATCCACATTCAGGTCGGAAACGGACGAAAATTCTAAACACAATTTAACATTTAGCTCAATGGGGTTTTCTATAAAAATGCAATTGATTACTTTCAGGATTACTTTGCTAACCACAGGACTGGATCCTGGATTCAGTCCCGTGACCTAAGCTGTAAACAGTTAAGTAAAAGCGTTTTGGTTACAGTTGTACTTTTTAAAGGATATAAATGTATTTTCAAAGTTGACACTTAGAAACTTTACAGAGAAAAACTAGCAATGTTATCCTATGGAAGGAAATTCAAGTCACAGGTAAAGTAGGTTCTGATTACTTTTGTAATCCAGTACTGGACTCCTAGATCCAGCACTAGGACCTCTACCTAAGGCAGGTAAGTATTTACGTTTCAGCAGTTGGTACGATTTTTAAGGAATATTTGCAATTTGCAAAAATCGGGACAGAAGAAATTTCAGAGAAAAACAGTCAATGCTTCCCTACGGAAGAAAATGCAGGTAACTGGTAAGTACAGTTAAGATTACTTTTGCGGTTCAGCACTGAACTAGAAAGTACAGCACTGTCTTCTCTCCTGATCCCAGGTGAGTATTTTGGAAATCGTTATTCGGCTGATTTTAGAGGAATATTTTAAAGTTGCAAAACTCCACACTTAGAAGAAATGTCAGTGAAAACCAGTCAATGTTAGCCTATGGATGGAAAGTGAGTTATCGGCTTTCAGGCTTTCAGGTGAGTACTCGACTGCTGAGGTTAAGGTTCAGGGTATAGACTCAGGGGTCTCCCAGGGTCGGAAAGGTACAGTTGTTACACCCTCAGTGGCACAGGGGCAGCCGGGTGCAGAGAGAGTAGGCCCAATGCAATCCAACGGAGGGTAGGGGGCCTTTGGTTGGTGGCTGCAAGCCGGCATGCCACACGGCTGTGGGAGCTGAGCTCCTGGTCACTTACTCAAGGCGTGTGGAGAAGTAGAGTAGGGTAGTAGTTGCACTTCTAGCGGCACTCGGGCGGCTGGGTGCAGAGTGCCTTTGAGCCGTCGGGCGCTCAATGTTATCCAATGGGAAAGTTACAAAGTGAACAAAGGCTGCAAGCTCGGGGACAGAGATTCTCCAGGTGCGACCACCTCTTCGAGAGATAAGTTGGGTTCTTGGAGAAGAGGTAAGTACCCCAAAAGAGGGCACATGGGGCCGTGGGGTGCCGGGAAATCTTACTCTCCGCTGGTCGCGGTTGGAGTAGTCCCTGGTTCTGAGGCTGCATGCGTCGTCTGGGTCGTCGAGGAGGGTCTTTGGGCACTGGATTCGGGTCCCAGTCGCCGGTGGGACGTCATCATGGTCTTGGATCACTCAGGCATGGACCGGGCTCAGCGGGTGCAGAGTGGGCTGGATTAGCGGTTCCTGGCTGGCACCAGGGGTATGGTTGTTGGAGCAGAGGCTTTGCTCAGGGGAGTCCCAATCTTTGGGAGGGTCAAGGCAAGCAGGTCCTCCAGGTTTCCAAGGTTGCTGTCCGCAGGAGTCGCCGAGATTTAGCAGGGGCAGGTTCCAGGGTCGACAGGCCGGTAGGGCTGGGGCCAAGTCAGTTGGTGTCATCCTGTTGTTAGCAGCTGCACGGCGGGTCTTCTTCTTGATCTTCTTTCTAGTTTTCTTATTGGAATCTGAGAAAGGAAGGTTCAGGGTGCCCCTAAATACTGAATTTAGGGGTGTTACAGGTAGGGCAAGGGAAGGGACCAATAGGTCCCTGTCCTGGGGTGGGTACACTCCCTAGTCTGCCCCTCTCCTGTGGGAGGGGGGCAGGAGCCTAGCTGTGATTGGGCAGAGCTCCCCACCCTTCAAGATGGCTGGAGCCCGGGGTCGTGCTTCACCCCGCCTCTCCCACCTGAGGGGTGGAGTTGGCACAGGCTAGCACACCCTCCTTCCTGACGTAAGGTTTCCCGCCAGTCTTCCCGCCAGAGTGGGGGTCAAAACTGGTGGGGGCCAAAACTGGTGAGGGCCAGTTGCTGAGTACAGCAAGTGGTCTGGAGAAGCTCACAAATGCAGCAGGCCTTTGAAGCTTCCCCCTGCCCATCCTGGGGAGGAGACTTAGCACCTCGCTCAGGATGTGCATTGTTGCAGGCCCAGGAGAGCAGCGGGCTCTCCACCCAGGGGTCCAGCAACATGTCTGCTGTGTGGCAGCCTCTGCAGCCTCTCAGTCAAGACGTGGATTGTAGGTTAGGTTCTCAGGGGGCATCTATAAGATGCCCTCTGGTGCATTTTACATTAAATCCCACACTGGCGTCTGTGCTGGTTTAATGTGCTGAGAAGTTTGACATCAAACCTGTCAGTCTTCAGTGTAGCCATTATGGTGCTGTGGAGTTCGTTATGACAACCTCCCAGTACCATATACTCTTAATGGCATCACTTCACTTACAGTGCCCAGGAATGGTCCTGGGTACTGTAGGGGCACAGGGCTCATGCACTGTGCCCACACTGCTGGCATAGGGCATCCAGCTAGAGGGGTGACCGAGGTATGCCAGGGCAGTGGGTTTTGTGGGCATGGCACACAGGGATGTGTGCCATGGTGACTCTCTGTTTAGTTCTGCACTTAGACACTCAGTCTGAAAAGGCCGTGTGTGGGTGCCAGGGTACAGGGGCCCTAAGGGTGGCATAATAAGTGCTGCAGCCCTTAGGGGTCTTCTCTGGTCACCATGCCCTGGGTACCTAGGGTACCATTTACTAGGGGCCGACAGGTGGCCAGAGATGCCAATTGGGTTTTGGTTTCAACACAGTTTTAGGGAAGGAACACAGGCCCTGGGCACCTGGTTGGCAGGAGCCCAGGGCACACTCAGTCAAAGCACATCAGCCGTTCAGCAAAAAGTGGGGGCATACCAATGCAAGTAAGATGGCACTTTTGCACAGCTATCTCAAGGAGACCGCAGCATGTCGGGGGCTAGCTAGGGCCACAGTCCAGTCGTCATCGACTTCCCAACCCGCTCTCATCTTGTGTAGTGTGTTGCTTGTGTGAGTAGTTAATGTCTGATAAATTTGTTTAAACTTATGCACCCCTAGGTCCCCCATTAATAAACGATCTTCTAGTGGGTGGAACTCTGGTAGGGTCTCTAAATGATGGATATGAGTGTTGCGAGCATGTCCCAGTTGTAGGTACCGGTGGAACTGAGATTTGTGTAAATGGAACTCGGTTTGTAATCGCTGAAAGGATTTAAGAATACAGCCGTGCATAATGTCACCTAAGGTGGAAATTCCAATGAGGTCCCATTTACGAAAGCCTGCCAAGGCAGAGACGGAACATAAGTAAGTGCCCTGCCAAAGGGGGGTTGTTTGTGTCAGTCTCGCCACCCAGCCCATGGTTTTCACTGTGCTTCTCCATAATTTTATGATGGTTTTGCTGGCCGAAGGGAGGGCATCTAGATTAATCTAACTGTACAGGAGTGTCTGCAAGGGAGCACCTTTCATTGCCAGCCTCGCTACTGCATATGCTGGGTACGGCTGAGACCCATACCACCACTTGTTGATATCTAGGAGATGGGATGAGGAATAATATGCATATATATCAGTCGCCGCAATTCCTCAGCAATAAGTCAATTGTGTGCACGAGTGCAGTGCCACCCGATCGCCCCACCCTGCCATAAAAACTTGTTCAGAATTGCATTTAGTTGCGTAAACCATGAGTGGGGGATGTTATATGGGAAGTTCTGCAGCCGGTATAATAAACAGGGTAAGGACACCATTTTAAAAATGGCTGAACACCTTTGTAATGATTGAGGCAGTTGTGACCATACGGTAGTTATGCTACGGACCACGGGGAGCAATGGAATGATGTTATGCGTCCATGAAGCCGTGGGACATGGTGCAAACTGGTACTTTTAATATGAATGGTTGTTCACTTTCACAAAGGATGACCCTTAATACATTTTGCTGGTGGCTCCTATTTATTTTGTGCTGCAGAAGTCCCCCACGCCCCCAATTAACTTCTGGGCGAAACTTCAACAGTTTGCTCTCATGTTGTTTTAAAATTTCTGATATACAGGTGTGACGCATCTGTACACCTTTGAATGAATGTATTCAGTGTTCAATTGTATGTATATTTTTGTAAGCACCTTCTTATTATCTTGTTCTCTGCACCTTTGCACTCCCCTTTAGTATGCTCTCACTGCCTTGATTGAAATGTACAAGATTATTAAATATTATTATTGTGCTTTGGGCTTTCTGGTTATCTAAATTATTTCTGTTTATCTTATCATTTTGAATGATTTCTCTATTACTTTTTGGCCATTAAATATTACATACAAATCCATTGTGGCCCTTGAAAACTATTGATGACTGTAGAGGATCCAATGTGCAAGCGATGAGAGGTGATCACAGTCTTTATATGAGCTGCCACACTGTGAAACACAGAAACCCACAAGGAAAAACTAGTTTTTTCCTAGCCTGAGCAGCAACGTGGAAGAGGTCGTATGTGGAACAAATGGAATGAAACAACAAACAATTACAGATATGATGGTCCTAGCAGTACAAAACAATCTGAATTAAAATTACATCAATTTAACCATTAAGATACCACAAAAAGGACTTCAAGTGTTATTCAACTAGAAGTAATGCTTCCATGAAGAATAATAGGGATTGTAGTCCTGATAAAAGTAAACAGGATTACTAAAGTCCTAAAGAAATGACATAGTCCCATGGAATGAATTCAGCAGGGCACACTGATCGAGTGATACTGGCCCTTGAGTACACACAGGGCGTGGAGCCAATTAAGCATTTGATCTCCAGATCTGGAACGTTTTCCGGAGTGTGGTATATAAATAAATAATACCGGATCTAGGTTTTACTGGACATAGCAATAACAGATAGCTCAATAAATAAGAGTCAAGATTCGAGGTAGTAGGAGTTTGCAGGTTTAATACAGCATAAAGGACAGGAACAAGACAACCTGCACGGGAACAGGATGGCAGCGCTGCCGGGGGCAGGATCAGAATCGGCGTAACATTTAATAACAGTGCACAAATATATATACTAAAACAGTTACATTACAATGAATTACAGTAGGCGGAGCAGTGGGTGTGGTCAATAGCAGTCGCGAAAGATAAGGGTGAAAATGGGTGTAACAGGGGCGTATACATAGACATGTGATGCAAACGTAACAGAATATGTCATAAATGGGGCGGAAACATGGAGGGGGCTACCTAAGGAGCCGGGACCTCTAACCTAATGGTGCGCGCAAACTGACAATGACGTGTTACTAGGAGAAGCTGGGGGCTATGAACTCTGTGCTAGGAGTAGAGACTGAAGTCTGGAGAGTCAGGGCGACATGTGCCTAAACAGTATCTAGTATCTGATGTTTAGAGAACATGTTGATAGAATCCAAAAGTTATCGGGGTAAAGGCTAACAGACTCTAAGACTGGAGCATGCATTATTCTACATGTAGTGCGTGATGAAGAATATTAAATGACCATTAAATGCAGTATTTCTCTTACATGGAGACGTAAAGGCTAGACAATGACGGAAACTATTGATGCGATTCAGTAGCATAGGAATGCAGAGAAGGAGGGCTGGACTGATAACTAGAATCATAACATACTCTTGGCAGACTCAGAGGCAGAGCCAGGCTGAGCCGGGCACTGTGAGGCAGGAAGTAAGTGAAGGGTCGAGGATACAGGTGGGGGCTGTATCGCTCCTCAGCGAGGCTCAGGAGACAGGAGCTGAATCTGGTGTCCGGGCCCTTTTGGGGCCTAGAAACGGGGACTTTACAATAAAATAACGTGCACACTGAGAAACGTGGCAACGTAACTTTACATAGGCCTAATACTCGTAGCTTTCACGAGAACTGGAAACTGGCATACTAGTAATGGACACAACTGTAATTGCGTCTTTAATCAAACATGGGAGATACATATGCATATTTAATCATGCACACATAACATAAGATGGAGGACACGTAGGGACACAGAACATGGCAAAATGTACTTTTCCACATTCCCTCCTTGTCACTACGTTTCCATCAGGAAACATCAATATTCATGATACCATCTATCATTTCATACAGTATCATTTGCTCGTCTCGAATTTTCTTGGAACGGGATTTAGGACGGGACTTGGGACTAGGAACACAAGATGTAGCACAAATGCCGCAAATCGCAGGGCCACATTGTAAACAGAGGCAGCAACTGAATATGATAGCTACTGCAATACCCAGAAATGACAATACTTTCCATCCCCAGGCGGAAATTATATTCCAGAACCAACCGGACCATGTCCAGGTGCCTGGATCTTGGTGTAACATATGGGCAATTTTATGGAGTCTGGTAATAGCTGAATAAACAGACGGTGCGTTATTAGGAATGAAAATGCAGCAACTAGATCCGATGACTCTACATGCCCCGCCCCTATCGGCCAGTATGACGTCAAGGATGAGACGATTCTGGAGCACGACAATTCTCATAAAGGATTGTTCTTCGGTTAAGTTACCTAGAGCAGAAGTAGTCTCGATCACTACTGCTTCAAGTGTTCTGGTTAATCTACGTATCAGTTTACTATTCACGACAGTACCTAAGTAGGGGAAGACACCTTTATTGATATCTATGTATTGTTCTAGAGCAGTTTCAGTATAATCGACAATCGGGAAATTTCTCTTGTGTCTAGTATGTACTAGGTGGGAATTCCTATGATAGTCAGGTGGGGCTAGGAAAACTGGTGGCAGTAGGAAGGCAATGTAACATGTACCATCCCAATCAAGGGGCAGACGAACATATGCGGTCTGACCACAAACAAAATAAGAATGACGTGAAGCTTTGAAAATAGATTTCCTACTGTCACTATACTTGACAATAGTAGTACAATCACTATGGCCTACATGTACGGAACCATTATTTCGGACACATAATTCACCTTTGACTGGTAGTACTGACATGGCAGGTAAGTCTGGAGTAGAATCAGACTGAACATTCAGGACCATAAAATTCGAAGAATAATTACCCAAATTATAAACTTCATTTTCTAGATCTAACCCTGTTCTGTGGGGAAGACCTTGCTTGTCTGGGAAACATGTACTTTTCAGAAAAGACATATCTGTTGAGGATGACGTTAACGTGGACCATGCTCCACACGAACCATTATGTGAAAATGGATAAGGAAAGAGTGGCAGAACTCCCTTCGGTGTCTGGAAAGGGGGGAGTCGACCACACACCCAACAATTAGTGGCATTGCTGGTCTGGTGTGAATAATGTAACATGCGGACAAAAGAGTTATTACGCATAGCAAGACGATAGGAGAGTTCATGAGGAGGCAGATCACTAAACGTGTGCTCTACTGTAACATTAGCAGACTTATTTACATGAGAAACTGAAAAACACAAATAAAATGCATAACTGGTGCAGGAAATTATAATGCTGAAATATAGCAGAAAACATAAAATAATAGTGCAACTTCTAGAGTTCTCACTAACTCTCTCTCTGTGGGGGTCTATTATATACATGTCAGAAACCGGTCTAACCGTTTCACCTAGGGGAGGACTTAGACAATCAAACTGGCTGACTTATTTTACTAGACCTTAGTTTAAGCTTATACTCCTGCTGCGGAGTTTTCTCTAACAGGGAAGGGTTCGTAGCAATGTCTTTTGCGGGACAGTCCTTAAGAATAGTACTTTGGCAGTTTTTAAGATCCTCGGAAATGTTCTTTGAAACAGGTTTCAATCCAAAAAATCTTTTCACATGTGACAGGTGCACCCAGCCCTTCCTGCCTTCTAGCTTGACGGCAGTACGGGTGGCCAGGAGGACCTGTCGGGGTTCCTTCCAGCGAGGCTCCAGCGGACTTGAACGATCAAAATTCCGGACGAGAACCATGGATCCGGGAACGATTTCATGCGGTGCCACCTCGGTATTGTCTGGAAATGCGGCAGCAACCTGTGAACGACAAGAGTTGAGGGCAGACATCAAGGAAGCTAGGTAATCTGTCAGCATATTACTTGAAACATCGGTAATACTTCGAGGTCTAGGTGTACCCCACATGTTAGGGGGGCGGCCGAATACGACCTCATAAGGGGACAGACCTGATCTGGAATGTGCGACCATGCGCATATAAAATAAGGCAACTGGCAGAGCTACTAGCCAGTCCACACCTTTCTCTTTACATACTTTTGCAATTCGGATTTTCAGGGTCTGATTATGTCTCTCTACTAGACCGGCTGCTTCTGGATGGCGTACACAATGGAACTTCCACTGGTACCCTAACAACAGGGAAATATGTTTCATAAGCTCGGATGAGAATGGTTGGCCGTTGTCAGAATATACGACTCTAGGGAGTCCATAACGGGGGAAGAACTCACGAACCAACTGCTTGGCAGTGGTCGCGGCTGTGTAATCTGGGACTGGATATGCTTCTGTCCACCTGGACAAAGCGCATACAACTACAAGGACATACTTGAAACCTCGACATCGCTCCATCTGAATATAATCCATCTGGAGGACTTCAAAAGGGTGGTCGGGGGGCTGGAATCCACCTTGTTCCACCGGGACACTTTTACCTGGATTAAACTGACAACATATCATACAGGTACGGACTTTCTGCTTGGCTGCAGCTCGTAAATGCTTGTTGAACCAAATGTTCTGGATACTATCTAACATAGCTTTTTCTCCTAAATGTGCTGGACTATGTGCGGTATTGATAATGACTTGAACCATAGAATCGGGGAGAAACCATGTGGCTTTACCCTTTGTTACCCATCCCTGATCTGTCTGGACCCCTCCTTGTTCGGACCATTTCTTGATTTCATCGGGAGTAGCATGTAACTGGATATCTATGACATCTTGAGTAGGGTCCTTAACTGTCATACATGTAGTCTGTTCTAGAGTGGATGTCGGTGTCTTGTTAACTGGAATGTCCTGTGTCTGTGCTGTAAGCTTGGCTGTGCGATCTGCTAGATCATTACCTTGAGAAATAATGTCAGTAACTTTCGTATGTGCTTTGCACTTCATGATAGCAATAGATGTCGGTAAATGTATGGCATCTAACAGAGCTTGAATAAGGAGACCATGCTGAATCTTGGTTCCATGAGAAGTCATGAAACCTCTCTCCTGCCAGAGCACTCCAAAGTCGTGTACGACTCCAAATGCGTAACGTGAATCTGTGTAAACATTAACTTTCAGGTTCTTGGCGTGTATGCAGGCTTGTGTCAGAGCAACTAGCTCTGCTGCTTGAGCAGACAGGGTGTCAATACGGTGTGTTTCAATAACTTCAGTGTCAGTAGTCACTGCATACGCGGCTACTAGTTCTCCTGTACTTGTTCTCATACATGAACCATCCACATAAAGTGTCAGGTCGGGATCTGGTAATGGAATATCTGTCAGATCTTGTCTTGGCTTTGTCGTAATGTTAACTACTTCCACACAGTCGTGTGTGGCAGGATTTGAATTAACTGACGGTAACAGTGTAGCAGGATTTAGAACGTTGCAGCGTCTGATATCTATGTGTGGCTGGAACAGTGTCAATTCATAACCTGTTAGACGTGCAATTGTCAAGTGCTGAGTCTGTGTTCGGTTTAAAAGAACTTCCACGGAGTGTGGGACTTGTACTGTCAAGGAATGTCCTAATACTATGGAATCACTTTGTCTGATAGCTAGTGCTGTGGCTGCAACTGACTTGAGGCACGCAGGCAGAGCCTGGGCTACAGGATCTAATGTGCTCGAAAAATAAGCACAGGGCTTGTATTGTCCTGCTTGATCTTGTGTGAGAACAGATAATGCTGTACCTTCCCGTTCTGTGACGAAAAGTGTAAAAGGCTTACTGTAGTTCGGTGTAGCTAGAACTGGAGCTTGGCATAGAGCTTTCTTTAACTCATTAAAACTAAGTGTATGTTCAGATGTCCAAGGGAGGACAGTCGATACGGCTGCCTCCTGTGTCGTTAACTGTATCAGTGGTTTAGCTAGAAATGCATACTGAGGAATCCATTGTCTGCAGTAAGAAGTGAGGCCGATAAAAGCACGTACCTCCTTCTGGGTCTTGGGCTGAGGAAGACTCGCTATTAACTGGATACGGTCAGGTGTCAACTGCCTACCCCTCTTGGACAGTAAGTGGCCTAAATAGATCACTTGCTGGACACAGAATTGAAGCTTCAAAGGGGACACCTTGTGCCCCATCTCGGCAAGGAAATACAAGACTGTAAGGGATGCTTGCTCGCAAGCACGTTCAGAACGGGCTGTGATCAGTAGATCATCGACATACTGGAGCAGGGCAGTGTCAGTTGGCATGTGAATGTTGTCTAGTTGTCTCTTAAGTGCTTGACTGTAAATACTAGGACTTTCTGTGAAACCTTGAGGAGCTCGTGTGAACATATAGCTCCTTCCATTTAAACAAAATCCGAAAAGGAACTGGCTGTCTGGATGAATGGGGACACTAAAAAATGCGTTCTTGAGGTCTATGACTGAAAAAAATGAGGCTTCAGAATCAATGGCTGTCAATAGGGAAGAGATATCTGGGACAACTGGGTACTGGGGAATAATACATTTGTTGAGTTCCCGAAGGTCAATCACTAATCGATATACTGGGGGTGCATTTGGATCAGTACGTTTCATGACTGGAATGATCGGAGAATTACATACATTGGAGTCAGTTTCTACAACTACTCCTTGAGCCATGAGCTCGTCAATAATTTTGGATAAGGCTGCTACAGCCTCAGGTGGCAATCTGTACTGTCTGATTCGTGGTAACACTACACCTGGTTTGAGAGTCACACGATGGGGTGTGATTTGCATATAACCTACATCAGTTGGACCTTGCGCCCATAGATGCTGCGGAACATTAGACAATCTCGGATCAAAATCTCGTAATACATAGTGACCCTTGAAGTCACGTAGGAACAATCGTATTCCCTCTGGGGAACAGCAAATAACTGCACCTAATTCTTTCAGTGTTTTAATGCCTAATAAATTTTCTGGACATGACTTCGTAAGTAACAGATCAGTAGTGCGGGACAATGGACCTACTTCTAGAGTAACTGGCTTAGATATCTCGTTTACAATAGGCTTTCCTGAAAATCCAAGGGAAACATTTCTAGAGCCTGAGAGCGGAGCCCCTGGAACTTCGGCGTGACTGATGGTGGTCCTACTTGCCCCTGTATCAATCAAAAACTTTCTGTCTTTCCCTAATACTTGACTATGAACATAGGGACCCTCTTGATCTACAGGTATCTCGATGAGAGGCAAGCCTACCTCCCTCTCTAGGCTGTTTCATGAATATGGCTGATACTCTGGATACTCGGACTGTGCATACTGGTACATCTGCTGTGTAACATGCTGTGTTGCAGCGATAGGCTGCGGTGCTGGAACTGTCTGTTGTGCATTCTGTGACTGAGAAGTCTGTGAAACTTGTTCTTGTCTAGGCGGACGTGGTCTTTCTTTAGTCTTACCAGTAGCTATATTGTGTTTCAGAACTGCACACTCGTTTATGAAATGACCTGGCTGTTTACAATAATTGCATGTCCCTTTAACGGGAACTGCAGGATGACTGGCTTGATTCGTACCCCTCTTCTGACTGTCTTGTGGAATAGATTGTGCAACCAGTACTTTCATTTTCGTGTCTTTCATACGTTTCCTTTCATGATCTTGTTCTTCTCTGATTCTATTCTGGTGGTATTGAAGCATCTGTAACATCTGGGACGGGGTATTAGCTTGCCAGGTACTTTCGACTTTCAAAACTCGATTCTTAACTTGTGGACTTGAATTCTCGACTAATTTAGTAACAAAAAGATGAGGGTATGACTCGCTACTTGTCTTGAGGCCACTGTTTATGATAAAACATTTCTCAAATCTAGAATAAAAATCACTAGTGTCTTCGTCTTGTTTCTGTTTACATGCTGAGATTGCATCCCAGTCTTCCTTTTTAGTGGCTAATAATCTTGGCAAAACTTGTATTAACAATTCTGGTAATTCTTTACATTTCTCTCCAAGACCGGTACCTGGTACTCGTATCTTATCTTCAGCTTCGAGAACTGCCCAATCGATCTTTTTCTCTCCCACCTCCCATTCTTTTTCCTTGAGTTTCTCATATACCCCTGCGGGCAATAAGACTTTTAACATTTTAATTATATCTGGATACGTGTATTCTCCCATACGGAGCATGTCTTTTAATTCCCGGTGGAACCCTGCTGGATCTTTATCATGACAGGGAATTAACTTTTTCATCTCTAAGAGTTCCATCTTTGTAATCGGAGTGTAAACAAACACTCGTTGCATTTCACCATCTGTTGTCCTAACTGGGTGTACTTCTCGTAACGGATTCTGTCTGTCTATGTGAAACGGTTTACTTTCTGGAGGTGAGACATGAACAAAATGCGGGTTCAAAAACGTTCTATATTTGTGGCGCTGTTCTAAAATAACACTAATTAAATCGGTACCTAAACCTTTCCATCTATACTGGAGTAACTCGTTCAGGACATCGTGTAACGGACCTGGATCAGAATGTTGACCCTCATACAGAGTAATGAGGTGCTGGATCATATACATACCCACCAGTCGTTGCTCGGCTGGAGGCAGTTTCAGAAACATTTGTGCCACTATTTCGTCTGGAAAAGTGGTAGAATCAGTAATCCATCGGACTGCTGATCGAGCTAGTTCTTGTTCATGCATAGTACTTAACTCGCTATAACCGATTCGTGATTTCAGAATGTGATCGGTAGCTTGAAATACTTGTTCTAGAGAACCTTGTTCTGGTGCCGGATGAGGAACAGTTTTCTTGTAGTCTAGACGTGAATGTCGGTCTGGAAATCTAGATTTTCCTACATACGCTATTCTGGCGGGATTCTCGTCCTCTACCTCTTCAGTAGAAGAGTCATTTTCTTTCTCGTTTACTTGTGCTGCTTTACGTTGTTCGTGTAACTTTAGTATTTCCTTACGAATTTTCTTGTACATACTCTCTATACTACTGATAGTCTTGTGTTTACCCTCGGCTATATTATCACTCCACCTTGTCAGGATTTTCATTTCGGCCTGATCTTTAGTCGGGGAATCTTGTTCTCTTATTAGACAATTAATCAGAAACTTTAATATCATGAGCTGGATCTCAGCTTTCCTTTGAGACATGGCTTCGCCAATACTTTCTGGATCATCCCCTGTACGGATGAAACGATATATTCTGTCTAGATCTCCTTTCATATCTGGTAGGGTGTCTAAATACCCGGTCACCCGTCTTACACGGATGGAATATATTACTGTACTATCATCACCTGCAACTGGATCATAGCGGCATTCAGTGAGAGCTCGTCGGATTTCTGCAACGGACTTAAATTTGGGCGTACGCTGTAACGCACATTCATGTAACTCGGCCAACGTTCTACGTTGGTGCGGTGGCGGGGTACCAGGAGGACCTCCTCCTGCGGCCCCTAAACTGGAATCGTCGACTGATACTCTTCGTACTAGCGCGGCGGGAAATTGTAATGTAGGCTGGACCGGGGGTACCGTAGCAGGTACTGCAAGAGGTGCCCCGGTGTCTGGGGGAGCAGGAATTGCCTGATTTACAGGGACTGGCGGAACAGGATTTGCATATTCCGGGACTGTGTCGTCCAAATAGGACGAGATGAAAATATCAGCTGCGGTCGGTTTGTGACGTAGCTTAGTCGGAACTAGTGGTGGCGGAAAATTACTGGATGCCTCCGGGGTCGCTTTTGGCAAGCCCTCGGCAAGAAGAGGATACATACCCTTAATAAGGGCATGCCTCTGTCTGTCTGACTGTTCTGTTTTAACTCGTTCACCTATCTCGATTAGTTCCCTTTCTTGGGCTCGTTCTAAGGATTCTCTACTTAGTTCTGACTTTCTGATTTCTTTTTCGGTTCTTTTATGAGATTCTTTGCGCCATAACTCGATGGCATCTTTCTGTGACTGTCTGGCTTTCTTTTTCCATAATGCTTCTTCTACTCTTATGATGCACTCGGCATCCCATGTGCCTGATACGGGCCATCTATACTTTTCTTCTAACTGTTTGGTATATTCTACCCATAAATCTAGATATAATATGGCACTTATGCCATGCTTCTGATACATAAAATGACCTGGACTGTCCCTAGGCGGGACAGGAACTGCTTCTTCTAACAGACCTTTTCTAGTTCTTAACTGACGTAGTCTGGAAAATAACGGCATGACTGAACTGTAATCTGGACACAATACAATACACAATGAACACGATAATTACACCACTCTCATACCACGACATTAAAATACATGTAGAACATTTAAAATAACAGTTCGAACAGAATACTACCTGGAATACTGAAAACAGAATACATGAATTTCTCGAGAACAGAACTGACTAGAACAGAAACTAGATGCACTGCTGAAACAGTACGAAACTTACCGGTCTCATAAAGAGACACGTCAGGACCCGCATCCACCGAAGTGGACACTTCGTTTTGGGTCTGTGTACCACCAACCCACGGACCAGAGTCAATTAGATTGACCCTGTCTAGATACTACCCCAGCAATGGTACTCACCGGGCAGCAAGAACGGAAGGCCTTGGACTGGACTGCTTCGACGCCGGACGGACGAACTTCGGACTTCTGTTACGGGTGGGCCTCCGGATACCTCGGACCTTGGACTCTCGGCTTGGGCTCTGGTCGGGACTCGCCGCGTTCCTCCACCGCCTCGTCTGGATGCTGGACCGCCACCTCCGTCTCCTCCGTGGGCCTGAGGGATACTTGAAGCAGAAATATCTGCACGTGCACGGTATGGTTCCGTCACGGCTGCAGAGGGTCAGGGGGCCGGCGTGGCTTCACCGGCGCGTGGGGAAAGGGCAAGTCCCTGTTCGGGCGCCATTATGTGGTATATAAATAAATAATACCGGATCTAGGTTTTACTGGACATAGCAATAACAGATAGCTCAATAAATAAGAGTCAAGATTCGAGGTAGTAGGAGTTTGCAGGTTTAATACAGCATAAAGGACAGGAACAAGACAACCTGCACGGGAACAGGATGGCAGCGCTGCCGGGGGCAGGATCAGAATCGGCGTAACATTTAATAACAGTGCACAAATATATATACTAAAACAGTTACATTACAATGAATTACAGTAGGCGGAGCAGTGGGTGTGGTCAATAGCAGTCGCGAAAGATAAGGGTGAAAATGGGTGTAACAGGGGCGTATACATAGACATGTGATGCAAACGTAACAGAATATGTCATAAATGGGGCGGAAACATGGAGGGGGCTACCTAAGGAGCCGGGACCTCTAACCTAATGGTGCGCGCAAACTGACAATGACGTGTTACTAGGAGAAGCTGGGGGCTATGAACTCTGTGCTAGGAGTAGAGACTGAAGTCTGGAGAGTCAGGGCGACATGTGCCTAAACAGTATCTAGTATCTGATGTTTAGAGAACATGTTGATAGAATCCAAAAGTTATCGGGGTAAAGGCTAACAGACTCTAAGACTGGAGCATGCATTATTCTACATGTAGTGCGTGATGAAGAATATTAAATGACCATTAAATGCAGTATTTCTCTTACATGGAGACGTAAAGGCTAGACAATGACGGAAACTATTGATGCGATTCAGTAGCATAGGAATGCAGAGAAGGAGGGCTGGACTGATAACTAGAATCATAACATACTCTTGGCAGACTCAGAGGCAGAGCCAGGCTGAGCCGGGCACTGTGAGGCAGGAAGTAAGTGAAGGGTCGAGGATACTGGTGGGGGCTGTATCGCTCCTCAGCGAGGCTCAGGAGACAGGAGCTGAATCTGGTGTCCGGGCCCTTTTGAGGCCTAGAAACGGGGACTTTACAATAAAATAACGTGCACACTGAGAAACGTGGCAACGTAACTTTACATAGGCCTAATACTCGTAGCTTTCACGAGAACTGGAAACTGGCATACTAGTAATGGACACAACTGTAATTGCGTCTTTAATCAAACATGGGAGATACATATGCATATTTAATCATGCACACATAACATAAGATGGAGGACACGTAGGGACACAGAACATGGCAAAATTTACTTTTCCACAGGAGAAGGAATCTGTCTATAGAGATGAGCTAAGGCAGTGGTTCCCAAACTATGCGCCGCGGCACCCCAGTGCGCCGTAATGAGGTGCCAGTGGCTCCGTGCACAGTCTAGGGTGACCAACCATCCGTAAATTTCACGGACCGTCCGTACGCTTTTTGTTTGTAATTTTGGCCATCACAGGGAGCAGCGCTGCTCCCCTGTGAGAGGCCTCACCCAGCTGATGGAGCCGCCTCGCACTCATCCTAGAGCACAAGAGCAGCCCCACCCCGCCCATTATCATTCCGTGTGGGGCTGATTGCCACACACAGAATGACAATGGGGCAGTCTGGGGTGTTAAAGCAAGTGGCGGCCTCCTCCTGCCTCAGTGTACAGAAGGGCATTCTGTTAGATAAAAAGTAAAAAGCCCAAGCTGCAACGTTAGAGAACACTTAATTTAAAGAAGCCTGTAAAACAAGTTAAAAAGAACGAGTTATCGTTCTTTTTCTGTCTCGTCATTTTAGAACTGAAGTATTTTCAATATTATATTCAACAAAGCCATGGTCGCTGATTTTTTATTTTAAGGAACTAGCAACCATAGACAAAGCCAATAGTCCTGGCTTGTTGTTGGTGTAATGATACTTGCTGTATTATATATCTGGATGCAATGACAGTAATAACATAATACCAGTCGGGCACAACACTATGCTAAGAGCAGATTTTTAGCATAGGTGTTTTAAACTACGCTCTTAATTACATCCAACACCCCCTTTGAAGAGACCCCCCAGTTTTTGACACCACTTAAAGCCCTGGAAACAACACCATGTCACAGTCACCTCACGTCCTGGCACTGTGCATCTTGTGTCACTCATGACTTCTACATTTTCAGTCTGCCTATGTGCAGGGGCATAGTGAACTCTCCACCACCACACCCCTTGCTGTAGTTCGTTCTTGATAGGCCTCTTCTGTCTGCGACTCTGCAGACAAAGGCTCAGCTCATAATGTGAAAAGGTGGGTGAGTAAATAAGTGAAGGAATGTCTGAATGGCTGGATGGATTACTGAAAGGATGAATGGATGAATGAAAGGGGGGAATGGATAGATAATGAAAGAAAGGATGGATGGATGGATGAGTGCATGAGTGGAAGTATGGATGAGAGAAATGGTAAATAGATGGATGTATGGGTGGAAGGGTGGATGGATGCGTAAAAGGGTGGATGGGTGTGTGAAAGGATGGATGGATGAGTGAAAGGGCAGCTGATGGGTGAGTAAATTGGTGGATGGGTTTGTGAAAGGATGGATGGATGGATGAATGAAAGGGTAGATGATGGGCAAGTGAATGGGTGGATGGATGAATTGATAAGTGAAATGGTGAATGGATGGATGAGTGAAAGGGTGGATGTAAGGATTGATGAGTGAGTGAAAGGGGGTGGATGGACAAAAGGATGGATAGATGATTGAAGTGAAAGATGAGATTAATAATTCAAGCATTCCAACCATTATAATACCTTCATTGCGTCCCAATTAGTTTAAGGAAGACAACAGGAAGTACATACCCCCCAGCCCCCCACCCACAGGAAAAAAATGGTGGGGAGCCACGGCCAACTGCCGATTAGGTCAAGGGAGTCACAGGTCGAAAAAGTTTGGGAACCACTGAGCTAAGGGATTGCATCCAGCATGATGATTTTGAAGTTAAATTTACTGGATGAGATATAGTGAAGAACAAAAGCTTCAGCCAGGAGGACAAACATACTCATCAATGACAGAGGGTCAATGATATGTTAAGCTGTTATCAATTGATTCCCCTTTGCGGGATTCCGAATTTACTGGACATCACATTTAAGGAGAGATTGGCGAGCGATTTATGCCCAGAGGGAAAATATTCACGATCCAATGGGACATAAACAGAGAAACAAGGCCAGACAATGGTGACCTTGCACAATATAGGCACTCTATAGTATACTTAACAACATGTAACATCCATAGCAGGTGCTTCAAGCAGAGAAAAGGACATCTATTCATAGGGATGAATGACAACACCACCTAAGAGTTGTTTACATCTTTCTTAGTGTCCGCTCCCAGAAATTGTGCAATGAAAGGTTGTTCTGCGTCCACCAAAGATTACAAGCTAGCGTCGAACATCATGAGGTGGTCCCTGCTTCGCCTTCAGGACCCAGGAGTTGTTGGGCACCCATGCATCCTTCACAAATGTAATTTACCCCTCTCCAAAGTGGAAGCAATCAGTATAAAAGCATGGTTGAATGATGAGTCAATGTCCACAGGCGCATGCCACTCCAGAGTGACCACGTCTGGCCTCACTATTCAAATGAGCTGGACCTCCTCATTCTACCTCCCCTGATCACGAGATCTTTCAGTGCTTTCCTTTGTGCAGGAATGGTTCCTCAGAGAACCAAGCATGTCGTCGCATGCTGATCCTGGTGCTGACTCTGGACAGTTGAACAATATAGACCCATATATGAGGTCCTATGTATTCTTAAGGGCCTTCGGTCTTCAGTCTATTGACAGCTCTCCGGCCTCCTGCACATGAAATGTATTTAGACAAGACAGTAACTTTATCTAGGTAAATTCAGATCTAAAAGTATTTGCATATGTGCACCTTACTTAGCAATACCTAATACATCAGTATTGGACTGTAATGTATTGTGGAATTTATATAGAGCTTCACACCACACTGGGAAAGCCTTGGTACATTCTCGGACAGGTAGTACCCTACACAATGACAGAATGCATGATTGGGATTTTGTTTTGTTTGTTGTGATCCTATGTAGGAAGCTGACCAGAGAGGTTGTCTTGTCTACGGGGGCAGCGGCTAGCAGTGTGATGGAGGAGGAGCTGTAAGACATAGAGGAGCTGGCATTTATAAGTCATTGTGTAGGAACTGTGGTAATTTAAACAAGCACTGATAAAGCCAATTGGTCTCATCTTTGAGGCAACTAGCTTTGTAAATGGTTTTTGGTTGCACAGCATCCCCAGTGCTGTGCGCATGGCTGATGTATTTTTAAAAAGTTGTTGTTGTTGCTGGACGCATAATTTTGTAGGCATATGCACAACACATGAACAGGCCTACAAAATGACACACATGCTTTATTTTCTTTTTAGTTACCGATTCCAGTTAGATCGGTAACTAAAAAGAAAAAACCCATGAAGGTACATTTTTTTAAGCGGGTGGGTGGAAGCAACACGGGGAGCAAACGTAACACAGGGGTAGGGAAGAAAGCAACATGGTGGAATGGGTGGGGGCAGAAGCAAAACGGGGGGTGGAGCAACATCAGGGCCGGACTGGGAATTGAAACCGGCCCTGGCAAAGTGCTCGGCCGGCCCCCCCTCCCCACTCGGGGGGGGCTGGAGGTGCCGCCGAGCACTTCGCTAGTGCCGGTTTTCGGACGATTTTGTTGCAGGGCCGATTTTGCAGCTATGCTGCAAAAACGGCCCTGCGACAATATCGGCCCCCAGGGGCTAAAAACTGGCCCCCACCCTTGCGGCGCACCGGGGGATTGCCCGGTGCCCGCTATGGCCAGTCCGGGCCTGAGCAACATGGGTGGGCTAAAGCAATACAAAGGGCACCAGTGGGGAAAGCAGTCGACACTGACAGAGATCAAAGAGGAGCGCTGGGGGGGGAGGGAGGAGGGGCAAACTGGCAAAATAGAGCTACGTGGGAAGAGCAGGGCAGAAGTCCAAAGGTGAAAAAGCAACAGTGGGAAGTACAGTAGGGCGATAATAACATATAGAGTGGGGGTGGGAAGCATACAGGTCACAGCAACAGAGAGTGCAGAGGAAGACAGATACATGAGGTAGAGAGCTGAAAAACATATGCCCTCCAATAGAGCGCTTAACTCAAAATAAAAGGTAGTGCTTGAAAAGCAAGCGTGGAAGCATAGAAGCCAGCCAATCAAAAGAGGTGGTAAATAGTTTATGCTGCTTGAGAAGGACAAACACAAGATTGACAAGCTGGGACACAAATAATAGCAGGCAAATGACAGTGGCAGGAAAGCCAAACTAGGGTACGTAATGGTCAGGCTCCAAGCTTCAGTGTGTTCCCTGTAAGCCCGCAATATGTTTTACAACAGACAGTGCATGCACGGTCTAGTAAGAAAGACCAAAAAAAGCAGTTATGATGTGAGGCAAAGAGAATACACAATTCATTCAAAAATGCTTTTCTTTCCAGTTGCCGGCAAGAAAATGCATTGTGCTTGTTCTTAGGAGAGTAATAATAATTACAATGTTCCTCTGCTGGTAAATCCATCTTGTTCTCGTTTGCATTCAACATATTTATTTTCCATTAGCTGCCTGGAAAGTATCCTATTGGGTACAGTAAATGTTCCAGTAAGCAAATAAAATAATGCAGGTGTGGGCACAAATGCTAAAAGGATCAGTTATGTATACTCTAGAAATAGAGATTAATGACTTGGAATTTTCTTTCTCACAAGAAGGTCTTTGGAGAACTCTCTTGGAAAAACAAATGTAAACAGCAAAGCTAACAGAAGAAAACAGAAATACACGTCTCTCGGTGCTCCTCTAGCTGTGCATTGTCTTTTCATTGTATGATGTTCGCGACTCGAGCATGTCAAAGCTTCATCTGAATTTTGCCTGTCCTCCATCATCATCTTACTCATGATTGTTGGTGATCATGTCAGACATCTGTCCGTGTGATCGTAAGGTCATCAACGCTGTTGGATTGGGCATTGCTAAGCCTGGTAAGGTCATCACAGGGAACTGCACCCGGAAGCTGTCTATCTTCATGCACACTGTACATTCTGTTTACTTATGACAAGGATGCCACAGTATCTGCTTTACCTGAGGCTGTAGTGTAAATTCATTTGATGGACACCTCTGCTGTGTGAGGCCTGGGCATGTAAAATCATCAGTGTAACCGACCGCCTAATACCAATGATCAAAGC
The DNA here is from genome assembly GCF_964261635.1 of Lissotriton helveticus. Lineage (NCBI taxonomy): Eukaryota > Metazoa > Chordata > Amphibia > Caudata > Salamandridae > Lissotriton > Lissotriton helveticus. The sequence continues at coordinate 309,865,284 of NC_136061.1, forward strand.
TCTGGCGTTCCCCTTGGCTAGAAGTGAGTGCTCCAACCTATTCCTCATCAAAAACTGCCCTCGGTGTCTGTCTTGGGAATTTTTAGGTCTAGTTTGACAGAGCAGCTGTCTGCAGACGTATTATTACCAGTTCCTTGTACATGGAGAGGGCTTTGGCCTCACCCAGAGGAGTACCACCCGCTCACTTCAAGCTACTGCCTACTGGTATTGTGCAGCAGTCCCGGAGGTGGTGCTGTTGGAATAAAGGAAGGACAGTTTTACCAATAGGGCAGAGTTGTGGGGCAGGGGTGGGGGGCGAGAAAGAAGCAAAAACAAAATAAATATTTACCTTCCGCTTGAGCCCGCTGCATCGCCGGTCTTCTGCTCCTCTTGTGGCTTCACTGCAGGCACAGGCTCCCAGCCTCCCCTGCGGCCAATCCTGAAGCTGTTCTCTTGCATAAGAGCAGCTTCAGGATTGGCCTGAGTGCCAATGATTTGCAGTCCCAGGGAGACTGGGAACCTCTGCTTACTGTCGTCAACCTGCCAGTGCAGCTGGGTTGGAGACACCTCAGTGCGCATGTGGATTTGTCTGGCCTGAGACGGCCTGCCAAACCCGCACATGCACTGATAGCAGTGCTGCCCACCACTCCCTCTACTGACTGCCCCCCGTGATGGCCCCGGGCCCCACCCCCTGCACGTAACACTTAGAAGTCAAAAAAGAAAACGATAACAAAATAGTTTATTATCACTTTATGTTTTAACTTTTGAAGCTGCCGGCCATAGCAGAGGCGCTGACACCGAGTTTTCCATCTGCAAACTGCAACGAATCACATAGCTGCTAGTCACATTCAATTCTTTATCTTCTTTATGCATTTGAAAGGAAGCAAGCCTTTTCGCTACTTTTCCCCAACTTTGGCAAAGATAATGAGACACACTTTAATGTGATAATAATCATTTGTGTAACACATGTAAACAGCATTTATGAATGTAAGTTTCACATATGTTGGCACATTAAAGCCATGCCTTTTGGTTTTGCTAATACTCTGCGGGGTCCCAGCAGCTGTAATGGCTAGTGGCTCCCCCAAAGGCGGGGTAGGATCACTGGAGGACAAATGTGTATGCTGCCGAGTCAGGGAGCTCTGTAAGATTGAGTCTTCCTATTGACAAAGGGACAAGCAGATCACCCCAGATATGTCCGACATGTCAAAGGAGGCACCCAGAAAGGAGGTGTCCTAGATGCAGATTGAGCTGCGTGTCTGAACAAGATCAGCATGAAATGCATTTGCTTGTATTCTTTTGAAATAAACATCCCAGCGAGATTTCTCAATGCGGGGTGGTCAGGTTTCTCATTGAGAGTGAACAAGCATCCACACTGTGCAATCACTGCAAACCTAATTTTTCTATGGAACTCAGCCGCTTGCGGAGCTCCATGTAGCGCTGCAGAGTTTCTTTGCCACTTCGCGGAGTTCTGCGTAGCGCAACTCCGCGAACTCCACCCAGGCTTACTTTTGTTGCACTTCGTTTTTTTCACATTTGTGTTTTCTTGATGTGTTTTATGTGTATTTCTCGTACAAATGATCTCTGTATGATAATGTGCACCCAAACAATGTGTTGCCCATTTCATGAAATGTAAAAATGGTTTAATTTTGTGTTTGTTTAAAAAAAAATACACAAGCTAAGAGGAATAAAGTACATGGACTTTAGAACTATTGGTCTATGGCTACATTAGATTTAACCCTAAACAGTCTACTTTGACACTATGTTTGTTTAATACTAGTTTCAGATTGAGCAGAGGTGAATAAAGCAGTGCATATGCCTTGAAATGTGTAGAGAAAGAGCTGCAGGTAAGGCAACCTGGGGGGCAATCCCTTTGTTGTGGGGGCTGTCAAGAAGGATGGGGGCGATACTAGCTTGCAGTTGGACCCGTCTACAGATATGGAGCACGCAGCACACCCTGAAAGTTGTCTGAGAGCGGGTGCAATCAATGTGGCAAATTCCAGGAAGGACAGACAGACGCAGTCAAGTGAGCAATGGGGCACATTGCTGCCCGGCAGTTGGCACAGCCAGATCCTGAACAGGGTAAACACGTGCAGGCATCAGATAAATGCTCATGGACTCACATTGGGTCACATGGCAGCCCACGCTGGACAGCAACAAGATGTTGCAGGACATGGGGGATCAGGCAGTGGAGCTGGGGGGCAGGGAATGGTCGGCACATTGAATGTCAGAAAAGCAAGTGGAGCACAGGGCTGCTCCCGGATTCATAGTGGTGATAGTGCATTGCACCGGCCAGTGCTCAGGAGGACAGTAGAGAAAAGGCTTTGTAGTAGGAGAGGATGATGTAAGCATTGAAGAAGGGAGCACTAGCAGCAAGAAACTGGAATTGAGCGAGTATGGTGGGATGAAGAAATCTAGGAAGAGGGCGCAACAACAGAAAAAAAAGAGTTCGAAGGCTAGAAAGAAAGAATCGCCCCAGGACAGCAGAATCAGAGACACAGCGGGGAACAGTATTTACATGAGTATGATGAGGGCTTGGTGAATTCTTGGAGGAGGGAAGCGGTAATAGAGAGGGAAGTGGAGAAGGGTTGAGGGGGGAGATATGAAGAGCGTTTGCTATGCTGAAGTGAGAAAGCATTTGAAATAGAATGACCACCTGGCATAGAGGCAAGATCAGGACGGGACTGTAAAAAATTCTGGTCAAAGGGTCAAAATTCAGGACAAAAGGAGGAGCCACCATATCCCGATAGTTTATAAATACATGTATTTACTATTTTTGATATTGCACTGCTTATTCACTGCATTCTGTATGAGATTGACTGTAGGTATGCTATATTCAGTTGGTTCAATAGTAAATGATGCCCTTGAGCATGATGTCAAGGGAATCACTCCTACCCAAATATACTCAATCATTCTCTGATGGAAAGCAACACCAACATTTTGATTGTTTCTAAACAGTTCAATACACATGGCAAAAAGTTTGGAAAACATTAAGGTAAGTGACTTTTTCACCTTCTGCTAGATTAGACAAGTTGGACAAACACATTTTGCCCACCTGGCCATCAACTAGATGTCAAACCTAAAAAAATAATGAGGCAGAACAGATGGTGTGGGTGAGACTCACACCAAATGTCAGGATTTGAGGTACGCACAACTTGTCTGTAATCTCACAGCACCAAGAAGGCCAGACTGCTGCATCAGTTTGTGCGTCAGGTTCTCTATATTTATGTTGGAACTGGGAGCCCGACCAGCAGATAGATAATTAAAGAGCAGGATGAAGTCAAGAGCAGATGGGAGATCTGCAGTAACTGATTCAAATGGTCATTGCTAAGAACCAGATAAATAAGAAAGAGAATAACAAGGCGGGACAATTCCTAAAATCAGATGGGCCCTCCATGAGCACTGGAAAGTATTGCGTGCCTAGAGAGTAGTCTCAGCAGAGCGACCAGAAACTGAAGCGTCACTGTCAAGTGATTGGATGAGTAGCACCCTCCCACCCTGGCAAACTCTACTGGTGCGATGGTCTATTGATAGTGCTTGTGGAGGGCGGGTAGGGTCCGACCCCTTGGAATGTTGGGCCCTGGGCAATTGCCCAGTCTGTCCATGTCTTAAAATGGCTCTGCAGCCGAGCCACATCGGAACCAGAGGTCTGGCTCATTCCTAAGCGCAAAACCTGCAAAATATTTGGAATACAAATTAAACAACAGACAAAATATAAAAACATGATACAGACTTTAAAATATAGAAAGTGTGGGTGATGCCAAGATGGCGGAGTGAGGAGAGGCGTTTTGCTTGTGCTCCGCTCTCACCGGGCTCAAAGTACCTTCTAACGCACTCACAGCACCCATACACCCCATCAAAAGTGCCACAATTTAGTGGCTCTCCGTGCCGGGAGCTGTGCTTCACGTACCGACTTTGCAGCTCAATGAAGGGCGGATGAGCGGACCCCAGCCTTTCTTCGGTGCCGGTGACACCAGGCAGTAAGGAGCCAGGATACCACAAGGTTCGGCCGCACATTCCAGAGGCTGCTGGCCAGCGCAGCCTGCTTTAGCAAGCTCCGGAGGACCTTCCATAGCCGCACATTGACCCGGAGAACCCTGGCCTGCAAGAGCCCGCGCTCTGCCCCAGGCCTACGGGGCTGTCTACAGCGTGGTGCAGGGCTGCAGCGTGAGACCTGCCTTGCTCTCTAAAGTCGAAGGGAGCTGGACCCAGTGCATCGCTGCATCCGGGGAGTATCTGGCGACAGAGCGGACTCCCTCTGGCCCCGTTGGCCGATGCATAGGTGCTCACGAGGCTCTCAATTGCTGGGTTCGGCATACTCGGGGTCTCTGAGCCACTGGAAAGTCCTGGCTGTGGGGGCGTGTGGGCCTAAACAAGACTCAGGCTGAAGGAGCAGCTGCCCCGCGATGGCAACTCAGCGACCCCCCATGCTGCGCACATACTACCATAACGGAGAGAGAGCCTGGAGGCTGAGTTTGGGTGAAGAGTCCCTGGGCTGAGCACCGGTGAGGCCTACTATCTAGTGGCGAAGTTGGGACCTCACCCCCCCCTGCGCAAGAGAGGGACATTGAGTTTCTTTGAGCCCCATTAGTACACGGGGCCGCATCGGCGGGGCTGAGGCAAAGAGGTAGCTGCGGACTATGGCGCAGCAGATACGTTGCAAGCGCCAGTGTCACACAGAGTCTGTGTCCTACCATCACGGGGGTGGATCATCCCCGGGAGTTTCGCAAGGCACATCATCTACAAGCTGCGGGAGCGGCCGGCACTCAGTCACACTGCAGCGGATTGGCCGTGCTTCCTGCAGAGAACCTAGATCTGTGCAACAACTTTACTGGGAGAAAGGGTGCCTGTTTGCCTGGCTGTAGGCCATCTGGTAACGGCCTCTCTCTTCTTTTAGTGAAAACAGGGAAGGCTTGGGTCCTGTACTCCACAGACTGGACCACCCAAAAATTGAAATCACAGAAAGGTGTCAAGGGAGGTTCATTTTAAATATTCTTGATAAACCTGAGACCACTAATTCTGAGGTTTTTTGAGCATTTATTCTGCTTAGTTTTGATACTTCAAAAAGAAGTTCATAAATCAGTTGGACATGTCTTTTAAAAGGAAACACCACATTAGTAAATCACACAATTGTAACACATTTTTATGCATGATTTAGAACCATTTCTTTTGTGAGACAATATATACAACACATACATAATACGAAAATGTTATTTGTGACAAAAATATATACAGCAAACCAATGATCACAAGACAAACATCAATAAATTATGTGTGCCAGCCTGAAATTAAACCAGTCCTGCATTTGCACTGAAAACACAAGGCGGACTATTGCTCATTCAAAGACACATGTCTACTGTCCTGCCTGTGGGATGATGGGGATGCATGTCCTACTTAAGGGTGTTGACAACCTAGAAAAAGGGGGAAATAATTTCTATTCAGTCCCCTCTTGGCACACCCTTTTCTACCTTCCCCAACACTCAACAGCCTAAGTAGCCTCAGGTTTATCGCGAATATTTAAAATAAACCTCCTGTGACTTCTCCCTGCTTTTGGGCACGTCCTCAACCCGGGACCGGGCCGGCTTCCAGGCTTTAACCCCTTGGGCGCGAACGCGATTCTGCGCCTGTGCGGCACATTACGATCGCGGGTGTGGTCATGACGGCTGGGAGCCGTCATCAGCACACGAGCACTGTGTGCCATGACGGCTCCCGGCCGTCATCAGCATGGAAGGGGTTAATATGGGGACATCCAAAGGCAAGAATTTAAAGATTCGTCCGGGACCTCCTCATGAAACTGGCAGGTGACGCCTCTGGATCTAGCGAAGCTCCAGCGGGCGATGGCTCGGCTAGTGCAGTCACAAAGGAGTTTCTGGAGGCCCTGTTTGCTTCCCAGAGGGAGGATATCCTGGCCATTAAAACGGAATTGCAGGCAGATGTACAGGAGGTGTGGAGAGACGTGGACGCGGTGGGGGAGCAGGTGGCTGCCCTGGAGGGCTCGGCAAGTGCCAGGGATGAAGAGGTAGCAACACTTCAGCAATCAATCCTGCAGCTGTGGGATCAGCACTTAGACCTCCAGTCGCACACCGAGGATTTGGGAAAAAAGTCGAGGAGGAACAATGTCTGTGCCCGTGCAGTCCCAACCGGGGCGGAAGGGGAAGATCTCACGGGTTACATGCAAGACCTCTTCCGGACAGGTCTGAACGCACTGGTGGAATCCTCTATCAAGATCGACCGCTGCCACCGGGTCGGCCTGCCGCGTCAACCAAACCACCCCACCCCCGCAAGACATCCTGGTCTGCGTGCACGATCTCACAGTAAAAGAGGAGGTCCTTAAGGCTTCCCGCTCTTGTCAGCGTCTGCGCTTTCAAGACCATTCTCCGCAACTGTTCCAGGACCTGGCGGCCAGTACCCTCCAAAAAAGAAGAGACTTTTGCCCTATCACTAACCACCTACGCTCAAAGATTGTATCATACTCCTGGGGCACCCGTTTTGCCTCATTTTCTGCCTAGATGGGAAGCTGCACAAAGTCCACTCAATGACCGGGGCTTGTAAAGTGCTGAATCTGAATCTCGACAATTTGCCAGCCCAGTCCGATGCCTCAGAGCAGGTCACACAGAAGCACCGGAGGCTCGGGTCCCGGGGTGCCTGGGGACTGGAGCACCTCCATCCTGACCCGGCCACAATCAGCAAGGAGCAGTCTGCTGTACTCTGGACTCTTGCTGGCTCTCTGGACGCTAATGATTGAGGGTAACGTGCTTGTGGGCTTGTTCTATCTTTATGGGGCCTGGCGGGGGCAGGGGAATAGTTCTCCTCTTTCACTAAGGGTCAGGGCCGGACTGGGAACCGAAATCGGCCCTGGCAAAGTGCTCAGCCGGCCCCCCCCTCTACCCTGGGGGTGCGACCGCACTCTTTGCCAGGGCCGGTTTTCGTCCGATTTTGTTACAGGGCCGTTTTTGCAGCTATGCTGCAAAAACGGCCCTGTAACAAAAACGGCCCCCTGGGGCCCAAAACCGGCCCCCACCCATGCGGCCGACTAGGGGATTGCCCGGTGCCTGCAACGGCCAGTCCGGGCCTGCTAAGGGTCCCGTCACTCTTTTGGCAGTCCCGACGGTTTGCCGACTAGACATTGTGATGGACTTTGTGTGCTTGCTTTTGTTGTTGTTTTTTTGTTGTTGGGTTTTGTTTCTTTTGGTATGGGATAGGGAGGGTCCCCTCTCCGGTGAGCTTTTTACATAGGGCCACACTGTCAGGGTTTTTCCCGTTCCAAGTTTGCACTGGGTCCTTTCTAGGATTTCTCCATTTTTTCTGGCCCCACTGCTTCAGTCACACAAAATGGCACTTTTCCCCCACCCGATGGAAGTCAAGGTAGTTAGCTTTAATGCCAGAGGCCTTAACAATCCCTCTAAGCGGAAGGCAGTCTCTCATTGCTTGAGCACTCAGAGGGGATGTGTGCCTACTTCAAGAAACCCACCTCCTACAATGCGACACAGATTGCATGCAGCACAGAAGGTTCCCACTGCAGTTTTGGTCTTCGGGGAAGAGTAAGAGGGGTGGGGTAGCCATTCTTCTTTCCACACACTTTAGAGTTTCTGTAGTGGGCTCTGTGGCAGAGATCAAGGGATGACTCATAGCACTGAGGCTACGCATTGGGTCCTCCAACGTCACAATAGCCTCGATCTACTCCCCAAACGAACACTAAGAGAAATTCCTAACGGACGACCTGGCCGAGGTTCTCCATACACCCGATTTCATGGTAATGATGGGTGGTGATCTAAATTTAGTCATGTACGCAGGGGTGGACCGCTCTAGCCTGAGGTCAGGGGAAGCGTGTGCTCTCTCTGGGACCGGTAAGGAGGGGCTGGAGGACTGTGAGATCAGGGTTGCATGGCGCTGCTTATTCCCCAATTAAAGAGATTACTCCTACTATTCAGCGGCCCATAAGACCTATGCCCGATTAGGCCATTTCCTCATCACCCAGACCGCATGGGCATGTACCACTGCCTCTACTATCGAGGTTAGATCCCTATCAGACCATGCACGCATAACACTCTCACTGCGCTTTCCGACCACGCAATCGTCTCCACCACACTGGCGCTTGAGGGACTCCCTGTTATGGTCCCCATCGGTGGTAGACGATCTTCGGTGTACCCTGACTGATTATCTAGCACTTAACGATAACGGTTCCACGCCCTTGCCCTCTGTCTGGGAAGCGCTTACATTGGTCTTGAGGGGTGCCTTAATCACCAAAGCGGCTTATGATAACAAAACCAAGCAGGCTAGGCGGAAGGATGTGGAGGCTGAAGTTAGGGAACTCAAGCCAATTCACAAACTCACGGGTGCCCCTCGCATCTGGCGCCACTTGAAGAAGGAGTGGTTCCAGATACAGAGCTTAGATCTCGACAGGGCTGAATACTCGGTGCCCCGATTAAAGCATAAATACTATGTGGGCTCTACAAAGGGCGGTCACATGTTAGCACACTGCCTTCACAGTCAGTGACAGGCACAGTCAGCAACAGGCACAGTCAGAGACAGGCACAGGCAGTTAAAGCAGTACAAGGGGAGCGGGGTTCTGAGATTTCGGACGATCCTGCCATCGCAGCGGCTTTTCGGTCCTTCTACGAGAACCTTTACTCCACTGAATCCTCTCATCTTACGGACCCTCGGGAGTACCTGGATGGCGCAGCAGTCACCCCGCTTCCGACTAGTGAAGCGGAAGGGCTAGAGGACCCTATACGGATTGAAGAGGTGAAATCTGCCATTGCACGTCTAAAGCCCTTGAAGGCGCCATGTCCGGACGGCTTCAGTGCCCTTTTTTATAAGACCTATCAAGCGGAGCTGGCTCCACTGCTCACTCGCTTATTTAACTCGTTTGTGGACACGGGCCTTCTCACAGCTTCTATGCTGCAGGCGACAACCTCAGTCATCCGTAAACCAGGGAAGACCCGGCATTTTGTAGCTCATACCGGACGATTTCCTTGTTGAATATCGATGCAAAATTGTTCTCTAGCATCCTGGCCCATTGGTTGAACCCTCTAATGCCCGGTTTGATTGACCCGGATCAATCGGGCTTCATCCCGAGTAGACATTGAGGAGATAACACTAAAGGGATCTGTCACTTAATTGATAAGGTACATCGCTCTAAAGAAGAGGCTTTACTGCTGGCAGTTGATGCCGAGAAAGCCTTCGATCATGTGCACTGGCCGTATTTGTTTGCTACCCTAGAGCGCTTTGGCCTAGGAGTCAGGTTCTGCAAGTGGGTGACTAGCATCAACAGCACTCCGACTGCTGCAGTCAGGGTTATGGGAGTCTTTCGAGCGGTTTCGCGGTGGGGAGAGAAACCAGACAGGGTTGCTCTCTCTACCCCCTACTCCTCACCCTGTATATGGAGCCTTTTGCCCAAAGGCGTCTGGACAATCCACAGCCGCAAGGCATCCCATTTGGGGCCGACCGCCATTTAATTAACCTCTATGCAGACAACGTTATCCTCTCGTTGGAACGCCCCTTGACTTCCATGCCGGCCATCGTAGAAGACCTGCAGGTCTTTAGTCAGGTTTCTGGATTTAAAATAAATCTGCAGAAGTCGCAAGTACTGAACCTTACTGCAACGCTCATGACAGTGGACTCCTTGCGCACACAATTTGACTTTGACTAGCTGTAGGAGGGTATCACATATCGGTGTTGGTCCTTCATACGAGTCTGGACAAGACTGCAGAAGTAAACTATACCTCCCTACGGTATACACCCGTTACAACGGATCTTTTACTCCGCACTACCATTACAACGCGACCATTACTCCGCATACCATTACAACGCATTGCGCTGGGGGGCGCTCTAGGATAGGGAATAAGTATAATTTACTATCCAACACCTTCCCTAGGGTCCACGGGGACTGGAGTTAGAATAGTAAATTATACTTACCACTATCCAGCGCCCCAAGGCGCTATGCGTTGTAACGGTATGCGGAGTAAAAGTCGCGTTGTAATGGTCTGCGGAGTAATAGTATGCGTTATAACGTCATACATCCTTCCCTACTCTCTCGCATTCGAAAAGATCTTGCTCAATGGTGACGCCTACCTCTGTCGTGGCTTGGGAGACTGGCCGAGGTTAAAATGAATGTTCTGCCTCGGGCCTTATACCTCTTCCAGACTTACCCTTTACTGCCTACTTCAAACTCGCTCGCACACATGCAAACTGAAATTGAGCGTTTCATCTGGGGTCCGATCTCTCCCAGGTTGCAGAAGACCTTACTGTGACGCCCTAAGAAGGAGGGTGGCCTGGCCTTGCCAAACATCACTCGCTATTTCCAGGCATCGCTGCTACGCTACCTTGTTGAATGGAACCGTGCTATGACGAAGAAGCACTGGGTCTTTATGGACTGGACGGTGGCTGGCCACCATATCTGAAGGGAGGCTTGGGTGTCTAGATCATCGCGTTTCCGGGGGATATACTCTTTGCCAGTTACTCCGTCCCACTATGTTAGTTTGGGATAGAATGTCCAAAAGAGCTAATCTTACAACATGCCCCACCCCATGCTGCCCATCTTTTTAAACCCCGATTTCCATCCTGGCAAGGAAAGGGGGCCGGGCACACAATGGTTGGAGGGCAGGTGCAAGCACCTGGGACATCTGTTCGACCTGCAGGGCCCCATCCCCTTTGACCAGCTCCGAGCAGATTATGGCCTCGTAGGCTCGGACCTCTTCCTACATACGCAGATGCTGCACTGGGTGACAGGTCCCTGAATACGCCCCTTGGTTAGTAGACCAATGCTACCGTTTGAAAAGTGGCTTTTCTTGAAAAAAGATAACCGCAAACTTATCTCAGCGATTTATATGTTCCTCACCCAGAGCACCAAGGGAGCCCGAACCCCAGGACAGAGACGGTGGGAGGTGGAAATAGGTTGGGCCCACTCAGACAAAGAGTGGGAGGGCATATTTTATAGGACCCACCACACCGCACACTCCATGGGCCACACGGAGACCACATTTAAAATTGTATCGTACTGGTACCTCACCCCAGCTCTCTTAACCCAGTGGAACCCCCAATGCGTCGGCCTCTGCTGGCATGGCTGCGGGAGCCCAGGTACCCTCCTTTACTTGCTGTGTAAGTGCCCGAAACTTAAGAGGTATTGGGACAGGATCCGTGACGAAAAAGATAAAGCAATTGACACTACAATCCCTAGCTTCCCTGCTTACACCATTTTAGGATTGCCCAACGCACTGAACTTCCCATTGCGCTCTATCAAAGGCAGACAGATAGCTCTGGCACTGAATGGCGCACACCGGGTACTCCTAGCTGGTTGGAGGACGGACAGGATCCCGGAACACACTATGGCCGCACCAATTGTGGTCCCTTCTTGGCATGGAGAGATTGTCTACGGCCACTCTCAGGGACAAAGCTGAATACGCCAAGATCTGGGCCCCCTTCATCTCAATTTTATCCTCCGAGTTCTGGGAACTGTTGTGTTCCACCTTTCTACGGTTCTAGCAACTGATTCCCAAGATCCAAGAAGGTGGCTAGCACATATTGGCACGATCGGGCTCACTGGGCCCCCCGTGGATCCGATAACCATCACACCGGGCCATACCTGTTTGTAAGAGTAAAGTTCCTAGCTCACCTGGAGAGGGGAGGAGTGGGGTGGGCGCTGGGATTTTAAATTTTTACCTAATTATTGTTGTGTTTGTGATTCCTATTTTTCCTTAAAAGGCAGACTTTCTCGCCTCTATTTGGCCATACCCACTCCACGGCTCACTGTTATATGCATACCTATTGTGCAGTAGACCTTCCCCATGCTCATATATTTTTATGACAGGACCGTTAATGTGTTCCCCACCTAACGCGGCCGGCCCAAGATGAGTTGTAGGCTACATGCTGTGTCAGCTAGCCTAACAGACAGCCTTTTAACCATAGGCCCTGTTTTTCTTCTCTAATTGTGCTGTGGGGTTGTAGGCAACGATGCACTGTATTTTCATGCTATGTGTTCTGCTAATAAAAACTGATTTAATACTAAAATGTAGAGAAGTGTTTCTTTACACATGGAAGGGTTTCAATTTAGTATATTAGATCACAACAGTGCATTGACATTTATTTGAATTAGAAGTTTCTAAACATGATAAACATTCATTAATCCTCCCTCTTGACAAAGCAATGAGTGAGTAAAGCGTACAAATTGTCAAGTGTCCCTTATGTCATGGCCAATATTATTTTTATGGATGGAGGAACATTAAAGACTATTGAAGCATATGCAAGTGAGGTTTTTACACCGGATCCATCTTGAACTGAATTACTTGAATGTGCTCTCAAATGTCACTATCAGGTAAACTAGACACATAAAGTAACTTCATTTGACTTAAATCACACAATGTAATCATGCAGGAGAGCTGGTTTTCTGGTCAAACATAGTGCAATGAATCAACTGACTAGGTTACTTTCTTTTTCTCAATCCTTTTAGCACCAGAAAACACTGTTTTTGTACAATTCTAGCAGATGAATAGTACACTGTGTTAAGTGAATAGAGATCACAGGTAAACGTGGCGCAATGGCAAAATAACAAAAGCTACATAGTGAATGTGAGGGACTGTGGGACAACATATGTTAACATCACTGGCTTTTTCAGTGGTCAAAGTGCTTTAAAAAAAAGTATGGATACTGTGATCCTGAGCACAATAGGCATGTGGTCAGTAAGCATGGGATCACAGGTCAGGAGATGAGCCCTCCTAATTCAGGACAGGCAATTAAACTTTAACATAGGTGTTTTAGCCCAAAGGCTAAAATTGCGGACAAATGCTGTCTGTTGAAATCTTCATCAGGGACAACGGAAATGAAGTAATTCGCAGACAATTCGTGAAAATTACAGACGGGTGGGTACCCTAGTTTGAAAGCATGCTGTAAGCATGGTGGGAATCATTGGGCAGGTCTTTAACACAACAGTTCAGCACCACATTGTCATCAGTGCAGATTCAAGGGACAGGAAATGTGGGGGGCGAGCACTCGAAACAACCCAGGATGAGGAAGTCCCCATCGAAGGAACAAAAAGAGGAGGCAGAGGGGGATGGGTGACAGACGTCGTGACATTGACAGACAAGAATAGCGGGAGAGAGACATAGAACGGAGGAGAGGACATTACTGGTGCAAGAAAAGGGAGACCCGCTCAGTGGGAACCTGTTGCTGAGCACCAAGGAAAGAATATGAACAAACGAATATGTGGACGTATTCAAACTACTGCTCAGGGAGTCAAAATGCAAGAAGAGCCAAAGGGGCCAACTAATACTTGGATGGTGGCTTTAGTTATATACACAATTATTATTTGTAAAAAATCTCCACAGTGCAGCATGGCACTATTGAAGTATATGGATGTCATTAGGATGGCATTTCGGCTTCGGGGGCCTGGCCTGCCTACGTTATGATGTGAAATTTAGATCTAGGAAGAGTGTGTCTTCCACAAAATCTTGGGAGAAACTAGGTAATGAATTATGGTAATAACGCATAATCCCCACCAGGCCATTGCAATCAGCGCATACAGCGAGTGGGGTGGCACTACCTTGTGCGGCTTTTCACTGCTATTCCACCCTGGAAGGGGTGGGGACCGGTCAGGGAGGACCCAGTAGGAGCTGGCTGGACCATTAACAGGGGAGCATGCCATGCATATCCCTGTCCATTGAGGGACAAGGGCACAAGCCAGAATACAGTAGGTTGGAGAAGGGTGAGAACTGGGGGGTGGTGCGGGAAGGCAGCCACACTGGTTAAACTGGACTCCATGTGCCCATGGCTCTTTAGATACCCAGATGTTGTGGCGGCTCTGTTTTTGTGGGAAGGATTTACACGTGTTTTGGATACCCTGCAAAGGGCTCTGCAAGGGTTGATGGGTGGAGAACTTAAGATGCTGCTGTAGGACCCCAGAGTTCTGGTGGAAAAACTAGATAAAGAAGTGGGAAGTGGCAGAATGACAGGAGTGTTTGTAAACCCCATCCCCCAATACAGAATCTCATTGTGTCACCACTGGGTGCCATACCAAAGAAAACTTTGGGAAATTTTCAATTGAAACATCACCTTTTTTGGCCCGAAGAGGCATCAGTGAATATCGATAGTGACCAATCTGACTTAACGGTGGCATACACCAGAATTGACATACCCATAGATCTAGTGAGGAAGTGCAGTACATGAGCTGAGACAGCCAAGGCTGACATTAAATTGGTATTCCGCTCACAGCAGTTCCGCCCCAGGTACTTTCAGCCACTGGAGATACAGTTCTACCGTGCAGTCTGTGGTCTCCTCAGGACTCTATGCCAATGGGGTGCTCACAGGAATCTGCCATATTTGAGAAATTTAGCACAATTAAGAAGTAGGTGGTGTGACAGGTGGCGAGGACGGTGCTGGTGCTGCACTACCGTGATAATATTTTGATGGTTGGCAGGGCAGGAGTAACAGGTGAATGTACCGGACTGATTAATATGCTGGGAATGGTTGAGAAGAAATGTAGGATACCAATGGCCTCAGAAAAGACCAAAAGGTCAGCCACAAAACTTACATTCCTAGGCATAGAGCTTAACTCCATTGAGATTATGACGCATTTGCCACGGGTTGTGGAAATATTTGGGATACCATTGGCCGCAGAAAAGACCAAAGGGCAACTAGGCTGATATTCCTAGGCATAAAAGTAGACGCCGTTGAGATGGTGCCACATCTGCCAATGGAAAAAGTGACTGTGTTGAGACATTTGCTAGAGGAAGTGACGGGATGAATAATGTGAGTTGGATATATTGCAACAAGTACTTGGACACAAACTTAGGGGCATATTATCAAGGGTGGCGATAGGGGATTATCGCCGCTTTAGGGGCCGTTTTCGTCCGCTAAGCGGCTATAATTCTATCGCCCTATTAGCAAGCTGTGGCTAACAGCAGCTAGCGACAGCTTGTAGGCGATAGCGAGCGGTTTGGGGCCCGCTTTGCATATTAGCGATATTTATCGCTAATGACATGCAAAGTGGGCATTCCCAACGTGTTATCGACTGAAAGCAGTCGCTAACCTCGCTATCGCCTATTAGCGAGATAGGCGACGCAATAAAAAAATGTGCGCTGAGTGCGAATATCACTAGAAACTAACGCCTGCCCAGACCAGTTCTTAGCCATGTTATCCAAAGGGAGGTGGATAACATGGCTAAGAGCATTTCGTCGCTAATGCGTGAATATCGCTGTACTCTCAGCGATATTCACGCATTTCGCCGCTATCGCCGGAAAATGTATCGCTTTGGAGATAAACGTTGCTAATAGCACGTTTTCTCAGCGATAAATTCCGGCAATGCTCAGCGATAAAGAATTCGTCGCTAAGCCTATTTAGCGATAAATATCGCTACTTGTTGGTAATATGCCCCTTAGTCTGTAAAGTGGTGGCCCTGGGTAAGTCATTTTGTAAACAACTGGCATTCACTATGAGTGAGGCAACAAAACCACACCACAGAATACAGATGAGAAAGACAGAGACACAGGGGCAGATGTATCAAGATACCTTTTTGCGATTCTCAAATAGCGATTTTTAAGGAATCGCTATTTGAGAAGTGCAAAATGGTATGCATGTAGAAATTCGCTATTTTTTAGCGATTTCTTAAAATTCCTTAATTGCGATTAGCAAATTGCTAATCGCAATTAAGGAATAGTTTCCCATTCATTTCTATGGGCCAGGAGGCCCATAGGAATTAATGTGAAATTATTCTCAATTTGCGATTAGCAATTTGCTAATCGCAACTTGAGAATAATTTCAAGGGTGCGAGGGTGTCTTAAGGACACCCTGCTGCACCGCTGAATTTGACATGTGTGCGCATATGGCGCACATACATGCCCTAAGGGCATGTATGAGCGTCATATGGCACCTTTAGAATTTAAAAAAAGTGCATTTTGAAAAGAATTCCCCAATTACCACCAACTACAAGTTGGTGGTAATTTGCGAATTCTTAGTCAAAAATCGCAACACTGAAATGCTTAATACATTTCAAATAAGAAATCGCAATTTGCCATTTCTTAAAAGCCTCGCAATATTAAGGAATCGCAAAATTTACTATTCCTTAATATTGCGAGGCTTTTTGCATGATACATTCCAAATCCCGTTTTTTTGTCGCAAACGCTGCTATTTTGCGAATCGCAGCGTTTGCGACAAAAAAAACGGATGATACATCTGCCCCACAGTATTTAAGAATGTGGATGCAGGTCTAATATACATGTTTTAAATCTCTAGCTATATTTTCAACTCTTTTTAGTATTAGTTCTTCCTTTGGAATTCTGCATAATTCCTAAGCTAGTGATTCCATATGCTGTGGCCCTTAACCAAGATAGTGACAAGTGATACTGACTGGTAAAAAATGGTTTTACAGCACCTACATTCATGAAATTAGAAAGGACACTGAAAATAAACTTTTTCACATTATTCGTGTTCTTTCTCACTGCTATACACTGCTGGTATTCTGACTCTGTGCATTGAAAAAACACTCACTAGTTTTTCAGTGCACGTGTTTCCTTTGTGGTGTATAACGTCACTATATTCCGTTCCTCAGCTACCAAAGAGGCACATCCTGCATCTTCTTTCCAGGAGAGAGCTTTAGAAGGGCTGATTTCCTTCCCATGACCGCAAAGGAGTCTGCAGCCCTATGGAGGAGGGTCTGACTGATAGCCTCCTAGGAAGCACAAGTGGAGAATAAGAGATGAATGTGGCTGTGTGCGGCTAGCCCACTCCTACATGAACCGTCAAAGAATTAGCAAGGCTGGAATCTGAAACTGGGGAGATATGTTTTCAGCCCATTACCCACTGGCGGCTAAGATCAGAGGTCATCAAACCTGTTTAGGTGAGAACAGCCTTGGTACTCAGTGGTCATCAGTGGGAGGAAATCATTGTCAATGGGCTAAGCAAGGATAGCCCAGTTTTTGAGCATTTATTGTGTAACCTTTGTAAAGCTTCGTACTGACCTCTTACTTAGTTAGCAGCCTTTCCACTGAGTGTCACAGAATACTGTAAATTGTGGCTAGCAAAATTGCAATGAGGGTGCTAGAACTGATGGTTCTTCAGGGCGAAACGTCAGATTTGAGGAAGCCATACTTGTTACCTGCGAGAATGTGACACAGGCCTCCTTGAAGTGGCGAGAGGCTGCGAGTGCCCTGTTAACCACCACTCATACTTGATACGGTGCCAAGGAACATGGAGAGTTTTCCTGCCTGGACTTCTGACCAGCCAGACCACCAACCTTGTGTGGTGCAGGACTTGGCAGCAGATGAGAGACAGCTGAACTGTGGGTGGGAATGTGACCCTCTCCAACCAAGCCTTATGTGTTTTGCTCAACAAAGGGGTCAGCGTCAGATGATCCCGATAAGCTCACCAGAAGAGCACCAGAAGACTCTTCTTGCAAAGCGGACATGCTGACCAGATGTTACTGCTTTGGGATAGGACTTGAGGAAGATTATTTGTTGGAACTGGAAAATGAGTGACAAGGGGAAGGTATACTCACAGTGAAGTGGTATCCAGAAAGAGGGCTCTTCAGAGGAAGGCAAGGACTTTAGTGACAACACCAAACACTGGACTAGTAGCTGAGGAGGCTTTGGAAGACGTGAAAAGATTAAAGAGACTCTGTCTGCCATGGAGACGCAGGCAGAGACTTCCCTACAGGATCTCTGTGAAGTGTGAAAGCTGTGGACGGTGCCTGCCTGTACGAGGTGACTGGCTCTTGTCCATTCCCTCCGACCTATCTGAAGGAGAGAGTCAGTCTGAAGCTGGGAGTTATACTGTGCATGCACAATAGAGAAACCTTGTAAATGAGTAGTCAGTTTAAAATGCCATAACTTTGCCATGACTGATACATTTTGTTGTCATGACCTTAATTTAATCATAAAATACTTTCTGTAATGTGATGTAATTAGGTTTAATATCGCGTGCGATTACCCAAAGGTGTCCTAGCGCTCGCATTCGAACCCAAATGAATCACCAGAGACTAAGATGGACTAGATAGAATTTGTTACGGATCTCTATAAGAAGCCAAGTTTTTAGCAATTCCCTAAATTGCAATAGATTGGATTGAGAGCGCTGGTTTGAAATAAGAGCATTCCAGAGTGCTGGCACTAAAGGAGAAGATCCTGCCAACCCATCTAGTTTTATTTATTCTGGGAACTGTTAGCATTCTGGCTGAGCTTGATCTAAGAACCTATGTGAGTGCCAGGAAAACATTTTCTTAAAATAATCTGGTACATCCCAATGAAGAGCTTTACGGACCTTACATAGTGCTTTAAAATTAATCCTAGTCCTGACTGGTAATCAATGAAGGTGCTGCGGGGATTGGGAAATACGGGCAAACTTAGGAATTGTCAAAAGCAGCCTAGCAGCTGCGTTTTTAAGAGAAGAGATTGAAGTCTTTTTACCAGGCGCTTTTGGGTGCACACATACAAGGCATTACAATAGTCAATCCTAGTAATAAGCACCACAATAACTGACTTTTGCAAGTCAAGAGGAATAAAGGGAAAGATCTTCTTCACAGTCCTAAGCAGGAAAAAACAAGAGGGACTTATTTGTCTTATTTGCTCAGAAAAGCACACTTTGGTGTCAAATATGTCTCCAAGATTTCTAGCTTATTGAACTGGGACAGAAAAAGGAACAATATTGGACGGCCAGACTGAGGAATTCCAGAAGGAGGAGTTGTTCCCAAAAAGCAAGACCTCAGTTTTATCAAGGTTCAGCTTCAAACAATTTCTTTGCATCCATTTCACAATATGAGACATGCAGCTACCGCAATTTGTATCCACCTCTTCCACATCAAAAGATATTGACACCACAATTTGAGTGTCGTCGGTGTAGGTAAATACTGCAAAGCCTTAACTGTGGATAAGATTGGCCAGAGGGGTGACATAGATATTAAAAAGCATGGGGCTGAGGGATGACCCAAGGCATACCACAAAGGAGGGAAACGACATCCGAGATGAAATCTTCCATCGCCACCACCTGCTCCCTCTCACATAAGAACGAGTTAAGCAATGCCAGTGCTGAATTCCTAAAGCCTAGCATCTCGAGCCAGTTAATGAGAAGTGAAAGGTTGACTGTATCGAAGGCGGCAGATAGATCTAGTAATATCAATGCAGCCTTCCCGCCATTGTCAGCCACCATTCTCATTTCCTCAGAGGCTCCCACTAAGGCTCACTCTGTACAATGATTTGCTCTTAAAACTGTACAGTGAGGAGTGAAGAAGCTGGTTGGAGTCCAAAAAAGATAGAATTTCCTCGTTCATAGCCTTCTCTAATATCTTAGCCGGAAGGATGAAGCGAAATATAGGCCTATAGCTTTTTACATCTTGTGGATCCAGTGAAGGTTTTTTTTTTTACAAAAGTAAGAATAGAAGCTTTTTTTCCAGAGAGGTGGAAACTATCTTGTGATCAAAATTTCGTTTGGTAAATACATAAGATGAGCAGTCCACTATCCTTTCTGATTTTATAAAATTGATCTGGGAGCTTTACAGAGTGGTTTATTGGTGTAGGTGTTGTGCAGGTACAGTTACCCCTTAACACACATTCTATGATGCTGTATTCCATCTCGGTTCTGTGCTAATGGGGAAGACAAGGCTGCCTTAAAAAAACACTGTGCCTCACCAGGAGCTTGTTCTGCGAGAATATGCCCGCCTGCGCAACCTGGCTTCCTACAGACGCACCCACTGGTGAATCAAGTAACACTGCTCGTTCCCCTGAATAAAGGCCTGGCATCAGCCGCGGCCCGTGGAGGGAGTTCGGTGGGGCAGGGAGGCGGTGCGGGGGAGGGGCAAGGTGGACAGTGGTAAACACCGGAATAGGAACAATTGCAGGTAAGTAAACAATTTTAAAAATAAAACGAATTTCGTACTGCGCGCTGCATCGCATTTTGCGATGCATGGTGCGCTACGAAATTCATTTTATTTATTAAATTGTTTACTTACCTGCAATTATCCATATTCCGTTGTTTACCACTGTCCACCCTGCCCCTCCCCCACAGTGCCTCCCTGCCCCACCTTACTCCCTCCACGGGCCGCGGCTGCCTGGCATAGAATTGGTGGATCAAATTGGCTGCATGAGGTGTTTATTGCCTGAAAGGCAATAGCGATTTGTGCCAATGGCAAGGATTAATGCTCCCTTTTCTACAAACTGCAGGCATTTAGGGGCATTTATCAACAGCCAGCCAGCTATCGCTGACAATTATCGCCATGCTAGCGCTGTATTAACAACGCATAGCGCAGTGGCGATAATTATTCCAGCTATATCGTTGTTTTCCAAGGAACATCGCTGGTTTTTCAGCGATGTTCCATGGAAAACAGCGATAACCTTGCTGATAAGACCATGTGGTCGTATCAGCATAATCCACCTCCAATGTAAAGTATAGGTAAGTCAGCATTTTTGCAGACTTAGGGGCTCATTTATGAGGCCGTGCTTCACTTTTACGCCGCCGGTGCGTCACTTTTTGTGACCCACCAGCATCGTAAATAATGTGCCTTGTTGCACCATATTTACAAAGTGACGCATCTAGGTAGATGCGTCACTTTGTAAACCCCTGCGCCACATTATACCTGCACCAGGTATAATGTATGCAAGGGGGGCGTATTGACGCAAGGAAGGGTCGTAGAAGTGACGCAGTGAAATCTATGAGATTTCACTGCGTCACTTTTAGGACGTCGTTGGGTCAAAATCTTGCGCCTGCCTCACAGCAGGCGTAAGACTGACTGTGGTATCTTCCACACAATAACCCCCGGCGCCTCGCATGTAATGGAGCTGCCCTCGCGGTGACATCATTTAGAATGTCACCGCGACTGGCATTCCAAGGCGAGCGCCGGGGACTTCGTGAGAGATGAGGCTGTGGCTGAGGTCGCAGGAGATGCAACGCTACGAATAGAGACTCTTGGTTTTAATACCCTTTGAGTCTGTCTTTAATCCATTACTGGTTTTCACACTGGCGACGAGGGTAAACCTGCCTGCGACCTCAACACGCCTGCGAGGAGAAGCCCAGCTGACTGCGTCGCACGGAAGCAAGTGTGACGGCAGACCTGACACGGGGATGCCCAGCTGACCGCCACACACGGAAGCGAGTGTGTCTGTAGGCGTCAGATCAGCAGCGGAAGGGAGTGGTGACTGCTCTGCGGGACATCGGGTGACTGACAGCGGAGAGCAGGCTCAGCGTAGTGAAGGCGCGGACTGCCGGGTCATCGTTGAAAGTAAGGCGATTCCACACACGGCGCGCACCCCAGCAGCACCCTTGCAGGTCGCGTCCAGCGGGCGTTGGCATCTACGCTAGAGGGGACGTGACTTTTCGGCTTTGGCATGTGGGGTAAGACGTACACCCGAAGTTGAGGTACGAGGGCGAGCTCCTTCCAGGAGCGCACAGGAGGTAGCGCGCATGGTTGGCGGTTGCAGTTTAATCCCGCCGCATCTGACTGAAACATAGCGCTGCGGGGAACAGGCTTGGCGGTGTGAATACAGAGTGCAGGACGTTGGAGGGCACGAAGGAGGAGCACGGGGGCGCAGCTAGTCAGCTGATGCACAGCCTGTCAGCTATACCGTATACCACCGTGTCCGAGCGGCAGTGTGGTTGGGAGAAGAAACAGGAATGTGAGGGGAATTAGCCGCGCTCTTTGCAGCAAGAATCTGCGACTGGAAGGTGGTTCACACTGGTAGGGTACAGCCGGATGTGCTTAGAGACCCGAAACTCTTTTGCCTCACGTGACTGGGTTTAAGCCAGGCTTCATTGAACACAAGGACAGCGTTTCAGGGTGCAGCAGGTGCAGTCAGCACCACAGCCACCACAGACACACACCCTGGAGTGTTTGTACCTCAACCCCATACGTAGAAAACTGTGCAAGATTTTCTTTTTGTCTGCCTGTGGTAGTGTCTCTGAGGGGATTTCAGGATAAAGAATGTGTACTCTTTGCTAAACCACCCTCATTTATCTCCTCAGTGTAATTGTGCCTAGCGGGTGGGTGTTTTCTCAGGGCGTTAGCAGGCGATAGTTTACACGCAGCAATGCAGAGTGTGACCCCTCCACCCTTTTTCTTGACCACCCCAGGGGATCCCAATATCCAGTGGAAGAAATGGAAAAAGGTGTTTGTTAATTATGCCACTGTGTGTGGGCCGAACTTGGGTTTGGAGAGGAAGGTTGCGTTATTAGCCTATTATCTTGGTGCGGAGGGTGAGGAAGTCCTAGATCATCTCCCGGAATTAGGGGCACAGGAGTCTAGAGGTCTCAATGAGTTTGAGGTGAGCCTCAAGAAGTTAGACTTGCACTACCTTCCCAAGACTAGCACGATTATGGAGAGGTACCACTTTGGGAAGAGGACACAGAGAGAAGGAGAATCGATAGAGGACTTTGTGTCTGAGTTAAGGAAGTTAGCCGCCACTTGCAAATTTGGTGGAGCAAGCGAAGAAAGAATCAGGGACCAATTTGTTTTGGCATGTAGAGTGGAACGAGTGCGTGAAGAGCTATGGCTCAAGGATGACCCGCCACTCCGGGAGGTGCTCATTGTAGCTAAGCAGGTAGAGCATATGCTTCAGTGCGTCAAAGAAATAAAGCAGGATGCAGGGGAGAAGAGAAATGAGGAAAAGGCCAGTGTCAGTGAGGTAGAGACTGAATGTGAGACTGTGTCAGTAGTCAAGGGCCAGAAGGTAGTGAGTAAAGAATACAAAGAAGGCAGGCCGGGGGGAGCGTTTAGAGGCACATGCTATAGATGTGGCAAGCAGGGGCACCTAGCTAACGACAAGGAGTGTCCTGCTCTCAGGTTCACGTGCAACAAGTGTGGGAAGAAAGGGCATTTCAAGCAGTACTGCAAGAGTGGGCAGGGAGTCGGCAGGCAAGGTAGGGACAGGACGAATGTAGTGTGCGACGAGATCGTTGTACAGGTACAGGATGTACTAGCCTCCAGTCCCAGCAACCCTGTGTTTGCGGAAATTGTGGTGCAGGTTGAGGGAGGACAGGTCACCAGTCCCAAAGACACCATAAAGGTTGGGGAGGTGGAGATGGAAGCATTGTTTGACTCCTGTTCCAGAATAACTATCATTAATGCCAAAGAGTTCTCACGTGTGTCTAAGGGGAGGATTACCTTGAGAAGAATGGATCTTAGGCCAGGGGGGTACGCTGGTCGCCCCATCTCCATGAAGGGCTATTTCCTTGGGAAAGTAGAATACAGCAACAGAACTACAGTCTCCAAGGTGTATGTGTCCACGGTAGGAGATAACATTTTGGGGTGGCAGGCACAGAAAGAGTTAGGGGTCTATCTGAATCCTAACTGTGATCCTCAGATTCTTATACAAGAGATCACTGAACGCAAAGCAGAGGTGGTGACAGAATTCCAAGAGGTGTTCAGGGAAGAACTAGGGTGCCTAAAGAACTACTGCCACAAAATAAGACTGAAGGAGAACGCCAAGCCCGTCGTAGCCAAAGTCAGGAGGCTCCCCATTGCCATCCAGGAGGAGGTCAAGGCTGAACTGGAGAAACTGTGCAAGGCCGGAGTCATCGAACCAGTGGAAGCAACTGAGTGGTTGGCCCCCATTGTCGCAGCCAAAAAGAAGGATGGGTCGGTCCGGCTCTGCATAGACTTAAGGGCGTTGAATAAGGAGGTCGTGGTTGACCGCTATCCCTTACCCAACATCACCCAGATGATGAGCATGCTCGAAGGTGCCAAGGTATTCTCTACCCTCGACCTCACCTCAGCATACTTCCAAATAAGACTACACGAGGAGTCCCAAGAACTCACAGCATTCGTGACACCCATGGGCGCGTACAAATTCAAAAGAATGCCATTCGGGCTAGTCTCAGCGGCTGCTGTGTTTCAGAGGATCATGGGCAACATGCTGAAGGGCATCCCAGGCGTCATGTGCTACCAGGACGACGTACTCGTATTTGCAAAAAACCACGAGGAGCACGATGGCAGACTGAGATGTGTGCTGGAGAGGTTTCAGTCTCATGGCCTCACAGTGAAAAGAGACAAGTGTGTGTTTGGCTGTGCTGAACTAGACTTCCTGGGACACAAGGTGACGACTGAGGGTATCTGTCCGAAAACTGAATTGCAAAACACCATCGTGAACCTGACACCCCCCAAGGGCAAGGACGAGATTAAGTCATTCATGGGGATGTTGGAGTTTTACGGGAAGTTCATAAAGAACCTGGCGGGGAGAACATATGCCATCAGGTTACTGCTAAAGAAGGAGAATGAATTCCAGTGGAGTCAAGAGTGCCAGAGGGAATTTGAGGACGTAAAGAAGGCACTCGCAGAGGCCCCCAGTTTGAAGTCGTACATACCCAACCGGGCAACCATAGTTACCACCGACGCAAGTGCGAAAGGGTTGGGGGCTGTCCTCACCCAAGTTGGAGATGAAGGAGAAGAAACCATAGCCTTTGCATCAAGGTCACTCCAAAAGTCCGAGAACAACTACTCGGTTATCGAGAAAGAGGCCTTGGCGGTATCCTGGGCGTTGGGAAAATTCAGAGACTTCCTGTGGGGAACTCAGTTCACCCTCCGAACTGACCACAAGCCGTTGGTGGAGGTATTCAGTAGGAAGGGTTTGGATGCCATCTCCAGCAGGATAAGGAGGTGGGTAGTCGGCCTTCAAGAATACACCTTTGACGTTGAGTACGTCCCTGGAACACAAAACCTGGCAGCTGATTGCCTATCCAGGCTCGTTGGTGATGAAGTAATGAGGGAGGAGCAGGAAAAGGCGGATCGAGACGAAGAGGACCTCCAAGTAGAGGATGTCTGCATCATCCAGAAGGCATTGGGAGAAGAGACATGGAGGAAGGCGATAGAAGAAGACAAAACGTTGGAGGAAATTTACGAAAGAGTAAGAGACGGTTGGAAGCACGGGGACAAACAGGATGAAAACTTACGACCATACTTGGCCATTAAAGACGAGTTGTCCATAATAGACGGATGTCTATTCAGGGGTACAAGACTGGTACCTCCTGCAGCCGTGAGGAATAATCTGGTCGAATTAGCCCACGAGGGACATTTGGGCATCACCAAAACCAAACAGAGACTCAGGGAAAGCTACTGGTGGCCAAGCATGGATCTGATCACGGAAAGGAGAATCAGAGAGTGCATCCCGTGCAGCAGCAGCGACAAGGTCCTAAGGCAACAGACGCCACCCATGGTGTGCAGGCCGCCCCCTTCAGGACCGTGGGTCGAGTTGGCACTGGACATCGTAGGCCCCATGTCGGGAGAACAGCGGACACCCTACATCTTGGTGCTAGTAGATTTGTACTCCAGGTGGCCAGAGATAAAGTTTGTCAGCGAAGTCACGACCAAGACAGTCATCAACTTTCTGGAGGAGGTGTTCATCCGAGAAGGCCTACCCAAAAACATTTTGACGGATAACGGTGTACAGCTGTGTTCCAAAGAGATGGAGGACTTCTTGGAGGGAAGAGGCATCAGACACAAGCGTTGCGCTCTGTACCACCCCGAAACGAATGGCATGGTCGAACGCTTTAACAAAACCCTCAAAGAAAGCATTCAATTGGCAAAGGCCAGTGGCATAAGTTGGAAGGAGGAGGCGTGGAGACGGCTAGAGGCATACAGGTTCACGCCACATCAGACAACAGGAGTCACCCCGTTTGAATTGCTCCGCGCCAGGATACCCAACACTAAGTTGACCCCGGGATGGATGGAGTGGCACAAGGGGTGGTCGGACCGATCTAAAGAAGCTGAGAGTTTGGAGAAACAGAAGGAGGCCATGGAAAAGAGAAAAGAAGGTTATGACCGACACAAAGCCGTGCAGGATGTGAGATTCAAGGTGGGAGACAGCATCAAAATCAGGGCTCCAACAGGGAAGGCAAGTTGGTCGGAATACACCAGCCCAACCAAGATCACCAAATTATTCAAAAATGCGGTCAAGACTCAAGAAGGGAAAATATGGAACCTGGGAAGGGTTGTGAGGTACCATCCACCCGAGAATCCAAGGGGAAGGGAGGGGGAGGGAGACCATAGGCAGGACCCCAGTCCCACCGCTAAGAGGCAAACCTTGGCTTCCCCCACAACCGGCAGGCCTGTCAAGAGGGTGACCAGACCCCCTAGATATTTTGATCAATATGTAACTTTTGGCATATTTTCAGTGGTGCCAGCCTCTTATCAGATGTAGTAAAATGTTGACTGTCTCACACCACTTTTGGTGTCACTGTACCACCAAGCACGTTCTACTGTTTGCATTACACTTGTGTTTTACTCTCCACAGGGAAGGGGGATGTGTGGTATCTTCCACACAATAACCCCCGGCGCCTCGCATGTAATGGAGCTGCCCTCGCGGTGACATCATTTAGAATGTCACCGCGACTGGCATTCCAAGGCGAGCGCCGGGGACTTCGTGAGAGATGAGGCTGTGGCTGAGGTCGCAGGAGATGCAACGCTACGAATAAAGACTCTTGGTTTTAATACCCTTTGAGTCTGTCTTTAATCCATTACTGGTTTTCACACTGACGCAGGCCCTTTCACATGGGGCTTGCCCCATGTGAAAGGGCGCATTGCTGGAGTTGCGTCACTTTTGTGACACACTCCAGCAATGCGTCACTTTTGCGCTTAAAGATACATCAGAAATACTGACGTATCTGTAACTCCTTGCGACATGATGCATCATACATTAAATATGACGCATCATTGGTGTCGCAAGGAGTGCGCAGTGAAAAGTGACGCATCGCTGTTTTCACGCAGCGATGCGTCACTTTTCATAAATGAGGCCCTTAGTTTTTAGCGAAAAACACAGTTTTCGCCAAAAACTAACGTCTGCAAAAATGCCTGGGCCTCCTTGTAAATATCGTGATGTGCACATCAGTAATATTTACAAGGTTGTTCTTCCCAGTGACGCCCACTTTGCATCTTATTAGAGAGGCAAAGGGAGCCGTCGGGTAAAAAGGTGCTAACATGCGCTAATGCATGTTATCACCCTCTTGTTAATAGGGTGAACACATTATCTCTGCTTTTTTGGCTTTTAAAGCCAAAAAAGCGGAGATAAGGCCCTTGATAATATGCCCCTTAGATCTTTGCGTAAATAAGTGTGAACTGCTTCTTTTATTTATGCTAAACTCGGACAGAAATGTTATTTGCAAGATGTTTGGTTTTGTCTAAGTATAGATGATTGAGAAAGGTTTGGTAGCATTGCCACTTTTAATACAGGTTTGTATCAGGTGAGACAAAATAAGAAAGAGCGGCCCTGTGGATATTCGCTACTTACAATGCACATCAAGAAATTGCAATACAGGAAAGATAACTAATAAACGCCATTGCTTGCTCCGAATGAAGAATGCCTCTTAATGAAGTGCTGTAGCATCTCACGGCTTTGATAACAATATGATTTTGTGCACCGTGGGCAGAGCATGCTCCTATGTTCTGCCGGGGTCGTGCTCCCCACCATCAGCAAGAGCTAATGACAGCACCTGCGCGCGCCCTGCGGTCCACAGCTCGAGGTAAGGGGGGGCTGGTTTAAATTAAGCGCTGCCTCGAGGTCTGTGCACTCGAACTTGCTTCAGTCCTTATCTAACCCGGGAGAAGCAGCCGGTAATTGAATGTGTCTGCCCAGTCAGCGGGCTGCAGTGAGATTCAAACACTTTGCTGTATCCAGCGGAGAGGAAAAAACAGATTGACGGTTAGTGTGAAAAGTAGTAAAAAAGGTGTGACCTGTTCCAACTTCCTGTCAAACAGACGTGGAAATTAAATCCGAGGGGACCCAGTATGCAACAAACAACTTTTGGGCCAGTTGGGGTGCGTTGAACTGAGACGCGAAGCCGAAGGGGCTTATTTACAAGCCCCTTGTGCCACCTTTGCGTCACTTTTCCCATCTTAAAAATGATGCCAAAGTGGCGCAAGGGGCTTGTAAATAAGCCCCGAACTCTTTTGTAGTGCCTTGTGCACGGCAGGCGAGTGAACGCTGTATGCGTAACATCGCGAGCCTCGCGCCACCGGGCACAGCAATCACCAGCCGCGGTCGGTAGGAGAGTACCTGCCGGGCGGTGACGTGGGGAGAGGCAGGGTGGGGGTTAGTAATGTATGGATAATGGAGGTTTGCAGGTAAGTAAGCATTTAAATGAATCAAACGAATTTCGTTGTTGCGCGCACCGCATCCCCAAATGCAATGCAGTGCGCGCAACGAAATTCATTTGATTTATTTAAATGTTTCCTTACCTGCAAACCTCCATTATCCATACATTACTAACCCCCACCCTGCCCCTCCCCCTCCCCAAGTCACCGCCCCGGCAGGTACTCCCCTACTGACTGCGGCTGGCAATCACAGGAGGCAATACCGTTGCTATGACACTGCAGGGTTTTGCTTTGTCTCGTGATAATACCCCCACGTATTCCCCTCTCTGGGGGTCGCTGTGGAAGCCAACATGGCACCAGTGCATGCTATTCCCCGAACGGTTTGGAGCTGCGGGACCCTGGATAACGCATATGGCCAGAATGGGGATTACCGCAGCTCTAGGAGCGATAGCCTGGTTATTTCACCCTGGTATTTGGAGTGTTCCATAGCGCCTGGCATGGGGGCTCTCCCAACGAAAGTAAAGCGCAGGTGAATGCAGTGACCAGATCCCTCGCGTGCACGTCGTTAGCAGTAGGGTGCATGCCTCTGTTGAGCTCCTTGGGTGGCAGTGGTGGGTATGGCCTTGGTAGGGTGGGAAGGTATCTCTTACATTGGGGGGCAGTTGCATGTGGGTGTCTTGGAAGGCCTAATTACCAATGTCTTACGTGTAGAGGAGTGATTCACCAGGCAGACGTATAGGACAAGTCTGCTTGAGCCAGGAGAGGCAGAGGCCACACCCAAAGAATGAAGACCGAAAGCATGTCTGATGACACGGGTGCTCCTAAGTGCGGCGCCTTTGAGGAAGGCTCTGGCTTGGTAGGACTTGTCCCAGGTTATGACACAATCTGAGGAAGGCTCCCAAGAGCTGGACATGTTGGTTAGTTCAAGCCAGATCCACTGATAGGTGATCTCCTGGGATGCCAGCTTACCCATGGACCAGCACGGCCAGGTGGCACTGGCACGAGGAATGTATGAGGCCGACCACATGACGCTAGAAGGCCCTAATTTAAGGCACTTTATGCACCTGAAAGATCAACAATTTGTGCTGGTGGAAAGTCAGCAAAAGTGACGCAAACTGGTGCAAAGTGTTGATTTGGGATGCCTACAAGTATCGTGGCTTAACGCAATGAACTTCTTTGTGCTACTTTGTGTCAAGGGGACCATCTCATGGATGTTTTTGATGCAATAGCCTATCTAACATTAGAAGACAGGACTTTGTGCCAAAAAATATGCCTCCTTGAGGAAGAAACAAAGTAGGAGAACAATTTTATTATCTACAAACCTTTCACAATTTGCATGTGTTGGACTTGGCCCTTCTGGCTGGTTCACCCCTAAACTTTTTGCTTTTAATGGTGACCTGGTGATGATGATTTTTGGGTTCTGCGCACTTTCACTGTGTCACAGTGGAAAGTGCGTGCGCACTCTGAGTGCGTGGAGTAAGGTTGGCCTGCCCTCCCCTAGGAATGCATGGGGAATGTATGTGTCCCTGGTAGTTCCTGATGCGTGGGGTGTACGGGCTCGAGTCTGATTGAATGCTGCGAGATGATGTATGCGGAGTGTATGTGTCTAGTGTGGAAGTGCCACTTCTAGACATGGCTGTGTGTGTGCTGTAAAGGTGCTGGCGTGTAATTGGCTGGAGCTGGCTGGGATGCCAGGCTCCATGAGTCATGATGGGTCTGCCCGGTGGTGAGTGTGGAGATTAGCATGCGGATGGCTGGGGAGGAGTGCACTTGGGTCCTGAATAGGGCTGGGCTTTCCCTACACAATTATGGCTCCGCCCCCTGTGGTGCGTCTAACGACCCTAGCCTCCCTAGTGAATGAAAAGGGTGGTTGAGCCCATCAAGGGTGCTCCAAAACCAGCTGCGACTGGTTTCTCCCCCACCCTGCACCTACAGACAAAGGGTTTTTCAGTATAAAAAGGGGCTGTGTCCCCATGAATGTTGTTCTGTTCCAGGATCCTGTCTGAGGGGGGCTGTTGCTGTGCTGGGCGCCAGGAGGACCGCCACTTGGACTGCCTCCCTGCCTGGAGGCCCAGTGAGCTGGCTCTGGGCCCAGCCTTGCCCCCACTGCCTGCCTAGAAGGACTTTGCTGGAGTTTATTCCTGCCCTAGGGCCGAGAGTGCTTTACTTTTACCCCTAGCGCCTGGGAGCGCTTTATTGCCTTTATAGCGCTTGGGAGTGAATTGTTTGCAGGAGGCCGGTGCCTACCTGGCATTGCCCGCGGGATTTTCCTCCCTAGCGCTTGAGAGCGCTGTATTTTCCTGCTAGCGCTTTGGGAGCGCTTTACTTATCTTTAAAGCCGGTGCCCACCCGGCATTGCCTGGCGAAATTGTCCCCGTTGCCGCCCGGCCGCGACCAGGAAGTCAGGCAGGCCGGGGGCGGGACTGTGGGACACCCCGTGACATCATTCCCCGGGCCACGCTCTGATTGGCTGCCGGCCCGGGACCTGACTGGAGAGGAGGGAGGCACAGGAAGCAGCCTTCGTTGACTGTCCCGAGGCTCCCGAGCGAAGGGAGAGCCCCAGGAAAAGAGAACAGTCCAGCCGCAGCCCCGGAGAGTCCCAAGGAGCGGGAGCTCTCCGTCTACAGCCGCCACCCAGAAGAGCCCAGCAGAGAGGAGCTGACGCCGCGAGGAGCCGCCGCTTCTGACAGCCGGTGAGTGCGGGCAGGCTCCGGGTCGCTCCTCTCCTCGGGGAAGTGCCGTGGGCTCAGAGGCAGGTTGGTGTGCTCAGAGTGGCCCCGGTTGGCAGCGGGCCGCTCCCACGATCTCCGGGGGCCTATTTTGTTTACGAGCCCTGTGAGGCTCCCAAGCCCCTTTGTTCTCGAGTCTAGGAAGGACTCCAACGACGCCCCAGTTGTTGGCCAGCACCTTAGAGGCTCACAGCGCCGCATTTGTTTCCAAGCCCACGAGGGGCTCAAGGCGCTATTTGTTCACGGAGCCCCGTGGCTCCAAGAGGGCACCAGTGTGGGAGAGCCCACGAGAGGCTCAAGCTGCACCCTTGTTTGTTTTGCGAGCCCAGAGAGGGTCATGGGGGCAAGATTTCTTTCCTTAGAGCCCTGAGAGGCTCCCACCTTGCCCCTGAGTGGTTCTTGAGCCCACTTGGCTCCAACGTGTGGCCCCATTGTTTGCACCAGTTGCCCAGCACTTTGTGGGCAACTGCTACGTTTAGGCCCCTGACTTTGGGACACAGGGCGTCCTAGCCCCAACAAGGCCAGTTGGCCTAGGGACAGTCACAGGTGGTGAATAATGTGATTTTTGCGCAATTGTGTTCTTTGATACACCTCTGAATGTTTTTAGGCATCATGTGTTTTCCTTCCCTGCACCTCTGAATGTGTTGTTTATGCATCATGTGCCTTGTTCCTTACACCTCTGAATGTATGTTATGCATCATGTGTTATGTGCTTATACCCCTACAGGTATTGTGATACTTAGGTGGTTGTTCTCCTAGTACAGGTGGTGCTAGTGAGGTCCTGGTTACCAGCGGTTACTGGTTGTGTGCTATTTTTTTTGCTACAGTGATTTTCTATGCTATGTTCTAAAAGTGTTACTTCTAAAAGTGCTGATTCCTGACAGTGGTCCAGGTGGCCCTGTCTTGTACATATCCCCTGTAAATTCTGCCCGTGCCTCTTGGCACATTGTAAAGTGTGTGTTTTTATCTAATGTGTTTTGGTGTAATACAAAGGCTATTTTTATACATAACCTTGTGTGGAGTTTCCTTTGTGGTGGGCCTTGGGTGTTGTTGCTGGGGGTGCGTGCGCAAACACTTAACGCACATTGCCTCCACGTTTAGCCTTACTGCTCGTGCTACGTTGCCAAGGGGGTGAGCAGGGGTTATCTTGGCGTGTAACTCCCTTGCCCTGACGTGGAAGTGGTGGTCTCTGACTGACTTTGGCGCAAGCCCTGGCCAGCCAGGGATCCCATTTCTAACATTGGCAGGCAGCGAGATGGATCCAGATTTGTGTTTGCGTTGTACCACAGTGGCAACTGGCCGCACCACAAAACTCTGCATTTTAGATAAATCACATTTTTGGGGACTATTGTTTTTGAAGTTCCATTATTTTCTTCTCCTGAAGGTATCATTGTGCAATTGTGTCCAGTACATTTGTCCCCCGCCCTGCGCCCAAAGTTGGTACCTGTGTCACGTGTGGTCAGGTTCGGGAATCAGGGGTGGTAGAAACTGCCTTACCAGTCCGAGGGGAGGGTTGTGTGTGGATGAATGGTGTGTGGCACTAGACAAGTGAGTGTGAGTTCTCTGGGATAGAGATCTTGCTGAATCCTTTGTGAATTGTGTACTCCTGTGTTAAGCTCAGACCCCTAGGTTCCCTGTGTAATCTTTTCTCTAGAACGTCCGCCAAAATGGAGCCTGCTTTTGATTTCTGTGATCTGTTTAGATACAGTATGGGAGAGTTGGTAAGGTTCTGTGAAGAGAGAGACATAGGGGTGGATGAGTCAGACACTCAGTCCGAACTGAGGAACAGCCTGATCCTATGGCAAAAGGTTCAGGGGGATCTTGAGTGCAGTGAGGAGGGAGAAGATGACAGTGCATGGACGCCAGCAGATAGAGAAGACCCCATAGATAGGGAGTCCCTTGCTGGGTCCAGTAGCGGAGGCAGCGCCTCATCCCTTTCTCTGTCCCCAGAGGAGTGGTTGGATAGGAGGGAGTACCAGCTGGCTATGGAGAAGCTCAGGTTAGAACATGCCAGAGAGATAGCGCAGCTGGGTGTGCAAGGGAGAATTTCAGAGGCTGAGAGGGCCTTGGCCGGGGAGAAGATAGCCCTAGCAGGTAGACTATCCCCTGAGCGCAGTTTTAGTTTTCTGGGCTCCCCAGGGAGGGTTGAGTCCAGTGGTGGCAGCTATATAGATTTCAGTGTAGGAAATCCCAGTCCCAGTTCCCACAGTCTGGTACCTGTTTCCCAAGAGGAGGAGTATAGGTTGAAATTCAGGGGCAGTAGGAAACTGTCTCACCAGTCTTGGGAGGAGTTTGAGGATGAATGTTGTGGAGCACTGTGGGCTTGGGTAGAGGTTCACACTGACTCTGATTTTGACACCCTGCTTAATATGGTTCTCAAAGAGCAGGTGCTCAGTTGTTGTTCACCAGGGTTGCGAGAACACCTGTTGGGGTGTGGATTGTCTGACGCATGTGAGCTTGCAGATGTAGCAGACTGCTGGGAAAGTGCTAGAGGTTCTCTAGAGTCATTGGTGAGTGATTCCAAAAGTAGTGGTTCAGGTATCTTCCAACCCAGCATGGTGGGAGAGGCTCAGTGTAGCCCAGCTAGGTCCCAGGATAGCGAGGAGGGTGTAGGGGCTCACTGCCTGGCTCAGTGGAGCAGGAGTGAGAGGGAGACCGGGGGTCCCCAAACGCCCGAAGCCCTGCCTCAGGACTTGGATGGTTTCTGTAGGGAACACCAGGTTGGGGACCTAGGCTGTCCTGTTAGTCCATTTGAGGAAGATCTCCTAGTGAGTAGAGGACCTGGAGCGTCTGTAAACAGAGCTCCTGTGGTTCCAGAGTCTGGCAGTACCGCTCCGGTAGGGAGGGTACAGGAGTCCAGCGTGAGGAGTGATTGGGGGATGAGTTTCCCAGTGGATGCACCAGTGGACCAGGGACTAGCCAGTTGGGCTAGATCTTCTTGGGGGGACCCGGGTGGCGCCACTTCTGGTCTGGGGGATCTCCACGTACTGTCAGGTGGACAGGGGACGGGAGATCTGCACCAGACAGACAGTCACACAACATATGTGTCATTTGTTAGCCTCCGGGGGATGGTGTGTAAGTCCCCAGAAGTCCTGGAGTGCCAGGCAATTGTTCCACCAAAGGTTTTAGACCAGAGGTTGGGAGGTCAGGTTCAGGATCAGCCTGACCTGAAGGGTAGGATGACTGTAACCAGTGTCCTGACCGGTTCTTCTTCCAGAGGAACCTCTCCAGTTGGGAGAGGGCAGACCTCTGGAAGGGGGTGCAGAGGGTGGGAGAGCCCACCTCTGACCACGGTGAAACCTGAGGGGTTAAACCCTGGGTTGGAATGGCGTTCTAGGTGTACCCCTCGCCGGAGGAGGAAGACCCCTAGGAGAAGAGGTAAGGGGAGGAGAGCCTTCCCTGAGACTCCTGGTCCGCCTGAGGTTGTAGACCCTAGGCTGGAGAACCAGTGGCAGTCTAGTCCTGTCTTGCAGACAGGAAGAGTGGAGAATGGCTACTATGTGCCAGGGGTTACTACCCCCCGCTCTGCGAATAGGAAAGGACCAGTGGCACCTGGGTGGCCCAGGGCCTGGTCCTGGCCGCAGACAGCTTGGGAGTACCAGTGGGGTAGCCCAGTTGGTCCAGACAGTGTTTTGAGAAGGAATCCCATGGGTACAACGTGGCGTAGAACCGGAGGGTGTCCCTGCAGTTGCGGGCCCGCGTCCGTGTTCTATCGCCCCAAGCAGGGAAGTCCATCACGGTGGTGATTGGTCTCCCCTGCGTTTTGGCTGGAAGGGGGTTGTGTTGGACTTGGCCCTTCTGGCAGGTTCACCCCTAAACGTTTTGCTTTTAATGGTGACCTGGTGATGATGATTTTTGGGTTCTGCGCACTTTCACTGTGTCCCAGTGGAAAGTGCGTGCGCACTCTGAGTGCATGGAGTAAGGTTGGCCTGCCCTCCCCTAGGAATGCATGGGGAATGTATGTGTCCCTGGTAGTTCCTGATGCGTGGGGTGTACAGGCTCGAGTCTGGTATGTGCGGACACGTGTGATTGAATGCTGCGAGATGATGTATGCGGCGTGTATGTGTCTAGTGTGGAAGTGCCACTTCTAGACATGGCTGTGTGTGTGCTGTAAGGTGCTGGTGTGTGATTGGCTGGAGCTGGCTGGGATGCCAGGCTCCATGAGTCATGATGGGTCTGCCCGTGGTGAGGTTGGAGATTAGCATGCTGATGGCTGGGGAGGTGTGCACTTGGGTCCTGAATAGGGCTGGGCTTTCCCCACACAATGCTGGCTCCACCCCCTGTGGTGCGTCTAACGACCCTAGCCTCCCTAGTGAATGAAAAGGGTGGTTGAGCCCATCAAGGGTGCTCCAAAACCAGCTGCGACTGGTTTCTCCCACACCCTGCACCTACAGACAAAGGGTTTTTCAGTATAAAAAGGGGCTGTGTCCCCATGAATGTTGTTGTGTTCCAGGATCCTGTCTGAGGGGGGCTGTTGCTGTGCTGGGCGCCAGGAGGACCCCCACTTGGACTGCCTCCCTGCCTGGAGGCCCAGTGAGCTGGCTCTGGGCCCCGCCTTGCACCCCTACCTGCCTAGAAGGACATTCCTGGAGTTTATTCCTGCCCTAGCGCTGAGAGCGCTTTACTTTTACCCCTAGCGCCTGGGAGCGCTTTATTGCCTTTATAGCGCTTGGGAGCGCTTTGTTAGCAGGAGGCCGGTGCCCACCTGGCATTGCCCGCGGGATTTTCCTCCCTAGCGCTTGAGAGCGCTGTATTTTCCTGCTAGCGCTTTGGGAGCGCTTTACTTATCTTTAAAGCCGGTGCCCACCCGGCATTGCCTGGCGAAATTGTCCCCGTTGCCGCCCGGCCGCGACCAGGAAGTCAGGCAGGCCGGGGGCGGGACTGCGGGACACCCCGTGACATCATTCCCCGGGCCGCGCTCTGATTGGCTGCCGGCCCGGGGAGAGGAGGGAGGAGCAGGAAGCAGCCTTCGTTGATTGGCCCAAGGCTCCCGAACGAAGGGAGAGCCCCGGGAAAAGAGAACAGTCCAGCCGCAGCTACGGAGAGTTCCGAGGAGCGGGAGCTCTCCGTCTACAGCCGCCAGCCAGAAGAGCCCAGCATAGAGGACCTGACGCCGCGAGGAGCCGCTGCCTCTGACAGCCGGTGAGTGCGGGCGGGCTCCAGGTCGCTCCTCTGCTCGGGGAAGTGCCGTGGGCTCAGAGGCAGGTTGGTGTGCTCAGAACGGCCCCGGTTGGCAGCGGGCCGCTCCCATGATCTCCGGGGGCCTATTTTGTTTACGAGCCCTGTGAGGCTCTCGAGCCCCTTTGTTCTCGAGTCCAAAAAGGACTCCAACGACGCCCCAGTTGTTGGCCAGCGCCCGAGAGGCTCACAGCGCCGCATTTGTTTCCAAGCCCACGAGGGGCTCAAGGCGCTATTTGTTCACGGAGCCCCGTGGCTCCAAGAGGGCACCAGTGTGGGAGAGCCCACGAGAGGCTCAAGCTGCACCCTTGTTTGTTTTGCGAGCCCAGAGAGGCTCGTGGGGGCAAGATTTATTTCCTTAGAGCCCTGAGAGGCTCCCACATTGCCCCTGAGTGGTTCTTGAGCCCACTAGGCTCCAACGTGTGGCCCCATTGTTTGCACCAGTTGCCCAGCACTTTGTGGGCAACTGCTATGTTTAGGCCCCTGACTTTGGGACACAGGGTGTCCTAGCCCCAACAAGGCCAGTTGGCCTAGGGACAGTCACAGGTGGTGACTAATGTGATTTTTGCGCAATTGTGTTCTTTGATACACCTCTGAATGTTTTTAGGCATCATGTGTTTTCCTTCCCTGCACCTCTGAATGTGTTGTTTATGCATCATGTGCCTTGTTCCTTACACCTCTGAATGTATGTTATGCATCATGTGTTATGTGCTTATACCCTTACAGGTATTGTGATACTTAGGTGGTTGTTCTCCTAGTACAGGTGGTGCTAGTGAGGTCCTGATTACCAGTGGTTACTGGTTGTGTGCTATTTTTTTTGCTACAGTGATTTTCTATGCTATGTTCTAAAAGTGTTACTTCTAAAAGTGCTGATTCCTGACAGTGGTCCAGGTGGCCCTGTCTTGTACATATCCCCTGTAAATTCTGCCCGTGCCTCTTGGCACATTGTAAAGTGTGTGTTTTTATCTAATGTGTTTTGGTGTAATACAAAGGCTATTTTTATACATAACCTTGTGTGGAGTTTCCTTTGTGGTGGGCCTTGGGTGAGGTTGCTGGGGGTGCGCAAACACTTAACTCACATTGCCTCCAAGTTTAGCCTTACTGCTCGTGCTACGTTACCAAGGGGGTGAGCAGGGGTTATCTTGGCGTGTAACTCCCTTGCCCTGACGTGGAAGTGGTGGTCTCGGGCTGACTTTGGCGCAAGCCCTGGCCAGCCAGGGATCCCATTTCTAACAGCATGTGTGCTGCACTGTACATTATATGACATTTTATATGACCTTTTAAAGAGGTCCTACACAGCCATTGAGATATTTTGTGAAGGTGGGAGTAGGTCTGTCAAAAGGAGGAGTCACTTAGGGGCAGTAATATTGCACTTGGTAGGAAGATTGTCAAAATGTGTGGTGCTGTGGGTGTGTTCAAGAATGGTGCAAGGATTCTTAGTGATCTAGGCAAAATAGATTTTTCTCCTCAGCCTCTCCCATGTACCAAAAATGCAATATTTTGGAGATCATGTGGTTATTCCATCATTAAGTTGCACCTGAGGGATTCTGCCTTGCCTTATAAAAACTCAGTACCTTGATATGTAGTGATATGCCTTCTATGTACATGTGGTTGCAGGTGGTGGGCACCAGCACTTATTTTTGGGGACTTATTTTTCATCATCAGCATTATACCCAGAGAAAGGTAGAGAAAAAAGCATAAGACGGAAGAAGCATGAGAGAGATAGGAAAATGGTTACAAAGAGAGAAAGGATGAAAAAGGACCTGCAAGAGTGATAGTAAGAGGAAGCACACTGTGATTAATGTTTTACACAGTATGCACTGCTGCTTTCACATCGTGACCTTTTGATCAGGCATATGAATGGAACCTCCCACCAACCATAACCAATCAAGCAACTCAGTAAACCTTTAGTGAATTTTTCTCATACGGAAAAATCTCCTTTTCAATTATAGTTTGACTGTAAGCATGTTGTATGATGGATATTCAGGTAAGTGAGGTTTCCAGTTTTATCCTGTGTGCCCTATTTGGTGTCCACCTAGGCTGAACGCTTTTTATATATTGCTCCTCGCTCACAGCTGAATCATGTGGCCTATCTCAGCTCTTTTGCTGACAGCACAGATAAATCATGCATGCACTGGTAAGTGCTGTTACCCATGGAATGCAACTTGCAACTTAGAGGTTAAATAACCAATTTGGAAAGCAGACGATAGTGTATGTGTAAGAAATTAGGTTATTAGTTGAGAAGGGTGGATACCTGCACTCAAATAAAAACACACTTCTTGTCAGGGTGAACTACAAAAGTCACTACATGAATCTGTGTTTAACCATTTTGTAGCTTGGCACAAAGCAGTCAGGCAATATGTAAAGTATTTATGCAGCCCATGAATAGTAATAAAGTGAAAATACAACACAAGAAAAATCCCCGAAAATTAGAGTCATTTTCAATAAATAAAATGATACCAAAATGATCAAAATCCAATCAGTACAACCGGAGGTAGGAGTTTTAAGTGAAAATAGCACCAAGAAGCACAAAGCGCCACTGACAGTCATCTGATAACCATAGAACATAGAAAAATCACAAGATCAAGTCAGCTGCGATGAAGCTTGGGTCAGATACGGGGAGCATGTTGGTCCCTCTGGAGAGATATCTCCTCAAGTCCAACATGAGAGTTCTGTTTGCATTGGGGAGGCTGCAAGGAGTAGGCTGTTGGTGCGAGGAGCAGGTTGAGTGTTGCGGACAGTTGCTGTAGTGTGAGGAGCCAGTCTTTGCTGGAGCTTCGTGTTGGTTGATCATCGCGGATGGTTGGAGTCAACCAGAAGTGCAGGTCTCTTGTTTCCAGTCATCACGGATGATCAGTGTAGGTGCAAAGAGCAGGTCACACTTGAGCTTTGCATTAGCGGTTATCATGGACGGTCGGTTTTCAGCACGGTAAGGTCACTTTTAGGTTGCAAGGAGCAGAAAAGTTATGCAACTTCACCTTTTCATCAGGAAGAGTACTTACTGATGACAGGTCCTGGGGGGGCTCGTCTTGGGAATCAGGACTCACTCCACCAGAGGCCAGCAGCAGGGCTCAAGCAGGGCCGAGCAGGTCCAGTTGATGTTGGTCAGCTTGCTGTAAACCATTTTAGGACACTATTGTAAATTTCCCGATTCGTGCCCTTATATAGGTATAAATAACTATGTCCTTATATAGGCATAAGAATCATAACCATATTTAGACACAGATCATGCAATCCAAATACGGCAGGGCTACTTCCACTAGTTCTGAAAATCTACAACGATTTCTTGGGAAACTCTGCTTCAGCAGCTAGGGACTTTCCCTTGCTCGAGAACTGACTTGTCCAAGAACTCATGGAGTTTTCAAAGAACTGAGACTCTTTGATAACTTTATTATGTCCACCTTTACGTCAAACTCGGCAACTTCAAGGTGTAAATATGCCCACACTTGCCTTAGCAAACACACAGTGGTTTGGAGCAGTACGACTTTCTACTTGCCCGACGCATCCTGCTACAGCAAGTGCCGAAGGCAGCCGACCCTCCAGCAGACGCACTGAGAGAGACGCTGTCTTTTCTCCTGCCGAGAAATCCAGCTCCAGTGTTTCCAAGCTACCCGTGCGGGTTGTTGGGAGATCGAGTCCCAAGACTGACCTTCTCCATTCTAAACTAAGGTACAGAGCTGATTAGACCCTAAGAGAAATCTTGGACAGATTCTTGGCAAAAGAATACTACATTTATGCTACACCTCACTTACTTCTGCCCTCGTACTAAGCTTAGGTTAGGTACACCGGGGTAGGCGTATTGTAGAAGCACCAGTTGAGTACTTTTAGCCTCTGTTATTTGTGTATATATTTATCTATGGTTTAGGAACCATACAATGCTCTTACAGTATGATTTTATTCTACTTTTTATACGGTATACGTTATATTTTACAACCAGTTTTATGATTGTAGCAGTTCATTTCTTATGCTTGAGAAAGAAACTGTTCAATAAATACCTTTTATTGAAAATGCCCCTCTATCTATTTCTCTGCAACTCTGGTGAAACGAAGCATGCACGATTGACTGAGTGAAATATCTATCTACTGTTTCCCAGCTCTGATGATCAGTTTTATCTTGGGGAAACAAAGTTGTCATGTTTATGCGGTTGTCAGAAACTAATCCCTTCTTGTGAATTCGAGAACGTTTCTAGTGACCTCTGAGCTAGCTGGCACTCACAATTAAGTCTAGTATATTCGATAGACACCTAGTCGACCTAAGTCCTACATATAATCTATAGGATATATTATTCCAATGCGCAGAGCCTATTGTGAATATAGGAACTACACTACAAGCTGGGCAGTTACAAGAAGGCATCTGGAAGTTTGTTGTGTCCTTGTAGCTCACACAGAAGGTCAGCCAACAAAAACCCGGGTTAGCCTGAGTTCAAAGCAAGCTGGTCCAATCTTTCTTTAGTTAGAAGGGCAGTCCCTCTTCCTCAAACAGCAGGACAGTCCTTCTTTTGAATCTTCCACAGATTCAGGAGTTTTCAGGTGAGAGGTTCTGAAGGTCACACTTTTATACCTGGTGCCAGCCCTTGCGTGGAGGAATTCCCTGACCTTCCACTCAACACTGGTTCTGGTTGGTTCATCCCTTTCCCCTTGTCCCGGCTCCAAACTGTCTAGGGTGATAAAAGCAAGGGTAGGCATGGGGTCAGGTTCCTTTCTGTGTGCTGCAGGCAGAGCCCTTTGATATGTAATCAGGGCAGGGTACAGCTCCAGCCATCCTGTCAAGTAGACCCTCTCCCCTCACACTTGGGCCTCTTTAATCTCATGTCTGGGAGAAATATATAAAACACCACAGAGAGCCATTCACCTTCATGGGACAATGGACACAGGTAGAAAGACACACTTGGTACGGACAGGAAAATGCCAACTTTAAAGGGTCCACAAGCCCTTTCGAACTGCAAACCGAAAAATGTTGTTTATGCAATCACTTGCCCTTGCGGCAAACTCTATATCGGCAAAACCAACCCGGAGGTTTGGTCTTCGAATTGTACAGCATTGATTCCGAATTCGAACAAAGCTGGTGAAAGCTCCCATGGTCAGTCATTTGACACAGGCCAATCACAGTGAAAAAGATATAAGATGGACTGTACTAAGTGTCGTTAAACAGATGCCTAGAGGTGGAGATGTCGAAGCGACTTTATTACAAAAGGAAGCCTACCTTATATTGAAGTTAAACCGCCATATTCGGCCTCAATGAAATGTCTGAAATATTGAGAACGTAAGCATTAATAATATACAACATTATCCAATCTCCTGAGAAGGCTGTTAAGAGATGTCAATGGGATGTACTACATTCCCCAGAATCCCCCTTGAGCGTACTTGGTACTAATGAACCCAGGCTTTGCAAACCGTAAGTCTCAAGCCGGTGTTTTAAACATCTGACACCCAGGCGCGAACAGCTGAGCTGACAGAACTCCGCGCTGCACACAGAAGCTGCAGGGACTAAATTCACGGCCGCACGAGTCTCTCTATAAGTAAGTCTAACCCTGTCACATCGCCTCTTGTGAAATTGTAACAAATCATGGGATGAGGATCTGCTAAATAACTCTCACACGCGTCTGTCGTTTCAGAAAAATCGACACACATCTTTCAAAATTCGCACGTTCGTCACGGCTTCATCGCTTTTTACATGAATATCTCTGAGCTGACAGACCTGCATGGGTTAAAAGACTGGCTGCACAAATTTACCTAAAAGCAAGTTCTAACTCCTGCAACAATGCCTCAGTTTAAAAATCAGCGTTTAACAAACCCCATGGCATAAAGTTAAAAATGAATTTATCAAGCGGTCTGTAGTTTCAGGAAATCGATAAGTAACTTTCTTTTTTTAATGCTCCTTGCGTCTCATCCGAGTTTGAGACTCTCTCTTTTATCTGTCCTGAAAACTCACAGCTCGGTCTATAACCAAAGGACCCTATAAGCACGTTAAATAGCCTTTACCTGCTGTTTTCAACAGTTTCCTCTCTTAACAAATCGTTTTTAACTCTGAACGCCCGATCATATTCAGGCCAACCGGTCAGCAACGTGTGCAATTTGATCCTCTCATAATCACGAAGAAGTGATTAGCAAATTCATCTAGCAGGTATAGACCCCGTTTTTCTTAAGAGCCCTATAAATTTACCAGACAAGAAGGGCAGCTTGAAAATATATATATATTTTGGATTTTCAGAACCTCTCCAGTCATAGCCCTGAAGAGAATCTCTTTAAATAGAGTGGGATTCGAAATCAGCAACGTGTGCAATTCGGGCCTCTCACAATCATGAAGAAGTGATTAGCAAATTCTACTAACAGAACCTTACCAGTCATAGCCCTGAAGACAATTCCATTAAATGGAGTGTGATTCGAAATGGGTCGGCACGATTTACCACCAGGGGAAGAGTTTCTCAAACAAATATGAATAGCAACAAAGGGGAACAATGTGTGTAAAATGTATTTGTTGTCTTAAATGTCTTATCCCCGATGGCTGGTAACCCCAACATGTTTCACTTAAATTGTGGTGGAATAATTTTGTGGGTGAACTTGTGCTTTTTGACTGGTTAACCATTGCATTTAATTGTCATTTGAAAATATTTTTGACCTTTTTTGTTAGTTTGTCTTGATGTTATTTAATTGTGAAGTGTCATCCAAATCTGTCTTGTGAACTCACAAAAGGAGTATCAATGAAATACATTCAAATAATTAAATGATGTTGACCATCAAATTCATAGATTTTGTTCTGAGTCTGTTTAAATAATTGGCATCATCACAAACGGTCAGCTAGATATTGTATGTTTGTAGTATTTACCGGCCCAATCTAGCTGTGTGTAATAGGGTCTGGAGGTGCATAAACATAGGGGGTGATTAGTATAGCGGGCGGATCGCCACCGCCAATATGGCGGTGGCAATCCTCCCGCCAAAAGTCACCGCCCGCATGACTGTTCCCCCACCACATTACGATGGCGGGGGGACCCCGGCGAACTTGAAGACCGTCCACCGGTTTTCCGCCGGTAGGCAATCCGCCCGATTGCCTACCGGGCGGAAAAGCACAACAATACGGTGGCGGTGCTTTGCAGGCAGGTTGTGCATGCAAATGCGAGACATGCATATATTGCATTGTGGCGGGTGCTGCTTCCAGCACCTCCCGCCAAAATGCTATGTATGCGGGATGCCACCGCCACCGTGGCGGTGGCACCCTAACTGCCGGTGCGGGACCGCTGCACCCCTCGCGGCCGGTCCTAGCACCGCTAGGGTGGCCGGCAGATGTAAGTTCACCCGTCATCCTAATAGGCCCCTAAATATCGAATCACAAATATCGACTAACCTAAATATCGTTGTAAAAATATCGTGGCTATAAAGTATAGACAGACAAAATATCGTGGTGAAGAATATCAACTTTGGGTAAGTAATTACGCTGTAAAAAATATCGTTTGCAAAACATAGAAGTTAAAAATATCGATTCTGTATTAATGTTATGTATGCTAGTATATATTTGAAATGTGTGTGTGATGCATGTATTTTTTGTATAAGATTGTTTGTATTTTTATTATATGTGTAAAATTTTTGTAGTTATTAAAAAAAAGGTCGATTTTTGCATTTTTAGTTCCGCAGCGGGTTGTGGGTTTAATGGGGAATAGGGTGTGAAGTAATTTAATTATATACCATTTATTGAATGTTTTCAGTAGTAATTAATTTTTTTTCTTAGAATTTTGTGTTTTTAGTACCGTTGCGTGTTGTGGGTTTATAGGGGAATACGGTGGGAAGTAATTTATTTATATCAAATTTATAGAATAATTTTCATTTATTAATAATTGTTGAATTGAGATGTTATAGTGTTAAATATGTATATTATTTTTTTATCAATCATGTAATAATTAGTTATTAGTTAATTTTAATTAATTAATTGGCAATTAATTATATTAACTGTGTAAATATTTTTATGTGTGTTGTGCTGTTAATAGGTAAAAAATGGTGGGAATGGTGGGAAGTAATTTAGGCCCCCAATAGGATGGCGGGCGGATTGTTGCCTGCCCGCCATCCTCATGGTACCAGGGACCGCCCGCCATAAGGGCGG
Organism: Lissotriton helveticus; assembly: GCF_964261635.1. NCBI lineage: Eukaryota > Metazoa > Chordata > Amphibia > Caudata > Salamandridae > Lissotriton > Lissotriton helveticus. The sequence goes on from NC_136061.1 coordinate 309,909,248, forward strand.
GGGTCCCGTGCCTGGCATTAGGATGCGCCCACCACAGTGGCGGGCGCATCCTGCATTCCTACCATTGTGGCGGGCGGTGCACTCAGCACCGCCCGCAACAATCGCAGGAAGGCATGCAGTGCACATCCATGCACAGCATGGCAGGCACCGCGCGGTGGGGCATCGGGCCCCCAATGCAGACTCTGCATGCCTGCCGCCACGGAAAGGCATTTAAAAAGTCCCATCCTAATATGGCTGGCGGTGTCTGATAGACACCGCCACCATAGAAACCCTTTTCCACCCGGTCGCAAGGCGACCGGGGCGGAAAAGCGGCGGACGGTCATTCTGGGACGGATGGCGGGCGGATTGCCCCTGCCAAGCCAGCGGTGGCTACCGCCGGCCTGGCGGGGGCGATCCACCCGCCATCCTAATGGTCCCCTTAGTTTGTAACTGATGATTTAATAATTACTTGTTAATTAATTTTAAATAATTATTTGCCAATTAATTATGTTAATTGTATAATTACGTTTATGTGTGTGCTGTGCTGTTTATAGGTGAAGATGGTAGGAATGGTTGAAAGTAATATAGTTTTTAACTGATGTAATAATTAGTTGATTAATTTAAAAAAATTAATTGGCGATTAATTATGTTAATTGTGTAAAAATTCTAGGTGTGTTGTGGTGTTTATAGGTGAAAATGGTGGTAAGGGTAAGAAGTAATTTATTAATAAATATTAGTTAATTTAAAATAATGAATTAGTAATTAAATATGGTATTTGTGTACTTCATTTTAGGTGTGGTTGTGAATATTATAGTGTTAAAGAATGCATATTAAATCAATGTTTATTAATATTTGTATTCATAATAATTTGTCAAATGAATAATAATTGTGTCATTATGGAAATAAATTAAAATGAAAATGTTGACTTTTTTATTGGTGTGCTGTTATAGGCTAGGAAATTAAATAAATACATTATTGTTTTAATAAAATGTGTTTGTTAATATTTGCTTATCTTAAATAAATATTGTTTATAAGTGTATTTATTTTAGATAATAATTTTAACTTTTTGATATATGTAATTAATATATTTAATGTTAATGTTAAATATATTTAACCCGCTATTTATAAAATATTGTTTATTTTTTATATTGTTTACATTTTTTTCATTATTTAAATGATTTTATTAGTTTTTGTTTCTCTGCTATCCAACACTTTCCTTACTGTTGCACACACTGGGGTGGGAATAATCATTTTACCCCTTTTCTATCCAGCACTTACCCTACTGTTGCACTTACTGGAGTAGGAATAGTAATTTTTACCCCTCAGCTATCCAGCACTTTCCCTGCTGTTGCACTCACTACTGTTCTATTTATTGTATTGCAAAATGTATTTTTGAATTTTTTATAGTTAAATGTTTCAATTCATTATAAAATTGTTATTTTTTTATTTTAAATTATTGATAATATACAATTTTTATATATTTAAAAGTTTACAAATTAAATAAAGATAATAGTTAATAAATTATATATAAGTAAATATATGTATACATTTTTATGTTTGTGTGTTTATATATTTTTTAATTACATTTATTTGTTATATTTAGTTAAAATGTATATTTAATTTTATTTATTTTGTTAAATATATTAATAACATTTAATATATTTATTTTATGTTATATATATTGTTGAGTCAATATTTTGTACATCTATATTTTTTACTTCGATATTTTTTATTCAATAGTATTGTAATTACCTGTTTAAATATAGGGAGTCGATATTTTTGTATTCTATATTTTTGCATCGATATTTTTGTATATCGATTTGTTCTACATCAATATTTTATCAGTGAACCAGCCTACCCCTCATAGCTATAATAACTTTCTAAAAGTGTCATTTTCAGAATTGCTGGGTAAAATCAGACTTCACCATCAAAGAGGATTTTAAATTACCATCCATTTGAGTGAAAACATAATTTCTCTATCAGTTCCCAATCTGACGTAACACTTATTAAGTGAAAAAAGGCAACCCTGTGTTAGTCAATTGGGGCCATAGCTTTAAAATAGTGAAAACGACTTTAGGAGAACCTAAACACACACCTACTTTTTAAATAGCATGCACCCTGCAATATTAGCCATTAGGGGCCACCTAAGGGGTGATTTATAAGTATTTAAAAAGAAGGTTTAAGTGTAGCAAATAGTTTATTTTGCCAAGTCGAAATGGTAGTTCAGAACTACACTACAGGCTGCAGTGGCAGGCCTCAGACATGTTTTTAAATGGCTATTTTAGTGGTTTAGTGGGTCGAACAATGAGTTCTGTATCCTACTTGTATTTAATTTACAGGATCTAGGTACATGTAAACTAGGCCCTCATGTACCAACGCATTGGGGCTGGGTTCATGTCTATAAGGGAACCATTGTTTCACTTTTCGTTTGCTGGTGGGTAATGACACAGTCACAGGTGAAATCTATGCAACCTCAGCTGTTTTGACACTGTTGTCTATTATTGAACAATGATTACATGCATTTGATATTGACAAATGTGCTGCATGTTTGAACTTTGTAATATTATCATATGTGACTCGTCTGTACTATATGACAATTTCTAAACTACAATAAAATGTGTTAAACATTTTTTATCAACGCATTATCTCATAGACACAGACTGGTTAAAATAATTTGATACATCAGACCCCTAATTATTTAAGGTCATGTCATAATCAACACTTACAATCCCTGTTTCTTACATCACAATACAACTCTTGATTTTTTAGTTTATCTTGATAATTCACAACTGTTAGAAGTGAACCAAGAACGCAGTACACACTAGTATCTCTGTGTATAAGGCTACCAAATGACTCCATACAACAGGACACGGGGGCATATTAGCAAGCAATAGCGATAATTATCGCTATTGCTTGTTTAGAGATAACATGTTACCGCTAAGCTGCGGCGATATTTATCGCAGATAAACCTTGGTATTACCAAGGTTTATCGCAAATGCGATAAAAAACGGCCGCAATGCATGAATATCGCTGAAAAGTCAGCGATATTCATGCATTACCGAGCTAATGCTCTTAGCCATGTTATCCACCTCCCATTGGATAACATGGCTAAGAACTGCTCAGGGCAGGTGTTAGCTTTTGGAGATATTCGCGCTTAGCGCGAATATCTCCAAAAGTTGGTAATAGGAGATAGCGATGCGCTAACATCTTGGAATGCCCACTTTGCATATCATTAGTGATAAATATCACTGACATGCAAATTGGGGCCCAAGATGGTCGCTATCTCCTACTAGCTGTCACTAACTGGTGTTAGCGACAGCTAGGTAATAGGGAGATAATTTTATCTCCGCTTTCTTGGCTTTTAAAGCCAAAAAGGCGGAGATAAACCCCCTTGATAATATGCCCCACAGTTCTCCAGTCCTTGGATTTTCTTTTGTTACATCACTGTATTCATGTGTATTTGATCAATTGGATTATCTAAATTAATCCAGGGCTGCAACTCCTAGAATTGATTAAGTTGTCATTTTAATCAACAGAGTGGAGAGCTGTATTTTTGGATACATTGAGCCCTCCAGACCTCCTACTAATTTAAGTCAGTTGCATTATACACAAAAACTTCCTGCAGGTCAGCTTTTCCGAGAACTCCTGTTGCCAGAGAGTGAACCGTGCCATTATTGCCAGTTAAATGCCTGAGAGGTTGTCTCGGTTGTCATGAGGATGCTCACACACTCCCAGAGCGGGCCACACTTCTGAGAAAGGTTCACCAGCCAGGGCCACTTGGGCTCTTCCCAGAATACAGATAGAAACAAACCTAAGCTGCCTTGGCGGATGCCTCTGAATTCCACAGGGCCTCATTAAGCCTTTTGCTTTGACAGAAGCACAAATGAGGAGTAACTGCTGTCGGCTCACCATCATTAAGGTGCTTTCGTATTTACTTTTTTTCGTAATGGTGACATGCTTTGAAATGTTAGGTACCACTCAAACCCGTATTATATTTCTGAACACTGTACCTGTGATAAGCGCAAGCTGACTGAAAGCAACACATTTATATCCAAATGGAAATAGTAAGGCGTAGTCAGTCAAACTTGGGTCAGATGTACTTAATACTGGTCTAAAAAAAGAATGCAGTTTTAAACTGCCCATAAATTGCGACCAAACTGACCTTTGCACCAATAGGGCGGTTCTGAATAATTCTGATTGGGAGTGAGTCATAATCTGACCTACCCCATGAGTATTAATGAGGTAGGCCACAACTTCTACAAACACAACAGCAGATCAAGGTCAAGCACCTCAACTCTTTTAGTTTCAAAAAGTCAAAGTAAGTGCAACAATGTCCGGCTTCCGCTGCTGAGAGATGCCTATTTACAATAAGAGTTCAAACCAAAGGAAGGTGCACTTGATAGAAGTGACAAGTGAGTATTTCATAAATTCTTCTTTTTATTGAATTCTTGAAAAACACACCAGCACACAGCCAACGCGTTTCGTTCCCCATTAGGCATTGGATATTTCGTGGCTTTTATCTGGGATGAGGATTTTTCTGACATGATCAATTGGTTATTTTTAAATGCCCCTTACCGATTGATGCCAATTGTGGCTGGTTCAACCACTACCGTCGCGATGAATGGCCAATTGTTACCTTGCTACATTGTATAGTAGGTACGAATGGTATGTGGCCTCTTCTGATCATTGGAATGCCGAGGATATTGAGGTGATTATTTGTGACTAGGTATGCTCTCATTTTGCTCCTTTTTGGTTACATGTGTGTATCTGTTGCCTTTGGTGCTTTATTGAGTTATTAAGTTTGTTTTTAACTTTTTTCTTCCTTTTCCTCTTTTCTTTTTTCTGTATCTTTCCCATCCTTTTACAAATATACGGTGACTTCAGCCATTTTAGATGACTCTTTAAAATGGGACCGAATGTGCAATCAATTGACATGTTGTTAGCATATAGTTGTCATTTTAATGTTTTTTCGTGTTATGCAATTCTCTGTGGTTGTATGTGTCTTAACAACAGACGTTGTGGGACACTATGTCTTGGGCCATCTGTGCCAGTTGTGTTGTTGTTGTATTTTTAAATAATTTTAAATGTGTTTCACTATGTATATCTGTCACATTGTATGTATATTTAGGTTAGTCTCTTGTAATTGTTACAGCCCTGACGAAGTTCCCGTGGCACTGGGGAACGAAACGCGTTGGCTGTGTGCCGGTGTTTTTTTCAAGAATTCAATAAAAAGAAGAATTTATGAAGTACTCACTTGTCACTTGTTCTGACTTCTATCAAGTGCACCTTCCTTTGGTTTGAACTCTAGGCCACCACTTGTGACTCATTCCAATTGGTATCCATCAAAGGTTGGTGGCTTGCTAGGGTCAGCTTGGGTGAGACATGGCTTAACCCCATATAAGCAAGAAGTCTGATAAATGTACTCCTTTGTAGTAGACTTTGGAGCAACTCTCCATCAGAAACCTGTAAGTTCCAGTAGCTCACACTCTCTGGAAGACAAGTATAAATTCACACATTTCTTCGGCATCTCACATTTGTAGTTTCTGATCATCTTAGTTCTTGTGGGAATGGCTGCTCTTACCTGAGTATATGGCCTACAGAAATTATATTTAAATTACTTGCTAAACGAGAGTAATTTTGCTTTATCACCTCTGGTCTATCAAAATTCTGCAGTTAAAAGCATTAGTTGGGCCGAGCCCTTTCTGCTTGGTCTCCCCAGATTTTTGCTTAAACTGTATTTGTTGCATTGCTTAATTTGAGCAGGTGGGTTCCGGTGCTCGGCACCGCCATTCATTTGTCAACACCAGCACTTATGACAGCTGCTACATGGTGGCACTGTTTGTATAATTTAGTGATGAGGACAACAACAATTGTTTATTATTCAATATGCATTAAAAACAAGTAATAACTGACAGCCGAGTAATTCTCATAGCTTTAGGGGGCTCAAACATTCTAATTTGTCACACTTTTAGCAGTGTGATGGTTAGTTGTTGTGTAGGGACGGTCATTGGCAGCGCTGGCAGTGGCAATGTGTGGTGCAATCTGCAGTGGCCTCCTGTCAAAGGTCCTGACACTTACCTTTTACTTTTTACAAATTAAGCACTGATTGTTGGCTTTTAGGGCTTTGCACTTCACCCCTGCTAACTAGAGGTAACGTGCTAGTGCTCTCTCTCTTAAACATGGTACACTTGGTACACCTGGCTAGCTAGTAGTGCAGATTTAAACTGCCATTTCGACCTGGCAAAATACAACTTTTGCCAGGCTCAAACTTTCCTTTTTTTATACATATAAGTCACCCCTAGGGTAGGCTCTAAAGACTCATAGAGCAGGATGCTGGATATTTAAAAGGTAGGACATATTAGTTTATGTTTTACGGGTCCTGACAGTGAAAAACTCTTGAAGTTGGTTTTCTTTGTAGCAAGGCTATCTCTCCCATACACTAACACTGGATTACCGTATTAAACTTTACAAGTGATAACTTTCACTTGGGAACAGGTAGAGAAATACTTCTTCCACTCATTTGAATTTCTATAAAGGTGAAGTCGGATTTTAAGATACTATTCTGAAAGTGCCACTTTTAGAAGTTGTCACAGGGCTGTGTATGGCTTTTCTGTGGAGCTTTTGTGTATTCCTTCCAACATGGGACAAAAGAGGACCTGGGTGTCGAGTGAGTGGGTCTTCCGGACAGGACAGTTGGGGAGGAGTTGTTCCCTGCCCTGATTACACTGGAAAGGACATTGCCTGAGGCAAAAACTAAAGGAACCTGATACCAGACCTACCCATACCTTTGTCACCCTAGACGGTTTGGAGCCAAGCCAAGGGAAAGGGGAAGAACTGACCAGAACAAATTGGGAGTAGGGCAGGGATTGCCCTCCACACAGAGACTGACACTAGGTATAAAAGTGGCACCTTTATAACCTCTCATCAAACCACTCCTGCACCTGTGGAAGATACATAATAAGGACTACCCTGTTGTGTGAAGAAGGAAGACTAAACCTGCTTGCCTTGAATCTAGTCTCCCAGCAGTGGGTCCAAGGGTCAATTGGCTGATCTCCTGTTTGAGCTACAGGGACAGAAGCGTCCAGAGGCATTCCTTGCAACTGCCCAGCTGACAAGCACCAACTGGAACTACCTGCGCCCGGCTGCTGGCCTCTGCTGGAGTGAGTCCTGATCCTCAGAACGAGCCTCTCCTAGATCCTGGACCCTTGGTTTCATCAAAATGTACTCCCCTGTCTCACAACAGAACTGCAAGTAAAAATCCAGAAGTGTTGGACTCCTCGCAACAACGAGCAGACTCTTAGGGTGTCATTAGTATATCGGGCGGATCGCCGCTGCCGGGCTGGCGGTGGCCACCACCGGCCAGGCGGTAGCAATCCGCCCACCAAATGTCCCTGGTTAAGCCTCGCCATATTAGTATGGCGGGGGGGCACTGCGGCAGACGGAAAGACCATCTGCCGCTTTTTCCCCAGTTGGATTGCGGACCGGGCGGTATAGGGACACAATATGGTGGTGGTGCCTTGCAGGCACCACCATCCATATTACTATGGCTGCGGTTGGATGCCTTTCCATGGAGGAGACTCTGCCATGGAAAGGCATGGGGGAATTCACTGTTGGGGCCCCCGGAGGTTTGGGGGGTTGCACTTGGGGGGTATCTATCGTACCCCCCTACATTGATATGCACAAGGTGGCAGGCACTGCGTGGTCACGTTGTGCCGGCCAATGCACAACATGCATATTTGACATTGTGGTGGGTGCTGCATAAAGCACTGCCCGCCACAATGTTAAAGGCGCAGGAAGCGACCACCAGGGTGGCGGTTGTATCCTAATGGGCACAGTGGGACCGCCGCACCTCTGGCGGGTGGTTCCTTTTACCATTATGGTGGCGGGCGGACTTTGTCCACCCGCCATCGTAATGGACCCCTAAGTGTCAAGAAATGACCATCTGTAATGCCCTTCAATGCAAACCTCCAACAACGATCTGCTCTTCACATCAGCTAAGACTGGCCACATCTGCAACGTACAATACGTCTCCCACTAACACAAAGCTCCAGTGCCGAGTGGCTCCTCACACCGACAACAGCCTCTCTATGACCACCACACACACAAAGTTCCAGATGAGGCTCCACATATGGGTTTAGACCTATGGGTTTTTCTATCGAGGGAAGCTTGAACTTGTGATTTTGACCTGGTCCAGCACAACCAGATACCCACCAGTGTCACTTTGTGCTTTTTGACACTACGTTGATCTAGAACTTTAAACATTCATAAATCCAGTACAACTGATTAGGTTTTTGTTGTTTTGATGTCATTAAATGTCTTAAGAATTATTCTACTTTTCAAAATTAGTTTAGGATTTTACTTGTGTTTTCGCTTTATTACAATTTGAGTCCTGCATAACTGCTTTACACATGGCCTCTAAGTTAGGCCTGACTGCTTTTGTGCCAAGGTACGAGGGTTAAGCACAGGTTTATTTAGTGACTGTTGCGTTTCACAGGACCAAGGATTGTGTTTATTGCTTGAGCAGGGATCTTGCCCCCTCAACTAATAACAATTTCTTACAGCATTCCTCTCCCTTACTCTAATGACTGTGTTAATCCTTCCCACACTGGGCCCCCTCTTTTGCTTCATGTCTAGTTTGTCTAGCAGGATCAACAGCAAGTTTTGGTTGGTGGATGATTTGGCCAATAGAACATTCAGTAGAACGTTAGAAAGTTATACATTATACTTTCTTTACACATACTTGTGAAACAAGAGAAATGTTTTAGCCATGCAAAAAACTATTTTCTAACCTAGTAACTGCTTACAATAAATATTAATGTCAATTAAATTGGAGCCTGGCTTCATTAGATACCCAAGTAACAAGCATTGGAAATGCAATAGGTCTTGCAATTGTTTGAGTTAGAGCCTTTGGCATTGTAAATGGCGATGCGTTTTAATTATGTGTTAAGGAGTGTATGTTTGCAGTGTGTAGTGGAATTATGTGGATTGGATTGTAATAGTTGTGGAGCAGCATGAAGCATAAGAAGAGTTAGGAGGAGAAGAGATGTGTGAAGCAAAAGGAAGGAGAGTGAGGAGCAGAAGAGTAGGGCAAGGGACAAGGAAGGAGAGTGAGGAGGAGAGCAGCGTGAGGCACAAGGACTCTGCCGGGTCCTGTTTCTTTGCGGAATCCCTGTTCCACCGACAGAAGTGTAAACATACCTCAGTTTCTGCTGTACGTTTAACACTTAATTACACGTGTAGACACAAGGAGAGGGGGAGTTCACAAGAAATGCTAATGCACGTGGGTTTTTTCCCTCTGTGAATGCATTTATCATCCCCCTGGGTATAAGCATAGCCAGCTTCCAGGCTCGAGAAAGGAACTAGGGCCCGGGTCCTGTAATCAATCAATCAATCAATCAATCAATCAATCAAGCATTTATATAGCGCGCTACTCACCAGGAGGGTCTCAAGGCGCTTGGGGGAGGGTCCTCTACTGCTCGAACAGCCAGGTCTTGAGTTGCTTCCTTAAGGCGAGGTGGTCTTGGGTCAGGCGGAGGTGGATGGGGAGGGAGTTCCACGTCTTTGCAGCCAGGTAGGAGAAGGATCTTCCTCCCGTTGTGGCTCGTCGGATGCGGGGAACGGTGGCGAGGGCGAGGCTGGTTGATCGTAGTTGGCAGGTGGGAGTGTAGAAGGCCAGGCGGTCGTTGAGGTATCTGGGGCCTTGGTTGTGGAGAGCTTTGTGTGCGTGGGTGAGGAGTCGGAACGTGATTCTCTTGCTGACGGGGAGCCAGTGCAGGTCTCTCAGGTGTCCAGAGATGTGGCTGTGTCGGGGGACGCCCATGAAGAGTCGTGCTGAGGCGTTCTGAATGCGCTGGAGTTTTTTCTGGAGTTTGGCTGTTGTTCCGGCATAAAGGGTGTTCCCGTAGTCCAGTCGGCTGGTGACGAGGGCCTGGGTGACCGTCTTCCTGGTTTCGGTGGGGATCCACCGAAAGATCTTCCAGAGCATGCGTAGGATGTTGAAGCATGACGAGGAGACGGCGTTGACTTGTCTGGTCATCGAGAGGGAGGAGTCCAGGATGAAGCCCAGGTTTCGTGCGTGGCCCGTTGGTTTGGGTGCGCTGCCGAGGGCAGGGGGCCACCAGGAGTCGTCCCAGGCGGAGGGTGATGATCCCAGGATGAGGACTTCCGTCTTATCTGAGTTCAGTTTCAGGCGGCTGTTCGTCATCCACTCGGCTACGTCTTTCATCCCTTCGTGTATGTTGGTTCTGGCGGTGGCTGGGTCGTTGGTGAGGGAGAGGATCAGCTGGGTGTCGTCGGCGTAGGAGATGATGTTGTGGTTGTGTTGGCGTGCGATGGCCGCGAGGGGGCTCCTGTAGATGTTGAACAGCGTGGGGCTGAGTGATGATCCTTGTGGTACGCCGCAGATGACTTCGGTGGCCTCTGATCTGAACGGGGGGAGGCGGACTCTCTGGGTTCTTCCGTAGAGGAAGGAGGTGATCCACTCTAGTGCCTTCTCCTGGATTCCGATGTTGAGTAGGCGCTGTACTAGGGTGCGGTGGCAGACAGTGTCGAACGCTGCGGAGAGATCCAGGAGGATGAGGGCCGCTGTTTCCCCGTTGTCGAGCAGGGCTCCGATGTCGTCGGTGGCTGCGATGAGGGCGGTCTCGGTGCTGTGGTTGGCCCGGAAGCCGGACTGTGAGTGGTTGAGGGATCCATTCGTCTCGAGGAAGGCTGCCAGCTGTCTGTTGACTGTCTTCTCGATGACTTTGGCAGGATAGGGAAGGAGCGAGATGGGGCGGTAGTTCTTGAGGTCGGTGGGGTCCGCTGATGGTTTTTTCAGTAGGGCGCTGAGTTCGGCGTGTTTCCAGCTCTCTGGGAAGGTGGCGGTATCGAAGGAGGCATTGATGATGTCCCTGAGATGGGGTGCGATGACGGCGTCGGCCTTGTTGAAGACGTGGTGAGGGCATGGGTCGGTTGGTGATCCGGAGTGGATGGAGTTCATCGTGCGGATGATGTCGTCAGTGTTGACCGGTGTCCAGGCGCGGAGGGTGGCGGTGGGGGGCGTTGGTGCGTTCGTGGGGTGCGTCGGTTGTGTGCTGAAGCTGTTGTGGATGTCTGCGATCTTGCTGTGGAAGAACGAGGCGAGCGAGTTGCAGAGTTCTTGTGATGGGGTGATGTCGTTGTTTCCGGCGCTAGGGTTCGAGAGCTCTTTGACGATGGTGAAGAGTTCTTTGCTGTTGTGGGCGTTGTTTTCTAGTCGTTCCTTGAATGCGGTTTTCTTGGTGGTGTGGACAGCTGGTGATGTTTTCGAGAGGCGAGCTTGAGGGTGGTCATGTTGTCTGTAGTTGGGTCTCTGCGCCAGGCTTTCTGGAGGGCCCGGCAGTTCTTCTTGGAGCTCTTGAGTTTGTCGGTAAACCAGGATGCTTTCTTGGTGCCGGGTCTGGCGGGGGGTCTTCAGTGGAGCGAGGTCTTCTGCGCAGTTGCTGATCCACCTCGTGAGGTTGTTGGCGGCTTGGTTGGGGTTCGCTGAGCTGGTGGGAGGGTTCTGGCTCAGGGATGTGGCGAGCTGGTCGGCTGTGATCTTATTCCAGCTTCGAAACAGGGTATAGATTATTAGGCCTCCCTGGCAACTAATTGACTAATATTGGTGTAAGAAGCCGAGAGAAAGTGCCACCATTAATGTTACTTTCCTATAACAATACTTTAAATAACGCAGAGTCCGTCATATTGCTGCAATGGAATCATAGGACCTCCGTAACCTAAAAAGTATACACAATCTTTCGTGTTTTCATTTATTAAATCGGTACGAGATCTAGGAACTGAAGCAAAAGCGTTTGGATCTTGAGAGGAGGGAGCACGAGGCTCGGGGATCAAGTAAACACGGGGGCGGTGTCGGGAATGCAAACTCTACAGCCAGTATAAAGCCAGAAAAGCACTTGATGGTGGGGCTTAGTTGCTCTGCATATAGTGGTAGAGCACATTAGGGTGCTCACCAGTCCCTGTGCACACCGGAGATCTCAGACGAGTGGGTATGTAAAGCTAGGCGTGCCCCTGTAACGGTAGACTTAGTGGTGCGTGTGTGCACAGAACGGCTCAAGTGTGCTCAGAGTCTGTAGCGGCACAACTGTACGGACCAGACCGCGTACTTTGGACGATTACACAATAAAATAGAGATGGAAGGAAACAGACAGCCCAGCAGTGAGAGAGGAGGGAGCAAAGTCAGGAGAGGGACGCGGAGGAAGGCAATAAACTGCGCCGAGTAAGGAGGCTGGAAAACTCCAGAAATAGGCACAAGGGGAGATAAAAGTGCAGAGGAGACGGAGGGCTGGAGGGAGTGATTCAAGGGTCCTAGAAAATGTACAGAGAGGTGGAAATGACAAGGCAAGGCCGGGAAAGGTGGAGGGAGAGAAAAAACACAAGCACAGCCAAGGCGGACCCCGTACGAGTTTAAAATTAAGACAGCGTACGACTTGCGGGCGTTTGTGCAGTGGAGGGGAGAACAAAGCCTGCCATGCATGTTGTGCGTGCCTGCAGTGGGAAAAACTCATTAAAGTAAGTAGAGCTGAAGGACGTGGCTTGGGAGCCGAACATGGCGGTTGCGTTTCCTTAGCGCTCCGCAGTTTGCTCCCTTAACAGGGACTAAATCCTGCATTATCCTGATACCAGCTGCGAGTCCAAAGAGATTCCAGCTAAGGCCCCCGCCGTGCAGCGGAGGGTCGGGTTTTGCGGCGGAGGGGGTCAGAATCATCAGGGGCGAGCTCCCGGCTCCCCAGGGCCTCCTCAGAGTTTGTGGACAGCGCAGCCGGGCTTGCCCAGCTGTATACCCCCTCGTCTGAAGGAGTGGGGTGAACAAATCGGAAGGAGCTCCGGAGTTGCCTTAAACCGGTGCTGCTGAGGCGCAGCCGACCCATATTGTCCTGAGGTGCGGAGAACCGTGGGAAGAGGCGCAACGCCATTGAGGTGCCCCACCATTATCGCCGCGGGTCCTGGAGGGTCTGAATGATGCTGCAGTCCAGTGGACCCTGCCAGGGACCCCCACCGATGGCTGTGAGTTTGCTGTGGCCCCTGGTCCTGGGTCACATCTACCTGCTGTAGTGCCGTGGGCCGGTCGCTGCCGCCGCTGGTCCCTGTGAAGCCATCCCCGACCCGGCGGGCCGCATCTGTGGATGGAGCAACTCCCCCCATCCGAGGGGTGGTGGCAGTGAAGGAGGAGAGCCCCGGTGCCTACCTGGATTCCAAAGCTGCGGCGCTGCTGGACACCGCCAGACTGAGGTTTGGTGCACCGGGGGTGGTGTGTGCGAGGCTTTTGGAGCGCCCCTCCCCCATCCACATTGCAGCGTGTACCCGTTGGTCTGAACTGCATGGCGGCGGGGCTCGCTTGGTGCCGTGGGCCTGCTGGGGCCCTGGGCCTAGGATTTCCAGCCTGTGATGGTATGGTGGGCCTTACTCCGGCCTCTGAGTGTTCCTGCTTGGTCACACCCGGCTGATAACTACTGAGCTAAGGAGAGGGGTCTGTGGAACATCCTCTGGGGGGCCAGTGTGGCCCGCAGCTCCTGTGGCCCTTGCTGGGCTGAACTCGATTACCTGCTGTGGGAAGTGGGCTTGCCCGGGAACTGGTAGCACCGGCAGGGGCTGGGTACACCGCTTGATTGAGTGGTCAGCTCCTCCTCGGTTGCCTGGTCCCCTTCCCTGCGCCCTGAACTGCCTTTGACTCCTGGGTCTGGCCGAGTACACCCAGGAGATGCCGCTGCAGAGGCCTAGCGGGGACACATGACACTGGTCACTGGGCCACAGCATGTGATGGACGATCCCCCGAAGCTAAGTCCAGTGGGAGGTCCGTGCTGCGTGGTGCTGCTGCCTTCGGCATAGATCAGGTGGGTGGCCCCCGAGAGATCCAGACCACCATGGGCAAGGATAGTGTGGAAAAGTAAATTTTGCCATGTTCTGTGTCCCTACGCCTCATCCATCATATGTTATGTGTGCATGACCAATATGCATATGTTATTCCCCATGTCCGATTAATGACGCAATTACAGTTGTGTCCACCTCTGGTATGTCATTTTCCCGTCCTCGTGAATACTACGAATATCAGGCCTATGTAAAGTTATGTTACCACGTTTCCCAGTGTGCACGTTATTCCATTATAAAGTCCCCGTTTCCAGGCCTCAAAAGGGCCCGGACCACAGATTCAGCTCCTGTCTCCTGAAAGCCTCGCTGAGGAGCGATACAGCCCCCACCTGTATCCTCGACATTTCACTTACTTCCTGCCTCGCAGTGCCCGGTGCAGCTTGGTTCTGCCTCTGAGTCTGCCAAAAGTATGTTATAGTTCCAGTTATCAGTTCAGTCCTCCTCTTCTGCATTCCTAAACTACTGAACTGTATCAATAGTTTCCGTCATTGTCTAGCCTTCTCGTCTCCATGTTAGAGAAATACTGTATTTAATGGTCATTTAATATTCTTCATCACGCACTACATGTAGAATAATGCATGGTCCAGTCTTAGAATCAAGTTAGCTTTTCCCCTCATGACTTCTAGTTTATATCAACATGTTCCCTAAACATTAGATACCAGATAGGGTTTAGGTACATGTCGCTCCGACCCTCCAGACTCTAGTCTCTGCTCCTAACACAGAGTTCATAGCCCCCAGCTTCTCCTAGTAACACGTCATTGCTAGTTTTCGCGCACCATTAGGTTAGAGGTCCCGGCTCCTTAGGTAGCCCCCTCCTATGTTTCCGCCCATTCATGACATATTCTGTTACGTTTGCACCACATGTCTACGTATACGCCCAGTTACACCTCTTTTTACTGTTATCTTTCGCGACTGCTACGCGTCACGCTTTCTGCTCCACCCACTGCTACGCCTACTGCAATGTAATGCTATGTGTTCGCGCTATGTAAATATGCCTGTGTTTTGTTATTGAATGCTAGCGCGCTCATCTCAGACCTAGCCCCAGCAGCTGCTGGGCCTCTTTTCCCCTGTTGGGCCCCAGTTGTCCTGCTGGGCCCTGTCATTCTGTTCCTATGCAGGTTGTCCTGATCCTGTCCTTATGCTGTAATAAACCTGCAGAAACTCCTACTACCTCGAATCTTGACTCTTATTTTATTGAGCTATCTGTTATGCTATCAAAAATAGGGTATTATTTATTTATTTACCACATAATGGCGCCCGAATAGGGACTTGCCCTTTCCCCACGCGTCGGTGAAGCCACGCCGACCCCCTGACCCTCTGCAGTCGTGACGGAACTCTTCTGCGCAGTGGCAGATATTTCTGCTCAAGTATCCCTCAGGCCCACGGAGGAGACGGAGGAGGCGGTCCAGCATCCGAACGAGACGGTGGAGGAACGCGGCGAGTCCCGACCAGAGCCCAAGCCGAGAGTCCAAGGTCCGAGGTATCCGGAGGCCCACCTGTAACTGAAGTCCGAAGTCCGAAGTTCGTCGTCCGTCGTCCAGTCCAGTCCGAGGCCTTCCGTTCCGTGCTGCCCGGTGAGTACCATTGCTGGGGTAGTATCTAGACAGGACCAATCTAAATTGACTCCTGGTCCGTGGGTTGGTGGTGCCCAGACTCACAAACGAAGTGTTCACCTAGGTGGATACGGGTCTTGACGCGTCCCTTTATGGGACCGGTATGTTCCGTACTGTTACAGCAGTGCATCCAGTAATTCTAGTCTGTTCCGTTCTCGAGAAATTCTGTTCTATTTCTGTTCTCAGTATTCCAGGTAATATTCTATTCGAACTGTTATTTATAATGTTCTTCATGTAATTTACTGTTGTGGTATGAGTGCGATGTGATTTCGTGTTTTTATTGTGTATTGTATTGTGTCCAGATTACAGTTCAGTCATGCCGCTCTTTTCCAAGTTACGTCAGTTAAAAACTAGAAAGAGTCTGTTAGAGGAAGCGGTTCCTGTCCCGCCGAGGGACAGTCCAGGTCACTTTATGTATCAGAAACATGGCATAAGCGCCATAATGTATCTAGATTTATGGGTAGAGTATACCAAACAGTTAGAAGAAAAGTATAGATGGCCCGTATCGGGTACATGGGATGCCGAATGTATCATGCGAGTAGAAGAAGCATTATGGAAAAAGAAAGCCAGACAGTCACAGAAAGATGCCATCGAGTTATGGCGTAAAGAGGCGCATAGAAGAACGGAAAAGGAAGTCAGAAAGTCAGAGTTAAGTAGAGAATCCCAAGAACGAGCCCAAGAAAGAGAGTTAATCGAGATAGGTGAACAAGTCAAAGCCGAACAGTCAGACAGACAGAGGCATGCCCTCATTAAGGGTATGTATCCTCTCCTTGCCGAAGGTTTGCCAAAAGCGACCCCAGAGGCATCCAGTAATTTCCCGCCACCATTAGTTCCGACCAAGCTACGTCACAAACCGACCGCAGCTGATATTTTTATTTCGTCTTATCTGGACGACACAGTCCCAGAATATGCAAATCTTGTCCGCGCTCCGCCAGTCCCTGCAAATCAGGCACTTCCCGTTCCTCCAGACACCGGAGTACCTGTTACGGTACCCCCGGTCCAGCCTACAGTTCCATTTCCCACTCTGCCAGGACGTAGAGCCTCAGTAGACGACTCCAGTTTAGGGGCCGCAGGAGGAGCTACTCCTCAAACCCCGCCGCCACACAAGCGTTTATCAGCACTCGAATTACATGCTCAAGCATCACAGCGTACTCCTAAAAGTAATAAGTCTGTCACAGAAATCAGGCAAGCCCTTAACGAATGTGTCTATGATCCAGTCCCAGGCGAATATACTATGGTTTTATATTCCTTACGTGTAAGGAGAGTGACCGAGTATCTAGTCACCTTACCGAATATGAAAGAAGATCTAGACAGAATATATCGCTTCATCCGTACAGGGGATGATCCAGAAAGTATTGGCGAGATTATGTCTCAAAGGAAAGCCGAGATTCAGCTCATGATATTAAAGTTCCTGATCAATTGTCTAATAAGAGAACAAGATTACCCGTCTAAAGATTCCGCCGAAATGAGAATCCTGACAAGGTGGAGTGATAATATAGCCGAGGGTAAGCACAAGACCGTCAGTGCCATGGAGAGTATGTACAAGAAAATTCGTAAAGAAATAATAAGGTTACACGACCAGCGTAAAGCAGCACAAGTAAGCGAGAAAGAAAGTATCTCTGATCCTGAAGAGGAAGAGAACGAGAATCCCGCCAGAATAGCGTATGTAGGAAAATCTAGATTTCCAGATCGCCATTTACGTCTAGAACACAAGTCTATTTTTCATCATCCAGCACCAGAACAAGGTTCCCTAGAACAAGTATTTCAAGCTACCGATCACATTCTGAAATCACGAGTCGGTTACAGTGAGCTAAGTACTATGCATGAACAAGAACTAGCCCGATCAGCAGTCCGATGGATTACTGATTCTACCACTTTTCCAGACGAAATAGTGGCACAAATGTTTCTGAAACTGCCCCCAGCCGAGCAACGACTGGTGGGTATGTATATGATCCAGCACCTCATTACTTTGTATGAGGGTCAACATTCTGATCCAGGTCCGTTGCACGATATCCTGAACGAGTTACTCCAGTATAGATGGAGAGGTCTAGGTACTGATTTAATTAGTGTCATTCTAGAACAGCGCCACAAATATAGAACGTTTCTGAACCCGCATTTTGTTCATGTCTCACCTCCAGAAAGTAAATCGTTTTACATAGACAGACAGAATCCGTTACGAGAAGTCCACCCAGTCCAAGGGGCGGGTGGCGTAATGCAACGAGTGTTTGTATACACTCCAATTTCAAAGATGGAACTTCTTGAAATGAAGAAATTAATTCCCTGTCATGACAAAGATCCAGCAGGGTTCCATAGAGAATTAAAAGACATGCTCCGTATGGGAGAATACACTTACCCAGATATTATTAAAATGTTGAAGGTCCTGTTACCCGCAGGGGTGTATGAAAAGTTAAAGGAAAAAGAATGGGAGGTGGGAGAGAAAAAGATCGATTGGGCAGCTCTAGAAGCTGAAGACAAGGCACGAGTACCAGGTACCGGTCTTGGAGATAAATGTAAAGAATTACCAGAATTATTGATTCAAGTTTTACCCAGATTATTGACAACGAGAAAAGAAGACTGGGATGCAATCTCAGCCTGTAAACAGAAACAAGATGAAGATATTAGTGATTTTTATTCTAGATTTGAAAAATGTTTTAGTATTAATAGTGGTCTCAAGACAAGTAGTGAGTCATACCCTCATCTTTTCGTCACCAAATTAGTCGAGAATTCAAGTCCGCAAATTAAAAATCGAGTTTTGAAAGTCGAAAGCACCTGGCAAGCGAATACCCCGTCCCAGATGCTCCAGATGCTCCAGTACCACCAGAATAGAATCAGAGAAGAGCAAGAACACGAGAGAAAACGTATGAAAGACACGAAAATGAAAGTGCTAGTTGCACAATCTGTTCCTCAAGACAGTCAGAAGAGGGGTCCGAATCAAGCCAGTCATCCTGCAGCTCCCGTTAAAGGGAACTGCAATTATTGTAAACAGCCAGGTCATTTTATAAACGAGTGTGCAGTTCTGAAACACAACATAGCTACTGGTAAGACTAAAGAAAGACCACGTCCGCCTAGACAAGAACAAGTTTCACAGATTCCTCAGTCACAGAATGCACAACAGATAGTTACAGCACCGCAGCCTATAGCTGCAACACAGCACGTTACATCACAGATGTACCAGTATGCGCAGTCTGAGTATCCAGAGTACCAGTCATATTCATGAAACAGCCTAGAGAGGGAGGTAGGCTTGCCTCTCATCGAGATACCTGTAGATCAAGAAGGTCCCTATGTTCACAGTCAAGTATTAGGGAAAGACAGAAAGTTTTTGATCGATACAGGGGCAAGTAGGACCACAATTAGTCATGCCGAAGTTCCAGGGGCTCCGCTCTCAGGCTCAAGAAATGTTTCCCTTGGATTTTCAGGAAAGCCAATAGTTAATGAGATATCAAAGCCAGTTACTCTAGAAGTAGGTCCATTGTCCCGTACTACTGACCTGTTACTTACTAAGTCATGTCCAGAAAACCTATTAGGTATTAAGACACTGAAAGAATTAGGTGCAGTTATTTGTTGTTCCCCAGAGGGAATACGTCTGTTCCTACGTGACTTTAAGGGTCACTATGTATTACGAGATTTTGATTCAAGATTGTCCAAAGTACCGCAGCATTTGTGGGCGCAAGGTCCAACTGATGTAGGTTATATGCAAATCACACCCCATCGTGTGACTCTCAAGCCAGGTGTAGTGTTACCACGAATCAGACAGTACAGATTGCCACCTGAGGCTGTAGCAGCCTTATCCAAAATTATTGACGAGCTCATGGCTCAAGGAGTAGTTGTAGAAACTGACTCCAATGTATGCAATTCTCCGATCATTCCAGTCATGAAACGTACTGATCCAAATGCACCCCCAGTATATCGATTAGTGATTGATTTACGAGAGCTTAATAAATGTATTATTCCTCAGTACCCAGTTGTCCCAGATATTTCTTCCCTGTTAACAGCCATCGATTCCGAAGCCATGTTTTTCACTGTCATTGACCTCAAGAATGCATTTTTCAGTGTTCCAATTCATCCAGACAGCCAGTTTCTTTTCGGTTTTTGTTTAAATGGAAGGAGCTATATGTTTACACGCGCTCCTCAAGGTTTCACAGAAAGCCCTAGTATTTACAGTCAAGCACTCAAGAGACAACTAGACAACATTCACATGCCAACTGACACTGCCCTGCTCCAGTATGTTGATGATCTACTGATCACAGCCCGTTCTGAATGTGCCTGTGAGCGAGCATCACTTACAGTTCTGTATTTTCTAGCCGAGATGGGGCACAAGGTGTCACCTTCGAAGCTTCAATTCTGTGTCCAGCAAGTGGTATACTTAGGACACTTGCTGTCCAAGAGGGGTAGGCAGTTGACACCCGACCGTATCCAGTTAATAGCGAGTCTTCCCCAGCCCAGAACCCAGAAGGAGGTACGTGCCTTTATCGGCCTTACTTCTTATTGTAGACAATGGATTCCCCAGTATGCATTTCTAGCCAAGCCACTGATACAGTTAACGACACAGGAGGCAGCCGTATCGACTGTCCTCCCTTGGACATCTGACCATACACTTAGTTTCAATGAGTTAAAGAAAGCCCTATGTCAAGCTCCAGTTCTAGCTACACCGAACTACAGTAAGCCTTTTACACTTTTCGTTACTGAACGCGAAGGTACAGCATTGTCTGTTCTCACACAAGATCAAGCAGGACAATACAAGCCCTGTGCTTATTTTTCGAGCACATTAGATCCAGTCGCTCAGGCGTTGCCTGCGTGCCTCAAGTCAGTTGCAGCCACAGCACTAGCTATCAGACAAAGTGATTCCATAGTTTTAGGACATTCCCTGACCGTACAAGTTCCACATTCAGTAGAAGTTCTTTTAAACCGAACACAAACTCAGCACTTGACAATTGCACGTTTAACAGGTTATGAATTAACACTGTTTCAGCCACACATAGAAATTAGACGCTGCAACGTTCTGAATCCTGCTACACTGTTACCATCAGTTAATTCAAATCCAGACCCACATGATTGTGTGGAAGTAGTTAACATTACGACAAAGCCAAGACAAGACCTGACAGACATTCCGTTATCAGATCCTGACCTGACACTTTATGTGGATGGTTCATGTATGAGAACTAGTACAGGAGAACTAGTCGCCGCGTATGCAGTGACTACTGACACCGAAGTTATTGAAACACACCGTATTGACACCCTGTCCGCTCAAGCAGCAGAGCTAGTCGCTCTGACACAAGCCTGTATACACGCCAAGAACCAGAAAGTTAATGTTTACACAGATTCACGTTACGCATTCGGAGTTGTACACGACTTCGGAGTGCTCTGGCAGGAGAGAGGTTTCATGACTTCTCATGGAACCAAGATTCAGCATGGTCTCCTTATTCAAGCCCTGTTAGATGCCATACATTTACCGACATCCATTGCTATCATGAAATGCAAAGCACATACGAAAGTTACTGACATTATTTCCCAAGGTAATGATCTAGCAGACCGCACAGCCAAGCTTACAGCACAGACTCCAGACATTCCAGTAAACATGACACATACTCCAGATCCGATTACATGCATGACAGTTAAGGACCCTACACAAGATGTCATAGATATCCAGTTACATGCTACTCCCGATGAAATCAAGAAATGGTCTGAACAAGGAGGGGTCCAGACAGATCAAGGATGGTTAACGAAGGGTAGAGCCACATGGTTTCTCCCCGATTCTATGGTTCAAGTCATTATCAATACCGCACATAGTCCAGCGCATTTAGGAGAAAAAGCTATGTTAGACAGTATCCAGAACATTTGGTTCAACAAGCATTTACGAGCTGCAGCCAAGCAGAAAGTCCGTACCTGTATGATATGTTGTCAGTTTAATCCAGGTAAAAGTGTCCCGGTGGAACAAGGTGGTTTCCAGCCCCCTGACCACCCTTTTGAGGTCCTCCAGATGGATTATATTCAGATGGAGCGATGTCGAGGTTTCAAGTATGTCCTTGTAGTTGTGTGCGCTTTGTCCAGGTGGACAGAGGCATATCCAGTCCCAGATTACACAGCCGCGACCACTGCCAAACAGTTGGTTCGTGAATTTTTCCCTAGATACGGACTCCCTAGAGTCGTATATTCTGATAACGGCCAGCCATTCTCATCCGAACTCATGAAGCACGTTTCCCTTTTGTTAGGGTACCAGTGGAAGTTCCATTGTGTACGCCATCCTGAAGCAGCCGGTCTCGTAGAGAGACATAATCAGACTCTGAAAATCCGCATTGCAAAAGTCTGTAAAGACAAAGGTGTGGACTGGTTAATAGCTCTGCCAGTCGCTTTATTTTATATGCGCATGGTCGCACATTCCAGATCAGGTCTGTCCCCGTACGAGGTCGTATTCGGCCGCCCCCCTAACATGTGGGGTACTCCTAGACCCCGAAGTATTACCGATGTTTCATGTAATATGCTGACAGATTACCTAGCTTCCTTGATGTCTGCCCTCAACTCATGTCGTTCACAGGTTGCCGCTGCATTTCCAGACAATACCGAAGTGGCACTGCACGAGATCGTTCCGGGCTCCCTTGTGATGATCAGAAATTTTGACAGATCAAATCCGCTGGAACCACGTTGGAAGGAGCCACGTCAGGTCCTCTTGACCACCCGTACTGCCGTCAAGTTGGAAGGCAGGAAGGGGTGGGTCCACCTTTCTCATGTAAAACTTTTCAAAGGATTGAAATCAGCCTCCAAGAACATTTCCAAGGATTTCCAGGATTCGAAGGACTGCCAAAACATTGTCTTAAAGGACTGTCCCGCACAAGACATTATTACAACCCCTCCCTTGTTAGAGAAAACTCCGCAACAGGAGTATAAGTTAAAGCTCAGGTCTAGTAAAATAAGTCAGTCAGTTTGATTGTATAAGTCCTCCCCTAGGTGAAACGGTTAGATTGTTTCTGACATGTATAAAATAGACCCCCATAGTGAGAGAGTCAGTCGAAGTTCACTTCAATGTATCGTTTTTCTGAGTTTCATATTATTCATCAGCATTTTGATTTCCTGCACCAGCTATGCGTTCTATCTGTGTTTTCCAGTTCCTCATGTAAATATGTCTGCTAATGCTACAGTAGAGCACACGTTTAGTGATCTGCCTCCTCACGAATATTCATACCGCCTCGCTATGCGCAACAACACATTTATCCGTATGTTACATTACTCACACCAGACCAGCAATGCCACTAATTGTTGGGTGTGTGGTCGACTTCCCCCTTTTCAGACACCGAAGGGAGTTCTGCCACTCTTTCCTTATCCATTCTCACATAATGGTTCGTGTGGAGCATGGTCCACGTTAACGTCATCCTCAACAGATATGTCTTTTCTTAACAGTACATGTTTTCCAGACAAGCAAGGTCTCCCCCACAGAACAGGTTTAGATCTAGAAAATGAAGTTTATAATTTAGGTAATTATTCGTCGAATTTCATGGTTCTGAATGTTCAGTCTGATACTACTCCAGACTTACCTGCTATTTCAGTATTACCTGTCAAAGGCGAATTATGTGTCCGTAGTTATGGTTCCGTACATGTAGGTCATAGTGAATGTACTACTGTTATCAAGTATAGTGACAGTGGGAAATCTGTTTTCAAAGCTTCACGTCACTCTTATTTTATTTGTGGTCAAACTGCATATGTCCGTCTGCCCCTCGATTGGGAGGGAACCTGTTACATTGCCTTCCTACTGCCACCCGTTTTTCTAGCCCCATCTGATTATCACAGAAACACACATCTAGTACACATTAGACATAGAAGGGAGTCCCCAATTGTCGATTATACTGAAACTACTCTAGAACAGTATACAGATTTCAATAAAGGTTTCTTCTTTTTTGTAGGACCTGTCCAGAATAGTAAACTGATCCGTAGGTTAACAAGAACCCTTGAAGCTGTAGTTAATGAGACTGCCTCTGCTCTAGGTAACCTAACCGAAGAACAATCTGCTATGAGATTTGTTGTTTTGCAAAATCGTCTCGTCCTTGACGTCATACTGGCCGATAGGGGCGGGGCCTGTAGAGTCATCGGATCTAGTTGCTGCATTTTCATTCCAAATAACGCGCCGTCTGTTTATTCAGCTATAACCAGACTCCATAAAATTGCCCATCTGTTACATCAAGATCCAGGCACCTGGACATGGTCCGGTTGGTTCTGGAATATAATTTCCGCATGGGGATGGAAAGTCCTGTCCTTTCTAGGTATTGCAGTAGCGATCATATTTAGCTGCTGCCTCTGTATACAATGTGGCCCTGCGATTTGCAGCATGTGTGCTACCTCTTGTATTCCTAGTCCCAAGCCCCGTTCTAAATCCCGTTCCAAGACAATTCGAGACGAGCAAATGGTACTGTATGAAATGATAGATGGTATCATGAAAATTGATGTTTCCTGATGGAAACGTAGTGACAAGGAGGGAATGTGGAAAAGTAAATTTTGCCATGTTCTGTGTCCCTACGCCTCATCCATCATATGTTATGTGTGCATGACCAATATGCATATGTTATTCCCCATGTCCGATTAATGACGCAATTACAGTTGTGTCCACCTCTGGTATGTCATTTTCCCGTCCTCGTGAATACTACGAATATCAGGCCTATGTAAAGTTATGTTACCACGTTTCCCAGTGTGCACGTTATTCCATTATAAAGTCCCCGTTTCCAGGCCTCAAAAGGGCCCGGACCACAGATTCAGCTCCTGTCTCCTGAAAGCCTTGCTGAGGAGCGATACAGCCCCCACCTGTATCCTCGACATTTCACTTACTTCCTGCCTCGCAGTGCCCGGTGCAGCTTGGTTCTGCCTCTGAGTCTGCCAAAAGTATGTTATAGTTCCAGTTATCAGTTCAGTCCTCCTCTTCTGCATTCCTAAACTACTGAACTGTATCAATAGTTTCCGTCATTGTCTAGCCTTCTCGTCTCCATGTTAGAGAAATACTGTATTTAATGGTCATTTAATATTCTTCATCACGCACTACATGTAGAATAATGCATGGTCCAGTCTTAGAATCAAGTTAGCTTTTCCACTCATGACTTCTAGTTTATATCAACATGTTCCCTAAACATTAGATACCAGATAGGGTTTAGGTACATGTCGCTCCGACCCTCCAGACTCTAGTCTCTGCTCCTAACACAGAGTTCATAGCCCCCAGCTTCTCCTAGTAACACGTCATTGCTAGTTTTCGCGCACCATTAGGTTAGAGGTCCCGGCTCCTTAGGTAGCCCCCTCCTATGTTTCCGCCCATTCATGACATATTCTGTTACGTTTGCACCACATGTCTACGTATACGCCCAGTTACACCTCTTTTTACTGTTATCTTTCGCGACTGCTACGCGTCACGCTTTCTGCTCCACCCACTGCTACGCCTACTGCAATGTAATGCTATGTGTTCGCGCTATGTATATATGCCTGTGTTTTGTTATTGAATGCTAGCGCGCTCATCCCAGACCTAGCCCCAGCAGCTGCTGGGCCTCTTTTCCCCTGTTGGGCCCCAGTTGTCCTGCTGGGCCCTGTCATTCTGTTCCTATGCAGGTTGTCCTGATCCTGTCCTTATGCTGTAATAAACCTGCAGAAACTCCTACTACCTCGAATCTTGACTCTTATTTTATTGAGCTATCTGTTATGCTATCAAAAATAGGGTATTATTTATTTATTTACCACAATAGGCAGGGGGCGTCGGACCCCAAACAGCACACTATGGACCGCTACACCTCAACGAATTCCCCCCTTTCCAGGGGAGACTCCGCGGAGGGCAAGTCCTCAGACACAGCGATGCTGCTGGAAGTGATCAATCAATCCAGGACCTCTCTCTCGAGGCCCAGATTGGTGCTGTGGGTTCAGAAGTCTTGTTTCTCCGCCAAGATCTGCAGAAGGCAGCGGACCGTATCACCGAAGCCGAGACCAGGGTCTCTACTGTGGGGGACTACAGAGTCCAGCAAACCAAGCACACGCAAGACCTGATGGTCCGGTTTGAAGACGCAGAAGGAGGGGCCCATCACAACAACATACGCTTGGTGGGCTTTCCGGAGGGCTGCGAGGGCTCTTCCATGGACACGTTCATCTCGGAGTGGTTCAAGGCGCTGTAGCCCCCCGGAAGACATGTCCCCTTGTTTTGTGGTGGAAAGGGCTCACCGCGCCTTGACCAAGAAGCCGCCTTCGGGGGAGCGCCTGAGGCCCATGATCGCCCAGCTCCTTAACTACGTGGACCTCTATGCCATTCTCCGCTATGCCCGGCTACATAAAGACAATCATGGTTTTCCCTAATTACACTAAGCTGGTGCAGCAACAACGCCAGTCATTCGTGGAGGCCAAGAAGCGGCTACGGGAACTTAACCTTTCCTATGCATTGCTGTTTCCTGCCCGGATGAAGGTGATCCACAACGCTAAAACTTTCTTTTTCGACACTCCGGAGGAGGTCTTTGTGTGGACAGATGAGCGCAGGATCCTTAAGCCGCACTCGCCGCCCCCGCTAGACTAAGACTCTTCCCAGGGCTCGCATCGGAGTGGCCACCAGGGCAGAGATGCAACATCGAGACGCAACAGATCCCGTTCCAAATGGCATGCCCAGGAACTGGCGGACACCGGGGACTGAGGTACACTGTGACTCGTTGGCCAAATTTTGCTTCCTGCTTACTATTGGGGCGGGCTAAGGCACCTCTTTGTGGCTTTATTAGCACCTGGGGGGTTTGGGGCTGGGGTCTTTACTATTTGCCCTGGAGGGAACTGGCTTGGTTATCCCCACTTGTTTGGGTTATGTTGGGTGAAGTTGGGAGGGGGGGATCCATTAGAGGAATCACTTCGGTTATCCGGTTGAGGGCCTGGGGGAGGGTTCCACCTTCATGTTCCTGGAAGTATAGGGGTGGGAGTGGGAGGAGAGTGTGATGGGGACTGTTTCTGAGTTGCGGGTTGATTTCTTTTTTTGTTTTCGCACCACACACACACTCTGTTATTCTGTTGGGCGCACACTGGCCTACCCACTTCATCCTGACAATGAGCAATGGCAAACACAATGGGTAACTCAACATCGGGAACCCTAAATGTCCTGGCCTGGAACGTGCGGGGCCTGTCAAATAAAGATAAGAGTGGGGCCGTGCTATAGCAGGCGAAGCGTTATGCGGCCGAAGTTCTCTTGCTCTAGGAGACGTATCTGCTGGGCATGAAAGCTCCATGCTTGGCCCGCTATGGGTTCACTACAGTATACGATTCAGGATTCTCCCAAGGGGTGCGGGGCACGGCCATTTTAGTACATCGCAGAGTGCTGCTCCCGGTAGTGAAACACTGTTTGGACCTGGGTGGTCGCTTTACCGTGATTATGGTTACTATTGTTGGAGAGCAGATCACATTAGGCAGTATCTACAACCCCGCCACTAGGTCAGACGTTTGTAGATAAACTGACACAGCTATGGGGTGATCTCCCAGAGGGTCTGATGGTGTTGGGGGGTGACTGGAAGGATATCATGAGTTTTTCGGACAGGTGGAGAACTTGCCAACCCGATATACCCCTGCTACATCTAAATTAAACGTTCTTGCGCACACTTTGGACTGGGCGGACACGTGGTGGGCCTTTCATCCCTCTGAAGCCGGTTTCTCCTAAGCATCAGTGGTCCATCCCACTCTTTCCCACCTGAATTATTTGTTTATCCCACATAGTTATTTGCCTAGGGTGTCACATACCTCGATATTGCCCCGTGGCCTCTCAGATCACTCACCGATTC
Source organism: Lissotriton helveticus (assembly GCF_964261635.1). NCBI lineage: Eukaryota > Metazoa > Chordata > Amphibia > Caudata > Salamandridae > Lissotriton > Lissotriton helveticus. The sequence continues at coordinate 309,936,483 of NC_136061.1, forward strand.
AACTCAAGTTGCACCTGATGTCTAACAGGGCCTCGTATAGATAGCGTATGTCCCCCTGACTGCTCCGTGACACAGAGTACTGGGAGATGCTGTGCTCGGCAATTACTGAATTTCGCAGTTTAACCTTGGTTCCTGCCAGTCCTCAGTTACTCTATGGGAGGCGTTTAAACGAACAATCCGTGGGGCTGACATTAGTTACCGCACCGGGGAGAAGAAGCAAAGCTTGGCCCAGGTGACTGACCTGGAAAACAGACCGGTGGAGCTCCAGTCTCTGGTGGTGGAGGTGCAGACCCTGCTGCCCGACGGAACCTCCTACATGTCCAACAGCAGCTCCACCAAACACACACGGACGCTGCCAGAGAGGCCTGGTTGGCTACTCAGCACAGGCTTTACCAATGATGCAACAAGCCTAGTCAGATGCTGCATAATCTCTGCCAGGCTAGGGCGGCCCCGATGCAGGTCCCTCTTCTGCGGTCCCCTGCCGGGGACATGTGCGCCTCCCCAGAGACGGTTGTACAAGCCTTTGCAGATTTTTACGCTGAGTTGTATGAGGAACGGGAGGTTATTGCTGAACCTCTTATTGACGCGTTTTGTGTAGATATCCCTCCCTGCCGCCTTTCGGACGAGCAACGAGGAACCCATCAACTTAGACGAGCTGCGGGCAGCTCTTTCCAATATACAGCTGGGACATGCGCCCGGCCTTAACGGGTTCCCGTGTGATTTCCTACGGACCCATTTGGAGACACTGTGTTGGACTTGGCCCTTCTGGCGGGTTCACCCTTAAACTTTTTTCTTTTACTTGTGACCTGGTGTTAGTGATTTTTGGCTGCTGCGCACTTTACCACTGGGTCCCAGGGTAAAGTGCATGCGTGTGGTAAGGTTGGCCTGCCATCCCATAGGAATGCATGGGGAATGTATGTGTCCCTGGTAGTTCCTGATGCGTGGGGAGTGCAGGGTCTAGTTTGGTATGTGCGGACTCATGTGATTAAATGCTGCGCGATGATGTGTGCGGCGTTCATGTGTCTAGTGTGGAAGTACCACTTCTAGAAGTTGGCATGTCTGTGTAATTTATGTGAATTGGCTGTCTGGCTTGGGATTGGCTGGAGCTGGCTGGTGAGACTGGCTCCAGGAGTCAGGATGGGTCTGCCCGGTGGTGAGTGGAGAGATCTGCATGATTGATGTGAGGGAGGAGTGCACCTGGGACCTGAATAGGGCTGGGCTTTCCCCACACAATGCTGGCTCCGCCCCCTGTGATGCGACTGATGACCCTAGCCTGGCCAGTGAATGGGAAGAGGGGCAAGCACATCAGAGTGCTCCAAAACCAGCTGTGACTGGTTTTTCCCCCACCCTGCAGACACAGACAAAGGATTTGTATGTATAAAAAAGGGCTGTGACCCCTTGAAAAATGTTCTCTTCCTGATCCTAACCTGAGGGGGGCATGCTGCTGCTGCTGAGCGCCAGGAGGACCACCACTGGGACTGCCTCCCTGCCTGGAGGGCCCTGTGAGCTGGCCCCTGGGCCCAGCCTTTGCCCCCCTGCCTGCCTATGGACCTTGGACCTGTGATTTTGTTTCGTGGTGCACTGGGAGCGCTTTATCCTCCCTACAGCAAAGCGCCTTACTTTTCAGAAGGAGCGCTTTATTTGTAAACACTGCAGCGCTGGGCTGCAACCTGTCCAGGGATTCCCCCTCCTCGTGGTGCTTATTAGCGGCGCGGGTGCCCACCCCACATTTCCTGCCGCATTTTGGGGGAATTCGATTGTCACCCCGCAATTTTGCTGGTTTATTTCCCTAGCGGGTGCCCACCCCGCCAGGGACTCCGTATTTCACCGGGTGCCCACCCCGGATTGCCACAGACAAAGGCAAACATCACTACGGGCCGCCGTTCTGCCCACGGTGACCCGGAAGCGCCCCAACCCGGAAGCAGCTGGCCGGCCAATCCCAGCACGGCCTGCCCGGAAGAGCCGCGGCGCGAGTAGAAGAGGGTGGCTGATGATGCAGGCGCGGCTCGGGTGTTGGAAGAGAGCCCCGCGCTGCCAAAAGAAGAAGCCCGCAGCTGGCGCCTCCCACGGGGCTTCCTGGAGTGAGGGAGAGCCCCGTGGTGACCAGCAGAAAAGGAATCCCCGAGGCAGGGCTCCCGCAGCCGCGGTGCGAGCCCTGCTGTCCGACCGTGAGGAGGCGCCCAAGGAGTCCCGGTGAGTGGGGCTCCGGTTTTGCAGTGCTGAGGGCATTTGTTTTCAGAGCCTGCGAGACTCCCGCAAGGCTCAGATGCAATTTGGGGACATCTAGAAGGGTAGAGCGGCCCCGGTTGGCAGCAGGACGCTCCCCCCTGTAGGCGGCCTTGTTGTTCGAGCCGAGAGGCTCCTGGGGATTTCCCTTGGTTCCGAGTCCCCAGAGGGGGTACTCCCACGTCTCGGGGGCATTCTTGTCTAGAGCCCACGGGCCCCACTAACGACAGGGGCCTCTTGTTATTCCGAGCCCTAGAGGCTCCAAGGTGAGGGGCAACAGTGTAATCAGAGCCTGAGAGACTCCTGGGGGCATTTTGTGTCTTGAGCCCCGAGGCTCTTACATGTTCTTGGGCCCTATTGTTTGTTCAGAGCCCCACAGGAGAGCCAGGAGGCTCGCCGGTGCCCGGCTCAGGTCCTACAGCTGCCCAGCACTTAGTGGGCAGCTGCTACGTTTAGGCTCTTGTGCATCTTTTTTTTTGCCTGCGCAGCCTGCCCTGACATTTTGGACACAGGGCGTTTCAGCCCCTGAGAGGCCAGTTGGCCTGGGGACAGTTCATGTGTTTATGCCCTATGTGATTTTTTGCGCAAATGTAATTACTTGCCTAATGTGATTTCTGCATCATGTATAATGTCTCTGTGCCTATACCTCAGAATGTATTGTTATGCTTAGGAGGTTGTTTTTCCTAGTATAGGTTATGCTAGTGAGTTCATGGTTCCCTGCGTGATATTTTCCTAAGGAGGTTAGGGTTGCGTAGGTGGTACTTACCTTTTACCAGTAATTACTGGTTGTGTGCTACATTTGCTATTTGGTGCTAGTTATTATATGTTCTATGTGCTAAGCGTTATTCCTACAAAGTGCTATTTCTACCAAGTGCTAGTTCGAAAAGTGCTTATTCCTGACAGTGGCCCACGTGGCCCTGTCCCATGTACATAATCCGCTGTAAATTCTGCCCATGCCTATGACATTGTAAAGTGTGTGTTTATTATCTAATGTGTTTGGTATAATACAAAGGCTATTTTTATATATACCGTTGTGTGGAGTTTCCTTTGTGGTGGGCCTTGGGTGTTGTTTCTGGGTGCATGCGCAAACGCTTAGCTTACAAAGCCTGTAAGATTAGCCTTACTGCTCGTGTCACGTTACCAAGGGGGTGAGCCGAGGTTATCTTGGCGTGTAACTCCCTTGCCCTGACGTAGAGTGGTGGTCTCTGCCTGGTTTTGCAAGCCTTAGCCAACCAGAGATCCCTTTTCTAACACACTGGGACCACACTTATTAGATGCACTCCGCGATGCCTCGGAGAGACGCGTGTTGCCACCGGACTGGAGACACACAGAGATAGTTGTATTTCTTAAGCCGGGTCGCCCACTGGAGGAGCCGGGTTCGTACCGCCCCATTTCTCTTCTGAATTTTTAGCCTAAGTTGCTGGGTAAGGTCTGGCTGACTGACTCCGCTTGTGCATACAAGACCTGGTGCATCCGAATCAGGCGGGCTTCATGCCCCACCAGTCAACAAGACACAATATTAGACGGGCCCACAATGCCGTGGCGGAGGCCCATCGTTTGGAGCACCCCGCGGCTGTCTTGCTTGCCGATATTGACAAGGCGTTCGACTCTCTGAGCTGGAAGTACCTCTTCAAGCTCTTGGAGGTGGTAATCTTAGGCCCCCGCTACAGGGCATATGATCATTTACTATATATGGGCCTCACCGCATCGGTTTGAGTGGCCGGCCATTGTTCTGCCCCCTTTCCCATTCGCAGGGGCACAAGGCAGGGGTGCCCACTCTCCCCACTCCTGTTCGCATTGGCCATTGAGCCGCTGGCTGCCTGGGTTCGCATAGACTCTGTCCTTCGGGGTCTAGTTTGGTCGCCAGAGTACACTGACAAGACTGCGTTATATGCCGACGACGCCCTGTTCTTCATGTCGGATCCCTGGGTCTCTGGGCCCAGAGTGCGCCAAATTCTGCTGATTTTTGGGGAGACATCAGGGCTATACGATAACCCTTCTAAGTCTATTTTGTTCCTTATCACCTGTGATCAGCGGTCTCTTGCCTGGGCCTTGCAGTTGATAATCACGGATGAGGGCTTTCGATACCTGGAGGTATTTATCGCATGGTGCCCGACGGTGGCATGGTTGCATAACATTGCGCCGCTGCTCTCGGTGGTACGAGACGAGACAACGGTGTGGTATCAACTGCCTCTTTCGTTATATGGCAGATCTGCCATTTTTAAAATGGTGTCTCTGCCGTGTTTGCTATATTGGCTTCAGAACTTCCCCTTGCCCGTCTTGGTTCCGTCAAATCAACGCTCACCTGAACAGGTTCCTCTGGGGAGGGAGTGGGGGCTGCGACCCGGGTGGCACTCGTGACATGTGTGCAATCCACGTATTGTGGGGGGATTGTGGCAGCGGACGTCCGGGCATATTGTTGGGCTTCACACCTGCTTGTGATTAACGATTGGTGGTACTACGCTCAGGCAGATCCGACTTATGCGGTGGAGAGACTTTTAATGGCAGAAACCCCGCTGTTCCACCTCCTATACAGCTCCTCGCCTTTGTCGGGGCTCCCCCGGCACACCAGACTGTTATTCAAATATGGAGGTGTGTGGTTCGCCAGATGGGCTGGTGGGGTAAGTTGACAGGCGCGACTCCTCTTTGGCAGGGTTCCCATCTCCGGACGGTCTCGTTCATGGTGGGGTTTCGCCGGTGGGATGACATAGGTATCTCCACGTAGAGGGACATAATGCAGGGGCCTACGCTCAAATCGTTCCAGAAGCTAAACAATGACTTCCAGCTCCATAAAACACAATTTCACAGATATCTGCAGCTCCGTCATGCCGTATCTCCCCTCATTAGGGTTCTCACTACTCTGCCGGAGTTTCATCCGCTTGAGGGCCGCCTGCTTATGGGAGATTTAGGGGTCCACAAAATTAGGCAGGTATACCAAACAATCACTACACACTCCACTACCACTATCCACAAGACTCGGGCAGCGTGGGAGGAGGATGTGCCCACATTGACCGATGATGACTGGGCCGACGCATTGGCCAGCCCTCGGTACTCTGCCGTCTCCACCCGGTCTCGGTTGATTCAATTCAAGTACCTGCACAGGGCCTATTACACACGCTTATGTCTCTATAGGATGGGGCTTATTCAGTCGCCCATGTGCCTCCGCTGTGGAACAGAGGAGGGGTCGTTTTTACACATGGTCTGGAGCTGTGGCACGCTGCAACATTTCTGGTTGGGCATTAGGTCTTGCCTGGGGCGAGTACTTGGGTGGGACACCCCTGTGGATCCGTGACTCATTCTTCTCCATAGTACTGAGGACATTGAGGGTAACATATACAAAAGGCTGCTGCTGTTCTTGGGTCTCACACTAGCCAGCGAGACATTGCACAACACTGGAAGGCGGAGTCCCCACCAAGCATAGGTAACTGGAAGAAAGTGATGGATAAACGTATGTCGGCTGAAGTGGCAGTGTTCCAGGCACAGGGTTATCTGCGAAAACATGGGAAAATCTGGTCAGGCTGGGCCACGTACAGAGGAATTGACCTGTCACTCTTGGGGTCACCGGATTCCGGGACCCGGTTCGATAGACTTGAAGTAAGCAACTCACCTGTTTAATGCCACGGGGTGGCGCGTGTGCATGGAGTTTGATGATGTAATATCACTTTCTGATGATGGCTGGGTATGTGCTGCGGGATTGGGGGGGTTCTGGTCTGATGTTCTGCAGACCTTAGTGAGTGGTATTGGGTGCCGAAATTTCTAAGATACGCCTGTATCACATATAATGCTTGCTGGTTTTGCTTCTTTGGTACCTATGAAAATCAATAAAATTTGTTGGTAAAAAAAAAGAAAGTAGTGCTCACAGACTAACTTTAGAAACACGTCACTACACGCCTCCTTTAGATAATATATACCCTCATGACAGCCGTTAAGCAAACAATCCAGTCCGGATGGGCCGTCCCAAAAGGAGACAGGGCAGTAACAAAGAAGCCTCATTTTCAATTGGAGGCCACCGTTTAGCATAAATGATGACGCCAATGAAAATGATGGGCAGAGCTTCACGCTCCCTTCTGAAATCTCCTCTACCACAATATGTCTCGCAGAGTGAGTAGCGCATGCACGCTGCAACGCTAGGCAAGACCTAAAAAACAATAAGGCTGCTCTTAGCTCAGTGGGTTGTAACTGGTTCCCCAAAGGAGGAAAACATTGACTTTTATGTTTCCCGAAGTAAAAGGATCTTCACTATATGCAGTTCGTTATGTCACCTAATAAATTTACATTCTCACTAAACTCGGTTTATTTTAAAGAGTGTCTCTGAAGCTTGGATACACCAAGTCCTCTTGACACTGGGTGGCTGTGACCTTTGGAGAAAATTGTGTGCCGTCAAACCAGAAATCTCGGTGTCCAATACAAGCTATGCCATTTGACCGAAAGGCTAATCCACTCACCTTACATTGCTTCACATTCCTTACCTGCATAGACTAGGACTACTTGGAGAAAAGTTATGCCATAGAATAAAATGATACATAAATAAAAATCACACATGTACATTTTGTCATTTTTTGACCTATTAGTAGTATCAAGCCCAAAAATCATGTTTGCAGTGTTTGTTAACCTGGTTTTCACATAATGACGAATAATGACGAATAACGGGGACTGAAACTCACGAGTGGTGTTTACTCTTATTTTGTATGCAAGTTTAGTTACTGCCATCTCCAACCAAATGGCAGTGCAACCAACTGAAGCTTATGCTAATGCATCAAAATGAATTGGTAGTAAAACTAGTACAAATACTCTGTCTCGTGGGTCTGAATTCCTCTGACGGTGGCTGATAAGTAACAGCAGCGTAAACAAGGAAAGTGCTAGCGGCAATAGCGGCCGGAATGGATCGGGGGTGGCGGGGTGGGGGTCAAGAGGTGGGGGTAAGGGGATTATTCAATAAAGCAAAAACAGACCTTCCCGCCGCATCTCTCAGACATCTCTCCTCGGGAATAGAACAGGAAGCAGGCAGTCAGGCACTCCTGACCAATCAGAACGCTGCAATGCAGCATTGCGATTGGTCTGAGCGCCGTGGTTCTGCACTCAGCCAGGGACTGGGGCCTGTGCATGTTCTCCACGCAGGCTGTAATGCAGAATGGGTGGAGAATATGCAAAGTGCGCATGACTGTTTGGCCGGCCGGAAAGGGCCGGCCAAACACTCATTGCGCACTTAGGAGGGTGCTACCACTCCTCCCTGCCCTGCTCTGTGTGCAGAGCAGCCCCGCCCCTTCAGGCAAAGCTAGAAGAGCAGGACAAAATAAAGTGATAATAACATTGCGTTATTATACTTTTATTTTTGTTTCAAAGCAGTGGGACGACACTCCTCCGCCTTAGCGGAGGCACCGCCACTTAAAAACCATGGCTCTGCCCTCTCTTCTGCATCCACCCCACTTCTGCTGTTGAAATAGATTTCACCCATTTCAAGTGGGTGGTAAGCCACTCGCCAATGAGAAGAGGTCCCCAGGGGACCCTTTGTGACTGGCATGGAAAACCTTTTTTAAGAGCAGGCAGTGGTCACACGGACTACTGCCAACTCTTCAAAAATGGAACAGTAATGTTTCATTTTTCTTTTTTAATGCATCCCATTTTCCTTTAAGGAAAACGGGCTGCATTTATTGAAAAAGCAGTCACAGACATGGTGGTCTGCTGACCCCTTCGAGCCACCATCCCTAAGAGCGCTAGCCATTCCCGATGGGGTCGCAAATTGCACCTACCTCATAAATATTAATGAGGCAGGCAATTTGTAACTCCGATTAGGAATCACAAACAGTGTCTGAGACACTGTGGTAAATTCCAATTTGCGAGTCTCAAATTGTGAGTCGCAAAACAACGCAATTTGTGACTTGCAAATTGGAAGGGCCGTACATCTGGCCCTAAGTTTTGGTATGTCACCTGCTGCCAAGCTGTTTCAAGACGTCATTCGCGTATCATACAGACTATCATGAATGCGTTTAAATACAGCAATTACATATTGGATTTTGGAGCTGCACAAAATGAAAATGACAAAGCTCTTGCAAAAGTTTGTCATTTACTTGCTGAAGCAGGTTTGGCTCTAAAAGCAGACAAGTGTGACTTCCATAAGACAAAGCTGAAATTCTTTGGCCATACCTTTTCTGATTGGGTTTTGACACCAGATCCCGCTAAAGTACTAGCGCTGTCAAATGTTGATCCCCCACAAGATGCGTTCTTGCTATTCTTGCGCATTCAAGGAAGAGACCGTGGTTGACTGCGAATGTGCTTGTTTCAGGAACTCCTTCAGCCCTAATTACACTATGTCCAAAGACTTTAGGATGGCTCTTATTGAAGTAGTTAGCTCTCTGGCTGTCATTGCTGCCAACGTCACTGTTATTGGGGATCTAAACCTACGTATAGATAACCAGGTGGATGCTTAAACGGCTAACTTTGTTGCTGAACTCGTTGCCTGTCAGTTAATCCAACTGGTCGTAGGTCCCACCCACTCCGCAGGCCATTTGCCCTTGGCGCAAATTGAATTGGGACCACTTCCACGCCCTTCTTTCCACTACTATTCCTTATCTACCTGACGACCCGGATGATGCCAACACAGTGTTAGATATCTGGATTTCCCAGCCCCTGTACACCCTAAATCCCGCCAAGTGGTCTAAAAATCATAAAACAAAATCTAGCTCTTGGTACAATGATAAACTGGCGACCATGCACAAAGCTTGCAAAAAACTGGAGAGAGCCTGGAGACAGGACGTTGACCCTATTGCAAAGGGAACTATCGAGCTGCCATCAAAAACTACCATAGGGTCATTCAATCCGAACGGGCAGCTTACTATGCTCAGGCTATTCGAGAAAGCAGAAACCCGGCGAAGAGTATTTATTTGATACTCTCAGACCTTAAATCTCCAAAGACCTCTACAGCGTCTGTGATCACATCTGATCAACAGTGCAAGGGCCTCGCCACCTTCTTCGTTAGGAAGGTGGAAAATATCTACAGGTCCTTCCCGCTGGCTTAAGCCGGCTTAAGTGCTGCTCCCCGCCCGTGCACTACCAGCACTCTGGAAGCCTTTCCTCCGATCTCTCAGGATCAGCTGCATTCACTATGTGGCAAAATCAAAACCGTCTCCCCTGCTCACCCCCTTAAGCCTGACCAATCAGGAGAATCCTACCTGTGCTCCTGATACCTCTGGGCCAGATGATTAACAGGTCACTCGCTAAGGCGTCTGTCCCTAGGGCTTGGAAGCACGCCAGCGTGGAACCCTTTCTAAAACAAAACACCCAGGATGCAGCCAAGCCAGAGAATGTCCGCCCTATTTCCCTCCTGCCTTGGGTAGCAAAGATCACTGAGGCTCGTATCAACTCCATGCTTACTGATTTTCTGCACACAAACAACATCCTTGACCCCTCCCAGAATGGTTTCCATCCAGGCCACAGCACGGAGTCAGCACTCCTGGCTGTGACCGAACATCTGCGGACAGCTCTAGATGCTGGGCGCACGTCGGAATCTCAGTCTGAATCTCAGTGCCGCATTTGATATGGTGACCCACTCTATTCGGCTGCACCGTCTGGAGGAGGTTGGAGTTGTTGGCTCTGCCCTTGGTTGGCTTTCTTCCTTTCTCGCAGGAAGGACATTCCAGGTAACAACCCCTGCTTCACTTCTGGTATTCATACTATCTGTCAAGGGGTGCCACAGGGCTCTTCTTTGAGCCTGTTGCTGTTTAACCTGTATGTCCAACCTCTAGCCGTGGTAGCCAAAAACAGAGGATTGACTATGGTCTCCTACGCTGACGACACTCAGCTGGTGGTGGCACTCTCGGATGACTCCGCCCTGGACGCCCCAAAGTTCCGGTGCTATCTTGCGGCCGTCGCCAAGTGGATGACTACCAACTGTCTCCAACTCAACGCCACCAAGTCTGAGGTGTTATTGGTGGGAAGAGACCATGGACTGTGGAGTGAGCACTGGTGGCCCGAAACCCTTGGCAACGTCCCCCCACCCACCAAAGCAGGTGGTGAAGAATCTGGAGGTATGGGTGGATTATTCCCTAAGCTTCCAAGTCTAAACTAAAAAGGTGGCAGGGACCTGTTTTTGGCTTCTGCGGGGGCTTAGACCTTTGCTGGGCTTTTTTGATGCATCTACTAGGCAGGTCATCATCCAGGTCTCGATTTTGTCAAGACTGGATTATGTCAGCTCGCTGTATCTGGGGGCTTACAAAGCAGAAATTCTGAGACTGCAGAGGGTCCAAAATGTGGCTGCCAAAACCCTCCTGGGTCTCCGCAGAGCCTACCCTGTAACAGATGCCATTCGCCAATTCAATTGGTTGCCAGTGGCCAGGCGGATAGAGTTCAAGGTTTTCTGTATAGACTTCAAGATCCTGAAATATGCCTCACCAGGAATCCAAGCTAACTTGCTGCTGCCTTATGAACCTACGCGCCATCTCCGCTCCTTGGGCAACACCTGGTTGTGGTGCCCTGGGTTAGGAGGGTGCACGCGGGGGACATTCTTTTCGTACCATGGCAGCAACACTCTGGAACTCTCTGCCTGTACGGATCTGTAGTCTCAACAACATGCTAAAATTCAAGAAGGCCATCAAGACACACTTCTTCCACAGCCCTAGGCCTGTTGCCTTCTGCCTCGTCCGTTTTACTGCTGTTAGGGCTGGGACGCCTCTCTGCTGGGGCAGCTTTATAAAAATGCTACATAACATAACATACATAACATTCTACGAAGGTCGAGAATTATGATTCCGTAGAGTCTGCGACAGACAATAATTGAAGTGGTACATTAGGGACGTCTTAGAATCGTTGCCATAAAATGAGCTGTCCGAGACAGAGTCTGGTTTTCTTATTTTGTAACAGGGTTGAAAAGGAATTAAGGGCCTGTCATCTATGCAACTGCCTTTCTACAAAAACTACTCAACACTCCTTGAGCATGTACAAAACTGCCAAAGCATGCATGGGAAAGAATAGCCATTGACTTTTTCAGTCCACTGGACAATGGACATCACATGCTGGTGATTATGGATGAGTATTCACTATTCCATCAATTGAAGACCTTTCACCTACTACACAAGAACGAGTCATTGAACGACTAGATGGAATCTCTGCAGCATGGGGTGTTCCAGTCATAGTGAAGTCTCACAATTGCCTGCCTTTCAATAGTCGAGAGTTTAAAGATTTCTTGGAGCATTTGAATATAAAGCATCAGAAGAGCACACCTTTGCGGCCACAGGACAACAGACTTGTTGAGCGTTTTATGAGTGCACTAAAGAAAGTAGTACAGCGTGCTAATCTTGAGAAGCTTGATTTGAAAACTGTGTTGAATTCTGCCTTGGGAGCTTATCATACAACACCCCACTCAACCACAGGTGAAAGTGCTGCGACTTGATCTTTGGGAGAGCAATGAAGACCAAAACACCTCAATGGACCAATCGGAGAAAGAAAGATGAGAAAGACTTGGTGAACAAACAAAAGATGAAAACATATGCGGACCAAAGAAGACATGCAAAGTACATTATCTTAGGAAAGGAGATTGAGTGCTTGCACAACCGTTACGAAAAAGAAAATCTGATGCTCTATTCAATGCAGTACCTTTTCAAGTGTTGTCCACAAAGGGCCACATGGTGACTGCCCAGTGCCCTGGAAAGTCAATTACCAGAGACTCTTCTCAGTTTAGGCCTTAAATTAGTCGTTCATCTGGTCTAACTGTTGGAGGAGAGACTGGGTTTGAACCCTCAAGTCACTGCTGTTACCTCTTCACCGCTGACACAGATCTGGACATTGGTGATGACAGTTCTCAGTTTCCGAGAACAAGATTAGGTCGAACAATTAAAACACCAAAAAGATTGATTGAAGAGATTTAATTGTATGTGTCTTTCTCTCTAAATATTTTGTCCAAAAATTAAAAATTTAATTTGATCAAGGGCCAGATGTAGGTAATTTTAATTTACCACCTCTTAAATACCGATTCATACCGAATCGGTATTTAAGAGGTGGTAAAATAGAGGGGGGGAGATGTAGGTATTTCAGATTCGGTAAATACCGAATCGTTAAGATTTGGTATTTACCGATTCTGTAAATACCGATTCGGTATTGCCCATTGATTCCTATGGGCCTTGCAGCCCATAGGAATCAATGGACAATACCGATTCTGTAATTACAGAATCGGTAAATACCGATTTTAGCAAGGGTGCAGGGGGTGTCACTTTGACACCCTCTGGCACCCCAAAAATAGGCATGTGTGCCATGTGGCACACAGACATGCCCTAAGGGCATGTCTGTGTGTCACATGGCACAGGTGTGCATGCACACATGTGCATGCACACCTGGATTCGGTATTTTACCACCCAATTGGATTGGGTGGTAAAATACCGATTCTTAAAGCCCTGTGGCACTCTGACATGTGCCAGCTACATCTGCATTTACAGAATCGGTATTTTACCGAGTCTGTATTTACCGATTCGGTAATTTTACCGAATCGGTAAATACAGAATCGGTAAAATACCGATTCTGTAAATGCATGCCCTACATCTCAAAATCCAATTACCGGTCGGTAACGGCCGAATTCGGCCGTTACCGACCGGTAATTGGCCACCTACATCTGGCCCCAAGTGCCTTGCGAGTTAGACTGTGATGTAAATGTTAGAGCGGAATGCTCTGAAGTCTGGTTTAGAATGTTGAGTTCACAGTTAGACGAAGGTGAATAATGACATGTAAAACAAAGCTCTTTGTGTGGTGCAGTCAATGGCAGGTACCCACGCTCCATTTTTCATCCCCAATTTCCCACAGTTGTCCTGTCTTTGTTTTTCTCTTTTGTTCACCCTTTTCTTCCTCTCTCTTCCTCTGGGTCCAATAAATCCCAGTCCCCAAAACTGAGTGGCGATGCCCCGCTTCTGCAACTACTGGCACAAATTAAGAATTATCCGGCACACTTATGTGACAGTATTTGGAGTAGCCAATAGGATGTGCTAAGGGAACAAAGAGCTCTTTACCAAAACAAATCTGACCATCCATGTTAGGTGACCTGAAGATATCAAATGAGAATCAGGGGCTAGTTTGGAAACTTACAAGAGGTTTCTCGATGCACAATCTGCTGTGAATGGTGCACTGGTACCATAGTGACAAAAGTTCATACACTAGGTAAACAATGTAAAAATCCGCTTAGCCTAGGGTTTGAATTTACCCATTAAGACCAAACTGTAGGCCACCAATGCAAACATCTTTGAGATACCAATTTGGTAAACGATTAAAACTATGAAAAAATATATATTTCAGGATTTATGCACAAAAGTGTACTAAGATTTATTTTTCAAAACACTTGCAACATGAACAGCCCAGCTTCTTACTTTCTTCACAGTTTTATCTATATCAGTCTTTGAATACACTATGTGCATGGATTAGATTCAAAGAGCTCGAAATCATTAGATGGCTCGCTTGGCAGTATGCATGTAGGTCTATTTTAAACCTAAACCATTTAAACACTTTTTAATTACTGCAAATATAGAGGCTTCAAAAAGAGGTTAGATCTTTGATTTTTCGTTTTTTTGCATTTCTTGAGAGGAGCTGGAACATTTTCAAGACTCAACATTATATTACATTTTATATTGGTCAACAATGGCCACTTGGATGAAGCTGTAGCGATATACTGCAGACTTAACAATGCCAATGTGGCTCGTATGTCACTGAAGTTCAGAGCTTAGTGCCAAGTCTGCATTTTTCTTCAGCACCACAACATGCACTGCTAAACTGTAGAGTTTCCAGATACCAAGGGGCTTATGTATGGGAGCACTGTGTCACTTTTGCACCACGTAAAGTGGTGCATGCGTGATGCTGGGCTCTGAATCAAATTTATGAAGCCACGCAAACCCATCCTGCGTGACTTTGAGTGGGCTGAAAAAAACCTGAATAAGGCAATGCAGCGTACATCACTGCATTGCCTTACTCTGTGCCAGAGAGGCATTCTATGTGGGTTTCCAAGCAACACCCATGGATTTTGACGCTGCCCCAGATTTACAAAACCATTTAAACCTGGGGAAGCCCCAAATCTATAAGCCTGCCGAGGTGAGGGGCAACACTGAGAAATATGTTTATTTCTCCTTCTTTTTTCCTCTTTCTTTGAGATAGATAAAAACGAGTTGGGGGTTGCAAAATAAGTAAAGCCACAAATTAAGCAATGTTGATATTGTTAATTTTACTAAATACGTAACTAGGTCTTATATGCAGTCCATGATTTAGGGTCATAGACATTGTTTAAGGGAAGGCATGTGTTACCCTAGTCTCAGGAGTGTTGAAGGCAGAAACAGGAATAATAAGCATTGGTAAAGCCAATAGGCCCTGCCTTTGGGTCCTATTCCCTTTGCTTCGACAATGTTTTTTAGCCATGCCGTGCAAGATTTCCAATAACATTCAGCATGGCTAACAGAAATAAACTTTTTTTAAAAGGCACTATGATGTGGCAATTGTATCAATTTGTTGGTGCGAGCACCACTCAAACATGTGCCTACTAAATGACAAGAGAGTTTTAAAATATTTTTTATTAAAGCACAAGTGGGGATGGGCAACATGGTATTTAGAATAAATATTGAGTTGTAAATATTATGACACAGAAATATCGATAGCAAGAATATTTTGGTCAAGAATATTGATTCATTAAGATCGTTTACAAAAATATAGTTGTTTAAAATATCACTTTTTTAATTAGTGTTATGTATTGTAGTATATATTTTAAAGGTATGTGATGTATTTCTTTTGTATAATTATTGCTTATGTTTTTTAACCACTTGGATGCTAAGGGGTGTGCGAGTAGGTCCATTGACTTTCCATTGAAACCAATGGAAACTTGTGGGACACCCCCGCGCCGCACGGCCACCAGCTGCTGCGTGTGCCCCTCAGCCTTGTCCCTGCCGCGCTGCCTGCCTCGCCGCCGGCTGACTCCGTTGTCGTTGGTTTTGCCTTTGTTTTGTTCGCCATTTGTGCTTGTCATCTGTATTCCCTGCCCGTGTTAGCGTTTGTGTTGCCTTTGTTTTGTTCGCCATTTGTGCTTGCCATCTGTATTCCCTGCCCGTGTTAGCGTTTCTTTAGCCTTTGTTTTGTTCGCCATTTGTGCTTGATAAAGTATATTTTGCCTGTTTATCTTTCCAGCTTGTGTCCCTCCTGTTTGCCCGCCTACATCGCCGCCTTCCCTCCCCGCTTCCCGCCACCACCGCAAGCCCCGCCCCTTTTTTCATTCTGTTCCCTCCCCGCTCCCGCCTCCCAGCTGCTCCGCCCACCCGCGCACTTGGCCTTTATATGGCGACCGTGCGACACAGGTAAGTGTGACCCACTTGTGGGACACCCCCGCGCCGCACGGCCACCAGCTGCTGCGTGTGCCCCTCAGCCTTGTCCCTGCCGCGCTGCCTGCCTCGCCGCCGGCTGACTCCGTTGTCGTTGGTTTTGCCTTTGTTTTGTTCGCCATTTGTGCTTGTCATCTGTATTCCCTGCCCGTGTTAGCGTTTGTTTTGCCTTTGTTTTGTTCGCCATTTGTGCTTGCCATCTGTATTCCCTGCCCGTGTTAGCGTTTCTTTAGCCTTTGTTTTGTTCGCCATTTGTGCTTGATAAAGTATATTTTGCCTGTTTATCTTTCCAGCTTGTGTCCCTCCTGTTTGCCCGCCTACATCGCCGCCTTCCCTCCCCGCTTCCCGCCACCACCGCAAGCCCCGCCCCTTTTTTCATTCTGTTCCCTCCCCGCTCCCGCCTCCCAGCTGCTCCGCCCACCCGCGCACTTGGCCTTTATATGGCGACCGTGCGACACAGGTAAGTGTGACCCACTTGTGGGACACCCCCGCGCCGCACGGCCACCAGCTGCTGCGTGTGCCCCTCAGCCTTGTCCCTGCCGCGCTGCCTGCCTCGCCGCCGGCTGACTCCGTTGTCGTTGGTTTTGCCTTTGTTTTGTTCGCCATTTGTGCTTGTCATCTGTATTCCCTGCCCGTGTTAGCGTTTGTTTTGCCTTTGTTTTGTTCGCCATTTGTGCTTGCCATCTGTATTCCCTGCCCGTGTTAGCGTTTCTTTAGCCTTTGTTTTGTTCGCCATTTGTGCTTGATAAAGTATATTTTGCCTGTTTATCTTTCCAGCTTGTGTCCCTCCTGTTTGCCCGCCTACATCGCCGCCTTCCCTCCCCGCTTCCCGCAACCACCGCAAGCCCCGCCCCTTTTTTCATTCTGTTCCCTCCCCGCTCCCGCCTCCCAGCTGCTCCGCCCACCCGCGCACTTCACCTTTATATGGCGACCGTGCGAACGCGCAGCGGTCACGCGCAGCGGGCGCGCCGATTGTGCGCCGAAGGCGCGCCAAAGGTAAGCCCGTCTGCGCCCGTCCGCGCCTGGACCGCGCCCAGCGCCAGGACCCCTGGCCCCCGAAGACCCCGGCCGACCCGCCTGACGTACTCCGCCGCCACCCTCATCGCACTCAACACCGGCCGACTCCCAGAATGCCACCAAGCCACCCCACGACGCACCCACGGACCCTTCAGCTGCCACGCCTGCAAGTTCACCTGCATCCGGACCAGCCTCGCACCAGCACCCGCCAAGTCGAACACCAGCAGCACCCACCTCAAGTGCATCCTGCTCAACACCCGCTCCGTCCACAGACACGCCATCGAACTCTGGAACCTCCTAGACGCCACAGCCCCTGACGTTGCCTTCCTCACGGAGACCTGGATGAACGCCTCTTCAGCTCCCGACATCGCCATCGCTATCCCAGAGGGCTACAAGATCGTCCGGAGGGACCGCAATGCCAACCAGATGGGAGGAGGCATCGCCATCATCCACAGGAACACCATCCGTCTCACGACCAGCACCGACAACACCCTGACCACCGCCGAACACCTGCATTTCCAGATCCACACCAGCCCGAACACCACCCTCAGAGGCACCGACCCCCGGGACCACGCACACAATTTAGCGAGGACATCGCCGACTTCGTCAGCCCGCATGCCCTCCCCTCCGCTGACTACATCCTCCTAGGCGACCTCAACTTCCATCTGGAGAACAACAACGACCGCAACACCAGCACTCTGCTCGACAACCTCGCCAATCTTGGACTCAAGCAACTGGTGTCCACCCCCACCCACCTCGCCGGACACACACTGGACGCAGTCTTCCCCTCCAGCCCAGACATCGACTTCAGCCACGCCACAGAGCTCCAATGGACGGACCACAGCTGCGTCCACTTCACCTTCAAGAGAACGACGACCCACCGCCACCTGCAACAGGCCGCCCGCAGAAGCTGGAACAAGATCACAGCAGACCAGCTCGCCACCTCCCTGAGCCAGCACCCTCCTGCCAGCTCAGCGAACCCCAGCCAGGCCGCCGACAACCTCACGAAGTGGATCAGCAACTGCGCGGACGAGCTCGCCTCGCTGAGGACCCCGCCCAACAGACCCAGCAGCAAGAAGGCCCCGTGGTTCACCGACGAACTCAAGAGCTCCAAGAAGAACTGCCGAGCCCTCGAGAAAGTCTGGAGAAGGGAACCTACACCGGACAACAGGACCTCCCTCAAGCTTGCCACCCGGAAGCACCACCAGCTGATCCGCGCCGCCAAGAAAACAGCTTTCAAGGACCGGTTGGACAACAACGCACACAACTGTAAGGAGCTCTTCAACATCGTGAAAGAGCTCTCCAACCCCAGCGCAGGAAACAACGACATCACCCCATCGCAAGACCTCTGCAACTCCCTCGCTTCATACTTCCACAACAAGATCTTGGACATACACAACAGCTTCAACAACCAACCAACGCACACCAGGACCGAACAACCACCCCCCACCACCACCCTCCACGCCTGGACCCCGATCAGCACCGAAGACACCATACGCACAATGAACTCCATCCACTCCGGATCACCGACCGACCCCTGCCCTCACCACGTCTTCAACAAGGCCGACGCTGTCATCGCACCCCACCTGCGGGACATCATCAACACCTCCTTCGACACCGCCACCTTCCCTGAGAGCTGGAAACACGCCGAACTCAGCGCTCTCCTCAAGAAACCAACAGCGGACCCCACCGAACTCAAGAACTACCGCCCCATCTCGCTCCTCCCGTTTCCAGCCAAAGTCATCGAGAAGACCGTCAACAAGCAGATGGCCGCCTTCCTCGAGACGAACGGATCCCTCGACCCCTCACAGTCAGGCTTCCGAGCCAATCACAGCACCGAGACCGCCCTCATCGCCGCCACCGATGACATCCGAGCCCTGATGGACAAGGGAGAAACAGCGGCCCTCATCCTCCTAGACCTCTCCGCGGCATTCGACACTGTCTGCCACCGCACCCTAGTACAGCGTCTCAGCAACGTCGGAATCCAGGACAAGGCGCTGGAATGGATCATCTCCTTCCTCAACGGAAGAACACAGAGAGTCCGCCTACCACCGTACAAGTCAGAGGCCTCCAAAGTCATCTGCGGCGTCCCTCAAGGGTCATCTCTGAGCCCCACCCTCTTCAACGCCTACATGAGCCCCCTCGCAGCCATCGTACGCAAACACAACCTCAGCATAATCTCCTACGCCGACGACACCCAGCTGATCCTCTCCCTGACCAACGACCCCGCCTCCGCCAGAGCCAACCTGCACGAAGGGATGAAAGAGGTAGCCGAGTGGATGACGACCAGCCGCCTGAAACTGAACTCTGACAAGACGGAGGTCCTCATCCTGGGCTCTTCACCCTCCGCCTGGGACGACTCCTGGTGGCCTCCCGCCCTGGGCACCGCACCCAAACCGACAGACCATGCACGCAACCTGGGCTTCATCCTGGACTCCTCCCTCTCCATGACCAGGCAAGTCAACAACGTCTCCTCGGCGTGCTTCAACATCCTACGCATGCTACGGAAGATCTTCTGGTGGATCCCCACCGAGACCAGGAAGACCGTCACCCAGGCCCTCGTCACCAGCCGACTGGACTACGGCAACGCCCTCTACGCCGGTACCACCGCCAAGCTCCAGAAGAGACTCCAGCGGATCCAGAACGCCTCAGCCAGACTCATCCTCGACATCCCACGAACCAGCCACATCACCGGACATCTGAGAGACCTCCACTGGCTCCCCGTCAACAAAAGAATCACCTTCCTCACCCACGCACACAAAGCCCTACACGACCAGGGTCCGAGCTACCTCAACAGCCGAATCAACTTCTACGCGCCCAATCGCCACCTCCGATCAGCCAACCACGCCCTCGCCGCCGTCCCCCGCATCCGAAGAGCGACTACGGGAGGAAGGTCCTTCTCCTACCTGGCCGCCAAGACCTGGAACTCCCTCCCGACCGACCTGCGCCTGACCCAAGACCACCTCGCCTTCAGGAAGAAGCTGAAGACCTGGCTGTTCGAGCAGTAGCGGCTCCCCCCCCCCCAGCGCCTTGAGACCCTACGGGTAGGTAGCGCGCTATATAAGTGTCACTGATTGATTGATTGATTGATTGAAACTCCATGACGAGCTGGGCTCGTCATGAGCGTCGAAGGGGTTAATATATGTGTTAAATTTTTAGTAGTTATCAATTTTGTTTTAATTAAATTTTTGCTTTTTTAGTTTCACAGCAGGTTGCGGGTTTATAGGGGAATAGGGTGGGAAGTGATTTAAAAATAATACATTAATTATACTTTTCTATTTATTAATATTTATTTAATTGAGATATTATAGTGTTAATTGTAGAAAGTGATTTATTATAAATTGGTTGTTAATTAATATTAATTTATCAATCTGTAATTAATCATGGTTATTGTGTATTTTTTTGGTGCGGGGTTTATAGGGGTAAAGGGTGGGTGGTAATTTATTTTTAATTGATTAATAATTAGTTAATTAATTAATTGAAAATAAAATTTGGAGAATGTGTAATTAATTTTAGGTGCAGATTGCGGCATTTACAGGGGTAAAGGGTGGGAAGTCATTTATTTGTAATTCATAAATAATTAGTTGTTTATTGATATTAATTAATTGAAAATTAAATATGGAAATTGTGTAATTAATTTTAGGTGCAGGTTGAGGGGTTTATAGGGGTGTATATTTAATTCATTAATAATTAGTTAATTAATATTAATTAATTACTTGAAAATTAAATATGTACATTGTTGAATTAATTTTAGGTGTGGGCTGTGGGTTTTATAGGGGTAAAGGGTGGCCAGTAATTTATGTGTAAGTAATTAATAATTAGTTGATCATTAATATTAATTAATTGACAATTAATTATGGTAATTGTTTATTCTTTGTGTGGGTTTTGGTTTTATAGGGGTAAAGGGTGGGGAGTAAATTAATCTTACTTACTTTATAATTAGTTGGTAAATACTATTAATTTTTTATTTGAAAATACATTCAAATTGTGTAATGAATTTTTTACAGTTTAATTTTAGCTGTGGGTTGTAGGGATTATAGGGGTAAAGGGTGGAATGTTAATACATTTTTATGTGTTTTTAATTTGTTTTTTAATTAACATTTCTTTAATTGATAAATAAGTATGTTAATTAAGTACATCTTTTTAAAATTTAGATTTGGGTTGTGAATTGTGTGGTGTTATAGAGTAGAAAATAAAAAAATGAAATGTATGTAATAATTAAAGTTTTTTTAGTAAATAATTTTGAATTAAAATATTTATTTGCTTGAAAATTATTACTGGGAATACTAATTTTTACCCCTCCGCAATCCAACATTTTCCCTATTGGTGCACTGACTGGACTGAGAATAGTAATTTTTACCCCTCCGCTATCCAACACTTTCCCTAATGTTGCACTGACTTGAGTGGGAATTGAAAATGTTATCCCTCAGCAATCCAACACTTTCCCTACTGTTATACTTTTTTAAAGTGAGAATAGTAATTTTGCTCTTATGCTATCCAATACTTTCCCTACTGTTGCACTCATTGAAGTGGGAACAGCAAGTTTGTACCCCTCAGCTAGCCAACAATTTTCCTACTGTTGCACTCATTGGAGTGGGAATAGTCATTTTTACCCCTCCGCAATCCAACACTTTCCCTACTGTTACGCTCATTGTAGTGGGAATAGTCATTTTTACTTCCCCACACCGCTATCCAACACTTTCCCTTCTGTTGCACTCACTGGAGTGGGAATAGTAATTTTACCCCTCCGCTATCCAACACTCTCCCTACTGTTGCACTCATTGGAGTGGGAATAGTAATTTTTACCCATCCGCTATCCAACACTTTCCCAACTGTTGCACTCATTGGAGTGGGAATAGTAATTTTTACCCCTCTGCTATCCAACACTTTCCCTACTGTTGCATTGACTGGAGTGGGAATAGTAATTTTTACCCCTCCACTATCCAACATTTTCGCTTCTATTGCACTGACAGGAGGGGGAAATTGAAGTTTAAAGATTTTTAAATAGTTTAATGTTTTAATTTATAATTTTTTTTAATAGATCTTATGTTATTGGTATATGCATATGTATATATTTATATATTTATTTGTTAACTTTTCATATTATTTTAAACTATAAAATATACTAGAATTAATAGTTTATTGATTATTGTAAAGTAAATATATATATAGAGATATTTATTATTATATATGTGTTTTAACTTTTTTTTAAATACGTTTATTTGTTATATTTGTTAAAATGTATATTAAATCTAATTAACTTTTTTGTATGGAGATGGAGATTTAGGGAAATAAAAATACTTTTTGACTTGTCTGGAGTGCCCACTTTGCTCGTTTGTACGAGAGTTTTCGAAGCTTATATAATATACATATATATATATATATATATATATATATATACATATATATATATATATATATATATCCAAAACGCCGTTCACCAGCCACCGCTCCTCGTTGTTGCGGGTGCGTCCTCTGCGCACGGTGACACGCGCTAATTAATTCCACAACTCTCGTCTCTGAATCCACAAGAAACGTTTTTCAAAAGAGTGCACTCTTGAGCCATATACAATTTTCGAAGCGAAAAGTAGAGTTTATTCAGCCATATTCCAGCAAAAATTGACAGACGCGTTTCAGCGTTGCCGCCTTCGTCAGTGTCAATGTGCACTTTACTAAACAGTGTTTAAATAAAAAAAGGAAAAGTATTCATTTCATAGACCTAAAAAGAGTCCGTGCAAATCATAAAAAACATAAAAGGACTTATTTTGCGTCGGCCATCTTAGAATGGTGTTTTCAAGTTATATATACAACAGTGTTTCATCGTATTTCACCAATATTTACATGTAATTCATTTTCAAAGCACATTGCAATTAACAATTCAACTCTTGAAATTTCTAATTTCATCATTGCTATGTGCTAAGCGTTGTGTTTTCATTCAATCATTGAACCTAATTAAATGTAATGACAATTAAGTTATGTGGCCGGTACTTCACAATTGAGCCCTGGATGGGCTTATCACTTCAGTGCAGCTGCATTGATTATGTTTCAAAGGCGAACAGACTTTACAGTGTGAAAATCGGCATGTAATTCGACTTTCCAATGCATTTCAATGTGTAATTTTGCAGAAAGCGTTTTACAGAAATGTCTCATAACAGTCAAACCTAGTCTGCAGAATTTAGCCTACATGAACCCACATCTCTTCCTCGTTATTGAGTCCCATGGGCATCTTTGTTTGTAATTTAATGATGTACCTGGACTCTAGTGTGCGGAGTTTTCTTACATTGTCACCCCCTCTTTCTGATTTGATGATCTGATCTAAGCAGAAAAATTTTAGGAGGCTGCTGTTGCTATCATGTTTCTCCTCGAAGTGACGGGCTACAGGGTAATTGTGGTCTTTATTGTTTATTGCCCGTAGATGTTCCAGGATTCTATTTTTAGTTGGCTTAATGGTACTCCCTACATATTTCTTATTGCAGGGGCAACTCAGGCAATATACGGTGTGATCTGAATTACAGTTCAATAATTTCGTAATTGACACCTTCGCCTTTTTCCCTGGAACATGATAGTCTTTAACTTTGTGGCTAAGTCTGCAGGCCTTGCATTTCATGCAGGGAAAAAAATCCAGTTATTATTGAGGATTTTTTCTTTTTTTGTTGATAATGACTATTGACCAGATGATCTCCTACGGAGTTGCCTTTCCTGTATGTAATTAAAGGATATTCTGGTAACAGTTTCCCTACCACATTGTCAGATTTAATGACCTTCCAGTTCTTATTTAAGATACTGTGAATTTCAGAAGATTTTTCTGTGTAGTTTGTTATTAGTTTCATTTTTTGATCAGTTTTCTTGACTTTCTCAGTCAATAAGAGACATCTTATTGTATTTTTATATTTTACTTCTGCTTTTTTAATCAGGCCAGGGCTATATCCTCTTTGTCGAAATCTTTGTTTAGCCTGAGATATTGCTAGCTCAAAATCAGATGTAGTGGAACAATTACGTTTCATTCTTAAGAACTCGCCTACAGGAATGTTACTTATCACTTTCTTGGGGTGAAATGAATACTTTTCCTTTTTTTATTTAAACACTGTTTAGTAAAGTGCACATTGACACTGACGAAGGCGGCAACGCTGAAACGCGTCTGTCAATTTTTGCTGTAATATGGCTGAATAAATTCTACTTTTCGCTTCGAAAATTGTATATGGCTCAAGAGTGCACTCTTTTGAAAAACGTTTCTTGTGGATTCAGAGACGAGAGTTGTGGAATATATATATATATATATATTCAATCAGAACAGGTAGCCTTTTGCGAAGCACTGTCACACGAAGTTTTTCAATAAGCACATTTATTTGAATCCATTTCACTTGCTCGATCCCCAGCAGATTTCAGAGGTTAGTGCACTACAAAGCCCAGGATGCAGCGCGCCTGAGACACGTCCATAGAGGCAGGTGAGAGCTATTTGAGTGGACACTACCAGAAACTGTTTGATTGACCTTCATGAACATTGCCTCTGAGGAAAGGGTCATCCCTGAAACGCGTCAGGCTTTTATGTTGGATCGAGCAAGTGAAATGGATTCAAATAAACGTGCTTATTGAAAAACTTCATGTGGCAGTGCTTCGCAAAAGGCTACCTGTTCTGATTGAATACTTTTCGGCTGTTGCCCAGTCGAGAAGCAAGTCCCACCTTGAATGAGGGTCCATGCAGGCTTTTTGTAAGAGCTTGCAGTTATGGAACGAAGGCAGGCGCAGCGCCAACACAGGTGGTGCTGCCTTGGACACGTTTTCGCTGCTACAAGTGCGCTTCCTGACAGGTTCCAGTGCTCTCCTCGCTCCACTGGGAGAATATTGGTTCCAATTGCAAAGTTGAAGAAGCAGCCCCACTGTGGGTTAAAGGTTAGTGCACTACAAAGCCCAGGATGCAGTGCGCCTGAGACACGCCCATAGAGGCAGGTGAGAGCTAGTGGACACTACCAGAAACTGTTTGATTGACCTTCATGAACATTGCCTCTGAGGAAAGGGTCATCCCTGAAACGCATCAGTGAAATGGATTCAAATAAACGTGCTTATTGAAAAACTTAGTGTGGCAGTGCTTCGCAAAAGTCTACCTGTTCTGATTGAATATATATATATATATATATATATATATATATATATATATATATATATATATATACCGGCATCCAGCCAGAGGGATGCTGGGACATGCAGTTCGATGATGTTCTCCAATGGGAAGGAAGTATTGGACTTTTAGAGCGGAACTGCATGCAGCGCCAGTACAGGGATTGAAGGCATCTGAAGAGGGACAACTTCCCGAAACGCTTCATGCCACATAAGAGCTGTTGCAATATTCTTACCTGAAGCACTGCCCGCTGAGTCCCTCGTTTGTTCTTCACGGAGGCAATTATATATATATATATCCCCTGTGTGGAGTTCCAGAATCGATTTCGTGCTGCATTGCCGGTAGGAACGTTTCTGTGTGTGCCTGCCTGTAATTTTGCCCATTGTTGCACCATGTCCGCGGACACGTTGAGAGGGCGCATGGAGGCGTCTAAGGGCATGTTTTCGCACCCCCCGGCTGGGGAGTCCACAAGTAGTCCCAGTTTGAATGCTGCACCTGAGCAACGCTTGGGAATTAAAGAACTATTTAAACATTTGGAGAAGTGCAGCAAAGGCGAACAAGCCAAGTGGTGGGAGTATACCTCGTTGTCGGGCTATTTGGAGGTGGGGCGCGTGCCAAGGGGTTTGCACAGTTTACTAGCCCCTTCATATGAGAAACCCGACCCCCAGATGTTAGCTGACTGGGCACAATGTAATTTGGAAAATTCCAAGCGTCTAATGGGCATTCTCATTCAATATGCCGAAAGCGATAGAGCCAAACTGCTTGAGGAAATTGATACAATTAATGCAGAAATCGACAAAATTCCTCCCTCTGCAGAAATATCGAAATACAGAGATGAAATGAACATTAGGCTCAAACGCAAGGAAGATGTTATCATGAAACGAAAGGCATACAAGTTCCAGCGTGATAGACTGGACTATGAGAACGGCAAGATTTTCACGTTTGCTAAAAGATATGACAAAATCAAACAGCGACGGGTAAATGATGCTTCTAACACTAATCCCACTACTAACGCCAATACTGGAACAACTTCAAATACAAGACAAATTGAATCATCTTCAGTATCAGGGGAAAGCTCGCAATACGAAAGTGAATCTGAAACTGAGACCAGGCGTCAGCAAATGGTGGGGTTTCGCAAACTTACTCCGGCACAGGAGATGGAAATTGTACAACAGGATCGAAAATTAACCCTACGCTCTGGAGCTCAGGCTGCCGCCGCCAGCGCAACAACAGGCAACGCGCAGAAAGGCGCAAATGCAACAAACGCCGTAAAAGTAGATGGCAGGCCAAAGAAGCAGCGCTTCAAAAAGCAGTGGAACTAAACACAACCAACTCAGTCTCCACAGTAATTATAACAGAGTCGGCTCATGCTGACACTAAGGCAGTTATCAATTTATCGGACACAGTTCTGACTACCAAGGAAACCTCCATATTATCTTTGGGCTTGTCTTACAGTCCTAAAGGAGATTTTGATTACGCTACGACTAAAGTAGACATATTTAAGATTGTGCGTAAACTTAAACTTCGAAAACATTTTGCTACACGTGCTGGATTGGATCATAATTCCTCACACACAATGCAAGTAACTGCTCCCACATCCAGTGTATCGAGCGGTGCCAGTGACACCATCATATTAGGAGCAGCACTAACGCAGGAATTCTTTGAGCTCCAGCAAGAGGAACTGTGTCCTATAACAGAGAGCCAAGCTGCACTTGGTGGTGAACCCTTACCCACTGCCTGTCCAACTCACTTCAAAACAAAATCTAAATTTTGTCCCCTGATGCTAAAAGATAATGTTGATATTTTTCATGACCGTGTTACCTCGCAATTAAAGGAGTTACAGATCAAGACAGCAAACTAAACCAAACGCTATAACTATAGAGACAGAGAATACCACACCTTGATTAAAAAGCTGAGAGCAAACAAAAACCTGGTGATCAGACAATCCGATAAAGGGGGCAACGTGGTCTTATGGCCACGGAAAATGTACTTGGAGGAAGCCCATAAACAACTTAACGATAGGGAATGCTACAGACGCCTCTCTATGCAGGAGGCTTTGCAGACAAGAAATGAAATCTATCTGAAATTGTCTGCCTGGAGAAGCAAGGGCTTGATTTCGATGGATGAATATAAGTTTCTTAAAAAAGATTACCCAGTGATGCCGGTTATCTATTTTATCCCGAAAGTACACAAGAATTTGCTACAACCCCCTGGTAGGCCCATAATATCTGCTTGCAACAGCCTGTTAGAGAATATGAGCAGGTATATTGACTTTTTTTTACAGGACTTTGTAAGAGGCCTACCATCCTTTATTCTGGACACCAGTGATTTGTTGAGAAAACTACAGGATTTTATATGGAGCCCTAACTATGTGCTGGTATCCATGGACGTGACTTCACTTTATACCAGCATATTCCACACTGATGGTTTGAAGGCCATACAACATTTTCTTGGGAAAAGAGACATTTGAATGTTGTTAGATATGATTACGATCTGTCTTGAGAACAATATTTTTCTGTTCGCTAACCAACTCTTCTTACAGACCAGGGGAGTGGCAATGGGGGCCTGCTTCTCTCCCAGTTACGCCTGTCTTCATATGGGGTACTGGGAGGAGCAGGTCCTGATGAAACAACATGCTGCCACCATGAACTCCAATGTAAAACTGTGGTTAAGATATATAGACGATTTGATGTTTGTATGGGATGGTACTGAGGAAGAGGCCGTTGAATTCATAAAGGAATTGAACGATAACATTTTTAATATTCAATTCACTAGCACCCTCAGTAAATCGTCCATCGTGTTCTTAGATGTGGAGATCTTTGTCCATGAAGGCAACCTTCAGACTAGACTATATCGTAAGCCTACAGCAGGGAATACATTGCTGCATGCAGACAGTCAGCATCCATCACATCTGATACGTAGTATCCCCTATGGGGAGATGCTTCGTATTCGGAGAATATGCAGCAATGAACAAGAATGCCGACTGGCACAATCCCTCTGTAAAGCACGATTCATTGAACGTGGCTACAAATTAGAGACCATAGATAATGCCATCAAGAGAGCCAATAAGATTGACAGAGCTACACTCCTGGGCTCAGGTAGTGTTCAACCTAAGACCCTGACTGAAAAGGTAGGTGAGGAGACTAGACTAATTATGGCATACAATAACCAGCATAAAAGTATCCATAAAATAGTTAAGGACAACTGGTTCCTAGTCTCTAGTGATCCTATAATTGGTTCCCTCATGACTAAACATCCCAGCATTACCTATCGTAAAGCCCGGGCAATGCAAGACAGTCTTGTTTCTAGTAGCCCTGAGGTAGTTTCAGGTTCATGGCTCAGTGGGAGCAAAGGATTCTTAAGGTGCCCAACCTGTAAAGCTTGTAAACATGGTATTAGTAAAACGGAGGTTTCCACTCCTCTTTCACCTTTCCCAATTAAAATCAAACAGAAATTAAACTGCAAATCTGAGTTTGTAGTTTATGTTCTGGAATGCCCGTGCGGGTTGAGATATGTAGGCAGCACTCGACCACAAGTGCACAAGCGAATCTGCGAGCTATCACCCACGCAGATGTGACATATCCTGTAGCCAGGCATTTTGAAAGTAAACATGGAAAGGATGCATCCTTATTAAAGTACTTCGCGATAGATTGTGTTCCTCCCCAAAGGAGAGGCGGTGATAGGGAGTGCCTTTTACGTAAATTGGAGACTCGCTATATAATACTACTTGATACCAAGGCACCGCAAGGTCTCAATATTGGGGAGGATTGCCACACCTATCTCTGAGTAACTGATAAATCGTATGTTTTCTTGCTTATTGCACCTTAATTTATTGAATCTTGTAATGAAGTCTGAACCTCTGTATGAACTGTGACCTATGAAGTTTAATTAATTGTTTAACTTGTCCCTGATACCCTCCATGACCATTTTAATTTTAATAATTGTTTGAATTTAGTATCAACTTCACATTCTTGGGAGCACTTTAATGCCATCACAATGTTTTGCACTAACATCGAATTTGCACAATTATAGTACCTACCACAGGTCTTGTCATTTACAGCCCACTTGGGCATCATTGTACATTGTTTGGAGTTCATGATAACGGAACTATACAATTAGAGCATATTTTGCACAATGTTTTGGAGTTTTAATGGTTATATTTTAATTGCATATAACTATTTATTCGGCTTTTAACTTTTATATCATTTTAAAAGTTTGTTGTAGCCGTTGCCATGTATACTCTTGTAAATAGATGATTTTACTTGAATGGTACTAGTTGGTCGATGGTAATTGTATGTATTAACTACAAGCTATGACCAATCCTTTGAAATCATGTGCAACGCTGGCATTTATGCCGTAATGAAATAATTGTAAAAGTATGGAAACAATGATAGTATCTTTTCTGTTTCCATTCCATGTGATGGCATTTTGCACTTTAAATGGGTGATCAGCCCTCGTGACGATGTCATGTGATCAAGGCTATCTCTAGCCGAAACGTGTCATGGCGGACTGGTGCTGGGTTAATATTTAATAAAGAACATTTGCACCATCCTTGGGTCTTGCTGTTCCTGTTTTGCTGATCGGCTGAAATTGCTGTGTTGGTTAAAGCTCCGGGAGCACCACGTACCTCATATATATATATATATATATATATATATATATATCTATATATATATATATATATATATATATATATATATATATATAAATATATATATATATATATAATGCCTGAACTGCTGTCCGAATAAAAGTCTTTCCTGGATTCCCTGTGTGGCTTCTTCCTTTGGTTTACTGGAGGTTTGTGTGGATATATATATATATATATATATGTAAATGTAAATGTACAGGAATTTATATAGCGCAAATCACCAAGCGGTCTCTAAGCGCTTGCTTAGGGAACCCGTCCTGGTATTCCCCTGTGAGATAACCCTGGCAGGGTATCCGCAAGGTGAAAGCCAGGCATCCCGCCGCGAGGGGCCGTTGTGGAGATTAAACAAGCTATTGCCCAGAGTCGCAGAGTGTGAACCCGTGAATCGAGTAGGCACCGGAGCGAGAATTGTCGAGTCCATGGACATTTTAGGACTCAAGACCCCGCCGAGCCGGGAATTGAACCCTGGTCCTGGGCTGACTTCTGCTTCCAGGTCTGCCTCCTCTAACCAGTGAGCCACATATATATATATAGGGAACCCGTCCTGGTATTCCCCTGTGAGATAACCCTGGCAGGGTATCCGCAAGGTGAAAGCCAGGCATCCCGCCGCAAGGGGCCGTTGTGGAGATTAAACAAGCTATTGCCCAGAGTCGCAGAGTGTGAACCCGTGAATCGAGTAGGCACCGGAGCGAGAATTGTCGAGTCCATGGACATTTTAGGACTCAAGACCCCGCCGAGCCGGGAATTGAACCCTGGTCCCGGGCTGACTTCTGCTTCCAGGTCTGCCTCCTCTAACCAGTGAGCCACATATATATATATATATATATATATATATATATATATATATGTAAATGTAAATGTACAGGAATTTATATAGCGCAAATCACCAAGCGGTCTCTAAGCCACATATATATATATATATGTGGCTCACTGGTTAGAGGAGGCAGACCTGGAAGCAGAAGTCAGCCCGGGACCAGGGTTCAATTCCCGGCTCGGCGGGGTCTTGAGTCCTAAAATGTCCATGGACTCGACAATTCTCGCTCCGGTGCCTACTCGATTCACGGGTTCACACTCTGCGACTCTGGGCAATAGCTTGTTTAATCTCCACAACGGCCCCTCGCGGCGGGATGCCTGGCTTTCACCTTGCGGATACCCTGCCAGGGTTATCTCACAGGGGAATACCAGGACGGGTTCCCTAAGCAAGCGCTTAGAGACCGCTTGGTGATTTGCGCTATATAAATTCCTGTACATTTACATTTACATATATATATATATATCCACACAAACCTCCAGTAAACCAAAGGAAGAAGCCACACAGGGAATCCAGGAAAGACTTTTATTCGGACAGCAGTTCAGGCATTATGCATTTCGGCTTTAGTGCCTTCCTCAGATGCCACTGCTAAACTGGAAACACCGGCACGCCCCCACTTTCAAATGTTCCTGTAGTCCTCCCACAATGTGAAGCACACACCTCTCTCTAACCATGTGATCGTCCACCGGCTGTAACGTTGTGGACACTACAGCTCCCAGAATACACCTTGACTGGGCGGGTGGTCCATGGAAAAAATAAATGGAATGATGTCCATGTAGCATCGGTGTCACGCAGGGCAAGGTGCCTTGTGTCCAGTTGGAATACAGTTCTATAGCCTCCCTGGGTCCCCGCATACATCCTAACGTCTGTGGCACAAGTCCGCCGGGCTGTGGGCTGATTTCAATGAATCCACGCTCCTCGCGAAGTCACGAGCTGCCGGCTGGCAGAGGCCCCTACTAGATCTGCACTTAGGAGGTGGGCTGGCGCAGTTCCAATACTTTGGACGAAAAACAAACTGCAATCCAGGAGCCAGTAATGCAGCCAGCCAACTTAGCAGGAGGGGGCCCCTTAACGCGTCTCTGGCCGACGCGGTAATGCCCACACAAACCTCCAGTAAACCAAAGGAAGAGGCCACACGGGGAATCCAGGAAAGGCTTTTATTCGGACAGCAGTTCAGGCATTATGCATTTCGGCTTTAGTGCCTTCCTCAGATGCCACTGCTAAACTGGAAACACCGGCACGCCTCCGCTTTTAAATGTTCCTGCAGTCCTCCCACAATGTGAAGCACACACCTCTCTCTAACCATGTGATCGTCCACCGGCTGTAACGTTGTGGACACTGCAGCTCCCAGAATACACCTTGACCTACATATACATATATATATATATATATATACACACACACACACACATATATATATATATATATATATAAAACAATATTTTGCACAACTATATTTTTGACATCGATATATTTTTATTCAGATATTTTTGTACTTACTATTATAAATATAGGCTGGCAATAGTTTTGACATCGATATTTAAAACTCAATATTGTGGCATGGGAATATTATAGGTGTTGATATTCTGTCAGTGCACCGGGCAACATGGAGGGGGCCATGGTGGTGGTGGGGGGTGGCAAAACAGAGGTCCCGGTTGGGTAAGAAACATGGGGGTGAAGCAACACATTGGGTAGAGAGGAGAAGCAACGAGTGAGAGAGGAGAAGGGTGGGGGAAGCAACATGGAGGGTGGGGCAGAGGGGAGAGAGCAAGGTGGAGCAGACAAGTGCGAAGTATACAGGTGAATAATCAACGGGCGAACTACGGGGGCTGGAAGGAGAAGCAATGGACGCAAGAGAAATAGAACACCAATGGGGGAAGCAACACGAAGAGCAAAGTTGGGGAGGTGAAGCAACGAGAGGCAGGGCACTGTGTAGCAGGAGGGATAGAAGTACATGAGTGCAAGGCATCAACACAAAGAGGCATATTTACAAGCTCCTATCGCAACCACAACATCACTTTTTAGGACGTTGTGGTGGTGATAGGGGCTTCACCTTATTTACAAGGCAGCATTAAGCCACTTAACATGGCTTAACTCTGCCTTATAATAAGGCCCCCTTTCACACTACACTTAGGGCCCTTCAGCCCACATCGTAATCGGCTGGTCAGATTCCTTTCCGACTGATCCATTTAGTTGGGGTCGATCGGACGGGAATCCTAATCGGTTAGCCCGCCTGCCATTCAGAAAGCCTGCAGTAATCCTTTGGCCAGCTCTTTCTGGCCAAGGAATTATGATGGCAGATTCCCACTGCTTTTCTGTGCTGGCCTTTCCGACACTGAAAGGCATTGGGAATCTGTCTTCGGGGGCCCCGAGCAGGACCCCCATGGGTGCAAGGCCGTTGAATGGTGGCCTAGAGGTGCCTGCTACTGGGTGCACCTCCACTCTTTGCAATTAGAGAATGCATTCCGTTCGTACTGCATGCTCCCATTTTAAAGAATAGGATTGCGACCGAACAGGGTTTGGTTGCATCCTACTTCCTGGGCTGGAACCGACGACAGGAGGTCATTCGGTTCCAGTTCCCAACTGAATTCAGACAGACTACGGTCCGTCAGACCTCAGAATTGGCCCCTTAGTGTGAAAGGTGAGGCCAATGGATGTTGCAGTGGGCGTTCCACGCAACACCCATTGATCTTGACGCTGCCCCATATTTACAAGGGTGGCATTAATATGGGGCAGTGCCAACATTAAGACCAGGGAAAACCTGGTCTTACCCTGGCAAATAGAGGAGAAATGTTTAATTCATCCTAATTTTTGCTGTTTTCATGTGTGCTGTGTTGTGCAGCACACATGGAAACTGCAAAACGCCATTGATTGTTTATGTGCAGGACGGTGTCCCTTCCTGCACATAAACAATCATTTAAAAGAAATGACGTTTTGAAACTTCAATGTGTGCTGCATTAAGCAGCACACTTAGAAGTTACAAAACACTATTTAAAGATTGTTTATGTGCAGGAAGGAACAATCAATCAATCAATCATAGCATTTGTAAAGCGCACTACATACGCGTGAGGGTCTCAAGGCACTATGGAGGGGGAGGGAGGCTGTTACTGTTCCAAGCGCCAGGTCTTGAGGAGTCTTCTGAAGGTCAGAAGGTCTTCAGTCTGCCGGATGTGGATGGGGAGGGTGTTCCATGTCCTGGCGGTGAGGTGGGAGAATGATCTGCCGCCGGCGGTCACTCTTCGGATGCGGAGTGCCTTGTCTGCGTGGGTGAGGAGTTTGAAGGTTATCAGGTGGGATGTGATGTGGCTGCGGTGGGGGATGCCGGGGATCAGGCGTGCAGAAGCGTTCTGGATGCGTTGGAGCTGTTTCAGGAGTTTGGCTGGGGCTCCTGCGTAGAGTGTGTTAACGTAGTCCAGTCTACTGCTGACGAGGGCCTGGGTGATGGTCCTTCACGTTTTGGTGGGGATCCAATTGACGATCCTACAAAGCATGCGGCGGTTGTTGAAGCAGGAGGAGGAGACAGCTTTGGCCTGCTTCGTCATGGAGAGGGAAGAGTCGAGGATGACACCTTCCTGCACATAAACAATCTTCCCCTGCAACGCAGACACCCTTGCACCAGGTGCAAGGGTGCTTGCATTGACGCTAGGCAGCTAAATTTAGCACCAGCAGAGGGGCAAACAAAGGGCTGCATTGTATTGTTGTAAATATGGTGCAGCCCTGTGTTTCAGAAGTGACAGAGCACTGTGTTACGACTAGGAGGTAAGCGCCGCGCTACGCCACTTACATTGTAAATATGACCCAAAGTGTGGAGGCGAGAAGAGGAGCACACTAGGGAGACAGGTAGAAAACACATGTATCCTCGTTGAGTGCTTAAGACACAAAAAAGTATGCTCCTAAAAGTGAGAGGTGGAAAGTTACAAGTAAATTGGCAATTCTCCAAGGGCAGTGCAGACACAAGAAGGACAGGGAAAGCCATTGAATAAGAAGCAAGGAAACTAAAGTGAAAGGAAACCCAACAAATGGTTAGCTAAGGGTGGCCTCAAACCTCCTACATTCTCTTGTTAAGTCCACAATAAATTTTCGCCAGACTGCGCATGCACTGTCTAGTAGGCTCCACCTAAAAAGTGAACAGAGTACTTTGTTCTCCCCTCTTTACTCTCTCTTTAGGGCCATAATAGTAAATAGGGTGACGTTGAGAGACTTGGGGGCAGAATTACAATAAGTGACGCATCCCTGCATATCAGCAGGGATGCGCCACTTATTGTGCGCCATGCCTACGCCACCATGGATGCGCCGCATTTACAATGCGGCGCACCATGGGGCAAAAACGGCACAGATGCGTCACGCATCTGTGCCGTAAAAGCGGCTCATTGCTGGAGTTGCGTCGCAAGCGCAACTCAGCTTCAGCAAGGCTTGAGGGGGCCCTATTCTTACAAAGGGTTTTGACGCAGCTTGGGCCCAAAAGTGACTGAGTGAAATCCTATAGATTTCACTCAGCCACTTTTAGGAGGCGTTCCTGCGCCGGAACGCCCCGCCCTGCACAGGAACGCCTCCTTCTGGCGCAGGGCTTTACAACGTGACGCATCTCCCAGATGCGTCACGTTGTAAGTACCCCGCACCAGGGTGCATCTTTTGCGCCGCCGCTGCGTCACAAAAGTGACGCAACGGCGGCGTGAAAGAGCCGCAAGGGACTTGTAAATCTGCCCCTAAGGGAATATCAAGTTACCACCTATGTGATATTATTTGGGGGATAAAGGGTGTGTGCAGTGCTCGAAATTGAAAATATTTACTTTTGGAACCAATACATTTTGGGTTCTAACTGGTAGCAGAAAGGGGGCAGAATCATAACGTGTATACTCATGAGCAGCAGGGTCATGTGTGGCAGACCTGATGACAAGTTAGACGGTATAGTATCAAGCAAGTTTCACAGTGTATTGGTTGTAAGATAACACTGGTGGTTAATGCACTTGCTGGTGCGATCTGTGTGCAACAGGGTCAGAGGTTTAATGCATCATAAATAGTGTAGAAGTGTAAAGTGCCTTCTGCAGAGCGCAGTGTGGAATATGTCGAACACCGATCTTTTAAAAAATGTAAGATAGCTTAGCAGGTTATTGCTTTTGTTGTAGAGATCCTTGTGTTAACTGCTAAATACAAATTACAATCCTGTTAATGTACTCCATTGAGTTAGTAAAGACGCATATTAGTAAGGGCCATATGAATGGCTAATAGTGAAATTAAACTTATAGACGGATATACCTGATGTTATAACGCAGAGGTTCTTAGCCTATGGCCCTGGTTACCTGAGGATCTGCTAGGCCTACTCAGGGGGGCCGCGACTGCTTGGAAAATTTAATAATAGCATATAACTAAAGAAGCAAAATGTACAGTTGAAAATGTTAAAGTAATTCTGTAAATGTGAAGGAATTTGAAATTGGAGTCTAAGAATTAAGTAAGTATCCTGAGATTGATTCGTGGGAGCAGTGCAAATATATCAAACACAATATATTACAGTCAATAAGTGGCCTCAATTGAATTTAGAAAAGCTCAAATCTTCTTATTGAAACTATATTTGTGATTGGTTTTCTGATTATATTTGTTTGTGTATTGAATAAAATATTTAATCTTTCGTGTATTTGTTTTATGAATGCTTGTTTCTTTATTTTTGGGTATTGTTTTGCTGTTCAAATCATTGGCAATGCTTAGGCTGGGGGCCTGGCTTTCAGAAATGACTCAGAGGACCCAGACTCCAATAATAATTCAGTGGAGAACACTGGGTTCCATTTAGCTGAAGTCAAAAAGTTAAGAACCACTGTTATAGGGCATACATAGATCCACATTTCTTATAAGCATAGGTTGAAAAAGCAAACTTCTTCCAAATCTCAGTTTCTATCTTAGCCAAATATGATATGTGTCTGAGTCTACAGCAAGGTATTAGTTGCCCTGTATCGGCACACTGCACCTGGGCAAAATTAAATTCTGTAATGTGGCAGGACTCCCATCTATTCCAGCACTGAAGTGTGTGATGGCATCTCCATGACATCACACAATCAGTGTGTGATCAAGAGAGAAAAAAAATCAGGAATGGTGAAATGGGAGGTAGAGGAAAAGTAAAACTTTAATAATATGTGATATTATAGTATAATATAATAAATGTGTATATATGGTTATTGAAAAGTATTAAAACATATATAGATATATAAAAATACTTAGGGGCTGATTACGATGTAGGGCGTATCGCCACCACCCGCATGGCATTGGCGATCCGCCCTACATTTCCCTCCAGCCGCCACCCATTTCCCCCAGCCATATTAGTATGGCGGGGGGGACCCCGGCGAACGGAAAGACAGTCCGCCGGTTTTCCGCCGGTCAACCAGTCGATCGGGCGGAAAAGGGGCTAGATATGATGCCGGTGTCTGCTAGACCCCGCCATCCATATTAGCATGGGTGTGGGAAGCAGCCTCATCGCCATCACGGAAAGGCATGTGGATTTTGCAGTTGGGGGCTCGTTGCGGGCCCCCAGGTTATTATGGGGGAGGGGGTGCACATGGGGGGTACCCATGGTCCCCTCCTACATTATCATGGACAAGGTGGCAGGCACACAGTGCATTCCCAGCATTGCGGCGGGCGGTGCTGTGAGCACCGCCCGCCACAATGCTAGGAATAGAGGATACCATGGTAGTGGTGGCATCCTAATTGCAGGTGCAGGACCGCCGCACCACTGGCGGCCGGTCCCAGTACCGCTAGGGTGGCAGGCGGCCGCCATCCTAATCGACCAACATGTGTCTTTCTCTCGCACACACTCTCTCCATGGGTATATGTACAAAGCATGTATGCTTGGACATGACAAAATATGCCAAAATATGCTTCTCAGGGTTTGGAGATGAGGTTGTCGTTATACGTGCCACTGTAAATTGAACTATTCTTCCCGGTATTAGCAGATTGTTGGAAATGGCCTTTTTCGCAGGGTTATCACCAAACTTTTTGCTTCTTCCTCCTATTTTTCCCTGACCTGTTTGTGTTGGTTTTAGGACTCTGGGCATTTTACCACTGCTAATCAGCGCTAAAGTGCATTTGTTCTCTGTAAATTGTGTTATGGATTGGTGTATCAATGATTGGATATTTGATTTACTTGTTAGTCCCTAGTAAAGTGCACTGAGTGTGCCAGGGCCTGTAAATCAAATGCTAGTAGTGGGCCTGCAGCACTAATTTTGCCGCCCACGTGAGTAGACCTGAAAAGGTAACTCAGACCTGCCATTGCAGAGTCTACGCCCAGTTTGTAACTGCCATGTCAACTTGACATGTTCACACACTCGCCAGTCCCTAACCTTCCCTTTTCTTACATGTCAGCCACCCCTAAGGGAGGCCCAAGGTACCCCTGTGGGCAGGGTGCAGTGTATGTGAAAGGAAGGACATGCCCTGGTGTGTGTGGCATGTCCTGATAGTGAATTACGGCCAATTTTGTTTTTCAGTATTGCAAGACTACCTGTTCCCCATAGGACAGAATGGAAAATTTGTTTATAACATCTTATAAACATAACTGGACCGGGGACTTAGGTAGGAAAACAAAGTTTAGTATGCCTGTACTCAGAATCTAAAGATGCATCTTTTAGTGAAGGTGATTTTTACAATCTGTGTTTGAAAATACCACTTTTAGAAGGTAGGTGTTTTCTTGCTCAGTCATCCTGTGGGCCTCTGCTGGAATGTGGATTGCCTGTCTTGGTTTTGGATGACAGAAGGCTGAGGAGCAGGAGTGGCTCCAGGTAGTCTAGGTGGGTCAGGGAAGGGCTGAATAGACCTGGGCTGCAATTGAGGAAGGGGGAGGAGATTTCCGTGCACCTCTAAGGGCCTGGTCTGCCTCTCCACCTCCTTTCAGGAAGTCACAACAGAAAAGGCAGAACTGGTTCTGGCTGGTCACAGACACTCTCTGCCTAAGAGATCAAAGGATTTTGGTAAATAAACACTGGGGCCCAGACCCCTGAACTTTAGAACACTTTTGGATGAAGAAGACTGCCAAGAAGAAGAGCTGGAGAAGCTGTGAGGAGGAACTACCACTTTGCTGTGTGCTTTGTTGTGTTGGCCTGCAGTGGCTGTGTCTGTCTTGGCCAGTGAAAGGACTGGACTGCACTTTCTGTAATCTACTTTCGTGAGTTTCTCCAAGGGCTTGAGGTAGAGCTTGCTCCCTGTTCAAGAAGTCTCAGGAACAGCAAAGACTTCAAGCTCTTCTTCCCTCAGCAGTGGGGACTGTGTGTTTTGTGCTGCAACAGAGGAAAAAGCAACCCAAAGCCATCTACAACGCTGCTGGTCTCACCGCCGTCATTTGCTGGCACCGCTAACAAGCCGCTGCTTGCACTGCGACCTGTGGGCACCGCACTCCTCACCACCTTGCTTCATGACAACGCCTTGGCCTCCCCGACGATGCTGCTCTATGCCAAAATCGATGCCGCTGCTTGCACTGTGGGTCGAGGGCACCGCTCGTAAAGTTACACGACGCACCGCCCTCCTCCTGCACCGCAGCCTTGGCCTACCGATCCCGTCACCATCGACTTCAGATGACAGCGCTCCAGCAACGATGACGCTGCTGCTTGCACCGCGACCTGCCAGCACCGCGATGAGCACTGCATTCACTTCTCACCGCAACCCTGGTCTCACTGACGAGACCATCTGACGTCGCCACCGAGCCGCTGCTTACACCGCGACCTGAGGGCACAAAACCTCTGCACTTTGCCCCACAGCACCTGGTGCCTGCCAACGCCAGCGCTCCTAACTTCAACAGAGAGGAGTTTGATCTGCAACGCGTGGGACTTCGAGGGCCCAGACGACTCCTGCACCGACCTCCTGAAATGACGCCTGTGGACGCCGTGCTTTCAGAAGCTCAATGAGAGGTCGCCAATGCCCTGCATTTCTAAAAGGTCCTCTTTGCAGGCCTTCCCGACACCGTAGCTGACCCGCGACGCTGCGATCATCCAGAAGTGTTTGGATTTGTTTGTTTGTTTGTTCATGACACCACAATAGCCCCAGATGGAACTATCGACTTCAAAATACTGTTTTTCAAGGTTAATTTGATAACTGAAGATTTCTAAGTACTGTATTGTGGATTTGTATAGTTTTTGGTCTTGTCTTAAGTATATAAATATATTGGATATTTTTCTAAACTTGTTTGGTGTCCTTTTCTAGTGCTGTTGGTTATACGCAAATGCTTTACACACTGCCTCTAAGATAAGCCTGCCTGCTTGTGCCAAGCTACCAAGGGGGAGAACAGGGGTTATTTTAGGAGTGTAACACCCTTTTCCTGACTAGAGTGGTGGTGTCTGCCTGGCTTTCTAACACAGATACATTAATAAAAGGAGAAAAATATATATTTCACCACAAGATTCATGTGAATATCAGACCATGTAAATATTGCTGCTTCCATGTACATATGAGTGTAAATATAGAGGGGTTCATGCCAGCTACTACAACTTTACTAAGCATCATGTGTATATGTGTATGCATAAGTCAACTTGCATAATTTGGTTAAAAAAAGTCTTCGCAAACTTCACCACAGGATACATGTAAATATTGATGCTTCTATGTACAGATAGGTGTATATATGGAGGGGTTTATTCCAGCCACAAAAACAGTATTAAATGCAATGTGTATATGTATAGAGAAGTTAATTTCAGTTTTGTTAAAAAAAATCTCCGGGTCTGCCCCTGCCGACTGGATGTGCAGTTTGAAAAATGCCACTTCAATCTGGAAAAATAAACCTATTGTGAGGTCTAAACCTTTATTTTCAACACTTATAACTCAACCCTATGGTAGGCCCTAAATGCCCACAGGGAAGAGGTGTAGCACAGTGGCCAGGCCGACTGACGCTGGACGCTGGGGATCACAGTATAATCCTTGGCTCTGGTGGCATGGGTCTGCCCAGCACCATGTGACTCTGGGCAATAGATCGCTTAATCTTCCCAACGGCCCCCAGTGCCAAGATACCCCTTCGGGGGTTGATTTGTGCGCTATACAAGTACTGGAATTACATTTACATGGTACTTAAAAAGTAGGACCTATATATTTCATGTTTCATATGTCCTGGCAGTTAGAAGCCTCCAAAGTAATTTTTCACTGTGGCAAGGCTGGCTTTCCCATAGGATAGCACTTGGTTACATTATAATGCCTAACTTCCGGTTGGGAATAGCTAGGAAAATCATTCAAGGACTCATTTCAATAGTAATTTAAAATCCAATGTAATGGTAAAGTGAGAATGGATATTATTATTTTGAAAATGACACTTCTAGAAAGTTGTTGTTTTCCTGCCTAAGACAAACTTGTCTTTCTGCGAGTGTTTACTGTCACTCAGGTGTCATATTGCTCCGTGATTAGGTGTGGAGTGGCTCACACATCTGAGGCAAAGGGAGATGGGCTGCCCTTCACCTGACAAGAAGCTTACGATACTATGCCTAGGAACTTCAAATGATACCTAAGTTGTCACAAGTAGATATAGCTCACACGTGGGGCTCCCCTCTCTATTATCCTGCTAGCCAGCCAGGCACCAATTCCAGTGGGAGAGGACCTGATCCCAGAACTGGTTTAGAGTGACCACAAGAGAAGTTTTGCCCAATTATTATAGCAAATCTCTGGGTGGGCACTGGTAGCTCTTCACAGGGGAAGTAAGGTTCTGCCACTTTGGTTTTAGGGAGTAGAGAGTAAACTACACTAGAAGTGTTACAAAAGGAACCTTTTCTCTATTGGCCATGAGGGGCCAGGAGTTATCCCAACCCACAGGCTGGTGCCAGATATAAATGTAGCACCCCTGGGTACTCTCTTCAGAGCACTGCTGGAGCTGTGGAAAACAGAAGGACTGCACCTGTGGTTGTGACCTGTGAAGAGAAGCCTAAAAGCAGGACCTGTTTCCACTTGTATCCAGGACCAAGAAGTGGACTCGAAGGGCTATTTGACTGCCATACTGTTAAGATTCAGGGACAAACAATCTGCATGAAGTCCACTTTTCTGTAGCACCCAGCTGGCCAGTTCCAACTGGACCTGCACTGGACCCTGCTGGTGGCTTTCACTGGAGTGAGTACAGATCTCTTAGTCGTGTCCCTAAGGTTTTGGAGCCCTTAGATAAGTTTAAGAGTGCACTCCTCCTACTTAGCCTAAATAATGTGATTTGGAATATTTTCCAAGGCTTTTTGCCTGGAAAACTGACAGAAGACAGATCAAACCTGCCAAGTCAATCCGACAAAAGTGTTTCACCACTGGGCCAAAGATTTAGGTACCCCTTGCTCTGAACTTTTCTTCAGCAGTGAATCCATTTCAGTGGGAAA
Source organism: Lissotriton helveticus (assembly GCF_964261635.1). Classification (NCBI taxonomy): domain Eukaryota; kingdom Metazoa; phylum Chordata; class Amphibia; order Caudata; family Salamandridae; genus Lissotriton; species Lissotriton helveticus. The sequence continues at coordinate 309,977,935 of NC_136061.1, forward strand.
ATTGAGGAGAAGGAATCCATTCTTGTGGAGCCTTGTTCAACTACAGTATGCAGCTCTGCCCCCCAGGAAGAATCCAAACTCCAAAAAAGTGACTTAGCCCGAAGGCAGAAACTTTCACCGGGCGAAGGCACCAAAAGTATTCTACCAGTGAGGGTCTTTCCTTGGACACAAATTTTGAATTTCCCTCTCTCTGAGCTTTCTCACCAAAAGTAAACAGCTTTACCGGGACTTCGTTCGATGGCTATCTGGCCTCTTAGAGCCTGTCCAGGTCACAGCCTGCTGCTTTGCCCCGATGAGGATCCTTGAGTTCCATTTATGAGACTCAGGGGCAGATTTACAATAACTGGCGCATCCCTGCATATCAGCAGGGATGCGCCAGTTATTGTGCGTCACAGCAGATACCTCTTGCACCACCATGGATGCGCTGCATTTACAATGCGGCACACCATGTGGCAAGAATCGACAGCTGCGTGATGCATCTGCTGCCGGAAAGGTGACGCATTGCTAGAGTTGCGTTGCTAGAGTTGCGTTGCAAGCGTGGCGCAGCTCCAGCAAGGCTCGGGGTGCCCCTATGCCTAACATGCTGCGTCAATCCTTACGCCTGCTTCAAGCAAGGGCACGGTTTTGACGCAGCATGGCACTAAAAGTGACTACGTGAAATCTCGTAGATTTCACTCAGCCACTTTTAGGAGGCTTTCCTGCGCCGGAACGCCCCCATGCGCCTGAACGCCCGCATGTGGCGCAGGGCTTCACAACTTGCGCATCTCCCAGATGCGTCACGCTGTAAATACCCCGCAGCATGACGCTGGCTTTCCACTGTCGCTACTTCATAAAAGCGACGCAACGGCGGCGCAAATGTGGCATAAGTGGCTTGTAAATCTGCCTCTCAGTCAGTAGGTAAAACGTCCGAATGGGACAAACCTAAAGTCATGCCTAGGTATGAGTCAAGTGCAACCAGATGACCACGGTAGGCACATAACAGATTTTAACGCTAGTCTTATTTAAAACTTTAATAATTTTTATCTCCTATTCCCCATATTGAATTTTGCCGTTTTGATATAATTTCGTTCATTACAGCATTTTATATTTTTATAAATTGGAGTGGAATAGTTGTCAATTGATTGTGTTGTGTTTTAAACTTTTTAGCCATTTTGGTACTTCTAAATGCTTTGCACATTTTCTAAAGTTAAGCCGTCTGATCTGTGCAATAGCAACAAATGGTGAGCTCAGGTTCAAATTACTGACACCTTTACAGGACCTAAGAAGGAGAGTGCCATTATTACTTGTCGTTGACTGCCATCCGCCCCCCTACCTCCCCCACAATCTTGAAAAAGCAGTCATTTAGAAACAGGCACTCCTTCCAGAGGCACAGGCAACATGTGGATATATATTTGAAACACATGTCAGATTTGAAATCTTTAGTGTATATCTATTTAAGAAGAACTTTAATTCAATTATAAACCACCATGGAGTTTGCTCGAGCAAAGCAATCACTAACAAGCAGCAAACCGATGAAAACAAATAAAGCAAGTCTTTGGAGAAAAGGGCTGTTTGGCTTGTGCGTAAACGCTTTATCATATTTATCGCCAGTGAGCTAGTCTACTGGCAAAATGAGACACTATTTCATTCACACACAGTGGGGACCAGGGAGATTGATCAGAAAAGCTCGCAGCTACAGAAGCTGCAGCAGCACAAACCAGAGAAGTGGAAGGATCAAACCTCTCTAAGGCCATAGAGGACATGTTTTATGGCCTCTACAAAAAATGCAAACACAAGGGTATGAAGGACGGAGCGCTGAAACTTTTCAGACACCCACACCCCCCCAGTTACAGATCTTGGTTGAATCCATCATCGTTCTTTAGCTCACTTCGCCGCCCCAGTTTAGACCCATTCATATGCAAATCAGTCTTGATCCTGTTAAAATGCCCAGGGCCCGACAGACAAAGTTTTCTTTTGCAATCTATGTGCAATATGCAGGTGGAAAAAAGTGTATTTTGCACATGGCTGAATTCACCAAAGGGAAGTCAGCTATGCCAAATGCTCTGTGTGCGCAAAATGGTTTGAAAACAAGCAGAGCGGCCAAGCGTAAATTGTGTACATATGAGCAGGGCAGCAGCCACCGCAGAGACTTGCCCAGACATTATTCACAAAGTGCTGTGCAGGACCCTGCTCTAGAATGCAGGCAAGAGACAAGTGAGTACCTGCGGAAACCGCAAGCCTCCGTACAGCAGCCTCAAAATAAAAAAGTGCTGGTACTCCGTACCGGACAGTACCGGTCCATTTAAAGCACTACTCTCTGACACATCAAATGAGGGGGTAATTTGACTGTGAACCCGACTCCCTACAGCTCGACCCGTCCCCTCTATGCCACTGCTCATTTGTAAAGGTTGCTTTCATGTTTTTTACGTGTCATCTACAACAGACCGAACTGGTCATTTTGGCAAACAGACAATCATTTCCCCAAAGATACTTTCAGGGCGTGGTGTCTGAACAGAGAGAAAGGACATGGTGCAGCCGAGCACTCATACCCTCTGCATTATTCTGCAAACACCCCACGCTGCTTCTTTTTCGATTTGGCTTTAGCCAAAAACGTTTTCTTTTGCCAAAATTATATTCATATATAAGCTTAACTTATAAGTGCTTTCGCCCACTCCTCTTTCTCCATTGGTTGTTCTGTCATTCCGTTTTCTCCCAGCACTGCAGCATACAACGCAGGTCAGTGGGACTGTCCACTTCAGTCATTGGCTAACTTCACTGTGAGTGGCGGAATTCTGCTCCTACACAAACAGCACTTCCAAACAAAGGGCTGCTCTGGCAAAGCATGCTTTGTAAGGTCCAAAACAATTTTGCTTTTAGACAATGTTTATTTTTTATATTGGTTAGGTCCTGCAGGTTTCAAGCATTAAAAAAGTCAAACATCGGACAGCCAGCGCCAGACCCATTGGCATTGCCAAAACTTGTTTTAAGCTGCAGCTGGTTTCACTGAAGGTGTTTATTTTTACATGACTGGGTATTTACCAAACAATAACTGTAACGTAAAAATAAAAACGAGAAAGTGATGGAATAGATGCTGTGATAAAAATTTTGATTAGCAAAACAAATTCCTACCAAGCTTCCTTTTACAGTGAGTGAAGATGTTGGCTAATAGCATTTTGATAACACATTCATGCCTGAAAGGTCATCTCTGCATCTCCCCAATTTCTCTGAATCACTTTAGACTGCTTCTGAAAATATTTCCCTCTTTTTTGCAAAATCGGACTATTTGTTTCTCATGCGAAATCAATGTAAGCTGTATGATTATCTTTGCCAGTGACTTTAATCTCCCACTCGACCCTACACTTGATAGAACTTCCCATTGTATCTCTCGACCCCATAAAGCCTTAAAGAACCTTTGCTCTAGATTCAATTTTACTGATACATGGAGAATCTGGAACCCAGACCCAGACGTGAGAGTCTACACTTTCTACTCGGCCCCACACAACTCATAATCATGCATTGATTATTTGTTAATATCCGGACACACAATTAGTAATGTTGACCATATGTCCTCTTAACCAAGATTGAGCTCAGATCATTCTTGCAGCACTAACAGTTACTTCCAAAGATACAAAGCAAACCGTATAGAGTTTAAATGATGAAATACACAAACACCAAAATAATATGAAATTAATCAGGGAAGCCATACAAACGTACTACTTGAAAATGATGAAAACAACTCCTCCGACCAACTTAGATGGGAAGTACTAAAAGCTGCAATAAGAGGCGAAATTATCAAACTCAAATCTATAATGAGCAAATAAACTAATAACTGTTACAACTAGAAAAACTTAACAGACTTAGAAAAACACCACATTTCAAATAGATCTAAATACACCTTAAATAAGATTGTCAAGAAACAAATATGAACACAAAAAAATCATAGGCACAAGGGCAAGCATTGGGATCAATAAACAAAAAATCATTAAACCGTGTAAAGCTAATAAAATTGGGAAAACACTGACACCATACTTGAAATATCGGATACAAAAGCAATCTATATATCCAATGAAAGATAAAAACAGCCGTGTCCACACTAATCCAAAGAAATTGCTGACATTCATAAAGAGTTTTATCAAGAGTTATATCCTACCAATACCTCAGTAGACAAAATAATGTGTAATACAGATCTCCATAATGCTAAACTGTCTACAATAACAGATGAAGAGATGAAATAGATTAATCGCCTCATGTCAAAAGAAGAAATATGAAACACAATTAAAAAACTTAAAATGGGTAAAGCCCTGGGTCCCGACTGGTGAACCACACAATTCTTTTTTAAGTTTTCCTCTAATGTTATCCCCTATTATTAAAACTATTCACACATTTCTCTAGTGTTGGCTAAGTCTCAAAAACACCAACAAAGGCTATCATAACTGTTATTCCTAAGGAAGGGAATGATTCATGTTACCAAAAAAATTGCAGGCCAGTTTCATTACTAAACTTAGACTGTAAAGTTTACGCTGCTACTCTCCGCCAGACTGCAAAATTCATATTGCAACTCAAATACCCATCACAATGTGGTTTCTAAAAAAATAGACTATCCAATGACAGAACAAGAATAATTTGCCATGTCATTGAGAAAGCCAAAACTCTCTGCACCCTCACAGTAGCTATTGCACTAGAGATGGAAAAAGCATTTTCTAAGATAGACTGATACTATTTAAACTCAGTCCTCAAGAAATGTAATTTGGGTGAACAACTCACTAAAATGTTAATGACATTATACTACAACCCGGTTGCTAGGGTTAGAGTTGGAGGTACTATTTCTAATCCATTCTCACTTGAACACAGAACTAGGCAAGGATGCCCACTTTCACGTCCCTCTTTCTATTAGCATTCAAGTCATTCCTTCACAACCTGAGGGAAAACATAGAAATAGCCAGTGTTAAATTTGGAAGAACCACTTTAAAAAAAGGTGCCTCCTGAGACAACATCTTAATAATCACAGAAGACTTTCCCTCTTCCATTACTGCCTTAATGTCATCAATCAGAGAATTCTCCTTGGTCGCGGGCTCCTTGCTCAATTTAGACAAATCTCAGGTTAAACTTCTAAATAACCACAAATCTAAAGAAATATTGGGAGAGTCCGGCCTTGCATGGCAACCTAACTATATCAAATATCTAGTGATAAAATGTTCCAGTAACCTCATTCATACCATCAAACAGAACGAAACGGTTACACTCAAAAAAATCCAATACATTACTACACGAATGTTCACCCAAATTCCTTTTGTGGTGTGGAAGAGCTGAAAATGATGTTGACCCACATAGATACCTACCTAACTTGGATGCTACTGCTGACAATTTCAGAAGGCTCAAAATTGGCGCCATATTCAACAATTTCATATGGAAAAATAAAAAACTTAGAATTTCACTCAAAAAGCCTTGTCTACCTAAAGACATGGGTTGTATCAGCCTCCCTAACTTTAGGAACTATCAACCTGCTTTCTTGTCTAAACAAGGTATTAAATGACTCATTAATGACTCAAACTATACACAAGTATGAGTTGATTTGAAAAAGTCTTGACTAGAAGACAAACCTGTTCTTACATCCCTAACGATGAAAAACTGTCACCCATCCCATTCTAAATGCACCATGAATAACACTAAAAATGCTGTATTAAGAGCGGACTATTACTCCAAAATAAGAATCCATAAGTCAGTTTGGCCTACTCTGGCACAACCGGAAATTAAAATTGACCGAAAACCAGCTCTATGGACTGAATGGTCAAAGAAAGTAAGAAATCTGGTCAAACACCTAGATGCCAACACCGCTCCACTCCCCTTCTCTAACTTACAAGAACGCACCTACTAGATGACCGAGGGGCATATTATCAAGAAAGGGCATTACATTATCGCCGCTTTTATCGGCAGGAAACTGCCGATAAAGCGGCGATAATGCGCTTGATAATATGCTCTATGAATTCCAATCGAAGCCCATGTTAGATGTGAAGACATCTAACATGGGCTTCGAATCCAGACAAGCAAGAGAAGGTTGCAAGAATCTTTCTGCGAGTTTACCTTTTGGAGAGTGTGTCTATAGGCTATATAAAAGACAATTAACGATGACAATAGAATTGCGCAGGAAATCCAATTGATTTCTGTAGCATGCATAGTATGTAGTACATTTTTGTTAAAACGTGTGACATAAAATGTGCCACAAGTCATGGCTTACCAGCGTTAGTAGCAAAGTGATGAATTTAGTAAACTTCACTAAGGGCCACATGTATGAAACAATTTTTCATTCGCAAAAGGTGCAAATCGCAAAATTAGTCCATTTGTGAATGCAAAATACCCTTTCATTATGCATGAAAGGCTCTGTAGTCACAATTTTAGGTAATCGCAATTTTCTGCAATTACCTAAAATTGCAAATGTAAATAGGGAAACACAATTTGCGATTCTGTAAGCACATGTATGAAGGAATTTCTAAACGCAAACTGTGCGTTTAGGAAAATGCAATTACCCTTGACTTCAAGTCGATGGTAACCATGTGCAAACTTTGAAAAATGTATAAAACTGCATTTTTCAAAGTGCCATGTACTGTACTCATGCTTCTGGCAAGTGTGTGTTTTACGTGTGCACATTTTTTGGGGGTGCTTCAGGGGGCCTTAGGTCCCCAGGCACTCTTGGATTTGCATTAGCTAATTTGCCATTACCAACTAGGTAATTAGCAAATGCAAAACGATTCGTAGCAAATTGCGTACTATTACCAGTTGCGGCCGGCATGGCTCACGGGTGGGAGGGGGGTCGGGCACGGGGTCAGGTGGGGGGATTGGCGAGTGGTGGCAAGAGAAGGGGGGTTAAATATATATATATATATATTTTTTTTTTATGTACCTTTCCCGGGTCCCGCGTCTTTACTGCTGGGTCTGCTCCTGCTTTCCTGCCTCTGCAGGAACAGGAAGCAGGCAGTCTCCCTCCCCTCCCCTAAGCTAATCACAACACTGCAACGGCAGCGTTGTGATTGGTTGGGACGCCGACCACACAGGCGTCTATGGGGAGGCCATTTTCTACATGAAGAGAAAAGGGAGAGTGTGCATGACTGGTTTGGTCTACCCCAGCGGGCTGACCAAACAGTCAGGGCCGCAGCATTGGGCTAGCCACTCCTCCCCTGCCTTTGAGCAGAACCGCTCACCCACCCACGCCCAACCAAACCCTTCTGCTTTCTCGCAGTGCGAGAAGCAAAAACATAAAATGTTATTTATAATACCATTTTATGTTTCTGCTTCTCGCACTGCGAGAAAGCAGTGGGGCGATGTTCCTTTGCCCCCACGGAGGAGCCGCCCCTGACTATTACCTAATAGTGATTGGCTATTTACCAAATTGCTATTAGATAATGTTAAAGAATCGCTAAATCTTTGGCGATTCCTTACATACATAGGGGCAGATTTATGAAGGCCTTGCGCCGCCGGTGCGTCATTTTTAACATGGGAAAAAGTGACGCACCGGCGGCGCAAGGCCTCATAAATCTGCCCCATAGCATTAAGCAATTACCAAACAGCGATTCGGTAAACGTCGCTAATTGGTAATCGCAAAATGCTATTATGATACATGTGGCCCAAAGTGTTCTACTGAGGCGACTGGCAAAAAAATCGTACACAAAGACGTCTGGTTTACCAGGTCCATGTGTAATGAGGTGCAACAGGCCTCTTTCTTTTTAATTTCAATTCTGGAACTTGTCGTCCTGCTTATAGAATGGAATAAACATGACTACAAGTCCCAGAATTCAAAGAAAAATAAGCTAGCCACGCAGGACCTGGTTAACTAGACAGGGATCGGCACACCCTTACTGAGGTTTACTCATTTCTGTAGAAATTCAATATTGAACATAGGAACAATCATTTACACTCAGGTTTTATAGAAAGCTATTTGTTTCCGTACATATGGACACATTTTAATATAACTATACGGTTTCTAAGAATGTAGGTTTTATTTAGAATGTGTCTAGTAATTGCAAGGTTTAATATACAAAACTTTGCAATACATTCTTTGTAATTAAAATAGTTATGTGGTTGGAGATGTGCGCACAACTGCATGCTCAGAACAAAAAAGTGCGTGGAGTCTAGACAGCTATGTTAACGTCGCTCTGCACCTTATAATACAAAAAACCCTTGTTGCCAAAAAAATACCTTCCTGACACTATGAAAAAAAATCACACGCATACGAAAGGGACAGATACCAGTTTAAGAAAGTTTTTGTAACAATAGAAAATTTGCTAACATTCGTGCCAAGAATTTTCAATTCTATTAAGGACAGGCGGCGAGGATTATGCTTTCTCAATTCCTTTACTGAACAGCAGCCAATCAGCACAGTAAAGTAAAAACTCAGACTACATTACCCATAAACCCCGGGCAACCATAGAGTCCACACACATATAAATAAGGAGATAGAGGTTACAACTTCCTCTTTCTTTGCAATAACAGTAAGTAAAAGTTCAACAGTAAGATCCATAGGCCAAGCCGTCCAACGGAGAGGTCATCATCAGGCAGAAGAAACTGGAACCTCCCAGAGCCAAAGGAACAGCAAAAGTCCAACCAACAGGATAAACTCTGTACACATCTCACTTAAGGTCAGAGCCTGAAAGGAGTAAGAATAAAGCCGTAAAGACCATTCCCAAACGGAACATCAAAAAAAAACACAACAGGGCGGGGAAGAGTACATGCATAAACAGTATCATGATGCAGCAGAAATATACAAAACAATTCATCAATATGAAAGTACAAGGGTGGGATAATCCTCGCCTCCTGTCCTTAATAGAATTGAAAATTCTTGGCACGAATGTTAGCAAATTTTCTATTCTATGGCAGGACGGAGGCTCCGATTATGCTTTTTCAAAGCTTCGCCACCACAACAGATGCAACATCAACAATAGGCTTAAAGTAAAAAGTCTTGAACACGGATTCAGATGACCAATCAGCAGCCTTCATGATGTCCTGAAGGCTGGCACCCATGGAAAAGGCTTTAGAAACCATGGCTCCTCTAGCAGAATGAGCACCAAACAGAGAAGTGTCAATGCCCGCTTCATGCATGTGCCAACGTAGCCAACGTGCCAAAGTCACTGGAGTTACCGGCCTGAAAGGTTTTTGCAAAGCAATAAGTAACTGTCCCTGTAAATCATGCCGAAAAGGTGCAGTGCTTACCTCATAATCTTTAATGCATTGAACTACACACAACTGAGGATTGTGGGGGAAAGAAGGGTAAGAAACCGAGGACGTATTACACTTAGTCCTTCTTGAGATAATAAAGGTAACACCTTCAGGAGAAAAAGACCGACCAGCGAGATCCAAGGCACGCACATCAGAAACCCTTTTGCAAGAGACCAAGCACAAAAGCATAGTGAGCTTGGCTGAAAGTTGTTTGCGTGTTAAGAGAGAGTTAGAAGGCCAAGCTGACAGGAAACGCAAAACAACTGAGACATCCAAAAGGGCAACATATTTGGGACAAGGAGGTTTTACCATCCGGATGCCCCTCAACAATTTGGATATCAAGGGATGTTCTCCAGCTGGTTTACCATCAAGAGACACATGGCCTGCAGAAATTGCAGAACGAAAGTTATTAACTGTTCTGTAAGCTAGCCCAGAGGAAGCTAGGGATGCCAGAAAATTAATGATTAAAGAAAGATCCGCTGAAACGGGATCCACTGACCGCTGTGAGCACCAATCACACCAGCGATTCCAACTTGATGCATAACGCTTGTGTGTGTTGGGTGCCCAAGCCTCATTGATAAATCTGGTAGCGTCTCCCGATAAGCCTTGGATTTTCCAGCGTCCCCCGAAATTCTCCATGCTACCAGAAGGAGCTGACCGGACAGCACCAGTGGGTGAGGCTCGCGAAGAGGATCCAACAGCAGGTTCCACATGGGAGGAAGTAGAAGCGGCGTCGAGCAGCTCATCTCCAGAAGAACTGGAAACCACGCTTGAGCCCTCCAAAGAGGGGATATTAGAACAAGTTCCGACAAGAACAGACGTGCCCGGGCCAGAACCCGGGGAATCATGAGGAACGGCGGGAAGGCATAGCACAGATGGCGAGGCCAGATCTGGAGAAATGCGTCCGTGGCCAGAGCCTCCGGATCTGGACGCCAGCTGTAGAATCGGGGAACCTGGGTGTTGAGCCGGGAGGCAAAGAGATCCAGGTGACAAGTCCACCAAAAGCAGGACAGCTTGCGAAACACACGAGGATGAAGTCTCCAATCGCTGAAGTCTCTCAGGTGACGAGAGTTCCAGTCCGCGATCAGATTGCGAGAACCCGGCAGGTATTCCGCAATAATCGTGATCTTGCGTTCCAAACAAAGGTGCCAGAAGTCCTTTGCTATCTCCGAGAGAAGCTTGGACTTGGTACCCCCCAGTTTGTTCACATAACGAACCGCAGAAATATTGTCCATTCGAGGAAGAATGCAACAGTTCATTTTCTGTGGGGTGAGACACCGAATCGCGAAGGAGCCCGCCAACAGCTCCAGGCAATTGATGTGCAGGCACAATTCCTCTGGGGACCAACGACCCCCTGTCTACATCGAACCGCAACGGGCTCCTCAACCCCAAAGGCTGGCATCGGACTCTATCACAACATCGGGAGTCCTCCCAAACAGAGCACGGCCGTTCCAGGATTCCATGTGGTCCAACACCCACATCATTTCCGTCCTGGCATCCTCCGACAGGAGGATGTGATCGGAATACCGAAGAAACTTCTGCAAATTACGTATTTTGAGGCGCTGAAGAGCTCGATAATGCAGAGGGCCCGGAAAGATCGCCTGGATGGAAGACGATAAGAGACCTACAATCCTGGCTACTGACCTTAACGAGACAGTCTGCTGGGCGAGAAACGACCTCAAGTCCCTCTTGATGGACCTTATCTTTTGACCTGGAAGAAGGAGTTGACAAGAGACAGAGTCTATTTGAAAACCCAGGAAAGACATCGACCGGGATGGAGAAAAGTCGGACTTCAGGGGATTGATGAGAAAACCCAAAGACTGTAAAAGATCTATGGACCAGTGTAAGTGAGATTGAAGAAGAACAGGGCATTGAGCCAAAAGGAGAATGTCGTCTAGGTAGACGATAAGACGCACTCCGCGTGATCTCAAAGACTCCATCACTGGACGAAGGAGCTTTGTGAAGCACCACGGAGCGGAGGACAGGCCAAAAGGAAGAACCTTGTATTTGTACCAACTGTCCAACCATTGGAACTGAAGGTACCGGCGATGAGGAGCATAAATCAGGACCGACAGATAAGCATCTTTTAGGTCCAGACGAACCATCCAATCTCCTTCTTGAAGAAGGTCTCACAGAAGATGAATGCCCTCCATCTTGAAGTGGTGATAAACCACTCCGCAGTTGAAGTCCTTCAAGTTGAGGACTAAACGAGACCCTCCCCCTTTCTTCTCCACGAGAAACACATTGCTGACGAAACCCTGGGGATGAGGAGATGTGAGAACGATGGCTCCTTTGGTCAAAAGAGAAGAGACTTCCGCGGATATGAACTCCTGGTCTTGTAGGGAAAAAACAAGGGGGCGAGGCCGAAGATCTTGGTGAGGGCGAGAGTAAAATTCTATTTTGTACCCTTGCACCGTCTCCAGTATCCAGGCATCCTTTGAGATCAAACGCCAATTGTTGAGAAAAAATTGAATCCTGCCCCCCAAAATTACAGTTGAAGCTAGAATTAAGCTCACCTGATGGGGAAGAATCTTGACGTCCTCCATGACCTCCAGAGTATCCACCTTTGCCGGCTTGCCCTCTACTTCTCTTAGAGGGGTAGAAGGAAGACTTGGTGGAGGAGTATTGCTGTTGACCGCCTCGCTGGGACTTGTTCCCTCGCTGGGGAGTATTGTCGGAACCACGGCCGGACGAACGTCCCCTTCGTCCGGCCCTGCCAAAAACCGGACGGAATGCCCGTTTCAAATTAGACTGGAAATGGAGCGCCAAAAAGTAAACCTTGGGCTAAAGGGCCAGACTCCGAGGAGGCTAAATCCGTAAGTCTTGGATCCAGTTTCATTAGGATGGATCGACGGCGCTCCGTGGACAAGGCACAGTTGGCATTGCCAAGCAAACAGACAGCCCGTTGAGACCAGCCGACCAGCTCATCGGGGTCAATAAGGGAGCCAGATTCCTTGGCTCGGTATCCCATGTCCAGAATTTTAGTGAGAGGGCCCAAAAGATCTAAAAGCTTATCCTGGCACAGACGCCACGATCTATCCAAACCTTTGGTAGGGTCCTTTGAATATTTTCTCATGTAAGTGACCATTGTGGGATCAACATCAGGTGTGGAAGCCAGCTTGTCCGCCAAGTCAGGACGTGGGCACTCGGAGCGCAAACGCGCTCTTACATCCTTGTCAAAGGAATGACGGATGTGGGATTGAATGTAGTGAGCCACCTCGGGGGAAGGCAACCAAGAAGAAGAGTGAGGATGGATAATGTCAGAGGGGTTGAAGGTCAACAATTGCGGAGAAGTAGGAGCATCAACATAATGTTCTTTCCGCGATTTTTTGGAAGGAGGAGGCTTAGAAGGCTCGGAGGAAGAAGACGAGGTTGTACCGTCATCCGTATCAGAAGGAGGATCTGAACGAGAGGACACCTTGCGCTTCTTTGCAGAAGGAGCAGAAAGGGATTTAGCAAGTTTCGCAAAATGGCTGGAATGAGGGTTTTTTGGCGACTTTTTGGAACGCCCAGAGGAAGGAGGCACCCAGCCGTGCTGCGCAGCATAATCTGCAAGATGCTTCTTCAGTGGCGCAATTGCTTGACAAAGCGCCTGGCCCATAAAGTCATCAAAAGAAGTAGAGGACTCCTCCTCCTCATAATAGTCATAACCTTCCTCTTCGCAGTACTCTGCCATGGTGACAATATATGCCAATAAACGCCCAATGAAGGTTAAACAAGTAAACAGGCAAAGCCAAGTAATTGGGGGAGTGGTACCCCTAGTGCAAGCCTAAGGAATACAGGGAGACCCTGTGAAAATTAATTAATTAAATGTGGAGGGAGTAGACTTGCACTAATAATAGAAGAAAAAACAATTTTTCCCCACTCTAGGCAAAGCCTATGCAAAATTTTACAACGCCCTAACTCTGAACCTGTCAGAGGGCGTAAGGGAGCTCAAACGGCAGCAATTCAGGGCACGCCGAAAACAGCATTCAAATCCAGTCAGGCTGAGGCACAGACGGCGTTTCAGAAGCACACGCTCGACAAGGCGTGTAAACAAACCGTCGCGCATGCGCGAACAGCCGCTGCCGAATAGGAAGGGTGCGCGAGACACGCGCGTCCTTCCAGCCCCGCTCCCGCTCCACAAGAAGACCGGGTTAAAGAAATAACCAAGTCGGGAGGTGCCGCACACGCTCCCCAAACAACGGCACAGAAGCCGGTTAAGCAATAAAGACGCGCCGCAAAGCGCCGAAATACAGGCTGAAAAGCGCACACAGCGTGGCAATAACACAAGCAAGAAACATAGATACAATTAAACAAAGCGGTAAGCCAAACGTTCCAATAAGTCAAGAAGTAATGCAAAAAGCACTTAACTGGCTGCGAAGCAGCAAAGAAAGAGGAAGTTGTAACCTCTATCTCCTTATTTATATGTGTGTGGACTCAATGGTTGCCCGGGGTTTATGGGTAATGTAGTCTGAGTTTTTACTTTACTGTGCTGATTGGCTGCTGTTCAGTAAAGGAATTGAGAAAGCATAATCGGAGCCTCCGTCCTGCCATAGAATACACAAACACCGTGATATATCATCCACATGTAAAAATGCTTTGTGCCAATAACAGGTCAATATTACTAGTGCTTACCAAGCACAGGTTGCAGCCGACAGCAGGGTGAGCACGAGGACGGCGTTGAGCGTCATTTCCTGTAACTGCAGGGGACAGGTGCAGTTCTAAATAACAGCTTCTTCACATCATCAATCCGCTGGAACTGAATCATATGGCGACTCGGCGACGTAAATAAATGCCTAAACTGCATGGCGTATGCTGTCTATATTCTGTGCTCTAATGGGTTTCAAATTACAGTGTAGACATGCCAATTACCTGAAGGTGAAAGCAAAACGGTGTCAGAGGACAGCACCCTGCAAAGAGCAGACTGTGCAAAGGCCGCTCGGTGTATCCTTCCGCCTCAGTGAGATGGTGAGCAGACCGCTAGGCACAGCTGTACGCAGTCAGCCTTCATTACTAGCAACGAGTGCTCGTCAATCCGTGCCTCTGGCTGTAGACAATGCCCAGGTGTGTGAGGAGGCTGTGGGATAAATGACTACCCAGGATTCAACAGAAGGTTATCTAGTACCACAGGCACTGCTGAGATAGCTCAAAGGCCTAATCGCCCCAATATAGTCCCCTAGTACTCCTGTTTTGATCTCGGATGCTTGAAAAAACACTTCAACTTATTTATAAATATTTAAGTCTCCGAACAGTTAGCTGTTTAAAATAAATATTAATACACAAAGAAAAGATTAACAAACTTGAAAAACTGGGACGAGACTAGCAGAGATAGAAAAGCACAGAAAGTCTAAAGTGTGCATTGAAGATGAAGAGAGACGTAGGAGTGAGAAAGATGGCTCAGCCTGTCTGACCCTGCTCTAGGTGTGCCACAGGGTAGAGCGGGGCTACCGGGCCTCAAATATGGTGGTTGAGATAATTTACTACTCGTGTTCCATGGCCCTCTTACAATGGGTCTTGCAGAGCTTAATTTGTAAAAGAATAAGTGCCATGGCCCAAAGTTTTGCTAAGAAGCCTGCGGGTCCGAGCTATCGAAGGTCAAGGAGCCTGATTCCAAGGCTGCATAGTCTTGGTTCCAACTTAGGCATCTTTCTTCAACCACCAGACACCAGAGCAGGTCTGCCCATACCTGGCATTGGGCGATTGCTGCTGGGCTGGAGGCCAGGGGGCTGATTTTCGCCCACTGGAGCTGCTCTTGCTAAAGGCTTGGTCAGGATACAGTAATTCCAGCAGCCAGTACAAAGAAAGTACAAGCCTCAGCACAGCTGAACGGAGCTGCCTGAGACTGACTCTACTCGGCAGCTCTTACAGCCAATCAGGCAGTGGCAGCCAGTAATTTCGGCAGAGAGGTGGGCGGGTGGACAGTACGCACACATGCGCACACACTGACTCACACTCATGCATTCACACACATGCTCACACACCCATTCAAAACACTCACGAAAAATTCATACATTTATACAAGCAAGGACGCACGCATCAAACATAAAAAAACAAGCATTAGCATAGCCAATAGGTCTCGCTTTTGGGACCTTCTAATTATTTAGATATGCAGCACAATATCCTTGGTGCAACCACATCAACTGTTGCGTGGCTAACCACTTATAAGGTCCCAAATGTGAGACCTATTGGCTAGGCCAATGCTTGGAGTGGTTGTGTGTGTGGTTGTGTGTGTGGTTGTGTGTGGTTGTGTGTGTGTGTGTGGTTGTGTGTGGTTGCGTGTGTTTGTGGATGTGTGTGGGTGTGGGTGCGGTTGTGGGTGTGGTGGGTGTGTGTTTGGATGTGTGGTTGTGTGTGGTTGTGTGTGTAGTTGTGTGTGTGGCTGTGTGTGTGTGGTTGTGTGTGGCTGTGTGTGTGGTTGTGTGTGTGTGGTTGTGTGTGTGTGTGTGTGTGTGTGGGTGTGTGATTGTGTGTGTGGTTGTGTGTGTGGTTGTGTGGGTGATTGTGGTTGTGTGTGTGGTTGTGGCTGTGTGTGTCTGTGTGTGTGTGGTTGTGCGTGTCTGTGTGTGGTTGTGTGTGTGTGTGGTTGTGTGTGGTTGTGTGTGTGTTTGTGTGTTTGGTTGTGTGGTTGTGTGTGTGGTTGTATTTGTGGTTGTGTGTGTGTGGTTGTGGTTGTGTGTGTCTGTGTGTGTGTGGTTGTGTGTGTCTGTGTGTGGTTGTGTGTGTGTGTGGTTGTGTGTGGTTGTGTGTGTGTTTGTGTGTTTGGTTGTGTGGTTGTGTGTGTGGTTGTGTGTGTGGTTGTATTTGTGGTTGTGTGTGTGGTTGTGTGTGTGGTTGTGTGTGTGTGGTTGTGTGTGTGTGAGAGAGAGTGTGGTTGTGTGTATGTGTGTGGGGTTGTGGTTTGTGTGTGGTTGTGGGTGTGTGTGTATGTGTGTGTGTGTGGTTGTGGGTGTGTGTGTATGTGTGTGTGTGTGGTTGTGTGTGGCTGTGTGTGTGATTGTGTGTGTGGTTGTATGTGTGGTTGTGGTTGTGTGTGTGTGGTTGAGATAATTTACTACTCGTGTTCCATGGCCCTCCTACAATGGGTCTTGCAGAGCTTAATTTGTAAAAGAATAAGTGCCATGGCCCAAAGTTTTGCTAAGAAGCCTGCGGGTCTGAGCTATCGAAGGTCAAGGAGTCTGATTCCAAGGCTGCATAGTCTTGATTCCAACTTAGGCATCTTTCTTCAACATTGTGTGTGACAGTAATACTAAAAGCATCTCAAAATAAAGGAACACAAACATTGAGTTTGTGGAAAGAGAAAGCACATTGTAAGTCAAGCGGGCGCAGCAAAGCATTAACACAACAACATGTTCTTTGATATTTGATGTTCTTTGAACGAGAACATCAAAGGGGCGGTGCTAAAGTGATCTCGGGCGCTTAATGAGTATGACGAGGTTTGCCATTTGGCGCCTCGGCTCCTAAGCGCGCACCTGTGCACATGCACTGTAGCTCTGGGCTGGCCAGGCTGGCCATGGTAGCATTTTTTGAGCCTCTGTCTAGTCTAGTCTCGACAGACCAGTGCATGCGCTGGGTCAGGTGAGACCTAAAAAACTTACCTGTCCTGCAGCTCCCAGGTCGAAAAGCCTCAGAGGTACCAGGAGGGTTGGGACTGCTTCCTACCTTCATTGGCTGGCCTTAGGTCAGCCAACGAGGGAAAGCAGCAGTCCCTCACTCGTCACAGAGTGGGATGGGGTCAGTGAGACTCCTGACCCCACCCCACTCTGTGACGAGGTGTCACTGATTGGCACTCTGCCCTGGGCACTTCAGGGCTTAAAACTGAACCACCCATGTCCGAGGCGATCAATGGCGCTCCCTCTCATCACAAGGAGGAGGCCTTGAGACCCTTTTGCCAGGCTTAAAAGCTCTCGCCGACAGGGCTGTGAAATCTTCAGCCTGGCAAAGTTCAGCTCAGGCAGCCAAGAGCCTGTGCATTTAACTCATGTCTAGATCATGTCTAGCTCCATATGTTCAGCTAACATATGTTCATCCAGACAGACACTCTTTTCTGTAAAAGTTGAGCGGTTATGGTCCTTCGTCCATAAGGATGGACCGCAGCTGCAATCAGCAAGGTCCCCAGTCAATGAGCAGCTCTAAGGGAGAGGCTTGGTGTCTGGCATTGCCACCTAGTTTCAGGTCGAGGTCAGTCCTCACATCTTCATGGAGGTAAATATTGATTTTGTAACATGCAGTTAAAGCGACTGTCATGCATGTTTTTTCATTAAAAGAAAATATCGGTTTGAAATGTGAAGGCTTACATTCACTCCATTGGTTATGAGAACTCTGCTCTCTAAGTGAGCCAAGTATGCATTTAGGTAAACTCGGCACCAACGTGTGTTTGTTAGTCCCTAATTTCCCTTTGCACTCAAAGGCAAGAGAAGGTACCACTCCTCTCACTCAGGAAAATCATCCCCAGTCGCCTGTGCTCTGATTAAAAGAGGGGAAACAGAGGAGAGAACGGGAAGAAGGAAGACAGAGGGGAGGTAGTATGAGAAAGGGGTACTAAGGAAGAAGACAAGGGTAAAGTAAGAGAGGGACGGTAGCAAGAAAAAAAGGGATAACAAAAGCAACAAGGATGAAGAAAGCGAATGTGGAAGGAAAATTATTCAGGAGAGTAAATGAGGTAAGACAGTAAGGAGAGCTAGGAAACAGAGAAAGGGAGAAAAAATGGGGGTAAGGAAGAATGAAGTAATAAAAAGGGAGGCCAAAGGACATCAAAAGTAAGAAGGAAGCATAATAAAGAAGAGCACAAGAGATGAGGGATCGGGAGAAAGAATGAGCAGGCAAAAGAAAGGAGTAGTGAGGGGGGAAAAGATGCACAAAACGGATATATATTTATAAGCAATAATGTATTGCAAAATGCACAATTTTTCTCCAATCTATAAAAAAGAGTGAAAAGACCTTCAAACCTGCCATGCAGTGGCCATGACCTCACGTTTACCTTCGCTCTATGTCTATGCAGTGAGGGGGATGATCTGACAACATTTGCTAGGGCTGCTTTTGGCTCTCAGTCCAGCCCTGCAAAGATCAAAAAGTTGATTCTTCAAATGCTGGTGTGAATGTCTTCTGATGTCCACCCTTAAAGTTTGGTTCACAGTGCTAAACAAAAAAGCAAAGCGGTATTCATTTTGAATGCACCTGGTTCAGCTTGGCACAAGATAGGGGAAGGATAGCTTCTCCCTGTCAGTGAAAGTGTATTGTCTGTATTCCCATGGTGGGAGGGTGTATAAAATGACCCTTAAGTGATGGGAATGGAGACAGTGCTGCCCCTGGAAGTTCCATGAAGACTTTGTTAGCAAGGGGGTGCTGATTAGTTCCTCCTGATCATTGCAATTTGGTGGATGTATGGGTGAGGGTAGGACTGCAGTTTCTGTTTTTAAAAGTGAGGGAATTTCTATGTCAACTTGTCCTTTTGTTGGTCCCTAATTGCTGTTTCTAGAAGGTTGATGACAGCCAGGTGCAGAGATTTCAACTTTCACTGTGCCCACAGTGTGGCCACTCTTGCTTGGAGCCAGCCCCTTCTGTGAGAAGCATCACTTTACATAAAGGCTGTAGCTGGAAGACAACTTGAGAAGAGCACTTGAGAGATATCAAAACCAACGAAGCTCTGCACAATAAGCACAGCAATATTACTTGCCAGGAAACTGTGCTGTGTTTGGCTCATAAATTTAGTTTGCTTTTCAAATTGAATGTGTCTGTTTCCATTTCATTCAGGGATAGAATTGAAAATAGATTTTCTTGGCCTTGTGGCAGAATTTGTACGAAGTGGGCTAGGACTGCTTTAGGGAGCGGTGCATCACATTCCCACAACAGACCACTGTATGGATGTACAGTCTTGTGGGCTTTCTGAACAAATATGAAACGCAAAGTCTGCCTGTCTGTCCCGCTGCAGGTGAAGCAAGCGTGAAAGCAGGATTCAGCAGTGTGGGTGCTGGATGGGAGGGTTGCTGGTGGTGGAGGATCCTTCCCTGTTCCACAGAGGAGGCAATTTTTGAAAGGAGTGCAGGCAAATGAGCTGGTGTTGTAGATAAATTGGTGGACATGAAATCTTGAGCTTTTTATGTACTAGTCGGTCAGATAGTACTGCCTAGTAAGCTACTCACTCATCAGAGTGGTCGCCCTAACCCATCTATCTCTCCCACTTACTCAGAGACGATATAAGGCAGGGGTAAAGTGGGCTCTGGCCTAGGGCCCCAAGCCTTTCAGGGGTCCCCCTAATAGAACCAGCTCCGCTCTGCAGAGAGTCTTGCCCTGGTGACCTGGAATATTTTTAAAGGGATAGTTTTAATACTTTTTTCCTTAACTTTTTCTAAATGTGGGTGATGTGTGAGAGTCTATTACAGATAGGTTGCAGAGAAATGTTGTGTTTGTGTTTCATGCAACATCCATAAAAAAGTTTATTTAAGATCAAAACACAACCTCAGATATGAGAAATGGGAGGATGTCACAGGGAATATTTATAGAGATATTGGTGAGCTGCTGCTGTGTTACAATATTGAAAAACACACATCACTATCCCTGATTATTAGATGTAAACACATTTAGACACGTTTGCCTGTGCACTGTCAGTGGCATTGCCAAAAAGGGCACGAGAGAACTGAAATTTGATCATAAATTCAAAGCTGTTCTGAACAGGGCCCCCAAATAAGCTTGACCCAGGGCCCCCAAAATCCTTAAGATGTCCCTCCCCTTACTATGCAGAGTGGCCACTACCTCCTGACTATGCATATTCAGGAACACAGCATTCAGGGTGAGCAGGTAGCGGCAAAAAATATTTTGTGACAGATTGCATATTCAACAACTAGTCATTGAATTAGAGGACCACAGTGTTACCCAACCTGTGTTATGTGCCAGCACCATCACATTTGTGAAGACTTGGATTATACCAAAAAGAAGGACTGTTAATCGATAAGAAGTGGAGTCCCCCACAAAATGCAGTTACCTTCTGTGCAACTGTAGGATTGGTGTATGAAAGTACATATCCTGCAAGATGAGAGATAACATCCAGTCTTTTAGCTCCAGAGCTAAAAGAACCCGAGTGAAGGAACGCATTTTCAAATTCTCCTTCCAGAGGAAGGTATTACAAATGTATAGAGCAAGCATGGGGCATGGCCCACTTTTTATTTCCTTGTAGGCACTCTCAGTGCCATATTCTAGGAAGTGCCTGGCTCCTGTCCACCGTGGGTGCCATATTGAAATGGGTTTACTCCCCTTTTTTAAATTATTTTTATTCATTTCCTTTCACTTTTTATTTTAATTCAATTTGATTTACCAGTAACTTCCTCCAGCAGGGGAGCCTGTAGAAGGACTTGGAGTTGCTGGATCACAGTCTGATTGTTATTTATCTCAACTATTTCAGCTCATACACACTGGAAAATGCTGAAGCCACAACCCTCTCATATGGTGGGCTATTTACATCAGCAGATAGCGCATCTGCGCTGCTGGTGCTCCAAAGGCACACCTAAGGCAAGCCCATCTGCGCTCGTCCACACTAGAATCGCGCTGAGCGCCAGTTCCCCAGCCAGTTTAAGGTCCCATCCCTTGCAGGCACAATGCTACTCGAGAGAAGATCTATCAGCTCTCAATACTGCATGTTAGGGTACCAGCTGCACTAGACTAGACCCAGGTTCTACCGTTGTAGCCTCAAAGTTAAACTGTCAGGAATGTTGCTCTTTAATATTGACTCGGGAAACACTGGAAAACATTACGCCTGAGACCCCTTCTAATCTTCATGCAAAATATGGGAAAATCCTATGTGCCTTAATTTTTGCTAGCACAAAATTGAATTCTGAGTCTTCCTAGATACACACAAAATAGATATTGTGTATGTAGCAGAGACATGGGCAGACAGCACGTCTGGTCCTGACATGGTTGTGGCGATCCTGCCTGAGTACTCCATCTATAGATCAAATAGACACTATAAACGGGGAGGTGAGTTAGCAATTATACACCGCGACAACATGTTGGCCATCTTCCAACCAGCGTCTTTGCCTCAATGTGCAGCACTCTCCTTCACCATTGAAGTGTCTAAAAACCAATCCTTCAATGGTTCATTATTATATCATCCTACTGGCCCTAGAAATACCTTTGCCCAAGCCATTAGCTCTCCACTGGAATCCAGCCTACTCTCCAAACTCTATACTGTGTTGGGAGATAGTAACTTTTATTTTGAAGCTCAACAGACATAGACACCGAAGTATCATTAGAAGCGATATCTAGTATGGACCTCACACAAGTGGTAGTTGGCCCGAACCATTTGCAGGCCACAACCGGAACGGGATTTTTACAAAAAAACACCCTTTTAACTGAGAAAAGCACTTTACCTCAGAATTAGTCGGACTATATCGCAGTGATGTTTGATATAAATCTTTTACAACTAGTGATTCCAAACAAAGTCCTCAACTATCACAGATGGTCAGCTCCGACTGCGCAAGAGGGTTGGACCATAGAATTTGACTCTCAGCCAGCCCTTCTTAGGATTTGTGAATCCACAGCAAGCATGTTCCGCAAACTCAGGTAAGCTTCCCAGACCCATTCCGCTCTCAAAGAGGTTCACGGACCCGGTTCCACAAATCCCCAATAAGCATTACATAAGCCATGGGATCACCGTACCCGGGCATAAAGCTTGGCTTGGATTCATTCTCGTCCATTGAACGGAAATCTTCAAAATGAAAAACTGAGGAGAATGATTGAAGGTCCCCTTTCACTTATCATCAACCTGCGACAGTGATGTCCTAAATATTAATATTTCTAATTCTGTAGGAGATCTGACTAGTCCTTCACCTATCCACAACGTTTCTGGGACTTTTTAGCCATTTGTTAGAGAACTAACGTTTTTTAATAGAAGCAAGTCATTCCTTAGAAAAACAGGATGGATGTTTTTCAATAAATTGAACGAAGAAATGTGTGAAAGTGTGTTTCTAATGTGGATTGCTCATGGCATGTGAAAGTGTAGGTGTGAGGGGGACAAAACACAAAAACGACTACGCTTCTGGGTCAGCATCTCCCCTTTTTTGCATTCTCCATAATCTCCCTCCCAACGGTAAACAGCCATTACAACGCATGCTTTTACCCCACATGCAATTACAATGAAAATGGCTTGTTGTAGTGAGTATAAGGTGGTGGATTTAACTCCAACACCTTCCCTACTGTTGCACAGACTGGAGTTGGAATAGTAAATTATACTATTACAAACTCCAGCGCACCCGACAGCAAGTCGGGGTAAAAAATTGCGTTGTAATGGCATGCGGGGTAGAAACATGCTTTGTAACGTCATACAACCCCTCCCAACACCATCAAGACATCTGCTCCACCAATCAAGGCTTTTCTGCAGATAAGGGCAAAGGTTCAAAATCTATGTTATCACTGTTGATCATGTCACTCCATCACATTTTTAATTATTTAAATATCCAAATCTCAACTTTTCATACTTAGGTCACTTGAAATAATCCCTCCCTGCTCATTTTTTACATCTTTTTGACATGTTACCTATATTACT
Organism: Lissotriton helveticus; assembly: GCF_964261635.1. NCBI lineage: Eukaryota > Metazoa > Chordata > Amphibia > Caudata > Salamandridae > Lissotriton > Lissotriton helveticus. Next base: position 310,000,637 of record NC_136061.1, read on the forward strand.
TGAAACAAATCTTTGAAAGGAATAATCCTCATCTGTTCCAGACGAACCTGTATAACTCCCACCTCTAAAGCTTTCCACTGGCTCCTTGTGGAGCAGCTGGAGTAGTTCACTCTGTGTCATCTACAAAGAGCCATGTCAGACCGTTCCCTCCCACTTCCAATTTCTTTTTCCTAGAGTACTAGGGTCAAATGTATCAACAATTCATGCAATGCAACGCAGCAAGCCACCTTGCAGTGCTACATGAAAGGGCAGGAATATGCTGTATTTAACATTATATATCTCATTCCTGCACTCTGCCTGTGCTGGCGAACAATCTGCGCCTAGTGCCAATGCATGCACCCTTGCACTATGGTGCAAGGGTGTCTGTGTTATAGACAGGTTTGTTTCTGTGCAGAAAGGAGAACCTTCCCACACAAAACCAAACCTCACAGGCATTTTCCTCTTTCTGTGTGCTACAGAATGCAGCACACATAGAAATAGGAAACAACGAGGAGAAATAATCATATTTGTCCTTCTTGCGTGTCACCTGGAGAGGTGTAGCATTTTGACACATTCCCAGGTCTACCAGTAATGGTAAATCTGGGAATAGTCCTAAAACTCGTGGGTGGATGTGTGGAAATACCCACGCTTCACCTATGGAACACCCCTATGGGGCACAGTAAGACAAGACAGCGATTTGTGCTGCCTTGCGATAATCTAGATTTATCGAGCCATGCAGGGCCGTGCAAGGTGGCCTTGGGTGGCTTGATAAATCTCTCTTAAGTTTTGCGTCACCCTTGTGCCCCCTTGCGTGGTGCAAAGTCAATGCAAAACCTTGATAAATCTGGCCCTGGCTGCTAAGATTGATTTTAGACCTACACCTTCGGTCACTGAAATTTAGGAAAACCTGCAAGCTGGATGCTGAATTGAAACCTGGGAAACACTTTTCTTAACCTTCTTGCAATCAAGGTCATCCTGCATCACTTCTGCAAAAAAATCCATCAACTCTCTAAAGCTGTGCCATAGATTTCAATGACAGCTCATGCCCCACCTCCCCCTCTCCTCCTGGACGACCAGCATTCTTATGGCACGCCAGAGTCTATGTTTGTGTGTGGAAAATCCTACATTACCACAGGCTTTGCATTCTATCTCGGAGAGCATGCAACTGCAAAAACGATACACTTCCACAGTAGCAGGGCATCAAGTCAGGTGTTTGCATTGCCATCAGTGCACCAAAATACCAGAGGGAGAAGGGATAGCAGAGGTGCTTCTTTCGAGTCCAGGGAGGACCGGGCCTGGCAGTTCAGGCTGGACTGTTCCCACTGGGCGTAGGGTCAAGACTGATTTGCATATGGCTGGGTCCAAACTGGAAGGGCGTGGTGAGCAAAAAAATGATGGACTTAGGCCCAGATCTCTGTACTGGGGTGAATGTATGACATTGTTCTGCATTCTGTCCATCAATTGATCTATTTGCATTTGTCACCCCAAGTAGGACGGGTATGCCCAGACGTGGGTCCCATGCTCTCCATGCCACTGGAGTCAAGCTACCCTGGCTGATGAGGGATGAAAGCCCAAAACCAGTCCTAGGATGCTTGTTTCCAGTCCAGGGAGGACCTGGACTGGCAGTTCAGACTGGACTGGTTCCATTGGGCGCGGGGTCAAGACTAATTTGCATATGGCTAGGTCTAAACTAGAATGGCATGGTGAACAAAAAAATGATGGATTTAGGCCCAGATCTCTGTACTGAGGTGAATGTATGACATAGTTCTGCATTCTGTCCATCAATTGTTCTTTTTGCATTTGTCACCCCGAGTGGGGAGGGTATGCCCGTGCTCTCCATGCCACTGGAGTCAAGCTATCCTGGCTGATAAGGGCTGAAAGTCCGAAACTGGCCTGGCAGTTCGGGCTGCACTGTTCCCATTGGGTACAGGGTCAAGACTGATTTGTACATGACTGGGTCCAAACTGGAAGGGCATGGTGAGCAAAAAAATGATGGATTTAAGCCCAGATCTCTGTACTGGGATGAATGTATGACATTGTTCTGCGTTCTGTCCATCAATTGTTCTTTTCGCATTTGTCACCCAGAGTGGGACGACTATTCCCATACGTGGGTCCTATGCTCCCCATGCCACTGGAGTCAAGCTTTACTGGCTGATGAGGACTGAAAGCCCGAAACCAGCCCTAGGATGCTTGTTTCCAGTCCAGGGAGGACCTGACCTGGCAGTGCGGGCTGGACTGTTCCCATTGGGCGCAGTGTCAAGACTGATTGCAAATGGCTGGGTCCAAACTGGAATGCTATGGTGAACAAAAAAATGATGGATTTAGGCCCAGATCTCTGTACTGGGGTGAATGTATGCCATTGTTCTGCATTATGTCCATCAATTGTTCTTTTTGCATCATGCACTCCATGACATATAGTGCCCTTTGATCTCTGATGACAACACACAGTTGACTCATCATCCCAACCTTCGTGCCTCAGGCCCTCCTGTTTGTTGCTGAGGAAGTGTGAAAGGTATAGGGTTCACACTACAGAAAATTAGAAGAACTTTAAGAGTTCTGCTTACTTTTTGTCCCTCCAGCTGCCTTCAAGATCTCTTAAACCAGGGTTATCAAGCACAGTATCAGGGGTACCAAAGGGCAATCTAGGGCTAGCATCTGCTGCAATGGGGTAGCACTGTCTTAAATAGTGTTAGGATTGATGGCCAATACAGCCGTTGGGAACCAAGAAGGGACATTTGCAAGGCTTGCATGTGTAAATAAAGGCAGACAAGTAGACTTTATTTTGGGTAGCTGGTAAGCATTTACGTGCTGTTGGGTCATAGTTTGCCATTTCTAATAATTGTGCAGCACATCATCTGGCAGCGTTTCAGTTTGAAGAGATTTTTTGTTGTAAATCTACAGAGCTAGGTGCAAGGCTGATAATGCTGGGATGGAAATACCATATCCTGATGAACAAGGCTCCACCACACCCTTCACGCAACATGAAGAAAACATTTTCTTAGCAATTTGTAAGTGGAATAAGACTCATGATTCCCATATCCCACTTAGGAGACCTGCTCAGATTCGATCTTCTCACTAATGTACCTGCCGACAGATAAAAGAGATCGAGCATTCACTTGCAATCAAATGCCACCAACGTTTTTTAGTGTTAAGTCCTTGAACACTCTGTTAATATTGATACCTAATAAAATGGAAACCTGTTGCGAGGGTCACTTAATTCATACTTTTTATTGCCCGCCCACACTGGTGCAGAGCTATGAGGAAATGGCTTTTAGACAGACAGAGATCATCTTGACTGAAGAGTGAAATATATAATTACTATTCACAATCAATTCATGCTACCACAAATCACAACACAAAATTTGAATAATTCAGAGCCATATTGCAACCCTTGTGGGTAAAATTCCTACTGATGGCCGTCATTTAAAAACGTATTTTTATGATTCATAAACAAGTTTATGTGAATGCACAGTGTTCGGCGGAGCTCAATTTGTTTTTCTAAAGCTGCATTGCTCATCGTGTGTTTCTTGGCAGCCATGATTTCTGCAATCAGCATCTATTCAGGTGGGAAGTTGCATTACATCAGTGGGAAATTATACTGACGAGAGTTCTTTGTGTAACACATTTTCGAGGTGAACAACCGCTCGTGACTATGATCCTTCCAATGACACTGTGATTTTTACAATGAGCCTTTTAAGTCTCTTCGAGACATACTGTATCTACAATATGGGCTTCTAAAACCGCCCATTTTTTTCATTGGTTCCTCTTACTGTCCTTTGTAAATGCCAGCTTTTGATTGGTGAATACACTTAGTAGTCCCTCCTTTTGGACTTTTGTAACCTCTAGTGAGGACTGCCCTTGTGACTTCTGCTCTTACTCTTCATTTTAATTTTGATAACTTCTGAGTACTCTTTTTTTGTATACTTTTCAAACCCAGCTAACACAAATGCTATTTGCATTTCCTTGTGTCCTGCTCATCAGAAACATTCCGAGGGTGCCTGTTCCATGCAGTTCCCCCTCCCGCAATGGGCTTTAAGATATTAAACACATGCAGCATTTGCATTTCTTTGTTTTCTGCTCATCAGATGTGTTTCGAGGGTACCTATTCTGTTCTGTGCACTTCCCCCTCCTGCTTATTTCCTTTTGCTCCTGCAATGTTTGTTCACCTGATCCTGTAACTGTAACACTTTCAACCATTGTTTAATTATATTTGTTATGAGTTTACATTTATTTAATTTCATCGGTAGCTGAAGCTGAGACTCGATCCTGGGTCCCAAGGTCCAAAGTTGGCAGCTCTGTTTGTTATGCAACATCGCTAACTTGTTTTTTTCTTATGTTTGTTGTACTTGCTTTATTTGTTCCGTCTCTTGTTTTTCAGTTGCAGCTGCTTCACTTTTCCATCAATAACTAGTTTGGAGGCATATTTTATGCCAGTTCATTCGCGCAGCTCTTTGATTCATCGCTTCACTGGAGGTTTAAATATGAATTTTCACATGTTTTTTTTTTGCTTTCATGATCTGAGACAATTAAAGTTCTCATTATGCATTGTAAAAAAGCAGAGAAGATAATGTTTGAAAATAAAAAACCCTTTTCTCTTGTGCTGTCAATTGCATTAATCCACAATATTGCTGAGTGAAGATGGGATCATTTAAAAATACAATAGAACGTCTTCATTTTAAGATGTTCACATCTTTTTATGCTTCATCATCGGCAGCCGTTCACTCATCGATCGCCTCCTATCAGGACACCTATCGCAGTGACCAGGCCCCCAGTAGGCTGTTCTTCCCCACGTGTGACAGGACAGTTCAGCTCGCCCTTGTGTTGTGCTTAGGCCTGGGCAGTAAATTCCGTTCCGCTCGCAGAATTTGCAGCATTTGGGTAATTTCGCGTTTTGCGGAGAACACGAAATTGCCCAAAATTCTGCATTCCGCGACTTCGCAATTTTTTTGCTTATTCGGGTTCTGAAAATGCGTGTCCGCGAGATATTTCCCCCCGAGCACGCAAACAGTGATTGCGAACAGTAAAAAAGCATTGCGAACAAGCAATTCCGCATGTTCGTAGAATTTCTGTGTGTTGGCGGAGATTTTTTACTGTTTCGCAGAGATTTGCATAACGCAATTACGCAAATTGCGCCGACCCCTAGTTGTGCTGTGTGTGCATGGAGGGAGGTGCAGACAGGCACCCGGCCTTGCACGGTCATTTGCTGGGACCATGAAAAACCTGACGCTCAGCTTGAGCTCTCTGCAGCTCAACGCGGCCATGAGTGAGAAGAGCAGCAACGAGATCCGGGACTTTCTGTCAAAGCAGGTCAATGTCACACAAGCCCCTCACCCATGTAGATAAACCCGCTACCTACGAACACCAAGGATGGACATCTCCAGAATCTGTTCCTCCTGTGCTTTCAAGCAACTGTTTCTGGCAGCCCTTAAATTATTTTTGAACAGCTGCTACAATACTTGCAGTTGGTGTTGCCCCATGCAGAGAGGTCTGCACATCTGCCAGTGCACAGCAAAGAGATGCAGAAGCAGGACCCCAAAGTGCAAAAAGGAACCAAATGAGGAGAGGAGGCCCTGTATTGGTCACAACAACCTTTGATGCATCTCTATTCACATTACAGCTAATGTTTTTGGGATGCACACACTATCCGTTTTAAAAAGAGTCTTAAAGTAGAGTTAATCCAATGTTTATTTTGCAACTCATTTAAAATGTTTTTCCAATGTGTGACAGCTGTAAAATCAAATCGTTTTTACTAGGTCCTCTCTAGCTGTCACTGGATTGCAAGTGCTTTTCCCAACCACAAATTTACAATACACAAATACACTACACACCACACAATTCCACCCCACACAATTCCACAACTAATGATTCCAATTCAAACCACATAATTCCACTACAAGCAACATACATCCACTGCACTACAAACAAATAAACATAAATAACAAACAAAGGGGCATATTATCAAGGACCGGTGTTAAAATTATCGCCGTTTTATCGGCAGGAAACTGCCAATAAAGTGGCAATAATGGGCTTGATAATACGCCCTTGTTAATTCCCATAGAAGCCCATGTTTTGGTGTTAACATGGGCTTCTATGGGAATTAACAAGGGCGTATTATCAAGCCCATTATTGCCATTTTATCAGCAATTTCCTGCCGATAAAACGGAGATAATTTTAACACCACTCCTTGATAATATGCCCCAAAATGATTTACAATGCCAAAAACTCAAACTTTCACAAATGTGAGACCGCTTGCAATGCAAATGCCTGTTCTTCTCCAGGATTTGGCCTACTGGATTCAGATGATCGATTTGCGTGATAAATCCATTGTACCTTCGACGCTAAAGGCCATTTGCTATTTTAGAGCCAGAAAAAGGTTGAATTGATCAATGAAAATAAAATCAAATACCAATGACCCTGATTGATGAGTTAGCGCTAATAATTATGTCTGAGTGATTTTATTTTGTCAATTATCCTATGACTGCTTACCACGGGTTTAATTGCTATTTTATACTTTTCTTTGCTATAAATAAACTGTACATCAACCAGACATCAAAGGTTGCATTGCAACATTGACTGTCACTCTTTTTTTAATTGTAATCACCCATGACTATCTCTTCAAACATGTATGGCTAATCGCAGAAAAGGTTTGATGCAAGTGAGAGGTGATCTGTGGGTCGGAGGACACAACCCCATTGTGGCTGGAATGCTCCTGTCTCTTCACAAAATCAAATCTGCTTAAGGGTAAGGACGCTTGGTAATCAGATCAGGCCTCCATTATGGGCGACAGCTCGGGACAATGTCAGTTATTACTGTTCGCTCAGGGAACCGCGTCTGTTTCTGCTGCGTGTGACGAGGAGAAAAAAGTGGCATAAATCTCTGTTTGTGTTCCCAAACAAGCTTGTCCATCTCAAGCTTTTTTTTTTTTGTTCCAGTGTCAGAGCACGGTAAACGTGATAAAATATCACATGAATACAGAAGCATTGGGGCCGGGCCAGCCGGCGTCAATTGGTGAGTGGAGGGTTTACTGAAGGTCACGTGCCACGGGTTAGGCTTCGCGTGCGCGCAGAGCGCCCCACCCCCCCCCCCCTCCCATGAATGCACTTTGAAATCAAGGAAATAACGCACGTAATGGCCACAAACACACAGTGAGCGTGTACTATTAAAAAGACATAACATAATAAAGCATGAGGTGGTCAGTGATTAATTTGAGCCGGTGGCGGCCACCATCACTCTTGGGGGCCGGCACTTACTTTTTTTTTCCTCAGACATTTGCTGAGAGCAAGAGAGGGAAACACACACACAGGAAAGGAGGAGGATGAGAAAGATAGAAAAACAGTCCACAAGGGAGAAAGTAGGAACCTGCAAGAGTGAGATCAAGGGGCAGTGAGTGTCTGGCAGTGGAGTAACAAGGCCTGAGGTGGATTTAGGACTGCGCAGCCTAAGCAGGCGCGCAACACCCATTGGTCTCACGGGGCTTCAGCCCCCTCCGCCCCCCGTCGTGTCCGTCAGCCCAGGCGGAGACAGTTTCGTGGGCTGGCGAGCATCTAATTGCAGCCGCACCCGAGTACTTAACAGGTCTTTAAAAGACCATTTACTTGTAAATGAGGCTTTTGTTGTGTGTTCACCCCTTCTTACAGCCACTCTGTCTATGGTTTGTAGAATTAGCCCCCACTGAAATATTTTACAGCCCCCCCCCCCGAAATTTGGCTCTAGTTGCCCGCCTGAGCCTAAGTATTCGGCGCACTGACATATAATAGCACCGGCTGGGCTTCTGAGCAGCGCTTTGGGCACTGGCACTCATTATCTTACAAATAGTAAGTTGTCTAAGGTTCCTGCTTGATACCGAACTCTGGTCAGAGCAGCACATCAAGAGTTGCAAATTCAACTCCGTCTTCTCAGTGAGGTGAAATGTTGGGGCATAATAGCAAGAACCTCGTTAAAATTATTGCAGTTTTAGCGGCAGGAAAAAGCTGCTAAAACAGCGATAATGGGCTTGCTAATATGCGTTAAAGAATTCAGATAGAAGCCCAGGTTAGATGTGCAGGACATCTAACCTGGGCGACTATTGGAATTTTATAACGCATATTAGCAAGCCCATTATCGCCGTTTTAGCTGCAGTTTCCTGCCGCTAAAACAGCGATAATTATAACGAGGTTCTTGCTAAAACGCCCTTTTATGTCATAGATATCCCATAGCAATCATTTTACAATGTGATCCCTCCAGGGTTGAAGGGGGGAGCTTTTAAAACCTAGGAAACTGAGGGGGAATTGGGCTTTGGCGAGGGAGTGGAGGTTTAGAATGAGACCTGGGAGGGACTGCACTCAAAGGGGCCATCAGGTGACTGATGTCACAGAACATCTCAAAGCGCCAGGTGATGTCATCGATCAAAGCAACAATCTGGAATGCCTATTGGTGACACTTGCTAGAGATTAAGGATTGGGAGCAGAAAATGTAGATGCTCCAATTCTGTGAAGAGAAAATTTTGGATTCCATTAAAGACACAGAGGCTGGTGTTATGCTTATATCTTTTATTGCCAGCTCCTTGCAGCTATTTAAGGCAAAACCGAATAAAATACAAAAATTCCAGAACTAGAATGTCTCTGTAATCTATATAACTCAATTCATCTTCCTCTTTTAAGCTGCTGTGTTTCCCAAACCTGAAACCTGCAAACAAAACCATAGCTCCAAATATATTCCTTGCCTTATTGCGCATCTTCAAGACAAAATAAACATACAACCAATATACATTGTACTTTCAACTATTATCTTTTATACGAGTCACAGTGTTGTCAAGTACTGTACGATAAACTCTTACCCTCCTCCTTATAAACAAATCCTGGGAAGGAGGGAGGAATAATGCCAGCCTCTGTGACTTCAATGAAATCCAGATTCTCTCTTCACATATTTGGAGTATCTAAATTTCATGCCATCGGGCCAGGCAGCTCATTTCAAAATCTCTTCCAAGCGTATACCTACGATAAATACTTTGCTTACCATAGCTACCCTTACTGAATGTGCACGAAACGTTTGCAAATCACCCAGTGAGCTATGGTCACAGAACTCACTGGACTATAATTACTAACATGAGAAATCCACAGTTGGCTTACTCCATCTCTTCTGAACTCTTCCATTCTACTTTCATACTCCTTCGAACATTATACCACACAAAGTCTTGGAAGGTCATCAAACTTTCAGTAAAAAAATAAAAGAAGTCATTGTCTTTGTACGCCTCGTAATCTGAAAAACCACTCCATTCAGACTATAAAACCTGTTACTTCCCTCCAAAGTTCTAACATCTGAAACTCTCCTAAAAGTGATTAAGCACAGCAAAGTTGTCAACCTACCAGACTACTGTTGCTGTTGTAAAGTTAAATACTTATTCACTGTCCACCCTTTAAACAACTTCAAAATCAACTTGCCATCCCACAAACAAGAGTACCTAGACCTAGGAGGTCTCTCTACTCTTTTGTTTTCATTACTCTACAAATTAATGGATCTCTGCCAATCGACAACCTCCTACATGACTATGGCTCGCTACCACTGCAAACCTATAACAACTTATAGTCCTATACTGGAACCTTTTCCAAACACAAAGACAACATAATTGAGGGTTCTACAGCAGATTCCTCCACAAGATCTAAATCCCTCTCCAAGTACCAACACACCCACTTCTTCCAGGCCAATAGATCTCTTCCTAGAGGCAGGACCCCAAGACTCTACGAACAACTTCTGAGTCTGTTGTGAAAACCCCTTAAACTGGTTCCCCCCCTGAAATCTTCCACACAAGAAGGCTCAAAGCCCCTTCAAAGACCAAAGAATGCAACTCTCCGTTTGGCCCTAAAACCAACTCCCTTGATTCTGGAATCAATAAGGTTTCCTCTATTGCTAATTCTAACAACCCTGGAAACCACGTTTGAGCTGACCAAAAAACGAGTCACCAGAACTAGCTGACTGCTCTGCTGCCTGAGCTTCAACAGTATCCTCTGAATTATCGCAAATGGGGTAAATGCATACCCCTGAACCATCCTCTAAACCTATTGAAAGCCATCCACCTCCTTTGCTTGTAGATCCGGCCTCCAAATGTAGTAATGGAATAGACACAAACAAATCCACCTCTAGAGGACTCCAGCTTTGATCTATTCTCTTGATGATCTTAACATTCAGCTTCCAATCGCTGTAATCCCGGAGATATCTTGAATTTCAATGTGACACTGCATTGTCCAGTCCCGTAAGATACTCTGCCTGTAATCCTATATTTTGTGGAACATAAAAACTCCAAATTTGCTTTGCAATGTGAGTCAGATTCTTCGACCTGCTTCCCCCTAAATGGTTCATATACAGTACTGCTGGAACATTATCCATTTTTAACAAAACATTGTAGTTTCTCAACTCCTTTCCAAAACTCTGTAAAGCAAAAAGTCCTGTTCTTATTTCCAACCCATTTATGTGGTCTAAACTCTCTTGCCAAGACCATCTGCTGCCTGTCTCCAGTTGACCCAGACAAGCTCCCTAACTGAAAAAGCTTGCACCTGCCTCCAATACATAATCTGGTCAAATCCCGAAAATCGCATGCCAATTTCATGCATCTCGATTATCTAACAACCATCTCAATTCCTCTATTGCTTCCTCCGAGAAATGCGTCCGTCTCCATACCACAAAGCCTTCTTCAATCCTTCCGCCTTTACTGTTTGCAAAGCTCTGTAATCCAAGGGGCTTTGAAAAACCACCTGTATTGAAGCTGAAAACAAACCAATTATTCACACCAAACCCCTTAAAGTTATAAACTGCTTTTTAAAAATACCTCTCACGTCCGTCATTATCTTTGTCACCTTCTTCTCTGGTAAACTCAAGGAAGTTTCCACTGTGTTCAGCTGAAATCCTAAGAATTCCAAGATCTGACTGGGTTCTAACACGACTTCTCCCTGTTGATCAAAAAACCCAGAAAATTACCAAATGAAGATGCTCCCTCAACTCCTCCTGACTCTAAGACATTATTAAAAAAAAAAATTCAGATACATTATTATAATGTGCTATCTTCATTGCTATGCCATGAATTTGCTCCTTGCTGTTATGTCCCCTGATGCTCAGCCACAGTGACTGTGAGGTAATAGAATGCTGATGTATGCCTGGTAGAGTGAATGTCAGTTGGAGTGCATGGGCTGAGCAGCAAGGATGCTGCTCCCAGTGGGGATTCCTTACTACCATCTTTACCTGTAACCTGAGACTACTATTTTAAGAATAAACCTTATACTGTTAACACCTTATTACTGGCTACCTTGCATCATATACGTACACATACACATACGTATTTCTCTCACCCGCTACCAGTTTCATCTCCTTATTGAAACACTGAGGTGCAAAGCTAGCTCACACAGAAATCATGTGAACTGATAAAGGACACCTAACCACCTGAACTGTAGAAATTTGCAACTCACCTCTGCTATTAGAATTGGAAAATATGCATCTTTTAAATCTAATTTCACCAACCAATTTCTAGGATTCTTGCCAAAGGCACATTAATATCCAGTAACATATCTTGGTATTGTTACAATACCCTTTAAAGCCCCTTACTGGGGGCACAGCCCATCTTCAACAAAAAACGAATGAGGTCAGAATCTAAATCAGGAGTGAAGCACGCTTTGTCTCCAACCACAGGACGAGAGCACTTACCCTCATGACAGCCCTAGCTTCTTTTTCTAAAGGCCTTTTCAGTTTTTACCAACTGCCTGATGAAATCCTCTCTACACAAGGTAGTGGCCATCAACTCGCACTCCTGGGGTGCCTAATCATCCCTGGGCTAAACATATACTCTCTATGTGGGTCCTTTACAATGCCTCTTTCCTTCCAATCCATCTAATCTTATCTCACATACTCTTATCCCAGCTATCATTGTCATAGTCGTCAAGGGCAAACTCATCATAATCATCATTACCATGGTCATGGCCAAATTCATCATCAGGGTAAACCTGATTCTCCTTTGTGCCACTCTGGACACACTCTAAGGTGCTGTGTAGGACACCCCTTTCTACTGTGGCTTTTGGCTCACCTCTTTCATATGGCTGGAATCTGCCACTAAGCTCAGTATTTTTTCATTCCATACCTATTCTCCTTAACTCTTTCGTCCTCATCCATGGACCAATACTCATCTCCTGACATCTACTAATTTCCTCTTTCTTCTTAATACAGATCCAAAAAACTCTTTAACTGAGGAATTCACCTCTTCTTGGATCCTGGACTATCTACTTCAAAGAAGAGTCCCCATCTGCTCCTGAACTCTCACCCATCTAATATTTCTTCTCTTTTTGTATATTTCCAAACACATTTTATTTCACCCTCTCAAGAAGACCTCCACGCTCAGTGCCTAAAACAGTGCATTTTCGGTTTTTTTAAATGTTAATTTCTTCTTTCGCTCTCTCCATTATCCAGTCACGAATATGCCAAAGCAAACTCCGTCAGCTGTTCTGATTGTTTTCTGGCGTATTTTGGTAAACAAAATGGCTCCATGTGTGACTTCGTCGTGTAATAATAAGCCACTATGCCACAAACACAAGTACAGAACCCCAGGCAGAGCAAAAAAATGCTCTCCAAGACTCCGTCCCCCGCTATTCTGATTTGAACCAAATGCCTCCCACAAGGCGCACTGAACCAAGTGCACGAGCAAGAACACGAACCAAGAATTTGTTGGGCAACACCCACCACAACCAGTCCTAAGGTAAAACAAAACAAAAAAACTTTTTATAACCAAAGTTATCCAGCTAACGTAATCGCCCCCTCCCAGGCAACCTAATTCCAAACCCATAAATTGGGTTTTCCTACGTTTTTATCCTTTTTTTTTTTACCATTACTTACCACCAAAACGAAAAAACACCACTTATATTTTAAACAAACTGATACAGCTCACACAATTCTCTGTAACTACCAAAATAAACCATACTCAAAACATATGCATTCAGACAAAAAAAACCGCTCTCTCCACACTACTTATCTGGCAAGGAGCAGCAGATAAAAGAGGAAGATGGCTGCTATCAAGGGAGTTATGTAGATTACAGAGACATTCTAGTTCTGGAATATTTGTGTTTTGTTCTGTTTTGCTCTTAAGTGCTGCAAGGAGCTGGCAATAAAAGATATATTCATAATGCCAGCCTCCGGTCTTGACATTAAATAGTTTTTCTCTTCACTGGATGGCTCCTTTACAGCTTCTGTTGGGAGGACAAGAGGAAGCACACAAATAAAGAGCTACACTTCTGTTCCTCACAGCACAAGAGGAAGCAAACCTACATAGAGCTACACTTCTGTTCCCCACAGCATATTAAAGGCCTCCGGATCCAACTTTCAATCCCTGGGTTTGCAAAATCAGAAGTGCATTAAAACAGTGCTAAGCTTACCCACACAACCTGAAAATCATCCGTAGAAGGGTTTCCAGTTCACCTAAGCGTTCAGCCTGTGAGACGTTACTTCATACCGTGTGGCACATGGTGTTGACATGAGAGCATTCTTCTGTTCTAAGAATGGATGAGGCTAAGTGTGTTCTAAGTCTGAATAAAGAGTTTCACCTACCGTTCAGAAGTCCTCTTCTTCGCTTCACCCTCTTAACCAAATACCCCTTCAAGCAAAGCAGCAAACTCCAGCCCTCCTGGTGTCAGTCACATGATGCTACAGTACAATCTTGCAATCCATGATGGAATCCATCTATGGGCTGAACATTCAAAACAGCTTACTTTTTCTAAAACCCATCCTACATACCTCTTTGACATACGAGGGTCAACCCTCATATGGACATCACCCATTTAGGGTGGCTTGCAACCGGAAACATTGACGTTTGCTGAACAGGGAACACTACAGTAGTCTTTTTCTATTTGTGCTTCCCAATACTCCCACTATGTCTAACTCCATCTGTACTTCATGAAATACCTCTAAGTACCCCCTTATGGAAACAGCCAACCAGTGAATATTGATGAAACCCCTAAAACTATTAACAGTGCTGTTGAAGAAACACCTACAGAAACAAATAAAAATGTTTATGGGTTAATTCTGAGAAACCTATGAAAATTATTAATTAATACTGAGTGGACATTTACCAATACAGTGGAAATATTTTTCCTGATTCTGACATTCACAACTCAGAATCTTGCTGACTTCTCCCACATAAATGTTGGTGGACTTTACCTGGCCAAACTCATTCGGGCAAAAAGTGTCACATTTTTTAATCCCAATTTATCCCCAATTCGGGATTATCAGACCACCCAGTGTAAAGATGTACATTTTGCAAAACATATGAGAAATAACATTATAGCAGAAACACTGGACCTGCTGGTAAATCGTGCATTCGGTCCGAGCTGCAGTACTTGAACATTCCTTTTAATCATTAAACACAACCATAAATATAAAAAATAAAAAACAGGTAGATTAAATACATCCATAAGTGTGGCAAACACTGATAGCGCAGTAAAGCCTGGAAGGCTAATTAAGCGATGGGTCTACTTGGAAAGTGACATTTAGCCTGGCAATGTTTTATTAGAGGCAGACTGCCCAAGCAGGCACATTTCCATGGTTAACGTTAGCAGGATGAGGTTGAAATGCATGCGGTGATTCCATACGGGGTAATTAACCATACATTTAATACTATTACAGAGCAGGTGGCGTTTATATGATGACAAACAGTAAAGGAGCGCCTCTGCAGCCTTTGGAATCCGTGTTAACATTTCGGATTGCTTTAGATTTTGAAATCCTTTCTGCGGGTTAAAAACATATCTATGGGAATTTTAAGTAAATGTTTTCGCATGTATGTTACACAGGGAACATAGGGAGCCTCCGCCTAGCCTTCCGCCTATACTTCCACTTGCAGAGCAAAAGCTGCAGATGCATCATGTCTTACAAACATGGTAAAAGAGGATAGTTGACACTCCCATGGGCTAGGCTTCGGGGTGTGTGTTCAACCCAGAAGCGGTTCTTGTGTCTATTAACAGCAGACCCAACCGCGTTAGAGTCATTTCTTAAAATACAATGCTGGATGAGGTATCAAGCTCCCAGGTTTTCAACCCTAGGGGTTTAAATTGCAAGAAATGTGTAATATGTATTTAATGCTATTGGAATTACTGAATTATAAATATTTCTGCATATTGTTCCTGTGTCTAGAACTTCCAAAGAAGAAGCACAATATTTTGTAATTAGAAAAGTAATGTGTGTGTGCTCATATCCAACTTTAACATTTGCTCTCATTGCCATCCAACAAACCTCAATCCTTCTGGTGGAATCAATCTTTCCCTATGCAACAGTAAACCATACTCCACAGTTAGTTTGGAACTTTGACTAAAGGCTGACAATCATATCTCCAGTTCTTCTCCTTTGGCCAGCTATTTCTCAGAAAAGACAACACTTGATTCAAAGCCATATCACTGGAAATTGTTTTCTCCAATTGGCTTCAGATACAGCATACATTGATCCCAATTGATTGGAGGCTATAAAACAATTCACATCATACTCCACTGGTTCTTCAAAGGCATTCTCAACTGACAGAAATCTGAACTGGTAATCAGCTCTTTTAATCTTCCAACCCTGAATGTGTGCACTATCAAAATGGCACTGAAATCATTTTGTGAAAAATACAGCAATTCTGGGTGTTTCTTTTGCCACCACTGTAGATAGCCACAAGGGGTTTCTGGTCAGTCTGCACAAGGAATTTAGTATGCCAGATCTAGGGACAGACTTTTTTTTGTTGCACGAGAATGCTAAAAGTTCCTTTTCAATGGTAGAAAAATGTCATCCAGAATCAGTGGAAAATCCCACCAGGGACTTCTAGGTTAAAGATATCAGGTGATGGTAGCCGGCCTGCATAGCATTCCAGAATACCTCTAATATTGTCCTACATGTTGACAATTTTGTTTGAAAAACTGTGCCGGATTATCTAACGGCTATTGGGATGCGGTAATATTGGCTCTGTCCAGGAGGCAGAGGGAAACACCTTAGCTACCTTGAACAGAAGCTGTTGTATTGCCAGAACCGTGAATTTAACATTACATTCAATCAGGATACCTGGAAATCGTGCTAAGGGGAATGTTAGATTCCTGCATTCATGCACTGCTGATGGTAACAGGCACGGTATGTTTGTACAGGTGTAGCTGGGACAGGCTTTTCTTCCGTCGTTGGTCATAAACTGAGATGAGATTATACATAAGGATACCACATTTTTTGTTTCCCACGAAGGAAGTCATACTTGGGCTACATTTCCAGCCCCACTCCCAAAAATAAGTTTTCTGTGTATTGAAAACTGTTCAGGTGTAAACGTTATTGCTGGCAAAAGAAAGATTAGATAGAGGTGGTCCACAGGTTCTGAAGCACATCCAAGTTGGATAAGTCATCAAGACTGGTCCCCTCTCCCTGTAATCTTTGCCGTCCTCTTGCCAAGTAGCTTGCACTTACTAGCACCAGCAGGGCCTCTCTAGTGGCATTCTGGCAACTTGCAGACAAAACTCCAGAATATATCATAGCAGGTGTTCAGAAGAAGGTAAAAGGGCCGATGATCTTAATCAGCAGTAGTTTGTATTTACCTATGGATCAAACAGCATAATTCAATGAAGGATATAGACACAGAGACAGGTGTTGAGACTAAAGCTCACGAGGCTTGATGCCCCATAGGCGAACTTTCCAATTTGGGTCAATTCATTTTCGGGTTTTCAAATAGACCCAAGTAAAATTCAAATAACACCATTGTAATTCGCATGATTTCGGGAATTTCACATTGTGTGAAATTCCAGAAATCACACTGTGCCGCCACATCGCATAATTACTCTGCATTGAAAGGAAACCTTTACAGCAAGCATGCAGGAATGGTAGGCAGACAAAATATCGATATTTAAATATCGATATACAATTATATCGAAGTTTAAATATCGATGTGACGAAATATAGAAGGTAAGTAATATCGATAAATTAAAATATCGACATTAGTAATATCGAAGTTTTAAATGTCGATGTCAGTAATATCGATGTTAATAATTTCGATGTTACTAATATCGATTTTTAAAATATTTTTGTGTATATTATTATGTATTATGTATTTAATTTATTTTTATGTAATGTAATAAAAATTAGCATTTTAGTACTGTAGCGGGTTGTGGGTTTATAGGGGAATAGGGTGGGAAGTAATTTAATTATGTTAAATTAATTATTAATTAGTAGGAATTATAAATTAATATTTATTAATTGGTAATTATTTATAAATAATTGGTAATTAATTTTAATTAATTGATTAATTGATAAATATGTTCTGTAGCGGGTTGTGGGTTTATAGGGGAAAAGGGTGGGAAGTAATTTAATTATGTTACATTAATTATTAATTAGTAGGAATTATAAATTAATATTTATTAATTGGTAATTATTTATAATGAATTGGTAATTAATTATAATAAATTGATTAATTGATAGATATGTTCTGTAGTGGGTTGTGGGTTTATAGGGAATAGGGTGGGAAGTAATTTAATTATGTTACATTCATTATTAATTATTAGGAATTATAAATTAATATTTATTAATTGGTAAATATTTTTAATTAATTGCTAAATATTTATAATTAATTGATTAATTGATAATTATGTTTTGTAGTGGGTTGTGAGTTTATAGGGGAATAGGGTGGGAAGTAATTTAACTGTAATTAAGTAATAATGTTCTTTAATTAATAGTCTGGTTAATTATTTAATTTTTAATTAATTATTAAATGTTAATTAAATATTATGAAATGGTATTTTTAATAATTTATTAAATTACATATATTTGGTTCACATGTTTTTAATAATTATGTATTGGTATTTGTAAATGGTTTATATTTATTTAATAGTTAATATTTTTATTATTTAAAATAAAACATTTACTTATAAGTATGTTATTTTTACCCCTACGCTATCCAACATTTTCCCTAATGTTGCACTCTCAGGATTGGGAATAGTAATTTTTACCCCTACGCTATCCAACACTTTCCCTACTGTTGTATTCTCTGGAGTGGGAATAGTCATTTTTACCTCTACGCTATCCAACACTTTCCCTACTGTTGCGCTCTCTGGAGTTGGAATAGTAATTGTTACACCTAAGATATCCAACTCTTTCCCTACTGTTGCAGTCTCTGGAGTGGGAATAGTAATTTTTACCTCTACGCTATCCAACACTTTCCCTACTGTTGCACTCTCTGGAGTTGGAATAGTAATTGTTACCCCTATGCTATCCAACTCTTTCCCTACTGTTGCACTCTCTGGAGTGGGAATAGTAATTGTTACCCCTACGCTATCCAACTTTTTCCCTACTGTTGCACTCTCTGGAGTGGGAATAGTAATTTTTACCTCTACGCTATCCAACACGTTCCCTACTGTTGCGTTCTCTGGAGTTGGAATAGTAATTTTTACCCCTACGCTATCCAACACTTTCCCTACTGTTGCACTATCTGGAGTGGGAATAGTAATTTTTACCCCTACTCTATCCAACACTTTCCCTACTGTTGCGCTCTCTGGAGTGGGAATAGTAATTTTTACAACTACGCTATCCAACACTTTCCCTACTGTTGCACTCTCTGGAGTGGGAATATTAATTTTTACCTCTACGCTATCCAACACTTTCCCTACTGTTGCGTTCCCTGGAGTTGGAATAGTAATTTTTACCCCTACGCTATCCAACACTTTCCCTACTGTTGCACTCTCTGGAGTGGGAATAGTAATTTTTACCTCTACGCTATCCAACACTTTCCCTACTGTTGCGTTCTCTGGAGTTGGAAATGTAATTTCTACCCCTACGCTATCCAACACTTTCCCTACTGTTGCACTCTCTGGAGTGGGAATAGTAATTTTTACAACTACGCTATCCAACACTTTCCCTACTGTTGCACTCTCTGGAGTGGGAATAGTAATTTTTACCTCTACGCTATCCAACACTTTCCCTACTGTTGCGTTCTCTGGAGTTGGAATAGTAATTTTTACCCATACGCTATCCAACACTTTACCTACTGTTGCACTCTCTGGAGTGGAAATAGTAATTTTAACCCTCCCACTATCCAACACTTTCCCTACTGTTGCGCTCTGTGGAGTGGGAATAGTAATTTTTACCTCTACGCTATCCAACACTTTCCCAACTGTTGCACTCTCTGGAGTGGGAATAGTAAATTTTACCCCTACGCTATCCAACACTTTCCCTACTGTTGCACTCTCTGGAGTGGGAATAGTAAATTTTACCCCTACGCTATCCAACACTTTCCCTACTGTTGCACTATCTGGAGTGGGAATAGTAATTTTTACCCCTACTCTATCCAACACTTTCCCTACTGTTGCGCTCTCTGGAGTGGGAATAGTAATTTTTACAACTACGCTATCCAACACTTTCCCTACCGTTGCACTCTCTGGAGTGGGAATAGTAATTTTTACCTCTACGCTATCCAACACTTTCCCTACTGTTGCGTTCTCTGGAGTTGGAATAGTAATTTTTACCCCTACGCTATCCAACACTTTCCCTACTGTTGCACTCTCTGGAGTGGGAATAGTAATTTTTACCTCTACGCTATCCAACACTTTCCCTACTGTTGCGTTCTCTGGAGTTGGAAATGTAATTTCTACCCCTACGCTATCCAACACTTTCCCTACTGTTGCACTCTCTGGAGTGGGAATAGTAATTTTTACAACTACGCTATCCAACACTTTCCCTACTGTTGCACTCTCTGGAGTGGGAATAGTAATTTTTACCTCTACGCTATCCAACACTTTCCCTACTGTTGCGTTCTCTGGAGTTGGAATAGTAATTTTTACCCATACGCTATCCAGCACTTTACCTACTGTTGCACTCTCTGGAGTGGAAATAGTAATTTTAACCCTCCCACTATCCAACACTTTCCCTACTGTTGCGCTCTGTGGAGTGGGAATAGTAATTTTTACCTCTACGCTATCCAACACTTTCCCAACTGTTGCACTCTCTGGAGTGGGAATAGTGTATTTTACCCCTACGCTATCCAACTTTTTCCCTACTGTTGCACCCACTGGAGTGGCAATAGTAATTTTTACCCCTACGCTATCCAACGCTTTCCCTACGGTTGCACTCACTGGAGTGGGAATAGTAATTTTTACCCCTACGCTATCCAACACTTTCCCTACTGTTGCATTCTCTGGAGTTGGAATAGTAATTTTTACCCATACGCTATCCAACACTTTACCTACTGTTGCACTCTCTGGAGTGGAAAAAGTAATTTTAACCCTCTCACTATCCAACACTTTCCCTACTGTTGTGCTCTGTGGAGTGGGAATAGTAATTTTTACCTCTACGCTGTCCAACACTTTCCCAACTGTTGCACTCTCTGGAGTAGGAATAGTAAATTTTCCCCCTACGCTATCCAACTTTTTCCCTACTGTTGCACCCACTGGAGTGGGAATAGTAATTTTTACCCCTACGCTATCCAACGCTTTCCCTACTGTTGCACTCACTGGAGTGGGAATAGTAATTTTTACCCCTACGCTATCCAACACTTTCCCTACTGTTGCACTCACTGGAGTGGGAATAGTAATTTTAACCCCTACACTATCCAACGCTTTCCCTACTTTTGCACTGTCTGGAGTGGGAATAGTAATTTTTACCCCTACGCTATCCAACACTTTCCCTACTGTTGCGCTCTTTGGAGTTGGAATAGTAATTTTTACCCCTACGCTATCCAACACTTTCCCTACTGTTGCACTCTTTGGAGTGGGAATAGTAATTTTTACCCCTACGCTATCCAAAATGTACTTAATTTTTTTAATTAGTTTTACATTATTAATAATTGTTATTTATATTATTAATTTATGTATATAAATGTATTTGTAATTTATTATATTTTAATTTATTTATAAGTTATTAAAATAAATATTTTAGAGTTAAAATTAATTAAGTATATACTATGTATTATATTTATATTATTATTAGTTTTTATTACATCATTTATTACTTTTAAATATTATAATACATTTTTAACTATGTTTATTGTATTTATAAGTATTATTTTGTTAATATTACATTTTATTTACATTTTAAAAAAACGATATTTTCTAAAAAACGATATTTTTGACATCGATATATTTGTTTCGATATTTTTGTACTTACCTTTTCAGAGATAGGATCCCGATATTATTGTCCTCGATATTTTTGTTGCGATATTTTTGTACCTCGATATTTTTGTGGTCGATATTATGTCATACAATCTGGAGGAATAATACGAACAGCCAGAACGCAAGCATTTGTTGCTCTCACCACTAGTGTTTTTGTGCACATTTTTTACTGTGAAATTCGTCCTTGCATCCAAAATGTATGCAAGGACACATTTCGCTGTAATATATAGCGCCGAGTGACATGTTTGCATTTCATGTAATTCTGAAAACTTTTCTGTAATTTTCCCAAAAATGCACGAATTGCCCCCCTTTCTACCTCAAACAAAGCTTAAATCAAACATTAGCATTGTGGACAATGCGCCATACATAACCAGCATACATATTAGACACACAGACACAACCAACATTTCTTTACTACCTTCTTGCAGGTGCTACTGGAATGATTTCACAAATTAGCGAAAATATGCCATTCACAAGATAAATAAATAAAAATAAAAACTTCTAATGGCCTCTGAGAAAATGAAGATTTACCTTTAACCGTGCTTTTAAATCATCGGCAGAAAATGGAAGCACAAGGAGTTTGAGAAATGTAGGTGTTTGCCATTGAAAGGCAGGAAATTAAAATGTAGGGCTAATTAAAAAGAAGTTCTATAAATTCTAAGCCCATGCTCTTATCAGCGTTATTTTCCCAACATAATCTGCTCATGGATTTTGTGCCAACAAGATCAGGGAGTGCAGGAAAAAGGCAGCGGAGACATAGGATTAGCCCTCCCTTACCGCAACCTTTCGACTGGCGGCTTTACGCACTGCGTGAACTGGGTACCCTTTCTCTGCGTCTTTAATTCCCTCCTGTCAGGATGAGTCCTAATCTCTGCGTTTTCAAAGGCAATGAGAAATACAATGAACTTTAAGCACTGAGCACAGTGTTCCCACATGACTGTGGTACAGGATTGGAGATCGCGTCTGTCATTTCCAAGAAGGTGTACATAAAGGCTTGAGTGAATGTAGGCAGCAGGCCCAATCATTTACCTTGTGGTAGGACAAATGGTCCTTGTGGAGGCGAGCAAAAATATAAGATTATATAGCATACATCAAAGTAAGCAGCTACAAACTCTACGACACATATATCATTAGTCGAGTCTGTGTAGAAGAAGGTGAATAGGACACAAAAGAAAAAACAAAATGGCAGAAAAGTTATTGTTCCACAACGAAAAGCATAAAAGACAATAGGCAGGCGGAAACGAATAGTCTTAAATTGTCAATGTCGGCCCATTAGGGTTGAATCCAAGACAAATCTCTGGGATATCCATAGGAGATAAATGTACACGCAATTAATCTAAATAGGAATGATCTAATTAGTAAGTGGTTACGCTACACATCTGGCATGGCCCAGGCCTGTGTGGACCAGTGTGATACGATGCTGCTGTAGTTATTGTAAACACGATGGTTTGTAATCAGTGGTTGGGCTAATGATACGTGTGACTAAACCTCATCGTGATTGATTAAATTATTGAGCGAAGCATTGATTGATTGTAGACATTAAGCACACATTACTAAAGATTTACCTTCAAGCGCTGTTAAGCTTGTTAAGTAGGGCCAGCGCTAAGAAGGGACTAGGGAGTTAGTTGAACAGATGTGATTTTAAGACCTTCGCTTTGATTAATAATAGTAATTTTGCAGCAAGGACTCTTTCATTCATATAAATGAATGACGTATGGTTACATCATTTCGTGTTTTGTGACTAGTATTTAGAAGAATGCATCTTCTGCCATTGATTAGGGATGTTCCATGAATCCTTCAACACAGGGAAGGAAAGAAATATAGATTGTGACAGGAAAAAATACAGACATCCATTAAGGAAGACTTAAGGCAATTTATTGTGACTTGAGTTCTACTGCTCCCTCCACCCATAATAGTTCTTTTTTTCCCTGCTCTTGAAAGTAGATACCATGGAAAGGTGTCTGTGATGGAGCTGAAGCCGCCATCTTTAAGGAGGATGTTCAGTGAAGGATGAGACAATGATATTCTAACTTCTTAATGCTGTGCCCGCGTTTAAATAAAGTAATTACCAGGCCTCCCTCAATCTTTCACTAATATTCGGTTAAATTGGAAATATTTAAATATGTCTGAACCTATTTAAACATTGTGGTTAAGTTCTATTGCCCGTTTTACTCAGACTCCCATTCAGGATTTAAATTACAAAATATGTTAGTGATGACCTATTACAAAGTGGCTTACTGCTGCTCATTTCTTATCACTGAAAACAAAGCCTGATGCTTCTCTTGGCCGGACCTGGCGCCTCCCTTGGGATCACTTAAGCCCACCCCAACCCCCGGGGGGCCTGCCCCCCCAGTTTGAAGACATCTGGGTTTAGAAAATAAATCCAGAATTCTGGAAGTGGATGTGCCAGTATAGGTTTGAAAGGAATGGACAGCTACCACGTGTGTCTGAAGGGGAGCACCTCCTCCTGTGGGGTGTAACAAATGTAAAAGACCCCTGACCAGGTGATTAGAAGACAATATGGTACATGTGTGGAGTTTCCTTTATATATTTTGTGATCTATATATATGATGAACGTTAAACAAAAACTATTTTCTTCTTTTCACTGAAAAGTGAATGTGATATTTTTTCTCATAGCACAACCCCTTGACCAAACTAACTGCAGTTTACTCAAAGCATCCATGTTGTCGGGCCACAAAACAACTTTAATTAACTACATCTCCACAAGCCGAATGCAGAAAGTGCTAAACAAATATTCTATGCTCATTATGAATTGAGCAGTTTTGTGTTAGCACCTTATAAAGAAGGAACACACTGATAGATTCTTGGCGGTAGAACATAGCCAATAGCCTCTTAAAGACAGATCCATCTCTGGCCCGCTTTAAGAATAATCAACTTTTAATGTCCCCTGGAGGCTTATTGGTTAATCGAGAATTAAAATGTCCAGGGCAGTGCAATCTGTAAGATCGGAATCAGGACAGGGATTGATTCGCCAGCACAGAGGTGGAGAGCTATAAGAAAGACTAATGAAGAACGTAAAGACCAGCTCAGTTTACAGGACACAATTATTCAAACAGAAAAGAAGGGTCATTCGATACAAATTATTCTGATAGGCTGCACACTAACACTTAAAATGCATTCACTGGCTCATCAGTAGCCAATAGAAATCCCAACACGCCTGGGGCACCCAATCAAAGTTCCTGAGGCTGATTACCATATGGACGGAACTATTTTGCACCAATTGCTGCTTTCAAGCAGCATTCCACCAACCGACTAAGTGAGCATCTTATTTTACCACACAACATAACCTAAGCATTACAGTGCAGGGAGAGATGTGTGGAGTCCCTCCATGCGACCATCATGCATTCATTCTGTTTCGAGAGAAGATAATTTAGAAAAGTGCAAGAGACTTCTTCAGACACCAGCGGTTTAGCTCAGCAAAGGAAATCCCAAATGGTGCCTCTTTCCATCCTTCCTAACAGAAGTGACGTCTCCCGAGGCAGGAGGAGCTTGTCCCAGCCTTGGGAACCGAAGTCCTAGTCTGGAGTTATGAAAACCCAAGAGCTTGCATTGCTCTTACTTCTTTTTCAAATGTATTCATTTTATATTTCAAACAACTCACAGTGGGAGAGACTGAGCAATTTCAGTAGTGTTAATTTATGTCTTATATGTGGCGAAAAAACGATGGAATGGATTTTAGGCCCGAGTAATTAATTCCAAGTGTCTGAGATGAATGCAGGCACCTCACCCACATGCTCTTTGTTCCAGTCAAGAACATGTCCAAGGTGTTAGCTGTTGCCAGTCAGCGTTTCAGTCGCCCCCAGGGGCTCCAGTAAGTTTATGTGTCCACAATAAGTTAGTGGATAATTCCCAGTAAACAACATGTAGTCTTTTCCATTTCCTAGGATTGCGGGGGTTCCCACCAGTCCAGCCCCTTATTGCTGCTCAGCCAAACAAACACTGTGTTTCAAAAGGACTTCCAAGGTCCCTCAATTGCAGGCATATTTTTTATAGTGTTGCACTTGTCAAACATCAGACTTGAAATGTTCCTAATGCTATTGGCTGGAACTTGGTGCCTATATGTAGCAATACGTTTTAGGCTTACACTTGTAATTAGGCCCGGACAAAATTTAAATTACTTCAGCATAATGACCCAAAATTACCGATACAAAGGACAGGGCTCTCTAGTTCTCCACACACTTTTGAGAGGAAAGACAGAGCGGTGAAATGGCCTAGCGCAATCATAAAATGACATTGGTATTTGGGGAATATTAAATATAATAATTCGCAAGGAGTACTTATCACAATGGTTGAGTCGGGTGCGACAATTTTACTCCCGTTTACTATCAGGTCACCAACATTTGTACCATGCATGCCCAAGCTTACAACTTCAAGATGCAAGACATAAGCTTAGTGTCATGACTTTCACTTTCAGGCTTGTCCTACTAGGCCAGCCATTGAGTCGGTGTAAAACCTCCCGGGTGCTTCAGCACATCTCAGCATCCAAGGGGAGATAAAACCATGGCCTCTCCTTTACAGAATGAACTCCTGAGGTCCTGCAGGTTGGGAGATCCGAGAACCCTTGACGAGAGCTGCCGCTCACGCGCAGTCCCTTCCTTGAAGGAATGGCTGCTGTGCTAGGAAACAAAAGGTAACCTAACAGAGCAGCAAACTGCACCCTGCACCAGGTGTAGGTGTGCACGCTCTGAGTGTGTTTGTGCTTGTGTGCTGTGGAGACCTACCTCCACAGCATTAGGGCTTTCCACATTACTGTGTCACTATGCCTATTGTCCTCATGTTAGTGTCCCATGCCAGTTCATTACTTCTTAGTGTTACTGTGTCCCTGATGTCAGTGCCCACAGAACAGAGTTCCAAAGACTGCCCTGCCCCAATGGCTGCGCCTCTTCAGTGTACCTTTTCTTTCGCTCCATGTGAATGGGAGATTCCAAATCCTGTGTCAGTGTTCCAGTGTCTCTGTTACTGTGGCACTCAGGGGCAGATTCATCATTCTTTCTCGCAACGCAATGCAGAAAAAACAACTTGCTGCACTGCGCTGCACTGAGGGAAAGGGCAGGAATGTGCCATATTTTCCATTATATAATGTAGGCACCCATGCGTCATGGCGCAAGAGTGCCTGCATGAAGGCAGGATTGTTTTTGTGCAAAAAGGTCACCTTCATGCACAAAAATAATCATCAGAGGTATTTTCATCTATCTATCTGAGTGTGCTGCACAATGCAGCACACTTTGAAAGAGGAAACAACGAGGAGAAATAATGATATTTCTTCTTTTTGCACCTCATGTCCAACAATGTTGGTAAATCTGCCAATGTTTCAATAGCACCCACACTCCACCCATGGCACACCTCCCTGCCGCAGAGTAAAGCAAGGCAACAATTTGTGCTGACTTGCGTTACTTGCGTTATCAAGCCACTCAGGGCCGCACGTGGCTGATGTCACCCTTGCGTCCCCATGCATGGCGCAAAGGCAATGCAAAACCTTGATTAATTATTCCCTCAGTACACAAAAGGTGCTGCTTCTAAGAACTAGTGCCCCCATATCAGTGTAGGTGTCTATTAGCTAGTCATATTGTTTGCATGTGCAGCACTTATATCATCTTAAGTCTGCTTCAAAGCGCTACCGGCGGAAAAGGAGAAGTAGGCAACTTGAGAAGTATGGAAGGAACCGAGGATATACTGAGACAGTGTGAAGTTCAATTTACTTTAAAGGACAATAGCATTGTCTTAAAGCAGGCAGAAATCACCAGTCAGGTGCGTGCAGTTCACATGACTCTACTGGCCATTAGCAGCATCATGAATCCCACCAGATTCACATTCTTGCTTCACCCGTTTCACTGTCCTTTTAAGAAAGGGGCGAGAGAGAGAGAGAGAGAGAGAGAGAGAGAGAGAGAAAGAGAGCGAAAGAGAGTGTCTCTGATTGCAAAGTCTTAACCAGGCAAATTGTGACAAAGAACACATTGTCAATTGGTATTTTGTCCAGAATGGATGAAACATGCTTTTCCTACACCTGTCCAAAATAAAACTCCACCAACCGAATAATCTCACAGATTCCCCACTTTTCCAGATCCCCACTTCCCCAGTTCATGCCAGAATGAGGCCCGAGCAGCTTGCAATGCACTCTCCATGGTACACTGCAAGTTACTCAACCCAACAGCCTCATCTCAAGAGCTCTGTGTACTATTACCACAGAGTCCAGAAGAGGAAAAAAGAAAAGCGGAATCTTCATTTAAAAAGCTTTTTCTGCCCCAGAATAAGACTGGATGAAATTCACCTAATTTTCCTTGCGTAAATTACCCCGAATGCCAAAATAATTACGTTAAGTGCACGTTTTATGCAAAATACTGATCACAATCAGTTCACTTGCGAACAAAATCTTCGTTATAGGACGTGACATAATGAGTTAATCGTGAGCATTTCGCCTATTAGCAATTGTGAAACCCCAGCAATTACGCGAGATGATGCTCCCCTAAACAAAATATCCATTCAGGCTTATCCAAGAGACGGCTTACTCTTTACATAAGTGTGGCGGCCCTTCCATTAGGGTGGAGGAGCACCGCCCCCCCGCCACCAGCTAAAAATAAACCAATAATAAAACAAGTTTTAAACCAGTTTTATTATCGTTTTATTTTAATCCCCTGGACCTGCCCCCAAGACTTTGATGAGTCTTGGGGGTGGGTCCAGGGGATGACACTACTGGTGTGGGAGTGGTGAACACTCTTTTCACTGTACATGAGGTGTTTGGCGAGCCATCTCAGGCCGGCCATACCCCTCATGCACAGTGAAGCTCTCTCCAGTCCCAGTTGCTTTGCTAGGGCTGGAAGGAGCAGGCACAGGCTCCCAGTCTGCCTGGGAGCACAAGTTGCCGGCGCTCCTGCCAATCCTGAAGCTGCTCTCATGCCAGAGCAGCTTCAGGATTGGCCGCAGGGCAGGCTGGGAGACTGGGCCCAGGACCAGAAGAAGGATGAGGCGATTCGCAGGAGACAGCGGCAAGATACGTTTCTTTTTTTTTTTGCCCCCAAAAACCCTCCCCACCTTTCACCTCCCTCCTCTGGCCCAGCCCCTTCCCCCACTTTGGCTGGGGACGGGCCGCTACTGAAGACAGTACAAGAAAGCCAAGGCAAGAAGCATGCACCCGCGCCTTGAATTAATCTCAGAATGGCATCAAGTATCAGGGTTAAACGTATTCCCTCAAACACTCTAACAACAATATATTATAGTGGCATGTATAACAGTAAAACTGATGCAGGTTCTTCAGGAAGTCGTCTGATTAATCATTCATACGCTCTATTTAATCAAATGATTGGTTCTGGCCCCCAGCAGCAGTGTTCTACTCAGATACAACATGTGCCACACAAAATTGCCCCAGGCCTGGATTCTACAAACCAGGTCTGACAGTCCATCTACCGCAAGCGAGGGCAGTGTACTAACCATTTGCAATTCTTAAATCAGTTGCAGATAAGTTAGCGACTAAGGCCCAGATGCATCAAGCTAAAAACCGCTCGCAAAGGGGCAGATTCCGAGAATCTGCCCCTTTGCGATCAGTATTTTTGCATTTGCGATGCATCATCCCAAATGCAAAATTCGCAATTTAAGAAATCGCAAAATTGCGATTACTTAAATTGCTACTGCATTTAAGGAATCTCAAATGGAGATTCCTTAATTAGCGATTACCTATTACCTATTATCAATTTACATTTCTAATTTTACAATGTAGTGTCGGATCACAATTCACGAATAGTTTCAAAAACAGATTTTTGCACTCACGTATTAGCATCACGGGAAAGCAGGTGGTAATCAGATTCAAACTCTAAAAGGGGTAAACATTGTTTTTTTGTCTACCAAGGCTGCTCTGTATGCTACTGCGAGAAGGATGAGGCTGTTTGCTCCACATCACCACCTGACAAAACGAAGACAAGGAGCCCATTTTTACTATCAGGCTGATTTTATTTCCACAGACTAAGGAGGTATTTCATAGGTACAGGTTCAGCAGCACTGTTAATTTGGATATCACTGCTAAATTAGACCATGTGCTGTGTAAGGACACACACAGGAGTGCTTCTATCCCAACCCACGTTGAGGCACTTTGCTGCCTACACCTTGGAGCCCCAGCAATCTATGAGGGATCTGTTGCCATAGCAGGAGGAGTGTTGAAAAGTGCACTGTCACGTTTTTGTAGAATATTTTTAGATGCAATGCTGCTAAACATTCACTGATATATTTTTTTCTCAGTTCTCACCCAGACTTGAACAAAACTAAATTAGATGTTTTTAATGCAGCGAATTTCCCACAGGTTATAGGCTGTGTTGATGGCACATATGTCTTCATTTGCCCTCCTAGTGCTACTGAATTTTTGTACAGGAATCGGAAGAACCAGCAGTCGTTAAACATTCAGATGGATTGCAATGGCTGGCTCTATAATAACTGACCTTTTTGCAAAAGTCCTATGTTCAGCTCTTGACTACTATATATTCCGGCACTGTGTCCTTTACAACCGGCTTGCAAGAGGAGACTTTGGGGGAGTTTTCTTTTAGGTATTTATAATTTCTTACATTCCTAGGGGCATATTATCAAGAACGGCATTAAAATTATCGCCGGTTTAGCGGCAGAAAACTGCTGCTAAAGCAGGGGTAGTGGGCTTGATAATATGCCTTGGAGAATTCCAATAGAAGCCCATGTTTACACCAGAGCATGGAATTCTATTGGAATTCTCAAGGGCATATTATCAAGCCCATTATCGCCGCTTTAGCTGCAGTTTTCTGCCACTAAACCGGCGATAATTTTTAACGCTGTTCTTGATAATATGCCCCTAAGCTATTAATCCATACTTTATATTAGTGTTTTTAATTTCATGTTTCGTTTGAGTTAGGTGACAGTGGTTATGCAATACGCACATGGATGATGACACCATAATTCATTTCAACTCCGAGGAGAGAACACGGGTACAATATTTCCCACAGGCAAACAAGACTGTTATAGAGAGCAGTTTTGGTCTGCTTATTGCAAGGTTTCGCTGCCTTCGGGGGAGCACTACAATATTCACCTAGAGTGGCATGCAATATAGTGGCAGTGTGTGCACAATAGGTTCACAATATAGTTACAAGGATGGGACTTCCAACGTAGCCTGAGCAGGGCAGCTCTGATGAAGAGAATGACCACCCACCCCCAAACACATCCCAATATACCACCAGAGCAGCAGAGAGAGAGAAACGCAGTTAACGCCTTAACCGCGGCGGTTTTTTCGCCACGGTGCGGGCGTTCTAAAAGGTGGGTGGGGCTGCATCGGCCATTGGCCGACGGCAGCACTGGTGAGGGAGTGCTCCCGTCGGCCAACGGCCGATGGGAGCACGGAAGGGGTTAAATACCAATCATTATTTCTAAGTTAAGTTTATTACAATTAAACCCTTCAGTGTATAATGAGGTAGTCACAGTCAAAATTCAGAAAAGTAATTGCTACTTCCATGTTTATTCACAGGAAATATCAAGAATCACAACAGGGACTACAATTTCTATTTTTGTTCACAGAATTTTGAATTCCATAGTAATGTTACATAATACATTTCTCTTTACATTTCACAAAACATGTATTCAGTGCCCGTTTCAATGTTTGCTGGGAGTGCTTTAGCTGAGTTGGCAACATATCCACTTCTAAATTAGCAGCCTGATTGTGTCTGCCTGGCTCTTATGACCTCAGACATACTACTCTGGGCTAGAAGCCTCCTCTCTCTCTCTAGAGCAGAGATAGCCTGACAAGTAAGTAGAACGTGTTTACATACTTTGTATACAAATCAAGACATGGTGTAATCTGCCCTAAACATTTTGCTGTATCTTTGCAACAGTGGGGCATTTCTTGCTGGATATGAATGGTGCAACAACTGAGTATCCCCGTTTTTGCCAATTTTTCAGTAATGTTTTCCAAAACGTTGCATTTCAAATACATGTTCATGTCTTTTATTTTGTTGCTGTTTCTCCTTAAAAATAGAATCATGCAATGACTTGTTCCATTTAAATTATCAATACTATAAATCCTAGCAGACATGCATTCATCCATGTTTCTGTCAAGCATGCTAAGGGCATCAATTGTTTTTGAATGTCTAACATTGATTTCTCTACTTGGACAAATTCTGGTCTAAATATTGTGGCACCATTATCATCGGGTCTGTTTGGAAGTTGAAAGAGGTAAGAATCTTTGACTTGTGAATCTCTAGATATAAAGAGGCATATTACCAAGCGAGTTTTCGCTAGTTTAGCAGCACTTTCCCACGATAAAGCGGCGATTTTTACATTGCACCATTAACAAGGACTCACTAACGCGCCTTAGCCCTAGTTTTCTGACGATATTAGATGTTTTCCTTGTCGCTTTGCATGT
This sequence comes from Lissotriton helveticus, assembly GCF_964261635.1. Classification (NCBI taxonomy): domain Eukaryota; kingdom Metazoa; phylum Chordata; class Amphibia; order Caudata; family Salamandridae; genus Lissotriton; species Lissotriton helveticus. The sequence goes on from NC_136061.1 coordinate 310,032,104, forward strand.
CAGCGAAAAATATCGCTAATGACATGCAAAGTAGGTGCTCCTGACTAAAACTCCAATGAAACAGTCGCAAACACAACATCCCTCTATTTACAATGCCCGCAAAGCGATAAGAAAACTCATGCTAACCGCGCTTATCGCTGGAATTTAACACCTGAAAAAAACTTGACTTAACCATCTTGTCAATGGGAGGTGGATTGTTAGGTTAAGTACACACTTGCCTATTAGCAAGCTTTTCATTAGCGCAGTTGATTTATCGCTGGAATTCTCACTCTATTGCTGGTTTTACACGCTATAGCTGGATTATCTATCGCCTATGCGATACGCATTGATAATACAGCGCTATCACAGCGAGGAAATCCAGCTAAAGCCGGCGATACAAAAAACAGAGCTAAGCGCGCTTTGCGATAATTATCACAAATCGTTGATAATATGCCCCAAAGTTAGTTCTACACTGTGTAGTTGCCGGTGCACTTTGAGTAGATCTAGTTGTGTGTCTTCTTGTAGACAATGTTGCTGCACACGGTATTGGTGATGATGTGATCTCTATTGCTTGAGGCATATCATTGTTGTTAGACTCCTAATCCTCTTCATTATCCACATTGTGAGCATCCTGTTCCTATGATATGTTCTCTTCTATCAATGTATGTATGTTATGTTCCATTAAAATGTATTTGCTTTAGTATGACACATAACAGCATATGATGAAGCTTTTATCTTTCCAGAATCATGGTACATGGTCCTAAAGATTTAAGTTATTCTGTTTAGTAAAGTCATTCCTTAATAACACAATAAACTGCTTTCTTTTTCACTCCTAAAACATGGAAGACATCGATTGGACCGTTAATCTCATACTAGAATGTGTTGAACATAACAAATGTTAATCCATTGAGCTTCAAAATGAGCCCAACTCACATGTATTTTTTTTCGACAAAATTAAATGACTTTCTAATAAAAATATTTCCGGTTTCAATATTTGAATCGTCTTCATTTAAAAATAAAATCTCAATAGTAACCTGTGTGCAGAGGAGGAGGTACCAAGATGTCATTGTTTTTTAGCCCAGATATACGCCTCCATAGTGTCCATAGTGAGGGTGCTCTCAATGACCTCTGCCATTGTTGTCGTTGGTGACTAGGTAGAAGGTCACCCTCCCGTGTCAGCAGCATCCTTCATCCTGCTGGCCAGCTTTTCCTTCATGCAAGCGCGAAGGTCGTACCACCGTTTCTAAATTTCAGGAATACTACCCGTTGTACCCCTACAGCCTTCATCCTTGATTTGATACAGCTCCATATTAATTTTTGCATGAATTCAGGGATAGTTAGGGAAGCTTTTTAGAAAGCTGGTCATTATTTGCTACACAGTCCTCCACTAGGATAGCAATCTCATCATCCGAGAACTTTTGCTTGTGCTTTTTGGAACAGTTCTCTACCTGGCTTTTACAGAGTTTCCTAGTCAGTGGAGTAGCAAGGTCAGGTGGTACTCGGTGTGGAAAATTTCTTGTCACGCCCGACTTGACAAAATGGCACAAATATGTGTCAGTGATAACACCTGGGGCGGCCCGCACATACTGCACCCCCCTTCCTACGCCACTGGCTCTAGTGCTTCAGAATGGCAGCGCAACAAGGTAATTCCTGATTGTCACACTCTGGCAAACAGCTTGGACGACCCCCGGGGGTGGGAGGGCGGGAAGGAGGGATGGTGCTAGTTGGAAGCCAACAACTCCCATCTGACAGCTGCCGCTTTTGTTACAGGGGGCCGATATTGCAGCTATGCTAACAAAAACGGCCCCAGAGGATCCAACCAGCCCCCACCCTGGTGGCCTACCTGGAAAACGCCCGGTGCCAACTACGGTCAGTCCAGCCCTGCTGAATGTGATCAGTATGTCTGGGAAACGTTTGTATTTTGCGAACCTGAACAAATCGCTTTTAGTGAATCCGTTTTTTAAGGAAGTGAATCCTACGAAATTATCACAGGAACATACACATTATAGTACAATTGCCATTGCCGAATTGCAACATGCAATTTCTTAAGAATTCGAAATTATGATTTGGTAAAAAATACAACAGTTCACCTGGCCCTTTATGAGTTTTTTTAAGCTTCAAGTGTGCAACAATGATATCTTATCTGCAGAGAGCAGTCGAAAAATGAAGTTATGCTCTGCAGTGCTGAATGGTCCCCTATGTCAAGAGCAATTACGCTTTCATTACTTTCAAATTAAAACGTCCTTTAAATATCGTCTCTTTTAATAAAAAAACGGAAAAACAATTATCTCAAAACTGCCCTTGATATTCATATGAAATTATGAAAGACTTCACAAGTACTTGGGAGTTGGAGCATGTGTAGAGTTCTGTGTCCAAACAGAGCCGCTGGAAGGGTAGCCCGGTCAGTTAATGTGCCTGCTGCACCTCTCACTGTACACCGTGAGGGACACAAGTTTGCATTTCTGCTAAGTTACAAGCACTTTCTTCTTTCTAAGGTCGACACAATGTTTGAGGCACCAGTCACTGGACATTCCTGCTATCTTGTTGTATTTTTCTGCTTTAAAAAATCACTACTATTTGCTCATTGCATTTGTCTACTAAATGCACAGATCTACGTTACTAGGGTTTTATCTTTCTGCACCTCATCGAGGGAAAAAGCCCCGCCTTTGAGGAGGGAAACTGTAAATTAGATGGGCTATCCTACATCAATGCGGTAGGGGTACTTGCTCTGCCATTTCGGCTGACTGGTGGGGCCTCTTGCCATTCAGTCCTAAATCACGCCCATAGTGTGATCTTAAGTTACATCTTTTATTTTATTTGTTTCACAGCACTATGGTTGGAAACAAATTTGAAGGGTGCATGTCTGTTACTGAGTGTAGCACAATGAAGAGGTACTCTCTGTAGAAATTTGAGTAATTTCACTTCAGCTAATCTGGAACAGGCACTAAAACTCTCCACAGCCAGACATGTTGACACCTAGGGTTATTCTGCAGAAGGCTGCCAAGCCTGGGTCTCCACCACCTTGGATATCATAGCCCATCTTAAGGTCAAAACAGTAACCAGAAGGCAACCGTCCACACCCTGGTTCGCTGCTGAACTTATGGGTCTTAGACAGGAATTGAAGGATTAGAGGAGCACTCTAACGTAATTACTGAATTTATAATTAAAAAAAACAAATATATTCAATTTTTTCCAAGGGTGCTACACTGCTGCTATGTGTTCACCTCACATGCAAACAAATACTACTGGTCCAACAGGAAAAAATCCTGGATGCAGTGCGCACTGTGCCTATGTTAGAACCAACCGTTCTTTATAATATACTAAATCAATAATTTTATAACTAGAATGTTCCTGCACAAAAACAAATATCCACATTTTTCATTTATGATTCATTATTCATCATTAATTCAAGTAAGTCCTTATATGTAATTAATTTTGTGATAGATATTTTCATGACACAAATGCAAATAGAATGAATTTTCCATGTGAGGATCTTTTCTTAAATCACAAACATTATATATATATATATATATATATATATATATATATATATACAATGAAGTTGGAAAACATAGCATTTGACAGTTAAGCATGTTGTTAATGCAAAGCCCAATGCATTTCGGGACTCTGGGGTCCCTTCCTCAGGGGTGAAATCTTAGCTCGAGAAAAGAGTGTGACTCCCCCTGCTGGGTTGTGCTAAAATTCGCTGTATGCCAAATGCCATAGATCAAAAAACGAGCATATTGTCTCAAATGTTTGAAATCTCGAGTATTGTTGTCAGTACTTAGATGGGCATGAAACCAAACTCTGTCAATGTCGAGCATATATCTTATGCCTCTTGGAATCACTAATATCCTTGCTGCTACATCCATGTACAAGCAGCAGAACTCTAGCCAAATCCGAGTCGCACTCGGTCTCGCTCAAAATGTGTAAGTCTTAGACAGGAATATCACACACAAAAGCAGAAATTGAAGTCTACTTTAGGCCCTGGGGAAGAGGAGAAGCATAAGACCCTTTCGCTGCACTGTAAGCTCGCCATCAAATAGACCAAGTTGGCTTTCTTCACAGAAAAAAATGGGTGCTGCTAATGTCTCTCCTAAGCTACTTTTAGTTGTAAAAGATCTATCCACCCCCTTCCTAGGGCTTGGTGAATGCATCTCAAAAGTTCTGTAACAGAATGGCACTATATTTTTTGTATACAATTCTAAATATATATACAGAATTTGATCTACCAATGGAGAAAGAGTCCCTGCACAAAGTTGCTATCTTATGCTCTCAGCTCAGCCAGATCACTGAATTTCCCCTCATCTCTTTGCATCAAAACAAAGATTTGTTGTTGAGTGCTAAATCTGGATCTCCATCTGATCATTGCTTTCCTAAAACACTCCAACTGGCTCCAGAATCTATTGCTGACTGTATTTACATTCACTCTGCAATCAGTTTTTTCAATCACCTGGAAGGAATCGATCGTCACCCCGCTACTTAAAAAACTGAATGCAAACCCTGAGGATCTGAAAACTTGCATCATATTTCCCTGTTACAGGCACCGGCCAAGACACTTTAAAAGTTTGTTAACTAGGAACTGGTTACATTTATTGAGGCTCATGATAACCTTGATCCGTCGCAAGACAGTTTCAAGAGTAGCCACAGTACAGAATCTGCCCTTACTGGGGCTGCAGTCAGCACCCACCACCAGGTTGATTGGGAGTTGAAGGGCGGGTGGGTGATCATTCTGGCGATGCTGGATGTTACCGCCATTTCAAAAAATGGGGTTTACCCAATTATGGTCCTTGACTTGGGCGCAATGTGGTACAAAAGGCAGTGGTCCTAAACCTTGTTTCGTTGAGATATGAATCATTAAACTTAAAGTGTGATTTGTTAATGGGTATATGAGCTATGAAAAGGAAATGGTTATAAAGCTCACGATCCTTAGTACATTATTCCTACATCAAATGGACCAAATGCAACAAGCCAAAACCTTATTCAACATGCGATTTATTATACTTCGTTTTGCTGGTGAGAGATCAATTTAAATTTAAATAATGAGATATTCTGAAACGGAGTAGGTTGCTCAAAGGGGGAACGTGCATGAGAGAATAGTGCTCAGTGTAAGTCGGTGAAAAGGAGAAGTAGTAGGTGTCATAGAAGGAAAACACTTTTTATAATTTGTACACAGTTGGACTGGTTGTAAAACACCGTCCTAATAGACCCAGCCACATTTATAAGGCATAGGGTCTTGTTTGTCTAGTTTACACAGACACAGAATTGAATTCCTTTGGCATGATATAGGTCACAAAAAGGGGTCTAGGCCTTTCCAGGGGCGTCGACTTTTCGACCCGGTTTAGGGCTCAAGGGTGGTTGTAGGCCTCGGCGGTGCGGGTCTTCATCAGGACAGGGGCGGGGTGTGGAAGGGCAACCTTGTTCGAGGAGGCAAAGTCATCTAAGAGGTAAAGGGTTGCGGTCAGGTTTGTTGCATAAAAACACAAGGAGACAAAAATGGCTTGAGATTCAAGCAAAGGCTTTCCCTCCGCGTGGTGCGTGATGGGGAGGCCTTAGATGGGCGCAGGTAAGGTCCACACCTAGGGTGTGACCGTCGGGGCAATCCCAGCCGGTTATTGCACGAGGTTACTGAAAAGAGAGAAAATACCCAAGAGGGTAAGTATCCCTGTAGTGAAAAAAGGCACTAAAGGCTGGATTTTACTGCAGCATTTGATACCGTCTCGCTGGTATGGATGATTCAACAACTGCAGCAAATCGGTGTCGGAGGGTGAGCACTTAAGCTCCTCCACTATTTCCTTACCAATGGAGTACAAACTATTAGTTGCAGGGGTTTCAAAGCGGAAGCTTTTAGTCGTCCTTGTCGAGTCCCTCAAGACTCGTCCTTGAGTCTGACTGTTTTCAATGTGTATGTTGCTCTGCTGGCAGAACTGATGCACTCTTTCAAGTTCCAGGCACAGTTGTAGGCAGATGACACCCAGGTCATTGTGTCTATTTCCAATGACCTGACTTCTATAGGAAAGAGGTTCAAGCATTTCATGTCTAGCATTAGTAGGTGGATGAAAGACAATGCCCTTTTACCTAATGCTGACAAAACCGAGGTATTGGTGTTTGGTCTAACATCTGGTGGCCTGAGGATTGTGGACTCTTCTCACACCGGTCAAATCAGTCAAAAACTGGGGGTTTTATTCTACAATACCCTGAGCTTTGATACTCAGGCTAGCCATACTACTAGCACCTGTTTTCTTATCATCAGGACCTTGAAAAAGATTTTTCTCTACATTCCTGTGGAACTGCGCCAATCAGTCATTATCGCACTAATCACCATTGGAGTATTGTTACTCTGTGTATCTCAATTGCAACACTTCCTGTCTTTGCAAGCTTCAGGTTGCTCAGGACGCGGCTGCCCAGCTTATTCTTAACATCCAGAGGCACCTTTGGGTCAGAGAAGGGATTTGTTCCCTCATTATGAAAGTTGGACAACACCCTTCAAAAGTTACACATTTGTTGCAAAAACAGTTTTTAAGAACATACAGATGAACAGAATTGATAGTTTTCCCAAATATTCAGAAAGACACACAAAAGTAGTGACTTGAATTTTCTTTCTTTTATTCAATTTTTATTCTTTATTTTCTGAACCAGAAGACCACAACCTGACGTTCCTGTATGCGCTAGCCCCTTGATTGTTCTGTGGGCCAACCTTTTTCCCTGTTGACAACGACTGTGACGTGAATTTGTGATCTTACTTATAAATCAATAATGAAAGAAACTACGTGATAATCTTACTAAGACGGATGTGAAACTTGATTCCAGAGAATTTGTTATAAGCCCTGAAGAAGTCCGGCATCGGACGAAACGCGTCGGCTATCCGCAACTATCAAAAAAAGAAAATAAAGAATAAAAATTGAATAAAAGAAAGAAAATTCAAGTCACTACTTTTGTGTGTCTTTCTGAATATTTGGGAAAACTATCAATTCTGTTCATCTGTATGTTCTTAAAAACTGTTTTTGCAACAAATGTGTAACTTTTGAAGGGTGCTGTCCAACTTTCATAATTAGTTTTTCTGGGCGATAGGTTGCCTATTTCCCTTTAGGCCCGTGTGGGAATCACGTGTCTGGACATAGCACCTTCAGTCTTGACATAGCTGATGGTATTTCAACAGTGGTGCAGTTTTTTCCTCAATTCCCAGTTCTCTTGTCTCATGGGATTTGTTCCCTCCACTTGCTTACAGTTAGAAAGAGGATCATTTTTAGGGCTCTTTGCATGTTTTTCTTAGCTCTTCATCAGAAAGATTCCAGCCACCTTAACTCTTTTCCACTGGCACACCTGAGTAGTCTTCTCAGATCCTCATTCCACAAGCAGATGTTGGTTCCCAGATTTAAAAAGGCAAGATGGGGAGATCTTTCCATCTCAGTTGCTGTTACCAAACTGTGGAATACCCTTCCCACCCGTATCTCAGACGTTGACTCTCTTGGTGTGTTAAAAAAACTGATGAAAACATGCCTTTTCTCTTCCCCTTTCCTCTAGTCTCCTGGAGCTATCTTTGATATCTGATTGGCTAAGGGAGCCTTCCAATAGTGCCTTGACACCTTAGGTTATAGTTCGCTTCATAAATTATTTTCATTTCATTTCATTCATTACCTTGGACTATGGAAATCACAGCAAAACAGAGGCTTTTGGTTGAATGGGGGTCCCCAAGGCTGAGCTCCCTCTGTACTACAGGGACTGCAGGGGCATGTGTTATGCTCATTGTTTAATGTTTTGCCATTTGACACAGCAGTACATGCTTTCCCCTTGTTTTTAAGCAAGTTCAGTGATTTTCCCATTAAGAGATGCAATCATGTTGATGAAATGTTATGTTATGTTATTTTATGTTACGGGAAGTGCTCTTTCACCCGGGAGGGTACCCTGGTAATGAGCAGTTTTGTGTTCCTGGCCCTGCCTATCATAGGTGGATTTATTGAAAAACCAAGTCTTCAGCTTCATGCAGAATTCAAGAAGAGAGGAAGAGGCTTTGATGTGCCGTGAGACCGTTCCACACTTTAGGAGCGATGTAAGAAAGCACCCAGCCTCATGATCTGGTTCTGTGTATATGAATGGGATGTGTGGAGTAGGAGTACTGCAGAGCGGAGGTGTCTGGGTAGTTGGTGGATGGAGATGCAACTGTTCAGGTAGGTGGGACCAGATTTGTGTAATGCATTGAATGTGTGTGTGTGCCTTTGAATTGAGCGCTTTTGTGTATCGGGAGCCAGTGGAATTCCCTGAGGTGTTGTGTGATGTGAGTTCTGTGGGAGGTTAAGGATGAGTCAGGCTGCCGGGTTCTGGATGGTTTCCTGATGGTATGCTTGGTGATCCCAGCATAGACTGTGTTCCCAAAGTCTAACTTGTTAGTGACGAGGGCTTGAGTGACAGTTTTTCTAGTATTGCTTGGGAGCCATTTGAAGATCTTCCTCAGCTTCACCAGGGTGTGGAAGGAGGATGCAGTGACACTACTGACTTGTGCGGTTACGTTCAGTTTGCTGTCAATGATTACTCTGAGGTTTATGGCGTGGGTTCTGGATGGGGTCCAAGTTTGGCTGGCCACCAGTTGCAGTCCCATGGTGAGGAGTTCTTGCTGAAGATCACTATGTTTGTATTGTCAGTGTTGTGCTTGAGACAGTTGGCTTTAATCCAGTTATAGGCTTATGTCATGCGGGCAATGAAATTGTTTCTTGTATTTGGGTCTTGTCCAGGAGGGACAGTATAAGTTGCATGTCATCAGCGTAGGAGGGGATGTTGATATTGTGTGGACAAATAACCTTGGCCAGAGGGATCATGTATGAATTGAAGAGGGTGGTACTGAGCGATGAACCTTGAGGCACTCCACCGATTAATTTACGGGCATTCGAGGAATAAGATGCCAGGATGACATCTTGTGTTTTATTTGTGAAAAAGAAGAAGCAGATTCAGCAGAGAGCAGGTCTTTGGACACCAATCGCAGGTACCTGACGAAGACAGGGTGTGAGACCGTGTCAAACGGTGCAGAGAGGTCCAGGACAATGAGGGCTGTCAGATTTCCTCTGTCAAGGATCATGCGGATGTGGTGGCGATGAATGCTATTTCTGAACTGTGGTTGGGCGTGAATCTGCATTGTGTGTAGTCAAGGAGCTGGTCGTTCCAGAGGTGCTAGATGAGACTTCACTTGAATAACTTCTATAAACCCTTTGCAGGGTATGGTAGGAGGGAGATGGGTCTATAGTTGGAAAGCGTGGCCCACTTGAGGTTTCTGTATCTCGTGGTGATTTTGTTACCGAAGACATTTGTGTGCTTGTTGCTAAGGTCTTTTGAAGAAGTGATGTTGCTGGAAGCAACAGGACACGTGGTGAAGTCTCTGATGATGGCAAAGATTTCCTTGTTGTTAGTGAAGGCGCCAATATGAGCTGCAAGAGCTGTGTGCTTGGTGATCCATTCCTGCTGGTGGTAGCATCGTACGCCTGATTTAACATGTATTTTTCTGCGGTGTTTAGACATTTTCTCCATTTGTACTCCAGTTGCTTACAGTGGCCTGTCTTCCTCGATAAACCAGCTGGCCTGTTGTTGGACTCCTACCATTTGGTTGTGCTTGAGGGGAGCCAAAATTTTTCTGCATGTGGTAATCCAGCTGTTGGGGGCGTGGCTTCGCACGCGAACGACATGGACGCCTCCGGGTAGAGCTCCGCGCTGAGCTTCCCCACCCGGTGCATTTATCCTGTCCAGCGCAGACCACGACCGGCGGAAACTGTCGGCGCCGACGCGGGGGGCGGTCACCCATCATCCCACCAACTTTGGGGAGGATCGGTGCACACGGCCCGCTCCGGGAGCCAAGCTGGGACGCAGCCACGCTCACCACCCCCACGCCCGGCGTGTGCCCAGGACAGCCCGGGGCTCCACTTCTGCTGCTAGGCCCGGAGGTGCACAACGAAACGAAACCGCTACACTATCCGCACAGAAACAGTGAAGACGCGGGAGAGCCCTGCACGGGACGCCAGCGGCACCGGGCATTGTGTGTCGAACCCCTCACCGGCTACTGCGGACTCCGGGACTACATCGGCCGGAGTTACAGACACTCACGCACCTGAACGGCGCTGTGCCACTGCGTGAGGCCGGAGAGGACGCTGGGACCCGAGGACAGCGGAATCGGCCCCCACTGTGAAGCGACTCCTGAGCAGGCGACTAACGAGGGTGAGTGCCGGAGGCCTGGGCGGAGGAGAAGACTGGGGCCGGGGGCGCTGACAGCCGCCCCTAGAGACTGCTGTGACGGAGAGGCCCGACCATCCGGTGCGAGGGGACACCCGGTGGGGCCGGGCGGCGTTGACGGTGCCCCGCCGACCCTGACCGTGACCGGCGCTCCGGATTTGCGCCCGGTGGGCGGCGCACGCTGCCTCGACGTCCGAAGAGAACCCAGACCACTCCGGGGCTCCACGCACACGGATAGGCCAGAGGGAGAGGCCTACGCATTATAACTGCGGCGCTGGCCACGCTCACCGGCCACGCCACATAAAGCCCCTAGCTTGCCTCTGTGGACATTGGACCCATGCACACTGCTGCCCTTGGCACTGCGAGACGCAGGCGAGGTAGCTGAGGCCCGGAAGCCGCGGAGACGGCCCCCCGCCGGCGCCGGCGCTGGGCGACAAGTCCACACACAGCCCATGAGCGACCCCCAGCCTGTGGACAGCACGGACGGATCCAGTGGCTGGCAGGGGTGAGAGACGGGTACCTGGGCAGAGAGGACGCCTGGGGTCGAGAGCACTGGCGACTGCACTAGATGATACCTCACATGCCAACCGGCGGGCCAAAAAAGGAGGCCCCACTACATGTGACTAAGGGTTGTCCGGGCACAGCGGGCACAGCAAGCGCACCGGCACGGCGCCCACGACACCCCATTTAACGGCGGATCCCCACGAGGTGTGCCAGGCCCTGAGAGGCCGCCTGTCGTGACATCACATCTCTGCTCCACTCCCACGCAGCAGCGGCAATTCATCTGAGGCGGGGCGCTGTGCTGCCCGCGCGCTGAGGCCCGGAGTCGGGAGGCTGCCTACTCAACGTGCCCTGCCTGGACGTCCACGGACCTGAGCTATATTACGCCCCGCTGACGCGGACCTCACCGTTGCAGTGGTGCCCGTGCCCTGGCACAGATGTCTACTGGGACCAGGGCCCGAACCGGAACCAGTGGCACCAATCCCAAAGGCAAGATGGACAAAACCGGGAAGGGCTCTGACCCGGATCAAACGGCGGCGAAGCTGGACACCATGTTGGCGGCGATGGAGCGGCTGGAGGAGTCCATCCAACTGACGCGCACCTCCTTAGCCACAAAGATAGATGGAGTGGTCATAGACCTGACACACTTGAGAGCAGACCACAAGAAGCTCGCGGACCGCACTGTCTCCCTGGAAAACGATGTGAAGGAACTCCGACCCCAGTTCAACCAATCGACCAAACACATCCAAGACCTACTAAATAGGGTGGACTTCTTGGAAGATAGAGCGGAGGATGCGGAAGGCAGGGCGCGAAGGAACAACGTGCGCCTTGTAGGCATTCCGGAAAAATGGGAAGGGAAGAACCCGGAGGAACACATGGAACAATGGCTGCGAGGCCTGCTACCGGAGGGATCGCTCTCCCCATACTTTGTGATAGAACGTGCACACCGCGTCCCCGCCAAACCACTGGCAACAGGCTCTAATCCGAGACCCATGCTGCTACGTATCTTGAATTACAGGGACAGAGACTCCATCCTGAGAGAAACACGCAAGCTCCAGGAGATCAGGATAGAGAACGCATCGGTGATGTTCTTCCCGGACTACACTGTACAAGTACAGAGGCGGCGACACGACTTCCTGGAGGTGAAAAGACGGCTAAGGCAACAGGGCCTGCAATATTCACTGCTGTTCCCCGCAAAACTAAGGGTAGTGGCGGGAGAGCGAACCCACTTCTTCACTGACCCGACCGAGGTGGAGGCATGGTTAGACAGCGGCATAGGCACGGACCCTGAGACCATGGCGGGTCCTGCGCCCAGGAGACAGAATGGAAACGCCCGGAGGAGACGCAGGCCGCGCCGGAGATCGAGATCTGCTACACGAGGAGCGGCGGGGACAACCCCCCCGGAGGACACCCGACAGCAAGAGAAGCAAGACGCCCTTCGCCTAGTCATGGAACTGAGCTCTTCCCCTGTGCAGAGCGAGACAGCGGGAGGCAGCCAGCAAGACCCTCCCAGTGATGATGAAGCCATATATGGCATACCAAACTCACAAGGCTCGGAGGAAAGACCGGACGTCACGCCCCAGACGGCGGACTATATTGGCTGAGAGCGCAACACAGAAAAGGGACATGACTCGGAAGACACCACTGCGGACGCGGAGGAGCGTACAGACATACATTCACCCCATGCCGAGTGAGAGAGTCGACACTACATTTTGCTTGTGGGGTGCATGCGGATCTGGGGGCCCCTGCAGCGCTCCTGGCCCCCGGACATGTCTCCGGCGCCCAATCCCGGCTAGCAAATACATCCGGAGAAGATGCTCCTGAACACTGCCATCATGGGACACGTAACGTATAGTGAATTGGTGCATGTGTGTATGGGGACCCGCAATTGCAAGGATGTTTTTTGTACTACCGAACATTCGCCGGGTGGGTGGAGGCTCTCCATGGGCAGACATTGCTGGTTTGCTACCACGATCACGGTGCGCCTTGCACACCTACCCCCTTTAGACTTAGACATTGTTACTCTCCTTGAGAGTATGGACGGGAGCACGTTCCGCACCCGACCTTTTGGTATTCTATATGTTCACCAAGTTCGAAGGTTCATTTTCCCCCTTTTTTGTACCCTTACCCCCTCCCCTCCTTCCATTGCTGGGAAGTGTGGTCACGGGGAGGCTGCTGTGGTGTGGTGCTGGGATGGGCTGTCTAGCGGTGGTGTGGGGCGTGGGGGGTGGCGACGGGAGGGTGGGGAGCGGACCGACATTGAGTTACTGTAATGTCTGCCATTAAGATATGCACGTGGAATGTCAGGGGCATGCACACTCCATCCCGGCGCTACCAGATATACTCCTACCTCAAGCGCCATCACATACAGATAGCTCTCCTACAGGAGACGCACCTCAGTGACTCAGAAGTCTGCACTCTACGCCGCCGATGGCGGGGGCAACTGTATGCCACGCGCCATTCGTCTTACGCCAAGGTATCATTATTATGGGTCAGACCAGGCACACCATGGGCGATGTCGGACACACACATAGATCCCGGGGGAAGATTTGTAGTTGTCCATGGCAGGTTAGACGGGAACCCACTGGTGCTGGCCTCGATATACGCACCTAACACAGGCTTGTCGACTTGGCGACTTTCCTGGCGCACCATCCACCACTCTAGCTCCTTGGCATGGTGTCCCATGGGTGTTGGGTGGGGATTATAACGGCACATTGGATGTGGCTCTGGACCGTTCGCACCCCCCGCCATCCAGCTCACATGCTCAGACTACCGCAGACACCCTACAGGCATGGTCCACACAGTGGGGCTTACAGGACGCTTGGCGGAGCCGCAACCCACACACCAAGGCCTACTCGTTTTACTCTGGGGCACACGCTCTTCATGTCAGATTAGACAGATACATGGTCACTAGTGACATCTTGCCACACGTCACGGACACCTGCTACATGGGCCGCACGCATTCTGACCACAATCCCCACACTCTGAGTATAGCGTGGGACTGCCCCCGACCCCCGACGCCCACTTGGTGGCTCCAACCTGACCTGCTCCTAGACGGCCATTTCCGAAGCTCCATTAGCGCACAGACAGCGCAGTATTTTGAAGACAACACGGGCACAGCGTCATCCCCGCAGATCGAATGGGACGCATTTAAAGTGGTCCTCAGAGGGCAATGTCTGGGCACACAAGCCCTCTCACGCCGCCGCATAGAAGCCGACCTCAAACGCCTGGAAACAGACCTGTTGCGGGCTGAACAGGAAGCAGCTGACGGTGATGACACCAGACTATTGGAAGCGCGTGCGGAGCATGACAAACTAATGGACAGCCTGAAGCATGTTAACTTCGCGGCGCACTCGGCTCGCACACATCACACTGGCGATAAACCTGGCAAATTACTGGCTTGGCTGATACAACGCGAGGAACGAACGTCCCCCATCACTGCGATACACCCCCCCACCGGCCCAGCGGTATACACCCAAGCGAAGATCCATGACGCCTTTATAGCGCACTACCAAACACTGTATGAGTCACGTCTATCGGACCCGCACCCGAACATTGCCGATTACCTCGGCGGACTCACGCTGCCTGCCCTCACGGCGGATCAGCAGGGCGACCTTGGGTCGCCATTGGAGGCGGATGAGCTGCGCGACGCCATCTCCGCCCTCTCGAATGGTAAAGCACCCGGACCGGACGGCCTACCGGCTGAATACTATAAGGCATGCTCCGACATCTTGATCCCGGAGCTCCTCAGAATGTTCTCGGCGGCGTTGGATGACTCTGCCCTGCCCACATCCATGAATGAGGCAACACTGGTGTCACTCCTCAGACCCGGCCGGAACGCCACACTCCCCGGCTCGTACAGACCTCTGGCGCTCCTGAATACGGATTATAAGATCCTAGCGTCCTCCCTGGCTAGGCGACTGGCGCCACTGGTGCCATCCCTAGTGCACAGTGACCAAAACGGCTTCGTGCCCACTAGGTGCACGTCCCACAACATCAGGAGACTGTTTCGGGTGCAGGAATATGCGGTGCGAGACTGGCCAAGATCAGGATGCCTAATTCTCGATCTCGAAAAAGCATTCGACTAGGTTGAGTGGCCATATCTGCGGGAGGTGCTGAGCAAATTTGACCTGGGCGATAACTACATCGAAATGGTCGGCCTACTATATAGGAGCCCGGAGGTGCGCGTCCGCACAGGCAAGCTACTGTCGGACGCAATCAAGGTCAGGCGGGGCACCAGACAGGGATGCCCGCTGTCCCCGCTTCTTTTCTCGCTGGCGATTGAACCTCTCGCTGAGATCCTGCGTAGTAGCGGGGCGAACTGGGGCATACCGCTAGCTGACGGCACACACGTGGTCTCGCTGTATGCTGACGATCTACTACTGTATTTCAGAGACCTCGCGAATCTACCGCAGGAACTTTCGGGCATATTCCGGACCTTTGAAACCATGTCTGGACTCAGAGTGAACTGGGCGAAATCGGGAGCGTACTCCTTTGCACCCGACGTCCCGAACCCCGGAATCAGCATCGGCGGGGAACAACTGCCGTGGCATGACACTGTGTTCAAATACTTGGGAATCTATGTCTACAGATCACACCCTGACATCCTGGATGGCAATCTGACACGCGCCATCACATCCATCAGGTCACAGATAGCCTTTTGGAAGACTCTCCCACTCACAGTCCCGGGCAGGGTCACATTGACGAAAATGATAGTGTTACCCAGGCTCCTCTATTACTTTGCCAACACACCAGTGTATGTCCCGACCCGCACTTTTAAAGACTTGGAGTCTATGCTCAGGGAGTTGATCTGGAATACCGGACGACCCAGAGTGGCGCTAAATAAGCTGTACGCACCGATCGAGGCGGGCGGCCTCGTGGTGCCCAATCTGGAGCTCTACTACCTAGCGGCGAAGCTCCAGTGGGTGACTGCCTGGCTCTCGGGCAGGAACCTGGCAGACACGGCCTCGTCCGAGGACTCGCTCACCCTCCTGCAGATACACACATTCTTCCACCCATTGGCGCGCACAAAACACCGTCCACAATTACATATGGACGTAGCGGTGAAATGTTTTAACAGAAGTCTGCGGCTCACTCCTGGACACGCCTAAAACGACAACCATTGTCACGGAAGCCGCGCTGGAGCACTGGACGAGCTCGGGAATCGAAACCATGGCGGACCTATATGCCGATGGCGCCCTGATTCCCTTTGCGACGCTGGCCGACGACACGGGTGTTCCCGCGGGTCAATTCTTACAACACGCATCCATAGTAGCGGCATACACCCGACGATGGGGTAACATCACAGCCGAGCCCCCCACACATCAATTGATACAGCACCTCCATGTCATGGGGGATGGTACACACGTGGTACATTGGTTAACTCAAGCCTTATTGACACACACACACCATACCCTACAACCCCTACGTGCTAAATGGGCAGATGACAGAGGGAGGGACTGGACAGACAAGGAGTGGGCGATGGTGCTTGCCAGCCCCAAAAACGTCCCTCGTAACGCACGCTTCAAGGTGATACAATTCTATGTGTTACACAGGGCATACCTCTCGCCAGATAGAATTAACCAATATTTCCCGGGTGCCTCGGCTGGCTGCCCAAGGTGTGCGCTGACCGGAGCGGATCTGTTACACATGTTGTGGCTATGCCCGCGGATACAATCATATTGGCGGTCTGTGCTATTGATCCTTGACCATTGCACGGCTATGCCACTACCACACACATGGGAGGCATGCCTGCTGGGCCTCTATAAGAGGACCACCCTCGATAGAATCCCCTCCCGTTTCTGGGATCTGGGCCTCATTACGGCCAAAAGACTGCTCACTAAACATTGGAAACGCGCGACCCCACCCTTGATACCACATTGGCGCGCCTCCCTAGACACCTGGGCCAGGGCAGAAAGCATAACCCTCCATAACGAAGAGACGGCGGGATTGCGACAGTTCCCAATAGCAGCACTGTGGGACGACATGCTCAGCGCCTTCCACAGTGACAGGCACACACTGGGAGATCACACACCTACCAACTCCCCCGAGAGGGATGGGGACACGATAGAGGACCAAGCCGACGCACATAGCGGCCCTGACATCTCTTGCACAGCCCCCCACGCACCCCCCTGAAAAAGCGTTCATCTCGCTATCAGTCAGGCCACACTCTGGCTGGCGAGAGGACGGCCTACACGCCACTCCCGCGCCTGGCGTCTCCTGCGGGACTCCCCGCGCCCCCCCCCACCCTCTACACACTGCGGGCGTCATCCGACCGGCGCACCGGTTGACCTCCCTAAAACCAGCTCTTGTTGCGACACCCCCACGACGTCACGCGAGACATGTAGCTGGCCTTACTGACCACACTCTATCCCTTCCTCCCCCCCCTCCTCTTTCCCCTGTTCACCTGTTCATGCAACGGAGCACATGAGACAGAATTGACCTTGCTGTGATCACACTACGAATCGCTGGGTGGCAGTGAGGAGCATAGTACGCAGCACACCGCGACACTACCTATCTCTTTGTGAATTTGATACAAGCGAGTTATGCTTCCACTTTTCTCCTCCCCACACGCCATTGGCGCGTGTTGACTAGACTGGGATTGGCCCGAATCACACCCATCATGACCTTCGGTGGCGCCCTTCCCCTATGATACCCCACTGGCCGCGCACCTGAGACTTGTGCAGAACCACACTCACACTCACACGTAAAAGCACCGCTGCCTCGAACTTCAGAGGCTTCCATTGTCCTGGTGGATGGTCAGGGGTGAAAAAAGATGCGGGCGACTCGTATTGGTGGGGAATGCGGAAACAGACTGTTAAGTGTCACCATTACTGCTCTCCTCCCCATGCCCTTCTTTTTTTCCTTTATAGCAACACTGGAAGAGCTTCGAGATGATGGTACAATGCAATGTTCCCACTGTATTTGCTCCTTGCTGTGATTCATATTAATATCTGTTGTCTCGCCCTATACTGTATACAGCTCTGTATTGTTGCTATATGTTGAAATAACAATAAAAACATTCAAACAAAAAATGTGGTAATCCAGCTGTTGAAGATCTCAATGACTTTTGGAAAGTTGCTGGTGCCCTCAGGTCCATTGCTCGGAGAGGGCGGAAGCCCATTCCTCTTCTGAGATGCTTCTGCAGCTTCAGCAGGGTGTTCCGGTGCTGGTAGGTTTGTGGTTGTTCGGGATGAGTATCTTGAAACTGACAAGCGCATGGTCTGTCCTGGCCATAGTTGCTGGCTTGTTAATTGTGACTTTGCTGAGGAACAAATCACGGCCAATAGGTGTCCAGCAGTGTGGGTGGGTTCAGTAGCATGCTGGGTGAGGCCAAGTTTTGCGAGATTTTCAAGAAGGGGCATAGAGTTTAGGTCGGTGCAGCCCATTAGGTGAAAGTTAAGGTCTCTGAGGAAGATGAAGGCGCTGGCATTGATGGTGAGGGGGCAACGAAGTTTGTGTTGTTGTTAGCAAAATTGGTGCGGAGTCCTGGTGGTCTGTACAGGAGGGTTTTACCTAAGGAGAAATTGGCTGTGATCGGTTTCTTGAACATGAGGTGTTCCATGTACCTGGTGGAGGTATCAGAATAGGAGGTGTAGTTGATGGTATCTTTGAATATGATGTTTACTCCATCACTGGCTGCTGGGGAGCATACATGCGATTATGGAGTGTTGTTTGGGTGGTGTTTAGTCTTTATGAGTGAGAGGCTGGGTTGTGGGAGTGGAGTGCTGGGTGCTTTTGGTGTGGGAGTGGTAGATGTAAGTTCTGGGTGAGTGCATGAGAAACTGCAGCAGGCGCATGTAAATGCTCCTTCCGTGTTGTGTGGTGTGGTGTGGCAGCAGCGCAGCGAGTGCCAGCGGAGTCAGGAGCAAGGAGGAGAACAGCGGGCAGCGTTGGGTATCTGGAGAACCAGGGTTCCTGATGCTGGGCACGGTCCAGGCTCAGACAGGCACAGACAGGCTTGCTTTTGTCACATCAGCAGTGCACCCACTTCACGTGTCCGCTATGTATCCACACTGCAGCCACCAATAAATAGGTCCTAAGAAGAGGGGGAAGGGCAGGATACCATGGGTGGAAACCCAGTGAAGTTACTTCCTGTGCAGATGGAGAATGGGAAATCCAGTGATGTCCTCTGTTGATATGCAATTGAAAATGAAATATTTTGGTTGGATTCTTTTAAAGACGGTTTTGGTGAGAAACCAGTGATGTCACTTTCTGTACAGATGTTTGATGACAAATCCAGTGATGTCACTTCCTGTGCAGATAGCAGATGGCAAATCCATTAATGTTACTTCCTGGGAAGATGGCATTAGGAAATGAATAAATGCCAGCATGTGCTTTCTTCTAGCAATTAAGTGCAGAGGTACATCTAATGAGTCAACTATAAATGTAGACTTGCCAATTTACATACTGTTACCATGTGTCATACAATATCACAGTGGAAGAGAAGGTGAGATGGAAATCCCTTTATTGAGTGAGTTTCCAGCCCATCTTCAGAGGCTCTAAGCACCCCCATTAGATTTTGGAAACACCCAGGACATCAGTATCACCCTAAGCAAACTTTTGTTTTTTTGGGGTGGAGGGGTGAGGGACCTGGTGGTGTCAGAAGTGTCTTTAAAGCCATTCACGGCATGAAACCTCACCCCCCTGTCATGCCCTGAAGCCCCACTCCTTACACAGTTGATTTTCTCTTACATAGGCAGATCTGGCAAACAGCAACAGTTTATATTAACATACTTACATAACAGAGCTAGGACTCCCAGACCTGCCAACACACACAGTGCTGCCGTTCGTCAGATTATATTATCTCTATTCATAAAGTCACCTGGTGACGAGCCAATATCACATGGTGAGCACAGGATAAGCTCGAAACCCCTACATGGTTCCAGCCTATGTGTTGGAGGCTTTGCGTGATTATAAACCATCACGCATTTTAAACGCCCCCCAAGGCGGCTTCAGAAGCATTTGTTTCTGCCTTTGGTAGGGAGAGGACAGGCTTCTTAATCCATTGTACTTTTAAGCCATGACCCCTCTACATTGTACCAACCCTTCCAGGTCTGTTTAGTCAGTGATAAGCTGAAAACCTCTCTGCCCCCACACACAAGTCTCTACATCACTCGCATAGTGAAAAGGTTTTCTAGGTTGGCAGGTCTGGTCTCCCAAGTATCCAATGTTGGGTGAGTGAAGACTTTGTGCTGTTTTCTTGGTGGTCCCTAAACCAGATGATGCAAAGGCAGCCATTTATACTGTACTAATAATTATGACTGTTACCCTCTCCATCACATTGTGCTTCTACTTCCAGGGGAGCTTATTTCAACACATGTCGTGCCTGTGCTTTCCTACCCTACATTGACTGCTCCTCTGACCTCACTTCCTGCCCAGCCATCTGAAGGAAGTGGTATCCAGTGTTCTTGATTTGGACCTGGTAATGATTTCTGGCTGAAGGGCTGTGGTGCGATAACATTAAAACTCCTCTTCAACCTTGTAAAGGGCACTAATCCATGAGTTTTGGTAACTTGTAATGCCACCTATTGTCTCGTTAGAAGATGACCACACACAAAAAAATGTTTACTAATCTGATTCTGTGGGGTACTGCCCTTTTCCATCTAAGAGATGCCATTCAGCAGCCACACACAGGTCAAGAGAAGAAGCATACAGTGTATGATGGTGTCAAGAATTTAAATCGACCGGCTTTTGGATCGTGTCCGCGTAATACAGGACGGTGGGCTATTATTTTAGCCCACACTATTGCTATTTACATATTGGGGCGACTGCTACCCCTGTGATTATACCTCCGGACTTCCACGGAGTATAACAGGCCACCACTTTGGCACAGTCACTCATAAGTAGATGTTGAGGTGATCTGAGCTAAACCTCCAAATCTAAACGGAGGAGGGGAAATGGATATTTATACTTATTGATTATGTGCATATATGCCGGGATTCGCTGTATGATCTGACCCACGTGTTAATACAGAGCCCTGATGAAGTTCGAAAGAACGAAACGCGTTGCCTGTGGTGCAAATTTTAAGAAATTAACTTATGGAATAAAGGATATTTTTGGATACACTTAAAGCTTCCTTTGACTTCATCCCTGGTGCACCATCCCTACCCTCACGTTTTGTCTAATTCTCAGTGGAGCGAAAGTGTGTGCACGGAAAAAAGGACTTTATTTACTGTGGAATAGAATTGCTGGACCGTGGTCAGCCGCATTGGTCTTTTGTAACAAAATATGAAGGTGTCAAGAATAGCCTTTGCAGAGGCTGTGGATGTATCTTGATATAGCAACAGCATGGTAGAGGTGAGTAGGTGCTCCTTGTTAAGACTAGGTCTGGGCAGAATTTCAATTACGCTTGCGTAATTTCAGTAATTCAGCGTTACTCTGTGACATAAAATTAATGATCCTTATGCAATTACTCATGCTTGCATAATTAAGAGTAATTTGGGGAAAAATCCTAATGCCAGAGCAAATTTGGTGAATGCAAGCAGCTGCTTGTGCTATTTCTTAGAGCCAAATGCACCCTGGTGTCCATTTTTTATGCAGGGTGCATTTTGCGCTAAGAAAATACCCCTAGTGTTGGTAGTAAGTTGGGGGACATCACACTCCAAGAGCCCATTTAGCGAGTGTGAACGGTCCTTCACAATAGCTATTCGTGTTCTGTTGCATTTAGTGCCATTTCATACATTTTGGACGCAAGTGGACAATGTTGCGCTATGAAATATCACTAACTGCTTCTCATGTAATTCAAGCATAATGTCACAGAATTTTGCGGTAATTCTGCTTGATTACGCAACACCGAATTGCGTGAGATACGCCCAAACCTAGTTAAGATTACCCATGTCCGCGAGGGTGTGCCTTGGAGGCCGGAACTGAACACTTGGGCTGTATTGATTGCTGGTTTAAGTTACTCTGCTGGACTTCAATATTTGATTAATTTGTTATTGTTTATAAAAAACATGTGGTATGGTGACCTTATCAGTGCCTCGTGCAGGTAGTGCTTTGCTTATCGCATGGTGCTGTATTACTAAGTCGCCGTCCGACCTCAGGGTTGTGGACTGAATGGCTGTGTACTACTAACTAATCCACCTAATGCTTCACCTTTTACCTACATGTAAACAATTGAACTGCACCAATTATCTTCTGACATATCACAATAAAAAAAAAAAATTTTTAAAAAAGATTACCCATGTCCAACTCTGAAATTTAAGGGACGGCTCACCTTTCAGAGCCCTGTTGTCACAATTATTTTTTGCTGAAAATGCCCTGTTATAAGGTTAGGAGACATTTTTGGTCCTACAGTTATTTATTGAAGTGTGGTAGTTCATGAGAAGAAAGCAAGAATCTTTCTCCATGTTGCCACACCTGCTTTTGAAAGTAACTTACATAGATTTGGAATCTGTCACTCACTATGGCTATCTGGCAATTATTGCTTCCTCTCCTGATTCCTGGCAACCAGAGGTGACTAAAAGCCCAAGGATGCGAGCTCAGCCCTCAGGTGACATAACCACATTTTGAAGGCTGTTTGGTCGTTATTGAGTCGCAGGGCATTTGGAGGTGTGTTGAGCAAAGGTAGCATTGATAGTAAATGATGAAAATGAAATCTTGCAGATATTGTTAGGTCTGGGCCACAAAGGAAGTATTGGTAGTAAATGATGAAAGTTAGATCTTGCAGATATTGTTAGGTCTGGGCCAGGTATTTCTATATCCATTTGGAAACTCTATTTATCCTTAATGTTTGTGGAGGCGGTAGCTGCACTTCCACTCCTTATGTCATGTCAATTTTTGTGGAGTAGTTCTCATGTATCAATGTCATGCAATTGAAGGAGGTCAGTGTGCGTGTTTTCTATTTACCCCTTTATGACCAATCTACGTAAATGCGGTATAATCTTCCCTTCCATAGACATGGAGGTCAAGCAGTCGAACCTGCTTCCTAGATTTTACGACACATGCATAGGATTTGATATTATTTTAATACTTTTTACTGTTTTCTTTCCTACATGATGTACACAAACGATAGTTCATTGACGATGTACATTTATTCAATGTACTGTGTATTGTCTCGACAGAGCTTTTTGTTTGACAATTGTGTAGCATAAAGTCTGATACTGTGATGTCTTGTGTCTTGGATTCATCGGATTTGATGGCTTTAAACTAACAAATCTATTGAATGTACTCACCTAAAACTTGTTAAAATATATATGTGCAGCAAATTGTAAACTGCATATGACTGAGGTTATTTTCACAGTACACTCTCCACATTTGTTCTGCATATCTTCAACCAGAGGATTTCTTTGACAGAGGAAACAACAGACTGGTCTTTTAAAAGAGGGGTACAGGAAAGGTGTTGGCACCACTAAGATCGCCACGTGACGGGCTAAAGACATATGCTTAATCTATGTCTATAGACCATTGATATGGGTAGTTTCCAAGATGCTGAAGCCAAAAAGCTCAAAAACTGATATTCACATTTTTGGAGCCAATTAATCTCAGTGGCTAGTCAACACCGTGCCTAGCAGCATCCTAGAGCCCTGCCCATCCCTTCTGCCACGGGTCAGGAGCCAGAGAGTGATTCTTGGTGCTTTCTTCACTCTGATCCATCAAATAAAACCTTTAAAAAATTACTTTTCTCAGTTAAATCTGTTGATGATTATCCTTTTTTATTTCTTGCTCATTAGATCCAGGTGGTGGTCAGTCTTGTCAGCTCATGATTCTAATTCTGCAATGACATTTATCTGGGTTTCACAGATGTCTTGGGCACCATCTATGGCGTATTAATACCCTGCAGCTCGACTGATCTGAATCGAAAGTCCTCTATCTTCTGAGCTCTGGTCTCCTGTGAGAGAGCGCAAACTGATTTAAATGTATGAGTACATCACACTTACCTGTAGTAAGCACAAATCATGAGGAGAAATGCCATGAGTGCTAGTAGTATCTGCAATTATATTCTGAATGTATAGCTAATGTAGAGATTTAAGTAGAAGTGGAACTAATACAGAAATGTGTGACGTTATATGGTTTTAGTAGATGTGTTTATTTTGAATCCATGTCGTGAAGCTGTTAAAACATAAGTTGGTATGCGGTTAAACGCAGAATGTGGTAGGCCTCAGGGCCAGAGCTGGAGGGAAAGGGAAGGTGGTTCTTTTCACGACACAGATTATTTTAATGTTTTTGGTCATTGCATTAAATAGGCCATGATTTATAGAAATGTTTACTTAATAATAGAATAAGAGTATTAACATGCTTTAATTAAATGAAGAAGTTGAATGTTATAATCATGATGAGAAATATTGTAGGCCTGAAATGTTTTAGCATTGATTTACACGTACATGTCTGGGCTGAGAAATGTTGCAAGCCTTTTTCTTTTAGAAGTATATGAGAGTTGGGTTCTTGGCTACAGATATCTGTCTGCAACAGGAAAGGGGGGATCCAATTATAAATGAATGAATAGAGGTCTGTTCAGTAGACGGCCCAGACATGGAGGAGGGTTCTGGAATGTTTAAGGGGTATCAGCGGGCCGGAGAAGAGCCTGAGAAGCAAGGTCAACTCTAACGCATGAGGCCCAAGACAAAGCATCATGGAAAAAGCCAGAAGTTGCACCACGTGAGGGGCGTTCCGCAAGGGGCGTCTCAAATGTTGTTGACTGTTTTGTATTAGGGACAGCACCCCTGGGTGGAGTTAGAGCAGAGACCTGAGGACCCTTTAGAGAGCGGATGGGTAGGCAGTGAGGGGTCATGACTGGAGAACTATAGGTTTTCACCAAGAGACTTAGAGTGGGTGACTTCCCTTGGGGGTCATTCACTGCTGACACCTTTGTTAGGTTGGGATTTGGTTAAGTAGGGATACCATCTAGAACAGGGTAGGGACGCCTAACCTGTGTGTGTTTTCCTCCAACCTAAATGAAGGAGAGATATGCGTCTATGCTGATAGCTTTATTATTCTTAGAACTTGTGTTAGTGATTTCTGTTGCTCGTCTGAGGGCTTTTCGAGAGCACATGTATGTAATTGGACCTGTGTATCTCGTGAATCTCATTCTGAGATGCCTGTATTTGCAGCTCATTATATCTTTACAATAAACTTTTGAAAACTAGAAGTTGTCCGTGATCTTTGGGAGTAGAGTCCTTTCTTGGGTGAACTAACTTGGAAATAGGTGCACTTTCTTTCCTTACAGACAGGCAACAAAGGTTCAGTCGACCAGATCGAGGTTTGGATCAATAGATATAAGGTATCGATCAAAATCTCGCCCTTTCAGTTGGTAGCTATAGAGGATGGTTGCCTTCTTGAGGACGGTGACCTAGGCCAGGTTAGCTTACCCCAAGGCCCCTAGAAATCGATGATCGGAAGAACAGCCCGCAGAAGAAGATCCGGATGACGTGAGACAGAAAAAGCAGCAGTATCGGTTGAGAGTGAGTATAAAGGGTTATGCGTGTTAGATTGCGGTGTTTTGTATTGTATCTATGTTGTAATGTCTGGCGGAGTTGAATGTCTGTAGAGAGACTGTGGAACAGGTTGTGAGCGCGCGCAACCGGTGGAAATCTTAAGTTCAAGGAGAGCTTAAGTGGTTCGGGTGTATCGGACACCCAGAGTAATTGTCAACTAGTGTGAAGGGGGTCATGAGGTACCATTGATCACCCGAGAGACCGAGATAGGGGGAACGTAAGAGTGAGTGCGTGAGTAACGGACGCTGGTCGGAAGTTACTGTGTGTGTAAGCAACCTATCAGAGAGACGATACATCTCGTCAGTTGTGTTGACAATTACAGATAGACTGTGGACGTACAGTCGAGAGAAGTGACCGCTTGGTCGGAAGTAGTCATTTTTCGTTGTATGAATGGGACGCATGCATAACCGGGAGACGAGTTGAGAAAGGAGGGGTGCTGCTGCGAAGCGGAGAAAAGAGACGTCAGGTGGTGTCGCGCAGTGATTGGCTGACCGGAGAAAGACCGCGCTGTGATAGGCCAGCTAGCGAACACGTCAGACAGGGTCGCGACGTGATTGGCCGACAGGAGAAAGACCGCGCTGTGATAGGCCAAGCTAGCAAAGCCGCGACAGGATTGGTGGATTGTCATCAGGAAGTAAACAGAGTAGCGAGGCTGGATTTTGTGCGCATAATTATGAAGTGTTTTAAGTGGCTGAAAGCGATGTTTAAGAAAGAGAAGCGGGGATCGTATGAAGGGGAAGAAGCCCCGCCGGAGGGTACGCCAGCACGTTACATGGCAGTAAATGTTGGGTTGCATACGATCCTTTGGATATCAGAGTGGAGTAAGATTACTGAAGGAAATGAGGAACTGACGTTCCCGAAGTACGGGACGTTCAGATTAGAGGTGTTACATCGATTAAAATCAGTCATGACCTCAATGAGACCCTTGCCTAGACCAACCCAGTTTGAAGCTCTTGATGCATGGCTTAGGGCAGCGCATGAAAAGAATATGAACAGACGACAAGAAAGGGTGAAACGATCGGTAAGGGCAGTACAGGATGCCAGGTGGGATGCGGATGCTAAAAGATGGAGAGTGCATAATTTGGAAATAAATAAACTGTACCCAGTGTTAGAGGCGCCCGTAAATAAAACCCCCCTGGAAGAAGATGATGAGAGCGAAACAGAGGATAGCTTGATAAACAGATTATTGACAGACAGGCCACCCCCGTATAATAGAGCAGGGGGAGAGGTCGAGAAGAGTGAAGGAGAAAAGGGGGGCAATGCAGGAGAGCATAGACCGCTTCCCAGTTCAGAGTGGGATCCTGAGCCAAAGAAAGAGCTGTCCCAGCCTAGTCATGTGCAACAGGTAGTCGGTAGGTTTGTGGTACAAAGAGCGCCGGAAACGGAAAGCGCCACATCCTACCCATTACCAGATGCACTACAGGTACCTGTCACCATAGGTCCTATAATATCGATATATGACCAAGAGAGAGCAAGAGGGGAAGAACGGGTACGGAAAGACAGAGAAAGAGCAGAGAAGGCAAGGAGGAACGATACCACTAATTCCCCAAGTCAGATGCCGATACCCAGAGAGTGGAGTACACCGATGCACACAGCAGGGGACCCAGGAGGAGATCCTGGGGGCCCTAGATGGCCAATGGATCTGAGGGGATCTGGACGAAAATCCTTTCAAGAGCTAAATGAGTACATGAAGCAGTGGGATGAGGCAGTGAAGGCTCAAAAGAGCATCAATGCTGCGGAAGCTGAAAGGGAAAGTCAGGACAGCCGAGCTCGGACTCACTGCGGGGCTGGGGAGAGCAGCCCGGAGTGGGACTGTAGAGGGAGTAGGGGAGTCACCCATTGGGCCCGGAGTGGAGGTAGAACAGACCTGGAAAACGGGGGCCCCGGGAGTGAAGGGGTGGCGCGCCCAATACTCAGTGAAGGGGAGAGGAGAGCACAAGAGTACAGAAACAGCTTTAAATGTCCACACTGTGTGCCCGGCACCAGAGAACTGAATGGGAGTTGTGAGAGGTCGCACCATAGACCCTGTGATGATGGAAATGAGCGCAGTCCAGGGAATATGGGGAACCAGGAAGGATCGTATCGGATACTGAGCGATACGAGGCAAAGGGAGTGTAGCGACCAGAGGGAAAATAACAGAGAGATGTGCGGTGAGAGGAGAGAAGAAGATGAGAGTGGGCAGAGCAAGAGTAGGGGTAACAGGCCCGTGTTCCATCACCTTCCAAGATCGGATGGCCGAGCATGGGACCTGGAGAGATGGGAGCAAGGGAGGCCACCCATTAACTCTCCCGAGCCCAAACGTAGAGCTCGGAGTTGGGATGGTAGGGAGACCAGCGAGCCCCCTTCGAAAGACATATTGCGAGCTGAGATAAAAGCCAAGAGACTCGATGTCTCCAGTTTAAGGTCAGACCTGGATGACATGGTAGATGGTACCCTGCCTTTAGAAAGAATGGAAATGTATGAACAGGATGAAATACTGTATATGGCGAAAGACATTACTCGAAAAGCGAGAGCAGTCCATGAGAAGTTAGTCGAACTAGCAGGCAAATATATGGTGGACTTGTCAAGAACCAAAGCATTACAGGGTAACCACAGGCTACATTACTCAGATCGAGACCTAGATGAGAGGAGAACGATTGGGCTGAAAACACACATAAGGGAACTGATTACTGGAATAAGGACATGGAGGGCACTAGATAAGTGGGAAGAGAGGTGGTCCAAGAAAGGGACCGGCAGGAGAAGCATGATTGGTATGACACCAGGACAGCAGGGAATAGAAGCTTACCCTTTGCGTGAAGTTGCAAATGGGAACTATGTACATGTCCCTTGGAGTAGGGGAGATTTAGCTGCTTTTACCACCTCTTTCCCCAAATTACGTGAGAGCCCAGTGGAGTGGTACAAGCAAGTGGAGAGATTTGTAAAAATCTCAAAGGTCCTTTGGATAGATCTGAACACGCTGTTTGACATTGTAGTACCAGGCGATCTGTGGACAGCATGCAAGGTTAGCGCTGAGTGGCCCACGACGGAGCCAGAAAGGGATGCCAAGACTAATGGGCCGTCCGAGATTGTGATGGCAAAATACGAGAGAGTGATGACTTGGCTGAAAGAGAAGGTGCCAATGCAAGACATAGATTGGGTCAGAATAGACCGAACAAGACAGGAACCCAAAGAGACAGTTCATGAATATTACGAGAGATTGCTGAAGGCGTTTAAACAGTATAGCGGCTTGGATGTAATGGATCCAAAAGATATAGGGCAATTTGTGTCCAAGTTCGTCCTGGGACTGAGACCGGATATTAGTTTAATGATTCAGCAACACTCGATTTGTTGGCAAACTAAACCCCTAGATGAAATACTGAGATATGCCAGGTACTGCTGTGATGAGATAGACTCTAAGGCTAAGAAACTAAAAGAAAAGTTGATGGTGGTACAGATGCAGGCAGCAGGGAAGGGGGGACAACAGCAACAGCAGCAAGGAACAGGTACAGGAGGAAAGAAGCAGTACAGTCAGAACAAGGGCAATGAGGAGAGTTCCACCTTTAGACCCAGAATAGACATAGCTGCCTTGAAGAAAACGACTAGGTGCCACCAGTGCAACGAGGTGGGGCATTGGAAACGCGAGTGCCCTTACAATGTAGAGATAGGAGAGCAAGAGATAGAGGAGGAAGAGGTCCAGAGCGCGCCTACAAGAGGGGTAACGCCATACCAAGGAAAGGTGCTCAAAGGGGGGGGGGCTCCTCCCCGAGCCCAGTTCCCGCAACCTCCTCGAGTAGGGAGTATGGGTAAGACCTATAGACAAATGCCCCTGTTTGTGGAAGGGGAAGAGTGCTATTATGTGGACCCATTAACCGGACAGAGAGTGGAAAGAGAAGACTGCACCCTCGGGGCAGCCTTGGAGGTAGATCAGAGGGGACCCTATGTGGAAGCAGAAGTAGCAGGGTGCCCTACGACATTTCTGGTGGACACAGGAGCCACTAGATCCACGATCAGATCAGCTGCAGTTCCAGACCTGCCCATGTCTGGAGAGACCATACAGGTGGTAGGGGTCGCAAACAGGAGAATAACCAGCCAATTGACAGAACCGGTGCAGGTGAAAATAGGGAAGTACAGTGATGAGCACCAGTTTGTGGTTTGCGATTCAAGTCCTGTGTGTCTGCTAGGAAGAGACCTGTTGTGTAAATTGAATTGTACTATATACTGTACACCTCAGGGAGTGGAGGTATTGACCAATGATGATGATGCAGACTTTAAAGTTGCAAACTCAAGAATATGCGTGGAACTGTACCCTACTTTAACAGTAGAGGAGCTCCCCTGGGACTTGAGAGAGACAGTGGCATCAGAAGTATGGGATTTCACTGGGGAAGAGATTGGATTGGTCAAAGGGGTGGACCCAGTGAAAATTGTAGTGAAACCGCATGCTGAGTTCCCAAGAACACCCCAATATAAATTGACTCCAGAAACGATTGCAGGCATAAAACCCGTGATCGAGTCCATGATTAAACAGGGAATACTGAAAGAAATCGTGGGTAGTCCATGCAACTCCCCGATTATGGGTCTGCAGAAACCAAATGGGAAATTTCGGATAGTACAGGACCTGCGAAAGATTAATAACATAGTCGTTTCGTGTTGTCCAGTGGTACCGAATCCATCAGTGATACTGTTTCAGATTCCATTCCAAGCTGAGTGGTTCACTGTGATCGATCTTTGCCAGGCTTTCTTTTCGATCCCTCTGGACGAAGAAAGCCATTTTCTTTTCGCATTTAAGCTGGAAAATCGCGTCCTAACATGGTGTCGTATCCCTCAAGGGTATACAGAGAGTCCATCGATCTTTAACCAGCTTTTGAAGAAAAATCTTGAAAGTCTAGTGCTGCCACAGAAGTCAGTTCTGGTCCAGTACATAGACGACCTCCTTGTGGCGTCAGAAACAGAAGAAGCTTGCAGGGAAGACTCCATTGCTTTGTTAAATCACCTAGCTGCCAATGGGCATAAGGTGTCCCCGGGAAAATTGCAGTACTGCCTGACAGAGGTGCAGTACTTGGGACACAGAATTGAGAAAGGCAAACGAAAAGTGTCACCAGACAGGATAGAGGCGATCATGAAAATGAATGCGCCTAGGACTCAGAGAGAGGTCAGGATGTTTCTAGGGATGGTGGGTTATTGCCGACAGTGGATTGTGAACTTTTCACTGAAAGCAAAGCCCTTGCAAAAACTGACGCACAAAGAGGTGAGTGATCCGGTACCATGGGACAAAGACTGTTTGATGGCATTCTTACAGCTGCGAGAGGACCTGTGTCGTGCTCCGGCATTGGGAATGCCTGATTACAATAAACAATTTTTTCTTTACTGTTGTGAGAGAGAAGGTTGTGCGTTGTCTGTGTTGGTCCAAATCCATGGGAATGCCCGTAGACCAGTTGCTTATTTCTCGGCTACTTTAGACCCAGTAGCCGCAGCGTTGCCCGGATGTCTCAAATCCGTTGCTGCAACGGGTGTCAGCATTGAGAGATGTGAAAATATTGTCATGGGGCACCCGTTAGAGGTGTGCGTGCCACATTCTGTTGAACTGTTAATGACCAGGACCAAAACACAGCATCTGACCAATAGCAGGCTCACGCGCTATGAGCAAGTTATTCTTGCTGCAGAGAACGTGACCCTCAAGAGATGCTCTGTTTTGAACCCTGCTACATTGATGCCACTTCCAAATGATATTGAGGATGATGATGAATATACAGACCATGACTGTCTCGATGTGACTGAACTATGCACCAAACCCAGACCCGACATCGTAGATGAGCCACTGACTGACCCAGACGAAGTTTTCTTTGTCGATGGCTCATGTGTAAGAGACGAAGTTGGGCAGTTGAGAGCAGCTTATGCTGTTTGTACAATTGAAGGAGTTGTGGAAGCTGGGTGCCTGGAAGGAGTACACTCCGCTCAGGTAGCCGAGATTATTGCCCTGACACGTGCTTGCTTAGCAGGCAATCAAATTCGAGTTACCATATACACCGACAGCCAGTATGGGTATGGGGTAGTTCATGATTACGGGCAGTTATGGTCTCAAAGAGGGTTCATGACTTCTTCAGGCTCTCCCATTCGCAATGGAGAGTTTGTGCGCCTGTTGTTAGAGGCATTGCAATGTCCAGCAAGTATCGCAGTTGTAAAGTGCACCGCACATACCAGAAATGAGGACTTTGTTTCGAAAGGCAATAGATATGCTGATGAAGTTGCGCGGTATTGCGCGGAACAAGGTTACTCTTTCACAGAGGTGGATGTGGGTGGAATAAATGTAAGAACTGAATTAGCCATGATTCTGGAAACTGTTGATACTTGGGATGAACTGTCAACCATGCAAGAAAATGCTCCTGATTCTGAAAAAGAAACATGGGAAAAGGCAGGATGTGTAATGGGTGAGACCCATTTTTGGGTCTCAGCAGACGGCAGAGCAGTGTTGCCCAATGAGATGGTGAGTCCAATGGCTAGACTCATACATGGTCCCGTACACTTAGGGAGAGATGCTATGCTGAGAGTGTTTAGACAGACTTGGTACAATCCTAAGTTTAGAATAGCAGCAGAAGCAGTGTGCCAGCGTTGTGTGACCTGCCAGCAGCTGAACGTAGGGAAAAGAACACCAGTTGCACTAAGTCACATAGGAAGGTCTGGAGGTCCATTCAATCGAATGCAGATAGATTTCATTGAAATGCCAAGGTGCAACCGCCTCCGCTATGTCTTGGTGGTTGTCTGTGTGTTCTCCAGATGGGTTGAGGCATACCCTACACGTAGGTGCGACACCCTCACAGTGGCCAAGTTACTGCTTAGAGAACTCATTCCTCGCTTCGGGGTGCCGGCCTTTTTGGAATCAGATAGGGGAACACATTTTAACAGCGAGCTTGTGAAGATGATCTGTGTAGCGCTAAATATTGACCAAAAGCTGCATTGCAGTTACCGACCAGAAGCCTCAGGAATTGTGGAACAGATCAATGGAACGATCAAGTGCAGGATAGCAAAAGTTTGTTCCTCAACGACCCTGAGTTGGCCTGATGCCCTGCCATTGGTCCTCATGAGCCTTCGTAGTACCCCAGACAGAAGAACAGGGTTGTCACCACATGAGGTGTTAATGGGGAGAGCAATGAGGCTGCCGTCTATTCCAGCTACTGCACTGTTAAATATCACAGATGATATGATCCTGGACTATTGTAAGGGGCTGTCTGACGCAATGCGTTCTGTGTCTCTTCAGGTACAGGCTGCCGAGGTTCCAGCGTGCCAGGGCCCTTGCCATGACCTGTATCCTGGGGACTGGGTCCTGGTGAAGAAACATGTGAGAAGAAGCTGCTTGGATATTCGTTGGCGTGGGCCCTTCCAGGTCATCCTGATCACAAACACAGCTGTAAAGGTGGGAGGCCTGCCCAATTGGATCCACGCGTCACATACGAAAAGGGTTCCAGCACCTCTGGAAACAGCTCCTCTCTCGGATAGACGTCCAGCAGAGGACCGAGAAGCCATAGAGGGGGCTAGCCAAGCTGTAGAGGTGCCAGCGGAAGCAGGGAACGAGTCTGACCAAGCTGAGGACGGTCAGTACAACAGCGAAACAGACGACGCTACAGAAGGAGAAAGCAGCTGGGAGTACGAGTCTGACCCTGACAGGTCTGAAAGAGAGCGAGAACAGACCAGAAGGAGAAGGAGTAGAAGGGCACGTGGAGAAGCTAATTGGCCGCAAAGAAGGAGCTCTAGCCTGAGGTCAACTCCAGAGTTAACCCTTCCTCCGATATCAGAAGACTCAGACCCAGAAGAAGGTGCTCAGGGCGCTGAAGCACCGGACCGAAGAAGGTCAAGAAGAGTGCGTGTGCCTAACCGAAGATACTCCACACCTGAGTGGACATATCTGGCGACAAATGTCTGTGAAACCAGAGACAGGGAGGATCCGAGCGGTGGTGGTGTCCAGTTCTGAGCCCATTATCACCGTGGAAATACGACTGTTGGTACCCGGTGTCGAACAAGAAGGGTCACTAACATTCATGCTCCCCAGACCTCCCCGCCTCAGCAAGTTAAAACACATGTTTCTTACAGAATTGCAATTCCCCGACTTTGGTACAACGATAACAGCACATGAAGAGCACAATCTTCGCTTGGAAATACTGAACTATGCTATTGAAGCTGCAACCACAAATCTGATAGTAGACTGTTAAAGGACTTTGTAAATAAAGCAAGCAGAAAAAGAAGATTACCTAGCGCCCAGGAAGCAGTGAATTTTAGGGAACTTCCCTTGAGTTGATGGAGAAGGGCTAGGGTTGTCTTTTTGAACTGTTAAAGGACTTT
This sequence comes from Lissotriton helveticus, assembly GCF_964261635.1. NCBI lineage: Eukaryota > Metazoa > Chordata > Amphibia > Caudata > Salamandridae > Lissotriton > Lissotriton helveticus. The sequence continues at coordinate 310,065,541 of NC_136061.1, forward strand.
TGTGAAGAAGGTTGTCAGCCTCCAGTTGTGTGGATTCTAAAGACAAAAGGATTGAAAAGAGACTGTAAAGGAACGAGAGGAAAAGAACTTTTTACTAAGATAAGAGAGAGCCAGATTGTCTGACGAAATGGAGGCCGGCACCCCGAACCGTAGAGCTAAATGTATAATAGGTACACTAATAGTAGGAGTGATAATATTAATAGCTTTAGTGGTAACAATTTCTTATGTAAAGGGACATGAAGAAGAGGTAAAGGTAACTGATGTGAATTCTGTAGTAACGCTTACACCTACTGTTGTTGGTGAGAAAAGGGAAAACACTCAAGAGAAAGCGTTATTAGCTGCAGAAGCCCGCAGGTTACATGTAGACGAGTCCCAAGGAGACTTTAGGTCGAATGCTTATGCTAAACTCTTGTATGAATACGTGGATGCCATGGAGGTTAAGGATTGTTATGTCTGCATGCAGTTGCCGGCATCTGTAGACGAGGGTATTAGATACCATCACCTCCCTCTGACATATGGCATTACATGTAGCTTATTGCTTAGTATATTTTATGAGAGAGATAGTTTTGAATACTATTTCTCTAATTATGATTCAGTGTTGCCAGAAGTCCCAAATTATAAGCAGATGAACAAATGGGACTACTGGAAGAGTGAAGACAGATTGGCCAAGTTCTTCATTCCTTGGATTACCTTAGATACTTCACATGCCCGTAGAAATAACCTGACATGCAAGGTGTCAGAAGTCGAGAAGAAGTTCATAGGGCAGGTGGATGATCGTTACAGGAGACAAAAGATTTTGAAAAAATCAGGACAAGGGAAAATAGATTGGACCGAGGAAGAGAAGTCACATAAGAGAAAGGGTAGTAGTGGTCCAATAGCTTTAGATAAAGCGCAGAGAGGAAAGTTATGTCTTCACCGAGCCAAAACGTATTATGAAAATGTATACGTGGGTGAAGTTGACTGTGAACATGCTTTTAATTTAGAGTACTACACTAAGGATTTCCTGAAGGGAATGCAAGTGATTCCAAATGTGTATTTTGTATGTGGAAGAAATGCTTACGTGAGACTACCTGACAACTGGTATGGATCATGTTACTTGGCAATTGTCTTCCCCAAAATATATCATGCACAAGACTTAGTGATCATTGAGGGTCAGACATCATCGAGAGGAAGGAGAGATGTAGGTGATGCCGAAATGGTTGGAGATGTCTTTGGAGCTATGTTTCCTCTTTTGGGAATAATCCTTAATGATGTTAAAATTAGACGACTGGCAACAGTTGTCGATAGGTTGTCTGCCAGTACTGCTCAGTCCTTAATGCTGGTAGAAGGAGAGATGCAATCGATAAGGGCTATGGTTCTTCAAAATCGACTTGCATTAGATGTCCTACTAGCAAAAGAGGGCGGAGTCTGTAAGGCTTTGAAGGTCCAGGAATGTTGCACTTACATTCCAGACAATTCGAAGCCCCTTGAGAAAGTTATTAAGAACATAACTAATATACACAAGGAGATCGAAGACTTGAGTAGAGAAAATGTCTGGGAAAAGGTGGGCCACGGAATGAGTACAGTTGGAGGGTGGTTTTCCACCTTAGGCAAAAGCTTTGTATGGTATATTCTAAAGCCTATCATCATAATATTGATCTGTGGGATAATATTGTGGGGATTGGTGAGGGTATTCAAATGGTACAGAGCAAGAAGGTCAGAAAGGGCCCAAAGAGAGCAGCTGCAGAGATTGGCTGCCATACAAGATAATCAGTACAGGAGTCTGAGGGCTCTGGAAGCGCAGAGAATGCTACCCATAACATCAGTTTAAATGTTAGTGATGACCCCGAGAGGTCATCAAAGGGGGGAACTGAGAGAGCGCAAACTGATTTAAATGTATGAGTACATCACACTTACCTGTAGTAAGCACAAATCATGAGGAGAAATGCCATGAGTGCTAGTAGTATCTGCAATTATATTCTGAATGTATAGCTAATGTAGAGATTTAAGTAGAAGTGGAACTAATACAGAAATGTGTGACATTATATGGTTTTAGTAGATGTGTTTATTTTGAATCCATGTCGTGAAGCTGTTAAAACATAAGTTGGTATGCGGTTAAACGCAGAATGTGGTAGGCCTCAGGGCCAGAGCTGGAGGGAAAGGGAAGGTGGTTCTTTTCACGACACAGATTATTTTAATGTTTTTGGTCATTGCATTAAATAGGCCATGATTTATAGAAATGTTTACTTAATAATAGAATAAGAGTATTAACATGCTTTAATTAAATGAAGAAGTTGAATGTTATAATCATGATGAGAAATATTGTAGGCCTGAAATGTTTTAGCATTGATTTACACGTACATGTCTGGGCTGAGAAATGTTGCAAGCCTTTTTCTTTTAGAAGTATATGAGAGTTGGGTTCTTGGCTACAGATATCTGTCTGCAACAGGAAAGGGGGGATCCAATTATAAATGAATGAATAGAGGTCTGTTCAGTAGACGGCCCAGACATGGAGGAGGGTTCTGGAATGTTTAAGGGGTATCAGCGGGCCGGAGAAGAGCCTGAGAAGCAAGGTCAACTCTAACGCATGAGGCCCAAGACAAAGCATCATGGAAAAAGCCAGAAGTTGCACCACGTGAGGGGCGTTCCGCAAGGGGCGTCTCAAATGTTGTTGACTGTTTTGTATTAGGGACAGCACCCCTGGGTGGAGTTAGAGCAGAGACCTGAGGACCCTTTAGAGAGCGGATGGGTAGGCAGTGAGGGGTCATGACTGGAGAACTATAGGTTTTCACCAAGAGACTTAGAGTGGGTGACTTCCCTTGGGGGTCATTCACTGCTGACACCTTTGTTAGGTTGGGATTTGGTTAAGTAGGGATACCATCTAGAACAGGGTAGGGACGCCTAACCTGTGTGTGTTTTCCTCCAACCTAAATGAAGGAGAGATATGCGTCTATGCTGATAGCTTTATTATTCTTAGAACTTGTGTTAGTGATTTCTGTTGCTCGTCTGAGGGCTTTTCGAGAGCACATGTATGTAATTGGACCTGTGTATCTCGTGAATCTCATTCTGAGATGCCTGTATTTGCAGCTCATTATATCTTTACAATAAACTTTTGAAAACTAGAAGTTGTCCGTGATCTTTGGGAGTAGAGTCCTTTCTTGGGTGAACTAACTTGGAAATAGGTGCACTTTCTTTCCTTACAGACAGGCAACAAAGGTTCAGTCGACCAGATCGAGGTTTGGATCAATAGATATAAGGTATCGATCAAAATCTCGCCCTTTCACCTGTGAGCTGCAGGTACAGATTAAGTTGCTCTGCATGTTGCACAGGGCGCTCACATTCAATGTATAAACAATGTTCTCCTTTCGGCCCAGTGCACAAGTAGTGCCAGCTAACACTGGCCTTTTGGCAAATCATAGGTTCAAAAAGTGGGTGAAAGTTGCTTCTCAGTAAAGGACCTATCACACCCGAGAACATTCATAGATCTCAATGATTCCCAAAATGGATTAAAAACACATCTCTTTCTTTCTTACTGCCATGAGACACCTGCATTGTGTATTACTTAGAATGGGCTTGTCCCCTTCGTAAGGAGGGCCGACTGTGGTGATAGTGCACACTATATTACATCGTAGTAAGAAAAGATGTCCTATCATATGTTAAAAAAGATACAGCCAGTCATCGCGTCTTTAACCCTTGATGGAGTGACCATGAAAAGTAGGATTCATATTCAAGTAAGTGGCCACTTCATAATGGAGTAGGGTACGAATTAAGTACAATAATTTGGAATGGATCTTATACTTGAAAGTTTGCCAATGACGTGGTTCATTGGAAATACAGTCCCATGATATAATGACCACTTGCCAAGGCTGGCCCTTCTACAAGTTGAAAAACAGCAGCAGCAGCCTTAGGGTGCCACCTAGTGGTGTCATCGAGTTACTGCAAAAGGCAAGCAAAACAGCTTTTTTCAGTGGTCTGAAAATTCTCGTACCGCTCCTTCAACCTGTTGAAAGACCTCAGCCCCCTCAATCTACTGCTTATTGGTTCAGGCTTCTGGAAGCAGCCATGCATGCTACAGTTTGCGAAACAGCATTTGGGCTGGTGTGTAAGGACACAGGGCCAGAAACATGGAAAAAGAGCTGTGAAGGGGTTGGTAAAAACAAAATGGGTAAATCAAAACAAGTGATTGCTGCGTATCCAACTATTGGCCAAGTGTTGATCACCCCGTGTTGTCCACTAGCCCGATTTAAACACAACACCCCAAACCTCACCCTGTCGCCAAAGTCAAATGCAGGGTTTTCAGCCCAAGGATGCTTATTTCTGTGCTTGCTTGGAGATGCTCTCAGCTTGAGCACATCCCTTTCTAATAAGACAGAAAGCTTATTAGGAAGCGCAAAGTGGAAAGAAACCAGGCTCATCTCCTCTCTCGCTGCCTTGATGAAGGTCACATGAGGCAGATGTCGGGTGGAGTACAGCTCAAAGTACCTCTTGCAGCTCACCGACGCCCAGTGACGCGCGTGCACCGACAGCAGCATAGCATACGGACAGTGTTATTAATGGGCCACATGACAGACCCAGAGAAGCGACTCCTGCTCAAAGGGCATGAAATGAATTATCCACGGTACATTATCATAGCACATGCAGGTTCCTGGGCCCTAGATTAACGATTCATTAAGGTGGTTCTAAATTGTGTTATTCACCCAAACAGGATGCACGCTTTGTGGGGGTGATCTTCACCATCAAGACCTGGGGGCATATTTACGTCTTCTGGCGCATCTCTGCAAATCAGCAGGCATGCGCCAGAACCGATGCGTCATGCAATTCCCTCCTTGCGCCACCACAGATGCGCCGCACTTACAATGCGGCGCACCATGGTGTAAGGAAGGGCAGATGCGTGACGCAGCATGTGGTGTACGGGCGGCGCATTGCTGGAGTCGCGTCGCAAGCACGACGCAACTCCAGCAATGCTCAGGGCCGCCCAATACTTAACATGCTGCGTCAGTTCTTACGACTGCTTCATGCAGGCGTAAGGAATTGACGTAGCAGCGTCGCAGAAGTGCCTGCGTGAAATCTTGTAGATTTCACGCAGGCACTTTTGTGAGGCACACAGGCGCCGGAACGCCCACCCTGCGTGGGAACGCCCCCATTGTGGCGCTGGGCTTTATAACGTGACGCATCTCCCTAGATGCGTCACGTTGTAAATGCCTCGCAGGGATGCGCCACGTTTACTCCGCTGTTGCGTGACGCAAGGCGGCGTAAACGTGGCGCAAGGGCTTGTAAATCTGCCCCCTGGTGTTTTTTCAGTGCAATGAGGAGAGTCTAAATCCTTATATCTTATATCAAAAAGGAGGGAAGAGGATTCACAGTCCATTCGGTTCCCCTGGTTCAATGCTAGGTTAATCAAAAAGGGAATGGACACTGGTATCTACTTAACCATTGGTCAAGTATTGACAACCCTCATAGAACACCTGGTCTAGATCGTTGCGGTATATCTTTTTTCCGCCCCGCCAGGGATCTTGGCATAGTCATAGGGTTGTCAAATAACGTGCGGTATGCCTGCCTCACCCGAGGCTACCTCTGGTTCAGGTAGAAGTGTCCAGAAATCAAAAAGGGAAAAAGGGGGAATTTTACACTAAAAACAGTGTGTCACCTTCGTAATTTTTAATAAGAAATAGGTTGACACTGTGTTAAAAGTTAGCGATATATAAGGTATAATCGGGTTACTTGATTACCATATATCAATCAGTATATGGAGGTGTCGACATGTTTCAGCTCTTATGGCCCAGCCGGGTCTAGCGAGCTTTCGTCAGGACAATAGACAAACAAACAACATATAAAAGGTACTCACACAATTAGTGTTGGGTCCTATTTAGCTTATTGAGCTGAAATTTTACCTTAATAGGTTTAGTTTGTCAGCATCAGCAGGAATGCGGAGTCGCTGTACGCGGTCCTTGCCGCATGGACCGGCTTACAGTCCTTGTGCTGACTCCGCTCCTGGTTGAAATACTTAACATGCTGCGTCAGTTCTTACGACTGCTTCATGCAGGCGTAAGGAATTGACGTAGCAGCGTTGCAGAAGTGCCTGCGTGAAATCTTGTAGATTTCACGCAGGCACTTTTGTGAGGCACACAGGCGCCGGAACGCCCACCCTGCGTGGGAACGCCCCCATTGTGGCGCTGGGCTTTATAACGTGACGCATCTCCCTAGATGCGTCACGTTGTAAATGCCTCGCAGGGATGCGCCACGTTTACTCCGCTGTTGCGTGACGCAAGGCGGCGTAAACGTGGCGCAAGGGCTTGTAAATCTGCCCCCTGGTGTTTTTTCAGTGCAATGAGGAGAGTCTAAATCCCTCATACAGAAACTGCATAGCATCAGTGGTCGAAGTGCTTTAAAAGAAAGTTGGGAACTGTGATGATGTGCGCAATGGGGGCGGGCGAATGAGCATGGGCTGTGGTCAAAGGCAGGCTAAAAAAACAAAATATTCTGTAACTTTTTTCGGTCTTTCACCTTCAGATAATTTACATATAAACTAACACACAGTTTAAATGAAAATAAAATGCAAGTTATGTGAATCAGTGGCAAATGCACTATCGTGCATTATGAAACCTCCGCTAGTTAATACACTGCACCAGAGAGCCGCAGAATTGAATCTTGGTTGGTGCAGGGATGAATAGTGACTTGGGTATGATTAGTGCTACAGTGAACCAGTCTGTGACAGAAAGCATTGAACATGTAAGCCATTATTTTAAACTTGTACTTCGCACAGTATAAGATAGGCTGCTACAGAATGCACAAAAGGTTTAAGATAAAAAAGTGCTTCCAAAATATAGGTTTCAGTAATATCCAGACTGTACGTAGTGTAAGCCTGGGCGTAGTTCCTCGAAGTGCAAAAAAACCTCTGCCCACTATGTAAAGCTCCGCGAGCAGCGGAGTGTGTTAGATAAATGCCAGTTTGCGGTGATTTTCAGTGCCAGGTGCTTGTCCGCACTGTGAAATCATCGCGAACGGCACCCTGCACAGGGCAAGCGGTGCTGCTATCTTTCTGCCCCTATAGTAGATTTTTACACGAGCTGCAGCTTTTCTCAACGCGAATGGACGGTTTCTCAACGCGAGCGGTCGCAAGCATATGCGACCCCTCGCAATGAGAAATCTGATGGCCCGCATTGAGAAATCTCGCAGGGAGGTTGATTTTCCACACTCGTGCTTGCCAACTTGATGTTGACGATCGCGAACAAGCAAAAATCTGGCCAGGATGTGGATTTTCCTCGCTCGCGCTCACCAACTTGACGTTGACGAACGCGAGCAAGGTAAAAAACTCCGCTCCGTTATGCAAAGCGGAGTTTTTCAGAACTCCGCGAGCTTTGCATAACGTGGAGTGCGGAAAACTCCATAAAGTCCGGGAGCGGAGCGAAGTTCACTGGGCAGGGGAAACATCCTTTACAACGCAACTTTTACCACGCAGTGCCTTTACGACGCAACTTTTACAACGCAAACCATTACAACGAATTGCGCTGGGTGGCACTCTAGGATAGGGAATGTGTTTAATGTACTATCCAACACCTTCCCTACTATCCACGGGGACTGGAGTTGGAATAGTAAATTAAACAATTCACTATCCAGCGCCTAAAAGCACTATGCGTTGTAATGGTATGCGCTGTAAAAACAGCGTTGTAAAAGCATGCGATGTAAAAGCATGAGTTGTAATGTCATACATCCCTGGGCAGACTTCCAGTAGTCCAATTTTTTTTATAACTGTCTTTTAAAAACACATACTTCAAAGCTTAGCTGCTAGCTCCCTTAAAATACCTCTCAAAAATAATAAATGTGTGTCATCAGGAGGCAATCATTTTGATAAATGTCTTTTAAAAGCACACACTTAGCAGCTTAGCTGGTATCTCCCTTGCAATATCTCTCAAATAAATGAATAATGTGTATTATAAAGAAGCTACAAGTGATTAAATCAATTAAAATCAATACCAACTTCAAAGCACCCTTTCAGGCAAGTAGGCACCCTGGCAAGAAGGCTTGTTTAGCTACCTGTCCCTCCCTCGGTTTTAGAGCACAAGAGACTCCATGTCTTATACTTCAGCTGAAGCATTTAACTGTCAGAAATAACTGCTGCGGAATGGTTGCAGGGGGCAGATTTACTAACATTTTGGTCCAGATTTGTGTCAGAACAGTTTTATGCCTATTTGAGATGCTAGTACTGCCAGTGCGGCTTTGCATTGCTTTGCATCAATGTGGCATACTACCATAGGTGGTTCAAAGGTGTTCTCATGCACCACCCATGGCTTTGGCACAAAGCCCTATCTACTAACATTTGTAGGCAGGGCTTTGCATAAAAAAATAACGTCTCTTCGATGCTGACGTTAAAAATGAGAAATGCTTTTATTTGTCCAAACTTTTCTCCCTTTCCATGTGTGCTGTACAGCACACATTCAAAGTGGGAAAGAGTCTGTCTATGTGCAGTATTTTGTACTGGAAGCCTCATAGGGAGTGTTGCCCCTGATGGCAAGCATCGAGGTCTGCCCAATCATGCCAGATTAGCCAGGACACCCGACGGTGTCTCTGGTTAGGCTCCCAGCTCCAAGAGTGTATACTGAACAGGGGGTAATCATTGCCTAACTTTTTGTGGCTAAACACTTCTATTGCGATCGATTTGTTGTTACTTTGGAGTTAATGCAAGTTAGGGGGTACAGAGTGAGATCACCTGCAGCTGCTTGGTTACGGGTGGAAGGTGAGAGATTGGAGTGCTCCACTTGCAAAGTCAGATTCATATGAGTCAGGCATCGCTAGTGTGCCCTCGCAACGGCGCTGAACTTAAAGGGGCAGATTTATGTTGCCTGACGCATCTCGCAAATCAGCAGAGATGCGCCAGGAAAGATACGGCACGCAAGTTTATCCTTGCACCAACCATGATGCGCCGCATTTACAATGAGCGCACCATGGCGCAGGAATAAACAGATGCATGTCATATCTAGGGCGTGAAATTGGCGCAGTGCTGAAGTTATGTTGCGTGCGGCACGCAACTCCAGCACTTTTATAACTTGCCCTATCTGTAACGTGGTGTGTCAAGCCTTACGCCTGCTTCAAGCAGGCGCAGGGTTTTGAGGCATCAGCGTTGGTAAAGTGACTCAGTGAAATCTTGTAGATTTCACAGAGTCACTTTTCAAGAGCGTTCCTGTGACGGAACGCCCTCCCCCACTGTGTGGAAACGCCCACATGAAACCTGACGCAGGTTTCATGTGGCGCAGGGCCTTACACCGTGATGCATCTCCATAGATGCGTCAACGATATAAGTATGGCGCAGAGTTTACGCCGCCGCTGCGTCACAGAAGTGAATCAACGGCAGCGCAAAAGTGGCGCAAGTCCCACATAAATCTGCCCCTAAGTGCATTCCATTGGCTCATCAGGATTCCATTGCATGTTGGTCCAGTTCTAGGTGTTGCCGCTTGTTCAGTGATTGTCTGCTCTGTTTTCTCTGTGATACCAAGTGTTTTCACTACTCCTTACCTGTTGGTGAAGGGTCTGTTTCAGAGACAAAGTATAATAGGCAGCATGGGGCCTATAACCAGTGCAGGAAATGAGGGAGATTTCACTCAATCTCAGTTCAAGCAGCTGCCTCTGAGCTAGATCTGGGATACGACCCAATGAATAAATGGTGAATTTGTCCTTGTGTGAATTTTACAACTCTGGGACACAATTAAGTAGCAGCCTTACCATGATGACTGCTTTCTGTGCAGCAAAGTGCAGGCGGTGAAGGGGCTTTTTTTATTATCCTTTCAGCTGAACCCAAAAAAGGCCTGGTTTTCGGGTTACCAGCCCTTCTTTTGTTCGAGTATCATCCTGACTGGGAGCCATCTGAGGCCTAACACCTGGATGCAAATGCATTGGAGGAAAACTAAGGTACACAGGTCCTCATTTATGAGGCTATGCACCAATTTTACGCCGCTGGTGCGTCACTATTTGTGACGCACTAGTGGCGTAAAAAATGCGCCTTGTTGCACCATATTTACAAAGTGACGCATCTAGGTTGATGCGTCACTTTGTAAACCCCTGCGCCACATTATACCTGTGCCAGGTATAATGTATGCAAGGGGGCGTATTGACGCAAGAAAGGGTCGTAGAAGTGACTCAGTGAAATCTATGTGATTTCACTGCGTCACTTCTAGGACACAAATGCGTCAATTTCCTGTGAGGCAGGCGTAAGACTTACGCAGGCCCTTTCACATGGGGCTTGCCCCATGTGAAAGTATACTTTGCTGGAGTTGCGTCACTTTTGTGACACACTCCAGCAATGCGCCACTTTTGCGCCATACAGATACTTCAGAAATACTGATGTATTTGTAACTCCTTGCGCAATGATGCGTCATACTGTAAATATGACGCATCATTGGTGGTGCAAGGAGGGCACAGTGAAAAGTGACGCATCGCTGTTTTCAAGCAGCGATGCGTCACTTTTCATAAATGAGGCCCACAATGTTTTATAACTTCACAAGTACTTAGAAGAAACTATGATTTGGAAGTCGGTTTTGACTTTGTTCTATCCCCCTATGTAAGAGATGTGCATGCACTGTAAGAATGCAAGATGTATCTGCGTGTGCAAGTAATCACACAAATAGCGATTTTGGTGGCACTCACTAATTTATTTTATTTACTTCTTTTATAGCGTAATTTAGTTATTTTATAGCGCTTTATATAGTTCTTATCTGTAGGGTGTCAGAGCTATTTACATCTCACAAAGAGAAACTAAGTAATACGAGTGTGTAAATCAAGGTACTGCTAATGTTACATATGACAATGAGGGTTATGAGGTGTATGGTTCACATATTATCCGTACTTGTAAGCATCATATGTAAAGTGTGCAAGGTCAGTAGAAATGCAAAGTCAGGATTTAAAACATAATGCGTGATTGGGGTTGTCTGTACTACCAAGACTTTAATTTTACCCAAAGAAACCCTTCTTTGCAAACTTAGAATAATAGCAGATAGAGAACAAAAACAATAATGATCTAAATCCATGACATGTAGTGTGAATGCAGCTCCTTGAAGCCGGTTCATGGATCACTGTGCTATTTACCTATCCACATAAAATACAAATCTGTTATCTACATGTTACAAAATGTGCTTTGCAGCAGGCACATTAGCCCTGTAGGCTACTTTATGAAACAAAACTGTAATTAGACAAAAAGCAGATCTCTCCAGCAGGTGCAATATCCACCAGTTATCTACCTCTATTGTTATCCTCTGAAAATTATCAGGACAGACAAAGTTCTCTGCAGCACGTCTCTTAACCTATAACATATTTTAAAGCGTAGCCTCTTTCTGACCAATTATCTAAGCAAGAACAAATTTACTATCACATTTGTCTTTGACACCAATTTCTTTGTGGCAGACTTTACAAAAAAAATGTAAGTTTACTGTCAGACATCACTTTCGTGACTCCACCCCTTGTGTCTCTACCCCCTTTCCTCTAACACTCCTTGACCCCCAATTTATGGGTTCCTGGAGTAAATTGTTTATAAATTCCAGCATTGCCTATACCACTTTGGACTTTGTGGTGAGTGGTCAATGTGTTGCATGCCCACTGCTATTCAGAGGCCGCCTATACTTGGATAGTGGCCTGGGTGGAAAGAAATGTGACGCCCTTGCTGCTGCTGGTGAATAAACCAGGCAACATGGGGCCCATTTTGTGTTCACAGATCAGTTCCTGACTGATTGCATTATAAACATCTTCGATCATCCCCCTCTCACCTGAATCACCGCAGCTTAGTTAGTTTCTCACCCTGACGCCAAGTTGAGTAAGAGGATGGATGCTGGGTGGAGGGAGTTGTGGGTTCACAGCAATGGAGGGAGGGGGATGAGAGAGAGATAGGAAGGGGATTGGTGAGGTATTGAAAATGACACATGTGGCAACTTAAAATGATTAAAAGAAATTTAAAGTGAATTACTGCAGGCAAGTGGCAGAGATGATGCTGTTTGCAGGACCCTAATGGAGACAGCACAAAGCGGCCCTCTATTGTTTAGCGCCTTGCGCGTGGGTCCAGTCCTCAATGCCAAAGGCTGGCCCTGCTGCTGCCAGTCACACTAATGTATGTGAGCTAGGGGCCTGCGCCTGCGCAAGTTTGCTATCAAGTCCACAGGTATGAAATTAGGTGCCTGCACAGCTGATGGACCACTCCATCACAGCTGCTGCCATGATTGCTTCTGCACTCACAATAGCACTCTCTAAGCCCAGAGCCTACCAGAAAATCCAACTGTATCCTTGTGGGCCCTGGCTTGAGATGAGCTATCGAAAAAATTCTACCTATGAGCTCTTGGTCTGTTATTACGCAGAGAGAATTTAATATTTCCAGCTCGCTGTAATGTGACCAAAAGCCACGGGCAATCTACTTTCTAGAACGCAGGTCCTAAACTGTGGTCTGGGGACCTCTGGCGGTCCCCAATGCCTACTAAGGGGGTCCGTGATTGCTTAGAAAATTAAATAATATTAACAGATTGATAAAGTCTATATAAATAAAAAAGCAAATTGTAAGATTGAAAATTTGAAAACTTTACAAAATGTTAAAGAATTTGACATTGGAGGTTAAAAATTAGGTTAGTATCCTCAAATTGATTCATGGGAGCAGTGCAAATGCATCAAACCGTATCGACGATAGGTGATGAATCCAGTTTTCCCATTAATATGAAGGTCATTGTTTCACATATTTCATCATTTGTGTGATTGTTTGATGAATGCCTGTTTCTATATTTCTGTGTGTTATAGTGAGGTTCAAATCATGTAGTTTGCTAAAGCTCGATTTCTCGACTTCCAATAATGACTCAGAGGGCACCCCCAGATTCAAATAATTATTTAGTGGGGGGTCCACGTGTTTCAGTAATGATTAAGTGGGAGTTGCTAGAGTGTTATATTGATCCCAGAGGATTGTGACATGGCAAGAGGACAATGCATTTCCTTGCAAAACTGTCGGACAAAAGTGGACATTTTGGAATGGATGTTACAAAACGGTCTGTGGACCTTGGCCGGAAGGGACTGAGAAGTGTGCTTCACATCGCTTCCCCCCACCTGAGGGGTGGGGCTGGCAGAGGTGGGCACACCGCCTATTTTTTTTTTATTTTACCGCCTGTGTTCCCTGCATAAAGTGAGGGTGTATACCAGGGGCCGCCATCTGCTGCTAGCAGCGGAGGCTGGGGGCGAAGGGGTCTCATTACTAAGGCGGCAGGCCTTTGAAGCATTGTTCCTGGTCCCAGAGAGCAGGGGCTCTCTACCGAGTGGTCCATAACCATGTCTGGTGGTGACTGCTGCCTACAGTTGGTCAGACCCCACATCAGAGTTGGTAGGGATTCAGGGGACACCTCTGAGGTGCCCTCTGGGTACATAGTTAAATAAATCCCACACTGGCATCAGTGTGGGATTATTGAAAGGAGTAGTATGGTACCGAACACTCCTGTATTCTGTGAAGCCATCATGATGCTGTGGAACTCGAGTTGTCAAGTTTTCATCCCATGTATTCTCATTGGCTTCACCGGCACTTACAATATTAAGAAATGGTGCCCAATATTGTATGGGCAAGTCTGCTCAGGCAGATATGCCCTTACCTGTAGTAGAGTGCATCCTGGCTTAGGGCTAAGCTGCCTATTAGAGGATGACTTACCTATGCTACCAGGCAGTGATACCTGGCATGGCACCGAGACAGAGTGCCATGTCGATTTTGCTGTTTTCTCCCTTGTAGTGGCATGCAGGCTCCAAGGGTTGTGGCATGATCCCAGTGAGGGGGATCCCGAGGGACCCTCTTCAGCTCTCAGGCCCTTCGTACCCAGGGTACCAATTACCAGGGACTTACAGGGGGCAGAAGTACCAACTGAGAGTTTGTTTCAGGGAAAGAGCACTGATACAGGGCATCTGGTTGGCAGGGATCCTGTGCACTACATTCAAAACCACATCAAAAGCAGGAGGCAAAACGTGGGGGGCTAACCATGAAAAAGAGGCACTTTCTCACAGGGCCCATTAACAACATAAAATACTGATAAGTAGCTATTAACATGGGAGACCTTTTTCACTCTGGGGTTCTGAGTGAAATCATAGAGAACTTGAGCTTAACTCTTGATGTCTTTGATGTCTCTCCCAACTGTTCAGTAAAAAACAGCCACTTTGTCGATGGCTATATTTATATAATTATACACATTACTACTGGTATGTGTAAGAGAGGCTTGGAGTCTTAAGGGGACGATTCTAAAGTGGACTTTAAAAAAAACACCTCCTTCTTCTACATGGGTCAAAACTAGGATATTACTCTTGGTGGACCTACACATTTGGTTTAGAATGTGCAGAATTTATAGTCAGAATGTACTTAACTAAATCCAGAGAACATGGCATCAAATCTGTGACTTGGGAAAATCTCAACAGGACTTTTGAGCATTGGTCTGTTTGTTCCCCTGTAAAGCTATTGTCCTAGGTAATCTTGGTGGAAATAAGTCGGGATTTCTCAAGGTATTTAGCATGGAGTATGGTAATATATGGAACGTGTCCTTTGAGCTTAAGGATAAATATGTGAATGTGTCTCTATTAGTAAAGTTGCTCAAAATAATCTTGCTCCCAAGGAAACCAATGGCCAATCCTAATGTTTGTTCATACTGTTGCTCTATATCCTGTACGCTACATTCTGAAAGACACAGTTGTAATGTAACTACAACCTCCATGCCCATTGTATGATACTTGATCACTAATTAGGGTTTAAATGCATCCAGATTGCTGTGATCAATATCAGACATCCTAAAAGCACTAGATGAAGTCATGTTAGTTTTCATGGAACTACTAAAACACAGTGGCTTATGACGCAATCCACCAAGAAATTATTCAGAATAGGTTAGAGACCAGGATTGGCCATGTCATCCTCAACTACGGGACCTGCGGAATGTCCCATGGCTCTGTTTTCAGTGCATGATTTCTAATCTCATTGAGTGTACTCACAGTATGGAAATAGCTTTCGGCTGCTCTAGACCACACTCAATAAGTAAGAAAGCTAGGGTCAATTTTGATGTAGAACTCACGTGTGCCCCACAAATCAACGCTATTGAAGGCTAGCCTTCAGGCTTACGAGAAAGCTCCCACTCTACCACACTATCAACTGATGAGCACTCGCCTTTTTTCTATCTCGCTGAGGCAAAAGTGTCCAAGCAGGAGTCCTCAAATCAAGAGCTTCAGAGGATTCAAAATCAAAATATCAGAGGTTGGCTCGAAGAATGATGGAACTCGCCAGCCCCGCTTTGAAATCTCTCCACTGACGTCTAGTGGAAAAAGGTCAAACTCAAGACTGTGCGCTGTGTGGCCGAAGCCTATGTGGGGTTAGCTCTGGTGTCCAGCAGAAACTCCGACTCGGTCATTCCCGTCCTCAGGCACAGCTACATGAGAGAGTTACACAAAACCACACACGTCAGATCCACGAAGAACTTAGGAGCACAGTCAGACAAGTGCAAGGACGAGCCTCTTCTCAATAGTGAACTCTATAGTATCCATTGGGTCCACTCTAGGGGACCTGTCTACGGAAAATTCTTAAGACAAGTCAATCTTCTCAATTATATACTGAAAATCGTTCTCTAGTTTCTTCTCAGTCTTTCTTTTTCTTTCTCCTCTACCTTACCTACAGGTTCTTCTGTAGCTTCACCCTCTTTTACAGTAGCGTCATGAACCTTCACACTAGCACGTGCCACTGGTCCTGGGCTGAAAAGCTGGATCACTCTGAACTTGGACTACTTCTTTATGGGCCTCCAGTCCAGTGTGTGCAGGCCTGCAGACAAAGGGTCATTCATAACAATGGAAAGGACAACAATGGTCGAGGTGAGGAGTCGGAGCCCTGACTACAGTGACAGAGAGTGAAAGAGAAAAGAAGGACATGGAAAAATTGGGACAGAGGTAGAGACAAATAAAAAGAGCGGGATTAATGAGGAAAGGCAAAAAAAAAGTAAGGAGACTTAAAAAAGGAATTAGGATTGAAAGAATGAAGGGGGAAGAAGGAAGGAAGGAATGAAGAGTGAACGGAAAGAAGGGTTGCAGGAGAAGTGTTAAAAGAAGGAAGGGTGAAAGGAAGGAAAGACAAAACTTGAAGGTAATGAAGGAAGAAAGGAAACTTTCAGAGGAAAGAAGGGTAAATTGATGCAATGGTGAAGGATAGCTAGATATAATGGTGACAGTATGGATGGGGTTCAAAGTGATGGATGGATCTAAAGGCAAAAGGATTGATGCATGGGATGGATAGTAAGATGGGTTAAAGGATGACTGGAATGGTCAAAAAATGGAAAGATGAAGGTTGGAAAGTGTGAAAGGAAGTATGGATAAAGGATTGATGGGTGGGTTTAAGAATAGATGGATAGGTGAAAAGATAGATGGCTCAGAGGAAGGGAAGGAAGGAAGGAAGGAAGGATGGATGGATGGATGAACTGTTGTGAGGGTGGATGAAAGGAAAGTTGGAATGAAGGAGGGATAGATGATTGGGTGAACAGGTAAATGATTTGGTGAAAGCATGGATGGATAGACTGTTGGATGGAACAGTGAGAGGATGAATGTACTGCTGGAAGAACGGGTGGCTGAATGGATGGAACGGTGTAGGGATGGATGATTAAACGATGGATGGATGAATGATTTAAAGGATACATGGATATAAGGTTGAATAGACTGATGTGTAAATGAATGGAAGGATGAAAAAGTAATAGATTGGTGTTTAGATCGATTGGTGAATTGATGGATAGGTACATTGATCATAGGATAGGGAGATGTATAGATGGCAATGTAAAAGGAGGGATCGGTGGGTGATTGACAAAAGGATGAAAGGATGGATGGATGATGGATGGATGGATGGATGGAATGAAGATTGTAAGTAAGTATGAAAAGAAAGTTAGGTGAACAGATGGACAGGATGAATGGTTGGAAGGGTGAAATGACAGATGGGTGGATGCTCGAGAGAATGGATTGATGGGTGGGTGAAAGGATCGTCCACGGATGGGTAGATGAATGGGTGGGTGAAAGGTTTGACAATGATGGCTGAATGGATGAAAGGAAGAATGAGAAGGGTTGATGAATGGAAGGTAAGAATAAATGGCTGTGTCCTACTGTAATGTACCTGGTGCTTATGTAAAGCTCTCCAAAGCCTTTTGGTCGAGTTTGTGCCGTACGAAATTGCGGATTGTGGACATATGGATGGATGGACGGACAGATGGATGGATGAATAGATGAATAGATGATGAATGGATGGTGGATGGATGCTGGATGGATGGATGGTGAATGGTGGAAGAAACTCTTCTAGTGAGAGTCAGGATTCACCCGCACAGTGCATTTGGAGATTTGATTCCTAGGGTAGGGTGTCTTTTTCTTTCTATCTCTTGTCCTGTTGTTGTAGATCACCATTGCCTTAGGACATCACCTTTTTAATGTTTTCTTTTAGGCAATAACTGTGGCGAAATCAATGCAGGGCTGGCTTAACTGAAAGCCAAATTCGTAAGTAAGAAGTAGGGAAGTTGCTAGTCAGACACTTAATACGATGCATGACGGTAGGACGGTATTTAATTACTTCTTGTTAATCATCCACTCAAGGGGTTTTATCTCTAATGAAATGGTCACTGTTTGTTCCAGAAGGCCTGATTAAGTTGTTTGTCCAAGGGCACACAGCGCATGAATGGGCAAAGAAGCCATGGTCACCCGCCCTGTTCATTGTATGGACATTGGACATAGGGTGGAGCCTAGGTTTTCCGTTAATGCATTGACGGCCAATGACTTAAGGGGAACAGTTCGGTCGGTGGCCCCAGGCCAGTGTAACAATAGCTGCTGTTTCCTGACAAGAAATATGTCGAATATTAAATATCACAAGCACGCATAAACACTAGATTGAGTTTTGGGGCATTTTCACTTAAGAGATGTGGACACAAACCGGTACGAAGCAGCGTGTCCTAATTTCCCACTGTAAACATATGCAATGTCACATACTGCAAGCAATGCACACTCTTCAGGAGCCGTTGTGCACTTCAACAGAAAACTCCAAAGGAACGGACTGCACTCTTTTCATCCTCAAAAGAAAACCAACGTTTGAAATTGAAAACACTGCAATCAAGAGGAAAAGTCTTAGGGAATTTGGGAAAGAAAAGGTATTTTATCAAAGAAATGTTCTTCTATTTTTCTCACAAAAAAAATCAACAGTTTTTGTATTCATTACTTTTCAAACGCGAATTTTGCCAACCACATTGTGAAAATGCTGTTGGTTTTCAGCAGCTCTGGTGGAGTGGCTACGGCAGCTTCAGTGCTCGTTAGTTGCATGTCAAAGTATCGCATACAGATAGATATCCTCCGACAAAAATATTGTGTCCTAAATATCTTTTACGAAAATATTATGCATTCAGTGCAGATTCTCTATGATTAATTCCAATGAGGCGATATTTTTGTAAACAATATTTAGGAGGTACCATTTTTTGGGCACAATATTGTGACCGTGATATTCGGATACCACACCAGCCTCTTCTCGCCAGTGACTGGCGGCCCCCCGAACACGCCCTCAAAGGCAGACCCAACCCATAGTTTGAAGTCCCCTGCATTAATAAAATCGACATTGTGCTACTTGCAAACACTCACATCGATTTGCGAGTGAAGGTTTATGGAGGGGAGGGTTGTTTCACAGCCCCCCACCCCCAATCCACATCTAATTTCTCAGCTGCACCGAGTCAGTCCGCCCACGACTCCATAGCCTCGCCTACCCATCCTTTCCTTTTAACTCAATCAATGCCACCCACCCCTTCCTGGGGTCCAGCCATTTGCAATCACCAACACCCATTGCATGTCTGGGTAAATGAATCAAGCAAGCATTGGCAATGCCATTAGGTCTGGCTTCAAAGGAATGTTGTATGGTAATGTGAAGGATTACAAGAAAATAGTATGCAAATGGATATGCATTATTGTCGAAGAAAAGAAGAGTAGAATAACATTGGTGAAGGTTAAAAGGTCAGGTGACAGTTGGACTGTCAAGCCAGACCTAAAAGTAGGTTTTGGACTCCCTTCCTCCGATCTGTGCTGCTACCATGATAAATAATATCAAATATCTACTTATCTATGAGACTTTAATAGCATTGCAATGTCATATGTGTGTGCCTAAAAGTTGAAGGTCAGGCAGCTGGACAGATAAATAAAATGATCGCAGCTGTGTGGAGGGCAAGCACATGTTTTGTGTGGTAGCTTCTGCCCAATCAAAATATGTACTGCTGACTCTCGACATTTAGGCAGAGCCAATGCTCGTCTCCTTGTTATTCTCACATAATTGTCAAACTGTACCAAAACAAAATCAGAAAAATCACTTTTTTGCCTAATATCACAATTAAATGACATTTGCAAATGAGTGACTGTGCAAAAGGCTAGAATGTAGCAGCTATCTACAAAAAAGCCCTCAAAAAAGAACTGCCTCATTTATGGCCTGGATTCTCCTTGCATCTAACCTGTGGTATCTACCACCCTCCTACTAACACCTCCTCTTGTCCAAGAACTTCAAACCAGCAACTAAAAGCCCCACAGGACTAACTGGTACTAGAACTAAAACGAGCTAATCTCTTTAACACTCTACCAGGTGTTTCCAATGGAGGCCAAAGATGGCTGGATCCATGCCAGATTTTCTAAATATGCACTTAAAATGAAGAGCTTAATTTGAAAAAGAATATATGAAGGGGCCCAAAGTTTTGCTCAGAAGCCGGTGGCCATCTGTATCAAAGGTCAGGATGCTGAATACTAAGGCTGTGTAGTTTTGATCTTACCTCACACCTCCCTAATCCTTTGCCAAACACACCCTACCACTTTATCACACTCCTACAGGTTCGTTTTCATCTCTGCTTTCTTCCGTTGTCACAGTTTTTTCCATTCCCCTTTTTTGTTTTTCTCTCTTGCTTTAGATCAAAGTCTGTTGAGGCAAAATAAGTGCGAGTGCTAAAAAATGAGTGGTGACAGGTCCTACCTGCAACCGCCGGCTGAAAATAATGACTACATAAAATAAATATATAAGTAGTAAAAATAAATTAGGCTAATTTGAATAATTAGGAAAATGTGTGCAGATATTTCCCTTGTGAACGTATGTTGAATAGTCTGAACCAATCATTTAAACACCTACTTAAACTTCAACATTCCATGACCTTATAAAGGAACTTGGGGGCATAATAGCAAGAACCTCGTTAAAATTATCTCCGTTTTAGCGGCAGGAAACAGGTTAGATGTGCAGGACATCTAACCTGGGCTTCTATTGGAATTCTACAATGCATATTAGCAAGCCCATTATCGCCGTTTTAGCGGTAGTTTCCTGACGCTAAAATGGCGATAATTTTAACGAGGTTCTGGCTAGTATGCCCCTCGGACTTTGTTCTCACTCCTCGATATCATCACAAAGCTCCTTAGTTATTTGCAATGTCCTCAAAATGTACGACCGGGGGTAAATCACCCCATATGGGATATCTCGCTACCAAATTCACAGAGTGTAAATAGTCATACTCTGACTTTCTGTTACCCAGCCCCAGATTCTCCAATCTAGGGCACCACGATATCACTTCCCATTCTTCTACAAGCTATCACACACGCACATAAACAGGTGATAAACGTCTAACCCATATTCAAATGGGCTACAAATGTCAGCTTTTTTTAATAATGGAGATGCTGTCTGATACCCAAAATGGTGTTATATGTCTAGGTGCCTACTGATCCCAGCATTAAAAGTATCTTAAATGCCTACCCACGCAGAGAGTAAAATAGCAACAGATGATATTAATATTACCTGCATAGCTGGGCCTGAATTACTGTAATGAAATTTAAGAAGCAGCCTCCCTCTTATCTATAAACAAAATAGTGTGTTGTGTTTTTTATGTGTAGAGCTGAGAGTCGACCTTTGTGTTTTGTTAAATAATCTGAAATTAGAGCTTTTGATTCTTAGTTTACCAAGGTGTCATTGTCTTAGCTGCGCCAAAATACTATGTTTTACTTAAATTCTACAACGTGTAGTATCAATACTGTATGAAAACCCGCCTAAACTATTGTGTGATTTTAAATAATATTAGAGTGTCCACCTTCTGGATGACATCTTGTGTGCTCATTCAAATCCTGTACTTTTGTGTGATAGCTTAGATGATTCTAGGACAAGTAGTCTTATCTTACTTTTACTGAACTAAACCTACCTAAAAACAATGATCTGTAGGTCAAACGTTCAAGACTCCACTGCGACCCAAATGATCTAGTGTTAGTCTGACAAATATCTGTCAGATTTCTATCATATACTTGGAGGATTTTTTATCAGTTTCTGAGATTGGAATTTATACAGTATACTTACTTGTGCACTAAAAAAGCACATCAATCAATGATGAAATACTATTAGAAAAAAATCCTAATTATCCTACCTTTGCAAAGTTCAGTTTGGGTAAGTTCCAAGATGAAAATATTGTTTTATGAATAGTTATTGTCACTCGTTATTAATGGTTTATCGTAAACTAAGATTTGAAATTACAATTCCATTCTCTTGGTTTTAGTATCAAAAACTGAAAATGGCGTCGCTGGTTCAGTCCCAAACTGAGATATACAGAGGCAGCACAGATTAAAATACTGCCATGAAGTGTCGGAAACCTCATGTCAGAAAATCAGAACTGTCGATTCTTTGGATTGTTCCATTGAATTTATAATGTTAGACTTTTGGAAATAAATCTGTGAATCTGGGGATTAAAATCTACGTAAAGATGTTTACTTCTGTGCTGTATAAGCATTGATTGAGACACATGAAACCATTTTCTATTTTTAAAATATAATGGTCTGGTGGAATTATGCAGTCAAGGAGGGACATTTTATGTTGCAAAGTTGACTAAGTTAAGCAGCAAAAAAGAAATTGCCACAAGAAAATTTTAATTATGCAACATATTATCGAATTAAAGGCCAATTACAGAGCACATTCTGTGACATTATTGTCTTGCTATATTGACATTTTCCACACATTCATGCAAAGCTATCACAATTCAACAGCAAACGTATACATTTCTTAAGACAGAAACTATGGATTCAGAAGATTCCAAACATTATTTACCAAAAATAATTATTTTATCTTGCATAGAATAACGAGAACACCATTTCATTATTACTGTCCTTTCTATCTCCTTGTATTTATATTTTGCGCAGAACATATATATTGTTTCACTCAACATAAAATGAGGCTACGAGTCACACTTCTAATTAAGGATGTACATATTTAGTTCTGCGTATCCGATTTATATTTTTTAACTGGTCTTTAGTTTCGGGTCTACTCCTTGTTCACATTATCTGGTGGAAAGAGGTTCACTCCACTTTTTATGCATGTGTCTCACTCAGAGTATGCATAAGATCCAAGACCATAAAAAAGATACCAAATGGCTGGGCTACTTTTAAAGTCTTGTTCTCTCTTGAAATAACTGCTGGTTTGAAAACACCAAATGGAGGTGAACGTGACTTTACATGGACAGTAAAACAAAAATAAATCCTGACAAAGAACAAATCATTCTTTCAACTCTGTTTCAATTGCCTTTAAATATTTATAGTTTCCAAATAATGCCCATCCCCAGTTCATCTCTTGGGTGTATTAGTGCCAACAACAAGGAAGAATTATAACCTTTTTAATGTGTGAATGCTGCAATCATCATCTGAAAGGTGGTCAGTTATTAATTTTGGATGTCTTTGGCTCTACTTTCCACGATGCATTCTGCATTTTACTAACATTTGGTCCTTTTGAACTTGAAACAATTTCTTTGCTGATATGAGGCAAATAAGCGAAATCCTTAATTATGTAGGAAATGCTGTGTTTGTCGAATCACATATTCTAGGGGCCTGGGAAGTAGCTCTTCAGTAAGAAGGCAGAGACAGCAAAGTGCTATTATTAGGTTCCTAACTGAAGCAGTGCTAAACATACGTGCCTTCAAAGCACCATTTTACATCTCTTACTGGTACCCAACTCAACCATACTCAATAGATCAGGAAAGAACACATTCATGTCTAGGATCAGAAGTCTACATATACATTCTACAGCACAAACATAAACAGATGTGTTTTTTCTGTGTTACGATGTAGTTACATGTTTGATTATCAAAAATGTTGTTTTTCTGAGATAACACAAGCAGAAGGAAGTTGACTTTCACTTCCGCATGAGTAATTTTTTTTAAATGTATCATCTTATTTTTGTGTTTTATTATAGTATCAACAAAACACTGTACGTGAAAGGGCATGCATCTGTAAGATTTCATCGCCATATTCATCAGAAATTCCCCGAACAACCTTCAGTTCAGGAAAAAGCTAAAAAGGCACCTATTCAAAGAAGGTTACATCGAGACGCTGTAATTATCAGGTAGTTATCAGGTCATAAAGCAGGTTCAGGCATAAAAGACCTCAAAAGCATGGAAAAGTTAAGGGGACAGGGGAAAAGAAGATATAGAACAACACTGTCAGAACTTGATCTTGCAGACTGAGAAAGGTTACCCAGCCACAGATGGGCTGCCCCTATCAGGAATGCTTCCGGGTAATCTCTGGCCGACTGAGTATATAGGATACAACATGTGCACTAGTAATTTGGTGTGGATGCAGAATATTGACTACGGAATTGCGTTGTACACTAATATCACAAACAAACTATTTATGGGACAAAATATCAAAAGGTAAGTATGTATAGACTTCCTATACCTAACTCCACACCTATGCAGCTTCATAAATGTAGAGTTAATAATAGTAAATCGATACTTCCATATAAGCATTTACCTTCCGATATTTGTCTCTCGATATTTTGTCATCGATATTAGTATACCATGATATTGTTGCTCTCGATATTCCACAGTGCCATCTAGCAAACTGTCTGGTAACACTGGTTCTTGTGACTCTCCCACTTTTTGCTATACTTCGCACCCAACTTATGGCGCTCCCTCGCCTTTGTTATTTTCTACCGGGTTTGTTGATTTCCTGTTACCTGCCATATTCATCATTTGTCATTTGTCTCCTTTCTCCCAGAATTCCTTCTTCCCAGTGCTGTAGTGGCGTTCCATCCTAGTTCCCGATAAGCCCAGGGACTAATAGCACACTTCTGATTGCTTGCACAGGGTGGAAACCTTGTCAGCCCTTGCTTGTGCTCCGAGATGTATATAATCCAAGCTAGACTTTCCGACAGCCAACCTGCAGGAGTGTGTCTCTCTATCTCTCCTCACCCCCTTTTCCACTTCCTGTAAGTCCTCTTCACAAACCCTGACATGTTCCTGAGAGGGTGAGTGACCCCACTGGGGAAGCGATGGGATTGGTCTCAATATGATTACATCACAGAACCATGGTTCCCACCCCAAAACTCAGCAGCTCTCCTCTTCTCCTAGGAAATGCTGTCAGATTGCATTCTATCTCTTGGTCTCTGTTTCAGGCTAGGTGTGTGCTAGATGAACATCACATATATACATACACAAGTACATGAAATCTTGGGTCATCTTTGTGTGTAGGCCAATAGCGAGGTGATAATATTTTGTACATTTGTTAATGAGTATTTTACAAAAAAATGGGGGTTTATGGTTTATTTTTTTAAGAGTAAAAACAGGTCAGAATATATGAATAAGACAGAGAGAAAGAAGTCAAGAAAAGGGTATCGTAAACAAACACAATTTATACGCAAAGCTTGAATAGTCAAAATGTCATAATAATGGATTCAAACAGAGTACTTGAATCATAAAATGATGTGGGCCTCCTCTCCACAACCCCACTTAGAAGCACATTATCGCTACTCAAAAAGAAAAACCATTAAAGGAGTCCATTTCTGACTGTAAGTCCCTACATTACCCACTAATGAGATGAAACGATTTTCCTGTGACTAATAATGTTGTTTTTGTTACACCATTGATCAGAGTGGGGTAGTCCTGCATTGATTCAATGTTGATAAAGGAATAATATCGTCAGGGGTAGTAAGCACTATATAAATACAATTTATAATTGCAATAACAATAAGGTTAGTGCAATGCCGGTAAATGCACATGAAGACAAAAAACGCACATAAAAACAATCCAACTAAACTTTTTCCAAAAGTGAACATATTGGTTTAAAATTCTTCCAAAAGACAAAAGCTCCATGATTAGGCTAAAATGTCAGATTTTTACAAGAATCTAAATATGATTTAAGGTGTGAAAATGATATGTTGTTGCATTAATGCGGACTTCATTCAGGTGAACTAAGTATCTAGATATGCGAAATAGAATTCACTCAAATCATTGTGAATATATTTTTGCCCTGTATATTTTCATAACCTTCACATAAACAAATGTTTTAGCACATTGAGGAGGCACAAATATTGTTTTGTTTCTCACTTTAAACCGGAGGAGTGCAATATTAATCCAAGGAGGCCGGATAAAAGCCAGCTTTTCTGGATAACTACTGATTCATTCAAATGAGTACTATATAGAGCATTGTATGTAAAAGTGTCTTGCATGGATATTTGGAAAATCTAGCATTCATTCAGCTCTGCTGACCTTTCAAAGGGCACACCTACTTTGAGTAGTGTGGTGCAGCTCATCCTCCACATTTTACAATTAAATCGTGTTCCTTTTAAACCCAACTACACAGATCCAGTGCACATGTGCCTCCTGGTGCATGGAATATTTCAGGGCTCAAAGTTAGTTTTTCTTAAATTACACAGATCAGCCACCTACTTTTTTCACTATCAGGAGAACAAAATAAATAAATAAATAAATAAATAAAAATAAAATGAAAGTGTGTCCTCATGTAACGTAACTGGTGCTATGTAAAGCGCTCTGATAACTGATTCGGTTCGGTTCTAGTTTGCGCTATATAAAACTCAAAAAAAAAAAAAAAAAGAAAACCTCTTTTTCAACACCTGCTTTATTGCTTTTCCCTCACCTTGCAGGCAGTAATCATTAGCCTAAAATGACTGCAAATTGTGAAGTTTGGACAAAACGAGCAGCTACACCATGCACCTTAACCTGAAAGACAAAACCTACAGTGAATCAGGAAGAAGAGGCGGCATATTCCGGCGTGGAGAATATTGATATAATATATAGGTCACAGAGAAGGAGCTTCATAAGGATTGCAAGATCTCAAATAAAAGGAATAATCTGCTGGGATTTCAGTTACGTAGATTTTGACGTGAGCAACATGCCTTGCCCCATGATGAAGCATGAAGATCCTACACTCAATGCCTCGGAAATTCTTTAGGCAACTATCAACAAAGCCTACGTGGCATGAGGGCCTCTTAAGAGGAGGCTACAATGTTACAAACAATGATTACAAGTTATGCTTGGTGTCTACGTGGCAACATCTTGGCTGCCTTTAAATGCACCTCCTGCTCCAGATCTTTATTTCCTCCATCCTGAATCCAGGACATGTTTTTCTCCAATCTCTTTGCCAGCTTCAGAACCGACTTCTAGAGGAGTAGCTCGGTCACAGCTGTACATTTCAAGCATGAGCCCCTTCTCAAGTCTGGAAGTAGGTGTGTATTTCAGGGACACCTTCTTTTGTTAATCTCCTGGTAGCCAGAAGCCTCCTCCTCTACATCCTGTCACTCACCATGTCACAAAAATCAGCCTCTCCCAAGTTTACTGTACTGCCTCCTGGGTTACTGCCTGCACCAATCTCTCCCTTCTGTATTCCTGCTCTGGCCTACCAGCAGTCAGTTTATTTCTACCTCACGTCCTGCAGAGCTCAGTCACATTAAGCGCCTCCTATTCCAGTCTCTCAGCAATCAGGTGCTTCCAGCTACATTCCCATTCCAGTCTCTTCCAACTGCATTCCCATTCCAGTCTCTCAGCAGTCAGTAGCTTCCAGATGCATTAAAGTTCCAGTCTCTCAGCAGTCACTTGCTTCCAGCTGCATTCCCATTCCAGTCGGTTAGCAGTCAATTGCCTTCAGTGCCATGGTTTATTTATCTGCCAGCAGGCTGCTGCCAGCTCTCTTTAATCCTCCCAGGCCTAGTAGACCTTTATACAATCTCTACTTCAGTCTCTCTGCAAGCATTACTTTTGGCCATTGCTTGGCAGTTTGGTGCCTCCGACCCACCTTTATTTACTGGACTTGCAGTGTATGGCATTCCTGCCGTCATTTATTGGTTCTATGCATTTCCCTCTTTAGACTCTACTGCAGAGCTCATTTAGATCTAAGTCACTTCCTATTTCAGTTTGCCGGCCATTAGGCCACTAGGCCTCTCCACTTGATGCACTTGTCGTTTCATTCTCACTCAGCGTGCTGGTTCAGCCTTTCACAAGTCTTACTTCATCAGTCGCTGCTCTGGCTGCAGAGATTGGTTGGTTTGGGCTTAGCCTCCTATGTCAGTCGTTCAGTTGTCAGGCAGGTTCGCCCCCTCATTCAGTCTGTCTGCCATCAGCAGACTGATTACAATTCCTAATTCAGGCTGCCAGTGATCAGCTGGTTCACTGGCAGCCTGAATGGTTGGTTCTCTTCTTGCTTTGGGCTTTAAGTAGCCCACTGTTTTGGCCATTGCTCAGGCACCTGCACTCAGCTCGATTTTTCGTCCTGTAATTCCGATTTTAGGAGTCTCTGACTTGAATTCCTGGTTCAGCTGTTCAGTAGTTGGCCGGTTCTGACTTTACTTCCTGGGTGGGCCTTTCAGTAGTTAGCCAGCTGTGACCTCACTTCCTGTTTCAGTCTTTTAGAGGTCAGCTGGCTCGCACTTACCTTCTCGGTTCGGCCTTCACTTCTTACTCCAACTTTCAGTCGTCGCGCGTCACCAAGCCCTTTTGCCAGACTTGACAACTCTACCGATTTGGATGGCAGGCTATCACTTTTTTTGTCAGCCCTGCCTACCGCCTACCAGAGTCAGACTGGGACAGAAAACAGCCCCCGGGCACCAAAATAAAAGTGGTTCCCGTTAAATTAGATAGCTGCTAAAAAAGTGGCCCAGGTTTGCAAAACGTGGCAGTTTTAACTTGTAAAGATATGCTGTGTAGGGGTGTTGCATGGTAAGGCAAACTGCATGCATGTGTGCTTGCTACAATCAATGTATGTTTTAATATCAGGGGAATGAAAAGTAAAAACTGGACCAGTAGCCCATAAGATAGGCTCGCAAACAGGCAAACATCCGGCCCACAGACTGACCTGTCAGACCAGCCCTACAATCCTACTGCTTTTTGATGAGGCCAAGTGTACCTCAGTAATTCCGGCTCACCGCCTGCAGCGAAAAGAAACTTAAAATGCAGCTCAAATCGCATGAAAAGTGAGCTGCAGAGGTATGTCCACATTGGCAGCAGGGCTGATTCCATTGGTCTCTCGTTCAGGTAAGGCGCGTTGTAATAACAGTATGTTCCTTCAACAAAATCAAAATACTGAAAGTGCCAGTGCATGTGCGTCCATCTCTCAGTTTCAAAGTTTAAAGTTGAAAAGAAGCAGTAAATTCAGGACAGCAAAGGACACCAGCAAGGGAACAGAGGCTACAGACCTCATCTGAGCCACAGACAGAATACAGTGTTTAAAAGGGGTACGGAGGACATTGGAAATATGTACAGGCACAGGGTTAAAGGCAGTTCTGATAATAGTATAGGCTGTGCTCCAATGTGAGTGACACAGCCCTGAGGACTAATGCACCAGTGTCTGCATCCAAATGGGAGACTGGCTCTGCATGTCATCCTTTTGAAGTCAATGAAACGAGTAAGGTTGTTAATAATGGAAGCACTTATTATGCAAGGGCCTAGAAACACTTTTTTCCTGCATGGAATTGAATGAAGCGGTGTTTTTGGAAATATAAAGCAGGCTAAAAGGCCTGTCAGCAGGCACAAATGCAGAGAAGAGAACTGAGACCGGACGGGAAAAATTTGTCCAGGATCACACAATTTAGTCACAGTGGAAAGCCAGGATTTGAAACCACAATTCACAACTGCGTCAAATCTAAAACACGAACCTTTCACTGTTGAAGCCCTGTACAAACATCAAGCAAGCAAATACACAGTGACATGCTACGTGGAGTTGTTCCAAGGAGAATCAAAGTCTGAGTGTTTTTTGTCAAAAGTGGCATTCTTGTGCAATAGCCATTCATCAGGTGGCTTCCATGGTCTAGGACAAGTGCACAGGTGCAAACAACATAGCCAAGTTCTCATAGGCGACCGCCCTGACTCTGGCAGCATCGGTCGCTCCCTGCGCTCCCTCTACAGCTGGTATCGTAGCGCCTTGCTTCTTTGCCTATCTGCTGCTGGAATCGTAGCGCCTTGCTTCTCTGTTTATTTGCAGCGTAGCGCTTTACATGCCTGCAGTTTAATTTTGGGCCTGATTTGTATCTGCTGCTTACTCGTGCACATCCACTTCTGTAGCGCTTATCAGCTGGTGCGCAGTGAGTGGCAAGAGGAGCTTTTGCCCCATTGTGACGGTGCTTCTGTCCACATTTAGCCTGTTTACTTAAAGAAACTCACCCTGGTTTCACTTTTGCTCTGCTGCCGCCATTTGGTGATTGTGCCTCGTCCCAGCCCGTAGCTCCACCCCGCTCCCGCCTCCCAGCTGACCCTCCCTCGCTCCGCCCCTCCACTATCCACTTATATCAGAACAGCTGACGCGCAGCGGTCACGCGCAGCGATCGCGCCCCATGCGCGCCGAAGGTGCGCCAAAGGTAAGCCCGTCTACGCCCATCCGCGCCTGGACCGCGCCCAGCGCCAGACCCCCTGGCCCCCGCATACCTCACACATCCCGCATAACATATGACGCCGCCACCCTCCTAGCCCTGAACACTGGACGCACATCTCAATGCTACGAAGCTATCCCAGGACGTACCCACGGTCCCTTCGCCTGCCGCTCCTGCAAATTTACCAGCATCAAGACCCATACCACATTCACCAACCCTAAACACAACTCCGACTCTAACCACCTGAAGTGCATCCTGCTTAACACCCGCTCGATCCACAGACACGCCACCGAACTCTGGGATCTACTCGACACTACTTCACCGGACGTCGCCTTCCTCACTGAAACATGGATGAACGCATCATCAACACCCGACATCGCCATAGCCATCCCGAACAATTACAAGATCATCCGAAAAGACCGCACCGTCCAAACAGGAGGAGGAATCGCCATCGTCCATAAGAACTCCATAAAAATCACGACCAGCTCCGAAGACAACCTTGCAAACGCCGAACACCTTCACTTCCAGATCCACACCGACCCTAGGACCACACTCAGAGGCTCCCTCATCTACAGACCTCCAGGAACCCATAAACAATTCAGCGAAGACATCACTGACTTCATCAGCCCACATGCCCTCGCCTCCGAGAACTTCATTTTACTAGGAGACCTCAACTTCCACCTGGAAAAGAAAAACGACAGCAACACCACCACCCTTCTGGACAACCTGGCCAATCTCGGCCTCAAACAACTTGTTGACACCCCCACCCATGTAGCCGGACACACGCTCGACCCAATGTTCACCTCGAGCAAACGCATCTCCTTCGACCGCACCACAGCTCTCCACTGGACGGACCACAGATGCGTCCACTTCAGCTACAACACCACCTCGAGCCACAACCCCCCACAACATATTCCACGAAGAAAATGGAACAAAATCAACACCGACCAACTCCTCACATCGCTCAACCAAAATCCACCCGCCCCCACATCGGACCCAAACCAAGCTGCCATCGAATTCAAACAATGAATCACTCACAGCGCTGACGAATTAGCACCCTTGAAAAACCTTCTCACCAAACAAGACAGCAAAAAGGCCCCCTGGTTCAACGATGACCTTAAGAAATCCAAAAAGCTATGCCGTACTCTCGAGAAAACATGGAGAAAAAACCCAACCACTGACAACATGACCACCTTCAAGACAGCCACCCGCAAACACCACCAGCTGATTCGATCCACCAAGAAATCAGCTTTCAAGAATCGACTCGACAACAACGCACATAACAGCAAGGAACTATTCAACATCGTCAAAGAATTCACCAACCCCACCGCAGCCTCAAACGACATCACTCCCTCCCAAGACCTCTGCGACTCGTTATCCTCCTTCTTCTACAACAAAATCGCCGACATACATAACAGCTTCGAAAACAGTTCCAACGAACAATCCCCTCCATCCCCTTCTGACCCTAAACCGCCCTCTAACAACCTCAGCACCTGGAACCCAATCACCGCTGAAGACACCATCCGCCTCATGAATTCCATCCACTCTGGCTCGCCAACCGACCCATGTCCCCACCACATCTTCAACAAAGCAGACTCCATCATCGCGCCCCATCTCCGTGATGTCATCAACTGCTCCTTTGACTCTGCTACCTTCCCAGAAAGCTGGAAACATGCCGAAGTCAGCGCCCTCCTGAAGAAACCCACAGCAGACCCATCTGAACTTAAAAACTACCGCCCCATATCCCTCCTCCCATTCCCGGCCAAAGTCATCGAGAAAGCCGTTAATAGCCAACTCGCTCGAATCCAACAATTCCCTCGATCCCTCACAGTCCGGATTTCGAGCCAAACACAGCACCGAGACCGCCCTCATCGCAGCAACAGACGACATCCGTACACTACTGGAAAACGGAGAAACAGTGGCCCTCATTCTACTCGACCTCTCCGCTGCCTTTGACACTGTCTGCCACAACACCCTCATACAACGACTCAGCAACATCGGCATAAAAGGAAAAGCCTTGGACTGGATCATCTCGTTCCTAGCTGGAAGAACTCAGAGAGTCCGACTTCCCCCTTTCAAATCAAAGGCCACCGAAGTCATCTGCGGTGTACCACAAGGTTCATCACTCAGTCCCACCCTCTTCAACGTTTACATGAGTCCACTCGCCTCCATCGCGCGTCAACACAACCTTAACATCATCTCCTACGCTGAGGACACACAGTTGATCCTCTCCCTCACC
Organism: Lissotriton helveticus; assembly: GCF_964261635.1. Lineage (NCBI taxonomy): Eukaryota > Metazoa > Chordata > Amphibia > Caudata > Salamandridae > Lissotriton > Lissotriton helveticus. The sequence continues at coordinate 310,097,370 of NC_136061.1, forward strand.
AAAGACCCCAAGACCGCCAAAACCAATCTTCACGAAGACATGAAAGAGGTAGCCGTATGGATGAAACACAGCCGCCTAAAACTTAACTCAGACAAAACGGAAGTGCTCATCCTAGGATCATCCCCCTCTGCCTGGGACGACTCATGGTGGCCCTCGGATCTGGGCTCAGCACCGATACCCACAGACCACGCACGCAACCTTGGCTTTATCCTCGACTCCTCACTCTCGATGACCAGACAAGTCAACGCCGTATCATCCTCCTGCTTCAACGTACTCCGTATGCTCAAAAAAATCTTCCACTGGATCCCCACCAAGACAAGAAAGACCGTCACCCACGCACTGGTTACGAGTCGACTAGACTACGGAAACACCCTCTACGCAGGAATGACAGCCAAATTACAGAAAAAACTCCAACGCATCCAAAACGCATCAGCGAGACTCATTTTGAACATCCCTCGCCAAGATCACATTACCGGACACCTGAAAGACCTCCACCGGCTTCCCGTCAACAAAAGAATTACATTCCGTCTCCTCACCCACGCACACAAGGCCCTCTACAAACTAGGGCCCGAATGCCTCAACACTCGTCTAACCTTCTACACACCCACCCGCCAACTAAGATCCTCCAGTCAAGGCCTCGCAGCAGTTCCGCGTATCCAAAGATCCACCATGGGAGGTAGATCCTTCTCCTACCTGGCAGCCAAGACCTGGAACTCCCTCCCCACTCACCTCCGCTTACACAGAACCACATCTCCTTCAGAAAAGAACTTAAACCTGGATATTTGATAAATAATTACCCCCCTCCCCAAGCGCCTTGAGACCCTATGGGTGAGTAGTGCGCTATATAAATTCTTGAACTTGAACTATAGGCTCCGGTGCTGTGCCATTTCCTTGTGATGACCGGTACAAGTATAGAAAGGTGGGACCGGCATCGGGCACGCCGAAGGTATGGTGGGCGTGCCGCCCCCCTCCCCCGATGACCATATAGGGGTGGACCTGTCGTGCGCTTCGATGATCCGACAGGCGCGCCCCGGTGCTAATTGGTCGAAGTCAGGGCGTGACCCGGAAGTCACGCACTCGGACTAACACCAGGCCAGTAAGAACTGGCCTGGCTGGAATCTGAATCTGGGGTATAAAAGGCTGGGGAGCGGCGGAGTCTGCCTCTTTGCTCGCCGCTCCCTCAGCCTGCCATTAGTTACGCAGCCTCGCTAGGAGGCTGTAATTTTTAATTTCTCTTTTGTCTTTTCAGAACTTGTTAAGAGCTCAACTGGGAAGATTCCAGCGCGCTGTGTGGTTCGCTGGATGTAGCGGAATCGGGCGGCCTTGCGTGGAGGCCTTTTAAAACCTCTTGTTTTCTTTTGCAGGCTGTTGTAACAAGCATTTACAATGCAATCGTTTCGCCTTTTGAAAAGTTTGAGCTATTGGCATTGTAAATGACAAAATTTGTATTTATGTGTTGGTTTTGAAAACAGATAAATTAATGGCATTGTCATTTACAATGCCAATAGTTTAATCTCTGGCAAATGCCACACAAAAACACACAGACCCACACACACACACACAGACACACACACCAACAGAGCACCACACACACACACACAGAGCCACACACACACACAGAGCCACACACACAGAGCCACACACACAGAGCCACACACACAGAGCCACACACACACAGACCCCCACACACACAGACCCACACACACACAGACCCACACACACACACACAGGCCCACACACACAGACCCACACACAGAGAGAGCCACACACAGAGAGAGACACACACAGAGCCACACACAGAGCCACACACACCCAGAGCCACACACACACACCCAGAGCCACACACACACACACCCACCCAGAGCCACACACACCCACCCAGAGCCACACACACCCACCCAGAGCCACACACACCCACCCAGAGCCACACACTCACTCAGGAGAGCAAGCACAGCCAGGTGGCAGGGAAGCAAGCACAGCGAGAGGGCAGGGAAGCAAGCACAGCGAGGGGGCAGGGAAGCAAGCACAGCCAGGTGGCAGGGAAGCAAGCACAGCCGGGTGGCAGGGGAGCAAGCACAGCCAGGGGAAGGGGAACCAGGGGGCGGGGGGGCAAGCAGAGCCAGGGGGCAGGGAAGCACGCACAGCCAGGGGGCAGGGAAGCAAGTACAGCCAGGGGGCAGGGAAGCAAGCACAGCCAGGGGGCAGGGAAGCAAGCACAGCCAGGGGGCAGGGAAGCGTGCACAGCCAGGGGGCAGGGGAGCAAGCACAGCCAGGGGGCAGGGAAGCAAGCACAGCCATGTTTCCAGTGCTTGGCTATTCTGAACAAACCATTGGTATCCGGCCTGCCACTAAAACGAAAACAACTCCCAGAATACCTTCTATGAGCATTGGTACCCAGGAACCTGCACTAGCCTAACTGACTTGATAAAGTAACAGTGACCAAGTGGTTAAATTTACCTTTGCTAAACTTTACATTTTGTCAGTTGCTTTTCTTTGATTTCTTCAGGTTACAGTCCGTCAAGAAGAACTAATGCTGTTCCGGGACACGATTTGTTAGTGATGTGTGTTACTCCGGTTGGGGTATAAATTCTCCAGCATCCTGTGCATGTTGAAAAGGAACCAGGGGGGTGATGAGTGGGCTGGGCTATGAGTCGATGTCACCTCATATTATGATGGGTTAGGGTTCTGCAGCAGTGACGTGAAGCTGATGCCTTTGTTTACCTCTCGTTTGACAGTTTGATTTTGTCTTGTAAAGCGAGGCCTTTGCTCCTTTACACCCCGAGGCCTTGGAGATCAGCCGAAGCAGAGGCATGGTACATACAGACACTGTGTTTTAATCGACCGCCCCTCGCACTCTTCCGCAGGCTGCATGTCTGTCTATTAAAGCTGCTTCTCATCTCCCATATGACCTGGCTCTTGACTTCTCTGTTGTATTTTCTCTGTGCTACTAAAGGGTGCTTTGGGAATCTTTCTTTAAAATCTCTTCTGTCGCCCAGATTGTATAAATCAGTGTATACTCCGCTTGCAAGAACAACATGCATTTTTTCCCCGGTAGTATGAACCCTTTTCACCGATAAATGAGTTAGCTTAGTTTAGGCATGTGGAGAATAACCCCGCACTCTGTGTGGCGGTGAAAGGTGTGCTGAGGCATGACAGCAAGCCCCTTGAACAAATGCCCTCTCCGGCTGGTCCCAGGTTCTTTGCAGCTTTCGCCTGCCAGGAGCTTTCAAAATCTGTCCTCGCAACAAGACTTGAGTGGCAGCAACGTTTACATAGCTAGCGATCTTCAGGCCCTGTGCTGTGGACGATGAGTGGAGACCAACGGGTGGTGATCTTGAAGACTAACCTAGTTTTCTGTAGAAACCGCTGTTACTATGAAGAGCTTTGGTGACTCGGGGAAAGGTAAATGAATGTGAGCAAGTTGCAAGGTGACCCTTAAAGTGCTAGAGAGAGAGAGACCAACAAAATCGATAACGTTCTAAAAGCCACACTTAGAACTGATACAAATTATGTTTTTAAACCGAAAATACAGACACACACATATATATTACGAAACTGGAAGGGGGGACGGGCTCACGGACAGCGGGAGGGTGGACGGGCACACGGACAGCGGGAGGGGGGAGGGGCACACGGACAGCGGGAGGGGGGCGGGCTCACGGACAGCGGGAGGGGGACGGGCTCACAGACAGCGGGAGGGGGGGACGGGCACACAGACAGAGGGAGGGGGGGCGGGGACGGGCACACGGACAGCGGGAGGGGGGCGGGAACGGGCTCACGGATAGCGGGAGGGGGGCGGGAATGGGATAAAAAAAGTAGTAAAATATGCCGCTTACCTGCTAGCAACTCTTGGAAAGTGAAATCGCGCAGCCCACCCCTGCAAAGCACACGTTGGAAATGAAACCAACATGCCGATACGAAAGAAAAAAAAAAACGCCCACCGCCGCATGACGCACGAAAATGGGCGGGATGAGTAAAAATCGCCGGAACGCCCACGAATCTGCTCGGGGAATGAGTGACGCATCTCTGTTCCAATGGCTAGCCTCCATTTATGGAGCTAGCCAATGGAACAGAGAGGTGGAACAAAGCCCCAGACTGTTCTCAAAAGATTTCGCATGCGCGAACGCTGCTGCGCAGCGGATCGCCAGGCGAAACTTAAAAAGGGGCCGTGAGCGGACTAGATTAAAAATGCGGCCCTGTTGCAAAGAACGGTCTGTGGCAGGAGCAGGGACACGTCGTCGTCGTAGCGAACAGCTGATCACCGGCCGAGAGCGGTTTTGTCTTCGTAGCGGAGCCCGTAGCGTGCGTACAAATGATCCCAGACCGGCTGACACGGTGACGCTAAGCTGCAGGGTTGTGCTACGGTCCTCATGAAGATTTTCGTGTTGCAGGGTGGTTGCCCTGCTCTGCACCTGAAGGGTGAGTGGCAAAAAGAACAGTGAGAGTGATGTACCGCTGTGCCTGAAAACACGTGCTTTCGGGGAGGGTTTATTGGGGTGGATGTCGGATTTCACTGAAGACTTTACCATTTATTCAGCCTTGCGCCTGGAAGCGGGCCTCTAGGTTGTGGCCTTTTGAAATGCAGCCCTGTTTGGATTAATGAGCATACCTGGAAGAAAGCGCATCTTTTAACAGGTGCGTCAAAGTCGCTGCAGTGTTTGTAGCACTGCTCAGATAGCTGCGGCCCCTGTCTCGAGTCAGCCATGTTCTATACTTGCATCAGGCACCGTGTTTCATCAGTATTCCAAATTCAATATACTCTGAAGTCAGGAGTTTATTAAAATTCCTTAAACGTTTGGCTCTGATTACGAGCAGAGGGAGTTGTAATTCGTGAAGCCTTTAGCATGGAAAAGTATGGTCCTTTTTGTCAGGTGTGGACTATGTGGAAGGTCGCAAGGTCCTCCTCTCACGATCTCTTCAGCCCTTACGTGGCTGAAGACGTGTTACATTTTCAACACACAAAGGGGCAGATTTATGAAGCCCTTGCGCCACGTTTACGCCGCTGTTGCGTCACGCAAGGCGGCGTAAACGTGGCACATCCCTACGAACGATTTACAACGTGACGCATCTAGGCAGATGCGTCATGTTGCAAAGCCCTGCGCCGCTTGTGGGCGTTCCGGCGCAGGGTGGGCGTTCCGGGCAGGTGCGCCTCGCAAAAGTGGCTGAGTGAAATCTATGAGATTTCACTCAGTCACTTTCTGGCCAATGCTGCGTCAAAAGCCTGCGCCTGCTTGAAGCAGGCGTAGGTCTTGATGCAGCATTGTTGAGATGTGGCACCACCGAGCCTTGCTGGAGCTGCGTCGCGCTTGCGACGCAACTCCAGCAATGCGCCACCTTAACGCCACAGATGCGTCACGCATCTGTGCCGTTTTTGCCCAATGGTGCGCCGCATTATAAATGCGGCGCACCATGGGTGGCGGAGCTGTGGCGCACTGTGGCGCACATTAACTGGCGCATCCCTGGGGATGCGCCAGTTAACATAAATCTGCCCCAAAGTGCTTTTACTAAAAAGACAGAACTGACTGATGGAATTATTACTGGGCCCTTGGCGGGGTATTTGAGATATAGTACCATCGTTTTATAATGGGACGACAACTACATATGAAAAACTCATGATGGCCGATAAAAAGGCTGCACATGTGTCGCAAGAAAACACAATAGTGTGCCACAAACTGTACATTTCTGTGCGTTACAAATCTACAAGTCTAGGCTGCAATATTCAGGGGAGTCAGTGTAGCTTGTATTTGTTAATGAGTTAGCCCTTGACAGCATCCTTTCTCTCCAGCCAATAGCAATGGCATTGTTTTAAGTGGGTTTGCTATCGCTCTTACATGAATGAATTCAGTAGTACTCAGGTTGTAGTACATTCAAGCTGGGTGTTAAAAATAATGCACGCTTCTAGTGCATGGTTAGCAGGGTGTTGAAACGTTACCCAGAGCAATGTTGCTCGTGGCGTCACCTTAGATGGCTGTGCTAACGCGGGATTACTGGTTACTAATTATCTTACCAAATCCCATTTCCTGTCGACTGAATCGTTGGTACCTGTCTTGAGTAAAAGGTAATCTCGCAATAAAGCAATCAGTTTAAGAACTTACACCACTCTAAATGACCACTGACCAAAATCAAGTTTTAAAGATTTAATATAAAGTCAAAGATAACTGAAGATACAAACTTCTCAAAATGAGATTAAGAAGATAAATCGGTATCACTATAAACATGAACTTTTTGAATAGTCTGAGTCTGAAAAACAGAATAATAAGTACAAGCTCGAAAACCATCAGGGTTGCCAAAATGGATACAAGTTGCAACCTCAAAGTCATTACAGAAAAGAAAATGAAGGTTAGTCTGTCCCTACACTACACTAAATGACATCCCTACTTAGCAAGATCTTAACCCTCTAGGTGTCAGCCGTGGTGACTTCCTAAGAAGATCACGCACTTCTCTTTGTCTCTTCTCTGATAATGGGTCTCTCCTGATCAGCCTATCTGCCTACCCATCCGCTTCCTTAGGCTCCCAAAATCATCTGCTCTGCTCTCCTCCCGGGGCTCTTTCCCTAATACCAAATCACATTTTCAATAGAAACGCCCCTTGGGACGCCCCTCACGTGGTACATCTTTGCGCGGCAAACTCCATGATGGTACTCTTGAAGACCCTCGTTATAGTTGACCTTGGTTCCCAGGCTTCTTCTTCCGTGCGCTGATACCCCCTGAAATTCCTGGAAACTCCTACAGGCCTGCGCAAGGCGCCACTGAACAAAGTCCCTTTCATTCGAGCTGATTAGGACCCTCGCACCTGCATACAGCTCATCCTGCAGTGGGCCTCAAATTCCAGACTCCACCATATCTTTGGTCATAAAACACTCTCAAAGCTCCATGCTGGACACCTCACGACCTCTCCTCTAACGAGCACATGGCAATTTAAACTACATGACATTATCTGCTCTGGCCTACTTGATTTACATGCAGCAGGTTCCTGCACTCTTAAAACGTTAACTTGATTTAAACAGCAAACATTCTTGACTAGCATACGTTTCTAAAATAACACATCTATAAAGCATATACTTTTAACCCTAAGTTCAATAGTACATTTTGAAAGAACCATGTCAACTTTATCTCACATTAGTTTAGCAGCACGTTCAGGTTTGCTGTGAATTGCCCTAAGGCCTACACATAATACTGGATTTTCAAAGTTACATTTAATTCGGACATGACTCTTTTTAACATGAGAACATGAGGTTTTCACATATATTCCAACATTTCTACATTAATCTCACACCGTTATAATTATAGTTACTCTACTTAACATTCTATACGTTTCACTACTGAATATAAACCACTCGTGTGCAAAACATGTTTAAACTAACTACGTGCTTGTAAATATGGCGTACTTATACATTTTTTTCAAACTCGTGCTCTCTCAGTCCCCCCTTTGATGACCTTCAGGGGTCATCATCACCAAGACACTAAAAATGTAGAACCTTTTAAAGTGAAGACAGGGCAGTACCACTTCTTTTCATACTCTCTAATGCTTTCAGACTTTTATATTGAGTGTCCTGCATCGCTGTCAACTCTTCTTCCTGTTTCTTCATAGCTCTCTGTAACCTATTTGCTCTATAACATTGATACAAACGCACCAATCCCCACAAAGTGATTACACAAATCACAATTATGATGATGGGTTTCAATATGTACCAAACGATACCCTTTCCTAAGTTGGCAAACCAACTTCCAACTTTACCCATTCCATGGCCTACTTTTTCCCACACATTTACCTTTGCCAGGTCCTCAATTTCGTAATGTATGGCAGTGATGTTTTGTATATACTTCTCTAGAGGCTTTGAATTGTCTGGAATGTAAGTACAGCATTCCTGGACCTTCAAGGCCCTACAGACTCCTCCCTCTTTTGCTAACAGAACATCTAAAGCAAGTCGGTTCTGAAGAACCATTGCCCTAATCGATTGCATCTCCCCTTCTATCAGCATCAAGGATCTTGCAGTACTGGCAGATAGCCTATCTACGACTGTAGCTAACCTCCTGATCTTAATGTCATTCATTATCAATCCTAAGAAAGGGAATGCAGCACCTATTACATCTCCAACTACTTCTGCTGCACCCAGCCCTCGCTTCCATCTAGTTGATATTTCTTTCTTAGGCGTGTCTAAATTCTCAACATGATATATTTTAGGGAAGACAACAGCCAGATAGCATGATCCGTACCAATTATCTGGTAACTTCACATAGGCATATTTTCCACATACAAAATACACATTTGGTATTGCTTGCATCCCTTTCATGAAGTTCTTAGAGTAATACTCCAATTGAAAGGCATGTTCACAATTGACTTGTCCTACATAAACGTTTTCATAATAGGAGTAACTCCTGTGAATGCACAGTTTCCCCCGTTTCTCCTTATCCAAAGCAATTGGACCAATACTTCCTTTTCGTTGTTGTGCCCTTTCCTCCTTGGTCCAATCTGTTTCCCCTTGTCCTGATGCCTTCAATATCTTCTGCCTCCTGTATCTAGTATCTACCTGTGCTATAAACTTTTTCTCAACTTCTGATATTTGACAAGTCAGATTGTTCCTTCGAGCATGTGAAGTATCTAACGTTTTCCATGGAATAAACCATTTGTGTAATCTGTCTTCGCTTTTGTAGTAGTCCCATTTGTTCAAATGCTTGAAATTCGGAACCTCTGGCAATGTCGAGTCGAAATTCGAGAAGTAATACTCAAATCGTCCATAAAACATACTTAACAATAAACTGCACGTTATTCCATACGTCAACGGGAGATGATGGTATCTGATACCCTCCTCCACTGAAGCTGGTAACTGCATACAAACATAACAATCCTTTACTTCCATGGCATCAACATATTCATAAAGCAATTTAGCATAAGCATTTGACTTGTAATTTCCCTGTGACTCATCCATGTGTAACCTTTTTACTTCTGCATCTAACAATGCTTTGTCTTTTTCATTGATGTTTCCCTTCTCTTTAATAACGGTAGTTTTCGGTGTTGACACTCCCTTATCTTCCTTAACTGTGGTTTCATCCCCTTCGTGTCCCGCTAGGAATGAAACAGTTACCACTAAAATTATAAGAGAAACCACTACTCCTAAAAGTATAACAGCTATACATTTTGCCCTGCGGTTCGGGTTGCCAGCCTCCATGTTCTCAAACAGTGTAGTTTTCGACTTTCTTCCAGCATTCACTTCCTCTTCTTTTCAAACAAAGTCTTTCTCTCTTGCAATGTCTTTCTTTGAACACTTGGAAGCTTGACAATTTGTTTCCGCAAAACAGTTCAAAGTCCAGTAGAAAATAGACAACCCTAGCCCTTCTCCATCCACTAAAATGAAACCCCTATCACTTTTCTTCTTCCACTCGGCGCTAGGTTATCTTGCAACAAGTTTTTACAATTTCTTTGCAACAGTCTTATTTTCGTCTGAAGTTATGTATGACTCAAGGAGTGACACTACTTCTTCATAAATGTCCATCCGAAGTATCATTCCCTCAGGTTCTGGACAGTTCGTACCACAACATGGAAAGTCAACTTTTTCTAGGATTATTCTCCTTATTTCGCTCAAGACAAGTGGACGGACAAAATTGAGAGTTAGCGTTTTTTCAATTTCCACTCCTGGTACTATCAGTTCTACATCCACAATTACAAAGGGGTCCGTTCTAATCAAGATCACTTTCTTCACCTTCCCAGTTCTGCGCCCCTTTGAAGACATTCACAATATGGTATTAATCCACAACAATAAGCGCTCCTAGCATTTCTACTACTCGCTCAAGCATTTCCAAACGAAGAAGAGTTCCCTCCAATATTGGATATCGTGAACAGCAAACTGGAAACTCAACTGTCTCTAAAATCAATTTTCTTATTCCACTTAGAAGAGCAGGATGAACGATGTTGAGTGTCAGCAACCTTTCAGTCTCCGCTCCTGGCAGTAGAAACCTTATTTGCACTGTGATGATCGGGTCAGTTCTGATCAGTTCCACTTCCCTGATCCTCCCTGTTCTGAGTCTCCCAGACATCTGCAACAAGGTAGGTCCAGTCGGGAGTAGAGTATCTTCTGCTAGGCACTCGCACCCTTCTTGATCTTCTAAGACCCTCCTCGGCTTGATCCTGGATATCTTCTTCTGGATCTGAGTCTTCGGATATAGGAGTAAGCGTTTCTTCCTGGGCCGACCTCAAACTTAGCCTTCTTCTCCTTGTTGGCCAAGTGGCAGCTCCAAGCCTTATTCTCCTATTTCTTGTCCTCCCACTTGGTTCTTGGTCGCTCCGATACGGATCTGAGTCTGAGTCGTATTCACTTCTGCTCTCTCCTTCAGTTGCGTCTTCTGTCTCACTGCCGTCCTGCCTTTGCTCTTCTTCTGAATCCGTTGCGTTCCCAACTTCTTCTGACACCCCCTCAGCCGCCTCTATCCCTTCTTGCGACTCTTCTTCCACTTCCGGGCTTTCGTCTGGGATGGGAGCTGTTCCTTCTAGAGGTGCTGGAACTCTTCTAGTATGGGATGCATGGATCCAATTTGGCAGCCCCCCGCACTTCACCGCGGTGTTCGTGATCAGGATTACCTGAAAGGGCCCACGCCAGCGAACATCTAGGCAGTTCTTCCGGACGTGCTTTTTAACTAAGACCCAGTCCCCTGGGTTCAGGTCATGACACAGGTTCCTCGCTGCTGGAACTTCAGCCGCATGCACCTGAAGGGACACAGAATGGATGGCGTCAGACAGTCCTTTACAATAATCCAAGATCAGATCATCTGTAATATTCAATAGAGCAGTAGTTGGAACTGTAGGAAGTCTCATGGCCCTCCCCATCAGGATCTCGTGGGGAGAGAGAACTGTCCTCCTATCAGGTGTGCTGCGCATGCTCATGAGCACTAATGGAAGAGCATCTGGCCAACTCAAGGATGTGGATGCCACTACTTTAGCCAATCTATTCTTCAAAGTGCCATTCACTTGTTCCACAATTCCTGAAGCTTCTGGTCGATAACTACAATGCAGCTTTTGATCGATATTCAGTGTGGAGCACAACATCTTCACTATTTCGCTGTTAAAATGTTTTCCTCTGTCAGATTCCAAAGAGGCAGGCACCCCGAAGCGCGGTATCAACTCCCTGAGCAACAATTTAGCCACTGTGAGTGTATCGCACCTACGTGTAGGGTACGCTTCAACCCATCTGGAAAATACGCATACAATCACCAACACATACCGAAGGCGATTGACTCTTGGCATCTCGATGAAATCTAGTTGCATTCTATTGAAAGGCCCCCCCGACCTCCCAATGTGACTCAGTGTGACTGGGGTTCGTTTGCCTACGTTCAGCTGTTGGCAAGTAACACATCGTTTACATACTGATTCTGCTGCTATTCTAAATTTAGGGCAATACCAAGTTTGCCTAAACACTCTCATCATAGCATCCCTTCCTAGATGTACTGGACCATGTATTTCTCTCGCCATGGGATTAGCTAATTCTTCAGGTAACACAGCTCTCCCATCTGCTGAAACCCAGAAATCCATTTCACTTCGCACACAACCTGCTATTTCCCATGCCTTTTTCTCTGTTTCAGGTGCGTTCTCCTGCATTATTCTTAAATCCTCCCAAGTGTCTACAGTTTCTAACATCATACTTAATTCAGTCTTTTCTTCTGCACCTTCTATTTCCACCTTTGAGAAAGAATAACTTTGTTCCGCACAATAGCGTGCGACTTCATCAGCATATCTATTACCTTGTGACACAAAATCTGTATTCTTAGTATGAGCTACACATTTCACCACTGCGATGTCAACAGGACCTTGTAATGCTTCTATCAGCAATCGCACAAATTCTCCATTTCGAATGGGCGAACCAGAGGAGGTCATGTAACCCCTCTGAGACCACAACTGCCCGAAATCATGAACCACACCGAAACCATATTGGCTGTCCGTGTAGATGGTGACTCTCTTTCCATTTCCTGCTATGCAGGCACGAGTTAGGGCAATAATCTCTGCTACCTGTGCGGAATGTACTCCTTCCAGGCAAGCGGCTTCCACAACTCCAGTAATAGTACAAACAGCATAAGCTGCTCTCAACCGACCAGTATCGTCTCTTAAACATGAGCCATCAACAAAGTAAATTTCATCGGGGTCTGACAATGGCTCATCCACAATATCTGGTCTGGGTTTCGTGCATAGTTCAGTCACATCAAGGCAATCGTGGTCTTCACATCCTTCGCCTTCTATTACCGTAGGTAATGGCATCAAAGTAGCAGGATTCAAGACAGAGCATCTCCTGAGAGTCACGTTTTCTGCGGCAAGTATAACTTGCTCGTAACGCGTGAGCCTGCTATTGGTCAGATGCTGCGTCTTCGTCCTGGTCATTAACAATTCAACTGAATGTGGTACATACACCACTACTGGATGTCCCATCACAATACTCTCGCTCCTTTCAATGCTGACACCCGTTGCAGCAACGGATTTGAGACATCCGGGCAACGCTGCGGCTACTGGATCTAATGTAGCCGAAAAATATGCAACTGGTCTACGGGCATTACCGTGGGTCTGTGCCAAGACTGACAAAGCACATCCCTCTCTCTCACAGCAATAGAGTGAAAATGACTTTTCGTAATCTGGCATTCCCAGAGCCGGAGCACGACATAAATCGTCTCTCAGCTGTAAAAACGCCACCAGACATTCTTCATCCCATGGTACCGGATCACTCACCTCCTTGTGCGTCAGTTTCTGTAAGGGCTTTACTTTCAGTGAAAAGTTAACTATCCACTGTCAGCAGTAACCCACCATTCCTAGGAACATTCTAACTTCTCTCTGTGTTGTAGGCGCATTCATTTTCATTATCGCCTCAATCCTCGCTGGGGACACCTTACGTTTCCCTTTTTCTAACCTGTGCCCTAGATACTGTACTTCTGTCAGACAATACTGTAACTTGCTCGGAGATACCTTATGTCCATTTTCAGCTAAATGATTCAGTAAGGCAATTGAATCTGCTTTACAAGCTTCCTCTGTCTCTGACGCAACAAGTAGGTCATCTATGTACTGTACCAGAACCGAATTCTGTGGCAGTACTAGATTCTCAAGATTCTTTTTCAACAACTGATTAAAGATGGATGGGCTGTCTGTGAATCCTTGTGGGATTCGACACCATGTTAAAACGCGATCTTCCATTTTAAAAGCGAAAAGGTACCTGCTCTCTTCATCCAATGGGATTGAAAAGAAAGCCTGACAAAGATCTATCACTGTGAACCATTCTGCTTGACATGGTATTTGAAACAATATTACTGATGGATTCGGTACCACGGGACAACATGAAACGACTATGTTGTTAATTTTTCGTAAATCCTGAACTATCCTAAACTTCCCGCTAGGTTTCTGCAAACCCATAATCGGGGAGTTACAAGGACTACCCACGATTTCTTTCAGTATTCCCTGCTGTATCATTGACTCGATCACAGGCTTTATTCCTGCAATCGTTTCCTGTGACAATTTGTATTGAGGCGTTCTTGGAAACTCAACATTTGGTTTTACCAATATTTTTACCGGTTCTACCCCTTTAATCAATCCTATATCTTCTCCTGTGAAATCCCACACCTCTGACGCCACTGCATCTCTTAAATCTTGTGGAAGATCTTCTACAGTCAGAGTAGGATATAGTTCTACACAGAATTTTGAATTGGCCACCTTAAAGGTAGCATCATCGTCGGTAGTCTGTACCTCCACTCCTTGTGGGGTGCAGTATATGGTGCAATTCAATTTGCACAACAAATCCCTTCCTAACAGACATACCGGACTCGAGTCACAAACCACAAACTGATGTTCGTTCATATGATTGCCTATTTTCACAGATACTGGTTCTGTCAACGGACTAGTCATTCTTTTATTTGCGACTCCTACCACCTGAATTGTTTCCCCTGACATCGGCAAGTCTGGAACCACCGCTGATCTCAGAGTCGAACGAGTAGCCCCAGTATCCACTAAGAACGTAGTGGGACACCCTGCCACTTCTGCCTCAACAAATGGCCCTCTTTGATCCACTTCTAGGACTGCCCCGAGGGTACAATCCTCTTCACTGCTCACCCGTTGTCCTGTCAATGGGTCAATGTAATAACACTTTTCTTCCTCGATAAACAGAGGCATTTGTTTAAAGACCTTTCCTCCAGCTGTTATCTTCGGTGGCTGTGGGAATTGGGCCCGTGGAGCCGAAGTCCCCCCTTTGGCCACCTTATTACTTGGGACTGTCACCTTTTGCACTGGGTCTTCTTGGACCTGCTCTTCTACTTCTAGCTCTCCATTTTCAGGGTTAAAGGGACACTCGCGTCGCCAATGCCCCACCTGGTGACACTGATGACACTTCGTCGTTTTCTTTAAAGTGGCAAAGTCTATCCTAGGTCTCTGCCCTTCTTCATTATCTTTGCTCTGACCATTTGGTTTTCGTCCCATCCCCTGCTTCTGCTGGCCACCCTTCCCAGCGGACTGCATTTGCACCACCATCAATTTCTCCTTTAGATTCTTGGCTTTAGAATCTATCTCGTCACTGCAGTACCTCGCATATCGTAAAATCTCATCTAGTGGTTTGTTCTGCCAACAGATTAAATGTTGCTGTATCATCAAACAAATATCAGGTCTCAACCCCAAGACAAACTTTGACACAAACTGCCCTATGTCTTTGGGATCCATTACATCTAGTCCACTGTATTGCTTGAATGTTTTCAACAATCTTTCATAAAACTCGTGAACTGTCTCCTTGGGTTCCTGCCTTGTTCGGTCTATTTTTACCCAATCTATGTCCTGTGGTGGTACCTTATCTTTCAGCCATGCTATTACCCTTTCATACTTTCGCATGACAATCTCAGATGGTCCATTTGTTCCAGCATCCCTCAATGGTTCAGCATTTGGCCATTCGACACTAGTCTTGCACGGGGTCCACAAATCAGATGGGACCACGATGTCAAACAACGTGTTCAAATCTATCCACAGTACTTTCGAGATTTTAACAAACCTCTCTACCTGCTTATACCATTCGACTGGATTGTCCCGCAACTTCGGAAATGAGTTGGTAAATGCGGCTAAGTCTCCTCTACTCCAGGGCACATGTACATAATTTCCATTGGATATTTCTCGCAAAGGGAATGCCTCCATCTGCATTACCCTTCCCTCAGGGGTCATCACATTTGTACTTCGCCTAACTGTGCCCTTTTTCGACCACCTTTCTTCCCATTTATCCAGTTCTCTCCACACTCTTATCCCTGTTACCAGCTCTCTTATGTGTGTTTTTAATCCAGTAGTTCTCTTCTCATCTAGATCCTGGTCTGCGTACTGTAATCTGTGGTTACTCTGTAATGCCCTTGTCCTAGACAAATCCACGGCATACTTGTCTGCCAAATCAGTCAGTTTTTCATGAAACGCTCTAGCTTTCCTAGTAATATCCTTTGCCATGAACAATAACTCATCCTGTTCGTACAATTCTATCCTTTCCAAAGGCAATGTTCCATCTATTATCTCATCAACATCTGATTTTAAACTGGTAACATCAAGCCTTTTTGCCTTAATTTCAGCTTTCAAGACACTCAATTTAGCTCCTCCATCCGCATCTCTCCCATCCCAGCTCCGAGATCTACGTTTAGGTATTGGTGAATTATAGGGAGTCCTCCCCTGTTCCCATCTCTCTAGATCCCATGCCTTTCCGTCTTCTCGGGGTGGGTGGTGAAACACTCCTTCATGCCTCATAGCCCCTCTCTCCCCCTCCGGGCTAGTTTCACGGGATGCAGGGTAAGATGTTCCATTACTCCCTCTTTCTTCCCTACTTCCCTGTGATTCCTGATTATTCGAGGCGTGGCGGGACTTATCGCTGTTCTCCTTTCTCCAATGTTGAACGTCTTCCCCGAGTGTATGATGAAGGCACCTAAACCTATTCTGAAAAGCCCGTACCGCCTCATCTCCTCCTTTCCCCCAGAGACGGGACATTTCCTCACATTCTACAATCCTAGTATTTTGTTCCGGCTGTTCTCTCTGATTTGTAGGACATGCATCCCCTCTATTCTCTTGACTTTGGCCTTCCCGGCCCTGACTGCTTTCGCTGGCCCCACAATGAGATACAGTCCCGTTACCCCTGCTTTCCCACTCTGGTTCCGTTCTTGTCCTGTTACTCGGAGATACTATGGACCCGTCCCATTCCCTCAAATCAGCTCTTAACTCTGAAAAAGATCTTGGCCGCGGTCCCCTTAGATCCATTGGTCCTCTCGGACCTCCCTGTTCTGAATTGGGACCGACAGTTGTGTCTAATGGGGTATTCCATGTTACTGATCCTGGCAATTGTTTCCATGCATTTGTCACATTATTCCTCCTTTCCATCTCAATCCTCTCCCTATCCAATTGCCTTTGTTGTTCCCCTCTATCTCTCTCAGAATTATAGATCGAAACTATGGGTCCTATGGTAACAGGCACTTGAAGAGCGTCTGGCAATCCTACAGACTCAACCCTTTCTGTGGTTGGCGTTTTCTGCACCACAAACCTTCCCACTACACTCTGTACAGTGTTGTTTGGAGGTGTTTCTCCGCCTTTGCTAGGTGTCCATTCCGATATAGGGAGTGGTGTATATCCCTCTATCTCATTCCCATCCTCCCTTGCGAGCCCTCTATCTTCTATCAACTCCACTCTCGGAGGTGGTCTATCCATTAACAATCTGTTTATCAGATTGTCCTCCGACTCGCTTTCCTCGTCTTCTTCCATGAGGTTTCCTCCTCCTGACACCTCCCTCATCGGATACATTTTCTCCACCTCAATAGTCTGTACTCTCCAACGCTTTTCCTCCTCATCCCATTTGGAATCTCGCACTGCCCTTACCGATCGCGTCAGTCTTTGTTGACGCCTGTTCAAATTTCGGTCGTGTGCAGCCTTAATCCATGCATTAAGAGCCTCAAACTGTGTTGGTCTGGGCGAGGGTTTCAATGAGGACATGGTTGCTTTCAGCCGATGTAACACCTCTAATTTAAACGTCCCGTACTTCGGGAACTGCATTTCCTCATTCCCTTCCGTAAGCTTATTCCAAGCCCCAATCCACAATATCGTATGCAGCCCAACATTCGTTGCCATATAATGAGCTGGCGTACCCTCTGGGGGAGCCTCTTCCCCGTAATAATGTTCACTTCGTTTACGTTTAAAAATCCCTTTCAAACACTTAAAACACTTCATGATTTCTCTTTTCTCCGCGTTTGTTTACTTCCTGATGATATTCCACCAATCTCAGCCCCGTTCTCACTAACTGGCCTATCCGTACGCGACTTTCCTCCGACGTCACTCTAGCCGCCCAACCAGAGCGCGGCTCTAGCTAACGTCACACCAACCGCTCAATCACAGCGCGGCTCTAGCCGACGTCACCCGTCCCCCTTCGCAGCAGTTCCCCTCCTTTCTCAGCTCGTCTCCTCGGTCATGCACGCATCCCATTCATACTCTGAAAAATGATTACTTCCGTCCAAGCGATCACCTTTCTTTGACTGTACGCCCACAGTCTTTCTGTAGTTGTCACCCTAACTTGGCGAAATGTCTTTCCGATTACTTCCAGACAATCGCCTTCTCCGATAGGTTACTCACACACAGTAACTTTCGACCAGCGTCCGTTACTCATACACTCACTCTTACACTCCCCCTATCTTGGATCCACGGCGGTCAATGGTACCTCGTGACCTCCGTACTATGGTCGACAACTACCCTGGATGTTCGATACATCCAAAACCACTTAAGCTCTGGCCTGAACTTAAGATTTCACCAGTTCACCCGTTTACCAGGTTACCAGTTTACCAGGTTGCGCGCGCTCACAACCTTCTCTCATTCACACTACAGGCATTCAACTCCGCAAGACATTACAATACAAATACAACACAAAACACCGCAATCTATTCACGCATGACCCTTTTTATACTCACTCTCCGATACTGCTGCTTTTCTCGCACCGTCTGCACCTTTCGGCACACGATTCTTCCGCTGCTCGTCTCTCGGCGTCTCGGGCCTTGGGGTAAACTAACCTCTCTAGATTACCTTCCTCAAGAAGATAACCATCCTCACTCTGCTACCAACTGCTAACGCGGGATTACTGGTTACTAATTATCTTACCAAATCCCATTTCCTGTCGACTGAATCGTTGGTACCTGTCTTGAGTAAAAGGTAATCTCGCAATAAAGCAATCAATTTAAGAACTTACACCACTCTAAATGACCACTGACCAAAATCAAGTTTTAAAGATTTAATATAAAGTCAAAGATAACTGAAGATACAAACTTCTCAAAATGAGATTAAGAAGATAAATCGGTATCACTATAAACATGAACTTTTTGAATAGTCTGAGTCTGAAAAACAGAATAATAAGTACAAGCTCGAAAACCATCAGGGTTGCCAAAATGGATACAAGTTGCAACCTCAAAGTCATTACAGAAAAGAAAATTAAGGTTAGTCTGTCCCTACACTACACTAAATGACATCCCTACTTAGCAAGATCTTAACCCTCTAGGTGTCAGCCGTGGTGACTTCCTAAGAAGATCACGCACTTCTCTTTGTCTCTTCTCTGATAATGGGTCTCTCCTGATCAGCCTATCTGCCTACCCATCCGCTTCCTTAGGCTCCCAAAATCATCTGCTCTGCTCTCCTCCCGGGGCTCTTTCCCTAATACCAAATCACATTTTCAATAGAAACGCCCCTTGGGACGCCCCTCACGTGGTACATCTTTGCGCGGCAAACTCCATGATGGTACTCTTGAAGACCCTCGTTATAGTTGACCTTGGTTCCCAGGCTTCTTCTTCCGTGCGCTGATACCCCCTGAAATTCCTGGAAACTCCTACAGGCCTGCGCAAGGCGCCACTGAACAAAGTCCCTTTCATTCGAGCTGATTAGGACCCTCGCACCTGCATACAGCTCATCCTGCAGTGGGCCTCAAATTCCAGACTCCACCATATCTTTGGTCATAAAACACTCTCAAAGCTCACGACCTCTCCTCTAACGAGCACATGGCAATTTAAACTACATGACATTATCTGCTCTGGCCTACTTGATTTACATGCAGCAGGTTCCTGCACTCTTAAAACGTTAACTTGATTTAAACAGCAAACATTCTTGACTAGCATACGTTTCTAAAATAACACATCTATAAAGCATATACTTTTAACCCTAAGTTCAATAGTACATTTTGAAAGAACCATGTCAACTTTATCTCACATTAGTTTAGCAGCACGTTCAGGTTTGCTGTGAATTGCCCTAAGGCCTACACATAATACTGGATTTTCAAAGTTACATTTAATTCGGACATGACTCTTTTTAACATGAGAACATGAGGTTCTCACATATATTCCAACATTTCTACATTAATCTCACACCGTTATAATTATAGTTACTCTACTTAACATTCTATACGTTTCACTACTGAATATAAACCACTCGTGTGCAAAACATGTTTAAACTAACTACGTGCTTGTAAATATGGCGTACTTATACATTTTTTTCAAACTCGTGCTCTCTCAGCTGGGTGGACCCACCGCAGTTCAAATCCGTGACCTTTACGTTTCCAAACATCTCTACAAATAGTGCATGTACCCACTGAGCTAACTCGCGATACCATTGGCGTCAGTAGAGCTGGAACAAGGGGTACAGGCGTTCCGGCATAACACGCTGTTTAGTGTCTGTGTGTGTGCACAAAGCGCCTGATAATCGTGGGTAAAGCTGACAATTGTCCATGTATCTTTTAACCACACGATAAACATAAATCAGTGTTATAATGATTGGTGTGTGTGTGCACTAAGCACAGGATAAAGTTGTATGCACTATATAATGTCATGTTTCTGGTACGTCTGTGGGTGCACTAAGCATATGCACTAAACACTCAAGGCAATCACTGCCATGGTTACAGTTGGCATGTGTGTTCACTAGGTCAATGTGATAACACAGTGGCATGTTTACAGTCTGAATGTGAGCAAACATAAATGTGAGGAACTACATAATACTGTATTCATATTTGTACAGGTTAATTCAGGACATAATGCCATACTACCATTGGTATAGTCTGTTAGGTGCACCAAGGATAAAAGAACATACATAGTCCGTGGGTTCACCAGGCACCATACCAAATTACATACTCTGTATGTGTTACACTGGAGACAAAGGTAAGCACACAGTACCAGATTTGTAGTCTGGGTATGCCCTGGGCACACGATACATGTATACATAACCCCATGTTTATGGTCTGTATGTGCAATATGTATATATATATATATGTATATATAAGCAATTATTCTTAAAATTGTTTATATTTTAATGGTGGCATTTTAAATTTCGCACAGCATTAACGCGCTCTCGTGTGCAAGACTCACGTTGCACCGAGGCACATCCCCTCACCTTTCTCCTCCCGGCGTGGCCGGTTAGGGGCTGATAACGCGGGGAAAGGCGCCATCTTGGAGGGAGGAAGGGTTGGCGGTCTAGTGACAGGACGCCTCCCGCCCTCCAGGATACTTAAACCGGGTTAAACAGTCATCCCGTGTACTTGCTACTCTCCCCTGAGGCGAAAAGCCGGGGGCTCTGTTATTTTGCGTGTGGTGATAGAAGCGACAACTTTTAAGATCTGTAGATATTTTATTGGTAACGCTTTTAAATAGCACTGCATGTAGAAGCAATTATTCTTAAAATTGTTTATATTTTAATGGTGGCATTTTAAATTTCGCACAGCATTAACGCGCTCTCGTGTGCAAGACTCACGTTGCACCGAGGCACATCCCCTCACCTTTCTCCTCCGGGCGTGGCCGATTAGGGGCTGATAACGCGGGGAAAGGCGCCATCTTGGAGGGAGGAAGGGTTGGCGGTCTAGTGACAGGACGCCTCCCACCCTCCTCTGCACAGTATATTATGACGAGGCCATTCCGTCCGCGCAGCGGGCGGGCACAGCGAGCGCGCCGGCGGCGCGCCGAAAGCGCGCCAAAGGCAAGCCCGTCTGCGCCCGTCCGCGCCGGACACGGGCCTAGGGCCACCACCCCTGGCTCGACGGTACTCGCCCACTCTACATCCTACGCGCGTACTGCATTGATTGACCTCCGCCCACAAGTCATGGAAGAATGTACAAGGTACAGTCCAGATCTTTTATCACCTAATACTGTCTTGGACTGCAAACATTGTCAGATGTCCATCCCCCTATTACATAAAATGGTGGGTAATGATAATTCCTACCAGATAAAACAACAGTTCACCATAGCCCTTATCAATGTGCGCTCATTAGCCAAACATAGGCAGGAAATAGCCGATGTACTCACAGACAGGAGCATAGACATAATGTTCCTGACAGAGACCTGGCTGGACAAAGCATCTGACCCAGATCTGGTGATAGCCGTTCCACAAGGATTCAAATGCTATAGACTGGATAGAACTGGTAAAAGAGGGGGTGGGATTGCCATAATTGCCAGGGACACTTTTAAAATTCGTACCACAGCAATCCCCTCTACGACATGCGAGGCATTTCATTTTGATATTTACCTGACCCCCTCATACAACTTCAAAGGCATACTATTATACAGACGACCAGAAATTCGGTCAAGATTTCTCACAGAAATTGCCACTATGCTAGAAACCTTAGCCACAGATAAATCTATAACACTGCTAGGTGATTTCAATTTTCACCTAGACTGCAATGAAGATAAAGACACCATATCTCTGCAATCTGAAATGGAGCTTGTCGGTCTATCTCAGTTGGTGAAAGAACCTACTCATACTGCAGGCCATACCCTGGATGGTATATTTACTAATTTGGACAATATGCTAGTAACCGACGTCCTGCCACTGACTTGGTCTGATCACCACCTGATATCGGCCACTATACAAATTAACAAAACACCCACTGTAACAACACCACTCCCCAAACGAGAATCGTTTAAAGTCTGGAAGGACATTAGTATTCCCAGCCTTAAGGATGCGTTACAGGACTCACTACCTACTTGGGCTAATGACCCAGAAACGGTTATTGAGCAATATCAAACATGGGTGGGCCAGGCAGCTAATAAGCTGGTACCAGTAAAAAGATTGTCCAGGAATAGAAGCTCCCCTTCAGCACCTTGGTATACCGAGGAGCTAAAAAAACTAAAACAGCAATGCAGAAATAAAGAAAGAATCTGGAGGAAAAAATACGATAATGAAAACAGGAAAGTGTATAAGGAATCTCTATCCCAATATAAACTTCTGATCACAGAAACAAAAAAAAGGTATTACACAGAGCAAATTGAAAATGCAAAAAATTCAAATAAAAAGCTCTTTGAAATAACTAAACATCTGGCGGGATGTGCCCCAGACCTTAATCCCCTTTGTTCACAAATTTTCTGTGACTCATTGGCATCCTTCTTTTTCACCAAGGTGAATGACATCTTTTCAGCATTCAATCTTGGAGTTAACCATGGAAATGAAAAAGTAAATACACCTTCGTTAAGCAATAACCTCTCTTGTTTTGCAGAGGTAACGGAGGATCAAATCCAGAACATTGTTAAAACAATCAAATCTGGATCGGCCCTGGACCCCTGTCCTCTGAACACCCTTCGTCTGCTAATGGACACTATGATCCCAGTCATTACCCAGATATGTAATCTAATGTTCCGTACAGGTATCTTCCCTAACTATCTAAAAAAGACCTTATTAAAACCTCTCTTGAAGAAGCCTGGCTTAGATAAAACTGAACTGAAAAATTATAGGCCCATAGCAAACCTTCCATTTGTTGCTAAGATAGTTGAGAAAGCCATGAATGTCCAACTTGCGGAATACATTGAGCAATATCATCTGCTCGATGAAACACAATTTGGATTCCGCAAGTCTCATGGAACGGAAACTGCGCTCATTAAAGCGGCGGATGATATTCGACTAATCAGAGACCAGGGTGGCACTGCACTACTGGTTCTCTTAGATTTGTCGGCCGCCTTCGACACGGTTGACCATAAGATCTTAGTCAACCGTGTCGAAAAAATGGGCGTGCAAGGTCTAGCAAAAAAACTATTGGCATCCTTTCTGACAGGGAGATCTCAGGCCGTTACAATGGGCCGGTTCACATCTGCTGAGTTATCACTGCCATGTGGGGTACCTCAAGGTTCATCCCTTAGTCCGACACTATTCAATATATATGTGTCGGACCTCGCAAAAACCATCAAAGCGCACGGGATGAACCTTACCTCATATGCAGATGATACACAGCTGATACTGGCTGTCAGAAATGATGGGGAAACAGTGGCGGAGAATTTTAAAACAGGCATGCTGGCCATTGGACAATGGATGTCTGCAAACTGTTTGAAATTAAATTCCGAGAAAACTGAGGTGGTCACTTTTGGCCACCTCAGTCCCAGCTGGTCCTCAATCTGGTGGCCATCCTCTTTTGGAGCTGTCCCTAAACCAACCAAGAAAGTGAGAAATTTGGGTGTCATCTTCGATGACAATTTAAACTTCATGGCACATGCCAATCAAATGGCCTCCACAGCTTTTTATAAATTACGACTGGTTAGGAAGATTCTTCCTTTTCTCCCTAAAAATGTTGGCAAAACATTGGTCAGCGCCCTTGTCCTATCAGCATTGGATTACTGCAATGGCTTGCTTGCAAATGCTCAAGTCAGGATTATCAAGAAAATGCAGACAATCCAGAATGCGGCAGCCAGACTTCTCCTTAACATCCCTAAATTCAAACCAATAGCTGAGACATTGAGAAATCTTCATTGGCTCCCTGTAAGGAATAGAATCAAATTTAAAACACTGTGCATCGTCTACAAGTCATTACATCAGCAAGCGCCTCAATTTCTGTGTGACCATCTTACCCCATACATTCCTACGCGGACACTACGATCAGCAAGACAGAATGATCTGGTAGTGCCACGGACTAGGCTGGTCAACTGGGGAGACAGACGTTTCCTAGTTGCCGCCCCAAAGCTATGGAACACACTCCCGCAAACCATAAGATCTAGCCCAAATCTCATGCTCTTCAGGAAGAAACTGAAGACATGGTTATTCGACCTCTGAAAATTGTAAGATCACAAAACTAAAAGATCACATAGGAGAGTATTAAAAGTACAGCGCCAAGACGCCTGCGGGCATTTGTTCGCGCTTAATAAATGTTAAAAATAAATAAATAAATAAATAATAATATGTATATACTACACTTAGTGTCAATTTTTCAAAATGGGCATGCTGACTGGGTATGATGATTTCATCATATGTTTACCTGAGGGCAATAAAATGGTAACGCGGGGAGGGCCTGCTCCCCATGCACATGATGGTGGGTTGGCATTTTAATAGGTGCAATGAAAGGGCACTCACGAGGTAACCCATCATGTGTGGATTCTGCCATGATGGGACCAAGTGTTAGGAAATGCTGTTGATATCTAGACGCATTTACGTTTAAACAAGATTTGGCAATGCCATTAGCACCGGCTTGGCAATGAAGGTGCATTTGTGCCATGGCTTCAGCATCCTTTAAGTAACCATGAATGCGCTATTACACTCCATTCTATACCCGATACCTTCCTTAAAAGTAACCATGAATGCGCGATTACATTCCACTGTATACTCCAGGTCCATTCTTTAATTAGCGGGGCACTCGCACACGTGGAGTACACCTTCTGGGGGGCCGGGTACATGGTATGCTGTTAATGTAAGCCTGTTCGGTAACAAAAATGATGGTTTGTATTCCCCTCTAGTCGGATACAGGGGGTTAGCCAGGGGGCATTTTAATGTGTTTGCAACACTTCTCATAAGGGTCCAAGATGGGAGATGGTACTTGTTCTTCCCCTTCAAAGGCTTCATTTGTCAGGTCATATCAATGAAATATATGAAGAGGTCCCCGCGTATGCAACTGGTGCTATGCTAGGCACCCTCACTGTAAGCCTAATGTTCCTCATGTAATACAACTGATGCTATGCTAAGCGCTCTCGGTTGAAAGTCTGATGATAATACAACCAGCGCTATGCTAGGCGCTTTCATTGAATGTCGGATTTCAATGATCTTTATGTAATAACACTGATGCTATGGTAGGCTCTCACAATAAAATGTTAGGGCAAGGACCACTCGCAGTCAAATTGAGTTTGGACCGGTTCACAAGAAACACAAGCTATATATTCAGCATATTACCGGTTACTCTTATGGTTGCTCCATGAACTAACCCTTGCTGAAGCGAACATCTCTTTGCTTGCTAAAAGATATATGACAGCTGAACTGGCTCGCTCGAATTCTAATTCCACATTTGGTGGCATTACCTACTGATGGAGTTACGCTTAGCACGTTACAGCAATTTATTACAAGGTTTTGAGGTCAGCCCCGCGAGGCACTGACCTCAGTGAGGTCACTCAGGTACATTATCAACACTTATGATGTCAAAGCAGTACATCCCAGGCCTTGGTGTCACACCTTCAAGGGTACCTCGGCATGCGTGTGTGGTTGCACATACGAATTCTGTGTAAAAAGCATCTAGGCACCCATTGCAGGTACACGTATGTTTTAGAAGTGTGTTATGTCACACAGTGTCTCTGCTCAGGTCCGCTTATATACGTATGCATTGTATACAGGTGGTTTGACACATGGTATCTATACTCCCTCGTGCTCATACACGTATGCACAATAATGTATTGTGTCACACAGTACCTCTGCAGCCAAGTGCTTGTACACTTGTGCAATGGATGTCCGTGTAGCGTCACACGGTACCGTTGCATCCCGGTGCGTGTACAATGAAGCATAATATGCCTGTGGTTTCTCACACAGTATCTCTGCACCCTTGTGTCTGAACACTTATACTGTGAGATGTCCATGGGGGTCAACACGTTACGGACATCCTTGGGCCTGTACAACTAAGCTGGCTATTCCTGTGTTGTGTCGCACTGTACCTATTCCCCTTGGGGCTTGTGCACATTTGGTGCATTTGGAAGTCTATGCTGTCAGACAGTACATGTGAACCATTGGGCGCGTACAATTTTGCAATGGGAGCAGGTGTAGTATCACGAATTATTGATGCATCCATTTGCCGGCACATAAGACGTCTGTGTGTGTCTGTGCCTATGCACCCTAGGCTAAGAGTGTGGGGGGTACAGTCTCACGAAGTAGGGCTGGCATGTGAACTGTATCTTTCGTCTAAAAGCTAACAGCACTAATCATTTGTGTTTGATTTTCATTTATGTATGGCTGGATCCATTACTGATACCTGGGAAGTGCTCCACACCACAATGACTGCAAGATGTGGACAGCCAAGGGGACCGGTAGATCCGGAACGTGAGTGGCAAGCAACGACATCAAGTGTGATGGGCGAACAGTTCAAGGGCCCAAGAGATGCCAGCAAGCATGGGTGAGACGGTGCGGCCCATGCACTATATTGTTTGTGTATAGGTGTGTTAATCAATTATTGTTACCAGCCGTGGCAATTGAGCAGTACCCTGCCTTACAGGTGTATGCCTTGCCAGCTTGACCAAACCCAGGGGTAACGGGTGGAGGCAACACCTCAACACCCCTTGTGGGAAACGGTATTCTTCTATTACGGCGCCTGTGCTCGCAGGTGCCAACGTAAAGGACACTGCACGGTTTTAGGATGATCCGTAGTAAGGGGATAGGCTTACGCAGAGCCAACCCAAAACATAGTGGTCAGGTATAGGTCAATCAAGGATTCCAGGATATGCTTCTGGGAGATCTTGGGGCCTGTGGGGCACTCCCTGGCTAGCATTCCACTGGTGCAGTTGCACTAGCAATGAGTATCATTGTCTGGGGTGACGTGTCTATAGGACACATCTTGATGCCATCAATTGAGCCCATTTAGTGGCTCCAAGAAGGTATGTCAATTTCCTCTGAGTCAGCCAGCCCTAGCATTACTATCCTGCACTTGGGGGAGGGGAATGACTAGGTACGCACGGGTAGAAGGGGGCTGGTCGAAACACTAATCACTGAAGTTGTTGTGTCGACACGTCTATGCCCGGGGTACACCCTGGCACAGAGATTCCAACAGGGGGAAGTGAGTCTGTGAGGGCATTGAGCCACTCGATAAAATAACTAGTAACAAACTGCTGAGGCTATCTAGGGCTTTACACCTGCAGACTATAGCCCATGGGTGCATTTGGGAGGGGGGGGGGGTCGTGCTTCCTAAAAAGACACCGTCCATTTGTCCAAATTAGGGAATGAAAACTTCTTGGAGAATCTTCTGGCCTAGCTAGTTGTGTATAGGGACAGGACATGACCTTGGCCTAGTTAGTTGTGTATAGGGATAGGACATGACCTTTCAGTGAGTTTTTTTGGGGGGGGCCTGATAGTCGGGCAACTATGCAGGCCTGTGGCAGTAAGGTCATGATTGGTGAGCAGTAAATTGAAGATCCTTAGAGGGCGGCGCCATTCCTGAATGGGGTCGCCCAAGGGGGAGGGCCAAGTGGCCTCTCATGGAACTCCAGGGGCTGTTACAGCCGGTTGGCTGGATGGGTGTGGGGGAGGTGGATTTACGCTTTTCCGGTAGGCTGCTTGGCCACCCCGCACATGCATAATGACGCAAATAAAATGCGCATTATGGAGATAATCTACAGGGAATACGGGGGTGATCTGGGGGGGGAAGTACCCTCACGGTGAACCCGGCGCAGGCGCACTTTGGTTAGAGGGTGGGCATAACTGGCCCCCTGAACATGCACACTCCGGTTGGAGGGCGGGAATAATTTGATAAGGATTTGGCACCAGTTACTGGCCTTGCCCTGGGCTCACAATAGGGATACGCAGAAAATAAAATTTTGCTATTATGATTATTGGTTATGGAATGTTTAGATTCTGATAGGAACACCTTTGTATTAGAGATATGTTAAGGTTAGCCATCTAACATCTGCACCTATGAATGTAATCAATGTAATGTAATGGTTTTCTGCGTATTGTGTAAAATATTGTATATTCATTTTGTTTTAAATTATTATGTAAATAAATAAGGCCGGGGGGTTATACGACCCCCTAATCCAAAAGTTCTTCTCCTGTTATTATCTTAGTATTGACAGTTGAGGAGGGGGTCTAGGTAGTACCTGGACATGAGAAAGGCGAGGCCGGCATTGGCCATGCCAAAGGTATGGCGGGCACGCCGGCCCCCGATGACCATACAGGGCCTGTCGTGCGATTTGATGACGCAACAGTCGCGCCCTGCTGCTAATTGGTCAAAGTCAGGGCATGACCCGGAAGTGATTGGAAGCACTTCCGAGTCACGCACTCGGACTAATGCCAGGCCAGTTAGAACTGGCCTGGCTGGAATCTGAATCTGGGAAATAAAAGGCTGGGGAGCGGCGGAGTCTGCCTCTTTGCTTGCCGCTCCCTCAGCCTGCCATTAGTCAAGCAGCCTCGGTAGGAACCTGTAATTTTTAATATCCCCACCCACTGTCCCCTAAAAGTAGGGTTTACAGGGTGTATTGTTAGGAATGTTAATTTTCAGGTTGACATGGTTATGTTTATCATATGTGTGATTCATTTTCTTTCCCATTGTTTGTGTTTATCATATGGGTGATGAATTTTCTTTCCCATTGTTTTAAGATGTTTTTCCTTGTACAGGTTAAGTTTATTGTCGTATTTTTGGTGCTATTCCTTGGTCAGGCGGTAAGGTCATGATTGTTGAGCAGTAAATTGAAGGTCCTTAGAGGGCGGTGCTGTTCTTGAATGGGGTCGCCCAAGGGGGAGGGACAAGTGGTCTCTCATGAAACTCCAGGGGCAGTTACAGCCGGTTGGGTGGATGTGTGCGAGGGAGGGGGAGTTGTGCTTTTCGAAAGGCTGCTTGGCCACCCGGCACATGCACAATGGTGCAAATAAATGGCGCATAACTGCAAGGGCCCCATTATGGAGATAATCTACTGGGCGTACGGGGTGACCAGGGGGGGGGGGAAGTACCCTCACAGTGAACGGGCCTCTGGCCCATGCGCACTCTGGTTAGAGGGCGGGCATGAGGGCGTTTGGGGGAAGTACCCTCGCGGTGAACGGGCCCCCTGCGCATGCGCACTCCGGGTGGAGGGTGGGCACAATTTGATAAGGATCTGGCGTAAGTTACTGACCTTGCCCTAGGCTCACAATAGACAATAGACAATAGTTGCTTTTATGATTATTGATTATGGAATGTTTAGATTCTGATAGGAATACCTTTGAATTAGAGATATGTTAAGGTTAGCCATCGACATCTGCACCTTTCAATGTAATCAATGTAATGTAATGGTGTTCTGCGTATTGTGTAAATATTGTATATTAATATTGTTTTAAATTATTTTGTAAATAAATACGGCCGGGTGTTTTTACGACCCCCTAATCCAAAAGTTCTTCTCCTGTTATTATGTTAGCATTGACAGGGAAGGAGGGGGTCTAGGTAGTACCTGGCCATACAGGAGATTCCTACAGAGAGTCAGTTACTGAGGCTAATGCTGGCCAAAAGGCTCGTGATGTGAGCTGCCTCAAACCCATGGGGTCATTTCCCGGACTTGTTTCCATGGCATGTACGTCATTTCCCGTGGTACCTTCCTTGAGCAAGAGGTCATGTGATGCCATTAACTGTGATGTTATCATTTGGCTACTTAATGAGTTGAAACGTGAGTTTTAGCCATAGAATGGTGGCATGTGGTTCCACGCCCACTTCAGTCATGTGCCGACCATGCAGGCAGCCTCTGCTACCTTCTCCGTTCTCTGGGCAGCTGGCCACATTCACCTGGACTCCTACCTTAATCTGGTGCCTTTATCTCTCTTGGTGCTCTGCCATTTTAACTTTTTAATGTTATTTACAATAACTGTAATCTCTTACGGGCATTTGCAAGCAGAAATAGGAACAAGGGTGGCGATAAAATGCCAAGTACATTCCCTGAGCTCAGGTATTATTATTTAACTAAATCACTCCTAAATGGGAAGAGTCGTAAAACGGGGAAGTAAGTGATAGTCACCGGTAAAACAGCTGTGACTATGTAATTGAAAGTATGAGCTATTCCTGTGTGTTTCACCGTGGGTGGGTTAGCCATGTAATAAAGTCTAGGCATTTATACTGACAAATGTTTTAAGTTGCCAGTGTAAGCTTTTACATAGAGTAACTTGCTTGTTTAACAAGACGCTGGAGGAGGACCTGTGAAGGGGTTCGAACACAGTTTTTGAAGGTGCCTGAAACAGGGTTGGATTGGGATTAAAAACCGGCCTGGGCACACTAAAAAAGTGGACCACATTTGCATATTGCCTTTCCGCATAGCACTGCTTCAGAAAAGATTGTTTTTAACCCCTTCACTGCGGCGGCTATTCCGCCGCAGTGCTAAGGGGGCGGGGCGGAAGAGCGGCGGGCGCATGCTGGTGACGGAACCGCTCCGTCACCAGCGTCGGTTGCGCTGTGCTTATGACGGAGCGGTTCCGTCATGGCCCGCCCCGCTCAATAGAACGCTCAGCGCAGGCGCGGAAACCGCGCCGCGCAGGCGTGCCGAGCGGGCCATGACGGAACCGCTCCGTCA
This sequence comes from Lissotriton helveticus, assembly GCF_964261635.1. Lineage (NCBI taxonomy): Eukaryota > Metazoa > Chordata > Amphibia > Caudata > Salamandridae > Lissotriton > Lissotriton helveticus. Next base: position 310,127,807 of record NC_136061.1, read on the forward strand.
TCAGCACAGCGCGACCGCGGCTGATGACGGAGCGGTTCCGTCATCAGCAGGGGAGGGGTTAAAGAAGGGGGTGAGGGGCCTCTGATAGAGGCATTTATCTTTACTTTATTTAGATTTTTTTTTAAATGCACAGATTTATTCTCACTGGTGAAACACACCTGAAAAACAAGTGAAGCCACTTATTCTCAGGCCCCCTGCCCCCGCTCAATATGCATACATTAATGGGGTGGCCCAGAGCGAGAAAGGGAGTGACACCTCTACCCGTTGATAAAACGGAGGTAATGGACGCCCATCTGCCTCCAGAAAGGTCACTCAGACACCCACTGGGCCACTGGCGGCATCTGAACAGCACAGACACTGCCCAAATCAGCACTAAGGCTGCCCAAATAAGCGGCATAAGCGGCGCACAGCTGGTACTCGGATCTCGAGTGCCCGTGTTATCAATCCCACCCTGGCCTGAAAAAGGAAGCAAGTTGTGAACCACAAGCAAATTGTCAATGTCACGCAACGTTTGTGAACCGAGGAAAACGCTGTAGATCTGTTGTTGCGCTGTTACAGTGGGGTACAGAACTGGAGCTCACACTAGAGATGGGGTTCAGTAACTGGGCGGCAGCGGCGTGGATTCAGCTTGTGCTGCACGATCAGTGATTGGTCTTTTAAAAACTGGGGGCGGCAATTACTAGTGTTTGTGGCTGACTAGTGATGGGGCACTGAGACAGTGACACATGCTTACAGTGAAAGCCCCACTAACAATTAATGCTACTGTTAGTAGGATGTCACTGAACTGCGGACACAAGGTGTAAACTGAGCACACTAGCTAACCCAGGTTAAAAAAAACTCTGTTTTCTATCTGAGCGCTTAATTGTGTATTCTGTCTCGTGTGACACAAATTTCCCCTTATTGGCTAGGGCGGCCCACCTTAAAGCTGGGGAACCATGTTCGAGCTTGGTGGGAGGCTCAGACATCCTGTCATTCTGGGCAAATCACGTAATCTACATGTGCATTAGAAAGAAAAAAATGAACGTATCCGACTGTAATGCAACTGGTGTTCGTGTTAAGATCTCTGACACCTTCGGGTCGAGTTTGTGCTATTTTTTAAAAATAAACCCTGGTCCCGGGGCATTGTGGGATGTAACAGCGGCACGGGATGGGGTAGGGACTTTACAGAAGAGTGTGACATGAGGAAGAGATGGGATTGGACGGCACTATTCAGAAATTGAAATTGCATGTTGGCTGGGTATGTGCTTCATTGTGGGGCATGTGCCTCTGGGATGGGACTGTTTATCTTTGTTACACTGAAATTCATTTGTAATGTTGCCTATTTTACCCCTGAAAACAGGGATGTGCCAAGAGAACCGAATATTTCAATCCAGGCTTCAGTACATCCAGGTTGAGGCTTCTACCTTGTTATTCACTCTGCGAATATCAAAGATGCAGCCATCCACAAGGGAGAAATGTCATCCCGAAAAGAAGCAGTCAATCAATCAATCAATCAGTTTGTAAAGCGTACTACTCACCCGTGAGGGTCTCAAGGTGCTAAGGGGGGGTTGGGGGAAGCCTGCTACTGCTTGAACAGCCAGGTCTTGAGAGTAGCCCTTCCAGCCAGAAGAAGGGCTGCCACACACACCCGGCTGCTTAACCTACCCCCCACTCCCTCTGGAAATAATGCTCAGCGACACCACCCATGGTTGTTAGGAAGGCTAAGGCCCAGAGTCCTACAGACATATATTAAGGATGCGGCCCAGGGCACAAGTCCTAAAAAAAGTGGGGGGACGCTGACGTCACAACAGGAAGTGACATCACGAAAGGTGGCTTGCACTCATTTGCAGTTTATAGTTATCGAGCTCCCGGTAAAATAAGTGGGGGGGCGCCGTCTTGAGCCCTGATGCTGCCCCTTGCAACATCGAGTTCCGGCAAGCTCCTACCGTTCCACCAACCACAGACGACTGCATCACATTCCTCTCCTGAAACAGGGCAACGACCCCCAGTGCCAGGGGCTTTCCAGACAGCTAGGCCATAAAGAGAACCCATGAAGTTACCCACTTTGGAGGTTCATCCTCAAGACAGCAGCCATCTTGTGTAGCCATTTAAGATGTCCATGCTGTGATGCTTGGTGGCCGTCTTCAGAGGCAGGTGGCATCGCCTGACAGAGGCGATTGGTCTCAGACATATTCAAGATTTCTGCTTGTCTGACATTGCTTCACTTCTGGGATAATCTGCTTCGAGTGCTCCGTGTATGCCACCACGTCAAAAAATACACAGGAAGCCTGGCTGTATGGGGCTTCTGGAGTCTCACTGCGTCAGAGGTCACGTCCTCTAAGTCTAACCCCTCAAGCACACCGGAAACCCTGGTTCTAAGGGGGACGCATCTCACTTCTCTCAGAAGAGACGCCCAAGGAATGCGGCGTGTGGTTCATGTTGGAGAGGCAGACACATAATTTGCTTTCAAGATCTCCTTTGGTATCATACGGAACAGATTGAGTGACGCGGATGAACGCCACATTATTCATAACCTTTCAAGGGATGCCTCGCAATGGAGAAAACAGGCCTCATAAACAGATTGCATTAAAAAAGATGTTCTATGCATGTTTAATGCTACATATGGACGTATGTTAGAACCTGTTGTGTCTGCAACAGCACGCGCTGCTGAAAGGTGTTACCTCAGACCTCCTCCCCCTCAGCTCGTACAGCCGAGGTCTATAATTAATACCTCTTCCACGTGGGCAGTGGATCCCTGCTTGGGGCCAGCCACCATCTGCTCTCCTTTCCCAGGCATCCCGGAGCCGGCCTCAGACACTAGCAGCAAACACAAGGAGCGCGAGGCTGTCTGAGCGGCAAACACAAGGAGCGCGAGGCACAAACGGCAAACACAAGTCGCGCGAGGCACAAGGAGCGCGAGGCTGTCTGAGCAATAACACAAGGAGCGAGAGGCTGTCTGAGCATCGAAGAACACTGTTCTTTCCTTGCTCTGCAATGCATAGAGGACCACACTGAAACATAGCGGGTGGCAAAGAGAGCATAAAGGACTGTTTTACCACCTGCCTACTTATCTACTTATTTCCGCCTCGCAGCCAAAGGAGCCTCCAGGCAAAAATGTGTGGGAGTGCAGTGTCTCCACCGAGAGGGGGCTTCTCAGGGCCTTTCTGCTCGTGTGGAGAGGTAAGATCTCCCGGGAACGCCCTTCCACTCCGCGGGGTGTCTGTGGGAGATCCCATAGCACTAGCAGTGCTTAGTCTGGATGGTACGATGATCAGCAACACGCATTTGGCAAAGCTAATATGTCTAACGTTTTTTAATGGCATTATCCTACCTTCTGTCTATGACTATGCTTTATGCTGATACTGTCTCTTTTTTTGCCTATGCAAAATAGCTTCTGCAAATAGAGCCTGATGAGGCATAACTGTGCATGCATCCTAATGCATGCGCGCCTATGCGTCATCACGCATATGCACGTATGCCATTACCCTGTGGCTATTTTGTTTTTTGAGTTAATAACTGCTCCAAGTAGGCAGATTACCATCTTTAAAAAACGTAAAAAGTGTATCAAAGGATGTTTAAACAAGCATTTACAATGCAATAGGTTTCGGGTTAATTAAGTTTGAGCTAATAGCATTGCTAAATATTGCAACACCAACTGCAACAAAAGTCTATAAATTGTAGGCAAAACAAATGTGTATATATTTTTGTAGCAATGGTGGCATGCTGCGCTTTAGATGAATATGTTTAAAAGTAAAGTGCGCCATACTGCGATTGCTACAATAGTTAATTGTGGATGCATTAACAAATGATGTGTGCACTGATGGCTGGTGGTGTGTGTGCCTGTAGAAATTGTGCACTGATGGCTGGTGGTGTGTGTGCATGGTGGAAGTGTGCACTGCCGGTTGGTGGTGTGTGTGCCTGGTGGAAGCGTGCACTGACGGCTGGTGGTGTGTGTGCCTGGTGAAAGTGTGCGCTGACGGCTGGTGGTGTGTGTGCCTTGTGAAAGCGTGCACTGACGGCTGGTGGTGTGTGTGTGCCTGGTGAAAGCGTGCACTGACGTCTGGTGGTGTGTGCCTGGTGGAAGCGTGCACTGAATTCTGGTGGTGTTTGTGCCCGGTGAAAGCATGCACTGATGGCTGGTGGTGTTTGTGCCAGGTGAAAGCGTGAACTGACAACTGGTGGTGTGTATGTCTGGTGAAAGCGTACAGTGACGGATAGTGGTGTGTGCCTGGTGAAAGTGTGCACTGAAGGCTGGAGGAGAGTGCCTGCTGAAAAGTTGCACCGCCTACCGCACCACTCAATCCCCAACACCTACATCACCACTCAATCCCCACCGCGTACAGCACCGCTCAACTCCCAACGCCTAGAGCACCGCTCAACTCCCAATGCCTACATCACCACTCAATCCCCACCGCGTACAGCACCACTCAATCCCCACCGCGTACAGCACCACTCAACCCGCAACGCCTACATCACCACTCAACCCGCAACGCCTACATCACCAGTCAACCCGCAATGCCTACATCACCACTCAACCTGCAACGCCTACAGCACCACTCAATCCCCACCGCGTACAGCACCACTCAACCCGCAACACCTACATCACCACTTAATCCCCACCGCGTACAGCACCACTCAATCCCCACCCTATACAGCACCACACAACCCGCAACACCTACAGCACCACTCAATCCCCACCGTGTACAGCACTGTTCAACTCCCAACGCTTACAGCACCGCTCAACCCCCAACGCCTACATCACCGCTCAATCCCCAGTGCGTACAGCACCACTCAATCCCCACCGCCTACAGCACCACTCAATCCCCAACGCCTACAGCACCACTCAATCCCCACCGCGTAGAGCACCACTCAACCCGCAGCGCCTACATCCCCACTCAACCCGCAACGCCTACATCACCACTCAACCTGTAACGCCTACAGCACCACTCAATCCCCACCGCGTACAGCACCACTCAACCTGCAACGCTTACAGCACCACTCAATCCCCAACGCCTACAGCACCACTCAATCCCCACCGCGTAGAGCACCACTCAACCCGCAGCGCCCACATCCCCACTCAACCCGCAACGCCTACATCACCACTCAACCTGCAACACCTACAGCACCACTCAATCCCCACCGCGTACAGCACCACTCAACCTGCAACGCTTACAGCACCACTCAATCCCCAACGTGTACAGCACCACTCAACCCGCAATGCCTACATCACCACTCAACCCGCAACGCCTACAGCACCACTCAATCCCCACCGCGTACAGCACCACTCAACCTGCAACGCCTACATCACCACTCAATCCACAACGCCTACAGCACCACTCAAACCGCAATGCCTACATCACCACTCAACCCGCAAAGCCTACAGCACCACTCAATCCGCAACGCCTACATCACCATTCAACCCACAATGCCTGAAGCACCACTCAATCCCCACCGCATACAGCACCACTCAACCCGCAACGCCTACAGCACCACTCAACCCGCAACGCCTACAGCACCACTCAATCCCCACCGCGTACAGCACCACTCAAACCGCAGGGTCCAAGGGGTGGTGCTAAGTGAACCTTCCAAGGAATTACCTGGATTGATTTAAAAATATATTCATTATAATGGTTAGCTGATAGGAAGAGGAGCAGACTGCAGGGGGTGGTGGGCTGTAAATGGCAGGGCAAGGATGAAAAACGGCAGGCAGGGGTTGGGGGCAGACCGTACAGTACCATGCACTCTGTAAGAGTCCATGGCCAAGTGTGGAAAAAAAGTATATGTCTTTGAGTAGAAGTCACAAACATACTAAGAGCCGTTATACACCTGCAGCAACAGACCAAGATCTAAAAGCTCTTCCAAGAGAGATGGGAAGGAAATCCATCTCAAAGTAAAATCATTAGCTTAGGCCCCATATGATCAAAATACCAACGCATGTTTAGACCCAGACCTCAAAATACATTGAAAGTTAGACGTACAAACCTCGAAATAAAAATGGAAGCTTAGACCCAAGATTCACAAAAATAGTGATAAAACAGGTGAATCTGAAATTTAAATAAAAAAAAAAACACTGAAGCTCAGTCCCATTATTCACAATATAAAATGGAAATTCAGGCCCAACTTTTTTGTTACATCCTATTTTGTCCCTCATTTATTTAGAAAATAGATGTTATTAGTTGTAACAGAAAGGCATACCTTGCTATGAACAAGTTTGTAATATGAAGAAGTACCGCATCTCCCATTACAAAAGTGCACTCATTCATTTCATACCACCAAAAAATGCCCAATTCGCATTAAAAGGGGCCCCATACAACGCTGAACAAAAACACCCGCATGGCATTATGGGAAATAAATATTTACGTCACTTATTAAACAGTCTAGTCTTAATTATTTTGAAGCTACCAGCTAATTCCAGCAGCTGTGTTACTAATACACTTGAAGAATTTGAAATCGAGCAAAACTTGGTAATTTGCATTTAAGGTGATGAAGACGTCTCCTTCCTTAAAACTGCTCGAGGATAGGTCACACACGAACACGAGTGCGATGGTTACTTACAATTATTGCTAACATTAAATCACGTAAACAACAGCGTCTTTACTGCACAGGCCCCTTTTGGCTAGAGACGTGCAATCACACACATCCTGAGAAGAAAAGTACAAAAAAAAACAATAAATAAAAACTCAAAGTTGTCCGCAAAGAAAAAAAAATCTATCACCAGTTGCGAAAAGGGACTCTTAACTCCCCCGCTCACTTTGGTTGGTGTAGACAAGGACACTGTTTTTTTATTTCGGGAAAATAGATTGTTGTCACTGTGAACGTGTTAAACAATATTTAGACTTGTATACCCTATGACACGGGAGAGCTACAATCAAACTGCAAAGTTGGTCTGAGATCCAAGTAAGATTCGAGGTATATTCAGTGTATGAAACACAGTTATCTATAGGTTAGACACATGAGGTGTTTTCGATGTGTGATACAGAGGCATCGATGGTGCGAAAACAGGGATATGTTTACAGTGTTAAACAGACTCATATATTATGTGAAAAGGAGGTATTTACAGTGTGACATACCAGTGGGCATGACGCCCTGACATCATGGCTGGGAGGTTCTCCTTGTGGAAGCAGGGGTTGCCTCCAGAGCAGCGCTATTGTAAAAAAAAAACAAGCAGCAGTGCAAGCGATCGCTTTCGTGATCGCTATTGTAAAAAAAAAAAAAACCCTGAAGAGTGGCACGCGCGCGCGCACGCCACTGCGAAACATATGTCTTCAATTATCGCGCCTGTGTCTGGGCACCATAGTTGAAAACATATGGCCGTTGGGGTGCGTAACAGACACCAATAGGCTAATTGCGGAGCTACGCGACTGCCCATGGCCTAATGCATGTTCTGTTAAAAAACTACACGCACGCAAAGCCCAATCAAAATGGACCATAGAAAATGAACACGCACGAGCGCTGTCATTTTCTAGGTCCATTTTCAAAACCCAGAGAAAAGGACTCTGGCTGCGCGAACACTGCTGCGCAGTGTACGCTTGGCCAAGACCTAAAAAAAGACAGGAGCAACCTGGCAGAAAATCGTAGCTTTCAGGCCCTCCACAACTAAAACACAAGCATTGGCTAAGCCAATATATCTTGGCAGTTCAAGAGCTATTGGCCTTATCAATGTTATTGTCTTTTAGCCATCTGTTATGGAGTGGCATAACCTATTGGCTTTTTTTTTGGGGAGGGGGAGTTTTGTATAGTGCGAAGTTGACCCGTAGGTATCAGGTATCAGATCGTTTACATGAGCACCAGTTACGTTACAAAGGGACATATTAATTCTGTTAGGCACAGGGAGATTATGTGATTTGTCCAGAATCACAGAATGTTGAGAGACACTGTCAAGGTACAAACCAGCTTCGAGATCGACCGCTCTAACCGTTAGGCAACATCCTCTCCCCTAACTTAGCTTTGCTAATTAAGGATAGGTGCCTGCTGCATGAGTCAAACTTTGGTCTGGCGCGGATAGGAGATACTTGTGCTTTAGGCTAAGAAGCTAACTGGTGCATCGGCCTTCTGCAGCTGGGACAATTTCTGAATGGAGGAGGGGAGTAGAAGCTTATGCTGAACAAGTCTGTTGTTGTTTTTACCTAGCAGGTCGGGCTGAGGTTATTTATAGTAGGAAGAAGTTACTCATTTAAGCATGAGTCCACAACACTATCCAACAAAGTGTTGTTTGATGAAAACCGATGAATGGTTGAAGGGACTTCACTGATAATAAATATACAGGGATGGCATTAATGATGTGTATAGTGTTGCTTCAAACATTCGTATAAGATGACTTGAATATGTTGTTGTTATTATTCGTTTCTCAGCACAAAATAGCACACCCTAACAGTTGTGAATGCTATACATTTAAGTATTTACTGTGGCTACTATACCCAGTTCCCATCCTATACTTGAGCCCGGAAGAGAGAACACTTCCACCAGAGCCAGTAAGTGAACCCAGCACATCCCACTGCCTATCCTTCCTGCGACTAACAGAGGCACTGATCGAATTAGGTTGTGTGGGAAGACAGGCGAAACAGTAAAACGAAAAATGCGAGTTGAACACCAAGAGGCGCTCTGGTAGCTGGATAGTACTGCTCTTAAGGGAGGATGTAGCAGACAAAAATAGTGACTAAGTACAGGAGTGGTGGCTATCAGCAACGTGTAACACTACAGAGCAGAACTGGAGTTTAGTCAAGGAGAATAAGGCTGCCTAGAAAGGCTACAACTGTGACTATTCTTATTTTAATTTTTTTTAAAAGACATTGCTAACAATAGATCCGTGGGTGACACGGTCTGTTGCCACACTACATTGAAACAGGTAGAAGCCATAGGGATGGGGCGGGTGGGAGGAGACAGGAAGACGAGTTCTCGTGGAAAGTACTCAAAAAGAAAGAAAAAAGTCGCTCCTAAAACAGGAGCAGGGGATTGTTGGAAAGTGTATTATTGGTAGGGGCAAACGTAGATTTGCCCCTAGCAATAAGGCCACTAACACTGTACTTAAAGTCAGAATCGGTCTTAGAAAATTATTCCTTTGCTCAACCCTCGGTAACGTGGCTGCGAGCAGGCAGGCTTAACTTCAAAGACAGGTATGTAAAGCATTTAAAAACACCAATTCAGTAAATAATTAAGACACAACACAAAATAAAAATTCACCACCAATTTATAAAAAAAGGTAATATTGTTATCCTTTAAATGACACCAAAACGAAAAAAATCCACTGTAGGGAACCAGAGATATGAATTTTTAAAGATTAGTCACTTTCTAGTGCTTAGAAGCCAAAAGTGCCGCTTTCAGTCATTTTGTTTTCTCTGACAGGGACACACCTTTTGAAATTGTTCTGGAGAATTTCTCACCACTGTGTTGTGCCGCCTTCTCCAGCAGGCGGGCTCCAGTTAGAACTCCTTCCTGAAGTTCTGCTTGCGGGTCCCAAAGTGTCCAACACACAATCCAAGGTTCTGGAATCTCCAAGAGGGTCCTTGAAAGTGTGAAACTTCAATTCCACAATCCACTTGAACAAAACACTTACAAATCCACTGGTATTCCAGGCTAGGAATTCTTTGTGGGGATGTCCAGGTGAGCTCTGTTAACCTGTAGCTTGCAGGGAGTCCACTTTGAAGCAGCTTTGATTCACAGGGATGTAGTTAATGGTGCAAAAAGGCGCAAACTCAGAGTCCTGGCCTTTGGAAATGCACTTCAAAATCTTAAGCGCAGACAGACCCTTCTGATTCTCTTCACTTTCAGCAGCAGATCTGGAGGGCTCTGTCCCTCTCAGATACTTATTCCAAGTTCTCTGTGTCATTCAGGAGGTAACTTCTGACCAATGGGAGCAGGGTAACTCCTCAAAGTTGTGACTACATCCTGTAGAGTGTGGCATTATTTTGTCCCAGATTGCATCAAATCTTCCAAATCCATAATGGCTGATTTTTCAGCAAGGAGGTAAGAGCTGGCTAAACACACCCCTAGGATGGGTAATTTACTTAGACTCTCCCCCTTGCATCCGCTCATACCTTCCTTAATCCTACCATGTGCCTAAGGTGTGAAGTTCACAGACGTAAATTACAATTGTCTCTACTCTCATCTTTGAAGAACATAGTTTACAACTCCTCCCCCTGGCCTAGCATTCCCATGGAACTGCACACTGACCTGCCAGCAGAGCTGGTTAACCCCAGGGGCTCCTTATCACCTCTTCAAGGCAGCCTGGCTAATCCACTTAACTCTGACCAATCAGGGCAGACCACTGGAAGGCTGAATTTGGACTCACAAACAAGAAAGTCTTATAAAAAAAACCTATCCATCCATAACTTCTTGTATGTACACTTTAGGAGAAATTCAATATTATGACATTGGCGGATTTAATAATACCATTCTGGGAAGTCTTTGAATGGCATTTCTACCCCTCTCCTATCAAGTTAATCAATAACTTCCTACCATGTTAACCTATGTAACAGGGGATTTGCAATCGGAAACATGACTTGTGCCATTTTTCCAGTACCAAGACTTACAAAAACATATTTTATAAGTACTTGCCTTATATCTACAGGAACCCCACCCCATGTGCAACTAGGGGAGATTTTAAGGTTTCTGAATCTGTAGAAATATTGCAGATATTCCCTCCACAGTGCTCCTAGCATCAAAGTCGAATTTGAGCAGCACTTTACCACAATGTGGGGAGTGAAATGTGAAATTTCACTTCACCCAGGCATATAAAAACTAATTTTATAAGGGTGTACCTTATAAATACCTGATTCCCCCACCTCTGGGATACCTATGGGAGACCCTGGGGGTCCCTAATTTGCTAAAACATTGACATTGTAGGTTATCGATTTTAAGTGCCCCAAACACTAAAGTCGAGTAAGGGCACAATTTACCTTTTAAAAGCAGTCCTGGCACACAGGGCTGTTTTTAAACTGACCTCAGGCTTCAGCAGTGCACACATGCAAGTGCAGAAAAAGGCTGCTGGCCTCTAAACTGCAATGCCCCAGGGTACTGGGGACTGCTAGGTAGTTTCAATCCTCCTGTCCTATTATATACTAGAGGCCTACAGGGAAGGTCATGCCAATCACAGGGGTACCCCACCATACCATTGAGTACCCTAGTGTATATAGGTGTTTTAACTGTATTCTAATGTGTCTCTTTCAGCATAGCACTGGCCCTGGGCCTGGTTAGGCAGCACCCAGAGTCAGTCAGAGTCAGTTACCACCAGGATCAGTCAGCATAAAGTTGGGGGGTGCCCAGGGCACAGGATGACTTTGCAACAGGGATGGACAGAAGTAGTTTGTACATCTTCTTGGGGAGGGCCAAACACAGGAAGAGGCATGACATATGCATACTATGGACAAACGGGAAGAAGGATTTGAAAGCGATGCTGGAGTGAACAAATGGAAAGTCTATGAGCAGCCTGAAGTCCACTGAATTGTAAACAACATGTCTCTTCGAGACAGCGCATGTGCTGTCTAGCCGAGACTTAAAAACGGAGAAGAGAGCAAAAGTGGAGCGAATGTGCAGTGTGTGGAGTAAGTGCAGATGGCTGGCAGGAGCTGGAGTAGAGCAACAGAGAAACTGGCTGTGGAAAACAAAAAACAGTGAGAGAGTGAGGGGAAGCAACAGATATGCTGAGGTAGGAGGGGGAAGCAATACAGAGAACATATGGGGTGAGGCGTATTCACAGGGTATCAGCACACAAAGGAGAGAGCAAGAAAACACATGAACTCCCAAGGAGTGCTGAAGAGAAAAGTAACAAGAAGTTCACAGAATAAAAGCAGTGGAAGAAAACAAGTCACACTATCAAAAGGATGGGGAAGAAGCTTTGCTCCTGGGTAAGGGACAAACAAGAAGGGTAAGGAAAGTCACCATATAAGAAGCAAACAAATGAGATTGACGAGAAGCCAAACCAATGAAAAGCATTGGGCTGACACAAAACGCACTGTGTTATTGTCCACAATAGATATTCACAATAGACAACTAAAAGCTGCCTGTAGGCGAAACCTAAAAGTCTTTGAATATTTTAGCCAGCTGTTCCTCCTCCACTGATGGTCGTGTAATACAAAACAAAAATATTAATCAAATGGAGGAAGTGGGTGGATCACATTTGCAAATGAGATCTGCTGGGACAGATGGAAACTTCAAAGAGTTCTTAACTGGCAAACTTTTACCAATGGGGAGTACAGGGTGTTACCACCCACCTGAATATTTTTTTAACAACTACTACCATCTGGTGGTATGCAGTCCTTTATATAGTGAGGACCAACGCAAAAAAATAAGCCAAAGTGCTTCAAACAAAAACGGGCCTTTCTCCAGCCAGCGAGGCTAGTAGGCTTTAGGAAGCTGTGGTTCCATGAAAAGGTTATAGGTAACAGAGGAACTTGAGTGTTGTCTCAAACATTGGGTAATCTTATGCATAAAGATTAGTGGTCCCAAGACCATAGATATCACAATCGATATATAAAAATACATCAAATGATCAATTTATTCCCCAAAAATTGTTTCCGGAGTTCTATACAACGCAAAGTTGACCCGAAGGTATCAGAACGCCTTACATGAGCACCAGTTGCACTGCAGATGGACACATTCATTTTGCTAGACATAGGGAGATTAATAGATGTTCCCAGAATCACAGGATGTTGAGTATCCCTTGCTGAGACTTGAACCCATTTTTAGAGGTTGTCCACTCTACAGGTAGGCTACATCCTCTCCAAAATTGAATATATAAAACATTAAAAACAATGTGACTGTGCAGTGTGTGTGTGATGGGAAAACAGCTCATATAAGTGATACACATGTGTGACAATAAGTGAAGAAGAGTGTGCATCTATTAGGAACAGCACAGCCCATTTTATTCTTATGTTCAACCAAATTGGGTCTGTGGAACTAGTTGACGTGTCCATTCTTTAGACAGATTGAAGGATCATCATCGATACTCTAAGAATACATGAACCAGAAAAAACATAGGACTATAAGAAGGCACAGAAAATATAGTGTTAGAGTAGAGCAGGCCATTATATGGGATTCCAATGCATACAATGAATGGATACTCACTGGGCACTAAACAAACATTGCTGAAGGAACCAATGGGCTCAATTCAACTACACTTATAGATTCAAAATACACAAGACATAAGCCAAAATGGGCGGGGTGGGGGGGTAGGGGGGGAAGTGGGGTGTCGGAAAGTAATAATAGTCAGAAAATCAGTATATAAAGAATTTACAGGAAAGAATGCCCTATTGTTAGACCTGGCCCTCCAAACGGGTCTCAGGCCTGCCACTGCAGAGCCAGTGTGTGCAGTTTTTAGTTACCTTGTTGACCTGGTAAGTACACCTACTTGGCAGGCTCAAACCTTTCCTTTCACTACATGTAAGGCACTCTTCAGGTAGGCCCTAAGTAGTCCCAGGGGCAGGATGCTCTGTATTTAAAAGGTTTGAAATGTGCTTTTAGTTTTTACATGTCCTGGTAATAAAAAGCTGCTATATTTGCTTTCACTACAGCAAGGCCTATCTCTCCCATAGGTTAGACTTGGAGCTGCCCTGTAACATTTTACACAGGTATCTTCCAATTGGGATCTTTTAGTGAAGTTGATTTTTAAATTGCAAGACACAAAACGCCACTTTTAGAAAGTTGGCATTTTCCTACTTTAATCATTCGGTGCCTCTGCCTGTCTGTAGATTTCATGTTTGGCTTGGATGACAGTTGGCCTTTGTGAATTCACTCTAGACAGTCACACACAAAGGGAGCTGAGGTATGCCCTGCATATACCGATGGCCTATCAACAGGCTGATTGGTCTTCCTGAGATAGGGTGGTGGGAGGAGTTGACACTTGCACCTGAGTAGGGCAGTGCCTGTCCCCACACAAAGAACTGCATACCCCCTATAGTGAGTCTGGCGCCAGGGCCCGGAAGTGGAAGGTCTTATGCACTACAAAACCTTTCTTTGAAGTCTCTCTACTTCAAAGGTCGAAATGGGTAGAAGTACTGAACCTCTGACACCATAACAATACAAAACCTTCTGGACTGAGGCCATTTGCCAGGAAAAAGAGTTGTTGGACTACCAGGAGGGACTGCCACTTTGATGCTTGCTTTGCTGTGTTGGCCTGAAGTCTGCTGCTTCTTGCCTGGGAGTTAGAGGACTGGACTTTGCTCTCTGCATCGTGCTTTCTAATGTTTCTCTAAGGGCCTGAGTTGAGGTTGCCTCCTGTTGGAAGTCTAAGGGACATCAAAGACTTCATCTGCATCTTGCTACCAGCACCTGGACTATTCTGCTGTAAGTCCTGATCTCCCAAGTGGTGCCAAACCCAGTCCTGGGCCATTGGAGATGATTTTGGTACCGTAATCAAGAAATCAACGCATTGTATCCAAGCTTCACTATGGAGCCGGCACATCACTGCAAAATCGATGCATTGCCACTGCATACACTGAAATCGTGGTCCCTGCTCGCTGAGTGCACAATGCAACAACTGTGACTTACAATGCAAGCCTGGCAGTGCTGCAGTGCCCCCGAAATACCGCCGCTGTGTGAGTCTTGAGCACCGCTTAACCAAAGCCCATGGCACTCTTCTCCGACTCCGACGCAGCACCAGCATCCTGGGGGTTCGACATCAATGCCGTGAAATCAACACACTGCACTGTGACATCAATGCATCATCCACATTGCCTTGCCTACAGGACCCGAGGTTGCGCACCTGCAACTGACGCATCACCTCCCCTGGACCCAGCATCATCCTCAGGTGTTAGCGGCTCAGTGACACTGTACCGCCTCCAGGAACTAACGTATCACTTTGCAACAGTGATGCCTCATCTTCTTTGTGCAACGTATCGTCTCCGAGCGCCAGTGTGCCAATGACCTCAATATGGATTGAATTTGTGGATTTATCCTGGTCAAGAGTGACTAGCCCAAGCTAGAGCTATTGTTTTCTAAGCACTATAACTGCATTTAATATTGAAAGATTTGTATCTTGACTTGTGTATGCTGGATTTTTGTTGTTCAGGTCTTGTTTTACTCTGATAATTATTGTCTATATTTCTAAACTGGCGTGGAGTACTTTTGTGGTGTTGTCACTGTTTTAAAGAGTGTGTCTGCACAAATGCTTTACACATTGCCTCTTTAGTTTTGCCTGACTGCTTTATGCCAAGCTACCCGAGGTTGTGCACAGGTAAACTTAGGGGCAGATTTATGAGGCCCTTGCGCCACGTTTACGCTGCTGTTGCGTCACGCAAGGCGGCGTAAACGTGGCGCATCCCTACGAACGATTTACAACGTGACGCATCTAGGCAGATGCGTCACGTTGTAAAGCCCTGCGCCGCTTGTGGGCGTTCCGGCGCAGGGTGGGCGTTCCGGGGCAGGTGTGCCTCGCAAAAGTGGCTGAGTGAAATCTATAAGATTTCACTCAGTCACTTTCAGGCCAATGCTGCGTCAAAAGCCTGCGCCTGCTTGAAGCAGGCGTAGGTCTTGATGCAGCATTGGTCAGATAGGGCACCCCCGAGCATTGCTGGAGCTGCGTCGCGCTTGCGACGCAACTCCAGCAATGCGCCGCCTTTATGGCACAGATGCGTCACGCATCTCTGCCGTTTTTGCCCAATGGTGCGCCGCATTGTAAATGCGGCGCACCATGGGTGGCGGAGCTGTGGCGCACTGTGGCGCACATTAACTGGCGCATCCCTCGGGATGCGCCAGTTAACATAAATCTGCCCCGTAGTGTGTATTACATTTACCCCAACTAGAGTGTGGGGCTTACTTGGACTGGGTACAAACCATTGCCAACTCAAGACCCCATTTCTAACATTGGTAGCAGCAGTGGGATAGGATTTGTATTTCTGCATTACATACAGTGATTGGTGTAAAACTTCCATATCGCAGACCATTGCGTACCAGCATACTATTTATTATTTTTCCTCTTTTGGCAACATTTTCAGTTTTTGCAGTCATTTCTCAGTCTGGGGAGCCATCAGTTGTACCTGCAGATTTTGAGTTTAAGCAGGAGAAGTTGTAAACCTCTACAGTGCCTCAGCTCAAAAAGTTCTGTAGGGATTCCAAGTGTTCTTTTAAAGGCCTTACTAAAAAGGAGGAGCTGCAAAAGTTGCTGAGGGCCTCGTTAGCAGCCATGGATACAGCTGGGCACCCTGGGAATGAAAATGTTGTTGTGGAGGAAGTGGAACTCATCTTGCATCTGGAATGGCTGGAGGAAACAGCATTGCCTGTGGGGTGGGGGCCAGCTTGAATGGCGGAAGAGCTTGCTCCAGAGCTATCAGTAGTGTTTCATTTAAAAGCCTGTCTGCAGCAGAGTTGAGAAACAGGAGGGAAGAAAAAAGCTCCAGTAATAGCTGGCAAAACTCAATGTGGATGTGGAAAAGCAGAAATTGTCTGTGGAGGAAAAGAAGATCACTTTAGCTCAAGAACTGAGCTTGAAGGGGCTGGATTTGAAAGCCAAGTCCAGCACAGACGGTGGCAGCATTTCTTCTGTACACACAGATGGAAAGTACACATACCCAAAAGTCTGGTGCCTGATTATGGAGTGGGAGACGAAAAAGATCGGTGGTTTCAAGCCTATGACATTGCTTTGCAGGTGCACAGGATTCTAAAGAGTGACTGAGGTGCAGGTTTATGGAAGTATTTCGCAGGGGGGGAGAGATTCCTTATTGGCCCTAGTAGTTAAGGACCAGACAAAGTACGCCGCCATGAAGGAAGCCCGGGTCAGGAGATAAGGTCTGACCCCAGAAAACTACAGAAAAAACTTTAGGGAAAGTGTGTTGATTCTTTCTGCAGAGCACTGGATTGGTGGGTGAAGGGCAGTGAGGTAACACACTATCAGGAGCTGTACAATTTGAATGCATGGGAGCACATGTTTAGTTTTTGTTTTCCACAGCTGCGTCAGAATTTGGTTGATAGTAAGCTGACTGACCCCAGGAAGCTTGCTAAGGAGGCAGACCTCTAGCTCAGCACCAGGGTCCAAAAGAAGTTTATGTGGGAGACTCTGCCAAGGGTGGGCAGGGTCCCCAACAGAACAAGGAAGGGGGACACAAAAAAAAAGGAAGTAGGTCTCGAAAGGCCCCAAACTAGTTCCCAGGATAAGGATTTCCAACCCTCTGTTGGGAAGAAGAGTTAGTTTCCTTCAGAAACTCCGGCAAGGAAGGGACCCCTGAAGTGTTTCGTCTGTAGTCAGGAAGGGCACTTCAAGGGGGATCCCAAGTGCCCCGAGAAGGCACAACCCCCTCCGGGTGGGCAGTCACTGGGGATGGCAAGTGAAGAGCTTGGGGAGGAGTTGGTCCCAGCTAATGGTGGTGGGCCTGATGGAGCAGATTTCATCTGCAGTCATGCATTGTTTATTTTTTTGTGCTTCAGACAGGCTGCATTTAAATTGCCACGCACATTTTGGTGCAGGTTAAAAACATGGCACATGAAAAACATGAAAGTGAGGCCTATTCACTTCAGTCTGAAAATGCTTTTGCTGAATTAACATGTTTTTTTGCAATGTAGAGAAAAGTGGCCTTTTTAGCTTTGAAGATTAATAGAATGTGTTTTTCTCTTCCCAGCACATCCATGTAAACTAAATGTATTATTCCTGTCTTAATAGACTTTGACTTGTTGCATATTTTGATAAACATTTTCAGTTAATAACACCTCTTTTTATAATGTGTGTGAATTAATAATGCACTTGGGAAACATAATGGACTGATTTACATGAAATTAATATTATCTTTGTGTTTGTTTTATTTTTGGGGCCTACACAAAACATGGCTGCCTGTGAATCCATCAAGGCTATGACTTGCAATTTAATGAGAAGGGAGCATGCGCAGACTGTGGCAGCTTTCCTCATGACAAGAACAGCGTGAACTGCACATTCTTGTCATTCTGCCAATGTACCAGTTAGTTAAAAGTGTCCATCTACTGCGCTGAGAAGGAAGGAAGGATGAATTAGATTGAAACATTTTTCCTAGTAAATGTTGCAAATGTTTATAAATGTAGTTATTCATGTATGCTTCTTTTGTTAAGACTAGTGAAGTCAGGTTTTTAGAATGAGTCAGGGAAGTGTGACCTCATGCATCATGACTGACCAATCACGTAAAGGTTTTACTGAAAAATTTTACATCTTTGTGTACTCTGCCAATAATTATGGTATAAATACTGTCCTCTCTGGATGGGGGCTGGCACTTCTTCCTTTTTTCTCAGCTCAGCTGGCTTCTATGGGTTAGGTACGAGAAACGTCTCGGGAGATTGCTGAAGGGCAGGTTTGCGTCCGAGGAGATTCAGGGGGAGGTTTCTTGCTTCCACGTCATATCTTGGCACTTCATGCCGCATTCCTTTGGGGTCTGGTGAAGGAGGGGCTGCTTTCCTCTTTAGACACAGACAGACAGAGAGTGCAGTGGGTCAGGATAGATGCTAAACTTTAAGTTCATGTTTTGACTAATTAATTAGGTCTAAAATTTCTCTTAATGGGAGATTTTTTGCCAACTATTTAATTATTGATTAGCTTTGCAAGACTATTTTTCTTAGAAACTCTTTAAGAATTGTGACTGAAATTTTGCGCCACATTTTCATAACTACATGTAATGCTTATATGCAGACTGTAATGTGTTCTGTATTATTGATATTTTTCCTGTTTTCCAAATTCTGTAACCTGATTGATATTTTACTAATGAATAAAGGGTCAGAGAAAAATTTACTTTTTGGCTAGAAAATAAAACCCTTTAAAATACTCAACAACTCTCTTTTTTGGCTTACAATAATAAATTGCATTTTTGACTGTTCATCTTTATTTAAAGTCTCCTGAAGGTAATACATGGTGTGAAGGGCCCAACACCTTTTGAGCGGTAAATTAGAGGTAGCATGAGGGTTTTGCATTGAGAAACTACCAGAAGAAATTACCGCTCTCCATCAGTTTTTGGTAAGCAGAGGATGGTCATTATTGATTAGTTTGGTGATTAGTAATTATTGATTTTACCATCAACTATTCAACTAATGGATCATTGACCTTAAGAAGGAAATAAAATAATTGCCCAAGTTAGATAAATGTCCAAGTCCTGATTCCTGACTCCAATGCTCAGAACCTGAAGACTGGCAAAGCAGTACTGGCAGGTGATGCAAGAAGTGGTGTGAGTATCAATAGGGTTGTGAAATGTTGTTAATATGCTAGCATGTATTTTTGAAGTGTTGAAAATAGTAAGGATTTTTTGCTGTTGGTGACATTTTGCTCATTTTGAATTGATGGTGTTATTGATTATATTGGTAATTTCATAGGACATATTTTTTTGGTTATTGATTACATGTTTTAACTCTTCATGTTAAGTTAGTGTCTTGTTCTATGTTGTCTGGAACACGCAGGTATGCACACCTGTGGAATCCCGGGAAGGAATAGCGGGTGGTAAATGGAAGCCACACTGCACTGAGGTTACTCGTCTGTTGGAATAACACTGAGAAGCTAGGTAGGGCAGGCAGTGTTAAATTAGGGACTATTTTCTGTGTGAATGATTGATAGCGAAGAGTTCACTGGTGAAACTTTGGTCTGATATCACCTAGAAAGGGTCACACCAAAGGAGTAGCAGGTTCTTCTGAGCTTGATTGATAGCAAAAGGGTTCGCTGGTGAAACTTTGGCCTAAGATATATCCTGAAGGATAAGTCCAAAGGAGTAGCAGGTTCTTCTGAGCTTGATTGACAGCAAAAGGGCTCGCTGGTGAAACTTTGGACTAAGATATATCCTGAAGGATAAGTCCAAAGGAGTAGCAGGTTCTTCTGAGCTTGAGTGAAAGGTAAGTGGAAGGGATTTACCTGTAGTGTTTGAAGAGTAAACGGAAAGTCTTACTTTGTGAAGGGTAAGCAGAATGTGTTACTCGCAGTGAATATAAATCTATCCTTTATTTAGCACAACAGACAGAGTAGCGAATGTATTTATGTTGTTACTAACAGAGTTATTGATTAAGAGAAATATTGAAGTAAGATTTTGTGGAGGGTCAGTGGTAGGAGTAAAACTGACTAAAATTGAGACTGACAGCTTTGGAGAAAAGAAATTGCATTGAACTATTGCAAAAATGAAACTGTTTGAAGGTTTAAAGAAGCTGTTAGGAGGTAAAGTGAAAAATTCGTTTTTTATTGGTGATGCTCCTGAAGGAACACCTGTGCATTTTATGTCTACCAGTTTGGGACAAAACACATGTATGTGGGTTCAACAATGGTGCAAGATTACTGAAAAAGAGGGTGCTTTGAGGTTTCCAAAAGATGGTACTTTTGAATTGCAAATTATTGACAAATTAAGGGAAGTGTTATGTGAAATAAAGACACCATCTAAAGCTGCACAATTTGAGGCCTTAAGCCTGTGGGAAAAGACAGCAAGAGAGAAAGCAAGTGAGGATAAAAAGGTAAAGCACCAGATTCAGGAGAAGAAAATTAGTGATGAAAAAGAGCTTCAAATAAATAATGATTCAGGTGATGAAATAATGGATGAATTGTTAACTGAGTGTCTACCACTTTATGTGGTTCCCATGAAAAATACTGAAAATAGTGCACCAGTAAATACTACAGGGGCTACTGCTTCTGTTGCACAGAGAGAAATACAGACTGAGAGAAATGTGCAGACATTTTATATTGAACCATTACCTGTTGATTCAGTGCTGACAGTGATACCTCCAGGTGTTACTGCTTCAAATGTGCCTGATTCAGTTCAAGAATTACAAACTGCAGATGCACAGATAATGCCTAGAAAAACTATGAATGTCCCAATGAATATGGTCCCTACTGAAAAGGTCGAAAGAGCTGCAGAAAGAGTGATTATGGAAGGGTTTATTTCAGAAACTCTGAATACTCAGATTATTGAACAGAAAGTACACCAAGCACTGAAAGGTGAGAGAAAATGGTATTTACAACATCTGCAGCCCAGGATAAAATAAATATATTTGAAAATGGGATTTTTCAAACCTGCTCTGAGGAAGCAGCAGTAATTAAAAAGATAGAGAACATGGGAGAACATATTGACACAGGCCCTGAAAAAGAGAAACAGCTTAGTATTTTAAATGGAACATGTGAACATGGGGAAATTAACTGTCCCTGCTGTTTAAATAATGAAAATGTGAACCAGTGTCAAGAAAAAGAATTAATTTCCCTGAGTAAGGAAACAGCTACATGTTCATTACTTACACATAATGGACTGACAGATTTGGCTCAAAACTATAAAACTGATGTTTCAGGAAGTTTTCCATTTCAGAAAAGTTTCAGGGTACACATGGATGATGAAGCAAATGAGAAAATGTATTCTTCAGAAATGCAATTGCACCTTGCAGAAATAAAATATATTTTCAAATGCAATGGGTTTGAGAAATTAGGAGACAAATGGGCACGAAAACATGAGAAGAAAAAGAAACGACCAGACCTAGCAAGGAAACTGGATAAGGAAAAGAAGCCACCAGATTTAGTTGAGAAAAATAATAAGGAGAATGAGGGAGAATCTTTTGCTTACTCATTGAGAGAAAAGGTGGGAGAAATGTATGTTCATATGCCACAGAATAAAAGTGAACTTGCAGCATTTCTGAACACAATCCCACAATTGAGAGACAGAATTGTGCTGTGGTACCCACAAGTTGATGGATTTGATGACTTTTTAAAAGAGTTGTGCATTAATTTGGAAATGTTCTTTTACATTGCCATGCAGACTAAATTGTGGTTTGAATCTAAAGTTGTGGAAAGGCCAAGTGAAATGAAAAGGGTTAGCATGAATGCACCATCATTTTCTGTTGTTATGGAGGAAAATATAGCAGTGATTATTTTCCTGAAGGGCAGAGGGCCAGCAAAGGATGTTGATTGGGTACAGATTAAAAGAGCACAGGATGGAAGTAAAGGTGTTTTGGTTTGTGCAAATTCAGGTATGGATGTTGTACTGCTGGAAAATGTGTCCTTTTGCCATCTTTATAACAGATTTGAGCATTGGAAGAAGAAAACTAAATTTAAACATGATGCACAAAAACATGGAGAATTGCAGGTGCAAAATATGCCAGCTAAGCAAATGCAAATGTCAGTTCAGAAACAGGTACCTATGGCAGGAATTTTTCAAGCACAGATGGTCCCACAAAATATGGAAAATGTTGAAATTAATTTAAATAAGTTGCCCAGAGCAAATGTGAATTATTTCCAGAGACAAAATGAGAACCCAGTCAAACAGGTTGCTTTGTTTGCAAATGAGAGTTTTACCACTCACAATTCTGAATTTACCAATTCCATTGTGAAGGCAATGGAAAGTCTAGATTTAGTTGCAGGAGTTTTAAACAAAGAAATTACAAACCCAGTTTTAGAAAAGGTTGCACCAAAATTAGGCCCATTTGAGGAAGATTGCAAAACTGTTGTCTGTGACTCAGGCCTAGCAGGAAAACAATTATTTTGCAAATTAAGCAGCTCAGATTACTGTACCCCAGATAATGTTATTTTTCAGATTCCTGATGAGGATGTACATTTTAAAATGGCCCAACAAGAGACAGTTGTAGCATTGTTTTCAGAAAAGACAGTTGAAAAATTACCTTCTGCTTTGGAAAAAATAATAAACACAGAAATAAGAGAGTTCACAGAGAAGGATGCCAGGTTAATAACGTGTGCAGAACATGTCTTATTAAAATTTGAACCAGATGACATGTATTCAGGAACAGAATCAGTTGCAGGAATTTTACCAGTAAAAGGATTTTTGATGGAATTGATTGGAAGTTTATGTAACTTTCTGATCACAGGTTCACAGAAACCAAATAAAAAGAACAGAATAGTGCAGGAGATTAAAAGCATATTTTTTCCATGTTGTCCTGTGGTACCGAATCCAGCCAATATATTTTTTCACATTCCATGTGGTGAAGAATGGCTTATTTTTATTGATTTTTGCCAAGTTCATGTCACAGTGCCATTGCATGAGAATAGTCAGGAGTACTGTCAAAAAGAAGATGAATACCTGGGACACCAAATTGGAAAGGGAGGTAGAAAGGTGTCACCAGAGAAGGTGGAAATAAATTCCAAGATAAATCCACCTCAAATTCAGAAAGAAGTCAGGACATTTTTGGGAATGGTTAGCTGCTGTAGAGAGTGGTTAATAAACAGTTCCCTAGTGGCTAAGCCTTTACTGAGGCTGACTCACTCAGGTGTGTCTGATCCGCTTCCATTGGACAACAACTGTACAAAAGCATTCCTAGAGTTGAAAGAGAAAGAATGTCGCGCCCCAGCACTAGGAATGAAAGTTTATTTGAAAGAAAATACACTAATTTGCAGTGAGAGGGAGGGCTGCGCTCTCTCATTGCTTATTCAAAAAGATAAATGTTTTCAAGGGTCTGTGATGTATTGCCCAATGACCTTTGACCCTAACTTCACAGAAATGGCAGCAAATGAATTGGATTATGATGAAATTGAATATGAGTGTCTAAATATCATGAAAATATGCATAAAGCCAAATTCAGACTTGAAGGATGAACATCTGAGTCAGCCCAACAATGTCCATTTTGTAGATGGCCCATGTTTGAAAGGTGACACATTAAAAGCAGCACATGATGTGCTCTTTATACATGATGTTGTCAAAGCTTCATGGCTTTCAGTAGTTACCCCAGCCCAAAATTCGAAATTGATTGCCCTTACCCTAACATGCAGTATATCTGCTCAAATGAGAGTCACTGTTGTCATGGGAGAGAGAAATGCTAATTCAGTTGCACAAAATTGTGTTCTGTTAGCATATACATTCAATGGAATCTTCACAGTTGAATTAAAAGAGGCTCAAGAAAATGTTTTTGAAGCAGCACAACAGGGTTGTATCAGAACTGTTTTTGAGAAAAATGACAACTGCAAAGTGGCAAATGTGTTATTGCAAAGACTGATGCCCAGGTATAGATTGCCAGTTTCTCTGAAATCAGATCATAATGTGGTCTCAAAGATAATGAGTGCAGAACAACAGATTGGACAAGAAATGGATTGTAGCCATCTGCCTGAAGTGTCACGCATAATAAAGCAACACAATGGCAGCACAGTTACCTTTTGCAAAAGACTGTGTTTCAGCAACACTAAAGTGGCTTGAAAATGCATATGCAAATGCACTTGTGGAAAACACTGAGGAGAACACTAGCCATTGCTGTGTAGGTCTGGTTGATGTACAGTGTGCAGTTTCTCACCAGATTGCAGCTGCTACACAAGATCTGCATAATGGATGGTGCAACGGTTTTGATCTAAGAGATGCTGTGGTGAAACATCTGAATCTGATCAAAGTGAAAATAAGAGTGAAAGGCCTTGGTTGAAAAAGTGCAAAGGATTGATGGTGCTCTGCCAGAGTTTCTCAGCACCTAAGTAGTCTAATTTGCATGGAAAAAGTACAGAATGCCACACTTTATGAGCCATTCTGATGGCAAGCTGATGACACAGAGCAAAGAAATGCTGAAACTGTCATGTTGAACTCCTTTTTTTATTATTTTAGTTACTTATTTTAAAGAAGACTAACTGTTCCAAAAAGCTACTTACAGAACTCTGCACTAAAACAATTGAACTTGGCTATATATGATCTGATTACAGACCAAACTTGTGTTTGCCTTAGAAATAGAAGTAACATTGTTATATGCTCAGCTTTTGCAATTTAAAAAAAAAAAAAAAAAATACTCTCACTTGTGAAATTAAATATGTGTGATGAATTATAAATCATTTTATTATGATTTGAATTATCAGAAGGGTGGATTTGATGGAGCAGATTTCATCTGCAGTCATGCATTGTTTATTTTTTTGTGCTTCAGACAGGCTGCATTTAAATTGCCACGCACATTTTGGTGCAGGCTAAAAACATGGCACATGAAAAACATGAAAGTGAGGCCTATTCACTTCAGTCTGAAAATGCTTTTGCTGAATTAACATGTTTTTTTGCAATGTAGTGAAAAGTGGCCTTTTTAGCTTTGAAGATTAATAGAATGTGTTTTTCTCTTCCCAGCACATCCATGTAAACTAAATGTATTATTCCTGTCTTAATAGACTTTGACTTGTTGCATATTTTGATAAACATTTTCAGTTAATAACACCTCTTTTTATAATGTGTGTGAATTAATAATGCACTTGGGAAACATAATGGACTGATTTACATGAAATTAATATTATCTTTGTGTTTGTTTTATTTTTGGGGCCTACACAAAACATGGCTGCCTGTGAATCCATCAAGGCTATGACTTGCAATTTAATGAGAAGGGAGCATGCGCAGACTGTGGCAGCTTTCCTCATGACAAGAACAGCGTGAACTGCACATTCTTGTCATTCTGCCAATGTACCAGTTAGTTAAAAGTGTCCATCTACTGCGCTGAGAAGGAAGGAAGGATGAATTAGATTGAAACATTTTTCCTAGTAAATGTTGCAAATGTTTATAAATGTAGTTATTCATGTATGCTTCTTTTGTTAAGACTAGTGAAGTCAGGTTTTTAGAATGAGTCAGGGAAGTGTGACCTCATGCATCATGACTGACCAATCTTGTAAAGGTTTTACTGAAAAATGTTACATCTTTGTGTACTCTGCCAATAATTATGGTATAAATACTGTCCTCTCTGGATGGGGGCTGGCACTTCTTCCTTTTTTCTCAGCTCAGCTGGCTTCTATGGGTTAGGTACGAGAAACGTCTCGGGAGATTGCTGAAGGGCAGGTTTGCGTCCGAGGAGATTCAGGGGGAGGTTTCTTGCTTCCACGTCATATCTTGGCACTTCATGCCGCATTCCTTTGAGGTCTGGTGAAGGAGGGGCTGCTTTCCTCTTTAGACACAGACAGACAGAGAGTGCAGTGGATCAGGATAGATGCTAAACTTTAAGTTCATGTTTTGACTAATTAATTAGGTCTAAAAGATTTATTTGTCTTATGCATTTATTTCTCTTAATGGGAGATTTTTTGCCAACTATTTAATTATTGATTAGCTTTGCAAGACTATTTTTCTTAGAAACTCTTTAAGAATTGTGACTGAAATTTTGCGCCACATTTTCATAACTACATGTAATGCTTATATGCAGACTGTAATGTGTTCTGTATTATTGATATTTTTCCTGTTTTCCAAATTCTGTAACCTGATTGATATTTTACTAATGAATAAAGGGTCAGAGAAAAATTAACTTTTTGGCTAGAAAATAAAACCCTTTAAAATACTCAACAACTCTCTTTTTTGGCTTACAATAATAAATTGCATTTTTGACTGTTCATCTTTATTTAAAGTCTCCTGAAGGTAATACATGGTGTGAAGGGCCCAACACCTTTTGAGCGGTAAATTAGAGGTAGCATGAGGGTTTTGCATTGAGAAACTACCAGAAGAAATTACCGCTCTCCATCAGGCCCAGCATTGAAGACCCCAGTTTTCCTTGGTGACAGCAAGATGGTCCAGAGAACCCACATTTCTGACAACACTAGGAAGTACAGGCTGTGGATGACCATCAATGGGAGGAGTGTGGAGGCTTTGAGAGACACAGGAGCCAGCATGACAACCGTTCTGTGTCATCTGGTGTCTTCAAAGCAAGTAGGCCCTAATGTGGTCCTTCAAGTAGTGGCTGTAGACTACAGTGAGCGACAATGTTTGGTCATTGAGGTTCCTTTGAGTGGGAGAGGTCAGGTTACTTCAGGGTAGCTGGGAGTCCATCCATGCCTGTGGATTGTCTGCTGGGCAATCACCTGGAGCATACAGCCTAGAACAGAGGTCTTCAAACTTTTGCAGGTTGAGCCCCCCCAGCTCAATTTTTTTAGCTGTTAGGCCCCCCCACCACCTGGCAGAAATTTCTGGAATCTAGTACACTACATAATTGACCGTCGCGTGCATATCCCGGGCCATAACCAGCAAATAATGTTCAACACAATAAGAGCGTTTGGTAAAGTGCAGGTTTGTGAGTGGGTGTACTGAAATGACAGGTTATTACATGGCTCAAACAACTAGTTAAAATGTGCACAAATTGTTTTTACTAGGATGCTTTGTTTTACACATGACATTGATTGATAACACCACCAACATAAATGTGATGGGTGTGCCTGTTTTTCGCCACAGACGGTCAATCTGTGGATGGATTTTTGCTACTGCCTTCCTCAGGTTGTGCTCCATATCCAGGGGCAGATCTACAAGGAGGTGCCGCAGCGTGGCACCGCAAGGCCTTTGGCTGCGGCACTTCCGAAGCACAGGGATGCGACATATTTACAAGAATATGATGCATATCTGTGCTTCCCCCTGCGCTGGTGCACAACCTGCAGCCATGTGCTGGCGTAGGCATCCTTGCACCATGCCTGCGTCATGGGGAGATTGTTTTTGTGCAGGAAGGTGCCCCTTCCTGCACATAAACAATCACTACAGGCATTTCCCTCTTTCAATGCATGCTGTAGAATGCGGCACGCATTAAAAGAGGGAAAAACGAGGAGGAATGAAAACATTTCTCCTCGTTGCGCCTCACTAAGCCACATCTAGGATGGCGTAGCATTCAGACCCCTCAATGAGCAGTTAGCCAGCCCGAGAGAGTCTGATGCAGGTGGGTGGTCACAACAAAGAGAGGGGAGCCAGGTAGGAGTCGCGTGAAATGCAGTTGCTCTCGAGCTGCAAATTCATTTCAAATAAGCGCGTGCCTAACGCTGGAGTTAGATAGGGGCGTAAAATAAGAGTACTTGCTGGTCATAAAGTTTCAATTGATCTGTGCTCCCGACTTGCCTTCTGACCTATTCCAAGTACCAAACACACACACACGACTCACACCCACACTTGCAGCCCAAATAAGTTTGAAGAACTCTGCCTTAGATGTTGGTAAGAATGTGTCTTCTGCCTGCACATTGCTCTGTGGTTAGTGCCTTGATGCCCTTGGGCTAAGTTAGCGCTCTAGAAATCTTATATTCATTGATTCATACCACACTTCAGTCTACCCCACTCCATCTCAAGCTACCCAACTCCCCCACTCCAATCTGCCCCACTCTACCCCCACTCCACTCTACGCCAATCAACCCCACTCTACCACAATCTCCCCAATCCACTCTTCCCCACCCCACGCCAATAATTTTGAGCTATTCTGAACAGCAGTCACGCTGGTGTACAACGTGGCTAAACCCCCCTTGCCAAAATCAATAGCTCTTCCAATGGTGAGACCTATTGGCTTTGCTAGTGCTTGTTTTCTCTGAATTTTGGGACTTGTTCAATTTAAAGGAAGAAACCTGGTCTGGAGCAGTACATTACTCAAGGACCTGGGGAACTTGGAAGTTAATCAACGGCTGGAGAGGGACAGTTCTTATTCTGTATGAAAATGAGGTGTGACGAAGTGAGGTGCATTAAACTAAAGCTCCTTCATCAAAACCCACTTTCGTTTCTGTTACTTGCAGTTTTTCTACTGTAGTTCTGAGAAATAACAATCTGATTTTTTTTTTTTAAAGGGGCTGTACTGCCAAATTGCACCCGCACGCATACTGCAATAGGAAAAACAGTAGACAGGTTGGCTCCATTTCACCTGAAGGATGAAAGAAGCAACTTGTCTTTAACCAAAAGTAAACGAGACGCGCATGTTAAGTGGCCATATTGAAATTGTTAATGACTCGAGTCGTTGGTAAAGAACTGAAGTGCACAATGTGCACAATTTGTAAGGAAAAAAAATGCAATTTTAATTACTGTAGAGAAAACTATTTTTTGAATTCTCGTAGTATAACACAAAACATATAGTCTGATATTTCACAAAGCCAGAAAACAGTGAAATAATATGAACAATATTTTAGAGGCTTCTTATTATTTTATTGAATAGAAATCTGTGCTTGTGCTTACGCTCACGCCTTCTTCTCTTTACAAAGCATCGGAGGACTGAGAGGTTCCTTACTTTCAGTTCTACAAGGAAGGACAAAGCCCTTTTTCCGATATTCAGTTTATCCCGGTTGCCGTCTGTTCTCTGTATCGCTGCACTCTCGCCGTTGCCAGGGTAGGAAGGGAGTGTCATCATAATAGAGTGACGTCATTGAACTGCAACTAATTGCAACTAATAATTACCCTGAAATTACGAAAATGTCACACATGGCAATCTGAAACCTTGGCAGCTACGCAGGAGGGGGTTAATGCATGGTGCTGAAATGCTTCAGCTATAGTGAGAGGAAGGAGACTCATTGCAGCTGAAGCATTTCAGCTCCATGAATTAACCCCCTCCTGGGAGGTTAACATAACAAAGCCTGGGCACTTCGTGCCCTGTCGATTTCCCCTCCCTCCAGACATACCAGAGTTCTCTAAGATGCAGGTAACAATAGTAAATTTAGAGTGGAGTGCGTGCCCCCCCTAGGATGGTGTTGCGCCCCCCCAGGGGGGCGCGCCCCACAGTTTAAATAACTCTGGCCTAGAAGGAGGTGGAGCTCAGGCCGCACTTGGAGATGTTATGAATGCCTGAGTGGATGTGCTTGAGGACGCTGCCCATGTGAGTGTGGTCAGAAGGACCTGGAGCCTGAAAGAGTGGCTCAGGTCTCTGACGGGAAGAGAAAGGGCAAGAGGCACGGGGAACCCACCCCTGAAATACCCACAGTCTGGGATGAGGCTGAACCTGAAGGGGTTGCCCCGAAACCAACAGGGGATGATGTGGCCAAACTGGGTAATCTGCCTGAGCTGTCCCAGTGGCAGCAGGACGGAGGTCCCTTCAGGGAGGAGTTCTGCACAGCACAGAAAGAGAGCCTTACTCTTGTGGGTCTTTGGAACGAGGCAGGGGCTCAGGCAGCTTGTGACGCCTCTTGAACTCACCTGATTTAATGGGAGAATGGTCTCCTGTATAGAGAGCCTAAGGTCGTTGAGCCTAGAGCAGCCAGTGAGCTGGTGGTATCCCAGCACTTCAGAGCCTTCCTATTGAGCCTGGCTCATGATGTGCCTCTGGCAGGTCATTTGGAACAAGACAAAACCTGTGACAGGCTTGTCACCCACTTTTATTGGCCCCAAATGAGGAAGGCCTCAGATGCGTTCTGCAGGTCCTGCTCTACCTGCCAAGAGAGTGGCAAGACATAGGGGGATGCAAGGATCCCCTCCAACCCTTCCCTGTTGTAAGCACCCCTTTTGAGCAGGTGGGCATTGACACTGTGGGGCCTTTGGATCCCAAGGTAGCTATGGGCAACAGGTTTGTCCTGCTCTTGGTGGACCATGCCACCCTGTGCCTAGAAGCTTTCCCTCTGAAGACGGTGACTGTAGCCACCGTGGCCAGAGCACTGATTAGGATCTTTACCCAAGTGGATTTCCCCCCTTGAGGCGGCATCTGACCAGGGTACCAATTTCATGTCTTTGTACATGAAGGCCCCGTGGAAGACATGTGGAGTTAGCTATAAGTTCTCCATGCCATAACACCCCCAGACCAATGGGTTGATTATAAGGATCAACTGAACCAGGGTAGGCATGCTCATTGGCCTTCAGACATCAGACAGCCCGCATCAGGAAACTCAACCCAGGAGAATTGAAATCTAGCCAGGAGGACATTAAACGGTGGTATGACCACCTGGTCAAAGGTGTGGGTGATGGCACCAGTAGAGCCCCATGCCCTACAAGACCGCTGGTCTGGTCTATTTGATGTGAAGGAGCGCAAGAGTAACGTCACCTACCTTTTAGACTTGCAGACTCTTAGGGTCCTGCACATGGACCGCTTTAAGCCACATTTTGAGAGGTCTGAGTTGACCAGGTAAACTTAGTGTGCACTACACTTACCCTTACTAGAGTTTGAATCTCTACTTTGGCAGGGTGCAAACCAGTGACAACTAGAAACCCCATATCTAAGACCTATCATAAGGGCACATACCTGGTAATGTGAGCAGGGCACAGTGAGCTGCTTCTAGAATGTAAATGGGCCTCCAGAGGAGTACCGCAAGATCTTTCTGGCAGCATAAAATGCTGCTTGAAAGAAGAGCTGAGTGGAATTCTCTGGGTGAGGCGCTATATTAGAACCCATTTGGAAATATGTTGAGTTTTTCATAAAACCCTTGACTTCATTGACGCCTTGCTGCATACGCGATACCATGGACTTTATACATCTAGTTGAATATTGTATTTTGTATTTCTCCTGAGGCGGAAGCCGGGAGCCTCTTGCTGCTATATTTTAAAACTATTGCTTGACTTGTGATTTTAACAATCTGTGTGTTTACCTGCCGCAGCGCCGCCATCGCCCACGAGACGATTGGCCATGCCCCCGCGACAAGCCACGCCCCTTTTGCACTATAAAGCGCCACGCTGATCTACAAGCAGGCGTCTTTTGTATTTCTCCTGAGGCGGAAGCCGGGAGCCTCTTGCTGCTATATTTTAAAACTATTGCTTGACTTGTGATTTTAACAATCTGTGTGTTTACCTGCCGCAGCGCCGCCATCACCCACGAGACGATTGGCCACGCCCCCGGCGACAAGCCACGCCCCTTTTGCTCTATAAAGCGCCGCGCTGATCTACAAGCAGAGGTCTTTTGTATTTCTCCTGAGGCGGAAGCCGGGAGCCTCTTGCTGCTATATTTTAAAACTATTGCTTGACTTGTGATTTTAACAATCTGTGTGTTTACCTGCCGCAGCGCCGCCATCGCCCACTAGACGATTGGCCATGCCCCCCGCGACAAGCCACGCCCCTTTTGCACTATAAAGCGCCGCGCTGATCTACAAGCAGGCGTCTTTTGTATTTCTCCTGAGGCGGAAGCCGGGAGCCTCTTGCTGCTATATTTTAAAACTATTGCTTGACTTGTGATTTTAACAATTTGTGTGTTTACCTGCCGCAGCGCCGCCATTACCCACGAGACGATTGGCCACGCCCCCCGTGACAAGCCACACCCCTATCCCCCTCTCCCTTATAAAAATGCATGCCATCCGGAAGCGCAGAGGACGAGCGCAGCGGGCGCGCCGTCAGCGCGCCGAAGGCGCGCCTAAGGCAAGCCCGTCTGCGCCCGTCCGCGACCATGACGCGACGAGCGCAGGCCACTCTGCCCAAATTCACACAAGGCTTTGCGCTTCTCCCCCGCTTTACAGTCGTGAAACCTTGCTCAACCTGAGAGAGCATGCGCACGAAGGTCATCTCACCCTCACTGACGATGCCTTTCCAGTGCAGGACTTCGCTATTAGGGGCCTGCTCCTGGGGGGACTTCTTAATGTAAGATCACTGCCAAAGCATGCTGACGAAATTCAACTATTGATTGATACCCATCACCTGGATGTCCTCTTTCTTACCGAAACGTGGACCCACGCCGACTGTGAAATTGAATTAGACTGGGCCTGTCCACAGGATTTTAAAATCCTGCATCTCCCTAGACCCAAAGGCCGCGGTGGTGGAGTAGGCATTATCTACAGAGCCTCCTGGCTCGTTACCATCCTAGACATGGACCCGGTCGCTGGGACCGAGCTCCTAGGCCTCTCCATTAACAGTCACACAGGAGCTATCTTCACGGCAATTATCTGTTACCGACCTCCTGGGTCCTTCAGCTCCCAACAACAACAATCGCTACTTACCTCCTTTACCAACATGGCGACCTCCCACAATAAGCTCATCATCTTAGGTGATTTTAACCTTTGGTCAAATGGCACTCTTGACACGGGACTGAACAATCTAGTGCTCTCTTGTGATAGCGTGGGACTCCAACAACTGGTCAAGGAACCCACTCACAACGCAGGTCATCGACTCGACCTCATCTTCTCTACCCCTCAGCTAGTACACTTGAACAATATCCTGCCTATGAGCTGGACTGATCATTCCCTTCTTACATTTTATATTACTAGTAAGGGGACTAGTACGCCGACACACAGTAGCTTTTCGGAATTCATGTATAGAGACTGGAAAGCTCTAGGAAGGCTGAAAACTACTGGTGCCGTGTTTCCAGTGGAAGACAGTTTCTCCCCCCACAATCCAGTAGAAGACAACTACGAGGTTTTCTGCACTAAGATATCCTCAATTACTGATTCCCTTGTTCCCTTAAAAAGATGCAAAACTAAGGGCAGAGCATCAGCCCCTTGGTTTGATGATTCCCTGAAAGCCCTTAAATCAGCCTGCAAACAGGCTGAGAGGAAATGGAGGCAAGGATATTCCGACACTAACAAGCTGATCTGGAAAAACAAACTCCTGGAATATAAAGCTGCAATTATTAAATGTAAATCCACCTACTATTGCTCCACTATAGCTACAGCCGCCAACAGTTCCAAAAACATTTTCCAGATCCTTAACAACCTCACCCACCCCAACTCTGCCAAAAAAACTATCCCTCCCACACAAGCACTCTGTGACAATCTCGCACAGTTCTTCAAGGACAAAATCGAGACGATCATCCATAACCTGAGCACTAGCCCTGGAGCCGACTCTATTGACTACAAAAAGATAAGCCCAGGGTGTTCTCCCACTACATGCCTGCGGGAATTTCCCCCCATCTCGGAGGCGGCTTTCGATAGTTTGGCTCGCGGGATTTCTTCGGGTTCCCCTCTTGACCCTCTGCCCCCTAACACCTGGAAAGCTTTCGGAGTGGAACTCTTCTGTACCCTTTGCAGAATCTGCAATCAATCCCTGCGTTGCGGGGTTGTTCCGGCTCCTTGGAAGCAGGCCCTCATCACTCCACTGCTGAAGAAACCCTCCTTGAACCCCGAGTGTTTACTGAACTATCGGCCTATCTCCCTATTACCTTTCCCGTCGAAAATTGTCGAGCGCTGGGTGAGCTCTTGTCTTTCCAAACACCTGGAGCTGAATAACATCCTGGACGAAATTCAATTTGGGTTTCGTCCGGCCCATGGCACCGAAACAGCCGTTCTCACTGCCATGGAGGACCTTCGTATGCGCGCAGACAGGGGCCAGGCAGCAGCCCTGGTCCTGCTGTACCTGTCTGCCGCATTCGATACGGTCAATCATGTGACTCTGCTGGAAAGACTGAGGGAGGCAGGGGTTGACGGCACCGCCCTGCTTTGGTTTCACTCCTTCCTGCGGGATAGGAAGCAGGCTGTGTCCCTCCCCCCGTTTCAATCTGCCTTCTCCCCAGTCCCCCATGGGGTGCCCCAAGGCTCGTCTATCAGCCCTATTTTATTTAATGTCTACCTCAAACCTCTGATCACGCTAATAAAATCCCATAATCTAAAAGCCATAAACTATGCTGCTGACACTCAGTTTATTCTCTCTTGGGAGGGGGAAGAATCAATCCCCCTGGAATCATTTCACGACTGTCTGAGAGACACAGCTGGTTGGTTGCACAAAAATTCCCTGCAATTTAACTCCTCCAAAACCGAGGTTCTGTACTGTGCCGGAAGTCGGATCCCTCGCTTATTCCCAGCCGATTTCTGGCCCCCTGAAGCCCTGGTAAAGCCTCAACCGGTCACCACCGTTCGCAATCTGGGTGTCATGATGAACAACAAACTTAGCATGGAAACTCAGGTTGCGAAAACAGTGTCCACTTGCTCGGCCCTCCTGCGCTCCCTACGCAAGATCATGCCACTTCTCCCCTCACAAGCCCGGGCGCTAATAGTCAGGTGTACTATTCTTAGTCGCCTTGACTATTGCAACGCAATGCTGTTAGAGGCTCCAGTTGTGTTGCTTGACTGACTCCAAAGAGCTCAATCTGCCGCTGCCAAACTAGCCCTTGGCTGGACAAGTAGATCCTCGGCAACTGCGGCTTTGGCCGAGCTGCACTGGCTTCCTATGAGGCAGCGAGTGGCATTTAAATCACTCTGTATTGTCTTAAGGCATTACACGGAGTCGGGCCCAAACCCCTGCGATCCATGTTCACGTGGTACATCCCAACCAGAGCCCTCCGCTCCTCCACAGCCTGTCTTGTCGCAATACCAAGATTCTACAAGGTCAGGACGGGTGGAAGATCCTTCAGAGTTGCTGCCGCTAAACTTTGGAACAGCCTACCCCTCGACATTCGCCAAATTACTGAACTCCTCCCTTTTAGAAAGCGGATCAAAACCTGGCTCTTTACCTAAACGTTAAACTTTGGCTTTCCTTATCTGTTGCCCCCACTGCTCTCCATCTCAGGAGTTATACTGTTTACAGCGCCAGGATACCTGCAAGGTGATAGCTGCGCTATATAAGTGTTATAAATAAATAAAAATAAATAAAATATATGCCAATCCCTCAAACTGAATGCTTCATGACCAGTTTGGATACTGAGTCCTTATATTCAGATGTTCACATAGGATTGGCTGTCACCCAATCAAGTCAATGGTTGAAATGTATAAGGTGAGGGGAGTATCAACTGCCACTTACAGGGGAAGCCTATGGAGATATGCACACAGCTATGTCCTTCAGGTGTAGGAGACCCGCTTCGTAAAACGCTTGCTGTGCACTCCCAGATCTTTTTCTTCTCTCATAGAGGCTAGATTGCATTTTCTAGAAGACACATTGCCCTTAAAATCCATTTTGCTTAGGCAGTCTATATGGTCAAAAGTAGAAATTACTTTTACCAGGTGTATTATATCTGATTGTCTAGCTCTTCGCCATGATATGAAAATACCTTGGTTGTCTTATATTAATGGTTTCTTTTAATTGCTGTTCAATTCACCCATCTTGACCAGCTCCGCAAATTGCTCCTCTTTAGAGAAAAGTGTAAGTAGGACTACCTTTTTGAATCATAGAAAGGAGCTTAGAATGCTTGGCAAATCTAAGAAGCATACTGGTGTTTCTTATGTATCTTTTGACTTGTCGGAGGGATGTCAACATTATATGACTTGGATGACTAAAATTCAGCATTGCTTTGTGCTATCTAGATTATGATTGGGTATTGTCCACCATCCTGAAGCTTTCCCTGTAATGAAAAAGCACCCGTCAGCCACAATACACTGTCCTGGTGACGGAGTGTCTGCTCAAAGCACACATCACTTTATTTTATTCTGTGGTTTTACGAGGATTTGAGGAGATAATATTTAAAACCACTATTACTCAAGTGCAATATTAGGGATTTCAGAGATGCCTTTAAAATTAAATTTACACTAGAGAACCCTCTGGTTAATGTCAGAACTGCACTTTATATATGGGGCGGTATACATTTTAGGAAAAGCATTCTACTGTAATGTATTTTACATAGGAGTTTTAGAAGTTTTATATATTGTTTTTTAATATTGCAGTGTATTTATTGGTGACTATTGATGATGTGTTTCCCTTTTATGTACTTTTATGGTCTTTGTTTTTGTGCAGAATAAAGATTTCGACACGAAAGGAGTCCTTATATACAGACATACCTCAGCAGCAAGGGATCAGAGTGTCAGTGGCCAAACCAATAACAGACCCAGACCACACCAGGTTTCTGCCAACTTCAAGATACATTTACTCACCATGACACTTATTAAAATGTTTTCAAATTTGACAATAAGTATTTCATGCCAATAAAAGGTACTTCTATGGGTGCTCTTTTTTGCCCTGGACTGTCCATGGACAGCTTGAAGTCTAATATCATATTGACCGATTCAAATCCTTTCAGAAACCATTTCCTAGTATGGAAGTGCTATATTGATTATATTTTTCTGATCTGAAAGGTTCCTCAAGAGACCTTAGGACTATTTCAAAGATGAGTAAATCAAACCTGCAATGGGTTAACCTTTACTCTAACAAGTGATAAAAATGAAATCTCTTTTCTGGGCATAATAATCAGAGCAAAATACGACCCAATCGTAAACCAACAGAGGAGAATACCTTATTGCAATATTCAAGTTTTCCACCCTTGTTCCCTCAGGGACTCCTTAGCGTACAGCCAATTACAAAGGATCAAACGCAATTGTCACCATATGTCAGATTTTTTAGAAAAGCAGGCATATTGCTTGAGAAACTCATACACAGATGATACCCAACACTCTTAGTTAAGCGTTCACTTAAATGTGCATGATATTGCTCTCGGGGTACAATTCTTACATCACAGGATAGGGATCACAAGGGAGAAAAACTAACATGTATAACTGCTTACTCCCCTATTTCTTTTTTGATTAAAAAAAGCAGTATAAATCATGTTAGGGTACTGGCAGCTGGGTACCTTGCTCTGGAACAACCCATGTTTTCATACAGGAGAGAAAAGTTCATCAAGAGTTACCTTGTCCAGCATTAGATAAATCACCCAAAACACTGCCAGAAAATTGGGGCCAACCCTCAGCCATTGGGCATTTCAAGTGTAACAGTTGCAGTGTATACCCTTTTTCTGTAGAATCCAAAATATTTGAACATAACAACATAGTGGTACCCCTTAAACATTTTTCTAACTACCATACTTCTAATGTGGTATATGCAATAACATTTCCATGTGGTAAACTTTACATTGGACAAATCACACAAAAATACGTGTATGAATTTGTCAACATCGTGGCTGCATGCGCTCGAAGATCCACACAGCTCTTTTAGTAGAGCACTAGTCAAGAGAGGTCCACACAGAAAATTATATTCAGTGGCAGATGATCAGTGTCCTCATATTACCTGAAAGAAGAGGGAAACTGGGACAATTGCTTAATAAAGTAGAATGAAGATGGATTCTGAAGATGGACACCATAAAAACCGGGCTAACTGACAGAAGGAATGGACTAATTTTACTTGAAGTGTCACAGAGACATTGTACCTTAACCAAATGGACTGGACATTGTCTGGAATTTTCTATATGTGAAATCCTATTTAGTCCCTATGTGTGTCCTTAGTTTTGCATTAATTGTGTACATTTTGGCAATTTATTGTAACACATTTTTTCCTTTGACTTGTGATTCTTGTACTTGTGTTTTTTCATAATAATACCCTTTTCTTTTTTTCTCACCACTTATCTATATACTTTCCAGTTATCTTCATTACTTTCAGCCCCTTTTCCAAGATGGCAGCCACTAGACACAGGATCTCCTTTTTTATACTCTGAGATGCCCTTCCTCTATTTTCATGACCTTGTTGTCCATAGTTAGGCCATGTCCTATCTTCATTTCTATTACCCAGGGGAAGAAGCCATATTTTGGAGCTACCCCAGCCGACTTTACGCTGCTCTCAAGCAGTATTGTCTGCTGTCCATGAAGATCAGTTTCAGTCCTCTATGTTGATGATCCTTCTCTGTCTAAAGTATCGAAACGTTGCTGACTAACTCTACAGACCCAGTTTGATTGTACATAAGAATAAAATGGGCAGTGTTCTTACTACTAGATACAGAGTGATCAGGAAGGTTTCCCGTTTCTTTTCCCCCCCTGCACTAAAAATCATCATGATGGCCATGGTGTTATCTCGTATAGACTATGGCAACATAGTCTATAACGGAGCCCCTGCATACATGATCCACCGTTTACAACTGGTGCAGAACCAGGCGGCCCGTCTGATCCACGGCCTTCCCAGATATCTTTGGGTCACCCCTTTACTCAAGACCCTGCACTGGCTTCCTATAAGAGAGCGTGCCCTGTTTAAGCTCGGCTGTCTTACCTATCAAGCCAGAGCGGGCACTGCTCCTAAATTCATCTGCTCTCTTATTAAACCATACTGTCCAGGCAGAGAACTCCGCTCGACCCATTTGGCTCTTCTTACCATCCCCCGTTTTAAAAAGCAGAGGGCGGGCGGAGTGAGATTTGCTGTCCTGGCCCCAACGTTCTGGAATTCCCTCCCAATTGCTTTACGCACTTCCCTCTCGTATCCCCTTTTCCGTAAAAATCTTAAAACCTTTTTGTTCGCCCAAGCCTACCCTTAAACCCTCTTGCTGCCGCCATTCACTGATCACCACTAGCGCCATGAAACCGTTGGGTATGCGAGCGCTGTACAAATGTTTTTAAATTCAAATTCAAATTCAAATACACACTCATGATCACGTATTGTAACATGTGTGTATAACTTGTATGGAATCATTAAGCATGTTTCGCATCACACACACACACCCACTGTGCCGTTATGTTCTCTTTAATGTTTTTATACACGTTGGAATAAATTGATAATTTGGTGGTTTTATGACAGACACAACTGACAGGCTGACACCAAACTCAGACTTTTCCATACCAATATACAATATAATCATGTTAATAAATAAACCATTTAGCAAAATATGGTTTTCGTAACATGATAATGTAACACAGGTATTTGTAGAGCACAACATTCACAACAATTAGGTATT
The DNA here is from genome assembly GCF_964261635.1 of Lissotriton helveticus. NCBI lineage: Eukaryota > Metazoa > Chordata > Amphibia > Caudata > Salamandridae > Lissotriton > Lissotriton helveticus. Next base: position 310,166,759 of record NC_136061.1, read on the forward strand.
TTGTGGCCCTGACAGGTAGCAGATGTTAATATAAACTGTCTAGTTCTGAACTTCCCTGAGCACTATTGAGAAATTGCAAATACTCCAAAATATTGCAGTGAAAATAGCAGAAGTTAAATCATTTATTTTGTATGCATCACTTCTTACCATAGTTCTGCTGTTTGTATGTGCTATGTATTATCTGTGTTAGTGTTACCAATTCAGTTGCACTCCATCTGTTGACCCCTATGTGATGGTAAGCCAAATCAGCCTTTCTAGGGAACAGACTTGTGACCTATAAATCACAGTAGATCTCATAGGTGAACACTATCTCACTGAGATGCCGTATTACTGAAGAACCACAATCCCCATTAAGGTAGCATCATAGTAAGCAACTCTGCCTCGTTTGAAAGCGCCAATAAGCTTGAGAGCACCATTGCAGCTTATATAGAGCAACCCTTTCATAGCTTGGCGTCATACCTATGTGCTGCACATAAAAATAAAAATGGCATTAAATTGTTCGAACATGTACCTTTTTGCTCTCTGTGTGCTCCCTTAAAAATTATGGGGCCGATTATGATGTAGTTCAGAAACTCTTCAGACCGAAGCAGTTTCGGAATTGTTTCTGACCAAATCTGGTTCTGCGAGTCAGACCGACCGATTACGATGCTTCCGAACATCATTTGATCCGACTCGCATTGACTTCAATGGGAACCTGTGTTCCGAACGAGAACACAGCCTCCCATTAAAAAAAGGGATGGTTGGGGAAAACCTTGCACCCTGTGGAGGGCACCTCATGCTGCCTGCCACACTGTGCATGGTTGAAAAGAGGGGTCCCTTCGATACCCCCACAGTCCCCAACCAGAGGCCTACCCGTGAAGGGGGCCTACTATGGTGGAGAAGTGTGGCTCAGGGGTTAGAGGCAGCAGACCCGGAAGCTGCGATCGGTCCTGGACCAGGGTTCAATTCCCTGCCTCGGCGGGTCTTGGGCTAAAAATTCCACAGACTCGATAATTCTCGCTCCGTTGCCTCCTCGACTCACGGGTTCACACTCTGCGACTCTGGGCAATAGCTTGCTTAATCTCCACAACGGCCCCTCGCGGCGGGATGCCTGACTTTCACCTTGTGGATACCCTGCGATCTCACAGGGGAATATCAGGACGGGTTCCCTAAGCAAGCGCCGGGAAACCCACTGCGGGTAGCTGTGCGCTATATAAGCTCAACTACATTTACATACATACATATGGGCCCCCAAAGTCAGATTCTGACCGCGGTTTCATGTCGGGCATACCGATTCGGAATGGCTGTCAGAATCGAACATCGTAATCGCTCGGTTGGATTCCTTGTCCATAGAGCTGTACGATTTGGCTCCGAACTTCTCAGGCTGTGTGAATGCCGCTTGGAACTGATTCAGACAGCCTGAACGGTTTCTTTGCATCGTAATAGGTTGTTCGGAAATGTATCTGATTCAGTCAGAAACATAGGTTCCGAGTCGGATTCGGAGAATCCGAATCCAGTACGGAGACTTTCTGAACGACATCATAATCGGCCCCAATATGTTTTTTTTGCAGTCATAGCTATCTATTAGTGAAAACTCTGCAAGCATAACTAATTGCAGCCTGAAGAGATGAAAAATATGGAGATATTTAAAATTTTTAACACATTTACTCAATATTTTGATGCATTTCTCAAGTAACAAAATACACACCCTGAAATATTAACCACAGAAATATTGCCTTGAATATCTGGTGTCTGGCAAAACCAAATGCTTTACTAGGTAATGTTGTCTGCACAATCAATTACATGATATTGACGCTCACCACAAAAATGTGGCAGAATCATTGTTCACCTGACGACAGATCTAAAACTCAGGTCTATAAAATAGTATAAAAAACAATATATTTTCCAATTTTGTACGACCTAAAGAATCATTTAATAGAAGCCAGATTTCTCTTTCCCAATAGAACACTCTGACCATGAAGTTTGTCATATTCGTAGTAATTTATTTCCAAAACATGATAATTCCCATCAGTGTCCCTCCTGCAGCAACATATCCCTGCCAAGACTTGACCGCCAAATGTGTTCCTCTGGGGCTACCACACAAGTATGGATTTTCGAGGGATTCAGGGTGTCCATGGGTGAGAAACTGGGTGCAGTGCATTTTTAGGGCTCGGCTAGTAACGCGCTGAAAGCGCGTTCTCGCCGAGAACTATTGTCGGCGTCTCAGCAGTCTGAGACGCAGAAGTGAGACAAGACCTGGCCGTGCGCAGCGTTTCCCCATAGGATAACGTTGTGCGCGTGGCCAGGTCTTGTCTCCACAGCATCGCAGGGCAGACAGGATCGCGTCGCGCGCCTCTCTGGAATGCAGGGGGAGTCTGCAGAGGGGCGCACGGCGCTGTTCACGAACAAGCTGGCTGCCTCTTCTCTCACCCGCCCTCCCACCTTCAGCCTCTCCCTCTTCAGCTGTTAACTCCTCCTTGTTGCAACAGTATTTGATGGCTGCAGATTTCACACCCTGAAAGCGGTAGCATATCGTAAAACGATTTCTTTATTCCTATTGCCAATTCCACTTTATCGTGAAGGCCCTTGCCTTGCTTTTTTGTGATAAACTGATTTTTATTGATTTTTATCACAAAGAGAACTCTGAGTCAAGTAATACAATAGAATCGTGTCAGTTGTGAGTTAACAAACATATACATAGCTATAGTCAGCAGAGCAAGGTTTGTAGCCCGATGTGGGCCCTCTATTCTCCCAGGCATTTTTATGTTTAGAAGGGCAGCACCTTGCAGCATGGATAAGTTACTTCATCTTTGCGCACTAGTGTTTTTTTTTTTTTAGGTCGTCTGTCTGCATGTTAGTAATGTCGGCACTAGACACACGGTGAATTGTGCAACCCATAGACACACGCTATTGTTGTCTGAAGTAACACAACGTTATGAAAAGAGCAGTACTTTTAATGATGTGAAAACTGACAGAGAACAGCAGCTTCTTGTGAACCACAGAAGGGCACGAGGCATGTACAGTACACCACATTATTCACAGAGCTGCAGCCCTCTGTCTACAGCGCGCTGCCTTTCAGCACACCACAAAGTTAAATATACTTAATGCACAGACCCCGTGGAATCCCACCGGGGCCCCCTGTGCTGACAGGATCTGCCATTACTAATCACAGGCCTCGGAAACCGTCGGATTTAGCGGTTGCACAATAACAAACAGCTGCGCAACGAAGACACAACGTCAAACCACTGCCATGCACACACAGACACCACCACTGCCATGCACACACAGACACCACCACTGCCATGCACACACGGACACCACCACTGCCATGCACACACAGACACCACCACTCCCATGCACACACAGACACCACCACTGCCATGCACACACGGACACCACCACTGCCGTGCACACACGGACACCACCACTGCCATGCACACACGGATACCACCATTGGCATGCACACACAGACACCACCACTCCCATGCACACACGGACACCACCACTGCCGTGCACACACGGACACCACCACTGCCATGCACACACGGACACCACCACTGCCATGCACACACAGACACCACCACTGCCGTGCACACACGGACACCACCACTGCCATGCACACACGGACACCACCATTGGCATGCACACACAGACACCATCACTCCCATGCACACACGGACACCACCACTGCCGTGCATACACGGACACCACCACTGCCATGCACACACGGACACCACCACTGCCATGCACACACAGACACCACCACTGCCATGCACACACAGACACCACCACTGCCATGCACACACAGACACCACCACTGCCATGCACACACAGACACCACCATTGGCATGCACACACAGACACCACCACTCCCATGCACACACGGACACCACCACTGCCGTGCACACACGGACACCACCACTGCCATGCACACACGGACACCACAACTCCCATGCACACACGAACACCACCACTGCCATGCAGACACGAACACCACCCGTGCTTAATTTGTAAAAAAAAAAATGCCAGGGCTTTCAGTTGTAAAAAATTAAGTGAAAGGGCACTCGTCAGGAGGCTACTGTAGTTTGCCATACACATTACGCGACTTTGAGCTTTTGCATTGTAAATGACAATGACTTTTATTTATGTTTTGGTTTTAAAAACATAAATAAAAGACCTTGTCATTTACAATGTCAAGACCTTAAACTTGCGTTCATTTACAATGCTAATAGCTCTAACTTTTACAATGCCGAGACCGTTGCATTGTAAATGCTTGTTTAAATTTGGAAAGCAGCTCCAAGCAAAATTCTGGGTAGGATTTTCTGTCCTACTATAACACATATCAACCCTGAACTGTATGGAAACATACCATATATTTTTATTATCTACATATGATTAGGTTTCTATCGCTGGGTGCCAGATTGGCTCGATTCATTGGCTGGGTGGTAGAGGGCACTAAATAAGACATTTTTCAGACTTTCAACATTTTTCCCCATATACGTTGTAGTTTCCCTTTAGCCTTCCTCACACAGGAACATATTCCCAAGACATGACATAATTCTAGACACCAAGGAATGCTTTGATTGGTGAGATTTCATGATGGATGTCTGCAGTATTTGGGAGCAGGGTCACTAAGTACACAGGGGAACCTGCCAACCTCAGACATATGTGAAATTAGAGAATCAGGAATCCACAGTGAAGTGGTTTGCATGAATACCAACACTCTTTATTAGCCCAAAATCATCTACAACTATTGAAGTTTTTCCTTCATCTATGACAGGAAACTCCAGAACTTCAAGCAAATGGCAGAAGTCATACCAATGTTTCTAAACGACTCCCGATACAAACGGGGCTCCACATGTGTGGGTAAGCTGCGTGTACAGGACAGAAATAGTCAAAGTCAAAATTCTTTATTTCTAAGAAATACATTATTATAGAACTATTACAAAGGCTTCATTTAACATACATAATTACAAACATCATAAAAGCAATACAACACTTAATTTAATTAATCCATCAACACTTGCCGTCAGCCTGGTATAAAAAGACATATGCTATAAAAACTAAGGGGCATATCATCAAGCCCCGGAGATAAAATTATCACCGCTTAGCATCTGTTTTAGGACGGAAAGCGGCAATAATTTTATCGCCTAATCAGCAAGGTCACGCTGTCGCTTGAATCCTTGCATTATCGCCCTTTCGCCCAACGACAATCTTTGCATCTCTAATGAGATGCAAAGTGGGCGTTCCTGCCCTGACATAACTTGAGAAATGTCGCTAAGCGACATTTCTCCAATTATCAATGGGCACGCTAACCTGCAGAGAGACAAGCAAAGGAGAGATAACCTCTGTTATCGCTACTTTCCTTACGCCTGCTTCAAAACTGACTTAGCCATGATATCCTATGTAAGGTGGATATCATGACTAAGTATGCCTTGCCCTGTCAGCAAGCTTTCGCCAAACCTTGTGCGATTATCGCTGTATTCCCAGCGATAATCACACAATTGGCAGCTTGTGCTCTGAATTTTATTGCTTTGGAGATAAGCGTTGCTGATAGCACGCTATCTCTGCGATAAAATTCTGAGTTGGCCGGCGATAATTATCCTTGCGCTAAGAGCGCTGAGCTATAATTATTGCATGGCATTGATGATATGCCCCTCAACTTCTTCAAGTTAGAGAAACCTCAATCATGGATCACAATACCAACTCCTACCAGTTAAAAACATTTGAGACATTGTTGGAACTAAGACGTATGATTCATTCAAGGAAGAAACACTGCAAAATGCAAGGTGATCAGGGATCACAATATCAATTCATACCAATTAAAACATTTAAGATATCATAATAACCCAAGATGTGTAATTCATTTGAGGGAGGAAAATATTGTAGAGTGCAAGGTACAGAGCCATACTTTCCTGGAAGGGGAGAATATATTACTACGGCAATATAAAGTGCAACATAGGACCCAGCCCATTTTCAGACACCTATTAACAGCGTTTAAGGAGGTTGGAAGCAGCCCAGAGCATGCGTCTCATTTACCTACCAACATTATAAAGTACAATGTGGAAGACAACTATCACAACCCAATGCCTCCCCTTCGAGCAGCCTCCTAGCATGTTTGGTCTAAATTAACTTACAAGAAAGGGCCTGCCATAAGAGGTACAATCTTCTGCAGGAATTGGCAAGTAGCAATAGCTACATCCTGAAACATAACCCCACATTTCAGGGTAAGGCCCTCATCCTCTGTTTGAATACCATCATTTATGAAAACGGGCGGAGAAACTTCCTCTTTTCCCCAAGGAAAAGTATACATTCCAAGTATAGTGAGTACTTGCCAGGGGCACTGACCCAGGTTCTCCATAATGTTCTGCTTCAAATCTGCCATGCTCCATCTGGGGTCAATGCCAATCCTTAAATGCAAAATGTAATATATCAAGGACTTATCCAGGATTCTGTATTGATAAGGAAAGTGACCCATACTCTCCTGAAGGGCAAGGAAGGGATTGACAGAGCTCTTATTCTTAATATAGAGCAGATCCTCCCTTCGACTAGTTTCCATGGCACATTTCCTAAAGATGCATTTCACCAGTAGCGCTTGGTGGTGGGAGTAGCTGCCGGGCGGTGACATGGTGAGGGGAAGGGGCAGTGTGGAGAGCGCAATGACCAAAACCATAAGGTTGCCTGGAGTGCCGAGGCAGTTTCAAGAGTACTGCGCTTTTATTTTATTAATATAAACGAGGTCCAAGCCAAAAAGTTATCACCCTAATCCTTTCTGAGGTGTTCTCAACTTTCTCTTGCAAGAGTAATCCTGTATCAGTAATGCTAGGGAGCCTGGAGGGTTATGACTTATGCTTGAGGAAGGTAAAGCCACATATTTCAGTCGAGTAAAATGCTGTAGCGGTCGGTGGTGGGAGTAGCTGTCGGGCAGTGACGTGGGGAGGGGGAGGGGCAGGGTGGGGTGTAGTAATCTATGGATACATATAAATAAATAAAACGAATTTCGATGCGCGCACTGCATCCCCAAATGCGATGCAGTGCATGCAACGAAATTCATTTTATTCATTTAATGCAGCCATTTTATGCATTCAATGCAGCCATTCTGTGCTTGTTCTCCTGTGCCGCAGTGCCGTCTGTACATCAGACCAGCGCTAGTGCAGAATAAAGTCTACGCTACCTCAAGGGATGCCAGCATGGATGCATTGCTTCCCTATTTAGCTAGCAATTATCAACATCTGAAGGGTTTGGGATTTTGCTGTCCTTTACATAACTGCCAGGTGACTAGTCCTGGCTTATTAGCGAAGGGCACTTTACACAGTGGGACTTTTAAAACTATATCTATAACTGTACTATTAAAACTACATGTCCCATAATTCAAAGCTAGACATGCCTCAAAGTGTCGCACACATCACACGTGTACTCTTTTGCTTTATGTGCATCGCCTTCAAATGAATTCATGGACTTCCACGCCTCTCCCTTCTCTGTTCTGCTCTAACCCTCAGTTTCCTTCCATGCTCTTGCCACAGCCTCCCGGTGCCTAGATGCCAAATTTCTCAGGTCCATGTGTGATGTGCTGGTCCAGTCCAGGTTTATTTTCTTTGAATTCTGGAACGTGTAGTCCTGTTCGATAATGGATTAAACAAGACTATACGTCTCAGAATTTAAAGTAAAAGCTGTGGACTGGGGCAGCACATCATGCAAGGACCTGGGAAACTTGACAGGGCTGCAGGTGCGATAAAGATTGCGCCCTCCATTAAATTTTGGTGGAACAAATCTACCAGAATTGTGTACGGTAAGGGGGTCAATTGAGCATTAAAATCCAAATTATCCCCAAAAAGTCAGAATATGTCAGTTTATTTCACCCACTAAATTACAAACCTCAGGATGTCAGGTTTTATCGGGAGTGATGCATACAGACTATTCATCTGGGGCACTTGTAATTAGAATCTAATTAGTTCACAAAAACCTGGTGATGGACTAGCTTCGCAGTGGCCCGATGTCAAGGGTGGCATTTTGAGGGTTGTTTTTAAACCATCTTCACTTGGCATTATAAGACTTGTAATTTGGCTTTTACAATTATACGTTTAGGATTAAATCTAGCATGCAAAGTGTTTTTAACTAGAAAGCCAGCTCTGGCTGACATGGGGCCACTAAGCAGCTATGCTATATAGAGATTCCGGAGGAGTTTACGTGCTACTCTATGCATGTAAAGTTTCAGAACTCTCAGGTTTTGCAGTTCAGTGCATAACTAAATCATCTCGTCGTTTTTTTTTGTTGCATTCTGCGATCTGTATTCCTGTTGAGTCCATAATATATTCAGGACTGCAAAAAATAAAGCTAGACTGGGTGACCCAGGGGAACTTGAACGTTCTCTGTGTTGACTGCGGTGAATAGTCGGGACAGTGGGCACTTTTTGTGGGAGGAGTCTGTGGTGGATAGTTGAAGGGACTGCGGGCTGTCTTGGGCCTTTAGTGAAGACAGGGGTGTTCCTACGTCTTTGGGAGGTGTGGGGGGAATTTGCATAGGGAGAGTGTTCAATCTGTGAATTGCTCATCCAGGGGTCGAAAATGAGATGGTTTGCTTGCATAAACCAGCACTGTGTCACAAATGAAATGAGATGCGAATTTACAATGTACCAGTTTGCAGTGAGCACATGCGCTGAAGAGGAGGACGAAGAATGAGGAAAGCAGCGCCCGTCCGGCCTTTCACTGCCCTGGGCATTTCCCCACTAGGCTGGATCCTTCGGGGGCCCAAGGGGGCTCCTGGTGCCGCGGTCACTTGCCCCAGTTCTTTGAGGTCAGTTGCAGCTGCACAGAGCGGATTCAAGTGTAGGAGGGAGGGAGATGGATGAAAAGGCAGTGAGAAAGCGACGAGAGAGAGAGGAGAGAGGGTTAATTGATGGATAGAAGGAGTGTGCAAGAAGACGAAGGGAGTGGGGCTGGGTTGAGCCTTTTTGCCAGAGCTGCTATTGGTTCCACAGTCCGGCCCTGGAGGAAACGCGTGTGAGGGGACAAGAGAGGAAAGAACAGGGGTTGCCAACGAAGAAAGGGAACAGACACTGGTGAATAGACCGGAAAGAGGGAATAATATATATGAAAAAAATTAAAAACTAAAGGCACGACAATGACAGAAAAGGGGAAGGCTTGAATTGAAAAGGCCATGTGACTGCAATAAGAATAGTTATGCACAGGAGGAATAAAAACACAGCAAGGGTAGAGCAGCACGGTATATGCACCCTTTTTCAGAGTATACTAACTTGTTACAGGATGTGCTTTCCCTTAATCAGCTCAACTGGACCTACGGGGAATTGCTCCATGTCACCAGAGACGCCTGTCCTGTTTTTTTGTTTAATAGCCTGTTGCATTCTGGGTTTTATAGTTATGGTCTTCTTTAGAAGAGCGAATTGAACGAAACCAGTGGCTTGTAGAAGAAGCGCAAGGGACTGGAGCCCCGTGACATGGTGGCTGGAGCCATCTGGTTCCCTTCCCCGTAGAGCTTGTATCACGGATGCGGGCCTGGAAGCAGCGACACGTGTGGTATCCTGAATCCTTCCCACTGAGACTAAATGACAGACACAATCAGCAGCAGACGGCGGGGTCTGCTAACAGGTGGAATACAGCCACGCGCTGGTAGTCCATCCACCAAGCCACCACCAGCTCCAGACAGCATAAGGAGCAGCGCGTGCAGTGGAGCAGGCAGTACAGGCCGGGCGGCGCGCGGCGGATGCTGCCGAGAGCGCTCTGGGCTTCTGGATGACAACAATCAAACATGCGCCGAATGACCTCTCCAGTCGTGTGCGCGTCAATGACATACAGCGCCAGAAAGACGCCTCCGAGTATTTATAGCGCATCCTTTTCATGCCAGGAAGAGAAACACCTACAGGCTCTGACTAATGCATGTAGCTAGAGTGACAGCCCACATGTTACAGAACTCGCTCGCATGGCTTGCTTTCTGGGCACCGTTCGCATCTCAGGGGAGGCTGGCACGATGCCAGTCAGGGCTGCTCTTGAAGCGGAGCATGCCTGCAGCCTCAGCCCGGGGCAGGTCGCTGCACCCTGGTCACCCTGACCACCAGAAAGAGAAAAGGTTAACAGATTCATCTGTGTCACCCAGGACGCGGTGCCCCAGAGCGGGGATTTTCATTTACGAATCAATAAGTGGTTACATCACTTGGATCACTTGAAGTGAACCTGGACTACAAGTCCGGCATGCATTATGTCATTAACCACAAATCTGCGTGTGATATTGGAGAAAATCTGCTGAGATCCAATTGTTGGCCACATTCTGCGTGATCTAAGACGCAAATAGTATTTGGACCGTCTGCTCATGTCCCTCCTTGGATGTAGAAGTTGGAGGTATGTTCGCAGCAGTACTTAATTTGTGAAGGAATATGTGACAGGGCCTAAAATGTTGCTAAAAATCCCACAGCTTTTAAATGTTGGAATGCTGAACATTGAGGCTGCATAGTCCTGATTCCACCTCACGCCTCTTTAATCCACCACCTTGCATCTCCAGGCCCTGTGTCTCAAAGATGCTAGTTCCTGCTTTCTCCCTTTGCCACGGTTCTTCCATCTTTCTCTTCCCCCTTCTTCCCCCTTTTTTGCGTTTTTCACTTTTTTGCTCTGGGTTTGAATCTGATGAGAAACAATAATTGTCAGTCCCCAAAAGTGAGTGTGAGTGGCCCCACTTGAACCACCTGCTCAAATTAAGCATTGGTTCACGGCCAAAGCAGCGCAAAAGGAGAGTACAGGGCTGTACAACAGTAGCGGAGACTGGCCCGTGTGTTAGTACAAACTGCACAAGAGCAATTAAAAGTAGTGCTGCCTCATTCCTTCATCCCTGGATGTTGATAAAACAATTCACATGGCGGCTGACAGTTATCATTGAGGGCCTGAGTAGGAGAGCCCCATGTCCTCTGTAGTAATTATCACCCCCAATGAAATCAGACACCAAGGTCTTCAGAATTTATTGGATGCAATAATTATTTGCTAACAGAAAAATATTATCAGTGTTATATTATTCCAGCAAGCAAAAGCTTTCTTATTTCATAATCTGGTCTACACACAGGTGAGCTACTCCGAGGTAGTTGGAGAGCTCAGTAGCTCACGAGCTACTGGTTGGAGACCGCTTAGTCTGAATTTTCAGGTACTAACACATGGACCACACCAGAAACTAAATATTCAGGTAAATATTTGCCATTTTCCCGTGTCAAATTCTAACATATTCGACATGCTGAATTTTAAAGGAAGGGGAATCGTTTATTGCACCAAGCAATTACCAGGTGTAATAAACATCACACCATCCTCTGCAAATAGATGTGTGCGCTGGGATCACAAGTTAATGGGCGGGCCAATTGTGTAATCAGGTCTTTAATCGTCAAGGAGCAAGTCAGTTTACTGTGCTATATTTATATCACATTAGTGCCTGATCCTTGGCCTGTGGCTGTCAGCCATGTCCTTACTGTGAGACCTCAGCTCTCAGTGCTGGCATTGTCCAGCTCAAGCTGGGCTAGGCGGCTGGCATCACACACCAGAGGGGATGTGACGCAGGCTCTGCTTGCTGCCTCAGACCACAAATGAGTGTGTGCGAGCAAAGCATGGCTACTGGCACCAGCAACCTCTTTTTCAATTCCTCAAGCAGCAGAAGAGGTCATCGCTGCCTTCCATCCCTTTTCGTTTTATCAACCTCAAAAGAAAACAATTGAATTAAGAGTCACATTTAGGCCTGGCTAGTTGCATACCTATGTTTGCAGTTGGTGCATAACCCTCGCATCTATTTAATAGACTAGGAACGTGTGACCTGCAGGTTGCTCAAGGACACACGCAAACACCATAGAATTATTGTACTGCCTTGGAATTCAGGCATGCAGTCTGCAGACTCAGCTCGTGTCCATGCAGCAGTCATAGCGTTTAGTGATATAAAAGGGATGTCAGTTCTATGAAAAGTAAATACATTTCACACAAAAACTATACTTTTTCAGCAGACAGAATTTTAAATAACAATTATCGTTTTTATCCTGCATGGATGCACAGAATGCTATTTTATTAACACTGTTCCTTCTACCTTACCGAGTAAAATAGAGTATGTAAACATATACAGTATTGCACTCTGCAGATAGCAATTTTTCTTCTAATAAAGGGCATACCTCAATCAGTTTTGATCAATTCGAGCTAAAAGCAGTTATTTTGTTTTAAAATATAGAATTTTGCATAAGGTGGAAAATACTACAGCAAGGTAAGCACATAGACACGTTTCCACAGAGGAATGGCTAGGGGTTTTCAGTGCACCTGCCTAGGGCCAAGTAATCTTTAACAAGAGCGCCAATGACTTGGACGGCGGTTTTATTCCCTGAGAGTAGGTACCTACACAGGTCTCTGCAGCAGGTGCCTTAACCTCTGAGCCAGCTCATATAGCGCCAGCAAGCACAGCTGGTAAGGAAACTCCATTGTTAATGTTCTACTGTGGTACCTCTCGGGCAAAATGCAGCTCAAAGGTTGGAATCTGGGGGTCTCATTTATGAGGCCTTGCGTCAGTTTTGCGTTTCCGATGCGTAAAACATGCCTCCTGTTGCACACTATTTACAAAGTGACACATCTAAGCAGATGCGTCACTTTGTAAACCCCTGCGCTACATTATACCTGCGTCAGGTATAATGTATGCAAGGGGGGGGGCGTTCCCCCGCAAAAAGCCTCGTAGAAGTGACGCAGTGAAATCTATGAGATTTCACTGCGTCACTTCTAGGACGCCGTTGCGTCAAAATCTTGCACCTGCCTCACAGCAGGCGTAAGACTGACGTAGGCCCTTTCACATGGGGCCTGCCCCAAGTGAAAGGACGCATTGCTGGAGTTGCGTCACTTTTGTGACACACTCCAGCAATGCGTCACTTTTGCGCTTACAGATACGTCAGAAATACTGACGTATCTGTAACTCCTTGCGGCATGGTGCATCATACATTAAATATGACGCATCAGGTATGTCGCAAGGAGTGCGCACTGAGAAGTGACGCATCCCTGCTTTCACGCAGCGATGCGTCATTTCTCATAAATGAGGCCCTAGTTGTCTGGGAATGGTTAACTCATTCTTGCCTTTATCTAGGGTGTATAAAATGAACACCACTGAGATTGGTACTTATAATGTTCATTAACACTGTTTCTAAATGCAAGACTCTGGTGGCGTTTAAAAGGCATCAAAAGTGCCTGTTGATGTCTGTGCACGCACCTGATATGTGTAAGGCGAAAGGATGCTACGAAGGGGCGTGTCACTTTGATGTGGGCGGAGTTTAAAGTCTGGATTTGCTCTTTTAGTAAAGATGGCAAGTCGAGAACACAATACTAGAGAGGGTGGCCATGATAGTAGGAGAGGAAAAGTGATACACTACTGACACAACCGGGAAGTGATCGGTTACACTGTTAGTATCTAGAATGGGAATACTTCTGGCACTAACTGTGGATGAGGGACACTGCTGGCACTAACTGTGGAGAATGAGATACTGCTGCCACTAACTGTGTGTAAGAGACACTTCTGCCACTAATAGTGCATTTGGGGCACTGTTGGCACTAACTGTGGATGAGGGACACTGCTGCCACTAACTGTGGATGAGGGACACTGCTGTCACTAACTGTGGAAGAAGGACACTGCTGGCACTAACTGGGGATGAGAGACACTGCTGCCACTAGCTGTAGATGAAGGGCACTGCTGACAATAACTATGGATGAGGGACACTGCTGCCACTATCTGTGGATGAGAGACACTGCTGCCACTAACTGTGGATGAGGGACACTGCTGACAATAACTATGGATGAGGGACACTGCTGCCACTATCTGTGGATGAGAGACACTGCTGCCACTAGCTGTAGATGAAGGGCACTGTTGACAATAACTATGGATGAGGGACACTGCTGCCACTAATTGTGGATGAGGGACCCTGCTGCCAGTAATTGTGGAGGAGGGACCTTGTTGGCACTAACTAGAGATGGGGGACACTTCTGCTATTTACTGAAGATGACTGGCACTGCTGCACTAACTGGAGATGAGGGATACTGATGCTGTTAAGTAAAGATGAGTGTCACTATGATCAACACTACTGAGATTAACCTGCGATAAGGAACACTTGTACAACTAATTGGAGATGAGCTACACTGCTGGTATCAACGTGTGATAAGGAGCACTGATGATACTTGGGGCCAGATGTGGGTAATCCCAATTCACCTATTCTTAAATACCAAATTTTACCGATTCAGTATTTACGAATAGGTAAATTGGATGTAGATACATTTTCGGTAAAAATTACCGAATCTGTAAGACTTGAATGGCAATTACTGAATCGGTAAATACCGATTTGGTAAAATGGGGGAAACATTCAAGGGTGCCAGGGTGTCACTTTGACACCCTGTTGCACCCCTGAATCGTGCTTGTGTGCAGATGTGGCACACATACATGCCCTAAGGGCATGTATGTCTGCCACATGGCATAGTTGAAAATGCACAGATTTGCATTTTCAAAGGTATTCGTTATTTAACACCAACATATAGGCCCAGATGCATCAAGCTAAAATCCACTTGCAAAGGGGCAGATTCTCAGAATCTGCCCCTTTGCGACCGGTATTTTTGCATTTGGGATGCATCCTCCCAAATGCAAAAATCGCAATTTAAGAAATCGCAAAATTGTGATTACTTAAATTCCTATTGCATTTAAGGAATCTCAAATTCAGATTCCTTAAATGCAATGCATTAAATTAAAAAAATTAGCGATTTCGCTAATAGAGGGCGCAAATTACCATGAAGTTGTACTTCATGGTAATTTTCAAAAACTTTGAAAAAGTTCCATTTTACACACAAACATGCCCTTAGGGCATGTGTGTGTGCAAGATGTACACATATGCAGATTTCAGGGGTGCAACAGGGTGTCTTTTGGACACCTTGGCACCCTTGAAATGGGAATCTCAATTTGCGATTCTCTAATTGAGAATCACAAATTGAGATTGTCTTCCCATTCATTCCTATGGGCCTCTAGGCCCATAGGAATGAATGGGGAGGTATTCCTTAATTGCGACTCGCAATTTGCGAGTCGCAATTAAGGAATTTTAAGAAATCTCTATTTTTTTAAGCGACTTCTTCATGCATTGCATTTTGCTATTCCTTATTAGTGAATCCTTATTTATCGCTAACAAGGAATCGCAAAATGGATGCTTGATGCATCTAGGGGATAGTTGGTGGTAAATAACGAATCCTTACAGTTGAAAAGTACTCACTTGAGTGTTTCCTACATTTCAGATTCGTTAATTTACCGAATCGGTATTTAAGAATTCGGTAATTTACCGAATTCTTAAATACCGATTCGGTAAATTACCGAATCTGAAATGTAGCCACCTACATCCCAAATGTCTAATACCGGTCGGTAACGGACAAAATTCGGTCATTTCGGCCGTTACCGACCGTTATTAGGGTTCCTACATCTGGTCCTAAGTGTCTCTGCTAGATATAGATAAGGATGAGGGACACCACTGCTACCAAGTAGAGATGACTGACACTACTGGTAGCAAATGCAGATAGGCAACTCTGCTGGCATTAACTCGCGATAAGGAACACTGCTGCTAGTAAGCAGAGATGAGTGTCACTGCTTGTAGTAACTGGGGATGAGTGTCAATGCTGCGACAAAGTAAAGAGGAGGGCTACTGCTGGTTGTAGCTAAAGATGAGGGGCACTGCTGCTGCTAAGTAGAGATGAGTGACACTGATTGGAGTCACTGGAGATGAGGGTCACTGCTGTTACTAACAGAGATGAGTGTCACTCCTCGTAGTAACAGGAGATGAGTGACTAATCCACAAGCCAAGCCACAAGTCAAGCTAAGCCAAGACATCAGCCAAGCCACAATCGCCAAGCTAAGCCACAAGCCAAGCCAAGCAAATCCAGGCCGCAAGCCATAATCCAAACCACAAGCCAAGCCAACCGGAGAACCCAGGTTAGAGGGTGACGCAGCTCTGCTGCATCACTGCCTCTCAGCTTCCATTCCACGATCAGTTTACACAGGAATATCACTGGACACAGACTCACAAGGCCTATTTCGAGAGATTAGAACTCACTCTGTGGATTTAAGCTCATGTTCTGGTTAAATACATTTGTTTAAAACGTCATCACAGAATAACAAATACATAACCCTTAAACACAGATTTGCCAAGAGCGATATGATGTTCAAAATAATTGGTAAGGGAGAGGTGGGTGGAGCATCATCAGCCCTCGAGGCTCCACCTCTCATGATTTATGGCCACCCACCATCATGCAGGGGTCGCCTCGGGTCGCAGTTGTGACCCCTGGTTTCCCATTGCTACCCCTAACACTGGCGTTGCGACCCATGGCCTTAGAGGTGGCAAATACAGTGCCAGGAACACACGGGCAGCCGAGACTCCACTCTTGATTTTTTGTCAATTTTTATTACACTAATAATGAATAAATAAAATATATTATTCACTAATAGTGTAATAATGATGGAGTACAATAAACTGGAATATGCCATTGAATGGCAGCTGAGGTAAGTAAAACATGCATTTAAATATATGTTGTGTGCGTGCTTGCGAGGGAGAGTGTGTGTATGTGTGCGAGCGTGTATATGTGTGAATTTGTGTGTATGTGTAAATATATGTGAGAGTGAAAGTGGAGGTCAAAGGGCATGTGATGTCAATTCCGCTACCCCTGGCATCTTGGTGATTTGACGTCCATGCTCCCCACACTCAGCAACGGTAATAAATAAAATACTGCACGTTGTGACACTATATATTCGCTACTTTCGAGGTCTTCGGGCTAGGCTCTGGCCTCGGATGTATTGACATCCACACAATGGTCCGTCAGTAATTGTGCTTTTTATTAGCAGGTTTTTTTTTATGATTCCAACCAAATGTGTCAGGTCACTTTACCAATGGCAGAATATAAAGATGCAAATAACAGAACACACACTACAATAACAGTACAATTTGAAGAAATGGACCAAAATTAATTACAATTCGCAGAGTTGTGAAAAACAGGGGGTACGGAAATATGTGCTATAAAATTACCATTCTCATTCCGTGTACACAAAATAATTAAAGAGATCGCTACCTGGGCTAGCTAATTAAAGAGCTATGACCGCGAGAAGCCTTAAAACAGCATTATTTCACTTCAGAAGCCTCTTTTGCAGATCGTTTAAATTAAGCAACTGGTGCTGCAAACCTGAATGTAAACAGCAAGGAACAAATCATGTCAAAGCAGGCAGTTTACCACCGTGAGGGGTCCCTGTTGGATGCTCAACTAGAGGATGACTCAGGGCCCTCCCACGAATGCCTAATACAAGTCAGACGACACCCGGGTCCCTGTGTTTATCGAGCGGCGCGCCACTTCCTTCTCCTGTAGGGGGCGCCTGGCGCCGAGGGCCGGAAGAGCTGCGCGGCCCACCTCTGGGTTGTTAATGCGGATGGACGGCGCACTGCTAAGAGCCAATAATTAAACGAAGGTGGATGCGTGGTGGGAAATAAGCCTATTAAGTGAGCATGGCAGAGCGGGTGAGGGATGAGTGTACACTGCCACGAGTTAAAAAATAAATACACGCTCACCAGGCACGTGGGAACACTGCAGGCAGATTGGTAACTATGCACGATTGGGGATAGCTCGAATATTGCTGGGAGAGGATACATAGATAGAAGCCCGCGAATAAATACCTAATGACACCAGCAATAAGCACAGCTAAGCATGCATTTAAATAGCATTTAAATAAGCGGGCGGAAGTGGGGGGATAGTGATGCAGCAGAGCGCGGGGGAGGGGCGGTGACAGCGCAGGATGGATGAAGGAAGAGTGAGCGGAAGTCATGTGTTTACGGCCTCCATCAGGCTTGTCAGGGAGACAGAGGCTCGAAGAGGAAGGTTTACGGAGTAGCGTTGTTAGCAGTACGGGCTAAATTAATAATCTGAGGGCGATAAAGGCGTGTTGGTCGTTGAGGCAATACACAGGGCGCCAGGCCTGGAAAGGGACCGGGGTAAGTCAGAGGCCGGAGGGGCGAACTGTGGGCAGGGAAGGGCGAATCCAGGAGAAGATGTAAATGCGAATGAGTAGTGGTTACAAATGGAGGCGTAAGTTCGTAACAAGACTTTAACCAGGGCTAGGTAAGCATGTTTAAGCAGGATAGGCTGCACTAGTTTAAGGATGAAAGACACCCAGTTTAAGGATGAATAGTTTATTATTCAATGGTGTCAGTAAACCCCTCGAATGGTGAATAGATACCGGTTCATGGATGAACAGGGAAACTGGTGTTTAAGAAACATAAATATCTCGTGTTTATCGGTCGACAGCTACAGTGTGAGTGTAACTAGGATAGGATTGGTCATGGACAGGTTGAATACCTCAGTACAGGGCTAGTAAACGAAAATAGTTTGCAGAAGTTGAAGTAAAAGTAATGATGAATAAACAGTCTACAGGTGCACACTGTACACTTTAAGAAAGAGCAGGTAAGCCACCTGTACAAATGTACAAGTTATAGATGATGGGTGAATGGTTAAGAGTGTGCATGGGTGAAGCAATAGCAGGAGGCAATGAGTAAGAATAAATAAATATGAATAGGTAGTTTACATATGAAAGCATAGCAGTAGCTGTTTAAGGGTGAATAGATAGCGGTGTAAGGATGAATGTATAGCAGTGTGAAGATAAATATACTGCGATTCAAACATGAGCAGGAGTAGTGGTTTGAGGAAGACTAGAGGGGACAAGAAGAATGTGCCCACGGCAGTTTAAGAAATAATAGATAACAATTTAAGATGGGTAGTTGGCAGTTTAAGGAACAACAGGTGTTAGTTTGAGGGTGCACATGTGAGAGCAGGCTGAGGCTGACTAGAGAGCAGTTTATAAAGTACTACACAGCAATGTACTTACATCTGAAGCACTGAGAACAGTTTAATGACAGTGAGTTCACTCTGTGGCAAGTTAATGGGGGATAGATGGCAGATTATTAGTGAATGCACAGGTGAAAATAGTTCGATTATGAATATATTGCACTGCAAGCATGGCTAGATAGCAATCTAATGACGAACCATTGATCCGATGCAAAGATGAGCCTCGTTGATTAATAAATAGTAATTGTATGGGGGTGGACGGGTAGTTTAATCGAGTAGTTTAAAGGGTAGTGAGTTGAAGGGTTAACGGGAGAGACTGTTTATGGGGGGTGACTAGATAGCACTGTGTGAGTAGATCCACTGCACAGCAGTGGACGGGTGAACAGGTGTATCTCTAAATGAAAAGGTGTATAGGTAAAGAGCGGTTTGAGACCAAGTAGGGGGTTAGAAACACAGACTGCTGTAATAATGTTCCACTAAGGGTAGTTTACGGACAGATGGAGAGCAGTTTAAGGGTGAACAGGTGGTTTAGGAACATGACGAGCATGGAAAACTGGTAAGACGAGCCTATGTCTGAGTAGATAGCAAGACGTGGCTTAACAGGTGGTTTAAAGGATAAACCGACAGCGGTTTAAAGTCAAGAGTGGTTTATGGAGGAGTAAATAGCAGTACAAGGATGTATTGGTGGTTTGAGGTTCTAAATGCACAACATTGAAAGGATGAACAATGGAAGGTACTTGACTGGTGAATTTACGGATGAAAAGGTGGTTTACAGTAAAAAACAAACACCACTGTATTGGTGAACAATTGAGAATAGTTTAAGGGTGAGTTTAAGGATGCAGAGGTGGCTTGCAGTATAAACAGACAGCACTGTAAATAATATGTAGTATACCTAGGTGGAATGGAAAGGAGGATCATAGGAGTGTAATGTAAGGGCCGGTAGGTGATGTAAGGGCGAGCAGGTGGTTTATAGTACGCACCTGTTGCAGTGTGAATACACAGAGGTGGTTTAAAGTATGAACAAACAGCACTGTACGGATGAACAGAGAAGAGCAGTTTAAGGATGAGGGTAAGGATAAACCGGTGGCATCAAGTATAAACAGACAACACTGCGAGGATGAACAGGTGGTGTCAAGTTTAACCAGGTAGCATTGTAGAGACGAGCAGCTGCTTTAGAGTACATGTAACAGCATCAGTATATGGGTGAGTGAGCAGGGGCGCTAGGATGCACAGGCGTGTAAGGTATAGGCAGAGAGCATTGGAAGGATGAACAGTGGGACTAGTTTAAGGATGTGTAAACAGCACTGTCCTGATGAAGAGGCGGTGTAAACTAAAATCAAACATCAGTATTGGGATTAACAGGTGGGTTAGAGTCTAAACTGATATCAGTATATCGGTACAAGTGTGAGGAGAAGGTATAAAGTGAAATCAGACTATCAGTGTAAGGATGAACAAGTGGTTGATGGAAAAAGATACCAGTATAAGGAAGAACAGGTGGACCATAGAAACCGATGCCAGTATAAGGATGAACAGGTGGTTGATAGAAACCGATGCCAGTATAAGGATGAACAGGTGGATCATAGAAATCGATGCCAGTATAAGGATGAACAGGCGGATCATAGAAACCGATACCAGTATAAGGATAAACAGGTGGTTGATAGAAACCGATAGGATAAGGATGAACAGGTGGTTGATAGAAACAGATGCCAGTATAAGGATGAACAGATAGAAACAGATGCTGGTATAAGAATGGATAGGTGGTTGATAGAAACAGATACCAGTATAAGGATGAACAGGTGGTTGATAGAAACAGATGCCAGAAACATGCCAGTAGAAGGATGAACAGGTGGTTGATAGAAACAGATAACAGAATAAAGATGAACATGTGGTTATTGATAGAAACAGAGAACAGTATACGGATAAAGAGGTGGTTGATAGAAACATATACCACTATAAAGATAAAGAGGTAGTTCATAGGAACAAATACCTGTATAAGAATAGAACAGGTGGTTGTTGATAGAAACAGATACCAGTATAAGAATGAATAGTTGGTTTATATAAACTGATACCACTATAAGGATGAAAAGGTGGATGATAGAGACAGATACCAGTATAAGGATGAACAGGAGGTTTATAGAAACCAATAAAAGTATAAGGATGAAGAGGTTGTTGATAGAAACAGATACAAGTATAAGGATGAACAGGTGGTTGAAAGAAACTGATACCAGTATAAGGATGAACAGGCGGTTGATAGAAACCGATACTAGTATAAGGTGAAGAGGTGGATGATAGAGACAGATACCAGAATAAGGATGAACAGGTGGTTGATAGAAACAGACACCAGTATAAGGATGAACAGTTGGTTGATAGAAACAGATACCAGTATAAGAATTATTAGGTGGTTGACAGAAACGGATATCAATATAAATATGAATAGTTGGTTATCCGGGTGGACCAATGGTTTATGGTATGAACATGTAGCATCCTAAGGATGAACGGTGGACTAGGTTAACGTTGTGTAAACAGCACTGTACTGATGAAGAGGTGGTGTAAAGTCAAATCACATCAGTTTAAGGAGAAACAAGTGGTTATGAGGATGAACAGGTGGTTTAGGGTATAAGCGGATAGTGCTGTAAGGATGAACGGGGCGACTAGTTTAAGGATGTGTAATTTGTAAACAGCACTGTAAGGATGAAGAGGTGGTATAAAGTGAAATCAGATCATTATAAGGATGAACAAGTGGTTATGAGGATGAACAGGTGGTTAAAGATGAATAAACAGCGCTCTGAGGATGATGAGGTGGCGTGAAGTAACAGGTGGTTTAACGTCAAGTAGATGTCCGTGTATGAATGAACAGGTGGTTTAAAGTGTGAGCAGAGAGCAGTGTGTGGTTGACAAGGTGTCTTCGGGGTTTAAACGGCATTGTAAGGATGAACACATAAGATAAGTGTAAGGGGGCGGCGAGTACTGTAAGGAAGAACAGGCGAGGGCAGTCCGAAAATGAGTAAACAGTGGTTTAAGGATAACTGCGTCGGGTGATATATAAACAGACGACAGTGTAGGAGAAACAGACGAGTGCGATACAAAGATGGTTAAAGGTGGTGTGAGGACAAACAGGTGGTTTAGGAAATAAGCAGATAGTAATGTACAGATGACCATCGAGTATAGGTAAAGGGGAGCAAACAGCACTGTGAGCGTGATGAGGTGGTGTGAGGTAACGGGTGGCTGAAAGTCTCAGTAGGTAGCAGTATATGGGTGATTTAAAATCCAAGCCCTTGGCAGAATATGGATGAAAGGGTATTTATCGGAGTTTAGAAAGACAACATCGCAGCATGAACCCACGAGCATAGTGTAAGGGGAATGGGTCGCGGGAGACAGCGGTTCACAGATGCGTAAAAGGCGGTGCGAGGATGAACAGATGGTTTCGAGTATAAACAGATAACATTGTAAGGATGAACAGGCGAGAAGAGTTCGAAGGCGAGTAAGCAGCGTGAAGGATAAACAGGTGGTTCAGAACACTGCGAGGATGAACAGGCGGGATCGGTTCACAGATGCGTAAACAGCGTCCCATGGATGAACAGGTGGTTTACGCGTAAACAGCGTCCCATGGATGAACAGGTGGTTTACGCGTCAGCAGCGGTGCAAGGATGAACAGGTGGTTTACGCCTCAGCAACAGTGCAAGGATGAACAGGTGGTTTACGCCTCAGCAGCGGTGCAAGGATGAACAGGTGGTTTACGCCTCAGCAGCGAGGGGATTAACAGGTGGCGGTCAGGGGCGCCGGGCGCACGCAGCCGCTGCTCAGGGATCCACTTACTGCAGTCGTCGGACTCGTAGCCGTCGAGGTCGGCCTCCTCCTCGGGGGGCTTGGGGGGCCCCCGGGCGGCCGCGGCCGCCGCCTCCGCCCCGTAGGCCCCGAAGAGCTGGTCCACGTCCTCCTCCTCCTCCCGGCCCGGGTCCGAGGGGCTGACCGAGGACTGGGGGCTGACGGCCGCCTTGAGAGAGTGGCTGCGGCTGACCACGGCAGCGGGCAGCCCCCGGGGGAAGCGCGGGAAGTAGTCGGAGATCTGCTTGATGGGCTTGATGGGCCCCGGGCACACGTCGATGGCCATATGCTCCTGGATGCTGATGGTCAGTTTCTCCCCCTTGCGCAGGTTCATGCAGGCGGCCAGTCCCGGCGGAGGGCAGCGGAGAATGGCGGCGAGGGCCGGGGGTCAGGCCGAGGGGTGCCGGGGGCAGGGGTGGGAGCCGGGGGGCAGGGGCATACAGGGGCAGGCGCAGCGTGCAGGGGCGCAGCACCGCCTACCAGCCTCCTGCACTTTCAGACAGCACCTTGTGCATGCTGCAGGCTGCAGCGCTGCCTGCTCTTCGGCGCGGCGGCTCCCTCCCCTACACCTTTCCCTCCCTCTGCTCTCCTCTCCCCTCCGCTTGTGTGCACACCTCTTCCGCCCTCTCTCAAACTCTTCTTCCCCTCCCGGGGTGTTTCTTCCCTCCGCCTCTCTTGACACCTCTGCCTTCCTCTCTCACAATCTCCCTCTTCCGCCTCCCCTTCCCTCTATTTTTGCTCCCCCTCCTCCGCTGACACAGTTTCTCCTTTCCTTCCTCCGTGTCTCTCTTCTGTACCTCTTCCTCCCTCGCTGACACTCCTCTCCCCTCGGCGTCTCTTCCTTATCACTCCGTCCCTCTGCCTCTCTCCTCCGCCTCTTTAGACACCCTCCTCCCACCCTCCCACACTCCCTCCACCTGTCGCCACACGAGCTGCTCTCCACCACTCGCTCCCTCTCCGATACTTTGTGTCACTTCTCTACCACTCCTTTCTTTACCTCTCCCCCAGCTCTGACACTCCTCCCCCACTCCCCCTATGTGTCTCTTCTCTCCTTCTCCACCTCTCTAGACACTTCTCCCTCCCTCTCGGACATTCGTCACAGCGAGCCTCCCTTCTCTTCTCCACCCGTCTACCTTTCCTCTCCCACTTCTCCTACTCTCCTTCCTCCACTGTACCATCTCTAGCCTAGTCCTACAATCCTCCACCCACTTGTCCTCTCACCTCTCCACACCTGTCCCTCCCTCTTTAACACTCCGCGCTTATCTCTTTCCCGCTCTTTTCTACTTCTCCAGACACCGTTTCCTCCCTTTCACCACCCCTTCCCACCTCTCCCTCTCTTCACCTCCCTGTGCCTTCACCACCCTGCTCGCCTTCCATCTCTCTCTGCCTGAACCCCTCCGCCCTCTGTCTTTGCCTGCTTTGTGGCAGTGCCCACCTTCCATGTTTCTGCACCTCTTACCACTCCTGCTCACCCGACCACTGCTCTCTCCTTCTCACTCTCCTCTTTGAAAGCCATACGTACCCCTCTGTCTTTCTCATCATCCATCACTTCCCTCTTTATTAATCTCTGCCTCCAGTAACGACCTCTTCTGCCTCCCTCCAATTCACGTCTTGCCCACCATCCATCCACCCATCCACCAACCCATCCACCCATCCATCCACCCATCCATCCATCCATCCATCCATCCATCCATCCATCCATCCATCCATCCATCCATCCATCCATCCATCTATCTATCTATCCAGTGTTTCCTATTTACCTCACCCTGCCATCTAGGACGCCAGCCCCCCCTTACCCCTTCCAGTATCTTCATGCCCCGCTCCATCTCATAGGTCCCCCAGTTAGTAATCTCTCCCCTTCTCCAGTTCTTCTTTCATCGGGGTTACCCTTTCTCTTCAAGTCTTTCTTCTTACCCCGCCTGCCCCCCCCCACCCCCACCCCCTTCTCTCTATTCACTTCACTTTCTCTATGTCCGGTCATCCCTTCCATCCCCGGCCCCTCCCACCGTTCCTTCCACTAGCCTGTCTTCCATCCTTGTTTACCTCCTTCCTCCCTACTTGTTATAGTCTACCTTTCCTTTATTTATTGACCCCTCTTTCCCACCACTTTCCTACTATCAGAATCTTCCTCGGCCCTTTCGACTTCAGCTCCATCCTGCCCTCCAGTCCCCCCTTTCGACCCACCCCCCCCCCCCCCAAACGCCCCCCACTCCAGCCCTTCCCGGCTCCCCCTCCCTCTCTGCACGGTTGCTGCGGCCGCTGAGTGACTGACAGCCAGCCAGGGGCGGCAGAGACAGGGGGCGGGGAGAGGAGGGTGGGATGCGACTGGTGTCGCTGTCCAGCATCCCAGCAGAGCCCAGGAGGCCACGGAACGAGGCTGGTCCAGGTGAGCTCGCGCAGCTGCGCGGCTTCACTGCGGGGCCACACACGATCAGGTGGCATGCACAGCTGGGCAACCACTGCCATGTTCACGCGCACGCAACCACGAGACCACCTCTGCGGGCACACGCACGCAGCACAGGTGAACTCCCGCAGCCGAGCCACACGTGCCATTATCACACTCATCAGGGATCAGGCCCAGGCGCACTCACAGAGTGCGGCTCCGCGTTTTACACAGTCCCAGTCCACGCAGCCCGGCCACGTCTCTCAGACACGCAGCACCTCAAGTGAGTGCAGACGGCTCGGGCACCCCTCTCGGGCGTAGCCTCAGCTGAGCCCACCAGCTCAGTCACCTTTCTTTAGGTCCGGGCATGCAGCACCCCCGGTGAGCGCCAAGGTGAGTCCTGGCAGATGGTAATCCTTTCACTTCTAGGTACACAGCACCCCATGTGAGTACACGTAGTTAAGCCATCCCTCCCAGGTTTAGGCACGCAGCCCCCTAGATGAGTCCAAGCGGCTCTCCGGCCCTCTCAGATCCAGGTGCACAACACCTCAAGTGAGTGCGCGTGTCTCGGCCACCCCTCTCAGATCCAGGTACACAGCACCTCAAGTGAGTGCACTTGGCTCGGCCACCCCTCTCAGATCTAGGTACACAGCACCTCAAGTGAGTGCACGTGGCTCGGCCACCCCTCTCAGATCTAGGTACATAACACCTCAAGTGAGTGCGCGTGTCTCGGCCACCCCTCTCAGATCCAGGTACACAGCACCTCAAGTGAGTGCACGTGGCTCGGCCACCCCTCTCAGATCCAGGTACACATCACCTCAAGTGAGTGCACGTGGCTCGGCCACCCCTCTCAGATCTAGGTACACAGTACCTCAAGTGAGTGCACGTGGCTCGGCCACCCCTCTCAGATCTAGGTACATAACACCTCAAGTGAGTGCGCGTGTCTCGGCCACCCCTCTCAGATCTAGGTACATAACACCTCAAGTGAGTGCGCGTGTCTCGGCCACCCCTCTCAGATCCAGGTACACAGCACCTCAAGTGAGTGCACGTGGCTAAGCCACCCCTCTCAGATCTAGGTACATAACACCTCAAGTGAGTGCGCGTGTCTCGGCCACCCCTCTCAGATCTAGGTGCACAACACCTCAAGTGAGTGCACGTGGCTCGTCCACCCCTCTCAGATCTAGGTGCACAAAACCTCAAGTGAGTGGACGTGGCTCAACCACCCCCTCAAGTGAGGGGACGTGGCTTGGCCACCCCCATCAGATCTAGGTACACAACACCTCAAGTGAGTGCTCGTGGCTCGGCCACCCCTCTCAGGTCTAGGTACACAACACCTCAAGTAAGTGGACGTGGCTCGGCCACCCCTCTCAGATCTAGGTGCACAACACCTCAAGTGAGTGCGCATGGCTTGGCCACCCCTCTCTGATCCAGGTACACAGCACCTCAAGTGAGTGCACGTGGCTCGGCCACTCCTCTCAGATCCAGGTACACAGCACCTCAAGTGAGTGCACGTGGCTCGGCCACCCCTCTCGGATCCAGGTACACAACACCTCAAGTGAGTGCACTTGGTTCGGCCACCCTTCTCAGATCCAGGTACACAGCACCTCAAGTGAGTGCACATGGCTCAGCCACCCCTCTCAGATCTAGGTGCACAACACCTCAAGTGAGTGCACTTGGCTCGGCCACCCCTCTCAGATTTAGGTATACAACACCTCAAGTGAGTGCGCGTGGCTCAGCCACCCCTCTCAGATCTAGGTGCACAACACCTCAAGTGAGTGGACGTGGCTCAACCACCCCCTCAAGTGAGGGGACGTGGCTTGGCCACCCACATCAGATCTAGGTACACAACACCTCAAGTGAGTGCACGTGGCTCGTCCACCCCTCTCAGATCTAGGTGCACAACACCTCAAGTGAGTGGACGTGGCTCAACCACCCCCTCAAGTGAGGGGACGTGGCTTGGCCACCCCCATCAGATCTAGGTACACAACACCTCAAGTGAGTGCTCGTGGCTCGGCCACCCCTCTCAGGTCTAGGTACACAACACCTCAAGTAAGTGGACGTGGCTCGGACACCCCTCTCAGATCTAGGTGCACAACACCTCAAGTGAGTGCGCATGGCTTGGCCACCCCTCTCTGATCCAGGTACACAGCACCTCAAGTGAGTGCACGTGGCTCGGCCACCCCTCTCAGATCCAGGTACACAGCACCTCAAGTGAGTGCACGTGGCTCGGCCACCCCTCTCGGATCCAGGTACACAACACCTCAAGTGAGTGCACTTGGTTCGGCCACCCTTCTCAGATCCAGGTACACAGCACCTCAAGTGAGTGCACATGGCTCAGCCACCCCTCTCAGATCTAGGTGCACAACACCTCAAGTGAGTGCACTTGGCTCGGCCACCCCTCTCAGATTTAGGTACACAACACCTCAAGTGAGTGCGCGTGGCTCAGCCACCCCTCTCAGATCTAGGTGCACAACACCTCAAGTGAGTGGACGTGGCTCAACCACCCCCTCAAGTGAGGGGACTTAGGTGGCCACCCCTCTCAGATCTAGATACACAACACCTCAAGTGAGTGCGCGTGGCTCGGCTACCCCTCTCAGATCTAGGTACACAACACCTCAAGTGAGTGCGTGTGGCTTGGCCACCCCTCTCAGATCCAGGTGCACAGCACCTCAAGTGAGTGCACGTGGCTCGGCCAACACCTCAAGTGAGTGGACGTGGCTCGGCCACCCCCTCAAGTGAGTGGATGTGGCTCGGCCACCCCTCTCAGATCTAGGTACACAACACCTTAACTGAGTGCGCGTGGCTTGGCCAACCCTCTCAGATCTAGGTACACAACACCTCAAGTGAGTGCGCGTGGCTCGGCCACCTCTCTCGGATCTAGGTGCACAACACCTCAAGTGAGTGGACGTTTCTCGGCCACCCCCTCAAGTGAGTGGACGGGGCTCGGCCACCCCTCTCAGATCTAGGTACGCAACACCTCAAATGAGTACTCGTGGCTCGGCCACCCCTCTCAGATCTAGGTACACAACACCTCAAGTGAGTCTGTGTGGCTCGGCCACCCCTCTCAGATCTAGGTGCACAACACCTCAAGTGAGTGCACAGGTCTGATCTAGGTACACAGCACTTTAAATGAGTGCACGCGGATCGGCCACCCCTCTCGGATCAAGGTACACAGCACCTCAAGTGAGTGCACGCGGCTCAACCACCCCCTCAAGTGAGGGGACTTAGGTGGCCACCCCTCTCAGATCTAGATACACAACACCTCAAGTGAGTGCGCGTGGCTCGGCTACCCCTCTCAGATCTAGGTACACAACACCTCAAGTGAGTGCGTGTGGCTTGGCCACCCCTCTCAGATCCAGGTGCACAGCACCTCAAGTGAGTGCACGTGGCTCGGCCAACACCTCAAGTGAGTGGACGTGGCTCGGCCACCCCCTCAAGTGAGTGGATGTGGCTCGGCCACCCCTCTCAGATCTAGGTACACAACACCTTAACTGAGTGCGCGTGGCTTGGCCAACCCTCTCAGATCTAGGTACACAACACCTCAAGTGAGTGCGCGTGGCTCGGCCACCTCTCTCGGATCTAGGTGCACAACACCTCAAGTGAGTGGACGTTTCTCGGCCACCCCCTCAAGTGAGTGGACGGGGCTCGGCCACCCCTCTCAGATCTAGGTACGCAACACCTCAAATGAGTACTCGTGGCTCGGCCACCCCTCTCAGATCTAGGTACACAACACCTCAAGTGAGTCTGTGTGGCTCGGCCACCCCTCTCAGATCTAGGTGCACAACACCTCAAGTGAGTGCACAGGTCTGATCTAGGTACACAGCACTTTAAATGAGTGCACGCGGATCGGCCACCCCTCTCGGATCAAGGTACACAGCACCTCAAGTGAGTGCACGCGGCTCGGCCACCCCTCTCAGATCCAGGTACACAATACCTCAAGGGAGTGCACGCGGCTTGGCCACCCCTTCCGGATCTAGGTAGCCAACCCCTCAAGTGAGTGGACGTGGCTCGGCCACCCCTCTCAAATCTAGGTACACAACCCCTCAAGTGAGTGCGCGTGGCTCTGCCACCCCTCTCAGATCTAGGTGCACAACACCTCAAGTAAGTGGACGAGGCTCGGCCACCCCCTCAATTGAGTGGACGTGGCTCGGCCACTCCTCTCAGATCTTGGTACACAACACCTCAAGGGAGTGCACGCAGCTTGGCCACCCCTCTCGGATCTAGGTACACAGCACCTCAAGTAAGTGCACGCGGTTCAGCCACCCCTTTCCGATCTAGGCACACAGCACCTCAAGTGAGTGTACGCGGCTCGGCCATCCAGGTACACAGTACCTCAAGTGAGTGCACGCGGCTCGGCCACCCATCTCGGATCTAGGTACACAACACCTCAAGTGAGTGCACGCGGCTCGGCCACCCCTCTCGGACCTAGGTACACAACACCTCAAGGGAGTGCACGCGGCTCGGCCACCCCTCTGGGATCCAGGTACACAGTACCTCAAGTGAGTGCACCCCTCTCTGATCTAGGTACATAACACCTCAAGGGAGTGAACGTGGCTCGGCCACCCCTCTCGGATCTAGGTACACAGCATCTCAAGTGAGTGCACGTGGCTCGGCCACCCCTCTCGGATCTAGGTACACAGCACCTCAAGTGAGTGCACGTGGCTCGGCCAACCCTCATGGATCTAGGTACACAACACCTCATGTGAGTGCACGTGGCTCGGCCAACCCTCATGGATCTAGGTACACAACACCTCATGTGAGTGCACGTGGCTCGGCCACCCCTCTCAGATTTAGGTACACAACACCTCAAGTGAGTGCGCGTGGCTCAGCCACCCCTCTCAGATCTAGGTGCACAACACCTCAAGTGAGTGGACGTGGCTCAACCACCCCCTCAAGTGAGGGGACGTGGCTTGGCCACCCACATCAGATCTAGGTACACAACACCTCAAGTGAGTGCTCGTGGCTCGGCCACCCCTCTCAGATCTAGGTACACAACACCTCAAGTAAGTGGACGTGGCTCGGCCACCCCTCTCAGATCTAGGTGCACAACACCTCAAGTGAGTGCGCATGGCTTGGCCACCCCTCTCTGATCCAGGTACACAACACCTCAAGTGAGTGCACTTGGTTCGGCCACCCCTCTCAGATCTAGGTACACAGCACCTCAAGTGAGTGCACATGGCTCAGCCACCCCTCTCAGATCTAGGTGCACAACACCTCAAGTGAGTGCACTTGGCTCGGCCACCCCTCTCAGATTTAGGTACACAACACCTCAAGTGAGTGCGCGTGGCTCAGCCACCCCTCTCATATCTAGGTGCACAACACCTCAAGTGAGTGGACGTGGCTCAGCCACCCCCTCAAGTGAGTGGACGTGGCTTGGCCACCCCTCTCAGATCTAGATACACAACACCTCAAGTGAGTGCGCGTGGCTCGGCTACCCCTCTCAGATCTAGGTACACAACACCTCAAGTGAGTGCGTGTGGCTTGGCCACCCCTCTCAGATCCAGGTGCACAGCACCTCAAGTGAGTGCACGTGGCTCGGCCAACACCTCAAGTGAGTGGACGTGGCTCGGCCACCCCCTCAAGTGAGTGGATGTGGCTCGGCCACCCCTCTCAGATCTAGGTACACAACACCTTAACTGAGTGCGCGTGGCTTGGCCAACCCTCTCAGATCTAGGTACACAACACCTCAAGTGAGTGCGCGTGGCTCGGCCACCTCTCTCGGATCTAGGTGCACAACACCTCAAGTGAGTGGACGTTTCTCGGCCACCCCCTCAAGTGAGTGGACGGGGCTCGGCCACCCCTCTCAGATCTAGGTACGCAACACCTCAAATGAGTACTCGTGGCTCGGCCACCCCTCTCAGATCTAGGTACACAACACCTCAAGTGAGTCTGTGTGGCTCGGCCACCCCTCTCAGATCTAGGTGCACAACACCTCAAGTGAGTGCACAGGTCTGATCTAGGTACACAGCACTTTAAATGTGCACGCGGATCGGCCACCCCTCTCGGATCAAGGTACACAGCACCTCAAGTGAGTGCACGCGGCTCGGCCACCCCTCTCAGATCCAGGTACACAATACCTCAAGGGACTGCACGCGGCTTGGCCACCCCTTCCGGATCTAGGTAGCCAACCCCTCAAGTGAGTGGACGTGGCTCGGCCACCCCTCTCAAATCTAGGTACACAACCCCTCAAGTGAGTGCGCGTGGCTCTGCCACCCCTCTCAGATCTAGGTGCACAACACCTCAAGTAAGTGGACGAGGCTCGGCCACCCCCTCAATTGAGTGGACGTGGCTCGGCCACTCCTCTCAGATCTTGGTACACAACACCTCAAGGGAGTGCACGCAGCTTGGCCACCCCTCTCGGATCTAGGTACACAGCACCTCAAGTAAGTGCACGCGGTTCAGCCACCCCTCTCCGATCTAGGCACACAGCACCTCAAGTGAGTGTACGCGGCTCGGCCATCCAGGTACACAGTACCTCAAGTGAGTGCACGCGGCTCGGCCACCCATCTCGGATCTAGGTACACAACACCTCAAGTGAGTGCACGCGGCTCGGCCACCCCTCTCGGACCTAGGTACACAACACCTCAAGGGAGTGCACGCGGCTCGGCCACCCCTCTGGGATCCAGGTACACAGTACCTCAAGTGAGTGCACCCCTCTCTGATCTAGGTACATAACACCTCAAGGGAGTGCACGTGGCTCGGCCACCCCTCTCGGATCTAGGTACACAGCATCTCAAGTGAGTGCACGTGGCTCGGCCACCCCTCTCGGATCTAGGTACACAGCACCTCAAGTGAGTGCACGTGGCTCGGCCAACCCTCATGGATCTAGGTACACAACACCTCATGTGAGTGCACGTGGCTCGGCCAACCCTCTCGGATCTAGGTACACAACACCTCAAGTGAGTGCACATGGCTCGGCCAACCCTCTCAGTTCTAGGCACACAACACCTCAAGTGAGTGCACGTGGCTCGGCCACCCCTCTCGAGTCAGATCGAGTCACGTAGCACCCCAGGTGGGAGCATCCCTCTGAGGTCCAGGCATGCTGTGCCCTAGGTTAGTCCATGCAGCACGAACACCCCCCCAGGTCTGGCATGCAGCACCTCAGGGTAGTTGACGTAGCTCGGCCACCACTCTTACGCATAGGCACACAACACCCCCGTTGAGTCCACGCAGCTCAACAACCCCTTCTAGGCCTTGGTATACAACACCCCAGGGTAGTTGATGCAGCACGACCATACCTCAGAGGCGTAGGCGTGCAGCACCCCAAAGGCATCCAGACAGCTCGACCACCCCTATTCGGCCCAGGCACATCACACCCAAGGTGAGTTCACGCAGCTTGGTCTCCTGTCTGAGGGCTTGCATGCAGCACCCCAGATGTGTCCACACTGCTCGAACGTTCCTGTCAGGACTAGCACGCAGCACCCTAGGTGAGTTCATGCAGCCTGGCCACCCCTCTTAGGTGTATTTATTTATTTTTATAAAGTTTTATATAGCGGAAACATGATCCCGAAGGATATCAGAGTGCTTTACAATTTGAAGGAGAGGAAGGTAATAGTTGCAGTACAATCATAAGAAGGAATACCAACCCAAACAAATCACACATGCATATCAAACAAAAAGGTTACAATCGAAAGGGACAACAAAGGGTAAGATAATAACTGGAACATAGCAAACTGGGAGGGGAGCAAGTGACTAGTAAAGCAGAATAACACCAAACGCAGGACTTAGGGTGTAAGTCCAAAGCATTAGAGCAGATGATTCGAGACCCTTTTAAGGTAGGAACTTGTTCATGAGGAATCTTTTTACTTCCAATTTGAAGGCAACCTTGGAGGAGATTCTGCATATATCCGGGGGAGAGATTTCCAGATTTTTGGCGCAGAGCCGGAGAAAGCTTGGTGACACGTTCTATTTTTGTAAAAGATCTGTGGTTTCAGGAGGAGAGAGTTAGCACTCTGAAAAAGTCTACCCCCTCCGGATAATTGTTGCTTTTGTGCTAGATAACTGGGGGTTTTGAAATGGAGGGATTTGTGAGACAGACAGGCAATCTTTAGCTGAATTCTTGCTTCATAGGGCAACCAATTTAGGAATTTTAAGACTGGAGAAATGTGCTTGTTTCTTTTGGTACCCATGACCAGTGTGGCCGCTGCATTAAGTGAAGCCCTTAGTGGGGCCAAGGTATATTTGACGAGGCCACAGAGTGTTGCACTGCCATAGTCTAGCCTCGGCAAAACAAGCGATTGGACCACTTGCTTGAAGTCAGCTTGTGGGAGGAAAGGTTTGAGATTCCTGAGTATCCTCATCATGGGATTAGCTCCCTTGCACACATTGCTGATGTGAGTTTTCATATTCAGATGCTTGTCTAGGGTGAGTCCGAGAGATTTGGCTGAGTCAGCAATGAGCGGGGGAGCAGTTAAAGGCAGTGAGGTGGTTCATCCAAAGGTCTATCTTGTGGATGTGATTCAGGCGAGAAATGAGAAGACATTGTGTTTTGGAGGTGTTGAACAAGAGGTGGTTCTCAGTTAACCTGTTTTGAGTATTGATTAGGGTAGAGATGAGTGATATGAGGTTATTCGGGGAGGACATTTTTAGATAGAGTTGTGTATCATCCGCATACATATGGAAGAGAATGTCCGTTGAATTTAGTGCATTATTTAAAGGTTCCAAGAACAAATTGAAGAGTATGGGGGATAGAGCGGGCCCTTGGGGGACCCCCATGGCTAATAGTGATGGCTGGGAGAGAGAGTGGTTTGCCTTAACTCTTTGGGATCTGTGGTGGAGGAAGAACGAGAACCATTGCAGCACCAAACCAGAAAGGCCCATCCTGTGCTTCAAAATGTATAGGAGGTTGTCATGATTAACAGTGTTAAACGCAGAGGAAAGGTTAAGGAGGATAAGGAGGCAGGATTCATTTTGGCAGAGCATTTTTAAAATGTCATCCATAACATGAGTGAGAACCGATTCTGTGCTGTGCCCACTCCGGAAGCCAGATTGGTGTTGGGCCAGAAGATGGAAATTCTCGATCTGGACACAGAGTTGAGATTGGATGCATTTTTCTAGGAGTTTGGCTAGGGTGGGGATGTAAGAAATAGGGCCGAAGTTGTTAAGGTCCGTACTATCTGCTGTAGGCTTTTTTAGGATAGGTGTTACCTGAGCAGCTTTTAGGCAATCCGGGATCGTACCTTGTGAGAGAGACGCATTGACAATCTTTGTCCAGATGGCAGTGACAACCTCCTTCAGTTCTTTGAAGATGGATGGTGGTAACGGATCGCTAAAATGATTAGATGGGTTGATACTCAAAATAATTTTGTTGGTGTCTATCGCTGAGGGGAGTGAAGGTGCCCCATGAGGCATTGTTCTTGTTGCTCAGGCTGGTCGGTTTGATCTTCTCTGATAAGGCAGAGGGAGGCACAGACCCCCCGGATAGCAAAAGCACCTTCCTGGAGTCAAGATCAATATTGATGAGTCTGGATTTCTCAATAAAGAAGGCAGCTAAATCATTCATGAAGGTGGGTTGACCTCAGAGACCGAGCGGGTTGGTGTTGTAAAAAACTGGCTCCATATATATGTTATGTTATGTTATTATGAGCTTGTAGAGCGCTATATCACCCAGGGGTATCTAAGCGCTATCAACGGATACACAACATCAGTAGGTGAAAAAGCAGATCACAGAGGTCCCCACGCCTCCACAAAAAGCACTGTCTTCAGCTTTTTCCTGAACAATAATAGGTTTGTTTCCTTCCTGAGTTCAACCGGAAGAAGGTTCCATGCCAGAGGGACCGTGCTAGAAAAGGCTTGGCCACCCTTAGATGTAAGATTGTACCGAGAGCAGAGAAGATTACATGCCTCTGCTGACCGGAGAGACCTAGTAGGTAGATACCTAGGGAGCCGATCTTTTATGTATTTGGGGGCTGAGCCGTAAACCGCTTTGTGTGCAATGCAGAGACTTTTAAATTTAATTCTTTGGGCAATGGGTAACCAATGTAAGCTGCGAAGAAGGGTCGTAGCACGAGTGTGCCTGGGTTTTTTAAAAATAAGCCTCGCCGCATCATTCATCACGACCTGTAGACGGGCCAGAAGGTAGTTTGGGAGGCCATAGTAAAGGGAATTACCATAGTCCAGCCGTGCCAGAACTAAGGCAGAGACCGCCAGCCTCATAGTGGAAGAGGATAGAAATGAGAAGAGTTTCCTCAGCTGGCGGATCAGACTCACACAGATGCCAACCACTGATGATACCTGCTGAGTCATAGAAAGTCGGGCATCAATTTTGATGCCAAGACTTTTGACTGCTGGCACTGGGGCTGGAAGTGGCCCCAATTCAGCCGGCCAGAACTGGTCGCACCAAGGATTGGCAGCTGTAGTGATTGCCAGGACTTCCGTTTTTTCTGGGTTTATTTTTAAAAAGTTGTTCGACATCCAGCTAGTTATGAATGTGAGAGTGTTCCGCATTCTCAAATGAGCCTGAGCATTGTCGTCAATCTGAATCAGGATTTGTGTATCATCTGCGTAATTGTAGACTCTACAGTCCATCCTGTTCAGTGATGCGATCAGTGGCTGCAGATATATGTTAAAAAGTAAAGGTGACAGGGCCGAACCCTGGGGCACGCCGCAGGTCAGTTTTGCTGATTTGGAACCAAAATCAGCGAGCTGCACTCGTTGCGACCTGTCTTCAAGGAAGGATGTCAACCAGGCGAGGGCTGTGCCCCGAATCCCCAGGTCCTGTATCCGCGTTAAAAGTTGGCAATGATTGACGGTATCAAATGCCGCGGACAAGTCCAAAAGGATCAGGGCACTAGGTTTCTACACCAAAGTGAGGTACAGTGTGTATAGAGTCCAAGAGTCCCCAAAGGTAGGCAGAGGTTAAAGTTAGATAGAACCTTACTCTCTAATAGTGGTAGCTTGATCTAGCAGTAAGGCAGTATCAGAGGACAGTGTTAAGCATTTGATGTACACACTCAGTCAGCAAATGAATTCACACACTCAAGAACTGAAGTCTAGGCCGATTGTTTTTGTATAAAAATATACTGTTGATTATTTTTAGAACCAAGCAAGCCTGGAACAGGTAAGCATTAAATACTTTTCAGTAATAAGTTACTGGATATAGAACTGTTTGAAAATACAATAGAATGGTACCTTGTTTGATTTACAGGGGAGCAGTAGTATGCAACACTTAGCAAATACAGTACATCGGAATGAATATGCTTTTTCAATAAATTGCAGGTAAGTTACAGGTAAGTAACTTTTACGTTACTTTTTCTAACTCCTTGCTGGATGCCTAGATTCAGCACTGCAACATGTCCTGCAAACATGTGAGAAAACACGTTTCAGTTATTTGTACGATTTTTAAAGAATACCTTTAGTTTTCAAAACTACACAGTTACTCGTTTTTTGGAGGGAAAATTGTCTATGTTACCCTATGGAGGAAAAATGGGTTATCGGTTTACAGGTAAGTAAATGACTGTGGGAGTTAAGGTTCTCCCAGGGTCAGTGATGCACTGTTATTGCACTAGGGCGGCCGAGTGCAGAGTGTTGAGGTCCAATGTTATCCAATGGGGTATGGGGGGCTCCGGTTGGTGGCTGCTTGCAAGCATGCCACTGGGTTGTGGGAGCAAAGCTCCTAGGGTTAAGCTCAGGGCAAGTTGGGGACCAAAGGGTGCCCTGTTGTTTTAAATGGAGAACCTCCAGGACAAAGAAACACTGCAGGCTCGGGGACGAGGATCTTTCAAGTGTGACCACCAGTTTGAGGGGTAAGTTGGGGATGTTGAGGGTTGGTTAGGCACCGTTGGTTTGGGCACACAATGCTGTGGGGCGTCAGGTGCAGGGGTGCCTTTGAATGTCAGATTTTCGTACCCGCTCTGGTTGCGGTAGGGGAGTCCTCTGCATTTAGACTGCCGGCGTTGTCTGGAGGCTTGAGGCAGGTCAGAGGTTGCTGGATCTCGGGTCAGGATCGCCGGGGGGACCTCCTCATGGTATTTTTCCTCTCGAGCTCGGACCGGGTTCTGCGGGTGCAGAGTGGGCTGGATTTGCGGTTTCTGATTAGCACCAGAAGCTGCAGTTTAAACACGTCCGGTGTTCAGGGGAGAAACAGTCTGGAATGTGAAGGCAGGCAGGTCCTCTGGGGTTTGTGAGGTTGCTGGCTGCTGGACACACTGGGGTTTTTGCAGGAGCAGGTTTGAGGGAAAACATGCTTGTAGGGCTGGGGCCAAGTCAGTGGGCGTCGTCCTCTTGTTATCTTTGCACAACTTTTTATCCTTCTTCTTTTCTTCTTTTCTTGTAGGTAGGCTGGATCTGACTTCTTGGTTCAGGGCTTCCCCCTAAATACTGTATTTAGGGGGCGTTTTAGTGGTCTTGAAGTCAGTAGCCAATGGGCTACTGACCATAGGGTGACTACACCCCTGGTTGCTCACCCCACGTGGGGGAGTGAGCACAATCCCTAGACCTGATTGGAAAGTGCCTGCCATCTGCAAGATGGAGAGCACTGGAGAGTGGGCTTCACCTCACCTCCCCCACCTGAGAGGTGGAGTTGGCAGAGGTGGGCACACCTCCTGGGCTGGCTAGTTTTTCCTGCCTGTCTTCCAGCCGAAAAGGAAGGGAGACAGGAAGGGGGCTTGCTCCTGATAGCAGGAGAGGCTGGGGGTCGCATTACGAAGGCTGATCAAAGCAGGTCTACAGCCACTGCTCACTTACAGCAGTGTACCCATACAAGGGAAAGGCGTGACTGCTCTAGACAAAATAATCAGTAGAGCCTACAGGACAATCTTCCATCTGCCGAACTACGTGTCCCCTGCCCAAATCCGCCTCGAATTTGGTCTCCAGAGAAAAACGGTGGAGAGAAGAGGCGCCTACATAAAAAGCTGGTGCAAATCAGAGGCACAGAGCAGGGATCTAACGCCCATCTCTGGACCGAACTGTCTACCCGAGAGAATTCGCCCGCAAGGAAATATTTACTACAATCATTGGAGTACCTGGAATTAACAAATCTCTGGGAGTCATCCGCAGAGAACAAAAGCTTCAAAAAGGTGGTAACAAAAGTAACCAAAATGATATAATCTCTAGAAGATAAAGAAACCCTAGCCAAGAAGGCTCGTTGATGGGCAGTGCTGAAAGATTATAAAGCTCTCAGGCCGCAGG
The DNA here is from genome assembly GCF_964261635.1 of Lissotriton helveticus. NCBI lineage: Eukaryota > Metazoa > Chordata > Amphibia > Caudata > Salamandridae > Lissotriton > Lissotriton helveticus. Next base: position 310,204,922 of record NC_136061.1, read on the forward strand.
AATACCTGAAAATGGGTCTCACGCAGAAGGCAAAAGACAAATTCTTAAATCTGCGCTTGGCATCCTACCAATACAACCTCACCTGGCACCTTCGAAAAGGGGAGCAGAAGACCACCTTTGCCGTCTTTGTAGAACAGGTAAAGAGGACCTAATACATATAATTTGCATCTGTCCAAACCTGATGGACATAAGGCGCGCCTTACTCCGAGTATTATGGAACCAAAAGGGCATAACAAGTTGCAGGCAGGCTGTTAGTTTAATATGTCTATGTGATGCGAGCATCTTTGTGACTCTCCAGGGAACACACTGATGGGGAGAAAGGGGAGTGATTATCCGAGAAATGATGGTAATAACATATACTGCAGCAACACTATTTGTATCATGTATTAGATGGCATAGTGTATACGGTTCTGAAATGCGACTGTTTGATGCTGTTATGAAACATGATGATTCCAGTTTGACGTATGGACTCCCCTTCTGTACACCTATTGCAATATAATCAAAAATACATATTTAAAAAAAAAGCGACGTAAAATGCTACCAATCCTACCAATACAACCTCACCTGGCACCTTGGAAAAGGGGAGCAGAAGACCACCGTTGCCATCTTTGTAGAACAGGTAAAGAGGACCTAATACATATAATTTGCATCTGCCCAAACCAGATGGACATAAGGCGCGTCTTACTCCGAGTATTATGGAACCAAAAGGGCATAACAAGTTGCAGGCAGGCTGTGAAGCTGTGCTTTAAACCTGAAGAGATCCAGCTAAATTGCAGACTAACAAGGTACTTTGATATAGTGGCCAGAAGACTCATGAGCTAGCAATATGGTACATCTGAAGCACAGCAAGCAACAGCACATCAATCAAACAAAGGAATAGTCTGCTAAGACACATGCCAAGCCATAATCTCGCTCCGGCATACTGAGGCACATTTGCTTTATATATTTAGAAAAGGACTACATAGACAATGCAATTGAGACTGACACGATTTTATAGAGTGTAAAATACCTTTTTCTTTTTATTCTAATAACATAAGTGTAAAACAAGGTTCAAATGATTTTTAATGATGGAAGTTTTTATATTGTGAGTTTTAATTAACTGAACAATAAAGTTATTCTTATTCTTATTCTGTGAGTCAGGGATGGCCAAGTAAAGATTGAGTGGGATTAGCGAAACATGGTCCGTGGAGGGCAGTTACCAGGACTCCGACCTAGCAGGTGGCGTAAAAGGAGGGATGTGTGATGGCGGAACTTTCGATGAGTGCGATGGCGATAGGGTGAGAGGGGGACTCAGTGCTCGAGAGTCAACCTGTATCGGACTGGAGAATGGCGAGAGGAGGGAGCATACATGTGTGGATGTGGCATACAGTACCCCGTAGGAGTTGATGCAGCCTGGCCACCCACCCCTCATCGGCTCTGGCACCCAGCACCCTTGGCGAGTCCTTGAAGCTCAACCACCCCCAGGGCTTTAAGTGGGATGAAAAAACAGGGGGTCTCTCAAAGGGGCGTGACTGATGTAATTAAGGGGATGGTTTAAAAATACTTAAGCTAAAAATCTGTGCTTAACACAGTGTGCTGCCCAACTGGTATTTTGCTGCTTCTGTCATTGCATCCAGATATGTAATACAACACATGACATTGAAATGCTCACTGTCTAAAGTGGCCACCTGGCAACATGCTCTGCTTCTTTTAAATGTCCAAAATAAAAGCTGGGCTTCTTTTAAATGTCCAGAATAAATAAATAACATGCCATAGTGCATCAGGAGATTGTAACCGAAATACAGCCGGGAGATGAACCATGAAAAGTTGCCTTGTGAAGTAATATTTTTTACCTACATGCTTATTTTTTATCTCAAGTCAAGTCAATAGTCTTTATTCTGTCATAACAATGACCATACGATACAGATTTGAAAACTTTACGCATCATATGGTTTTCCATGATCAAAGATTATTAAGGAAACATCACACATCAATTGACAGGAGTTTTAAAAAAACCACAATGAAATATAATTTATATAAACATTAAGCAAATAGTATAAAATTGCTTTATGGGCACCCTTGGAGATTAACCTTCATTTAAATACTGTTAATCTCATCAAGGCTTAAAAGAAAATATTCTTATGAAGCATACCTCCTCCTCAATTTTATTGCAGACAAGACGTAATTAAGGACAGAGAAACAAATTGTGGGAGTATTTAAGCATTTTAAAAAGATTAGCCCCTTATGGATGGAAGCACTGGGATAATAGGCAAGAAGGGCTAGTGGGCGAAAGTGGTGTGGAAACAGAGGGCCTCATTTATGAGAAATGACGCATCACTGTGTGAAAGCAGCGATGCGTCACTTCTCAGTGCGCACTCCTTGCGACATACTTAATGTATGACGCATCATGTCGCAAGAAGTTACAGATACGTCAGTATTTCTGACGTATCTATAAGCGCAAAAGTGACGCATTGCTGGAGTGTGTCACAAAAGTGACGCAACTCCAGCAATGCTTCCATTCACATGGGGCAAGCCCCATGTGAAAGGGCTTGCGTCAGTCTTACGCCTGCTGTGAGGCAGGCGCAAGATTTTGACACAACGGTGTCCTAGAAGTGACGCAGTGAAATCTCATAGATTTCCTTCCTTGCGTCAATACGCCCCCTTTGCATACATTATACCTGGTGCAGGTATAATGTGGCGCAGGGGTTTACAAAGTGACGCATCTACCTAGATGTGTCACTTTGTAAATATGGCGCAACAAGGCGTATTGTTTACGCCACTGGTGTGTCACAAAAAGTGATGCACCAGCAGCGTAAAAGTGACGCAAGGGCTCATAAATGAGGCCCAGAGAGCGTAGAAAGGGCATACTGAAACCCTGCAGGGAAAACGATGGAAGTGGCAGATAGAGGCGCTAATGGGGGGGGGGTGGTTCCTCTCTCCTCCTTTTTCTTTTCCCCTGTACATTATAGAAGACCCCCTTTTGGGATAATGTAGACCCCTCCCCCAAGACGAAGACGACATCTCATACATTTAACTGAGGTGTGAGAACCCATCGGACGACGCATGGTTGCATGGTTTCCCAGTTTAGGATTTATAGAATTTGTATTGTTAGTTTAATATTTCTATGTGATGCGAGCATCTTTATGACTCTCCAGGGAACACATTGATGGGGAGAAAGGGGAGTGATTATCCGAGAAATTATGGTAATAACATATACTGCAGCAACACTATTTGTATCATGTATTCGATGGCATAGTGTATACGGTTCTGAAATGCGACTGTTTGATGCTGTTATGAAACATGATGACTCCAATTTGACGTATGGCCTCCCCTTCTGTACACCTATTGCAATATAATCAAAAATACATATTTAAAAAAAAGCGATGTAAAATACTTGTGCTTTGAAAGTGATAGTAAAAAACATTTTCTCGAGCTCCTATGAAGAGTGCAAAATAGCATAAAGTGCACTGTCGTTTGGGGCGGGGAGTTATTGAATGGACAGCCTGTAAGAGATTCGAAACAGGAGCTGATGTTAGGGAAAGTAACCAAATAATGAACTGACTGTAACTTGAGCCTCGTGAGGTAAACCCTGTGTTCTGGTTATTTCCACCCACATTAAATAGTGCTCTATCCCAGGATTTATGGAAAATTGGCACATAATAGAGAACTGAATTAAAATGGCTTGATCTTGTGATTCTAATCTCTTCATTCATCATGAGAACATTTTCCTTAACTATGGTCTGAGTTTGGAGACCAATACATTCTTAGAATTAAAAAAGATTTTCAGGCTCATATCATTAAAGCTTTGCCTGACATATACCAGCCAAGGGATAGAGTATCTATTGTCCAACTTCAAGCATCGCTAAGAATGTCTCTCAAAAAATCTGCTTGAGGGGTACACCAAATTTGAATCCAAAGCAAAAGGGGGCATTTTAACTTTGTCTACCAAGTAGCCCATACCCAATTCACTGTGGGAGATAAAGCTAGGGGGTGATTTGGGGATGGCCATTATCTGGCAGAGGAACTTGTTTTCGAAGGTTTGCATTGTAGCTGGCACTTCATGACCCCACACTCCAGCTCCGTATGTTCCCTCTCCCGGACATTTAGATTGGTATAGCTGGGCCATGTTTTGAATTGGCTTGTGCCCTAATTTTTTTTTGTTGAGAATCCCATTTACTGAATTCTCTGTTTAGTTAAGCCGCCTCATGACAATTTAGCTTCAAATAGTATACCTAAATAATTGAAATATAAAACCTTAGTAATCGGGGTATCGCCCCAAAAAAGTATTTTGTTATGGTGTTTTTAGGGCTGCAAGTTAAAATAAATGATTTCTGATGATTTCCTTTTCAACGTAGGTTTGTCATAAAACTGTTAAAACCAGTTAAACGTTTCTGGAGACCAATTGCTGTTTGTGAAATTAAAACCACATCATCCCCAAATAGAAGAACTGGGACTGGTTGGGAGGCGATTTTAGGGGTATCATTACTACCTATGCTCAGGGCTTTGTTTTAAGAATTGATATAGATATAGAATAAAAACAAAAAATGTGGCCTGATCCCTTTGATTACCTTTATAGGTTGTGTACTATCGCCTTGTTGCATATGGTAGACCCTGGTGGTAGTATCCCAGTGTAACCCCCTAATGAGGTTCAACAATGGTGCGTCGACCACAGCTTCCTCCATCAACGACCACAAAGTTTCCCTGTCTACCAAATCAAAAGCACAGAAGAGGTCCATAAACGCCATGTGTAATGAACCTCTCCTGGCCTCAACCTATTTTTGAACTCATCACGCTGTCGTTGTCTTACAAAATGGACATTATCATTTTCATGCATTTTCTTTTGTGTTAATTCTATTCTTCTATTTTGGTGGTCACAAATATTCACATATATTTCTCAGTCTGTTATCACTTATTATTTTTTTTATTGTACCACACCGCCACCAAGCCTTTCTCTCTTACCTTCTCTAACCATGTACAATGTTAATTTCAATATTTCCATGAGCAAAATGATTTCGTAGGGCATTTTCTTTCTAGTATAATCCACATACTAAGGAAAATTAGGAACTACCTTTCTGTGCAGGCAAGAAGGCAACTTGCTGTCGCCCTTCTGGGTTCTCGCCTGGACTACTGCAATGCGCTGTATGCTGGACTGAATAAGAGTCAGCCGCAGCGCTTGCAGGTAGTCCAGAAAGCGGCAGCCAGATTTGTCCTTGATCTTCCCCGCCGCTCTTCGGCTACGCTGGCCAGGAAGCAGCTTCACTGGCTCCCGATCAAGGAGCGGATAGTCTTTAAGTCCATGTGTATGGTCTATAAGGCTTTGGCGAAAAGTAGCCCTACAGGCATTGGATCTATCCTGTCTTACTATAACCCTGGCAGGAACCTCCGCTCCTCTAATCATCTTCTTCTTCGCGTTCCGCGTATTCGGAAAACCAGATGGGGTGGTAGGGCTTTCTCCCATCTGGCCCCTAAATGGTGGAACGATCTTCCGTTAGAATTAAGGTCCCTCCCCTCCCTTCAGACTTTTAGATCGGCCCTTAAAACACGTCTTTTTGTACAAGCGTATGAGTAGATGTGCCCTGCACTTTTGATCTTTTTGTTAGGCACCTTGACACCTTCGGGTTTAGTTTGCGCAATACAAGATGCATAATAAATAAATAAATAAATAGTTGAAGTAACCATGTTGCGTCTTTGTAAAAACGTCTTTTTTATGTCATTGAAATGTGTATAATTGTGCAAACACTCTCAACATTTATACCCCAGTGATTTCACAATTTAGACAAATGAGTTCCCGGTTGTTGCAACTGAAACAAACCTCTCCTCACTATACCAATACGTATTTTGGAGCACTGCCTGTTCTCTATTTTCAAATTGATTCCGGGAGGCAGCGGGCAGACCTTGAGACGGGTACTGTCAGCTTTTTATATTATGAACCCTGAGCGTGAGGGCAAAAATGGAGATCACCGGCAGGACCCGGCCCACTTAAAACCCTGACCAGCCCTGTTAGTTCTGGGCACGCGGTGTCCCAGGTGCATCCATGCAGCTCAGTCACCACCCTCCGTTCTAGGCATGCAGCATCTAAGGTGAGTTCATGAAGCCCAGCCACCCCTCTCAGCTCTAGGCACGCAGTACCCCAGGTGAGTCTTGGCAGATCAGCCATCCTTCCCAGGTCCAAGCACGTAGCACCTCAGGTGAGTCCACGCAGCCCCCTGCCCCCAGGCCCAGGCATACAGCACACTAGGTGAGTCCACGCAGCTCAGTCATCCCTCCCAGGTCTAGGCACACAGCATCCTCGCTGAGCACTCCAGGTGGGTCCACACAGCTTGACCCCCCCTCTTAGGCATACTCATGCTGATACCCAGGTGATTCCACGTGCCTCGGTCACAGCTCTAAGGTCTAGGCACTCAGCACCGCAGGTGAGCCCACACTGCTCGACCACCACTCTCGGGTCTAGGCACTCAGCACCTCAGGTGAGTCCAAACAAACACTCCACTCAGGCCTACACAGCACCCTAGGTGAGTCCACGCAGCTCAGCCACTTCTCACAGGTCTAGGCACTCAGCACCTCATTGAGCCTACACTGCTCGACCACCTCTCACAGGTCTAGGCACTCAGCATCTGAGGTGAGTCCAAACAGCCCCTTCACTCAGGCCTACGACCACAGCACCCTAGGTGAGTCCACGCAGCTCAGCCACTTCTCACAGGTCTAGGCACGTAGCACCTCAGATGAGTCCAAGCAGTTCGGCCACCACTCTTAAGCCTAGGTATGCAATACCCCCAAATGATTCCAACCGGCTCGGTCACCACCCTCAGGTCTAGCCTTGCAGCACCCCAGGTGAGTCCACGTGTTTCGGTCATCTCTCTGAGGCTTAGTATGCAGCATCCCAGATGAGTCGACACAGCTCGACCACCCCTCCTTGGCATAGGCATCCAGCACCCCAGGTGAGACCATACAACCCAGCCACCACTCTCAGATCTAGGCACGCAGCTCCCCATAGCAACTCGCAGACCGCGTTTCACTCGCCTCCCGGACAGCGTTTCACTTGCCAGACCATATTGCCAGAGGCCAGATTCATTCGCCTCGACCCACTTCCCAGCCCGAGACCAGTCACCGAACCCCTTCGAAGGTCCGAGCATCACAGTAACCCCCGGACCTCGCTCCATCGCCTCATCTACAGAGCCTTTCTCCATCCCTTGATCTACCCGACCTCGAATCGGACCAAACGGCTCCGGACAGCCTCATACTTTGCTCGCCAGCACTTGGATGATACTCCGGGCATGATATTTTCCTAGCTTTTGAGACGTCCCTCGAGACTTTAGCAACCGCCAGAACCCCAGCTTTGTCCCCAAATTAGTTCTCCTTCGCACTGTTTACAGCCCCTCAGTCCTGATGATGATCCTTACTCATATGGATCGAAACGCCGTCGACTTTCCAGCAAGACATTAGGCGCCCTGTACTTAGTGGTTTTGAAAAATTGAAAAAACTGTAAAACAAAATTGAACTGTTTGATAAACCACTTTGTTTGTTTTTAATCACTGTATCTAATTCTATCACCATACACTCCGCGCCGTTCACGCTGTTTTCACTGTCACTTGTGTCGCCGTAGTGTCACCCACTTCTTGCACTCGTGCACCTTGTACATTTTTGGGCTGTCATTTGTTATTTATTAATTACAGTGCTGATATCAATTGTAACCACCACTGCCCTAACTTTGTTTATAAATGCTGATAAATGATGCCCTAGGCACATATGAAAATCAAAATGAGTTTCCTTGTTCTTTGATGGATAATACTGTATGGATATCCTGGTTACTTGTCCATAAATAATACCAGTTGGGATATTGTTTTCCGTATATATCTCTCTACCCCAATCCCAACAGGTTGAAGGGTTTATACTCCTGTCCTTTGTACAACAACAACAAGCTCCCCAGGTGACAGCATGTATCTAAGCCACCACTCTCAGGTCGAGGCACATAGCTCCACAGGTGAGTCCACGCAGCTCAGCCACCCCTCCTAGGTCTAGGCACGCAGCTCCCCAGGAGAGTGAACGCAGCTCAGCCACCCCTCTCAGGTCTAAGCATGCAGCACCCCAAGTTGAGCTCATGCAGTTCGGCCACCCCTCCCAGGTCTAGGCACGCACCTCCCCAGGTGGGTCCACGCAGCTCAGCCACGCCTCCCAGGTCTAGGCATGCAGCTCCCCGGCTGAGTCCATGCAGCTCAGCCACCCCTCTCAGGTCTAAGCATGCAGCACCCCAGGTGAGTCCACACAGCTCAGCCACCACTCTCAGGTCTAGGCATGCAGCTCCCCAGCTGAGTCCATGCAGCTCAGCCACCCCTCCCAGGTCTAGGCACGCAGCTCCCCAGCTGAGTCCATGCAGCTCAGCCACCCCTCCCAGGTCTAGGCACGCAGCTCCCCAGGTGAGTCCACGCAGCTCAGCCCCCCTCCCAGGTCTAAGCATGCAGCAGCCCAAGTTGAGCCCATGCAGCTCAGCCACCCCTCCCAGGTCTAAGCATGCAGCTCCCCAGGTGAGTGAACGCAGCTCAGCCACCCCTCTCAGGTCTAAGCATGCAGCACCCCAGGTGAGTCCACACAGCTCAGCCACCACTCTCAGGTCTAGGCACGCAGCTCCCCACATGAGTCCACGCAGCTCGGCCACCCCTCCCAGGTCTAGGCACGCAGCTACCCAGCTGAGTCCATGCAGCTCAGCCACCCCTCCCAGGTTTAGGCATGCAGCTCCCCAGGTGAGTCCACACAGCTCAGCCACCACCCTCAGGTCAAAGCATGCAGCACCCCAAATTGAGCCCATGCAGCTCCGCCACCCCTCCCAGGTCTAGGCACGCACCTCCCCAGGTGAGTCCACGCAGCTCAGCCACCCCTCCCAGGTCTAGGCACACACCTCCCCAGGTGAGTCCACGCATCTCAGCCACCACTCTCAGGTCTAGGCACGCAGCTCCCCAGGTGGGTCCACGCAGCTCAGCCACCACTCTCAGGTCTAGGTACGCAGCTGCCCAGATGAGTCCACGCAGCTCAGCCACCCCTCCCAGGTCTAGGCATGCAGCCCCCAGGTGAGTCCGCGCAGCTCAGCCACCCCTCCCAGGTCGAGGCATGCAGCTCCCCAGGTGAGTCCACGCAGCTCAGCCACCCCTCCCAGGTCTAGGCACGCAGCACCCCAGGTGAGTCCACACAGCTCAGCCACCTGTATCAGGTAAACCTACATAATTCACCCACCTCTTTCTGGTCCCCAACACAACGCTGGTGAACCCACACAAGTGTGTCACTACTGACAGGACTGTTCCAACTCCATCTCATCACCCAACACATACACACTCCAGGGGAACCCACAAAGCTTGGCACCAGCTGCCAGGTTCATGAAGCCAGTGTAACCCCTCCACACACAACACTCTCCTGCCTGAGCTTCAATCCAGACCTCTATCAAAAGGCTCGTCCAAGCAACCCGGAAATATTCCAAACAGACCCCAGTAGGACATCTGAGCCCTTCCACACGGGAGAAAACACTTCACCTAAAACATGAACAAATTAAATTAGCACGAACACCTTGAAGAACGTCAATGGAAGGTTTTAGGACCTTGGCAGTTGGCACAAGTATAGGTTCCCCCAAAACTATAATTTTCCAAAAATGCCACCCTTCCTGGCTATATCAGACTGTGTAGAAAAATGCATGGAAGAAAACATTGACTCATTGGGCCCCTCTTTCAACACATTTCGGGGTAGCACTACTTGCCGATGTAAATATCCTATGCAAAGTTAGCACGTATTGGTGCATTCTACCATTTTAAATATGCAGATGCCTTTCGAATTCCTTTAAGCTTATTTAAATAGTTGTTTCATTTAATAACACCACTGACATCACGAATATTCCAAAAATAATGGGGCATATTACCAAGAAGTGTGTTAGTAAACGCACAACGCACATCCCCATATCGCCGGCTAACGCCGGATTTCATCGCCTTTTTTAGCACGCAATTATCAATGCGCATCACGTAGGCGAATTGAAATCCGGCGATAGTCGGCGATATGGCACATTAACGCATGAAATCAAACGTTGTTTTCACGCGCTAATCTGTTCCTTGATAATATGGGGGGGTGGATTCAGCTTTATGATCCACTCCCCCATGTTATCAATGCCCTAACACCTGGTCAGAGCAGGCGGTGGGAGACCTGCGATAAACGAGTTTATCGCAGGTTTCCCTCTCCCAACGCCTGTCTAGGTAATAGGGTGTTCCCACCTCCAACCACATTTTACACGTGGTTGGGCGTGGGAACGCCCACTTTGCATGTCATTAGCGATGTTTATCGCCGACATGCAAAGTGGGCTTGCGCCAGGCTTTAAAATGCCCTTGTTAATAAGGCTCTAGCAGTATCGCCGCTTTCTCGGCACAATTCGCCGAAAAAGCGGCGATACTTGCCCTTGGTAATATGCCCCAATATTACTTATTTTTGGGAGGAACAAGGTGAGGTTTTTCGTATTTCTTTCTCTTGTGGGTTGAATATTTTCTGTTGTTTCGTAGAGGACCCAGGTTTTTAAAATCATCTCTAGTCACCTGGTTCACTCCCTGTGGTGATCCACCAAGCTGGTGCAAACACCAGTCACCCATAGGAAAGGACCAAGGTATGAAGTTACCAAACGTGAGCCATGGATGTATTCATGTGTGTAAGTGTTTAAAAATGTATGACCACATTTAGAACTCAGAAAGTGCCAGCCCAGCTGGGGAACAATAGAATGCTGAAAATATACTCAAGGGCTGAACTAATTCAAAACCCTATATTGGGGGCTGGGTAGGGGAAATATGGGCCCATATATGAAGTATCACTCATTTCCCCAGGTATAGACACTGACAGGGTAAACTTTGATACAACAGGCCCATAGATTCTTCAATGTTGGGGCCTCATAGAGGTTCGAAAGAGCTGGCAGGGGCTTGATCGAGGGCACTTTTAGAAACACGAGGCACTTAGGTCCTGATTACAAGATAGCTGGATTTATGTGTGGGGATACCATTTGGCTGGAACTAATATATCAAGCCGGCTTTCCTGCACATAAACTCAGCAGTTATAAGTATGGCCTCCCAGATAGGAAATAACACTCAGCAACACCAGGTGGTCGATTCCGATTCGGGAAAAAAACCGTCCGTACGATTTGTATCCGGAGCCCTCTCCGTACAAATCGTACCCGTCCGTCTGAGGTTCTGTGATTTTGCGTGCTTTTAAAGTGCACGACTTTCTTTTCTAAACATGGGGTTTTGCCATGCTTCGTGACTGCCATCTGGTGTTGCCTTTTACGTAGGCCTCAGAAGTTAGTCTGCGAGAAAAGCAGTCTGACCTTTTGTGGGTCATGTGTACATTAACTAAGGTTTCCTTCGTGCGCTGGAGTTAATTTCAGATGCTGGCCTTAAACCTGGAATTGACCCTGCCAAGCCAATTTCACTGCAAGATCGTTATCCACTTTCCCAATCACCATTCAAGACATTTGTTAACTTTTAAGTTTCTTTACGTTTCTGTTATCTTGCACATTATCTGAAACTACTTTTCTTTACTGTTTCTTCATTTCATGGGTTACGCTTTCAATTAAGGGTTTGTGCGGGCCTTCCAGATTATTATTTAGATATGCCTAAATATTAACTTGTGGGTTGGGACACTGTAAAATTAGCTTTACTTTATGATGATGTGTGATGTCATGTATTTTCTGTTGGTTGAATTTTGGTGCAGGGGCGTGCATTTTAAATGTACCTTTTTGTGTATAAATAGGGATGTCTCGCCTTAGTAAAATTGAGCAGTTTCTTGAGTTGTACACCGTGTTGTGTTACTGGGATTTCTGCTACTAGCTGCAGCTAATAAATTTGATCTCTGACGCCACCTAGAAGTATTCCGTGTCTCTGTATACCAAGGCAAGGGAACCCAGAGAACTTTGAGCGTGTCCCTGGCGCCGCTGGGTACTTGAAATTCCAGTTCTTCAGTTGGCGCCCAACGTGGGGCGACTTCAGTGGTACCGGTCCAAACCCGAAGATTGCGAGGAGCCACGTGAGGAAACTCTGGAGGAGGGCCCCCACTTCATCGACCCCTGCATGTCGACGTGGACCGAAGGTCTTTTCTGCGAGGTTTCCCGCTTTCCAACGGCTACGAAGGACTGCTGCCCTGACTGTCGCCTTGTCTTGGACCCTCCGATTGATGTTTGTAAAGCGAGACGATAGACGGTCTTCTGGTGGCGTGACAGATATTTGGTTAAGTATAAGTGGGTCGCTCCCACGACTTTGTTTGTTTTCTTAGTTTTGATTTGGCTGCTGCAGTACCCAAAGCCGAAGGGCTTGTATATTTACGAGTGTATCTTTCTTTTATTCCCTTTGAAGTTTGAAACCAGACTAGTGAGCAAGATGCCTGGTCTTGGTAAATTTGGTAATTGGTTTGTTTGTGGTAGTAATAGGGATTCCCGATTGGAGGATTCATGTCCGATACCTCCGGTTGGAACTCCGACTTATGAGCTCTATTCAAAACACGGAGTGGGCCCTATTACTTATAATGAAGTATGGGTCCACTACACTAAAAAGGATGGTGTTTTGCAATGCCCCCACATGGTAGTTTTGAAACAGAGATTTTAGACAATCTAGAAGTTAAGCTATTTAAGAAGAAAGCCCGGCCGGCAATGTTTGACTCTTTCCGCCTTTGGCGTAAGGAAGCCAAACAGAGAGAAATTAAACAAGCAAAGAGAGATAGGAAAGATAAGAATATGTCAGTACTACAAGTAGCTAGACAGTTTAAGGAAGATGGAGAAGAGCGTGCGAGTGAAGTTTTAGATAGACAGCGCTGTATGGCCATAGATAAATGTTATCCGGCCTTGCCGTCTTCTCCTCCAAAAGTGATTGAATACCTTGAAAAAGATCCTTTGATCTCTCATTTACTGAGACTGCCACCTACCTATGTGCAGGGTGCTACTGCGCCTCTATTAGCCCCGGTTGTTCCACCCTTTGTTGTTCAACCTCCTGCTGTTGTTCAGCCACCCGGTGCTCCACAGATGGTTTTGCCTCCTCCTGCGCAACCCATTCTATGGTCGCCAGCCTTGCTACCAGCTTTGCCTCAAACTCCTTTGCCTTCTGCTTCTGCATCTTCGATTTCTACTGTTCTTGTCCCTACACCTTCTTTGCCTCAAGATACTTATTCTCCTGTTCTTATGTCTGCTTCTTCTCCTTCTGTTCGAAAACGAATGACAGAAACGGTTTCTAATTTGTTGTCACCATTATTTGGGTCACTGAATATGACCCCTGTTTCGGAGCGTAAGCAGAGTCGTAGTCAGCTTCCTGGTTCTGAGGAACGGGCTGTGTTGGATTTGTTGGCTCGTAAATGGATTGTAAATGCCTCAAGGTATAGTTTGCCAGCGGTTATGGATGTTTTCTTTCAGTGGGAGCCGCCTAAGCAAAGGTATGTTTTTAATGTGATGTGTATGTTTTTGCGTCAGGAATGGGAAGATAATGATTTGGGTTTGATCCCGCAGGAACTACTTGATGTTCAGTCGGATTTTGCTAAAGGGATGATAGTAGAATCTGATATTACAGACGCCGTAGAGACGATACTGGCTTTTAGATCTAGCCTTCCGCCTCAGACATTGTAAGAACCTGATTCTTCTGTTAGAAGAAAAGCGAGACAGAATCCAATGAGAGAAGTTCCCCCAATTTGGAAGGAAGGGGACCCAAACGCTAATCCAGTTATTCTGCCGCATTTTCAGCGAATATGGGTACATGTCGCTTGGAAGAGAGCAGAGGTCTTGGCTCTTAAGCAGACTTTACCTGACCCTCGTAAGAATCCTGCTGGTTATTACAAGGAGTTGTCCCAGACAGTTGAAGCGTATATTATGAATTTAGCTGACATCGATATGTTGATGGGTAATGTAGTCCCCCAACCTGTGTGGGCGAAGATTCGTCATGAGAATCATGCTGCTGAATTAGGTGATACCTGGGCGAATATTGTTGCCGCAGATGGTAGACAGGAGGGAGGTGCTAAACCTGAACCTCTAGTTTCAGAATTACCAGGTAGAATTATTAATCTGATGAAAACGATGATGCCTGCTTTACGAGTAAATTGGGATAAGTTAGCAGCATGTAAGCAGAAGAGAGACGAGAGTGTATCTGATTTCTTCACTAGGTTTGAAGAGACGTTTATTGATCATAGTGGTCAGGATATGAGTACGGAGGGTGGTCAAAGGTTGTTTGTGGATACATTTGTCTTTAATTTGCTTCCCAAGCTTTCTAATAAATTAAAGGACTCTGAGAGTTCATGGGCTGTCTCTTCGTCGGCCCAGATATTGGCTACTGCACAATATTACGAGAATAGGGATAAAGATGAGAAGGATAAAGTGGAGAAGAAAACTAAAGAGTTAAAGACGAAAGTTCTTTTGCAGCAAGCTTATCCGCCTCGTCAGAATCAGCCTCAGTTTCAGCAACCTCCACAATTTCAGAGATTGTTACAGAAGCCTGAGCCTTATGCTCAGCGATTCTTTCCTGGTCCTAATCAGTGTACTTATTGCAGAGAGGAAGGTCATTACAAGAATAGTTGCCCGGCTTTGTTGCAGCGTGCGAATGGCACATTTGGTCAGAGAGGTCGTGGTGGTTTTCAGCAAGCTCCTAAGGGTAGGGGACGTGGTGTGATCCCTCAGAATGAGCGTTCCTCTTCCCTACAGAATTCTGCGAATTATTTTGACAGACAGAATGTTCCGAGTGGTTAGTCTGCAAAGTATTATGTTGAGGATTACTATGTCGAAGGTGAGAGTTCTGGTTATAATGATAACTAGGACAGCCAAGGACAAAGAGAGGGAGTAGTGTCAGTTCCAGTAGACCAGAGTGGACCTTATGTTGAAGTGATTACATCAGGTGTGGTAGAACCTTTTCTTTTGGATACTGGTGCGATGAAGAGTTTTATTATGCACTCTAATTGTAACAACATGAAAGCCCTCCACTCAGGTGCAGAAGGTGACCCGGTCGACATCTTTCGTGAGAGCTCCGCCATATCTGACAAAAACAATCCTTTGAAGCATATATCCTGTCTTCACCTGGTTGGGCTCAGCGTGTGTTATTTCTATCGGTGTGTCTCACTTGATCATATCCATGGGAGAGTTCGAAGAGTATTCCCTCTAAAATACGTTTCTATAATCCACTGGCATCGGCATTGCCGCACCTCTGTCTCTCCCTTGAACAACCGCTCCCCCGAATATACAGTCCACAGAGTCTGATCATTCTTCGCCCTCTTCTATGTCAGCTGCCATCTACTGAGGGATGTGCAGTTTTCCGTCCTGAAGGTTTAGACGCTGCTCTTCCCTCCGATACACTGGGATATGTTGCTGTTTGCCCGGAAACCTTGGAATTGAGCAAAAATTTCATCTCTTTGATAAATTGGAGGACTTTGATGGCCACATATAATTGAATGACTGGCGCCCTGATGAAGGAACTTCCCAATGTGGCCTTTTCCCGAAACGCGCGTTGGCGCTTTCTTTTGTCTGTCTGCTGAGAATGTGGTTGCAGTTGATGGTATTTTGATGTATGTGGTGATTTTTGGATGTGTGTGTGCTTGAGGGTATGAGTGACTATTGTATATAAAATGTTTTTATTGTTCCTTGTTGCTCTGGGCTGACGTTACATGAATTACATATGTCAAGATAGTCTCTGAATAATGGAGTTTTGTATAAATATATATTTACATGACAATAAAATGATCTAATATCACCAGCTGTTCTGTGGGCAATTGTTTATATTTGAACCTATTGGTCCTTTAGAGTAATGGGAACTTCCCTTTCATGTTGTTACAATTATTGACTTCCTTGGTGGGTTGTTCCCCCGTATCCTTTAATTAGGTTCAGGGTCCCCTTTTTGTTTCTTGTAACTATTATGCACTCTAAACTTCCTGGCGCACCTTTGTCTGGCTTGACCAATGTTTCAGTAGGATTTTCAGGCGCCCCAGTTCGTAATCCGGTTTCTAGTCCTTTGTCCCTTACCATTGGCCCTCGTGAATTGGAAGCTCCACTTATTTTGACGACTGGTTGTGGTAAGAATCTGTTGGGTTTGGACTTGCTGAAAAGATTGTATGCGACATTGCATTGTTTTCCTTTGGGAGTACAACTTACCCTTGGTAAGAAAGTGATTTCTCCAATGTATTTGTCTAAGGATTGTTTGCCACTGGAATTGCGTTCGCTTCCTGATACACTTTGGGCTACAGGTCCAAATGATGTTGGTCTTTTGCAGATTCCTCCGTATGTTGTTACCCTTAAGTCAAATGCTAGGCTACCTCGTATTCCCCAATACAAGATTTCGAGCGATGGTGAGAGAGCTCTTTTAGCGATTGTCTATGATCTGGTTGAGAAGGGTGTAGTTGAGGAAACGAGAGGTAATGTGTGTAACAGTCCTGTTTTGCCTGTTCTTAAACGTACTGATGCTTCTCAGCCACCTGTGTACAGGTTTGTGATCGACCTTCGAGAGGTCAATAAGATAGTAGTGCCACAGTGTCCTGGGGTTCCTGATATCACTGCTTTGTTGACTTTGATTCCTGCTTCGGCAGCTTGGTTTTCTGTCATCGATTTGAAGAATGCTTTCTTCAGTATTCCGATTGCTGAGGAGAGTAGGGATATTTTTGGCTTCTCATTAGGAGGCCAAAGCTTCCGGTTTAAGAGAGCTCCCCAAGGTTATTGTGAAAGTCCCTCCATCTATAGTCAGGCGTTGAAAACTCAGCTTGACGGTTTTGTGTTACCTGTTGGTGCCACTCTTATTCAGTACGTCGATGATTTGTTGGTTACTGCTGATGATGAAAAGATTTGTAAAGAGGCTACTCTTTCTTTGTTGCGGTATTTGTCTGACCTTCATCATAAAGTGTCACCTTCAAAGTTGCAATATTGTCACCAAGAAGTGACCTACTTAGGTCATCTCTTGTCGAAGGAGGGAAGGAGATTGACCCCAGAACGAATTCAAGCGATTGCGCAAATGAATGTACCATCCACACAGAGAGAAGTGCGTGCCTTTTTAGGTATTACATCATATTGTAGACAGTGGATCCCCAATTTTTCCTTGCTAGTGAAACCTCTGTTGGCATTGACTCTGAAAGATACTCCGCATCCTCTTCCTTGGTCTGACGAATGTCAGAAAAGTTTTTCTGAACTACGCGATGCATTGTGTTCGGCTCCTGTGTTGGGTACTCCAGACTATAGTAAGCCTTTCACGTTGTACGTGCATGAGAGAGAAGGTTGTGCGTTGTCAGTGTTGACACAACCATTTGGGGACAAGCAGCGTCCATGCGCGTATTTTTCAGCAACGTTAGACCCAGTTGCTAAGGCGTTGCCGAGTTGTCTGAGAGCTACAGCTGCAGCGGCTGTTTCTATTCGACAGTCTGCTGGTTTGGTATTGGACAATACGTTGATTGTGATGGTCCCACATGTAGTGGATACCTTATTGAACAGGACTAAGACACAGCACCTTACTAGTGCACGTCTGTCAGGTTACGAGTTGACATTGTTGGCTAGTCATGTTCACATTAAACGATGTAATGTGCTGAATCAGCTACGTTGTTACCGATCTCTACAGAGACGGATCCTCAGGAACAGCATGATTGTTTTCTTCGTACAGAGGAAGAAACGAAAGCTAGAGTCGATCTAAGGGATACTCCCCTTACGGATGTTGATGGTACCCTATGGGTAGATGGTTCGTGTTTTAAGCTTCCGAATGGTGAAACGACTGCAGCGTATGCTATTACAACTTTACATACAGTTGTTGAGACAGCACGCATACCACAGAATTCTGCCCAAGCAGTAGAGTTAATTGCATTGACGAGAGCGTTTGTGTTGTCAGAAGGAAAGCGAGTGAATGTTTACACCAATAGTCAGTATGCGTTTGGTGTTGCCCATAGTTTTGGGCGTTTATGGAGAGAGCGTGGGTTCCTTACTTCGCCTGGGACAAAAATACAGCATGGGCAGTTGGTGAATGAACTTTTGGAATCTCTCACTCTCCCAAAGCAGATTGCAATTATGAAGTGTAGTGCGCATAAGAATGTTGTGGACGATGTTGGTCGAGGGAATGCGTTTGCAGATGAAGTTGCGAAGGAAACAGCGAAAGACATGATGAGCCTATGTATGTTG
This sequence comes from Lissotriton helveticus, assembly GCF_964261635.1. NCBI lineage: Eukaryota > Metazoa > Chordata > Amphibia > Caudata > Salamandridae > Lissotriton > Lissotriton helveticus. The sequence goes on from NC_136061.1 coordinate 310,223,016, forward strand.
CAGGCCCAGCTAATTGGGTTATGGCTGGTGGAATGTGTGAAGACACAATAGAAAGTGTGAAAACGATTCAGGCTGAAGCGACTGAGAAAGAAGTGAGTGTTTGAGAGAAACTACGGGTATGTTGGATTCGACAGGTTGTTGGGTTGAGTTGTCAGAACACCAGCGATGGTTGTTGCCAGATGCGTATGTGTTCCCAGTGGTTACAATGGCTCATGGAATGGCTCACATAAGTTCGAAGGGAATATGCAAGTTGTTGGCTCCAGTTTGGCAGAATGCTGGAATTCCGAAATGTGCAGAGAACGTGGTGAAACATTGTATGATTTGTCTGAAGTATAATCCTGGTAAGGGAACTCCAACTCCACCTGGTCATTTTGCTCCTCCAACGTATCCGTTTGAAGTGATACAGTTAGACTACATTCACATGGAGAGATGCAATAATTTGAAGTATGTCCTTGTGGTTGTTTGTGCCTTTTCCAGGTGGATAGAGGCCTACCCCCTAAAAGATAATACTGCCTTGTCTACAGCCAAGGTTTTGCTGAGAGAGTACTTCCCTAGGTATGGTTTGCCGAGAATTGTATGGTCGGACAATGGGAGTGAATTTGTGGGTCAAATTATGAAGAAAGTGTGTGCTGGATTGGGAATAAATCAAAAGTTCCATGCAGCGAATCACCCCCAGTCTGCTGGACTTGTTGAATGTTACAATGGTACCTTGAAGCTGAAATTAGCTAAGGTACAAGCGAGCACTGGTCTTACATGGCCGGATGCCTTGCCGTTGGCTCTTTTGTCAACAAGGACGACTATGCATTCTCGAGTGGGACTTAGTCCGTATGAAATTGTGTTTGGTCGTCCTGCGAATGTTTGGGGTGTGCCTCGTCCTAAAGAATACAGCAGTATTGAGTACCCTATGTTGGTGGATTACTTACATGACTTGACTGCTAAATTGCGTGTTCTCCACCAACAGGTCTATGACAGTTTGCCGACAGCTACTACAGATCCAGGACATTCAATCCAACCTGGTCAATACATCCTCGTCAAGAACTTTCAGCGTACCAAGAACTTGGAACCTAGATGGACTGGTCCCTACTTAGTTCTTCTGGTCACTAGAACTGCTGTTAGAGTAGCTGGTAAAAAGAACTGGGTGCATACCACCCATACGAAAAAAGTTCCTTTGCCTTTACCGTATGAATAGTGGGTGAGGGGAGGTATAGCCGATTCTGAACGTGAAAAAAACCCTAGATTTGTTCCATTTAGTGATGCTCATTTGACATGGACACGGTCAGAACGCGAGGATGATGATGTTCTGCAAGCTGCTGTGCCTCCTCATCTAAAGATTGACACCACCAATCCGGAACTTTTGTTTAAGGATCCAACTGTACCTAATAAAGAACGCTACGATCTAAGACCGCGAAAGACTGTACATATGGACAAATACACGTGAAACTGGATTTGTTTTTTATATAGTGAATTACACCTTGTCAGATCAAGAGACTTTTTTGCTTTTTCCTTTTTCGAGTCACCATCCGGACTCAGCTGCAGGGTCACGGTAGGAAGTTCTTAAGGGGTGAGCCACGTATTGACACAAGGTCTGTGGTTCAGGGTCGTTAGTGCGATCTTGGCGCACACTTAAGTGAAGAAGGAAAATTTCCGTGAGCAGTACGTTAGAGGATGGAGTTTCTTGGGTCTGAGAAAGGTGTTGAGAAAAGTGGTTTCAAAATGAAAATGTGTACATTGGTTCGTAGCAAATGTTTTTTAATAATGTGTTTTCTTATGCTTGTGAATATTACGTTAGCTTGTGTGGGTTGGATTTTCTATGTCACACAATTGCCACTTACATCTACCTCCCAACCTATTCTTTCTTTTTCTACTGCATCTCCACATGAGTTTCATAATTTACCTGAACATGAACAGACACGAAGATCCGAATTTGTGAATAATTTGTTTATACAGATGTTGCATCAGCATCAGCTAGTCATAAATACCACGAATTGTTGGGTGTGTGGTCTTATGCCACATACTACAGACAAGAGAATGCCATATTTGGTTTTGCCTTTTTCACCTAATGGGTCAGTTTGGGCACTCCAATCAATGTTTATCTATGCGAATGAAGCCTCTTCTGTACATTCTGTCAAAGACAATGCAAGTAATAATGCCTTGATACGGGGAATAGTTGATATGATTAGAGATATCGATGCGTATAATGCTATCCCTAAAGATGAGGTACGAGCATATGTCGGTTGGAATAAGACGACATATAGTGTTAGCTTGACGGAGAAAGAAAGGCAGCGAAGGTCTCCTCCTATTTGGATTATAACCCACCGAGGTCATCTTTGTTTGCAAAGTAATGGTCAGAATCCGAGAGCTCAGTTTGGTAAGAGTGTGTGTGTTCACACATACGTTTATACGTCCCAGAAATCTCCTCCGTTCGTGCCAGCTAAAGGCACGTATTTTGTCTGTTATGATAGAGCATACACATGGTTGCCATCTGATTTTTCCGGCACATGTTACGTGGCATTTTTGCTTCCCCCTACATACACTGCTGTTTCTGATTACCATAAGACAAGATATGGTAGAGGTGTAATCGATGCGAAAGATACTATCGCACATGAAGCTGGAGACTTCTTTAAGGGTTTCCTACCCTTTTGGGGTCCTATGGCTAATAGTAGGAATATTCGTCAGCTTACGAGAGTGGTTGAGGCCACTATAAATGAGACTGCAGGTGCTCTTAGCAATATTACAGCGGAGCTTCAAGCGGATCGCCTTATGACATTACAGAACCGTTTTGTTTTAGATATTATACTTGCAGATAGAGGTGGGGTATGCAAATTGATTAGATCTAGTTGCTGCGTTTTCATACCAGATAATGCCCCGACAGTGTACCTAGCCATCTCTAGACTACATAAGATCTCTGAGTCTATTCATGTGGACGAAGGAGACTGGTCGTTGATGGGATGGTTATGGGAATTGTTGTCCAAATGGGGATGGAAGATTCTGATGTTCCTTGGTATGGCGTTAGCTATCCTTTTCTCGTGTTGTTTATGCATCCAGTGTGGTCCCGCCATTTGTAGTCTTTGTGCTACGATCTGTGTGAGAAGACCAGTCCCGAGAGAAGTGAAGGATAATAAGATGATGTTACAGCAACACCTTGATGACCCGTTGAGAATAGATATATACCTAGATTCAGATTGACATGAGTTTAGGCTATTGCCTACGTAATGGCAAAAGGAGGGCCTGAGGTTCTGTGATATTGCGTGCTTTTAAAGTGCACGACTTTCTTTTCTAAACATGGGTTTTTGCCATGCGTCGCGACTGCCATCTGGTGTTGCCTTTTACGTAGGCCTCAGAAGTTAGTCTGCGAGCAAAGCAGTCTGACCTTTTATGGGTCATGTGTACATTAACTAAGGTTTCCTTCGTGCGCTGGAGTTAATTTCAGAAGCTGGCCTTAAACCTGGAATTGACCCTGCCAAGCCAATTTCCCTGCAAGATCGTTATCCACTTTCCCAATCACCATTCAAGACATTTGTTAAATTTTAAGTTTCTTTACGTTTCTGTTATCTTGCACATTATCTGAAACTACTTTTCTTTACTGTTTCTTCATTTCATGGGTTACACTTTCAATTAAGGGTTTGTGCGGGCCTTCCAGATTATTATTTAGATATGCCTAAATATTGACTTGTGGGTTGGGACACTGTAAAATGAGCTTTACTATATGATGCTGTGTGATGTCATGTATTTTCTATTGGTTGAATTTTGGTGCAGGGGCGTGCATTTTAAATGTACCTTTTTGTGTATAAATAGGGATGTCTCACCTTAGTAAAATTGAGCAGTTTCTTGGGTTGTACACCGTGTTGTGTTACTGGGATTTCTGCTACTAGCTGCAGCTAATAAATGTGATCTCTGACGCCACCTAGAAGTATTCCGTGTCTCTGTATACCAAGGCAAGGGAACCCAGAGGACTTTGGGCGTGTCCCTGGCGCCGCTGGGTACTTGAAATCCCAGTTCTTCACGTCCGAGTCGCGTAGTACGATCTGCATTCCGTGAATCCGTCCGAATCGTCGCGATCGTACGTATTGCAAGGCTGAAACCTTGAACCGTACGACTCGTACACATGCCGTACGACCCGACGAGTACGATCCGGACCGCGGTATGAGGACGCGATTCGTACGGTCCACGTCAGGTAAGGGCGAGTCGTACGGAAAAGCACACAAACACATACACACCGTATGGTCCGTACACCCCATGATCGCAGGGGTACGGTACGTCCTCGGAAAACGGCACCGGGAAACTCAAGAGGGAGAACTGCTACGATAAGGTGTACCCGCCTTTCGTGTTTGTTGACAACGTCACGTATTTGAAGTTACCTGTCAATCCTCTCCTCCCGGTTTACACTTTGTGCTTTATTTAAGAGACTTATCCGGTCTCGGAGTGCGACTTCACTCACCCAGTGAAACTCCGCCTTACAGGATCCTTTGAATACACTTATCCGAGGTGGCCTTTGCACCTCACCTATTAGGCCCTGAAGATTCGCAGTCTGTTTCCCTGCGATGAAACACGTGTTGGCCTACCTAAAGGAACAATAAACGAAACTCTTTCGTACCAACAACGGATTACATCCTGATTTTCCTTCCCTATTTTGTCTGAAAAATGATTACCGACAATTGATCTACTTGAATGAGTTGGATGTTGTTCTAAATTTTCCCTCATACTGAGCGAATTGACAGTGTTGTTACCATACACCTTAATTACACTTCTGTACGAGTGCAGGGGCATTGTGGTTTTCTTCTTGTTCTAGTATGTACCAAGCTTGGTCCATCGTGGAGCGGTTGTGAGGTTTTACCGTTCGCCCCATTGCCTGTACCAACTATTGAATACCTTTGTTTCAAACTTTAACTTTACGGACACTCTGGTTGTGCGCCTTGTAATTCTGGAATACCCAAAAAAAAAACTCAGTTGCCAGTACCCCGCATGATTGCAGGGGTACGGTGCGTACCCCCCATGATCGCAGGGGTACGGTGCATACCCCTGCAATCATGGGGTATACGCATTGTACCCCATGTACGATGGGTGTACGCACCGCACCCCATGTACGCTGGGTATACGCACCGTACACCATGTACGATGAGTGTACGCACCGTACCCCATATACGATGGGTGTATGCACCGTACCCCATGTACGCTGGGTGTACGCACCGTACCCCATGTACGCTGGGTGTACGCACCGTACCCCATGTATGATGGGTGTACGCACCGTATCCCATGTACGATGGGTTACGGTACGTACACCCATCGTATATCGTATGGGGTACGGTGCATACATCCATTGTACATGGGGTACGGTGCGTACATCCCTCGTACATGGGGTACGTGCGTACACCCATCGTACATGGGGTACGGTGTGTACACCCCATGATCGCAGGGGTACGCACCGTACCCCTGCGATCATGGGTGGTATGCACCGTACCCGGAGGGGTCATTCCGTACCTGTTTCGGCGTGAACTCTGCTTTTACGGCTGTTTTCAGCTCCCGTAGAAAAAGGGTTGTACGGTGCGTACTCGACACGTATCGTACTTGCTGGGTCGTAAAAACCAGCCGCGAACCGTACGGATGTCATGTACAGCGGGTTCCGAGGGAGAATCGTACGGAGATTAGAGTAGTACGGTCTCTGTATGACTTGTACGGAGTATGGCTCCTGGTACGAATCGTACTTCGTCGTACGTACGGGGGACATTGCAGGGTACGATTTGTACGGGAAAAATGCTCCGAACGGCTATTTGGAGCGGTTTTTCCCAAATCGGAATAGGCCCCCAGGTCTTTATAAAATGGCAGTGTACCCATTCAGGAGACATAATGCCTTCCTTTTACCATCTGCTCTTAGAAGGCGGTAAAGGGACAGTAGGCGACAGTGACAGGAAAAGCTCCAGGAGATAGCAGAGGCCGTGGTTTGGTGGGGGCCGTGGTGTGGGGGAGGGGTCTTCCATGTTCCTTCTTTCCATGAGAGAGGGTCTGCTTAGAGACGCGACCCTAGGCAATGCTGCTCTTGCAGCCAAAGCCCCATGTAAATTTTTCGGCCAGCTTTTCCACCCTACACCTTGTTATCCACCTCAACTGCACATGTATCCTACTCTCCACCCTACACCCTCTTACCCGCCCCAACTGCATATGTATCATGCTCACCACCCTACACCCTCTTACTCACCCCAACTGCATATGTATGCGGCTCTCCACCCTACACCCTCTTACCCCAACTGCATATGTATCCTGCTCTCCACCCTACACCCTCTTACCCACCCCAACTGCATATGTATCCTGCTCTCCACCCTCCACCCTCTTACCCACCCCAACTGCATATGTATCCTTCTCTCCACCCTACACCCTTACCCACCCCAACTGCATATGTATCCTGCTCTCCACCCTACATCCTCTTACTCACCCCAACTGCATATGTATCCTGCTCTCCACCCTACACCCTCTTACCCACCCCAACTGCATATGTATCCTGCTTACCACCCTACACCCTCTTACTCACCCAACTGCATATACATTCTGCTCACCACCCCTACACCCTCTTACCAACCCCAACTGCATATGTATCCTGCTCTCCACCCTACACCCTTTCCCCCCCCAACTGCATATGTATCCTGCTCACCACCCTACACCCTCTTACTCACCCCAACTGCATATGCATCCTGCTCACCACCCTTACACCCTCTTACCCACCCCAACTGCATATGTATTCTGCTCACTACCCCTACACCCACTTACTAACCCCAACTGCATATATATCCTGCTCGCCACCCTACACCCTCTTACTCACCCCAACTGCATATATATCCTGCTCACCACCCTACACCCTCTTACTCACCCCAACTGCATATGTATGCGGCTCTCCACCCTACACCCTCTTACTCACCACAATTGCATATGTATCCTGTTCACCACCCTACACCCTCTTACTCACCCCAACTGCATATGTATCCTGCTCACCACCCCCACACCCTCTTACTCACCCCAACTGCATATGTATGCGGCTCTCCACCCTACACCCTCTTACTCACCCCAACTGCATATGTATGTGGCTCTCCGCCCCACACCCTCTTACCCAACCAAACTGCATATGTATCCTGCTCATCGCCCTACACCCTCTTACTCACCCAACTGCATATACATCTTGCTCACCACCCCTACACCCTCTTACCAACCCCAACTGCATATGTATCATGCTCTCCACCCTACACCCTTACCCACTCCAACTGCATATGTATCCTGCTCACCACCCTACACCCTCTTACTCACCCCAACTGCATATGCATCCTGCTCACCACCCTTACACCCTCTTACCAACCCCAACTGCATATGTATCCTGCTCACCACCCCTACACCCTCTTCCTAACCCCAACTGCATATGTATCCTGCTCACCACCCTACACCATCTTACTCACCCCTACTGCATATGTATCCTGCTCACCACCCTACACCCTCTTACCCACCCCAACTGCATATGTATCCTGCTTACCACCCCCACACCCTCATACTCACCCCAACTGCATATGTATCCTGCTCACCACCCTACACCCTCTTACTCACCGCAACTGCATATGTATCCTGCTCACCACCCCCACACCCTCTTACTCACCCCAACTGCATATGTATGCGGCTCTCCACCCTACACCCTCTTACTCACCCCAACTGCATATGTATGTGGCTCTCCGCCCCACACCCTCTTACCCAACCAAACTGCATATGTATCCTGCTCATCGGCCTACACCCTCTTACTCACCCCAACTGCATATGCATCCTGCTCACCACCCTTACACCCTCTTACCAACCCCAACTGCATATGTATCCTGCTCACCACCACCACTCACCACCCCTACACCCTCAGAGCGATCTATAAATGCCTTAAATAAATAAATAAATAAAAGTATCCTGCTCACCACCCCCACACCCTCTTACTCACATCAACTGCATATGTATGTGGCTCTCCACTCTACACCCTCTTACTCACCCCAACTGCATATGTATGTAGCTCTCCACCCTACACCCGCTTACCCAACCAAACTGCATATGTATCCTGCTCACCGCCCTAGAACCTCTTACTCATCCCAACTGCATATGTATATTGATAACCACCCCCACACTCTCATACTCACCCCAACTGCATATATATACTGATAACCACCCCCACACTCTCTTACTCACCCCAACTGCATATGTATGCGGCTCTCCACCCTACACCCTCTTACTCAACCAAACTGCATATGTATCCTGCTCACCGCCCTACACCCACTTACCCACCCCAACTGCATATGTATACTGTTCACCACCCCCACACTCTCTTACTCACCCCAACTGCATATGTATGCAGCTCTCCACCCTACACCCTCTTACCCAACCAACTGCACATGTATCCTGCTCACCGCCCTACACCCTCACCTGCATATCTATCCCTCCCACCCCTCCACCTTCCAGCCCCACCCCGGCTGCATAGGCATGCCTCTCCCCACTCTGCAACTTCCACCCCACCTCAGCTGCATTTGCATCCCTCTCACTACTCTCCACCTTCAAACCCCAATCCAGCTGCAAATGCACCCCTCTCACCACTCTGCAACCTCCACTCCTGCCCCAACTGCCTATGCATCCCTCTCACCAACCTGCAACATCCACAACACAATTCACAGCGTTATATGTATGCCTCTCTCCCACCAAACTGCAACTCCACCCCACATGCACACCTCTCTCCCAGCCTCTGGCCCGTGCAGGTGTGCAGATAAGGGAGGTGGACCTGGGTTGCCAAGTGGGGGTGGGGGGTTTTGATGGATAATAACGAGGGAAAATTAATTAATTATTACATTTTCCCTCGTCATCGTCTGTCAAAATACCCCCCACCCGGCACACCACCCTACACCCTCTCCTACATATGCACCCCTCCCACCCCCTTCAGCCCCAAGCCAGCTGCACATGCATTCCTCTCATCAACCTGTACCCTCAACACCCCGCCCCTCCAGCTGCATATACATCCCTCTAGCCACCCTGCACCCTCACTCCAGCTTCATATGCATTACTCTCACCATCCTTATGCCCCACCTCAGCTGCCTATGCATTCCTCTCACCAACCTGCACCATCCATATCTCAATTCCCAGCTGCATGTGCATCCCTCTCTCACCACCCCGCCCTGCAAATCCACCCCATATGCATGCCTCTCTCCACCCTGCACCTTCAGCCCCACCCCAGCAGGATATGCATCCCTCTCACCACCCCACACCCTCGCCTGTATATGAATCCCTCCAACCTCCTCCATCTTCAGCCCCATCCCAGCTGCATAAATATCTCTCAGGCACCACTACCAACACTCCTGCTGCCTATGCACCCTCTCACCACCCTGCACCTTCACATGCATCCCTCTCTTCACCCTACACCATCACCTGCATATACATCCCTCCTACCCCCTCCACCCTCCAGCCCCACCCCAGCTGCACATGCATTCCTCTCACCAACCTGTACCCTCCACACCCTGCCTCATCAGCCACATATGCACCCCTCTCATCACCCTGCACCTTCACATGCATCCCTCTCTTCACCCTCACCCTCACCTGCATATACATCCCCATCCCCTCCAACCTCCAGCCCCACACTAGTCACATATGCATTCCTCTCACCAACATCCACGCTCCAGCCTAGCTGCATATGCATCCCTCTCACCATCCACACCCTTACCTGCATATGCATTCCCCACCCCCTCCACCCTCCAGCCCACACCAGTCGCATATGCCTCCCTCCCTCGCCCCACCCTCCAGCCCCTCCCAGCTGCATATGCCTCCCTCTCTCTCACCACCCTCCAGTCCCACTCCAGCTCCATATGCCTCCCTCTCTCTCACCACCCTCCAGCCCCACCCCAGCTCCATATGCCTCCCGCTCTTTCACCACCCTCCAGCCCCACCCGTTAGTTGCATATGCCTCCCTCTCTCTCACCACCCTCCAGCCCCACCCCAGCTCCATATGCCTCCCGCTCTTTCACCACCCTCCAGCCCCACCCGTTAGTTGCATATGCCTCCCTCTCTCGTCCCACCCTCCAGCCCCACCCAGCTGCATATGCCTCCCGCTCTCTCACCACCCTCCAGCCCCACCCGTTAGTTGCATATGCCTCCCTCCCTCGCCCCACCCTCCAGCCCCACCCCAGCTCCATATGCCTCCCTCTCTCTCACCACCCTCCAGCCCCACCCGTTAGTTGCATATGCCTCCCTCTCTCTCACCACCCTCCAGCCCCACCCCAGTTAGTTGCATATGCATCCCTCTCTTGCCCCACCTCCAGCCCCACCCCAGCTCCATATGCCTCCCTCTCTCTCACCATCCTCCAGGCCCACCCCAGCTCCATATGCCTCCCTCTCTCTCACCACCCTCCAGCCCCACCCCAGTTAGTTGCATATGCATCCCTCTCTTGCCCCACCTCCAGCCCCACCCCAGCTCCATATGCCTCCCTCTCTCTCACCACCCTCCAGCCCCACCCCAGTTAGTTGCATATGCCTCCCTCTCTCGTTCCACCCTCCAGCCACACCCAGCTGCATATGCCCCCCTCTCTCTCACCACCATCCAGCCCCACCCCAGTTAGTTGCATATGCCTCCCTCTCTCTAACCGCCTTCCAGCCCCACCCAGCTGCATATGCCCCCCTCTCTCTCACCACCATCCAGCCCCACCCCAGTTAGTTGCATATGCCTCCCTCTCTCTCACCACCCTCCAGCCCCACCCCATCTCCATATGCCTCCCGCTCTTTCACCACCCTCCAGCCCCACCCGTTAGTTGCATATGCCTCCCTCTCTCGCCCCACCCTCCAGCCCCACCCAGCTGCACATGCCTCCCGCTCTCTCACCACCCACCAGCCCCACCCGTTAGTTGCATATGCCTCCCTCTCTCTCACCACCCTCCAGCCCACCCCAGCTTCATATGCCTCCCTCTCTCTCACCACCCTCCAGCCCCACCCGTTAGTTGCATATGCCTCCCTCTCTCGTTCCACCCTCCAGCCACACCCAGCTGCATATGCCCCCCTCTCTCTCACCACCCTCCAAGCCCACTCCAGCTCCATATGCCTTCCTCTCTCTCACCACCCTCCAGCTCCACCCCAGCTGTATATGAATCCCTCTCACCACCCCACACCCTCACCTGCATATACACCCCTCCAACCTCCTCCATCTTCAGCCCCCACCCCAGCTGCATAATAATCCCTCTCACCAACCTCCACCCCAACTCTCCTTCTGCATATACACCCCTCTCACCACCCTGCACCCTCACCTGCATCCCTCCCACTCCTCCACTCCCCAGCTGCACATGCATTCGTCTCATCAACCAGTACCCTCCACACCCCGCCCCTCCAGCTGCATATGCAGCACTTTCACCACCTTTAAGCCCCACCCCAGCCGCATATGCCTCCCTCTCTTTCACCACCCTCCAGCCCCACCGCAGTTGCATATGCATCCCTCTTTATCACAACCCTGCACCTCCACCCCCAGGGCTTTAAGTGGGCCGTGTCTCTTCGGGTCTGAGCACTGGCAATTTTTTAACCCCTTGTCCGTGGCGAGAATTCCGCTGGGGGGTGGTGAGTTGTGAGTACGGCGCTGCTATACTCGTGACGGAACCACGCCGTCATGAGCCACGGGCGGCGGGTGCTCATGACGGCGTGGTTCCGTTATGTCCCCCGCCCGCTCATTATTTCATCTGCACAGGCTGTGTGGGCGGAGCGGCCGCAGCATGACGGAACCACGTCGTCATGAGCACACGCCGCCTGTGGCTCATGATGGCGTGGTTCCGACATAAGCAGGCAAGGGGTTAAAGGAGGCCTCAAAACGGGTTTCTATCGGGCTTTGTTTTGTACCCTGACAGAGGCGGTCTGTTTTTTTCCGGACTGCAGTGACGCAGGCACATCGATGTGCGCTGCTCACACTGCTTACTTCTCATTAGTGTTGAAGTTATGGCATGACATCATGCTAGGTGAGTGTTATAGGGGAAGGGAAATCCTTTAAAGAGTCCAAGGTGAGTGTTATAGGGGAAGGGAAATCCTTTAAAGAGTCATTTTCTCTCTGGATTTTCCTTCTCTCTATGAAACTCAGGAGCAGCAACATTGTCGTGGTGTCAACAGGGTTTTAAATGGAAGCTTTTTCAATATCATATACAAGGCATAGTTGCTGCTTATTTATCTTATGCAACTTACAACCATTGACAAAGTCAATAGTAATGACTTATAGGTATGATGTTACTTGTATCATATCTGCATGAAAGAAACAGCAAAATACAAGTTGGGCAGCACACTATGCTGGATGCTAAGCAAAGATTTTTTTTTAGCTGATGTGTTTTAAGCCACGCACTTAATTACATTGGCCACGCCCCTTTCAGAGACCCCCTCTTATTTCATCCCACGTAAAGCCCTGTCCACCCCATATGCACCCCTCACCACCCTGCACCTCCACCCCATATGCACCCCTCTCTCTCACCACCCTGCACCCTCACCCCAGCTGCATATGCACCCCCCTCAAAGTTCTCTCTTTAAGTACTTGGGGGCAGATTTACAAGCCGCCCACGCCTCTTTTACGCCGCCGTTGCGTCACTTTTAAGATGCAGCGGCGGCGCAAAAGATGCGCCACGGTGCGGGGTATTTACAACGTGACGCATCTCCCAGATGCGTCACGTTGTAAAGCCCTGCGCTAGAAGGAGGCATTTCATCGCAGGGGGGGGGGGGGGTGTTCCGGTGCAGGAACACCTCCCAAAAGTGGCTGAGTGAAATCACTTTTGGGCCCATGCTGCGTCAAAACCCTGCGCCTGCTTGAAGCAGGCGTAAGGATTGACGCAGCATTGTGGAGATAGGGTCCCCCAGAGCATTGCAGCTGGAGCTGCATCGCGCTTGCGACGCAACTCCAGCAATGCACCACTTTTACAGCACAGATGCTTGACGCATCTGTGCCGTTTTCGCCCCATGGTGCACCGCATTGTAAATGCGGCGCATCCAAGGTGGCGGAGCTACGGCGCACAATAACTGGCGCATCCCTGCTGATATGCAGGGATGCACCAGTTATTGTAAATCTGCCCCTTGGTGTTGTCCAGTCATCACAGCTGTCATTGAGTGACGTCTAGAGCGGCACCTTCAGAAGGTCCTCTGCTTTCTTAAGGTGTGTGTCGATTCGAGGCCGTCAGTGCCGCTCCGGGAGGCCCTCGTGCCCTGCCCCGCCCTTGCTATAAACGCAGGGCTCCACGACCATTGTATGCTGTCTGCGGCGTCCCTTCCTCGTCTGATCTCCAACCATCAGAAGCAAAGAAAAGGCCATTCAGAAGCCAATGACAAGGAAGAGATCAGCAGTAATGACCTTGGCAGACAAAGGGTGGCTGATGACTCCTCCAATTCACACCCGTGCCACTGTCTGCCTGCACAATAAGACACCATCACTTTACCGTAAACACGTGACAGGGCAGAACGAGGTCTTGAGAGACGTTCCCTGCGGATATTCTCGAGTGCAAGCCCAGCTGATGTGCGCAGCGACAGAACTGAGAGTCAGACCAGGGAATGAGATTACCGAAGTAGGCATCATCCACGCTGGATATGCGCACGCGCACAACGATGACGCCTGCATGTGAGTGCTTCTTTTATGATCTATTGCTCCTTACAACACCAAATTGAAATGGACGTACGGAGTATACCGGTTGCAACTATTTTTTTACCCACCAAAAAGTAATATGTAAATATACCAAGGAAATGAGAAGAAAAAATAAATATGTATAAGTACAGACGAGGATGTTTAAAAAAATAAATACGATCAACAGCCTTAACTACAGTTTACATTTTGACCTGTGTGGTCAAGAGATGTAACGAATGAGTTTGCTTCACTGCGCCTTCACACGCATGATGCCTTTATAAACAGCAGGAGTGAAGATATAGGCTCAGATTTACTGTGCGTTTATGCAGGTGAGTAGTATAAGGGGATACCTTTACTCATCACTTAAAAGTGACAAGCCCCACGCCCCTGAAATGACATAGAAATGACGTAGATGGGTGTGTGAGAGTCCTCCCTGGAACTGAAGTCTGTGTGGGATGTGTCGTGTGCTGTGAGAGCATGTGCGCACATTTAGAGTTCCTAGCTCCAATTGCCTCATTTATGAGGCCGTGCGTCACTTTTACGCCGCTGGTGCGTCACTTTTTGTGACGCACCAGCAGCGTAAATAATGTGCCTTGTTGCACCATATTTACAAAGAGACACATCTAGGTAGATGCGTCACTTTGTAAACCTCTGCGCCACATTTTACCTGCGCCATGTATAATGTGTGAAAGGGGGGCGTATTGACGCAAGGAAGGGTCGTAGAAGTGATGCAGTGAAATCTATGTGATTTCACTGTGTCACTTTTAGGACGCCATTGCGTTAAAATCTTGCGCCTGCCTCACAGCAGGCGTAAGACTGGCGCAGGCCCTTTCACATGGGGCTTGCCCCATGTGAAAGGACACATTGCTGGAGTTGCGTCACTTTTGTGACACACTCCAGCAATGCGTCACTTTTGCGCTTACAGATACGTCAGAAATACTGACGTATCTGTAACTCCTTGCAACATGATGTGTCATATATTAAATATGACGCATCATTGGTGTCGCAAGGAGTGCGCAGTGAAAAGTGACGCATCGCTGTTTTCACGCAGCGGTGCGTCACTTTTCATAAATGAGGTCCCTAGTATTTAGGGTTGTGTACAAGTGTGGCCCTAGCTGGGTGTGTGCAAAAGTGACTGAGCCTAAGAGGGCATACCTGGGCATGTTCAAAAACAGGTCTGCAATGTTTTGACAGATGGGTCCCTCAGCAAGAGGAGTTGAGAATAACAGCCAGCCCAAGTCCCCAGCCCTCAGCCTCGTGCCTGCCTGACCCAGAGTGTTGGTTAAATGAAGGTTAAAAAAAATCATCAGGCATGGAGCAGCGCTGGTGGGTCACTCCTTAGAGTCCAGTCTCTAAAAACTATCAGTCATAGTGGTATTGATGAGGGAAACTTTTGTAAAGGGCAGATAAGTGTGTCCAGCACATGCGTTTCATGCACCATATGACCAGACTGGAGCAAGAAGGATGTATCCCAGCTTAGAGCAATACATCCAAAAAACTGTAAGATAGAGAGGGCTTGATGCAGGAACCCTGTGTAAAGGTCAGACAGGTGTCCAGTACGCCCTAGGCTATTACATGCACCATATGACTAGACTGAAGTAATGAGGGTGTATCCCATCATAGAGCAGGGCATTTAAAAAACTGCAAGGCAGCATTACCATGACTCAGTAAAAACTTGTAACGGTCAGATAAGTGCGGCCAGCACACCGAAGGGGTTTCATGCAGTTTTCTATGGAAGTTGCTACCACCATCCATATTATCTTTGCTGTCCTGCCTGGTAATGCATACTTCAAATAATGGCCTTTTAACTGCTGTTTTGTGTGCTTTCACACTAACAAGGAGGTGATGCTTAGTGAAACCAAAACCCTCAACACCTATTTGTGCTGAAACACCCTCCTGTACCATGTATAAAAAGGCCACCCCAAGCCCAACTCTACACACCACAGTTCCCAAAACAGCCACAAATCATCTATGTTTATGTTTGGGGACCTTAAGGAGAAAAAGAATGGCTCAGAATAACCGGTCGCAGAATGGTGCTGCATGCTGTGTCTGCTGCAGGTAAATAACTAAGGGTGGCACATTGATACGTCCTAAGGTATTAAGAGTGTGTTTAAAGTATTGAGAGAATACATTTAATGTGAATAATGAGATTGGTATAGGGGTGGCAAAGGTTTGCGTCCTTAAAGCTTTAAATAATGTTTACTGCATAGTGGTTGTGTGTTTAATGTGAGTAATGTTAGAGGACTTGGGAGCAGTATAATGTTGTAGTTTTAAATGTCCCTTAATGAAATGGGGTATTGTATTTAATGTGAATAATGTTGGTTGTTTTGTAGGGGCAGGGGGGGCCTCTTTCACTGTCCTAATGTTTTAATTAATGTTTAGAGCAATGTGGTTGTGTATTTAAGGTGAATGACACTACAGCTTTTCAGTATGCACAAGGATGAAACCTTAAGATTTTTACAGTGCCTAGAAACATTTATACAGGATACACTGTTGTTTTTTTTCATTTCAACATGTTTTATTTATTTTTATACAAGAACACATTAGCAATTCTGTTACAGGGTTAGCATAGGTTGTGCCAATCACAGTTTGTACATCTGTGTCCTGAGACATTATGACACATTTATTTAGCTAACTTCACATGACGTTATTTAGGGGGTCCAGAGGCTGCAAAATATCCTAAACAATTTAGCAATAAAAACATTGGTTTAAGTACCCACCCACTTGTGACCTTTGTGAGGAATCTCAAGGCTGGGGTGCTGGTTGTTGCACCTACGGCTGACCCAGGACCATCTTTCCTTCAGGAAGCAACTCAAGACCTGGCTCTTCGAGCAGTAGCAGCACCCCCCCCTCCACCCAGCGCCTTCAGACTCTTGCGGGTGAGTAGTGCGCTTTACAAATGTGCTTGATTTGATTGATTGATTCTCATGGCATTCGGAGGCCAAGGCCTGGCTCTGGTGGTAGTGAACTGACTGTGGCGCAGATGGTGTCTCCCGTACTGGTGTCCATGGTCTTATGTAGGAGGCCCAAAATGGTCACGTTGGTGCTCTGGCGCCTGTTAAGGTTGGTAGGAGGTTACGGTGTGGGTTGAGGTCCAAATCATGGGTATTCAACACCCCAGAGTCTACTTCCATGTTGCTGGGGCTCTGAGTTGTGGCAAAAACCAAAGGGGATGATGGACGGAATGTTGGCACAGGGTCAGACTGATTTGCATATGACCATGTCTGAACTGGGGTGGTGGAGTGAGCTAAAGAATGATGATGGATTAAACCCAGATCAGTTGACTGGGGGTGAGGGCTTGCAATGTTCAACACTCCATCCATCATCCCCTTTGGTTTTGCTAATTTTGCCCTAAGTTGGCAGGGTATGTCCAGCCGTGGGTCCCTTGCTCACTTGGCCACTGGATTCAAGATAGCCTAGCTGATGAGGGTTATGAACCCGAAAATGGTCCCAGGATGCTTGTTTCTGGTCGAGGGAACACATGGCTTGGCAGTTCGGGCTAGACTGTTCCCATGAGGCACAGGGTCAGACTGATTTGCATATGGCCATGTCTGAACTGAGGTGGCGGAGTGAGCTAAAGAATGATGAGGGATTAAACTCAGATCAGTTGACTGGGGGTGAGTGCTTGCTATGTTCAACACTCCGTCCATCATCCCCTTTTGTTTAGCTAATTTCACCCTAAGTTGGTAGGGTATGCCCAGACGTGGGTCACTTGCTCACTTGCTCACTTGGCCGCTGGATTCAACATAGCCTGGCTGATGAGGGTTATGAACCCGAAACCGGTCTAGGATGCTTGATTCCGGTCCAGAGAAGACATAGCTTGGCAGTTTGGGCTGGACTGTTCCAATGGGGTACAGGGCAGACTGATTTGCATATAGCCATGTCTGAACTGGGGTGGTGGAGTGACTTAAAGAATGATGATGGATTAAACCCAGATCAGTTGACTGGGGGTGAGTGCTTATAATGTTCAACACTCTGTCCATCATCGCCTTTGGTTTTGATCTGAGTTGTGGCCCAAATAGTGAAAGTTCAGCAGTGGGGCCTGAGGCACAAGGCTTCTGTTGTAGCCCCAGAGCCCTCTGAGGTCCTGGCAGGGTTCTTGAAGATGTATGCAGCAGGGGCCGAGGTGTTGGAATGTGGCAGCCCAGAATTATTAAAAGTAAAAACCCCCAGAGTCCTCTGAGGTCTGTGAGGGACTCTGGGGCCGTGTGCGGCATGGTCCGCATAGTGGGGATCGGATGCCCCAGGATTAAAAAAATAAAATACTCCAGAGCCCACTGTGGTCCATGTGGGGTTATAGGGCCTTGTGCTACATGGGCCAGTGTGGGGCCCCAGGATTTTTAAAGTACAAGACCCCAAATCCCGTGGCAGTCCGATGTGGCTCTGGGGGATGGTTGGAGCGAGAGTCAGTGTGGCCTATGAGACCGATGTCCCAGGTCTAGCATTTCAGGCCTGAGCCCTCTTTTCCTGTGCAGGGCTGGAGATTGGTGGGAGCTATCAGCCTCCGGCGACCCTTGCCACCCCAGAGCAGGCAGTAGCCATGCGCTGCTCTGGGGGCTGTGGAGGGCGTGTGTCCCGATCCAATGGGACCTCAAACTACAGCAGCCCATTCCAACCCCATTAGAGACCCCTGCAGTCCCAACGGTGCTCTGGGAGCTGTGTCCCGGTGTTGGCGGGAGCAGCAGAGCCATCATGTGCTGCTGTATGGCAATTAATGATACAGAAAAGGGGGTGGTGATGAACAGAGTGTCTGAATTAAGCAGACCTCTCTTACCCAGTCCAAAGATCAGGGCTTGATCCATCACCGTTATTTATCTCACTGCCCCATCCCAGCTCAGAACCTGGCTATATGCAAATTAGTCTGTCCCTGGCCCAGTGCATCATGGGAACAGGGCAGACCAAACTACCAAGCCAATTCTTCACCAGAAAGGAGACAAGCTACCGGGGCAATGAGCTAAAAAACGGTGTTGGATTTAGCCCTGATCTCTTGACTGGGTGAGAGTATTCTGCTTAATTCAGAGACTCTGTCCATCACCACCCCTTGTTGTAAGTATGGCAATTAATGGCGGCTGGGGCAACCTTCCTCAGCTGATACGAAGGCATGCCCAGCACCCAGTGGTATGGAGAAAACCGTGAAAATTAGTTTTATTTTCAAACAGAATTGAAAGCTTATTGTCAGGCAGAAGTAATGATCCAGCGAAAAGCCTGCAAGCTCTTCAGAGATGTTGTGTTACCAATGACTAAGAAGGTAAAGGTTTTGAAACCCAACATCCCTCAAATGACTAAATCCATAGAATGCATAAACCCCTTTCAAAACATCACTCTGGCTTCCATGTGTATAGTCCATCTATAAGCACATGTTTTTAAGACCTCAAAGTATCGCTCTAGTCCCACCAGACCTCCATAACGGTAAACAGAAATGTATTCAACCCCCTCTATCCAATGGCTCGTGTACGTCTCTGCAAATGAAGACATATATATTCAGCACGCCTTACAGCGTGGTGAATACCACCTGGGACCTTATTACCTGGATGGGTATGCTCTAATTAAGGATGATCCAACTGCCTTTGAATACAATGATTGTTTTACCATGGTTGTCCTCAGTGTTACAAGCCCCATGAGCGTAACAGACTCTTGCGTACCAAGTTTTAACACCTACACCGAGGTACACTGATGAAGGCACAACATGTTGAAAAATGTGGCTTTGCTATGAGGACCCTTTGGGAGCATGAGTGTATAGATATGCTAACATCCGATATGGAACCCTGCTCTTTTATTAAGAGTTGTGATTTACCAGAGCCTATGGAGCCCCGCGATGACTTATTTGATGATAGTACAAATGCTATACAGCTGTACAGGGCAGCGGATGAGAGTGAGAAAATACACTACTATGATTTCACAAGTCTGTATTTGTTTGTGAACAAGATGAAGTTATATCCCTTAGGCAACCCACCATCATATATAGAGACTTTAAACACACATCTGAATACTTTGAGTTAGTTAAGTATCAAATATACTCTCCCAGGAGGCTTTTCTTTCTGGTACTACCATACAGAGTTGATGGGAAGCTAATGTTTCCCCTCTGTGGAACATGTACTGAGAATAAAGAGTCTAGCAAGTGTAGACACACTGAAGAAAAAAGGATGCTCACAGGGACCTGGTGTAGCATTGCGGTACAGACGGCCTTAGAGAAAGGCTACAGGCTAGACCAAGTACACAAAGGGGCATATTACCAAGGGTGGCGATAGGCAATTATCGCGGCCGCTAAACGGCGATAATTCTATCGCTCTATTAGCAAGCTGTCGCTAACTGATGTTAGCGACAGCTTTTAGGCGATAGCGAGCCGTTTGGGGCCCGCTTTGCATGTCAGCGATATTTATCGCTAATGACATGCAAAGTGGGCGTACCCAACCTGTTAGCGACTGAAAGCAGTCCCTAACACAGCTATCGCCTATTAGCAAGGCAGGCGTAGTGATGAAAATATTCCGCTATCACCACAAACCAACGCCTGCTCAGGCCAGTTCTTAGCCATGTTATCCAATGGGTGGTGGATAACATGGCTAAGAGCATTTTGTCGCTAATGCGTGAATATTGCTGTATTCTCAGCGATATTCAAGCATTTCGCCTGATTTTTATCGCTTTTGAGAAAAATCTTGCTAATAGCAAGTTATCTCAGCGATAAAAACCGGTGATGCGCGGCGATAAAAATATTGCCGCTAACCCTACTTAGGGATAAATATCGCTATTTGTTGGTAATATGCCCCAAAGTTTGGCATTTGAAGAGGACCACGACACAGCTCTTTTCTCCATATATTAACTTGTTTCTCAGCGACAAATAGGAGGCCTCAGGGTATCCCGATTGGTGTACTAGACAGGATACAAAGCAAAAATACTTTGATGACGACTACGCTCATGAAGGTATACGCTTACAGCGCCATTTGATTGAGGTCAACCCCGCCAGAAGCCAGCTAGCAAAACTCTGTCTCAACTCCTTATGGGGAAAATGCGCACAGCGTACAAACCTGTCAAACACAACCATAATCATAGATCCTGCGGAACTGTTTAAGTACCTTTTAAAGCCCTGTTATGAGGTGTGCAGCTGCAAGTTTATCGATGATGAAACCGCAGCTTTGTGTTGGAAATACACAAGAGCACCCCACAACGTGTCACATCATAAACATTTTCATAGCATGCTTCATGACCGCTCACGCTTGTTTAGAACTTTACAGGGTTATGGATAATCTACCGGACGGTTGTTTGTATCACAAAACTGATTCAGTTATTTTTGTGAGTAAGCTAGGGGATGAAGACCCTCTGCTAGGTAATTATCTAATTAATTTGAGTAGCGAACTTGAATGAATATATAGTTTAATTCATATCATCCAGGCCTAAAACGTATTCTTTCAAAACCAACAACAACAAAGTATATATGAAAGTCAAAGGTATAACATTAATTGTTAACAACACCCTAAAAA
Source organism: Lissotriton helveticus (assembly GCF_964261635.1). Lineage (NCBI taxonomy): Eukaryota > Metazoa > Chordata > Amphibia > Caudata > Salamandridae > Lissotriton > Lissotriton helveticus. Next base: position 310,244,103 of record NC_136061.1, read on the forward strand.
TCAATGTTGACAGCCTGAAGGATCTGGTGCACGAATACTGATGATTTTATAGGCTCTTTGTTGGGCATAGTTATACCCATAATTACAAGTATTCTCTCGGGGAAGTGATGGAGCATGCCTCAAGGATGTATTTGATATCTAGAGAGCAATTGGAACGGCTGGGACCGTCTATACAATGCATGGGAGACAAGGAAACATTAGACTCTGCAAAACGATGCTAAATTTAAAGACATTTTGAACAGGACCGATCTAAATCCGTACGAGAAAGCAAACCTTTACACCAACACCATAAAACATTTTTTAAGCTACTACAAACCATGGAATACTGAAAAAATAAGCTAACTCTCTATGCTCCAGCCTCTGAACAAACACCAACAACCCTTGCAGTGCCTCAACACTAACAACAACAGCCGCCGGAACCAGCACCAACCTCAGATATCTTTATTGACGACCTCTTAAAAAAAATAAGTCAAAGGTATCGAGGGGCCGCACAAATGCTGATGAGTAAGCTTGCATTTTCTAAAGACCTAACATCTTGGAATGAGTGGGCAAATTCCGCTACAAAGGGCAGCCGATTGTTAAGTCACACATGTACGATCGTGGCAAAGGCCTCAGGCACACCAAACCCCTAACGCACCAAAATGCTCGAGTGGTTGGGATCAGGTTCTGCGAGCCTCCGCGTAACTCAGCATCCCTTTGATGCTCGTGGGTAATGGCGACCATAGGTGCCTTCTTGAAAGTATAAAGACCCCCTCGCCATCGCCAGCATCCTCCGATGTCCCCCAGCTATCCCCCGCTTGGAGCACTCCTGTTATGCCTTCTGTACCTCGAAAAAGGACATCGGCCAGACCCTACACCTGGCTTACAACCTGGTGTTTCTTCATCTGTATCCATTGCATGTGTGCATAGATAGGCACGGGTAACGTTTGTGCCTGATTTTTTAAAATATTTCTTTAGTGATGCTGTCAATGAAATACTCATCCTATAAACACTTTTAACTTTTCAGTCTGTTTCAGTCATCTTTTAAAACACTTTAAGCATGTTGTATGTGGCAGAATAAAAATACACAGTCTGTATTCATGTTTTTAAATTAATTTATTTTAGACAGTCATCACTAAACATACAGACCGTACAATTTTGACATATGGTGCATTCCGGTTTAACAGAATGGACCGTAACCCCTGTGGTTTCTTTTATATATTTCACAACTTTCCGGTCATTTTTAACAAGGTAATTTGAATATAAATGTAAGAAATTTCTAAACGCCATACCCTCTGACATTTTACTAATAAAATATATACAGTGTTCCCCGCATGTGATGGCTAGCGAATCCTGGACCCTCATCTTGATATGCTCCACTCGCGCTGCAGCTTTTTTAACATACTTGAATATGGGTTTTATATAGATGCTATGCTCGGGGTACTTGGCTGTACTGTCAAACACTGTAACCTTGTCACTCACTATTCATAATTACTGTCGCCCAGTGTCTTCCACCTTGTAATGAGGATCTGTGTTAAAGACGGGGGTGAGGGGTATTTCTGTCCCTTTTTCAGAGGGTAGTCCCTCGCTTGGGAAAATACCTAAAAAGTATTTCCTGGCTTATTTATTCCTGTTCAAGAACTCGCATATCTTCACAGTATCCATTTCTCAATATTGTAAACATAGTCAAGATAGTCTGTCTGGTTTGGGTGAAATGAATCACACTGTCGAGTCATATTTCAGCTTTTCGGTTTCTATTTTTGACCAGTCTTCCGTCTTCCATGTCAGGAGTCAAATAGAATGTGAACAACGTGTATCATGCCCCATATCCTTCTCTTGGCATGACTACCCTCAGTTCCTCAGGTGCTTCCCGGTTATCAAAACCAGCCCTAGATATTACCTGATAAAATTGGAGGTTCCAAACCTGGGTGTGTACGGTTTTGTAGGAATCACAGACCCCTCCTGGACCAGCGCATCGTAGTTGATGTTGTAGTGCTTAAAATTGAAGGGGTTAGAGGCATAGGCCCTGCTAAAAGCTGTATTGTCCACATGATAATAATGAGTTTGGGTAGTTGAACCAGAAATACATTTTGCTGCTGTGTTAAACGTGTACCGGCTGAGATGCTGAGACTTTCAGAGCCACTCTTTCCACTGTGTACTTTCGATATTTGTAAAGCGCAGCGTGAGCTAGTCTGAAGCATGGGGACACTTTCACTCTCTTTACAAATAGGCTCACAGATAGTTTGTCTAATTTACACTGTTCTGGATCCCCGCTGATGAGACAGAATGAGTCCTTGTTGCGGGTAAGCTTGATCTTAAGATCAATACCATTCACAAGCAGTTTACCTTGGAAGAAGAGGTATGAATGTATGCGACCAAGGAGATCAAACTGATGACTGCCGGGGGCAGACCCTGCTCTTTTTACAAAACCTTGAATGCCTCCGTCCAGCTCACTGTCTTCAAACCGTGCATATGTATCCTTGTAGAAGAGGCCTGCTGAAAGTTGCATGTCAAGGGTGTCGCTACTGTAATTCAGATTACTCACGATGTAGGCGTATATGTTATCACTCTTTGTGATGAGACGATCGCCCAGGGTAATGAGCCGCATCCCTGGCGAAGAGTGCTCCATCCTCCTTTCGCCTGTGCAAGATCTATTGGCTTTATCAATGTTTCTTAGACATGCTGCACAGATGTGTGTGCTGCTGTGCAACATGGCTTGAATTAAAGAAAAAAGTACTATGACCCGGCCAACATTGACTGCACCATAGCGCTTTTATTATTTATTTCAAGCCATGTTGCACAGCCGCCCACGTAGCTGTACGACATGTCTAAAAAACTCATTGACAAATCCAAATAGTTTTTGCGTGCAAGTGCTATTTGGCTTTGTTAATGCTTCAGTGGTGGATGGGGTGGATAGAGAGGGCAGGGGGAACCATGGTCTGGGGTAGCAACATAATGGACAGCTGGAGGGCAAGCAAGACGAGGGAGTGGAGGGTTGTCGGTAGGACCAAGAACAAGGAAGGTGGGAAGAAGGGAGGGAGTTGCAACACAACAGACAGTGGGAGGAGGGGTCAGGTATCAAATGGGAAGGACAACGGATGGTGGGAGGAGGGATGGTGCAGAAATACAACAGTCTTTGGGCGGAGGGTGTAGGGCAAGCAACACAAGAGTGGTGAGAGAGGGAGGTGAGAGGAAGAGCACAGATGGTGGGAGGAGGGAGAGGGGCAGGAAGGAGCTAGCAATATCACCGACAACGGGGAAGGAGGATGAACTTCAAACATGTGCACTTTTGTAGAGTGCATGAAGAAATGTTTTTTTAAATAATTCCTGCAAAAACGTGTGGCCAGTGGAAGGAGACTAGTCATAGACAAGAAGCAGCACTTAGTACATGCTCCGAAGCAGGGACAAGCAGTCAAAGCCCCAGGAGGTGAGCAGGAGAACATGACCAAAAAGAAGTAAGGAAACGAGTGACATCAAAGCCAACCAATGGTAAGTAGCAGTCACGTCCACCAAGCACCTACAGTTGCCCAAGGCTCACACCTTCTACGAGCCCCCCTGAGAAGACGTATCTTTTTGGTTCCTTCCCAGGCCTTACACTTTTGGTAAAGCAGGGAATGTGTCAAAAACCATGGAAGTTGCGTAGGAACACCCACACAATGCCCATGGAACGCCTTGCCATGGCAGAGTAACCCTCCACAGCAATTTGCGTGGAATTGCGGGGCATATTACCAAGCAATAGCGATAATTATCGCTATTGCTTGGTTAGAGACAAAATTTTACCGCTGAGCTGCGGCGATTTTTATCGCAGATAAACCTTGGTATTACCAAGGTTTATCGCAAATGCGATAAAAAACGGCCGCAATGCATGAATATCGCTGAAAAGTCCGCGATATTCATGCATTACTGAGCTAATGCTCTGAGCCATGTTATCCACCTCCCATTGGATAACATGGCTAAGAACTGCTCAGGGCAGGTGTTAGCTTTTGGAGATATTCGCGCTTAGCGCGAATATCTCCAAAAGTTGGTAATAGGAGATAGCGATGTTAGCGACTGTTTCCAGTCGCTAATATCTTGGCACGCCCACTTTGCATGTCATTAGTGATAAATATCACTGACATGCAAAGTGGGGCCCAAGATGGTCGCTATCTCCTACTAGCTGTCGCTAACTGGTGTTAGCGACAGCTAGGTAATAGGGAGATAATTTCATCTCCGCTTTCTTGGCTTTTAAAGCCAAAAAAGCGGATATAAACCCCCTTGATAATATGCCCCTGCGTTACTCCAGATTTATGAAGCCACTGAGGGCCATGCAAAGTGGCCTTGCATGGTTTCATAAATTTCATTTTGGTCTTGTGTCACTTTTGCACCAAGTTGCTTGGTGCAATAGCAACACAACCCCAGAAATATATAATCCCCTAGGTCTCTCTAGTCAGAGGACATGGATCCCATGCTCACTATGCCTCATTGATAAGGCCTGGGAGGGCAGGAACTGGTCTGGGCTTGTTTGTATTTTCAGCTGGAGGGACTCTGCCTGGTTATCTTGTTAGAAATATTTTATTGATAGATTCCCTTCTTTTAAACCTTATATGCATTTTATGGTTTGTTTGGTATGCAATTTGTACATTACTTGGATGGTGATGGTCTGCATATTTATCTTGTAAGCCAGGGCTGTTAAGAAACATTGGAACATAGCACCCTGTTTGGTGTCTTCTCACAAAGAAAGAACCTAATCAGACAAAGTATTTACATTGGATTGGAACTGTTGGTTCATATTGTGTGGCATGCAGTTCTAACCCTAATTCGTATAGGTGTAGAAATGTATTGAATTATTATTCTGTTGCTTTTCAATGCTGCTGTTGTCAGAAAATGAAGTGGGAAAAGATTATCATAACCCCATGTACTTAGTAGAATTGTAACTTTTGTTCATGGAAGGAAAGAAATGATGCACTTAAAATACTATCCTTATTTGCTAGCATTGCCCATAGAGGCTCATGTTATTTGGATTGTAGTGCCTTATCACGAAATTGCTATAAAAAGTGTTAGGTTTAGAAGTTTCTATTAGCTTTTTTGTGTTATTTCTTGTGTTATCTGTTCTACTTTTCTAATATGTAAGTAAGTACTTAGGGACTTATTTACAAGGCCCTTGCGCCACTTTTGCGTCATTTTTAACATGGGAAAAGTGACGCAAAAGTGGCACAAGGGTCTTGTAAATCTGCCCGCTATTATTTTAAAACCTATATCTTTGACTTGACATTCAGCCCCGATTTACTAACATTTTGCATTGTATGTGCACCACTTTTTTTTTTTGTGCAGCCACAACACAAAATGTATTTCAGAATTTACAGATCCAATAAAGTCTGATTTGCATGGCATTGGGTAGCTTTGTAAAAAGAAAAAAAGTAACGCAGAGCATAGCAATGTCTTGTGTTACTTTGCGTCAGGGAGGCATTATATGGGTGGAGCATGGAATTTCCTGTGCATCCACCCATGAATTTTGAGGCAAACCCAGATTTACTAGAGTCTGTAAACCTGGGATTGACCCAACATGGTGCGCCTACCTGAGGCAAGCCTAATGAGGAGAAATAACTTTATTTCTCCTTGTTACTTGCTCTTTGCATGTGTGCTGCATTCTGCAGCACACATTGCAAAGATGGATAATATTTGAGTATGGTTTTTGTGCAGGAAGTTATCTCTTACTGTACAAAAACTATTCTGACCACAACACAGGCACCCTTACATTATGCTGCTAAGTACCTGCATTGTCGCTAGGCTGTCACAAGTGCGCCAACGCTAGGAGAGAGCAGAAATGAACATATCTTAGTAAATCTGGCGCAATTCTCCCTTTTACACACCTCAGCTCAGCAAGGGAACTTTCTGCGTTGTGTTGTTTGAAAGTTTAGACAATCTGAGTCTGAGTTTGTGTGTTACTACTGTGTAATATTATATCTGAGTTTCAGAATCTTCCCACCTCCTGGAGTAAACCTCCCCTACTGGGCTTACCAACCAGTAGAAAGACAAGTGTAGAACTGGGAAAATGTGGATACCCAATTGGAGTGCTCTGCTGCCTGAGGTCATAGGATTACAATGGATCATTGAACTTCATTGGTAAATAACAGCTCTCATTACAGGACCTAACAGTTATCACTGACTGCTCCAGTACCCGAGGAAAACCCCTCAGAGAAATTACCATAGCACATAGAGATTTTGGCTGCAGCGCCAAACCCTTAGTCCACAGTAAATCCTATGTTAACCTGGTATAATGTTTTCCAATAGAAACATTATTCATGTGCAGGCACAGACATTTATTTCAGATTAATGATAAGATGCGATCAAATTACTTTTGCAGACAAAGCATCACATACAAAGGGATTCTGTAAAAAATCTGAACAAGTAATCTCGTTGATGCTTGTTTGAAAACGGAATAGGATTTAACCACATTATCCTCCTTTCTCCTAAAATGAGTGTTCAGAAATCTGCACAATCTACATATGTTTTGAAATTAAGACTTCTTTTTAATGTTGCATTCACCATTTTTGAAATATTGAAATTAAAACAATCTGACGGCTGTAGTTGGCATTCCAAAAGTAAATGTAGCTCTAAATTAGGCATTGGGAACTTGGTTTACACAGGCATGTTATGTTATCCACAGTTGTATTATGCTAAATCCAGCAGCATTAGCACATTGTCTGTCAGGCTCAGCAGAAACATGCCTGGCTATAACCCTTGAGTTTGAAGAGGACAGACTGCCCATATCTTCACAGCCTTGGTTTGACAGGGGTATAGGCGACCCTTTCCGGTAGCCATGATGCCCCTGACGCTAGCAAGCGTCCAAGCAGTTAGAGACTGCCAGAAAAAGCACCTCTTTGGAGTAAAAAAAACAAATTGACAAAAAACCTCCAGAAGCTGGTACCGCAGGCGAAGGCAGCTGGAATACAGGCAGATCCAGACACAGGAGCAGGATGAAACTAACAGAATCTTAGGACAGGAATCAGTACCAGGAAAATTGCAGGAAGCGTAGAAACTTCAACAGGACTGACGAAGTGTTGCGATGCAAAGGTAAGGCAGTTCTGATACCGTTACGTAGAGACATTCCAGGAAATTACATTACAAGAAGAGGGACCTATGATTGCTTGGGAAGATGCCATTGAATGACTATGGATGGCTGGCATCTTGGACGGGCAGATTATACTTCCTTCCTTTAGAATTCTGGGAGGAAGAAACACCAGGAACATGGCGATACGGAAGGTAACTCCTAGCAACAAGTCACCCAGGACCAGAATGGAGGTGCCAAGAACCACAAAGGCGGGCCGGGCACCGGGAGGTGAGTTAGCAGAAAAAGCAACGTGGCCTGCCAGATCACAGAAGAACTGATGAGAGGCAACACAGAAAAATAACAATGTTTCACACACAAAAGAGAGTTCTGTCGCAGGTATTGTTGGTGTGCGATGTAAGTCCTTTGTTTAAATTATCCTTTAAACACTTTAGGATACAGCCAACACGTTTCACCCTTCAAGTGGCTTCTTCAGGGAAAAGTTATTAAGATTTATTATTTGATGCAAGAGCTCAGATCGAAAGAGAGCCAACGGTGACCTGCGTCTGAGAACGTCACTTGTAATAATCAATATCTCTAACGTGCCCAGACCTTAATACAAGTAGTATGTCATAAGGCCTCAGTGTTCTCCCAGTCCCCGGCGTCTCCAAAAACATTGATATAATTTCTTCAAGAGTCCTAAAGTTAGTCCTGTATTCGGTATCCAAGTAGTTGTACTTGGATACCGAAAACTGGACTAAGGGTGAGTAGGCTGTATCCTATTTAATATTAAATCTGTTTTTATTAGCAGAACACTAAGGGGTCGATTAGGATGGCGGACGGACAAAGTCCGTACGCCATCCTGTTGTAGGAAGGGACCATCCGCCACAGGGGCTGAGGTCCCGTGTGTCGAATTAGGATGCACCCGCCACAGTGGCGGGTGCATCCCACATTTTTAAAGATGCATATTGTGCATTTCAAAGCACAACATGACAGGCACCGCGCGGTGCCTGCCATGTTGTACTTTGAAACGCAGGGGGTACCATAGGTACCCCCCATGTGCACCCCCCACCCCACCTTCACCGTGGGGAAGCAAAGACAGTATGCCTTTCCACGGCGGCAATGCCGCATTGGAAAGGCATATGACCGCCGGCATCGTCTTGCCGTCCGCCGCGGACCCCCCAGTGAATCTTTTGCGACAGCATTTCGGTCGCAAAATCTTCACACATATCACTGCGAGCTGCTATTATGAAGGAATGCCCTTAACATGCCCCTTCCTAATACTGAATCACCAAATAGGCACTTGCACATAAAAAAATGCTTTTTTTGGTTGCAAATTGCCCGATTCTGTGAATTGGGTTGTATACAACCTCAAAAAGCTTGTACAACTGGCCCTTATTTTGTTTGACTTCTTTAGAATTAAAATTATAGATGCTCCTGCCGAGGATAAAGAGGGGGTAATCAATCCTTTCTGGAAGTTCTCTTCCAGGTATTGTTTCAGGGCTTCCCTCTCTGTTTCTGAAAGACAATACATTCTACCAAAGGGAACCAAAAGCACCTGGCTCAATTGGAATTGCGCAATTGAACTACCTATGGGGAGGCAAGAATAGTTTCTTAGGTTTCTCAAAAATATCTGAGAAGGATTGCTATGGAACTGGTATCACTTGAAGGAGATTGATGTTTCCCGAATCTATGGGCGTTGTATGAGCCATTTCTTTAGGAGTCCAGTAATCTTCAGATGGATAACAACATTTGTGGCAGAATTTGGAAGACAAGGATATTGTTCTAGTCTCCCAATTAATATAAGGATTATGATGCTACAGCCAAGAAACTCTCAGAATTATGATATGGTTGGGTGAAGCTATGAGATCGAAGGACGTTGTTTCTTGGGGCTTGGCAAAGCATAGTTTCAGTGGAACTGTCATCTCTTTGGTGGGTCCAGAAACCAAAGGTTCCAGTGTCTGAACTTGCTCTGGGACTTCCTTGGGATCACAAGGACAGTTTTGGTCCAGGTAAGGCTACTCACCTCGCGGTCCAAAAGGGCGAGAACCTTTCCACTCTTGCCACCAGGTAATTCCAATAGAATGGGTGAAAGGAACAAAGAGGCTGGTGTCTCCCCAAATACTCAGATGAGAGGGATTAAAGCGATTCCTATCCCTTTCCCTTTCACAAGAAACCGAGAGCTAACGTTTCCTGAAATCCTTTGCAGCCAAACAGGGCAACCCCGGAGTAGGTGTTCAGCTGACCCACAATACATACTGAGTCCATTTATACATCTGTATTCTCTTTCAGAAGTAGAATTTGCTCCTATTGCCACACCAGTTTGGATGGGCTCTTTTCCTGGAGGGGAGACTGATTTCTCGGAGGGGTGTCCATCTAACGAGCAGGGGCTCGGCTGCTCCCGGGAGTTGAGGAAGGCCATGCTCTTCTTTTTTCACGTAGGCGATGTTCAATCAGAAAGGTCTGATCCATTAAAATCAAAATATGCTCGGCTTGACTGGATTGAACCAGTTCATCTTTGATTTCCTCTCTGAGACCTCTGCGAAACAAGGTTACAAGAGTGCATTCTACCCAGCTGTTCTCGGCAGCTAATTGACGAAATTGGGCTATAGGGTGAGAACGTCTTGCAGCCTGATTCATCAATCTCCCGTTTTGCGAGCCCCTAATAGCGATTCATAAGGAATCGCTATTAAGGACTTGCAAAACGGGATTCATGTAGGAATTGCAAAAAATATTGCGATTCCTACATGTTCCTTATTTGCGAGTAGCAAATTGCTAATCGCAAATAAGGAATAACTCCCCATGCATTCCTATGGGCCTACAGGCCCATAGGAATGCATGGGGAGTTATTCCTTATTTGCGATTAGCAAATAGCTACTCGCAAATAAGGATGCGATTTGAAGGGTGCAGGGGTGTCCAAAGGACACCCTGTAGCACCCCTGAAATGTAATCCACATTGGTGTTGCGCACACACATGTCCAAAGGACATGTGTGTGTGTAACATGCAACTTAGAAAAATGCATTTAAATGCATTTTCTAAGTTTTTGCTATTTACCACGAGGTCTGACCTCGCGGTAAATTGCGGCCCAAAATAACGATTTCGCAATTTTAAAATGATTCATGAATTGCATTTAAGTAATCTCAAATAGAGATTCCTTAAATGCAATTCTTCGCAAATGTGCGAATTCTTTAATAGCGATTTTTGCATTTGGGATGATGAATCCCAAATGCAAAAATTGCACTCGCAAAAGGCAAAATTCTGAGAATCTTGCCCTTTGCGAGTGCAATTTAGCTTCATGAATCAGGCAGTTGGTTTCCTTGTTGAATGTTACAAAGAGCTTCTCCTGCATAAAACACCAAATCCAGCCTCTCAAGCTTTTGCCTGAAAGCAGTTAAAGCACTGCCTGAAAGCAGTCTCTTTGGCTACTAACAGGGTCGCCCAAGCTAAATCTGCACCAGACAAGGCACTAATAAGGTAACCAATCTTTGCTCGATCCTGAGTAAACTGCATAGGACTGAAGGTGAAATATTGCCAGGGAGTCTATGAATTTTTCAGCTTGTTAGGATCTCCAAAAAAGCGTGGGGTTGCTGAAGAAACCGATGGTATATCAGAAGCACTTGTGAACATTGTTTTGCGCAAGCCTAGCTTTTTATCACATAGTTGTTGCAGATCTTGTGCTTGTTGCTGTAGAGTCTGAAGCAAGGCTTGGGCCTGGTCTACTTGTGCTCATTGTACAGAATCTTGGACTGGATCCATTATCTCTGGAACACAACCAATATCTAGGCGTCAAACTCAGTCAGGCTCAGCAGAACCATGCCTGGCAATAAACCCTCGAGTTTGAAGTGGGTGAACTGCCCAGATATTCGTGGTCTTGGTCTGCCAGAGGTATGGTTGACCCCTTCATGTAGCCATGATGCCATTAATGCTAGCAAGTGCTAACACGGATAGTGCCTTCCAGAAAGAGCCCCTGTTTGGAGAAAAAAATAACTTGCCAAAAAACCTACAGAAGCTGGTATTACAGGCAAAGACAGTTGAAATACAGGCAGATGCAGAAACAGAAGCAGAATGGAACTAGCAGAATAATAGGACAGGAATCAGTACCAGGAAAACGGCAGGAAGTGTACAACCCATGACAGGACTGACGAAGCGTTGTAATGCAAAGACAAGGCAGTTCTGATCTCCTTATATACAGGAATTGCAAGAAATTACACCAGGAGAAGAGGGTCCCATGATTAACTGGGAAGAGGCCAATGAAGGGCTAAGGATGGCCGCCATCTTGGATTGGGCAGAATATACTTCCTTCCTTAAGAATTATGGGGCATATTACCAAGGGCCTTATCGCCGCTTTAGCGGGAATTTTTCCCGCTAAAGCGGCGATAATTTTATCGCCCTATTACCTAGCTGTCGCTAACACCAGTAAGCGACAGCTAGTAGGAGATAGCGATCATCTTGGGGCCCACTTTGCATGTCAGCAATAATTATCGCTAATAACATGCAAAGTGGGCGTGCCAAGATGTTAGCGACTGGAAACAGTCGCTAACATTGCTATCTCCTATTACCTACTTTTGGAAATAATCGCGCTAAGCGCGATTATCTCCAAAAGCTAACGCCTGCCCAGAGCAGTTCTTAGCCATGTTATCCAATGGTAGGTGGATAACATGGCTAAGAGCATTTGCTCGGTAATGCATGAATATCGCTGACTTTTCAGCGATATTCATGCATTTCGGCCGATTTTTATCGCTTAGGAGATAAACCTTGATAATAGCAAGGCTCCTAAGCGATAAAAATAGGTGAAGCACGGCGATATATTTATAGCCGCTAACCAAGCTTAGCGATATTTTTCACTTAAGCTTGGTAATATGCCCCTCTGGGAGTAAGGAACACCAGAAACATGGAGATACGCAAGGTACCTCCTAGCAGCAAGCCCCCCAGGATCGGAATGGAGGTGCTAAGAACAATACTGGTGGGCCGGCCACCGTGAGGTGAGTGAGCAGAACAAGTGCAGAGGTCCAAAGAAAGCCCCTCGCTCCAGCACCACAGGAGAGTCTCCTCACATCACACCCTTCCGATCCTGCATCAGAAGCAGGTGTCGGGGGTGACCACAGCACCACATTTTCTACCTGAGTGGCCTTTCACATGAATCTGGCAAGGCCATCAATCTTATCTGCTGTTTGTTGGTGTTTGGTTTTGTGACCTTATTAACCCCTTCACTGCGACGGCTATTCCGCCGCAGTGCTAAGGGGGAGGGGGGGCCGCGCGGCGCTCCCGTGCTAGTGATGGAACCGCTCCGTCACGAGCCTCGGGTGAGCGGTGCTTGTGACGGAACGGTTCCGTCACGGCCCCGCCCGCCCAATAGAACGCTCAGCGCAGGCGCAGAATTTGCGCCGCGCAGGCGCGGCGAGCGGGCCGCGACGGAACCGTTCCGTCACAAGCACAGCACACCCGAGGCTTGTGACGGAACAGTTCTGTCACAAGCATGCAAGGGGTTAAAGGCTTTGTTCAGTGTTTGTCTAGGACTGGTTTGTGAAGATTAATGTGATTGAAAGCTGTGTTCAATCTTCCAAGATCTTTGTAGAATCTTCTGTGTATATATATGTGTGATGAGGGACTTTTCAGAAAAAGTAAAACTATTCACATAACATACAGATATGTCTTTGTCACTCTTCCTCATCCAGGTCCTTAATTAAGAGGTGAACCCACCACAGACACCAGAAATTCCAGTTTATGAATGCTGTGAATGTAGGCTTTAGCCACTTCCTCAGCTGGCCTATATAAGGCTGACATTTGCAGCATCCTCTTGGTTTTTCCTGTTTCAATTGTAGACAGAGAGATCCAGGATTTCAGGTCTCTGCTGGGATTTGACCACTGCCTTCCTCTAATTGATTTCTCACTGCTGGGAGTACTGCTGAGAGTACTGTCCTGGGAGTACTTTGTGGGTGCTATGTGAGGTTTCATTTTGAGGAAAGTCCGTTTTGATTCTGCTCGCTGGGTATATGCTGAGCAGTGGTTTGATTGTGATGATTGATTAATTGCGAGATCAGTATACTAGGTGGATGGACTTTGTTTATTTGGACTAGATACATTGACTTACTTTCAGATCGGATTTCACAAATGTGGTTCCATCTGGCCCTTATTCTAAACTGGTGAAGTCTATTCCCATCTGTAGCTAGCAGAGGAGCACGTCCCTTCATTCTGGATGACTTGTGATTCTTCCTATGACTGGCTTCATTGTTCTGTTCGATGTGCAGCTGACTGCTCTGGTTCTTGTACCCTCTAGGTGTCAGCTGTGCGAGTGGTATTTGCTACCCTTGCATGACTTTCTTGACTCCTGTGGGGTTTGCTATGATATGTCTTGGTGGTCTTTACTGCCTTCTGGTTCTGGGTCCAGGCTGGGAGAGTCCCGGTTGCTCTTTTTTGTCTCTAATTCTTCCCGAGTGATTTGCTTCACAGAGGTTGTTCTTCAAGAAATCCCCCATTTTGGCCGTACTTCTCTATGCCTGTTTTATCTTGATGGCTCCTCTTTGCACCATTGTCCGAGTTTACTCAAATCTGCTAGCAAATGCTGCTTGGTGATACTTGGAGGATCAGTCACAGTGGCGGCCTCTATGGCAAATGATCACGATTGCCGAGGAGCAGATTACCAGCGGAGAGATCTGCGGTCAGCTGGCCGATCAAGACGTCCACAGTCCGCCCGGAGGTGGGGGACAGGGCCCTGAGCGGCCAATTCTAATCAACGGAGCCCCTGCCACAAGAGAAGGTCTGCAGGCTAGCGGAGCACCGACTTCTACAAGGGGCAGAACTCGTACCCATGGCAGCATACCAGGACCCAATCAAGATGCCGAAACAGAGCCCTTAAACAGGAGAACGGAAACCCGAATGACCCTACCTGATCCTGCAGAGGCCCAGCCACAAGACGGGGTGCTCAGGCCCTGGGTACCACGTGCACAGGTGACCTGGGCTGGAATTGGGCCCTAGGGACTAGACAAGGACACTCTTGGCAGGGGCCAGACACAGTGGAAGAAGAGGTGCCTCCGCAGCAACCTAAACAGGCAAGTGGAAATAGAGCAAGCACAGCTCAAGCCAGACTTGGAGGAGGAAGAACCACTCAGGACCTCAGCACTGAAAGCCTGCGTCCTCACAAGACTGGGCCCATGAGACCTTAGAGGCACTGCTAAAGCGGGAAGCTAGTAACCCACGTTGCTAACTGGCTACTCCAGGAACGGAACAAAGATCCCCTGGACCAGCAACTGCATTAAGCCCAAAAGCCTCTACTAACATTGGGAGGAAACCGGGGAAACCCGACAGGCCGATCAGAGAGCCCTCCGTGAAAAAGGGGGCCGCAGAGCAGGCAGCGGAAAGTACCCGGCAGACTTAAATTTAAGACCTCACATTTTTGGCTACATACCCCCCTTCGAGGATGAAATGGGGGGGAACCAACATAGCCATGCTGCAGGCAAAACTGGATGAATATTCATGGCAGAAAGGGGCGGAAGACACAACATAGGTGCAAGCACCACAGGTGGAGGGTCAGGCGGACCACACCCTACAGGATGTAATGGCGGCGATTAACACCATACGGACCTCACCAGAATCAAAATCAGACACAGTGTCCATAGTAGTCTTCCTGATCAGGGTGGACATTCGCAATATGGACTCAAGAGTTAAAGAAGTTGAGGTTACGACAAAAGAGCTTGTTGGTGAGACAGCCCAATTTTAACAGCAGCTTAAACACCTCGAAATTAAAAGCAGAATAATGGAACAATAACTTAATGACTATGAGGGAAGGGCAAGACGAAACAACGTGCGCTTCCTAGGCATGCCTGAGCGGGCAGAGGGCCAGGTGGCAGACCTGTTTGTCGAGATAACGAACTACCTACACCCACGTGGATTATCTAATTATTTCTCTATTAAAAGGGCACACAGAGTCCCCGGGGGAGACCTAAATCAGGCCCCCAGACCCAGAGTGTTCAATTTTTGGGACAGGAATGTTATCCTGCAAACCACCTGATGTGCACCCCCTGTCAGTTACGAGACCAGCAAAGTGACATTCTTCCCAGACTTTAAGCTAAAAGTTCAAAGGCAACAACGTAACTTCCCTGACGTCAAACATGTGCTGAGAGAGAAGGAACTCAAATACACCATGCTGTTCCCGGCCAAATTAAGAGTAGAGGCAGAAGGTAAAATGTGGTTTTTCACTAACCCCCAGGAAGGATGGGAGTGGCTGGAAGGCTGGCTGAGAGTTGGACCTCGCACACAGACTGGAAGGTGAGAAAGGAACACCGCAAACAGATGCAAACAGTCATCACATTCAGAGGACACTACCAGTCTGACAACTGCAGAGGGGGACCAAGATCGTAACGAGAAGGAAGCGGTTAATGAAGGGAGCAGGAACAAAACTAACTTGAGTCACTAGACGGTGATCCAGAAGTAACAAAAAGACAGTAAGAGGAACTATACTGCATGACCCGATGGGACCTAATGGGACAGTCCCCGAACAATGTGCTGGAGGTCATCGCTTCGCCGGTAGAAGAATCGATCGGTCACAGACAAGTTTCATGTTCACAATCTTTGATTCTGGGAGGGGGGGGTAGGCCAGGGCACATGCTCCACTAGGTTTTGAAGGGAGGGCGACAGTCGTTCTGCAATGTTGGGGAGGTGGGGAGTTCGAACACCGCCTAGCAGGGAAGCAGGGTGTGGGGTAGGGAGGGGCAAATACACAATCTCAAACATGCACCTCACAGTCGGTCAATAAACCCGTTACTTTGGCTTGCCAAGTGGCAAAGAATTTTTAGGAACCCCTCCGTACAGACTAAAACCTTCAGTACAGCACACACAATAGATAACAAAGCAGAGACTTCACTCCAAGCCCTTACTTGGAATGTGAATGGTCTAGGGGGCAAACTTAAATGAGGTATTGTATTACAATTCTTGAAGCTACACACTCCAGGAATAGTGCTGCTACAAGAAACACACTTGGTGGGCAACGCTTGCAGGGCTCTGGATAGATGGGAATTCAAGTTAATAGCGCATGAAGGTTTTACCTCAGGCTCCATGGTAATGGGCATACTAATACGCAAAGGATGCCCATTACTGATACGGAAAAATCGATCGATACACAGGGGAAATATGTGTCGGTGTCAGGAATGTGGCAAGGGAAAGAAATTAAAGTACTTTCGGTCTACGCTCCCCCAGCACTGCAAAAAACAATGCTACAGGACATAAGTAAACTTATTCTGGACCTACCGCCCAGTTTATTCTTAATAGGGGAGACTTAAATGGAATAGTAGATTATCAACTAGATGGACATCCCCCACGGCAGAACGTACGGACACGATCACAACTTGCAGACTTCCTATCTACCCTGACTCTGGTAGATCCTGGCGTCATCTTAACCCCCAGGTACGCCAATTTACATTTCTCTCAGGTGCTCATAATACTCAATCTCGTATAGACCATATACTGGCGCTCTCCAAGGCTGCACACTACTACAGGGAGGCAAAATGTTTGGCGCTGGGTTTCTCAGACCATTCCCAATTCTGACTAAGATAGTGCTCAATACCTTACCCAGACGAGCAGTTCTTACACTCCACCCAGGGTATGTGAAAATACCACAGATAAATAAGGAACTACTGAAAAACACAGACCAGCACTTCAGTGAAATTGTAAGCTCAGTGAAGTCCCCACAATCCCTATGGGAAGCATTCAAAACAGTGATTAAGGGTCAGATCCTGGCATTTATGGTAGGGTACAAAAGAGAACAATGAGCAAGGATAGAAACTTTGGAAAGAGAAATCCTGGAGGAAGAAGCGAGGCTAATAGATACGGACAATGAGGCAGTTAGCCATATACTAAACATCAAAAGGCAAGACTATTGGCAATTAGTGGTGGGGGCAGCCTGGGCCACACAGAAAGCGACGGACCACAAAATATACAAACTGGGTGACTGGGCAGGCAAGCTGCTGGCCTGGCTGGAGTGGCACGACCAGGCTCAATTCTGGATATCGTGGTTGAAAGGAGAACAGGGAGAGGAGATTAGGGACCCTCAGAAGATAGCGGAGGCCTTCACGAAATACTTCACTAAGATATACACTCGTGTAACAATGGCCACGGCCGCCGATTCACAAGACCTATTAGCACATATCCCACTACCCACCAAGACAGGGATTCATTGAATAGCGAACTCACTGACGAAGAAATACAGGCGGCAATTAGGAGTGTGCAGTCAAGAAAGGCAATGGGCCGAGTGGCCTACGCATAGAAGTTTTTAAACTAACCGCTTCTAAAATAACACCCTTCCTCCGTGATATGTACCTAGAAAGCAGCCAGAAGGGCTCGCTGCCCAGTGATCAAAGACACGCCACTTTGGTGATGATCTACAAACAGGGCAAACTGTAAGGGGACTGTAGCTCATACGGACACATATCTCTACTTAACCTAGAAGCTAAAATCCTGGCGAAGGTATTGGCGTCCCGCCTTACTCTCATCATTTTCAAAATAGTCCACCCGGATCAATCCAGATTCATCCCAGGGTGTAACACGGCCCTTAATATCCGTAGTCTACAGGGAGTTATGGGTAGAATAGGGACAGTACAGGAAGATGAAGCCGTAATGTCCTTAAATGTTTGCAGTGCTAGAAAGGATGGGCTTTGGCCCTAACTACATAAAATGGATCAAACTTCTCTACATGGGCCCAATGGCACAGGTGACCATTAATCGTCATACGTCCCGTCGATTCCAGCTGGGGAGAGGGACCAGGCAGGGATGCCCCCTGTCGCCACTAATATTTGCTGTGATGTTGGAACCCCAGGCAACGTGGGTTAGGGGAGACCCCATGATCAGAGGGTTAAAGTGGTCAGAGGAACATGAGGACAAAATTTCGCTGTACGCAGATGATGTTTTGTCATATGTGGCGAAACCAGCAGCCTCCATCAGTAGGGTCCTCCACATCTTTTAAATCTTTGGCCGGCACTCAGGCTACACTATTAATTGATCCAAAAGCATAGTCTACATTATTCATGGTCCTGCCCCGAAACTGCTGTCAGACTGTAAAGCGGCAGTGATGAGAGAGAGTTTCCGCTATTTAGGGATCTTTAAAACACCAGACAGCTCCTATGTTATAACAATAACCTCCTGAGGCCCCTGACCCACCTACAAAAGGACATACGCCACTGGAAAACACTACCTCTGACACTACTGGGTCGTGCGGCCTTTTTTAAGATGCTAGCCCTGCCTAGGTTTTTATATGAATTACAGAATATGCCTCATAAAATCCCGAATCATATTTCAACAACAGAGTGCGGTAAGAACCCTACTTTTTGAGGAGAAACCTCCACGAATAGCGATGAGCAAGCTAATGATAATTTGGTACGATGGGGCCTTGCGCTACCCAACACCAAAGTATATTATTGGGCCTTGCAGCTGGTTGTGGTAAACCAATGGGTATATGGTAACATAGCTGAACTGGGATCCCAGATGGACACATGGCTAATGGGTCTGGGTGGATATAAAAAAAAACTCTACACGAATTCCGTTCGGCATAACCTGACGGGCCCGAACAGCCCACACAATAGCAATATGGCACCAGGTGAACAAAAAACTAGGCTGGAATAAAAAAAATAACTTTAGCAATGCCTCTGTGGGACCTCTCCTTTTTATATGTAGGATTTTGGTCTGACTCGCAAATTGAATACCACAGAGCAGCCATAACGAAATGAAAGACATAAGGAAAACGTAATCATATTCCTGATAAATCTCTTAAAATCTTTGGGGACCAAGAGGCGAATTGCGAGATTATCATACGAATAAGAACCCCCAATTATATTGATGAATACGAGTACATGAATACAAAGTCAGGTGAGATTTCTCCCTTTATGTAGTACTTGAACAATGAGGAATTTATATGTAACAGAGCGAATATATTTATGGAATCATGTCTCTGTCCATAGCTGCCTGAAATGTAAAGCTAATTCATGGTATTTTCTGTGAGAACCCATGAAGTGATTAAGAGACGGGCGGAATAAGAATAGGAATTCTGCGACAGTTACCAAGGTGAGGAGGAATTAGAAAGACCTGACTATGCAGCGTGGTCTCACTATAAAACTAATAGGTGAAAAGGGATGAGAGATGAATGATGATCAGCGAGCTGACAGTGAAAAGAGTGAAATATGGTGTGGTTGAACTTTAGCTAATTTGAGCATGAATGATGATTGAGCCATATATAAGGGGACAATGATACAAATAGAACCTACGAGTTGGTGCAAAGTGGGAGAACCGGTCAAAGGAGGGAGAGCCCCATAAGTGGGAGGACCCGAATGGCATCTCGTTAGGCTGAATTTTTTAACTTTTAAATTGTTTTGTTTCCCTTTTTCTAATGTGGGATTAATAATAATAATCCACATTTGTAAAGCGCACAATCACCCGTAAGGGTCTCTAGGCGCTGGGGGCTGTCGGGAAGATTAAGCAAGCTATTGCCCAGAGTCACATGGTGCTGGGCTAATCTGCCGCCGGAGCCGGGGATCGAACCCTGATCCCCAGATTCCAGCGTCAGTCGCCCTGGCCGCGGCGCCACACCTCTCCCAGGGTAGGCAATTGTCTCATTAACAGTATCAATGAAAGCAGGCCAACTCTAATAGGGGGGTAACGAGAGTATAACAAACCGTTAGACAATAATAGGTCTGATAGTAAATTCTATACTATGTATACCACTGTTTAAAATTTGGCATAACCTAGTCCTAATAGTGTTTATGTTTTATAGGTGTTTATTTGTGATATACTGTGCTTCAACTCAAGAGAGATATGAACTTGTCTTGATAAAGATGGAAAAAATGTTTTAATGACCCATCGAAACGCGTCGACGCCACATGAATACGCACAATCTACTAACTTAGCACTGTGAGAATATTGACAATAATGGAATCTATCTAACAGTGCAAGTACAACGGTGCAGGAGTAGGTGTGTCAACTGTAAAAGACTGACTATAGCAGTATGACTGTAGAACTCTCTTGATTGTGTGTTTTTAAAGAATTTGTTGTTATTGATTTGCTACTTCAGTGTGGCTTTTATTATTGATTTGTCAGGATTCGGGCACCCTTCGCGCCTACCTAGTATGGGAACTACATTTCCCATGAGCCTTCATACCAGGAAGGTACTTAGAGACTGCACGCGCAGACGCGGATGCGCGTAATTCTGTGGATTTTCGGTTGTTGGTGCGGGAGGTCCGTTGGAACGGGTCTCGATTCTCTCTTTTGGCAGCTTCCCGCCCTGATTGTTCGGAGGCTTCCGAAGTCATCGGGCCGCGGTGGTGAGTGACTACGAGCTGCTCTTTGCTTTCCTGACAATGGAACGTGGTGTGTTGGCTGACCACACGTTACCGTTGTGAAGTTGGGTTTCCTGAGTTCGTGGGTCTCCGAAGTGTTCCAGCGCGGCTGCGCTATTGACAAGTACTGTACGCCGTGTGCCGGCCAGGCGTCACTGCTATGATCAAAGCTACTATTGTTAGTGTTGCGGAACATTGTGGTTTCTACTACATGTCACCGTGACATCATCCTCTTCCTTCATAATTGCGGAGCGCAGTGTGTTTCTTGCCACGCGCTGCCGTAAATGATTAATCATTCAGCGTTTTGTAGCGGAGTAAGGTGTGTTGGCTGACCACTTACTGCCGTGAACCTTGGTTGTAATTCGTTACTTTATACAGCAGAGTTTTGTGGCGGCTGCTACATTCTGCCGTTTGTATAGACAGCTATTGGGATTACTCTTTCTCCTTTATCCTTTAACTACTATCTGGATATGGCTTTATAATATTCCAGATGCTTTGGAACCTTGTTTCTCCCTGATATCAAGTTGGAGTACTTTGCTTTTACTGATTTCCAGGAAGTTGTTGGGAATCAGTAGGCTCTCATTTAGGAGTGCTGTAGACCCAATCCTTGTTTGCTTTGCTACCCTGCTGGGTATTTATTGACTCTGTGTTTCAGGTGTGTTATGTGCCAAACAGGTCATTCCTTCTTAGCGAGAATTGATGAGAGTAGTTATGTTATTGTCATGCAGTGTTTAACCCTATATTTTGTTCTTATATCATTTCAGAGCCTTTGTCCCAGCAGTCCCCTCCCCGTTCCTGACTTCCCTCGCCTAATGGTTCCAATTCCCTGTGTACTACAATCAGGGAGCTGGTAACGTTAGGAGGTGGACCCCCCTTAGCAACGACCGGATCCTGTGGAACGTAATCTTGACAGAATTACGCGCCCACGAATTGTGTTCCACCCGATCCGGTGGTTCAGGGAATCATGGCCACCATGGATGATGTGCTCCAAGCACTGGTCTTAGTACAGCAGGAGTAGATCGCTTCTAAATCTGAGGCGGCTGCTTTGCGTGAGAAAGTAGACAAGTTAGCCAGAAACCCTTTTGATGCTACCACTGCTGCTCCTCCTATTCAGGTCACAGTACCCCCTCCCATTCCTTTGGCTAACCCCGAGAGATATGCTGGCGATCCGACTAAGACCCAGGTTTTCTTAACACAAGTCCTGATGCATTTTTCTTGTAAGCCTTCTTCGTTCCCTTCTAACCATTCGCGAGTAGCCTTCGCGATTTCCTACTTGAGTGGTGATGCGGCCAACTGGGCAGTGCCTTTGGTGCGGAATGACGATGCCATCTTATCCAACTGGACGGCATTCCGTGCTGAGTTTGAGAAGGTGTTCGATAGGAGGGCCACCACCTTTAGCGCTGACAGAGAGCTGTTGGAGTTAAGGCAAGGGAGACAGGATCTGGTATCATACCATACCACTTTTAACAGGTTAGTGGCAGAAACGGCATGGCCTGAGGAGAAGAGAATGTCGCTCTATTATCAGGGGCTTTGTGAGGGCTTAAAGGATGTCATAGCACAGATAGACACTCAGCCTCTCACATGCTCTGACATGATCAACCTATCCCTGAGATTAGATGGGAGGCTCACGGAAAGAGGGGGAGAGAGACGTAAGGTTGAAAGAGGGTACTATAGATCGGAATATAACCCTCGTAAGCTTAGCCAACCAGTTGACACAGGTAGTGAACCCATGGAAATAGGAGCAGTAAGGGCCCCTTTGTCTAGAGCAGAGAGGGAAAGTCGTAGAGTACTGGGACTCTGTATGTATTGTGGAAAAAGGGCCACTATGTCAAGGACTGTCCCACGAAACCCAAGGCTTCGGGGACTTGGATAAGAAACAAGAAGGCTTCTGTGTCCTCATTAACTATGGAGGACGCTCCCCCAGTGGTAAGGGCAGATAAGAACTGGAAGCTCTCTTCTCTCACCGCCTCCAAAATACAAGAACATGAATCACACATAGTGCTCACCATGACCTTAGAAAGCCAGACTCAGGTCCACCAGGTAATGGTAATGGTTGATTCAGGGGCGACAGGGAATTTTGTGGACAGTGGCTTAGTAGCCTCTTTGGCCTTAAGCCGGATAAGGAGAGACAGCCCAGAGGAGGTGTGGGCGGTGGATGGCAAGCCGCTGAAGTCGGGTCTTATAACCGAAAGGACAGACGAACTGGTGTTGTCCCTGCCTGTTCCGGGTGGGGTGCATACAGGAGAGATATGTCTAAACATCATAGAAGCACCCCAATACGAAATCATCTTGGGTATGCCGTGGCTGAGCCATCATAATCCTTTAGTGGATTGGAGAGAAAAGACCCTAAAGTTTACAGATCCTAGTTGTAGGGCCCATATCATGTCTGAACAAACCCCTCAGGTTGTAGCGTTGTTATACTCCCACAGTCTGGCAACTGCGGCTGAAAAGGTGGTGGTCCTGCCTCCATGCTATCAAGAGTTCCAAGACGTATTCAGTGAAACTATGGCGGAGCAATTACCTCCGCATAGGGAATATGATTGCCGTATCGATTTGGTTGAAGGCGCGGTCGTTCCCACTTGTAGGGTGTATGCATTATCGGTCCCTGAAACCAAACATCTGAAAGACTATCTAGATCACTATGTGAAGATAGGGTTTATCAGGCCTTCCCGCTCGCCCTCTGCTTCTTCTTTGTTTTTCATTTCAAAGGCGAATGGTGATCTACAGGCTTGCGTGGATTATCGCAAGCTCAATAAGATCACTGTTAGAAACAGGTATCCCTTACCCCTCATTCCTGTACTACTAGATCAGGTACGTAACGCAAAGATATATACCAGGTTTGACCTTCGAGGGGCCTACCATCTGGTTCGCGTCAGGGCAGGGGATGAGTGGAAGACTGCATTTAAGACCCACTTCGGCTTATACGAATATCTGGTCATGCCTTTTGGGATGTGCAATGCCCCTGCCGCTTTTCAATATTTTCTGAATGACGTGTTGAGAGAGTACATGGACGTCTGTGTGGTTGTTTATATAGACGACATCCTGATTTACTCTGAGGAGGTGGGCACACACGTTTCACAGGTTACCATGGTACTAAAGAAGTTAAGGGAACACAAACTATATTGCAAGTTAAGCAAGTGCGAGTTTGGGGTAGACTCCGTTGAATTCCTGGGGGTTATGCTACACCCAGAGGGTCTGCCCATGTCTGATCGCAAGGTTTTAGCAGTCCAAGAATGGCCTACTCCTAAGTCGGTAAAGGAGGTACAGAGCTTCTTGGGCTTTGCTAATTACTACCGGCGTTTTATTGTAGGGTTCTCACAGATGGCCAAGTCAAGTCAAGTTAAAATTTGTATAGCGCACTACTCACCCAGAGGGTCTCAAGGCGCTTGAGGGAGGGGGGTACGTTATATATCAAATATCCAAGTTTTGAGTTGTTTTCTGAAGGAGAGGTGGTTCTGTGTAAGGCGGAGGTGGGAGGGGAGAGAATTCCAGGTTTTGGCCGCTAAGTAGGAGAAAGATCTTCCTCCCATGGTGGATCTTTGGATGCGTGGAATCGCGGCGAGGGCTTGATTGGACGATCGGAGTTGGCGGGTGGGGGTGTAGAAGGTCAGGCGCGTGTTGAGGTATTTGGGTCCTAGGTCGTAGAGGGCTTTGTGTGCGTGGGTGAGGAGACGGAACGTAATTCTCTTGTTGACGGGGAGCCAGTGGAGGTCTCTTAGGTGACCGGATATGTGATTGTGGCGGGGGATGTCAAGGATGAGTCTGGCGGAGGCGTTCTGAATGCGTTGGAGTTTTTTCTGCAATTTGGCCGTGGTTCCGGCGTAGAGGGTGTTTCCGTAGTCCAGTCGGCTTGTGACAAGTGCGTGGGTGACCGTCTTTCTTGCTTCTGTGGGGATCCAGCGGAAGATCTTTTTGAGCATGCGTAGGATGTTAAAGCATGATGATGAGACGGCGTTGACTTGTCTGGTCATCGAGAGGGAGGAGTCTATAATGAATCCCAGGTTGCGTGCATGGTCCGTTGGTTTGGGTGCGCTGCCCAGGGCTGGTGGCCACCATGAGTCGTCCCAGGCAGAGGGGGATGATCCTAGGATGAGGACTTCCGTCTTGTCTGAATTAAGCTTTAAACGGCTGTTCTTCATTCACTCGGCTACGTCTTTCATTCCTTCGTGTAGGTTGGTTTTGGCGGTGTTTGGGTCTTTGGTGAGGGAGAGGATCAGCTGTGTGTCGTCAGCGTAGGAGATGATGTTGAGGTTGTGTTGGTGCGCGATGGATGCGAGGGGGCTCATGTAGATGTTGAAGAGGGTGGGGCTGAGCGATGATCCTTGTGGTACGCCGCAGATGACTTCAGTGGCCTCTGATCTGAAAGGGGGGAGGCGGACTCTCTGGGTTCTTCCGGTGAGGAACGAGATGATCCAGTCCAATGCTTTTCCTTGTATCCCGATGTTGCTGAGGCGTTTTATGAGGGTGCTATGGCAGACCGTGTCGAATGCTGCGGAGAGGTCCAGTAGGATGAGGGCAGCTGTTTCTCTGTTGTCAAGTAGTGTTCGAATGTCGTCTGTGGCTGCGATGAGGGCGGTCTCGGTGCTGTGTTTGGCTCGGAAGCCGGACTGTGATGGGTCGAGGGAGCCGTTAGACTCGAGGAAGGCGGCGAGCTGACTGTTGACGGTTTTCTCAATGACTTTGACATGGAATGGGAGGAGCGAAATGGGGCGGTAGTTCTTAAGTTCGGTGGGGTCTGCTGTGGGTTTTTTCAGGAGGGCGCTGAGTTCGGCGTGTTTCCAGCTTTCCGGGAAGGTGGCGGTGTTGAGGGAGCAGTTGATGGTATCTCGGAGATGGGGTGCGATGATGGAGTCGGCTTTGTTGAAGATGTGGTGGGGGCATGGGTCGGTTGGCGATCCGGAGTGGATGGAGTTCATCAAGCGGATGGTATCTTCAGTGCTGATTGGGTTCCAGGCGCAAAGGTTGGTGGTGGGGGGCTTCTGTTCGGGGGTAGGAGGGGTGGGCTGGTCTCCAAAGCTGCTATGTATGTCAGCGATTTTGCTGTGGAAGAACGAGGCTAGAGAGTTGCAGAGGTCTTGGGAGGGAGTGATGTCGTTGGTGCCGGCGTTGGTATTGGTAAACTCTTTGACGATGTTGAAGAGTTCCTTGCTGTTGTGGGCGTTGTTGTCGAGGCGATCCTTGAATGCTGATTTCTTGGTGGATCGGATCAGCTGGTGGTGTTTGCGGGTGGCGTTCTTGAGGGCGGTCATGTTGTCTGTGGTTGGGTTTATTCGCCAGGCTTTCTCGAGGGTGCGACAGATCTTTTTGGAATTCTTAAGTTTGTCATTAAACCAGGGGGCTTTTTTGATACCTGGCTTGTTATGATTGTTTTTCAAGGGTGCTAATTCGTCAGCGCTGTGGGTGATCCATTGTGTGAGGTTGATGGCTGCTTGATTTGGGTCTGATGATTTGGCGGGAGGGTTTTGGTGAAGCGATGTGGTGAGCTGGTCGGTGGTAATTTTGTTCCAATTTCTACGGGGGATTTGTTGTGGGTGGTGGTGGGTCGTTGTTTTTCTGTAAATGAAGTGGACGCAGTAGTGGTCCGTCCAATGGAGTCCTGTGGCGTGATTGAAGGAGATGTGCTTGCTGGAGGAGAAGATTGGGTCGAGCGTGTGTCCGGCGTAGTGGATGGGGGTGTTTACTAGTTGTTTGAGTCCGAGATTGGCTAGGTTGTCCAGAAGGGTGGTGGTGTTGCTGTCGTTATTCTTTTCCAGGTGGAAGTTGAGGTCCCCTAGGAGAATGTAGTCCTCGGAGGGGAGGGCGTGTGGGCTGATGAAGTAGGTGATGTCTTCCCTGAATTGTGTGCGGGGTCCTGGTGGTCTGTAGATGAGGGTGCCTCTGAGTGTGGGCTTAGAGTCGGTGTGAATCTGGAAGTGAAGGTGTTCGGCGGCTGCGAGGTTGTTGTCGGAACTGGTTGTGATGCAGATTGTGTTCTTGTGGACGATGGCGATGCCTCCTCCTGTTTGGTTGATGCGGTCCTTTCGAATGATCTTGTAACCGTCCGGGATGGCTATAGCGATGTCGGCGCTGATGAGGCGTTCATCCAGGTTTCTGTAAGAAATGCGATGTCCGGCGTAGTGGAGTCGAGTAGGTTCCATAGTTCAGTGGCGTGTTTGTGGACAGAGCGGGTGTTGAGAAGGATGCACTTCAGCTGGTTAGTGTCGGAGCTCTGTTTGGCGTTAGTGGATTTAGTGTGGGTCCTGGTGCAGGCGAATTTGCAGGAGTGGCAGGTGAAGGGTCCATGGGTATGTCCAGGGGCGGCTAGGTGGCAGTCTAGGAGACGGCCGGAGTTGAGTGCAGAGAGGGTTGTGGCGTCGTATGTTATGCGGGTGGAGTGGACTTTGCGAGGACCAGGGGGTCTGGCACTGGGCGCGGTCCAGGCGCAGACGGGCGTAGACGGGCTTACCTTTGGCGCGCCTTTGGCGCGCCTTCGGCGCGCATAGTGCACGCCCGCTGTGCGTGGCCGCTGCGCGAAAATGCATCGGTGATACATGGAGAGTGGAGGGGGGCGGAGCGAGGGAGGAGCAGCTGGGAGGCGGGAGCGGGGTGGAGAGATGGGCTAGGAGGCACAACAACAAGATGGCAGCAAAAACGAAAGCGAAAACAGGACGAGATTGGGGCACAATCAGAAATATCGCAATGAAATGGGCAGTGGCACCGGCACAATCAGGCACAGACAATTAATATTAACAATGCGAGCAATGCAATTAATAATAGCAGCAGTGAACAGTATAGCGCTAATGCGAGTAATGCACAATTAAATATAAGCGGCAGTGAGCGGTATAGCGCTACGATATAGTCAATGTGAGCAATGCACAAATAATAATAAGTGGCAGTGAGCAGTCAAGAGCTACGATACCCAGTTGAACAGGGGGCGTGAGGAGCCACCGCTTCTGAACAAGTCAGGACGGTCACCGTGCAGATGGCAGTTCCCCTGACACGCTTGCTGAGAAAAGGAATAAAATTCTGTTGGTCGGTAGAGGCGAATCAAGCCTTTGTGTGTCTGAAGCAAGCATTCACTTCTGCTCCTGTGTTGGCCCATCCTAAGAGCGAGTTGCCTTTCATCGTAGAAGCAGATGCCTCTGATGAGGCCATCGGGGCAATTCTTTCGCAAAGAGACTTGGAGACCGGACAATTGCATCCTGTGGCATACCTCTCCAGAAAACTAAATCAGGCCGAAAAGAACTATACTATCTCAGAAAAAGAACTCTTAGCAGTAAAGAGGGCATTCCAGGAATGGGGACAATACCTTTGGGGTGCTGAACACCCAGTGACGGTGTATTCCGATCACCGGAATCTTCATTACATGCAAACAGCCAGACATCTGTCCCAGCGCCAGATGAGATGGATGCTGTTCTTTGCCGAATTAAACTTCGTCATAACCTTCAGACCAGGTAGTGAGAACAGAAAGGCGGACGCACTGTCCAGACAAGACGAAGGTGACTCCGCAGCTGCTCCAGTAATGGAATCCATAATAGAACCCGCTAAGGTGATTTGTATACTTAGCGCAGAAACCTTACTGAGTAAGATACGGAACTCTAAAACTCCTTCTCTTTGGGATACCTGGGCTGCAAAAGACAGCCATCGATCCATGAAACAGGGATTGCCTTTCGTTAACACTCAGCTGTTCGTGCCTTCTATCGCCTTACAGCAAGAGGCTTTTCGGTGGTGTCATGTGGCTCCTCTGGCTGGACATCAGGGTGTGCTCAAAACTATACTTTTGGTCCAGAGACACTTCTGGTGGTTGACATTAAGAAAAGATGTTACCCTATGGGTAGCCCGTTGTGATGTTTGTGCAAGATCAAAGACCGATAGCGGAATGAAGAGAGGTAAACTGATGCCCATGCCTACGCCCAGAAGACCCTGGCAAACGCTAAGTCTGGACTTTGTAACAGGCTTGCCTGCTGATCAGGGTAAGACGGCAATTCTGGTGGTTGTGGACAGTCTAACCAAACTGGAGCATTTCATACCTTGAATCAAACCTACCTACTGCTGGGCAAACGTCACAGCTACTCCTCACAGAGGTAATCCGTTTGCAAGGTGTACCTGAGGTTATTGTTTCAGACAGGGGCCCTCAATTTGTCGCCAGATTCTGGAAACATTGGTGCACGGCGTTGCAGATCAAGTCATCTTTGTCTACAAGCTTTCATCCTCAGACGGATGGACAAACGGAGAGGTTGAACCAGACACTAAAGAAATACCTCCGTTGTTATGCCACGTCTGCACAGGACTCCTGGGTGTCGTTGTTATGGATGGCGGAACTGGCATATAACAACGCCTGGCACTGCTCTGCAGGGGTGTCTCCTTTCTATGCCACGTATGGGGTGGATGCCAACATCCTTCCCATTCGGATCCCTGAGAGCGTGGCTGATCAACCCTCCGTGTATAGTAGGGTGAGGAAGTTACACTCAGTACAAAAACAGCTCATCACACACTTGATCAAGGCCAAGGTGGACTACAAATGGTGGGTCGATGTTCATCGTAGGGATGGTCCTGACTATCAGGTGGGGGACAGGGTCTGGCTCTCTACCAAGAACATAAGATTCAGATTGCGAAGCGTGTTTCATCCTCGCTTCATTGGTCCGTATGTTATAATTAAGAGAGTGAACCCTGTTGCTTTCAAGTTGAAATTGCCTGCGAGCATGCGAATCCACCCTGTTTTCCACAGCAGTCTTCTAAAACCTGCTTTGTCGGGTGTCAGGAGGGCTGCTCCTCCGGTGCTGGGCGATGGAGGGGATGAGTACGAGGTGAGGTGCATTCGGGACTCTAAGTGGAAGCGGGGTGCCCTGTGGTACTTGATTGCCTGGAAGGGGTACTCTGCTGAGGATGATACTTGGGAGCCGCACCAAAATGTTCATGCTCCTGCCGCTGCACGCCGTTTTCATGCTAGGTTCCCGGCCAAGCCTGGCCCTAGGAGGCGCTGAGGAGGGGGACCTACTGTCAGGATTCAGGGCACCCTTCGCGCCTCCCTAGTATGGGAACTACATTTCCCATGAGCCTTCATACCAGGAAGGTACTTAGAGACTGCACGCGCAGACGCGGATGCGCGTAATTCTGTGGATTTGCGGTTGTTGGTGCGGGAGGTCCGTTGGAACGGGTCTCGATTCTCTCTTTTGGCAGCTTCCCGCCCTGATTGTTCGGAGGCTTCCGAAATCATCGGGGCCGCGGTGGTGAGTGACTACGAGCTGCTCTTTGCTTTCCTGACAACGGAACATGGTGTGTCGGCTGACCACACGTTACCGTTGTGAAGTTGGGTTTCCTGAGTTCGTGGGTCTCCGAAGTGTTCCAGCGCGGCTGCGCTATTGACAAGTACTGTACGCCGTATGCCGGCTGGCCAGGCGTCACTGCTGTGATCAAAGCTACTATTGTTAGTGTTGCGGAACATTGTGGTTTCTACTACATGTCACCGTGACAGCATCCTCTTCCTTCATAATTGCGGAGCGCAGTGTGTTTCTTGCCACGCGCTGCTGTAAATGATTAATCATTCAGCGTTTTGTAGCGGAGTAAGGTGTGTTGGCTGACCACTTACTGCCGTGAACCTTGGTTGTGTTTTGTTACTTTATTCAGCGGAGTTTTGTGGCGGCTGCTACATTCTGCCGTTTGTATAGACAGCTATTGGGATTACTCTTTCTCCTTTATCCTTTAACTACTATCTGGATATGGCTTTATAATATTCCAGATGCTTTGGAACCTTGTTTCTCCCTGATATCCAGTTGGAGTACTTTGCTTTTACTGATTTCCAGGAAGTTGTTGGGAATCAGTAGGCTCTCATTTAGGAGTGCTGTAGACCCAATCCTTGTTTGCTTTGCTACCCTGCTGGGTATTTATTGACTCTGTGTTTCAGGTGTGTTATGTGCCAAACAGGTCATTCCTTCTTAGCGAGAATTGATGAGAGTAGTTATGTTATTGTCATGCAGTGTTTAACCCTATATTTTGTTCTTATATCATTTCAGAGCCTTTGTCCCAGCAGTCCCTTCCCCGTTCCTGACTTCCCTCGCCTAATGGTTCCAATTCCCTGTGTACTACGATCAGGGAGCTGGTAACGTTAGGAGGTGGACACCCCTTAGCAATGACCGGATCCTATGGAACGTAATCTTGACATGATTAGACTGCTATGTCCATGTATTTTTATGAAATTTTTGTCATGTGCAATAAATAACTTTGTATAATTTTAACTTTTGTGGGAGTCCCTATGATATATATGTCACAATCTACTGGTGTGTAAGGGGAGTAAATCGGTGGAGTGGAATAAGAGTGGAATTTGCTGATGTATGGTATCTAGTGAGGTTAAGATAAAGTTTACCCTACGGGATTTCTTTTATTTCACAATCACAATATTTAGGCAGACTGAGTATTTGCCAGGGGTTTGATAAATGGGACACAATCGGCATCTCAACAGTGGGGGCTCTCTGGACTCGGGGTAGTAGTTCCGTTTGCCAGGCTACAATCTCAATATAATATGGCACACACTGGAAGACTTTCGTTATTTACAGATACAACATGACTTGATGTCTGCAATCCCCGATGAGGAGACCCTTCCCGAAGGATCGCCGCTAGAGGACAGACAGATGAGGAGTGACAGGAGGCCCTGTCCTCCCCATAGGAAGTAACTATCCCACTGAAATTGAGACTTGTCCAAGTCTGAATACTACACAGATCCTATTTGGCATCAAGAACATTAGTTAAAATGGGCAAAAGGGAGGGGTTCAAGTGTCTCTGTCCCTGCTTGCAGGCAGGTCGCTCCCCATGCTGCTGTATTGCTTTTGCTTGCTAGACTGTATTGCTGTGCTAGACTGTATTGCTTTTGCTTTGCTAGACTGTATTGCTTTGCTAGACTGTATTGCTTTTTGCTCTGCTAGACTTGCTAGGCTTTGCTTACTTAGCCTCAATCTTCCTTCTGCATTCTTTTTCTGTGCCCGGTTTTCCCTCTGCTCCCCCCACCATCCCTCACCTGTTTTTTCCTGCCGTTTCGTCCCTGCTGCCACGCACCCTGCTCTCCCATTTGCCACCCCGCTCCCGCCTCCCAGCTGCTCCTCCCTCCCACCTCCGCTCATATAAAGGCCGTGCAGCGGGAGCACGCAGCGGGCGCGCCACTGGTGCGCCGAAGGCTTGCCTAAGGCAAGCCCGTTTGCGCCCATCCGAACGCCATGCCACTCGCCTCCGCTATGATGCCAGCACCCTCCACGCACTCAACACCGGACGATCACACACCTGCTTCATGGCCGCCCGAAGCGCATCCACAGACCTTTCACCTGCCAGAACTACAATTTCACCAGCATCCGCCCGCCAAGCCGCCGACCAGGAAAGAGCCCAACTACCTCAGATGCATCCTCCTCAACACCCACTCTGCCCGTAAACACGTCGTTTAACTCTGAGATCCTAATCAACTCAACCTCCCCAGACGTCGCCTTCCTGACAGAGACCAGGCTGAACCCCGCGTCGGCACCCGACATCGCCATAGCCGTCCAGGAAGGATACAAGATCACCCACAGGGACCGCACCCAAAGAATAGTAGGAGGAGGAATCACCATCATCCACAGGAACACTCTAAGAGTCTCGACCAACACCGACAACACCCTTACACCGCCGAACACCTGCACTTCCAGATTCACACCAACCCCAACACCACCCTCAGAGGAACCCTCGTCTACAGACCCCCGGACCCTGACCACAGTTCAGCGACTCCATCAATGACTTCGTCAACACACACGCCCTCACCTCCACGGACGACATCCTCCTAGGGGACTTGAACTTCCACCTCGAGAACACCAACTCCACCACCCTGATCGACAACATAGCCAACCTCAGACTCAGACAACTCGTCACAACACCCACCCACTCCGCCCGCCACATGCTTGACCCCATCTTCTCCACAAGCCCCCACGTCTCCTTCAACCACACCACAAACTCCACTGGACTGACCATCGCTGCATCCACTTCACATTCAAGAAGCTCACCATGCACCACCGCACCCAACAGATGCCTCGCCGCTGCTGGAGCAAAGTCACTGAAGACCAGCTAACCACCACCCTCACCCAAAGCCCACACGCGGACCCCGCCGACCCCACCGACCCCGACACCGCAGCTCGCAACCTCAGACAGTGGCTCGACGACTGCGCCTACACCCTCGCCCCGTTCAAGAAACCCTCCAACAGTCACACCAGCAAGAAAGCCAGCTGGTTCACTGAAGACCTCCAGGCCTCCAAGCAAACCTGCCGAAAACTAGAGAAGAACTGGCTCCGTGAACGAACACGGGACAGCTACACAGCCCACAAGAACGCCACCTGCAGACACCATCACCTCATCAGATCTGCCAAAAGGGCCTCCTTCAAAGACCGCCTACACAACAACGCACACAACAGCAAAGAGCTTTTCAACATTGTGAAGGTACTCCCCAACCCCAGCTCCAACACCAACAACCTCCCACCTTCGCAAGACCTGTGCAACTCGCTGGCCACCTTCTTCCACCACAAGATCGCAGACATCCATGACAGCTTCAACTCCACGACTACCCCGACATCAACCGAGACCTCCGCCCCACGACCACCATCCGTACCGACCGCCTGCTCTCCTGGACCAACATCAATGACGACGACACCATCAAGATCATGAACACCATCCACTCCGGATCTCCGTCAGTCCCTTGCCCATACCACATCTTCAACAAAGCCAGCACATCCATCACACCCCATCTCCGGAAAGTCATCAACATCTCCTTTGAGACAGCAACCTTCCTGGAGAGCTGGAAGCACGCAAGATCAACGGCCTTGTGGAAAAGTAAATTTTGCCATGTTCTGTGTCCCTACGTGTCATCCATCATATGTTATGTGTGCATGATTAAATATGCATATGTACTCCCCATGTCCGATTAATGACGCAATTATAGTTGTGTCCTCCTCTAGTATGCCAGTTTCCAGTTCTCGTGAATAATACGAATATCAGGCCTATGTAAAGCTACGTTGCCACGTTTCTCAGTGTGCACGTTATTTCATTATAAAGTCCCCGTTTCCAGGCCTCAAAAGGGCCCGGACATCAGATTCAGCTCCTGTCTCCTGAAGCCTCGCTGAGGAGTGATCCAGCCCCCACCTGTATCCTCGACCTTTCACTTACTTCCTGCCTCGCAGTGCCCGGTGCAGCTTGGCTCTGCCTCTGAGTCTGCCAAGACTATGTTATGATTCCAGCTATCAGTTCAGTCTTCCTTCTCTGCATTTCTAAGCTACTGAACTACATCAATAGTTTCCGTCATTGTCTAGCCTATGCGGCTCCACGTTAGAGAAATACTGCATTTAATGGTCATTTAATATTCTTCATCACGCACTATATGTAGAATAAATGCATGCTCCAGTCTTAGAGTCAGTTAGCTTTTCCCCTCATGACTTCTAGTTTATATCAACATGTTCCCTAAACATTAGATACCAGATAGGGTTTAGGTACATGTCGCTCCGACCCTCCAGACTTTAGTCTCTGCTCCTAGCACAGAGTTCATAGCCCCCAGCTTCTCCTCGTAACACGTCATTGCCAGTTTGCGCGCACCATCAGGTTAGAGGTCCCGGCTCCTTAGGTAGCCCCCTCCTATGTTTCCGCCCATTCATGACATATTCTGTTACGTTTGCATCACATGTCTGAGTTACACCTTCTTTTTACTCTTATCTTTCGCGACTGCTACGCGTCACGCCTTCTGTTCCACCCACTGCTACGCCTACTGCAATGTAATGCTATGTGTTTGCGCTATGTATATATGCTCGTGTATTGTTATTAAAAGTTAGCGCGCTCATCCCAGCCCCAGCAGCTGCTGGGCCCTGTCACCCTGTCATCCTATTCCCATGCAGGTTGTCCTGTTCCTGTCCTTATGCTGTATTAAACCTGCAAAACTCCTACTACCTCGAATCTTGACTCTTATTTATTGAGCTATCTGTTATGATATATGTCTAGTCAAAAATAGGGTATTATTTATTTATTTACCACATAATGGCGCCCGAATAGGGACTTGCCCTTTCCCCACGCGTCGGTGAAGCCACGCCGACCCCCTGACCCTCTGCAGTCGTGACGGAACTCTTCTGCGCAGTGGCAGATATTTCTGCTCAAGTATCCCTCAGGCCCACGGAGGAGACGGAGGAGGCGGTCCAGCATCCAGACGAGACGGTGGAGGAACGCGGCGAGTCCCGACCAGAGCCCAAGCCAAGAGTCCAAGGTCCGAGGTATCCGGAGGTCCACCCGTAACTGAAGTCCGAAGTCCGAAGTTCGTCGTCATCGTCGTAGCAGTCCAGTCCAGTCCGAGGCCTTCCGTTCTTGCTGCCCGGTGAGTACCGTTACTAGGGTGGTATCTAGACAGGGTCAATTTAATTGACTCTGGTCTGTGGGTTGGTGGTACACAGTCCCACAAACGAAGTGTCCACTTCGGTGGATGCGGGTCCTGACGTGTCTCTTTATGAGACCGGTAAGTTTCGTACTGTTTCAGCAGTGCATCTAGTTTCTGTTCTAGTCAGTTCTGTTCTCGAGAAATTTCAAGTATTTCCAGGTAGTATTCTGTCCGAACTGTTATTTTAAATGTTTTTCATGTATTCTAATGTCGTGGTATGAATGGGAAATAAGTATCGTGTTTATTGTGTATTGTATTGTGTCTAGATTACAGTTCAGTCATGCCTATATTTTCCAAGTTACGTCAGTTAAAGACTAGAAAGGGTCTGCTGGAAGCAGCAGTTCCCGTCCCGCCCAGGGACAGTCCAGGTCACTTTATGTATCAGAAACATGGCATAAGTGCCATATTGTATCTAGATTTATGGGTAGAGTATACCAAACAGTTAGAAGAAAAGTATAGATGGCCCGTATCGGGTACATGGGATGCCGAATGCATCATGCGAGTAGAGGAGGCATTATGGAAAAAGAAAGCCAGACAATCACAGAAAGATGCCATCGAGTTATGGCGCAAAGAAGCTCATAAAAGAACCGAAAGAGAAATCAGAAAGTCAGAACTAAGTAGAGAATCCCAAGAACGAGCCCAAGAAAGAGAATTAATCGAGATAGGTGAACGAGTTAGAACTGAGCAATCAGACAGACAGAGGAATGCCCTCATTAAGGGTATGTATCCTCTTCTTGCTGAGGGCTTGCCAAAAACGACCCCAGAGGCATCCAGTAATTTCCCGCCACCATTAGTTCCGACCAAGCTACGTCACAAACCGACCGCAGCTGATATTTTTATTTCGTCCTATCTGGACGACACAGTCCCCGAATATGCAAATCCTGTTCGCACTCCGCCAGTCCCTGTAAACCAGGTAATTCCTGCTCCTCCAGACACCGGGGTGCCCTTAACAGCCCCCCCCGGGTCAGCCCGCCATACAAGTCCAGCCCACGTTACAATTACCCACCCTGCCAGGACGAAAAGCATCAGTCGATGATTCTAGTTTAGGGGCCGCAGGAGGAGGTCTTCCTCAAACCCCGCCGCCATACAAGCGTTTATCAGCACTCGAATTACATGCTCAAGCATCACAGCGTACTCCTAAGAGTAATAAGTCTGTTACAGAGATCAGGCAAACCCTTGGCGAATGTGTCTATGACCCAGTTCCAGGCGAGTTTAATATGGTTTTATATTCCGTACGCGTAAGGAGAGTGACCGAGTATCTAGTCACCCTGCCGAATATGAAAGAAGATCTAGACAGGATATATCGTTTCATCCGTACAGGGGATGACCCACAAAGTATTAGTGATGCCATGTCTCAAAGGAAAGCCGAGATTCAGCGCATGATATTAAAGTTCTTAATTAACTGTCTAATAAGAGAACAGGATTACCCGTCTAAAGACCCGGAAGAAATGAAAACTCTAACAAGGTGGAGTGATAATATAGCCGAAGGAAAGCACAATACCATTGGTGCCATGGAAAGTATGTACAAGAAAATCCGTAGAGAGATAATAAAGATACACGAACAGCGTAAAGCAGCACAAGTAAGCGAGAAAGAAAGTACCTCTGATCCTGAAGAGGAAGACGATGAGAATACTGCCAGAATAGCGTATGTAGGAAAATCTAGATTTCCAGATCGCCATTTACGTCTAGAACACAAGTCTATTTTCCATCATTCAGCACCAGAACAAGGTTCCCTGGAACAAGTATTCCAAGCTACCGATCACATTCTGAAATCACGAATCGGTTATAGTGAGTTAAGTACCATGCATGAACAAGAACTAGCCCGATCAGCAGTCCGATGGATTACTGATTCTACCACTTTTCCGGACGAAATAGTGGCACAAATGTTTCTGAAAATGCCCCCAGCCGAGCAGCGACTGGTGGGTATGTATATGATTCAGCACCTCATTACTCTGTATGAGGGTCAACATTCTGATCCAGGCCCGTTACATGATATCCTGAACGAGTTACTCCAGTATAGATGGAGAGGTCTAGGTACCGATTTAATTAGTGTCATTTTAGAACAGCGTCATAAATATAGAACATTCTTGAACCCGCATTTTGTTCATGTCTCACCCCCAGAAAGTAAATCATTCTACATAGACAGACAGAATCCGTTACGAGAAGTCCACCCAGTCAGAGGAGCGGGTGGCGAAATGCAGCGAGTGTTTGTATACACTCCAATCACAAAGATGGAACTCCTAGAGATGAAGAAATTAATTCCCTGTCATGACAAAGATCCAGCAGGGTTCCATAGAGAATTAAAAGACATGCTCCGTATGGGAGAATACACTTACCCAGATATCATTAAAATGTTAAAGGTTCTGTTGCCCGCAGGGGTGTATGAAAAGCTAAAGGAAAAAGAATGGGAGGTGGGAGAGAAAAAGATCGATTGGGCAGTCCTAGAAGCAGAAGATAAGATACGAGTACCAGGTACTGGTCTTGGAGAGAAATGTAAAGAATTACCAGAATTATTAATTCAAGTTTTACCCAGATTATTAACAACGAGAAAAGAAGACTGGGATGCAATCTCAGCCTGTAAACAGAAACAAGATGAAGATATTAGTGATTTTTATTCTAGGTTTGAAAAGTGCTTTAGTATCAACAGTGGCCTCAAGACAAGTAGTGAGTCATACCCTCACCTTTTCGTTACCAAATTAGTCGAGAATTCAAGTCCACCAATTAAAAACCGAGTTCTGAAAGTCGAAAGCACCTGGCAAGCAAATACTCCGTCCCAGATGCTCCAGATGCTCCAGTATCACCAGAATAGAATCAGGGAAGAGCAAGAACACGAGAGAAAACGTATGAAAGACACGAAAATGAAAGTACTAGTTGCACAATCTGTTCCTCAAGACAGTCAGAAGAGGGGTCCGAATCAAGCCAGTCATCCTGCAGCTCCCGTTAAAGGGAATTGCAATTATTGTAAACAGCCAGGTCATTTTATAAATGAGTGTGCAGTTCTGAAACATAACATAGCTACTGGTAAGACTAAAGAAAGACC
This sequence comes from Lissotriton helveticus, assembly GCF_964261635.1. Taxonomy (NCBI): domain Eukaryota; kingdom Metazoa; phylum Chordata; class Amphibia; order Caudata; family Salamandridae; genus Lissotriton; species Lissotriton helveticus. The sequence continues at coordinate 310,281,864 of NC_136061.1, forward strand.
ACGTCCGCCTAGACAGGAACAAGTTTCACAGACTCCTCAGCCACAGAATGCACCACAGACAGTTACAGCACCGCAGCCTATTGCTGCAACACAGCATGTTACATCGCAGATGTACCAGTATGCACAGTCTGAGTATCCAGAGTATCAGCAGTATTCATGAAACAGCCTAGAGAGGGAGGTAGGCTTGCCTCTCATCGAGATACCTGTAGATCAAGAAGGTCCCTATGTTCATAGTCAAGTATTAGGGAAAGACAGAAAGTTTTTGATTGATACAGGGGCAAGTAGGACCACCATCAGTCACGCCGAAGTTCCAGGGGCTCCGCTCTCAGGCTCAAGAAATGTTTCCCTTGGATTTTCAGGAAAGCCTATCGTTAATGAGATTTCAAAGCCAGTCACTCTAGAAGTAGGTCCATTGTCCCGCACTACTGATCTGTTACTTACTAAGTCATGCCCAGAAAATCTATTAGGCATTAAAACACTGAAAGAGTTAGGTGCAGTTATATGTTGTTCCCCAGAGGGAATACGATTGTTCCTACGTGACTTTAAGGGTCACTATGTATTACGAGATTTTGATCCCAGACTGTCTAAGGTTCCGCAGCATTTATGGGCGCAAGGTCCAACTGATGTAGGTTACATGCAAATCACACCCTATCGTGTGACCCTGAAACCAGGTGTAGTGTTACCACGAATCAGGCAGTATAGATTGCCACCTGAGGCTGTAGCAGCCTTATCCAAAATTATAGACGAGCTCATCGCTCAAGGAGTAGTTGTAGAAACTGACTCCAATGTATGTAATTCTCCGATCATTCCAGTCATGAAACGTACTGATCCAAATGCACCCCCAGTATATCGATTAGTGATTGATTTACGGGAACTTAACAAATGTATTATTCCTCAGTACCCAGTTGTCCCAGATATCTCTTCCCTGTTAACTGCTATTGATTCCGAAGCCACGTTCTTCACTGTCATAGACCTCAAGAACGCATTTTTTAGTGTTCCCATCCATCCAGACAGCCAGTTTCTTTTCGGATTTTGTTTAAATGGAAGGAGCTATATGTTCACACGCGCTCCTCAAGGTTTCACAGAAAGTCCTAGTATTTACAGTCAAGCACTCAAGAGACAACTAGACAACATCCACATGCCAACTGACACTGCCCTGCTCCAGTATGTCGATGATCTATTGATCACAGCCCGTTCTGAAAGTGACTGCGAGCGTGCGTCACTTACAGTTCTGTATTTTCTGGCCGAGATGGGACACAAGGTGTCCCCTTCGAAGCTTCAATTCTGTGTCCAGCAAGTGGTCTACTTAGGACACTTACTGTCCAAGAGGGATAGGCAGTTGACACCAGACCGTATCCAGTTGATAGCGAGTCTTCCCCAGCCCAGAACCCAGAAGGAGGTACGTGCCTTTATCGGCCTTACTTCTTATTGCAGACAATGGATTCCCCAGTATGCATTTCTAGCCAAGCCACTGATACAGTTAACGACACAGGAGGCAGCCGTATCGACTGTTCTCCCTTGGACATCTGAACATACACTTAGTTTCAACGAGTTAAAGAAAGCCCTATGTCAAGCTCCAGTTCTAGCTACACCGAACTACAGTAAGCCTTTTACACTTTTCGTTACTGAACGCGAAGGTACAGCATTATCTGTTCTCACACAAGACCAAGCAGGACAATACAAGCCTTGTGCTTATTTTTCGAGCACATTAGATCCAGTCGCCCAGGCTCTGCCTGCGTGCCTCAAGTCAGTTGCAGCCACAGCACTAGCTATCAGACAAAGTGATTCCATAGTTTTAGGACACTCCTTGACAGTACAAGTCCCACATTCCGTGGAAGTTCTTTTAAACCGAACACAAACACAGCACTTGACAATTGCACGTTTAACAGGTTATGAATTGACACTGTTTCAGCCACACATAGAAATCAGACGCTGCAACGTTCTGAATCCTGCTACACTGTTACCATCAGTTAATTCAAATTCTGCCACACATGATTGTGTGGAAGTAGTTAACATTACGACAAAGCCAAGACAAGACCTGACAGACATTCCGTTACCAGATCCTGACCTGACACTTTATGTGGATGGTTCATGTATGAGAACTAGTACAGGAGATCTAGTCGCCGCGTATGCAGTGACTACTGACACCGAAGTTATTAAGACACACCGCATTGATACCCTGTCCGCTCAAGCAGCAGAGCTAGTTGCTCTGACACAAGCCTGCATACACGCCAAGAACCTGAAAGTTAATGTTTACACAGATTCACGCTACGCATTCGGAGTTGTACACGATTTTGGAGTGCTCTGGCAGGAGAGAGGTTTCATGACTTCTCATGGAACAAAGATTCAGCATGGTTTCCTTATTCAAGCTCTGTTAGATGCCATACATTTACCGACATCCATTGCTATCATGAAATGCAAAGCACATACGAAAGTTACTGACATTATTTCTCAAGGTAATGATCTAGCAGATCGCACAGCCAAGCTTACAGCACAGGCTCTAGACAGTCCAGTTAACATGACACACACTCCAGATCCGACTACATGTATGACAGTTAAGGACCCTACTCAAGATGTCATAGATATCCAATTACATGCTACTCCCGATGAAATCAAGAAATGGTCTGAACAAGGAGGGGTCCAGACAGATCAAGGATGGTTAACAAAGGGTAGAACCGCATGGTTTCTCCCCGACTCTATGGTTCAAGTCATCATTAATACCGCACATAGTCCAGCACATTTAGGAGAAAAAGCAATGTTAGACAGTATCCAGAACATTTGGTTCAACAAGCATTTACGAGCTGCAGCCAAGCAGAAAGTCCGTACCTGTATGATATGTTGTCAGTTTAATCCAGGTAAAAGTGTCCCGGTGGAACAAGGGGGATTCCAGCCTCCTGACCACCCTTTTGAGGTCCTCCAGATGGATTATATTCAGATGGAGCGATGTCGAGGTTTCAAGTATGTCCTTGTAGTTGTATGCGCTTTGTCCAGATGGACAGAAGCATATCCAGTCCCAGATTACACAGCCGCGACCACTGCCAAACAGTTGGTTCGTGAATTCTTCCCTCGATATGGACTCCCTAGAGTCGTATATTCTGATAACGGTCAGCCATTCTCATCTGAACTGATGAAGCACGTTTCCCTGTTGTTAGGGTACTAGTGGAAGTTTCATTCTGTACGCCATCCTGAAGCAGCCGGTCTAGTCGAGAGACATAATCAGACTCTGAAAATTCGAATTGCCAAAATATGTAAAGATAAGGGTGTGGACTGGCTAGTAGCTCTGCCAGTTGCTTTGTTGTATATGCGCATGGTCGCACATTCCAGATCAGGTCTGTCCCCGTATGAGGTCGTTTTCGGCCGCCCCCCTAACATGTGGGGTACTCCTAGACCCCGAAGTATTACTGATGTTTCATGTAATATGCTGACAGATTACCTAGCTTCCTTGATGTCTGCCCTCAACTCATGTCGTTCACAGGTTGCCGCCGCATTTCCAGACAATACCGAGGTGGCACCGCATGAAATCGTTCCAGGTTCGATGGTGCTCGTCCGGAACTTTGACAGATCAAGTCCGCTGGAGCCACGTTGGAAGGAGCCCCGTCAGGTCCTCCTCACCACCCGTACAGCCGTGAAATTGGAAGGACGCCGCGGCTGGGTGCACCTTTCGCACGTCAAGAGATTCTACGGATTAAAGCCGGTCTTTAAAAACATTTCCCAGGATATCAAGACTTGTCAAAACATTGTTCCTAAGGACTGTCCCGCAAATGACATTGATACAACCCCTCCCTTGTTAGAGAAAACTCCGCAGCAGGAGTATAAGCAAAAACTCCGGTCTAGTAAAATAAGTCAGTCAGTTTGATTGTCTAAGTCCTCCCCTAGGTGAAACGGTTAGACTGTTTCTGACATGTATAAAATAGACCCCCATAGTGAGAGAGTTAGTCAAAACTCAAACCGATGTATCGTTTTTCTAAGTTTCATATTATTTCTCAGCCTTTTGATTTCCTGCACTAGTTACGCATTTTTCCTGTGTTTTCCAGTTCCTCATGTAAATAAGCCTTCTAATGTTACAGTAGAACACACGTTTAGTGATCTGCCTCCTCACGAATATTCATACCGCCTCGCTATGCGTAACAATACCTTCATCCGTATGTTACATTATTCACACCAGACCAGCAATGCCACTAATTGTTGGGTGTGTGGTCGACTCCCCCCTTTCCAGACGTCGAAGGGAGTTCTGCCACTTTTTTCCTTATCCTTTTTCACATAATGGTTCGTGTGGAGCATGGTCCACGTTAACGTCATCCTTAACAGATATGTCTTTTCTTAACAGCACATGTTTCCCAGACAAGCAAGGTTTCCCCCGCAGAACAGGTTTAGATCTAGAAAATGAAGTGTACACTTTAGGTAATTATTCTTCGAATTTCATGGTCCTGAATGTTCAGTCTGATACTACTCCAGACTCACCTGCTATTTCAGTACTACCAGTCAAAGGCGAATTATGTGTTTGTAATTATGGTTCTGTACACGTAGGACATAGTGATTGTACTACTATTATCCAGTATAGTGACAGTGGGAAATCTATTTTTAAAGCTTCACGTCATTCTTATTTTGTTTGTGGTCAAACTGCATATGTTCGTCTGCCCCTCGATTGGGAGGGAACCTGTTACATTGCCTTCCTACTGCCACCTGTTTTTCTAGCCCCACCTGACTACCATAGGAATTCCTACCTAGTACATACTAGACACAAGAGAAACCTCCCGATTGTCGATTATACTGAAACTGCTGCAGAACAATTCATTGATATTGATAAAGGTGTTTTCCCTTATTTAGGTACAGTTGTAAATAGTAAGCTAATCCGTAGGTTAACAAGAACCCTTGAAGCAGTAGTAGATGAGACTGCCTCCGCTCTAGGTAACTTAACCGAAGAGCAATCCTTTATGAGATTTGTCGTTTTACAGAATCGTCTCGTCCTTGACGTCATACTGGCCGATAGGGGCGGGGCCTGTAGAGTCCTCGGATCCAGTTGTTGCATTTTCATTCCAAATAACGCGCCGTCTGTTTATTCAGCTATAACCAGACTTCATAAATTGCCCATCTGTTACACCAAGATCCAGGCACCTGGACATGGTCCGGTTGGTTCTGGAATATAATTTCCGCCTGGGGATGGAAAGTCCTGTCCTTTCTAGGTATCGCAGTAGCGATCATATTCAGCTGCTGCCTCTGTATACAATGTGGCCCTGCGATTTGCGGCATGTGTGCTACCTCTTGTATTCCTAGTCTCAAGCCCCGTTCTAAATCTCGTTCCAAGACAATTCGAGATGAACAAATGGTACTGTATGAAATGATAGATGGTATCATGAATATTGATGTTTCCTGATGGAAACGTAGTGACAAGGAGGGAATGTGGAAAAGTAAATTTTGCCATGTTCTGTGTCCCTACGTGTCATCCATCATATGTTATGTGTGCATGATTAAATATGCATATGTACTCCCCATGTCCGATTAATGACGCAATTATAGTTGTGTCCTCCTCTAGTATGCCAGTTTCCAGTTCTCGTGAATAATACGAATATCAGGCCTATGTAAAGCTACGTTGCCACGTTTCTCAGTGTGCACGTTATTTCATTATAAAGTCCCCGTTTCCAGGCCTCAAAAGGGCCCGGACATCAGATTCAGCTCCTGTCTCCTGAAGCCTCGCTGAGGAGTGATCCAGCCCCCACCTGTATCCTCGACCTTTCACTTACTTCCTGCCTCGCAGTGCCCGGTGCAGCTTGGCTCTGCCTCTGAGTCTGCCAAGACTATGTTATGATTCCAGCTATCAGTTCAGTCTTCCTTCTCTGCATTTCTAAGCTACTGAACTACATCAATAGTTTCCGTCATTGTCTAGCCTATGCGGCTCCACGTTAGAGAAATACTGCATTTAATGGTCATTTAATATTCTTCATCACGCACTATATGTAGAATAAATGCATGCTCCAGTCTTAGAGTCAGTTAGCTTTTCCCCTCATGACTTCTAGTTTATATCAACATGTTCCCTAAACATTAGATACCAGATAGGGTTTAGGTACATGTCGCTCCGACCCTCCAGACTTTAGTCTCTGCTCCTAGCACAGAGTTCATAGCCCCCAGCTTCTCCTCGTAACACGTCATTGCCAGTTTGCGCGCACCATCAGGTTAGAGGTCCCGGCTCCTTAGGTAGCCCCCTCCTATGTTTCCGCCCATTCATGACATATTCTGTTACGTTTGCATCACATGTCTGAGTTACACCTTCTTTTTACTCTTATCTTTCGCGACTGCTACGCGTCACGCCTTCTGTTCCACCCACTGCTACGCCTACTGCAATGTAATGCTATGTGTTTGCGCTATGTATATATGCTCGTGTATTGTTATTAAAAGTTAGCGCGCTCATCCCAGCCCCAGCAGCTGCTGGGCCCTGTCACCCTGTCATCCTATTCCCATGCAGGTTGTCCTGTTCCTGTCCTTATGCTGTATTAAACCTGCAAAACTCCTACTACCTCGAATCTTGACTCTTATTTATTGAGCTATCTGTTATGATATATGTCTAGTCAAAAATAGGGTATTATTTATTTATTTACCACAGCCTTCTCAAGAAACCCAAGATGGACCCCAAGGACCTCAAGAACTTCCGGCTCATCTCCCTTCTCCTGTTCCTGGCAAAGGTCATCGAGAAGACCATCAACAAACAACTGACCCGCTACCTCGAGGAGAACAGCATTCTGGACCCTTCCCACAGCACCAAAACGGCCCGTATTGCTGCCACTGATGACATCAGGTCCTTGCTAGACGACAGAGAAACAGCGGCCCTCATCCTCCTGGACCTGTCAGCCACCTTCACACGGTCTGCCACCGCACACTATGCACACGTCTCCACATCACCGGGATCAAAGAGAAGGCCCTGGAGTGGACCACCTCCTCCCTCTCCGACAGAACACAGAGCGTGCCCCTTCCCCCCTACTGCTCCGAAGCCACCGAGATCATCTGAGGCGTATCCCAGGGCTCATCCCTCAGCCCAACGCTGTTTAATATCTACATGGCACCCCTTGCCCACGTCCCCCGACTGCACGACCGCAACATCATCTCCTATGCCAATGACACCCAACTGATACTCTTCCTCACCAAAAAAACCCTCACCGCAAAAACCAACCTCCACGAAGGAATGAAGGCCGTTGCCAAATGGATGAGGAACAGCCGACTGAAGCTGAATTCGGACAAAACAGAGGTCCTCATCCTCGGGTCCACCCCTTCGGCCTGGGATAACTCCTGGTGGCCATCCGCACTTGGAACAGCTCCAACACCCACCGACCACGGGGAACATCCTTTACAACGCAACTTTTACAACGCACTACCAATACGACGCAACTTTTACAACACAAGTTATTACAACGCATTGCGCGGGGGGGCACTCTCGGATAGGGAATAGTTTAATTACTATCCAACACCTTCCCTACTATCCACGGGGACTGGAGTTGGAATAGTAAATTAAACTATTCACTATCCAGTGCCCCCCAACGCAAGTCGTTGTAACGACTTGGGTTGTAAAACCTGCGTCGTAATGGCATGCGTTGTAAAAGCATGCATTGAAACGTCATACATCCACAGACCACGCACGCAACCTAGGGGTCACCCTCTCTATGACTAAGCAGGTCAACGCGTCTCTTCCTCCTGCTTTAACACCCTTCGCATGCTCTGCAGGATCTACAAGTGGATCCCACCAAATTGAGAAGAACGGTCACCCAGGCCCTCAGCAGCAGGTTGGACTACGGAAACGCCCTCTACGTTGGAGCCTCCGCCAAACTCCTGAGACGACTGGAACGCATCCAGAACACCTCGGCACTCCTGATCCTCGACATGCCTTGCCGCAGCCACATCACACCCCACCTGAGAGACCTGCACTGGCTCCCCGTCAACAAGAGGATAACCTTCAAGCTCCTCACCCACGCTCACAAAGCACTCCACAACACCGGACCAGCGTACCTCAACAGACGTCTCAGCTTCCACACCCCCACCCCCAATTCTGCTCCGCCGGCCTTGCCCTCGCCACAGTCCGAGAGCATCTGAAGAGCAACCTCCCGTGGCAGATCGTTCTCCCACCGTGCTAGCAAGACCTGGAACACCCTTCCCACCTACCTACGGCAGACCCAAGACCTGCTGACCTTCAGAAGACTCCTCAAGACCTGGCTTTTCGAGCAGTAGCAGCACCCGCACCCCCCAGCGCCTTGAGACCCTCACGGGTAAGTAGTGCACTTTACAAATGATATGATTGATTGATTGATTGATTGATTGATTGATTGATTGCCTCCGCTGCTGTACCCAAGTAGGGACATTCCTCCATATAATTTGGGAGTGCCCGGATATCAGGTCATACTAGGAAGATGTTGCAGCAAAATTGCAAAGAGTGTGCACTAAGGGAATAGTCCCACCCCAAAACTCTGCCTACTTAACATTTGGGAGGCCTCTGACTTAACCCACACAGAGCAATCTTAGGTCTCCTTGTGGTTAACGTTAGCAAAGCGTAATATCGCCCAGAAATGGGGGGCAGAAGACACACCAACACTGGGAGGGTGGGTGAAATAAATGGGTCGTTCAATGATCTCTGAAAAAGATGTATTTAAAAACAGAGGGTGCCCGGGAAAATGGTACCATAAGTGGGTGAAGTGGAATGCATACAGGGTTGGGATTTGCCTCTCCCCCACAGAAGAACTACAAAGGGTGGTGGGAGCGAATAACCCACAAAGAGCAGGCTACTGATTGTATGTATTGACTTGTGACTGAATGGTTTGATCCCAGCAGATTATGGGGAATGTAGTTTCACAAAATATATTCATATACGTTCTGTTAAAAAATTGAAAGACAGATTTTTTTTTCAATTTTTTTTTTTTTTTTTAAACGGATATTTAGATGATACATCCTCTTGTAGCTTCTCGCAGAGATGTTGTTTCTCCAGATGCTTCTTCCAGTCATCATTCCCCAAACAGTTTGGGTGAAACTGCATGCTAAGTCATTTTTCGGTGTCACCCTCCCTTCCTACAGGCATCACTCCATCTGAAAAGATTTTGGAACTCCTCAAAGCTTTTGGGGCTAGATGTAGGAAATTGCGTTTCCAATTTCCAAATAGCAAAATTTAGCGATTGGCTATTAGGAAATCACAACCTGCGATGTACAACAATGCGGTTGACACTGTTAGCGATTCGCAGTGGGTCGCAAATGGACCTTCCTCATCAATATTCATGAGGCAGGCTACAATTTGTGACCCATTGTGACTGGCTACAATCACATGGATGGTGGCCTGCTGGGGTCAGCAGACCACCATGACTTTTTAAATAAAGCAATATTTTTTTTTGTAATGCAGCCATTTCCCTTAATGGAAAACAGGATGCATTTCCAAAATAAAAATGAAAAGCTACCTATTCATTTTTAAGAGCAGACAGTTGTCCTGCTTGAAGTTGGTGGAAACTGTGAATGATTTGCGGCTGCATTCTGGATCACAAAACCTTCATACATATCGGTGCTATTTGGTATTAGGAAGGAACGCCTTAAACACGCCCCTTCCTAATACCGTAACACAAAAGCAAAATGCGATTCGGTAACAAGTTACCAAGCCGCATTCTGCCTTCCGTACATGGCAAAATGCATTTTATTGTTTGCAAACGGCCCATAAATCACCACATTTTTGATCAAATCAAGCCAAAGTCACATTTTGTTATCGTACCTCAGAAAAGATCCTTTAGCTTTCGTTTACGGGGCATATCATCAAGGGCATTATCGCTGCTTTAGCAGCACTTTTTGCGGCTAAAGCGGTGATAATTTTAATGTCCTATCAATAAGGCAGGGCTAACATGCATTAGCGCATGTTAGCTGGCGAATTCCCAACACCTGACATCTCATCGCTAAGGAGATGCAAAGTAAGCGTGGCTGGGAAAACTACATGGGAAATTATCGCTAAGGCAGCTTCGCCATATTAACAAAGAGCCTTAGAGATAATAATCGTCGCAGGAATTTAATGTCTGTTAAATGTTGACTAAGACATACCTAACATGGGAGGTGGATTATTGCGATGCGAGCACAGGCTCTTATCACCAAGGCTATCACCGTTTTGAGTGTAACATTGCTGATTTTCCAGCGATGTTGTCCCTTTTCCCTGGACATGGCTGAAATATTATCGCACTGGAGTAACGCGTTGTTGATAATGCGCTAACCAGGTGATAAATTCCAGCGATAGACGGTGATAAATATAAAAAGCGCTAACCCCGCTTTGCGATATTTATCGCCGTTGTTTGCTGATATGCCCTTACATTTTCAAATCAGAGCCCATTGCTTTCCAATTCTCTAACAGTTTACCACAATCTTTTGTAAAAAGAAAACTCCATCAGCTACCCGTTCGGGCTTGCTTTCTCTTAATTAGGGAAAAAAAGGATTTAGGACAAGATTTGGGGCCATATAATCAAGAAAGGGAGACACATTATCGCCTTTTTTATCGGCAGGAAACTGCTGCTAAAGCAGCGATAATGGGCTTGATAATATGCCCTTGTGAATTCCCTTAGAAGCCCAGGTTAACACCAGAACCTGTGCTTCTATGGGAATTCACAAGGGCATATTATCAAGCCCATTATCGCCGCTTTAGTGGCAGTTTCCTGCCGATAGAAGCGACGATAATGTATCGCCCTTTCTTGATAATATGGCCCTTGGAGTTTTGCAGATGGATTACTTCATTACAAATGTGATCGCTCTTCCATCCACCTTATTATAAGTGCCATAGGATACAATTGGATATAATGCACTTGTTAGGTGGATGGGATATCTGTCACATTTGTGATGGAGTAACCTATCTGCTAATTTCTAAATCAAACCCTTAATTTTGTATATCAGTCGGTTAACGCTGCTTTTTTATGTCTGCTAATTTTCAGACTTAGCCATGTAATCCAATGGGAGGTGGATTACATGGCTAAATCTACCATGGGCTATCAACAAGGATATCCCTATCCTTGTAGTTTTATCACTGCATTACCAGCGATAACCTCCCAAAATGCTGCTATCGCTGGATTTTTTGTCGCCTAGGCGGTTAGCGTTGTTAATAACTCGATAACCAGGCGATATTATCTAGCGACAGCGTGCATTAACATAATTAACGCTAAGCGCCCTTAGCGTCAATTTTCCCTGTTCCTTGTTAATATGCCCCTGAATTCCCCAGAAGAACCAATGCATCCGGAGATATCCAGAAATCATTAAGCACCAAAGAAAATAATTAGAGAAGAAAGGCAGGATTGTGGCTTTATTGTGAAAATGCTGGACATTTTGTCAAAGATTGTCCTCAATGGGTGGAAAACTCCTGAACGCAACTATAACCGGTGAACCCAATCGAGTCTGCTTTCCACGCAGTGGTTCTCCTCAATAGTAACCCTGGGCAAAGCACTACGCTACGCTCGCGGAGTTTGCGAAGTTTTTACAACTTCGCACTACGCGAGCTGCACGTAGCACAGTGCGAACATGGGTAGTGCAGCGTAGCGTAGTGCAGCGGTCATTTTTTGCTTGTTCGCGGTCCTGAACGTCATGTTCGCGACCGCGAGCAAGCAAAATGACATCCCGGCGAGATTCTCAACGCGAGGAGGTCAGGTTTCTCATTGTGAGTGGTTGTGCATGCTCGCGACCGCTCTCAATGAGAAACTACCTGTTCGCGTTGAGAAAGCTGCCGCTCAAGTAATAATCTACTCGAGCAGCAGAAAACTACAGCTCGCACTGTGCAAGATGCCGTTTTCAATGCTTGCACAGTGCCGGATGCTTGTCCGCACTGTGCAATCATTGAAAACACATCTTGCACAGTGCGAACATGCTACTACGCAGCTCGCGTAGTGCTACGTGAAGTTCGCGTAGTGCGAAGTGCACTTCGCGTAGCTTCGCGTGGCACTACTTCGCGAACTACGCCCACCCTTACTCAATAGGTAAAGAACATGGAAAGAGCATGTTCAACTGTATGTCAAATTTCTTATGGCTAATGCCTATTAAAATATTAAGTAATTCGGCAGAAATACTAAGGGGCAGATTTATGTCGGACTTGCGCCACGTTTACGCCGCCGTTGCGTGACGCAACGGCACCGAAACGTGGCGCATCCCTGCGACCTATTTACAACGTGACGCATCTAGGCAGATGCGTCACGTTGTAAAGCCCTGCGCCACATGAAACCTGCGTCAGGTTTCATGTGGGCGTTCTGTCGCAGGGTGGACGTTCCCTCGTAGGAAAGCCCCGTAAAACTGACGCAGTGAAATCTACAAGATTTCACTGAGTCAGTTTTACGACGCTGCTGCGTCAAATCCATACGCCTGCTTGAAGTAGGCGTAAGGAGTGACGCACCACGTTATGTATGGGTGGCCTCTGTACATTCCAGGAGTTGCGTCGCACTTGCGACGCTACTCCAGCAATGCGCCACCCGTACACCACAAGATGCATCATGCATCTGCCCTTCCTTGCACCATGGTGCGCCGCATTGTAAATGCGGCGCATCTGTGGTGCCGCAAGGAGGGAATTGCGTGACGCATCAGTTCTGGCGCATCCCTGCTGATTTGCAGAGATGCACCAGAACTCATAAATATGCCCCGAAAAGTCTAACATGTTCAATGCAATAAATTCAAAAGGTCCAGCAAATAATATGAGATAATTGTCATTTCAGTCCACCAGTGCTCTCACTCAAAAGCCAGTTGGAGCATGTAATGCTAAAATGCATGCAATTTTGAATGGTTATTATACATGTTTCTATCAATACAAGTCTATGGAGCATAAATATGCAACAGAAACTGTACTTTTACTTCAATGAAACCATGTAATATGAGCAGGAGGCAGGATCTTCTCACAGAGAGGATGTGAGAGGCACTTGAAATGAGGATAACGATACAAAAACAAACTGTTGACTTCACTATTTTCACAAAAATCACGCTTCTGTTGGCCAATATTGAAAGCGAGGCTGCATGAAATGTGCAGATGTTCTACTTCAAATAAAATGGCTTCTAGGCCTCCAGAAATCATGAACTTTAGCATGCATCTTAATAATGATGAACACTGGTTAATATAAAAACAATACCCAAAAGCAATTATGAAATATACCAGTCTGCTTTGTGATATGCAAGAAAGAATTAATACATGGTTACATTTTCTCATTCCCCTTTTTTCCGGGAGGCAAATGTCTTACAATAGGGAAATCTAAAACAGCCTCAACATGTCTGCTTTTACATCTTCATTGTCTTTGTCCTCATCAAACTCATGGATACTAGTGGAAATGTATAACCCTGGGCGGAGTTGGCGTATTGCCACTATGCAGAGTTCCACAGAGTTATGAAAAAACTCTGTGGAAGAGGAGCCCACGTCCTGTGCCAGCTGAGGGTCCGTGTGTCCGGGCAGGCTCCCAGATCCCCACGGCCTGGCTGGGTTGAGAAGCAGGGACCTGGCCTGGGGTTCAGGCAGGGCCTGGGGTGCAGGAGCCCCCATCCTGCGGCCTGCCGAGGGTCCGTCTGCCCTGGACGGGGTCCCTGGTGCCTGGGGAGGCTCCCCCCTCCCTGGCCTGGCTGGGTTCAGAAGCGGGAACTGGTTCTGTGGCCTGGGCTCCGGGGGGTCCTGGGGTGCGGGAACCCACATCCTGTGGCCAGCCGAGGGTCAGGGTGCCTGCCACAGGGTCCATCAGGCCAGGGCAGGCCACCCCGCTCTCCCTGCGTATCAAGGTGCCTGCAGTCCTCTGGGTCAGAGTTCTGTCGGGGGCCCCCCTCGCAGCCCCGTGGCCGAGAAAAGGCTGGGGTCTCCGCGCCCCCGAGATGCAGAGCCCCCGAGCCCTCCAAAGGGCAGGCGGGAGCCCTCCCGCTAAGGCTCGGGCGGGCAGATTGGCGTCCTTCAGGCCAGGCCATCTGGTCGCGCCTTTCCCCTCGGCCATCTGGTCATGTGCAATGCTTTCCAATGGGGCGACCAGATGGCCGGGCTGCCCTGGAAGTCCAGATGAGTGCTCGTTTGCCTCCCCGATCCCAGCCAGGATTCCAGGAGGTCAGGCACATCCACGCCTTGGGTCCCCTCAGTCTCACGGTGCACGTGGGTTACCAGAAAGGGGGGGTACCCTTACTCCAGATTACTACGGACAAGGTACTTTGGAACCTATGGTTCTCCGCCGGCACCTGAACAGTCCAGGCTGCCCCCCCCATCCCGGAGCTCTGTTCCCCCGCTCAACGTGTGGTGTGGCACCTTGGATGGGGGCCCGTGGGCCCTGGGAAGCCTCACGGGGTCAAGGGCCCCAGGCTCAGGCTCCTGGCCTGCCCCTCCACCAAGGGACCACAACGGGATTCTGTCGGGACCGGGGAGCCTGCCCCTGCTTGGCTGTGTACGAGAGCTCTGAAGGGGCCCTCCCGATGGCCCTGGGGAGGGAGCTCTCACCACCCCTGGCTCCATCCTTGGGCCTGCCGCTTGACAGGGAGCCAGGGTCATGGTCTTGTGGGCGTGGGGAGGCCCCACCCTGCACCTCTGGGCTCAGGAGCCATGATGGGGTCCAGGGGCCTGCCGAGTCTGGGGAGGGTGCTCCGGCCCTAGGCTCCATCTCCTGGTCTGCCGCTCCACCCGGGACAGGGTTCCATAGTGCCTGGGAAGCCTCCCTCTGCTTGGCTTGGTTTAGGAGCTCCGGCTGGGGCCCCTGAGGGCTCGGTGTAGGGCGGCCTCCCCACCCCGGGCTCCCTCCTCAGGCTTGCTGCGTGGTAGGGCACCAGGGCATGTGTCATGCAGGCCGGGGAGGCCCCACCCTGCGCCTCTGGGTATGGGAGCCCGCCGTCTCCCGATCTGCTGCTCTGCCAGGGGCCGGGGATGGGGTTCCATAGTGCCTGGGGAGCCTCCCCCTGCTTGGCTGGGTTCAGGAGCTCCGGCCTTGGCCCCTGAGGGCCCTGGGAAGGGCAGGCTTTCCACCCCGGGCTCTGTTCTCGGGCCTGCCGTTTGGCAGGGTACCCGGGTGGGTTCCCATGGGCCCGGGGAGGCTTCCCCTGTTCCTCTGGGCATGGGAGGCCTGGCTTTGGTTCAGGGGCCCTGCCGGGCCCCGGGTCGGGTGCTCCAGCACTGGGACCCAGCCTGCCGCTCTGCCAAAGGCCCGAGATGGATTTCCATCGTGCCTGGGGAGCCTCCTCCTGCTTGGCTGGGTTCAGGAGCTCCAGCCAGGGCCCCTGAGGGCCCTGGGATGGGTGGCCTCCCCACCCCAGGCTCTGTCCTTGGGCCTGCCACGTCGCCACTGGCCCGGGGAGGCTTCCCCTGCACCTCTGGGCCTGGGAGCTGCGGCTTTGGTCGAGGGGCCTTGCCGGGCCCCGGGTCGGGTGTTCCAGCCCTGGGCCCCGTCCCCCGTCCCCCGGCCTGCTGCTCTGCTAAAGGACCGAGACGGGGTTTTGTCATGCTGGGTGAGCCTCCCCCTGCTTGGCTGGGTTCAGGAGCTCCGGCTAGTGCCCCTGAGGGCCCCGGGGAGGGCGGTCTCCCCTCCCCGGGCTCTGTCCTCTGGCTTGCCCGGGACGGGGTCCTGCAGGCCCAGGGAGGCTCTCTGCAGCCTGGCTAGGGTTCAGAAGCTGGGACCAGGCCTGGGGCTTGAGCTCCATCTGGCGGGCCCTGGGGTGCGGGCGCCCCCGTCTAGCCGAGGGTCTGGGCGCTGGGGACGGGGGTCCCATCGGGGCCCGGGTGGCTCTCCCCAGCCTGGCTAGGGTTTGGAAGTAGAGCCTGGGGCTTGAGCTCCATCCGGCGGGCCTTGGGGTTGGGTAGCCCCCAGTCCTGCAAGAAAGCCGACGGTCCAGGTGCCTGGGACGGGGGTCCATCGGGGCCCGCGGAGGCTTTCCCTGGCCTAGGGTTCGGAAGCTGGTACTGGGCCCGATGCTTGAGCTCCATTCGGTGGGCCCTGGGCTGCGGGAGCCCCCATCCTGCAAGCTACCGAGGGTCCGGGCGATGGGGACAGGGGGTACATCAGGACCCGGGGAGGTTCTCCCCAGCCTGGCCTAGTGTTCAGGAGCGCGGAGTAGGCAAATCTCCGCACACTCCGCTGGCGGAGCGGAGCTCTCTGCCAGCCCCTAGAAATGTATTGGCAGGTTTTGTTTTGCACCAGTGTATTGGATGATTGACATTATTAATTGTATTATCACATATGTAAATGTAAATGTAAATGTAATGTGGGTGTACTTATAAAGCGCACTACGACTCCAAGGAGTATCTAGGCGCTGAAGACCGCTGGGGAACCCGTCCTGGTTTTCCCTGTGAGATGGTCCCTTTCTGGGTGTCTCCAAGGTGAAACCAGGCATCCCCGGCGTCTGTGGGGGGCCGTTGTAGAGATGAGGCAAGCTTAATGCCCAGAGTTGCCGAGTGTGTTCCCTGGTTAGAGTAGGCACCGAGGCGAGAATTATCGAGTCCGTTTTGACCCTGGTCCACAACCCATATTAATCAAACACAATTAAAATAGTGATTATGTCAAATATTTTCATTCTTCATTCCCCAAAAGTACCACTCATCCATGTCCAGATGCCATTGAAATTAAAATATAATCTGTTCTGAAGCTTATGCAGATTCATATCACTATCCCTAATGTGGACTATTTGTATGAACGTTTATGCTGAGGGAGGTATTGAGAAGAGGTGTGTAGCAATTTGAACATACTATAGGTCAAACCCCTTGTTTTGCTGCTAAAATGTACCCTAATGCCACCTTCTTCTGAATCAGCATCTTGTCATGAGTGTCAAACTGATCTACTACTAATCCTAAAGCTAATGTGATGGAGATAGCAATCTCTTCCATTATTTATGCATTTCATCTTGCATAGTCTAAAGCAAGAGTTATACCATACTTTGGGATTAAGGCAGCAAAGACTCTCGTTGCAGTTGAAGCAGCCCATATACACCGCTTTCACAGTAAAAGGTGGTTATCAAGGTGTCCAGTCTAAGGGCAGCTATGGATAGGCTTGGGATCCGCAAATGAAATGTGAATAGCCCCTTGCTGATGACGCTTATGAAACAATAATCCAGTGAGAAGGCAGAATTCAGGAAAGAGTGATTCAAAAAGGAATGTTCTCTTCAACAAGTTCTCAACAAGGTCACGTTCACTCTTTCCAATGAAAACTTCAGAGACATTCTCTTTGCTGTGCTGAATGACAAGTCCAGGGTTAGTGAGTGCAAGATGAGTCACGTCTGGCTCGCCCAAAGGATTGTTAAACTACTCAAGGCCCTGATAATAAGTGGGGGATATGCTAGCACACTCTGGGAGTCAGGGTCCCTGGTAGAGGAGATCAAGGCAAATGTTGTTATGGTTGAAGGGCACACCAATCAAGTGGATAGTACCCCCGCTCCCACATCTACAGGCAAATGTGTTCAAATACATCAAGATGGAAGAGAAATCGTTTGTCTGTATTTTTCAAGCAACTTCACGTAGGAGTTGTTCCCATAGACTGAGTGGGAACTGAATGAATGAATGAGATCATTTTGTATAACACGCAATACTCAAAGGTGTATTAGCGCTGAGGAGATCAAAACCCGGATCTAAACAACGATGGCCATTAGGTACCTTTGGCATAGCTCAGTTACCTATTGTAAAAATAACCAGGTGCCTCATTTATGAGGCCGTGCGTCACTTTTACGCCGCTGGGGCGTCACTTTTTGTGACGCACCAGCAACGTAAAAAATGTGCCTTGTTGCACCAAATTTACAAAGTTACGCATCTGGGTAGATGCGTCACTTTATAAACCCATGCACTACATTATACCTGCGCCAGGTATAATGTATGCAGGGGGGGCGTTCTGACGCAAGAAAAGGTCATAGAAGTGGCGCAGTGAAATCTATAAGATTTTACGCCTACCTCACAGCAGGCATAAGACTGACGCAGGCCCTTTCACATGGGGCTTGTCACATGTGAAAGGACACATTGCTGGAGTTGCGTCACTTTTGTGAGACACTCCAGCAATGCGTCACTTTTGCGCCATGCAGATACGTCAGAAATACTGACGTATCTGTAACTCCCTGCGCAATGATGCGTCATATTGTAAATATGATGCATCATTGGTGTCGCAAGGAGGGCGCAATGAAAAGTGATGCATCGCTGTTTTGACGCAGCGATGCGTCACTTTTCATAAATGATGCCCCAGGTCTTCAACTGTCTCCTAAATTGCTGCAAAATCGGTTGGGAGCGTAGTGCAATGGGCAGGGAATTCCATAACTTCTCACCAGAGAATGGAATCGTTCTTCCACCCCATTTTGCTTTCCTGACTCTTGGGACCACGGCCATTCGTGCGGAGCTCGATCTGAGATGTCTGCTGGGAGTGTACCAAGAGAACCTATCCTGAAAGAAGGACGTACCGGCTCTATAAAGAGGCTTGTGTATTATGCACAAAGCCTTGAAAGAGATCCTCTTCTCCACCCGCAGCCAGTGAAGGTCATGAATTGAATGAGAAATGGGTTTAAACTTGGGGACCTTCAATAGAATTTTGGCTGCTGCATTTTGTGGAGAGTGAAGTTACTTTATCAGGTATTTAACTGGAAACCCAAGTAGAGGGTGTTGCAGTAGTCTAACTTTGAGAAGATGAGGGCCATTATCACCATTTTCTGAAGCTCAAACGGGATGAACGGAAGAATTCTCTTGAGAACCCTCAGCATGTGAACACCTGCAGAGGTTACAGCATTGAGCTGGGCAGAGAAATATAATTTGATTTCAAAAATAACTCCCAGGTTTTTTGCCTTTTGCACTAGTTTAGTAGTGTACCCAGGTCCAAAGGCCACCAGGTTGCATCCCAGAAGGAGATGTCTTTTCCAAATAGCAGAACCTCAGTTTTGTCCGAGTTCCGTTTGAGACAATTTTCCTGCATCAATCTGCAACCTGTGACATGCATCTACAGAATTTGTTTGCATCTTTTTCCACCTGTGATGAGATAGATACCACTAAATGTGTGTCATACGCACAGGACAATACAGCCTAGCGGCAACTGTGAATCAGATTAACCAAGGTGGAGACATACACATTAAATAAGGTGGGGCTCAGTGCAGAGACCTGAGGTACCCAACAAGGGAGGGAGAAGGCTGTATGTATCTCACGACCAGACACTCGAAACTGCGGTGAAGATAGCATGCCAGATCGACAGAGAGATCCAGTATCCAGGAGAGGGACGCTCACCTCAATCTGAGGTGGTAACGATGAGAGGCTGATGGAGCAGCTTTGTCCTGTGGTGGGGGGGGGCAGGTAGAGAGGGTTGACATGGATGGCTACTCAAAATCAGGTGCCAGGATAGAAGCAGAGGCAGTCATGGCACAGGATCCAGATCCAGGATCAGGCACAGGTACAGAAGGAGAAACAGGAAAGCTGTTGCCTTTAGGAGGAACAGCTTGCTTGCAGTGAGATGAGTGGATCCACATCGTCAGACCATGACATTTATTAGCTGTGTTGGTGAGGAGCTTAATCTGGAGGGTCAACACCAGTGAGACTGCAATGCAGGCTTCCTCTGGCGTGCACATATGTAACCCAACCGCCGGACTGGAGGGAGTGGCACAGCTCTGTAAGAAACTCAGGTACTGGTGCATGAATCTGAGAATAGAAACCGTAGAGACATCCTATAAGCTTTTTGCAAGACTACATCATCTGTTGATTGTAAATCCAACGTTGCAGCTGAGACTGGAAGGTTTAAGACCAATATCATGGCTTAGTGCATGACTATATCATAACAGCTCAGTTTTGTTTTCTGTGAGGGACTTGCTCTATGGGACCATAGTGCTCGTGGCAGAGTGGCAGAGTGTTGGGGTAGTTCAGTTGGTTTTCTGAGCATATTCTTGCTATCTCATTCTCAAGGGTAAGAATGTTCTTCTGTGTCTGTGTTCCTTTCCTGATTGTGGGTGATATGCAGGGCCGAACTGGGAACAGAAACCGGCCCTTGCAACCTGCTCGACCAGACCCCCTAAGTGGCCAAGTAGTTTTCTAGGGCCAGTAGTGCCGGCCCGGTAACAAAAACGGCCGCCAGGGGCCCAAAACCGGCCCCCACCCTGGTGGCCCACCCGGGAAATGCCCGGTGCCCGCTACGGCCAGTCCGGCCCAGGTGATATGCAAAATGGAAATGCTGCTCTATCCCTAGAGCCTTGCAAACTTCATGTACTACTGCCGACACAAAGTGTGTTTAGCAATCACTCAAGATCCAGTTTGCTACTCTGCACCAGGGGATAAAATCTCTGAGTAGTCGCTTAGCTACTGAGGTGGCATCTGTATGTGCACATGGATATGCGTCCATTTATCCTAAAACCAAATATACAATTACTAAAACATATGAGTAGGTAACACACATTGGCATCTGGAGCAAATACATCTGAAGGTACATGAACAGGCCCTAAGGGGGAGTGGGAAAAGTGAGGGTTGTCTTAATAAGTGTTCCAGCACCATGGGATGGACAGATGACACAAGACTGGCAATAGTTCTGGGCTACAGAAGAAAAGAGGTTTGCAAACCAATGGATTCCTGCTGCACATTTCAAGCTGTCCCTACCAATGCATGGGCTGCTAAATGATGCAACTTGGCAAGGTTGGGGAGTGGAAAATTTGGTGTGACCACGTGCCACAACCCCTCACAGTCACTTTCACATTTCTGCTTGAAACAAGATTGTTTTTCACTTTTGGAGGCTTGCTCCTGCAATTGAGACAAATCATATAGTGAAGGCTTGAGACATACATCAGTTATATATGCAACGCAACATCAGCTGTTTTAGGCAAGGCAGCATGTTTAATGATTGAATTGATTAGGGTTTTACCCATTGAGATATCATTGTAAGGATGCTGGTGTGCTGCACACTTTACCACCACTTTCTTGGGTAGATGCAGTGCATTTAGAATGTTTTGAAGATACTTAGTACTCTTAATGGGCATTCCAGCAAATGTTAAGAAACCTCATTGCATCTAAGGAGCCCAAAGTCATGTGTCACTCCAAACGTATACACTGCGTTCATGTAGACAGTCACAAGCTTTACTTTGGCTAAGATGCTGACTCAGGTGAGAGAAATGAGCTCTGCAACTTGAGCAGATCACACATTTGGCAAAGGACAACTTTCCACAATTTTATACAGAGTACATACAGTATTACCAGTAGCTAGGACACTAGCATTATTTTCGAGACATGATTCGTTAATAAAATATATACATTTGCAGGCAGGAATAGGCACATTCATTAAATTAACACTTAGGGGCCGATTAGGATTGCGGACGGAAACTGGTTCCGTCCGCCAAGGAAGCGGCCAAGATACTCCGGACCGCTCCGTGGAGAAACCTCCGTAGCAATTAGGATGAAAATGGGACTAAAGTCCGACCGCAGCGGATGCACCACATCAAACTCCGTCCGCGGCGACGGAGTACACCGGAGACCTCCGCAAGCGGACGGAACCTAAGAAACACCCACCGCCGCGGACGAACATGACCGCCGGAACAGCCACAACCACCGCAATACCAGCGGGGGCTCCGTGGCCGCGATTAGGATAACGCCGCCTGTTCCCCGGTACGCACCTCCATCCACGGCCGCAGCGGAAACAATGCAACGAACAACATCCCTACCGTCAAACCAATGACAAAATGTCTGACGGAAGTTAATAGAAAACACACGAAACAGGACTACCACCCACCTGAAACACCCACACCAATCACAAGCCACAATGACATCCCCCCAAGAACCTACTAATCCACACTAGTCAACACACCCACCTAGCACCTGACTGTCAACAACCATTGGGACACAACCACGACACAGACTATAAAATCACTCCCACCCACTACCACAACAATCCTTTGCATCACAGCATAGCTGCTAGCAAGAGGCCCGAGACGACGGACAGCAGACACAAATTGCACACATACAACCACCACCCAAACACACCCACAACACAAACACCCACCACACCATTCCTACACACCACACACCTGCACCTCCCAAACCAATCAACCCACACCTTGAGCACCACACACCATGGCACCCAAGAAAAACCCGAAATTCACGGAGACAGAGTTGAAGGTCATGGTGGATGAAATCATCCATGTTGAACCCCACTTATTCGGGACACTAGTCCAGCAGACCAACAAAAATCACATGTGGGACAGGATAGTAACTCGGGTGAATGTGTCAGGGACCGTGCCAAGGACAAAGCACGAGATCCAGAGGCGGTGGCATGACCTAAAAACCTGGGTCAAAGGCATCCGTGCTAAAAACCATCTGCGAGCACATCACACTGGCGGCGGCACACCCCCGGAGCCCGTACCCTATACTGATTGGGAGGAAAAGGTGCTGGGAATACTGCACCCAGAGAGCCTGGAAGGAATTGAGGAAGGAGAAGAGGCTGGTAAATACAAACCAAGCACCACGAGCACATAGACATGGCCTGCCTCACACAACTGAGAAGAAAAAGCTCCCAGGCTCGAACCCATGCATGTGGGCTACATACTCACCAAAATGTAAACGACTCCCAACAGGCCCCCATGTCCACAGGGAGGGTGGTGGAGGGTGGTGTGTGTGAGAGTGGATAGTACTACAACTCCCAACAGGCCCCCATGTCCACAGGGAGGGTGGTGGAGGGTGGGGTGTGTGCGAGAGGATAGTACTACAACTCCCAACAGGCCCCCATGTCCACAGGGAGGGTGGTGGTGTGTGGGGTGTGTGAGAGAGGATAGTACTACAACTCCCAACAGGCCCCCATGTCCACAGGGAGGGTGGTGGAGGGTGGGGTGTATGCGCGAGAGGATAGTACTACAACTCCCAACAGGCCCCCATGTCCACAGGGAGGGTGGTGGTGTGTGGGGTGTGTGAGAGAGGATAGTACTACAACTCCCAACAGGCCCCCATGTCCACAGGGAGGGTGGTGGTGTGTGGGGTGTGTGCGAGAGGTCACAACTACAACTCCCAACAGGCCCCCATGTCCACAGGGAGGGTGGTGGTGTGTGGGGTGTGTGAGAGAGGATAGTACTACAACTCCCAACAGGCCCCCATGTCCACAGGGAGGGTGGTGGTGTGTGGGGTGTGTGAGAGAGGATAGTACTACAACTCCCAAAAGGCCCTCATGTCCACAGGGAGGGTGGTGGTGTGTGGGGTGTGTGCGAGAGGTCACAACTACAACTCCCAACATGTCCCCATGTCCACAGGGAGGGTGGTGGTGTGTGGGGTGTGTGCGAGAGGTCACAACTACAACTCCCAACAGGCCCCCATGTCCACAGGGAGGATGGTGGAGGGTGGTGTGTGTGAGAGAGGATAGTACTACAACTCCCAACAGGCCCCCATGTCCACAGGGAGGGTGGTGGAGGGTGGGGTGTGTAAGAGAGGTCACAACTACAACTCCCAACAGGCCCCCATGTCCACAGGGAGGGTGGTGGAGGGTGGGGTGTGTGAGAGAGGATAGTACTACAACTCCCAACAGGCCCCCATGTCCACAGGGAGGGTGGTGGAGGGTGGGGTGTGTGAGAGAGGTCACGACTACAACTCCCAACAGGCCCCCATGTCCACAGGGAGGGTGGTGGAAGGTGGTGTGTGTGAGAGAGGATAGTACTACAACTCCCAACAGGCCCCCATGTCCACAGGGAGGGTGGTGGTGTGTGGGGTGTGTGCGAGAGGTCACAACTACAACTCCCAACAGGCCCCCATGTCCACAGGGAGGGTGGTGGAGGGTGGTGTGTGTGAGAGAGGATAGTACTACAACTCCCAACAGGCCCCCATGTCCACAGGGAGGGTGGAGGAGGGCGGGGTGTGTGAGAGAGGCCACAACTACAACTCCCAACAGGCCCCCATGTCCACAGGGAGAGTGGAGGAGGGGGGTGTGTGAGAGAGGTCACAACTAAAACTCCCAACAGGCCCCCATGTCCACAGGGAGGATGGTGGAGGGTGGGGTGTGTGAGAGAGGACACTGAAAAGTAATGTATGGCAAACAAAGCATGTCATGTCCAAAGTATTGATCATCAAAATCTTGTCCCTCAGGTGATCGCAATTTGACTGGTGAAACCAGCAACCCGCCGCAACACTCTCCCCACTCACATTCAGGACTCTCTTGGGACGATGCCACAGCCAGCTCCGGTGCGGAGGAGGGAGCGGGCCAATGCACACTGCCAGGGCCATCTGGTTCACTGGAAATCCCTGCCTCAACAACCGTGGCCTGTGTCACTCCTGCACAGTGAGCTGTAGACCGACCACCACCACCTCTACCACCACCATTACAACCACTCCTGCCTGTGCCACCCTGCCTGACCCACCGCAAGACGCAGGGCCATCACCATCCCAGCCAAGCAGGGAGAATGGACGGGAAAGGAGAGATCCGAGGCAACATCCCCCAAGCAGGAGTACCTCACAACGGCGAGCTGGGAAAGGACACCCACCCCATCCTGGCGCTGAGACACTGGAAGCCCTAGGCAGAGTCCAGGCTTCCTATGAGCGTGGGCAGGGACAGGCTGATCGTGCCCACCAGGACTCGGTTGATAACACCAATGTGTTGCGGTCCATTGACAGCCGCCTTGGCCAAATAGTGGACCTCCTGGGCCAGCACACATCACTGTGGAGGGAATGGTTAGACTGCAACACCCCCCCCCTCAACCAAGTGTCCAGCCGCCACGGTCAGCAACACCACCGCCACCTGTGCCCCTGGACACGGATGTGCCCCTGAGCAACCTGCCCCACAAGCTGACTCCGTACCGGCTCCAAGACGGAGGGGCCGTCCGAGGCTGGATGGAGGTGAGAGCAGTGGGTATGCTCCATCTACACGCTCAAAGAGGGGCCGACAATGACTGTAACACTGCCTAAGGCTGCCATCCACCCGCAAACTATCCTGTCCCACTACGCCAAGTATTGGCACAGGTCTGCTGGACTAGCCCGACATCACCCAATGTGGTGTCAGCACGGACATTTCATCTACCATGACCTTCAACTCACACTCCCTCACCCAACACTTACTTGCACATATCCACCAGCACCAATGCACAACCTGTAAATAAAATTCACTTACACACTCTGTTGGAACTGGCCCTTCTTGCAGGGTCATCCCCAAACTTTTTGCTTCTTCCTCCCTTATTTTTCCTGACCCGTGGCTGTTGGCAATAGGACTCTGCGCACTTTACCACTGCTGATCAGTGCTAAAGTGCATATGCTCTCTGTGTAAATTGTTATTCTGATTGGATATACATGTTTGGCATATTTGTATCACCATGAAGTCCCTAGTAAAGTGCACTGGGTGTGCCAGGGCTGGTGATGACAAATGCTACTAGTGGGCCTGCAGCACTGATTGTGCCACCCACAGGAATAGCCCTAAAATGATGTCTCAGGCCTGCCACTGCAGTGCCTATGGGCAGTTTAGAACGGCCATGTCCTCCTGGTCAGTGTCCCCACTGACCAGGCCTAACCCTTCCCTTTTTGTGCACATCAGGCACCCCTATGGAAGGCCCAAGGTACCCCCCTGGGCAGGGTGCAGTGTATGTAAAAGGTAGAGCATGTACTAGTGCAGGTGACATGCTCTGGTAGTGAATGGCAGCCATTTTCGTTTTTCACTACTGTAAGGCTATCTTGCTCCATAGGTTAACATGGGGGATGCTGGCTACAGTGGTTAACAGCATTTCTTCCCATAGGAACAAGATAGGACATAAGTATCTAGTATCCCTGAACTCAGAATTTAATAACACATCTTTTAGGAAAGGTTGTTTTTAAATCCTGTGTTTGAGAACAGCACTTTTAGAAAGTTGCTGTTCTCTTGTCTGACCCTTCTGTGTGCCTGGGACTGTTTGTGTATTGACTGTCTGGTTTGAGAGTGACAGGGGCTCGGGGATTCCCCAGGAGGCTGGATGAGTCAGCACTAGGCTGAATGACTGCATTTGCAACTGGAGTGGTGGGAGGAGTTAGCACCTGGGCTAAATAGGGCTGTGCCTGCCTTCCACAATGCTGGCTCCACCCCCCTGCTGGGCGGCTGAGGACCCTGCCCCTCACTCTGAAAGGAAAGATGCAGCCAGCAAAACAAAGTGCTCAGGATCCACCCAGAACTGGTTTAGACCGGGCTCAGGGCCCACATGCACCAAGAGAACAAAGACTTTAGGGGTATAAGTACAGGACCCCTGGCAACAGAAAATTAGATCATCCTGGAAATCAAGAAGGAACCTCTGCCAAGGAGAAAGCTGAAACTGAAGAAGGAAGACTGTCCTGCTGTTGCTCTGCTGGACTGACCTGTTGCTTTGCTGCCAAGGAGAGGGGAAGGACTTTTCTGCTGAGCTGTGTCCCCGGTCTTGAAGGAATCTCCAAGGGCCTGAGAAGAGCTGGCTCCCTGTTTTGAAGTCCCAGGAACAAAAGGACTTCACCCCCAGCTTCCCTGAACTCTGCTGAGAGAGTTCTGTCCTTCCCAGAGTGCTTGATCCAGTTGTGGGGCCTCTGGAAGTTGTACCTGAGCTGGGAAGCTTGAAACTAAGCTTGAGTGACTTTTGAACTTGAAAAGTGTCGCATCGCTCGCTTGCGGAGTGCATCCCCGACAGTGCGAGAAGTTTCCCGCCGCTACGGAGGTCGAGATCGTCGCAGCGCCTGACGCCGCTGCCAGAGACGTCGCATCCTTCATTTGCGGGACGCACCAGACCGGTGCGGGAGAATCGAACATCGCTGCGAGTATCATCGCAGAGCCTGTCGTCGCTGGGTGAGATTGCCGCACCGCTTGCTTGCGGGCCGCATCACGTCGCTGCGAGCATCGCCGCAGAATCAACGCATCGAGGAGCTGTGAGAGAGAGGATCCCCGCTGGACCGCGCATCGTCGCCCCGGAGATCGTCACAGCCCCTACGAGATCGTCGCATCGTGCCTTTGCGAGAACAGACTTCCTACGGAACCTACGCATCGGAATCCATACAAGTGGCCTTCTTCCCCATACAGACCGGATTCATCGCAACAAGCCTCCCCAGGGTCTCAGGAGCAACGCATCGCTTGTTTTCCACCGCACCAGCTTCTGCTTTTGGAACTTTGTTGCAACTAAAAGGTACTGTGAGTAAACGTGACGCAACTGTGAACTTTTCACGCATCAGTAGAGAATTCTATCGCAACGTAGAGAATTCTAACGCAACCTTAAGAACTCTTTTTGAAACCATATTCTTGAACTGTGTATGTTGGATTTTTGTCCTTTTGGTCTTGTGTAGTTTAGATTAAAATACCTTTATTTTTCTAAACTGTTGTGGAGTCAGTTTGTGGTGTTTTCACTGTGTTACTGTGAGTGTTAGTACAAATACTTTACGCATTGCCTCTGGTTAGCCTAGACTGCTCGTGCCAAGCTACCTAGAGGGTGAGCAGGGGTTATCTCAGAGGGTTATCTCCTTGCCCTGACTAGAAGCAAGGGTCCCTATTTGGACAGTGGTACCTACCTCTGACAACTAGAGACCCCCAGATCTAACACACTCAATGATGTGTTGCCTCCATGTTTATTCACATGATTGTCTCAGAAACAGACCTGACCAGGTGCAGGGAACCATGTCGTACAGAATCCTGCCGCTGTGGGAGTAACCTAGGGAAAATCAGAGACAGCAAACACGCGTCAGGAAAGTGAATCACACGCATCACAACACACAGCAGTGCAAAATTCCACAAACCACACCCATCACAAAATCAGTGGATGAGAGGACACACATCATGGAGACTTGCATGTCCAGAGAAATAAACACACATACATGCAAAGATAACATACCAGAACAGGCAGCTCCACACACCACCAGCAAAAATACATAACGCATTGTCAACCGGCACAAGAGGTAGTCACTCACATTCAAGGGAAATAGCGATCAATGAGCTGACGCCTCTGGTCCACACCTTCCTCTTCACCACTATCCTCACCAGTTGACATGGGTGGGATGGGAGGCCGAGGAACTTGTTGGTCTTCAGGGTCCAAGATCAGTTCAAACTTATTGCGCACTGCCAGGTTGTGGAGCATGCAGCAGGCAATCACGATCCTGCATACTTTGCCTGGTGAGTAAGGCAGGGCCCCTCCGGTCTTATCCAGGCACCGAAACCTGGACTTTAGCAGTCCAAAAGTACATTCCACCACTCTACGTGTCCTTCCATGGGCATCATTGTAGCGCATTTCACCCGCTGTAGTAGAATTACGTATGGGACTCAGGAGCCAGGGCCGGTTTGGGTACGCCGAGTCGCCTATGTAGGGGGATGACAGACACAAATATCACAACCAGAATTGGTGGGTACCCCATGCCACACAGAAATCACAAATGTCCCCACAGCATACTCACCAACAAGTCACGCGTGTCCTGGGCGCAGATTTGCCATCAGTTGGGGGACAATGCTGCTCCGCATGATGTGGGAGTCATGTGCGGAGCCTGGAAATCTTGCACACACATGGGAGATAATGTTGTCAGCCAGGCACACCACCTGCACGTTGAGCGAATGATAGTGCTTCCGATTCCTATATACCGGCTCACGTGCCCGTGGTGGAATGAGAGCGATATGTGTGCCATCAATGGAACCCACTACGTGTGGTATCTGGCCCAGTGCATAGAAGTCTGCTTTGACTGCTGCCAACTCTGCCGGCCGTGGGAAATGGATGTAGTCATCCTTGTACAGCATCATGGCTTTTAGAACATCCCAAAGTACCATGCTGAACATGGACTGTGACATCCCCCCGGCATGTCCAACTGTGTACTGAAAGGTGCCAGTTGCAAAAAAGTGTAGTGCCGCCATCACCTTAGCTGTGGGTGTAATGGAACCAGGATACGTCCTTCGTGGCTGCAGATGAGGAGACAATTGGTCTACAAGCTCCATCAATCTACGTCGATCTAGCCGGAATTTCCTGATCACCTCCTCGTCAACCATATCCTCCAGCACAGTGTATGGGCGATGGACATTTGGAGCCCTCCTGTGTGGGAGTAGATGTAATATAAGTCAACTTACAAACAACGCATGGCTGTGCAACTCCATCACATGTAAGCCAACACTAGCAAGAAGATAAATGTTGTGGACAATAGTCATATGTGTGACATCTCAGAAAGTTACGACAATACGGAGTGCCCTATGAACAATGTGCAGCCACTAGCAACATGAAGTGTGTCAACATGTACAATGCAACTTAGTCTCATGTCAACATTACTGCCAACAAGACATGTGTAAGGACCCAAATATGTACAAGCCTCATCACAGACACACATGCACGTGCAAACACAAAACGATAATGCTACACACACTCCATGTCATCATGCACCAATGACAACACAGACAATGGTGAGCATCCGCTCATTACATGCATGGTCAAACAACAGGCAACACACATACGCATACGCAGAATGCATGTGTACCCCCACCATTGTTATTAGCACACATTAACTACACACTGACAACAGATTCAGAATGTGGCGAGACAGGCCTGATGTACTGTGTAGATGTGAAGAATTTGAAACGTGTGTAGGGAAATACAAGACGTCAGCACGTCGACATGCACATGTGTAGCACATTGTGTGCACATCAATGGGCATAGTATGAACACACATGATATAGTGCATGACATATGCAGTTTCGCCAGCACGGTCACAACCCTCATAACGCAATAGCGGACTATACAGCACGGTGCAGCGGTCCAATTAATAACATCATTGGCGCCGCCATGGCAGTGCACTGCTTCCGCGATTTTCAAATGGGCATACGCGGCCCGCGTTCCCTCTTCCCATTGGCTGCATGTGCACGGACCGTCACGGTCACACATCGGCAACCGCATGTGCAAGCTTCCGGGACAGATGCTTCTCTTGCAACAATGTTCAATCACTGGTGTCACAATGGCGGTGCACGCATTCTGCGGGGGAGGTGCAGGCCAACATAACCTTCTGATGATGTCAATGGACATGGCAGTTCATGACCCCCCTTACAGTCACATTGCATCATCCACCGTACACTGGCCGTGCCAGGCCCGGTGCACACCCGCCGTGCCAGGCATGTCACCCACCGCCGTGGCAGGCCCGGTGCACACCCGCCGTGCCAGGCATGTCACCCACCGCCGTGCCGGCATGTCACCCACCGCCGGGCCAGGCCAGTGCACACTTGCCGAGCCAGGCATGTCACCCACCACCGTGGCAGGCCCGGTGCACACCCGCCATGCCAGGCATGTCACCCACCGCCATGCCAGGCATGTCACCCACCGCCGGGCCAGGCTGGTGCACACCCGCCATGCCAGGCATGTCACCCACTGCCGTGGCAGGCCCGATGCACACCCGCCGTGCCAGGCATGTCACCCACCGCCATGCCAGGCATGTCACCCACCGCCGGGCCAGGCCGGTGCACACCCGCCATGCCAGGCATGTCACCCACCGCCGTGGCAGGCCCGGTGCACACCCGCCGTGCCAGGCATGTCACCCACCGCCGTGCCAGGCATGTCACCCACCGCCGGGCCAGGCCGGTGCACACCCGCCGTGGCAGGCCGGTCACCCACCGCCGGGTGTTGACCGTCCTGGCCCGGCGGTGGGTGACATGCCTGGCCCGGCGGTGGGTGACATGCCTGGCATGGCGGGTGTGCACCAGGCCTGCCACGGCGGTGGGTGACATGCCTGGCACGGCGGGTGTGCACCGGCCTGGCCTGGCGGTGGGTGACATGCCTGGCACGGCGGGTGTGCACCGGCCTGGCCTGGCGGTGGGTGACATGCCTGGCCCGGCGGTGGGTGACATGCCTGGCCCGGCGGGTGTGCACCAGGCCTGCCACGGCGATGGGTGACATGCCTGGCCCAGCGGTGGGTGACATGCCTGGCCCAGCGGTGGGTGACATGCCTGGCCCGGCGGGTGTGCACCGGGCCTGCCACGGTGGTGGGTGACATGCCTGGCCCGGTGGTGGGTGACATGCCTGGCCTGGCGGGTGTGCACCGGGCCTGCCACGGCGGTTGGTCACCGGCCTGGCCCGGCGGTGGGTGACATGCCTGGCACGGCGGGTGTGCACCGGCCTGGCCCGGTGGTGGGTGACATGCCTGGCAGGGCGGTGGGTGACATGCCTGGCACGGCGGGTGTGCACCGGGCCTGCCACGGCGGTGGGTAACATGCCTGGCACGGCGGGTGTGCACCGGCCTGGCCCGGTGGTGGGTGACATGCCTGGCACGGCAGGTGTGCACCGGGCCTGCCACGGTGGTGGGTGACCGGGCAGGGACGGTCGGTCTACGGTGGATGATGCAATGTGACTGTAAGGGGGGTCATGACCTGCCATTTCGATTTCAATTATTACAAGTATGTGTTGGCCTGCACCTCCCCCGCGGAAGGCGTGCACCGCCATGGTGGCACCACTGATTGAACATTGTTGCAAAAGATGCAACCGTCGCAGAAGTGCGCACGTGCGGTTGCCGATGTGTGTCCGTGACGGCACGTGCACAGGCAGCCAATGGGAAGAGGTAACGCGGGGCGCGTATGCGCCATCGACAATGGCGGAAACAGTGCACCCCCACACCAGGGCCTGTCATTGGGCCTTTCCGAATGAGGCATCCAGGGGGAACCAATAGCTGGCCACGTGTGCCACTGACATGGGCTCTGGGCCCTATATATGTGTGACTTTCACAAGCACACATTCACTGCTTTGATCCAGTGCTGCCTGTGACCATCACCTCGACCTTCTGCTGCTGAGCTGACCAACGGCTGCTGCCTGTGACCATCACCTCGACCTGCTGCTGCTGAGCTGACCAACGGCTGCTGCCAGTGACCATCACCTCGACCTGCTGCTGCTGAGGTGACCACCGGCTGCTGCCTGTGACTATCACCTCGACCTGCTGCTGCTGAGCTGACCAACGGCTGCTGTTGTTGTGCCACAGTCCAGGACCTTGCCATGCAGGGAGTGCGAGAGACCCGGTCGCGTCCCTTCACCGCAGCGGAACTGGATGTCCTTGTGGATGGTGTGCTCAGCCACTACCAACGGCTCTATGGTGCGCCCGGACAGGTGGTAAGTACAGTGGTGTACATGTTGTTGGTCATGAGGTGTTCTGTGGCTCCTGTCTTCTGCAGGCCTGGCGGTGTGCTGTGGGACCTTTACATGTGTAGTGCTGAGCATGGCTGCATGTTGAAACGTGTTACTACGATGTTTGTGCATGTCATACTGTCCACTTACGTTACCCTCTTGTCTCCCATCATGGCAGGTAAAGCTGCACCTTCGCAAGGCCGTGTGGAGGACGATAGCACGTGATGTACGGGCAGTGGAGGGGTTCAATAGACGACACACACACTGCCACAAGCGCTGGGACGACATCTCCAGGCTTAGCAAGAATGTGGCGGAGATGACACTGGGGATGATTCCGAGATATACACGTCTGGCCCGCCGCACCATGACCCCTCTTATGCACCGTATCATTGCTGTGACGCATCCTGACCTGTCCGCCCAGCTGAATGGGGAACCACAGCAAACTAGCGGTGATCAGATTGTATGTGTATGTTACTTGGGCCTGCAATGCATGTATTGCTGCTCAGACACAGTAGTGGCTTCCGTGGTGCGTATGTTTATGTGAAATACCATGCTGGTGCCATTAGCGGAGTAGGCATTGGCATCCATGTCCGCCAGGTGGACAGCCCACTTGATTGGTAGTTGAGGGTTCCAGGACATGCCGTTGAGGTCTGTGGTCCCATGGCATGACATGTGTGCAGATAGCAGGGGTGGGACGTGTGCAGGATGTGTGCTACATGTACAATGTATGTAATGGAATCCTAGATCTGTTGTCCTTCAGTACGTGAGTGTGGCACTTACTCACACCGCGTTTCTCTCTATTTCAGCTTTGGCAGAGGGCACTGATCCACAGACGACGGAGATGAGTGGTGGCAATGCTTCCGAATCAACGGTCACACACACGCAGACTGACACTGAAGAGGGCAGCCCCGGAGAGGGGGACAGGACCGTCCCTGAGGACTCGCATGTGGAAACACCATCGCCCTCATCCTCAGAAAGTGTTGGTGAGTCCGTACTGTTGGCACAGACAGGGAGTGGGCAATCGACACCTTCAGTTGGGACACAGCACACAGGGCCCACACTGCCACCCACTGCAACATGTACTGCTCGTGCTCGCCAGAGGAGGGGGAGCAGAGTTGCCTTCGGTGCAGGAACCGCCGCCCCTGCCCCAGTGACACAAAGTGCACTTTGTGCCGAGGTTGTTGATCTGCTGCGACAGCTGTGTGTAGGGCAGACCAACATGATCAATGCATTCCAAGACCACGATAGGAAGTTGGGGCAGGTGGTGGCATTCATGGAGGGGATGCATGGCGATGTTGCTGGTCTCCACAGAACAGTTCAGTCATTGGCAAACACTTTGTCCTCAGCCATTGTACAGTCGCATAGACAGGGTGCTACTTCTGTACAACCATCCACACGACTTGATGTTACAGGGGAGAGTGAGTCTTCAGACCAGGCCTCTTATTCTGGTTATTACACTAGGAGCAGCCACAGGCAGCAAGGCAGGGCACGGAGGGCACAGACACCATCCCCTAAGCCTGTGATCTCTTCATCCGAAGACGACGTGTCCAACACTGGAGTTGACAGACAGGATCATGTAGGGGTGTGTATGGAAATGGATTCACATGCTACACAGCCATCCCCCACCAAAGTGACTCCCAAGCCAAGGCCACCTCCCAAGAGCAGGGACACTCCCAAGGACAAGGACAGTACCAAGGAAAGGGCACCTCCCAAGAGCAGGGACACTCCCAAGGACAAGGACAGTACCAAGGAAAGGGCACCTCCCAAGAGCAGGGACACTCCCAAGGACAAGGACAGTACCAAGGAAAGGGCACCTCCCAAGAGCAGGGACACTCCCAAGGACAAGGACAGTACCAGGGAAAGGGCACCTCCCAAGAGCAGGGACACTCCCAAGGACAAGGACAGTACCAGGGAAAGGGCACCTCCCAAGAGCAGGGACACTCCCAAGGACAAGGACAGTACCAAGGAAAGGGCACCTCCCAAGAGCAGGGACACTCCCAAGGACAAGGACAGTACCAAGGTAAGGGCACCTCCCAAGAGCAAGGTAGCTTCAAAGGAGAGGGACACTACAATGGACATGTCTGTACCCAGGGACAGGGCACCGGAAAGGGATCAGGCCCATTCCAGGGACAGGACACCTCCGACGTTCAAGGCACATCCCATGGCCAAGGGTTCTCCCATGGACACGAGCTCCATCAAGGACAGGCATATTTCACCCCAGGCTGCACTGAGGATGATGTTTAAGGAACGTACAACACATGTATCAGCGGTGGAGTCCCCCCATACCTCTACTCCCATCCACGCCCCGCTAAAGCAGAGGAAGGAGTACGCTGTTGTTGCATCTCCCATTACACATGATGCAGAGGGCAGAAGGCAGGCCCACAGCAAACGGCAGGCAGGGTCCAGCACGTCCCCAGAGAGCAGACCACCACAAGCACATGATACACCTTTGATGTCTGGTGATGCCACTCCACTTACCAGTCCAGGCATGTCCGGGGTGCCCCTACGTTTCACTAAGAAACGGAGACACACACCACTGAGACCTGACCACCCCAATGTCGCTCCTGTACAGCTGTCCCCAGCTCCCAGAGCCACCCTACCTCCTGGCCCATACAGCCCTGTGGCTCACCATTTCAGTGGTCCTATTGGCTCAGCTGCTGTTCACTCACATGTGTCAGGTGCAGGCATGGTATTTGTTGGTCAGTGTACAGGGACATGTCCGGGCAGTGTGTCTGGGTCTATGGCACAGGTGTCAGTCACCACAGCTGTGGCTGTGTCTCACACTCCTGTTTCTAGTGCTGGCGGTGTGTCTGGGTCTATGGCTCATGTGTCAGTCAGTAGATCGGTGGCTGTGTCTCACACTCCTGTTTCTGGTGCTGGCGGTGTGTCTGGGTCTAGGGCTCATGTGTCAGTCAGTAGATCGGTGTCTGTGTCTCACACTCCTGTTGCTGGTGCTGGCGGTGTGTCTGGGTCTAGGGCTCATGTGTCAGTCAGTAGATCGGTGGCTGTGTCTCACACTCCTGTTGCTGGTGCTGGCGGTGTGTCTGGGTCTAGGGCCCATGTGTCAGTCAGTAGATCGGTGGCTGTGTCTCACACTCCTGTTTCTGGTGCTGGCGGTGTGTCTGGGTCTATGGCACATGTGTCAGTCACCACAGCTGTGGCTGTGTCTCACACTCCTGTTTCTGGTGCTGGCGGTGTGTCTGGGTCTAGGGCTCATGTGTCAGTCAGTAGATCGGTGGCTGTGTCTCACACTCCTGTTGCTGGTGCTGGCGGTGTGTCCGAGGCGAGTTGTTCAAGCAGTCCACCAGATTCTGTGGTGTGAGGTCTAGTTGCCATCAGTCACATGTCATTTAAGTTTGTGTGTAGATAGACGAATGTAACCACGTAGGTTTTATTAATCTCCTTGTGACGGGTCGCTTGACACACGTACTTGGGTAGCCTCTGATGTACCTGCTCTGTTGTCCACAATGCCCTGTTGCTGTTCTGATACTGCATTCTGCCCTCTCACGTGCTGCCTCTAATGTACCTGCTCTGTTGTCCACAATGCCCTGTTGCTGTTCTGATACTGCATTCTGCCCTCTCACGTGCTGCCAATGAAGTACCTGCTCTGTTGGGCACAATGCCCTGTTGCTGTTCTGATACTGCATTCTGCCCTCTCACGTGCTGCCTCTGATGTACCTGCTCTGTTGTCCACAATGCCCTGTTGCTGTTCTGATACTGCATTCTGCCCTCTCACGTGCTGCCAATGATGTACCTGCCCTGTTGGGCACAATGCCCTGTTGCTGTTCTTATACTGCATTCTGCCCTCTCACGTGCTGCCTCTGATGTACCTGCTTTGTTGTCCACAATGCCCTGTTGCTGCTGTGATACTGCATTCTGCCCTCTCATGTGCTGCCTCTGATGGACCTGTTCAGTGCAATGGACTGTTGATGCACTTAGCCCCTCTCATGTGCTGGCTCTGATGGACCTGTTCAGTGCAATGGACTGTTGATGCACTTAGCCCCTCTCACGTGCTGCCTCTGATGGACCTGTTCAGTGCAATGGACTGTTGATACACTTATCCCCTCTCACGTGCTGCCTCTGATGTACCTGCTCTGTTGGGCACAATGCCCTGTTGCTGTTGTGATACTGTATTCTACCCTCTCACGTGCTGCCTCTGATGGACCTGTTCAGTGCAATGGACTGTTGATGCACTTAGCCCCTCTCACGTGCTGCCTCTGATGTACCTGCTCTGTTGTCCACAATGCCCTGTTGCTGTTCTGATACTGCATTCTGCCCTCTCACGTGCTGCCTCTGATGTACCTGCTCTGTTGTCCACAATGCCCTGTTGCTGTTGTGATACTGCATTCTGCCCTCTCATGTGCTGCCTCTGATGGACCTGTTCAGTGCAATGGACTGTTGATGCACTTAGCCCCTCTCATGTGCTGGCTCTGATGGACCTGTTCAGTGCAATGGACTGTTGATGCACTTATCCCCTCTCACGTGCTGCCTCTGATGGACCTGTTCAGTGCAATGGACTGTTGATGCACTTAGCCCCTCTCACGTGCTGCCTCTGATGTACCTGCTCTGTTGTCCACAATGCCCTGTTGCTGTTCTGATACTGCATTCTGCCCTCTCACATGCTGCCAATGATGTACCTGCTCTGTTGTCCACAATGCCCTGTTGCTGTTCTGATACTGCATTCTGCCCTCTCACGTGCTGCCTCTGATGTACCTGCTCTGTTGTCCACAATGCCCTGTTGCTGTTCTGATACTGCATTCTGCCCTCTCACGTGCTGCCAATGAAGTACCTGCTCTGTTGGGCACAATGCCCTGTTGCTGTTCTGATACTGCATTCTTCCCTCTCACGTGCTGCCTCTGATGTACCTGCTCTGTTGTCCACAATGCCCTGTTGCTGTTCTGATACTGCATTCTGCCCTCTCACGTGCTGCCTCTGATGTACCTGCTCTGTTGTCCACAATGCCCTGTTGCTGTTCTGATACTGCATTCTGCCCTCTCACGTGCTGCCTCTGATGTACATGCTCTGTTGGGCACAATGCCCTGTTGCTGTTCTGATACTGCATTGTGCCCTCTCACGTGCTGCCAATGATGTACCTGCTCTGTTGTCCACAATGCCCTGTTGCTGTTCTGATACTGCATTCTGCCCTCTCACGTGCTGCCTCTGGTGTACCTGCTCTGTTGTCCACAATGCCCTGTTGCTGTTCTGATACTGCATTCTTCCCTCTCACGTGCTGCCTCTGATGTACCTGCTCTGTTGGGCACAATGCCCTGTTGCTGTTCTGATACTGCATTGTGCGCTCTCACGTGCTGCCAATGAAGTACCTGCTCTGTTGGGCACAATGCCCTGTTGCTGTTGTGATACTGCATTCTGCCCTCTCACGTGCTGTCAATGATGTACCTGCTCTGTTGTCCACAATGCCCTGTTGCTGTTCTGATACTGCATTCTGCCCTCTCACGTGCTGCCTCTGATGTACCTGCTCTGTTGGGCACAATGCCCTGTTACTGTTCTGATACTGCATTGTGCCCTCTCACGTGCTGCCAATGATGTACCTGCTCTGTTGGGCACAATGCCCTGTTGCTGTTGTGATACTGCATTCTGCCCTCTCACGTGCTGCCTCTGATGTACATAATCTGTTGTACCCAATGTCCATGCTCTAGGATATTCTGATATTATGCACCTATTATGTTGAATAAAGCTAATAAATCATGTTTTGTGGTTTGTCGCTGTCATTCCTGGTTGTGTACTTCAATTGTGTATATTTTGGTGCGTTCGTCAATGTATTTCCTGTGACATGACACTCCCCCTCCCAACGTCACAGCCCTGCCAGGTACTCCCCTTCCGGCAGTAAATGGTGTGCAGCGTACCTGCGTCGTCGTCGATGATGGTCCATGACTTGCTGGTGGAGGATCGCGAAGAGTATCGGAAAAGCGTGTAGCGCTGGGTCCATGTGGGCGAGCTGCTTGTGGTGGGTATCTTCGCAATGTGTGGTTTGTTGGCCGTGGGGAATCCGCCGTGTTCAGGCAGGTTGTTTTTCCGCAGCGGTTTTATGTGTGTTTTCCGCCATCGTGATTTGGGACACGGTCGGAGACATCATTCCGTACGGCGGTGTCTCTGGATTGGTTACGTCCGCCGCGGGGTCGGGTGTACTTCCGCGGCAGTGCGTTCTCTTCCGCCACGTACGGAGTTTTGACAGTATTTCCCATCCTAATATGGCGGTCGGACTGTCCGCTGCAGGCGGACGGAAAAAGGCTTTTTCCGCCTACTCCAGGACGGCGGTCGTCCTTCTGTCCGCCATCCTAATGAGCCCCTAGGTTTGGTCACATGAGCAGGTAGGCTGATGCATTCATGGCATTTCCCATCTTCATGGATAGGCATTAAAGAGGAAGGGTCTACAGCCAGATATCAGATCAGATTGGTATAAGAAGCAGTCAATAGTAAAATTTCATACAGAGATAAATGAGCTGTTGAGATATGCTGAGGTTTTGTAGTGAGGAGGAGCACATCCACAAAGCAAGGCACAGCAACAGTTAAAGGAGGACTCAACACAATTGTTTCCAATGCTTCTGCAAGATTTATACGTAATCAAACAAGAGTGCCTCCCACTACTCAATCACAGCCAAAAAATCAAGGCAAGTTGAAGACGCTATTTGTCGTTTTCAACCAGGTACTTTTATTTATACCAGTTACTTTTTAAGTTTATACCATGTTTGTCGAACACAACATATGATAGGCAGAAAAGACCTGTACATATCATAAATATTGAACTAAGTTAGGTTATTCAATGCAACATAATATCAAAATTAAATGTGGTCCTAAATGTGGTCACAACTGTACAAAAATCAATGTGAAACAGACAGAAACAATGAACATATATTACCAATACATGGTGCAACACATTTTTACATACGTAGAAGGTTTGATTAAAGCAAAAAAAGTGAAATGCATTAGGAAAAGGAGCGCAAAAGTCAATTCGAAACTCTTTTTAAGCAATGGCTTAAAATTAGATTGTCCTTTTCTAATTGGCCGACGCGTTTCGAATCCAGGAATTAACTGTCCGGATTCTCCTCAGGGCATAGTTAATCTGTCTGTAAATTTACAAAAGGGAAAAAGTTTCAGTGTCATGGATAAGCAAAGAGGCAAGACTCCTTATATTGTGACAATCAGCTAGCACCTACCGCTTTTTAACGAAGTTAATTCAGCGGGAAGATTTGTCAGTGCAGACTGGAGGTTGGGTCCAAAAATTGGACGCCTAAAATCAAAGTGAGTGGGCATTAGCACAAAAAGTGAACAATTGGATGCTGGCGCATACAGACAATTAAAAAATGAGCGTACCGTCATTAATTTCAAAGCTGGAGGGGACGGCTGTCTTTTGCGGAAAGAGGGGCTCAGCGGCGTGTTCACAATGACTGGAAGGCCCGTGGCGCTGTGTGTGAAGAAATGCATATATCGGTATTTGGAACCTGAGGTCTGGGTCTAAAACCAATTTAGTTCCGACGTGCGGAAATCATACCTTTTAGATTTTTCAAGGATTGGTCCAGGGGGATCCTGGTGCCTGGAAGGACTTTGGCGTGTCAAAAAGGATTTAGACGGGCTCCGTCTCCGCTGAGGGAAAACGGGAGTATTGTTAGTATGGTTCTGGCGTTTCCCTTATGCAGCGCGCTGGTCAGCGGCACTTCGCCGCAAGAGCAACGCTTACCTCGGTGTGGCTCGGATGACCGCTCACAACATTCTGCCTGGTCTCCCAAGATGGATGCTGTCACGGTTGCTATGACAATGAGTCATTAAAAGTTCGCTAGAATTATGGGATTTGTAGTTTGTGCTCAGTCTCACTAAATCATTAAAAGTTCGCTTTGAATTATGGGATTTGTAGTTTGTGCTAATGTCTCATGTTTGAGTGGGTGGTGGCCCATATTTGTGGTTAAAAACGAGGAAGTACTGAGACGCGACCGGAGCGGTCGTCAGGAACCAAGACAATATTGGATCAGAGTCTGGCGACTTCAGATAAGCTGTTAATGCCCCTCTGTACACAGTTGAATTTCATTATTAAATACGCTTCTGTTTTCAGAAGCATTCTGTCTACATCCACGTTGCTCTGTGACGGACGCAATGTGTACAAGACCGTCCATTTAAGTTGATTTGCATCATGGCTGGCATTTATAAAATGTTCAACCATGGGGGCAGTCATAATTTTATTCTTGATCCTGGACCGGTGTTGGCAAATGCATGTGTTAACTTGTTGTGTGGTTTTGCCAATATAGATTTGGTCACAGGGACACTGGACCAGGTAAACGACATTCTTGGTCTTACAATTTGAAAAGTCTGAGTGTTTCCATCTGGTAGTCCCATGTAGGAACTCATCGCCCTCGATAGTGTTTGGGCATACAACACAGGTGCCACACTTGTGGTGCCCCGTAATTGGTTTAAGGTTCCACTGACTCAACAGGTCACTTTTCTTTTTGGGTAAAGTCACGTCCGCCCTCATGATGTGTTGTCCTACATTTTGATTCCTCTTGTAGGCAAACAAAGGATTTGATAATGGGCAGTCTAAATTCGCCAATAGGTGCCAATTGCTCAGCACTGTTTTTCTCAATCTGTGAGTGTCTGGTCCGAAGGTGGTGACACAGACCAATCTTTCAAGCGTAGGTTTGGGCCGTACTTGCAGCAGAGTTTCACGGGGGGTGAAACGTGCTCTTGTTAGTGAATGCTTTAACAATTTTTTGGGGTACCCCCTCTCCTGCATTTCTTGGCAAAACGTCTCAGCATGAGACGTGAAGTCTCTCAGGTTCGAACAGTTCCTCCTAATACGCAATAATTGCCCGTATGGAAGATTAGATTTCAGATTCCTGGGATGAGCACTCTTATGGTGCAAGATGGTATTCCTGTCTGTATCCTTCTTATGGAGGGAAGATTTTAGAACACCATTGATGTTTATGATTTCAACGTCAAGGAAGGTCATCCTTTCATTGCTTTGTGCCATCGAAAATGTAATATCAATATGCCGGTTATTAAGCCAGTCATGGAAAGCTACCAGGTCTGTCTGGCTCCCCTGCCACAGGAGCCAGACGTCATCTATGTAGCGGAGCCATTGTAGAATGTGTTGTTTGAAGGGATTATTGCTGTCAACGAACATCTGTTCGTACTGCGCCATGTAAAGTACGGCCATTTCTGGGGCATAAGGGCACCCCATCGCGGTGCCCTTGACCTGCATGAAGAACTCCCCATTAAATGAGAAGTAATTCTTTTTTAATGCAATTTCGGCCAATCTTAGAATGACAGCAGTGGGTACTTGGTGGGGCCTCTCTCTCTGGTTTAGATAAATTTCCATCACCTCTAGCGCTTCTTCTTGCGGAATCTGCGTATAGAGGGAGGTTACATACATTGTGACTAGCAGTTGGGTCTCAGGGTTGAACACTGTGTCTTCAACTTTGTTGAGGAAATCAG
Source organism: Lissotriton helveticus (assembly GCF_964261635.1). Lineage (NCBI taxonomy): Eukaryota > Metazoa > Chordata > Amphibia > Caudata > Salamandridae > Lissotriton > Lissotriton helveticus. The sequence goes on from NC_136061.1 coordinate 310,323,213, forward strand.
TCGTATCGCGTAAATACGATTTGACCGTTGTCAAAAAAGGTTTCAAAAAGAAATCCACGTACTGCGACAGAGGCTCAAGACACGAGTCACACCCAGACACGATTGGGCGTCCTGGGGGATCTTGAAGGCTCTTGTGGATTTTTGGCAAGAGATAAAGCACTGGAGTTCTCGGGTGTTTCCTTAGTAAATAGTCATGCTCTTTTTTGCCCAAAAAAACAACCGTCCACACCATTCTGTAATGTGTCTGCAATGGGGTGCCCTTATGCCCCAGAAATGGCCGTACTTTACATGGCGCAGTACGAACAGATGTTCGTTGACAGCAATAATCCCTTCAAACAACACATTCTACAATGGCTCCGCTACATAGATGACGTCTGGCTCCTGTGGCAGGGGAGCCAGACAGACCTGGTAGCTTTCCATGACTGGCTTAATAACCGGCATATTGATATTAAATTTTCGATGGCACAAAGCAATGAAAGGATGACCTTCCTTGACGTTGAAATCATAAACATCAATGGTGTTCTAAAATCTTCCCTCCATAAGAAGGATACAGACAGGAATACCATCTTGCACCATAAGAGTGCTCATCCCAGGAATCTGAAATCTAATCTTCCATACGGGCAATTATTGCGTATTAGGAGGAACTGTTCGAACCTGAGAGACTTCACGTCTCATGCTGAGACGTTTTGCCAAGAAATGCAGGAGAGGGGGTACCCCAAAAAATTGTTAAAGCATTCACTAACAAGAGCACGTTTCACCCCCCGTGAAACTCTGCTGCAAGTACGGCCCAAACCTACGCTTGAAAGATTGGTCTGTGTCACCACCTTCGGACCAGACACTCACAGATTGAGAAAAACAGTGCTGAGCAATTGGCACCTATTGGCGAATTTAGACTGCCCATTATCAAATCCTTTGTTTGCCTTCAAGAGGAATCAAAATGTAGGACAACACATCATGAGGGCGGACGTGACTTTACCCAAAAAGAAAAGTGACCTGTTGAGTCAGTGGAACCTTAAACCAATTACGGGGCACCACAAGTGTGGCACCTGTGTTGTATGCCCAAACACTATCGAGGGCGATGAGTTCCTACATGGGACTACCAGATGGAAACACTCAGACTTTTCAAATTGTAAGACCAAGAATGTCGTTTACCTGGTCCAGTGTCCCTGTGACCAAATCTATATTGGCAAAACCACACAACAAGTTAACACACGCATTTGCCAACACCGGTCCAGGATCAAGAATAAAATTATGACTGCCCCCATGGTTGAACATTTTATAAATGCCAGCCATGATGCAAATCAACTTAAATGGACGGTCTTGTACACATTGCGTCCGTCACAGAGCAACGTGGATGTAGACAGAATGCTTCTGAAAACAGAAGCGTATTTAATAATGAAATTCAACTGTGTACAGAGGGGCCTCAACAGCTTATCTGAAGTCGCCAGACTCTGATCCAATATTGTCTTGGTTCCTGACGACCGCTCCGGTCGCGTCTCAGTACTTCCTCGTTTTTAACCACAAATATGGGCCACCACCCACTCAAACATGAGACATTAGCACAAACTACAAATCCCATAATTCAAAGCGAACTTTTAATGATTTAGTGAGACTGAGCACAAACTACAAATCCCATAATTCTAGCGAACTTTTAATGACTCATTGTCATAGCAACCGTGACAGCATCCATCTTGGGAGACCAGGCAGAATGTTGTGAGCGGTCATCCGAGCCACACCGAGGTAAGCGTTGCTCTTGCGGTGAAGTGCCGCTGACCAGCGCGCTGCATAAGGGAAACGCCAGAACCATACTAACAATACTCCCGTTTTCCCTCAGCGGAGACGGAGCCTGTCTAAATCCTTTTTGACACGCCAAAGTCCTTCCAGGCACCAGGATCCCCCTGGACCAATCCTTGAAAAATCTAAAAGGTATGATTTCCGCACGTCGGAACTAAATTGGTTTTAGACCCAGACCTCAGGTTCCAAATACCGATATATGCATTTCTTCACACACAGCGCCACGGGCCTTCCAGTCATTGTGAACACGCCGCTGAGCCCCTCTTTCCGCAAAAGACAGCCGTCCCCTCCAGCTTTGAAATTAATGACGGTACGCTCATTTTTTAATTGTCTGTATGCGCCAGCATCCAATTGTTCACTTTTTGTGCTAATGCCCACTCACTTTGATTTTAGGCGTCCAATTTTTGGACCCAACCTCCAGTCTGCACTGACAAATCTTCCCGCTGAATTAACTTCGTTAAAAAGCGGTAGGTGCTAGCTGATTGTCACAATATAAGGAGTCTTGCCTCTTTGCTTATCCATGACACTGAAACTTTTTCCCTTTTGTAAATTTACAGACAGATTAACTATGCCCTGAGGAGAATCCGGACAGTTAATTCCTGGATTCGAAACGCGTCGGCCAATTAGAAAAGGACAATCTAATTTTAAGCCATTGCTTAAAAAGAGTTTCGAATTGACTTTTGCGCTCCTTTTCCTAATGCATTTCACTTTTTTTGCTTTAATCAAACCTTCTACGTATGTAAAAATGTGTTGCACCATGTATTGGTAATATATGTTCATTGTTTCTGTCTGTTTCACATTGATTTTTGTACAGTTGTGACCACATTTAGGACCACATTTAATTTTGATATTATGTTGCATTGAATAACCTAACTTAGTTCAATATTTATGATATGTACAGGTCTTTTCTGCCTATCATATGTTGTGTTCGACAAACATGGTATAAACTTAAAAAGTAACTGGTATAAATAAAAGTACCTGGTTGAAAACGACAAATAGCGTCTTCAACTTGCCTTGATTTTTTGGCTGTGATTGAGTAGTGGGAGGCACTCTTGTTTGATTACGTATACATTAGGCCCAGCCTTCCCACTTGTCCTCTTAGGGCCAAGCTCCCCTTGTTCTTCTGCAAGATTTATGGCCGCTTTCACAGTTCATAAACATGGTGGGAGCTCAGATGCAACTGGTCCAAGGTGAATAATAGGCAATGCCATTTTCTCTGGATCTCCATGACTCTGAACTAACAGCCTGATTCATCAAGCCGAAATCGGCTCACAAAGGGCCAGATTCTGAGAATCTGGCCCTTTGCGAGCGCTATTTTTGCATTTGGGATACATCATCCCAAATGCAAAAATCGGTAATAGCGATTTCGCTATTTTGCGAGGAATTACATTTAAGGAATCTCTATTTGAGATTCCTTAAATGCAATTCATCATCCATTTAAAAATTGCGAATTCGCAATTTCAGCCCGCTATTTACCGCGAGGTCAAACCTCGTGGTAAATAGCGAAAACTTAGGAAAATGCTTTTAAAAGCATTTTTCTAAGTTGCATGTTGCACACACACATGTCCTTTGGACATGTGTGTGCGCAACACCTGTTTCAATTTGCATTTAAGGGGTGCTACAGGGTGTCCTTTGGACACCCCTCGCACCCTTTAAATCGCTATCTTATTTGCAATTAGCTAATTGCTAATCGCAAATAAGGAATACTCCCCATTCATTCCTATGGGCCTTTTGGCCCATAGGAATGAATGGGGAGTTATTCCTTATTTGCGATTAGCAATTTGCTAATCGCAACTAAGGAATGTGTAGGAATCGCAATTCTTTATGCAATTTCTACATGAATCCCGTTTTGCAAGTCCTTAATAGCGATTCCTTATGAATCGCTATTAGGGGCTCGCAAAACGGGAGAATGATGAATCAGGCTGTAAGACTGTAAGAGCAAATCCACTATGTTTATGACAGTACAAGGTAAAAGGTGTTGCATAATCATTGGAGTTCTAGAGCAGATACAGATATCAATGCTTGTTTAATTTTTAAAAAGTTATTTTCGGCTTCGCTAGATCACTGTAGGGTTTCAGCTGTATCTTTTCAGATGAAAGCTTGCAAGGGTTTGTTAATTCAGTTCAGCCCGTGACCCATTGTCTGCAATATCTATCCATGGCTAGAAAAACATGTACCACGAAGACAGTTACGGGGTGCGGCAACATATAAATGGCTTCAACTGGATCAGAGGACAGGTGGTGTCTACTAGCAAACATTTCATGACCAAGATAATGCACTCGCAAAGGCAGAACTACAATTTCTCCTTTGAAGCTGAATACCCTTCATTTGTCAGTTCAGTGGAGAGGTAAATGGAATCCACCTTGCAGTGATCTAGGATAACAGATGCCAAAAATAAATTGTCAACACAGAGAACTAAAGTAGCACACACAGGGGAAGACCAATGTATCCAGATCTTCATTTAGGGCTTGAGAAAACATTGAAGGGGACTCCGTAAATCTATTTGGAAGACAGATCAACAAAAGTTGAGATTACCCAGAATGGGAAAAAGAAGAGATACTGAATGTCTTAAAGTAAGGGGACAGAAAAGAAAGAAGAAGATCGACCATGATGAACCATTGGACATTTGCAGGGGCGCAAGGAAGGATCATGGCACTGTTAGTGACCATAGGGAAGCTTGGGATAAACACATTACTAGTCTCCCTCAGATCTTGGGCAAATATGTTCATGTTGGCTTACCCGCCTTGCATACCGACATAAACAGGGTATTACAATCCACCATAGACAGAGCACAGCACAAATACGTATATAGCTGACTATCCACAGTCAGGCTAGTGGCTGAATCAATGTTATTTACACTGTTACGACTGTGATAAAGTACTCTTGCTGGACTAATAATTGTTTTTGGCAATTTTCACCCCGAGTGTGCTGGGTATGCTCAGACGTGAGTCCCAGGTTCTCCACACCACTGGAGTCAAGCTATCCAGGCTGATGTAGGCTGATAGCCAGAAACCGGTCCTTGGATGCTTGATTCTGGTCTGGGAAAGACATGGCTTGGTAGTTTGGACTGGACTGTTCCCATGAGGCACAGGGTCAGAGCTGATTTGCATATAGCCAGTGTCTAACCCAGGGTGGTGTGGAGTGCAAAAAAACGATGGATTTAGGCCCAGATCCTTGTACTGGGGTGAATGTATGACATTGTTCTACATTCTGTCCATCATCTGTGTTTTTTGCAATTTTCACCCCGAGTGTGCTGGGTATGCTCAGACGTGAGTCCCAGGCTCTCCACACCACTGGAGTCAAGCTATCCAGGCTGATCAAGGCTGATAGCCAGAAACCGGTCCTTGGATGCTTGATTCCGGTCTGGGAAAGACATGTCTTGGTAGTTCGGACTGGACTGTTCCCATGAGGCACAGGGTCAGAGCTGATTTGCATATAGCCAGTGTCTAACCCAGGGTGGTGTGGAGTGCAAAAAAACGATGGATTTAGGCCCAGATCCTTGTACTGGGGTGAATGTATGACATTGTTCTACATTCTGTCCATCATCTGTGTTTTTTGCAATTTTCACCCCGAGTGTGCTGGGTATGCTCAGACGTGAGTCCCAGGCTCTCCACACCACTGGAGTCAAGCTATCCAGGCTGATGAAGGCTGATAGCCAGAAACCGGTCCTTGGATGCTTGATTCCGGTCTGGGAAAGACATGGCTTGGTAGTTCGGACTGGACTGTTCCCATGAGGCACAGGGTCAGAGCTGATTTGCATATAGCCAGTGTCTAACCCAGGGTGGTGTGGAGTGCAAAAAAACGATGGATTAAGGCCCAGATCCTTGTACTGGGGTGAATGTATGACATTGTTCTACATTCTGTCCATCATCTGTGTTTTTTGCAATTTTCACCCCGAGTGTGCTGGGTATGCTCAGACGTGAGTCCCAGGCTCTCCACACCACTGGAGTCAAGCTATCCAGGCTGATGAAGGCTGATAGCCAGAAACCGGTCCTTGGATGCTTGATTCCGGTCTGGGAAAGACATGGCTTGGTAGTTCGGACTGGACTGTTCCCATGAGGCACAGGGTCAGAGCTGATTTGCATATAGCCAGTGTCTAACCCAGGGTGGTGTGGAGTGCAAAAAAACAATGGATTTAGGCCCAGATCCTTGTACTGGGGTGAATGTATGACATTGTTCTACATTCTGTCCATCATCTGTGTTTTTTGCAATTTTCACCCCGAGTGTGCTGGGTATGCTCAGACGTGAGTCCCAGGCTCTCCACACCACTGGAGTCAAGCTATCCAGGCTGATGAAGGCTGATAGCCAGAAACCGGTCCTTGGATGCTTGATTCCGGTCTGGGAAAGACATGGCTTGGTAGTTCGGACTGGACTGTTCCCATGAGGCACAGGGTCAGAGCTGATTTGCATATAGCCAGTGTCTAACCCAGGGTGGTGTGGAGTGCAAAAAAACGATGGATTTAGGCCCAGATCCTTGTACTGGGGTGAATGTATGACATTGTTCTACATTCTGTCCATCATCTGTGTTTTTTGGACTAATAATTGATGCATGTGTTCTATTAAATAACTGGACTGACTGTGGATAGTCAGCTATATACTTATTTGTGCTGTGCTCTGTATATGTTGGATTGTGTATGTATATATATCGAGGCTTCTGTATATATTGTGTTGTACTGTGGGTGGCACGGTACAGGGACATAGAGCACACTTAGAAAGGACCTTTTTTCAATTTACTGAACATGCAAACTTAAAGGAGGTGCTGGCTACCTTGGATAACCACTGCCATCATTTGTCTGTTGCATAAACAGGGTATTACATATTATGACAACAGGCACTAAAACCCCTTACTTTATCAGATTTGCTATTACAAGGTAAATACCTTTCTCCACCTCAGGTTTTAATGGGTACTGGGGTATCGGAGGCAACTTCTACTGGGGACCGATCGTTATAATTAGAGGTTTCATTGATGATACAAACTTCACATCATTGGCCCTTATGGACCACAATGTGGTCACTTCCTCTGAAAGCAACTCAGTTAAATCAAGAAACATGGAAGTTTATTTAACATATTGTTTGCAATTTGTGCTCTCTCACAGTAGTGCGAGCATTTAATTTTCTTGCTGTAAGGGTATATTTAGGAGCACCATATCCTGAGTGCAAAATACAGTACAGTTTAGCTTACAGAGAATATCTCTGCCTAGCTGGTTGTCTAGGAAAGATGGGTTAAGTGAAAAGGAATGCTTATCGCAAATAGGTCCCAAGTAGATGGACCTGAGGTCTGAAATATAGTGAGAAACTCATTGGTTAGAAATTCTGACTGCATCTATGGATAAGCCGGAAAGAGGGAAAGTAGGGAATTCGAAGGGTTCCAGACAAGAGCAACTAGCACTTGGGTCAAAAAGATGGGTACTTCATTTAACATAAATGGCGCAATCTGCATAGGGGCCCATTGTTCTACTAGGACTAAAGTATTCATGAAACACTCCAAACCCCTCAGGCTGTCCTAAAGTTCAGCATAAGTAATTTGGGTAATCTGATGAACATCAGGATGATTGAGGAGATCTTCTGCATTAAACACAGTCGTGAGACAATATTGTTACTAATGCCCTAGCTAGCCGCCAGCAAAACATAAACTTCCTGCATTCGTGGCATCTCCCCTATCCCTCCCACCTCTATTTCCAGCTCTCCAACTGCCCTGTCCTTCCCTATCCCTCCTCTCTAACCCCTTCTGAGGAACTCCACGTCCTGTCCCTTTGATTGTTCTCTGCATGTTCTCCAGCTTCAATGACATTTACTTCGATTCAACATAATAATCTTTTTTTCTTTCCTGTGAAGCCGCGCAGTAATTGGTGACCATCACTAATTCAGAGAGCCTTTTTGTCTGCCATCCGATGCAGATGGTCATTAACTGGCTTCGAACATTCAATGACAATCCTTGCATAAAAGCAGCACCCACGGATTCCTGAGCCACTTCTGTCAGACAGGCTATGCCCAAGTACTTTCAAACATGTCCTTAAGTCCATCCAAATACTCAGCCGGTGCTTCACCAAGTTCAAGACCTTAGTACAATCAATTTTCACTGGACACACATCCACAATCGCATTCAACGACACATTCTTTGCTGCGTTCAATGGACTTTCATTGCCAGGGTCAACCCTGGGCCCAATCGATTTCTCTACTACTTCACTTCACTCAGCACCACCAATCATATTAACTGATTAACACCTCCCCCCCTATTCGGTCTGTACACTTCAAACATACTCTGCAGCTCCTCTCAGAAATTAGTAGAGTTTTCTCTCAAATCAGAGGGGGGGAGGGTCCAAGGAACATAGGGCCATATTATCAAGAAACTGCTCCTAAAGCGGCGATAATGGGCTTGATAATATGCCCTTGTGAATTCCCATAGAAGCCCAGGTTCTGGTGTTAACCTAGGCTTCAATGGGAATTCACAAGGGCATATTATCAAGCCCATTATTGCCGCTTTAGCGGCAGTTTCATGCCGATAAAAGTGGCGATAATGTATCGCCCTTTCTTGATAATATGGCCCATGGACCTTAATTCTATCCTCGGCCGCTGGGGAGTCGCTCAAAGTAAGAAGAGGAAGGGTATTAGCATCACTGGAGTAGGGAAATGTTTTCTAGCCAATCGTTTAGTGGTTTGTCTTAAACCTTTCTAGGTTAATGGTGAGGTTGTATTCCCAGGGATTCCTATGACCTGGAACACCCCCCCACATGTGCTCTGGACTGATCTGCAGTAGTAGAATAGGCCTCCTGTCTAGTCACTCGCAATGTTTACCGGGCACGTCACTGTCAGCCAGTCATATCATTCCATTCGCTTGCGTGGTTCCTCCTTCAGTCGCTGGCTGTGCTCCATTTCCATGTGCATCAGCAGCTGCCCTACCACCCCTTTTGGCCAGCATGCGGAACATATGCAGCAAATCATCCTCCCTCAGGGCCTTGCTCTCTTTCTCCTGAATCAGTTATCTGGGGAATAGATATGGGTGAAGTGGGTGACAGTGTTAATTTGTAAAACTATAAGTGCCAGGGCCCTCGTCTGGTGCCTTCTGCAACTTGTACTACCCATTGCCCCTACCATTGTTGCCAATGACAGAACCAACACAACTAGTAACCATCACCATCCTACAATTGAGACTATTTCAGTTCCCCAAAGCTGTTAGAATGGTTTGGGCAACAGATATTAGTCATTTGTTAATGCATATTATATCAATACCTGTTTTTGTGTTCATCTGTAAGTTAGAGAGGGTGACCAATGTGGCTAATGTGACTAAGGTGACCGATTTGGCACTTTGATTTCTCCTGGGTATTTTTCAAACCTCAGAACTGGGTTTCATGCTTACACTTATGTGCCTCCTCATGGCATTATAGGAAGACTGGCCATTGCTCAGCATCTATTTTGTTCTTGATTAAATATGATTGAGGCCTATCTAATATTCACCCTGGCTTGATTCTTATATCAGCGCCAAGAAACCAATCGGTGTTAGCGTGCTTAATAAATACCTTAATAACATAACATAACATAACATAACATAATATATATTCTAACATATTGTTGATAATTCTGATACTTTAGATTCTTCTTCAAGTTTACTAATATTTTTATGGAAATGGTACTGTTTTCAGGATAGGACGTCTTGTCGAGCTCGTTAGTGAGTCCCACCGACTCTTGTAAATATTTGCATGTGCCTTTACCCTATTGATGATCCATAGTGTTGCTAGGAATCCTTTTCGATAGAGATGTGCTATGTTTAGATTTTCCAGGCCCATCACTGTTCTTTACAGTTTCTGCACACACAGTTAATCAGGAAACAGGTTTGCAGGTTTGGGCCTGCATGGATTTATGGACGGAATCGAAAATGGGGTATGGTTTGCTCAATTATATTTCTTCTATCTGATCGTATGGGGAGGGAAGGAGTTTTGCACTCACATCCAAACATCGCCTTGCGCTCACATTTTATTTTTTCTTCATTCAGCACCTGGTGCAGCTTGAGCAGTTGTATCAGAGGGCCTCTTTCTCACACATGTTGATCCTTAATTAAAGGTCTCTGCTTCGGGTCATGGCTATTCCGCATATCTTCCCTGTTATTATCACACGATTTGCTCTAAACTATGGATTCATACTCATACATTTACTTCGGTTCACTGGACTCTCCCTTATCCTACCTGCCCAACAAGCTTTTTTCCCTGTCGTCTCCCACTCAGACAACATTTTATGCATACCATTTTTAACAACACATTGCCAGCCTTAAACAACACAAGCCCTCCAAAGCAGGCAATCAAATATACTGTAACACAGCTAGACTTTACCTAGAATTTTGGGTCAACATGCTGCCAATCCACCAGGATCAGTTCTGGAACATTTTCCACCCGAACCCCCTGGGGAAATGTCTCCCTTACCTTTGGCACCTGGGATCGTCATGCTGAGTCCAGTCTAGCGTTTCCGTCTTCTTTTTGCAGTATTGCAAATGCACCATCTGTTAAAATTAAACGCAACTAATAATGAAATCATTGTCATTTAAACCCCCCAGAGCTCTCACTCAAAAAGCCAGTTGAGTACCTAATGCTGAAATGTATGCAATGTTGTACTGTTCTAATACACTTTTCTGTCAATACAAGACTATGGAGCATAAATACATGAATGAAACTGTTACTTCAACAAAACTAATGCGCAGGAGGCAGGATTTTCTTACTGAGAGAATATGAGAAGTCCTTGCAGGAAAGTTAAAGATACCTAAACATACTGCTGAATTTAATTCTCTATTTTCCAAAAATCACTCTTCTGTTGGTCACCATTGATCATCATGAGGTCACACTGTTATGTTTCAGGTTCCACGTTTAGGTGTTATTCCTTGCCATGTTGTGTTAATGTATGGAATCTTTATTCAAATGTTACAGTGACATCTCTTGTTGAGAATTCTATGTTCCAATCAGTTGCCTGGCTTGATCAGGTAGAGTCTTCAAAGGACTTTGTGTGATGCTCTTCTCTCAATCCTCGAATAAAAGTACAAATTAAAGCCACCAATCAGAATTGTTCTCCTATTGACTATTACATACACTTTACTTGGAGATGCAGGAACATTTGCAGATCTACTACCTAAAATAAAGGCCTACTGGAATCGTGAATATTAGTATTTACGTTAAGGTTAATGAACACGTAGGTAAATGTAAAAACAATATTAAAATTCGATTATGAAATATATCACTGCACATTGTGGTATGCATGTCTATGTAGGGAACTGGATTACATTGTTATGGTTTCTCACGACCTTCACCACCCTAGATTTAATTTATTTTAGTGCTTCTGGATGTTTTATGGTACAAATATTTCATACTCAGCATTGATTTCAAAAGCAATGGCTGTGTGCGTCAGGGTTTTCGTATGATCACAATGAGTGTGACATTCATGACAGGCCTGATTGCATGTAAATATGGCTGTATTGCAGAATGGGTGTAATAGACATAGGCCCTAGGAAAAGCAAACTAAAAGTTTGAATGGTAATGCTACCAAATGTAAGCTCGATCATATTTTTTCAGTTTAAAAGCTCCATTTTTTCTGACACCGTTTAAACTAACAAGACAGAGAAGGAACGCTTTCTGCTTCTCTGTTGCGTGTGTTGTAACAGTGGCAGAAAAGGAAGATGTACTTGAGAGATCTGACTTGGAAGAAAGAAGATTAAAATAGCATTATTTTCCGCAATTTCTCTATGCTTTTGCATAGGGATATTATTTGTATATTTTTGCAGCAAAGCAGGCACTGGGGATGGGTGATGGCTATAATTGTCTCAATAAGAAATCATTAGTGATAAAGGTGTATAAGATGCCAATGTAGGTTAGACACATGGGGCCTCATTTATGAGGCCCTGCGTAACTTTTACGCCGCCGGTGCGTCACTTTTTGTGACGCATCGGTGACGTAAAACATGCCTCCTGTTGCGTACTATTTACAAAGTGACGCATCTAACCAGATGTGTCACTTTGTAAACCCCTGCGCTACATTATACCTGCGTCAGGTATAATGTATGCAGAGGGGGTGTTCCCCCGCAAAAAGCCTCGTAATAGTGACGTCACTGCGTCACTTTTAGGACGCTGTTGCGTCAAAATCTTGCGCCTGCCTCACAGCAGGCGTAAGACTGACGCAAGCCCTTTCACATGGGGCTTGCCCCATGTGAAAGGACGCATTGCTGGAGTTGCGTCACTTTTGTGTCACACTCCAGCAATGCGTCACTTTTGCGCTTATAGATACGTCAGAAATACTGACGTATCTGTAAGTCCTTGCGCAATGATGCGTCATATTGTAAATATGACGCATCATTGGGGTCGTAAGGAGGGCTCAATGAAAAGTGGCGCATCGCTGTTTTCACGCAGCGATGGGTCACTTTTCATAAATGAGGCCCATGGACTGGTTGCTGAGGGGAAATGCGGAAGAGTTGAATTCCAGCTGCTGTTTCGATGACAGCTGAAGGTATGCGGGGAAACTATACATGACTTGGCATAAATTCGTTTTTTTGGTTTTTAATTTATGCAGCTATATATGTTAGATGACTGACAACATTTGGATACTTCGGACATGGAACAGACTAACAGTAGGGATGTGTGATTAAATATGATTGGGGCCTATCTAACATTCACCCTGACTTGATTATTATCTTATAACTTTTACATAACATATTGTTGATAATTCTTATACACGTGTTCAATAGATGTACACTGCAAAATAAATAATCATATGGTAGTAAGATATCAACCACTGTGTGTGTGTACTGATTTGTGGGTTTAAGTGCAGGGCTACATTTTATCATCACTTGCAAAAGAGATTTCATGATAGCCTTCCATGAATCCTTTTGACAGAGTATAACTCGCTAGACGAGGTGTTAGAAACACTGACCACTCCTCTTTTCTTTGAAAAACGTAAATTTCCATTTGGGAGCCACCTGATGTGACCCCCTAAAATATAGAAGTGAACACAACACAGCAATATAACTCTTGGGTCTTTGTGGGTATCGATCCAGCAACCAAGTGAGTCTCTCTTTCTCCCTCTTCTTACACCCTTTTTCCCTTACACTTGGGTCCTCTACACAACCTTGAGATAATCATAGCTGGCGAGCAGACCCCTAGAGGAGGAGAAGGGATTGGCCCCAACATCCTCAATGCTATTAGATGCAATGATTTATTTTCTGTTCCTGGTTGAGGGACCTCCTGTGGGTGTGATTCCTGCTGGTATTCCATTTACCTTCTGTATAGTTTCCATTACTTCCGTCACAGTGGGGAATACTTTTTGGGAATGTGAGGTTCTTTTTGTAAGTGGCAAACACAAGGAGATGATGGACGGAGCGCTGAAACCTTTCATACACTCACCCCCAGTTGTGGTGAGCAAAAAACGATGGATGAAACCCAGATCTGTGACTGGTGGTGGATGTTTGACAATGTTCAACATTCTGTCCATCATCTTTTTGTGTTGCATTTTCACCATAAGTGGGAAGGGTATGTCTAGACCTGGGTCCCTGCTCGCTACACCACCGGTTCGAAGCTAGCCTGGCTGATGAGGGTTGATGCCCCGAAACAGATCGCAGGATGCTTGTTTTCCTGTCCAGGAAGGACCTTGCCTGGCAGTTTGGGCTGGACTGTTCCAAATCCAGATCTGTGACTGGGGGTGAATGATTGACAATGTTCAACATTCCATCCATCATCTTTTAGTGCAGTCTTTTTGTACAAGAAGCAAGCACAAGGAGATGATGGACGGAGGGCTGACATTTTTCAGGCACTCACCCCCATTCATAGACCTGGGTTGAATCCATCATCATTCTTTAGCTCACTTCGCCACCCCAGTTCAGACACAGCTATATGCAAATCAGTCTTGACCCTGTGCCTCATGGGAACTGTCCAGTCCGAACTGCCAAGCATGTCTTCCCTGGACCGGAACAAGCATCCTGGGACCGGTTTCAGGCTAACAACCCTAATCAGCCAAGCTAGCTTGAATCCAGTGGCAAAGTGAGCAAGGGACCCACATCTGGACATACCCTGCCAACTTAGGGCAAACCGAGAAAACACAAGTAGATGATGGACGGAGCGATGAAACTTTTCAGACACTCACCCCCAGTCACAGATTTGTGTTGGATCCATCATGGTTCTTTACATCCCTTTGCCACCCCAGTTCAGACACAGCTATATGCAAATCAGTCTTGACCCTGTGCCACATTGGAACAGTCCAGCCCGAACTGCCAAGCCATGTCTTCCCTGGACCTGAAACAAGCATCCTGGGACCGGTTTCGGGCTAACAGCCCTCATAAGCCAGGCTAGCTTGAATCCCGTGGCAAAGTGAGCAAGGGACCCACGTCTGGGCATACCCTGCCAACTTAGGGCAGACAAAGCAAACACAAGGAGATGATGGACAGAGCACTGAAACTTTTCAGACACTCACCCCCAGTCACAGATCTAGGTTGAATCAATCATCATTCTTTAGCTCACTTCGCCACCCCAGTTCAGACACAGCTATTAGCAAATGAGTCGACCCTGTGCCTTATGGGAGCAGTCCAGCCGGAACGGCCAAGCCATGTCTTCCCTGGACCAGAAACAAGCATGAGGAACAGGGTCAAGACTGATTTGCATATAGCTGTGTCAAGTCAAGTTCTTTCTTTATTAAATTTCATATTCAAAGAAACCATAAAAGCACAATATAAAAACAAAAGTAAAATGGTATAATATAGTTGTGTCTGAACTGGGGTGGCGAAGTGAGCTAAATAATTCATTTTTGTGTAGCGGAACTCCGTGTACTCCGCCCAGGCTTAGGTTATACATATTCATTAGACTGAAAGCATCTGACCAGGCCTCATTCATTGTTTCCACTTTTCATGTACCAAATGAGGGTGTGCCACTTTTTAAATGCAGTTTTATGTCTGAAGCTCAAAGCAGCTTTTGTCTCAAATAATGCCAAAATCTATAGGTGATATATTATTTAGGTGCTCACAAATCCCACCATTTGATGATTATCAAATCATGACACCTCCAATGAGTTGTTAATCATCACACTTATTTAATTTCATGTGAAATTTATAAAGAGCACTCACATCATTAGTTGAGTCAAATATATGTTTTTCTCTACCTAAAATATTGCTACTCATCTTTAGTATATGTAGACATGGTAATTTCATTAGCACACTTAATTTATATCAGGTATTCAAAGAAAACCCTACTAAAACATGTTTGTTCATTAGCACCTGTTATTACAAATGCTGAGTGCATAACAATTTTACCTCTATTTCTAAGTCACCACAAGCTTTGTCTGTAATTAGATCATATATAGCCAAGCTCAAAAGTTTAGGGGTGAGTTCTGTAAGTAGCTTCTTGGAATAGTTAGTTTTCTCCAAAATAAGTAACTAAAATAATAAAAATCCAACAGATCAGTTCTATTTTTCTTTATTTTTCTTTTTCTTTTATCATTCAATGATTGTTTTCTTTTCAGCTCTTGACAGTTCTCAGTTTTAGTTTCAGCATTTCTTGGCTCTTTTTGTCTTAAGCTTGCAATCAAGGTGGCTCATAGAGTTAAAGCCTCACATCACACAGTTCATTCAATGTGACATTCTGTACTTTTTCCATGCAATTTGACCACTCAGGTGCTAAATAGCTCTGACAGAGCACCATCAATTCTTTGAACTTTTTCAATCCAAGCCTTCTACTTTTATCTTCACTTTGTTCAGAGCCAAACGTTTCAGCTAAGGATGCAAATGGTTTTTCCGGGTACTACTGTAGACGTTCTGGACACCCCTTTAGCCAGCTTTTTTCTACTTCCACTCGTGGACCTACAGCAATAATTCCTTCTTGAGAGTCTGGACCAGACTCATTCACCAGTTTGACACTGTTTTTTTTATCTGAGGCAGTTAATATGTTTTACTTTTCCAGTGGCACCTCAGTTTGCTCTAGTGCTGCTTCAGACACTGTGGGTTCCTTATAGATTGACTGACCCTCTTCTGTGGCATTTTGACCACTGCTGGCATGTCTTCCGGAAGAGGAGTTGTTTTATCAAGGGGACACCGGACCCTATGTGTATGAGAGGCATGCACCCAGATTGCAAGGACACCACACTTCACAACAGTCATTGCCAGGAGCACTTGGAACAGGCCTTTCTATCTTGGCTCAAACCAAATCTTCAGATTGTGCTTTTTGTTCACAACATCATATCTCAGATCAAAGTTGTGGCATCGTCCACTATGCAGAGCTTGTGTAGAAGATGCAATCTGGTGACAAACTGCATGCTCCACATCAGCCAATCCTTCGCAGCAATTGTTTTTCTTTTCATCTGTGGTTATCACAAATGCATTTGCATGTACATATTCAAGCCACTTCAGTGATGCTGGGACACAGTCTTTTGCAAAGCGAGACCCTGTTGTGTCTTTGCGTTGCTTTAATATGCTTGAAATTTCAGGCAGATAGCTACAATGCAATCTTTGTCCAAACTGTAATCCTGCACACGTTATCTTTGAGACCTCATTGATAGAGTGAGCTTTTTATCAGATTTCAGAAAAAACTGGCAATCTATACCTGGGCATCACTTTTCGCAATAACATGTGCTACTGTGTAGTTGTCATTTCTGCCTCTGAAACATTTTTCGTACCTCCTTTAACTCTTCCCATGCGTAAGTTATTGACATCAACATTAGATAGGCAATGCCCTTCTCAGGTTCACATGTGAAAATTCCATTGACTGAATAAGCTAACAGGACATAATATTGTGCAACTGAATTAGTATTTTTCTTTCCCATGACAACAGTGACTCCCATTTGAGCAGTTATACTGCCTGGTATGGTAAGGGCAATCAATTTTAGATTTTGGGCTGAGGTAACTTCTGAAAGCCATGAAGCTTTGGCAGCATAATGTATAGGGAGCACAGTATGTGCTGCTCCTAATGTGCCATTGTTACCTCTCAAACATGGGCCATCTACAAAATGAACACAGTCAGGCTCAATCAGGGGATCATCATTAAAGTCTAACCATGGCATATATTCGTGACACCTTGGTATTCATGTTCAGTTTCATCACAAACAATTTCCTTTGCTGGCTATAAGCTCAGCACATTTGAATTTAGACATGTTCTGGTCACAGTATTTTTCAGAAGCAACTCTACAAAGTAAAGACCCATTTCAGTTACTGGACATTCTAACATTATACTCTCACTCTTTTTTGCGACTGACCTCTACAGCAGCTGCTAACTTAAGGCAGCTGGGCATTTCTGTGATGATGGGGTCAAGAGTTATTGGGAAATACGTCACAGACTTTTGATCAGCTTCACGCTTTTGAACAGGCACTGAGAGAATGCAGCCCTGCCTCTCACTGCAAATTGATGTATTTTCTTTTAAATAAAGTTGCATCCCTTGTGCGGTGGCGTGACACAGTTTCTCATTCAACTCTAGGAATGCTTTTGTGCAATTGTTGTCCAATGGTGCAGATCAGACACATCCTTGTATGTCAGCCTCAGTAAAGGCGTATCCACTAGGAAAAGGTTTGGTATCCTCTGTCCACAGCAGCCAACCATTCCCCCAAAAACTCTTAAAACTTTCTGAATTTGAGGTAGATTCATCTGGTGACTTGCTTCCACTCTCGCTGGTAACACCTTTCTAGCTCCTTTTCCATTGATGTGTACCAGATATTCATCTTCTTTTTGACAGTACTCCTGACTATTCTCATGCAATGGCAGTGTGATATAAACTTGACAAAAATCAATAACAGTAAGCCATTCTTCAGTACATGAAATGTGAAAAAATATGTTAATTGGATTCGGTACCATGGGACAACAAGGAACAATTATGCTGTTAATCTTCTGCACTATTCTGTTCTTCTCATTTAGTTTCTGTAAACCTGTGATCAGAGAGTTACATGAACTTCTAATCAATTGGCTCAAAAGCCCTTTACTCAGTTTAACTGCAATTATGAGTAAAATTCCCTCAACTGATGGTGTTCTTAAATACATGTAATCTTGTTTTCATTGAACTAAAACTAGTTCTGCACTTCTTTTAATCTGTCATCTTTCTCTGTGTACTCACTTACTTCTGTGTTTATTATTTCTTTCAAATCAGATTATTTTTCAACTGTCATTTCTGAAAACAATCCTACAGCTGTCTCTTGTTGAGCCATTTTAAACTGTACATCCTCATCAGTAGTCTGATATTTAACATCATCTGGTGTGCAGTTATCTGTGCTGCCTAATTTGCAAAACAAAGGTTTTCCTGCTAGGACTACAGTACTTGAGTCACAAACAACAAATTGGTTACTTACTTCAATTGAACCTATTTTTGCTGCAACCTTTTCTATAACTGGGTTTGTTTAAAACTCTTACAACTTTGGCATTTTTTTAAAGTGGGGTAAGTCTAAAACTTCCACTGTTTTCACAATGAACCTGGTAATATAAAAAATGTTTGGGTTAAAACTCTCATTTTCAAATACAGCAACCTGTTGAAACGCATTCGGATTTAGTTTCTGGAAAGAATTTACATTTGCTTTGGGCATTTGATTTCAATACATTTTAGCATTTCCCATATTTTGTGGGAGCATCTGGGCTTGGAAAACTCCTGTCATTGGTACCTGTTTCTGAGTTGACATTACATTTGCTGAACTGGAACATTTTGCACCTGCATTTCTCTCTGTATTTGCACATTCCCTTTTAGTGAGTCAGGTTTAAGTCTACACTTCCTCTTCTAATGCTCAAATCTGTTACAAAGATGGCATTAGGTCACTTTTTCTAGCATTGTGACATACATACCTAAATTTGCACCAACCAAAACACCTCTGCCTCTAGCCTGTGAAACACCAAATCTTCCTTGAGCACCTTCTGCTTCTGTTTGTGAAACAACACATTTATTCTCTGCAAACAGCTGATTTTTTTCTGAGAAAACTCCCTCTGTACCATCATGTACAATCATGTGTTTTTCCTCAAACTCTTTCTGCTTCATTCATTGTGCAGCACTACAGCACCCTTCATCCTTCATAATCCCATTTATCAGCTTTCTTTGACAACAACCCCATATTTGCTGCATGTACACACTGATCTGATCAAAGAGTATTAATCCAACATCAAACTGAGAATATCATGCCACTGGCATCAGGACATTCTTTCCCATGTGTTGTTGAAATTCTTGACACACTCACAAAATTCATGTACCAATTATTTTAGCTCTTGTGAGGTTCTTTTGATATGCACCCACTTAATTTCTGTTGGTGGCACATTGCCTTTCAGAAAAGTAATCACTGCTTTGTTTTTCTCCATAACAACAGAAAATGGTGGTGCATTAATGCAAAACCTTCTCCTGACCTGCGCTTTGCACAACAATTTTAGATTCAATCCACAATTCAGTTTGCATTGCAGTGTCAAAGAACATTTCCAAATTAATAAACAATACCTTTGAAATTTCACCAAACCATTAACTTGTAGGTACCACAGTTTAGGCTTGTCTCTCAACTTTGGGAATGTGTTCACAAATGCTGCAAGTTCGCTTTTGTTCCGTGGTACATGAACATGCATTTCTCCCACTATTTCCCTCAATGGGTAGGCTGAAGCTTCTCCCTCATCCTGATTATTATTTTCCTCAACAAGGTCTGGTGGTTTCTTTTTTTTCTCCAGTTTCCTTGCTAGGTGTGGTGGTTTATTTTTCTTCTCATATTTCCATGCCCCTTTTCTCCAAATTTCTCAAACCCATTGCATTAAAAATATATTTCACCATTTCTGAAATGTGTAATCGCACTCCTCAAGAAAGCATTGTCTCATTTGCTTCATCATCTGGAAAAGTTTCTAAAACATTAATTTCATATTTGTGGGTCAAATCAGTCAGTCTATCATGTGTAGTTACTGCACATTTTGCAATTTTCTTACTTAGGGAAATTAATTATTTTTCCTGACATTGGTTCACACTTTCAAAATGTAAACAGTCCCTGATAGTTTCTTCATGTGTATTTTTTAAATTTGAAACATTAAGCTGTCTCTCTTTTTCAGGGTCTGGGTTAATTTGTTTCCCCATGCTCTCTATCTTTTAATCACTGCTGCTTCCTCAAATCATGTTTACAAATCCCATCCCCAAATAGATTCGTTTTTTCTTGGATTGTTTGTGTTATAAAGGCCATTTCCCCCCATCTTTCAATGCTTGGACTGTCTGGGGAAATTTCTGTTCAATAATCTGTGAATTCAGAGATTCTTAAATAAACCCTGATGTAATTACTCCTTCTACAACTCTTGAAGCTTTTTGAGGTTACTGCTTTTTCACTTGGGGCATGCTGTAGCCTACCTGGTCCCATCTTCAAGACGCTGCTGGGCCATTTGAACTGCTGCTGCTTTCAGTCCTCCCGTCGCCGCATTTCCAACATCAGCGGCCGCCGAGAGGAGGACTACACCTCCCAGGGTGCACAGCGGCAGAAGCCGCCCTTGTCATCTCCCACGCCCGGAGGCGCTTTAAATAGCGCGTACTCCCAGTGGAGCGGGTGTTACTGCTTTTTCACTTGGGACATCCTGTAGCCTACCTGGTCCCATCTTCAAGACGCTGCAGGGCCAATTGAACTGCTGCTGCTTTCAGTCCTCCCGCCGCCGCATTTCCAACATCAGTGGCCACCGAGAGGAGGACTACGCCTCCCAGGGTGCACAGCGGCAGAAGCCGCCATTGTCATCTCCCGCGCCCGGAAGCGCTTTAAATAGCGCGTACCCCCGCGTCGCGGGAACACGCGCGGGACACGCCGGGCTAAGCCCGGGCAAAGGGCGGGCCGTCTAAGGCCGTCCAAGGACGAGCTAGGCCCCTCCACTAACGTTTGTTAGTGAGGCTAACCTACTTGCTTTCCTCGACAACGTACAGAATTACTTCTACCTATCTCATGTTTATAGCCTGTACACATTGATTGTTTGCACACTGTTTAGCGTTTTGAGTGTATTGTTATCCATGGCGCTTCGCTCCGGCAAGGGAAGAAAGGTGACGCTCTTGACTGTGAGGGGGACCGCTACGGGCACTCTTGACCATTTCATCAAAAGGGCCACAGTAGTTTTGGAAAAAGAGAATAGAGACTGTCTCTAGATCTCCTATGTGGGAAACGCTCATCATTGGGCTTAATAGGGTCTGCTGTCAGTCCGGTACAATCAAGGCTAACTGGAGACCATGTAGACAAGAGCCTGGGGTCTAGCTTAATGAGGGTAGGATTAGATGGTACCATGGTACGCTCCTCAATTGACATCATTAACAGTAGCTCTTCTATTGTTTCTCCCATTAGAGGTACTATCAGACTAGAGCAAAATTCGCCCCCTTCTCTGAACCTACCCAGTTCAGGTTCAATCGCTCAACCCCTAGTTAATAAAGATATTCAGGAGAATCCTTTAACCACCAAAAGAAAAAGAACAGGAGATCCCCTAAAAGGAAGATCGGCTAAAATATCTAAAATCTCCAAAAATACTAGATTAAACCCCTCTCTCTCCTCTATTGAACATCTCCCCACACCATCACCCCATACTATACAAACGAACCAGCTGACTAATAAATGCGTTGTAACATGTCCCAATGAGGGGCTTTTGGGACAAATAGAAAAAGTGGTGAAATGCCTGATGTTACCTCTCCTTGAGAGAATTAAATTAATAAATGTGAAATTTGAGAAATTGGAGAACATAGTGATAGCCAACTCTAGGAAGTTGGACAATGTAGTGTCAAGTATTTATTTATTTATTTATTTATTATGCATCTTGTAACGCGCAAACTAAAACCCGCAGGTGTCAAGGCGCCTAACAAAAAGATCAGAAAGCGGGCACTCATACGCTTACTCATACGCTTGGACAAAAAGGCGTGTTTTAAGGGCAGCTCTGAAGGTTTGAAGGGAGGGGAGGGACCTGAGCTCTAATGGAAGGTCGTTCCACCATTTAGGAGCCAAGAGGGAAAAAGCCCTACCACCCCATCTGGCTTTCCGAATGCGAGGGATGTGGAGAAGAAAATGATTGGAGGAGCGGAGGTTCCTGCCTGGGTTTTAATAGGTCAAGATGGATCCAATGCCTGTGAGGCTACTTTTTGCCAAGGCCTTATAGACCATACACATGGACTTAAAGACAATCCGCTCCTTTATCGGAAGCCAGTGAAGCTGCTTCCTGGCCAACGTGGCCAAAGAGCGTCGGGGAAGATCAAGGACAAATCTGGCTGCCGCATTCTGGACTACCTGCAAGCGCTGCTTCTGACTCTTATTCAGTCCAGCATACAGCGCATTGCAGTAGTCCAGACGAGACCCCAAAAGGGCGACAGCAAGTTGCCTTCTTGCCTGCAGGGAAAGATAATTCCTAATTTTCCTGAGAACATGGATTATACCCCAACAGGTAGATACCGTCCTGTTGACCTGTTGGCGCATGTCAAGAGTAGGGTCAATCATCACCCCGAGATTTTTAGCCGAGGAGGTAGGCTTAGGGCAGGGACCGAGCGAGTCAGGCCACCACTCCATGGACCAAATATCTTCCCTTCCGCCGAACACCATCACCTCGGTCTTCTCCCCATTCAATTTCAGTGAGTTGTAAATCATCCACTGGCCGACGGCCTCCATGCAAGATCTAAATCTGGGGGCCGTCAGCTCAGTTGACTGAGAGAGAGACACGAGGATCTGGGTATCATCCGCGTAGGAAACTACTACTAAGGGACTTATTCACCTAGGGCCAAATTATGGGATCCCTGGGTGTAGTGAAACTAATAACAAATCCCAGCAAGCTGTAAACAGTATTATTGATCCTCAGAATGCTCTGTCCCGCGTTGAGTCAACCACCACACAGAGTATAACTACAACTAGTGAGAGGGCACTATCAGTAAGAAAATACAAAAGCCCTTCAGGTAAAAATAACCAAATAAAGGGGAATGATGTACAAAAAGATACAGGGGATGGAGGCTCAAAAAATGGGAATAGTATTGGCACTGATGGTAATCGAACGGGGGGCAAAGAGACGTCTCTCCCAACAATTGACCTACCCCCTGAATCTGTCCCTTACGTAGTGGTATTGACAGGAGTTCCAGGGTTAGACAAAGACAGCCACGAGTCCTTCATGGAATTAAAAATAAAACCATGCATTGGCTTAACGCTCACAGGCCATTACCACATTACATTCAAAGTAACATACTGCTCGCACGCAGAGTTAATTGGATTGGGAAATTAAGAAAGAACATCAAGGGAGACTGCGTGATTGTAAACTTTCAAGATAAACGAGCGGTACGTCACATATGTGCCAATTGGCCTGTTTCTCCAGATACCGAGATATACCCTGAAAGATTAATGTATTTCTACACCCGGAAAATTCCAAGACACGACCTGTAAAAGATAGAAACTATTGGGCAGAGAATGTTCAGCCAATGGGAGTAGGAGGAGAGTTCGGCAGTGGGCTTTTTGGTCTGGAATATGGTTTTGCAACTAATAATCGCTTTAGTGTCCTTGATATGGTCGATTGACATACTCCAATTAACGTGAAAGTGAGGCCATTGGACATAGAGCGTAGAGAGTTAAAAGCGGGACAGCAACCAGCCGATAGATCAACTATGCGAGTAGTGTTAGGGATAACATAAATACCCCTTGTAATTCGCCACTACCATTAAGGGAAGTTAATAAGGATAAAAATGGCACTGGTAACCATCATCGACACAACAGTGACCTTTGCGAGCTTCCCGCTCATCTCCAATCCGTTGAAGTAGGCAAGATTGATAATGTCACAAGTAAAACCACGAACAAGCGTGATATTATCACGTTTTTATCATGGAATGTTGCGGGCCTAACTAATAAGTTTAAGGACCCCGGGTTTCTTACCATTTATAGAAACCTTTGATATTATTTGCCTGCAGGAATGTTGGGAACGAGAGGGGATACATATAAACGGCTATCGCACATTCCACACCCCTGCAGTAGTGTCCTCAAGGGGCAGAAACAAAGGGGGCCTTTGTATCTATATTTCTAATAAACTAGTATTGACTGATGTTAAAATTAGAGCCATCTCTGTTTATTACCAGCACTTGGAAGTGAAAGTGGGGAAAAATCAAAACCAATCCATTAATCTGATTAACTTTTATAATAATATTCCAAAGACAGAGCTGGTGAAAGTCTCCGAAGAAATGTTGCAAGGCCTAATGAATATGGATGATAACAGGCCTGCGGGGAGATGTACGCTATGGATGGGTGACTTTAATTGTTTTTTGTGTCCTAATAGTAATACTGGTGCCTGTGGTATGGCGAACACAAGAAGGGATGCCTGTACTCATTTTTTGCACACACCCACTGGGAATTCTTTTAATAATCTGCTATGTTATTTAGATTTGGGTTTTGCACAAACTTTGTTAACCACAGATTCCATTTGCTCCAACCTTCAATGGGAGAGGTTGTAACTCTCTGATAGACTTTGCACTAGTTTCTAATAGTCACTCTCGCCATATCCTTAATTTTGCTTTAAGTGATATGTCAATGAGCGATCATTTTCCCATCAGTTTTTCATTTATCATTACAGGAGGCAAAGGGACGGATTCTGAATTATTTGATCATTTGTACAGCTACAGGATAAGTTTGGCCAAGAAAAATGGTTATTCCATCAAATGGAACAAAGTAGAGCCAGCGAAGTTTTTTGAAGTCTTGTTAAAATCTAAACAAAAATAATTTAATACATGCCTCACAGATAATAAGGAGCCCACGGAGGTAACAACGTCCTTCTTAAGCATTACGGAGGAAATTTGTAATACCCTTACAGGGAAGAGGAAGAATAACTCACCTAGGGAACATGGTTGGTTTAATGCGGAGTGTAGCAAAACACACTCGCATCTTAAGAAAACACTTAAGTGCAAACCAAAAAGAGTTCAAGAAGTCAGGGATGCAAGATCTAAGTATTATAGAGCGATCAAAAATCGCAAGAGAGAATTAAAACAGGAGGCATGTGAGTCCTTACATCAAGCCTGTCAGTTAAAAGACAATATAGGATTTTGGAAGGCAGTCAACGCCTCCTTCTTCATAGATAGAAAAACTGACAATATAGAAGTGGCAATAGATGAGGGGACCTGGGTTACGTTCTTTACAGAATTATATAAAAAATATCCCCTACCAGCGAGCTTGAACAATGAAACCCAGGGGTCGGTAGAGAATAGCTCCCAAGGTTTGTTTCCAATTGCACTCCAAGAAGTCGAACTCGCAATAGCAGAGAGTGCGGCTGGGAAAGCGGCGGGCCGGATGGGGTCTCAATGGACATATATAAGCAAAATGCTAACATCTGGGCGCCCCTTCTCACAAATGTTCTAAATGCCTATAATGAAATTGGGTTTCCCAATACATGGCAAGAGGCCATTGTGGTCCCGATATTTAAGAAGGGAGACCGCAATGACCCAAAATGCTACAGGCCGATTTCACTGCCGGACTCCTTGATGAAGGTGGCAGGCAGGAATGTTTTAAATAGACTGCATACATGGGCAGATGAGGGAGGTCTACTCTCAAAATGTCAATATGGTTTTAAAAAGGGACTGGGCACGGTCGAACAAGGACTTAATCTAGCGATACTCACAGGTAAATATGTGAGTGCAAAAAAGGATAATGTTTACCTGACATTCGTTGATTTAAGTTTGGCGTTCGACTGCCTGGACCATGAAATTTTATGGCTTACACTATTAAAACTTGGTCTGGACTTAACCCTGGTAAATTTTATTAAAGAATTATATCGGGGGCTGGTGCTAAGGTAAGGTATGGGAATAATGGTGAACTTACTACCAAATTCCCCATTAGCAAAGGAGTACGGCAGGGGTGCATACTAGCCCCATTTTTATTTAATTTATATATTAATAGTGTGGCATCCCAGCTTATTGCCGATAGACAGGACCACCCCCAGATTGGAGACCATCCGGCGCCTATTCTATTATACGTAGATGATGCGGTGATTATGTCTAGGATGCAGGTCGGTCTGCAGAGAACACTTACTATTTTTAATAATTATATGGTTGCTAGAGGGTTAAAAATTAATACCAGTAAAACCTTTAGCATGTGTTGTACGACCAAGAAAAAATCCCAGTGTAACATGTTCCTATCAAATATAAAAAAAGAGACAACAAGCATGTTTTCTTATGTCGGTAGTGTTTTTAATAAAAAGGGGACATGGTGTTCGGCAGTACAGTCACGGAAATTAGCTTTTTCCCGTGCTATTGGAGCAGTAAAAAGCTTTGCAAATAGGCTGGGGGGTCGCCCTGTCCAGGTCCTTCTGGAAATCTATAAATCAAAATGTTTGTCAACAGCGACATATGGCGCGGGAATTTGGGAGGTTGCGGATTGCCGCGACATGCAACTATGCGAGAACGCATTTCTCAGGTACCTCCTAGCGGTCCCGAAGTCCACCTCTACATACGTGTGCCATAAGGAACTGGGTTTGGGTTACATCTCTGACCTTATTAAGGTCAGCCCTGTTCTATTGTGGCACAAAGTATGGGTGCCTGGGGAAACTGGACTTAACAGGGAAATAATTTTAGACTGCTTAAAACTACAGGGGGCACTAGGAATATCCTGGCTGAAATACGTGAAGGACTTTTTGACAGAGATCGGCCACCCGGAATTCTTTAACTGCCCAATGAGTATAGCATCAATGTCAAGGAAGAATTTTAAAGAATCTTGTCTCCGTATTTTAGAAAATACACGTTGGAAGCAGGAAGGTAAAAAAACATCAGTCCTGGAGAATAAATTAATCCTTCTAGGACAGGGCCTGCAAAAATATCTCGTTTTAACACACAGCAGTTATGCACGCATGTTATCAACACGCTTCAGGGGGGGAAGCTTTTTCAGACTGCTAACCTTTCCAGAGATTAATGTATGGTCAACAAACTAAGGGTGGGCGTAGTTCGCGAAGTAGCGCTACGCGAAGCTACGCGAAGTGCACTTCGCACTACGCGAACTTCACGTAGCACTACGCGAGCTGCGTAGTAGCATGTTCGCCGTGTGCAAGATGCGTTTTCAATGATTCCACAGTGCGGACAAGCATCCGGCACTGTGCAAGCATTGAAAACGGCATCTTGCACAGTGCGAGCTGTAGTTTTCTGCTGCTCGAGTAGATTATTACTCGAGCGGCAGCTTTCTCAACGCGAACAGGTAGTTTCTCATTGAGAGCGGTCGCGAGCATGCGCAACCACTCACAATGAGAAACCTGACCTCCTCGCGTTGAGAATCTCGCCGGGATGTCATTTTGCTTGCTCGCGGTCGCGAACATGACATTCAGGACCGCGAACAAGCAAAAAATGACCGTTGCACTACGCTACGCTGCACTACGCATGTTCGCACTGTGCTACGTGCAGCTCGTGTAGTGCGAAGTTGCGAAAACTTTGCAAACTCCGCGAGCGTAGCCTAGTGCTTTGCCCAGGGTTACAACAAACCTGATTGCGTGTCCTTGCGATGACATTTCTGCACAATCTACTCTCCATTTTACATTGTTTTGTAAATCTTATAGTCTCCCTAGGGAAAAATATTTAATACTCCTATTGAGAAAATGGGCTCTGAAACAGTGTAGACCTGCCCTCTTAAAATTGAAAATGCTGGAAGATGAAATGACCATGCATTTGATGTACATGTTCTTAAAAAAGACCATTAGACACAGACTGTCAATGAATTGATGTCACCTTGTTGCTGCTTGTGCTTTCCTGCCCTTTGCACATTGCACTTTTTTTTAATGCGCCATAAGTGGACGTATATTTAAAAAAAAAAAGTTTTAAAATGTATATATTTTTGTGCTTTTGTGATTTTCTCTGTATAAAATCGAATACAGCCACTTTTGAATTTGAATTTGAATTTGAGTAGGGACCATATTAATTTGGACAGTCACAATATGTCCAGGCACTGTCTGTGCAACTGAAGCTGTCATATAGATATGCTTTGCCTTCACACTGTGTTAAGTTAGCATGAGCTTGTTAGAAGTTTAAACACCATTTTACCTTTCTGCTGCTTCTGCACACGGCACATATCGTTATAAAGAGCTTTGAGCCTAGTAGAATATTTTGCTTCACACGAGAATAATATGTTTTGCTATTGTATCAGCTTTGCTTGGTAAGCTATGTCTGAACAGTGAGTGCCGAGGCCTTCTAGGTTATTTCAACACAGTGGTTGTTGTGAGGTCTGATCTGCGCACGTTCTAGACATAACACATATGCAGCTACAGTCAACTCTGGCTTTAGGCGCATTTAATATTGCACTGCGCAGAGCATGCACACACACTTGAGGAATATTCGCATGCAGAGAGCTGGTGGAAGATGATGTGATCCCTTTCCACTAGGATCAGAGGTATGGGGCAGCCCTTCTAAAACCCAAAGAGACCTTCTTTAGATATAATATAATATACTATCAAGGTAGGGTAAGACTTAGGTGCCATTTAGCCTTCTTCCCTTTATCATTTTAACATGCTTTCTCCCTTTGTATTTTATGGACTAGTAACTATGCTGATAACTTTGTTTCTTATAATATGTTTGCTTGTATTAGCTAAGATACTGCGCTTGAGAACAGGGCATTAGAAATAAACATTTCAAACTTGCACGTGTCTTCATTTACTCCTCGTTCTGGATTGATATGTTGGTATAACGAAAGAGTGTTCATGTGTTCCACGTTACCTGATGTGTTCTAAGTCCATGTTCTGGGTTGTCTAAACATTGGGAGCTTGTAAGAACAAATGAGACACTGATTGCTAGTCTGGTAGGGGATTTTGGGTACTAAGGTGAGTTTTGGCACACCCTAATTCACTGAGGTTCCAAGTCTCTATGCACAGTTCTGTGTGAGAGCAGGATCCCTGCGACAAAGCTTGTAGTATTTGTACTGAATCAGTCACAGTTAAAGCAGTAAAACCTGGAGATATTACTGTCAGTAATGCATCATTAGGCGGTGGATCAATCTGAAATGTCTGTACAGTTCTCTCAATCTGTATTTCTCTTTGTTCAATAGAAGCAGTAGTCACTATAGATCTTACTGGTAGAATATTATCACTATTTGTAGTGGGGACCACACAAGGCGCTGGACACTCAGTTAATAATGCATTCAAGATTTCATCCCATAAATCACTATTCATTTGAAGCTTTTTGTCATCATTAATTTCTTCTCCTGTATCCAATACCTTACCTTTTTATCTTCTGTTTCCTTGTCTCTTTCTGTCTTATCTCACATGATTAAAGCTTCACATTGTGTAGCTCTAGATGGTGTCTTTATTTCACATAATTTTTACTTAATCTGTCAATAATTTGCAATTCAAAGGTAACAGTTTTTGGAAACTTCAAAGGACCCATTTTCTCAGTAATCTTGCACCATTGGTAAACCCACAAACATGAATTCTGTCACAAATTCGTAGACATAAAATGCACAGATGTTCCCTCAGGAGCATCACCAACCAAAATCAAAATGTTCATGTTACCTCCCAACAGTTTCTTAAAGCCTTTAAAATGTAATTTCTGCATTCGTTCAATGCAATGCCTTTTCTCCAATTCTGTCACAGTTTCAATTTCGGTCAGTATATTTCTCTTCTGTCTTTGAGGACAAACTTCCCCAAAAACAAAACACAACATAAAACGACTTGTCTGCTCAACTAAAAGTAAATAAAAACGATAGAACCCTTCACTCTGAGAATTTCATTTGCTTCCAGCAAAATCTCGACCAGCGTGATTTTACCCTCACTCGAGTGAAAACTCTTAGGACTTCTCCAGATG
This sequence comes from Lissotriton helveticus, assembly GCF_964261635.1. Taxonomy (NCBI): domain Eukaryota; kingdom Metazoa; phylum Chordata; class Amphibia; order Caudata; family Salamandridae; genus Lissotriton; species Lissotriton helveticus. Next base: position 310,352,681 of record NC_136061.1, read on the forward strand.
CGCTCTCGGAAGAGATCTACATAAACCTCATTATTCACACATCAAGATTCCCAATGCAATTACCGCAAATACAACCATTGCTCAGCACTGCATCAACAGCAGACAACACACTTGGGGCCAGATGTACGAACATTCACTTTTGCAAGTTACAAATTGCATCGAATTGCGACTCGCAAAAGTGAATGTACAACAGTGTCTCAGAGACTGTTTGTCATTCCCAATGAGGTCACAAATTGCATGCTTTATCAATATTCATGAGGAAAGCACAATTTTCTAACCCATTGGGAATGGCTAGCACTCCCAGGGATGGCGGCCTGCTGGGGTCAGCAGACCACAATGTCTGTGCCTGCTTTTTGAATAATTCAGAAAAGGGGGTGGTGATGAACAGAGTGCCTGAATTAAGCAGACCACTCTTACCCAGTCCAAAGATCAGGGCTTGATCCATCACCGTTTTTTAGCTCACTGCACCATCCCAGCTCAGAACTTGGCTTTATGCAAATTAGTCTGTTCCTGTCCCAGTGCATGATGGGAACAGGGCAAACCAAACTACCAAGCCAATTCTTATACTGGGAAGGAAACAAGCTTCCGGGGACCGGTTTCTGTCATTTCAGGCATCGTCGGCCCGGCTTGCTTGAATCCTGATGGTGCAATGAGCAAGGGACTCACATCTGAGTATACCCTTCCACGCTTATGGTGGATAAAATGATTCAGAAAAGGGGGTGGTGATGAACAGAGTGCCTGAATTAAGCAGACCACTCTTACCCAGTCCAAAGATCAGGGCTTGATCCATCACCGTTTTTTAGCTCACTGCACCATCCCAGCTCAGAACTTGGCTATATGCAAATTAGTCTGTTCCTGTCCCAGTGCATGATGGGAACAGGGCAAACCAAACTACCAAGCCAATTCTTATACTGGGAAGGAAACAAGCTTCCGGGGACCGGTTTCTGCCATTTCAGGCGTCGTCGGCCCGGCTTGCTTGAATCCTGATGGTGCAATGAGCAAGGGACTCACATCTGAGTATACCCTTCCACGCTTATGGTGGACAAAATGATTCAGAAAAGGGGGTGGTGATGAACAGAGTGCCTGAATTAAGCAGACCACTCTTACCCAGTCCAAAGATCAGGGCTTGATCCATCACCGTTTTTTAGCTCACTGCACCATCCCAGCTCAGAACTTGGCTATATGCAAATTAGTCTGTTCCTGTCCCAGTGCATGATGGGAACAGGGCAAACCAAACTACCAAGCCAATTCTTATACTGGGAAGGAAACAAGCTTCCGGGGACCGGTTTCTGCCATTTCAGGCGTCGTCGGCCCGGCTTGCTTGAATCCTGATGGTGCAATGAGCAAGGGACTCACATCTGAGTATACCCTGCCACGCTTATGGTGGACAAAATGATTCAGAAAAGGGGGTGGTGATGAACAGAGTGCCTGCATTAAGCAGACCACTCTTACCCAGTCCAAAGATCAGGGCTTGATCCATCACCGTTTTTTAGCTCACTGCACCATCCCAGCTCAGAACTTGGCTATATGCAAATTAGTCTGTTCCTGTCCCAGTGCATGATGGGAACAGGGCAAACCAAACTACCAAGCCAATTCTTATACTGGGAAGGAAACAAGCTTCCGGGGACCGGTTTCTGCCATTTCAGGCGTCGTCGGCCCGGCTTGCTTGAATCCTGATGGTGCAATGAGCAAGGGACTCACATCTGAGTATACCCTTCCACGCTTATGGTGGACAAAATGATTCAGAAAAGGGGGTGGTGATGAACAGAGTGCCTGAATTAAGCAGACCACTCTTACCCAGTGCAAAGATCAGGGCTTGATCCATCACCGTTTTTTAGCTCACTGCACCATCCCAGCTCAGAACTTGGCTATATGCAAATTAGTCTGTTCCTGTCCCAGTGCATGATGGGAACAGGGCAAACCAAACTACCAAGCCAATTCTTATACTGGGAAGGAAACAAGCTTCCGGGGACCGGTTTCTGCCATTTCAGGCGTCGTCGGCCCGGCTTGCTTGAATCCTGATGGTGCAATGACCAAGGGACTCACATCTGAGTATACCCTTCCACGCTTATGGTGGACAAAATGATTCAGAAAAGGGGGTGGTGATGAACAGAGTGCCTGAATTAAGCAGACCACTCTTACCCAGTCCAAAGATCAGGGCTTGATCCATCACCGTTTTTTAGCTCACTGCACCATCCCAGCTCAGAACTTGGCTATATGCAAATTAGTCCGTTCCTGTCCCAGTGCATGATGGGAACAGGGCAAACCAAACTACCAAGCCAATTCTTATACTGGGAAGGAAACAAGCTTCCGGGGACCGGTTTCTGGCATTTCAGGCGTCGTCGGCCCGGCTTGCTTGAATCCTGATGGTGCAATGAGCAAGGGACTCACATCTGAGTATACCCTTCCACGCTTATGGTGGACAAAATGATTCAGAAAAGGGGGTGGTGATGAACAGAGTGCCTGAATTAAGCAGACCACTCTTACCCAGTCCAAAGATCAGGGCTTGATCCATCACCGTTTTTTAGCTCACTGCACCATCCCAGCTCAGAACTTGGGTATATGCAAATTAGTCTGTTCCTGTCCCAGTGCATGATGGGAACAGGGCAAACCAAACTACCAAGCCAATTCTTATACTGGGAAGGAAACAAGCTTCCGGGGACCGGTTTCTGCCATTTCAGGCGTCGTCGGCCCGGCTTGCTTGAATCCTGATGGTGCAATGAGCAAGGGACCACTGCCTGCTCTTCAAAAATATTTACGCACACACTCACAAACTCCAGTTTGCAAGTGGTTTAACACCTACTTGAAATAGGTGAGAAATTGTGAGTGTTTGTGGCCGCAAAACAAAAGTACATGGCATTGAGACTCGCTATTAGGAAGGGATGCTCCTTCCTAATAGCGAGAGTCACAAAGGTAATTTTGCCAGTCAGTGACTCACAAAATAGCGTTTTAAACATACCAGGACCCTCTTTTACGTTCAAAAACAGGCCGATCTCCCGTCTGAGAGCTCAAAAAAGGGTCATACATCTGGCCCTTAGGGTATGCCACACTAAGATGGCCCTTAGGCTTTATCCCAGGATCTTAAGCCAACGACGGACCTGTTACTTCCATTTAGGTCAACGACGGACCACAACAGAAAAGACAAGAAAACAAACTTCTTTGTAGTATCACAAGTCCATTTCGGTCTCTGTCCAGTCTAATGAGCAAAATTTCATCATCAGTCATTACCTTAATATTTTTTCAGCACTACTTATACTACCTTTCAGCACATTGACAACATTTTATAACCCTATTGATAATCACACCTACTCCAGCAATCGCCTTCTCGCATTACCTTCCAGTACCGCTTCGCCAGTCTTCAAGTTCTGGGCATTGGAATCAGGAATCAGGACTTTTTGAAGATCTGGACATTAACCTAACTTGAGCAATTATTTTGTTGCTCCATTCAGGCATTAACCTAAACTCTCCTCCTTTTGATCAAGGTGTATAACCCTAACTCTGCTACCATCTGAAGGAGTGGAAAGTTTTCACTGTAATTTCTCATTACAAAAGTACCACTACACTTGTTTTGTGCTCAAGGTGATGGACCTTTGCCACTGTGAGATGACCAAAGAGGAGACTTACATAAGCATGAGCAAATCAAATCCAAATACATTTTTAAAACAATAATGAGAGTTGTGAGTAGTTTTAAAGGGATTTTTTCCAATCAATATTTAAGTCACTTAAATCTTCATTCATTAGTCAGATATCAACCATGTTACAGAATTGAAAATAGGAAAAAATAGAATCAACACATAGTATATCTTAGATTGCATACAAAACTCTCCTTAAAGGAAGAAATCCCTATTTCTATGGAAAATTAGGCATAAATATCAGTCAGAACTCATAAAGTTCAAGAAATATAATGCAAGAGTGAGCTTCGCATGAAGCTAAATCAATAATTAATCATTTGGAAATCTCCCATAAAGAGAAATGAGCATAGGACAAATACGTGTTTACAAAGCCAGTTTGTCAAAGCATAAAACTTGGGGTTTTTAGCAAGAAAGTCTGCATCTAAATCTTCCCTCGTTCCCTCAGCTGATTCCCTTTCCTCGCGCTGAGCTTCATCTCTGTGTATTCTCCAGAGGCTGCCAACAGCCCCTCTTTTCTCTCTCTGCATAATTAAAAAATACTGATTGATTCTGCAAGCATCCTGCTAAAAAAAAATAAGCAGGACCCCACACTCCTCAGCTAGGAACAAGTAGGTATTTCAGCCTGGGACATCTTAAGAGTTTTGGCGCCCTGGGCCAAACATATTTTGGGGGCCCCTGTGCAGAACAGCTTTAAATTTATGATCCAGTTTCAGCATTTTCAATCCCTCTACTGACAGTAAACAGTCACACTTGTCCAAATTCTAAATATGTTTACATCTAATATTCAGATATAGTGATGTTTTCAATGTTGTAACACATCAGCTCACTAATATTATTGCAAATAATCTCTGCTACGCACTCCCATTTTGCATTTGTGCACTCCTGTTTTGGTCTAAAAGTATCTTTGTTGATGGATGTTGCATGAAACACAAACACAACATTTCTTTGCAAACTGCCCAGAGTATACTCTCACACAGCCCACATTATGAGTAAATGAAAGGAAAAAGGGATTTAAAATAATCTTTTTAAAATGATTCGAGGTCATCGCAAGACTCTCTGCAGAAAAGAAGGGGTGATATCATGGGGCCCCCTGAAAGGCAGGGGCCCAGGGCCAGAGTCCACTTTGCCCATGCTTTAAAACGTCTCTGATTTCAGCAAAACATGTTGTAACTGTGGGGCATATTACCAACAACTAGCGGTAATTATCGCAAGGTTGGCTTAGCGGCAATAATTTTATCGCAGTGTAGCGACGATTTTGATCGCTTAGGAGCCTTGATATTATCAAGGTTTATCTCCTAAGCGATAAAAATCAGCCGAAATGCATGAATATCGCTGAAAAGTCCGCGATATTCATGCATTACCGAGCAAATGCTCTTAGCCATGTTATCCACCTCCCATTTAAAGCCAAAAAAGCGGAGATAAACCCCCTTGATAATATGCCCCGTAGTTTCTCCAACAACCCGACAAACCCAGATCCAAAAACTGAGCAGCAACTTGCAATGATTTTTTTTTATTTACTGGGTATAGAGCATTTATTCTTGGAAAATGTATATGTGGAAAAATCGGTATGAAAGACACCTATGTATTTATGAATTGGGTACAAATTATAGAGTCTAGAAACAGTATATAATTGCACATTTTCAAAATTGGGAATACTCATACTAGCATGTGAATTATTGGTCATTTTTGGAAAAGATTTTTTTTTACACGTCTTTCATTGGGAAGGGAGAAAAGCATGAAAACTCAATTGGTAATAACAGTTGATTTACAAATCTGAATTACCCTAAGTCTCCCGATAAAAACGGTACCTCACTTGTGTGGGTCAGACTTGTGCCTGCGACAGGAAACGGCGCAAAATGCAACGTGGTCACACCTCAATTTTGCAGTTAAAAATTTACCCTTTTATGCAAAGTGCCTACCTGTAGTTTTTGCACCCTAGCTCTGCCGGCACCTAGGGAAACCTAGCAAACCTATTCATTTTTGAAAAGTAGACACCCTGGGGAATTCAGGATGGAGTGACTCGACTGCCTACCACCAGGTTTTGTTACCCAGAATCCCTTGCAAAGCTAAGAATTTGACAAAAAAAACAAATTTTCCTCACATTTCTGTGGTGAAAAGTTCTGGAATCTGCGTGGATCAACAAATTTCCACCCACTCAGTGTTCCCCCAGGTCTCCCAAAAAAAATGGTACCTCACTTGCGTGGGTAGGCATAGTGGCTGCGACATCAAACAGCGCAAAACGCAACGTGGTCGCACCTCAATTTCCCAGTGAAATCTTGCCATTTTTGGACAAAGAGACTACCTTTTGTTTTTGAGCCCTAGCTCTGCCAGCACCTAGGGAAACCTAGCAAACCTATACATTTTTGAAAATTAGACACCCAGGGAAATTCAGGATGGGGTGACTCGACTGCCTACCACCAGGTTCTGTTACCCAGAATCCCTTGCAAAGCTAAGAATTTGACAAAAAAAACACATTTTCCTCACATTTCTGTGGTGGAAAGTTCTGGAATCTGCGTGGATCAACAAATTTCCACCCACCCAGCGTTCCCGAAAAAAATGGTACCTCACTTGCGTGGGTAGGCATAGTGGCTGCGACATGAAACAGCGCAAAACGCAACGTGGTCGCACCTCAATTTCCCAGTGAAATCTTGCCATTTTTGGACAAAGAGACTACCTCTTGTTTTTTACCCCTAGCTCTGCCAGCACCTAGGGAAACCTAGCAAACCTATACATTTTTGAAAACTAGGCACCCAGGGAAATTCTGGATGGGGTGACTCGACTGCCTACCACCAGGTTTTGTTACCCAGAATCCCTTGCAAAGCTAAGAATTTGACAAAAAAAAACACATTTACCTCACATTTCTGTGGTGGAAAGTTCTGGAATCTGCGTGGATCAACAAATTTCTACCCACCCAGCGTTCCCCCAGATTTCCTGAAAAAAATGGTACCTCACTTGAGTGGGTAGGCATAGTGGCTGCGACATGAAACAGCGCAAAACGCAACGTGGTCGCACCTCAATTTCCCAGTGAAATCTTGCCCTTTTTGGACAAAGAGACTACCTTTTGTTTTTGAGCCCTAGCTCTGCCAGCACCTAGGGAAACCTAGCAAACCTATACATTTTTGAAAACTAGACACCCAGGGGAATTCAGGATGGGGTGACTCGACTGCCTACCACCTGGTTTTGTTACCCAGAATCCCTTGCAAAGCTAAGAAATTGACAAAAAAAACAAATTTTCCTCACATTTCTGTGGTAGAAAGTTCTGGAATCTGCGTGGATCAACAAATTTCCACCCACCCAGCGTTTCCCCAGGTCTCCCGAAAAAAATGGTACCTCACTTGCGTGGGTAGGCATAGTGGCTGCGACATGAAACAGCGCAAAATGCAACATTGTCGCACCTCAATTTCCCAGTACAATCTTGCCCTTTTTGGACAAAGAGACTACCTTTTGTTTTTGAGCCCTAGCTCTGCCAGCACCTAGGGAAACCTAGCAAACCTATACATTTTTGAAAACTAGACACCCAGGGAAATTCAGGATGGGGTGACTCGACTGCCTACCACCAGGTTTTGTTACCAAGAATCCCTTGCAAAGCTAAGAATTTGACAAAAAAAACACATTTTCCTCACATTTCTGTGGTGGAAAGTTCTGGAATCTGTGTGGATCAACAAATTTCCACCCACCCACCGTTCCCCCAGGTCTCCCGAAAAAAATGGTACCTCACTTGCGTGGGTAGGCATAGTTTCTGCGACATGAAACAGCGTAAAACGCAATGTGGTCACACCTCAATTTCCCAGTGAAATCTTGCCTTTTTTGGACAAAGAGACTACCTTTTGTTTTTTAGCCCTAGCTTTGCCAGCACCTAGGGAAACCTAGCAAACCTGTACATTTTTGAAAACTAGACACCCAGGGGAATTCAGGATGGGGTGACTCGACTGCCTACCACCAGGTTTTGTTACCCAGAATCCCTTGCAAAGCTAAGAATTTGACAAAAAAAACACATTTTCCTCACATTTCTGTGGTGGGAAGTTCTGGAATCTGTGTGGATCAACAAATTTTCACCCACCCAGCGTTCCCCCAGGTCTCCCGAAAAGAATTGTACCTCACTTGCGTGGGTAGGCATAGTGGCTGCGACATGAAACAGCGCAAAACGCAACGTGGTCGCACCTCAATTTCCCAGGGAAATCTTGCCCTTTTTGGACAAAGAGACTACCTTTTGTTTTTGAGCCCTAGCTCTGCCAGCACCTAGGGAAACCTAGCAAACCTGTACATTTTTGAAAACTAGACACCCAGGGGAATTTAGGAGGGGGTGACTCGACTGCCTACCACCAGGTTTTGTTACCCAGAATCCCTTGCAAAGCTAAGAATTTGACAAAAAAAACACATTTTCCTCACATTTCTGTGGTGGAAAGTTCTGGAATCTGCGTGGATCAACAAATTTCCACCCACCCAGGGATTCCCCAAGGTCTCCCGAAAAAAATGGTAACTCACTTGCGTGGGTAGGCATAGTGGCTGCAACAGGAAAAGGTTCAAATCGTACGGTGGTGAATTTAAAATACCCTATAGCAAAACTACCTTGATTTTGGGGGGGGCACCTGAGTTTTTGGCCCGGGGCTCAGTGGCCATCTTTTGAAACTACCAAACCCAAACAGTTCTGAAAACTAGACACCCGGGGGAGTCCAGGGAGGTATGGCATGCGTGGGTCCCCCAATGTTTTCCTAAACAGAAATCCCTACAAACTTTAAATTTAGGTTAAAAAAAACACTTTTTCATACATTTTTGGGTGGGATCTCCCTGCCGGCACAAATGTCCTACCACCCATCGTTCCCCTTGATCTCCCGAGTAAAATGATACCTCACTTGTGTGGGTGGGCCAAAGGCCTGTTACTAAGGTGGGGTGCTTAATTTGTCAAACCTAAAAACTACATTTATTCAAAATTCATTTTTAGCCTGTTCTGCTTTGGGGCACCCACACAAGTGAGGTATCATTTTACTTGGCATAACAAGGGGAACGCTGGGTTGTAGGACCTTTTTGCCCGCACAGAGATCCCACGCAAAAAAGTTTGGAAAAGTGTTTTTTTACCTAATTTTAAGGTTTGCAAGGAATTCTGGGTAGGAATACATTGGGGGACCCACGCATGCCATACCTCCCTGGACTCCCCCGGGTGTCTAGTTTTCAGAACTGTTTGGGTTTGGTAGTTTCCAAAGATGGCCGCCGAGCCCCGGGCCAAAAACACAGGTGCCCCCCCCTAAAAATCAAGGTAGTTTTGCTATAGGGTACGATTTGGACCTTTTCCTGTTGCAGCCACTATGCCTAACCACGCAAGTGAGGTACCATTTTTATCGGGAGACCTTGGGGAACGCTAGGTGGGAGGAAATTTGTGTGAGCCCAGTGATGCCACGCTTTCCCATACAAAAAAGTGTGAAAAAAACGAGGTAACCCCTCTTGCAAAAACTGGTGGTTTTAAAACCACCAGCTTTTGCAAGAGGGGTTACCTGGGTTTTTGGCCCCGTTTTTGGCCCGTGCTAGACGGCCATCAAGGGAAACCTACCAAACCCACACATTTCTGAAAAGTAGACACCCGGGGGCTTCCAAGGAGGTATGGCTTGCGTGGCCCGCCAAGCCCCGGGCCAAAAACTCATGGGAACCCCCTTGCAAAACCAAATTGTTTTGAATGAATTAAGTTTTCAATTGGAGAACGTGCGATTCAGGGGACAATATTGCATGAAAATTGTGACAGACAATTTCAAGTTTGCAAGAGATTGTGGACAAAAAACAACAATAGAATTCACCAGAAAGACATGACCATATACTACCATGATTTAACAATAATATCTAAATTTAGAAAGTTATTTATAGCTATAATATACACCATAACAGAGTTACTCAAAAGTCAAAGATTCAAGCACGGCTATCTATTCCTCAAAGACACACACATACAGGTTGGATTTGGCACGAGGGCGAGTGATGGTTCAGTACATAAAATTTTATTAACATGATATTTCAAAAAAATGAAATGCTCTGTCAATAAATAAATGCATAAAAACCGAACCAGTGACTCGCAACTCGTGAGCTGTAAAGCCACGACAAGGCACCAACCGTTTTACAGGCCACTGACGCACCTTTCATACCTGATACAAACCAGACCACTGACACCATCTGGAAGGAAAAGCAACACATTACAACAATCACAATAAGGGACAAGGTACACCCTACTGCAGAAAGAGAAAAAAAACAAATATTACTGCACAGCCATCTAATCCGCAAGCACACACACATACTGGTTGGATTTGGCACGAGGGTGAGTGATGATTCAGTACATACAATTGTATTCGCAAGTAATTTCACAAAAATGAAATACACTGCGTATAATTGAAAGTATGATTAACTGAACCACTGACTCACAGCTCGTGAGCTGTAAAGCCACGTCAAGGCACCAACCTCTTTACAGGCCATTCATACACCTTTCGTACGTGTGACACATACAAAACATTCACACCGCCAGCCGCGGACCCATCACATTTCAACACTCACACCAGCAAACAGCGCCATTCAAGGGCACATCACTTTCACAGGCCCACATTTCTGACACTGCAACTATACAAAAAGATGGACTGCGTGGAGTGTCACTCAACTAGCAGTGTGTGTAGTGACCAACAGAAAGTAACTACTCACACACCGCCAGCCGAGCGCTAGTCCACCCACACCACCATCCAAGCACCAGACCATGCACACCGCCAGCCAAACACCACTCAGCGCACACCGACAGCCAAGCACAACTCCGTGCACAGACAGCCAAGTACCACTCCACACACACCACCAGCCAAGCACCACTCCACACACACCGCCAGCCAAGCACCACTCCGTGCACAGACAGCCAAGTACCACTCCACACACACCACCAGCCAAGCGCCACTCCACACACACCGCCAGCCAAGCACCACTCCGTGCACAGACAGCCAAGTACCACTCCACGAACACCACCGGCCAAGCACAACTCCACACACACTGCCAGCCAAGCACCACTCCGTGCACAGACAGCAAAGTACCACTCCACGCACACCACCAGCCAAGCGCCACTCCACACACACCGCCAGCCGAGCACCACTCCGTGCACAGGCAGCCAAGTACCACTCCAAGAACACCACCAGCCAAGCGCCACTCCACACACACCACCAGCCAAGCACCACTCCGTGCACAAACAGCAAAGTACCACTCCACGCACACCACCAGCCAAGCGCCACTCCACACACACCGCCAGCCAAGCACCACTCCGTGCACAGACAGCCAAGTACCACTCCACACACACCACCAGCCAAGCGCCACTCCACACACACCGCCAGCCAAGCACCACTCCGTGCATAGACAGCCAAGTACCCCTCCACGCACACCACCAGCCAAGCGCCACTCCACACACACCGCCAGCCAAGCACCACTCCGTGCACAGACAGCCAAGTACCACTCCACACACACCACCAGCCAAGCGCCACTCCACACACACCGCCAGCCAAGCACCACTCCGTGCATAGACAGCCAAGTACCCCTCCACGCACACCGCCAGCCAAGCACCACTCCGTGCAAAGACAGCCAAGTACCACTCCACACACAACATCCAGCCAAGCGCAACTCCACACACACCGCCAGCCAAGCACCAGCCTGCACACACCACAAACACATTTAGAATTCTTTTTTCCCAAAAAACACTGACCAAATGGAAATACCTACAAATCAGCTAACACAAATTCTAAAACTAAACACTTTGCACTAATGCCAATCCTTGAAACAAACTAAAACTTTTTACAGAATGCAGACCAGGCAATTCACTTTACAGCTCATTAAAACTCCCAAAACTTCTTTTGCGTGTGGTACGATTTAAAACAAGCTGACAGACACAATCCAGGCTTAGAAGGACAGTCAGGACAGTACATACGAGAGTCCTTCTGCACGCCTCTTCGCCAACAGACTCTGCATCTTCTAGTCGGAAAGTCTCTTGCGGTAGTAGGAGGAATGTATTCAGGAAAGTGGCGATCTTTCAATCTAGCCACATCCTCCACCACTCCAAATCTAGGAACACTTGCCTGCTCCACAAGTACAAGGCTGCCTATTATAGACTCCTGAAACTTAACAAAAGGCATCTTCGTCTCAGGACAAGACTTCTGGTACACAACAAAAGCATTAAAGGATGCCAAGTGGAACAGATGGATAGCCAACTTCTTGTACCAAACGTAAGCCTTTCGAAGAGCAGCATAAGGTTCCAACCTCTGATCTACTCTGTCAACACCACCCATGAACTTATTGTAAGCTAAAATGCACACAGGTTTGCGCACTTCAGCACCCTGACTCCAAACAGGCACAGGTACAGTACTTTCATTGTGGATAGTAGTCAACATGTACACATCTCTCTTGTCTGAAAACTTCACAGCTAGAAGCTCCCCACATCGCAATACAGTAGACTGTCCCCGCACAAGCCTTTTGCAAACAAGTTCCTTTGGGAAACCTTTACGGTTACTGTGCATTGTGCCACAAGCAACAGTGCCCACTGTGGCCAACTCCTTGAACAACCGCACACCAGTGTAGAAGTTATCTATATATAAATGGTGGCCTTTGTTAAATAATCCTCTACCTAGTTCCCACACAATTTTCTCAGTCACTCCAAAAGTAGAAGGACAACCAGGAGGGTTAATGCTGGACTCCTTACCAGTGTACACCCTGAAATTGTAGACATATCCAGTCTCACTGTCACACAGCATATACAGTTTTATTCCAAAGCGTGCCATCTTACTAGGAATGTATTGCCTAAAAACCAAGCGGCCCTTGAACAATAGCAAAGACTCATCCACTGCAATTTCTTTACCAGGGGCAAAGATCTCAGAAAAACGATCAACAAAGTGATCAAGGACAGGCCGAATTTTAAACAAACGGTCACAATCAGGGTGATCGCGTGGCAACGCTAAACCATTATCAACAAAATGCATCATCCGAAGAAGAAGCATATACCGATCACGACTTATGACTGCTGGAAATATAGCTGTTGCATCTAGGGACTAGTGGACCAATATGAAGACATTGATGGCTTCCTTAGCAAGCCCATCAAAAAAGTTAATCCCAAAAACTTCTTCATCTCTTCAACATTTGTGGGAGTCCACCGGGTTGCTCTAGAATGGGGCTTAAGGCTGGCACTGTTGTCCCTCAAAAACTGTTCTGCATACAAATTAGTTTGATCAACAATCTCTTGCAAAAACACATCATCAAAAAACAACTGAAAAAAATGTATTGGCAGAAAATTCTCAGCATTCACTCTACACCCAGGAACACCAGTGAACTCTGGCAATGCCGGCTGCACCATGCCACGGGGAACCCAGAGGCCATCCCTATCAACGGGGGGAGCAGCCACCCCAGCCTGCAGCCCAGAAGCCTCTTGCTGCTGTTCACCAACGGGAAGCCTAACAGCCACAGATACTTCTGGCTGCACAACACCAACAGAAAACATAGCATCTCCAGAGGGCTCTTCCTGCACTACACCAACGGGAAGCCTAGCAGCCTGAGATGCTTCTTGCTGCACTACACCACCGGGAAACCAAGCAGGCCCAGATGCCTTTTGCCGCTCTACACCAATGGGAAGCCTAACAGCCCCAGATGCCTCTTGCTGCACTACACCAACAGGAAGACGAACAGCACCAGATGCCTCTTGGCGCACCACAGCAATGTGAAGCCTTGTGGACGCAGGCTACAGCCCACATGCCTCTTGCCGACGTAAAAAGAAAGGAAACCTTGCGGCCCTAGGCAGCAGCACAGATGCCTCTTGGCCCACTACCGGCACATAAATGTCCTCCTCTACCATAGGCCCTTCATCAGCACTAGAAGAAGATTCATCATCCGATGATTCCATGCGAAGAGAAAACTCACTGCCTGAATCTTCTGCCCCTACCTCTGGGTCCGAATCGGAGTCAGTCTCTGAACCATTGGTCAGAGGAAGACTCAAAAAGCAAACCAAGAACCTGCTGAGCAGTAATCCTGCGACTAGCCATTATCCTTACAAAGCAAGAAGACTGCACACACAAGTGAACAACAACCTACACTGTGCAAAGTAAGAAGTAAACAAGGTAAGGCTTTCACACAAAGAACAATACAATCCAAAACAATTTCACTCTTACCAAAAATAGCTACACTCACCAGCACCTACTCTGCTGAGACACAGCAAAAAGAAATGATATCCCACTCGAAAGAAAAAAAAATTACAGATTAGAAAACAAAGTGCACATCAAGCACTAATGCTGAATAAAAAAATTTAAAAAACACAGAGCCACACAAAACTGCTATAAGTACACCTTTTTCAAAAAAACAATCATCAAGGGAAAGTAGTACAAAATACATTCACTTACCAAGCACAAGCAACTACACAAGCTGCAAAACCAGCAGTAACAGACCCTCAACCTACAACAAACCAAACAGCAAAAGCCTGGAACAAGACAAAAATAGAGAAGAAAAAAAAATTACTACCACATTTCACAAACATTATAAGTAGGGCTCCCGGTTTTATGGTATTTATTTTTTTGCCATTTCCGTCTGTATTTATCCATATATATTTTTTTGGGCATTTTTTCTGTATTTATCCGCATTTATTTTTGCCACAAGCAAAAGACGACGCTACAGCTAGTATTTTTCCACATATATTTCAGTCACGTGCAACTGCTTGTACACGGACACAAGAGCCGAGGGAACAACAAGCTAAATAGCAACAAACTCAACACACACCAATCACAATGCAAAAGAGACACCACAAGCCACCAGGCATCAGACAGACATGGGGTTAAGTGTGCGTTCAGCTACAAGAGTTGGATCTAGGACTAGTTGTTGCAGACCCAGAACATTGAAATTGCCAGCAAGAGCCAGCGTCTAACTCCTAGTGAAATGTGTAACTTTATAGATTATGCCCATAATTTACAATGCTGTTACCTGTTCGTTGCAACTGTTTTATGGCCATATATCTTAAGGTGACATTTCAAATGGCCATGGCCTTACAATCCTACTCGGTAACATGATTGGAGGCCCGTGGGCAGAGCAGAATTATTCACAGTAAACAAAGAACAAGAAAATGAGCTTATGAAACCGAATGCACAACATGCATAGCTGATAACCCCTGTAGGTCACATGAATTAGCTTCCCAATGGGACAGAGCTGATTTAACCATTTATAGAGTGTAGGCCGAGGGCGTAATTTACAACAGGTAGTGAACAAACTCAGAGCGCTGAGGGACACACAAAAACACGTATTAAAAAGCCAATACATAGCTTGGTTTTATTTTTCATGGCACCACCCTCGGCCATTGCCTACACTGTCCAAGGTAATAGCACCCAGTAAAGTATGAAAGGCATTTTAAAACTTTACACTTGAGTTTACGCAAATTGTTTTGTTGCTCTGGAAATAGCGAACACAAACCACAACAATGAGATAAAATAGGCTTCTGTGTGGGTGTCCTGTTTGATTTTCGAGTGCCCTATTCCCCTTTTTATGGAGATTGATGACACAGGTTGCCTTCCTTTGGCGCTGCATGAGTAACACCTCAGTGATTGCTCGCTAATGTGCCCTGCCAAACATCCTTGGTTTTGCTAATGCCCTGCTCCCTTCTACCTGGGCTGGGATGTAGAGCCACATTTCGGGGTGAGGGAGGTGCTGATCCTCCCAGCAATATGCAGAGCGGGGATGCAGGGACGCTAAGAAGGGGTGAGACAACACCTTTTAAAGACCTGTGAAGTACTCTGTGTGTGCCTGCCTGGGAAGGTGTCACAGGTGGGCTGACACACACAGACATGGGGTGAGGGGGGGAGTTGAGCGGGGTTCACCGGTCTGAAGGAGCCCAGTGGCGTTGCGCGCTATTAATCTGTCCCCTGCTAAATTCAAAAGAAGGGCTGGGGCAGCAACATCACTTTTGTTAAAAATGGCACTGCACATTTCTCATTCGCGTAACGCCACGCAGCTGCTCATCACAGATCACACAGCGTGTGCCATCCATGAATAATGCTTAAGGAAGGACTTCAAAACAGCTCACCTTAAGGTCTGACTTTGGTTCTCCAGAACAAGTAGCGCGGAATGGAGTTACCTCAACAGTCATCATTGGTTTACACCATGTGAAACGAGAGTACAAATAGAGAGTAGAGGTATGCACGTGGGACCTCATTATATTAAAATAAATATGAAGAAGGTTCAACACTATCCCCACAAACTGAAAAAAGCAGTGATATGTAAACCGCTACCTGTCTGGTGAAAAGTATGGTTTTGGATATTGCCTAAAAACGACGCAGTATGAATGCTTCAGATGGGCTCCGGAAAATATTATGAATTGGCTGAAAACGTAATACCAATTACAAAACTGCACAAGAACTCACACGGATCAATAAAAAAATGACTATTTGTAACTTAGAGAGCATTAGGAGATGTCACGGACATAAATTGTATCCAAGTTTTACATTGTAGCAGAGGTGTCGGGCGGCGGCAGTAGAAAAGGGTAACAAAATGGATCTAGGGAAGACAGTACAAAAAAACCCACCTTTTGTGCAACTTTGGCCAAAAGAAATTCACTTGCCGAATAGATGCTGAATTTGAAAGAAGGGCTGGGGCAGCAACAATAGGAACAGTGGTGTGGCATCTCAGGGATGAAGCACGGCAGTCTGGCAACATTTAGTAGTATTTTGCCGTTTTTTACATGTAAATACAGACAAAGAGGAAAAGAAATCCGTCTGTATTTATATGTAAAAATCCGTTTAAACGGAAAACCGGGAGCCCTAATTATAAGCATTAAAAAAACAACACACAAATTTGCCCCCCAAATTTACATTCGCCCAGATGGGCCATCAAATAGGGCTTGGACAAATTGGGATTAGGTGAGGAAAACCATCAAAACACTGGTTAATTTTTTGAAAGTTTTTTACTGCCTGACCCCTTTGGTGCCAGTCGGTCTTTTGCTCCTAACAGTACCCCCATCACACGGGGGCAATAAGGACACAAAAAGACCAACTGGCACCAAGGGAGGCGGCCAGTAAAAAACAACCAAAAATATAACCACCATTGGAACCAAGCCTTGCCAAGGGATCGCTTCGACACACTACAAATCTCAAATCTTAGGTCCTAGTGGGCCAAAAAAACAGAAGAGATAAGGGCCTATTCGCCCCCAGGGGGGTGGGGGTGAAGCAGAAAAACATTCCCAAAACAAGTTCCCTCTAAGAAGCAAACCTTGCCCAAGGGGTAGCCGCCATAACAAAAAAAACATTCCCTGGTGCCTAGTGGCATTTTCTGCCCCCACCGGGGGCAAAACGGGCAAAAAAACTGGCCTATTTGCCCCCGGGGGTGGCAAAAATATACAGAAAAAATTAAGACCCCTCCAGGAAGTGACCATTGCACAAGTGGTCAATACAAACCATGTAAAAAAAGCCCTGATGCTAGCGGCAATTTTCTGCCCCCCCCCCAGGAGGCAAAACGTCAAAATAAATGGGCCTATTTGCCCCAAGGGGGGCAGAAATTCATAAACAGAACTACTAGCCACCAGGAAGCGATCCCTGGTGCTAGTGGGGAATTTCTGCCATCCCCAGGCCGATTTGCCCCCAGGGGGGGTGCAGAAAATAAATACAAATTATCACAGCCCACCTGGAAGCGACCCTTGCCCAAGGGGTCGCTTCCTAAAAAC
The DNA here is from genome assembly GCF_964261635.1 of Lissotriton helveticus. Classification (NCBI taxonomy): domain Eukaryota; kingdom Metazoa; phylum Chordata; class Amphibia; order Caudata; family Salamandridae; genus Lissotriton; species Lissotriton helveticus. The sequence goes on from NC_136061.1 coordinate 310,369,988, forward strand.
TAAATTTAAATACCCTGGTGCTAGTGGGCATTTTCTGCCCCCCCCCCCTGGGGGCAAAACGGCAAAAAAAACGGGCCTATTTGCCCCCAGGGGGGACAGAAAATAAAGTCATGGCCACCTGGAAGCGACCCTTACCCAAGGGGTTGCCTCCCAAAACAAACATTGCCCTATAAAAAAATCTCTGGTGTCAGTGGGGCATTTCTGCCCCCATGGGGCAAAACGGCCGAAAAAACCGGCCGATTGCCCCCAAGGGGGGCAGAAAATCGAAAATGTTATTGCTGCCCACCTGGAAGCGACCCTTGCCCAAGGGGTCGCTTCCGAAAAGCTAAATAAACAATCCCTGGTGCTAGTGGGGGCATTTCCGCCGCACGATCGCGACGCTGTGCACAATCGTGAGGCAGAAATGCCCTGCAAAGAGACATCAGGGAAGAGGAAAATCTCTTTCCTCTCCCCTGATGTCTCTTTGCGGCCCCAAACCCCCGCCGGACCACAGAAACCTACCTGACTCCTCGGCGCGCAGGAAGCAAATGGCTTCCCGAGTGCCGGGGAATCACTGATGATGTCAGTGCGCGCTGTGCGCGCTGACGTCATCAGGGATTCCCATGGGGAAGGGCGGGGGCGGCAGCGGAAACTCTTCCGCTGCCAGCCCCGTACTTAAAAATTCAATCGCAGACCCTCGGGGGGAGCGCCAGCGCTTCCCCCAAGGGTGGGGCTCATGACGAGCTGGGCTCGTCATCAGCGCACGACCGGTGTGCGCAATGACGAGCCCAGCTCGTCATCAGCCCCGAAGGGGTTAATAAATGAGAGCATTCAATGATACTGACATGTAAGGGGTTGTCGGCCAATCTAATTGATACATTATAATGTGGGCTACCGTGGATGCGATAACACTCATATTCTATCACCAAGACGTGATTGAGAACCTAGAGGCATTTGATCTACGCACCCACCACTTAGCAAAATCAAATATTTGCATCAAGCATAAGCTTCCTGAAACAACCCCACCGGTTAAAGCTTCTTTCCCTTTACCTTCTGCTAGTAGCCTATCGCCGCTAAGGGAAATAGATTGACAGCTAAACTCACCCTCCATCATAATAAATCAGGCCCCACTATTGGCACAGTTTGACAGTTCCACCACTCATTTAGTATGCGTAATTTCGAGCCCAAAGGCAACAAGGGTTACTGCAAGTAGGAATCCGATGAGACCCATATTAGGGATCTCAGACTTCTGGGTTGGTATGCTATCTGCACCACACCTAGCATCACATTATTATTATTATTATTATTATTAAATTTTATAGAGCGCGTAGTCACCCGTGAGTATCCCAGCGCTAAGATCCGTACGTCTGAAGGTCAGGAGGGGGGAGCAGAAGTGGGGGGGTTTAAAGTTACGTTAGGGGGAAGAGGTGAGTTTTCAACCGCCTTCTGAATCGTAAATGATTAGGTTCTGTTCTCAGGTCGCGGGGTAGGGAGTTTCAGAGGCGTACAGTGTGAACTGTGAAGCGCCTACCACCAGTGCGTGCCTTCTTGACTCTGGGAATGGTGAGGAGATGTTCCTGATCGGATCGGAGGGATCTTGGGGCTTTATATGGTTTGATGAATTTTCCTAGGATCGGGGGGCCATTATTTTGAAACATCCCTACTATCATGGAATATTGCAGGGCTTAGATCCAAGGCTGCCCTGACCAACTGAACAACACAACATCTGCCCATTCCAGGAAACATTGTCAGTAGTCCCAGTTTTTTGTCCCGGATATTTAAATTATGAAGTTCTGGCAATCCATGGTAGTAAGTGGAGGCCAGCAGGGCAGCTGAACATCTGGATTCGCCAGGATATGGGTCTTAAGATCTGGGGGCTCCTGACAGGGAACACTGATATCATTGCCATTCGATTGTCGAATGGTTTCCATGGTAACATTGACCTTTAAAATGTATATGCAAGAGGGGTAAGAGGTGGGAGGAAATCAGATATCATAATGGCCCTAGTGGAGCTTTTGGATAAACGAGCAGGGGAATCCTCTGTCATATTAGTTGGAGATTTTATTGTAACCTTTGAACTATTGGACTGCGAGGATAGTGACCTGGCAGTTGAGGAAGACGCTGCTTGGAACATACCTAACTTAGAGTTATCCCCAGTAAAAAGATGGACGGAAGCAGGGATACAATTGAAAGCACTATCAGCCTGATTCATCAAGCCGAATTGCGCTCGCAAAGGGCCAGATTCTGAGAATCTGGCCCATTGCGAGCGCAATTTTTGCATTTGGGATTCATCATCCCAAATGCAAAATTCGGTAATTGCTAATTCGCTAAATTGCGAGGAATTACATTTAAGGAATCTCTATTTGAGATTCCTTAAATGCAATTCATCAACCATTTTTAAATTGCTAATTCGCAATTTCGGCCCGCTATTTACAGAGAGGTCAGACCTCTCGGTAAATAGCAAAAACTTAGAAAAATGCTTTTAAAAACATTTTTCTAAGTTGCATGTTGCACACACACATGTCCTTTGGACATGTGTGTGCACAACACCAGTTTCAATTTGCATTTAGGGGTGCTAGGGGAAGAGGTGTGGCGCCGCGGCCAGGGCGACTGACGCTGGAATCTGGGGATCACGGTTCGATCCTCGGCGGCAGGTTAGCCCAGCACCATGTGACTCTGGGCAATAGCTTGCTTAATCTTCCCGACGGCCCCCAGCGCCTAGAGACCCTAACGGGTGATTGTGCGCTTTACAAATGTGGATTATTACTACAGGGTGTCCTTTGGACACCCCTGGCACCCTTTAAATCGCTATCTTATTTGCGAGTAGCAAATTGCTAATCGCAAATAAGGAATACTCCCCATTCATTCCTATGGGCCTTTTGGCCCATAGGAATGAATGGGAAGTTATTCCTTATTTGCGATTAGCAATTTGCTACTCGCAAATAAGGAATGTGTAGGAATTGCTATTTATTTAGCAATTCCTACATGAATACCGTTTTGCGAGTCCTTAATAGCGATTCGCTATGAATCGCTATTAGGGGCTCGCAAAACGGCCCATTGATGAATCAGGCTGTATGTCTACAAAGAGGTATTAAGGCGGCCAATTGCAGAACAAATTCCCACAGAAAAGGGGTCAGCACTTTTAACAACGGCAATCCTTCTAGCCAAATTGACTATGTTCTAAATGATTTAAAGCTAAGGCACGCCCTTATGGACGTGGATGTTATAGAGCTATTGGATAGTGATCACAACCCACTTTGCTCACAGTTGTGCCTTTTGCGATTAGATGAATCAACATTACCCCTTGTTTTAACCTCTACCAGAGATCTCCTGGTTAGTAATGACATGAGGAGGCTTAAATGGTCTAAAATAGTTGAAAATCCTGACACACTGTCCTCTATTAGTAAGGAGGTGGAATATGCGGTAGCTGCATGGAGGCCCTTTGCTCTAGCATTCAAACAGCAGGCACTATAACTACCATCCATAATTCCTTATTCGGTAAAATGCGGTCCCACTTTCAGGGACCCTTTAGTGGCAGGGGTTTTTATGCCAAAGCCAATTAAACTGGCATAATAACGAATGTAAGTCAGCCCGTAAATTCCTAGGGGAAGCCATTAGACCAAAAAACTCGACCATGATAAAGAATGCCAGGAAGGCATATAGCATTTTCCAGGCCAAGGCACAAAAATAGTGGGACGAAGCCAGTCAGCAGGAGGAGCAACTTGCAACATTTTTGGTGTCTTGTAAAATGGATTAGGGGTCACATCCACCTCCCCCAGAAAACCATGTTGCTCCAGATCCTTGGGTAAAATATTTTGCCACTTAGTATAGAAATAATATTGAGGAGGAAAGTGAACCCTTAGTATTGGTCCCTTGCTATCCATCAGGCTTCGTTTTGAGCCAGCTGACGTTCAGGCCACCTTCAAAGCAATCACAGGGTAGAGCCCTGGGTATAGCTAGCTTTCCTGCTGACATTTTTCTACATGATAAGGAGATGAGGGGCAGGTACATAATGCTATTAGTAAATGCCATCTCCCAGGGCGTCCCCACTCCAGATTCATGGAGGGGGGCAGAGATTATACCAGTCTATATGAAGGGTGACAGATCTCTACCCGTGAAGTGTCGGCCTAATAGCCCCATTAATTCAATTCAAAAGGTGGTAGCATGTCTAGTCTTAGGAAAGGTGCAGGAGTGGATAGAAGATAATGATATTTTGACCCCACATCAGGCCGGGTTTCGTGTGCACATTAGCAAAATAGATCAGATTTTTTGATTTATCTTAATATATTGGCAAACAGTGGTGCTTGGCGAAGGCAGCATGTATGCTGCTTTTGTCAACTTAAAATAGGCTTTTGATTTAGTGTCCCGTAACAAGCTCTGGGGGGTGCTCTGGGACATAGGCATGCTGATGGACCTGTTAACCCTTTTAGCTCGCCTTCATGAGATTTATTTTGCTCATACACGCTGGGGCAAGCAAGGGAACATCACTGACCCATTTCAGGTAGAAAAGGGAGTGTGCCGAGGGTGTATTTTGGCCCCAGCGCTGTTTTCTCTTTACATTAATGGCACCGCTAAATTCTCATCTCTTATATCTACTGATGCCCCGACCTTAGCAGGTTCAAAGGTTCCTATCTTAATGTTTGCTGACAACATGCTCATTATCTCAAAAACACCTAGGGCCATATGTAGGTAAATGGCATTTACCGAATCGTAAATACCGAATTTTACCGATTCGGTATTTACAATTCGGTAAATGCCATGTAGGTAATTATTCTGTAACAATTACCGAATCGGTAAGAATCTGTAATTACCGATTCGGTAATTACAGAATCAGTATTTGCCATTGCTTCCTATGGGCCTTGAAGCCCATAGGATTCAATAGCAAATACCGATTCGGTAATTACCGAATTGGTAAAATTACCGATTTTACAAGGGGGACAGGGTGTCACTTTGACATCCTGTTGCACCCCTGTTTCTGGCTTGTATGCCATGTGACACACATGCATGCCCAGATGTGCATGTACACAGGAATTCGTTATTTACCATGCCATAATATTTCATTGTAAATAACGAATTCCTAAGGGCCTGTGGCACTGTTTCCAGTGCCACCTACATCCCATATTACCGATTCTGTACATTTACCGAATCGGTAATTTACAGATTCGGTAAATTTACCAATTCGGTAAATATACAGAATCGGTAATATTTTGGCCACCTACATCTGAAAATCAAAATACCGGTCGGTAATGGCCGAAATCGGCCGTTACCGACCGGTATTTGGACACCTACATATGGCCCCTAGTGGGTTACAGTGTGCATTGGCTTCATTGGAAGACTTTTGTATGCTCAGAGGCTTAAAGATTAATGCAGCCAAAACCAAACTTATGATTTTTTATAAACATCGATCTTTTATTGGTAAATTTGCTACGTAGTGGGTGCCCTTAGAGCAAGTGGATGCCTTTACTTATTTAGGTGCCACTCTGCAGAAAAAGATGAAATGGAGACTCCACTTCAAAACGATGGCACTAAAACACTGTCAACTGGCAGGAGTCCTAAGCAAAGAATTCAGAACATCTCTGACAAAACCAGTTAGTCCTGTTTTACAGATTTACAGTACAAAGGTGGTGAGTTCGGTCCTATGTGGATCAGAGCTCTGGGGGTTCGAGAATTTGACTAAGTTAGCATCTGCCAAAAACAGATTTCTACGAACAATCACTAGTCTTCCTAAAAGCACCCCTACCCTCCCCTTGCTTAGTGACTTAGAAAGGAATTCTAAGTACTGGCACTGTTGGAAAAGCAAAAAAAATGCTTTTTCAAAGGTTTTCATTATTTACCACCAACTTGTAGTTGGTGGTAAATAACGAATCCTTACCTGAGGAATGCACTAACTTGAGTGCTCCCTACATCCTGGATTCGGTAATTTACCGAATCGGTATGTTAAGAATTCTGTATTTTACCGAATCCTTAAATTACCGATTCTGTAAAATACCGAATCCTACAAAAATGCCACCTACATATAGAAAAAAACAATACCGGTCGGTAACGGCCGAAATTTGGTGATTTCGGCCGTTACCGGCCGGTATTGGACGACCTACATCTGGCCCTTGGTGCGGTCGACATCTCTGAAATGTTTACATCCCCTATTTTGTTGGTGTTTTAATCTATATGTTCTGATTTTAATCAGCTGTATCCCATTATAAATGTTAATGACATCTGTAAGAATTATTGGCTGCTTTCCTCCGAGCTGTGGTCCCTAACCTTTTTTATGTATTTACTAAGTATACTTGCTGCTTTCTAGTGTTTTAATAATAATATGATTCGATTTTTAAAATGTATTTCAGATGAATTGATTGTTTTTAAAATAAATGTTCCTACTTGATGGAAAGAAACTTAAACAGTCAACTTGTATTTTATGCTGTAAACGCTTTTATGACAAACTTGTCGAAATAAAGCTTTTTGATGATGATGATATTTGATGGGGATTAAATGAGCTGAGACGAAAAAAGAGATCCAGAAATAAATTTGTGTTTATGAGAGAGAGACATGAAGGGGACTCACTGGCGAGTTAGATAAAGAGCTGACAGAATGATAAAGTAACAGAGACATGGAGGGTGAGAGGAGGTAAAGATAGATATAGATGGAGGAGAGATACAGGAAAAGTTGAAGAAAAAAAGAGCATTGAGGCCAGAGAGAGATGAGGTAGAAATAGAGCTACGGTAGAGTGAGGGGATCAAGAGTGATAGAGATATCCTCTGGAACGGTAGACGTCCCCGAATAGCTCTTGCTTCTTTACGTAAAGACAAAAATCATTCTGGAGTACGTTTTCCAGATTTCAAACAGTATCACCGTGCTTTTTCTTTCAAGCAATCGATCCGTTGGTTTTCGTCTTCTCAGCCTCATTATCCCCCTGTATGGCTTAGCATGGAATCTTTTTTCATCTCTCCCTTCACCTTTCGCGAATTCTTATCTTTTACTTCTTCTCTAACCCGCTTTCGTTCACCTATTCTTTCGCATTCTCGCACTCTTCTCTCTCCTTACTTAACTTCTTTTTACCCATCACTCCTCTCCATACATGAGCAACCAATTTGGAATAATAACCTTCTAAAAATCCGTAACTGTACTATTTTTTGGAAAACCTGGCATTCTCGTGGAATTTGCTGGATTTCCCAACTTCTTAATCAAGGTACACCTCTCCCTTTCCAGGATCTTCAATCTCTTTTCTCTCTACCTGCTTCTGCTCGTTCGCAATACAATTCCCTTTCTCCTGCCTTGATCTCTTATCTTCACTCTCTTTAACCCACCAATGAGATTCCCATAGATCGTAGGCCCACATCCCTTTTGTTGGAGTCCTCTCCATCCGCATCCGCTCTATATAATTCTTTCCGTCTCATCACTAATAGATTGAAGTCCCGTGTTGAAATTGCGCGGGAGTCAGATTTTTCTCAGGATTGGCCTATACTTCTTTGGGATAAACTTTGGACTAAACTTCATAAGACCTCTAGAGCTGCTAACACTACCCAAACTTTGTTTTTCATTTTTCATAGAACTTTATTTACACCACTTGCCATGTCCCGCTTTTCACCAAACACTCCCTCTACATGTTGGTCCTGTCCTTGTCCTTCTGCTGATCTTAAACATATGTTGTTTGAATGCCCCCCTACTTCTCAGTTTTGGCACTCAGTCTGGCAGCAAATACAAAAGATTTTCCATCTTCAGGTCCCTTTCTCTCCATCTCTAGTATTTCTTGGCTCCCCCTCATCAGAGCTCCCTCTTTCCCCCAACCATTATCCTTTACTAGACCTTTTCATTGCTGTTGCCTTCCATATTATTACCTCAAACTGGAAACAGGCTACTAATATTTCATATCAGTCTTGGTGGAATGCAATCTGTTTTAATCATCGTTTGGACACCAATTATGTATCCCCCATCTCCCTAGCTATCAAACGTGATTTGATTTGGCTCCCTTTAACAACATACCTCTCTTCTGCTCCAGCCCATCCCTCTCCTGATCCTGATACAGTTGAAGTTCGCAAACCTCTGTGATTTTCTTATTCATATTTGTACCTTTTTCTTTACCTATTATGATTATTATATCTCATTTTCTTGTATATTATCCACTGCAATTATTATTCTTATGTTGTGCTCATATTTCTTCATGCTTGTAATGCTTACTTTTTATACCATGTATATTTTTCATTATACTGTTTATTTCATTCATTCATTGTAATTCTTCTCCCCCTCCTCCCTTCCCCTTATTTTATCCTTTTTCCTTAATAAATCAAACTTTAAAAAAAAGAGTGATAGAGATAGATGTAATCACAGTGATAGAGAGGGAGAAGGTAAAGTCAAGTGGTAGTTCCTCCATACGATTGGAGGAGTGTCAATCCCCCCCACACACTGCTGTGCTGAACGCTTGAAAAGTAAAATGGTAATAAAATGATGATATTACCATACTATTTTTCCAGCTTTCTGCCGAATGGAGAATGAGGCCGGGATGGGGCCAGAGCGTCATTGCTACTGATTGGCAGCAATGAGGAGTGGCCTCTTCAGTTAGAGTTGCGCAAAGTCTCCAATCCAGCTGTCTAAGACAGCTTGTTCGGAGAGCAGGCATGGGCTCCAGTGCCTTTCGGAATGCTGAGCCAGCCTGCTCTAGCCAATCCAGACACTTCACTAGTGCTGCTTCACAGCATAAGAGCAGCGTCTGGATTGGATAAGGTAGTTTGCTTTGGGCCGTCACCCGTGCTCAGCGGAGTCAGAGCCACGGACTGAAGAACAAGAGGACGTGCTGCAGGCTAAGGTAAGTGAAACTATTATTTTGCATTTGTTAAATGAGGTGCCTTCCTGACTTGCGCTATATTTTGATAGTGTGTTTGTTTAGCTGTGTTTCTGATTGTGACTGTATGTGTTTGTGTGTGTTTATGACCTTGCCTGTGTTAACGCGGGATTTCTGGTCTATTGTTATAGATCTAGATCCCAACTCAGGTCGACTGAACCGTTGGTACCTGTCATAGAGTAAAAGGCAATCCACTACTAGGTCAATCAATTAATGACTTACACCACCCTAAAGAACCACTTACTCTTAATAAGTTTAAAAGTTTATTACAAAGCCAAACTTAACTGGAGATACAAACATCTCAATATAAGGTTCAAAAGATATACGGGTATCAATACAAACATACATTTTCTAAATGCTCTTAGTCGGCAGAAGAATATTACCAAAACCAATTCAAAAATCATCAAAGTTGCAAGAATAGACACAAGCTGTAGCTTATGAGTCATTTACAGAAAGGAAAAAAAATCCAGATTAGACTGTCCCTACACTAGACTAAGTGACATCCCTACTTAACAAGATCTTAACCTAAAAAGGTGTCAGCAGTGGTGACTTCCAAAGAAGATCACACACTTCCCTTAGTCTTTGTTGCAAAACGATGTCTCGCCGTTCCCTATCTGCCTACCCATCCGCTCTCTTAGGTTCCTCAGACCATCTGCCTTAACTCCACCCAGGGGTGCTGTCCCTAATACAAAATCACATTTACAATAGAAACGCCCTTTAGAGACGCCCCTCACGTGGTGTTGGTTCTGGTATTTTCCATGCTGATACTCCTCTGGGCCTCGTCGTTAGCGTTGACCTTGCTTCTCAGGCACTTCTCCGGCAGGACGGTACCCCCCAGGAAATTCCTGAAGCCTCCTCCAGGCCTGTGCCTGGCGCCCTGAACAAAAGTCTGTTCATCACTCTCTTGATTGGAACCTCCTTGCACCTGCAAACAGACACTTGTGCAGTGGGCCCCAAATTCCGACCTCCACCATATCTTCTAAGTCGTAAACCATTGAACAGTTTCTGCAATTTAAGCTTAACGTGACATTCTCTTAACTAGCACATACAGATCAAAAGAAACGACTCTTGTCCATTCAGGCCTATTAGAATTACATGAACGGCCTGTGCACTCTGCAAACCTTTAATTTCTTAGTTTAAACAGTATTCTAACTTATTACACACAATGATTATATGAAACACTTCTATAAAACATATATTTCAGTTCTATGATCAGTAATATTTTGAATTATAACAACATTAAAATCCACCATCGCATGAGAGTGTAACAGCATCTTGTACTCTATGTGAACTGCCATGTGGCCTACACATTTCTACATTAGCAGAATTACATTTTCCCCTACAACAGCCACATAACATGAGGTTTCTACATCATTTTAATATCTCTACAAACATCTACATTAGTTCTTCACACGTGATATAAGTAGTCTATTTTAATTAAACACTCTTATATATTTTCTCTCTATAAATTCGACACTCTTATATAATGTTTACTAAACTAATACAACGTGCTTGTAAATATGGTGCACTTCTATATTTTCTTGATTTGTGCTCTCTCAATTCCCCCTTTGATGACTTTTAGTAGTCATCACCATCACAACACCATCCCTGAGGTATGGACTGAGTCAAACTGAAGTCGTTGCCGTAACCCCTCGTTTCATCATCTCTAGAGCCTTCAGACTCCTGTACTGATTATCCTGCATCGCAGTCAATCTCCTCTCCTGCTCTCTCATGGTTCTTTGCAACCTGTTGGATCTACACCATTGGTACAGCCGCACCAATTCCCACAAGGTGATTATACAGATCACTATTATGATGATAGGTTTCAGTATGTACCAAATGAAACTCTTTCCTAAGTTGGCAAACCAACCTCCAACTTTACCCATTCCTTGACCTACTTTCTCCCACACTGTTACCTTTGTCAAATCCTCAATTTCACGATGTATTTCAGTAATGTTCCGAATGTACTTTTCTAAAGGTTTTGAATTGTCTGGAATGTAAGTACAACATTCTTGGACCTTCAAAGCCTTACAGACTCCTCCCTCTTTGGCTAACAGAACATCTAGAGCAAGTCGGTTCTGAAGAACCATTGCCCTTATCGATTGCATCTCTCCCTCCACCAGCATTAATGATCTAGCAGTACTGGCGGACAACCTATCTACAACTGTTGCCAATCTCCAAATCATGACATCATTTAGTGCTATCCCTAAAATAGGAAACATAGCACCAAATACGTCTCCAACTACCTCCTCAGCGCTTACATCCCTTTTTCCTCTAGCTTGAGTTCCTCCCTCTATAATTTCCAAATCCTTAGCATGGTATATTTTGGCCAAATAACATGATCCATACCAATTATCTGGTAGTTTCACGTATGCATTTCTTCCACAGACAAAATATACATTTGGGATCACCTGCATTTCCTTCAAGAAGTCCTTAGAATAATATTCTAGTTGGAAAGCATGTTCACAACTTACTTTTCCCACAAACACATTCTCGTAATAGGTTTCACCCCTATGTATACACAGTTTCCCCTTTTTCTCTCGGTCTAAAGCTATTGGACCATTTGCTACCCTTTCTTTGGTGTGCCCTTTCTTCCTCGGTCCAATCTGTTTTCCATTGACCTGAAGCCTTTAAGATCTTCTGTCTCCGGTATCGATCATCCACTTGTCCTACAAACTTTTTCTCAATTTCTGACACTTTACAAGTCAAATTATTTCTTCTGGCGTGTGAAGTATCTAATGTTTTCCAAGGAAGGAAACATTTCTGTAATCTGTCTTCACTCTTATAATAATCCCACTTATTTAATGCTTGTAGTTCGGCACTTCTGGTAAAACAGCATCGAAGTTTGAAAATTAGTATTCAAACCCATCACGTTCATAGAATATACTAAGCAACAAACTACATGTGATTCCATAAGTCAATGGAAGATGATGATATCTGATACCTTCGTCTACAGAGGCTGGCAATTTCATGCAAACATAACAATTCTTGGCCTCCATAGCATCAATGTATTCATAAAGCAATTTAGCATATGCATTTGATTTAAAATTTCCCTCTGATTCATCTACATGTAACCTACGAGTCTCAGCTACTAGTAAAGCTTTGTCTTTCTCTGTATTGTTCCCCTTTTGACCAGCAGTAGTAGGTTTCTGTATCGATGCAATCTTCGCTTCCTTTGATGTTTTCCCTTCATTTTCATGTCCCACTACATAAGATATAGTAACTACTAAAACTATAAGAAAAATCACTCCCACTAAAAGTGTGCCTACTATACATTTGGCCCTGCGGTTCGGGTTGCCAACCTCCATGATCTCAAACAGTGTAGTTCCGGTTTTCTTTCACAGCACAATGTCTCTTTCCTTTGTACAATGTCTCTTTTCGAACCACACCTGGAAGCTGATAATCTTCTCCGCAAGATCAGTCTTTGTTTCTATAGCAACGGACAACCCTAGCCCTTCTCCGTCCACTAAATGGAAGTCCCTAGTTTCTTCTTCTTCCACTTGGCGCTAGGTTATCTCTCAATTTGTTTATTTACAAAGTCTTTTAGCAATCCAGAATTATACGCAATCCAGCGACTCTAACCACGCATTCTAATATTTCCAAACGAAGAAGGACCTCCCCAAGTATTGACCTTCTTGGACAACAAGTCGGGAAATCTATTCTGTTAAAAATCATGTCTCTTATTCCGCTCAGGTAAGGAGGATAGGGGATATTGAGTATCAGCAACCCTTCAACCTCCACTCCTGGTATCAGCAACACAATTTCCACTGTTATGATGGGGTCAGTACTGGTCAGGGTCACTTCCCTCACCCTCCCAGATCCCTGTACACTGGACATCTGCAGCGAGGTAGGTCCACTCAGGAGTAGCGTATCTTCGGCAAGGCACTCGCACTCTCCTCGATCTTCTCGGACCTTCCTGTTCCTGTCCTTGTGCACTTTCGTCCAGATCCGAGTCTTCAGATATAGGAGCAAGAGTTCTCTCTGGAGTTGACTTCAAGCTCGGCCTCTTTCTTCTTTCACTTGGCCAACTAGCTTCTCCACGCCTCGCTCTCCTATATCTCGTCCTCACACTCGGTTCTTGATCACTCTGGGCTTGATCTGTGTCTGAGCCGTATTCACAGCAACTTTCTCCTTCTGTGGCAACTTCAGTTTCACTGCCGTCCTGTCCTTCTTCTTCTTGTTCTGTAGCGCTCCCAACTTCTTCCGACACCCCCACAGCTTGACTGATCCCCTCTAGTGGTTCACCGTCTACAGCTGGATTTTCATCTGTGAGGGGAGCTGTTTCTTCCAGGGGTGCTGGAACTCTTCGAGTATGAGAAGCGTGGATCCAGTTTGGCAGCCCTCCACACTTCACAGCGGTATTCGTTGTCAGGATAACTTGATAGGGGCCCTTCCAACGCACATCTAGGCAGTTCTTCCGGACGTGCTTCTTCAGCAGAATCCAGTCACCTGGGCACAAGTCGTGACATAGATCTCTTGAAGATGGAACTTCAGCAGCCTGCACCTGAAGAGACACAGAATGAATGGCGTCAGACAGACCCTTGCAGTAATCCAGGATCAGATCATCCGTAATATTCAACAAAGCTGTAGTTGGTACAGACGGAAGTCTCATTGCCCTCCCCATTAAAACTTCATGTGGAGAGAGACCTGTCCTCCTGTCTGGTGTGCTACGCATACTCATGAGTACCAAAGGCAGAGCATCAGGCCAGCTTAAGGACGTCGATGAACATACTTTGGCTATTCGGGACTTGAGTGTGCCATTTATTTGCTCCACAATACCTGAAGCCTCTGGTCGATAGCTACAGTGCAACTTCTGATCAATGTTCAATGCAGAGCAAAGCATCTTCACAACTTCACTGTTGAAATGAGTTCCTCGATCTGATTCCAGGGAGGTCGGCACCCCGAAGCGCGGGATCAACTCTCTAAGCAACAACTTTGCTACTGTGAGTGTATCGCACCTGCGTGTAGGGTATGCTTCGACCCATCTGGAAAATATGCATACAACCACCAGAACATACCTGAGGCGGTTGCTTTTTGGCATCTCGATAAAATCTAATTGCATTCTGTTGAAAGGCCCCCCAGACCTCCCAATGTGACTCATTGTAACTGGTGTTCTTTTCCCTACATTCAATTGCTGACAAGTAACGCATCTCTTACACACTGCTTCTGCTGCAATCCTAAATTTAGGACAATACCAAGTCTGCCTAAATACCCTCAGCATGGCATCTCTTCCTAAGTGTACTGGACCATGTATCTGTCGTGCCATTGGACTCACTAATTCCTCAGGTAATACTGCCCTTCCTTCTGCTGAAACCCAGAAATCTATTTCACTTTTCACACACCCTGCTGTTTCCCAGGCCTTTTTCTCCGACTCAGGTGCATTCTCTTGCATGTTTTTCAAATCCTCCCAAGTATCTACTGTTTCTAGCATCATGTTTAACTCTGTCTTTTCCTGAGCCCCACCTACTTCCACCTCCGTGAAAGAATATCCTTGCTCCGCACAATAGTGGGCAACTTCGTCTGCGTATCTATTACCTTGTGACACAAAATCTGTATTTTTGGTGTGGGCTACGCATTTAACAATAGCAATTGCAGCTGGACCTTGTAATGCTTCTAACAACAGTCGCACAAATTCCCCATTTCGAATAGGCGAACCAGAGGAGGTCATGTAACCTCTCTGAGACCACAATTGCCCAAAATCATGAACTACACCGAAACCATATTGGCTATCGGTATAAATGGTGACTCTAATTTTGCTACCTGCTATACAGGCACGCGTCAATGCAATGATTTCTGCTACCTGAGCAGAGTGTACTCCTTCCAGGCAAGCGGCTTCCACAACTCCAGTAATGGTGCAAACAGCATAAGCTGCTCTCAACCGACCAGTATCGTCTCTTAAACATGAGCCATCAACAAAGAAAATTTCATCAGGGTCAACCAACGGCTCATCCACAATATCTGGTCTTGGCTTCGTGCATAGTTCAGTCACATCAAGGCAATCGTGGTCTTCACATTCTTCGCCTTCTATATCATTAGGAAGTGGCATCAATGTAGCAGGATTCAAAACAGAGCACCTCTTAAGGGTCACGTTCTCCGCAGCAAGTATAACTTGCTCGTAGCGCGTGAGCCTACTACTAGTCAAGTGCTGTGTCTTGGTCCTGGTCATTAACAGTTCTACAGAATGAGGTACATACACCACTAACTGGTGTCCCATGACAATATTTTCACACTGCTCAATCCTGACACCTGTTGCAGCAACGGATTTGAGACATCCGGGCAACGCTGCGGCTACCGGATCTAAAGTAGCCGAAAAGTATGCAACTGGTCTACGGGCATTTCCATGAATCTGTACCAAAACTGACAAAGCACAACCCTCTCTCTCGCAGCAGAAAAGTGAAAATGGTTTTTCATAGTCAGGCATCCCCAAAGCCGGAGCACGACACAAGTCCTCTCTCAGCTGTAGAAACGCCATCAAACAATCCTTGTCCCATGGTACCGGATCACTCACCTCCTTGTGCGTCAGTTTTTGTAAAGGTTTTGCTTTCAGTGAAAAGTTAGCTATCCACTGTCGACAATAACCAACCATTCCTAAGAACATCCTGACTTCTCTCTGTGTCGTAGGCGCGTTCATCTTCATTATCGCCTCTATCCTATCTGGTGACACCTTGCGCTTTCCCTTTTCTATCCAGTGACCCAAGTACTGTACTTCTGTCAAACAGTACTGCAATTTGTTCGGAGATACCTTGTGTCCATTTTCAGCTAAATGGTTCAGCAAGGCAATGGTATCTGTCTTGCAAGCTTCTTCAGTTCCTGACGCAACCAGGAGGTCATCTATGTACTGAACCAGAACCGAGTTCTGTGGCAGTACTAGACTTTCTAGATTTTTCTTCAACAGCTGGTTGAAAATTGATGGGCTTTCTGTGTACCCTTGTGGGATACGACACCATGTTAGAACGCGATTTTCCAGTTTAAAAGCAAAAAGGTACTGGCTCTCCTCATCTAATGGAATTGAAAAGAAAGCCTGACAAAGATCTATCACTGTGAACCACTCAGCTTGGAATGGTATCTGAAACAATATCACTGATGGATTCGGTACCACTGGACAACATGAAACAACTATGTTATTAATCTTTTGAAGATCTTGTACTATTCTAAATTTCCCACTAGGTTTCTGTAAACCCATAATCGGGGAGTTGCATGGACTTCCCACGATTTCCTTCAGTATCATAGAGTCGATTACGGGTTTTATTCCTGCAATCGTCTCCGGGGTCAATTTATATTGGGGCGTTCTTGGATATTCAGCATTTGGTTTTACCATAATCTTCACTGGTTCTACTCCTTTACTCAATCCTATCTCTTCTCCAGTAAAATCCCATACCTCTGATGACACTGCATCTCGTAAATCCCATGGGAGCTCTTCCACTGTCAGGGTAGGATACAGTTCTATGCACGTTCTCGAATTTGCAACTTTAAAGGTAGCATCATCGTCTGTAGTCTGTACCTCCACTCCCTGAGGTGTGCAGTATATTGTGCAGTTCAGTTTGCACAATAAGTCCCTTCCTAATAGACACACAGGACTAGAATCACATACCACAAACTGATGTTCATCAGTGTAGTTTCCTATTTTCACCGATACTGGTTCCGTCAAAGGGCTATTCATTCTCCTATTTGCAACTCCTACCACCTCAATCGTTTCCCCCGACATTGGTAGATCTGGAACCACTGCCGATCTCAAAGTTGATCGAGTAGCTCCAGTATCCACCAAGAATGTTGTAGGACACCCTGCCACTTCAGCCTCAACAAACGGTCCTCTTTGATCCACCTCTAGTACTGCCCCGAGAGTACAGTCCTCCTCTTTACTTACACTTCGTCCCGTCAATGGATCAACGTAGTATCGCTCTTCTTCACCTGTGAGACCTTTCCTCCTGTCGAAATCTTTGGTGGCTGTGGGAACTGAGCTCGTGGAGCTGAAGTCCCCCCTTTGGCCACCTTACCCTTTGTCACGGTCACCCTTTGAACTGGAACTTCCTGAACTTCCTCCTCTAGAACTTCTAGTTCTCCGTTTTCAGGGTTATAGGGACACTCGCGTCTCCAATGTCCCACCTGGTGACATTGGTGGCACTTTGTCGTTTTTTTCAATGTAGCAAAGTCTATACTAGGTCTCGGATTTTCCTCGTTGTCTTTATTCTGACTATTTAATTTTCCGTCCCATTGTCCCTGTTCCCTGTTGTTGCTGTCCTCCCTTTCCAGCTGACTGCATTTGCACCATCATCAGTTTCTCCTTTAGTTTTTTTGCTTTGGACTCTATTTCATCACTGCAATACCTTGCATATCTCAAAATTTCATCCAATGGTTTGTTTTGCCAACAAATTAAATGTTGCTGAATCATCAAACAAATATCAGGTCTCAACCCCAAAACGAACTTCGATACAAACTGTCCTATATCCTTGGGATCCATTACATCTAGTCCACTATATTGTTTGAACGTTTTCAGCAATCGTTCACTCATGAACTGTCTCCTTGGGTTCCTGTCTTGTTCGGTCTATTTTTACCCAATCTATGTCTTGTGGTGGCACCTTCTTCTTCAGCCATGTCATTACCCTATCATATTTTAACATTATTGTTTCTGACGGTCCATTAGTACGAGTATCCCTTTCTGGTTCTGCAGTTGGCCACTCGACACTAACCTTGCATGCTATCCACAAGTCTCCTGGGACCACAATGTCAAATAGGGTGTTCAAATCAATCCACAATACTTTTGAAATCTTGACAAACCTCTCTACCTGCTTGTACCACTCTACAGGATTTTCCCTTAACTTCGGAAATGAGTTTGTAAATGCAGCCAAATCTCCCCTACTCCAGGGCACGTGTACATAACTTCCATTCGCTATTTCTCGCAAAGGGAATGCCTCCATCTGCATTAGACTTCCCTCCGGAGACATCACATTCGCACTCCGTCTAACTGTTCCCTTTTTGGACCACCTCTCTTCCCATTTGTCCAGATCTCTCCATGCTCTTATTCCTGTGATCAGCTCCCTTATGTGTGTTTTTAATCCAGTTGTCCTCCTCTCATCTAAGTCCTGATCTGAATAATGCAACCTGTGGTTACCCTGTAATGCCTTGGTTCTGGACAAATCTACCATATACTTGTCTGCCAGTTCAGACAGTTTCTCATGAGTTGCTCTTGCCTTCCGAGTAATATCCTTTGCTATAAACAGCAGCTCATCTTGTTCGTACATGTCGATCCTTTCTAAAGACAATGTACCATCTATTATATCGTCCAGATCAGATCTTAAGCTGGTCACATCGAGTCTTTTGGCTTTTATTACAGCTTTCAATATGCCGTTTCTAGAGAGTCTATTTACATCTCTACCATCACAGCTCTGAGTCCTATGTCTAGGCTCAGACGAGTTATGGGGAGTCCTCCCATGCTCCCATCTCTCCAGGTCCCATGCAGTTCCGTCCTCTCTGGGTGTATGGTGAAACACTCCTCTATTTCCCATAGTCCCACATTTCCCATTCTGCCTGGTTTCTCTAGGTGCATGGTAAGACATTCCATTATTCCCCATGTCTTCACAATTCGCCTGTGACCTCTGATCACTCGACGCATGGCAAGATCCTTCACTGTTCCCAGTGTTCCCACGATTCCAGTGCTGTACGTTATCATTAGGTGCGTGGTGAGTGCACCTAAACCTATCTCTGTATTCTTGGGTCCTTTGGTCTCCCTCACTTTGAATGAGACGAGATGTCTCTCCACACTCCGTACTTCTGCCTTTTTGCTCCTGCCCATTTCCACCGTCAATATGACGTGTAACTCCTCTACTCTCCTGACTTTTACCGTCCCACTCCTGACTGCTTTCGCTAGCCCCGCAGTGAGATAATGTCCCTTTTCCTTGACTTCCCCATTCTGCTTCTGCTCTTGACCTGCACCTCTGTACTTCTGTGGACCCATCCCATTCCCTCAAGTCAGCCCTCAACTCTTTATAGGATTTCGGCCGTGGTCCCCTCAGGTCCATCGGTCCTCTTTGACCCCCCTGTTCTGTTACGGGACCCACTGCTGAATCCAATGGGGTGCTCCACGTTATCGTTCCTGGTAATTGTCTCCAGGCATTTGTCGTGTTATTCCTCCTTTCCATCTCCACTCTCTCTCTCTAACCGTACCTGTTCTTCCTCTCTTCCTTTCTCCGGGTGATAAACCGACACTATAGGACCTATGGTAACGGGTACTTGAAGAGCATCTGGCAATCCATAAGACTCAACCCTCTCAGTTGCTGGCATCTTCTGCACCACAACCCTTCCGACCACTCTCTGTACAGGACTATGTTGAGGTGTCTCCTCACCTTTGGTAGGTACCCAATCCGTTATAGGGAGTGGCATGTTCTCTTCTATGTCAACCCTATTTTGCTTTGGGAGTTCAGTACCTTCTATCTCCCTATTGTCCGGAGGCGGTCTATCTATCAATAACCTATTTATTAGGTTATCCTCCGACTCGCTCTCTTCATCTTCTTCTATTGGTCTCTTTTCTCCTGTAACCTCTCTCACTGGGTACAACTTATCCACTTCAATCTTCTGTACCCTCCATCTCTTAGCCTCCGCATCCCATTTGGCATCTTGCACTGCCCTTACTGATCGCCGTACCCTTTCTTGGCGTCTGTTCTGACTCCTGTCGTGCGCCGCCCTAATCCATGCATTAAGGGCCTCAAACTGTGTTGGTCTAGGCAAAGGTCTCAATGAGGACATAACTGCTTTCAGTTGATGCAACACTTCTAGTCTAAACGTTCCGTATTTCGGAAAAGTCAGTTCCTCATTCCCCTCTGTAATCTTACTCCAAGCATCCAGCCACAGTATAGTATGTAACCCAAGATTCGATGCCATATAGTGAGCTGGTGTACCCTCCGGCGGTGCCTCTTCCCCGTAATAAGATTCTCTTCTTTTTCTCTTAAAAATCCCTCTCAAACATTTAAAACACTTCATGTTCAAAATTTATGAATTTCTATTTTCTCCGCGTTCGTTTACTTCCTGATGACAATCCACCAATCTCAGCGCGGTTTTCGCTAACTGGCCTATCACAGCGCGGCTCTTCGCTGACGTCACACCAACCGCCCTATCACAGCGCGGCTTCACACCAACCGGCCTATCACAGCGCGGCTCCCGCTGACGTCACTCGTCTCCCCTTCGCAGCAGTTCCCCTCCTTTCTCCGCTCGTCTCCCGATCATGCATGCGTCCCATTCATACTCTGAAAAATGATTACTTCCGTCCAAGCGATCACTTTCCTTGACTGTACGCCCACAGTCTAACTGTAATTGTCACCTTAACTGACGAAATGTCTTTCCGTTGGTCTAGACAATCGCCTTCTCTGATAGGTTACTTGCACACGGTAACTTTCGACCTGCGTCCGTTACCCACACACTCACTCTTGCATTCCCCCTATCTCGGTCCTGCGGGCGATCAATGGTACCTCATGACCCCCTTCACTGGTCGATAACTACTCTGGATGTTCGATACACCCGAACCACTTAAGCTCTTCCCTGAACTTAAGATTTTCACCAGTTCACCAGTTCCCCCGTTTCCCAGGTTACCAGTTTACCAGTCTGCCAGGTTGCGCGCGCTCACAACCCTCTCTCATTCACACTACAGGCATTCAACTCCGCATGACATTACAATACAGATACAACACAAAACACCGCAATCTGTCCACGCATGACCCTTGTTATACTCACTCTCGTCCGATTCTGCTGCTTTTCTCTCGCGCCGTCAGCACCCTCTTCGGCAGGCCACCTCTCGATCTCTAGGGACCTTGGGGTAAACTTAACCTAGTCTAGATCACCTTCCTCAAGAAGGTACCCATCCTCACTCTGCTACCAACTGTTAACGCGGGATTTCTGGTCTATTGTTATAGATCTAGATCCCAACTCAGGTCGACTGAACCGTTGGTACCTGTCATAGAGTAAAAGGCAATCCACTACTAGGTCAATCAATTAATGACTTACACCACCCTAAAGAACCACTTACTCTTAATAAGTTTAAAAGTTTATTACAAAGCCAAACTTAACTGGAGATACAAACATCTCAATATAAGGTTCAAAAGATATACGGGTATCAATACAAACATACATTTTCTAAATGCTCTTAGTCGGCAGAAGAATATTACCAAAACCAATTCAAAAATCATCAAAGTTGCAAGAATAGACACAAGCTGTAGCTTATGAGTCATTTACAGAAAGGAAAAAAATCCAGATTAGACTGTCCCTACACTAGACTAAGTGACATCCCTACTTAACAAGATCTTAACCTAAAAAGGAGTCAGCAGTGGTGACTTCCAAAGAAGATCACACACTTCCCTTAGTCTTTGTTGCAAAACGATGTCTCGCAGCTCCCTATCTGCCTACCCATCCGCTCTTTTAGGTTCCTCAGACCATCTGCCTTAACTCCACCCAGGGGTGCTGTCCCTAATACAAAATCACATTAACAATAGAAACGCCCTTTAGAGACGCCCCTCACGTGGTGTTGGTTCTGGTATTTTCCATGTTGATACTCCTCTGGGCCTCATCGTTAGCGTTGACCTTGCTTCTCAGGCCCTTCTCCGGCAGGACGGTACCCCCCAGGAAATTCCTGAAGCCTCCTCCAGGCCTGTGCCTGGCGCCCTGAACAAAAGTCTATTCATCACTCTCTTGATTGGAACCTCCTCGCACCTGCAAACAGACACTTGTGCAGTGGGCCCCAAATTCCGACCTCCACCATATCTTCTAAGTCGTAAACCATTGAACAGTTTCTGCAATTTAAGCTTAACGTGACATTCTCTTAACTAGCACATACAGATCAAAAGAAACGACTCTTGTCCATTCAGGCCTATTAGAATTACATGAACGGCCTGTGCACTCTGCAAACCTTTAATTTCTTAGTTTAAACAGTATTCTAACTTATTACACACAATGATTATATGAAACACTTCTATAAAACATATATTTCAGTTCTATGATCAGTAATACTTTGAATTATAACAACATTAAAATCCACCATCGCATGAGAGTTTAACAGCCTCTTGTACTCTATGTGAACTGCCATGTGGCCGACACATTTCTACATTAGCAGAATTACATTTTCCCCTACAACAGCCACATAACATGAGGTTTCTACATCATTTTAATATCTCTACAAACATCTACATTAGTTCTTCACATGTGATATAAGTAGTCTATTTTAATTAAACACTCTTATATATTTTCTCTCTATAAATTCGACACTCTTATATAATGTTTACTAAACTAATACAACATGCTTGTAAATATGGTGCACTTCTATATTTTCTTGATTTGTGCTCTCTCACCTGTCTGCCCCACCATTTTTGTATGCCAACAGCTGCCACAGGGAAAGTCATGAGCGGGATGTAGCAAGAGGAGAGGTTGAGTAAGGTATATTGGATATATTGAGAGAGAGGTAAGGAAGGCAAAGGTGAGTTACGGAACTGTGAAAAAGACAGAGGATAAAGGTACATAGAGAAGTAAAGAGAGAGAGAGAGAGAGAGGGGTATGATAGGTAACGTTTGGTAGGGTAAGGAGAGAGAAATCACACAAAGATTATCTTTCATTTCAATTGCCACCAACTGCCTGAGAATGCAATGGTTAAACATGCACATCAAGGGCCAGATTTACTATTATTTAGTGCAACACAATGCAGAAACAGAATTGCTGTGATGTGATGCGCTGCTCAAGAGGGAGAAAGCAGCAAAGAGCCTAATTTAGTAAAATCTGGCCTGCTTCTGCTCACTACCCCTTCACTGGCTCACAAACGGGCTGCAGAGTGACATGGACAACTATTGCACCATAGTGCATAGGTTGTGTGTGCCATGGACCTTAGGGTTTGTACTGGGAGCATACTCTTTGAGTACAAAATCCTGTGTCTAGACACATTCTGAAACATTCCACACATTGTAAGTGTGCTTAATTACAGTGCAGCATGCTTGCAAGGTGACGAACATTTCAGTGCTTAATTTGAGCCGGTGGTTGCTGGTGCTCAGCACTGGCACTTAATTACCAGAACCTGCACATATAACAGCTGCCACATGGTGGCGCTGTTTGTAAAATTTTAAGATGAGCAGGAAAACAGTTGTTTCTTAATTCAATATACATTAAAAACAATAAATACCTACAACCCAAGCATTCTTAAAACTTTTGCGGCCTTGGACAGTCTGAATTGTCACACTTTTAGCAGTGTAATGGTTACTAGTTGTGTAAGTACAGTGGTCATGTGTGGTGCAAACTGCAGTTGCATCCTGACGAGGCATTTATTTTTTTTACAAATTAAGCACTGTGAGAAATGAGAGCATTTTTTCATGTTAGCGCCTGCTTCAGGGAGGCATTTTTTTAATGTAAAGCCTAGTCTAGCCATCTTAGTAGATGCCGTTTGTATAAAAAACTACAGGTGCCTGCGGTAATTCACCCAAATTACACCTAAGTAACGCCACCTTAACACAAAGTAGTGCAAAGTGCTATTTGAACTGAGAAAAGGGCACCTTTCAAGAAGAGCACAGTACCTTTTGCACTAGAAAATAATGCCCTTTCAAGAGTTTGCAGCACACATGGCCAACTTTTTAGATAGCCCGAGCGCAGATGGGCCTTGCCCCACGGTAAATAAGGGTTAATGGTCATGAACGGTACCCAGGCACTGACTGGCCAACTGATGGGTGCCCAAAGCATGCCCGCTGAAGCTTCATTCAGTCCAGTAAGGCTCAGCTGCATTTCTGGAAGAAAGCTTTGCTATGCATTTGTAGCAGGTCTTCCGTCAGCAAAGCCTGCTCTCCGTCTCTCCTGAAATGAATGAAGAAGGGTGCAGATCTGGGACACATGGGCTCCATCCGTCTTGCAGCGTTCATCAAAAATCTTTCGACACTGCTGAAATCGCAGTATCTCTATGTTCCTCTGAACCTCACTGGGGAAAAATTGAAACATTGCGCGTTTTGTAGTTCGTAACAAGGAAATCATGAGGCATATTATCAAGAAAGGGCGTTACATTATCGCCGCTTTTATCGGCAGGAAACTGCTGATAAAGCGGCGATAATGGGCTTGATAATATGCTCTATGAATTCCAATCGAAGCCCATGTTAGATGTCTTCACATCTAACATGGACTTCGATTGGAATTCATAGAGCATATTATCAAGCCCATTATCGCCTAAAAGCGGCGATAATGTAACCCCCTTACTTGATAATATGGCCCTCAATTTTTTTTTTTAACGAGGGCCATTACATGTTGGGTCATACTCCCCATCCTATTCCTTACACCACGAGGCATCGTGTCTCAATAACAGGTCTCTCCTTTCAGTAAAACATTCTCTAATACAGCTCCTCCCCTTGGCCTCTGACATCTACTCCTAAAAAGAGTCCTAACACATCACTTCCTGTGAGCGACAAGCCAACCTCTCCAGTAGAAAGGCAAACCAAACAACCACGTGGGAAGGAGGGGAAATGAAGGCATGGGATGAGGAAGATGGAGATAATCATGGAGACAAATAATGAAGATTACTGATTGTTGAGCATGCTATTATCTTCTGGTACTGCTGCCTCGTCTCCTTCATTACACCGCAAGGATGTACCAAGGGGCATATTAGCAAGGGCTCACTAATGAGATGCAAAGAAGGCGTGACTGTGAAAACAACACATGTTAATATCGTGAAGGCAGCTTTGCGATATTAACAAGGAGGTGCAGCGATAAAAAAAATCGCGCTACCTCAGCCTTAACTCAGGAATTTAACGTCTGTTAAATTCCTGACTAAGGCATACTTTTAATTGGAGATGGATTATGCTGATACGACCACAGGCTTGTATCAGCAATGTTATCGCTGTTTTCAATGGAACATCGCTGGAAAACCAGCGATGTTCCATTGAAAACACCGCTATCGCTGAAATATTATCGCCATAGCGCTATACGTTGTAAATATAGCGCTATCATGGCGATAATATTCAGTGATAGCCAGCGATAATATTTCTATCGCTGTGTACGGCCAGCGATAATTATCGCTGGCCGTTGATAATATGCCCCCAAGTTTGTAGACTAAAGAAGAGATTTTGTTCACCAAAACACCATGTGAGAACTCAATATTGCAAGCAAGTGTATTTTAATGAATAAAATAGGAGAGAAAAAGCATCTAGCAAATTCAATCTTAGGAAACAGAAGACAGCACCCTTGAGTCAAACTGCAATTTTATAGGCAAGGCAGAAGGCTAGCATTATGCATTAACTTTTCTGAGCAGCAGACACTTTAAAAATCCACAAAGAAGAACATCCAATGAACACACAATGAGTTCCATATAAACCCCTTGTCTATTCTCTTCCTCTTTTCTTTGCCACTTCTGAGTAGATAAGTACTTCCTTTGTTGTATTTTGAAATGCCATACTGTTGTTTGTTGGGTATGAATTAAGGATGAATGTGTTTTGATGTGTTTTGGAAACACAATTTATGGGCCGGAATGAATGTTTCAAAAGGTACCAGAATTAATGTTTATAGAAAAATTAGCATAAGTACGAATTTGATTTGCAACAGTTGTTTTAGACATATTCTAGTGTGCAGAGGCAAGTGAAACACGTTGTTTGTTAAAGAAATTAATACAAGAGTGGTTAAACATAAGTGCTTGTGCTCGGAACTGCATTTTTGAATTTTAAAGTGAGCACCACTACATGCAGTGCTCATGCTCTTACCTGCATGTGAGGAAGTGGTGTAAAGGCAGTTGCCTTCGATCCTGGCTTCAGTTGTGGCAGTCATCTTTAGTTTGAGCTGTTCACAACTGTATGTGACAACATAGTGCTGTCACGCTGTATTTTGTTCTAGCGATTGTTGAGCTTTTTTTAATTAAAAGTGACGTATTCTGCGTGAAAACAGCGATGCGTCACTTTTCATTGCGCCCTCCTTGCAACACCAATGATGAGTCATATTTACAGTACATCATTGCGCAAGAAGTTACAGATACGTCAGTATTTCTGACGTATCTGTATGGCGCAAAAGTTACGCAATGCTGGAGTGTGTCATAAAAGTGATGCAACTCCAGCAATGTAACCTTTCACATGGGGCAGGCCCCATGTGAAAGGGCCTGCGTCAGTCTTACGCCTGCTGTGAGTCAGGCGTAAGAAATTGACGCATTTGTGTCCTAGAAGTGGCGCGGTGAAATCACAAGATTTCACTGCGTCACTTCTACGAACCTTTCTTGCGTCAATACACCCCCCTTGCATACATTATACCTGGCGCAGGTATAATGTGGCGCAGGGGTTTACAAAGTGACGCATCTAGGTAGATGCGTCACTTTGTAAATATGGCCCAACAAGGCGCACTTTTTACGCCACTGGTGCGTCACAAAAAGTGACGCATAGGCGGCCTAAAAGTGACGCACAGCCTCATAAATGAGGCCCCTTGGTTTTAAAGGTGATTGTGCAGGTTAGAGCGTTGCTAGGGGTTTATGATAGAGGCACGCATGGCTATACCACGCGTGCCTCTATCATGCAGCCGGAACACAAATGCATCTTAACCACACATTCCTTTACCATGCATGCCTTTACCATGCAATTTCATGGTAAAGGCATGAATGGTAAAGGGGTATGCATGGCTAAGGTCGCGTAACCCCTCCCCCACCCTAAGCTATAAACCACCTACCTGCCCCCTGCCCTGAGGTCCAAATACCCCTCCCACCCCCCATGCTGTCCCTAACCCTTACTATACACTACCCCAACTCCCTCCCACCAATACTGTCTCTAAAACTACCCCAAACCCTTCTACTGCCCTTAGGCCTAAAACCCAAACCCCTATTTTAAAAAACTACCCGACCCACCCGAGCCTTAAAAAAACTATCCCACCCTCCCCATGGCCCTAAAAACTACCCAACTATCCATTCCCCTCCACCCACCCTGAGGCCTAAAACCTTGTCCCTTAACATACACTAACCCGACCCCCTACCACCTCCGTGTGCTGAGTCTAAAACTACCCAAACCCCTTCCACTGCCCTTAGGCCTAATAACCTAACCCCTAATAAAAAAAACTACCCCAACTCTCCCCAGCCCTGAAAGCTACCCGACCCCCAGCCCTGAAAATGACCTCAGACCCCCCTCCCCAGTCCTGAAAACAGCCTGTGCCACCCCCCAGCCCTGAAACGCCTAAACCTCCCCCAAGTCCTGAAAACGCCCTTGAACGGCCTTCAAAACGTCCCGACCCCCAGTCCTGAAAACGATCCTGACACCCCCAGCCCTGAAAACAACCGACCCCCCTGGCCCTGAAAACAACTCTCCCAACCCATACAAACTACCCCACGAAACCCAGCCCCAGCCCCATTTACCTCACTGTGTCCTCTTTTCCTGGTATCTTTCTGCTTCCGCCGAACTGCAGGCAGCAGCTAGACCGCGTATTGCCTTAACCACAGCTATGCGTGGTTAAGGCACGCATGGTAGGGCTTGCGTAGTCAGAGCACAAGTGGCTCTGCCTGGGTTATTCCGACTGTTTTACATTGCTAGGAGATGCAGGGAAAAGGCAATTGCGCAGTTGAAAGGGATCAGCTGTTTGTGAGAAAAGGTGCACTATATGTGAAGGGTAACACTTCAAATAAGAGGTTTTTAAAAGGCAAATTAAGACCGGACTAAATTCTCACGCAATACAGCGCAGTGGCAAAAATGCTGCTCTGCATTGCATGAGAAGGAGAGAGCATGAGAGTGCCATATATACAGAACTATGGCTCTCTCCTTCCCTCTTCCTAGGGCCGGCACAGAATTTTGCTGCCAAATGCGATGCACACCATTGCACCATAGTGCAATGGTGTGTGTGTGAGTCCAGCATAGGTTTTGTCCTGGCAGAGTACCCTATCAGTACAAAACACTATGCTTAGACACCTTTTAAAACTTTTCCTACTTTGTATGTGTTCTCTGTAGTGCAGCACACGTGCAAAGTTGGAAAAGGAAGGAGAAATGAAAATCTACTTTTAATGTCTGCTTTCAAATTTTTGATGCAAAACCCCAACTTTTTGGTAGATAGGGTTTTGTGTCAAAAAGCATTGGAACGCCCTTGTAACACCCCCTTGATGCTGCTTTGTGCTACCTTTAGGCAATTTCCAGTTCAAAACAAGTTTTTGTGAGAGAAACTAAATAACAAAAACACTTTTTGTGCTGGTTTGTGTCACTTTTGTGATGCAAACACAGCTCACAGTGTTGGTAAATCTTAGAGTGAAGCATTTAGGGGCAGATTTATGATAACTGGCGCATCCCTAGGGATGCACCAGTTATTTTGCGCCGTAGCTCCGCCACCCATGGTGCGCCGCATTTACAATGCGGCGCACCATGGTGCAAAAACGGCACAGATGCGTGACGCATCTGTGCCGTAAAGGTGGCGCATTGCTGGAAATGCGTTGCAAGCGCGACGCAGCTCCAGCAAGGCTCGGGGGTGCCCTATCTGTCCAATGCTGCGTCAAGCCTTACGCCTGCTTCAAGCAGGCGCAGGGTTTTTACGCAGCATTGGCCTGAAAGTGACTGAGTGAAATCTTATAGATTTCACTCAGCCACTTTTGCGAGGCGCACCTGCCCCGGAACGCCCACCCTGCGCCGGAACGCCCACATGTGGCGCAGGGCTTTACAACGTGACGCATCTGCCTAGATGCGTCACGTTGTAAATTGGTCGTAGGGATGCGCCACGTTTACGCCTCAGTTGCGTGACGCAAACGTGGCGCATTAGCAACATAAATCTGCCCCTAAGTCTTTGTTGTGAAAAAAGAAAAAAAATAGTAATTGTAATTTAATGAATATAACTATGTCATATCAGGGGATCACGAGTGATATGTTCCAGAAAGGTAAAATAAGGAGGATTAAAAGTAGAGAACGCAAAGAGAATGTACTAGAGACAGTTACATGAAGGGTTAAAAGGGTTCAATGTAGATGAAGTGTAATGCTGGTCATACAGGAAGATAGCGAAGCGATGCTGATGTCGGTGGACCTGGAGAGAGCCTTCGACGCGGTCCGATGGGATTTCCTGTTTGCAGTAATGCAACAGATGGGCTTGGGAGAGGGCTGAATCA
Organism: Lissotriton helveticus; assembly: GCF_964261635.1. NCBI lineage: Eukaryota > Metazoa > Chordata > Amphibia > Caudata > Salamandridae > Lissotriton > Lissotriton helveticus. The sequence continues at coordinate 310,398,838 of NC_136061.1, forward strand.
AATGAGTCAGGTTACTATACATGGCCCCAACGGCGACAGTCAGAATAGGGACCACACTATCACTGCAATACAAGATCCATACAGGAACCAGGCAGAGGTGTCCCCGCTCCTGTTTGCTCTAGTAATCAACCCACTCGCAGAACGATTCAGGCAGGTAGGTTGTGGCCGGGGGGCTGGAGGTAGAAGGTCGAGAGCATATAATCTCGTTATATGCTGACGATATACTCCTTTATTTTAGAGACGGAGTAGTGGGCATCCCTGAAGCTATGGAACAATTACAACATTTTGAATCCGTTTCAGGCCTCTGGGTTAACAAAGCCAAAATGCACATATATCCTCTTCATCGGGGACTGTAGAAGACCTCAGAGCTGCCACCAGATCTGACCTGGTCTCCTGTATCCTTTAAGTACTTGGGATACAGATATTCCATGCGACAGAAGACTTGCGAGCTAGTAATCTGGGAGAAGCATTACGCTGAAAGCTTGTGTCCCCTTTTGGAGGTCACTGAAACTACCCATTATAGACCGCAAAGCGATCTCTAAAATGGTGATGCAACCGAGGCTGCTATACTACTTTACAAATAGGTCAATATAGATCTCGGCATCCTGGTTTAAGCAACTAGATATCCTGCTGCAAGACTTAATTTGGGACTGGAATAGACACAGGGTATCACTAGCAACACCCCGATAGAATAGGGAGACCTTGGGGTTCCACATTTTGAAATATATTTCTTAGCGTCACAGCTCCAGTGGATTGAGCTGTGACTAGTTGGGGTTAACCAGGATGAAATAAGACAGGCAGGTCAGAGAATTCAAATAGACAATACCATACAGAAAGAGCACTAATAGTGCTCCTGTTGCAGGGATTCTGCTCAGACACAAAACTGTGCACAGAGACTCAGGACCTCAGTGAATTAGGGTGTGCCAAAAATGTACCTTAGTACCCAAAATCCCCTACCAGACTAGCATCAGTGTCTCATTAGCTATTCGTCCTATAGCAAAGTTACCAATGATTAGACAACCCAGAACATGCGACTTGGGATACCTCAGGTAAGGTGGGAAACATGAGCACTCTTTCGTTATACTCTTATACCAGTCCAGAACAGGGAGTAAAGGGAGACACAAGCAAGTTTAAAATGTTTATTTTAACGCCGTGATCTCAGGTGCAGCATCTTAACTAATACAAGCAGACATATGATAAGAAATAAGATTGTCAGCATAGTTACTAGTCCATAAAATACAAAGGGAGAAATCATGTTATAATGCTAAATGGAAACAGGTTAAATATATACCTATATTTCACCCTCCCTTGCTAGTAGGTTATTTTATAACTAAAGAAGGTCTCTTAGGCTTGCTTAAGTGACCCCATACCTCAAAGATTAGCAGGAGTGAATCACATCGAGTTCTGCACAAGCTCTCAGCATACGAAAGTTCTCCAAGTTTGTTCAATCGTGCCTACACAGTCTATTATTAAAGGCGCCAGTATCTGAGTTGGCCACCGCTGCATATATGTTATGGCTAGAACGTGCGCTGATCAGTTCGAACAACAGCAACAGTGTTGATACAATCTTGAGGGCCTCGGCACTCACTGTTTAGACTAAGTTTATGAAGTAAGTCTAGCAATGTAGGAAAACAAGTTATTCTCATGTGAAGCAAAACACTCAGCCTAACTCTATACAATAGTTAACGTGTGTGCCGTGTGCAAAGGACAGCAAAAGGTAAAATGGTGTTTAAACTTCTAATAAGCTCATGCTAACTTAACACTGAATAAATGCAAGGCTCAGCCCCACTACACTCCTTCTGCATGGTATATTGTTAGTGGTTTAACGGTGAGCCACAGGAAGTTGAGCACAGTATTCACATATTTTCAGAATGACTGAATTGGTAGAACATTTCACGGTGCACACAGGTCTTTTTCCCTCATCATGAAGGAAGTTTTTAATTCAAATAGACCTCTTGATGGCGAAAGTACTTAACCCCACAGCGGTGATCCCCAAGCCGGGAATACTGTTGGCAACGGCATTAAAATGCCGGCGCAGATGTATGGTAAAAACCTGGGGTACGACTTTGTATGCACCATCATTACCCTTAGCAGAATTACCACTTGGAGACCCTCTCACATACTTTATCCAAAAGCAGCTGTTTGGATGGAGGCGGGAATACTTACAGTAGGAGACTGCTACCAACAGGGCGCATTGATCCCAATTGAAGACCTAATGGACTACCAAGCCAGTTCCTCAGATATGAAGCACTGTCACAATCATTTTGAGAATTATGGGGAATGGAAGGGGTCGAACTTGCAACACACAGCACTTTACAACTGGTGGTGACTATGGGGGACATGAAACACTTAGTGGACTGGTTTTACAAGTCTCTTGCGGACATGACCAGAATTCCCCTAAGTATATTACGGAGCAGATGGGAGAAAGCCCTTCAACGAGAGCTATCAGATTCAGAATGGCGGAAAATACTAGCCTTTCCCCAAAAAGATCTCTAGAAATATTAGACTAAAATATACTCAATATAACTACAGGCACATGATCTACATTACACCACACAGATTGCAGGTTGCCTATGGCGGACACCCTTGTGCCTGTCCAAGACATGGGCACATGGATACAGTTTTTGTACATATGATATGGGAGTGTATAAGTCTGCGACCATATTGGTCCAGGATATTGTCCGCCTTAGACCTTGCCCTATGGCAAACTCCCCCCCCCCACACACACACACTTGAGGCATGAATTCTGGGGCTGTACCCGAGGCCAAACTCCAAGAAAGTAGGCACCAGATTTTTAGATTTGGTGTTAGGATTGGCCAACAGAGCCTCTGGTTAAGACATGGAAGGCAGACATAACACAATGGCCCAGAGCTGAGGAACGAGCATTGATAAGAGAAGAGACCGGCGGGTTAAGCTTCGTCCAATTGCAGATATGTGGTCATTAGTACTAACAATGTGGGAACACCAAGAACAGAATGACAGCAATGAGCCACTAATAAACACAAATAAAACAGACGACATAGATAGCGAAGTACAACCATGCCCAGCAGATGTAACGCCAGCTAGTGAAATGGAAGGGAATAAATGCACGAGATTAGGAATGCTGGAAATCCGCCAAAAGAAAACACGCTGACAAATTGACTCCACCCAGCTAGCTAAACCACCCCGAACGCATGTAATCTAGCAGCTGAGACTCATCAAACTGCTGGACACTCCTGACACGCCCACATCCCCAATAGACTCAACATAATACTCCATTCGAAGTTCTTCTCTCCCCTATTTTCTTTTTTTTTCTTATCTCCTTTCACTTTGTTGTTTAATAAAGTTCAGAGGTGTATGTGGATTGAAGAAACAATATTGAAATTTTATGTACGACATTACTCTACCCCCTTAAATAACGAATGTACTCCTTGAAACTTTGAGATACGTTAAGTTACATTTTCATATACAGAGATGAAGGGGCAGATTTATGAAGGCCTTGCGCCGCCGGTGCGTCACTTTATTTGACGCAACGGCGGCGCAAACAATGCGCCCTATTTACAACGTTATTTACAACAAGGGGTGGTGATGGTGGAGTCTCTGAATTAAGCAGAATACTCTCACCCAGTCAAGAGATCAGGGCTAGATCCAACACCGTTTTTTAGCTCATTGCACCATCCCAGTTTCAGAACCTGGCTGTATGCAAATTAGTCTGTCCCTGGCCCAGTGCATCATGGGAACAGGGCAGATCAGACTACAAAAGCCAATTCTTACACTGGGAAGAAAACAAGCTTCCGGGGACCGGTTTCTGGCATTTCAGCCGTCTTCGGCCCGGCTTGCTTGAATCCTGATGGTGCAATGAGCAAGGGACTCACATCTGAGTATACCCTTCCACGCTTAGGGTGGACAAAATTATTTACAACAAGGGGTGGTGATGGACAGAGTCTCTGAATTAAGCAGAATACTCTCACCCAGTCAAGAGATCAGGGCTAGATCCAACACCGTTTTTTAGCTCATTGCACCATCCCAGTTTCAGAACCTGGCTGTATGCAAATTAGTCTGTCCCTGGCCCAGTGCATCATGGGAACAGGGCAGACCAGACTACAAAAGCCAATTCTTACACTGGGAAGGAAACAAGCTTCCGGGGACCGGTTTCTGGCATTTCAGCCGTCTTCGGCCCGGCTTGCTTGAATCCTGATGGTGCAATGAGCAAGGGACTCACATCTGAGTATACCCTTCCACGCTTAGGGTGGACAAAATTATTTACAACAAGGGGTGGTGATGGACAGAGTCTCTGAATTAAGCAGAATACTCTCACCCAGTCAAGAGATCAGGGCTAGATCCAACACCGTTTTTTAGCTCATTGCACCATCCCAGTTTCAGAACCTGGCTGTATGCAAATTAGTCTGTCCCTGGCCCAGTGCATCATGGGAACAGGGCAGACCAGACTACAAAAGCCAATTCTTACACTGGGAAGGAAACAAGCTTCTGGGGGCCGGTTTCTGGCATTTCAGCCGTCTTCGGCCCGGCTTGCTTGAATCCTGATGGTGCAATGAGCAAGGGACTCACATCTGAGTATACCCTTCCACGCTTAGGGTGGACAAAATTATTTACAACAAGGGGTGGTGATGGACAGAGTCTCTGAATTAAGCAGAATACTCTCACCCAGTCAAGAGATCAGGGCTAGATCCAACACCACCCCTTGCTGTAAATTATTTTGTCCACCCTAAGCGTGGAAGGGTATACTCAGACATGAGTCCCTTGCTCATTGCACCATCAGGATTCAAGCAAGCCGGGCCGAAGACGGCTGTAATGCCAGAAACCGGTCCCCGGAAGCTTGTTTCCTTCCCAGTGTAAGAATTGGCTTTTGTAGTTTGGTTTGTCCTGTTCCCATCATGCACTGGGACAGGAACAGACTAATTTGCATACAGCCAGGTTCTGAAACTGGGATGGTGCAATGAACTAAAAAATGGTGTTGGATCTAGCCCTGATCTTTGGACTGGGTGAGAGTATTCTGCTTAATTCAGAGACTCTGTCCCTCACCACCCCTTGTTGTAAATTATTTTGTCCACCCTAAGCGTGGAAGGGTATACTCAGACATGAGTCCCTTGCTCATTGCACCATCAGGATTCAAGCAAGCCGGGCCGAAGACGGCTGTAATGCCAGAAACCGGTCCCCGGAAGCTTGTTTCCTTCCCAGTGTAAGAATTGGCTTTTGTAGTTTGGTTTGTCCTGTTCCCATCATGCACTGGGACAGGAACAGACTAATTTGCATACAGCCAGGTTCTGAAACTGGGATGGTGCAATGAGCTAAAAAAACGGTGTTGGATCTAGCCCTGATCTTTGGACTGGGTGAGAGTATTCTGCTTAATTCAGAGACTCTGTCCCTCACCACCCCTTGTTGTAAATTATTTTGTCCACCCTAAGCGTGGAAGGGTATACTCAGACATGAGTCCCTTGCTCATTGCACCATCAGGATTCAAGCAAGCCGGGCCGAAGACGGCTGTAATGCCAGAAACCGGTCCCCGGAAGCTTGTTTCCTTCCCAGTGTAAGAATTGGCTTTTGTAGTTTGGTTTGTCCTGTTCCCATCATGCACTGGGACAGGAACAGACTAATTTGCATACAGCCAGGTTCTGAAACTGGGATGGTGCAATGAGCTAAAAAACGGTGTTGGATCTAGCCCTGATCTTTGGACTGGGTGAGAGTATTCTGCTTAATTCAGAGACTCTGTCCCTCACCACCCCTTGTTGTAAATTATTTTGTCCACCCTAAGCGTGGAAGGGTATACTCAGACATGAGTCCCTTGCTCATTGCACCATCAGGATTCAAGCAAGCCGGGCCGAAGACGGCTGTAATGCCAGAAACCGGTCCCCGGAAGCTTGTTTCCTTCCCAGTGTAAGAATTGGCTTTTGTAGTTTGGTTTGTCCTGTTCCCATCATGCACTGGGACAGGAACAGACTAATTTGCATACAGCCAGGTTCTGAAACTGGGATGGTGCAATGAGCTAAAAAACGGTGTTGGATCTAGCCCTGATCTTTGGACTGGGTGAGAGTATTCTGCTTAATTCAGAGACTCTGTCCCTCACCACCCCTTGTTGTAAATTATTTTGTCCACCCTAAGCGTGGAAGGGTATACTCAGACATGAGTCCCTTGCTCATTGCACCATCAGGATTCAAGCAAGCCGGGCCGAAGACAGCTGTAATGCCAGAAACCGGTCCCCGGAAGCTTGTTTCCTTCCCAGTGTAAGAATTGGCTTTTGTAGTTTGGTTTGTCCTGTTCCCATCATGCACTGGGACAGGAACAGACTAATTTGCATACAGCCAGGTTCTGAAACTGGGATGGTGCAATGAGCTAAAAAACGGTGTTGGATCTAGCCCTGATCTTTGGACTGGGTGAGAGTATTCTGCTTAATTCAGAGACTCTGTCCCTCACCACCCCTTGTTGTAAATCTATTTACAACGTGACGCATCTAGGAGATGCGTCACGTTGTAAAGCCCTGCGCCATAAGGAGGCGTTCCTGCGCAGGGAGTTCCTGCGCAGGAACGCCTATGAGATTTCACTCAGTCACTTTCAGGACAATGCTGCGTAAAAACCCTGCGCCTGCTTGAAGCAGGTGTAGGTCTTGACGCAGCATTGTGGAGATGGGGCACCCCCGAGCCTTGCTGGAGCTGCGTCGCGCTTGCGACGCAGCTCCAGCAATGCGCCACCTTTACGGCACAGATGCGTCACGCATCTGTGCCATTTTTGCCCCAAGGTGCGCCGCATTGTAAATGCGGCGCACCATGGGTGGCGGAGCAGCGGCGCAGGATGACTGGCGCATCCCTGGGGATGCGCCAGTCATCATAAATCTGCCCCGAAGTACCTTTTACCTGTAATGAATGATATGCATAGGACATGAAAACATCTAAAAAGAATAACAACGGCTCGCTAGAAATGAAAGTGGATATTATAAAGGGGCAGAATGAAAATGAAATGTATCAAAATCTATATTGCAATAGTCCCAGATAAACTAAAGTTACGTTATTGTACAAAATGGAAATGTTTTTTAAAGATACATAGAAAACACTAGTAAAAAGATGTTTTTAAAAAAAGTGAAATGCTTGTCAACTTCAGATAGTGTAGGTAAACATAATAGAGGACCAGGTGGAAAATGTATAAAGAAAAGAAGGAATTTAGCAAATACTGAAGGAGATCCATAGCAAGGTAAAAAGGGAGTCCTTTGTAGCTCGCTCGAGAAGGGTGGCCTGCGTAACACACAAAGGGGGATATGTATGAAAGTTTCGTTTTGCGATTCTCAAATAGCGAATTTTAGAGAATCGCTATTTCAGAACCGCAAAACGAGATGTATGTAGGATTTGCAAAAAGATTTGCGAATCCTACATATTCCTTAATTGCAAATTGCAAAATGCAAAAAAATGATATTTTCAAAGAAAACGCAAATTACCACCAACTCGAAGTTGGTGGTAATTTGCGATTCCTTACGGCCAAATTGCACTTTTTCTGTGCTTCTTACATTGCATTTAAGGAATAGCAATTTGCAACTCCTTAAATGCAATTGCAAAAGAGGAAATCGCAAATTTTGTGATTGCTTATTTTGCGAGGCAGTTTTACATTAATACATACCACTAAGCCCAATTATGATAGCAAACTTCGGCGTTTGCGATCGCAGTTTGGAATGATACATATGGTCCAAAGAAGGCAAAGTGTCCTGGCAAATGAGAGTGTATTTAATTATACCTTGGAGAGGTCAGGAACTGATAACGGTGTGGATGAATATGTTTATGTTATGATGATTGCTTAACTTAGATTTTGGAGAAAGTAACAGTGCTAAGGATGTGGGTAGAAATTCTATACAGTATCCTATGGGACATAAGCTGGCAGACCAAGTGGCAGAATATATAAAATTTTAGATAGAGAAGTGAAAAATGATGAGAGCTGAGTACTGATTGATGAAAATGAGTCCTAATGTATATGTTGGCAGAAAGGTAATTCCATCACATCAGCAACAAAGTTCCCTCCGTGACAACACAGTGGTCTGCCGGCCCGATTTAAATGCGGCCACTGCTGGAGCCAAACTTCTCCTATGGCCCTACAGGGTAAGGGCTGCCGGAGAATTGACAAAATGTCCGTCTGACCAATTAGGACGACATTTGATAGCGCCAGGAGACTCCTGTCAGGAGTGACAGTTTGCGCTCTATAAATTTTCATTTCATTTCATATAGTAGTTTTTTGCCGCCCATCACTTCCAGGCAAAGACTTGCAGTAATGAACAGTAGAAAACACAAACTGCCCCTCTAGCCATAGTAGCTGACTTGCATATTTAGGGTGGCATCATCTTTTTTATTTTCAAAAAGAAAACCTCTTTGGAATTTTCTTATTCAAAAGAAAAAAAGATAAGAGCTTGGTGCAGGACTCTATCTGTTGATGTAGCACTGCACAAAACTGTGAACCTTTGATGGTTAGATCTGGTGGCTCGGTGGACTAATGCGTCCACTGCAGGAGCCTGTGCTCAACCTCATGGTCACATGATCCAATCCCGGCAGGTCCACTCAGGCTTTCATCCATTGGGGGGGTCGATAAAATGAGTACCATTGAGTTGGGTAATAATTACCATATGTCATTAAGAGGCAAGATACCCAAGGGTGAAAGTTCGCATTACACATACACATGTTAAAGCAGTTACTGCCAATGCTTTAAACAGAAACAACAGCTTAGTGGCAATTTCTAAATTCAGAGGGTGTCCTCTTCATCAGCACGACAGAATAATTTACTCCACCACCCTGGTGGAGAAATGGGTTTCCCGTGGAAATATACATTTGGCTCTATGACTTCTAATCTTGGCACTGAGGTCATAATTTACCTTTTTAAATGGGGATGGGACCCAAGAAAAGGCCTGGTAAGATCTTTAAAGCAGTGTGAAGACAAACTTTTTAACATACTTGCCTGTTAGCTAGAATCTTTAACCTGGTTGAGGGGGCAGCTAAAGGGTGATGTAGGTGGGTTGTATGTTTGGAAACTAGGAAGGTAATGTCGGAATACCGAGGAAGGACTCCAGAATGGAAGAACACCAAGGGCAGAGAGAGAAGATGGATTGTTTACTATGAGCTGCTGTAATCTACAAATTAAGATGAATAAATTAGGTGGACCATTTACATGTATCTAAGGGGTTATTCACATAACAAAGGCCTAGGTAAAGGGATGTGATCTGGATACAAACCTTTTGAGAGGTGTGTGCCAGAAACTGCTTGTTTCAAATGAAATGCTAATGCTGGGCTAATAACATAAAGTTGGAAGGCAGTGTTGGTGCGCATTAGTCAAAAACTGGGGGATTTGGAAAGCAAGAAATCTCGCAAAGAGGTTAGAGGACTTTTGTTTGGAGAACAAATGGTGAAATTGTTGTGAAAAGTGTATACAAACTTTTACAGCTTTATACAAAGTACAACCTGCATGCGTAAAATGTTTGGAGGCAATATGGCAGGGTCAGAAGAAGATGGTAACCCTTCGCCCATGTATTCAATAAGGGCCAGTAAACAGACTATCAAAACAGAGGAGTCTTTAGGAGAAATAAGGGATCAGCTCCCCATAGTGGAGGAGACAGGGCAAGAGTGCAGGAAGACAACATAACAATGCAGGACAAGGTGAGTATGGGGAATATTTCTGGTTTCAGCAGAAGGAAGAAGGCTGAGACATTTCTTTGGAAAATGGAAAGGTATAATGAAAGTTCCTTCTGTAAATGTTGCAGTAGAAGAATATGTAATGGAGTTTGATTCAGAAACAACCCTGTTGGAAACAAATATGATTGTATAGAAATTGGCATGGAAATATAGTGGGACATGCTCAAAGTAAATTGTGTTTAGGTTGTAAAACTATCTTTACGTTATAGCTCGACTGTGTTGCTCATTGCAATTTTAGGAGTATTGTTCTACAACATTTTTAAGTTGTGGGAGGGAGGTAGGAACTGCCCTTTGATGATATTTTTTTGAAAGTGCCGGTGAAATTGTTTTGTATATGTTTTAAACTATTTATTGTAATATGTATCATGCTGTTTAGAGACCAATGTTCTAATAAACGTACTTTTACTGACTGACAGAAACAATGCAGATAAAAGAACCAACAGAGTTGAGTTTCCAAAAATAACTAGAGGACCCTGTTACAAAAGAAGTGAAACAGATGCATTAAGCATCACATAGAAAATGGAAAATGATTTTAAGGATTTTGTTTTGTGCTGCAAGGTGTTCCTTCATGCACAAAAAGAATCCTGCAGGGAGAGAGCAGGAATGCATCATATCTTAATAGATATGTTGCATTTCTGCTCTCTCCCTGTCATGTAACACAGCGCAGCAAATTGGCATTGCACGACTTCTTAGTAAATCTGTCCCTTTGTTTTTAGTGGAAAGAAGGACAAAGGTTGCAGACCAGTGATTGATTTAAAACAGCTAAATGATTTTGTGATTTACGGACATTTCAAAATGTTACAATGTTACAGGAGATGGATTGGTTGTTGAAAATAGATCTAAAAGATGATTATGTTGCTGCACCAATAGCATTGGAGAGGCAGAGCTATCTTGATTTCAGGTGGAAGTGTGAGTTATATCCGTTCCAATGTCTTCCACATGGTTTATCACCGGCCCCTTGGTGTTTTAGGAAGGTGCTTAGGCCAGTAATTGTATTTCTGAGAGAGAGGAGATAAAGATTGTTTATATATTTGGAAGGCATCTCGATTATGAATCAGGATGTGGATGTGTTAAGATCTCAGTTGTTTTTTGTGGAGGAGTAGTTTGAATCTTTGGGATTCATTCTCATTCTAGAGAAGTTAAATTTAAAACGATCACAAAACATGGAGCTTTTAGGATTAATGATTGTGAAGTTAGAGTTGCAACTGGCAGAGAAAAAAGTCAAAAAGATAAAAAAAAGGAGGTGAAACGTATGTTAAGGAAGCAAGACGTGACTTTGAGAGAATTAGCCTGTGAGATTGGCCTTTTGTCATCTGGTGTACCTATGTAGTCACTAAACCTTTATGTACTGCACTGACAATTGTCAGTATCCCAATATGCCAACATGGGTCTCTGCTCTTTTATACATTGTGTTCCCTTACTGTACTCATCCTGATGTGTGGTGCGGCACTAATCATTCTACCCTGTTGTGAAAAAATCAACACATGTGAAACACAACAAAAAGTGAACAAAGGTATGGAGTGCCTCACGGAAGTAACCCCATGGGAGTCCACTGATAGGTTCTCACAAGTGGCCTCTGGTTCTCATCATTAGCACTTCCATACCAAACAAAAAAGTGTGAAGACAAACATGTTTTTATGTAAATAAAGTGCGCAGTTGTAGGGAGCAAATAATATCCCTATCCCTTTTAAAAGAGAAAACCCACTGCACAGAATAAAGGATGATAGCTAGTGACGGTTTAGCTCGTTTTTAATACAATGAGGTGGTTCTATGAGTAGTAGGTTCCACTTTGTTTGGGGTCAGGAATTAAGCAACAGGGAGACACACCCTATTGCTTATTTTACCAGTCAATAACAACTCACTGACTAGGGATAGTATTTGCTCCCTACACCTGCGCACTTTATTTACATAAAAACTTTTTTGTCTTCACCCTTTTTTGTTTGGTATGGAATTGCTAATGATGAGAACCAGAGTCCACTGGTGAGAACCTATCAGTGGACTCCCATGGGGTTACTTCCGTGAGGCACTCCATACCTTTGTTCACTTTTTCTTGTGTTTTACATGTGTTGATTTTTTTACAACAGTGTAGAATGATTAGTCCCGCACCACACATCAGGATGAGTACAGTAAGGGAACACAACGTATGAGAAAGCAGAGACCCATGTTGGCATATTGGGATACTGACAATTGCCAGTGCAGTACATAAAGGTTTAGTGACTACATATATACATGAGGTCATAAGCAATCTGTTCTACATATTAGGATCAGGTCACTTATATTGTGTAGTATTGAGTGAGTTGGGGGGCTTGACCTGATACTTATTGAACCCCTCAAGCTCTATGCTGAATAGACTTTTGTCATCTGGACCAGGAAACTGAATGAGATGGAGTGGTGAGGAGAAATAAGAGCATATGGAGGAAGAGCATACATATTTTTTAGGAATGACAGTGCGTCTGTTTGCTCTTTGCAGTTTCAAAGATATAAGGGTGTTCTGTTTTGCTGAGAATGGACAACATCCACTGCCTTCATAATTTAATTTACCCTACCTATTGCACAAATAACGTTTGAGGTCTTTGCCCATTTTATAGATTATGCTTTAGACATAGATAGAGTCACGCCTGCTTCCTCTGTTACTTCTTTAACCCACATCCAAGGAGGGTCAGTTCTGTTAAGAATAGACAGTGTCACACCTGTGACTTAAATTAAGAAAATGGGAGGAAGCAAATCGAGATAATTGGCAGACATAATTGACTACGGTTAACGCTGCTTTTTAAAGTCTGCTAATTTTCAGACTTAGGCATACCTGTAATTGGAGGTGGATTATGTGACTGCAACCACAGTCACTATCACCAAGATTATCGCAGTTTTTTATTAAATATCGCTGAAAATCCAGCGTTATTCAATGTAAAACGGCAATATTCCTGCTATCCCTGTGGCGCTCGGTGTAGATAATACTGCACTACCATGGCGATTATCGCCAGGGGTAGCCGGCAATATATTTTTTAACGCTAACAGCGGTCAGCTATAATTTTCGCTGCCGCTTGTTAATATGCCCCTACATCTATATTAGAATATTAATATTGTAATTTCCTTGTTATAGAACTTGACAATACACTACAAGAAATGCCATATGTTAACGGTTTATGGTGAAATGTTACTCCTTCAGCTACTGATGTAGGTAACTTCATACAAACCTAACAATCACTAATTTCCATGGTGTCTACATACTGAAATAATAATTTGGTAAATACATTTAAAGAGGTATCGTTGTCATTTACTGTGTGGTGTAAATCTATCTCATCTGATGCTTCTACTTCTACTCTATCTCCTTTCATGTTAGCTGTCTTTTCATTTAGGTTAGTGTCATTCTTTTTGTTTTTTATCATAAGATAAGGAACTGCTATAGTTAAAAATAACCAAACTAGTATCACTAATAACAAACTACATATACAGACCCTACAACATCTTTTTATACAATTTCTAGTTGGTCTTTCTGTAACTCTGGTCTCAGCCATTTTGATTCCAAGAAGATTTCTCTTCTTTCTTCAATTTGGAATCAAAATCTTTTGAGTACTTCAAGGAGGTCTCACTTCTCCTTCATCAATCTGTTCTACAATTGCTTCTTCTTCAGATTCTTCGTTTATGTCTAAATTCTCAAACTCTTCAGGAATCACATAGGTCAAGTCAGGTCCTTTGAACTTATTGGTAAATATTTTCAATCTTGAACTTCTACAAATGTTACTAGCAATTGACTGTTCACCCTGAGTTGGACTTGTGACTTCGTTTATTTGTTCGGGATCTTCTTTTATTGTTTCTAAACAATAGCTTAATCTTTTGACCCCATTTGGCCAGGTGTCAACTTTTCTGACCCTTTTGACTTGCACTGCTTTTTCACCTTCTTGATCTCTTTCAAGAGCTCTTATGTTTTCTTTATGTTGTGGCACAACTTGATTTTTTTCGTTTTTTGAGTTCCTTTCTTCTCTTCGCACAGGACTTGTCAGTGTTGCTTTTTTCTACCTGAACTCGTCCTTCTGTTTCTATCTGTTCCTGTTCGGGTATTCTGTCAAGTTGTTCTCTTTCTTCATCTTCCTCCCGAACTTGTTCTTCTACTCCTAACTGGTCCTGTTCAGGTTTTACTACACTTTTGTCTTTTGCCGCCTGAACGTGTTCTTCTACACCTATTTGTCCCTGCTCAGGTCTTCAGTTTCTTTGTGCAATTCTTCCTGGGCATGTTCTTCTATACCTGTCTGATCCTCACTATTCTCCTGTTCCTCTACCTTTGCCCTACTCCATGTTTTGATGAAGACTTCAGGAATGTCAACTATGGGTACCCCGTCCTCCTGACTTGTGCTCGGTTGTTCATTGTCAAACTCTCTAGAGTCCCTTGCTCCATGCTCTTCGACTGTACAACCTTCAGCAACTTCAACTTTTTGGGGCAGTTGTGGTCTTTCCTCATCAGGTGCTGACACCCTCTTTGTATGACTAGCATGTACCTAGTTTGGCAAGCCTGCACATTTCACTGCTGTGGTAGTGACCAGTAAGACTTGTCGTGAATGATCCCACCATGGTGCTAGGCACAACTCTCTGGTATGATTCTTTATCGCCATACGATCTCCAGGACTCAAATCATAAGCTTGATCCGGCTGCCTGGTCACTGTGTCTTCTCCAACCTGGTGAGAAATAGAATGCACTAGGTCAGCCAATCCTTTGCAATAGTCCAATACCAGATCATCAGTTATATTCAGCAATCTATGTCCTGGTATAAATGACTGTCTCATTGCTCTTCCCATGATGATTTCATGGGGACTCAATCCTGTGTTCCTGTCAGGAATACTTCTGAGTCCCATCAGAACAAGAGGCAATGCATCTGGCCAACTCATTGAAGTTGATGCACACGTCTTTATTGTGCCATTTACTTGTTCTACTACTCCAAAAACCTCTGGGCGGTATGCACAGTGCAGTTTCTGTTCGATTTTGAATGCTTCACAGATTATTCAAATTATATCATTGTTAAAGTGAGTCCCTCTATCTGATTCCAAAGTTACTGGAAAACCCTATCTAGGGATGAGTTCCCTCGACAATTGTCTAGCAACAGTTATGCTGTTGTTTCTCCTAGTAGAGTATGCCTCCACCCACCATGAAAACAAACATACAATCACTAGGATGTACCTCAACCCTTTGCATGGTGGTAGTGCTAGGAAATCTAATTGTCACCTCACAAATGGTCCCTCTGCTTTCCCAATTCTTCACCAACTAACCACTGTTTTTCTTCCCGGATTTATTTGCTGGCATGTTAAACATCTCTGGCAAAGGCTCTCTGCAACTGCCCTAAATCTTGGATTGTACCAATCTCATCTGAATAGTCATATTATTGCGTCCCTGCCTACATGTGCGTCTCCGTGATACATTCTTGCCATTTGTGAAAGTAAACAATCTGAATTCAGCTACTTGTGCAGATTTTACTCCAGGCAAATAGGAAGCTTCAAAAACCCTAGTCAATTTGCAAACAGCATAAGCTGCACTCGGTCCACCTTCTTCAACTTTTAGACAGGAGCCATCAATGACTAATTTGTGGTTCTTCCTGTATATCAGGACGTGGCTTAGTGCACATTTCTGTAACATCTAAGCAGTCATGTTCAGTATCATCCCTCACTTCTTCACATGTCGGGTCTGTCAATAGGGTAGCGGGGTTCATTTTCGTACATCTGATCACTGTCACATTCTCTGCTCCTAAAATGATTCTTTCATACTTAGTCATCCAACTAGGGGTAAGGTACTGTGTTCGATTTCTTGTTAACAACATTTCTACTGATCATCACTATTGACTCACTCTGGTATGTGCTCATACAGGCAGCAGCAACTGCTTTTAAACAGCCTGGTAAAGCTGAAGCCACAGGATCCAAAGTAGCTGAAAAATAGGCTACTGGACATCGGCTTAATCCATGTCTTTGTGTTAAGACTGAGAGAGCACAACCTTCTCTCTCACAGCAGTACAGTGCAAATTCGTTTGAATAATCTGGCAATCCTAGGGCTGGGGCCTCACATAAACAACTTCACAATTTCACAAAGGCTTCTACACTTTCATCATCCCAAACTATTGGATCTTTTGCTCTTTTCTGTGTCATTTGGATTAAAGGCTTTGCCAGTAAGGGGAACCCAATAATCCATTGTCTACAGTATACCACCACTCCCAGAAACATCCTGATCACTTTCTGTGTTTGTGGTAGTTGCATTTGTCTAATTATTCTGATTCTCTCTTTGGTTACTTTCCTCACTCCTCTTTCAATTTGATGTCCCAAATATTTTACTCCTTGTTTGCAAAATTGTAATTTTTTGGGAGATACCTTGTGTCTTCCGTCAGCCAAATGATTTAATAGTGCAATTTAATCAGTGACACAATTGTCTCTGCACTTTGATGCCACAAGCATATCATCAATGTACTGCACTAAGACTGAATTTGGAGGCATAACTAACTTTTCTAGACTCTTTTTCAAAATCTGATTAAAAATAGATAGACTCTCAGTATACCCATGAGGGACACGATTCCATGCTAAAATACAATCCTCAAATTTAAAAGCAAAAAGATACTGGCTTTCAGGGTGTTAAGGAATCGAGAAGAAGGCTTAACACAAATCAATAACAGTGAACCAGCCAGCATTCTAAGGTATCTGATACAACATCACTGCTGGATTTGGCACCACTGGACAAGATACTACAATTTTATTAATTTTCCTTAAATCTTTCACTATCCTGTACTTTTGAGACTTATTATCGGCGAGTTACAAGGACTACTCATTATTTCTTGTAGAATGCCTTGCTCAATAAATCAATCAATTTCAGAAGCTACTCCTGCTTTAACTTCTGACCTCATTTTGTATTGTCGGGTGTTTGGATAAACTGCACCTTCTTCCACAGTCACTTTTACTGGGTCTACATTTGCCATTAGAACTATTTCTTTTCCTGTGAAATCCCATACTTCTGGATTTACTGTATTATTCAATTCTTCTGGTAAGTCATTTTCTCTCATTAATGAATACATTTTGTCAACTTTGATACCTTGCTTAGCTAGCATAATTTTGTAAATCATGTCTTTGTCAGGGGTTTGGAAAGCAACACCATCCGGTGTGCAATAAATTGTGCAGTTCATTTTGCACAAAAGGTCTCTAACTAACATATTCAGTGGACTCGAATCGTAGACTACACACTTATGCATATCCTTGAAGGTTCCAATTTGTACCTCCATAGGCTTCCTAATTGGGGTTCTGATCTGTTGATTAGCCACTCCAACAACTTGGATACAGTATCCTGAGAGGGGTAGGTTTGGGATGTCTGCTGTTCTCACAGTAGAACGGGTAGCACAAGTGTCCAATAGAAAAGTGATGCCATGACCTTCGACCTTCCCATCTACAAATGATCTACCGGTAAGGATGCGCCATGTACGCATTCCTCCTCTTCCCCCCTCGGGCACCGTCATTGCACATACCCATCCTTTTCAGATTCATTCTGTTAAAAATATTGAGATACTGCTGAGATTTTCTTACCGCTTCCTGGAAATCCGGCGTCCACACTGTACTGTGCCACATTCACACAATTTTGCATAGGGGCAGGTGGTAACTGATACTTCTGATTAACTACCTGCTGCGGTTGATTCACAAATCCCTTATTCTGCGTCTGTGGATTTAAGTTTTGATTTTGGCCATTATTATTCTGAATATTTTTAAACTCGTTTTTCCAATGTCCAAGCTTTCCGCATCCATGACAAGGAAACATTTTCTTTGCATCCTCTCTACTCATTCGTCCCCTTGATGTACCACTGTTTGCCACATTATCACTCTGACCCTGTTCCTTTGTCTGTCCGCTTATTTGACCATCTACATTTATTCCACATCATCTTTTCTGTCAGCTTCTTATGCTTATCCTCAATGTCATCCCCACAATACTTAGCCTATTTTAATATCTCATCTATTGTCTTACTTTGCCAACAAATCTTGGTTGTATGACGATCCATCGGCCGCAACGTCCTCGCGGGCGTTCGCATCGCGGCCAATACATCGCAAATGCAATTACACCGGCCATTTTGGCATCGCACGTCATTGCGACGCAAATGCGGCCACAGACTAGGATCACGTGTCACATCGGCGACATGACATCGCACGACATGACAACGCGATGTTATTGTATATATTGTGTTGCACACCGTGTCTGCACCCATTTGTGCCTGTGTAAAAGACCGGGTATTTACATCTAGATATTCCAATGAAAAAGCGCGTTTCACACTTTTCGAACGTTAAATGTCAAATATTCCACATAATAAATGGACACTTTGTACAAGGCGCTATTAACCGACGGGGTTTCTGGGCGCTGGTAAACAAAGGCATGGGACAGACACGTGCTCGTCGTCCAAGTCTCCGGTTCCAGTCTCTAGTCATAACCTAAATATTTTATAACGTAAGAGATGTGTAAAGCTCTATTAATAAACATGTTTATTGGCTGCTGTAAACACAACCTTCAGACACACAAAAATAATCATAATAAAAAATAGATGAAGCCTTTGTCTGTTGTTTTCTGTATTTCCACACATTGGCCGCTCCTCATTTTATGGGTCACAACCTCTCCTTCTCTGAAACTAGTCACCTGCAAGTAATCTCCTCGGGGCTGTCTGTTCTGTCATCAAAGATTGGCATGAACTCACACACATCACAGAATCGAAGAGTTGGACCCTTGGGGGCCGTGTGCATCCATCCGATGCTTGTGCTACTAGAGCGAAGAAACATGTTTTTAAAGCGCTTCATGATGTGTCCTTATATCACTGAATATGTTCATTATAGCTTCCTACCAGAACCAGCGCGTTGGACCCCACCTCTGTATCTGTGTTTAACGTCCGTGTGCACAAGAAGCCAGAAATATGAATGTTTTTCATAGCGCCTTGTATATGTGTATGAGAGCTCTATTTTTGTAGCGCCTCGTTATTTAAGTTATAATTCATTTCAGAACCGAAGCGCTGGAGCCCCTCCCGGCGAAATATGTTTGAAACTGATATGAGCAGAAATTTATTTCTATTTATGGGACATTCCAGGCGTTCTCCAGTACCAGGAAGAATCCATTAATTCCTGACTTCCTGATAATTAAAGGCAGCCAGTTGCACAGCTCCATCTGTGCACAGGCTCTGAGAGAGCATTGTGCCTCAGAGACAGACAGGCAGGATTGTTTGCTATGGGAGGCCTTCAACCCGGGAAAACATTGTTTGCCACTCGAGCGCTGCAGTGGGAAGGGCCAATTCCCTGACATCACCTCCCACGTGATACGAGGCCACGCCCCTTTTTAAGTAGCCACGCCCCCTCCTCCTCCTTACTACCATGCACACCCCTCGGAAGCGCAGCAGACGAGCGCAGCGGACATTCCTTCGACACGCCGAAGACACGCCAAAGACGAGCCCGTCTGTGCCCGTCCGTGCCAGTACGGGACACGGGGCTGGTCATTATATTCCTCCATCTAGGCTCTCTAAGGTAATGTCATCTGACCTATTAAAATCCTTGCGCCCCGTCCCACATGAAAATAGCACCTTGCTTGAAATTCCTCATTTTGGCGCTGTTTCCTGCCCATTTTGTAGCTACACAATTACACCCTATCAGCCCTATCCCCCTCGTAGAACTAGACGGAGTAAGCAGGTTAAGCCAGCGCACCCCACTCACAAAAACCATCTATTCTACAGTTTAAATTGTCGATCCCTACCTATGCATAAGGCTGAGATTTTCGACCTGCTGATGGACGACAAACCTAGCGCCCTCTTTCTCACTGAGACTTGGCTACATGAAGGTTCAGGGCCCGATATAGCTACGGCCCTTCCTTCTAATTATGCGATCGCCAGATTGGACAGAATTCTTAAAACCGGAGGTGGAATCGCAATTGTTTATAATAAGCAATATACTTGCACTTTTGAATCGATAATTATACCTGATAGTGAGGCAGCATCTTTTAAACTATGTCTTAATCCTAACTTCACGTTGTCCGGTATCCTTATGTACCGACCTCCTGGAAATGGCACCAAATGGGCTACAGAACTTGTAAATCATATTACCCCTTTTATATTAACATCCAAAAACTTCTCTATTATCGGAGATTTAAATCTGCATTTAGAAGATAAACTGAATACAACATGCATGAACTTGTTGGATGATCTTTTAGCTACAAACATTCACCTTATTAACTCAGGGCCTACCCACAGGGCAGGACACCTACTTGACCCGATACTGTCAAATCTTCCCTCCCTTAACTGGATAGAAAATATCCCTATATGCTGGTCAGACCATTTTTTTGTTAAAGTCGATCTTACCTTACCCAGTATCTCAACAGACCTAAACAGGTCATTGCCTTCTCTGAGGAAAAACTGGAAAGCTTTAGACATCTCCAAGCTAAATGAGAACTTAAATTCTCATCCCCCAAATAAAAATCACAATATGGAAAGCATTGCCATGGCTGCTCAACTATGGCTTACAAATGCGGCACATGCCTGTTTAACCCAGACTAAGACCAAGGGGAACCTTCATCGTCCCCCGGCTCCCTGGTTTACTGACGCTCTTAAGAAAGAAAAAACTAAATGTAAGGCACTTGAGAGAGATTGGCGCAGAGATTTCGACCCTGATAAAAAAACTAGATATCATACAGCTAGAAATCTCTACCATACTGCTTGTAGAAAAGCTCGCACGACATATGTAGCAACGACCATAATGGAAGCTGCGAATAAATCAAAAACGCTGTTTAATACAGTTAAAGATCTCGCAGGGGCTCAAACTACTGCTCCAACGCGGCCCCTAAACAAGAAGCAATGCCAGGATTTAGCTCAATTTTTTTCTGACAAAATTGACAATTTGATTGTCGAGATAGACAAAAACACTGTGAAAACTGCTCCTAAGGAAGATTGGGAATGTACTCCGACCATAAATCAGACCCTTCAAAAATGGCCCCCTATTACAACTGATGCTCTTATCTCAATTATGAAGACATTAAAATCTGGTTCTCCTCAGGATCCTATCCCTATCAAGATAATTAAACTACTTGATACACCTGCCCTTAAAATCATTGCGGACACCCTTAATTCATCCTTAGAGCTTTCCACAGTGCCAAAGATATGGAAACATGCTATAGTAACACCTCTGTTGAAAAAACCTACAGCAGATCCAGATAAATTGGCCAATTACAGGCCTATTTCACTCCTTCCTGCTTTTTCCAAATGCCTGGAAAGGCATGTGCATTCAGCACTGACGCTTTTTTCCAATGAAAATGCCCTACTTCACTCCACTTAGTCAGGCTTTCGAACGGGTTTCTCTACAGAGACGGCCCTTTTGGGTGTTTCTGAAGCTATGAGGAAACTCCTCGATGAGGGTCAAACGGTTGCGCTTATTTTACTTGACCTAAGCGCAGCCTTTGACACCGTATCGCATAAAAGGCTAATCGCTCTACTGGAAAAAAATGGAATAGGCGGAAACGCGCTGCAATGGATTAGATCATTCCTGAGTCATCGGACCTTTCAAATATCATCGGCAGCGGCATGTTCGGAACCTTTCAATTCCCCTCATGGAGTACCGCAGGGCTCCATCCTTAGCCCGCTCTTTTTCAACTTATATCTCAGACCCTTAGCGAATCTAGTGGAAAAAGCGGGTCTAACCTTCATGTCGTATGCCGATGATTCTCAGATTGTGTTCTCACTATCTGAACCCCAAACCTCTTCTCCATCGCGTCTAAAAGCTGGCCTGTTATCCATTTTCAACTGGATGTCAACTAACCAGTTGAAATTAAATGGAGATAAGACGGAGATTCTCCTTCTGGGTAGACAACCAGAGCTTTGGAACTCATTACATTGGCCTGCCCAGATGGGAAATCTCCCGACACCAGTGCTACAGGCTAGAAATCTGGGGGTAATCCTGGACAACTCTTTGTCCATGAAACAGCAAGTCAACAAAGTAGTGAGCATCTGCTTTACCATCTTGAGATGGCTCAAGAAGATTCTGTGGATGCTGCCTAGCCCTATGCAGAAAACGGTGGTCAATGCCTTAATTACATCTCGGCTTGACTACGGGAACATCCTGTATCTAGGTGCAAACAAAGCAGTGACAAAAAGACTGCAGATTGTTCAAAATGCGGCGGCCCGTCTTCTCTGTGGCATACCTAAAAACAGCAGCGTGTCCCCTTACCTGCGTGAACTGCACTGGTTGAGGGTGGAGAATCGCATTAGGTTTAAAGCCCTAAACTACACGTTTAAAATCAAAGCACGTACCGCTCCTAAATATTTGCAGGCGCTCGCTTACCCTTACATCCCCAATAGGAATTTACGATCAATAGCAGCAGAAAAATTCTGTGTTCCCAGATTTAAGCTGGCCAGGATAGGAGGCAAATCCTTCGCCTACCTGGGTCCCGTCATGTGGAATACACTTCCGATTCAAATACGCAAAGAGCAAAACCCGCTCAGGTTTCGAAAGGAGATAAAAAACTGGTTGTTTAATCAGTAATTTGATCCTTTACTGTCTGCACGTTCGACCAGGCTGTCATAGGCCCCGGGAAACCCTTTTTGGGTAGCTGTTGCGCCATATAAATTGATAAAATAAATAAATAAAACATTAACAATCACAGGATGATACAAAGAAGTAACACATTTTGCGGACAATGCATCAATCCATACAGCCATCCATTCATTATACGGTCCGCCATCATGCACCCATTCATCCATCCGCCGCCATGCACCCATCCACACTTCCCCATCCATGCATCCATCCAGCCATCCACCCACCCAGCACCCATCCATGCATTCATCCATACACCCATCCATGCATCCACCACCCACCCAGCACCCATCCATGCATCCATCCATACACCCATCCATGCATCCATCCATACAGCCATCCATTCATTATACAGTCCGCCATCATGCACCCACCCATTCATCCATCCGCCGCCATGCACCCATCCACACTTCCCCATCCATGCATCCATCCAGCCATCCACCCACCCAGCACCCATCCCTGCACCCATCCATTATAACATCCAGCATCAACCATCCTTCTTCCCATTCTTAATTCATGCATTCATCCACCCACGCCATTATAACATACATAAAAAGTGAAGGTAGCATTGCACTTGTAAGTGTGGCGACTTGATAGGAGGCTCGAACGCTGGTTGTCAGCACCAAAGTCGGCAGAGCTATCCGCCAGACCACATCCTCTCTGTGTCATCAATGCGTTATTTCTTAGATACATCAAATAATAACAACTTGCACCATTTTTTAAAGTTGCAGGCCGTTTTTAAAGTTGCATCATTATCATAACAACTTGCATCATTTGTTAAAGTTATTCGCCCGTTTGTGATCGCCCTTGCACCATTTTTTAAAGTTGCAGGCCGTTTTTAAAGTTGCATCATTTTAAAGTTGCATCATTATCATAACAACTTGCATCATTTGTTAAAGTTATTCGCCCGTTTGTGATCGCCCGTTTTTAACGTTGCATCATTATCATAACAACTTGCATCATTTTTTAAACTTATTCGTCCGTTTGTGTTCTGTTTTTTTGCCATGTAATCGACCGTTTTTAAAGTTGCATCATCATTATCAAGTTATTCGCCCGTGTGTGTTCTGCTTTTTTTGCGATGTAATGGCATTCTAACATCGCATGCGTTGTCATTGCATGCGATGTTAATGCCATCGTGCCGTAGTAGCATGCCTAGTAATAGGCTGCGATATGAACGCCCATGCGATGTAAACGTCGCGGTGCGATAGCGCCGCGATGTATTTACATCGATGTAATGGGTGTTTCCCACAAATCTTATGCTGTTCAACCATCTGAATAATCTCAGGTTTCAATCCAGTAACAAATCAATACACAAAATGTCCCATATCCTTATCTCCAATACCTTCGAATCCACTATACTGCTTGAATACCTGCAATAACCTTTTGTAATAGGCATGAACAGATTCATTTGGCTCCTGAGTAGTTCTATCTATTTTTATCCAATCTGTTTCTTTTGGAAGTATCTTTCCTTTCAAAAATGTAATTACTTGATGATATTTCTTCATTACGTCATCTGAAAGTGCTCCTGTTTTTGACTCTCTTGGATATTCTTCACTAGGCCAATCAACTGTGATCTTACATTCTGTCCATAAGTCTGCAGGCACCACTATGTCAAATAAACCATCTAAATCTTTCAACAAAACCTTCAATACTTTCACAAATATTTCAACTTGCCTATACCATTCAACTGTTTTTCTCTCAACTTTGGGAACTTGTTTGTAAATAAAAAAATATCTTGTTATGTCCACGGAACATGCAAGTATCCCCCACCAGGTACCTCTCTTATAGGACACAATCTTTCTACTTTCCCAGTTTCTTTCATTAGATATGCATTAGATGCTTCTTTCGCCTGTGCTTCTTCCTTTGCCATCTCACTCTCCACTTATCAATGTCTTCCCATTTCTATAAAATATTCAACAACTCTTTCACTTGCAATTTTCTTCCGGATACATTCATATTTTTCCAAATCTTTGTTCGTAAATTCCACTTGGTAAGGCTTCTGTAATACCCTTGATCTCCCTATATCTATTCCCATCTCAGAGAATAATTTAGTCAATTTCTCATGAAACAACCTTGTATTTCTTGTTATACTCCTGCATACAAATAACAATTCTTCTTCATCATAGGTGTTCAGTCTATCTATTCCCACATTTCCAGCAATCAATTCGTCCAATTCTATTTTCAATTTATAAATGTCTAATATTTTAGGAGGAGAACGCTGTTTTTCAATTCCTTGTGCCCATCTCTCTAAATCTTCTGGGGTTACTGATGTAGTACTCCTTATTCCTGAGGATATTACTGTCTTTCCTTCCTTTGAACTGCTAGGTAAAACTCACTTTGGGGATTCACTCAAATTATCTCTTATTGGCAAATCCATTCATTAAATCACTGAATCACATGGTCATCAGTTATTATGATTTCTCTTCTGGGAGTATTTAAAGGCATTGCTGTAGCTGGTGGTTTTGGACAATTTACTTTATCTCCATAAAAATGAACAACAGGACCTATAGTTACAGGTATTGTCAATGCTTCAGGATTCACATATAATTGGGTAATTTTCAGTTTTAATTCTTCCCTATTTTTATTCAAAACTTATTTTTCCTTGTCACACAGTACTCTATTAGCTGTTGGGTCATATACATTCTGCGGAATCAATGGAGTTCTTAAAACTAGGGCACTTGGGATAACTTTACTTGGTCCTTCTTGATACGGTGGAGGGTTTTTATTTAAAATGTCCTCTAATAGTTCATCCTCTGATTCTCCACATCCAGTTGCACTCAAATGTTTTGACTTCTCTTACACTTACTCCCAGTTTGTTCCTCTGCCATTAATACAGGATACAACCCTTCTGATATCATCTTTTTCCTCCACTGGTTCATTTGTTCTTCACCCGTACCATGCATGCCCCTAGTATAATATCCTGGAAATCTTCCTCTTCGACCCTTTTCTCTCTCAAATGACTCAGTCTCCCATTCTCCTAGTGCCTCACACTGTGCTAATCTAGGTCTTGGTTCTAATTCATACATCCTCATCCTCAAATTCTGCAAAATTCTTGCATTAAAAGTACCAAGCTCGGGGGCGTGGCTAGCAGCCGATCATGGCGGCAGCATAGTCGAGAAGCTCCGGGAGTAAGGCAGCTTCCCACATTAATCCGCACTAATATCCGCTACTTTGAAGCCTCGGAAGTGAGGACTTGGGGTCCAGGACCGAGCGGCGTCCGACCGGTGCAACTCCGGGAAACAACGCAGACCGGGAAACAGGCATACCGTGCTCCGATCGATAGAGGCCTAAAGACAACGAGAGGCACCGGGCCGTGGTGTCTCCTGCGGCCGGGCGGGAATGGAGGCGGCGCGGGAAAGGGACACCGGAATTCCACCCTGGCCTGGAAACCACGCTCAACAGCAGCGGTAACGGGGAGCACACTGAGACACCCCTGACCTGAGCGGCTCGCTCAGAACTCCGGGAAGAGCTGGAGTTGACTCCGAGGCGGAGAGAGCAGTAAGGCTCACGGACCAGCTCTGGACTCGGAGACACTGGAGCACGCTGCATAGCGCGCTCACATAACCGTGGCTCCGGTGCCTCAAAAGACACCCGACCTTGTGGTGGCGACCGGCCGCGCCCGTCGGTGCTGAAACGGATGCACGGCGGTACCCCCCAGCATAGCTGTGAGGCTCAAGTGTGGGCAGAAGTAGCGCGCCAGCCTGAAATTGTCCCCAGCGGCCGGCTCGTAGCGGTGGCAGGAGGCTCCCACGCATCGCCTGAACTGGCAGCCTAATACACATGTGAGGCGACTTTGGGGCTCCATGAGACACAAAGGCTACGGAGGGAGGTACATAAGTGGCCAGAAGTGAGAAGCAGTAAGAACCACCCACAGAGTCACACCTGACCACTCGGCGACTGGATTCGGCCAGGCCAGAGAGGGTAAGAAGGGCACGGTGAGAGAAACACGACTTGGGGCTATCTGAGGTCGTCGGCCCCTGGAGACCCTGCGTCCTCACCGACCGCCGCGCGGCACCAGGAGACAGAGCAGCAGTCTAGCAGCGGTGGGGCATTGTCGGAGGGAACCATGGCAGGCAAAGGCACGAAACACAATTCGACGCAATCCAGACTAGACAAAATTTGCCTACAACAAGCACAACCCTCCCCACGCGGAGCCACGAACATCCACGGGGAAAACACCAGAAGGAGAGGGTTAAAAAAAAGCAACGCTAGATGATGTAATGAGGGCATTAGGGCAGGTACAAGCAACGGTGGGGTCAATCTCCAAGGAAATCACCCTTTTGCGCGCAGACTTTCATAAAATGACCGAACCACCAAGAAGAAATCACTAAAGGATCGACTGGACAACAACGCCCACGACAGCAAGGAACTCTTCAGCATCGTCAAGGAGTTCTCCAACCCCAGCATCGGCAACAACAACATCACCCCTTCACAAGATCTCTGCGACTCTCTCGCCTCGTTCTTCCATCGCAAGATTGCCGACATCCACAACAGCTTCGGCACACCATCCTCGCACCCAACCGTCGAACCAACGCACCCCACCACGACCCTCTGCACCTAGACCGCAGTGACCACCGAAGACACAGCCCGCACGATGAACACCATCCACTCCGGATCTCCGACTGACCCCTGCCCCCACCACGTCTTCAACAACGCCGACTCCACCATCGCACCCCAACTCCGAGACATCATCAACACCTCCTTCGACACCGCCACCTTCCCGGAGAGCTGGAAGCATGCCGAGCTCAGCGCCCTACTGAAGAAACCAACAGTGGACCCCACCGACCTCAAAAACTTCCGCCCCATCTCGCTCCTCCCTTTTCCTGCCAAAGTCATCGAGAAGATCGCCAACAGACAGCTTGCCGCCTTCCTCGAGACGAACGGATCACTCGACCCCTCGCAGTCCGGTTTCAGAGCCAACCACAGCACCGAGACCGCCCTCATCGCAGCCACCGACGACATCCGAGCCCTCCTCGACAACGGGGAAACAGCGGCACTCATCCTCCTGGACCTCTCCGCCGCGTTCGACACTGTCTGCCACCGCACCCTAGTCCAACGCCTCAGCAACACCGGCATCCAAGAGAAGGCATTGAAGTGGATCATCTCATCTCGGCAGTGACCACCGCGCCTCTGGCCTGGTTGCCCCCTCGCTCCTCCGCGCTCCTGCTCCAGAGACCCCTGCTGTGCCAGACCTTTACCAACGCCGAGAGCAGCGCCCCAGCCGCCGCAGGGCCGCCCGCTCAAACCGATCCCGTTTTCCCGCCGCTTCCTGCCGGCGGCCTCGCCCCCTCGCCACTCGATTGGTGGACGCGACCCCGCCTCCCAGCTGACCCGCCCTCCCGGCTCCCCTCTTATGTCGCCCCCCCAGCGACCGCGCAGCGGACGCGCGCAGCGGGAGCACCGAAGGTGCGCCAAAGGTAAGCCCGTCTGCGCCCGTCCGCGCCTGGACCGCGCCCAGTGCCAGGACCCCTGGCCCCCACCGCCGGAAGCCGACCAGACGGACCCACGACGCCACCGAACTCAACGCACTCAACACCGGCCCAACCACGGGTTGCTACCGAGCCACACCGAGACGCACCCACGGACCCTTCATCTGCAACGCCTGCAAGTTCACCTGCAACCGGACCGGCTCCACTCCGGCAGTGCTCAAGACCTCGACGAGCAGCAACACCACCCACTTGAAGTGCATCCTGCTCAACACCCGCTCCGTCCACAGACACGCCGTCGAGCTCTGGAACCTGCTCGACACCACAGACCCAGACGTCGCCTTCCTCACGGAAACCTGGATGAGCGCCTCCTCAGCGCCCGACATCGCCATCGCCATCCCGGACAACTACAAGATCATCCGGAGGGACCGCGCCAACCAGACCGGAGGAGGCATCGCCATCATCCACAGGAACACCATTCGCATCACGACCGACACCGACGACACCCTCGCACCCGCCGAACACCTGCACTTCCAGATCCACGTCAACCCCAAGACCACCCTCAGAGGCACCCTGATCTACCGTCCCCCGGGACCCCGCACACAATTCAGCGAAGACATCGCCGACTTCATCAGCCCGCACGCCCTCCCCTCCGCTGACTACATCCTCCTCGGGGACCTCAACTTCCATCTGGAGAACAACAACGACCGCAACACCACCACCCTGCTGGACAACCTCGCCAACCTCGGACTGAAGCAACTGGTGACCACCCCCACCCACTACGCCGGACACACACTCGACCCGATCTTCTCTTCCAGCAAGGACATCGCCTTCAGCCACACCACGGAACTCAACTGGACGGACCACAGCTGCGTCCACTTCAGCTACAGAAAACCCACGCTCCACCATCACCAGCAACAGGCTCCCCGCAGAAGCTGGAACAAGATCACTGCAGACCAGCTCGCTACTTCCCTGAACAAGAACCCTCCCACCAGCACTACGAACCCCAGCCAAGCAGCAACCAACCTCACGAAATGGATCAGCGACTGCGCAGACGACCTCGCCCCGCTGAAGAACCCGCCGAGTAGACCCGGAAGCAAGAAAGCCCCATGGTTTAACGACGAACTCAAGAGCTCCAAGAAGAACTGCAGAGCACTCGAGAAAACCTGGCGCAGAGACCCAACACCGGACAACAAGACTGCCCTCAAGCTCGCCACCCGAAAACACCACCAGCTGATCCACGCCACCAAGAAAACCGCATTCAAGGAACGACTGGGCAACAACGCACACAACAGCAAGGAACTCTTCAACATCGTGAAAGAGCTCTCCAACCCCAACACCGGAAACAACGACATCACCCCTTCGCAAGACCTCTGCAACTCCCTCGCCTCCTACTTCCACAACAAGATCGCGGACATACACAACAGCTTCAGCACTCAACCGACGCACGCCACGACCGAACCACCACCCCCCACCACCACCCTCCGCGCCTGGACCCCGATCAGCACCGAAGACACCATCCGCACGATGAACTCCATCCACTCCGGATCCCCAACAGACCCCTGCCCTCACCACGTCTTCAACAAGGCCGACGCTGTCATCGCACCCCACCAGCGGGACATCATCAACACCTCCTTCGACACCGCTACCTTCCCGGAGAGCTGGAAGCATGCCGAACTCAGCGCTCTACTCAAGAAACCATCAGCCGACCCCACCGACCTCAAGAACTACCGCCCCATCTCGCTGCTCCCGTTCCCGGCTAAAGTCATGGAGAAGACCGTCAACAAGCAACTGGCCGCCTTCCTCGAGACGAACGGCTCCCTCGACCTCTCGCAGTCTGGCTTCCGGGCCAACCACAGCACCGAGACCGCCTTGATCGCAGCTACAGATGACATCCGAGCCCTGCTTGACAACGGAGAAACAGCGGCCCTCATCCTCCTGGACCTCTCCGCGGCCTTCGACACTGTCTGCCACCGTACCCTAGTACTGCGCCTCAGCAACGTCGGAATCCAGGAGAAGGCACTGGAGTGGATCACCTCCTTCCTCGCCGGAAGGACACAGAGAGTCCGCCTCCCTCCGTTCAGATCGGAAGCCACCGAAGTCATCTGCGGCGTCCCTCAAGGCTCCTCGCTCAGTCCAACACTCTTCAACGTCTACATGAGCCCCCTCGCAGCCATCGCACGCCAGCACAACCTGAACATCATCTCCTATGCCGACGACACCCAGCTGATCCTCTCCCTCACTAACGACCCCGCCACCGCCAGAGCCAACCTGCACGAAGGGATGACAGACGTAGCCAAATGGATGTCGAACAGCCGCCTGAAACTGAACTCAGACAAGACGGAAGTCCTCATCCTGGGATCCTCACCCTCCGCCTGGGACGACTCCTGGTGGCCCCCCGCCCTGGGCAGCGCACCCAAACCAACTGACCACGCACGCAACCTGGGCTTCATCCTGGACTCCTCCCTCTCCATGACCAGACAAGTCAACGCCGTCTCCTCGTCGTGCTTCAACATCCTGCGCATGCTACGCAAGATCTTCCGATGGATCCCCACCGAAACCAGGAAGACGGTCACCCAGGCCCTCGTCACCAGCCGTCTGGACTACGGCAACTCCCTCTACGCCGGAACCACCGCCAAACTCCAGAAAAGACTCCAGCGGATCCAGAACACCTCAGCACGGCTCATCCTGGACATCCCCCGCCGCAGCCACATCTCCGGACACCTGAGAGACCTGCACTGGCTCCCGGTCAACAAGAGAATCACCTTCCGGCTCCTCACCCACGCACACAAAGCCCTACACAACCAAGGACCAGGATACCTCAACAGCCGCCTCAACTTCTACGCTCCCAAACGCCAGCTTCGATCGACCAGCCACGCCCTCGCCGCCGTCCCCCGCATCCGAAGAGCCACCACTGGAGGAAGGTCCTTCTCCTACCTGGCCGCCAAGACTTGGAACTCCATTCCGATCCACCTCCGCCTGACCCAGGACCACCTCGCCTTCAGGAAGCAGCTCAAGACCTGGCTGTTCGAGCAGTAGCGGATCCCCTCCCCCCCAGCGCCTTGAGACCCTCCGGGTGAGTAGTGCGCTATACAAATGATCTGATTGATTGATTGATGGTTCCTCGCTGGAAGAACACAGAGAGTCCGCCTCCCCCCGTTTCGTTCCGAGGCCACCGAAGTCATCTGCGGCGTCCCGCAAGGATCATCACTCAGCCCCACCCTCTTCAACGTCTACATGAGACCTCTCGCAGCCATCGCACGCCAACACAACCTCAACATCATCTCCTACGCCGATGACACCCAGCTGATCCTCTCCCTCACCAGAGACCCCGACATCGCCAGAACCAGCCTCCACGAAGGGATGAAAGAAGTCGCCGAGTGGATGAAGAACAGCCGCTTGAAACTGAACTCAGACAAGACGGAAGTCCTCATCCTTGGACCATCACCCTCAGCCTGGGACGACTCCTGGTGGCCCCCAGCCCTGGGCACCGCCCCCAAGCTGAGAGACCACGCACGCAACCTGGGCTTCATCCTGGACTCCTCCCTCTCGATGACCAGACAAGTCAACACCGTCTCCTCTTCATGCTTTCACACCCTCTGCATGCTCCGCAAGATCTTCCGATGGATCCCGATCGAAACCAGGAAGACGGTCACCCAGGCCCTCGTCACCAGCCGGCTGGACTACGGAAACACCCTCTACGCCAGAACCACAGCCAAGCTACAGAAAAGACTACAACGCATCCAGAACGCCTCCGCCCGACTCATCCTGAACATCCCTCGACGCAGCCACATCTCCGGCCACCTGAGGAACCTGCACTGGCTCCCCGTCAACAAGAGGATCACGTTCAGGCTCCTCACCCACGCACACAAGTCTCTCCACAACCTGGGCCCCAAGTACCTCAACAACCGCCTGACCTTCCACACGCCCACCCGCCAGCTACGATCCGCTAGCCTCGCCCTCGCCACCGTACCACGCATCCGAAGAGCCACCACCGGAGGCAGATCCTTCTCCTACCTAGCGGCCAAGACTTGGAACTCCCTCCCCATCCACCTTCGGCTGACCCAGGACCACCTCGCCTTCAGGAGACAACTCAAGACCTGGCTGTTCGAGCAGTAGCGGCCCCCTTCCCCCAAGCGCCTTGAGACCCTTCTGGGTGAGTAGTGCGCTATACAAATGTTATGATTGATTGATTGATTGAACGTGTGGAGCAGGTCGAGGTGGTCACAAAGTGGTTGGTGGAGGACGATACGGAGCTGCAAATAGCGATGGAGCACATGGAGGCCGAAAACAAATCGCTCAAGGAGAAACTGGACGACCAGGAGGGGCGCTCGAGAAGGAACAACGTCCGAATTCTAGGGATTCCAGAATCTGAAGGCACCCAAGCAACAGACCTCTAGGTGGAAGAGCTGATCAAGACGAAACTTCAACCCAAGGGGCTCTCACACTTCTTCTCAGTGGAAAGGGCGCACAGAGTCCCCGGCGGGAAACCAAAACCAGGTGCACCCCGAGACCAATACTGGCAAGGCTCTTCAATTTTCGCGATCGGGACGCCATCTTGCAGGCGGCGAGGGTGTCTTCACCGATCCAGATTTAACACTCCACGATCCCCTTCTTGCCGGACTACACAGCTGAGGTCTCCCGAAGGAGAAGAACTTTCCTGGACGTTAAAAAGGCGCTAAGAGCAAAGGAACTGTCTTATTCAATGCTGTTTCCGGCTCGGCTAAGAGTAGTAGCGGACAACAAAACATGGTTCTTTGATACGCCGGAGGCGGCCCATGACTGGCTGGAGGGATGGAGACAAGCTGGACTGCCCCGCCGCACGAACAGGAATAACCGGAGCCAACGTGAGGGTAGCCATACGGGATCGCAGACATCGGGCCGGGGTGGGGCGGACCGGTCGCCGGCACATGAGTACTTTGGAGCAGACGGCGGAGTGGAAGCATGAACACCCGGTACACACAGGAGTGTTAATCGATAAAGACATTGAAGGTTGGGTTGTGCTTCGACAATGGACTGAAGGACTCCGAAGAGGGCAGGGGAGCCGCCTGCTCCGAGAGGCCCTTCACCCCAGCAAGCAAGTACACTGTTCTTGGGATGGGTAAAGCACTCTGCTAAGTTGGGGGGGCGGGCGGTTCGATGTCTGTTAAGCAGGGAGGTAGGGAGGGGGAGGCAAGGCGGGGCAGTTTTGTTGTTTTTCAAGTTCTACAGGTAGGAGCAAGACACAACACGAGGTGCACACCTGATCCAGGCTTCTGAGGCGAACGGTACACACGGGTGGGGGGACACCTCTGGCACAAACATGGGTACAAAGGTAGACATGCACGACTCCCAACCTACTACACCTGATGGTGGGACGCTAAGGTCGACATTCACACCCCTCCGAATGATGACCTGGAATGTAAGAGGGTTAGGAGACAAAATCAAGAGGGGAATAGTATTACATGCCGTGAAAAGACAGGGACCTGCATTAGTTCTTTTGCAGGAAAGACACCTCACAGGAGGGGCGTCCAAAGCGCTAGACAGGAGGGGTTATAAAATGGCTGTACACTCGGAATTTACATTGAGCTCCAGGGGAACGGGTATTCTAGTTAGAAAATCATTCCCGTTCATCATCCTAAGTACCAAATCTGATGAACAGGGTTGTTTTGCAGCGATTCAGGGGCAGTGGGAGGGGAGGCTCATGAACATTGTGTTGGTATATATTCCTCCAGCACTCCATTCAGTTACACTGCCAGCACTGGGTGACTTTCTCCTGACTCTACCTGCGGGTGACATGATTATCGGGGGTGACTTCAACACAACAGTAGGCGCTCTAGCAGATAGATTCCCGGCTCGGACCCAAGCCCCCGGACCCTCCCGCTTCCAAAGTTTCTTCTCAGTCCGTTGGTCTAGTGGGAGTTCGGCAGTTATAAGGTTTTCAGTGTACATTGCTAATAAGGGCCCACTGAGTTTTTCGGACATAGTTTTATACCATTCTATTGGTATGCCATTGGGTCCCGGTGCTTTCTCTGATCTTACCGCATGTATGGCTCGCTGTATTTCCTCAGTCGTAATATCTGCCTCTAACTCTGTGACTGCCTCCGGTGTCAGTGTTCGTGTTACAATGTGGCTAAGTGATGCTCGTGCTGTGTCCGCCGTCACTTCTCTGTCTGGGGTGTAGACCGTTTCAAAATGTTCTGCAAGGGCCATAACTATCTCTTCAGGGCGTGTTTGGGCTATTCCCTCCTTATTGTGTACCTGTTGTACCCCCTTGGTGCTTCCCCCTCTCTTGTCTAACCAGGCCAGCATTTTCCCTGCCTTATCCCCTATGTCGTACACTCTGTGTGCGGTCGCCATAATCTGCTCAGCCGTCTGCTGTTGCAAATGTTCTCTATACTGCTGTTGACGTAGAAATAGGGTGTGGGATGTGTCAGGCGTAGGGTCTGCCATATGAGCCACGTTTGCTGCTTGCACTGCTAATTCTAACTTGGACAATTCTTGTAGCCTCTCACGCTTATGTTCTGTAATGGACGTTATTGCCTGTCCATGTTTCTTAGAGGCCTTGGGGCTAGTGGATATATGGAGGCACGCAGATGACATGCTAGTATACCTGACAGACCCGGACCGAGGCATACCGGAACTTCTGGCTCTCTGTGATACACAGGGGAAAACCTCGGGCTACACCATAAACTGGGCAAAATCTGAGCTGTATGTGCTACGGGGACCGCCCCCTGATCTTGGTACTGACTGCCCTCTACGACTAGCGGGGACCTCTTTTAAGTACCTAGGCATACACGTCACCGGGGACCCAGAGGAATTCTTTGACAAGAATCCGAAACCACCGTTAGAACGGTTGAAACACAATGTTAAATATTGGGCGACATTACCTTTGACACTATTGGGTAGAGCGGCAGTATACAAAATGATGGCGCTACCAAGATTTCTCTATGTCCTAGATAATACGCCCTACCCAATACCACCCAGGTACTTCAGGCAGGTATCAGAGTTGGTGTCCAACCTGCTCTGGAGCAATTTCCCGGCACGCATAGCGCAGGCTAAAATGAACAGGAGTTGGTATGAAGGAGGGATCGCATTGTCAAACCTACAATTTAATTACTGGGCAGCACAATTAAATACCATCAACCAATGGCTTCACGCTCCCCAGGACGACCCAGCATATAATGCCGACAGGGCGCAGTTGGGTACCAACAGTATGCTAGCAACTCTATACGACAAAAGCCTCGCAAACAAGATGGTGGGACCCACAAAACTTACTATCATATTGTGGTATACAGCACAGGCTAAATTAGGGTGGAAAGGACGAATCACCAAGCTCACCCCACTATGGGACACTAAAGCCTTGGGGCGATTGAGGCACAGTAAGGGTTTCACACAATGGGACAACATCGGTATATCAACAGTGGGAGACTTATGAGACAAGGGAACAGTGATCCCCTTTACTCAGATGCGACAGCAATACGAGTTAGGAACGACCGAATCATATAGATATGTGCAGATTAGGCATGCACTGCTTACAGCCATACCACCTGACTCGGAGGTCCCAGAGGCATCCCCTCTGGAAGACCGCCTCCTCACAGACTATATGCAACAACAATCTACATCGCTCACATATCGCAAATTGATCAATAACCTTCCAGACCCTACATTAAAGCTGAGAGAGAAATGGGTAGCAGAAGTAGGAGACATGGACGATTCGGAATGGAACGAGGCACTGGCTTCACCGAAGGAGGTGGGCATATTGGCTAAGTTCCGTCTAGTGCAACTTAAGATCTTACACAGGGTGTACTACACGAGAACGACTCTACACAAAATACAGCGGGCACAACACCCCTACTGTCTACGCGGGTGTGTGGAGGAGGGAACGTTTATGCATACAATATGGGAATGTCTTCGTATAATAGAGTACTGGAGGCAAATAATGCGCACCATATCCCAAACAATGGAGCTGTCCCTTGTCCCTGAGCCACGTAAATGCCTGTTGAATATATGGGAACCGAACGATCTCACCAGACAGGGTCAAACCTGGCCAACGATAGGCATGATAATAGCGAAAAGAGACATAGCTCAGAAATGGGGTGCAGCAGATGCC
This sequence comes from Lissotriton helveticus, assembly GCF_964261635.1. NCBI lineage: Eukaryota > Metazoa > Chordata > Amphibia > Caudata > Salamandridae > Lissotriton > Lissotriton helveticus. Next base: position 310,434,566 of record NC_136061.1, read on the forward strand.
CCCACGTTAGCACAGTGGTGTACGAACATGGATAGGGTGATGATTACGGAACGGGCGGTCTATACAGCAAGGGCAAGCCCACGCAGATGGAACAAGATATGGACCCAATGGAACGTCTTTAGGGGGGAGATCTGCAAACCACTGCAGGAGGACGAACAATCAGACTCAGATGAAGATGATGATGAGGAGTGGGACAGGGTGAGATGGGGTAGATAGACTCAGAGATTTGAACCACAGCCAAAGGCACGCAACACAGGCAGGTGGGGTATACGAGGCCTGCCTGCCTAAACAAATGAGGCACTCAGATTGGCATGCCCACTCAAATATACGTTCTACACTAAACCCGATCATATAAGAGACATGTGTCCACCCACAAGTAATAGGTGTCACCTGAACGACTGGACTAGTGTTGTGCCCTAATTACTGTGTCTGCTACGCTGTATGTTCTCTGTTAGTTTCTTATTTATTAAAGAGTGTTTATATGAAACAAAACATAGATCTATAGGTTATCCGGAACACGAACTGCCTGCTCTGTACACAATTTACTCTACCATGCCGCCGGACCCCAGGGTTGTCGGCTGAAAGGCTGTGTTACTCCGACAATATTGAATAGAAACTGTACTTAACGCGGCCGGCCCCTGGGGTTGTAGGCTCTATGCTGTGTTATTTCAGAATTGTACAATAAATGTCTTTTAAAAAAATAAAAAATAAATAAAAAAGTACCATGCTCTGGAAAAGCTAAGACACCATCATCTTTTGTGTATTCTATCGAATTCTCCATCCATACACACGTATGATAACCTCTCTCCATCATCATAAATGAAGCAGGTGTTTATGGGGCGGAATAGGAATTCCCTGTTTAGTCAAAACAGGTTTATCTTTCTTGAAGAAATTTTTAATTTTCTGAATAATTGACTTTTTCCTCTTTTCTCTATACATTTTTGTAGACACTTGGTGAATAAAACAATAATCTGCAAAATCTCGATTTTCCATGACAGGACTTCTCACACCAAGAGTCAAATGGGAATTGAGCAAACAAAATGTTACTAGCCAATCACATTTTAGCTCTTTTTTTGTTTAAGAAGTTTTAATTAAGTTTTTAAAAATACATAGGAGAAGAGAGAAAAATGGAAACAATAAAATGGAGAAGGGGTAGAAGCCATAATAAAATATACATAACATAATTAAAATAAACAATCAGGCAAATGCCATATGATAAAATAATTTAAAGAGAAGGAGAAAGGAAAGGTAAGTAGGAAAAAGAAAGAAAGAAAGAAGAAAAGAGAGATAGAGAAAAAGACAGGGGAGGAAGAACCAAAATGGTGTGGGAGAATAGTATAGAGAAGGAGAGAAAAGGAATTAATGTATAGGAGAGTGTGAAGAAAGATATGTAGTGAAAGGAAGCCAAAGAAGATCTGATTTAATTTTTTGAGAAAGAGAAAAGGAGGAAACAGTAGCATTCCTGTGTTCATCACAAAAAAAATTCCACCAAGTTAGCAAAAAATGTTTAGAATTGTCTTTCCAGGATGATAGAATAACTTTAAAAGCTAATGCAATAAAAAGATCAAATAATCTAGGAACAGAAGATACAACATCCACATCAGGTGATAAGGAACCTAGAAAAACATTCTGTAGTGTTAAAGTAGCATTGAATTTAAATACTAACATGCAAATATCCCAAACAGAGTTCCAAAAGGATAAAACATTAGAACACTCATAAAGTTGATGCTTTAACGTGCCTGTTTCAGTGGAACATGACCAACATAATGGAGAAGAGATTGGTGAAAATTTACAAATACTAACAGGAGTAATAATCGCTCTATGATAAATAAAATACAAAGATTGGGTTATACGAGCAGCAGCAGAAACTTTGAATAGTTTGGACCATAGTTTATCCCAGGTAGTAATAGGTAAAGAAACAGACAAATCAGTTTCCTATGCAATCTCAATGTGGGACTTAAGTCTTTCAATAACATTTGCCAACAATAACTTATATACAAGAGCGGCTTTAGGTCTGTGAGTTGAAAATAAAGAGTATAGAGGTGTAGAAGAGGATATAGATGGTGTGTGAGGCGAAAAAGTGGTTAGATGAGATTGTATTTTTGTAGATAACAAGGACCCCCTGAGTTAGAATCAATTTCCTGGGTCAGGGCAAAAGATATAATGACAAATAACAACCCAGGCAAAACCAAAGTACCTCAATGCAATGAAACCAGCACAAAAAATTAATAACACTGAACTAAGATGAATGTTTGTAAAAACCAATCAAAATATTTAATAGATTTCAAATACATATATATAAGAATTATTAAAAAACATGTGCTTGTTTTAGAAAACAAATTATAACACAATCAAAATACATAAAATACAGTTTGAAAAGATGGTAAAGTTGAGGTATTGACGATATCTTCAACGCGTTCCGACACTAGGTGTCTTCGTCAGGAAAGTACCCTCAAGTATATTATCTACAATAAAATAAACATTTAAAAAAAAAAAAAAACAGTATTCGCAACTAAATCTAGATAAGCAAAAATAAAAAGCTGGTACAAACATTGTCATTATTTTAATTTATATAACAAAGCCGTTTTTCTGTATACATAGGGAGAAGCTCTGGTAGATGTTTGTTTGGAAAATAGGTGGGAGTAGAGAATAGAAAATAGAAAGATATAGACCAAAATAGACAACAAATTGGGAGAACCAAGGACTAACAGGATAGAGATAAGTATGATCTTCCACCTGTACTCATTGATAAATGTGCATTAGATGAAATAATTCTAGCTCTAATGCTGCGGGAGACTCCAAGCATTATATGAATATAGCTTGGACACCGTTTGTGGTTATCTGCTGGCTATAGATAGTGCTGCCTCTCTAGATAGTGCTGGCTACAGATAGTGCTGCCTCTCTAGAAAACCTTTACAACACGGTATTGTCAAGATGCTAGGCCAATATTGGTGCTGTAATAGTTAAGGCATCAAACAATACTGCCTCTATACAAAAGAAATAAACTGCCATTTTGATTGAAAGTCGATATGTTTCTCTGTCTATACTTCATAGTTAGCTGGTAGAGAGCGACTAGGGGACATTCTGCGCTTATTATGATTGGCACACAATCTCCCCTGAGTTAAGTAAAGATACAGTCCAGCATCAAACCGGTTATCATCAACTTGGAATACTTAGTTCAAACGGACATATTTAGGAGGCGGCCAGCCACTAGGGTGTAAACGATAGAGAAAATATGTATATATTATTTAAAACGACATATACAGACCATGTCAACCTGGGATGGAAGATTTACAAAGTTTGAACTAGATGAAGCTTTTACCTAATTCATGGCATGGATGTCGAGAATATTAGCTTGTTGGTGTATCTCTTGTGAATCAAGTACTTGCTGATGCATTAATGTAAAATGTCACTGTGATTTCGGCTTCCAGCTATTTATCGATAGCACTTATTCTTCAACGTGGTGTCTAATGATATGGAGCATGAAAAGAGACACAATGATAAATCTAATACAACGAGGCGCTTTTGCGTTTGTTACACTTGACCTTTGAACTGAGAGTCTGACATGCTGTTTCTTGACTTAATTTAGCACAACAGCATTCTTTTTCGATACTGTGAACAAAACAACAGAAATCCACACAGACACTTATTTGGGTATGTAACTCGGCATTAATTTGTCACGTTAGACTAGCCTACCTTTAAAATTCTCGTTGTATTAGATTTATCTTTAGATTTGGAGAGGTGATTATTAACAAAAATACTGGCTCGAGGACAAGAATACAAGAGTTTAATATAAGAAATAAAAGAGGGCCCAAAACCAAACCATTGGAGAGTTTGAAACATGAATTGCCAATTAATACGATCAATTGTCTTTTCAGCATCTAAAGACAGTGCTGCAAGGGGAGATTTATATTTCTTGCCATAAGAAATGATATTAGCAAACATCCGAGCATTATCAGATGCCAATCTGCCCTTCACAAATCCAACTTGATCAGTGTTAATCAAAAGAGGAATAATAGTTTCAAGTCGGGATGCGAGAATTTTGGCAAACATTTTACAATCATAATTAATTAACGATATAGGACGATAATTTTTACAATAAGAGAGATCTTTGTCAGGTTTAGGTATGATAACAAGGCATCCATAAAAGAACCAGATGCTTTTTCGTCAGCAATAAAAGAGTTAAAAAGTTGGAGGAGCTTGGGGACAAAAATGGAATTAAAGGTGCTGTAAAACTCTACAGACAAGCCATCAGGTCCTGGGGCTTTTGACTTTTTTAGGGAATTGATAGCATTAGTTACCTCTTGAAGAGTGATGTCTTTCTCTAACGTGTTAAATTCATCAGGTAAAGATGGAGGGGAAGGTAGGCCTGAGTAGAAGGTGTTTAAATTTTGATTAGTGGGAAATGTATCGTCAGAGTAAAGAGATTTATAATATTCATGGAAAACCTTAGAAATGTCTTCGTCTGACGATACTAGTTTTGTAGTGGATTCATTTAGAATAGGGCCAATAGTCTTACGTTCAGATGTAATTTTTAAATAATTAGCTAACATTTTTCCCACTTTATTTTGCCCTCCATGGTATTTAGATTTAATTTTAAGCAAAATATTACATGCTTCAGCCGTTGCTAATTTGTTAAGTTCAGTTTTTGCTTTAATCAAATCATGAAGGGCATCAGATGATCGAGAAGTAAAATACGTATGTTCTAAGCATTTGAGTTTTTGTTAGCTGATCTTCATATATCTTCCTTGTGGATTTCTTCTTTTTCGATACATAAGAAATGGTGAAGGCACGAAAAGCAGCTTTGAAAGTATCCCAGTTATTAGGAACAGAAGTATCCAATGGGTCATTGATACTGAAAAATTCATTAATAAAAGTGGTAGCATCTTTGATAAAAACCTTGTCAGATAATAAGAAAGAATTAGGTTTCCATCGGCTAAATTGAGAGGAGGTAAGTGAGAGATCCAAAACAGCGTGAACAGGGGCATGATCCGATATAAAAATGGATCCAATTTCAGATTTTTGGATAGAAGGGAGCAAAAATGTACTGGTCCAAATATAATCAATCCTAGAACGGGTGTGATATACATTAGAGAAAAAAGTAAATTCAATTAAATCAGGATTACAAGTCTTCCAAACATCATACAATGAACGAGAGGCGATGGCTGATTTAAAAGCTTTATGAGATGTATCAGGTTGAAATGTACAATTAGATAATCTATCGGAAAAAGGATCTAACCATTGGTTGAAGTCGCCAGCAACAATAATATTAGGACAGTCAATTGAAGAAAGTAAGATTTTAATATCATTCCAAAATGTAGTATCTGGCTTAACAGGTCCATAAATATTTAACAAAACTAATGTTTTGTTTTGTAGCACAATCTTTGCCATTACCCATCGTCCATCAGCATCATTCTGTGTGGATAAAATCTGTACTCCCAGAGCTTTATGAAACAATATAGCAACACCCCCTTTTTTGTTGGAAGCAGGAGAAAAACAACTTGGCCCACCCATTGCCTTTTCAACTTAAGAGACTCTATAGCATTACAGTGAGTTTCCTGAAGAAACTAAATCTGAGATTTGAGTTTTGATAAATGAGACAGTACCTTTTGCCTTTTGACTGGACTCCCAAGACCACAAACGTTCCACGTGAAAAGTTACACATAATGGAGGGAGGGGAAGGTATAACATAGTTGGAGTTGATACATTTCAAGGATATAACTACAAGAGAAAACACACCACAAGAAAAAATTACATATGGAAAATACTACAGAGAGACCCACATTACCAGGATACATTAACAATAAATAAATGATAAAAGACAATATTGAACAAATAGGGATGAGTAGAAGAGGGAAATATATAGAAAAGAATAGAGCAGAAGAGGAAAAGAGAGAAAGAGAGAGAGGAGGAAGGAAGAAAAGGAAGAAAAAAGACAAGAGAGAAAAACATGTAAACAGGTCAAGGAAAAACATCCAGACCTGTAGAAAGAAAAAAAGACGAGAGATGATGAGGATGGTGACGCCAAAGGGCACGGACCTCAGAAGGAATACAAAGAAAATAAGAAAGGAACCTCATGAAACTTAATACAGAACAGATAAAACTGTGAGCAACAAGTAAGCTTGAAAGAGGAATTCAGAGTGACACTACTAAAGCACAAAAGAGATTAGGTATTAGTGTCCATTCCATGTGGTGTCAGATCCTGAAGATAGAGTCTGAATTTCTCTGGATCATCAAAAGAACGTGACGGACCATTATGGGTAATCTTGCAAAGACATGGACGGAGGATTCCATATTGGATGTTAAGGTGTTTCATCTGAGGACGTAATGCAAGAAATTCTTTACGGCGTGCATTTGTTGCAGTAGAAATATCCTGAGAGATGAGGAGATTATGGCCTGACCAAATGCGGCGACGTTTGAGTTTTACAGCTTTCAAAACCCACATCAGCTCGGTGAATTCAAGGAAGAGCTTGATGATACCACGTGGTTTAGAAGCATTAGGAGTAAGACAACCCAAACAGTGTGCTCTTTGTATGTTGAGAGGATTTGTGGAAACCTGGAGATCAAGGATTTCTGGAAGGAGTTTTTGTAGAAAAGATACCATATCAGGACCTTCAATATTTTCTGGTAGACCATACAGGCGTAAATTATTTCTTCGATTCCGATTTTCAAGGTCCTCAACATTTATTTATTTAATTTATTTATTTATTTATTTATATTCTTATATAGCGCAGGATTCGACTCCGGAAGGGGTATCTCCGCGCTTACGCTTTACCAAAAACAGCTAAAACCTAGTCCTGGGCTGTGAGGGAACTCAAGTGATGGTATCCTAGTATGCAGTAAATAAAAAAGGTTTTAAGGACTTCCTAAAAGACTGAAAATTGGTGGTATTTTTAAGGATTGGGGGTAATGAGTTCCATAGAATGGGGCCTTTGTAGGAGAGGGCACGCCCTCCCTGCCTAGCTTTTTTAATCCTAGGAACCTGGAGCTGTTGCTGACTGCTAGAGCGCAGGGTGCGAACAGGTTTATAGGGAATTAATTTTTCTTTTAAGTATTTGGGTCCATTGCCAAACAGACTTTTGTGTATTGTGCAGCAGATTTTAAATTGTATTCGCTGACTAATTGGCAACCAGTGAAGTTTGTCCAAGAGGGGGCGTGAGGCAGTCCTTGGCTGAGCATTGAGAACTAGTCTCGCTGCGGTATTCTGGACCACCTGTAGTCTCTGTAGTTGTTCCTCATTGGCCGAAATAAACAGGCCGTTACAGTAGTCCAGTCTACTGATTATCAAGGCCTGGACAAGTGTTTTCCTGTAGGTGTATGGGAGGAACGGAAAGACACGTCGTAGCAATCCAATGACCCGGAAACAGGATCCTGCTACTTGATTTGTGTGTTCTTTAAGCAAAAGTGTCTTGTCTAGCCGCACACCAAGATTTTTACGGTCTGTTTGGGACTTGGTGCTGGTCCCAAATCCAGGGGCCACCATTCAGGAGACCACAGAAGTGTGGCCTCCCCTAACAGCATGACCTCTGTCTTGCCTACATTACACTGGAGGCAATTTATGGCCATCCAGTCCGATATTGCCCACATTCCCTCCGCAAAGGATTGTTGTATTGCGGGCGTTAGGGTTTGGAAGGGGAACAAAAGCTGAGTGTCGTCAGCATACAACACAGGGGTGAACCCATGAGCTCTTACAATCTCTGCCAAGGGGGCCACATACACGTTAAAGAGAGTAGGGCTTAGGCATGAGCCCTGTGGCACTTCCTTGGTGAGCTCCCTTAAGATGGAATAATGGGAGCCCAATCTGACCCCTTGTGGTCTATCCAAAAGAAAGCTTTCCAACCAGGACAGAGCCATGCCTCCTATGCCCATCTCCCTCAAGCGACCGAGAAGTATCTCATGGGACACCGTATCGAAGGCAGCGGATAAATCTAACAGCACCAGAATCATGGAGCCCCCTCCATCCAGTGACATCCTGATGTTATCGGTCACTGAGAGGAGGGCAGATTCCGTGCTGTGATTATGCCTAAACCCAGATTGAGAAAAATCTAGGCCCTCCGCTGCCTCGATGTACTTGGACAAATGAGTGTTTACATGTCTCTCGGTCATTTTGCTAAGGTAAGGCAGGAGGGAAATGGGTCGGAGGTTCGAAAGGTCTGTCCTTGGAAGAGCCGCATTCTTTCGGATAGGGTTCACCACCGCTTTTTTCCACGCTGTGGGTACCGATCCTTCCCTGAGAGAATGGTTAATCACTGCTTGGATATAAGGTCCAAGCAGAGTTCGCAGGGAGGCAATTATTTTTGCCGATAGAAAGTCATCTGGAGACCCTGATTTTATATGGCTCATGAGGGAGGAGAGATCTGAGTCACTGACTGCTGGAAATGCCATAAGTGAAATATCTCTCAGTGTAGGCAGAGTGGGAAAGGAAGGAATGTTACTCTTTTGACTAGAGGCCCTCATAATTTTTTCGTAAATCGAATTGATTTTATTTTCAAAGAACAGAGAGATTTCATCACATAATGTTTGAGAAAAATCATCCGGGCTTTCGCATGCAGTTGGTTTTACAAACTCCTGAAGAATTTTAAATAATTCCTTAGAACAATTACCCGCTTCTGCAATTTGTTGAGAGAGGCTGTTCCTCCGTGCAAGTTTAATATTTTTATAATAGTTAGTCTGAGCCTCATGATGTGCTTTCTTGTTTCCTTCTGTTCGCGTTTTCCTCCATTTTTTTTCTATCTTCCTACATCTCTGCTTCTCTATTCTGAGTGCCTCAGTATACCATGCTTCCTGTTTGGAAGCAGGGTATTGTTTGTGTAGCTTCAGGGGGGCTATTTTATCGATTGCTTCTATAAGCGAATTGTTCAATTTGGCCAGTGCGGACTCCACACTGTCCATCTCTGAGGGGATAGGCTGCTTCCACACCCTTTGCAATTCCTCTACCGTGACTTTGTGCCACTGTCGGCGCCAGACAGGTGGGAGGGTGTTCTTTTGAGAGAGCTTATCCACCCCGGATAGAGAAAATTCCACGATGAAGTGGTCAGACCAGTTTATTTGAACAATGGGTAGACAACGCACTTTAGAGCAGTTAGTGAAGAGCAAATCTAGGAGATGACCTCCTATATGAGTGGATCCGCTATTCTGCAGATCTAAACCAAGGGAGGATAAATCAGCAAGCAGAGAGATAGTTTCTGGGGGTGCAGAAATGTCGACGTGAATATTAAAATCACCAAGGAGGATGAAATCTTCCTTTGCTTTAAAATGTGGAGCTAAGAGTTCCAGAAGGGCAAGAGGGAAGCCCACACTGGATCCCGGCGGGCGATATACTAAGGCTCCTTTCCAGAATCTGTTAGTGGCATAGTTCATTTTAAAAATCATTATTTCAAAATGAGGGCAGTACTTTTGTTCCAGTATTGTAATCTTCAGGTGTTCTTTATACATGATGGCTAGGCCACCACCTGTTTTCTCATGACGGTCAAAATGGACAAACTTATAGCCCAGGGGAACTCCCACAGCTATAGCAGGGACAGTATGGGGCTTTAACCAGGTTTCCGTTAGGAAACATAGGTCTGGTTGCATTGTATGTACTAGGTCCCATACCTCTAGTTGGTGTTTAGGTAGGGAACGGACATTTAAGAGAAAGCACTTTGTCCCTTTTTGTGATCTAGCTTTCGCTTTATACTCCTCAGCACTGGTTTTAGTGTAAGATGTTTGAAAATGGCATTTAATGCATGAAAAAGGGCCCTCGGGGCATGGCCAAGAGTCTCTGCTAAATCCTTTAAAAGGGATTGTCCTTAAGTGTAATAGAATATGTGCAGTGTACCTGATATGAGGGGTCCCTGCAGATGGATTATCCAAAGATATCGGGCCCATAGCCCCTAGTCCCGTCCAGTCGCGGACGGGCACAGACGGGCAGCTCTTTGGCTGCTCTTCGGCGTGTCTTCGGCTGTGCGCTACCGCTGCGCGCTCAAGGGAAGGCGAGGGCTAAATAGCCCCAAAAGTGCGAGCACTAGAGCGCTAACCGCTCCAATGCTACCGGAAGTGCCTTGCTCTCACCTGACCGCCCTCCACACAACGGTAATAGTTACCCTGTCGGACCGGGACGGGCAGGAAGGAAGTAGAGCCTCAGCTTGTTGCTGTCTCAGGACAAATAAAAAAATAGCTACTTCCCCTTCTATTAATTCAGGTAGGGAGAGCGAAAATAGCAATGTTAAAATGCCGATTCGGCGAAATTGTATTCAGCAGGCACTGATGTTATTTTTAAAAACTAGACAGACTATCAGAGTCACGATTTAAAATTAAATCACACACAGCATGGAGCACAGTTTTTAGGCAACCTTCTTCAAGCAAGCGGGTCGGGGACACTGCCACCATCACCTTACCGCAGCTTCTATGAAGTAGATGCTCCGCCTAAATAGCCCCAGAAGTGCGAGCACTAGAGCGCTAACCGCTCCAATGCTACCGGAAGTGCCTTGCTCTCACCTGACCGCCCTCCGCACAACGGTAATAGTTACCCTGTCGGACCGGGGCGGGCAGGAAGGAAGTAGAGCCTCGGCTTGTTGCTGTCTCAGGACAAATAAAAAAATAGCTGCTTCCCCTTCTATTAATTCAGGTAGGGAGAGCGAAAATAGCAATGCTAAAATGCCGATTCGGCGAAATTGTATTCAGCAGGCACTGATGTTATTTTTAAAAACTAGACAGACTATCAGAGTCACGATTTAAAATTAAATCACACACAGCATGGAGCACAGTTTTTAGGCAACCTTCTTCAAGCGAGCGGGTCGGGGACACTGCCACCATCACCTTACCTTAACATGAATTTTTAATTTGTGAACTACCTGTTTAATAATGGTATCTTAGTAGAAACATCCTGGAGATCTCTGACACGTGTTCCAAGTCTAATACCCTGCCCTCCATAACAATCCATCTCTCCTCAATCTGTTTAAGTTTTTCATTGGTCGTTGACATAAAAGGTTGGAGACCACGAACTTCATCCAATATAGAGTCCAAGATTGGATTTTGAGACGAATGTATGGGAGAAGGCGGGTCATTTTTATGCCTCTTTGGTTTTGTACCAGAAACAGAAGGTCTAGTAGAATGAATATTGCGTCTGAGCCTGCCTCCTTTTTTAAGAGACCTTGCTCCATCACAGGGAATCGGGGAGATTCACATAGTTTTCTGGAGCATCTTCTGTCCTTCTCAAGGAGGTCTGGGCTTCAGGCACTAGAAAGAGGTACTGGAGTGCACAGAATGTCTGCCTACATTGGTACATCAGGAATTCTGATAGTGTTAGGAACTGTGTAAATATAAAATATATGTCTACACACATTGATAAGACAATAACTTCACATTTATATGTACATACACCTTAGTATATCCATTTACTGTGGTGAAACACTAGTGAGTGACAGGGGGATCTGTCCCCGGTACTGACGAAGGGGCATTGCGCCCCGAAACATGTTGACCCACACAGGAGAGTAAGCCCATTAACCAGCTTTATCTCTCTGAATCACATTTTTTAACAATACCAGCCAGTGCTTATTAAAAAGTTTTTTCTACCACTAGGCCAGGTATTTTTTAACACCACCTTTATGTATCACTCCTGACCCCACTGACACTCACTCCAATTCACTCACATAGCACCCTCATTTAAAAGTGCTCCAGCGTAGTCGCTTGTCGCAGCACTGCCCCGTCCCGCAGCGGGGCGGGAAGACCCCGATGATGAAGCATGACACCAAGGGCCCTTTTGGTGTGTGAGGGGTATTTTAACATGCATTGTGTATTCCAATAACACCCGGATACACACTAACTCTACGTGAGGTGGACCCTATAGATTAATTGTACTTCAAAATAGAGGAGGACGTGCCCACCTTGGTGCCACCCAGCACCACCTCTTCACTCCCCCTTTTGATTTTTCCTACATTGGTACATGGCAAGGGATTTGGATCCATGGAGGCAGATGAAGTAATGGCTGCAAATCTTTAGCATATTTATTTGGAAAAGGTTTAAGCTATAGCACGAATAATTTCTACAGGTCTGCCGTAGCAGTGGGGCATTCTCTGGTAGGAAGAATGTTGATTGGCAGGAGTTTCCTGATATGTAGACTTATTAAGGGTATGTGTTTGAAGAGACTGCCAAGATCCACGTATGAATATCGATGGGATGTGTATTTAATATTAAGTTCTTTTTAGAACTTAATAGTAGGTTTTACCAGCCTAATAGAGTTATGATTAAGATTTGGAAAACAAAAACTATGTCACACTTTGTTACCCTAGGTTTGATCATTTTCCAAAGTTGTGTGTTGCAAGGTGTATCAAGGAGTAGAGTTAAATAGAAAGGAGGTGCAGGTGTGGATCAATTATTGAGCTCCAAAGTGAAGTCATTTTAGGCTGTCTCTTTGGCTGCTATTGCAAGATGGGTAATTTCAGTTATGAAGGAAACAGGAGTACATCTATGTAGATTATGAAGGCAGAAAATGTGTTTAGAAAACTTTCTTTCAAACCAATTGAGCATGTTTCAAACTGTGCTCTGAAAGGCTTTGAAAATGCTGAATCTCATTTGTTTAGTGCATAGAGAACTGTGATTTTAATAAAGACTAGGGGCCATATGTATCAAGCTAATTAGCATTCGCAAAGGCCGCTTTGCGAATGCTAATTAGCAAAATGGTATGTATGTAACATTTTTGATGCAAAATAAGGAATCGCAAAAATTGCTATTCCTTATTTTGCGATTGCACTTAAGGAATCACAAATTTTGCGATTCCTTAAATGCAATGTATCAAAGAAAAAATATTCAAAAAATGCCCATAAGGATTCGCAAATTACCACCAACTTCTAGTTGGTGGTAAGTTGCGAATTCATTCAAAAAAGCTTTTTTCCCAAAAACCAAAGGTGCCATATGACGCTCATACATGCCCTTAGGGCATGTATGTGCGCCATATGCCCCCAAATGTCATTTTCAGGGGTGCAGCAGGGTGTTCTTGAGACACCCCTGCACCCTTGAAAAATTTCCTAATTAGCGATTAACAATTTGCTAATCGCAAATTGCCCCTTCATTCCTATGGGCCTCCTGGCCCATAGAAATGAATGGGTAATTTGCGATTAGCAATTTGCTAATTGCAAATTTGGAATGGTAAGGAATCGCTATAAAAAAGCGATTTCGTACATACATACAGTTTTGCATTTCCTAAATAGCGATTCCTTAAAATTCGCTATTTAGGAAATGCAAAATAGTTTGATGATACATATGGCCCAAGGAGACTAGCATTATCCCTTTGGGGTGTGAGATAAAGTAAAAGGAGATTGTAATAACTTTTAAAGTTTATTACATGGAAAAAAGTTACTATTGAGGATGATTACAGAGTAAATGCTAATATTTAGTTAGAGAGGAGCAGTAATGTTGAATTTTATTTTCCGAGAACCAGTGGGAAAGGCTGGAGGTTGCTGGAGGAAAAACTTTCAAAGTAGAAAGACAGCACCAAATTACGAAAAAATAGAGGGCAGGGAGTTCACATGGAACTGTAATAATTTATTTCATTTTGTGCTCTGAATCCTCTGATGACTGACCATTGAAACCTCAAATTTGAAACGGTCAGTATCTTGTTGAACCCATCAAACATTATTCACAATCTGAAGGATGTTCTTTTCTATCCTTGCACCAGTTTTGAAAAGAATATCAGAGATGATCATAAGCCTTATGAGTAGATTTTCTACAAGAATTCTGGACCCAAGAGTGTGCACCACTAGAAAAACCTACGTGCTTACGCCCTGACCTTTCAACAGCCAGGCTGGAAGCCTGAGCCTTTGTTTAGAGAGATGCTGACTGAAGATGCTGAATGCTCAAGGGAGATGGAAGCATCAGAAGAACCCACTCTTAAGCTGTCAACATCTGACTGAGGAGAAGGAATCAGGACATCCTTGTCCAGAAAAGGACTAGCACTAAAACTCAAGTTTTTGTTTGAGGTTCTCTCAAGAGAAACCTCTGCATTAAGTGATTTTGAAGAAAAACATAAAGAAGACCCTTTGGTCACTGACAGAACAGTGCAACCACTGCCTAAGCTGTTGTTTCGAGGAACTGGGACCAATAGCAAGGAAGCAAGACACTGTGCTTGAAAGCAAACCGGCCTGAGACAGTACTGCAAAACCTCATGTACAAATTTGAGAACGCTTGCTGAGAAAAACAGAAGATCGGAGACAGGGAGAATTGTCCAGACCTCTGACATGTGCTGCAGAAAGAGATGTTATTTGAGAGTCTGACCATTGACCTACCCTGCAGCTCAGTATGATTTTGTACCACTCATATAGTTGCTTCACATCTTTGGTGTAGTATTGAACATCTGAATGCCTTGAACAGTAAAAGGCCAGCAAAATGCTCCTGACCCCCATCCCTGCCAGCTGTCAGGATGGCAATCTGCAGAGAAGGGGCTTTAGGATCCATGACACACAATTCGCAGTCAAAACAGCTAGATTGGAACGTTCTTTGAAAATCTCCTTTGGTGAAGGAAGCTCTCTCAAACCTATTACGGGTTAGTGGATTGATAGGCAGGAATCTCCTAGAGCAGAACTTCCCCTTTTCTCATTCTGTTGTACGGCTTCACCTTATTCTTTTCATCTTTTCCTCCCAAGATCTGTCCCACCTCTCTCACTGCCCTTTGTGACTCTACATCTCCCCTCTATGCTGAATATAGTTCTGTGTTCACCAGCTAATTTTTCGTTTCAGCCTTTTGGCCAAAAACACATAAAGCAGTTTACATATAGAATTATAGATGGCTAACAATGAATTAGGGGTATGTTTTTCACCAATGGTTTCTTTGTGACATCTAATGCTGTAGCCGAAGATTACCAATAGAAGTTCTACATGTCTTTTTGAGCAGCAGGCTACTCCCACACTAAAACGTTTGCATGCATAAACATAACAGCTGTACTTTTATGCATGCATTTTTGCTCCAGTGGAGAAATCCCCATTCAAACCTATTCCTCAATCTCACCACTGATGAAGATGTACTCCTCTTCTCTGACAGGAGTACTCTTTCAACCATCCAAGGTGAGAACAAATGTGCCTGACAAAAGTTTGTGAATCCCATGAGACACACATTTGTCGCTATTCACTGACTTAGGCAGACATTCTCGCTCTGTCACGCCCATGGGAGCAGATTTACTCAAATGAAATACTACACTATGCGGATGCAATATTGGGTGTCCAAACATATCCCAGGCCCATGGGGGGTAGTTGGGAGCCCCTGTGCATGGTCCGATCACTACCTTATTAGGGGCCAGAGAGCGGTGCCTAAAGGTGGAGGGAAAACCATGGCCACCTGGGAAACTGTAAGAAAGTGGAATTCAATTAATGAGGTGGAATTGGTTACCATTCTACAAAATGCAGCATTCCAACCGGCTCTAGATGGTAAAATTGAAGTAGTCTACCACAAGCTAGTGGATAAACTGAAAGCCGCCATCGAAATAGTGGCACCGGCTAGAAAGGTGAAGATGGTGGGCAGAGAAGCAGGAGCGCCTTGGTTCAACGACGCACTGAGGGCTAGGAAACAAGCTCTTCGGAAAGCGGAGAGAACCTGGCGAAGGGACTACAATGCAGAGGCACATTTATTGTATGTGCAGGAGCTTGCTACATACAAGAGAGCGATCCAGGCACGTAAGGCAGACTTCTTCGAGACTAGGATCGCCACTGCCCAAAATCCCCAGAGAGAAATTTTCAAAGTG
This sequence comes from Lissotriton helveticus, assembly GCF_964261635.1. NCBI lineage: Eukaryota > Metazoa > Chordata > Amphibia > Caudata > Salamandridae > Lissotriton > Lissotriton helveticus. The sequence continues at coordinate 310,450,276 of NC_136061.1, forward strand.
CTTTCGGAGCTTAGGAAGAACAGGGAACAGAGGCCCGAGTTTTCTCTTGAGGATTGTCACAAATTCCTCGAATTTTTTACCAACAAAATTGAGGAGCTCCTACTGGAAATCTCGCGCTCCCCCGTGTTAGAATGCCCACTGCAAATTATTCCATGCAGGCCAATAATTCAGGTCCCCTTGAACAGTATTCCCCCAGTTGATAGGGAGACGCTAGTTAACTTAGTGGGGAAGGTGAAGTCAGGCTCTAAGGTAGACCCCTGTCCCTCTAGCGTGTTTAAGCAGGCTTTGCCAGGGCTGCAGGAAGACGTACTAAACCTCAGTGGCGGCTGGTGACATTTGAAAGTGGTGGGCGTAACTATATTGTCCTAATGCACCGCAGCGAGCGAGCGTAGCGAGCAAGCCGGAACAACTTACGGAGGGTTCGGGGGAGAAAATTTTGAAAAAAGAGTGGACAAATGGTGCATTTTCAAGCAAATTTGAGAAAGCAGGAAGGTTAATAAAGCAATTGTGAAAGTTCAGTTATTACATTAATAAAGAGATGTCATATAACATAGGTAGCTGCTTATTCAGTATGTGTGTCTTTGCTCTCCCTGTGCCCTTACATATCACTCCTCTGTGTCTTTGCTCTCCCAGTGCCCTTACATATCACTCATCTGTATCTTTGCTCCCCCTGTGCCCTTACATATCACTCCTGTGTGTATTTCCTTTGTCCGTGTCCTAACATATCTCTCATCTGTGCATTTGCCTCTCCATGTGCCCTTACATATCACTACTGTTTGTTTTTGCTCTCCCTGTGTCATTACATATCACTACTGTTTGTTTTCCTATTCTTGTGCCCTTACATATCACTCCTGCCTGTCTCTGCTCTCACAGACCCCACTAGCTGGACACAGCAAGAACAATTGTCACAGTTGAAATACAATTTACACCAGGGAGTCTAAAATCGGAGCAGTAAATTCCATAAGTAAATGGTATTATTGCTGGTGGTATTAATCTTTTACATCACTCATAAAAACAAATAGCATTGTATCTCGATGCTTCGTCATCATACCTGATATTCACCGCCATTAAACAGCAGAAGTGCGAGAATCCCTAACCGTGTCCCCAACAATGATCGTACATGTAGCAGCAGCATATTGCTTCGATTTGAAAAACGAGCTGCCCCATTGAAGGAAGGAGATGTCTCACAGAACAGTAAATCTGCCCTCGCGCTGCGTACACCCAAAGCTGCAGGAACGCCAGAGCGCTTCCTCGCAAACAACCGCAGCATCCATTAGTCTTCACAAATTTGTTTTCTGGCAGCAAGTAATATATATGTGATTACAATTACATGATGCCTTGAAAAAACATGTCAGGCAGCCATGCCAAAGCCGTAATTGCACAACAACAGGCATTTAAAGATCCTGCGCACAAACCGATCGAGGGGAGAGCAGAAGAGATGATCGTGGCAAGGCTCAGCACTGTGGAGTGTTGTTTGACATGGCACAGTTACCTAATAAGGGGTGTGTGATGATGTAAACACTTTCTCATGCAAACACCCCTTCAAAGGCAGTTGCTTCAGGAACCTTGCTGTTGTTGGCCCATCTCTATAACTATGGTAATTCTGGCTGGGAGTGTGAAGCCCTGACCACCGCAACTGGTTTTAGCCGGGCCAGCAGAAGACGCTGGTAGCGGCATACCGGCTGCTGAGAAATAAATATTTCTACTTCTTCCAGTATCAGATAACAAAGCAAAAATCTCACATTAAAAAAACTGTGCCTGTTCGCGCAAGAGATAAGAAGGAGGGGGGTGCGTGCAGTTATTTCTTGAGCATTGTATGATTAACAGCCACAGAAGCCGTCAGTGCATTGTTTATTTTAGAAAGCACTATATCGTGATAAACCAGTTCAAATGTCACTTGTGCTGCTTCTCCTTATTTATTACATATGTGCGTCTGTTTGCTATTAATTAGAGAGTGGCAGAATTCTCTACAAAAGAACAATCTGTGGCTTAGGCCCTCATTACAGAGATGCAGTTTCACTCGGAGCGCTAACTCGGAGTTATATTACTCCACCCACAATAACAGTGTCTCCAAGTGTGCCCCCCCCCCCGCTCATTTTACTGCGGCAGGACTGTAGACTCTGGGCAGCAGCACAGTCTGCCACCCACAAACAGTCCCCCCCCACCAGCAGACTAGTACCGACAGAAACCCAGGACTCCCACCCAAGCCTCCCGCCTGACTGCAGCTCTCCAACTAAAACTTTCTGCCTGCTCGGAATTAGTAGCAGAAAACGTCCGTAGTTTTCTCCCTGGAATGGGGGGAAATTCATGGCAACAAATCGTGTCTTTCACCCGGTATATTAGGTTTTGAGCCTACCGCAAATTTGCTCCTCGCTAGTCGCTACCCCCCCCTCCCCGCCCCCGATATTCCAGCCAACTTCTAATTTATTTAATGAGTATTTTAGTTCACTCTGTTGTTAACGCGGGATTACTGGTTATTAGTTACCTTACCAGATCCCTAACTAAGTCGACTGAATCGTTGGTACCTGTCATTGAGTAAAAGGTAATCTAACAATAAGTCAATCAATTTAAGAACTTACACCACTCTAAATGACCACTGACCAAAATTTAAGTTTCAAAGATTTAATATAAAGTCAAAGATAACTGAAGATACAAACTTCTCAAAATGAGATTCAGAAGATAAATTGGTATCACTATGAACATGAACTTTTTGAATAGTCTGAGTCTGAAAAACAGAATAATGAGTACAACTTCCAATAACATAAGCGTTGCCAAAATGGATACAAGTTGCAACCTCAAAGTCATTACAGAAAAGAAAATTAAGGTTAGTCTGTCCCTACACTATACTAAGTGACATCCCTACTTAACAAGATCTTTACCCCTCTAGGTGTCAGCCGTGGTGACTTCCTAAGAAGATCACGCACTTCTCTTTGTCTCTTCTCTGATAATGGGTCTCTCCTGATCAGCCTATCTGCCTACCCATCCGCTTCCTTAGGCTCCCAAAATCATCTGCTCTACTCTTCTCCCGGGTCGCTTTCCCTAATACCAAATCACATTTCCAATAGAAACGCCCCTTGGGACGCCCCTCACGTGGTACATCTTTGCGCGGCAAACTCCATGATGGTACTCTTCAAGACCCTCGTTATAGTTGACCTTGGTTCCCGGGCTTCTTCTCCAGTGCGCTGATACCCCCTGAAATTCCTGGAAACTCCTACAGGCCTGCGCCAAGCGCCACTGAACAAAGCCCCTTTCATTCTAGCTGATTAAGACCCTCGCACCTGCATACAGTCCGTCCTGCAGTGGGCCTCAAATTCCAAACTCCACCATATCTATAGGTCGTAAAGCACGCTCGAAGCTCTGAGCTGGACACCTCTCGACTTCTCCTCTAACGAGCACATGGCACATCAAAGGAGATGACATTATCAGCATAGGCCTCCTTGATTTACATGAAGCGAGTCCCTGCACTCTAAAACATTAACTTGATTTAAACAACATTCTTAACTAGCATACGTTTCTAAAACAACACATCTATAAAACATATATTTCAAACTTAATTCGATAATACATTTGTGGAAGAACCAGGTTAACCCCATCTCACATTATTTTAGCAGCACGTTTAGATTTGCTGTGAATTGCCCTAAGGCCTACACAATATACTGGATTTTTAGAGTTCTATTCAACTCTAACATGATTCCTTTAACATGAGAACATGAGGTTTTCATATTCATTCCAACATTTCTACATTAATCTCACACAGTTATGATTATGGTTACTCTACTTAAACATTCTATACATTTCACTACTGAATATAAGACACTCTGTGTATTCCACTTCTAAATATAAAACACTCGTGTTCAGTGCATGTATAAACTAACTACGTGCTTGTAAATATGGTGCACTTATACATTTTTCAGACTTGTGCTCTCTCAATCCCCCCTTTGATGACCTTCAGGGGTCATCACCATCAGGACACCATCACAAAATGTAGAACCTTTCAAAGTGAAGTCGTGGCAGTGCCACCTCTTTTCATTGTCTCTAATGCCTTTAGACTCCTGTATTGTGTGTCCTGCATCGCTGTCAACTTTTCCTCCTGTTTTCTCATAGTTCTCTGTAACCTATTTGCTCTATACCACTGATACAAACGCACCAATCCCCACAAAGTGATTACACAAATCACAATTATGATGATGGGTTTTAGTATGTACCAAACGATACCTTTTCCTAAGTTGGCAAACCAACCTCCAACTTTACCCATTCCATGACCTACTTTTTCCCACACGTTTATCTTTGTCAGATCCTCAATTTCGTAGTGTATGGCAGTGATGTTTCGTATATACTTCTCTAGAGGTTTTGAATTGTCTGGAATGTAAGTGCAGCACTCCTGGACCTTCAAAGCCTTACAGACTCCTCCCTCTTTAGCTAACAGAACGTCCAAAGCAAGTCGGTTCTGAAGAACCATTGCCCTAATCGATTGCATCTCACCTTCTATCAGCATCAATGATCTAGCAGTACTGGCAGATAGCCTATCTACGACTGTAGCAAACCTCCTGATCTTAATGTCATTCAATATCAGTCCTAAGATAGGGAATGCAGCACCGAGTACATCTCCAACTACTTCTGCTGCACCCAGCCCTCTCTTCCACCTAGTTGGTATTTCTTTCTTTGTCGTTTCTAAATTCTCAACATGATATATTTTAGGGAAGACAACAGCCAGATAGCATGATCCGTACCAATTATCTGGTAGCTTCACATAGGCATTTCTTCCACATACAAAATATACATTTGGAATTGCTTGCATCCCTTTCAAAAAATCCTTAGAGTAATACTCCAGTTGAAAGGCATGTTCACAATTGACTTTACCTACATAAAAATTCTCATAATAGGAGTAACTCCTGTGGATGCACAGTTTCCCCCGTTTCTCCTTATCTAAAGCAATTGGACCAATACTACCCTTTCTTTGATGTGCCCTTTCCTCCTTGGTCCAATCTGTTTCCCATTGTCCTGAGGCCTTCAGAATCTTCTGCCTCCTGTATCTAGTATCTACCTGCCCTATAAACTTTTTCTCAATTTCTGACACTTGACAAGTCAGATTGTTTCTTCGAGCATGTGAAGTATCTAACGTTTTCCATGGAATAAACCATTTGTGTAATCTGTCTTCGCTTTTGTAGTAGTCCCACTTGTTCAAATGCTTGAAATTCGGGATCTCTGGCAATGTCGAGTCGAAATTCGAGAAATAATACTCAAATTCTTCTCGTCCATAAAATATGCTCAACAACAAACTGCACGTGATTCCATATGTCAACGGAAGATGATGGTATCTGATACCCTCCTCCACAGAAGCTGGTAATTGCATACAAACGTAGCAATTCTTCACCTCCATGGCATCAACGTATTCATAAAGCAATTTAGCATAAGCATTTGACCTGTAATTTCCCTGTGACTCATCTGTGTGTAACCTTTTTATTTCTGCATCTAACAACGCTTTGTCTTTATCGTTGATGTTTCCCTTATCATTAACAATAGTGGTTCTCGGTGTTGACACTCCCTTGACCTCCTTGACTGCAGTTGCATCTCTCTCGTGTCCCACTATGTATGAGACAGTAACCACTAAAACTATCAGGGAAATCACCACTCCCAACAATGTGCCAACTATACATTTTGCCCTGCGGTTCGGGTTGCCAGCCTCCATGTTCTCAAACAGTGTAGTTCTTGACTTTCTTCCAGCATTCGCTTCTTCTTCTCTCTGTACAAAGCCTTTCTTTTACATCTTGTCCCTCTTTGGAACACTTGGAAGCCGACAATTTACTCCGCAAAACATTTTAAAGTCCTGTAGAAAACAGACAACCCTAGCCCTTCTCCATCCGCTAAAAGGAAACCCCTACCAATTTTCTTCTTCCACTCGGCGCTAGGTTATCTTGCAGTAATTTTTCAAAGTCCTTTCAAAAGAGTCTTTTTGCAATCAGAGTGTTAGTCCAAAACAATGAGCATTCCAAGAGCTTCCACTACTCGCTCAAGCATTTCTAACCGAAGGAGAGTTCCCTCCAACACTGGATATCGTGAACAGCAAACTGGAAATTCAACTGTTTCTAAAATCAATTTTCTTATTCCGCTTAGGAGAGGAGGATAGACGATGTTGAGTGTCAGCAACCTTTCAGTCTCCGCCCCCGGTAGCAGGAACAGAATTTGTACAGTGATGATTGGGTCAGTTCTGATCAGGTTCACTTCCCTGACCCTCCCGGTTCTGTGCCCCACCGACATCTGCAACGAGGTAGGTCCAATCAGGAGTAGAGTATCTTCTACTAGGCACTCGCACCCTCCTTGATCTTCTAGGGCCCTCCTCGGTTCCCTCTTGGGTATCTTCCTCGTGATCCGAGTCTTCGGATATAGGAACAAGTGTTTCTTCCTGGGCCGACCTCAAACTTAGCCTCCTGTCTCTTCCCGGCCAAGTGGCAGCCTCACACCTTGTTCTCCTATATCTCGTTCTCACACTCGGTTCTTGATCACTTTGGTACTGATCCGTGTCTGTTTCGTATTCACTGCTGCTCTCTCCTTCAGTTGCGTCCTCAGTCTCACTGCCGTTCTGCCTTCGCTCTTCTTCTGAATCCGATGCGTTCCCAACTTCTTCCGACACCCCCTCAGCTGCTTCAATCCCTTCTTGCGACTCTTCTTCCACTTCCGGGCTTTCGTCTGGGATAGGAGCTGTTTCTTCTAGAGGTGCTGGAACTCTTCGAGTATGGGATGCATGGATCCAATTTGGCAGCCCCCCGCACTTCACCGCGGTGTTCGTGATCAGGATTACCTGAAAGGGCCCACGCCAGCGAACATCTAGGCAGTTCTTCCGGACGTGTTTTTTAACCAACACCCAGTCCCCTGGGTTCAGGTCATGACACAGGTTCCTCGATGCTGGAACTTCAGCCGCATGCACCTGAAGGGACACAGAATGGATGGCGTCAGACAGTCCTTTACAATAATCCAAGATCAGATCATCTGTAATATTCAATAGGGCAGCAGTTGGAACTGTGGGAAGTCTCATGGCCCTCCCCATCAGAATCTCGTGTGGAGAGAGACCTGTCCTCCTGTCAGGGGTGCTGCGCATGCTCATAAGCACTAAAGGAAGAGCATCTGGCCAACTCAAAGATGTGGATGCCACTACTTTAGCCAATCTATTCTTCAAAGTGCCGTTCACTTGTTCCACAATTCCTGAAGCTTCTGGTCGATAACTACAATGCAGCTTTTGATCGATATTCAGTGTGGAGCACAACATCTTCACTATTTCGCTGTTAAAATGTTTTCCTCTGTCCGATTCCAGAGAGGCAGGCACCCCGAAGCGCGGTATCAACTCCCTGAGCAATAATTTAGCCACTGTGAGTGTATCGCACCTACGTGTAGGGTACGCTTCAACCCATCTGGAAAATACGCATACAATCACCAACACATACCGAAGGCGATTGACTCTTGGCATTTCGATGAAATCTAGTTGCATTCTATTGAAAGGCCCCCCCGACCTCCCAATGTGATTCAGTGTGACTGGTGTTCGTTTGCCTACGTTCAGTTGTTGGCAGGTAACACATCGCTTACATACTGATTCTGCTGCTATTCTAAATTTAGGGCAATACCAAGTTTGCCTAAACACTCCCATCATAGCATCCCTTCCTAGATGTACTGGACCATGTATTTCTCTCGCCATGGGATTAGCTAATTCTTCAGGTAACACAGCCCTCCCATCTGCTGAAACCCAAAAATCCATTTCACTTCGCACGCAACCTGCTATTTCCCATGCCTTTTTCTCTGTTTCAGGTGCGTTCTCCTGCATCATTCTTAAATCCTCCCAAGTGTCTACAGTTTCTAACATCATACTTAATTCTGTCTTTTCTTCAGCACCATCTATTTCCACTTTTGAGAAAGAATAATCTTGTTCCGCACAATAGCGTGCGACTTCATCAGCGTATCTGTTGCCTTGTGACACAAAATCTGTATTCTTAGTATGAGCTACACACTTTACGATTGCAATGTCAACTGGACCTTGTAATGCTTCTAACAACAATCGTACAAATTCTCCATTTCGAATGGGCGAACCAGAGGAGGTCATGTAACCTCTCTGAGACCACAACTGCCCGAAATCATGAACCACACCGAAACCATATTGGCTGTCAGTGTATATGGTGACTCTCTTTCCATTTCCTGCTATGCAGGCACGAGTTAGGGCAATGATTTCTGCTACCTGTGTGGAATGTACTCCTTCCAGGCAAGCGGCTTCCACAACTCCAGTAATGGTACAAACAGCATAAGCTGCTCTCAACCGACCAGTATCGTCTCTTAAACATGAGCCATCAACAAAATAAATTTCATCGGGGTCAGACAACGGCTCATCCACAATATCTGGTCTGGGTTTCGTGCATAGTTCAGTCACATCAAGGCAATCGTGGTCTTCACATCCTTCGCCTTCTATTACAGTGGGTAATGGCATTAAAGTAGCAGGATTCAAGACAGAGCATCTCCTGAGGGTCACATTCTCCGCGGCAAGAATAACTTGCTCGTAGCGCGTGAGCCTACTATTAGTCAGATGCTGCGTCTTCGTCCTGGTCATTAGCAATTCAACTGAATGTGGTACATACACCACCACTGGATGTCCCATCACAATACTCTCGCTCCTTTCAATGCTGACACCCGTTGCAGCAACGGATTTGAGACATCCGGGCAACGCTGCGGCTACTGGATCTAATGTAGCCGAAAAATATGCAACTGGTCTACGGGCATTTCCGTGGGTCTGTGCCAAGACTGACAAAGCACATCCCTCTCTCTCACAGCAATAGAGTGAAAATGATTTCTCGTAATCGGGCATTCCCAGAGCCGGAGCACGACATAAATCGTCCCTCAGCTGCAAGAACGCCACCAAGCATTCTTCGTCCCATGGTACCGGATCACTCACCTCCTTGTGCGTCAGTTTCTGTAAGGGCTTTGCTTTCAGTGAAAAGTTAACTATCCACTGTCGGCAGTAACCCACCATTCCTAGGAACATTCTAACTTCCCTCTGTGTTGTAGGCGCATTCATCTTCATTATCGCCTCAATCCTCTCTGGTGACACCTTACGTTTTCCTTTCTCTAACCGGTGCCCTAAATACTGTACTTCTGTCAGACAATACTGCAACTTGCTCGGAGATACCTTATGTCCATTTTCAGCTAAATGGTTCAGTAAGGCAATTGAGTCTGCTTTACAGGCTTCCTCTGTTTCTGACGCAACAAGTAGGTCATCTATGTACTGTACCAGAACCGAATTCTGCGGCAGTACTAGATTTTCGAGATTCTTCTTCAACAACTGGTTGAAGATGGATGGGCTGTCTGTGAATCCTTGTGGGATTCGACACCATGTTAAAACGCGATCTTCCATTTTAAAAGCAAAAAGATACCTGCTCTCTTCATCCAATGGGATTGAAAAGAAGGCCTGGCAAAGATCTATCACTGTGAACCATTCTGCTTGACATGGTATTTGAAACAGTATCACTGAAGGATTCGGTACCACGGGACAACATGAAACGACTATGTTGTTAATTTTTCGTAAATCCTGCACTATCCTGAATTTCCCGCTAGGTTTCTGCAAACCCATAATCGGGGAGTTACAAGGACTACCCACTATTTCTTTCAGTATTCCCTGTTGTATCATTGACTCGATCACAGGTTTTATCCCCGCAATCGTTTCCTGGGACAATTTGTATTGAGGCGTTCTTGGAAACTCAGCATTTGGTTTTACCAGTATTTTTACCGGTTCTACCCCTTTTCTACCACATTTAATCAATCCTATTTCTTCTCCTGTGAAATCCCATACCTCTGACGCCACTGCATCTCGTAAATCTTGGGGAAGATCTTCTACTGTCAGAGTAGGGTATAGTTCTACACAGGATTTTGAATTAGCCACCTTAAAGGTAGCATCATCGTCGGTAGTCTGTACCTCCACTCCTTGCGGGATGCAGTATATGGTGCAGTTCAATTTGCACAACAAATCCCTTCCTAACAGACATACCGGACTCGAGTCACAAACCACAAACTGATGCTCGTTCATGTGGTTTCCTATTTTCACAGACACTGGTTCTGTCAAGGGACTAGTCAGCCTTTTGTTCGCGACTCCTACCACTTGAATTGTTTCCCCTGACATCGGCAAGTCTGGAACCACCGCTGACCTCAGAGTTGATCGGGTAGCCCCAGTATCCACTAAGAACGTTGTGGGACACCCTGCCACTTCTGCCTCAACAAATGGCCCTCTTTGATCCACCTCGAGGACTGCCCCGAGGGTACAGTCCTCTTCACTGCTCACACGTTGTCCTGTCAATGGATCAATGTAATAACACTTTTCTTCCTCGATGAAGAGAGGCATCTGTTTAAAGACCTTTCCCCCTGTCGCTACCTTCGGTGGCTGTGGGAACTGGGCCCGTGGAGCCGAAGTCCCCCCTTTGGCCACCTTGCCTCCTGGAACTGTCACCTTTGGAGTTGGGACTTCTTGAACCTGCTCTTCTACTTCTAGCTCTCCATTTTCAGGGTTAAAGGGACACTCGCGTCGCCAATGCCCCACCTGGTGACACTGATGGCACTTTGTCGTTTTCTTTAAAGTGGCAAAGTCTATCCTAGGTCTCTGCCCTTCTTCATTATCTTTGTTCTGACCGTTTGGTTTTCGTCCCATCCCCTGCTTCTGCTGGCCACCTTTCCCAGCGGACTGCATTTGCACCACCATCAATTTCTCCTTTAGATTCTTGGCTTTAGAATCTATCTCGTCACTACAGTATCTCGCATAACGTAAAATCTCATCTAGGGGTTTGTTCTGCCAACAGATTAAATGTTGCTGTATCATCAAACAAATATCAGGTCTCAACCCCAAGACAAACTTTGACACAAACTGCCCTATATCTTTGGGATCCATTACATCGAGTCCACTGTATTGCTTGAATGTTTTCAATAATCTCTCATAAAACTCGTGAACTGTCTCCTTGGGTTCCTGCCTTGTTCGGTCTATTTTTACCCAATCTATATCCTGTGGTGGTACCTTATCTTTCAACCATGCTATTACCCTTTCATATTTTCTCATGACAATCTCGGACGGTCCATTAGTCCGAGCATCCCTCACTGGTTCAGTATTTGGCCATTCAACACTAGTCTTGCACGGGGTCAACAAATCAGATGGGACCACGATGTCAAACAACGTGTTCAAATCAATCCACAATACTTTCGAGATCTTGACAAACCTTTCTACCTGCTTATACCACTCACCTGGATTGTCCCTTAACTTCGGAAATGAGTTGGTAAATGCAGCTAAGTCTCCTCTACTCCAGGGCACATGTACATAATTTCCGTTTGATATTTCTCGCAAAGGGAATGCCTCCATATGCATTACCCTTCCCTCGGGGGTCATCACATTTGCACTTCGTCTAACTGTGCCCTTTTTCGACCACCTTTCTTCCCATTTGTCCAATTCTCTCCACACCCTTATTCCTGATACCAGCTCTCTTATGTGTGTTTTTAGTCCAGTAGTTCTCTTCTCATCTAGATCTTGGTCTGCGTACTGTAATCTGTGGTTACTCTGCAATGCCCTTGTCCTAGACAAATCCACGGCATACCTATCTGCCAAATCAGTCAGTTTCTCATGACACGCTCTAGCTTTCCTAGTAATATCCTTTGCCATGAACAATAACTCATCCTGTTCATACAATTCTATCCTTTCCAGAGGCAATGTTCCATCTATTATCTCATCAACATCTGATTTTAAACTAGTAACATCGAGCCTCTTTGCCTTAATTTCAGGTTTCAAGACACTAAATTTAGCTCCTCCATCCGCATCTCTCCCATCCCAGCTCCGAGATCTACGTTTAGGTACTGGTGAGTTATAGGGAGTCCTCCCCTGTTCCCATCTCTCTAGGTCCCATGCCTTTCCATCTTCTCGGGGTGGGTGGTGAAACACTCCTTCACGCCTCATAGCCCCTCTCTCCCCATCCTGGCTAGTTTCACGGGATGCAGGGTAAGATGTTCCATTACTCCCTCTTTCTTCACTACTCCCCTGTGATTCCTGATTATTCGAGGCGTGGCGGGACCTATCGCTGTTCTCCTTTCTCCAATGTTGGACGTCTTCCCCGAGTGTATGATGAAGGCACCTAAATCTATTCTGAAAAGCCTGTACCATCTGGTCTCCTCCTTTCTCCCAGAGACGGGACATCTCCTCACACTCTACACTCCTGCTATTTTGCTCCTGCTGTTCCCTCTCCTCCGTAGGACGTGTAGCTCCTCTATTCTCTTGACTTTGGCCTTCCCGCCCCTGACTGCTTTCGCTGGCCCCACAATGAGATACGGTCCCGTTGCCTCTGGTTTCCCACTCTGGTTCTGTTCTTGTCCTGTTGCTCGGAGATACTGCGGACCCGTCCCACTCCCTCAAATCAGCTCTTAATTCTGAATAGGGCCTTGGCCGCGGTCCCCTTAGGTCCATTGGTCCTCTCTGACCTCCCTGTCCTGTATTGGGACCTACAGATGTATCTAATGGGGTGTTCCACGTTACCGAACCTGGCAATTGCTTCCATGCATTTGTCACGTTATTCCTCCTTTCCATCTCGATTCCTTTCTCTATCCAATTGCCTCTGTTCTTCCTCTCTATCTCTCTCTGGGTTATAGATCGATACTATAGGTCCTATGGTAACAGGCACTTGAAGAGCATCTGGCAATCCAAAGGACTCAACCCTTTCGGTGGCTGGCGTTTTCTGCACCACAAACCTTCCCACTACACTCTGTACTGTGTTGGGTTGAGGTGTCTCCCCACCTTTGGTAGGTGTCCATTCCGATATAGGGAGTGGTGTATACCCCTCTATGGCATTCCCATCTTCCCTTGCGAGCCCTCTATCTTCTATCACCCCCACTCTCGGAGGTGGTCTATCCATTAACAATCTGTTTATCAGATTGTCTTCCGACTCGCTTTCCTCGTCTTCCTCCATGAGGTTTCCTCCTCCTGCCACCTCCTTCATCGGATACATTTTTTCCACCTCAATAACCTGTACCCTCCACCGCTTTGCTTCCTCATCCCATTTAGAATCTCGCACTGCTCTTACCGATCGCGTCAGTCTTTGTTGACGCCTGTTCAAATTTCTGTCGTGTGCAGCCCTAATCCATGCATTAAGGGCCTCAAACTGTGTTGGTCTGGGCGAGGGTTTCAATGAGGACATGGTTGCTTTTAGCCGATGTAACACCTCTAACTTAAACGTCCCGTACCTCGGGAACTGCATTTCCTCATTCCCTTCCGTAAGCTTATTCCAAGCCCCAATCCATAATATGGTATGCAACCCCACATTCGTTGCCATATAATGAGCTGGTGTACCCTCCGGCGGTGCTTCTTCTCCGTAATAATGTTCACTTCTTTTTCTTTTAAAAATCCCTTTCAAACACTTAAAACACTTCATGATTTCGCTCTTTCTCCGCGTTCGTTTACTTCCTGATGATATTCCACCAATCTCAGCCCCGTTCTCACTAACTGGCCTATCCGTACGCGACTTTCCTCCGACGTCACTCTAGCCGCCCAACCAGAGCGCGGCTCTAGCTAACGTCACACCAACCGCTCAATCACAGCGCGGCTCTAGCCGACGTCACCCGTCCCCCTTCGCAGCAGTTCCCCTCCTTTCTCAGCTCGTCTCCTCGGTCATGCACGCGTCCCATTCATACTCTGAAAAAATGATTACTTCCGTCCAAGCGATCACCTTTCTTGACTGTACGCCCACAGTCTTTCTGTAGTTGTCACCTTAACTTGACGAAATGTCTTTCCGTTTACTTCCAGACAATCGCCTTCTCCGATAGGTTACTCACACGCAGTAACTTTCGACCAGCGTCCGTTACTCATACGCTCACTCTTACACTCCCCCTATCTTGGATCCACGGCGGTCAATGGTACCTCGTGACCTCCGTACTATGGTCGACAACTACCCTGGATGTTCGATACACCCAAAACCACTTAAGCTCTGGCCTGAACTTAAGATTTCACCAGTTCACCCGTTTACCAGGTAACCAGCTTACCAGGTTGCGCGCGCTCACAACCTTCTCTCATTCACACTACAGGCATTCAACTCCGCAAGACATTACAATACAAATACAACACAAAACACCGCAATCTATTCACGCATGACCCTTTTTATACTCACTCTCCTCCGATACTGCTGCTTTTCTCGCACCGTCTGCACCTTTCGGCACACGATTCTTCCGCTGCTCGTCTCTCGACGTCTAGGGGCCTTGGGGTAAACTAACCTCTCTAGATTACCTTCCTCAAGAAGATAACCATCCTCTGCTACCAACTGTTAACGCGGGATTACTGGTTATTAGTTACCTTACCAGATCCCTAACTAAGTCGACTGAATCGTTGGTACCTGTCATTGAGTAAAAGGTAATCTAACAATAAGTCAATCAATTTAAGAACTTACACCACTCTAAATGACCACTGACCAAAATTTAAGTTTCAAAGATTTAATATAAAGTCAAAGATAACTGAAGATACAAACTTCTCAAAATGAGATTCAGAAGATAAATTGGTATCACTATGAACATGAACTTTTTGAATAGTCTGAGTCTGAAAAACAGAATAATGAGTACAACTTCCAATAACATAAGCGTTGCCAAAATGGATACAAGTTGCAACCTCAAAGTCATTACAGAAAAGAAAATTAAGGTTAGTCTGTCCCTACACTATACTAAGTGACATCCCTACTTAACAAGATCTTTACCCCTCTAGGTGTCAGCCGTGGTGACTTCCTAAGAAGATCACGCACTTCTCTTTGTCTCTTCTCTGATAATGGGTCTCTCCTGATCAGCCTATCTGCCTACCCATCCGCTTCCTTAGGCTCCCAAAATCATCTGCTCTACTCTTCTCCCGGGTCGCTTTCCCTAATACCAAATCACATTTCCAATAGAAACGCCCCTTGGGACGCCCCTCACGTGGTACATCTTTGCGCGGCAAACTCCATGATGGTACTCTTCAAGACCCTCGTTATAGTTGACCTTGGTTCCCGGGCTTCTTCTCCAGTGCGCTGATACCCCCTGAAATTCCTGGAAACTCCTACAGGCCTGCGCCAAGCGCCACTGAACAAAGCCCCTTTCATTCTAGCTGATTAAGACCCTCGCACCTGCATACAGTCCGTCCTGCAGTGGGCCTCAAATTCCAAACTCCACCATATCTATAGGTCGTAAAGCACGCTCGAAGCTCTGAGCTGGACACCTCTCGACTTCTCCTCTAACGAGCACATGGCACATCAAAGGAGATGACATTATCAGCATAGGCCTCCTTGATTTACATGAAGGGAGTCCCTGCACTCTAAAACATTAACTTGATTTAAACAACATTCTTAACTAGCATACGTTTCTAAAACAACACATCTATAAAACATATATTTCAAACTTAATTCGATAATACATTTGTGGAAGAACCAGGTTAACCCCATCTCACATTATTTTAGCAGCACGTTTAGATTTGCTGTGAATTGCCCTAAGGCCTACACAATATACTGGATTTTTAGAGTTCTATTCAACTCTAACATGATTCCTTTAACATGAGAACATGAGGTTTTCATATTCATTCCAACATTTCTACATTAATCTCACACAGTTATGATTATGGTTACTCTACTTAAACATTCTATACATTTCACTACTGAATATAAGACACTCTGTGTATTCCACTTCTAAATATAAAACACTCGTGTTCAGTGCATGTATAAACTAACTACGTGCTTGTAAATATGGTGCACTTATACATTTTTCAGACTTGTGCTCTCTCACTGTCATCTTCTGGCTGGAGGTTACTTTGAAATCATACCGGCGTCTGCCTGGTCGGAACGGACGAAAGATTCAGCATATTGAAACTCGCTTCTGCTCATAATTCCTCTCTGGAATCATATCTTTCTATAAACATTGGGGTTACTTCAAACCATTATATTATTGTTTATTATCTCCTAACTTACCTATACCTTCCCAAGTTCCCGCCTTCAAGTTCCGACTCCCGCCGTCCTGTTTAACTCCCATGGTGCTCGATGTCGTCACGCAGGAAGGCTGCAGGCAGCCTCCCTCCACCACAGCACAGCGCTGTGATTGGTTCGGCCGGCTGCCCCAACACCACGTGATTTCTCTGTTTGCTGCAGCATACAGGAGCAGGGAGAGTGGGAGGGGTTACTCGAGGGCAGGGGGGAGCGGCTTGCCCGCTGTTATTAATGCAATTAATACTGTCTGTTTGGACAGCCTCGGAGGCTGTTCAAACAGACGGTATTTACAACAGTGGGAAAGCCGCTCCCCCCTGCCCTCGAGTAACCCCTCCCACTGTCTCGAGCAGGAACTTCATCTTTCTCGACGTGCGAAAAGGCAGAAACAAATGGTAGTTCTCTACTATTTGTTTCTGCCTTCTCGCACGGCGAGAAAGCAGTGGGGCGGTGCCCTAACGCCCCCATGGAGGATCCGCCACTGCTAAACCTCCTGAATAAGTCACTAGAAACAGGTCGGGTTCCGACAATGCTTAAAGAGGCATGGGTGATTCCACTGCTTAAAAAGCCCGGAGCGGATGTTAAGATTTTGAAGAATTTCAGGCCCATCTCTCAGCTGCCTTTCCTGGCAAAGGTACTAGAACAGCATGTATTGACCCACCTCTCCAGGCACCTGGAGACTAATGATCTGTTGGAACAAAATCAAGCTGGTTTTAGGGTACACCACAGCACGGAGCTGGTGATGGTTTCCATCTTGGATGAGCTGAGATGTAGAGCTGACAAAAAGATCCCCGGTGCCCTGGTGCTGCTGGATCTCTCCGCGGCATTTGACACCGTGTGTCATAGTCAACTGCTGTCGCGTGTGAGAGATCTAGGCATAGGGGGAACCGCACTAGGCTGGCTTACTTCTTTCCTGCAGGATAGATCGCAGAAAGTACAGCTTTCAGACCTAGTATCAGCATCAGCGGCCATCACCTGTGGAGTGCCGCAAGGGTCGGCGCTCTCGCCGCTCCTTTTTAATATCTATCTCCAGCCTCTGATTTCCGCACTTAACAAGATGGAGTGTCAGATATATAACTATGCTGATGACACACAGATCATTATTCAAATAGAGGATACTCCTGGAGCTCAAGCACGCCTGCACAACATCTTGAGATACACGGTAAACTGGATGACTGCCAACTCCCTGAAGATTAATCCTGATAAAACAGAGGTGCTGCCAATTACCATCGCTGGCAGCCCCTGGCATGATGGATTTTGGCCTGGGGAGTTGGGCAGGACGCCAGTTCCAGCAACCGTGGTGAAAAGCCTGGGTATCCTCATTGATGGAAATTTGTCCATGAGAAAGCAGGTGTCTACTGTGGTGGGTACATGCATAGGCCTTCTCAGGCAACTGCGTAGAATTTCCAATCTACTGTCCTTTTCTACTTTAAGGAGCGCAGTGACAGCCATGATTCTGGGGCGACTGGACTATGGCAATGCGTTGTATCTGGGCTTACCCCAGCAACAACTTTCACGGCTTCAAACAGTGATGAACGATGCAGCAAGACTGATCTATAGGAAACCTAGGAGGGCGCATGCATCTCCTCTTCTGCGCCAGCTGCATTGGCTTCCTGTTAGGCAGAGGGCATTGTTCAAAGGCCTTTGTATTTCCCATAAGGCCATTTACGGCAATGCACCAAACTACATTAAAAATAGACTATCGAGTTACATCCCAGGCAGGGCACTGAGGTCGTCTGAGGCCACGCTCCTGACAACCCCTCGGTATCGCTTATCGACCCAGGGTGGTCGAGCATTTTCTACTCTACTTCCGGCAGCATGGAATAAACTTCCTTCAGATCTACGGAAGGAATCAAAGTTGCTGCCATTTCGACGGATGCTAAAACAATACTGTTCCGAGAGGCCTGGGGAGAGTTGTAGTGGAGTTGCCTGTTCTATGGAGTCGTCCGTTTTGTCTGGTACAAGCGCTTAGAGACCCCCGGGTGATAACGCGCTATATAAATTGAAATAAATAAATAAATAAATAAAAATCTACATGCGTTGTGATTGAAGGTATCTGTGCACCTAAGTTAAACCTAAGAGAGCAGATACCTTTTTGAATCGGGTCCCTAAGCGGTTAGAGAAGGAGGGTGTGTTGGGGGCTCCTGGGGGGTATAGTACTGGAAAGTCCACAGTCTCTCCGTTGTCCATGTCTCCTCTGCATCTTTCGTTGCTCTAGTATTGATGTTGCTATAAATGTGAGTCATTAAAAACCGTACACTTTAGCGTATGTGTATGAACATATTGATTAAATGTAAGAATTTAAATAAAACAATTGAGTATGCATTTGTATACCACACTGAAACTATTGCCAAGGGCCCAGTTCTACAGTCTAAGCAATTATTTTATTTTCCAGCCCATTATTGACTCCTGTGTACTGAAGTATGAGTTTTAAAAATATTTCCGGACAGAACAGTTACAACAAAATCAATTTCAAGAAGCCCGGAGGCAACATTCCTCTGGGAAATTTTGAGGGAAATATGCAAGAAATGCAGTGCATTTAAGCAAGAGCAGAAAAACAAAGGCACCTCAAGTGTCACTCTGCCTTCATAACTGTGGAGTAAGCAGAGGCCTCATGTGCTCATGTGTTGTATTGTGTGCAGTGTGCAGTTTCCACCTTCTACTGGTGAAGTAATGGCGAGCAGTCTTGCATCCGCTGCTTTTCATTTTAGTTCTCATGGATGTCTGGTCACTAAATAGCAGGGGTAGCAGATGTTACATCATAAACCCTTCGCTCCCTCAATGGCATCACGGGATTGACCCCTACATGTCAATTCACAAAAATGCAAGGAATATCAGAAATTACATCATCCGCCCTTTAATTCTTCAATGACATGACAAGATTGACCCCTAGATGGCAATTCACCAAAATGCAATGGATAGTGAATCTTTGATCCCTCAATGACATCAAAGAATTGACTCCTAGACGACAATTCACTAAAATGCCAGGATTTGCAGAAATCACACCCATCTTTTTATTTCTTTATTACATTACCGGTCTGATTTGGTGTCAATTCACCAAAATGCAAAGGATATCAGAAATGACAGTATCCACCCTTTCATCTCTCAATGACATCACAGGATTGACCCCAGAATGTCAATTCACCAAAATGCTAATAGTTGCAGAATTACATCATCTACCCTCTGATCTCTCAATGACAACACAGGGTTGACCCCTAGATGCCAATCAAAAAAAATGCAAGGTATAGCAGAGCTGATATCATACATCCTTTGATCCCAGAACGAAATCTCGCGATTTTAACCCGCATGTCAATTCACCAAAATGTCGGGAGTTGCAGCAGTGCCATTTTCCACAACTTGATTCCTTGATGCCATCACAGGATTCTCCTCTAGATGTCAATTCACAGAAATGCCAGCAGATACAGAAATGATATCATGCATCCTTTGATCCCTCAATGACATCACAGGACTGACCCCATGTCCTTTCCCATAGCACAAGCAACTACACTTTGCTTGCTGCTCAGGGACCAGGAGAAGTGCAAACAGTGTAAACAACAGGAAGTGAACATGGCTCGTGGAGCCCGGCTTGCATTATCTTCTTGACACTTCCTGCAAACCCGCAAGACCAGGGGTAGCAAGGTCAGTACCGCGAGTACCAACGGCAAAGCCAAGGGTAGGAGCTTCAACCTCTTGGTATCCCAACTAACGTTCATGTGAGCTCTTCCTCTGTACCTATGAAGGCACATTTGCAGCAGAACCAAAAAAGAGCAGAGAGCTGATGAATATCTTGAAGTCGCCCTATGCAGCTCAGGACCAGTCAGTGGTTTGTTGATTTAAAGCCCTTGATTCAAAGTGTTTTCAATTTAGTAGTATTACACTCTTACAAGCTTGGCAGTAGCAACTTTACTTTAGGACAGTCTTGACTGGGAGCTATAACTGTTTGGTCTTTCTAGGTGGAAATATGGATAGGGTATTTAGTTGGCACCATGTCACAGATATGTGACAATCCTAGTCTACGGCTGTCTTTTACAAAACCAATGCACACTGTGAGTTCTAGCCTTGCTTCATTTCAACTGAACCAATCAGACTACAGTGCGATGGTTTGTTAAGGAAAGTTCTAGAATGGAAGCATGGAACAGAGGTGACATGAGCCATGTGGTCACCTTCAGCACACTGGTGGTCTAATAGTATTTATTGACTATCTTGCCCACACTGGCATGAAGGAGTTCTAATCGTAGGCCTCAATAACTGGCCAAGTGATTTGCTACATGAATTGAGAGCCTCTGTCTCTGGACAGCCATTCACGAGACACTGAGGGACCAATTCTCAAACAATTGAGTAAATCTGTACAAGGAGGTGCAAGAACCTGCATTTGTGTGTCATGATGTATTCACGTTTAAAAGTCACAAATCTCTGAGAGGTTAGGCCTTGAACCGATGACAGTCTCAAGTGTAAAGGAGTAATCCATGAAACTTTCATGAATCCCATTTTCACATGATCAAATATGCAAATGTACTCGTAAAAATCTGCTGAGCAAGTGCACGCACAAACCTTCTTCAATGTTTTCCTATTGAAAACCCTTTCTACTGCCCACCTACCATTCCGTTTTTTTAACCCTGGTCAGAGATTTACTCCTGCTCTTGTCATAAATAAATTATCAGCTTTCACTGTACAGTTAAGGAGTGATAGAGGGGTTTGTAAATACCCACAAAGGTGTATGTTGCGGAAACTTCCAGGGCACCCTGGAATGCTCACAACCCTTCCACGGAAATCTTGCTGACACTGAAACCTAAGTGTGAACTCATCCTTTTTTTAATTAAAATTGGCTACTCACTTATAAAAAAGGCTGTGTGTGTAAGCCAGTCTTACACATACAAACAGCTTTGTTAATCAGGGCCTCATGTGTCCGGCCTTGGGTTTACCCTTTGTAAACTATTATAATCTTCTGATTTACTGTAATGTGTTTAACTGAAGAAAGGCAAATCTACAAATTCCAAAATGCCTTTGTTTATTAAAGAAAACTAAGTGGTCCTAGTGATATTCATTCTGCTCATCGCCATAACAGTAGAGGCATATTACAGTGGCCAGAGGTGCAGTTGTCATCTCCTTCCAGCTGTCAGAAACATGTACCAACGGATGAGTACAAACCATTATCCACATTGGTCTATCACTGAGTGTTGTTGCAACAGTGACAATAGCACGCACAGGTCTAGACTTAATAAGGGTTGCGCAGACGAATGCGCAGCGCTGCACTATTTTGTGCTGCGCCCGTGGGTCTTTTTAATGGTAGGTAAATTAATTCAATTCCTTCTGTCACTTTGCACTACGTGAGTTCCTGCGCAAAACATAAGAAATGATGCCCTGTTTTACTCAGACCAATTGCATCACAGGTCAACTACAGCAGACACCAGATGTTCAGATATTATGCAGATTTGTAGAGCACACTCTCACCGGGGAGGGTATCCTGGCGCTGAGCTGGTGTGAACCTACCCACATCAAGGGCCTAATTGGACTATTTGACGAACCAGGTCTTAAGTTTCTTGCGGAATTAAAGAAGTGAGGAGGAGGCTCTTATATGTAGCGGCAGTCCGTTCCACCCTTTAGGAGCGATGTTGGAGAAGGTGCGACCACTGGATCTGGTTTTACAGATTTGTGAAAGTAGGAGTCAGGATGAGCAGAGGTGATGAAAGCCGATGCGATTGTTGAGGTATGCTGACCCAGTGTTATATAGAACCTGAAAGTGTGGGTGAAGAGTTTGAATGGTGCACGTTTGTGAATAGAGTGCCAGTGGAGCTTCTTCAAGCGTGGTGTGATGGGAGTACGGCCTGGGAGGTGAGAGTGATTCTGGCCGCCAAGTTCTGAATGGTCTGCAGCCTTCTGGTGAGTTTTTTGTGGATCCTGGCATAGAGTGTGTTCCTGTAATCCAGTTTGCTTGCAAGAAGGGAGCGAGTGACAGTTTTCCGGGTGCTGATTGAGAGCCATTTGAAAATCTTCCTCAGTATCTTCAGAGTATGGAAGCATGAGGCAGTGTTGCTGTTAACTTGGGAGGTCGTGTTAAGTTGGCTGTCGATGATGATCCGAAGGTTGTTAATGTGGATGGTGGGAGTGGGTGTGGGTTGTAGCTCTGTTAGTCACCAGGTGGTATCCCACAGTGATCTGCTCTTCCAGAAGATCACTGTTTCGGTCTTTTTGGTGTTCAGCTTTAGACAGTTGGTCTTTATCCAGTGGGTGAGTTCAGTCATGATGGCATTGAATTTGATCGGGGTCTCGGGCATCTTGTCTGTGAGGAACAGAATGAGTTGTGTGTCATCAGCGTAGGAGAGGAGAGTGGATGATCCTGGCTGGACAGATCATATATGCATTGAAGATGGTCGGTCTCATTACCATGGCCAAGGATCTGTTCTCCAACTGGCACCTTCTTTCATTCCCCCAACTCCAGATGGGTTTTACCTTGCCTCCAGGCCAGTTCCTCACATTGCACTAACTTCACTACACCTGTTTTTGTCTGTGGAGAACTAGGGATGAAGAACCACCCACTCATGCAGTGCTCCACACCCTACTCACTATAGGAAACAGACGTGGTCTTATCACGTGGCTTTACAATGGCTCCCACAGTCACACCGGTATATCACTCTCACTTCTCCAAGCCGTATGGGAAGACAAGGTACGCAGGACACTTCAAAACAAGGAATGGGCTCAAGCAATGGACTTCTCACACACTGTTTCCAGAAATGCACGCTTCAAGGACATACAGTTCCACATCCTCCACTGTGCATGCTGAATACCATCAAAAATAAACAAGTAATTTCCAATGGTGAACCTGGCCTGCCCTCGATGTCATTCAGGCGACGCCGATCTTCACCACATGCTCTGGGCATGCTCTGTACTGATGGCCTTTTGGTGTGGAGTCCATGCTACCCTATGCGGTCATGGAACTCACTGACCTCAACCCTTGGGAGGCGTGCGCCCTTTGCGTCTTCAAGCGCCAGAGGCGCCAAGTAGTCCATACTTGCTTTACCCGCCTTTCCATAATTTTACCTAAACGGACACTCACCCTACATTGGAAGGCCCCCTCAATAGAATCTTGGTATGGGCAATGCGGAAGTGGGTAGCAGCGGAGGGAGCTGCCCTCTGTCAGGAGGAGGCCAGCTGGATTAGCAGGCATCTCGTTTCCACAGCACTGGACACTATGCTTACGATATTTAATCACCTTACTGCTACACCCAACCACAGAGCACAGCCCACCCCCAAGACTCCCCTACATAACCCAACTGGCCATCTGACCCCTTCCAATGCCCCGCTTAAAAATTATTTGTAGAGGATTTATACCATTAATTAATGAACTCTGACTGGACAGCTGTAGTTTCTCCCAACGCCCTTGAGTCATACCCTGCCCAGTCAACATCTGGGTGCATTCTGTGCACCCCTCTCTCCTCCTCGATACACCCTGCCACTACATAACATTGCTTGACCTCCCTGTGCTATCCCAAACCCCCCTCCAACCCCTGTGTATTCAAATGTTAATGTTCCTGTTCAAGATCTGAATGTATCTATTTTACTTCTGGCACTGTGTCAGTGATACGCATGGTCTTTCGGACTCTATCACAAAAAATGTACTATTATCTTCAAACAAGGGCACCACCTACGTGCTAGCCATATGTAACAGTCCCTTATTTCTTATGTACCCCATTCCCCCCTGCAAAAAACTTCAATAGAAAGAATGCTTAAAAAAAAAGAAGAGGGTAAGGCTTAGAGATGATCCTGGCAGAACTCAGGAGATGAGGTCGTAGGCATCTGAGGTGTACGTTGCTAGGCTGACAGAAGGGGTCCTTTCAGTCAGGAAGGTGCAGATCCCCCTGGATTCCGATGTTGTGTGGGCATTGGATGAGGATGGGGTGGGAGACGGTATCCAATGTTGCGGAGAGGTCCAAGAGGATGAGGGTTGCCATGTCTCCTCTGTCCAGAGTCATGCAGATGTCATCCATGGCAGCTATGAGCGTAGTTTCCATTCTTAAACCAGACTTAGTGGGTGTCAAAGAGTTGGTGGTTGTTGAGGTATTCAGGGAGGTGTCTGTTGATTTTCATTAAGACATCGGCCGGGAATGGTAGCAGGGAGATCGTTCGGTTGGTGAGTGTTAAAGTGTCCGCAGAGGGCTTCTTCAGCAATGGGAGGGTTAGTTGTGTGTTTCCAAGCATCTAGGAATGTCGCTGAAGAGGTGGATGCATTCAGAATGATTGTGAGCATGGCGCTCATGGGTTGCAGTCCTCTGGAGTAGGTGTGGTGGGAGCAGGGTCCGATGGGAGATCTGAGTAGATGTACTTCATGATAATTGCGGTTTCTTCTGGGAAGATAACAGGCCATGTAGTTAGCATTGGCTCTCTGGATAAGATCGGGAGGCGTTGGACGAGATCTGTCAGGTCTAGTTACAGGCTGATGTTGCTGTACATGAAAGTGATTTTATTGCTGAAGAATTGAGAAAGGTTGTTGCAAAGTAATGTGAGGGAGAATCGAGTTGGAGGCGACGGATGGTGGGTGAAATCTATCACAATTTCTCTGCTTCTGTAGATGCTGGGATCGATGCAGTCCGCCACAGAGATGTTTTTGGTAGTCCGGATCAATTGGTGGTAGCATCTCAGGGCGGATTTAAATGTGCTCTTGTCTGCATTGTCCTGTCTTAGTCTCCATTTGCACCCCAGTTGTTTACAGACGATGCACGCCTGCAGCATACAGAATGGGCTAGAACGCCCTAGACCATTTCATTAAACATGTCATAGATTGCAGAATTGTAATGGCTCCAATGTATCTATTTTTAGAATGTAAGGACATGCACAGGTTGATCCGTGCACAGTAAATGTAGGCTAACCCACCAACAGATGTAATAATAATTAGTCTCTTATATACTGCTATACTGGGCTGGCCTTAAATGGAATTGCCCGGGACAGCGCCCTGGGTGGAAAGAAAATGCTGTGTTTGTCTTGGGGGTAAGGAGCCGTTGCGCTGTGAGGAAGATGGGAGGAGGGCACATGGTTGTCAATTACGCTGAGGTACAGGCGCGCAACACCCATTGGGCTCACCGGGCTTCAGCCCCCCCCGTCGTGTGTGTCAGCCCGGGCTGACACAGCTTCGCGGCTGGCGACGTTTTAATTGCAGCCGCACCCGAGTACTTCACAGGTCTGTAAAAGACCATTTAAATGTAAATGAGGCTTTTGTTATGTTTTTAGCCCTTTTTACAGCAACTCTGGTTACGGCGGCTGGAAGAATTAGCCCCCCCCCCAATCTTTTTCAGTAACCCCCCCCCCCCCGAAATTCGACTCTAGTTGCCCGCCTGCCGCCTGTCGTCACCTCCACCCACACACCTCTGCTGATTATTTAAAGTGGGATTGGCTGGGATTCGGTATTCTCTGGTGCATTGTGAAGCGAGACTTTATTTGCTGGGAGGTGTGAAGGTTTTAACGTGACAGTGGAAAGAAAAAAAAATTGACTACCCAGAATCGTGAATGTCCTGAAAGCTGCCTCCACTGAAGTCCGTAAATAGGCAATAGACGTTACGTGAATAAGGAAATTATGCAGTATTCTCACGTTTCCCCATTCCTTGCGCTAGAAATGTCCAGTTAACGTTTTCTCTGCATTCTGGTTCTTGTAGTCCTAAATTTGTAACGGGATGAACACTTCTATAAGTGCCTGAATTTACAGAAAAACCTTAACTGGAAAAGCTACTCGCGCACAGAAACAGGAGGCCTGAAACCTGCTTGTACGTTGTGTAAATTGCTGAGGTTCAAAGAAGGGAATAAAGGAAGCGCACTCTTTTATCTGCAGAACTTCTGCTGTTTGTAGACAATCCACGTTCACGAGCAGTTGTGAAAAAGTGGGTGTTCTCAAAGCTGCACTATAAAAAGAATGTACATCTTCTGCTGAATGGGAATAGTGAAGCTGTTGGTGGAATGGCCAGGGGACGGCAGTGCAAAATGAAGGTACACAGCTACATATGAGTGTACATATCTGCCAGGCGCGCAACGCCCCTTGGGCTAAAGGGGCTTCAGCCCCCCCCCGTCATCTTCTGCAGCCCGGGCTAAGATGACCATGACCGCATGACACTTTACTGACACGCATTAAAATAACTAAAGCATGGAAACCTTTCTTCCCCAGTTAAATTTCTATTTAGGCTGCGTGTAGCATCGGATGCTTTAGCATACGAGAATGTGATTTTAATTACCCTTTCGGAGAGCCCTAGAACCAACCCCTGCCAGCCCGCCTCTGAAAGGTTTCAACAACCCTCCCTGCCCCACACCTCTTGTTTTGTTTGAGATGGGCTGCCACCGAGGTGATATCCTTGCCTGAATGCAGGGATTTCACCTAAGCACTTTTGGTGTGTTGAATTTGTATTCAGTTGTTTTAACAAGGCAAGGCAGCAGCTGCTTTGAGGGGAACATTGGCCCCAGACGGAGAACTATGCTTGAAGATAGGTGGTGCATGTTGTTTTGGGCACATGTCAACGGTTGTTTTAAGAGAAATGGTACATGAGCATCAAGGCACCTGGGACATCATGGGCATGGTGATAGGACCGAGATTCGGTATGGACGAGACTGCATAGTTGTTGTCAAATTCACTCAGTCTCCTATGATGGTGAATATCAATAGTGGTTGAGGTGAGGTCTGTCACTGACCCTTGGGAGGAAAAAGGGATAAGGGAGAGAGAAAAGGGAGACCCCCCCAAAAGATCACCACAAGGACGCGCCAATCAATGCGTTGCCATGGTCCATCTATCAGAGGGAAAGTCTGGAGTAGGTTAGAGAAAATATGATCAAATACAAAGTAAGAAATGTGAACCAAAAGATCTCTACATTAGCACAGAGAATTTTACTGCTAACATTCAGAACAAGAGTGTGACCAGTCTCCCAGCTGCCTGAATCCAGCCAGAGAACCTAAGAGAAGAAAGGCAGGATACTTTGCTGAGGTGGAAGACACTGTCAACCCCATAGAAAGAAGTGAAGTAGCTGCAAGCTCCAGATTCAGGACCACAGAGCCAACCCCATACGGAACAAAATAAAACTGTAGTGACACAAACATGTGATAGAGCATCGTGGAGTGAAGGTAACTCACCAACTGCTGTCGCAGGTGAGCATACTCAGGGGACTGTGGCTCTTATTCTATCTCTGCTCCTCCCTTCCTGGGTGTGCTCCCATAACCAGTGTTCTACCAAATCTGTGCCATGAGTGTTTCCATCTTTGTGACCCCAATCTATACTGTCAACCAGGGGCGGCTGGTGACATTTGAAAGTGGTGCGGCGTAAACTAATTTGCATATTGCACCGCAGCGAGCACAGCGAGCGAGCGCAGCGAGCGAGCCCGAACCACCTTGCATCCATCCATACATCATTCATGCATCCACCCATCCATCCATCCACCCACCCATCCTGCATCCATACATCATTAATTCATTCATTCATCCACCCATCCATCCATCAATTCTGCATCCATCATTCATTCATGCATCCACCCATCCATCCATCCTGCATCCATCCTTCATTCATGCATCCACCCATCCATCCATCCATCCTGCATCCATTCCTGCATCCATTCATCCATTCACCCATCTATTCATCCATCCATCCATCCTGCATCCATCATTCATTCGTGCATCCATCCACCCATCCATCCTGCATCCATCCTTCATTCATGCATCCACCCATCCACCATCCATCCTGCATCCATTCCTGCATCCATTCATCCATCCATCCTGCATCCATCATTCATTCATGCATCCACCCATCCATCCACCCATCCATCCTGCATCCATCATTCATTCATCCACCCATCCACCCACCCATCCACCATCCATCCTGCATCCATTCATCCATTCACCCATCCATCCATCCATCCTGCATCCATCATTCATTCATGCATCCACCCATCCATCCACCCATCATCCACCATTCATGCATCCACCCATCCACCCATCCTGCATCCATCATCCATCCATCCACCCATCCATCCTGCATCCTTTCCTGCATCCATTCACCCATCCATTCATTCATCCATCCATCGATCCTGCATCCATCATTCATTCATGCATCCACCCATCCATCCACCCATCCATCATCCACCATTCATTCATGCATCCACCCATCCACCCACCCATCCACCCATCCTGCATCCATCATCCATCCATCCACCCATCCATCCTGCATCCTTTCCTGCATCCATTCACCCATCCATCCATCCTGCATCCATCATTCATTCATGCATCCACCCATCCATCCACCCATCTGTGGTATATAAATAAATAATACCGGATCTAGGTTTTACTGGACATAGTAATAACAGATAGCTCAATAAATAAGAGTCAAGATTCGAGGTAGTAGGAGTTTGCAGGTTTAATACAGCATAAAGGACAGGAACAGGACAACCTGCACATGAATAGGATGGCAGGGCCCGGCAGGGGGGACAGGGAATGAGCTGGCGTGGCCCGGCAGCTGCCGGGACTGGATCTGGGATGAGCGCGCTAACTTTAATAACAGTACACTAGCATATATACTAAAACAGTTGCAATTGCAATACATACAATAGGCGGAGCAGTGGGTGTGATCAATAGCAGTCGCGAAAGATAAGGGTGAAAGTGGGTGTAACAGGAGGCGTATACATAGACATGTGATGTAAACGTAACAGAATATGTCATAAATGGGGCGGAAACATGGAGGGGGCTACCTAAGGAGCTGGGACCTCTAACCTAATGGTGCGCGCAAACTGACAATGACGCGTTACTAGGAGAAGCTGGGGGCTATGAACTCTGTGCTAGGAGCAGAGACGAAAGTCTGGAGAGTCAGGGCGACATGTACCTAACCACTATCTAGTATCTGATGTTTAGAGAACATGTTGATAGAATCCAGAAGTTATCGGGGTAAAGGCTAACAGACTCTAAGACTGGTGCATGCATTATTCTACATGTAGTGCGTGATGAAGAATATTAAATGACCATAAATACAGTATTTCTCTTACATGGAGACGTAAAGGCTAGACGATGACGGAAACTATTGATGCGATTCAGTAGCTTGAGGAATGCAGAGAAGGAGGGCTGGACTGATAACTAGAATCATAACATACTCTTGGCAGACTGGAGGCAGAGCCAGGCCGAGCCGGGCACTGCGAGGCATGAAAGTAAGCTAAGGGTCAGGGATACAGGTGGGGGCTGTATCGCTCCTCAGCGAGGGTTTCAGGAGACAGGAGCTGAATCTGGTGTCCGGGCCCTTTTGAGGCCTAGAAACGGGGACTTTACAATGAAATAACGTGCACACTGGGAAACGTGGCAACGTAACTTTACATAGGCCTGATATTCGTAGTATTCACGAGAACTGGAAACTGGCATACTAGGGATGGACACAACTGTAATTGCGTCTTTAATCGATCATGGGGAATACATATGCATATCAATCATGCACACATAACATAAGATGGGGAACACGTAGGGACACAGAACATGGCAAAATTTACTTTTCCACATTCCCTCCTTGTCACTACGTTTCCATCAGGAAACATCAATATTCATGATACCATCTACCATTTCATACAGTATCATTTGCTCGTCTCGAATTTTCTTGGAACGGGATTTAGAACGGGACTAGGGACTAGGAATACAAGAGGTAGCACACATGCCACAAATCGCAGGGCCACATTGTATACAGAGGCAGCAACTGAATATGATCGCTACTGCAATACCTAGAAAAGACAAGACTTTCCATCCCCAGGCGGAAATTATATTCCAGAACCAACCGGACCATGTCCAGGTGCCTGGATCTTGGTGTAACATATGGGCAATTTTATGTAGTCTGGTTATAGCTGAATAAACAGACGGCGCGTTATTTGGAATGAAAATGCAGCAACTAGATCCGATGACTCTACGAGCCCCGCCCCTATCGGCCAGTATGACGTCAAGGACGAGACGATTCTGGAGCACGACAATTCTCATAAAAGATTGCTCTTCGGTTAAGTTACCTAGAGCAGAAGTAGTCTCAATCACTACTGCTTCAAGTGTTCTGGTTAATCTACGTATCAGTTTACTATTCACGACAGTACCTAAATAGGGAAATACACCTTTATTGATATCTATGTATTGTTCTAGAGCAGTTTCAGTATAATCGACAATCGGGAGGTCTCTCTTGTGTCTAGTATGTACTAGGTGGGAATTCCTATGATAGTCAGGTGGGGCTAGAAAAACTGGTGGCAGTAGGAATGCAATGTAACAGGTTCCCTCCCAATCGAGGGGCAGACGAACATATGCGGTCTGACCACAAACAAAATAAGAATGACGTGAAGCTTTGAAAATAGATTTCCTACTGTCATTATACTTGACAATAGTAGTACAATCACTATGTCCTACATGTGCGGAACCATTCTTTCGGACACATAATTCGCCTTTAACTGGTAGTACTGACATAGCAGGTAAGTCTGGAGTAGTATCAGACTGAACATTCAGGACCATGAAATTCGAAGAATAATTACCTAAATTATAAACTTCATTTTCTAGATCTAACCCTGTTCTGTGGGGAAGACCTTGCTTGTCTGGAAAACATGTACTGTTAAGAAGAGACATATCTGTTGAGGATGACGTTAACGTGGACCATGCTCCACATGAACCATTATGTGAAAATGGATAAGGAAAGAGTGGCAGAACTCCCTTTGGTGTCTGGAAAGGGGGGAGTCGACCACACACCCAACAATTAGTGGCATTGCTGGTCTGGTGTGAATAATGTAACATGCGGATAAAGGAATTATTACGCATAGCAAGACGGTAAGATAGTTCATGAGGAGGCAGATCACTAAACGTGTGCTCTACTGTAGCATTAGAAGACTTATTTACATGAGAAACTGGAAAACACAAATAAAATGCATAACCTGTGCAGGTAATCATAAGGCTGAAAAACAATATGAAACTTAGAAAAACGATACATCGGATTGAGTTTTGACTAACTCTCTCACTATGGGGGTCTATTTTATACATGTCAGAAACCGGTCTAACCGTTTCACCTAGGGGAGGACTTAGACAATCAAACTGGCTGACTTATTTTACTAGACCTTAGTTTTAGCTTATACTCCTGTTGCGGAGTTTTCTCTAACAGGGAGGGTTCAGTATCATTGTCTTTTGCGGGACAGTCCTTAAGAATAGTACTTTGGCAGTTTTTAAAATCCTCGGAAATGTTCTTAGAAACAGGCTTTAGTCCGTAAAATTTCTTGATGTGCGACAAATGGACCCACCCTTCCTGCCTTCCAGCTTGACGGCAGTACGGGTGGCCAGGAGGACCTGTCGTGGCTCCTTCCAGCGAGGCTCCAGCGGACTTGAACGATCAAAGTTCCTCACAAGAACCAAACTTCCGGGAACGATTTCATGCGGTGCCACC
Source organism: Lissotriton helveticus (assembly GCF_964261635.1). Lineage (NCBI taxonomy): Eukaryota > Metazoa > Chordata > Amphibia > Caudata > Salamandridae > Lissotriton > Lissotriton helveticus. The sequence continues at coordinate 310,481,644 of NC_136061.1, forward strand.
TCGGTATTGTCTGGAAATGCGGCGGCAACCTGTGAACGACAAGAGTGTAGGGCAGACATCAAGGAAGCTAGGTAATCTGTCAGCATATTACTTGAAACATCGGTAATACTTCGGGGTCTAGGTGTACCCCACATATTAGGGGGGCGGCCGAATACGACCTCGTACGGGGACAGACCTGATCTGGAATGTGCGACCATGCGCATATAAAACAAAGCGACTGGCAGAGCTACTAGCCAGTCTACACCTTTTTCTTGACATATTTTGGCAATACGGATTTTCAGGGTCTGGTTATGTCTCTCTACGAGACCGGCTGCTTCTGGATGGCGTACACAATGGAACTTCCACTGGTACCCTAACAAAAGGGAGATGTGTTTCATCAATTCAGATGAGAATGGCTGGCCGTTATCAGAATATACGACCCTAGGGAGTCCATAACGGGGGAAGAACTCACGAACCAACTGCTTGGCAGTGGTCGCGGCTGTGTAATCTGGGACTGGATATGCCTCTGTCCACCTGGACAAAGCGCATACAACTACAAGGACATACTTGAAACCTCGACATCGCTCCATCTGAATATAATCCATCTGGAGGACTTCAAAAGGGTGGTCAGGGGGCTGGAATCCACCTTGTTCCACCGGGACACTTTTACCTGGATTAAACTGGCAACATATCATACAAGTACGGACTTTCTGCTTGGCTGCAGCTCGTAAATGCTTGTTGAACCAAATGTTCTGGATACTGTCTAACATGGCTTTTTCTCCTAAGTGTGCTGGACTATGTGTGGTATTGATAATGACTTGAACCATAGAGTCGGGGAGAAACCATGTGGCTCTACCCTTCGTTACCCATCCCTGATCTGTCTGGAACCCTCCTTGTTCGGACCATTTCTTGATTTCATCGGGAGTAGCATGTAACTGGATATCTATGACATCTTGAGTAGGGTCCTTAACTGTCATACAGATAGTCGGATCTGGAGTATGTGTCTGTGTCGGATTAACTGAAATGTCTGGAGTCTGTGCTGTAAGCTTGGCTGTGCGATCTGCTAGATCATTACCCTGGGAAATAATGTCAGTAACTTTCGTATGTGCTTTGCATTTCATGATAGCAATAGATGTCGGTAAATGTATAGCATCTAACAGAGCTTGAATAAGGAGACCATGCTGAATCTTGGTTCCATGAGAAGTCATGAAACCTCTCTCCTGCCAGAGCACTCCGAAGTCGTGTACAACTCCAAATGCGTAACGTGAATCTGTGTAAACATTAACTTTCAGGTTCTTGGCGTGTATGCAGGCTTGTGTCAGAGCAACTAGCTCTGCTGCTTGGGCAGACAGGGTGTCAATACGGTGTGTTTCTATAACTTCAGTGTCAGTAGTCACTGCATACGCGGCTACTAGTTCTCCTGTACTTGTTCTCATACATGAACCATCCACATAAAGTGTCAGGTCGGGATCTGGTAATGGAATATCTGTCAGATCTTGTCTTGGCTTAGTCATAATATTAACTACTTCCACACAGTCGTGTGTGGCAGGATTCGAATTAACTGACGGTAACAGTGTAGCAGGATTTAGAACGTTGCAGCGTCTGATTTCTATGTGTGGCTGGAACAGTGTCAATTCATAACCTGTTAAACGTGCAATTGTCAAGTGCTGAGTCTGGGTTCGGTTTAAAAGAACTTCCACGGAGTGTGGAACTTGTACTGTCAAGGAATGTCCTAATACTATGGAATCACTTTGTCTGATTGCTAGTGCTGTGGCTGCAACTGATTTGAGGCACGCAGGCAGAGCCTGGGCTACAGGATCTAATGTGCTCGAAAAATAAGCACAGGGCTTGTATTGTCCTGCTTGATCTTGTGTGAGAACAGATAATGCTGTACCTTCACGTTCTGTGACGAAAAGTGTAAAAGGCTTACTGTAGTTCGGTGTAGCTAGAACAGGAGCTTGGCATAAGGCTTTCTTTAACTCATTGAAACTAAGTGTATGTTCAGATGACCAAGGGAGGACAGTCGATACGGCTGCCTCCTGTGTCGTTAACTGTATCAGTGGTTTAGCTAGAAATGCATACTGAGGAATCCATTGTCTACAATAAGAAGTAAGGCCGATAAAAGCACGTACCTCCTTCTGTGTCATGGGCTGAGGAAGACTCGCTATTAACTGGATACGGTCTGGTGTCAACTGCCTACCCCACTTGGACAGTAAGTGGCCTAAGTAGATCACTTGCTGGACACAGAATTGAAGCTTCGAAGGGGACACCTTGTGCCCCATCTCGGCAAGGAAATACAAGACTGTAAGTGATGCTCGCTCGCAAGCACGTTCAGAACGGGCTGTGATCAGTAGATCATCGACATACTGGAGCAGGACAGTGTCTTTTGGCATGTGAATGTTGTCTAGTTGTCTCTTAAGTGCTTGACTGTAAATGCTAGGACTTTCTGTGAAACCTTGAGGAGCTCGTGTGAACATATAGCTTCTTCCATTTAAACAAAATCCGAAAAGAAACTGGCTGTCTGGATGAATGGGGACACTAAAAAACGCGTTCTTGAGGTCTATGACTGTAAAAAATGAGGCTTCGGAATCAATGGCTGTCAATAGGAAAGAGATATCTGGGACAACTGGGTACTGGGGAATAATACATTTATTGAGTTCTCGAAGGTCAATCACTAATCGATATACTGGAGGTGCATTTGGATCAGTACGTTTCATAACGGGAATAATCGGAGAATTACATACATTGGAGTCAGTTTCTACAACTACTCCTTGAGCCATGAGCTCGTCAATAATTTTGGATAAGGCTGCTACAGCCTCAGGTGGCAATCTGTACTGTCTGATTCGTGGCAGGACTACACCTGGCTTGAGAGTCACACGATGGGGTGTGATTTGCATAAAACCTACATCAGTTGGACCTTGCGCCCATAGATGCTGCGGAACATTAGACAATCTCGGATCAAAATCTCATAATACATAGTGACCCTTGAAGTCACGTAAAAACAATCGTATTCCCTCTGGGGAGCAGCAAATAACTGCACCTAATTCTTTCAGTGTCTTAATTCCTAACAAATTTTCTGGACATGACTTAGTAAGTAATAGATCAGTAGTACGGGACAATGGACCTACTTCTAGAGTAACTGGCTTAGATATCTCGTTTATAATAGGCTTTCCTGAAAATCCAAGGGAAACATTTCTAGAGCCTGAGAGCGGAGCCCCTGGAACTTCGGCGTGACTGATGGTGGTCCTACTTGCCCCTGTATCAATCAGAAACTTTCTGTCTTTCCCTAGTACTTGACTGTGAACATAGGGACCTTCTTGATCTACAGGAATCTCGATGAGAGGCAAGCCTACCTCCCTCTCTAGGCTGTTTCATGAGTACGGTTGATACTCTGGATACTCGGACTGTGCATACTGGTACATCTGCTGTGTAACATGCTGTGTTGCAGCAATAGGCTGCGGTGCTGGAACTGTCTGTTGTGCATTCTGTGGCTGAGAAGTCTGTGAAACTTGTTCTTGTCTAGGCGGACGTGGTCTTTCTTTAGTTTTACCAGTAGCTATATTGTGTTTCAGAACTGCACACTCGTTTATGAAATGACCTGGCTGTTTACAATAATTGCATGTCCCTTTAACGGGAGCTGCAGGATGACTTGCTTGATTCGGACCCCTCTTCTGACTGTCTTGAGGAACAGATTGTGCAACTAGTACTTTCATTTTCGTGTCTTTCATACGTTTTCTCTCATGATCTTGCTCTTCTCTGATTCTATTCTGGTGGTACTGGAGCATCTGTAACATCTGGGACGGAGTACTTGCTTGCCACGTACTTTCGACTTTCAAAACTCGATTCTTAACTTGTGGACTTGAATTCTCGACTAATTTAGTAACAAAAAGATGAGGGTATGACTCGCTACTCGTCTTGAGGCCACTGTTAATAATGAAACATTTCTCGAATCTGGAATAAAAATCACTAGTGTCTTCGTCTTGTTTCTGTTTACAGGCTGAGATTGCATCCCAGTCTTCCTTTTTAGTGGTTAATAATCTGGGCAAAACTTGTATTAACAGTTCTGGTAATTCTTTACATTTCTCTCCAAGACCGGTACCTGGTACTCGTATCTTATCTTCAGCTTCTAGAACTGCCCAATCGATCTTTTTCTCTCCCACCTCCCAATCTTTTTCCTTGAGTTTTTCGTATACCCCTGCGGGCAACAGGACCTTTAACATTTTAATAATATCTGGATAAGTGTATTCTCCCATACGGAGCATGTCTTTTAATTCTCGGTGGAACCCTGCTGGATCTTTGTCATGACAGGGAATTAATTTCTTCATCTCTAAGAGTTCCATCTTTGTAATCGGAGTGTAAACAAATACTCTTTGCATTTCACCATTTGTTGTCCTGACTGGGTGTACTTCTCATAACGGGTTCTGTCTATCTATGTAAAACGGTTTACTTTCTGGGGGTGAGACATGAACAAAATGCGGGTTCAAGAACATACTATATTTGTGGCGCTGTTCTAGAATGACACTAATTAAATCGGTACCTAAACCTTTCCATCTATACTGGAGTAACTCGTTCAGGACATCGTGTAACGGACCTGGATCAGAATGTTGACCCTCATACAGAGTAATGAGGTGCTGGACCATATACATACCCACCAGTCGTTGCTCGGCTGGGGGCAGTTTCAGAAACATTTGTGCCACTATTTCGTCTGGAAAAGTGGTAGAATCAGTAATCCATCGGACTGCTGATCGGACTAGTTCTTGTTCATGCATAGTACTTAACTCACTATAACCGATTCGTGATTTCAGAATTTGATCGGTAGCTTGAAATACTTGTTCTAGAGAACCTTGTTCTGGTGCTGGATGATGAAAAACTGACTTGTGTTCTAGGCGTAAATGGCGGTCTGGAAACCTAGATTTTCCTACATACGCTATTCTGGCGGGATTCTCGTCCTCTACCTCTTCAGTAGAAGAGTCATTCTCTTTCTCGCTTACTTGTGCTGCTTTACGTTGTTCGTGTAACTTTATTATTTCCTTACGAATTCTCTTGTACATACTCTCTATACTACTGATAGTTCTGTGTTTACCCTCGGCTATATTATCACTCCACCTTGTCAGGATTCTCATTTCGGCCGGATCTTTGGTCGGATAATCTTGTTCCCTTATTAAACAATTAATCAGAAACTTTAATAACATGAGCTGGATCTCAGCTTTTCTTTGAGACATGGCTTCGCCAATACTTTCTGGATCTTGTCCTGTACGGATGAAACAATATATTCTGTCTAGATCTTCTTTCATATCTGGTAGGGTGTCCAAATACCCGGTCACCCGTCTTACACGGATGGAATATATAACTGTGCTATCATCACCTGCGACTGGATCATAGCGGCATTCAGTAAGAGCTCGTCGGATATCTGCGACGGACTTATATTTGGGCGTACGCTGTAACGCACATTCATGTAACTCGACTAACGTTAAACGTTGGTGTGGTGGCGGGGTACCAGGAGGACCTCCTCCTGCGGCCCCTATGCTGGAATCGTCGACTGATACTCTTCGTGCTGGCAGAGTGGCGGGAAATTGTAATGTAGGCTGGACCGGGGGTACCGTAGCAGGTACTCCGGTGTCTGGAGGAGCAGGAATTGCTTGATTTACAGGGACTGGCGGAACAGGATTTGCATATTCTGGGACTGTGTCGTCCAAATAGGACGAGATGAAAATATCAGCTGCGGTCGGTTTGTGACGCAGCTTGGTCGGAACTAATGGTGGCGGAAAATTACTGGATGCCTCCGGGGTCGCTTTTGGCAAGCCCTCAGCAAGAAGAGGATACATACCCTTAATAAGGGCATGCCTCTGTCTATCTGACTGTTCGGTTTTGACTCGTTCACCTATCTCGATTAATTCCCTTTCGTGGGCTCGTTCTAAGGATTCTCTACTTAATTCTGACTTTCTGATTTCTTTTTCGGTTCTTTTATGAGATTCTTTGCGCCATAACTCGATGGCATCTTTCTGTGACTGTCTGGATTTCTTTTTCCATAATGCTTCTTCTACTCGCATGATGCACTCGCCATCCCATGTACCCGATACGGGCCATCTATACTTTTCTTCTAACTGTTTGGTATACTCTACCCATAAATCTAGATATAATATGGCACTTATGCCATGCTTCTGATACATAAAATGACCTGGACTGTCCCTAGGCGGGACAGGAACTGCTTCTTCTAACAGACCTTTTCTAGTTCTTAACTGACGTAGTCTGGAAAACCACGGCATGACTGGACTGTAATCTAGACACAATACAATACACAATGAACACGATAATTACACCACTCTCATACCACGACATTAAAATACATGAAGAACATTTAAAATAACAGTTCGGACAGAATACTACCTGGGATACGGAAAAACAGAATACATGAATTTCTCGAGAACAGAACTTGACTAGAACAGAAACTAGATGCACTGCTGAAACAGTACGAAACTTACCGGTCTCATAAAGAGACACGTCAGGACCCGCATCCACCGGAGTGGACACTTCGTTTTGGGATCTGTGTACCACCAAAACCCCACGGACCAGAGACAATTAGATTGACCCTGTCTAGATACTACCCTAGCAACGGTACTCACCGGGCAGCAAGAACGGAAGGCCTCGGACTGGACTGGACTGCTTCGACGCCGGACGGACACACTTCGGACTTCTGTTACGGGTGGGCCTCCGGATACCTCGGACCTTGGACTCTCGGCTTGGGCTCTGGTCGGGACTCGCCGCGTTCCTCCACCGCCTCGTCTGGATGCTGGACCGCAACCTCGTCTCCTCCGTGGGCCTGAGGGATACTTGAAGCAGAAATATCTGCACGTGCACGGTATGGTTCCGTCACGGCTGCAGAGGATCAGGGGGCATACGTGGCTTCACCGGCGCGTGGGGAAAGGGCAAGTTCCTGTTCGGGCGCCATTATGTGGTATATAAATAAATAATACCGGATCTAGGTTTTACTGGACATAGTAATAACAGATAGCTCAATAAATAAGAGTCAAGATTCGAGGTAGTAGGAGTTTGCAGGTTTAATACAGCATAAAGGACAGGAACAGGACAACCTGCACATGAATAGGATGGCAGGGCCCGGCAGGGGGGACAGGGAATGAGCTGGCGTGGCCCGGCAGCTGCCGGGGCTGGATCTGGGATGAGCGCGCTAACTTTAATAACAGTACACAAGCATATATACTAAAACAGTTGCAATTGCAATACATACAATAGGCGGAGCAGTGGGTGTGATCAATAGCAGTCGCGAAAGATAAGGGTGAAAGTGGGTGTAACAGGAGGCGTATACATAGACATGTGATGTAAACGTAACAGAATATGTCATAAATGGGGCGGAAACATGGAGGGGGCTACCTAAGGAGCCGGGACCTCTAACCTAATGGTGCGCGCAAACTGACAATGACGCGTTACTAGGAGAAGCTGGGGGCTATGAACTCTGTGCTAGGAGCAGAGACGAAAGTCTGGAGAGTCAGGGCGACATGTACCTAACCACTATCTAGTATCTGATGTTTAGAGAACATGTTGATAGAATCCAGAAGTTATCGGGGTAAAGGCTAACAGACTCTAAGACTGGTGCATGCATTATTCTACATGTAGTGCGTGATGAAGAATATTAAATGACCATAAATACAGTATTTCTCTTACATGGAGACGTAAAGGCTAGACGATGACGGAAACTATTGATGCGATTCAGTAGCTTGAGGAATGCAGAGAAGGAGGGCTGGACTGATAACTAGAATCATAACATACTCTTGGCAGACTGGAGGCAGAGCCAGGCCGAGCCGGGCACTGCGAGGCATGAAAGTAAGCTAAGGGTCAGGGATACAAGTGGGGGCTGTATCGCTCCTCAGCGAGGGTTTCAGGAGACAGGAGCTGAATCTGGTGTCCGGGCCCTTTTGAGGCCTAGAAACGGGGACTTTACAATGAAATAACGTGCACACTGGGAAACGTGGCAACGTAACTTTACATAGGCCTGATATTCGTAGTATTCACGAGAACTGGAAACTGGCATACTAGGGATGGACACAACTGTAATTGCGTCTTTAATCGATCATGGGGAATACATATGCATATCAATCATGCACACATAACATAAGATGGGGAACACGTAGGGACACAGAACATGGCAAAATTTACTTTTCCACACATCCATCATCCACCATTCATTCATGTGATCCACCCATCCACCCATCCTGCATCCATCATCCATCCACCCATCCATCCTGCATCCTTTCCTGCATCCATTCACCCATCCATTCATCCATCCATCCATCCATCCTGCATCCATCATTCATTCATGCATCCACCCATCCATCCACCCATCCATCATCCACCATTCATTCATGCATCCACCCATCCTGCATCCATCCATCCATCCACCCATCCATCCTGCATCCTATCCTGCATCCATTCACCCATCCATTCATCCATCCATCCATCCAGCATCCATCATTCATTCATGCATCCACCCATCTGTATGCGTGTAGTTACACGCATACAGATGGGTGACGTAAATGCTACTATTTCCTCAGAAACCCACATTCTTTTTCTGTTTTATTTTAAGTTCCGTGATTTATTGAAGCGTAAATCTTTGCTCAAACTGAGCCCTATTTGTCTTGGTAAATCGGGCAGACTCCTGCTTATAAAGTCCAATAAGAGTAACAAGGTGAATGAATAAAATGGCTTTGACAAGAGTGTGAACATCCTTCCGACTACAGCGTGACAGTGATAACCGGCCTCAATTCATACGTCTGATTTCCACCTGAACTTCTTTTCTTGCTTTGCTCTCTGAAGCGTCTGCTCTCTGAACCAGTTCACTGCCGACCACATTTTTAATCCCATTGAATGCTACTTTTCACGATGAAACAATAAGACTTCGAGTTTAAATATGTGCCAATTCTTCTGACACAAATCTATACATTCTCCTCCCATTTCACGATTATTTACAATAAGAGGCTCGAACCTGGTTTCCCAGCACCAAAGTCGGCCGCGCTAACTGTCAGGATTGGCTGGGGGGGCACCATGACTCCTCGCCCAGTCCCCCTGTGTAACCCCGGGGGCTGCGGCCCGCCCCCAGGTCCTCTCTCTAAGGGGAAATGCACAGGGAATCAATCTGCGCATGCGCGAACATGATTCTGCCCATAAATCAACTTGCGCAGATGCAGCAGGCCCATCCGCCCCCCGCACGGAAAAGTCGGGTGTCTCCCGGATTCCCGGGCGGCAGGTAGCGAGCAAGATTATTTCAGTATTTGTTGTATTTGTATTTTCGTAACGACGCGGTGGGTCCATGGGGCTTAGTGGGGCTACGCCCCTACGCCCCAATGGACGCACCGCGCCTGCTGTCAACCAGTGCATCCTTCAGCCATAGCCAGTTTGGAACTCTCCTTCGACCGGACAGATCAGTCCTACCAATTCTGGCACTTTTCATCAATAGTTGAGATACGTTAATGAAGAGGGCAGTCACAGTCCTCACATAGTCATTGTGTTCCAAGAGAGACACACAATGCAGGGTGTATTATATTGTATTTGTAGAGCACTTACTACCCCTATGTGCGATGCTGAAGCACTTGTCCATGCGAGTAGCAGGTTACACCTTATGCGTGTGTGGTTGGAAGAGTGTTGTCTTTGCTTTGAGCCTCTGTGGAAAGCGTCTCCATGCGGTGCATGATGAATACCAAGGTGCAGTTTTGTAATGCAGAATCGCCACTTCTGTTTCTCAGCTTGGCCTGAGCATTACCTGATCCTGATAGTCTGCCATTTTAGCCCCGCCCCCTTGATTAACTTTAGCCACGCCCCTTATTTGCTATGTTAGCCACCCCCGAAGTTAAGGCCTAGTTGCGCCCCTGCTGAGGTACATTCAGGGCTGATTACAAATTCTTTAACTGACCCGACTGAGACCAAGTGGGATGGAAGAGCTGCTGTTTGCATGGCATTAGGTCAAACAGCGCCCTGCGGTCACCCTCGAAATATTAGGCGCTCCAGCCCTAGGCCCTGCTGCCCATGCCCAAGGACGGCTCTGGACTTTTTCCAAGCGCTTCGAATAGGAGATGTTATTATTAGTCAATGTATGTGTACTCGATTTACCCACCTCAGATGGATGGAAGGCTAAACGGTCTTGCTGGAATTCAAACTCGTGGCATGCAGATCGCCGCACGTTTCAGCAGTGAGCGTTCTACTCACCGTGTGTGAGTCGCGCTGGCGTACCGCTGCCCCCTCCCTCATCCAGAAACAGGTGTTCTTTCTTTTGCAGGCATCTTAAATCTGCACGAATTTTCCAACCGCAGATTACAGGTTTATGTTAAGCCTGGCCATGTCAGACACAACTGTGTAAATATGGATTAGGCAGGGCGAGTCCAGCTCTGGGAGCACTCACAGCGCGCAGGCGCACTGGAAGGGGCACGAGGACAACAGCAAGGCTGTGAAAGCTCCCACACACACCGGCCCCGTACCTCGTCAGATTACAACATACTTTACAGCATGACTACTGCATCCCGTTGACGGGTGGTGGAGAATAGCTTCAATACGGCCAGACACAAACTACGGGGTTTGTTAGAGCCCCCTGAAGCAAAGTCTTGCTGAAACGTAGCTGATTTGTGTTTAGTTCAGGTGTGTCCAATGCAGGTCCAAGCGGGCTGGGTAAAGGCATATTTTCAGAATAAGACTGCCTCTTTCAAATTAGTTCCCTTTAGAAAGCGGCTGGCAGATGTATCTTATGTGGAAACCCGACACCCAGAATTTAGTCAAAAGTGAGGAGAAAAGGTAAAATGCATCCAAGATTTCGTTTTAATTTGTGATGAATGCCTAAACGCATGTGTTTCACCGTAAATGAAAGACCAACTGTAAGGGTGGGGACCTTCTGCTGTGTACCCAAAGGCTACAAAATTGTATGAATTGGAAGGTGAATGTGTGCACAACTAGATGTGTAGACAGACGGTAACAGGCAAATGTACACAAACCGAAATGGCGCATTCAGAGCTTCGTTCAGACAGAGCAAATGCACATAGCTCTGCAGCGGGTTTCCTGCCTCTAAGAGTTTTTTTTTAGCAATTTTTGCTAAAAACCAATTTAATAATGCCTATTTTACTGACCCTGTTAAGTTCGCAGTACGCGGGTTTGAATGTATAACCAGCAGAGCAGATTCAGCATCAAGAGTGTAACTTACTACTACTGAGGAAATCACCTTCAGACAGTCTCATGACAAGCCCCTGTGCGATGTAAACACTGACCAGAGCACTCACGAGTATTAGTTCATATGGTACAGACTATGTGCAACTCTAAGGCAGACGGTGGCAGTGTCTCCCGGACCCGCTGCTGTACCTGTGAGTTTTCAGTGATTTCTGTCATTCATGCGAGGGCTGCGAGAAGCATTAGCGGACTGATTTTAAAAGTCTACATCTATTTTTAATTAGGACAGTTTTTACTTGTCCCACTAATACTTGCATTCTCTCCCTGCAACCGACCGCCTGGGCTCGATATTGTAGCCTGCCCGCCTCGTTCCGACTCGGCAACCAGTGCCGTTGTGCGGAGGGCGGACAGGTAAGAGCCAGGCAGCACTTCCGGTTCTGCCGGAGCTGAGGTTAGCGCTCTAGTGGCTACCTCACTCCGGGCTATTTAGCCACGCCCTTCCTCCAAGAGCGCAGCGGTTGCGCGCAGGGGGCGCCTTCGAGCGCGCCTAAGAAGCGCCGAAGAAAAGCACGTCTGCGCCCGTCCGCGACAGGACGGGGCGAGGGACGATGGGCTCTGACACTGCTCAACGAGCCTCTACCGGTAAGGGTAACCACACAACTACCTACTCTGGCCAAACGCTACTGAGCCTCAGACCAGCTACGCATTGTAGCACCAAAATTCCATGGCACCGTATAGAGGGAGGTTTCTCTTGCTTACAATGTCGGCGTCTCTCCAAAAACAGCATACCTCCTCTCGGCCTAAATACTCCCCCACAGGGCCTGAAGAGCTTCCTTTTAAATGTGCGATCATTACCCAAACACCAACATCACGTTTGGGACTTAATTCACACCACTCAGCCGGACATCTGTTTTCTCGTTGAAACATGGTTAAAACCCCATACAGTCACTGCCATAGCAATGGGGATTCCTTCCGGATACAAGATCAAACATTTAGATAGAGAAATTAAAACAGGAGGTGGCCTGGCAATTATACATAAGGACTACATAAAAGTCACTATCAGAGAACAACATATACACTCACAGCTAGAAATCATGATTTTTAAAATCATTTTAACCAACCACATTACCTGGAAAGGTGCTCTGGTCTACCGGCCTCCGGGACCAAACCCTAATTTTGCGCTTACCCTCCAGGAAATTCTAGCCCCCCATCTTAAATCCAAAGAAGATTTTCTTCTCTTTGGCGATTTTAACACGCATGTAGATCTGCCAACACTGTCTGAATCCACTGCTTTGATTACAGACCTTTTTAACCTAGGTCTAGAACTACAAAACCATGGACCCACCCATAAAGGAGGACATATGCTTGATCTACTTTTCTGTAACTGCGCCAAAGTAATCTGTTCCTCGGTAAAAGAAATATCATGGACAGATCACTCCATGTTAGAATTCTTATTATTAACTCCTACAAGACCTGTTAAAAGTGCTCCTCTTCCCCCTATTTGGCGACGACAATGGCACAAAGTCACTGCCAACAAAATCCAGGAAATCTAGACAAGTCCTGATATTCTAGTAACAGACACAGCCGATGTGGCCTTAGTTAAGCTCAATGTCTCCATCAAGCAAGCCATTGACATTGTAGCTCCTCTAAAAAGGCGGAAGCAGTATCCTGCGTCTAAACAAGAAAGCTGGTATACCTATGAACTGAGAGCAGAAAAACAAAAATGCAGACGAGCTGAGAAGGCATGGAGGAAAAGGAAAACCGAGAATAGCAGAGCAGTTTTCCTAGATGCCCAATCAGAGTACTATAAAAATATAAAGCTAGCTAGGAAACAATACTTAACGCAACAGATAGCACAAGCAGGCAATTGCTCTAAGGAGCTCTTCAATATTCTGCAGAATTTTATTAAACCGACTGCATGTGAGAGCTCAGATGACTTCTCACAAGACCTATGTGATGAAGTCTCGCTATTCTTTGAGGATAAAATAAACACTATCTACGAAAGAATAGTAGCAGCAAATAATATCACAAATAAGACCAACAAATGCCCTCCTCAGACCCCGGCAATAAATAATAAACCCCCTTTGACATCCTTCCCTCCGATTGACAACACAGAGCTCCTTTCCCTCTGCAGTCATATTAAATCAGGGTCTCCCAACGATCTCATTCCTGCCAAAATGGTTGGCCCCATGATTTCTCTCCTGGGACCCCCCATTTTGGATGTGATTAATACCTCCCTAATGAAAGGCCAGGTCCCAGCAGACTGGAAAAAGGCGGTGGTGAACCCGATAAGAAAAAAAGCATCATCCCCATGGACAGACCTCTCCAACTTACGACCTATCTCTCTCCTACCTTACTTAGGCAAGGTCACGGAGAGGCACATGAACACCTATCTCTCCCAACATCTTGAAGCGACGGATGGCCTGGACTATTCACAATCTGGGTTCAGGCCAAACCACAGCACAGAGTCAGCCCTTCAGACAGTGACCAATAACATCAAAATGGCACTGGATGACGGCAGCTCTATGATTCTGGTGCTGTTGGATCTCTCCGCCGCTTTTGATATGGTGTCTCACACGGTGCTTCTCAACCGCCATGGGGAGGTAGGCGTGGAGGGAGGGGCTCTGGCATGGATGGAGAGCTTTTTGTCTGGTCGTTTCCAAGAAGTTAGGCTGGGCTCCCATAAATCCATTCATAGGGAGCTCAACAAGGGAGTGCCACAAGGCTCTTGCTTAAGCCCTACACTCTTCAACGTGTATGTGGCCCCCTTAGCCAACTTAGCAAGATCCTTCGGGTTCACCCCGGTGTCGTACGCCGACGACACCCAACTCCTTTTTCCCTTCAAAAACCTTACACCTGCAATAAAAAGATCTTTTGCAGATGGCATGAGAGCCATTGCAGAATGGATGTCATCAAACTGTCTGCAGTGTAACGTGGGGAAAACTGAGGTCATGTTGTTTGGACAAGCGGCAACACACTGGGCATCTGACTGGTGGCCCTTAGAGCTAGGCCCCGTTCCCATTCCCAAGAGCACGGTTAGGAACTTGGGAGTGCTACTCGATCAGCAACTTACATTTAAAGACCATGTAAATCAAGTTGCCGGTACCTGCTTTCGGGCTATCGGGATGTTAAGACGAGTCTTCCCCTACATACCGGACCATCACAGGAAAACGCTTGTACAGTCTCTTGTCATCAGCAGGGTGGATTACTGCAACGGTTTGCTCCTCGGAGCTAACGAGGAACAACTTAATAAACTGCAGGTAATCCAAAATACAGCAGCAAGGATTGTCCTGAACGTTCCACCAAGGACTCCCTCCTGTCCCCTACTGATGAGACTCCACTGGCTTCCAGTGAGGAAACGAGTCCAGTTTAAAACTCTATGTACTATCCACAAGAGTATGATAGGGGAAGGCCCGAAATATATGACTGAAATCTTCCAGCCCTACATCCCCGGGCGTTCTCTGCGCTCCAGTAATCAGCAGTTATTGCATGTACCCAGAGTGAAGAAGACCAGACAAGGTGGCCGCGCGCTGGCCCATGCTGGACCAGTACTCTGGAACTCTCTGCCCCCAGAATTAAGGTCACTTACCAGTCACCTGACTTTCCGGAAAACCTTAAAAACATACTTGTATCCCAGTAACTAATGCCTCTCTTGTATACATTCCTCCTCTGGACACACTATTATAGAACACTTCCTTTGCAGCAACAGCGCGGAGATACCCCTTCGGGGGTCTATTCTGGCGCTTTACAAGAATATAAATAAATAAAATAAATTGTGCTAAGTCCTCATTGTGAACGGCCCAACTAGCAAAACAACCGCTTCTGCCTCTTTTACCATCCAATGCCCCGGATGGAATCTCCTGTTATGAGATGTGACTTTTAAAATGTGGCATAACCTGCAGATCTGGTTGCTTTGCGCATCAACATCCGCATGTGCCAGTGTTTACCAAGTATCTGCCCCAGTGTAGGAAATGAGGGGATCCAGCTGGGTCTCGGATTCGGCACTTATTCTTGGGACGCATCGCAGATCTGGCTGGCCCTAGTGGAATATGCTGGATTTGTCCCAGCGCAATATGCTGATGCCGGGACACATTCAGCAGCATATCCACGTTGTCTGATTTTCATTTCCAGCAGCAGCCTGCAGGTGGCGAAAGAGATTTCTTATTTTCACTTCCAGCTGGCCCAAAACAAAGGCATCATTTAAAGAGCTATCAGCCTCACTTTTCTTCCAGTATCATCCTGACTGGGAGCTATCTGGAGCCTAACACTTAGGTGCGCATGCAATGGAGGGAAACAAGGCAAGCGGCTTCTCATCTATTCACAAGTATTAAGCAGAAACTATGATTTGGAGGCCTTTTTTTAACTTTGTTCAACCCCTGTAGAAGAGATAAGCATGCACTGTAAGAAATATGTTTATTTCTCCTTAATAATTTCTCTTTGTATGCGCGATGCATTCTTCATCACGCATAGCAAGAGTAATATGCCTCTTTGGATTGTTTTTGTGCAGGAATGTATCAGTTCCTGCACAAAAAACAAATCTGCCGGTAATGCAGCCACCCTTGCATCATGGTGTAAGGGTTCCTGCGTTGGTGCTAGGCAGCCACAAGTGCACTCACGCTAGGAGAGAGCTGAGGAGCGCCATACCTTAGCAGATATGGTGCTCTTCAGCTCTCTTCCATTCACGCAACGCAGCAACTTTGCTTGCTGCCCTGCACTGTAGCAAATTTTGATAAATATACCCTTACATGTTAAGAGTGCATGCTTTGGAGAAACACAAAGTGAGGATTTCAAACGTAACACAGTGTGGTCTGGAGAAACACAAAAGCCCTGATTATGAGTCTGGCGGTCCAAGGACCTCAAAACGTGCGGGGTGTGACGGTGGCTGTCCGTCCTACTAAGAGTCGGGTGGTGGGAGCGTCACAGCCCCGCCGCAGCCGCTAGGGAACAGCTGTTCCCTGGCGGTGTAGCTGCAGTCAGGAGGCAGTAATACAGTAATATGCTTGGCGAGACCGCAGCATGTTATAGGTTTTCTCTCGGCCGGTGGTGTCATGGTGGTTCCTTCTCTATAAACATTGTGACATAGAGGAAAGAAAGACTTCCTCCTCCGCATGGGAATGCACCCAGGGGGGCACAACATGTTACCTCCTGTGTGCATGCACCCCAGTTCCTGCACTGCATGGAATTTTCAGTCCATGCCGTGCAGGAACTGTCTGTGGCTTTCCCATTGCGGTGCCCATTTTTAAAGGAACTGCCTTGGAAGTGCCAAAAACCAGCCTGCCAGACACAAGAAAACTCCTAATCTAGCCATGGCTTTGGTGGTGCAGCGGCAAGGCGGACCCGGCGCCACACTGCCAAAGTCGTAATCGGGCCTCAAGTCAGCATTTCAAAAGTAATAGTGATTAGCGTTGCCTGTACAAAAAATACTTTATTATTACCGAAAGGAACCCATTTTAGCAGCCATATTTTAATGGCAGATTGATAAAAACTTAATAAAGTTATTAATTCATGGCTTGTCGCTTGCATGCAACTCCTTGATGTCAGTTCACAGCTCATTGTTCTATAAGAGAAGGTTTGCAACTTATGAAAGTAATATAAAGATCTCTGTGTCAAAAGTAGTAAGCCACTTACCAGTCTACATAAAATAAAATCTGGGGTCTGCAAGTTACATGATGCGCTTTGCAGCAGGCACTTAAACACTCAATGCTACTTTATGAGTCAAAACTATGACAAGACAGAGGGCGCGCGACACGGCGGATAAGATGGCCGCTCCCCCTTGAGCTCCGTGATTTCGGCGGCGCTTCATTGACGAAGGACCCGTTTCCTGCTAGCGTTTCTGGGCAGAAACGGCTGTTTTCGGCGTCAGAAATACCCCGCTGCTGCTGGGTATGTTTGCAGATTGCAAGATGCATTTTTTACTGTAGAAAATGCGAAAATGATGATCCTTCGAAAACGGCTGCTATTTTGTTTTTTCTTTTTCACTCGTTTTTTTTAAATTCTATTTGTATCGCTTTTGCTCTCTGGATTTGGCCTTCTACTCACATCTTCTTCAGTCATCATCACTTTTATGAGGCATTTTTTACCTCAGCCTCTCTTCTCTATTGTGCGTCATCGGCTTCAGGATCTATTTCATTACTCACCTAGTTGTGGCATCTCCCTTATGCTGCTTCTTACCTCCTGGTGCATTTTATCCTTTCTTAAGGCGTTTTTTGCTTCACTGTTGCGGCTCTTTATGACATTTCCTCGCACACGCCTCTAGTTGAGCTGCCTTCTCTCTCACACTACGTTGGTCCTTTCTGCATTGCAACAATGGAGCACGTACACAATTCAAAAGCTTCTAATTCAGCCTCTGCTACGCGCAAAGACCCTGCCTCCACTGGTAAACGCCTCAAGAAAGACCCCCCTTCTCCCTCCAAATCTCCATTTCCTGTGACTCTTGAAGATATCATGGAGGAACTACGCCTCATTCGCCCTTTTATGGCGGATACCACCAACACCTTACAGAGATTGGACGATAAATGGTCCACCTTGGACAAGAGGGTTTCGGATGTCAAACAAAAAATTTGTGATGCTCAAGATGTTGCCGCCAAGGTTGTCAGCCTCACTAAGGATGTTGAAATGCTCAAGAAAACCTCTGAGGATTTGGAGAATCGTAATAGGTGCAATAATCTGCGCATTTATGGGGTTCCGGAGAATTCGGAAGGGTCAGACATCATTCAATTCTTGAAGGCACAAGTCTTACGTATCGTTGGACTGCCTAAGCATGTGGATGTGAACATCCAAAGGGCGCACCGTCTTGGTCCCAAAAATTCTTTTCCTTCTTCAAAGCCCGGAGGCATTATTGCTTATTTTCTTCTTTATTCCGACCTCATGACTATTCTCCATTCTGCCAAACAGCACAAGCAGTTATTATGGTCGGGTCACAAACTCTTTTTGACTCAGGATGTTTCAAAGCAGACCGCTGCACGTCGCAAGGAATTTTTGGACTTACGACCTACGCTTCGATCCATGAATGCTAGATATGGCCTTATTCACCCTTGCTTTTTCAAGGTTACATACAAAGAAAGAACTTTTAGCTTCGATTGATCCGGCAGATCTTCACAAATTCATCCACACTCATAAAGAAGATTCCATGGAACACAGCAGTTCTTAATCTCTCAATGTCTTTGTTCACTGTACATTGTTTATTGTTTTGTAAATTTACGTCATGTTGTTCCTTCCTGTAATATTCTTTTGTTCTACTACCTTGTTTTCTAGGTCTCTTCTCCAAGTGTTTTGGTTCTTTGCTCCCCTCAATGTACTATGCTGTTGTACGTTTTATTCGTCCCAGTTCGCTGCCTTCCCTTCACAAATGTTTGGTAAGTCTCCTTCCTTTGTTTTATATTGTCATGTTTGGTCTCACATTCCATTTGTATCTTCTATTTCATTCCTTCATTTCATGTTTTTGAGACCATGCATTTGACATTTTCTTTTATTGTGCGGTCGTCTTTTCCTGTTGCTCCCGCTCTCACTCTATTGATCTTCACGTTATTTGTCTTGTATGGCTGAAGCCTTTTTGGTTTTTTGCCATCCTTCTCTCTTCTCTCTGTCTCAGGGGAGCTGTGATCTCCCACTCCTCTTTTCCTCCATCATCTCTTCCTCCTTTTCTTTTTCTCTCTTCATGGCATTCTTCATGTACTTCTGCTTCCCTTTTTTCTTTTTTATCTCCCATCAGTTCTCTTTCTATGTACTGTGGTAGTGGTGTATTATTTCCCTTTAGGCTTCTCTCTTTTTTCTTTACTGATCGCGTTTATCTTCTCTTTCCTCACTTTTTTCTGTCTTCATGCTTATCTTTCTTTTTTTAAATTTTTAAATGAATGGTCTTCGCGTGATTTCTTGGAATATTAAAGGTCTTCGTAACCCGATTAAAAAACAACGGGTTTTATCTCACTTAGCCAGACTGAAAAGCCAAGTTGCTCTGTTGCAAGAAACTCACCTTTCCCAAAAAGATCTTTCCTCTCTGCGTAAACAATGGGTGGGTGATGTTTTCTGTT
The DNA here is from genome assembly GCF_964261635.1 of Lissotriton helveticus. NCBI lineage: Eukaryota > Metazoa > Chordata > Amphibia > Caudata > Salamandridae > Lissotriton > Lissotriton helveticus. Next base: position 310,500,813 of record NC_136061.1, read on the forward strand.
CACCGTCAGTTAATAATAAGAATGGTGTTATTATTTTGTTCCACAAATCGTTGTCAATTCAGTTAAAAAATGAGATTTCAGACTCAGATGGTAGATGGTTGTACTTAGATGTTACGGTTAATAATTCAGAATTATCCTTTTGTAATGTGTATGGTCCAAATGGTATTGACCTCACTTTTTGGAATGATTTTTCTATGTTCCTCTCCTCTAATACTAGTGTTGATTTAATTGTTGGAGGTTATTGTAATCAGTTAATGGACCCTTTCCTGGATCGTAAGTCTCAGACTAGATATGTTCCTAATAAAATGCAAAAGTCCTTTCACCGAGCAATCTCCTCTAGAGGTTTAATTGACTCCTGGAGACTTTCTCACCCTGATACCTTGGATTTTTCCTTATTTTCCCCTGTCCACGCATCACACTCCCGGATAGATTATATCTTTCTCACCCAACACACCTTCCAATTCATGACAAATGTTGAAATTGGCTCCATTCTCATTTCAGATCATGCCCCTGTCATCTTAGACATTGATTTACCTTCGCCTACTCCAAGCTCTCGCCGTTGGCGTTTCAATAATTCTCTTCTTTTGGACCCTCAATGTGTCGATCAATTCACTCTTTTTATGGAAGATTTCTTTCATGCTAATCTTAATTCCACCTCCCATTTCCATTTTGTTTGGGATGCCTTTAAAGCTTCGGCTTTATTATTGACTTTGTTTCGCGTAAAAAGAAACTGGCCCTTTCCAAGTCCTCTCTTATTCTCAAACAAATTAAAGATCTAGAACACATTTTTATACATCCAACTCTCCTGAAGCTCTTTCTTCTCTCATTAAAGCTAAACTTCAATTTAATAAATTTTCTTGCGACTCCGCTTGAAATCATCTTTTAAAATTTAATTCCAAGATGTATGGTGGGCGTAATAAAGCGGGCAGATCTCTTGCAAATTACCTTAAAACTAAGAAACAAAAATCTAAAATAGCTGTTATATCTGAAGCTAATGGGACTCGTCACTGTACGGATGATAAGATTCTTGATTGTTTCGTTCAGTATTATTCCTCTTTATATACACCTGAATCAACCCCATCTCCTTCTCAAATAGATTCCTTCTTTCTCAATATACCCAAATCCTCATCCGCTGACTTTGATTTCTCCTCTCTAGATGCCCCCATCTCCGAAAAAGAGATACTGCAAGCAATTACCCTCTTACCCAAAGATAAATCCCCTGGTCCAGACGGTTTTACCGTCCGCTTTTATTTTCAGTTCAAAAATTGTCTAATACCACATTTATCCTCATTGATATCTTCTTTTCTTTCCGAGGGCGAATCTAAAGGTTCTATTACCCAAGCCATGTTATGCTTACTTCCCAAAAAAGATAAAGATCCTTCCCTTTGTAAGAATTGTCGGCCCATTTCCTTAATCAATAGGAACTGCAAAATGTATGCCAAAATCTTAGCTTCCCGTTTATCTACTTTTGTTCCGGACCACATCAATATTTATCAGTCCGGCTTCGTTAAGGGCAGATCTATTACGGATAATTCTAGAGCTCTCCTTAATATTATTCACCTTGCCTCCAGAATGACATCCCCTCTCGCCGTTATCACCCTTGATGCTGAGAAAGCTTTCGATAGGGTTAATTGGGATTTCATGTTTGGGGCCCTTCGCTGGCATGGTTTTAGTCATCATATTATTAAACTTATCCAATTATTATATTCGTCCCCCTCTACTTCTATTTGGGTTAATGGTGCTCAGTCAACTTACTTTCCTTTACACAGAGGCACTAGACAAGGTTGTCCCTTGTCTCCCCTTCTCTTTATTTTAGCATTAGAACCTTTCCTTGAAAAAATTCGGCGTTCCACTTCTTATTCCGGTTTTGTTTATAAACAATTAGATATCAAATTCACAGCTTATGCTGATGACATTTTACTTTATATCTCTAACCCTGCCACCTCTTTACCGACACTTTTTTCTTTACTTACTGAATATTCCTCAGTCTCTGGTTATAAGTTAAATATTGATAAGTCTGAAGTCTTACCTCTTAATACTGTCTTGCACATATGTTTCATGGTTCCGGTTTTGCATGGAAATCCTACGAGCATTAAATGTTTGGGTATCTTATATGGTACATCTATTAAAGACACCATCAAAATCAATCATAAAGATATTCTTTCCAAGCTTTCTGCTCTTATAGAGCGATGGTCTCCCTTATTCCTATCCTGGTGGGGTCGACTAGCAACTATTAGAAATGATGCTTCTAACCCATTATTAATTTTTATCTTTCTATGTTGCCTATTTCTCTTCCTGCCTATTTTTTTACACAGATTAATCGCATCCTTACTTGTTTCCTCTGGAATAACCGTAAATCCAGGATATCCATGTCTCGCCTTCAGCAACCAAAACATTTAGGTGGTGTAAATTTTCCCAACCTCGTTCGTTTTCATTCTTCCTTTACTTTAAAGCACATCTGGCCATTCATCGCAGGCTCTTCCCCTCCCCTTCCCACTGCATGGAGTGCTTTAGAGCAAGCTCAGCTTTTGCCTTTCCCTTTTCTCGCTGCTATCCACTTATCTCAACCCCCAAGAAGATTTCTTTCTCCCACTTTTAAGCGCTCTAGGGCGCTTTCCCTCTCATTATTTTGTTCCTCTTTTTCTCAAGCGCATTTACACTCCCTTATCCCGTTATGGTATAATCATTCTCTGAAGATCAACAACAAGGCCCTCTTCTGGAAGGAATGGATTGACAAAGGCATTATGTATGTAGATGAGCTCTTTGTTGATGGTTCCTTACTGGATTTCCATACCATATGCTCCTCCTTTCAAATATCCAATACATATTTTCCCCAGTTTCCTGATTTAAAAATAGCTCTGTCCATCCTCTTCTCACACCACACTACCTTATCAGATATTGTCCCACATGATTCCACTCCTTTAGATTTTACCACCCCATACAAAGCGGCTACCATTTATAAGATCCTTTCCCGTTCTATTCCTGACCGCCCCAAATCCAAACCTGAACTTGCATGGGAAAAGGATCTTGCACAGGATTTTTCCTTTCCTATTTGGGAATCTATCTGGTCTAAAATTCACACCATTTCTCGTTCAGCTAGCACCACTCAGACTCTTTATTTCTTCTATAATCAACTTTTTCTTACCCCCTACAACCTTTTTAAGTTCAAAGTCCTAGACTCCAGCCATTGTTGGTCATGCCCTCACCCTGATGGCACTTTGTTTCATATGTTTTTTCAATGTCCCTTGGTCGCATCCCTTTGGCAACATATATGGTGTTAGCTGAATGAGATTTTAAGCTCCAATCATACTCTTGACATTGTTCATATTTTTCTAGGTGGTTCCTCTCCTATTTGGAATGTTTCTTATAATGTTCGTAATTTTATAGATTTGTTTATAGCCATTTCTTTGCAGAATATTACTTCAAACTGGAAAGATACCTCAAAGATCTCCTCTACTGCCTGGTGGAATTTATTATGTCATCATCATAGACTTGATCGTGCACATGCTGTGACTACCTCTCTTTTAATTAAAAGAGATCTGTTATGGTTACCTTTAACCGATTTTCTTTCCAGACGTCTACCCTGATATGCCTCATCTTTCACTTCTTTCTTTCTAATTTCCTACTTTCTGTTCCCCTTTCTTCTACCTTTCTTTCTCTGCTTTTCTTTTCTTTTTTCCTTTACTTCTCTCCTTTCCCAATTCCACAAAATTTAAAAAAGCATTTTCCCTCAGTATATATTTTATATTTCCCTTTTGGGGTTCTTGGTTTATATTTCACATTTATATTGTATTATCCGATCTTTCCATTTTTTTTCTCTTATCCATTGTGTTTTTATACTGATGTTTTACTTGGTATATTTGATTCAATAAAGCTTTCTAAACTTAAAAAAAAACTATGACAAGACAAAACATAGATCTTCAAGTGCATTATCCACCAGAGATATCTTGCCATTGTTGTTGTTATCCATTGAAAATTCCAGTGCACTAGATATCTGCAGCAGGTGCCTTAGCCCCATAAGATATTTTGAATTGCATCCTGTTTGTGACCAATTAAGTAAGCCAGAACAGATTTACTGTCGTGTTTGTCCTTAATATTAAATTTTTTGCAGCAGTCTATTTAAAAATAAATGTATACATTGACTGTCGACTCTGTTTTTTCATGAATCCACTCCTTGGGACTCCTGCACATTTCTGCTGCCACACCTTGACCCCAGTTTATGGATTCCGAGAGTAGATTTTCTCCAATTCCATTACTGATCTTCCCCTGTAAAGTTGGCTGGTTTGTACTGCTGAAACGAATTTGGGGAAATTTACGGGGGAGTGTACTGTGCCTTTGGATAGGGCAGTTGCACATGGTGAAAATCTAGTGTGCAGATGCTAAGCAGTGGCACCTGTTTGATATGGAGAGCTGTTAATCTCTTCTTGATGGCAGTAACGGAGAATCTGGCAAAATATCCATCTGCAACGCATGCTGTTGAAGTTTCCCGCTTGGAGCTCTATTGATAGCAGATATGCCACCTGAGGGGGGTAATTCTGTCATCAATGGTGACGGGCCAGCTGTCACATCAATAAGGTTCACCTCTCACCATTACTGGCAGGTTTGACCATGGAAAAGGTGGTAGATTTTCAGTAAAAGGTACCGATAGTGTCCCTAGTATGCTGGAAAACACACCCTGTATATCAAGGAGGTGGTATGTGGTTAATTTCACCCTACAGTGTGGTAGCCCTCCTAAGTCTTCTAAAGAAGGGAACCCCCTCTAATTGAACAGTTTAGGTCTCGGAGAAAAGAGGGACAACAAACATCAAACAAATAATCAAAACCTCCCACTTGACCTATATTTCTTTCCTCTAGGGCAAACAAGCTCCAATGGGTTATAAACCTTCAATTTGAGACATGATACATACAAACAATTGTTACTTTATCAAAAATAATTTTATTTAGTTATCATTTATTATTTTTATAAAATATTTATTTTATTGTTTGTATCAAAACATTTAAAAACCATACATTGTATTCACAATTTTGTCCATTATTCTTTTTTTACAATTGTGTTATACATTACATTGGCACATTTGCACACAGATGAAATTATCTGTATTGAACCCCAATACATTACCACAGCCTTATATTGACCTCTCGCATCTACATTCAAACTCACACATACCATCCACACTATCGACCCACCTAGGAGCACATACACCTTATGGTCATGCAAGGACCATAGATGTTTGGAATCTTCGTAACCGTGTTGTGGGTTGGGAACACATAGAAAAACAGGTTGACGCACATTTCGGTGCTATTAGCCAGATTACCACCACCTTCTTCAGGACCATCAAGGTTTGCAAATTATGGGCGAGTGGTTGGAGTATAAGAACTATACGAGGGGAACATAGTTCAGGACCCCTGTTTGGCTGGTCACTAGGACTGAAACAGCATCAATATTGCATAGGGTCACTCTCATAAGCGAAATGCATGAGCCAATATGACACTGGTGTCAATGAATTGTCACTGCACTGTCGCAATACCAAAGAATATGATTCACAAGATAGATCTATTCATCACTCCTCTCTGTTTAATGGGTTTTATCCTCACAAATTGGTATATATAGTCCTATGTCCTGTGATTTTGGGTCATATCCTCTTAGAATGTTCTTAATATCGATTAATTCACTCACACAAATTATATGAGTACCTAGTTTCCATAGAATATGTCGTCACTTCAACATGATGTGCAGGAATTCCGAGTCCACTTCTCTCGGCCATAGAACCGCCAAGGTGAAGTGGGAGGTTTTGATTATTTGTTTAGCCCTCCTAAGTCTGCCACACACCCTGTGTTCAGTCCAGTTATTAATTTGTAAAAAAACAAAAAAACATATATAAGTGCTGGGGTCCAAAATGTTGCTAAGACACCCATGTCCGGCAGGATTGAATGCTGGTGCGCCAGATACCACGACTGCATAGCCTTGAATCCACCTCAGGCCTCTTTAATCCACTCCCAGACACTCCAGGTCCCTTTATCTCACTCTTGCAGCTTCCTGCTTCCTCCTTTTGTCACTTTAGTTGATTTAATCTGTTCCTATTTCTTTCCCCCTTGTGTGTTTTTCCATCTCTTGCTCTTGCTCTGGGTTAAAGTCTGAGGAGGGAAAATAGGTGCCCAATTCCGAAAAATGAGCGCCAGTGGTCCCACCTGTAACCACCGGCTCAAATTAAGCACTGCCCGTGTGGCGACTGTTTTTAAAGATTCTGCAGGTAGGGCTGGGCTGGGCTGTGCCCTCATCCCTTCGCGAAGGGGACAATTGAGGATGACATGGACCTGTATCATGAAGATGAAGGTGTAGTTGACGATGACATGGACCTGCATGGTGAAGGAGACGTTGACGATGACATGGAACTGCATGCATGTGAAGGTGACATTGGCGATGACATGAACCTCATCAGTCGCTCACCAAAGCTGCTGAGCCGTGCAATCACACGCTGAAACGCACATGGGCGCGTAGGCTTGACATCTCACTACAGGACTCGCCAGGATACGCAAGCCGGTATCTGCTGACATGCCTCTGAGTGACACGACACAGAATTAAAGCTTCAGAAACCAATTTCAGATGAAAACATTGATCAACGTGGAAAGCCGATTACCGGCCTATCTTATGCAGTTCATCTGGGCTCCCAGCGCAGTTTATTAAAGTACATCACTTCTCTTACCTACTAAAAATAATAAAGGCTGCTTTAGCTGGCAGCCGCCTGTTCTCTGCAGGCTTCACAACAGCCATATTTTCATTTATTATTAGTTTATTACTTTTGTTTGAGGGAGCCCGGCGAGGGGCTAGACAGGAAATCCCGCCGCGCGAAGAGCTTTCATAAGAATGTGAGCGCGCGTGCTCTGAGCGGGAGGGAGGGTGAGGAGGGGGTGAGGAGGGGGGTGGGAGGGGGGGGGGGAGATCTGCAGGCCTCAGTAGTAGCCATTTATTATTTATTTATTTATTTATTTATGCATTTTTATATAGCGCGGACTTTACCCGAAGGTGTCAGAGCGCTTCACAAAAGGAACAGAAATGGAACATAATGAGACACATTACAAAAGCATACGTTACGTTACATAAGGTAATAGTGACATTTGTGATCAAACAATATACATGAGGTAGTAAAAATTGTGAGCAACCAAAAATACATGAGGTAGTAAAGGTAATAATGACAATTGTGAGCAAACAGAATACATGAGGTAGTAGAAATTGTGAGCAACCAAAGATACATGAGGTAGTAAAGGTAATAGTGACAATTGTGAGCAAACAGTATACATGAGGTAGTAAAAATTGTGAGCAGCCAAAAATAAATGAGGTAGTAAAAAGTGCACAGGAGGAAAAAGTGACAAGTGTGCAGTTACAAGAGAAAACAAAGTATCATTTGAGGTATAATACTGCAAAAGGTGCTAGACACTCAGGCACACGAACAAGCGTTATGTAGGCAAAGGAGGCACTTGTGCCAGTATCAAAGGTAAAAACATGTGAGAGGTAGCAAACCGTGTGATACCAGGGCAAAGTGGTGTGTGCATGTTACACAAGGGCCATCAGCGAAAGCCATCAGCGAAAGCACCTTTTTAGGCGGACCTGGGGCCCAAGAGAGGGCAGGGCACGAGTGGACGCACATGACCTATTATTTACACAGTGGAATGGAAAGCCACGCGAACTCCAGATGCCAAACAGGAACCACGCAAGGCAACTCAATAACACTTCATCTGAAGATCATTTTAAAAATCATTGGCAAAGTCAATAGATCGGGCTTTAGTAAGGTTGCATTTTTTTCTTCTTTTTTTGCTAGCATATGCAACAGACAAACTTATTCTGGTTAAAAGCAATATACTCTAAGAGATAGTATACATATTTTGCATTAAAAGTGAGGCGGAAATGTCACATGACAAAAATTAATACATAGAAAATATCAAATGAAACCAGCTGGCATACCAGCCCTTGACCTGCAGAGGACTACTTTTTAGGCAGATGCGTAAGAGCGAAATGCTGTCATTCACAGTGAGGAAAACCAAGGGCTGAAGCGGGCTGATGACGTCTCATGCTGTAGGCTGGAGCGGGTGGAAGTAAATGTGGAAATGGAGTAGGGGAGAGGAGTTGACCTAACGGCTGGGGCGGTCGACCTCTAATCTAGGGAAACAGGTTCGAGTCTCGGCAATGACGCTGAACATCCTGTGATTCTGGGCAAATCACGTAATCTCCCCGACCGTGCCTAACAAAAATGAGTGTCCTCATGTAATGCAACAGGTGCTATGTAAAGCGGCTTGATACACTATACCGGGTCAAGTTTGCGCTATATAGAACGCTGTTAAAAAAAAAAAGAGTGAGGGTCTCACTATCAATAGGAAGTAAGAACCGAGGGGCTTATTTATGAGCCTTTGCGCCACCGGTGCGTCACTTTTTGTGACGCATCAGCAGAGTAAAAAATTAGCCTTGTTGCACCATATTTACAAAGTGACGCATGTAGGTAGATGTGTCACTTTGTAAACCCCTGTGCCACATTATACCTGCACCAGGTATAATGTATGCAGGGGGGGTGTTCTGACGCAAGAAAGGGTCGTAGAAGTGCGCAGCAAAATCTATAAGATTTCACTGCGCCACTTCTAGGACGTAAATGCGTCAATATCTTATGCCTGACTCATGGCAGGCATAAGAAAGACTGACGCAGGAACATTTCACGCGGGACTTGCCCATGTGTAATGAGCCATTGCTGGAGTTACGTCACTTTTGTGGCACACTCCAGCAATGCGTCATTTTTGCACCTACAGATACGTCAGAAATTTGACGTATCTGTAACTCCTTGCGACATGATGCATCATACTGTAAATATGACGCATCATTGGTGTCGCAAGGAGGGCGCAATAAAAAGTGACGCATCACTGTTGTCATGCAGCGATGCATCACTTTTCATAAATGAGGTCCCTAGTGTCACCCATGACTCCTATCTCTTTCAGTTAATGCAATGCACTCAAACATGCTTGCATGGGCAGTTCCCCTTAGAGTGTGACAATGTAGCCGGTCACATTCCTCTCTCTTCATTTTCTTGACTAGCAACTCTCACCCATGCTGTTCACTTGCTAGCTCCGCCTCTGGACTGGTTTGTGAAACTATAAATAGCACCATTTATGTAGGCCATAATGAATGTGATTTCTGCTACCCAGCACGGTCTGACTCGGTCTCCATACTTCTTCAAACTCCGATCTGGGGTACTCTATATACATTGCCATCCTGTTACCCAGTTATGTAGTAGGATTGTTCAACTACAAAATCCATCAGCTAGTTAAGTATTGAAAGAGGTAGCAAATTCAACTGCATTAACCCTTAGGTTGACTTCTTGCCAACAAGAAGAACGACTGTAATTCTGCAACATAGAAAGGTTTTAAGTTTGTCCTGGCTACCAAAGGTGGTGCTTGTGCAACTGTGGGTTCTGAATATTGTACTTTTATACCTAACATCTCTCTAGATGTACTTGAATAGTTGATCCAATACGTTAAGAGCATACACACTAAAGGTGAGTGGATTCTGAAGGGTGGAGTGTATGATTTTGACTGACAGCAAGTTTTGGATATTGAGAAATGTAGGGGCATATTAGCAAGCCATTTATTGCCACATTAGCGGCACTAAAGTGCAGCTAACGTGTTTGCGACAGCTTTCCGGCGATCGCTGCCGTTTTTATTATTGCCTGGTATACCAGCGAAAGTTATCGCCAATGACATGCAAAGTAGGCGTTCCTTCTCCAAATTTCTTGAAAATTGTCGCTAACCCACATCACACTATTACCAATGATGGCCCGGACACACAAAATGATAAAAAAAGTTGCGCTAAGGCCCTTTAGCTTCAGGAACTTAAGACCAGAAAAAAGCTGATCTCTAAAAATGGTGATACAGGGAAGTATATAAGGGAGACTAGCGCAGAACCCCATCTGAAGACCCACTGACCAGATGGAGGTACTAATCATTCAGCTTGGAGCACCACAAAGGCAACTACCACCAACGCCACTGCCACCCCCCCAGGACCACCACTGAGGCAGTACCAAAGAAGACAGCGGACCCTGCGCAGACGTCTCAGCCTCGCAGACCTAACGCCAGAGGATGACATTGCCCACTACAGGCTCAAAAAGACATCCATCCAACATATCCTGAACCTGATAGCCCACAGGCTGACGCCATCTACACAGCGGAGAACCAACATCCCTCCGCAGGCAAAGCTGCTGGCTGCTGGCTGTGCTGCACATGTTGGCCTCTGGGACCTTTCAACCAACAACAGCCAGAGTCGGCGGAGTTTCACAGACAGCCGTTTCAATCTTCCTCCCGACTGTCTTGGATGGCATACTCAACCTGAGACAGTGGTATGCTGTTAGGGAAACAGCGCTGCAAGGGGGATGTCACCCACTATCTGTGTCTCAATGATTATCTATATGATGGTGCTGTAAGGTGGGGAGAACCACTAGCCTTCCCAAACTTGTGCAGCCTATGCCACACTTCCAGTATACAAAACAACAACCCCAGCACACATCCAATTTGTATATGGGTATGACAGCAGAAGCCACAGTAAATCATATAAGTATAACAGAAATTGAAAATATGTTTCTTTTGTTCTTTATTCTTCTCTTCGTTCCTCAAGTATGAGGACGCTTGAGGAAACACTTACTAGAGAACGCTGTTCACACATACGGCAACAGACCAAGTTTCGGGATATGGTTTTTGGACGCACTTTGACACTGCCTTTACCTACAGACCGTGTGGGTCGGAATCATCACCACAGCGAATACAGGACTCAGGACCCTTGAAAAAGTTGCGGGGTAATCCCCATGCTGGCGACGAAACACGTGTTGGCTTGTCACCTGTATTAACATATTGAAAACCAAGGAACGAAGAGAAGAATGAAGAACAAAAGAAACACATTTTCAATTTCTGTTATACTCAACCTAATACCCTAGCACCTTCACTTCTCCAACACTGTGCAGGAACAGATTGAGACCAAGCAAAACACCATAGCCGGGTTCCCGCAGGTGTTGGGGGCAATTGACTACACACATGTCCTATGTGTGCCCCCTTCGGACAGCGCACGCGTATACCGCAACAGAAAGCCCACCCATTCCATGAACGTGCAGGCAATAGTGGACCACGGGGGACTGTACACCAATGTCCTAGCCAAGTTCCCAGGGAGTATGCATGATTCCTACATCTTCCGACAGTCCATCATAAACCAGCACTTCCATCATAAACCAGTGCACATATGGAAATGCAGTTCTCGTTGGTAAGTACTAACTGAACACACCACACACCTCAACTCCACGTTCATGCAACTCACAATTGTGTGAATGTACATGTTACAATCTCACATGCAACATGTCAACCAACATGCCCACTTACCAGACACAACAACACAAGTATCTGTGGGAAACTGTAGCTAGCTATGAATACACACCATCCCCAAAGGCCTAGCCTCTCTGCTACTCATTTCCAAATGTGGAGAGAGGTGGCAAGAGGTGGAAACCAAGTATGTGCAATGGAGGGACTCAACCCATAAGGAAAGTATGTACACAAGGCCCAGTGTGTCGGTGTTGGACTGGACAGTCGGGACTAAGCTGAGCGCAGACCTGCCCATGTGGGCATATGGTGTGTTTCCGTAGTCCAGCCTGATGGCAATGACTGTGTGGGTGACTGTCTTACCTGACAATGGGGGGATCCATTGGAAGGTTGCATGAAGGATGCAGAGGCAGTCGAAGCAGCTGCAGGCCACTGCATAGATATGTTGGTTGATGGAGAGGGAGGAGTCAAATATGGTGTCTAGGTACCTAGAGTTGGGGGGTGCTGCAGAAGGCGTTTGCCCCCAGGTGAGGTCACATGCTGATCAGTTGGTTACGAGGATGAGGACTCATGTCTCCTCTGTGTATAGCACCCCCCAGCTGTTGATCATCCATGTTGCAATTTACAGCAATCCTTCCTGGAAGCACAGTTAGGTGCGTGGGAGTATTGTTGAGGGAGATTATGAGCTTGGTGTCCTTGTAGGTGGTGATGTTTAATGGTATCCTCAATGTTGCACCAGTTCTTCTCCATGTGTCAGCAGATGCATCTGCCAACTTTGAGGTTGTTGGTGACCGAGGTGACATTTACTGCACGCTGTATGTTGGAGTTGCATAGTCGGGCAAGTGTGTATGCGCAGTTGGAGATACATGTCTGTAAATTGTGGTCTAGCGCTAATGGTGTTGACTGCAGTGTTGTGGGTGCTGCTCTTGATGATGGTGTGTAGCATCTCCTCGGTGACTGAGCTTCACTAACTTTGTGTGGTTCCAGATGTGGTTTAGGGTGGGTTGGGGTTGACAAATGAGGAAGTATATGCGTTTGTGGACACTACATTTGTGTTTAGTGTGGTGATGAAGTGGATGAAGTTTACACATACGAAGAAGGTGTCAAAGGTGTGCCCTGCCTTGTGGCTCAAAATATTACTCATGAGCCTATTTGCATGCAGAATTTCACCACTTTGTCAAAAACGGGCTGCAAACACACAGGAAGTGATGTCGGCATGCTTCCTGTCTACTGGAGTAGGTATGTGTAGGAAGGGGGAGTCTCTGGTTGGCGCAGTGCAGCACTGGCGACAAGCAGGGCCTCTCTCTTCCTCGTCAGGGCTGAGGGTTACCTTCAAGACAACCTCTGCTTACCCTCTAGGTAGTGTGGCTTAAGCAGTCTTAGGCTAATCTCTGGGGCATGTAGGGTTAAACATTTGCAGTATCACACCATCACAACCAACCCACCACACAATGACACCAAACTGTATTTGTAAAAATATATTCTCTTTATATAAATTTCAAGCAGGCTTGTAAATACAGTCTTGGTTCACTTTAAATGCAGGTTCCAGTTACTCTTTATAAAAAGGCACAGTTCTTGAATAAATGCAGTCTTGTGGGCCTTCTGCCCTGGTTTTGAACAAGGTTCAGTGTTTTGTAGCGCCTAAATGCGCGTTCCGCTGTCTCCGCTCGCTTCAGAGAGGAGATCGGGCCCGGCCGGCCAAAGCTCACGCTTTCCGCGTGGGCCTCGCGGACCAGGAGCAGTGCGAGCCTCAGTTTCAGAGGCGGCTCGCGCTGTGAAACAGGCCGCGCGGTGCGAGCTCAGGTCGTAGGACGCTCGCCCCGCAAGGGCAAAGAACACAGTACCTTGGATTTCTCGCAGATCTTGGAGCGGACGGCTGTCCGTGGAGCTGTCCCACGTCGCGTTGTCTTCCTGGAGGGTGCGGCGGCCTGCGAGTCTCAGCGCAGGTCACGGGGCACCTAGGATGACGGTGCAGACGCGGGGCCGGATTCTCCGGGGTCAGGTTCGCTCACACTGAAGGGGGAAGCTGCAGGCAGGCGGGGCTGAGGGGGGTGCACTCCACGGAGCGCGGGGCACAATTCAGGCACGGCTCAGCAGCGAGTCACTTCCAGCTGCGGGGGCCAAGGGGGTCTCAGCGCCCAAGTCACGAGGGGCACAATCCTGGCAGTGCCGGTCTTTGCGGAGCAGCCTGTACCTCGGGGGTCACACAGGCGGCGATGCTCAGACCGGGCAGGTCCTCCCTTTCCTTTGCAAGGGCGGCTCAGTGCGGACAGTCACGGCGCTCGAACCAGCGTGGGGCTGGTCCTTACTTTGCGGCTGGCACACAAACAGGCCACAGTCACGGTGGTCGGGGAAGGGCCACAGCTGCACAAATTGTCAGAGAGCGTGGCGGAAGGCACAGCGCTCTCAACTCTCTTTTCCTTGGCGCTGTAGAGACACACAGCACACGCCAGCAGCAGCTTTTCTTCAGAGGGGTAGCGCCCACTGTTCCTGGGGCGCTGGTCAGGGGGCAAGTTCACAGGCAAGCCCTTGGAGATCTCTCAGCAGAGTTTGGCACAAAGTTCAAATAAAAGCAAAAGTCTCTTGTAGTCTTTTCTCTTCCTCTCCTTTGGCAGCAAGGCACCAGACACAGGCCAGAGTCAGTACTGTCAGAGGCGAGGACTCCCTCCCTCTGCACCCCCTTCCAGAGTAGTGCCCACTCCCAACTGGAGTGGTACCCCTAGAAGTGACATGGGTCAGGACACTGATTACAGTGGTCCCACCCTCCAGGTCAGACAACACCTGAACCTGGCTCTCCAACTCAGGGACCCAACCCTGCAGTTGAACACTTGCCTGGCGCACCAGGACTTTCCGGGGAGCACACCTGCCCCCCCTGAGGGTGGCACATAGCTCATGTGCTCTGCGACAGTCTGCCTGGCGCAGATCTCCCAAACCCTGTCCCTCTGACAGTGTGGGAAGATCCCCCAGGACAGAAGTGGTGTCCCCCTGGTCATTCACTGGGGATGCAGCCCTGCTGGCTGGCCCCTGACCCACTGGTTCTTCCCCTGGGGACTCCTTCCCCCTCTCGCCCCTCTTTCTGGACTTCTGTACCCTCCCAACTGGAGGGGTACTGCCAGACACCAGAACTACTGGAGCTCTGTTTACAGAGCCTCCACGTTCTCTAGCCACTGGGAGATCCACCTCAGAGGGTGACTCATCCGGACAGCCTAGGCTCCCCACCTGGTGTTCCCTTAAAGAACCATCCAGGCTCTGAGACTGAGGTTGGGCACTACCGGGACAAAACCCATTCTCACTCCTTCCTCTTAAGGACAGGACATGAGGCCCTACATCCATCTCACTACTACAGGACCTAGCTGGGCTACTCTGCGCCACTTCCACCACTCTGGGCTGGAAGATACCTGAGCCACTCCCCACAGGATCACACCCCAATGCCTCTCCAGACCCTCTGGAATCCACCACAAGGTCTGCCTCCAATGTGAGCTCCCTGGGGTCAGAGAACTCACTCTCAAACAGGTGTTGGCATAGCTCTGGAAAACTGGGACTTACAATATGCTCTCCCACAATTGGATTACACAGCCCCCTAGCAGGGTTAACCAAATTATCCTTCACCTCACCATCCAGCGCCTCACACACATACTCCGCACCATTCTTCTGAGACTGGCCAGACAGTAGCGAACTGTCTCTGTCACACAACCCACACTCTTCTGGGCGGTCCTTACACTCACCCACCAGGACCTCAACCATGGGGGAAACCCTCCCTCCACTAGGACCATGAACTCCTACGCCAGCTACCCTATTCCCTTCAGGGACGCTGCGCACTACTGGAGCTACCTCATGCCCTTGAACCTCCTGGTGTAAGTTAACCCCCTCCAAGTCAGGTGCCATATCTCTAGGTGCGCGCGCTATGCTGTCTGCACTAGATACCTGAATGTTGCTGCCACCATCTGAGCTGGACTCCACCTCCAACTCAGCAAAGCTCAATCTCTGAGCTACACACATTTCTTGTTGCTGGGCTGAAGCCCTCCTGGCCTCACGCCCCTCGAGCTCCAAGTCAAGTTTCCTCATTCTTAAGTCATGCGCAAGCTCCATTTTCATTTCTTCCAGGGCTAACTTCCTAGATTCTAGCTCCAGTTGGAAATTCAATTTCAGCTCCGCCAACTTCATTTCATGTATTCTGGCCTCCTTCCTGTCCGTCAACTCCTCTGGCGACAGGGCTCTACCAAAATCCATGATGCTTCCTGCTGGTTCAATTTCCATTCTGACTGATCCAGGCATGAATTCACAACAAATGGGGATTCTCTCAGTAAAACATAAATCAAAAAAAGTCTGTGGCTTAGTTACTGGACTGTCATCACTGTGCAATGGTCAGTAGTTAAGGTAAAGACACTGCAAACGTAAATTCGCTATCCTCACCGCTGCGTCCAATGTAGGAAGGGGGAGTCTCTGGTTGGCGCAGTGCAGCACTGGCGACAAGCAGGGCCTCTCTCTTCCTCGTCAGGGCTGAGGGTTACCTTCAAGACAACCTCTGCTTACCCTCTAGGTAGTGTGGCTTAAGCAGTCTTAGGCTAATCTCTGGGGCAAATAGGGTTAAACATTTGCAATATTACACCATCACCACCAACCCACCACACAATGACACCAAACTGTATTTTGTAAAAATATATGTTCTTTATATAAATTTCAAGCAGGCTTGTAAATACAGTCTTGGTTCACTTTAAAAACGGTTCCAGTGTACTTTAGATTCAGTTGCCACAGTTCTTTCTCAGCAATAAGCAATCTTTGTTTAGGGTTTCTTACAAACAGTTCTTATTCGGCTTATTTCCCCAAAAACGGGGACTCAAGGCTCCTCACGATACTTTTCTCCTTTCTGATTGTTAACCAGGATTCCCCCAGCTGTCCGTGGCCTCTCTGTGCCCCTTTGTTTCCTCCGCGCTGGGAAAGCGGGCCCGGTCTACCCACCCTCACGCTTCTGGCGGGGCCGGCGGCCGGGGAATCAAAGTCCGCCTCTCTCCGCGTGCTGCACGGCTGTGCGCAGCTGGCGGGGGAGAGAGCGGGGGCCCTGGGAGCGCTCAGCACGCGGCTCCTGGGGCGAGGCGGGGCAGCGGGCGGTGCGAGCGAAGCAAGACAGATGCTCGCACCGCGGGGCAGGACACAGTACCTTTTCTCGTGGAAGCAGCCTGGGCACAGTTCAGCGCGGTGATCCGCGTCGCGGTGTCTTCCTTCCGACGTTGGAGCGAGCGGCGGCTCGGCTCTGGCTCGGGGGTTGGCGTTGCGGCGCGGGCCGGGCTGAGGAAGCGCCTCAAGGTTTCCTGGCACAGGGGGCACACGAAAAAGGGGTAGAGATCGGCAAAGCACGCCTCTCTCGATCCAGGCGACGTTCAGGCACCCCACGCAACAGCTGTTTCTCGGACAGCGGCGGCGCGTTCAGGGGCACCAGACACGGCGGGTGCAAGCAGGCAACGGGCACCACCTCCTCTTTGCGTTGCGAGCTGCGGCTCGGGGTCAGTCACGATGTTTGGGTCAGCTGGGCTGACCTACACGGTGCTTCTGGGCCAGGCAGGCAGCAGTCACGGTGCTTGGAGAGATAGCAACACCCAGAGCGTTGCTGAAGAGCGCGATGGTCACAGCGCGCTCCGCTTTTCCTGGTGAGGCGGGCAGAGGGAAAGCAACTCCCCACAGTGGATGTAGGAAGGGGGAGTCTCTGGTTGGCGCAGTGCAACACTGGCGACAATCAGGGCCTCTCTCTTCCTCGTCAGGGCTGAGGGTTACCTTCAAGACAACCTCTGCTTACCCTCTAGGTAGTGTGGCTTAAGCAGTCTTAGGCTAATCTCTGGGGCACATAGGGTTAAACATTTGCAATATTACACCATCACCACCAACCCACCACACAATGACACCAAACTGTATTTTGTAAAAATATATGTTCTTTATATAAATTTCAAGCAGGCTTGTAAATACAGTCTTGGTTCACTTTAAAAACGGTTCCAGTGTACTTTAGATTCAGTTGCCACAGTTCTTTCTCAGCAATAAGCAATCTTTGTTTAGGGTTTCTTACAAACAGTTCTTATTCGGCTTATTTCCCCAAAAACGGGGACTCAAGGCTCCTCACGATACTTTTCTCCTTTCTGATTGTTAACCAGGATTCCCCCAGCTGTCCGTGGCCTCTCTGTGCCCCTTTGTTTCCTCCGCGCTGGGAAAGCGGGCCCGGTCTACCCACCCTCACGCTTCTGGCGGGGCCGGCGGCCGGGGAATCAAAGTCCGCCTCTCTCCGCGTGCTGCACGGCTGTGCGCGGCTGGCGGGGGAGAGAGCGGGGGCCCTGGGAGCGCTCAGCACGCGGCTCCTGGGGCGAGGCGGGGCAGCGGGCGGTGCGAGCGAAGCAAGACAGATGCTCGCACCGCGGGGCAGGACACAGTACCTTTTCTCGTGGAAGCAGCCTGGGCACAGTTCAGCGCGGTGATCCGCGTCGCGGTGTCTTCCTTCCGACGTTGGAGCGAGCGGCGGCTCGGCTCTGGCTCGGGGGTTGGCGTTGCGGCGCGGGCCGGGCTGAGGAAGCGCCTCAAGGTTTCCTGGCACAGGGGGCACACGAAAAAGGGGTAGCGATCGGCAAAGCACGCCTCTCTCGATCCAGGCGACGTTCAGGCACCCCACGCAACAGCTGTTTCTCGGACAGCGGCGGCGCGTTCAGGGGCACCAGACACGGCGGGTGCAAGCAGGCAACGGGCACCACCTCCTCTTTGCGTTGCGAGCTGCGGCTCGGGGTCAGTCACGATGTTTGGGTCAGCTGGGCTGACCTTCACGGTGCTTCTGGGCCAGGCAGGCAGCAGTCACGGTGCTTGGAGAGATAGCAACACCCAGAGCGTTGCTGAAGAGCGCGATGGTCACAGCGCGCTCCGCTTTTCCTGGTGAGGCGGGCAGAGGGAAAGCAACTCCCCACAGTGGTTCCTCTGTCAGGGGGTAGCGCTCACTGTTCCTGGAGCGCTGGTCAGGGGGCAAGTTCAACAGCAAGCCCTTGGAGATCTTTCAGCAGAGTTTGGCACAAAGTTCAAAATAAAAGCAAAAGTCTCTTGTAGTCTTTTCTCTTCCTCTCCTTTGGCAGCAAGGCACCAGACACAGGCCAGAGTCAGCACTCCTCCTTGTAGTCCTTCCAGGTCCTTCTCTTCGGGCAGAGTTTCTCTTGTAGCACAAACAGGATCTAATTTACAAGGAGCAGGGCTCCTTCTTTTATACCCAGTTTCTTTTGTTCTAGCAAGCCAGGGGGGCCTCTGCATAACTGCTCCAGTCTCTGAGCACTTGTTGTGGGTACTTCTGGCTTCTGCATTCAGTGTGAGGGCAGGCACATCAGCCGCTCCCCAGGGGGGCGGAGCCAGCATTGTGAGGACAGGGGCAGCCTGAGCACTTTGTTGACAAGCTTCGGTCCTTCCTGGGCCAGGTGCAGGCTGAGTCGTCAGTCGCTCCCCAGGGGGGCGGAGCCAGCATTGTGGAGGCAGAGCACAGCCTGATGCATCATTCAGGGAAACTCCCACCTCCCACTAAGGGATCATCCTGCTAATCACTACCTGTCAACTCCCAGCCCTGTCACTTACACACACCAGACAGTCAGATCCACATCCAAGCAGAGGCGGGCTGAAATGGTTAGGCCAGCAAATGCTAACTTTCTAAAAGTAGCATTTGCAAACACAGGATATTAAAATAAACTTTACTAAAAGAAGTATTTTATTATTCTGAGTTCAGGCATACTAAACATTAATTTCTACCATGTTGCCTGAGCCTGCTGGGATTATAGAGTGTAATAATTCCAGCAGCCCATCTGGCCTAGAAGGGAACTGGTAGCCTTACAATAGTGAAAAACAAATTTGGCAGTAATTCACTATTAGAACATGCCACACACATCAGGGCATGTTCTACCTTACACTTACAATGCACCCTGCCCTCAGGCCTACCATAGGGGTGACTAATATGAAGTTAAGGGAAGGTTTAGGGGCTGGCAAGTGTGTGCACTTGCCCAGCCAGCATGACAGTACCAGACTGCACGCAGGTTCTGCAATGGCAGACCCTAGACACATTTTAAGGCTGCTTCTGTGGGTGGCGCAACCAGCGCTGCAGGCCCACTAGCAGTATTGGCATTCACAAGCCCTGGCACTACTAGTGCACTTTACTAGGGACTAACAGTAAATCCAATGAACCAATCATGGACATCAATCACATGTACACTTTACACAGGGAGAGCATATGCACTTTAGCACTGGTCAGCAGTGGTAAAGTGCCCAGAGTTATTAAACCAACAAAAATAGGTCAGAGAGAGTATTGGAGGAAGGCAAAAAGTTTAGGGATGACCCTGCCAAGAGGCCCAGGTCCAACAGTATGCACTTTCACTTTCTCTTTTTAGCACATTGTTGGTGATTGTGGAGAGTGTTGGTGGTGTTTGGTGGTGTGTGCTGCAGTTTTGAGATTTGGAGAGTGTTTCTGTGTCCTGTTGATAGTGTCTGTGAAGTGTTGTGTACTAGTTTTCACGTGTTTTATTGTCTCCTGTCCTCAATCTTGTTGTGTGTTTGTCTTGGGGTAGTTAACTTTCTTTGTTGTCGTTGGGGACATTATTAAGGGTTCTTTTTTTTGGCAGTGGGGTCACAGATGTGCAGGGAGATGCCGGCTGGGGCAGGGGCAGGGTGGGCAGGATGTCCGAGGGGGAATTGGGGGGGCTTCCTGTGGATGGTCAAATTCCACCTGCCCTTGATGTTGGAGAAGGGAGGCCGCATCCTTGCAGGATATAATGTAAGTGTGGGGAAGATGAGGTGGGAACGTGTGCAGGTGGGAAACAACCTTTACAATGCAACTTTTACAACGCACTACCATTACAACAAAACTTTTACAACGCAACATTCACTACACGCATGCCATTTCAACGCAACCATTACAACGCATGACACTACAACGCATACCACTACAACGTATGTCATTACAACGCAGTCATTACAACACATACCATTACAACGCATAACATTACCATCCAACACTTACCCTACTGTTGCACCCCCTGGAGTTAGAATAGTAATTTTTACCCCTACACTATACAACACTTCCCCTACTTTCCTGTGTGCTGCACGAAGCAGCACACATGAAAGTTACAACATGGTATTCTAGGATTGATTATGTGCAGGGAACTGCACCTTCCTGTACATAAACAAACCTCCCCTGCACACACACATCCTTGCACTCTGGTGCAAGGGTGCCTGCGTTGGCATCGCAGGGGGAAACACAAGTCTGCACCATATCCTTCATAATATGGTGCAGCCTTGAGTTTCCAAAGTGGGGGATTGAGGCGTTAAGCCAAGAAGGCTAATGCCTCTCTCCACCACTTCCTTGTAAATATGTTCCTTGGTCTATGGGTTCTGTCACTACAACACATGCATGTGGATTACAGAGCACACTGATAGGAGAGGAGACATGTAAGTGGGGTTGCTGATGACTATCAAATGACATAGAATGCATGTACATCCTTGACTGCGATGAATGTGCAAGTGTGCCCGATGATGCACAAGGAGGCAGTGCGTTTCAGTCTGTAAGTGCTCAGACACAGTTTGGCACTGTGAATTTGTAGGAGTGCGTATCTTTAAGCCAAGCATATCAATGGCCCATTCCCCAATCACACAGCAAAGATGGCCCTATGAATCTCATTGGCATGTTTGGCCACTGCAATGGAGTTGTCAAGCTGTCTCCTTGGCGTCATTCCCTGACTGACTCTGGATCAGGTGTTCGAACTCCTCGGTCCCAATTGGTGACATTACTCTGAACGCATTTACCACACATGCTTTAGCTCTGCCTTCATTGCTGTGCCATATATTTTACAATGCAGGGCTCTACAACCCTATCTGTGAGAAAGCCTTACCCAAAACAACACTATAAGCATCATGACTCCAGGGTGCCGGTATAATGAGGAATGCACTATGACATTTTGCATTGCAAAGGCCTTCGTATTTTGATGTACTGCGGAGTGAGATTAGCGGATACATTACATGCATGAGTGACAATTTAGAGGAAACAATGTTTCCGCCTCTCAGCGGCAACGCCTCACATATTGTGTAGTAGTGGTGGAGAGCGGGACAGTGTCTCATGTATCAGTCAGCGTTCAGCCACACCACGGGTTTCCATGTGTGTTGCATGATGCAGCATAGTTGAATGTATGAGTAGAGCTGTCCCAGTATTGCTGCTGTGCAGGTAGGGTAACCTTCCAAAACATTAACAACCCCCCACATGTGTCTGAGTTGTGTGCAGGAATGTGCATGTGCATATAGGTGGACTTTACTGCACATACACAACCTTGCACACAACTCAGACCCACGTGCACAATGTTGCAGGTGTTCTGTCATTGGTGGTGGCATGCCTCTTCGTGCACATGATCAGTCACATTCACAGTGCATCCTCATTTTTGCATCAGAGAGAGATGCGTCCTTGTGCAGACGATTTGTATATGCGTGGTAATGAGGCAAGGGGGCCATTTTGCCACACTGCCGCTTCTCAAGTTAATGTGCCACTTTGCCATTTGATGTAGCACTTATTTTGTGGTCTGATGTTGATCTCGGACTATATTGGTCTTACTTTTCTGTGCACATTTCCAAGTCGGTGTTCCCACAATATCTATCTTGCAATGTATTGTTTGAGTAGGGTGACATGTTTCTATGCCACCATGGACATGGATATCTGGCACATGATCCACAGTAATTGTGGATATGCACTGTAATATATTTAATTGTACATGAAATCCATTGGGCCCATCCACCCTTGTCCCCCAGTCCCTAGTTGTTACTCACCCTGGTGTTGTTCTGTCGGGTCATGTTCAGCAGTATCCTGGCCCACAACTCGGACCACCGTCTCCTCACTGATGACTCAGGACACCTGCTCCTCCAACTCATCCAGCTCTTCCTATGGTGCTGGACTCCCACCTCTAGTCTGCTTTGCTGCTTTCAGGTTGGCTGCTAGTTTCTCCTTGGTCTTGCATTTAGTATCTTGCCAGCGCTTCTTGCAGTCACCCTCTGTCCTCCTCCTCTCTCCGACGGGATTCACCTTGGACACAATGTCCTGCCATATTTCTTTTTTCTTGCCAATGTCACTGTGGAAGTAGCAACCAGTTCTTGTTGTTAGCTAAACATGGGCTTCCTCTTCCTCTTGGCCTTCACATGGGTCTCTGGCTGGTCCTCATGGGGATTTGTAGGGTTATTTGTGGCCTCTGCACTGGTCCCAGCTTCATCCATGGCTGCACTGCTATTTTCCATAAAAAAAAATTCTTTCTGATTGGTGAGACTTTTGTAGTGCATTTTCACGCTGAATGTAAGAAATGCAGGCCTGGTGCCAATTCGAGATCCAATTCTGTCGCTCATTGGCCCATTGCCACTATTTTTACGTTATTTACAACAAGGGGTGGTGATGGACAGAGTCTCTGAATTAAGCAGAATACTCTCACCCAGTCAAGAGATCAGGGCTAGATCCAACACCGTTTTTTAGCTCATTGCACCATCCCAGTTTCAGAAGCTGGCAGTATGCAAATTAGTCTGTCCCTGGCCCAGTGCATCATGGGAACAGGGCAGACCAGACTACAAAAGCCAATTCTTACACTGGGAAGGAAACAAGCTTCCGGGGACCGGTTTCTGGCATTTCAGCCGTCTTCGGCCCGGCTTGCTTGAATCCTGATGGTGCAATGAGCAAGGGACTCACATCTGAGTATACCCTTCCACGCTTAGGGTGGACAACGGTGTTGGATCTAGCCCTGATCTCTTGACTGGGTGAGAGTATTCTGCTTAATTCAGAGACTCTGTCCCTCACCACCCCTTGTTGTAAATAATTTTGTCCACCCTAAGCGTGGAAGGGTATACTCAGACATGAGTCCCTTGCTCATTGCACCATCAGGATTCAAGCAAGCCGGGCCGAAGACGGCTGAAATGCCAGAAACCGGTCCCCGGAAGCTTGTTTCCTTCCCAGTGTAAGAATTGGCTTTTGTAGTTTGGTTTGCCCTGTTCCCATCATGCACTGGGACAGGAACGGACTAATTTGCATACAGCCAGGTTCTGAAACTGGGATGGTGCAATGAGCTAAAAAACGGTGTTGGATCTAGCCCTGATCTCTTGACTGGGTGAGAGTATTCTGCTTAATTCAGAGACTCTGTCCCTCACCACCCCTTGTTGTAAATACTATTTTTACGTTAGCGCGAGACTTTTTATCGCCATCACACTAAATTTATCACCGTCCATTTCCACCGGAAAAGGACGCCATCCCCTGTTAGGGGCAAGTTGCTAATACGCAGCTAACACGGTGATAGATTCCGCCGTTCAACGGCGATAAATAATCTCACGCTAAACACAAATAGTGATAAATGTTGCCATTTGTTGCTAATATCCCCCGATGATTCTTAAAATCACATCACACATCTATTGTTTAATGTTCTTACTCTGACTTATATTGTTGACCAAGTTTGCATTGCTTCCAGCATCATGTAACACATCATATGTTAAGTGATGTAATATGTGTGGTCATAAGTAGTGAATGATGGGGGTGCAAGTTATAGTTAGTTTACTAAATTACAACTAGAAAATCTCAGTGGTTTACTGTTTTTTAACTATTAGTTCTTACCTCTTTTAAAAACCTAACTATAACATCACCTTAACCTTTGTTTTTTAAATACATTTATAGTCTTTTACTATGACATAAAGTTGCCTCCCCTCTCCCGCCCCCCAGACATGTTCTTTTGGTTTAGTGAGAGGTGGCAGCGTGCCAAAAGGCAATGCTATTCGAGTCTTAGTTGCTGATATTAACTGTAAAATTTGTTTATGAATTCCTGCTGATATTTTATGAAACGTCTTGGTTTTAATCTTTTAAATCGTTTATAGTGTGTTCAGTTTACCTTGGCACTTGCACTTTCATTTAGCCAGTCCCCGTTCCACCACAGCTTGGTGCTGGTTGAGTGGAGGGACTTGGCTCCTCCCTCTGTTCTGACACTTCAGCTACCGGGGACAGTATTTAAATCTTATATGTGCTTGGCGGCGCAGCGGATGCGCGCAGCGGATGGGCGCAGCAGGACCACCAAAGGCAAGCCCGTCTGCGCCCGTCCGCGTCCCGTTCTTGACCAGCACCAGCTATGCTGCCCGATTTCCTTGTAAAGTGATAATTAAATGGTCCAGATTTGATCTTATGTCCCTTAATGACAAATCCTGTTCCAGGGTACTTGGCGGAAATTAGGGGTGGGCGGAATTTGCGTAGTCACGCTACGCAAAGCTCAGCGAAACGGTAAAAAATCTCCGCGAGCAAGCAGAGTACCACAAATAAATGAAATTGCTTGTTCTGCCCGTTTGCCATGATTTTTTCCTGTTCGCGAATGCTGTTTGCTTGCTCGGGGGGAAATATTTCCCGAACACGCATATTGAAAGTGCAAACAAGCAATAAATTCCGCAAAGCCGCGGATCGCGGAATTTATGGCAATTTTGGGTTCTCCGTGGACGCGAAATTACCCAAATTCCGCGAGTGGAACGGAATTTACCTCCCAGGCCTAGCGGTAATCTGGCAACTGATGCGCCCCCAGCACGTGCACCAAGTGCAGCTGGATCCTAGGGGACAGGGCAGGTTATTCAGGAAGAATGGACTATAAAAGCGGGCAGAGTAAGCAAGCTGATCCGATTAGGGCGTGCCCAATCAATTGCAGATCTTTGGCAAAGCATTTGGAGGATGTATGGATACTACTTGCGAAGAAGGAGTGGGAGGTCATGGTTCTGACAGAAACCTGGTTGAAGGAAGATACCTTAGCAGCAGTGGCATTAGCCATTCCACCCGGTTTTAAAATTTGCTGTGCGAACAGGGAGGGTGGGAAAAGAGGTGGGGGGTGGCTATCATTGTAAAGGATTCTTGGGATATAGCTACCTCGGCGCTGTTGAACATGGACGTGATTGAAGGGCTTTATTTTTGTATTAAGAGTACCCAACAACCTTCTTTGCTGAGCTATTGGTGCATAGACCTCCTGACAGTTCACCTAATATGCACCCGGAACTCTGCAATTATAATGCCCAGAAATCTTTATTGTTCTCCAATTCCATTGCATTAGGGGACTTCAATCTTCATGTAAATTACCCTAGCTGTGTCCAAGCAATGCAGCTTGTTTCTTCTCTTGCGGGTGCTTATTTGCCTCAAAACGTCATACTTCCCACCCACAATGCAGGGCATACTCTTGATCTAGTATTCTCCAACATTCCGTCGCTGAAAATGGAAGACCCGAGCCAGTTGGTTTGGTCTGACCAATGCCAAATTCCTTTCTCTTTTAGTTTTGCAAAACCCAGTCTACCCGAAAGTTCTTTTCACTTTTTAAAGAGAAATTGGAAGAGGCTGACAGCTGAAATTTTAGGCCCAGTTTTTGTAGACCAGCCAACCTCTATTATCCATGGATCCTAATGCAGATGCAATGGCTTTAAATAAATGGATTGCCACCGCAGTAGAGACTACTGCTCCAGCTAGAGTCAATAAAACAGTGAGAAAATCACCTTCAGACCCATGGTTTTCAGAGTCTCTCAGGACTATTAAAAGCAGGTGCAAATGTCTGGAACGTCAATGGAGGGTGGACTATGATGCTATTGCAAAATTGGCATAGAAGAAATCCTTGAAAGAAATGCATAAATCAATGAAGCAGGCGAGGAGACAATTCAAGCAAGGGCATTCTCAAGGTGGTCAATTCCTTTCTCAAACCACGCGAAATGAAGATTGACGCCCAGCCTTCTTTGTCACTGTGCGAGAGAATTTCAGATTTTTTTTCTAGTAAAATTCATAAGGTGTACAACTCTTTTTCAGCAGTAGCTGAAATGGCCAAATTGGAGGTGATCGAAAGCAGAGACCCTGTGATCTCTGTTCAGAATTTGCTCCTATTTCCCAGGAGGAGGCTCTGGCGGAGATTAACCCCTCCCATGCTGATGACGGAACCGCTCCGTCACCAGCCACGGACACGCTGTGCTGATGACGGAGCGGTTCCGTCACGGCCCGCTCGGTGCGCCTGCGCGGTGCGGATTCCGCGCCTGCGCTGGACTTTCTGTTGAGCGGGCGGGGCCGTGACGGAACCGCTCCGTCATCAGCACAGCGCACCCGAGACTCGTGATGGAGCGGTTCTGTCACGAGCATGGGAGCGCCACGCGGCCCCCACACCCCCCTAGCGCTGCGGCGGAATTGCCACCGCATCGAAGAGGTTAAGAGATGCAAGTCAGGATCGCCGGATGATCCATGCCCCCCTAAATTATGGAATGAGTTGGCGCACTTTTCTATCCATGTACTGTCTCATATATGGAACACCTCCCTTACCTCTGGTATTTTCTCTGACCTATGGAAGCATGCCACACTTTTACCACTTAAGAACAAATCCAATGTAGATTATGGGGAACTAAGAGCCAGATTCATCAAAGGAAAATCGTCTCGCAAAGGGCCAGATTCTGAGAATCTGGCCCTTTGCGAGCGCTATTTTTGCATTTGGGATTCATCATCCCAAATGCAAAAATCGCATTTGTAGAAATCGCAAATTTGCGAATAATTGCATTTAAGGAATCTCAATTAGAGATTCCTTAAATGCAATTCATCAACCATTTAAAAATTGCGATTTCGCAATCGGGGGCCGCTATTTACCGCGAAGTCTGACTTCGTGGTAAATAGCGAAAACTTAGAAAAATGCACCTTTGTGCATTTTTCTAAGTTGTATGTTACACACACACATGTCCTTTGGACATGTGTGTGCGCAACACCTGTGTACATTTGCATTTCAGGGGTGCTACAGGGTGTCCTTTGGACACCCTGGCACCCTTGAAATCGCTTCCTTATTTGCGATTCGCTAATTGCTAATCGCAAATAAGGAATGACTCCCCATTCCTTATTTGCGATCAGCAATTAGCGAATCGCAAATAAGGAAGCAGTAGAAATTGCATTTAATTGTGAGATTTCTACATGAATCCCGTTTTGCGAGTCTTTAATAGCGATTCCTTAATAATCGCTATTAAGGACTCGCAAATCGGGACATTGATGAATCTGGGGGTAAATAACTATAGACCAATTTCCCTGTTACCAGCGCTAGCAAAAATGCTAGAAATAGTAGTGCAGCGACGATTGGCCAATTATATTGAGAGCCACAGTATCCTACACGATACTCAATCTGGCTTTAGTACTGAGACGGCATTACTTGAGGTGGCAGAGTCAGTTAGGATGGCAGTGAATTTAGGGGCATCAGCAATACTGGTGCTCCTGGATCTATCAGCGGCATTTGACACAGTAGACCATTTAATACTGGCTCAACGTCTACTGGATATTGGCATTGGGGGAACTACCCTTGCCTGGTTGAAGTCATTCCTCCATAAGCGTACACAAAGGGTGGCCTTACAACCATACCAGTCCGATTGCAAGCACTTATGGTGGGGGGTGCCACAGGGATCAGCCTTAAGCCCATTGTTGTTCAACATTTACCTGGCACCTTTATTTTTATTGATAGGCAACTGGGGTGTGAAGGCGATCTCATATGCCGATGACACCCAGTTGGTGTTTCCCTTAAGGGATCAGTCCGAAGATTCTTTAAGAATTTTAAGGGCTGTCTAAAAGATATTGCCCTTTGGATGAACAACAACAAACTCAAACTTAATGCCGATAGAACCGACGTGATGTTCTGTAGTACAAACCAGCCCCTAGCTGCAGACCTGTGGTGGCTGTTGGAAATGGGCTCACCTCCCATTCCAGCAGACACGGCCAAAGATCTTAGAGTAAAATGGGAAACAGACCTATCCTTTTTGGCCCACATTCAGCAGGTGACAGCTGCCTGCTTCGACAGATTGAGAAATCTGCGAAAATTTCGACATCTGCTGCCAGAGAACTCGCGTTGGGTCATAGTTCATGCTACAGTAACTTCTAGGCTGGATTACGCGAATGGCCTCTATGTGCCAGCATACCTTGTTAAGAAACTTCAGATGGTTCAAAATGCGACTGCGAGACTGATTAGACGCATTCCATTTAGTCATCACAACTAGCCGCATATCAAGGATTTGCATTGGCTGCCAGTGGCTAAAAGAATCTAATTCAAGACCTTAACCATAGCTTTCCAGTTTACCCATGGTATTTGCCTCAGCTACTTGAAACAACGTCTTTGCGCCTACAAGCAGACTTGTGCATTGAGGTCTAATGCTCAGAACCAGCTTTGCACCCCACGTGTTAGGAAAGCTCAGATGAGTGGCAGATCTTTCACTGTTGGGGTATCCATGTTATGGAACTCACTGCCTAATGCTTTGCGCTAGATTGTCTCAGAACCTCAATTCAGGAAAGCAGCAAAAACATAGCTTTTCAGCCTAGACTAGTCTTTTATGGGCGATCGGCTATTCTGCTTGACCCTCGTGTGACACCTTTTTGCTATAGCGCCGGGACATCTCTGTTGGAGGTAGCTGTTCGCGCTCTGTAAATGGCTGTATTATTATTATTATTGCTAAATACTTTACAACACTTTCCTAAATTAAGCCTGTCTACTCTGTGCCATAGCTACTCTGGGCTGAGCCTAGGTTTAAATTATTAAAACTGTGGGGCATGTGTATAAGGAAATGGTGCAGCGTGGCGGCAAATTTTGCAGGGTAGTGCCGCATCATTTCCAAAACACAGGGATGCGCCCTATTTACAAGAATACAGTGCACCCCTATGATTTTCCTAGTGCTGTAATTAAATATAGCTGCCTGGTGCCAACACAGACATCCTTGTGCCATAGTGCAGGGGGGCCTGCATTTCAGGGATTATTGTTTATGTGCAGGAAGGTGTCCCTTCTTGCACATAAACAATCAATAATGGGGATTTGCTACTTCTATGTGTGCTGCATTCAGCAGCACATATAGAAATAGCAAATCACCAAAAGGTGTAACTTTTGTGCAGGAAGGTGCGCTTTCCTGCACAAAACATTCATTAAGGGTGTTTTGCTCTTTCCATGTGTGCTGCAGAATGCAGTACACATAGGAAGCAAAAACAAGGAGAAATAAGTATTTCCCCTAGTTGCGCCAATCTAACGCCTGCTTACATGCTTGCGAAGTCCAGCACTTTCCTTACTGTTCTTTAGGTTGGAGGAGAAAGAGTAAATATTATTCCTTTAAAGAGTAACACTTTTTAGACCTTTATTATGCGGCAGGTGGAATATTAATTTTGATTGTTTATGTATGTGTTTTTTCTCAATTGTTTTCATTTTTAATTGGGCAGTAGAATTCTAAATATGTTTTCTTTGTATCTATTATTATTCATGTTTATAGAATATTTATATTAGTACCTTTTCAGTTTGGGTAATTTTAATATTTTATTGTTTTAATGTTTTATTTGGTTTTAAGTTTTAGATATATTTTGGTGATTTTTCTTTTACAGTATACTTTTCATGTAACTTTTTTTCTGAGTAACATACATTTTGTAATTCATTTTCAAAATTAAATTTTAATGATTTCATTATTCGGTGTGATTTTATTTTTTATTTAACTTTTAATTATATATATCTTATGTTTCAAATAATTTTAATTATAAGTAGTCCTTTTAAATTATTATTAAAATCCTTTATTTATTAATTGTTTATTATATTTTTATTTTCTTTGTTTACATTTATGTCTAAGTATTGTATTGCTTTTACTTCTTTGCAAACTATTATATTTATTTTTACATTTTAAAATCATAAATACCGTTTTATAAGTAATTTGTTTTAAATGTCATTACTTTTCTAAAGTTATTGTGATTTGATATCTTTTTAAAATATATACTTACATATGTAATGTCAATATTTTTGCCCACAACATTTTTGTATTTGGTATTTTTGTACTTTTCACATTAAGTAGCCTATTCACAAACTTCATTTTGTAGTACATCTATCATTACTACAATAATATTATGCACATACTGGCAGTGGAAGATGGCCCCTCCACCGCTTCTATCTTTAAGTGCGGGGATCTCTGCCCCAAATTCAGAAATCTCCTCACATCTAACTGTACATTTTAGTAGTAAATGTTGGCAGGGCGGAGATAGTGGCTGGAAAATAGGGACTATTTATGACTAAAGAGGAGGAGTTAAGGGAGGGAGGAATAAGTTGAGGATTAAGGATGGCAAAGCAGGAGTTTAGAGAGGGATATGGACCGACTCACAAAAGTGTAAGCCTATTGATACTCACAAACTGCACTTCTATATTCACCATAGCCAAAAAGGACTCTAAACATCAATAAACACACTCTAGCTCAGAACTGGAGTAAATTCGGTACCACATATGGCCAACCACTGGTATTGCAACCCCAAACAATATAAAATAATGGCAGAAGGAATTTAAAATAAAACCCCATAAGAGCTAATTTCAAATAAAATTAATTTATTTATTTTATCTCTTTAAAAATGTACATAAGTATAATGTAATTTGAAATAACTTATGTATCAATAAAACATATTTATTTTATTTTAAAATATTTTAATAACATTTCTCATTTTAATAATGTATGTAACATTAATTGTTAATAGAAATACTTTAAATGTATTTTATGCATCACTTTTAATCATTTTAATCTATATATATAAAAACGAATGTATGTCTGTCTGTCTGTCTGTCTGTTTGTTTGTCCTTTATGCATTACTACACAATTCATCCGATCGCCATGAAACTTTGGGAAGTTGTTGAGTACACTCCCGCGAAGGTTTCTGGCATGAATTCTTTTTAAATATAGGCCCCCCAGGGCCCTCATAATCTTTCGAATACTGATGTACGCACCAGACGGAAAAACAACAAATTGTGTATCCACAAGCACTCAAATAAATAAATAGAACTAAAACACCATTCATCCGATCTCCATGAAACTTTGGGAAGTTGTTGAGTACACTCCCGCAAGGTTTCGGGCATACATTTTTTAAAAATATCGGCCCAACAGGACCCTCATAATCTCTCAAATACTGATGTATGCACAAGACGGAAAAACAAAAAATCGTGTATCCACAAGCACTCGAATAAATAAATAGAATTAAAACAGCATTCATCCGATCGCCAGGAAACTTTGGGAAGTTGTTGAGTACACTCCCGCGAAGGTTTCTGGCATAACATTTTTATAAATATCGGCCCCCCAGGGCCCTCATATTCTTTCAAATACTGCTGTACGCACAAGACAGAAAAAGAAATTGTGTATCCACAAGCACTCGAATAAATAAATGGAATTAAAACAGCATTCATCCGATCACCAGGAAACTTTGGGAAGTTGTTGAGTACACTCCCGCGAAGGTATCTGATATAAAATGTTTTGAAATATCGGCCCCCAGGGCCCTCATAATCTTTCGAATACTGATGTACGCACCAGACAGAAAAACACAAAATTGTGTATCCACAAGCACTCGAATAAATAAATAGAATTAAAACAGCATTCATCCGATTGCCAGGAAACTTTGGGAAGTTGTTGAGTACACTCCCGCAAAGGTTTCTGCCATAAAATGTTTTGAAATATCGGCCCCCCGGGGCCCTCATAATCTTTCGAATACTGATGTACGCACCAGACGGAAAAACAAAAAATCGTGTATCCACAAGCACTCGAATAAATAAATAGAATTAAAACCGCATTCATCCGATTGCCAGGAAACTTTGGGAAGTTGTTGAGTACACTCCGTGAAGGTTTCTGGCATAAAATGTTTTGAAATATCGGCCCCCCAGGGCCCTCATAATCTTTTGAATACTGATGTACGCACCAGACAGAAAAACAAAAAATCGTGTATCCACAAGCACTCAAATAAATAAATAGAACTAAAACACCAATCATCCGATCGCCAGGAAACTTTGGGAAGTTGTTGAGTACACTCCCTTGAAGGTTTCTGGCATAACATTTTTATAAATATCGGCCCCTCTCGGCCCTCATAATCTTTCAAATACTGCTGTACGCACAAGACGGAAAAAAATCGTGTATCCACAAGCACTCGAATAAATAAATGGAATTAAAACAGCATTCATCCGATCACCAAGAAACTTTGGGAAGTTGTTGAGTACACTCCCGCGAAGGTATCTGGCATAAAATGTTTTGAAATATCGGCCCCCCAGGGCCCTCATAATCTTTCGAATACTGATGTACGCACCAGACAGAAAAACACAAAATTGTGCATCCACAAGCACTCGAATAAATAAATAGAATTAAAACAGCATTCATCCGATCGCAAGGAAACTTTAGGAAGTTGTTGATTACACTCCCGCGAAGGTTTCTGGCATAAAATGTTTTGAAATATCGGCCCCCCAGGGCCCTCATAATCTTTTGAATACTGATGTACGCACCAGACGGAAAAACAAAAAATCGTGTATCCACAAGCACTCGAATAAATAAATAGAATTAAAACAGCATTCATCCGATTGCCAGGAAACTTTGGGAAGTTGTTGAGTACACTCCGTGAATGTTTCTGGCATAAAATGTTTGAAATATCGGCCCCACAGGGCCCTCATAATCTTTCGAATACTGATGTATGCACCAGACGGAAAAACAAAAAATCGTGTATCCACAAGCACTCAAATAAATAAATAGAATTAAAACGTCACTTTGAAATGTTTTCCATATTAAAATGAATAAGATTCAATAAAAATGACACAATGTAAATTGAATGTTATCATAACGAGTTTCCTTGAATTTCCTTTCTTCGGAGATCGCAGCAACGTGCGACGGGTAAGCTAGTACATAATAAAAATATAATTTACTTTAGGTAGGATTATTGATGGTAATTTAAACCTCAGAAAAATTATTTGATTTGATTTTACTATATGTTAAATATTATTTCTTTATCCTTATTTGTTGTAGGAGCATCTTGTCTATTTCATTCTTTGCCCCTGTAACTTGGATTTGTCGGAGAGACAGGAAGAAAGTTACAGACATGGTATGTAGAAAAAGTCTGTCACAAGAACAAATAAATTGCAAGCCCCTATGGTTAAGCATTGTCTCGAGGAGAATCACCTGAAAAAGAGCTGTCTTATATTGTAAAAAATAAAGAACAAACCAGGAAGTTCAGAATTGAGAAAACGTAAGGAGAGAGACACCTTTTGGATCTTCTCTTTGAAAACTAACAAAAAGGGCCTAAACAAAGAAATCTTATGATTAGAACGCTACTAGTAGTTCTAAAAAGAGCCTAAACGTAGAAATAGTATGGCCAGAACCCTACTAGCATCTCTAATGAGCCGAGTCATTCCCCCGAGCCTTTTTTTAAACGTTAGTGTCAGGGATAAGTGGGACAATACTGGAGAATTTATACCCTTATGTAAAGTCCATCAAAAGAGGTAAATTGAAGTTAAGTAGTTTATTGAAGAAAGGAACACAGGAGCAAGACAGGGCACAGCCTGCTCAGGTCTTCTACCTCAGCAACTCCCAACAACCGTTCTCAGAAGGAATTAGAACCTTGCAGAGAACGCTCGAGGAGTAAGTTAATCAAATTAAAACATACATTAAAGGGCTAACAAAACATGAAATTGGATTGTGTTTGGTTCCGCACTCTGGGTCAGTGGTGTAAGATGAGTTTTATTCCTGGTATATTTATGGTCGTTGGTGCAAAGAATGGTAATCTTGCTGGGCTCCCAAGATTAGAATATAACTGAATGAAGTAATGATCCTGTGTCACAAGATACATTCCATTCGTGCACTCCTTTTAACTTTTCATAAATTTTTCATGAGGCGTTGTTGAATGATTAATAATTCATTTGTTTATAGCGAGAATTTTCAAGATTCATCTTTCATATTCAAAATAGATTTGCAAAAATATTGTAAGTCATATTTCACAATAATTATATTGCCCTATGCATTTCAGGCGTATCGCCCTTCCTCAGGGGACTTCCATTATATCTAGAAACAATAATATATGTCGTCATTGGTACCTATTATAAGAACAGCAATGATAATATGTACAATTAAACAATAATGATTCACGATATCAACATGAGTAGTGATAGAATCAAGAATTTGATTTTTCATACGCTAGTTTGTGGTAAAGAAAATATGTTTGAGTGAGATACATGAAAGTTTGAACTAACCTTAATTGTAGTAATGCAGCGTGTCGAAGTTTTGCTGCAAGAAATATAAAAAAATTGCAAAAGAATATAACTCTGTTTCAATAATATGAAACATACAATTGAACTCTAGCTGATATCAACCCGAAATAGTCTTGCCGTTTCTTACCGAGTCCTTGGATCGGTAGCTCTCTCCTCGCTATACTCGGCGTGCAGCGCTCTATGCGGCCGCTCTCTATGGTTTTACCTCTCTGGTTACGACATGTGATCACATGGTGCGCGAGGGTGTTCACGTGGTACGGCATAAAAGTAAACATGGAAAGCGGGTTATACTGACGGATGTGTATATAACCATGGTAACGGATAAGTTTATCGGGTCGGAGCTGTGTATTTACATAATGTGAACGGAAGAGATAAATAGATGAGTTTAAAGTACATACAGTGCATGTATACATAACAAAACTATCGCGAAAGTTACAAATGTATACATAAAAAATGCTGATATATCATATCAGGTAATTAGAGCTGGACAAGTCTGTTGATGAGAAAAAGACCACATGTCTGATCCGATAATTCAGTTTATAAATAACAGTGTAGATCCATCCTTTCATTTAGCCCTCCAAAAGATTTCTCTATGTAGTAGATGGCTGTTATTGTCTCTGCCTGGAAGAGTGGCCACCTTTTCCAAAATGCAAAATCTTAATTGGCTCACATTATGTTTAGCGTCCTTGAAATGTACTGCTATCGTAGATTTTTCATTACTCAGGCGAATATTGCTTTTGTGTTCTATTATTCTTGTCTTCATTTTTCTTTGCGTTTTTCCTACATATGAGAGGCCACATGGACATCTCCACACGTAGATGACATTAGAAGTATCACACGTACCTGTGACTTTCAATTTTATCGCTGAGCCTCTGGTCGGGTGATTGATTGTGTTGCCTTTAATGATAGCAGAACAATTGCCGCAATTATGACATGGTAGAGTGCCTTTATGCACACTGTGCTCTGTTTTTTTTGTTTCTTTAACCAATTCCTTTAAATTCCTTGTTCTTTCATAGGCAAAAATCGGTTGATTTTTAAATATCCCTTTAAAATCTTCTTCCAAGGCCAACATTGGCCAGTGTGTTTTGATGGATTTTTTGATTTTCAGACTGTTTGTAGAATATTTGGATACAAACACAGTTCTTTGTTCTTCATTTCTTTCTTTAGATTTTAGTAAATGTTCTCTTTGTAATTTGTCCGCTCTGTCTGATGCAGAATCCAAGATGGATTGAGGATATCCTCTTTTTTTGAATTTTTTCAAAGTTTCTTTTTTGTGTTTTTGATGTAGGTCATCAGTTGAAGCGATGCGTTTTATGCGCAACAGTTGAGAAAATGGTAGGTGTCGTTTCAGTGGTGCCTGATGAAAACTTTTGTAATGGAGTAGGTTATTTCTATCAGTCTTTTTTGTGAAAATGCTTGTGGTGATGATTCCATTGTTATTGGTCAACTGTACATCCAAGAATGATAATGTTTCTTTATTGATGGTGAAGGTAAATTGGATTCTCTCATTAATCTCGTTGAATTGGTTTAACGCATTGATCAGGATTTCTTCATTCCCTTTCCACAATACGAAGATGTCGTCAATGTACCTCTTATATAGTATTAAGTTTCTGATCCATTCCTCCTTGTTTAGTACATGATCTAGCTCATATCGATGCATGAATGTATTTGCATAAGTCGGCGCGGCACAATTGCCCATGGAAGTACCTGACATTTGTACAAAAAACTTGTCTTCCCATTTAAAATAGCTATGGTATAGCGTGAAATGTAGTAGTTCCATTATGAACACTTTAAGTGACTCTGGTTTGTTCTCATGTATCAAAAAACTTTCGACGGCAGACATGCCCAAATCATGTGGTATGGAAGTATATAACGATTTCACGTCTATACTGGCCATGATCATGTTTGTAGAGAAATTAACTTTTTCTTCCTCCAAAATATTTAAGAAGTGGGTGGTGTCTTTGATATATGTGGAACTCCTTTGGACCATGTTTTGTAAGTGTTTATCCAGGTATTTTCCCACTGGTTCATGTATTGATCCAACTGTGGATACAATGGGTCTTAGCGGAGGTAATGTCTCATGTTTATGAATTTTGGGTGTCATATAAATGTAAGGAATGGTAGGGTTATCCTTTATGAGGTACTCTTTTTCTTTGGGGCCTATAGTGCCTTGGTCCACTGCATTTTGTACAATAGTTGTTAGTATTTTCATAAATTCTTTTGTAGGGTCTGTATTTATGCATGTATACATGTTTTTGTCTTGGACATGTGTTTGCACTTTTTCATTATAGTAACTGGTATCCATTATGACCAATGCACCTCCTTTATCGGCTTGTCTTATGGTAATTCTTGGATTATTTGCCAAATTTTTTAAGGTTTGTTTTTCTTTTTGTGACATGTTCAAGTGTTTTGGTCTAGGAAGTTTAAATGTTTCTTCCATTTCTGTCAGGATAACCTTTTCAAAAGCATCTAAAACTTTGTGGCTCACTGGAGCCATGAATTTACTCTTTGTTCTTAAACCCATGAGGGTATTTTCCGAATTATCCATTGTGGTAGCTGATGGTTCTATTATATTGTTAAAGAAATGTCTTAATCTGAGTGATCTGCGAAATTTGTATATACACACTTTCGTCTCTAGTAGGTTGGAATGATAGGTAGGAACGTAAGATGATCCTTTTTGTAATATTTGTAGTTCCAAGTTACTCATTTCGTATTGTGATATGTTTATTACGAGGTTTTCTGACTCCTCGTATTTTTTGAGATGGGTACAGGATCTGTTTGTGCGTTTGCTCCTCCTGGTTCTACTTGTGGTCCGGTGCCTGACACTAAAAAAGGAGCCGGTATTTGTTGTGTGTTTGATGTACTGGCTGTTGATTTCTCAACTTGTTGGTTTGATTGTTCTCTGGGTTGCCCTGATTTGGGTCTTCTGTTGTCCCAGTGTGGACGTTTTTGTTGAGAATCGTCTGAAGATGTTTCGTCCGTGGATTTGTCAGTATTAGGTCTTTGTTGTCGTCTTTTTGCATATATTTCTGCCCATGTGTACACTTCTCCCAAACGATAATCTGTAGTATCCCTTTTAAACTTTCTGAGTTTTCTGTCATTTATTTCTTTTGTGTATTCATCCAGTTTTAGATTAGTGTCTGCCAGTATTTGATCCCATTCCTCTTTGGTTACTAATTTGTTTAATTCGTCTTTCGTTTGATTGACTTCTTTTACTAATTCCTCAATTAATTTAGCTAGTTCTTCAATAATCAGTAATATCAGATCTAGTAAACATTTGTTTAATATAGCGTACCACCGTTCAGTAAACCTAGCGTTGTTCTTGCATAAAGTGGATTTAAGAGATATTCTCAGTCCTCTAGGAATTCTTTGAGCCTTATGATATTTTATTAAGGTACTTGCATGAAGTTTCTGATTCACGATGCGTTTTGATATGTATAGAAGTTGTTTGATGTTTGTTTCTTTAGAATCTGTACCTGGACATATGTCTTCTGCTTCCTCTATAAGGGAATATATGCGACTGGTGTCATCCTCTGTAAATGCCAATGTTTCTGCTCTTAGTTCAGTCGTGTGCGCTATATTTGCAAATTGCATTTCTGGTGGTGCGTTCGAACCAGTGAGCTCAGAAATAGAATTATGAACTTGGATTGTGTTTGGCTCCGCACTCTGGGTCAGTGGTGTAAGATGAGTTTTATTCCTGGTATATTTATGGTCGTTGGTGCATAGAATGGTAATCTTGCTGGGCTCCCAAGATTAGAATATAACTGAATGAAGTAATGATCCTGTGTCACAAGATACATTCCATTCGTGCACTCCTTTTAACTTTTCATAAATTTTTCGTGAGGCGTTGTTGAATGATTAATAATTCATTAATTTCTTAAATATTTTGGAGGAAGAAAAAGTTAATTTCTCTACAAACATGATCATGGCCAGTATAGACAAGAAATCGTTATATACTTCCATACCACATGATTTGGGCATGTCTGCCGTCAAAAGTTTTTTGATACATGAGAACAAACCAGAGTCACTTATCAATCAATCAATCATAGGCATTTATAGAGCGCTCTACTTACCCGGAGGGTCTCAAGGCGCTAGGGGGGGGGGGGGGGGGGTGCTGCTACTGCCCGAACAGCCAGGTCTTGAGCTTCTTCCTGAAGGCGAGGTGGTCTTGGGTCAGGCGCAGGTGGGTCGGGAGGGAGTTCCAGGTCTTGGCGGCCAGGTAGGAGAAGGACCTTCCTCCTGTTGACGTTCTTCGGATGCGGGGGACGGCGGCGAGGGCGTGACTGGCTGATCGGAGGTGTCGTTTGGGAGCGTAGAAGTTGATGCGGTTGTTGAGGTAGCTCGGGCCTTGATCGTGAAGAGCTTTGTGTGCGTGGGTAAGGAGACGGAAGGTGATTCTCTTGTTGACCGGGAGCCAGTGCAGGTCTCTTAGGTGTCCGGAGATGTGGCTGTGTCGTGGGATGTCGAGGATGAGTCTGGCTGAGGCGTTCTGGATCCGTTGGAGTCTCTTCTGGAGCTTGGCGGTGGTTCCGGCGTAGAGGGCGTTGCCATAGTCCAGTCGGCTGGTGACGAGTGCCTGGGTGACAGTCTTCCTGGTCTCGGTGGGGATCCACCGGAAGATCTTCCGTAGCATGCGCAGGGTGTTGAAGCATGACGAGGAGACGGCGTTGACTTGCTTGGTCATGGAGAGGGAGGAGTCCAGGATGAAGCCCAGGTTGCGTGCGTGGTCTGTCGGTTTGGGTGCGGTGCCCAGGGCGGGGGGCCACCAGGAGTCGTCCCAGGCGGAGGGCGAGGATCCCAGGATGAGGACTTCCGTCTTGTCCGAGTTCAGCTTCAGGCGGCTGGTCGACATCCACTCGGCTACCTCTTTCATTCCTTCGTGAAGGTTGGCTCTGGCGGCGGCGGGGTTGTTGGTCAGGGAGAGGATCAGCTGGGTATCGTCGGCGTAGGAGATGATGTTGAGGTTGTGTTGGCGTGCGATGGCCGCGAGGGGGCTCATGTAGACGTTGAAGAGGGTTGGGCTCAGCGAGGATCCTTGAGGGACGCCGCAGATGACTTCGGTGGCCTCTGACTTGTACGGTGGTAGACGGACTCTCTGTGTTCTTCCGTCGAGGAAGGAGATGATCCATTCCAGCGCCTTCTCCTGGATTCCGACGTTGCTGAGGCGATGCACTAGGGTGCGATGGCAGACGGTGTCGAAGGCCGCGGAGAGGTCTAGTAGGATGAGGGCCGCTGTTTCTCCGTTGTCCATCAGGGTTCGGATGTCATCGGTGGCAGCGATGAGGGCGGTCTCGGTGCTGTGGTTGGCTCGGAAGCCAGACTGTGAGGGGTCGAGGGATCCGTTCGTCTCGAGGAAGGCGGCCAGCTGCTTGTTGACGGTCTTCTCGATGACTTTGGCTGGGAACGGGAGCAGCGAGATGGGGCGGTAATTCTTGAGCTCGGTGGGGTCCGCTGTTGGTTTCTTGAGTAGAGCGCTGAGTTCGGCATGCTTCCAGCTCTCAGGGAAGGTGGCGGTGGTGAAGGAGGTGTTGATGATGTCACGCAGGTGGGGTGCGATGACGGCGTCGGCCTTGTTGAAGACGTGGTGAGGGCAGGGGTCGGTCGGAGATCCGGAGTGGATGGAGTTCATCATGCGGACGGTTTCTTCGGTGCAGATCGGAGTCCAGGCGCGGAGGGTGGTGGTGGGGGGCGGTGGTTCGGTCGAGTTGGACGTGGCGTTCGTCGGTTGGGTGTTGAAGCTGTTGTGTATGTCCGCGATCTTGTTGTGGAAGTAGGAGGCGAGGGAGTTGCAGAGTTCTTGCGATGGGGTGATGTCGTTGTTTCCGGCGTTGGGGTTGGAGAGCTCTTTCACGATGTTGAAGAGTTCCTTGCTGTTGTGTGCGTTGTTATCCAGCCGGTCCTTGAATGCGGTTTTCTTGGTGTCGCGGATCAGTTGGTGATGCTTCCGGGTGGCAAGCTTGAGGGTGGTCATGTTGTCCGGTGTTGGCTCCCTTCTCCAGGCTTTCTCGAGGGCTCGGCAGTTCTTCTTGGAGCTCTTGAGTTCGTCGGTGAACCACGGGGCCTTCTTGCTGCCGGGTCAGCTGGGCGGGGTCCTCAGTGGGGCGAGTTCGTCCGCGCAGTTGCTGATCCACTTCGTGAGGTTGTTGGCGGCCTGGCTGGGGTTCGCTGAGCTGGCGGGAGGGTGCTGGCTCAGGGAAGCGGCGAGCTGGTCGGCTGTGATCTTGCTCCAGCTTCTGCGGGCGACCTGTTGCTGGTGGTGGTGGGTCGTCGTTCTTCTGAAGGTGAAGTGGACGCAGCTGTGGTCCGTCCAGTGAAGTCCTGTGGCGTGGCTGAAGGCGATGTCTTTGCTGGATGAGAAGACGGTGTCGATTGTGTGTCCGGCGAGGTGGGTGGGGGTGGTCACTAGTTGCTTGAGTCCGAGGTTGGCGAGGTTGTCGAGCAGGGTGGGGGTGTTGCGGTCGTTGTTGTTCTCCAGGTGGAAGTTGAGGTCCCCCAGGAGGATGTAGTCAGCGGAGGGGAGGGCATGCGGGCTGACGAAGTCGGCGATGTCCTCGCTGAATTGGGTGCGTGGTCCCGGGGGTCGGTAGATCAGGGTGCCTCTGAGGGTGGTCTTCGGTTCGGTGTGGATCTGGAAGTGTAGGTGTTCGGCGGTAGACAGGATGTCGTCGGTGAAGGTCGTGATGCGGATGGTGTCCCTGTGGATGATGGCGATGCCTCCTCCTGTCTGGTTGGCGGTGCGGTCCCTCCGGGTGATCTTGTAGCCCTCTGGGATGGCGATGGCGATGTCGGGCGCTGAGGAGGCGTTCATCCAGGTCTCCGTGAGGAAGGCAACGTCAGGAGCAGTGGTGTCGATGAGGTTCCAGAGTTCGATGGCGTGTCTGTGGACTGAGCGGGTGTTGAGCAGGATGCACTTGAGGTGGTTGCTGCTGGTGTTCGTCTTGGCGGGTGCTGGTGCGAGGCAGGTCCGGATGCAGATGAACTTGCAGGCGGTACAGCAGAAGGGTCCGTGGGTGCGTCTCGGGGTGGCTCGGTAGCATCCTGGGAATCGGCCGGTGTTGAGTGCGTTGAGGGTGGCGGCGTCGTACGTCCGGCGGGTGGGCTGGGAACTGCGGGGGCCAGGGGTCCTGGCACTGGGCGCGGTCCAGGCGCGGACGGGCGCAGACGGGCTTACCTTTGGCGCTCCTTCGGCGCTCATTCGGTGCTCCCGCTGCGCGCGTCCGCTGCGCGGTCGCTGAGGGGGCGTCATAAGAAGGGATCCGTGAGGGTGGGTCAGCTGTGGGGCGGGGAGCGCGTTGTCCTATCAGCAGGCGGGGGGCGGGGTCGCGGCAAAAACCGGCGCGAAAATCGAGTCGGGCGGCCCTGCGGCGGCTGGGGCGCCGGGCTGGAGTGGCGATCGAGGCGGGCGGCCCTGCGGCGGCTGGGGCGCCGGGCTGGAGTGGCATCAGCAGGCAGCAGTCAGGCAGCAGGTAGGAGGCAGGCAGCAGGCGGGGAGCGTGGGGGCAACCAGGCCGAGGGCTGGTTGCCCCCACGATGGAACTACTACATTTCACGCTATACCATAGCTATTTTAAATGGGAAGACAAGTTTTTTGTACAAATGTCAGGTACTTCCATGGGCAATTGTGCCGCGCCGACTTATGCAAATACATTCATGCATCGATATGAGCTAGATCATGTACTAAATAAGGAGGAATGGATCAGAAACTTAATACTATATAAGAGGTACATTGACGACATCTTCGTATTGTGGAAAGGGAATGAAGAAATCCTGATCAATGCGTTAAACCAACTCAACGAGATTAATGAGAGAATCCAATTTACCTTCACCATCAATAAAGAAACATTATCATTCTTGGATGTACAGTTGACCAATAACAATGGAATCATCACCACAAGCATTTTCACAAAAAAGACTGATAGAAATAACCTACTCCATTACAAAAGTTTTCATCAGGCACCACTGAAACGACACCTACCATTTTCTCAACTGTTGCGCATAAAACGCATCGCTTCAACTGATGACCTATATCAAAAACACAAAAAAGAAACTTTGGAAAAATTCAAAAAAAGAGGATATCCTCAATCCATCTTGGATTCTGCATCAGACAGAGCGGACAAATTACAAAGAGAACATTTACTAAAATCTAAAGAAAGAAATGAAGAACAAAGAACTGTGTTTGTATCCAAATATTCTACAAACAGTCTGAAAATCAAAAAATCCATCAAAACACACTGGCCAATGTTGGCCTTGGAAGAAGATTTTAAAGGGATATTTAAAAATCAACCGATTTTTGCCTATGAAAGAACAAGGAATTTAAAGGAATTGGTTAAAGAAACAAAAAAAACAGAGCACAGTGTGCATAAAGGCACTCTACCATGTCATAATTGCGGCAATTGTTCTGCTATCATTAAAGGCAACACAATCAATCACCCGACCAGAGGCTCAGCGATAAAATTGAAAGTCACAGGTACGTGTGATACTTCTAATGTCATCTACATGTTGAGATGTCCATGTGGCCTCTCATATGTAGGAAAAACGCAAAGAAAAATTAAGACAAGAATAATAGAACACAAAAGCAATATTCGCCTGAGTAATGAAAAATCCACGATAGCAGTACATTTCAAGGACGCTAAACATAATGTGAGCCAATTAAGATTTTGCATTTTGGAAAAGGTGGCCACTCTTCCAGGCAGAGACAATAACAGCCATCTACTACGTAGAGAAATCTTTTGGATCGACCACTTATGCACCCTCCAGCCCAGAGGGCTAAATGAAA
Organism: Lissotriton helveticus; assembly: GCF_964261635.1. Lineage (NCBI taxonomy): Eukaryota > Metazoa > Chordata > Amphibia > Caudata > Salamandridae > Lissotriton > Lissotriton helveticus. The sequence continues at coordinate 310,543,962 of NC_136061.1, forward strand.
GGATGGATCTACACTGTTATTTATAAACTGAATTATCGGATCAGACATGTGGTCTTTTTCTCATCAACAGACTTGTCCAGCTCTAATTACCTGATATGATATATCAGCATTTTTTATGTATACATTTGTAACTTTCGCGATAGTTTTGTTATGTATACATGCACTGTATGTACTTTAAACTCATCTATTTATCTCTTCCGTTCACATTATGTAAATACACAGCTCCGACCCGATAAACTTATCCGTTACCATGGTTATATACACATCCGTCAGTATAACCCGCTTTCCATGTTTACTTTTATGCCGTACCACGTGAACACCCTCGCGCACCATGTGATCACATGTCGTAACCAAAGAGTTAAAACCATAGAGAGCGGCCGCATAGAGCGCTGCACGCCGAGTATAGCGAGGAGAGAGCTACCGATCCAAGGACTCGGTAAGAAACGGCAAGACTATTTCGGGTTGATATCAGCTAGAGTTCAATTGTATGTTTCATATTATTGAAACAGAGTTATATTCTTTTGCAATTTTTTTATATTTCTTGCAGCAAAACTTCGACACGCTGCATTACTACAATTAAGGTTAGTTCAAACTTTCATGTATCTCACTCAAACATATTTTCTTTACCACAAACTAGCGTATGAAAAATCAAATTCTTGATTCTATCACTACTCATGTTGATATCGTGAATCATTATTGTTTTATTGTACATATTATCATTGCTGTTCTTATAATAGGTACCAATGACGACATATCATTATTGTTTCTAGATATAATGGAAGTCCCCTGAGGAAGGGCGATACGCCTGAAATGCATAGGGCAATATAATTATTGTGAAATATGACTTACAATATTTTTGCAAATCTATTTTGAATATGAAAGATGAATCTTGAAAATTCTCGCTATAAACAAATGAATTATTAATCATTCAACAACGCCTCACGAAAAATTAATGAAAAGTTAAAAGGAGTGCAAGAATGGAATGTATCTTGTGACACAGGATCATTACTTCATTCAACTAACAAAACATGACACATCTTCCTCCTTAATAAAAGGAAACAAAACAAAAAATAAAAAACATAATATATATTAGCAAACACAGTTTTCAAACCACTTGGATTCACAGTATTTTTCGTTAACAGGAGCATCACCATGTTCCTTCTCAACAATGAGATTTTCATTTTCAACTACAGGAGCATCACCATGTTCCTTCTCAACAATGAGATTTTCAGTTGACATATTTTCAGATGACATAACATCACCATGTTCCTTTGATTAAAATGAGTATCTGAAGGAATGGTTTGATTTCCAATATCATCAACAGATTTACAGGAAAATGAAGAAGTTGGAACAGTTAAATCATTCTTTCCTCTAAAGATAGCAATTTTTCTGATATTCCAAACCTTGCCATCACTTAAAAGGACAGCATTACGTAGAACTTTTTTAACTAGCAAAGGACTAGAAAATTGAGATTCACCTTTGCAAACTTTCCAAGGTTTTTTAACTTTAACCCACATTCCAGCTTTAATTTCTACCAAACCTGCACCAAATTTATTATCAAAGGTACGTTTGTTTTGTAAAGGCTTTTCAAGAATGTTATTTGTAACAGAATTCATAGAGATATCAAGACTAGCACTTTTGTGTAACCATTCAGGATTACACTTAGTTCTTGCTGAGTGACCTCTCATAATTTCAAAAGGAGACATTTTAACGCTTCATGAGTATTAGTTCTGTAAGTACAAACGGCCTTAAGTACTTGAAGTTCCCAATCAACTCCTTTCATCACAGCCATTCGGAAGGCATTTTTTAAAACTTTGTTGAATCTCTCACACATACCATTTCCACTAGGATAATATAAGGAAGTGGTTTTGTGTTTCACACCTACTCTTTCAAAATATGGTTTAGCTAATATGGAAACAAATTGTACACCATTATCAGTGAAGATTTGAACAGGCAAACTTTCTTCCATAAAAACGTTATCAATGAATTGTAAAACTGCAGTAGAGTCAACTTTATTCACAATAGTGATAGTTGGCCATCTTGAAAAAGTATCGATCATAGAAATAATGTATTTGGGGTGGGAACCAACAGGACCCATGATGTCTATAGCAACCGTGTGCCAAGGACCTTCTGGAATAATAGGTTCACACATGTCAGGTCTTAAAGTTTTAAGCGCTTTATCAGAGTTAGAACAAATAACACACTCACGTACGATTCTTTCCACACTGATATCAACTCCAGGCCATCAATACAATTTTTTAACATTATGTGTGGTTTTTACTATGCCACAATGATCTTCCTGACATAATTGTATAATCAAATTTCCCAATGATGTGGGTGGAATAGCCTTATCACAAGGAAAAATGGTACCATCATTAACAGACAACTTTTTTCTTATCTCCCAGAATGGTTTAAGATTAGGAGTTACCTTGGATTTTTGTGGCCATCCTATGCTAATTAGAGAAATAATAGATACTAAGTCCATTTTATTCAAGTATTCCTCAATCCATTTTTCCTTTTCAACACGAAACGGACTCTCATCATGGATGAACGCAACTTGTAAAGAATCCCATTCATTCACCTTACATTCTTGTAAATCTAGAGGCATGTGGAAAAGAAAATCTGCTAAAAACATTACTCATACCGGGGACATACTCTAACTTGTAAATGGAATCTTGTAGACGCATGGACATCCTGGCTATGCTTTCTGAAGCTTTAAATAATCCTTCAGTAGTAAGTAGTTTGACTAAAGGTTTATGATCTGACTCGACTATACATTCTTTACCCCAAACAAAACTCCGGGAGTGTTCTAGAGCCCAAACTACTGCCAAAGTTTCCCTTTCAATAACAGAAAACATGCATTCAGGAGAGGAAAGTGCTCTAGACGCATAAGCAACTATACGTTCTTTACCATGTTCATCGATTTGAGAAAGAACACCTCCTAACCCCTTATTGCTAGCATCAACTGTGACAATGGAATTATCATCCACATTGAAAGGGCATACTACAGGAGCATGAATAATAGCTTCCTTGAAGGAATTGAATTCATCCTTACATAAATCAGACCAAACAAATCTAGTGTTCTTTTTAAGAAGTTGGCGGATGTTAAAAACCTTATTGGAAAAACCTTGAACGAACTTGGCATAAAATTCCACCATCCCTAGAAATGACTTTACTTAATCTCTGTTGGAAGGTGGAGGAGCATCTCTTATAGCTTCTACTATTTTAGGTTTTATAGCCACACCGTCAGCACATAAAACATGACCAAGGTAAGTCACAGACTTCACAGCAAATTTACATTTCAAGTATTCTACTGTTAGGCCCTTTTGTTCTAAGGTACTCACAACTTAATTTAGAACTGAGTCATGTTCATTCTTATCTTTACCAAAAATGAGAATATCATCTGGGAAAAATCTCACTTTGGGGTGCTTGCTAAAAAGATGATGCATTAACTGCTGGAAAATAGCAGCAGCAGATGCCAAACAGAAAGGCATTCTTTTATATTGGAAGCATCCCATAGGTGTGATGAATGCGGTAAGATGTTTACTCTCCTCATCAAGCAAAATTTGGTGATATGCCGACGATAAATCAATTGTGGAAAAAAAACATGGCACCATTCACAAAGGACAACATTTCTGAGATTTTGAGTAATGGGAACTTATCTATCACAATATTCTCATTTAAATGACGAAGGTCAATATAGAGACAAATTTTACCATTGGACTGTCTTGCAACGACAATAGAAGAAATCCATTTGGATGATTCTATTGGCTCTATAATGTCTTTTTTGACCAGTTTGTCTAACTCTTTTTCAACTTAACTACATATCAAAATTGGTAAATCTCTGGCTTTGTGGACTTTTTCATTAGTATTCTTCTTTAAAATTATACGATGAGTAAACTCTTTAAAGCTCCCAATTTTGCCACTAAAAACTTTATTGAGTTTGATTAATTTCACTGCCATCATCAACCACAAGCACAGGATCAGGACTATTGGGATTTAAAACAATATTAAGTTTTACTTGATCCTTCCACCCTAATACAGAAGGTCCATGTTTAGCCACATATAATTTTCCTACACATTCTCCTCCTTTAAATCTGAATATAAGGGACTAAAACAAATCATGTACATTTTTCCCCCAGAATAACCTTCAGGTGAAATATCAGGGGTCTAAAGCTTTTCACCTAAAAGATGCAAAAATTTGGATTTTCACACATTCTCACTAATAATGGTGTAGGGGGAGCCTGAATCAGCATAGATATCAACAGGAACACCCCCAATTGACATGTTGCAAATAGGGTTCTTTATGATTTCCTTGTTGTTAAGATCCTTAATATTAAAAATATTTTTTTCCATGTGAGTATCACTGCAACCTTCTTTAACTGAACAATGCATCATTTTCTTAACTATAATTTCTTCATCACTTGAAGTAGACTCACAAATAACTTGGCCTTTCTTATTTTTCTTCCTATTACATGCTCTAGAGTAATGACCAATCAGACCACAATTGGAACATTTTTTCTTAACAGCAGGACAAAGTTTGTTATTTGCTAAATAAGAATTACTACCACAACCGTAGCATTTAAGTTCTTCGTTCTTTTTAGAATCTAATGTTTTGGATTTAGGTTGAGCTTTTTGTTTAAAGCTAGACTTAGGGGCCTATTAGGATGGCGGACGGACCTGCGTCCGTCCGCCACACCAGAGGTGGAGAGACCGTCCGCAGGGGCAGCGGCGGTCCCTCCGTGCGAATTAGGATGTGACCGCCACCCTGGCGGTCACATCCTGTATTTTTAACATTGCGGCGGGTGCTGCTTGAAGCAGCACCCGCCGCAATGTTAAAACTGCATGCAGTGCATTTGCATGCACAAAGCGGCAGGCACTGCGCGGTGCCTGCCGCTATGTGCAAGCAAATGCAGGGGGGTACCATAGGGGGTTACCCCCCTTCACCCTGGGGGCCCGCAACGGGCCCCCAAAGAAAAGACCGTATGCCTTTTCGTGGCAGCATTGCCGCCGCGGAAAGGCATGTCCCAAGGCTAATCCTAATATGGCTGGCGGTGTCTGATAGACACCGCCACCATATTAGAGATTTTCCGCCGCGGTCTGAAGGCGACCGCGGCGGAAAAGCGGCGGACGGTCTCCCCGTCCGCCGATGACCCCCAGCCATCCTAATCTGGCGGGGGGTCTTTACAAACACCGCAGCGGTGAATCCGCATCATCCGGGCCGGCGGTGGCTTCCGCCGGCCCGGAGGATGCGGATTCACCGCAATCATAATCGGCCCCTTATTTAGGACTTTAGCAACAACATGTTCATTCACTTCTTTACTCTCATTTTTAATTGAATTAGCACTACGGCTAGAAAGTTCAGCCTTTCTAACAATAGCCAAAACATCCTTAAGATCAGCATCTCCATTAATCCAAAGTTTATCTTAGATACCTGTATCAAGAGCGTGCATTACGACTTGGTCCCTAATAAATTGTTCTTGAAGATGATCAAATTTACAATCTTCTGCAATTTTTTTAAGAGCAGCAAAGTAAACTTATATCTTGTTATACCTATACACACCTTAGGGAAAAAAGGTGCTCAAAGTCTTTTAAAACAGCAGAAAATACATTAGAGTCACCCCCGCCAGTTGTTTTTGTCATTTCTTCATAAATCTTTAAACCCCCTGTGCCAATAGAATGTAAAAAAAAACATTTTCCTTTCCGGTTTCAATTTGCCTTCTTCATCAATAGTCTCAATAAAGTTTAAAAAGTAAGATTTCCATTGTAACCATTTCATGCATGGATCAGTACCAGTTGGCCAAAAGGCTTGTGGAGGTTGGATGGTATAGATTTTGTGTTGCCATTGAAGTAAATTGATAACAAAAAAAAACCTGAGAAAAACAAAATTACTGTCACCAGTACAGTCCGATCTGAAGGAACAAGATGGTGTGATAAACGATGGAGTTATTCCGATGGAGTTAATAAGTAAAGTATTCGGGGTTGCAGAAAAATGAAAAAGTGAAGAGAAGAAAATTCCCATAACTTTAAATGTGTGAACTGGGGTTTGTGAAAGGTTCTCTTTAAAAAATATATATACGTTGAGAAGGTAGAGAATATGTAAGTAAAATTTACTTGAAGACTTCCTATCTTGAAAATAAAAGAAACGTTGTCTTTACCGCTGTAAGAGGCAATTTCCTTAGTAACTATGGAAACGGAATGTTTCCAAAATGGCTGCCACGACACGTAAATCTTAATGTCACAACGCAGCGTACGTGCGTGACCTTCCAGGAATAGAACGTGGCGAGAAAGATCGTCAGTCTGGAATACTGCGACAGACTTCGGTGTGGAGGGAAAAGACCGTCAGTTTAGAATCCGGTGACAGACTTCAATGTGGAGGGAGAGACTGTCAGTCTGGAATCCTACGTCAGACTTCGTCGGTTCTGCTCATCACGTTCGGCTGCATCATCCAGGTATTTATTTTTTAATGATGGCGCGCACCACAAAGTATGCAATGATTGTTCAGATCCACAACGATAGTTTCGCAAACTCAGCCCCTTCCGAAAAGCTGAGAAAATGAAGGTCTTCTAGTCTCCCTTAAAACGATCAACAGCAATTTGTAGAAAGTCTAAGCTACTCTACTCAGAAGGTTAACTGAACATTAACCCCTAACGGTGCATCCAGCACCAAAGCAAATTAAAGGTCTCTTTGTAAAATCCACACTTAGAAAAAATGACAATCAGTAGACTCCATAGGGAAAAAAAAATCCCAAAAGAAATTATTCCGTCAAAAAGAATCACGAAGGAATTATGAAAGATTTAATTAAAAGAAAAAAACAGAATTCAAAGAAGTAGGTTCGGCTAATTCCTAGTGTTCCAGTACCTCCTCACCAATTGTAAAGTCAGGGATAAGTGGGACAATACTCGAGAATTTATGCCCTTGTGTAAAGTCCAATAAAAGAAGTACATTGAAGTTAAGTAGTTTATTGAAGAAAGGAACACAGGAGCAAGGCATGGCGCTGCCTGCACAGGTCTTCTTCCTCAGCAACTCCCAACAACCGTTCTCTGAAGGAATCAGAACCTTGCAGAGAACGCTCGAGGAGTAAGTTAATCAAAAGAAAACATACATTAAAGGGCTAACAAAACATGACACCTTGTACCTGGTGTTGATATGTCATGGCCCTTGGAATGTCTGGAGGAGAGTTTGTTGTAGTCAGTAACACGGAGGCTTCAGCTGATAATAAAAGGTTTATTGCAACTCAGCATATGAATCATCCGGTGCTCCTCTCCACAGCCAGCGGCAACTGACAAAGCTGCTGAGCCGCGAGTGGAGAACCTTGACAACGGAACCTCCATCTATGAAGGTTCCACACAATGGCTTGACATAGCCAAACAAGCAAGGTTACAACATATCCCCCTTCCTTCCAAACCGTAAAGAGAGCAATAAACTTATAATAGTTATGAGGATAAAAGAAGGAAACAACACTGGTAATGGGAAGCAACACCAAAAGCATGTTGCGTAAGGAATAAGAAAATAAAGACAAATATGGGTGTAGCAGTAAAAATTATTAAAGAAAGCAAACATAACTCCAATTGATTCTAACAATCGGGTGTTTGTGAGGACTCAGGCGCTCATAAAACCATCACATAGAGTTGTAAACGTACAGGGTTTTAGCCTGCGGTGCTTTCAAATGATGGGAAGATACACCCTACTGCCCTAATTACAATCCTGGGATTGAACACCAATGGTTAACCTCATGAGGCACACATAATTCTTATCAACAAGTTCATTAAAAGGATAAAGTATAATGAGCACAGAAAGCTTCTTGTCTTAACCCGTGGTTTTGTTTTCAGTTTTCTTCTTTTTTTCGTTAGACCTCCTTTAGCCAACACGTGTTTCATCATCTCTGGGTAGTATCCCTTTAACTTCATCAAGGCTAGTCTGTCTAAGTGTCCTCTGCAATCAATCCTCCTATATGGTGTAAATAAACCACACCAGAGGTCGTCAGTTCGCTGTGCCTATCAGAGGCACTAATGCCATGAGTTGACATCCAGGCAGCTTGTATGTAGATGACTCGCCCAGACTCATTACGGAAATACTCCAGTTCAGAATCTACATCCCCACAAGGCTTTAGTTATATTCACAAAGAGGGGAACTGCAAATATATTTGTTAGAAGCAGAGACATGCCGCTAATGTACTTGAAGGAAGCAATACGAGACGCTTAGGGGTCTATTAGGATGGCGGGCGGACTGGAGTCCGCCCGCCATCCTAGCGGTGCTGGTCCGACCGCCAGTGGTGCGGCGGTCCCGCACCACCAATTAGGATGCCACCGTCAAGGTGGCAGTGGCATCCCGTATATATTACATTGTGGCGGGCGGTGCTGTAAGCAGCACCCGCCACAATGCAATATGTGCATGTTGTGCATTGGCATGCACAACGTGACAGGCACCGCGTGGTGTCTGCCAACTTGTGCATGCCAATGTTGGGGGGTACCATGGGTACCCCCCAAGTGCTGCCAGAACACCCCCCCCACCACCCTGGGGGCCTCCAAGGGGCCCTCAAAGAAAGCTCTGCCTGCCTTTCCATGACTGAGCCTCCACCATGGAAAGGCATTGAAAATGCCTCATCATAATATGGATGGCGGTGCCTGCAAAGGCACTGCCACCGTGTGATTAACCTTTTTTTCGCCGGTAGACGATTGCCTACCGACGAAAAAGCGGCGGACAGTCTTTCCGTCTGCCGTGGTACCCCCTCCATGCTAATGTGGCGGGGGTTAAAAGGCCGTCCGGCGGGGTGATTTGGCGGGTGGATCGCCACCGCCAGTAGGGCGGTGACGATCCGCACGCCATCCTAATAGACCCCTTACTGTATACCTTTTGGCAACTTATACTTGAGAGAACGTTCACATTTATACAACACCCGCACGTTTTTGCTTCAGAAGATATCAACTCATGTCATTAGCATAGCAAATTTCCAACAATTATGTGCTCATCTTGAAGACCAGCCTATCCTGAAAATTTTCTGCAATGAAGGTGTTTGTAGCCAGGATTTTTATTAGCAATCCAGTAGAATTTCATGATCTTTAGCCAATGATGTGCGTTTTCCACATAACAAAAATTGTGTTGCGGTGTGCAGGAATTTATCTCAGTGGATGAGACATAGACGATGCATTTCTTAAGGCAGAAATATTTGGGAGCAAAACTCTCCAGTCAGTACTGAGTAGAACACATTATGTTTTTTCGTTACAAGGTATGCTCATCATATCTGAGGCTACAGAAACATTGGGTTTGAATGCTTTCTGGAACAAGAAGGTTTTGCATATCTTATCTCAGAAGTGAACAAGGTTCATGCTGCACTTCATTCAAAAGACATAATGCAAATTCTACTGGTTTTCTGAAGGGGGGCCATAAATGAGCAGCCTGAACCGACCGCGCAGTAAGTGCCCTTTTGGCGCGCTGAAGGCAAGCCTTTCTGCTCTCGGATCGCGCCCAGGGCCTGAACCCCTGGTCCTTTTGTCCCAGTTAAAAGGCACTGCATAACGATATTCCAGTTAAGACCTCCTCCCGCTGGACTTAAATAGTAAGATCTCGGCTGTGTTATGTTAAAGCCAGATCTAGGATTTAATATGATGAAATGCCCCAATTGCACACTATCTCTTACCCATAAAGCAGCTTGAAATACTCAATGCAAGAATTCTGAGTTAGGGCATCAGCTTACATCGCAGGATAATGTTTTCAAATGCTCATTATTAAATGCCAGATTGTTAATTAAACATGAAATCGAGTTTCGAGATTTTGTAGATACTTATGGGGTTGATATTTTCATTACTGAAAGCTGCGTAGATAAGACATCTAGCCCAAACCTGGTACAAGCAATACCACCGGACTCCACAATGGTACAAGTAGATAGGCAATTAAAGAGAGGGGGTGGGCTGGCTATTGTTACCCATAATCAGTTTGTTACAAGGTACATTCACCAGGCTTAGATACGGTCATTTATGAAAATGTCTCCTTTCAAATAGAATTACCAAAACATTACTCATTTAGAGGGATACTACTCTATCGTCCTCACAGACCTACAACACCTTTCCTATCAAATTCTAATTCGCTGATAAAGCACAGTATTAACAGTTCAGATTTCTCATTGCTGGGCGACTTCAACTTCCATCTCGAGAACATGGAGGATTATGAGACTACCTTTTTAGTAGAAATCATGAGAAGCTTAAGAGCATCAAAGAGTTGAAGCAGACACATATTCTGCAGGACATACACTGGATGGGATATTCACGAACAGCCCTTATCTAAAAATAATGGATGTCTTATCTCTGGTGTGGTCTGATCACAAAGCAGTGATTTTTCCATCACTTTACCACAGCCACCAACTAAGTTAAATACAAATCCTCAAGCTCTAAAAAGTAGACATGCACGCGCGTCAGACAACAACGTAGGGCCCGATTCACAGAATGAACTTAAGACTAAATCCTAAACTTACTACTATTTGGTATTCACAGAATGCACTTACTACTTTTGGGATTCACAGAGTGAACTTACTACTTTCGGGATTCACAGAATAAACTTACTACTTTCGGTATTCACAGAATAGATTTAAGACTACTAACTCTAAGTCCGAAATCGGGGAGTAAATTCCGGCCCGGAGGCGGAGCTTATGGCCCGGAGGCGGAGCTTCCGGCCCGGAGGCGGAGCTTGCGGCCCGGAGTTGGAGATTTCAGCATGGCAAAAATCCCCACCTCCGAGCCGGAAGCTCCGCCTCCGGGCCGTAAGCTCCGCCTCCGGGCCGGAATTTACTCCCCGATTTCGGACTTAGAGTTAGTAGTCTTAAATCTATTCTGTGAATACCGAAAGTAGTAAGTTTATTCTGTGAATACCAAATAGTAGTAAGTTCACTCTGTGAATCCCGAAAGTAGTAAGTGCATTCTGTGAATACCAAATAGTAGTAAGTTTAGGATTTAGTCTTAAGTTCATTCTGTGAATCTGGCCCGTAGTTTTTTTTTATTACAGAAGGGGATGCGAGGATCGAAGAGCAGGACGGAGAGCGGCCAGGCAGGGGAGGCGGCAGAAAACAGGTAAGTGGTTTGTTTTAAAGACTTTGGGAGGCGGGAGGGAGCGTCACAGAGCGTAGTGTATTTCCACTGATTTTTTTTTCAAACTCCATGGAAATACGCGCGGAGGCACTACGCCCGCTACGCTCAGGGTTAGCCAGAGGTATTCGAGGGACCCGGAATTATCGTGTCTGTTGCTTCACCTGATATGTACATGCATACTGTATCAGCAGTTTGCCATATCTGTTGTACACAGGCCCTTCTCTTATATCTTATATATTTCTTTTATGCTGGGCAACCCAAATGTCTTCCTTTTGCTATACAGAGTAGTAGCAGTGAAGTCTCTAATGGCTTACAGTGGGTGTTTCCTTGGCCATCTGAGTGTAAGGTAGAAATGTTTAGGTCTGTTCAATTTGATTTACATGGGTATAGGTTGTGGACAAGTGTATCTTATTTTGATCTTGCTGTCAGTGTGCTCATGCTCTACATAGCAGTGTCACCATTTCATTGTGAAAGGGTAGGGGGTTTGTGGGTTGTGGTAAAACACATTTGTCTTGCTATACTTTTCGTTTTATTTGTATTGCTTGTGTATTAGGGGTGTTTTTATTTAGCTTGTGTTGATTTACCACCTGCTTTTGTGTGGATGAGTTTTTCAAAGATAAACACTCCTGTTTATAAGTGTGGTTGCTAGCTTGTAATTTCCAGCAATTTATTGCAAATAATTTTTCTACATTTGGTAAAAATTTATATTTTTTTTGTAATGTGACTTTTATCGTATGCGATAAAAATCTGAACATTTATATTTACCAAAATCAAAATTTATTGCAGGGGTAAATTACTCATGGATTTCCATTCATAATCAAGCGGGGTCACCAGTTGTGAACTATTTACCGAACCATGTGGTATAGTCATAGCAGCATGACTTGTAACTGCGAACTTCGGGGTATATTATCAAGTGGCAGCAATAATTATCGCTGGCCGCACTTAGCGTGAGATTTTTTATCGCTGGAAATTATCGCCATGCTAGCACTGTATTAATAACGCATAGCGCAATGGCGATAATTATTCCAGCGATAGTGGTGCTTTCCATGGAACATCGCTGGTTTTCCAGTGATGTTCCAACAGCGATAACCTTGCTGATACGACCCAGTGGTCGTATCAGCATAATCCACCCCAATGTAGAGTATAGATGAGTCAGCATTTTAGCAGATGTTAATTTTTGGCGAAAACGCAAAAACTAACGTCTGCTAAAATGCGTGGACCTCCTTATAAATATCACGATATGTACATCAGCTATGATTTACAAGCAGTACTGCCCAGTGACGCCCACTAATCATCTCATTAGAGCTGCAAAGCAAGGCGTCGGGAAAACAGGTGCTAACATGCGCTAATGCATGTTAGCACCAACTTGTAAATAGGGCAATCGTTTTAATCTCTGCTTTTTTGGCTTTTAAAGCCAAAAAACAGAGATAAAGCCCTTGTTGATATGCCCCTTCGGATGCTATGGGAGCTCAATCCGTTCCAGCAGCAGTCCTCTCAATGCTGCTTCTCATGAAGTCTTCACAGAGTCAAATAGGGTAAGAAAGAGGTCACAGTGAAGAGTTGTCGAAGAAAAAAGCTCAGTCCAGAAGAAAGGAAGAATGCAAAGTTGTAAGATTAGCTGGTCAGCTTCTGTTGGTCAGTTGGCCTGTGTCATGCTTTTCCTTGGTGGCTTCTCTTGGTCAGTTGTCCTGTGGCATGCTTTACCTTGTTGGCTTCTGTTGGTCAGTGGTCTTGCAGCATGCTTTATCTTGGCAGCTTTTGTTGGTCAGTTGTCCTGCAGCATGCTTTGCCTTGGCAGCTTCTGCTGGTCAGTTGTCCTGCAGCATGCTTCACCATGGTGGTTTGTTTTGGTCAGTTGTCCTGCAGCATGCTTTACCTTGGCAGCTTCAGTTAGTCAGTTGTCGTGCAACATGCTTCACCATGGTAGCTTGTTTTGGTCAGTTGTCCTGCAGCATGCTTTACCTTGGTAGCTGCTGTTGGTCAGTTGTCCTACTGCATGCTGCACCATGGCAGCTTGTTTTGGTCAGTTGAAGTGCAGCATGCTTTGTCATGCTTTACCGTGGCAGGTTCTGTTGGTCAGTGGTCCTGCAGCATGCTTGACCTCAGCAGTTTCTGTTAGTCAGTTGTTGTGCAGCATGCTTTACCTTGGTGGACTGTGTTGTTCATTGGTCCTGCAGCATGCTTTAGCTTGGCAGCTTCTGTTGGTCAGCGGTCCTGCATCATGCTTCACATAGTTTGGGTCTCTTCAGAGTATGATGTTAGCAGCCTGAGGCCGTCACTTTGGATAAACCTTCCAGGAGCCCAGGGTGAAAGTGCCTTAAAAATACATCGGAAAAGGTCCCAATAGGACCCATGAAAGATCCACTCTCTATTAACTCAGCTCCAAAGATGGCCCAATTGGAACTTACTGGATCTGGATTCCTGCACTTGCTGTTTGACAGGTTTTCGATCCCACAGAACAGCACAGGAGGTTTAAGGGTATCTCACACTTATTATTTATCTTCAAGATGATCCCTTTGTGGCCGGGCCCACAGCACAGTGCGTTGGTCAGCTACTGTGTACCAATGCACTACTCCTCACGTGTCGGGCGCCGAGTACTCTCAGCTTAAAAACGCCAGCTCTGCCTGTCCCTGTAGCCCCCTTTGTCGCCCTGGTCTCCGGTGCTGCCAAGCACAGCGCTTAGTGCTTGAGAAAAAGGGCAGCAGGAAGTTGTATTGGGCCTGGTGGTGAACCAAGTGAACGGCTCCTACAGCTCTGGTGCAGAAGGCAGGGAGGATGATGTGCTTAATTTGTAAAAGAATGTGTGCTGGTGCCCCAAGCTCTGCTCAGATGTGGAAGTAAATGTGGGCGCGCCAAATGCGTAGTCTTGATTCCACATCATGCCTCTTTAATCCACTACCAGACACACTACGTCTCTTTACCTCACTGCTGTAGGTTCCTGCTTTCTCCCTATATGGAGGGTTTTCCGTATTTTTCCTCCTCCTTATTTCCCCTTTGTGTGTTTTTCCCTCTCTTGCTCTCAGTGAATGTCCGAGGAGGAAAAACAAGTGCCAGACCCCAAAAAAAGCCAAGCACCTGCTCAAGTTAAGCACTGATTAGCCATAGATTCTTCATCCGCAAATTTGCCAAAAGGTTTATGGACACATCTTGGATTTTTTTTAATAAGGAAAAGTCCTATGCTGGTTAGTCAATTTTTCATGGAGTACGGGGCATGAATATTGAGCTTTCATTTAGCTGGCCTTATTTCCTACAGCACTGTGAAATTTCCATATCTGAAGGAGATTAGCTGAGGGTGTCATGGTTACCATGTCACACTTCTTTTCAACTCTGACATAGCTCCTGACCTTACTTCCTGCCTTAGATATCTCTTTCTCTCTCTCTTGCTCACCCTATCAAATGGCAGGTCCTCCTAATCTGCTTGGTGCTGGTGGTCTACTGCCCTCGGCCCACCCCCGGCCCCATCTATTTCTCACAGACGTTTACTTGCATTTACAGGTTGTTTGTTGGAGAATGTTTTCAAAATTCTATTTCTGAATAATATAAGAAAAATACAAATTACAACTTTAACTTTTTATGCAAGCATCTCCACCGAAGAACTAACTAACTTGGAGCGGTCACGGAAAATGTATGGATCTAATCCATTTCTGACCCAGAATTACATAATGAATCGTTGACCCATTGTTTGTAATGTTCAGGGTGGCAGGACCAAGAAGTCTGGGAGTGTGAACATCTTTCTCCCTTTGAAAGATGCACAGTGGCTGGCAGGAGCAGTTCTCCTGAGGGCACAGAGTTCAGTTACAAAGCAGCAGGCTCTACTGAAACCCTGTGTTTCCAGTGTGACTGTATTAAAGAATCGACCCTTTGCAATAGTTACACATGGGAACCAGGCAGAACATAGAGAGTCCACTGCCAAAAGAGATCAGAAAGAAGATGCAACAAAGGGAAGAAAATCTGGGGGTTCACACTAATTAGTGGAAGTTCCTTCCACTTGAGTAGGTGCCTCTCTGTTTTACTCAGTGCCCCTCCTTCATCTCTGCTTGGAAACTTAGGGGCTCCTGTACAAAGGGTTTTTGCATTCACAAACCCTATGATGTACCAATCGCAAACCCTCTAAATTTGTAAATCAGAGGGTTTGTGAACACTTAAAGTTTTTTTAAATGTACTAAATCCATGGAAAAGATTTTCAGAATCGCTAAATTGGGTCAGGAAACATTTAGGAATCGCTATTAGGAAGAACATTTTAAGTTCCTCCCAAACACAAAGGGGCAGATTTACAAGCCCCTTGCGCGTCTTTTATGGCGCCGTTGCGTCACTTTTGTGACGCAGTGGTGGCGCAAAAGATGCACCAGGGTGCGGGGTATTTACAACGTGACGCACCTAGGAGATGCGTCACGTTGCAAGGCTCTGCGCCAGAAGGAGGCGTTCCTGCACAGGTGGGGCGTTCCAGCGCAGGAACATCTCCTAAAAGTGGCTGAGTGAAATCTACAAGATTTCACTCAGTCACTTTGGGGTCCATGCTGCATCAAAACCCTGCGCCTGCTTGAAGCAGGCGTAAGGATTGACGCAGCATATGAAGGATAGGGCTCCCTAGAGCCTTGCTGGAGCTGCGTCGCGCTTGCGATGCAACTCCAGCAATGCGCCACTTTTACGGCACAGATGCGTCACACATCTGTGCCGTTTTTGCCTCATGGTGCGCCGCATTGTAAATGCGGCGCATCCATTGTGGCGAAGGCATGGCGCACAATAAGTGGCGCATCCCTGCTGATATGCAGGGATGCACCACTTATTGTAAATATGCCCCAAATTCTTTAAGTATGTATTAATGTTTTGCGCCCAAAATGCGGTGGCACAATATTGTGGGCCAGATCTGTAAAACGTTTTTGTATGTACGAATGATCCGATTAGCTAAATGGGGCAATTTGTGAGCACTGAAAAAGTCCTTTGTTATTTACTAAAGCCATTTGCTTTTTTTTACGAAGCAATGAATATCCAGTTGATATTTTAGCAACATTAAATTGCAAAACGTTTTCCGATTTCTTAATAGCGTAAAAAACATTCACAAATTGCAACTAGTCACAGAATGCTCTTTTTGCACCTGCAAATTACCACCAACTCGAAACAGGTGGTATCTCGGTGCAACGTATATAAATAGCCCTAGAATACATCTGCGTTTCCACAAAGACTGTTCTGCATGGGATGGTGAGGAAGATGAAGATACACCTAGTCTACAGAGAAGGAGGAGGAGACAGGAGCACATATTTAAAGTCAGACTTACGGCCTCATTACGATGGCAGTCGACTGCCATTATTTCGGACACGGGCCCATTCGACAAGGAGTCAGCGGTCCCGACAGCCCAATTATGATACGACCACCTTGCAGGCGGTTGTAAACATGCCTTTTTCTATTGCGGCTTGTGCTATGTCCTGGAAAAGGGCCACAGCACAAGCCGCAGTAGAAAAAGGGAGTTTTCAAACATCCATCCATGTCTGAGACCTTGTGGTGCGTGGCACACAGTGCATGGATATTTGAAGGGGCACCAGATGTGCCCCCCGGGCCCCATATTGGAGGCCCACGGGGGCCCTGTTAGGGACACCCAAATTCCCTTTCCATCTGCCTTTACATGGCGGTCGGACTGCCATGTAAACGCAAAGGGAAAAGGACATCCTAATCCCTACGGCGGTACCTCGGCAGGCCCCGCCCACATTGTAGGGATTAGGCTCAGACTGTTGAGGCTGTTGGTGGCGGCGGTCTTTCTCCCCGCCCGAAGCGCTTCGACTACCTGCATCCTAATCCAGTGATCGGACCACTGCCTCAGATGGGTGGACTGCCATCGATGGCCTATCAGTGGCGATCTGCCCAAAATCATAATTAGGCCTTTAATCTTTTTCAGCAGACAGAAAAGGACATCTTTGAAAAATATAGGCTTTGCAGTGCAGTTATATTATATTATATATTATTGCTGAAATTAAACTGACCTATAGAGACACACTCTAAGGAGAAATTCAATTTCCACTTATATGCAGGTATTATGTTCACTGCACCTCTTAGCCTCTGGGAGCTACAAAGGTGTAATTGCTGCTGCAGGTGAGGTATTCCAAAGTGCATTCTAAGGTTTTCACTGAGCAATTCTGGATGCAATGCTTATATCGAATTTCCTTTAACTGCACAGAATCTGCAGCTAACCAAGTTACAATTTCATCAAGTTGCACAATTCCCGCAAGTAAATGTCTGTATTGAGGGAACTCATGTTCTTATATGCCCACCATCGCTCAATGAATATATCTTTTGAAATAGACAGAATATGCATTCACGTAAAATTCTAGCTGTTTGCAATGCGTTTACCTTCATTACAGATATATTTGTGAGATTTCCTGGTAGTACTCATGACTCCTTAACGTTTAGGCATAGTGGGATTTATGCACTCCTCAAAGAGGAGAATTTGGAGATTGATATTTACTTGGTAATGTAACTCATATTTACATAGGCATATGATAGACATGTTCGTAAACTATGTTTGTAATACTCTTTTAACTCTAACATTCTAGGACCTCCTGGATTTTAACCCCCTATCTGAACCCTGTAACACCAAGTATGATTGACTACAATGCTGCCCACAAATCCACACACAGTGTTATTGAAAGGATATTCGGCTGGTTGCAATATCTTTTTCCGCTGCTTTCATAAAAGTGGTATTGCACTGCAAGAGGCAAGACTGTACCAACATGTGCTGTATTGCACTACATAGCTACACAAACACAAATTTAAGAAACTTTACTAAATGAAAATCTATAACAGTGAAACAAATATACAAATTAGTACGGCAAACATGTTTTTATGTTTCTTTCTCCCTCTCTCAACGCTTGATCTGTCTGTGCTTTCAGCTTGATATGTGCCTGTACCTCACTTCCAGTATTTTGTCTGCGAGTGTGATACAGACTCTTTGCTTCTGGTACAGAAATGCTACTGAGCCCTGAGGCCTCTTCGCTTTCACCCCTACATAATACAACTGTTACAGAAATGTCTCAAGTTTGGATATCTTCTAACGCACTGGTTACTTCAAATTCAAAATCAAAACAAGCTTTATTCGATTTTCAGATTAAAATCATAAAAGCGTGATAAAACATACAAAGATCATTTTCTTGTGTTTTTAAAAAGAGCAAAATACATCCATAATATTCAGAATAAGCTTGATGAAACAATTCTTATAAAAACTTCATGATTAAATACATAAAAACTTATATACTTGGGGGTAAAATACAAGGCTCTACATAGTATTTCCGAATTTAATAACAAGTTTAAAAAAACTTGAGACTGCATAAATAACATGATCATCTTCTAACTGTTGCAATTTCACATATGCTAATCTACAAGTGCGAATCCCCCATGTCTCAAGTTTGGATATCTTCTAACGCACTGGTTACTTCAAATTCAAAATCAAAACAAGCTTTATTCGATTTTCAGATTAAAATCATAAAAGCGTGATAAAACATACAAAGATCATTTTCTTGTGTTTTTAAAAAGAGCAAAATACATCCATAATATTCAGAATAAGCTTGATGAAACAATTCTTATAAAAACTTCATGATTAAATACATAAAAACTTATATACTTGAGGGTAAAATACAAGGCTCTACATAGTATTTCCGAATTTAATAACAAGTTTAAAAAAACTTGAGACTGCATAAATAACATGATCATCTTCTAACTGTTGCAATTTCACATATGCTAATCTACAAGTGCGAATCCCCCATGCTTTAAGGACAGGTATCAAAAAGGCCCTTTGTGGTCCCTGGTAGAATTTGCAAAATAACATGCAGTGTATATTTGATTGCTTTGAATTGTCATCGCAAGGGCAAGTTAGATTATCCGTAGACCAATTATTACAGGTGGGGAAGGTAACCAGACGGAAAAAGTACCTAATCTAAGGCGGGTCAGCAATGTGCGGGCATAGGGGCTTACGACCAGGGTGAGATAATGTTGTAAACCCTCACGGTGAGTGATTTCCTGGTATCTGAGAACAGTGTTTTTCTTTTTCTCAAGATTCCATCTGACACTTAGTAGCTGCGCGGAAACCATCTTTTTCAAAGAACCTCTTGATATCCCCTCCATGGTAACTGGGTTCTCAAAGAACTCTGGGTGACCTATCTCCGTGAGAATGTTTCTCACATAAGATAGCCATCTGATGTTTGCCACCCCGTCCAATGCGAGACAATCAGTTATTAATTCTCTGTTTAAAGTAGTCTCCTTGGTGACCCAGACCTTGTGCCACAACAATATGGGGGAGATTCTGATGGTATCACAAATATATGGAATCCCTGCTTCAATGTGTGTCATGTAAGTTGATGTAAATTTAGAGACGCCCAGTAGATGGCAAATGAACTGGTTCTCACCACATTGTAACGACTGAGCATTTTCTATCCCCCATAGCCCTGCACCGTATGTAGCTGTAGCTATACATTTGGCCTTGTAAATGTGTATCAGTTCCTTGAGCGGTTTCCCGCCTACTTTGGCGGAGACATTTTTCAAGGTGCCGATAGTCCGTGTGAAAGCTAATTTTCTGGCAGCAACCGCTGCATGCCAGCTCCCCCTCCTGTCAAAGGTTACTCCCAAATAGCAGAACCTGTCAGTTGTTTCAATTTTTTCACCCTCCAGAAATATTGGGCAAGACATCCTCTTTAACCCTGGGCCACAACACATTGTGTAAGATTTAGAGGTGTTCACTTTTAAACTTCTGTCCCTCATAAGGCTGGAAAATCTGACCACAGCCCGCTGTAATCCTAGCCTGGTCCGTGACATTATTGCCGCGTCATCGGCGTATAATAGTAATGGCACGGGTGTCCCATTTATGGAGGGGTAATCATGTTGTGACTCTCTTAAATATTGTCTGATGGAATTGACATATATAGTAAACAACAGGGGTGCTAGTATGCACCCCTGTCTGACCCCCCTCAAAATGGGAAATTTATCCGAGCACTCTCCCTGGCGTCCAAACCTCACTCTAGCTCCTGCGTCCTTATATAATTCTTTAATGAAGGTTACAATATGACTATCGATGCCCAAGTCTGAAAGGGTTTTCCAGAATAGGTCGTGGTCCACGCAGTCGAAAGCGCAGGTTAAATCCACAAAGGTGATGTAAAATTTTCCGCGCCTGGCTGTATTTGGAAATAAGTAAGGCCAGGTTCAGACACTGTTCCACAGTCCCTTTCCCTGATCTGAAGCCATACTGCAGGTTAGAAATAGCCTGATTTTCCTCCTCCCAGCTGTGGATCCTATTTAAAATTATTCTACCAGCCACTTTCATAAGTGCATCTAGGAGTGATATTGGCCTATAACAAATAGGGTCGTTTCTATTGCCTTTTTTTAAAATTGGCACGACGATAGCGTCAGGCCAAGATGAAACGAACCCACATTGGTTGACCTTATTTAAAACATTCGTGAGCAAGGGGGCCCAGAGATCTATCTCTGCCTTGTAGACATCGATCGGAACGCCATCGGGGCCAGGTGCCTTGCCGGATGAACTTACTTTAATGGCTTTAATGACCTCATGGCAGTTGAAAGTTATGTCTAAGGAGAATGTAGTTGAATGGATAGGATCGCTGGGACTAGATATGATGTCATTAGGAGTGTTCATACTATGCCCACTCGTTGGTCTATCGTAAAGATGTTTAAAATGGGTCACCCAGGTGTTTTTAGGTGTACTTTGCAAGGCCTTTTTTTAAAGTTTAAGTGCCTTGGTGCACTTACTGTCGAACCACCCATGCGCTTTATTTGCGACAGATGTATATTCTCTAAACAATAAATTCTTTACCGCTAATTGGATTTTTGAAAAGGAAGCCATTACTTTAGCTGGTTCCTCGTCGTGTGCCAAACATACCCCGATGTCTTCGAGGGATGACGATATTAATTTTTTCAGGAACCCAGCAGGCTCAACCTTCTCCCATTTAATAACATAGCCGTTTTTAGCGGCCAGATTAATCTTTGGGGTATAAGGGAGATTCCCCTTTGTAATTCGTTTCTCCCCGCTAATTTTTACTGTAAAAGAGATAGGGTAGTGGTCACTGAGTGGGGCCGTACCTGTTTCCCATGTACTCACAAATCCCGCATGATCAGAGGACGGAATTGCTCCCGCGTTTATTATAGGTCGGTTGAAAAGGGACGTTCGGGTTGCATAGCTCATTCACGAAAGACAGATTAAAGTGGAAGGTGATTTCATTAAAGATATTACCTGATTTTGTGTGGGCAAAATGAGTAGGGCTATCTTCCCTATGGTCAGCCAGGCCGCAAAGGCCAGTTGCGTGATGGGGGCAAATAGTGCAAAGAAAATCCCCAACCCAAATGATCACCTTCTCTCCAGGTATTTGGTCTCTTAAAGATGTTAAACTAGTCATGAGATTGTGAATTATAGGCTCTATTGTGTTAGGAGGCACGTTATTATAAAAGTTTACTAAGATGATTTTTATTTTTTGTGATTGGCTCCAACTAAACACCAATACCTGATAAAACGCCGTACTCAGAAACTTGTGAACTATTATGTCCCCTGTCGATGCGACATAAATGCAGAGGCTTCCTTTGTTTCTGCCCTGTACACTAACCAAGGCTGGTGTATGAAAGGTTTGATAACCTATAATATGGCGTTCCTCTGTCGTCCATGTTTCCTGCAAACATATTATGCTATGGTCCGTCACAACATCTAACCATGATTGCTGGGAGACCTTAGTTGACAGACCCGCCACATTCCAAGATAGAAGCCTGTGAGAAAGATCGATCAGCTTGGTGCCTGTGTTCGTTAAGAGAGAGCTATCTCTGATTCTAATTTCCTTTGATGGAACACAGTCCATCGGAGCCAGGGGGGCAGTTAGAGGCTGGCTATCGGCCCCGTGTGGCTTGATGGTTTCTTCCACAGCTATGTCGCTGCGTAAAGCAGTTACATTTAAATCATATTGCTCTTCTATGGTACCGAGGGTGTCTTCCCTCATTTTCTGATGTGGCACTATGGTTAACAGAGTTGTTGATATTTCTGCGTGTTCCCCCGGGGAGTTCCTTGCCTGTCAGTCTAGGTCATCCAGACCCGAGAAAGCATTGTATCGATTCGTTAAGGGAATAGTCCAGTGTGGAGTATATGAAGTAAATGGAGTGAATTGGGCGGGCCGTGAGTTCCCACCCCAGTAGCTATCTGTTTTTTTTGTTAACCTACGACCATGGTGTGTGAGTCTCCATTGATTAGTATTTATATTCTTTGGTGAAAAAGGGGCATGAGTAGAGTGTTTAAAGTTGTTGTGAAAGTCACGTCTACCCCAGGATGTCACCAAAGGTTGTGGATAGAAGTAACTCAAGTTCCTGGTTGATATACCTCTATCTCCCTGCTCTAGGTACCAGTCAGTTATGTGTGTGACCGCCCTTGGATCTCTGAAGTTGATGATTATTACATCCCCAGGTAAATCTTTGGGTCGCTGTCCCACCCAGGCCAATCTTCTCACATGCGCTATCTCTCCGTCGATATTAGGGGGCAGTGGCCTGTTGTTCGTGAGCCAATGTATCACTTTATTCTTTAATTTAAAGTAGCCTTCCTCCTTCCCTTCTAGAAGTTCGGGGACCCCTATGAGAATAATAGCGTATGGAGCCGCCTCAGGTGGTAGATCTATGTGGCGATATATTCTTTTTAAGACTTTCTGTGGGGGATGGGCCTTTTCGATAATTACATCTTTTCCTTTATCATTAGAAGGTGGATGTGAATTGGGGATAGTGTCAGCAGACCCTCTACTCTTTGACTCCTTATCTCCTAAAACCTCTGTTATTGGTTTCTCGGCTCCCATGGGTGCTTTCACGCCCCCTGTGACTGCTTTCTTTGGTTTTGTATGGACTCTCGCACCCCCCATTGGCACTTTCTCAGCAACCTTACTAAACAGCTTGGGGCATGACGGCATGGGTATATCCCCAGTAGGAAGACCGTTTGTATTACTGGGGCTGTGCCCACTATTGATGTTATCCGATACAAGTGTTACTAATTCTTTTAGAAGTTTAGTGTTTGAGGTAGTAATTTCCACTAGGCCACTCAAGTCGCTACCCATCCCCTTTATCCTCTCAGTTAGTGGGAGATTTAGGAACCTAACTAGATGTTCCATATTTTCCAGGGTACATTGCTTTTGGGCTCTCTCTGGGGGGGGGGGGTGATTTAAGCGGGTTAGTCTCGTCCTGAGGTTTTAGGATCTTTGGTGGTTGAATGTTTTTTGCTACTATGTTCTCTCCCACGATTGAGTTTGGAGAGATTCTAGGTGCTTTAGTTCTCCTCCCCGCTGAAATAATCCCCCTCTCTTCCTTTTTAAAGAAGCTCCTGGGGCTGGTTTAGAGGCCGTGACTTTGCACTTGTTCGTTTTGGGAGTGGGCTCTGGCAACTGTAACAGGGAGGACTCCTCCAGGGAAAAATCCACAGAGGGGTCCAAATTAACCACCTCAGCAGGCGTTCTAGTGATTGTATTCTGTCGGGGTGAATTATCTTGAAATAAAAAGGGGATGCCAATGTCTGCGATGGAGATATTTTCATTGCTTAACGTACAATGTGTAGGTGGGGACACCGTTAGCTTTATTGAGCCCAAAGAGGATCGTTTATTTTTCTGAAATTCGAAAGACAGGCGACTCTCAGCCACAGAAATTTTGCGGTCTAAGTTCGAGACCGCCCTTGTCAGGAAGGCATCCAAAGTCCCTCTGACACCTCCCCCCACCGAAATTTTAGATCCTTTACTAGTTTTGGTGGCCATTTCCTATTATATGTACATAGGCTACACCAACAGCTAACCAATAACAGTGACAATTTTCGTTTAAGGGCGAGCGCACATACAACGGAAGGAACAGGTTTTGGAAGTTAATAATAGTTCGGTGTGGGGTCCCCACGGTATAATAGCTAGCAGTGCATAGTCTCTCGTGGTAATAACAATGTGCTTACTGTTATAATGTTCTTTTGGTGGAAGTCTCAAGGGGGGTGGCCCGGCCCAGCCTTCTCCGGTCTACCCTTGGCCCAGACTTCGCCCGGCTGACGCCCGCGCGCGTCCCGCGACGCGGGGTTTGACGCCGCAATTTGAGCGCCTCCTGGCGTGCTTGCCCGGGTCGCGGCTTCCGGCCGCACAGACTGGTGGGAGTTGTAGTTCCCTGCTCCGGCCCCGTCCTCCACACATCGGCCGCACTTAGATTTAGCAAGTGTGCGGCGGCGGGAGGGCGCCGATAATGCAGCAGAGGTTTGAACTTGCTGTCCAACAACAGGTAAGAAGTAGCAAGAAGTTCGGACAGTTTCCTCCCCCTCCACCGGGTTTGACGCCGCAATTTGAGCGCCTCCTGGCGCGCTTGCCCGGGTCGCGGCTTCCGGCCGCACAGACTGGTGGGAGTTGTAGTTCCCTGCTCCGGCCCCGTCCTCCACACAGCGGCCGCACTTAGATTTAGCAAGTGTGCGGCGGCGGGAGGGCACCGATAATGCAGCAGAGGTTTGAACTTGGTGTCCAACAACAGGTAAGAAGTAGCAAGGAGTTCGGACAGTTTCCCCGCTCCACCGGGTTTGACGCCGCAATTTGAGCGCCTCCTGGCGCGCTTGCCCGGGTCGCGGCTTCCGGCCGCACAGACTGGTGGGAGTTGTAGTTCTCTGCTCCGGCCCATCCTCCACACAGCGGCCGCTCTTAGATTTAGCAAGTGTGCGGCGGCGGGAGGGCGCCGATAATGCAGCAGAGGTTTGAACTTGGTGTCCAACAACAGGTAAGAATTAGCAAGGAGTTCGGACAGTTTCCCCCATGTGCAAAATCCCCACTGAGGTGACCAATCTCAACCTGCATGTTGACAGTGCACCTTGGTAAAGCAGCTGTAGCATGTGCCTTGTGAATCTATCTAATCAGCACAGAAGCTGATGATGGTAACATCTGTTTATATTAGCTTGAAATACTGTAAATAAATTTGATATAGCATCTGTAAGTTGCTTGAAATTCACCGAAATAACTTTTTTTCCCTTCTCAACAGTATTATTAAGCTATATTTCATGTTAACTTTATTTACACTCATTGATTTTAACTGTTCATTCACAGATTTCAGATTTTTATTTTGTAGGTGCTTCACTACCAATGCCGTTTTTCCCAAACCACGATTCCGATCATCTAACAACACCTGAACCACTCCATCGTGAAGCACGGTTTCTGCATGAACAAATCATTCTATGCATGTATCTGCCTCTTCTAGCAGGTTGTGTTACATCCATGCCTGTTGATTGTTCTTCTTCCTGCAGAAAATCTGGCAATGGAGAGAC
Source organism: Lissotriton helveticus (assembly GCF_964261635.1). Lineage (NCBI taxonomy): Eukaryota > Metazoa > Chordata > Amphibia > Caudata > Salamandridae > Lissotriton > Lissotriton helveticus. The sequence continues at coordinate 310,569,321 of NC_136061.1, forward strand.
TGCTGCTCTGCATCTGGCAGGCCCAGGTGGTGATGGTGTGGGTTTTGTAACATTATCTTGATCCATATCTGACAGAGTGTCTAGATGTGCCTCATTCAGAATCATCACCTCTGTTTGATGGTATATTAGTGTTTTATATATATATATATATATATATATATATATATATATATATATATATATATATATATATACAAAACGATCAGTCCTAACAAGTAACCAGAGGACACAGAGGGGATGCGTTTGGGAGTTCCTTTAATGACCTTTGCTCGGCATGATGCATTTCGGCTTGTGTCTGCCTTCCTCAGATGCCGCTTGCAAACCAAGGGTCCACTTAGCCTCTTCCCTTGAAATGCTATGGCCCTCCCTTTTGTAGGAGGTCTTCTGGCTCCACTTGATCTGATGCAGCTGCAGTTGGGTGTTGGAGACTGCAACTACCATAGTTACATGTTCCGGTAAGTACCGCTCGTGGGGTCAGGAGTCCGCTCACATGAGCGCTGTTGTGCCTGGCAAGGGAGGGGGCTTGATGTATCTTGATCCATATCTGACAGAGTGTCTAGATGTGCCTCATTCAGAATCATCACCTCTGTTTGATGGTATATTAGTGTTTTTTATATATATATATATATATATATATATATAGAGAGAGAGAGAGAGAGATAGATATATGCTTGATGTTCCGCTCGCAGTTTCAAAATGCAAAAAGACGGACGCAGACCCAGATTCAGGTGCAGATGAGTGTTTATTTCATTATGCCCTGCACCACCGCCATGACGCGTTTCGGGCAACTCAGTGCCCTTGCTCATATATATATATATATATATATATATATATATATATATATATATAAAATTAAGTATACAGAATCTTAATGCTTTTTTGTGAATGGTTTCAATAGTATCTAAAAGTATATAAAATTGTGCATTCTTTTAAAAGTGATAGCTGTATGTACTACAACTCCCATAATGCATAGCAAAGGTTATAGTAAGTATTGAGCAGGAGAGTTTTCCTAAATGCCGAGAGATCTCTATATAAAAGAAGCAAATAAACACTTGGATGATGCATTGTGTTACAAAAAGGTCACGTTTAATGAATTGAATAAAGTTAAGGAATTGGTATTCAAAGAGTTATCCCAATGGAAACGGATGGGCCTCATAAACAAGGAAGAATATAACTTTTTGAAAATAGACCACCTTATCACCCCCACGCTATACTTTATACCTAAGGTGCACAAACAAGTAAATACAGTACCCGGAAGAACAATTATATCAGCGCAAGGGGGTCTTATGGAACCAATTTCCAAATACGTTGACTTATTTATTAGAGACTATGTGGAAAATTTGGAATCATACATAAAGGACACAGGACATCTCTTGACAAGGTTGAATGAACTGGTCTGGTGTGACTCTTATTGTTTTATTGTGATGGATATTTGTGCTCTATATACAAGCATAGATCATGAAAAAGGTCTGACAGGAGTACAATATTATTTATCCAAGCGCAATATTAAATACTATGAACACAACAAAATGATACTGCACATGATCAGGTTATGCTTATACAACAATTTTTTCCTATTCAATACATCTGTATACCAACAGCTACGGGGTGTGGCCATGGGGGCATGCTTCTCCCCCAGTTTCGCATGCTTGCATGTAGGCTGGTGGGAGAAGCATGTCCTGAGGCGCATCTTGTTGGAGTCCTTTCCTGATCAGGTTATTGCCTGGTGGCGTTTTATAGACGATGTCTGTGTAGTTTGGCAGGGCTCTGTTGAATCAGCACAGGCATTTGTGGATACAATCAATACCAATTATATGAATCTCAGTTTCACGGCTAATATCAACAGGGAGAGAGTGGAATTTCTTGATGTGGAGATTTATATTAAAGACAATAAGATCAATACGAAGCTCCACAGAAAAGCTATGGCTGGAAATTCCATCCTCCATGCCAGTAGCACCCACCCAAAACATCTAATAAAAAGTATACCCTATGGGGAATTTTTAAGGATTAAGCATATCTGCAGTAACAGTAATGATTTAAAAATATGTCTAGATGAATCTGTGCAAAGATTTTTAGCCAGAGGTTATAAAATAGAGGACCTCAAGAAATCCGTATCTAAACTTGATACCATAGGGACTGGTCAAACCCCTAATGAGGTCCAATCAGATGCCTCCAGAGGTCTCAACAAGACAGGTCTTTACCAAAAAGCACCCGTTAGGTTAATAACGACATACAATTGTCAACACAAACGTGTTAGACAAATTATAACCAAAAGTTGGCCAATTCTGAAATCAGATATGATTTTAGCTACTGAAATAGGTGACTCTCCTAGTATCACCTATAGGAGAGCCCCATCAATGAGGGATTCTTTGGACAGAGCCATGCCTGAGACCCAGACCAAAACCATAACTAAAAGTGATTGGTTGACCAAGAGAAAAGGATTTGTGAAATGCAGCTCATGTCGAGTGTGTAATTTTGGGAAAAATACAAGGGAGGTCCAGGATGCGTTTTCAACTGATTTATATCAATTGACCAGTCTCTTCAACTGCAAAACGGAGTTTGCGGTCTACGTTTTAGAATGTACCTGCAAACTAAAATATATAGGCAGCACAAAGTTACCTGTGTCTACACGCATTTTACAGCACTTGCGTGCCATTGTTAATTCGGACGCCAGCTACCCTGTGGCCCGCCATTTTAAACTTGTACATAATAATGATCTTAAAGACCTAACTTATTTTGTTTTAGATGCGGTGCCAAAAGAGATCAGGGGTGGTAACAGGGACAAAAAGTTGCACCAGCTGGAAAGCCGATACATTATGCAGTTTGACACTAAAATGCCTAACGGTTTGAATACAGGGGAAGATTTATATACCTCTTTATAACCATCTGAGCTGTTTACTGTTAGCAAGTCTTATTCTGTAACATATTGATTAGCAGCGTCCACTGGGACCAGTGGATGCACAATGAATTTTCTTATCCTAATGTGTGAGTTTTTATGTGATATTTGACATCTATTTTTATTCTGTTGTTTTTACACGTGTTGATGTCATGTCGGTTGAGCTTTCGACTTGTTTTTACTGGATTTTAACTAGTTTTACTCATTAGTTTTACTGGTTTTTATTCGGTGTTTATGAGTGGGAGGTTTACTGATTTGTAGTTTGCACGTGTGGTAACAATAAGATGGATATATAGTATCGGCTTCATAGAAAGATGAATTATTGAATTTTTCCTTACATATTGATTCTTTTATTCTGTATATCCTTGCGTCTTGCACTTTTAGGTATAGAATTACTGTTATGAATTCCTTAAATGAATAATACAATATGAGCCAAAAGGGATGTGAAGAAAAATAAATAATACATTTTCTCTTTGGTTGTCATGTGATTTCATAACAATGCTCATGATTGGTACCTTATCATTTAAGATTAATTTATCTGGTTTTTAATTCTCACTGGTTTCTGGTTTAGCACTAAAACATTATTTCTGTTCCACGCACAAAAATCAGGGGAAAATATGGCAATCACATTTCCAATTATGCTCATGTGAAATAGAGTATAATGGGGACAATTTGGGCACTAGCCCTCCTTTTTGTGCATTGTTTTATGGTTCTTACATATACTTGTGATAGTTTGTTGCATATAGGATATAGAGGCACTGGCCTATGTTTTCTTGCATAATCATTTTACATATAATTCAATACAAGATTATATATATATTTTTTTTCACATCTTTGCACTATGTAGTAGAATGTGAATAGCAAAGTCTTGTTTCCATACCCATGAGAGAGAGGGGGAGGAGCATGCTATGTTGTGGAATGGTACTTAAGCACTTTGGTGGTCACGACATGTCATGTGATCAAGTCCGGGAGCACCGGACGAAACGCGTCATGTCTGCATAAGAAAAATAAAAAAAGCACTTTATTCCTACCTGCCGTGTGATCCGTGTACTGATTTCTGCGTCCTGGTGACGGTGGAGTCGGGAGTTCGTGAGACAATATATATATATATATATATATATATATATATATATATATATATATATATATATATATATATATATATATATATATATATATATATATATATATATATATATATAAATATATATATATATAATTAAGTATACAGAATCTTAATGCTTTTTTGTTAATGTTTTCAATAGTATCTAAAAGTATATAAAATTGTGCATTCTTTCTAAAAGTGTGAGCTGTATGTACTACAACTCCCATAATGCATAGCAAAGGTTATAGTAAGTATTGAGCAGGAGAGTTTTCCTAAATGTGATTTTTTGAAAGTATTACATTTGAAAAATATGTTTTAATTTTATATCTTACCTTTTGAAGTAGCAGGTGGTGCAGAGGTATTATCCATTTCTGAGAGCCCAAACGTGGCTTTCTGGTTCAAAGGTGCTTTTAATAATTTCTTCTAGAGGTGTTGGAGGTGTCTGGATTGAGGGTCTCCCACCTGTTCCACAGTCCTCAGCAAGTTGAGTGGCAAACTTTTCTATAGTACTTGACACAGATCGTACCAACGCATCTTTTTCTCCTCAATGCTACGATGCTTCACCCCAACTCATTCAGTTTGTCTTGAATGTCCTTCCATATTCTGTTTCTGGCAGCAACCTGGAAAGAGCTTGTGCCTAACAGCTCATTAGGATGAAGCACACTCTCTTCACTAAGAGCCTCCATCTCCTTCTCACAAAATTTCATTTTTCTTTTGCACGTACCAGCTTCTATTCTTGTCTCCTGATGGGACATGGTTTGCAAAAGTAACTCCAAAAGGTAGGCCCAAACATCAAAAACACACAACCTGCCTTCTTCTCTCCTTCAGAGAATTGAAGTGATCATATGTGAAAACCCTCAGGGGCATATTCTCAAGGTGCTATCGCAGAGTTAATGGCACTTTATCACAGCCAAAGTCGCGATAAATGCATCACCCCTTTCACAAGCTGGTGCTAACAGCCCATAGAACCAGTTTAACTATGATAGCAGCCGTAAAAAACATTGCCACAGATGACCCCCTCAACTATCGCTAATGAGATGCAGAGTAAGCGTTCCCGGGCAAAAAGCTGCAATAACACCACTCCGGAACATTCTCAACGACCACCCACATCCACGATAAGATCCGAAAACAGGCGATAAGGCGCATTAGCACCAGGTAACTAACACCTGCTCTGACCTGGTGTAAAGTCCGCCAACAGCCTGCACTACAAAAGGGAGCCTAGCCCACAGTCACAACTGAAGAACAACAGATGCCATGGAGCCACTGGACATGCGGGCCGGACACCCAAGAGGGCCACAGCACCCACCGACACAACCCCCAGGACCACCCCCCACTCCTCGGACCAACCTTCCCTCCCCAGACCAACACAGATGCAGCGCAGACAAAGACAGCGACCCTCCGAAAATGCACTAACCTCACAGACCCAACACCAGAGAATGTCATTGCCCACTACATGCTCAAAAGGACACCTTGAGTGCTGGTGCCTGTGATCCTGTGCGCCTACTGCACCCCATGCCGCTGGTCCCCAAAACCGTCTTACCCGCCCAGGCGCACATAGGTCACAATGCCCACCTGCCGACACTGGTGTGTGTCGAAGAGGGCCCACCACGTGCTGGTGCAAGCTCCAGGCTTGAGGCCCACGACCTTGGCAGCCTCCCTGGACCATCACGGCCTCCGGGACACAGGCCCGCAAAATTCCATTCTCGTTGACGTACTCCACCGGCATACATAGCGGACAAGAAGGAAACACAATTGGAACTGAGTCTTGATTACACTATGGCAGGGAACATCATTTAAGGCTGAGTTTAAGTCACTATTCTCCCTTCAACGTGGTGCCACCAAGTCTGTGCATTGCAAAAAACACAGTTGATGGACAGAATGTAGAACAATGTCATACATTCACCCCAGTACAAGGATCTGGGCCTAAATCCATCGTTTTTTTGCACTCCACACCACCCTGGGTTAGACACTGGCTATATGCAAATCAGCTCTGACCCTGTGCCTCATGAGAACAGTCCAGTCCGAACTACCAAGCCATGTCTTTCCCAGACCAGAATCAAGCATCCAAGGACCGGTTTCTGGCTATCAGCCTTCATTCAGCCTGGATAGCTTTACTCCAGTGGTGTGGAGAGCCTGGGACTCACGTCTGAGCATACCCAGCCCACTCGAGGTGAAAATTGCAAAAAACACAGTTGATGGACAGAATGTAGAACAATGTCATACATTCACCCCAGTACAAGGATCTGGGCCTAAATCCATCGTTTTTTTGCACTCCACACCACCCTGGGTTAGACACTGGCTATATGCAAATCAGCTCTGACCCTGTGCCTCATGGGAACAGTCCAGTCCGAACTACCAAGCCATGTCTTTCCCAGACCGGAATCAAGTATCCAAGGACCGGTTTCTGGCTATCAGCCTTCATTCAGCCTGGATAGCTTGACTCCAGTGGTGTGGAGAGCCTGGGTCTTATGTCTGAGCATGCCCAGCCCACTCGGGGTGAAAATTGCAAAAAACACAGTTGATGGACAGAATGTAGAACAATGTCATACATTCATCCCAGTACAAGGATCTGGGCCTAAATCCATCGTTTTTTTGCACTCCACACCACCCTGGGTTAGACACTGGCTATATGCAAATCAGCTCTGACCCTGTGCCTCATGGGAACAGTCCAGTCCGAACTACCAAGCCATGTCTTTCCCAGACCGGAATCAAGCATCCAAGGACCGGTTTCTGGCTATCAGCCTTCATTCAGCCTGGATAGCTTGACTCCAGTGGTGTGGAGAGCCTGGGACTCACGTCTGAGCATACCTAGCCCACTCGGGGTGAAAACTGCAAAAAACACAGTTGATGGACAGAATGTAGAACAATGTCATACATTCATCCCAGTACAAGGATCTGGGCCTAAATCCATCGTTTTTTTGCACTCCACACCACCCTGGGTTAGACACTGGCTATATGCAAATCAGCTCTGACCCTGTGCCTCATGGTAACAGTCCAGTCCGAACTACCAAGCCATGTCTTTCCCAGACCGGAATCAAGCATCCAAGGACCGGTTTCTGGCTATCAGCCTTCATTCAGCCTGGATAGCTTGACTCCAGTGGTGTGGAGAGCCTGGGACTCACGTCTGAGCATACCTAGCCCACTCGGGGTGAAAACTGCAAAAAACACAGTTGATGGACAGAATGTAGAACAATGTCATACATTCATCCCAGTACAAGGATCTGGGCCTAAATCCATCGTTTTTTTGCACTCCACACCACCCTGGGTTAGACACTGGCTATATGCAAATCAGCTCTGACCCTGTGCCTCATGGTAACAGTCCAGTCCGAACTACCAAGCCATGTCTTTCCCAGACAGGAATCAAGCATCCAAGGACCGGTTTCTGGCTATCAGCCTTCATTCAGCCTGGATAGCTTGACTCCAGTGGTGTGGAGAGCCTGGGACTCACGTCTGAGCATACCTAGCCCACTCGGGGTGAAAACTGCAAAAAACACAGTTGATGGACAGAATGTAGAACAATGTCATACATTCATCCCAGTACAAGGATCTGGGCCTAAATCCATCGTTTTTTTGCACTCCACACCACCCTGGGTTAGACACTGGCTATATGCAAATCAGCTCTGACCCTGTGCCTCATGGTAACAGTCCAGTCCGAACTACCAAGCCATGTCTTTCCCAGACCGGAATCAAGCATCCAAGGACCGGTTTCTGGCTATCAGCCTTCATTCAGCCTGGATAGCTTGACTCCAGTGGTGTGGAGAGCCTGGGACTCACGTCTGAGCATACCTAGCCCACTCGGGGTGAAAACTGCAAAAAACACAGTTGATGGACAGAATGTAGAACAATGTCATACATTCATCCCAGTACAAGGATCTGGGCCTAAATCCATTGTTTTTTTGCACTCCACACCACCCTGAGTTAGACACTGGCTATATGCAAATCAGCTCTGACCCTGTGCCTCATGGGAACAGTCCAGTCCGAACTACCAAGCCATGTCTTTCCCAGACAGGAATCAAGCATCCAAGGACCGGTTTCTGGCTATCAGCCTTCATTCAGCCTGGATAGCTTGACTCCAGTGGTGTGGAGAACCTGGGCCTCACGTCTGAGCATACCCAGCCCACTCGGGTGAAAATTGCAAAAAACACAGTTGAAGGACAGAATGTAGAACAATGTCATACATTTACCCCAGTACAAGGATCTGGCCCTAAATCCATCGTTTTTTTGCACTCCACACCACCCTGGGTTAGACATTTGCTATATGCAAATCAGCTCTGACCCTGTGCCTCATGGGAACAATCCAGTCCGAACTACCAAGCCATATCTTTCCCAGACCAGAATCAAGCATCCAAGGACCGGTTTCTGGCTATCAGCCTTCATTCAGCCTGGATAGCTTGACTCCAGTGGTGTGGAGAGCCTGGGACTCACGTCTGAGCATACCCAGCCCACTCGGGGTGAAAAATGCAAAAAACACAGTTGATGGACAGAATGTAGAACAATGTCATACATTCACCCCAGTACAAGGATCTGGGCCTGAATGCATCGTTTTTTTGCACTCCACACCACCCTGGGTTAGACACTGGCTATATGCAAATCAGCTCTGACCCTGTGCCTCATGGGAACAGTCCAGTCCGAACTACCAGGCCATTTCTTTCCCAAACCGGAATCAAGCATCCAAGGACCGGCTTCTGGCTATCAGCCTTCATTCAGCCTGGATAGCTTGACTCCAGTGGTGTGGAGAGCCTGGGACTCACGTCTGAGCATACCCAGCCCATTCGGGGTGAAAATTGCAAAAAAAACAGTTGATGGATAGAATGTAGAACAATGGCATACATTCACCCCAGTACAAGGATCTGGGCCTAAATCCATCGTCCCAGGCTCTCCACACGACTGGAGTCAAGCTATCCAGGCTGATGAAGGCTGATAGCCAGAAACCGGTCCTTGGATGCTTGATTCCGGTCTGGGAGAGACATGGCTTGGTAGTTCGGACTGGACTGTTCCCATGAGGCACAGGGTCAGAGCTGATTTGCATATAGCCAGTGTCTAACCCAGGGTGGTGTGGAGTGCAAAAAACCAATGGATTTAGGCCCAGATCCTTGTACTGGGGTGAATGTATGACATTGTTCTACATTCTGTCCATCAACTGTGTTTTTTGCAATTTTCACCCCGAGTGTGCTGGGGATGCTCAGACGTGAGTCCCAGGCTCTCCACACCACTGGAGTCAAGCTATCCAGGCTGATGAAGGCTGATAGCCAGAAATCGGTTCTTGGATGCTTGATTCCGGTCTGGGAAAGACATGGCTTGGTAGTTCGGACTGGACTGTTCCCATGAGGCACAGGGTCAGAGCTTATTTGCATATAGCCAGTGTCTAACCCAGGGTGGTGTGGAGTGCAAAAAAACGATGCATTCAGGCCCAGATCCTTGTACTGGGGTGAATGTATGACATTGTTCTACATTCTGTCCATCAACTGTGTTTGTTGCAATTTTCACCCCGAGTGTGCTGGGGATGCTCAGACGTGAGTCCCAGGCTCTCCACACCACTGGAGTCAAGCTATCCAGGCTGAAGAAGGCTGATAACCAGAAACCGGTTCTTGGATGCTTGATTCTGGTCTGGGAAAGACATGGCTTGGTAGTTCGGACTGGACTGTTCCCATGAGGCACAGGGTCAGAGCTGCTTTGCATATAGCCAGTGTCTAACCCAGGGTGGTGTGGAGTGCAAAAAAACGATGGATTTAGGCCCAGATCCTTGTACTGGGGTGAATGTATGACATTGTGCTACATTCTGTCCATCAACTGTGTTTTTTGCAATTTTCACCCCGAGTGGGCTAGGTATGCTCAGACGTGAGTCCCAGGCTCTCCACACCACTGGAGTCAAGCTATCCAGGCTGATGAAGGCTGATAGCCAGAAACCGGTCCTTGGATGCTTGATTCCGGTCTGGGAAAGACATGGCTTGGTAGTTCGGACTGGACTGTTCCCATGAGGTACAGGGTCAGAGCTGATTTGCATATAGCCAGTGTCTAACCCAGGGTGGTGTGGAGTGCAAAAAAACGATAGATTTAGGCCCAGATCCTTGTACTGGGGTGAATGTATGACATTGTTCTACATTCTGTCCATCAACTGTGTTTTTTGCAATTTTCACCCCAAGTGTGCTGGGGATGCTCAGACGTGAGTCCCAGGCTCTCCACACCACTGGAGTCAAGCTATCTAGACTGATGAAGGCTGATAGCCAGAAACCGGTTCTTGGATGCTTGATTCCGGTCTGGGAAAGACATGGCTTGGTAGTTCGGACTGGACTGTTCCCATGAGGTACAGGGTTAGAGCTGATTTGCATATAGCCAGTGTCTAACCCAGGGTGGTGTGGAGTGCAAAAAAACGATGGATTTAGGCCCAGATCCTTGTACTGGGGTGAATGTATGACATTGTTCTACATTCTGTCCATCAACTGTGTTTTTTGCAATTTTCACCCCGAGTGTGCTGGGGATGCTCAGACGTGAGTCCCAGGCTCTCCACACCACTGGAGTCAAGCTGTCCAGACTGGTGAAGGCTGATAGCCAGAAACCGGTGCTTGGATGCTTGATTTCGATCTGGGAAAGACATGGCTTGGTAGTTCGGACTGGACTGTTCCCATGAGGCACAGGGTCAGAGCTAATTTGCATATAGCCAGTGTCTAACCCAGGGTGGTGTGGAGTGCAAAAAAACGATGGATTTAGGCCCAGATCCTTGTACTGCGGTGAATGTATGACACTGTTCTACATTCTGTCCATCAACTGTGTTTTTTGCAATTTTCACCCCGAGTGGGATAGGTATGCTCAGACGTGAGTCCCAGGCTCTCCACACCACTGGAGTCAAGCTATCCAAGCTGATGGAGGCTGATAGCCAGAAACCGGTCCTTGGATGCTTGATTCCGGTCTGGGAAAGACATGGCTTGGTAGTTCGGACTGGACTGTTCCCATGAGGTACAGGGTCAGAGCTGATTTGCATATAGCCAGTGTCTAACCCAGGGTGGTGTGGAGTGCAAAAAAACGATAGATTTAGGCCCAGATCCTTGTACTGGGGTGAATGTATGACATTGTTCTACATTCTGTCCATCAACTGTGTTTTTTGCAATTTTCACCCCAAGTGTGCTGGGGATGCTCAGACGTGAGTCCCAGGCTCTCCACACCACTGGAGTCAAGCTATCCAGGCTGATGAAGGCTGATAGCCAGAAACCGGTTCTTGGATGCTTGATTCCGGTCTGGGAAAGACATGGCTTGGTAGTTCGGACTGGACTGTTCCCATGAGGTACAGGGTTAGAGCTGATTTGCATATAGCCAGTGTCTAACCCAGGGTGGTGTGGAGTGCAAAAAAACGATGGATTTAGGCCCAGATCCTTGTACTGGGGTGAATGTATGACATTGTTCTACATTCTGTCCATCAACTGTGTTTTTTGCAATTTTCACCCCGAGTGTGCTGGGGATGCTCAGACGTGAGTCCCAGGCTCTCCACACCACTGGAGTCAAGCTATCCAGACTGGAGAAGGCTGATAGCCAGAAACCGGTGCTTGGATGCTTGATTTCGATCTGGGAAAGACATTGCTTGGTAGTTTGGACTGGACTGTTCCCATGAGGCACAGGGTCAGAGCTAATTTGCATATAGCCAGTGTCTAACCCAGGGTGGTGTGGAGTGCAAAAAAACGATGGATTTAGGCCCAGATCCTTGTACTGCGGTGAATGTATGACACTGTTCTACATTCTGTTCATCAACTGTGTTTTTTGCAATTTTCACCCCGAGGATGCTGGGGATGTTCAGACGTGAGTCCCAGGCTCTCCACACCACTGGAGTCAAGCTATCCAGGCTGATGAAGGCTAATAGCCAGAAACCGGTGCTTGGATGCTTGATTTCGATCTGGGAAAGACATGGCTTGGTAGTTCGGACTGGACTGTTCCCATGAGGCACAGGGTCAGAGCTGATTTGCATATAGCCAGTGTCTAACCCAGGGTGGTGTGGAGTGCAAAAAAACGATGGATTTAGGCCCAGATCCTTGTACTGGGGTGAATGTATGACATTGTTTTACATTCTGTCCATCAACTGTGTTTTTTGCAATTTTCACACCGAGTGGGCTAGGTATGCTCAGACGTGAGTCCCAGGCTCTCCACACCACTGGAGTCAAGCTATCCAGGCTGATGAAGGCTGATAGCCAGAAACCGGTCCTTGGATGCTTGATTCCGGTCTGGGAAAGACATGGCTTGGTAGTTTGGACTGGACTGTTCCCATGAGGTACAGGGTCAGAGCTGATTTGCATATAGCCAGTGTCTAACCCAGGGTGGTGTGGAGTGCAAAAAAACGATGGATTTAGGCCCAGATCCTTGTACTGGGGTGAATGTATGACATTGTTCTACATTCTGTCCATCAACTGTGTTTTTTGCAATTTTCACCCCAAGTGTGCTGGGGATGCTCAGACGTGAGTCCAAGGCTCTCCACACCACTGGAGTCAAGCTATCCAGGCTGATGAAGGCTGAAAGCCAGAAACCGGTTCTTGGATGCTTGATTCCGGTCTGGGAAAGACATGGCTTGGTAGTTCGGACTGGACTGTTCCCATGAGGTACAGGGTCAGAGCTGATTTGCATATAGCCAGTGTCTAACCCAGGGTGGTGAGGAGTGCAAAAAAACGATGGATTTACTCCCAGATCCTTGTACTGGGGTGAATGTATGACATTGTTCTACATTCTGTCCATCAACTGTGTTTTTTGCAATTTTCACCCCGAGTGTGCTGGGGATGCTCAGACGTGAGTCCCAGGCTCTCCACACCACTGGAGTCAAGCTATCCAGACTGGTGAAGGCTGATAGCCAGAAACCGGTGCTTGGATGCTTGATTCCGGTCTGGGAAAGACATGGCTTGGTAGTTCGGACTGGACTGTTCCCATGAGGCACAGGGTCAGAGCTAATTTGCATATAGCCAGTGTCTAACCCAGGGTGGTGTGGAGTGCAAAAAAACGATGGATTTAGGCCCAGATCCTTGTACTGGGGTGAATGTATGACACTGTTCTACATTCTGTCCATCAACTGTGTTTTTTGCAATTTTCACCCCGAGGATGCTGGGGATGTTCAGACGTGAGTCCCAGGCTCTCCACACCACTGGAGTCAAGCTATCCAGGCTGATGAAGGCTGATAGCCAGAAACCGGTCCTTGGATGCTTGATTCCGGTCTGGGAAAGACATGGCTTGGTAGTTCGGACTGGACTGTTCCCATGAGGCACAGGGTCAGAGTTGATTTGCATATAGCCAGTGTCTAACCCAGGGTGGTGTGGAGTGCAAAAAAACGATGGATTTAGGCCCAGATCCTTGTACTGGGGTCAATGTATGACATTGTTCTACATTCTGTCCATCAACTGTGTTTTTTGCAATTTTCACCCCGAGTGTGCTGGGGATGCTCAGACGTGAGTCCCAGGCTCTCCACACCACTGGAGTCAAGCTATCCAGGCTGATGAAGGCTGATAGCCAGAAACCGGTCCTTGGATGCTTGATTCCGGTCTGGCAAAGACATGGCTTGGTAGTTCGGACTGGACTGTTCCCATGAGGCACAGGGTCAGAGCTGATTTGCATATAGCCAGTGTCTAACTCAGGGTGGTGTGGAGTGCAAACAAACGATGGATTTAGGCCCAGATCCTTGTACTGGGGTGAATGTATGACATTGTTCTACATTCTGTCCATCAACTGTGTTTTTTGCAATTTTCACCCCGAGTGTGCTGGGGATGCTCAGACGTGAGTCCCAGGCTCTCCACACCACTGGAGTCAAGCTATCCAGGCTGATGAAGGCTGATAGCCAGAAACCGGTCCTTGGATGCTTGATTCCGGTCTGGGAAAGACATGGCTTGGTAGTTCGGACTGGACTGTTCCCATGAGGTACAGGGTCAGAGCTGATTTGCATAGAGCCAGTGTCTAACCCAGGGTGGTGTGGAGTGCAAAAAACCGATGGATTTAGGCCCAGATTCTTGTACTGGGGTGAATGTATGACATTGTTCTACATTCTGTCCATCAACTGTGTTTTTTGCAATTTTCACCCCGAGTGTGCTGGGGATGCTCAGACGTGAGTCCCAGGCTCTCCACACCACTGGAGTCAAGCTATCCAGGCTGATGAAGGCTGATAGCCAGAAACCGGTCCTTGGATGCTTGATTCCGGTCTGGGAAAGACATGGCTTGGTAGTTCGGACTGGACGGTTCCCATGAGGCACAGGGTCAGAGCTGATTTGCATATAGCCAATGTCTAACCCAGGGTGGTGTGGAGTGCAAAAAAACGATGGATTTAGGCCCAGATCCTTGTACTGGGGTGAATGTATGACATTGTTCTACATTCTGTCCATCAACTGTGTTTTTTGCAATTTTCACCCCGAGTGTGCTGGGGATGCTCAGACGTGAGTCCCAGGCTCTCCACACCACTGGAGTCAAGCTATCCAGGCTGATGAAGGCTGATAGCCAGAAACCGGTCCTTGGATGCTTGATTCCAGCCTGGGAAAAACATGGCTTGGTAGTTCGGACTGGACTGTTCCCATGAGGCACAGGGTCAGAGCTGTTTTGCATATAGCCAGTGTCTAACCCAGGGTGGTGTGGAGTGCAAAAAAACGATGGATTTAGGCCCAGATCCTTGTACTGGGGTGAATGTATGACATTGTTCTACATTCTGTCCATCAACTGTGTTTTTTGCAATTGTCACCCCGAGTGTGCTGGGGATGCTCAGACGTGAGTCCCAGGCTCTCCACACCACTGGAGTCAAGCTATCCAGGCTGATGAAGGCTGATAGCCAGAAACCGGTCCTTGGATGCTTGATTCCGGTCTGGGAAAGACATGGCTTGGTAGTTTGGACTGGACTGTTCCCATGAGGCACAGGGTCAGAGCTGATTTTCATATAGCCAGTGTCTAACTCAGGGTGGTGTGGAGTGCAAAAAAAAGATGGATTTAGGCCCAGATCGTTGTACTGGGGTGAATGTATGACATTGTTCTACATTCTGTCCATCAACTGTGTTTTTTGCAATTTTCATCCCGAGTATGCTGGGGATGCTCAGACGTGAGTCCCAGGCTCTCCACACCACTGGAGTCAAGCTATCCAGGCTGATGAAGGCTGATAGCCAGAAACCGGTTCTTGGATGCTTGATTCCGGTCTGGGAAAGACATGGCTTGGTAGTTCGGACTGGACTGTTCCCATGAGGCACAGGGTCAGAGCTGATTTGCATATAGCCAGTGTCTAACCCAGGGTGGTGTGGAGTGCAAAAAAACGATGGATTCAGGCCCAGATTCTTGTACTGGGGTGAATGTATGACATTGTTCTACATTGTGTCCATCAACTGTGTTTTTTGCAATTTTCACCCCGAGTGTGCTGGGGATGCTCAGACGTGAGTCCCAGGCTCTCCACACCACTGGAGTCAAGCTATCCAGGCTGATGAAGGCTGATAGCCAGAAACCGGTCCTTGGATGCTTGATTCCGGTCTGGGAAAGACATGGCTTGGTAGTTCGGACTGGACTGTTCCCATGAGGCACAGGGTCAGAGCTGATTTGCTTATAGCCAGTGTTTAACCCAGGGTGGTGTGGAGTGCAAAAAAACGATGGATTTAGGCCCAGATCCTTGTACTGGGGTGAATGTATGACACTGTTCTACATTCTGTCCATCAACTGTGTTTTTTGCAATTTTCCCCCCGAGTGTGCTGGGGATGCTCAGACGTGAGTCCCAGGCTCTCCACACCACTGGAGTCAAGCTATCCAGGCTGATGAAGGCTGATAGCCAGAAACCGGTCCTTGGATGCTTGATTCCGGTCTGGGAAAGACATGGCTTGGTAGTTCGGACTGGACTGTGCCCATGAGGTACAGGGTCAGAGCTGATTTGCATATAGCCAGTGTCTAACCCAGGGTGGTGTGGAGTGCAAAAAAAACGATGGATTTAGGCCCAGATCCTTGTACTGGGGTGAATGTATGACATTGTTCTACATTCTGTCCATCAACTGTGTTTTTTGCAATTTTCACCCCGAGTGTGCTGGGGATACTCAGACGTGAGTCGCATGCTCTCCACACCACTGGAGTCAAGCTATCCAGGCTGATGAAGGCTGATAGCCAGAAACCGGTCCTTGGATGCTTGATTCCGGCCTGGGAAAGACATGGCTTGGTAGTTCGGACTGGACTGTTCCCATGAGGCACAGGGTCAGAGCTGTTTTGCATATAGCCAGTGTCTAACCCAGGGTGGTGTGGAGTGCGAAAAAACGATGGATTGAGGCCCAGATCCTTGTACTGGGGTGAATGTATGACATTGTTCTACATTCTGTCCATCAACTGTGTTTTTTGCAATTGTCACCCTGAGTGTGCTGGGGATGCTCAGACGTGAGTCCCAGGCTCTCCACACCACTGGAGTCAAGCTATCCAGGCTGATGAAGGCTGATAGCCAGAAACCGGTCCTTGATGCTTGATTCTGGTCTGGGAAAGACATGGCTTGGTAGTTCGGACTGGACTGTTCCCATGAGGCACAGGGTCAGAGATGATTTGCATATAGCCAGTGTCTAACTCAGGGTGGTGTGGAGTCCAAAAAAACGATGGATTTAGGCCCAGGTCCTTGTACTTGGGTGAATGTATGACATTGTTCTACATTCTGTCCATCAACTGTGTTTTTTGCAATTTTCACACCCAGTCTGCGCATAGCATCACAACCACACGTGTCTGTGGGCCCACGCGGACTACTACCCTTGGCCTACGCTGCGCACGAGTAGGTCACACATTTGGAACTGAGTCTTGATATCCTGGTGGGTGAGTTGGTCATATGTACATGGGACGTTTGATGTCCCTATACTCCCTTCGATGTGTGCCACCAGGTTGTAGTAGTACATCACAGTCGCAAGATTCAGTGGGCCCACGGATACTACTCCCAGACCACACTAAGCTCGAGTAGGTCACACATTTGGAACTGAGTCTTGATCATGCAATGGCCAAGTACACATGGCAATGCAGACTTTACATCACTGTACCCCCTTCCATGTGGTGACATTAAGTCTATGTATTTTTTTTTTTTAAATCTCTTTATTCGCATCAGGTTGGTACATAGGAGCGAACAGTCACTTAGCGTGCAGAGAAAATCAGCGACAGTATTAACAGGAATGCAAAATGAAACATGGTTAGATGTGACCAACAATATGATGAGCGGAGCAACACATTCTAGAAACTCAATTTTTCCGTTTTCTAGTTTGACAATAATACGTACAAGTATACAGGCGATGCAAAGAGATAAATAAAATGCAAAAAAAACATCAACTAGAGAGATGTCTACAAGGGAGAGAGAGCGGACAACAACACATCGGTCATGACAAGGTGGTAATAACGGCTGCATGGGTGACCATAGGATGTCGGGGTAACCAAGAAGTGAGTGTAAGCAGAACAGGCACGGCAAACAGTAGCCAATTTCAGCACAGTAGACAATGCAGGCCAGCCGGGGGAAGAACAGCTAACCCACCCCCTCCGGCACCAGAGAGCTCGCCGCCTGGGACTGTGCCGCCTGTGTTAGCTTGCTAATGTACTGTCTGTAGGGGCCCCAGATGTCGACTGGGCGCGAGGCGGTTGGGAGCTGTGCGGAGTATTCCACATTGTTTATGTTACACTGGGCCAGACTGCGGAGCCATGTCTTCGAGGTGGGAATGCGCTTAGAACCCCAGAGCATAGCAATTTCCCTTTTTGCAAGCAGAAAACCAATGGCAGCCAGTTTCCTCGTGGTGCTGGGAAATTCAACAACATACCCCATCAATGCAATCTCGGGCAGGGGACTCAGGACACAATCTAAAATGTTACCCAGTATGTGGTGTACCTGCAACCAGTAGTCCTGCAGTTTGGGACACGTCCATGCAAGGTGGGCAAAGTCAGCGTGTGGGGCATTGCATTTGGGACAGTGATGCGGCCTTGACGGGTCAAGTCTGTGAGCCAAGGCAGGTGTGAAGTACAGCCTCCGCTCATTAAGTCTATGTATAGCATCCCAACCACACGTTTCTGTGTCCTCTTGCTAGAAACGCCTACTGCCTATACTGGGGTCGAGTTGGTTGCACAATTGAAACTGAGCATCGATTTTTCAATGGCAGAGTACATATTGCAGGCAAGGAGAGGTGTAAGAGGATGACGCATTGCAGTCAGGAGAAAAAAAGGATAATCTTTATGGAGGTGATCGAACACTACTGACAACTGCCCTGGAGCCAACAACACGTGGCTGTGGGCCACTGCTGACCGCTGCCTCCGGCCTACACTGCAGTCCAGTACATCACAGAGTCTTGATTTAGCAATGATGGTGTTCATATCAGTGTACCGGCATCATCACAGACTGAATCCCCTCTCAGCCCCGGTGCCAATAAGTCTGTTTCCCGACATTCATGGACACTCACTGGTCGTACATTGGTGGCATCTGAGTCTATGGACTAAGGGGGTAGTTTTCATCCTCATGCAGCTGATCCCGAATTGGTTCTGGCAACAAGGCTGGTGCTTTCCACTCCACCATTTGTTACTTCTGGATAACATCAGACCTTCCGCTTCATGCCCTGGAGGACACCTTCCACTGTCCACTGCAACCCTCCGCAACATTCACCTTCGACATTGATGAGGACCCGCCCAGTCTGCGTGGCCCTACCTCAGTGCACCACAAGTCACTGTCCCGTGGCAGGGTGCCTGTGAATCCTAGGCCACTAACTCTGTGCTGGTCAGGTCCAGGACCCCTTCTTCTGAGATATTGGATGACCCCTGAGGCAATGGCCTTGTGGTCATCAGCGCCATGTGTCTGTAGTCCCGCGCTGTCCGCTGACTCTGGCCTCAACAGCGGCCCACCAGGGCTCACACATCAAATCGAGTCCTGACCGACCCAGACGTGGCATCACCGCAGGAGGCACACACCACCACCGCCAGGACCAATTCTAACTGCCAGTGTCGAAACGGTCATACTGGCAGACTGACGGAGTTGCTCGCACCTGCAGTGGATACCATCTTCTGCCTGATCCCCTGCTCAGCACTCCAGGTGCCACTAACTCAGTGCACCACAAATCATTGTCCATAACTGTTTCGATATGTGCTGTGGAGAGCTCACGCAGCAATGTCATCTCAGGCAGTGTGGGAGACCTGGGACAACGATGAATTCGATGATGCAGGCGTGACACCCCCCACTGCATCTGCATCAGGAATGTCCAGAAGGGACACAATCCTAGACATTCTCTTCACATGGACGCGCTCAGTTCTAGTGCACTAAAACTCATGGACACTTCCGTTTGTATGTTGGTTGACCTCTGTACTTGCTCCGGCTCCCTCCATGTTGCTCAGCAGTTGACTCTGTTATGCAGGTGTTTTCATTTTCTGTTTCACTGGTGTCCACTGTTCAAGTTGTTGCCAGCACCAAGCACTCCGTGCGGGCTGGCTTTCACTCACCCCACACACATCCAGCACAGGCGTCGCTATACATGTGGCCCTGCCAATAAAGGGGCCGGGCGCACGAGCCTGTAGCCTGTCCCACCAACTATATAAGTGTGTCCCAGTGGTCTTGTTGTATGCATGAGGGCCCTGGGCTCTGCAACATTACATTGTGCAGTGTACAGCGGGTGCAGACATGTCACCGCAGGCAGCGGGTTGGAGCTTGGACATGTAGTTTTGTCGTCACCCACTCAATTTGTAAGGGGAGTAGTCTGGACTGTCGTAATCAGAGCCACGTGGGTGTGTGACTGCTATTTGCGTGCCCCTGGGCGTGGTTCTTTACTGTGAATGTGCATCTGCATGTGTCTCTACCGCAATGTGGGTCTCCTTTGTGGGATAAAGGTGGTCCCTGACGGATAATAGACACCCACGTATGTTATCTAGTTTGCCTTCCATGGGTTCGGATCCCACCCGCACCTGTTGGGCCACCTCCTTTTGGCGTTATGACACCTGGCATTGGGGTGCCATGTGTGGGTGGGTGAAATGTCGTGAGCCTGCTGTGCTTACAGGTGCTTCCTGCTGTGTGGTCTTTTGCAGGATCTGTGTTCTCCTCTGAGTAGCTTGGCTGCCCTGGTCCTGGTGGTGGGATTTCCATGGACTGTTGTAGGGCATCGATGTCGAAATTGTGTGGTGGGCCTCTCTGGCATCACTGATGTGTGGTCTTCTGTGCTCTGCACCGGGTGTTGTGTGTCCCTCTGCAATTTGATGGGGAGATGCATGTTGACATTGTGTTCACATGTATGTTGGCACATTGTCCTTGTTTACATGCAGACTGTATGACAATGTACATTGTGACTGTTTTGGTGGTGCAGGATTTAGATGCCGGACTGTGTACTTTTGGACTATATGATGAATGTGAGGTTGTACACGTACATTTCCATTTCACAGCTTCCAGCTCTGTCAGATGTAGTGGGCCTGTTTCTGCTCGTGTGTGGACCCAGTTGTGTCCTCTGTTATGCAGAGTCGTGTTTGCGCATTATACCAAATGGTCATCAATGTGGGTGTGCAGCTCTTGCTATGTGTGTGTGCTGGGGTGTGCTACGGGAACATGGACATGATCCTGGGTCATTGTGGGTGTGCAGCGTGCTAGACCTCTTTGTGCATGTTTGCCATTGTTCCCATCTCCCCCAGTCCCTGGTCGTTACTCACCCTGTTGATGATGTGTCAAGTCCTCTTGAGCCGTGTCTATACTCCCGACTTCTTGCACCATCTCCACACTCGTGACTGTGGCCTAGGTTTCCTCCAGCTACTCCCGTGGTGCAGGACTCCCACCTCATGTCGCCGTTACAGCCTTACTGTTGGCAGCGGGTTTGTGTCTGGTTTAGGTTGTCACATCATGCCAGTGCCTCTTGGCCTCCTCGATTGGCCTCCTCGACACTCCGACTGCATTCATGGTTGTCTAATTGTGGGTCAGTTGATGGTAGTGTTCTGTCACCTCTGTGACGCTGATCCGGTTTTCCTGCGGACTGCACCCTGTCTTCCTCTCCCTCTTCTCCCTAGCCTTGCCCGACCCCGTTGTTCCTTGCTGGTGGTCTGTGGGGGTTGTGGGGTTCTCGTCGGCCTCTGCAGTAGGTCAGGGTGCATCCACGTTGCTACGCACTTTAGATTATTTCTGGTGTATTGTATTTGTAGCTTTTATAGTGCATTTTTCCGCCAGATGCTTGGGATTTGCTGGTTTTCGCTGCTTTTTGCACCACGATTGGCATAATCACAGTATTTTTTGCATTCACGTTTTGCATTTTTTTGGCTTGGCTTTGATTTTTATGTGGATATTTGATGTGTTATCTGGAGGCTATCACATGGTACCACCATGTTGAGAATGCTTGGTTAACACGGCGTAATTTTCCCAGGATAGACTCCGATGTTGGAAGTTGCGCTAAGTAACTTTTGCGATGGTTATCACACGTTCTTGTGAATATGCCCCTCAGTGTACCGAAAATCAGGGCCCCCGAAAATAAATAGGGCAGGAAAAAAGCAACAATTGTATATAAACCCCCTTGGCAACTTGCGCGAAAACACTTCCACTCAGGTCATCAAGGTGTTCCCTAAAGGGACATTCGCAATTTAGGAATACCGACCTGATGAGACAGCTCTAAGCCCTTTTCTCTCCTTTGTGGAGGGCCACAGGGCTCTTCGCTCAGCCCCACATTATTTAACGTATATGTTGCTCCCCTGGCAGCTCTGATCAGATCCTTTGGTTTCCAGTTAACCTCCTATGCTGACAACACACAAATTGTGTTGTCAATTCAAAAAGGGTCCGAGACTGGTTCAAAATGTCATAATTGTATGCAGGCGATTTCAGGATGGTTGGCATCAAGCTGCCTTAAACTTAATGCAGGGAAAACTGAGGTCATCCTATTCGGGAACACCGCCAACCTTTGGACACCTGATTGGTGGCCAAATACAATGGGCATGTCTCCAGTCCCAGTGAAAAGGGCGAAAAATCTTGGAGTGACCCTGGATTCGAAACTTTCCTATGGAGATCAGATTAGCAGGGTCGTCTTTTCCTGCTTTTTTATTCTCAGAATCCTGCGTAAAATCAAATTCCTCCTCCCGTAAGACAGCCTCTCTCACGGCTGGATTACTGTAATAGTCTCTATATTAACATCCAGAAGAGACATTTGGTCAGACTCCAGATCGTGTAGAATGCGGCAGCCAGGATGCTTACAGGTACACCTAAGTTTGTCTCGGTGAGGGCAGGACTCAGAACCCTTCATTGGCTCCCTGTTGAACTACGGATTCAGTTTAAGGCCATGTGTATAGTCTTTAAAGCCCTTAATGGCATCGGCCCTAACTTCCTGAAACAGTCAATACAGTGGTATGTTCCGGGAAGAGCCTTATGCTCCGAATCTATGACAGAATATCGAGAATGCAAATATCGACAGACAAAATATCGGCGCTGGAATATCGGAGGCAAGTATATCGACACCCTATCTACAACATGGTAAGTACAAAAATATCGAAAATAAAATATCGATGTTAAAAATATCGTAATTAAAAATATCGTTTTTTTTTCAGTAAAAAAAAAAGTTAAATTAAATAAATAATACTTATATATAATTTAAACTTATTTTAAAATTTGTTATAATGTTTAAAATGAATAAATAAAACATATTTAATATTAAACATTTAATTAAAATTAAACATACAATATATAATATATACTTAATTAATATATATATATTTATTAAATTAATTAAAAATATTAACAAATAATATAAATTAAAAATACATCAACACTCATAAAATAATAACATAAATAATAATAAATAATTATATTTAATAAATAACAACAATATACTTTTAATATTTTTAAAATTAATTAAATACAACATTATGTAACATATTAAATACATAAATAAATATAAATAATATTGGATAGCGTAAGGGTAAAAATTACTATTCAAATTCTAAAGAGTGCAACAGTAGGGAAAGCGTTGGATAGCGTACGTGTAAAAATTACTATTCCCACTCCAGAGAGTGCAACAGTAGGGAAAGTGTAGGATAGCGTAGGGGTAAAATTACTATTCCAACTCCAAAGAGTGGAACAGTAGGGAAAGAGTTGGATAGCGTAGGGGGAAAAATTACTATTCCCACTCCAGAGAGTGCAACAGTAGGGAAAGTGTTGGATAGCGGGTGGGTAAAAATTACTATTCCCACTCCAGTGGGTGCAACAGTGGTGAAAGCGTTGGATAGCGTAGGGGTAAAATTACTATTCCAACTCCAAAGAGTGCAACAGTAGGGAAAGAGTTGGATAGCGTAGGGGAAAAATTACTATTCCCACTCCAGAGAGTGCAACAGTAGGGAAAGCGTTGGATAGCGGGTGGGTAAAAATTACTATTCCCACTCCAGTGGGTGCAACAGTAGGGAAAGCGTTGGATAGCATAGGGGTAAAATTACTATTCTAACTCCAAAGAGTGCAACAGTAGGGAAAGAGTTGGATAGCGTAGGGGGAAAACTTACTATTCCCACTCCAGAGAGTGCAACAGTAGGGAAAGCGTAGGATAGCAAGTGGGTAAAAATTACTATTCCCACTCCAGTGAGTGCAAAAGTAGGGAAAACGTTGGATAGCGGGTGGGTAAAAATTACTATTCCCACTCCAGTGGGTGCAACAGTAGGGAAAACGTTGGATAGCGTAGGGGTAAAATTACTATTCCAACTCCAAAAAGTGCAACAGTAGGGAAAGAGTTGGATAGCGTAGGGGGAAACATTACTATTCCCACTCCAGAGAGTGCAACAGTAGGGAAAGCGTTGGATAGCGGGTGTGTAAAAATCACTATTCCCACTCCAGAGAGTGCTACAGTAGGGAAAGCGTGGGATAGCGGGTGGGTAAAAATTACTACTTCCACTCCAGTGAGTGCAACAGTAGGGAAAACGTTGGATAGCGGGTGGGTAAAAATTACTATTTCCACTCCAGAGAGTGCAACTGTAGGGAAAACGTTGGATAGCAGGTGGGTAAAAATAACTATTCCCACTCCAGAGGGTGCAACACCAGGGAAAGCGTTTAATAGCGTAGATTTTTATTTTAACATACTTATAAATCATTCTTATATTTGAAATAATGTATAAATCCATTTTTAAATACATCAACATCAATAAAATACAATTACTAATTAATAAAACCAATGAAATTAAAAAAAATTAATTGTCAATAAATTAACAACAAACCCCATTAAATAATAATAGTTAAATATTACTCACCAAATAATGAAAATAATAAAAATAACTAGTTATCATAAAAAATTTTTTTTAATTTAAATTACTATTAAAATTTAAGAAACAATATACAAAATATTTAAAAAAATTAAAAAGTTTACCAATTAATTAATGATTTTTTCTAGTTATTAAAAAATAATTATGATTTGAAAATATTAATTCCCAATTAAATACTTTTTTTATTTTTAAAAATAATTATTTGCCAAGTAATAATTAATTAATACATTAATTATCAGTAAAAAATTTGTTTACATAATTAAATATTTACAATTAAATTACTTCCCACCCAATACCCCTATAAAACCACAACACGCTCCAATACTAAAACATCACATTTAATAAAAATTAACAATAATTACCAATTAAATAATTAATTTATCAATTAAAATAATTAATTTCCAAATAATAAATTATTACTAAATACATTATACATCAAAAAAACTTAATTAGTTACAATTAAATTACTTCCCACCCTATTCCCCTATAAACCCACAACCCACTCTGGTACTAAAACATAACATTTAATAAAAATTAACATTAATTACCAATTAAATAATTAATTTATCAATTAAATTAATTAATTGCCAATTATTAATTACATTAAAATTAATTACACATACAAAATTCATTAAATATTTACAATTAAATTACTTCCCACCCTATTCCCCTATAAACCCACAACCCGCTCCGGTACTAAAACAGAATATTTAATAAAAATTAACATTAATTACCAATTAAATAATTAATTTATCAATTAAATTAAATAATTGCCAATTATTAATTAAATTAAAAATTAATTACACATAAAATAATCATTAATTATTTACAAATAAATTACTTCCCACCCTATTCCCCTATAAACCCACAACCCGCTCCGGTACTAAAACATATAATTTACTTAAAAATAAATGTATCAATATATAAAGAAATACACATATAATATGAATTAATTTAAATACTTAACAAATACATACAACATATACATAATAAAAAACATAAAAATAATACAAATATCCATATTAGTGACAACGAAATTAGTTACATCGATATATATGCTATCGATATTACTAACTTCGATATTACTTACATCGATATAAATGAAATCGATATTACTTACCTTAGGATCGATATTCTGTCCAACGATATTCTTGACATCGATATTCATGACCTTCGAAATTTCAAACACGATATTTTGGTAGGTCGATATTTACTACTTGATATTTTTACTGTGTACCTTATGCTCCATGCAAGCCAAAAAAGTAATTCTCCCCCGCTATAACAAAATTAGCAGGGGTGGCACGAGCTTCCGTTACTATGCCTCTAAGGCATGGAACAGCCTTCCCATCTTTCTTAGAAACTCAACGGAGCTTCTTCCTTTTAGGATGGGATTAAAAACTTGGCTATTCACGAAAATTGTTATCCTGCCAACAGTCACAGCTTCTTTATTGGACGGTAGCGCACAGCGCCAGGACACCCCAGGGTAACAGAGCGCTTTAAAAATTCCAGTAACATAACATAACATCTACTCAGGAACCCGCTTAAACCCATGACCCCACTTCATATACAACCTTGGAAGAACCATCATCTTCCCCACACTTTGGCACACTGGATGTCTTCCAAATACTTACAGTGTAACGTTGGAAAGACAGAAGTCATGTTGTTTGGTGAGGTAAAACTACTCTGGACTCCGGACTGGCGGCCACAAGACCTAGGCCCAGTACCCAAGCCTAAACAAACAGTCAAGAATCTAGGAGTTCGATTAGATAAAGAACTCACTCTCAAACAACATGGCAACCAAGTGGTGGGAGCCTGTTTCCATGTAATTAGCATGCTGCGTAAAATTTTCCCCCTTTTACCAGATGCAACTAGGAGGACGCTGGTACAAGCTCTAGTCCTGAGCCGACTAGATTATTGCAATGGCCTGCTACTATTTGCTAACGAGGGAGTCACGACAAGACTTCAGGTGGTCCAGAACACGGCTGCTCGCTTAGTTCTGAACGCCCGCCTCGCACGCCTTCAAAACCTCTATTGACAAAACTACATTGGTTATCGGTCAAACAGAGGGCCAAGTTCAAGGTATGCTGCACCATACATAAAAGCCTCAACGGTATGGGCCCTGCATACCTGTCCACCAAATTTGTCCCCTATATACCTTCTCGGTCACTCAGGTCAAGCGAACAAGGCCTTCTTTGTGTACCTAGAGCAAAGAAGGCAAGACACGGAAGTAAGGCACTTTCAGTGGCAGGGCCTTCCCTTTGGAATAGTCTCCCAAAATCTCTCAGGCTATGTGCAGAACACTTTCCTTTTAGAAAAATGCTGAAGACTTTCTTGTTCCATCACTAGAATAGCTGCTAGACTAGCTCTTCCCCTAAACCTTTCTGGTAGAAGCCAAAGGCGCGGAGATACTCCTTGGGAGTCGAAGCCAGCGCGGTATAAACCTGCAATAAATAAATAAAATACTCACCACTATCATCAATAATTTCATAACCACCACCACCTTCCCGTCTTGCTAGAAAAATGCAGACGTCGACGCCCTATTGAAGAAACCAACAGCGGACCCCAACACCCTCAGCAGCTAAAGACCCATCTCGTTCCGGCCTTTTCCAGGTAAAGTCATGGAGAATGCCATCAATACCCAACTCGTACACCACCTAGAACTCCATCAGCTCCAAGACAGGCTTTCGCACTAACCACAGCACAGAGACAGAGAAGCATCCTCAACCGAGGACTGTCCCTTTCCCGCACTGCCAAACCTGTGTAGGAACCGCTCGCCAGACCAGCAGTTTTCTCCTGGTCTGACGGGTGGTTCTTTGCGTTCCCAGGGCAGTGTCTATGAAATAGACACCGCAATGGGAACATCAAAGGCTGTACTTGCATGGCATGGACTACTGCAGTTGATGCTGTGCAGGTACAAGGGTGCATGCACACAGGGGGGCACACATGTGCATCCACATGGCGTGAGTCAGTTTCCTCTCCGCCACCGTTTTAATGGCAGGCTCACTACCATGAAGACCGTGGCAGAGAGGAAACCCGTAAAATGCTTGGCAGGACTGTGGCAGGCCCACCAAGCATACTGTGGCCTCAGGACTGCCGCGCAACTGCCAAAGAACGGCGGTAACCTGGTGGCTGCGACAGATGCGGTGGTCCCAGGGCAGGCCAACCACCCTAGTCATAACAGGGCAGTCAGGAGCCTGCTACTGTAAGTCTGTGACTGTGCGACTTCCCTCCTATACCTCAGAACCCAAGAAACACATTTGCGGACTACCTCAAGAATAGCCGCTCAGCCCAACACTCTTTAGCGTCTACATGACTACCCTTGCGGGCATCATCAGATCCCACTGCATCAACACAGTATCCTACACGAAGACACACAGCTCATCTTCTCCCTTACTGATTCAACCAGCACCACCAAAGCAAACTTCACCAACTGCATGAGCAATGTTGCTGCTTTGATAACAAACAGCTGCCTCAAAGGCGTCAAATTCCGTTCCGCTCGCGGAAATTTCGATAATTTGACATTTTCACGTTCCGCGGAGAGCGCGAAAATGTAAACATTTCCGCAATTCGCATCTTATCGGAAATTTTTGTCTTGCTCGTGCTGTAAAAAAAGATATTCTCGCACGCGCACGATCACCTTACCTGAATCCCCGCGTTCGCCGACAAGTTTTCCCGATCCGGTCGCGTTCTCCATGAGATGTTGGATTGTGGTAGCCATTTTGCGCTATCTCTCGAGAGTTCGCGCCCGCATTAACGTCATTCCTTGCGCGATCACGTTGTTCGTCGCGCGATCATGTCTTTCTTCTCGCGATCATGCACCGTGAGAGTATGAGATGATTGAGTTCTCAAACACGTCATTCTCTACCGCGAGCTGAGGACGCGGACACGTCATATCGAACGCGACAAGGAGCAATAGAACCCGAACACGTCATATCCAACGCGACAGGGAGCGAGAGAATGCGACCAAGTCATTTTGGACACGCCGGTGGAAGTAATGCGAGAACTCGAACATGTGAAATTTTCAATTTGGAGAAGAATATCAGCTCTAGCAGCATGAAACCTTCTGGAAATGATGATTTGGATGAAAAACACTCCTCAGATTGACATTTGGCTGTTCTTTTTGTGCAAGGAGTCCTTTTTTAAAAAGGTGGGGAGAGGGAGGAAGTGCCACAGAATCTCCAACTTCCTGTTCCTGTTCAGCAGGCTCCTCCCAGTGCTTTGTCCATCTCCTGGTCATTCTGCCTTTGGATTTTGACAAAAAGATCACTCTTTTTGTCTGCTGCATCATTGCAATTAGATTTGAGGATTTTTGAATTGGATATTTTACAAGTAAGTGGTGGTTGTGTCTGTTTGATTGGGGGCATTGCAGTTGTTGCAACTACAATTTAATTTTGGTAACTATCATTCCTTTTTTTTTTAAATGTTGTGGGTAGTAGTAGTCAGTAGTAGGCCAGAGCTAGTCATGGCCTCATGGATGTGTGCATGATGAAGCAACCGTTCCTTTGGTGTTTTTTTAATGTATTTCATTTTCAATCTTGATTTAGGGCCTGGATGGCATTGGATTAGGTTGGGGAATGTGTTTTTTTGGGGTGGACTTTCTGTTGTTGGGCCTGGCCTTGTGGCTGGTGGCCATTTAGAAGTCTAGGCCTGCAAGCTTGCCTGGCCTTGTCTGCCAACAGGCCTGCTTTCATCTAGTAGGCTCAGAGCAGGTAGCCACAGCTTTATTAATCAAGTGTTTCTGTGTGTGGTCTGTTGAATTTAGACATCATTTAGGGCATGGATGGCATTGGATTGAGTTCAAGTTCAAGTTCAGAGATTTGTATAGCGCACTACTCACCCAGAGGGTCTCAAGGCGCTTGAGGGGGGGGTGCTTTACTTATCGAATATCCAAGTTTTTAGTTGCTTTCTGAAGGCGAGGTGGTTCTGTGTAAGGCGGAGGTGGGTGGGGAGAGAATTCCAGGTTTTGGCCGCTAAGTAGGAGAAGGATCTTCCCCCCATGGTGGATTTATGGCTGCGCGGAATAGCGGCGACGGCTTGATTGGACGTTCGTAGTTGGCGGGAGGGGGTGTAGAAGGACAGTCGCGTGTTGAGGCATTCGGGTCCTTGGTCGTAGAGGGCTTTGTGTGAGTGGGTGAGGAGGCGGAACGTTATTCTCTTGTTGACGGGGAGCCAATGGAGGTCTTTCAGGTGGCTAGAAATGTGAGCTTGCCGAGGGATGTCCAATATGAGTCTGGCTGAGGCGTTTTGGATTCGTTGGAGTTTTTTCTGTAGTTTGGCTGTGGTTCCGGCGTAGAGGGTGTTTCCGTAATCCAGTCGGCTGGTGACCAGTGCGTGAGTGACCGTCTTTCTTGTTTCGGTGGGGATCCAACGGAAGATTTTTTTGAGCATGCGGAGGATGTTGAAGCAAGATGATGAGACGGCGTTGGCTTGTCTGGTCATCGAGAGGAAGGAGTCTAGGATGAAGCCCAGGTTACGTGCGTGATCCGTAGGTTTGGGTGCGGTTCCTAGGGCCGGTGGCCACCAAGAGTCGTTCCAGGCAGAGGGGGATGATCCTAAGATGAGGACTTCCGTTTTGTCGGAGTTTAGTTTTAGACGGCTGTTCTTCATCCACTCGGCTACTTCTTTCATTCCTTCGTGTAAGTTGGTTTTGGCGGTGTTTGGGTCTTTGGTGAGGGAGAGGATCAGCTGGGTGTCGTCTGCGTAGGAGATGATGTTGAGGTTGTGTTGGTGAGCGATGGATGCGAGGGGACTCATGTATACGTTGAAGAGGGTGGGACTGAGTGATGATCCTTGTGGTACGCCACAGATGACTTCAGTGGCCTCTGATGTAAAAGGGGGAAGGCGGACTCTTTGGGTTCTTCCGGCGAGGAACAAGATGATCCAGTCCAATGCTTTCCCTTGTATTCCGATGTTGCTGAGGCATTGAATGAGGGTGCTATGACAGACTGTGTCGAAGGCTGCGGAGAGGTCGAGTAGAATGAGGGCGGCTGTTTCTCCGTTGTCCAGTAGAGTTCGAATGTCGTCTGTTGCTGCGATGAGGGCAGTTTCGGTGCTGTGTTTGGCTCGGAAGCCGGACTGTGAGGGGTCGAGGGATTTGTTGGATTCAAGGAAGGCGGCGAGCTGATTATTGACGGCTTTCTCAATGACTTTGGCAGGGAATGGGAGGAGCGAGATGGGGCGGTAGTTCTTAAGTTCAGTGGGGTCTGCTGTGGGTTTCTTCAGAAGGGCGCTGAGTTCGGCATGTTTCCAGCTTTCCGGGAAGGTAGCGGAGTTGAAGGAATAGTTGATGACATCGCGGAGATGGGGTGCGATGATGGAGTCTGCTTTGTTGAAAATGTGGTGAGGACATGGGTCGGTTGGCGATCCTGAGTGGATGGAGTTCATCAGGCGGATGGTGTCTTCAGTGGTGATTGGGTTCCAGGCGCAAAGGTTGTTAGAGTGCGGTTTTGGTTCGGACGTGGGTGGAGTGGGCTGGTCTTCGTACTGGTTATCAAAGCTGTTATGTATGTCGGCGATTTTGTTGTGGAAGAATGAGGATAGAGAGTCGCAGAGGTCTTGGGAGGGAGTGATGTTGTTGGTGCTGGCTGTGGGGTTAGTAAATTCTTTGACGATGTTGAATAGTTCCTTGCTGCTTTGGGCATTGTTGTCGAGTCGATCCTTGAATGTTGATTTCTTGGTGGATCGGATCAGTTGGTGGTGTTTGCGGGTGGCGTTCTTGAAGGTGGCCAGGTTGTCAGTGGTTGGGTTTTTCTCCAGGCTTTCTCGAGAGTACGGCAGAGCTTCTTGGATTTCTTAAGGTCATCGTTGAACCAGGAGGCTTTTTTGCTACTTTGCTTGAATAGATGGTTCTTCAAGGGTGCTAGTTCGTCGGCGCTGTGGGTGATCCATTGTGTGAGGTTGGTAGCTGCTTGGTTTGGGTCAGATGATATGGCAGGGGGGTTTTGGTGGAGCAAAGTGAAGAGCTGGTCTGTGGTGATTTTGTTCCAATTTCTTCGAGGTATAGGATGTGGCGGGTTGTGGGTCGTGGTCTTTTTGTAGCTGAAGTGGACGCAGCTGTGGTCCGTCCAATGGAGTTCTGTGGTGTGATCGAAGGAGATGTGTTTGCTGGAGGTGAAGATAGGGTCGAGCGTGTGTCCGGCAAGGTGGGTGGGGGTGTCAACAAGTTGTTTGAGTCCGAGATTGTTCAGGTTGTCCAGAAGGGAGGTGGTGTTGCTGTCGTTTTTCTTTTCCAAATGGAAGTTGAGGTCTCCCAGTAGAATGTAGTTCTCGGAGGTGAGGGCATGTGGGCTGATGAAGTCAGTGATGTCTTCGCTGAATTGTGTGCGGGGTCCTGGTGGTCTGTAGATGAGGGTGCCTCTGAGTGTGGTCTTAGGGTCGGTGTGGATCTGGAAGTGAAGGTGTTCGGCGGTAGCGAGGTTATCGTCGGAGCTGGTTGTGATGCGGATGGTGTTCTTATGGACAATTGCGATGCCTCCTCCTGTTTGGTTGGTGCGGTCCTTTCGGATGATCTTTTAGCCGTCCGGGATGGCTATGGCGATGTCGGGCGCTGATGAGGCGTTTATCCAGGTTTCTGTGAGGAAGGCGACGTCCGGTAAAGTAGTGTCGAGTAGGTTCCAGAGTTCAATGGAGTGTCTGTGGACCGAGCGGGTGTTCAGCAGGATGCACTTCAGGTGGTTAGAGTCAGAATTATGTCTGGAGTTAGTGGATTTGGTGTGGGTCCTGATGCAGTTGTATTTGCAGGAGTGGCAGGTGAAGGGTCCCTGGGTGTGTCCTGGGGCAGCTTGGTAGCATTGTGGTGTGCGGCCGGGGTTGAGGGCTGAGAGGGTAGCGGAGTCATACGTTATGCGGGTGGGGTGGGATTTGCGAGGACCAGGGGGTCTGGCGTTGGGTGCGGTCCAGGCGCGGACGGGCTTAGACGGGCTTACCTTTGGTGCACCTTCGGCGCGACCGCTGCGCGTGAACGCTGCGCGCGAAGGCATCTGTCATATGTGGATGGTGGAGAGGGGAGGGGCGAGGGAGGAGCAGCTGGGAGGCGGGAGCGGGTTGGAGGGCCGGGCAGGGAGGTACAGCAACAAACAAACAACAAAATGGCTGCAAGCCAAACGCGAGACAGGATTGGGGCACACAGTAAATAAATGCGATGATAACGCCAGTAGCACCGGCACAGTCAGGCACAAATGATAGATACAGGCAAATGAAATATCAATGGCAAGGCACTTGGAATATTGGGAGCAATTCGAGCAAGCACACAGCAATTTGGAAGTATAGCGCTACGATACCACGAGCGCCGATCACACCAGGGAGCAGAGAGGAGCGACCGCTTCTGAAGGTATCAGGACGGTGAAGTGTGTTTTTTGGTAGTGGGCTTTCTGATGTTGTTGGGCCTGGCCATGTGGCTGGTGGCCATTTTGAAGCCTAGGCCTGCAAGTTTGTCTGTCCTAGTCTGCCAACAGGCCTGCTTTCATCCAGTAGGCTCAGAGCAGGTAGTCACAGCTTTATTAATCAAGTGTTTCTGTGTGTGGACTGTTGAATTTAGACATCATTTAGGGCATGGATGGCACTGGATTGAGGTGGGAAGTGTGTTTTTTGGGGTGGGCTTTCTGATGTTGTTGGGCCTGGCCATGTGGCTCGTGGCCATTTTGAAACCTAGGCCTGCAATCTTGTCTGGCCTTGTCTGCCAACAGGCCTGCTTTCATCCAGTAGGCTCAGAGCAGGGAGCCACACCTTTATTAATCAAGACTTTCTGTGTGTGGTCTGCTGAATTTAGACATTATTAAGGGCATGGATGGCACTGGATTGAGTTGGGAAGTGTGTTTTTTTGGGGTGGGCTTTCTGATGTCGTTGGGCCAGGCCATGTAGCTGGTGGCCATTTTGAAGCCTAGACCTGCAACTTGTCTGGCCTTGTCTGCCAAGAGGCCTGCTTTCATCCAGTAGGCTCAGAACAGGTAGCCACAGCTTTATTAATCAAGTGTTTTTGTGTGTGGTCTGTTGAATTTAGACATCATTTAGGGCATGGATGGCACTGGATTGAGGTGGGAAGTTTGTTTTTTTGGGTTGGGCTATCTGATGTTTTTGGGCCTGGCCATGTGGCTGGTGGCCATTTTGAAGTCTAGGCCTGAAAGCTTGTCTGGCCTTGTCTGCCAACAGGCCTACTTTCTTCCAGTAGGCTCAGAGCAGGTAGCCACAGCTTTATTAATCAAGTGTTTCTGTGTGTGGTCTGTTGAATTTAGACATCATTTAGGGCATGGATGGTACTGGATTGAGGTGGGAAATGTGTTTTTTTGGGGTGGGCTTTCTGATGTTGTTGGGCCTGGCCATGTGGCTGGTGGCCATTTTGAAGCCTAGGCCTGCAAGCTTGTCTGGCCTTGTCTGCCAACAGGCCTGCTTTCATCCAGTAGGCTCGGAGCAGGTAGCCACAGCTTTATTAATCAAGTGTTTCTGTGTGTGGTCTGTTGAATTTAGACATCATTTAGGGCGTGCATGGCACTGGATTGAGTTGGGAAGTGTGCTTTTTTGGGGTGGGCTTTCTAATGTTGTTGGGCCTGGCCATGTGTCTGGTGGCCATTTTGAAGCCTAGACCTGCAGGCTTGTCTGTCCCTGACTGCCAACAGGCCTGCTTTCATCCATTAGGCTCAGAGCAGGTAGCCACAGCTTTATTAATCAAGTGTTTTTGTGTGTGGTCTGTTGAATTTAGACATCATTTAGGGCATGGGTGGCACTGGATTGAGGTGGGAAGTGTGTTTTTTGGCGTGGGCTTTCTGATGTTGTTGGGCCTGGCCCTGTGGTTGGTGGCCTTTCTTTGTGTTGGGAGTTAGTAGTGTCCTGCTTTCGCATGTAGGCCTGTATGGTTTTCCTATTGGCTTACTGCTTCCATCCATCCATCCCCTTTGCCAGCAGCAGCTCCATGA
The DNA here is from genome assembly GCF_964261635.1 of Lissotriton helveticus. NCBI lineage: Eukaryota > Metazoa > Chordata > Amphibia > Caudata > Salamandridae > Lissotriton > Lissotriton helveticus. Next base: position 310,603,384 of record NC_136061.1, read on the forward strand.
ATGATGTGATGCTCTAATAATTTAATGGCAAATAGGGTCCACCCCACTTCCATTACATTTTTAATTTGGTGCTTCCTATTCTCTTTCCTATCCTTCCTCAGAGTGTAGTGTGTGTATACACAGTAGTATAACATAGCCCTTGTTGACAAAGTCTCAGAAATGGCTAGACTATATCTTTTGTACAGTAGTAAGTAACTTAACCACACAACAACAAATGCATCATTTCACTGATGTTCTTCTCCTGGCTTCTTTGCTTTTAGGTGCACAAAAACCAGAGGAGATGTCATCATCATCACCTGTTGTACTGCCAGCGAGACAGAAGTCCTGCTGCACATCACTTCCACGTGTGAACACAACTTGTTGTGCATCTGCGTCCTGCCTGACATCTGAAGAAGATGGCCCCAAAGAAAGGTACCAGGTCCAGTACCAAGAAAGTTGCTGGTAAGAAGAAGGAACAGAAAAAGGAAGTGCCATTAACCACAACTGGTGTGCCGGCCAATGTTTTTTTGGGAGCAAAAAAGTTACGCCTGAAGCAGCGGTGTCCGGGAACCAAGCTGGGAGCAGCACCTCCACACCAGCGGTCCAACCCCACCAACCTAGGCCCAGGCCCTTCAGCGTCGCAAAAGTAGCCAGTCTACTAACGAGCAACGATGTTGAAATGTCATCATCGCAAAGTAGTGCACAATCAGCACAGGCAACTCAGTAGATAATTGTGCAACAGCAATAAATGAATGAATAAAGTAAGTTTTATATAGCGCGAAACTTTGCCCAGAGGCATCAAGGTGCATAGGATGGAAAGGCAGGAAGCAGTGCAAAGATCAAGGGGGAGTCTACAGGTATGCTTTGGTGAAGAGCCAGGTCTTTAAGGCTTTGCGGAATTGATCAAGAGATGCAAGGCCCTTGAGCTTGTCAGGGAGGAGGTTCCAAAGCTTCGGGGCGAGAGCAAAGAAGGCCTTCCCTCCCCACCTGGCCTTCTTCGTCCGAGGAGTGGACAGAAGGTTCTTGTTGGCAGAGCGCAAAGCCCTGCCAGGGGTGTAAAGAGATACAAGAGACCTGATGTCCTCTGCACCGGATTCGTGAAGGGCACAGTGGGTAAGACAGAGAACCCTAAAATCTATCCTGGACAGCATCGGGAGCCAATGGAGATGTTTTCTTATGGCCGAGCCAGAAGACCGTCTAGGAGCGTTGACGACGAACCTGGCTGCAGCGTTCTGCACAACTTGCAGACGTTGAACCAACCTCTTGTTTATGCCTAGATAAAGTGCATTGCAATAATCTAGGCGTGAAGAGATAAGGGCCACCGCAAGTTGTTTTCTGGAGTCCAGGGAAAGATAGTTTGACAGCTTATGAAGGATCCTTAGAACCCCGCAGCAGGTGGAAACGGTTCTGTTTACTTGTTTGTCGAGGGTGGGCGTGGGGCATGCTCCAAGGGCAGGTGGCCACCAGTCAGCCGACCAGATCTCATGTTTGCCTCCGAAGACGAGAACCTCTGTCTTTTCCCCATTTAGTTTGAGGAAGTTTTTAGTCATCCATCCTGCTACAGCTTCCATACAGTTCCTGAAGTTGGATGCCTCGGTCTCCACAGATTGATTGAGGGAGACCATGATCTGGGTGTCATCGGCATACGACAGTACTTCCAATCCAAATGATCTTACAAGCCTGGCAAGAGGGGCCACATAAATGTTGAAGAGGGTGGGGCTCAAAGATGAGCCCTGCGGGACCCCACATTGCACAGGCTTGGCAGGAGAGAGAAAGTCACCCAGTTTGACCCTCTGCATGCGTTGGTTGAGGAACGAGGCCAAGAGACTGAAGGCGGGCCCATCCACTCCCATATCACTGAGGCGAGCGATCAGAATAGAGGGGGACAGGGTGTTGAATGCAGCTGAAAGGTCGAGCAGGATCTGAAGAGTAGTCTGACCACTGTCGACCTTAGCGCGGATGTTGTTAACCACCACTGTGAGAGCTGACTCCGTGCTGTGCGCCTTCCGGAAGCCATGCTGAGAAGAATCTAGCTGGCAGAACTTATCCAGGAAGGCGCTGAGATGGGAGTTAAGGTGGGCCTCGAGCAGCTTGGCAGGAGCAGGTAGCAGGGATATCGGACGGAGGTTTTTTAAGATGGTAGGGTCTAGGGAGGCTTTTTTCAGGAGTGGTTTGACTGTGGCCATTTTCCAAGATGCTGGGAAAGCGCCCTTGGAGATTGCTTGATTCATGATGTCAAGAAAAGGGGGCAACACAACCTCTTTACACTCCTTCAGGGTTTTTAAGGGACAGGGGTCAAGGGGGGAACCAGATTTAAGTTTATCAAGGAGTTGATAGAGGAGTTCCAAAGTCAGAGGGGGAAAATTTGTCATGCTGCCGCGAGGCAGAGACGTTGAATCCTGAGGGGAGGGAATTGCCGGAAGATGGGCAACATTGGTGTTAAGGTTGCAATCTTCTAGAGCTGTGTATATGTCCCTGATTTTAGTGTGGAAAAAAGTGGAAATCTGGTAACACAGCTCTTGGGATGGCACAATAGGGTCAGGGAGGAGAGCCATGGATAGATTATCCACGATTATGAATAGCTCTCTGGGTGATCTGAGGGTGGTCGTGAGGTTAGTGAACTATGACATTTTTTCCGCTAGGACTGCGGCCTTATATCTTTTGAGCATGTCCTTATGTTTAGTTCTTTCGTATGGATCGAGATGGGACCTCCAGAGTCTTTCTTGCTTCCTACAGTCCTGTCTGAGCAGTCTGAGGGAGTCGGTGTACCAGAAACAACAACAGCAGCAGCCATAGCAGCAGCCGCAACAACAGCAGCTGCCGCAAGAACAACAGCAGCAGCAGCCACAAGAACAACAGCAGCAGCAGCAGCCGCAAGAACAACAGAAGCAGCAGCCGCAAGAACGAAAACAGCAGCAGCCGCAAGAACAACAACAGTAGCAGCCGCAAGAACAACAGCAGCAGCCACAAGAACAGCCCACAATAGTAGTTATTGCTTCTGAAGTAGGGGAATTTCAGGAAATCAAGCTTCCTGCAGACAAAGTGGAGCAAACCATTGTTTCAGAAGATCTATTGTCTTCCAGGCCACCAGCAAGGAAAAGGAGGCTTAGTCCATCATCTTCTTCAAGCCCCGCTTCTGATGACCGTGATGCCACTTGGCAGCCACCAGCTCAGTCTGAGAGTGATGCACGCCACAAGAAAATGCTTCTGAAAAGGAAGGTCCAACGAAAAACTTACAGTTATCGAGGTAGATGTAGAAGAGGGGGGTGATGTTGATGAAGAGGACGAGCCAGTCATCACACACATCACTCCCGCCCCAAAGGGGATGGAGACCAACATTCTCACCCTATCCAGAAAGGCTGCTACTGAGCGGGATGTAGCATGGATACCACCAACGCAGGTTACACCACCACGACCTCCAGCTGCCTTATTTTTCAAGGCCCGGCAGAGACCTACATCCAGCTCAAGCATCTCAGAAGGTAGTAGTAGTAAAAGTCACAGAGCCACATTCCAAGCACACCCTCCGGTTCATCTGGTATCGAACGTGGCACATCCAGCAGTGCCAGAAAGTTCTCCTCCCCAGTCTGGGACTTCCTTACTGTTAGCACCAAGGAGGAGAACATTGCAACATGCTCAATTTGTCGCTCAGGTGTTCGGCGCGGTAAGCTTAGTACAAACTATGGTACCGGAGGCCAAGCAAGTCATCTCAGAATACACCACACTATTGTGTGGGAAAATCACCTACTTAAGTTAAAAGAAAGTAGAAAAACTCAACCCATTGAAGTTGGTCAGGAGAATCAGGGGACGATATTATTGCGGTGGAAGGTGGAGCGGGAGGCATATCTAGCCCTGTCCCCAGTAGTGTAGTGGTACCGCCCACATCCTCCTCAGTAACATCTGAGTGGCACCTCAGTAAGAGCCATACTCAGAGTCAGGCTGAGACACCAAGGCGTCCGAGTGCCGCAATGAGACAAACTGCGTTGTTGAGCCTAAGTGGGTTAATGAAAACAACAGCACCACAAAGGAAAGTAATCCAGCCTACCATTGAGAGCATGCTTAGGTTGGAGGGGCAGTTCCAACGCAACCTCCCAACAACACTGTTGTACAATGCAAAGCTCGCTAAAATGTTAGCACTGGACCTTTTCCCTTTTTTATTCGTGGAAGGGTGGGTGTCCTTGAATTTGTGTCAGCCATCTGCCCTAAATGGAAGGTTCCCAGCCATTCCTATTTAGCAAGAATTGCTGTTCCGGCACTACATCATGATGTGCTGGAATTGGTTGGACAAGCTTTGCAGCAGAGTGCTGTTCACAATATCCACCTGACTACAGACATGTGGACCAGTTGCCAAGCCACAGATTACATGTGCATCACTGCACACTGGGTCTCTTTTGTGGGGGTTAGAGATAAGCTATCTGAACGAGGTGCTGTTGACACAGCTGAGATTTTTAAAGCTACTCGGAAACATGCAACTGTAGCTATGTTCGCCATGGAGAAATCTCATACTGCTGTAAACATTTTGCAAGAGTTTCGCAGCAAGGTTTCTGAATGGCTGAACCCAAGAGGGCTTACTATTGGTTTTGTTGCCACAGATAATGGCAGTAATGTACTTAAGGCCATGGATCTTGGTTCCTCTTTGAGGGATTCCGTGTTTGGCGCACTGCATAAACATTATAGTTCAAGACTTTCTGAAAAAAGAACCCATAGTCAGCAACTTACTGAGCATCTGCCGAAGAATATGCACTTTCAGCCATTCTTTTAAAGCTCGGAAGCAGCTGAGGATCATTCAACGTGAATATAGGATGCCAGTCAAAGCACTCATCCAGGAGGTGGCAACACGTTGGAACTCAACGTATTACATGCTTGATCGTCTGTTTGAGCAGTACAGGCCACTCAATGAATATGTCATGCAAAGAGGGGATGCTACTGTGAAAGGCATGACCCTTCAGATCGAGCAATGGGGCCTAGTTAAATGCCTGACTGAGATGCTTCGTCCTTTTGAGGTCTTCACACGTGAAGTCAGCAAGGACAACTGTACAATGGGCCAAGCTATCCCATTATTGCAAATGCTAGAGCATCAGCTGAAGAAGGTGTCTGAATCATACAAAGGTGTAGAGGACAAAAAGGAAGCCTTTGACTTGGTGGAGAGCTTAGCCCGTCGCTTAGCTGAAAATACAAGGATAGAAAATAAAAATTTGTCACAAGAACATTACATTTCTGCCACAATTCTGGATCCACGGACAAAATTGAGACTGAAGACATTCTTTCCTCTTTCAGAGATTCATGTTGCTCGCTACAAAACTTGGATAGCTGAGGCAGCGAGTAAGTTGGAAAATGAACGGCTGTTAATTAAAAGCCCGCAAGATCAACCCACAAGAAGTATTGCAGAAGGGCATGCAGCATCAAGTGCAACTTTGGAGGCTGAGGGCAGTGCGTTTGGATCACAACACTCACCATCACTATCGACAACAGCAACAATAACTGGATCCTCATTAGGCCCAGTAGAATCGTTAGACAATTGGTATTTACAGTTAGGCATTAATAAGCGCAGTGCTGATGCACAGAGAAAAGAGCCCGAAAGGTTAGCAGCATCACCACTGAACATTGAGCGGATGGTCGAGGCCTATCTGGACGACCCAACAGAGGTGTACATTGATCAAAACCCATTGCAGTATTGGTATAGGAAAAGGTCTGAATGGCCACTGCTCAGCAGGCTGGCGATAAGCTATCTGGCTTACCCAGTGTCTCTTCCGAACGGGTTTTCAGTGCTGCTGGTTCCATTGTAACAGTGAGAAGGCCCAGTCTCTCACCCAAAAACGTGGAGAGGTTAACAATGATCAAAATGAATCAGCACTTCATTACACCGAATCACACAATACATGAAGCAAGGGAGGAAGATGAGGAGGACAGTGGAAGTAGTGTGTCACATGATGATTACCTACTACTGGCTGAACTCCCAGAGTTTGAGGACGAGCTATACTTCCCTGACAGTTAGGCTTGCACTTACTGTCTTCCTGCCTTTTTTTCCTTTATTGTGTGTGTCTGTCGTTCCAGTTATAAACTTGTGAATCACAAATCCATTCCATTACCACCGTCTTCTACTCTTCTTATTTCAATATACAACTTTCAGGTGTCTGCATTTGACAGTACAGTCCTCTGAAAAAATTAAAACTTTCCTAGTCCAGCCAAAAGAAGTGGAACATGATGACTACTATAGCTATCCTCCTTTCAGAGCCGAGAGAGACTGCCCAAGAAAATGAGATGGAACAGGTAATGATGATTGATGCCATGCATTGGACGCAGAGTCGCACGCAGACTGAGTGATTTTGTTGTTTGTTGTGCATGAAGTTATGTGTATCATTGTGCACTAATCATCTTTCTACAGTACACACTAAACGTAACTCAAGGTGAATTTTCCCCTTTTTGCAAATAAGAAATTTGTACTTCTACTTCTACTAGGACAACAGCACCGTCCATGATGATGATGGCGAAAAAGACGTCCCGTTAACTTAAGACGAGAAGGAACATGTAATGAAAATTAATGGCATGCATTGGACACCTGACTCTGAGAGATTGGTGTTTTTGTTGTTTGTTTGTTGTGCACGAAGTGAAGTCAAAGTGTACTAGTAGTCTTACTGTACACACTAAAGAGTGACTCAAGTCAATAATAGTTCTACTCTTGTTGTGTAATAACAAAATTTTACTTCTACTGCAGGCCGGCCTTCACAGTCAGTCAGTACAAGTATCGGAGATGATTGATGGAATAATAACAAGCCAGGAGGACGTTTCATGCGTGGCAAAAAAGCCTAAAGGTAAACATGTCAACAACAACCACAGCAGACCCAAATGTCTGTGTAGAAGTGGAGTCGAGTGTAGCGGTGGGATGACTGCGGTGCTTTTAATTAATTAACTTAAATTGTAAAATGCTATGTTTGGAATAAATATGTGCTTTGCCTTTGTCCAACTCTTTGAAAAAAAATACTCTAAACGGAGGATGTGCTAAGCAACGTGCCGTCAGGTCTGTCACTGTGGGCCTGCTCTGTCCTGTTGTTGTTGAAGGTCAATGCTGGGAGTCCCGCCCTCCCAGGTACAAAACAGGCATCCTTCCTCGCGCGCACAAACTCAGTGTGCTTCATACTTCTCCCCTGAGGCGGAAAGCCGGGGGTTAGGCTGACTACTTTTTAAAAAATTGTTTAAATTGTTATTTATTTGTGTCGTCTATTTCTGGGAAGATTTACTTTCCCTTTTTAATTACACTCCCTCCTGCCCTCGCAGCACCTAGAACCCTGGTCCACGCGCAGCGATTGGCAGCTGACGCGATCGGACACAGGGACGGCCGCCATCTTGGGGTGGAACAAGGGTAGCGCTCCAGTCTTGCGATGCCTCCTGCCCTCGCAGGTACAAAACAGGCATCCTTCCTCGCGCGCACAAACTCAGTGTGCTTCAAACTTCTCCCCTGAGGCGGAAAGCCGGGGGTTAGGCTGACTACTTTTTAAAAAATTGTTTAAATTGTTCTTTATTTGCGTCGTCTATTTCTGGGAAGATTTACTTTCCCTTTTTAATTACACTCCCTCCTGCCCTCGCAGCACCTAGAACCCTGGTCCACGCGCAGCGATTGGCAGCTGACGCGATCGGACACAGGGACGGCCGCCATCTTGAGGTGGAACAAGGGTAGCGCTCCAGTCTTGCGACGCCTCCCACCCTCCTCCACCAGTATATGAATAACAAAAGTCCCCGTCCGCGCAGCGGGCGCGACGACGGCACGCCGAAGGCACGCCAAAGGAAAGCCCGTCTGCGCCAGTCCGCGCCAAGTTCGCGCCAGGCGCAGGAAGGGCTCGCCAATTCCATTCTGCCCGACCTTACCAGGTGAGCGAGCTTACGAGTCTCAACATGCCCATAGGCTGTCCCTGTAGGATCGACATGGATAAAATCAGAGGACCATTCTGGTCCTGGTCCTGTCAGTGGTTTTCACCCTGGGCCCCAGTCAAGACACAGACCCCTCCAAATAACACTATTGCGATCACCTCATACTTCAAAGGGGGGTTGAAAAACGCTCGCTCTATGGGCTGTCATAGTCAAGATCTAAATGATCTTATTGTAGATTCAAAGTTAGACTGTCTCTTCATAACCGAGACATGGCTGACAGAGAACAGCAACCTGACTTATCAGTTGCTCTTCCACCTGGCTACACCATCTTTCGACAGGATAGACTGAAAGGAAAGGGAGGAGAAGTAGCGGTGGTGCTCAAAAACCACATAAAATGTCACACCTTTAATTTAGCTCCCCTAAAAGGGGTGGAAGGACTGGGTTTCTCTATCAAGTTAAATGAATCCTCCTCCTTTTCAGGCGGCTTGATTTATCGCCCCCCAGGTAGTGCCTTGGTGTTTTTAGATTCACTTAGTGACTGCTTAGGACAATTTTTAGTTCGCTACCCACATTTTACACTTTTGGGAGATTTTAATTTACATTTGGAATCCACATCCGACACATATGCATTGAATTTTCTCCAAACTTTGGAGATTTTCAACCTTCAACAAATAGTTACACAGCCCACTCATCAACCGGTCACACCTTGGACAGAATATGCACCAACTTTCCTCTTCTGGAGACTCAGACTCCCGTCCCTCAGATTTGGTCAGACCACTGCTTGATTCCCTTTCACATTAAGCTTTCACGGCCTCAACCACCAGTGAAACTTACTCATAATTCAGTGAACCATGTCAACTGGACACGAATAGAGGCTAATTTTAAGCTCAACCCCATCATTGATGCACTTATCCCTATCATGCCTGGTGATGTTGTTCAGGGCTCCAAATATTTTCACACTTGGAGGCGGCAGGAGATCAAGGATCGGGTACCACAGAACCGCCCCCAGGGAAAAGGGGAAAAAGGGAAGATAAATGCCCCCTGGTTCACACCTGAGCTAGCAAAAATCCATCTATTATGCAAAAAAAGAGAACGTAGCTGGCGAAAAACCTACGACCCGACAGATAGAAGCCTATATACTCGGCAGAGGAAAACTTACCTCATTGCTATTAAAGTAGCCAAGAAGAACTTTTACATTAATGCCATCAATGCAGCCAAACAAAAACAAAAAACGTTATTCTCCATTGTTAAGTCATTTACCCATCCAAGAGCTTTACAACCGGAAATCCCACCATCCTTAGAGTTCTGCAACCAGATTGCGGATTTCTTTGAGGAAAAAATCTTACTAATACAAAAGGATTTCCAAGCACCTTGTCAAGCCTTGTCCTCTATTCCACCGGACTGTGGAGAGAACCCGAAGGGCTGCCTTAGAACTTTTACCCCGGCTACGCTCCTCCAGACACGGGAGGCAATCCTGACATGTAAATCTGGTGCCCCCTCGGATTCATGCCCCCCTCAAATCCTTCATCAATTAACTGAGGTTGTCAATCCCATCATAAATGAGATTGTTAATGCTTCCCTGAGTTCAGGCGTTGTGCCTAGCGAATGGAAACATGCAATCGTGAAACCTCTTATGAAAAAATCAAATAAATCCCCCACAGATCTTGCAAATTTACGCCCGATCTCACTCCTCCCCGTCCTGGGTAAGATTACTGAACAAATGGTCCACAAAGAATTAAAAAATTACGTAGATACACACCATATCCTTCACCCTCAGCAATCGGGTTTCCGTTCACACCATTCTACGGAAACTGCTTTGATCGAACTCACCAATTCAATACAACTATTACAAGATGAAGGGAAGAACGCCGTCCTGATCTTATTAGATCTCACGGCGGCGTTCGATACCATCTCCCACTCCCTATAGATAGACAGACTTAGGGATATAGGAATTACAGATGTTGCATTGGATTGGATAATCTCCTTCTTGGCAGACAGATCTCAAACCATCTCCTTGGGCACTTTTCTTTCTAAAGAGAAAAAGGTACACTCTGGAGTCCCTCAGGGCTCAATATTAGGCCCATTATTGTTCAACATCTATATGGTCCCTCTCATCTCTTTAATTGAGTCATACGGCATATTAGTGACATCATATGCCGATGACACTCAGCTTATTGTTCCTTTGGAGAACAATTCTACAGATGCTGAGCTGAATTTAAAAAAGTGTTTAAGAAATGTCTTCTGCTGGATGGATCAAAACCATCTCAAATGCAACACCAATAAGACTGAAATTCTCCCTATGGGTAAAAACCCCCAATTCTGTCCCAGCAAATGGTGGCCTGAGGACACCACTGCACCGCCTCAAGCAGTGGGATCAGCGAGGAATGTGGGCGTTCTATTTGACGCTGAATTATCCTTTGACCAGCATGTCAGGAATGTTGCAGGAAGCTGCTTTAATATCATTAAATCACTGAAAAAGTTTTTCGACTTTCTACCCATAGATTCAAGAAAGGCAGCGGCAGTGGCCTTAATCCTTGCACGTCTCGATTACTGCAATGGTCTGATGGCATGTGTTTAAAAGAAAACCACTCTCAAAAAGCTCCAAGGCGTGCAGCTCAGTTACCCAGGAGATCATCAGCCTCGGCCGCCCTCAAAACCCTCCATTGGCTACCACTCCCCAAAAGAGTATTGTTTAAAATCTTAATTATAGCCTTCCGTGCATTCAATCGCACTGGCCCGACCTACCTTATTAAGAGATTCCCCCACTACAATCCTGCAAGGACCTTAAGATCCTCAGGTCAAAACCTGATAAAGCTGTCAAAATTCAAATATAAAACTAAAGGAGGCAAGTCTTTATCCGTTTTATCTTCCAAAGCTTGGAATTCAATTCCCAACAATCTCAGATCCCTAACTCAGGAAAACCAATTCAGAAAGAAACTCAAAACATGGATTTATTCTCTCCCTGACGATCATGTAATGACCTTCATATAGTCTCCTCACTTTTCCAACTCTTGTACACTGTTTATTCAGCGCCAGGATGTTCCTTTCGGAGCGATTGTTTGCGCTTTAGAAATATATAAAAATACAAATACAAAGAAACAGACTAGAGTAGAAATGATGCATACATGCCGCCTCGGAAAGTGTTCTTGTGTTGCACTATAACTACACCATAACTTGTGCATTTGTTTCAACTTTGTTTCTCAATATCCACTTTGTGTTTCTATCTACAATTACAAGCCGGGCCTTGCCCTATACTTGGGAAAATATTACAAGGCACACTTACCTTACCAATAAATCTACATTTTTTCCAGGCGGGCAGTCGCGACTGGCGACACTCAAGATTGATGGACGAGAGGACCAAGAGGAATGCCGAGATGTAAATCCAGTCCACATTTCTGACCTGGATAACACAGTAACAGAATCAACTTTCACCTTCTTTTAAATAATTTGATTCATTTTTTTGTCTACAATCTTTACAACAGTGTGTTCTTCTTGTTGTTGTTATTTTCCTTAGGTTTGCTCTCTGTTTATGATTTATCCCTACCAATATTTAAAAATTCTATTTGCTATCTGTAAAAGTATTAAGCCCGGATCATCAGAACAAGAAGTGTATGTAATCCGGGTCTCCTTATCAATCATCATCATGCATGCATTTCCTTTTTCTCCCGTAACATATTGATATGGATATAGTAGTCTTCAAAGATTGTTGTTTGTTTGTCCATGCGTACTGTTTTTCACTGTCAAACCTTCCCCCAAACCCCCTTCCCATCCATTCAACAAACCCTTGAAGTACTAAAAAATATACCATATAGCTATACTTACCAATAGCCCATATACAATAATTACCAAAAATGAGTCAGCCGGCAATGGAGAAGGTTCAATCGTTTATTTTGCAAAAGCGCCCTATATAGGGGAGCCTCCCTCTCGCCACAGCTCTCAAAGGTGTGCAGAGGAGATTGCTGCATTACATCCAAAACAGTGCATATATACTTTCAGCATACCTCATTGAAACCCGTACATGGAAAAGTACCAGTTCATGAGAAACCAACAGGAAAACCCATATAAGACACAACTGATTGATTCGAAACTCAGCTCAAGTTATTCCGGGGGTAGGTCAGTAAAGGTGCCTCCCGTCCATTCTGGTGCACGAGAGTATAAGCATGGAGCCTACAAGAATGTGCTCCTCCTTCAAGAAAGACAGATGCGACCTTGAGTTCCCTAAGTTAGAATCAATGGTCTGTTCATAGCACAGGCCAACCTTTCAAGCTTTTCTATCAGCAGCATGTTACGTGTTTTCCCAACTAAGGAAAGAGGCCTCGGGAAATGAAACCAAGATGGCGTTCATTCAGTTCAGGCCCGATTCTGAGAATCTAAATGGGTTGAGTGTATTTACAAAGGGGTTCTATCGAAGTAGCAGATATATATTTGATATATTACGACAACATTATATAGTATAAACTTTATATTCCATCACCCTAACCCTCTTCCCCCGGGCTGTGTGACTTATTGAGGTGTGACTTAATTAAATGTATACCAATAATTAATCACACGCTTGTTGGGGCGGATGTGGCGAAAGCAACATTACTTCTATTTCAAGGCAGAGCGATGATCTTCTTCTGCTTGCCCACCCATGAGCAGTATATTTTAGAGGTGCTTTTTATTTAACAAAGGAACATATACCTCAGCATTGATTGGATTTGTTGGCATTCCTCATACACAGCACTAACTGTTACGCTGTAGGCCTAGTCAAGTGACTCGACACAACTATCGTTTTTGTAACTCTGTCTAGTAGGCTATCCCCACCACCATTAGGTTTTGTTGTAAAATATTTAGCATATTATTATTGCTCGGTAAGTTCTGTACTGTACTTCATTCCACTACTACTCGAACAGTCTCTCAAAGGCGACTGACTGTCTCATTTTCTTTTTTTTGCAAATGCGGCTGCCCTGCCAGTGTCTACTACTACTACTACCACCACCACCGCAATCATGGCATGTTAGAATAAAAAAAGGAAACCATCTCCACCATGCAGCCATCGCTGTGCCTAAGTTAAACATCAAGCAAAGGTAAGAGAAGTTTGGGGGAGGCATAATTAATAATGGACATGTTTTCAATGAATTCACACACCCCTTTGAGTCTAGATAAAGAATGCATAGGCTAGAAGAGAGAGACAAAGTAGTGGTAGGACAACTCAATCAGTGAGGGGTGTTGCATCTATCTGTTTGTGTCTTACACAGTCAGCCAATTATTTAAATCAAACACTGGCTATGGGTGGACCTGCACCAGCAAGGAAACAGTGTGATGTAAAACAGTAACCCCACCTACAAAACATTAACAACATTGCATGTATTGTATAAATATAGATTTAATTTACCCTAACAAAAATAAACTAAATAAATCGGAAACCCACAAAAGCTGACCCACCCTCTTCCCTAACCCCAACCAATGCCCATAAGAAACTGAAGTCCAAATGTCCAAAAATCCACAACGCCCAATTCCCACCCACCCGAACAAGAATTAAAAAAGGGGCCGAACTAAGACAGGGACTGGCGGCGGGATTGGAGGACGACACGCATTTGCTCCTCTAAACGGCAGACACGATGCTTGAGAGTGCTGCAGGAAGAGCAACAGTGGTGGGGGGCACCAGAGATGGTGTTGCGGCTAGGGTGGTGGGCGGCCGCCAGACGGTGGCGTCGTACCACTGGGGGGCAGAGGCTGGGCCCCGGGACACTGGAGGAGGCTTCAAGTGCTGCAGCAGTCTCCTCCTCCTCCTCTGCCAAGACCACCAGCCGCAGGTATTCTCGCTGTATTGCCTCCAGTTCCTGGCGCCGTGCCTTGGCGGCCAACTCCTTGATATCATCCTTGGAAGGAGTAGCTGTATATCAAAAAGAAACAAGACAATTGGAAAATATACTCTTAGAAAAACAGTAAGACAAGTTATAATTATACACATAGTGGCATGGTAGCACTATAAAGCACAGTACTTAAACATTTAATAAATCTCGCCCGTTCTTCCTTCCACCCGTCTTTCACTTTTTAGTTGAACGCCAGGTGATCTGATCTGACTTTTAGTCTTCTCCATAAAATGTTCAAAGCGGAGTTGAAATCACAGATAGATGAGGCCATTGGTTACTCAATACTCCCGCCCCTATGCCAATTAAAGGGTGTCTTCTTCACTCTTCAAACGTTCACAACAACTCTTACTTACTTATGACATCGGTTGGCGGGCGGACTTCATGCTAAAAATTAACCACTCGCCATAAAGGTGGGGGTTCCGTGGGGACAATTAGGATGCGCCCGCCACAGTGGCGGGCGCATCCTGTATTTTTAACATTGTGGTGGGCGGGGCCGAAAGCACCTCCCGCCGCAATGCTAAAAATACATGTTGTGCTTTTCCAAGCACAACGTGACAGGCCCCGCGCGGAGCCTGCCACGTTGTGCTTTGAAAGACAGGGGGTACCAAAGCATAGGTAGGTACCCTCAAAGGGGGCCCGCAACGGGCACCCCAAGCATACTCCGCATGCCTTTCCATGGCGGCAATGCCGCCACGGAAAGGCATTCCAAAATGAATGCAGATTATATGGCTGCTGTGTTCAGACACCGCCACCATATTGAAACCTTTTCCGCCCAGTTGAACATGTCAACTGTGCGTTTCTATCAGCCACGGACCCCCCAGCCATTGTAATATGGCGGGGGTCTTTTCTACAGGGATGGCGGGAGGTTTGCCCCTGCGGGGTTGGTGGTGACTACCTCCGGCCAGGCGGGGGCCACCCTTGCAGTGAGTATAATGTCAACAATAGTTAAGTATTATGAATCTAACTTACCACCGTCTGCCACTGGTGCTGGCACTTCCCCTACCGCTCCATCGGTATCCTCGGCAACTGCCACATCCTCTCCCGCCGTGTCGCCTTGGCTGTCCCCGGCAATGGTGGTCGTGGGTAGTGCGCCTAGAAAACATTACACATTTTTTAGGCGTCATATACACATCCCCCTATTGGTCAGTAGCAAGATTGAAAAATTAGTTAATAGTATATAACATACATCACTAGTACAAAATCAGGTAGTAGTCGAGTAGACACTAGTAGTTATATATGGTCCCTAGGGTCATTCTAGCCTTTGCTTAGTTAGCCCGAGCCCTGCAACCATTTTACCTTTGTGTCTTTTATTTTTGCACATGTGACTTTACCTTGCTTCTGTCTAAGTGCTGCGTACAAGCGGTCAACCAAAACATTAACAAGCCACTTTTTATGAAGTTCTGGTGTACTGTTAGTCCATATTGCTTATCCATAAATGCTACACTTTTTGGCACGGCTGAGAAAAGCTTACAATATACTAACGTGCACCATTTCATTTTTCGCATTACAGACGGAAGATTCCCTTCTACGAACCAGAGCTTTGCAGAGCTTATGATGCAACAACTACCAGTACAAGGTTCTTCTGAGGTGAGGGGTCCCTTTACTCAGAGATCTTCAGTTATAAATTTATATAAACTAAATTCCTTCTTAGGGGATGGAGGTGCTTCGACCACTGTTCAGTTATCATGATTTAATTAACAACTGTAAGTAAGTGTAACAATGTTTATGCTAATGTACAGAGCATGTCAATAAACATTTTGAACTTACATAGACTTGGTGGTATTTGGTGTGGACTTACACGAGTGAGCAAATTAAAGGAAGCAAGTGCATTGCTTCCACGACAGAGAGGTTGGGTGTGTTATGTTCTGGGTTGTCTACTTGTTGGGTATCTTGGGGAGAGTGTTCGGAGAGCTAATAGTTATGACAAGACACTACTATAACTAGTTGGGCAGGGGATTGTGGTGGGTTCTGAATTTCTGATTGAGGTGTGTGAGGAAGGTCCAACCTACCGTCACCAACATCCTATTTTCTTGTGCAAAGGTCTGTGTGTGCAAAATCCCTACAACAGTAGTAGTATGTCCTATCATATCAAAATAGTAATAAATCTGCTGGGGCATTTGTTGGTGTGAATTGTCTAGGCCTCAATATTAACAAAGACTCAAGATCAATAAGACTAGAAGTAGTACAAGAGGACGACCCAAAGGACTGGACTCAATGGCTAGAGCTACTGGTGAATCTGAGTTTTATTTACAACCTTTTAAATAAAGAGTGGCCAACTGGGCAAGCTTAGCTACTACAGTACAGATAGACTAATAGTAGTAGTAGTACAGAGAGTCATCATAGCAGAGGTAGGGATAACAACATTTTCGAAACAGTACAGATAGAAGGATAATTGTTGGTAAAAAAATAGCATTAGGAAACTGAAACAATAGTTTGGGAAAAATATGGTGCGGTAAAAGTTATGGAATAAGAATTATTATTAAAAACAAGAAGACTTACTAGGGCCAGCAGAGGAGCCCTCGTTGGTGTCATTCTGGTGTTGTGGTTCTCCCGCCGACTGAGTCCCACTCCCTGTCTGTGTCTGCCTGCCCCTGGGTGCAGAACAGGAAAGATATAAGAAAGAGACAAATATTGATGGATGGTGTGGTGTCAAACAAATAAAATATTTTTAGAGAACGGTCAAAAAACACTTATATGTAAACAACAATTACAACAACTAAATTGACCAATCTCATCTGGTCAACAAATAGTATCGGGGGATTCGCGGATCGACTACTTCCTATTTATCAACACTAATCCAGTCTTCCATTCTGATTCCAGAGTACTAACTAAGCATAAGTACGACGTACCACCCGACCTAGCCCACCTATTCCAGGCATGCCAATTTTACATTAAGTATGCATTTCCACTTCTTTTAGTCCTCAACAATGCATATGGTCAAATGAAGGACACATGACTACATTTTTTGTATACACCAAATTCTGGGTTGATTGATTGATGCTGATGCTCTGCTAGTGCTAAGCCTATTACCACCACTCATTGAACAAACTAGAAAAGGTTCTAATAAAGACTGGGGTACCAGCAGCACGTGACGTAACTGAGGGGGCATCACGCATATCACTAAAACAATTACAAACTCATACTAAGTAAGTAAACATAAGTATCAATCCACCCCTATCTCAAGGACAAAGTAAGGACTAGAGTCACTATAGCATTACGTAACTTAATTTCTCTAAAATGAACTCTTACATAATCACGCTAAGCGAGCGCAAACGCAAAGTTGCAAACAAGTAAGATTAGTAGTAGCGCAGAGGAGCACTTGTGTCATAACAATCACAGAAGACTTGTAAACCTAATTCACCTGAAATCTAAGCAGCAACATTCTAGCTGGTTGGAAGAAAAAAAGATATTCGCTTGGCTGCGGCGAGTCCTACCATTTGGCATGGTTCTGGGGAGAGAGAGACGGGGAGGGAAAGAAAAGAAAAGGTGATACAATAAAAAGAGTAAGTAAAGGAAATAGCAGGGAATAGAAAAAGAGTGAAAAAGTAGCTAAAAAACTCAAAAAAGTAGACAAAACCAAAAATATAGAAGCAGGAAAATAAATAAAAACGATCAAAAAAAAGTGGCTGGAAACAAATGATTGCAAAGATACAGGGAGGATTCAAAATCAGGCCCCAGAACCATGCAATAGAGTGAAAAGCAAGATGACCGCGCCCATTGCGACCATGTGCGCAAGTTCGCGCAATATTTTCTCCCCGAGCATGCAAAAAGCGGCGCAAACAAGTAAAAGCTTTCCCAAACAGGAAATACGTACCGCGAACGGGCGCGAGCATGCATTGCGCGACCCAGAACAGGAAGTAAGCATCACGGGCGGGCAGGACAAGTAAAAACAAGATGGCCGCGCCCGTGAGCAACCGCATGGGTAAGTTGGCGAGCCGCGATCACGCAGAAAATGTCGCGAATGGGCGGGGAAAAGACTTCTGCGTCTTTGCGATATTTCCGCGTGATCACGGAGATTTTTGACATTTTTACGATAGTTTGCGTAAGCGAATTTCGCAAATTCCGCCCACCCCTACTCAACACAGATAAAACAAAGTCCGAGGGGCAGATTTACAATTACTGGCGCATCCCTGCATATCAGCAGGGATGCGCCAGTAATTGTGCGCCGCAGCTCCGCCACCCATGATGCGCCGCATTTACAATGCGGCGCACCATGGTGCAAAAACAGCACAGATGCGTCACGCATCTGTGCCATAAAAGCGGAGCATTGCTGGAGTTGCGTCGCAAGCGCGACGCAGCTCCAGCAATGATGTGGGGGGCCCTATGTGTACAATGCTGCGTCAATCCTTACGCCTGCTTCAAGCAGGCGCAGGGTTTTGACGCAGCATGGGTCCAAAAGTGACTGAGTGAAATCTTGTAGATTTCACTCAGCCACTTTTGGGAGGCGTTCCTGCGCAGGAACGCCTCCCCCTGCGACGGTACGCCTCTTCTGGTGCAGGGCTTTACAACGTGACGCATCTGGGAGATGCGTCACGTTGTAAATACCCCACACTATGGTGCATCTTTTGTGCCGCTGCTGTGTCACAAAAGTGACGCAACGGCGGCGTAAAAGCGGCGCAAGGGGCTTGTAAATCTGCCCCAGAGTCTTCAGCAACAACCACTCCCCCTGGGACACTTCTTGGAGACCCTCTGAACTTGGCCCTTCACCCACCCCTGCAGACCATGCCGAGAACCTTGGCACCATCCTGAACACCAACCTCTACATGAGCAGACAGAGCAACGGTGTCTCCACATTTTGCTTCAACATAATTTGAATGCTAAGCGAGATTTTCAAGTGGATCCCACTGAACTCCAGACAAATGGTCACCTTCTAAATTGTGAAGGCTAATGAAAACAGAATCGAAAAATGAAGTACGATGACTATGATATGTTAGGATTAGTGATTTCCCAATTGCAATTTGGTTCACACTAATCCACACATTCGTACATCTAGCCCTAATATTTTACCTGCAACTCAAAGGTTGTGGTAACCCATTCGCAAACAGGAAGCGGTAGCCAGGGGACCACCTCCACTTAGTGAGTGATGAAAAAACATTTTGTAGGAGTAGGCAGTTTGTATACATTTCCATTGTCTTTTATGAAAACGGGCTACATTAACAAAATATATCTTTATTGAAAAGCAATCACGGACATAGTGGTTTCCAGATCCAGCTGGTCACCATGCCTGAGATTATACCAATAATATTTATTAGGTTGGTCGAATTGCGACCGAATATTCTGTATTTTTTTAACTAAACTACTAATACCTAGGTTGGTAGGCAAAATAATAATGCATTTGGTAAAAGCTGCTGGACAAATTGGGACCCCTTTTACCTAATACATTCTTTGTACACGAGACCCTAAAATGATTAATCAGTCAGATTAAATCATCGCGGAAATAAGAGTGACCCCCCCGCCCCCATTTGAGGTGACAGAAGAGCGAGCAAGGTCTAGTTCCTGCAGAAGATGCATGCATGTATAGCCGTCTAGGTTCAGGCATAATAGCCTCCCATTAATTTCCACATTATTCTATCAATGACAGTTTATGAATTAACAGTACTGGTGTAATGGATAAAAAACATTTCCTCACTTTCCTTTTGTATGAAATGAAGCTGGAAAAAAAAATGCTTTGAAAATGAGGATACCTAATTTCTAATCTTTTCCAGAAGGCAAGTGATATAAGTCTTGGCCGTAAACATGATAATTAATACTGTCCTTTGGGAAACTCACTGGATAAACATTACTTAGTACCGCTCAGCCCTATTATGAAATATTGTGTCAATACACAAAAGCCTTCCATGGTCTTTCATCATGCAGACACATTTACTGTTGTAAAAACAGAAGTAGCATTCTGAGGAATGCCACCGCCACATTCCTGCAAGGTGATAACTCAATTGGCAGATATATCCCTGTTTGCAGCCTATCCGGCTCTCCGGAAATTGATGAAGCCAGGCTTGATTGGGCGAACTAAATCAGAACATGCGTCTATCCTTAGCGTTAAAAGATGGACTGGGTTCTGGGGTGCAAAAGAATGAAATTTGATATCAAAGCAAAGACAGTACATGGAAGAGCATGTTTTAAAAAGAAGTGAAAAAACTGGACCTTCGAAGAATGAAGAATAAAGTTCAAATACACCTGCCTTGAAATATTAGGGTACTTTCTTCCATTGCACTGTATTGCTCTTTTGTCTGATGGACAAGACTTTTGAAACGTAGATAACATCGCACAAAAGGTACCTACAGTCAGAAGCTGAAATCTTATCTGCTCTCTCCATTCCTTCGGGCCAAAGATCAGATGATGATTATATTTTGCTGACCTCACCTTCTACAAATTACTGATCAGCTACTTCCATGCTTGGTCTGACATAGCTGTTACATTCGATATTTCTTCTGATTACATGACCTCAATGCATGCATATTATGTCCTTCTGAGACACTGCTGTTGCATTCAATGCTCCCCCTGTTTGGAGGATCTCTTCACACACATATAGTGTGTCCTGCTTCCACGCCTGTTGGGACACTGTTGTTGCATTCATTGTGCCCTCTGTTTGCGTGATCTCTTCACACACATATTGTGTCCTGCTTCCACGCCTGCTGGGACACTGTTGTTGCATTCATTGTTTCCTCTGTGTGCATGATTTCTTCACTCACATATTCAGTCCTGCTTCCACGCCTGCTGGGACACTGCTGTTGCATTCATTGCTCCCTTTGTTTGCGTGATCTCTTCACACACATAGTGTGTCCTACTTCCACGCCTGCTGGGACACTGTTGTCGCATTCATTGTTCTCTCTGTTTGCGTGATCTCTTCACACACACATTGTGTCCTTGTTCCATGACTGCTGGGACACTGTTGTTACACTCACTGTTCCTTGTGTATGTTTGATCACTTCACACACATATTGTATTCTGCTTCCATGTCTGCTGGGATACTGTTGTTGCATTCATTGTTCCCTCTGTTTGTGTGATCTCTTCAAACACATATTGTGTCCTGCTTCCACGCTTGCTGGGACACAGTTGTTGCATTCATTGCTTCCTCTATTTGCATGATATCATTACACATATATTGTGTCCTGCCTCAACACCTTCTGGGACACTGTTGCTGCATTCATTGTCCCTCTGTTTGCATGATCGCTTCACACACATATTGTGTCCTGATTCCATGCCTGCTGGGACACATTTGTCGCATTCATTGTTCTCTCCGTTTGCGTGATCTCTTCAGACACACATTGTGTCCTGCTTCCACGCCTGCTGGGACACTGCTGTTTCATTCATTGCTACCTCTGTTTGCGTGATCTCTTCACAAACATATTGTGCCCTGCTTCCACACCTTTTTGGACACTGTTGTTGCATTTATTGTTCCCTCTGTTCGCGTGATCTCTTCATACACATATTGTGTCCTGCTTCCACCCCTGCTGGGACACTATTGTTGCATTCATGGCTCGCTCTGTTTGTGTGGGTCCTTCACACACATATTGTGTCCTGCTTCCCACCTGCTGGGACACTGTTGTTGCATTCATTGTTCTCTCTGTTTGCATGAACTCTTCACACACATTTTGTGTCCCGCTTCCACGCCTGCAGGGACAATGTTGTTGTATTCATTGTTCCCAGTATTTGCCTCATCTCTTCACACACATATTGTGTTCTATTTCCACGCCTACTGGGACACTGTTGTTTCATTTATTGTTCCCTCTGTTAGCATGATTTATTCACACATATTGTGTCCTGCTTCCACACCTGGGACACAGTTGTTGCATTCATTGCTCCCTCTGTTTGCATGATCTCATCACACACATATTAAGTCCTACCTCCATGCCTGCTGGGGCACTGCTGCTGCATTCATTGTCCCTCTGTTTGCGCGATCTCTTCACACACATATTGTGCCCTGCTACCACACCTACTGGGACACCGTTGTTGCATTCATTGTTCCCGTTGTTTGCATGATCTCTTCACACACACATTGTGTCCTGCTTCCATGTGCCTGCTGGCACACTGTTGTTGCATTCATTGTTCCCTCTGTTTGCATGATTTCTTCACACATATATTGTGTCATGCTTCCACGCTTGCTGGAATACTGTTGTTGCATTCATTACTCCCTCTGTTTGCATGATCTCTTCACACTCATATTATGCCCTGCTTCCATGCCTGCTGTGACACTGTTGTTGCACTCATTGTTCTCTGTTTCCTGAACTCTTCACACACATATTGAGTCTTGCTTCCACGTCTCCTGGGACACTGTTCTTGCATTCATTGTTCCTCTGTTTGCATGATCTCTTCACACACATATTGTGTCTTGCTTCCACTCCTTCTGGGACACTGTTCTTGCATTCATTGTTCCCTCTGTTTGCAAGAATTCATCCCACACATTTTGTGTCTTGCTTTCATGCCTGCTGGGACACAGTTGTTGCATTCATTGTTCCCTTTGTTTGTGTGATCTCTTCACACACATATTGTGTCCTGCTTCCATGCCTGCTGGGACACAGTTGTTGCATTGATTGTTTCCTCTGCTTGCAAGAACTCTTCACACACATATTGTGTCCTGGTTCCACGCCTGCTGGGACACTATTGTTGCATTCACTTTTCCTTGTGTTTGCAGGTTCATATATCATCTTTCAAGGCCATCGAATGGTTGCAAGGCACTCGGAATCCTTCTTTACCATTTAGAAAGCATTGGTAGCAAAAAGCAGCGAAAATATTTGTGGGGCCAGACAAGGTTGGACTGGCCATGGTGAGCATTGTGTGTTTTCCCATGTTAGATTTGGGGGTCTCTGGTTGGCACAGGTAAGTACTTGTGACAAGCAGGGACCCTCTCCTCTAGTCAGGGCAAGGGACTTACTCCTAAAAATAACCCCTGCTCACCCTCTAGGTAGTGTGGCGCGAGCAGACAAGCCTAAACTTCAGGGCGTTTAGTCGTTAAGCATTTATGACCGTATACAGTAATTCAGGACTGCACCACAAATGGACACCAGTCTCTGATTTATAAAAATAAGTATGCTTTATGTGAATATATATCTCTATGCAGACTTAATACAAGACCATAATAATAACGTTTCAAATGCGAACAATACTGTTGTTGGAAAAAGAGTTCTCTTGTAAATATGCTTGATTCTTAGTTCTATGCGGCTCGTACCTCGTGATGTGACTCTCTTGGTGGTGGGAAATGAACAAAAACGAGTCTTACAGCGTAGCGGACTCTCTGATCCGAGGTGGCACCCTTTGGTGCGAGCTGTACACAGTACCTTTGTGGAGGATTCGCCACGGACAATGCGGGGGTAAGCGGCGTGCTCGCGACGTTGATCAGCAGCGCTCTGATGCTGGTCCGGCTCGTGGCAGGCATCGTGATGTACGGCATTGGAGCGGGACCTCAGGGGGGCGCTGCAGACAGTCTAGGTCCCTGGCGAAGTCCGGGGCGTAGGGCGGCGTTTGAGCCGTACCTTTGTTCCCGGAAGTGGCGGTCGGCACGTTGGCAGTAAGTACGAGACGTACTTTGCGGTTACCAAGGCGGCGCGGCTTCTGGGGCTGGAGAGTGCGGTGCGGTTCGGTACGCTTACAGCGTACTGGCCATACCTAGCGGAAAACTAGCTGGCTGGCTCGTGGTGGCTGGACGCGGTAGCAATGCGGCTCAATCAGGGGGGAGAGAGAGCACGGTGCGGTGCGGCCCAGTCAGGATACCGTGCGGACTCCGGCTCAGAAATAAGCGGGGCCACACGATGTCGGACGGCACAGCACGGGCTTTAGGGCGGCAGGGTTTTGAGGCGCATTCAGCGACGGCTCCAGCGGGCAAGGACACAGGCAGTCCAGCAACTCTCAGCAAAGGCGGGAGAAGAGCCCAATGGTCCTGGGACTCAGTTCAGGGGGCAAGCTCGCTTCCAAGCCCTTGGAGATCGTTTGCTTTGAAGCACAAGTCTTTTTGTAGAAAATAGCAAATCTTTGGAAAGTTCTTCCTCCCCTTTGGCAGCAAGGCAACCACTGCAGGCCAGTCCCCCAGGATAGGGACAGTCTTCCTCCTTCATCTTTCCCGGTTCCTTCTCCTCAGGCAGAGGGTTCGTCTTGGTTCAAAGCAGGATCTGATTTCTTAGGAGAAAGGCTCCTACTTTTATACCTAAAATCCTTTGTTCTTTCAGGCCAGGGGGGCCTTTGCCTAATCCAGTTCAGTCCTTGAGCACTTTGTTTTGCAGACTCTGGCTTCTTCTTTCCGTGTGCAGGGCAGGGACATCAGACGCTCCGCAGGAGGTGGAGCCAGCATTGTGGTGACAAGTACAGTCCAGGAGCACTCTGTTGACAGTCTTCCCTTCTCTCTTCACAAGGTGCAGGGCAGAGACATCAGACGCTCCCCAGGGGGCGGAGCCAGCATTGAGGTGGCAGAGCACAGCCCTATTCAGAGTCAAGGGGCACTCCCCCCACCCATCCTGGTGTAATCTCTCTATTCACCACCTGTCAGCCCCAGCCTGTCTCCTGGAATTCCCCAGCCCTGTCACTCACAGAAACCAGACAGCAGATACACATCAGAGCAGAGGCGGGCTGAAATGGTTAGGCAAGCAAATACTAACTTTCTAGAAGTAGTATTTGCAAACACAGGATATTAAAATAAACTTTACTAAAAGAAGTATTTTATTATTCTGAGTTCAGGCATACTAAACTTGACTTTCTACCATGCTCTCTGAGTCTGTTGGGATTATAGAATGTAATAATTCCAGCAGCCCATTCTGGCCTATGGAGAGCAGGTAGCCTTACAATAGTGAAAAACGAAAATGGCTGTAATTCACTATTAGGACATGCGACACACATCAGGGCTTGGCCTACCTTATACTTACAATGCACCCTGCCCTTGGGCCTACCATAGGGGTGACTCACAGGACCTAAAGTGAAGGTTTAAGGGCTGGCAAGTGTGTGCACTTGCCCAGACAGCATGACAGTACCAGAGTGCACGCAGGTTCTGCAATGGCAGACCTTAGACACATTTTAAAAGGCTGCTTCTGTGGGTGGCACAACCAGTGCTGCAGGCCCACTAGCAGCATTTGTATTTACAAGCCCTGGCACTCCTGATGCACTTACTGGGTCTGACAGAAAACCAAATAAGCCAATCATGGAAATCAATCACATATACACTTTTCATAGGGAGGACTTGCACTGTGGCACTGATTGGCAGTGGCACAGTGCCCTGAGAAGCTAACACCAGCAAAACATATGAGGCACATCAGCAAAAGGTGGAAGGGAGACTCACGCCAAGGTGCCAGTTCTAACATCCCAGGAGGCTGGAAGGGTGGGGGCCAGTTTTGCAACAGTGGCAGACATTCTTTTGTATTAGGGGTGGTTTTGCAGCGGTGTTGCATTTTCGGCCCCCTGTAAGAAAAGCAGCAGTGTTTCACACTTGCACCTCCCCAACTCCCCCTCCTACTGGGGCTGGTCCTTAGAAATTGCCAGGGCTGCCCCCAGTCTGGTCCTAGGGGCTGATCCATGTTACGCAGAGTGAGAGGTGTTTGGGGGTAGACTCTCAAAAAGATTTTCCTTTCAAAATGTGGCCAAACAATCAATTTACCGAAGAATTTTCCAAGCAAGAAGATCTGAAGAGAAATTAATGTAATGTTCCAACAAGTTCAAATCAGGCACAATGCTCTGGACCATGACATCTCTGCAGCAGCATGTGCGCCTATAACAAAAGTGCATCCTGCTGTTTCACAAGTGCTTAGAGGTTTGACTGGAAGAAAGATCCTTGGACGTCTTCAGTTCAGAAAGCAACCCACTGTCCTCAAACTGACAGAGGGGTGTTCCTGAGTCCTGCATTGCTAATCTTAATCTAGCCCTATGGAGTGTGCTGTGCACTGTAAGCATGTACTGACCAAGCCAATAGAGAGGTGTGGTGCAGCAGCCAGGTCAGTTGACTTCGGAGCACAGGGTTCACCGTTCGATCCCCGGCTCCGGTGGCAGCTCAGGTCAGCACCATGTGACTCTGGGCAATAGCTCACTTAATTTCCATGACGGCCCCCAGCGCCTTGAGACCCGTAAGGGTGAGTAGTTTGCGCTTTACAAATATAGGCCTGGCTTTAATGTGATCATATATTGACAAATGCGAGTTGTGTACATTTGCGCAAAAGTCAAATAGTATCACCGCAAGCAACTGTATATGATAACTGCTGCATCTCTGTGTTGCTGAATAACCAATTGCAATGTAAGATTTGTGCCACCAGATGCTGTTTGGATTAGGGCCACGGGCCTGTGCCTTATGTTTTAAAATTGATTGTTGCTAACTGCATTTAGTAAAATCATAGACATTTTCTCACATACAAAGATCAGGCCAGCCAAAATAAAATTTTATTGGACCTTAGCCTCTAAACATGTTAATGAGGACATAACATTTTTTTAATAAATGTTTATTTGCATTACTATTTGAAAGTTCATTTTTATACTTTGTTGACACACACTAAAACCTTAGCATTATTGCACATTTACATTGATTGACATTCCATGTAGTACAATGCACATTTAACCTGACTGTTCTAATAAGCATGGCTTGTTCTGAATTCGCCACAATGCAGTTAGAGGTACAGATTTAGAGAAGTTAGCCTTTTTGCTCCCGATTACTGTAACTCCTTCAAGGCTTCTCTCATTCATCTCACAAGAAGAGCCCAGCACCTGCTCCTTGGTGCCTATTTGTAGTTTCATGTGTATCATGTGTTCTCTTTTCTATTCAATGTCACTGAGAAAAAGTGTATAAATGCAGCACCTAAACATATGGAATTTATCATTGTATGCTCCAACTGACCAGAGGGCAAAGCTCTGGTCTGCGGAGAGGGCAGTCTGCACTTAGCAAGTTTTTGATGCTTCCTAGCTATTTTTGCATTAACCATGTGTTAGACTTCCATGAACTTTCACGAATGTCTGTTTTCTTTACAGAACCTGGTGCATTGGCCAGGAAACATATTAGGGGCTCATTACGATGGAACAATAATCGCCACTGCCGGCCCGGCGGTGGCGATCATTACGCTATCGTAATGACAAATACCCACTGCCATATTAGGATGGCGGTGGGTATCGCGGCAGATGCAAAGTCTGTTCGCCGCTCTCGCTTTCAAAATCCAAACCAGAGTTTGCTATGACAGGGCGGGAGCCACACAGCTCCTGCCCTGCCATAGCAAACAGCAGTGTTTCGGGGGTGGGCACCCCGGGATACTGCAGGTGCCGGCCCTGCGGGGTGGCGGTCCCAAGGGCCATTGAGGTCTCCTTAATTTAGAATGCCCAGGGACGTGGTGGTCCCCAGGGCTGTGGGGGGCCGCGTGCCCCCTGCAAACAATCAGCATAGCCCCGGGGAGGTGGGGGTCCCCGTGGCTACAGGGGCCCCCGCTATTATTAATTCGGCAATGCCCTCGGGACCTGGCCCACCCTGGGGACTCATTTAAATGAAGCACGGGAGCCTGCACTTCCTTTTTAAAAATAATTTCGGCGGGATTCGCGACCCCATCGCGATTTCCTCTGAAATTATTTAAAAAAATGTTTTTTTGGGCCCTGGGGGTCCTTGTGGGACACCCTGAGCAGGACTAGGGGGTCAGGGTGTTTCTACCTTGCCCCCTTTTCAACTTTTTAAACCTTTTTTCTACTGTTTTCTTGTGACTCAATTCTACCGAGTCACAAGATGACTGCCAATGCTTCCTGGTTTGGAGTGTTGGCAGCCAATTAGAATGAAGCTCGTGGTCAGGAGGGTTCGCAAACCCACTGCTGCCACAGATATCAAAACTTTTTCTTTTTCTAATTTATCAGGAACTACTGATCGGATTTACACCATATAACAAAAAGGACTCTTTCTGAACCTAGGGCTACCTTTTTGCCAAATTTGGTGTAATTCCGTTCTGAAGTTCGGGCTGTAGCTTTGTCTAAAGTTTCCTGTGGAAAATAACATGGGGAAAATGTTTTGGGACCCCCCTTTTTTCTCGGCCCTGCTTGTCGAATCATCCCCAAACTTTCAAGACAGGAGCTGACCGGAGAGGGCCTCTAGTTTTGAAACTTTCGCGAAGATTCATCAACCGGCGCCAAAGTTATTGGGAAAACAAAAAATGCTTTTCCTATGGAAACTAGCTTCTGACTATAACTACCTACTGGCAATCGCCAGTAGGTAATATATTATATATATATATATATATATATATATATATATATATATATATATATATATATATATATATATATATATATATATATGTTTGAGCAAAAGATCCTGAACCTCCAACTTGTGGGGAACAAAGACCAGCGAATCCCAAAGTAAGGCAGGATGATTTTATTGCACCAAAGTTCAAAAAGCACGCAGCAGACTGACGCGTATATTATATATATAGTGTGTGTGTGTGTGAAATACATGGCATAGATCAAGTTGCTGATACAAATAGTGCAGCAACAGGGAACATAGTCAGGAGTGCCAGGACCTGAAGCACAGAGCCTTGAAGGATGGTTGTGTGTGAAAAAGAGACTCTCTGATCCAACCCCCCAGAGACAACCAAATCTTTGGGTGGGAGTATACTATACCTTTTATTCCCTCCTCCTGAGGTCAGTTAGAAAAATAACAGAGGGACCTTTTACCTTACTTTCCATTTGATTCCCAACACCATCCCTGCGATAAGCTGGGGCCACAAGGTCAGCATATCCTTTCATGTTTACCGTGAATCAATGAAGGAGAGGTGATGGGGGGCAAAACAATCTAAATGCAGCAACCCCCCACCAAAAGGGAGTCCCTCCCATGCTATGTATGAACATTATAGTAAGGTCAAATGTAGGTTTCTGTAATAGTGGGTGGGACTCACTAACTGGATAGGAAGAAAATCTTGCATGAACATGGCACTTTCGAACTAGATTGGTTATGGGAATTACAAAAGAAGTTGCAAGATCTTAAAAATAAGGTAGAGGGTGAAAATGGCTAGCTTGTCCACAGTGGCAGGGAGAAGCCAACAAACACAAACATGAATCCCAAGATTAGGATTTGAAACAGACCCGGGAGAAACTAGCATACCCAGTAAGCCACCTTGGGATTTGTTTTCCTACTGCACCGCCTCCACCATATTCATTTCCTGTTATGATCACTGATCCCCATGAGAAAGGGATGGAGAAAGAGAACCCAAGTTCTCGTACAGTACAGCCCTAGAGAGAATCATGCAAATAGCCAGATAAGACGCAGACTTCACTATTGTGGAGCCAGGGGCGTAGCACAGGCCCCCGCAGCCCCTGCGGTGCAGGTAAGGGGGCCCCCGAGCTGCAAGGGGCCCCCTCAGCACAGTACACAAGCCAGAGAGCTCAGGATTAAATCTGGAGCGGGGACCCATATGTGTACCTTGCAGGGGGGCCCCTTCAGCTTTCGTTATACCACTGTGAGTCGCAGTATAGACCAAGAATGTGTTCAGTTGCAGGTGGGCATAGAGACGACTGCAAACGCAGTCCAGCCATTATCCAACATTATTCAAGGAGGAGCACAGGCCAACTGGTCAGGAACTTGAGGCCTTTCCTCACTCTACTAATGCAGGACCTAATACCCTCCTTCTGCTAAGAGACTGTCCCTTCCTGGGGAGTCCACTTCTCCTGAACCCCTTCTGAATGAGCATTACAAAGCAATTCCCCAATATTAGAGAACACCCTACCCAGTTCCCTAAAGAATTACAAAGTGTGTTTAAAGTATATAGACCAAACTGGGCTGATGTGAATTTGTTTGCTACACTCGGTAGTATGAGTAAAGCGAGATATCGATTAATTGACAAGCCTGGTTGGCAGAGACAGGATCCAGAGAATGGTGCTGCCCTGAATATGGCACAGGATGAATTGTTGAATGCAGTTGTGGATGTGTTGCCGGTGAAAACAGACTAGAATAAAATCTTGAATTGTAAGCAGAATAAAGAAGAATCACCTATCTAGATAAGCTTAAGGGTGTGTTTGAGGGATATGTGGCCAATGCGTATCCCCAGGAGGATGGGTGTAGAAAAATGGGGACAGGGAGTAGGGTGTGTGGGGGGAAGCCAGAGAGGAAGCATGAGGGCCATGTTTTGGCTGCGGGTAGTTATGCGCTGTCTAATGTTGCTGCAAATGTGCCTTGTTTTATAGACTCTCCTGAATTTACCAGGTCATAGAACCCTTGCCCTGAATACTAGGACAGCTGAGAGGTGCCAATTGTGCTGAATACCGTGATCCTCCCTAGATCATTAAAAAGTCCTAACGTTGATTGTAGGATAAATGGTGAGTGCATTACTTGTCACACTGAAAACGATACAAGTCTCACTGCTCTGAAAACCTTTGACTCCTCCTCATTACCTTTCTCATATTGTCCACGGGAGCAGTTGATATTTCAAACCAGCTTCTTCCATACCACATTACTGATCTCATCTCTGTCACCCTCTGTCTCACCACAGATAACCATGCTTTCCCACTACGTCCTACCTCACTAGCATGTCAATTGGACTGGCACATCTCATGCAATCACTCTGGGACATATTTATGATCACTGGCGCATCCCCAAGGATGCGCCAGTTATTTTGCGCCGCTGCTCCGCCACCCATGGTGCGCCGCATTTACAATGCGGCGCACCATGGGGCAAAAACGGCACAGATGCGTGACGCATCTGTGCCGTAAAGGTGGCGCATTGCTGGAGTTACGTCGCAAGCGCGACGCAGCTGCAGCAAGGCTCGGGGGTGCCCCATCTTCACAATTCTGCGTCAAGACCTACGCCTGCTTCAAGCAGGCGCAGGGTTTTGACGCAGCATTGGCCTGAAAGTGACTGAGTGAAATCTTATAGATTTCACTCAGCCACTTTTGCGAGGCGCACCTGCCCCGGAACGCCCACCCTGCGCCGGAACGCCCACAAGTGTAACACACAACAAATGGCCCCCTTCTCAGTTTACTTATACTCGAATCTCAACTGGGACCAAATAAACAATTTCATTAAATCTGGTCCGGTATATTTATTTGTACCTTTTAGTCATATGATTTCATACAAGAGTTATTGCTGATGGCAGAAAAAGAATACACAATACAAAGAATTATTTGCAGTCTTACTCAATCAACAATTAACATAAAACACATTACAAAAATCCAAGAAAATAACATCAACAAAACATCCAACAAACAATACAAATTGCAATTCAACAATTTTGCAATTTATTAAACCATTTTTATGATCAAGATTCTTTTCATTAAAAAAGCTGATTCATTACAAGAGTACGATTTCTTTGACTATACCAACAAGTAGGTATAAAGCCCCACAAGTATTTCCTGTAAATGTGAACAATTTGTTGTTCATTTGTAGGTTTCATTTTTGAAAAAAAAGGTGTTCCATTTGAGACCTGAAGAAAGGATTGCGCCCATTTATAGAAGCTGTCACAGGTCAACCACATAGGAATATACAGGTAAATTTTTTACCTCATCCAAACGGTGTTGTTTCAGAAAAGAGGTGAATAGGTTGTCATTAAAACTTCGTTTTTTTGCATCCTAACAGAAAAATAACAGAGCCCTGATGATGGTTTGGGCACTTATGGCCCGAACTTGAAACGCGTCGGCAAATCAATCAAGAGCCAATCGTAACATCTAGTGTTTTTTTGGATAAAGTGATACATGCTTTGTTGCTCTTGTAATGAATCAGCTTTTTTAATGAAAAGAATCTTGATCATAAAAATGGTTTAATATATTGCAAAATTGTTGAATTGCAATTTGTATTGTTTGTTGGATGTTTTGTTGATGTTATTTTCTTGGATTTTTGTAATGTGTTTTATGTTAATTGTTGATTGAGTAAGACTGCAAATAATTCTTTGTATTGTGTATTCTTTTTCTGCCATCAGCAATAACTCTTGTATGAAATCATATGACTAAAAGGTACAAATAAATATACCGGACCAGATTTAATGAAATTGTTTATTTGGTCCCAGTTGAGATTCGAGTATAAGTAAACTGAGAAGGGGGCAATTTGTTGTGTGTTACATTGATATAGGGTCCAGCCCTCCCTCAGCCCCGCCAAGGACCTATCTCCTTTTGTGTGGAACGCCCACAAGTGGCGCAGGGCTTTACAACGTGACGCATCTGCCTAGATGCGTCACGTTGTAAATGGGTCGTAGGGATGCGCCACGTTTACGCCGCAGTTGCGTGACGCAAACGTGGCGCATTCCCAACATAAATCTGCCCCTCTATATTTTGTACACTTGATGGAGTCTACCTCAGTATACCTTAGACCAGGGAGAAGGATGTCCTTGTATTGCTATGTGAAAGAAATTGTCAGCCTGTTATCAGTAACCCTGAAATCTCTAAAGAACTAGCTGAATTTCGTTCTAACGTGTCTCCACATTATGGTCTACAGGTTTTGAATGATGTGGGGTACACTACCTCCATGACTCAGTGGAAATAAATATCAACCCAATAAAGTGTCTACCATGTATTCCGCAGTATCCTCTAAGCCTGAAGCTGAGGCAGGGATTACACTAGACATCACAGACTTGATGACGCAAGGGATTTTGGTGCCCATTGTTAGCATAAGTAACACATACATTCTTCCTATAAAGAAGGGGGGAGACAGATGTGTACAGATTCATGCAGGATCTACATGCCATAATAATAAGGCTACTCCTAGCTTTCCTGTGGTTCCCAACCCTGCTACCATCCTTTCTCATATCCCCGCAAATGCCCATTGATTTACAGTGGTGAATCTGTGTTCCTCTTTGTTTCACATACACAAGGATAATCAGTTCCTCTTTGTATTCTCCTTTGGTGATACTCAATTTGCATGGCCGAGGCTCCCACAATGCTCTAGGAAGGTCTTGTCTATCTTTTCCCAAGCCTTAATGAAAGTGTTGGAC
This sequence comes from Lissotriton helveticus, assembly GCF_964261635.1. Lineage (NCBI taxonomy): Eukaryota > Metazoa > Chordata > Amphibia > Caudata > Salamandridae > Lissotriton > Lissotriton helveticus. The sequence continues at coordinate 310,635,926 of NC_136061.1, forward strand.
ACTTTGGTCTTTCCTGGGGCTCTACTGTAGTGTGGGACGTTGAAAACCAGTTTTTGGCGTGTTACTGTTGGCAAAGTTGACTCCGTCTGCCTCCTTGTTGAATTGGCTAACAAGGGGAATAAGACTTCGAAGGAGAAACTGCAATTTTGCCTTCACCAATTACGTTATCTTGGTTACAAAATCTCTGCCAGAAAGTGGCACTTATCATCAGAATGGATTGAAAACATATATGAGTAGGCCGGCCTGTGGCTGTCTCCCATGTACACATTTTCTTGTGTATGGATGGGTATTGCAGACAATGGATTCCTGAGTGCATGCTAGGGCAAGACCTGACAAAAGTATGTTAAATACAACACAATAAATCTTTGGAATACTGTAAAGGATGCTGAACGTGCCTTATTGTACAGGGGTGGCAGAGTGGGCTAAAGAACGGTGATGGATTTAACCCAGATCTTTTGACTGGGTGTGAGTGTTTGATTGGTTCAGATGCTCCGTCCATTACCACCCCCTTTTGTACCGCTTATTGTACAGATGAAGCATGCCTTCTGGCATCCTGAGTATGCAAAACTGTTTACTCTGTGTTGTCATGAATTTGATGAATTTGTCCTTTTAGTACTGGTATAGCATCATGGGAATCATCAAATGTCCACAGAATACTAGGACCCATAGCAGCAGGACTGCATCCAAGCCTCCAGTCTCTAGCCGCTGCCGCCCATCTTGTTGAAGCATCTGAAAACATTGTATTGACTTCTACTCTGAGTGTCACTGTTCCCCACTCTCTCGTTGCACTTCTCCTGAACACCAAAGCTCAGCACCTTTCCAGTACCAATGGCAGCTTTGAAAGTGCCTATTTTCACTTCCCATTTGTTGGTTCTCCTTTTCCATTTCAGTTAATGCAGTGCTGCTTGGTCATTCTGAGGTATTCTGTGTACCAGCTTGCTTGTGTTCTAGTTTTTGATGTGTTGCTTCATTTCATGGGGGCCAGAGTGTTGGTGCAGTTGGCAATAGACTTGTTGAAATTCTCGATGTTGCATGCTAGGAGGCCCATAGCTTCTACTTTGTTCGGTTGTATGGCGTATTAGGATCCAAGCGAAATTTACCGATTCATGCCCTTATATAGGTACAATTCACATTGCCTTTATATAGGCATAGAAATCATAACCATATTTAGACATAGCGCATGCTGTCCAAATACAGGCATGGCTACTTCCACCCGTTCCAAAAAGCCACAACGATTTCTTGGAAAATCGGTTTAAGCAATCAGGGAAATCCTCTTGCTTGAATATTGATTTTTGCAAGAAGTCATGGAGTTTTCAAAGAACTACCTTTCCCTTGGGGTTCTTTGATGACGTTATTATGCCGACTTTACGTCAAACTAGGCACCTTCAAGGTATAAATATGCCTACACTTGCTCTAGCAAAGACACAATGGTTCGGAGCAGCTTGACTATCTACTTGCCCGACGCAGCTCGCTACAGCAAGTCCCGAAGGAAGCAGACCCTCCAGCTTACGCACTGATCGAGAAGCTGTCCTTTCTCTCGCTGAGAATCCAGCTTGAGTGTTTCCAAGCTCCCCTCGCGGGGTGTTAGGAAATCGAGTCCCGAGACAGAGATACCAGACCTCCTTCATTCTAAACCAAGGTACGGAGCTGATTAGACCCTAAAGAGAAATCTTGGATAGATTGGCAAAGAAACTAAACCTATGCTACACCACACTTACTTCTTCCCTCGTACTAGACTTAGGTTAGGTACATCGGGGTAGGCGTATTTTAGAAGCGCCAGTTGAGTACTTTTAGCATTTGTTATTTATGTATGTATTTATCTATGGTTTGGAAACCATACAATGCTTTTACAGTATTATTTTATAATACTCTTCTTGCTGTACGCATTATACTTTGCAGCCAGTATTACGATAGTAGCAGTTCACTTTACTTGCATGAGAAAGAAGAGTGTTCAATAAATCCTTTTATTGAAAACGCCCGTCTCTCTATTTCTCTGCAACTCAGATGAAACGAAGCATGCACGATTGACTAAGTAAAATATCTATCTATTGTTTCCACGACTCTGAAGATACGTTTATTCTTGGGGAAACAAAGTTGTCAAGTTTATGCGGTTCTCAGAAACTAATCCCTTCTTGTGAATTCGAAAAGTTTCTAGTGACCTCTGAGCTAGCTGGCACTCAAAATTAAGTCTGAAATATTCGATAGAGACCTAGTCGAATCTATAGGATATATTATTCCAATGCGCAGAGCCTGTTGGGAATATAGGAACTACACTACATGGCGCCCAACATTTGGTAAGGCACTAATTTAACGCTAGATACTAGAGTAACTCACTATTGCTTTTCACAGAGACCCCTATTTCCATTAAAATACTCCAATAGACGTCTGGAGTGGGTAAAAGGATAAAATATCCACCATAACTGAGTAGGACGAAAATCCTATGAATTAGTTTTTGGTTTGTTCAATGTTGAAGGATACAGTGTTCCAAAATATTGTGCACCTTATCTTTGTTTCCTTGAAATTTGCTCTGCAAACTTTCATTAACCCCTTCCATGCTGGTGACGAACCCCAGCCGTCACGCTCTGCGGCGCTCGTGTGCTGATGACGGCTGGGGTTCGTCACGGCCCCGCCCTGTTCTTTTGTTTACCGCACAGCGGCGGAAACGGGCCAGCATGGAAGGGGTTAAACAATGTTGAATAACGGCGACAATAGTGCAACCGGTGGAGCTGCAGGAACTGCAAACCGACCAGGATTAGACGTTACAGGTTTCCAAGAAACTGACCCAGTGCTATAATCATCCCGGAAAACTTAAGGAAACTATAAAGCTTATAACAAATGGCCTATCACCAAAAAGTGGTAGGGTAATTTTTGTTATAGAGGCACATGAATATCGGCAGACAGAGGTATTCTATTCATGGATTTTCTTCCCTGAAGCAAATCCAGAATCACATGTGTTTCACTTCTACAAAGAAGAGGAAACTCCAATGGAATACACTCCTTTCTAGGATGTTGAAATTCCACTAACTTATCAAGAGCATGCGCTCTGGTTTAAAGGCGCCCTACAACATCAAAATCACGTTACCAGGCTCGGTCCACTAGGTAGACCACGAGCAACATGGCTGGTACTAGCCAGCTATACACCACACCCTGCCATTGAAGAAATGAGAGGTGAGGAATTATTAGTTCAACTAAAACAACAAATCAAAATACATAGACAATTGGTTTAATGTCATGCGGACTCTAGCAGTCCAACCTCCTATAAGGATTCCACAACAAACCCCTCACCAGGGGAACACAAATAAAATCACACCATAGACTATACAATCAGTCATTTGTAAACTGCCCGCAAAAAGGGAACAAATTCCATTCTGGATAGTTCAAAAAATTACTCAAATCGAGGCAGTATTTCCGGATACTACCCCTCATGAGAAACACAGAATTTTAACAATCTGTTTACCAATGGGGATCGCACCACACCTGGAGGACTGCGACACTTGGGCTACAGTCTTTGATGCAATTTACGCATTATACTTTGCAGCCAGTATTACGATTGTAGCAGTTCACTTTACTTGCATGAGAAAGAAGACTGTTCAATAAATCCTTTTATTGAAAACGCCCATCTCTCTATTTCTCTGCAACTCAGATGAAACGAAGCATGCACGATTGACTAAGTAAAATATCTATCTATTGTTTCCACTACTCTGAAGATACGTTTATTCTTGGGGAAACAAAGTTGTCAAGTTTATGCGGTTCTCAGAAACTAATCCCTTCTTGTGAATTCGAAAAGTTTCTAGTGACCTCTGAGCTAGCTGGCACCCAAAATTAAGTCTGAAATATTCGATAGAGACCTAGTCAAATCTATAGGATATATTATTCCAATGCGCAGAGCCTGTTGGGAATATAGGAACTACACTACATGGCGCCCAACATTTGGTAAGTCACTAATTTAAGACCATGGCGGTAATACCAGATGTCCTTAAACAGATTCAAATGAATACGGGGCAGATCCTGCTTTAAATCTGGGTATGAAATTACTGAGAGATTTCAAACAGGTCTCAGCTATAATATTAGCTAATATTAAAGGTAAGGCAGCATCCGTGGTTTTCCGCTATAGATTAAGAGAATTTGATGTAACTGAGCAACCATATGAACTAGCCAGAATGATTGAAAAATCCTACGAAGAACTAGGTAGAGATAATTTGGGTGGGAAACCAGTAAAGCCCCAACTAACAGAAAGTCCTGAAAAGGTGTTTATTAAAAACACTCTCACTACTCCTAAAAAGAAGTGGGAAAATACTAACCAAACTTCTAACCAGAAGCGTTCTCAGTCCCGAGAAAGGTCTCCTCATTTTTCATTTCATGAAGCTTTATTCGGTACATAAAACAATGACCATAAAAGCACAAGCAATACAATACAAAGCAGCAAATACAGGTTAAAAATACAGGTTAAAACAAGGGTTAAAATAGACAAATTTTTAAAATATCATACTTTTCCTAGACTTGATTGATTTATATATAAAAGTGGCGATATAAAAACATTTGTCCGGGGAGTTCATATTGTAGATCAACTTCATGGCGTCATCCACATTGTAGATACCATACTTTACAAACAGTGGTTTCAAGTAAGTAACCCTGACATTCAAGAAAAGGGTGCAAATTAGCATAAAGTGCAGGGTGCTTTGTTTCGAGTGCCCATCACATGGGCAGGGGCCAACAGGGTACTTTTTTGGTTGAGGGAAAGCAACCAGAACGTGGGCCATTCCAAATCTGAGTCTTGTTAAGACAAATCTATGGCTTGGTCTAGTTACCATACTCAGGTACTGCTGGTCGCATTCGCTTTCAATGTATTTATTGTAAAGCTGAACTGTTGTGAGGCAACCATTCGCTGCTAAACGTTTTTGGGTTCTATGTAACATAAAAGTATCTTTCATTTCTTGTTTAGAAACAATTCTGACAGAACATGAATCTAGCAATATGTTGATCCCATAGATAGTTTGAAAACTGTCCACTACATATTTAAGCCAGGGGATCTTAGTACAATTTTCCAGGTTGAGACAATCCCTGATAACAAGTTGATTAAACACTGTCTCTTCCTTGCGCCAAATCGATTGGAAAAGCATCAAAGGCCTTAGCGGGATGAGGTCACCTAAATAGGCTGCCCCTACCTCCCTATGGATCAAATCAGTTGCAGCTGAGGTAGGTAAGCACAAAAGTTTTCTGAGGAAGATATTTTCTTCCCTTTGCAACAAACCTATATTAGTGTAGCCCCACAACCTTGCCCCGTATAATGCAATAGAGACACTCCTTGCCTTGTAGATCTGCATCATATCTCTAATTCGCCTATCCCCTAGCTTAGAAGCGAATTTAAAAATACCATAGGAGCTTTTTACCATCTTCGATCTAGCGTTTAATAAATCCTGGGACCAACTTCCGTCGCAAGAAAAAGTAACACCCAAATAGCAAAATTTTTCCACCTGCTGAACTTTCACCCCTTCAATAAAAAAGGCCTGGTTTTTATTAGGTCTGGCCCCACAGATCATGGTATGGGTTTTACTCTTATTGATCAACAGCTTCCTCTCCCCAATAAAATCAGAAAACCGATCCATCAGGCGCTGTAGGCCAATTGGAGTCCGTGATAAAAGTACTGCATCGTCTGCATAGAGCAGAACTGGCACGCTGGACCCAGCTACCTGAGGGGCGTCGGCCTTAACTGTTTTCAAGACGGAGTCTACGCCGTTAATAAATAGAGTAAACAACAGGGGGGCGAGGACACAACCCTGTCTTATCCCGCACTTTACACTAAAGTTTGGAATGCACTCCCCACTAGCCCCATACCGCACACAGGCTTGCATCTTATTATATAGTCTAGCTAAAAAGTAGACGATTTCCTCTGGTGCGCCAAGCTCTAACAGAACTTGCCATAGTAGCGAGTGGTTAACCAGATCAAATGCACTGCTTAAGTCGGCAAAGCAGAGATATAAATTACCTGGCTTAGCCATGGTATACTTGCCGATTAATAGTTCTAAATTCAGGCATTGATCTAGGGTCCCACGGCCCTTTCTAAAGCCATATTGGGAGGTAGCAAGAATCTCCTCTGCCCAATTTTCCAGCCTAGACAGCAGCACCCGACTCATGATTTTCACCGATGAGTCAAGTACACTAATAGGTCGATAGTTACATGCTGCTGTCTTGTCCCCCTTCTTATAGATAGGGACAATAATCGAATCTCCCCAGGTGGATGGGATCAAGGCTGTAACTGCTGCATTGAGGACCAAAGTAAGTATCGGTCCCCACAATAAAGGAAGATCCCTATAAACATCAATTGGGACTCCATCGGGGCCCTGTGCCTTTCCCCCCTTACTAGCTTTAATGCTGCATTCGACCTCTCCCAGAGTTATGTTCAGAGGGGCTATAGGCCAATGCCTTTGCTCTGCTTCATTTGTACCATTAGCTTGAAATATGGCTGAAAAGTGGGAGACTTCACTACTGACATTGGTAGAAAGTTGGGGAATTTTATCATCTTTGAGGAAGGGGGAATTAACTGTGGACCAAAACAGGCAGCTGTCAGAAGTTTCTGCCGCCTACGTTAAACTATCCCATGCTTTTTGTTGTAATTCCTTCTTCCTTTTAGCGAGTGCCATTTTATAATCATATCTCGAAAGTAAGACTTGATTCCTATCCCTTGGTCTAAGGGCTAGAGCCTGCTTCAATTGGGAAAGAAGGGCTGTACACGCATGATCGAACCAACCCTTACCATGGCCGGTCGAACCTGGCCTTTTCCCCGTAAATATACTATCAATAATTCTGTTAATATTAACAAAATTATTTACAATTGAAACAGACCCACTTCCTACTGTCAAAATGACATCGATATCTGCCAAAGTTCTGGATATAATTATAGGCACAACTGTTGCAGATTTTTCCCCTTTCCACCTTATCCTAGTCCCATTTGACCTATGGGGCTCGATATTGTCTAGGGTTCTCAATGCCCGCTGATTCCTACAGTTCCAATTTTCTATTTTCATAGCTAAGCAGTTATGATCACTTAGATTAAGTACCTCGATAACCGCTGTCAAACAGTAAGGTGCTATGCTAGCTGAGACCATAATATAATCAATGTAGGAATTAGTGTTTCTCCCAATGTAGGTGGGGATAGTTTGGCCACTAGCATCCTTATCAGGCTGTACTAACTCTAAATCATAAGCTGACATAATACCGTTAATTGCCTCCCCATAGACATGATGTGGGAAGTGGGGTGCATTTTCGCCACTATTGTTTTGCACCCCACAAACCCTAGAAAGTGATAGGGGGCAAATTGAAGAATTAAAATCGCCTAACCAAATATAAGTAAAAATGCATTTAGCTTCTGCTGCAAGCTTCATGAGGGCACTTTCCAATTCTTCTATAACAGTGTGCCGTGAATTATTAAAAATATTGTTATAGAAGTTAATTAAGAGCACCTCTGGACCATCCTTCAATTGTACCCATAAAATTTGGAAATGAGTTCCAACTGTCACATGTTTTACTACTGTCAACGTCAGGTCCACAGATAGGAGGAAAATTAAACCTCCCTTAGCTCTCCCATGTCTTGACTCTACAGCTTCTAAACTGTAACATGCATACCCTTCAAAACTGGGTTTTGTAACACACCACATTTCTTGGAGACATAAAATGTCGTAAGACCTGATCATGTCCTCCCATCCCAAATTATTCCTTTTCGAGGCCCAACCAGCTATGTTCCAGCTCACAATAGAGGTTCCCCCTATGGTACAATTATTGGGTTCATCTTGGTCAACAATGAGGTTAACACCATCCTCAATTGAACCAACATTAGAGGCCTCAGCAGGTACCAGACCACTGTCAGACACTGTCAAAGTAGAATCCTTAGTTTTCCCCATGTCTATACCAGGCCCACCTAAGTGTATTCTTTGGGCGTTAAGGGGTAAACTAAGCTAAGGTGTAATGACCTTTGGATGTCAATCATTCTGGTCCAGAAAGCTCAAAGCTTGATATCTATTCTGTAATGGTACCTCAAAAATTGGACCTTGATTGAGGGTAAAGGGTGTAACTCTATTGGTAACATGGGACATCTTACTAAGATGATTATAAAAGTATCCCAAAGGGCGTAAAAGTACATCATTCTCATTCGGGGTTAGAGAGGCTGCTCTGAGCAGGACAGTTGCGGCATGCTGAGGGTATTTAAAATTAACATTGACACATTCCCCCCTGCAGGACTTTCTTGAGTTCCCAATCCAATTAACTCTTCTTGTTGTTAGTATTTGATCCGAGTAATTGGTTGGGAACCCACATTGCCTGTGCAGCCATGAGACCGTTTTGTTCTTAAGCGAATCATGTGACTCCTGGGGGGTTTGTGCAATGTGGGACTGACTGATATCAAGAGGCGGGACATTGGTTAGAACAACTACATAGGGAGCACAATCTGGTGGAAGATTGATAAAACTACTTTTCTTAGGCGCAGATCCTCCAAACGTACTTACTGGTGCTGTTGTTACCTGTGCAGTCCTACTGCCCCCTGACAGACCAGCTGTAACTACTTTATTTGAGCTCGACCTCTCATCGGGTGGCTTCGGGACATTGTCACGCACAGTCCTACGACCCGCTGGTAGGCCAGCTGTAACTACTTTATTTAAGCTTGACCTCTCATCAAGTGGCTTAGGGGCATTGTCGTTAGATATTACCTCCTTCTCACTGGGCCTAGGGCTGTCATTCATGCCAATGTGCGCATCCAGTAGTCTGCCCAATCTACATACCTCAACTGTTAGAAGATCTAGTTTGTCCATGAGTGGTTTAACAATTGTTTCAAACTTCCCCTCTATAATGCTAACCAATATATCAAATTGCTCAGAATTAGAATGAGCCGTGCAGTTCTTAATCATAGTCTCTTTGTCACTGGCATTACTAATGGGTGTAGATTCAGCTTTCCTCTTGTTATAGATTCCCCCGCGCTTGGTTTGTACTTTTCTACAAGCCCTCACTGTTCGCAAGGCCGGTGAACGCCGTGGCGTAATGGTGTCAGGTGTTTCAGATGATTCGGGGGGATCCTGGGTTGGAACTGGATCAGCTGGTATTTCCATTTGAATATCATTAGGATCACCATTTACGACCACAAGCAGATCATTACTAACTACAGATAGTGCAGGAGGTAAGTCTGAAGGGTTCTCCCGGCCTAACGACTTCCGTTGGTCATTGTTAATTTTGTTCACAACCTTTACTAAATAATTGCCCATAGTTGATTTATGTTTGGACATTTTAACAACTGATAGTAGTATGAGCGGGGGAGAGGCAGTTGAACTCAAGAAGCAGAAGATATATTGAAGTACTGGGTGGCACCAGAGGCTTGTGGTCATTATATTTTAAAATAAGTAAGAGTCAAGTGTTAAAATCGCTTTTGACTTACTAAGTTATCTTTGTCCCAGCAGCCAAGGGGGGTTGCCCAGCCCTGCCTCGTTCTGCCCCGAACTGCCACAAACTGTCCCGCCCTCTGCCCGGGCTCAGCCCCGCGCCGCCCACGCGCGGGCGGGAGACGCTCTGGTGATTTGTAGCACCTCCGGGCGCAGGTGGTGGCGTCGGAAGTACGACGCGGGTCCCGGGGCACCTGGGGGTTGTAGTTTACGTAGCCGTTGCCCTCACGGCGCGAAAATTTAGCCGCTGGCCGCACCTGTCCCCCACGCTGCAGGGAGAGAGCACTGTTCCGCAAAACCGTTGCCCTCACGGCTGGATATAAGCAACTGGACCTCAGGTTGGTCCCCCCACAGAGCTCTGGCCGCTCCGGTTATAGGCACAACTGTTGCAGATTTTTCCCCTTTCCACCTTATCCTAGTCCCATTTGACCTATGGGGCTCGATATTGTCTAGGATATTTGTAGCGCCTCCGGGCGCAGGTGGTGGCGTTGGAAGTGCGACGCGGGTCCCGGGGCGCCTGGGGGTTGTAGTTTTCGTAGCCGTTGCCCTCACGGCGCGAAAATGTAGCCGCTGGCCGCACCTGTCCCCCACGCTGCAGGGAGAGAGCACTGTTCCGCAAAGCCGTTGCCCTCACGGCTGGATACAAGCAACTGGACCTCAGGTTGGAGCCCTCTGAAAAGAGGTATAACCTCAGGAACAGGGATAATTTGGAAAAACCTGATAGATATCAAGATACTGAAACACGTTCCTCTCGTACCTTTCAGACTTCCTCAAAGAAATCGGAAAGAAGAGGACAGTCAGAACACAAGGAAGAAAGCGTGGAGTCCAAAGACGATCAACATGTTCCAAAAAATAAGAAAACCCAATTCACCAAAAAGAAGGTAGCAGGTCTAAAAATCAGACATGCCGAGGATCTTGAGAACACAACTCAAGAACGGGGAGTGGGCCCAGACAATGCTGGACAGCGCAGCAGAAGTCGCCATAGCTCGCAAGATCTTGGAGGATCATCTGGAGACAGTGGACTTGAATGAGTACATCCAAGTTGAAAATGCCGATACCAGGGTTAGTGTACCCCATAAGTTATATGAAGTAACGCTCTGGATGGAGGGGGACATGACTAGGAAAATAAGAGCACTCTTTTGGGAGAAGCTCTCTAAGGGTTATGACATTCTTCTAGCTGAAAAAGACTAGCCACCAAAATTTGTCAGGGAAGACATCATTATGCCCGCCTTCTCCAATCATATTTCACTTAAAATACACCTATGCCAGAAAACGGGCTGCAGCCCAGGCTCCAGCATTATATAAAAATCATGTAGGATGGGATGAGGATTCTCCTCACCATAAAATCCAGTTGAAAACTCAACCAACTGCTCAGAGGCAGTATCCAGTTAAGCAAGAAGCTAAAAAACATGTCAGGGATATATTAGATCAACTTGAATACCAAGGGGTGATTGAAACGTGCACCTCATCAATGAACAATCCTTTGTTTCCTGTCTCCAACCCAGACAAGACATATAGTCTAGTTTTGGACTACAGACATTTAAATTCTTGTGCAAATCCTTTGCAGTACAAAATGCACACAGAGCAGCACTAATGAATAACATTGTGCATAAAAAATATAAAACCACATTAGATATTTCAAACAGTTTCTTCTTTCAAAACATTGCACCTGAAAGCAGGTACTTGACCGCTTTCTCAATTATGGGGACACGGCGTCACTTCTGTCGTCTCCCCAGGGATTCAAGAATAGTCCAGGGTTAATTTCAGCTAGAGTAACAGAGTTACTACAAACGTATGATGATGAGGCATTATCTAATGTCAATGACATCTATCTAACATACGATGATTTGGACAGGCACTTGAACAGAGTGAATACCATTATACTTGGATTCGCCTCTGAAGGGTATAAATTAAACTTTAAGAAATCAAGAACTGTACACCTCAACATCCTTTTTCTAGGATACGAGTTATCAAGTGAAGGCAAAAGCCTGGCAGCCAACTTTTTAGAAAAGTGTGCGCTGCTCCAACCTCCAAAAACGCTGAAAAACTTGCAGTCAATTCTAGGTTTCCTAAATTTCGGAAGAACTTACATTCTAAACTACGCAGAAAGGGTTAAACCTCTCTACGAATGACTCAAACCTGAATTCAAAACTACTATTTGGACTCAAAAACCCACAGAAATTTTGCGTTCAGTGCAAACAGACATGTTAGCAACAACACATTTACAGACACGCGTAAACAGAATAATCCCAGGAAGATGCGGATTCTCATACTTAACCTTTAATGAAGGTGAAAAGTACCAATTGCTTACAAATCACACTTGTACACACAAGCTGAAATGAAATTCACTTCAACAGAAAAAATTCTGACAGCGGTTCAAACTGCAGTAGCAAAAGAAAGAGCCCTCGCACAGGGAAAACGCATAATGGTCATTACTCCTGTACCTGCCTTAGAGGCAGTGACAAAAGCAAGCATTCCGAATGCAAAGGCTTTACATCCAAGATGGATACAATGAGTTAACTTTCTTGCTGCAACAGACGTTGAATACATTTTTGACCCCTATTTGAAAACACAAGAATTCCTACAATACGAACAAGAATGTCCTCTGCCCACTGAGATTCTGCCTCTAGAACAGTACGTATGTATAATTTATACAGACGCATCATCACAGCCCACAATTGGTGGTAAACAAGCTTATAGTGCTGCGAGCGCGATTGTTAAAGGTCGCTGGCGCGATGGAAATTTCCGACCTATGGTCACAAAAATGCAATCTCTCCGAGATTGTCAAGCTGAGCGAACTTAACTACAAGCATTCAAGATAGCGCTTGAAAATACCAATCGGGAATTCCCCACACTCATAGTGTGCGATTCGTATTACTGCTTTTAATCTTACAATGAATACTTGCAGAAATGGATTCAAAACGGTTTAAAAAATACAAAAGGTGGCACAATTAAGCATAAGTTGCTTTGGGAACAAGTAGTTCAATTACAGAAAGAACTACAAAAGACTCACGTGATCCATACACTGAGTCATCAACTTGTTGGCGTTCACGTGGCAGGTAATTAATTGGCTGATGAAGCTGTGCAAACGGCTTCCGTAGCTGCAATCACTTGTTCAAAAACAAAAATAGACAGCAATATAATGCAGGATGTCGCCGCTTCCAATAAAGACAGTGGTAAAACATTACCAAACGGCTTTCCACTCAAGTACTCATATATAACTGATGTAAATAATGTTCCTTTTGCTCGAATCCCTGGAGTGGGGGATAGAGTAATTCCAAACATGGAACATAGATTAGGACTAATCTTAGCAGCACATGAAGGACTCGCCTCTGCATACACAGGTGTTTCCGCCACAGTGTCATTATTAAAACAAAGACACTGGTGGCCGTGCATGAGGAAACAAACCAGAAACTATGTTTTGGAATGTGAAATCTGCCAAAAAATTAAGGTTTCAACAGTAAAACGCCCGGCGCTGACGCCCCTTTTAATTTCAGATAAACCATTAGAGTGCGTTTACCTGGACCACTGTGGTCCCTTACAGAGGGATGATTACTACAAATATATCATGGTCGCAGTGTATTCATGCTCAAGATTCATTTGGATGTGCCCTCAGCGCTCGGCTGACGCCCGAACTGTTATAAAAGATTTGCGAGTCTTTATCGGCACATACGCAGTTGGCACGCTACATTCTGACCAGGGTCCTGCGTTTAGCTCCAAAGCTTACAAGGAGGCCATGGCCAATCTGGGTGACGCATTGCAGTATTTTATTTATTCCATCCTGAGGGAAATTCTGTAGTGGAAAGAAAAAACTGGGACATAAAGCAATCTATAACAGCTAGGGTATTAGGCTTGGGTGACGGGCGGGTCAAACATCTAATAAGTGTCCAACGTAGTCTAAATAATCTGCCAAGAAATTCTCTGGGTGGAATCACTCCATACGAAATCCTTTTTGGTACTAGAATGCTTGTCCAGGACCTTGATCATCACACATCAGTGGTAGAACAAAAAACCCTTTGATATGAAAGTCCGTTTGACTGTTTTGCAGGACTTAAATGGAACAAGGAGAAGTCAAAGCAACACATTACAGAAGCCAACGACCACTGAAGGAGAACCACCGGTCCCAGCAAGGCCTGCCTGGATTCCTAAGATTGGGGATCTAGTCAGAGAAAAGATTGCGGATAAGAAGGAATTTGGGCCTTCTTACAGAAAACCAGTACCTGTGCTAGCAATCCATGGATCAAGAACAGTGTTACTGCCGCCCCTTGCTGGAAGAAAGGAGAACAGGTACGTATCCATCGACCTAGTAAAACCACATCATGTGGCCAATAATAAGTAGTAGGCCAAGTGGACTCCAAAGATCTAGCAGATGACAAAATCTTGCTACTATCCAAGAGGTTCAAACTGAGAGATTCATTACCTTTGAGGAATCTGCAGTGCTAAAAGAAGGACTAAGCAATAAAGCCATGGAACTTCTGCCTCTTGAGACCCGAATAACAGTTCATCAAGAAACACCTGTCTACAATGATGTAGCATCTGACTATACTAATATAACAAGGGATCCGGTAACTCCAGTGATTTCAAGTAATCCTGATGCAATACCAACAATTGACAGAACTGCCTCTGGCTATTTCATTAACTTTGATACGTTTCCGAGGATCCCAGTGAGCCTTAAACGACACCAGCAAATAAAACTTTCAAAAAACAAGAAACGAACTTTTTCAGCAACTTGAAAAAACTTATCTGGTTTCACCATGGGTTGAATTTTGGATTGTGCTAGACATACTTTTACTCCTACTTTGGCTAATTCTTGTATTAAGTTCGGGAATGTTGACAAATGGAAAATATAGTAAAATGGACACAGCAAGTAAGAACATTTATTTATTTATTTATTTATTTGCTTGTTAAGCGCATGAATCAATTCCCGAAGGGATATCTCTGCGCTGGTGCTCGCATTTAGAGGGTTACTGCAAGGATTAGAGCTGAGGAGGAGAACCTGATAATTTTAAGGCATGGTGAAGAGGTAGGTTTTCAGTTTCTTCCTAAATAGTTCTAGGCTCCTAGTCTGTTTCAGTTCAGTGGGCAGGGAATTCCAGAGAATAGGCCCTTTGTAGGACAGTGCTCGGCCACCTTGTCTGGCCCTTCTGATCTTTGGAACCTGAAGCAGGAGATGGTTGCTAGATCGAAGTGTGCGGCCAGGGATGTAGGGCAGGAATTTTTCTTTTAGATAGCTGGGGCTGGTGCTAAACAGGCATCTGTATATAACGTTACAGATTTTAAATTTGATGCGCTGCTTTACGGGTAGCCAATGAAGTTGGCGAAGTAGGGGGCCGGACGGCGTTCTGGGAGGAGCATTGAGGGCCAGTCTAGCCGCCGTATTCTGGACAACCTGAAGTTTGTCTAGCTGTGCTTCATTTGCTGAGATGTATAGACCATTGCAGTAATCCATTCTGCTTATGATAAGGGTCTGGATGAGAGTCTTCCTATGGTTTGGGGGTAGAAACGGGAAGGCTCGTCTCAGGAGCCCTACCACATGGAGGCAAGCACCTGCTACTTGCGTGGTGTGCTCTTTAAGCAGGAGCGCCTGGTCTAGTTTGACACCTAGGTTTTTTGCTGTCTGTTTGGGATTGGGGATGGGGCCTAGTTCCAAAGGCCACCAATCTGGGGACCAGAGAAGGGTCGCCCCTCCAAACAGCATGACCTCCGTTTTGGATACATTACATTGCAAACATTTTTTAGCCATCCAATGTGCTACAGCCCTCATCCCGTCTGCAAATGATGACTGAATTGCCGGAGTGAGGGTTTGGAAGGGGAATAGCAGCTGGGTGTCGTCAGCGTATGATACAGGAGTAAATCCAAAAGATCTTATCAGATTAGCTAAGGGGGCCACATAAATGTTAAACAACGTGGGGCTGAGACACGAGCCCTGTGGCACACCCTTAGTTAGCTCTCTTGATGGTGATGAATGGGAGCCCAGTCTGACACCTTGAGTTCGGTCAGAAAGGAAGCTGTGCAGCCATGATAGAGCTGTTCCTCCTACCCCTACGCTGCTCAGTCTTTCGAGAAGGAGAGCATGTGATACCGTGTCGAAGGCAGCGGACAGGTCCAACAGCACTAGAATCACTGATTCCCCCCTGTCCAGTGACATCCTGATGTTATCGGTCACGGAGAGGAGGGCTGATTCAGTGCTGTGGTTGGGCCTGAAACCAGATTGGGAAGGGTCCAGGCCCTCCGCTGCCTCGATGTAGTTCGACAGGTGAGTATTTACATGCTTCTCGGTAAGTTTACCGAGATAGGGTAGGAGGGAGATGGGCCTGAGGTTAGATAAATCAGACCAGGGCAGTGTGGTATTTTTCCGGATTGGATTTACAACTGCTTGTTTCCACTCAGATGGCACCCGTCCTTCACTGAGGGATTGATTTATAATGGTTTGTAGAAGTGGGCCTAGGAAGGAGTTAAGGGGGGCCATCATTCTTGCGGGTATGAGGTCGTTAGGGGAGCCAGATTTTATATGATTAGTTAGAAGGTGGAGATCGGTGTCGGATATTGGGGGAAAGGAGAGTAGTGATATTGTTTTTTGTTGTAAGGCAGTGTTAGCGGAGCTGAGATTGGGAGCAGGGCTGCAAGTATTGGTAGAAGTGTTGTTCAGGATTTTCTCGTAAATGAGGTTGATTTTATTCTCGAAAAACAGAGATATCTCTTCACAGAGAGGCAGTGAGAAATCGTCCAAGCTAACACATGCTGTGGGTTTCACAAAGGATTCGAGTATCTTATATAATTCCTTTGAGGAGTTGCCAGCCTCTGATATTTGCTGGGCCAGGCTAAACTTGCGTGCTGTTTTGATGTTTTGATCATCAACTTACTACTCAAGCCACACAAATCATCTCATCGTAAACAAAGAGACTTGACATCAGTGAACATCACAGCCGCTCCTATACCTGGTGGTATAGCATGAAACAGAACTGATTATGACATCTTTGGCCCTGCAGAGCTGTTGAAGATTCTACATCAATTCAAGGTTTCCTTGAGTGACTTTGTTTCACCCAGCACATTTTCTGATGATTGGGACTTTGCGACTGTTGATAATATAATGTCAGACTTAGAGATGCCAGCAAAATTCACAAAACATGAATAAATAGAAGGGTTATCAGATTATGAACAAATGTACTGTTATAATCACTATGGTCATCATTATTTGCACAAATCTGCAAACCTTAGAAATGTTTATACTTTCAATGAATGGGAACACTGTCCAACGCCACTAAAGGGTAGCTCAAAAACATTCTATGAAAAATGTCCATACTTCTCAGGTTTTAATGTCTCAAAATTCAGAAACATTTTACTTTAAAAATGTTAATAAGACAGGAATGAAAAGTATGTTGACTAATACTAAGCAAATGTATTCTGCAACCTTTTATGCCCAGCTTACTTGTTAGGTTTTGACTTTTGGAGTGGCAACATTAAAACAAAAACTGTCTCGGGCACAAAAGACTGGCAGGTGCAGGGAATGGAAGCTTTATTTCGAGCCTGCATTATCCCTGAACAAGTAATGTTTTTGATAGACACTGTCCTACAGACATCCTGTCTTGGTCTAGCCAAGATAAAAGATTTGAACAAACCGTCCATACATACACCTACACCTAATAGGAAAAACACTTCAGAAGGAGGAGTCGACGTAAAATCAATTTTACTTAAAAACAGAACTGATCCTGATTGGAAGAAATGGTTAATCTGGCCCACAGACACAAACAACTGTCAAGATAGATTCCTGAATATGACTCAAGGGTTTACATTCACTAGGCCAGTTCCAAGATATGTCCAGAGACAACATCCAGGGATAGTAACAACATACCGTGTAGGAAAACTGTGCCTTGAGTGGCTACAAAAATCCACACTTACAGAGGTTAAACAACACTTATCTTTACTTAAAGATGGCGTTGATTTAAAGGACTTCTTACAAGGTCCTGCGAAACGGCATCATAAACGTTTTATATACACTGGTATATATGCCATTTATAATGAAGCTTGGAAAGTGACACATCACCACCCCCTTTTCTGAATCGTTTTGGCCACTATAGGAGTGGAAGGGTATGCTCAGACATGAGTCCCTTGCTCACTGCACCATCAGGATTCAAGCAAGCCGGGCCGAAGACGGCTGTAATGCCAGAAACCGGTCCCCGGAAGCTTGTTTCCTTTCCAGTAAAGAATTGGCTCGGTAGTTTGGTCTGCCCTGTTCCCATGATGCACTGGGCCAGGGTCAGACTAATTTGCATATAGCCAGGTTCTGAGCTGGGATGGTGCAGTGAGCTAAAAAACGGTGATGGATCAAGCCCTGATCTGTTGACTGGGTAGGAGTGTTCTGCCTAATTCAGATGCTCTGTCCATCACCACCCCCTTTTCTGAATCGTTTTGGCCACTATAGGAGTGGAAGGGTATGCTCAGACATGAGTCCCTTGCTCACTGCACCATCAGGATTCAAGCAAGCCGGGCCGAAGACGGCTGTAATGCCAGAAACCGGTCCCCGGAAGCTTGTTTCCTTTCCAGTAAAGAATTGGCTCGGTAGTTTGGTCTGCCCTGTTCCCATGATGCACTGGGCCAGGGTCAGACTAATTTGCATATAGCCAGGTTCTGAGCTGGGATGGTGCAGTGAGCTAAAAAACGGTGATGGATCAAGCCCTGATCTGTTGACTGGGTAGGAGTGTTCTGCTTAATTCAGATGCTCTGTCCATCACCACCCCCTTTTCTGAATTGGAAAGTGACACAAGCAGAGACCGCAGAACGAATACGAGAAATTGATCGTATTAATTTAGAGAAAGCTCTCTTTGTAGTTGACATTGGGTTAACGACTCTGTCATCCAGAATTTATTCTTTGGGCAGCATAGTATCCTCTGCTATAGACATAATGGAACAGGACTTCCTCATGCTACAGCATGGACAGTCACAATTGCATTCTACAATGCTTGTAGGCTGGATGTTACAAAATCTTTGTTCTGGATATGTGCCATGGGGTCTAATCAACACCACGTCATTGTTTTCTGTATTTAACCTTACATATAAACAAATCACTTTGGCACAAAGAGGAGCAGACTATACGGTGCTGAGCATTGAGAAACTGAAAAGATTACCATTAACTGTTTCAGAAAAACCTGCAACAGAATGGCTAATACAATCACTCTGCCTGTCACAATTTTCCATTTTCAATATTGTTTGAAACATATACCAGCTGGCGTGTATGAAAGCTTGGGTAAAGAATACATTAAGTCAACCTGGGAATTACCAAATACACACAGATGTTGGCGTGGGGGGAAAAGAAGTATTTCTTAGTGGTACAAACTGCAAAAGCGCACTAAGCGGTACACTTTTATGTCAGGGTATTAATTTACATGGGGCCTGCAACGGTTCTTCGACCAACTTATCCTGCCACCTGCAAGGTTCTCCAGGTGCAGTGATAGATCCAATTTTTAGTCAGCTTTCTAACCGAAGCTATATAATGTTGAATGATCACAGCTGCTTTGGAATGTTGCCAGTAATAGCCTCTCTCGTAACTGTGTCAGCCAGGGTCACTTGTTGTATGCAAGTATTGTTTCCTAAAACTAAGACAGACGGGGAGTCGCTGCTATGGCCTTCACTGAACATCACTTCTATAAGAATTGATACTTTAAGCAGAATGAAAGCCATTCTTTAAAAAAAAAACGGTGCCACTGACCTCGTCTAAAGAGACGTATGAACTACAAGTTGCAAGGTCCTCTGTCGTATGGTTTATGGGCCTCTTTTGCGTGTATGTTAAGTTAGCATGGCTCATTTGAAGTTTAAACGCCATTTTTCCCTTTTACTACTTTTGCGCACAACACTGCTTAGCTGTTTTTGCTGACTTAGCTTGGATGAAGGTCCATACATGGGAAAAGGGTTGTTTTTCGACATCTCTAGACATACATCGTATCCCCAGTCTGTACAGTGAGTGCTAAGCCGCCAAGGTTATCATAACGCGAGCCTGTTTATTGGCTTATCCCTGTAACACATTCTAGACACAACAATTTGGCAGCTGCAAGCCGAGTAGGATTCTGGCGCCTTTATCATAGCACACTTGCCAGAATTGCACACACTTGGAAGATTCCAGTCATGCAGAGAGACTAACGGATCCTGATGTAATTTACACTTACTGAGTGGACAGGTAAATGGGGTCCCCCTAAGAAAGCTCAAGAGACCATCTATAGTTTTATAATACATAGTTCTTAGATGGGGAGGGTGTTATAAATAGGCGTTTTAATCACCTGTTTGCACTATCATTGTAACACGATTCCTCCTTTTGTATTTTATGGAATTGTAACCATGCTGTCCGTATTAATATTATCCATATGTATGCTGATGTTGATTAAAATACTGCGCTTGAGAACACATCGTTAAAATAAACAGTTTAACCTTACCGTGTCTCTATTTTACTCCTGTTGTGGACTGGTATGAGCGTATAACAATAGAGTGTTCTCCCTATCAACCGTTTCTGAGATGGTCCTAAGTCGCATGTTCTAGCTTGTCTAATCATTGGTTTCTTTGCTATAGGACGAAGAGCTAATGTGACACTGATTGCTAGTCTGGTAGGGGATTTTGGGTACTAAGGTGAGTTTTTGCACACCCTAATTCACTGATGTCCTAAGTCTTTGTGCAGTTCTGTGTCTGCGCAGAATCCCTGTTACATGGCGCCGCCAACTAGTGTGGTCTTACTGTGAGACACTTGAGTAATGCTTATATCAGTCTACGACCCCCTCACTTTTGTTGACGGTAGTGACGGATAAAAAACCTACCTATATTTACATCGGTTGTTTCAACCTTGTTAATTCTCAAAGGTTTCTTCTTTGAATTACAAACCAGTTGTGAGTTCCAGTATTGTCTTGTACTTCTCTATTACTGTTTCGATATGGCTGCGGTTGATATCCCGTCTCACAGTCGTGTAGCTGTGCGTAAACATTTGCAGGAATATCTCGTTTCCCTTGAGGGACAGGCGTCGTTTTTGTAGTCTTTGCTGACGTGGTGTACCCGTTTGAGTTGTATTACTCGTGGGTCACATTTCCCGCAGTGGATGCTGTTTCTGGTGTTTTTCACTCGTATACCACCGCTGATGCTCCTGCAGTGTACGCTCCAGATCGGACTGTAGAAATTCCGATTTCTGTTTGGCAGCATGCCGTTTGGTTGAGAGACTCGACGCATATGCATGTTCGTATGTGGATGACATTTATCTCATAGACGACGAGTTATGGCCGCATCTGTGACGTGTTGACCGCATAATTTTCCGTTTTGCGGACTTTGGCTATAAATTCAACTTTGCAAAATCGCACATTGCAGAGTACACAGTGTTGTTCCTGGGATACGAGCTCAACAATGAAGGTAGAGGCTTGGCTCCTCACTTCTTGGAGAAATGCGCACTTTTAAAAGCTCCCACAACGCTGAAGAAACTACTATCCTTACAGGGCTTTTTGAATTTTGGACGTACATACATTCCGGAATATGCCCAGCATATCAAGCCGCTTTATGCACTGATATAACCTACTTTTACCAAATCGTGCTGGCTGCCAGAACATCCAGCCATCTTGCAATCTTTGCAGGCTGACTTACTTGAATCTAAGTTCTTGTCGACTCGTGATAACCACACAAACCAGGTGATAAGAATCGTACCAGGGGTGCAGTGGCGTAACGAAACTTCAGGGGGCACCCCTGCAAAGCACATGGAGGGGGCCCCCCACCCCCCTGTGGCCTAGTCCACCACCTACTACTTTGCCGTACCACCCAGAAATCTAGAATATTTTTATTTGAAGCCCCTGCACCTTTTAATATCAACAGCAGAGCCTCAGAGGCTTTATATAGCGCAAACTTGACCCAAGAGGGTATCAGAGCGCTTTACATTTAGGATCGTTGCGTTAAAAGTTACATCAGTTACAAGAGCATAGGAAGGTACAGTACACAAAAACAATTTGCAAGAATTCGTAGGAGGGAGGGGTGGAAGGAGTCATAGCGGGGAGACGAGGAAGAACTGTGCCCAATGTCTGGCTGGGTAGGTGACTGTCAAGTGTCCAGAAGAGGGTCTATGATATCCAGGTAAACACTACATAATTTAGCCATGAGATCACGAAATTCAAAAACGTTATGGAAGGGAAGCAACTTATTTGAAACAATTTTAAATAGAAGCCAATTTCAGCTGTATTATTGATTCAAGTGGCATCAAAAACTTGGGGATCTACTTAAACTACTATATGCTCTACTAAAAGTAAAAGGCTTTTAGTGTAAATGTACCACAATGTGCCAGAGCTAATCAATTCAAACAAGGATAGCAGATAAAGAGAACAGAATAATTGTACAGATTCCTCTGGGGTTCAAAATGGAAAGGCAACACAGCGGGAGGAGAATAGAGGTATTCACGTCAGACTGAGTTCATTATACAAACACTGCTGAGTTTCAGAACACATGCTGTAGAGTACCAGATGTAAAAATCCACCCATGTCAGGGTAAAAGACATTTGGTGTCACATTCAAGGAACATACCTGTTTGCCTATAGAATATGGGTTTACAGAGACCATTGCTAAGGCAGTGGAGTGTCTGTCATATTTAACAATCTGTCACTGCAAAGGACACTTGACGTTTGAAACTTGGCCAGGACAATCTATATTGGGTATTTTGTTTAAAGAAGCGTCTATGTCAGAGATAAGGATACTTACTGGCTGTCACATATCTACGTGGCTACTGTTTAATGTTGTGCTTGATGACCAGAGTTGTGAACTCAGTGTTTGTTGCCGCACCTAGGAGAGAAGCTGCAAAAGAGGTGTGAGGGTAGGGATATGTATTTGAACAGGACTAATTATTGGGGCAGTTAGTGAGAAAGAGAGCATGTGCGCGCAGGCTGTGGCTTGTGTGGTGTTTTTGCCACATGTGTGCATGGCAAAGAAAGCTCAACCTGTGTGTCCACTAGCGTGGAGCTGCGCATACACAATGTTTGAGAAACGTGTGACAATAGGCACAGTCACAAAACCCTAGTCAGGACGTATGATACTCCCATAATTAACCCTCTGCCAGTACAGAAATTTCAGATGCCACGTTTAGACGACTAGTAGTGTTCAAAGCATTGGGTGTTTAACAGAGTTTTTATATAGCGCGAACTTGACCCGGTATAGGGTATTAGAGCTCTTTACATAGCACCAGTTGCGTTACATGATCACACATTCATTTTTGTTATGCACAGGGAAATGAAGTGATTTGCCCAGAATCACAGGATGTTCAGCGTCATTGCCGAGACTCGAACCCGGTTCCCCAGATTCTACAACGTTAATGATAGTGCCAGCAAACAGGGCAATGGCAAAGTGCATGGTGACTGGATCTCTGTTTCAAGCAGTCTGAGATCATTTGAGGAGGTTTTATTAAGGGTCCACACACAATCTAGGAACACTTTCCGCCCAGCATCCACCAAAGCAGTGCAAATGTGAAAGGCATGCAAATGTCACAACTGGAGCTGTTGCCAATCCACAGCGCCAAGATACGGGTAGCTCACTGTAGTTGTGTATGCCACGTTCCAAGTCCAGTGGCGTTAAACAAAATGATGGGGACCCCCTGCCGAATGTGATAAGGGACGCCTGAGTCACCCATATCTCACAGATATGCATTTGTCTTACCTCAATTGGTGCGCCAAAAAAGGATTCCTAATGTGGGTGCAGAAATAGAAGGGCCATAAGATAATGGATTAAATAAATATGTATATCAGAAGAAATTTTAATTTCTCATCAGTAGCAACAGTGAACGACTTCCACCGCACTGAGTCCAAGAGGCCCTGTCCTCAAGGAAAGTGGGCCGTGTGTGCCTCCAAGCCCATCAACAGGCAAAGCTGAACACAGGAACTGTTTGTTGAACCGGGGCAGAGGCAGTGCGCCCTATAAGGCCTTGGAAATAGAAATCCAATATAAAGTCACAATGGAGGCCTGGTGAACACACCCTGCCTTGCGGGTACACTGTGCTCGTGGCCCAGGGCAGCAAGAAAGAGTGAGTTAAAATTCTCCTATACCACGTAACACGTGTGGTGACAGCGACATGTTTAACACACACTTCTTTACATGGCACACCTTCTACCCTGCCCGCGCCTGCAACAAACGCACACAATACCTAATTAGGGATTACTATGTTAACATCCATATTTTTACAAGAGTGTTAACGAAAATATTTCAAAAGTGCGTCATCGCCTCTTCACCCACCAGCCTTTACCATACGGTATTGACCCTCTAGGTGAATCACATTGGCTCACAGCCATTGTCTTCCAAAGTGGGTGGTACATTTAATACGGTCTTGAAGGCACAGGAAACTGTGTCAATCCCAAACACCCCTCTTAGGTCCGAGATCATTTATTAGTCTTATCATACAAAAGGGCGCCGGGTGCTGCCTTTAACAGCCTTGTAGGGAAAGAAGACACCAGGGACCACATGTAACAGTCCTGTCAGAGAAGGAGATGCTTTTGTCCACATTCATTAACGTCTGGATAGAAGACAAAAATATTTCTCCCTTTCCCGACTTGTCAGGTAACAGGATGACAGGCTAAAGTATTATAAAGTGTTGTAAGGAGGTCAAACAAAGAGTGTTCCGAGGAAGCGGGTCGCAGACCTCACTTTTATTGGCACTTTGCAATCACCACGACTGTCACTGCTCCCTTTCATTCTCGCTCCTTACCTGCCAACTGCCTCCGCAGCAGCAGCGCTGATTGAGGCTCGGTGACGGTCATGCTTCACTTGGGAAAGGGGAAGCGAGCAGGCCCGGACTGGCCATAGCGGGCACCGGGCAATCCCCCGGTGTGCCGCAATGGTGGGGGCTGGTTTTGAGCCCCTGGGGGCCGATTTTGTTACAGGGCCGTTTTTGCAGCATAGCTGCAAAATCGGCCCTGCAACAAAATCGGCCGAAAACCGGCCATAGCAAAGCGCTCGGCGGCACCTCTAACCCCCCGAGTGGGGGGGGGGGCTGGCCGAGCACTTTGCCAGGGCCGGTTTTGGTTCCCAGTCCGGCCCTGGAAGCGAGCAGGCTTCGGGTGCGGGAACTCTGGGCAGCAAGGGCCCCATATAACACCTCCAAGAGAGTGAAATGAAGAAGAGGCTCAAAGGCCCGGCCAGGGCCCACACATGCGCAGTTGTGCACCATTCTAATAATGAAGAGCGGGCTTCTGAAGCACTGGGCGGGGCAGCCGGGCGACGGAGCCTGCACACCATTTAATTAAAGACGAGCCTCTGAAGCCCGGCCGGGGCCCAGGCTTGCGTGCACCATAATTTATTAAGAGGCCAGGCTCACCATTAAAATTCACGATGAAGGCAAGTGAGGGGGCCCCTGGAGCGCGGGGCCCCTGGAGAGGCAGGGGCCCCCCGCAAAGCGTGGGCTGCGGGGGCCTGTGTTACACCCCTGCAGGGGTGGTGGGTTTCACTTACCTTACTTTTAATGAGGGAGACACAGTTCCTATTGCTTACAAGTCACACCAGTACACTTCGGCCAAGTTGCGGTTTTCCACTGTGGAAAAAGTCTTGACAGCAGTGCAAATGGTGATTCTTGAGGAACGGGCACTGTCGCAGGGAAAACGCATTGTGGTTGTTACTCCGTATCCTGCCTTGGAGGCAGTGACGAAGGCCAGTGTACCAAATTTCAAGGCTTTGCACCCTTGGTGGATACAATGGGCTACATCCTTGACATCCCTGGATGTAACGTTCGTTTTCGATTCCTCTTTGCAGACTCAAGAGTTTTTGCAGTATGAGTTTGTTCATCCTGCTCCTCTGACTATGCGCCCACTTGAGGATTTTCGTTGTATCATTTACACTGAAGGAAGTGCCCAAGCAGCTACGGGTTCTAGACAGGCGTATTCCGCGGCCTGTGCAATTGTGGCTGGTACCATGGTGAATGGTGAATTCAAATCCGATGTCGTGCATACACAGACATTAGGGGACTGTACCGCACAATTAGCAGAACTACATGCTCTGATGCTTGCATTGGAGTACGTGGACCCCATTCTGACTACTCTTATTGTGAGTGATTCATACTACTGTGTACAGTCTTTCAATGACAATCTACCCTTTTGGACTCAAAATGATTATCGTGACTCCAAAGGTCGCACAATAAAACATAAAATGATCTGGGTTAGAGTGGCAGAACTTAAAGAACGTCTCCCACTCGTTTTTGTAATTCATAATCTGGGTCATCAGCGAGTAGGAGTTCACGCTGTTGGCAACTGTCTCGCAGACGAAGCTGCAAAGACAGCAGTAGCAACATTTGCAGTGGCAGCGGTTACACGTTCCAAAAGTAAGGTTGATGATGACATCTTAGCAGCTATTGCCACGACTGAGAAGATAGGTAATTATCCTAAGGGTTTCCCTACAAAGTACCCTTATCACTTAAGTCCCGATAAAGTTCCTTATGTGAGAATTAATGAAGTTGGTAACAGACTGATTCCCAACATGGACCGCAGGCAGGCTTTGAATACAGCAGCCCATGCGGGGATGGCTTCGGTGCATGCCGGCGTGTCAGCTACTGTCTCTCTCCTCCAGCCACGGTATTGGTGGCGGGGTTGTACAAACAGACGCGGGATTTTGTCCTTCAATGTGACATTTGTCATCAAATTAAGCCTTCTTCTGCTGCACGCCCGCCCCAAACTCAGTTGTACATATCTAATAAGCCACTTGCGTGTGTTTATTTAGATAACTGCGGTCCTTTCTCCTCTGATACTGCGTTAAGGTACATCTTAGTAGCAGTTGACTCTTGCACACACTTTGTGTGGCTGTGGCCTCAAAGAAGCACTGATGCCAGAACTGTCATAAGAGATTTGCGTGTCTTTTGGAATTTTTGCAAGTGGCACCGTCCAATCGGTCCAGCGTCCGCCTCTAAGGCGTACAAGGATGCCATGGGTTCATTGGGGGTCCATGTCAAATTTTCGTCTCCATACAGACCTGAGGGCAATAGTGTTGTGGAGCGGATGAACCGTGACTTAAAGCAATCATTGACAGCGAAGGTGTTAGGTGCTGGCAGAGAATGGCTCACCCACATGCATAGCGTACAACGTGCACTTAATAATCTCCCTAGAAGGTCTCCGGGTGGGCGGACCCCATACGAAAAGCTCTTTGGCATCAAGATGTTTGTTCCGGACCTTGACGGCCTAGACATGCCAGCAGGAGTTGCATCCTTTGACGTAGACGAACATTCTAATGTTTTGCAGAACCTCCAAAAGACCAGAGACAATCTTGCAAAGGAACACTTGCCCTCCATAACTGAAGCTGCGTTGCAGATTCCGGTAGTCGGCTGGTTACCCAGGTTGGAGAACTGGTCCGAGAGAAGATCGACAACAGAAAATAATTTGGTCCTTCCTATCGAACTCCAGTTGTCCCGCTTCGTGTGCAGGGTACAAGAACAGTCATTTTACCTCCTCTTCCTGGACGAAAGGGGAACAGGTACATTTCAATTGACCATGTCAAACCATACCGGGTGGCCGATACTGTATAGTAGGACCCCAGCGGTTTCGTTCCCAGCAATGGTGCGACACTCTGTTTTGGCCCTGGATCTTACCATCAGGCCTGATGTTGGCATTGGAATGAGTCCCCTTACTAATCCTATAGTGAATCAACCTGCTGGTGATCCTCTTAATGACACTGAATATACTTATCCAACTGACTTGTCTATGCATGATTTGGAAACTCGTGTGGCTAATCAATCCCGTTTTTCATTTGACACTGGCTCATCCACATCAAAGACCCCTTCAAAAGTTTCTATTTTTGTTATCTGGTTTAAAAAACATTTTTTCATCCCACCTTGGATTTACATTTGGCTGGTGCTGATTGCAATTTTTTTGTTCCTGTCCATAGGATTTGTGGTATATTTTTTTTGTTTTATCAATGGACACTCGATTGAAGAAATACCATCAATTCGAGTGATTGATGGAACTTTGGCTCCCCACTCCTCTTTGCACATCAAGAAGAGGGACCAGACTTATGTCAATATAACTGCTTGGCCTGTTTTAGATGGGATTGTATGGGATGCTGTGAAGTTCCACATTCATGGACCCACAGAGGTTATTAATGTTCCCAATGTACTCCGTGTTTCTATGGGGGATGTGGTTAAACAAAATATTCGCTCTGATGATTGGGATGTTAAAGTTTTGGAAGCTTTATTTACTGATTTGAAATATTATGCTGCCTTCGATGCTGAAGATTTATATTTAGAGTCCGCAAATGATGGTGATTTGTACTGTTACCAACATTTTGGCTATCACTTTCTGCATAAGACTGGCTCATTCAGAAGCATGGTTAATTTCACACAGTGGAAGGCAGTTCCAAAACATTCCTGAAAAAGTTTTCCTACTTTACTGATTTTGATCAATCCAACCCTGATTCATTTTATTTTAAATTGACTGGAGAGCCATTTTCCAAGGTTAGACTTACCCACACCAAATTACTTTATTTAAAGTCCTTCATTGACCAGTTGGCTGTTGGGGGCTATGAACTGTGGAGAGATACTATTGATCTTAAATCTGTTTGGGGTTCTAAAAGTTGGCAAGTGCAAGGCACTGAGGCTTTGCATCGTGCATGTCTCATCCCAACCCATATCTTGTTTCTGAATGATACTATTTCACAAACGACATGCTTTGGATTGGCTACTTCTAAAAAATTAAATGCTCCTACTGTTCCAGATTTGGGTGAATACCCCCATTGGAATAATTTTACCAGTACACCCCTGAGTGAAATCCACGCACTGTTTAGTAATTCCTCTTTTAATGTTTTAGGCATTAATCCCGAAGGCTGGTTGCTATGGCAAAAAAGTGCGGATTCCTGCCAGCACTGCTTTCTAAGTCTTTCCCCTGGCTACACGGCGGTTAGAGTTGATCCCCGTTTCCAATCCCACCATTCAGTCACCACCTATTCTGTAGGCAAATTGTGCCAGAGTTGGCTCAGACAGTCATCCTTAGCGTCTGTTAAATCGCATTTGTCCAAACTCACTGACACTGTCGATTTAAATGATTTTGTGAAGGGCCCTGCGGGTGGCAGATCGAAAAGATGGATATATGCTGCTTACAATGATGTTTGGAAATTGTCTCAAATTGAAGCAGCTTCTAGGCTTAGAGCTATAGATCGGGCCAATTTAGAAAAAGTGCTTGCTGTTGTAGATAATAGCATTAACACCCTTTCTTCCTGAATTTACACTTTAGATAATATTGTGTCATCTGTGGTTGATATTGTACAAGAAGATGTTGCAGTGCTTTATCATGGGAAAAATCAATTGCGTTCTGTTATGCAGTTTGCCTGGACTTTGCAGACACTTAAGAATGGTTGCGTTCCATGGGATTACATGAGCACAAGCTTGTTATTTCTGCCTTTTAATGTGACTTTGAAATGGCGATTCATGTCAATGAAAGATGCCACGTTTTCCCTGTTGCATATTGAAAAATTAGAACTATTGCCTTTTTCTGTAGCAGAGGCGAATTCGGCTGTTTGGCTTATCCATGGGTTAATAACCTTACCTAAACTGTGCAGAAAAACATGTACTTTAACCACACCTGCATAGTGCGGGAGTGCTAATTTCTAATTTGACACGCTGCAGTAACCACTGAAAAGAAGGCCAAATTTTACTCTGTCTTTTACATTTCCTTTTTTCTTAATCTCTTTTAATCCATAAAATTGTGTTAATGTGCTCGAGGAATCTTTTAAAGATATGTTTTATATATCTAAATAAAGAAATTTATTATACTGGCTTTGCCAGTACTTTACACCTTACCTTTCTCTCTTTTCAAATTTGAGAATTGCATGAAACACTATGCTATAGGCAGGTTTGAGCCCCTGGGTGGTGCATTCCTTCACAAGGTTTGGAACCTCCCCTTCACTTACAGATGTTTAAGGGATGGTATTTTTGAATGGTGAAGATTGTGTCTCTACACCAGATCATTCCTTAACATGCAGAAATCTTCAATTGCACGGCTCTTGTAATGTGCTTGCACCAAATTTAGCGTGTGTTTTAAAGGGCACCCCAGTCCCGGCCATTACACCAACATTCACACTGCTTGCTAATGGTAGTTATTTGTTACTAAACAATGAAGAGTGTTGTGGGTTAGCCGCGGGTATTGCTTACATTGTTACCATTTATTTCCCAGCGTGTTACTTGTTGCAAGAATGTGCTGTTCCCTCCTCTGCATGGCAGGCTTGATGCTTCCATCTGGCCGTTGATTCCGACCTTGAAAGCAGAGTTCAACAAGATGAGCAGAATAAGAGCTCTATTGTCCCAAAAGGAAGTTCCCCTTACATCTGCGAGTGAGACATTCGTCCTTCACGTTGCAAATACTCGTACAGAAGTGAATGCTTTATTTAACACGGACCTGCCCTTGCACTTCGGTGCTTTGATCCACACGATCCTGAATGCCTCGTCGACTACTGGCTTGGCTAATTTTTATAAAGTAGTATGCTCTGGCCTTGTTACCTCGTTTCAGACTATATTCAGTGTGATCCCTGCATTTTTTCATTCGATTTTTTCGAGTGTCTTTGGAGGTTTCCCCTTGCTCCTGGCTTTGGGCGCCAGCATTCTGCTTCTATTTTGCTTATTGCAAAATGGATGCACAGTATGTGCCCCTCGACGTTCAGTCCTGGCTGCTCCACCTGCGTGACCGGATGCTAGCATACTATGGAGTGCTGCCTTTGGCGACTCTGAGTGTAGCGTATGGTTTATCCTTCCGGTTCTCTTTCTTCACTTGCGTGCAGCCTATTTTTCATTGCCTGGATTGTGAATTCATATGGGCCCTGGATTTGTGTCTCTGCAACACGGTGTCTCCTGATCTGGATTTTGATCTACTAATGAGTCCCTTAGTTGCTCATGAAATAGACTGTTCTGGTACCAGGATTATGGCCTGTGCAGCGGCACATGGGGTTCTAGGCAATTGGAACGTTTGGACTGCGGCCAATGATTTCCTGGATCGCAGCTATAATGAAGTATTGTATTGTATTGTATTGTATTTTATTTTTATAAAGCGCGGCTTACACTCCAGGGAGCATCTTGGCGCTGAGACATTCGAATCACAATGAGATGGGCAGCAGTGAGCAAGGGGAACTAAATTAGGGAAATCCTATATACCTGAAGGGAGTTTAAATTAGGGAGAGACAAAAGGTGTCAGTGATTTTAAAGATCCACGTTTTGAGCGCTTTTCGAAAGAGATTTTCCGACGGGATCTGACGCAACTGAAGTGGAAGTTTGTTCCAGGCTCTTGCTCCTAGTACTCCAAGGGATTTCCCCCCTTTTGTAGTGAGTCTGAATTTGGGCATCACTAATAGGTTAAGGTTGGAAGATCGAAGTGCACGAGGGGGTACGTATCTCCCAAACCTTTTGGACAGATAGGTGGGACCCAGCTGGTGGTAGGCCCTAAAAGTAATCACTAGTATTTTGAATAGTACCCTCTTATGGATGGGTAGCCAGTGCAGTGTCTTGAGTGCCGCTGAGGCAGATGATTTTCTAGGCCATCTCAGCACAAGACGGGCGGTGGCGTTCTGGACAATCTGTAATTTATGCAGTGTAGCTTTGCTGGAGCCTGCATAAAGACTGTTACAGTAGTCCAGACGAGATGTGATAAGCGCCACCGCTACCGTTTTTCTGGCTGTAAGGGGGAGAAGGTCGAAAAACCTTCTTAAGCCTTTGATTACATTAAAACAGGATCCTGCCACAGTACCTGCTTGTTGTCTGAAAGACAGTGCCTCATCGAACCGTATCCCAAGGTTACGGGCAGTTGAGATGGTATTGGGGGGGACTTCCGCATCCTGAGGCCACCAATCTTTAGGAGAAAAAAGTTTTTTTGGGCCAAAAGGGAGAATTTCAGTCTTGCCTGAGTTGCATTTGAGATGGTGATTTCTCATCCATTCAAACGTTGCGGACAGACAGTCTCTCAGGTTTTCCTCTGCCTTGGTTGTGTTGTTATCCAGGATGAGAATAAGCTGAGTGTCGTCAGCATATGACACTGTACTGATGTGGAAAGATGAAATCAGCTCTATCAAAGGGGTCATGTAAAGATTAAAAAGTATTGGACTTAGGCTGGAGCCTTGTGGTACCCCTGTTGTTAGTGCTTTTTCATCCGAGCAATGGCTTCCTAATATTGTGACTTGCTTCCTATGGCTAAGGAAATTTTTCAGCCATTCGAGAGCAGTTCCTGCTATTCCTGATTCTGCTAGGCGGCCAATTAGCACGGGATGTGAAACCGTATCAAAGGCCGCCGATAAATCCAGCAGAACCAGGACAGCCTTTTTTCCTTGATCCAATGCTGTCTTAAGTGTTTCCACCGTATGAAGCAGTGCTGACTCTGTGGAGTGTCTAGCTCTAAAACCTGCTTGATTGGGATGTAGGATGTCGTTATCCTCCAAGTACTTGGTCAGTTGTTTGTTTACTTCAGCTTCCGTAAGTTTGAAGAGGAGAGGGAGCAGTGAGATAGGGCGGAGGTTAGAAAGTGTGGTGGGATCAGCCAAAGTTTTTTTTTGTAGAGGTTTAACCGCGGCTACTTTCCATGTAGATGGAATAACTGCAGTGGCCAAGGAGGAATTGATGATAGCATTAATGTTTGGATTTACAGTGTCCACCAGAGCCTGTAACAGCAGAGGGGGGCAGGGATCAAAAGGGGAGCCTGACTTGCTGGCGAGGATGGCCTGACGGGTTTCTTCCAGACTAACCGGGGAGAAGGAATTTAATTTTATTTTATTATTCATTAGATTCATGTTTTCAGCAGAAACAGACTTTGGAGGGTCAGGGAAGTCTTTGGTAAGGTTGAGTATTTTCTGTTCGAAATAGTTTGCTATTGAATTGCATAGCGGAAGTGATGGAGGAATCTCTTGTCTGAGGAGCCTGGGGTTCATGAAGTCATTGACTATTTTAAAGATATCTTTCTGTTTGTTATTTGAGAGGTTGATGGCTTCTAAGAAGTACTCTTTTTTTGCGTTTTTTATCATTGTATGATATTGCCTCCTAGATGTTTTATAAGTGGTGAGTTCATCAGTTTGGTAAGTACGTCGCCATTTCTTTTCCAAGGCTCTAACCTCATTATGTTTTTCTTTTAGAGGAAGAGAGAACCAGGGGGCGGACTTTTTGTTCCGCTTTTTACTTATTTTTTCCATGTCCGCTGGTCCACAGAAATCTGTGACCCAATTACAGAAAGTGTTGTAATCAGTTTCAGTGTTACCGGTCAGGGAGGGTTTAGTTTCTTCGGCAATGATGGACAAATTAGGTGAGTTTTTTATTTTATTCCAGTCTCTCTTTATCTGGATGTCAAGTTTCCCATTTATTCTTTTGACCTTTCTCTTATTAGTGGTCAGATTAAAAGGTACCAACCAATGGTCCGTCCAGGTTAGAATTCGAGGAGATTCGACTGTCAGCATTTTATTATTAGTACAGATACAATCTAAAATATGACCAGCTTTATGAGTGGGTTCATTGGTCAATATTGTGAGTCCCAGGATGTTGGTTAGGTCTCTGAGCCAAATTGCATTAGGGTCATTAATTTTATCGAGATGAAAATTTAGATCGCCTAGTACTGTAAAATTAGCAAATTTAAGAGTTAGATTGCTGAGTATTTCCTCAAAGCTTTCTAAAAAGTCTTTCTGTGGCCCAGGTGGTCGATAAATTAGGACACCAGCGAATGTGTTTTCCTCATTTATTTGAATACAGAACCCCATACTCTCTGCCCCCTGTAAATCTGCAAGATCAAATATAGAGCACTTGATGGAGTCTCGGTGAATAATGGCCAGACCACCTCCTCTTTGTTCCTGCCTGTCAACCCTCTGTATGAGATATCCTTCAGGGACAGTTTGAGCTATTACTGGGTTGCACCAGGCTTTAAGCCAAGTTTCGGTTATGAAGAGTATGTCGAGGTTTGTCTCTGTCACTAGGTCGTAAATATGTGCCCCATTCTTGCACACTGACCTGGCGTTAATCAGGCCTCCTCGTAGGGGGATCTCCCATTCCCTATTTGGTGGCCATTTCTCCGGATTAAGTTGAATTCTACATGTATAGCAGCATATTTGCCCCAACCACTTATCGACGGCAATACGTTGATGGCAGTTTGTAGTCTTGTGGTTAAGGGAAAGAATCTTTTCCCTAGTAAGAGTGGATGTTTGAGTATTACCTGCCGTGGTTTGGGCATTGTAGCTGGCCCCGGGCCCGGCCGCGGCACGGACGGGCACAGACGGGCTTGCCTTAGGCGCGCCTTCGGCGCGCAAACGGCGCGCCCGCTGCGCCCGTCCGCTGCGCGTCCGGAAGAAGCACATATTTTATGAGGATCCCGCGGCGTCTTGAGGGGGCGTGGCCTCGTCAAGGGGGCGTGTCCGTGTATCGTGGCGGTAATGTCGGGGACTGCTTTAGCGTTTGTTTGCCCGGGCCAGCGATAAGATCCGCTGCGCGGGAGTTTCCAAAAGCTTCAGCAAGGTAGGAATAAATCAAAGTATTTTAAAACCATCAGAGTAAATAGTGACACTCAAATATTTAAAATCGCTATGCTAGCTCCCGGCTTTCCGCCTCAGGAGACACGAATGATACTAGCTTCGCTTGTGATCAGCGGCGCCTAAATAGTATGCTGAGAGGGCGTGGCCTCGTCAAGGGGGCGTGTCCGTGTATCGTGGCGGTAATGTCGGGGACTGCTTTAGCGTTTGTTTGCCCGGGCCAGCGATAAGATCCGCTGCGCGGGAGTTTCCAAAAGCTTCAGCAAGGTAGGAATAAATCAAAGTATTTTAAAACCATCAGAGTAAATAGTGACACTCAAATATTTAAAATCGCTATGCTAGCTCCCGGCTTTCCGCCTCAGGAGACACGAATGATACTAGCTTCGCTTGTGATCAGCGGCGCCTAAATAGTATGCTGAGAGGGCGTGGCCTCGTCAAGGGGGCGTGTCCGTGTATCGTGGCGGTAATGTCGGGGACTGCTTTAGCGTTTGTTTGCCCGGGCCAGCGATAAGATCCGCTGCGCGGGAGTTTCCAAAAGCTTCAGCAAGGTAGGAATAAATCAAAGTATTTTAAAACCATCAGAGTAAATAGTGACACTCAAATATTTAAAATCGCTATGCTAGCTCCCGGCTTTCCGCCTCAGGAGACACGAATGATACTAGCTTCGCTTGTGATCAGCGGCGCCTAAATAGTATGCTGAGAGGGCGTGGCCTCGTCAAGGGGGCGTGTCCGTGTATCGTGGCGGTAATGTCGGGGACTGCTTTAGCGTTTGTTTGCCCGGGCCAGCGATAAGATCCGCTGCGCGGGAGTTTCCAAAAGCTTCAGCAAGGTAGGAATAAATCAAAGTATTTTAAAACCATCAGAGTAAATAGTGACACTCAAATATTTAAAATCGCTAGTAAGCCAGAGTTGTCCTCTGATGATGCTAGGGGCTCCGGCAGTAGGCAATCGAGGAACATGTTTTTTTTTCCCTTTGCTTAATTGGATGGCTGAAATGTTCATGTTGGAAGCAGTTGCAACATTTGGTGCTTACACGTTGTTGGACACGTGCTAGACTCGTGAATATTTTTTATTTTTATATTGATTTTTCCTTAAAAGGCTGAGGTCTTTTCCCACTGATTTGAAATATATTTTGGATTTACACTCCCGAGTTTCAAAATGGGTGAATTTTCTGAACTTGGTTCTGTCCTCCTCGAACTTGAACTCTGTGTTCTAGCATGTTTGCCCTGAGTGCTGTGTGTTCCCTGAACATGGGGGGGTGTTGTATGGTTTATGGGCCTCTTTTGCGTGTATGTTAAGTTAGCATGGCTCATTCGGAGTTTAAATGCCATTTTTCACTTTTGCTACTTTTGCGCACAACACTGCTTAGCTGTTTTTGCTGACTTAGCTTGGATGAAGGTCTATTCATGGGAAAAGGGTTGTTTTTCGACATCTCTAGACATACATCGTATCCCCAGTCTGTACAGTGAGTGCTAAGCCGCCAAGGTTATCATAACGCAAGCCTGTTTATTGGCTTGTCCATGTAACACATTCTAGACACAACAATTTGGCAGCTGCAAGCTGAGTAGGATTCTGGCGCCTTTCTCATAGCACACTTGCCAGAATTGCACACACTTGGAAGATTCCAGGCATGCAGAGAGACTAACCGATCCTGATGTAATTAACACTTACTGAGCGGACAGGTAAATGGGGTCCCCCTAAGAAAGCTCAAGAGACCTTCTACAGTTTTGTAATACATAGGGCCATATAATCAGGAAAGGGCGATACATTATCGCCGCTTTTATCGGCAGGAAACTGTCACTAAAGTGGCGTTAATGGGCTTGATAACATGCCCTTGTGAATTCCCATAGAAGCCCAGGTTCTGGTGTTAACATGGGCTTCTATGGGAATTCACAAGGGCATATTATCAAGCCCTGCTGATATAAGCGGCGATAATGTATCGCCCTTTCTTGATAATATGGCCCACAGTTCCTAGATAGGGAGGGTGTTATAAATAGGCGTTTTTATCACCTGTTTGCACTATCATTGTACCATGATTCCTCCTTTTGTATTTTATAGAATTGTAACCATGCTGTCCGTATTATTATTATCCATATGTATGCTGATGTTGATTAAAATACTCCGCTTGAGAACACGTCGTTAAAATAAACATTTTAACCTTACAGTGTCCCTATTTTACTCCTGTTGTGGACTGGTATGAGTGTATAACAAAAGAGTGTTCTCACTTCCCACCATTTCTGAGATGGTCCTAAGTCACATGTTTTAGGTTGTCTAATCATTGGTTTCTTTGCTATAGGACAAAGAGCTAATGTGACACTGATTGCTAGTCTGGGATGGGATTTTGGGTACTAAGGTGAGTTTTGGCACACCCTAATTCACTGAAGTCCTAAGTCTCTGTGCACAGTTTTGTGTTTCCGCAGAATCCCTGTTACACCTCTGCAGAGATACATGCCCTTTTATCGACAAACTGCCCTGTACATTTCATAGAAATGTTAGGTCGTATCTTAAACATGTCTGATACCAGTGGTATTGTACATGTATTTAAGACAGTTTTTTCAGGACTATTAGCACCTTTTGAAGCAGTCCTCGGCATATTTCCAAACTTCATGCACACTGTGTTCGGCGGCCTGCCTCTCATTTTGGGACTCGTAGCAGGAATACTATTCTTGTTCCTGCTGCTCCGATATGGCAAGTCCGGTCACCAGCGACATCCACATTACAATAGAGAACACTCTCCTGGCAATGAAGTGTCGTGAGCGCATAATACAGATTCGCGGCTTTGCTCGTTTGAGAGATCTGAATACCACATGGTTTCTATCATTCCGACCAATCTGGCAAGATTGCATCTTACCTGTTCTATAATGCCTGCTATGTGGAGAAGAATGCGTTTTGGACATCTGTCTAACACTCCCATCAGTCCTGCCAATGGATGTTGATACTTTGCTTGGTTCAGTAACGGCCCATGCATTGTGTTGTCCCCAGCGGCTGCCAATCTTGATGACGGCATTCATTGAGGTCTCACAGACGCAATCTGCTGACGGTGAGTTACGTGGATCGACAGGCACACAGGTACCATCTCCTCCGAACATTGCTAATGCAGCTAACGCTGACGGCGATGCTTCACATTTTTGTTCAATCAGTTCACCTAATGAAGTGGTCCTCCAACTTTCACCTACTGTGGTAGACGAATTCTTTACCAGCTTAGAAGATTTGATGCTTTCTCCAAACAACGAGAATGACTTTTTAAGTTAGCACACAGCGTTCTATGGAGCTCTTTATTCGACCTTCACTTTTCAAAACAAACCTTCTAACTTTAGAACTCTATTTTTCTGAGATTTTACTTTTTTTCCAAAATTTAATTATTATTTTTTTTGGCACAAAGTAATCTGCTTAAAGTAGAACCATTCGTAGAGAACACAAATTCTTTGTAATACTTCCAAGAAACAATATTTGACCTTGTCCACAACCTAAACAGTTTATGTATATTCTGTCATGGAATGGTCTTGATTTTTTTCTCTTCTGTATTTAAGAGCCATTTCATAAATGTAATTTCATGACTCATTCTGATAGCATTTCCAATGTCAAACTACATACTTTGAATGACAACATTGCTTTTAAAATGCATACAGCACAAATGCTCATCTTTTTGTGTGCAACCATTTCAGATGCATTTTATGTATTTTTGGAGGGGTTTTACACATCTGGCTTTAGATATGTTTTAAATATTAAGAATTTAGGAACGTCGAACATAATAAAGTGAAGTGGGTGTTGTATGGCATATTAGGATCCAAGCTAAATTTACCGATTCATGCCCTTATATAGGTAAAATTCACATTGCCCTTATATAGGCATAGAATTCATAACCATATTTAGACATAGCGCATACTGTCCAAATACAGGCATGGCTACTTCCACCCGTTCCAAAAAGCCACAACCATTTCTTGGAAAAATCGGCTTAAGAAGACAAGCAAGGGGATATCCCCTTGCTTGCATATTGATTTGTCCAAGAATTCATGGAGTTTTTAAAGAACTACCATTGCCTTGGGGTTCTTTGATGACATTATTATTCCCGACTTTGCGTCAAACTAGGCACCTTCAAGGTATAAATATGCCTACACTTGCTCTAGCAAAGACACGGTGGTTTGGAGCAGCTCGACTATCAACTTGCCCGACCCAGCTAGCTACAGCAAGTGCCGAAGGAAGCCGACCCTCCAGCTAACGCACTGATCGAGAAGCTGTCCTTTCTCTCACTGAGAATCCAGCTCCAGTGTTTCAAAGCTCCCCTCGCGGGGTGTTGGGAAATCGAGTCCCAAGACAGAGATACCAGACCTCCTTCATTCTAAACCAAGGTACGGAGCTGATTAGACCCTAAAGAGAAATCTTGGATAGATTCTTGGCAAAGAAACTAAACCTATGCTACACCACACTTACTTCTTCCCTCGTACTAGACTTAAGTTAGGTACATCGGGGTAGGCGTATTTTAGAAGCACCAGTTGAGTACTTTTAGCATTTGTTATTTATGTATGTATTTATCTATGGTTTAGAAACTATACAATGCTGTTACAGTATTATTTTATATATTACTCTTCTTGCTGTACGCATTATACTTTGCAGCCAGTATTATGATTGTAGCAGTTCATTTTACTTGCATGAGAAAGAAGACTGTTCAATGAATCCTTTTATTGAAAAGGCCCATCTCTCTATTTCTCTGCACCACTGACAAAATGAAGCATGCACGATTGACTGAGTTAAATATCTATCTATTGTTTCCAAGACTCTGAAGATACGTTTACTCTTGGGGAAACAAAGTTGTCATGTCTATGCGATTGTCAGAAACTAATCCCTTCTTGTGAATTCGAGAAAGTTTCTAGTGACCTCTGAGCTAGCTGGCACTCACAATGAAGTCTAATATATTCGATAGAGACCTAGTCGACATAAGTCCTACGTAAAATCTATAGGATATATTATTCCAATGCGTATTGCCTATTGGGAATATAGGAACTACACTACATTTCTTGTGGAAGCGGGTCGCCCAATCCCTCTCTGGTTGTTGCAGTGTCAGTGTACTGACCCACTGTGGAGTTTCTTTTGGGTTGTTGGATGTCAATCGTGAAATTGACTATGGAGTGGTACAACGGAGCCACGGGCAGGCAGAATTTCCTTGGGTGAGCGAGATGCTTTGACGAATGTGTGACTATAAGCGCTCCACCCCTCCCGTGTTGAAGCTCATGGGGTCCAATTAGGCAACCTAAAAAGTTTTTTACATTTTTTCCAATGGGTCCATAAGTACGTAGACACCACTGCATGTACAGCACACCTTAGCGTGTGTGCTGAAAAAATTTCACACGTGGCGTCTTTTTGCCACATTATCACTTGCTTGTCACATATCCTGGTCCTGAAGAAAGCCTCATAAATAATTTTTTAAGAGGCTGAAACATGTTGACCATTTGGATAACCAAGACCAATTAATCTTACATGTTATCCTCATTTTGATTTTAATCTTGTCCTGGGCTACTGGGAATAAATAATCAGTAATGATTCCCACATACATTTTTAACTTGCACCACTTTATTAGCACTTACTTCACACTCAACACCAATCCCGCTCTGCTGTAATCAGGCCTTGAAGCACAACCGGGTGGCATTTGGCTACCCGGTTGGGAACCCTATGATGAAGCATGCCACCAACTAGTTTGGTGGGTGAGGGTTCTTTTTACAAACCCTGTGGGTTTCTGGCACTCGGAAAGCAAAACTGAGTTGTCTTGACTAGTGGGTTTGTCCACTTTTTTTATTAATATGGATTGGTATGTCCAGGTGACAGGTCTTGGTGGATTTGAAAGATGTGAAGACAGGGTTTAGGATGTGTTCATCAGTGTGGGTGGGCTGTGTAATGCCTTGGATTAGTCCCAGGTTTCCGAGGTTGTCAAAAAGCATGACTGAGTTGAGGTCAGGCCAGTCTTCAAGATGGAAATTGAGGTCTCCTAGGAGGATGAAAGTGCTGGAATCAAGGACTACCGGGATGAAGGATTCCTTGATTCCGTGTAGTTGGCTCAGGGGTCCAAAGGGCGGTGGATTAGGGTTCTCTCCAGAGTAAAATTTGTTGTGATTTGTAATTTAATGGTATTTGTTCAATGGAGGAGATGGTGATTCCTCCTCCAGGCCTGTTTAGGCAGTCTTGCCTGGTGATCTTTTATTCGACGGGGTGGTGGTGATGATGTCTGGTACTCAAGCTATGGTCAGATATGTTTCCATGAGGAAGAGGAGGTCTGGAGTGGGGTATCCAGCAGGTCCCATATCTCTGAGGTGTGCATGCTGAGGGAGAGTGTGTGGAGAAACATATATGTCATTGGTGTGTGAGGGGTACAGGTGTGTTTGTAACTGTTTGAGTGTTTGTAGGGAAGGGTGTTGTGGTGTGTACTTGGTTGTAGTTGCAGAAGCAGTGGTGCATTAAGTGACAGAGGTAGCAGGTGAAAGCTCCTTATGTATAGTGTTGTGTGATGCGCCATCAGAGGGTGTTGCAACATCCAGGATTCAAGGCGCGAAGAAGAGCAGTAGGGTGATGGTGGGTTAGAGGGAGAAACAGGGTTTCTGGCACTGGGTGCTATCCAGGCCTTGACTGGCATAGATGGGCTTGCCTTTGGCACGCCATCTGCACTCAGCGGTGCATCCCAAATGAGGCTGCCATAAGTAGGTCCTGGGAGGGGGAGGAGCACAGGGCGTGGTGGGCAGAGCTGAAGAGGAGAGCAGTGGTGGTGAAGGAGAGAGGCGCGAGGAACATGTAAGGAGCAAGGAGAAAGGGTGCAGAGAGAAAGGGAAAGGGGTGCAAAGAAGATGGAGAGATGGCAAAGGTAATAACGGAGCATGATGGCTCAAGGAGTGAGAGAGGTGACGAGAGCAGGAGAAAAGGCACCAAGAGTGAGAGAAGTGGCGCAAAAGTCAC
The DNA here is from genome assembly GCF_964261635.1 of Lissotriton helveticus. NCBI lineage: Eukaryota > Metazoa > Chordata > Amphibia > Caudata > Salamandridae > Lissotriton > Lissotriton helveticus. The sequence goes on from NC_136061.1 coordinate 310,676,727, forward strand.
AGAGAAAGACAGAGAATAAGGTGATAGAGAAATCAAGATGAGGAGAGGCGAAGTGGGTTTTTAAAGGCGCTGGAGCCAGATCCTCAAGTGCCTTGAACTGTCGGATGACTGGTCGCAGGTAAGTCCAGTGGGGACTTGGGCTATGCACCTGCTGAATGACTGGTCCGCGCTGCACGCACTATTAAGTAGGTCCTGCGAGGGAGGAAGAGTGCGGGGCGTGGCTGAGGAAGAGCGTTACAGCGGTAAAAGAGAGAGGTGTGAGAAACAGTGAAGGAGCAGGGTGGGGGGCTAACATCATGAAACAAAACTAGCCCCACTAATTACTTTGAGAATACATGGGTTGGTCACTTGCACTGATCAGGACACAGACTCCACCCCAAGTATCACATTCCATGGTCAAATGTCTTTTGCATCACCATGACCCAAGAAGCAAAGACAAAACGCATTGGGAGGTTGCGCAATTCCTTCCAGGAACCTAAACCAAAACTCTCCAAACAAACTAAATAAATACCCTTACTCCTAGCATTCATAATGAGACCTTTTACTATCACTCCTGGCCTAGGCGCATTAGTAAGAACCCTACTTTTAAAACAACACACTGGGGGTACGGAGCTGAGACTGTCAAGATGGTGGTCGCTCATTTGTGACCTTCCAACCGGCTCCTGGCCCGCTTTGACTGGCGGCTGTGCTGGTGGGTACTCTTCCTGCTGTGGTCCGCTCTCGTGTGCCCCTGCACCAGAGAGGGGCACGGATGAACTGAGATGAACCCAGGTGAGTGGTGTGGCCTGCAGCGGCTGCTCACCGGGGCCTCCAGGTAGAGATGGAGTGACTCGCATGTATGACGTTACAACGCATACTTTTACAACGCCTACCTTTACAACGCGGTTTTTACCACGCATACCATTACAACGCATAGCGCTTTGGGGTGCTGGATAGTGAATAGTTTAATTTACTATTCCAACTCCAGTCCCCGTGGATAGTAGGGAAGGTTATTGGATAGTAAATTAACCTATTCCCTATCCTAGAGCGCCCCCCAGAGCAATGCGTTGTAATAGTATGCGTTGTAAAAGTTGCGTTGTAATGGTAGGTCGTTGTAAAAGTTTCGTTGTAAAGGTTACATACCGAGTGACTCAGCCCATCATGTGGAGTTGCTGGCTGCCTCGTTGTAACCCGTGGGCTGTCTGTCTCAGGCTGGGCAGCGGGCTAGTCCTGTGAAATAGCCCACTTGACAATCTCCTCATCTGTGGTGTCAGCCTAGCCAGCTGACTTTGAGGTTTGTTTCACAGTTTGATTCTTATGCACAACACGTATTAGACACGCTCCACATTTTCACACACCCTGTAGACCCACCATGGACCATATTCGGATGGACGGGATCATCGGAGACCCACTTCAATCCTGGGCACATTCACTCACACATCCTTTCATGTTAAATGTAAGCCTTTATCGCCAAGAAGAAGACAGACGAGGCCCGTCAAGAACCTCATCCCTGCTATAGCTGCTAAAGGGGGGGGGTACACGATGTCAATGGTGGGACAGCATCTTGTTGTGCACTTGACGAGGCATTGTGCAGTAATTGCAAAGGCACACATGAGACTTGAATCAACAAACAATTATTCTAGGGTTCAAGGGAAGTGTTTAAAGACCTGAGCACAGTTATACCCCCCACACAAGTATTTAAGAACGACAAATAACTGTGGGTCTAATAGTGAACTCAAAACATGCTATGTGATGCTGGCTATGTGTCTGCTACTACTATAGAGATAGAAGACAGACTGGACAGTTAACCACTGTGAAAAATGTCCATCAGTTACGCGTTTTTGGGCACCCAGTACATCATTTGGTCTACTCCACAGTAGTTTGGCCACCACTCTATCCCCATAGATATATATTGGAGATACGTAGTGATGGATGGATGTCTGGTAGATTAAGTTTGTTTGTAACTGAGAGCAGTGCATAAAAAGTGAGTGTAAGAAAAAATTATAAGTGTAAGATTGGATGGTGCATACAATTATTACTTTATTCTGGGGTCATGCACCTCCAATATTAAAAACAATAGTGCAAAAAAGTCAGGTGGTTCAAACAAATACCTTCTGACTGGGCTATCTGGTCGACATGTTTCTGCGGGTGCTGGTCAATTACTATACCATCCGCTTCCTCAGGACCCATAAACTTAATTGCTACTGCTTACGTAGTGATATGTGAAAAAACAGGACATTTGTGAACGGAAAAAAGTGTCACCTGTACACTTCCATTTTTCTCCTGTGAGAGTCCGTTTATGATACAGCCAGCAAATCCACATGTAATGAAACATAAACAATAATAACACTTTCGTTAGTTAAGGCTATACAAACGACATTGCTAAAATTATTCCAATACTGCATCTGGGTCAGATGACCCTAGTGTGTATAACATTGTCAGCGTAATCAATGTCTCACCTTAATTTGTAAGGGAAATTGCCTCACCTCACCTGGCAAACAGCTCAGGAAAATGAAGCACCGCTCTAGAGTGCAGAGAAATATATACAAAAGTCAGTATTAAAAGCCAGTGTCTGGTCAGTACAGAGTCACCACCTATGGGATGCCTAACAGCAAACCAGTAGGGGTCAATTGTCTTATCATTCTTCATGATTTTGGCACAGTTAATTCATCAAGCATGCAATGTATAGATGGTCTGTTCAATCGCCATTAGGTGTCTATTACTATCATCACATAGTGCTTCTGCTCCAGAACCAACAGCTTGGCAGTTAGCACCAAGCGCATTCGAGCACTAATTGTTTAAAGCTACAATCAATAATACTCTGCCACAGACAAATACTATCTGTCTACCACAGTGCAATCGCGCTGAATCTTAAAGCGCCTTCCATATATTTGCACACGCAGCGTCTATCATGCACTGCATATCATGTAAGGAGTTAATGAGTTAAACATAGCCCCTCCCGCACCCTTACCTCTCCGTCGGTACTTCAGACAGCCAGCCGGGCTGTTTGGGGAGGTGCCGCGGGGGGAGACGTGCACTTCCTTATTGTTTCTGAGCCAGCGCGATAGGTCGCACGCGCGGCTCCTGGAACTACCAGTGCTTCTGGGAAAGGTGGTCCCGCACGCGCTGGACAGGCGTCCTCTGGCGCGTGTCAGATGAGAACTACACCTGCCTCTGAGAAATGTAGTTTAAGACGCGTCCCGCGGTCGCGATGCGTTTAGACTGCCTCTGTTCATGGAGATATCGATTTACAGCGCAGTAGCTACATAAATCGATGTGTCAATGCTGTAATAACAGTCCTGCAACCATCGAACTCATTATAGAGAGTTCTGGGAATAGGTGTGGACGCTATCACTGGGTGGCTTATGAGTGTGTTAATTAAACAGATGTCGCCACATTCTGGGCATAGTTACAAGGCAGACATCTTCGTGGCTATATAGCCTAAATATAAGTGGTGGAAATATACTCAGTTAAGGTGATGATATGATCCTTATCTCATTAGGTAGGACAAACCTCCTGTAGTACCTCAGGATAATAGCAGGTGGCCAGTCAGTCTAGCCTCTCAGTGTACATGCAATCATCTGATGATGCTCCTACAGTGTCATCCATGGGATGTCTTCGTTAAGCCCGCCTTTATCACAGTTGAGCTTGTACACCCATTTTTGCTCGATTTTAAACAGATGTCTAGATATATCCGTGATGTGAGTTGGAATGTTGGGTTGTTCTAACACAGTCCACTCGAACTCCGTTGGTCAGTGCCCCACTTGGATATAGTGATTCGTCAATCTTGTTGCTTGCTTTCTGCACCTTATTGTGCTCTTATGTTCTGAGATTCTCGTTCTGATCTTGCGAGTAGTCATTCCGACATACCTCAGTGCGCACGGGCAGGTGATAAGATAGATCAGATTGCTGCTGTTGCAATTTGTGAACCTCTTTTGTTCCCACGGACGATTCGTTCCTATATCGATAGAGGTGGTGTGTCTGGTCTGTGGACACGCAGCGCAATTACCACACGGATGGTGCCCTGTCACAGGTGGCATGTTCCATATAGTCCCCACTTGATGGATTTCCTTAGGCGGAGGTCTGGTGTGTACCAGCTTGTCTCTCAGACTAGTTGCTCTTTTAAAAGCAAATAGTGGTTGTGGCAAGGAGTCTTCACCGGTGTTCAATATCCTCCAATGTTTTCGGACTATCCGCTGAATAGCGTTGGATCTCGTGCTGAACGTATTCACGAATGTAAGCCTATCATTCTTAGTCTTCGGAACGGGTGGTTCCAGTAAGGCTTCCCTGTTGTTGTTCGCTGCTCTCTTCATTGAGCGCCTAATCAGTTTCTTCGGGTAGCTCCGTTCAGCAAGTTTTAATGCCAAGTCATCAGAGTGCTTGATAGAATCTTCTTTGATGGTACAATTCCGCTGCACACGCAAAAACTGTCCATACGGTAGATTATCGCGTAACGATTTAGGATGACAGCTGGTGTATTGCAGCAAGGAATTGCGAGCCATAGGCTTTCTGTATAGCTCAGATTTCAGACCCTGTGGTGTTACAGTAATCATCAGGTCTAAGAATGCCAGTGAATGTTGGCTATTGAATGAATGAAATGAAATGATCTTTATTCGGATTATAACAAATCCATAAAAGTACATTCAGAATAAAACATTTTAAAAATACATTAAAAATATTAAAAACAACCCAATGGTATAAACAACATATTGCATAAAGTGCATGACTCAGAAAATATAAAACATTATACAATTTAAAAATGCATCCTGAATTTCTGTTTAGCCAATGCCAATAGTCATTAATTCCATACATATAGTTAATCATTTATCCTGGTTGTATTTTCAGTTTAAAGTGCATTATACATACATAGACCAATTATGCATGTTCCATACTTGCCCTAGATTTCACACAGGCTTTTATGAAGCAGCTTATAGTGTATATAATATCATCAGTTGGTAACATTTGCAAAAATTTAAATGCCAATTTAAAATCTCTCAAATTATATTTTCTAAATATCGGCATTAAATAGTGATGAATATACAATTTATAGTGGCCACAGAAGATAAAGTAGTGCAATAAACTTTGTTTCCCTCCGGCAGAACAAGAGCAGTCAAGTTCTTCTAAATTCTTATTATAGCCAAGTGGAAAACTCAATAAATTTACAATACTACCATCACGGAACCTAAATAGAAGGCTCCGGTTCCATCTTCCTATAGGTTTCAACAAATAACTACAGGGTTTGTAAGGTTTATTTAAAATAACATTACCTGTCTCAGTTAGTGGAAGATATTTAACAATTGCAGGTTTCATTAGCACAGTTCTCATACGTTCCTCTCTATATACTTTAAACAGTGCCCTCTTAGCAATATTTTTATGAGCAGGGACAATTGTATGTGGAAAGCTAAACAAAGAGCCAAGTCCCACGCTCAGCAGGCTGGTATTAACTGCATTTAACCAAGGTATGAGATAGGATCGTTCATGTAATAGACAATCTGTGATTATACTGTGGGTCAAGGAAGCCGCTGGATTTGTCCATAGTTTTATCCAAAAAAGCGTAGGCCTTGACCTAATGAAATCAGCTATATATGGCAACATAAGTTCTTGGTGACAAATGAAAGTTGGCGCGCATGAAGTGCCACCCAGCACCCTCCTACAGAATCTATTTTCCTCCAACTGCAATGGCAGACTGTTACAGTAGCCCCACACTTCTGCACCATATGTCCCAGATGGCTGACATTGGGTACGGTAGATGTTTAATAGGGGCGTAATCACATCAGCCGTTCTTGGTTGACGAAGGGACAAGATTGAGTTAATAGATTTACCAATCTTATTTCTAGCATGGGCAGTGTGATGCTGCCATGAACCAGTATTGGAGAACAATAACCCTAAATAGGGGAAAGTGCTGGTACATTTTAATTCATTATCACCACTTTTAATGGAAAGAATGTTATATCTTTTTGGTCCACAATTCATGATAAAGGATTTTTTAAAATTGGTATTTAAACCTAAATCTGACATAAAAACGACAAACCCAGTAATTAATGAACGCAAAGCATTAGGGGTTCGCCCCATTAATACTGCGTCGTCCGCATAAAGTAGGGTAGTAATGGGGGAGCCATTAATAATTGGAACGTCCTTGGAATTCTTACACAGGGCAGGGCTCAAACCATTAATATATAAAATAAAAAGCAAAGGGGCGAGTACGCAGCCCTGTCGGACGCCTCTTCTGATAAAAATGTCATCAGATAGTTCACCATCATTATTAATGCGTACTCTTGCCTTGAGGTCCCTATGTAGATATGAAAGAAAATATACTAATGCATCATCCAAACCATAATCGAGCAATTGTGACCATAACCTAGAACGGTTGACAAAATCAAAAGCTGAACTCAAATCCATGAAACCTAAATAAAGTGGGGATTTTTTAACAATAATATATTTAGCCATGATTAAATTTAAGTTAAGACACTGCTCTACCGTGCCCACATGGCTTCTGAACCCCAGTTGGCTGCAATGAAGCACGTTATTATCCTCGGCCCAATCCCTTATCCTCTTAAATAGTACCCTACCAAGGACTTTTAGTGTGTTGTCAATCAGTGAAATCGGACGGTAGCAGGCCGGATCAGACCTGTCGCCTTTCTTAAATATCGGTACGATGACACTGTTTGACCATGATTCGGGGATTGAGCTGTCGGTCAGATTGTTAAATAAATTGCATAACAAAGGGGCCCAAAAATTAACTTCTGATTTAATCTGGTCAATAGATAGACCGTCGGGGCCAGGGGCTTTATTACTGGCGCTCTCCAAGATTGCATCTTCCACCTCGGATATTAAAAACTTCAGTTGTTTAGCGTTATTTAATAAGGATGCAGAATCTGGAAAAGGGGCTGCTACAGTATAGATTGTGGAGAAATGCTCCACCCAGACCTCACCGTTTATATTGCAATTAATAGGTTGAATGTTTGAACCAAAGGACCTGAGTGATTTGACTTCTCTCCAAAACCCCGCAGTGTCTTTTAGCGAGGCTGTCCGTGTGAGTGACTCCCAATGATTAACCACTAAGGCCTCGGATCTTATCCGCAGGGCGAGTTTATATTTAGATCTTAATTCTCTCACTAGGTTAAAATCCCTAGGATTTTGTTGTAAAACTGCCCTCAATTCCCTGTTGGCCTTTGAACATGCAGAGTCAAACCAACGGGGGCTATGGTCTATATTGGGCCTAGATGGTTTGGAAGATTCCCTTTTAATAGCCCCACATAAATTACTGAAAGCAGCAATTAATACTTCGCCAGTACTATCAAGCGACAAGCATGTCTCTATTATCAGAGGATGCTTTTTAATTACCTTAGCCAAGATAGCTTTATTATCCACCCCTTTCCATATTAGTTTTAGCCTATCAGTAGACAGTACCAGATTCTGTGGCCCATTCTCAGTTCTCAAAGCAGCCTTTATGGATTGAGGATTGTCTAAATATATTCTAAGTGGGTAATGGTCACTATATACAGAACAAATGACCTCAGCTTTTTGGATGACATCACACAGGGAAGAACAAAGAAATATATAATCTATCGTAGAAGCACAGCCTTGACCTATGTAAGTGGGTGCAGATATATTTTCGGCATTAGTTCCAGCAAATTCCATGGAATTAACTAAGTTACGGGATGCTAATAAATTCTTAAGCTCTTCACCGTTACGACATGGAGCACTAGTGCGAAACATATGAGCATTAAAATCACCCCCAATACAGATACCGTCAAAAGACCCATACTTCCTCCCCTCCACGATGTCATCAATAAAATTAAATAAAGACAAAAAATTTCCATTGGGATGGCTAACAAAATCATTATTATAAAAATTAATTATACATAAAATCATCCTATTGATGTATTTCACAGCCATAAAACATTTGCCTAATGTAGGGATCTGTTTGGTTTGTACCCCGGGTTTTATCTTAGACCAGATTGATAGCCCTCCACTGGGGCGTCCCATAGATGAAGTGGAGGCCTTTAAGTTGTAACAACAAAAGCCCTCAACTGTGGGATTAGCTAAACACCAGGTCTCTTGAAGCAACAAGATGTCACAGTTATTGTTGACCCACTCCAACCATTCTTTAATTTTCAGTTTGGAGTTAAGACCCGCTATATTCCAACTTACAAGAGAGAGGACAGAGTCCCCATGATTATTATTCATAGTTTGGCCTCTTCCTGAAGTCCCTGCCGAGGAACGCGAAGCTTCTTGAATTACAGTCGTCAGAATTGGTGATGGACCGGCTGGGTCAACTTTCTTTGTTGGAGAGGGTCAGTCTAACATATCCAAATCTGACAAAGGTGCAAATCTATTATATGTATTAAAAGGGTAGGCTACTGGCTGAAATTGCATAGCAGGTGGCTGAAAATACCTAGGCGGTGGATGAAATTGCAAAAAAGGTGGTTGAGAATGCTTAGGGGGTTGTCTGTAGAAATAACCTAAAGGTAGCATAGTAGCAACCGTAGAAATGGCCGAACAGTTACCATTTATGTTAAGCAAATGCCTTACGATGCCTGGGTTTTTAAAGTTAAGAACTATGCAATCTCCGTCCTTATCTTTAGGTAATGGTCCGATCCATGGCACCCTACGGACCGATATGATTTCTCTTGATATATCATATCCAACCCCTTTATGTTTGGTCAGCCAATCTATGCACTTATTTCTTAGTTGTACCCATGTTTCCCCCTGATCCTCCCTCAGCACTGGTACTCCTGCCAGAACCAGGACAAACGGACAAGCATCCGGTGGCAGGTGTAAGGGTAAAACGCGCCCTTCATGTTTGCGAGGCTTATTAGACCCAGCTTGATCAGTACCTTTGTTGTTATCCACAGCTAAGGTTACTGCTGTGATAGGTTGGGTAGAGGCGTTACCCTTACTGATGGTGTTTTTATTGTTATTAGTTCCCAAGGGGGTGGTTTTCCTAGGTGCAGGGGTTGGAATAGTTTTAATAGCTTCGCTAATTTTTGTACACTTAGCCCCAGTATTAACAGATCGGGGTTGGATAGTAGGTAGTTCATTAGAAGATGATAATGTTGTTCCCGGGTTATTCTTACCCTCATCTAATACAATACAAGTGTCCTGTATTTTTAGTGACAAAGTGCTACTTAGGGAATCAAGGTCTTTTAGTAAACGATCAGCTCTAATTTGGTCCAAGATAATAGATCCCTTCCTTTTGGCTACATCATTTTTGACCAGATTGTCTAATCTGTCCAACCTTTTAAAAACATTATTAAACTGGTTGATCATTATTTTTTCCAAACGATTAAAAATTGTGTCCACTATAGTATCTATAAGGTTCCCATTTTGTTTAGAGAGATTGAAATTATCTCCCATTAAAGTTGTTTGGGTCCATATAGTATTAACATTGCCACTTAGTTCAATATTGGGTGAAGGGGAAATTCTATCTGTATCAACTGAGTCTTTATTTTCCATAGGAACAGATACCGCCCCCATGGATTTTTGTTTGTTCCACAGGTTTTGGGGGGTGGGCTGACTTTTATTCAGTAAAGGTGGTTTCCTTTTATTAGCACTTTGTTTGTTAGTGCCTCTTTTTCTTTTTTCCCCTCCCAATTTGTTATTACCAGAGTCAGTAATATCTAGTGTAATAACATCACACTGGGGAACAATTTCTACATGTGTCGATACAGGCGGTAATAATAAAGGTACCGGTTGTAGGTTAGCAGCAGCAGTTGTTAGAAGTGCCGGGTCTGCAGCTATGTAGATAACAGTATTTTCGTCTTCCACAACAATGGGCACATTAACAGACGGTTGTAAAGACTTAACTACAGTAACCTCAGGAATGATGTGTGTATTCCCGTTTACACAATTAGTAGCACTCGGTATGTTGTTAGTGGCAAAAGAGCCCATGGAGAACCTCCTCTCAGTCTCTACTATTTCATTAAAAGCAGTATCAATCAAAGTTTCAAAGGATGTAAGTAGAGAGACGGAGGTATCAGCCCCCTGGGATAATATGTCAATTTGAGTAGTGGTATCAGTGAAATCAGCCATGTTAATACGTACTTTCAAGCAATCTTAGGGGGGTGGCCCGCCCGACCACAGTCGTCCACGGACGGCCACAGACGGCCCGCCCTCTGCCCGGGCTCCGCCCGGCGACGTCCGCGCGCGTCCGCGACGCGGAGGGCGAGGCTCCGCTTTGTAGCGCCTCCGGGCGCGGGAACAGCGGTGGCAGGAAGTCCGCGCTAAGCCCACTGGGAGCTGTAGTCTCTAGCCGCTCCTGGGTGTTGATGGCGGCGAGACTCACAGCGTAGGCAACCCAGGGACCCAGGGACTGAGGCAGAGTGCTGGCGTGACCACAGGTAAGCGAGAGCGCTGCTCAAAACCCCCCTATTCTCCAATGTGAAGCGTAGGTATCTATTCTGGTCATTGAGCCAACTGTGGAACGCGCGGAGAGCGGGTTCATCTCCACGCCAAATCACCAGGATATCATCGATATACCTCTTCCATGAGCATATCGATCTTAAAAACGGATTCTCATTGTTTAGAACACAATCCTGTTCGAACTTGTGCATGTACAGGTTCGCCAGGGACGGAGCAAAAACGCTGCCCATGCTTGTCCCAGACGTCTGCAGGTAGAACTGGCCCTCAAATTCAAAAAAGTTCTCCTTCATAGCTATCGTCGCCAGATTCATGATCAGTGGAATAGGTGTTATTGACTCCCAAGTTTGTTCGCCCAGCAGAGATTCAATTGCCTCTAATGTTTCGTTCTGGGGGATGGAGGTATAAAGTGACTCCACGTCAAAGGATACCAGGTGATCTGTCAGGATATTGAAATCCAGCTCTGGTAACAATCTGAGTAGGTCCTTTGTGTCCTGAAGGTAGGTGGGCATCAATTTCACCATTGGTCTCAGGAAGACGTCAACAAATGTAGACAGGGGTTCTAGTATTGACCCAATCCCTGAGATAATAGGTCTTCCTGGTGGTGGTCTCCTTGCCTTGTGGATCTTTGGCAGGACATAGAAGTATGGTGTGACCGGATGTTGAGTGATGTTGCTGCAATACACCAGCTGTCATCCTAAATCGTTACGCGATAATCTACCGTATGGACAGTTTTTGCGTGTGCAGCGGAATTGTACCATCAAAGAAGATTCTATCAAGCACTCTGATGACTTGGCATTAAAACTTGCTGAACGGAGCTACCCGAAGAAACTGATTAGGCGCTCAATGAAGAGAGCAGCGAACAACAACAGGGAAGCCTTACTGGAACCACCCGTTCCGAAGACTAAGAATGATAGGCTTACATTCGTGAATACGTTCAGCACGAGATCCAACGCTATTCAGCGGATAGTCCGAAAACATTGGAGGATATTGAACACCGGTGAAGACTCCTTGCCACAACCACTATTTGCTTTTAAAAGAGCAACTAGTCTGAGAGACAAGCTGGTACACACCAGACCTCCGCCTAAGGAAATCCATCAAGTGGGGACTATATGGAACATGCCACCTGTGACAGGGCACCATCCGTGTGGTAATTGCGCTGCGTGTCCACAGACCAGACACACCACCTCTATCGATATAGGAACGAATCGTCCGTGGGAACAAAAGAGGTTCACAAATTGCAACAGCAGCAATCTGATCTATCTTATCACCTGCCCGTGCGCACTGAGGTATGTCGGAATGACTACTCGCAAGATCAGAACGAGAATCTCAGAACATAAGAGCACAATAAGGTGCAGAAAGCAAGCAACAAGATTGACGAATCACTATATCCAAGTGGGGCACAGACCAACGGAGTTCGAGTGGACTGTGTTAGAACAACCCAACATTCCAACTCACATCACGGATATATCTAGACATCTGTTTAAAATCGAGCAAAAATGGGTGTACAAGCTCAACTGTGATAAAGGCGGGCTTAACGAAGACATCCCATGGATGACACTGTAGGAGCATCATCAGATGATTGCATGTACACTGAGAGGCTAGACTGACTGGCCACCTGCTATTATCCTGAGGTACTACAGGAGGTTTGTCCTACCTAATGAGATAAGGATCATATCATCACCTTAACTGAGTATATTTCCACCACTTATATTTAGGCTATATAGCCACGAAGATGTCTGCCTTGTAACTATGCCCAGAATGTGGCGACATCTGTTTAATTAACACACTCATAAGCCACCCAGTGATAGCGTCCACACCTATTCCCAGCACTCTCTATAATGAGTTCGATGGTTGCAGGACTGTTATTACAGCATTGACACATCGATTTATGTAGCTACTGCGCTGTAAATCGATATCTCCATGAACAGAGGCAGTCTAAACGCATCGCGACCGTGGGACGCGTCTTAAACTACATTTTCCAGAGGCAGGTGTAGTTCTCATCTGACACGCGCCAGAGGACGCCTGTCCAGCGCGTGCGGGACCACCTTTCCCAGAAGCACTGGTAGTTCCAGGAGCCGCGCGTGCGACCTATCGCGCTGGCTCAGAAACAATAAGGAAGTGCACGTCTCCCCCCGCGGCACCTCCCCAAACAGCCCGGCTGGCTGTCTGAAGTACCGACGGAGAGGTAAGGGTGCGGGAGGGGCTATGTTTAACTCATTAACTCCTTACATGATATGCAGTGCATGATAGACGCTGCGTGTGCAAATATATGGAAGGCGCTTTAAGATTCAGCGCGATTGCACTGTGGTAGACAGATAGTATTTGTCTGTGGCAGAGTATTATTGATTGTAGCTTTAAACAATTAGTGCTCGAATGCGCTTGGTGCTAACTGCCAAGCTGTTGGTTCTGGAGCAGAAGCACTATGTGATGATAGTAATAGACACCTAATGGCGATTGAACAGACCATCTATACATTGCATGCTTGATGAATTAACTGTGCCAAAATCATGAAGAATGATAAGACAATTGACCCCTACTGGTTTGCTGTTAGGCATCCCATAGGTGGTGACTCTGTACTGACCAGACACTGGCTTTTAATACTGACTTTTGTATATATTTCTCTGCACTCTAGAGCGGTGCTTCATTTTCCTGAGCTGTTTGCCAGGTGAGGTGAGGCAATTTCCCTTACAAATTAAGGTGAGACATTGATTACGCTGACAATGTTATACACACTAGGGTCATCTGACCCAGATGCAGTATTGGAATAATTTTAGCAATGTCGTTTGTATAGCCTTAACTAACGAAAGTGTTATTATTGTTTATGTTTCATTACATGTGGATTTGCTGGCTGTATCATAAACGGACTCTCACAGGAGAAAAATGGAAGTGTACAGGTGACACTTTTTTCCGTTCACAAATGTCCTGTTTTTTCACATATCACTACGTAAGCAGTAGCAATTAAGTTTATGGGTCCTGAGGAAGCGGATGGTATAGTAATTGACCAGCACCCGCAGAAACATGTCGACCAGATAGCCCAGTCAGAAGGTATTTGTTTGAACCACCTGACTTTTTTCCACTATTGTTTTTAATATTGGAGGTGCATGACCCCAGAATAAAGTAATAATTGTATGCACCATCCAATCTTACACTTATAATTTTTTCTTACACTCAATTTTTTCTTACACTCACTTTTTATGCACTGCTCTCAGTTACAAACAAACTTAATCTACCAGACATCCATCCATCACTACGTATCTCCAATATATATCTATGGGGATAGAGTGGTGGCCAAACTACTGTGGAGTAGACCAAATGATGTACTGGGTGCCCAAAAACGCGTAACTGATGGACATTTTTCACAGTGGTTAACTGTCCAGTCTGTCTTCTATCTCTATAGTAGTAGCAGACACATAGCCAGCATCACATAGCATGTTTTGAGTTCACTATTAGACCCACAGTTATTTGTCGTTCTTAAACACATGAGACTTGCCCACCAGTATTTTTATTGGCATTTTTAAATGTTCAACATACATATATTAGACAACATCATGCTTAGAAACAAATCACTAAAAGTGGCAGTAATAACACATTGCAGAGGCACACAGCTCAATATCCCATAGCAGAACCAGAGTATAGGTCCAGTTATACAGCACGCAGTCCGTGTGCACAGGGGGTTATGTTCCAACAATTATCTATCATATAACTGCCACCTTCAAGTAATGACAATAGTTCTTAGTACATGTTTCACTAGAGTTTGTTCACAATAAAGTAAATATGAGAATTTCCACTGGCAGTCCTGGGCACAAGTATAACATTCGTGTTTAGCAAAATGCTACTTCATTTATCTAAGAATAATCCTAATAAAGAAAGAAATAACGCAACTTAAACCATAAAGAAGTAAATAGGCCTTATGCAGAGGGATGAAGTAAATCATAGCTAACATAACATGCGTGTGGGGGAAACAGAGGGGCATATTACCAACAACTAGCGATAATTATCGCTATGTTGGCTTAGCGGCAATGGGGCATATTATCAAGGACCGGTGTTAAAATTATCGCCGTTTTATCGGCAGGAAACTGCCAATAAAGTGGCAATAATGGGCTTGATAATACGCTAATACGCCCTTGTTAATTCCCATAGAAGCCCATGTTTTGGTGTTAACATGGGCTTCTATGGGAATTAACAAGGGCGTATTATCAAGCCCATTATTGCCATTTTATCAGCAATTTCCTGCCAATAAAACGGAGATAATTTTAACACCACTCCTTGATAATATGCCCCAATATTTTTATCGCCGAGCTGCGGCGATTTTTATCGCTTAGGAACCTTGCTATTATCAAGGTTTATCTCCTAAGCGATAAAAATCGACCGAAATGCATGAATATCGCTGAAAAGTCAGCGATATTTATGCATTACCGAGCTAATGCTCTTAGCCATGTTATCCACCTACCATTGGATAACATGGCTAAGAACTGCTCAGGGGCAGGTGTTAGCTTTTTGGTAATAGGATATAGCGATGTTAGCGACTGTTTCCAGTCACTAACATCTTGGCACGCCTACTTTGCATGTCATTAGTGATAAATTTCACTGACATGCAAAGCGGGGCCCAAGATGGTCGCTATCTCCTACTAGCTGTCACTAACTGGTGTTAGCGACAGCTAGGTAATAGGGCGATAATTTTATCTCCGCTTTCTTGGCTTTTAAAGCCAAAAAAGCGGAGATAAACCCCCTTGATAATATGCCCCACAATGTATTGAAGCTTCCCGTGGGGGCAGGAAGAGTAGGGGGAGAGGCTCCCAATCATGGTCAAGTCTGCCACACCAGGGCAGTAAGTTTTCGATGCTCATTTACCCATAGTTAATACCATTCAGATCAGCGCCCAGTGCTATCTACAGGCTCAGTGTAGTTCTCGGATTATTTACTTTGGGATGGGGCCCCTGACCTGGATCTGAACCTGTCCCACTAGTCGCGTGCCCCTCAGGGTTCTCCCATGTCATCATCACCTCCCTCCATTGTCCGGCTATTGGATGCTTTCTTATGCCCTTAGATTCCTGCCAACTGAGTGCTCTACCTTCTGCCCCAGCCCACATGATGACATCCCTGTTCCAGGTCTCAAATTGGGGTCCTCTTGGGGATTTCCATTCTACTGTAATGCGTTGTTTAGCCAGGCCCAACGCGAGATCTATCAGCCTATTCCCAACTTTACGCTTTAGCGGTCTGGACAAAAGACCCAGTAGGCAAGTCTGCACTGTGGGGGGCAGCACTCTGCCCAACACTTCTGTAAGCTTGCCAAGCACAGCCTCCCAGAAAGGCTGCATGCCTTGACAATCCCAAGTCATGTGGCCAAAGTCCGCATCCGGATACATGCATCTGAGGCATAGATGGACTTCCTCCCCATAAGTCACAATAACAACACTAAGGCGGTTAGGTATCATGGAAGCCATGTGTGTGTAATTGAATAGTATATATTTTGTATTGCGAGAATCTTCTTAGAGTAGTGCAGGACCCTTCGTCACTCTGTGTCTGTAAGGACTCTGCCCCCAGTCCTACCCCATTTTGCCAGTAGCCCACTTAAGGGACGTACCAACGCCGATTGCAGAGCCACATAGAACCATTTCACTAGGTGCCCTGCCGTCCCAATCGTGAACAGGGCACGCAATACTGGGGGCCTCATTTATGAAAAGTGACGCATTGCTGTGCGAAAACAGCGTTGCGTCACTTTTCATTGCGCCCTCCTTGTGACATGCTGGATGCGTCAAATTTACAATATGATGCATAAGGTCACAAGGAGCTACAGATATGTCAGTATTTCTGACGTATCTGTAGGCGCAAAAATCACGCATTGCTGGAGTGTGTCACAAAAGTGACGCAACTACAGCAATGGGTCATTTAACATTGACAAGTCCTGTTTCAGTGTGGCTGCGTCAGTCTTATGCCTGCTGTGAGGCAGGCGTAAGATATTGATGCATTTGTGTCCTAGAAGTGGCGCAGTGAAATCTCATAGATTTCACTGTGTCATTTCTATGAGGCTTACTTGCGTCAGAACGCCCACCCTGCATACAATATTCCTCGCGCAGGTATAATGTGGCGCAGGGTTTTACAAAGTGACGCATCTACCTAGATGAGTCACTTTGTAAATATGACGCAACATGGTGCATTTTTTACGTCGCTGGTCGGTCACAAAAAGTGACGCACCGGCGGCGCAAAAGTGATGCAAGGGCGCATAAATAAGCCCCTGGGTGTGTCTCTGGCTCGTCTCTCCCTTTTTTCCCATAACTGCGCAAATGTACGTGTCAGGGCCTCATATCGCAGGAACTGTCCCAGAGGTAGACCACAGTCCTACATAAGCCCATCACACAGGAGCAGGGATTTGTCCAAGGAGCAATCCCCAACATTATCTAGCCCTGCTTCTGTCCAGTGGGCCAATTGCTTGCTCGTAAATATAGTCTGTGAATCGACATGTGGCAGACCCACGAGTGGCAACATAGGGTATACTTGGTGAGTCGCCGCTCTCCGCCCTGGCATCGTCTCCAGACTTGGAAAACCGTGTGCTGCAACAAGTGGTACAATTGGTACAATTCTTTATTTGCAGAGTTACTTAAAACCATTGCAATACACGCAAAATAAAACCATATATAAAATATCCGTCCACCGTCATAAAATGTCATGATATCGAAAGTGTAAAAGGCTTCAGTAGCTTTACAGTGTTAAAATACAAATTTAGCCATGTTGTAGCTACCTTGAGAGTAACACGATCACCTGTATCATTTGGTGCTCCCCCTTCTTAGATTAATAGTCCGGATACCCCAATGCCCAGCAGTTTTAATGTCAGTTTGGCATTTTTGCCCAGGCCACTACGAGGAATAGAACCAATCTAGTGTACAATTGTGGTGATGCAGGGTCGAAGCATGCCAAAGCTGCCTGCCTCCTTGTCCGAATCCCTCTTTGGTTAAAGGGAATTTTTAGCAGGTGCCTCCTTTCTTGGAGCACCTCCGTGCAAGAGCAGATGGTATGAATGATGTCCCCCTCGCCATTTTTGCACAGACTGCATAGTGTGAAAGTCTGCACCCTTTTCCATGGTGGAAGGTGCTGCGTACATGGTATCACTCCGAGACGTAACTTTAGGAATTTTAATTTCAGTGCTTTTGAGTAGCCAATGTTGAAATATTGTTGTGGGGCTAGGGTTTTGTACGAGTTCAGGGTCAACCAAGCATGCGCTCTGGCAGAAAAAGCAGCTTTATCCTCCACCAGTGACTGTATTTTCATTGACTTCCATACTGCTTTTTTGAAAACTGAGTGGTGACAATGTGTGTCCCATAAGGGTAATAGGCCTGTTTTTGTCAGTGCCTCCTGAAGGTACAGCCTTGCATGCGAATTCTCCCTCTGTTGTAGATCTTGTCTAGCCCTGAACCCTAAAAATACCCCTGTACCCCAAAACCCAAACCTAGCCCTGAACCCTAAAAATACCCCTGTACCCCAATACCCAAACCTAGCCCTGAACCCTAAAAATACCCCTGTAACCCAAAACCCAAACCTAGCCCTGAACCCTAAAAAATACCCCTGTACCCCAAAACCCATACCTATCCCTAAACCCTAAAAATACCCCTGTACCCCATAACCCAAAACTACATCTGAACCCTTAAAATATACAAACACCCCAAAACAAATACCTCAGTACCCCAAAACATATACCCATACTTACCTTATCCAAACATATAAAAAGAAAACATGCTTTTACCATTCAGGCATTTACAACGAATTTCGTTGTAAATGTATGCGTGGTAAAAGCATATAAAACGTAATGCCATGCGTTATAATGGCATTGCAGAGTCATGATTTTTTCTGCAACCCCCTTTCCGACCCCCCCTCCCAACCCACCCCCCGACACCCCTCCCCGTAACCACCCTCCCCCAACAGTAGGCATTCAGACTCAACTAGAGTCTGGGTGATGAAGCTGCAGCACAGCATCTTGAACCACCGCCTTTTAATATGTAAGATATGTAAGAAAGGAAAATATAACCAGAGAAAAGAAAGATAAGAGGAAACAAAGTGAATAAGTTCTAACAGAGTTACTGAAAATTAACCCAAGCCCAAACCCAATAAGGCATATCCAGTGTACCACAAAAGGTTCTGCACTAGTCGACAATTCACTGTACTATAGACTTTTCAAACCCAGAAGTAATTGTACAATATAATGGAATCATCTATCTCATCAACCCTTTTTATGTCAATTCATCAAGATAGGCCTTTGCTTTGATCTCAGACTGGAAGAATTTTGTCTGACCACCTCGCACAATTTTCAACCTAGCCGGGTTGTTCAAGTAAGCTTGGCTCCTTTGTCTTGAAAAGGCTTAATCAATCCATCGCAACCGCCAGCGTCTTTCAACCGTTGCGTGGCAAAAGTCAGGTCTTGTAAAATATGAAAGGTCATTATATATCAGCTTATGATCAGGTCTCGCTTTCTCAGCAACTGTCTGCCTTAGCAAAAAGTTTCCAAAGTAAACTAGGATTTTCGAGGGTATACCCCGGGTTTGAGAGGCATATTAAACGGCATAATGTGGGCACGTTGGATTTCGACATCCCAGTTCCAGGTCTTTAATTCGGGCATAGACTCCATGAATAGTTTTATGACAAACGCCCGTGTAATTTCACCCTCCATTTTCTCCGGAATTCCTAAGATGCGAAGGTTGTTACGGCGCTGCCGATTCTCAAAATCTTCAAGCTTCCATTTTATGTCGGATAGTTCTGCTTCTTGAAGTTTTATTTTTTCGGAGTTTGCAGTCGCCTCATTTTCATTCGAGAGTACCCTGGCCTCCATCTCAGTAACTCTCTCGCCTACAAGGTTGCAGGCTTTGGAAAGCTTCTTGACCACCCCTTGCATCAACCAAGACCATTTTAAAAATTTTGAGACGCCGCATACTACAAGGGGGGTGGTATCTGTAAGTAAGATGCGAAGGGCAACTGTATGTGGTATCGGGTTCTGTCAGGCCTACATACTCTGCAAAAACTCTCGAACACCATAGAATAGAAGTTGGCACGGAAACTGGAAAATGCAAAAGACAAGTTTATTAGGACCCCATGGGGTGGTGGTACATTCCTACAGCACCCTTCGGCAATGCAAGAAGTATCACACCGAACATCGGTGCGCGACCTCTTTTGTACAAGTTTAACGGTAATAAAAAGATAGGCGGTGTACATTTGAACAGTTTTAGGTACATATAAGGGCATTTTTGGAACACAGCCAGCATGTGGGAGGGGCTTGATACCACTGGTCAGTTTGGGGAACATTCCTAAGAAGTGACCACTCGCTAGTCCAGAGATTCGTGTGTACGCATGCGAGAGACTGACCATTGCTAAAAATAGCCTATTGCTGGGCAGGGTAAAGGTTCATTGGCATGGAGGAAGGACGAAAGGGCACGCTGACCACGAGGCCGCATGTTCATACAAAATGGAAGCCACCAGATAAAAAATGGCCCCCGCACGTTTAGTCAAGTTAACAGAAAAGCTCGTGTAGCTGAGCTAAATGCTAACTCAGGTGCTGACAAATTACGACAGACGGCCCTTTTAGCGTTTAGCTGAAGCTACCTCATAATGGAAGTAATCCGGATGTTCATCATCAATGTCAATCATCATTATTTTCATTACTTCGACATTACTCATCTGTACATTTTTAGCAATAGCTTGTTTGCATGGGATACAGACGGTAATACATACAGAGCATAAAGTAGGGCCACATTGGATAAATAAACAACAGAAGAAGAATATCCCAATAATCACACATAGGACTGTTAACAGTTTTCAACCCCATGTACTGAGCAGAGTCCAAAACCAGCCAGAGAAAGTCCAAGTACCGTTGTCAGGGTGAATTTCAGCAGCAATTTTGTGTAATTTAGAAATGGCATCATACACAGAAGGTGAATTATCGGGGACATAAACACAACAACTACTTCCGATAATGCGGCATGCACCCCCGCGATCAGCTAATACTACGTCCAGAGCGTAGGAGGGACATACAAAGGCGCAGCTTCTCGCATAGGCATAACATTAACTGCAACGCTCTTATCTGATCCAAAGATAGGGCACTCTCTGGAAATTTCCGTCGATCCAGACTCTGATGGATCCGATGCCTTTTTCGCCGCTCGCAATCGTGTCGCCTCATTCCGTAGCTGAATCAAACGCCGAAAAAATTCATCCGCATCTGAAAGAGCAAAAATACCTTTACGGAAATTCTCACGACCAACTGATATATCTTTAGGTTCCAACTCAGGAGAATGCTTCCTAAACCGCTCAACAACTTCATCTGCAAAATGATCTAGAAAATACAATCGTTCCTTTTCAGACCACTTACTCATAAGACCATCAACCACTGAAACAGTTATAGCATTTGTATTAAGTTTGCGAGCAACCGAACGCAATTCCGACATACGCTCGGTAGGTAACCTGGTACGCTGGTTATCCTGATTATCCTCATCCGATTCCTCATCCTGAGCCGTAGGCGGAACATACGGAGGCAGGCAACGATCTAACAATGAAAAATCATCTAATTCATTAGTAAGGACAGGATAAAGAGGACGTCGAATAGGAAACTGACCATTAACCTGTAAATTACGTTCTCGACTCTCTTTCTCTTTTTGTTCCTGCAATTCTTTCTCCTGCAGCTGTAAAGCTTTATCACGAGCAGCCTTTCGTTGCTCTTTGTCCGCCAAGGCTTGTTCACGCTTCATTCGTTCACGCACCGCTTTCTCCCACATACGCACACAATCAAACATATCTTGTCTAGACCTGCGCTGAAACAAACATTGTTCCACATACTGAACTTTTCGTAAGTCAAACGACCCATGTAGTGGCCATTGCAATTCACGATCAGTTTTGGTGTATTTTTCCCATAATGTGCTATACATATTGGGAGGAAGGCCAAATTTAATGTACATTTCGCGATTAGGAGTTCCCTCTGGGGGAGCCGGCTGAGATTCATTTAATCGATAATTGGTACCATTTCCAAAGCAGCACATTCCTCGAAGTGTGCTTAGAATAGCCATGTCAAAATATCACGAAAACGCGATATTACAATCAAATGGCACTTAAATGTGCTTTACGCACGGTGTGCCGTTCAAACAAATTCAAAGTCAGAGAAATATCCCTACATGCCTGCCTATGTGAGGTGCACTCCACATATAATTCAAATCATAGGTCCAAACGTTAGCTAACTCATATAAATTCAAAAAGCCACAGTAAGTGTCAGTAGACTACCTTACCAAACATAAGCTTACCAAATATTTTCAAAAGCGTCCAGATTTCAACTGCCAAGTTCCGTAATCGAATCAGCCAAACGGGCACTACACGACAATCCAAACGATCAGGATCTCAGTCGAGGACCGGCGCCACCTGGAAGGTCAGATCAGAAGGAAAGGAAAAAAAACACCGTGGGTGCCAAGACTCGGGTCACTCAGTGGCAGCGTATGCGTCCATAGCGAGTTTCCAATCCTTCGTCGTGACCTCTCCTTCGGGCATCCGAGTCGCCGATGAGTCCCTTCGTGGTCACCAATTGTGGTATCGGGTTCTGTCAGGCCTACATACTCTGCAAAAACTCTCGAACACCATAGAATAGAAGTTGGCACGGAAAGTGGAAAATGCAAAAGACAAGTTTATTAGGACCCCATGGGGTGGTGGTACATTCCTACAGAACCCTTCGGCAATGCAAGAAGTATCACACCGAACATCGGTGCGCGACCTCTTTTATACAAGTTTAACGGTAATAAAAAGATAGGCGGTATACATTTGAACAGTTTTAGGTACATATAAGGGCATTTTTGGAACACTGCCAGCATGTGGGAGGGGCTTGATACCACTGGTCAGTTTGGGGAACATTCCTAAGAAGTGACCACTCGCTAGTCCAG
Source organism: Lissotriton helveticus (assembly GCF_964261635.1). Taxonomy (NCBI): domain Eukaryota; kingdom Metazoa; phylum Chordata; class Amphibia; order Caudata; family Salamandridae; genus Lissotriton; species Lissotriton helveticus. Next base: position 310,698,968 of record NC_136061.1, read on the forward strand.
AGATTCGTGTGTACGCATGCGAGAGACTGACCATTGCTAAAAATAGCCTGTTGCTGGGCAGGGTAAAGGTTCATTGGCATGGAGGAAGGACGAAAGGGCACGCTGACCACGAGGCCGCATGTTCATACAAAATGGAAGCCACCAGATAAAAAATGGCCCCGCACGTTTAGTCAAGTTAACAGAAAAGCTTGTGTAGCTGAGCTAAATGCTAACTCAGGTGCTGCCAAATCACGACAGTATACTGGCGGATGCCGAATGATCTGCACACAGGTTTAAGCCAGCGCTTTCTTGGATTACAGTAATCTGGGCATTCAAAAAAGATGTGGGCAACCGTCTCCACCCTCGTGGAACATAGGGCACAATAGGGAGAGTGCTGGGAACGAGATTTCCATCTCGATGTCAAGTAGCCTAGTGGTAAAGTGCCTACCCTTAGTCTAAAGTACAGAGCCCTATCGAGTCGATGGAAATCAAATCAAGATAGGGTTCGTAAGCCACCACGTCTTTAATTTGTAGGAATGCTGCAGTGGAATTGCAGTGGCGTGGGTTGCTAATAAGTTTGGAGGAGACCCAGTCCCAGTACAATTTCTTTAGGGTGGCTTTGGGGGGGGCAGAGTGAGTAACCCATGTTTTGCCCAATCCCAACTCCCCCAAAAGGCTTTTGATATCCCTCAGCCACTTTATCTTATGCCAACCCCCCATACCCATCACCTCGGACAGGCCCTCTGCATATGGGGCGAGTTCTGGGACCCTCCACAAGCGGGCCCATAACAACAGGGGCCGTAATCGTGCCTGATCTTCAATCGGTCTACATCCCAAGTCTAGTAACACAGGGACTGTGGTGTGCTCAAAGGGAGAGCCATTAGATCTTTCAAAAGTTTGTTCTCCGCTTTGGCTAGTATCTCCAGATTACAGGTACCCCACAGCTCTGCAGCAGTGACCCCTCTAGCTTTATATATATCAATAACAGGGGCCATACATTGTTTAGGGGAAGAACAGTGTTCCCTAAGTAACGCGCCACCCACTCTTTTATGGCTAAGTAGCATTTTGGTAATGTGCGGGGTCCAGCTCATGGAATCGCTAAGCCGGATTCTCAGGTAGTCAAACTCTGCCACTTTCTCCAGTGGACAGTTATTCAACACTGGTGGACGCCCTAATTTCCTGGGGGGATTCATGACCAAATATTTGGTTTTATCAATATTGATCACCAATCCCCTCATGGAACAGAACTCCTGAAAACGGTCGAGAAGATTTTGCAGGCCTTGGGGGGTCTTGGAGATGAGGAGGGTGTCGTCCGCAAAGAGCAGAGTAGGGATTCGGGTACCCGCCAAGGAGGGTGCATCGGCCGGTTCTTGTTGTAAATACTCCATATTACCAAGGGCCTTATAGCCGCTTTAGCGGGAATTTTTCCCGCTAAAGCGGCGATAATTTTATCGCCCTATTACCTAGCTGTCGCTAACACCAGTTAGCGACAGCTAGTAGGAGATAGCGATCATCTTGGGGCCACTTTGCATGTCAGCGATATGTATCGCTAATGACATGCAAAGTGGGCGTGCCAAGATGTTAGCGACTGTAAACAGTCGCTAACATCGCTATCTCCTATTACCTACAAATTCGTACTTTTGGAAATATTCGCACTAGGCGCGAATATCTCCAAAAGCTAACGCCTGCCCAGAGCAGTTCTTAGCCATGTTATCCAATGGTAGGTGGATAACATGGCTAAGAGCATTAGATCGGTAATGCATGAATATGGCTGACTTTTCAGCGATATTCATGCATTACGGACGATTTTTATCGCTTTTGAGATGAACCTTGATAATAGCAAGGTCTATCTGCGATAAAAATCGGCGGAGCTCGGCGACAAAATTATTCCCGCTAACCCTGCTTAGCGATAATTATCGCTATTTCTAGGTAATATGCCCCAGGCTTAATAAGGATGTGTGCTCAATGGCTAGTGGTGTTTAAAGTGAAGAGAAAGAATATAAAAAGAAAGTTATATTGAATAGTCAAAATGTGCCTTATTCAAATCTGCTCTTAAATAGCTATATTTGGATATTGTTTCTGAATCAAAGATGGGGTTTGTTACAATGTATATTGTCTGGTAAGTTATATATAATACCGTTTATTTTGTGCACTGCCCATAAACCACATTCAATCAACACAACGTACAGCATGAATGCTCTAGAATACTTTGTGTAAATAATCATAGATCGAAATGTCATACTATAAAAAACAGATTAAAAATTAATATATCAATTAAAAGGGAAAAGTCATAATTTAAACAGCTGGGTTAAAAAGGCTATGGATACAAAAATTACACAATTAAGTTACTATTGACAGTGTTACTTCAAGGAAATTCATATATTTACAACAGAGAAAGTGTGCAAAAAGGCAATCGTTAGAGGTTTAAACAAGGTTAGAAAAGAAAACAAAGTACAACATGTATGTACAATTTTCCACATAGACAAAAAACGTAAGTGAATGGTAAAAATGGATGTACTCAGTAGAAAATGGCTCTCCGTTTCTTCTATATTTGGGCAACTTGGACAAGAGCTAATCTTGGGAGAGGTGTTAAGCCATTTAGAAGTATAAGATCACAGGGGCGAAACCCTGCACCTGTATTGGACATACAGAAATTTTGATTCATATGGGTACATCCTGCTCATTTATAGTTCAAACTCTGGTATGCACTTATGATTCAGGAACTTGCCTGTGAGGGTCTTAGATTGGTGTGCAACCCACAACGGCGCTAACACTACCTCCCAGACAACTGTTTAGCCCTTAGAGCAGCAGCAGCCTTTCCCATTGATTCTGGATCTGTCCAAAGCGCAGGGATGCCTAATTTAAGTGTTGTTTCATGGATATGTTTCAGCCAGGGTGTTTTCAAATTTCCATCCAGAGCCTAAAGGTCTTTCACACACACTCTGTAAGATGTTAATTCATGCGTAGTCCATAACCGAATCCATTATAATAAGGGTTTTAAAACAGCTGTTAGGTGAATAGGATTAAGAGACAAATCAAGACATAAGGGGGTAGAGGGAGAACTTTGAGGAAGTTTAAATCAAGATTTGATAAATCTAATTTCAACCTTTGTTAACCTTTCAGCATCAACATAGCCCCAGATCTCGGCTCCAAAAAGAGCTGATGTCACAACTGAAGCAGTATATATGGTTAGAACTGGAGAAGTATGTCCACCCCAACCTGCCCTACAGCTTTTCACGAAGGCAAAGGCTTTTTGATGGAGAATGGTTTTGCTCTTTTCCATCTGGGGTCCCCTTGTTAGGGTGTCACTTAACCTCAACCCGAGGTAGTCAAAATGGTTGACTATCTCTAGGGGAGATCCCTCTGCAGTCACTGTGCCTCTGTACCCCCTGTGGGGATTATTCAACATGACTTTCGATTTGGGCGGGTTAAGTTCTAGTCCTCATTCCCCACAAAAGTTAACAAAGGCATTTAATTCTGTCTGGAGACCCATGGGAGTTCAAGAGATTATCAGGATGTCATCTGCAAACATAAGTATTGGAGTCGGTATCCCAACACTTTTAGGAGCATCATGTTTGCATGCCTTCAAACTCTTTATAGTTCCATTTATAAAAAGACTAAATAGAGATGGTGCAAGGACACATCACTGTCTAATCCCTTTCGAGATTGCAATTTTTCCTGTCAAATCCCCAGTCATGTTCCATCTCACTCTTGCATAGGTGTTCTAGTGAAGAAGCCTAAGTATTCATAGGCGGTCTTGAGGGATGCCATACCCATCTAACACGTCACATAGCGTATTCCTTGGTACCAGGTCAAACGCCGCTCTTAGATCGATAAAAGCGGCGTAAAGATGATCATGCAACAAGGTGATATATTTCCAGGTTATCACCTTGTAGAGGAGGTCCTGGTCTGGTAAGTTGTTCCAAAGTGCAGCTCCAGAATGAGCTAGTGAATGGGGTCTTTGAAAATGCAACATAATTGCTCAGGCACACAGGGGCCTCAATGTGCTGCCTCCACCCACTCATATCCACTTCAAGTCTTGCTCATCATCTACTAAGTGGTTACATCTCTGTGCACATTTCTTTGCCAAGTATCTAAGACCACCAACCCCACATGGGCGAACAAAACCTGCACATACATTGATAGGAGAGACAAAAAATTCAAGAAAAAACAAATAGGACCATAGCTGTTCAGACTTTCTAAACTTTTCTGCTCAGGTGTCTGCTACCAGTAGCTCCTAGACACCTTCAGAGTAGCTTGCAGCCTTGAGTTAATTTTTTAAATAAGCATAGGGTCATATTTTCCTTTTTAAGTTATGGGGAGTCTGTGTTTATTTAAATTTTTTATCATCAGGTAGCAGATAGCAGGGCCTGATAACGAGCAGTGCTCAGTGCTCAGTCAGATTTATTACCCAGACTGGGGCTGGGACACAGAGGTGAAGAACTGAAGCACTTAGGTCGGAATTCTTTTAAATGGGGGCACATTAAAATGATATGCTACCTTAATGATTAAGTTAACTCTTCATTTTAATTTTTTCCCATTTCAAAGTGTCACATTTACAAAAAGCAGGCCTCTTATTCTCAGTGGCCAGTTGACAGCAGTGCCTCCTCCGCTAAGACGGAGAAGCGCCTCCCCACTGCTTTCAAGTAGTGCACAAGGAAAAATAAAATGATAATAATGAAGCGTCATTATCAATTTTTTTTTGCATTGTAGTTGCCGCCAGGTTAGGGTGGTGGGGTTGCTTCAATCTAAAGTGTGCATAACTGTTTGGCTGGCCCTCTCCGGCCGGCCCCCATTCCTGGGCACTTTAAATGTGCTCCACCCAGGCTGCATTGCAACCTGGGTGGAGAACATGCCCAGGCTTCCACTCCCTCTCTGCAAAACAGACAAGATGATGGACGGAATGTTGCGCAATGGCAAAACATTCACCCCAGTCATATATCTGGGTTTAATCCATCGTTATTTTGCTCACCAACCCACCCCAGTTCAGACATGGCCGTATGCAAATCAGTCTTGACCCTGTGCCTCATGGGAACAGTTCGGCCCGAACTGCCAAGCCATGTCTTTTCTGGACCGGAATCAAGCATCCTAGGACCGGTTTCTGGCTATCAGCCATCTTCAGCCAGGATAGCTTGACTCCAGTGGCTTAGTGAGCACAGGCCCCACGTCTGGGCATACCCTTCCCACAGATGGGTGAACAGCAAAACACACAAGATGATGGATGGAATGTTGCACAATGGCAAAACATTCACCCCCAGTCTCAGATATGGGTTTAATCCATCGTTATTTTGCTCACCAAGCTACACCAGTTCAGACATGGCCATATGCAAATCAGTCTTGACCCTGTGCCTCATGGGAACAGTCCAGCCCGAACTGCCAAGCTATGTCTTTCCTGGACTGGAATCAAGCATCCTAGAACTTCTTTTTGGCTATCAGCCGTCTTCAGCCAGGATAGCTTGACTCCAGTTGCTTAGTGAGCACGGGACCCACGTCTGGGCATACCTTTCCCACATAGGAGGAACAGCAAAACACACAGAATGATGGACGGAATGTTGCACAATGGCAAAACATTCACCCCGAGTCTCAGATCTGGGTTTAAACCATCATTATTTTGCTCACCAAGCCACCCCAGTTCAGACATGGCCATATGCAAATCAGTCTTGACCCTGTGCCTCATGGGAACAGTCCAGCCCGAACTGCCAAGCCATGTCTTCCAGGGACCGGAATCAAGCATCCTAGGACCCAGTTTCTGGCTATCAGCCTTCTTCAGCCAGGATAGCTCGACTCTAGTGGCTTAGTGAGCACAGGACCCACGTCTGGGCAAACCCTTCCCACCTAGGGTGAACAGCAAAACACACAAGATGATGGACGGAATGTTGCACAATGGCAAAACATTCACCCCCAGTCACAGATCTGGGTTTAATCCATCGTTATTTAGCTCACCAAGCAACCCCAGTTCAGACATGGCCATATGCAAATCAATCTTGACCCTGTGCCTTATGGGAACAGTCCAGCCTGAACTGCCAAGCCATGTCTTCCCTGGACCGGAATCAAGTATCCTAGGTCCGGTTTCTGGCTATCAGCCGTCTTCAGCCAGGATAGCTTGACTCCAGTGGCGTGGAGAGCACGGGACTCATGTCTGAGCATACCCGTCCCGCTCGGGGTGACAAATGCAAAAACAACAGTTAATGGACAGAATGCAGAACAATGTCATACATTCACCATAGTACAGAGATCTGGGCTTAAATCCAGGGTCAGGTCAGGGGAGTCTGGTAGCCTGGGTGTTGTTCCTAGTTCCTGAGAGAGGAGGTGGCAAGAGGCTGTAGTTGGTGACCGCGACCGGCAGTTAAGTTGTATTTTTTATTTATTTCCTTCCCCCGCCACCTTCCCATGCCCACCACTGGCCATATGTATAGTTGAAAAATACAGTAATTTTTAGGGCTCGGCCTACGTCACCACGAAGTGGGGCAGAGCTCCGAGCTCTATTGTTAAAGAAAAAAAAAAAGTTTCTTTAGGGCTTGGGAAAGAAACATTCCTTAGTGCGCGAGCTTTTTTTATGGCATCTGCATAGTGATTCGTCTTTGCTGTGCTGTCTTTTTAGTAGCCTTGACACGATAGGCTATCTGTAATTTTCGCTCGCCATTTTGGCATTTTCTGTGCGGTTACGCGCACAGCAGTCCATTAATTTCAATTAGGAGCTGTCAGGGTGCCGCGATAATGTAATGCAGATGTTGTGGGCGCGTTCACCAGTCTGCTGTGAATGGCGGCGTTCGTGCTTTTCCTGTGTTTTCTTTCCGTGTAGGGCAGACGTGAAAGGCATGGTCTTAAGAGCAGAAGGCCATATATCTTCAATTATCTCGCCATCACGGCGGAGATAATTGAAAACATATGCCTGCAGTGGCGCGCGCGCGAGGCCGAGAGCTGAGCAAGATGACTCCATGCCACAGTGTAAGAAAGCGTCCGCATCAAAGCAAAGTGTAAAACCTTTAAAAAAAAATAAGTGAAAAAGCGAGAAGTTTCCTGTAGCTTCAAAGCCAGTCACTGCATAAGGCTGTTTGCAGCCCTCCGCCTCCTGGCAAAGTACCCTGAGACTTCAATAAAGCCTTGTTCCCCCCTGTTTCTAGTTTTGCTGGGCAGTGACTACGTTCACGTCAGGCTTAAGAGGCAAAAAAACGAGGCGCTGTAGTCCGTAGAACACACCGCCACGAGCGTTGGTCTTAATGTTTCCCATATAATTAAAGCAGAATAAATCTTACTGTCCAGGGGGTGTAAGCAGGTAAATGTTTTACCATCACTGTTCCAATAAATCGCCCCCAACTTTAGACTTTGAAGTGCTGAATGTTTTAGCACCCGCAGGCATGGAATGTCCCTGCGCGCCCACCGTCGAGCGGGCTCTTGTGACTAATATATTTGCACTCGAGCCGAGGGAAGGGGCAACGCTTGAAGAGGGTAGCTCAGCTCCAAGTGAGTCCCCCTATGAAGATAACCACGAAAGGAACAAGGCAGAGGATATCTACCTTCCCCAACCTCCCTCGAATACGAGTCTGGAGTCCCATAGATCCTTATCCACAAAAACACCCTTTACACCTAACAACATAGGAAACAATGGGGACACCCCTAATAGAGTCGGGAATCACAACCAAACTAAGGATACAATGGTAAGATCTGTGGCAATGAGAACAGATCATTCACGGAGAAGAGCAAAATGCAGAACCCAAACAGCCAGGTCTATCTCACATAAGAAATCATCCCGAACACAGAAAGAAGTCAAGGAGCTCCAGAAACTAGTAGGCAACCTGGCACAAGACTCAATGAAAGTCTCACAGACAATTGGAAAAATCTGGGAGATGATGATAAGTACGCACACTAAGGTCTCACACATCCAGAATCTTGTACTCCGACCCAACAGACCAAACAGGACCAATCCCTTGTCAAATGAAGAAGCCCTGGCCTTACTTCGATCTTATGAACAACCGGTCCGGGGAAGGGAGGAGAATATCAAAATAGTACCTATTGACTCTAATAGAACGTCCAGAAAGAATGACAGGAAAGCAATCCACCACAATTTACAACATATCCAGGTAACTGCAACCGAATCCGAAAATGGAAACCTCGTTAACGCACAGAAACCCCTGAATTGCCTACTACTTAACTGTTGTTCGGCAACAAAACATGCATCAGACATAGCCGCCCTCATCATTAACAAGGAAATCGACCTGGCCATCCTCACGGAAACATGGCTCAGTGAATCATCATCTCCTACCATTGATCTCCTAGTACCACCACAATATAACATCGTCAGATTAGACAGACCAAGGAAAGTGGGAGGAGGTATAGCGTGCATTCACCGTTCAGAGATCGAGGTCAGCCAATTCCAATCCGACCCCATAGAATACTGTGAATACCTTGGTCTCAATATAAGATCACTAAATAATCAAAGCTGCAACCTGCATGCGTTCTACCACCCACCAGGAGATAACGCAAAGTTCACAGAGCAACTAATAGAGATCATAACTGCCAACTCTAACCCGAATGCCAACAACATATTCCTAGGTGACTTTAACCTCCACTGGGACGACAGCAATGACAAACTGGTTAACTCGATTAAAGACTTCCTCAATGAGCTAAACCTTACTCAAGCATGCACCCAGCCCACTCACTCACAAGGAGGGACTTAAGACTGGATTATCTCAAGAAATAAAGAGACATCAATCCTCGCTATAGACCCGTGTGATTGGTCTGACCATCACGCCATAACATTCGCGATACCTACAATGAAAAAGGGCAGGACCATGCAACCCCGCAAGTTCAAAAAACTGATCCGAGATACAAAAGAAGCTAATATTGAACTATTGGTTGAAAGATGTGAGAAAGACCTGAAGCCACCTAACAACAGGCAGAATGTCAATGAGCTGACGGATCACTACATAACCTCGATCGGTAATATCGTCAATGACACCATGCCTCAAAAACTGAAAAGAGTCTCAGAGAAGCCAAAAAATCCTTGGTTTAATGAGGCACTGAACGAGGACAGGCGAAAACTGAGAATGGCCGAAAGGAAATGGAGACAACATCCCTCCTCCCCCGAGCTGAAAACCCTCAGAAAAAACAGAAAACAATATAACAAAAAGATAATCAACTCCAAAAAAGAATTTATAAGGGCTGAACTGGACAATGCCATAAACAGACCACGAAAACTCTTCGAGATCCTAAAACAACAGTCAAATAAACTAGCCAAAACGGCTCAAGAGAACTCAAAAACTCCCATAAGCTGCGAGGAATTCTCCTAATTTTTCACGGAAAAAACCAAACTGCTAGAAGTTGAGCTCACAAGTGCAGAGGCTAACATCACGACCCTTCCCTCACCCAAAAACGAGGCTAATGTGACAACAGAGGGTCTTCAAACAAAAAATAAGGCAAATTGGGACACATTTGAACTATATGACCAGGGAAAGATCGCCAAAACGCTAGCGGAACTTAGACCGAACAACCACTATCAAGACCTTCTACCGGCAAAATGTGTAAGAGAAATCAGCCACACTCTAGTTCCGATCTGGACCGAGATAATAAATGCTTCACTTGCACAAGGGACCCTCCCTGACTGCCTAAAAACTGGGCAGGTAGTGCCCATCATCAAAAAACCGACAGCGGATGCAACAGACCCGAACAACTATCGACCAGTGACCAACATCCCTTTACTGGCCAAACTTATTGAGAAATGCGTACAGGGCCAACTGAGTCAACACATCGCTAAGTTCTCATTACTAGATGACTGCCAATCAGGATTCAGAACAGGGCATAGTACTGAAACTGCGATCCTGCATATTGTTGATGACGCCTTACAAGCCCTAGACCAAAATCATGCATGCCTACTGATCCTTCTAGACTTGTCTTCAGCATTTGACACGGTAAATCACGAAGTACTAATGACCAGGCTACAAGACAGGATGGGTTTGTCCGGAAACGTGCTGAAATGGTTCAATTCTTTCCTACAGAACAGGACTCAACTATTCCTGGTCAACCAAGCAATCTCTTCCCCGTGCCCTAACGCAATCGGGGTCCCGCAAGGTTCAACGTTATCCCCAGATCTATTCAACTTGTATGTAGAACCTCTCACGGAGATTCTTCGAAAATCACAGATATCCTATCACATGTATGCAGACGACACGCAAATATATATAAAGATCGCCTGCCTTGATGACATTGACCTAATGAATGAGACACTAAAAAGAGCGTTGCAATGGTTAACAACTAATCATCTGAAACTTAATGCCCATAAAACAGAATTCCTGCTAATTTCACGACAAGGAGCCAACCAGAGGTAAAGGAATGGGCTAAATTGGTGACTGCGCTAAACTGTACTCCGACCCTAGTTAACTCAGCTAAATCACTAGGAATTACGTTAGATGAGAACCTCGACATGAAAGACCACATTAACTCAATGGCCAAGAGCGCCCGTTTCCACTTGAACTATTTAAGAAAGCTGAAGCCCTTTATCTCTGAGGCGGATCTAAAACTGGCTATCCAATCGCTAGTTATCTCGAGGATCGAATATGGGTGCCCCACGTTAGCTGGCCTACCGAAAACATCCACAGCACCACTAAAAGCCTGTCTCAACGCAGCGGCAAGACTCATCACGGGAACGAAGAAATTCGATCACATATCTCCCCACCTGAAAGCACTAAACTGGCTACCTTATGAGGCCAGAATTAAAATGAAGATGGCCTGCATTACCCACAAAGCGGTTCACTACAACACGCCTAGATATCTAGCCAAGAAAATTAAGCTATCGGGAGGTAACAGACCAACTAGAAGCGCGAAAGAGTTGCTATTGCGGCCGGCCTTCTTCCAGAAGAAAAAGACCTATGACCGAGCATTCTCCGGAGCCGCCCCCAGAGTCTGGAATTCACTCCCTCCTAACATCAGGAAGATTCAAAATACTGTAACATTCAAACGGGAACTGAAGAGCCACATGATGAGTATATACCCTACATAGAGAGGCCTACAGATCATTGGTATGAACATTTACGCCAAAAGAGGGTTGTACTCATCAGGAATAATTTGAAGATCAATATCTGACAAATGACTGATTCCCGTTCAAGCCTCGGCTGTACACTTTACTGCTACCTCATATATATGTGATCTTATATACTGTATCTCACAGCCAAAACCATATAACCTCTACCTCACTTTGTTTATCTATATGATCCTTACTACAAGCTAAACCTATTCAACTCTTAATGCTAATTACTCATGTAATTGTACTGATAATGCCATGTAACCCTACCTCACCGAGCTTGACTATATGACTATGACACAAGCTAAGCTTTATGCATCTCTTAATGCTAATTGCACAGGCGTTAGGAATATATTTATCTAATCACCCCTTATAGCATATCGCCTTCTACCTCATATCTGTTTTGTTGTTATAATTGCTATTATAATGTCAATCTGTAATATTTTTATGTTAAGCGCTCTGATACCCACGGGTCTTGTTCGCGCTATATAAAACACTATAAATAAATAAATAAATAAATTAATGCTGAAATTACAGCTCCACGAAGAGGGAATTGATGAGTATTTTCCTTGTAACCGCTCCTTGAAAGTTAAGTGGCACAGCAGGTAAATACTGTTTGCAGTAAAGAATCGCGCACTGAAGGCAGGCGAGGGCTGGGCTCACATGGAGGGAGCCTGGGAAGAGCCGGCGGGCTTCGATGCGCTTCACGAGGGGCATAACGAACTGATTTTTGGGAGCCGTTTTCAGGGGGATAGCGTTACTTATTAGGCGGAATAATGAAGCCCTCGTTCTAACAGCTGCGCAGTGTTGGTTACCGCGTCGGCATTCCTTTGGTAGGCCCGCATTTGTGTACATGCTTTTTGAAGCACAACATTTAATGATAGCAGGTGTGACTTTTCACCCCTCTTAACTGGAGAACCTTATTGTCAGAAAGCCCTTTTCCGAATATGTAAGCAGAACACAACGTTTATTTGCTGTTATGTCTCGGAGCGGAGTGCAGCTTATGCAGGGGTGGGTGGGGGCAGGGGGCGCACACGTATGATTTTGCTGCCTTTGCTACGGTGGGGATCAGAGTTTAGCGTTACAGATTGACAGACGTGAATAACCGCGCTATTATAATAGACCGTCAAGGAATTGGGACAGGGAATGTTAGAGTGATTTCTGGCGACACCAGAGCTTAAAGACGACCCAACAGCACTGCGTTAAATGTTAGCACTATTGCAAATACATCTTTTGTAACAGATAAAACGCCTAAAGTGCAGGACTGGGCCCCAGATTACCAGCGAGGGGTTAGTTCCCCGTTTGCACTGGTATGCTAGTTTGGATCCGTGTGCCACATTACTGAACAAGATTCAACAAACAATGCCAGAGAAAAAGGGACCCCGAGGCACAGATATAGGCAGGGACGCTCGGGACAAACAGAAAAGAAGCACCACCCTCGCGTAACCACGTCTTCAATATTCAGAGTGCAGATTCAGAGTGCAGTTTGATAGTGCAGTTTGATAGTGCAGTTTGAAAGTGCAGTTTGAGAGTGCAGAATGAGCAGTTTGAGAGTGCAATTTGAGAGTGCAGTTTGAGAGTGCAGTTTGAGAGTGCAGATTGAGAGTGCAGTTTGAGAGTGCAGTTTGAGAGTGCAGTTTGAGAGTGCAGAGTGCAGTTTGAGAGTGCAGAGTGCAGATTGAGAGTGCAGAGTGCAGATTGAGAGTGCAGAGTGCAGTTTGAGAGTGCAGTTTGAGAGTGCAGATTGAGCAGTTTCAGAGTGCAGTCTGAGAGTGCAGTTTGAGAGTGCAGTTTGAGAGTGCAGAGTGCAGATTGAGAGTGCAGAGTGCAGATTGAGAGTGCAGAGTGCAGTTTGAGAGTGCAGAGTGCAGATTGAGAGTGCAGAGTGCAGATTGAGAGTGCAGAGTGCAGTTTGAGAGTGCAGAGTGCAGATTGAGAGTGCAGAGTGCACCACTGTCTCACCACCACACACTCATCACCACTCACCCCCACAGACTCACCCCCACAGACTCACCCCCACAGACTCACCCCCGCAGACTCACCCCCACAGACTCACCCCCACACACTCACCCCCACACACTCACCACTACAAACAGAAACACACACACAAACACACACACAACAACATAACACCAGCCATCAGTGCACCCTTTCACCAGGGCCAAACACCACCAGCCATCAATGCACTTTTTCACAAGCACAAACACCATCAGGCGTACAACACCAGGCAGCCGTCAGTGCATTCTTTTACAAGGCGCACTCACCAGCAACCGTCAGTACACTATTTCACCAAACACACACACCATCAGCCATCTGTGCACTGTTTTACTAAGCACACATCCACCAGCCGTCAGTGCACCCTTCCACTAGGCACACACACCTCCAGGCACCAGTGCACTCTTCCACCAAACACACACACCAACAGCCATCAGTGCACGCATCAATTGTTAACGCATCCACAATTAACTTTTGTACCAATCGCAGTATGATACACTTTACTTTTAAACATATTCATGTAAAGCACAGCATGACACCATTGGTAAAATTACAATACAACTCACATAATACCACTACACACCACATGCACACACTCCATCACACATGATGAAAACACATTGCCATTTACAATACCATTAGCTCAAACTCAAATAAATCCGAGCCCGATTGCATTTCTAATGCTTGTTTAAAATGGAAGAGATTTAAAGTGCAGAAAAAGTTCCATATTATGAACCTTTTTGCAGAACATTTTTCTGCACTTTAAATTTTAAATCATGGTATGTTTGTATTATACATGTAACAGTGCCACTAATTGCGAAAGGCATGTCCTGCCCCACAAGAACATACAATAAAAGGCCCTCAGTCAGCCATACACATACATCCAATTTCTCCGCACCCATGTTCATACATCTCCAAAGACCATGCCCCTGGCAGCTTTGTCATAGTATCCCTAGTCAAAGTATTTTTGTTAAAAGATAGTATCCGGCTCTATGGACATTAGACTTATCTAGGCTGGGCGTGGGAGGGTCTGGTAACAATATGTGAGTTGTTTAGCCTTCAGTATCTCACAATTTTCTCTGATCAGAAGTAGCTCTCATTACAGAAAATGTTGGAGACTCCTGCCCTGTGGGTTGCAAGCTAAGAGGCTGCTTTTAGGCCTAGGTGGACTGCCATCAGTCATTTTTTGAAAGTGAGACAAAATGTATGATGGATTTATCACTGGCGCACAATCTGGGACTGGAACAGAATTCAGAGCTGATAGTTTTCATCTTAGTGCAGCATTCTGTATATGCAGTACTCAAGGGCACACTTCACTTGATAACCAATGCAGTTTATGACACGAAAATTTGATTTGCTTCCTTCTCATTCAGCTTTTTTGCATCTAACAAACTTTTTAAAGCAAATTTATTGTTTTTTGTTCCTGAAAAATATTGCCATAGTTACAGTAGCACATTCTGAAGTATTGCAATATTTCAGAAAGTTCCCTTCTCAACTGCATGTAAGTCTTATGAGTGTTTTTTACCAATATATTTAACTAATAGTGTTTAAAAATATACTGTTTGGATCCATTTGTCAGGAATGTTCTGTTGAGGGTGTGGAAGATGTTTCAAGGTGGGTGGGGCTGGTTTGAATGTTTCCGCCACGGATGTCAGGCCTTGGACCAGAGAACACATTTGGGAGGCAGTTCAATCTCTGTTCTGGCGCCAAAGCTATGAAATTTACTCTCATTTTTCGAGCCATCCCAAACTACGGGCTGTTTCGTAAAGCTTAAAAGACTCGTCTCTTTAATTAAGATTGAAGCTTCTATTGTGAGCCGTATCAGTTACTTGACTCAGCAGCAACGAGATGCCCTCAGGTGTACGCGTTCTTATAAATATTCTATCCATTCATTCATTCATTCGTTCATAAGACCTTCTCATGCTATGTACACAGGATATGGAATACCAGGCGCCCTCCCTCCTCCACTTCATCAAATACATTATGCAGACTCTGAATGTCAAACAATACCTCACTGCTATGTAAACACTCAGCTGTTCTGACACAGCAGAGGGTCTTGGAGGAGGAAAAAGGCACCTTCCCCTTTTGAGGTGCCCAGGATCACCCCCCTTATTCTGCATTGCCCGGGCTCCACTCTGGATAATCCTCTAACTACTTCCTGTGTATTCCCTCGCCTTCTTCAGCACTCTGTTGTGTTACAGATAGATTTGGACTATTTAAACCCCATCCATCCATCCAGACACACCTACATACATCCATACTTACATCCATCTATACATCCATCCATACATATATACATACAATCAGTTCCATATCTGGTAGTGCTTGAGAAATGTTTGACATCCAGAATCGAAGGATCAGGAGTCTCTACGGTTCTTTGGAATACATATCCCACAAGGCCTTGCGGACTGATCGCAGAGACCCAGAGTTATTACGCTTTTGCGTTGTCCTTGCATCGTGCAAGGCAAAGGAAGGGAATACAAAGGCTTAATTAAGATTCACAATGCCAAGCAAGGGGCGATTTGAGCTGCCTTGCATGACTTGGACAATAAATGTAAAGCAATGCAGCAGCTTGCGCTGCATTACGTTACATTCCATATTGGTAGGCGTTCTATGGATGCTGCATGGGCGTTCCAGTGCATCCACTCATGAAATATGACGCAATCAAAGATGTACTAAAGCTAGTAAGCATGGAATTGCGCCACAATGGTGTGCCTACCACAGAGAGGTGTAATGAGCAGAAATATCTTTATTTCTCCTTGTTATGTTCTCTTTCCATGTGTCTGTATTCTGCAGCACACATAGAAAGAGGAAATTGCCTCTAATGGATTGTTTTTGTGCAGGAAGGTCTGCCTTCCTGAACAAAAAATAATCCTGCCCGTTATGTAGGCACCCTTGCAACATGCCGCAAGGTTGCCTGCATTGGTGCTTGGCAACACACTGTGCACACTCTGCTCCTTCCGTTTCATGCTACGCAGCACTGCAACTTTGCTTGCTGGTCTATTATGTGTGAAACCTTAGTAAATATGCCCCATAATTCTGAATGAAGCTACTGTGTGAGAATAATAATGTGTTTTTATATAGCACTCAGACAGTTTTTGCCACTTCTGAGCACTGTAAATAAAATGTTTTACTATGACCTTATTAAATGGTACTAAATGTATCTACCTCATGAGGATAAAAGCCACAATTTGTCTTCTTAGGATTGGAACACATGAACAGCTGATCACAAAGATGGCAGCAGGGAGCACCTGCCTCTCTGAGCCATCATGTCAGGTATTAACCGCTTCGCTGTGGCGGCTATTCCGCCGCAGCGCTAAGGGGGCGGGGGGCCACGAGCCTTTCTTTTTTATAGTAATTGACGTCAACCAAATACCATGGCTATGCCAGTGGCTTGAGATAGTCAAAGTAGGCTCTCATGTAAGAAACATGGGAAACAAGCAGGCAGTTGTTATTGCTCTTATATGAACTGTAAAATATCCATTATTCACTGCAACCTATTGTTGCTTAATAAATGATTGAACTTTCTTCACTGCCAACTGACTGATTATTTGGTAATGGGATTGAGGCTATTGGTAGGTATAGCCCTTTATGTTATTTTTATGGTACTTCAGTTGGCGACTCTGGTGGGACTCCGTGATAGGGTCGTCCTCCCCGTAACCGGGTAGAAAGGACAAAGAAGGGGAGCTCTGGTCGAGCAGGTGGACGGACCAGAAACATTTATTTTTACTTACTCCGCTCTCGTGATCAGAGAGCCCCAGCTGCTAGTGACCCTTCGCCGGAGTCCTACGGGCGTAACCCAGGAACTGACCGTGTTGGTCTTCAGGAGTTGGCAGTGGAGAATACGCAATTGTACCTGCATGCACTAGGTGAGTGGATTGTTTTTGATGTATTTTGGAACGCGCTGTTGAGCAGTGCTTTTGAAGCAGTTAACTGTGTAGGATTTGGTGGTCGGCGTACTACGGAGAATCTTGGGGGTCTGACGGGGCAGCATTGTGGATGCTCCACTGACTTGTTTTGTGAACAATAGAGACGCTGATCAGATGCCCTGGTGTGGCTCGTGTGGTACGCACCCGGCCGGACTGGTCTCGGAAAAGCCTGTGGTTGTACCTGGGTAGCCTTGGGGACATATCTGAAGCGATGCTAAGGAAGCGGGCTTAGTCGTAATAGTCCCAAGGGTGAACCAGGAAGACTGCAGGATGGTCTATAGGACAGTCTGTGGTTATACCTGTCTGACGGTCTCTTGCTAGTCTTTGGACTGCTTGATTTTGATATCTGTTGGTCTGGAATCTGAATTGATTGATTCTCCATGAACAGGAGTCGACGGGCTCTGTTCTTTGTTTGGAAAGACAGAAAAGACACATGTCGTTTTGAATATTTTTGTATGTACATATATTATTTTACTGTGTATGTTTGAATAAGAAGTGAGGTTGAATATGTTGTGAATGTTTGAACATGGCCATGTTAGTAAGTCTGTTTTTATGATTGAATGAGAAATACGTGACAACAATCACGATGTCGGGTGTTAGCAAATTGAGTTGTTTTGGATGTTGTTGCCGCCCTAATGATACGCGCTTGGCTGAAAGTCAACCTGCCCTACCTGAGGGCAGCCTGAGTTATGATATGTATGTAAAGCATGGTATTACACCTCTCTTGTTTAATACACTATGGCATAAATATACTAAGGATAATGTAGAGTTGCAATGGCCTTTAACTGGGTCTTTTGATGAGAAAAACATATATTTTCAGCAGGATCGATTGTTTTCTAAACGTAGTCGAAAGTCAATGTTTGATTCCCTAAACCCTTGGCAGAAGGAAGCAAAGCGTAGACGTGTACGGGAGGAGAAAGTATGCAGAAGGAAGCGTGGTCAGACGATTACGCAGAAAGCCATCGCTTATGATAAAGCTAAAACCGAAAAGGGAATTGATTGTGCAGATAGGCAATTCAGATTGCAAGTGGATAAGACCTATGTGGCTAGGACTGAAGCAGAGGATGAAATGGAGGATTTATTGGATACTCGTCCACCTCTCCTCTATGCTCCACAACGTATATATCCTGTTGTTCCCCCAACTCCAGTACAGGTCCCTTTAGCCTCTGCCCCTGTTGTTTCCTCTTCCCCTGCCTCTCCGGGAACGTCCTCTGTTTTATCTCCCTCTGTGTCTGAGACGACTACTTTATGGTCTGGTACATTGCCATCTTCGGTTATGTCCACAGCTATTTTATCTCCCCCTACCCTTGCGTGGGCTTCCCATTCTGCGAGCACGACCCGATCCTTAGCTGTTTCAACTCCAGCTTGCGCTCCGTGGAATTTCGACACACGAAAGTTGTTTACTCGTTCGACTGTAGGATTAAACGAGAAACAGATGATTGAAAATCAGTCATCCCAGTGGATGTGACAGCCTATTTATAATATAACTCATATATGGAGCACTCTTCGAGACTTTGAGCCTGTTATGCAGCAACATGCCCTGAAACACATGGCCACATGTCTTCTTACTTTATGGGAACAGTGTTTTGCAGGAGGGATGGCCCCCCCAAGTGATGTATGATATTAGGGACAGGGCTCATAAGTCTGAACTTAGACCAGAGGAAGTGTACGAAAATGTTGAGGTTTTATTAAGTTATCGAGGGCGGATGCACCAAAAAAGTTCCTCATGGGACTCTCAGCACCCTATGCGAGAAGTCCATCCTATCTTTCATCCTGAAATACCGGAATTAAATGAAGATCAGGATGAGGTGACTAGACCTCGTGTAGAGGCACGAGTGCAGGAACAATGGGTTTACACCCCCTAGAAGAGGAGTGAAGTCCTCTCGCTGAAATCACAACTACCTGACCCCCCACGGCTTATTATAAAGAACTCACAGAAGCGGCTTCCTCAGCCGTTATGACCGCAGCTGACATAGAGCTGTTTTTTGCGTTGTTAGTCCCTGTTGATGTATGGCGTCAAGTGCATGATCAGGACCATGTTCAGGAGTTGGGCGCAACATGGGAACAGATAAAAGATTGGAATAAGGAACGTAAGCCTGGGGATAAACAAAAACCCGAACTATTGGAGTTACCTGGCCGTATTATTACTTACATGCATTCCTTAATTCCGCCTCGTAAGGTGGACTGGGATAAATTGACAGCATGCAAGCAGAAGAAAGATGAAAGTGTTTCTGATTTCTTCACTAGATTTGAAGTCGTATTCATCGATTTGAGTGGACAGGATTTATCATTGGAAGGTGGTATACGATTATTTGTTAATCGTTTTATGACTAATTTGTTACCGGAAGTTTCTGCGCGGCTACAAGCCGCTGAAAGTACCTGGACCACGTCTACGCCCTCAGTAATATTGAGTATGGCCCAATATTACGAACATAGGGAAAATGAGAGTAAGGATAAGACGGAAAAGAAAACGAAAGATCTTAAGACACGGGTGCTGTTACAACAAGTTGTTCGAGGATGAGGCTGAGAGAGAGGCGGTAGAGGGTTTGTCCTGAGGGGGGCGGTAACCGGACGAGGCGGAGGGCCTGTTGTTGCTTTGGGAATACACCAGTGTGCTTACTGTAAGGAGGAAGGGCATTGGTGATTTCAGTGTCCATTGTTGCTGGCTCAGAATGGGGCTATGAGAGGAGGAGGAAGAGGTCGAGGTGGTGTGGATTGCAGTGATATGCAACGAGAGGAGGCGACGCACATCCGATCAGAAAATAATTATTTTGATAATCCGAGAGGTAGGCAGTATTATAATGAGGACTGTGCGATGGATGCAACCGAAAGGGTATGCCTATACATAGGACAGCCAAGGACAGAGTGGGGTCCAGGTGTCAGTACCCATTGATCAGCAAGGTCCTTATGTAAAGGTGCATTTGATGGGGACATCTGAAACGTTTTTAGTTGATACGGGTGCGATGAATAGTTCTATTTCTCGGTCTCAGGTCCCAGGGGCTGCTCTGTCCAGGCAAAATAATGTTTTGGTGGGATTCTGGGGAATTCCGATGGTGAGCCCCATTTCCAAACCTATTCCATTCACAGTTGGTCCAGTTACGGTAGACTCCCCGTTTCTTTTTACTTCCCATTGTGGTGAAAATTTATTGGGCTTGGATTTGTTGAAGAAATGACATGCAAAAATGTATTGTTCACCTGATAGTGTTTATTTGACTATCAATCCCCTTGGCAAGCATACTTTGCAGTGTTTTTCCAAAAATGAACTCCTCCCTCCTGAGTTTGCTGCTATCCAAGCGACGCTGTGGGCCACTGGAGACACAGATGTAGGATTATTAAGTATTCCACCCGTTTCTATTACTTTGAAGCAAAATGCTCGGCTTCCACGTATAACTCAGTACAAAATTTTTCCGGCGGGCAAGAAAGCTTTGCTCTCCATCATACAAGATTTGATCAAAAAGGGTGTGGTGGAAGAGACAGCTGCTAATATATGCAACAGCCCCATTTTACCGATCTTAAAAAAGGCCCCTGTTGGAAGTGATCCTGACTATGTTGATACTTATCGTTTTGTGATTGATTTGAGTGAAATTAATAAAATAGTGGTGCCCCAATGCCCTGTGGTTTCTGACATCACTACTATTCTCACTATGATTCCTCCCACTGCTAAATATTTCTCTGTGATCGATTTAAAGAATGCTTTAGCATTCCGATACATCCTGATAGACGCCATATTTTCGGCTTCTCATTATCTGGTCGCAGCTTCCAGTTTTGTCGCACTCCCCAGGGGTACACAGAGCGTCCTAATATTTATAGTAAAGCTTTGAAGACATTGTTGGATGATTTGGTCCTGCCCCCTAGTAATGTGCTTTTGCAATATGTTGATGATCTGTTAGTGGCCTCCGATACTGAGGAGGGTTGTAAGGAAGCCACTGTACAATTATTGTCTCATTTAGTGGCTAATGGCAATAAAGTATCTCTTTCTAAATTCCAATATTGTCGACAGGAGGTGACCTACCTAGGTCATCTGCTGTCTGCTGAGTGTGTGAATACCATTTTTAATATGTCTGTACCTCGTACTCAGCGTGATGTTCGTGCATTTCTCGGCATAACTTCTCACTGTCGCCAATGGATCCCTAATTTTTCCCTTCTCACTAAACCTCTCCTGTAATTAACCACTAAAGATGTGCATGAACCTTTACCCTGGACTGATGCTTGCCAAAATGCTTTTGACTCTTTGATATCTGGGCTTCGCTCTGTACCCATTCTTGGTACCCCTGACTACCGAAAGCCTTTTGTGCTTTATGTACACGAGGTTGACGGTTGGTCGCTTTCTGTGTTAACACAAGGATTTGGTGGTAAGCAGAGACCTTGTGCCTATTTCTCAGCGGTGTTGGATAACGTCGCCAGAGCACTCCCTAGCTGTGTAAGGGCTACTGCTGCAGTGGCTATTCGACAGTCGGAAGGGCTCACAGTGATGGTACCGCACGCTGTGGATACATTATTCAACAAAACAAAGACCCACCACTTTACGAGTGCGTGTCTTACAGGGTACGAATTGACTTTATTTGCTCCCCACATTACGATTAAACGATGTGCTACTCTGAACCCTGCTACGTTACTACCCCTCCCTTCGGACAAAAGGAACAATGATATTCATGATTGTATATTTCGGACGGAGGAAGAGACAAAGGGACGGGTAGACCTGACAGACAATCCTCTATCTGACCCTGAAGGGGAGTTGTATGTCGATGGCTCTTGTTTCAAATTACCAGATGGCACTACAACTGCTGCATATGCGATAACTACTCTTCACACGGTAGTTGAAGCTTCTTGAGTACCCTATCAATCAGCACAGTATAACAAAAGGGGGTTCACCCAACCATAGTCACTGGGACCTGGGTAGTAACAGTACTAAGATAGAGGGGGTCCCAGTAACGGACAATCAATTCATAAACATGAGAATAATTGAAGAAACAATAAATAAAAGATAAGCTTGCACGGTATTTATTCACAATGTAAGTGCGTATTCAATATCATATGACAAAGTGGAATATTCTACATTCAATCATGTAAGAACGATTAGAACACAGGGGAATATTATCAAGGGGGTTTATCTCCGCTTTTTTGGCTTTAAAAGCCAAGAAAGCGGAGATAAAATTATCTCCCTATTACCAAGCTGTCGCTAACACCAGTTAGTGACAGCTAATAGGAGATAGCAACCATCTTGGGCCCCGCTTTGCATGTCAGTGATATTTATCACTAATGACATGCAAAGTGGGCGTGCCAAGATGTTAGCGACTGGAAACAGTCGCTAACATCGCTATCTCCTATTACCAACTTTTGGAGATATTTGCGCTAAGCGCGAATATCTCCAAAAGCTAACACCTGCCCTGAGCAGTTCTTAGCCATGTTATCCAATGGGAGGTGGATAACATGGCTAAGAGCATTTGCTTGATAATGCATGAATATCGCTGACTTTTCAGCGATATTCATGCATTGCGGCCGTTTTTTATCGCATTTGCGATAAACCTTGATAATAGCAAGGTTTATCTGCGATAAAAATCGCCGATGTGCGTCGATAAATTTTGTCTCTAAACAAGTTAGAGACAAAAATTATCTCTATTGGTTGGTAATATGCCCCTCAATTTATTGAACATGTTCACATTTCAAAGGAAAAAGTTTTGCAGACACTTTACTGTTAACGGAATAAAGATTCCTTTATTTTAACTTAGGGCTTATGTAAATCGATATACATTGCTTATAGCTGCTCTGAACTTTTGTATGAGGAGTGCTGTATAGAATCTGACGGAGTAGTGATTGATCTTGGAGATAACAGCTCGGGGGCAACGCGCTCACATGCTATAAAAGCCTTGCAAGTGGAGACACTCATTGAACGCTGTCTGACTTTTGATCAGTGTTAAAAAATAAAACACCAGAAGTCAGAAAGCGCAAGTTCTAACTCGCCTTTAATTCAAAATAGCAGGAGCCCAGCAAAAAGATAAAAGACAATTGTCATTTCAACTGACCAGAGTTCTTGCTAGAAAGCATTATGCCAAAATGCATAAAATACCTACAATTTAGGACCCTTGGTCGGACTTGGCCCTCCCTGCTGGGTCACTCTAGATTTTTGCCTTCCTTTGCTGAACCCATTTTTTGGCTTTTAGAACTCTATGCGCCTGAGTCCTGCTAAACAGTAGTAAAGTGCTTCTGCTTCCCTTTAAAATTTGGGAAAACTGGCCAACACCCGAATGGTACTTTTAATTTACACATAAGTCCCCAGTAAATAGTACTACATGTGCACATTGAATGGTACTAGTCAACAGCAGCACTTATTGTTTCACCCACTTAAATAGCCCAGGAAAACATGTCTCGGACCTGCCTTTACAGGGTGCAGGGCAGTTCTAAACTGCCTTTCAAGCTGGCAAAATAACCTTAGGGTTAACCTTCTATTTTAGTACTTTTAAATCACCACTAAGGTAGACCCTAAAGGCTTATAGGAAAGGGTGCACTGTATTTAAAATGTAGTACATGAGAGTTTAAGTTTTCCATGTCCTGACAGTGATAACCCCCTAAATCCATTTTGTACTGTTGTAAGGCTATCTCTCCCAAAAACCAACAGTGGGCCATTATATTACATTTAATAGGTGATAGTATCAGTTTGGGGAAAGATAGGAAAATGCTTCTTCCACTCACCCAAACAGAATTTAAGTTAATATTCGGAAAATGCCACTATTAGAAAGTTGGCAGTTTTC
Source organism: Lissotriton helveticus (assembly GCF_964261635.1). Lineage (NCBI taxonomy): Eukaryota > Metazoa > Chordata > Amphibia > Caudata > Salamandridae > Lissotriton > Lissotriton helveticus. The sequence goes on from NC_136061.1 coordinate 310,722,637, forward strand.
TACCTAAACAAAATGTGCCATTTTGCAAGTGTCCGGGGTCACGTGACTGTGAATGGCTCTCCTGTGGTTTGTTTTGTATTTATTTCTAACATAGGGAGAAAATGCCCTTGGGCAGGGTGTTCCTCTCTTGAGCAGGATGTCCTGACAGGTTGTAGCAGCCTTCCTGTGCTCCAAAGGGTAGGCTCAGGGATTGCCCACCCCCTTCCTGCTTCTAAAGGCTGACTGCCATTGGCAATGCATATCACACCAAGGCCTGCCTGCCCTTAGTTACCCTACACAGTTTGGAGTCAAACCCAGAAAAGGGGGGAAGGTTAGACGAAGGTGGCACGCCCCACCATAGGCTGGCACTGGGGATAAAAGTGGGATCTTCAGAACCTCTCATGAGAAGCCTCCTGGACTTGTGGAAGATTCAGATGAAAGACTGCCCTACTGTCTGAAGAAGGAAGATTGGGCCAACTTGCCTTAAACCCAGGCTCCCAAAAAGCGACTCTAAGGGTCGGTTGACTGACCTCTTGTTTGAGCCAGAGGGACATTAGCTTCCAGGGGCTTCCATGCACCTTCCCAGCTCAGCAGCAGCAACTGGACCAGCCTGGACATGCCTAATCCCTGCTTCTGGCCTCTGCTGGAGCGAGGCCTGATCTAGAGGTGCCTCCCATGTCCTGGACCCTTGATTGGCATGAAAATCTACTGCTACAGAACTTAAGCTGAAGAGACCGACGTTTTGGGCTCCTCGAGAATGTGAAACTTTGCGCTGAGAAATGACTGCCAGCAACAACCTCAGATATCAAGCTCCAGCGAGACCTGCACTTTGCGCCAGCAACGACTACCCGCAATGACCGCCAATGTGAACTTCCAGACAGATCTGCACTTCACCTCAGCACAACAGCCTGCGTCAACCGCCAATGTGTAGCTCCAGGGATGACTTGCTCAACAACCTCTTCACAGCTCTCACCTACACAAGTAGGTTTTGAGAAGGTAACTCTTCAGCCTAACAAACCTGGTCCCTATATCTGATATGCATGCCTTTGCGGTCAGCCTGAAATTATGAGTTTACCCCGATCCTTCGCTGCCAGATGACCGTGGGTGGTGCTCTGTGCTTTTTGTCACTATCTTTACCTACAGCTTTAAAAACTCATATCTCTGGTTCTACTACTTGGATTTTATTACTAAAAGCACAGTTTTATTTAGTGACTTTTGTGGTTCACCCTGACAAGGAAAGTGCTTATTTTTTTAGTGGGACATACTCCCAATTTCTTAAACTGTTTACATAGGTTTTCTCTCAATATAAATCCATGCAACCTAATATCGTGCCTGAAACATGTTACCTTCAGCAAAGTCATATCTATTGATCAGGTGGGAGGATCTTCTCCCTGTAAAAGTGGGCTACATCCTTAAGAAGGATATATAACTTATAAATAAATACGGAGCTCATTATTCCCCCAAAATCCCGTTTTTAGTTGCCAAGACTAAAAGCAATATTATGGTCTACAAAATGTGCAAATGTACAACCTTGAATAACATGGCTTCTGGACCTACTCGAGCCACAAATTGTAGCAAGCACATTGGAGGCCAATGGATACTTCAAACCAATAAGAAACAACATCCATATTTGTATATATCGCTGCACTAAATCATACTCAATATGCGTAGAAACGCATGATTATCGTTTTACAACCACACATACTTTTTTCTGAGAGGAAAAAGTCTTTATAGTAACTTGATAGAAAAGAGCCTCATCACTTCCTTTTTCACATCTTCATTATCACTTTCCTCATCATCCTTGGGAACAGCAAGCATAAACGGATTAGCAGTGCCTTTGTTTTTGCAAGATGATGCACAGTATCAGTCTTATTGCTACAAATATAGCAACCATAATTCAATTTATTCCAATAATTTGTTCATATATATTCTTTCTCCAGGGTCCAAAGACTTTCTCAAAGCCACGTCCCGATGACATTGGGACTTAGATCTGGACCACTCTGAAGCACCTTCCTTAATCTGTTCATGTATACTAACCCAAGTGTTGGGAAGGTGGGTGCAGCATTCAGACCCTACAATGTTGCAGCAGACCCCCACTGCCGGCCACTAAAAGAGATTCTAATGTCATCTTATTTTGAAATAGCATCTTGGCATGGGTGTCTGATTTTTTATTACTATTTCCCAAGCCTATTGCAGTAGAATTAGCTATTTCATCTAAAATATTTGTGTTTCTTCTTATTTCATCTAAAGCAACAGTCGTCACATACATGGGAATTGAAACAGAAAAGAAATTAGTAGCAGTTGAAACAACCCTGTATTACCCCATTTTCGTTCTAAGCAGTGATCATCAAAGTGTTTCATAGCAGGAGCAATGTTTCCCGATAATAAGACCCAGCCCAGGCTAAAGGTAGGTTTATGAACCACAAATGAAATATGCTTCTACTCGTGGGTTGTGTATGTGAAACAATAATCTATGAGGAGGATGCTACTCAAAAGAAGGTGATTTGAAAGGAATGTTCCCCACTGTTATATCACATTTACTATGTTCAGCAAAAATACTAGAGCCATGTGCTTCTCGGTGCTCACAGTTAAATCAATCTCCATTATTGCAAGGTTGGTCACATACAATACAAACCTTTAAAGAAAATCAGGGTACCGTTATGTCGGCCTGCACCTTATGGGCATCTTGCGAACCAACGATCTGTGCCCAAGTTAAGGAGTTTATCTGCAGCCAAGAGTGGCAGAAACTTGAACAAATTACAGCCCTGGAGACCCAAATCCTTTCTCTAGAACTCCAAAGAGGATCAGAATGCTCCCCAGACCTTAAACGTCGACTGTCAGCTGCCACGGCATCAGTGAGACACATCTCGCTGGATGAAGCACGCCTATACTGGAGGGTTTCGTACAAGCTGGTTTATGAATATGATGACATATCAGAGAAGCTTCTCTACTGGCTGACCACCAGAGAGTTTTCTTCCAGAATGATACTGCGGGTTATGGATGCCGGAGGACACTCCAGAGCCTTTGCCTTCGAAATTGTGCAAGTGTTTGTGGATTACTACAAGGCACTATACAACCACAGACCCTGACCTCTGCAGGAGCGGGCGCACCCACTACTGGCCGATATCCACCAGCCTTTAATCCCCCACCCTTTGGCCCAGGAATTAGACTAGGTAATCACAGCTGAGGAAATTACTGAGGCAATCTCAGACATGGTAACAGGTAAAACGCCTGGCCCCAATGGGCTTCCAATTAAGTATTGAAAGAGGTTCAGAGTAGGGCTGGGGGTATTTCGCGAAGTAGCGCTACGCGAAGCTACGCAAAGTGCACTTCGCACTAAGCGAGCTACACGCAGCACTACGCGAACTGCGTAGTAGCCTGTTCGCACTGTGCAAGATGCCGGTTTCAATGATTGCACAGTGCGGACAAGCATCCGGCACTGTGCAATCATTGAAAACTGCATCTTGCACAGTGCGAGCTGTAGTTTTCTGCCGCTCAAGTAGATTTTTACTCGAGCGGCAACTTTCTCAACGCGGACTGGTAGTTTCTTATCGCGAGCGGTCGCGAGCATACTCGACCACTGGCAATGAGAAACCTGACCTCCCCGCGTTGAGAATCTCGCCGAGAGGTTTATTTTCCACGCTCGCAATTGGCAACTTGATGTTGCTGATCGCGAACGAGTAAAAAGTCTCACCGGGATGTCATTTTGCTTGCTCGCGGTCGCCAACTTGACGTTGAGGACCGCGAGCAAGCAAAAAATGGCCGCGGCACTACGCTACTCGTGTAAAACTATTCGAGCGTATCGTAGTGCTTTGCCCAGGGTTAGTTCAGAGTTTCTGATTCCTCACTTCCTGGCTATGTACACAGCAGAAGCGGAGACATGTGCCTTCCCCCCGAACTAGACATGGCCACGATTGTGGTGATACTCATTCCGAGCCTACCTTCAGATGACTGCGCTGTATTCAAAGGGTCCAATTTGCACTCTCTCTGGTACACCAGAGCAACACCCAGCAGTCCTACTCTTAATTGACTTTGAGAAGGTCTGCAACTTGGATTATTGGTCCTTCCTGGAGAGAGTTGGACCCCATTTCCATAAGCTCTCTTCTCTCCTATACTCTCAACCATCTGCGCAGGTTTGGAAGAATGAGACACTCTCAACCTCCGTCCCAAACCACTTGGGCCCGCGACAAGGCTGCCCTTTATCCCCGTTCCTGTTCACCTTTGCCATAGAGCCCCTGGCATGCATTATTTGCTGTGATACTTGTTTACGGGGATGGGACTTTGGGATAGCGTTCTATGCAGATGATATACTCCTCTTCTTAGCTAACCAGCAGACCTCAGGTATGAGATGCTTGGAAATACTTGATCTCTACAAGGAGGCCTCAGGGCTCCACGTCAACAGGGCAAAGTCCCTACTGGTGCCCGTTACTGGTGGCCCAACTAACTGCTTGTGGAATACCTCCATTCCTACATGTTACCTTTCCTTTCACTACCTAGGTATTCATGTTTCTATGCTCCCAAAATTGATGTGAACCCTTAACTTGTCCCCCCTTCTCACTAATATGAAACAGGACATGCAGAAAGGGAGGTTCCTCCCACTTCATGTGATGGGATGAGTGGCCCTCTTCAAAATGATGGTGTTACCTCGGTTCCTCTATGTCTTCCAGAACTTTCTGCTCCCACTCCCTAAGAAATGGTTAAATAACCTGAGCTCTATTAGCCATACCTTCCTGTGGGCAGGTGGGCATCCCCAAATTGCCCAGGCCAACTGTCACTGTGTGTTGGAGGTTTAGGAGCGGCTGATCTCCACTGCTATAACTTGGCCTCACAGGTTACAGTCATTAACGTCTCTACCTCAATGGGGGATGGAATGTTCCGGCATACCAGGCCGAATTGACCCTGCTGGATTTTGACAAGATTTTAGTAGTCCTTAACGGGGCCCAGGTCCCTCGCTACTTTTCCGGAGATCACTAAGGTGGGGTTTCTAGCCTGGGGGCCACATTACACCTTACATGCTTGGATTGGAAACTGACAGAGATTAACCCTCTTTGGCAGGGAACATGGCTGCACCACCCTACACTGGAGGGATTTACAAGATGAGATAGGATTCACTCATTTGGCGACGTATGGACATACTGATATTTCAGGAGCTTCAACAATAGTAGAAATTTCCAGCCCTCAGTTTCACAAATATTTACAACTGTGGCATGGCGACACTACAGTGCCCCAATTTAGTCCCCTTGAGACCATATTAAGAACTGAAAAACTTGGCAAGGGAGATATTTTGCAGGTTTATCTATTCTTGGGTTGTAATGCTCCTAACCATTTTTCTAAATCTAAACAGAATTGGGAGGGCTGACCGGGTGAGATGGACGATGCAGACTGGAGGGAAGCCCGGATGGCCCCCAGGAAAATAGCCATTTCTGCATGCTTGCGTCTGGTTCAACCTTACTACCTACACCTCACTTACATAACCCCTATATGGCTACACCCGGCTGGCAGGATACCCCATCTGTAATGCTAGAGGCACTCTTATGGTTTGACACCATGTGATGACCTTTGACTACCATGATTTTAATTTTCATTTGACACTGCCTGAATGTATGACATCCTGCATATGCCTTTTTTCCTTGAAGGTTTCTTTTGTGGAATATTTCAGTCTTAAAGTGGGAGCTGTCACAGAAAAGAACAGTCTTGCCAGGAACAGAACGTGTGGAATGTGCATTTGAAAGCATGAGAGAGAGAGAGAGAGAGAGAGAGAGAGAGAGAGAGAGAGAGAGAGAAAGATGTGGAATGTACTTTCTGGTCTCGAAGTGCAGTGTTATGAGCAGTGGTGCTCAAATGTGCATTGTGTTGTACATTGAGAGATGAAGTGTGTAATGCTATAGGCAGTGGTGCATAAATGTGCATTGTGTTGTACATTGGGAAGTATTATGAAGTTCTTGCTATTGGTTTTGACATGGCCTCATGTCATCCTGAATTCTGACTCTGTGTTGCTTGAGCTATTTTTTACATGCGCAGGGAGGCCTCCAGAGTGCATACTATTTACGCCTCCCTTGTAAATATGGGGCATCATCAAAATCAATGGGTGTTGTCGTGGAACGTCCACGACAAAACACACCCCACCCCTTTCACGCTAAGCATAGCATGAAAGGTGGCCTTATTTAGAACGCTGCCTTGTAAATAAGGAGAAGTCCCTATCGCCAAATGAACATCAGAAAAAGTGCCGTTCCTGTGGCGATTGGGGCTTGTACATATGCCCCTTAAAGTCTTGGGACAGTACTAAAATGTATAAAATAGAGAAACCCTAAGAGCATAGTAGCCATGATACAGATGCTGTCCAACAGGACTATTCACTGATATGATTTCTTCCATGCGGCGAGCTTCAGAAAAGAAACATTTGTAAAAGTGCATTTCCCATATTCTCAAGTGACAATGAGCCATCAGTCAAACATAGAAATTCATAAACGAAGCAAACACACTTCCATAAATTGATCCGTGGTACCAGAACACAAGTTTTACAGTTTTAGGTTTTGCTTTTAAAAATGATTGTTATAATAAGTGAGTAGCACTATTGCCTCCTTTGGCGCTAGGCTACCAAAACAGCACCGGCGCAGGCAGAAAGGACTGGAATGCACCTTATTGGATGAATACAGTACATTTCTGCCCTTTCACTTTGATGTAGGGCACACAAAGCAAGGGGTATTGCTTTGCTGCCTGTGGCAAATTCCCATAAATAAGGCCCTGAGGCGGTGTAGTGAAGGGATTAAGACACTCTGGGGGTCTATTTACTATGATTTATCGCCATGTCTGCATCACAAAAGTGGTGCAAAATGATGCTAAATCTTTTATTACCTATTTACTTTCAAACATAAAATCTGTTTTACGCTGAAAAATCCTTCAAAACTAATGAAAGCTGCTTTGCATTACTTGGCACCAAGGGGGCATACCATTGGTGGTGAATGGGCATTCCCATGCAACCGCCCAAGTTTTCTGTTGCTAAATCCTACTCTAAGAAAATAGTACCCAATTCAGATAGGCGCTATGATGGCGAAATCTTTTTTTTCTCCTTTATTTTCCCACTTTGCATGTGTACAGCACTGAACAGCACACATACAAAGTGGGAAAATGTTTAAAGCTAGACTCACGGAGACACCTTTGCACTATGGGGCAATGGTGTGCCCGTGGCGCACAGCTGCACATTTGTGTGCCGGCTGTAATGAGAGGGGAGGAGAGTACCATATTCTGTAAATAAGGCGCTCTCCTGCTCTCTTTTTCTCATGCAGCGCCGCATTTATGACTGCTGCATTGCTCTATGTGAGAAACTGGTAAATCTGGCTTAAAATTGTAGCTTTAATTGTAAAAATATTAGCACAGACGCCAGCAGTCTATCTCCTGTCACTTTCACCTGCAACTGACCAGAAGCAGTTCCTTGGAATCCCCAGTGAGCATGGCAGGGACATGGAATACCCAATGAAATTACTGCTAAGTATTAATAGAAATTACATAGCGATATACAGAAACCGAGAAGGAACTAAAGCTACAATAATGACACTACAGTTGTTTCAGTGCTAAATTTAAGCTGATGGTTTGCGGCACCAGCACTTAAATTGTGAGCACGTGCTTATAGTGCGAACTCAACCCAAAGGGCACTTTTCATGAGCCCCAGTTAAAGACGCATGAATTTTTTGTAGGCAGGGGGAGATTAAGTGATTTTTCCCAGAATAACAGGATGTTGAGCCTACGCTGGACCTTAAACCTGGTTCCCCAGCTCCAAAGTCTGCAGCTCTGGCCGTTATGTCACATCCTCTCTCCACTTGCAGGATTTCATTGTCAGTCTTTAGTTCTGTTATAGGCGGCACTAATAGGAGCAATGTGCTGGAGCAAGCTGCCTCTTGACGATAGCACCAGCACTTATTTTTTCACACATTTATCACTGAGTCGTCTCCAGGTGTTTTTAACTGGTCACGATAGAGAGCTCCGGTATTCAGGCTCAACGAAGAGCGAGTTTCTCACAGTGCCTGTCAGTGGGTCAAAAAGGTGTTCAAAATACATGCTTTATCCGATCCTTGGCTTCTCTCCAGAGCACAGACAGACAAGTAATAGCAAGGCCAATAGTCCAGGCTCGTTTTAGGTTTATTTCAGTTGTGTTATTGTAACTGGATGCAATAACAGGGAGCAGAGAGACCCCAATATGTGGGTCGGGAGGCACACTGTCACTATGGAAACCACGCAAAGTTCATTTACGTGCTTAAACAACGTCTAAACATACATAGGTCACGTCCCTTTTAGAGACCCCACCCCGACCCCACTCCCTTTTTTTTATCCCACTTAAAGCCCTGAAGATATTCTAAAAAAATATCTTTTATTTACTGCAGAGATATAGATGTGACCCTTGACCCTGTCACAAGGTAGGTCGCCCCCCTAGCCACCGCGTGGTCCTCCCCGTGCTGTACGCTGGGCTGTTGCTTCCTGCTGCATTTCCTGTCTTATCTTGCACCTGTGATTTCGCCGTTCCTCGTCTGCCTCCTGTGCCCTCCCCGCTCCCCGCCTCTAACCGCTGTTTTTCCTTTCTGTATTGCCTGCTTTACCTGTGCCTGTGATTTCGCCGTTCCTCGTCCGACTTCTGTGCCCTCCCCGCACCCCCCCTTTCTGTATTGCCTGTTTTTAACTTGTGCCTGTGTTCTCGTCGCCCCCCACTTGTGCCCTCTGTTTTTCAGTCTCCTTAATTCCCCCTTGCCTCCGGTGCCCTCCCGCTTCCCGCCTCGCCCTCGACTTCCCGCCGCTGCTCCCTGCAGCCCCGCCCCCCGCTGTTCCCATTCGCCACCCCGCTCCCGCCTCCCAGCTGCTCCTCCCACCCTCAGCCCCACATATGGAGGCCGCAGGCGTACGCGCAGCGTTCACGCGCAGCGGGTGCGCCGATTGTGCGCCAAAGGCAAGCCCGTCCGCGCCCGTCCGCGCCCGGACCGCGCCCAGCGTCAGAAGCCCTGGCCCTCGACGATGCCAGATCTCACGACGAACCTACGACGCCGCCACCCTCATCGCACTTAACACCGGACGGAACCCCGCCTGCTACCGAGCCACCCCGAAACGCACCCACGGACCCTTCACTTGCCAAGCCTGCAAGTTCACCTGCCACCGGACTGGCACCGCACCCAACAGGCCGAGCACCATCAGCAACCACCTCAAGTGCATCCTGCTCAACACCCGCTCCGTTCACAGACACGCCGTGGAACTCTGGAATCTGCTCGACACAACATCACCAGACGTCGCCTTCCCTACAGAAACCTGGATGAAGGCCTCCTCAGCGCCCGACATCGCCATCACCATCCCGGATGGATACAAGATCATCCGGAGAGATCGCGTCAACCAGACCGGATGGCATCGCCATCGTCCACAGGAACACCATCCGCATCTCGACTAACTACAACGACAACTTCACCGCCGCCGAACACCTCCACTTCCAGATACACACCGACCCCAAGACGACCCTCAGAGGCACCCTCATCTACAGATCCCTTGGACCACGCACACAATTCAGCGAAGACATCGCAGACTTCATCAGCCCGCACGCCCTCTCCTCCACGGACTACATCCTCCTAGGGGACCTCAACTTCCACCTGGAGGACAACAACGATAGGAACACCGCCGGCCTGCTTGCCAACCTTGCCAACCTTGGACTCCAGCAACTGGTGAACACCCCCACCCACTACGCCGGCCACACGCTTGACCCCGTCTTCTCCGCCAGCAAGCACATCTCCTTCAGCCACTCCACCGGACTTCACTGGACCGATCACAGCTGCGTCCACTTCAGCTTCAGGAGAAACACGACCCTCCACCACCCACAACAGGCGCCTCGCCGAAGCTGGAGCAAGATCACCGCCGAGCAGCTCACCACCTCCCTCAGCCAGAACCCGCCCTCCAGCACAACGCACCCCGACGAAGCAGCCAGCAACCTCACACAATGGCTGACCACCTGCGCCGACGACCTCGCACCACTAAAGAACCCTCCGAACAGACCCGGCAGCAAGAAAACCCCCTGGTTCACCGACGAACTCAAGGACTCCAAGAAGAATTGCCGCACCCTCGAGAAAGCCTGGCGCCACGCCCAGACCACAGACAACATGACCGCCCTCAAGCACGCCACCCGCAGGCACCACCAGCTGATCCGCACCACCAAGAAGACAGCATTCAAAGAACGACTGGAAAACAACGCCCACGACAGCAAGGAACTCTTCAGCATCGTCAAAGAGCTCTCCAACCCCAGCGCCGGAAACAACGACATCACTCCTTCGCAAGACCTCTGCGACTCACTCGCCTCGTTCTTCCACCACAAGGTCGCCGACATACACAACAGCTTTGGCGCACCAACCACGCAACCAACCATCGAACCAACGCCCCCCACCACCACCCTCTGCAACTGGACCCCGGTCAGCACCGAAGACACCATCCGCACGATGAACACCATCCACTCCGGATCACCTACCGACCCTTGCCCCCACCACGTCTTCAACAAGGCCGACTCCATCATCGCACCCCATCTACGAGACATCATCAACACCTCCTTCCACACCGCCACTTCCCGGAGAGCTGGAAGCACGCCGAGCTCAGCGCCCTCCTGAAGAAACCAACAGCGGACCCCACCGACCTCAAGAACTTCCGCCCCATCTCGCTACTCCCTTTTCCTGCCAAAGTCATCGAGAAGACCGTCAACAGACAGCTCGCCGCCTTCCTCGAGACGAATGGATCCCTCGACCCCTCGCAGTCCGGCTTCCGAACCAACCACAGCACCGAGACCGCCCTGATCGCAGCCACCGATGACATCAGATCCCTGCTCGACAACGGGGAAACAGCAGCCCTCATCCTCCTGGACCTCTCCGCAGCATTCGATACTGTCTGCCACCGCACCCTAGTACAGCGCCTCAGCAACATCGGAATCCAAGAAAAGACACTGGAGTGGATCATCTCGTTCCTCGCCGGAAGAACCCAGAGAGTCCGCCTCCCCCCGTTCCGATCCGAGGCCACCGAAGTCATCTGCGGCGTACCACAAGGATCATCACTCAGCCCAACCCTCTTCAACGTCTACATGAGCCCTCTCGCAACCATCGCACGCCAACACAACCTCAACATCATCTCCTACGCCGACGACACGCAGCTGATCCTCTCCCTCACCAACAACCCCGCCACCGCCAGAACCAGCCTACACGAAGGGATGAAAGACGTCGCCGAATGGATGAAGAACAGCCGCCTGAAACTGAACTCAGACAAAACGGAAGTCCTCATCCTGGGATCATCGCCCTCCGCTTGGGACGATTCCTGGTGGCCCCCTGCCCTGGGCTCCACTCCCAAGCCAACGGACCACGCACGCAACCTGGGCTTCATCCTGGACTCCTCCCTCTCGATGACCAGACAAGTCAACGCCGTCTCCTCATCGTGCTTCAGTACCCTGCGCATGCTCTGCAAGATCTTCCGCTGGATCCCCACCGAGACCAGGAAGACGATCACCCAGGCACTCGTCACCAGCCGACTGGACTATGGGAACACCCTCTACGCAGGAACCACAGCCAAACTACAGAAAAGACTCCAACGCATCCAGAATGCCTCCGCGCGACTCATCCTGGATATCCCCCGACACAGCCACATCTCCGGCCACCTAAGAGACCTGCACTGGCTCCCCGTTAGCAAGAGGATCACGTTCAGGCTCCTCACCCACGCACACAAGGCTCTCCACGACCTGGGCCCCTAGTACCTCAACGACCGCCTGACCTTCTACACGCCCACCCGCCAGCTACGATCAACCAGCCTCGCCCTCGCCACCGTACCACGCATCCGCAGAGCCACCGCCGGAGGAAGATCCTTCTCCTACCTGGCAGCCAAAACCTGGAACTCCCTCCCCATCCACCTTCGTCTGACCAAGGACCATCTTTTCTTCAGGAAGCAACTCAAGACCTGGCTGTTCGCACAGTAACGTTTCCCCCCCCACCCCATACAAATGTCATGATTGATTGATTGATGTCAGAATGTATCGAATTGCTGATTTTCAGACTGTCTTTCTTTTTCCGTCTCTCACTATTACAGTCTGAGACTCCGAAAACAAAGGGGTATATTATCAAGGGGTTTATCTCCGCTTTCTTGGCTTTAAAAGCCAAGAAAGCGGAGATAAAATTATCTCCCTATTACCAAGCTGTCGCTAACACCAGTTAGTGACAGCTAATAGGAGATAGCGACCATCTTGGGCCCCGCTTTGCATGTCAGTGATATTTATCACTAATGACATGCAAAGTGGGCGTGCCAAGATGTTAGCGACTGGAAACAATCGCTAACATCGCTATCTCCTATTACCAACTTTTGGAGATATTCGCGCTAAGCGCGAATATCTCCAAAAGCTAACACCTGCCCTGAGCAGTTCTTCACCATGTTATCCAATGGGAGGTGGATAACATGGCTAAGAGCATTTGCTCGATAATGCATGAATATCGCTGACTTTTCAGCGATATTCATGCATTGCGGCCGTTTTTTATCGCATTTGCGATAAACCTTGCTAATAGCAAGGTTTATCTGCGATAAAAATCGCCGATGTGCGGCGATAATTTTTGTCTCTAAACAAGTTAGAGACAAAAATTATCGCTAGTTGTTGGTAATATACCCCAAAATTCGGCTTCAGGGTGCAAGAAATGGCAAACCTTTACTTCACTAACAGGTGGGATTTTCTCTCCGAGGCTCTCACGCAAACCAAGGTGTGCGAGTCCGCGTTACAGGGACAAACGAAATAAAAGGCCATGCAACAAATCAATAACTGCCCCAGGATATTGATTTTAGTAATAGGTAGTGCATGCTAATGGCACAAATTATTCTTGAGAGAAAAATGTAAATGACCTATTGGAGTTTGGCGGATATAAAAGGAGCATTGAAGAAAGGGGGTGTTTTTTTAGTCAAATGCGTATTAACAGCTTCCCCAGTGACTCCAGTGCCCCCTGACTAGACTGACAACGGCGGTTCATTTTCTTGGGAACATTTGGCTTATATTAAGCTGTTTTCGTTAGCAATGTGTGACAGCGAACTCTCTACTGCCATCTACTGGAATGAAACGGCAATTCGAAACATTAGCATTAGAAAGACTTGTATTACAAAAACGAAAACCTCTCTAGAAGACTGGTTGATCGAAAGAGGCTTACCGAATATCTAAAAAGATTGCAATTCCCTTACTGAACGGGAAATATTTACACAAGAAATCAATCTATGTGCTGTTTATAGAGAGGAAAATCGTCGCCTTTCACTAAACGAGGTTTAAGAGATTCTGGACATTGGGGTCTATGGGGCATATTATCAAGAACAGGCGATAAAATTATCGCTGCTTTATCAGCAGGAAACTGCCGCTAAAGCGGTGATAATGGGCTTGATAATAGGCCCTTGTGAATTCCCATAGCAGCCCAGGTTAACACCAGAACCTGGGCTGCTATGGGAATTCACAAGGGCCTATTATCAAGCCAATTATCGCCACTTTAGAGGCAGTTTCCTGCCGATAAAGCAGCGATAATTTTATCGCCTGTTCTTGATAATATGCCTCTAGATGTGGGCTGCACGTTGGAGACCCTCAATGAAAGGCATACCACCAGGTGCCCCAAACTGCAGTGCGGTGTTTTTTAAAAGGTCCCCTGTCCTGCTTTAAAGATTCTTTTTTTCCAGCGCAGGAGCAGATACATCTCTGAAGACACGGCAAATGTATCGTGAACTAACGTGACCTTTTTACTAGACAGATAAAAGATGAACACACCATTTAGTACACATGTTGTCAAGAATAGCACTCACAATAATGAATACTAGGGATTTTGGGGCATATTACCAAGCAATAGCGATAATTATCGCTAAGCTTGGTTAGCGGCTATAATTATATCGCCGCGCTCTGCCGATTTTTACCACTGATATACCTTGATATTATCAAGGTTTATCTCAAAAGCGGTAAAAATCGTGCAAAATGCATGAATATCGCTGAAAAATCAGCGATATTCATGCATTATCGTGACAATGCTCTTAGCCATATTATCCACCTTCCATTGGATAACATGGCTAAGAACTGCTCTGGGCAGGCGTTAGCTTTTGGAGATAATCGCGCTTAGCGCGATTATTTCCAAAAGTAGGTAATAGGAGATAGCGATGTTAGCGACTGTTTCCAGTCGCTAACATCTTGGCACGCCCACTTTACATGTCATTAGCGATAATTATCGCTGACATACAAAGTGGGCCCCAAGATGATCGCTATCTCCTAATAGCTGTCGCTAACTGGTGTTAGCGACAGCTAGGTAATAGGGCGATAAAATTATCGCCGCTTTAGCGGGAAAAATTCCCGCTAAAGCGGCGATAAGGCCCTTGGTAATATGCCCCTTTGTGAGAAGAAACAATTAACGGAATTGAACATGAACTCCAGACAAAAAATGGTATAAAGGGACTCTGAGCACGAATAGAAGTGTCAACTGCTCTTGAATAGCAAATGCAACAGACTCATGCTGCCCACACAAAGCACATAAGTCAGAGACTGGGGTAAGATTTACCTCTAGCAGAGGGGGGGATCAGTGGCCCTTCACAGACTTTGATTACCTCCATGTCATCAGATCAGGTAGGATTTGTAAAGCGCCGCAAATCACCTGAGGGTCTCCAGGCGCAAGTAGAATTTGAAGTGATTGGTGATACTCACCCATACCACTGCCAGCGTGGGATTACTGGGGGTGACTGGACTAGCAGTCCAGCTTCCGGCCTGCAAACACTAACATGAGCATCATCCTAGGTGTACATAGTCAAGGAGTGCCCCACTCCCTGATTGAAGTATTCTCGTCCATCCTGTGCTGGGGCCGCCCTGGTGCTGAGGCCTACATGCAACGTAGGAGGCAATAATAAAGACACAGTGACATAGTAGTATGCTCATCTGGGCCGGAAAGACCACAGGGCATATTATCAAACCCCTATCGCTGCGTTATCGGCACTTTTCTGCCGATAATGCGGCGATATTTGCATCGCCCTATTATCAAGGCAGCGTTAAGTTGACTTAACGCAGCCTTGGTAATAGGGCCCCTTTCACGATAAACTCATCGTGAAAGGGGGCGTGCATTCCACCGCAACACCCATTCACTTCGACGCTGCCACCTATTATCAAGAGAGGCAATAATAGGTGGCAGCGCCGAATTTAAGAACTGGAAAGACCTGCCTATCTCTTGTTATGTTAGCGGAGAAAACATGCTATTAGCAACGTTTTTCTCCATTGTGCTAAAATATCCAGCAATAGCGGCGAAATGCGTGAATATCGCTGAGAATACAGCGATATTCACGCATTAGCGATGAAATGCTCTTAGCCATGTTATCCACCTCCCATTGGATAACATGGCTAAGAACTGGTCTGAGCAGGCGTTAGTTTTTGGCGATAGCGGGAATATTTCCATCGCTATGCCTGCCTTGCTAATAGGCGATAGCGACATTAGCGACTGCTTTCAGTCGCTAACAGGTTGGGTACACCCACTTTGCATGTTATTAGCGATAAATATCGCTGATATGCAAAGCGGGCCCCAAACCGCTCGCTATCACCTAAAGCTGTCGCTAACATCAGTTAGCGACAGCTTGCTAATAGAGCGATAGAATTATTGCTGCTTAGCGGCCGAAAACGGCCGCTAAACCAGTGATAATTGCCTATCGCCACCAAGGTTTCTTTATGTACAGGAAGGTGTTCCTTCCTGTACATAAACAAACCTCTTTTTCAAAATGCCAATTTGTAACTTACAAGTGTGCTGCATGAAGCAGTACACATGTAAGTTACAAAATGGCATTTAAACTTTGTTTATGTGCAGGAAGGAACACCTTCCTGTATATAAACAGACCTACCCTGCCTGCGCTGGCGTTAAGTTGTAAAACTTATCGCCATCGCAGGGGGCAACGCTAGGCTGCACCATATCCTTGGTAATATGGTGCATCCTAGCGTTTCCGAAGTGGTGAAGAGAGGCGTTATGCCAAGGCGGCTAACACCTCTCTTCGCCACTTTGTTGGTAATATGCCCCCACGAGCGGTCTCTGCTCTTTTATTATATAGACTCTGGCCACGCTTGGCAGGAGAATATACAAGGGGCCTTATTTATGAATGCCTTGCGCCGCCGGTACGTCACTTTTTCCCATTTTAAAAGTGACGCACCGGCGGCGCAAGTGCTTCATAAATGAGGCCCAAGGTACGTTTCCGGGGCATAGTCCCCACATGGGAGGGGTTATCTGGCTCCTACACATCCAAGTGTAGCTGGCTAACCCCCACCATACCACTTAAAGGAAATAAACAGGCGAAGACTAAAAACAAGTCTTCATTTTCCATCCCCCGCTAGAGTACCACTGTACAACATCCAAAGAGCCGGAGGAACTGGGTGCCCCCCCCCCAGGTCTAGCTTCTCCAAAGAGAATCCCTGCTATTTGATATGATGTAGGGCCCAGGGGCAATGGCCAACAGCTGAGTTCCCAAGATATTGTTGAGCAGGGCCTAGATGGAAGAACTAAGATGCATAGTTGAGCAGACAGAAAAGGAGGCCACAGGTTAGACCCTTAAGTAACAGGCTTTAAAGCCCAGGATCAGAAATAGAAAACCTTTATGATACGCACTGTGAAATTGATTGGTCGATTTGCTGATGACATACTTATGCTCTGGCAAGGCACTGAAGACACATGTGACACATTTTATGAGTGGGTTAACACCTTGAAGCCATTCCTCAGATTCACGAGCAAGCTTACCTTTTTCTGACTTGTTGATATCTCTCTGAGATGGTAGGCTGCATTCCACAACATACAAGAAAAAAACGATTGCAACAGTTTGCTCAGATACGACAGCCACTATCCCAAACACCTAAGAGAGAACTTACCCTTTGGGCAATTCTTGCGACCACGTTGCAATTGTAGTTCAAGTTCAAGTTCAAGTTCAGGAATTTGTATAGCGCACTACTCACCCAGAGGGTCTCAAGGCGCTTGGGGGAGGGTGTGTGCATTACTCATCGAATAGCCAGGTTTTTAGCTGCTTTCTGAAGGAGAGGTGGTTCTGTGTCAGGCGGAGGTGGGTGGGGAGAGAATTCCAGGTTTTGGCCGCTAGGTAGGAAAAGGATCTTCCTCCCATGGTGGATCTATGGATACGCGGAATTGCGGCGAGGGCTTGATTGGATGATCGTAGTTGGCGGGTGGGTGTGTGAAGGACAGTCGTGTGTTGAGGCATTCGGGACCTAGGTCGTAGAGGGCCTTGTGTGCGTGGGTGAGGAGACGGAACGTTATTCTCTTGGTGACGGGGAGCCAGTGAAGGTCTTTCAGGTGACCGGAAATGTGAGCTTGACGGGGGATGTCCAATATGAGTCTGGCTGAGGCGTTTTGGATGCGTTGGAGTTTTTTCTGTAGTTTGGCTGTGGTTCCGGCGTAGAGGGTATTTCCATAATCCAGTCGGCTAGTGACCAGTGCGTGGGTGACTGTCTTTCTTGTTTCGGTGGGGATCCAATGGAAGATTTTTTTGAGCATGCGAAGGATGTTGAAGCATGAAGATGAGACGGCGTTGACTTGTCTGGTCATCGAGAGGGAGGAGTCTAGGATAAAGCCCAGGTTGCGTGCGTGATCTGTAGGTATGGGTGCTGTACCCAGGGCCGGTGGCCACCATGAGTCGTCCCAGGCAGAGGGGGATGATCCTAAGATGAGGACTTCCGTTTTGTCCGAGTTTAGTTTAATTGTAGCTCTGTAGATGACTTCAAACAGGAAGCAGAGCCCCTGACTGCTAATTTGGTAGCACACAGATACCCTCCCCATGTGGTTAAGATGGCTTGCAAAAGAGCAAGAAATAACAATAGAGCGGCATTATTGGAAACGCGCATACGCTCAGAGAGTGAGATGTTGACTTGCGTCATGTCATGCAACACCACTCCAACCAGATACAGAAAATTATCGAGAGGCATTGGTCCATACACCACACTGGGTCCCTGACACTTGCTCCACCATGCTTTGTGTTCTAACGAACAAATAATCTTAAGCACACCATTATATATACTAAACTCAAGGCCAATACAACAGCACCCCAACAACAGCTCTGGGTCTCCCCCAGTGTCAGGCTCCTTCACATATGGGTCATGTAGTGCCTGTATTTTGACAAAACACACCAAAGAGATTCATCTTGGATCCAGGATTACTATATCAATTGTAACACCAAAAATTGCATTTATTTGATTGCCTACCCTTGCCAAAAAAGCTACAGTGATATGACAACTAGGCTGTCAAAACCAGGATAATAGAACACTGGAACGGGGTACGCTGTGAAAAGATAACAACTAAGATGAGCGCCCATTACATGGAGTCACAACATCTACATTGGACAGTGCATGAGGTCCAAACACAAATACACGCCCGTAAGGAGCAACAATGGATTTTTTATCTGTCCACAAACCTAACTGGGCTCAACAACGACATGCCATGGGGTGAGGTGACCAGGTGAACTCATACAGTGAACCAGCTTACAACACATGTGAACCTCCTGCTGTAACTCTGCCTTGGATTTTCTAGCCATACTCTTTTATAGCAGTCTTGTTAACTAGCACTGCATGTATATAACTCAATCTTTTTATGTATCAGCGTAAGCCTTAGTGATACTGAACTAGTTATTGCTCCCTTATACTAAAACAATTTCCTACCCCCTGGACAACTCTGGATCTTACAACCAAAACTTGGTGGGGCAATACCAATTTTTAATTTTGGATTTTTCAGTCTGTGCCCCCCTGCTCTATCTGCAACATGGTGCTCACCCAGGGATGCTCCCAACAGCAGGCACGTCTCTCAGCTGACACTTGCGTCAAACTGGTCTATCCTTCCCTAGTCCGACCATGCGTAAACCGCAAGTTGTCTCAGGGTACACTCAATAGATTGCACCGAGATCACTGGAGTGGACCACACTTGTGATGCCCTGTTCACTATTACCAGCAGAATCCCACACCACTACAAAGATGGTGCCCATCTTGGGACTTGCCAGTTCCACACTCCTCACTGGTGTACCGCCCCCGTTTTTCACCCAATCAGAACTACCTTTACGCACACGCCTACATTTGTGAGTAACTTTTCTATTC
This sequence comes from Lissotriton helveticus, assembly GCF_964261635.1. Lineage (NCBI taxonomy): Eukaryota > Metazoa > Chordata > Amphibia > Caudata > Salamandridae > Lissotriton > Lissotriton helveticus. The sequence continues at coordinate 310,741,718 of NC_136061.1, forward strand.
ATACAGAGGATCTGTTTCATTCTTACTTACTGGCCCACTGTGTGACGCTCTGCCCGGCACAGAGCCTTGATGCCTCCACGTCTTGTTTTTCACCTGGGCCTTCGGCAACCCAGTGAGTGTCTGTTCTGCCAATAAGACTGGGGCTTTCTCTTCCCTACTATTTGGCAAGCCCATTGGCTGGATTAAAGAGGCAGTTGCCTTCCCCTTCTGGGATCTCAAGGCCTACGCTCTATCTTATATGTCTGTCTGACTCATTGTATGGTTTTTATTACTGTGGTGGACATCCCACATCTACTATGTAAGGGTGGTGACATTGACCTGCATGCCTCTGTTTGCAATGCACAGCATGATGATACAGTATTTAATATCATGTTTCTTTAGCACCTCTCTCCTTTGAGGTCGTCTTTCATCTTCCCCTGAAGATATACTACAGATCAAGTGTTCTTTCTAGGGTATGGCATAATTTACATGCACTTGTTTCCCATCCCTACACCAGTAGATTAGGATTTCGGTCCGGATGAAATGCCATGATCTTTATGGCAGTGATAGGGCATGAAATATGTGGATCTTCTTTTTTTTTTTAAAACACCACCTAGTGCTGTAATGGGTACATCCATCTCTAGCCAGACTCAACGTTTTTAGCTATAACAAAGGAACACAGTCATTAAATAGTATCTTGTATTCTGTTAGTTATTTTTACTGCACATTCTTTTGACTATTCTACTCACATTTTTCACTCGCACCATCACACCCCACCCTTCACATCGGCATAAACAAAAGAACTCCAGCAAAGAGCCCCCCTGAGGGACCTTTTGGGCATTGCAGCGCCGGTCCAATGAGGAGCTTCCCGATGAGGAAGCATGACACCCCTAGGGGGCGGTGTGAGGACCCTTGATCCTAAGTGAGCAGATCCCCCAACCTGCCTTCGGACAGCCTTTGACCTTCTCTCTTGTCAGGAACTGCATACTATCTGTGGGGGCTTGTATGCCGGACCTTTATCTGCTCCTGTCCCTGCTTGTTTGGTTTAATTTAGGAGCAACAGAAGACCCACATGTAGCATCGTGCTACAAGTAAACACAGACACTGCTTGTTATGTGACTGGAGCTTTATTACATACATCCAGTATCATCCCTGTCCCTACTCTAACTGACCCTCATCCTGTCCTGACCCCTCCTCTTCCCCTCAGCCCACCTAGCTCCGCCCCCCCCCAACTACTAGACTGTTAACTTCATTACATCTCCCCCTTTCTTAATAAACAAACAAACATGGTTTCCGTCCATCTCTTCAATGAGTCTCTTTGGTGGTTGGATATCACAACGTGGTCGCAGAGACATGGCTGCTGTGGACGCTGTCGGCGAAAGTCCAGTCTGATGGTCTCTGCTGTCTGTATCACAAGAGTCAAGTTCCTCAAGTGCAGGTGGACCAATGGGGCTCATCAGTGGCTCCTTCGTGTCTTGAAGACACCTCTTGAAGTAAGAGACATTCCTGGTGATTCGACGTTGGTCAGATTCGGCAGTCAGCATGGTGCCCTTTTGTTGGGTGACCAGCAGTGGCTCATCACGGAATCGACAATCAGTCTTTTTCTGCTGTTCCTGTTTGACGAGGACATAGTCTCCTTCATGTACGGATGGAGACCTCGCCCTCCTTTTGGCATCGGCGTATGACTTCATTCTGTCCTTATTGTGTTTGTCAGTTGCAGCCATTTCATGGTGGTTGTGACTCGGCGACACAGCTTGCAAGGCTCCTTGCCATGTTGGGATGCGATTTCTCATTGGTCGCCCTAGCATGAGGGTTGCAGGGCATTGTCCTGTGGTAGAGTGTGGGGTTGTCCTGTACGCTCTGAGGACCTCATTCAAGGAAACCTGCAGCTCCCTCTTCTCAGCTGTGGCGTGCTGAAATGTCTTTTTGATTGTCGCCATAAACCTTTCAACGGTGCCATTCGCTTGAGGCCAGAGCGGTGTGACCTTCCTGTGCTTGAAGTCCATGTGCTTCGCAAAAGCACTGAATTCGTGCCCATTGAATGGGGGACCATTGTCTGTCTTAACCTCTTTGGGGACACCCCATGTTGCAAATACTTCATCTAGTACTTTGAGAGTGCAAGAAGCACTTGTAGACGATACTATTTGCGCAATGGGAAATCTAGAATATTCGTCGATTATGGCAACTACATATTTCCCAGACTGCAGCGGTCCGTAGAAGTCCATGGCGATTTCTTGCCACACTCCGCTGGGCAGGTTGGTCATCTGTAGTGGTGCCGGTGGATTGCTCTTGTTAGTCAATTGGCAGAGATGACAATCCTTTAGAGTCGACTCTACCATCTGGTCAAGAAAAGGAAGCCAAACGCGTTCCCGTAAGGCTCGTTTTGTGGATACTACTCCTCTGTGGCCTTCATGGGCTAGGTTGACAACTCCCTGCCGGAGTTGGCTAGGGATCACGAGCCGTTGACCTCTCATGATGACTCCATCATCAGTGACTGACAGTTCGTCACATACATGCCGAAATGCCTGTATCTCTTTGCGGACTGTGGGGTCTGTGTCTTCTTCTTGGGGGTTGTGCCTCCACCGATTGGTTTGAATCCGGCGGCGTACCATTTGCAGAACAGTGTCTTGCGCAGTGACCTCCCGGATGTCGTTCATGGGAATGGCAGGTGGTAGCGCCTGGTCAGCCACGAAGTGGATATATTCCTCAGCAATCGATGGTTTGGATTCAGATGACGGCTGAGGGTGGCGGGACATGTAGTCGGCCGGGTTCTCCGCCTTCCCTGGTTTGTGAACTAGGGTGAAAGTGTACTCCTGGAGTCTGAGACCCCACCTCTCAATTCTCGGGGGCATTTTGGATCTTGGGTTGCCGTAGATGGTGACCAGCGCCTGATGATCTGTGATCAAGGTAAAGTGCTTGCCATATACAAAGACATGAAAGTGTTCGCACGCCCAGACCACAGCGAGACTTTCCTTTTCAGGTTGAGAGTACTTCTTCTCAGGATCGGACAGGCTGCGACTGGCATAAGCAACAATCCGTCTCTGGTCAGAGTCATTATCGTATTGAGCCAAGATGGCCCCCAAACCAACGGGGCTGGCGTTCACTGTGATCTCGGTTTTCCTGTGAGGGTTGAAGTACGAGAGGCTGTCGGCCGATTCTACGGCGCGCTTGATGTCTTTGAATGCTCGTTCGCACTGAGGGGTCCAGTCGAACGGTTGGCCGAGTTTGGTGAGGGTCCGAAGAGGGTGGCTGACGGTCGCATAGTCACGGATGTAGCGAGCACAGTAGCTGGCCATCCCCAAGAAGGATCTCAAGTCGTTGACGTCTTGTGGACTCTTGGTATTGTTCAGAGTTGCGATCTTGTCCGGATCCGGCTTCATACCCTCATCAGAGAAAATGTGGCCAAAGAATTTCAGGGTGGCCTGATGAAACTCACATTTTTCCTTGTTCAGTGTCAGATTGGCGTCCAACAGTGCGTGACAGACGCGATCAAGAGCGATGTCGCGTTCACGAACATCCGACCCATAGACTAAGATGTCGTCGCTGTAGTTCAGAGTGTTGGGGATGTGCTGGATTATCTGCCGGATCGCTTCCTGGAAGATTTCAGCAGCGGATGAGACACCAAAGCTCAACCATTTGTACCTAAAAAGTCCTAGGTGCGTTGCAAACGTGGTGATGTAGCGGGATTTGGTGTCCAATTCCAGCTGGTGATAGCCCTTGTTTAAGTCCAGTTTTGAAAATACTTTGGCACCATTCAGTGCAGCGATCATGTCACTCAGGTGCGGACCAGGGTGCCGCTCCCTTTTAATCGCAGTGTTGGGTAGGCGCATGTCAACGCACAGTCTCACTTTGTTGGGAGTTCCTTTCTTAGGTACAATGACCACCGGTGACACCCACGGGGTCGGGCCATCTGTGCGCTCTATGATGTCTGCTGCTAGGAGCTCCTGAAGCTCGTCCTCGACTGCACTTTGAAGATGGAATGGAACACGTTGTGGGTGCTGTGCAACAGGTCTGACCTGTTCGTCAATGTGCAGATGGATTTGACGCCCTTTTAGCTTGCCTAGGCCCTGGAACAGTTTGGGAAATTTGCTGACGCAGTCCTGGTTGTCGGAGACCTTGAATAAAATATTCACCAGACGAAGACGTTCTGCGGTGGGGAGGCTGAGCAGGCAGTCAGCTTCAGGCCCCTTGATGACGTGTATGACCGCAGGTATGGTGATATTGTCATGAGTGAGTGTCGTGTGGAATTTGCCCAGACACTGGAGTGGTTTTTTGGACATCCACGTGAAAACATGGAGTGGTGCAAAAGTCAATGGGGGCTTCGAGATCATTTTTTCGTGTTCTGTGACTGGGATGTAGTTCAGCGAAGCCCCGCTGTCCATTACGAATTTAGTGTCATGGTTTCCCACTTTAATGTCTAGGCGTGGGTACCTTTTGAGTTGATCAGGATCCGCTATCATGTTTAAATATTCTACGGTGTAGGCAGAGTCCCTGGACGAAGATGATCTCGAGTCACGCGACGGGGATCTGCGTTCCCACCGCGACCTGCGTGACTCCCGGCTGGAATGCGATGAGTCTGGGGACCGCATGGGCTCTCCTTGAACAGCTCGTATGTGATACTTCCTGGTATCAGAGCGAGACGGTCTTGATGTTTCACTTCGCCTTTCTTTGTGATAGTCTCCGCACATTGCTTTGAAGTGATTCGACCGCCCACATTTCCTGCAGCGTTGACCCATTGCCGGACAAGTATCTATGTGAGGATAGTCATATCCACAACGATAACATCCTCTAGTTCTTTCTGGCTTTCGGTCCCGTCGCCCTGGATCTCTCCTCCTATGTTCCGAGCGTCGTTGGCGAGATGACTGCCTTGGCTTCCACTGTTTCTCGTGCGAGTACTTGCATCTGCTACTGTGTCGCTCTTGAACACGGTGTGCTTGTCCGTGACTTACACTGTGACCGGTTTCAATGGTAGCAGCCTGTTCCTCCGCTTGGTCGTAGACGCGAGTCATTTCTTCTATTTCTTCCAGTTCATGGGGCTTCCTCAGCAGTCGCCTCCAGAGCGTTTCTGAGTGACAGCCGGTTATGATTTGCGATTTGATGGCAGCGTCAGGCGAGAAAGTTTCAAATTCGCAGTGTCTCGACAGCCGTCGTAACCGGGTAATGAATGCACTCATTGCTTCCTCTTTCCCTTGACGTGCCTGGTGAAACGCATGGAGTTCATAGTCCACGTTCCTTTTATGGAGGAACTTCTTGTTTAATGCCTCACGTACTTTGTCGTATGTTCCCGCATCTGCAGGCGGAAGGTCCTTGATAATTTTGCTTATTTCTCGGCCCGCTAGGTTGCGGAGGGCAATTAGCTTGTCCTTGTCTACTGTCACTTTGGATCCCTCAACGTAGTCCTCGAAGTCTTCTAGCCATTCTTGCCACTTGGGGCCCATGCTCCCTCCCGTGGTCACAGTCAGGGGCTCTGGAGCTCGCAGGTGTGATCCTCCCGCCACGAGGGGCTTGACTTCATTCCGCTGCGGTGACACGTCGGGGGTCACCATTGTGTTGCTGTTTCTTTCTCGCTTTTTCCTTTGCCAATGCTTGTTTATTTGCTTTTGTCAATGCTTGTTTGTTCTTTTCGCCAATGCTTGTCTTTTTGCTTTTATCAATGCTTGTTTATTTATTTTCGCCAATGCTTGTTTGTTCGCTTTTGTCAATGCTTGTTTGCTCTTTTCCGCCAATGCTTGTTTATTTGCTTTTATCACTGCTTGTTTATTTATTTTTGCCAATGCTTGTTTGTTCGCTTTTGTCAATGCTTGTTTGCTTCTTTCTGCCAATGCTTATTGAAATTGCAGGATGCCTGACTTCAAGATGGCCGCCCTACCATCACTAAGGGGTCTGTCTCGAGAAGTGCCTGACTTCAAGATGTCCGCCGTCACTGCAGACACACGAGGCTTTCTCTCTCTCGGCTCATTCAGTCCCAAGTTACTCTGGACTCACCGGCAGGCGACTTCAGGCGACAGCGCAGGTCAGGGTACACTTCTTCTCAGCCACTACTGCCACCAGGTGAGGTTGGGGTGGGCTCCCGCCTTACTCTGCAGGTTCCCGCGCTTCTTCGCCGACAGCATGCCACAACTCACGCATCGGGCGTGAGGTTTTCACCGTCGGGGAGCACTCGAGCCCTGATTTCAGCGCTCTCAGCGGCGCTTTTCAGCAGCACTTCACGGACGTTGTCCACTGCTCTGGGGGTGCTTCTTCTTCGGTCTTGGGCGCAACACAGGGTCGGAGTGGGCTCCCGATCTCTGTATTCGTGCCACTCACCCGGGGCACACGCTTCCAGCGTGAGACGCGCTTCAGCGCGATCAGCTCCTTTTCTCTCGAGTGGTTCAGCGCTCGGTCATGCGGCCCCTCTCGGCTTCCTCCCAGTCTCTGGAGGAGCAGGGTCACCGGCTGCTGGCCTCGTCTTTTCAGGCGGCAGCTGGGCTCCACTCGGCAGGGTTTTCTTCGACGCTGCCTGGGGACAGGTGTTCTCTCAGGGTGCTGCAGGCAGTGAGTTCAGCATCCCACCCTCGTCGCCAGTTGTAGCATCGTGCTACAAGTAAACACAGACACTGCTTGTTATGTGACTGGAGCTTTATTACATACATCCAGTATCATCCCTGTCCCTACTCTAACTGACCCTCATCCTGTCCTGACCCCTCCTCTTCCCCTCAGCCCACCTAGCTCCGCCCCCCCCAACTACTAGACTGTTAATTTCATTACATCACACACTTCCTGGAAGTCATCAAACAGCGATAACCCTCGACATAACTCACTCACATGGGTTAGAGTCATGGATCGCAAGCCCCATTTCATCCCCAATTAGGAAACACCACTATTGGGAAACCTCCTTTTTAGAAACTATGGAGCATATTTACAAAGATCTGGCGCCGCTGCAGTGTAATTTTGTTTGACACAGAGGTGACACAATCAGTCCTCCCTACTGCTCCGTATTTACAAACTGCCCACTGGTCCCATTGTGTCAGTTTGTATAGTCCTGTGTCTCATTATACCTGCACCAGGTATAATGTGTGCAGGGTAGGCATTACCAGGTTAAAAGCCATGTAGAACTAACACAGTGAAATTTACAACTTTTCACTGTATCACTCTACGACTTGACTGCGTCAAAATCCCTTTGCCTTCTCAAACGAGGATTAAGGATTGATGCAGGGCTTTTAACATGGGACTCGTCTCTGTGTTCTGATGCATTGCTGGAGTTGTGTCAGTCTTATGACCAACTCCAGGGATGAGTCACTTCAATGCCAAAAGATGTGTCAGAATTTCTGACGCATCAGTGAATCCTTGCACCATGGAGCACTGTATTGTAAATAAAGCGCATCCATGGTGTCATGAGGGCATTTGCAGCAGGCGCAAGAGATCTGACTCATCCAAGCCGATGTGTCGGTTCTCATAAATATGCCCCTACATCACCAAAACTTACCTGAACCAGGTGAAGCTTCCAATCTCCCTCCAAGCCCCTTGGAGATTTTCTTTCAGTCTGGCTGATGCTACATGACACTATTAATGCAAGGACTAAATGAGTAAGATTCCACTAGGATCACGCTCAAGCATTGAGACTTTTTATACCATAATTGAGGTCGAACTCTGACATTGCTAGAAAACTAACCCCACAGGTGCTTCTAGGAGCGGTGTTCTTATCCGCCCTGGGATATAACTTTCCTTTACCTCCACTGAGCCTTATGCAGTATCCCACAAATATCTGATCGGATTCTGCTGTCTTGCTTACAAATGTTTGATACTCTTTTCAGCACATAATGAAACAGATTCATAATATATTTAATGGTCCAGTGGAAGTGTATCTCTTTCAAGTCACACCAGGATCCTAACATAAAACTTTTGTTGTCAACCTGCCTTCTGTTTCAGCGAGAAAGCATTTTTGGGCCCCCTTTGTCTGCGCACTGGCCTTTTTGACAAGTCATACTGTGATAGACTTTTTGCTTAAGATGGAAGACCTGGCCGCCAGTTTTGTACTCAGTCGTTCTTTACTAAAGGTAACATCCTTTAAATCTTAAGGGGGATTTTTTTTATGTTCGATGTATTTATATTTTATGGATCTGTTGGTCTTAATAAAAACTGGTCATATTTAGATCCATTAAAAAATATAGGGGCATATTACCAACAACTAGCGATAATTATCGCTATGTTGGCTTAGCGGCGATATTTTTATCTCCGAGCTGCGGCGATTTTTATCGCTTAGGAACCTTGCTATTATCAAGGTTTATCTCCTAAGCGATAAAAATCGGCCGAAATGCATGAATATCGCTGAAAAGTCAGCGATATTCATGCATTACCGAGCTAATGCTCCTAGCCATGTTATCTACCTTCCATTGGATAACATGGCTAAGAACTGCTCAGGGGCAGGTGTTAGCTTTTGGAGATATTCGCGCTGAGCGCGAATATCTCCAAAACTTGGTAATAGGAGATAGCGTTGTTAGCAACTGTTTCCAGTCGCTAACATCTTGGCACGCCCACTTTGCATGTCATTAGTGATAAATTTCACTGACATGCAAAGCGGGGCCCAAGATGGTCGCTATCTCCTACTAGCTGTCGCTAACTGGTGTTAGCGACAGCTAGGTAATAGGGAGATAATTTTATCTCCGCTTTCTTGGCTTTTAAATCCAAAAAAGCAGAGATAAACCCCCTTCTTAATATGCCCCATAGAATGTTAGGGTAATGCCAGAGATCCATGAAAGAGATGTGCATACTGCTAGGATAATACAACAAATATTGTAATAAGGGGAGAGCTGGGGTGCTTTAAATGGCTGTCTGCATCCACAGCTGTGCTCTGATAACACACTCATCGCAATGTCCTGGTGAGTAACACCTTGATACCGTGGTGTTTGTCGCAGGTGCGCTCTCCTGTGAAAACGCCATCATATCCTCCAACACCCCTCAAGCATCACCTTCGGTCCCTCACCCCTTGCAGTGAAAACTAACAGGGAGGGGGAACAAGGGAGCAGTGAGAGGAGGGGTTTGCAAGGGCTCAGGAAACGCTTGCTGGACTCCAATTCCGAAATTCAGCAAAAGGAATCAGAGAAAGTTGCTTCGGGTGGGAAAAAAGTTGCTCCAGTGCAAAGAGACCAGATGCCCCAGGACATTTTTTGTCTGGGTGCGCCCCTTCACAGGTCCATGTTTATGTCTCGCCTGCAGGCAGTGTCGAGGTAACCTGTTGTGGACAATGCCACTACTTATAGTGGGCTTTGGGCCAGCCGATTACTTACCATTGCTTGACTTTCTTGACAATCTCGGTTGCTTACTTCTTATTCAAAGGCTTCATTTCCTCCTTTTTTGTTTGTCCCTCCCATAGGGCATGGCTTCTTTACTACCCTTTTGATTTTATTGGGTGACTTGTGTACTTCTACTGCCTACACTGAGGAACTTCTTTTTGCTTTCTCTTTTATCTGTGTCATGCCCTCTGCGGGTGCATATTAATCGATCAGTACTTTTATAGCGCGGCTAATCACCAGTGAGGGTATCCAGGTGCTGGGATGGCTCAGTTAAAAAGCCAAGTATTGAGTCTCTTCCTGAAGTGGACCAGCGAGGGTGATGTACGAAGGTGAAGGGGGAGGCTTTTCCAGGACTTTGCAGTAAAATAGGCAAAGAAAATACCTCTGATATGACTTTAGCACGTGCTGGCAACAGATCAAATGTTTCTGGCTGGTTGGTGGAAATTCAGTTGGTGGTTGATGTATTCTGGTCCTAGATCGTGGAGGGCTTTGAAGGCATGAGTCAATATCTAAATCAAATTGGCATCTTTTATGGACCGGGAGCCAGTTTAGGTTCCTGAGGTGTGGGGAGATATGGGCAGGGCCGGACTAGCCGCAGCGGGCACCGGGCATTTCCCCGGTGGGCCACCAGGGCTGGGGCCGGTTTTGGGCCCATGGGGGGCCGATTTTGTTCCAGGGCAGTTTTTGCAGCATAGCTGCAAAATCGGCGGCTGTAACGAAATCGGCCATAACCGGCCCTGGTAAACTGCTCGGCCTCACCCCCAACCCCCTGGGGGGCCGGCCGAGCACTTTTCCAGAGCCGGTTTTGGTTCCTAGTCCGGTCCTGGATATGGGTCCATTTTGGCAGGTCAAGGATGAGCCTTGCCCCTGAGTTTGATATCATCTGTAGGCTCTTCATGAGTTTGGTGGTGGTTCCTACATACAGTGCGTTGTTGTAGTACGGCCAGCTGGTGACAAGGGATTGAGTGACGGCTTTCCTTGTGCTGATGGAGAGACATTTGAAGTTTCTTCGGAGCATGTGGAGAGTGTGAAAGCAGGCGGAGGAGACTGCGTTGAACTGCTGCTTCACGGTGAGCTTCTTGTCCAGGATTATGCCGAGATTACAGGTGTGGTCTGTTGGTGTGGGTGTGGGTCTGAGTTTGGTGAGCCAGAAGGTGTCATTACACGGGAAAGTGTTGTTTCATATTCATCAACATTGGCTAGTATAGCGGCATGACGCACATGTGTGCATGAATGCTAACAAATGCACGCTCCCTCATCACTGTCCTTTTTGTTTTTGCTGATGTTGCACAGCATTGGGAAAAAATGATTTTTTCCCTCTTTTTGCCGATACTGAACAGAATTGGGACAAATCACTGAATACGTCTGCTGAAAGCAAAACCTATTGGTTTTGCCAATGCTTGCTAAGGCCTGTTGTTGAAATCCTATGTCATCTTGCAACCTCTTCCGGTGGCACCGTTCGCAAGCTATAGTCTACTTGATGAAGTACAGGCAGTAAAATGTAGAGCTGAGATCCCCACAGGTGAATAATATCCACGGGGTGACCCGGAAGGACCCACAATACTCCCCTTCTCTCACCGGCATAGCTAGGGGTGCCGAGGGGGGCGGACCGCCCCAGGCGGCACTGTTTTGGAGGCGGCAAGGCAGCGCGGCACTTGTGGCCCGTTGCGGCGGCCTTTATGATTTATTTGGGGACATTCACTGTCTGACACTTTGTCAGTCAGTGTCCCCAGCCCCCAAATACATTTTAAACGCCGCCGCAACGGGCCACACTTTTAAGTGCAAGCAAACTCACCTGCTTTTAACTGCTGCCTGCAGCGTATGCACGCTGCACGCATGGTGGTGTGGTGCGCGCTCGAGTCAGGCAGTTTCACCTGGTGGCAACCTCCCGCGCAAAGACACGGGCTAATGCGGGGACGAGCCACAGGTCCCAGAGTCATGCTGAGCTCAGCTGCCGCCCGCGCAAGAGGCATGATCACGGCAGGCAGGCTGCAGCAGAGTGCACCATCGATGGGCAGCAGTGCAGTCACGCACGGACGGTCCCGCTGAACTGTCTCTGTGAACTGTAAGTGATTACGGTGACACACTAATAAGGTCAGGTTTAGCACCTCAAATGCATGCCAAATTTAATTGTAGCAAGATGAAAATGTCTGGCAATGACTTGTAGTTTCGTTTTCACAGTCTAATGTTTTTATCAGGCCAGGAGTGTCGGTCGTATGCCAGGACTCTACAGTTTTAACTACAACATTCATATATCACAGCTCAGCCTGGCTTGGCTACAGGGCATTCCCGTGACATGGTATCATGTGAGGGCACCAGTCCTTCAGTGTGTCTCCATTTGCCAGCAAGAGAAGTCGACTCACTGTTTGAGTATAGCGTTCGGCCATTATGGTCTTTAGATATTGCCGCTCCCGCAGCCTCCCTTGCTGTAGAAATATGGTGCCTAGCTTTATATGTATGATAGCATGCATTGCCCCATGAAGGTCGCAGTCAGCGCACTCGCAGAGGCAGGATCATCAAGAGATAATCAGACTTGTTCCGACTGCCTCCGGTGCCTATTGCAAGACTCGTCTCCCGGTTCACTCAGGACTGTGTCAATCGGTGTTTTTACAAATAATATTGTTTAGCATATTTAGTTTACAACCTGAGCCTGTAGCTCATAGATTACCTTAGTCTGGTGCCGGCAGCGGGCTAATAAGCTCAGTTCACGTGCAGATCGTCCCAGACTGGCAGACATGCTGGCAGGCAGCAGCTTTCTGTTTTTCATCTCTGAGCTGCTTTCGGGTGAGGTAGCAACAACCAAATGCATGACCCCTCGCAGTGCTCTCTACTGTGGTGAGGAGGTTGTTGTGGCACTGCACAATATTGTTGATTTCCGCAGCAGGCCGGTCCGACCTCAGGCGCCCTCAACACCCAAGCCTGCGGCTGGGCCTGCTATTGCTAGTCCGGACCCCATTGGAAATCATGTTCTTTGAGTGACAAACAATCTCTATTACTGACCTCCTGTCCTCCAGTTACACGTGTTTGCTTTGGGAGCACAGGGCACTGTGTTTGTCCAGTTGGAGCTTGGCCACGGCGGAGCACCCAAGTTTTTAAGTGCGACCTCCAGCCAGCTGGAACCCTGTTAACCACTTTTGAGCTCCTCTGCCAGAGGCCTTACACCAGTATTCTTAAATGGGTCCTTGGAAGAAAAAGGCTGACTGTACAATAAAGACGGAAACAGCAGCCTGCCCAACAACAGAGCGTGACAGCACCAATATATAAAGCACCTGACAGTCTCTACAGCATTTTAAAGGCTAGCCCAGTAGTAAGTCAGGTGGCCATTCATAGCTTTCAGTTTGTTATGGTGGTAGGGAGGACTGTGGCTGTGATATTGTTAGGATTGGCAATGACAATAGGCCTGATTTGTTGTTATAAGTTCAGTCTGTTTCTCATGTGGGTTAGTGGCCTTCCATTCCTGGTGCTCTGCAGAGTTTCCAGTTGCTGAAATGTGTGTAATTTTTTATATTTATATGTTTCCCTCATCTTCCTTGCTTGAAGAAAGGGTCCTCATAATCATTGAATGTCACTCATAATTACACCGAAATTATGAAAATGTCACACAAGCAATCTGAAACCTTGGCAGCTATGCTTCCTTTATGTCGGCCTGCTGTTGTTACCTGTACTTCCGGTGCCAGCTGCGCCACTCCACATGCACAAACCATGAGCTGAACATTGCAGGCATTGCCCTGCAACTGCAGAAACATAGACATGGCCGCCGGTTGTACAGTGGGGTGTCAGAGAACATTCCATAAAGTAAAGAACCCTGCAAATGCTGGTAATTTCTAAGTTTTTATTTCTTTATTTGAAATTTTATATCACACACAGACGACGTTAAAGTACTCTACAGTTATTTTTTTACAAAAAAATTTGAGAAATGATTCCAAATAATAAACATACATATTTACAAAGATATGGTCAGGATGACGTCTGAGCATTTTGGAATTTGTAGATACATATTCTGAGAAATGCATCCAAGTCATACAAATCCATGTTAGCAAAGATGTGTTGTCTTATAGTGAACATTAAGTCGTCAGTTTGTTCTTCACGCTACAATATTTGATTTAAGAATTGCACTGCATATGTGGCGGTGCAGGTGCTGGAGAGAGCTGCAATTAAATGTCACAAACGTAAGTGTTAGTATGGTGGCAGTCTGTGTGTTCTCCTTTGTACTGCCGGTCACCGGTGTATTTAACTGTGTAGCCTTGGACCATGTCATGTATGTGCATGTAACTTGCATGATCGAGGTAACTATTAGCGGCGATACTTCGTGTCTCTCGGTCCTTTTTCCCCAGCCCCCTCTCCCCCCTCCCCAGGGGCGGCAATCTGATGGATAGCCCCGGGCGCCACAAGCTCTAGCTATGCCTCTGCCTTCTCTCCATCATTTCCTGACCTAAACTAGCGAAATACCAGCAGCCCTACTTTCACGAAACAGATGCGGCTCGGCAGAGGTGGGGGTGTGAATGCAAATGGATGTGATTAAGACACAGAGGGGATGAGCAGCAGACAGTAGGGTTGGCAGTAAACATGTGCAGCCTCTGAAGCAGCACGAGACCTTCCACCCCCAGGCCTCCCAGGGCCCAGCTCTGCCATTGGGCCGATCTTGTATTCAGGCTGCTGCTGCACGAAGCACTGACTGTGTCCCTCACTCTCAGAGCTGATGGCAGAGGTGGGGGCCCAGGCTGAGAACCTGCTTAACTCCTACTAAGTCTTAGATTGTAGAGGGGACAGAGAGTGGCGTCACACGTCCCTTGACCCTGATGACATCACAGCGTCCCACAGGTAGCCTCTGAGCAGCCACCTATTTCCTGATAAACGGCCAGGGTAATGCCCATGAGTCTGTAACTAAAAATAAATGAAGAGTCCTAGACTCTTTGGTGCATATGTACAAGCCTCTATCGCTACCACAATGTCACTTTCAGTGACGTTGTGATGGCGATAGGGGCCCGCCTTATTTACAAGATAACGTTAAGCCACTTAACGTGGCTCAACGCTGCCTTGTAAATAAGGCCCCCTATCTCACTCCGCCACTTCCTTGTACATATGGCCCTTAGAGTCTTCTTTGCATTCTGGTCCTGCTGTTGCATTTATGACTCCAAAGACCAGGAGTAAGAAGAGCAGAACCTGGGGTACGTAAGGACCAGCTACAGTAGGAGCTGCCATCTGTGGTTACCCCTAATCAACGCCCATGCCCAGGTGCCTTTAAACTCCCTAGACTGCACTCATTTCTACTGTGAGAACAGTAGAGGGACACTTGATGGTGTCTGGAGATGCAGCTTCCCGCCTCCATTTACCTTTTGATTGATGTGTTCACTCCTATTCACTTATGATATGGTGGAGAAGACACAGTTTTGTCTTTTGTGTTGAGTAAAACTGCACCAGACTGGAACATATTATTCTTTGTTTATTATAATCAAATGTATTAAAATAGATCTTTTTACCCAAATTGCTTACATAGAGCCCTCACCCCAAAGTCTATCGGGGAAGAAGCAAATAGAAATGAGACTATTTCACAATACAGCCCATTCGATCCCCGGCACCTTTGTGGAGGGGTAAAGTCTAGGCAAAAGACGAGAGTTTTCACTGCGCTCATTCACAACTGTATGTTTGTGGAAATAGGAGTGAAAATGCATAGTCAGAGTGTGTACTTTTTCTTTGTTCATATACTGCTCTCTCTACCGAGCGATGCTGATTATGTCTGCTTATACTGCAACACCACCAATCTGACTTCAGATCATACTGCAGCACAGAGACATCTACATTACCGATAGACAATACCCTCCTAAATGCAGTTAAAGTTGACCCTATTGCTGAGTCTGTCAGCCATCTTTGACATTGTAGATCATTTCTCCTTCATCAACACCATGAAGCCTTTAATGGGACTCATTGGCAACAGCCTGCACTGGTTGTCCTCCTGTGTAGCCCAACCAACACCAGTTAATTCACATGTGCACCTACAGGTCCCAAACGATTTATATCAACTGCGGAGGCCTCCAGGGTTCCATGTTTCCTTTCCTTACCTTTAACCTTTATATGGATCCCCCTGGGACACTAGTCACTATTTACAGTATTTACCAACCCAAGGCCAAACATGAATCAACTTCAAAGTTTCCTCAAGACATCCAATTTCGCAATTGCTGCCAGCTCTTCATCTACACCTGGATGTCTAGTGCCTACGTAAGTCTAACCCCAACAAGACAAAATACTTAGGGCCTCATTTATGAGAAATGACGCATCGCTGCGTGAAAGCAGCAATGCGTCACTTCTCAGTACGCCCTCCTTGCGACATGAGTGATGCATCATATTTATAATATGACGCATCATGTCGCAGGGAGTTACCGATACGTCAGTATTTCTGACGCATCTGTAAGCGCAAAAGTGACGCATTGCTGGAGTGTGTCACAAAAGTGACGCAACTCCAGCAATGTGTCCTATCACATGGGGCAAGCCCCATGTGAAAGGGCCTGCGTCAGTCTTACGCCTGCTGTGAGGCAGGAGTAAGATATTGACGCATTTGCATCCTAGAAGTGACGCAGTCACTTCTACGACCCTTTCTTGCATCAATACGCCCCCCCCTTGCATACATTATACCTGGCGCAGGTATAATGTGGCGCAAGGGTTTACAAAGTGACGCATCTACCTAGTTGCGTCACTATGTAAATATGGCGCAACAAGGCACATTTTTTACGCCACTGGTGCGTCACAGTGACGCACAGCCTCATAAATGAGGCCCCTACTGTTTGCCAAAATAAATAAACAACAAGTAGCCCAAATCTAGCTCGATGACGTGAACTTGAACATATTCTAAGTCCAAGTTTCACCCAATGTCAAGTCACTTATATTCACTGTGGACACTAAATTCATCCTCAGGGTTACGTATTGTGAAGAAAAACAAGATGGGCTGATGCCAGCTATCTCTAGTGAAGAAAGTGAAAGAATTCCTCCCAGAAAACAAATTCTGAATTATTGCTCAAGCTCTAGTATTATACCATCCGGATGGTGGCTATACCCTGCTCCACAGCCTGCCAGAATCCACATTCACCTTTATCCCACCTTAAGAGCCTCCTACAGGCCACAGTACCCCACATTTAGGGCCAAAGAATACAAACACACCACCTCCATACGGATGAAACTCTACTGGCTCGCTTTGTCAGCCACAGCATCTGCATAACTAGCTGCATAATATACAAAGCCTTCTCGACCCTACAGTGGAGTTGCTGCATTTCATATCTAGCAACATTTGAAGAATTTCTGCATCACATTTTATGGTATATGGATCCTGAAGGAGATAGAGAACAGTGATGGGCCAAGTTACAAAGGCAAGGAGGGATGCTGTTACAGACAGTTTTATGCATATAGCACAACATTTTCAAATCGACTCTCTGGGTTATCAGAAGGGAATCCAGATTATTGAGGAAACATGAGATGGTCTCTAGGTTGTTACCTTCTGTAAAACACTAAATTAAATGCAAGTGCATACTGAAATATATGCAAGATGTACATTTGTTGGGGGCATGATCAGCCTGTGAAGATGGCAGATGCAGATTAGCCTAGTTCCGTGCCTCACCCACTCCTACGCCACCATCCGGCACTGCAGTCAGCTGCCAGTTCCTTTCCTCAATGGAGAGAACACCCATGAGGACCTGGGAGGCTGGTCGGATGGCCATTCTTCACAGCTGGCCACAGGGAACCGGAGGCAGCATGGCTCTCGCGATTGGGAGTGGCAGCTGGCGGGTCACAGATTGTTGTTGTTGGGTCATAATGCCTGGCCCCTGTATTCACCCATAGTTGCCTGAATACTGCCTGGTTCCTTCTTACGTGGACCATCCCTATGTAATTGTCTTCAGTTCTCCTGCTCTTGGGACCTCCGATGGAGAATCACTCTGCATTATTGAGATGCAGTGGCCTGGTAGGTACTAATGGGGCATCTTAAATCTGCCAAGAAGATGTCTACTGATTACGCTAAGTTTTACTCCTTGCCATTCTTGCTAAGGTCAGATCAGATCGTCTTTGTATAGCCTGTTAAAGTGTTTGAGGGGAGCAAGACAATTTCAAATCATACCTTCAAATTGGTCATGCTTGTGAAAGACCACAGACTCCGAATTTTAGTTTGTGAATTTATTAGAAGGCCAAAAATAACTGAATATAGACACACCTCAATATTAGAGTATACAGATACATAAAAATAAATGCATAGCCAAATCTACGCATATAATTAATTCGGCACAAAAGGCATAAAATAATGAACTCCAAAACCAGAACGCAACAAAGAATAGAAGCTGAGTCCAATTCTCTTTTCATTTGAGAGACGAAAAACATAAGTATCTTTCCGTACTCTACTATAGATGAGAGTCCTACCTAATTTCCCATTACCCTATCCCAAAAGTGTCAGCATGTGTTGACTTCCTAAGACGTACTCACGTTAAATGGGTTTGGTAGCTTAAAGCTATTGAGCTCGCTCTAAGATGCTCCTTCTTCTCGGAAAAGTTAGAAGTCTCTCTAATCTATTCCTGCACATCATACAAAAAGAAAATATTCAACCCACAATACGTCACTCAAAACATTTCCATTGGCATCATCATCCCATAACTTTCCTCAGAAGCTTCAGTTAATTGTTTTTTCTTTCAGTGGCCTTGGGTCTTAGATAGGCCAGACACGGAAGGCATCCTCCCTTCTCGCCTTTCAAACTTCTTCAAAGACATTCCGGTTATCTCCTTAAACTAACAATAACAAGGTTGAATTCCTGCACATGAATAAGGATGAGAACACACTATCTTCAAGCACAACAAAGATACATTTAATTATATTCCTTGAGCAACCAAGAAGGAACGAAACTAATAACAATTTTCAATTTGGTTTGGGCCTATAATGCAGACAAACTTAAACTAAGTGCGAATTTCATTGCATGAGTAATAATTAATCTGGCACACTACATTTACAGGAATTATATGTTTCTTCGATACATACATAGTCCTATTTAAATGTGTACACTACATTTCAATGCCGAAATAAACGATTTTTTAATAATCGTGAAACACTGCAAACAATAGAATATATGTGAGTGCGTTCAAACGATGAGTATAGCACCCATACAATTTAGAGAGCTGTAAGCGCTCTATCAGCTCCCCCCGCGTATGACTAGTGTGAATGCACCAATCTTTCCATCTCACAATTCTTCTCTTTCGAGAAAAGACTGACCTAAACAGAAGTTGTAGCTTGCCGTCCCTGTCTAAATCTTTCTAACCCCTTTAGATGCTGATAATGACTGTCCTGCAGTCGTTCCAATTGCTGCTCTAGTTTTTTCACAACATTTTCATTATGACGTGCTCTTTGCCATTTGTAAGCCTTGATGATTCCCAACAGTACTATTATACAAATGACAGCTATTATGATAGGTTCTAAGCTGTATCCATTATTTCTTATCCCAGGCTTCCAAACCAGCTCCCAACCTTTCCAAATCCTTTACCAATTTGTTCCCAAAGTCCCTCAGTAGCCAGATCACGTAGATCTTGATGAATCTCTAAAATTTTACTAATGTATTTCCTTATATCCCGACTATTGTCAGGAATATAATTACAGCACTGTTGAACTTTCAATAATTTACAGACTCCTTCATCTTTTGCTAATAAAATGTCTAATGCAAGACGATTTTGAAACCATCTCTCCATCAACAAGCAATAGAATTTGAGCAGTATTCACAGAGAGCTTATCTACTAACGTTGTCAACTTTCTAATTTTCACATAATTCAAAATCACACCCAAGCTAGGTACCATAGCACCAAACACATCTCCAACAATTTCTCCCGCATTTGCACCACGTTTTCCTCTGTGAGCTCTTTTTCCTTCCAAAGGCCATAAATCATCTACATGAAACATTTTTGGAAATACCACAGCCAAATAACATGTACCATACCAATTCTTAGGCAATTTTACATAAGTACTTTTTCCACACACAAAATACACATTTGGCACTATGGTTAATTTATCAAAAAACGCCTTTCTTATTGATTCCTCGATTAAGAAAATGTGTTCACAATCACTCTCTCCCACAAATATATTGTCATGATATGATATGTTGAAAGGTGTCTAATGCACAGTTTCCCTTTTTGCTGGAAATCTAAAGCTATTGGACCAGAACTCCCCTTTGCTTTGATATAATTCTTCCTGCGTCCATGGAATAACTTTTTGCTTTGGATCTGGTCTAAATAAAGTCTGCCTATGCCGATCTTCTATCTGATCTACAAACTTCTTCTCGATGTCAGATAACATACAGGTCAGATTGTGTCTAAGGCCATAAGATGTATCTAATGTAATAGTAGGTACAAAATACGTAGACATCCGCTATACCTCCTTATAGTAATCATACTTATTCATGTATTTGAGAACTGGAACTTCTGAGAGTACCACATTATAGTTAGAGAAATAGTACTCAAAACGTGCCTTACTATAAAACATGCTCAACAACACACTATGTGCCATACTTCAAGGGTAAATGATGGTATCGAATGCCTTCTTCTTATGATGCTGGCAAATGCATACACACATAGCAGTCTTTTGCTTCCATGGTATCAACATATTCATTCAACATACAAGCATATGCATTCAATGTGAAATCACCCTTTGACAAATCTACATGTAACATTCGGCTAGTTTCCCAGATCATATCTCTATCCTTTGCGGATGCACCCTCTTCTACATCTGAAACAGGAGTGGTAGATGTCACCTGTTCGCATTCTTTTTTCACCATCGTGAGACCCAACCAAAGACGTGACAATCACCACAGCTATGACAATAAGCAACACAACAATAAGGGCACTGATTATGGACTTCTGAACTTCCAGGCTCCATCTTGAATCACTGTAGGATTTCGTGAAGTGCAAACAGAGTGAATAAAGTCTCTTTTCTTCTTTCTTTGCCTCATCTTGTTATTAGAATGTCATTTTATTTGCTGTTTTCCATTCGATTATTGCAATTGTCAGTCCAATAATACTAACCTACTGAAGATATGTAGTCAGCCCTAGCCCTTAATGCTTCTTCTATTGAAAAGTCCCTAAAATAAATCTTCCACTTGGGCCTAGGTTATCTTCTTTATAAGGCTAATAAGTTCTTCTTTCACAGTTCAAGCTTCATCGTTAATGATATTTGATCCAAGCATAGTAAGAACAAGCTGAAGAATTTCTTAGCGGATCTCTCCCATTTCCTGTGCGGTGGACTGTTGACCAAAGGTAGGGAAAACAACCTGGTTAAGGATCAAAAATCGCAAACCACACAGCCTTGGTGGATCGGGGACTGTCAGAGTCAGGATTCCAAAAGCATCAACTCCGGGTACCAGTAATTGGATATCAATCGTTAGAGTGCTCCCTCCGTGACTCACAGTCCCTGTTCCCAGCCTCCCGGAGTTCTCCGGTTTCTGCACCTACGACCAGGTACGTCCACTCGGGAGATGTGTATTTTTGAGATAGTACTCTCTCTCTTCTCGATCGTCTTAGACCATCCAGTCTCTCTTCAGGTTCACTTTGATCAATTCAGATGTTTTAGGAATAGGAGCGAGTTTCTTCTCAGATGCAAGTCTTATGTCCAGCCTCTCTTTTCTTGCTGGCCACGTTTCTGCTTCAGCACCTGCTCTCCTCTCATCCTCTCGATCTGATCCTTCTTTACTAGATTGTTCACACTGATCTGGCTCAAAGTTCACTTTTGCAATTTCATCTATCTCGGAATCTGAACTCAACTCTGGAGCGGTTTGATCTCTTCTTTCCTTCTTCGTTCATTGACCTGCTTCACCAAGAGTTCTTACGACTTGACCTGTTCCGTCATTTACTATGGCATTTTTAGTTGCACTTCCCAATCTCCAGGGTTAAGGTCATGTAGCAGGTCTCTTGAGGTAGGTGCAGTTGCAGCCTCGACCTGATGGGACACAGAATTAACCACATCAGCTAGTCCCTTACAAGAAATCCAAAACCAGATCATCTGAGATGTTTATCAATGCTGTAGCTAGCACTGTAGGCAATCGCATAGCTCTTCCCATCAATATCTCATGGGAAGAAAGCCCTGTCCTCCTATCAGGAGTACTAAACAAACTCATCAATACCAATTTCAGCGCATCTGGCCACTTCAATGAAGTCGACGAACAAACCTTTGATACCCTCGTTTTGATCCTGCCATTTATCTACTTCACTAGACCAGAAGCCTCGGGCCTATCGCTACAGTGCAGTCTCTGATCAATTCTCAAAGCTGTATACAACAACTTCATTATTTCGCTATGGAAGTGCGTTCCTCTATCTGTTTCCACCTAGTTCAGAAATCCAAAGTGCGGAATCTGTTCCCTCAGCAGCAGCTTTGCCACGGTGAGACTGTCACATCGTCTAGTCGGATAGGCCTCAACCTAACGTGAAAAGATACACACCACTACTAAAACATATCTCAGCCTATTGCACCTTGGCATTTCAATAAAATCCAACTGTATCCTATTGAAAGGACCTCCTGATCTTCCAGTGTGACTCATCGCAACCAAGGTCCTTTTCCCCAAATTCATTTGTTGACACGTAACACATCTGTGACACATTGAAATCGTGGGTTAAACCAGGTTTGCCTAAACACTCTCACCATGGCATCTCTCCTAAGATGAACTGCTCCATGAATTTGCCTTGCCATTGGATTCAGTAAACAATTAGGTAACACTGCCCTTCCATAGGTTGACACCGAAATGCCATCTTCCCTTCTGTCACAGCCTACTCCAACCCATGATGCAGCTTCTTCCTCTGAGACCTCATCCTGCAGCCGCTTAACCTCATCCGAAGTATGAGCTGCAGCTAACATCATGCTGAGCTCGGACACTTCTGTGCTGTCTCCTACACATTCTCTATTGAAAACACAAGCATGTATAGCACAACAACGGGCTACTTCAGCAGCGTAGCAATTTCCTTTTGTAACAAAGTCCTCTCCCTTTCCATGAGCTGCACACTTTACAACTGCAATTTTCCTAGGTTTCTGCAAGGCCTCCAGTAACTGCTGCACATATTCTCCGTTACGGATTGGGGATTCTGAGGATGCCAAAAATCCCCTCTGTGACCATAACTGCCCAAAATCATGAAACACTCCAAACCCATATTGGCTGGCCGTATAGATAGTCACTCAGAATCCATGTGCGATGGTACAAGCACTTATCAGGGCAATAATCTCGTCCACCTGAGCTGAGTAGACTCTTTTCAAACAGGCAGCTTCCACCACCCCCAAAATAGTACATACAGCAAACGCTCCTCTCAAACACCCGTCATTCTCTCTTAGGCATGAACCATCAACTAAAAGGACCAAATCGGATTCAGGCAGTGGTTCATCAACAATGTCAGGTCTGGGTTTGGTAGATAGCTCAGTAACATCTAGTCAATCATGTTGTTCACAATCCTCTCCTTCCTCTTGTGGGAGCGGTAACAATGTAGCAGGATTCAAGCTGGTACAGCGTTTCAGAGTGACATTTTCAGAAGCCAATATAACTTGCTCATACCTTGTTAGTCTATTATTTGTTAAATACTGTGTCTTGGTTCTTGTCATTAAAAGATCTACTGAATGTGGCACATGAACAATAAGTGGATGACCCATCAATACGCTTTCGCATCTCTCAATGCTGACACCTGTTGCAGCAACGGATTTGAGACATCCGGGCAACGCAGAAGCTACTGGATCTAGTGTAGCTGAAAAGTAAGCCACTGGCCTATTGGCACCTCCATGTACCTGTACAGGGACTGCTAATGCGCAATCCACCTTCTCACAGCAGGAAAGCGAAAACGGTTTGTTGTAATCTGGCATTCCCAGAGTTGGAGTGCGACATAGGCTCTCTCTCAGTTCGTGGAAGGCTCTCAAACAATCGTCATCCCATGGTACCGGATCACTTATGTCCTTTCGAGTCAATTTCAATAGTGGCTTTGCTTGCAACGAAAAATTTGGGATCCACTGTCGACAATAGCTGACCATTCCCAAAAAGATGCAGATTTCTTTCTGTGTTTTTCGAGTTCCCATTTGCAGAATCGCCACTATGCGATCTGGGTGCACTCTTCGTTTTCCCTTTTCAATCCAATGACCTAGATACTGAACTTTAGTCTGACAATACTGAAGTTTATTTGGGGACACATTGTGTCCATTCTCTGCCAAATGATTCAGCAAAGCCACAGTATCAATCTTGCAAGCATCCTCAGTCTCAGAAGCGACCAAAAGGTCATCTATATACTGGACCAGAACTGGGGCATCACCAGTCCTTCAAGATTCTTTTTCAGACTCTGACTAAAAATGGAGGGACTTTCTGTATACCCCTGAGGGATACGACACCATGTTAACACACGTTTTTCCATCCTATATGCAAATAAATATTGACTCTCCCCGTGCAATGGTATAGAAAAAAATGCTTGATATGAATCTATGACTGTAAACCATTCACCTCACATGGATTCTGAAATAATATCACAGCTGGATTTGGTACCACAGGACAACATGGAATCACGATTTCATTAACCTTGTGTAAATCTTGCACTACTCTGTACTTGCCACTAGGCTTCTGCAGTCCCATAATAGGTGAAATACAGGGGCTTCCTCTTATCTCCCTGAGAATGCCTTGTGCAATCATAGTCTCGATCAAGGGTCTTATTCCAGCCACAGTTTCTGGAGTCAATTTATACTGCGACGTTCGTGGGTATTCAGCATTTGGTTTGACCTGTATCTTAACAGGTTCAACCCCTCGAAACAAACCTATCTCCTCTCTGGTGAAAGCCCACACTTTTGGAGAAACTGACTCTCTCAAATCATGTGGTACCTCCTCTTTCATGAGAACCACGAACATTTCCACACAAGAATTCATGCTGACCATTTTAAAATCTGCATCTTCATCATAGGTGTATAGCTCCACACCCCTCGGAGTACATGATATGTTACAATTTAGTTTACACAAAAGATCTCGTCCCATTAGACAGACTGGGCTTGAATCGCACCCTACAAATTGGTGTTTATCTCTAAACTGTCCTATTCTCACAGGTAATTCATCCGTTAATGGGTTAGTGATTCTCTGATTGGTAACTCCTACCACTTGAATCGATTGTCCTGATAGGGATAAACTTAGAACTACTTCTGTCCTTACTGTAGAGCCCACAGCTCCGGTGTCTGTAGATGTAGAGGTTGATAGTTATGCTGTTACCTTCTTGTCAAACGGTCCACTCTGATCTACCTCCAAGGTTGCACCCAAAGTGCATTCCTCCTGCACCCCCCTCTGACACTCATGAGAATCTTGAGTTTGGTCAAACCTGTTTTTTATTTCAAATTAGGGCATCTGATGGTACACCTGATTATTAATTGGTATTCTCTGAGGTTGAGGTATCGGCATTTGCGGCTCATAACCTCCTCCATGCATGGACCTAGGTCTAGTCACGATGTTCAATCCCTCGGACATTTGTTCCTCTTCCTCATATTGCATTTGATTCACTGGATTCAAACGATACTGGAGCTTCCAATGCCCAATTTTATGACAAGCAGTAACCCTCTTTTGATTTGCCACCCAATCACCTCCCGTACCTGCATCCATTCCTCTTCCTCTTCCCTATCCAGGTTGGGCTACCATATTTTGATTCATTTACCTGCCACTTCCTCTTCCTCGACCCACTGCAACTTCAGCCCCTTGCATCAGGTCAGTCCTTTCAGCATTCCTCAAATGCACCAACATCAACGTGTCCTTCATCTTCTTTTGTAACGACTCCACCTGATCACTACAGTATCTTGCATAACGTAGAATTTGATCCACCGACTTATTCTGCCAACATATTAAATGTTGCTGTATCATTAAACTAATATCAGATTTCTTTCAATCCCCACACAAACTTCGAGACAAACTGTCCCATTTCTTTCTGCTCAATAGTATCCAATCCACTATGCTGTGTAAAAGCCAATAAAAGTCTCTCATAATAGTCATGTATCGACTCCTTAGGCTCTTGAGTAGTACGATCGATTTTAAGCCAATCAACAGTTTGAGGAGCTATTTTGGATTGTAACCATGTAATCAAGTCAAGTCAAAATACTTTATTCGGCTTAATGAGTAAAGCCATAAAAGTTGCACAACATCATAATATAATTTTTAAAATACAATTCATATAATTAAAAAGTGATAATTGATTGAATAGAATACAGTAGGTTTAAAATATCTTCATCTCACACATGATTAGTGAGGATAAACAGGGCACAAGCGCACATTATACAAAATACAGGAGCAGTGACTATCAATTCTCCATACAGATTCTAGAACGCAAGGCAGACTTTAAAAAGCCTACTACAAATGGTATACAATCCGGTTTCAGCAATTGTAGGTAAAATAGGGAAGGACGGACCGGTATAAAATTCAGCTTCTTTAAAAGTGGGATTAAAAAATATCTGCGAGGAACAGTGTAAAAATTACAAAAAAACATGAAGTGCAGCAAATCCTGTGGAGACACTCCGTCGCAGCCACAGGATGCGAGCACCTGTCCCCTGCAGTTCTCCTTTGGGACAGCTAAAAGCAAATGAAAATAATCCAAACGGAACCTGACCAATAGAAACCGCTTGTATGTAGACAAAGGCCACAAAAGATACAGTTCCATAGAGGGAGTGGTTTTGAGCATCACATATTTACGAACACTGTGTTTTCCCAGTTCAATGTGATCTCTATCCAGCTTTTTAATTGTCATGAAAGTATTCTTGACATAACCCTCGTCCTCCATGGTAATAAAATCAGGTTTTAAAAATAAATCAGGCTGCCCCAACTCTTGAAAACAGCCCTTAATATATTTTAACCATGGAATTCGTAGCATGAAATCCAAATTTAAAATATCCCTTAGAATCTGATGGTTAAGGGCTAGATCATCATTCAACCAGCAATTAAGCCAGAGCAACAGAGGCTGATTGTCGGTGATATAAGGCAGCCCCACTTCTTCGTGGACCACCCAAAAATTGTTCTCCACCACCTGTAAGGCATCAGTCGTGGCATAGCCCCATAGTCCACTCCAATAACTCGCAATGGTGACGCTTTTCGACTGGTATAACTTCAACATTGCCGCCACTGCGCGCTTACCCATTTTGGTGGCAAAGTTGAAGATTGCCGTATTGACCCTTAAACCTCCCCCTTAGTCCGCTGGATAAGAGGCCCCCAATACAATTTATCGTCCAGCAAGACACCCAAATAAGAAAATGTCATTGTCAGGGGCACCTTTTCATTTCCCACTTTAAATGGATACTGCTTCTTCGAACGGATCCCGACCTGCATGATGTAAGATTTAGAATAGTTAATTGCTAGGTCGCGATCCTCCATAAAGCTCCGAAAGGTGTCAAGGAGGGTCTGCAAGCCCTTTGCTGTTCTAGCAATGAGGACAGCGTCGTCCGCATAAAGCAGGACGGGCAAACCCCGACGACCCACATGAGGGAAGTCAGCCCCTGTTTTTACCAGCGTCTTGTGTAGGTCATTTATATATAGATTAAATAAAAACGGGGCCAAAATGCATCCCTGCCATACACCCTTCTCGATGTTAAAGTCCCTAGAGACAAGGAGATCCTCGGCATATCTGATGTTAGCCTTGGTAACCCTATGCAGGTCCTCGAGGAATCCCACCAAGTTATCCTCCACCCCCATGGCCCTCATGGATTGCCACAATTTACCCCGATTGACACAGTCAAAAGCGGAGGATTTATCCATGAAGGCCATGTAGAGTGTACCCTGACGGGCGCTTGTATACTTCCTGAGGATCAAGTATAGATTAAGGCATTGGGTAAAGTGGAGTGCCCCGAGCGGAACCCATATTGAATGTCTGCAATTATCACATTCTACTCTGCCCAGGAGGGTAATCTTTTCAAATTTACCCCACCAACAACCTTGACCACAGAATCAAGGAGGGAGATCGGTCTATAGCACAAAGTGCTATTACGGTCCCCCTTCTTGAAAACCGGAACAATTGTTGAAATGCCCCAGGACTCCGGACAACCGACCCTGGCCGCCGCGTTGATCACATCCGCCAGGACCGGTACCCCAAAATGAGGATTAGATTTAAAAAGGTCTGGAGGGATACCCTCCGGTCCTGGGGCTTTATTACCAGATAGCCTTATGATGCCCAACTCCACCTCTTTCTGATCAAATATTATTGGGACAAACATATTGACCCTAGCTCTGGGTTGTTCAGGTACCATCATGCCCTTAAAAATAGTTGTAAAATGTGCCACCCATTCATCCTCAGTTATGTTTGTGCCCATTTCTCTATCCCTTGACTTCTCGAATAGGGGGCGGTTAATAATGCCCCAAAATCTAGAATTACTTGCTAGGGTACTAGGCTCCAGTAGTTCTCACCAGGTTTCCTCCTCCAATTCTTTCTTCCTACAAGCCATTGCCTGCTTATATATAAGACATTGGGCACTGATCAAAGGTTGGTCTCTTGGTATAGTTTTTAGGGCTTTCTTTAAGAGTCTTGCAGCCTTAGAACAGGAGGCGTCAAACCATCTAGGTTCAGAGGGCGATGGCCTGTGGGAAGGGGCATTTAACAAAATCCCTACCTTGTAGATAATACCATCAAAAGCGTTAAGGACTCCCCGAGGACAGGTGTCGGGAGACACACAGGATGCAATCTCGGATGCGCATTTAGCTTTCATCTCACTGTAAAATAAATCCGGGGCGACTTGTGACCACTTTATTTTATGCCTTCCATCTGTGGATCTCATCCTACCCGTCACCGGAACCCTGTCTTGGCTCGACAACACCCCCCCCCCCAGATGTGCACAGATGGGGTTATGATCCCTAAATGCACTGTCTAGAATTGCAAACATCTGTTAATTTACTCTGTAAACCAGCTGAGATCAAAATATGGTCAATAAAAGAGCCCTTATACCGACCTTTGAACGAGGGTACAAGCTGTTTACTAAACGGAGCAGAAAAAGCCATTAAGGGAAGCAAGTCAAAAAGGTTAAGCAAACTGCTAAGGGCATCCACCTGTACGGAGTGCTCGAAATGAAAGCCCAGCATCCTTGCACACCCCAGCTCTTTCATGCAGGTAGTTGCCGGGTAACCACAAGGGTGGATGTTAAAATCTCCCATTTCCATAAGGCTGTTTGAGACAGAACCACACATCTTCCTTAGAAGGGTGCTTAACTGGGCAATTTTACACTCCCCATGTAATCACTTGCTCATATTTCTTCATTACCCCAGTTGAAGGACCATGACTCACCTGTCTCTAGCTGGTTCTGCAACGGACCATTCAATTGCAACTTTACATGATGTCCACAAATCAGCTGGGACCACTATATCAAATAAAGTGTTAAAATCAATGCATAACACCTTCAAATCTTGACAAATCTGTCCAATTGTTTATACCACTCAGCAGGTTTCTCCCTCAGCCGAGGAAAATCATTAGTGAATGCTATCAAATCAACCCTGCTCCATGGCACATGTACATATCTCCCATTTTATACTTCTCTTAAAGGGAAATTTCCTACTTGTTCCATCCCTCCACCTGGAGGTGGAGTATCTCCTAGCACTTTCTTAGTACTTTTCTTTTTGGCTCACCTTTGTTCCCATTTATCTAATTCTCTCCATGGTCGCATCCCTATCACCAATACTCTAATTTGTGCCTTTAATCCTGTTGTTCGCTTTTCTTTCAAGTCTTCATCAGTATAGTTCAATCTGCAGCTTCCCTGCATAAATGTTGTCTTTGTTAAATCCACTGCATACCTTCGGGCCAACTGTATCAATGCTTCATGGGCTTGCCTTGCCTTTCTAGTAACATCCTTAGCTGCAAATAGTAACTCGCTTGGGTCATATGCTTCAATTCTGTCTAATGGCAGATTTCCTTCAATCACCTCATCTGTTTCTGCTTTTAATCTTACCACGTCTAACAATGGTGCCTTCATTGCGGCTTGCAAAATTCTCTGACCTCTGTCACTTCCTGATTCCTCCCTGTTACAGCTTTGTGTTCATCCGTATACCCCCACTTTCCTCCGTTCTCAGAACTGGGCGACTTTCTCTATCACAACTTCAACTTCTCCAATGGTAACCCTCACACAAATTATGTGGTTCAAACAGTACCCTGGGTGGTTCTCGCCTCATCCCATTTCATCTCTCTGTATCATTGACTCCCTCACCAGTGGAACCCACATTCTGAGGTCTGATCTAGAATTTGCCAACGCTCCTGTTCGTCTTGATTCCGACCCACTGTCCATTCTCGATGGATCAGCCATAGCTGGCAGTGGAGTACTAGCTTCCACTGGTATCTAAACCAGACCCGTTCCATTCATTATCAGACTCCCTCCTGATATAGTCTCTTCCCATTCTCCTGTTTGCTGTTGACTTCCACCTGTTCTCTCTCTGGGGTTATATATTGAAACCACAGGCCCAATAGTAACTGGTACTGTAAGTGCTTCTGGTAACCTCATGGTACATGCATTTTCTCCTGACTCTGTATCTGTACATCTTGGTCCTCTGGATCCTCCTGGAATTCTTACTCTTGAAATTCTCTGTTACTCCTGCTGTCTGATCCTCTGACCCTATTCGTTCCACCCTGAAGTTTCTTCTGGTTGCTGCATCCTCCCGGTCTCCAACCTAGAGTCATAAGGTGGAGGACATTCTGCTAACAATCTATCAAGAAAACTGTCATCTGTATCGCTTTCTTCCTCTGTCTTCCTCTTTTCTCCAGATGCTTCTTTTAACAACCGAAATGGGTACAATTGTTGTCTGTCTATGGTGTCTACTCTCCATCTTTTCAGCTGGGCATCCCACCTGGCATCTTGATATGCCTTTATTGCCTTCTTCATTCTTCCCTGAGAAGCTTCTCTTCTCTTCGCTCTTGCTGCTCTCATCCGTGCATCTAATGCTTCAAATTGTGTTGGTCTGGGCGGAAGTTTCGGAGAAGACATCACTCTCCTCTGCTGATACAGCACCTCCATACAAAATGGCCCATAGCGAGGGAAAGACAATTCTCCCTCTTTCTCTGTAATTTTATGTCAATTTGGAAGCCACACTATAGTATGGAGTCCTACATTTGTTGCCATAAAATGTGCCAGGGTATCCTATGGTGGAGCTTCTTCTCCCACCGAGTCACCATCCCTGTGTCGCCTCTACACAAATCTCACAATACCTTAAAACATCTCATTGTTAAAAACAATTATTTGTAGTCCAATTTTCACTGATCAACTTCGGTCGAGCATCCACCAATCCCAGCGCGGCGTTAGACCAACCTACCTATCTCAGCGCAGCACACTCTGATGTCTCTACTTCTTCTTTGCAGCGGCTCACCCTCCTTTACAATTTCACCATGTACTCTCACTCACACAGTCATACTAACAAGTAACTGTATAACCAAAAGTTATTAAAACAAGTAACTGCACCTAAGACATTCACAATAAAGATACATTTAATTATATTCCTTGAGCAACCAAGAAGGAACAAAACTAATAACAATTTTCAGTTTGGTTTGGGCCTATAATGCAGACAACTTAAACGAAGCACAAATTTCATTGCATGAGTAATAATTCATCCTGTACACTACATTTACAGGAATTATATATTTCTTCGATACATACAAAGTCCTACTTAAATGTGTAGACTACATTTCAACACGGGAATAAACGCATTTTAATAATCGTGAAAAACTGCAAACGATAGAATACAAGTGAGTGTGTTTAAACTATGAGTATAGTGCACCCATACAATTTAGAGTGCTGTAAGCGCTCTATCACTACCATAATGCACCGTTCTCAGGGGTCCTCCACTTTGAACCCTGCTCTGCACCTTGTCTCTCGTACCAGCAGCCACAACAGCCCTCTCTGACAAATTCGATCAGATCCTTGCAGTGGTTCATGACACATGAGCAATGAAAGAGGCAAAAATCGCTGCGATCTCCTTAATCATTAACCTTCTTTGTGATGATCGTCTATAAAATAGGGACAAGGTGGTGACTCATGAACAAGCTATACAGGATGAACATCATCAATGTGCTGACATGGCTATGCGATCCTGGAACTCATTGAGAGAATCAGGCTCTTGGAAGGCCTTGCTGAGGACGCTCAAAGCCGATCCAGCACAATAATCTCTAAATTATTAGCATGCCGGACGACACAAAAGGTTCCAATGCTACATTGTATATAGAACAGTAGCTCAGGTCTGAGGTTGCCCCTGTTGTCTGTATGTATGTGGTGGAATGTGAACACCGGGTTCCTGCTAGACAATCTGTCCCTGATGCCCCCTCATGCCAATTACCATTAAACTGATGAATTACCACAATCAGTCTCTTATCCTGAAGAAAGCTAGATACAGAAGTCCCATCACCGTCGGTCCCTCCAAGGTCTACATTTTTCTGGATTTCACCTTGGCGGCTATTAAAGAGAGACTTTCAAAGTTGTCTCTGAAATATGCGCTTTTGATTCCAGCTCACCAGAAAGTACTTGTGGAAAACCAGACTCTTTTCTTTGCTGTGCTGAAAGATGCATTGGCCTGGATAGATGAGAATTATGGCACCTCTTGTCTCTTTCCTAGTCAGAAAGTGGGGGGCACTGGCTGACGACAAAGTGAGTGCTGCTGGCGGTCTGGAAACCAATGCTGCTGCCCCGTGGAGGGACCTTCCTCGCAGGCCTAGATGAGGGAGGGCCAACAGGACACCATAGAGACTGCTGCTACACTATGCTTCTCACAAGAACATGATACTTGTCCAACTTCTGAGAAAGACTCTGAAGACATGAATTCCACCGAGACCTCCATCATCTTCATTTTTCTACATTCACTGGATGATCTGTTCAGGACTCCCCTGGAGATGTCCTTTTTAGAAGGGTGCCGCCCCCGCCTGATGAAGACAAACTCATTACCAGGTTTCTGGATCCCAATCTTCTGCTAGTAAGCCAAATTGTTACTCAGCACTGGAAGTATTTGGTACCCACTGTCTTGTTCGTGTTCAGCTTCAGGCAGTTAGAACTCATTTAGTCGGCGACATTGATCATGATGTTCTGGAAGTTGACTCTGGTAGTGGCGGTGTCTTCTGTGAGAGAAAGTACGAGTTAGGTGTCGTCAGTGTGTGAGATGATGTTGAGTTCGTGGGCACAGGGCGATGTTGGCCAGTTGAGTCATGTAAGTGTTGAAGAGGGTGGGGCTGAGGGAGGTACCTTGGGGGACTCCACTGATAATGTTCTTGATTCAAAGGTAAAAGGCAGTAGGAGGATTTTCTGTGTGTGACCTGTGAGGCAGGAGGTGATCCACTTAAGGGTATTTCATTTCCTCTGACGTCAATGTGGTGGAGTATGGTGATGAGGGTGTGATGAGAAATGGTGTAGAAGGCCACTGAGAGGTCGAGGAGGATCAAGGCTGCTCTCTCGCCACGGTCGAGGATTGATCTGATGTCGTTCGTTGCAGCTGTTAAGGTGGTCTTAGTGCTGTGGTTGGAGGGAAGCCGGACTGTGTGGTGTCGAGTAGGTTGAGTCCTTCCAGGTGGTCTGTCAGCCGGCAGTTGATGACTCTCTCCAGGACCTTGGCCGGGAAGGGGAGCAACAAGATGGGGGAGTAGTACTTTTTTTTTTTTGAAAGTATGTTTTTATTGCAGAATTACAGACAAAACATCGAGAGTATCAACCATCAGTCCCGTCCCCATACAAGACACCACATTGAACTTCAGTAGTACACAGCCCATCAGCCCACATCCCGGAGGCAGGGCGGCGTTAAGTCAGTGTGCAAGAGAAGTCTCCCCGCCTGGCACATAGGGACGGTAGGTCAACAACACAATCCTGGTTCCGCATTTTCTGTTCCCTCAACAACAACTCCCCCCCCCCCCAATGCCCCCTAGAGGTGCCGTACCCATCACTCTAACATAGTAGATCCACAGAGCCCAACCCGCTCCTACTGCCACAGGCCAACCCGCCCGGTGGATACTCTGCACCATCTACTCCTACGCTCTAACAGGGCAGTCTACGCACTCCTCTATCCCTCCCCCCCTCTAACTGCTGCTGGTGTGGGTGGCGATGATATGCGTTGGATATAACAGTGCGTCGTCAATACTGATCAAACGTTCGTGCTACCAGTTCCCTGGAACTCAGCCTCCGAGAGTCTTTCCTCTGTATCTACCGTTAAGCGGTCACTCAAAGCCTGCACAATCGTTTCCCAAGCTCTAGCCGCCTCTAAGCCCTTCTCTTTCCCCAGTTTCGTGGCCTGCCGCAGTCTCAATCAATACACTCTCGCACCTCGACCACTTCAACAACTCATTCGTCCATCGTCCCACAGCTGGGCCTTCTTTGGTTTTCCAACGCCAGGTGATCTCCCTCTGCGCTAACATGAGCCCCAAATCAATGAACTTGCTCGTGACTTTCGTTTTTGCCGTGTGGGGAAACCACAGCAGGAGGCAAGCCGCCATGTCAAAGTCCACTTCCCTATCCGTAACCGCATTCAGAAGGGCGCCCACCTCAGGCCAATACGTACCCAACTTTGGGCAACCCCACATCATGTGGTCCAGTTCAACCTCACTGGCCAGGCATCTCGGGCATGCCGCGTCTCGCACCTTAAAGTGCCGGTTGAGTTTACCCGGGGTCAGATATGCTCTATGCAAAAGGAAGAAATGTATTTGTTGGAACCTGGCATTCCTGCTACCTTTCCATGTCCGAGCCAGTATGTGGCCCCACTCAGTATCCGGAATAGGCTTGCCCACACTGTCCTCCCATGTAGCTTTCAGCGCCGTGAGTGGTTCCAGCCCTTCGTTCAACATTCGTGAGTGGAAACAGGTCACCGCCTTGATTGTACCCGCGGCCATCACCACATATTGGCAGGCCATGGTCGTGCTCGGCTCCACCAGTTCCCCCTTCCAGTGTTTCCGTATTGCCACAGTTACCGCAGCGTGCAGGAGAAAATCCCCATCCGGGAGACCAAACTGCTCCCGGAGCACCGCAAACGGGGCCAACACCCCCTCCACAAACAGATCTCCCACCACCTGTAGCCCCAGTTCTTCCCACACCGCCAGCGGAGACCAATCACCCCCATGCGGTAGAGCCGTCAGCATCCCAATGGGAATCTCCGGGGCATACGGCCGCGCCGCTCGCGCCCGCCTCAGGCTCCTATTCCAACAGAGTCGGAGGGTTTTTTCCTCTAAGGTAAGCCCCCGCAATGCCAACCGCTGCTGCATAACAATGTAGGAGAGGACGTGTCTCTGGATACCCATCCCCCGGATCCGGTCAGGACCCCTAAACTCCCTAGCCACATTCTGCGTCAGAATCTGGAGCTGGGCTGCCAGATAGTATAATTCAAAATCCGGCACTGCCAGCCCCCCCTCAAGTTTGGGCCGAGTCATGGTGTGCAACGCCACCCTGCGTCTACCCTGTCCCCATAGGAACTCAATAATCATTGATCGCAGCTCCTGAAAAACCCGCTGCGGGATCCAGATAGGCAAGGTCCTGAAATAATACAACAGTCGAGGGAGTGCCACCATTTTCAACAGTGCCACCCGTCCCTGCACCGACAAAGGTAGAGTAGCCCAGAAGGACATGCAGCCGCGCAATCCTCTGATACACCGCCCCACATTCCCCTCCAGTAGGCTCTCCGCATCATGGTAGATCCGGACTCCCAGGTACGTAAAGCACCTGTCCTCCCATACCACGTTCGCCGCAAGAGTAGGGCGCTGAGCTTCCGCTCTCAGTGGGAAAACACAGGTCTTACCCCAATTCACTTTGAGCCCCGATAATTCCCCAAAGGAAGAGAGCAGTCTCGTGGCTCCCCGCAAGGCCATCTCCGTGTCCTCCAAGTAAAACAACAGGTCGTCGGCATATAATGAAATGTGGTGAGTACTCTCGCCGCAGCGGATTCCAAGAAAGGATTCCCCCGTCCAGGCCTGTGCCGCCAGCGGTTCCATCGCAAGGGCGAACAGAAGGGGAGAGAGCGAACAGCCCTATCTAGTTCCTCTACGCACCGGGTAAGCTGATGATATAAGCGGCCCCACTCGCACCCTGGCCGTGGCCGACGAATATAGTATCTTCGTCCAGCTCACAAACCCCTCACCGAGTCCGAACCTCTCCAGCACCGCATCCAGGTAACACCACTCAAGGCTGTCAAAGGCTTTCTCGATATCCACCGACAGAACCGCCGACGCGCCGTCCGAGCCCGAGGCATCCTGCAGTACACCGATCAGCCTGCGCGTGTTAATGGCTGTGTTCCTAGTAGGGATAAACCCCGCCTGGTCACCGTGCACCAACATGGTCATATGCGGGAGCAGTCGGGTAGCCAATATACGACTCAAGATTTTGTAGTCTACCGTCAGCATGGACAGTGGCCTGTAGGACGTCACCTCCACTGCATCCTTACCCGGTTTCAGAAGCGGGATTACCAGCGCCTCTCTCATGGAAACGGGGAGGCGCCCCAGTGTCATCGCCTCTGAGTACACCGCCAACAATCTGGGCGCCAGTACATCCGCGTATTTTGCATAAAACTCAACAGGCAGCCCATCAACCCCCGGTGTCTTGTTCCTGGCCATCTGTTTAATAGCCCCACGGATTTCCAGTAGAGTAATCGGACCCCCCAGATCCTTTGCCGGCTCCTCGTCTAGCACTGGGAGCTGTATTTCGTGTAAATAATCACTGATATCCGAGGGACCCGCCTCCAACCGAGTATCATACAGGCCCGTGTAATACAGCTGAAAACGCTGTAAAACAGCCTCTGGTGAATGGACCACCTCCCCCGTTTCGGTTCTGATGCACAGAATCGGGCCACTCCTCGGCACTGGGTCAGCAATCTTTGCCAACAAAGTGCCCACCTTGTCCCGCTCCGCATGGACCTTTATGAGGTATAGCTTATAATCATAACATCTCAACCTTTCCGTCTCCCTTGCCACCACTTCCTTCGCTTCCAGCAGTCGTTCCTGCAAATCCGGTCGTTCCGGCCTAACCCTCTCAATGTCTCTCAACACACATTCCGCTTTCCCCAAATCCGCCAGAACGGACGTCCGTACATTCGAGAAGCTGCCCATGCACACACCTCGCACCACCACCTTCATTGCATCCCATTCCAGCGATCTCGTTGCAGTCGAGCCCTCATTCTCATCAAAATACAGCGTTAAGCCCTGGCTAATCGTTTCACCAAACACCTGGTCCTCTAAAGTGTCCGGCCGTAACCTCCAGGTAGGGATCTCAGATCTTGCCCTCTGCCATCTGATCGCCACCAACAAAGGGTTATGGTCCGAGATGGTCCTAGCAAGATACTCAGTATGGGTCACCATGGTCGCCATATGGGCGTCACACAATACAGAATCAATTCTGACATGTAGATCGTGCAGCGCCGAATGAAAGGAATAATCCCTATCAGTAGGATGCTGCCTCCTCCACACATCCAGCAATCCCCACCTGTCCTGCTAGTCTCTTCTACGTTCCGACAGCTTACGCACCGGGGATTCCGCTAGCGGCGGGTGGGACCTATCCCACACTATATCTGTGATAGAGTTAAAGTCCCCCCCCAGGATAGTGGGACACGTCAGATATTGGGCTAAGGAGCCCGATAGGACATCAAAATAACGGGCCTGGTCAACATTAGGGGCATAAACACTACATAACACCACCTCAGAACCATGCAGCCGCCCTCTCACTGCTACATATCGACCACCGGGATCCACCACCCGATCCGTGACCTGGAATGGGACCCCCGCCCTGACCCATATCAGCACCCCCCTCGCAAACGCCGAATAAGAGGTTCCAAACACTTGGCCCCGCCACCTTTTCTGCAATGCATCACATTCAAGTTTGGTTAAGTGAGTTTCCTGTAACATGGCAATTTGAACACCCCGCCTCACTAAATAAGCATGCACCTTATATCTCTTAGACATTGTTCTGAGACCCCGAACATTCCATGTTAAGCACTTCACATCAGGTAATGACCCCATCGCTGCTGTCTCTCCTCCCCTCCGCCTGCATCAACCAACCCATCACATCATTGCAGCCACACCCACCCCCCCCAACACCCCAAAAAACTACCCCAACCCCACTCCCCAGGACAGGACCTAACAACGGCGCTTCAGCCTCCATCCAAACCCACAACAATACACACAGTTCACTAACCTGTGGCAGCCGCCACAGGAGCCGTAAGGGCAATAGGGGGGTAACTCAACACCAACCCGCGGCAGGTCAACCCATACCCCACGCCCAAGATCCCATGTGAAAATTACAACAGAGTACCTGCTAAACGCTGGCCAACGGGATAAATGTTCACCACTGTAGAGCCTCCACCGCACCCCCACATTTACACATTAAACAGCCCATCCGCCGTTTGCGGCGTGACCGACGGTCCCACAGAGCTGTCCGCCTCGGAAAGTTCTCCACCCGATTTGCGGCCTCCGCTTTCCGATTCCGAGTCCTCCTCCAACTCCCTGAGCAGCGAGCCCGTGATCGTCGAAGTGGCAGCCAACGCTCCTCTCCGTTCCGCTGCCAGCGCTTCCTCCTTCATCGCCTGCTTTAGCCTGTCGCGTTTGCGGATCCTCTGAGACTTACGGATCTGCGTCGGCCTCTTCTTCTCCTCCCCATCCTTGTGTTGGCGGTCAGTTCCCATCCTATACCTTTCTAGCCATGACCAGGCCTCATCAGGGGTGTGGAAAAAGTGAGTCTGTCCATCCAGTATCACTCTCAGCCGGGCCGGAAAGAGCAAGGAATATTGAATACCCTCCTCTCTAAGCTCTTTCTTGACCGCAAGGAAGGTCGCTCTATTCCGCTGAACTTCCTGGGTGTAATCCGGGAAAATAGTCACTCGGCTATTGTCCACCTGGAAAGGTCCCGCCGATCTCGCCCTCTGTATCAACAGGTCCCTGTCCCTGAAATGCAGGAGCCTGGCTACCATCGGTCGGGGGGGGCGGCCCTGCATGGGAGGACGAGATGGGACCCTATGCGCCCTCTCAACGGAAAAGAACGGGGACAAGCCTTCAGGAGCAACCGTGGATCTGAACCAGTCCTCCATGTACCGCACAGCATCCTCCCCTTCAATTTTTTCCGGCAGGCCCACCACCCTAACGTTGTTCCGGCGGTTGCGACCTTCGGAGTCCTCCGCTCTCTTCTCCAGCGTCGCCAGTCGGGCCAGGATACCAGAAAGTTTATGTTCCGCGGTGACCACCGCAGGTTTAAGCTCCTGAAGAAGCGACTCATTGTCTTTCACCCTATCAGACAGTTTGGCGTGATCCGCCCTCAGGAGCCCCAGCCCCGTAGCCACCTGCCCTATGTCCTGGTGCAGTGACTCTTTGGTCGCCGAAATCGCCTCCAATATGCCATCCAGGCGAGCATTCAGCCTGCGTTCCTGCGCCGAGGTATCCGGGCATTCTTGTCGGGCGTCAACCCCTCCCGGCCCAGCTGTCGCGCTCTGGCTCCTTCCAGCCGCCATATTGCCATCCACGTCCGCCATCTGAGAGAGCCCCGAAACGTTCGACACAGCACTGGAGGGTGAACTGTACCGCTGCAGCCCCCAATCCGCTGGCCCGACTATCGCCCTATGTTAGCACCGCTCCTGTGTCTGGTGCAGGCGCGCTGCACTCCACCGAGGGACGTCCTGCTCAAGGAAGCACCACCGATGACAAAGAAGGAGCAGTGTCCATGTGTGTCCCCAGGAGCAGCAGAGCCCCGCGCCTCCCGCAGGTCCCAGCTATACTGTAGCACGGGGCCGCATCCCACTGCGCCCGTGTGGTAGCGAGCGGCTCTCCGCCACTCGGTATCCCGTTGCCGGCCCTCTTCGGAGGCTCAAAAGTGGGGAAAAGGAGCGGGCCCTCGAGCTCTCCACCTCCGCAGACCCCTTAACGCAGCCCTCCGGGTCAGGCCCTGTGATAGCCCCCAGCGTCCTGAGCCAACGGCCTCCGTCGTCCTCTCTGGGCGTGCAGCTGATCCCTATGGAGAGCCGCCCCACTGCGTGCACGCAGCTCCTCCTGCCACCTCCCAGTCCCCGCCGAAGGTCGGGCGCAGCCCGGGGCCCGGGGCCTCCCTCCAAGCAGCTGCTCCACCACTGCACAGGGGTCCACTGCAGCACGCCGGCACCCGGCAGCCTCTGGGACGACCGCCCCCTCCTCCTCTCTGCAATCGCCAGCTATGGCCCGACCTCTAAGGGCAGCCCGCTTCTTAGATCTGCACAGCAGTGGGGGAAGGGCCACCAGCCCTCCCGCCGTCGACCCGGCGAGCGCTCCCCTCAGCGCGGATGTCGCCGGCCCCTCTTGTGCTGGCAGGTCGCCGTCCCGCTGGGCGTCCGCCGGCAGCCGCCTCTCCCACACCACTGTCAGGCAGCTTCGCCGACCTCCGGTCACCTCAGCCTCGGGGCCGCCGCCGCCATCTTAGGCGCTGGATCGCGACCCCGCAGGAGCGCCGCACAGGCTTTCCCCGTCGCCGCCGGACCTCCGCCTTTCCCGCCACGTCCTCCTCTGGGTGTCGGGTGCGGGGGGCGAACTCTCCGGCCGTTGCACCAGCTCCGGTGCAGGGATTTGCAGGATAAATACGGGATCCTGGAAGGAGCTCCGGGCTCACGCCGCCATCAGAGTCGGCGCCCAAGCCACGCCCCCATGGGGGAGTAGTACTTGAACTCGTTGGGGTCGGCAGAGGGTTTCTTCAGGAGGGGTTTCACCTATGCATGTTTTCAAGCATCATCGAAGGTGTCTGTGGTGATGGATGAGTTGAGGATGTCAGTGAGGGCACTGCTGATTTCCTTCTGTCCCAGGTTGAAGGCATGGTGGGGGCAGGGGTCTGTCGATGCTCCCAAGTGACTGGGGTCATATTGCAGTGATGATTGGCATTGGCATGGTGAGAGGTGTCCATTCAGGGAGGAGGAAGTGGGAGTTGCTGGTGTGTGTCAAGAGGTTGCTAAATCAGTTGGCTGTGGGTCCAAGTTGCTGTATATTTCTGCTATCTTGCTGTGTAGGGAGTCTGCCAGGCAAGCAAATTCTCTGACAATGCTGAAGAGTTCATTTGTGTGACTGGCAGTGCCACGCTAGACTGCAAAGTCAATCCACCGCTAGTGGAGCAGCGCAATTTGGACTACACCCTTACACATCACAGAAATACAATTATACACATGCATTTGCCATTAAATACACAGTGGGGCATATTACCTAGAAGTGCGTTAATGAACGCACATCGCACATCTACATATCGCCGGCTATCGCCGGATTTTTTCGCCGTGATAGCGCGCAATTATCAATGCGCATCACGTAGGCGAAATGAAATCCGGCGATAGTCGGCGATATGGCACATTAGCGCATGAAAACAAACGTTGTTTTCATGCGCTAATGTGTGCATTGATAATATGGGGGGTGGATTCAGCTTGATGATCCACACCCCCATGTTAACAATGCCTTACACCTGGTCAGAGCAGGCGTTGGGAGACCTGCGATAAACGAGTTTATCGCAGGTCTGCATCCCAACGGCTGCATTGGTAATAGGGTGTTCCCACCTCCAACCACATTTTACATGCGGTTGGACGTGGGAACGCCCACTTTGCATGTCATTAGCGATGTTTGTCGCCGACATGCAAAGTGGGCTTGAGCCAGGCATTAGAATGCCCTTGTGGATAGGGCTCTAGAAGTATCGCCGCTTTCTCGGCACAATTTGCCGAAAAAGCGGCGATACTTCCCCTTGCTAATATGCCCCAGTGTGCTTTAATTCATTAATGTGTGTCAGGCATTTAAATGCATTAATGCATTAATGAAATGTATTCACTGTAGATACTAGAGATTTATACATGTGTGCACTAATGTTCAGTTGAAACATGAATACATGCATTCTTTTTTCATGTTTCACTCATACACTACGAGTTCTAGTTGCATTTCTTTTAAAAGGTATATGTGCATATGTAAACATGTACTCCTTTATTCACGTTCTACATTTCTTTTCAAAGCTAAATGTCCACACGTATAACAATGTATTTTCTTTCTTTGCAGGTTTATTATCAGGATTCACGTTAGCTAGAGACAGGCTCATTGTGTGTATTAGGCTGCTGATAGAGAGCCCTGAAGGGAAAGACTTGACAGTGAATGTGGTAGAATTCATCATGTGCCAGGACGGAGAGATGTTCAAGGTTCCGATTCACAGTATCAGTTCGATGTTGCAGATGCACTCGATTAATGATTTGATTGACTCTTGGGGGCTTGAAAAGAGATACGATGTTTTCAAAATCTCCAGTTACTTTTAAATTGGGGTTCTCATAGTTAGAGTAACAGCAGATTCCCTTTAGATTTTTAGAGGCACAGACCTCTTTGCTTGCCTTGCAAGTGTGAAGATTTATGCTAAACACTAAGGACTAGATGTACAACGATCATTCCGAATAGCAATTTCCTAATTACGATTTTTTGAAAATAACAATTAGGAAATCGCTATTCTCATAGTATAATAAAAATTGGTGGCTGGCATGTAAGAAGGGTGGGGGTTGAGGGGCACAAAAATAAAAGTACAAAGCAAGGACAAAAAATAATCCCACTTACCTTCCTGACGTGACGTCCTCCTTCTCGATTGGGTCCTCTCCAGGCAGGCTCCAGGAAACTGCAGTAACCAATCCTGGCGCTGCTCGCATGCTGCAGGAGAGCAGTGCCAGGTTTGGAGGGAGTGGCCTCTCTCACAACTCCCGAGGACATTGGAGCCCTATGCTGTCTCTGTGAATGTCTGGCTGGCCGTTGCAAGATGGCTGGCCAAAAAGACATGCACATTTTAAACCTAACTGCCCTGCCTATCAGTGCTTTCTACTGCTGCCTGACTGACAGCAGCATAAAGCTCTGCCTCCCATCCTGATGCTCAGCTCGGGATGGGGTTTTGAAAAATAAAATGGTAATAACTGAACTTTTATTACCATTTTATTTTTCCATCTGGGGGCAATTATTTAGTGGGGCGACACTCCTCCGTCTTAATGGAGGAGCTGCCCTGACTATGAAAGTCTTTTGAGTTTTATTAGTGATTCATAGTGGGTCGCAAATAAACCTAGCTCATGAATATTAATAAGGTAGGTCGCAGTTTGTGTCTCAGTGCAATTGGATGTCATCACAGGGATGGCAGCCTGCTGGGGTCAGCAGATCACCATGTCTGTGATAGCTTTTTAATAAAGCAAACTTTTTATTTTTTAACGCAGACTTTAAGAAAACAGGATGCGTTTAAAAAGAAATAAATTAAACTTTGACAAGTATTAAGAGTAGGCAGTGGTCTGTGGTACCACTGCCTGGTCTCAAAAAATATTTTGCCAACTATTCTCAAAGGGGAAGGGGTTTCTTGGGGATCTCTTCCCATTTGCGAATGTTTTACCACCATTTTTCAAATGGCAGTACATAGCAAATGTTTTGCGACCACATTTTAGTGACAAAACAACCGTACATGCTTTTCAATTCAGAAGGGATGCCCTCAACTGTCCGCCCAGTGCTTAACATTACTTGGCTTTCCTGGTCACTCTCATTTGTCTATTTCCTATTTGTGTCCCAGCTTGTTAATCTTGTTTGTCCCTCCCACGGAGCACTGCCTCTTTACAATTTCTTTGATCAGCTGGCATCTTTGCTTCCACTGCTTGCTTTTCAAGCACTGTTTTTTGCT
The DNA here is from genome assembly GCF_964261635.1 of Lissotriton helveticus. Lineage (NCBI taxonomy): Eukaryota > Metazoa > Chordata > Amphibia > Caudata > Salamandridae > Lissotriton > Lissotriton helveticus. Next base: position 310,784,524 of record NC_136061.1, read on the forward strand.
TTTGTGTGTTTTACAGCGGCCATCTCCCTTATGTACATCACTCCCCCTGCATTCCATGTTGCTCTGTGTTGGCTGACTGCTTCTCCCCGACCTTCTCCCTCTTGTCCTCACCCATGCACTTCTCCCCATTGCTTCCCCCATTCACGCCCTCTGTGTCTTTCCCTCAACCCAGTGTTGCATCCCCTCCTGTCCTCCCACTCGGTTGCTTATTTGTCCCCTTCCCTGCTTCTTGAGCATTCCTCTCCCACGTACCACTCACTTGCACATTACCTCCATGTGCTCCAGCTGCAGGTGGATCTGCAGGTTCTGCTCCATTTCTGGTGTACCACCGGCTGTACTCCCAGCCCCTTTGGCTGACATGGAAAACATGTAAACAAATCCTTCTCCGGTGAGTCCTGGCTCTCTTTCTCCTTCTCTTGTGGTTCAATGATCTGAGGAAATAGATGTAGAGGAGGCACAGCAGTTGGAGCACCTGCCTCAACTCTGTCCCCAAGGTGGCTAATTTGGTATTTCAACGTTTCCTGAATACCTTTGATACTTCGGATTTGGGATTAATGGTTACATTTGTGTGCCTCCCCATCCTATTCTATGAAGAGTAGCCATTGCTCAGAATCTGTTCTATTTTTAGGATCTTTGGCCTCATTTACAATATATTGAAGAATGGCAGTGCAGCAACCCTTCCTGCTGTACTGCTATGCGTCAAAAGAAAAGGGCAGGAATGTGCTGTATCTACAAGATATGGCGCATTTCTGACCTTTTCCACTGCACTGGCACACAATGGGCTTCCATGCTCTAATCCAGGCACTCTTGCACCATGGTGCAAGGTGTCTACATTGTAGGGGTGATTGTTTTTGTGCAGAATGGGACACCTCCCTGCACAAAAACAGTTACAAGAGGTTTATCCTCTTACTATGTGCGCTTCAGAATGAGGCACACATAAAAAAAGGAATTAAGAGAAGAAATAAGGTATTTCTCCTACTTGTGCCTCCCTACGCCTCCCCTGGGGAGGCGTTGGCATCTGACGCATCCCCAGGTTTTCAAAACCTTGTAAATATGGGAATGCTCAGGTTCCATGTATGTTGCATTGGAACCCCCACAGCAACACCCATGGAATGCCCCTTACACGCAGAGTAATGCATGACAGGAGTCCATATGTACAAGGCCATGAAAAGCCACGCAGGGTGGCTTTTCGTGGTCTTGTAAATATGAGCAGGCACACGGCGCCACTGGTGCATTGAAAGAAGTGATGCACCAGTGGGACAATGGGCTTGTAAATAGGCCCCTTTCTGTTTTGGCTGCAACTTAGCTCATCTTTCTATGCCTAAAGTACCATGTTGTGTGACAGACTTTTTCCCATCCTTATTAGTGAGTCCCACCAACTCATAAATATTTCTATACTTGTTTACCATGTTGTTGGTACACAGTATGGGCAGGAGTCCCTTTCAGTGAGGGCTCGCTAAGTGTAGCTTGTCTGGTCCCCATTACCATTTCTTCTGACTCACTCATACTCAGGTACCAGGGAAAAAGGCACTACAGACCTTGTGCAACCCATGGAGGGAGGCTGGGAAGGAAAGGGGAAATGGGATAGGTTTTACCTTCAGTTATGTTTATTCTAGCTGATCTTGTTACGGGAGGGAAGGGAGATATTGTGCACTCAAAGATCTCCTTGCATATGACAAACCTTCAGTCAACACCAGAAGTGGCTTTTGAAGGGGTCAGGCAGCTAGAGAGCTGGTCTCCTTTACTCACATGTTCGTCCTTCAAGGGTTTGCACTCTGGGTCATGGAGATTCTGCTTATCTTCCTCTTTGCCACAATATATCTAAGGCTCACTCTATACCATGGGTTCACGCTCAGACTCATTTTCTATTATGTGGACCCCACCAAGCCCTACTTTCCCAACCATTTTCCTTTATTTTCTCCCATGGTCTCCTATCCATTTAACATTTGTGTGCACTCTCTTTGATAACACGTTAGCCGCAAGTCAGTACCAGCCATGCAAATAAGCAACAAACAAATGGCAAGCTCAGTTAGATTTTACCTAAGTTTTGGTTTGATCTGTGCTCATACTTTAAGGCAATTCATCAGGTGCAGCACTTGGCCGTTCTCCACCCCAGATCACCTGGCGAAACTTCTCCCTTACCTTTGGCACCTGCAATCATCGTGTGGCGCATAATTTAGCACTTCCGCACATTTTTTTCCTCTGTGGAGGTATTTCACAGCCAACGCATCATCTGTTACAAATAAAACACAATGTGGCATATTAGCAAGAACCTCGATAAAATTATCGCCGTTTTAGCGGCAGGAAACTGCTGCTAAAACGGCGATAATGGGCTTGCTAATATGCGTTATAGAATTCCAATAGAGGCCCAGGTTAGATGTTCTGCACATCTTACCTGGGCTTCTATTGGAATTCTATAACGCATATTAGCAAGCCCATTATCGCCGTTTTAGCGGCGGTTTCCTGCCTATAAAACTTCAATTTTATCGTGGTTCTTGCTAATATGCCACAGTATGTTGGAAAGTCTAAAGTCCAGCTGGCATGTAATGCAAAATAGCAAGCAGCACAGGAAAAGAAAAAAAGATCATTGTTATTTCAACTGACCAAGGCTCTCGCTAGAAAAGGTGAATTGCAGCTTAAGTCTAAAATACATAACATTTTAGAAGTGTATATATTCGCTTTTTCTCAGTAAAAGTCAATGGAGCCTAACCATGTGACATCAACTTATAATTTTCAGCAAAAAAAGTTACCTAACAAGCAGGTGGCGGGATCTTCCCCACAGGAAGCACAGAATGTCCACGAGAAGACACACACCGTGAGAGTACTGCTAAAACCTCCTGCTATGTCATGAGAGTAGAGTAGTCAAGGGTGACAAAGATTGTCAACAGATCATGCAAGATCAGAAGTTGCCTCATACTTTTGTAGTGCTGGTAAGAAATTTCTCCAGACATTGGTTAGAGCGTTTTTTGTAAATCTCAGCGGCCAAAAAACGGATTACTAATGGAGGGGCATATCAGCAAGGCCAGGCGATAATTATCGCTAAGCGCACTTAGCACTAGGATAATTATCACCTGCTAACGCTGGTTCCTATCGCGGAGATAGTGTGCTTACAGCAACGCATATCTCCAATGCGATAGGAATCCAGGCGTCAGCTGGTAACCGTGTGATTATCGCTGGAAATCCAGCGATAATCACACTGCAACCAGCGAAACCTTGCTGATAGGGCATGGTGATCTTAGCCATGTGATCCACCTCCCATTGGATTACATGGCTAAGTCTGAAAATTAACAGACATAAAAAAGCAGCGTTAACCGTGGTAAGTGCAGCTTTTTTTGTTTCTAACAGGGTTAGCGTGAAGCTTGATAATAGGAGAAATGTCGCTTTGCGACATTTCTCCTATTATTTTGCTCTTGAGCGCCCACTTTGCATCTCATTAGAGATGCAAAGGGAAGCATAGTGGAAAAGGGTGCTAACATGGGAATTTGCATGTTAGCAACCTGTTGTTGATAGGGAGATATTTTTTGTCTCCGCTTCTTTGGCTTTTAAAGCCAAAAAAGCGAAGATAAAGCCCTTGATAATATGCCCCGAAGTGGCCTGTAGGTATTCATGCCACTGTCCAGCAACCATTTTTTCTAAAATAGTAAATAGAATTGTGATTGTTGATACTGGGCAAGAGTTGGATGGCAGTTAATCTAGATTTGGTTTTTGAGTTCATTTTGTAATATCAGGCACATACCTCAAAAACAAAGTGTCATTACTTACAATGTTCATATTTGCAAGCGCATGGAGCCCTCCTTCAATTTCCTAGATTGAGGATTGTGCTTTCAAAGAAATTAACAATACATGAGTGACCCAAACTGGTTTACTACAGTTTAAACTCCATATTGTGCTGCTTCCTTCTCTCATGACATTTGGCAGAGTCCTGCAATAGAATTGTGATTGAGTAAAGCCCAACCTCTATTCCAAGGAATCACCTCACATTTGTCTGCCAGATACTTAACCCTTTCAATCTGAAATTATTCATTTTAGAGGGTGAGCCTGGGATTATTTTCTATCAATAAGCACTTTTTCAAATGCACTGTTTCCTGCGATTTGTTCCCTCACTTCCGTTGTATGACCTTACCTGGTTCAAGGCCTCCGATTTTGGGCCATATTATCAAGAACGGCGATAACATTATTGCTGCATAAGCGGCCGGAAACTGCCGCTAAATCGACAATAAGGCGCTTGATAATTTGCCCTAGACAATTCCAATAGGAGCCCAGATTCTTGTTCTAAGGACCACAAACCTGGGCTTCTATTGGAAATCTCTAGGGCATATTATCAAGCCCCTTATCGCCGCTTTAGCAGCAGTTACTTGCCGCAAAAGCGGTGATGAAGTTATCAAGGTTCTTGATAATATGGCCCTTTGTTTCTTGTTGTAAAATGGCAGCTTACCTTTTAGTCTTTGCCGGTGGTCTTCATTGACAAGACTGTGGTCAGGAGGTTCTGCTGCTTCGCTGGTGGAACTTTTCCTGCACAGGAGCAGACAAGCACATTTCTTACGAGATAATTGCACTTATCTACCTTTCATTACTGATGACTTTGAACAGTTTCTGTGCTCTCTGTTCTGTCCTGGATTCCTTTTCAGAAGAACTGAGGAATGCTACAACATGCTCTAGATGGACAGGCTGAACTGCACGAGTTGATCAGGCTGTGAAAACCTTAATTTAATGGAAAAAATGGCAAATTACAACCTCTGTCATGTAAAATAAGTCAAGTAGGAATCAATCCCACAGTTGTCACGTTACAGTGATGCACAGTGACGATCTTTTGCACATTCCACTTGTTTCCATAATATGTGTTCATTGTTGTTAGACATAATCTCAGAGGACTCCTACTAGATGTGTGTCACCAACCTGAGACTGAAAGATTGACCATGAACGTCCCCAATCTCTCACTCTTACAAGGGTCAAACACTATTATTGGTCAAAGGGTTGGTAACTCCAGGATCTTAGATTCCATGATCCCTTTCTCATCCTTCTCTAAGGACACAATGGAGATGTGTGTTCGGACTTACACAGACAGTGCAGTCAGAGTTTGATTTAGCTGACTTAGCTGCGTGTATGTTGGTGTATTTTTCCAGGTTTGTTTGCTCTGGTGCCAGCACCTGACCAGTGAATACTTTTTTTTCCCAGGCTTGTGTGCAAATGTTTATCCTCTTTCAAAGAGGTACAACGGTATCCTATTACTTCTTTTGACGGATTTCTTCCTATCGGACTGAGGGGCATATTATCAAGGGATTTATCTCCGCTTTTTTGGCTTCAAAAGCCAAGAAAGCGGAGATAAAATTATCTCCCTATCAGCAACAGGGTGCTAACACGCAAATTCGCATGTTAGCACCCTTTTTCTCTACGCTTCCCCTTGCATCTCTAATGAGATGCAAAGGGGGCGTTCCAGAGAAAAATAATAGGTGAAATGTTGTTAAGCGACATTTCTCCTATTATCAAGGATTTCGCTAACCCTGTTAGTGATAAAAAAAAGCAGAGCTAACCGCGGTTAGCGCTGCTTTTTTTACACCTGATATTTTCCTGACCTAGCCATGATATCCTATGGAAGGTGGATATCATGGCTAAGTTTGTGAGCCCCTATCATCAATCTAACGTCAAACTTCGAGAGATTATCGTTGGTTTTCCAGCGATAATCTCTCATTTGGCAGTTAGCGCGAGGATTTTTATCACTTCTGAGATAAACCTTGCTAATAGCAAGTTATCTCTGCGATAATTTCCGGCGATGCTTAGCGTTAAAAGAATTGTTGCTAAGCATCGTTAGCGTTAAATATCGCTAATTGTTGGTAATATGCCCCTCAGTGTCTGAAATGTTTCAAGGCTGTTTGAACTCAACCTGTGTTGATTTTCGTGCGCCTGGTGTAGCATTTCAATTATGTGTTCATTGCGCTGGTGTGATTCTTATTTTGACTGTTCAGTGGAATTTCCAATATTCTGGAGGTTGTCCACGAAAAGGTCAGAGGATGCCCCACCAGGTTCTCCTGGAGGTGTGTGGTTCACATTGCTCAGACCGTGTTGAGGTGGTGGTCTTAAGTTCACCTTCTTAATGGTTTCTAAACTAGAGAACATGATTCTGCCTCATCGAGTACATTTTCTCTTGTTAGTAACACTGCCATCCTGCAAGATCACCACTACAAACCTTTTTAACCTTTAACTTGATGATTTATCAGTCACTTTCCTAATGGCATCTGGAATCATACACCTACGAGGGTCACAAATTGTGCATGTTCGGCTGCTAAGAGTTTTCAGTGAAAGGGTTGGCACTGCTTGTATCAAGAATTGTGATGACGAAGTAAAGCAATGTGGTGATGCTCCAATTACTCAACAGTAAAATTAATTTCACTGAGTCCTACTGTTCTTTATCACAGTCCGAGGTCCGTTTTCAGGTCAAGCTTAGGCAGCGCACATGTGCTGTATGCAAGACCTGATGTAATCTGTTCACGGGGGAAACAACCATTACAACGCAACTTTTACAACGAACTACCATTACAACGAAAGTTTTACAACGCAAAAACTTTTACAACGCATACCATTACAACGCAGGATTTTACAACGCAAGTACCTTTACAACGCATACCATTACAACGTAAGTATTGGTAAGTATATAAATATTTTTAAAATATTATATGTTTGGGTTTTTGGGTAAAGTGGTATTTTTAGGATTCAGGGTCAGTTTTCAGTTTTTGGGTAAAGGGGTATTTTTAGGGTTCAGGGTCAGTTTTCAGTTTTTGGGTAAAGGGGTATTTTTAGGGTTAAGGGTCAGTTTTCAGTTTTTGGGTAAAGGGGTATTTTTAGGGTTCAGGGTCAGTTTTCAGTTTTTGGGTAAAGGGGTATTTTTAGGGTTCAGGGTCAGTTTTCAGTTTTTGGGTAAAGGGGTATTTTTAGGGTTCAGGGTCAGTTTTCAGTTTTTGGGTAAAGGGGTATTTTTAGGGTTCAGGGTCAGTTTTCAGTTTTTGGGTAAAGGGGTATTTTTAGGGTTCAGGGTCAGATTTCAGTTTTTGGGTAAAGGGGTATTTTTAGGGTTCAGGGTCAGTTTTCAGTTTTTGGGTAAAGGGGTATTTTTAGGGTTCAGGGTCAGTTTTGGGTTTTTGGGTAAAGGGGTATATTTAGGGTTCAGGGTCAGTTTTGGGTTTTTGGGTAAAGGGGTATTTTTAGGGTTGAGGGTTAGTTTTGGGTTTTTGGGTAAAGGGGTATTTTTAGGGTTCAGGGACAGTTTTGGGTTTTTGGGGTACAGGGTTAATTTGTAAAAATAAAATAAAATTATATTTAAATTAAATTAATTAAATGTAATTAAATAAAAATTAATTATATTTTAATAATTTAAATTAATTTAAATTAAAAAAATTATTTTTAGGGTTCAGGGTCAGTTTTGGGTTTTTGGGGTACGGGGTTAATTTGTAAAAATAAATTAAAATTATATTTAAAATAAATTAATTAAATAAAATTAAATAAAATGTAATTATATTTTAATAATTTACAATAATTTATATTAAAAAAATATTATATACTTACCAATATTTACGTTGTAATGGTATGTGTTGTAAAGGTACTTGCGTTGTAAAATCTTGCGTTGTAATGGTATGCGTTGTAAAAGTTTTTGCGTTGTAAAAAATTCGTTTTAATGGTAGTCGTTGTAAAAGTATGCGTTGTAACGTCATACATCCATTCACGGAGTGTAATCCCCCCTGCTGCTTGTCATTGGTTCACTCCTATGTTGCTCTTGTTTGCTGCCTCCTTATTGGTTGGCGCTCCCAAAACATCACTTCCGTTTTATGGGAAGGAGCACAGGCTATCTACAGTTTACTGATGCTACTAGGTGTTCAGGGGTTTTGTTTAGGGACTGCTTCTTTTTATTTGGTGGTAGTGATATTATATCATCATGGTACCTAGCACAGTGCTGCTTTCATGTTTTTATTTGTATCACTAAGGCACCCGCTTCACAGGCAGCCACAAGCATAAATTTAATGTACACGAGCGCCGCCCTTCATGCTGTAGCACAGCACCCGCTTCTATGTTTCTAACATGTTTCTAACATTTCCGCATGAGATCCGCAGCCAGCTGTCCAGGCAGCTGGGCAAAAGTGGAAGGCTCACCTGCCAGGGCCCCACTGATAACCACAACCCAAGACCACCCGCAGAGGTAATTGTGCAGCTCTGAGCATGGGGGCAGCACAGGCTTAGGAAATGCAAAAAGGGGTGCAGGCACCAGCTATTTCATGAGGCTTACACTGCGGCCTCCACTCTTAGTAGAGCCCGGTACCACCCCATCTCGCTCCCTTTACACTGTCAGGCATGCTTCCTACCGGTTCCTGAAGTTACAATGTAAGGCTGAGTGCACCTCCCCTCAGCAGCCTCCCCGCCAGAGGCCATAGAGAGGGGGAGGCAGTCAATTTCTATAATTATCAGCTAAAGCAAATAATCCACCTCCAATCCTGGAATCTTGTGAGCACATTTATTTATCCTTGTTTTATTTTAATATCTCCTGCTTTCATGTTGTTATTTGTATTACCATGTGCATACATTTCATAAGCACAAGCGCTGCGCTTCGTGTTGTAGCACTGTGCCTGCTTGCATGTTTTTGTAATTGTTCTGGGCGGAGGACCCTATAGATCTCTTGAGAAGACTGCAAGAAGCAGCTTCTGGAAGCCGTTCACACCAAAATCCGTTATTGCCCAACAACAGCGCTTTCAAACATTAAACTCCTCTATAAATAGCCTCTTGTCTGTCTCTTCGTATGTATTGTTAGAATTGTAGGGGCATATTATCAAGACAGGCGATAAAATTATTGCAGTTTTAGCAGCAGAAAACTGCCGCTAAAACGGCGATAATGGGCTTGATAATATGCTCTATGGAATTCCAATTGAAGCCCATGTTAAATGTTAAGGACATCTAACAAGTGCCTCAATTGGAATTCCATAGAGCATATTATCAAGCCCATTATCGCTGTTTTAGCGGCAGTTTTCTGCCGCTAAATCAGTGATAATTTTATCGCCTCTTTGATAATATGCCCCGTCGTTTTTTGGCCACTTGCCATTCCTCTGCACCTCTGCACGTTAACCGGATCTTTATTTTTGGGAAGGCATTTGTGGACATCTAGTTGAAAGCAATGTTTGATGGCTTTTGGGATACACAAAACACCTTTTCAATTGCACTGTTTGAAGTTTTGTATGTCGTGTCTGTGTTGGAATGCATACTTTTTTTTGTCTTGAAACGTGTAGCACATGTGCTTATTTACCTTCCAATCACAGCCTGACTGTCCTTGTCACACTGTCCGATCCCTTCATTTAACATTGATGTCACCTCTGAATAAAGACTAATGTTAACATTCACACCTTAAACCTCTCTCATCAAGCGCAACTTGTCTTTTGTTTGGCTTTGAAAACAAATATTCTGTTCCTAAAATACAGTTTCAGGGATATGGCTGTGTTTTGAGTTCCTCAGTCTTTAAACCAGAAAACTAACACGTAGTTGCATTGTGTTCACTGTCTTTCAGCCCATTTCCACTTTTGCCAGCAATACTCTGATTAATTAAGCGTTCCTGTAGCATCTGGTTTCTGTCTTCACCTTCCATGTCACAAAATGGCGGCTGCTAAGCTGCACAACTCCCTGGTCAGAAAACAGACTGCCAGGGGGGGCGTGGCTTGCACGCCAGCGGGAGTGGACGGCTTCTCCGTGAGCTCCGTTGCGGACAGGGACCGCTGATGCCGTGAGAGCTTTTGTTGCCGTTTTTCAAACGGCTGTATGGACTGCAGTGTCGGCGGAAGGGGCGGTGATCGCGGGGTCACCGTTTTGCAGTGTCTTCAGGCAACGCTGCGACAGTAATGAGCTTCGGTAATTTTTTCTCTCCCCTGAAGCGCGGGCGGCCGCCATTTTGACCGCTGAGCCCGCGTTTATGATTCTGCTCCTGTTTTCCTGCACTGCTTCACCTACAATGCCTCTGACCCTATGTGGAGGATTTTCTTGGCCATATTAATAATTTTATTGACATTCTAGCACAGCCCTCGATGTTATTTGCTGACTGCTCCCTGCCTCTAACCTTTTAGTGCTCTACCCCTGATGTTCGTGAGGAAATACGGCCGCCATTTTAGGAATTTTGGTCTTGAATTGTCGTTTTGCTTTTACCATGTTACCGCTGTTTCAAGGAATTTTAAGTGAAGTGTGCCACACTGCCTAGCATCATACTTGTACTGGCTCATGCTGTTGCTTCTGGTGAAGTTTTCTGGTTCCTCTTAATGCACTATTGCGACGTCTACTAACGGTCTCTCCACACAGTGCGTGGATGACTTCTCAAGTGCGTTGCGGCCATTTGCATCAACTTCTACTTGTCTTGTGTTCACCTACTGCTATTTGTTCACTTTTGAGTCAGTACGGTCACATCAGGAATATAGGAACTTGCTGGTTTAGGTAGTGTATACCTCTTTCTGCTCACCTGTGCAGCGCTTTTTGGCACACTTCCACGCTTTCAACATGGCCAATATCTCTCCTACTTCAAAACCGTCTCACTCTGGTGCCAAACCTAAGAGAATTAAAAATGACCCGCCTTCTCCCCCTTCAGTCATCCTCAAATCCTGTCTTAGATTCTATTCTTGAGGAGGTTCGTGGTCTCCAACCATTCATGACTGCTACCAATGAAAAGCTTAAGCAGATTGAGGAGCGCTGGGTTATTATGGAGGGCAAGGTTTTGAATTTGGAGCAACGTGTGAGCGATATTCAAGATGACTCAGTCAAAATCCCGTTGCTGGAGCAAGAGATCCACAAACTCAAACTTCACACCAAGGACTTGGAAAATCGTAATCGTAGGAATAAGCTACGCGTTTATGGTATTCCGGAAAATTTGGAGGGTCCCGACATGGTGTCTTTCATACAAAAATTCTTGCAGGAACTTTTGGATCTACCACCGGCGTCGCATCCTCTTAATATACAGAGAGCTCACTGTCTAGGCCGTCTAAACTCCAACTCTACCAAACCACGTGGCATTATTATGCTTTTTCTAGAATTCACAGAATTAATGACTGTCCTGAAGGCCGCCAGGCTTAAACGATGACTCCAATGGTCTGGACACAACATCTTTATCTCGCAAGATCTTTCGACAGCTACGAATGCCCGACGCAAGGAATTCTTGAACCTCCGTCCTCTTATGAGACAATTGAACATTCAATATGGAATCCTTCATCCTTGCTTCTGCAAAATCACGCATAATGGCCGTACCCGATCTTTTGATGATCCACAAACGCTCCAGACTTACCTACAGAGTGTCTCTCCTTCCAATATGGACACTGCTAACTGATGTTTCTCCTCATCTGGGTCTTCACTGCAGCTCTTCTTGTCTTCACTTTGACTTTTTCTGATCTTTTCTTCTAGTCTTTGTTCTTTTTTCTTGAGGTTCCGCTCTCATTTCTTCTAGTCTTTGTTTTTTCTTTTTCTGTTTATGTCCTTTCTTTGGTAGCTCGTGGGGATGTGTCCCCTCTCTGGTGTATCCTCACCCCAGATGTGTTGGTTGTTCTCTTCTTTTCTGATCAGGCTCCTGTGCCTTGATCGGTCTCCTCTCTTACTCCTTTTCTTTATTTCCCTCCCTTCTTCCTCCCCTATCTCTTTTCCTTCTTCTACTTGGCTTCTGTACTTCTTCTCCCTTTTTCTATGTTACTCTATTCCTAAGCGATCTCTACTTCTATTTCTGTTCTTCATGTTGTTACTTTTCTTGATTCTCGGTGTATTATGCTTCAGTATTCTGAATTTGTTGGGAGTTTTCTTCTTATGTAACTTCTGTGCTTTTTGTTTCCCCTTTTGTAGTCATCTCCATGCTATATGTCTGCTCCATTTGTTGCCCATCCCTCCTTCCTACCATCATGTGTAACTTCGTTTCGTGGAACGTACGAGGTCTTGGTCACCCTGTCAAGCGTCAAAAGGTATTGTCTCACTTATCTAAATGTAATTCACAGGTTGTTTTTCTTCAAGAAACGCATTGTTCTGATGTTGAATCGATTAAGCTGAAAAGGCAGTGGGTGGGTCAGGTTGTGTTTTCTCCTGCTGTTAATAAAAAATGAGGGGTTGCTATTTTATTTCATAAAGCTTTAAATGTTCAGATTGTTTCCTCTCAAAATGATGATGAAGGACGGTGGGCATTGGCTAAGGTTGTCATCCAAAATAGGACGATGGTTTTGCTAAACATATATGGGCCAGTTCGTCCTGATCCCAAATTTTGGAAAGATATTAAGGTCCTGATTTCGTCCATTGACTGTCCTGATTTTGTCATTGCTGGTGACTTTAACCAATGGTTAGACCCTTTTTCAGATAGACTATCCTCCAGTAAATTTCAACCTGACAAGTCCCATAAGACCTTTCAATCTGCCATTGCCTCTCGTCCTTTATATGACTCATGGAAAATGTGTAATCCTGATTTGCTAGAATATACTTTTTTCTCAAATGTGCATCACACCCGTTCAAGGATTGATTACATTATGGTTAGCAAATCTTTACTCCCTTCCATTCAAAAATCTGTTATTGGTTCCATATTTATTTCCGACCATGCTCCTGTTTATTCTACCCTTGACCTCTCCCTCATTTCCTCTATAATAAATTTGTTGGAAATGTAACTCCTTTCTTTTGTCTGATGCTATTTTCATCAAAAAAAGTGTGGAGTTCTTTAACGAATTTTTTTCCTTTAATAACCCTTCTGACACCTCCATTCCCAATAACTGGGATACTTTTAAGACTGCTTTTCGAGCATTTACTATCTCCTACGTTTCTAAGAAAAAGAAACTTAACAGAAAGAAATATGATGACCAACTTCAGAAAATTAAATGCCTTGAACATTCCTATTTTTCCTCTAAGTCCACCTCTGCCCTCCAAGAATTAATCATAGCCAAAACAGATCTGAACAAAATTATCACCAATGAAGCTTGTAACACCCTCCTTAAAATCAAATCTAAGTTACATGGTGGTCAGAACAAAGAGGGGAAAATGTTGGCAAATTATTTAAAAATTAAATCAGAACGTAAAAATGTGGGTCCTATCTTTAACGACTCCATCAATAAATTAGTTTCCGCGGATGAAGATATTGCTGAAGTGTTTCATAATTATTACCAATCCTTATATACTGATGACACACATCCATCTGATGCTAACTTAACGTCCTTTTTTGAAGGCCTTCCCTCCCCCCCATCCCTTCCGAATGACTTTGCCCAGTTGGAAAGGGAAATTACTCTCCAGGAAGTAACTCGGGCCATTCACTCTCTCAAAAAATCAAAGGCACCTGGTCCGGATGGTCTACCTGTTGAGTTTTATTCTTCTTTTCATACCTTTTTTGCACAAAAACTCCTTCAATTATTTAATTCCTTTATCCCAGATGCTAAGGCCTCTGGATCATTTTTGGACTCACTAATAGTTATCATTCCCAAACCTGACAAAGATCATTCACAATGTAAAAATTATCGCCCCATATCTTTAATTAATTATGATTAGGGCTCCCGGTTTTCCGTTTTTACGGATAATTACATATAAATACAGACGGAAATCTATATTTCCTTTGTCTGTATTTATATATAGAAGCGGTAAAACACTGGCAAATGTTGCCGCGCTGCCGCTGCCTGAATTCATTATATTCCCTTCCAATCAGTCTTTTGGCGCCCTCGTGTGGACAAATTGGCACAGGGTCTTTGAAGGACAGCCGTTCACCTGAGCCAATCCTCGTGGGAATCAAGCCTATGTGTGCAGGCGTGCCAACACCTACGACCTCACCCTCATTACTTTTTCCCTTTATATGGGGGCTCACCTGACTATTTCTTCTTTCCCTGCCCGGTTACAAGACGCCTTCCTGCCACCATCAGGTTTTGCACCTGCACCGGCCCTTTTCGACGTTCGGCATCTCCAGAGCCCTGCCACTCAAGCTCTGCACCAGCCCGCAGGTAAGAGGATTTCCCCTGCCCCCCATGCCCCAGCATCAGTAGAGGATCGTGTTCAGTCATCATGTGGGTGAGGGGGAGGTGGGGGCTGTTGTTAATTAATGTGTCTACTGAATGCAGTGCGGTGGTGGAGGGAAAGGGCCCGCCTTCGCGCCATTCCACGATTGATGGCCTACTTAGCATGAGGTTAATGCTAAGTAGGCCCCGGCAGGCAGGTCGTTGCATTTCTCCAAAAATACTTGCACAAAACACACTTGTGCTTTGAGTATTTGACCCGTGACGTCCTGCGGCTCAAGTCAAGTGGAGTGTTCCATAAGCATTAGTTCCGCTGGAAGTGTTCCTTTCAAGTCAGTGACTGTGGAAATTTCGGCTACTTTTTTAATTTGAGGTGATTGTCACTGCAAGTGCTTTTGCGATAGGGGCTTGTTTCAGCAACAAAGTGCCTCTGTTGACAGTACCCTTACAACATTATAGCACTGGTAGACAGGACACGGGCATTACGTACATCGGAGCGTCAAAGTAACAATAGTACAGGCTGCATATTGTCTGAAAAAAAAGTCTCCTGAATCTTCACTGCCCCACGTTTTGCTTTTTCCGTTCCATTTTTTTGAACAGTGACACTGTTTCTCATAGGAGCTAAGGTATTTCATGTTGGTTACTTGTGCAAGAAACGTTGCTTTTTAATGACAATGTAAATATCGCAAATGTCCACCATTTCCGCGCGCTCTAAATGAACCTGCTTGTGTGATCGCATGCGTGTCAGACTCTGTCAGAGAGATCGTGTTTGGATTTACCAACATATTTACATATTACCGGCTAGTAGAGGTCGAAACTGGCTGAAATATTTAACTAATCCAATAACGTAGACTGCATCTACAGTCTACTTACAGTTTTCATGCTGCAGTGTGTCACATACCGGCCCCCTAATAGAGCCGCATTTAAACAATTTTCTTTTATTGGGGGCTGCTGAAGCTTAATGTAATGACCCAAATTCAGAGAGAAAACAGCCCTTTTAGAGCAGCATCAGCAGAAGATCATGTTCAGTCATCATGTGGGTGAGGGGGAGGTGGGGGCTGTTGTTTATTTTGAAATTAGTGTGTGTGCTGAATGCCACAGGGTGCCTTAGTTTATCGTGGTGGTGGAGGGCAAGGGCCCGCCGTCGCGCCATTCCACGATTGATGGCCTACTTAGCATGAGGTTAATGCTAAGTAGGCCATCAATCGTGGAATGGCGCGACGGCGGGCCCTTTCCCTCCACCACCACGATAAACTAAGGCACCCTGTGGCATTTAGCACACACATAACAAAAAGACGGCTGGGGTGACAGTAAACACAATATGGATCCCTTCTTTGAAGTGAACAGGGAATGGCGCGTAGAGATAGGGGTCAGATGTACTCGAGAGGCATTGGTAAACATCCAAGAGTCAGCCCTGAAATGATGCCATGAATTCGACACAAATGCCATAGTTCTGCCCCACCCTCCACAAACAGCTCATCCAGGATAATGTTTCGTCACTAATGACTTATGCATCCAAATCTGATGCACAGACCTTTTTGCAGATAACCCATATTTCATAATTTCCCACAGATTCTGGAGTCTTTGAAAAAGTCCCTCAGATTTTGGAAATGTTGGAAATTACCTGCAGTTTTGGTATCTCTGCCTCGATCCATAGGTAGCAGAAATCAAGCAAAGTTACCAGAGATGGGGAGGAATATCTGAGGGCAAGGAAGGTCGGCTGTGCCAGCAGTCACCAACACAGTTTAGCACACTGCTACGGCCTCGCCCTCATAACTTTTTCTCTTTATTAGGGGGCTCAACTGACTCTATTTCTTCTTTCCATGCCTGGTATGAAGACGCCTTCCTGCCACCATCAGGTTTTGCACCTGCATCGGCCCAATAACAACCGGGCGCAGGTGTGCATTGTCAATTTAAATAAATGTGGAAAAATACTAGCTGTGGCTTCGTCTTTTGCTTGTGGCAAAAATAAATGTGGATAAATACAGAAAAAATGCCCAAAAAATAAATATGGATAAATACAGACGGAAATGGCAAAAAAATAGATACCATAAAACCGGGAGCCCTAATTATGATTGCAAAATCTTTGCTAAACTCCTCGCTGCTCGTCTTGATTCCATTATTCCCCGTCTAATTAAAACAGACCAAGTGGGCTTTGTGAAGGGTAGACTTGCTGCTGACAATGCTCGATTATTTTCCAATGTCATTGCACATAGTAAAACTTGTAAGATTCTGTTGGCAGCGTTGTCCTTAGATGCTGAAAAAGCTTTTGACCGTATTAACTGGCAGTATATGTTTCATGCCCTAAAATGGTTTGGCTTTGGTCCCTCTTTCATCTCCTTGGTTAGACTCCTTTATTCGTCTCCCTGAGCCAGTATTTTTGTTAACAATCAGTTCTCCAAGTTTTTTTCTTTATCTAGAGGCACGCGACAAGGTTGCCCCCTCTCCCCCTTATTATTTATTTTGTGTCTCGAGCCTTTCTTAGAACGTATTCGTTCCAATCCCGGGATTACTGGCTTTAAACTCTCATCTACTGAAACCAAATTGTCTGCTTATGCGGATGATGTACTGGTATACATGTCCAACCCTATATCTTCCCTCCCACACTTCATGAATGAAGTTCGATTGTACTCTTCTATATCGGGTTATAAACTCAATCTATCCAAAACAGAAGTTCTGCCCCTAAACTCAATTTGTTACCAATACATGTTTAATAATACTGACTTTGCATGGTGCCCTTCCAAAATGAAATACCTTGGTATATGGTTCTCATCATCCCTAGTTGAAACCCTTAAATTTACATTCGACTCCCTCTTAAAAAAAATTCAATCCCTTCTTCAACTTTGGTCCCCTTTATTTCTCTCTTGGTGGGGTAGATTAGATACGATTAAAATGATGATTACCCCACATGTGCTTTATACTGTTTCCATGCTCCCTTTTAAAATTCCCAATTCATATTTTTCCCGCATAAACTCTATTTGTACTAAATTTTTATGGAATGACAAACATCCTCGAAAACCTTGCATAAGCTGATTCGTCCTAAAAATGAAGGTGGCGTTCGTTTCCCTAATTTTAAAACATACCATTCCGCCTTCTTGATTAAACAATCCTTTTCCTTGGCATATGATTTTACTGATAACCCGATACCTAAGTGGGTTCTCCTAGAACGCTCTCTTTGGAAGATTTTTCATTTCAGCATACTGTTTTTATGTCAAATTGTCCTTGTTTAACCAAATATCCTATTTTTAAATACTCCCAAACAATGTTACACAATGTTTTCTCTTCTGATTTTTCTCCTCTTCAATGTTTCCTATCTTCTGTAGTGTGGTACAACAAATTCCATAGATACAAAGGCAAATCTTTTTACTTTAAACACTGGAAAGAAAAGGATATTTTGTTTGTTCATCAGTTTTTTGATGGTGGATCTATCATTCCGTTTCCAGTACTGCATAACTTATTTCACTTGCCTTCATCATTTTTGAATGATTACACCATTATATCGTCTGCCATCCATTCGCACTTATCCTCCCTCTCATTACCTGATGTCTTTCCTTCTTTCTCCCCTACCACTCTACTTTTCCCTCTATTTTCTATTCAACAACCTAAGACTGCTCTTGTTTATACAATTTTGTTATCAAATGTTAAAGAACGCCCTAAATCACCTATAGAGACCGCTTGGGAAACCGATCTTAATGTTTCCCTCTCCGTCTCATTGTGGGATTGTTTATGGTCCAAACTGTTTAAAGTATCTACTGCTGCTCGTATTACTCAATCCCTATTGTTCATATATCATAGAGTTATTATTACCCCTGTTAGTATCCATAAGTTTGCCCAAACTTCTTCCTTGTTATGTTGGTCATGCTCAAAAGAAATTGGAACGCTTAAACATCTATTATACAACTGTTCCCCTGTTTTGTCATTTTGGAATGAAGTTTGGAATATCTGCATGCCAACGTTTTGTTCCTCTGCCTCATTATCCTTGAAGAATGTTTTCTTAGGATCTTTGTCACCTGATATTGATACTTCATCTTCCTCTGCTAGACTGTTGGATCTGTTTATTGCTCTTGCTTTCAAAGTTATTTTATCTTGTTGGAAAGATAATTCTAAGCTTTCTGTTCATACTTGGTGGAATTTTATTTGTGATGAACACAGGATTGCTATTGCTTCATCCTCTTCTGTTCCCCTTAAAATCAAATCCGATCTACTCTGGCTCCCCTTTTCCTCTTATCTTTCTTCCAAATCTCCTACTTGATTACCTTTTACTATTCCCACATGTTAAATCTTGTCCTCTCTTTTTCTTCTTTTCTTTCTTTCTTTCCTTCCTTCCTCTTTCTTTTCTTTTCCCCTATATCTCCCTATTCCCTCTCTCTTTCCCCCTCCCAATATTCACGTCTTTCTTATTACATATGTTTTGTATTTGTATTTGTATTTATGGTATTTATAGTGCGCAAACAATCATCCCCAATGGGATATCACGGCGCTATCCTGACAGTAGTGAATAGTTAACAGATAACAGAGTGGGGATTGTGTTTAGTCAGATTTTGGAAAAAGAAATGTTTTTAGTTGCTTCCTGAAGGACAAATAACAGTCTGTTAGTCTGAGTTCCTGCGGCAGCTTGTTCCAGTTATTTGGCGCCAGGTGGGAGAACGCCCGTCCACCCATCCTAGCTGTTTTCACACGAGTGTTGCTTGCTCTAGCAGCCGTACTGGAACGCAGGTTCCTCGTTGGAGCATAGAAGCTGATTTTATTTTTTAGGATGAGAGGGTCCGTATTGTGCAATGCTTGTGTAATCCTTATTAGTATGTACTTTCTTCCAATATTTATGACATGTATATTGTTTTTTATTTTAAAAATTATTATTAAAAATCTCTTAAACAAAAAAAAAAAATAACAGACTGCCAGGCTCCCCCTTTTTCTGAAAACACAACGGGGCAGATTTACAAGCCCCTTACGCCACTTTTGCGTCACTTTTAACATGAGAAAAGTGACGCAAAAGTGGCGCATGGGGCTTGTAAATCTGCCCCAACATGTTTATTTTCATCACTGGACAACCCCCCTGGAGGACAAACCCTTTGGCTGCTACTTTACAGTACCACAATATAGATTTGTCAAAGAGGATTGTTTCCCACCAAAGCAAAATGTATGTCCTTCTATATGTTACACTTGTATAAGTGAATATATGATTCATTAATGCAAAGTCTTTCCTTTTGGGGAGGGTGCTCTAAGTAAATTATTTGACCTCAGCTCGCATTTGTCAGCTAATATTTATTTAGGGAGTTTTATATTGCGCGAACATGACCCTTTCGGGTATCAGAGCGCTGTACAACATGGAGGTAAACAGATAAGCAGTACTGTACATCAAGAAAAGTAAAGAGATAGGTGTATACAAGCACTGGCGTAACGAAAAGTGAGGGGGCCTCCCTGCACAGTACTTAGGGGGGCCCCCTCCAGGCTCAATCAGGAGCTCTCCTGCCAGACTGCAGGACCGACGTGGCCCCTTGGAGCTAGGGGCCCCCCGCACCGCGTGGGCTGTGGGGGGGAACAGCAAAAGTCAGGATAGGGATGGACATTTGTTGACGTACGTAGAGTTTTTATTTTGAATGGTCATTTAGAAAATATGTAGAAAGTCATAGTAGAAAATAACGCAGGGTATGTAATGCAGCCAAATAGTCTTGATGGAGGGCAGGCGATGGAGGGAAAAAGTCCAGCAAAGGTTGCAACTTCATTAGAGAAGAAATCTGTTCATTAGTAGTTCAGTCAGTCATAGTTCCTTTATTGCGTACTTAATTAAAATTGTTGCAATGTGTGTACAAAAACATGAATATAAATCAGGTGAATTGCATACATAGACATAAAAACTAGCTTAATGATATACACTTACTAAGCCTCATTAAATCTGTTCCATAAAAGACAATAAAACAAATTACAAATTCAAGGCCATAGCTTTAGTGTCCAGTTCCTGTAAAAGCTTATAATATGATCATCGTACCAAGACCTGCCTGAACCGGCAAGACGCCACACCTCATCGGAGTGGGCGCTGATACCAGATACCGCACGGAGATTGATCCGAACACCCAGACATCATCGTATGTCAACAACCAGCTACCGAAGAAAGACCGGCAACGTGCGCCAGCAATAATTTACAGAGGCAGCCTGCACCTCTTCACAGTGAGCACCCAGCAGGGTACTCACGTGAGCTAATTTTTCTTTTCTTCACCACCACGGGACACCACAACTTCGCGTAGGCTGCGCCACTATCCTTCAGATATCCCCACAACATACGTCCTGAAGAAACCCCACATCCAATAGAGGGTTGAAACGTCCACGACACCAGCACAGAAAGGACCTTTATATAGCCAATGTTACTACACATTCAGGCTGTTACTATACTCAACTGAATGGTCGCTTCTTGTACATATGGAAACCTTGTTCTACACATGTTCTACACAGTTCACTATATATATTCACTTATGGTTCCATACTTCACTTGGGGATTCACTGCACAAAGTACACCGCTTTTTTAATTTAAGAAAGTGATTTATACTTGTAAACCTATACTTCTATTGTGTATATATAAATAATTATCAAGTCTAGCTGTGTAGAGAAATTATTTTTTCCACTTGCATTATCCTTGTCCCTTACGAATGTATCGCCATTGTGAATGTATTTACAATTGAAATACTAGTTATTATTTCTGCTAGAACCACTGTCTCCTAATATAAAACAACTACCCTGGTTCTCTGTAAGTAGGGTCCCTCTGTAATCTATAGCAGCATTGTAAATGCGGGGCGTCTATGGTGGCGCAAGGGTAAACTTGCGTGACGCATCTTACCTGGCGCATCCCTCCTGATATGCATGGATGCGCCAGTCCTTGTAAATCTGCCCCATAATTTATAGCTCCAACAACTTCTACTTTTACAAATGCGAGACCTATTGCATTGCAAACACTTGTTAACTACTGTCATACTGGCCGGGTGTTTATAGTTTGGCAGACAGCCCAGCAGTCCGCAGGTCAGCGGGGGCTATGGTCTCCACTCCTGTCGTGGAGTAAGGCCAGATGGATCAAAGGAACCCTGTCGGCCAGGTGAGGATTTCGTGAGTGCGTCAAACAGGTGCCATGTTTAGGGCCTACTCAGGGTCCATTTTTTTGTTTTTCTTAAACAAAATCACGAAGCAGGAGTTTGTCCCTGATGCACAGGAAGGTTTCTACCTGCACATCAGGGCCATTTCTTGTTTTCCCAGACTGGGACTGCCATACTTCACACTACCATTACTCCAGAGTGAGGTATTTACTACGTGTGGTAAGTGCCTCTAGCTCATTTACAAGCCCATTGCGCCACCGATGCGTCACTTTTATTGATGCACCGGCAGCGCAATGGGCTTCCTCATACTTACAATGTCATGTATTGCACTATATCTTGTACATAGAGTGCATTCCTGCGCTCTTATTTTGCTGCACTGCAGTGCAGCAGGAAGGCTTGCTGCGCTGTCGTATGTCAACATTGAGGCCCCTCATATTCTGACAATTTAACTTTTTAGGGCCTCATTACATGTGGCCCGTTCTTTTCCAATTCCTGTGCAAACTGCTGTTTGCACAGGAATCAGAATAACAAGTTTTGTGATAGTGAACACATGCCTCTCAATTGTCCCCAGGTAAATTTCAGCAGGTGAAACCTGGTGAATTTTACCAGGGGAAATGACTGGTAAATACTGGTACATGCACATTTCAGTATGCCAAACTCCAAAATATGCATATTATGCCCAATTTTTGTTATGTTTTATGTAGGGACCCCAATATAGTGTCCGGACTGAATCTAAAAACCCCTACTGAATATGTTAGCCTGTATACCAGCTAGCTCACAGGGCAGCTAGAAACCCCTCTTACCAAGGAGAGAATAGTTCTTGGCAACTATAGAACATGACAACTCTGTCCCATTGTGGAAACAGTGCAATACTTATTGCTCAGTCACTCATGCCTACTTTGTCTCAGAGAGATACACAGAATAAACGGTAGGGACGTTTTTCAGTAAGCAGTTATTGAGCCAGCATCATTCTAGTGTAAAATAGGTGTGATGAAACAACCATTAGATAGTAACAGATATAAAGTATTATAAGCACTAACAGATTAAAAGGATTGTAGATTTCTACCATCATGCTAAAACAATGAATACAGGCAAGTATATAAAATACATGACCGTAACATGCGTACTCCTACGATGCGACCGTAACTAGGTGTACCTAGAATGTATGTGAGTGTAAAGCCAAGAATCTCTCCAGGATAAAGTCAACCCCATTACCTAAAGTGTGAGACTGTGGGACCCTGTCTTGTTCTCGAGATGGAAACCCCACAAAGGATGTCAGACTACTGCGAACTGGAGTGTCTGTGTGCAGGAACCTCAGCGTCTCACATCATTGTGTCGGCATGGAAGTCCTTTTCTCCTCTGACTGCCTCGGCATGGAAGTCCTTTTCTCCTCTGACTGCCTCAGCAAGATATGGTGTGTATATATACCTATATTGGTATCCTCAGGGGATATACCTTGCTGTGTCATGTCGGACTAGGATGATGGAAGGAATGACCCTTGTACATAGTTATTATGCAGGAGATGGTGTACTGCTGTGTCCTGCTGTGTCCTGCAGTTATTCCAAGAATCCTCATGCCTAACGAATAAGGCTAGTTTTCAGAGAAAACCCGTCATTTTGGCATTACTGTAACTAAGAAAAAGATCAGTACTAAAACAGTTATGCAGCGTAATAAAAGGGTAGAATATAGGTAAAAGGTTAGGTGACTACCTGAGCTTATATTGGGGTACCTGCATGAAACATAACAACCACTCCTCATCCGACTGGATGACATACTAAAAATTCTAAAGTCCGGCTAAGTGTTGTACGCAACTATTAATAGGTCCATTAAAAATAGTACTTAAAAACGTAAAATTTCTTAAAAAATGCTTAAAGAGAAAAATATTGCATGCAATAGAAGTCTTTACTAAATATTTAACATATTTAACATTCCCAGATGCCTTAGTGTACGAAGGCAGCTCTCTGAGCTTCATTGGCTCCCAGTAGCTCTCAGAGTGCGCTTTAAAATCCTGACACTGGCCTTTAAAGCCTTACACGGCCCATGTCCGCCCTACCTTAGTGATAGGTTTGCTTTTTACCATCCCCCGCGACAATTGAGATCTGCCTCCCTCAGACACTTGGTCACCCCCAGATTTAAGAGAGCTCGTCTCGGGGGAAAATCCATGGTGGTTAGAGCCGCCCAGCTATGGAACAGCCTCCCTGACCATCTGAGACACACGACAAGCCTTGCATATTTTAAAAAGCATCTGAAAACCTTTTTATTCAGGCAAGTCACGTAGTCCACATGCTTTCCTTTTTCCTTCTGATACTTGAATCTTCTCTCGCGCCAGGACAGTCTTGACTATTAGTGCGCGTTATAAGAAATATATAACATAACATGTTCGTATATATAGTTCGAACAATGAGTGACTGAAAGCCATTCAAAAAGTGTCTATTGTTTAAAAATCCATTTATTATTTTTGAAAGACAAATTTTCCCAGCACCCGATGAGCCAAATGTTTGTGTCCTGGCTGGGACATGCAACATTACTGTTGCCTGCAATCGCAGACGACGACTCCTCCAACACCTCGCAGATCAGGTCAGTTGTGACAGGTCACGCACTTCAGATTCTACTTCCAAGAAAGAAGAGAAGCCAAAATCAAAACCTCATTTTAAAAAGAAGAAAGTAGGATGTCTCAAATTTAGACATGCCCAGAATACTGAGGACTTAACTTCTGAACGGGGAATGGGCTCTGACGATGCTAGATAGCGCAGCAGAAGTAACAATAGCTCACCAGAACCTGATGGAATTTCTGGTGACAGCCAAGTTGAATGA
Source organism: Lissotriton helveticus (assembly GCF_964261635.1). Classification (NCBI taxonomy): domain Eukaryota; kingdom Metazoa; phylum Chordata; class Amphibia; order Caudata; family Salamandridae; genus Lissotriton; species Lissotriton helveticus. Next base: position 310,808,380 of record NC_136061.1, read on the forward strand.
GCATCTCACTGTAGAAATACCTGATACAAGGGTGAGTGTACCACATAGGTTACATGAGATAACACTTACAAATGAAAGGGGACAAAACCATAAAAGTTCAAGGTCTCTTTTGGGAGAACTTGACTTTTGGATACGACATCCTTTTAGCTGAAAAAGATTGGCCGCCTGCAATTGTTATGGATTGCCCAAAGGGAGAAACTGTTATTTTACTGGCTTTTTCTGACCTTGTTCCAATTTACTTAAAACACACAAACGCGCAGGACTGGGGGGTAGCCCTTGCTCCAGAACTTTATACCAACCATGTTGGGAGGGATGCTGAGTCACTTCCATATGTAATCCCAGTAAAAAGTACTCCAACTCCATAGAGACAGTACCCAATAAAACAAGAAGCGAAAAAACAGGTCAGGGAGATCTTAGATCAACTTGAATACTAAGATGTAATTGAAACTTGCATCTCTCCAATGAATATACCTTTGTTTCCTGTAATGAAACCTGATAATTTATACGGTCTAGTTTTAGACTACAGACATCTGAACACAACCACAAAAACATATGTTGTACAGAAAGTACATAGTGCCACATTAATGAATCACATTGTGTGGCAAAAATTCAAAACAACACTGGATATCTCAAATGGATTTTTCTGCCAAAATATAGCGCTAGGAAGCAGGTACCTAACTGCATTTTTCACACTAGGTTCTCAGTGTCAATTTTGTAGTCTTCCCCCAGGGTATAAGAATAACCCCGGGTTGTTTTCTGCTAGGGTAACAGAATTACTTCAGAATTTGGATGAAGAGGCATTGTTCTATGTAGATGATATTTATCTGATGGATGATTTAATGGAGCACTTGGCCAGGGTGAGAAACATAATTTTGGGGTTCCCCTCTGAGGGCTACAACTTTAATTTAAAAAAAAAATCAAAAATAGCCCACCGCAATGTCCTATTTTTGGGATATGAGCTATCATGTGAAGGTAAAAGTCTGGCAGCTAACTTTTTAGAAAAGTGTGCGCTGCTCCAACCTCCTAAATCTTTGAAGAACTTACAATCCATATTGTGATTTTAACATTTTGACAGAACATACATTTTGGGGAAAGAATAAAACCTTTCTATGAGGTATTGGACACAGGAACACATTCCCTACAGGCTGACATGATAGCTTCAAAACACTTGCAGGCACGCATATCGATCTGTGTCATAGTGGGTCAATCTGGGCATGCTTACCTAACCTTCAATGAAGGCAAAACATCAGTCCATGCTGCATGAGTTGTTTCCACAGAAGAAAAATGAGGGGGTGGGATGCACACCATGTCTCACAATAATTGCACAGGATTAAATTAACTGTAAACCAATATGCGTGCAAACTGGCTATGTGTCATGCCTAAATGACACGATTTAGACTACAACCACGATGAACGGGGAGACCTTTCCCCCCAACCAGTGCACAGCAAAGTTTTGCTATTTGGCGTATTCAACTTCTTTAATCACTCCTTATTTTTGTCAATTTATGTCCATATCGGTTTCAAAATTTTCTGACTCCGTCTATCTTTCAAGTCCACACATGGGAATATCGCGCCATTTTTCCAAGTTTCTCTTGTCCCAAAAGTGCCTATCCGGACCTCAATGAAGAACACGACTGAAGCGCTATTCATAAAAAGCAGCATTTATTCAAATAAAACCCGATGCATTTTGGGCATGAAATTGCCCTTCGTCAGGGGTCACTAAAAAATGAACAAATAAAACCACCATCAGTGCATTGTAATTTTGCGATGCATCACAAGCCACTTAAAATCATCCAAATCCCGTATTGCCTAATCACACTATTTTCCCAATTTGAATCATGTTTTAAAACATACGTGCCCTTACCTTATTTGCCGGTTATTTTTGTATTTAAAATCATGTTTACTTTCTCTTTGCCACAGTTCAAACCAAACTTTTTTTGTCAATAAAGTTAACCCTCTTATCTACGGCCTTTTGTACTGGGCAGGAAACATACCAGTACAAAAGGCCGTAGATGATTCACATGATTCAATTTGGGAAAATAGTGTAATTAGGCAATACGAGATTTGGATAATTTTAAGTGGCTTGTGATGCATCACAAAATTACAATGCACTGATGGTGGTTTTATTTGTTCTTTTTTTAATGACCCCTGATGAAGGGTAATTTCATGCCCAAAATGCATCGGGTTTTATTTGAATAAACGCTGCTTTTTATGAATAGCGCTTCAGTCGTGTTCTTCATTGAGGTCCGGATGGGCACTTTTGAGACAAGAGAAACTTGGAAAAATGGCGCGATATTCCAATGTGTGGACTTGAAAAATAGAGGGAGTCAGAGAAATGTGGACATAAATTAACAAAAATAAGGAGTGATTAAAGAAGTTGAATACGCCAAATGGCAAAACATTGAGGTGCACTGGTTGGGGGGAAAGGTGTCCCCGTTCATTGTGGCTGTGTCCACAGAAGCACACAGTTGGAGCTATCCAGGGGTGCTGGAGACTCCTCTGTTGTGTGAAGGACATTCTCCTGTATGCTAGGACCCGCCAGGTGACCAACAGAGAGGTGGTGAGCAGGGAAGCGTGCCGCAGGATGGTGCACAGCCTGCCTAGAGACTACGCAGCCATGGATGAAAAGGAAATTGAGGAGGAGGAAGAACTGTAGTACAAACCCCTCCTTCCCCACTGTACTCTTCCAAATGGTGGCCCAATTAAAAACGTAATTAACACACGCATTGCTAATAAATCTGAAATCACAAACTGAAGGAATGTAAATGGTAAATGTGATCTTTGCTGGGGATCTTTTCTTCGCTTGCCAATGTGAGTTGCATGGGCGAGTGACAAAATGTGAGTAGAATGGGTGAGGATGATGTGTGTTAAGAACGACTAAGGGGATCTGATCAGAAACTTAGTTTAAATAGTAGGGTCCCTTTGTCATGGATAAAAACGTGGTTTGAGCATAGAATAGATATAATGGTCTATTTAGGTACAGTAAATGTGAATAAAAAAGGTCAACATGTTTAATGCCAATTACAGTCCCTAGAGTATCATGGCATTTCGTTAGGACCAAGAAGACCTTCTTCTACTCTTACAGGGATGGATGATGAAGCATGACACCTCTCAGGGTGTGTGAGGGCCCTTGCCCCTAAAAGGAGCATTCCCCTCCGCTGACTACTCTTTAGACCTAGATGCCCACATAGGAACATTACACTTGTTGTTTTTATAGCTGTAGGGCCTTGTATGCTGGACCTTAAAAAGCGCTAGTCCCTCCACACTTGTTGTGATACGGAACACTCCATAACTATTAAACAAGACATAATCGATCAACTATTTTGGATAAAAAAAACTTTAAAAGACACTACTAAAATCTGAGCTGGTGTCAATATGGTTCAATAATCACCTACAGCTGGATGATTATGGAAATACTCGGCCACATAAGGGATTACCTTAATCAAGCACCTAGGAGATCAGACTAACCCGAGGTGCTGAATGCCTTTGAGAAAGGACAGTTGTGATTAACTGTAGTTCTTTTTCATATTAGTTTACTGTGCTCAATTATGAATCACCGTTCTGTGTGCTTTAAGTGTTATGTAGGCATATTTTTTTTAATTTCAGAACCATTTGATGTTATATGTTAAGAGCAAACATTTCATGATGAAATGCAATGTAAGCATTGTAAAAATAGAGTGTACAAACTCAACACACAGTAAAATCAGGGTCCATCTCACACATGGGGTGCACTTTCTCTGTTTGCGCCATGGCGCAACTTAAAACAGGTGCCCCCGGCACAAACCGGGAACATGAGTCCTATTACATTAAATGCACTGCCTCCAGGGCAGCTGCGAAGACATGCGGCCCTGGAGGCAGTGCATTCAATTTAAAAACAAGGCAGCAATCCACCTGTACTTTTAAGAGGGAAGAGAGATTGCCTTGCAGGCGGGCGCAGTGAGTGACTGCACATGCCTGCAAGGGGATGTCTGGGGGGTGCTTAGGACCCCTTTTCCCCCTTCAGAGGGCTGTCATCGGGGGTGCGCTGAACGCCATCCTTTAGGTGGTGCACTGTCAGTCTGAATCCTGACAGCTTTCTTGCCTCTGCATCTGTGTCTATAATACGGCGAGGGCACAAAGAGATTCCCTCGGGCCACGCCCCTTTAAATGATGGAACACCCTTTGGTGATAGCGCTGGTGCTATACATGCACCAGCGCTACCTGTATTACCGATAGGGGCATCTGTAATACCAAAGTGCCCCGGGCACGCAAAGCAGGTGCACAGGCCTGTGCACCCTTGGGTCACTTTCCAAAATATCGCCCCAGATGTGAAAGCGCAAATTCTACATTTTGAGGTGTAAATCTAATATGGACGGAAGTGGATGTTAATTAGTTCAGAGTTGTATTGGTTATGGACTACAGTGTCGTTGGAAAGAAATAGACTTGAGACGTGTCACATATATGAATTGAAATGTAATGGATAAACATACGGAAATATACCACATAAGAAAAATGTAAACTTGAAAGCTATGCATAAACTCGTGTTGTGAGGTCGTGAGGAGAATGGGGCTGATGGCCAAACACCAAGAGGCAGTTCTTACTTCGTAGTTTTTTATTTTATTGTAAATACTTTTTTCAGGTTCTGATCTACTGGAGGACAGGGGGCTATAAAGCAATGAAATGAGGGCTTCCAGGGGGTGACTGACGTGGCTATGAGGGGAATGGAAAGACGGAGAAAGAGCAGACTTTCTCGGGTAGATGGAGGCCTACTAGAATTTGCATAATTAACTTGACCAGAGTTTGCATCCTTTAGTTTAATGTCTGCAAAATAGGTAAGGAGTTAATGTTGTGTAAACTAGATTAACAAAACCAAAGACTGCTAAATATTAAAGCATGACTTTGCACAGAAACACTAGGTAGCCTTCTGCCCAGTGCACAGAGAACCGGTGGTGGTACCAGTGGTGGAAGTGGGTGGCAGCAGCGGTGGAAGTGGGTGGCAACAGTCAGAAATGAAAGTGGGACACACCCATTTTGGAAGTTGGCCATATCAGTCAGAGGTGGGAGTGGGAGGTTGACTACTAGGAAATATTTTAGACACCTGCACTTTTTTTTCAAATTAAACACCGAGGAGTAGAAACTCTAAATTAGGTCCTATGAGAAACATTTATTAAAATTTACAAATAATACTACAGGAATGGTAATGAACACCATCTGTTTTGCTGTTACTACATATCTTAACGGTCACTCATTTATGGCAGGATGTCCCTTTTGGGCCATAAAACATTTAATTGCATTTAACCGCTTATCACAGCAGAAGGAACTGTAGGTGTGATTAAAAGTGCTGTTTAATGCATATACTTTTAATAAACTCTTCCTCTGGCACAATAAAGCTTCTGAAATGACATACTGCTTTTAAAGCACTTGGTTATAATAAAAATTGAATGTAATTAGAGTAAACTCCAGTCATTTAAACATGACTAAATGCTTTCAACATAATATTTAGTAGGAGGGGCGTCAATGTAAGATAATTCAGTTGCTACTAGAAATTACACTAACTAAAAAATCTGGACGCTAATAAAACGAGAAGCAGATATATTGGATCCCAGAGCATATTAACCAAACCCGTCTGGTCATTCAGGGGAGCATTCAGTTTTCAAATTAGTTTTTACCTGTGGAGCAGCGTAATTTTGCCACCACCCTATTAAATTCAGTATATACTTGTAGGACTTGGCCTTTTTGGCTATAGTTCCCTAAACATTTTGCTTCCCCCCAGACCATTTTCCTGACATAGAGTTGCCAATTTACATGCTTTGGGTACTTTGCCACTGCTAATCAGTGTCAAAATACAAATGTTCCCTGTGTAAAGTGTAATGGTAATTGGTTGGCCATGATTGGTATGTTTGCCTTACTTGTAAAGTCCCTAGTGATATGCACTGTGTGTGCCGGGGCTAGTAATGCAAAGGTGGAGAAGGGAACTCAGGCACGCAGTGTAGGGCCTGCATAGAGTTTGCTAAGTTAGCATGCTGTCCTGACAAGTGCAACCACTTGGCAGGCCTTACTTTCCCTTTTGCATACACCATGAGCACCCCTGTGGTAGGTCCCTGGTAACCCCTGGGCAGGGTGCAGTGTAAGTAAAAAGCACGACATACACTGATGTGTGTGTTATGTCCTGACAATGAAATACACTTCATTTCGTTTTTCACTGGTGAAAGTCCATCCTGCCCATAGGACAGAATGGGGGAGACTGGGTATTGTGTTTGTTAGCCTAGTTTCCCATAAGTTTAAAATGGAGAGGTGAAGTTTAGTATGTATGAGCTCACAGTGTCATAACACATCTTTCTATGAAAGTGGTTTTGTCACTGTTTGTTCAGAAACCACTCTTTTAGAAAGTGACTGAGTTTTGTGCTTTAAGCATTTCTGTGTGTCTCTGCGGAATGTGGATTGACTGTCTGGATCTGAGAAGGGAGGTGTTGAGATGGCACCAAGCTGATCTGCATTTGGAGAGTATGCGAGGAGAAATCCTAGGAGGTGAAGAGGCATGGGTTGCGGCTATAAAACAATTGACCGATCTCTTGCTGAGTGATTAAGGATCCAGACCCCCAGTATCAAAGGGAGAAAGGTGACACTGGGAGGGAGACACCCAGAACTGATTTAGGCAGGGGTCAGGGAACCCTGAGCACAGCGAACTTCAAAGACATTTAGGGGTATAACTATGAGAGCTCAAACCCCTGAACGTTGGAATAGAAATGGATTGAGATTGAAAAGGCTTAGACCTATTTCGTGGTCAAGAGGAACCTCTGCTAAGGAAGGAACAACTGAAGATACTGCTGGGAAGGACAAACCCTTGCTTAGTGATCTGGGGCTGGTCTGCAGTTTGCTGTTTTAACCAAGGAAGAGGCTGTTGGGAGTGTGCTTTGTGGGCTGGATCACCCTGCTTGAAGAAGACTGAGCTTTGTGCTGTGACTTGTTACCCCAAGGGCCCGAGGTGAGCTGGCTCCCTGTTTGGAAACACAGGAACATAAAAGTTTCCGCAGAAGTTTCAAGCGACGCAGTGGGTGCGTGTTGTAGCAGCTTGAGACCCTCAGAAGGTGTGCCCTGTGATCTTCGACACACAGAGAAAGTGAGACTTAACCGTGCTGGGTGCGTGTCGTGGTGCACCGCAGGGGTAGGTGAAGAGTGCCTGGTCAACATTTGCATCGAAGGTGAAGTGAGTCTCAGACGCACTGGGTGTGTGGGGAAACATCCTTTACAATGCAACTTTTACCACGCAGTGCCTTTACGACGCAACTTTTACAATGCAAACCATGACAACGCATTGCGCTGGGGGGCGCTCTAGGATAGGGAATAGGTTTAATTTACTATCCAACACCTTCCCTACAATCCACGGGGACTGGAGTTGGAATAGTAAATTAAACTAATAACTATCTAGAGCCCCAAAGCACTATGCTTTGTAAAGGCATGCGTTGTAAAAACAGTGTTGCATAGGCATGCGATGTAAAAGCATGCGTTGTAATGTCATACATCCAGTGTGCGTCATGGTGCACCGCAGGCATTGGTGAAGAGCACCTGGATCAGTGTGTGCTTCAGAGGTGAAGTGAGACTCGGATGCTCTGGGATCGTCTCGTGGTGCATCGCCAGCGCTAGTGAAGAGCACCTGGTCAGGGGGTGCATCGGAGGTGAAGGGACTCTCGGACACGCAGAGTGCGTGTCATGGTGCACAGGAGGCATTGGCGAGGAGCGCCTGGTCAACGTGTGCATCGGAAGTGGAGTGAGTCTGAGACCCTCAGGGTGCTTGTCGGGGTGCACCGGAGGCACTGGTGAAGAGCGCCTGGTCATCGAGTGCACCGGAGGAGAAGTGAGGCTCAGACAGGGTGAGCGTGTCAGGGTGTGGCCAAAAGCATTGGTGAAGAGCACCTGGATATCGGGACACCGGAGTTGGAGTAAGTCTCAGTGAAGCAGTGTGCGTGCTTTGGTGCAACCTGGGACTGTGGAGGTGATCGGCTGATCATCCGGAAGAAAGTGAGTCTCTGCAGTGCGGTGTGCATGTCTTTGTGCCAACTGAGACCGCAGGAAGGAGTGCCTGATGAACCTGCACTCAGAATCGACGTGAAGTCCCATCAGCATTTTGTGTGTGTCTTCGTGCCAGAGAAGACCCGGAGGGTGCTGTTGAGAACGTGCACCCGGAGTAACGTAATCTCAGAGGCATGGGGTACGTGTGCCTGTGGCCGACTGAGACCTTCCTAACAGTTGCAGCCCGGACCAGCAGCCCCAGAAGAGCTGAGCTGTTGAGATGGCACCAAGCTGATCTGCATCTGGAGAGTATGCGAGGAGAAATCCTAGGAGGTAAAGAGGCATGGGTTGTGGCTATAAAACAATTGACCGATCTCTTGCTGAGTGATTAAGGATCCAGACCCCCAGTATCAAAGGGAGAAAGGTGACACTGGGAAGGAGACACCCAGAACTGATTTAGGCAGGGGTCAGGGAACCCTGAGCACAGCGAACTTCAAAGACATTTAGGGGTATAACTATGAGAGCTGAAACCCCTGAACGTTGGAATAGAAATGGATTGAGATTGAAAAGGCTTAGACCTATTTCGTGGTCAAGAGGAACCTCTGCTAAGGAAGGAACCAACCCTTGCTTAGTGATCTGGGGCTGGTCTGCAGTTTGCTGTTTTAACCAAGGAAGAGGCTGTTGGGAGTGTGCTTTGTGGGCTGGATCACCCTGCTTGAAGAAGACTGAGCTTTGTGCTGTGACTTGTTACCCCAAGGGCCCGAGGTGAGCTGGCTCCCTGTTTGGAAACACAGGAACATAAAAGTTTCCGCAGAAGTTTCAAGCGACGCAGTGGGTGCATGTTGTAGCAGCTTGAGACCCTCAGAAGCTGTGCCCTGTGATCTTCGACACACAGAGGAAGTGAGACTTGAACGTGCTGGGTGCGTGTCGTGGTGCACCGCAGGGGTAGGTGAAGAGTGCCTGGTCAACATTTGCATCGAAGGTGAAGTGAGTCTCAGACGCACTGGGTGTGGGTCATGGTGCTACTTAGGCCGAGCCGCTGAGGCCCATTGAGAAAGTTCTGCACGGAAGGCCCAGTTCGCTGAAGGAGGAGAGGAGAGTGGGGTTGCGCCCCCAGGTAACCTGGATCACGGCCTGGGCGGGGTGGGGGCTTGGAGGGACACTCTCTCGGCCTCTCAGTCCTTCTGGCGACGTGAGCCTTTGCTTCGGCTCAGATTGGAGCCCGTACTGATCAAAGGAGTGGCAGTACTGGGGCCAGAGTGAGAAGCTGTACTTTATGCCATTGTGGAAACGTGTTGGGGGCAACTGTTATGGAAGAGGCTGACTGTCCTAATACACATTGCCAATATTGCTGGTAATGAACTGCCGGACTGTCTTATGATGCCTGACATTGCATTATTTCTTCATTGCAAAGTACATGATTGTAGCTACGCATTGCATTTTTGCTTAATTGCAAAGTACATGAACGTAGCGGTGCGCATTGCATTATTTCTTTATGGCAAAGTATGTGATTGGGGTGTGACGCATTGCATCATTCCTTCATTGCGCAGTACATGATTGTAGCAGTACGCATTGCATTATTTCTCCCATTGCAAGGTACCGGGGTGTATGGTTATGCATTGTATTATTTCTCCTTTGCCCAGCACAGGATTGTATCATTACGCAGTGCACTATTGTTTGTCCATTGCAATGTGTGTGATTCTAGCATTGCAACCAGCATAGCATTTTGAAAGCGGTTGTTGGGATTTGAACCTACCAGCCAGCCGGAACAAATGTAACCCTTTATTATAGGTTGGCTTTTATATCGTGTGGTCTGATCATATATCTTTCGTTTTTCATCAAACTCGTGTGGAGTCCATTTGTGGTGTCACCAGAGGGTTGCTGTGGGTGTGGTTGCACATACTGTATACTCGTGCCTTGGAGATAGGCCTGACTGCTCGTGCCAAGCTACTAAGGGGGTGAGCAGGGCTATCTCAAATGGTGTCCTTACTTGGGCTAATGTTGAGTGAGGAGTCCTGGGTCTCGAATTTGGTGACAGAGGTGCGTGACTGGGAATCCGGCTTCCAACAATACTACATAATTACAATAAAGTAAGATCAAACACAATATATTTAGAAATGCATATGCAGTATTAAACACTATCAAGGAAAACCATAAAAGTCTTTATAGCCTCCACCCTTTTATGAATGATTAGGCCACATATATGTTTCATTATGTCCTCATGTATTTGTGTGAATTCAGGTGATTAACGAGGACCAATATAGAAATTGCATTTACTGTGTAACCTTGACATTTATGTATGTTCCCATTAACGTTTCTCTTACATTAACAATGAAATGTATTTCTCATACATATTTATATGCAGTTGTGTGGTTTGAATAATATTGTTGATCCTCATGTAACCACATACTAATTTAGATAACATTTTGCATTATATAATCGGAAATGTATCTATTTAGATAGTATTTTGCATTTCATAATGTGACAGTCTATGTATCTAATCTCGTAGTTACAATGTGTGTTGAGATGCTTGCTATACTAAAGATTACCAAGGGCCATAAGCGTTAGAATTTAGCAACGTTTAACCTTCAAAATGAATATTTGCCTCGGGTGCAATTTTTTTCTCTCCTCAGCAGGTGCAGTGCGTCAACTAATGAATAAAGAAAGGCACATTGTGTGAACGAAATAGGGAAGTTCTTTAGGAGAACTCTTGGCACGGACGATAAGACTAACTACTGAAGGGAGGAATACTGTCTATGTGGAATGAGGACATTGGTGGAATCCAAGGACATTCAGAATGTGTGGATCAAAGAAGGGAGTTGTAAGTGTAGCTGCCAAAAATTATTGGTTGAAGGCAGGCATTAATAAGACCTTTGATATTGGGTTCTAGAAGGTTCTTTCTGTGGGTATATTGAAGCGAACAGACTGTAGCTTGTTTCAGATTGTTATCCAGACTAAGACAGGTACAGACCTCTTTGCACTATTTGTTTTGTGTGGCTTTATGCTATGCAATATTCTTTATTTTGATAACTTCTACAGAGGTTCTACTATCCTGACACCTTTCTATTTTACTGGATCTAATTAGATTTTTCCGATCTAGCATCAACTAGTGTAGGTTAGTTAAGAAGAATTAATATTTCCTCATGCATCATAGGCAGGAAATTTGAAACTTTCAATCTAATCATTACACTGTAATCCCTTTCCATTGTACAGTGGTTACTGAATTCCTCATTTGCTTTCTATTATCGAGGATAAACTTTGTGCACTAATTTAGCTTTCTATTGGTAATTCTGTATTTGTATACTATGTTTCTGAGACTGATTGATATTACTTTGTCTCTGAATTTCTGATAAATCCATACTTAATCCTACTTATTATCATTGAGCATTACAGCGTGACCATATGAGTTACACTGTAACTGTAAATTGAAATTGATCCTAACTCTTTTTGTACCTCAGTCACCCAAAAAAGTTCTATTGCAGTCAGTAGGTGAAGGAGGCCAGATTACTGTGCGTTGTCACCTGCTTCACAGAAGCATAGATAATATTGAATTATACATAGAACAAAGAGGACAAATGGGTTTGCTGTTTTCCACCGCACATCAATAAGTTGAGCCAATTGTGATATAAACAAAAGTGAATTGAAAAAAGCAACTATGGCTGGGGTGCTCCTAAGATGTATGACACCTACCCACCAAAGTATCAATCCGTCCTAGTATTCAGATGAACCTAGGTCAAACATTTATACACACAGCATCCGAGCACACCATACTGTTGTAACAAATCAAGTGATGTAAAAAAATTGTTTTTATATAGAAAACCCCATGAAGTCTCAACATCCAATGAATTCCCAAATCCCAACACTTCTCAAAAGAGTATCCAAACGAATCTTCTTAGGTTGAAATCTGGTATTTAATATCCAAAGTTCATAAGAGGAAAAACAGCAGCCGACGCGCGTTTCGCCCGCAGGGCTTTTTCAAGGCTATTTATTCACTCTCCTCAGAAGTAAAGCTATAATCTCCCAACAGATAATAGCGACAAAAGGCGCTTGCTGTGAGGTTGTATATATTGTGTTTTCGCTCATCCATATGGTAATTGTGGCCCCAACAGCACTCGAGCCTATCCTCTTCCAATGTCACCACTCAAAGTGAGTGTTTAAATCCATTCTATTGTGCATATATACTCTTGAATCTTGATACATCCAAGGTTGTTCTTATTTTTCAGTTCAGATCATATGTCGAGGCGCCGAGTAGTGTTTCTTTTCCTGTTTTGGAAGATTCGTTAAGATACTCTTTTGAGAAGTGTTGGGATTTGGGAATTCATTGGATGTTGAGACTTCATGGGCTTTTCTATATAAAAACAATTTTTTTACATCACTTGATTTGTTACAACAGTATGGTGTGCTCGGATGCTGTGTGTATAAATAATATTGAATTATCTATCACTCAAGATGAATACTTGCAGATGATCTTATTTCTTTTTTCTTCGCCTCTCCTCCAGTCTAGCAGAGTGTGAGACTATCTTAACCTGCCGGTAGATCACATACTACCTTGTGCAGTACATCCTACATGGAGATCTTTTATTCTTCCATTTCTTACTATCATCCTGAGTTGCTTTATTGTTATGAAGTCATGTAGCACAGGAGTTGGTTGGGTAGATTCAACTGGTTCTCAACCACAACATGAATGGCGTCAGTATCAGAAGTATCAGAAGCAGCAATTAGTTTCAGGAACACACAAATCACACACCTTAATGAGCTAGTTTTCTACCTCTCGAGCCATTCTTTCTCATCTCTGTCCATAACTGCCATGCCATGCCATGCATGCTGTGTGTGAAGAGATTCCGATGCCAGAGCCAGCTGCGACTCCACTGCCAGAAACACAGACGTTTGCGTCTCAAATTGAGGCAGAGAACCCCAACTTTGGTGCAGCAGGAGATTTGCTGCTTTCATGGCAGAGTCGACACTGTGCCAAACTCCACATGAGGTGCTAGAAATGTAGAAAAAAAACTGTAAAAATGGAAATTAAGATAATATTTGATTTGCTGTCATTGTATATCTTTAGGGTCACATATTTAAGGCAGGATGTCTTCATTAACAGGGCTGCAAAAGGTTTCACTACTTTTGGTTTCTTATCTAAATAGGCAGAATGGCTCATTGTCACAAGTAATACACCGTTAATGTATATCTTTTCAATAAATTCTTTCTCTTGCATGAGAGCGTTTCTGAAGTAACATACTGTTACTAAATCACTTCAATATAAAAATAATGACTATAATTATAATAATACACAGTGTGGTGGCATCTAAATACCACTAAAAGCTTTCGACAAATTCATAGTAAATGGGATGTTAATGCCAGATGATTCATTTATTTCTGGAATTTAATCTAACTATAGTGCCTGAGTGAAAAACACTGTACTAAAAGCAGTAGCCAATAACATGAGAAAATAATGTAAGCATCGGAATCCAGGATTTCAGCAATGAAGCACATTAAGCAAGCCCATCTAGTCACATTAAATAAATCAGGGAATATAATGCAATTCACATGGGTTTCTACCTGCTTCACAAATTCTTGGTACCATCTTTCTAAGACGTACCATATTTAGCTCTCCCATGAATTTATTATTTAACTATTATCCAGCTTTTTAAGTCACACCTGTAATTTTTTTTTCGTATTTTTTGTGGTCCTCTCCCCACTAAACTTTTAGAGTGTGAGGGGTATATTCACAAGAACGTGTGCTAAACATGACCAAAATAAGCTAACGCACCTTTACACATCGCAGCCTACTGCTGGAAAATAACCCTGTGTTAACGTGGAATTCACAACAAGGCTGTAACATGCGATAGTCTGCCGAAACCGCGGCCAATGTCCACGATACAACCACCTTGATGGTGATAAAAACACAAACCTCAACGCGAAAAAACATGCGATGGGCCAAAGCGCGATGAGGAAATCAGCGATAAGCAGCGTCAGGCCTGCAACACACACATGGCAGGTGGGAAAAATCACTATAAATGTAGAAAAAACACCCAAACACAAACTGACCAACACCCAAGCACCCTGGTGGCAGCCGGAGCAGGCGCAGAGGACGAGCGCAACCCCACAAGCACCCGGATGACCAGCCTGGGACCTCGGGGACAGGGAAGGGCAAGGACAAGAAGAAGAGGAAGACGAAGTTAAGTCCGCAGGAAAACAGGATCCTGATTACAGAGGTGATGGAACACCACCAAAAACTGTTCATCACGTCCAACGTGTCATTGGGAACCAAAAACCAGATATGGCAGAACATCGTGGACAAGGTGAATGCCGTCGGAGAACACAGGAGGCCAATGGACGAGGCCAAGAGGCGATGGATTGACATTGAGCGAAAGACCACGGAGAAACCCGCAGCCAACCAGAAGGCAGCAATGCAGACTGGAGGTGGGAGATGGGAGCCCAGGACCACAGCTTGTGCTGGATGACATGGAGGAACTGGTGTCGACAGTCATCAGTGTGGAGACAGTGGCCGGAGTTGGGGGACCAGACACTGCTCCACAGGGCACAACACAACCACAACAAGGTGAGTGACCACCAGGTACTGGGGGACAGGTGGAGAGGGCCACAATGGCACACATGCACAATCAAACAGTGCACACCCACAATGACTCTGGGTCATGCCCCTGATCTACATACTGTCACAATGTACAATGCCATGCTGTCTGATTATCAACATGTACCAAGCAGCTAAATACATGTGAACACATCATAATACACCATCTCCCCTTCACATTGCAGGGGCACCGTCAATACCCCCTGCAGAGCAGTCCCAGCCACTTTTCACTGATGACGAGGAGGACAACGCCTGCATTGACACCCAAGCCTTTCAACACATCATGGACATCATCCGCAACTCACATCCAGGATGAGGGCAGCCCAGCTGCATTGAGGAGACTCCACCCACTACCTAAAGCACCCAACCCAGCAGGAGGCACCCACAGCCCCAGCACTCTCCCAAGACCCCCAGGAAAAAACAATGGCCTTCCAATGCCGTGTGCTGGAGGGCCAGAAGGAGACGGCTGAGCAGGTGTGGGTGGGGTTCGGCTTCATGGCTACCAAACTGGACGCCATCCATGGGTGTCTATGTCCTATCAGGGACCAGCTCCAGTCCCTAACGGAGACCCACGGCCCGCTCCATGGTCTCCAACAAGCCTGACTGACATCGCTGGAGTCATGACGCGGAGAGAAGAACATCTATCCACTCAGACTGGCTCCAGCGATCCCAGCCGTGAGCTGGCACACATGTGGAGGCCCATGAAGGACATGGTGCGGATGGAAGCAGAAAGGATGGCAGCCACCGCTGCACATCAGTGAAATGTAGCTGGGATCTGCCATGCCCTGCTGATCCTCATCATGGCATTGCTGCCACAAGGCGTGGTGCTGATGAATGCTGCTGCCCCCACACCGTCCTCATCTCTACCCTGGGTGTGTAAGTGCCTCACAGTGCGGCAGGCGTATCCAGCCCCTGATGTGTCAGTGGCACACAGTGCCGCAGCACGTACTGCAACACCCACAGGTGGAGCAGAGCACACATACGAGGATGAGGACGTGGATGGGATTGTTGTCAGAAGGAGACAGTAGCATTCATTTCTGCAACCTGGCCTGTTTCTGCTTGGTGCCACACATGGCCTCATGACCTCCCACTGACCCCCGATACACTCCGCTGCACTCACATTGTACCGCAACATGGACTGCCATATCCTTTTTGATGACCTATGACAAGGTGACCAGACTGCGGACTGTACCCTTCCTCTTCCGCAGTACCTGTCATTCCCGGATGGACTCTGGAGGGCTGGCCCTCCACAGGCCCATATTGTGTGGTGTGCTTGGCATGGTCTTGTACCGCTCCAGCTGCTAAAGGCCACTGGATGTGCAATAAACATCCAGTGATGCACTGCTGTGTCATGTGTTTCATCATTCATGTATGAATGTGTGGATGGAAGTAGGAACAGTGATTTCCCTTATGTCAATGATGCTCATGTAGTGGGATGCCAAGTCACCATGTGCTACATTGCCTATTGTGTCCCGGGTGCCGTGGACACTACAACAGAGACACACGCATTAGTCACTTCCGTGTCCGGACATGGACTGAACCACGACCAGAGCCCCCGAGTCACTGTTGCAAGCCCTGCGCTGGTCCGGCGTACACCAGGCCAGACCACTCCACTTACGCTGCAAGGGAGGGCCCACATAGCTACCTGTTTCAGGCGTACTTGCTGGTGGTGTGCAGGTCACTGGTCTAGTTGTCAGCATGTCACGGCCACTCCCTGAGGACAGGTCTGCACACACCACACCCACCAAGCACAGGCGTCACAGGCCATGTGACCCCGCAATTATAAGGGGCTGACAACGTCACATTCCCCTCTGCCGGTGGTGACTGGATGACGGACGCTCCACGGTGCTCAATCATAAAGGGGCCAAAGATTTGCTGTGCACAGGGTAGGTGGCAACCGAGGACTTGTGGCCGACATGGGCCTACCACCACATGGCGCTGAGTGGTGTTGAACAGGGTTAGTGGAACCCAGGGCCTTGCGGCTGACATGGGCCTACCACCACGTGGCGCTGACTGGCGTTGCACAGGGTTAGTGGCACCCGAGGCCTTACGTCCGACATGGGCCTACCACCACGTGGCTCTGACTGGCGTTGCACAGGGTTAGTGGCACCCGAGGCCTTACGGCCGACTTGGGCCTACCACCACGTGGCGCTAACTAGCGTTGCACAGGGTTAGTGGCACCCGAGGCCTTGCGGCCGACACAGGCCTATCACCTCGTGGCCCTGACTGGTGTTGCACAGGGTTGGTGGCACACGTAATTGCTGAGCGGGTGTGCAGCCTGGGTTGATGATGTTGCACTGATGTGGTCTCCGCCTTTGCTGACTCAGGACTCAGCATCATGTGTGGGACCTGCTGTGCTGCGGGGCGGGCCCGCATGATGTGGACCATGCCATGGTGGTGTGACTGGGGCTTGGAGCTTGCACTGGCATGTGGTGTGCCTACTGATGGACACACTGGTGGCAACAGGTGAGCAGTGGGGCCTGTGTGCGCAGGGGCGGCGGTCTCAGTCTCTCCCTTCATGTCCTTCTCTCTCACTCCCTCTGCCTTCCCTCTCTCTCTGTCACTTCCTCTCCCTTCTCTCTCTCTCTCTCTCTCTTACTCCCTCTCCCTTCCCTCTCTCTCTCTCTCTCTCTCTCTCTCTCACTCCCTCTCCCTTCCCTCTCTCTCACTCTCTGTTCCTTCCCTATCTCTCTCTCACTCTCTCTCCGTTTCTTCTCTCTCTCTCCCTTCCCTCTCTCTCTCTCACTCCCTTTCCCTTCCCCCTCTCTCTCTCCCACTCTCTCTCCCTTCCCTCACTCTCTCTCCCTTCCCTCTCTCTCTCTCCCTTTCCTTCCCTCTCTTTCTTTCTTTGGCTCACTTTCCTTCTCTGTTTCTCTGTGTCTCACTCCTTAGATGTGTGCATGACACACATCCTGATTTTGTGCTTTCTTTTCCAGGCTGTGTCATTGAGATTGTCCCTGGAAGACCCGACAGGAGTCTTCTGCATTGCTTTTTTGTGTTGCGTTTTAATAAAGTTATTGGTTGTTACTTTAGTCCTGTCTGACTGTTTCTCTTTCTTCTGGCCACGCGTGTGTGAATTTATTTTGGCACTGTGCGTCATCATGTGTTTGTTGTGGCTCTTGTATCATGCACGGTATGTGTATTTTGGGGGAGGAATGGGGGGGCCTGTGGTGGTTGCGGTGGGTGTTGTGGCCGTCATTGGTATCCGTGTTGCATGATCATTGTCTCCATGGCATCTGTGGTTCTTCAGGTGTGGCTCTTGGCTGGGCTCCCTTTTATGCTGCAGGTAGTCGTCCTGCTTAACACCAGAAAAAGGCAGGTGTTAATTCCCTTCTGCTACCACGGCTTATCGCCTGTTTTTGGTTCGCATCGCAGATCTGGCAGTTTGTTGTGAATGTGGTGTTGTGGTTTTTTTCTGTGTTTTTGCACAGGAACGCCTACTCTGCATCTCATTAGGGTTAGTTGGTGGTGTCCACACTGAAGATTAATTTTGGGGCAGTTATTGCAGGAATACAAGCGATGTCTGCAGTTTCCACTACTTTGTGAATGGGGTGTTACATCTATCTCCACTTTTGATGCGTTAAAGTGGGGATAATTCGGAGTTGAGTCCTTGTGAATATCCCCCACAGTCTTCTGTCCCCTCCGGGATGAGTAGCTCATAAGTTACTGGTAGCTCTCCAGCTGCCTTTTAGTAGCTCTCCTATGTGCAGCCCAGCCTTCTAAATTAGAAGCTTTGGCTTGGTTGAATTACTACATATATCCCTTTGACCCTGCTTGCAGGCAGGTCGCCCCCACACCGCCACTCGTCACCTGTTGGCCGGCGGATTGCTGATTCCTGTGCCCCATTGTTGCTGCCTCCTGGTTCCTGGGCTTCCCCTGCCCTGCGCACTAGTTTTTCCCCCCTGCCACCCACCGCTCCCGTCCCGTCCCGCCAAAGGCTAGCCCATCTGCGCCCGTCAGCGCTAGGACCGCGCCCAGTGCCAGAACCCCTGGACCCACGAACGCCACGACACCAGAATCCACTACGACGCCAGCACCATCCACGCACTCAACACCGGCCGAAACCACACCTGCTTCCAGGCCGCCCCAAAATGAACCCACGGACACTTCTCCTGCCGCACCTGCAGCTTCACTTGCAACAGAAACACCAAACCTCCAAGGACTGGACCCAACCACCTCCCCTGCATACTCCTCAGCACCCGCTCCGCACGCAAACACGCCGTCGAGCTCTGGGATCTGCTCGACACCTCCGCCCCAGACGTGGCCTTCCTGACCGAGACCTGGTGGAACGACTCCTCGGCGCCCGAAATCGCCATAGTCATCCCAGACGGCTACAAGATCACAAGCAGGGATCGCGCCAATGGAATCGGAGGAGGAATAGCCATCATCCACAAGTTAACCCTCAAAGTCGCAACACACGCAGACGACACCTTCAACACCGCCGAACACTTGCACTTTCGGATCCAAACGGACCCCAACACCACCCTCAGAGGAACACTCATCTACAGACTCCCCGGACCCTGGGCTCAGTTCAACGACTCCATCGCCTACCTCGCCAGCACCCACGCACTCGCCTCCACGGACTACATCCTCCTCAGGGACCTGAACTTCCACCTCGAGAAGAACAACAACGCCAACTTCGCCACCCTGATCGACAACCTCGCCAACCTCGGCCTCAGACAACTCGTCACCATACCCACCCACGCCGTCGGCCACACGCTTGACCCCATTTTCTCCACAGGCTCCTACGTCGCCTTCGATCACACCACCAAACTCCACTGGACCAACCACCGCTGCATCCACTTTACCTTGAAGAAATCATACACGCACCATTGCACCCAACAGCTGCCTCGCCGCTGCTGGAGCAAAGTCACGGAAGACCAGCTGCTCATCTCCCTCGCCAAGAACCCACCCACCAACTCTGACGCCGCAGCCCACAACCTCAGACAGTGGATCGATGACTGCACCAACAGCCTCGCCCCACTCAAGAAACCCTCCAACAGCCACACCAACAAGAGAGCCACATGCTTCCCCAACGAGCTCCAGGCCTCCAAACGCTCATGCCGAAAACTGGAGAAGACATGGCTAGACGAACGCATACCGGACAACCACTCAGCCCACAAGGATGCCACCCGCAGACACCACCACCTCATCAGACTAGCCAAGAGATCCTCCTTCAAAGACCGCTTGGACAACAACGCGCACAACAGGAAAAGCTCTTCATCATCGTATAGGAACTCTCCAACCCCAGCACCAACGCCAACGACATCCCGCCCTCACAAGAACTGTGCAACTCATTAGCCATCTTCTTCCACCGCAAGATCGCTGACATCCACGACAGCTTCAACACAACGACCGCCCCGACTACGCCAGACTCCACCCCCCTGTGAACACCACCAGCGCCAACTGCCTGACTTCCTGGTCCAACGTCAACGGCGACGAGACACACAACAAGGTCATGAACTCCATCCACTCAGGATCTCTGTCTGACCCGTGCCCACACCATGTATTCAACAAAGCAGAAGCAGCCATCGCACCCCAACTACGGAAGGTCATCAACATCTCCTTTGAAACAGCGACATTCCTGGAAAGCTGGAAGCACGCCGAAATCAATGCCCTCCTCAAGAAGCCCAAAGCAGACCCCAAGGAACTCAAGAACTTCTGGCCCATCTTCCTGCTCCCGTTCCTGGCAAAGGTCATCGAGAAAATCGTCAACATGCAACTGACCCACCACTTGGAAGACAACAACATCTTGGACCCGTCCCAGTCCGGATTCAGATGAAACCACAGCACCAAGACAGCCCTCATCGCCACTACAGACAACATCAGGCACCAACTAGACAACGGCAAAACATCACCCCTCATCCTCCTGTACCTGTCAGCCGCCTTCGACACGGTCTGCCATCGCACTCTAAAGACACACCTCCTAGAAGCTGGAATCCAAGAGAAGGCCCTCGACTGGACCACGTCCTTCCTCACTGGCAGAACCCAGAGCATCCGCCTCCCACCCTTCGGATCCAAAGCCACCTACATCATCTGCGGCGTCCCCCAGGGCTCATCCCTCAGCCCGATGCTGTTCAACGTCTACATGGCCTCCCTCGCACTAGTGGCCCCCCATCACGACCTCAACATCATCTCATACGCCGATGACACCCAGCTCATCCTCTCCCTCACCAAGGACCCACACACCGCCAAAACCAACCTCCATGAGGGAATGAAGGCCATCGCCGACTGGATGAGGAGCAGCCGTCTGAAGCTGAACTTGGACAAAACGGAGGTCCTCATCCTCGGATCCACCCCCTCAGCCTGGGACGACTCCTGGTGGCCGGACCACACTGGGAACAGCACCAACACCCACCGACCATGCACGCAATCTAGGATTCATCCTCAACTCCTCCCTCTCCATGTCTAAGCAGGTCAACGCCGTCACCTCCTCCTGCTACAACACCCTCCGCATGCTCCGCAGGATCTACAAGTGGATCCCGACCGAAACAAGAAGAACGGTGACACAGGCCCTCGTCAGCAGCAGACTGGACTACGGAAACGCACTCTACGCAGGAATCCCAGCCAAACACCTACGACGACTACAACGCATCCGCAACGCCTCAGCCCGACTGATCATCAAGGTCCCCCACCGCAGCCACATCACCCCCCACCTGAGAGACCTACAATGGCTCCCCGTCGACAAGAGGTTCACCTTCAAGCTCCTCACCCACGCACACAAAGCGCTCCACAACGCCGGACCAGCCTACCTGAACAGCAGACTCAGCTTCCACACCCCCACCCGCCAGCTCTGCTCTGGCAGCCTCGCCCTCACCGCTGTCCCCCGCATCAAAAGAACGACTTCCGGCGGCAGATCCTTCTCCTACCTCGCCGCCAAGACCTGGAACACCCTCCCTACCCACATACGGCAGACCCAAGATCTACTCACCTTCAGAAGACTCCTCAAGACCTGGCTCTTCGAGCGGTAGCAGCACCCCCCCCCCTCCCCTCTGCGCCTTGGGACCCTCATGGGTAAGTAGCGTGCTCTACAAATACATTGAATGATTGATTGAAAGTTGAAAAGCATGTATTTGAGATG
Source organism: Lissotriton helveticus (assembly GCF_964261635.1). Classification (NCBI taxonomy): domain Eukaryota; kingdom Metazoa; phylum Chordata; class Amphibia; order Caudata; family Salamandridae; genus Lissotriton; species Lissotriton helveticus. The sequence goes on from NC_136061.1 coordinate 310,830,039, forward strand.
AAAATGTGTATATTTTAGAAATCTTAGGATTAGCTGATGTTTCCAAAATATATTTACAGCTAATATTTGAGTGATACATCATGAGTAGCTCTTACAACGGAAAAGGATGGAGACCCCTGAACTAAAGGCTGGTAGGAAGGCAGGACCTAATCTGAGGACTGAAATAGGTTGGGAAGTCTGCAGGAGAAACTATAAAGATAACACAAATACAAACCACAGAAAAGGTAAGCAGGGAAACGATAGACAAACTATCATAAAAGATAGTGTGTCTGCTCCTCAGAAGTAATATCTCTGTGAAGTGAAATAGATCTTACAGGACAGCAAGGAGCTGATTAATCTCACAGGGTTCATGGAGACACCCACTAGGCCCATTGGAGAAGGAGCACTGTGTGGGTCTTTGTAGCAAAGGATCAATCCTTGCAGTCTAACTGGTACCTGTGAACTCGATGAAAATCAGGTTGATAATCTAATACACAAGAACACAAAGGGGGTCAGGGGAACGTACCAAAAACAGGAATTAGGCTCAGGGAAAAGGTGGGCTGGAAAACGGGTGAAGGACAGTACGGGAATACGCAGAACTGTGAATACTGGAAATCTGAACACAAACTAGGACAGGCCAGTACTATGCAGTCAAAACATGAACATATGATACAAGACAAGAAATCTGCATATACAAGACTGGTCTGGATATGTGCAATAAGAACTAAGAACAATGCTAACACAGCAACAAAGAGGCAGGATAAACAAGAGAAAGGAAATAGACACAACTAACGAATCAACACAGGAACATGGAATCAAACAACAATAAAAACAGAAATCAAAAGACAAGCCTAGAATACAGTAGCAGGATCAAACAGATCCCAAGGAGACTCCGCGGAAAGGTCAGTTGGGAGCCTCTGCATTATGGGCTCACCAGGAAGAAATAACAGAAGGATCAGGGGAGAAGCACAGGTGCAGAGAGAGAGAGCCAAGGGTACAAAATAAACAAGGTGAAAGAAATCAGGGCGCCACCAAAGAAGGGAAGGCCAGACTTGGGACATGGAAAGGAGAAGACTAGGGATACCAGTAGACACAACACAGGACACAGGAGAGCCATGAACGGAGAATAGGCCAGAACCAAGAGAAAAATCCAGAAGGCAGGTACAAAGAGGTCAGTAAGGCCATGGGATTCATGAATAAAAAGAGGAAATAAAGCACCATCACCGGGCATCATCAAGGCAGGGTATGAAGTGAGAAAGGACTAAAGAGACCATGAGGCATCAGGAAGGTGGTGCAAAAGGCTGGACTGGAATATGAAGTGGATCTGCGAATGCGAGGTGTAGAAGTAAGTGTTCAGGGTTAAAGACAGGACTGCAGAGGGCCTTCATGAGTGCCACCTAGTGGCTGAATAGTAAAATCCTAATACTATTTCTCTTGAGTTGACACTTGACAAAGTACTCCTCTTGATACACAGATTACCCGAAACACCAGTTGGTAGCCAGATGTTTGTGAGACAACAGAGGAGCCAGGTTTCTAAGTTCTTGATTTTTCCCTTTAGAGAAATACCCAGGACTGTTGCTGAGAGGTACCTGAAGGTGGGAGTTTTATTAACAGCCCCAGAATTCAGAAATCTGCTCCCTTTCTGAAATGTCCCTATGACCTCCTGCCCTACACGTTTTTCTTGTGCCTAGCCTGCTTTGTGACCCTTGTTCAGGTTTGTGGCAGAGTACGCGGAATCAATGTTATTGAGTGGTGATCCCTTTGGATGGCACATTTGTCTATAGAATGGAGATGGTCTGCAGTCAGCTTTCCTGGTTGAATTAGTCTTCAGCTCTGCATTGAATCTGTGCTTGATTGTATTTTGAGCGTTTGTCCCCTCTTGTTCCACTGCTCATTCGTCATAGGTTCTCAGCGCTGTTCCACCGTGGTTTGTATGACACACCTTCTGTTGCCAGATTGGGGGATATTTGCCATATCATCAGGCCCTGGCCAGGATAAAGTCAGGCACCACATTTTGGAAGTATTTGGGCTCATTTGCAAAAGAAGGCCTAGTGCAACATCATTTGATCTGATAAAGGGTTGTAAAATATCAAAAGAAAATACACCTTTAACAATCACTCTTTATATAAACTGATACTGTGAGGTCTTATCCGCGCAACGTGTAATTTATGGTGGTTTCCTTATGCCCCTAAAGTCTTCCTACTGCAGGGCACAGCTGAAAGTATGAGTAATCAGTCTATGGACAAAAAGAGTTGGGAGGGCGTCCAGGCATGCAGGGTTTAGGGAGCCAAGTGGTAAACTTGTGTTTGTAACAAAGACAAAGACAGTAACAAACAGCGCATTGCATGCGACGCATGTTGATATAAATGCATTGCAAACCCCTGAAGAAGGGTAGAGAGGACCCGAAATGCATTGGGTTTTGCTAAAGTTATGATGAATACATGAACGAATGAATTAATTGAACAATTGAATTAATACATTCATGGGATAATAATTTAACAATCAAGATTTTGAGTTTTGATTTGGAAATTTGAGAATTGAGATAAGAAACACATAGGGGCATATTAACAACAACTAGCGATATTTATCACTAAATAAGGTTAGCGACATTTTTTTTATCTCCGCGCATTGCCGGATTTTATCGCAGAGATAACGTGCTATTAGCAACGTTTATCTCCAAAGCGATAAAATATCCGGCGATAGCGGTGAAATGCGTGAATATCGCTGGAAATTCAGCGATATTCAGGCATTTTTGGTAATAGGGACTTAACCTGAATATCCACCTCCCATTGGATATACAGGCTAAGAAGTGGTCTGAGCAGGCTTAGCGCGAATATTTTAATCGCTACGCCTGCGTTGATAAAAGGTGATAGCGATGTTAGCGACTGCTTTCAGTCGCTAACAGGTTGGGTACGTCCCACTTTGCATGTCATTAGCAATAAATATCGCTGACATGCAATGCAGGCCCCAAACCACTCGCTATCACCTAAAAGCTGTTGCTAACTGATGTTAGCGACAGATTGCTAATAGGGCAATGAAATTATCGCCTCTTGGCGGCCGAAAACGGCCGCAAAAGCGGCGATAATTTAATTTCGCCTGCCTTGGTAATATGCCCCGTAGTTTCAAATAAAGTTGCACATATCCACGGCACTGGCTGCGCCTGACCCACATGCTTTGTTATGGTTTATAGGCACTGTTAGACACAGTGTGACAGATGGAGTAGCACACAATTAACCTAGTGAAATTTGGATAAACAAGAACATTGGGAGTGCACGGAAAAAACGAAATTGTTATTAAACTTATGTTTGTCACAAATAGGGTCAGAGAACATTTGGATTGCTTACTCATAAAATAATTATTCTCTAAGTTCACTTTAAACTGCAAATTGTTTACTTATTGCCTGGAACAACATCCATGCAAGCATATTCACCTTTGCATCCATCTGTGTACGCAGTCATCTATCCATCCACCCTCCTGCTCACAGTACATGTGCCATCTGACTGCAATGTGCCTTATGTGCTGTCTGACTCCATGCATGCCTGTGTGTGTATATTTCCATGTGGACGGGGCCTGTGTGAGTAAGGGCGCCTGCAAGTGCGTCTCTGTTTGTCATCCAAATGCTTCATACATCGAACACCCATTATTACATCAATGAACGTATACACTAAAAACAAAGCAGACCTATGATCTTTGTCAACTCCTGTATCACCTTTGGAAGCACGCAGGAGTCAGGGTACATAAACCATCTAAGATAGTGGTGCAGCTCAGGTTGAGTCTTTATTTCACTTTAGTAGAAGAGCTGTCACATCTGTGTGTCTGCTCAACGCTCCAACCCACGGCCTTCATCTGCTTGCTCCTAAACTTTACTTTCCTCTGCCTTCCGACAGACAAATATAATTATTTTTTTTAAAGTAACAAAGTGTAAGTGCAAACTTTAAATATTTCGGGGCTGATTTACAAGAAAGTGACGCATCTGTAAAGATATGCCACTTTACCTGCGCCACCCTGAGAAAGGCTTGCGCCGTCATGGATGCACGGTATATACAATATGGCGTACCATGGCGCAAGGATTGACAGATGCGTCAGATATTCTGACGCTTCTGCTGGCGCAAAAGTCACGCATTGCTGGAGTCATGTACCAAGCAAGAAGGGCTGTGGGCTCATTTACTTTGACTTTTGGAGGGTCCCCTGATGTATTACCTTCTCCATTACCGGTAGGCCTGACTTGGACTGTTTTCCAGCTTCTCGTTCAACTCCCATGCCCCACCTCCCTCTATGCTCCGTGGGACTTGTTTTTTTGATTTATGTTCTCTGTGTAACCGATGTAATAAGTACAACTGTTTTATTTCTCAACTTTCATATAAATCGCTGAAACCTCTGGGTCTAGTTAGCGCTAAATAAAACTCTTCAGATAAATAAATAAAAATGCATGTTGAGGCCTTTCCTCACTGTGCTGCGTCACTCCTTATGCCTGCTCCAAGTAGGCGTAAGGTATTGATGCAGTGGCGTCCTAGAAGTGGCACAGTGAAATCTCCTTGATTTCACTGCGTCACTTCTACGAGGCTTTCCGGTGTGGGAACGCCCACCCTGCATACATTATACCTGATGCAGGTATGTGACACAGGGCTATACAACGTGACACATCTCCCTAGATGTGTCCCGTTGTAAATGGGCCACATTTTAAGCAATGACAAAATGGGCTTGTAAATGTGTCACTTTATTTGTATGGTAATCTGGTGAATTCTCCAAATTTTAACCGTTCACTCCCATGAATCTGGCACAAAAATTAGATTTTAATTCACACATGGTACATTGTTTTCATCATCTGAGTTTTGGGGACTGAAATATTTCTGGCCGTTGAAAAAGGTTTATGTATAAAAAATAAGTTATTCATATAGGTGATCCAAATCCATGCATGACATGGCCCGTAAACGGGAAACAACCTTTACAACGCAACTTTTACAACGCACTACCATTACAACAAAACTTTTACAACGCAACATCCATTACAACCCATGCATTGACAACGCAACTATTACAATGCATGACACTACAACGCACACCACTACAACGCATGTCATTACAACTCAGTCATTACAACGCATACCATTACAACGCATAACATTACCATCCAACACTTACCCTACTGTTGCACCCCCTGGAGTTAGAATAGTAATTTTTACCCCTACACTATCCAACACTTACCCTACTGTTGCACCCCCTGGAGTTAGAATAGTAATTTTTACCCCTGCACTATCCAACACTTACCCTACTGTTGCACCCCATGGAGTTAGAATAGTACATTTTACCCCTACACTATCCAATACTTACCAAAAATGCAATGTAATGCGTTGTAATGGTATGCGTTGTAAAGGTAGTATGCGTTCTAATGGAATGCGTTGTAAATGTAGTTTTTAAAATTTTGTTGTAATGGCATGCGTTGTAATGGAATGCGTTGTAATGGATGTTGCGTTGTAAAAAATGCGTTGTAAAGGTATGCGTTGTAAAAGTGTGCGTTGTAACATCATACATCCCCCGTAAACACACTTAATGTTGTGCGCTAATAAACGGTCTCTCCACACAACAGCAAATATTGGCAGTGGTGCACCCACACAACCACATTAGAAACCAAAGCACCATCATTGTAAACAACACTCGACTCTCCTCAACAACTGAATGGAAGCAGTGACTCAGACAGCACTTGTACAAAACAACGCCACCACCACACTCAGGCTCCTGGGCATGGCAGGCAATTAGTCCCAAAATCAGCAAGTGTAGGAGAGTAGGATCTGCTCTTATGGTTACCCCCACTTTTTGCTGATGTTTCACTGTTTTTCGACTTGAGTCTGGCTGGGGCCCTGCTATCCAGGGCCCCAGCCTAGCTGCTTCCTCTCTAAATTGAGTCCAAGTACTTTAGGTACACTCCAGTTTGGCTTCTGGGGTACCCTTATGAACCCCCAGTATTTGGTACCTTAGGTACCAAGGGCATAGGTACCCCAGAGGCCTACCAGGGGCTGCAGCATGTATTATGCCACCCCTGGAAAGCCTTCCGAAATGACACCACAGGACTGCTACTACAGCCTGGGTAAGGTGGTGCCTGCACCCCTTACTTAGATGTAGGTTACCTATAACTATCATAACTCACTACACATATAAACCTATCAGTCACCCCTATGGCAGGCTTTATCAATCCTGAAGGCAGGGTGCTGGGTTTTGTGTGAGAGGGTGCCCATGCATGTACAGGGCCCCTCTGCAGCCTTCAGAATCTATTCTCTGGGGCTGTTCTGTATTGCAGCCAGACCATATACTCCTAAGTGCATTCTAACCTTGCAGTAAACGCTAACTTTGGAATGGCTGGACGGAAGCATCTCGTGTTTGGTGTCAAACACTTTGGAATCATACCCCTGCCAGTCCTGGCCGGGGGGGTATGATTCAGCCCTTCTAGAGGGAGAGACATGTACACACCGGTATACCCGGTACCACTTTAAAAGAGCCCTGGCATCGCAAAATTGATGCTGCAGCCACAGACACGAGTCCGGCCTCCTGCTGCTGGATGAAACTCCGGCAAGAGAGGCCTGGAAAATAGGTTTCCTGTCACAGGGCGGTGTCACCACCTCTCAGACAGGCTTTAGTGTATTGGGGTTGGGTGGGTGCACTCCGAGAGTGTTTTGAAGTCTGCACTGGGGCACATTTGGTGTCCCTGTGTGTAGCCCAGTTCAAACCGGTTGCAGAGGCTACCAGCCCCGTCTCTGGTGTGAAACTGGACAAAGGAAATGGGTGTAGCCACCCCTCTTTCCACACCCTCCTATAGGTGGGTCCCCAGAGTAAGTCCAACCCCTTCCTGGGGTATACGAAAGGAACCCCTGACTACATCTGGACGAAACTCTGCTACAGATATCCTGAGACTTCGATGATCTACATGACTAGATGACTGAAGAATCTCCCTTGGAGTAAAGGAGTTTCTCCCCTGTTGGCAGGCACCAAAGACGCATCTGACCAGTCTGCATCTCTGAAGCTCCTGATGGACTCCGAAGTAATTGCAGCCCACGAGGTGGATTTCCAGACTTCCCCAAGGCCGACCTGAGTCCACAGCAAAGCTGGTAACTGTGGAACCGGAACCCCTGGACACCGTGCACATTTGCAAGTGCATTAGCTTCTCAACATTCCTTGAGGCTGTGCATTGGGTTACTTGTAGCCCAGACCCCGAGCACCTTTTCCACCAAAGATTGCTGGCCTACACTCCATTAGTGTTCCGTGAGCTGATCCTTTGTGTTTTTGCTCGAGGTACCTTCACGATCCCATGTCCATTGACTGGAAGGTCCCTGAGAAGGCAACTTTGACTTTCATTGGGTTTCCCTGGTTGCTCCAGATGTGCCTTGACTCTCCACCACTTGGTGAGTCCCTCAGAACTTGATGGTCCGCACCGAAGCATTTCTTCTCTTTCTGCATGGGTTGCTGTTTCCAAGGCTTGTTGGGTCCAATCTGGTCACCAACACCGCAGCACTCGATATCCTTCTTGGGACAGCTTGAATCCATCTCATGGTTGTCATCAACGCCTCCTGGTCCTCGTGGCTAAAGAGTCAAGCTTCACCTCTTCAACCTGAAATCACCCGACATGGGTGGGCATTCGACTATCGTGCCCCTGGTCACTGGCAAGTGACCCAGACTCTGTCCCCTCTGCTTTTAGGTTCCTCTCATCTTTGATCCAGGCTTGTATCACACCAGAAACTTTCCACTTCGACGGCAGCAGCACTTTGCAGCAGATCGGCTATGAAATCAACGACGATTCCCGACACCAAAAGACACTTATGCACCCGGGTTCCCTGGGTGAGGTAAACTCAAGTACTCCAGAACTCCTGTGGGTGTTGGCCGTAGAACCCCTTAAGTCTAAAGGAGTTTGCTCAAAGTCCTCTCCTAGGTGTCCTTAATCTTTAAATTTCCAACCGCGGCTTTCCCCATTGAAGTTAACGGTGATTCGCTGCTGTATTGTCACACTGCACGTGTCCCCCGTGGGTCCCCTGTGTCACTACCTTGGGTGGTTCCTTGTAGCCCTAGCATTTCTACAGGCTCTAGGCCATGTGTCTAGTCAAGTAGTGGTTCTTATACCACTTTCTTAATATATGGTTTGGTGTGCCCCTTGGTTCCAACGTATATTGTGCTAATTTATTGTGTGATATTAAGTGTGATGTATGTGCTTTGTACTCTAGCCTCATAAAGACTAGTAGGGTGCGTTTAGAATAAATACATATATTATATATATATATATATATATATATATATATATATATATATATATATATATATATATATATATATATATATATATATATATATATATATATACCTGGTGTGGTTCTCCTTGCATTTGGTCATTCAAGAGATTATAGACTGGTAAAACAAGCTGCTTTATATTCCTTCAAGACTTAGCCTGAAGGCTGCTCTCCATAGCTACCACTAGGATATCTTTCAAATAAGGTTGTCTTTAACCTATCACCTCTAAGGGGTTGTTTGGACTTGTGCAAGGTTGCCACTATAACTAGTGGACAGCATATGCAAGGCCAACTTCTCACATTGGTGTGCAGCGGTTAGGATTCAAGCTTTCCATTGTTTTACCAGATAATCTCAAGTAAGTGGTTAACTGAAAACCACTAAAGGTACCTGAGGTACATAATACAAGCTTAAACTACAGTAAGTTCTACTGAACTTAGAGTTGTGTGTCAAGGGCTTAGCAAACCCTTTCTAAAACTTAAGGGAGTTTAGTAGGCCACACTAGAGTAGGTAGGTGCATACACCACACCTCACTAGTGATGTATTCGAGGCCAGGAACCAGTGTGTCCCTGCCAGATATCAGTAGGCTACTGGCATCCAATTATGACAAGCTCCCATTCTTGGCATTGAAAGCATTATGTACTACTAGGAGATTGAAGACAGGCAAAAGTGCAAACACCCAATGCCTCATAGAGGTACTACTTTTGGATGATCTCAGAAAGGCCTGGAGGGGTAGACAGAGTGGGTGGGGCAGCAGATGAGGAAAGGCCTAGTGGTAAAAATGACCAGGATCTGACCTTTCAAGCTGACCAGTGTTGGACTTTGCCCTTTTTGCAGGGTCATCCCTGAACTTTTTGCCTTCCTCCTGTATTTTATCTGGCCTGTTTTTGTTGGTTTTCTGACTCTGGACACTTTTTCACTGCTGATCAGTGCTAAAGTGCATATGCTCTCCCTATTGTAAATTGATGTATGGATTAGTGACTCCATGATTGGCTGGTTTGGTTTACTTGTCAGACCCTAGTACAGTGCACTGAGTGTGCCCAGGGCTTGTAAATCCAAATGCTGCTGGTGGGCTTGCAGCACTGGTTGTGCCACCCACAGTAGCAGCCTTGTAAAGTGTGTCTCAGGTCTGCCATTGCAGAGCCTGTGTGCAGTCTGGTACTGCCATGTTGACTGGGCAAGTGCACCCATTTGCCAGTCCCTAAACCTTCCCTTTTCTGCATATTAGTCACCCCTATGGTAGGCCCAATGGCAGGGTGCATTGTAGGTAAAAGGTAGGACAAGCCCTGATGTGTGTGGCATGTCCTAATAGTGAATTACAGCCATTTTCGTTTTTCACTGCTGCAAGGCTACCAGTTCCCCATAGGCCAGAATGGGCAGTTTGAGTATTACATCTTATAATTCTAACTGACTCAGGGAACTAGTTAGAAATTCGAGTTTAGTATGCCTGAACTCAGAATGATAAAATACATCTTTTAGTGAAGTTGGTTTTAACATTCTGTGTTTGAAAATACCACTTTTAGAAAGTAGGTATTTTCTTGTCTAACCATTCAATGCTGCCTCTGCTAGGTTGTGTATTCCTTGTCTGGAGTATGAGTAACAGGGGCTGGGGGATTCCAGGAGACAGGGTGAGCCAGCACATGACTGAATAGAGAGATCTGCATGTAGGTGGGTGGGAGGAGTTGCACCTGGAACCTAAATAGGGCTGTGCCTGCTTTCCATAATGCTGGCTCCACCCCCTGTGGTGCAACTGATGTCCCTGCCCTGCACTGTGAAAGGAAAGAAGGAGTCATGTAAACAGAGTTCTCCAGGACTGAACAGAACTGGTTTGGACTAGGCAAAGGCCTCTCTGCCTTCAGAGAACTTTAGATCACTTTTGGACAACAACAAGAAATCTTTGCTGAGGAGTGGAACCAGAGAGACTGAGGAGAGACTATCCCTAAGCTGAAGTGCTGCTTGGGGGATTGGCCTGCAGTGGTTGCCTGACTGCCAAAGAAAGGAGAAAGGAACTTCGTGTACTTTATTTCAACTTGTAAAAGATCTCCAAGGGCTTGAGAACAGAGCTTTCCTCCTGCTGAAGTCTCAGGGACAACAGACGTCACCCACCAGCTCCCCAAGAGTTCTCTTGAAGTGCCTGCAGTCGTGCTGGACTTTTTGAGGACATATTCATTTATTTATAAAGATTTCTATAGCGCAAACTTGACCCAAGAGGGTATCAGAGTGCTTTACATTTAGGATTGTTGCGTTACAAGTTACAACAGATACAAGAGCATAGTAAGGTACAGTGCACTTAAACAATGTTTCAAAAAATCGTAGGAGGGAGGGAAGGAAGGAGTAATAGTGGGGGGACGAGGAGGAACTATGCCCAAAGTCCGGCTGGATAGGTGACGGTCAAGGGGGGAAGCAGGGCCAATCTACTTCATTAGCTGTCAAGCAGATCCACCGGTCATCAGCCATGTAGCTCAGGTCTCAACATTCAGGAAAAAACTGTTTTTATTTTATTTGATTTGCGGCGGTTATATAGCGCTATCTAGACCCAGAGGTATCAGAGCACTTAACCAGGGGAAAGTTGAATTAGGAGGTACATCAAAATGATTATAAAGCGCTAGATAGACCTATAGGTATAAGATCGCTATAACAGAGGAACATTGCGTTACAAATTGCATCAGTTGCAATATCGTATTAATGGACAGTAAACAAACAACGAGGTTGAGAGGATTTATAGGAAAGGAGGGGAAGCAGGAGCCGTAGCAGGGAGACGATGAAGAACTGTGTCCTATGTCCGGCTGGGTAGGTGACGGTCGAGGGGGAAACCACGGCCAATCTCCTCATTAGTTGTCTAGCAACACCATCGGGCATCAGCCATGTTGCTCAGGTCTCAACATTTGGGGGAAACAGTTTAGAATAGATGTGTAGGCTCTATGTCTCTTCTTAAAGCTCCTTATGATCAAGGTGGATTGGGCCTTCCAGATATTAGATATTATTATTGGTCCTCCTTTATGACCCGCTTTCCTAGCTTGTTGATCCCTGATAAATGTCTATATTTTCATAAGTTTTTGCTGGGAGCAGACGCAACTATGTTTTTCTATAGACTAAATGACCCCAATTATTTTAAACAAGTTAAATTTAAGACGGTGCGGGATACCACTTACATATGGCGCTCCATTCTTACTAAAAGCAAGATATCTTTATTTCATGATAAAACTCCTCTATGGTCTAATCCTGGTTTTCCAGAAATATTTCAAGACACAATAGGCGGTGTATTTTCCAAATCTGGCATTAAATTACTTGGATATCTATATGATCATAGGGGATTTTTTTCGTTTGAAAGATTGAAAGCTTGCTATAAACTGCAAGAAGGGGCAAGATTTAAATATCAAATTAGGGATTATTTTTTGAGGAAGATAGAACTTACTTCTTTGACAGAATCTGAAGTATGGAATTGTATTTATAGGGAAGAAGATAAAGCATTGATTAGTATAGGGTATAAAATATTTTCTTGATATAATACTAATGACATACATAAATTGGCTGAAAAGTGGACTAATAAGCTTACAATGGAAATAACACCAGACTTTATCATTTCCTCTTTAAATAGCCTCAATCTTGCTGTTCAATCCTCAAATCTTAAACTACAGTTATTCAAAACCATATGTCATTTATATTACACACCGGATCGGATTCTTAAATGGGCATCGAATAATAACTTCAGCGATCGTACAAAATGTCCAAAATGTGATTTGAAAGGAGCTGATATTATTCATATGCTTTTTTCGTGCCCAAATCTTGTTGAATTCTGGAATGGAGTAACTAAAGTTATTTCCACTAAACTTGGTACTCCTATTATACTCTCGCTAAAAGATGTATTTATAGGAACGTCAGGGGAAAATAATGTATTATGTGATTTACTGAATATTTTAATCACTTGTGCTAGACTGACTATTGCTAGAGATTGGGTTCAACAAAATTCACCAAAGGTCACTGAGTGGTGGAGTCTTGTTAAAGAGATACATAATATGGAATACGCTCTGGCAAATACTAGGGGTCTACAGGCTAAACGGAAAGTGGACAGAATATGGGGATTAATTATGTCATAAAACTGCTTTTTGTAACTTTTTGTCATTTTTGTTTATATCTTGTTGTATAATTTGTTTGATGTACCCCTTTGATGCAAAACAATAAAAAGATTTTTAAAAAAAAAGAATAGATGTGTAGGCTATGAGGATAGAAGTAAAAAAAGAAGGTAGGGGGAAGGGCATAGGAACAAGCCAGAGAGGGAGTTGAGACACAACGGGGAGACAAGGTGAACTATGCCCAATGTCCGGCTGGGTAGGTGATGGTCAAGGGGGTGAACAAGGGCCAATCTCCTCTACAGCTGTCTAACAGCTCCACCGGGCATCATCTATGTTGCTCAGGTCTCCGCGGTCGGGAAGACAGGAATAATCAATTTTGAGTCGGTATATTAGCTACAGTTACATAGAAAAACATAGAATACCAAGTCCCCAATAGAGGATAGAGGAGAGGCCACCCTGCTGGGACTCCCCGCTCAGGGGAACATCCCCGCTGGATGACGTTGCTGCTGAAATCAACGTGCTCGGTATCAGAGAAGGAACTGGGGTCAGTCATAGTGGCTGTGGAGTTTGGTTGATTTGCCGGTTCAGTGCCCGGAGCAGCCATCTTAACCTCAGGCATTGATAGATATGTCCAAGTTGCGGTGCCAACAGCGCGTCGCAAGGAGCTGGAAGCGCGACTCAAGAACAGGAAGCCTGTCGCCGAACTGCGGCTGCCACTTTACAACACGAAGTGCCTCGCATCGCCAGAGAAGAGGATCAACGTCACAGCAGATGCCGCCGCATCACTAGGAAGTGTGTCGCAGAAGAATCGTTGAGTCATTGCAGGTCCGCCGAAGTACCTTACATCGCCAGGAGAAAAGGATCGATGTCGCAGCAGATGCCGCCGCATCACTGGGAAGCGTGTCACAGGGCCTGTCGCGGCTCAATACCAGAGAAGAGACCATGCTGTACTGCAGTCTCTCATGGGGAGACCATGCTGAACTGCATCCTCTCATGTGGAGACCATGCTGGATTGCAGCATCTCATTCGGAGACCATGCTGGACTGCAGCCTCATCTGCAGAGACCAGCTGGACTGCAGCATCTCATGCAGAGACCATGCTGGACTGCAGCCTCTCTAGCGGAGACGATGCTGGACTGCAGCCTCTCATGCGGAGGCCATGCTGGCCTGTAGCCTCTCATGCGGAGACCATGCTGGACTGCAGCATCTGATGCGAAGATGATGCTGGACTGCAGCATCTCATGCGAAGACCATGCTAGACTGCAGCCTTTCATGCGGAGATCATGCTGGACTGCAGCATGTCATGCGGAGACCATGCTGGACTGCAGCATGTTATGCGGAGACCATGCTGGACTGCAGCCTCTCATGCGGAGACCATGCTGGACTGCAGCCTCTCACAGGGAGACCATGCTGGACTGCAGCCTCTCATGCGGAGACCATGCTGGACTGCAGCCTCTCATGCGAAGACCATGCTAGACTGCAGCCTTTCATGCGGAGATCATGCTGGACTGCAACATGTCATGCAGAGACCATGCTGGACTGCAGCATGTCATGCGGAGACTATGCTGGACTGCAGCTTCTCATGCAGAGACCATGCTGGACTGCAGCATCTCATGCGAAGACCATGCTAGACTGCAGTCTCTCATGCATAGACCATGCTGGACTGCAGCGTCTCATGCAGACACCATGCTGGAGTGCAGCCTCTCATGTGGGGCCATGCTGGTCTGCAGCCTGTCACACGGAGGCCATGCTGGACTGCAGCCTCTCGCGCTGAAGCCATGCTGGACTGCAGCATGTCATGCAAAGACCATGCTGGACTGCAGCCTCTCATGCAGAGATCATGCTGGACTGCAACATTTCATGCGGAGACCATGCTGGACTGCAGCCTCTCATGCAGAGATCATGCTGGACTGCAACATTTCATGTGGAGACCATGCTGGACTGCAGCCTCTCATGCGGAGACCATGCTGGACTGCAGCCTCTCACAGGGAGACCATGCTGGACTGCAGCCTCTCATGCAAAGACCATGCTGGACCACAACTTCTCATGCGGAGATCATGCTGGACTGCAGTCTCTCATGCAGAGACCATGCTGGACTGCAACATTTCATGTGGAGACCAGGCTGGACTGCAGCCTCTCATGCAGCCACTCATGCTTGAGGAGAACAGTGGCAGTGTGATGGGTGTGCATGTCTCCTTCACTAAACACCCTATGGAGGAAATGATGATGGGTAAGACACACACCAGTGGCAGGTGGTGGTGCGGTGCCCCTAGTTTATGGCGTGTTCTGTCAGTAGTGGTTTAGATGCATGTTGTTATTTATCAGGATCTTGTTGGTAATATGGTTCCGGGGGAATCGTAAGTATGGCCATGTCTTAATATGGCAGCCATGTCAAGTGATAATGACAGCAGAAGAAACGTCTGTCTGTACATGATTTAGCCCTTTGCTCCACTGATCCTCCTAGCAGGGCATGTTGGCATACTGGCTTAAAGCTGTGTCTAAACAAACAGGTTCTCAAGCTGTTCCCCAAAGGGCTTAGGTTGAGCCCGTCATTGCAGGGGTTGGGGCCAGGGGAGGCATTGGCACTTATCTTTGGGGACTGGAACTTATTTTTCTTGATCAATTCTTGACCCAGAGCAAGAGAGTTAAAAACACAGATGGGGGATAAAGGAGTACGAGAAAGACGAAAAATAGTGACAAAGGGAGAAAGCAGACCCTGCAGGAGTGACAGAAAGGGGCAAGGTGGGCCTGGGGTGGATTAAAGAGGCGTGATATGCAATTAAGACCACGCATCCTTGAGATTCGGTTCACTGACATTTAATAGTGCTGACTGCATGCCTCTGAGCCAGTGTTTCTGGCCGGGCATTGACTCTTTTACAAATTAAGCATAGCTTATGCCACCCACCCCTGCTCACCAGCGCAGCTGCTCCTGGTGGTCTTCTTGATTCCTATATAAGTTGCAGTTCATGGGATTGGTTCTAGTGAGATTCCAGAGGATCCCAGAATTCAAAGGACTGGGGGAGGAGTTTGTGGTTGAGGGGAGGAGTCAGCACCACTTTCCTCATGCCCCTGGCACACTCTGCACAGTGATGCTGAAGATGTTGCCAGGCCGCATCTGTCTGAGCAGTGTTGTCACAACTGGTAGGAGTTTGAAGACCATGAATTAGGAGTTCATTTATTCACATCTTTATTCCATTTTTATAATAAAATAGTAAAAGCACATTAAAATACATAATAACTCAGAACTGTAATGACAATATATGGACGTTAAAAAGATGAGACTAAATTTCATCTAGTCCGTAAATCATTTCCTAACAATCACTCCCACGAATTTTAGCAGGGTAAATCGAACCTAATTCATTATTCAAAGTGCTTGTGCAAAAACTAATTAGCAAGGATTTAAAAATCTTATCACATATCTTTGCCTTAACCTCAGGGCCGCAACAATAAAATGTAAAACTACAATAGACTCCCTGGGAAAATGGGTCAATTAGGTGTTCTATGTTGATGGATCTATTGAATAACACGAGGCAGGTTTCACGACCATGCTGCCTTTCTGAATGATGCATAATCTTCAAAGGTATGTGATGTTCTATGTTGCTCAGAAAGCAAGCTGTGGTACAGCATCTTGAACTGTGACTTCAGTGAATGTGTATTATCAACTCTAGGCAGAATACATGCACCTATAAATACATGTATGTGGTATTTGCATAGCGTAAACCTGGTCACGATGTGAGCTAAGGACGTATTTAGCGATGAGAGATTTATTTGTACGCTCTTTAAAACCTAAACAAAAAAATGAAAGTGCTCAAAAACGTTGTAAAGGTGTAACAGTGAACCTCATGTACCCGTTAAAGGGGAGAATGTTTTTTTCTCTCGAGAAAGTCTTTTCCAACAGAGACACAAAAAAGAAAAGTGGCTGAGAACGCTCAGTGTAAATGCACATTTCTTCAATAGTTACTCTGTATCATTAAGGATAAGGCAATGGGAGTACAACAGGAAATCTATGGCTTGTGTACATTTCGTGGGCGTGCTTCGTATTGTTCCATTAACTTGGAAAATGTTTTTCACTGTGGTGAAACACTGTTTACTACTATTAATACACTTTGGAATTGGTCTGCTCTCTTTCAGACCCTGTGGACACCTGCATGCACAGTTTCTATGAGCCTTCATTGGGCGGGAAAGGCTTTGTGAATCCCACAAAGTTCTAAAGATGTGAGATGCCACCACTCCTCTTTCCACAAATTATTTCTTGCCTAGCACTCTAATTTCAATAATGGAAAATCCGCCATAGTGATGAATTTTCTCCCATCGTAAGTGTAATTTGCATTTGAAATTTTTTTTAAATCCATATTCTGTGTTTAGAATATGCCATTTATCTAACTGCAAGTATATTTTGAACACAAAAGTGAAACTAAAGTGTGTGAACGAAGGCCAGATCCTCTAAGTGCAAATGCAGTGGCATGAGTCCTGAGGTCCATAACAACTAAAATGCTGACCAAAAGATGGTGGTATTAAACTAACACATTAAACTTTTCAGATATTGACTAGAATGCCAAGGAAGCAGTGAGATTGCTGAGACTTGCCTTAGTTTTAGAGTCTTCTTGTGCCACAGGTTTCCAATTTGTCAAAGAAAGAACGTCTCATTCACTAAGTATAACTTTTCCCAACATTATGACTGCATTAGCTCAAAAGCGCCATGAACTAATGCCTATTTGTTTAAGTTTGAAGGAAGCGTTACATTAATCTCACCCCACAGGGCTGATGAAGTGAGATTTATCTTTGCAAGTCACTTCATCCTGGAAAAGTCATTAAAAACCATTTACAAGTAATTGCACTCAAATTTCTGTTTGAGCATGAAAAATGATCTGCAATTTCGATGGCACAATGATTTTTTTAGCACTAAATCACAGAACTTCAATTGGAGCAAATAAGTTGATCTGTGCAGGAGATGTGGCATCTAAATGACACTCATGGTATATGATATATACATATATATTATATATATATATATATATATATATATATATATATATATATATATATATATATATATATATATATATATATTAATCCTCTCAAGTAGAAAACCACAAGTTGACGAAACTGTGTGCTGGCCAAAATTAATTTATTATCAGTCAGCCCACTGAATATATATATATATATATATATATATATATATATATATATATATATATATATATATATATATATATATATATTCACTGAAAAAACCATAGGTTATAGACCATATATAGTTAGGAATTAGCATTTACAAAACCTTATTTTACTCACACAAAACCATTGAAATTCCATATATAGTTAGTTGCACTAACTATATATCGCGCACCCGCAATCCACTGCTGATGATGTCACATATTACATCATTCATGACATGGTCAGTGACATCACTGATGACATCACTGATGACATCTCAAATGACATCACTGATGACATCACTGACGACATCTCAAATGACATCACTGATAACATCTCAAATGACATCACTGATGACATCACTGATGACATCTCAAATGACATCACTGATGACATCACTGATGACATCATCCAGTGACTGTGTGTTTCTGTAAAGTTAAAATGTGTCTTACATATTGAAGAATGAGTGGAAGTATAAGTGTCTGGACAAAGGATTTAGTAGGTGCATGACTGAATGTATGAGTGAGTGATTAAATGTGTCTCACTGAGTGCATGGGTTAGTGACTAAACTATCTTAATTTGAGCATCATTATGTCTGTTGTTCTGTAAACTGCTGCATGTGTTGATCAGTAGCTATATGATTAACTATATGGGTTACTGATTGATTGTCCAAGTATTTGTATGGGAGACTGAGTGTGTGTGTGGCTGGCTGGCTGGGAGGTGTGTGACTCTGTGCAGATCAATGTGTACTTGTATCAATGATTCTATAAGAAGGTAAGTATGTGTTAGTATATGTTTGAAAATGTAAGGTGCTCTATGTTTAACTGTATAGACAAGAAAATGGAAGTGTCATTGATTCTTTAACAGGACTGACTACGTGTGTGAGTAACTCCATGGATGAGTGGCAGACTGTGAGTGTCTGTATAGGTGTATGAGTGCATATGATAGTGTTGTAAAGATGAGTGATTGTATGTATGAATGATTGTATGGGTGAATGAGTGAATGTGTGTGTAGACATAGGAATCAGTGAGTGCGTATGTAGTAACTAGTATTGGTGTGTCAATGGTTTCAAAAATTATACTCTGTATTTAACACTGAGTGAAACAGAGGTTATATTAAAATGTGAGGAGATGCATTGTATTGTCACATGAATGATATCATCAGTGATGTGGTCATTGATGTCAAATCAGATGTCATCAGTGATGTCATCAGTGATGTCATTTGAGATGTCATCAGTGATGTCATCAGTGATGTCACTGACCATGTCATGAATGATGTAATATGTGACATCATCAGCAGTGGATTGCGGGTGCGCGATATATAGTTAGTGCAACTAACTATATATGGAATTTCAATGGTTTTGTGTGAGTAAAATAAGGTTTTGTAAATGCTAATTCCTAACTATATATGGTCTATAACCTATGGTTTTTTCAGTGAATTTTCAAGGTTTTGTAAATGCTAATTCCTAACTATATATGGTCTATAACCTATGGTTTTTTCAGTGAATTTCATTGGTTTTTTAACAGCTAATATCTGTAGCTGTAAAATGTATTCTTCTTTAAATCCAAAAATATATTTTATATGTTTATGAATAATTTTTTTTTTAAATATTTTTTTTTCTTCGTTCCCGCTTCGCGAATCGGGAAGCTTCCCGTTAGCTGACCTTGATGCCGCGAAATAGACCGCGAGCCGGTAAACGTTTCTTTACCGCAACTGCCGCGTTAGAAAACAACATCGTGACGCCTCCCGTCCGCATGACGTTTCACGTTGTCGCGTGATACGTCATATGACGTGCTACGTTAGCGAACTGGTACGCGAAGCGAGTCGCAAAGCGCAGGTTTCTGGAAGCAAACCGGGAGGCCCTGCAAAGCGCTTAACGTAAACACAGCAGGTCATGTGACTTGGTAATAACACTTTTCATTGGGTCATTTCACTTTTGGTTTCCTAATGATGTAAGACTAGGTCATATAATCTAAAATGAACACTTTTCATTGGTTGAGAACTCTTGTTTTTCCCAAATGATGAAAATCCCTCCTTCTTTCCTCACTCTGACTTTCATCATTGTGAGAGAAAGACCCTTTGTGATCACTGAGCAATGGCTTCTTTAGTAGCTTCAGCTGGTGCTTCCCCACCACCTCCACCACATCCAAGGAAGAGTGGACCACCTGCTCAAGTTATAATTCAACAAGAAGAGGAAGAAGAGGAACAGAACGACGAGCACGAAGAGAGGCAGTTTTTGCCTGAGGAGCCCAGGACGTCTCACCGGAAAGAAAACTTCATTTGGCAATTTTTTAAAATTCCCAAAGGTCAGAAAAAAGTAAATGCAAGATACGTAACTTGCCTTATATGTCAAGATAGACTGTCCAGAGGAACCGAGAAAAAATACAGTTTCGGAAACTACACAATGCATCGCCATATGACTAGGTGGCATCCTAACAACTACAGTGCTGCACAGTTTCGGAACAACCTAGATAATCTCCCTATTATGGCCAGAAGATCTGTTGTACCGGAAGTAACGGGACCAGAGGGCAGGGAGATGGTGCCAAATATACAAATGAGATTTGGTGAAGTAAAACACATCTGCGTATATTGCAATGGATTCATTTGCTACGGAGAAAGAAGCATCACTCTGATCAACAGAGCTATTGACTATCATATGCAAGTTTGTACGAAACGCCCAAAATAATAAATACTTTTTTTTTGTTTTGTTGCTCCTGTTGAGCCCTTTACAATGAATCGTTTTCATTGCCCCCTCCAAGAAAAACCCAAAAAAATATAAAACTGTTCAGAAAAATTCAAAAAAAGTAAAAAAATGTTCCGAAAAATAATAAAAAAAATATAAAACAACAAAAACAATAAAAAAAAAGTTCTTTTCAGAACTACCTCCCCGTTATTAAAAAATTGGTACAATATTTGGAACTGTGCCAACCTCTATTTCTCTTAGTTCGCTTCCCAGTTCGCTCGCCGGTACGCGAACCGGAAGCGAACCAAAAACAGTAAGTATAAGGGAAGGAAACAGACACTTATGTTAAAAGAAAGACAGCTATAGGGGAGTAAACTAGAGATACTATTACCCGTAATCCACTGCTGATGATGTCACATATTACATCATTCATGACATGCTCAGTGACATCATCAGCAGAGGATTGCGGGTTTTTTGGCAACGTGCCTTATCCACGGTTTAATAACGCTGCCTTTTGCTTTATATAAGTTTTCAAATTGTATGAAATATATACCAATAGGTCGTTATGAACCTTTAGGTAGTGCTTTTCTTCATGAGGTCTGGTCGCTTCCATACACATACAGATGTTTCAAAGATGATCAAGAAGTTTATCTGAATGGAGAGGAATGCACTGAGACGCCAGATCATTCACTAATGTGTAGGCACATACAGTTACACGGTTCATGCAACAAACACCGACCAAATATGGCTTGCGTGTTGCAAGGCACGCCAGTTCCTGCTATCATCCCCACGTTCAAGTTGTTGGAAAATGGTAGTTATTTGATGCTCAATAATGAAGATTGTTCTGGGTTAATTAAAAGTATTCCTTTTATCGTAACAGTAAGTGAACGGGTTATTTGCTGCAGAAATGTTCTATTTTCTCCCACACATGAACATAGGGAGTTTTCAATCTCGCCACAAATACCAACCTTGGGAGCAGATTTCAACGGCATGGCAAGAATAAGAGCTCTTTTGTCTCAGAGAGAAGTGGCCTTGAGTTGGGCCCGTGAAACTTTCGTGCTTCACATAGCGAACACCCGTACAGAGGTGCAGACCCTTTTCAATTCAGATTTGCCTTTCCATTTCAGCAAGATGGTTCGGACTATCTTTAACGCATCCTCCACAAAGGCCCTGGCGCACTTTTTTAAAGTTGTTACCAGTGGTCTCGTGACTTCATTTGAGAAAATCTTTGGAGTCATCCCTGCTTTCTTTCATTCTATTTTTTCCACTCTGCTTCGTGGATTGCCATTTTTACTTGCATTACCAGCGGACGCTCTTGTGCTTTTTTACATTTTTAAATATGGATGTCCCTCCTATGCAACCTCCCGCCCTGCAGCTGCTGACACTGTTCCGCAATCGCATGCTAGAATATTATGGCACAATGCCGTTGGCGATATTAAGCACGGCATATGGATTATCTTTTCGATTCTCCTACTTCACCTGTGTCCAGCCTGTATTTCACTGCCTGACCTGTGATTTCGATTGGGCCATTGATTTGTGTCTCTGCGGACCGGTTTCTCCTGACGTCGACTTTAATCAGCTGATGACTCCTATCATTACTCACGAGTTGGTTTGTCCTGGCGAAAGGATTATGGCTGTGGCATTGATGCATGGACTAATTGGTCCCTGGAATTTACTGGCGGCAACACAGTCTTTCTTGGAACAGAGCTTTCTTGAAAACCCACCGAGCTGTCCTCTGATGGTGATAGAGGATCCGGTGCTGGGAGAGCACGTATGTTCTTTTCCGCTTTTAAATTGGATGGCTGAACTCTTTTCGGATGAAGACGGTGACTTCCTATTGGAGGCTGTTGCAGCTTATTTTGCATACACAGTTATGTCATAGACCTTTTTCATTTTTGATATGCTGAGTACTAGCATTTCATTGACAATTCATTGACTTATTTGTCAAGTTTTTATTATTTAGCTTGCCTATTGGCTTAAGACTCGATAAAGTACTTGGCTGTTTTATTTTTCTTTAGCATTACATTTTCCTAGTTTTTAATATTTTACCTTGCGGACCGTCCACATATAAAGTTGCAATCTGCTCTCATGAGATGGCACTTCTATTATCTTATTCAGTTCGTTTCCGGATCATGGGGAGGTGTCATCTAGGTCCTGGATATCTTTACACCGTGTTAAGTTAGCATGGGCTCATTACCGGTTTAAACGCAATTTTTCCCTTTTTTGCAACTTCTGCACACGACACTTAGTTGTTGCTTTAGCTTTCAACCTAATAGTTCATCGTGATTTACATGAGAATAATATGTTATTGCTCTACTATCTGCTTTACTTGTTAAACTATATCTGTACAGCGAGTGCTGAAGTTTCAAGAACAACACGATACAGAATTGTTATGAGGTCTGATCTCCACGACTTCATACTCATAACATAAGTGCAGCTTCTGCCAATTCTGGGCATGAGGCGGGTTTTATATTGCTTTGCCGAACACACATACACAACACTTGATGCGGTTCACATGAAGAGAGAGCTGGTGTATGCTGATGTGATTCCTTCAAATCTAAGACACTAAAGTATGGGCACGCCCTAAACCAACACAAAGAGACCTTCTTAGCAAATAATATAATATGTGTATTAGGGAGGGTGAGATATAAGCAGCCGCGGGCCGTGGAGGGAGTTACGGTGGGGCAGGGAGGCGGGGAGGGGGAGGGGCAGGGTGGAGCCCTCTCCACCCTGCCCCTCCCCCTCCCCGCCTCCCTGCCCCACCGTAACTCCCTCCACGGCCCGTGGCTGCTTATAAGTGTTGATAACTCTTATTCATTTACAGCATGTTAACATACTGTCACCATTCGCTTTTTATGTACTAGTAACTATGCTGGTAATTTTGCTACTGATAATATGTGTACTTGTATTATCTAAGATACTACGCCTGAGAAGACGGCATTAGTAAATAAACATTTCAAATACACATGTGTTCTTCTTAACTCCATGTTCTGGTTTCTAAGAAATATATAACGACCGACTGTTCATGAGTTCCACGTATCCTGAGGTACTATAAGTTCATATTCTGGATTGTCTAAACATTGAGAGTTTGTTATATCCAATGTGACACTGTACCTAGCTTGCTAAGGGGTTTTTGAGTACTAAGGTGAGTTTTGGGGCACCCTAATTCGCCGAGGTTCCAATCCTCTGTCCACAGTTCTGTGTGAGAACAGAAACCCTGCCTCTATACCCCTCTTTTCACTTTTTAACAAAGTGGTTAGCCACACCAATAAAGTTTTCTTAGTGGACTACCCAACTTTTTTTAACTCACATTCCGCTCACTACTTCACCTGTTTTTTGTACCTCACACACCAGAATATTACGGCAAGGAACAAAAGAACTCCGGCAGAGAGTAACACACGGTGTTACCCGTCAAGCATTGCAGCGCCGGCTTGACGCAGGAGCAGGAAGCCGATGATGCAAACAACATCACAAAGGGCTGAATGAGACATGTCATCCAGCCCTATAGTTGTATGAGGTTTCTTAGTTCCGAAAAGGGACCCTGTGGCGTCCCATACTTCCCTTTCCTCCACTACCTTCACTGAGAGCGAGACTCCTTTATAGACTTTTTATCAGAGGAACTTTGTACAATCCCTTGTGTTACAACAGAAACCCTGCGACAGGGGCACCCCCGACCCTTCCTGGAGCTTCATCACACTTGCGATACAACTCCAGCAATGCGCCACCTTTACGGCACAGTTACATCACGCATCTGTGCTGTTTTTGCCCCATGATGCGCCGCATTGTAAATGCAGCACACCATAGGTGACGGAACAGCGGCACAGAATGACTAACACATCCCTGGTGATGCGCCAGTCATCATAAATCTATCCCTATGCTTCTTATCTTGTTCGAGATGAACCGCCATATGTATCATCAAAGTTTTTTGCATTTCCTAAATAGCGAACTTTAAGGAATAAATAGCGATTCTTTACCATTCCTAGTTTGCGATTAGCTATTTGCTAATTACAAATTACCCATTCATTTCCTTCATTTCCACAGGGCGGTTGGACTCACTTTTAGCTCGAACGGCTGAATGGATTTCCACGAAACTTGGCAAAATTGTAGGTACTGGTAGCCCGATGTGCCTTTGCTATGTCTCAAGATATATGCTCCAGTGGTTTTTACGAAAATTAACTTTGAAAAATATATATTGGGCTACATTGGCCTATATATATGTTGGAGCCCAAATGTAGCCCAATGTAGCCCAATGAAGCCCAATGAAGCCCAATGTAGCCCAATGTAGCCCAAAGATGGCCGCCAGAGACAAAAAAAACAAATGTAGCCCAAATATCAGCCAGATGTAGCCCAACTATAGCCCAGTGACAGAATGACCAATCAGCTTCGCAAACCTCCGTTACGCGAAGCGGAGCGCTGTTACAGATATATATCTTTTTTTGAACGTTAATTTCTCAAAATCCACTAGAGCACATATATTGAGACCTAGCAAAGGCACATCGGGCTACCAGTCCCTAATATTTTACCAAGTTTCGTGCAAATCCATTCAGCCGTTCGATTATTATTATTATTTTTTTTTTTGCCCCGCGGGGCCCTTTTAAAACCTCCACATCAAACCTAGGGGGTCAGCGAGGATCTACTATTCCCCCTTATGGTCATTTGCCCCTTCGCTTTGGCCTCCTCTTGTCTCTCGATCCTACCGAGAGACAAGATGGCGGCCGCTACGGACTGTTTGGAATGTTGACAGACGCCGGAGAACCAATCAGCTTCGCTTCACATAGCTCCATTGCGCGAAAAGTACGCGTCCTGGAGCGCTGCCCGGTCCGCTGTTACAGATATATATCTTTTTTTAAACGTTAATTTCTCAAAATCCACTGTAGCACATATATTGAGACCTACAAAAGGCACATCGGGCTACCAGTCCCTACAATTTTGCCAAGTTTCGTGCAAATCCATTCAGCCGTTCGGGCTAAAAGTGAGGCCAACCGCCCTATGGAAAACTCAATGTTAAAAACACGTTTTGGGACCCCCCTTTTTTCTCGGCCCCCCCTTGACGAACCCCCCCCAAATTTTCAAGGGCTGCTCAGAAACAAAATGTGCCATTTTCCTGAAAATTTCAGCCAATTCCGTCCACAATCTCCAAAGTTATTAGACATAGAATTTTCAAAAATCCAATAGAGAAAAAATCCTAACTATATATACCTACTGGCGACCGCCAGTAGGTAATATATATATATATATATATATATCCAGTGATAAAACCCTAGGTTTTAAAAACGTTATAGTTAGAAATTAGCATTTGAAAAACCAAAATCTTGGAAATTCAATGAAAAAACCCTAGGTTTTAAAAACGTTATAGTTAGTATTTAGCATTTAAAAAACCTTTGAAATTCACTGAAAAAAACACAGGTTTCAAGCACGTTATAGTTAGTTGGACATTTCACTCGTACAAAACCAGAGAAATTTGGCCTTTATAGTTAGTTCAGCTAACTATAACTCGCGCCCCTGCAATGCACTGCTGATGACGTCACATATTACATCATTCATGACATGGTCAGTGACATCACTGATGACATCTCAAATGACATCATCCAGTGACTGTGTGTTTGTTTAAAGTTTAAATATGTTTTATATATATGCCAAGGTGTATTGAAGAATGAGTGGGTGTATAAGTGTCTGGATGGAGGATTTAGTAGGTGCATGACTGACTGTATAAGTGAATGTTTAATCCGTTCCGTTGGCCTACGCAAGCACTCTCTCCCTGGTGCTGCGCACGACCGTTGGCCGACGCAGCCCCGCCCACCGAATAGAACGCCTGCACCGCAGCGAAATTTGCGCTGTGGTAAACTGGTTAAATGTGTCTTAGTGAATGCATGGGTTAGTGACTAAACTGTGTGAATGTCTTTATCAGTTTGTTTGTTGTTGTGTACGCTGCTGCATGGGTTGGTCAGTAGCTACAATAGTGTCTATATTAGTTATTGATTGGTTGCTTGAGTATTTGTATGGGAGACTGAGTGTGTATGTGTGTGGGTAGAAGGTGGGTGACTGTGCATAGATGTGTGAGTGATTGATTCACTGGGTGTATGGGTTCAAAAGTGCATGTGGAAACAGCTGTGTGGTGGGTGAGTGTGTGTATGGGAGTGTTGGTGAGTGAATCGATGTCTCAGTGGTACATGTGTGAGTAACTGCATAAGTGAAATGCAGTGTATGTGAGAGTTGGAATATATAAATGACTATACATGAGAGTCAGTGATTGTGAGAGTGGTTGTATGGTGGAGTGTGTACTTGTATCAGTGATTGTATAAGAGAGTAAGTATGTGTTAGTATCTGTTTGAAAAAGGGATGTGGTGTGTGTATAACTGTATAGGTCAGTAAATGAAAGTGTGATTGATTCTTTACAAGACCCACTAGGTGTGTGAGTAACTCTGGATGAGTAGTGGTGTGTTAGTGTCTGTATAGGTGTATGAGTGCATATGATAGTGTTGTATTGATGAGTGACAGCATATATGAGTGATTGTATGGGTGAATGAGTGGATGTGTGTGTATACCTATGAATCAGTGAGTGCGTATGTAGTAACTGGCATTGGTGTGTCGATGCTTTCGAAAATGATAGTCTGTATTTTACAGTTGGTGTATCAAAGGTTATATTAGAGTGTGAGGAGGTGCATCAGATTTTCACGTGGATGATGTCATCAGTGATGTCATTTGAGATGTCATTAGGGATGTCATCAGTGATGTCACTGACCATGTCATGAATGATGTAATATGTGACGTCATCAGCAGTGCATAGCAGTGGCGCGAGTTATAGTTAGCTCAACTAACTATAACGGCCGAATTTCTCTGCTTTTGTACGAGTGAAATGTCCAACTAACTATAACGTGCCTGAAACCTATGGTTTTTTAAGTGAATTTCTAAGGTTTTTTAAATGCTAATTTCTAACTAAAATGTTTTTAAAACCTATTGTTTTTTCAGTGAATTTCGGAGGTTTTATAAATACTAATTTCTAACTACAATGTCCCTGAAACCTATATTGTTTTAAAGTAATTTTAAAACAAAATTGCATACTTTTTGAAGTGAAAAACTAACTGTAACAGTAGTCTGTTATAAGATATAATTTAACAATGTTTAAAACCTAATTAGCACTAATGAACATCTAAATGTGGAAAAAGCGGGACGCAGCAGCTATGATACCTGACTTCGAACAACAGCATTCACAGTTTGATTCCCGGCTCCGGCGGCACGTTAGCCCACCACTATGTCACTGTGGGCAATACCTTGCTTAATCTTCCCGAAGCCCCTGAGCGCCGGGACACCTCTCTGGAGGTAGCTGTACACTTTACAAATACTGGCATTTTTTTAATTTAAAACCATAGTGATGAGAAATATTAGCACATGTTTTTTTTTTCTTCTATTCTGAACGATATTTTTTTTATATCTTCTATTTAGAATTACGGCAATTAATAGAGGTTTTTAGTCACGAGAAAGGAAATGACACGGTTTACCGGGTAACAGTTTTTAAGCTCTCCAATGTATGTACATATTAAGGAACTTATACGTGTGAGGATCGAAATCGACACCTTTACCGCGTCACATTTTGTAATTATTCCCAATACGTGTACAAGTTAAACAGTGAAAACGTCAGCACGTGTCAACTGTAAAACGTGACATCTAAATGGGCAGAGCCGCATGTTCCTTCCATAGACTATTCAATAACCAAAAGGTATATAAACGACCCCCGTTGATCGATTAGTTTTGTTTTTTTGAGTTATATACACATGTCAATTCTGTGATGCAGGTTCACTTTTCTACCGTTGTATTCTTATTTTGCGACAACAAAACATATTACCTAGTTGTAAGTTGTTTGATTATGGCATAGCAGTTTATAATCAGTAGCTATTTGTGATTATTTAAAGATTTGTATTTAGAAAAAAGTGTATTGTTTTTGCCATTTATATGTAACGTCAGCAGCTTGTATTCAGAAACAGACAGAATAGAGAAAACACTGTTCCTTTTCTTGCTCCTTTGAACTCATATAGTGTGAACTTGTATATTATAATATTGACACTATAGTTGACCTCGGAGGTGTTGGTGACCCTTGGGCGCGAAGACAAAAGATTCATATGTAACGTCAGCAGCTTCTGGTTCTTAGTCTGTTGCCCCCATGGGATTATATAGTGTGAGTATGAGTGTGAGTATGTATATTGTAATATTCACATTCATACTGACCTCAGTGGAGTTTATGATATGTCGACGCGAAGACGAAAGATTTCAAAGTCCCAGAGAAAAGAAACTTTGAACATATTCACCGCTGGAAAATATTTCGTTATTCATCTTGTTTTGTGTTCATTACTTTATTTTCCTTTTCCTATTGTCTGGCATCAGTGACACTCTGTATATTGTAGTACAATGTCATTTTTTCAGACAACAAGAGTTGGAGATTTGTTGGCCCCAGGAGAAAACAATCTGAAATACAGCTTACAGACTTTTATAACTTACTTGATCAGATATTTTTACAGTGAGAATATTTTTCGGAATTGCACTATAAAAAAAGATTGTTTGCATGGATACTTTCTTGCTGACTGCCTTTGATTAACCCTACATTTCTGAATGATATTTTGGTATTTCTCTGTTTCTCTGTTGTGGTTCCTATTCTCCTTCTCCCTACAGAATATATAGGGATAGTAGTGTATATTATACTACTATCCTATATGTTCTTAAAGGAGTATGGGATCTCTTAGCGGAGCAGTGAGCGACCTCTAAGCACTATGACAGAACTTTCTCGAGTTCTACAGAATAGAAATTGTAAAAATGGTTTTTTTTTGTTGTGGTCCTTATTCCTGTTCTCCTGAGGAATACTATAAAATCACCCAGTATATTTTAATACTGTGACTTTATAGTAGTTCAAAGGGGTTGGAGATCTATCTGTGCGAGAAATTAACAACATATACTACAGTTATTTCAGTTGATAACTTACTACCTCACACTGCTAATGTTTTATAAAATAGTAATTGCTAAAAAACAAATTGTATACATAGTGCTTCATTGAATATTTTGATAAAGTGTACATTTCTATGTAATATGACGTCATTTGTGTTTAACTGTTTTTTACTTGTTATTTTTGTTGTGACCTGAGATGATGTTGTGCAGGAGTGTTTCTTGTAGCACTTCTTTTCTACTTTATCTAAAATTAACTGATACCCTTTTATATTAACAAGAATATGGGGCAACACTTTTACAAACTATAGGCCACAAAAAAAGGCAGGGTGTGGCCATGCTTAAGGGATATTTTATGAATTGCGTTTTTATTTGTCACCCCTCTGATATATACAGCTTCACTTTCCTAAGAAAGTATATTTGTGATTGCTTAATAAAAACTGTTTCAAACCTATACTGACATTTATGCAGCACAACCACACCTCCCCGTAAGAAAAGTAAACACCACATTCTAAGTAAATAGTGCTCTTGGGAAGTATCCCACCCGCGGACTTAATATAAAGAAGATCGCAACACATTCTGTTATTTTCTGGCCATGATTTGTAGGCCCACGCAAATTATATAAATGGCCCTTACAATATATAAAAAACAATTTTTACGTTCACAGTCCCTGACCACCACCTTGTGACCACTGTACAGAGTTATTAGTGTTCCTACCCTCCCCTCTACTACTTTTTTCCCATACTCCTTTGAAGTGCATCACAAAATGCCTGACAACAGTGAACAGTTCCTAGCCAATAAGGAGCAAACTTGTACTCGGAACCCTTTAGCCAATAAAATGTCCATGGTGTTCCACAGAGGGGGAGAGAATGGCTGCCAACACTTCTACTTTATTGCTTCACAGCCAATGAACATTAAGCATGGCAAGGTCCTGCTTGGAACACATTACCCAATCAGATGTCCCTGATATTCCGAGGAGGGAGAGGGACTCGCTGATAACACTTCTACTTGCAATGGTTTACAGCCAACAAACATTAAGCTTGGGAAGGTCCTGCTTGGAACATGTCAGTCAATCAGATGTCCCTGCTACTCCGCGGAGGGGAAGGGAATGGCTGGCAACACTTCTACTTTCAATGGTTCGCAGCCAATGAACATTAAGCTCTGGAAGGTCCTGCTTGGAACATGTGAGCCAATCACATGTCCTAGCTACTCAGCGGAGGGAATCGCTGACAATACTTCTACTTGCAATGATTTACAGCCAACGAAATTAAGCTTGTGAAGGTCCGGCTTGGAACACGTCAGCCGATCAGATGTCCCTGCTACTCCGCGGAGGGGAAGGGAATGGCTGGCAACACTTCTACATTCAATGGTTCGCAGCCAATGAACATTAAGCTCTGGAAGGTCCTTCTTGGACCATGTGAGCCAATCAGATGTCCTTACTACTCAGCGGAGGGGGAGGGAGTCGCTGACAATACTTCTACTTGCAATGGTTTACAGCCAACCAACATTAAGCTTGGGAAGGACCTGCTTGGAACAAGCCAGCCAATCAGATGTCCCTGCTACTCCGCGGAGGGTGAGGGAATGGCTAGCAGCACTTCTACTTTCAATGGTTCGCAGCCAATGAACATTAAGCTTGTTGTTGGAACACCTCAACCAATTAAACATTAATTTTGTTCAGCGCACAGGGACAGAACACTTCCTCCCACATAATATTAAATATCCTCTAACAAAGTGACACCATCCGTGATAAAAGTGAACACCGCATTAATTGGCTGTCAACCCTCCAAACCAGGAAGTGTTGCCAGCCATCTTGTGCCTCGGTAGAACCGAGGCACAAGAAACCAAACAAAAAACATTGCGAAAAGGGTGCAGGGTAGAAACACCCTGACCCCCGAGGCCTGCTCAGGGGGACCCACAAGGACCCCCAGGGCCCCAACATTTTTTTACTTTTTTTTTGTAAATAGCAGGATGCACGCATCCTACTGATAAAAAAAAGAAACGCGGTCTCGCCCTCGGGTGACCAAATCCCAGGGGCATTATTAAAAGAAAAGTGTGTGGGGGTCCCAATTTCCCCAACACCACCGCAGGGACCGCTACTTCAAAATGGCTGGGGGGGCTCTCAGGACCCCCCAGCCCCTGGGACCACAACCCCCGGGGCTTTAAAATGTGATCTGGGGGGCTCCGAGGCCCCCCCAACCCCGGGGAACACCACCCCGGGGCTCGATTTGCAAAGTGTTGTAAAAAGGGGCATGGCCTCTGAACACCTCTCTGCAACGCAGCCCCCTGGCGCATACTAGAGGTACCTGGTGGGCTAGTTGGTCCCCAGGGGACCTCAGGATTCAAGGGCATCCTGCAACTTAAAACGCGCCACAGGGCGTGTTTTCACACATGTCCTCAGGCCCCGCCCCCTTCCTTCACCATTGTACAAATAATCCTGTAAAATCAGCCGAACTGCGAACATTGATTTACTCACCTGTTGGCAGGAGAGAACCCAGTGCGGCATCTTTTAGCCCAGCACTGACCCTGAAAAGTAATTCTAACCGTACTTACCAGTAACTTGTATTTCCTTCCATAGGAATCCATTGTGTGGTTTTCAGCAGAAAAGTTTCTAAGTGTTGATTTTTGAAACATACAAATATTCCTATAAAGTCAGCTGACCTTTAGCCACGGCTACAGCCCGAACGGCTGAACGGAAATCACCGATTTTGGCAAAGAGGTAGTCCTCATTTCAGACTCGCGCCTTTTGCTTATTTGGTGTAAATCTGTTCAGTAGTTCCTGAGAAAATGACAGTTAAAAGTACATATATAGCTATGGGCTTGGAGGGTCCGCGAACCCTACGCGAAGCCTACGCGCACGCTGCCGTGCAAGAGCTGTATTTTAATTGGCTGTCAACCCTCCAAACCAGGAAGTGTTGCCAGCCATCTTGTGCCTCGGTAGAACCGAGGCACAAGAAACCAAACAAAAAATGTCGTAAAAAGCGAAAAGGGTGCAGGGTAGAAACACCCTGACCCCCGAGGCCTGCTCAGTGGGACCCACAAGGACCCCCAGGGCCCCAACATTTAAAAAAAAATTGTAAATAGCAGGATGCACGCATCCTAATGATAAAAAAAAATGAATTGCGGTCTCCTGCGCAAAATGTTTTAATTTGCCCCCGGGTGGCCAAATCCCAGGGGCATTATTAAAAGAAAAAGTGTGTGGGGGTTCCCAATTCCCCCCACACTATCCCGGGGACCGCGGGGCTCACAGGGCCCCCACGCAGCCCCGGGGACCGCCAACCCCTGGGGCTTTAAAATGTGAGCTGGGGGACTCTGAGGCCCCCCCAACCCCGGGGACCACCACCCCGGGGCTCGATTTGCAGAGTGTTGTAAAAAGGGGCGTGGCCTCTGAACACCTCTCTGCAGTGCAGCCCCCTGGTTCATACTAGAGGTACCTGGTGGGCTAGTTGGTCCCCAGGGGACCTCAGGATTCAAGGGCATCCTGCAACTTAAAACGCGCCACAGGGCGTGTTTTCACACATGTCCTCAGGCCCCGCCCCCTTCCTTCACCATTGTACAAATAATCCTGTAAAATCAGCCGAACTACGAACTTTGATTTACTGACCTGTTAGCAGGAGAGAACCCAGTGTGGCATCTTTTAGCCCAACACTGACCCTGAAAAGTAATTCTAAGCGTACTTACCAGTAACTTGTATTTCCTTCCATGGGAATCAATTGTGTGATTTTCAGCAGAAAAGTTTCTAAGTGTTGATTTTTGAAACCTACAAATATTCCTATAAAGTCAGCTGAGCTACAAATTCTGATTTACTCACTTGTTATCAGGAGAGACGTCAGTGCTGCATCTTTGAGCCCAGTACTGATCACGAAAAGTAATTCTAACCATATTTACCAGTTACTTGAATTTCCTCCCCTAAGCAAACATTGACTGGTTTTTGAACTTTAAAAATTCCTATAAAATCAGCAGAACTACGAATTCCGATTTACTCACCTGTTATCAGGAGTGAATTCAGTGCTGCTTCTTTGAGCCCAGTACTGATCCTGAAAGGTAATTCTAATCGTACATACCAGTAACTTGTATTTCCTTCCATAGGAATCCATTGTGTTGTTTTCACCAGATAAGTTTCTAAGTGTCTATTTTCACAAACTAAATATATTCCTTAAAAATTGCCTGTATGACTTAAACGCATTATTTTGACTGTTTACAGGAGATGCACACGTGCTGGAACCAGGAACCACCACTGAGTAAGAAAAAGTAACGTTAACACTACTTACCTGATAAGTGAATTTCCTCTCATAGGATAACATTGGTCATTCTATGTGAAAAAGTTTCAAAGTGTCATCTTTTAAATTACAATAAAATTTGTTAAAATCACTACTGTAACCAAAATGCTTTTACTCAACTGTTTACAGGTGATGTCAAAGGGCTGAATTTAGGATCCAGTCCTGTGGTTAGAAAAGTAATCCAAAAAGTAATTAATTACATTTAACTAGAAATTCACATTGACCTCAATGTTGCATTGTGTTTGAAATTGAGTTGCCCATTGCAACAACTGTAACTACTGTACTTAAAAGTCTATTGCCTATTTGCAAAGTATTTAAACTAAAGTACTTCATTCTGAGACAGTATATTTTGTAATGTAATGTATCATGTAATTATAATGTAATTTAAAAAGTAAAATATCTAAAAATAGACTGTTTAAAAAAATGTAAAAATCAGTATCAAAAAAATAAAAATAACAATAGATATATTCAAAAATTGTCATTTACAAAACCTTTGAAATTCACTGAAAAAACCATCAGTTTCAGACATGTTTTAGTTAGGAATTAGCATTTAAAAAACCTTTGAAATTCACTGAAAAAACCATAGCTTTGAGGCTGTTGTAGTTAGGAATTAGCACTTGAAAAACCTTAGAAATTCACTGAAAAAACCATATGTTTCAGACATGTTGTAGTTAGGAATTCGCATTTAAAAAACCTTAAAAATTCACAGAAAAAAACATAGGTTTATGGGGTGTTCTAGTTAGTTGGACATTTCACTCGTACAAAACCATTGAAAATCCCACGGTATAGTTAGTTGTACTAACTATAACTTGCGCACCCGCAATCCACTGAAGATGATGTCACATATTACATCATTCATGACATGGTCAGTGACATCACTGATGACATCACTGATGACATCTCAAATGACATCACTGATGACATGACTGATGACATCATCCATGTGACAATCTGATACATCTTATCATACACTAGTATAACCTTTCAACTCTCATTATAAGATATGGAGTACCATATTTGAAACCATTGACACACCAATACAAGTTTCTAAAAACTCACTCAGTTATTCCTACATCTACACACACATCTGAACACTTACCTATAGATTCACTCATACATGCTAACATGCATCAATAGAACACTATTAAATATACTTATACACCAATATCGACATTACACACCAGCACACATCCTATTCCCTTATGCAGTCATCCCACTCACTTATGCAAACAATTGATCACACTTACATTTACTAAGCTGCACACTTACACAAACACCACTTTATTTATACATATAGATAGTAACTCATACTTGGTGTGTTATAAAATCACTATTACAAGTATACAGTTATACATATACAGTATACAGTCACTCATACAATCACTGAGTCTTATGTATACTTATTTATATAAAACAACTGTCACATACACTGCCTTATATATTTCTAGTTTGTTGGACATGTATCATTGAGAAATATATTTACTCATCACCACACCCATAAAGAGATTCACTCACCCAAACAACTGTTTCCACATACAGTCTTAACCCCATATACCTACTAAATCAACTATTTACACATCTTTGGACAGTCACACACCTCCCACCCAACCACACACACATTCATTCACTATCCCATACAAATACTCACTTAACTAATTAATAACTAATATAGACTTTCCCATAGCTAGTAACCAACTTATGAAGTAGTTTACACAACAAGAGATAGAGTGATACAGGTATTCACACAGTTTAATCACTATCCCATATATTTAGTGAGACACTTAAAATTTGTCACTTAGACAGTCAATCACATTGCTACTAAATCCTCCATTCAGACACGTATACATCCACTCAGTCTTCAATGCAGATTGCTGTATATATATAATACTTATTTAAATATCAAAGCACATTCACTGGATGATGTCATCAGGGATGTCATCAGTGATGTCATTTGAGATGTCATCAGTGACGTCACTGACCATGTCATGAATGATGTAATATGTGACATCATCAGCAGTGGATTGCGGGCGCGCGAGTTATAGTTAGTACAACTAACTATAACTTGGGAATTTCAATGGTTTTGTACGAGTGAAATGTCCAACTAACTATAACACCCCTAAAACCTAGGCTTTTTTCAGTGAATTTCTAAGGTTTTTTAAATGCTAATTCCTAACTATAACATGTCTGAAACCTATGTTTTTTTCAGTGAATTATATATGTATACCTTTAGAAATTCTCTAAAAAGCCAAAGGTTACAGGGACATTATAGTTAGGGTCACATTTTTCCCTCACAAAACCATAGAAATTAGCAGTTATAGTTATCTCAAGTAACTGTAACTCATGTTCCTAAAGTAACCATGTAACCATAACTCGCCATTCACAACTTTCTCATTAATAATTGTACAGAAAATTTTGAACTGACATTATCAAGGATGTCATAGACCATGTCATGAGTGATGTCATATGTGGGGAATTAGCAGTGCATGCAGAGGGAGCGAGTTATGGTTGCCTTAGGGCACAGGTTATAGTTACTTAAGATAACTCTAACTATAACTGCTGATTTTCTATGGCTTTGTCTGTGTAAAATGTGAACCTAACTATAATGTCCCTGTAACCTTTGCTTTTTAGTGAATTTCTAAGGTTTTTAACATTGTATAATATATCTGTAAGCTTTGACTTTTTAAATGAAATGTCAACGTTTCTTAATTGTAAAGTGATATTCAATTTTCATATGGTAATCCAGCAACCCTGCATGCATCCAACATCATGCCCTTGGTCCTGTTGCCAACCCCCCAAAGGGAGTCAAACCGAGTGGGGCATTTACGCCCCCTTCCCGGGCCAATATGTACCCCTAGGGACCCCAGCCCCTGTGGCCTGTAATCTTTTTTTAGGGGGGCACGTGGTCCCCATCTTGGGACAGATTTGGTCCCAGGGACCCCATCACCTGGGACCATTACGTAAATTATGGGGGAGGGGCATGCAGTCCCCTAACCAGGCCGAGTTCGGCCTCAAGGATCCCATCTCCTGGGCCAGGCCTTATTATAAAGGGGAGGCATGCAGTTCCCCTCCCTGGGCCAATATAGACCTCGTACACTCCATCCCTGGGGCCCTCCCAGTAAATGGTGGGTGCCTTGGAGCCTACCCAGGGCTCCCACTTCATATTTAAAAGGAGGAGAGGGGCATGCTTCATCCCAGGGCCAAATTTGGCAAAGTGGCCCCATTTCCTGGGGCACAGCATTTTCTTAAGGGGTAGGGGGAATGCAGCCACTCTCCCTTGGCCCATATTGGCCAAGGGGACCCCAATCCCCTAGGGCCTAGCCAGTATGCAAAGGGATACAGAAAAGGGGGTGGTGATGAACAGAGTGTCTGAATTAAGCAGACCACTCTTACCCAGTCCAAAGATCAGGGCTTGATCCATCACCGTTATTTATCTCACTGCCCCATCCCAGCTCAGAACCTGGCTATATGCAAATTAGTCTGTCCCTGTCCCAGTGCATCATGGGAACAGGGCAGACCAAACTACCAAGCCAATTCTTCACCAGAAAGGAGACAAGCTACCGGGGACCGGTTTCTGGCATTTCAGCCTCTTCGGCCCGGCTTGCTTGAATCCTGATGGAGCAGTGAGAAAGGGACTCATGTCTGAGTATACCCTGCCACACCTATAGTGGCCAAAAACGATACAGAAAAGGGGGGTGGTGATGAACAGAGTGTCTGAATTAAGCAGACCACTCTTACCCAGTCCAAAGATCAGGGCTTGATCCATCACCGTTATTTATCTCACTGCCCCATCCCAGCTCAGAACCTGGCTATATGCAAATTAGTCTGTCCCTGGCCCAGTGCATCATGGGAACAGGGCAGACCAAACTACCAAGCCAATTCTTCACCAGAAAGGAGACAAGCTACCGGGGACCGGTTTCTGGCATTTCAGCCTCTTCGGCCCGGCTTGCTTGAATCCTGATGGAGCAGTGAGAAAGGGACTCATGTCTGAGTATACCCTGCCACACCTATAGTGGCCAAAAACGATACAGAAAAGGGGGTGGTGATGAACAGAGTGTCTGAATTAAGCAGACCACTCTTACCCAGTCCAAAGATCAGGGCTTGATCCATCACTGTTATTTATCTCACTGCCCCATCCCAGCTCAGAACCTGGCTATATGCAAATTAGTCTGTCCCTGGCCCAGTGCATCATGGGAACAGGGCAGACCAAACTACCAAGCCAATTCTTCACCAGAAAGGAGACAAGCTACCGGGGACCGGTTTCTGGCATTTCAGCCTCTTCGGCCCGGCTTGCTTGAATCCTGATGGAGCAGTGAGAAAGGGACTCATGTCTGAGTATACCCTGCCACACCTATAGTGGCCAAAAACGATACAGAAAAGGGGGTGGTGATGAACAGAGTGTCTGAATTAAGCAGACCACTCTTACCCAGTCCAAAGATCAGGGCTTGATCCATCACCGTTATTTATCTCACTGCCCCATCCCAGCTCAGAACCTGGCTATATGCAAATTAGTCTGTCCCTGGCCCAGTGCATCATGGGAACAGGGCAGACCAAACTACCAAGCCAATTCTTCACCAGAAAGGAGACAAGCTACCGGGGACCGGTTTCTGGCATTTCAGCCTCTTCGGCCCGGCTTGCTTGAATCCTGATGGAGCAGTGAGAAAGGGACTCATGTCTGAGTATACCCTGCCACACCTATAGTGGCCAAAAACGATACAGAAAAGGGGGTGGTGAT
Source organism: Lissotriton helveticus (assembly GCF_964261635.1). Lineage (NCBI taxonomy): Eukaryota > Metazoa > Chordata > Amphibia > Caudata > Salamandridae > Lissotriton > Lissotriton helveticus. Next base: position 310,868,138 of record NC_136061.1, read on the forward strand.
GAACAGAGTGTCTGAATTAAGCAGACCACTCTTACCCAGTCCAAAGATCAGGGCTTGATCCATCACTGTTATTTATCTCACTGCCCCATCCCAGCTCAGAACCTGGCTATATGCAAATTAGTCTGTCCCTGGCCCAGTGCATCATGGGAACAGGGCAGACCAAACTACCAAGCCAATTCTTCACCAGAAAGGAGACAAGCTACCGGGGACCGGTTTCTGGCATTTCAGCCTCTTCGGCCCGGCTTGCTTGAATCCTGATGGAGCAGTGAGAAAGGGACTCATGTCTGAGTATACCCTGCCACACCTATAGTGGCCAAAAACGATACAGAAAAGGGGGTGGTGATGAACAGAGTGTCTGAATTAAGCAGACCACTCTTACCCAGTCCAAAGATCAGGGCTTGATCCATCACCGTTATTTATCTCACTGCCCCATCCCAGCTCAGAACCTGGCTATATGCAAATTAGTCTGTCCCTGGCCCAGTGCATCATGGGAACAGGGCAGACCAAACTACCAAGCCAATTCTTCACCAGAAAGGAGACAAGCTACCGGGGACCGGTTTCTGGCATTTCAGCCTCTTCGGCCCGGCTTGCTTGAATCCTGATGGAGCAGTGAGAAAGGGACTCATGTCTGAGTATACCCTGCCACACCTATAGTGGCCAAAAACGATACAGAAAAGGGGGTGGTGATGAACAGAGTGTCTGAATTAAGCAGACCACTCTTACCCAGTCCAAAGATCAGGGCTTGATCCATCACCGTTATTTATCTCACTGCCCCATCCCAGCTCAGAACCTGGCTATATGCAAATTAGTCTGTCCCTGGCCCAGTGCATCATGGGAACAGGGCAGACCAAACTACCAAGCCAATTCTTCACCAGAAAGGAGACAAGCTACCGGGGACCAGTTTCTGGCATTTCAGCCTCTTCGGCCCGGCTTGCTTGAATCCTGATGGAGCAGTGAGAAAGGGACTCCTGTCTGAGTATACCCTGCCACACCTATAGTGGCCAAAAACGATACAGAAAAGGGGGTGGTGATGAACAGAGTGTCTGAATTAAGCAGACCACTCTTACCCAGTCCAAAGATCAGGGCTTGATCCATCACCGTTATTTATCTCACTGCCCCATCCCAGCTCAGAACCTGGCTATATGCAAATTAGTCTGTCCCTGGCCCAGTGCATCATGGGAACAGGGCAGACCAAACTACCAAGCCAATTCTTCACCAGAAAGGAGACAAGCTACCGGGGACCGGTTTCTGGCATTTCAGCCTCTTCGGCCCGGCTTGCTTGAATCCTGATGGAGCAGTGAGAAAGGGACTCATGTCTGAGTATACCCTGCCACACCTATAGTGGCCAAAAACGATACAGAAAAGGGGGTGGTGATGAACAGAGTGTCTGAATTAAGCAGACCACTCTTACCCAGTCCAAAGATCAGGGCTTGATCCATCACCGTTATTTATCTCACTGCCCCATCCCAGCTCAGAACCTGGCTATATGCAAATTAGTCTGTCCCTGTCCCAGTGCATCATGGGAACAGGGCAGACCAAACTACCAAGCCAATTCTTCACCAGAAAGGAGACAAGCTACCGGGGACCGGTTTCTGGCATTTCAGCCTCTTCGGCCCGGCTTGCTTGAATCCTGATGGAGCAGTGAGAAAGGGACTCATGTCTGAGTATACCCTGCCACACCTATAGTGGCCAAAAACGATACAGAAAAGGGGGGTGGTGATGAACAGAGTGTCTGAATTAAGCAGACCACTCTTACCCAGTCCAAAGATCAGGGCTTGATCCATCACCGTTATTTATCTCACTGCCCCATCCCAGCTCAGAACCTGGCTATATGCAAATTAGTCTGTCCCTGGCCCAGTGCATCATGGGAACAGGGCAGACCAAACTACCAAGCCAATTCTTCACCAGAAAGGAGACAAGCTACCGGGGACCGGTTTCTGGCATTTCAGCCTCTTCGGCCCGGCTTGCTTGAATCCTGATGGAGCAGTGAGAAAGGGACTCATGTCTGAGTATACCCTGCCACACCTATAGTGGCCAAAAACGATACAGAAAAGGGGGTGGTGATGAACAGAGTGTCTGAATTAAGCAGACCACTCTTACCCAGTCCAAAGATCAGGGCTTGATCCATCACTGTTATTTATCTCACTGCCCCATCCCAGCTCAGAACCTGGCTATATGCAAATTAGTCTGTCCCTGGCCCAGTGCATCATGGGAACAGGGCAGACCAAACTACCAAGCCAATTCTTCACCAGAAAGGAGACAAGCTACCGGGGACCGGTTTCTGGCATTTCAGCCTCTTCGGCCCGGCTTGCTTGAATCCTGATGGAGCAGTGAGAAAGGGACTCATGTCTGAGTATACCCTGCCACACCTATAGTGGCCAAAAACGATACAGAAAAGGGGGTGGTGATGAACAGAGTGTCTGAATTAAGCAGACCACTCTTACCCAGTCCAAAGATCAGGGCTTGATCCATCACCGTTATTTATCTCACTGCCCCATCCCAGCTCAGAACCTGGCTATATGCAAATTAGTCTGTCCCTGGCCCAGTGCATCATGGGAACAGGGCAGACCAAACTACCAAGCCAATTCTTCACCAGAAAGGAGACAAGCTACCGGGGACCGGTTTCTGGCATTTCAGCCTCTTCGGCCCGGCTTGCTTGAATCCTGATGGAGCAGTGAGAAAGGGACTCATGTCTGAGTATACCCTGCCACACCTATAGTGGCCAAAAACGATACAGAAAAGGGGGTGGTGATGAACAGAGTGTCTGAATTAAGCAGACCACTCTTACCCAGTCCAAAGATCAGGGCTTGATCCATCACCGTTATTTATCTCACTGCCCCATCCCAGCTCAGAACCTGGCTATATGCAAATTAGTCTGTCCCTGGCCCAGTGCATCATGGGAACAGGGCAGACCAAACTACCAAGCCAATTCTTCACCAGAAAGGAGACAAGCTACCGGGGACCAGTTTCTGGCATTTCAGCCTCTTCGGCCCGGCTTGCTTGAATCCTGATGGAGCAGTGAGAAAGGGACTCATGTCTGAGTATACCCTGCCACACCTATAGTGGCCAAAAACGATACAGAAAAGGGGGTGGTGATGAACAGAGTGTCTGAATTAAGCAGACCACTCTTACCCAGTCCAAAGATCAGGGCTTGATCCATCACCGTTATTTATCTCACTGCCCCATCCCAGCTCAGAACCTGGCTATATGCAAATTAGTCTGTCCCTGGCCCAGTGCATCATGGGAACAGGGCAGACCAAACTACCAAGCCAATTCTTCACCAGAAAGGAGACAAGCTACCGGGGACCGGTTTCTGGCATTTCAGCCTCTTCGGCCCGGCTTGCTTGAATCCTGATGGAGCAGTGAGAAAGGGACTCATGTCTGAGTATACCCTGCCACACCTATAGTGGCCAAAAACGATACAGAAAAGGGGGTGGTGATGAACAGAGTGTCTGAATTAAGCAGACCACTCTTACCCAGTCCAAAGATCAGGGCTTGATCCATCACCGTTATTTATCTCACTGCCCCATCCCAGCTCAGAACCTGGCTATATGCAAATTAGTCTGTCCCTGGCCCAGTGCATCATGGGAACAGGGCAGACCAAACTACCAAGCCAATTCTTCACCAGAAAGGAGACAAGCTACCGGGGACCGGTTTCTGGCATTTCAGCCTCTTCGGCCCGGCTTGCTTGAATCCTGATGGAGCAGTGAGAAAGGGACTCATGTCTGAGTATACCCTGCCACACCTATAGTGGCCAAAAACGATACAGAAAAGGGGGTGGTGATGAACAGAGTGTCTGAATTAAGCAGACCACTCTTACCCAGTCCAAAGATCAGGGCTTGATCCATCACCGTTATTTATCTCACTGCCCCATCCCAGCTCAGAACCTGGCTATATGCAAATTAGTCTGTCCCTGGCCCAGTGCATCATGGGAACAGGGCAGACCAAACTACCAAGCCAATTCTTCACCAGAAAGGAGACAAGCTACCGGGGACCGGTTTCTGGCATTTCAGCCTCTTCGGCCCGGCTTGCTTGAATCCTGATGGAGCAGTGAGAAAGGGACTCATGTCTGAGTATACCCTGCCACACCTATAGTGGCCAAAAACGATACAGAAAAGGGGGTGGTGATGAACAGAGTGTCTGAATTAAGCAGACCACTCTTACCCAGTCCAAAGATCAGGGCTTGATCCATCACCGTTATTTATCTCACTGCCCCATCCCAGCTCAGAACCTGGCTATATGCAAATTAGTCTGTCCCTGGCCCAGTGCATCATGGGAACAGGGCAGACCAAACTACCAAGCCAATTCTTCACCAGAAAGGAGACAAGCTACCGGGGACCGGTTTCTGGCATTTCAGCCTCTTCGGCCCGGCTTGCTTGAATCCTGATGGAGCAGTGAGAAAGGGACTCATGTCTGAGTATACCCTGCCACACCTATAGTGGCCAAAAACGATACAGAAAAGGGGGTGGTGATGAACAGAGTGTCTGAATTAAGCAGACCACTCTTACCCAGTCCAAAGATCAGGGCTTGATCCATCACCGTTATTTATCTCACTGCCCCATCCCAGCTCAGAACCTGGCTATATGCAAATTAGTCTGTCCCTGGCCCAGTGCATCATGGGAACAGGGCAGACCAAACTACCAAGCCAATTCTTCACCAGAAAGGAGACAAGCTACCGGGGACCGGTTTCTGGCATTTCAGCCTCTTCGGCCCGGCTTGCTTGAATCCTGATGGAGCAGTGAGAAAGGGACTCATGTCTGAGTATACCCTGCCACACCTATAGTGGCCAAAAACGATACAGAAAAGGGGGTGGTGATGAACAGAGTGTCTGAATTAAGCAGACCACTCTTACCCAGTCCAAAGATCAGGGCTTGATCCATCACCGTTATTTATCTCACTGCCCCATCCCAGCTCAGAACCTGGCTATATGCAAATTAGTCTGTCCCTGGCCCAGTGCATCATGGGAACAGGGCAGACCAAACTACCAAGCCAATTCTTCACCAGAAAGGAGACAAGCTACCGGGGACCGGTTTCTGGCATTTCAGCCTCTTCGGCCCGGCTTGCTTGAATCCTGATGGAGCAGTGAGAAAGGGACTCATGTCTGAGTATACCCTGCCACACCTATAGTGGCCAAAAACGATACAGAAAAGGGGGTGGTGATGAACAGAGTGTCTGAATTAAGCAGACCACTCTTACCCAGTCCAAAGATCAGGGCTTGATCCATCACCGTTATTTATCTCACTGCCCCATCCCAGCTCAGAACCTGGCTATATGCAAATTAGTCTGTCCCTGGCCCAGTGCATCATGGGAACAGGGCAGACCAAACTACCAAGCCAATTCTTCACCAGAAAGGAGACAAGCTACCGGGGACCGGTTTCTGGCATTTCAGCCTCTTCGGCCCGGCTTGCTTGAATCCTGATGGAGCAGTGAGAAAGGGACTCATGTCTGAGTATACCCTGCCACACCTATAGTGGCCAAAAACGATACAGAAAAGGGGGTGGTGATGAACAGAGTGTCTGAATTAAGCAGACCACTCTTACCCAGTCCAAAGATCAGGGCTTGATCCATCACCGTTATTTATCTCACTGCCCCATCCCAGCTCAGAACCTGGCTATATGCAAATTAGTCTGTCCCTGGCCCAGTGCATCATGGGAACAGGGCAGACCAAACTACCAAGCCAATTCTTCACCAGAAAGGAGACAAGCTACCGGGGACCGGTTTCTGGCATTTCAGCCTCTTCGGCCCGGCTTGCTTGAATCCTGATGGAGCAGTGAGAAAGGGACTCATGTCTGAGTATACCCTGCCACACCTATAGTGGCCAAAAACGATACAGAAAAGGGGGTGGTGATGAACAGAGTGTCTGAATTAAGCAGACCACTCTTACCCAGTCCAAAGATCAGGGCTTGATCCATCACCGTTATTTATCTCACTGCCCCATCCCAGCTCAGAACCTGGCTATATGCAAATGAGTCTGTCCCTGGCCCAGTGCATCATGGGAACAGGGCAGACCAAACTACCAAGCCAATTCTTCACCAGAAAGGAGACAAGCTACCGGGGACCGGTTTCTGGCATTTCAGCCTCTTCGGCCCGGCTTGCTTGAATCCTGATGGAGCAGTGAGAAAGGTATACTCAGATGTGAGTCCCTTGCTCATTGCACCATCAGGATTCAAGCAAGCCGGGCCGAAGACGCCTGAAATGGCAGAAACCGGTCCCCGGAAGCTTGTTTCCTTCCCAGTGTAAGAATTGGCTTTTGTAGTCTGGTCTGCCCTGTTCCCATGATGCACTGGGCCAGGGACAGACTAATTTGCATACAGCCAGGTTCTGAAACTGGGATGGTGCAATGAGCTAAAAAACGGTGTTGGATCTAGCCCTGATCTCTTGACTGGGTGAGAGTACTCTGCTTAATTCAGAGACTATGTCCATCACCACCCCTTGTTGTAAATCAGTATGCAAAGGGGGCACCCACCTCCCCTCCCCCAATTAGTAAATGGCTGACCCTCCAGAGGGTGGTGGTCCATGGAGCCGAAATCAGTCTGGGTGGGGGGCCATGCAGCCCTCCTCCCCCTATTGGTTAATGGCTGGGCCCTGGGGTTGGCAGTCCCCGGGACAGAAATTGACCCGGAAGGGTGGCCATTCACTCCCCCTTCTCCTATTCAGCCTGGCCCACGGGATGTTGTCCCCAGGACTGGAATGGGCCTTCAGGGGCACACGCGCCCTCTCCCCTAATTACAAGTATTAATCTGTCCCATCCCCTGGGGCCTGGACCACCCAGGGTGGCAAACTAAAAAACAAGCGCCGGAGCCCGCGCTTGTTTTTTAAAAATTTTTTTCCTGAATTCATGGTCCCTTGGTGACATTGTGGCAAACATTTTAAAATACAATTCTGCCCCCCTGCGGCTTGCCTATGGTACCCCACCACAAGTACTAGGGGGTCATGGTATTCCTACTCTGCGCCCATATGAATTTTTTTAATTTATTTCTTGTAACTCGGGCTGAATCCGAGTTGCAAGATGGCTACCAACATTTCCTGGTTTAAGTGTTGGCAGCCAATCAGATCTGTCAGATCCATGGATCGTCAGGATCCCTAGATATGTGTAAATCTTTTTCATGAAATGTATATGATGTGTAAAGAGATATTGGGTGTCCGGAGTCTGCCAGGGTTGTTTGTTCTCGCCTTTTCTCTTCCTGCTTGCCATAGCTTTAATCATGAAGACATCCACAGCAAGAAGAATAAATGGGATCCAGTGGACACCTTGGATGCAGCTCAACGACCTGGAATTTACCGAATGTCCTGGCTATACCCATCTGCAGATGCAAGAGAAGGCCGACAAAGTGGGAGCCACATCAGCACAACTTGGCCTCAACATCCACAGGGGAAATAACAAGATCCTGAAGACTAACATGGTCAGCAATACCACAGTCACTCTTGCAAGGGATGCACAGACATTGGTGGAGGCCTTCACCTACCTGGGCAGTATCATAGACATGCAGGGCTATATAGATGCCAAAGTCAAGGCAAGAATCAGCAAAGTAAGGGCTGCCTTTTTTTCAGCTAAAGAAGATCTGGAGCTCCGAAGATCTAAAGCTGCAAACCAAGATCAGACCTGAATCAAAACACCAACATAAAATTGGTCCTTCTGTATGGAACAGAAACTTGGAGGACAACACTGACCACCATCAACAAGGCCTAGACCTTAATCAACACCTGTCTGAGGAATACCATCCAAATCCGCTGGCCAAACACCATCAGCAACACCAACATATGGCAGCAGACTGTCCAACATCCTGCTCCTGAAGAAATCATGAAATAAAACTGAGTTTGGATTGGCCACACACTCCTTAAGCCCGCATCAAACACCACCAGGAAAGCCCTCACCTGGAACCCTCAAGGGAATAGGAATGAGGAAGGCCATGAAACACCTGGTGGAGATACCTTAAGGCTGACTGCAAGGAGATGGGTTACACCCGAAGTCAAATTGAAAGAAAAGCCAAGGACAGAGATAGCTGGTGAGTCCTGGTTGAGGGCTTATACCCCAGAAGGGGTAGTAGGCATATATAAGTAAGTAAGTAATGCTTGTTGTTGAATATTGCTGCTACAGTGCAGTGCTTGACTCTGCTGGTTAAGGGGTGCACTACAGACCAGATTATATGGAGACTAATGATTGGTGTCAGTGATTCAGGAGTTGAAGTGTAGCAGACTATCTGTTACTCCAAATGAAGGTGTCTATTGGCACTTGTGTTAACAACCTTCTTTACTGTCCCATACTGGGGATTTCTCGCATCTCTATGAATGCACATGGTTGTCGGGGTGTGAATAATGTACACTTGACGGACTGTGATCATTACAGAAATGAAGTTGAAGGAAACCTAAAATAGTGGTCTCCTTGTGTGAGAAAGTGTCTGGCTTGATCCTGTTTCCATTTCTCCATATGCATGCTTGGTGCCCTCTTGTATTTTAGGGGCCTCACTCTCCAGTCAGAGTGTTTTTCACAGGGCTTGGCTTTGCTTTGCTGTGTGAACACACAAAGCCTTTTACTAACAAGGAGGCCCCCCAAAGATGCATCTTTTGTTGAAAGGAGATGATAAATATTCAGGGCCCTTTCTGTAGCTGGACATACACAAAGCCTGCAACAGTCCATTACTGCAGAGACCTCAACTGAAGAGTCTGTGATAAAAACAATGAGATTGGGCGGGAAAAACCCCGGAAAGGAGTCAGACCAAACTTGCAGACCATACTCAACTACCTCAAAATAAGAAGTGAGAGCCAGGCCTCCTGGTCAATAAAGGTCATCTCAGGAACAGAAAGTTCCTGCACAGTGCTCTATAGTAAAAGAGACCCCATTATGATAAGGATGTTGAGAAGCAGCAAACTATCCCCTATGCTCCTTCCTTTGGAATTCAGAAGCTTAGAATTTGGCTCCACCTCGCTCATATATGTGCCCTCCATTGGATACTCCTATTTGTCTGAACTTCCTTTGATGTAATTTCTTGCTTTGGATGGGTCCAGGGTTTCTTGAACCATTGGCATTATTTGTCCCACTGACCCGATTTAACTGGATCACCATGGTTTCAATGTATCCCCAGTTAAAGTTTGAATAGGGATTCCAACTGTAACAATGTTTTATTTGATGCTCCTATCCTCCTGAAGGTCCTTTTTGCAGTTAGAGGGTTTTGAATCCTGCACCCAGAGTTCTTGACAGTCCCTTGAATAATTAAACCCCACATCAGTCCTGCTTAGGAGAATGACTTGCACACTCAATTGAAACTCCAACCATTGACTGCCAATGACCTGCCCTACAATTGGTTCACTTAGATGGGTAGTTGCTGTATATCAGACTATCATGTAGAAAAATATTGTCCTACAAAATGTTGCCGTAAAACCAACTACCAGAAAATTATTATGGTAAGTATATATCGATAAGCATAGATGTACTATTCTTAACCCCACAATTACATTATAAATTGTGAATATGCATATATGTAATTCCGAACACCATCCCTGATGGGAATGCCTCTGTTTGTCTCAATAAATAAAGAAGATATCAAGGAAGAGGGACAGTTAACATTTTTATTACATTTTCGGGTATAGTATATTGTTATGTATATGTTTGACTTCACTGTTCCATTACTCCTCTATGTAATAAGTGTATCAAGTTTGTAGACGTTATATTTAAAGTTGACCTGGGTAGCTAAAGGAGCCCTGGCTGAAATGGTCAAACCAGGTGGGCTTTGAAAATAGGCCTCCGATGGCTCCAGCTCACTAGGGAAATCCCGGGGGAATACAAGGCCAGTCTGTGGCTAGATGTGTCTTGTGACACCATTAACATGTTAAAATTATAAAAACATGAAGTGTAATCTGTTTATATAATGTGAAATAGAACTACTACCACAACGTCCCATTGGGTTGTATGACATTACATCCAATGCAATTACAACACATGCCTTTACCACGCAATGCCTTTACCATGTAATGCCTTTATCATGCATATACCTTTACCACACATGCCTTTACAACGTAAGGTAAGTATGTACAAGTTAAGTAAAACCCCTACGTGTGTGTGTATATATATATTTGGACTGTTTGACTTTGGAATAAATCTACTGCATCTTGAAGTCTGCACCTGTGTGATTTGTCTTTGCTGGTAACACTCTGATTTTCTGTTGATATATATATATATATATTCACTGAAAAAACCATAGGTTATAAACCATATATAGTTAGGAATTAGCATTTAAAAAACCTTACTTTACTCACACAAAACCATTGAAATTCCATATATAGTTAGTTGTACTAACTATATATCGCGCACCCGCAATCCACTGCTGATCATGTCACATATTACATCATTCATGACATGGTCAGTGACATCACTGATGACATCACTGATGACATCTCAAATGACATCACTGATGACATCACTGATGACATCTCATTTGACATTACTGATCACATCACTGATTACATCATTCATGTGATAATACGATGAACCTCTTCAGACTCTAATATAACCTTAGATACACTCAGTGTAAACACAGACTCACAGATTGTCACTCATCCATGAAGTTACACACACACCTAGTCAGTCATGCAAACAATCAATCACACCTCCATTTTCTTAACTATACAGTTAAACACACCTTACTTATTCAAACATATACTAAAACATATTTACTCACTTATACAATCCTGGATACAAGTTCACAATGATCCATACAGCCACTCACACATTCACTGGCTCTTATGCACAGTTATTTATATATGTCAACTCTCACATGTACTGTATTTTACATATGTACTTACTTTGACATGTAGCACTGAGATATCTATTCACTCACCAATACAGTCATGCACACAGTCAACCGCCCATACAGCTGTTTCCACATGCACTTTTGAACCCATACATCTATGCAGAGAGTCATACACCTCCCAGCCACCCATACACACTCTCAGTCTCCCATACAAATACTTGGGCAACCAATCAATAACCCATATAGTTAATCATATAGCTACTGATCAACACATGCAGCAGTTTACAGAACAACAGACATAATGATGCACAAATTAAGACAGTTTAGTCACTAACCCATGCACTCAGTGAGACACATTTAATCACTCACTCATACAGTCAGTCATGCACCTACTAAATCCTTTGTTCAGACACTTCTACATCCACTCATTCTTCAATATGTAAGACATATTTTAACTTTACAGAAACATACAGTCACTGGATGTTGTCATCAGTGATGTCATTTGAGATGTCATCAGTGATGTCATCAGTGATGTCATTTGAGATGTCATCAGTGATGTCATCAGTGATGTCACTGACCATGTCATGAATGATGTAATATGTGACATGATCAGCAGTGGATTGCGGGTGCGCGATATATAGTTAGTACAACTAACTATATATGGAATTTCAATGGTTTTGTGTGAGTAAAGTAAGGTTTTTTAAATGCTAATTCCTAACTATATATGGTTTATAACCTATGGTTTTTTCAGTGAATTTTCAAGGTTTTGTAAATGCTAATTCCTAACTATATATGGTCTATAACCTATGGTTTTTTCAATGAATATATATATATATATATTATATATATATATATATAACATTTCTATGGCAAAATGAAACCCCTTATTTTGTTCCTTTTCAAATTAAATGTATTAAGTGTTACCACTTTATTCCAATCAAGATGACTTCAGGTGTGCCATACTTTTGTCATAAGTAAGACTGTTAGCGTTCTAGTTGTTCTTTAAAACCCTCTGGGACATTCTGTCACTGGGCTATTGTTGGGCTACATCTGGCTGATATTTGGGCTACATTTGTTTTTTTTTGTCTCTGGCGGCCATCTTTGGGCTACATTGGGCTTCATTGGGCTTCATTGGGCTACATTGGGCTACATTTGGGCTCCAACATAAATATAGCCCAATGTAGCCCAATATATATTTTTCAAAGTTAATTTTCGTAAAAACCACTGGAGCATATATCTTGAGACATAGCAAAGGCACATCGGGCTACCAGTCCCTACAATTTTGCCAAGTTTCGTGGAAATCCATTCAGCCGTTCGAGCTAAAAGTGAGTCCAACCGCCCTATGGAAAACTCAATGTTAAAAACACGTTTTGGGACCCCCCTTTTTTCTCGGCCCCCGCTTTACGAAACCCCCCCAAATTTTCAGGGGCTGCTCAGAAACAAAATGTTCCATTTTCCAGAAAATTTCAGCCAATTCCGTCCTCAAACGCTAAAGTTATTCAACATAGAATTTTCAAAAATCCCATAGGAAAAAAATCCTAACTATATATACCTACTGGCAACCGCCAGTAGGTAATATATATATATATCTTATATATATATATATATATATATATATATATAACATTTCTATGGCAAAATGAAACCCCTTACTTTGTTCCTTTCCAAATTAAATGTATTAAGTGTTACCACTTTATTCCAATCAAGATGACTTCAGGTGTGCCATACTTTTGTCATAAGTAAGACTGTTAGCGTTCTAGTTGTTCTTTAAAACACTCTGGGACATTCTATCACTGGGCTATAGTTGGGCTACATCTGGCTGATATTTGGGCTACATTTGTTTTTTTTTGTCTCTGGCGGCCATCTTTGGGCTACATTGGGCTTCATTGGGCTTCATTGGGCTACATTGGGCTACATTTGGGCTCCAACATATATATAGCCCAATGTAGCACAATATATATTTTTCAAAGTTAATTTTCGTAAAAACCACTGGAGCATATATCTTGAGACATAGCAAAGGCACATCGGGCTACCAGTCCCTACAATTTTGCCAAGTTTCGTGGAAATCCATTCAGCCGTTCGAGCTAAAAGTGAGTCCAACCGCCCTATGGAAAACTCAATGTTAAAAACACGTTTTGGGACCCCCCTTTTTTCTCGGCCCCGGCTTAACGAAACCCCCCCAAATTTTTAGGGGCTGCTCAGAAACAAAATGTTCCATTTTCCAGAAAATTTCAGCCAATTCCGTCCTCAAACGCTAAAGTTATTCAACATAGAATTTTCAAAAATCCCATAGGAAAAAAATCCTAACTATATATACCTACTGGCGACCGCCAGTAGGTAATATATATATATATATATATATATATATATATAGAGAGAGAGAGAGAGAGAGAGAGATGTACATATACATGTCTCTAATAATTGTATTTAATTTTTTATGGACCCCACCCTTTTTTAATTATTGTACATTTAAATATTTTCTTAATTCGGGGAGAACCCTTAAACCCCTCATTTTTTTTAATTATTAACTTTACCACCCTATTCCCTTACCCACCCATAAACCCAAAAATACCCTTACCATCCTATTCCCTTAGTCACCCCTAAATCCCTAAATTACCCTTATCACCCTATACCTTTACCCACCCTTACACCCTAAAAACTCCCTAACGACCTTAAACCCCTACCCACCCCTAAATCATGAAATTACCCTTAACACCATATGCCCTTACCCACCCCTAAACTACAAAACACCATTACCACCCTATTCCTTTACCCACGCCTAAATCCTAAAAACACCCTTACCACCAATACCCGTACCAACCCCTAAATCCTAAAAATACCCTTAACATCCTCTACCCCTACCCATCCCTACACCTTAACGCACCCTTACCACCCAATACCCTTACACCCCTAAAACATATATGATTAAGACCCGATAGGGGTTGAAACGCGTCATGGCGGACTGGCTGGTCGAAAAACAATAAAGAAACTTTGATTGGCACAATACCCGGGTCCACTATCGTCTCTTTGTTGTGGGAGAAGCAACTGTTTAAGCGACGTATATAAATACGATATATATATATATATATATATTCACTGAAAAAACCATAGGTTATAGACCATATATAGTTAGGGATTAGCATTTAAAAAACCTTATTTTACTCACACAAAACCATTGAAATTCCATATATAGTTAGTTGTACTAACTATATATCACGCACCCGCAATCCACTGCTGATGATGTCACATATTACATCATTCATGACAGGGTCAGTGACATCACTGATGACATCACTGATGACATCTCAAATGACATCACTGATGACATCACTGATGACATCATCCAGTGACTGTGTGTTTCTGTAAAGTTTAAATATGTTTTACATATTGAAGAATGAGTAGATGTAGAAGTGTCTGGATGAAGGATTTAGTAGGTGCGTGACTGACTGTATGAGTGAGTGATTAAATGTGTCTCACTGAGTGCATGGGTTAGTGACTAAACTGTCTTAATTTGTGCATCATTATGTCTGTTGTTCTGTAAACTGCTGCATGTGTTGATCAGTAGCTATATGAGTAACTATATAGGTTATTGATTGGTTGCCCAAGCATTTGTATGGGAGACTGAGTGTGTGTGTGAGTGGCTGGGAAGTGTATGACTCTGTGCATAGATGTATGGGTTCAAAAGTGCATGTTGGAAACAGCTGTATGGGCGGTTGACTGTGTGCATGACTGTATTGGTGAGTGAATAGATATCTCAGTGCTACATGTCAAATTAAGTACATATGTAAAATACAGTACATGTGAGAGTTGACATATATAAATAACTGTGCATAAGAGCCAGTGAATGTGTGAGTGGCTGTATGGATCATTGTGAACTTGTATCCAGGATTGTATAAGTGAGTAAATATGTTTTAGTATTTGTTTGAATAAGTAAGTAAGGTGTGTTTAACTGTATAGTTAAGGAAATGGAGGTGTGATTGATTGTTTGCATGACTGTCTAGGTGTGTGTGTAACTTCATGGATGAGTGACAATCTGTGAGTCTGTGTTTACACTGAGTGTATCTAAGGTTATATTAGAGTCTGAAGAGGTTCATCGTATTATCACAACAGTGATGTCATCAGTAATGTCATTTGAGATGTCATCAGTGATGTCATCAGTGATGTCATTTGAGATGTCATCAGTGATGTCATCAGTGATGTCATTTGAGATGTCATCAGTGATGTCATCAGTGATGTCACTGACCATGTCATGAATGATGTAATATGTGACATCATCAGCAGTGGATTGCGGGTGCGTGATATATAGTTAGTACAACTAACTATATATGGAATTTCAATGGTTTTGTGTGAGTAAAATAAGGTTTTTTAAATGCTAATCCCTAACTATATATGGTCTATAACCTATGGTTTTTTCAGTGAATTTTTAAGGTTTTGTAAATGCTAATTCCTAACTATATATGGTCTATAACCTATGGTTTTTTCAGTGAATTTCATTGGTTTTTTAATAGCTAATATCAAAACCTTTACAATGTATTATTCTTTAAAAAGAAAAATATTTTTTACATGTTTTTTATACAATTTTTTTTTTATTTTTTTTTGTTTCGCTCCCAGTACGCGTACCGGTTAGCTTCCCGTTAGCTCAATCCGGAGGCGCGACCCGGTACGCGAACTGGTAAACGTTCCTTTAGCGCACCTCTCGCGTTACAAAACAACATCGCGACGCTTCGCGTCAGCATGACGTTTCGCGTTCTCGCGTAATACGTCATATTACGTGCTACGTTCGCGTACCCGGAAGCGCAGCGGTACGCGAACCGGAAGCGATCCGCGGCGCGGCGCCGACCGCGTAATGTAAACATAGCAGGTCATGTGACTCGATAATAACACTTTTCATTGGTTCATTTCACTTTTGGTTTCCTAATGATGTAATACAAGGTCATGTGATCTAAAATGGACACTTTTCATTGGTTTAGAACTTTTGTTTTTCCCAAATGATGAAAACCCCTCCTTCTTTCATCACTCTGACTTTCATCTTGGTGAGAGAAAGACCCTTTATTGAGACTTTGTGATGGCTTCATTAGTAGCTTCAGCTGGTGCTAGCCCACCACCTCCACCAAATCCAAGAAAGAGAGGACCACCTGCAGAAGTAATTCTGCAAGAAGAAGAAGAACAGGAAGAGGAGGAAGAGGAGGAAGAGCATGAGTTTTTGCCAGAGGAGCCCAGGAGGTACAATCGACAGGAGAATTATATCTGGCAATTCTACAGAATTCCTGAGGGGCAAAAGAAAGTGAATGCTCGTTACGTGTTTTGCCGCATATGCGGTGACAGATTGTCAAGGGGCACTGATAAAAAATATAGTTATGGCAATCATACTATGCATCGGCATATGAGTAGGTGGCACCCAAATAACTATAGTGCTGCCCAGCTACGTGACCAACAACAAAATCCCCTCCAAATGGCAAGAAGATCGGTGGTTCCAGAGGTGTCGGGACCAGAGGCGAGGGAGGTGATTGCAAACATCCAAATGTTGTTTGGGCACGTAAAACAAGTGTGCGTGGAATGTGGCGCTTTCATCTGCTACAGAGAAAGTAGCATCACTTTGATTTTGCGAGCAATTCAAAATCATATTAATGTTTGCACAAGACGCACCAAAAAATAAATTCTTTTTTTTTTTTTGCTCCTGTTGAGCCCTTTATAATGGATCGTTTTTGTTTCCCCCCCCCCCCAAAAAAACCAAAAAAATTTTAAAAACGTTCAGAAAATACAAAAAAAGTAAAAAAATGTTCAAAAAATACTAAAAAAAATATAAAACAACAAAAACATTAAAAAAAAAGTTCTTTTCAGAACTAACTCCCCATTATAAAAAAATTGGTAGAATATTTGGAACTCTGCCAACCTGTATTTCTCTTAGTTCGCTCCCGGAGCGCTACCCGGTACGCGTACCGGAAGCTAACCAAAAAAATATTTTTTAAAAAAGAACAGTAACTATAAGGGAAGGAAATACACAGTTATGTTAAAAGAAAGACAGCTCTAGGGAGTAAACTAAGGATACTGTTACCTACAATCCACTGTTGATGATTTCACATATTACATCATTCATGACATGGTCAGTAACATCAACAGCAGTGGATTGTAGGTAACAGTATCGTTAGTTTACTCCCTATAGCTGTCTTTCTTTTAACATAACTGTCTATTTCCTTCCCTTATAGTTACTGTTCTTTTTTAAAAAACATTTTTTTGATCAGTCATAAACAGTGACATTAATAGAAACAGAGAGAGTGAACAAGAGTGAAGAACTATGGTCCTCCTCAGCCACCCTCAGAAAACCAAGGGGGTCAAGATACATCTACCGTGCCCCCTTCTAACTATTCTGAACATTATTTGCCCTCCATCTTGTATCTTGATTCGAACGAAACACAAAATGGTGGACTGCCATAACGCTGCTGGTTTGCGAACCGGGCAACTTCCCAGGAAGCGGTCCCAAAAAAAAAAAAGTTGGGAAAGTAATTCACAGACACTAAGAGTAATAGAGATGGAGTGAGTGAACAAGACTGAGGAACTATGAGAACAGAGGGACTGAGAAAAAGAGTGGAAGGAGTTGAGTAAATAGGTAATAGAGAAAGGAATGAGGAAAGTAGCAAAGGCAGGAAACTGAGGATTAAAGAAGTGAAGCAGTGGATCTAATAGTAGGTGAATGTGATAGAAATGTAACGAAAAGAGTACAACTATTTACCTTGTAATTGCCGTTAAATTAATCACATTTTATTTCTATACTTTCAATCTGTGAAAGAGAGAACCAACATTTGAAAAAAATTAAAATATGTATTTAAAAATTACAAAAGACAAGGGAAAATATTGAAGGACAAATAGTTTTTCAACAACTTTGACACTGACAGAAGCTTCTGCTTCTCCAGGTCCTCTACACAATGCTAAAGATATACATTTTAAACTAACAGTATCTTGATGCAGATGAAGTGAGGCCTATCTTAAAACATGGTGCATCTTTTGCATTGCTCTTGTTTCAGAAAAGTGTCGCTTCAGTATGCCAATAACATGTCTCCTATCCAGAGATTTGTTTGAGGTGAGGCCTACTCAGAGTTCAAGATGAGATTTACACTTGTTGAAGTGTACAGAGGAGATAATATCTGTGAAAGTCTACTAATGAAGTGAGTCATGTCCACTGCACTCTTCAACAAAGTAGAAACCTCCTATGTTTCCCTGGACAGACCTAAACTTGATCTGCACAATGTGATTCGTAATGATAGGAAAATCAGGTGATGTAATTGAAATATGTGCAATTTATTTTGCTCATTTCACAATCACATCACTTGTGTTTCCTTTGCTTAGGTATCTCATTGTGCAGATGTAGTCCAGCATATGAAAGAATACGTAGAAGTGCAGCACTGCATACAATAAATTTAACACTTACAGAAAACTCACCTTCTCCATGCCTCCTACACAGTTCTACATATACATCATAAATGCAAACAGTACAGAATTAATTATACATGTTAAATGGTTTATTTTTGCTGTTCTCAGAATGTATCAAAATTCACTAAAAACAGTGACTTGAAGGTATTCATCATGTAACAGCGGGGAAAAAAAAACACAATCAAAATGATTGTGTTTAAAAAACCCATACAACATCAGAAAATAAAATTCAGAACTCCTTAAAGTTAACTTACTTTCCATGACGTCCAAGGATGTCCTATGAACAGCTTACACTCTTTTGTGCTGTTATTACTTTCAGCCCGCCACTTTCTGAAAGAAAACCTCCATCGTTTTTAAAAACACGTTACATGCAATAAATGACTTCTTGCTCTCTACCACTATTTTCCACAAGGCCAAATCTAGTCAGAGATATTTATAACTCTTGGATTTCTTGTAAGCCAATCCCATCATTTGGCATTTCCGCAACTTTCAGAATTAAAATGTTGAAGATCATTTTCACAATCCTGGAATAGTAATATCTTCCCCTTCTTGGTCAGTCATGTTCTACATTTCCTATGACACTGATACTGCTTAATATGAAGCAGACTTACACTACCTCTATGAGTACTACAATTATTTAATTCTCTACATCACTTTTAATCACAAAGCAATGTAAAACAGTAGACAGCATTGCAGACTTACATTCCCTCTACTCCATGTTTTGATTGGCTGCTTCAATTAGCTTATGAAAAGAAACAGTTTTTCTGAACTCATTTAAAGTGCACATACATCTCCATGATGTCCAATCCTTTGATTAGAAGTTATGTCTCTGAACTACACTTATCCTCAAGGCCAAATTGTGTAGGAGCCATTAGAACTTCTTGAAATTCCACAGATCATATCCCGAGATTATTTTCCTAAAATTTTGGTTTTAAAAACACCAGGTAAGAGTTTTTAAGGTCATACGGCAATTTTTTTTTGAAAATTAAAACAGAATCATTGCAGAATGACCAGCCATTTCTAGACTTTAAATAAGCTGTGTAATGTCCTGATGATATTGAAGGGCCGTCATGATATATAATTGCTGTAGTTACAAAAGTCCTTCCTGATATTGACAACTGCGAAGCTACAAAATTTTTTATTAAAGTTGTCAATTTTGTTCCATCAGGCCTACATCGTTGGAACATTAAAATGACGTACTGGCCATATGTTCGTATAAATAATGTGGACATCATTTCAGATTTACATTGGCTACACTCCATGCTGTGATTAGCAGCTTTTACTAGCTTATTAAAGGACACTGATTTACTGTCTGGCAAAGTTAAATATATAAATCTTTCTGAGTCTACACTAGTAGTACTTGATACCATACAGTTCTCGCAGTCATGCTGCCATTGATAAGAAAGCCCAAACAGCTGATCTACATCTACACCTTCAGCATGTAATACATCAAGCATATACATTAAAAACTCCTGACAATCTTGCTGAATATTTTGAGAGAATTGTGTTTGCCCTGAACATCTGTCTAACAGGTTTCGAATTTCAGAC
This sequence comes from Lissotriton helveticus, assembly GCF_964261635.1. NCBI lineage: Eukaryota > Metazoa > Chordata > Amphibia > Caudata > Salamandridae > Lissotriton > Lissotriton helveticus. The sequence continues at coordinate 310,887,862 of NC_136061.1, forward strand.
ACACTTTCTATTTTTGTTCTATCTGTGCTACATTTCTCTAACACAGAATTCAACAAACTGCAAAATCTTTGATCAGAATTGACCACAATCTCTTCTTTTACATTTTTTAGAGAAAACAAAACATTCATTACTACATTAGCATAGCAGTTGACACCAGAACTGTTTTCAAACTGAAAACCAACAACATCTTCAACAGAATCCTCTTTGTTTCTGCTTGTAATTTTAGGTTCATTCACTTTTTGTCTTTTTGCTACAACCTCCCCAGTATTGTTCTCATTTCTTCGTTTCCGGCCTACCAGACGTTTCTCAAACAAAGGAAACTGAGGCAAATGTGGCGCATACTCTCTTCTTAACCTATTGTATTCCTTAACACAATCTAGATCTGCACAAATGTTTCTGACATCACACTCAATCAAGTACAATCCCGATAAAGTTCTAACTCGTGACAATGCCACATATGCCATACCCTCCTTGAACACAGAACTGCCAATATTCACCAATGCAGTGTCTACACTTAAACCTTGCGATTTATGAATTGTCACCGCATATGCCAAGCAAACAGGGAACTGCTTACGGCGAACATATAAGTCTTTTACAAGCAAAAATCTAGCAGAACAACGAGCAATTAGCTGTACTTCCTCAATGCCATCAAATTTAATTTTTAAAAATTCAATTCCATCTCTATTTCTGTATTTCACAAAATCAACAACATTACCCATTGATCCATTTACCAGACCTCTTTCAACATGTAAATTCCTTCTTAAAATTATACGGCAGTTCAAGCACACATTCAGAGTCTTTTCAAAACCTGCAGTTTTAGATATAGTCTTCTCTAATGAATCCAATTTTGATTTCAGATTCTCAGACAAAATAATTGTTGATCCCATATGCTCTACTCTATCAATAGCTTCCACTTTCACAATCTCTTGCTTTTCTAAATGCAACATTTTGTTGTTAAATTTGGCACATTCTGCAAGAGTTGGCATCAAACATATTCCAGATTTCTTATCAGTAATTTTCTGAAAAATATTCTCAGGCACAACATCTTGTTCTGGATATAAATTTGACAGTAATCGTGCATGTAAAGCTTCTTTCCCATGCTCGGTCACTTTTCCAATTCTAACATCTTGTAGAATAGTCTTGTAAACTTCATCCTTTGCCTGACGCATATTTTCATGCAGTTCAGCATAATTGAAGTTTAACCATATATTGACGTTGCCAATGCTGCCTAGGCACTTCCTGGTATCTTCATGCGTGAGCATTTTGAACACAGGTTGCCCTTTCACTGGTGTCAGCTGCAGAAGATCTCCGAAAACAATGATGTGTTTGCCACCAAATAACACATCATACTCTGTTTTGAGAACTTCTTGCATCCTCAAATGCACAAAGGCAAGCATGACATTGGAAACCATGCTTACTTCGTCAATGATAAGAAGTTTCATTTTCCTCAAGATTCTTGAAACTTCAAAACAAGCATCTCCAGATAGCTTGTGATATTCTAATTTGTTGTCATGCTCCACTGGCAGCATCAGTAAACGATGTAAAGTAATCCCTTTAATATTATGTGCTGCCAGTCCAGTTGGAGCAGTGACAACACAAGACAGCGATGACTCTGTCCTTTCCTGCAAATAGCATGAAATTGCTTTAATGAGGAAACTTTTTCCAGTTCCCGCTTCTCCACTCACGTACAGTCGGACAGGCTTCAACGACGTACATGAGCACTCTTTCTTATCATGACTTAATCCATGATCAATTTGCATGGTAACTTCGTCATATATTTTCCTCTGCTCAACGTTGAGTTGCCTTTCCAACTCTTCTAAGTTAACCGCATCCTCTTGAGCATGTGCCATGGCTCTTTCCACCTCATTCATAGCAGTGGCAGCTTCATTTTCAATAAGAGGTCCTCCTAGTGGATCCTGACTCAATGAAGCAGAACTCTGACTGTCCTGAGAACTGTCTCTGGCAATCTCGGCTGCAATCGTTGCTTCCTGCTCAATTTCCGCATTCAACATTTCTACATATTTGGGAAAAGCAGGACATTCTATGGTCTCCTTGGCGGCATTGAAAGAGTCTTCATAACAGAGGAAATCTCCAAGCAGTTCCTCTTCTGCACGCCAAGGCTTGAAAAGTTGCAAAAGTGCTAAATAGAAAAACTCCTTTTTTTCAGGAGATTCGCCACTCAATTTTCGATGGTTTATCAAGTGGCATTTTCTTTGCTTCACCAGACATCCCTCACTTCCTATTACAGCATACACTCCTTTCTCAGTATCTTCTTTGATGTTCCTCTTGAACATGTAATTTTGCAGAACCTCATACAGACAAACATTCTCTAGGTGACTGCTTCGATTTGGATAATATGTATCCAACATGTTTGTCTTCAAAATGTCGGTACTGTTTGGCTCCTTTTCCGCCAAATACTCAATTTCCCGCACAGGTTTGAGAACTCGATTACGCGTTGCAGCAAGACCAAGACTCGCCCAAACGATACTCCTGGACTTGGCATAGAGACTTGCTGAAGACAACCGGTCAGAACATTCGTACGCTCCGATTTCTCGATGCGACAACATCTTCAGACTGAAACTGTACAACTTCTTGCTGAGGCTCTTTTCATGGGAAATGTCCTCCCACATATCCTTCAATTCTGTCTTCTCTTTTTTGGTGATGTAAGACGTCACATACCGAGCCACAGCCATACAGTTATCAGCCACAAACTGTATATCCATGTTAGCATTCCACATGGACAAAATCACCGGGTTGTAGTCGTTGATGTACTTGGACTCTTCGTTCCTCTTCAAATTGTAAGTGTTTTTAGGTGATTTCTTCATGACATTGTGTCGCAGCGAAGACATCAAACTGTTTACTCTTCCTTTAGAAATCACCGGTCGTGGAAAGCCGAAACGACATTTAGTGTAGAACTTGTCCTTGTTTCGGAATTTACGACGGCAGTACTTTCCACATCGATGGCTTTGGAAACGCAGAACTTTTTCTCTTAGGCTTTTCTTCTCCTTTGCGTTTGGAACAGCACACGTAGAATACTGTTGGATGAAACTCATCACTGAGTCATCTGGATCCGTTCCAAATTTAGGTGCATCCTTGATCCACAGCAACATATGTATATGAGGAGCACCTCTTGCTTGGTACTCCTTTCTCCAGAAGAAATCCAACACCTCTCCAAGAGGTGGATTCTTCTTATTCATGATGAAAGACATCATAGCTTCAAATCTATGATTGAAGTACCTACATACATTGACTGGATCCAAAGAGCACAGTTCTCCGGGTGTCTTGAATTCGATGTTTTCTACGTTAGCATTTGCCTCTCGTAGAAATTCAAGTAAGTCTTCCCAGCCATACTCGGCACAGCTCAGAGTGAGGAACCATGTGGGAGTACCTAAGTTCCTCAGCATACATTTTAAATCACCATGACGACGGTACCAGTACTCATTAGTACCACGCTGACACGCCATGAGATTAATCAGGTGAGAATCCAAAATACTATCTTGGACATTCACTTTATCCATAAAATCACTTGCCGAGATGTTTTGCATGTGTATACCACTTTTCAAGATGTGGTTCACTGCATATGACAGTCCAGACAGATCGCTTTCAAACAGGAGATGAAACAAATAAGGAATGCATTGTCGAAACCTAGCATCTCCTGCATACAATCGCAAAGTCCGGTATTCAGAAGCAGGAATTTGATGAGGTCGCTCATCATATCTTCCTCCCTGACCTGTTGGAAAAAGCTGTGGGAAACACCGAGCTTCCAAACTTTCCTCCCAAACACTAATGGGACTCCCTTTGGCTTGTTTCATTTGAAACAACTCAATAGCATTCCCCATGACTTCCTTTGAATGCAAAGGATGAACACTATAATGTTCATATATTTCCTCACTAGTAGAGGGTTCTACTTTCTCAATTTGACCAGCACACAAATCGCTATCCTCTTCCTCACTTACTTCCTCTTCTGCAACATATACATTCTTATAGTATTTATTATTTTTTTTCAAATACAATGTTGCCTTTTTAACTTTCCTAACATCTACTAAATCTTGCCATATTTTCTTATTCTTTGTCGGAACCCCATTAACTAAGATAACCAGAGGTTCCTCTTCCACTTTTTCTACTCCAATTGTGTTAATGTTTTTCTTCAAATCTAGAGGCAAATAAACAACTCTTCCCTTTAATCCTCTCTGTAAATCTGATGGAGGCAATTTCCCTGTCTTTGGCTCCATTCTTACAATAGCCTGAAAGGGATGGATACTTTGAATCAAAATAGATTCATAAGTATTTAAATCCTTCAATTCAGAAGGAATCTCAACCAATTCCAGATTATTATGAACTGCTCTAGCAGGCATCTGGTTTTGTTTTAATTTGTTACAACAATAAGTACACACACGTTGATCCAATCCCAAATCAAAACAATTTTCTACCATCAAGTATGTTGCAAAATCCTTCCATTCACTATTATTTTCCCTTTCACTTTTTGCATATAAATCCACTAACTTAGTCTGATTCTTATAATAAGTGCGTCGACAACACACACAAGTGAAATTAGGCCTCTCACTTGATTTCATGTCAAACGTCGCAATTTCCCTCTGGAAATTATCTGTACTGGAAACATGTACAGTATCTTCCAAATGACCCTCTATTTCTTGCTCAATTTCAACATTCTCCTCTTTACTTCCAAAGTAACAAAACTCAATTTCTTCACATATATTCCTCACATCTATTTCAGAACCATGCAAAAGAGCAGCGCATAATTGTTTCAGCATAATTGCTGGACTCTTAGCATAATACAACAGTCTAACTAACTTCCTCACTTTGTTATGATGCACTGCTAGCATCCTGAAATGATGAAAAACACTCTGGCATACTCTCCTGGAAAGACAAGCCAGTGAATGACCATGCAAACCTGTCACTTCTCTCACTCTGCAAGGATCTAATTCTTGCAACAACCTCATTTTCTGCTTCAAACTTTTCTTGTTAAATGACCGTACAAAATCACAAAGCAAATTGATGGAATCCTGTCGCACACTGCAAATACTACTACACTTCCAGGTGTACACAGGACCCTTAGCACGTCTTCCTAAAACCTCATTACCTAACAACTCTTCTGCCTCTGTTGTCACAAGTTTTTCTTTTTCAACTGGACAACCATCTTTCACTTCATAAGCACGACCACTGATGTCAACTGCATGCACCAAATCATTATCCTGGAAATAACTCTCTTCATTAAAAAATGCCTCACAGCTTGAACTATGTATCCATTCTCCAGAAAAAACTTCACAAAAATTACTACGATTAACTATTCTCTTCCATCTACTATTTCTTTTGAAATCAAAAATTGCCTTGTTTAGCTTCCTAATTCTATTGATTATCAAAATAAATAACTTACGTTTAATTTCAAAAGCCTGATCAATAACTTTCTCAACTTTTTTTTTTCTCCTATAAAAAACTAATTTCTGTTGACCTTTCTTAATATTTTTTAACAAATTGCCAATTATCCTGTTACGGAACATTCGTTTACGAATCTCCGTAAACTGTTGTTTCCTTCTACTATCATGCACAGATTTATCTCTTGCTCTAGCAGTAACATTTTCATTTGTCCTTTTCTTTCCATTTGATTTACTTGTGTTGTTATGGATTGAAACATTTTCTGTACTAATATTTTTTTTATTAGAAATATTTTTTATGAAATATTTAGAGCTCTTACCCGGTGCTTTCTTCATCGCTTGAGAAATCTTTTTGTTAGAGGACTGCTGCATTTTTTTTTTCTCCTGCTGTCTTTGACGTTTTGCAGCCTTCATCTCTCTTATTTTTGTAGGCATAGTTGAATCTGAGGAAAAATATAATAAAAATGTTATTAAACATTATTATCAAACAGTAAATCAGTAATAGTGATCAAAAACATAACACACTACTTGACATTTTAAATAGAAGATTTTTTAGTCCTTGCAAATTTACAATACAGAAATAGCAGAAAAGAAATGAGATTTATATTTATGTTACCTATGCTATTTTATATGTGAATCTGATCTAATTTTATGAGCTTATTTTAATATTTTATTGAAGACACTACACATAACCTGTTTTTGAAGGTGTCTTTATTTTTAAATTAAACGGTTTACCTTTTTACTTTTTATTGATTATAAATTTTAAAAATAAATGTTTATAATTCCAAAGGCTCAAGCAGGTCAGCTTCCCATCCTATATCATATAATTCGGACAAATCTGCATCCTCATCACGCTCTTCTTCATCCTCAGGATTTAAATCATCCAATGGATCAACATCCACTGATGTTTCAATTACAAGTTCAATGATGAGGTCAAAATCAACTGATTGCAGATTGTCGCTCATGTTGAGGTTGTCTTTATCTTTAAAGAAAGACAACAACAATGAGATGTTGCAGAGTAAGAGACAAATCTCACAGATTATAATAGTAAAATTATTTAACAAGAGTAACATTTTGCAGCTATTATTTAGCCATGTCCAGCGATGCTGAGCAGGTGAAGCCTATGTCTAATTTTTCACTGAACAGGACTCATCTGTTCTTAACCTTGGATAAGCCTCAACGACTCTGTGTCCCCTGCACATACTCAAATGTTAAAGTGCAGATTTATATTAAATGGCACATCCCCAGGCATGCACCAGTTAATGTGCACCACTGCTTTACCACCCATGGTGTGCCGCATTTACAATCAGATAGGAGAAAGCTGCTTCAAAACCCTGCGCCTGCTTGAAGCTGGCATAGGTCTTGACGCAGCATTGTATAGATGGGGCACCCCTGATCCTTGCTGGAGCTGCATCGCACTTACGATACAACTCCAGCAATGCGCCACCTTTACAGCACAGATGCGTCACGCATCTGTGCCTTTTTTGCCCCATGCTGCGCCGCATTGTAAATGCAGCACACCATGGGTGGCGGAACAGTGGCGCAGGATGACTGTCACATCCCTGGGGATGCGCCACTCATCATAAATCTATCCCTAAGCTTCTTATCTTGTTACAGATGAACTGCCATATGTATCATCAAAATATTTTACATATTATAAATAGCAAATTTTAAGGAATAAATAGCGATTCTTTACTATTCCTAATTTGCAATGAGCAAATTGCTAATTGCAAATTACCCATTCATTTCCATAGGCTAGGAGGCTCATAGGAATTAATGTTGCAAGTTGTGATTAGCAATTAGCTCATCACAAAATAGGATTTTTTTCAAGCGTGCAGGGGTATCTCAAGAACACCCTGCTGCACCCCTGAAAAAGAAATTTGGGAGCACATGGCACACCTACATGCCCTAATGGCATGTATGGGCGTCATATGGGACCTTTTTTTTTTTTAAAAAAAAATGCTTTTTGAAAAGAATTCGCAAATTACCACAAACTACAAGTTGGTGGTAGTTTCCAAATCCTTAATATCATTTTTTACATATTTTTTTTTTATACATTGCATTTAAGGAATCACAAATTTTGAATTATTGACATTTTAAGTAATTTCCACATGTGCACTGTTTTCTAAATATAATTTGAAAATCGTTTTTGGGGAAAAGTAATGGTTTGCAAATTTATGACAAGGACATAATGGTGTATGCTTCTCTATAAGGCATTTCAGTATCTCTAATGTCATTTTTCCCATATTACATTATAAGACCTTTCCCCATGAAGCACATTCCTTGTAAATATGCTCCCACCAGTGCATTGCAAATTTAGATTTTGACTGTTTCAGACACATAGCCATGTTGAAAGTGACCCAAAAAAATTGCAAACGTTTAAAAAAAAAACATTCATGTGTCTTAATGACATTTTAAGTCATTTCCCCATGGACAATGTTTTCTAAGTGACACAAAAGAGGTATACACCTATCATAAATCTGTCCCTAGAATTATAAATGATTAAATCAGGATGACAATAAGATGTGGCCTATCCAGAGGTTTGTTTAAGGTGAGGCCTACTCAGGATTGCAGATTAAAGTTATGCTTGATGAAGAATACAGAGGAGATAATTTATTGTAAAGGCCTACCAATGAAGTAAGTGATTTCTACTTCATTGCACCAGTCATCATAAATGTATCCATAAGCTTCTTATCTTGTTAGACATCAACCGCCATATGTATCATATAACTATTTTGCATTTCCAAAAAAGCGAATTTTAAGGAATAAATAGCGATTCTTTACCATTCCAAATTTGCGATGAGAAAATTGCTAATTGCAAATTACCCATTCATTTCCATGGGCTAGGAGGCTCATATAAATGAAGGTGCAATTTGCGATTAACAATTTGCTCATCACAAATTAGGAATTTATTCCAAAAGTGCAGGGGTGTCTCAAGAACACCCTGCTGCAACCCTGAGAAAGAAATTTGGGGGCATATGGCGAACATAAATTTTAACAACATTCCTTTACCTCAAAAACGATTTTCAAATCATAACTTCAAAACACTACACATGGGAAAATTACTTAAATTGTCCTTAAGACACATAAAAGCGTATTTTGATTGGCTTTCCTGCATGGTAGGGTCACTTTTAACATGGCTATGTAACATAAACATTCAAAATCAAAATTTTCAATGTACAGGTGGGAGCATATTTACAAGCAATTTGCGCCACAAAGAAAGGTCTGACATTAAAATGGGAAAAATAACATCAGGGACAGTCAATTGCCTTATAAAGAACCATACACCATTATGTCCTTCTCATGAATTTAAAAACAATTCCTTTTTCCCAAAAACGATTTTCAGATCATAATTTCAAAAAACTGCACATGAGAAAATGACTTAAAATGTCATTGAAACACATGAAAGCGTTTTTTTATTGGCTTTCCTGCATGGTTGGTTCACTTTTATCATGGCTATGTAACACAAACATTGATAATTAAAATTTTCATGCACATGTAAGAGCATATTTACAAGCAATTTGCGCCACAGAGAAAGGTCTTACACTAAAATGAGAAAAATAACATCAAGGACAGTCAATTGCCTTATAAATAACCATACACCATTATATCCTTGTCATGAATTTAAAAACAATTCCTTTTCCACAAAAACGATTTTCAAATCATAATTTCTAAACACTGCACATCAGAAAATGACTTAAAATGTCATTAAAACACATGAAAGCATTTTTTGATTGGCTTTCCAGCATGGTTGCGTCACTTTTAACATGGCTATATAACAAAAACATTCAAAATCAAAAATTTCCATGCACATGTGAGAGCATATTTACTAGCAAATTGCGCCACATAAATCATAATTTTCTCCTTAAAGCACACTATTCTCTATCTAAAGTAAAGAAATATTTTCTCACCTTAGCAAATACTTTGAGTTTGAAAACAGTCTAAGAAACACACCAATTTGTCTTCAGCAGAGCAAAAGGTATGCACTCCAGAGTCTGCAGCTATCAAAAGCACAGAAATGGTGTAATTCTTCACACATATTTCTCATGTCACCCAATCAAAACTCTTCCCTCACTTTTTTTCAAATGAAAACCCTTCCCCCTCTGCCCTTTCTGCCTATTTTCCATAGCAACCACCTCTTGGAGAAACTCTGGTGTTTGCAAATTCACACAACAATGTTGCAATTGAACTCTGAACTCTCAGTGCACCTGCATATCCAGTGCTTTCTTTCATTTAATGATTTTTTATTGACCACTCAAAATACATCTTTCAAAGAACACATCTCTACACCCTAACTTTCTGTTTTCATCAATCAAAATCCACCAATCACTGTTACTACTTCATGAACACAGAAACTCCACAGTTTTTTTCATTTCAAACTCACATTTTTTCAACTGCCATTTCATTGCCACACTTCATCTGACTGCAGGAGAACCTTCTCTCACCATGTTTTCTGTCTGGATTGTTGGTCATAGTTATATTCACTGGGCTCAAAGGTACGTTGAAAGCAGGAATTTACCTAACCTCAATTTACAAGATGTGGAAATTAAGTGGTTTGGCCAGAGAGGATTAAAATGTCACCAATTGATACCATTGGTGAAAACCTTTATGCATTTGCCAAAACCTGACCTGTTAATTGTGCACTGTGGAGGTAATGACTTGGGCACTTTGACTGGTGTAGGTCTGGAAATGCTTTTAAAGGACACCTTTGAGCAATTAATGGCACTTTTTCCTCAGACTGCCTTGGTATATTCAAATATATGCCAAAGACAGAAATGGAGGTGGTCAAACCAATTTTGTCCACAAATTGAGAAGTCGAGGAAGCATGTAAACAAATCTGTTTCAGCTTACATGAGAGACCATGGAATGGGCTCCCTGTACAACAATAACTTGCGTTACTACATGCAAGATATCTACAGAGGAGATGGAGTTCACTTCTCAGATGAGGGCAACAGAGTTTTCACTCTGAATTTAAAAATGTGCATTGGTACCTACTTATAAGTACCTAAATGTACCATAAACCCAAAAGCTCTTCTCAGAGCTACCCTACATCTAATCACTCACAATTATTTTTTTACTCTAACTATTTTCACTAATTTTCAACAAAATACGCTCCCTGGTGCGCTACCCGGTACGCGTACCGGGAGCTAACCTCGCGAAATTTTTAAAAAAAATGTTTTTTTTTCCGCACATATGGGCCTCCTCAGCCACCCTCACAAAACCTAGGGGGTCAAGATAAGTCTACCGTGCCCCCTTCTACCCATTCTGAACATTATTTGCCCTCCATCTTGTATCATAATTCGACCGAAACACAAAATGGTGGACTCCCGTTACGCTTAAGGTTCGCGTACCAGGGCGCTCACCGGTTCGCGTACCGGGTCGCTTCCTGGGAAGCGCACCATCAAAAAAGGTGGGAAAGTAGTTCACAGAAAAGCCACTGGAGACAATTTCACCAAATATAGAATAGCTCATACTACATACCAATCCCTACCATTTTCACAAATTTGATTGGAATTCCATTTAGCCATTTAGCCTGTAGTCCTCTCTAAATACCGTGAGGTAAATTACTTCACAAAACACATCTGAAGTGTTGGAATTGACAACCAATTAAAATGTTACTTTCATTTTCTACTTTTTTTACCTGACATTTGATTGGTTATGTACCCGAATATATATAAAGGAAGAGAAGGAAACACAGCCATTTTGACTACTACTTCCTGGTGTACATTTCATTTGGATTTTCATTAATAACTTCAACTTCTTTTTAAAGGTAAGTTGTTATTTTTAAAACTGAAGTATATTGTGCACTTTAAGTTAATATGGCAAACTTTTTCTGTTAGTTATATACTATCCCTCTGTAGTACTTATAAATTTAGATACACTTTTTTATATTCCTACTTCCACTCTGATACTATACACTGCCCAAAGATAAATTCTCTGATAAAAACTGCCTATCTAAAATTAATCCCAACAGTGCCCTACCTCTACTAATATATATTTTTTTTATGCAAATTTCAGGAAAAATGGAAAGTGAACAAAACATTTCATTTGAAATTGTCCTTCCAGAGTCCAACACAGAAATCATTGATCCAAATGAGATTGAATTTATGGATGAAACATGGGACCAAGAACTACTGCAATGTGTGCAAGCAGTAGATAACCTCCTTGCAAATGAGGACATTTTACAACCTCAGAGACTACAATCTATATTCCATGATTATGAAATTTCTGACAATGAAATGTTAGAAAGTTTAATAAATTATGAAACACAATAAAAAAAGTTTAAAAAAAAAAAAAATAATCAACAAAACCAACAATCAATTAACATACAGCATTTGAAAAGTCTATCATTCATTTTTTATTGTGATACGCTCCCCAGTACGCTTCCCGGTTCGCGTACCGGGCGCTAACCACGAAAAAAAACAAAAAAAAATTTTTTTTTTTTTTTGCTTAGCGGGGCCCCTTTAAAGCCTCCACATCAAACCTAGGGGGTCAGGGAGTATCTACTATGCCCCCTTAAGGTCATTTGCCCCTTCGCTTTTGACCTCCTCTTGTCTCTCGATCCTACCGAGAGACAAGATGGCGGCCGCTCCGGACTGTTTAGAATGTTGACAGACACCGGAGAGCCAATCAACTTCGCTACGCGAAGTTCCGTTACGCGTCAAGTACGCGTACCGGGGCGCTGCCTGGTCCGCGCTTACAGATATATATCTTTTTTTGAACGTTATTTTCTCAAAATTCACTGCAGCACATATATTGAGACCTACAAAAGGCACATCGGGCTACCAGTCCCTACAATTTTGCCAAGTTTCGTGCAAATCCATTCAGCCGTTCGGGCTAAAAGTGAGGCTAACCGCCCTATGGAAAACTCAATGTTAAAAACACGTTTTGGGACCCCCCTTTTTTCTCGGCCCCCCCTGGACCAACTCCCCCCAAATTTCCAGTGGCTGCTCAGAAACAAAATGTTCCATTTTCCAGAAAATTTCAGCCAATTCCGTCCACAAACGCCAAAGTTATTAGACATAGAATTTTCAAAAATCCCATAGGGAAAAAATCCTAACTATATATACCTACTGGCGACCGCCAGTAGGTAATATATATATATATATATTCACTGAAAAAAACATAGGTTTTACAGACGTTATAGTTAGGAATTAGCATTTAAAAAACCCTAGAAATTCACTGAAAAAACCATAGGTTTCAGGGACGATATAGTTAGTTGGACATTTTACTCATATAAAACCAGAGAAATTCGCCAGTTATAGCTAGTTGAGCTAACTATCACTCGCGCGCGCCACAATGCACTGCTGATGACGTCACATATTACATCACTCATGACATGGTCAGTGACATCACTGATGCCATCTCAAATGACATTACTCATGACATCACTCATGACATCATCCGTTGAATGTGAGTTTCTGTAAAGTTTAAATATGTTTTATATATATATATATATATATATATATATATATATATATGCCAAGGTGTATTGAAAAATTAATACATTTACAAGTAATTTTTTCATAGGTGCGTGACTGACTGTATAAGTGAGTGATTGAACGTGTCTTACTGAATGCATGGGTTAGTGACTAAACTGTGTGAAAGTCTGTATTAGTCTCTCAGTTGGTGTGTAAGCAACTGCATGGGTTGCTGAATATCTACATGAGTGTCTATATAGGTTATTGATTTGTTTTCTGAGTATCTGTATGGGTCCCTTAGTATGTGTGTGGGTGGGTGCATGGGGGTATATGAGTCTGTGCATAGATGTCTGAGTGGGTGATTCAGTGATTGTATGGATTAAAAAGTGCATTTGGTAAGCACTGTATGTGTGTATTGGCGTGTTGATGAGTAAATTAATGTCTCAGTGGTATATCTGTGACTAACTACATATTGCTAAACTCTTAAATGATACGATTTCGTATCCAACGGGTTCGTGGCACCACGTCCTGTGTAACATCATATACGCATAAAGTCACCCCAACTGCTACTTCGGTATCCGACGGGTACACAGTACCAAGCTACGAGTTACGTCATGTATGTATGGGGTCGCGCCCCGCTGTGCGTTGCGAATGCCATGAGTACGCGCTGCCACGCCCTGTGTTATGTCACAGACGTATAGTGTCACACCGGGTACGCTATTCCCTTGTTTATTTTGTCTCAAAAGTATATCTAAATAACTTTAAACAGTATATGAGAGCAAGCGATAATCTAAAATATTTCAAACATTTATATATTTCTAACTGCGATAAAGTTATATGCTTTATTCCATGATTAAATCTGCTGCTGTGAGAAGAAATCATTTTTTCACAATACATAGGATATACTGGACCCCGCTAAAGAACTCTAAACTGAAGGGTGGTGGTGCTGCAACTTGCTGGAGGTGTGGCTTTCAGAGCATGGATGACTTCCATATTTTCACTTCCTGCCCCAGAATACATGAATTCTGGTTGGATGTCGGTAAGACCATCTCCAGGGTTATGGGTCTAGAAATAGAGGTAAGCCCAATTCTTATTTTTGTTGTTGTGGTAGACATGATGGCTGGGACATGAACTCAGTCTGGGTCTCAATGTAATTTGGTGTTCTATTTGATATTGTTGGCAAGGAGGGAGATCTGCCTGTTGTGGCGACAAGAAACATCCCCTAGCTGGAATGATTGGTGGAAGTTTGTTAAATATTACCGAGCCATAGACCAGAGGGTCACCATCTCAAGGGGTAGGCCTGAGTTGGGGTTATCATGGCTTAAATTGGTTAGACCTAACACACTTCCAATGATTAACACCTCTTGGTCAGCTCAAGTTGAGTATAAACGGGTAATCCCCGTTTAGAATAAATCAGCTGAGACTAAGTATCCACCTAAAGCTATTTGCGCCAGTGGCGGGACAGGTCGAGAGGTGGCAGTAGCTATGGAGGTCATTAAAAAAAACAAAATAATAAAGTTATGTTATCATAAATATATTTTGTCAAAATCGCATCTGGTCCGGCCTCCTTGCGCGCTCGGTGCCGATTGCAATGTGACCTTAAAAAAAAGCATTTTATTGCTTCATAACATTTCCCATAGTAACAGTTGGACGACTCCACCCATTTTACTCATTCTCTCTACAGCGTTTGATGAGAGATACCTCTTCTGCTAAGAAAGCTTTTTCCTGTAAACACATATCTTATACTACACACAACATGCAACGATCATCTTGATCAATATTCATGGTCTGTACATTAGCCATCCACGTGTGATTGCCGTGCATCTCAAACGTTCCATAAAAAAACAAATATGTGTTACACGATGCCCCTGGTGTATGTGCGTGCACATTATTGTGCTCCCCTTCTGCCTGGGATTTCATGGCTCTAAGAAGTATCAGGAGCCACGGCCAGAGTGCACATCCTAGATCACATGTAACAAACAGTAAACAGCAATGTGTAAATTTATTTTGCTGTACGCTCTGTTGTCAGGCTTTACCAATATAGTAGTGTGTTATATGTGAGACATTCAGTTTCACATTTGACATGCAATGCTTGACTGTAATGAGTGTTATCACTGTGTATGACGTAGCCTCACTGCTGATCCTCCCTCCATCCGAACACATTCACATGTGTACGCTTCGCGATAGCAACACTTTCAATAATAGCGCACACCATTGACATGCGTGTCTGCATATATCCAAACAACATGTGATGTTCGCCATTCAATCTTTTCAAACACCATCTCATTAGCGATAGTTGCCGCCCTCCCGACACATGCTACACTAATGTAAATTGCACACTCTGCAAGGTCAAAACTACAAAACAAACACACATAAGTACACTTCTTGGCCAGGCAGGAACTGAACAATGCCCAAGTCCCCTGAATAATTATTCACACCCCTACGCTGGCCTGGCGAATGCAAGCCTAGCCCACTTTGCGTGCATATAAATAGGATAACCACGACGCCACACGTCCATCTTCTTCCACACCTCCTCAGGTGATATGGCCGCATCCACCTCGCACAATACAATGCGCAATTAAAAAAAAGGGATCCATGAGGTGCACACCATCCTGGGAATCAACACTGGTTCTAAAGTGTGAACCCTACTGCCCGTCGTCTTTCCAAACGAATCCATGAGGTGTACACCATCCTGACAATCGTCACTCCAGCTGAATTATGAGCACTGTTGCCCGTAGTGTTTGCTTACACAACAATGACAGCAGGTGAGCAGAGCGGCCTCGGTTCACAGGGTCTCCAATTGAGCACAGTGCGGCGGGAGGGGTGGGGTGCATCAGCCTGGCTGCGCAGGTGCGAACAAGCAATGTTGTCGTGCATAGTGATGTGATCTCTGACTTGATTCAGTCTCATCTCTGTCTCATTTTAAAGACCTGCTGGACCATATAGAAGCCTAGGTTCACACCAGAACCTGGGCTTCTATGGGAATTCACAAGGGCATATTATCAATCACCTTATCACCGCTTTAGCAGCAGTTTTCTGCCACTAAAGCGGCAATACTCTTTTTGCTGTTCCTTCATAATATGGCCCCTAATCTCTGGCTTCATATGTTTCATTTTAAGGACTTGCTGCACCACACTCTTTCTTGCGGACCCCAGCATCCTAGACAAACGGGTGACGGGAGGGTAAACACTAAGGGATGGGTGCAGTAGGCCGATGCTCTGTCTCCTCCTCCCTCTCTTCTTTTGACTCTCCCTTCCCTTCTCCCTTCCACCCACTCCCCCTCCCTCCCATTCTCACTATCTTCCTTTCATTCGGACTACCTTTTTTTACCTCTTCCACATAGCACACATACTTATGTTTCATTTTTGTCTCGCAAGTTTTCTACGCTGCATCCACTGGAGTGCAACCCGCGTTTTTTATATTATATTGTTTCTTCTATTAAAGTTGTGTTTCTATTTATTTGTGTTTTGATAAAGGTTACTTTTTTTCTCAAATAAATAACTTAGTGTATAGCTCTTCTTTTTCTGACAACACTTATCTATAGTTTATTGTGAAAATCATCTGTTTATAGGAGATTATGAGGGCAAACCTTTTTAATATTAGAGTGCACCTACTAAACATAATCTAACTGACTATTACACAAATGAAGCCTGTGTAATTCTACAACTGCAAGAGTTCTATGAGTGTATCACTTTATAATACCATGAGTACTTCCCCTGTGATTACAGAACCAATAAGGCACTGGCTAGGACCACCAAGGCTTCAGGGACTGCCGAGGCCCTCCCTGCATATTTAAGTAAAGCCCCGGAGTGTGGCGATCCCCGGACTTTAGTTGGCCTCACACACCCCGAACAATTACTAAACAATACCCAGGAAGGTGGCGCTCCCCTAGGCTGCGAAACGTCTCTGTGCCCTTTCGCGCCTAATTTACATATGACATTAAGATCCCCAGTCCTACAGAGACCCCGCAAAATAATAATTGGATTGGCCACAGAACATTAGCCACCAGGGGCCTCATATAAATGAACAAGTGAAACCCCGCTTTTTTTTTGTTTTGTTTTTTGTTTTTTTCGCTCCATTTTTACCATGAGCATTCCCTTTATTAAAGCGATACGAGATTTTCCTCCTCTCACTTCAACTAGTCAAACAAGGGTTTGCTATCACAGGGTGGAAGCCATGCACCCACCCTCAAATAGCAAACATAAATGTCCCGCGGATGCACACCCCGGGACATTGTATAACCTGCGCCTAGGCGGTCGCCCTCCCTAGGACCATGATGCATTTGATAGTATAAACGCATAATAACACTACTTACACACGTGTAGTACGGCGAACAGAATGTAGTGAAGAAGCAGAGGAAGCGTAAAATCTAAAGATAAAAATCCCACCAGAAGTCGGATGACATAGTTCAATGAACTGACGACCCTGGCATGATTAAAAACAGCTACACGAAGAAAACAGGTCTGCAGCACTACACAAGCAATTGTAAAATATTGGTGAGTGCTGCCTTCTTTTTACCTTCTCCCGCTTGTCGCCAAATTTATGTAGTGAAGAGGCAGACAGCAGTGCATCCAATAAGTAGATTTATTACAAGAAAACAAGAGACGTGAAACAGCCACCAACAGAAGCAGATAGCAAGGCAACCGTCTTCTACAGCACCGTGTACAGACTCCGCAAGGTTTCCCTCATGACAGCCCTACATTCTAACATTACATACTTAGATTCTAGTAGAATTACATACTAACATTATACTATGACTTACATTGGAATACTACACAGAGCACATGACTTTACAGCAATGAGCTTATGGGTTCATCCACGAGTCTTGAGACCGGTAAAGGTGAGTAGTACGCTTCCCACTCCCTGTATTTTATAAACACAAACTTACACTACTTCCACAGGTATGCTACTGTGCCCAGAACACATCACTTTACAGCAATGGGCTCACGATTTAGGCCCACAGTTTCATCCCCCAGTCTTCAGACCAGTAGGGGTGAGTAGTTCGCTTCCCACTCCCTGTATACTATAAACGCATACTAACACTACCTACACACTTATACTACAGCACCTAGTATCCTACAGCACCCAGAGCCCATCAATTTACACTAATCAGCTCGGTTTCATCCCCAACTCTTCACACCGGTAGGCATGACTACTTCGCTTCCCACTTCTGGTATAGTATAAACGCACAGGACCGGTCAGTAGTTCGCTTTCCACACCCTGTATGGTATAAACGCCTACTAACACTACTTCCAAATATATACGACAGCGCCCAGAGCCCATCCCTTTACAGCAATTACCTCGGTTTCATCCCCAACTCTTCACACCGGTAGGTGTGAATACTTTGCTTCCGGTATACTGTAAACATACAGTAGCGGTGAGTAGTTTTTTTCCCACTCCCTGTATGGTATAAACGCCTACTAACACTACTTGCACATGTATACTACGAAAACCAGACCACATCACTTTACAGTAATGACCTCACGGTTTAGGCTCTCGGTTTCATACCCGAGTATAGCACCATATCATATCAGCACCACCGCACTTTCAGGGATGTATGAAGTTACAACGCATACTTTTACAACGCCTACCTTTACAACGCAATTTTTACAACGTAGGATCCATTACAACGAATGTCTTTACAACGCATATTTTTACATCGCAGATGCCTTTACAACGCATGCCATTACAATGTAAGTATTGGAAAGTATATTATATTTTTTTAAATGTAATTAATTAAAATTAATATAATGTAATTTAATTTAATTTTAATTTTACTTTAATCTTCTTTTTTTTAAATATATATATATATTTTTATAATAATTTAGGTGTTTTAAAATAATGGTTGTAAAAGTAGGGTACGTGCTGGATAGTGTAGGGGTAAAAATTACTAATCTAACTCCAGGGGGGTGTAATAGTAGGGTAAGTACTGGATAGTGTAGGGGTAAAAATTACTATTGTAACTCCAGAGGGGTGTAATAGTAGGGTAAGTGCTGGAAAGTGTAGGGGTGAAAATTACTATTCTAACTCCAGGGGGGTGTAATAGTAGGGTAAGTGCTGGATAGTGTAGGGGTAAAAATTACTATTCTAACTCCAGGGGGGTGTAATAGTAGGGTAAGTGCTGGATAGTGTAGGGGTAAAAATGACTATTCTAACTCCAGGGGGGTGTTATAGTAGGGTAAGTGCTGGATAGTGTAGGGGTAAAAATTACTATTCTAACTCCAGGGGGGTGTAATAGTAGGGTAAGTGCTGGATAGTGTAGGGGTAAAAATTACTATTCTAACTCCAGGGGGGTGTAATAGTAGGGTAAGTGCTGGATAGTGTAGGGGTAAAAATTACTATTCTAACTCCAAGGGGTGTAATAGTAGGGTAAGTGCTGGATAGTGTAGGGTAATAATTACTATTCTAACTCCAGGGGGGTGAAATAGTAGGGTAAGTTCTGGATAGTGTAGGGGTAAAATTACTATTCTAACTCAAGGGGGGTGAAATAGTAGGGTAAGTGCTGGATAGTGTAGGGGTAAAATTTTTCATTAATATTAAAATTACTAAAATAATTTTTTTAAATAAATGATATTTTATTACTAAATATATTAATTAATTAATATATATATTTTTTTAAAATAATTAAATAACATTTTTAATATAATTATATACTTACCAATACTTACGTTGTAATGGCATGCGTTGTAAAGGCATCTGCGATGTAAAAACATGCGTTGTAAAGACATTTGTTGTAATGGATCCTGCGTTGTAAAAGTTGCGTTGTAAAGGTAGTTTGTCGTAAAAGTTGCGTTGTAAAGGTTGTTTCCCCACTTTCAGACCGGTAACAGTAACTACTTCGCTTCGCACTCCCCCACAGAAGTTACAATGCTCCTACCATCCTTTCTAATTTTTTTCGCTTACTCGCTACAACGGAATCACAAAATGGCAGCCAAGTCTTCCTAGTTGCAACCGCTCACAGCCAATAAGCAGCAAGCTCCTGCTCGTAGCGCCTTAGCCAATCAGATGGCAGAATTCCCAAATATGGATATCTGTACATTTTTATATTTCTAAAAAACTACTGAATGGATTAACACCAAATAAAGAAAAGCATGCTTTCTACACCAAAACCCTTTTCCCTGCCAAATTTGGGGTAATTCCATTCACCCGTTCGACCTGTAGCCTTGTCTAAAGTTTCCTATGGAAATTAACATGGAAAAAACACGTTTTGGGACCCTCCTTTTATCTTAGTCCCCCCTTGATGAATCCTCCTCAAACTTTCGACATAGGAGCTGATATCAACAAGGAATAAGTTATCAAAATTTCATGAAGATTCATCAAACGACGCCAAAGTTATAAGCAAAACCAAAAATGCTCTTCTTATGGAAACTCGGTCCTAACTCTATAACTACGTACTGGCAACCGGCAGGACGTAATAAAAAACAAATTAGAATAGTTTCTTGATTCTTTCAGCTTTCAAAACTTCTCTCTATTACTGTCTTTCTAATTTTCCATATAAACAGTTTTTTAAATATTCAAGTACACATAGAAGTCAGAAATGCAACGTATTCTTTCAACACACTTTCTAGAACATTCCACAACACCTGGATGTTAAAAGTTCATCAATTTTGTTAAACCTAATGATATTTTTTTGCAACATTTTCTCGAACATTTAACGGCACATGCACGTTAAAAGTTCACGATTGGAGGAGGAGCTTAGCGCGCACCCAAGATGGTCGCGTGAGCTCAGAGCTCCCGGACCTTCGCCACCTCCATCGACTATCCTGCAACTAATCCTGATTTGGACGACAGGCTTTTGTGGTCGAGAACCTGCTGATCACTTATCCGTTTGCAAATTTCGATTTGGTCTCCGGGAACCGAAGATATGGATTTTTGAATATTTGCGGCCTGCTCCATGGCACTGCCCCGGGCTTGCCTGCTCTGCCAGCCGGGTAGTAATTGAATAACAACGGCCTGCGCTAACCTCCCTTGCCCGGTCTTCTACTTTCGGTTTCGATTCTGACGACCCTACGTCACTGACCTTGCCTTGGTCGCCCTGGTTGCTTGCTTCACTTAACTATTCGCAACATCTGTGGTAAATAAATAAATAATACCTCTATTTTTGACTGGGTATACAATAACAGATAGCTCAATAAATAAGAGTCAAGATTCGAGGTAGTAGGAGTTTGCAGGTTTAATACAGCATAAAGGACAGGAACAGGACAACCTGCACGGGCAAGATCTGGGATGGCTAGCAACTTTTAATAACAGGACACAAGTATATATAGTTAAACAAAATACATGATGTTCAATACAATAGGCGTAGCAGTGGGCAGGGCCTGTAGCAGTCGCGAAAGATAAGGCAGAAAGTAGGTGTAACAGGAGGCGTGAACAGGGCGTATACATAGACATGTGATGTAAACGTAACAGAATATGTCATAAATGGGGCGGAAACATGGAGGGGGCTACCTAAGGAGCTGGGACCTCTAACCTAGTGGTGCGCGCAAGCTGGCAATGACGTGTTACTAGGGAGAAGCTGGGGGCTATGACCTCTGCGCTAGAAGGAGAGACTGAAGTCTGGAGAGTCAGAGCGACATGTACCTAAACACTATCTAGTATCTGATGTTTAGAGAACATGTTGATAGAATCCAAAAGTTATCAGGGTAAAGGCTAACAGACTCTAAGACTGGTGCATGCATTATTCTACATGTAGTGCGTGTTGAGGAATATTAAATGACCATTAATACAGTATTTCTCTTACATGGAGACGTAAAGGCTAGACCATGACGGAAACTATTGATGCGATTCAGTAGCTTAGGAATGCAGAGAAGGAGAGCTGGACTGATAACTAGAATCATAACATACTCTTGGCAGACTGGCAGGCAGAGCCAGGCCGAGCCGGGCACTGTGAGGCAGGAAGTAAGTGAAGGGTCAGGGATACAGGTGGGGGCTGTATCGCTCCTCAGCGAGGGTTCAGGAGACAGGAGCTGAATCTGAGTCCGGGCCCTTTTGAGGCCTAGAAACGGGGATTTTACAATGAAATAACGTGCACACTGTGAAACGTGGCAACATAACTTTACATAGGCCTAATACTCGTAGCTTTCACGAGAACTGGAAACTGGCATACTAGAGATGGACACAGCTGTAGTTGCGTCTTTAATCGATCATGGGGAATACATATGCATATTAATCATGCACATACAACATAAGATGGGGAACACGTAGGGACACAGAACATGGCAAAATTTACTTTTCCACATTCCCTCCTTGTCACTACGTTTCCATCAGGAAACATCAATATTCATGATACCATCTATCATTTCATACAGTATCATTTGCTCGTCTCGAATTGTCTTGGAACGGGACTTAGGACGGGCCTTGGGACTAGGAATACAAGAGGTAGCACAAATGCCGCAAATCGCAGGGCCACATTGTATACAGAGGCAGCAACTGAATATGATTGCTACTGCAATACCTAGAAAGGACAATACTTTCCATCCCCAGGCAGAAATTATACTCCAGAACCAACCGGACCATGTCCAGGTGCCTGGATTCTGGTGTAACTGATGGGCAATTTTATGAAGTCTGGTTATAGCTGAATAAACAGACGGCGCGTTATTAGGAATGAAAATGCAGCAACTAGATCCGATGACTCTACATGCTCCTCCTCTATCGGCCAGTATGACGTCAAGAACGAGACGATTTTGGAGCACGACAAATCTCATAGCAGATTGCTCTTCCGTTAAGTTACCTAGGGCAGAGGCAGTCTCATTCACTACTGCTTCAAGGGTTCTTGTTAACCTACGGATTAACTTACTATTCTGGATAGGTCCTATAAAGAAAAAGAAACCTCTATTGAAATCTGTATACTGTTCTAAAGCAGTTTCAGTTTGATCGACAATTGGGGACTCGATCTCCCTTCTATGTCTAATGTGTACTAGATGTGTATTTCTGTGATAATCAGAAGGGGCTAGAAAAACTGGTGGCAGTAGGAAGGCAATGTAACAGGTTCCCTCCCAATCGAGGGGCAGACGAACATATGCGGTCTGACCACAAACAAAATAAGAATGACGTGAAGCTTTGAGAATAGATTTCCCACTGTCACTATACTTGACAATAGTAGTACAATCACTATGTCCTACATGTACGGAACCATTATTTCGGACACATAATTCGCCTTTGACTGGTAGTACTGAAATAGCAGGTAAATCTGGAGTAGTATCAGACTGAACATTCAGGACCATGAAATTCGAAGAATAATTACCCAAATTATAAACTTCATTTTCTAGATCTAACCCTGTTCTGTGGGGAAGACCTTGCTTGTCTGGAAAACATGTACTGTTCAGAAGGGACATATCATTTGAGGATGACGTTAACGTGGACCAGGCTCCACACGAACCATTATGTGAAAACGGATAAGGAAACAGTGGCAGAACTCCCTTCGGTGTCTGGAAAGGGGGGAGTCGACCACACACCCAACAATTAGTGGCATTGCTGGTCTGGTGTGAATAATGTAACATACGGATAAAGGAATTGTTGCGCATAGCAAGACGATAGGATAGTTCGTGAGGAGGCAGATCACTAAACGTGTGCTCTACTGTAGCATTAGAAAACGTATTTACATGAGAAATTGGAAAACATAAATGAAATGCATAACTCGTGCAGGTAACCATCAAGCTGAGAAACAATATAAAACTTAGAAAAACGATACATCGGATTGAGTTTTGACTAACTCTCTCACTATGGGGGTCTATTTCATACATGTCAGATACCTGTCTAACCGTTTCACCTAGGGGAGGACTTAGACAATTAAACTGGCTGACTTATTTTACTAGACCGTAACTTCTTTTTATACTCCTGTTGCGGAGTTTCCTCTAACAGGGGAGGCTTGGTATCAATGTCATTTGCGGGACAGTCCTTAAGAATAGTATCTTGGCAGTCTTTAAAATCTTGACAATCCTTGGAAATGTTCTTGGAAACAGTTTTTAGTCGGAGTCCGTGAAATTTCTTGACATGTGACAGGTGCACCCACCCTTTCCTGCCTTCCAACTTGACGGCAGTACGGGTGGTCAAAAGGACTAACTTCGGCTCCTTCCAGCGAGGCTCCAACGGACTTGAACGATCAAAATTCCGGATTAAGACCAGGGTGCCTGGAACGATTTCATGCGGTTTCACCTCGGTATTGTCTGGAAATGCGGCGGCAACCTGTGAACGACAAGAGTGTAGGGCAGACATCAAGGAAGCTAGGTAATCTGTCAGCATATTACTGGAAACATCTGTAATACTTCGGGGTCTGGGTGTACCCCACATGTTCGGGGGGCGGCCGAATACGACCTCATAAGGGGACAGACCTGATCTGGAATGTGCGACCATGCGCATATAAAATAGGGCGACTGGCAGAGCTACTAGCCAGTCTACACCTTTCTCTTTACAAACTTTGGCGATGCGGATTTTTAGGGTCTGGTTATGTCTCTCTACGAGACCGGCTGCTTCTGGATGGCGTACACAATGGAACTTCCACTGGTACCCTAACAACAGGGAAACGTGCTTCATTAGTTCAGATGAGAATGGCTGGCCGTTATCAGAATACACGACCCTAGGGAGTCCATAGCGGGGGAAAAATTCACGAACCAACTGCTTGGCAGTGGTCGCGGCTGTGTAATCTGGGACTGGATATGCTTCTGTCCACCTGGACAAAACGCATACAACTACAAGGACATACTTGAAACCTCGACATCGCTCCATCTGAATATAATCCATCTGGAGGACTTCAAAAGGGTGGTCAGGAGGCTGGAATCCCCCTTGTTCCACCGGGACACTTTTACCTGGATTGAA
Organism: Lissotriton helveticus; assembly: GCF_964261635.1. Taxonomy (NCBI): domain Eukaryota; kingdom Metazoa; phylum Chordata; class Amphibia; order Caudata; family Salamandridae; genus Lissotriton; species Lissotriton helveticus. The sequence continues at coordinate 310,912,490 of NC_136061.1, forward strand.
CTGACAACATATCATACAGGTACGGACTTTCTGCTTGGCTGCAGCTCGTAAATGCTTGTTGAACCAAATGTTCTGGATACTGTCTAACATGGCTTTTTCTCCTAAGTGTGCTGGACTATGTGCGGTATTGATAATGACTTGAACCATAGAGTCGGGGAGAAACCATGTGGCTTTTCCCTTCGTCAACCATCCCTGATCTGTCTGGACCCCTCCTTGTTCGGACCATTTCTTGATTTCTTCCGGAGTAGCATGTAACTGTATATCTATGACATCTTGAGTGGGGTCCTTAACTGTCATACAAGTAGTCTGTTCTAGAGTGGATGTCGGTGTCTTGTTAACGGGTATGTCTGGTGTCTGTGCTGTAAGCTTGGCTGTTCGATCTGCTAGATCATTACCTTGGGAAATAATGTCAGTAACTTTCGTATGTGCTTTGCATTTCATGATAGCGATAGATGTCGGTAAATGTATTGCATCTAACAGAGCTTGAATAAGGAACCCATGCTGAATCTTGGTTCCATGAGAAGTCATGAAACCTCTCTCTTGCCAGAGCACTCCAAAGTCGTGTACGACTCCGAATGCGTAGCGTGAATCTGTGTAGATATTAACTTTCAGGTTCTTGGCATGTATGCAGGCTTGTGTCAGAGCAACTAGCTCTGCTGCTTGAGCAGACAGGGTGTCAATACGGTGTGTCTCTATAACTTCAGTGTCAGTAGTCACTGCATACGCGGCTACTAGTTCTCCTGTACTTGTTCTCATACATGAACCATCCACATAAAGTGTCAGGTCGGGATCTGGTAATGGAATATCTGTCAGATCTTATCTTGGCTTAGTCATAGTATTAATGACTTCCACACAGTCATGTGTGGCAGTATTTGAAGTAACTGACGGTAACAGTGTAGCAGGATTTAGAACGTTGCAGCGTCTGATTTCTATGTGTGGCTGGAACAGTGTCAATTCATAACCTGTTAAACGTGCAATAGTCAAGTGCTGGGTCTGTGTTCGGTTTAAAAGAACTTCCACGGAGTGTGGAACTTGTACTGTCAAGGAATGTCCTAATACTATGGAATCACTTTGTCTGATAGCTAGAGCTGTGGCTGCAACTGACTTGAGGCACGCAGGCAGAGCCTGGGCTACTGGATCTAGTGTGCTAGAAAAATAAGCACAGGGCTTGTATTGTCCTGCTTGATCTTGGGTGAGAACAGATAATGCAGTACCATCACGTTCTGTGACAAAAAGTGTAAAAGGCTTACTGTAGTTCGGTGTTGCTAGAACAGGAGCTTGACATAAGGCTTTCTTTAATTCATTAAAAGCAAGTGTTTGTTCAGATGTCCAAGGGAGGACAGTCGATACGGCTGCCTCCTGTGTCGTTAACTGTATCAGTGGCTTGGCTAGAAATGCATACTGAGGAATCCATTGTCTGCAGTAAGAAGTGAGGCCGATAAAAGCACGTACCTCCTTCTGGGTCTTGGGCTGAGGAAGACTCGCTATTAACTGGATACGGTCGGGTGTCAACTGCCTACCCCACTTGGACAGTAAGTGGCCTAAGTAGATCACTTGCTGGACACAGAATTGAAGCTTTGAAGGGGACACCTTGTGCCCCATCTCAGCTAGGAAATACAGAACTGTAAGTGATGCTCGCTCGCAAGCACGTTCAGAACGGGCAGTGATCAGTAGATCATCGACATATTGGAGCAGGGCAGTGTCAGTTGGCATGTGAATATTGTCTAGTTGTCTCTTAAGTGCTTGACTGTAAATACTAGGACTTTCTGTGAAACCTTGAGGAGCTCGTGTGAATTTATAGCTCCTTCCATTTAAACAAAAACCGAAAAGGTACTGGCTGTCTGGATGAATCGGGACACTGAAAAATGCGTTTTTGAGGTCTATGACTGTGAAAAATGTAGCCTCAGAATCAATGGCTGTCAATAGGGATGAGATATCTGGGACTACTGGATACTGAGGTATGATACATTTATTAAGTTCTCGAAGGTCAATCACTAATCGATATACTGGAGGTGCATTTGGATCAGTACGTTTCATGACTGGAATGATAGGAGAATTACATACATTGGAGCCAGTTTCTACAACTACTCCTTGAGCAATGAGCTCGTCAATAATTTTGGATAAGGCTGCTACAGCCTCAGGTGGCAATCTGTACTGTCTGATTCGTGGCAGGACTACACCTTGCTTGAGGGTCACACGATGAGGTGTGATTTGCATAAAGCCAACATCAGTTGGACCTTGCGCCCATAGATGCTGCGGAACATTAGACAATCTCGGATCAAAATCTCGCAAAACATAGTGACCCTTGAAGTCACGCAAAAACAAACGTATTCCCTCTGGGGAACAACAAATAACTGCACCTAATTCTTTCAATGTCTTAATGCCTAACAAATTTTCTGGACATGACTTCGTAAGTAATAGATCAGTAGTTCGGGACAATGGACCAACTTCTAGAGTAACTGGTTTGGAAATCTCGTTAACTATTGGCTTTCCTGAAAATCCAAGGGAAACATTTCTAGAGCCTGAGAGCGGAGTCCCTGGAACCTCGTCATGACTTATAGTAGTCCTACTTGCCCCTGTATCAATCAGAAACTTTCTGTCTTTCCCTAATACTTGACTGTGAACATAGGGACCCTCTTGATCTACAGGAATCTCGATGAGAGGCAAGCCTACCTCCCTCTCTAGGCTGTTTCATGAATACGCTTGATACTCTGGATACTCTGTCTGGGCATACTGGTACATCTGCTGTGTAACATGCTGTGTTGCAGCGATAGGCTGCGGTGCTGGAACTGTCTGTTGTGCATTCTGTGGCTGAGAAGACTGTGAAACTTGTTCTTGTCTAGGCGGACGTGGTCTTTCTTTAGTTTTACCAGTGGCTATATTGTGTTTCAGAACTGCACACTCGTTTATAAAATGACCTGGCTGTTTACAGTAATTGCATGTCCCTTTAACGGGAGCTGCAGGATGACTGGCTTGATTCGGACCCCTCTTCTGACTGTCTTGTGGAACAGATTGTGCAACTAGTACTTTCATTTTCGTGTCTTTCATACGTCTTCTCTCGTGTTCTTGCTCTTCTCTGATTCTATTCTGGTGATACTGGAGCATCTGGAGCATTTGGGACGGAGTATTAGCTTGCCATGTACTTTCGACTTTCAAAACTCGATTCTTAACTTGTGGACTTGAATTCTCGACTAATTTAGTAACAAAAAGATGAGGGTATGACTCGCTACTCGTCTTTAAACCACTGTTTATTATAAAACATTTCTCAAATCTAGAATAAAAATCACTAGTGTCTTCGTCTTGTTTCTGTTTACAGGCTGAGATCGCATCCCAGTCTTCCTTTTTAGTGGCTAATAATCTAGGCAAAACTTGTATTAATAATTCTGGTAATTCTTTACATTTCTCCCCAAGACCGGTACCTGGTACTCGTATCTTATCTTCAGCTTCTAGAGCTGTCCAATCGATCTTTTTCTCTCCCACCTCCCAATCTTTTTCCTTGAGTTTTTCGTATACCCCTGCGGGCAACAGGACTTTTAACATTTTAATAATATCTGGATACGTGTATTCTCCCATACGGAGCATGTCTTTTAATTCTCGGTGGAACCCTGCTGGATCTTTGTCGTGACAGGGAATTAATTTCTTCATTTCTAAGAGTTCCATCTTGGTAACTGGGGTGTAAACAAATACTCGTTGCATTTCACCACCCGCTGTCCTAACTGGGTGTACTTCTCGTAGCGGATGCTGTCTATCTATGTAAAACGGTTTACTTTCTGGAGGTGAGACATGAACAAAATGCGGGTTCAAAAACGTTCTATATTTGTGGCGTTGTTCTAGAATGACACTAATTAAATCGGTACCTAAACCTTTCCATCTATACTGGAGTAACTCGTTCAGGATATCATGTAACGGACCTGGATCAGAATGTTGACCCTCATACAGCGTAATGAGGTGCTGGATCATATACATACCCACCAGTCGCTGCTCGGCTGGGGGCAGTTTCAGAAACATTTGTGCCACTATTTCGTCTGGAAAAGTGGTAGAATCAGTAATCCATCGGACTGCTGACCGGGCTAGTTCTTGTTCATGCATGGTACTTAATTCACTATAACCGATTCGGGATTTCAGAATTTGATCGGTAGCTTGAAATACTTGTTCTAGAGAGCCTTGTTCTGGTGCTGGAAGATGAAAGACTTTCTTGTGTTCTAGGCGTAAATGTCGGTCTGGAAATCTAGGTTTACCTACATACGCTATTCTGGCGGTATTCTCGTCGTCTACCTCTTCAGTAGGAGAGTCATTTTCTTTCTCGCGTCCTAGAGCTTCTTTGCGTTGTTCGTGTAACTTTATTATTTCTTTACGTATTTTCTTGTACATACTCTGTACATTGACATTGAGTGTCTTGTGCTTACCCTCGGCTATATTATCACTCCACCTTGTCAGAATTTTCATTTCGTTCGGATCTTTAGTCGGGGAATCTTGTTCCCTGATTAAACAATTGATCAGAAACTTTAATAACATGAACTGGATCTCAGCTTTCCTGAGAGACATGACTTCACCAATACTTTCTGGATCTTGTCCTGTACGAATGAAACGATACATTCTGTCTAGATCTTCTTTCATATTCGGTAGGGTGACCAAATACTCGGACACCTGCCTTATACGTACGGAATATATAACCATACTATCCTCGCCTGGGACTGGATCATAACAGCATTCAGTAAGAGCTCGCCTGATTTCTGCAATGGACTGATATTTAGGCGTACGCTGTAACGCACGTTCATGTAACTCGACTGCCCCTAGACGTCTACTTGGCGGCGGGGTACCAGGAGGACCTCCTCCCGCGGCCCCTAAACTGGAATCGTCGACTGATACTCTTCGTGCTGGCAGAGTGACTGATGTGGCGGGAATTTGTACTACGTGCTGGACCGGGGGTACCGTAACAGGTACTGCAACAGGTGCCCCGGTGACTGGAGGACCATGAATTACATTATTTACAGGAGCTGGTGGAACAGGATTTGCATATTCTGGGACTGTGTCGTCCAAATAGGACGAGAGAAAAATATCAGCTGCGGTCGGTTTGTGACGTAGCTTGGTCGGAACTAAAGGTGGCGGGAAATTACTGGATGCCTCCGGGGTTGCTTTTGGCAAGCCCTCGGCAAGAAGAGGATACATACCCTTAATAAGGGCATTCCTCTGTCTGTCTGACTGTTCGGTTTTAACTCGTTCACCTATTTCGATTAGTTCCCTTTCTTGGGCTCTTTCTGAGGATTCTCTACTCAATTCTGACTCTGATTTCTTTTTCGGTTCTTTTATGAGATTCTTTGCGCCATAACTCGATGGCATCTTTCTGTGACTGTCTGGCTTTCTTTTTCCATAATGCTTCTTCTACTCGCATGATGCACTCGGCATCCCATGTACCCGATACGGGCCATCTATACTTTTCTTCTAACTGTTTGGTGTACTCCACCCACAAATCTAGATACAATATGGCACTTATGCCATGCTTTTGATACATAAAATGACCTGGACTGTCCCTAGGCGGGACAGGAACTGCCTCTTCTAACAGACCTTTTCTAGTTTTTAACTGACGTAATTTTGAGAACAGAGGCATGACGTGAACTGGGATCTGGACACAATACAATACACAATGAACACAATAATGACTTGAGACTGATCACTCATACCACGACATTAAAAACACATTGAAATGACATTTAAAATAACAGTTCGAACAGAAACATTACCTGGAATACTTGAGAACAGAAACACATGAATTTCTCGAGACTAGAACTTACTAGAGTTACTAGATGCACTGCTGAAACAGTACGAAACATACCGGTCTCATAAAGAGACACGTCAGGACCCGCATCCACCTAAGTGGACACTTCGTGTTGGATCTGTGTACCCAAACCCACGGACCAGAGACAATGCAATTGACCCTGTCTAGATACTACCCCAGCAACGGTACTCACCGGGCAGCAAGAACGGAAGGCCTCGGACTGGACTGGACTGCTACGACGACGGACGGACGAACTTCGGACTTCTGTTACGGGTGGGCCTCCGGATACCTCGGACCTTGGACTCTCGGCTTGGGCTCTGGTCGGGACTCGCCGCGTTCCTCCACCGCCTCGTCTGGATGCTGGACCGCAACCTCCGTCTCCTCCGTGGGCCTGAGGGATACTTGAAGCAGAAATATCTGCACGTGCACGGTATGGTTCCGTCACGGCTGCAGAGGATCAGGGGGCTTGCGTGGCTTCTCCGGCGCGTGGGGAAAGGGCAAGTCCCTATTCGGGCGCCATTATGTGGTAAATAAATAAATAATACCTCTATTTTTGACTGGATATACAATAACAGATAGCTCAATAAATAAGAGTCAAGATTCGAGGTAGTAGGAGTTTGCAGGTTTAATACAGCATAAAGGACAGGAACAGGACAACCTGCACGGGCAAGATCTGGGATGGCTAGCAACTTTTAATAACAGGACACAAGTATATATAGTTAAACAAAATACATGATGTTCAATACAATAGGCGTAGCAGTGGGCAGGACCTGTAGCAGTCGCGAAAGATAAGGCAGAAAGTAGGTGTAACAGGAGGCGTGAACAGGGCGTATACATAGACATGTGATGTAAACGTAACAGAATATGTCATAAATGGGGCGGAAACATGGAGGGGGCTACCTAAGGAGCTGGGACCTCTAACCTAGTGGTGCGCGCAAGCTGGCAATGACGTGTTACTAGGGAGAAGCTGGGGGCTATGACCTCTGCGCTAGAAGGAGAGACTGAAGTCTGGAGAGTCAGAGCGACATGTACCTAAACACTATCTAGTATCTGATGTTTAGAGAACATGTTGATAGAATCCAAAAGTTATCAGGGTAAAGGCTAACAGACTCTAAGACTGGTGCATGCATTATTCTACATGTAGTGCGTGTTGAGGAATATTAAATGACCATTAATACAGTATTTCTCTTACATGGAGACGTAAAGGCTAGACCATGACGGAAACTATTGATGCGATTCAGTAGCTTAGGAATGCAGAGAAGGAGAGCTGGACTGATAACTAGAATCATAACATACTCTTGGCAGACTGGCAGACAGAGCCAGGCCGAGCCGGGCCCTGTGAGGCAGGAAGTAAGTGAAGGGTCAGGGATACAGGTGGGGGCTGTATCGCTCCTCAGCGAGGGTTCAGGAGACAGGAGCTGAATCTGAGTCCGGGCCCTTTTGAGGCCTAGAAACGGGGATTTTACAATGAAATAACGTGCACACTGTGAAACGTGGCAACATAACTTTACATAGGCCTAATACTCGTAGCTTTCACGAGAACTGGAAACTGGCATACTAGAGATGGACACAGCTGTAGTTGCGTCTTTAATCGATCATGGGGAATACATATGCATATTAATCATGCACATACAACATAAGATGGGGAACACGTAGGGACACAGAACATGGCAAAATTTACTTTTCCACACATCGCTTGGAGATCCGGACTTTCTTGCTCTTTGCCTAGTGATTGGTCGTCACTATTCTCTGAGCTTCTGCGGGCACATCGAGTGTAGCCATTTTCACTAGGTCTCAGAATACCCTCCGGGGCACACGACCTAAGATGGCCACCAAGCCTGAAGCGGAGAGGCGCAAGACCAGACCGGCAGCTCGAGGAGGTTCTGTCCAATCCAACGTCATGGACCGATATACCCTCACTAAGAGCTCTCCGAGCGGAATGGCTAAACCCCCGGCCGGCATTGAGGACGAATCCCTGCTGGGTGATGACCCGTCGTTGAAAGACGTCATGTGCGCCATTGCTGGGATGAAGGCCGCGATGGGACAACAGTATGAGGCCCTAACCCACAAGCTGGACACTGTTGCCATAGATGTCAATTTAATCAGGGCGGATCTTGCAAAAACCAACGAAAAGGTCAAGTCTCTCGACCTGAAGACTACTAGTCTTATCACCGACGTATCTGACCTACAGACGGAGGTCGGTAATCTGAGATCCGCCCGTGACTATCTCTCCCGTCGCTTGGACGATTTTGAGGGCCGAGCACGACGGAACAACGTCCGACTGGTCGGTGTCCCGGAGAAGACGGAATCGTCGGCTGTGGACCTACTGGTGGAGGACCTTGTCCTAAATCATTTAGCGCCCAAGGGCCTGAGCAAGTTTTTTGCAGTAGAACGGGCCCACCGTGTCCCGGGTGGCCCGCCCAAGCTGGGTGCCTCTCCGCGCCCCATCATTGCGCGGATTTTCAACTTTCGTGATAGGGATGTGATACTGCAGGCTTCCCGCACATCAGGCCCCACGGAATATGAGAACGCTGCGGTCAGCTTTTACCCGGACTTCACCCAACAAGTCCAGAAGCAGCGGCTGGGATTTCAAGGAGTGAAGAAGAGACTGAGAGACAGGGACATGAAATATGCCATGCTTTTCCCGGCTCGATTGCGTATCGTCCACAACGATAGAACATTTTTCTTTGACCATCCTGAAGCGGCTAATGACTGGTTGGACTCGCTGCCTACGGGACGAGGGCGATTTGAACAATCAGAACCTTCCGGTGGAGCAGAGGGCGGCCCGACGGAGCAGGAATAGGGAGCGCCATCGGCTCCCGGACCAACGTTTTGACTTTCGGCAGTGGTTCGATGCTATACTGATAATGATTGCTTCTCCATTGTCTTATTGGGGTGTGGGTGAGGGGCGGGTGAGACTTCCTCCTCTGGGGTTCTTTTCGTAGATTAGTTGTATGTTAGGGTGACAGGCACGCTGCGAGTTGGGGTGGCTTTTGAGTCTAACGCAGGGGTGCGGGGTGGGGGGTATGATGTTGTTCTGGGGGGATGAGAAGTTCAGGGATGTGTTTCTGTGTTTTTTTCAAGGCATAATGCTGATGATCTTCTGTGTTGCTGTGTCGCGGCTGGTGTGGGGGGGGACTTGGTGTGGACTCTGGGATGGGGGGTAGGGGACTACGGATACTGTGTTGGAACGTAAATGGCTTGGGAGACAGAATTAAACGGGGAGTGGTCTTGCAGTTACTGAGACGCTTGTCCCCTGATGTGGTCTTGCTTCAGGAGACGCACTTGCTGGGTAATACGTGCCACGCCATGAATAGGCGTGGCTATCGTCTCATTGCACACTCAGGTTTCACTTCTGGCTCCAGAGGGGTGGGCATTCTAATCCGGTCCTCCCTCCCCCTCGCTGTTGACGACATTATACTTGATGATAGAGGGCGGTACGCCGCCATTGTGGGGCGTTGGGAGGGTAGGGTGGTTACATTATTTTCTGTTTACATACCCCCAGGTCTTCAAACTACGACCTATGCAGATCTGGGAAGAGTGATTCTGGGAGTCCCCGAGGGTTTGCTTGTAGTCGGGGGAGACTTTAATTCAGTAGTATCTGGGATGTGTGATCGTTACCCTCCCCGAGTTCTCGCTAAGTTCCAATCCTGGCTTGGGGACTTCATGGAGGCGCTGGGGCTGACCGATTGTTGGCGCTTACATCATCCTGGGCAACAACAGTATACCTTTCACTCTGGGGCCCACGGCAGCCTTTCGAGATTGGATTATGTTTTGATGCCCTCCTCCCAGACTTCTCGTATAGGGGAGGTGAAACATCTTGCCTGGGGTATTTCGGATCATTCCCCACTGTGGTTGGTTGTGAACGCACATGGGGGATCGAAGGGTCGAGTGGCCCCGATCAACCCATGGTACCTCCGTGATCCTAAGATTAGAGCGGAACTACTTAGGACAATTGATCAATACTTTGCCGAAAATGTGGGGTCAGTATCCACTTCTGTCTCCTTGTGGGAGGCGTACAAAACTGTAATTCGGGGGCAGGCCCTCTCATCGATTGGCAATGTTAGGAGATGTAGACGAGAGGAGGTTGTTCGTCTTGAGGCTGAAATTACCGTTCTTGAGGGAGAGTTTGATGCTGGGGTCTCCCCTGAGAGGCTTCATCTGTTGGACCTAAAACAACATGAGTACAGAGCTCTGGTGACTGATGCAGCGAAGGAGATGAGTCGTGAACAGCAGGGACGTCTGTATGATGTGGGAGATAAGGCTGGGAAGTTGCTTGCTTGGTTGGATAGGAGAGAATGCGCGAGTCGAGTGGTTCCTGTTATAGTTGACGCGAATGGTGAAAGTATTACGGACCCTGCTGGGATTGTTGAGAGGTTCGCCGATTATTTTCGGGTAGTGTACTCCCCTGTGTCCGATAGACCGGAGCAGGACTCCCACATGCTTTTACGCAATATCTCGCTACCATGCTTGTCTGATTCTGAGAGGGACCTGCTGGAAGCTCCGCCTACGGCGGATGAAGTTGCGACCGCTATCCGTTCGCTCCGCTCCGGGAAGGCCTCTGGCCCTAATGGACTCCCTATAGAACTCTACAAGCTCCGTCCGGATGTGCTGGCACCATATATGCGATCTATGTTTTTGGAATCACTGGCGGAAGGGTTTCTTCCTCCTGACCAGAGATTGGCTTCCATAGTGGTTATACATAAAGAGGGTAAGCCACATGACCGCTGCGAATCATACAGGCCTATTTCCCTAATAAATGCTGAACCCAAGATACTGGCCAAAGTTCTTGCTAATCGTCTGGTGGCTGTTATAGGCGATCTGGTTCATCCGGACCAGTCCGGATTTATACCGCATCGCAATACGGCGCTTAATCTTCGGCGCTTGCATGGAGTCCTCGCGCGAGCGGGGACATTGAGAGAGTCGGCCATCTTGGCGTCTTTGGATGCCACCATGGCGTTTGACACGATTGAATGGCCCTATCTTTGGGCGGTCCTTTCCAAATTCGGGTTTGGGCCCACCTTTATCCGTTGGGTTCGATTGCTTTATGCTGATCCATTAGCCCAGGTAGTGGTGAATGGACGTGTCTCGGACTCCTTTGCTCTCGGTAGAGGTACGCGCCAGGGCTGTCCTCTGTCCCCACTCTTGTTCGCCCTTGCTTTAGAGCCACTGGCGGCTTGGCTGCGATGGGAACCATCCATGAAGGGCATTCGATGGTCTCCGGAATTTGAAGACCGTGTATTTCTGTATGCAGATGATATCCTTTTGTACCTCACATCGCCCCGAAAGTCGTTAATCGTCCTTTACGACGTTTTGACTTCTTTCCGTAAAAATTCCGGCTTAGTTATAAATTGGTCTAAATCTTGCGTTTATGTTCTCTCCGGTGATGCTCCTCTCCTGCCCCGTGATTGTCCTATTCCGGTGGTACTAGATGGTTTCAAATATCTGGGAATCTTTGTCACCTTGGACCCCACACTTCGGTACGAGCGCAATCTGCTACCCCCTCTCAGACACCTTTGGGCGGATGTCGGGACTTGGAGCAGACTCCCCCTTTCTCCCTTGGGACGAGCTGCGTTGTTTAAGATGATGTCGCTCCCCCGATTCCTTTATGCGCTTCAAAACACGCTTGATGTATTGCCAGCGGAATATTTTCGTGAGATTGAGAGTCTACAGCGGCAATTGTTATGGGGGGGCCGTCCTCGCATCGCCCTCTCGAAGCTTACACTCCCTTGGTACGATGGCGGCATCGCTCTCCCGGACATCCGTCGCTATTACTGGGCCTCTCAATTCGGGGCCATCAACCATGGCACCTACACTCCCCCACTAAACCCGGCTTTTGCGATGGACAGATGGTTGCTACCCGGTGGGGACTACAATAGGGCTCTATATGCGAAATCAGCTGGCGAAACTCTTACGGGCCCCACCAAAACAGCAGTGCAGGTGTGGCGTAGAGCTACGGCGGCCACGGGATGGGCCGTCAGGCCGACCCGGGCTACCCCACTATATGCTTCGGATAAACTGGGCTCCCTTTGGCAAACGAAGGGATTTGATCGGTGGGACATGATCGGGATCAGTAGGGTAGATGACGTATGGATCAAGGGCAGGGTCAAGGGGGCAGATTTATGTTAACTGGCGCATCCCCAGGGATGCGCCAGTTAACATGCGCCACAGTGCGCCACAGCTCCGCCACCCATGGTGCGCCGCATTTATGATGCGGCGCACCATGGGGCAAAAAAGGCACAGATGCGTGACGCATCTGTGCCGTAAAGGTGATGCATTGCTGGAGTTGCGTCGCAAGCGCGACGCAGCTCCAGCAAGGCTCGGGGGTGCCCCATCTCCACAATGCTGCGTCAAGACCTACGCCTGCTTCAAGCAGGCGCAGGCTTTTGACGCAGCATTGGCCTGAAAGTGACTGAGTGAAATCTTATAGATTTCACTCAGCCACTTTTGCGAGGCGCACCTGCCCCGGAACGCCCACCCTGCGCCGGAACGCCCACAAGCGGCGCAGGGCTTTACAACGTGACGCATCTGCCTAGATGCGTCACGTTGTAAATCGTTCGTAGGGATGCGCCACGTTTACGCCGCCTTGCGTGACGCAACAGCGGCGTAAACGTGGCGCAAGTGCCTCATAAATCTGCCCCAAGACGTTTGAGGAATTGAAAGTTGAGTATGGGCTGAATGATAAGGAATTCTTCAGGTATGCGCAAGTCCGGCATGCGGTCTTGTCTGTTTTTCCACTAGGCTCGGACGTGCCGGAGGCAACCCAGCTCGAAGATCGGATTCTGGATGGTCACGTTCCTGATAGCACGATCTCGCTAATTTATAAAAAGTTGATCAATACCAGGACTGATCTATTAGATAGTCTTCGAGGGTTGTGGACCAGAGATGGTCTAGAACTCGATGATGAGGACTGGCAGTCCGCTATTTCTTCCCCGAAGGAAGTGGCTATCCCGGCACGTCTTCGGTTCGTCCAACTGAAAATTTTACATAGGGTGTATGTGACTGGCCCACGTCTGTTTCGAATGGGATTTTCGATGGATGGATTGTGCAGGCGCGGATGCAGTATGGTGGCTACGTTCCTTCATATTATCTGGGAATGCCCTGCTGTGATACGTTATTGGCACCGCGTGCATGAAGTAATGAGTGAGGTCACAGGAGTGCGATTAATGCCTGAAGCGCGAAGATGCTTGTTGAATGTCTGGGAGCCGAATGACTACAATCAAGCGCAGCTCCGCTGGGCGACCTTGGGCAACATGGTAGCCAAGCGTGATATTGCCCAATTGTGGGGTGCTCAGAAGCCTCCGACACTTCTGGGGTGGACACAAAACATGGATTGGTGCATGTTTCGAGAAAAAACTGTGTATGTTTCCCGTGGCAAACCAGGCAAGTGGGGGAAAGTGTGGACCCAATGGAACGCATACCGTGGAGATATATGTACTCCCCCAATGTCGGAATTTGATGCTGATTTGTCTTCCTCCCAACCTGACGTTTCCTCCGCAGGAATATAGTTGTTTTGTATATATTCTGGTCTCCTTTCCCCCTCCCCTCTTCCCCCCCCCCCAATTATTGATTGCACTACTGTTTGATTCCTCTATGTACTCCCCCCACGGACCACGTGATGACACGTTTTACTGTACTGCCTTGTTTTGTATTGTTCTTTTGTTTTCTTGTTTTAAAATCAATAAAAAAGTTTTCAAAAAAAAAAGTTTACGATTGTTTTAAGTTCAAACACTGCATTCCAAATGCAAGTAGCAGGTATGGTTGAGTTGATCCAATGTTATCCTATCAAATGTACTCCTCATTCAAACTGCTTTTTATTAACCAATCACAAAGATGCTTTTCCACAAAACAAATGTGCACCCTACTTTTAAAAAACAATGCTTTTCATCTACCAATCAGGTACCTTTTTGTATGTAAAAAGAAACTAGTTCCCCATCTTTAAACATATCTCTTATTCTACGAAGGAACTGCATGAGCTACAGACATCTTTCCATACCTTCCAGCCATACCTTCAAAATGCTAGTGTGGATCATAGGACATGGCTATGTTTTCTGGTGCAAGAGGTATGCAGAACAGAGACGTATTGACTTAGACCTCTGTTTACAAAATGTGGACATTAAATAGTTTGGACAGAGAGGATTGAAGTTGTCGTAAATTGACAACGATTAAGTTAGCATTCGCTGAAGCTAATGCGTTATTCAATGTTATGTTGCCCGTTTTTGGAAGCCATTTTGTATTACTGTCGACCATTTTGTATGCCTTTCATTGTCTCGTGCTCGCCATGTGCTTTGTCCTACCTCTCTGATTACTCTCTGATTACTTGCTCATACATTATGCCTAGCAACAAGTTATTTTTAGCTCTCTATCAAATATGCGCATGCTCTATGGAGCCACATCTGTTTCTGATAAACCGCTGTCGAGATGTGTTTACTCCAAACTGATTAAACTGTTAGCTCCTCCCACTTGTTGAATGTGCGCTGAAAATGCCCTTATATGTACATAAATTCGTCTTGTGTTTGTGCCGCCTATTTTCCGAGCCCCTGTTTGGGTATAAAAGGACCATGTGCCTTCCGTTCTGTGTGCTACTTCATGCAATGCCGAAGGGTATTGTCTGAATGTAGTTCCACCCCATGGGGTCTTAATAAACTTTGATTTTTCTATTCCAGTTTCCGTGCCAACTTCTATTCTAAGGTTTACAGGTTTTAGCGGTATGACTAGGCCTTGCTGAAAGTAGATACTACAAATTGGCGCATCCAACGTGGGGCTCATCGGCGACTTGGATGCCCGAAGGACTGGTCGAGACGAAGGATTGGAAACTCGCTTTGGACGTGATCACTGCCGGAAGAGACCCGAGTCTTGGCATCTACGGCGTTCCTTCCTTTCTTTCCGATCTGACCATCCAGGTGGCGCCGGTCCCCGATTGAGATCTTTTCCGTTGATTCGCCGTGCAGTGACCGTTTTGGTCGATTCAAGAGCTTGGCAGTTGGAATCTGGACGTTAAAAGGATTGGTAAGAAGCTTTTGATTGGTAAGGTAGTCTACTGACACTTACTGTGGCTTTTGTATGCGTTAGCTAACATTTGATTCTTGTCTTGTTTAAGTATATATGTGAGTTGCAATTCATATAGGCAGGTAATGAGGAGATTTTTCTCTGCTTTCATATTTCTTTGAAGGCGCAACGTATATAAATACTTTAAGCGCTACTTTAATTATAATATTGCATATTTTACAGTATTTTTGGCATGCCTGTTTTCAACACACTTCGAAGGATGTGTTGCTTTTGTAGTGGTACCATTTTAAGATTAGATGAAGCACAGCCGGCTCCCCCAGAGGGGACACCTAATAGGGAGATGTATCTTGAGTATGATCTTTCTTCCATAATGTATAGTACATTATGGAATAAATACACTAAAAAGGATCCTGAGTTACGATGGCCTATGCATGGGTCATTTGATTTGTGAAAAATTCAGTATGCAGAGCAATGTATGTTTCAACGAAAGGCTAGGCAAGATATGTTTGATTGTGTACGAATGTGGGAGAAAGCGGTACGTGAGCGAATGAAGCGTGAGCAGGCCTTAGCTGAAAAGGAACAACGGAAGGCTGCTCATGTCAAAGCTTTACAGCTACAAGATAAAGAAACAAAGGAGCAAAAAGAAAGAGAGGAAAGGGAGCGTAATTTGCAGATTAATGGTCAGTACGCTATTAGACAGCCGCTTTATCCTGTCCTTAATAAAACAAATTGATGATTTTTCGTTATTAGATCGTTCTCCACCGCCGTATGTCTTTCCTTTGGCTCCTGACGTACCTGGTGGGAAATCTTCTGAAGAACGGTATAAATCACGAGACACTCGTTCCATGATACCTAATGAGCGTTCTGTTGAGCTTCGATCTTTTGCTCGTAAAGTTAATCTTAATACTGCCTCCGCCCCTGATATTTTAGAGGGTATGAAGACTTAGTCAGAAAAGGAGCAGTTATATTTTACAGAAGCCCTTGCTGGAGAAGTCATTGAACGGTTTAGGACTTATTTGGTTAATTTGGAACCTAACGATGTAACAGTTGACTATAAGAGCATGCGTGATGGTCTTTTTCTCTTTCCACAGGTAGCTGATTTCATTAGGCGCTTGATTAAAGTACGTGATGAGGCAGCTCGACTGTGGTTGGAGAAAAAGGCAGCGGGCGCAGCTGCACGCTCGTCCCAGACCGACGCGGTAGAAGCCTCTATCTTCGGATCAGATAATACTATGATAGTTCATGCAAAACCTATTCGGGAAGCCACACCTTTGTATATTCCTCCTAAAGGCGAAGGAACAGATGATAAAAATTCTGTTGATGCAAAGGGATGTTTTATTTATAATTGGGTTTACACTCCTTGGAATAGAGCGGATGTAATGGCCCTTAAAAATGCATTGCCTGACCCGCGGAAAAATCCAGAGGCCTTCTATGAAGAAGAAGAAGGTGCTATTAGTTCTTGTACAATTACACTGTCTGATATTGATTTATTTTTCGAATTAATATTATTCTCTGATATGTAGAGAACTATTCGTAAAATTGATGATCGCGTAAGTTTAGGGGCAACTTGGAAGGATATAGAAGTAGCGGATAAGGATAGGGAACCTGCACAAAAACAATGTCAATTGATTCTAGACCTTCCAATAGCTATTTTGAGTACATTAAATACTATTATTCCCCCTAAAAAGATTGATTGGACAATGTTGGCGTCTTGTAAAACAAAAAGTAGACGAATCAGTTTCAGAAGCTTTTCACGATTTTAGTGGCCAATCATTAACAGATGACACGGGTAGGCATCTGTTTGTCGATAAATATGTTACGAATCTTTTGCCGGAAATAGCTAGACGCCTAAAAGCAAGTGGAAGTTCATGGACTACCTCTACTCCGGTTTCGCTTTTGACTATGGCTCAGTATTATGAGCGCCAGGTATTAGAAGCGAAAGGTAATGAGGATAAAAAGACTAAAGATTTGAAAACAAAGGTTATGATGGCTCAAGCATATGCCCGGCCTTTTAGAGACAATGATAGAGGTAGACGAGGATCTTATGGTCCGTCTTTTACTCGTCCCAATTTGTCGGTTGACCAGTGTGCGTATTGCAAACAGTTTGGACATTGGCTTTCTGATTGTCCGGTATTACGTGCGCAGCAAAATCAACGTGGCCGGGGACAAGTGAGAAATCGATTTGGATATTCAGGCCCTAGAGGAAGTACGATTGATCGTGCTAGGTTTGATTCTAATGAACGAAGACAGAATGGGTACAATACCTTTGATGAGCGGAACCAGTATCAAATATCTGATAGTGTGCCACCTGAATTCCAA
The DNA here is from genome assembly GCF_964261635.1 of Lissotriton helveticus. Lineage (NCBI taxonomy): Eukaryota > Metazoa > Chordata > Amphibia > Caudata > Salamandridae > Lissotriton > Lissotriton helveticus. The sequence goes on from NC_136061.1 coordinate 310,929,594, forward strand.
GATTCAACTTATGCATAGGATTGCCTAGGATGGGGTAAGGAATCGGTTGAAGTTCCAGTAGATCAGAGGGGTCCCTATATTACAGCACATGTTTTGGGTTCTACTGATCGGTTTCTGGTTGATACAGGAGCTACTCGTAGCGCCTTGTCTAAACAATTGGTTCCGAGGGCTCCCCTGTCTGGCTCGATCATTACATCGATAGGGTCCGATGGAACACCTTCCCTTACCCCATTGTCACAATCACTTCCATTCCACATTGACAAGTTTGCTGCTCCATGTCCATTCTTGCTTTCTCTTAACACACCAGACAATATTGTGGGTCTTGATATGCTTAAATATTTCAGGGCTAAGATACGATGTTCTCCAGAAGGCGTGTGTGTTATTTTGAATGACAACTACCCTGTGTTTGAAAGATTTTGTCTTGTTAAGGAGGAAGTTGCATTAGCCTCACTCCCGAGTGTTCTGTGGGCCACTTCAGATACTGATGTAGGGCAGATGGCTATTCCACCAGTGCGAATTTGTGTCAAGGAGGGTGCTATGTTACCACGATTGCCACAATATAAAATCTCACGAGAAGGTATAGAAGCACTACCACACATTATTCGAGATTTGATTGAGGTTGGGGTTGTGGAAGAAGTCCCTTATAATGTTTGCAACAGTCCTATTCTTCCCATTTTGAAAAAAGATACTGATACTAAAATCTATTGATTCATTATTGATTTGTGGGAAGTGAATAAGATTGTAGTACCGCAATATCCTGTGGTTTCTGATATAACGACACTACTCACTTTGGTTCCCCCTACAGCGACTACGTTTTCTGTGATAGACTTGAAGAACGCTTTCTTTTCGATCCCTATTTATCCTGATAGCCGATATTTGTTCGTTTTCACTTTGAATAATCGATCGTATAGATTTTTCAGAGTTCCTCAAGGCTATACTGAAAGCCCAAGTATTTACAATCAAGCATTAAAAAGACAGCTTGATTCTTTTGATTTGCGAGAAGGAGTGGCTCTCATACAATATGTCAATGACATTTTGCTGGCAGCCGATACGCCTGAACAATGTGAAGAAAGTACTTTATCTTTGCTTTCTTTCCTTGCTGCACACCACCATAAAAAGTCACGAAAGAAATTGCAATATTGTAGACCGAAGGTGACCTACTTCGGACACCTTCTGTCTAAGGAGGGCCATGCACTGCCACCAGATTCATTCAAGCAATTTTAGACACATCAGTACCTTCCACTCAGAAAGATGTTCGTGCTTTCATTGGTCTGACTTCATTTTGTAGGCAATGGACATTAGGGTTTTCACACATTGTAAAACCTTTGTTAGCACTCTTGACTAAAGACACTCCAATCCCCCTTCCATGGACAGATGAATGTCAGAATGCTTTTCATCAGTTACGTCAAGCTCTTTGTTCTGCACCATTGTTAGGCACACCAGATTACACGAAGACCTTTACACTTTATGTACACGAGAAAGATGGGTGCGCATTATCAGTCTTAGTGCAGACACACGGTGATAGGCAGCGTCCTTGCGCATACTTTTCAGCTGTTCTTGATCCTGTTGCTCGACGGTTGCCTGGGTGTTTTTGGTCAGTTGTTGCAACAGCTGTGTCCATATGTCAGAGTGAAGGGATAGTCTTGTGACACAAACTGTTAGTACTAGTACCCCATGCAGTAGATGCTCTGTTGAATCAATCAATCAATCAATCAATCAGGTCATTTATAGAGCGCACTACTCACCCGTAGGGTCTCAAGGCGCTGGGTTGGGGGGGGGGGGGTGCCGCTACTGCTCGAACAGCCAGGTCTTGAGTTTCTTCCTGAAGGAGAGGTGGTCTTGGGTCAGGCGCAGGTCGGTTGGGAGTGAGTTCCAGGTCTTGGCGGCCAGGTAGGAGAAGGACCTTCCTCCTGTTGTCGCTCTTCGGATGCGGGGGACGGCGGCGAGGGCGTGGCTGGTTGATCTGAGGAGGCGCTTGGGAGTGTAGAAGTTGATCCGGTTGTTGAGGTAGCTCGGGCCTTGGTCGTGTAGGGCTTTGTGCGCGTAGGTGAGGAGACGGAAGGTGATTCTCTTGTTGACCGGGAGCCAATGCAGATCTCTCAGGTGTCCGGAGATGTGGCTGCGTCGGGGGATGTCGAGGATGAGTCTGGCCGAGGCGTTCTGGATCCGCTGGAGTCTCTTCTGGAGCTTGGCGGTGGTTCCGGCGTAGAGGGCGTTGCCGTAGTCCAGTCGCTGGTGACGAGGGCCTGGGTGACCGTCTTCCTCGTCTCGGTGGGGATCCACCGGAAGATCTTACGTAGCATGCGCAGGATGTTGAAGCAAGACGAGGAGACGGCGTTTACTTGTCTGGTCATGGAGAGGGAGGAGTCCAGGATGAAGCCCAGGTTGCGTGCGTGGTCCGTTGGTTTGGGTGCGGTGCCCAGGGCGGGGGGCCACCAGGAGTCGTCCCAGGCGGAGGGCGAGGAGCCCAGGATGAGGACCTCCGTCTTGTCCGAGTTCAGTTTCAGGCGGCTGGTCGTCATCCATTCGGCTACCTCTCTCATCCCTTCGTGCAGGTTGGCTCTGGCGGTGGCGGGGTCGTTGGTCAGGGAGAGGATCAGCTGGGTGTCGTCGGCGTAGGAGATTATGTTGAGGTTGTGTTGGCGTGCGATGGCCGCGAGGGGGCTCATGTAGACGTTGAAGAGGGTGGGGCTCAGTGAGGATCCTTGAGGGACGCCGCAGATGACTTTGGTGGCCTCTGACTTGTACGGTGGTAGGCGGACTCTCTGTGTTCTTCCGTCGAGGAAGGAGGTGATCCATTCCAGTGCCTTGTCCTGGATTCCGATGTTGCCGAGGCGCTGTACTAGGGTGCGGTGGCAGACAGTGTCGAAAGCCGCGGAGAGGTCCAGGAGGATGAGGGCCGCTGTTTCTCCGTTGTCCATCAGAGTTCGTAATTCGTCGGTGGCAGCGATGAGGGCGGTCTCGGTGCTGTGGTTCGCTCGGAAGCCCGACTGTGAGGGGTCGAGGGATCCATTCGTCTCGAGGAAGGCGGCCAGCTGTTTGTTGACGGTCTTCTCGATGACTTTGGCCGGGAACGGGAGGAGCGAGATGGGACGGTAGTTCTTGAGGTCGGTGGGGTCTGCTGTGGGTTTCTTGAGAAGAGCGCTGAGTTCGGCGTGCTTCCAGCTCTCAGGGAAGGTGGCGGTGTCGAAGGAGGTGTTGATGATGTCCCGCAGGTGGGGTGCGATGACAGCGTCGGCCTTGTTGAAGACGTGGTGAGGGCAGGGGTCAGTCGGAGATCCGGAGTGGATGGAGTTCATTGTGCGGATGGTGTCTTCGGTGCTGATCGGGGTCCAGGTGCGGAGGGTGGTGGTGGGTGGCGTTGTTGCGGTTGTGGCTTGCGTTGGTTGGTTGCTGAAGCTGTTGTGTATGTCCGCGATCTTGTTGTGGAAGTAGGAAGCGAGGGAGTTGCAGAGGTCTTGCGACGAGGTGATGTCATTGTTTCCGGCGTTGGGGTTGGAGAGCTCTTTCACGATGTTGAAGAGTTCCTTGCAGTTGTGTGCGTTGTTGTCCAGCCGGTCCTTGTATGTATTTTTCTTGGTGGCGCGGATCAGTTGGTGGTGTTTCCGGGTGGCGAGCTTGAGGGTGGTCATGTTGTCCGTAGTTGGTTCCCTTCTCCAGACTTTCTCGAGGGCTCGACAGTTCTTCTTGGAGCTCTTTAGTTCGTTGGTGAACCATGGTGTTTTTCTGCTGCAGGGTCTGCTGGGCGGGGTTCTCAGAGGGGCGAGTTCGTCCGCGCCGTTGTTGATCCACTTCGTGAGGTTGACGGCGGCCTGGCTGGGGTTCGCTGAGCTGGCGGGGGGGTGCTGGCTCAGGGAAGCAGTGAGCTGGTCGGCTGTGATCTTGTTCCAGCTTCTTCGGGCAACCTGTTGCTGGTGGTGGTGGATCGTTGTTCTTTTGAAGCTGAAGTGGACGCAGCTGTGGTCCGTCCAGTGGAGTCCTGTTGCGTGGCTGAAGGTGACGTCTTTGCTGGATGAGAAGACGGCGTCGAGTGTGTGTCCGGCGAGGTGGGTGGGGGTGGATACCAGTTGCTTGAGTCCGAGGTTGGCGAGGTTGTCGAGCAGGCTGATGGTGTTGCGGTCGCTGTTGTTCTCCAGGTGGAAGTTGAGGTCCCCCAGGAGGATGTAGTCGGCGGAGGGGAGGGCATGCGGGCTGACGAAGTCGGCGATGTCCTCGCTGAATCGTGTGCGTGGACCCGGGGGTCGGTAGATCAGGGTGCCTCTGAGGGTGGTCTTCGGGTTGGTGTGGATCTGGAAGTGCAGGTGTTCAGCGGTGGTTAGGGTGTCGTCGGTGTTGGTTGTGATGCGGATGGTGTCTCTGTGGATGATGGCGATGCCTCCTCCCGTCAGGTTGGCGGTGCGGTCCCTCCGGATGATCTTGTAGCCCTCCGGGATGGCGATGGCGATGTCTGGGGCTGAGGAGGCGTTCATCCAGGTCTCGGTGAGGAAGGCAACGTCAGGGGCGGTGGTGTCGAGGAGGTTCCAGAGTTCTACGGCGTGTCTGTGGACGGAGCGGGTGTTGAGCAGGATGCACTTCAGGTGGTTGCTGCTGATGTTCGGCTTGGCGAGTGCAGGTGCAGGGTGAGTCCGGATGCAGGTGAATTTGCAGGCGTGGCAGCTGAAGGGTCCGTGGGTGTGCTTCGGGGCGGCTCGATGACATCCAGGGATGCGGCCGGTGTTGAGTGCGATGAGATCGGCGGCGTTGTAGGATCGTCGGGTCGGCTTCTGTCGGTGGGGGCCAGGGGTCCTGGCACTGGGCGCGGTCCAGGCGCAGACGGGCTTACCTTTGGCGCGCCTTCGGCGCACAATCGGCGCGCCCGCTGCGTGTCAACGCTGCGCGTTCGCACGGTCGCCATTTAAGGCGAAGTGCGCGGGTGGGCGGAGCAGCTGGGAGGCGGGAGCGGGGAGGGAACAGAAGAAAAAAAGGGGCGGGGTCGGAGGTGGTGGCGGATAGCGGGGGGCGGCGAGGAAGGCGGGAAGCACGAAGGGGGACGGGCAGACTGCGAATACAAGCACAAATGATGGTTAAAAAAGGCACTTAACACGGGCAAAAACCACGAAGGTAATACAATACAAGCACAAATGATGGTTAAAAAAGACACTTAACACGGGCAAAAAACTACGAAGGAAAGAAACAAGCACAAATGATTAGACAAACAGAACTGAGCAGTGAAAGCAGGGTCAGCCGGCAGCGCGGCAGGCAGCGAGGCAGATGCAACATTTAACTAGTGCTCGTTTGACAGGGTATGAATTAACGTTGCTAGCACCTTATATTACTCTGAAGAGGTGCGCAACGTTAAATCCAGCTACTTTGTTGCCATATCCTGTGACTGAATCCCAGTCAAAGGAGCTTCATGATTGCATTTTCCTTACTGAAGAACAGACAAAGGGTCGTATTGATCTACAAGACACGCCCCTTCCAGATGTAGATGGGGAACTGTGGGTTGATGGATCATGTTTGAAGTTACCAGATGGTACGACTTCAGCCGCATATGCAATCACGACACTTGAGACAGTAGTGGAAACAGCTCGCATACCACAAAGATCAGCCCAAGCAGCAGAATTGATAGCTTTGACACGAGCATGTGAGCTCAGTGCTGATTTATGTGTGAACATTTATACAGATAGTCGTTATGCCTGTGGAGTGGCCCATGATTTTGGCCTACTCTGGAAGGAAAGAGGTTTTCTAACATCACACGGGATACAAATAATGGATGGAGAATTGGTACGCAACCTGTTAACTGCACTAACATATCCAAAGAAGATAGTAATTGTGAAGTGTAGTGCACACAAGAAGGTGACTGATAAAATAGGACAAGGAATTTCTTTTGCTGATCACGTAGCTCGTGAGACTGCAATGCGATAAAATGCCACCCCTATGTACGTAGTGAAATCTCAAGCTGAGCGATGGCACACTGCTAGAGAAGAAGTGCTAGATGTACAGAGATCTGCCTCGGAAGCAGAACTTGAGCAATGGTCCAAAGAAGTATTGGATGATGAAGGTTGTTGGCGCAGCAAGGATATAGATAGGTGGAAATTACCTGCGGCCTATTTACAACCTATGGTCCAAATGGCACATGGGCTGGCACATGTTGGAGCTCTAGCAATGACAAAATTGCTTATGCAATTCTGGGAGCATCCTGAGATTGCCAGCACAGCTAAGAGAGTAGTACAGTCCTGTCTGATTTGCTTGCAGTATAATCCTGGTAAAGGGACACAAACTCCTACAGGAGGGTTTGCTACACCGACTGCACCTCTTGAAGTTTTGCAGATGGATTATATCCAACTTGAACGCTGTATCAATCTAAAGTATGTCCTAGTGGTGGTTTGTGCCTTTAGTAAATGGATAGAGGCATACCCTACAAAGGATAATACAGCGTTGACTACAGCTAAGGTGCTCCTGAAGGAATTTTTTCCTAGGTATGGTGTTTGCAAACTTTTATGGAGCGATAACGGACCCCATTTTATTGGGCAAGTTGTTGAGCATGTTCTGAAAGGATTAGGAATCAAACAGAAATTCCATGCAGTTTTTCATCCGCAATCAGCAGGATTGGTAGAAAGGTATAATGCTACTCTGAAGCTCAAGTTAGAGAAAATTGTGGCTTCCACGTCTCTAAAGTGGCCGGACGCTCTACCCTTGGCATTATTGTCCATACGATCAGTGCCACATTCACGATCTGGCCTTACGCCTTCCGAGGTGGTATTTGGAATGCCAATGAATATTTGGGGAGTTTCTAAACCACGTCCCATACATGATGTGCCTTGTATATTGATGAATGACTATTTGGCACAATTAACAGATAATTTACTTTCTATTCATCAACAGGTTCGAGAAGCTCTTCCTGACAGATCTACGGGCGAGGCTCATGATCTTCGACCCGGAGACCAGGTGATTGTCCGATCCTTTGAGAGGTCAAGCAGTCTAGAGCCGAGGTGGCGAGGTCCAGAACAAGTACTCCTGGCTACAAAGACAGCAGTTTGAGTGACAAACCGGAAAAGGTGGATTCATGGTACCCATTGTCGAAAGGTGTCCTCTGCCTTGGTGGAGCCTGCTGTACTGACTGACCATCGAGAAATCTTGGATACGGAGAAAAACCCAGCCATCTCACCCGACGAATCTGAGGAGGTCTTCCTGGACCACACGATTCCTGGAGCATCAAGATATCAACTGAGACCAAGGAAAGAATCTGCTTTGTCAAAGAAGACTGGTTGAGCTACCTCCCTGGGTTAGTGAAACGGAATGCAGATATGGCAAGGGGGGGGATCAGCCCTGCCTAGTGTAGTGACACCCGTCTTGACCTTCGGTGAAGAATTCAATGGCTGCCCTAGGGCTAATCGCTCCAACGATAGTTTTAGCGAGTTTTGTAGAAAGTTTATTTGCATTGTTGCCGAAATGAGTAACAAAAGGCTCATTTGCGTTGCAGGATTGGTTTGTGGAAAAGGTGGCCCCTGTTCGAAAATAATTGCTTGCCACTACTCCAGTTCTGCTTGAGCATTTTCATTTTACTCTTCCCTACCAGGAGCAGAAACACCGACAATCTTACTTGAATAACACTTTTATCGAGATGTTGCATCATACGCATAATGCTACGAACACCACCAATTGTTGGTGTGCGGGATGTTACCTGCCCACCAGAGAAAAGGAGGAACCCCTTTTATTCCTCTTCCCTTCTCTCACAATGGTTCTTGTCAAGCTTGGTATGCGCTCTTGTTTGCTTCTAGGAAACCTTCAGTAGGCGAGATTAACTTTCGTCTTAATAAAGTTTGTTACGAAGACAAAGATGGTTACCTTCAGGCAAAAGGAACTAAGTGGGAGTGGGAAGAATACCAGTCGGACAATGTTTCAACACTGTATGTCGCATTATCGGAAGTAGTTACTGTATTTACATCCCAGATTATTCGCCCTCAGTGTATAGTGCAATTTCTAAACTGCATAAAATTGCTGCAGAAATTCATCCAGAAACTGGTACATGGACATTTTCAGGTTGGATATGGACATTATTTACCACTTGGGGTTGGAAATTATTGACTATTCTATGTGCAATAATTACGATATTATTCATTTTCTGTATATGTTAACTATGTGGTCCTGTGCTTTGTTCTCTTTGTATCTCTGCTTGTATCCCTTCCAAGAGAAATATTACTGAGACAAAAGCTCAGCAAATGTTAAGTAAGGAGATAGCCAAAATAATGCTAATAGATGTATACGATGTATACCTAGACTATCTAGAATGAGGGGCTAGCTTCAGCTAAATGCTAAAAGGGTCGTCTGTCGTAAATTGACAACGATTAAGTTAGCATTCGCTGAAGCTAATGCGTTTTTCAATGTTATGTTGCCCGTTTTCGGAAGCCATTTTGTATTACTGTCGACCATTTTTTATGCCTCTCATTGCCTTGTGCTGAAAGTAGATACTACAAAGTGCACCAATTGTTGCCTTCGGGGAAAACCTGTTTGCATCTCCAACACCCTGACCTTGTGATTGTGCACTGTGGTGGAAACGACTTAGGCACATTGACTGGGGTAGGTTTGGAAATGCTTATGAAGGACACCTTTGAACAATTAATGTTTCTTTTGCCTCAAACTGTCTTTGTATATTCCAATATATGCCAAAGACAGAAGTGGAAATGGTCCAAACAATTTTGTCCTCAGATTGAAAAATCTCGGAAAAAAGTAAACAAACCTGTCTCTGCATACCTCAGAGACCACAAAATGGCATCCATATACAACAACAATATATGTTTTGATATGGGGGATATGCACAAAAGTGATGGAATACAATTTTTCAGATCAGGGAAACCGAGTTTTCCTGAATAACTTGAAGCTGTGCATCCACACTTATATGTAGCTGCATCTAGTGAACACAAGTGCTCCTTTTAGAGCCACCCTATAACTTACAACTTAGGCCCTCTTTTTTGGGGCCAGAAAATGGCAACTACCGGACCCTCGCTAAAATGTATTCTCCACACAGCTGTGGCGCAGCGGCCAGACCATCTCACTTTGTAGCACAGACCTCTCGCTTTGATGACCAGCTCTACTCACCCATAGGGGTCAGTAGTTTGCGCTTTACAAATACCGTATTGATTTACCTTCGAACTCCCTATACAACACTACCCAAGCATCATATACAAGTTGGACAGGTATGGCACAGCGCCCGCAGCACATGACTTCACAGCACAACACACACAGTTTAGGCTCACGGTTTCATCCTCGAGTCCAGCAGAAGCTCAATTTAACAGCATGACACTCTAGGCAATACCTCACTTAATTTCCGTACCCCGCACTTTCAGACCGGTAGGGGTCAGTAGTTCAGCGCCTTAACCCGAGTCCGTCAGCAGCTCAGCTTACGCCCCCAGTGCCATCAGATCCGTAGGAGTGAGTAGTTAGCACTTCACGAATACCGAATTGATACGGGTGAATTTACCTTGCACTCCCTCTATAACACCACCCAAGCCCCATATACAAGCTACAATGTTTGAAACAAAAGTTCACCCAAGTAGCTATAACTACATACTCACACTACTTGGACAGGTATGGCACAGCGCCTAGAGCACATGACTTCACAGCATATGACACACAGTTTGGGCTCACGCTTTCATCACCAAGTCCGGCAGCAGCTCAACTAAGTAGCATGAGACTCTAGACAGTACCTCACATATTTTCCATACCCCAGGACTTTCAGACCAATACGGTTCAGTAGATTGTCCTAGTAGGTATAAACACATGCTGACACTACTTCCACAGTTGTAGTGCAGTGGCCACAGCACATGACTTCACAGCATAAGACACACAATTTGGGCTCACGCTTTAATCCCCGAGTCCCGCACCAGCTTAGCACCATCATACTCTGGGCAATACCTCACTTAATTTCCATAGCCCACCACTTTCACACCAGTAGGAGTAAATACTACACTTCGCACCCCCTCTACAGCATACCCTAAACACCCCGCAGAGGTTACAGTGCTCCTACCCTCCTCTTTCCCACTTTTGTCACCCTTTTTTCACCTTACTCACTTCAACGAAATCACAAAATGGCGGCCAACACTCCCTAGTTGCAACCGCTCGCAGCCAATCAGCAGCAAGCTCGTGCTCGTACCGCCTTTGCCAATCAAATGGCAGACCGCAAACATCAATATCTGTAAATTTCGATATTTCTCAAAAACTACTGAATGGATTTACACCAAATAAACAAAAGCATGCTTTCTAGACCAAGACCCTTCTCCCTGCCAAATTTGGGGTAATTCCGTTCACCCGTTCGACCTGTAGCCTTGTCTAAAGTTTCCTAGGGAAATTAACATGGAGAAAACACATTTTGGGACCCGCCTAATTTTCTCGCCCCCCCCCCCCTTCATGAATCTCCCCCAAACTTTCAACCAAGGAGCTGATATCGAAAAGAAAATAGTTTTCAATATTTTGTGAAGATTCGTCAATCGGCGCCAAAGTTATTGGGAATAGAATGTTCTGATTTTCCTATGGTAACTAGGTCCTAACTATAACTACCTACATATGTATATATTATATATAATATCATACAGGAAGAGGCACACACTGCCTCACATCCCAGCACTCAGTTTGCCCTGATGCCTCATCGTAAATGCGGTGCATGATAACACTTAGTTCGGTGACAGGCTTTAGTTGTTCACCCTTGTTGATGCAGCCAGTGCTGTGTATCTCTAGATATGTGTTTCAGGATAGTTGTCCTTCTACAGTAGAGAGTAATACATTCTTTTTAAGGGTGCTGGAAATGCTGCCCGAAGTCTTATCAGGTCTCTGTACCACTTACTGGGTGTAGGGGCATTAACCCGAGCTTGTCAGCTCATTAGCACAAGGGAGCCTTTTCAAATAGGAGGAGGGTGGGTACACTCTGCCTCACATCCCAGCACTCAGTTTGCCCCGATGCACCAAATGCAGCACACATGGAAAAAGCAAAAACGAGGAGAAATAAAGCATTTCTCCTCGTTTTGCCAAGTTAAGACCACGTTTTCCCTAGTCTTAATTTTGGCAGTGCCTGCTATTTACGCTGCCCTTGTAAATAGGGAGCAGCATCAAAATCAATGGGTGTTGCGGTGGAACGCCCACTGATACACCCACTGCCCACCCCTTTTACGCTAAGCATATCAAGAAAGGGGGCCTTATTTACAAGGAAGCGTGAAGCCACATTAAGTGGCTTAATGCTTCCTTGTAAATAAGGTGAAGACCCTATCACCACGGAAACGTCACTAAAAGTGACATTTTCGTGGCAATAAGGGCTTGTAAACATGCCTTAGAGAGCGCTCATACGCCCATTTAGAACAGAGATGCAGAGCAAGAAGAGAGAGGGGAGACAATGAGAGAAATTAAATGTAGAGACACAGGAAGAAAAGAGAGAGGAAAGAAGAGAGACAGGGTGACGCAGGGAGGGAGAGTAAGAGAGACACAGAGCGACCGAGCGCATTGAGGCAGTGGGCAGCAGGATCATGACATGGTCAGTGACCTCGCTGATGACAATCTCTGATGACATCTCAAATGACATCACTGCTGACATCATCCACAGAATAACTCATACACCCACTCACACCCCATATAACCTCTCATACTGTCAGGTTTCACCTTCAGTGTCCTCGGAACTGTACTGATGCTCTAAAGGGGTCCACCTCTTGACCGTCCCAAGTCCGGAATATAATATACACGCGAACTAGTGAGCGACGGAAGGAAAGGCGTAGGAACAGCAAGGAGGGAGATCTATGGATGACACAACAAAGTATACAGTCACTATCTTGCTCTCAGAAACACCACACAGAAAAGTGAAATACCACTACATTACATATGTATTATATGGATCTACCAGTAAAGTAAAAGAAGGATGTATCAATAACAGAACACGGCCAAGAAACAAAGGACACAAAGCATGCGAGGAGAAATCGAGAAAGTGTCCAAGGCACTCTTACCCCGTGAATTCCTAGTAAACGAGACCGCAGCCTACTATGGATCCGCCAGGATTATTGGCAGCTTCTTCCCTGCCCAACTGCTACTATATCTGGGTCCGGCGATTGTCTGGGTCACGTGGAACGTGACTCCCGCTATGCCTGCCGGGAATTTTAGTTTTCGGCAGTCGGGCTTTCTATCGTCATACAGGCACTGGCAGGCAGCGTTTACCGGCCTAATGCCTGACACACACAACCACTCACATAGACATTGATGGACTCATACAACCACTCACACACCCGCTCACTCATACTTACAGCCACCCACTCATTCACCCACACAGAAATTGACACTGCTAGTCACTCACCCACCGAGGTGCTCACACACCCACAAACTCACCCATACAGCTGTTCACACTGCTACTGACTCCCCATTACAGCTATTCACACATCCACTTATTTACCCATACAGCTTCTGAGACACCCACTCACTTACCCATACAGCCACTTACACAGCCACTCACTCATCCATGTAACCACTCACACACACAGAACCACATAGATACCCATTCACGCATGCATAAAGCCACTCACACATCCACTCACTCACCCTTACAGCCACTCACATACACCCTCACTCTCCAATACACTCCCCAACACAGCCATTCACACATACTTATTTACCTACACACACACTTAAAAACCTACTCACTAATACTTACATCAACTTTCATACCCACTCCCTCACCTTTATAGCCACTCAGATACCCATACTGCCACTCACACACCTATGCAGCCAGTCACACAGCCACTCACTCACCCATACAGGTACTCACACACCCACTAATACAGCCACTCACACACCCAGACTCATACAACTAGTCAAACGCCCACTCACACACTAGTACAGTGACACAACCACTCAGGTGACATATATTAGAAATAATATCACACATTAGCACTACAAAAAGAATATTAGGTTAACTTATGCAGTAGCTTAGTATCTATCTTTATGTCTCACGAATGCTTATGAGACACTAACAATCCCTGAATGATGTCATCAGTGATGTCATTTAAGATGTTGTCATTAATGTCATGAGTAATGTCACTGACCATGTCATGAGTGATGTAATATGTGAGGCCATAAGCAGTGCATTGAGTGGGCATAAGCTTTAGTTAGCTCAGGTAACTATAACTGCTGAATTTCTATGGTTTTGTATGAGTGAAATCTGAGCCTAATTATAATAAAACTTTTGTTTTTTTCAGTGTATATATATATATATATATATATATATATATAAATATATATAAAAACATATATATAAATATATATATATATGCACACACACACATACATAGATAGAAAGAAAGTTAAATAGTTAGATAGATAGATAGATAGATAGATAGATAGATAGATAGATAGATAGATAGATAGATAGATAGATAGATAGATAGATAGATAGATAGATAGATAGATAGATAGATAGATAGATAGATGGATAGATAGATAGACATGCATACGCACACACACACACACATATATGTATATATATATATATATATATATATATATTTACAAACACACTTATCTTAATATATACTATATATACTTACCTTTCGTTGTAAAGACATGAGCGCTAAAGGCATATCCATGGAAAAAGGCATACATGGTAAAGTCATTCCATTATAAAATGTTATAAAGGCTGTCTCCCTACCATTGGGCCACCATATTAAAAATCTTTATCTATGTGAATAACTGGTATCAGGAAATGACCAGGATGAGCACTTAAACCTTCTCCTTTTACGCTTGAGTGATTGTCACTGTGTATTCAGCTCTTTTGCGACAGTAAAGATCAGAATAACATAAATCACATAAATAGATTATTCTGAGAATCATGGGTACATGATTCTGAAAGCTTACATCAAAAGATAATTACAGGTCTCTAGAGGCATTGGAACTAAATGTTCTTTATTTTGGGGTCATATTCGTTATTTGTAGATGATGCTCAGCAAACCAGTGCAAATGTAGGGATGATTTATGCGCTTAATTACTCTTCATGTATCTACCAGCTGAGTGCAAAGCTGTCTCTTCAGCTTGTGAAGCAAGCAAACACACAAGCGTGTGTGCTTCACCCTGCGTGCACAGTAGCAACTAACTTCACCTTGCTTTACGTCACTCAAAAGCGTTGCACCCCTTTTCTCGCCTGTTTTTCAGAGGCACAGCTGTCATTGGTGGCGCAGGTACAGTGGCACCAGGCGCAGGATGTGAGGGTCCTGCTTCACCAGCTGCTTCAGCCTTAGCTGCCAAATGATTCAGATCATGACTGACTTTTACTACCAGACAAGAGAGGTGAGGTGATTTTGTTTGTTTCCCTACGACCAATAATGTACTATTGATGATGTGCAATTAACGTACAGCGCTGTGGCACAGGAGTTCATAGCTAAACAATAAAATTATGTTAAATAAAGTGTACCCCAAAAATGTCTGTTTCCTACTTGTAACAGGCTTCAAGTCAGAGAAATGGTGACGATGGAGGGAGGAAGATTTAAACAGAGGGGTATATGTACAAGGAAGTGGTGGAGAGAGGCTTTAGCCTTCCTGGCTTAAAGCCTCTCTCTGCCACTTCTGAAAGGAGGAGTGCGCTTTAGCAGGGTGATTGATTTCGGAGTCAATTTGGTGAGAACATTAATGTTTGAGAGCTAACCGCGTCAGCGGTAAGATGGGAAAGGGAGGTGTTCAGATTGAAGTCATATTTGAATGGGTGTTACCGACAGAGTAAAGCGGACGCAAGGATAGAAGGATGAAAAGGAATGCTTTTATAGGCTCATTCCATAAAAATTAGGGAGAGTTTGATTCAACGCTGTGCAGGATTAATGATTAGCATTATGGTGATTATGAGATTGAGGTAGAGTTAATTGTAGTTTAATGAAATATTTTTGTACTTATTACTGTGCACATATGGGGCCAGATGTAGGTAATTTTAATTTACCACCTCTTAAATACCGATTCATACCGAATCGGTATTTAAGGGGTGGTAAAATAGAGGGGGGGAGATGTAGGTATTTCAGATTCGGTAAATACCGAATCGTTAAGATTCGGTATTTACCGATTCTGTAAATACCGATTCGGTATTGCCCATTGATTCCTATGGGCCTTGCAGCCCATAGGAATCAATGGGCAATACCGAATCTGTAATTACAGATTCGGTAAATACCGATTTTAGCAAGGGTGCAGGGGGTGTCACTTTGACACCCTCTGGCACCCCAAAAATAGGCATGTGCGCCATGTGGCACACAGACATGCCCTAAGGGCATGTCTGTGTGTCACATGGCACAGGTGTGCATGCACACATGTGCATGCACACCTGGATTCGGTGGATTGGGTGGTAAAATACCGATTCTTAAAGCCCTGTGGCACTCTGACATGTGCTAGCCACATCTGCATTTACAGAATCGGTATTTTACCGAGTCTGTATTTACCGATTCGGTAATTTTACCGAATCGGTAAATACAGAATCGGTAAAATACCGATTCTGTAAATGCATGCCCTACATCTCAAAATCCAATTACCGGTCGGTAACGGCCGAATTCGGCCGTTACCGACCGGTAATTGGCCACCCACATCTGGCCCATGATGATTAATTAATATATGCTTGTTTTCACTGTTACTTGTAGAGACCCCTGACGAAGGGCCCCAGTAGCCCGAAATGCATTGGGTTTTTAATAAATGCTACTTCTGGATGAATAAATACGTCTGTACATGTTATTGAAAAGAGGTCCGGATGGGCACATCAACAACATGAGAAACTTGGAAAAATGGCATTACTCTGTGTGCGTGGATCAAATTAGATAAAAGTGACAAGACTGTATAAGCATATGATTACATGACTGATAATTGAGAAATTTGGTTTATATATGAAAGCAGGAAAGTAGCAGTAACGCTGTGCCTTTGGATTGGGGCAAAATGACGCCCCAAAATGATGGTATTCTATCTTCAGGTGCCACCTGGGAAACGTGCTTTTCCAAGGAGCACGCATCATCATGATCATTGGACGAATATTTGAGTACAATTTAAATAGGTGTGCATTCCCTACTTCTAATATGTTAAAGCCTCTCTCTGCCACTTCTGAAACACAGGGCTGCACCATATTTACAAGAATGTGGTACAGCCTTACATTTCCCCCTGCGGTGGCGCTAAGTTTTGCAACTTAGCGCCAACGCAGGCACCCTTGCACCATAGTATAAGTGTGTCTGCGTGCATGGGAGGATTGTTTATGTGTAGGAAGGTGTCCCTTCCTGCACATAAACAATCCTAAAATGCCATTCTGTCACTGTCATGTGTGCTGCTTCATGCAGCACATATGAAAGTGACAAAATGGCTTTCTTTTTAAATGTTTGTTTATATACAGGAAGGGACACGTTCCTGTACATAAATAAACAATGGCATTTTGCTTTTCCCATGTGTGCTGCACAAGGCAGCACACATGGAAAAAGCAAAAACGAGGAGAAATAATGCCATCTTAAGACAAGTTTTTACCTGGTCTTAATTTTTGCACTGCCTCCTATGTATGCCACCCTTGTACATAGGGGGCAGCGTCCAAATGAATGGGTGTTGTGGTGGAACGCCCACTGCAACACCCACTGCCCACCCCTTTCACGCTAACGGTAGGGTGAAAGGGGGCCTTATGTACAAGGCAGCGTTAAGCCACATTAAGTGGTTTAATGCTGCCTTGTACATAAGGCTGCCCCTCTTGCCACCACAACGTCACTATAGGTGATGTTGTCATGGTGATAGGGGCTTGTACATATGCCCCTAAGTTCAATCAATCAATCATAGATTTCTAAAGTGCGATTACTCACCCGTGATGGTCTCAAGGCACTGGGAGTGTGGAGGCATGGAGGGGCTACTAATCCGTCTGGGTGTGGAGGCTCAGTCAAAGAACCAGGTCTTGAGGTACTTCCTTAATTGGGTAAATGACGCGGATTGCCTGAGGTGGAGGGGTATGGATGTTCCAGGTCTTGGCGGCAACATAGGAGAAGGATCTTCCTCCGGTTCTGGTCATGTGGATCCGTGGGACGGAGGCAAGGGTCAGTTTGGCAGGGCGGAGTTGTCTGGCTGATGTGTGGAAAGCGAGGCGGTGGTTCAGATATTCTGGTCAAGTTGAGCTTGGGGCAGCTGTCTTTCATCCAGGTAGCAACAGCCTTCATTCCATTGTGAAAGTTGATTCTGGTAGCTGCAGGTTCATTGGTGAAGGAGATGATCAGCTGGGTGTCGTCGGCGTAGGAGGCAATGTTGATGTCGAGTCTGTGGCTTCTGACAATGGCGGTGAGGGGTGCCATGTAGACTTTGAAGAGGGTGGGGCTCAGGGAGGAGCCCTGGGGTACTCTGCAGCTGATCTCTGTGACTCGCTGTGTTCTGCCAGTCAGGAAGGAGTGGATCCAGTCTAGTGCCTTGTTCCGGGTGCCAGCATCATGTAGTCTTGTGATTAGGGTGCAGTGGGAGATGGTGTCGAAGGTGACCAAGATGTCCAGTAGGATGAGGGCTGTGGTTTCGCCCCGGTCGAGGTGGGAGTTGATGTCGTCAGTGTTGGTGAGGAGTGCAGTCTCAGTGATGTGGTTCCTTCGGAAGCTGGATTGGGAGGTGTCCAGGACATGATTTTCTTTGATGAATTCAGAGAGTTGAGTGTTGATGGCTTTCTCGATGACCTTGGCTGGGAAGGGGAGGAGGTAGATGGGTCTGAAGTTGTTGTGGTCTGTCCGGTCAGCAGACGGTTTCTTCAGCAGGGGGTTGATCTCAGTGTGTTTCCAGTCATTTGGGAAGGTGGTGGTTTTGATTGAGCAGTTGATAGTATGGCGAAGCTGGGAGGCGATGGAGGTGGCTGCTTTTTGAAAGATGTGGTACGGGCAAGGATCTTTTGGGGCTCCTGAGTGGATGCTCTTGTGGTCGGTGCAGTTGTGGTCGGTCCAGAAGATTTCGGTGGTGTGGCTGTAGGAGATGTTCCTCCTTGCAGAGAAGATGGGGTCGAGCGTGTGTCAGGCTGTGTGGGTTGGTGACTAGCTGCTTGAGTCTGATGTTGGCGAGGTTCTCCAGTTGGGAGGTGGTCTTCTGGTCACTGGGGTTGTCCAGGTGGAAGTTGAGGTCTCAGAGTGTGATGTAATTGGTGGAAGCGAGAGCCTGTGGTACGATGAGGTCTATGATGGCGTAGATGAAGGGCGGGGGCCTGTAGATCAGGGTGCAGCGGAGGGAGATGTTGAGGTTGGTCTGGATCTGGAAGTGGAGGTTTTCCATAGTTGTCGTTAAGTCATTGTTTGATTGGAAGACATAACCACATCTTAAATGTTATCTAAAGCCAATGCTCTTCAAGAATTCACTTTATGATGTTGGGCAAACGTAGGGGCAGATATACAAAGACCCATTCACAAAGAAGGATGTGCAATTTGCACACCAACTAGTTGTGAAGGGATATGCAATTTGTGATTAGGCTTATCTACTAATATGCTACATCTCAAGTTGTACATTCACATGGGGTGGAAAAGGACCTGCCTAATAAATAATAATTAGGCAGGTCACAATTTGGGACTCTTATGAGATGCTAAAAATGAAAGGATGGTGGCCTCCAAGAGACAGAAGGCAACTATCTTTGAATGTGCTTTCCAAATTGGATTTTTAAACAAAATAAAAGCAACCATGTCCAATAAAGGGGCATTTACAGTTTGGTAAATGTGGGAGATGACAGCTATTGTTACTGTCAAAATCATGTTTTGCTCGCTTGCTTTAGAGTCAGGAGGAGCGCCATGATTCTGATGTCAGAGGCTAGGGTGGTTTCTGGTGGAAACCTAGACCATTGGGCATTGAGTCAGCAGTCAATGTACCTTAGACTGTTTTTCCATTTTAGGATGGATGTTCCAATATGCATTTTTCCTGTGTGGGACCACATGGAAAAGTCTGGTTATACCAAACAAGAAACAAAAGAAATAATCCCCATGTACTGGAAGAAATCTTCCTGTGTATGAGGGGCATTTCTTTTGTGTTTTTGCAACAATAATATGTAGCTTTGGGAGTTTGTTTAAAAAAAATAATGCTGAGTGGGCACATTAAACATTGTGCCTATTCAGCAAAGCGTCAGTACTAACAGTCGTGCCACCACAACGGTGGATCTGCTGAAGACACAGAGGGGTATATGTACAAGGAAGTGGCGGAGCGAGCCATCATTACGTGGCTTAACACTGCCTCGTCCAGAAGACGCAGCCCCTATCGCCACCACAACGTCAGTAAAAGTGAAGATGTAGTGGCGATAGGGGCTTGTACATATGCCCCAGCATTCTCTGTCTGCCTGGCAAGTTTCAAAGTATAGGAGTCCATCTTCTGCCAGGCCAGCAGAGTACATCCCTTCACTGCCCTTCCAGATGATCCACCATTCTCTAAATAAAGCCCTTAGCCTTCAGAAATGTTTTGAAAGTCATTGGGTTAAGATGTGATAAAGACATGGATCCACTAAAATAAAGGCTCCAATCCTGCAATCACAATACCCCCACTTTTAACAACCCTCCAGTATAGACATGGCTAAAGCTAGTAATACATCCTTAAATCGAATTGAGGGATATAGAATAAATGGGTAAACAAACAGATGAGCGAACTACTTTACTACTATCTCTAGACATGAACATACTGGTTACAGGTGTGTCTTGTTGGTAGCAGTGAGATGAACCCTTAAGACTATAAAGTTTTATTGATAGCTCAGTAGACATAGGATAGGAGGTTTTGAAAAGCTCAATTCCTATTGAGTTTCAGAATTAACCTAGTCCTGGGAGTGATACCTCTATAATGTCCTTCAGAAGAAGGACTTGTCATAACAACTCTCCATGTAGGAAGAAGAGGGGATCAAGTGAATGGAGGTAGATCTACGTGTTAGCGGGGTCTTGAGATGATGGTGAGTGGAGGGAGGGTGCAAAGTGCAGCAGAGTAGTTGATAATTGTGGATGCCTTGAAGTGTATGTCAAATGGGATGTTGAAGTATCAGTAGTCATTATGGGTGGCATTCAATCCTATCGATGATGGTGGTCATTACCATTCTGAGTAAAAAGGGAATCCCAATCCAAGATGATCAACAGGTAGCAGGAAGTGAATGCAAGGGACAATTCCAGGTGATTACTGCTAGATCCAGTGTAAAGCTGCACTAGGAACCTGAAGTGGGTGCTTAGCACTGTTGTCGATGAGTTTCTCACTTGCTGTTGAATTCATCACCAAGCCGTTCGCCTCACTTGTGCCTTATTCATTTTCCTGCATTCCCACACAATCTCTTTCTCTGTTATTAGTCCTGAAGTATGTGTTGCTGTTTTCAGCTGTTTTCCTTCTTGATTGCTTTACCATAGGAGTATTCCAGAATCTGCTGTGTTCCGTATGTACCGCTTGTCATGTGATCACAATTAAGCCTGGGCAGGAACACCACCATTTTACAATCTCACGTTTAAACTTCACATTTTTTTTAACGTTGACACTTGACACAGGTTTTGATTGTGTCCGTGTACGGATAATGTTCCATGAAATAATTTTGCTTATATCTTTGTAAACACATTATAAAAGCCTTGACCATTCTGTATAAAAGCTAAAGTTCACATTCGCAAAATGATGTATTTTATTATTGTTCGCTCTGCAAATGCGTTGTCAGGGTAGAATCAATAATTGCAGCCCAACTGGGACTTTCGCTTGGCGACATGGGTGATGTTTACTATATAAACTACCAGGCATATTTACAAGCCCCTTGCCCGCCGGTGCGTC
The DNA here is from genome assembly GCF_964261635.1 of Lissotriton helveticus. Lineage (NCBI taxonomy): Eukaryota > Metazoa > Chordata > Amphibia > Caudata > Salamandridae > Lissotriton > Lissotriton helveticus. The sequence continues at coordinate 310,950,312 of NC_136061.1, forward strand.
ACTTTTTTTGATGCACCTGCAGCGCAGTATGGTGCTCCATATTTACAAGGCAACATAAAGCCACTCTACATTACTTTTCATGGCCTTGTGAACACAGACCCTTTTTACACAGCAACTTGCGTGAAAGTGGCATGCCATGGGCGTTGCTGGGGGTGTTCCCATGAAACACCTATAGATTCTGCCGCATTCCCAGATTTACAATATTTCATAAACCTGGGAATTCGTCAGAATCCTACACCTCCCCAGGGGAGGCGTAAGAAGGTGCAACGAGGAGAAATACTTTTATTTCTCCTTGTTTTTTCCTCTTTCTACGTGTGCACAAAAACAATCATCCCCACAACGCAGGCACCCTTGCACCATGGTGCAGGAGTATGTATGTTGGCGCAAGGCAGCCAATTGTGTAGCAGCAGGGAAGAGCTCAGGGATATGTCATATTGTTGGAAATATGGTGCATCCTTGTGCTTTGAAAGTAACGCAGCACAGTCAAATGGCTTGCGGCACTGTGCTGCGTTACTTTCTTGAAAATAAGGCTCTTGATCTCTCCATTCTCTGTAACAGCACAATGGTTTATTTGTTTATCTTCTTCACCATTCTCATAATGCTAATCACACTATTTTGTTTCCTTCTACTGATTATTGCAGTGCATGTATTTTACACAATAGTTATAATGCTTCAAGGAATATTGAAACGCCATGTTGTGCATTTCTTGTGTATCCCTTTGCATATGCATGAGCTACCAAATGAAAAGGTTCTAGATCTGTGACCACGATTTCCTTTGGGAGTTAGGGTTGTCATGTTCTGAGGTTGCACATTCCACCTGTAACCTTGCAAGGTTAGGGGTACATATGGTGCACTGTGAGCTAGTAGGACTAAGGCTAACATAGCTTGATGGTGTGCATAGGATCAGTCTTGCACAGTTTTGACGTCTCTGTTGTCCAACAAACACACAGTTTTACTGAGAAAGCATAAACTGTACAACACTCTTTCATTCTCCTTGGGGTCAGCTGTCTATAACCTGAATTGGGGTAAGTCATTATTCGGTTTCTGTTTAATGCCTCCTGGCAGTATGGTTTGACTATTTGGGAACACTACGCTATTCCTCCATAGAAGGTTTACAGAACTCCAGATGTATGAATGCAGATTCATTCTCCTTTCTCTCTCTCTCTCTCTCTCTATCTCTCTGTCTCTCTCTCGCTCTCGCTCTCGCCTTCCCCTTTCTCATCACCTCCTGTTTCCACTGGATCTAGCCACATGTTATTTGATTTAGAAAAGTACCAGGAGGCCCTAGACTTCAGGGAGGCTTTGGGCTGACAGCATGGGCTTGTGTCCAGTCGTGCTCTTGACAGGAGCCAAAGCAGCGTTAGGAGGACAAAGAACATGATTATGGTCACACTATGGTCAAGCATAAAATAACTGGCAAACAATACTTCCATTCAGGCACACTCTGCCTAATAATGTTACTAGAGGCAGGGTGCAGGAATGGGCACAAGATGGTTGGGCAAAGATTTGAATGTAACTAACAGCACTTTTTTGGTTCTTGTGTTTTTACAGTAATATTTCATATAGGAAAACCTGTAACTGTCCAGCCATACCTTACTAATCTTTGGACTGTCTTAGAGAAAGAGGATCTTTTTTTCCAAGAAATCCCTCAGTTGTTTTGCAAACCACACTGCAATGTAAGCATTGTCACTAGATTTAGTACATGAATAATCTTTCAACCCGCATTTACAGTGTGCAGTCTCATGCCAATTGTTTGATCCACTTAACTATTCTAGAGATGTATACGGTATATGATGTTTATCCTGGATCCTTGTATTCAGTGCATGTCTTTCAGTTACTCCTCCCTCACTCCGGGCGGATCTTATTGAGTATTTTTCGGATTGCTAAATCTCTTGTCAGTATCCCTCAAAAAAAAAACGACCCAATAGACGCCCAAGCTCGCTGTGACAATCAGGCTGAATATTTCCATCAAAAAATAGAGCTTATATCTCACTCCTTCACTCCCTCTCAGGTCAATCCCACCACTTTTTGCACTGAGACTATGCAGTCTAATCCGCAGTTCTCCTTAACAGAACTCCCTGCGCTCGACGAGGAACTACTGCACACCCTAATGTCAAGAGTAACTTCTGGCTCTCCCATCGATCCGGCCGCTCAACGACACCTTGCCCTAGTTACGGAGGTTATTCGGCCAGTGATCCTGAAAGTTCTCAATGCCTCCATCACTTCAAGAAAGGTGCCACGGATGTGGAAATGTGCCCAAGTTAGAGCATTACTGAAGAAACCTAACTGGGACACTTCCAACATGGCCAACTACCGCCCCATCTCCCTTCTTCCCTGGCTAGGTAAACTGCTCGAGAGAGATGTTAACACCACTCTGGTTCACTACTTGAAGTCTAACATCCTTCTCTATGATTCCCAGGCAGGCTTTCGTCCCAACCTTGGGACGGAAACAGCCCTCCTGGCAGTGACAGAAGAGGCGTGGACCAGGGCGGCACTGCAGCAATTATATTGCTGGATCTCAGTGCCGCTTTTGACACTGTGGATCATAATATCTTGCTCGCCTGACTGAAGCATCTGGGTGTGACAGAGCTGGCGTTCACCTGGTTCCAATCCTTCTTGAAAGACCGTTTCTTTCAGGTTTCGGAGGGTACCACTTCATCTAACAGACGGCCTCTTAGCTGAGGGGTTCCACAGGGCTCTTCCCTGAGCCCCACGCTTTTAACGCCTATATGGAGCCCCTGGCCGGGATAGTGATCCCTTTCGGTATTGAAATTATCACCTACGCAGATGACACCCAACTGGTGGTGGCTTTAAACCACCGTGAGGGATCTTCTAGCACCTTGGGCATCTGCTTAGAAGTGGTAGCTGAATGGATGGCACTATCACACCTCAAGCTAAATGGGGACAAGACAGAACTGATGTTCCTGGGTAAGTCCCCATCACTTAGCATGGCTCTGGTGTGGCCTACCTGCCTTATTTATTTATTTATTTATTTATTTATTAAGCTTGTAGAGCGCGACAGCTACCCAAAAAGGGTTTCCCGGCGCTAGATAGGGTAGTGTGCCTGAGGACCGAGGTCGCAGAAGTACTGGACACTTTATTGATTGAACAGCCAGGTCTTGACGGCTCTGCGAAATCGGACATAGCTGGTTTCTGTCCAGATGTGCAAGGGGAGAGAATTCCATAGTTTAGGGCCCAGGAGAGAAAAGGACCTACCACCCATTCTACTGAGTCTGAATTTGGCACACTGAAATAACTTTGGGTTGAAGATCGGAGGCAGCGTACAGGAGTGTAGGTGTGAACAAGGGATTGCAGGTAGCGAGGGATGGTACCCCATTTTATTTTGTGCATGTAGCTCAGGGTTTAAACTTGACCCAACTCACCACCCTGAGCCAATGTAAGTCACGGAGGTGACCGGAAATGTGATCAGTTCTGAGATTTTTACATAGTAGTCTCGCAGCAGCATTTTGCACTAGCTGTAGACGTCTTGTTACTGTCTTGGTTGCACCCAGATAAAGGACATTGCCATAGTCCAGCCGGGATGCTATAAGGGCATTGACCACAGACTTCTGGGTGTCACAGGGGAGCATCCAGATTATTTTCCTTAGCCATCGCAGAATGGTGAAACAGATGGCCGTCACCCAGTTTACCTGCTGTTGCATAGTTAGACCTTGGCACTATGCCGATCCCCAAAGACCAGATAAAGAGCTTGGGCGTGTGGTTGAATAGTGAGCTGTGCTTTAACCACCAAGCCACCAAACTCTCTGCCACCTGTTTCGGCTTGATGAGACTGTTGAGGAAAATCTTACCTTTGCTTCCCTTTCAAGCCCAAAGAATCATGGTTCAGGCCCTTATTCTCCCTTGTTTAGATTACGGACTATAAACCATTTCCCTGGCTGCCTGTAACCAGTGTACATCATGGCGCTGCTCTGACTCCTAGGCAGACTTACTACATCATTTATCTAAGCTAGACCAGTACATGCCCTTGGGCTGCTATTGGGTCTCTCCTGGCTGAACCCTAGCAAGAAAACCTGCCTATTCCAGTATCACACATGATGGATCCTTGCAAGCAATGCCTGTATTTTGCTTAGCACTTTTAACTATCCATCATAAAAGGGTGACTGTCATTGTACATGCTCGGCATTAGACCATGTCCTTATGATTTGTGACTTGAGACAGTGTTTCGCTTGTTTTGTCTAGGGTGTTTGTTTGTGGCCCTCCACACACTATTTTGACGCAGGAACCATGACTGCTTGTAATCAATGAATGCCTGCGGATTGCCCTCCACCATTGCTGGGTGGACTCTAAGACCATTCACTATGGCATCTCCTTTTTATTTCTGAAAGTTATAGTCCTAAAATGGCTTCCTTTATCCAGTGCATTTCGTGAATGTGCTTCTGTTGCTTCTGGGTATTGTGTATAGGACATTTATGCTGGCTGTATTTAGTCAGTGCATGCCATCGACTGCCCCTCTTATGTGTATGAATTTTTTATTATGGTATCCAGGGTCTGCCTGCCAGTCCTTCTCCTAGCACTCTCAAGGATCTTTAAGCAAGATAGTCGCAACCAAGGTTCCTTGTGGGTCGCTCCTCTGTGACTCCTGGGTAGTCCAAAAAGCAATTGCTTTGGCTGTTTTTTCATCCACATGACTAGGGGTGACACCTCGTTTCTCAGGATGGCTCTTGAGGGTGATTCACCATGGCTGACTGTACGCGGTCCACCCTACACTGGAGAACCGTAGCCTTAAGGCTCGGCGGCGCAGGGTACGCCTGAAATCCCCTGGATTCACCTGCCTTGTCAGAAACAGAGACGCGGACTCTTCGTCTGGCGTAGAAGATAGTATTTATTAGCTGCAGCTAGTGCAGTGGTCTTAGAAGTCGTTGGTAAAACGAGGTTCAAAAGAGACTGCCACTTAACTCCGTGGCGCACAGGTTTATATACGGTACAATACTATACAAAATGCAATCACACAAGAGAATGAGACATGGGCAAACGTTATAAACAATACTTTAAGTCTAAGGCAACTCGAGTTTCCCGGTTATGTTTGTCACTCGACCCCCTGAGTAAATTACAAGTGAATCCACACAATCCGATTTACGAGTAGAGAAAACACAGCTGCATGTTGTAGAAGGACAATCGTGAAACAGGAGAATGCAAGAGACATGTTGCGAAGGATAACAGATAAGATAACTTGGAGGAAAGAATAGTGTGCACCAGCAAATAGTCCGGACGGGGATTAATCAGCTCAGACACAAATTAGTGTACTCGGCCAGACCCTGACACTAGTTAGTAAACACAGGCAAAGAAGCCACCTGACACATAAATGCAGAAACGACAAAAACATCGCGTTCGCCGCGCTGCCTGAGTGAGGGCAACAAAATGGCGGCGACTACAAAATGGAGGCTGAGCACGAACGAATTCGTAATTTTAGAACCTCAACACGCCTACAGGCTTGTATCCTCTTGCCCCATGTGGATTATGCAGATAATCTGCCATGACTGATGTCTGTGCGGATTCTGAATAGACCTACTCACTCGTAGGCCAACGACTTAAGGAAAAGTAAGAGCACTACTCTGGTCGTTAATGCACGACAACAAAAAGCTTCACACATAGGACATAATCCAAATCTACACTCTTCCATCCAAGCACTCCCCCATTGCAAATACAGTATTATGCTGCAAAGTTGCATTTTTTTTTATTAAAACGGGTTTGCTTGCAATTGAAACAATGATAACATCTAAAATTGTCTGTAAGATGCACTTTCTTATGTTGTTTTAAAGTGTCTGGTCTACAGCATGATTTAGGCCATAGATTGCTTGATGACAGTTGTTCGATATATCCTTGAACCAGGGTAGGCATGAAAGCACCTGTTCCTTCTAAAGACACAGATAAGGTAATCCCAAATTGTTTTTAATCAGTCAAAGAAATGTTAAAGAGGATAGCTGTTCTAAATAAATGTAAGATGATGGCAGAAGTGTATTTATTGCCCAGGAAGAGAAAGGGGGACATTCTCAAGAACGTGTGATAATCATCTCCAAAATCAGTCAACGCAATCCCCCATATCGCCGTCTATCGCAGGAAAATAACTCAGTTTCAATGTCCTATTCACAACATGGCGGTAACATGCGATAGTGTCCCGACAACGCGTCAAATGGCCGCGACAAAATCACTGGGACGGAGATATGAATCTGAACCGGAACGTGAAAAAAATCTGCGATGTGCCCAACTGAGAGAAAAAATGCAGCGATAAGCAGCGCCACACCTGCAAGTCCCACAAGTCAGACGGGAAAAATCACTCCAAAAGCGGCAAAAAAAAAAACAAACAAAACACATACAACTGCGAAGCACCATGGAGGTAGCCGGAGCAAGTACAGAGGACAACCAGAACCCCACAACTACCATGGAGGACCAGCCTGGGATCATCATTGGGGAGACGGTGGCAGGAGTTGGGGGACCGGACACTGCACAACATGACCTGAGCCATCAACAGGGTGAGTAACGACCAGGGACTGGGTGGACGGGGGGAGATGGGCACAATGGCACACATGCACAAGGGAGCATAGCACATCTGTGGACAAACCGTGCCCAAGAGTCACAACTCCGACCAAGAGCCCAATTTACCCAAGTCTGCAACATCTCAGCACTGTATGAGCACAGAAGTGAAAGGCACACAGCCTGCAAGTGTTAAGGGCCAGACAAAAGAGAGCTGAAGGGGCAACTCACCCACAATGCAGCACACCCACATAAAATGCAGAGCACCCCATCATTCATAGCAATGTGGTACAAACCGCAAAACTGTCACAACAGAACAGAGGACACAACTGCTGCCGCTTGTGTTTAGAAAATGGCCTTTGGCATTTGGCATAGCAGGAAACTGTGAGATGAAAATGTACAATTACGAACTCACATTCCTGATGTCGTTGAAATGTCGAGTGTCCCACTTTAAATAGGCGTCTCCTCATAAACAGTCACGATGTACATTGCAATGCAGTCTGACAGTAAACTTGTACAATGCGTGAACATACATGTGGACACAATGTCAATCTGCATTTCCCCTTCACATTGCAGAGGGAGATAAAAAACCTCCTGCAGAGCAGACCGAACAACTCAGCACTGATGATGAAGAGGATCTCCCCAACTTCTACACCGATGCACTGCAACAGCTCAGGGACAGCTCCGGCACCCCACCTCCAGGAGCAGGGCAGCCCAGGTGCATCCCCGAGACCCCACCCCCTGCACAGACCACACGGCAGCAAGCACCCACCACCACAACTGTCTCCCAGGATCCCCAAAACCAACACATGGCCTTCCAATGCCGTGTGTGAGGGTGCCAGGAGGAGATGTCTGACCATCTGCAGGTGGGGTCCGACCTCATGGCAGCCAAACTAGATGCCATACGTGGGTGTCTAAGTCCCATCAGGGACAACTCACAGTCCCTAACGGACACCCACTGTCCGCTCCTTGCTCTGCAACAAGCCATGGCTGACATCGCTGGAGTCCTGACTCTGAGCCAAGAACAACTGTCTAGTCAGAGTGGCCCCAGTGATGTCATCCGTGAGTTGGGACACATAAGGAGAATGATGGAGAGCTTTGAGCGGATGCAGGCGGATAGAATGTTTGCCACGGCTGCACACCAGCGAGATTTAGCTGTGATCTTCCATGCCCTGCAGATCCTCGTCATGGCATTGTCACCACAAGGCCTGGCGCGGATGGATCCTGGTGCCACCACTCCATCCACATCTCCTCCCCTAATGTGTCAGTGCCACACAGTGATGCAGACAAAACACCACCACCTGCATGTGAGGCACCTGACACATCAGAGGACAAATATGATGATTAATCAGGCTATGTGCTAAGAATGGAGTGGTAGCATACATCTCTGCCATATGTCCGGGTTCAGCTTGGTTCTGCCCTCTGCATCATTCCCTAGAATAACACCTCCCACTGTCCCATTATACACTGCGCAACACTCATCTTGGACCTCAGCATGGACTGCCATAATTGGATCGGTCACCAATGACACAGCAATCACACTGCAGACTGTAGTCTTCCACTCCCTATGAACTTGTCAATCCCGAAAGGACTCTGGCTGGCTCTCCATGGGCCAACAACATACAGTGGGGTTTGCATGGACCTGTACTGGTTCAGTTATGACACTCCACTGAATGTGAATGAAAATTACATTTCACACAGATGTGTCATGGCCATGATCAATCAAGAATGAAAGTATGGATGTATGGAGGGACAGTGATTCCACTGAAAGGTACTCCCTGTGCAATGCTAACATTGCGCATATATGGCCATGACCCAGAAAGCCACTGAGACACACATTGTCATTCAAATCAACACTCATCACAGTTGAATACAAGTGAAGGTGTGCAGACTTTATCAGCATATGCGTGTCAGTAATGGGCAAGATATGTGCCACAACATGCAGACCAATACAGCAGCATATCAAGATGAGGAACGTTGCCAAGTGCCGCTGTGCACTCTGGGGGTTTAAGCCACATTATTGTCCGCTCATGTATTCGGAGTCCAGGTGAATACAGTCATGTCGACTGTTGTCTAAGATATGTGACCAGATCTCAAAGATGCAACAAGGTCTCGGGACATGTGCAATGTGTTCCAATATGTTGTGGCTGCAGGTACGTAGTTACTTGTCCATGAAAGCGATTGCAGCTTTGTAGGCTAATATTTCCAACATGAGGTCGTTGTCTACTTCATCAAACAGGATGGCGAGTCCATCCATCAGCAGGTCCGGACAGATGTGCTGTGTCCACGCCCTTTCACCAACTTGCACTACAGCCCAATCGGGGAGCAGTTCAATGTGGTCACTGCACACTAGGATTTGTCGAATCTCCCAGGTCCAGCTGCCAGCATGTATGCCAAGCATCGAGGCATCCCATAAATGGGTATCACGGTGACACTCCTGGTGGTGTGTCAACAGGGGGTGCACACACATGTCAAAATCCATTTAATCTACAGTCCTGTTGGATAGGCAGACATCCAAGCACCACTCAAATATGCACGATCGACAATGCAAAACAAGCTGAAAGCAAGTGACGTTGGCAAGGCGGAAGCTTAGCCGGTAACTGATCCGCATCACCACCAACAGCAGTGCCCCGAGTAAATGCAGCATTCGTGCACAGTACAGTTCCACGTGACAGGGGTTGTGCATTTTTCTGGGATTTTCTGCCATTGCGTCAGTGATTCTGGATGAAGCGGCACTGTTCTGACCTGCACCAGTTCTGTAAATGAAATGCCACATCTCGCATCAATGAGTTGTTTTAGTGTGCAACGGTTGTACGCCTGGGATAGTGTGGGAGTTAGTGTGAAGGCCATTCCATGCAAGTTGACTTTGAGCAAGGACTTCTGTCTGTGAGGTGTGGATACATTGCTCCTCTGTCGGAATGTGCGTCGTGTGGGAGTAGGCATCAGCTGCAATGATATCTGTCAGGGGGTACCGGGAACATGCAATTCCGAGGTCGGAGGTGCAGATGTGCTCCCAACTGATAGTTCAAACAAAGGAGCTTTCATCTCAATGTTAGTTTGTCCTCTGCTTGCATTCAGGTAAGGGCGTACAGGGATACGCAAAACCTCCTGCTTCAACACCCTCCGCATGCTCCGCAGGATCTGCAAGTGGATCCCCACTGAAACAAGAAGAACGGTCACCCATGCCCTCGTCAGCAGCAGATTGGACTACGGAAACGCCCTCTACGCAGGAGCCTTGGCCAAACTCCTGAAACGTCTCCAACGCATCCAGAATGCCTCCACACGCCTGATCCTCAACATCCCCTGCCGCAGCCACATCACACCCCACCTGAGAGACCTGCACTGGCTCCCCGTCAACAAGAGGATAACCTTCAAGCGCCTCACCCACACTCACAAAGCACTCCACAACACCGGACTAGCGTACCTCAACAGCCGACTCAGCTTCTACACCCCCACCGCCAGCTCCGCTCCGCCGACCGCGCCCTTGCCACTGTCCCCCGTATCCGAAGAGTGACAGCCAGCAGCAGATCATTCTCCCACCTCGCCGCCAAGACATGGAACGCCCCGCCCCATCCGGCAGACTCAAGACCTACTGACCTTCAGATGACTCCTCAAAACCTGGCTTTTTGAACAGTAGTAGTACTCCCGCACCCCTCAGCGCCTTGAAACCCTCACGGGTAAGTAGTGTGCTTTACAAATGCTTAATTGATTGATTGATTGAAAACCTAAAACAAGGTTTCCTAGGTGCACAAGGCCACCATGCGTGGCTCTGCGTGGCTTGGTAAATCAGAAGTAACACAAAGAAGCGCAACTCAGTGTTTTGCGTAACTCTGCCCAGGGTGTTCCCATGCATCCACTCATAGAGTCTGTACCATTCCCAGATTTACAATTACAGGTTACAGCTGTGAATGCTTCAGAATGCTACACTTTCCCAGGGGAGGCAGAATGAGGAGAAATATTTTTATTTCCTCTCGTTTCTTTTTTAGGTGTGCTGCAGAAAGAGGAAATCACCTTTAGAGGATTGTTTTGGGCCAGAATGTATCCTGTTCTGCACAAAAACATTCCATAGTGCAAGGCTGCCTGACTTGGTGCTAGGCAGCAGTTTGTGTGCCTGCACAGGCTGTGTGCAGGAATGTGCCATATCATGACAGATATGACACATTCCTGCCCTTTCACACTGCGCACCAAGGTGTCTTGCTGCAGTGCGCTGCGTGAAATAATGATAAATATGTCACCTGGGGGAATATTATCAAGAAAAGGCTATAATTATCACTAACCGCAATTAGCGCACCTTTTCTTATAGCCGTCTAGCGCGGGAAACTATTGCTGTGTTAGCGACGTATTACCAACATGCTGCTAACAGGCGATAGCTTCCCTCACCGGCCAAAATGTCTGCCGATAAAATTAGCGGGACGGCGATAAGAAAAGGCGCGCTAACTGCGGTTAGAGATAATTATTGCCTTTTCCTGATAACATACCTTGGAGTTTGAAACTGGCTGTGCCCGTGCTTACTGAATGAGCCCACCATGTGGTGGTATAGACGACAGCTGCGGAGTGTGCTATGGGTATGTGTGTGGGGGGCTTGTCCTTCTATTCTCACCCAATGCCTGCTCGGGTTGCGATAATATTACCCCCCACATATTGTGGGCAATGGATTGGCTGTTTACCCGTTTTTCAATGCTATCTCTAAGACTAAACCTGTCCGGCAGCTGTGGTAATGTCCACTTTAGCTGGGATTACGTGTTGGCAGAGAGTGTGGCTTGTCTGTGCCCAGTTGTCTCAAAAGAACGTCCCCCCAGTGTTTTGAGTTTGGTAAAGGGCAGTGTGTGGGCTCACCCTGTGTCCCCCATGGCTGTTGTCCTACACACACAAGGATTACCTTTCCTCTCTTCAGTAAAGCCTGGTTTGTCTGTTGTTGGTGGGCAGTGGTTTGGCTTTTCCAGCAGGGCTGGACTGGGAACCATCACTGGCCCTGGCAAAGTGCTCGCCGGCCCCCGCTCCCCACTCGGGGGGTTGGAGGTGTCGCTGAGCTCTTGGCCGAGGATGGTTTTGGACCGATTTTGGTACAGGGCGAATTTTGCAGCTATGCTGCAAAAACAGCCCTGTAACAAAAAACGGCCCCCAGGGACCCAAAACCGGCCCCCACCCGTGCGGCGCACCAGGGGATTGCCCAGTGCCCGCTATGGCCAGTCCGGCCCTGTTTTCCAAGTATAGCGACTTCGGAGAGAGTTTTTGCTTGGGGTGGCATGGGGCGCTTTAGATGGTCGACTTTCTTAGAGAGGCAGCCAGTGTCAGATTTCATATTCAGGTATACCCCCTCTAACTCCCCACCCCCATGCTCTCGCTTCGACCCTGGTGTCTTATGCTGGTGGAGTGTAACTGTTCCCTCTTTGGCTATTTTGGGTACGGGCACCTACACACCACCGTCTCGGTAACGCTGACTTATTCTCATGAATTGTTCGTTGTGGTTGGCAGTTTTTTTTAGAGGTTATTATTGCTCCCGTAATGTCCGAAACCCGCTTAACCCTGGGCGTAGTGCGCGTAGTCGCGCTACGCGAAGCTACGCGAAGATGTTCTTGCACTACGCGAGCTTCGCGTAGCTTCACTAGCGTGCGTAGTTGCTTGTTGCACCCGTTCACAATGTGTTTTTCTTTTTCAGAAGCACATTGCGCGTGTTCAAGGCGCTGTTTACGTGGTCGGGGGATAGCAGCTCACGAACTTACCCATGCGGTCGCCTATGGGCGCGGCCATCTTGTTTTTTCAATTGTCCCGCCCACTCGTGATGTCTTATTTCCTGTTCCAGGTCGCTTATAGCGTGTTCGCGATGCGCATGTCATGTTCGGGAACGCTTTTTACTTTTTCGCGACGACTAGTGCATGCTCACGAGAAATATCGCGCGAACTTACCCACGCGGTCATTTTGTTTTTTCACTCTATGCTATGGTTCTGGCCCTAGTTTTCTATCCATACTTAATCTTTGCAATCCTTAGTTTTTTCAGTGTTTTTTTCACTTTTTTTTATTTATCATCTATTTCTCTCTGTCCCTAAGTTTATATTTTGCATTTATTTCTACTTTTACTGTATTTTTTTTACTTTTCTACTTTTTCATTTTACTTCTTTCTTTAAGCTCCTACTTCTTCCCCCTAACTTTATTTTTCCCTTCTTTTCTTTTCCGCCTCCACCCCAGAACAATGGCCAAGGGCAGCAGTACCGGCTCCAAGGGCAAGGCGCCTGGGCCCAAGAGCTGGCTGCCTTGTGGCAGAATGCGCCCTGCAGGGGTGCAGGCCCAGCAGCTTTTCCGCGAGGCGGAGGTGGCCTCTCTTGTTTTTTTCATCCAGCACCACCTCCCCTTGACCTTCGCAGCAGGCGGCAGGCCAGGCTCCAGGTACCTTACCGTGGAGCGTCACCGCCGGTGGGCTAAGGTGTGCCGGGCAGTGTTACACTGCTCAGGGATCCGGCGCACCCACAACCAGCTGGCCCACCAGTGGTCAGACATCCTGGACCGGGACTTGTTGGACCAGTTAGGTGTCGAGGTTGTAGGGCTTGGTAAGTAGCTAATATATAGTAGTATAAGTATTGTGTATACATTTTTGACGAATAACACGATTACTGGTGCGCTTAGTTACATTGCAGGTAAATTACGCTGCTCTGCACTACTCTTACTTGTTTGCAAATTTGCGCTAGCTCGGGCTGATTAATGATGTAAGAGTTTACTTTAGAGAACTGAAGTTAGTTAATGCTATTGCTAGAGAGAGTCTAGTCCTTCCATTGTCCTTCTGTGAAATAGTGGTGGATGGATAATAGGTTTATTTAGTATTAGTTTATATTTTTTATACGTTCTGCATGACGCCTCCTCTGTCACTGAGTGCTGCTTACCCCAGCCCTCCATATAACCTTTTGTAGTTTGTTTAGTGAGTGGTAGGCTTAGCATTGTCAGTCAGTAGGAGAATAACAGACGACGCAACCAAACAACAATTTGGTGTATGCACACATTTATGCATGTGTCCTCCATCTCATCTATGCATTTTTTAAAGCAAAAATAAAATGGAAATGCAGACTTACTGAACAATTGGCCGGTCTGGAATAGGTGGTAAAGGTCAGGTGGTACTTAGGCTTTGTTAGTATTCTGGAATCAGAATGATTATGGAACATTTGATTAGTGTTCATAATAAGTAGACAGTCCGTGGATCCTGCAAGCCAGTAGTCGTTTTGATTAGATAGGTCAATTTTATTGCAATTGTTGTTTCCTAAAATGTTTTTTGAGCTTTTTATTAATGATTTCTTTGTTTTACAGCACTCATTAATGTTTGTCTCTTTCTTTATTATTTCTTCAATGATCAGCACCCAAGGGCAAGAAGACAGGGTCCGAGTCGGCGGGACAACAACCACCAGATGATCGCTCTTCTACCGAGGGCCCTGCTGCTTGCCCCAGTACATCCTCCAGTGGTTATATTAACAATGATATTTCCCTAACTTTTAACGCACCTTCTTTTTTCGAACGTATTAATTACGGTTCCATTTCCTAATTCAATTTTTTACAAAAGCTTCTTTGATCTTGATTATCTGTTTCCAAAGTCTGGTTATCCCTGCCGTTAAGTTCCTTCTAACTGCCTCTGCTATGACTCTCTGTACTACTACTACTAGACTGTCTGTAGCTGAGCTTGCCCAGTTGGCCACTCTTTATTTAAGGTTTTCTTTTGAATAAAGCTCAGATAGACCAATAGCTGTAGCCACTGGGTCCACTAGTGTGCTTTGGGTTGTCCTCTTTAATCTCGAGGCTTTGACAATTCCAACCAACAAAATGCGCAAACAGATGTTTGACTAGTTTTTTGTTAGGATAGTAGTACATACTACTACTGTTGTGGGGATTCTTCACAGCCACATATAGAACTATGCACAAGAAAATAGGATGTTGGTGAGGGGAGGTTAGACCTTACTCACAGCTCAGTCAGAACTGAGAACCCACAATTCCCTGACCGACTACCTATAGTGTCTCATTAGGTCCCACACGAAGATACCCCATGATCATTACACAACCCAGAACATAACACCCTTTTGCTCACTCACTCGTGTAAGTCCACAACACCACACCAAATACCACAGAGTCTATGTGTAAGTTCAAAAGGTTTATTTATTTCAAAATAACAAACTTTGTAAGTTTTTTTATGAAATTACTACAGCCAGCTCCAACATGCAAAATAAATAAGATCAAAACAGTAAACATTTGTTACAACTAGTGCATGATACTGATAGAAGACAAAAGATCTATGTGAATTCTGGGAGACCTCTCACCGTTGAACGTAGAAATGCTGGTTACATGCATCGTTCATAAGCTATGCAAATCTCTGATTCGTAGAAGGGAATCTTCTGCCTATTATGAGAAAAATGGTGCACGTTAGACAGTATAATGCAATTATGCAAGCATTTTGCAGTCATGCCAAAAAGTGTAACATTATGGCTAAGCAATAGGCACTAACCAAACTCCCAAAAAAAAGTGGCTTGTTTTCCGACCTCTTCACTTGCATGCAACAATCATGTGGCCTCAAAGGCGTCTTACTGCCCAACAAGCTGCGAGGTAACATGTGCAAAAGAGTAGACATGAATCTAAAATGGTAACATGGCTCAGGCTAACTTTCCAAAGAGTAGAGTAGGAGTAGAGATGACCCTAGGGACCAGATAATACTACTAATGTCTGTCTACTGACTCTACTCTAGTACGCAATTTGGACTAGTGATGATGTATGTTGTACTTTAACTGTTTTTTCAATCTTCCTAGTGAAAACAAGTAAAATAGGGGGAGGAGGACAGGCATCTAAAAAGGTGTCATTTTTTTATAGGCGTCCTACCAGTAACAACCACCAGTGCCGGCGGGCCAGCGGCGATGGCAATGCTGCCATTCCAGAGGGGGCAGGAGATATGGCACCTGCAGGAGCTCCAGGGGGAGAGCCAGCAGCAGTGGTGGGCGGTGGTAAGTTATACTCATTACATATTGGCATTACTAGCTGGAAGGGGAACACTTCACTCACTGTAATGTGAGACTTATTTATTAACCCCTTCGACGCTCATGACGAGCCCAGCTCGTCATGAAGTTTCCATTGACTTCAATGGAAATTACATTCAAAGCCATAAAACACCTTAGCATCCAAGTGGTTAAGTATGAACTTGAAGTTGTACTGAACAATAAACAACGGTTGAAGAAGACAACCTTTATTTAGCATTACCAATGCATTAGCAATAGCATTACCAGTGTGAATTGAGTAACCAATGGCCTCTTCTATTTGACTCCAACTAAGATGTGAACGTTTTTTGGAGAAGACTAAAAGTCAGCTCAGATGACCTTGATGGATGTGTTGAACAAAAAGGGAAAGAAGGGTGGAAGGAGGAAGGACGGGCAGATGTAACACGACTAGCAGAGAAGGATACTTTGGAAGCAGCATGCAGGTGGCTGATAGGAATCTGAAGCATGGGTTGTTGAAGGATGGGTGGAAGGTGACAGAAGATGCCTTCCTAGATGGGTGAGACAGTATGGGTGGATAGTGGATAGGAAGAATCATCAGCGGTGTTTGTGTCAAACTCAAAGCCAAGACAAGGAAGGAAGGAGTGGACGCATGGGTGGTTGTTGGTGAAACCAGCTAAGGTTTGTTAAGCGATATATAACAAAAGAATGATAGACATTTACTTTTAATGGATGGATGCGTGGATGTATTCATCATAGACCGCATAGATGGAGACTATCACTGGATGCAGACCAGAGTTTTACTTTGAAGAGAATGTAAACGAAACTGCGCCAGAGTAGCAAGCAGAGGGTAATATATAAAAGTAGTATTTTATTTCAGAATACAGTTGATGACTCAGTAGTTTGCAAGCAAATCATATATATTATCAAGCGCCTTACTCTGACTCCAAGGACCACTTCCTAACTATGTTAATTTATTTTCGATGATGTCAACCAGCCTGCAAAGGGTGGCCTATCTGTTGGTTACACAATCAATGAACAAAGTACCTTGTGCAGTAGCGGTCGGTGGTGGAAGTGCTGGTGAGCGGTGATGTGGGGAGGGGAGGGGCAGGGTGGGGGTAGTAAACTATGGATTGTGAATGCAGTGCGCGCAACAAAATGTGTTTTATTTATATGTTTACCTACCAGTAATTGTCCACAATCCATAGTTTTCTACCCCCCAACCTGTCCCTCCCCCTCCCCATGTCACCGCTCGCCAGCACTCCCACCACTGACCGCTATTGGACTGATATGTCATCGTTCCATATAAGCAATGATCATTGGGTTAGAATATATTATATTAATCTGCCTTTTTTTAGTAGCCAGGGCACAGTGAAGGTGAAATTGAGAAATTGCCTTTCATGTAACAGAGAGAGAATGGCCAGTGCCACCCGTAATCAAAAAATACGAGCTTCTCCACCTGCAGAGTAGTAAATTAAAGTAACGGGAGTCAGCGTATTGACTCATATGTTGGTCTTGGACGCAAGCTTAGCTGACTGACCTGGCATGCCGGCTACAACAAGGTTATGTAATGTAGCTAAACTAGAGATAAGAAGAAGACTGGTGTTCTGTGTACTGGAGTCTATTCATAGTACTAGGGCAAGTAAAATGCCGGAAAAAACTCCAACAAATGTTAGAGGCCGAGGAAGTGGGAGGATAGATACTTACCACAAATGTTATGTACTGCGCTTGCTAGTGCTACTGTGCCACTATGTGTTGAATTAATTTTGTGTTACTGTTTTCCTAAGAGTATTGGTTACAATTCTGTTTCTTTCTTTATAGATCCTCCTTCCCAAAAGCCAACACGGAAGGAGTTGGCAGCCAGGGCCCGGCGCCGGAAACTGGAGGCCCTCTGTGAAGAATACCGCCAGCTGGTGGCTCAGGCAGAGGAGGAAGAGGAGTAGGCGGCCGCAGCTGCAACCTCTTCCAATGCCCGGGCCGCAGCCAGGCCCTGCCTCCAGTAGTACAGCGCCGCGGTCAGGCAGCCGCCCACCGCCACCCTTTTTCAATAACTGCTGCCCCCCCACATGGATGCAAATGCAAGTGCAGGGCATTTCGCCGGCAAATTAACCTCCGGGTGGCACAGCTCGAGGACCAGTTAGAGGAGCGAGTGAAAATCTTGGTCGACAAATACCTGAAAGCCCGCCGATAGTAGATGGACCCTGTTAATTTGCCCCTTTTTTAGTACTTTTGTTGGTGGGTGGGAATTGGGTGTTGGGTGTTTTTTATTTTTTGGACATTGGTTGGACTTGGACATTGGTTGGGGTTAGGGAGAGGGGTGGGTGAGGTGTGGGATAGTTTATTTGTGTTAGGGAAATAAATGTGATTTATTTATACTTACACATACGATGTTAATGTTTTGTGGGGGGTTACTGTTTCACAAATTTATGTACGTCACAAGGTTGTCTTCCTGATGCAGAGCAGCAGCCAGTGTTGGATTTAAATAAGCTGCAAATTTTGTAACATGCAAACAGATAGATGCGGTACCCCTCACTGAGTTATATTTGTCCTACTAGTACTGTCAGTCGCTCCCCCTAGTCCATTATACCTCCCAGCAAACTTATCTTACCTGTGATTGATGAGGATTAAGTTTGGCACAGCAATGGCTGCATGGTTTCCCAAGAGAATGCAGACAGTAGTAGACTCTGGCACTAGTGTTTGCAAAAAAAAAAAGAGACAGTCACTTGCCTGAGAGAGACTGTGGGAGTAGTAGAAAAGTACAGTACAGAAGAAGACTGCCAAAGAAATAATATTGCAGCTGCTAAAGTAAAAGAAAACATAATGGTGGTGGGGACAGCCTAGTACAAGAAGTTAAGAAGTTAAACTGTAGTTGTGTCAAAGGAGTGACTTAACACAATCATAATTCGTAAACTTTACTGCTGTGAATCCAATCAATGCCGGCAGTGAAATATGATGTATTAGGTGAGTCCCTTTGGAAAACAAATTGGCTTGTACATAGACTGAGCATGGGTGGGCAAGCAGAAGAAGATGCTCGCCCTGCCATGAAATTGAATTAGTGTTGCTTTCACCACATCTGCCCCAGCAAGCGTGTGATCAATTGTTGCTGTACATTTAATGTAGTCAAATCACACCTCAATATAAAATCACACAGCCTGGTGGAAGAGGGTTAGGGTTTGATGAATGGATGGGAAGGGGGGTTTGGGGAAAGGTTTGACAAAGAAAAACAGTAAGAATGGACACAAAAAAAGTAAAACAATCTTTGAAGATGACAATGATCCACTATTCAATAAATCTATAAAGGGAGAAAAAGGAAATGCATGCATGATGAAGATAGCTTGATGGTTGAAGAGTAGTACTTAACTACTACTACACAATTAGACAGTACAGGGAAGTAGTATTATATGAAATTTGCCTTGCCTGTATGAACTCAGAGAAACCTTAATTACCTGCTGTACCGGGCTGAAAGCTCTGAAAGAAAATAGTTGTAGGGATCAATTAGCAAACAAACAACAATACAACAACACATGTACAAATGATTGTAGAGAAAAAAGGAATCAAATTATTTAAAAGACGAATGCTGAATATGATACTAAAGTTACTGTATTATCCAGGTCCAGTTGTGGAGTTGTATCTCGTCATTCATCTTGGTCCTCCCTTCCATGGACACTCTGCACATTTTTTTTGGGTGCCACTGGCTGGCTGATGCGGATTGTTAAGGTAAGTGTGAGTTGTTGCTCCAAGTATATTAGCACTGGGTAAAGGCAGGCCTGTAAGTGGAGGAGAAAAAACAAAAGGGGTATTGAAAAATACATTAATTTAAAAAAGCATCAATTACAGTGTAGTGCAAGAAGACAAGACTCTTGAGCGAGAACACTTTCAGACTGAGGCAGCTTGGATACATTGTGTCTACTCTAGTATGTTCACAGCATTAATCTACAAGAACAACAGGACAGGAGCCAGCACAGAACAGGCCCACGGCACTGGGCTGTGACCCAAACTCCATTTACCTTAAATTTTGACAGAGCCAGACTAAAGGCATATACAGCAACCTAGCATTTTCTAAATCAAGTGACTAGATCAATGCACCACTGTCAGTCATCATACCACTATTCGACTCCACCACTGCATGGACATGTAGCCTAGGTCTGCTGTGGTTCTTGTTGAATTGTTGTGTTTACCTTTTATGCCAGTTCATGAAACGCAGTTATTCCATCAATCATCTCCGATCCAACTGACTGACTGCGTGCAAAGATAGTATGGTCATCATCATGGTGTGGTAGATGTACGTGTTGTCCAATACCAACTCAGTCTGTAGTGAGTGACTCCGATTAAGTAAGTTCAGACTGCACCTGCAGTAGTAGGAGTACAATGTGGTTAATAAACAACAAGGAAACATTGACTGTCACTTGAGTCACTTTTACTTTGTATATTACCTACTAGTATAGTTCGACTTCATGCACATTCGCTCAGAGTCAGCAAGCATCCAATGCAATGCATGGCATCATTCATTACTCATATACCTGTCTTGCTCTTCTCTTTGGCTGTCAGATCAGAGATGTCGAGCCTTCAGACAGTGATGATGAGTTTACTTTACTTTTGGATGCCTGCTCAAGTTCTGACAGTTAAGAGTTGTGGATGCCTGCGGACAGAGGGGGTAGCCTTAGGACAGTGATAAGTTTTGGCTTGGAAACAAAACAGAAGATGGCTATCGTATAGTCACGTATGTTTAACTTGTTATAGAGGGACTGTTAGAGGCTACATTATTGTACTATTCCCCATCTCCATCCAAAGTCTAGCTTGATGGAAATGTATTTAGGGCAAGCAGGAAGATAGAGCAGGACTCTGAGGAGTGGAGTAGACAGTTAAATGCACAGACGTGCAACTCCAATAGGTAAATAAAAATAGGAGACAGTGGTGATGGATTTGCTGTGGTTTGATTTGAACCAGAAAGGCAGATATACACACACAAACAATGAAAGTAACAATTGAAAGCCTAGTTGTCAGGGAAGAGGTGCTCGTCCTCAAACTTTGGTGGTTCGGACAGAAGTAGGTCAGGTAACCCACTACTTATGTCTTCGGAGTTGCTCTCCTCTTCCTGCTGTGATTAATGTATTTTGTAGTCCAGTGGTATGAAGAGCTGATTCATTTTGATCATGGTTAACCTCTCCACGCTTTTGGGCGAGAGACTGGTCCTTTTCACAGTTACAATGGCACCAGTAGCACTGAAAACGGGCTCAGAAGAGACACTTGCGACAGGGCAAGCCAGATACTTTATCGCCAGCCTGCTGAGTACTTGCCATTGGCTTCTTTTCCCATACCAATACACCAATGGGCTTTGCTCCATGAAGACCTCTGTTGTGTCATCCAGATAGGCCTGTACCATCCGCTCAATGTTCAGGGGTGCTCCAATTTGCTTGACCTCTTCTGACTTTGCATCAGCAATGGACTTACCCATCCCTTTCCATAGAAACCAATCAGTTATCATTTGGTTTGCTGTGTCTGATGAATCTGATCCTATTGGTGCTGTTGTTGATGTTATTATTGGTAGTGTTGGTAACTGCTGGGAAGCAAATACACTGCTCTCATGCTCTGAAATAGAACTAGACTCTGGATACCCTGTAGTACTTGCTTTGTCCTGGGGTGGCACTGGCAGGCCTATAATTAAGAGCCGTTTGTTTTCTAAATCAGTGGCTTCCTCAGCTATTAAAGGTTTGTAATTGGCAACATCCACTTCTGAAAAAGGAATTACTGCATTACTGTTCAGAAATAGTTTGTTCCGTGGATCCAAAATTGTGGCAGTAATGTAATGTCGATGTGACACAATCTTATTTTGAATCCTTGTATTTTCAGATTAGCGAACGGCTAAGGCGTTCGCCAAATAACATGCATCTACTTTGTCTTCCACACCTTCGTACGTTTCAGACACCTCCTTCAGCTGTTGCTCTAGCATGTACAACAATGGGATAGCTTGGCCCATCGTACAGTCCTCCCTGCTGACTGCACGTATGAAGACCTCAAAAGGAAGTAGCATCTCTGTCAGGCATTTAACGAGGTCCAATTGCCCCATCTCAACGGTCATGGCTTTCACAGTAGGATCCCCTAATCTTCTTGTCATGACATAAGCAATAAGTGGTATGTACTGCTCAAAGAGACTATCAAGCATGTAATAAGTTGAGCTCCAACGTGTTGGCACCTCCTGGATGAGTGCTTTGACTGGCATTTTATGCTCATGTTGAATGACCCTCAGCTGCTTCCGGGCTTTAAAAGAATGGTTGAAATGTGTGCATATTCTTCTGAAGGTGATCAGCAAGTTGCTGACTTTGCTTTCTTTTTTTTAGAAAGTCTTGAACAACAATGTTAATGCAGTGTGCCAAACACGGGACCCTGAAATAGCCACCATCTTTCATGGCCTTAACTACATTACTGCAATTGTCCGTGGCAACAAAACCAATGTTAAGCCCTCTTGGTCGCAGCCACTCAAAGACCTTGCTGTTAAACTCATCCAAAATGTTTGCAGCAGTATGAGATTTCTCCATAGCAAACATGGCTACATGTTTGCGAGTGTCATTTAGAATCTCAGCAGTGTCAACGCCTGCAGATAGCTTTTCTCTAACACCCGAAAAAGAGATTCAATGTGCAGTGATGCACATGTAATCAGTGGCTTGGCAACTGGTTCACATGTCTGTTGTCAGGTGGATACTTTGACAGCACTCTGTTTTAAGGCTTTTCCAAACAATTCCAGCACGTCGTGATGTAGTGCTGGAACAGCAACTCTGGCGAAATAGTACCGGCTGGGAAACTTCGATTTTGGGCAGATGGTTTTCACAAATTCCAGAAAACCCACCCCTTCAACAAAAGAAAAAGGGAGAAGGTCCAGTGCTACCATTTTAGCCAGCTTTGCATTATACAAACGGGCTATTGGGTGGTTGCGTTCGTACTGTCCCTCCTGCCTAGTAAACATGCTAAGACTAGTACGATGCATAGTATTCCTTTCTGTTCGGCTCGACGCAGCACTTTTTTGCATCGCAGTACTCCTTGGTGTCTCAGGCTGACTCTTACTCTTGTGCCACTGAGATGTTGCTGATGCTGAGGACGTGGGTGGTACCACTGCAGTCCTGGGGACAGGGCTACTTTGTGTACCACTACTAGAGAGAATGTCTCCCTCTTCTTCTTCTTCTTCCTGTTCCACTGTGAGCGGACCTTCTACTCCTTTATCCCCACCAAAAGCAATGGTTCCAGTTTTTATGCGACAAATGTGGTCCTCCCAGTTGATTGCGTGGTGTTTTTTCAGATGGGTCATTTGGCCTTCGGTACCATAGTTTGTACCAAGCTAACCACGACTAACAGAGGTATGACAAATGGAGCATATAGCAATGTTCTCCTCCTTTACGCTAACCGTAAAGAAGTCCCACACTGGGGAGCTTAACTTTTATCTCCTGCTAGAAGTGCCACTTCCAATGCCAGATGAGCTGGAGGGTGTGTGTTGAATTTGACTATGTGGCTGTGCAGTACCACTACCTACTTCTGCTGAGGTGGTGCTTGTGCTGAATATTGGACGCTGCCGGCCCTTTGCTAATGTAAATATGGCAGCTGGAGGTCGTGTTGGTGTTGCCTGTGTTAGAGGTATGCATGCTGCATCCCTAGTCGCAGCCATTCTGGATAAGTTATTGATGTTGGTCTCCATGTGCTCGGGCCAGGAGTGATCTTTGTGATAACTGGCTCTTCATCATCATTATCCTGCTGTTCTACATCGTCCTCCATAAGTCTAGGACATTCTGGAATCTTC
Source organism: Lissotriton helveticus (assembly GCF_964261635.1). Classification (NCBI taxonomy): domain Eukaryota; kingdom Metazoa; phylum Chordata; class Amphibia; order Caudata; family Salamandridae; genus Lissotriton; species Lissotriton helveticus. The sequence goes on from NC_136061.1 coordinate 310,973,544, forward strand.
CTTTTCCCTAGCCTGGTCTTGGGTTGTGTCTCCCTCTCATGCTCAGATTGTTGTGGCTCCCAAGTGAGATCTAGATCATCAGAAGGGATGCTTGGCGAAGAACTCGATGGACTAACCCTACTTTTCCTTGCTGGGGATTTGGGAGACAATGGATCTCCTGAATGAGTGGCTTCCTCTGCATGAGGCTCAATTTCCTGAACTGCCCCTACTTCGGGAGGAACAACAACTACTATTGCGGGCGGTGGTTGCGCTTGTTGTTCACCACTTATCTGCTGTGTTCCCCAATGCGTTAATTGTGTACTACTTTGAGTACTACTTATAGTTCAGGCTCAGCATCACTGCTTTCCACCATTAGGTTGGATACCTCTTCCACATTCATCAGCTTGGGCCTAGGTTGGTGGGTTAGGCCCACTGATGTGGAGGTGCTGCCCCCAGCTTTCCCCCCGGACACCGCTGCTGCAGGCGTACTTTTTGGCTTCCCAAAAAAGGTTTTGGGGTTAACACCAGACTTAAGTGCCACTTCCTTCTTTTGTTCTTCCTTCTTCTTCTCAGCAACTTTCTTGGTCTTTGAGGACCTGGTACCTGCTTTCTTTGGGCCCATCTTCTTCAGATGTCAGCAGCACTCAGTTGCACAAGTTGCAGAGATGTCTGGTCAGGTCACACCACACGTCACGTACAACAGCAGGACGTCTGTCTGGCAGTACAATGGGCGATGATGATAGACACCTCCTCCTCAGTCTTTTGTGCACCTAAAAGCAAAGAAGGCAGAACAACATCAGTCAAACGTGGAATTTGTTGTGCTTTAATTTTAATTACTACTAGTGTACACTCAGTAAGAGTAATAGCAAAGAACTAAAAATACAAATGTACTAGAAGTGGAACCTGTTTGTCCTTAATTTGTTCATCTTGTGGGATGGATGCAGCATCAGGGACCTGCAACTGGCAATGCGGATGGAAGCAGTAAGCCAAGTGGAACAAAGGAAAGACACACAGGCCTATGTGGCAAAAACAAAACAGCACACTACTACTACCACCACAAAATGCCCCCCAGCCACATGGTCACTCATCATAGGCACAAGGGTAAGGCCCAGAAAACAATGAACTCAAGCAGGCCTATATACCTACATGGCCAGACAAAGGAAGATGCCTATTACACATCATAGCTTTAATGCAAAAAAGAAAATCTGCATGGCTAAAAAGGTTGGAAAGTTACACAACAACAACACATACACAGGCAACAAAGGCATTTATTAACACACATCCAAAAAGTTAACTACACCCCAAAAACCACATTTTGGAATTCAATCCAATGCCATCCATGCCCTAAATGATGTTATTCAACAGACAACATAGAAACAATTACATCAAGCACCCCTGATGAGTTCCTCTGGGAGTCTGGGCCTACTGGCTTGACTGGGTAGGAGTGTTCTGATTAACTCAGATACTCTGTCCATCACCACCCCCTTTTTGTAATTATTTTGGCCACCGTGAGTGTGGAAGGGTATGCTCAGACATGAGTCCCTTGCTCACTGCACCATCAGGATTCAAGCAAGCCGGGCCGAAGACGGCTGTAATGCCAGAAACCGGTCCCCGGAAGCTTGTTTCCTTTCCAGTGAAGAATTGGCTTGGTAGTTTGGTCTGCCCTGTTCCCATGATGCACTGGGCCAGGGACAGACTAATTTGCATATAGCCAGGTTCTGAACTAGGATGGTGCAGTGAGCTAAAAAACGGTGATGGATCAAGCCCTAATCTGTTGACTGGGTAGGAGTGTTCTGATTAACTCAGATACTCTGTCCATCACCACCCCCTTTTTGTAATTATTTTGGCCACCATGAGTGTGGAAGGGTATGCTCAGACATGAGTCCCTTGCTCACTGCACCATCAGGATTCAAGCAAGCCGGGCCGAAGACGGCTGTAATGCCAGAAACCGGTCCCCGGAAGCTTGTTTCCTTTCCAGTGAAGAATTGGCTTGGTAGTTTGGTCTGCCCTGTTCCCATGATGCACTGGGCCAGGGACAGACTAATTTGCATATAGCCAGGTTCTGAACTGGGATAGTGCAGTGAGCTAAAAAACGGTGATGGATCAAGCCCTGATCTGTTGACTGGGTAGGAGTGTTCTGATTAACTCAGATACTCTGTCCATCACCACCCCCTTTTTGTAATTATACTGGCAGAATAGGCCACACGTTTGGAGGCCTATGGCAAAAGCACAGTGGAAGGTCCCACAAAATGGCCGCCACCACATGGCCTGGCCACCCACAACAACATGGAAAGAAAGATAAGACAAAAAACGCAGGCCTATGGCAAAAGCACAATGCTTGGCTTCACAAAATTGCCACCACTCACATGGTCAGCCCACCCAAAACAAGAAAGTACATACAAAGGACAGGAACAGGAAGTTGGAGTCTCTGGGGAACTTTCTTCCTCTTTTAAAAAAAATTTTAAAACAGAAAAATGACTCCATGCTCCAAAAACTACAACCAAATGACAACCTGAGGAGTTTTTTTAGCAAAATGAACAAAATCATCATTTTCGAGAAGGTTTTATGCAGCTCGAGACATATTGCTCGCCAGATTGCAAATTCGGCGTGTTCTGCATCGCAAACTGTACAAAAAGTAGTTATCGCGTGCGCGAACACGCAGATTGAGGGCGCGAAGAAGACTAAAACTGTAAGTTCTTGTTGTCGCGCTGTGCAAAGTTACCAAAACTACGCGAGCTGAACTCCTAGGGTTACCTACTGGCAGGAAAGCCCTATTTATTGAACACACATCCAGAAACTGAAATTCCACCCCAAAATTCACATTTTGTAAATCAATCCAAAGCCATCCATGCCACACATGATGTTAAAATTCAAAAATAGTTGTTTAACTTTCATGCGCCCATGATGACTGATGATGAGTATCTCTGGGCCTACTGGCAGAGTAGGCCACAAGCTTGGAGGCCTATGGCAAAAGCACAGTGGCTGGTCCCACAAAATGGCCGCCACCACATGGCCAGGCCACCCACAGAAAGTAAATACAATGTACTCATGCAGGCCTACACTAACTATATGAACTCCTGGGGTTACCTATTGGCTGAAAAGCCCCTATTTAAATAACACACACCCAAAAACTGAAATTCCACTCTAAAAAAACAGTTTGCAATTCAATCCAATGCCATCCATGATGTTTAAAAACTTAAAATTCAACAGACACCACAGAAAAATGGTTGGACCCATGGGTACCTCTGGGCCTACTGGCTGAAATTTCAAAGAAATAAAACTTGGCCCCTCATAAAAGTACAGGCCTCCCACAACAATAATTTTTTTTAAAGGATGAAAAGCCCAGAAAACTGTAGGTATAAAAAGCCCCAATCAAACAAACATGTACACCAATTCTCCAACTTACTTGTAAAATACAATTTCAAATCCAAAAGTCCTCAATGAATCCAATCCAATGATATGATGCAGCAGACATACACAAAAAGTGATCCTTCCAGCTCTAAATCCAAATGAAAGTGAACAGCACAAGGCCAAAGCCCTGGGAGGAGCCTGCTGGACAGGAACAGGAAGTTGGACACTCAGGGGCACTTCCTTCCTCTTGAAAAAAAGAGTAGAAAAAAAGAGAACTCCTTGCACAAAAGACTACAGCCAAATCACAATCCGAGGGTTTTTTTTTAGCAAAAGGATCATTTTCGAGAAGGTTTTATCGTGCTCGAGAGATATTCGGTGCCAGAATGTAGTTTCTGCGTGTTCGGGAACGCGATCTTACCAACACTGCGCCGGAAGGAAGATAGAGCATCCGAATGACGTGTTCGCGTTCGCACAGTCACGCGGGATCGTGCGGCCGGATTCCAAACCTCATGGCGCACGCGACCGGGATAGAAAATCGAGTCGGCGAACATAGAATCCCGATAAGTCGTTACTGTGCACACGAGATCGCATATTGAGCGCGCGAGGAAGAAAAACAACTACGCTACGCTGTAGATTTCGTAGTATTCAGCAACTTCGTGCTCTACATAAACCGTGAACTTACCGAAACCTCGCAAACTCCACGAGCGGAGCGTAGTTCACCACCCAGGGTTAGTTAAATTATTTGCGTACACCTGCCGCTGTGTATGCGTATTCCCGGCTCCTCCGGATGAAAATACCTTTTCTGAGCCCCCTTGATTTGTGTGTGGTCGCCAACACGCGAGTGTCGCAGTTCAGTTTCTGTTCTAGAAGTTATTTTATGTTACAGGCATGTGTTTAGCATCTTTAAGTAATTGTATACTGCCATAGAGCTTTCCAGCACTTGATCTAACTATAATTTCAGTTGTGTGTATCAGTGTGCGCTAGAGCTGTGCGCTCTACAGCCCATGCTGAGTTTGGATCTGTTTTGTGTATTGTTTGATTCTGTTATTGTTTTCGCCGGGTCTTCTTTATTGTCTCTGTCACTGTTTCCGCGGGTTGTGTTCCAGATTCTTTTATAGCACTTACTGACAAGCAATAACCTGTCCTTTTAACTCCATTATTTATATAAGTGTGTGTGTTAGTGTGTTGGTTTTACGGGCCACTCTTTTTTTTTAATTCTCCCTATTTTAGCGTAATTATGTATAGGCTGTTGTGTCGAGTTGGTTAATTTCTTGTGCCAAATCTATCTCCACCTCTCCCCTCCACCCTGTCCCCAACCCCCACAAACGTCAGCAGCACCAGCGGCGAAGTGGGTATTTATTATGTTGCTTGCTGGTTTTCTCGCCTGTAGCTGCAATAAAGTTTTCAACATGTGCTGGGTAGTTTTTGCTGCTAGTCTGTGAGTTGAAAGCCTGCTGTGCCTGTGATGATATTGCCTGTGAGTGTTGCAGTGGCATGTGTGGTCTGGCTGTGATGCAGTCAGTGAATGCTGGGGTGATAGTGATATTATGTGCAGTCATCACCTGATCTGGCAGTGACAATGGGGTTTGTGGGTGCTAGGGTGGTTTATTAATTTTCTATGTCACTTACCCTACTCTATGCATCATGATATTTTTCTGGGAATTAATATGTTTTTTTTGTTTACTTGGCTGCCCAGACTCTGATAACACGATCTTTGTGCTTCATGGTAGTATTTGTTTTTACTGTTGCATTAAAGCCCACTCTGCCTATACAGGTGCCACTTTCCCGGAAGGATCCGGAATGCTGCCCAATTTAGAGGCAGACTCACGAGGACTTGCCCGAGGGGAGCAGTCAGTGGGGCATCTGCCTGATAGCAACATGCAAGGTGAATTTTTACCCACTACCACCATACTCCAGCACATTTACCTCAATTCTACCCTTCCACACAACTCCATCCCACAGACCAACTCTAAGCAAACATACCCACATTTACTTAAACCACTCAAGTACACAGAATTCCATCACGCCTCCCTGGTTCACCCTACTCTCAGGTCAACAACACCAACCATGATCTCCCAGCCCCACACTACATCTTCACACCACAGAAGTTCAAACAACAAGGATTAAAGTCAAACAAACAGCATCACTCACCTCTACCCTGCAACCCACCCCGGCCATTCCACCACCAAACTCCACCCTGTCATTCAACTTCACCAAACTTCACACCACTGAAGTCCAACCTACTACAACCACCAACCCCTACCCTACCATCCAACTTCACCCTACCACCAAACTGCATCCTAACACCCAACTCAAGCCCATCACCTAGCTTCACCCCACCACGTATCTTCAAGGTACCACTTAAGGTCACCATGACCAAACTCCACCCAACGTAACCTAACTTCACCTACCTCCACCCACCCCACACCCACCACACAACTCAGGCACATTTATCACCATTACTCAGCTGTTCCAAAGTCCATTAAACTCCACCCAGCTTCATGACGCCACCAAACTCGTGCAGCCACTTGTCTCTCCACTTCACCAGCACACCCAGATATTCTCCAAGATCAGGATATGGGGGTCGAGTTGATGTCACCCCTGAACAGCAGCCAGACCCCAAGGCTCATGTTTTTAAAATGAAAGGATTTAAAGTCCCATGGCCAGCTCTGAGAATATCCTCGGCAAATGTGAAAGTAGGGGCATCATCCAAGAACAAAAAACATGTGGATCATTCAAAATATAATGCGCCCCAGCCCCCTCTGCACAGCAGCCTGGGCATGTTGTTGGTGTTTATGTGCCTGGCGACGGCAAATATTGAAAGACATTTGGCTAATGTGAATCTCTATCTCAAAATACCCTTTTCTTAGTAGACAGCCAGTGTATTTTTGTTTTTTTTCTATTTGTTTTGTTCTGTATAAACTAACCTAACAGGCGAAAACGAATCTAGGCAGGGTTCTTGATTCCTGTCTTTGTTTTTTTGTATAATAATACCTAAGAATGTGCAATTAACACAGTGGAGTCAGTTGAGATCTGGACATGTGAAGACGAAAAAGGGACCCTCCCCAAGTATCAGCTAACTGAGCAACAGTCCCTTGTCACTTTGAACACCCCACCCCACACACACACACACACACACCATTTTTCATATTTTACCCCAAAGAACAACCCATTTTTTATATTTTACCCCAAAACACACCCCATTTTTCATAATTTACTCAAGAGAACACAATTTTGACTTTTTACATCCGAACCCCATACCCACCCGAAAAACCTTAAATTACACCGTTACTGACCTCACAATGTGTTGTATTCAAATGCGATGTTAAGGATCCTGCGTTGTCAGAGTTGCATTGTTAATGATGTACTGCCTGCATTGTAATGGTCGTCTCCCGTGCCAAAGGCAACCCACCGGCTACGCCGTTTGTGTCAGTCCTCCCCTGGACCGTGCTCAGCACCAAGAAGCATACCTCCTGGACTCTCCACGGACAGGACGCCAGAAGCCTCCTCGCCATCAACCCTGGACACCACCTCGACTGCCAGGACCAACCTCTGTTCTAGACCGGACATTGCCGTCACCATCACCATCACCGACAGCTGTAGTATCACCCACAAGGAGCACCCCGACCGTCAGGGAGGAGGCATTGCCATCACCTACAGGAGCACACTCGAACTAACCACGCACTCTAATGACCCAAGGGTGACCATGGACCACGTCAACCCCAAGATCCAGACTAGGCCTAAGAACATCCTCTGTGGCACCCTCATGTGCAGGCCACCCGGGCAATGGCCCCCCCCATTCTCCAATACCATTTTAGATCTAATTGCACCCCAGGATCTCCCATCCACCGACGACATCCTACACGGTGACCTCAAGTTCCACCTGGACAACCCCAGTGACCAGGACACCATCCCCTCATGGGGAAGGTCCTCTACATCAGATGCAAGCAGCAAGTCACTGCAACAAGCCACATAGCAGGACACATGGTCGAGCACGTCACCTCCGCCAGTGTGAACTTCAACTGCAGCCACAACACCAGACTCTCCTGGACCAACCATCATTGATAACATCACGTCTTCACCTTGCCCACCGGACGCCACCGCCATCATCGCACCCCCTCGCAGCTGGATCAAGGTCACCGAAGAACATCTTGTCAACTCCCTCCACACTAACATTCCACCAATGCTTCCAAACGATGACACCGTAGCGCACTACCACCACCGATGGATCTCCAACAGCACCGACAATCGGGCACCCCTCATAAACAGCACTGCATCAGTACCTTCCCCCTGCCTGATCGCAGGTGTGAGGGTGAGGCAGTGCCACAGGGGCAGGCGTGAGGGTGAGGTTGTGCCACAGGGGTAGGCATTCCCCATGCATTGTTGGAGTTGCGTCATGGTTGTGACACGACTGCAGAAATGCGTGACCTTAGCACAGGCAGATACGTCAGGATTCCTGACGTATCTGTCATTACTTCCATCATGGAGCGCTGTCCAGTGATTACAGCGCATCCATGCTGTCGCAAGAAGGGCATAGTGAGAAGTGTTGCAACGCTGTCTTGTCGCAGCGCAGCAACACTTTTCATGACTGGGGCACAGGAATGGGCACTAACTCATTGATGGTGCGCATTCCTGCACTGTATTTTTGTCACAGGGCAGCGCTGCAACATTGCTTGCAGCGCTGTCCAGAACCAAAAACATGCATAGATGTGGGCCCACGACTTATCACCATTTTTAAGACCAGCTATTTTCTGGTCTTAAGTTCCTGCAGCTAACAGGCCTAAGCGCGACTTTTTTAATCGCTTCGCGGGCCCGGGCATCCTTGCTAATATGGAGAAGTGCAGTTGGCAGGAGTTTTTGAGAAGGAATCTTAGAGAAGGAATGCCTACCTTGCATGTCATTAGCAATAAATATCGCTGTCATGCAAGGCGATAGAAAAACCCGGCTGCTATCGCCGGAAAGCTGTCGCTAACACCTGTTAGCTGCATAGGGCCATAAAGAAAAACGCGTTAGCGGCAGGAAAGTGCTACTAACGGGATGATAAAAGGCTTGATAATATGCCACCTAGTTTCTATCTTGCAGACAGAGGCTAAAGGTCAGACAATGTCTGCATATTAATTTTTTTAGGTCAAGCCTAGGGTCACAGCACTAGCGCTGCTCGGGTGAAGATCTGCTGTAGTTCAGTATGTGAGGGAAGCTCCGACCACTGCCCCGCCCACATTTTTCATTGGCTTGTGTCTTTTTCCTTCATAAATACTGCCTTCTGATTGTTTTTTAAACTTGTTAGTCCAGCCTTATTACGCCCATGTCATCATTTGTATCCTCCCATGGCTACTGGCTCTTTACTTCAAGTGTTACACAGTACCTGCTATTTAGACTGTGAGCGCTATTTTCTTTAATGAGGTTCTCCTACTGCCTTCTCTACTCCTCCCTCCTTCCCGTTGTCCGCGCCTTCTCGCCCCCTCCCACTGCCCGCACTCCAGTTGTCCATGCCTCTCCCCCTTGTCCGTGATGACCACCGTATGCAATGGAATAGGTCTCGCGTAAATGCGAGTCCTATTGCATTACAAATGCTTATTTAAACATGGAATCAGTGTTTACTTTTCTCTTCCCTTACTACAAAGTGAGCGAGTTTTGCAACCAAGCGACTACCCTGCCAGGGGACAGTGTGAAAAGAGAAGGCTGCAGTCTTTTCCAACTCACAACACAACTGAAATGATTTTTAACCAAACTTTACAAATACTTCAAAATATATCAGTCGCAATTAAAGAGCAAATAAGGCACATTTTGTTGTAATGGTGAAATGTGATGGATATAAAGATATTACTAGGGCTAAAACAAACTAAGACACTTTACTTGGGTGGTATGTACGCACAGAAATCAAATTTCTACAAGTTGTTTGTATACCATATATATTTAGCAGCACAGCTGCATGCCTGAAGCAAATTTAATGACAATTTCAAGAGGATATTTCAATGGGAAATGTGCTCTCAGGAGATAGCAATACCCTACCAACCCATGCTTTACTCATATATTTTCGAAATGCACTACTGAACACATACTACAAACCCACCACATAACTTATTTGGTGCACTTGCAGTGGTGTAACGCAAAATGATGGGGCTCTCCTACAGAATGTTATGAGGGCCCCCGAAACTCCCATATCTCACAGATATTCATTGACCTTGGGCTGAATGGGGCCTCCGTGAAGGTTTAGGGGGCCTGCTGTAGTGTTGGGGCACCCTGCACCACTTGGGCTGCCATACACCCCTGTGTATATGTCCATTATATAGCACATTGATTTTCCACAACCCCTGTGACTTCTGTGACATACCATTGATGTCAGCAGCACCCAAAGTTTGAAACCTTTTCCAGCATCACAGCTACTTAACTTTGATTTTAATGAAAATGACAGCTGTAGTTTCCGAGTACAAATACCCTATTCAGTCTATTTGGGGTACATAACTTTAAGGTTATTATTAGACTTGGCAGCCTTGGCGTCTGTTTCCCCTGCATTTTTTGCTTTTGCCTCCTGTATTTTTTCAGTGTAGTTGATATTGTTTTGCTGGTCTAAATACTTTGGGCACTTTGCCACGGCTAATCAGTTCCAAAGTGCAAGTGATCCCTTTGTAAATTGTTGTTATGGATTGATATTTCCATGATTGGTCTATTTGGTTTACTGTTAAATCCCTAGTACAGTGAACTCTGTGTGCCAAGGGCCTGTAAACCAAATTCTGCTAGTAGGCTTGCAGCACTGATCGTGCCACCTACACATGCAATGAGCTGTACGACGAATCCTGTGCACCGATCTCCAAGTCCGAGATCACCGCAGCGAATCTGACGCGGGCCCTGTTGGGTAAGAACCAATGCATCGAGGGAATGAGGATGAAATCATCACAGTGCATCCTGCGTCTTCACGCATCACATCGTACCGGATTGTAATGCCTAGCCTCCAACCATCAAGTCTGTCACATCATTGGGGAATGCAGGGGCGTGGTTTGGCGCCGATGGAGGTGGTCGCCTGAGCGCTGGGCTCTGTGATCGAGCCCCAATTAATCCTGCAAAACTGAGTATAAAAACCCCTATCTTCCTCTGAAAGGTGGGGGAAGGGGCTCCCCTGCATCGGAGCCGTGAAGTGAGGCTGAGACGGCCCTGGGGACCCGAGGAGGACCGACGGCGTGCTGGCTGGGGCGCAGCCGAGACTGTAACTAAGATGGCGGTCGCGGGGAAGTTCTGAGACCCCGAGCGGCCGAGAGTGCAGGCAGGCTTGCGGACGCTTGGGCTCTGTGGTCTCTGCACCGGAGTTGGGCGCTGCCGTCTGTGGGGCGGCCGAGAAGCAGGAAAACTGAGCACGAGAGCCGGAGGAGGAAGATCGACCGGCACACTACTGGGAGACCCTGAGGTGGAGTTGCGGACTGCCGCCGTGGGGGGGATGCGGTTGGGCCCCCCTCGCCCCAGGGATCAACTACAGCAGTGGTGCTGCTTACGGGAGGCAGCCGGAATGAGTGTGGGCAGGCTCGCGGGCGCATGGGCTGCCTGGTCTCTGTGCAGGAGCTGACGGTGCCGTTTGTGGGACAGCTAGGAAGCGGGCGAGCTGAGCGCGAAGACCAGGGGTGGAGAATCGGCCGGTCCGTTTCTGGAGGGCCCAGACATTGAATTGCGGACTGCTGCCATGGGGGAAAGTGTGGTTTTGGCACCGACCCCACCCCGGATCAGCTGAAACGGCGGCGCTGACCGCAAAGGACAGTAGGAACGCGGGCCACCAACAGCAATATAAAGCTGATTAAGACCTGGGAAATCTGAGCCCTGCGACACACGACCGCGAAGAGAATTGTGAGCCGCCCCCTCCCGGACTGCCTGCTTGCCTCGAGTGCGGGGAGTACCCTGAGAGTCCCCCGGATGGAACCGGAGACTGCTCTTTGGGGAGGCCACAGTTGAGGCGGCCTGATTGAGGTGAGGACATCGCAGAGTGCTGGTGGGGCGCTGACCTGGTGGTGCCTGGAGCACAAGCCGGAGGATTATTGAGCCGAAATTGAGGGCTATATGGCGTGTGACCGGAGGTCCGCTCAACCCGTGCCGGACTCTGCGCTGAGATCCAGCTGATTGTTGTACCTGTAAGGGGACCCAGTGGTCTTCCTGCGGGGCCCCGGGGCCGCTCTGAGATCTGTACATTGTGCCAATGTAAGTAAGCAGACGGTCCTCAGCTGAACTGCAGATCCTACCAACTGTGAGAGTGTGGCTCTGACGATCGACGCCTGAGGCCGACTTCCTGTGCTGGTTCGGGTGGCCCACGGCGTCGGTGTGCCCGGACTGCACCTTGGATGAGCGATGTTGTGAAGGTCTGGGGTAACTGGATTACGCAAGGTCCTCAATACGGGCTTACGACGGCTCCCTGACTAAGAGCGATACAAGCTAAAAAAAAAACGCCATGGGGAAGCCTAGGGGGAACAAAAGTGTTGCCCAGCCAACATCGGACACTGAGGCACCTGATAAGGGGGAGCAGCCTGACCCCGAGCAACTAAGAGACCCCCAATTGCAGCTCCAGTTAGACAAGATCCTGGCTGCGATCACAGAGTCTCGCGCGGCGTTACAGCAAGATATTGCACAAGTGGCCACAGGACTGGGTCTATTACGGGCCGATCATGGAAAACTAGCAGACAGAGACAAAATACTTGAGGGTACACTCCATACCCTGGAACCGGAGCAAAAAGACCTCAAAGCCACCATGGTCAATGTGCTGGACCGCATAGGCGCGCTGGAGAGAAGGGCGGAGGATGCCGAAGGACGCAATCGTCGGAACAACATCCGGATAGTGGGCCTGCCGGAGAAAGTGGAGGGACAAGACATGGTACACTACCTCGAGAACTGGCTCCAAGCGGTGGTAGCGCCGTAGGGTCTATCCACCTTCTACACTTTGGAACGGGCACATAGGGTTCCGGCTAAACCTCCACAGCAAGGACGTCCTCCGCGCCCGGTGGTAGCCCGATTGCTGCACTACCGAGATAGAGACTTACTGCTCCAGAAGGCGCGAGTGAACGGCCCCTACCAAATAGAGAACAGCAAAGTCAATATTTTCCCAGATTATACGTATGAAACGCAACGCCGGCGGACCTCTTTCCTGGCCATTAAAAGAGAACTGAGAAATGAGGGTCTGCAATATTCCCTTCTCTTCCCAGCCAAGCTGCGAATCATCGTGGACGATAAAACATGGTTCTTTGATACTCCAGGCGATGCCTGCGCTTGGTTAGAACTGTACAAATCTGGTAAGGACGTCTGCGAACAGAGAGCAAGATGAGCCCGGACAGACTGCCACCACGGAAATCGCGACAAATCCATAATGGACGTAGAGGACTGAGGAGGTCATCACTATCAGAGACAGCAGCGGAGCGACAAGGGGTCCTGGAGGTGGTATCAGCATTATCAGGAACACAAGACTCCCCGCAGCAGGACGAGGTGGAGTCGGAAAAGGACAATGACCAATCAGACACAGAACGCTCGGAAACGGACAGTATACCCTTGGACGAGGGATAGAGGTACCTGGTGAGCTGTGCGAGATCAAAGTAAAGACTGTGGCGGACTACCTGTTACGAGCTCTGGGAGGGAGATGCTAAGTGTGGTTGGGGGATAGGTGGTCATTATGATGCTTATTCAGATGGGGCTCGATCAATCAATGGGGAGCTTACATGGGCGTCCGCAGGGGGGGGCAAGGAGGGGCACTTGCCCCCCCCGGAGCGACCCTCCTTGTCCCCCCTGCGGACCCTCATGAAAATCGTGACTTCAAGACGGGGTTCTCACTCTCTTTCCTCTCCTTTCTTTTATTTGCTTCCCTGTGAAATGGATCCAAAAAAAGAAAGACACTTTTGCTGGAAATGCCGTATTTTTCTGACATTTTAATTCCAAAGTGCAGCAATGGGAATAAAAGGCTAAAATATGAAAAATAGATAAATAACTAAATAAAGTAAGACAGAGTGGCAACAAACTGGCCAAACTGATTTTATTCACACTGAAACACATTAGCGCCACTTTTACAGAGTTTGCTAGTGAAGCACTATTTTTGTTTTCTTGTCTTTGTTTTCCCTGGACTTGGAAATAGTGCACCAATCCTGGAGGTACAGCAATGTGTGGATTGGAAAACAAAATGTGTGCTGTGGCTCTGCGTCCAGGGTTGTGGTCTTTTTACCATACTGCTTACGTTTTGTAAGAATATAAGCAATGGCCATTCAAATGGGTCTATTCAGGGCCCTGTAGTCGTGTCCTTAACTTTTCAGGCAAAAGCACTCACTGATTTCTGAATAGTGACTGTAAAAGCATTAAGGTAACAATGTTGTTCCTGCTTACATTTCCCATGGTTTGCTTAATTTTGCATTCCCTATAAGTGTTTGCTTTTTCCAGGATGCTGTCAGTTTGTTTTTTTTGTAGGCCGCATATTGCTCTTGTCTAGTGCGTAATTTAAATTGCGCATCCAGGTGTTTATAGCGGGCAACAATTGGGTTGTAGTTGAAAACAGTGGGAGTTTTTCTCAGTGGGGCAGTACGGTGTTCAGTGGGGGAGAGGATGTGGCACTATGGTCAGAGCTGCTGAATTTGGAACTGGGAACCAGGTTCAGGCTTAATAACTAGCCCACCAGACCACTCTCCTGCGAGAGCACAATCACATGCTAGACCTTGGAAGGCTTCGCAACACCTTCGAAGTCCTGGTGTCTTCGCACCAGCAGGTGGACGGGGACCCTAGCATGACAAGTGTAGGTTAACCTTCAAGGCTTGTCCACCACTATCGATACTGAAGTTCACCTCCAGTCTTGCTGGCAGGCCTATGAAGCAGCACACCCTAGAACAACAGTCACTGAGGTCACAGGACCCTTGGGAAGGACCAGCTCTAGGGCGGTGCAACCAGTGTGACCGCACCGGGTGCTGACTTTAGGTGAAGGCATCACGTTTGCAAGTATATTATGGTTTTAAAAACGCTTGCTGCCTCCTTCCTGGCCTCCAGCAATTTTCGGCAGCAATACAAATGTCATGATGACTCTGGTGATTAATGTTCTTCCTAGAGAGAGATCAACATTTTGTCTAGTGGAAGTTTTGACTCATCGAAAGGTAGCTCAGAGGGTTAATGTACCGGCTGAAGAGAACATGCGCCATGCAGATCACAAAGTGCACATAATGTAAACTGGTCAGTGGGCTACTGCTTTTGTCAGAGAGATCCTTTTGTTACTTGCAGTTTATAAGGTAAAATCCTAACTTAGAACAGTGAGCTATTAACTGTCATCTAAGAGCTGCATACAAACTGCAAGGTATAAATTAGAGCATTATGCCCCCCCCCGTCCCCCAGTCTTTGATTATCCTAATGTCCCATAAAGGGTTCTATTGGACAGAAATCAATTCTGATTAATAAGGAGAACCCCCAACCATGGTATTACGTTTTAAATTCCGGGTATTGTGTTTCTCCAGACCAATCACTATAAAACTATACGGGCTACTAGTATGGTTGTCATGTGACTCCTACACCTTGTAGTCCTTAGGCTTATGTAACATTTTCTATACAGTGATTTACACACATATTTATTGTCTCTGTGTATTGTGTGTGATGTAAAGTTCTCTGACACCCTACAATGGTATGAGTGGCACTGTAAATCAAATTAAATGCATCTGAGGGAGAGTGGTTATGGAGACTTGGGGGGCAGAGTTAAAGGGTGGTAGTGAGGGAATCCATGGCAGAAGTAGTCATTAGGGGGCACTAAAAAACATTAATGCACAGGACACCACCAGTGCTATGGCTGGCCCTGCCCTTGAGGCCAATATGCCTCACCCAAAGGTACCTCCATTGGCCTTGTTTCAGCAGCAGTAGCTGCAACTCACCAGGGATTGGCAATGCAGGATTTGCACGCACACCAAACTTAGGGGCTCATTAGGATGGCGGACGGACTTGCGTCCGTCTGCCACCCTAGAGGAGAAGGGACCGTCCGCTGGGGAAGCGGCGGTCCCTCCAGTGCAATTAGGATGTGACTGCCAGCCTGGCGGTCACATCCTCAATATTTAACATTGCGGCGGATGCTGCTTGAAGCAGCACCCGCCGCAAGGTTAAATATGCATGCATCGCACTTGCATGCACAAAGCGGCAGGCACCGCGCGGTGCCTGCCGCTCCGTGCACGCAAATGCAGGGGGGTACCATAGGTACCCCCCATGTGCACCCCCTACCCCCCCGTCACCCTGGGGGCCCGCAACGGGCCCCCAAAGAAATCTCCGTATGCCTTTCCACGGCGGAGAAGCCGCCGCGGAAAGGCATCAGTTTTCCGCCATCCTAATATGGCTGGCGGTGTCTGATAGACATCGTCAGCCATGTTACCGCGGCGGAAAAGCTGCGGACCGATTTTGAGACCCACCGCCATCCTAATTTGGCGGTGGGTCTTTTGTACCTCCCCGGCGGTTTTCCCGCATCCTCCGGGCCGGCGGTGGCTTCCGCCGGCCCGGAGGATGCGGGAAAACCACGATCCTAATGAGCCCCTAAGTTTGCAAACTTCACAGTCTCCCTGCTTCATTCACAAGCACTTTTAACATGTGCTGCCTGCTGTGGGGCCACCGGAAATGATTATCCAGCAAAGGATGACAACATTATGCTGTGGTGTTGACTAAATTATGCATTTAAAAAAAGGCTGCAGCGTAATGCAGTATATTTTCAGATATTTTATTATTTTGACAAGTGTACACATGCTAACAGTCTCTGGAAAGATTTTGCCTTATTGGTACCAGTGTAACATACAAACGCAGCAGTGAGAAAGGTGACCAGTCAACCTTTACAATAGGCCATCCACTCGCAGCAACACAAGTCACATTTTATATTAACTTTAGATATGTTTAAGCCACAAACAATTTATTAGTTTAAATGGTCAGATCATGCAGCAGATCTTACATTATGAGGCAAATATGACAGAGCCATAATTTTAGAGAAAACATTTGCAAACTAGGATATTTTGCCATTCATGTTTGAACTGCTGTTGTTGAAAAAGGGTGAAGTGCTGATGACAGAAACTCCATGGCTCGGAAGGCTTGTGTTTCCACATTATATCATATTTGGTACATTCAGTGATTAGAAGCATATCCCACTTTGTAAATATATATTAATGTCAATAACTCATTATAACCTTAAATAATCATGTGTATCCATTGGTTGATTAAACTGGGCAGTGAAATGCCAAACAAATACTAAAAATTGGGATATCTGCGCATTCTAGCCACACCTCTGGCCCCACCCACAGATCCAATCCTTGGGCTATTCCCGCCCTCTGATTCTCCGCCCACTGTTCCCCTACTTTTTTTCCCCCACTTTGACCACTGTGTAAGACTGAGCATCCCTGGACCTGTGATGTGGCGCAGGTGCGGGCGTCGCATGGGCCACACATTTACAGTGCCGGGCTTCTGCATTAGTGGGCTGGCCATTATTGTATCCCTAAATGTGCGCACAATGTCAGTTTGACATTGACTACACGTAGAGGGACTCTAAGATTCTTTTAAAAAATATAGCTAACATTTGGACCTATACATTTTATTTTGTATACATTAATTGAATGTGTGTAAAATTTAGCAATGCCCGGGGAATTCTAATAAAGGGAGCACCCACTGGCAAATCACTAGCGTGTGTGATTGCTGCATTACTTATTACTAACTTTGACGTTGTGTTTTAACTTTGGATAAAAGTTATCATGAATTCTAGCACCTAGGCTGTTTTAAAGTATTCTGATAAAAATCGAATTGTGCTGAAGACAGCCTTGATTGGTGTTGGATCGAGGACCCAGAAGTCTGCACACCTAGTAGACAGAGATAAAGCACCTTGTCAGAAAGTTTAGCGTTTTCCCTACAGGTGGTGTTTGTTAGCCTGTGGCAGGGTCAGTCACATGTCCTGGATTCCTGGCATTTAATTGAGTCTATCCTAGTTCTGTGCCCCAGTGTTTCTGATGCCCAACCTGGCACACATCATGTCGGAGGATGGCGATGATGTTAACATTTTGCCCCCCCCCCCCCCCCCTGGAAAAATGTCTGCGGACGCCCATGGGAGCTTAGGGATTGGGCGGCTGCCCGTTGGCGGCCAACCCTCCTTCATTGCCCTAAAGCGCATCCACAGTGGCTACTGTTGGGATAGTCGCATTTTAGTTTTCAGAAGTGTTTGGATGGGAGCTAGACGGAAGTTACTAGGTCCTGTTTTGGGGGGGGAGGAGGTGTTGGGAAGGTTCTGGGGTATTGAGGGGAGGGTTCATTGCCGATGTTGACATGTTATCCCGCTTCGGGCACCTGGGGAATGATTGGAGTGGGACGCACAGACCACTGTGGGACACTGGGTGATTTTGCTAATCTGCGATGTATAACCTGGAATGTGAGGGGTCTTCACACCATGACGCGGCGCCACAAGGTTCATGCCTACCTAGTACGTAGAGGAGTACAAGTTGCACTACTTCAGGAAACACATTTAATGAAGACAGAAGGGCTAGCACTGCAGCGCCGATGGAAGGGCCAGGTATATAACACCACATATTCGGCGTTTGCTAGGGGCGCGTTAATTTGGATTAGAGCCGGAGTTCCATTTCAGGTAACCAAACAGATAATAGACCCTGAGGGGAGGTTTGTAGCAATAGAGGGGAAGCTTCGAGGAAAGGATATTGCCTTCTGTAGTTTATATGCGCCCAACGTGGATCAGCTGACCTTTCTAGCGAAGATATCAGGCTCCCTAGCACACTTCCTTGCAGGACCAATGATGATGGGCGGCGACTTTAACTCCGTACTAGACATCTCTCTTGATAGGTCGCACCCCTCTCTGGCAGACTCTCCGACACATCGCACAGCCAGAGGCAGATTAGAATGGCAAACGAAATGGGGGTTGATAGATGCTTAGCGTACGCAACACCCACAGGATAGAGATTACTCCTATTTCTCAAGTCTGCATGAGTTACATGTAAGATTAGATGCGGTGCTGTGCTCCCCAGTAATAATGCCGACTATTGTGAGAACGGAATATCTGACTAGAACATTATCAGATCATAATCCCTTATTGATCACTATGCAGTGGCTGCCCGGTGCCTCATGCGTCCCTACTTGGAGGCTGCGTCCTGAAACGTTGGATGACCCTGTTTTTGCTGCTGCGCTAGAGGAAGGGATTACTCAATACTTTGAAGAAAATGCTGGCACGACTGCAACAAGGGCGACGGAATGGGATGCCTTTAAGGTAGTCATAAGAGGGTTTTGTATAGGGAAACATGTGGTAATACGGAGGGTACTTCTAGATGATCTGGATAGGGCGGACAAGACACTACGTGAAGCAGAATTATTAAGGCTTGGTCACCCAGAGTTACAAGGTAGGGTTAGTGAGGCGAAGGAAGCGGTAGCTGCAGAAACGGAGCGCTTGCGCAGTTTTGACTATAAAACATATGTGATGCGGACCCACGCGGAGGGCGACAAAGCAGGGACCCTATTGGCTTGGCTTGCTTACCCCACGAAGAGAGGCTCCCCCATAGTGACCATGCGTACAGCGGCAGGGGAAGAAGTTTACACCCAGAATGAGATTTTACAATGCTTTATGAGCTATTATGAAAACCTCTACAAAAGCAAATTAGTGACCGGTAACCCGGCCGTGGATGCCTTCCTGGAATGGCTTTGTTTCCCAGAATTAAATCACGATCAGGCGAAGGCACTAGGCAAGGATATAGAACTAGGAGAAGTATGAAGCGCCATAAACCATATGGCACACAATAAATCCCCGGGTTTAGATGGGTTACCCATAGAGTTCTACGGGAAATATTCCGACCTGTTGGCGCCAAGACTATTAGAGGTCTATAAAGCGAAACAATCGGGACGACTACCACAATCTATGCGAGACGCGTTGGTGATACCATTGTTAAAACCAGGGAGAGAGAGCGGGGACGCTGCTTCATATAGACCATTATCGATGCTGACCACTGATTACAAAATATTAAGCTGCATCTTAGCATCTTGACTGCTACAACACATGACTGCGCTAGTTCATGAGGACTTAGCTGGTTTTATACCAACGCGAAATACAACCACGAACATACGGCGATTGATACGAATATTGGAGGGGGACCACTCAGAAGCACGACAACCAATGATACTGTGGGTTGATTTAGAGAAAGTGTTTGACAGCCTTGAATGGGAATACCTTTACAAGGTACTGAGACGCTTCGGAGTGGGAGAAGATTATCTGAGATGGACGAAAATACTATACACTTCAGCGGTGGAGTGAGAACGGGCACGCTGATATCATCTCAATACCCGGTGGAAAGAGGCACGAGGCAGGGATGCTCATTATCTCCACTGCTGTTTGCTTTAGCAGTAGAACCCCTTGCGGCATCCCTCAGGACGGGAGACCACTATGGGGGACTGCAAAGTAGGGCTGGGCAACAATATATATCGTTATACGCGGATGACCTTCTGCTCTTCCTTGAAGATGCTCACCAAGCAATGGCGGAAGCCGAAAAATTACTGACGAATTTCGGAGAAATATCCGGCCTAAAAGTAAACTGGTCCAAGACATGCTTGTTCCCGGTGAGGCAGGGGGAGACTCAACGCTCCACAACCCAAATGGTGAGATGGGAGCCTGACTGCATGAAATACTTAGGGGTGCACATTTATCACATGACCGCTACCTTGATAGAAGGAAACATTGGCCGCGGAATAAGGGCATTGAAAGGTAATATGGCCTTTTTGGCTACTCTCCCGTTGTCGCTAGCAGGATGAATAGCGCTACTTAAAATGATGGTGCTACCAAGGCTCTTGTATTACTTTAGGACGTTACCAGCGTGGATACCTGGCGCTACCTTTAAACTCCTAAAATCCCTGATAGTGACCTTCCTTTGGGGTGGGGGACGGCGAAGAGTAGCACAAGCAACGTTAATAAGACCCAAAGCAGAGGGAGGATTGGCGGTCCCAGACTTTGAGTTGTACTACCTGGCAGCCCAACTGCAGATTTACACACAGGAAATAGCACGAGAATTCAGAGGGCCGGAGCATAGAAGGAGCCGGGGCATACCTCGGCATGTCCTCTCTTTCATAGCGCTGCAGCAGAAGCTAGATCTCAGAGATCTGATGCAAGAGGAGAAAATTATCAGATTGTGCTGGAACCGTTCACAACGTAGGGTAGGGGTGCTACACCCGCATGCCCCCGAAATCCCAATAGGGATGTTAACGGCGCTACCGCACGGTGGCGATTGGTCACAGTTACAGGACTGGGAGGAGGCGGGAGTTCAGATGCCAGTAGACCTATACGAAGACGGAACGCTATTACCATACCAGACACTCCAGGAAAGATTTGAATTGCCGCGAGGGGGTTTCTTGCTTCATGCAGCACTGACAAGAGCGATACAAACGCACTGGAGAGAATGACTGACTGAGCCAAGGACAACAATGGCTTGCCAATATACTATGATGGCAGCGGGAACTTTCAAGGCGGTCACGTGCCTCTACTCTAGAATGCTCAATGAAGGGCTGCCGCCCCTAGAGGCGCTGAAAGGGAAATGGGAAAAAGATATAGGGAAAGACATCCCCGAGACGGCGTGGACTCAGATAGTACGGAGGGCCTGGAAGAGCACACGGAACCCAAGATTCCAATTAGTGCATTTTTACATCCTACACCGAGCGTACCTGACGCCAGGGGAGATTAAGAAATATTTTAAAGTAAACGATGCAGCGTGCCCCAGATGCACGAGAGCCGGGGTGGAATTAGATCATATGCTATGGACATGTCCAATGCTAGAGCTCTACTGGACACTTTGAATGCGGTAACGGAACGGGGCGTGGAATTTGATATGGCCGTGGGTGTCCTACATTGGTTCCCCCACACCCACAAGAACAAGATCACAAGCAAATTCATAGATATGGGGCTCATACTGGCAAAACGCGAAATTACAAAGCATTGGAAGCCGACAATGGGGCCAACTAGCACTAGATGGAAGAACGAGTTTCTCAAATGGGCCGGTAGCGAAGGCGAACTGAGGTTCCAAACTGCACGTAGACAACGCAATGACAAAGCGATAGAAGCAGCTAAGGCATGGGACGCGCTAGTACAGACACTCCGTACCTACAGCACACAAGAGGAGGAAGCAGAACAGTAACATGGTAAGAGAACATATCCGATACATGACAGGCACATTACACAGAACAATACCCGTTCATTCCTGAGTGTACATATTATTATGGCTAGAACCAATTGAAAGCATCGGCGGTGGGGATCCAGGGTGGTGGGAGGGAAGTAGGGGAGTTCCTTAGTAGAAAAGGCAAGGACATATTGGGGCCTGGTATGTGATGAAGCATAGTGTACATTGCCTGGATTGCATCCTAGCCCACTATGGATATGTAGCTAAGGGGGTCTAGATTGGGAGGTTAGAAAAGTATAGGCGATGTACCTGTTTTTGTATGATGTGCAAAATAAAACCCAATAAAATATGTTTGAAAAAAAAAATCATTGGGGAATGCAGTAAGTAACCGACGTATCACCTCCACACAATAAGAAACTGACGTATCACCTCCTCTCCAGGAAAGGAACCAACGTATCACCTCCCCTGTGCAGCTGTAAGGAACCAACGCATCACCTCCCCCGGAGCAAGGAAATTACGCATTACTTTCCGAGTGTTAAGAACTCACGCATCCCCTTCCCTGTGACCCTTTTTGCTTGCCTTTTTTTGACGCATCCAAGGTAATTTGTGTAAAAGTGTTGCATCCCACATTTTCTTGGAACAAAACTCTTTCTACCTTTTAAGAATAATATTTTAAGTACTGTATTGTGGATTTTTGTTGTTTTGGTCTTGTTCGGTTTAGATAAAGATTACTTATTTTTTAAACTGGTGTGGCGTCCATTTGTAGTGTTTTTACTGGACTACTGTACGTGTGCTCAAATGCTTTACACACTGTGAGTAAGTGCCCTCTTTCTGCAGGGTTGCCCCCACTTTTTGCTGAATTGCTGATGTGCCCTGGGTTCCTGCTAATCAGGTACCCAGGGCCTATGTTCTTTCCTTAAAACTGCAATGAAGTCTAAACCCAATTGGCATCTCCGGCCACAGATCCACCTCTGGTAAATGGTGCCACAGGTACCCAAGGCACTGTGACCAGAGAAGGCCTCTAAGGGCTGCAGCACTTATTGTGCCAACCTTAGAGGTCCTGTACCACTGCACTCACACACTGGCTTGTAAGCTGCATGTTTTGGTGCAGAATAAAGTGAAGAGTTGACATGGCACACATCTCTGTGTGCCATGCCTACAAACCACTGCCCTGGCATAGGTCAGTCACCCCTCTAGCTGGGTGCACTATACCTGTGATGAGGGTACAGGTGCATGAGCCCTGTACCCCTACAGTGTCCAAGTCCATTCTTAGACATTGTAAGTGGAGTGCTGCCATTAAGAGTATATGGTGCTGGGAGTTTGTCATTACGAATTCCACAGCATCATAATGGCTACACTGAAAACTGAGAAGTTTGGTATCAAATTTCTCAGCACATTAAACCCATACTAATGCCAGTGTGGGATTTAATTAAATATGCACACAGAGGGCATCTTAGAGATGCCCCCTGAAAGCTAACCTACCACTAGTGTCCAGGCTGAGTGGCTGCTTTCAGCTGCCACCACCAGACATGTCTCTGGACCCTTGGGTCGAGAGCCTGTTGCTCTCTGAGGCCTAAAGCAATGCACATCCTAGGAAGAGGTGCCAAGCTTCCTCCCACAAGATGGGCAGGGTTCACGAAGGGGAAGCTTCAAAGGCTTGCCGCCTTTGTGAGCTTCCCCAGGACACTTGCTGCTCTCATCAACTGGACCCCACTGGTTCTGACCCCCACTTTGGGTGGAAGAACTGGCGGGAAAAACAAGTGAGGAAGAGCGGTGTGCCCACCTCTGCCAACTCCACCCCTTAGGTGGGGGAGGCGAGGTGAGGCACAACTCTCAGTCCCCACCATCTTGCAGATGGGGGATTCAGCCAACCAGGGACAGGTTCCTGTCCCCCTTCTACTGGAGGATGGCATAATTGGGGGTATACCCACCCCAGGAAAGGGACCCATTGCACTGACTACCAAAAACGATTATACTTACCTGTTTACAGGAAATGTCCCAGAGTAGCATCTGGGTATACTACTCTGAGTAAGAAAGGTAATCACAAAAGTAACTTACCTATAATTAATTTTACTGAAAAGCCCATTCAAGTCTATGTACTGTATTTACAAAGTATTGCATTTCTCTGAATCCATACTGTAAGTCAAAACAAAGTGCATATACTATTACAAATCCAAACTGTTTTACAACTGTATATTTACTGTACTTATCACTTACCTGTGCAAGGCTTGCTTTGTTCTAGAAAATAAAATAACTAAAAGAATATTTTTATACAAAACCAATTGGTCTGAATTTCAGTCTTTGAGTGTGTGAATTCATTTGCTGACTGAGTGTGTACAACAAATGCTTAACACTGTCCTCTGATACTGCCTTACTGCTCGACCACACTACCACAAATAGAGACTGAGGCGCTATCTAACTTTACCTCTGTCTACCTTTGGGGTTCCACTGGACTCTGTGCACACTATACCTCACTTTGGTATAGTATATACAGGGCCAGCTACCTCCACACACTGCCTCTGAGATAAGCCTGTCTGCACGTGCCAAGCTACCAAAGGGGTGAGCTGGGGTTATATTAGAAGTATATCCCCCTTACCCTGACCAAGAAGAAGGATCCCTATTTGGACAATTGTGCAAACCATTGCCAACTAGAGATCCCCATTTCTAACATTCATCTATAAAAATCATTTTTGTGAGAATAACGTGATTATTTGACCTATTTAGAGCCAATGTCAATGGTTGGGCAACTTATTTTGTATTTCTCATTAATGCCCTGTTGGAAGGATCGCCGGTCCCGAATTCTTGGAAGGGGGCCGAAGTCATTCCTGTTTATAAGAAGGGCCTCAGGGGGGACCCGGCCAATTACCGTCCTATCAGTCTTATAGACGCTGGACAGAAATTGGTCGGTAGAGTTCTCCTGGAGAGGATCCTTTCGTGGGCAGAAGAAAATAATATCGTCTCACAGTTTCAGGCGGGTTTTAGGGCTTGCACAAGCACGATAGACCAGGCATTTAGGTTGGCACTATTGCATTGGAAGGTGGTCACCATTGGCAAAGGCGGTCTTTATTTGGCATTTATTGACCTGAAGACCGCCTTTGACCTGGTCCCCCTTGACCGGCTATGGCTGGTCTTGCAGGAGATGGGGGTTCCCTTGCCAATCGTGAACCTCCTCATCCGTATGCATGATGGCAACTACGCCTGCATTAGATGGGGAGCACAGGAGCAAAAAAACGGATAAAATCCCTGTTAATAGAGGGGTCCGCCAGGGTTGCGTGTTAGCCCCTACACTTTTCATGCTTTTTGTGAACGGTGTAGCTTCCTTTTTGCATGAAATTAATGCCGACGCCCCGGTTTTGGCAGGTGATAAAGTTCCCACACTACTCTTTGCTGATGATACGCTGTTAGTGTTGAAAACTCCTGTAGGCTTACAGAAGCTACTGGATCGCTTCTGTTTGTTTTGTAAATTGAGAGGCCTTGTTATTAACACCACTAAAACCAAGCTTCTTTATTTTAACCCCAGTAGATCGTCTAGATCTATTTTGTCTCTTGATGGGGTGCCATTGGAGCGTGTTAAGGAGTTCGATTATTTGGGGATCAGAATCTCTGAAAAATGTAAATGGCAGCCCCATATCGATAAAATGGCGTGAAATCACAAGCGGGCAGTAGGAGCACTAGGGAGGGAACACCGTGCTTCCACCTTTAAACCCATTGCTCCAGCTCTGGAAATCTACGCTGCCAAAGCTGTAGGCTGCGACCTTTATGGAGCAGAACTCTGGGGCTTTGGCTGCGTGGACATGTTAGTCACCACAGAAAACAAGTTCTTCAGAGAACTTGTATCACTCCGTAGGGGCGCGCCAACTAAGCCACTCTTGAGTGATCTAGGCCGTCGTTCCATCAAGGACCTAGTCTTTTATTTATTTATTTTTTTTGCAGAGTTTTATATAGCGCGAACTAGACCCGAACCGAATCAGGTATCAGAGCGCTTTACATAGCACCAGTTACGTTACATGAGGACACACTTTCATTTTTTTAGGCACGGGGAGATTAAGTGATTTGCCCAGAATCACAGGAGGTTTTTTGGCGTCGAACTCGAAGAGACTCGAACCCAGATCCCCAGGTCCGAGGTCGAGCGCCTTAGCCGTTAGGTGAACCCCTCTCCCCTAGGTCCTCTTTTATATTGGGCTCGGTTATGGCGTACTCCCAAGCTTGCAAGGTATGCCGACGGCCTAAGAGAGGTCATGAGTGGAGTGGTGTGGCTCACTGGTTAGAGGGCAGACCCGTAAGCAGAGAACGGCCCGGGACCAGGGTTCAATTCCCGACGCCGCAGGGTCGTGGACCAGGGTCAAAACGGACTCGATAATTCTCGCCTCGGTGCCTACTCTAACCAGGGAACACACTCGGCAACTCTGGGCATTAAGCTTGCCTCATCTCTACAACGGCCCCCCATAGACGCCGGGGATGCCTGGTTTCACCTTGGAGATACCCAGAAAGGGACCATCTCACAGGGAAAACCAGGACGGGTTCCCCAGCGGTCTTCAGCGCCAGGATACTCCATGGAGTCGCAGTGCGCTTTACAAGTACACCCACATTACAAGTACAAGTACACCCACATGAATCTCCAAGGATCCCACAAGATCGGATGGTTAGTCGGCATAAAGAAGCTTCTTTTAGCCACTGGCCTTACATCTGCTTGGGAGTCCGGGGCAGTGCTGTCAAAGGCAGAAACCAAGCAAGCAATTTGGGCATGGGTTGATAACAAAGAGCAGAGGGACCCAAATCAAGGTAGGCTGACTGAGGCATTTCGTCAGCATAAGCTCACGCCTCGCCTGGAACCTTATCTAGACTTCATCATGAAGCCAAGAGATAGATCTCTTTATATCCAGTTTAGGATGGGTACCCTTCCTCTTCGTGACCGTACTAGCAAATGGAAGCCTCCGCATCAAACATCTGAGGATTGTCCTAACTGCGTGGGTGTTACTGAAAGCATTCCTCACTTCTTTTTTGTATGTCCAGCCTATGCAAAGCCTAGATTGAAATAGCTTAAACCAGTGTGCTTGCAGCTTGAAACCAGGGACCACTCTGTCGCACTTAGCATACTTAAGGCTGATGCAAGCACAACCTTAGTGTGCGGGGTCGCTAAATTTCTAAGCTGGGCTTGGCTGATCAGGTTGAAGGCTGTATGATGAATCTGTACATCCAATTGTTTTTTAAAAAAAAGAATTTATATATTCACAAAGCAGTTAAAGTTTAATATATTTTTAACTATTTATTGTAACGAAAAGGTTTTTATATGAAATTTTCCTTTTTAATGTTTTTATGAAATGTGTTTCGTATTTGTAAATGTGCTTTTATGATATCGTATATTGAAATAAAGCTTTGTTGATTGATTGATTCACATTTGTTGGCCTTTCTGTTTGTAAAAATGGGTAGAACAGGGTGGTGTCCGCCTCACTCAGTCACCTTTCTTCTCAATCCATTGATATAGTGTTGTAAAAATTATACTTAAGTAGAATAAAATTATTTTCTGAAAGATTGAGGTCAGGGCTGTAATGAAGGTTCCGGCACAATATTTTTGTTGATGAATGCACATACTAACCGCCATGAGCAATACTTTCAAACAGTATTCAAATAAAAATACAAAACATTGTGGACTCCTAAAGGTTGGATGGCCCTGTCCTGCTCTGGCCTTCCTGCTGTCTGATTCCTGGAGTTTGAAAGGTTATTGGTGGTGGGAAGCTGGTGGTTCTCTTGACGAGTCAGAAAGTCTTAGGGCTACTAGGAACTAATACTTCAATTAAAACATCAACATTCCCAGATAAAATACAACAGGGAAACTTCCTGTACACCGGAACTAAAACTTTAAAGTAGAGGTAAGGGGTGGAGGAGTGATACTCTGCATAAACACATGAGCACAAAAAACAATGATGGATATATTCATTCAAATAAACAACATATTCTTGTGTGTATTGGATGTAAGTTTGGAGAAGTTTTGTCAAAGAAGGATGTACATACTCAGGCTTGGGCTAAGGAGAACACTACAGACTGTGACCTTGCTTGGGGTCATGCTGTAGTGAAATGCACTCCAGCACAAGAACGTTCTCCATTTCTATTGCTCTCCCTCTGTGTGTCACTTTGCCACCTTGAACATTAAACAGCTGCTCGTAAACCCTGAGGCTTTGAGATACTTTCCAGCCGCGGCCATGTAAATATCTGCTCGTTCGGTACATCCGATAAATTATTAAGGTAATGAAACACGTTTTTTGTCCTCCCTTGGCGTCTTCACAGCTCGCGGCATTAGCTCCGATTATAAAAGAGCTTCTGCCTGGTTGATGTATTTAAATAAAGTGACAGACCGCCAAATCGTGCAATTTGTCTCTTGTGCAATCATTAAACCTTCCTGGGTATGGATTACTGCTAAAGGAGAAATGTTAAGGGTTGTAGGAGGAGAGCTAGTAAGCTACCTGAGAGAAAATACACTTTGTTTCGCTTGGGTAGGGGTGGGGTCGGGGGTGGGGGTCAATACGATGAGTAAAGCAGTGCACACTGAAGCACAAGTCTGTGGTTCAAAGGGGGGGTGGCCAACAGCATGGCCGTGTAAGACGCGCTTTCGCCATGCTCCAGCGGAAAGCACCATCTGACGTTTATTCCGGCAGTTTCGAGGCTCGGAGACCACTTATTTTGAAACCTCAGGTGTTGCTGACACCCTATCTGCGCTCGAGGAGGACTTTGGAGCAGTTTCTTGCCCTGGAGCCGCCGATCTAGGTCCCGGAGAGACGCTGTGCCCGCGCTGACAAAATGGCGCCGGCGCGGCCCTGAGTTGTTACAGACCTTTTCCTCCGCACTACTGAGCCTTGGGGACCCACCCGGGAGGATTATCGGCCTCCGCGTTTGCCCCCTGAGCCCTGATGGGGGTGCAGTGAGGGCTCTTCCTCATATGCCTTCTGTTCGTGGCCGGACTGTGTTGCACCCGGGTCACAGAATCGGAGACCAGGTTGGGTGAGGCTGAAGATACCCTTCAGGATCTCCGCAAAGGCATGGCAGACCTCCAGTCCTCGACCAAAGATCTTCAGTGGCGTGTCGACGATGCAGAAAAAAGGGCAAGACGCAACATCCTCCGTTCTGTGGGCTTTAGAGAAGGCATCGAAGGGACAAATATGATGGAATTTCTTCACTCTTGGCTCCGCCACACCTTCCTGACAGATCTGTTCTCCGCTTGTTTCTTCATAGAAAGTGCGCATAGGGATCGGATGGCGCGGCCGCCCCTAGCGGAGGAGGTGCGTCCAGTTATAGCACGTTTCCTGAACTTCCTAGACAGAGACATGATCCTTCGAGAAGCTAGGAAAATCGGAGAATCAGACATGGGAACACACGTATAATGATTTTCCCAGACTATAGCAAGGAGGTTCTGAAGCAAAGGCAGACCTTTGATTCGGTGAAGGCAAAGCTTCGAGAGCGCAAAATTCAATATATGCTTCATTCCCTGCAAAACTGAAAGTAATATTCCTAGGGGAGACCCACTTCTTCCAAACACTGGAGGAAACGTGGCAATGGATTGAGGAAAGGCCCGTCTTGAAGCAACCAGAGATCCCACCACATCATAGTCAACCATCGGTGGGGAACACCCCACGACCCGCTGACCGTCAAAGAACACTCTGTCCCTGGGGTAACCGGAGGAGCCATCTGCAGGAGGTGACGCCTTATGCATTGAGTGTCAGCGGCAGGATCCGGCGGCGCAGTGGTCGCTCACTGGACTCTCGCTTGGTGGCGGGCTCACACAGCCTCCGCCTCCCCGACCACCCTGGACCTAACACAGAGACGGATACTAGAGGCAGCACGTCCGAAGACGAAGGCAAAGACGAGCCCTCTTTGCATCCCTTGGCCACTGCAATAGTGGCAATGGAGCAAGACACGGGGACAGAAACTTTGGTAACACAGGGGGACCCCCCTGACTCACAATCCTGAATATTGAGCCTGTAGGTACTGGGGGTGGCATCAGAATAACGCGACTAAGTTTGTTGATTGGACACTCCCCCCCCCTCCCCCGAGATATATAGACAGCGAGTCCTGCTGAGTGCTTGAAGTGCTCTCTTCCATCGCAGGCGAGCATCCGGGACTGGCCATAGACTAGGGCTTTGAAAAGCCCTTTCTTTTACCTTTTCTTCTTTCGGCTTTTCTTTTCCTCACTTTACACTTCCCTCCCCTTTCTGCACTTCCGGTCCTTGGCTCCTGTCTGTCTTTTGTCTTCTCAGGACTGTTCTTTTTAGTTTCAGTTGGGGGTCGCTGCAGGAGTTCGAACTTGTAGCATAAGTTGGTTTAGGGCGGGCGACAGACCTCTACCGCCCTTAGACACTACTTCGAGCGCCTGGCAAGGGGTGTGACACTGGGGAGGAGGGAGGTGAGATGGGGTGTTGGGAGTAGGGGATTACATTCAATTTCTCTATTTTATGGTTCTTTTTTTTTTTTTTTTATTGAAGATTTTTTCCCACTTTTATCCCAAGGTGGTGGGTAAGATTAGACCATCAGTACATACTACAGAGAAAATACATACATATATATAAGGAAGAGAAAAAAGATAATTACATAAGAATACCAAAGAAACTAAAACAAAATGATCATAATTAATAATTAATTTGCAATCCAATTTTCAAATGGAGCCCAATTCTTGGAGGCGATTAGACGTCTTCTCTTTCCTCTGAAAGGCTGAACTGAGATCTCAAGTTTATACCAAGCCAACATCCTGGCTTTCCAATGACAAAAAATAGGGGGTTCAGGATTTATCCAAAGTGATGTAACACAAAGTCTGACCATGGCCATAGAAATAAAAAGAAAAGCTTGCAAATGTCTTGATTTTTGAATGGCCGTAGAATATTCATAACCAGTAATAACCATTTCACCAGAGATTTTGACTGGAGTTTGAGTAATCTGTGTAAGAAAAATTTCGATTTGGTTCATAAAAAGAGATAACTCCGGACAGCTAAAAAACATATGGATAGAATCTGCAGAAGGGCATTTACATCTTGGACAAAACGAACCTTTGCCCCCACTGATAACCCCCCATCTAACACGTTTTGCAGGGGTATAATACAGATTAAACATAGCCATATAGCTTTGTGAACGAAGAGTACCTGATACTAAAACAGACCTGGCTAATACCAATGGAAATTTTAAATCAATACAGGGTACTCCAAATTTTATCATCCACTTATTATTCTGATCTTCCAAATCATCAGGGAGCTGGGATAGAAGAATCTGGTATAAATTACCAATTTTCACTTTCCTTCTGATAGCTTCGACTATTACAAGTTTTTGAAACATTGCTGGATTTTGAGAAAGCTTTTTATCGAGAAAACTTCTTAATTGAAGTTATTTAAAGAAGTGATTAGACTGCAAATTAAATTTTTGCTTTAAGAAAGTAAAGGAAGCAATTTGCCTCAGATCAGCTAGATCACCAATCTCCTTTAGCCCAAGAGCAATCCAAATGTTCGCCACCCCCTCTTGAAATATGTTAGGGAGAAGCCTAGAAGCAGTTAGGGGGGTATAATAAGTGAGGTTAGAAATATGAAAATGTCTGCGTACTTTTTGCCATACCGAAAATAATGGCTCTTCGTCTAAATCAAACAATTCTTCCATTAGTTTCCATCCGTCAACACGGGTTCATTCCCGGCCGGGACACAACCGACCATATCAGGCGAGTTATAGCTCTATTAGATTGGGCAAAGATCACAAACTCCGCCCTCGGGGTGATCCTGTTAGACGCCGAAAAGGCGTTTGACAGGGTCTCCTGGGGGTATTTATGGGGTGTCCTATCGTGGAAGGGCTACACACCACATTTTATCAGAGCTTTACAAGCTCTGTATATATCCCCTCTCGCTAAAATTCGTATTTCCGGTAATGAATCACATTATTTCTCAATCACCAGGGGCACCCGGCAAGGATGCCCCTGTTCTCCTCTTTTGTTTGCTTTATTTATCGATCCTTTTTTATGTTTAATAGAAAAATCTCAGATTATTTCCCCAGTAACTGTGCATGGAATTAAATATAAGTCACTCGCATATGCTGACGACATTATAGTTTTAACAGATAACGTCGTACAATCTTTCTCTGCTCTGGAGATCCTGGCAGCCCAATTCGGTCTAATTTCAGGTTATAAATTAAACATAGCAAAAACTCAAATTTTACAATCTGCTGCTATGCCCATCTCACAGGTTCCCACAACATCGGAAGCAACATATCTTGGCGTTCAAATTTCGACAGATGTAGACCAGATCCTAGAGCTGAACTATTCTTCCATCATTGACTCCCTTCACAATAAATTGGAGCGGCTGGATCACTTACACCTCTCGTTATTTGGCCGGTCTAATATACTCAAAGGGGCAGATTTATGAGGCCCTTGCGCCTCTTAGCACCTCAATTGCGTCACTTTATTTGACGCAACGGCGGCGCATACAATGCGCCCTATTTACAACGTGACGCATCTAGGAGATGCGTCACGTTGTAAAGCCCTGCGCCATAAGGAGGCATTCCTGCGCAGGGGGGGGCGTTCCTGCGCAGGAACGCCTCCTGAAAGTGGCTGAGTGAAATCTATAAGATTTCACTCAGCCACTTTCAGGCCAATGCTGCGTCAAAACCCTGCGCCTGCTTGAAGCAGGCGTAGGTCTTGACGTAGCATTGTGAAGATGGGGCACCCCCGAGCCTTGCTGGAGCTGCGTCGCGCTTGCGACGCAACTCCAGCGATGCGCCACCTTTAAGGCACAGATGCGTCACGCATCTGTGCCGTTTTTGCCCCATTGTGCGCCACATTATAAATGCGGCGCACCATGGGTGGCGGAGCTGTGGCGCACTGTGGCGCACATTAACTGGCGCATCCCTGGGGATGCGCCAGTTAACATAAATCTGCCCCAAAATGTTTGTTCTCCCTAAATTCTTATATTTTTTTAGATCTATCCCATTATTAATCCCCTCCTTAATTTTAAAGAAAGCAGAAAGAATATGTCAACGTTTTTTATGGTCTTATCGTAAACCAAGACGGGCAGCCAAGTGGACCTGTCTTCCACAAGATCGTGGAGGATGGACAGTTCCAAATCTAACTTTCTATTATTGGGCAGCCATGGGCCAACACTTCGCTCCTCCTTTATTAGGGACTGCTGTTGAGCTTCCGGCTCACCTTTCACCCTCAATATATTCAATATCACTGGGAGATTCCGTAAAAGGGGTACTTACTTGTATACTTGAACCGAGCTATTTAAAAAAAACTAAATTTAAGGTATTATGGGCATTATTTTCGGTATGGCAAAAAGTACGCAGACATTTTCATATTTCTAACCTCACTTATTATACCCCCCTAACTGCTTCTAGACATACCGAAAATAATGACTGCTTCTATTTTTATGGTTCATTATGTTTTTTTGCTGAGGTACAGTCACAGAGGTTGGAGAATGTGCACAATCACCCACATTTCTCAGATAGAGTATTATTTCATCACCCACATACATGTGGACCACCAATACACAATAATCGAACATGATGGGTCCGATGGCTAGCCCCTTTACAGTGCTTACCTGGAATGTTAACGCCTGGGTGACAAAATTAAGAGAGGCCTGGTGTCAACATTTATAAAACGCTCACACCCGGATGTGGTGCTCTTGCAGGAAACCCATCTCAAGGGCACAAAGTGTGGGTACCTTACACGGGGTATATATGGTCCTGGCACATGCAGGGTACACCTCAGGTTCTAGAGGAGTTGCCATCCTGATAAAAAAGTCACTGCCTTTCCGGATCACACGGACATGGATAGATCCCCAGGGAACCTATGTGGGAGTGACAGGGACATGGGGAAGGAGGAATGTCACTATCCTCTCTGTCTATGCCCCACCGAAGCTGCAGACCAGGACCCTTCACGGGTAACAGACATACTGCTGGAGACACCGGGATTGATTCACATCATTGGGGGTGACTTCACTGACGTGATGCACGTCCCTCTGGACCGCTCAGGCACTCAAGGCCACTTTCCCCTGGCTTCACAATTAGCCCACCTGGCCAACACTCTGTGTCTGGTGAATGTATGGAGACACTTGCACCCAGGGGATCAACAGTACTCGTATTATTCAGGGGGGCACAGAGTCCATTTGCGATTAGATTATGTGTTGCTCCCCCAGGGAGCCATCCAGGACATTTATGAGGTGGAATACATGGCCCGGGGTTTGTCTGACCACTTGCCCCTATATGTACTAGTGGGAGAGAGGCCCCAACCTGGTCGGGGGGGCTGGAGATTAGCGGCCTGGGACTTACAGAATAAGGAGGTACTCCAGGGTCTCAATGCGGACACTAAGGTTTTCTTTGCCGAAAACCTGGGTTCAGTGTAGTCAGGGGTCATGATATGGGAAGCCTATAAAACAGTGCTGCGGGACAAGGCCTAGAACTGGATAGCCTGGGAAAAGAGGAATGCTCAGGTAGAACTTGCCACATTGGAAGCCCAAATTCTTACCCTAGAACGGCGGCACCTCACACATAGGGACTCGCAGGTGTTGAGGCAGTTAACGGATGCACAAAACCAATATAGGGCTCTGGCCATGCAGGAGGCCAAGGCACAGGCCCAAGCGACCTTGCATAAGCTGTACGACGTGGGCGATAAATCAGGAAAGCTCCTAGCATGGCTTAGCTGTAAAGAGATGGAAGCCCGTTGGCTGGAGAGCATGGTAGACTCCCAAGGAATTACACAGACACAAGATACACAGATAGTACAGACATTTGCGTCCTACTATCAGCGCTTCTACGAAGCCCGTGACATGAGGGCGCCTACGGCCATATCCGACTATCTGCTGGGCATTCAAACCCCATCATTGGACGAAGCCGACAGGGAGGGCCTAGACTCAGACATAACTGTGGATGAAATCAAAATGGCTATAACTAGACTACGTCCTGGGAAGACCACGGGCCCAAATGGCCTCCCTGCAGAATTTTACAAGAAAAGCGCTGATCTCATAGATACACACCTCCTGCAGCTTTTCCAGAATGCCTCTAAAGAGGGAATCCTTCCCCTGGATCTGCGAATGGCCACGATTATACCTATACACAAGCAGGAGAAGCCCCTCACAGACTGTGCGTCCTATCGCCCCATCTCCCTCCTTAATATGGAGGTGAAAATATTAGCGACTATCCTGGCTCTGCGACTTCGTCAGGTCATCGCTGACCTAGTACACCAAGACCAAACAGGCTTTCTGCTCGGTCGGGCAACCCGGCTGAACCTACGAAGTACCCACAACTGGCTCATGGCGGTTCAGGACCGGGAAGACCCGCACTTCCTACTGTCCCTGACCACAGAAAAGGCGTTTGACGCAGTACAGTGGCTCTTCCTTGAGGCCACCCTGGTCAAGTTTGGTATAGGCCCTAAGATCCGGAAATGGATAGGGCTTTCATACAGGGTTCCCCGGGCGAGGGTAAAGGTGAATGAATAGATCTCTGGTGATTTCCCCATCAGGAGGGGCACCCGACAAGGATGTCCACTCTCCCCACTACTTTTCGCTCTTACGAGTGTGGTTAAGCAAAACTTGGAGATTCGCAGTTTCCGCATCACCCCAAGGGATGCTGCGGAAGAAAAGATTTCCCTTTATGCGGATGACATCCAGCTTTATATTACTTACCCGACTATCACGATCCCCGCTCTGTTTGAAATCATGGATCTCTAGGGGGCATGCTCCGGTTACGCCATAAACTGGCACAAATCGGTGATCTACAGCCCATAGCTGTGGCCGCCTGGCCTGCTCTCCCTGGGACCCTGCAGAAAGCACAAACTGGGTTTACATATCTAGGGATTTACCTTACCACAGACAGGAGACTTTCAAACCAGGAAAATATCCAGCGGGTCATAACCAATTTCGCATCAGATGCAGAGATCTCCTCACAATCCTAGGGAGAGCGGCTGTGTTTAAAATGATTATCCTGCCCCGTTATCTCTATGCTCTACAGAACGAGTACTTCCCCCTCTCCCAGCAAACCTTTTGGGTGGTAGACGCTGAGCGACATTCCCTTTTATGGCTCGAAAGCAGCCGAGGATTGCATTGTCTATGCTACGCCGCAACCAATACAATGGGGGGATTTCATTGCCAGATATAGAGGCCTATTACTGGCCGGAACATCTAACTTTGGACTGGCTCCACGCCATGGCAGACCACCCCACCTACAGGCTACAAAGAGACACTATGGCAAGCAACACATACATGTATTATCTCTATGGGGAAGGGACAAGTGAAGACTTCTCCCAGCCACACAAGTTACGCTGGAGGTCTGGGACAGGGCAGCAAAAGCACTGGCGTGGGATCGCAAACCTGCAAAGCAAACGCCTCTGTGGCATTGTCCCTGGTTGAAAGAAATACACAAACTGAGGGTTTTCGAGGGATGGGATGCAATTGGCATTTCTATCATAGGTGACGTTCTAGCCAAGGGTAAACTCAAAGGTTTCTGTGTGCTGCAGACGGACTTCGGGTTAGATGCCTCCCAATTTCTCAAATATGCACAACTCCGACATGCCTGGCAGGCGGAGGGCTCCTTATCCTCCTTGCTGCCGGAGTATGCACCATTGGAGGGTCGCCTACTACAAGAGCACATACTTAGTATGGCAGTCTGGTTAACATATTGGACCTTGAATATTAATGCCCCAAGGTTAGGGAGAATGAGGGAGTCCTGGGAACTTAGCCTAGGTACACTTAAAAATATAGACTGGGAGGCAGCTTTAATGCACCACCACGAGGTGGCCATTAAATCCCATCTTCGTCTCATTCAATACAAGGTCCTATATAGGGTTTACTACGACAGGACCTGTTCCACCACATGGGCCGTGCCAGTGACCCGAATTGCCTGAGATGCAGACAAACACAGGGAGACTTTTACCATACCATTTGGGGCTGCCCCGTCATACAGATCTACCGGGACACGGTTTTGGGGAGTTGAGCAAGGTTCTAGGCATAACACTACCATTGGACCCTAAATTTACACTGCTGGCCATTTCCGGAGATGTAGACTTAGGCCTTTCGCAGCTCATTTTTGCCATGTTAGCTCTGGTGGTAGCAAAACGGGACATAGCTCGAACATGGGGAGTGATAGCCCCACCTCAGCTCAGAGAATGGAAGATGGGAATGGATATATGCATGGTGTCAGAGAGGGTCACATATAAGGCAAGGGGCTGCCCGAAAAAGTTTCGTAGGTTATGGGGGAAATGGAGGGCGTATTATGGGCTGGATGGAGGACTGGGTGATGATTAGCGGGCCTTTAAGAGGTCCTTGCATTCCCATGAACGTCGACCCGCTTGTCCCCGAACATTCCAGACTGGGAAGAATCATGGCACGTTGCAGTGGGAAACGGTGAAGGGGTGGGTTATACAAGCTCCAGATACCCGAAGGAATGATGATGTGGGATTAGTTGTAATGAAAATTGTATATGTATGCCTTTGCATGACTGTAACCGTAGGAACTCAGCTTTCTTTTTTTTTTGTTTTAAGCAAAATGCAAATAGAAAAACATTTTTTTTTCCAAAAGTGAGTGGTTCAAAGGTCCCCAGCCCCCTGCTACAGCAACCCTGCTCTACCGTCCGCGGACATACCAGGATTGCTCCTGCTCTGTGTATGGCTAACCAGGTAAGGCTTTTGAGATATGCAGTAAATGCAGGAGCTCCACTAGACTCAAACTGTGGGGGAGGGGAGGGAGGGATGGGGAGAAGCTAACACGTCTACTAATGAAGGCTGAGACATCATAAGAGCTGAATCAGAATTACTGGGGGGACTCCCTTCACTTTTCTGATGCAGCATATAAAACGCAGAGGGCCTAATCACGATCTTGGTGGATGGGATTCTCCATCACAAACATAATGGATATCCCATCCGCCAACGTACAATTCTATTAGATCCTATGGAACTTGAAATTTGGTGAGCGGGATATCCGCCACGTTTATGATGGAGTGTACCATCCGCCAAGATCACAATCAAGTCTGTCCTTGAGACTACATGAGGCACATAGTGCCATTTTAAAGCACATTCAATCAGTAATATTGTTCTCGGCATAACAGGAGTTTGGGGCTCTCTCCCAAAGAATTTTTGCACAGTGATTGACAAATGTTTTATTTTAATAGAAAAGGATAGGATATTAGCTTCTAAAGCACTCGAATGCAGAGGCGTCTTGGCACTGAGTGTGAGAGCAGGGAGAACTGTGCTGTAGCCTCAGGGGTTTGGTTTAATTTGCCGGGAACAGCCAATGATTCCCTGAAAAGCATCCGATTAGGTTAAAGTCGCAGGTTAGACGGCATTTGGTTCCAGAGCTTTGCCGCGCAGTATGATAAGTTCCGGTCTGTATATTTTCGGGATGCTAACAAGGCCCAAGTTGGAGGATCTGAATGTTCTGGAGGGAGAGTACCATGAGAACAGCCTCTGGATCTCATCCGAGCCGCCTCCGTAGTGAGCCTTGTGTCCCGTGCAGAGAGAGTTAAATTCTACTCGTTGTTGAACAGGGAGCCAGTGAAGTAGTCTTATGGCTGCCGCGGTAGAATGACCTTTTGGTATGTTCAACAATAGTCGAGCCGCTGCGTTTTGCAGTGACTGAAGTTTGGTTTTCTGAGACTTGTAAATGTCCATGAACACGGTAGTGCAATCGTTTAATTTTGAGAGAAAGAACCCTACTACAACCGTTTTTTTAAGCTCCTGTGGGATGAAGGGAAAGATCTTACGAAGACTTTTCAATAAGTAAAAACAGGGGGAAGTTAGACGGTTAACCTGGGATGAGAAATCGAGTTAATTGTCAAAGATCACACCAAGGTTCCAAACTTTGGTAGTGGGGGAAGGACAATCACCTGCCTGTGTTGGCCACCAGGTATCATTCCATAGTGAAGAACCTTTGCCGAACTCCAGAACCTCGGTTTTCTCCATGTTTATTTTTTAGAACATTTGGGCTCATCCAGCTCATAATATCTGCCAGACAGGCATGGAAGCTGCTGGCCACGATCTGTTGTTGTTCTGCGACCAATATTATGAGCTGTGAGTCATCGGCATAGGAGACCAATGTAAAACTGTGCTTTCTGACAAGTTTGGCCAGAGGGGTGACATACACGTTAAAAAGTGTGGGGGACAGAGTGGAACCTTGTGGCACTCCGCGCTGGAGATAGAAAGTGACGGACCGTAAGTTTTCCCAGACTATGTTCTGCTCCCTATCTGTTTGGAAGGAGGAGAGGAGGGCCAGAGCCGTGCCCTCGATCCCTACGCCCCTCAGCCGCTGCACTAACACCGTGTGGTTCACGGTGTCAAATGCTGCAGATAGGTCGAAGAGAATGAGGACGGCTCTGCCCCACGTCCAGCACTTTCCGTATCACCTCTGTTGTATTATCAAGGCCGTCTCTGTAGGGGGACAGGGTCTAAAACCATGCTGTGTCGGATCAAGCAGATTACTAGCTTCAAGATGTTAGGTTAGCTGCTTGTTGACTGCTTTTTTTCCAGAATCGTGCACGCAATCGGCAGCCCTGAGATTGGACAGTAGTTTTTTGTGTCAGTGGGGTCAAGGTCTTTTTTTTTTAGAATCGGCCTGATGCAGGCTCTTTTTCATGCAGCAGGGTAAATGCCAGACTCTATGACTTGATTTAAGTGGGGAGTTAGCTGATTGCTGATGTGGCGGGATGTTAGATGCATGATTGATGGCGGGCAAGGGTCGTTAGGGGAGCCCGACTTTATAGACAGAATGAGATTTTGACCTCTTCCTGGGGGAGTGACCGAGAACGAACTAGCTGAACGGGCGCAGTCTTTTCCACTTGTGCTGTACTATTACCAGTAGACGTGACAGCATGGGAATTGAGGAGGTTGTTATAGATCAGGTGAACCTTGCTTTGAAAGAATGTAGCCATTTTGTTGCAGAAAGCTTGATCTGGTCTAAACTGATTGTTATGGATGTGTTTGACTAACAGTTGAATGGATTTGAAGAGCTCCTTGGAGGAATTAGTGGCGGCCTCGATTTTTGTTGTGAAATAGACCCGTTTTGCTTCGATAATGGCCTTTTTCTAGGTTTTAATTGTAGGCCTCTTTATGCTCCTTGCTGTGACCTTCAGATTCGTTCACTTCTTCTACAGTCAATTTTTATCCGTTTGAGGTCTGGCCCACACCAAGGTGCGGTTGCTGAGGCTCTTTTAACTGAGATGGTGGTTTCAGGTGCAACCTGGTTAACCACATTCCGAATCCAGTTATCAAACTGGTATACTACTTCGTCATTGTCAGAAACCAGTGTGGAAGGGCAACTGCTAAGAGCGTTTTCTAGGTCCCTGCCCTGTATCTTGTTCCATCGTCGGATCGTCAACCTGGAAGGTCTTCCAGTGCTCGGCATGGAGGTGTTTGTTGCCATATTATCAAAATAGGTTGCCCTGTGGTCTGTCCAGGGTAATGGCAATGTCTTAGTCACTGAGATATCAGGGTTATTGGTAAATATGCTGTCCAGCATGTGACCAGCTGAATGTGTGGAGGAATTGGTGTACTTGGTGCAATGTGAAACACCATTCTCTATTTTACACAACAATCTGTGGCAAATCGCACAATCCAACAACACTGAGACAGTTGTGTCAACCTAACAAGTCGTAAACAAAAAACTTTTACTGGATATTTGAGCATATTCTCCCAGAAAGGTTTGGAAAATTGGAAGTAAATAATGCAGTTTTTAGCATATTTCCTTAGGTATTGTTCTATTTATGCTTCATTTACCTTCACACAATATGCTTATGCAACTTGCCAAATATAATGTAGGTATAGTAAACAGCTTTGTTGCTATTTGGTGGAGGCTGCCCCAAATTCTAGCTCTATAGCAGTGCTTAGTGTTTAGAAATAGAAGTGCAAGGTCCCTCTTCAGGAGGCCACGTCTGCTTGCACTGCCCACTGCGGCTGTCAACTCTGCCAATAACAGGAATAACACAACTACTAACCATCACACACCTAGAAGTGTGACAATTCTGACTATTCCATACCCCCAAAACTATAAGATTGGCTTTGGCAGCAGGTATTAGTAATTTCTCAAGTACATTGAATTAATTAACAACTGTTGGGTGTGCTCGTCTCTAAATGATACAAAGAGCACCACCATGCAGCAGACAGTCATAAGTGCCGGTGTTGACAATTAAGTGCTGGTGCCGAGCACCAGAAACCACTGGCTCAAATTAAGAACTACTCTACACATAAACTGATGAACATATATTCTTTGGTACTTTGTGACAACTCCCACCAAATATCTTTGGATTTGCAATTCTTGTGTAGTCATTAAGCATGACACACAACCCATGTTCGATACAATTTGCTCAAATAACATGCAATGAAGAAAGAAACTTAGCAGACAAGTGTGATTATCCATGATACCCCCACATCACACATGGGTTTCTAAATTCGGGATTACCAAAGGTAAGAGATGTTCACCTAGTTTTCCATTTCATACTCATTGCACTGCACTCGGTACCTGTTTTAGCAGCTGTGATGGAGACAAGCATGGGTCAAGGGATCAACCTGTGATGCCACTTCAACTAATGCTGGCATTGTAGTGAATTATTGCCATGGCAGGTCAGGGCTTCGATCCAAACCTGCAACATACCCTTGAAGACAAATGGGAACAGATTATGAAATAGTAATACCAGTCTTGAAAATAATTTGCTACGTGCTTTAACGATGACTTAATGTGTTTACCCATAACAACGTTTGCATATTTACATTCTTATGTGAAGCAAATCACATATGAAATAAGACTTTTTGGGGTGGAAGTTAGTAGCCGCATGACAAAGTAAAACTTTGGATGCATAAAACCGTCTTCTAATAAGAATGATGGGATTAAATTAGAATCATTGCAAAACAATGTGGAGTAATCATAGTGTGAGGAAAAGACTGGGTTGCAGACAAACAAGTCTCTAATTTGTTGTGGCAGGCATGAAGTTAGAAGCGATCGATTGGCCCTGTGAACCTAATCCCAACCTCATTTAAGTTAAAATATTGGCTTATCCGAGCAGGAAGCAATTACTCCTGAGACAGAAAACACCATCTCTTAGTATTATCCATTTTAAGCACTGCTAACGTAGACTTCCCTCCTAGAAACAATTGTCAAGAAAAAACATCTCTAATCATGCTTTCACCTGTCCTCGAAGAAGCCATCTCTTCCTTCTACATTCACTCCTGCTGTCTCCTCAGCTAAATGTAACTACTAGAGGGAGGAAAATGCAAGGTCTGCCTTGAGGACATGTGGAGCCGGTTAGCAGCTCCTGCTGCCAAAGGGCTCTTCTCGGCCTTCCCTATTATCTCTTGAATAGTCCCCCCCTTATTGTCACCTATCCTATGTCCCTCCTTCTCACTGTCATCCTTCATTCTGAAAATACACCTCTTTTTCTCTTCCTCGTTTGATCCTACCTTCTCTTATCAATTCCGATTTTTCCTTGGCTCTGTACCTTTTGGCCAGATGCCTGTGCGAGACTATATGTAAAACACTTTGAGATACCAATGTTTGAGGAAGCCCTGCTCTATCCACAAGGCTGCGTCTTCATTTCCTCAGTCTTGTGTCCTATCTTTCGTCTTAAAAGTATCTCTTTTTCAATTCCCCCCTCTGTCATTGCTTACCAAAGGGAATACCAATAAACTGCATATCATATAAAGTTCCTAAGCGGAACTGTAGTAACATTTTTCCAAAGTACACATTTATAAAATTTCTCAAACTGCATCACGTTTCGCCAAAGGTTATACAAACATATTTAAAAAAATAAAGGTAATATGGAAACTTTATATGCCAAGCGCTAAGTTCTCTTCATTGTGTCCGTTACCTCTCAGGCACTGTTAAATTAATTCACAACCAGAAAATATATCTGAGGCACCCTAAAATAGAATTAAGAAAGTAGTAACTACATCTACAGTTAGTTTTTGAGCTTACATTTATTAGTTCAGATTCAAAGTAGGATAAACCCACAGTATTTACTAAATTGTAATCTTACTCAAGATATAAACAATTATTTGATTAGTACCACCGAGAATTACTATTGGTAGATGCTTTGGACAAAGCACATTTCTAGACTGAGTCACTTTTTAAGGGCTTTTCTTTTTTAAACAATCACATTCTAAGCAGTCCTAATCCAAAGTTCTGATGTTAATAGGCATCAAGGATCATGAAGGATAATGAGTAATGATTCAGGTAAGCAATAGGAACATTTTCATGGTGGCACGACAATTGGTCTTCTCAATTTTACTGTCATAAAGATGCTCTTAAGGTAATCCCTAGAGACCAAATTGGTCAATTAAATAGTCATGAAGCAGGTAGTTGATCTAGAAGGTGCATCCCACTAAATCACATTAAATTAAATATTAAATTAAAGATACATGATAAGGTCTAAAGGCAGCAGGGTTCACTGTGAAGTTTGTCAGTGAGCTGACCCCCAGATGAATTTCATAGTAAAACCTTAAGCATAGTAGGATGCAGATCTATAACCTGCTTTTATCCCAATCAGCATTGTTAGCAGTTACATGAGGGGATGATTCGTATTTTCTAGTGACAGTGGCGCTTCCCTTTGTACTCGGTCTATTCGTACTCCAGATCTAGTATGTTATGGTGCTTAGGGAGGGGGTCATCATCCACAACCCCATCAAACAAATCTCAACAAGAGATCCTGTATAATTGTTGCAATATCCTAGCACACATAAACCAATTTCATCATGTTCATAACATTAGATATACAAAAACAGCAGCAATGGTTCCTCTCAGTCTTTTTTTCTCTTTATTCCAGTTGTTCCAGCCAACAAGTGTTTCGTCGCTAATTGGGTATGTCACCCGCGACTTCGTCAGGGCTGGAAAGACAAATATACAATATGATGTGACAACATCACACATATGTTTCTCACATTGTTCGTACATTCATTTGTGTAGAGAGAACCTCAGTCCCAATATTGAGACAATTCTAGCATGCAAATATTGTGAGTTGGTGAGACAGAAAACATAATTGCATATATGTTCAAGCACAATTTATAAGACACTATGTGTCACTCCAGGTTCATGCGAATTTTAACAAGAATCTATCTTAGCATTAGTCCTATGAGACAACGAGATTCTCTCTCAATTAGGAGATTCCACATATTATCAAAATGAGTGATAATCCCATTTCACCCTTGATACAAATTATCAACACACACCTAATGGGATGGCTTAACCAAGGACTCATAGACCAAGACGATTTTTTCTTTCTTAAAGTGGATAAACCAAGATATCCATGTCTTTACACAATACCTAAGGTGCATAAACAAAAAGATTTCCCAACTGGTCGACCCATTATATCTAGCATTGGTGGACCAACAGAGAAACTCTCTCAGTTTGTAGATACATTCTTGCAATCTATGGTAAAGAACCTACCATCTTATATAAGGGACACAAAACATATTTTAAGCACCCTGGCATATGTAACCTGGGAGGAGGGCATGATCTTGGCAATCTTAGATGTCACTGGTTTATACACAAATGTTAGAACTGACTTAGGTATGCAGGCGACCAGGATATTTCTAAATAGGAAACCAGCAACCCAGTGGCAACACGTTGAGATGATAATGTCGATGATAGAAATTATTTTGAAAAACAACGTGTTTCTTTTCGACAACAAGTGGTACAGACGGGCCCAGGGTGTTGCTATGGGCTCCAGGTTCTCTCCTTCGTATGCCAACCTGTTCATGGGTTGGTTTGAGGAGAAGTGGATCTCGGGCCCGAGAGGAAAGAATTGGAGTGAATCAATAATTTATTGGGGCAGATACATAGACGATTGCGTCATGAACTGGGCCGGATCAATGGAGAACCTGACGGAATTTTGTGAATTCCTCAATACTAATGACATGGGTATCGGCTTCACCTATAACCTTAGCCACACTCAAATTGAATTCTTGGATGTTAATCTATTCATTGAAGACAATAGAATTCAAAGTAGGCTATTTCGAAAACCAACGTCATGCAATGCAGTGCTTCACGCGGATAGTGCACACCCCAGACACCAAATTGAGTCTATACCATATGGGGAAATGGTTAGAGCCAGAGGAAATTGCAGCACTGACAGGGACTTCAAGGGGTGCATAAATGGGATGAAAGAAAGATTCAAAGATAGAGGCTATAAACTTCAAATAATCAAAAAAGCTGAAGAAAGAATATATAAGATCAACAGGACTGAGACCCTAAAAGACAAATCAGTACAGGACAAACAAACTAAGCGGCATATTATCAAGGGGGTT
The DNA here is from genome assembly GCF_964261635.1 of Lissotriton helveticus. Taxonomy (NCBI): domain Eukaryota; kingdom Metazoa; phylum Chordata; class Amphibia; order Caudata; family Salamandridae; genus Lissotriton; species Lissotriton helveticus. The sequence goes on from NC_136061.1 coordinate 311,018,205, forward strand.
TATCTACGCTTTTTTGGCTTTAAAAGCCAAGAAAGCGGAGATAAAATGATCTCCCTATTAACTAGCTGTCGCTAACACCAGTTAGCGACAGCTAGTAGGAGATAGCGACCATCTTGGGCCCCACTTTGCATGTCAGTGATATTTATCACTAATGACATGCAAAGTGGGCGTGCCAAGATGTTAGCGACTGGAACCAGTCGCTAACATCACTATCTCCTATTACCAACTTATGGATATATTCGCGCTAAGCGCGAATATCTCCAAAAGCTAACACCTGCCCTGAGCAGTTCTTAGCCATGTTATCCAATGGGAGGTGGATAACATGGCTAAGAGCATTAGCTCGGTAATGCATGAATATCGCTGACTTTTCAGCGATATTCATGCATTGCGGCCGATTTTTATCACATTTGCGATAAACCTTGGTAATACCAAGGTTTATTTGCGATAAAAATCGCCGCAGCTCAGCGGTAAAATTTTGTCTCTAACCAAGCAATAGCGATAATTATCGCTATTGCTTGGTAATATGCCCCTAAATTAGTCAGAATGATTACTAACTACAATGGGACTTCAGGCATACTGAGAAGAAGTATGAGAAAACATTGGGCCATTCTCAGAGCAGACAAAACCCTTAACAAATACATATCAGACAGTCCACATATCACGTACAGAAAGGGCAAATGTATTAGATCCATTCTTAGCACCAGCTATCCCAAACAGACTAGTAAACACAATTGGCTCCAACAGAGATGCCTGGGCTTTCATAAATGTGTTAATTGCAGAATCTGTCCACTAGCTATGGACAATACCAAATATTTTGGGAGCGAACCAGGCAAAAGATTTCCCAAATATGACAGATTGTAAACTGTAATAGTAGATATGTTGTGTATATGTTGAAATGCAAATGCAATCGCTTCTATATTGGGAGCACTATAAGACCACTGAAGGAAAGGATTGGGGAACACCTGAGGGTCATTAGATACCATGACCATAGATACCAAACTGCTTTACATGTGAATGAATGTGCTACACAAGGACAAGACAAATGCATTGTATTTTGTGGGATTGAAAAAGTGGAAGCCAACCAGAGGGGCGGAAACCTTGAAATATACCTCAAACGCAAAGAGGCACTCTGGATTATGAAATTACAGGCAGTGGATAAGGGTCTTAATTTAGACCATGAGCTGCATTATTTCTTGGGGGATTAGTAACTGTCACAATGGATAAAAAGTCACCTTATATGCATGAATTTGGTTCATCATGGAATATACTGATCCCCCTCACATATGCTACTACACACTGCCCTTGAAGTCTCCAAACTATATAGATTTTCTTATCGTTTGAGTTCAGCATTTTCCCCACATATGAGGGTGAAACATACACCAGTCACATTACTAAGGGCATATAGCAACACTGCTCTGGGCTGTAGTAACAAACTGGTTCTAATTATAATACATTGTACACAACATTAGGAAAGACACAGACTCAAACTTCTCCCCACTTTCTCTATCATCTCCCTCGCGAATCTTGGAAGTCCGGTCTCATGGGCTTCGCTCAAATTATATTTTGGGAAATATTGGCTCTTAAATATCTTCAAACAACACCATAAGTTTTGAATAATCTGGAATTAAATCTTCGCTATAATGGCTTATATAATATTTGGGCTTTAATTTAATATAAAATTGCACGAGGATACGATTTGCGCTTCTAATATAATCATACGGATGACACTTGTTAACTGTTGATGCATATAGAGGGAACGTTGCTTAAAATGGCGACCTAAATCCTTCTGTGAATACCGAAAGTCTTAAAGTTAGGATTTTTCTCCGTTTAGGAGTAGTAAAGTTAGGACTCCTAACTTTAGGACTCCTAAATGCCTTCTGGGAAAACCGAAAGTCTTAAAGTTTGGATTTTTCTCAGTTTAGGAGTAGTAAAGTTAGGAGTCCTAACTTTACTACTCCTAAACTGAGAAAAATCCTAACTTTAAGACTTTCGGTATTCACAGAAGGCATTTAGGAGTCCTAAAATTAGGACTACTAACTTCTGTGAATACCAAAATGAGTAAGTGCCTTCTGTGAATACCATAATGGTAGTAAGTTTAGGATTTTGTCTAAATTTAGTTCTGTGAATCGGGCCCGGAGGTTCTAGAATGCAATACATTGTAATCTTAGCATTTAAAAAAAAAAAAACTGTTTCATTTAAATCTATAATTTGTGTTTTATGTTAAACATGCTACAAATATTATATAGTTTTGCAGGATTGCAAATGTCCTGAGGTGTTAGCCATTTTATCAATCTCAAAAGGATGAAAGGGTAACCGATGCTACATGTATAATAAGAATCTGGGCTACATTTACTCTATGCTGCCTATGACAACTGTCTTTCCTCTTAGTTCACTAATGGCATTGCCGTCAATTTGTATTCTGAGTTCATGATCAACACTATCATGTGTAATGTATACTTCTCAATGCAATGCTATAATTTGATGCACTAAGGTGAAACATTTCTGCATTTTAAAGAACCGCATTATTTTGAATTTTCAGCGAGTTTACCATATTTTTGCATGATGTTTTGTTGCACAATTTATATGTCAAACATTTCATTGCTTGGCACGTGCACGGGCTCCTAGAGCCATACCATACCCTCAGCTCAGCTCTCCTTGTTACTTTGCTAGCTCACCCACCTCTGTGTAAAAGCCAATTATATCAACATACATATTTTTGGCATGTTCTGTCATTAAATTTAGATAGCACTCCAGTTCCCTTTTGAGAGGATCCTATACATTTTTTTAACGTATGTCGCACTGCACATTATGGTTGGTCTCACGCCACTAACAAAACAAAACACACTACTGCACATTTGTATGTTGTAATGTCATGCACGATTCTAATTTCCTGTAGGTTTTCTTCCCATTGGAAAATGCTTGAGGCATATTACTGACACTGTTTAAATTGCCCTGTGATGGCAGCTTATTATGCAGCTTTTATTGCAATGGGAGTGTTGCAGGGCACCCCTGTTGTGGATGGGAGCACGATCTGATAACAGCAGCTTTCATTCCTGCTGCCGCTGTCACACCTCTTCCATGACCCATTAAGCGTCGCGTAGGCAGAGCAGGGAGAGTGAGAAGTGAGAAAGAACAAAAAGAACAAATGACGACATGTCTCGCTGGAAACATACGTTTTAAGGTGATGTGAATGCGTTGCAGTGACTGACTTGAAGGCCGGGCTGGCTGGCAGCAACCCCAGCCTATCCTACAGCAGCTGATGGGGATCGAGGAGAAGGGAGGCTGAAGCCTGTTCAGTCCAATGGGTGTTGCACGCCTGCTGTCTGGCTGGTTCTTACTGTCAGCCTATCACAAGAGAACAAGGTCGTGGGGCTGACATCACATCAACTGTGCACCAGTGCAGTGGAACCTTGCACTGATATGTGTACCAATCCACACACGCGCTGGGTGAAAACCCCCAGCATGCCATGGATGTTTCCCCTCTGTTGTTCACGAACATAGGAAGTTAACAGATTTTCACAAATAGATTATGCCCCTGATAGCATATCTTTGGCCCAGATGCATGCAGTCACTCACCCATCCTGTTGAGTCTACAGGCAGAAAAAAAATTTAACACTAGATAGTCATTAAATAAATCACAACAGTCACATCCTCAGCTGGTGTGTTATGTTGTCAAAAAGATATCAGAATTCCGAGATGCTAATTTAGGAGCAGCATTCAAGTAAGGGCCGGATGTATCAAAGCATTTTCCCATACTGTGTCTATGGGTAAATGTACGACTAAATATTAAAGTTTTATGGGACACATTTAAGGTAGACTTTGGAGGTTTTGCATAGAGTTTTTGTGTTATAAGCAAAGAATTCAAGTTGAAATCGCAGATTTGCAAGCATTATTGCACAATGAAGATCAACACTGCCAGTAGTAAAAGTTAATCTTCAGATGGCCAATCAGTTGAGTTCTAAAGAAATTAAATCAATGATCACCTACAGAGAGCATATTAGACAGGAGGAATCGAGTAGATCTCAGACTTTTGATTATGCAAAATGAGTGCTACAATTATTGAAATACATGTCAAAAGGAATCAAATTAAAACGATCTTAATAAGATCCTTAAGGAAGCATGCAACAGTAAACAGCAAGCAGCACTCTCAATGTTAAGTCCTAAGGAGATTATTGATTAGACTTGTATTTTACCTAAACTGGTGGAATTAAAAGACTGATCTTGAGGTAGATTTGAGGAGCTGATTATTATTATAGGAAATGCAAAATTGGTAAAATGACATGACCAGGTAAAATGTGCAATGAGTTCTGTCAGAAATTGATGTTTCTGGTAGGCAGAGTATAACCCTGTCCAAACAGGAGCCACAATCCTAGTCCTGGTAAGTCATATACACAATCTAAATTAATATGTGCTCGCCCTCTGGTAGCTTGGCTCAGAGTAGTCCGGCTTAATTTAAGAGGCAATGAGTAGAGTATTTGTGCACACTTTAATTGCAGTAACCCAGTGAAAATACCACAAAAAGACTCCACACCAGTTTAGAAAAATAGAGAATATTTGTCTAAGTAAAATAAGACCAAAACGTTAAAAATTCAATAAGTAGAACTTGAGAAATACATTTTTAAAGATTGAGTTAGAAAATAGTGCTGAGAAGTCACTAACAGTCAAAAGGTTACTTGGGGGTGTGAGAGACTGGTACAAATCCAAAGTTCAGGCCAACAGCGATAGAGGGCAGGCTGCCTACAGTATCAACGCAGGGTTCACTGAAAAAGTACCCTGCATGGAGCAAAGTGTTGATGTCGAGAGCATGATGCGTCAGTCTTTTCCACGCAGTAGGGTCAATGCGTCTGAGTCAAGCCTCACAGACGTTGTCAAAGGTTCGGCACTGTGTCATCGTCCAGCCTTGCAGGCAGTGTTGGAGGTTCGGCGCTGTGTCAATGTCAAAACCTCGCAGTCGGGACCTGCCTTGTTGTCGAATCGCCACTGTGTAAGCGTCAGAGGACACCGGGTTGCTTCCAATCGGCGTAAAGGGGCCACTCATCAACACTTGAAGAAAACAGCTGCAGCAGCCACTTCTGAGGCCCAGGACTGGAGAGGGCACAATGAGGCAGAGTTGGGACTCAGATATGGCAGAGTCCAGCAGCACCAGCAGCAGAGTTGCAAGAAGTGTTTTGTGTCCCTTAGACTTCAGAAAACAGGAGGAAAGCCAGCAAGCCCTTGGAGAAATTTAGGTTCACGGGTGCAGAGAGCAGGTACAGTCCCTCTCACTTCCAGGTAAGAAGCAGTAACAAGCAGGCCAACACAGCAGAGCAGCTAGCAAAGTGGTTGTCCCTCCTAGAGCACAGCAATCAGCAGGCCAACACAGCAATACAGTTAGTAAAGTGGCTTTCCCTCCTGCAGCACAGCAGTTCTTCCAGGCAAAATGTCCTTGGTTCCAGTGTAGTTCTAATGTGGTGGTGTCAGAGTTTCAGTACTTATATCCAAATGTACCTTTGCAGTGAGGGAGACATCATAGAAACCTTTGAATACCACAAAGTCTCTGCCTCTCCTATCCTGGCTCCTGAATCACTACAGTGGTGTATGCAGCTCTGTGTGTGGAGACAGGCACAGCTCTATTCAGGGATAAGTATAAGCTCCTCCCTCCTAATCAACCTCAGGAAGGCCTGTAAGACTGGTAAGGCACCATCAGGAAGCAAATGTCACACCCCAGCTCCCTGCGTGGGACTGTCTAGAGGGAATGCACAAAGCCCAGCTGTCGCCCAACCCAGACGTGTATTCAGAGACAGGCAGAGGCACAGAATGATTAAAGTAAGAAAATGTCAACTTTCTAAAAATTGTTCTCACTACCAGGGAATGAGCCCTAGTATTTCAGTAAGGCTAGGCCACCTTAAATATATTTCCAACAAAAATTGCCAGTACTGATTACACTTTACCACACTTAATTTTTTCTGAACACTCTTTTTAATATCAGTGGGCAATAAATATTCATTTTTTCATTTTAAAGCATAATTTAGAAAATAGTCCCATAAAGGAACATAATGAGGATAAAAATAAATGCACAATTTTTACATCAAACAATTATTTTTGTACCAACCCAACATTCATATACACAGGCTGTATAAAACAACATATAGATTATGTTTGACAATCAATTATTTAAAACAAGTTGCACTGAATCAAAACCTTGACAGTTATACCTTGTTAATGCCCAACCAGGAAGACACATGTAGTATTATTCTTTGAACCCCTAGTAAACTTCCTACATGAATGGCTAGGCAAGCATGTAAATCTTTGATCCTATGAACAGGGAGTCTACTAAATAATTTTATTCTATTCCCCCGCTCATCACGTCTTTTTTCAGTGCTTGCATGATTGCGTTCTTGTTGTCGACGCGTTTCTAACCCGTACTCTGATTCGTGGGTTCTGTTCAGGACACAGAACTGATATACACTATAGATGAAAATGAAAACCTAAACAAACACTTTGTCATTCCTTCCACTACTGAATTATTTTAATATTTTTAATCTGTTCTATAATTGTATTCACCATAAGCTACCTCAAGTCCATCGGCTATGGGCCTGCCTATACAACCTCTTCACTTGTCCATTGTTCAAATCTATAACACATAAGCATAACTCCTAGCCATTCTATGTACATGGCACCTAACCTCCATCACCTCTCAAGCCTCTTCAAAATGGGCTTACCGCTAGTCAATCACTATACGGCTGGTTTCTCTGTTCCACACCGTCAATCTGGAAACAAATTCAACCCATATTTAATTAAGCTGCATGTGCGAGGGACCATCCATCTTTTTTTTGTTTTAAAACAGATTTTATTAGTCAAGTAGCATGTATCGGGCAGCACCCTGCAATCCAGGGGCAACTGCAAAAATATTTCAACACATTTACAGCCGCCATCGACTGTTCGTTTCCAAGTCTTTCATCCCCCCATAAGCATCTGCCCCTCATGTAGGAGCGTGCAAAATTTCTCACCCACACCCCAACTCCCCCCATCCCAACTCCCCCCCAAATACCCCCCCATGGCCACACAAGTCTACAGTTCCACGTTCACAGTTATGCAGAATGCAGATATTTCGCAGCCACCGGCAACCCCAGAACACGGCCTATGCCTGCTGACGAGGGGTGATAACCCGAAACACGTGTCCAGGGATGGCAAAGACAGCGAAGATAGCAGAGAATCGAAAGAAGATGCATCGCGGAACACGTAACTACATTAACCAGAGTCCTTAGGGGCGATACCGCCGGTGTGTGAGTAGTGTGCGACCCCACCCCAATTTGTAATGTTAAAGCTCCCTTGAGCAGTTGGCTGACGAGCCTGGGACCCCGTACCTGCGCGCCTGAGTGGTACTAAACCAGGCAGATATTTGGCAGCCACCGGCAACCCCAGAACATGGGCTTTCCCTGCTGACGAGGGGTGATACCCCGAAACACGTGTCCAGGGATGGCGAAGATAGCGAAGATAGCAGAGAATCGAAAGAAGATGCATCACGGAACACGTAACTACATTAACCAGAGTCCTTAGGGGCGATACCACCGGTGTGTGAGTAGTGTGCGACCCCACCCCCATTTGTAATGTTAAAGCTCCCTTGAGCAGTTGGCTGACAAGCCTGGGACCCCGCACCTGCGCGCCTGAGTGGTACTAAACCTGGCAGATATTTGGCAGCCACCGGCAACCCCAGAACACGGCCTATTCCTGCTGACGAGGGGTGATACCCCGAAACACGTGTCCAGGGATGGCGAAGACAGAGAAGATAGCAGAGAATCGAAAGAAGATGCATCGCGGAACACGTAACTACATTAACCAGAGTCCTTAGGGGCGATACCGCCGGTGTGTGAGTAGTGTGCGACCCCACCCCCATTTGTAATGTTAAAGCTCCCTTGAGCAGTTGGCTGACGAGCCTGGGACCCCTCACCTGCGCGCCTGAGTGGTACTAAACCTGGCAGATATTTGGCAGCCACCGGCAACCCCAGAACACGGCCTATCCCTGCTGACGAGGGGTGATACCCCGAAACACGTGTCCAGGGATGGCGAAGACAGCGAAGATAGCAGAGAATCGAAAGAAGATGCATCGCGGAACACGTAACTACATTAACCAGAGTCCTTAGGGGCGATACAGCCGGTGTGTGAGTAGTGTGCGACACCACCCCCATTTGTAATGTTAAAGCTCCCTTGAGCAGTTGGCTGACGAGCCTGGGACCCCGCACCTGCGTGCCTGAGTGGTACTAAACCTGGCAGATATTTGGCAGCCACCGGCAACCCCAGAACACGGCCTATCCCTGCTGACGAGGGTGATACCCCGAAACACGTGTCCAGGGATGGCGAAGACAGCGAAGATAGCAGAGAATCGAAAGAAGATGCATCGCGGAACACGTAACTACATTAACCAGAGTCCTTTGGGGCGATACCGCCGGTGTGTGAGTAGTGTGCGACACCACCCCCATTTGTAATGTTAAAGCTCCCTTGAGAAGTTGGCTGACGAGCCTGGGACCCCGCACCTGCGTGCCTGAGTGGTACTAAACCTGGCAGATATTTGGCAGCCACCGGCAACCCCAGAACACAGCCTATCCCTGCTGACGAGGGGTGATACCCCGAAACACGTGTCCAGGGATGGCGAAGACAGCGAAGATAGCAGAGAATCGAAAGAAGATGCATCGCGGAACACGTAACTACATTAACCAGAGTCCTTAGGGGGCGATACCGCCGGTGTGTGAGTAGTGTGCGACCCCAACCCCATTTGTAATGTTAAAGCTCCCTTGAACAGTTGGCTGACGAGCCTGGGACCCCGCACCTGCGCGCCTGAGTGGTACTAAACCTGGCAGATATTTGGCAGCCACCGGCAACCCCAGAACACGGCCTATCCCTGCTGACGAGGGGTGATACCCCGAAACACGTGTCCAGGGATGGCGAAGACAGCGAAGATAGCAGAGAATCGAAAGAAGATGCATCGCGGAACACGTAACTACATTAACCAGAGTCCTTAGGGGCGATACCGCCGGTGTGTGAGTAGTGTGTGACCCCACCCCCATTTGTAATGTTAAAGCTCCCTTGAGCAGTTGGCTGACGAGCCTGGGACCCCGCACCTGCGCGCCTGAGTGGTACTAAACCTGGCAGATATTTGGCAGCCACCGGCAACCCCAGAACACGGCCTATCCCTGCTGACGAGGGGTGATACCCCGAAACACGTGTCCAGGGATGGCGAAGACAGCGAAGATAGCAGAGAATCGAAAGAAGATGCATCGCGGAACACGTAACTACATTAACCAGAGTCCTTAGGGGCAATACCGCCGGTGTGTGAGTAGTGTGCGACCCCACCCCCATTCGTAATGTTAAAGCTCCCTTGAGCAGTTGGCTGACGAGCCTGGGACCCCGCACCTGCGCGCCTGAGTGGTACTAAACCTGGCAGATATTTGGCAGCCACCGGCAACCCCAGAACACGGCCTATCCCTGCTGACGAGGGGTGATACCCCCAAACACGTGTCCAGGGATGGCGAAGACAGCGAAGATAGCAGAGAATCGAAAGAAGATGCATCGCGGAACACGTAACTACACTAACCAGAGTCCTTAGGGGCGATACCGCCGGTGTGTGAGTAGTGTGCGACCCCACCCCCATTTGTAATGTTAAAGCTCCCTTGAGCAGTTGGCTGACGAGCCTGGGACCCCGCACCTGCGCGCCTGAGTGGTACTAAACCTGGCAGATATTTGGCAGCCACCGGCAACCCCAGAACACGGCCTATCCCTGCTGACGAGGGGTGATACCCCGAAACACGTGTCCAGGGATGGGGAAGACAGCCAAGATAGCAGAGAATCGAAAGAAGATGCATCGCGGAACACGTAACTACATTAACCAGAGTCCTTAGGGGCGATACCGCCGGTGTGTGAGTAGTGTGCGACCCCACCCCCATTTGTAATGTTAAAGCTCCCTTGAGCAGTTGGCTGACGAGTCTGGGACCCCGCACCTGCGCGCCTGAGTGGTACTAAACCTGGCAGATATTTGGCAGCCACCGGCAACCCCAGAACACGGCCTATCCCTGCTGACGAGGGGTGATACCCCGAAACACGTGTCCAGGGATAGCGAAGACAGCGAAGATAGCAGAGAATCAAAAGAAGATGCATCGCGGAACACGTAACTACATTAACCAGAGTCCTTAGGGGCGATACCGCCAGTGTGTGAGTAGTGTGCGACCCCACCCCCATTTGTGGTGTACAAAAGGATTGTTCTGGTAAATATATTTTTCTTCAAATTGGCCATAAAAAGTACTGCCATCTCGGGAGCAAAGAGAAAGCCCATTGCTGCCCCTTTCATTTGCATGAAATATTCGTTTTGAAATTTGAAGAAATTGTACCTGGTGTGGTCACGGTCTTTCTTCCCAAAAAGATTCAATTGCACCCAGGCCATCATCCAGCAGAATTTGTGTGTACATGGACGAGACATTGAATGTCACTAATATATGCGTTGACAAATTGAACTCAAGCTGTTCGATCTTGTTTATAAACTCTGTTGTATCCCTTAAATATGATGGCAATTGCTTCATTAAAGGTTTTAGGAAGCAGATCAAAAGTCTGCTCCCAGCTCCCCCATGCTGGGAGCTGACATTGTGGTTGCTCCTGCACGGCAGTTGATTAAAAAATGCTCCCAACAAGCGGGAACAAACACAGGTTTCCTTGTTGCGGTCAGGGAAACAGCTGTCTCCTAGGACACAGCATATCAGCCGACCCCGGGGAGTGGGCTCTCGGGGGCAGTAGAAGGCTCAGGGAGGGGGATGCATTCCCACCCTCTCCTAATTGAAGTAATCAGCCCTGGGGGTGGATTCCTCCAGGGTCTATTGGCTCATGGTGGGGGGTAGGTGCAGCCCCTTCCCTTTTTTGATGATTTTGACCCCCAGAGGTGGGCTCCCTTGGGCCTAAAATGGCTCGGGGGACTGCATAGACCCCTTCCTCTTATTTCATATATTCCTGTGGTAGGCTCCCCGGGCCTATAATTGAAAAATGTGTCCCAATCCCTCGGGAGTCTCCCCAAGGGGCAGAAGGGGTCAAGGTATCCCTTCCCAGGCCCCTTATTATATATTTTTTTCATTGTTCAGGACAGGGTACTAAGTTCCTGAGTCCTGTAATGGCTACCATGTTGCTGGCAGCCATTCAGAGCACTCGCTCCCATGGAAGTCTGACTCCTGCAGAAACAAGATTACCCAAGGGAAATAAAGCTCCCTGTGCCATTCAGCATGCTCTATTTTTAAACTGTTGCTTCCGCAAGAGTCTCTAGAGAATCTCACAGACCCGAAAGTCCAGATATCCATATTTTTGGGATACTTCATTTCTCAAAAACTACTAAATGTATTTACACCAAATCACAAGAGTACAATGTGTATACCAAGTTATAGCTTTCTGCAATATTTGGTATAATTAAGTTCAGTAGTTTTTGCAGTAGCCCTGCCTAAAGAACTCTATGGCAAAAGCATAGGGATTCTGCATTTTGGGACCCCCTCTTTTCTTGACCACTGCTTGACGGATCACCCCGAATCTTCCAAGCACAAATGAATTGAAATGCAACACCCTTCTGGGTAGTTTCATGGAGATTCCTTAAACAGGGCCAAAATCATTAGCAACACAAACAATCCTTTGGATACGGCTCACCGTTACCCAGTGGCGACTGCCAACTATATATATATCAATGAAAAAACCATAGGTTTCAGGCCTTATATAGTTAGGAATTACCATTTAAAAAACCTTTGAAATTCACTCAATAAACTATAGGTTTTAAGGGTGTTATAGTTAGCTGGACATTTCACTCATACAAAACCATTGAAATTGCTCCTATATAGTTAGTTGACATCATCCAGTGAATGTGGTTTGCTTCGTTATTTAAATATTCATTATATATAGCAATTTGCATTGAAGAATGAGTGGATATATAAAAATAAATATTTAGATGGAGGATTTAGTAGCAATGTAATTGACTGTTTACTTTAACAGTGTATAGTGTCTCACTAAATATAGTGGATAGTGACTAAACTGTGTGAATATCTGTATCACTTTGTCAGTTGTTGTGTAAACTGGTTCTCCAGTTGGTTACTAGCTATGTGAAAGTCTATATTACTTATTAATTCGTTAACTGAGTATTTGTATTGGAGAGTGAATGTGTGTGTGGTTCGGTGGGGGATGTGTGAGTGCCCAAAGATGTGTGAATAGTTGATTCAGTAGATATATGAAGTTAAAACTACATGTTATAATAGTTGTTTGGGTGAGTGAATATCTTTATGGGAGTGGTGATGAGCAAATATATTTCTCTTTGTATATAAATAAGTATTCATAAGACTCAACGATTCTGTAAGTGACTATATGGATGACTGTATACTTGTAATAATGATTTTATAATACAGTAAGTATGATAGATGAAGTGTGTAGCTAAGTAAGTATGTAAGTATGATCCATTGTTTGCATAAGTGAGTAGGATAAGTTCATATTTTAATAGGTTGTGTGCTGGTGTGTTATGACAATATAGGTGTATAAGTATTTTTCATAGTGTTCTATTTTTCATTGACAGCATGTATGATTGAATCTACAGGTAAGTGATTAGATGTGTGTATACATCTAGGAATCACTGAGTGGGTTTTTCGATACTTGTATTGCTGTGTCTTTTTTTTTTTTTCAAGAATTTTATTTGACAAGCAAGTCAAAGAGATTAACATATCCAAGTACAGAATCAGAAAAGTAAGATAAATCGAATTCAAATCGGTGCATGTTCATATTATACAAAACACAAACAAAAGTTATGGAAGAAAAAAAAAGGATAGATCCTAATCAGGACAAATCATTAATAATTAATAGACCATAAACAAGAAGAACAGTCATGATCCAAATCATTGCTGGCATTGCAAAAAATTCCCCCATATCTTGGCAAACTTTATTTTTGCTTTAATTCCTCTATTCCTAGCAATAGCATCTTCCATAGTGTAAATTTCGAGAACCAATGTCCACCATTCAGTTATATGAGGAGGATTCTGAGAGACCCAAGCCCTAGCAATCACGAGTCTGGCACAAGCCAGTGTAATATTTAGCAGTTCTTTAAAGATAGGGCTAACCGGGTATATGGACAATAGTACCGCGGCTGCGTTGAGTGAGAAGTTAATTAGTTGGTTTTGCGTTAAAATATTTTCTATGTCCGCCCAATATTTAGCTAAAGTTGGGCATGAGTATAACATATGTACGATGTCTGCTGCCACCAGACCACATTTAGGACATTTAGTACGATCATTGTTAAAGTTATTTTGTGTCCATTTAGAGATTTTTAGTGGAGTGTAGTAAAGTTGGCTGACCGTTCTATAGGATTGGAGTTTCAGGCTGGAAGACTGGACAGCTTTAGTGATGTTGACTAAGGCAGCAGAAATATTCTGAATTGTCACATTATATCCTAGGCTAGCAGTCCATTTTAATGCCAGTCTAGGAGCTTCGTCAAAGCTATTCTGACTGAGACACTTATATCCCAAACTAATTAATGATTTTCTATGCACGGAATAAAAACAAGCCCATATATCTGAACTTGTAATTTCTATCAAATTCATTTTCCGTACTAAGTAGTCCCTGATCTGAATGTATTTATATCTCATTTTTTCAGGCAGTTTATACAAAAGTTGCAATGTTTCAAATTGTAAAAGACCATCAATACCATACAGATCTCCTAAAGTCTGAATACCAAAGTTGGCCCATTCTCGACCAGTTTTATCTCTAAAAATATCTGGAAGCCCGGGATTGTCCCATATTGGCAGCTCATTATGAAAAAAAGAAGTGTTACACTTGGTCAACATCTGTTTCCATATGAATACGGCGTCTCTCGCAGTCTTAAATTTTACACGTTTGAAGTAATTTGGGTCTTGTACTTTTGCCAGGAATTGTTTTGAATAACCACCAAGCATAAATTGGTGAAAAAAATATTGATTATTAGGGGCAAATAGGCTACGCAGCCGGCCTAAAAAAGAAGCGAGAAAATAGGCTCTGAAATCTGGGAAGTTCAAACCTCCCTTTTCAGATGAGAGTTTTAATATTGTCATAGACCTTCTGGCCTTCTTATAGCCCCAGACGAAACTACTTAAAATGCCATCTAATTTCTTAAAGAATAAGTTATTAACGCGGCAAGGTATGGAGCGAAATAAATATAAGAACTTCGGCAAAATGTTCATCTTAATCAAATTCATACGGCCTATAAGGTTTAAAGGGATCTTATTCCTTTTTTTCAAAAGATTTGTAACTTCTTTTAATAAAGGATCATAGTTTAGTGAATTTATATGATCAGTTTTAGATGATATCTTTACCCCAAGATATATTGCAGATTGACATAGTCCCTGCACAGGTAAATTGGCCTGATAATTCATGATAACCTGTGTTTTATTTATATTTAATTTATAACCTGAAATGATCCCGAATTTATTAGCTTCTATCGTTATCCCTATTAGTGCATCCGTTACATTGGTAGTATAAATAGCTATATCATCCGCATATGCGGTAATTTTTAGGGTTTTACCTTCATGCAGAATTGGCGCAATCTTAATTTGAGCTTCCAAAGCGTTAATGAATGGCTCCATGGAGAGAGCAAAAAGTAGGGGTGATAGCGGACATCCCTGCCGCGTCCCCCGTCGAATTGAAAAGTAGAGGACAGTGCCCCAGCATAGCTGATTCTAGCGTTAGGATCCTTATATAATGCCTGAATACTTCTTAAAAAACGCCCTCTAAAGCCAAACTGTCTTAGAACTCCCCTCAAATAGTCCCACCCCACTCGGTCGAACGCCTTCTCTGCATCTAAAAGTATCATACCGAGTGGGGTGAGATTAGTTGTAGCCACGTCAAAAGCGGTAATAGCCATGTTAACATGCATGGTGGTGTCCCTCCCAATAACAAAACCATGCTGCTGGTCATTTACCAACTGTGGCATAAGAGGGGCTAGTCGTATAGCTAAAAGTTTAGAATAAACTTTCGCATCAGAGTTTATCAGAGATATAGTCTATAAGACCCACACTCCACAGGAGGTTTATTTTTTTTTAAGAAAAACATAATTTTAGCTGTCTTCCAAGAGTCTGGTGCCTTCCCGGTAGCACCAATTGCATTAATGACCAGACAGAACAGTGGTAGAATTTCATCAGCACAAATTTTGTATACCTCAGTGGGAAGTGTATCCTCCCCAGCCGCCTTACTAGATGGAAGAGAGGTAACAGCAAAACGGAGCTCTGTTAATGTGACCTCTTGTTCTAATTGATCAATACATGTCTGTTCCAGGTATGTTGCTTCAGGTAAGTTCTTCTCAATATAAGATTGTAACTGAGCATCAGTGCCTCTACTCTCGAGGGTATATAGATTTTCATAGTATGAAACAAATTGTCCCAAAATTTGTGCTGGTTGAGTATATAAAACATTGTGGGGACCCTTAATAGCTTTAACCAAAGTTGTTGCACGATCATCTGCAACTTTATAGGCCATAAGCTTCCCGACTCCATCTCCACATTCATATTGAGATAATTTATATTTGATAATTTTCTGAGTGTTTTTCTCCCTGAAAGATCTTTTTAGAGTTGAGCGCTGAATTACAAGTTCAGTTTCTAATTGAGTTATACTTTGCGCATCCGTCTCATCAGCTCTAAGTCTGTCTTCTAGTTGTTTCTCAAGTGATAACATATTAGCTAAGATAGCCTTAGTCTCTTTTTTGCGAATAGCGTTTTGTTTAAATACATATTGCTGCGCAACTCCCCTAATAAAAGCTTTACAAGCGTCCCAAACTGATAGGAGATTAGCAGTATTGATATTAATTTCAATGAATTCCTTAATATGTTCCTTTAACTTAGCTACAAATACTGAGTCTGTTAGCAAATATCTAGGGAATGTGAAGAGTCTAAGTTCGGGCGTCCTTTGACATATATTAAATATAAGAAGTATGGGACTATGATCGGATGAAATCCTTGGGAATATCTTCATGTGTCCTGTCTCAATGATTTCATCCGAGGCCCAAGCCAGATCTATTCGTGAGCACCGTTTATGAGGTGAGGAGTAATAAGTGTATCCGGGTATTTCAGGAAACAAGTTTCTCCATACGTCTTTAACATTATGTATCCTTGCTAGTTCTAAGATTGCCGCCCTAGTTTTGCGCATACGTCGAAAAATACCTCTTTTTGTAACATCCTGATCATAATCTAGCACACAATTAAAATCCCCCATCAAAATAAGTTCTCCCTCCCATGCGAGCAGTTCCATATTTAACCAATCAAAAATATATGGATCATCGGTATTGGGCCCATAAATGGCACAAAAAACATATTTACGATTTTCCAACTTCAATTGAGTAATTGCCCAGCGACCCCCACTATCTGCCATCGATTTAATCACTTCTACACATAATTGTCGTTTTTTCAGAATAGCTACACCTCGTATAGGAGCATTTAATGTAGTACATATTAGCATCTCATATCCCAAATGTCCCAATAGCTTCTTGTCCTTAAAACAAATATGCGTTTCGGTTAACAGAACCATATGTGGATCATATATTTTCAGTTCTTCATATATCAAATTTCTTTTGTTTTTATTATTCAAGCCTGAAACGTTCCAGGCTAAACATCTAAAACGCAGCATACAGACAAATTGCTAAATCATAATAAACTGCACCTTTCCTTGAATTTAAACTCATTATTAGTCTATAAGATACTACGTCAATCACCCTTGAACTTGTCTTGTCCTTTTCTGTTTTTTCCTCCCACCCTTTCCCCTGATGTCCTATCCCTTCCCCACAGTCACCCTCCACCCCTGACCCCCAACCCTGAAAGCACCCCCTCCCCGTGTCTACCCGGAAGCTTACCCCTATCTTCTGCTGCCGCTCTGAGGGCAGCCAATCAGAAAGATCGCCCCGTGAGCCCCTTCTCTCCGTATTAAACTCATGCCAATAAGGCATCCAAAATCACAGGCAAAAAGAAAGTGTCCCAGTAAATTTACAATAAGCCTTGCTATCCTAAGTTTCTTTCCTTTCCATATTATAGCTGTTTATAATCTCTCCCCCCTCTCTCTTATCCTCCTTTTCTTCCTTTTCTTAATCCGGCTATTTTTAAGCATTAGAATTCATTTTAGCAAGTAATTGCTCCGCCTCCTTTACGTCATTAAAAAAGTAAGTATGACCAGATTTCATAACTTTGAGACGAGCAGGTTCTTGGAGGAAGACTGTGGCACCCTTGGATTTAAAAGAATCAATCAGTTTACGCAGCCCCCATCGTTTGTCCATAGTTATCTTACTAAGGTCGGATTTAACGAAAAAAGTTATATTGTCCAGTATCACAGGAGTATTAGGTCTAGCTTTTATTGAGACTGCTTGTCTTAGCAAATAGTTGCCGAAGTAGATCATAATTGGGCGTGGATATTTGCTTTCCTTGTTTTTTAGAATTATAGGTAATCTATGCACCCGCTGCAGTTGAGAGTCCCAATCCCAGTCGGACAGGTCAGGAAATGCCCTTTCGAATAATTTAACCAAATAGGCCCTGACATCTGAGCCTTCTGATCCCTCGGGTATGCCAAAAAGTCTCAGATTCTGTCGCCTCTGTCTGTTTTCCAATTCTTCCACTTTATTCTTTAGGGACCCAATCAATTCATTGTGTTCATCTACTTTAACAGTAGTAGTAGCTAGGGTTTCCTCCACTTCGACAACCCTCTGTTGCAATCCATCGATCTCTTTCGTTACCCCGTTCAGTTTATTAGTGACTTCCTGCAAACTGAGTTGCATCTTGGTGTTATCTTCCCTTAATTGAAGAAAATGTTTTTGAGTCTCTTGATGGTGTATCGTTAAAGTTTTTAAGATTAGATCCAGGGAAGAAGATTCAGGAATTGTATTAGGAGGGTAAGAAGATGTTGCAGATTGCAAAGGGGGGACCTTGCCTCCGAGAGTAGTACTACCCGGTGATCTGTCCCTGATGTTGGATTGAGAATAATCAATAGATGGGCATTGCTGTGTCAATGGATTCAAATGTTAAAATCTAGATCGTGGCGTAAACATTATCGGCGCCATCTTGTCAGATCCATGCGTGCGCGTAAAGTGGCGTAAACATTATCGGCGCCATCTTGTCAGATCCATGCGTGCGCGTAAGCAGCAGCCATTTTGAATGCCATGATCTCCCTGCCCACGGTCGATAGCCAGCCCCCCCCCTCTCGCCCTCTCGCCTCTTAAACATCCCCCGCGCTCGGACAGCTCCCGATCTCTCCTGCCTGGGCCATAACGCACCTCCAGCGCGACCCTGCCTCCGAGCCACATCCCGTGCCGAAACCCCCACACTCTTTCATCTCATCCATAAAACGGGTCCTTTGATAACCTCTTCCTCCATGCCCGATTGTCCGGCCCCAGGCCATCACTTAGCCCAACGGATGCGGTTTATTGTCCCTACAGTAGGACCTCGCCTCACATCAAAGGAGCGGGGATTAATCGATGCCCTCACAACCCTAGATCCGATCGATCTCCCGCATTCCTGTTCCCAGCGGAATATCCAGCTGCGCGATAGCCATCATGCTGAGATTGGGGTGGGGACTCCTACTGTAGATATGTGTGGGAACGGGCCTGAACCGGGGATTCCAAAGACGCCTTTTCCGTACTTCAAAGCATTACCAAGAATGTGTTGCATGTAATAAAGTAATAAACCAGTGTATAAGAGGCCAGGCCTCAGAGATGTCGAGAGAGCACCTCGAGAAGATACCCTGTTGTCTGATTTGACGTGTTCTGTTCCGTCGGAAATAAACTCCTGTTTCCTGCCTTCCAGTCTCCAGCGCCTGCCTCTTTATTTGATAATCGTGAGTTGGGTGAGAAGCGGCTAACGCCGGGCAAACCTAGAAAAGGGGTAAAACGACCTGACCCGCCTGAACCCTTTTTTTCATCAATTGGCGTCCCAAACGTGGGGCCCATCTGCGACACGTGGATCCAGTGGGAGAGGTCCCGACGACGGAGTGAACGACTGCAACGATCGGGAAGTGCACCTGCCCGATAGACCCTCGTCTGGCAGCCGATCATCCGAACTTCACTGGTTCCGAGCAGACCTCTCTCTCGAGTGATCTACGGTCCTGACTGGGAACCACCAGGAGTGCCACAGCAATTACGGAGAATAGAGGACGATCGGGCGCTGAAAGCGGAAGACGAGAAACCGTCCATACGGTCCGGGTAAGGTCGTGTAACACGACAAACTGGGAAATATTTGATTGTTTGATTGGAAAATACTAGTATTACTCTCCGAATTGTTGGTTCTCTTGGAGATTCTCTGTCTGCAAACTGAGAGGGATAAAAGTATTCTCTCTTCCTTTGCAGGTAGTGAAGGGTAGGTAACGCAGGCCTTTGCCCCGTTGTAATCCGTCGTGCCTATCTTTCTCCCCCACTGATTGATTGCTTTACGCGAACATTGTTTGTTCGAGGATTGTTTTCTCGAGAATTCTCTGTCTACAAACGGGGAAGGATAAAAGTATTCTGTCCTCCTTTGCAGATAGTGAAGAATAGGTAACGCAGGCTTTTGCCCCTGTTGTAACCCGTCGTGCCTATTTCTTTCTCGCCACTGATTGTTTGATTGAACGGACATTAATTGTTCGATATTGGTTCTCTCTTTGGGTATTCCCTAAATTGCGAATACTGCAGAATAGAAATATTCTGTCCAGTCTTCACAAAGTAGTGAAGGATAGGTAGTGCAGACTTTTGTCCCCGTTGTAACCCGTCATGCCTATCTTCTCCCCATTGGTCAGTAGTTGGTTCAGCCCGGACCGCTTATTAGAGGTGGATCATCCGGCTCCTCTGGAGGGCACCCCTAATAAGGATATGTTTTTAAAATATGGACTAGTCGCCGTAGCTTATAGTAAGTTATGGAATAAATATACTAAAAAGGATCAGGAAAGTCAGTGGCCACTGATAGGATCCTTCGATGACACAAAATTAAGCGTGCTGGAAACAGCCCTTTGTAACAATAAAACCACGCCCAGTATGCTTGATAGTTTCGGCATGTGGCGCAAAGAAGCAGAGCAACGAAAGAAAAGAGAAGAAGCGAGAATAGGAAAAGAGTTACGAAAGGCAGCCCACCTGGCCGCTAAGAAACTAAAAGAAGAGATAAAAGAAAGGGAGGAAGCCAGACAAAAACAGGAATCTGAGTCGACAGGCCAGTGTCCTGTTAGGACCCCCTCTACGCTCTACCCTGAACTGACCTCCAAACAACGGGCGAACGATGAGCTGCTGCTAGGTCCTCCGATCATCTATATGCCCCCTCCATATGCCCCCTCCCAACCCCTAGTACAGCACTTACCAGCTCCGAGTGCAAATGAGAATAACCTTGAAGCTAGTGCCCCAGCCCTCACGGCCCCCACTCCGGCCGCATTAGTAACGAAATCAGATGAACCCAAGACTAGCAAGCAACCACCGAGTAGACTGAATAGATTGAGCAAAGATGAGCGAGAGGGAATTGACAAGATAGCAAAGGCACTGGTAGAACGGAAGAAGAGCGAAGAATACACGATGGATATGCACAATTCGCATGCCGGTAGCCACAGACGGCATTTCATTTTACGGTTTAGTTACCACACCCTGAACGCATATGAGGATAGGTATCAGAATCGGGGTCCTGCTAAACTGACAGCGTTATATAGAAAAGTCGATATTGGAGACGAGGCCGAGCGTGACGCGGCGGACCTCTTCATGCAAACGCTTGAGGTTTTCCGCCAACTCACGGAACAGAAACCAGAAGTTAAGATTACAGTTCCCGAGACGACTGGGTCCTCATCAGAAGTAGGCAACACTATGATGCCTATCAGAGAAGCCGCCCCCTACTGGGTTCCCCCACGAGGTCAGGGAACGAACGACGATATCAACCATGCAGATGCAAAAGGGAGGGTTGTGTACAACTGGGTTTATCAACCATGGGATCGGCAAGATATTTTAACTTTTAGGCAAACCCTGCCCGATTTAAGAAAGAACCCGACAGCATTTTATACCGAACTAGGTGCAGCCTTGGGCTCAACCATAATGACTCTAGCGGACATTGATTTGTTTTTCGGGTTATGTCTGCCGGCTGATGTGTGGAAGCAAATCCGAAAAGCCGACCACACAGATCTGTTCGGACATACCTGGAATCAACTCAGTGAACTAGATAGGCAGCGAGAGCCCGGAAAGAAACCTGTAAAAGACATACTGGAACTCCCGGACAAAATAGTTCAGAAGCTAAAGACATTGATCCCAGAGAAGAAGGTAGACTGGTCGGTAGTCACGGCTTGCCGTCAGAAACCCCAGGAAGACGTATCAGAATACTTCTCCCGATTTGAGACGGTGTTCTCCGACTACAGTGGCCAAGACATGACCACCGCAACCGGACAACACCTATTCGTGCAAAACTACGTAAAAGGGCTATCGCAAGAGGTCTCCCAAAAGTTACAGACGAGCGAGAGTAGTTGGGGGGCCTCCAAACCTGCAGCTATCCTTCAGATGGCTCAGTATTACGAACACCAAAAGAACGAGAACGAGAGGGCGACTGAGAAAAAGAAAAAGGACTTGAAAGAACGAGTGATGATTGCTCAATTGCAGGGAGTGACGACAGGAAGGGAACGGTATAGAGGAAACTACCAACCGAACGCCCCTAGAAATTCACCCCCTAGAGACCGCACACCCACACCCGGCGCTCCACAAACAGACCTCGATGAGGACCAGTGTGCGTTTTGCAAAGGATTTGGCCATTGGAAGTCTCAATGCCCGGTCCTCCGGGAAATGATTAAAAATAAAGAGACAAGGGACATGGCAAATGGCCCCAGGACTAGAGGGCAGGGACAAGGGCACACCCACGACACCAACAATGACAGACCTGGCAGACCGAACACATTTGACCGCCCCTGACAGAATCAGTGCCAACAGTCTGACTGCGACAACGCCCACGACTTTGCATAGGACTGCCAAGGGCAAGGAAGGGATCCAGTCGAGCTCTATGTTGACCAGCAAGGTCCTTACATCACCGCTAAGGTCCTAGGTATGAAGTCTCCATTTCTGGTAGACACTGGCGCGACACGTAGTGCGTTATCTAAACGACTGATTCCAAGGGCACCCTTGTCTGGCTCACACATAACATCAATAGGCTTTGATGGAACGCCCTCCACTAACCCTTTATCCGCACCGGTTTCCTTCGACTTGGACAGTAACCCCACTGACACGACGTTTCTGCTTTCCTCCAACACCCCCGATGCCATTATGGGACTTGACTTACTGAAGCATTTCCGAGCTACTATCAGGTGTTCACAGGACGGGGTTCGAGTCATTCCAGTGGCGTCACTAGAGGGGTGCGGGGGGTGCGGCCCGCACCGGGTGACACCAACACATGGGGTGACACCAATCTGCACTGCAGCCTCGCCTCTGCTCTCACCTTTACTGTCGCTCCCTGTGCAAGCTTGTTCCTCATGCTGTTCACCCTCGCCAGCGTCTCGCAGGAGATCTGCAATGCTTGACTGCAATTTTCTTTGCTCACAAGGCAACTCTATAGCAGCCTAGCTCACCTGAGGGTGCATGGTTTCCTATTTTTCAGTATCTTGCAGTCTTCAGTTTTCCAGTGAATCAGTTCCACATTTCAGCTTGCTCTTTACTACAGTGCCACCTGTTGCTCGCACTCTTGTTTATACAAATCCAGGGAAGACAGATGGAGTAAGAGAGAGAGGGAGACAGAGGGAGCTAGAGGGAGTAATACAGAGAGAGGGAGCTAGAGAGAGCAAGACAGAGAGAGAGGGAGCAAGAGGGAGTAACAAAGGGAGAGAGGGAGCTAGAGAGAGTAAGACAGAGAGAGAGAGAGCTAGAGTGAGAAAGACAGAGAGAGAGGGAGCTAGAGTGAGAAAGAGAGAGAGAGAGGGAGCTAGAGGGAGTAAAACAGAGAGAGGGAGCTAGAGGAAGTAAGATAGAGAGAGAGGGAGCAAGACAGAGAGAGAGGGAACTAGAGGGAATAAGAGAGAGGGAGCTAGAGGAAGCAAGACAGAGAGGGAGGGAGCTAGAGGGAGTAAGACAGAGAGAGGGAGAGGGAGCTAGAGGGAGTAAGAGAGGGCGCTAGAGGGAGCTAGAGGGAGCAAGAGAGAGGGGCTAGAGGGAGCTAGACAGAGAGAGGGAGCTAGAGGGAGTAAGACAGAGAGAGAGGGAGCAAGAGGGAGTAACAAAGGGAGAGAGGGAGCTAGAGAGAGTAAGACAGAGAGAGAGAGAGCTAGAGTGAGAAAGACAGAGAGAGAGGGAGCTAGAGTGAGAAAGAGAGAGAGAGAGGGAGCTAGAGGGAGTAAAACAGAGAGAGGGAGCTAGAGGGAGTAAGATAGAGAGAGAGGGAGCAAGACAGAGAGAGAGGGAGCTAGAGGGAATAAGAGAGAGGGAGCTAGAGGAAGCAAGACAGAGAGGGAGGGAGCTAGAGGGAGTAAGACAGAGAGAGGGAGAGGGAGCTAGAGGGAGTAAGAGAGGGAGCTAGAGGGAGCTAGAGGGAGCAAGAGAGAGGGGCTAGAGGGAGCTAGACAGAGAGAGGGAGCTAGAGGGAGTAAGACAGAGAAAGAGGGAGCTAGAGAGAGTAAGACAGAGAGCGAGGGAGCTAGAGGGAGTAAGATAGAGAGAGAGGAGTTAGAGCGAGCAAGACAGAGAGAGAGGGGAGCTAGAGGGAGTAAGAGAGAGAGAGAGAGGGAGCTAGACAGAGAGAGGGAGTAAGACAGAGAGAGAGGGAGCTAGAGAGAGTAAGACAGAGAGCGAGGGAGCTAGAAGGAGCTAGAGGGAGTAAGATAGAGAGATAGGAGTTAGAGCGAGCAAGACAGAGAGAGAGGGGAGCTAGAGGGAGTAAGAGAGAGAGAGGGAGCTAGACAGAGAGAGGGAGCTAGAGGGAGTAAGATAGAGAGAGAGGGAGCTAGAGCGAGCAAGACAGAGGGAGCTAGAGGCAGTAAGATAGAGAGAGAGGGAGCTAGAGCGAGCAAGACAGAGAGAGAGGGAGCTAGAGGGAGTAAGAGAGAGAGAGGGAGCTAGACAGATAGAGGGAGCTAGAGGGAGTAAGATAGAGAGAGAGGGAGCTAGAGCGAGCAAGACAGAGGGAGCTAGAGGGAGTAAGATAGAGAGGGAGCTTGAGCGAGCAAGACAGAGAGAGAGGGAGCTAGAGGGAGTAAGAGAGAGAGAGGGAGCTAGAGGGAGCAAGACAGAGAGGGAGCTAGAGGGACTAAGACGGAGAGAGAGGGAGCTAGACGGAGCAAGACAGAGAGAGAGGGAGCTAGAGGGAGTAAGAGACAGAGAGAGGGAGCTAGAGGGAGTAAGACAGAGGGAGCTAGAGTGAGAAAGAGAGAGAGAGAGGGAGCTAGAGGGAGTAAAACAGAGAGAGGGAGCTAGAGGGAGTAAGATAGAGAGAGAGGGAGCAAGACAGAGAGAGAGGGAGCTAGACGGAATAAGAGAGAGGGAGCTAGAGGAAGCAAGACAGAGAGGGAGGGAGCTAGAGGGAGTAAGACAGAGAGAGGGAGAGGGAGCTAGAGGGAGTAAGAGAGGGGGCTAGAGGGAGCTAGAGGGAGCAAGAGAGAGGGGCTAGAGGGAGCTAGACAGAGAGAGGGAGCTAGAGGGAGTAAGACAGAGAAAGAGGGAGCTAGAGAGAGTAAGACAGAGAGCGAGGGAGCTAGAGGGAGTAAGATAGAGAGAGAGGAGTTAGAGCGAGCAAGACAGAGAGAGAGGGGAGCTAGAGGGAGTAAGAGAGAGAGAGAGAGGGAGCTAGACAGAGAGAGGGAGTAAGACAGAGAGAGAGGGAGCTAGAGAGAGTAAGACAGAGAGCGAGGGAGCTAGAAGGAGCTAGAGGGAGTAAGATAGAGAGATAGGAGTTAGAGCGAGCAAGACAGAGAGAGAGGGGAGCTAGAGGGAGTAAGAGAGAGAGAGGGAGCTAGACAGAGAGAGGGAGCTAGAGGGAGTAATATAGAGAGAGAGGGAGCTAGAGCGAGCAAGACAGAGGGAGCTAGAGGCAGTAAGATAGAGAGAGAGGGAGCTAGAGCGAGCAAGACAGAGAGAGAGGGAGCTAGAGGGAGTAAGAGAGAGAGAGGGAGCTAGACAGATAGAGGGAGCTAGAGGGAGTAAGATAGAGAGAGAGGGAGCTAGAGCGAGCAAGAGAGAGGGAGCTAGAGGGAGTAAGATAGAGAGGGAGCTTGAGCGAGCAAGACAGAGAGAGAGGGAGCTAGAGGGAGTAAGAGAGAGAGAGGGAGCTAGAGGGAGCAAGACAGAGAGGGAGCTAGAGGGACTAAGACGGAGAGAGAGGGAGCTAGACGGAGCAAGACAGAGAGAGAGGGAGCTAGAGGGAGTAAGAGACAGAGAGAGGGAGCTAGAGGGAGTAAGACAGAGGGAGCTAGAGGGAGTAAGACAGAGAGAGAGGGAGCTAGAGGGAGTAAGACAGAGAGAGAGGGAACCAGAGGGAGCTAGAGGGAGTAAGATAGAGAGAGGGAGCTAGAGGGAGCAAGACAGAGAGGGAGCTAGAGGGAGTAAGAGAGAGGGAGCTAGAGGGAATAAGACAGAGAGAGGGAGCTAGAGGGAGTAAGACAGAGAGAGGGGGAGCTAGAGGGAGTAAGACAGAGAGAGAGGGAGCTAGAGGGAGTAAGAGACAGAGAGAGGGAGCTAGAGGGAGTAAGACAGAGGGAGAGGGAGCTAGAGGGAGTAAGACAGAGAGAGAGGGAGCTAGAGGGAGTAAGACAGAGAGAGAGGGGACCAGAGGGAGCTAGAGGGAGTAAGATAGAGAGAGGGAGCTAGAGGGAGCTAGACAGAGAGAGGGAGTAAGACAGAGAGAGAGGGAGCTAGAGGGAGTAAGACAGAGAGAGAGGGAGCTAGAGGGAGTAAGACAGAGAGAGGGAGACAGAGGGAGCTAGAGGGAGCAAGAGAGAGAGGGAGCTAGACAGAGAGAGGGAGCTAGAGGGAGTAAGACAGAGAGAGAGTGAGCTAGAGGGCGCTAGACAGAGAGAGGGAGCTAGAGGGAGTAAAAGAGAGAGCGGGAGCTAGAGGGAGTAAGAGAAGGAGAGGGAGCTAGAGGGAGTAAGAGAGAGGGGGCTAGAGGGAGTAAGAGAGAGAAGAAGCTAGAGGGAGTAAGACAGAGAGAGGGAGCTAGAGGGAGCAAGACAGAGAGAGAGAGGGAGCTAGAGGGAGTAAAACGGAGAGAGGGAGCTAGAGGGAGCAAGACAGAGAGAGAGGGGGCTAGAGGGAGTAATAGAGAGAGAGAGAGCTAGAGGGAGTAAGACAGAGAGAGAGGGAACCAGAGGGAGTAAGATAGAGAGAGGGAGCGAGAGGGAGTAAGACAGAGAGAGAGGGAGCTAGAGGGAGTAAGACAGAGAGAGAGGGAGCTAGAGGGAGTAAGACAGAGAGAGGGAGACAGAGGGAGTTAGAGGGAGCAAGACAGAGAGAGAGGGAGGTAGACAGAGAGAGGGAGCTAGAGGGAGTAAGACAGAGAGAGAGTGAGCTAGAGGGCGCTAGACAGAGAGAGGGAGCTAGAGGGAGTAAAAGAGAGAGAGGGAGCTAGAGGGAGTAAGAGAAGGAGAGGGAGCTAGAGGGAGTAAGAGAGAGGGGGCTAGAGGGAGTAAGACAGAGAGAGAAGAAGCCAGAGGGAGTAAGACAGAGAGAGGGAGCTAGAGGGAGCAAGACAGAGAGAGAGAGGGAGCTAGAGGGAGTAAAACAGAGAGAGGGAGCTAGAGGGAGCAAGACAGAGAGAGAGGGAGCTAGAGGGAGTACTAGAGAGAGAGGGAGCTAGAGGGAGTATGAGAGAGAGCGGGAGCTAGAGGGAGTAAGAGAGAGAGAGCGGGAGCTAGAGGGAGTAAGACAGAGAGAGGGAGCTAGAGGGAGTAAGACAGGGAGCTAGAGGGAGTAAGACAGAGAGAGAGGGAGCTAGAAGGAGTAAGACAGAGAGAGAGGGAGCTAGAAGAAGTAAGAGAGGGAGCTAGAGGGAGCAAGACAGAGAGAGGGAGCTAGAGGGAGTAAGACAGAGGTAGAGGGAGCTAGAGGGAGTAAGACAGAGACAGAGGGAGCTAGAGGGAGTAAGACAGAGAGAGGGAGCTAGAGGGAGGTAGACAGAGAGAGGGAGCTAGAGGGAGTAAGACAGAGGGAGAGAGCTAGAGGGAGCAAGACAGAGAGAGGGGGCTAGAGGGAGTAAGAGAGAGAGGGAGCTAGAGGAAGTAAGAGAGAGGGGGCTAGAGGGAGTAAGACAGAGAGAGAGGAGGCTAGAGGGAGTAAGACAGAGAGAGGGAGCTAGAGGGAGCAAGACAGAGAGAGAGAGGGAGCTAGAGGGAGTAAAACAGAGAGAGGGAGCTGGAGGGAGCAAGACAGAGAGAGAGGGAGCTAGAGGGAGTAATAGAGAGAGAGGGAGCTAGAGGGAGTAAGACAGAGAGAGGGAGCTAGAGGGAGCAAGACAGAGGGAGCTAGAGGGAGTAAAACAGAGAGAGGGAGGTAGAGGGAGCAAGACAGAGAGAGAGGGAGCTAGAGGGAGTACTAGAGAGAGAGGGAGCTAGAGGGAGTATGAGAGAGAGCGGGAGCTAGAGGGAGTAAGAGAGAGAGAGTGGGAGCTAGAGGGAGTAAGACAGAGAGAGGGAGCTAGAGGGAGTAAGACAGGGAGCTAGAGGGAGTAAGACAGAGAGAGAGAGGGAGCTAGAAGGAGTAAGACAGAGAGAGAGGGAGCTAGAAGAAGTAAGAGAGGGAGCTAGAGGGAGCAAGACAGAGAGAGGGAGCTAGAGGGAGTAAGACAGAGGTAGAGGGAGCTAGAGGGAGTAAGACAGAGACAGAGGGAGCTAGAGGGAGTAAGACAGAGCGAGGGAGCTAGAGGGAGGTAGACAGAGAGAGGGAGCTAGAGGGAGAGAGCTAGAGGGAGCAAGACAGAGAGAGAGGGGGCTAGAGGGAGTAAGAGAGAGAGAGGGAGCTAGAGGAAGTAAGAGAGAGGGGGCTAGAGGGAGTAAGACAGAGAGAGAGGAGGCTAGAGGGAGTAAGACAGAGAGAGGGAGCTAGAGGGAGCAAGACAGAGAGAGAGGGGGAGCTAGAGGGAGTAAAACAGAGAGAGGGAGCTAGAGGGAGCAAGACAGAGAGAGAGGGAGCTAGAGGGAGTAATAGAGAGAGAGGGAGCTGGAGGGAGTAAGAGAGAGAGCGGGAGCTAGAGGGAGTAAGAGAGAGAGAGAGCGGGAGCTACAGGGAGTAAGACAGAGAGAAGGAGCTAGAGGGATTAAGACAGGGAGCTAAAGGGAGTAAGACAGAGAGAGAGGGAGCTAGAGGGAGTAAGACAGAGAGAGAGGGAGCTAGAAGGAGTAAGAGAGGGAGCTAGAGGGAGCAAGACAGAGAGAGGGAGCTAGAGGGAGTAAGACAGAGGGAGAGGGAAAGGGAGCTGGAGGGAGTAAGACAGAGACAGAGGGAGCTAGAGGGAGTAAGACAGAGAGAGAGGGAACCAGAGGGAGTTAGAGGGAGTAAGACAGAGAGAGGGAGCTAGAGGGAGGTAGACAGAGAGAGGGAGCTAGAGGGAGTAAGACAGAGGGAGAGAGCTAGAGGGAGTAAGACAGAGACAGAGGGAGCTAGAGGGAGTAAGACAGAGAGAGAGGGAACCAGAGGGAGCTAGAGGGAGTAAGACAGAGAGAGGGAGCTAGCGGGAGTAAGACAGTACCTAGCACCGTACATTTACGACAGAGGTGGTCCATGCGGTAAGTCGTGAGGGGGTGACACCATGAGTTACCCGCACCGGGTGACACCAACCCCAGTGACGCCACTGAGTCATTCTGTACGATAACCCGACTCTGCTCAGACATCATCATGCACGACACATGCTCTCCATCTCTCACACTGACGTATCCTTACTTGACTCTCTACCTCTGTATCTATGGGCTAAAACTGACGCTGATGTAGGACGAATGATGATCGACCCCGTGCGCATAACTGTCCGCCAAGATGCGATACTCCCAAAACTCCCGCAATATCGGATATCGCCCGAAGGTGAGAAGGCATTGGTGATGATAATCCAGTCCCTGGTAGAGGCAGGAGTGGTAGAGGAAGTAGTCAGCAATATTTGCAACAGCCCTATCCTACCCATTGTGAAGAAGCAGGGCGAAGGAGATGAGAGAGCGTACCGCTTCATCATCGACCTTCGGGAGGTCAACAAGGTAGTTGTACCTCAGTACCCTGTAGTCTCAGATATCGCCACCATTCTGACCCTGATTCCTTCCACAGCCACCACCTTCACTGTAATAGACCTCAAAAACGCTTTCTTCTCCATCCCCATCCACCCGGACAGCCGCTACCTTTTCGGCTTCACGTTAAAATCCCGCTCATATAGATTTTGTAGAGCTCCCCAAGGTTACACAGAAAGCCCCAGCATCTATAGCCAGGCCCTCAAGAGGCAGCTGGACGCCGTTCAGCTACCGGAGGGAGTGGTGTTGGTACAGTACGTCGATGACATCCTTTTGGCGGCCGACACCACTCCACTTGCGGTCACAGCCACCATCCAACTCATGCACTTCCTTGCGGAAAATGGCCACAAAGTCTCCAAGAAGAAGTTGCAATTCTGCCAACCCCAGGTCACCTACCTGGGCCACCTCTTGTCCAAAGACGGGAGAAAACTTACACCCGATCGAATACAGGCTATTCTAGACACCCCTGTCCCAAAGACCCAGAAACAAGTCCGCTCCCTGGTAGGCCTCACCTCCTTCTGCCGGCAGTGGTTGCCAAATTTCAGCCTTATTGTAAAGCCACTACTTTCCCTACTAGCCAAAGATGTCCCCTCCCCACTCCCTTGGTCCCCCGAATGCCAATCGTCCTTCAAAGAACTTCGAGATGCCCTTTGTTCTGCACCGGTCCTAGGAACCCCCGATTACACAAAGCCTTTCTCTCTCTACACTCACGAAAGGGAGGGGTGCGCTTTGTCCGTCCTGACTCAAACCATTGGCCCCAAGCAATGACCATGTGCCTATTTCTCTGCCACCCTTGACCCCGTAGCGAGAGCCTTGCCTGCCTGCCTCCGAGCCGTAGCTGCCGCTGCTGTCTCTATCCGACAAAGCGAGGGGATCGTACTCTCGAATTCCCTCACGGTATTAGTGCCCCATGCTGTTGACACCCTCCTAAACCAGACTAAGACGCAACACCTGACCAGCGCACGACGGACCGGGTACGAACTAACCCTGCTTGCACCCCACATTACGCTGAAAAGATGCACTACACTGAACCCAGCCACCTTGTTGCCCCTGCCTGAAAACGACCCGAACGTCCCCCCTGTACATGACTGTGTGACCCTCACAGACGAACAGACTAGGAGTAGAGTTGACCTCCGGGACACCGCCTTCACAGACCCTGACGGAGAGCTATGGGTAGACGGTTCTTGCATAAAACTCCCCGACGGCACCACCTCTGCTGCCTATGCAGTTACCACAGCCCAAACCGTAGTTGAAACTGCCCGCATCGCACAGCGATCCGCACAAGCGGCAGAACTGATTGCCCTCACACAAGCATGTATTATAGCGACAGGGACTACTGCAAACATTTACACGGACAGCCAGTACGCCTTCGGAGTGGTTCACCATTTTGGACTCTTATGGAGGGAAAGGGGATTCTTGACGTCCCACGGCACGCCCATCCTCCACGGAGACTTAGTCTCCGCCTTGATTGAAGCAGTTCTCCTTCCCAAACGATTAGCGGTAATCAAATGTCAGGCACACAAGAAGGTGACAGACTTAGTCGGACAGGGAAACGCACTGGCCGACATCACTGCCCGAACCACAGCTGAGAATAGGACAACAACACACATGTATGTGACCAGGTCGCAAGCAGAAAGATGGACTGACGCAAGGGAAACGATTAGGGACATCCAGATGGCCAGCTCACCACACGAATTGACTGAATGGGCACGGGTGGGATTGAAAGATGATGAAGGCTGCTGGCGGACAAAGGACACTAACAAATGGTTGCTGCCCAACTCATACCTGATCCCCATACTGACTATGGCTCACTCCCCTGCGCACATAGGATCTGCCCCCATGATCGAACTCATCTCCAAGGTCTGGCACAACGACAAAATCCCCGACTCAGCCAGACGCCTGGTCCAGCAATGCCTTATCTGTTTGCAACACAACCCTGGGAAAGGAACTGTGGTACCCCGGGGAGGGTTAGGGGTCCCCGACCATCCCTTTGAGATCCTCCAGATGGACTACATCCAACTAGAAAGATGCCAAAACCTGAAGTATGCATTAGTCATTGTGTGTGCCTTCAGCAAATGGGTAGAAGCCTATCCAACCCGTGATAACACTGCCATGACCACTGCCAAAGTACTACTGAAAGAATTTTTCCCTCGCTACGGCCTTTGTCGAATTCTATGGAGCGACAACGGCCCCCACTTCATAGCTGAAGTTATCCAACTAATCTTGAAAGGGCTGGGGGTAAAACAGAGGTTCCACGCCGTCTTTCACCCCCAATCTGCTGGCTTAGTTGAGCGACACAACGCCACACTGAAACTAAAACTGTCAAAGATAGTGGCCACCACAGGACTTAAATGGCCAGATGCCCTCCCACTGGCATTGCTATCGATGCGCTCCACTCCCACTA
Source organism: Lissotriton helveticus (assembly GCF_964261635.1). Lineage (NCBI taxonomy): Eukaryota > Metazoa > Chordata > Amphibia > Caudata > Salamandridae > Lissotriton > Lissotriton helveticus. Next base: position 311,049,754 of record NC_136061.1, read on the forward strand.
AGCACCATTTGACCCCCTACGAAGTTGTATTTGGGCGACCCATGAATCTCTGGACTGCCCCTAAACCGACTTCCATTCACGACGTCCCAGACGTCCTACTGTCCGATTACTTGTGCAAATTGACAAAAACATTGTCTGTCATTCATCAGCAGGTGCAGCAGGCCATCCCCGATGCTTCCAGGGGTCCGGGTCACGATATCCAACCGGGAGATTATGTGCTGATCCTGAATTTCCAACGGACGAAGAGTCTGGAACCCAGGTGGACGGGCCCCTGGCAAGTACTGATCACCACCCGAACGGCTCTTTGAGTGGAGGGGAAGCGACACTGGCTGCACGCACACCACTGTAAGAAGGTCTCCTCGACCCTGACCACGACAGAAAACGTCAGCACCCAAGAAGAACTGCTGGACAAAGACCGGCCATCATTGAACTGTTATCCTGATACCGAGGCACTCGAACTTGCAAAATTCTCTGACCCCACTGTGCCATCCAGGGAAGGGTATTTCCTGCGTCGAAAGGAGGGAGCTTCGGCTAAGTAGAACCACAGACTAAGTTGAATCTCCGAACGGTAGCCTAAACACAAGCAAGGGTTACCCGAAGAGAGGCTAAACGAAGTCATCGGTTCTGCCCACTACCGAGCACCTTGAAGATGATGGAAGCGCCAGATAAGAAGATGATGGAAGAGCCAGATAAGAAGACGACGGAAGCAACAGGAAATACCCGTTATCGAAACCCAAAGACTGACAGTATACACAAATCGAAGACAATTGCTCTTTTCATTGTCCTCCTCTTTTGCCTCCTCCTCATGACTTCCTTCTGGATCATGGAAGAGAGCGCACCCGCTCATCAGATATTGCTGACCACCGCACAGCCAACCACTATGAAAGAACATCACCTGATCTCCCTTTCGCCTCAGCTCCGAGAAAGGCGTAAGGAGTTCTGGAACAATTCCTTCGTGCAACTGTTGCACCAACACAACCTTGCCGCCAACGCCACAAACTGCTGGATCTGCGGGTTGCTCCCGCATGCCACTGGACACTCCATCCCTTTCATCCCTTCCCCTTTCTCAGTTCACGGTTCTTGCCTTGCCTGGTTGACCCTCTTGCAAGAGAGCTACAAGGACAACACCACTTCTGGTCAAACAGTGTCACACTTCTACCACGGGTTCTGGCTGAAGAAAACCGGAAGGACGTCTGCTCCCTTTTGTCCTTTGACCTCTGGCTCCTCCTTCCAGATGGACATCCCTGCCAAGGAGCGAGTCGAAATGCAGGTGTTCCATAATCCAGCCAGACCCACCTTCTCCTACTTACGGAAACAAACTGCTGCCACTCTGACGGTGGCTCTGTCTGTTATCAATGTCACGGGCCTCGTGTGCCTCGAAGGCTTGGGAACACAGCCGGTGGGTCACAGTTCCTGCCACATCACCAGAACATTGGACTCCATCGATCCCCCCTCCTTTGTTGCTTCTCCGAATATGTACTTTGTTTGTGGCACCAAAGCTTACACTTGGCTTCCAAAAAGTTGGGGGGGTACCTGCTACGTCGCCTTCATTCTCCCTCCAACGTACGTGGCCCCAGCCAACCATCACCGTCAGAAGCGCGCAAGAGACATTGAACAAGCCGACTCCACTGGAGCACAGTTCCTGGATGCAGTGAAGGGACTTGTTCCTCTGTGGGGCCCAATGGCAAACAGCCGCGCCATCCGACACCTGACCCAGGCAGTAGAAACGACCATGAACATTACGGCTGGCATCCTCACTAACAATACGGCCGAGCTTCAGGCAGTCCGCCTGGTGGCTCTTCAGAACCGCCTTGTTCTAGATGTAGTTCTAGCTGACCGAGGAGGAGCATGCCGCATCATTGGATCCAGCTGTTGCACCTACGTGCCAGATAACTCGCCCTCAGTCTACAAAGCAATCGAACACCTCCACAGACTTTCCTCAGAGGTTCACCAGGAACAGGAAGGATGGTCGCTTGGAAGCTGGTTTTGGGGCACTTTGAAGGACTGGGGATGGAGGTTATTCACATTTATATTGATACCGGTTATGATACTATGTGGGTGTTGCCTAGGTATTCAATGTTTGCCACCTCTGTGTTCGCTCATTGTTAACTGCATGTGCCCTAAGACTTCGGACTTCAAAACTGAACACATGAAGGCATTGTATGACCTCGAAATAAGAAATATAATGGGGATTGACGTAAATTAACAAGCTGGCTAGATATGTTGAAAAGGGAGGACTGTTAAAATCTAGATCGTGGCGTAAACATTATCGGCGCCATCTTGTCAGATCCATGCGTGCGCGTAAAGTGGCGTAAACATTATCGGCGCCATCTTGTCAGATCCATGCGTGCGCGTAAGCAGCAGCCATTTTGAATGCCATGATCTCCCTGCCCACGGTCGATAGCCAGCCCCCCCCCTCTCGCCCTCTCGCCTCTTAAACATCCCCCGCGCTCGGACAGCTCCCGATCTCTCCTGCCTGGGCCTAACGCACCTCCAGCGTGACCCTGCCTCTGAGCCACATCCCGTGCCGAAACCCCCACACTCTTTCATCTCATCCATAAAACGGGTCCTTTGATAACCTCTTCCTCCTTGCCCGATTGTCCGGCCCGACCCCAGGCCATCACTTAGCCCAACAGATGCGGTTTATTGTCCCTACAGTAGGACCTCGCCTCACATCAAAGGAGCGGGGATTAATCGATGCCCTCACACCCCTAGCGGAATATCCAGCTGCGCGATAGCCATCATGCTGAGATTGGGGTGGGGACTCCTACTGTAGATATGTGTGGGAACGGGCCTGAACCGGGGATTCCAAAGACGCCTTTTCCGTACTTCAAAGCATTACCAAGAATGTGTTGCATGTAATAAAGTAATAAACCAGTGTATAAGAGGCCAGGCCTCAGAGATGTCGAGAGAGCACCTCGAGAAGATACCCTGTTGTCTGATTTGACGTGTTCTGTTCCGTCGGAAATAAACTCCTGTTTCCTGCCTTCCAGTCTCCAGCGCCTGCCTCTTTATTTGATAATCGTGAGTTGGGTGAGAAGCGGCTAACGCCGGGCAAACCTAGAAAAGGGGTAAAACGACCTGACCCGCCTGAACCCTTTTTTTCATCACAAATATGATACTCTGTATTTTACAAAGAGTGATGAAAGATTTTACTAGTGTATGAAAAGGTGTATGTGATTGTCACGTGGATGATGTCATCAGTGATGTCATCAGTGATGTCATTTGAGATGTCATCAGTGATGTCACTGACCATGTCATGAATGATGTAATATGTGACATCATCAGCAGTGGATTGCGGGGGCGCGAAATATAGTTAGTCCAACTAACTATATAGGAGCAATTTCAATGGTTTTGTATGAGTGAAATGTCCAGCTAACTATAACACCCCTAAAACTTATAGTTTATTTAGTGAATTTCAAAGGTTTTTTAAATGCTAATTTCTAACTATATAAGGCCTTAAACCTATAGTTTTTTCAGTGAATTTGCAATGTTTTTTAAATGCTAATTCTATTAGCGGATAACGTTTAAATATATTATTATCCTATTGGGACTACCTGAGCAGCCCTAGGGGGTCAGGGTGTTTCTACCCTGCCCCCTTTTTGTGTTCTACATGTTTGTTTTTCTGCTTTCTTGTGCCTCAGTCTACTGAGACCCAAGATGGATGCCAATACTTCCTGGTTAGAAGTATTGACAGCCAATGAGCATACAGCTTGATCAGGAAGGCATGCTAATTGGCTGTCACTGTCTGTCAACACTAGAACAAGATGGATGCCAACACTTCCTGGTTAGAAGTGTTGACAGCCAATGACCATGAAGCTTTCTCGGGAAGGCATGCTTATTGGCTGCCACTGTCTTTCAACACTCCAAACCAGGAAGTGTTGGCAGCCATCTTGTGACTTGTTAGAACCAAGGCACAAGAAAGCAGGGAAACAAAGGTGTGAAACTCGCAAAGGGGCCAGAGTAGAAGCACCCTGACCCCCTAGGCCTGCTCACCCCGCGACTTTTTCAAGAATTTTTTATTTTTGCCTTGGGTGTCCTTGTGGGACCCCCTGAGCAGGCCTAGGGGGTCAGGATGCTTCTACCCTGCCCCCTTTTTGAGTTCTACACATTTGTTTTTCTGCTTTCCTGTACCTCACTCTACCGAGGCACAAGATGGCTGCCCACAATTTCTGTTTTAGAGTGTTGACAGACAGTGGCAGCCAAACAGCATGCAGCTCGTGCACGTAGGGGTACGCGCACGTACGCGTACCGTATGCGTACGTACGCGTATGGTACGCGTACGGTACGCGTATGGTACGCGTACGGTACGCGTACCGGTAAGCTTACGAGTAAGTTTAGGGTGAGCTCATGTAGATATATATGTGTTTTTGAAGTTACTTTTCATAAAAACCACTGGAGCAATTTTCACCAAACATAGCAAAGGCACATCTGCGTACCAGTCCCTACAATTTTGCCAAGTTTGGTGTAATTCCGTTCAGCGGTTCGGGCTGTAGACTTGTCAGACCGTCCTATGGAAATTAACATGGGGAAAACACGTTTTGGGACCCCCCTTTTTTCTCAGCCCCCACTTCACGAATCCCCCCGAAACTTTCAGGGAAGAAGCGCAGCGGAGCTGTCCAAAATTTTGGAAAATTACACACAAATTCCTCAACCGGCGCCAGAGTTATTCCCAATAGAATGTTGTGGATTTCCTATGGTGGCAAATCCTAACTATATATAACTACTGGCTATCGCCAGTAGGTAATATATATAATGTCGGGGGTGAAGGGGGTTTGAGAATAAATTGAATAAGACATCTTGATACCCAGGTGCTTGCCGTTTTTCGACCGGATTGGTCGATTTGTGCTGCAATATATATATATATATATATATTCACTGAAAAAACCATAGGTTATAGACCATATATAGTTAGGAATTAGCATTTACAAAACCTTGAAAATTCACTGAAAAAACCATAGGTTATAGACCATATATAGTTAGGAATTAGCATTTAAAAAACCTTATTTTACTCACACAAAACCATTGAAATTCCATATATAGTTAGTTGCACTAACTATATATCGCGCACCCGCAATCCACTGCTGATCATGTCACATATTACATCATTCATGACATGGTCAGTGACATCACTGATGACATCACTGATGACATCTCAAATGACATCACTGATGACATCACTGATGACAACATCCAGTGACTGTATTTTTCTGTAAAGTTAAAATATGTCTTGAGTGGATGTATAAGTGTCTGGATGAAGGATTTAGTAGGTGCATGACTGACTGTATGAGTGAGTGATTAAATGTGTCTCACTGAATGCATGGGTTAGTGACTAAACTGTCTTAATTTGTGCATCATTATGTCTGTTGTTCTGTAAACTGCTGCATGTGTTGATCATTAGCTATACGAGAGGCTATATGTGTTATTAATTGGTTGCCCAAGTATTTCTATGGGAGATTGAGTTTGTGTGGGGGTGGCTGGAAGGTGTGAGACTCTATGCATAGATGTGTGAGCAGTTTATTCACTAGGTGTATGAGTTCAAGAGTGCATGTGGAAACAGCTACATGGGCAGTTGACTGTGTGCATGAGTGTATTGATGAGTGAATGGATATCTCAATGCTACATGTCATAGTAAGTACATATGTAAAACACAGTACATGTGAGAGTTGGCATATATAAATAACTGTGCATGAGAGCCACTGAATGAGTGAGTGGTTGTATCGATCATTGTGAACTTGTATCAGGGATTGTATAAGAGAGTAAATATGTGTTAGTATATGTTTCAATAAGTAAGGTGTGTTTAACTGTATAGTTGAAGAAATGGAGGTGAGATTGTTTCTTTGCATGACTGACTGGGTGTGTGAGTAACTCCATGGATGAGTGGCAGTGTGTGAGTGTCTGTATACACTGAGTGTATCTAAGGTTATATTAGAGTCTGAAGAGGTTTATCGTATTAGCACAAGAATGATGTCAAATGAGATGTCATCAGTGATGTCATCAGTGATGTCATTTGAGATGTCATCAGTGATGTCATCAGTGATGTCACTGACCATGTCATGAATGATGTAATATGTGACATGATCAGCAGTGGATTGCGGGTGCGCGATATATAGTTAGTGCAACTAACTATATATGGAATTTCAATGGTTTTGTGTGAGTAAAATAAGGTTTTTTAAATGCTAATTCCTAACTATATATGGTCTATAACCTATGGTTTTTTCAGTGAATTTTCAAGGTTTTGTAAATGCTAATTCCTAACTATATATGGTCTATAACCTATGGTTTTTTCAGTGAATTTCAATGGTTTTTTAATAGCAAATATCATAAGCTGTCGAATGTCAAGTACGTGGTAAGTAAAAACATTTTCGTGTTTATGCACACTGATCTGCTTTGAATGCTGCCCCCCACCCCTCATTTCTATTAGGAGTACTCTCTCTTTGCAGATAGTGAAGGGTAGTTAACGCAGCCCTTTGCCCCCTTTGTAATCCGTCGTGCCTGCTTCTCTCTCCATTTGATTGATTGTTCTCTTTGGTTCATTCTCTATTTACAAACAAGCACAGAGTCGCAATACTCTGTTTAGTCTTTGCAGATAGCGAAAAATCGTGTAAAAAAACAAAAGGAATCGAGCAAAATCAGTAGGCCACTAATGGGATCTCTTTTTGACCTCGCTAAAATAGAAACATTAGGAACAACCTGTTGAAAATAGCAATGCGTATGTACATAAGCGGCGTTCATTTGTGTTCACAGTACCCCTTGTTGATTGTTTCAATCGAGCATTGAATTGTTCGAAGTTAATTCTCTTAAGGATCTTCTCTACCTGCAAACGAGGAAGAATAGGAATATTCTCTCTCCCTTTGCAGATAGTGAAGGGTAGGTATCGCAAGCCTTTAACACGTCGTACCTATTTCATTCCTCATTGATTGATTGATTGTCCGAACATTGACTGTTTGGGAATTAGTTCTTTTTGGAGGTATTCCCTGTTTGCAAATAAATGTAGGAAAATCTTTGCAAGTAGTGAAAGGGTACGTAATGCGGACCTTTCTCCCCCGTTGTAATCTGTCATGCCTATCTACTCCCCACTGATTGATGCACCTTTTTCACCCGGACCATTTACTAGAGATACGTCATCTGGCCCGACCAGAGAGCACCCCTAGTGAAAAGGACATATGCAATAATAACGAAGTGATCACTGTATCCTGTTAACAGAAACTTTACCATGAAACAACCTGGAAAGAAAAAAATAGGAAAACGAAAATCAGTAGGCCACTGATGAACATGAACTTTTATTAAACAACGAACAAAGAAACGATAACATAACGTAATGATAAAACCTATTAATGTCCTAGAAACAAGAAAACGTTAAAATATGCCAGTGGTGAGAGACCAGAAAAACAGTAAGAGAAACCAAATCACCCCTCGCTGTCCCACCGCCTGCCACGCCAAAAAAATCGATAGACTAGGGAAAATGCAAGTCAGTAGAACATCCGCCCCCACTCTGGAAACTTCCAAGGTGGGGCAGGGTTCCGGCTACGCCCAGCCGGGAGCAGCCCATATAAGGCAGGTCCTGCTGCCACGCCTCGGCCAGGAGATCCTAACGTAGGGTGTAGCCGGAGGAGAGGCCGAGGCCAGCGGGACCCGGCCAGGGGATTGCCTTTACAACGCTGAACAGTTGCAGGGGGGGGGGAATGTCTCCTCGACCCTCCCCTCTCTCTCCCAGTCCGGCCGCGGTGGCCCTTGAGAGTTGCAGGAAGTCCCGCCACATGCTCTTCAGGTCCGGCCACCAACGGTCGGGGGGCCGAGGCCGACGGGATCCGGCTGCAGCCGATAAACCAAGAAACCCGTTCATGGGGCCAGAGCCAGGGGCGTCCGGCCGACATCCACCGGAAGCCCGGCCCGAAGACGGACGGGACACTTCTTTCTTTTATAATGGCTGCGACAACACTGGGGGGGGGATGTCTTGCACATGCCTCCGACCCCCCCCCCCCTCGTCCTCATCGCCTGGTCCGGCCATAACAAATCTCAAGCGAGACGCCGTGGGGTGCACTGGGAGGGAGAGACGGTGCGAACAGGCCTCTCCTGCCTCCCCAGGTGGAGGCTTCCCAGCTGCACCCTCAGCGCTCCAGGCGCCCGGAAAAGGGTTCTTCCACTGTGGCCATGCTGCAACGTCTCGCCCGGCAGGGTGGAGCCCGTCCGCTCATGTGACCCCGCGATCGCCGGTAGCTGCCGAACTCTCAAAATGGCGGTCGACCTGGCAAGAGCGGGCCCAGCATAAAGAAATGGCCCGGTCACTGGTTGACTCCACCACCGTAGTCCTCCACGACCTTGAAAATTCTAGAGGAGCCGCGGGAGTCTCCGACCCCCGATGGGGAATGACTGCCATGATCGCCCGTGGAGTGACGAAACTGTATCCGCGGGACGTCGGCGCTCCCATGCTGGCGCCAGCCTCACTTTGAATTACTAGAATCCTGCACACCTCACTTCCGGTGAAAGCACAGTGTGACCCGGTAGGAAAAATTATTGCACCCCCTCCCCTTTTTGACTGATAGTTCAAACCACCGATCCTTTCCTTTGCCCTTTTAACGGAACTTTGGACTGCCTCCCCCTCTTTTACATTTTCTAGAGAAAACAAAACATTAACCACTACATTAGCATAGCAGTTGACACCAGAACTGTTTTCAAATTGAAAACCAACAACATCTTCAACAGAATCCTTTTTGTTTCTGCTGTGACCCTGCTACAGCACAGGCATTGTCCCCAGCAGTAATTCTGCAATGCCGGTAAGAATAGCTGTGGTGCCTACTGGACTCACTCACCCCCGCGGCGCCCCACGCCGTTTTTTGCTGGGCGGCAACTTACTAGACATCACTTTCGTGCCATCTAGATTTCAGCGCGTTCTGCTGCCTTGGAACTATTCGCACAACAGACCGCTACTGACAAGAATATTTCATTATTGGTGCTGTCAATTTCAATAAATCTATTGGATAATTCAAAAGAAATTGCCACGGTCTCTTCGTTGTTTAAATGTTTTTACTGTTTTTGTTTTCTTGTATATATTTATATGTTATTAAAGTTTTATATTCCTACTACTTTGTTGGAGTGCTATATATTTTTAATGTGACACATAATTGTAAAAACTTTGATGTACAAAGAGTCATTCCTGGAATCTTCCGCTTCAGGCTCGGTCCCCTCCCCAATCACAATACAGGATGGTTTTCAGATAGTAGGAACACGTGTGGTGTGACGGATCTCATCGGGTGTGGGCCTTGATCTACTATAACTCCTTTGAAGAGGGGTGATTCTTTACAGCTGGGGCCATAAACTACATCTGCAGGGCTAGCTGATAGCCTGGACAATCGGACACAGAGAAAGAGGAGTGTCAGAGGGTGCGGTAGTGAATAGGGCGAAAGGGAGGTGTCGGGCGGGCACAGAGTGTGATTCTCAGGGAAGAGCAGCGCAGATGGGGGGAGGTTTATTGCCCATGCATAAGACAGAGAGCGGTGGTGACCAGTGCCTAGGGAAGATGCTTGCGTGGGTGAGGAGCCATGCTACGAATCGACAGCGTGCAGAGAGTGGGTCTGGTCAAGACATCTAAAATGGCTGCCGTGCACGACAAAAGTGTGGCATTTCAAAAAAGGCAAGATGGCGCAGACAATGTTTTTCAACACTTCCTCATTTCCTTCGAATCGAACGTTAACAGACGTTGGGGCATATTACCAAAGTTAAGCGATATTTATCGCTAACGATGCTTACCAACCAATTTTTTACCACTAAGCATCGTCAGAAATTATCGAAGATAAACCTTGCTATTATCAAGGTTTATCGCAAATGCGATAATAAACGGCCGCAATGCATGAATATCGCTAAAAACTCCGCGATATTCATGCATTACCGAGCTAATGCTCTTAGCCATGTTATCCACCTCCCATTGGATAACATGGCTAAGAACTGCTCAGGGCAGGTGTTACTTTTTGGAGATATTCGCGCTTAGCGCGAATATCTCCAAAAGTTGGTAATAGGAGATAGATATCTTGCATGTTGTAATGCAAGTTATTGTGGTATATGGAACTCATACCATAATCTCTCAGGAAAGCAGAAACTGATCCTTTTGGGACCGCCTAAAAAGGCCTAGGGGGTGAGGAGTACTCTACTTTGCCCCCTTTTCACGTTCCGAACTATTTTATTTTACTCTCTTCTGTAATTACACAAAATAACAGCGATAAGATGCATCGGAGACACACAGTGAGAGAAAGGAGGCCGGAGATGAAGAAGAGATGTCAAATACACATTGGAGATAATATAGTGGCAGAAGGCAAGTAAATATGAGTAAACTTACCATGTAACATAAAAATGTTGCACTCTATACTATAAGTCTCATTTTATACTACAATCACTTCGCTACAACCTCATAAATTAAAAATAAAAATGAATAATGTCTCAAACAATTTTTGATTTCTAAATATAAATTTATTCTTCAGAATTTTCTAAATTTGAAAGAACTAGTAACATGTCCTCATCAGCAATGTCCTCATTAAAAGTCTCCAATGATGATTCTTGTAACTCTATGGTCTCCAAACACTCGATAAATTCGCCATCAAGAGATTGATCAAAAAAATCATTCAAGTCATCTCCTCCTTGTGACAATATTTCATTATTGGTGCTGTCAATTTCAATCAATGTAGTGGAATCATTCAAGTCATCTTCTCGTGACAATATTTCATTATTGGTGCTCTCAATTTCAATCAATGTAGTGGAATCATTCAAGTCATCTCCTCCTTGTGACAATATTTCATTATTGGTGCTGTCCATTTCAATCAATCTAATGGAATCATACAAGTCATCTCCTCCTTGTGACAATATTTCATTATTGGTGCTCTCAATTTCAATCAATGTAGTGGAATCATTCAAGTCATCTCCTTGTGACAATATTTCATTCTTGGTGCTGTCCATTTCAATCAATCTAATGGAATCATACAAGTCATGTCCTCCTTGTGACAATATTTCATTATTGGTGCTCTCAATTTCAATCAATGTAGTGGACAATTCAAAAGAAATTGCCACGGTCTCTTCATTGTGAGCCATTTTATTTTGAAATTGCTTGCTGTAAATTGCAGAAAAAAATAATCACTTTCATTTATCGTTTTTAGTAATACATAATATAAAACTAACTTCATCAAGTATTTAGTATAACAGAAGGACTGCAAATAAATAACAGAAAACATTTTTCAAATTATCTTCAAGTGTACAACATAGTTCCCCTTACAAATTAACAACTCACCTTTTTAAAAGTAGCAGAAGTGTTAGTACTGTGTAAATCAAACACCAGAAATTCACCACCAAAAATTCCTCACAAATATACCTCAGACAGTAGTATCACAAAATGGCTGTGGTTTCCTCTCATTTGACATATATACATAACCAATTAACTTTCATCACACACAAATACAAAACCAAAGTAACATTTTAATTGGTTCTAAATTTCAACACTTTCAAATGTGTTTTCCCCATGCAATTTTCCATAGGACATTTACATACGTCTACAGCCTGAATGGCTGAACGGAATTACACCAAACTTGACAAAATGGTACATCAAACCTAAGAGGTCAGGAAGGATCTACTATGCCCCCTTATGGTCATTTCCCCCTTCGCTTTGGCCTCCTCTTGTCTCTCAATCCTACCGAGAGACAAGATGGCGGCCGCTACGGACTGTTTGGAATGTTGACAGACGCCGGAGAACCAATCAGCTTCGCAAAGCTCCGTAACGCGAAAAGTACGCGAAGCGGAGCGCTGTTACAGATATATATCTTTTTTTGAACGTTAATTTCTCAAAATCCGCTGGAGCACATATATTGAGACCTAGCAAAGGCACATCGGGCTACCAGTCCCTAATATTTTGCCAAGTTTCGTGCAAATCCATTCAGCCGTTCGATTATTATTATTTTTTTTTTTTTTTGCCCCGCGGAGCCCTTTTAAAACCTCCACATCAAACGTAGGGGGTCAGCGAGGATCTACTATTCCCCCTTATGGTCATTTGCCCCTTCGCTTTGGCCTCCTCTTGTCTCTCGATCCTACCGAGAGACAAGATGGCGGCCGCTACGGACTGTTTGGAATGTTGACAGACGCCGGAGAACCAATCAGCTTCGCTTCACAAAGCTCCGTTGCGCGAAAAGTCCGCGAACCAGAGCGCTGCCCGGTCCGCTGTTACAGATATATATCTTTTTTCAAACGTTAATTTTTCAAAATCCACTGTAGCACATATATTGAGACCTACAAAAGGCACATCGGGCTACCAGTCCCTACAATTTTGCCAAGTTTCATGCAAATCCATTCAGCCGTTCGGGCTAAAAGTGAGGCCAACCGCCCTATGGAAAACTCAATGTTAAAAACACGTTTTGGGACCCCCCTTTTTTCTCAGCCCCCCCTTGACGAACACCCCCCAAATTTTCAAGGGCTGCTCAGAAACAAAATGTTCCATTTTCCTGAAAATTTCAGCCAATTCCGTCCACAAACGCCAAAGTTATTAGACATAGAATTTTCAAAAATCCCATAGAGAAAAAATCCTAACTATATATACCTACTGGCGACCGCCAGTAGGTAATATATATATATATATATTCACTGAAAAAACCATAGGTTATAGACCATATATAGTTAGGAATTAGCATTTACAAAACCTTGAAAATTCACTGAAAAAACCATAGGTTATAGACCATATATAGTTAGGAATTAGCATTTAAAAAACCTTATTTTACTCACACAAAACCATTGAAATTCCATATATAGTTAGTTGCACTAACTATATATGGCGCACCCGCAATCCACTGCTGATCATGTCACATATTACATCATTCATGACATGGTCAGTGACATCACTGATGACATCACTGATGACATCTCAAATGACATCACTGATGACATCACTGATGACAACATCCAGTGACTGTATTTTTCTGTAAAGTTAAAATATGTCTTGAGTGGATGTATAAGTGTCTGGATGAAGGATTTAGTAGGTGCATGACTGACTGTATGAGTGAGTGATTAAATGTGTCTCACTGAATGCATGGGTTAGTGACTAAACTGTCTTAATTTGTGCATCATTATGTCTGTTGTTCTGTAAACTGCTGCATGTGTTGATCATTAGCTATACGAGAGGCTATATGTGTTATTAATTGGTTGCCCAAGTATTTCTATGGGAGATTGAGTTTGTGTGGGGGTGGCTGGAAGGTGTGAGACTCTATGCATAGATGTGTGAGCAGTTTATTCACTAGGTGTATGAGTTCAAGAGTGCATGTGGAAACAGCTACATGGGCAGTTGACTGTGTGCATGAGTGTATTGATGAGTGAATGGATATCTCAATGCTACATGTCATAGTAAGTACATATGTAAAACACAGTACATGTGAGAGTTGGCATATATAAATAACTGTGCATGAGAGCCACTGAATGAGTGAGTGGTTGTATCGATCATTGTGAACTTGTATCAGGGATTGTATAAGAGAGTAAATATGTGTTAGTATATGTTTCAATAAGTAAGGTGTGTTTAACTGTATAGTTGAAGAAATGGAGGTGAGATTGTTTCTTTGCATGACTGACTGGGTGTGTGAGTAACTCCATGGATGAGTGGCAGTGTGTGAGTGTCTGTATACACTGAGTGTATCTAAGGTTATATTAGAGTCTGAAGAGGTTTATCGTATTAGCACAAGAATGATGTCAAATGAGATGTCATCAGTGATGTCATCAGTGATGTCATTTGAGATGTCATCAGTGATGTCATCAGTGATGTCACTGACCATGTCATGAATGATGTAATATGTGACATGATCAGCAGTGGATTGCGGGTGCGCCATATATAGTTAGTGCAACTAACTATATATGGAATTTCAATGGTTTTGTGTGAGTAAAATAAGGTTTTTTAAATGCTAATTCCTAACTATATATGGTCTATAACCTATGGTTTTTTCAGTGAATTTTCAAGGTTTTGTAAATGCTAATTCCTAACTATATATGGTCTATAACCTATGGTTTTTTCAGTGAATTTCAATGGTTTTTTAATAGCAAATATCATAAGCTGTCGAATGTCAAGTACGTGGTAAGTAAAAACATTTTCGTGTTTATGCACACTGATCTGCTTTGAATGCTGCCCCCCACCCCTCATTTCTATTAGGAGTACTCTCTCTTTGCAGATAGTGAAGGGTAGTTAACGCAGCCCTTTGCCCCCTTTGTAATCCGTCGTGCCTGCTTCTCTCTCCATTTGATTGATTGTTCTCTTTGGTTCATTCTCTATTTACAAACAAGCACAGAGTCGCAATACTCTGTTTAGTCTTTGCAGATAGCGAAAAATCGTGTAAAAAAACAAAAGGAATCGAGCAAAATCAGTAGGCCACTAATGGGATCTCTTTTTGACCTCGCTAAAATAGAAACATTAGGAACAACCTGTTGAAAATAGCAATGCGTATGTACATAAGCGGCGTTCATTTGTGTTCACAGTACCCCTTGTTGATTGTTTCAATCGAGCATTGAATTGTTCGATGTTAATTCTCTTAAGGATCTTCTCTACCTGCAAACGAGGAAGAATAGGAATATTCTCTCTCCCTTTGCAGATAGTGAAGGGTAGGTAACGCAAGCCTTTAACACGTCGTACCTATTTCATTCCTCATTGATTGATTGATTGTCCGAACATTGACTGTTTGGGAATTAGTTCTTTTTGGAGGTATTCCCTGTTTGCAAATAAACGTAGGAAAATCTTTGCAAGTAGTGAAAGGGTACGTAATGCGGACCTTTCTCCCCCGTTGTAATCTGTCATGCCTATCTACTCCCCACTGATTGATGCACCTGTTTCACCCGGACCATTTACTAGACATACGTCATCTGGCCCGACCAGAGAGCACCCCTAGTGAAAAGGACATATGCAATAATAACGAAGTGATCACTGTATCCTGTTAACAGAAACTTTAGCATGAAACAACCTGGAAAGAAAAGAATAGGAAAACGAAAATCAGTAGGCCACTGATGAACATGAACTTTTATTAAACAACGAACAAAGAAACGATAACATAACGTAATGATAAAACCTATTAATGTCCTAGAAACAAGAAAACGTTAAAATATGCCAGTGGTGAGAGACCAGAAAAACAGTAAGAGAAACCAAATCACCCCTCGCTGTCCCACCGCCTGCCACGCCAAAAAAATCGATAGACTAGGGAAAATGCAAGTCAGTAGAACATCCGCCCCCACTCTGGAAACTTCCAAGGTGGGGCAGGGTTCCGGCTACGCCCAGCCGGGAGCAGCCCATATAAGGCAGGTCCTGCTGCCACGCCTCGGCCAGGAGATCCTAACGTAGGGTGTAGCCGGAGGAGAGGCCGAGACCAACGGGACCCGGCCAGGGGATTGCCTTTACAACGCTGAACAGTTGCAGGGGGGGGGAATGTCTCCTCGACCCTCCCCTCTCTCTCCCAGTCCGGCCGCGGTGGCCCTTGAGAGTTGCAGGTAGTCCCGCCACATGCTCTTCCGGTCCGGCCACCAACGGTCGGGGGGCCGAGGCCGACGGAATCCGGCTGCAGCCGATAAACCAAGAAACCCGTTCATGGGGCCAGAGCCAGGGGCGTCCGGCCGACATCTACCGGAAGCCCGGCCCGAAGACGGACGGGACACTTCTTCTTTCTTGTATAATTGCTGCAACAACCCTGGGGGGGGATGTCTTGCACATGCCTCCGACCCCCCCCCCTCGTCCTCATCGCCTGGTCTGGCCATAACAAATCTCAAGCGAGACGCCGTGGGGTGCACTGGGAGGGAGAGACGGTGCGAACAGGCCTCTCCCGCCTCCCCAGGTGGAGGCTTCCCAGCTGCACCCTCAGCGGTCCAGGCGCCCGGAAAAGAGTTCTTCCACTGTGGCCATGCTGCAACGTCTCGCCCGGCAGGGTGGAGCCCGTCCGCTCATTTGACCCCGCGATCGCCAGTAGCTACCGAACTCTCAAAATGGCGGTCGACCTGGCAAGAGCGGGCCCAGCATAAAGAAATGGCCCGGTCACTGGTTGACTCCACCACCGTAGTCCTCCACGACCTTGAAGATTCTAGAGGAGCCGCGGGAGTCTCCGACCCCCGATGGGGAATGACTGCCATGATCACCCGTGGAGTGACGAAACTGTATCCGCGGGACGTCGGCGCCAGCCTCACTTTGAATTACTAGAATCCTGCAGACCTCACTTCCGGTGAAAGCACAGTGTGACCCGGTAGGAAAAATTGTTGCACCCCCTCCCCTTTTTGACTGATAGTTCAAACCACCGATCCTTTCCTTTGCCCTTTTAACGGAACTTTGGACTGCCTCCCCCTCTTTTACATTTTCTAGAGAAAACAAAACATTAACCACTACATTAGCATAGCAGTTGACACCAGAACTGTTTTCAAATTGAAAACCAACAACATCTTCAACAGAATCCTTTTTGTTTCTGCTGTGACCCTGCTCCAGCACAGGCATTGTCCCCAGCAGTAATTCTGCAATGCCGGTAAGAATAGCTGTGGTGCCTACTGGACTCACTCACCCCCGCGGCGCCCCACGCCGTTATTTGCTGGGCGGCAACTTGCTAGACATCACCTTCGTGACATCCAGATTTCAGCGCGTTCTGCTGCCTTGGAACTATTCGCACAACAGACCGCTACTGACAAGAATATTTCATTATTGGTGCTGTCAATTTCAATAAATCTATTCGATAATTCAAAAGAAATTGCCACGGTCTCTTCGTTGTTTAAATGTTTTTACTGTTTTTGTTTTGTTGTATATATTTATATGTTATTAAAGTTTTATATTCCTACTACTTTGTTGGAGTGCTATATATTTTTTATGTGACACATAATTGTAAAAACTTTGATGTACAAAGAGTCATTCCTGGAATCTTCCGCTTCAGGCTCGGTCCCCTCCCCAATCACAATACAGGATAGTTTTCAGATAGTAGGAACACGTGTGGTGTGACGGATCTCATCGGGTGTGGGCCTTGATCTACTATAACTCCTTTGAAGAGGGGTGATTCTTTACAGCTGGGGCCATAAACTACATCTGCAGGGCTAGCTGATAGCCTGGACAATCGGACACAGAGGAAGAGGAGTGTCACAGGGTGCGGTAGTGAATAGGGCGAAAGGGAGGTGTCGGGCGGGCACAGTGTGATTCTCAGGGAAGAGCAGCGCAGATGGGGGGAGGTTTATTGCCCATGCATAAGACAGAGAGCGGGGGTGACCAGTGCCTGGGGAAGATGCTTGCGAGGGTGAGGAGCCATGCTACGAATCGACAGCGTGCAGAGAGTGGGTCTGGTCAAGACATCTAAAATGGCTGCCGTGCACGACAAAAGTGTGGCATTTCAAAAAAGGCAAGATGGCGCAGACAATGTTTTTCAACACTTCCTCATTTCCTTCGAATCGAACGTTAACAGACGTTGGGGCATATTACCAAAGTTAAGCGATATTTATCGCTAACGATGCTTACCAACCAATTTTTTACCACTAAGCATCGTCAGAAATTATCGAAGATAAACCTTACTATTATCAAGGTTTATCGCAAATGCGATAATAAACGGCCGCAATGCATGAATATCGCTAAAAACTCAGCGATATTCATGCATTACCGAGCTAATACTCTTAGCCATGTTATCCACCTCCCATTGGATAACATGGCTAAGAACTGCTCAGGGCAGGTGTTACTTTTTGGAGATATTCGCGCTTAGCGCGAATATCTCCAAAAGTTGGTAATAGGAGATAGATATCTTGCATGTTGTAATGCAAGTTATTGTGGTATATGGAACTCATACCATAATCTCTCAGGAAAGCAGAAACTGATCCTTTTGGGACCGCCTAAAAAGGCCTAGGGGGTGAGGAGTACTCTACTTTGCCCCCTTTTCACGTTCCGAACTATTTTATTTTACTCTCTTCTGTAATTACACAAAATACCAGCGATAAGATGCATCGGAGACACACAGTGAGAGAAAGGAGGCCGGAGATGAAGAAGACATGTCAAATACACATTGGAGATAATATAGTGGCAGAAGGGAAGTAAATATGAGTAAACTTACCATGTAACATAAAAATGTTGCACTCTATACTATAAGTCTCATTTTATACTACAATCACTTCGCTACAACCTCATAAATTAAAAATAAAAATAAATAATGTCTCAAACAATTTTTGATTTCTAAATATAAATTTATTCTTCAGAATTTTCTAAATTTGAAACAACTAGTAACATGTCCTCATCAGTAATTTCCTCTTCAATCATCTCATCTGGAATCTCCTCATTAAAAGTCTGCAATGATGATTCTTGTAACTCTATGGTCTCCAAACACTCGATAAATTCGCCATCAAGAGATTGATCAAAAAAATCATTCAAGTCATCTCCTCCTTCTGACAATATTTCATTATTGGTGCTGTCCATTTCAATCAATGTAGTGGAATCATTCAAGTCATCTCCTCGTGACAATATTTCATTATTGGTGCTCTCAATTTCAATCAATGTAGTGGAATCATTCAAGTCATCTCCTCCTTGTGACAATATTTCATTATTGGTGCTGTCCATTTCAATCAATCTAATGGAATCATACAAGCCATCTCCTCCTTGTGACAATATTTCATTATTGGTGCTCTCAATTTCAATCAATGTAGTGGAATCATTCAAGTCATCTCCTTGTGACAATATTTCATTCTTGGTGCTGTCCATTTCAATCAATCTAATGGAATCATACAAGTCATGTCCTCCTTGTGACAATATTTCATTATTGGTGCTCTCAATTTCAATCAATGTAGTGGACAATTCAAAAGAAATTGCCACGGTCTCTTCATTGTGAGCCATTTTATTTTGAAATTGCTTGCTGTAAATTGCAGAAAAAAATAATCACTTTCATTTATCGTTTTTAGTAATACATAATATAAAACTAACTTCATCAAGTATTTAGTATAACAGAAGGACTGCAAATAAATAACAGAAAACATTTTTCAAATTATCTTCAAGTGTACAACATAGTTCCCCTTACAAATTAACAACTCACCTTTTTAAAAGTAGCAGAAGTGTTAGTACTGTGTAAATCAAACACCAGAAATTCACCACCAAAAATTCCTCACAAATGTACCTCAGACAGTAGTATCACAAAATGGCTGTGGTTTCCTCTCATTTGACATATATACATAACCAATTAACTTTCATCACACACAAATACAAAACCAAAGTAACATTTTAATTGGTTCTAAATTTCAACACTTTCAAATGTGTTTTCCCCATGCAATTTTCCATAGGACATTTACATACGTCTACAGCCTGAATGGCTGAACGGAATTACACCAAACTTGGCAAAATGGTACATCAAACCTAAGAGGTCAGGAAGGATCTACTATGCCCCCTTATGGTCATTTCCCCCTTCGCTTTGGCCTCCTCTTGTCTCTCAATCCTACCGAGAGACAAGATGGCGGCCGCTACGGACTGTTTGGAATGTTGACAGACGCCGGAGAACCAATCAGCTTCGCAAAGCTCCGTAACGCGAAAAGTACGCGAAGCGGAGCGCTGTTACAGATATATATCTTTTTTTGAACGTTAATTTCTCAAAATCCACTGGAGCACATATATTGAGACCTAGCAAAGGCACATCGGGCTACCAGTCCCTAATATTTTACCAAGTTTCGTGCAAATCCATTCAGCCGTTCGATTATTATTATTATTATTTTTTTTTGCCCCGCGGGGCCCTTTTAAAACCTCCACATCAAACCTAGGGGGTCAGCGAGGATCTACTATTCCCCCTTATGGTCATTTGCCCCTTCGCTTTCGCCTCCTCTTGTCTCTCGATCCTACCGAGAGACAAGATGGCGGCCGCTACGGACTGTTTGGAATGTTGACAGACGCCGGAGAACCAATCAGCTTCGCTTCGCAAAGCTCCGTTGCGCGAAAAGTCCGCGAACCAGAGCGCTAACCGGTCCGCTGTTACAGATATATATCTTTTTTTAAACGTTAATTTCTCAAAATCCACTGGAGCACATATATTGAGACCTACAAAAGGCACATCGGGCTACCAGTCCCTACAATTTTGCCAAGTTTCGTGCAAATCCATTCAGCCGTTCGGGCTAAAAGTGAGGCCAACCGCCCTATGGAAAACTCAATGTTAAAAACACGTTTTGGGACCCCCCTTTTTTCTCGGCCCCCACTGGACGAACCCCCCCCAAATTTTCAAGGGCTGCTCAGAAACAAAATGTGCCATTTTCCTGAAAATTTCAGCCGATTCCGTCCACAAACGCCAAAGTTATTAGACATAGAATTTTCAAAAAACCCATAGAGAAAAAATCCTAACTATATATACCTACTGGCGACCGCCAGTAGGTAATATATATATATATATATATATATATATAGCATGTACATCTTCCTCGAGGCAGGGATCGCCTACTGCCACAGCACATGAAGAGGTCGGAGAGGAGCGCAGACGAAGGCCCACACGCCGAAATGCATTCGCTCAAGACTGTTTCACAATAAAGTGCTCTTTTGAATCCTCTGCATGGGTTACTGCTCTTTTTTCGTGAAGGAGGTTTACCAGGATATTTTTTGCGACTGCCAGAGCGCATTTCAGAAACCCCGCAGCACAAGAGGTCACGACGATCTGGCATGCTCATCTGAGCCTTGTTCCCCGATTGCACCACAGTCACGTCGAGAACCCGCCAGGACGCTTGGATTGACAGCGGTTTGGAGGTATTCTAAACCTCCGATTTGGGTGACCGGGATTCCTGAGCCAACCCCCGCCATATTTTCCAGGCTGAGAGGCTGCTGCGTCATTA
The DNA here is from genome assembly GCF_964261635.1 of Lissotriton helveticus. NCBI lineage: Eukaryota > Metazoa > Chordata > Amphibia > Caudata > Salamandridae > Lissotriton > Lissotriton helveticus. The sequence goes on from NC_136061.1 coordinate 311,070,544, forward strand.
TGTGGAGGACTCGAGGGGGCACTGTACTGTGAAATCGCCTTACCTCCCAACCTGTTCCAGCTGTGCCTGCTCTCGACCGCTACTCTGGCATTTTTCCCCCGCTGAGTATTTCCTTACCTGGCATGCACCACACAGCGGCATGCTGGGATTTGCGCTCCGTTTCTACAGGACCACACAGGTGCGCTCTATAACTGCAGGGGGCGGAGCAAAGCATGTACATCTTCCTCGAGGCAGGGATCGCCTACTGCCACAGCACATGAAGAGGTCGGAGAGGAGCGCAGACGAAGGCCCACACGCCGAAATGCATTCGCTCAAGACTGTTTCACAATAAAGTGCTCTTTTGAATCCTCTGCATGGGTTACTGCTCTTTTTTCGTAAAGGAGGTTTACCAGGATATATATATATATATATATACATACATATTACCTACTGGCAGTCGCCAGTAGGTATATATAGTTAGGATTTTTTCCCTATGGGATTTTTGAAAATTCTATGTCTAATAACTTTGGCGTTTGTGGACGGAATTGGCTGAAATTTTCTGGAAAATGGAACATTTTGTTTCTGAGCAGCCCTTGGAAATTTGGGGGGGGTTCGTCAAGGGGGGGCCGAGAAAAAAGGGGGGTCCCAAAACGTGTTTTTAACATTGAGTTTTCCATAGGGCGGTTGGCCTCACTTTTAGCCCGAACGGCTGAATGGATTTGCATGAAACTTGGCAAAATTGTAGGGACTGGTAGCCCGATGTGCCTTTTCTAGGTCTCAATATATGTGCTCCAGTGGATTTTGAGAAATTAACGTTTAAAAAAAGATATATATCTGTAAGCGCGCTCTGGGCAGCGCTCCGGTCCGCGGACCTTAAGCGTACCGGAACTTCGCGTAGCTAAGCTGATTGGCTCTCCGGTGTCTGTCAACATTCTAAACAGTCCGGAGCGGCCGCCATCTTGTCTCTCGGTAGGATTGAGAGACAAGAGGAGGCCAAAACAAAGGGGGAAATAACCATAAGGGGGCATACTAGATCCTCCCTGACCCCCTAGGTTTAATGTGGAGGTTTTAAAAGGGCCCCGCGGGGCAAAAAAAACAAAAAAAAATTTTTGTTTTTTTTGCGTGGGGAGCGCCCGGTCCGCGAACCGGGAAGCGTTCTGGCAGCGTACTGCAATGAAAAATGAATGATAGACTTTTCAAATGCTGTATGTTAATTGATTGTTGGTTTTGTTGATTATTTTTTATTTTCTTTATTTTTTAAGCATTTTTTTTTATTGTGATTGTGTTTCATAATTTATTAAACTTTCTAACATTTCATTGTCAGAAATTTCATAATTATCATTGAATATACATTGTAGTCTCTATGTTACGCGCTGCGGGACGCGCCCCGGATCGCTTCCGGGGAGCTGCGCTTCGCGCCTCGGTTCGCGCTCTGGAGCACTTCCGGGTGCGCTAACGCGGCGCGTCATAAGACGCATTACGCGGCAACGCGATACGTCGCGCTTTCGCGACGCGCCCCGGATCGCTTCCGGGGAGCTGCGCTTCGCGTCTCGGTTCGCGTACCGGAGCACTTCCGGGTGCGCTAACGCGGCACGTCATAAGACGCATTACGCGACAACGTGATACGTCGCGCTTCCGCGTCGCGTCACGATGTTGATTTCTAACGCGGCAGTTGCGCAAACGGAACGTTTACCGGTTCGCGGACCGGGTCGCGGCACCAAATTGAGCTAACGGGAAGCTTCCCGGTTCGCGAACCGGGAGCGAACAAAAAAAAATAATAATAAAAAAAATTATTAATAAACATATAAAATATCTTTTTTGATTTAAAGAAGAATACATTTTACAGCTATAGATATTAGCTTTTAAAAAACCAATGAAATTCACTGAAAAAACCATAGGTTATAGACCATATATAGTTAGGAATTAGCATTTACAAAACCTTGAGAATTCACTGAAAAAACCATAGGTTATAGACCATATATAGTTAGGAATTAGCATTTAAAAAACCTTTTTTTACTCACACAAAACCATTGAAATTCCATATATAGTTAGTTGCACTAACTATATATCGCGCACCCGCAATCCACTGCTGATCATGTCACATATTACATCATTCATGACATGGTCAGTGACATCACTAATGACATCACTGATGACATCTCAAATGACATCACTGATGACATCACTGATGACATCTCAAATGACATCACTGATGACATCTCAAATGACATCACTGATGACATCACTGATGACATCTCATTTGACATTACTGATCACATCACTGATGACATCATTCATGTGATAATACGATGAACCTCTTCAGACTCTAATATAACCTTAGATACACTCAGTGTAAACAGACACTCACAGACTGTCACTCATCCATGGAGTTACTCACACACTTAGTCAGTCATGCAAAGAATCAATCACACCTCCATTTCCTCAACTATACAGTTATACACACCTTACTTATTCAAACATATACTAACACATATTTACTCTCTTTTACAATGCCTGATACAAGTTCACAATGATCAATACAGCCACTCACACATTCACTGGCTCTTATGCACAGTTATTTATATATGTCAACTGTCACATGTACTGTGTTTTACATATGTACTTACTTTGACATGTAGCACTGAGATATCCATTCACTCACCAATGCACTCAGTCAACCGCCCATACAGGTGTTTCCACATGCACTTTTGAACCCATACATCTAGTGAATCAACTGCTCACACATCTATGCACAGAGTCATACACCTCCCAGCCACCCACACACACACACTCAGTCTCCCATACAAATACTTGGGCAACCAATCAATAACCCATATACTTACTCATATAGCTACTGATCAACACATGCAGCAGTTTTCAGAACAACAGACATAATGATGCACAAATTAAGACAGTTGAGTCACTAACCCATGCACTCAGTGAGACACATTTAATCACTCATTCATACAGTCAGTCATGCACCTACTAAATCCTTCATCCAGACACTTATACATCCACTCAAGACATATTTTAACTTTACAGAAAAATACAGTCACTGGATGTTGTCATCAGTGATGTCATCAGCGATGTCATTTGAGATGTCATCAGTGATGTCATCAGTGATGTCATTTGAGATGTCATCAGTGATGTCATCAGTGATGTCATTTGAGATGTCATCAGTGATGTCATCAGTGATGTCACTGACCATGTCATGAATGATTTAATATGTGACATGATCAGCAGTGGATTGCGGGTGCGCGATATATAGTTAGTACAACTAACTATATATGGAATTTCAATGGTTTTGTGTGAGTAAAATAAGGTTTTTTAAATGCTAATTCCTAACTATATATGGTCTATAACCTATGGTTTTTTCAGTGAATTTTCAAGGTTTTGTAAATGCTAATTCCTAACTATATATGGTCTATAACCTATGGTTTTTTCAGTGAATTTCAATGGTTTTTTAATAGCAAATATAAGCTGTCGATTGTCAAGTACGTGGTAAGAAAAAACATTTTCGTGTTTATGCACACTGATCTGCTCTCAATGCTGCCCCCCACCCCCTCATTTCTATTAGGAGTACTCTCTCTTTGCAGATAGTGAAGGGTAGTTAACGCAGGCCTTTGCCCCCGTTGTAATCCGTCGTGCCTGCTTCTCTCTCCATTTGATTGATTGTTATCCAAGCATTTACTGTTTTAGAATTGGTTCTCTTTGGTTCATTCTCTATTTACAAACAAGCACAGAGTCGCAATACTCTGTTTAGTCTTTGCAGATAGCGAAAAATCGTGTAAAAAAACAAAAGGAATCGAGCAAAATCAGTAGGCCACTAATGGGATCTCTTTTTGACCTCGCTAAAATAGAAACATTAGGAACAACCTGTTGAAAATAGCAATGTGTATGTACATAAGCGGCGTTCATTTGTGTTCACAGTACCCCTTGTTGATTGTTTGAATCGAGCATTGAATTGTTCGAAGTTGGTTCTCTTAAGGATCTTCTCTGCCTGCAAACGGGGAAGAATAGGAATATTCTCTCTCCCTTTGCAGATAGTGAAGGGTAGGTAACGCAAACCTTTAACACGTCGTGCCTATTTCGTTCCTCATTGATTGATTGTTTGCCCGAACATTGACTGTTTGGGAATTGGTTCTTTTTGGAGGTATTCCCTGTTTGCAAATAAACGTAGGAAAATCTTTGCAAGTAGTGAAAGGGTAGGTAATGCGGACCTTTCTCCCCCGTTGTAATCTGTCATGCCTATCTACTCCCCACTGATTGATGCACCCGTTTCACCCGGACCATTTACTAGAGATAGGTCATCTGGCCCGACCAGAGAGCACCCCTAGTGAAAAGGACATATGCAATAATAACGAAGTGATCACTGTATCCTGTTAACAGAAACTTTAGCATGAAACAACCTGGAAAGAAAGGAATAGGAAAACGAAAATCAGTAGGCCACTGATGAACTTTTTATTAAATAACAAACAAAGAAACGATAACAATACGTAATGATAAAACCTATTATTGTCCTAGAAACAAGAAACGTTAGAAGTAAGCCCGTAATAAGAAACCTGAAAACAGTAAGAGAAACCAAGTGTGACATTGCAACGGCCACAAGGCAACGAGGCTTCATCGCCCCTCACTGCCCCAAAACGTGTCTGTCCCACCGCCTGCCACGGCCAAATAACGGCAAACTGGGAAAGATACAAGTCAGCAGACATCCGCCCCATTCTGGAAACTTCCAAAGTGCAACAGGTTTGCGGCTACGCCCAGCCGGAAGCAACACATATAAGGCGGGTCCTGCTGCCAACCGTCGGCAGAAGATCATCACGTAGGGTGTAGCCGGAGGAAAGGCCGAGGCCAATGGGACCCGGCCAGGGGGATTGCTACGACAACCCTGGAGAGTTCCAAGGGGGGGAATGTCTGTGTCCTCGACCCTCCCCTCTCTCTCCCAGTCCGGCCACCATCAACCAGAGGCCGAGGCCGACGGGATCCGGCCGCGGTGGCGGTAACCCTGGAGAATTGCAGGTTAGACCCTCTCTCTCCCAGTCTGGGCCAGCATCCATGGAGGGCCTGGGAGTGGAGAGGCCACTGCACGAAAGGCCCAGGAGAGGCACCACACGCCAAGGCCTGCCCCACCGGATGAGCCAAGGAACCCATTCATGGGGCCAGAGCAAAGGGCGTCCGGCCGCCATCCACCGGAGGTCCGGCCCAAAGACGGACGGGACATTTCTTCTTTCTTTTATAATGGCTGCGACAACACTGGGGGGGGATGTCTTGCACATGCCTCCGACCCCCCCCCCCCTCGTCCTCATCGCCTGGTCCGGCCATAACAAATGTCAAGCGAGACGCCGTGGGGTGCACTGGGTGGGAGAGACGGTGCGAATAGGCCTCTCCCGCCTCCCCAGGTGGAGGCTTCCCACCTGCACCCTCAGCGCTCCAGGCGCCCGGAAAAGGGTTCTTCCACTGTGGCGATGCTGCAACGTCTCGCCCGGCAGGGTGGAGCCCGTCCGCTCATTTGACCCCACGATCGCCGGTAGCTACCGAACTCTCAAAATGGCGGTCGACCTGGCAAGAGCGGGCCCAGCATAAAGAAATGGCCCGGTCACTGGTTGACTCCACCACCGTAGTCCTCCACGACCTTGAAGATTCTAGAGGAGCCGCGGGAGTCCCCGACCCCCGCAGACACCCCCGATGGGGAATGACTGCCATGATCGCCCGTGGAGTGACGAAACTGTAGCCGCGGGACGTCGGCGCTCCCATGCTGGCGCCAGCCTCAGTTTGAATGACTAGAATCCTGCAGACCACAGTTCGGATCAGTTTCGGTGAAAGCACAGTGTGACCCGGTAGGAAAAATTGTTGCGCCCCCTCCCCTTTTTGACTGATGGTTCAAACCACCGATCCTTTCCTTTGCCCTTTTAACGGAACTTTGGACTGCCTCCCCCCCCCCCGGGGCGCCTCACGCCGTTATTCGGAGGGCGGCAACTTACTGGACATCACCTTGGTGCCATCCACATTTCAGCGCGTTCTGCTGCCTTGGAACTATTCGCACAACAGACCGCTACTGACGACCCACCCCCCGGGACGCCCCACGCCGGAAACCCAAATCAGTGCGGCACCCAGGCAACATCACCTGGGTGCCGTCCAGAAATCTGGACGTTGTGCTGCCTTGGGACTATTCGCACAACCGACCGCTACTGACCATTGTTCCTTCTTTTTCCCTAAAAATGTTTAAATGTTTTACTGTTTTTGTTTTGTTGTATATATTTACAAGGTATTAAAGTTTTATATTCCTACTACTTTGTTGGAGTGCTACATATTTTTAATGTGACACATAATTGTAAAAACTTTGATGTACAAAGAGTCATCCCTGGAATCTTCCGCTTCAGGCTCGGTCCCCTCCCCAATCACAATACAGGATGGTTTTCAGATAGTAGGAACGCGTGTGGTGTGACGAATCTCATCGGGTGTGGGCCTTGATCTACTATAACTCCTTTGAAGAGGGGTGATTCTTTACAGCTGGGGCCATAAACTACATCTGCAGGGCTAGCTGATAGCCTGGGACCGGCCTGGACAATCGGACACAGAGGAAGAGGAGTGTCAGAGGGTGCGGTAGTGAATAGGGCGAAAGGGAGGTGTCGGGCGGGCACAGAGTGTGATTCTCAGGGAAGAGCAGCGCAGATGGGGGGAGGTTTATTGCCCATGCATAAGACAGAGAGCGGGGGTGACCAGTGCCTGGGGGAGATGCTTGCGAGGGTGGGGAGCCATGCTACGGATCGACAGCGTGCAGAGAGTGGGTCTGGTCAAGGCATCTAAAATGGCTGCCGTGCACGACAAAAGTGTGGCATTTGAAAAAAGGCAAGATGGCGCAGACAATGTTTTTCAACGCTTCCTGATTTCCTTCGAATCGAACGTTAACAGACGTTGGGGCATATTACCAAAGTTAAGCGATATTTATCGCTAACGATGCTTAGCAACGAATTTTTTACCGCTAAGCATCGTCAGAAATTATCGCAGATAAACCTTGCTATTATCAAGGTTTATCGCAAATGCGATAAAAAACGGCCGCAATGCATCAATATCGCTGAAAAGTCAGCGATATTCATGCATTACCGAGCTAATGCTCTTAGCCATGTTATCCACCTCCCATTGGATAACATGGCTAAGAACTGCTCAGGGCAGGTGTTAGTTTTTGGAGATATTCGCGCTTAGCGCGAATATCTCCAAAAGTTGGTAATAGGAGATAGATATCTTGCATGTTGTAATGCAAGTTATTGTGGTATATGGAACTCATACCATAATCTCTCAGGAAAGCAGGAACTGATCCTTTTGGGACCGCCTGAGAAGGCCTAGGGGGTGAGGGGTACTCTACTTTGCCCCCTTTTCACGTTCTGAACTATTTTATTTTACTCTCTTCTGTAATTACACAAAATGGTAGCGATAGGATGCATCAGAGACAGACAGTGAGAGAAAGGAGGCCGGAGATGAAGAAGAGATGTCAAATACACATTGGAGATAATATAGTGGGAGAAGGGAAGTAAATATGAGTAAACTTACTATCAAAATCAAAAACACCATTAAACGCCATTGGGGAATCCTTAATACAGGTGATCTGGATCTGGAACAACCTAGGTTTGCTTTCAAGAGATCACAGAACCTGAAGGATATACTGATCAGCACCAGGCCTAAGAAAGCTGCGAAAGAGACTCAACAAACTCTTTGGCATCTACCACCTGTCATGGGCCATTACCCCTGTGGCTCCTGTGTTGTCTGTAGGTACACCCTAACACTGAAAACCATCAAACTCTCTGAGACTTTCAATTGGGAACTCAGACACCACACTAATTGCAATACGACACATTGCATTTACCTGTTGACTTGCCCATGCAATTTGCAATATATTGGGATGACCACCCGCCCAATAAAAACCCGCATCATTGAACACCGCAGCAATTTCCGCTGTAAAAAAACCCATACTAAAATGTGCAAACACTTTGTGGATTCCAATCATAACGCAGACTCCTTGACATGGGTTATTTTGGAATCGAGTCCCAACTGCCCAAAAAATGCACTCTTTAGGAAGGAGCAGAGATGGGTCCATCGACTATCTTCGGATAGCCGAGGGTTGAATGAAGATATCCCTTGGCACTCACTATAAGCCATTCACCAGCTATTCCGAGATATTTGATACGGCTTCCTTAAGTTTAATTGGGCATGGACCGCAGGCTAAGTCCTCACTGACTCGTATTGTTTATACCCCCATTGATTTGAGTTACAGACCAGGTCTATAATATCGCCTGCCTTTTACATCATGGCCGACCCGGTTACACACTATACCACGTGACCGCCGGAGTTCCCAAAACCATATTTTGCAATAAAGCATATTTTGGGGCATACTTATTGGGTTAACACATAACATAATTCGGTTTTAATAAACCGACCCAGTATATATTCTATTCCCCACTCGTACTCCACTCTGCCTACGAACGACGACGTTCATTTGACCATTACATCATGGCCGACCCAGTCACCGCCCGTGTCACGTGACATTCACGGAAGGGCGGCAACGATTAGGATCCCATGATTCCGGTTACAATAAATAACAAACACCGCGATCACTACCCATCTATCCGAGTTCGGCGGAGATGGGTAGGTGTCCCCACGCGGTCACGGGCTGATTAAGGTAAGATGGGGCCCCCTACGAGACTCGGTCACTAGGAGTCTTCTGAACCGATTCCTAAAGCCGATTTGCAATGTATTCATTTTGTAGCTAAATCTGAAGGCTTAACCCCGATGCACTGACCCGCCGACCACTCATGTGGATCATAGACCTTGACCATTAGGTGAGTCCGGCGCTTGTTAACTTCTGCACCTTGTTTTTACAAACCACTGTGTGATATAGATGGTGCCACTCACATAATCAGGGCTCGACCTGCCACTTTGAGACATAATGGTGTTGTTTGAGTTGTCTGCTGTTTTAAATATTTGTTTTTAAATTCTGTACCTCCCCACCGACATAGTCTTAGTGTGTGTGCACCCCACACTGCACGCAGAAACCACTTGGCATGTACAGGTTGTGTTTAATTCCCAACACCGCCCCAAGCATGCCATACTATGTTCACATTCTGGCGCTGACCCTCCCTGCTGCTAATGAGAAATGTACTATTAATGCTTATCTCCTTTCTTTCTCATGATCCAGGCATAGGAGTTTCCACAGAGGTAAAAAATACCCACACCACATACATGACACTGGCATGTTATTGAGTTCCTTCATTATAATTTTTCACTTCTTTAAGGTCCTGATGAATCGCAGGAGATTTACCCAATTGCGAGAAACATGTTGACCATTTGTTCTTCTTAGCTCGACAAGGGTCCCTCTACCTAACGAGGTGACACCAAGCGAGCTCGTTTTCACGATTTTAATTGTAGTAGGGGGACCACCAGAATAAAATATTTTCCGGCACCCCTTGCTGCATTTTAACTATCACACCAGGCTCACCTGCTCTCTCGCCCACACACCCGCACTTCACCATAGGGCAGTTGGATACAAAAGATCTCCGCCAAAGTGACCCTCTTTGAGGTGTGCCCATCGGGGATTGCACCGCCCCCCCGACGAGGAGCAACCGCCGATGATGAAGCATGACATCCTTCGGGGTGTGTGAGGCAAATACATCCAACAAAATGGATGCCCCAAGGTGTAATATTTACACCTCCGGTCACGCTAGTTTTTACTTAATCTCCCCCTCCTTGTAGGAACAGTTCAGTACCTCTCTTGTTGAATCCGATATACTAATTACGGGCACATGCTGTAACTGGACCTTCCACCCTCAAAAGTGGTAACTAGTGTCCGTTGATCAATTGATCACTCTCCCTCCTTTTGATAAAGATAAACTTACTATGTAACATAAAAATGTTGCACTCTATACTATAAGTCTCATTTTATACTACAATCACTTCGCTACAACCTCATAAATTAAAAATAAAAATGAATAATGTCTCAAACAATTTTTGATTTCTAAATATAAATTTATTCTTCTGAATTTTCATAATTTGAAAGAACTAGTAACATGTCCTCATCAGGAATTTCCTCTTCAATCATCTCATCAGGAATCTCCTCATGAAAAGTCTGCAATGATGATTCTTGTAACTCTATGGTCTCCAAACATTCGATAAATTCGCCGTCAAGAGATTGATCAAAAAAATCATTCAAGTCATCTCCTCCTTGTGAGAATATTTCATTATTGGTGCTGTCAATTTCAATAAATGTAGTGGATAATTCAAAAGAAATTGCCATGGTCTCTTCATTGAGATCCATTTTATTTTGAAATTTCTTGCTGTAAATTGCAGAAAAAAATAATCACTTTCATTTATCGTTTTTAGTAATACATAATATAAAACTAACTTTATCAAGTATTTAGTATAACAGAAGGACTGTAAATAAATAACAGAAAACATTTTTCAAATTATCTTAAAGTGTACAACATAGTTCCCCTTACAAATTAACAACTCACCTTTTTGAAAGTAGGAGAAGCGTTAGTACTGTGTAAATCAAACACCAGAAATTGAGCACCAAAAATTCCTCACAAATGTACCTCAGACAGTAGTATCACAAAATGGCTGTGGTTTCCTCTCCTTTTAGATATATACATAACCAATTAACTTTCATCACACACAAATACAAAACCAAAGTAACATTTTAATTGGTTCTAAATTTCAACACTTTCAAATGTGTTTTCCCCATGCAATTTTCCATAGGACATTTAGATACGTCTACAGCCTGATTGGCTGAACGGATTTACACCAAACTTGGCAAAATGGTACATCAAACCTAGGGGGTCAGGGAGGATCTACTATGCCCCCTTATGGTCATTTGCCCCTTCGCTTTGGCCTCCTCTTGTCTCTCGATCCTACCGAGAGACAAGATGGCGGCCGCTACGGACTGTTTGGAATGTTTACAGACGCCGGAGAACCAATCAGCTTCGCTTCACAAAGCTCCGTAACGCGAAAAGTACGCGAAGCGGAGTGCTGCCCGGTCCGCTGTCACAGATATATATCTTTTTTTGAACGTTAATTGCTCAAAATCCACTGGAGCACATATATTGAGACATAGCAAAGGCACATCGGGCTACCAGTACCTACAATTTTGCCAAGTTTCGTGCAAATCCATTCAGCCGTTCGATTATTATTATTATTTTTTTTTTTTGCCCCGCGGGGCCCTTTTAAAACCTCCACATCAAACCTAGGGGGTCAGGGAGGATCTACTATGCCCCCTTATGGTCATTTGCCCCTTCGCTTTGGCCTCCTCTTGTCTCTCGATCCTACCGAGAGACAAGATGGCGGCCGCTACGGACTGTTTGGAATGTTTACAGACGCCGGAGAACCAATCAGCTTCGCTTCACAAAGCTCCGTAACGCGAAAAGTACGCGAACCGGAGCGCTGCCCGGTCCGCTGTTACAGATATATATCTTTTTTTGAACGTTAATTTCTCAAAATCCACTGGAGCACATATATTGAGACCTAGCAAAGGCACATCGGGCTACCAGTCCCTACAATTTTGCCAAGTTTCGTGCAAATCCATTCAGCCGCTCGGGCTAAAAGTGAGGCCAACCGCCCTATGGAAATTAACATTGGAAAAACGCGTTTTGGGACCCCCCTTTTTTCTCGGCCCCCCCTTGACGAACCCCCCCCAAATTTCCAGGGGCTGCTCAGAAACAAAATGTTCCATTTTCCTGAAAATTTCTGCCAATTCCGTCCACAAACGCCAAAGTTATTAGACATAGAATTTTCAAAAATCCCATAGAGAAAAAATCCTAACTATATATACCTAGTCAGGTCAGGTTTGGACACTGTGCCGGCCCTAAATTCTACGGACTCGTGCTGTGGCAGGTTATGATGTATTCAGGGACCCAGGGAAGCCCGAGGACTGAATTTACATCTGCATCAGCACTCTCCGCTCTGCAGCGCGCCACAGCCACACGGACTTTCACCATCCATTTTCCCTCGCAGCACCTACCCAGAGATGATGCATTCTGGGTGCTGTAGGCTAACCAACACTACAGCAGGTGAGCGTAATAACGGAAGGGGAGGCGCTTCCCATTGCCTGTGGGAGGTCTGCAGAAGTACTTATAGCGGAGAGATGGGACTGTTTTGCAAAGCAACAAGGGCATCTGAGGAAGACGAGTGTGTCGAAATGCATCATGCCTTATCTGCTTTTTGGTCCAATTAAAGGCTTTTCCGGCATTTCCCTGTGTGGCCTCTTCCTACAGTTCGTCTGGAGGGTTTGTGGACATTTCCAGCGTCAGCCAGAGACGCTTTAAGAGGCCCCATCTGTAAAGTGACTGTGATATCACTGGCGAAATAAATCTGCGTCTGCAGTTTTCTTTGTGCACCGAGGTATCGGATTATCACAGCCCACCTTCCCAGCACAGTTCAATTGGAGTTTGCTGCCAAGCGGCAGCCCGTGACTTCACGGTCAGGTTTGGACACTGTGCCGGCCCTAAATTCTACGGACTCGTGCTGTGGCAGGTTATGATGTATTCAGGGACCCAGGGAAGCCCGAGGACTGAATTTACATCTGCATCAGCACTCTCCGCTCTGCAGCGCGCCACAGCCACACGGACTTTCACCATCCATTTTCCCTCGCAGCACCTACCCAGAGATGATGCATTCTGGGTGCTGTAGGCTAACCAACACTACAGCAGGTGAGCGTAATAACGGAAGGGGAGGCGCTTCCCATTGCCTGTGGGAGGTCTGCAGAAGTACTTATAGCGGAGAGATGGGACTGTTTTGCAAAGCAACAAGGGCATCTGAGGAAGACGAGTGTGTCGAAATGCATCATGCCTTATCTGCTTTTTGGTCCAATTAAAGGCTTTTCCGGCATTTCCCTGTGTGGCCTCTTCCTACAGTTCGTCTGGAGGGTTTGTGGATATATATATATATATATATATATATATATAATTTATGCGTCACTCTATGCCTGAAAGGGTTTTGTTTTGATATATATATATATATATATATATATATATTACCTACTGGCGATAGCCAGTAGGTATATATAGTTAGGATTTTTTTCCTATGGGATTTTTGAAAATTCTATGTCGAATAACTTTGGCGTTTGAGGACAGAATTGGCTGAAATGTTCAGGAAAATGGAACATTTTGTTTCTGAGCAGCCCCTGAAAGTTTGGGGGGGTTTCGTCAAGGGGGGGCCGAGAAAAAAGGGGGGTCCCAAAACGTGTTTTTCCCATGCAATTTTCCATAGGGCGGTTGGCCTCACTTTTAGCCTGAACGGCTGAATGGATTTACACCAAACTTGGCAAAATTGTAGGGACTGGTAGCCCGATGTGCCTTTGCTATGTCTCAAGATATAGGCTCCAGTGGTTTTTACGAAAATTAACTTTGAAAAATATATATTGGGCTACATTGGGCTATATATATGTTGGAGCCCAAATGTAGCCCAATGTAGCCCAATGTAGCCCAAAGATGGCCACCAAAGACAAAAAAAAAACAAATGTAGCCCAAATATCAGCCAGATGTAGCCCAACTATAGCCCAATGACAGAATGTCCCAGAGTGTTCTAAAGAAAAACTAGAGTGCTAACAGTCCTACTTATTACAAAGGTATGGCACACCTGAAGCCATCTTGATTGGAATAAAGTGGTAACTCTTAAAACATTTAATTTAAAAAGGAACAAAATGAGGGGGTTCATTTTGCCATAGAAAGTATGATTAGCGAATATATGACGAAATCCCGCATACCATCAGTCCGCAAAAAAAATCCCGCATGTACTATTAGGCCGCAAATTAAAATAACGAAAACTTTTAGAACGAATATGCCTTTAGCATACACTAAACAACTAAACTAACCTAAACCCTAAAACACTACCCCCAGCATGACCCTACACTACACAAACAGTACAACACTACCCTAAACCCTAAAACACTACCCCCAGCATGACCCTACACTACACAAACACTACAAAACTACCCTAAACCCTAAAACACTACCCCCAGCATGACCCTACACTACGCAAACACTACAACACTACCCAAAACCCTAAAACACTACACCCCAGCATGACCCTACACTACGCAAACACTACAACACTACCCTAAACCCTAAAACACTACCCCCAGCATGACCCTACACTACACAAACACTACAACACAACCCTAAACCCTAAAACACTACCCCCAGCATGACCCTACACTACGCAAACACTACAACACAACCCTAAACCCTAAAACACTACCCCCAGCATGACCCTACACTACGCAAACACTACAACACAACCCTAAACCCTAAAACACTACCCCCAGCATGACCCTACACTACGCAAACACTACAACACTACCCTAAACCCTAAAACACTACCCCCAACATGACCCTACACTACGCAAACACTACAACACTACCCAAAACCCTAAAACACTACACCCCAGCATGACCCTACACTACGCAAACACTACAACACTACCCTAAACCCTAAAACACTACCCCCAGCATGACCCTACACTACGCAAACACTACAACACTACCCAAAACCCTAAAACACTACACCCCAGCATGACCCTACACTACGCAAACACTACAACACTACCCAAAACCCTAAAACACTACCCCCAGCATGACCCTACACTACGCAAACACTACAACACTACCCTAAACCCTAAAATACTACACCCCAGCATGACCCTACAACGCAAACACTACAACACTACCCAAAACCCTAAAACACTACCCCCAGCATGACCCTACACTACGCAAACACTACAACACTATCCTAAACCCTAAAACACTACGCCCAGCATGACCCTACACTACGCAAACACTACAACACTACCCTAAACCCTAAAACACTAGCCCCAGCATGACCCTACACTACGCAAACACTACAACACAACCCTAAACCCTAAAACACTACCCCCAGCATGACCCTACACTACGCAAACACTACAACACTACCCTAAACCCTAAAACACTACCCCCAGCATGACCCTACACTACGCAAACACTACAACACAACCCTAAACCCTAAAACACTACCCCCAGCATGACCCTACACTAAACAACCACCACAACTCTACACTACACTAACACAGCACTACACTACACAACACTACACTACACTACACAATCACTAACCCACGAAAAAATTAACACAAACCCACTTACCTCTCTCGTCATCGTGGTTTTCACAACGCAAATGCATTTACCATACATGCCTTTAAAACGTAATTCTTTGTAAAGGCATGCGCGATAAATGCACATGCGTTTTGAAAAAATGCGGGATAATGGTATGCTAGGTCAATGACCTTGCGGGATAATGGTATGCGGACTGAAAGTCTGCGGGATAAAAAATGCGGGAATATGGCTGCAAACCATGATTAGCAGCAGACTTCCCTGGTGAGCACTAGCTTTACTACAATGATCTAATGAGCAACTAGAGTGCTAACATTCAGAATTTATGGCAAATGTGTGACACATCTGAATGCCTTCTTGATAGAACCAAAGTAAACAAGCATTGAAAATGCAATAGATCTCGCCCTCGTTTAAGTTAAAGCCATTCTGTTTGTAATGAGGTGGCTTTTTAGCTTTGCTTTTATTAGTGTTTTTAAAACTTTCATGTAAATAACATGCATATGTATGCATATATGTATATCTATGCATGCATTTATATTTATATAGATATGCAGATTATATATGTTTATATATGTATATTACCTACTGGCGATAGCCAGTGGGTATATATAGTTAGGATTTTTTCTCTATGGGATTTCTGAAAATTCTATGTCTAATAACTTTGGCGTTTGTGGACGGAATTGGCTGAAATATTCAGGAAAATTGCACATTTTGTTACTGAGCAGCCCCTGAAAATTTGGGGGGGTTTCGTCAAGGGGGGGCCGAGAAAAAAGGGGGGTCCCAAAACGCGTTTTTCCCATTCATTTTTCCATAGGGCGGTTGGACTCACTTTTAGCTCGAACGGCTGAATAGATTTACATGAAACTTGGCAAAATTGTAGATATGGTTTGCCCGACGTGCCTTTGCTATGTCTCAATATATGTGCTCCAGTGGATTTTGAGAAATGAACGTTTAAAAAAATATATATATCTGTGACAGCGCTCCGGTTAGCGCCCCGGTTCGCGTACCTGACGCGTAACGGAACTTCGCGAAGCGAAGCTGATTGGCTCTCCGGTGTCTGTCAACATTCTAAACAGTCCGGAGCGGCCGCCATCTTGTCTCTCGGTACGATCGAGAGACAAGATGTGGTGAAAAACGAAGGGGGAAATGAAGGAAAGGGGGCAAGGTAGACCACTCCTGACCCCCTAGGATTGATGAGGGGGATATTAAAGTGCCCCGCGGGGCAAAAAAAAAAAAGATTTTACGCCGTAGAGGCGCGTCCCGGTACGCGAACCGGGCAGCTCACCGGGCAGCTCACCGGGCAGCTAACCGGGCAGCTAACCGGCAGCGTAGCTGTCAACATTGTAAACAGTCCGGAGCGGCCGCCATCTTGTCTCTCGGTAGGTTCGAGAGACAAGATGTGGTGAAAAAAGAAGGGGGAAATGAAGGAAAGGGGGCAAGGTAAACCCCTCCTGACCCCCTAGGATTGATGAGGGGGATATTAAAGTCCCCCGCGATTTTTGCGGTAGAGGCGCTTCCCGGTACGCGAACCGGGCAGCTAACCGGCAGCGTAACGGGAGTCCGCCATCTTGTGTTTTTGGAGCGTCCGGTTCGCGTACCGGGTAGCATCCCGGTAAGCGTAACAAGAGGAAAACCAAGAGAAACAGTAAAAAAAAAATTAAGGGAATAGATTTCCAGCAAACTTGGCAAAATTGTAGGGACTGTTTGTTTGATGTGCCTTTGCAAGGCCTCAAGATATGTGCACGTGTGGATTTTGTCTAATTAAGGTTAAAAAAAATATATATATCTGTAAGCGTGCTCCGGCACGCTTACGTTACGGGTTTTGTTTGCGCTGCAGAGCCGATACGTCACGGTTATGCGACGCGTCATGAGGCGTCTCACGTGGCTACATGATACGTCACGTATTAAGAATATATTTTACAGCTATAGATATTAGCTTTTAAAAAACCAATGAAATTCACTGAAAAAACCATAGGTTATAGACCATATATAGTTAGGAATTTGCATTTACAAAACCTTGAAAATTCACTGAAAAAACCATAGGTTAGAGACCATATATAGTTAGCTGGACATTTTATTGACATAAAACCAATGAAATTCCATATATAGTTAGTTGCACTAACTATATATCGCGCACCCGCAATCCACTGCTGATGATGTCACATATTACATCATTCATGACATGGTCAGTGACATCACTGATGACATCACTGATGACATCTCAAATGACATCACTGATGACATCACTGATGACATCTCAAATGACATCACTGATGACATCATGACACACCAATACCAGTTACTACATACGCACTCACTGATTCCTACGTCTACACACACATTCACTCATTCACCCATACAATCACTCATACATACAGTCACTCATTATTACAACACTATCATATGCACTCATACACCTATGCAGACACTCACACACTGCCACTCATCCATGGAGTTACTCACACACCTAGTCAGTCCTGTAAAGAATCAATCACACTTCCATTTCCTCATCTATACAGTTAAACACAGAACACCATACTTCAGTGACATCACTGATGACATCACTGATGACATCTCAAATGACATCACTGATGACATCTCAAATGACATCACTGATGACATCATGACACACCAATACCAGTTAATACATACGCACTCACTGATTCCTACGTCTACACACACATTCACTCATTCACCCATACAATCACTCATACATACAGTCACTCATTATTACAACACTATCATATGCACTCATACACCTAGTCAGTCCTGTGAAGAATCAATCACACTTCGATTTCCTCATCTATACAGTTAAACACAGAACACCATACTTTTCACACATATACTAACACATACTTACTCTCTTATACAATCACTGATACAAGTACACATTGATATGCACAGAGTCACACACCTCCCAGCCAGCCACACACACACTCAGTCTTCCATACATCCACTCATTCTTCAATATGTAAAACATATTTAAACTTTACAAAAACACAGACACTAGATGATGTCATCAGTGATGTCATCAGTGATGTCACTGACCATGTCATGAATGATGTAATATGTGACATCATCAGCAGTGGATTGCGGGTGCGCGATATATAGTTAGTGCAACTAACTATATATGGAATTTCATTGGTTTTATGTCAATAAAATGTCCAGCTAACTATATATGGTCTCTAACCTATGGTTTTTTCAGTGAATTTTCAAGGTTTTGTAAATGCAAATTCCTAACTATATATGGTCTATAACCTATGGTTTTTTCAGTGAATATATATATATATATATATATATATATATATATATATATATATATATATATATATATATATTACCTACTGGCGGTCGCCAGTAGGTATATATAGTTAGGATTTTTTCTCTATGGGTTTTTTGAAAATTCTATGTCTAATAACTTTGGCGTTTGTGGACGGAATTGGCTGAAACTTTCAGGAAAATGGAACATTTTGTTTCTGAGCAGCCCTTGAAAATTTGGGGGGGGTTCGTCAAGGGGGGGCCGAGAAAAAAGGGGGGTCCCAAAACGTGTTTTTAACATTGAGTTTTCCATAGGGCGGTTGGCCTCACTTTTAGCCCGAACGGCTGAATGGATTTGCACGAAACTTGGCAAAATTGGGGACTGGTAGCCCGATGTGCCTTTTGTAGGTCTCAATATATGTGCTACAGTGGATTTTGAGAAATTAACGTTTAAAAAAAGATATATATCTGTAACAGCGGACCGGGCAGCGCTCCAGGACGTGTACTTTTCGCGCAACGGAGCTTTGTGAAGCGAAGCTGATTGGTTTTCCGGCGTCTGTCAACATTCCAAACAGTCCGTAGCGGCCGCCATCTTGTCTCTCGGCAGGATCGAGAGACAAGAGGAGGCCAAAGCGAAGGGGCAAATGACCATAAGGGGGAATAGTAGATCCTCGCTGACCCCCTACGTTTGATGTGGAGGTTTTAAAAGGGCTCCGCGGGGCAAAAAAAAAAAAAAAATAATAATAATCGAACGGCTGAATGGATTTGCACGAAACTTGGCAAAATATTAGGGACTGGTAGCCCGATGTGCCTTTGCTAGGTCTCAATATATGTGCTCCAGTGGATTTTGAGAAATTAACGTTCAAAAAAAGATATATATCTGTAACAGCGCTCCGCTTCGCGTACTTTTCGCGTTACGGAGCTTTGCGAAGCTGATTGGTTCTCCGGCGTCTGTCAACATTCCAAACAGTCCGTAGCGGCCGCCATCTTGTCTCTCGGTAGGATTGAGAGACAAGAGGAGGCCAAAGCGAAGGGGGAAATGACCATAAGGGGGCATAGTAGATCCTTCCTGACCTCTTAGGTTTGATGTACCATTTTGTCAAGTTTGGTGTAATTCCGTTCAGCCATTCAGGCTGTAGACGTATGTAAATGTCCTATGGAAAATTGCATGGGGAAAACACATTTGAAAGTGTTGAAATTTAGAACCAATTAAAATGTTACTTTGGTTTTGTATTTGTGTGTGATGAAAGTTAATTGGTTATGTATATATGTCAAATGAGAGGAAACCACAGCCATTTTGTGATACTACTGTCTGAGGTACATTTGTGAGGAATTTTTGGTGGTGAATTTCTGGTGTTTGATTTACACAGTACTAACACTTCTGCTACTTTTAAAAAGGTGAGTTGTTAATTTGTAAGGGGAACTATGTTGTACACTTGAAGATAATTTGAAAAATGTTTTCTGTTATTTATTTGCAGTCCTTCTGTTATACTAAATACTTGATAAAGTTAGTTTTATATTATGTATTACTAAAAACGATAAATGAAAGTGATTATTTTTTTCTGCAATTTACAGCAAGCAATTTCAAAATAAAATGGCTCACAATGAAGAGACCGTGGCAATTTCTTTTGAATTGTCCACTACATTGATTGAAATTGAGAGCACCAATAATGAAATATTGTCACAAGGAGGACATGACTTGTATGATTCCATTAGATTGATTGAAATGGACAGCACCAATAATGAAATATTGTCACAAGGAGGAGATGACTTGAATGATTCCACTACATTGATTGAAATTGAGAGCACCAATAATGAAATATTGTCACGAGGAGATGACTTGAATGATTCCACTACATTGATTGAAATTGACAGCACCAATAATGAAATATTGTCACAAGGAGGAGATGACTTGAATGATTTTTTTGATCAATCTCTTGATGGCGAATTTATCGAGTGTTTGGAGACCATAGAGTTACAAGAATCATCATTGGAGACTTTTAATGAGGACATTGCTGATGAGGACATGTTACTAGTTCTTTCAAATTTAGAAAATTCTGAAGAATAAATTTATATTTAGAAATCAAAAATTGTTTGAGACATTATTCATTTTTATTTTTAATTTATGAGGTTGTAGCGAAGTGATTGTAGTATAAAATGAGACTTATAGTATAGAGTGCAACATTTTTATGTTACATGGTAAGTTTACTCATATTTACTTCCCTTCTGCCACTATATTATCTCCAATGTGTATTTGACATCTCTTCTTCATCTCCGGCCTCCTTTCTCTCACTGTGTGTCTCCGATGCATCTTATCGCTGCTATTTTGTGTAATTACAGAAGAGAGTAAAATAAAATAGTTCGGAACGTGAAAAGGGGGCAAAGTAGAGTACTCCTCACCCCCTAGGCCTTTTTAGGCGGTCCCAAAAGGATCAGTTTCTGCTTTCCTGAGAGATTATGGTATGAGTTCCATATACCACAATAACTTGCATTACAACATGCAAGATATCTATCTCCTATTACCAACTTTTGGAGATATTCGCGCTAAGCGCGAATATCTCCAAAAAGTAACACCTGCCCTGAGCAGTTCTTAGCCATGTTATCCAATGGGAGGTGGATAACATGGCTAAGAGCATTAGCTCGGTAATGCATGAATATCGCTGAGTTTTTAGCGATATTCATGCATTGCGGCCGTTTATTATCGCATTTGCGATAAACCTTGATAATAGCAAGGTTTATCTTCGATAATTTCTGACGATGCTTAGTGGTAAAAAATTGGTTGGTAAGCATCGTTAGCGATAAATATCGCTTAACTTTGGTAATATGCCCCAACGTCTGTTAACGTTCGATTCGAAGGAAATGAGGAAGTGTTGAAAAACATTGTCTGCGCCATCTTGCCTTTTTTGAAATGCCACACTTTTGTCGTGCACGGCAGCCATTTTAGATGTCTTGACCAGACCCACTCTCTGCACGCTGTCGATTCGTAGCATGGCTCCTCACCCACGCAAGCATCTTCCCTAGGCACTGGTCACCACCGCTCTCTGTCTTATGCATGGGCAATAAACCTCCCCCCATCTGCGCTGCTCTTCCCTGAGAATCACACTCTGTGCCCGCCCGACACCTCCCTTTCGCCCTATTCACTACCGCACCCTCTGACACTCCTCTTTCTCTGTGTCCGATTGTCCAGGCTATCAGCTAGCCCTGCAGATGTAGTTTATGGCCCCAGCTGTAAAGAATCACCCCTCTTGAAAGGAGTTATAGTAGATCAAGGCCCACACCCGATGAGATCCGTCACACCACACGTGTTCCTACTATCTGAAAACCATCCTGTATTGTGATTGGGGAGGGGACCGAGCCTGAAGCGGAAGATTCCAGGAATGACTCTTTGTACATCAAAGTTTTTACAATTATGTGTCACATTAAAAATATATAGCACTCCAACAAAGTAGTAGGAATATAAAACTTTAATAACATATAAATATATACAAGAAAACAAAAACAGTAAAAACATTTAAACAACGAAGAGACCGTGGCAATTTCTTTTGAATTATCCAATAGATTTATTGAAATTGACAGCACCAATAATGAAATATTCTTGTCAGTAGCGGTCTGTTGTGCGAATAGTTCCAAGGCAGCAGAACGCGCTGAAATCTAGATGGCACGAAAGTGATGTCTAGTAAGTTGCCGCCCAGCAAAAAACGGCGTGGGGCGCCGCGGGGGTGAGTGAGTCCAGTAGGCACCACAGCTATTCTTACCGGCATTGCAGAATTACTGCTGGGGACAATGCCTGTGCTGTAGCAGGGTCACAGCAGAAACAAAAAGGATTCTGTTGAAGATGTTGTTGGTTTTCAATTTGAAAACAGTTCTGGTGTCAACTGCTATGCTAATGTAGTGGTTAATGTTTTGTTTTCTCTAGAAAATGTAAAAGAGGGGGAGGCAGTCCAAAGTTCCGTTAAAAGGGCAAAGGAAAGGATCGGTGGTTTGAACTATCAGTCAAAAAGGGGAGGGGGTGCAATAATTTTTCCTACCGGGTCACACTGTGCTTTCACCGGAAGTGAGGTGTGCAGGATTCTAGTAATTCAAAGTGAGGCTGGCGCCAGCATGGGAGCGCCGACGTCCCGCGGATACAGTTTCGTCACTCCACGGGCGATCATGGCAGTCATTCCCCATCGGGGGTCGGAGACTCCCGCGGCTCCTCTAGAATCTTCAAGGTCGTGGAGGACTACGGTGATGGAGTCAACCAGTGACCGGGCCATTTCTTTATGCTGGGCCCGCTCTTGCCAGGTCGACCGCCATTTTGAGAGTTCGGCAGCTACCGGCGATCGCGGGGTCACATGAGCGGACGGGCTCCACCCTGCCGGGCGAGACGTTGCAGCATGGCCACAGTGGAAGAACCCTTTTCCGGGCGCCTGGAGCGCTGAGGGTGCAGCTGGGAAGCCTCCACCTGGGGAGGCGGGAGAGGCCTGTTCGCACCGTCTCTCCCTCCCAGTGCACCCCACGGCGTCTCGCTTGAGATTTGTTATGGCCGGACCAGGCGATGAGGACGAGGGGGGGGGGGGTCGGAGGCATGTGCAAGACATCCCCCCCCAGTGTTGTCGCAGCCATTATAAAAGAAAGAAGTGTCCCGTCCGTCTTCGGGCCGGGCTTCCGGTGGATGTCGGCCGGACGCCCCTGGCTCTGGCCCCATGAACGGGTTTCTTGGTTTATCGGCTGCAGCCGGATCCCGTCGGCCTCGGCCCCCCGACCGTTGGTGGCCGGACCGGAAGAGCATGTGGCGGGACTACCTGCAACTCTCAAGGGCCACCGCGGCCGGACTGGGAGAGAGAGGGGAGGGTCGAGGAGACATTCCCCCCCCCTGCAACTGTTCAGCGTTGTAAAGGCAATCCCCTGGCCGGGTCCCGCTGGCCTCGGCCTCTCCTCCGGCTACACCCTACGTTAGGATCTCCTGGCCGAGGCGTGGCAGCAGGACCTGCCTTATATGGGCTGCTCCCGGCTGGGCGTAGCCGGAACCCTGCCCCACCTTGGAAGTTTCCAGAGTGGGGGTGGATGTTCTACTGACTTGCATTTTCCCTAGTCTATCGATTTTTTTGGCGTGGCAGGCGGTGGGACAGCGAGGGGTGATTTGGTTTCTCTTACTGTTTTTCTGGTCTCTCACCACTGGCATATTTTAACGTTTTCTTGTTTCTAGGACATTAATAGGTTTTATCATTACGTTATGTTATCGTTTCTTTGTTCGTTGTTTAATAAAAGTTCATGTTCATCAGTGGCCTACTGATTTTCGTTTCCCTATTTTTTTCTTTCCAGGTTGTTTCATGGTAAAGTTTCTGTTAACAGGATACAGTGATCACTTCGTTATTATTGCATATGTCCTTTTCACTAGGGGTGCTCTCTGGTCGGGCCAGATGACGTATCTCTAGTAAATGGTCCGGGTGAAAAAGGTGCATCAATCAGTGGGGAGTAGATAGGCATGACAGATTACAACGGGGGAGAAAGGTCCGCATTACGTACCCTTTCACTACTTGCAAAGATTTTCCTACGTTTATTTGCAAACAGGGAATACCTCCAAAAAGAACTAATTCCCAAACAGTCAATGTTCGGACAATCAATCAATCAATGAGGAATGAAATAGGTACGACGTGTTAAAGGCTTGCGTTACCTACCCTTCACTATCTGCAAAGGGAGAGAGAATATTCCTATTCTTCCTCGTTTGCAGGTAGAGAAGATCCTTAAGAGAATTAACTTCGAACAATTCAATGCTCGATTGAAACAATCAACAAGGGGTACTGTGAACACAAATGAACGCCGCTTATGTACATACGCATTGCTATTTTCAACAGGTTGTTTCTAATGTTTCTATTTTAGCGAGGTCAAAAAGAGATCCCATTAGTGGCCTACTGATTTTGCTCGATTCCTTTTGTTTTTTTACACGATTTTTCGCTATCTGCAAAGACTAAACAGAGTATTGCGACTCTGTGCTTGTTTGTAAATAGAGAATGAACCAAAGAGAACAATCAATCAAATGGAGAGAGAAGCAGGCACGACGGATTACAAAGGGGGCAAAGGGCTGCGTTAACTACCCTTCACTATCTGCAAAGAGAGAGTACTCCTAATAGAAATGAGGGGTGGGGGGCAGCATTCAAAGCAGATCAGTGTGCATAAACACGAAAATGTTTTTACTTACCACGTACTTGACATTCGACAGCTTATGATATTTGCTATTAAAAAACCATTGAAATTCACTGAAAAAACCATAGGTTATAGACCATATATAGTTAGGAATTAGCATTTACAAAACCTTGAAAATTCACTGAAAAAACCATAGGTTATACACCATATATAGTTAGGAATTAGCATTTAAAAAACCTTATTTTACTCACACAAAACCATTGAAATTCCATATATAGTTAGTTGCACTAACTATATATCGCGCACCCGCAATCCACTGCTGATCATGTCACATATTACATCATTCATGACATGGTCAGTGACATCACTGATGACATCACTGATGACATCTCAAATGACATCACTGATGAGATCACTGATGACATCATCCAGTGACTGTGTGTTTCTGTAAAGTTTAAATATGTTTTACATATTGAAGAATGAGTAGATGTATAAGTGTCTGGACGAAGGATTTAGTAGGTGCATGACTGAATGTATGAGTGAGTGATTAAATGTGTCTCACTGAGTGCATGGGTTAGTGAATAAACTGTCTTAATTTGTGCATCATTATGTCTGTTGTTCTGTAAACTGCTGCATGTGTTGATCAGTAGCTATATGATTAACTATATGGGTTATTGATTGATTGTCCAAGTATTTGTATAGGAGACTGAGTGTGTGTGTGGCTGGCTGGGAGGTGTGTGACTCTGTGCAGATCAATGTGTACTTGTATCAATGATTGTATAAGAAAGTAAGTATGTGTTAGTATATGTTTGAAAATGTAAGGTGCTCTATGTTTAACTGTATAGACAAGAAAATGGAAGTGTGATTGATTCTTTACAGGACTGACTAGGTGTGTGAGTAACTCCATGGATGAGTGGCAGAGTGTAAGTGTCTGTATAGGTGTATGAGTGCATATGATAGTGTTGTAAAGATGAGTGATTGTATGTATGAATGATTGTATGGGTGAATGAGTGAATGTGTGTGTAGACGTAGGAATCAGTGAGTACGTATGTAGTAACAAGTATTGGTGTGTCAATGGTTTCAAAAATTATACTCTGTATTTAACACTGGGTGAAACAGAGGTTATATTAAAACGTGAGGAGATGCATTGTAGTGTCACATGAATGATATCATCAGTGATGTGGTCATTGATGTCAAATGAGATGTCATCAGTGATCTCATCAGTGATGTCATTTGAGATGTCATCAGTGATGTCATCAGTGATGTCACTGACCATGTCATGAATGATGTAATATGTGACATGATCAGCAGTGGATTGCGGGTGCGCGATATATAGTTAGTGCAACTAACTATATATGGAATTTCAATGGTTTTGTGTGAGTAAAATAAGGTTTTTTAAATGCTAATTCCTAACTATATATGGTGTATAACCTATGGTTTTTTCAGTGAATTTTCAAGGTTTTGTAAATGCTAATTCCTAACTATATATGGTCTATAACCTATGGTTTTTTCAGTGAATATTATATATATATATATATATATATTCACTGAAAAAACCATAGGTTATAGACCATATATAGTTAGGAATTAGCATTTACAAAACCTTGAAAATTCACTGAAAAAACCATAGGTTATAGACCATATATAGTTAGGAATTAGCATTTACAAAACCTTGAAAATTCGCTGAAAAAACCATAGGTTATAGACCATATATCGTTAGGAATTAGCATTTAAAAAACCTTATTTTACTCACACAAAACCATTGAAATTCCATATATAGTTAGTTGCACTAACTATATATCGCGCACCCGCAATCCACTGCTGATGATGTCACATATTACATCATTCATGACATGGTCAGTGACATCACTGATGACATCACTGATGACATCTCAAAAGACATCACTGATGACATAACTGATAACAACATCCAGTGATTTTTTGTTTCTGTAAAGTTTAAATATGTCTTACATATTGAAGAATGAGTGGATGTGTAAGTGTCTGGACGAAGGATTTAGTAGATGCATGACTGACTGTATGACTAAGTGATTAAATGTGTCTCACTGAATGCATGGGTTAGTGACTAAACTGTCTTAATTTGTGCATCATTATGTCTGTTGTTCTATAAACTGCTGCATGTGTTGATCAGTAGCTATATGAGTAACTATATGGGTTATTGATTGATTGCCCAAGTATTTGTATGAGAGACTGAGTGTGTGTGTGGCTGGCTGGGAGGTGTATGACTCTCTGCAGATCAATGTGTACTTGTATCAATGATTGTATAAGAAGGTAAGTATGTGTTAGTATATGTTTGAAAATGTAAGGTGCTCTATGTTTAACTGTATAGACAAGAAAATGGAAGTGTCATTGATTCTTTTCAGGACTGACTAGGTGTGTGAGTAACTCCATGGATGAGTGGCAGACTGTGAGTGTCTGTATAGGTGTATGACTGCATATGATAGTGTTGTAAAGATGAGTGATTGTATGTATGAATGATTGTATGGGTGAATGAGTGAAGGTGTGTGTAGACGTAGGAATCAGTGAGTGCGTATGTAGTAACTAGTATTGGTGTGTCAATGGTTTCAAAAATTATACTCTGTATTTAATACTGGGTGAAACAGAGGTTATATTAAAATGTGAGGAGATGCATTGTATTGTCACATGAATGATATCATCAGTGATGTGGTCATTGATGTCAAATGAGATGTCATCAGTGATGTCATCAGTGATGTCTTTTGAGATGTCATCAGTGATGTCATCAGTGATGTCACTGACCATGTCATGAATGATGTAATATGTGACATCATCAGCAGTGGATTGCGGGTGCGCGATATATAGTTAGTGCAACTAACTATATATGGAATTTCAATGGTTTTGTGTGAGTAAAATAAGGTTTTTTAAATGCTAATTCCTAACGATATATGGTCTATAACCTATGGTTTTTTCAGCGAATTTTCAAGGTTTTGTAAATGCTAATTCCTAACTATATATGGTCTATAACCTATGGTTTTTTCAGTGAATTTTCAAGGTTTTGTAAATGCTAATTCCTAACTATATATGGTCTATAACCTATGGTTTTTTCAGTGAATATATATATATATATATATATATAATATTCACTGAAAAAACCTATGGTTTTTTCAGTGAATATATATATATATATATATATATAATATTCACTGAAAAAACCATAGGTTATAGACCATATATAGTTAGGAATTAGCATTTACAAAACCTTGAAAATTCACTGAAAAAACCATAGGTTATACACCATATATAGTTAGGAATTAGCATTTAAAAAACCTTATTTTACTCACACAAAACCATTGAAATTCCATATATAGTTAGTTGCACTAACTATATATCGCGCACCCGCAATCCACTGCTGATCATGTCACATATTACATCATTCATGACATGGTCAGTGACATCACTGATGACATCACTGATGACATCTCAAATGACATCACTGATGAGATCACTGATGACATCTCATTTGACATCAATGACCACATCACTGATGATATCATTCATGTGACAATACAATGCATCTCCTCACGTTTTAATATAACCTCTGTTTCACCCAGTGTTAAATACAGAGTATAATTTTTGAAACCATTGACACACCAATACTAGTTACTACATACGTACTCACTGATTCCTACGTCTACACACACATTCACTCATTCACCCATACAATCATTCATACATACAATCACTCATCTTTACAACACTATCATATGCACTCATACACCTATACAGACACTTACACTCTGCCACTCATCCATGGAGTTACTCACACACCTAGTCAGTCCTGTAAAGAATCAATCACACTTCCATTTTCTTGTCTATACAGTTAAACATAGAGCACCTTACATTTTCAAACATATACTAACACATACTTACTTTCTTATACAATCATTGATACAAGTACACATTGATCTGCACAGAGTCACACACCTCCCAGCCAGCCACACACACACTCAGTCTCCTATACAAATACTTGGACAATCAATCAATAACCCATATAGTTAATCATATAGCTACTGATCAACACATGCAGCAGTTTACAGAACAACAGACATAATGATGCACAAATTAAGACAGTTTAGTCACTAACCCATGCACTCAGTGAGACACATTTAATCACTCACTCATACATTCAGTCATGCACCTACTAAACCCTTCGTCCAGACACTTATACATCTACTCATTCTTCAATATGTAAAACATATTTAAACTTTACAGAAACACACAGTCACTGGATGATGTCATCAGTGATCTCATCAGTGATGTCATTTGAGATGTCATCAGTGATGTCATCAGTGATGTCACTGACCATGTCATGAATTATGTAATATGTGACATGATCAGCAGTGGATTGCGGGTGCGCGATATATAGTTAGTGCAACTAACTATATATGGAATTTCAATGGTTTTGTGTGAGTAAAATAAGGTTTTTTAAATGCTAATTCCTAACTATATATGGTGTATAACCTATGGTTTTTTCAGTGAATTTTCAAGGTTTTGTAAATGCTAATTCCTAACTATATATGGTCTATAACCTATGGTTTTTTCAGTGAATATATATATATATATATATATATATATATATATATATCAAAACAAAACCCTTTCAGGCATAGAGTGACGCATAAATTATGCAAAAAAGAAGGAGAGAACTCTGGGTAGGTCTCAGTTTAGGTGGAAAGCAGCTCCTGTTAGAGCACTCTCAACACCAGCGACACTCTAGATCTGCTCACCTCAAATGTCTGTTTTTCTATCAAAGTTTTTAAGCATAGGATTAGACAGTGCTATCCATGCCGAGATAGAAAATGACAAAGTCTTTCGCCATTTAAACAGCAAAGTCTTTAAGCATAGGACTAGTACAGTGCAGTCCTTGCCGAGCTGTCAAATAACAAAAGCCATTTATCACTCCAGGCACAATATTACAGCTTTGAATTGGTAAAATACCAACTCAAGCCAACCTGAAATGAATAAAAGCAACCCCTGACACAGTGTTTCGCTCTAATTAGAGCTCTTCAGAGAGGTATAGCTTTGTCCAGACACAAGGGAGCACCCAGTATTAAGTCAAAACAAAACCCTTTCAGGCATAGAGTGACGCATAAATTATGCAAAAAAGAAGGAGAGAACTCTGGGTAGGTCTCAGTTTAGGTGGAAAGCAGCTCCTGTTAGAGCACTCTCAACACCAGCGACACTCTAGATCTGCTCACCTCAAATGTCTGTTTTTCTATCAAAGTTTTTAAGCATAGGATTAGACAGTACTATCCATGCCGAGATAGAAAATGACAGAGTCTTTCGCCATTTAAACAGCAAAGTCTTTAAGCATAGGACTAGTACAGTGCAGTCCTTGCCGAGCTGTCAAATAACAAAAGCCATTTATCACTCCAGGCACAATATTACAGCTTTGAATTGGTAAAATACCAACTCAAGCCAACCTGAAATGAATAAAAGCAACCCCTGACACAGTGTTTCACTCTAATTAGAGCTCTTCAGAGAGGTATAGCTTTGTCCAGACACAAGGGAGCACCCAGTATTAAGTCAAAACAAAACCCTTTCAGGCATAGAGTGACGCATAAATTATGCAAAAAAGAAGGAGAGAACTCTGGGTAGGTCTCAGTTTAGGTGGAAAGCAGCTCCTGTTAGAGCACTCTCAACACCAGCGACACTCTAGATCTGCTCACCTCAAATGTCTGTTTTTCTATCAAAGTTTTTAAGCATAGGATTAGACAGTACTATCCATGCCGAGATAGAAAATGACAGAGTCTTTCGCCATTTAAACAGCAAAGTCTTTAAGCATAGGACTAGTACAGTGCAGTCCTTGCCGAGCTGTCAAATAACAAAAGCCATTTATCACTCCAGGCACAATATTACAGCTTTGAATTGGTAAAATACCAACTCAAGCCAACCTGAAATGAATAAAAGCAACCCCTGACACAGTGTTTCGCTCTAATTAGAGCTCTTCAGAGAGGTATAGCTTTGTCCAGACACAAGGGAGCACCCAGTATTAAGTCAAAACAAAACCCTTTCAGGCATAGAGTGACGCATAAATTATGCAAAAAAGAAGGAGAGAACTCTGGGTAGGTCTCAGTTTAGGTGGACCGCCAGTAGGTAATCTATATATATATATATATATATATATATATATATATATATATATATATATATATATATATATATATATTCACTGAAAAAACCATAGGTTATAGACCATATATAGTTAGGAATTAGCATTTAAAAAACCTTATTTTACTCACACAAAACCATTGAAATTCCATATATAGTTAGTTGCACTAACTATATATCGCGCACCCGCAATCCACTGCTGATGATGTCACATATTACATCATTCATGACATGGTCAGTGACATCACTGATGACATCATTGATGACATCTCAAATGACATCACTGATGACATCTCATTTGACATCTCATTTGACATCAATGACCACATCACTGATGATATCATTCATGTGACAATACAATGCATCTCCTCACATTTCAAAACTGCATACGTATCTCGTGATTTCAAGGTTCTGCAACCAGTACACAACAAGGAGTTACGAGTCCCATTTATTCCGGCGCCATTTTGGGCGAGGACGGGCAGGTCCAGGATATAGTCAAAATGTCTCTACCAACCATCGACTATGATGATGTTCATATGCTGTATTTATTAGAGTAACACTCATCTGTCCACATGAAATTAATTTGCCACAATCTAAACATGTCATTTTAATCTTTCCAAAGTTCTTCTAAATATTTGGGACCGTTTCCCTTGCCTCTGATGCTGTCAGTGCCACTTCTTTGATGAATGTACTAGCAGGTCAGGGGTTCTCCTCCAAATCTCTCTTTTATGCAGCACTATAATTAATTGGTGCCACCTCTCCATATGACGATGCATGGTATAGTTACCATAACTATATTTTTTTTCGGTTCCTCTGGAGAGTTCATCGTGGCAGATGAAGCGTGTAACGTACCGGGCATTTACCTTTTTTTGCATGTACAGGAAAGGAAAAAAAAATCGAGCGTCCGAGTTCTAAGGTGTCCCAGGGCCATTTTAGTGGACCAGGCCCAAATCCAAAGAACAGGCCGCCATTTTGAGAGTCCTGTTGCAGCCGCCTGTCGCTGTAGCATCAAGAGCAGCCGAAACTCAGCTGAATGGCAACTGAAATGGTAAAGGGGCGCCCCACTACAGCAGACGAGCCTCCACCTAGGAAGGCCCGTTCACGCCGCCTCCCCCCCCCCCCCCCCCTTCGGGCACCCCGCGCCGTTATTCGGAGCAGTATTGTAGGATGGCCACACCAGTGCGGCAACTTGCTAGACATCACCTCGGTGGTAACCGAATCTCAACGCCTTGTGGTGTCTTCTATTCAGAAAACATTGTTATGCTGCCTTCGACCTATTCGCCGCAAGTGCGCACACAACTCAACTGCATAGCTTGCTAGACACCACCTCGGTGCCATCCGGATCTTGGAATCTCAGCGCCTTTTGGTGTCTTCTCTTCAGAAAATATTGTTGCGCTGCCTTTGGCCCCATTCGCACATCGGTCCGCTACTGACGCCATCTCACAGGCTAATGGGGCGCCCCACGCCGAGTTTCAGCATTGTAGGATGACCACACCAGTACAGCAACTTGCTAGACATCACCTCGGTGCCATCCGGATCTCGGCGCCCCACTGCAGATGAAGTGCCTCTCAACTATGAAACCACCACGGTGACATCCGGATCTTGGCGCGTTGTGCTGCCTTCGGCCTATTCGCACATCGGTCCGCTACTGACGCCATCTCACAGGCTAATGGGGCGCCCCACGCCGAGTTTCAGCATTGTAGGATGACCACACCAGTACAGCAACTTGCTAGACATCACCTCGGTGCCATCCGGATCTCGGCGCCCCACTGCAGATGAAGTGCCTCTCAACTATGAAACCACCACGGTGACATCCGGATCTTGGCGCGTTGTGCTGCCTTCGACCTATTCGCACATCGGTCCGCTACTGACGCCATCTCACAGGCTAATGGCTATTCAGAAAACATTGTTATGCTGCCTTCGACCTATTCGCCGCAAGTGCGCACACAACTCAACTGCATAGCTTGCTAGACACCACCTCGGTGCCATCCGGATCTTGGCATCTCAGCGCCTTGTGGTGTCTTCTATTCAGAAAATATTCTTGCGCTACCTTTGCCCCATTCACACATCGGTCCGCTACTGACGCCATCTCACAGGCTAATAGGGCGCCCCACGCCGAGTTTCAGCATTGTAGGATGACCACACCAGTACAGCAACTTGCTAGACATCACCTCGGTGCCATCCGGATCTTGGCATCTCAACGCCTAGTGGTATCTTCCATACAGAAAATATTGTTGCGCTGCCTTTGGCCCCATTCGCACATCGGTCTGCAACTGACACCATCTCACAAGCCAACAGGGCGCCCCACGCCGACTTTTACCATTG
The DNA here is from genome assembly GCF_964261635.1 of Lissotriton helveticus. Classification (NCBI taxonomy): domain Eukaryota; kingdom Metazoa; phylum Chordata; class Amphibia; order Caudata; family Salamandridae; genus Lissotriton; species Lissotriton helveticus. Next base: position 311,103,510 of record NC_136061.1, read on the forward strand.
TAGGATGGCCACACCAGTGCCACAACTTGCTAGACACCACCTCGGTGCCATCCGGATCTTGGCATCTCAGCGCCTTGTGGTGTCTTCTATTCCGAAAATATTGTTGCGCTGCCTTTGGCCCCATTCGCACATCGGTCCGCTACTGCCGCCATCTCACAGGCCAACGGGGCGCCCCACGCTGACTTTCAACATTGTAGGATGGCCACACCAGTGCGGCAACTTACTAGACACCACCTCGGTGCCATCCGGATCTTGGCGCGTTGTGCTGCCTTCGGCCTATTCGCACATCGGTCCGCTACTGACGCAAACTCACAGGCCAACGGGGCGCCCCACGCCGACTTTCAGCATTGTAGGATGGCCACACCAGTGCTGCAACTTGCTGGACACCACCTCGGTGCCATCCGGATCTTGGCGCGTTGTATTGCCTTCGGCCTATTCGCACATCGGTCCGCTACTGACGCCGCCTCACGTGCCAACGTATTTTCTCCGCATTTTATACCCTATGCCGCATAACAGGTCATGTGACTTGTTTATAAAACTTTTCATTGGTTCATTTTACTTTTGGTTTCCTAATGATGGAAGGCTTGATCATATGACCTAAAAACAACACTTTTCATTGGATGAAAACTTTTTTTTTTTCCCAAACGATGAAAGCCCCACCTTGTTTCTGGATGTTTCAGACTGAAGCTGGCTTCAGCATGAGAGCACCACCATCTCGTAGCTCCGTCGTGGTCATTCCGCGAGCAATCATGGCAACCGCTCCCCACCAGAAGCCTACAGGAGTCGGGGGCCCCCAAAACTTTTGATAAATCCTCAAGGCGGAGGGGACGCTTTCGAGAATGGAGTCCAAGACCTAGCAGACAAGCGTCCGATTTCCAAGGTGTCCCAGGGCCATTTCAGTGGACCAGGCCCAAAAAGGAAAGAGCCTGCCGCCATTTTGAGAGTCCTGTGACAGCCGCCTATCGCTGCACCGCAAGAGTGGGCGCAACTCAGCTGAATTGCGGCTTTTGACACAGTGGACCAAAAACTGACTGAATGGCAACTGAAACAGTAAAGGGGCGCCCCAGTACAACAGATGACACTCCACCTGGAGAGGCCCGTTCACGCCGCCTCCCCCGGGGCGCCCCACGCCGTTATTCGGAGCAGCATTGTAGGATACCAAAACCAGTGCGGCACCTTACTGGACATCACCTTGGTGCCATCGTTCTGCTGCCTTGGAACTATTCGCACAACAGTTTGCTACTGATGACCCACCCCCCGCGACGCCCCACGCCAGAAATCTGGACGTTGTGCTGCGTTGGGACTATTCGCACAGCCGACCGCTACTTCGTTGTTTTTCCCTAAAAATGTTTATATGTTATTACTGTTTTTGTTTTCTTGTATATATTTATAAGTTATTAAAGTTTTATAATCTTACTACTTTGTTGGAGTGCTATATATTTTTAATGTGACACATAATTGTAAAAACTTTGATGTACAAAGAGTCATCCCTGGAATCTTCCGCTTCAGGCTCGGTCCCCTCCCCAATCACAATACAGGATGGTTTTCAGATAATAGGAACGCGTCTGCTGTGACGGATCTCATCGAGTGTGGGCCTTGATCTACTATAACTCCTTTGAAGAGGGGTGATTCTTTACAGCTGGGGCCATAAACTACATCTGCAGGGCTAGCTGATACCCTAGGACCGGCCTGGACAATCGGACACAGAGGAAAAGGAGTGTCAGAGGGTGCGGTAGTGAATAGGGCGAAAGGGAGGTGTCGGGCGGGCACAGGGTGTGATTCTCAGGGAAGAGCAGCGCAGATGGGGGGTGGTTTATTACCCATGCATAAGACAGAGAGCGGGGGTGACCACTGCCTGGGGGAGATGCTTGCGAGGGTGGGGAGTCATGCTAAGGATCGACAGCGTGCACAGAGTGGGTCTGGTCAAGGCATCTAAAATGACTGCCGTGCACGACAAAAGTGTGGCATTTGAAAAAAGGCAAGATGGCGCAGACAATGTTTTTCAACACTTCCTGATTTCCTTCGAATCGAACGTTAACAGACGTTGGGGCATATTACCAAAGTTAAGCGATATTTATCCCTAACGATGCTTAGCAACGATTTTTTTACCGCTAAGCATCGTCAGAAATTATCGCAGATAAACCTTGCTATTATCAAGGTTTATCGCAAATACGATAAAAAACGACCGCAATGCATTAATATCGCTGAAAACTCAGCGATATTCATGCATTACCGAGCTAATGCTCTTAGCCATGTTATCCACCTCCCATTGGATAACATGCCTTAGAACTGCTCAGGGCAGGTGCTAGCTTTTGGAGATATTCGCGCTTATCGCGAATATTTCCAAAAGTTGATAATAGGAGATAGCGATGTTAGCGACTGTTTCCAGTCGCTAACATCTTGGCATGCCCACTTTGCATGTCATTAGTGATAAATATCACTCACATGCAAAGTGGGGCCCAAGATGGTCGCTATCTCCTACTAGCCGTCGCTAACTGGTGTTAGCAACAGCTAGGTAATACAGATATAATTTTATCTCCGCGAAGTGGAGCGCTGTTACAGATATATATCTTTTTTTGAACGTTAATTTCTCAAAATCCACTGGAGCACATATATTGAGACCTAGCAAAGGCACATCGGACTACCAGTCCCTACAATTTTGCCAAGTTTCGTGCAAATCCATTCAGCCGTTCGATTATTATTATTTTTTTTTTTTTTGCCTCGCGGGGCCCTTTTAAAACCTCCACATCAAACCTAAGAGGTCAAGGAGGATCTACTATGCCCCCTTATGGTCATTTGCCCCTTCGCTTTGGCCTCCTCTTGTCTCTCGATCCTACCGAGAGACAAGATGGCGGCCGCTACGGACTGTTTGCAATGTTTACAGACGCCGGAGAACCAATCAGCTTCGCAAACCTCCGTTACGCGAAGCGGAGCGCTGTTACAGATATATATCTTTTTTTGAACGTTAATTTCTCAAAATCCACTGGAGCACATATATTGAGACCTAGCAAAGGCACATCGGGCTACCAGTCCCTAATATTTTACCAAGTTTCGTGCAAATTCATTCAGCCGTTCGATTATTATTATTATTTTTTTTTTTGCCCCGCGGGGCCCTTTTAAAACCTCCACATCAAACCTAGGGGGTCAGCGAGGATCTACTATGCCCCCTTATGGTCATTTGCCCCTTCGCTTTGGCCTCCTCTTGTCTCTCGATCCTACCGAGAGACAAGATGGCGGCCGCTACGGACTGTTTGGAATGTTTACAGACGCCGGAGAACCAATCAGCTTCGCTTCACAAAGCTCCGTTGCGCGAAAAGTACGCGTACTGGAGCGCTGCCCGGTCCGCTGTTACAGATATATATCTTTTTTTAAACGTTAATTTCTCAAAATCCACTGTAGCACATATATTGAGACCTACAAAAGGCACATCGGGCTACCAGTCCCTACAATTTTGCCAAGTTTCGTGCAAATCCATTCAGCCGTTCGGGCTAAAAGTGAGGCCAACCGCCCTATGGAAAACTCAATGTTAAAAACACGTTTTGGGACCCCCCTTTTTTCTCGACCCCCCCTGGACGAACCCCCCCCCCAATTTTCAGGGGCTGCTCAGAAACAAAATGTGCCATTTTCCTGAAAATTTCAGCCAATTCCGTCCACAAACGCCAAAGTTATTAGACATAGAATTTTCAAAAATCCCATAGAGAAAAAATCCTAACTATATATACCTACTGGCGACCGCCAGTAGGTAATATATATATATATTTATACACACACACACACACACACACACATACATATAAATATCTCGGCAATGATGCACTCTCAGAGACTAAATATCTTCACCAAAGATTTATTAACTGCAAAACCGCTACGCGTAGCGGTTTTGCAATTGATAAATCTTTGGTGAAGATATTTAGTCTCTGAGAGTGCATCATTACTGAGAAATTGGATTTGCAGAAATTGACATACCGACAGTGGGATCCAGCCGGAGGTGCACCACCGCACTACGGGGCAAAATCTCTGAAGAGCCTGATCCTGGTTTTCAAAATACATATAAATATACATATATATATATTTATTTATTTTCACTGAAAAAACAAAAGGTTACAGGAATGTTATACTTAGGAATTGGAATTTTTTTTAAACGTAGAGGTTTACTAAATAAAAAACAAAGGTTGAAGAGATGTTAGAGTTATGCTCAGGTTTCAATCGTACAAAACCAGTGGAATTCAGCACTTATAGCTAGCTGAGCTAACTATAACTTGCACCCCCGCAATTCACTGCTTATGACCTCACATATTACATCACTCATGGCATAGTCAGGGACATCACTGATGACATCTCAAATGACATCACTCATAGCATCACTGATGACATCATCCACAGAATTTCTGACGCACCAGGTCACACCCCAATATAACCTTTCATACACCCACTCCAACTTCCAGACTACCATTCTCAAAACCATTGACACACCGTACCAGTACTTACACACCTATTTATAGATTCATAGGTCTACACACACATCCACTCATACATGCATACAGCTACTGATACACCAACTCACTCACTAATAAGGCAACTGATATACAAGCTCATACACTCATACAGCCACTCACACACTGTCAGTCTCCCATAGAGCTACTCACATACCTACTTACTCACCCATAGAGTCAATCACACAGCCACTTTCTCACCTGTACAGTTATACACACACCCACTACCTTATTCAAACAGATGCTAACACATACTCACTCACCCATACTGTCAGTGACACAAGCACACACTCACCCATACAGCCACTCTCACAATCACTTACTCACACATAGTCACTCATATACTCCAACACTCACCTATACTGCCTTTCAAATGTGCAGTTATTCACCCATATACCACTGACACATCTATTCACTCACCAACACTGTGATGTACTTAGATTCTTTCCATGTTGTTCTGACATGGAACCCTGGTACTGAACAGTTCTAGGGTTTGGCAGTTGCTCCTCACTCTGTGATGGCTGAGGTTGTACAATAAAGACCTCTTGTTTCTACACCTTATTTGCATCCAGTGTCACTTTATTACACTGGCGACGATCGCGTGTGAAGAGGTAAAGGTGAATTGGATTGAAGAAAACAACCTCAACATCGAATATGGATTGAAAGAGGAAAACGGGAAAAGGTGATAAAATACAGTTGGGGCGAAGGATACCTCTGTTCCTACAGCGTCGCGTTGTTGAAGAATGGATTGCTGGTAGGTGAATGCAAAATTGGTGATCAATAGGCTCCATCTGTAGAAATCTGCGAGCTGTGAGGTCCGTTGATGTCACTGGAGCGCGTGCTGGTATTGGCGCGTTTCAAGCCTCGATTTGAAGTTCGTAGTGAAGGATCTTGGGAAAAAACAAGACCAATCTGTAGAGGAAAAGAGTTTTGTGTGGCAAGCCTCGTTTTGGTGTTTGAAGCAGAGGAGCTTGGGAAAAACCAAGCTCAAATATCTAGAAAGAAAAGCCCATTTGTACAGCGGCGGACATTTTGGATAATTAGTTTTAAAAAAAAAAGATTGTTATTTGGTTCTGCCTGCTGGACAATGATGTCTGTTTGCTGGAAACTGTCCAACTGACAAAATGAAATCGGAAACAACTGTGAACGTTAAGGAAGGAGAAAAGAAGGGAAAATTGGGAAAAGAAGAAGAGGATTTGAAGTGACAATCCAATGAGGTGACTTTTAGTGTGCAGAGAGTTATCACACTGGTTGTGCTTGCGGTGACAGGCACACCTGGTGCTTCATTGAAGAGTCATACTATACGAAGTGGAGAAAATTGCTGTGGAGCTAGGAGTTGGTGCTTACGGTGATAAGCACATCTAAATTTGTTTTTTTTTTAGTCTTGTTAAAAATGTTTTTGTTTTTTTAATTAACGTTAAGAGAATTTAGAAAAAGTGCATTTAGTTATATGTATAGTAGCTTATGAAATTTAACTGTTTATTTTATGCGAGGTGTTGAAAGTATAGTTAACTGTGGTGATAATTAGATATTGGTTAAAAAAAAGGAAGTGATAATGCAGAATGTAAAGAATGTAACTTCACCACCGTTTTTTCTATCTGATCCAGGGGATCCACCTATTAGGTGGAAAAAATGGAAATAAATTTTTGAAAACTACGCAAGGGTCTGTGGCGCAAATCTGAGTGCTGAAAGGAAACATGCACTATTGATGCATTGCATTGGAGGAGAAGGGCAGGAAGTTTTGGAAAATTTACCTACGTTAAGTCAGGCAGATCAGAGGGGTCTTAATGAGTATGAAATATGCATAAAACAATTGGACTTACATTTCTTACCAAAAGTAAATACAATTATGGAGAGATATTACTTTGGAATGAGAGAGCAAGGAAAGGATGAGACGGTTGAACAATTTGTCACAGCTTTACGGAAATTAGCCTCTAGTTGTAAGTTTGGGGAGTTAACTGAGGAGAGAATACGTGATCAGTTTGTGCTTAGATGCTCAAATGACAAAATCAGGGAAGAACTTTGGATGAAAGATGAGCCACCTTTGGACGAAGTTATGGTCATAGCTAAGCGGGTTGAACACATGGTCAAGTGTGTGGGTGAGTGGAGTAAAGCAGGTAAGACTGGATCAAGTAATGAGACGATAGAAGAAGTACAAGTTAAAGAAGTGAAGAATATTGAGGAGAAAAAGAAGAAAGATTCTATTGATGCGAAAGGTAGTATATGTGATAATCAAGCAAGCAAAAAAATGGTAGATAGGAAAAGTGGGAGTGTTTTTCAAGGTAATTGCTACAGATGTGGGAGATTGGGACATACGGCCAATGATAAAAACTGTCCTGTTTTGAAAGTAGTCTGCAATGTGTGTGGGAGAAAAGGTCATTTGGGAAAAAATTGTAGTCTAAGAAATAGAAGAGATACTAGGATTGAAACTAAAGAAGTCACATTTCAAATTAATGACAGCAAAATAGAACATCCTTCAGACTGGGTTAGTGTGGGTGGTATAAGAATTAAGATGAAGTTTGATTCATGCTCGCACTTGACTTTTGTCTCAAAAGAAGATTATTTAAAATATTTTAAAGAGAAAGTTGTGCTAATGAAATCAGACGTGAAACCAACTGGTTATGGGAGAACTCCTATCAAAATGTTAGGTTGTTTTACAGAAAACATTGAATACAATGGGAGATATTTGGTTGGGAAAATTTATGTTGCAGAAAACGGTGACAGCTTGATAAGCTGGTCACATCAAGCTAATTTGGATGTGGTGTTCAATCCAAATGCAAAACCATCTGTTCAGGTGCAATCTGTAGAAGGTGTTGGTGAGGAAATGGTGGGAAACTTTAAGGAATTGTTTAGTGAGAAACTTGGATGTTGAGAGGTTACATACATAAAATCAAGTTGAAATATGGTGCAATCCCTGGTGCAGCAAAAGTTAGGCGGGTGCCAATTTGCATGCAGGATGCAGTAAAGAAAGAAATTGACAAGTTATTAAAAGCTGGGGTGATTGAGGCGGTGGAGGCAACTGAATGGTTGGCCCACATTGTCGTTGCGAGGAAACCCAATAACGAAATTCGGCTCTGTGTGGACCTTCGGGCTTTGAACAAAGAGGTAATTGTGGATAAATTTCCACTACCAAACATTGAGGAGTTAGTTGCAACATTGGATGGAGCTTGTTACTTTACAACGTTAGATATGGCTTCGGCCTATCATCAAGTTCCTCTGAGTAAAGAATCGCAAGAGTTAACGACTTTCATAACACCTTTTGGTTCATATAAATTTCTAAGAATGCCGTTTGGCTTAATTTCAGCGGCATCGGTGTTTCAGAGGATTATGAATGACTTAAAGGTGTCAGGGGTGTAAAATGACATCAAGACAATGTCTTAGTTTGTGGCAGTACGAAGGAGGAATATGATGAAAGATTGAGGTGTGTACTGGAGGAAATGTTGAAAGCAGGGTTATCTCTCAGACTTGACAAGTGTAAAGTTGGAGTGACAGAACTGGATTATTTGGGTCATCACATTTCTGGTTTTGGTGTGAGACCTAAAGAAGATTTGGTTAGAACAATTGAGGGGTTAAGGAACCATGTTCGAAGGAGGAACTTTCGTCCTTTTTGGGCATGGCAGAATTTTATAATAAATGTATAAAAAAAATTGCAGACAAGACTGAGAAACGTAGGAGTATGATGTGTAGGAGAAGTGAGTTTGTTTGGAATGATGAATGTAATGCGGAATTTGTTCAAATAAAAAAATAACTCAGGCTTGCTCTTAATCTGCAAACATTTAGACCTGGTGATCCTACTTTTATTGTAACAGATGCAAGCTGTAAGGGGCTTGGAGCTTTGTTTTTTCAAGTTAGGAATGGTTGTGAAGATCTCATTGCTTGTGCTTCAAGGTTTTTGAGGGGTGCCGAATTGAACTATTCGGTGATAGAAAAGGAGGCGCTTGCCATTTTCTGGGCTATAAATAAGTTCAGGAAATTTGTGTGGGGCATTCCATTTGTTGTAAGATCTGATCACAAGCCATTAAGAGAGATTTTGGTGAAAAAAGGTCTTGATTCTGTTTCTGCGAGAATTAGAAGGTGGGTTATTGCTCTTCAAGAGTTTGACTTTAAATTTGAATATATCCCAGGCAGTAGTAATGTTTCAGCAGACTGTTTGTCGCGCTTGGTGAATAATGTGGATAATTTGGTTTCAGGTGAGTTTGATGGTGAGGGTGTTGATGAGTGTGAGGTCAGAGTTTGTGATATTACCTTGGGGGTCATAAAGGAGGATGAGTGGAAGGAGTAATTGGCTAAGGATAGTGAGCTGGTTGAAGTCATGAATTTTGTGGAAAAGAACTTAAATGGGAAGTTGGCCAAACCTTGGTTTTTGATATCTCATGAGTTGGCTGTGTCGGATGGTGCCCTGGCAAGAGGAACTAGATTAATTCATCCAGTGGGATTGAGAGGTAACATTATCAATATGGCCCATGTAGGTAGGACAGATTGGAATTTTGGAAACAAAGGAGCGCATCAGGCAGGATTTTTGGTGGCCGGGTCTTGATTTGATGGTTGAGAGAGTGGTACGTGACTGTGTGGCCTGTCAATTGAGTGATAATGTTCTCAAACCAAGGTGTCCACCTATGGTTTGTAGGAAATTGCCGTTATGTCCATGGGATGAAGTAGCAATAGATATTGTTGGTCCGTTGCATGGAGAGCAGCAGACTCCTTATTTGTTTGTGTTGATGGACTTGTATTCTCGAAGGGTGGAAGTTAGTGCTGTACGTGAGGTTACTTCTCATTATGTGATTAAATTCCTAGATTCAATTTTTAAAAGAGAAAGTTTTCCAAAATCCTTGCTTTCGGATAATGGTCCTAAATTTTGTTCAGTTGAAATGGAAAATTACCTGTCTGCTTGTGGTGTTGTACACAAGAAGATCTCTTTATATCACCCAGAGTCTAATGGTTCTTTGGAAAGGTTTAACAAAACATTGAAAGAAGGTATCCAGTTAGCTAGAATAAATTCGCTTGATTGGAAAGTGGAATTACAGAATAGAATTTCAGCTTATCGTTTTACTCCTCACTTCACAACTGGGAGAACTCCCTTTGAATTGTTTAGAGGGAGGTCTTCAAATACTAGTTTGTGTCCTGGCTGAATGAACTTGGGCAAAGGTTTCAAAGATAATAGTGTTGGGCAGTGGAGAAACAAAGAATTACTGTTACAGGAAAAAAGGAAAGTTAACTATGATGTGAGAAAAAATGTGAAGGTTTCAAATTTTAAAATTGGAGACATGGTTAAAATAAGAGTTCCTGTGGGTTGTAAGAAATGGTCAAAGTTTACTGATGCTAAGAGAATTGTTAAAATGTTTAAAAATGTGGTAAACACAAATGATGGGCGTATTTTGAATTTTAACCGGGTAGCACATGTGTCTGCTCGTGATCACAGAGATGTTCAAATGCCTTCTGTATCTTCTGGGGGAGGTGTTACTGATGATGATTCCAGTGTCACTGCTTATCGCAAAAGTAACAGAGTTTATAAGGCCCCTATTTATCTTAGAGATTTTGTAAAATGATATGTATCTTGTGATGGTTACATGCTTTGGCATGTTCTAATTTTATCGTTCATATAGGAAGGGAAATGTGTGATGTACTTACATTCTTTCCATGTTGTTCTGACATGGAACCCTGGTACTGAACAGTTCTAAGGATTGGCAGTTGCTCCTCACTCTGTGATGGCTGAGGTTGTACAATAAAGACCTCTTGTTTCTACACCTTATTTGCATCCAGTGTCACTTTATTACAACACAAGCATACACAGACTCAGTTACCCATACCGCTCCTCAAAGATGTACTCATTAACCTATACAGCCACTGACTCACTCATTCATGCAAGCAGTCACACACACCCTCACCCACCCACACAGACACATTGAAAAACATGATAAATTGACGAAAAGACAGAAACAGGTTGCATTATTCATGTCCTTACAAGTAGCTGTATATTTCTTCATCTACATTGAGACCAGTTGGTTCTGTTTTATTCAATCTGAGAATATATCTGCACTCTAGCTGTCTAAGTGCTTTTTTCTCTGTCACCACCTGTTTTTGATTTCCCTATTTGGTCAATCACTATTTATTTTAACTGATTTGAATTGCAGTTATGATACTGCTTGAAAGGCCTAGCCACAGGGTATGATTCATCCATATTCTTTATTGCACAACGATGTTGCAATACTCTCTTCTGCACTTGTAATATGATACTGGCCATGTATTTCTTTTTGCAGGGGCAAATTAAAACATATACTACGAATTCTAATTTGCAGTTTAAAGCTTTGTTGATGGATATGCTTTCCCCTACATCTGTAATCACAGTTGTGGCATTTATACCTTGCTTGAACGCCTTGCATATGCTGGATTTTTGTAACCCTCCAACTGGTTTAAGCCAAATGGATCTCTTTGGCATTTTATTTTTGACTATACTGTCTTTGATAGACTTTGTTCTCTTATAAGTTATAGCAGGTCTATCTTCCATTTCCACTCCTGTTGAGGGATCTTGTTTTAACAAATACCAATGTTTCTGCAGAATTTTTCTTATTTGGTTATGTTCTGTGTTAAAAGTAGTAATGAATGACAATTCTCCACATATTATGCAGAGAGAATCTTGATTTCAATAAAGACAAACGGAGGCTAACATTATGCAAATACTTTTATTTGCTGCCCAAACATGCATCCCTTTAAAGAATGTAACTACATCATAATAAGTAGAACATTTAAACATGACAAGTAGACTGTGCAGGCTCTCATCTTCCTCGTGGGCTGCAATGACACAGCTGAACAACTTGAAAACTCTAGTAAATCCACTTAGTCTTTAATATTGTTGATAATATTGTTATCTGGGAAGAAAAAGACACTGTATAGTGAAATGCATAAAGACAAATAAAAAGTAATGTACAGTACTGTAGTACAATAGTAATATAATAGTAGCATAATAGTAATAAAGCATAAACATAACCGAACCAAAATATCTCAGGGAGAGGAGGGTGTGATAATGTTAGCCTCTGTTTGTCTTTAATGAAATCAAGATTCTCTCTGCATAATAATTGGAGAATTGTCATTCCATTACAAGACCGGAGGCTACCATCATGCATGTTAAAAGCCATGTAGGGCTACACTGCTAACATGCCCAATTGGTCTCAAGTAAAACTTAGAGAAAGTACTTGCGTTAGACCAATCTGCTGCTTTAATTATTTTGGGAAGAGAACCTTCTGCCCAGAATAATTTACTAGCCATTGCACTTCTAGAAGAGTGAGCTCCAAATCTAGAGAGGTCAATTCCAGCCTCATGCATAATCAAGCGGAACCATCTGGCTAAGGTCGCTGAAGACACAGGTCTAAAGGGCCTCAAATATGATAAAAGAAGTTGATCACAACCAACAGCTCTGAAAGTTGAAATCTTGTTTTCATAGCATTTCATACATTTCACAACACATAGTTTTTCACATTCATGAAAAATAGGATAAAAAATTGACTCAGACATTGTTTTCGTTCTTTTCCAGATGTCAACATGGATGCCTTTTCGCAAGAGTAAAATCTATTAGAAAGTTCTAGTGCTCTAATGTCTGATACCCTTCTAAAGGAAATCAGACACAGCAGAGTAGCCAATTTCATTGAGATTCTTTTAAGGGAGAGTGATTCGTTGCCAGGCCAAGAAAGGAAGAGATTAAAAATAAGGTTAACATCCCAAATGGATTGGTAATGTGCCTTAGGAGGTCTTCGTAGTCTAATACCCTTCATAACTCTTTTGATAAGAGAATTGCTACCAATTGCAAAATTATTAATGAGAGTGTGACCTGAAGAAATTGCTGATCTATAGCAATTGATGGTTCTAAAGGAAAGACCTAAATCAAAGAGATGAGCAAGATAGTTAGCTACCTGTTGAAGAGGACACTGTACGGGATCGAAATCCCTTTCCAGGCACCAACAAGACCATTTTCTCCAAATGCCCTTGTATCTTTTTCTAGTACCTGGATCCCATGAATCTTACAATAAGCTTTTAGCTTCTCCCGAAATGTCAGAATATCTCCCTGAATTCCTGATATCCTCCAAGCAAGAAGGTTCATCTTCCCTTCTAAGACTAAAGGGTGTTCTTCTCTTTATGGACCCTGAGTAGGCCTAAGGACGATGGAATCAGAAGAGGAAAGTCCACCACTAACTCCATCTCCCTGGGAAACCAAACCTGGGATTTCCAAAAAGGGGTTATCAGAATGATGGAACAAGACTCGAGTCTGACCTTCCACAATAGTCTCTGAATCATTGAGAAGGGGGGGAAAGGCATAAGCTTTGATCCTTCCCATGACTGGAGAAAGGCATCTACTCCTGACGCATAGGGGACCGGCCTCCCACTGAAGTATCTCTCCACTTGGTGAGTCAACCTGCTGGCAAATAGGTCTAATTGTATCGGGCCCCAAAGTTCTTGGATCTGGGAAAAAATCTCTGGATTCAATTTCTAGTCGCTTGAGTCGTGGAGGAAACATGAGTTCCTGCTCTCACATTCTGTGAACCCAGGATTAATTCTGCTCTGAGGGTAATCTTTTGGTCCCAACAAAAATACCATATTCGTTTGGCAAGATCTGAGAGATTTTTGGATCTCGCACCCCCAAGGTGATTTATGTAAGAGACAGCTGAGAAATTGTACAAACAGATTAGGGTATTTGAGTTCTTTAAAAGTTCCTTGAAGCTTATAATTGCATTCAGAGCTGCTAACATCTCCAAGGAATTTATGTGAAGGGATTGTTCTTCTAAAGACCACCTCCCTTCGGTCTCTAAATTTTTTAGGCAAGCACCACAGCCTTAATTGCTTGCATCTGGTTCTATAGTGAAGTCTGGAACATTCCAGAAGATAGATTTCCCATTACAGGCTTGGAGGTTTTTCAACCACCAATGAAGATCCTCTCGGGCATCTTGTGAGAGAGGTAGATAGTTCTCGTACCGTAGGCCCTTTCTCAGGCCCAGAGCTTTTAATATTTGCAGACCCCAGTTTTGAAGAGGACCTGGTGAAATGACTTGAATAGAGGAGGAGAGAAGTCCGAAAACTCTGGCCAGATCTTTTAGTCGGATAGATTCTTTGGAAAGGATAAGTGAAACATGTTTTTTTATTTTGGTAACCTTCTTGTGGGGAAGGATTAGATTTGAATGAATAGTGTTTAATTGAAACCAAGGAATTCTAGATCTTGTGAGGGGTCAGAATAGATTTCTCCATGTTTATAATGAAGCCCAAGTCTCGAAGGAGGTCCATGGTCATTTTTAAATGTTTCATAATTTCTAACTTGTCCTGGCACATGCAGAGGATATCATCTAGATAAATTATTAAACAAATCCCCCTCTCTCTGAGATAGCTGACCACTGGACGAAGGACCTTGTGAAGCACCAAGGGGCTGATGATAGGCTGAATGAGAGGCACTGGAACTGATAAAGAGTTCCTTTCCAAGTAAAACGAAGGTACTTGCGACATTCCTCGTCCATGGGTATGGTAAAGTAGGCATCTTTCGTGTCCAATTTTACCAGCCAATCCCTTGTTTGCAAGATGTCCCTCAAAAGATGGATACCCTCGATCTTGAAGTGTCTGTATGTTAGAAATTTGTTTAGATATTTGAGATTTAGGACCGGACGCCAACCCTTGTCCTTCTTTTTGACAAGGAAAATAGTACTTAAGAAGCTCATTGGGATTTCTGAAAGAGGAATTTGTACAATGGTTCCTTTGTCTAACATTTGTGAAATTTCTAGATCTCTTAATTTTGAGTTCTCCTTGGCTAGAGTAATTTCGTTTGGAATCTTTTTTTGAAAGGGCTCTTTTAAAAATCTATCTAGAAGCCAGTTACAGTTTCCAAGACCCATGGATCTTGGGTAATTCGTAGACAATTCTTTGCGAAAAGCATGATTCTTCCTGCCACTTTGGAAGGAGAGGAGGGATTCAGACTTACCTTGGAAAGATTGGTTGGCGAACCTTGATCTTCCGCCACGGCCCCTTGAACTCCTTCCTCTCTGGGGGTAGAAGTTTGAACGGGACCCTCTGTAAGGACGAGTGTCTCATGTTTTTTGTGGTAAAATTGGGACTTGCGTAAACCACGGCTGACAGGTTGTCCCCTCCTGTCAGCCCTTCCAAAAAGAGGTTGTCCCCCGAAAACTCTGCGCATGTTAGACTGCGTCTTACTAAATACATTGAAGGTGGCCACATATTTTCCCAAGGATTTGACAAAGTTATCACAGAATAACATTCCCTTGGCATCGCACATGTCCTCTTTAGTGGAAAGGTCAGCAAGTTTGTGGTTCATTCTGAGGAGGACCGCCTTCCTCCGCTCTGTGATTAGGTTGGCGTTAGCATTCCCAATAAAGCAGATTGCGCATTGGGACCAACCTCTTACGAGCTCTGTATTAATCGGAGTATTGTTGGTCCTGGCTTCTTCCGTCATATCAAGAATTTTTTAAAGAGGAGCCAAGACGTCAAGAAGCTTATCCTGACACTGCTTCAGGCTTCTTTCAATTCCTTTCCTTGGGTCCCTCCCCGATTTAAAAAGAAAGGTGATCAATTCGGGGTCAAGGTTGGGGGTATTTCAGATCTTATCCTCAGAAGAGGGACGAGGGCATTCATTACGGAGTAAATTGCGTGTGTCTCTGTCCATGGGTTTCCTGACCCATTTGGATAAATATCTACCAAGGGATCTTTAATTGTAAATAAGGAGGTTGAAGGGTGTTCTAAGTCCTCGTCAAGATCCTCAGGGGTATCTTGGGAGTCAAAAATAAATTCATCTTCCTCAAGGTCATTAAAAAAAGGTAAGGAATCATCGCTTAAATCATTTGTATTGTATAAAATACCATTCTCTATAATGCCGCTTCTCCCAGTCCCAGTCCCAGGTATCTTGGATCTCTCTATTGTGCTGCTGCGAGCACCAACATCTCTTGTAGTGCGAGGGCTACTAAGTTCAACAGCAAGGTGTTTTCTCTTTTGAAGTACTTTACCCCTTATATGAGGTCCACTGCCAGAGGGAGAGTCCCCATCAGAAAGAGAGAAATAGATCTCTTCAGGAGGGGAGATCCTTTTCCTCTTAAGTAGAGCAGCATTAACGGCTTCCTTGGTGGACAAATTGACCTCTTGGTCAATTAGTTTTTTTTAAATTATCCCCCAAAGGCTCCTTAGTGGCCTGAGGCGGGGTATTAGCGTAAGGGTTCACAGTCATAAATATTCCAAGAAGTTAAATAATAATTAGCCTTGGTATGGCTTACTCAGGGACAAAAAAATTGTATCAAAATGTAACTTTGTCAATAGTTCGCCCTGGCAGGGTTACTCACGGTTGAGCAGATTCTGCAGTGTAATCGCGTATGGAATATTCCACCAAAGTGTAAAGACACTGTAGCATGAAAGAAGGCCACCGGGTGGTGATCTTGTATTAAAAAATGTGCTTTCTTTGAACAACAATCATCAGAGAGGCTCCGGCGCCGTCAGTTATCGTTACGCGCTCGAGAAAGAGGCAGCGTGCTATGGAAACTGACATCGAGCCTGAGAGAAAGGACGCGACTTCCTGCTCGCATGAGCCTGAAGCGCATCTCGTATCCTAGCATGTTGCTAGGATACAGAGTTCAAAGGAGGCAAGCTCCGGTTCCAGTAATTATTTTTTGCTTAAACCTTGTAAATAAACAGAAAGGAAGAAGTGTGCTGAAGCGCTGCGGTTAAGGAAATGGAATAAAACGAAGGGTGAAACCGGCTGCCCCTTAAATGCTTGCACGAGCAGCACGGTCAAGGAGCAAATCAGCACTTACCTGGTGAAGAGTACGATCGCAGGGCGATCGCTGGGCAAGAAATAAATTAAGGTATTGTTCCCCGCCATAAATTGGACAAGGGGAGAGCTGAAAGTTAAGGCGGTAAGCACATAATTAGCTATAACATTAAGATAAATATAAACACAAGCCCAATATCTTAAATAAGATGGATACAAATAATAAAAGGCGTGAATAAATATCAGAGCTCAACAAATCTAACACAATCAAGAGAAGTTAAACCATAGATGGAAAGACTACTTAGCTGTGTCAGAGCAGCAAACAAAAGAGGAAGATGAGAGCCTGCACAGTCTACTTGTCTTGTTTAAATGTTCTACTTATTATGATGTAGTTACATTCTTTAAAGAGTTGCATGTTTGGGCAGCAAACAAAAGTATTTGCATAATGGTAGCCTCCGGTCTTGTAATGAAATCTACATGCCTCTGTGGGAGTGTTGGTTGCTTCAGTTTTTGGTCTCTCTATCCTCCGTGACTTCAGAATGGACTGCGTGTTAAATAACAGATCGGTTCTAGATTTCGTTCTAACCTTATCTTTTACATGTCTTAAGGTTACCTCATCATATCCCCCAGCTCTTAGCCTCATTGTCATCTCTTCTTCAGTTGCTGTAAATGTCTCTTGGGTGCTGCAAATTCTCTTCGCTCTCAGTAATTCCCCGTAGGGAATACTCCTTTTGAGGGTACCTGGATGTGAGCTAGTCAAGTGTAAGGTTGATTTGCCTAAGGTAGCTTTCCTATATACTCTGGTTGTAATTTTGTCCCCAATTACTTTCAACCTTCTACCAAGAAAGTCAATGCATTTGTTGATAATGCGGCAGGTAAAAGACAAATTAAGATTATTCACAAAGATCATTAGTACAAATTCTTCAACTGATTTTGTGTCCCCCCTTCATAATATGAAGAGGTCGTCAATCTAACTCATACAGATAACAATGTTAGATGACCAATCATGTGTTTCAGTATGGTGGCTCACCTGCTCCTCCTACTAGCCCATTGTAAGTTCCCATAGCTGGGGCGAAGCAGGTGCCCATTGCTGTCCCCTGTACCTGTCGAAAAATCTCATTATTGAATGTGATTACATTGCTATTCAGGCACCACTCAATCATACCGACAAGCATTGCATTATGTTTAAAATATTGAATAGGTCTTGTGACATGTGGCATTAATACCGTCTTAGTGATGTATGCTGGTGTACAGTGAATTTACATCCAGACAGACCATCTGAAAACCTGGTTCCCACTGTATATAAAAGATATGCCTAAAAAAATCAGTGCTGTCCTGTATATATGAGGGAAGTGCACATACAAAAGGTTGAAGGAAGTAGTCTACATATTTTGATGCGTTTTTTCCAGAAAACTTCCAATAGCTGATATAATTGGTCTGACAGAGAGCAGACATTGCTCTTGTGCACCTTCGGTAAAAGGTACAGAATTGGCAGGCGTGGATGTTTGACATGTAAAAAGTCAAATTCTTCCTTATAATCAGGTTGTTTTCTCGCCACCCTTTCAAATCTTTAAAGAATGTTTCTCGCAACACCTCATATTCTCTGTGGGTGATCTTACTTTAACAATGTTGGTCATTTAGTTGGCTGTAAGTCTCTTATAGATACATGTCCCTAGGCCAAATCATTATGTTACCTCCTTTGTCTGAGGTACGTGACACGCAATTATGATTTTTAGACCATTTAGTCAGTACCTTATCTAGCTTCTGTCTGAAATCAGTTCTTACTTTGGAACCTTGTTTCTTCTGTATTCTAAGGGCCAAATTCACAGAACTAACTTAAGACAAAATCCTAAACTTACTACTTTTGGTATTCACAGAAGTTAGGATTTTGTCTTAAGTTTGTCTGAAGTCTGTCTTAAGTTTGTCTTAAGACAAACTTAAGACAAAATCCTAACTTCTGTGAATACCAAAAGTAGTAAGTTTAGGATTTTGTCTTAAGTTAGTTCTGTGAATCGGGCTCTAAGTTTTTTCAAATCATGCATTACACTCTCATTGAAGGAATCTAAGTTGTCATGAAGCATAGGAGGGTAGAAACAGGATTTTGGTCTGAAAGGGTTAACGCTTACGAAGTCCTATTTGGGACGAGAATGTGGGTACCTGATCATGATTGTGAAGGCACAGTGGCTGATGAGAAACAATTTGATATCCATGATCATTTGGCTGTTTTACAGGATCTAAATGAATCCAGGGCACAACAAAGTAATGTCCACATGAAACAGAACGCCACCGGGGAAGTCAAGGCAGTCACAGCAAGACCTGTCTGAACCCTAAAATGTGGACATCGGGTCAGAGAGACAATAGCAGACAAAAAAGAATTTGGACCATCATATAGAAAATCTGTACCTGTCCTAGCAATTCAAGGAACAAGAACTGTGCTTTTGCTGCCGCTTGCCGGGAAAAAGGAGGAAAGATTTGTCTCAATCGACTTAATCAAACCACACTATGTGGCCAATACTAATCAGTAGGCCTCGTGAACTCCTCAGTAGCAGGTGCCCTCCTCTTTCTACAATCCAAGAAGTTCAAACAGAAAGACTCATCACGTTTACAGAGCCTCCTGTACAGAATGAAGGACAATGCAACAATGCTATGGAACTCGTTTCTCTTAAACCCGAAGTTTAACTTCAAAATCAAACTCAAAATAATAAGCAGGTTGCAATTAGACAGAATACAGATGTCCACGCCAACATGCCTCAACGAGAGCAAAATGCAATTTCAACAAATCCCGATGCAATTCCAACAATTGATCGAACTGCTTCTGGCTACTTCATGAACTTTGATATGTTTTCCTTGGATCCAAGTGAACCGAAAACAATGCCAGACCAACACACACACAAGCAACAAATCAAGAACTTTCTGCACTTTCTTAAAAAGACTTACCTGGTATCGCCTTGGGTTGAACTCTGGGTAATTACTGGGATACTGTTCTTTCTTTTCTGGCTCGGCTTAGTTATAACTTTTAGCATGCTTATTAATGGAAGAAACCTTCAGCAAAGCTCTACAGCCCAAAAGGTCAGCTTGATTCTGAAGCCACATCAGTTGTCACATCGTGAACAAAGAGACTTGTGATCAGTGAACATAACAGCAGTACCTATACCAAACTATATAGTTCGGGACAAGGTTGATTTCGATATATTTGGTCCGACTGAACTTTTAAAAATGTCTCATGTATTTACATTTACATTAAATGATATCATTACCTCCAGTACATTTTCTGATGATTGGGACACTGAAACTGTTAATAACATGTTGTCTGATTTAGAGAAAACTGCTGTATTTCCGAACACTGAAATGCTAGAGGGTACTTCAGACTATAACACTTTGTACTGTTTCTAACATTGTGGTCATCATTTCCTACACAAATATATATTTATTTTGCCATCAATGTTTTCAATGAAATTGTGATATTCACAATGTCCCCACGATGGTACACGGGGGCCACGCTGGCAGTCGTGTATAATCATGATAATTGCACACGATTAAAAAAATCTATTTTAGACACATAACTTGTGTCACTAACACATCCATTTCTCAAACTTGGAGTCGGAGTATCTCCACACTGACCCCTTATGCTAGCTTTCACACACATATTTAGCCCCTGAACCATTCCTGGACGTTAAAATGGTGTTGCAAAGTCATCCAGTGCCCTGGACGCCCCCCAACATTTTGCTGACAGGTACTGGTCGTAACTGTCTCTGACTGACCCTGAGCTCTACCTACCAGGCCCAGGGTCAGTGTTATGCTGAAAACACTTAGAATACAGTGAAAACACCTACATACACTAGGGTACACTAATGGTTGGGGTACCCCTGTGATTGCATGACCTACCCCATAGGGCCCTAGTACATTATAGGGCAGGGGGATTGAAACTACCTCTTAGTCCCTAGTATATAATAGGGCAAGGTAGTTTAGAGGCCATCAGCCTTTTTCTACACGTGCATGTGTGCACTGCTGGGCCTGAGGTCAGTTTAAAAGTAGCCTAGTGCTGCAGGACTGCTTTTAAAAAGTAAATTGTGCCCAAACTCAATGTTTGCATTTGGAGCACTTAAAATGGTTAATCTACAATGTTTGGGAATATTAGGTACCCCCAGGGTCTCCCCTAGGTGTCCCAGGGTTGGGGGACCAGGTATCCATAAGGTAGACCCTTCTAAAATGAGTTTTATATGCCCTGGGTACAGTGAAATGGCACATTTTACTCCCCAGATTGTGGTAAAGTGCTGCCCAAAATCAACTTTGGTGGTAGGAGCTCTGTGGAGGGAGGATCAGCAATATTTCTGAATATTCAGAACCCCTATAGTCTCCCCTAGGTATAGCAGGGATGGGGGTTCTGTAGATATAGGCAGAGTACTTATAAAATATGTTTTTATATGCCCTAGTGCTGGAAAAATTGTCCAAATCTTTTTTTCCCATAGCAAACCCCCTGTTACATAGGCTAACTTGGGAGAAGGTATTAACTTAGAACTTTTGATAGGAGCAGGTTTAAAGTGCTGTAGGCCTTTTTGGCTAAAGTTCCCTAAACTTTTTGCTTTCCCCCTAGACCATTTTCCTGACATAGAGTTGCCAATTTAGATGCTTTTGGTACTTTGCCACTGCTGATCAGGGTCAAAGTACAAGTGTTCCCTATGTAAAGTGTAATGATAATTGGTTGGCCATGATTGGTATGTTTGCCTTACTAGTAAAGTCACTAGTGATGTGCACTGTGTGTGCCAGGACTAGTAATGCAAAGGCACGCGGAGAAGGGAACTCAGGCCTGCAGTGTAGGGCCTGCACACAGTTTGCTAAGTTAGAATGTTGTCCTGACAAGTGCAACCCCTTGTCAGGCCTTACTTTCCCTTTTTCATACACATTGGGCACACCTGTGGTAGGTCCCTGGTAACCCCTGGGCAGGGTGAAGTGTAGGTGAAAGGCAGGACATATACTGAGGTGTGTGCTATGTCCTGACAGTGAAAAACACCCCATTTCGTTTTCACTGGTGAAAGGCCATTCTGCCAATAGGACAGAATGAGGGAGGCTTGGTAGTATGTTTTGTTAGCCTAGTTTCCTATAAGTTTATAATGGAGAGGTGAAGTTTAATATGTATGAACTCACAGTGTCATAACACATCTTTCTATGAAAGTGTTTTTGTCACTGTGTGGTCAGAAACCACTCTTTTAGAAAGTGGTGAGTTTTGTGCTTTATGCATTTCTGTGTGTCTCTGCTGAATGTGGATTGACAGTATGGATCTGAGAGGTGAGAGGAGCTGGGAGAGGTCTTGACCCAGGGAGTAAATTCTGGCTTTAATGAACGGTTAAAAAGCATAAGGGCTCGTTACCATGGGAGAAAACTTGCAGCATGTGGGACCATTTGTTTTTTGGTTTTTCAACAAAAAACTCCTGCTTATGGAAATAGCCGACCATCATGTCTGACTGTACTGTCCTTCAAATTCTTCATGCATAGACAGGAACTGCCATGACAGCAGTTCCAGTCAATGTCGAGAGTTGCCCACAGGGTGAGCGGACAACTCAAAATTTACCCCTCACGATGTTGGAGGTATTGTCCTCCGCCATCCTGATGGAGTTAACTTCATCGTTAAAACTCTAATTCAGGCCCATAGGTTTTCTTACCTCTGTCATGAGATTCGAATGAAGCCTCTCATTTATACTGTATTGTCACTTCATAATGCAATTGCTTCTATTTTGATAAAATCACTCTAAATGTTAGATAGCTCTATGTTACTGGGATACTACGTTTCCATTTCTGGTATTTGCTTTTACAAATCATTGTTTTCAGGTGTTTTATTCTGATTAGTTTAATTGAACTGAATTGCAATGAATAATTCCAAAGTGCACTGAATTCCCGGAAAAAAGGTGTTCTCATAACATGGAGCCTTTTGCTAATCCTATATCTGGCCCTTGTACATTGCCTTGTCTTTGTGAGTAAGAGTGAGTGTATAGCTTTAGGGCAGTAAATAGCTTTAACTGGTCTTGCAAATGCTCTAATTATCTTTGTCATTAGTCACTTCCGCAAATAAATGTCAAGGGGTAAGAGCATTTGTGGAGCATGAGACAGCTCCATGAAGTGCCTCCCAAGTGGCCATGTCCTGGCCCATTGTGTAATGGAGTGGCATTCTGTGCCATGTCTGTCAAAATAACTTAGAAACATTCAAACATTTGGGACATTTAGACCTATATGTTAGTGCCTGCATTGAAGTGAGTTTTAACACTAGGGGCCTCATGTCTCCAAGTAAGGATCGTGAGCACAAAAGTACTTATCATTATGTACAAAACCTGTTTTATGAGTTGGACATTTATTTAGACCAGTAAAACGACTTATGCTATTGTTTCTGAATTATAAATATGACGGTAAATGAAAGTGGTTTCCTTCTCCCTTTTTCAATTTGGAAATAAATTTATTGATAGTTTGGGACAGCATTTGATATTCGCAAACCACTGATACGATCCTCAAGTTAGCGTGGTAACTAATTTGGAAAGGGGAAGGAGTTTTCTTAGGACATGATTTTGGCAGCCTCAGGTGCGGGGTTCTGGATATTTTTTACAAAAACTACTGGCAGAACATCACAGAATATCTACCATTCAGCCAGCAGCCAGGTAAATGTCAGGTTTCCTGCTATTTACACAGCTGCTGGATGAACAGTGAAGAGTCTCTACTATTTAACCAGAGGCGGGTTAAATAGTGACAGTTCTCTGCTATATGCATGGCTGCCAGCCACACAGTGCAGAATCTCTACTGTTTAGCCAGCCGTGGGGTAAATAATGATGTTTTTATGCTATTTTTCTGGCCGTCAGCTAAACAGTGCAGAACTTCTACTATTTTGACAGCGACCTGGTAAATAGTGATGGTTTTCTGCTATTTTGTATAAGTATATTTGATAGTGTTCTATTGATCATTGACGA
This sequence comes from Lissotriton helveticus, assembly GCF_964261635.1. NCBI lineage: Eukaryota > Metazoa > Chordata > Amphibia > Caudata > Salamandridae > Lissotriton > Lissotriton helveticus. The sequence goes on from NC_136061.1 coordinate 311,126,696, forward strand.
CATGTATGAGCGAATCTATAGTTAAGTCATTAGATGTGTGTGTAGATCTAGGAATCACTGAGTGGGTTTTAAAATACTTGTATTGCTGTGTCAATGGATTCAAATATGGTACTCTGTATTTTACAGTGAGTGATGAAAGGTTATAGTAGTGTATGATGAGGTGTATCTGATTGTCACATGGATGATGTCATCAGTGATGTCATTTGAGATGTCATCAGTGATGTCACTGACCATGTCATGAATGATGTAATATGTGACATCATCACCAGTGGATTGCGGGCGCGAGATTTACAGTTAGCACAACTAACTATAACGGAAGAATTTCAATGGTTTTGTATGAGTGATATGTCCACCTAACTATAACACCCCTGAAACCTGTGGATTTTTCAATTAATTTCTAAGATTTTTCAAATGATAATTCCTAACTATAACCTGCCTGAAACCTATGAGGCCCCCCATCCCCGGGGACCGCCACCCCCTGAGGCTTGAATTTAATGTATGCGGGGGAGCTCAAGGGGCCCCCCTGCAGCCCTGGGGACCGCCACCCCCGGGGCTATTTTGAAATGGGTGGGGGCTCTCAGGCCCCCCAGGGACCACCACACCCCGGAGCTGAAAGATAATTGAAAAGGGGGGCTCTGAGGCCCCCCTGCCCCGGGGACCGCCACCCCCGGGGCTTCAGAAAAATGTGGGAGGGGGGCCCGTGGCCCCCCTCCTGGAGCCCTCGATGGCCCTGGGGACCGCCACCCCCCAAGGCCGACTCCTGCAGTGTCCCGGGGTGCCCACCCCGGGACACTGCTGTTTGCAATTACAGGGCGGGAGCCTCGAGACTCCCACCCTGCCATTGCAAACTGCTTTGCTTCATTGAAGCGAGAGCAGGGAAACCTGCTCTTGCTTCAATGAAGCAAAGCAAATTGCTTTTCCATATGGGGAGCAGCATGTTAGCTGCTTCCCATATGGAAAAGCAATGCCGGCTCCCGCAGGAGGCGGGAAGCCGGTGGGACCGTGGGGGTCCCCAACAGTGAGGGCCAGCCCCGGGAGATGGGGTCCCAGGGACAACCAGTGGCCCGGGAGGGGTCCACGCAGCCCCCCTCCCCAAAAGGAACATTTAAAAATTTTTATTTAAAAGGGCCGACCTCGGGGGATGGGGTCTCCGGGGCCATAAGTGGCCACAGGAGGGGGGCAAGACAGCCCCCTCCTAATAAATGTTTTTTTTAAAAGACCCATGCCCCAGGGGATGGGGTCCCCGGGGCACACTATGGCCTCAGGAGGGGGGCCACGGGCCCACTTTCAAATGTTTAAATAAAAAAAATAAAAATTGGGGGCAGACCCTGGGGGATGGGGTCCCCAGGGCCAACATATTAGAAAAGGAAGGGGGGCTACACAGCCCCCCTTCTTAAAAAAAAAAAAAAAAATTAAACTTGATTATGGGCAGAGGCCACGCCCCCTTATTGCACCAATCTGCAAACGCGCCCCCTGGCGCGTTTGCAGAGGGGGAACAAATTCCCCTTGAATACTGGGGGCCCCTGGGGGGCAACTAGCCAACCAAGTACCTCCAGTATGTGCCGGGGGGCTGCGTTGCAGAGAGGTTTTCTGAGACCACACCCCTTTTTACACCTCTCTCCAACGCAGCTCTGTGGCGCTTACTGGAGGTGGTTGGTGGGCTAGTTGCACCCCAGGGACCCTCAGTATTCAAGGGGAGTTGATCCCCCAACTTAAAACGTGCCACGGGGCGTGTTTGCACAGTGGTGAAGGGAGGGGGCGGGGCCTGAATTCACACGTGTGCAAACACGCCCTGTGGCGTGGTTTAAGTTGGGGAATGAATTCCTTGTCAATACTGAGGGTTCCTGCGGGCCAACTAGCCCAGCAGGTACCTCTAATAAGCGCCATGGAGCTGCGTAGCAGAGTGTTGTAAAAAGGGGCTGGGCCTCTTAACACCTCTCTGCAATGCAGCCACCTGGTGCATTCTAGAGGTACCTGGTGGGCTAGTTAGCCCCCAGGGGACCTCAGGATTCTAGGGCACTTAGTTCCGCAACTTAAAACGCACCACAGGGCGTGTTTGCACACATGTCACCTCAGGCCCCGCCCCCTTCCTTCACCATTGTACAAATATTCCTGTAAAATCAGCCAAACTACGAATTCCGATTTACTCACCTGTTATCAGGAGAGAACCCAGTGCGGCATCTTTTAGCCCAGCACTGACCCTGAAAAGTAATTCCAAGCATACTTACAGTAACTTGTATTTCCTTCCATAGGAATCCATTGAGCGGATTTCAGCAGAAAAGTTTTTAAGTGTTGATTTTTGAAACGTACAAATATTCCTCTAAAATCAGTCAAACTATGAATTCCGATTTACTCCCCTGTTATCAGGAGAGGACCTAGTGTTGCATCTTTTAGCCCAGCACTGACCCTGAAAAGTAATTCTAAGCGTACTTACAATAACTTGTATTTCCTTCCATAGTAAACCATTGTGTGGTTTCAGCAGAAAAGTTGTGTTGATTTTTGAAACGTACAAATATTCTTGTAAAATCAGCCAAACTACGAATTCCGATTTACTCACCTGTTATCAGGAGAGAACCCAGTGCTGCATCTTATAGCCCAGCACTGACCCTGAAAAGTAATGCTAAGCATACTTAGCAGTAACTTGTATTTCCTTCCATAGGAATCTATTGTGTGGTTTTCAGCAGAAAAGTTTCTAAGTGTTGATTTTTGAAACGTACAAATATTCCTCTAAATCAGCTGAACTACGAATTCCGATTTACTCACCTGTTATCAGGAGAGACGTCAGTGCTGCATCTTTGAGCCCAGTACTGATCATGAAAAGTAATTCTAACCGTACTTACCAGTAACTTGTATTTCCCTCCATAGGCTAACATTGACTGGTTTCACTTGGAAATTCTTCTAAGGGTGGAGTTTTTGAACTTTAAAAAATTCCTATAAAATCAGCAGAACTACGAAATCTGATTTACTCACCTGTTATCAAGAGTGACCTCAGTGCTGCTTCTTTGAGCCCAGTACTGATCCTGAAAAGTAATTCTAACCGTACTTACCAGTAACTTGTATTTCCTTCCATAGGAATCCATTGTCTGGTTCTCACCAGAAAAATGTCTAAGTGTCTATTTTCACAAACTACAAATATTCCTTAAAAATTGCTTGAATTACTTAAACGCATTCTTTCGACTGTTTACAGGAGATGTCCCCTCGTTGGAACCAGGATCCACCACTGACAGAAAAAGTAACGTTAACACTACTTACCTGATAAGTGAATTTCCTTAGGATAACATTGGTGATTCTATGTGAAAAAGTTTCTGACATCTTTTAAAATACAATGACATTCCTTAAAAATCACTACTGTAACCAAAACGCTTTTACTCAACTGTTTACAGGTGATGTCTCAGGACTGAATTTAGGATCCAGTCCTGTGGTTAGAAAAGTAATCCAAAAAGTAATTAATTGCATATAACTAGAAATTCACATTGACCTCAATGTTGCATTGTGTTTGAAATTGAGTTGCCCATTGCCACAACTGTAACTACTGTACTTAAAAGTCTATTTCCTATTTGCAAAGTATTTAAACTAAAGTAATTCATTCCGAGAAAGTATATTTTGTAATGTAATTATAATGTAATTTAAAAAATAAAATATCTAAAACTAAACAGTTTAAAAAAATGTAGAAAATCAGTATAAAAAAAATAAAAATGACAATAAATACATTTAAAAATTGTCATTTACAAAACCTTTGAAATTCACTGGAAAAACCATAGGTTTCTGACATGTTATAGTTAGGAATTGTCATTTAAAAAACCTTTGAAATTCACTGAAAAAACTATAGGTTTCAGACACGTTATAGTTAGGAATTAGCATCTAAAAAACCTTAAAAATTCACTGAAAAAACCATAGGTTTTAGGGGTGTTAAAGTTAGCTGGACATTTCACTCGTATAAAACCATTGAAATTCCCCCGTTATAATTAGTTGTACTAACTATAACTCGTGCGCCCGCAATCCACTGCTGATGATGTCACATATTACATCATTCATGACATGGTCAGTGAAATCACTGATGACATCACTGATGACATCTCAAATGACATCACTGATGACAGTAACGGGGGAGTTTCCATGGTTTTATGCAAGTGAAATGTCCAGCTAACTTTAACACCCCTAAAACCTACGGTTTTTGCAGTGAATTTCTAAGGTTTTTTAAATGCTAATTCCTAACTATAACATGTCTGAAACCTATGTTTTTTTCAGTAAAAATAAATATATATATATATTTTGTCTTGAAAAAGTGCCTTTATGATTATTGTTGGGATTACTCTGTATTTACTGCATGAACTGTCTCCCTACTCAGATCTGTCTGTTCTATTCTATTGTGTTTTATCTTAATCTACTTTAATTTCTACTTTTCCTGTGGCGGGGGCGAAGCTGTTGTGCTAAACGCGGTTTGTCCTTTTGCAATTGATGCTGGGAATCATGTGATTATGTATTGCATCTATACAGCGCTTTCCTGTTTATGACTATAACCCGTCATGCATGTTGGTATCCTTCGTATGGTACATGTTTTCCAAGGGACATATGCCGATCCACGGCTTTATGCTATGAAATTGTACATTTTATTTAGGAATGCCCAATTTATTTTCGCCAATTTATCGATTTACGATATTATTTTGCTAGGGCTCTCATTCTGGGAACCCGCTCCAAAATGGCATCACTATTAGCTATGTTTGGGCTGGTCCCTTGTTCATGTTTACCATCACAACACAACTTTATTAGGAGCTCTGTGTTTATGTGGTCAGTAACACTGACGAAGGCTAACGCCGAAATGCGTCTTGTTTATTAGTAATTAAACCGCTTTCATTGCTACCTCCGGAGTGCTGTGTTCCTTTTCGACGGGGAGGATGTTGAGCGTCATATATATATATTTTTTTTTTAAACACCTAACAAACAAGGACTGTTATGAAATCATATCAAGGACAGATTATGTAAATTGTACCTTGAAATATCCGAATTTGTTGGAAGGATGGAGGGATGAGGGGATGCTCAATAAAAATGAATTTGAATACTTGAGTTGTGAAACACCAGTGATCCCCACCTTCTATCACCTTCCGAAAGTTCATAAAGATTCAAAAAAATCCCCCAGGGAGGCCCATAGTCTCTTCGATAGGCAGTCTCCTGGAGAATACGTCGAGATTTATAGATACTTATCTTGCACCATTTGTAAAGGATCTATCCTCCTTTGTTAGAGATACCCAGGACTTCCTGACATTAATTGACAACATTACATGGGAGCCAGATATGCTTCTGATAACCATGGATGTAGCCAATCTATACACCTGTATAGGACAAAAGGATGGCAAATCAGCTGTTACTTGGTTTTTGAGTAGTAAACCACTCAAGTACCATCAACACAACCGCATGCTTTTAACAATGACATAATTCCGCCTTGAAAACAATATTTTCTTGATTTCAGGGACTCTGTACAGACAGACACGTGGGACAGCCATGGGCATGTGCTTCGCCCCCAGTTATGCGAACTTGTTCGTTGGCTGGTGGGAGAAGCACGTGGCCTGGGACGAGGCTAACGAAGGCTGGTTGGACAACATTATGATTTGGGCAAGGTACATTGACGATCTCTTTGTCGTTTGGCGTGGCGACCGAACCTCGGCTGAGGAGTATGTTGCTGTGCTAAACGACAATGAGCTCAATTTGAGATTCACCAGTACCATAAGTAACACCTCGGTGAACTATTTGGACCTAGAGGTCTACGTGGGAGGAAACACTCTACAGACAAAACTATACAGAAAACCCACAGCAGGTAACGCTGTATTACATGCAGCAAGCCATCATCCTAAAAGCTTGATACAAAATGTACCTTTTGGAGAACTGCTCCGTCTGAAGCGGAATTGCTCGGGCGAATGGGACTTCAAAAAAGCTAAGAATGAAGCCTCTGCAAGATTTCAAGAAAGGGGCTACTCAAAAACAATATTGGCAGATGCTACTGAAAGAGTCGAAAAGATAGACAGGAAAGATATATTGGTGGACAAAGTAAAACAGGGAAGGAGTTTGATTACTAAGTTTAACATTAGATATGGGGAATTAGTACAGGTGTTTAATAAAAACTGGCACATTTTAAAAACAGACACCACCAGAATTCTACCACCACATCCGTCCATAACATATAGACGCTGTCAATCACTAGGCGATCACCTTGTACGAAGTCACTTTGAGGGTCCACCAAGAACGCCGGCGATGAAAACTATAAAAGGTTTTTATCCATGCCTTCGCTGCAAGGCCTGTAAATACAGCGAGAAAAGATTCAAATATGAGGGAAGACCAAATGACCCACGTTCCACGAGAGAAATTACAAAATTTCTCAACTGCAATTCAGACTTCACGGTGTACTGTTTGGAATGCCCATGTTCCAAGAGATACATCGGAAGCACCATTCACGCAACGAAGTAACGCGTATTAGAGCACATGCGTGCCATAACTAATCGGGATAAGACATATCCAGTGGCACGCCATTTCGAGACACACCACGATAGCAACAGGGACCTCCTTACATTCTTTTGTCTGGATCAGGTAGACGGAAAAGAAAGAGGGGGTGATCGTGTCAGAGTACTAAGGGTGTTGGAGTCTAAATACATCATAGATTTGCAGAGTAAGTGGCCTATAGGGCTTAACAATGATGAAGAGCTGTGGACTGGATTCACCTATAAATGGGCTTTAAGAGAAACAGGAATAAGGTGATCGTGATTTCAATAAGGAAAGGAGGAGGAAACACCTTTTCTAATTGGGATTACATCAATAGAGAACTAGGATATGTAGTTAATATCCTCCCATCACTGCTAGTGCGGCTTTATATATAAACAATGTATTTGTATCTCTCTTTTGCATAACTCACATAACATGAGAAATCCCATTCAGGGCATGATAGCAGTTGAGTAAGCCCATACAGGGCGTGATACTTTGTGGAGACTGGTATGTTGCCAAGTTTAGACATACATAAAGAAAGAGTTATCTTGTGTGATGAATGGCATTTATATTTTTGACAGTTAAGCTACACTGTGCACAGTATATAATACTGCATATATCCTTGGAATGGGTATTGACATCGCACAAAAAGAGATGTACATCATGAACTTGTCATAAGGAAGTAATTAATTTCTTTTTTCTTCTTTTCTCCACACAATGAATTTGTCTTTGATTGAGAAAAGTTTTTTTTAATATTGCACCTGCACTTTTGTGTGACCGTTTTAGCTAATGCATTGACCCAGTGGAAACATGTTTTAATATGGCCGGCACAGTGGCATTCATAGAAGTAGTCAATTTTTACTGTTTACTGGTTGTCCGTGGAAATGTATGAATAAAATGGTCACTGTTTATCACACACGCCAACACTGACGAATCCGTGAGGCGAAACACATCTGTTGGAGGGGTAGGGGGTCTGCAATAAACACTTTTGTAATCGGAGACCCGAAAGAAAAGAGCGGAGGCCAGAGGGGAAATCTTCAAAGGCACTTTATTTATGAGTTTTGCAGGTAGGTGGCGGCGAATGCATTTCGGCTCGTGTTGCCTTCTTCAGAGCCCTGCACCCACCAGAGTCTTGTGAATAGTCCATTAATTCTGCCCCTGAAGTAGTGATGATGTCACTGGACTCCTCCCCGTTGAAACTCCGTTCACCTGTTAGTGCTTGCAAACCATTAAGCAAACTACAACCCCCAGAGTGCATTATGTTCATGAATCTGGGTCGGTGATGTGGGGGGCACACCTAATCGGTATCTGTTCCAGTGATTATCGCAGGCAGAGATGGCTTGACTCATTTCTACGCCGCCCAAGTTCAAAGCACCTCCTCAGGCCCCCTCGGGCTGCAACAGCCGTGAAGTTGAGAGGCAAAGTGTGCGGGGGCAGCCATACAGCACACAGCACCCTGACGGAGGTAGAATACCTCTCACCGCAATTGTTCCTCAATCCTGACGGCGGACACCGGATCTCTTGATCCCCCAAGGAAATGAAACACTGCGAAGCAATGTGGTACCAGTTCTGTCCGGGTCTTCTTAAGTTGCAGGGCCATCCGTACTGCGCTTCTGGCATCGCGCAGGAAACATCACAAAACCACTTCCTTCGAAAGAAAAGAGCGGAGGCCAGAGGGGAAATCTTCAAAGGCACTTTATTCATGAGTTTTGCAGGTAGGTGGCGGCGAATGCATTTCGGCTCTTGTTGCCTTCCTCAGCGCCCTGCACCCATCAGAGTCTTGTGAATAGTCCATTAATTCTGCCCCTGAAGTAGTGATGATGTAACTGGACTCCTCCCCGTTGAAACTCCGTTCACCTGTTAGTGCTTGCAAACCATTAAGCAAACTACAACCCCCAGAGAGCATTATTTTCATGAATCTGGGTCGGTGATGTGGGGGGCACACCTAATCGGTATCTGTTCCAGTGATTATCGCAGGCAGAGATGGCTTGACTCATTTCTACGCCGCCCAAGTTCAAAGCACCTCCTCGGGCCCCCTCGGGCTGCAACAGCCGTGAAGTATATATATATATATGTATGTATATATATATATATATATACATATATATATATATATATATATATATATATATATACATATATATATATATATATGTATATATATACATTCACTGAAAAAAACATAGGTTTCAGGGGCGTTATAGTGAGTTGGACATTTCACTCGTACAAAACCATAGAAACTCCCCCGTTATAGTTAGTTCAGCTAACTATAACTTGCGCGCCCGCAAGGCACTGCTGATGACGTTACATATTACATCACTCATGACATGGTCAATGACATCACTCATGACATCACTCATGACATCTCAAATGACATCACTGATTACATCATTCTTGTGATAGAGTGGCAGACCTGCTCTTATCCTAATATAACCCGTGATACACACACTCAAAAATATAAACTAACATTTTCAAAACAATGGACATAGCAATACCAGTTACAACACACCTATTCAGTAATTCCAAGACCTATACACACATCCACTCATTCACCAACAGTCCTTATACAGTCACTCATACATGTACTCACTCATCATACGTACTCATACACCTATACATCCTGTTACACACCGCCACTCATCCATAGAGTTACTCACACACATAGTCACACATGCAAACATCCATTTACTTGCATATACAGTTATACACACACTACAACACATACTTCTACAAAAACTTACACATACTTACTCTCTCTTTATTAATCACTTATACAAAACACCTACTTATTTGTACAGGAATTCTTCCAATCTCTCACTCTCACATATACTCACTTACATACACTAATACTCACATATACTAGTTTAAAACATACGTAGTTACTCACAAAGACACTATTGAGACAGTCACTAACAAACCCATACACACACTCATCCACCTATACAGTCCTGCACACATGCTGTCTTCAACACATACAAACAGTGAGTCACTCATTCATGCATCTATGCATAAGTAATACCCCCACCGAACCATACAGGCACTCAGACACTCATACTGATACTCAAAAAAACAACTAATAACCCATATAGACACTCATGTAGCTACTCATCAACCCATGCAGCCACAAAGTGAGAGACTGATACAGATATATACATATTTAAACATTACTCACTAACCCATGTATTCACTAAAATACACTTAATCAGTCAGTTATACAATCAATTTTACAATCAATTTTACAAAAAAACATCTATTTAGACACTTATATACTCATTTATTGTTCCATCGACCTTGAGATATATATATATATATATATTTTTTTTTTTCAGCAAACGTCCCAAGATGAGAGGAGCGGCCACAAACTGGTGCCGGCGGCGAGGTTCGGGACACCCTCGCAAATCTAGGGTTCCAGCAAAGTTTTCTTCAAAAGAAGACGCCGCACACCACCTCAGTTATGTGACTAGTTAGTTTATTTCATGTAGGTTCCCCACCTACGCGTTTCAGACAGATACACTGTCCTTGATCACGGTTGACAAACACGTGTCCCTCATTGATTTTTACCATTTATACTGACACACTCCACTTGGCAGTTAAGATGCATTGTGGGTGCAGTAGTTTTTTGCATTATTTATAACTTGCAGTGCGCTATTACCCAACCGGATCGCGGCATTGTAATGGCGTTTCTTGAACATTAAATGATTATTGATGGCTATAGTCTTGTTTGTGTTATCACAGATTATTAGACGACATGAGGCCACGGGAGAATCATGGACTAAGTGTCCATGTGGGAATATATAGGCTAACTGCCCAAGTCCTCCATTTACTTGTGGCGTGTGTGAGGCTGAGTGCCTCCATTCGAAAATACCATTATACACTTTGATCAACAGTTGGGTAGGCACACAGATAAAGAAAACATTTATATTCAGTCATTTCAATTTGCTTATGTTCAACTAGTAAGAGATAAAATCAGATGTTGATTATATCCAGAATCTATGTTCAATCCAACACAAATTATTTTTAAATCAGTACTTATAAGCCTTCCAGAAAAAGTTATTATAGATGTACGCTCAGTTCTTCGTCCATATTAAGCCCCCACGGCTGTCTCGTTTTGAACCTGATAATCAATTTTGATTCCAGGCGTCTCAATCTCGTTCTTCGATCGCCTCCTCTTTCATTTTCACCCACCATGGCAATTCCTGAATATTTCATATTTTTCCATGTTTTGCCAGGATGCGTTTTCAGATGTTTAGCCGTTGCGTAGCTCATATCATTGTTCTGGATGGCTCTGGTATGTTCCAGTATTCGTTTTTTGAGTGGGCAAATAGTGGACCCAATATATTTTTTTCCACAGAAGCAGACAATTTGGTATACCACGAATGACGATTCACAAGTTATTTTATCCTTGATCTCAAATACTCTTCCTTTTGGGTCTTTCAAGGTTTTAATGTTCTGGCCGATTGTACATGCTTTGCACGTTGTGCACTTGCTGAAGCCCAGTTGTCGTTTTTCTAGCCAGCTCAAAGTTTTGATTTCTTTTCTGAAGTGGCTCTTTACTAGGGTGTCTTGTAGAGAGGGCGCTTTTCGATAGGTGATTAGCGGTCTGTCACCTATTAGCGATCCTATCTCATTGTCCTTTTTCAGTACGTTCCAGAATTTGATTAGAATTTGGCGAATCTTATAACTTTCTCGTGAATATGTTAAAATTAGTCGCGGTTTTTCTTCCTCATTGGTCTCATTGGGTTTACTTTTCGGTATCAAGGTCTCAGCTCTTGTTTTTGCTCTCGCTTTTTGCTCGCCCTTGGTTATGTCTGCTTGTTTGTATCCACGTTGAATGAAACGGTCTCTGGTTTCTGTGAATTTATTTTCCAATTCGGTTTCTTCCGAGCAATTACGTTTCATTCGGAGAAATTCCCCGTAGGGAAAGCTTCGTTTTAGTGAAGTGGGATGGAAACTTGTTCCATAGAGCACGCTGTTCGTGGATTCAAACAAAAATTGGTGGAATACATAGACATTCTGAATGTGAACAATGTAGGATTACAGTTTACATCCAATATCCAGAAGAAAGAAATCGAATTTCTCGACACAAAGGTCTACATTAACAACAACAAACTAGAGACCACAGTATTCAGGAAAAAAACATCCACGAACAGCGTGCTCTATGGAACAAGTTTCCATCCCACTTCACTAAAACGAAGCATTCCCTACGGGGAATTTCTCCGAATGAAACGTAATTGCTCGGAAGAAACCGAATTGGAAAATAAATTCACAGAAACCAGAGACCGTTTCATTCAACGTGGATACAAACAAGCAGACATAACCAAGGGCGAGCAAAAAGCGAGAGCAAAAACAAGAGCTGAGACCTTGATACCGAAAAGTAAACCCAATGAGACCAATGAGGAAGAAAAACCGCGACTAATTTTAACATATTCACGAGAAAGTTATAAGATTCGCCAAATTCTAATCAAATTCTGGAACGTACTGAAAAAGGACAATGAGATAGGATCGCTAATAGGTGACAGACCGCTAATCACCTATCGAAAAGCGCCCTCTCTACAAGACACCCTAGTAAAGAGCCACTTCAGAAAAGAAATCAAAACTTTGAGCTGGCTAGAAAAACGACAACTGGGCTTCAGCAAGTGCACAACGTGCAAAGCATGTACAATCGGCCAGAACATTAAAACCTTGAAAGACCCAAAAGGAAGAGTATTTGAGATCAAGGATAAAATAACTTGTGAATCGTCATTCGTGGTATACCAAATTGTCTGCTTCTGTGGAAAAAAATATATTGGGTCCACTATTTGCCCACTCAAAAAACGAATACTGGAACATACCAGAGCCATCCAGAACAATGATATGAGCTACGCAACGGCTAAACATCTGAAAACGCATCCTGGCAAAACATGGAAAAATATGAAATATTCAGGAATTGCCATGGTGGGTGAAAATGAAAGAGGAGGCGATCGAAGAACGAGATTGAGACGCCTGGAATCAAAATTGATTATCAGGTTCAAAACGAGACAGCCGTGGGGGCTTAATATGGACGAAGAACTGAGCGTACATCTATAATAACTTTTTCTGGAAGGCTTATAAGTACTGATTTAAAAATAATTTGTGTTGGATTGAACATAGATTCTGGATATAATCAACATCTGATTTTATCTCTTACTAGTTGAACATAAGCAAATTGAAATGACTGAATATAAATGTTTTCTTTATCTGTGTGCCTACCCAACTGTTGATCAAAGTGTATAATGGTATTTTCGAATGGAGGCACTCAGCCTCACACACGCCACAAGTAAATGGAGGACTTGGGCAGTTAGCCTATATATTCCCACATGGACACTTAGTCCATGATTCTCCCGTGGCCTCATGTCGTCTAATAATCTGTGATAACACAAACAAGACTATAGCCATCAATAATCATTTAATGTTCAAGAAACGCCATTACAATGCCGCGATCCGGTTGGGTAATAGCGCACTGCAAGTTATAAATAATGCAAAAAACTACTGCACCCACAATGCATCTTAACTGCCAAGTGGAGTGTGTCAGTATAAATGGTAAAAATCAATGAGGGACACGTGTTTGTCAACCGTGATCAAGGACAGTGTATCTGTCTGAAACGCGTAGGTGGGGAACCTACATGAAATAAACTAACTAGTCACATAACTGAGGTGGTGTGCGGCGTCTTCTTTTGAAGAAAACTTTGCTGGAACCATATATATATATATATATATATATATATATATATATATATATATATATATATATATATATAAAACATATTTAATTTTCAGAAAAACACACATTCACTGGATGATGTCATCAGTGATGTCATTTGAGATGTCATCAGTGATGTCATGAGTGATGTTACTGACCATGTCATGAGTGATGTAATATGTGACGTTATCAGCAGAGCATTGCGGGCGCGCAAGTTATAGTTAGCTGAACTAACTATAACGGGGAAATTGCAATGGTTTTGTACGAGTGAAATGTCCAACTAACTATAACACCCCTGAAACCTATGGTTTTTTCAGTGAATTTCTCAGGTTTTTTAAATGCTAATTTCTGACTATAACATGCCTGAAACATATGGTTTTTTCAGTGAATTTCTAAGGTTTTTTAAATGCTAATTTCTAACTATAACTTGCCTGAAACCTATGTTTTTTTCAGTGAATATATATATATTTATTATACTATGTATACATGTGAAAATGTCTCGGTCCGCCTGTTTGCCCCAATGGCACGTAACCAAATGGGTGGAACTGACGTCCGCATGCCGACGAGGTCCTCTAATGGCTCCGATGATGTCATACGGTGTCGCGAACAGAGCCGTGCTATTATGACTTCCTCGTCGACGTGGGAGAGCTAGAAAAGAATTTCCGTGGAATGCTGGTGCAGGGGATATTCACCTAAGTGTTCAGGCTAGTCCTGTGGGAGCAACTGTTTAGGTTGCCACTCCAGAAACCGAAACCAGTGATCCGAGGGCCGAGGCCCTGCAGATGGCACACGAGGTGGGGTGCCCAGCAGTGTGCACCAGCAGGGCAGCGAAGTGACAAGCACCACAACCCACAAAAAGGTAACGAGGGCACTGAATAACACAGGATCTTCTCTTTGTATCTGGCAGGAACAATGAAGTTAAAGTGCCCTAGTACCAAAATTTAGAATTAGTGCTACAACGGTCTTCCAGAGGACTTGCGATGTCGCTTCTGCCTCCCGTACCGTGGAGGCGGCACATGGGTCACGTGGTACGGTCATACTGCGGTGGGACGCACACTCGTTGACCTCTCATGGCACTGCTCCACACTTCAGAGAGGACGCTTTCCATTAGCTATGTTCTCTGATGACGTGTCGCGCCTCCCCCGTCCAACAACAGAACTCCTTTAGATCCAAACAGACTCTTCCACTCTCTCACCGGAAGTGAAATCAGGCCACACGGACACTTTCACAATACAACAGCTGGGAACGCACTTTTCGGTAAAAAAAACACATTCCTTCCTCCTAATTAATTAAATAAAAGTCTCACTGAAGAACAGGGGCCAGCTTCGATCGGTAAACAACCATAACAATGTACATCGCAAAGTCATTACTACACATTTTTTTAGAACGCATGGTCATTTACCACGCATGCCTTTACAACGAATGTTGTTGTAAAAGTATGTATGGTAAATGACCATGCGTTCTAAAAACATGTAGACAATCCACGTCATTATAAGGAAACAGAGGATGTTGAGTTTCCTCACAACGACGTGCACCGCCCCTCAGAGAAGACGCGAAGCAGGAACCACGAGGAGAGAGGATCCACGAGGAGTGAGAGGTAAGGTGGATTGGGCATAGGGTGGGGTTTCTTTTCTAGGGTTTAGGGTAGTGCAGTGGTGTTTGGGTAGTGTAGGGGTAGTGCTGGGGGTAGTGTTTTAGAGTTTAGGGTAGTGCAGTGGTGTATGGGTATTGTAGGGGGTAGTGCTGGGGTAGTGTTTTAGGGTTTAGGGTAGTGCAGTGGTGTTTGAGTAGTGTAGGGGGTTATGCTGGTGGTAGTGTTTTAGGGTTTAGGGTAGTGCAGTGGTGTATGTGTAGTGTAGGGGGTCGTGCTGGGGGTGGCGTTTTATGGTTCAGGGTAGTGCAGTGGTGTTTGGGTAGTGTAGAGGTCGTGCTGGGTATAGATTTAGGGTTTAGGGTACTTCAGTTGTGTTTGGGTAGGGTAGGGAGTCATGCTGGGGGTAGTGTTTTAGGTTTTATGGTAGTGCAGTGGTGTTAGGATAGTGTAGGGAGTAGTGTTTTAGGGTTTAGGGTAGTGCCGCAGTATTTGTGTAGTGTAGGGGGTAGTGCTGGGGGTAGTGTTTTAGGGTTTAGGGTAGTGCAGTGGTGTTTGGGTAGTGTAGGGGTTCATGCTGGGGGTAGTGTTTTAGGGTATGGCAGTGGTGTTTGGGTAGTGTAGGGGGTCATGCTGGGGGTAGAATTAGGGTTTATGGTAGTGCAGTGGTGTTTGAGTAGTGTAGGGCGTCGTGCTGGGGTAGTGTTTTATGCTTCAGGGTAGTGCAGTGGTGTTTGGGTAGTGTAGAGGTCGTGCTGGGTATAGATTTAGGGTTTAGGGTACTTCAGTGGGGTTTGGGTAGGGTAGGGAGTCATGCTGGGGGTAGTGTTTTAGGGTTTAGGGTAGTGCAGTGGTGTTTGTGTAGTGTAAGGGGTTGTGCTGGGGGTAGTCTGTTAGGGTTTAGGGTAGTGCAGTGGTGTTTGGGTAGTCTAGGGGGTAGTGTTTTAGGTGTTAGGGTAGTGCCGCGGTGTTTGTGTAGTGTAGGGGGTAGTGCTGGGGGTAGTGTTTTAGGGTTTAGGGTAGTGCAGTGGTGTTTGGGTAGTGTAGGGGTTCATTCTGGGGGTAGTGTTTTAGGGTTTAGGGTATGGCAGTGGTGTTTGGGTAGTGTAGGGGATGTGCTGGGGGTAGATTTAGGGTTTATGGTAGTGCAGTGGTGTTTGTGTTGTGAGGGGGTCATGCTGGGGGTACTGTTTTAAGGTTTAGAGTATTGTAGTGGTGTTTGTATAGTGTAGGGAGTCATGCTGGGTGTAGTGTTTTAGGGTTTACGGTAGTGCAGTGGTGTTTGGGTAGTGTAGGGGATCATGCTGGAGGTAGTGTTTTAGGGTTTAGGGTAGTGCAGTGGTGTTTGTGTAGTGTGGGAGGCCATGCTGGGGGTAGATTTAGGCTTTAGTGTAGTGCATTGGTGTTTGGGTATTGTAGGGAGTCGTGCTGGGGGTAGTGCATTAGGGTTTAGGGTAGTGCAGTGGTGTTTGGGTAGTGTAGGGGGTAGTGCTGGGGTAGTGCTTTGGGGTTACGGTAGTGCAGTGGTGTTTGTGTAGTGTAGGGGGTCATGCTGGGGTAGTGTTTTAGGGTTTAGGGCAGTGCAGTGGTGTTTGTGTACTGTAGGGGGTCGTGCTGGGTTCTAGTGTTTTAGGGTTTAGGGTAGTTCAGTGGTGTTTGTGTAGTGTAGGGGGTCGTGTTTTAGAATTTAGGGTCGTGCAGTGGTGTTTGGGTAGTGGAGGGGGTCGAGCTGGGGGTAGTGTTTTTGGGTTTAGGGTAGTGCAGTTGTGTTTGGGTAGTGAAGGGGGTCGTGCTGGGGGTAGTGTTTTAGGGTTTAAGGCAGTGCAGTGGTGTTTGTGTAGTGTAGGGGGCCATGCTGGGGATAGATTTAGGATTTTGGGTAGTGCAGCTATGTTTGGCTAGTGAAGGATGTCGTGCTGGGGGTAGTGTTTTAGGGTTTAGGATAGTGCAGTGCTGTTTGGGTAGTGAAGGGGGTATTGTTTTAGGGTTTAGGGTAGTGCGCCCAACCAGCCACTATATCTGTGGACAAAGGGGATGCTGACTCTTTTGAACGATCCGCCAATTGAATAATTTGGGTCACGGGCCCTACCACATCCAAGACCTATCAATTCCTTTCTCGGGATCCCTCATATACTTGGAGAAAAAGGTACATAGTTTCTCATCAATTTCAGGCGTGTGTGCCACTTTCCCCTTTAGTGAGGGCCTGGGGCATTCTCCTCTCACCCTATTCCTGACCTTCCTTTCAAGGGGTTGATGGATTTTCCCAACCACATACTCTGCCACTTTGGCGTCAGGGGTCCACTCCGCTGACCTAGGATGGTAAATTTAGGTAGGCTTGAACATGTCCAAGTAGAACCCCATCCCCAACCGGGGACTGAGAGGAGTGTGACTCTGGACGCCAGGGACGTACAGAGTCCTTATCCTCATCGGAGGAGAAATCGTCCTCCGATACACCCTCACCCTCTAAGGGAAACCCGCCGTCGGGGTTTACAATAGTGGTGACAGCGCCGCAATTTTCTCCGGGCTCCTCCTCCTCCCGGCAGGGTGCATGTTTTAGCGTTCGGGCACTCTTGAGTAAGGTCTCCGTAAGTTTATCAAATCCTTCCAAGTGCCCTGCGTTATGCTTAATGGCCATTTTATTCCCCATCTGGGAGCTATGGTGACCCACCATCACCAGACCTGGGTTACTGAACATCCCAGGGATGCTTTTCGCCCTAGAAATACCAGAGAGAGGGCTTGGTCCACTGCTGCAAGGAGAAGTTGGGGGGCCATTCCTCCTCCACTTCCTGGTAGGAGGAGTAAAAATGGTCTTCTGGAGAAGACATGCTAGCAGAGGGTGTGAGAACAGAACAAATGCCCTTAAAATCCTTAATGCAGCCCCCTCGCCGGTGCTCCAACAGCTGGGCTTTCCCGAAGCTGTTATAAGAATAGACTGAGGCAAAATACTAATTACCACCACCAGGTGGTGCTGGTTACTAACGTGGCCGTGTGGGGAAATCAAAATTAGGCGAGGGGTGGTCGGGAATCAAGCGGACACTAATGGAGTGACCGGATTCCCAAACGTGCGTAAAGACCAGTGGGAGCGCTCGACGGAGCTGCCTCGCTCGGACCAGACGTGCCTGACAGTATCACACCGCGCACAGAGCGCACAGCGGGAGAAACTGCGAGGGGGAGAACACACTCGGGAAAGAGCCTGCTGCGCAGGGCATATACCAAGGCAATAATGCTAATAACGTGCACAAGAACCCGCTATACAAACAGCAACAACGTCAGATTAAGCCAATAATGTAAGGAATGCACTTAACTGACGAGCAGTGAAGAAAGAGGAAGCGGAAGGGACGTCATGATATCATATACGATGGACTGTGATACGATTGGACTATAGTTGCCCTGGAGACTACCCCCCTAATGGTTCACGGGTTGTGTCGTCTTTTGTTTAATGATTGTTGTGTTACGTTTTATTTGAACTGCTATGCAAATAAAGTGAGGAAAGATATGCATAATCCTCACCTCTGTCCTGCCATAGAATTATTTAAACTTTATTCGATCTGATTTAGAAACATAGATCATAAAAGTGTACATAAAAACAGTAAATTCTCTTTCCTAATGCAATACAGTGAAAATTCATTAAAACCAGTAGGTAAAAACGGGTGTTACAAAGCCTGGTTCAGAGCAACTTCAGGTTAACAGAATCGTAAAGATCAATCTCATGTACTTCGTGCAAAATACGCAATAAGGGCTCCAAGTAAGATTTAACGCTCCAATACCTGACCAGTCTGCACCATATACAAGTCAAAGTCAAAAAAAGTATTTATTTCGATATTTCATCATAAAAGACATACTACACAAATCAACCATATCCCAATCCCTAAAAACAACCAATTGGAGGCCATCTTTGTAGACTTATCTGTTATGAAGTTTCCTAATTTCCTCATTTACTGCAGTCTCCTCAGTAGGAAATGCTTTCAGTTTTTTACTTTGATTCCATCAAGAAGGCATTCAGATGTGTCACACATTTGCCATAAATTCATAATGTTAGCACTCTAGTTGTTCATTAGATCACTGTAGTAACGCCGCTGCTCACCAGGGAGTTAACTGGAAGTCTACTGCTGGTATTGAAAGTGATTGTTTCAGTGTGCATGTCAGAATTTTCTAATGAAATAGAAGAGGATTTGAGATCTCACTTAAAACATGCCCTAATTGTTCTTTCAACAGCACTAACCATAATTTCTATGACAAAATGAACCCCTCATTTTGTTCCTTTTTAAATTAAATCTTTTGAGAGTTACCAATTTATTCCAATCAAGATGGCTCCAGGTGTGCCATAATTTTGTCATAATTAAGACTGTTAGCGCTCTAGCTGTTCTTTAGAACACTCTGGGAAGCTGCAGTAGAACACAAAGTCATCAACTGACAGGCTGCTCCTGTTGAAATATAACAGGAAGATATTTGAGATCACACTTGAAACATGTCCTAGTTTTTCTTTCTACAGCACTAACCATAATTTGTATGACAAAATGAACCCCATCATTTTGTTCCTTTTAAAATTAAACGTTTTAAGTGTTACCAGCTTATTCCAATCAAGATGGCTTCAGGTGTGCCATACTTTTGTCATAAGTAAAGCTGTTGGCGCTCTAGTTGTTCTTTAGAACACTCTGGGTTGCTGCAGTAGAACACAAAGGAATCAACTGACAGTCTCTGCCCTTGTTGGATGTACATGTTTTACTGAGAATGTCAGACTTCATTCTCACATGACTGAGAAAGATAATGTGAATTTACAGAAAATATGCTCTCATTTTAGCTTATGGAGCACCTTCCAAAACTCTATGGAACAAGCATGTGAAAAGTTTTCTCTCAACCATGATTCATGATATACCAGCAGAAGGTTTTTAACAGGGTAATATCACCTTAGGACACAACACAATTCCTGAAATTAGTATGGTACCATCAACAAATGAATTTGAATGTAACTAAAGTCTGTTATCACCCTTTATAGTTCTCCTTTTGGCAACCCTCAAAATCTTCGATTCACTACAATGCATTTCAAAGGTTTACTATCATGTATATTGGTCACAAGATCGTTGCCAGCAATTCCAGGATGAAGTGCTGACAGCCAATCAGATCTCACGATGACATGTGTGGTTAGGCTCCGCCCAGATATTGATATTTTTCCTTTTTCAAATTTCTCAGGAACTACTGAACGGATTTACACCATTTAACAAAAAGAGTTCTTTCTGACCCAAGGGCTACCTTTTTGCCAAATGTGGTGTAATTCCGCTCAGCAGTTCAGGCTGTAGCCGTGTCTAAAGTTTCCAATGGGAATTAACACAGAGAAAACATGTTTTGGGCCCCCCCTTTTTGTCAGCCCCCGCTTGTCAAATCACCCTGATACTTTCAAAATATGAGTGGACCGCAGTGTCCCAAGAGTTTTTAAAATTTCGCGAAGATTCGGCAATCGGCCCTAAAGTTATTGGGAATAGAATGTTGCGATTTTCCTATGATAAGTAGGTTCTAACTATAACTACCTACTGGCGACCGCCAGTAGGTAATATATATATATATATATATATATATATATATATATATATATATATATATATATATATATACATTAAAAACCAAAGGTTACAGGGAAGATACAGTTAGGTACAGATGTCACACAAACAAAACCATTGAAATACATCAATTATAGTTATAGTTATCTCAAGTAACTAGAACTTGTGCCCTAGGGTAACTATAACTAATGTTCACTGCCATGCACAGTTTTCTCACCAATAATGTTACTGCGAATGCCGCAGTGATATTATCAATGATGTCATAGAAAATGTTATGACTGATGTAATATGTGGGGTAAATAGCACTGCATGGCGAGGGTGCACGTCCTAGTTACCTTAGGACACGAGTTCTAGTTACTTCAGATAACTATAACTGATGAATTTCTATGGTTTTGTGTGTGTAAAATCTGAAAGTAACCAAAACATCTCTGTAACCTTTGTTTTTCAGTGAATTTCTAGGTTTTGTTTTAACGTAAAGTAATATTTAATTACCATATGTTAATCTAACCATCAGCCCGCATGACGTCTGGCCTTGCATGATGGGGGCTGGTTTCAGGGCCTTACCTTTCAGGCAGGCCCTGCGGCCAACCACCCACGTGCAGCCAACCCCAGCCCTGCGACCCAAGGGCCTTTTTTTATCAAAGAGGAGAGGGCCCCCTCCCCAAGCTTGGTAATGCCCTGGCCACTAAATAAAATTAAGGGGAGAGGGGAATGGGGATCCTCTCCTCGGGCTGAACTTTGCCCAAGGGGCCCGTTCCCCGAGCCTGGGGCATTTGTCAGGAGTAAGGGGGTATCTCCTGTAGCCCAGCAATATATTTGAGGAATACATGACAGCCCTCCCGGCGCAGATTTTGGCACCGGGGACCCCATTCCCTGGAGCCCACCGCCATATTTAGCGCTCGGCCACCCTCCCTGGGCTAATTTTGGTGGAACCTATCCCCTGAGGCCTGACTAACAAAGGGTGGATGCCTTGGTGCCCACCAAACTCTCGTTGGGGGCCACTGTGGGGCTCCAAGGCCCCTGCAGCCCCAGCAGGCTCACCGCATCCTGTGGAAGCCAGTATTGCTCCCACCCGCACGGAGCAGCTAAAATGCTACTAACTGCAGGTGGGAGCAATCTTTTCATCTGTTTCCCTGCCCGCTTCACTGAGGGCAAGGAAACAGATATAAAGTCCGCTCCCAGCGGGCATGAGCATTTTTCAAGCATCCGTCTCCTGGGTGCGGACTGGGTGTTTGCTCCTGCTTGGTGGGAGATTTGAAATTGCTCCCGCCAAGTGAGAGCAAACACAGGTTTCCCTAACAGAGTCATTGTGGGCAGGGAACCCGCTATGTCCCAGGGGTAGGCCCCCAGGTTATAGCCTGAGGGATAGGGTCCACAAGGCCATTAATGGCTCCGGGAGAGTGGCCGCGCAGCCCCCTCCTCTTTGCAGATGCAGCGGGCGATGGGGTACCCGGGGCTGAAATTGGCCCTGGGAGAGGCGAATGCGTGGCCTACCTCCCCCTTTGCATATATGGCTAGGCACCGGGGATGGAGTTCCCGGGTTCAAAATTGACCCAGGGAGTATACCCCTCCCCCATTTGGCCAGGCCCCCAAGAGATGGGGTCCCTGGGCGAATGCACCATGGAAAGGAGGGCTGAGTGCCTCCCTTCCCCTTAACAGTATGGCCTGGCCCCAGGGAATGGGGTTGCAAGAGCCAAAGACAGTGTGTGCCCCCACCTTCAAAATATAAATATTTGTTCCCCCTGGGACCTGGTCCACCCAGGAGGCTTCAAAAAAACAAGCACGGGAGACCGTGCTTGGCTTTTTTTTTACATTTTGCTATGGATTTGTGGATCCTCCACAAATTCCCAGCAAAATGTAAATGTTTTTGGCCGCCACCAGGCCTAGGGGTTCAGAGCGTTCCAACCCAGCCCTGTTGTGTCTATTTTCTTTTAGGACTCAGGACCGTTTAAGGTGGTAGCATCCAATCTGATCTCAACTTTAGATCTGTTGGATATGCGAACCCTTCCCGTCTCTAGATATACATAATATTTTTACTTTAAGCACTAGAAAAATACTGAACAGATTTACACCAAAGTACAAAAAAGGACTCTATCTGGTCCAAGATCTAGCTTTCTGCCAAATTTGGGGTAATTCCGTTTAGAGGTTTGGGCTGCAGTCGTGTCTAAAATCCCTACGGGAAATTGAATGGGGAGAACGCATTTGGGAACCGCCTTTTTCTCACCCCCTGCTGGACGGATCATCCCATATACCTCTAGACACCTGCAGTGACTGGCTAACTAGTTTTGAAAATTTCGTGAAGATTCATCAAACAGCACCAACGTTATTAGCAACCAAAAGTCGCTCTTCCTATGGAAACAATATACTCATATTTTTAAATTACTGCGGTAATCACATGGTACTGGTACTCAAGCACCCACCCCATTGTACTGATAGAGCGCACAGGTCACCCAACTATAATTTTTTACCATATGTACACTTGGGCCCATATATTCAATTTACCATTTTTTATAAATCGGGAAACCTACACTCTACTACCAGTAATCCAATTCCTAACTATTTCCTCTACCGTAGACTTACCACTCCTTGTCACCGGTACCTATGACCACAATGGATCAGGGAGCTAGCTGCAAAGATAAGCAGTCAACAGAAATACCATAACATTGATAATATTTGCACTCATGTAATAACTACAGACTCGGGAAGTTTTGAAAACCTTTATCTAGTTCTAGAGGTTTACAGCAAGCAAACTATCGATAATCAGAATCATGAAAAGCGTATAACCATGCAAGAAGAATATAAAGCCAACCATTTAAAAGTCTAAAGGGAAGGTCAGAAAAAGGAGCATACTGGGAATAAACGCATTAGAATCAGACTGGAAATGGTGATTTCTAAAGGACGGGGAAAATAAGGAACATGCTATAATGTCACAGTTCATTGTTTCCTACAGGATGGGTAAGAAAAGGGAACATGAAACAATGATGACGTAAACTGAGTACACCATGTAACTATGAGGTGGGTAAGAAATTTTGACACGCTAATAATTCAGAATGACCACTTTAGTACAATAAAGGGAGGGTAAAGAAAAGGAACATCTATTTATTCAGAGACAGTACTTTAATATTCAACTATAAGGTAGGGGAAAAATGGAACATGCTAGTTAAGGCACTTTCACGACTTCAGTATTTTGTCACAAGGGAAGGGAAAAGAAAGGAACATATGCAATTATAACTTTAGCAGATTTCAGGAAAGAGTAAGAAAAAGAACGCAAGTGTGTTTCCCTCACAGATTTATATTTACCTAGAACGGTGTGGAGACCAACCCTGGCCACGGGTCAGTTAAGGACAGAAGAAACCCCAAGGAAAGCGATTGCCAGTAGGCCAGCAGGTGCAGTATGGAAACCAGGACAGGAAACCCAGATTTGGATCAGAACCGGACCACCAAAGTTGAGACCAGCACCCGCAGTTCAGTTGCAACTCCTGCGCTACTCCCTTTCTGCAGCTATCAGTCAGAACCCCGAATGGGTTATTGAATTCCCCAGCAAAGTGCTCCGCCAGCACTTAGGTTCCCAAAACACAGATTGGGTCTGTGAATTTATCTGACAGAGTGCTCCGCAGCACCTCTGTTTCTTGATCAGCTATTGAGTGCGTTGGGTCAGTGATAGGTCAGCTATTCTGACAAGTCGGACAAATTCTCTAGCTAAACCTAGGCTAGTTATACTGTTTCAGGCCAGTGTATCACCCCCCAAATGTTGCACGTGTAAGGATCCCCAATTTCGATTGGACAAAAGAAAGGACAGGTCATCACACCATCTAGGATTTGAGCTTTCTCTAGCCCCTTATTAGAATTTTTCATACCCGCCCATCGAATTTTGGGTTCCCATGACACATGCTCTTCACATAACAATGGTGAATTTAACTTTGCATACAATGTAATATTGTCGGTACAATTCAGCTTCTTTGACTAGGTGAGGGTGCTTCTTCCCAGGCGCATCTTGGGCATGTTTAGTTGTTGCAGTTTTTTCTTGACTTGGAGGAATTTTCTTCTTCGCTCCTGGACGGCCATGGTGAAGTCGGGGTAGATAAATATTTGTGTCCCCTCGTATTGTAATTGACCACGTTCTCTGGAAAGGCGGAGGGCTACATCTCAGTCCCGATAATTGAGTATACTGGCTATTATCGGGTGAGGGGGAGTCCCAGGGGCGGGTTGGGTCGCCAGTGAGCGGTGCGCGTGTTTGATAATGAGGACTGGTGAGAAGCCCTCTCTCCCAAATGTAATAAGTAGGCGCTCGACATAGTCCTCCATCTGCCGATTCTGGCATGCCAAGGATGCGCAAGTTGTTGGGTCTTGAGCGGGATTCTAAATCCTCGTTTTTGGCTGCTATAACCTTTAAGACCCTTTCCATCTCGAGTGTGCGATTTCTGGTGATGTGGCGGTCTTCCAGGTCGAAGATGCGGTGCTCAGTTTCTGTTAGTCGGTCATCGTGTTTTTCAACCTTATGGGTGAGGCTATCTAGTCTAGCGTTCATAGAGTCCATTTTTGATTCAATGGATGTTAGGCTGGACTGCATCGCTAATAAGAGTTATTTCAGGTCTTCAGTGGAGGTGGTCGGGTGCTGGCCTGGTCATCATCTGGTTCCGACTGGGAGCGGGCGGATTTACGATTGTCAAATTTAAGTTTCGGTTGGCGTCCATCCGATTTCCCCATGGCGATGAATTGGGATAGTCGAAGGAGCAGTTGTGCTCGGAAAGCAGCGGTCTTGTGGTTGTGACGGTTACGCCCACCTTCTCGGTGGCCGTGTGATGTGGGGTGGCGTGAGAGTCACATCTATGTGTAGCAGGCACAATCACGTCCCAGCGGGGTCCCACTTGGGAGCAGGTAAGGGTTTTTACTTTAGAAGGTAAGTAGGCAAGCTGTTGCGAAGTGGCTCAGTGCCTCGTTGTGGCTGGAGTGGACCGGGGCGTCATGTAAAGTGTACCGCAGGCAGAGCAGGAGTGGCTTTCTGGTGAATCAACAGGTCCCCCGCTACGAATGTTCTATGTGGCAGGGTAAAACGATATCAGTGAGGCCAGTTAGTAAGTTGTAGTGGTTGGGCAAGTATCACTAATCAATAGGTGCTGTACAGAGCAGTTCTTATGGGGGGTCCCATGTACTAGTGTGCAGCAGGCAGATGGAGGGGTTGGAGTTATAGTTGGCTGAACTCTTTCTCTGTGTGTTGCTTTACTTGTTGGTTACAAGGAGTTCTGAAGTCGCCTGTGTGGGTCTGAGTCACAGGGCAGCACTCTCCGTATGTTGGGGTTGAATGGGGATGTCTAGTAAGTAGGTCAGGCCTTTTAAGCAGATCGATCGCCAATTGCCTCAAAGGTCCCAACTTCACTAGGTCGTGCGGGCCCCTGCGTCAGGCCTCCGCAGGGGAGCTGTGTGGATCCGTGGAGTCGCGGTGGTGAATCCCAATGCGTTCGAGCCCATCGGCTTAAAATGTGTTGATGTGCCGGGTCAGAGTAGCCAGAGATCGGTGCGGCACGGCAGTTCGCCGGTGCGCGTTACAGGCTTTAACTTGGCGGGCACAGGCAGCGGCACGTAGCAGGCAACAGTGAGGGGTCGGTTGGATAGGAGTAGCAGCCGGAGCTATGACAGTCCCTGGTAGGCTGACAAAATATCGATTTTTAAATATCGACATACAATAATGTCGATGTTTAAATATCGAAGGGACATAATATAGACGGTAAGTAATTTCGATTTTTTAAATATCGATGGGACAGCATTTCGAAGGTAAGTAATATCGATTTTGTTAATATCGATGTTAGTAATATCGATGTTACTAATATCGATGTTACTAATATCGATTTTTATATGATTTTTATGTATATTATTATGTATTTAATATGTATTTTATTTTAATTTATGTATTTTAGTATCGTAGCAGGTTGTGAGTTTATAGAGGAATACGGTGGGAAGTAATTTAATTATACTAAATTAATTATTAATTTTTAGGAATTATAAATTAATTTTAATTAATTGGTAATTACATTCTATTATTGGTAATTCATTTGAATTCATTGTTTAATTGATAATTATGTTCTGTAGCGGGTTATGGGTTTATAGGGGAATAGGGTGGGAAGTAATTTAATTATACTAAATTAATTATAATTTTTTAGGAATTATAAATTTGTTTTAATTATTTGGTAATTAAATTTTATTAATTGGTAATTCATTTTAATTAATTGATTAATTGATAATTATGTTCTGTAGCGGGTTATGGGTTTATAGGGGAATGGGGTGGGAAGTAATTTAATTATACTAAATTAATTATTAATTTTTAGGAATTATAAATTAATTTTAATTAATTGATAATTAATTTTTATTAATTGGTAATTCATTTTAATTAATGTATTATTGATCATTATTTTCTGTAGTGGGTTATGGGTTTAAAGGGGAATAGGGTCGGAAGTAATTTAATTATACTAAATTAATTATTAATTTTTAGGAATTATAAGTTAATTCTAATGAATTGGTAATACATTTTTATTAATTGGTAATTCATTTTAATTCATTGATTAATTGATAATTATGTTCTGTAGCGGGTAATGGGTTTATAGGGCAATAGGGTGGGAAGTAACTTGAATGTAATTAGGTGATACTTTACTTTAATTAATTGTTTTGTTAATTATATTGTTGTTAATTAATTATTAATTGGCAATTATTTATTATTAATTGGTATTTATTATTAATGTATTTGTACTTAATTATTTATTGCTAATCATGTTTTTAATAATTATGTATTGGTATTTGTAAATAGTTTATATTTATTTAATAATTACTTTTTTTATATTTTAAAATATTAATTTATTTATAAGTATATTATTTTTAACTTCTACGCTATCCAACACTGTCCCGACTGTTGCACTCTCTGGAGTTGGAATAGTAATTTTTACCCCTACGCTATCCAACACTTTCCCTACTGTTGCACTCTCTGGAGTGGGAATAGTAATTTTTACCCCTACGCTATCCAACACTTTCCCTACTGTTGCACTCTCTGGAGTTGGAATAGTAATTTTTACCCCTATGCTATCCAACACTCTCCCTACTGTTGCACTCTCTGGAGTGGGAATAGTAATTTTTACCCCTACGCTATCCAACACTCTCCCTACTGTTGCACTCTCTGGAGTGGGAATAGTAATTTTTACCCCTACGCTATCCAAAATTTTCCCTACTGTGGCACTCTCTGGAGTGGGAATAGTAATTTTTACCCCTACGCTATCCAACACTTTCCCTACTGTTGCACTCTCTGGAGTGGGAATAGTACTTTTTACCCCTACGCCATCCAACACTTTCAACTACGCTATTCAACACTTTCCCTACTGTTGCACTCTCTGGAGTGGGAATAGTAATTGTTACCCCTACGCTATCCAACACTTTCCCTACTGTTGCACTCTCTGGAGTGGGAATAGTAATGTTTATCCCTACTCTATCCAACACTTTCCCTACTGTTGCACTCTCTGGAGTTGGAATAGTAATTTTTACCCCTACACTATCCAACACTTTCCCTACTGTTGCACTCTCTGGAGTTGGAATAGTAATTTTTACCCCTACGCTATCCAACACTTTCCCTACTGTTGCACTCTCTGGAGTTGGAATAATGATTTTTCGCCATACGCTATCCAACACTTTCCCTACTGTTGCACTCTCTGGAGTTGGAATAGTAATTTTTACCCCTACGCTATCCAACACTTTTTCTACTGTTGCACTCTCTGGAGTTGGAATAGTAATTTTTACCCCTACGCTATCCAACATTTACTTTTTCTATTTAATTTGTTTTACATTTTTATAAATTTTTATTTATATTATTCTTTTATGTGTATACATATATTTGTAATTTATAATATTTTTATTTATTTATAAGTATTTTGAATTATTTTTTAAAGTTATTATTAAGGAAGTATATATTATGTATTATATGTATATTATTAATTAATTTTCTAATTTAATTATGTATATTATTTATTAATTTTAAGTATTATAACATATTTTAACTATGTTTATTACATTTATAAGTATTATTTTACTTATATTACATATTTTTTTTCATGTAAAAAAACTATATTTTTTAATTACGATATTTTTGACATCGATATTTTTTTTCGATATTTTTTTACTTACCTTGTTAGAGATAGCATATCGATATTTTTGTAATCGTCATTTTTGTTGCGATATTTTTGTAAGTAGATATTTTTGTAATCGATATTTTGTCAGATATTCACGGTCGGCACCTGCGGGTCTTCAGTAACCCTGGGCGAAGCACTACGCTACGCTCGCGGAGTTTGCGAAGTTTTCGCAACTTCGCACTACGCGAGCTACACGTAGTACAGTGCGAACATGCGTAGTGCAGCGTAACGTAGTTCAGCGGTCATTTTTTGCTTGTTCGCGGTCCTGGACGTCATGTTCGCGACCGCGAGCAAGCAAAATGACATCCCGCCGAGATTCTCAACGCGAGGAGGTCAGGTTTCTCATTTTTGAGTAGTTGCGCATGCTCGGGACCGCTTTCAATGAGAAACTACCTGTTCGCGTTGAGAAAGCTGCCGCTCGAGTAATAATCTACTCGAGCAGCAGAAAACTACAGCTCGCACTGTGCAAGATGCCGTTTTCAATGCTTGCACAGTGCCGGATGCTTGTCCGCACTGTGCAATCATGGAAAACGCATCTTGCACAGTGCGAACATGCTACTACGCAGCTCGCGTAGTACTACGTGAAGTTTGCGTAGTGCGAAGTGCACTTCGCGTAGCTTCGCGTAGCGCTACTTCGTGAACTACGCCTACCCTTAGTCTTCAGTGAATGTGGCCGGGCCTGCGTATGACTCCCCACCATGCGCCGCAATCCTTGAACACACGGGGAGGGGTTTGGTGCAGTTGTTGGTCACTAGTGCTTTTCTCAGATGTCGCAGTAAACTGTGAACCCCCGCAAAGGGCAGCGCTGCCGCCGCGTGTGGACAGGCGTGAGGCGAATCGCATTTGTGTTGCAGGGGCGGCAGGGCCTTGGAAGTGCGACCTTCCTCCACCCAGCCCCCGGGCACAGCGGCAAGTGTCAGGCACAGTGGGGAGAGCGGCCGCAGGGCCCAGGCAGCAGCAGCGGCAGGCCAGAACGTTCTGGTAAAGTCAGCCGGGCGGGGGTGCAGAATAAGCCACTCACCGCCTACAGACAGCGTCCGTGCCACAGGGGCTCCAGTGGGCCAGCATCCACTCCCGCACGGGTCTCTCTGTGGGTCGGCTGGGCCGCAGCGTCTCGCCCTAAAGATTGTTGATTCAGCACCAGGGTGAGGAATGGGCCCGCTGCAAGCGGAGGCAGGTCCGGCACCAGTGGGGCTCCACGCGAAGCAGGACACAGCGGAAGCGGGGTTGCGGGTGGGGGGTCAGCTCCACTCGCGGCGATGTCTCTCTGATCAGCTCACTGGGACGCCACGGCCGCCATCTTAGGCCCTGCGGCCGTGGATTCGGGAGTCTGTGTGTAGAGCGTTCTGGTCATCTCTGGATCCAATAAAAGCAGCAGCGGGGAGCTCAGCGAGTGTGGTCACCATTCAGCGTCCTTTAGAGCAGGAATAGGCTAGAGAAGAGGAGGATGAATGCCAGATGTAATCCTGAGCAGCAAGAGCCTCGCGCAAGTGTGGCAATCGTGCTTGGCGCCCTCTAGCGCCACCCCTACGAACTAAATTTACGCTATTCACCCATGAGGGTCTCAAGGCGCCGGGGTGGGGGTGCAGTTCTGAATTGGCCAAAGAGCCAGGTCTTGAGGCTCTTCCAGAAGGTGTGCAGAGTGGGGGAGCGTCTGATGTTGGCCAGGAGCTTGTTCCTTTTCCGCAATGTAGGTGAAGGCTCTGCCACCCGCTCTGGTTCTGCGAATGCACAGGGTTTCTGCTAGGGCGAGGTCGACGGAGCGGAGCTTTCTTCTTGGTACGAGACTCTTTCGTTGAGGTGTTTGGGTACGGTGTTGTGGCAGGATTTGTAGGAATGGGTGAGTAGCTTGAACGTTCTGCTCTTCTTGACAGGGGTCCTAATGAGGTCTCGCAGGTGTTGGGTGTTGGGATCATGTCGTGGGATGCAGAGGACGAGTCTGGCCGTGGTGTCTGGATGGTCTGGAGTTTTTGTAGCAGGGTTTTGTTGATTCCAGCGTAGAGGGCATTTCCGTAGTCCAGTCTGCTTGTTATGAGTGCCTGGGTGATGGTCTTTCTGGATTGGGGGGATCCATTTGAAGGTCTTACACAGGATGCAGAGGGTGTTGAAGCAGGGGGAGTCGACGGCGTTGATCTGTCAGGTCAGGGAGAGGGAGGACTCAATTATGATGCAGAGGTTCCAGGCATGGTCCGTTGGGGTTGCCAAGGGCGGTGGGCCACCCTGTGTTGTCCAGGTTGAGGGGGTAGGTCAGAGGATGAGGACTTCTGTCTTCTCCAAGTTGAGCTTCAGACAACTGCTACTCCTCCAGGATGCGACGTCTTTCATTCCTTCCTGGAAGCTGAGTCTGGTGGCGTCTGGTTCCTTCATGAGGGAGAGGATGAGCTGGGTATCATCGGCGTAGGATACTATGCTGAGTCCATGCTGTCTTACGATGGTGGCAAGGGGGCGCCATGTAGATGATGAAGAGCATGGGTCTGAGCGATGATCCTTGGGGTACTCCGCAGTTGATCTCTGTGGGCTCAGAGAGGAAGGACGGGAGTCTGATCCTTTGGGTTCTGCCGAAGAGGTCGGCGCGGAGGCAGTCAAGAGAGGTTCCCTGTATGTCAGCGTTGTGGAGTCTGGCTGCGAGAGTACGGTGGGTGACAGTGTCAAAGGCTGTGGAGAGGTCTAGTAAGATGAGAGCTGCAGTGTGGCTTGGTCGAGGGCGGTCTCGGTGCTGTGGTTGCTGTGGAATCCGTATTGGGAAGGGTCACAGATGGCGTTCTCCTCAATGAAGTTTGTCAGCTGGGCGTTGATGATATTCTCTGTGACTTTGGCTGCTAATGGGAGAAGAGAGATGGGTCGGTAGTTTATCAGGTCTGGCGAGTCTGCAGAGGGTTTCTTGAGGAGGGGCATGACTTCTGCACATTTCCAGTCATTGGAGAAAGTGCCGGTTTTGAAGGTGGGGTTGATGGTACATCGTAGCTCGGGTGCTATGGTGGCGGGTGTGGAAGATGTGCGGCAGGCACAGGTCCGTGTGGGCTCCTGAGTGAGTGCTATTCATGGTCGCGGCAACAACTTCAGTGGAGACAGGGGCCCAGGCGGTGATGGTGGGCTGGCTGTTGTCGCTGGAGGAAGGGGTGGTGTCTGAAGTCTCTTTGCTGAAGTTGTCGTAGAGGGCCTTGTTTTTCAGGTGGAAGTAGGAGCCTAGCGTGTTGCAGAGGTGCTGGGAGGGTGTGACGTCTGTGGCTTTGCCGGGGGTTTGGTGGATTGAGTGTTGAGTGCGAGGAGGGGAGCTGAGTCGTTGCAATGGGTGGTCGAAGAACCACGGTTCCTGGCGCTGGTCACAATTGTGTCACGGACGAGCGCAAACAAGTTTGCAATTGGCACGCTAGCTGCGCTCGTCTGTTGCACAGCCATGCAGCGGCCGTCATTAAATAGGGAAGGGGAGGGAAGCCCAACTGGTAGACGGGAGCAGGAATCATCAGCAGGGGGGAGGAAGCAGTGACCAAACAGGCACGGAGGACACAACAACGGCACAGGTAATGGAGCACAAAAATTAGGCAACTTAAACAAAAACAGACAGCAAAAACAATTAAGAGGCAGAAAACAATTACAGGTACAAATACGCTTACCAGGCACAAAAGCTAATAGACAGGCATTGAACACCTACTTGCTAGGAGAGGTGTGTTGGCAGTGGCAGCAGCACAACAGCGGAGCTGCTGGGACAGAGGGCAGAGTCCCTGACCAGGAGGTCAGTGGTCTTGCTCGCAATCCGACCAGCGGCCGCCATTAAATAGGGTAGGGGGAGGGAAGCGCAGCTGGGAGTCGGTAGCGGGAATCGGCAGTGGCCACGGGGGGCAGCAGCGGAAAAGGGCGACAAAACTGGCACGGAGGACACAACAAGGGCACAGGTAAAACAAAAATAGACAGCAATTACGGCAAAAAACAATTACAGGCACAAAAACTCTTACCAGACACAAAAACAAGAAGAAAGGCCTTGAACACCTACTTGCTAGGAGAGGTGTGGGGGCAGCGGCACAATAGCGGAGGTGCTGGGGCACAGGGCAGATTCCCTGACGAGGGGGTCAGAGGTCTTCATTATAGAGACTACATCAAGAGATTTCTTCATAGGTGGTCCATAAGTAAAAAGCATTACATCTGTCCCTAACCTACTTCTAACGTGACATGCCTACTTATCTGCTCCCCAGACAAGTTCTCTGGAAGGTGTCAGCCCGTGAAGCGTTCCTAAGAAGCTCACTCATGTCAATTTGGGTTGAGTAGCGTAAAGCTACAGAGTTAGTTCTACAATGCTCTCCTCTCTTCAAGTAAGGCAGAAGTGGGCGGACTCTGTCGTTAACCCTAATACAAAAAATTCGAAAATCACACCCCTAAATACATGACCATATGAATTCATCCAATTAGACCCCTCTTGTTAGGTAACCTTCCATGAGGTAATGGACATCCACCCTCTTGTTCGATGACTTGGTTCTCAGGCCAATCCTGACGTGAATGACATCCTCCTACATTATCGGCTCTGCTTGTTTAAAGGCATCCTCTCCTCGCTAGGTCTTGTGCAACTCCTAAAACAAAGATGCTATTCAAACTAACGAGGACAATTTCCTGCACCTGCATTGGAGACATGAAAAAGAGAATTCCACAAGCACATACATTCTAATTAGCAACCTTCAACCAGAGAGAAAGCAGGAAGAAACGAAAGTTAGGCCTACCAAGTTTTCAGCTAACACGTTTAAAATACATGCATATGTGGGAGGGCGTGGCTTGGATGGCAGTGGGAATGGCCGCCTAACCTGGAGCTCCGTAATACAGGAGAGCGACTACGACCTTTTCCCGATGTACTCGCAATACAACTTGAACGGAAATCGAGGAGCCTGATGTCCCACGATATGTGGAGCTCTCCGGATGCCTGAGCTGGTTCTGTGGACCCGTATTTGAAGACTTTTAGCAGGACTTCAGCCCTCCACGCGCCAACATCGGAAGACACCTAAAATGGCGCCGCATTGTCGCAATAGTTAGGCCTGACGGATTGAGCTGGTTCCGCTCTCCAATGCCAGCGATCAAGGCCGGCGTGACCGGGGGAAAGACCACCTCGCCTAAGCCTCTCAACAGCCCCTTTAAAAGGTGAGGATTATTGCCAAAAGCAGCCGCGGCAATTTACTGATCTGCCCGTCCTGCCTGACCTTAAAATGGCGGCTCCCCCCGATGCGCGATCGCCTATACCTAATCGCCTAATACTTCTACAAACAAAGAAAACGAGAAGCGAACAACTTACCCCAACATTAAACGAGGCCCTCTGCCCAGCCCTTGGTCAGATTCCTTCAGGTCTCGGCTCCCAAATAGCGCTTCGCACCGATACCATAAGCGAAGCCCTTGTCCCAGTATAAGTACTTTGCACTGCAAAATCCTCACTACTACCACCAAAAGGAGGAGAATCTCTGCCCAGCACAAGCCCTCACCACTATCAACATGAAGAGAGCCTCCCAAGCCTTCGCACCATTACCATAAGGCGGAAACCTAAGACAGAAACCTCTGCCAGCATAAGCCCTCCGCCCAGCAATAGCCCTCATTACCACCAGCGTGAGGAGAGAGGCGCGAGCCTTATTGCTATGAATCTCAGGTACATTGTGAGCTCAGTACTTACCTTGCGTCCGCAGCCCATGGGCACCCACACTGTTTGATGTAAACACATTGCTGATCTTCGAGCCATGTGGAGGCGGTCACCTGCAAAGTAAGATCATATACTACTCTACTCGACTGAAGAGGTCTCTGCACAACACAAGACCACCGCGAACGGACAGTGTTCACCTGTCCGACGCTCCTGTGTTTCCAGCAATCTGTTCGTACCTCCGTCTCATCCTTGGGACCTTGGTCACCAGCTCTCGTCCAGGCACCGGTCACTAGCCATTGTGTACTTTCGCTCTTTATCTGGGTCCTCCTGAGTTCAGCCTCTTTCTGCGCAAAACAGCGATTGCTACTATCGCCAACCTACCCTACTAAAATGGCGAACAGAGAAGACAGGAACAACCCAAAGAAGGTGATTTCCGACTCTCCCATTAAAAGCAAAGCGGACGTGGCGACTACGATGGATATGATCTTAAAAAAATTGGCAGACCTCACTTATATCTCCAAATCCACCAAGGCTAATACGGACTCAATGCAACTCGAACTAACAGCGATCAGGGCCGACATGAGTGCTCTAAACTCAGGCTTGGGGTCAGCAGAGCAACGCATTAGCGAAGTAGAGGATCTATCGCGCCAGTCGGCATCCAGAATCCAACGCCTGGAAACTGTCACCGACACCCTCAGACGTCACAATGCTGAGTTGGAAGACCGCAACAGACGGGGGAACGTTAGAATTTTCGGCATACCAGAAAACGCAGAAAAAGATGCTGTCTCTTACGTGGCTTTCCTAGAATCATGGATCCCCATGATCACCAAGACTGAATTCCCACATTGCCTCGAATTGGACAGGGCGCACAGGATCCCCACCTTCACGACCAAACATACTAAAGGGCCCAGACCGATGATATGCAAACCGCTTAGATTTCAGCACGTTGAACTGATTCTCCAATATGCAAGAAAAAACCACTCCATAATCTGGGAAGGTCACAAGATCATCTTCACGCAGGACTTCTCTAAGGATACGGTGGAGGTGCGCAAGGGTTTCCTCGACCTCCGACCCAAGCTTAGATCCAAGAACATCCCCTTCTCTTTCGCAGGGCCCGCCAAGTTCAAAGTCACGATAAATGGACGCCCAAGACTCTTCACGGACCCGAGAGACCTGGCATGTCATCTCGAAGACTGCCCAACTCAAGAAATGGACCAATCAATTGGACTGTCC
This sequence comes from Lissotriton helveticus, assembly GCF_964261635.1. NCBI lineage: Eukaryota > Metazoa > Chordata > Amphibia > Caudata > Salamandridae > Lissotriton > Lissotriton helveticus. Next base: position 311,162,037 of record NC_136061.1, read on the forward strand.
AACAAAAGGAAGACCACATGTCTGAACCAATACGACGCAGCCCACTTGGATCATTGACTTTTGTTGTTTCCTCTGCGGAATTTCACCGGCTGCCTCATGATGGGCCTTTCCTCAAAGAACTCTATCCGGCTCCTGACTTCCGGCCATAAAGCCCAACGTTCAGTCTCGCCGAGCCCTCGGTACCGTGAGTTTATAGACTAGGCCACCTGGGCCAATCCAGTGACTTCTTGTAATGAAAGACTGCTTGTGTTTCTTATTGAATCTTGCTTTGTGCAGTTTAGTACAACTAGTACAATATACTCACTATAATGTGTCTTTCGCCTTCCAGGTAGGCTTCCACATACCTAGATCTAATACTTCACCAACTTCGTCTTTGTTTTGGGTAGTTTGATTCAGCCGGTACACTATGCCCGTGTTAACGCGCGTTTCACATACCAAGTAGGCCGCTGCCTACATAGTTCCATTGCTTTACAGAATAGATCTTTGCCTACTTGTTTTCAAAGTTATACCAATACCTAAGTATGTCTCGCTTAATGGTATTACTGTTAACAAAGTTTATTCTGAGCCATATGCTCGTTTGATATTCAACCCAACTACGTTCAACATTGGGATTGCTAATATGACATTGCTACTGTTATTGTTACTCCTGTTTTGCTTAGCAAGGTACTGTCGTCGTACTCCCTACGTACGTATTTGGGGGAGGGGGGAGGGTGGGGGGAGATGGAGGGGTCACCTGGGGAAATTGGAAAAGAGAGAGTATGTAGGAGATAAAACACGTCAGAGTTTAAGAGCTTTTTACTTCATTTTGTATTGTTTTTTGTTTTTGATGGTGTCTGTTCTTTACAGAGATAACATTCACAACCCAGCACACCAAGTCCGTTTGCTTCCCTACTGTATCCCCAACCCTATCTGTAGACTTGCATCTCATCACACTGCCGTATACAGCCTATCCTTAAGTTTTACACTAAAACTTGACCTACATTTCCAACTCAATGCGCGTGAGTCTGTCACGACAACTCGCTCATCACACGACTCTCCGCCAGCTCTCTATCTAGCGGTAAAGTGTCATACCAATGTCTAACACCAAATCATTAACAGACGATCTTAACATAATCTCCTTGAACATCAAAGGACTTAATCATCCTGTGAAAAGGTGGAAAGTGTTCGAATATCTTGCTAAAGCAAAAGGGGATATCGTCCTACTGCAGGAAACCAAGCTATCAGAGGATGACTTACGCTTCATTAACATCCACTGGTCTTCCCATGTTCTGTCCTCTCCTGCGTCACACAAAAAGGGTGGAGTAATCACCCTGTTATCGAAAAAGTCCAATCTGACACTGATATCACACACTCACGACACAGAAGGTAGACTATTAGTGACCCATCTACGCAGAGAAGATGACCCCATCCACGTGGTGAACATTTACGGCCCCAATTCAGATGACCCTGAGTTCTGGGACTCAGTCTCTCGCTCAATGGAGCATATCCCACAAGATGACCTTCTGATAGTGGGGGGCGACTTTAACCTGCCCCTCGATCCCATACTGGACAGGCAGTCCAAGTGCTCATTCCACCCTTCACGCTCGCATGAGGCCCTACTACGTCTCTGTGAGCGTTACTGCCTAAAGGACTCATGGCGGCTCCAGAATCCTGATGAGAGGGACTACACCTTTTACTCCGCTCCTCACAACTCCTACTCGCGTATTGATTTTATCCTAGTCTCCACTTCTTTCACACACTTGATTGAGGAAACCGACATTGCCCCCAAACTGGTTTCCGATCATGCCTGTATCCACACCAAGCTTGCCGGATCCCGCTCGATCCGTCCACCTAGAAGATGGCGCTTTAATGAGGAAACCCTAACCAACCCCGACGATAAACTTCTGATAGCAAACGCCATTGAGGAATATTTACTTCTAAATAATATCCCAAACACCGCGCCTAACACCCTATGGGACGCTCTTAAAGCCACGATCCGTGAAGTCATTATCAATATCAGAGCCAAAACCAACAAGGCGCTAAACAAAGACCTGGAACAACTGGAACAAGAAATCAGATCTCTAGAATCCCAACACAAAACCAACCCCCAAGATCCTAAGCCCCTCGACCTCCTAATCAAAAAGAAATATGAATACAATGCCATCACTAGTAAAAGAGCGGGTGTATGGATCAACCGATTCAAAGCCCTAAAGTTATGCGAGGGGAACAAAGCGGGTAAACTGCTAGCTTCTTACCTCAAACACAAACAAAAGCTGTCAACCATATCTTCAATAAAAGATTCCGCAAACAACACCCACACCAACCAGACCAAAATCTTAGACACATTTAAAACCTTCTATGAAGAGCTTTACAGGAACGACAAACCCCTGGACATAACAGCTTGCACCGAATACCTTGAGTCCCTCGACCTCCCTAAATTATCAGAAGCTGACAAACTACAATTAGGGTCCCCCATCAGTAAAACAGAGATTTCAGTAGCCATCAAAACACTGAAGAGCAACAAAGCCCCGGGTCCAGATGGCTTTTCTGCATCTTTTTATAAAGCCTTTGAAAACCAACTTACCCCTACGCTCCAAACAGTTTTCAATTCTACCGCGTCCAGTGGGAGTATTTCCCCCTCAATGAGTGAGGCTACGATAATTGTTATCCCTAAAGAAGGGAAAGACCCTCTCCAAACCAAAAATTACCGCCCATCTCTTTAATAAATCTTGATTGCAAGATATATGCCAAGATCTTAGCAAATGGATTAAACGCTGTTCTCCCCAATCTGATAAGCCCGTCACAAGTTGGCTTCCTGAAACACAGGATGTCGAACGACAATACCAGACTCCTGTGCCATATACTAGAGAAAGCTAAAAACTGCCAATCTCCAATGGTCGCGATAACCCTAGACGCTGAAAAAGCCTTCGATAAGGTTTCATGGCCCTTTCTTCAGCAATGTATGCGCTCATTCAACCTCGGTCACTCTTTCATCACAATGGTGATGGCCCTATACTCCTACCCCTCAGCTCGAATAGCAATCAACGGCACCCTCTCCAATCCATTTCGCCTCTACCAGGGTACTAGGCAAGGTTGCCCGCTTTCACCGGCACTCTTCCTTCTGGCCCTTGAACCCCTCCTAACTGATATCAAACGGAATGAAGACATCAAGGGAGTCTCCTTCGGAGATACTCGGATAAAATTAGCAGCATATGCTGACGATATACTGATTGCTACAGAAAACCCGTCAAAATCCATTGAGGGACTCATGACCTCAATCAGCAAATATTCGGTCCTATCTGGGTATAAGTTAAACAAGGACAAATCCGAAGTCAAACCACTAAATGTCCTCACCACCAAAGAAGTCCTTGGTGACTCGGGTCTGGCTTGGCAAACAGACGTTATAAAATACCTAGGGATAGAATTCACCGATAAACTACTGAGTACACTCAAACACAACGAGACAACCACACTAACAAAAATCAAAAGAATCCTTGATGGCTGGTCCCCACGGTTTATCACATGGTGGGGTCGGGTAGAAACTATAAAAATGATGATATCCCAGCTAGTCAATTACCTGAGCACAATGCTACCCCTTACCTTCTCCAAAGAATTCCATTCCAAGCTGGACAAACTGATTTCCTCCTTCCTTTGGCAAGGGAAAAAGGCCAGAATTAGCCTGAAAAAACTCTGCCTTGATAAATCCTTGGGAGGCGTCAATCTGGCGGATTTTAAGCTCTATCAGACCGCTTTTTTGGCCAGACAGGGTTCATTCTGGCTAACTCCACGCACAGACTACACCCCGGTGTGGCTATCTGTGGAAAAATCCCTTCTTCAAGGCCTTGACCCCTCCGGCCTTCTTACCATTAAACTACACCCCACTCTAGACTCAGGAACCATCTTCAAATACACGAAAGCAGCCCTCCTTCATGTAAGTAAACTTTTACCTCACCAATTCCGTAAATCGAAGTGGGAATCGTTATGGCAGAATAACACCCTAACATACAAAGGGAAACCACTAAATAACTCTACATGGATAGGGAACGGAATATACTTCCCTCACCAACTATTTGAAGGTTCATCACCACTCACTTTCTGTGAATTACAAAGTAGATTTCAACTCCAACACATAGAATTCTACTATTTCTTACACCTCAAGGTAACACTCACCGAGGCATCTCTGAACGACATCACCCCCTCCCTTCCCGGCTACCTAAACACACTCAATAGACTTGGCCATCAGGTGTCTAGAATATACAAAATGATCCGCCCACAGAGGTCCAACCTGACTAACTCCACACAGTCATTCTGGGATTCATATTCATCCACAACAACCTCGGAAGTAGAGTGGGCCAGAATTTGGGAGTCAACCACACGACACAAAATTAGCCCTACACTGTCCCAAACTAAATTCTGGCTACTCCACAAAGCCTTTTGGACCCCTAGGAGACTCTTCTTGCACAACATCAAAGACGATGATTCTTGCTGGAACTGTATGGCGGAGGGTGGAGACCTTGAACACCTAATATTTAAATGCCCTCGTGTCATCGCCTACTGGGATAGAATCTTTGAGTTCATTACCAAAGTCCTACATATTTCTCTCCCGAGAGAATTTGCAACTTTAGTCCTGGGATTTACCAAAGCCGTCACTCTCAATGAAAATGACAAAGCCCTACTTGACCTACTTCTGACGGCGGTGGTTAAAATCATATTGAATAATTGGAAGGACACAGGCAAAGCCTCTTTCCCCCATTGGCTTAATTGGATTTCAAATCTTAGAGGAGCCGATAACATAGCTCTTGCCTCTACACCCTGGCGTCCCCCACTTAGGAAACTATGGTCCTCACTCGATGCTCACTTCGACCTTTTCAAGCCTCCGTGATTGTCTGATGTACACACGCACCTCTCTCGAAATCACTCTATCAGTACCCCATAGTATTAATTGCTGATGCATACTTTTTCTCAAGATTCCTTGCTCCCCTTCCCAAGATTCTGTTCTTAATAAATTGTACTGTTAATTTACACCTCTTGTTGTTGTGACACCTTCACAGTGTACTGATGCATTGTCCAATGTCCTTTATTTCTTTATTTACTTCCTCCTCCTTTTGTTTTTGTTTTTGCTTTCGTCAAATATCTGTACCATGCCTGATATATGCTCAAGACTGTAATGCTCTTTGTTACTCCTTCTCTCAATAAAAAATTTTGTGAAATGAAAAAAAAAAAAATACATGCATATGTGAACTACTAATATAAACATATAACCATAGCTTTTATAAAAGATATGTCCATCAGCCATGAATATACACCACACATATATGATGACCTAAATTCGGATATTTACTACATTAAATATTTGGTTTCATGAAGAAAACGCTTCACACTTTGCTTACACGTTATTACAATTCACGCTCCAATAGCATAATACAACGGGTTACAAGTGGATGCGGACTAATCATGATTATAACGCACCACTATAAACAGAGTGCAAAGCTGCGCTCTATCAGTGGTATTTACAAGACAATTCTAATTACCATTAATAAGGCTGAGATCAAATATATGTTCTTCACATTCTCTTTAGGAACTCTCTTGACATTTAATAGGAGTCTGTGAACTACTTATTTGTCCTCGGCAAAAAATGTATTTAACAAAATAATCTACTGAAGGTAAGCCATGGCTGTTAGATATGAAAATTGCCAGAGCAAAGAAAAATAATTACTGCTGCCCCAATCTTATGCTAACGCAGGATTTCTGGTTACTAGTTATCTTACCAGATCCCAAACCAAGTCGACTGAATCGTTGGTACCTGTCATTGAGTAAAAGATAATCTACTACTAGGTTAGTCAATTAAGAACTTACACCACTCTAAATGACCACTGACCAGGATTAAAGTTTTAAAGATTTAATATAAAGTCAAAGATAACTGAAGATACAAACTTCTCAAAATGAGATTCAAAAGGTAAATAGGTATCACTATAAACATGAACTTCTTGAATAATCTAAGTCTGAAGAACAAAATAATAAGTACAAGCTCAAAAACCATAAGGGTTGTCAAAATAGATATAAGTTGCAATCTCAAAGTCATTACAGAAAAGAAAATTAAGGTTAGTCTGTCCCTACACTATTTTAAATGACATCCCTACTTAGCAAGATCTTTACCCTCTAGGTGTCAGCCGTGGTGACTTCCTAAGAAGATCACGCACTTCTCTTTGTCTCTTCTCTGATAATGGGTCTCTCCTGATCAGCCTATCTGCCTACCCATCCGCTTCCTTAGGCTCCCAAAATCATCTGCTCTGCTCTCCTCCCGGGTCTCTTTCCCTAATACCAAATCACATTTTCAATAGAAACGCCCCTTGGGACGCCCCTCACGTGGTACATCTTTGCGCGGCAAACTCCATGATGGTACTCTTGAAGACCCTCGTTATAGTTGACCTTGGTTCCCAGGCTTCTTCTTCAGTGCGCTGATACCCCCTGAAATTCCTGGAAACTCCTACAGGCCTGCGCAAGGCGCCACTGAACAAAGTCCCTTTCATTCGAGCTGATTAGGACCCTCGCACCTGCATACAGCTCATCCTGCAGTGGGCCTCAAATTCCAGACTCCACCATATCTTTAGTCATAAAACACTCTCAAAGCTCTGTGCTGGACACCTCTCGACCTCTTCCCTAACGAGCACATGACAATTTAAACTACATGACATTATCTCCTCTGGCCTACTTGATTTACATGCAGCAGGTCCCTGCACTCTTAAAACGTTAACTTGATTTAAACAGCAAACATTCTTAACTAGCATACGTTTCTAAAATAACACATCTATAAAGCATATACTTTTAACCCTAAGTTCAATAGTACATTTGGAAGAACCATGTCAACCTTATCTCACATTAATTTAGCAGCACGTTCAGGTTTGCTGTGAATTGCCCTAAGGCCTACACATAATACTGGATTTTCAAAGTTACATTTAATTCGGACATGATTCTTTTAACATGAGAACACGAGGTTTTCACATATATTCCAACATTTCTACATTAATCTCACACCGTTATAATTATAGTTACTCTACTTAACATTCTATACATTTCACTACTGATTATAAACCACTCTGTATATTTCACTCCTGGATATAAAACACTCGTGTGCAAAACATGTTTAAACTAACTACGTGCTTGTAAATATGGCATACTTATACATTTTTCAAACTTGTGCTCTCTCAGTCCCCCCTTTGATGACCTTCAGGGGTCATCATCACCATGACACCAAAAATGTAGAACCCTTCAAAGTGAAGTCATGGCTGTGCCACTTCTTTTCATACTCTCTAATGCTTTCAGACTCTTATATTGAGAATCCTGCATTGCTGTCAACTCTTCCTCCTGTTTCCTCATAGTTCTCTGCAACCTATTTGCTTTATAACATTGATACAAACGCACCAATCCCCACAAAGTGATTACACAAATCACTATTATGATGATGGGTTTCAATATGTACCAAACGATACCCTTTCCTAAGTTGGCAAACCAACTTCCAACTTTACCCATTCCATGACCTACTTTTTCCCACACATTTACCTTTGCCAGATCCTCAATTTCGTAGTGTATGGCAGTGATGTTTTGTATATACTTCTCTAGAGGTTTTGAATTGTCTGGAATGTAAGTACAGCATTCCTGGACCTTCAAAGCCTTACAGACTCCTCCCTCTTTTGCTAACAGAACGTCTAAAGCAAGTCGGTTCTGAAGAACCATTGCCCTAATCGATTGCATCTCACCTTCTATCAGCATCAATGATCTTGCAGTACTGGCAGATAGCCTATCTACGACTGTAGCTAACCTCCTAATTTTAATGTCATTCATTATCAATCCTAAGAAAGGGAATGCAGCACCGAGTACATCTCCAACTACTTCTGCTGCACCCAGCCCTCGCTTCCATCTAGTTGATATTTCTTTCTTAGGCGTGTCTAAATTCTCAACATGATATATTTTAGGGAAGACAACAGCCAGATAGCATGATCCGTACCAATTATCTGGTAACTTCACATAGGCACTTCTTCCACATACAAAATATACATTTGGTATTGCTTGCATCCCTTTCAAAAAGTTCTTAGAGTAATACTCCAATTGAAAGGCATGTTCACAATGGACTTGACCTACATAAAAGTTTTCATAATATGAGTAACTCCTGTGAATGCACAGTTTTCCCCGTTTATCCTTATCCAAAGCAATTGGACCAATACTACCTTTTCTTTGATGTGCCCTTTCCTCCTTGGTCCAATCTGTTTCCCATTGTCCTGATGCTTTCAAAATCTTCTGCCTCCTGTATCTAGTATCTACCTGTGCTATAAACTTTTTCTCAACTTCTGATATTTGACAAGTCAGATTGTTCCTTCGAGCATGTGAAGTATCTAACGTTTTCCATGGAATAAACCATTTGTGTAATCTGTCTTCGCTTTTGTAGTAGTCCCATTTGTTCAAATGCTTGAAATTCGGAACCTCTGGCAATGTCGAGTCGAAATTCGAGAAATAATACTCGAATCCTTCTCGTCCATAAAACATGCTCAACAATAAACTGCACGTTATTCCATATGTCAACGGAAGGTGATGGTATCTGATACCCTCCTCCACTGAAGCTGGTAATTGCATACAAACGTAACAATCCTTTACTTCCATGGCATCAACATATTCATAAAGCAATTTAGCATAAGCATTTGACTTGTAATTTCCCTGTGACTCGTCGGTGTGAAGCCTTTTTATTTCTGCATCTAACAATGCTTTGTCTTTCTCATTGATGTTTCCCTTCTCTTTAATAATGGTAGTTTTCGGTGTTGATACTCCCTTATCCTCCTTGACTGCAGTTTCATCCCCTTCGTGTCCCGCTAGGAATGAAACAGTTACCACTAAAATTATAAGAGAAACCACTACTCCTAAAAGTGTAACAGCTATACATTTTGCCCTGCGGTTCGGGTTGCCAGCCTCCATGTTCTCAAACAGTGTAGTTTTTTTTTTACTTTCTTCCAGCATTCACTTCCTCTTCTTTTCAAACAAAGTCTTTCTCTCTTGCAATGTCTTTCTTTTGAACACTTGGAAGCTTGACAATTTATTTCCGCAAAACAGTTCAAAATTCGGTAAAACAGACAACCCTAACCCTTCTCCGTCCGCTAAAAGGAAACCCCTACCAATTTTCTTCTTCCACTCGGCGCTAGTTTATCTTGCAATAATTTTACAAAGTCTTTTCAAAAGTCTTACATCCGTCTGAAGTTATGTATGGCTCAAGGATTGACACTACTTCTTCATAAATATCCATCCGAAGTATCATTCCCTCAGGTTCTGGGCAGTTCGTACCACAACATGGAAAGTCAACTTTTTCTAGGATTATTCTCCTTATTTCGCTCAAGACAAGTGGACGGACGAAATTGAGAGTTAACGTTTTTTCAATTTCCACTCCTGGTACTATCAGTTCTACATCCACAATTACAAAGGGGTCCGTTCTAATCAAGATCACTTTCTTCACCTTTCCAGTTCTGCGCCCCTTTGAAGACATTCACAATATGGTATTAATCCACAACAATAAGCGCTCCTAGCATTTCTACTACTCGCTCAAGCATTTCCAAACGAAGAAGAGTTCCCTCCAATATTGGATATCGTGAACAGCAAACTGGAAACTCAACTGTCTCTAAAATCAATTTTCTTATTCCACTCAGGAGAGCAGGATGAACGATGTTGAGTGTCAGCAACCTTTCGGTCTCCGCTCCTGGCAGTAGAAACCTTATTTGCACTGTGATGATCGGGTCAGTTCTGATCAGTTCCACTTCCCTGATCCTCCCTGTTCTGTGTCTCCCAGACATCTGCAACAAGGTAGGTCCAGTCGGGAGTAGAGTATCTTCTGCTAGGCACTCGCACCCTCCTTGATCTTCTAAGACCCTCCTCGGCTTGATCCTGGATATCTTCTTCTGGATCTGAGTCTTCGGATATAGGAGTAAGCGTTTCTTCCTGGGCCGACCTCAAACTTAGCCTTCTTCTCCTTGTTGGCCAAGTGGCAGCTCCAAGCCTTATTCTCCTATTCCTTGTCCTCTCACTTGGTTCTTGGTCGCTCCGATACGGATCTGAGTCTGAGTCGTATTCACTTCTGCTCTCTCCTTCAGTTGCGTCTTCTGTCTCACTGCCGTCCTGCCTTTGCTCTTCTTCTGAATCCGTTGCGTTCCCAACTTCTTCTGACACCCCCTCAGCCGCCTCTATCCCTTCTTGCGACTCTTCTTCCACTTCCGGGCTTTCGTCTGGGATGGGAGCTGTTCCTTCTAGAGGTGCTGGAACTCTTCGAGTGTGGGATGCATGGATCCAATTTGGCAGCCCCCCGCACTTCACCGCGGTGTTCGTTATCAGGATTACTTGAAAGGGCCCACGCCAGCGAACATCTAGGCAGTTCTTCCGGACGTGTTTTTTAACTAAGACCCAGTCCCCTGGGTTCAGATCATGACACAGGTTCCTTGATGCTGGAACTTCAGCCGCATGCACCTGAAGGGACACAGAATGGATGGCGTCAGACAGTCCTTTACAATAATCCAAGATCAGATCATCTGTAATATTCAATAGAGCAGTAGTTGGAACTGTGGGAAGTCTCATGGCCCTCCCCATCAAGATCTCGTGGGGAGAGAGACCTGTCCTCCTATCAGGTGTGCTGCGCATGCTCATAAGCACTAAAGGAAGAGCATCTGGCCAACTCAAAGATGTGGATGCCACTACTTTAGCCAATCTATTCTTCAAAGTGCCATTCACTTGTTCCACAATTCCTGAAGCTTCTGGTCGATAACTACAATGCAGCTTTTGATCGATATTCAGTGTGGAGCACAACATCTTCACTATTTCGCTGTTAAAATGTTTTCCTCTGTCAGATTCCAAAGAGGCAGGCACCCCGAAGCGCGGTATCAACTCCCTGAGCAACAATTTAGCCACTGTGAGTGTATCGCACCTACGTGTAGGGTACGCTTTAACCCATCTGGAAAATACGCATACAATCACCAACACATACCGAAGGCGATTAACTCTTGGCATTTCGATGAAATCTAGTTGCATCCTATTGAAAGGCCCCCCCGACCTCCCAATGTGACTCAGTGTGACTGGTGTTCGCTTGCCTACGTTCAGTTGTTGGCAGGTAACACATCGCTTACATACTGATTCTGCTGCTATTCTAAATTTAGGGCAATACCAAGTTTGCCTAAACACTCTCATCATAGCATCCCTTCCCAGATGTACTGGACCATGTATTTCTCTCGCCATGGGATTTGCTAATTCTTCAGGTAACACAGCTCTCCCATCTGCTGAAACCCAAAAATCCATTTCACTTCGCACACAACCTGCTATTTCCCATGCCTTTTTCTCTGTTTCAGGTGCGTTCTCCTGCATTATTCTTAAATCCTCCCAAGTGTCTACAGTTTCTAACATCATACTTAATTCAGTCTTTTCTTCTGCACCTTCTATTTCCACCTTTGAGAAAGAATAACTTTGTTCCGCACAATAGCGTGCGACTTCATCAGCATATCTATTACCTTGTGACACAAAATCTGTATTGTTAGTATGAGCTACACACTTCACTACTGCGATGTCAACAGGACCTTGTAATGCTTCTATCAGCAATCGCACAAATTCTCCATTTCGAATGGGCGAACCAGAGGAGGTCATGTAACCCCTCTGAGACCACAACTGCCCGAAATCATGAACCACACCGAAACCATATTGGCTGTCCGTGTAGATGGTGACTCTCTTTCCGTTTCCTGCTATGCAGGCACGAGTTAGGGCAATAATTTCTGCTACCTGTGCGGAATGTACTCCTTCCAGGCAAGCGGCTTCCACAACTCCAGTAATGGTACAAACAGCATAAGCTGCTCTCAACCGACCAGTATCGTCTCTTAAACATGAGCCATCAACAAAGTAAATTTCATCGGGGTCTGACAACGGCTCATCCACAATATCTGGTCTGGGTTTCGTGCATAGTTCAGTCACATCAAGGCAATCGTGGTCTTCACATCCTTCGCCTTCTATTACATTAGGTAATGGCATCAAAGTAGCAGGATTCAAGACAGAGCATCTCCTGAGAGTCACGTTTTCTGCGGCAAGTATAACTTGCTCGTAGCGCGTGAGCCTACTATTGGTCAGATGCTGCGTCTTCGTCCTGGTCATTAACAATTCAACTGAATGTGGTACATATACCACTACTGGATGTCCCATCACAATACTCTCGCTCCTTTCAATGCTGACACCCGTTGCAGCAACGGATTTGAGACATCCGGGCAACGCTGCGGCTACTGGATCTAATGTAGCCGAAAAATATGCAACTGGTCTACGGGCATTTCCGTGGGTCTGTGCCAAGACTGACAAAGCACATCCCTCTCTCTCACAGCAATAGAGTGAAAATGACTTCTCGTAATCGGGCATTCCCAGAGCCGGAGCACGACACAAATCGTCTCTCAGCTGCAAGAACGCCACCAAGCATTCTTCGTCCCATGGTACCGGATCACTCACCTCCTTGTGCGTCAGTTTCTGTAAGGGCTTTGCTTTCAGTGAAAAGTTAACTATCCACTGTCGGCAGTAACCCACCATTCCTAGGAACATTCTAACTTCCCTCTGTGTTGTAGGCGCATTCATCTTCATTATCGCCTCAATCCTCTCTGGTGACACCTTACGTTTTCCTTTCTCTAACCGGTGCCCTAAATACTGTACTTCCGTCAGACAGTACTGCAACTTGCTCGGAGATACCTTATGTCCATTTTCAGCTAAATGGTTCAGTAAGGCAATTGAATCTGCTTTACAAGCTTCCTCTGTCTCTGACGCAACAAGTAGGTCATCTATGTACTGTACCAGAACCGAATTCTGTGGCAGTACTAGATTCTCAAGATTCTTCTTCAGCAACTGATTAAAGATGGATGGGCTATCTGTGAATCCTTGTGGGATTCGACACCATGTTAAAACGCGATCTTCCATTTTAAAAGCAAAAAGATACCTGCTCTCTTCATCCAATGGGATTGAAAAGAAAGCCTGACAAAGATCTATCACTGTGAACCATTCTGCTTGACATGGTATTTGAAACAATATCACTGATGGATTCGGTACCACGGGACAACATGAAACGACTATGTTGTTAATTTTTCGTAAATCCTGAACTATCCTAAACTTCCCGCTAGGTTTCTGCAAACCCATAATCGGGGAGTTACAAGGACTGCCCACGATTTCTTTCAGTATTCCTTGTTGAATCATTGACTCGATCACAGGCTTTATTCCTGCAATCGTTTCCTGTGACAATTTGTATTGAGGCGTTCTTGGAAACTCAACATTTGGTTTTACCAATATTTTTACCGGTTCTACCCCTTTAATCAATCCTATATCTTCTCCTGTGAAATCCCACACCTCTGACGCTACTACATCTCTTAAATCTTGGGGAAGATCTTCTACAGTCAGAGTAGGATATAGTTCTACACAGAATCTTGAATTGGCCACCTTAAAGGTAGCATCATCGTCGGTAGTCTGTACCTCCACTCCTTGCGGGGTGCAGTATATGGTGCAATTCAATTTGCATAACAAATCCCTTCCTAACAGACATACCGGACTCGAGTCACAAACCACAAACTGATGTTCGTTCATATGATTTCCTATTTTCACAGATACTGGTTCTGTCAACGGACTAGTCATTCTTTTATTTGCGACTCCTACCACCTGAATTGTTTCCCCTGACATCGGCAAGTCTGGAACCACCGCTGATCTCAGAGTCGAACGAGTAGCCCCAGTATCCACTAAGAACGTAGTGGGACACCCTGCCACTTCTGCCTCAACAAATGGCCCTCTCTGATCCACTTCTAGAACTGCCCCGAGGGTACAATCCTCTTCACTGCTCACCCGTTGTCCTGTCAATGGATCAATGTAATAACATTTTTCTTCCTCGATAAACAGAGGCATTTGTTTAAAGACCTTTCCTCCAGCTGCTATCTTCGGTGGCTGTGGGAATTGGGCCCGTGGAGCCGAAGTCCCCCCTTTGGCCACCTTACTACTTGGGACTGTCACCTTTTGCACTGGGACTTCTTGGACCTGCTCTTCTACTTCTAGCTCTCCATTTTCAGGGTTAAAGGGACACTCGCGTCGCCAATGCCCCACCTGGTGACACTGATGGCACTTTGTCGTTTTCTTTAAAGTGGCAAAGTCTATCCTAGGTCTCTGCCCTTCTTCATTGTCCTTATTCTGACCGTTTGGCTTTCGTCCCATCCCCTGTTTCTGCTGGCCACCCTTCCCAGCGGACTGCATTTGCACCACCATCAATTTCTCCTTTAGATTCTTGGCTTTAGAATCTATCTCGTCACTGCAGTACCTCGCATAACGTAAAATCTCATCTAGTGGTTTGTTCTGCCAACAGATTAAATGTTGCTGTATCATCAAACAAATATCAGGTCTCAATCCCAAGACAAACTTTGACACAAACTGCCCTATATCTTTGGGATCCATTACATCTAGTCCACTGTATTGCTTGAATGTTTTCAGCAACCTCTCATAAAACTCATGCACGGTCTCCTTCGGTTCTTGCCTTGTTCGATCTATCTTTACCCAATCTATATCCTGTGGTGGTACCTTATCTTTCAGCCATGCTATTACCCTTTCGTACTTTTGCATGACAATCTCGGACGGTCCATTAGTCCGAGCATCCCTCACTGGTTCAGTATTTGGCCATTCAACACTAGTCTTGCACGGGGTCCACAAATCAGATGGGACCATGATGTCAAACAACGTGTTCAAATCTATCCACAGTACTTTCGAGATTTTGACAAACCTCTCTACCTGTTTATACCATTCGACTGGATTGTCCCGCAACTTCGGAAATGAGTTGGTAAATGCAGCTAAATCTCCTCTACTCCAGGGCACATGTACGTAATTTCCGTTTGATATTTCTCGCAAAGGGAATGCCTCCATCTGCATTACCCTTCCCTCAGGGGTCATCACATTTGTACTTCGCCTAACTGTGCCCTTTTTCGACCACCTTTCTTCCCATTTATCCAGTTCCCTCCACACTCTTATCCCTGTTACCAGCTCTCTTATGTGTGTTTTTAATCCAGTAGTTCTCTTCTCATCTAGATCCTGGTCTGCGTACTGTAATCTGTGGTTACTCTGCAATGCCCTTGTCCTAGACAAATCCACGGCATACCTGTCTGCCAAATCAGTCAATTTCTCATGAAACGCTCTAGCTTTCCTAGTAATATCCTTTGCCATGAACAATAACTCATCCTGTTCATACAAATCGATCCTTTCTAAAGGCAATGTTCCATCTATTATCTCATCAACATCTGATTTTAAACTAGTAACATCAAGCCTTTTTGCCTTAATTTCAGCTTTCAAGACACTCAATTTAGCTCCTCCATCCGCATCTCTCCCATCCCAGCTCCGAGATCTACGTTTAGGTATTGGTGAATTATAGGGAGTCCTCCCCTGTTCCCATCTCTCTAAGTCCCATGCCTTTCCATCTTCTCGGGGTGGGTGGTGAAACACTCCTTCATGCCTCCTAGCCTCTCTCTCCCCATCCTGGCTAGTTTCACGGGATGCAGGGTAAGATGTTCCATTACTCCCTCTTTCTTCCCTACTTCCCTGTGATTCCTGATTATTCGAGGCGTGGCGGGACCTATCGCTGTTCTCCTTTCTCCAATGTTGAACGTCTTCCCCAAGTGTATGATGAAGGCACCTAAACCTATTCTGAAAAGCCCGTACCGCCTCATCTCCTCCTTTCCCCCAGAGACGGGACATTTCCTCACATTCTACAATCCTAGTATTTTGTTCCGGCTGTTCTCTCTGATTTGTAGGACATGCATCCCCTCTATTCTCTTGACTTTGGCCTTCCCGGCCCTGACTGCTTTCGCTGGCCCCACAATGAGATACAGTCCCGTTACCCCTGCTTTCCCACTCGGGTTCTGTTCTTGTCCTGTTACTTGGAGATACTACGGACCCGTCCCATTCCCTCAAATCAGCTCTTAACTCTGAAAAAGATCTTGGCCGTGGTCCCCTTAGATCCATTGGTCCTCTCGGACCTCCCTGTTCTGAATTGGGACCGACAGTTGTGTCTAATGGGGTGTTCCATGTTACCGAACCTGGCAATTGTTTCCATGCATTTGTCACATTATTCCTCCTTTCCATCTCAATCCTTTCCCTATCCAATTGCCTTTGTTGTTCCCCTCTATCTCTCTCGGAATTATAGATCGAAACTATGGGTCCTATGGTAACAGGCACTTGAAGAGCGTCTGGCAATCCCACAGACTCAACCCTTTCTGTGGTTGGCGTTTTCTGCACCACAAACCTTCCCACTACACTCTGTACAGTGTTGTTTGGAGGTGTTTCTCCGCCTTTGATAGGTGTCCATTCCGATATAGGGAGTGGTGTATATCCCTCTATGTCATTTCCATCTTCCCTTGCGAGCCCTCTATCTTCTATTAACCCCACTCTCGGAGGTGGTCTATCCATTAACAATCTGTTTATCAGATTGTCCTCCGACTCGCTTTCCTCGTCTTCTTCCATGAGGTTTCCTCCTCCTGACACCTCCCTCATCGGATACATTTTCTCCACCTCAATAGTCTGTACTCTCCAACGCTTTTCCTCCTCATCCCATTTGGAATCTCGCACTGCCCTTACCGATCGCGTCAGTCTTTGTTGACGCCTGTTCAAATTTCGGCCGTGTGCAGCCTTAATCCATGCATTAAGAGCCTCAAACTGTGTTGGTCTGGGCGAGGGTTTCAATGAGGACATGGTTGCTTTTAGCCGATGTAACACCTCTAATTTAAACGTCCCGTACCTCGGGAACTGCATTTCCTCATTCCCTTCCGTAAGCTTATTCCAAGCCCCAATCCACAATATCGTATGCAGCCCCACATTCGTTGCCATGTAATGAGCTGGTGTACCCTCCGGCGGTGCCTCTTCCCCGTAATAATGTTCACTTCGTTTACGTTTAAAAATCCCTTTCAAACACTTAAAACACTTCATGATTTCTCTTTTCTCCGCGTTTGTTTACTTCCTGATGACACTCCACCAATCTCAGCGCCGTTCTCACTAACTGGCCTATCCGTACGCGACTTTCCTCCGACGTCACTCTAGCCGCCCAACCAGAGCGCGGCTCTAGCTAACGTCACACCAACCGCTCAATCACAGCGCGGCTCTAGCCGACGTCACCCGTCCCCCTTCGCAGCAGTTCCCCTCCTTTCTCAGCTCGTCTCCTCGGTCATGCACGCGTCCCATTCATACTCTGAAAAAATGATTACTTCCGTCCAAGCGATCACCTTTCTTGACTGTACGCCCACAGTCTTTCTGTAGTTGTCACCTTAACTTGGCGAAATGTCTTTCCGTACTTCCAGACAATCACCTTCTCTGATAGGTTACTCACACGCAGTAACTTTCGACCAGCGTCCGTTACTCATACGCTCACTCTTACACTCCCCCTATCTCGGTTCCACGGCGGTCAATGGTACCTCGTGACCTCCGTACTATGGTCGACAACTACCCTGGATGTTCGATACACCCAAAACCACTTAAGCTCTGGCCTGAACTTAAGATTTCACCAGTTCACCCGTTTACCAGGTTACCAGCTTACCAGGTTGCGCGCGCTCACAACCTTCTCTCATTCACACTACAGGCATTCAACTCCGCAAGACATTACAATACAAATACAACACAAAACACCGCAATCTGTTCACGCATGACCCTTTTTATACTCACTCTCCGATACTGCTGCTTTTCTCGCACCGTCTGCACCTTTCGGCACACGATTCTTCCGCTGCTCGTCTCTCGACGTCTCGGGCCTTGGGGTAAACTAACCTCTCTAGATTACCTTCCTCAAGAAGATAACCATCCTCACTCTGCTACCAACTGCTAACGCGGGATTTCTGGTTACTAGTTATCTTACCAGATCCCAAACCAAGTCGACTGAATCGTTGGTACCTGTCATTGAGTAAAAGATAATCTACTACTAGGTTAGTCAATTAAGAACTTACACCACTCTAAATGACCACTGACCAGGATTAAAGTTTTAAAGATTTAATATACAAACTTCTCAAAATGAGATTCAAAAGGTAAATAGGTATCACTATAAACATGAACTTCTTGAATAATCTAAGTCTGAAGAACAAAATAATAAGTACAAGCTCAAAAACCATAAGGGTTGTCAAAATAGATATAAGTTGCAATCTCAAAGTCATTACAGAAAAGAAAATTAAGGTTAGTCTGTCCCTACACTATTTTAAATGACATCCCTACTTAGCAAGATCTTTACCCTCTAGGTGTCAGCCGTGGTGACTTCCTAAGAAGATCACGCACTTCTCTTTGTCTCTTCTCTGATAATGGGTCTCTCCTGATCAGCCTATCTGCCTACCCATCCGCTTCCTTAGGCTCCCAAAATCATCTGCTCTGCTCTCCTCCCGGGTCTCTTTCCCTAATACCAAATCACATTTTCAATAGAAACGCCCCTTGGGACGCCCCTCACGTGGTACATCTTTGCGCGGCAAACTCCATGATGGTACTCTTGAAGACCCTCGTTATAGTTGACCTTGGTTCCCAGGCTTCTTCTTCAGTGCGCTGATACCCCCTGAAATTCCTGGAAACTCCTACAGGCCTGCGCAAGGCGCCACTGAACAAAGTCCCTTTCATTCGAGCTGATTAGGACCCTCGCACCTGCATACAGCTCATCCTGCAGTGGGCCTCAAATTCCAGACTCCACCATATCTTTAGTCATAAAACACTCTCAAAGCTCTGTGCTGGACACCTCTCGACCTCTTCCCTAACGAGCACATGACAATTTAAACTACATGACATTATCTCCTCTGGCCTACTTGATTTACATGCAGCAGGTCCCTGCACTCTTAAAACGTTAACTTGATTTAAACAGCAAACATTCTTAACTAGCATACGTTTCTAAAATAACACATCTATAAAGCATATACTTTTAACCCTAAGTTCAATAGTACATTTGGAAGAACCATGTCAACCTTATCTCACATTAATTTAGCAGCACGTTCAGGTTTGCTGTGAATTGCCCTAAGGCCTACACATAATACTGGATTTTCAAAGTTACATTTAATTCGGACATGATTCTTTTAACATGAGAACACGAGGTTTTCACATATATTCCAACATTTCTACATTAATCTCACACCGTTATAATTATAGTTACTCTACTTAACATTCTATACATTTCACTACTGATTATAAACCACTCTGTATATTTCACTCCTGGATATAAAACACTCGTGTGCAAAACATGTTTAAACTAACTACGTGCTTGTAAATATGGCGTACTTATACATTTTTCAAACTTGTGCTCTCTCACTTATGTTAGGTGATAAAACCTGAAAAGGGATGGGTAAGTATAACCCTTTGCCCCCTTTGCTAGTGTATTATTAGGCTGTCTTGTTTTCAGTGCTTATTGTTTGTGGATTTCAGTGTTGTCTTGTCAGTGTTTTCCAAACTTTTTGAAGTCATTGCTTATTGGTGTTTTTTCAGGTGCCACGCTCCCAAAATAGTCACAAACTGCTTTTCCAGTGTTTAAAAAACAGGTTGCTTATGTTACAGAGATTGTTATAAATTTAATTTATCAGAGAAGTATTGCAGGGTATGTAGAGTCTTCCCACTGGCCAATTGACTTATGATATAAATTTAATTTATAGGAGAAGTATTGCAGGGTATGTAGAGTCTTCCCACTAGCCAATTGACTTATGATAGAATGTGCTAAGCACATACGTTTTTGTGTTGCACTCTCTCTCACAGACTCTCTCACATCCTATTACCTCTCACACTCTCTCCAGGACTCTGGCTGGGATCAGGACTAATAATGGATTACGAAAGTAAGGATCTGATATATTCAAATGTTTTCAATAAACACATTCTTGGAGACATTCAAGAGTCATTCACCACCTCTGTTTTGAATATCGTGAAACTGTATGGATGGTCAACCATGCCAAGAGCAGAGTTTGCAGGGAGCTATCTTGGTCAGCAGGGGTGGCTCCTCCGCAATGGCGGAGGAGCGTTGCCTCACTGGCTCAGAGCCAGCAGGTAAAACATAAAACAAAATTCTATCATTGTTTTATTTTTCACATGCTTACTAGGCTGACATGCATGGGGAGTGGGAAGAGGACTGGTCTGTGTACTTCTAAGTGTGCATGTGTTTTTAGGCGGCTGAATATAACAGCCAGGTTAGAGAAACTGCACTGACTCCTTGTCCTGAGCAGAGCATCAAACCAGCCTGCTCAGGACAATCCCCATGCTGCTCTCAAAGCATGAGAGCAGCGCAGGATTGCACCGGGAGTCTGTGATGCAGTCCCAGTATGCGCTGGGACCAGAAAGAAAACCGAGGTGCCACGCGACGCGGGGGTGCTGGCAGCTTCAGGCAAGTTCCTATTAAAATTTTTTATTTTTAACCACCCCCGCACGCCCCCTCCCATGCTCCCCCCACCCAATCACTTTTTGTTTTTGGCGGCTTCCGCTGTTGGTCAGTATGATTGGAGGGGGTGAACGTCAGATTGTCTGCTGGTACATATTATTAAGACACATTATATGAGAATCAGGACTTGAGGGGGGCCTAAGGGGTAGTGGAAAGAAAGGAGTGTGGATTGTTATTGGTATACAATCTACTCAAACATAGAAGAGAAAGAGTGTGTGTTTTTGTCAGTGTGATCATGTCAAAGTCCCGGTTGAAATCCGACAGACACTTCACATTAGCAGACTGAAAGCAGTTGTACCCAACTATTTACTACGGAATAGATTTTTTAGGGGGGCTAATTCCCCCAACACGCCCCCTGGAGCTACACCCCTGATAGCTTGTAGAACTTTTAATACCTAATTTTTAAGAGGAAAACTCAGAATACGAGGTACTTACTGCTCCTGATAAATACCTTAACCTAGGTATCAGTATGTATAAGGAGCAGTAAACACCATATCCATTACCAGCCCACTTTGAATTGGGACCCGAAAATATATCTGTCTTCTATGTTGAAGGACTTTTAATTTCTGGTCATCACTGCAGTGAAAAAGATCAAACAAGTTTAGTATTCTTTAACGTATATTGAATACCACCCTATGCAGGCACTTGATGCATATGCCAACCTGTAGTGCCTGCTCATGTAAGGGAAGGATTATGTCACATAATAACATGGGTGGATGCGAAAAGGGCTAAAAGGGTCATTTACTCTCCTGCCGTTTGTGCTTCTGGTGTGCTGGCAGCAATTTCTCTTCTGAGTGAAAGGAGCCTAAGCGGTGTCCTACCACAGAGAGGGAGTGTTGCAAGGTGGAATATTATGTGGTATGGCTGGGAGGCCTTACCATACAATATTTACAAAATACACAGAAATGCAATTTGGTTTCAACAACATGGTCCATAGCTCAGGCCTGGTAGTGTGGCAAAGTGCAGTCAGGCATTACTAGAGGACTATGTGTTAATCATTTTACAGTAGTATTATGGTGCATTAGTAACAAGCCAACTCAAAAGAAATCTGACACCTGTTTATAAAAGCAGAGGTTATTTTTATATAAATATAGACACCAAAATGAACCTTGTATCATACATACAACCGGAGTTGTGCATTTTTGAAGTGTTCAAAAATAAATGAAGTAAATCTTCCACTGATTCCTTTGAAGTGAATGGGTGACACTTGGTCACTTGCAGGGTGAGTTCAAATGTACCCTCTTGTGGATAATGTCATGCGGGTCCCTAGACCAAGTTCCAACAGTAGTTACTAGCAAGAACAAAAGCTTGTGGGGCCCCCAACATTGGCCTTGTGAAATGGGCACGCTCCCTGCCCCAGTCTCACAGGCACGTAACCTGGGTATCATCATCGATGACTCTCTTAATATGCACAAGCAAGCTGAAAAAACCTCAACCACGTGCTTCGCCATCCTAAAATGGCTAAAAAAGATCTGCTGGATGTTGCCTGAGCCAACAAAGAAAACCGTAGTCAATGCCTTGATTACCTCGAGGATTGACTAGGGTAATGTGCTTTATTTGGGCTCAAATAAAGCAACCACTCGTAAATTACAGGTTATTCAAAACTCAGCGGCCAGACTGCTATGCAAAATTCCCAGAAGTTCTTCTACTACCCAATATCTTCGGGACCTTCATTGGCTAAAAGTCGAAAACCGTATTAAATTTAAAGCACTCTGTTTTATGCATAAAATCAACACTGGCAAAGCACCGAAATATCTTCACTCGCTTGTTTGCCAATATCATCCATCTCGATCTCTCCGTTCTTCAACTCCAAAAAAGTTTGTCATCCCCAAAATCAAGCTCTCCTGTATGGGCGGTAAATCTTTTTCCTATCAAGGGCCCTTGCTATGGAACTCCCTGCCTTTTTCAGTACGTAACGTGACCAATTACATCAAATTCCGTAAAGCTTTAAAAACGTGGCTATTTAACATCTAGGCACTCGTCTTTACCTACCCTATTGACACAACTCTACAATTCCGCGCCAGGAAACCCTCTGTGGGTAGCTGTTGTGCGCTATAAATGCAATAATAATAATAATAATTACTACATTACCTTGCCCACAGAGTCTGGGTGCAGAGGTGACTTGGCTGCCCTTGGTACAGAACGGGAT
The DNA here is from genome assembly GCF_964261635.1 of Lissotriton helveticus. NCBI lineage: Eukaryota > Metazoa > Chordata > Amphibia > Caudata > Salamandridae > Lissotriton > Lissotriton helveticus. The sequence continues at coordinate 311,184,593 of NC_136061.1, forward strand.
TCACGAGAGCTGTAAAACTTGCAGCACTTGACAAAAGCACACTTGGAGATGCAGTTCCACAGGCCTTTGGGGTCTTAAGACCAGGGTTCAACAGCTGTATTTCTTTAACCTTGCTCAGCGGCTCTAGGTGCAGAGGTAGCTAGCAGCTGTCAATCACCAGAGCAGGTTGCACCCATGATGCTTTATCACACACTCGACGACTCCAGCTTCAGGATGCAGGAACACAGCAATGGGATCATTGCTGACATTGGTCGCTGTTGCTGTGAGTTGCTCTCAAGGCGTCAATCACCCGACCGGCAATCACCAAGCCTTGGCTGCTGCATGTCAATTTTCCTGCAGCTTGCAGGAGACTGGTTCCATCAAGCCAAGGGAATCTGCTTCAGTTTCTTGGATCCACTGGAGTCTGTCTTGCTGGGAGCAATGCGCTTTTGCCACGGACACTCGTCGAACACAAGGTTCCAGTATATGATCTTTTCAGGGCATTTAAGTGGCCGCTCTTTGCGCTGTGGCAGAGTCCAAGGTCCTATTGTCGGCGACGGTGTCTCCTTTGTGCCTCTTCTAGGATTCAAAGTCAGAACTGAGGTTCTACTGTCAGGAGAGCCCTTTAAATCCTAGTTTAGGGGCGTTAAGGACATGAGGGACAGTGGCCACTGGGCTACTGGTCCTTGTGGCTAACCCGTCCCTGAGGGGACAATATCCTGTGGGTGTGATTCACCTTTATGCCCAGAGTCCTCTAATTTAGGGCCTTCCAACATGGCATAACCATTCCATGGCTGAACAGACCTCCTAGCCCACCCTAAAGGTGTTTCTAGCCTTTTGGAGGTGTACTCCTCTTTAATAACTAACATTCACACCTTTCAGGCTAGATAGGGCGGGAAAGGCTTTGACCTTGAGCGAGAGATACGAAATTGCACATCAAGGGCAGTGGAAGCCTTTGAGGCTCACCACCTTGATTTTTTTATTTACATTTCTTTATTTGCATTTTTGGTATAAACAAATACGGTGTACACAATATACATTTTACAGCCTGGATGTCATTGTTTGACTTGTGTTTTCCGATTTACATTTTGACTGACCTTATCAATCACGATAGGTTGGCAAGTAAAAATGTACATTGCATGTACGTTGCACTGGTTACAGCAATTTGTGCACTGCAGCAATTTCGTTCTATCCCCAGTGCCCCGATAACTAATCTGATCTACTTAACAACTATTGTCGATAATCTACACTCAGTCTGCTCAGCTTAAGATTTAAGGTTGGAACAATCCATTGCTAACATCTATTTACATATAAGTGAAAAAAAATAATGCACTTCCGATATATGCCTGTTACATATCAGTTTCAACGTATATGTCGTGTGTGTTACCCCATCCCTCCTGTGTGCCTTTCACTACCTTAATATGATTGAAGTGCGTTTTGCAACTGTTGGAGCCTCGGGACCGTGAGTTTCAATGACACTTCTTCAGTGAGTACTTGTTACCCGCATTTAGTGGCTAGTGTGGGGACTGACTATGCACTTATGTCGCCTCTGGCCTCTTCTCCACCCTGTGAAGTGCTGTCCTCCTGTGCATGTCCAGGGTATGGCATCGCTGTTCTAATTACATCCCAGTGTTGGGCGATATGGTACTTGCGCAGCCCAGCTGTCTCCTCTCTGTGCAATGCGGTGCTGTCCGCCTGGGCCCATACCTCCGGTGAGCATTTCCAATTGTCAATTGTACTGGGGTGTTTACAGTTCCACCATATGGTGATCAGCCTGTTAGCAACTATGAGTCCTAAGTCTATGAATCTGGAGGCCACTGTGTTTTTTAGGTCTGGGGAATATTCCCAAAATTCATTCTTCCCATGTGAGTAGTTGTGGGCGCTCAGTACATTCGAACAATCCCTCTGTTACTCTCTGGCAGTATGTCTGCAGCGAGAGGCCGGACCATGTCATGTGTAGCAAATCTGCTCCTACCTGTGCACAACGCAAACAAGACAAGGTGGTAAGTTGGAAGTATCTATCTTGTCAGGTGTCAGATATGCTCTGTGTTTTATAAATGTTTGTATGACTTTAATTTAGCATTGCGCGGCATCTGAATCGCACTGGCTAGGATTGTGTCCCACTCTTTCTCTGTCCATGGGCCCCCTCTATCTTCTTCCCACTTCGCGCGTAGGGACAACAGATGCTTCAGCGTGAGCTCTAATAACGCATCTGCCAGCCAGTGTACGATATGACTCCCGTTTCCATGACCGAACAGCCCCATGCCATTCGTGAAGCTTTTTTGAAAATACAGGCCAGTTTGAAAGAACTTTTAACACGTCAGTTTAAGACAAGACCTATGGCCGCCAAAGGGTGGTTTGATAAAAACTGTTCCAGGGCTTTAAAGTCACTAAAGAACCTGTTGCACATGACACCAAAACCTCTCACGGAGATACGCCAGGCTAGACTCCGATATCGTTTAGCTACCAAAAACAGGAAAAAAGCACTAAAAGTGGAAGCTTGGCAGAATTTGGTGATAACGTCCGAAAAACGGGACCTCTCAGCGTTTTGGAAATTTATTAACACCCCGCTTCCTTGGGTAAAAATCCCTGAGAGGAGATTGGACCTTGCGATTGATGGTGAGACCTGGGCTGCTCACTTTCAACAGCTTTATAGCAAACCAACATCTTCAAAAAACCTTTTATCAGAGCGAATCCCTCCACCAAGTATAAGACCTCTCGACGATAGTCATTTTAACATCGTTTTCTCCTACGAGGAGGTCGAGTTGGCCATTAGGGAGAGTCCTACTGGAAAGGCACCGGGCCCGGATGCCATCCCAGCGGATGTTTACAAAGCAGAGATAGCCTTCTGGGCCCCTTTATTGACTTCCGCTCTAAACTCTGTAAATATCTCTGGCCATATTCCATCTTGGGCCGAGGCAATAGTAATACCCATCTACAAAAAGGGAGATAGGCAATCTCCATCATGCTATAGGCCTATCTCCCTGCTTGACACTTTAATGAAGATCGCCGGCCGCATCATTTTGAAACGATTAACTCAGTGGATCGAAGAAGAGGACATTCTCTCAAACCTCCAATATGGTTTCCGATCCGGGAGAGGTACAGTAGAACAAACCCTGAACCTGTATCTTATTATGACCAAATATGTGGACATGAAGAAGGGCAGCCTGTACGTCACGTACATAGACTTAACCGCAGCATTTGACTGTGTCCTCCATGATCAGCTTTGGGACATTCTTGAACATCTGGGGATAGATCCATCAATCCTCCTTTTCATCAAGTCTCTGTACAAAGATGCTGGAGCCAGAGTCAGATTTGGCCCAAAGGGTGAATGCTCCCCTAGATTTACCATCAACAAAGGAGTCAGGCAGGGGTGTATCTTAGCCCCTCTGCTTTTTTCGCTCTATATAAATGCTATAGGCGAGCATCTGAAAAACATTGAATGCGATTATCCAAAGGTAGGAGGTAAATCCATCCCGATCCTGCTATATGCAGATGATGCGGCTATCCTCTCCCAAACAAGAGTGGGGCTTCAAAAAGCTGTTACGGCATTCACTGCCTTCATGAACGAAAGGGGCCTCAAAGTGAACATAGGGAAAACGTACTCAATGGTATGTAGTAAAAAGAACAAAAGAACCCCCTGCCCTATATTTATTGAGGACAAAAGACTGGAGACAGTGGAGAACTTTACCTATCTAGGTATATGTCTGCATCGGAAAATGTCCTGGCAGTCGGCAGTTGAAAAGAGGAAACTCGCCTTTGTCAGAGCAACTGGTGGCCTTCGGGACTTTGCTGGAAAAATAGGGGGGAGGCCGGTAAAACAGCTTATCACAATATATAAAGCTAAATGCACCTCAACAGCTATCTATGGAGCCGGGCTGTGGGGTATGGATAATAATATCTCCTTGATACAAAAAGTGGAAAACAGCTTCCTACGGTACCTACTGGCCACATCCAAAGCAACCTCTGTATATATGATGCATATTGAATTAGATCTACCGTTCATATCAGATCTGATCAAAGTGGAGCCTCCGCTTCTCTGGCATAAAATCTGGACCACCCCCGAGACTGGTTTAAACAGGGAAGTATTATCAGATATTTTAAATAAGGAGGGGTCAAAACCTCTGAAAAATTCAAAATGGATGACCTATGTCAAAAACTTCTTAGACGATATCGGTCGTCCGGAGCTGTTCACAGATCCATCGCTACTGGAACACATCTCGAGGAAAAATCTGAGAAAGCTCCTAATGGATCACCTGGAACTTAAAAGATGGAATAAACAAAAATCAAATAAAACAATCCAGGCATATCAAAGGGTGACACCCCACAAAGGTCTTCAACTATATCTTTCAACAGACTTCTCCTGCTATACTAGAATGATGCTCACCAAACTTAGATTGGGCTCCTTCTTTCGTTTAGTTACATTTCCCAATTGTAATGACTGGTCCCGGAACTTGTCTCCTTGTCCATGTAATGAAATTTCAGCACAATCTAATATACATATTATTTTATTCTGTAGATACTATGAGTCTCCTAGGAAATCTCTATTGAGACCCTTACTTAAGAGATGGGGTGTAAGGGTCTGTAAAGACGCTTTTGAACGTTTACTAGAGCTAGAAGACAGAGATGTGATATGCATCATGGAATATTTTTTAAAACTGCTGCTTAAACTTAGAAAATTGTTTTAATGATCTAGGCGACACCAAAGTTTTATCTGTTTTTCTTTCTTTGTTTGTGATTGTGTGAAAAATGTCTTTTATTATTTTTAAAAAAATTACTGACATTTCTTGGTTTTTATAATTATTGTAATGTATGCTTATATGATACTTCTTTTGGAATATCGAATAAAGCTTATTTTGAACCTTTTGACTCCCGTTTCCCATTACATATAAGTATTGGATGACCAGGGGCTGCCGGGGTTCAGCATTCATATCTCCCCATATTGCTGTGAGAGCCCTCACAACTGGATTGTGTTACATGAGTTGGCCTGCTGGGATGTATGACGTTACAACGCATACTTTTACCACGCATGCTGTTACAACGCAGTTTTTACAACGCATACTTTTACAACGCATAGCGCTTAAGGGTGCTGGATAGTGAATAGTTTAATTTACTATTCCAACTCCAGTCCCCGTGGATAGTAGGGAAGGTGTTGGATAGTAAATTAAATCCATTCCCTATCCTAGAGCGCCCCCCAGCGCAATGCGTTGTAAAGACATGCGTTGTAATAGTTGCGTGGTAAAGGCACTGCGTGGTAAAAGTTGCGTTGTAAAGGATGTTCCTCGGCCTGCTGGTAAGTCTGTGTTGGGGCCAGTCTGTTGTAAGGCAGCAGCATGCCGTCCTCATGCAAGTCGCCTAGAGTATGTATTTCTGTGGCATGCCAGGGAGCTAGTTCCCAGTTAGAGGTGCCTCTCTTGCATCTCAGGGTGCCAAGAAGGGGGAGTGCGGGTGCATATGGAGTTGTACTTCTGGTGAGGTATAAAATTCGTCTGTGGCAGCCAGGGCCAGTGAGGTGGGTGAGGGGGTTGGAGATCTTGCTGGTGGGTCGAACAAGTTATAAATCCGGAATATTGTCCATTCTGGCTGCGTTGTGGCTGTCTCAGCTAGATTTAGTCCAGCGAGCCATTTCGTTACCCACTGCAGCTGCGCAGCTAAATAATAATCAGAACACCCAGTCATCCTCTGTTCATGGGGGCGTATAGTATCCACAGTGCTATTCTATGTCGGCCTGTATTCCAAATAAAGTCAGAAATCATTTGCTGCACGTAGACAGAGAGATTTGCAAAATAATAGAGCAATCTTGGGTAACATTACCATTTTAATTAGTGCTATTCTACCTACGTTTAGCGGCAGTGTCTTTCCCAAATTTTATTTGCGCACGGGTTGAGGAAATGGCTCTGAACAAATTACCTTCTAATATGTCAGCTTGACTATGATATATGCGAATGCGTAAGTATCTAAAGGAGGTGGGTTGCCAGTTGACAGGTATGTTGCTAATGCGTAGGCTTGGGTTTTGAGTTTCGATACTAAAGGGGTACAGACACGACTTGCTCTGACTTGCTCCAATTCACCCACAGACCCAACAAAACTGCAAATTGCCATAGGGTTTCCACTATGGTTTCTGATATATTGTGTATTTCTCTATGGTATACTAGGAGATCGTCCGCATACAGTGAAACAGCATGCAAGCCATCTCCCAGTAATATGCCCCATTGCTCTCCTCCCCCACGCATGTACATTGCCAGCGGTTCCATGGCTAGCGAAAACAACAGAAGGGACAGTAGGCACCCTTGTATGGTACCTCTGTTTATTTCTATATTCTCTGACGTAGTGTTGGCTATGTGCACCCTGATAAGTGGTTGTGTATAAAGTAGCCTCATTATCTTTAGAAAGTTGTCCCCAAAACCGTAGTGTCGTAGAACTGCAAATAGATAGGGCCACTCCAGAGAGTCGAAACCCTTCTCTAAATCAAGGACCAATCATCCAGAGGCGTGCCAGGTGTGAGTGGCGTATTCTTGTATCATAAAGAACCTTCTAAAATGTAACAAAGTTCTACAGGTCGGTGCAAACCTGTTTTGGTCAGGGTGTAACAGAGATCTTACCAGTGGAGCCAAACGTCCTGCCAGGGTAGAACCCAATATTTTATAGTCCGTGTCCAGAAGAGCCAGCCATCTATATAAACCAGTAGGGTGTCTGTCTCTGTCTGGCTTGGGGAGAGAAACTAATAGTGCCTCTCTTTGCTTATCAGACAGTGTACAAGACGTGAGTGCCTCGTCATACATTTTTTGTTGGTGAGGCGCTAGGAGCAAGGCATACGCCTTAAAAATTTGGTTTGTAACCCGTCAGGACCTGGGGTTTTCCCTGTGGCCTGGGTGCGGATGCTTGCCAGGATTTCTGCTAATGTAAGTGGGTCATCGAGTTCTAATTTTTGCTCAGGTGTTATCTTGGGAAGGGGGATTTCTGTCAGAAAGTGCTGATTAGCATCTGGAGTTGCCGCAGCTGTAGATTTCTATAAAGTGTTATAATGTCGTGTGAACTCCTTATGTATTTCTTTTTGAGTGTATATTAGTGTGGCTTCTGTGGAACATACAGAGTAAGGGGGGATCTGGCATCCTCTTCAAGAGGCTCACCACCTTGATGACTGTAAACACTAGCTATCGTGAGAAGGAGGAGGTGTGACCTCCTTCCTGTCTAGCCTTTTGTATCCATCCTGGGGAAGTGCTAGCTCTTCCCACCAGGAGGGCAGACTCTTGTTTTGGCAGCTAACAGCTTGGGAAAGCCTGCCAAAGCAGTGGGTCACTGTTTCCCAAGGGAGCACCAACTCAGGATGACACCCCTGTGCAGGCAAGCTCACCCTCAACTCGGGATTCATGTTGGAGTGAAATAGCTTGGTGTTTGACACCAAACACGACACACATTAGTCCTTCCATAATGGAGCTGGCTATCTTGAGTTTCTTCTGTAGCCAGCCCATATTACTGTGTGGACCATCGGTCATTTGCAGTAAAACCTTGATTTACAGGGTTACTTTAGGTATGTACATGTATAAACATATATATCCAACCTTTAATATAATGCACCATACCTCCTGGGCTTAGAAGGACAACCTTAAGGGTCACTTACTTATATTAAGGCAGTGGTGTGGCTCTGAAGCACATGTTGTATGCAGAATCACTCTCGAGCAGACCTGGAGACACACTTTTACTTGAGTCACACAGGGAGGCAAAGCCAGTGCTGCAGCCCTGGTGACCCCTTAACAGTATACCCCTTTACCAGGATACCAGATTATGGTACCAGTGGTACCATATACTAGAGACCTGTAAGGGAGCAAAGTACCTTGTCAACAGGGGGTACCAATTCACATCACTTTTTAGGGGAAAGAGCACAAGCACTGGGGGCTCGTTAGCAGGTCCCAGTGCACTATCAGAGTCAAAAGCCAGCATCTAGCAGTCTTAAATGGGACAAAAAGGGGGGTTGGGAGGAATTTGCAAAGGAGCCCAGTTGCCAACAGGTAGCCTCTGCAGTCCCCTGGTGTGCTGGAGTCCCGCAGGCCCTCCCACATTGGCGGAACTCAGGTAAATCTGCAGCGCACTCTGTATATTCCAGCCAGGATCAGAACTGGGGTGTGGTGCAGCAGCCAGAGCAGCTGACTTCGGAGCACAGGGTTCACGGTTCAATCCCTGTCCCCGGCGGCAGCTCAGCTCAGCACCATGTGACTCTGGGCAATAGCTCACTTAATTTCCACGACTGCCCCCAGCGCATTGAGACCCGTAAGGGTGAGTAGTTCGCGGTTCACAAATACGGATTTACATTTTATTTTATTTAATCAGGGGTAGGGTAAGTCCTGTAAACAGAGTGGTGTATAGAGCAGACTTCACATTAGCAGTTGGCAGTACAGGGAAGGAATGAGGCAGTGGTCATGGTGACTGCTGCACAGCGTCTAAAGAATTTTATGATGAGATTATACTTCTGATGATTTTTTTGTTGTTATGTTTTGTAATGATGCAGACATCTTAATGTACCTTACACACTGATGTTGTACCATGCTCATTAAGGCATATGAATTTTCTTGTTGCATGCACTTTAGATGCAGAGTTTCAGTTGAATTAAATCAGATAGCGAAATATCTGTTTTGCATTACTCATACAAAATCCTTTGAGGTGGGGTTGACATAACACCCAGCTCACGTATGACAGGCTGTGAAGACAACACAGAGGAGTTGTCAGTATTGTAGGGAGTAATCACACATTGACAGCATTGAAAGCCAGCCAGGGGGCACTTTGGCACGTCCCATTTTTAATTTTATATACTAAATACATTTCCACTGAATGGAAGGGGTAAAACAGAACTCAGCGATAATAAAAACATGCAGGTGTTCGTATAAACCACGTACAGTTAAACAATTCGAAAAGTTTGTAATAGGAAAAAAGGAGCAAAGATATATGTGGGAACAAGGAATTAGTACCATAAACAGGTTATTCCTGTAATTCTCATCTTTGGGAGAGATGTAAGCTCTTTAGCGAGGTCCCAACTGCCCTCACTCACCACATTGTCAAATTCTGGAAAGGTGAAATGGAGGAAGAGGGGAAAACAAGGGAAGAAAAGACAGACGCCCAGAGTTTTTAAGGATGAATAGGGATCTTCGGAATCCAGTGGCGTAGCTAGGCGTTCTGCCACCCATGGCCACGCAGAAGAACAGGGAGATGTTGCGATAAATTCTGTGTTTGCCGCCTCTGCGGAAAACGCATTGGGGGTGGGGCCGCCCCCAAAACTCGTGCCACTGTCAGAATCTCAGAGAATGCCTGCAGGCAAAACAAAAGTTATGTGTGTAACTATATGTAATTAATCTGTAGATGTATCCCAGTCTCCCCTATTCATAACATTGCATCAACACTCAGGGCCTCATTTATGAAAAGTGACGCATTGCTGCGTGAAAACACAGATGTGTCACTTTTCATTTTCATTGCGCCCTCCTTGCGACATGCTGGATACGTCATATTTACATTATGATGCATCATGTTGCAAGGAGTTACAGTTATGTCAGTATTTCTGATGTCTCTGTAGGCGCAAAAGGGACGCATTGCTGGAGTGTGTCACGAAAGTGACGCAACTCCATCAATGGGTCATTTCAAATGGGCAAGTCCCATTTCAAATGTGCCTGCATCAGTCTTACACCTGCTGTGAGGTAGTCGTAAGATGTTGACGCATTTGCATCCCAGAAATGACGCAGTGAAATCTCTTAGATTTTACTGCGACACTTCTACGAGGCTTACTTGCGTCAAAAAAGGTTCCTCGGGGAGCAAGGAAAACCGCTGTACTGCAACCCAATGCCAAAATTAACCACAGAAGTGACCCGGAGGGGCAGGGACGGAAGACACGCACATGCGCACTAGAATGCAAAGCGTTCTTCCCTTCCTGCCTGACGTCTTTATTCCTGACTTGCTCTGCCCTATTTTGCATATGCGACGGGCACGGGCCCAGAGCAAGCCTGACAATTCCATGCTGTTTCTTAAACACAAGAATATTATAGTATACTTTGCTTTATGTTTGAAAGTGACCAAAAATGTGTGCATCTGGGAGTTGTCTTACAGAAGTGCCTCGGGGGCAAAACGGGCATATACAGAAGTGCTCACAGATGCTTGTGCAGCCCCTTCTCTAATACAGATAGCACTTGTGCATATATTGCACCAGCACTATCACCGGAGGGTGTTCCTTCATTTGCATGGGGGCGGAATGCAATGAAGACTGGTTTTGAATGGTAAGTTTGGAGTTACACGCAGATAAATAAAGACATGTAAAACTAACCTCTGTGTGTGGCGTAGTGATTGGCGGTTACCCAGGCTGGGAAGGAAGCTAGATGTTGGAATAGGAATTTCCCCCTGGACAGTAAAAGATACCTCATTCTGCTTTGAGTGACCCAACTGTCTCTGAATATGGTATTCAGATTTTGTTTGGCATCAGCATGCATCAAAACCCACACATGTGCTGCAGGCCTTGACCTGAAATTGGCAATTAGGCCAAGAGCTTGACTGTGAAGTCATGGAGGGGAGATAGAGTGTACCCTAGGCTTGGAATGAGAATTGTTTGTAGCCCTGGCTATGTACAGTGGGTGGTATTGGCAGTGCACAAAGTGTTTTGAGATCAGTAGCCAAAGAGACATTTTCAAGGATATGTGCATGATGAATAAAGGCCAATTGGTATTACCACTCACGTGTAATGGCCAGACCCTGCTCTGACATCCCTGTATGAATGTTTTATGCATGTGCATGTATGATGTATCATAACAGGATTATGACCTACCCTGCAACCATTGTGATAAATGTTGGATTGCCAGTGGTCTGACATGGCACAAGATGGAGGTTTGTGAGACAGGACAGCCTTTAGAAATTCCTTTTGCCATTTGGTTACTGGAGGAAGAATGGTAAGAGGTTCTGGGAAGAGTTCGGGTTCCTTGACTTCCTTTGAGTGGCCCATAATGAGACCCAGGTGGAAAGCTTCACATTAGGGTGTCCCATGTTGTATGTTATCCTATTTTGAGGCAGCACAAAGAACATGTATACACTTCGGAGGGAAAATTAGCTTTGAAAAAAAACATGGACAAAATGGATTCTAAAAGGAGAAAGTAATTACTTATCCCCTATATGAAAATTTATTTCAGATCGAGATATTTTGCTGCCTGGGGAGGCGCCCTGTTCCAGGACTGTAATGATGAGATGATAACTAGTCTTCGGAAGGCAAACAAACAAGCCCTGGTTTCTGAAAGCCTTCCTGGAAGAAGCTGTGGCTCTGCCAGTGACCCTTGAAGATGCTTGCCTGCTAAAACAAAAGAGCCTTGTCTTCCTGGGCATGCATTACACTAACAGTGCATTTTAATTGTTTGCGCCGGGCACACCCTTAAAAATGGTGCGCCTTGTTCAAACAATGAAAATGCACTGTATTACCATAAATCGCTGCCACAAACTCAAGCTACCCTGGGGGCATTGTATTCCTGTGAAAAACGGAGCAGCTGCTTTAAAGCCGCTCCATGTTTTCACAGTGCAGGCGGCAATGCTTTTAGAACGATTAGAGACCCCCTGGAAGGCAGGTGCAGTCAGATAACTGCAGCCGCCTGCAAGGGGATGTATGGTGGGGTCCATTGGAACCCTTTCCTCCCTCCAGAGAGCTGCCTTCAGGGGGTTCAATGACAGTGTGCCTCCTGAGAGAAGCCTTGCCTCTGCACCCGTGTCTGTAATATGGTGCGGTGCAGAGGCAAAGGTATTCCCTCATTTGCATGGGGCACGCCCCCATGCAAATGAGGGAATGCCCTCTGAAGGTAATGCTGGCGCTTTAAGCACAAGCGTCTGCAGCCCCTTCTGTAATTCCAAAGTGCCTCGGGGGCTCACAAAGGGGGTTCAAACGCCTGTTGCACCCCCAAGGAACCTTGTATAACACATCCCCAGGAGTCTGTCTTCCCATGGATGAGAAGCCAGGTGCCAAGTCAAGTGTTATGAGTGGCATAGAAGGAGAATAAAGACATACGAGAGTGCAGAGAAGTCTTGTGAAGTGCCCAATGCCCCCACGTCTCCTTGTCTGACTGCTGAGTCAAGTCCAACTAAGTAATTGTGTCCAACAGTGCCCTTGGTACCCATGGTACCTTTTAGAAGGGGCATGCCAGTGACCAGAGATGTGCTAATTGTGGGTACCAAGGTACCATTTTGGGAAAGAGCACAGGCCCTGGGAACCTGATTGGCAGGGACCCAGGGCACATCGGCAGGTTGCATCAGCTGTCAGGTAAAAAGTGGGGGGTAATCATGCAAAAAGGGGCACTTTCCCACAGCTTTTAACTGACCTAACTGTCGCAGAATGCCAGGCTGCTGCTCGCTGCAACATGGAGCGTCTTCCTGGAATTTAATTGTTAGGATAGCCATGTGTTCATTCAGTAGACAACTCAGTAGAACCCATAGCGCATCTCTGAAGATCCGCTTACTCGCTGTGTGCTGTATAAAGCTCTACTGTGATAAAAATCCTTATCTTCTTTCTAAAACAAGAAAGAGGTTATTCCATCTATTGTGTGACTGATTGCTGATCCTACCTCCCTGAGGCACTTTTGACTGCAGACCCTAGCTACACTCAGGGTAAAGTGCATAAACGGGGTTCTTTGCCTAGTTTGCTAGCCACAGTAGGAAAGGCCCGAGGATGCCAGTGGCAGATGACTAAACCTTCACAGTTGAGGGCCAGTAGTCTCTGTCTGTCCTGTAGCCCACAAAACGGGGGTTGACCATACCTAATGTTGGCATTCATGCAATACTTATGATACCTATACTTTATAATGCTTCTTCAGAGACTTCTGTTTATTAGATGAACAGATGCAAAAGCAGTAGATGTTATTTCTATTCTTCCTATTATGGAACAGCAAATTTGCTATAGTTTAGACACCTTTTTTGATGGCCTCTGTATGACAGATGCGGGTTCTTTTGTGGCTGCTCGACAACATATCTAGATGAACTTTTGGAAACAGATGCCTCCCAGTACTATTTGCTTGTGCATCTCCTATTTACTAGAACAACATCTGTTGGTGTCCAATTAGAGGGTATGGTTAAAAAATGCACAAGACCTTCGCAAATTGATGGCTTCTTGCTCTGGAAATCCATGGTCCAAAAGAGGGACCTCCTTCAGTGCTGGAAATTGTTCACTCTCAGATGTTTGTAAGTCATAACATCAGGATATCACATACAGTTTATGGAACTCCCATATGTTTACTTCTGTCCAATTCCCTTCATCAATAAACTTTTCTAAGAGAAGTACAAGAACTACTAGGCAAAGTGGTAATAATCTTAGTGCCAAAGTCAAAGGTACGCAAAAGATGTTACTACATCTACTTCCTTTTTGTCAACAGATTCCCTCTTCCTTTCACTGTTCCCAAGTTCTATGTTGCCAGTAGTCTTTCTGTGATTGAGGAACTTAGTCGTCATTAAGTGGATGTTCTTTAAGCCCTGAAAAGTTTGATTGCTGATACTTCTCGTTGTATTAAGTTTGTCTCTTTATTACTTATGGTTTGTGAGGTCAAAGAAGCTGTCTTACTACAGCAATATTCAGCCACTGCATTTGTTTAGCCATTTCTCTTTCCTATCCAATGGCAGGAGTAAAATCTCTGGGTCCTGTGCAGGGCTGTCACTAGAGGAATGGCCACCTTTTGGGCAGCATTCAAGATGATTTCTCTGAAGTACTTACTTGTCAGCAGAACCACGCTGCACATTGCTGGGGCGTTTCTTTGAGCCCGTTTCAAGCCCGTTTTGCCGCCACAACCTGAAGTGCTGCCCAGAGTCTCCTCCCGCCGCCCCAGCTCCACAACACCTGAGCGCGGCCGCAGTGGGGAGGAGACCTGCCTGCCTGGGGACTACAGGAGCCAGCAGCCTTAGCGGCCGGAAGCTGCCTTCAACCGCGCCAGGAGGCGTTTAAATTCCAGCCTACCCTCCGCGTCGCGGGACGCGCGCAGGCGACGCCGGGCTAAGCCCGGACAAAGGGCGGGCCGTCTGTGGCCGTCCGTGGCAGGCGGAGGCTGGGCTGGGCCTCCCCCCTTGGCTGTTGTTGGAGAGGCGACCTATGGACCAAAGTGAGACTTTTTCTTCATGCTCATATTGGACCTCTGACTGTTTAAAACGTTACGGGTAATTTTTATGTTTACATTGCTGGCCTAATTTTACCAGCATTTCCAAGTTCATGAAAGCTTTGTTTTTATTTGCATATGAAATTATTCTATATATTTCGTAGGTTATTTTTGTGCATTAAGCTATATAATGTCTAAACAGAAGGCTACCAAAAACCCCCCAGTGTTGGGCACTATGGACAATTATTTGGTGAAAGTGGTCAGTAAAATCAATAAGGAACGAAGGATGTCACTAGGGAAGGAGAATTCCCCAACTAAATACCTTACTCTGCCTGACTCTCATGCTGTCTTACAAACAGTCGACTATCCCGATCTCATTAACCTTGATATCTCGTCGGAAACCCATGTCCAATCTGTAGACATCCAGGATATTTCTGCTGCACCCAGTGTATCCCCTGTTCAGCGCTCACCGGCACCTAGAGCATTGAGAGCATGCAGAAAAGCACCCATTAATCGGGGGGGGGAATCGTACCCGTAACAAAAGAAGAGGTGAAACCCTACCCAAAAGCTCTGCAGGGGACGAGGAGTCAACAGCTAAGAACGTTACAACTCTTATGAATACCGAACAATTTGAGCTTTTAATTAGCATTATAGATGCCAAGGTCGACAAGATCATCAAACCCCTGGTCGAAAAATTGGATCAGATTTCAACCAAAGTAATCAGATTAGGTGGTCTTCTTGATTCGCATATTGATCTGGTTGAAAAGTATAGGCCTGTCAGAGAGGGTCTAGTTTCCACCAAAGTAGCCCCAAAACAGTTAACTGGGAGAAGATTAGTAAAAGATGTTGTTACATCGGTCCCCTCACCTTCTGACCCATCGTCCACTATCTGTCAGAACAAGCCAGCTGCTATTGCTGTGGTCCCATCGAACCCAGCCAGAGTTACCGAAACTAGAAGAAAACGCCCTATTGATCTGCCCCCAGACTGTGCACCATATGTGGTCGTTCTAACCAATGTTCCATCTTTTGAGAAAGACCCTATTAGGCCCCAGCAGGAATCTCATGATTCATTAAAAAACAAAACGGTTTCATGGTTGCATAATAATTGTGGTTTTCCAACCACTTATTCTGATAAAATTCTAACCACCAGAAGGGCTGATTGGATAGGTACTTCTAGTAAAACGTGTAGGGGTGACTGTGTCATTGTCAACTTTAAACATCCCCAGCACGTGGCCACAGTTTTGCTAAGGGCAGCCTCATTAATCCCCGGTGAAGACCGAATCTGTGTACGCCCACTTGGCTATTTCTATAGCCATTTAGCTAAAATGCCTCCATATAACAATGGAAACAGAAATTCCCCGCCTATCCATTACCCGGCGTTTGGGGTCCCCACTCAAAATAGATTCCAAGCTTTAAGCTCTTTGGACTCAAACGACTGACACACCCAGGAAGGGGAACCTGCTCCAGGCCAGCCAGCAACTGCCCAGGTGTTCAATCCTTGTGAAAAGTCTTCTAACCCCGATATGACCAGGGTGGAGGGCCAACACCTGATCAGTGGCACTAGTCTTAGAGCAGCTGGGAATTTTAAAGAAGGGGAAGAGGTAGTTGGCTCTATTTCCCCAAATATCCCCAGTGTCAAAGCACATAAAGGCATTTAAATAGTCAGTTGGAATATCGCCGGATTAAAATCTAAAGAGGACGCCCTGGGTTGGAAGGATTTTATTAACACCTATGACATACCCTGTTTCCAGGAAACCTGGTGTAGGGAGGAGTTACATTTTGAGGGGTTTGTATCGTTTAATTTGCAGGCAGTTAGATCTGCATCGGGGAGAGCCAAAGGGGGCCTT
The DNA here is from genome assembly GCF_964261635.1 of Lissotriton helveticus. NCBI lineage: Eukaryota > Metazoa > Chordata > Amphibia > Caudata > Salamandridae > Lissotriton > Lissotriton helveticus. The sequence goes on from NC_136061.1 coordinate 311,200,503, forward strand.
ATGATTTTGGTTTCCATTAATAGACGGATCAAGGTTATAAAAATATTTGACTGTAGGATCACATGTACAGATTTTATGGCTTCGCAATGACCAAGGCCGAAACGTCCTTCAAATTAATTATTATAATAATATCTTTGACGATAGTAGGACGTCTGTAGTCAAAAACCTAGCTAGCACTATTGATAACTTAATTGATCAATCTAACGTTTTTTTTTACTATATTTGGTTGGGCGATTTTAATATTTCCTTATGTGAATTGTCATCACAGAAAGTCTGTGGGGTTGTGAATAACGCTGGATGTGAAGATCTCCATTTCAGGCATAATAGTTATGGAGAAATGCTGTATACATTTATTAGCAACTATGACCTGGAAATCCTGGATTTTGCTAAAGATGTAAATGGGCTGACCATTCCTACTTTTAAAAACTGGAGGACCAGCTCGGTAATTGATCACGTAATTGTGTCTTCGAGTATTAGTTCTCATTGTGTAGCCCCTAGGATTGAAGTTACATCTTTAAGTGATCACAATTATATCATCCTAGATTGTTGGCTATGGAGTGAGATCCCTGTAGCTGTGGGTCATACTATCATTAATGTGGAACCCCACAGACCGAACGGTGTTAGAGTCAGATGGGTTGGGGATAGAGCAAATGAATTTATAGGCTCTATTGTTTCTGATTGTTTAATATACATTACCCTCATCCTCGAAAATAATACTGACTGTGAATGTTTTTTAACTGCTTTTATAAACATAAACCTATCCATTGATGCTAGGTTCACCAGACCAATCAGAGACAAAGGCAGTCACGGACAAGGATGGTTCGACCATTCGTGCACCAAGTTATTAACAGAGCTGAAAAACGCACTTGCTAAAAAACCTAGGGACACTATCTTAATAACTAAACAAAGAGCTGAATATAAACTTGCATTGAAAAATAGGAGAAGAGATTTACAGCAGGAAGCATGCGATTCTCTTAACCAAGCTGCAGAGCTACACAATATTACATTATTCTGGGCTACGGTTAATTCCCCCTTCCTCAGCAAGGATAATATCCCGGTATTAAGCTCTAATGTCCCTAGTGATTGCTGGGTAACGCATTTTTCTAATATTTTTGGTTCTGATTGCGGCCCAGTTACTGCTTCATGCAGCTGGCCCGTTTTACCTTTAAACTTTACTGTGGCCGAGGTCGAGTCAGGAATCCGTGCTAGCAGGGGGGGAAAGCTCAGGGACCCGATGGGGTTCCTATTGATGTCTACAAAGCAGTCCCGGAGATCTGGAGCCCCCTCCTTGCCAATGTTGTTAATGCAGCTGTATGTTCGGACGCTCCAAAAACCTGGGGTGAATCTATTATCATCCCAATCTTCAAGAAGGGTAATAGGTCTGAAGTAAAAAATTACCGCCCCATTTCCCTCCTGAACTCCTCTGTAAAGGTTATGAGCAGAGTCATGGTAGCTAGGCTCGAGGAGTGGGTTGATGAAAAGGGAATCCTGGCAGACAGCCAGTATGGATTTAGGAAAGGTAGGGGCACATTAGACCAATGTTTAAATCTTGACCTCATAATTGGCAAATATGTCGAAGCTAAAGGTGGCGCATTATATTTATGCTTTGCTGATCTAAGCAGCGCCTTCAACATGGTCGATCATGCAATTTTATGGCCCATTTTGTTACGGATGGGAGCCCCTGAGGGTATCATTTTCTTCCTTGCCAGGCTGTACCAAAAGCTGCAAACTTGTGTGCGCTTTGGAACCAAGGGAGAATGCACCCCCAAATTTAGTGTTCGACGCGGCATAAGACAGGGTTGTGTTTTAGCCCCGTTATTGTTCATTTTATTTATAAATGAAATTGATGAAATTTTAAAGAGTGTTCAAGCTGATGCACCCAGGTTAAAAGGCGTATCCCTGCCGGTGTTATTATACGCTGACGACGCCGTGCTCCTTTCCAGAACCCATCTGGGTTTACAGCTTTTGATGGATAGATTTTCTCTGTTCATCAAGGACAGGAAACTACTCATCAATAAGGAAAAGACGCATACTATGACCTATGGGGTTAAAAATAATAAATCCAATGCCTTTTTTATTGATGGTAACAAGGTGCAACCAGTTGATTCATTTTGTTATCTCGGAATCACTTTTTCCTATGACAGAAAATGGACCAACGAATTTAACAACATCAGTAATAAAATAACAAAAAGCGCCCATGGTATCTTCAAATTTGCAGCAAAAATGGGGGATAGGCGAACCAGGGACATGTTGCAAATTTACCAAGCCAGATGCGCCACTATTGCATTGTATGGGGCGGCTATATGGGGTCACAGCTGCGACTATAAATTGCAGTTGGAGGAAAATTCTTTCCTGAAAAAACTTTTATGTTTACCCACCTCTGCCGCCACTGTATTGATCCATCGGGAATTAGACATCAATTATCTGAATGATCTTTTATCCTTAAGACCTTTAATGTTTTGGCGCTCCATATGGCTCCAGGACGAAAAGATCCTAAATAGATCTATAATTGAGGATTGTCTTTCATTGGACTTGTACAGGAAAATCCCATGGATAAAATATGTCTCTGATTGTTATTTACAAATATTTAATCTTAATGTTCTGATCGACCCTAAGGCTGCCTTGACGATACCAAAAGCCGAGCTGAAAGCAATATTTTTGGATAATTTGGCAAAGAAGAGAGCTTCTGCCAGTCGGTCCATGTTAACTGTCACATTTTCTAGCAGATATTCCCTCACAGAAGGCTTTCCACCATACTTAGTACTGGTGACCAGGCAATCGCACAAGTTTGTCCTGACCAGACTAAGGTTCGGAATAGTACATCATCTGGTGGCCTTGCCTAACCTTAAGCAACATCCTAATGGACTTTGTCTTTGTGACGGTATATCAAAACAGAGCACCTTGCACTTTTTATTAATATGCAAACTGTACCTGAACTTTCGAATTATGTACCTAAAACCTTTGTTTGTTAAATATGGGGTACGTACAGTTGATGAGGCAATGAGTCTTATTTTTAACATGAAATCTGCAGACATCTGTTTTAATACTGCTGTGTTTTTAAACAAATCTATTAGTGTACGTAAAAGCATGATATTTTAGTGTATTTGGTCTGTACTCTATGATATTCATTTTAAATTGATGATTTATGTATCGTGTACTTTTTACATGTGCTTTTATGGTCATTTCTTTTGCACCGAATAAAGCTTCATGAATTGAATTGATTTCTCTAAAGGACATATATAATTCCACCAATTGGACGTCTCCTCATACATGTACTTCTCCAATTTGAAATTAGGTGCTGGGTTTCATCATAGTTTGGTTCACATGCCCTTGCATCTGTGAAATCTAAGCAGTAATAATGGTTGCTTCCTCCTTTCTATTATGCTTTGGTATAACCTCATCATGTTAAGACTGGGATGAGGAATACGGAAGAGAAGGGAATGGCCAAGTTATTTACCAGTAATTTTCATTAGTCTGACCCCTAATCTTCCTGATAACAGCTCTAGGTTTTCACCCTGCCAGTCCAGAAGTAGGCATTGGGGACCACAGTGCCTACTCTGATTGTATTGTACAAGTTGTAATAGCTAGTCCCTCCTTTGAGGGTGCTAGAAAGGAGATGCATATTAACAAGATAGTTAAATAGGAAACTGTTGGACCTGTCTGCTTCTGAGAGTTCCCTCACCACTATAATTTCTTTTGTTCCCCTGTACCTCCCAAAATTTGTCGCTTTTCATTTGTCTACCAGGACCTTTTTGTGTGTTGTTTCATGGGGCTAGGTGTTCCTTGACACCCAGTTGCTCACAAGGTTTCTGGCACCTATGTACAAGGCGCCTGGCGAAACCTGTGGCCATTAAAACTGAGGTTGGCAACCTGTGTGTGTTTAACCTTAAAAATGGCGGACACATATTTTCCTCATGAGAGTGACTCTCATTGGAGCCTCCTTGAACCCTGACCTTCTGAGGTTTTGGCGCCCTTTTTTGGTTGGCGCGCTTTCCTGACAGGAATTCTTAAGATTTCTTCAGGTACACAAAATGGCCGCTCCAGAGCCCCAGTACGGTGGCTGTGAGTGACCATAAGACACCTCAGAATGTGTCAACCCATTGACACAGCCAGGGAAGGTTCTAGAACCTTCTGGCTGGTGCCAGTACCTTAGGGCTCTGGCTATATAAAGCCCAGACCCTGGCGGCCATTTTATTGAAGAGAGAGGGGAGTGATTAGACTACTACACCTAGATGCTGATAGCTGCTGAAGAGGTGTGACCCCTATTCCTGACTTGACACCAGAGAAGACACCTGCCCTGATTACCCTTGAGGTGGCTGACAGTACAGGCAGTAGTGTGGCAAGGGTTAATATTGTGGATACTGACTGGCGTTCCAGTCAGGCGTAATTTTGAACCCTTGCGCCTACAGAGCCTGCCCAGCTAGCACCTCTGTGCCCCAGTAGACTGTGGCCGAGTTTGTGTGCCTCCCCGCCCCCCTCCCCCTGGTGGCGTCAGACTGAGGAAGAAGTCGGGTCGCGAGGCATGTGCCCGATCGCAGTGACCGTGACCTCATCCTGTGCCCCCTTCACGTGTAGCGCCAAGCGCGGAGGACTCGGACGTCTCCGAGCCCCACCGGCGTTGCGCGCTTCCTGGTTGGTGCCCAAAGTGAGAAGGTGAGGTGGTGCGCCGGGGCGGGGAGAGGCCGGCCTTTACTGGGCGGGATCTGTGTCCCTGCCCTTTCCGAGACCCGGGAAACTGTTGCCGTGGGCGGGACCAGCTCCCGTGTGAGGAAGTTGGAGGGAGGTCCCGGGAGCCCGTGAGTTCCCTGATGCTGGCGTAGGAGAATACTGTGCCAGACTGAATCGCTAATCGATCCAGCCGTTGTGAGGAAATCTGATTCCCCTGTTGGTGCGCCGCGGTAAAGTGGAACTGTGCCCGACATTGAGTTAAGTGAGCGCTGAAGGCAAGAACCCCTGTGTGCGGCCGTTCGTCCGTCCAGCGACGTCGAACTGAGCCGCCTAGGAGCCCGCAGTAGCACTGCAGGCTCGAGTCAACCCCCACCGGCAGCGGACATCCTTCCCCGGTGACTGCGTAGGGCCGAATGAAAGACTTACTGGGTTTCCTTGTCTTTCCAGTCATACGCGCATAGTTCCCGAGTGAACTAAAAGGAGTCCCCGCTCACCGTGTGACCGCAGGCAGTCCTCAGAACTCCACAAGTACTGTAAACAACCATTTACTTAAAGTGTGTTACTTACCAGAGTCAACTGCATGACTTTCTCTAATTGGTGGCAGCGTTATTAAAATGGAAATGTGGCTTTGAAGACTAAATGAACTAGAAAGTAATGCGCTATGTACAAGTGGTATTTAATTCATGTAATGGTGACAGTTGAGCCTGCTATTGAATCTATTTATTGAACAGAGCTATTTTCAATATTTATGCAATACCAGTATTCCTGAATTCCTATGTATTGTATTTATTCCCTGTATTTATTCTTAACCTGAATCCCAGAGTTTTGTGAAAAGTGAAATGTAACTGTGCTTTCCAATTGATCCCTATTCACAAGCAGAGAACTTTTACATAAATGAATCATATTTTTCTACAGCAGTGGTGTGGTGTCCTTCTTTTTAGTGTGACTGTGCAGGGGGTTATTATTGGGTCAGAGCCGGCTTAGCACTACAGCCTTCACTGCCTTGACACTTGAGCCAAGCTACCCCCCTTTGTGCTGGGCTTGCCCATTGCAGGTCCAACATAAAACATACTTTGGTTAGCTGTGGCATGCAAACTATGTCTGCTGTGTGAAGCAAAGCTTCGTCATATTAGGACTGTGACAAGGAATACCAGGACTAGGAGTAACTAAGATACTGGTACGAAACCAGGCCAAGAATGTATATCACACCATTGTCTTCACTGGTGGTCTGAAGATAGTCTCCTGGACATAAGTGAGTAAGGTCCTATCAGACTTGTTTGTGTAGATCAACTCATCACTACTTTACGCACACTCATTAGTTAATGTGGTTTTATTAGCATAGCAGTGAAATATTGTACAGAGGGCCATACGAAATGGTGATTGAGATTACTTGCGCTCTGCAATGGCAACCAGGGTGGAATGTAACCCACGGCAGGACATAATGTATTATCTGCATGTAAAGAGTAGATATGCCAGGGAGGTTGTTTGATACGGTCAAATTGATACTCATGTTGAGAAGTGGTTCATAAGTAGTGACAAGTAGTAACTTACCACTAGAAATAAGTCCACAAATACAATTAAAGGTTCAGTTAGGGTCCCAGTTAGTTATCCCCTTGCTCACCCCTTTGTAGCTGGCAATAAGCAGGCAGGCTTAACTTAGGAGACAGATGAGTAAAGCATTTAAAAACACAAACACATTAAATAAGTCAGATACAACCCACAATAAAAAGCAATCACAAATGTATATAAATATATTATATTCTATGAACAAATAGACTCCAAAATGGAAAAAAGACAATGTTGGAAACCAGAGATATGAATAATTAAAGAATAAATACTTTTTAGTGCTAAAAAACCTATAGCACCAAATTGGGACATCTAATTGCACTTGACCTAGACAAGTCAAGGTTTGAGGCCAACCACGATGGCCTCAGTAAAAATGTGACCTTCGCACTCAGAAATGTTTCTGGAGGACTCTCTCTTGACGTCAAGGGGGCCTCTCCAGCAGGCTGGGTGTGGAGTCGACGACAGCGACTTGGCCCAGCGCAATGCCTTGGTCAACTCTTTGAAGTCTCGACGAGAAAAGACTCCGAAGCTTTCAGCAGGGCATGCCTGGATTTCAGACTGAGTCACAGTTTGACTTCGTCAGCCTGATTCTTGTTGATTAGCCGGTCACCTTACGGAGCTTTTTTCCAAAGTTTTTTTTCCAAACTTCTGGATCTTCTTCCAGAAGGTCTCCTTGAGGGTTAAAATAGTCCACAACACAGATCCACTCCTTAATCCTTCTTGAAGCAAGGCAAAGTCCTTAGGGCTGTCATACTAGAATATGCAGCAGGTGCAGTCCTTCAGAGTGCAGACCATTGGCATTCAGATCAGGTTTCCAGCAGGGAAACCTGTAGTTTCAGGAAGCAGATCTGAGCTAGCATGCAGCTCTTCCATATGAATGCATTGCTCCTGGGCATCAAGCAGGGAGGCAACCCTGACCAATGGGATGCAGAGTGCCACCCAGGTATATCCCCACTTCCTCCAAAGTGTGGCATATTGTTGCACCATAAAGCATTATTCTTCCAAAATGGAGGTTAGGTCACTATAGGACAAACCACTGGTGTGGCTAGGATTCCATAACACTCCCCTTCCAGCCTTCTGACTAATCTAATTACATGGGGCTACTGTGTGGCTGGGGGTGCAGGATGTGGGGGTGAGCCTGGGCTATCCTAAAGTGTCATTCTCCACTTGAAAACCAGTTTTGCTACCCCTCCCTCATCCTGCCTTCTGCAATTCTCCACCCACAGGAAATCCTTTGTCTCTCTAGCAGGCCACTTCATACCACATCATGACAGCTTGGCTCAGCCTGGCAGAGGCTAGCCAATCAGGGAAGGGCTGCTGGAAGACTGGATTTTGGCTTATAAAAAAGAAAGAATAATAACTTATTTTCTGTGATAGTTATGAGAAGTCTAACAGTGGCAAGTTGTTGAATTTATTATAACTATCATGTTAAATCCTTGAATGCATTTTTAGCTCGCTGCTGTCAATATTTATACTTAAATAAAACATTCCAATGTTACCCTATGGAGCTAATTATCTACAATGGGGGGTGGAAATGGAATTGGCAGTTTTTCCCTCACCATGGCATATAAAACACCTTTTATAATGTCCCTGCTTATAGTTATATGGCACCTAACCCTGGGGCACCTAGGGGAGGCCTTAAGGGTGACATATGTAAATATAAGGTAGATTACTACTTTGGAAGACCCTTTAATTCTAAAGTCAAGTGCTTATAATTTAATTTTAAAGACAGTCTGCAAAGCAAGGCTGCATTTAAAATTACAGCAGGCAACACAGTAGAGCACAATCCACTGCAGGAAATCTACTTGGGGGTCTAAACCTCCACGCTCTATTATATACTAGGGACTTTTAAAGTAGTTTGAATCCTCCTTGCCTTATTATATACTAGGGACTTACAAGTGTCTGTCATTGTAATTATACCTAATTACCATATACTTTTGATCAGAGCCCAGGCCCTGGGTCTGGTTAGCGGAGCTCAGGACGGAGTCAGAGTCAGAAAACCAGCACCTAGTAGTACAAAGTGGGCAAAAAATGGGGGGACACTAAAAAAAGGTCCTGGCTTCTGACAACTTGTTACTAAGCAACAGTTTTATCAATCTTTCATGCAGGATCATCTTCCTCCAGGATAGGTCCCAGGCAGTCCAGCTTGCTGGATTTTCCGCTCCCCCCCGCCCTCTTGTGTGTGGGGTTCCCCAAGGTTCCTCCCTTTCCCCTCTTCTTTTTAATCTCTATATCTACCCTCTTATCTTCTCTCTCCGTGAGCTGGGGGTCTCCGTGTACAACTACGCTGACGACCTCCAGCTCATCTTTGATCTCTCTACTCCTGACTCCTCTTCCTTTTTTAGTTCTACTTTAGTCTTTATTTCGGACTGGATGATCACGAACCACCTTAAGTTAAATCCCGACAAGACGGAGCTTGTCCTCACTGGTGGTCCCTCTAAGCCCTGGTCCCCAACTCACTGGCCCCTTTCTCTTGGTACCCCCCCTCTCCCAGTCCCTTCTGTTCGCACTCTAGGCATCAAGGTCAGCAATGACCTCTCCATGCATTCCCAAGTTAGCTCCGTAATTTCATCTTGTTTTCTATCCCTCCGTCTCATCCGTAAAATCTCCCGTTTCTTTTCCACCGACGCCCTCAAATCCATCATTACAGCCCTCATCACCTCCCGCCTTGATTACGGGAACGCCCTCTATTCCGGTATCCCTGCCTTTGAAATGCGCCGGCTTCAGGCCATCCAAAATCAGGCCGCCCGCCTCATTTTTCACCTCCCTAAATTCTCTCACATCACGCCTGTTCTCAAGTCCCTTCACTGGCTTCCTGTATGCTTTCGCTCTTCTTTCAAATTAGCATGCTTAGCCTTTTTAGCCTACACTCATTCCGCCCCTCTTTTTATTGTTTCTCTGATCACTTCCTACATTCCAGCCTGCACTCTTCGTTCATCTTCTCAACTCCTTCTTCAAGTCCCCCGCTACTGTAAAGCCCGAATCGGCGGCACCCGTTTCTCGGTTTTGGCCCCCCAGTTTTGGAATAGTCTTCCATTAACCATCCGATCGATCCCTACTTACTCTTCCTTCCGTAAAGCATTAAAAACTTTTCTTTTTCTCCAGGCTTTCCCCGGTTAGTTCCTCCGGTTGCAGTGTAGAATCCGATTTCCCCCCCCCCCCCCCCCAGCGCCAGGAAGCCGCTTGGCCACAGTGCGCTTAATCAAGTTTCTTTTCATTTCATTTCATTTCAAGGCAACATAGCAAGACAACTTGCTGTGCTGCATGAAAGGGCAGGAATGCACCATATTTACCAATATATGACACTTTCCTCCTCTCTGTTTGCGCACCCACTCAATCTGATGCTTAGCTCCAATGCAAGCGACCTTATGCCATGATGCAGGCCAGGAATGTTTTTGTGCAGGAAAGGAAGGATACCTTCCAGCACAAAAATAATTCTCTGAGGAGTCCTTCTCTTTCTAAGAGTTCTGCAAATTACATACAGCACACTTAGAGGAAACAACGAGAAGAAATAAAGATATTTCTCCTCGTTTTCATCCTCGTCACCATAAAGTTTGTAGTAATTCACTCCAACTCGATGTAGTTTAAGTAGTTTATTTCCAGAGACTACACAGCTGGCAGGTCCATACATCACCAGGTCCAGCAGTAACCGACATTAACAATTCCAGCTCTTGAACATCAACATTCTAAGAATGCACATTACTCCTATAACAACGTAAAATCTGAGACAGCATTTGCAGTAAGTACAACACACCTCCACTTGAAAGATATAGCATTTTCACGCATTCCCAGGTATAGCAATCTTTGTAAATTTGTGAATGCACCAAAATCAATGGGTGGATGCGTGAGAGCACCCATGCTCCACCCATGCCACGCCTTCATAGGCCAAAATAATACAAGGCAGCAACTTGCGCTGCCTTGCGTTACTCCAGATTTACCAAACAGTGCAGGGCCATGCATGATGGCCTTAAGTTGCTTGGTAAATCTGACTTTAGTATTCCGTTGCCCTTGCAGCACCATGCGTGATGCAAGGGCAACGAAACACAATGATAAATTTGGCCCACAGTTCGGAAAGAAGGAGGAAGATAGTCACAAAGGGAGAAAGCTGGAACCTTCAAGTGTGAGATAAAGGTCCAGGGAGGGTCTGATAGTGGATTAAAGGGGCATGGATAAATACTACACGGCAACAGGAGAGACCTCTGAGGCCAACAACTCACCTTGCCGTAAGTTTGACAATAGGGAGTTGTTCTCACTCCCCCGTCATTTTGAGTGTTGAACTTCAATAAACTTGGTTCCTCACGGAAATCATCCCTACAGAGGAGTAGGTAGTATTTCTTAAGTAGGGGTGCCTACTCCTGTATTGAGGGGTTAGGGGTATTTCATTTTGGGATCTTTTCTTTTATGTGAAGTCCTGAAGAAAGCTGGGGTACTGATTAATTCAATCCTGTGATTCGGCTGAAACATGTCGACATTTATTTGCAGAGTGGAGGGGTAGGTGATTCTTCACAATTCACCTGACCTTCATCTACTGGTCATATGTGTGGCCTTTTTCTTTTAACCTCCGGGCAAGGGAGTCCATAATTAAAATTGGATTAAGGACATCCTTTGATCCAGTTTTATACCACTATCTCAGCACCTTTATTCACATTGTTTGATCCCTTGTTTTGCATTTTCTTAATGTGTTGTATTGCTTTTCACCTCCCCACTTCTCCACCTCCAGGGTTGGCGAGCGTGGATGTGTGTTAGCAGCCCTTTGATGAAGCATGACACAGCTTGCTGTGTGTGAGGGCAGTTTTTAACACTTGGGTATTGTGGTAGCGTTCTAGTTGTCTCTTCTCCGGAACAGGAAAGGCGGGGCCGGAAGCGGAAGGCGGCCATGTTGTGATCGGCGCCGACCGCGGGTTCAGTTATCTGGCAGCTCCCGGCGCTCCGGGATAATAAAGCAATATCCACATAAAATAAATGTTTGTGGAACCTTTACAATGGCGACGAGGGTGCTCTTAAGCACAACGAACACGCGACGGACCGGCACCACGCATTCCGCGTGAGCTTTTGCCGAGCAGGACCCGGAGCGCGGCAGAGGAGCCGCCCAGAAGCCCAAAAAAGAGCGCGAAGACACGCCTAAGCCCCAGGTAGGGCAAATTAACGCCCAGAAACGGCGCTAGAGTTAGGAACAGCGGTACACCGCCACCCCACACAGCCATTGGGGGGAAGTGCAGCCCAGCGCTGATCACCACTGTGCACACCAGCACTACATGGAGCAGTGAGCACAACCAGCCAGCCAGTGGGTATTACACCCCTACTATACTCACAACTGTGCACCTGTGTCGCTCTCCGAGCGCGGAGTTAAACCTACTATCCCTGGCCACCGTGCAGGACGTCCAGCAATCTGGCGGCGCAGAGGGGGTTGGCAGAGGCATCTGGGTCGTCGCTCCAGCCCAAAGGGGACAGTGACCTACTACTGCCTAGTCCAGCAAGGACGACACAAGGAGAGAGGGACGACGTGGATAGTGGTGAAGAGGACCCAGCAACACAGACCACGCCCGGGAGCCCACCTGGCCGGACGATCCACACAGCTAGGCGAGAGGGAGGTGCACCCAAAATGGCAGCCCAGTCATCGTCTCTCACGCAGTTGGTACCGTTCTTGACGAAATGCGGGGAACCGGATATGAAGTGGGAAGACTGGAAGAGGTATTTCCTCAACTATCTAGAAGCCCTGGAAGAAGAAGGTGACACCCCGTTCTCAAGCAAGAGGAAAAGGAAGGTCCTGCAACATAATGTAGGTCCGGAAGGGATCAGAGTCTATGACACCATAGTCAAAGGCGAGAGGGTGGCAACGGATACAGACGTCTTCGGTCACGCCATTGCGGACTTAGATGCACACTACAGGCCGGTGGTGTGCGTCGCTATTGACAGATACAATTTCTTTCAGAGGAAACAGAAGAACGGGGAGTCGGTGGATGAGTACGTCGTGGCCCTGATGAAATTGGCCCTCACTTGCAAATTTGATGCACTACACGACGACCTAATAAGGGACCAGATTATCATGCACACATCTAGCTCCCATATACAAGAGAAGCTATGGGTCAATGGCGACGCCCCACTAAAAGACATCTGGGCGATGGTCAAGAAAGCAGAACTATCACGACGTTGTGCACAAGCAGCGAAGAAGGAAGCAGGAGAGTCGCAAACGGTGTGCAGGATTATGATGCCAACGAGAGGAGAAAAACAGAGGCAAGGAGACACGCAAAGGCACCAGGAAGGTGGAAAATCGACCAACTACAACAAATACCAGCCAGAAAACAGGTCAAATAAAGGAAGCAGACCCAGCTGCTACAGGTGTGGCAGTACTGCACATCTCGGAAATGACAAAGCATGCCCCGCATTCAGAGCTAAATGTTCATATTGCGGTGTTTTCGGACACTACGAAAAAGTGTGCCGCCGGAAGCCCAAAGGAGCTACAGTGCGGTACGTAGACCAAGAGCGCAAGGACGCTAGTGACCAGGAAGAAGAGGAAGACCAAGTGGAGTTTCTGTACATAGACGTCCAGGTGTTAGAAATGGATGGATCGGAATCTGATAAACCAAGACTGAGCATGCACATTGGCGGCATACCAATAGAGATGATCGCGGACAGTGGGGCACCCATATCAATCATACAAAAACAAGTATGGGAAGACAAATTCACGCCAAAAATCAAGCAGCAGCTACTACCGATGGATCTGAGACCAGTCACGTATCCAGGGCAAAGGATTCCTATGTTGGGATACTGCTCGCTCCCGTTCGAATTCAGAGGGCGCCACGCCAGTTGCAAACTATACATAGCAGAGAGGGGCCCCTCTGTTCTTAGCTGGAAGGACCAGGGAGCTCTAGGGATCCAACTCAACCCGGGGGGCATTCAAAAGATCCTGCTCATGGACATGGACAATACAGAAGATGTGGGACTGTGGCAGAAAGCCTACCCTAAGGTCTTCAATGGTCGAATTGGAGAGCTAGGAAAGTACGAGCATATCATTAAGCTTAAAGAGGGAGCTAGTCCTGTAGTGCACAAAGTGAGAAATATCCCGCTCCGCAGCAGAGACGCTGTGCAGACAGAGTTGGACAGACTGGAGAAGGCGGGAGTGATCAGAGCCATGGAGAGTGCTGAATGGTTGTCGCCCTTGGTTGTGGCCCAGAAGCCAAATGGAAATGTGAGATTGTGTGTTGATCTTAGGGAGCTAAACAAAAATATAGTCATCGACAAGTTCCCTTTGCCCCGCATCAGTGAGATGCTAGCGAAAACCAAAGATGTCCAGTGGTTCTCCACTATAGATTTGTCATCAGCATACCATCAAGTGAGACTACATCCGAAGAGCAGCCATCTCACCTCCTTTATCACACCTTTTGGATGCTACGAATTTGTGAGAATGCCTTTTGGGTTAGCGTCGGCTGCAGCTGTCTTCCAGAAGCTGATGCACAAATTACTGAAGGACATACAGGATGTTCTATTTTTCCAAGATGATATCTTAGTAATGGGCAGATCAAAACAGGACCACAACGAGAAACTCCACAAAGTGCTACAAATACTACAAGACAATGGCCTAACAGCAGAATGGTCTAAGTGCAAGTTGGGAGTACAATCAGTTACGTACCTAGGTCATGAAGTGAGTGGACATGGGATAACGCCAAAAAGAACCAATATGAAAGCCATCCTGGAGGCCCCCACTCCCAGCAAGAAAGAAGATGTTCGGTCATTTCTGGGGATGGCCGAGTATTACAGTAAATTTATCCCGCACTTTGCCACGAAGACACACTTCATCCGTCAACTACTCAAGGAACGGAACAAATTTCAGTGGGGAAGTGAGGAACAGACAGAATTTGAGGCCCTCAAACGGGAGATGGGTGTCGCCATTCCCCTCAAAGGATTTGACCCAAACGCAGAGTCTATCCTCACAACGGACGCCAGTGATCGGGGACTTGGGGCCGTCCTCATGCAGAAATCAGAGAACGGAGACATATCAACCGTCAGCTTCGCCTCGAGATCGCTAGCCGCCAATGAATTTCTACCTTTAGAAAATAGGTAAATTAGGTAAATTTCTACCTTTAGTATCCATTGAGCACAGGAAAATTATTGTCCAGGCACTGGTGGGATCCAGTCTGGATTACGCCAATGTCTTATTTCTGGGGCTTCCCAAATACCTGGTCAGGCGTCTTCAAGTCACTCAGAATTCTGCAGCCCGAGCGGTCTTTGGTCTCCCAAGAAGAGCTAGAGCCACTGCTCTTCTTTCGACCTTACATTGGCTCCCGGTTGATAAAAGGATTCTTTTTAAAACTTTGACTATGACCTACAAGGCCTTACATGGCATCGGTCCAAAATATATTTCCAATCGTGTGTCTTGGTACCAGCCTTCCAGATCTCTTAGATCTGCCGCGCTATCCAAAGTGAAGGTTCCCATCATTAAGCGCGCCAGAGCAGGAGGTCGGTCTTTCCGCTATCTAGCTCCTCGTGCCTGGAATGACCTTCCGATTTCTCTAAGACAGGCTTCTAGCCTGATGTCCTTCCGAAAGGCCCTTAAAACATGGCTTTTCCCTTAGACCGCTGCTGTTTTTTTCTTTATGCGTATGTTGCGATTCCCTTCAGTGTTATGTTTCTCCCTCACTTAGTGGGTACCTTCGAAAAAGCGCCGGGATGCTCCAACTGGAGTGGCCGTGCGCTATAGAAGCACAAATATAACATAACATAACATAACATAACAGGAGAAATTCAGCGTTATCGAGAAGGAGATGCTGGCGGTGGTGTGGGCGATGGAGAAATTCAGGCAGTACCTGTGGGGAGCCAAATTCCGAGTGAGGACGGATCACAAACCTTTGGTCCGAGTGCTGACCTCCAGTGGCCATGAACACGCGACCCCTAGGATCGCCAAAATGACTCTCAGGTTATTGGACTTCGTGTACGAGGTAGAACACATTCCAGGGCCGCAGAACAAAGTAGCAGACTTCCTGAGCAGGGCAGCGGCCATGGAGGAGGCAGCAAGCAGTAGCAAACAGAAATGGGAAGGATATGTGGTAGCCACCATTTAGGACATGGAAGAAGTAATAAGCGCCCAAGAATGGGAAGAAGCGTACAGAGAAGACGTGGATTTAGAGGCCATAAAAGGGTATGTGATCCATGGTTGGCCTGAAAAGAGACACCTCAAGGAAGAACTGAGGAGGTACTTGGAGGTACGAGATGAACTGTCACTGGCGGAAAACCCCATATTCCTCCTCAGAGGCGATAAAGTGATTCCACCAAGAGGTATTTTGAACCATCTATTGACGCTGCTACATGAAGGGCATCAGGGCATCACGAAGACCAAAGCCCTCACCAGACAAGCGTACTGGTGGCCGGCCATAGATGCACAGGTTGAGCGTCACGTGCGGCAATGCGAATCATGCGCGAAGGCTGACAAATCACAAAGCATGCTCAGACCGCCCCTGGGGAAATTCCCGATACCTGCAGGACCATGGGAAGCAATATCAGTAGACATTATGGGTCCAGTCCTCAACAAAGCAGGAACGCAGAAATACGCTGTAGTCATCATTGACAAGTATTCAAAGTGGCCTGAGGTAGAAATCATGGAGCACGTGGACACGGAGGCAGTAGTGAACTTCTTATATGCCACGTTTGTCAGAGAAGGAATCCCTAAAACTATCACGTGTGATAATGGGCCCCAATTTACTTCTGCCAAGTGGACAGCTTTCACAAACAGGAATGGCAATGAAGTGAAACATACACCTATCTATCATCCCGCGGGAAACGGTCAAGTGGAGCGTTTCAATCGGGTGATCATGGGCACCATTCAAGCGGCTATAGACGATGGTTTGGACTGGGAAAAGGAATTAGAGAAAATGATATGGGCCTATCGCATCACACCGGGGAGCACAGGATACAGCCCATTTAAGGTATTGAGAGGAAGGGAAGCCTTCACAAAGGACAACGTGGCATGGAGGAAACTAGTGGTGCAGAGTAAGTGGTCACCAGCAGTGGTACGGAGGAATTTGGAGAAGGCGCAAGAAGTTTACGCCACTCACTTCAACAAGAGACGAAACACCCAGGAGACAGAATTGGAGAAGGGTGAGTGGGTCAGAGTAAAACTGGCAATTATGAAGAGAAAGGGAGAAAGCAAGTTTTCGCCACCGATGAAAGTGGTGGAACCCTACGCCAGGTCAGCTTTGCTTAGCGACGGTAAAGTGTGGTCTCTGGACAGAATGGCAAAGTGCAGCAAGATCTTGAAGTGGGGAGAAGAGGCCGCAGGAGGAGTAGAATACGCTAGTGAAGAAAGTGAAAATGAAAGTAGAGGAGAGGATATAGAGGAAGTAAGGGAAGGTGTGCAGCAAGTAGAAGACAGAGAAGAGGAAAGAGGAGCCCGAGGAAGAGAGATGAACGGAGGCAGGGAAGGAGAAGAGACGGATAGAGAGAGAAGGAATTCAGGAAAAGGGATGGAGATGACAGAAATGAGAGAAGAAGAAAGCAGGGAGGTGATGAGAACAAGAGCAGGAAGGAGAGTGAAGATACCTGAGAAGTTCAAGGACTATGAAATGAGCTGAATGTAAGGACATTTTGTTAATTATTGTTGATTACTGCATAAAGGGGGGAGATATGTGGTAGCGTTCTAGTTGTCTGTTCTCCGGAACAGGAAAGGCGGGGACGGAAGCGGAAGGCGGCCATGTTGTGATTGGCGTCGACCGCGGGTTCAGTTATCTGGCAGCTCCCGGCGCTCCGGGATAATAAAGCAATATCCACATAAAATAAATGTTTGTGGTACCTTTACAGGTATCCTCCCAGGGACCTTGTTATTTTACAGTAATCTGGCTTCAGGAGTCCTACTTCCTTTTTGTGTGTTTATGGATAAATACTACCAGCCTCGGCATTCAGAGCAGCAAGGTTTAAATGGACTGATCGCTGGCTTCTAAGCAGAGATTCTGGCACCGGCACTCTCTCTTTTACAAATTAAGCACTGACAAAGCCAGGAGCCAGTGCAGCTAGTGGAGGTTATATTCTGGTTCACTCCGTAGGTTCAGGCACATTCTAGAGACCTTGTTTTGTAGACTGTCACAATTTTCATTTGAGTCTTATCTAAAGAATATAGTAATAGGCTGAAAATGTGGCTACCAGGACTTTACCAGCACAAGCCCAGACGAATCGGTTGGTATCCTAGAGGAAAACAAACTGCAAATTGATATATTTCAACACTGTTTTTATTTGGGGAATGAATGAGAGCTCAGATTCAAAAGCACAGAAAATTATTTTGCAAAATAGTGTAAAATGGTTATTTATTTGTGGAATAAACACTGTTTTGGAAAGTCTGGGTGGTAAATGGAAGAACTCCCCCCGGATGTTCTCTTTGCAGATTGTGATTGCAAATGGGGATCAGTTTTGAAGCATTGAGTAGTTTAGGATATTTTCCTCCAGCCAAAGCTTGAGACAGGGGTCCTCACTCTAGAGTGTGGTGTTGTGTGGAGAAACAAGATGGAATGGGACATGGGGAAGGGAGAGATTAGCACAGCTGGGACATATACCACACAAACAGACAATGCAATGTGATTAGTCACAGAACATAACCTGAAAACCGACATTTCCTGTACAAAGATTTTCGAAATAACAATATATTCATCTATAACCTATGGCCAGATGATAGAGTTAGATTATCAATGCTATATACATCTAGATCTATAGTCATGATCCCAGTGTGACGATGGAAAAGGTAAGCATTTACCTTTCTCAAGAGGATATCCTGATACCTTCATTGGGATGCGATGGTGGCAAGCATACAGGGCATTGTCCACAGAGGTGTAAGATATTGCTCACGCATATCTGGGGTAGACGGCATCATGGGAAGGTGTTGATAATGCTGCTTGATGGTGTATGCACAACTGCAGTTGGTGCTGGCAGGATTTGGAACATTAAGATGCAGATGCTTGGTAATGAGATGGCACAGAAGAAACAAATAATACACACAAAAAACGAAGGAGGGTCCTAGGGGATATTTACCGACCAAGCATTGCTATCACCCCTAACAACTATAAATACCAACAATAAGGATAGCAATGGGTCATAAAACTTAAAACTATCTGTGTGTCTATAAGGTACAGCCGTGAAATCCACTTAGAGTATTTTATGGTGAGAAAATTATTCCAATCAGATTACCGACCTGTACCGCCCTACATCATTTGGGATCCTTCACCGTGAAGGCAAGTGGTTTTACCCACAGTAGATTTGGCCGGTTGTAGCCTAATCTAATGGATATCTCTCAAATGTGAGTGTGGTATACTGTAGGATCAGGTGGTAATCTGACTAGCAGTGCTAACTGTGATAAACTAATATGTGCATAATGTGAGAGAATCTTAAAATTGGGTAGTGAAAGTGGAAAAAAGAGCAATTTTAATGAGTTCCTATCCACTCCCAAAATAAAAACAGTGCATAGTAGTGTAAACAAATAACTACTAAAATAGATGTTTGGTCGACATGTTTCTGCGGTAAAGGCGGAGCCAGTTGGTCTCCTACTGCTTCATCAGGACCTTGACTTATGCTACTGCTTAGTGTAAATTAAATCAGTGGAAATAGTAAAAAATAAAGGAGATATATTATATCACCTGAAATTCGCCTAAGTTTTAGGGAATGTACGCCCCACCTCACCTGGCCACAGCGCAGGTAAAACGGAGCACCGCTCTGTCCGTCGGTACCCCGGACGTCCGTCTAGGCTGTCTATGGGGAGGGCATATAATATATCTCCCTTATTTTTTACTATTTCCACTGATTTAATTTACACTAAGCAGTAGCATAAGTCAAGGTCCCGATGAAGCAGTAGGAGACCAACTGGCTCCGCCTTTACCGCAGAAACATGTCGACCAAACATCTATTTTAGTAGTTATTTGTTTACACTACTATGCACTGTTTTTATTTTGGGAGTGGATAGGAACTCATTAAAATTGCTCTTTTTTCCACTTTCACTACCCAATTTTAAGATTCTCTCACATTATGCACATATTAGTTTATCACAGTTAGCACTGCTAGTCAGATTACCACCTGATCCTACAGTATACCACACTCACATTTGAGACATATCCATTAGATTAGGCTACAACCGGCCAAATCTACTGTGGGTAAAACCACTTGCCTTCACGGTGAAGGATCCCAAATGATGTAGGGCGGTACAGGTCGGTAATCTGATGGGAATAATTTTCTCACCATAAAATACTCTAAGTGGATTTCACGGCTGTACCTTATAGACACACAGATAGTTTTAAGTTTTTTGACCCATTGCTATCCTTATTGTTGAAACAAATAATACACCTTAAGTGGAATGTCACACAGGGTGAATCATCACTAAATAGATATGAATAATTTGCTATTTAACAACCAGCCTGCTTCCAAACCCGCTAGGGGCATCAAATCAGCGGTAGCCAACACAAGGGAAGAACTCCTTTACAATAACAATGGGTGAAGGCTCTGGACCTGTTCCATCATAGATCCAATACTTTGTTACAAACCACGGCAAATAAATTACGGATGGAACAGTAGATGTCTAATCAGAGATCACTAGGGTCTCTTGTGTCTCCACAAGGATCCTCTCTCTATTTTCTGTTGTTGAACATCTAGGTGCTCCTCATGTTACATCTACTTGACCAGCCCCGGATGAACTTACAAATGTTGCATAAAATAAGCAAATCTATTTCCAGGTGGATAAAATTGCATACAATTCTTGTGATGTTTTCTCATGTTTAGAATATGTGCTCAAGCAGAAGAAAAGGTGCATTTTCTACAGCAATAGAGACACGACTGAGATCTTAATAATGGGAGCAACAGATTCCATCACATTACATACTAACTGATAAACAGACCTTGGAATCGATCCATTAATAATTTATTAAAGAAGAATCAGGAGAACTTCTTCAACTCTGACTCTCACTCTATCTACCTCGACCGGTCTCAAAGCCTTGGACTCTATCGATTAATAATTGTATAAGTGAGGATTCTAGAGCTTAGCTCTGGTTCTTGTTCTTTTCACAAGTCTATGCAATGGTCAAGAGTACGAATATTATCTCTTCAAATTCAAGGTTTGCTGCTCCATCCATGGAGCATCTAGGGGCAGAGGTTAGGAACGCCTGCAGAAGCTGGCATCACACTACACCCAACTACAAGCCTTTACTCAGCCTCTACTCACCAGCAATCATTCAAGTTGATGAAAAGAGAGAGAAGTCCTTGGGTTCCAGATTTTGAGATGAACTCAAAAAGAACTTCAGATCTGAGCCCAATAACAGTGGTTCAGGCAACCCCTGAAAACCTGACTCTTCAATCTGGCTTTTCACTAAATCACAAAATTCGGAGCAGACCTGGCATCACAATGATGACGATCAGGTGCAGGTTTTAGCCCATCCATTGGGCTATATCTTATTTATTTATTTAGAGGTTTTATATAGCTCTGGCTAGACCAAGAGGTATCAGAGTGCTTTATATGAGTAAGAAGATGGTAAGGGTATAAAACAATAATTCAACTGCATGCAATACCAACAGGTTAACAAAATAGAAATAGATTAAATTTACACATATCAAATATCTGGATAGATAGAGCAAGGGCTATATACATGTATAACATGGAAGTTAGACGTGAGAAAGGGGGAAGGAAGCAGAGGGGGAAATTTGGTAGGAGAGGGGGGAGTGGAAGGGGGATGGGAAGCGGATGAGAGCAGTAGGGAAGGGAGAAAGCTAAGCCAGTGGAATATAGAGGGAGGGGAGGGGAGAGGAGAGAGACAGTAGGAAAGTAGGGGTACCAGAAAAGTGGAAAGGGTGAGGGCGAATTCAGGGCGCTGGTTAACACCCCCAATATTTATTGAGGAGTTGCATTTTGAGGTCTTTTTTGAAGCTGATATAGGAAGGGTTGCATCGGAGGTCTTTGGGGAGGGCATTCCGGATGTTTGGGGCATTACCGGAGCAGGAGCGGGATTGTGTGGATTTCTTTCTTAGCAGGGGTGGGACTAGGAGGAGCGCATTGGTGCTTCTCAAGGGTTGTGTGCTGCCCGCTTTGCAGAGTTTATTGGCGATGTATGGCAGTGTATTTTGATGGAGGACTTTGTGTGTAATGCAAGCAGTTTTGTAGGCGGGTCTACCTTCGATGGGGAGCCATTTAAGGGTTTTGAGGACTGGGGAGATGTGGTCAAAGCATTTGCAGTCAGTGATGAGCCTGGCTGCAAGGTTGAGCACATATTTGAGTGGAGCGAGGTGGACCTTGGGGATTCCGTTGAGGATGACGTTGCCGTAATCAATACACAAAAGGACCAGAGATTGGACTACTAATTTAAAGTCATCAGTAGGAATAAAGGTCTTAATTTTCTTTAGATGATGGAGAGTTAAGACGGCTCCTTTAGCCGATTTTTTGGTGTGAACATTGAGAGTTAGGCTATTATCGCTGGAGATACCAAGGGATTTTACTGAGTTGCACAAAAAGAGTGAGCAGTTGAGGGCATTAAGGTCCGAGATCCAGGTTTGAATGGGGAGAAGGTTCTTTTTAGGGGAGAAGAGAATGATTTCAGTTTTTGGGGAGTTGAGTTTGAGATTATTTAATTGAAACCAGGATTGGATCTTAGTTGAGTTGAGTTGAGGGAAAATTTGTATAACGCTACTTTACCCGTAGGCGTCAAGGCGCTAAAGATGGGAAAGGAAAACTGTGTGAGGGGAAAGCAGGGAGGAAGGCTAATGGTAGGCCTTCCTGAATAGCCAGGTCTTCAAAGTCTTTCGGAAGAGAGGGTGAGAGGTGAGTTCCTTAATCTCAGCCGGGAGAGTATTCCAAATTTTAGGAACACGGGAGCTGAAAGCTCTGTCGCCCCATCTGACTTTGTTGGTTTTAGGAACAGACAGAAGATATTTATTGGCTGAGCGAAGTGCCCTGCCGGGGACGTAAGGGGTCACCAAGGGTTTAATGTCTTCAGAGCCAAGCCCGTGCAGTGCACGATGGGTAAAACACAGAACCTTGAACTCTATTCTGGCCTGGATAGGAAGCCAATGAAGGTCCTTCCTAATAGAGGTGGCTGAGGCAAACCTCGGGGCATCAGCAACAAACCGAGCTGCTGCGTTTTGTACTGTTTGAAGACGCTGTATCTGGGATTTATTAATTCCAAGGTACAACGAGTTACAGTAATCTAGCCTTGAGGAAATTAGGGCCACCGTAACCAATTTACGGGCATCGGTGGAAAGATAGTGTACTAATTTCCTCAAGGTTCTAAGGACACCACAGCAAGTAGAGGTCGTCCTGCTGACTTGTTTTTGGAAGGAGAGCTTGGTATCAAAAATAACACCTAAGTTCCGAGCAGACTGGGAGGGCGATGGACAGGCTCCAAGGGAGGGAGGCCACCAGTCCATTGACCAAATCTCCTCCTTGCCTCCGAAGATCAGCACCTCCGTTTTTTCCCCATTCAATTTAAGGGAATTCCTCACCATCCAGTTTGCAACCGCTTCCATGCAGTTCTTAAAGTTTCGGGCTGTAATGTCAGCAGTTTGAGAAAGAGAGACCATAGTCTGAGTGTCATCAGCATAGGAGAGAACTTCCAGCCCAAACGATCTTACAAGCCTGGCAAGAGGTGTAACATAAATGTTGAAGAGCGTGGGGCTCAGGGACGAGCCCTGAGGCACCCCGCACTGCACAGGTTTGGCTGGGGAAAGAAAGTCACCCAGCTTGACCCTCTGTGCACGGCCATCCAGGAAAGATTTCAAAAGACTACGTGCAGGTCCGTCCACTCCTATCTCCTTGAGCCGTTTGACTAAGATGGAGGGGGATAGGGTGTCGAACGGGGCAGTAAGGTCGAGCAGGACCAGAAGGGTAGTCTGGCCACTGTCGACCTTAGCACGGATGTTATTGGTTACGACTGTCAGGGCGGACTCGGTACTATGAGACCTGCGAAAGCCGTGCTGGGAGGGGTCAAGAAGGCTGGAGTTCTCCAGGAAGGCACTCAGATGGTGATTTAAGTGGGCCTCTAGCATTTTAGCGGGTGCCGGGAGTAGAGAGATAGGCCGAAAAATGTTTAGGATGCTAGGATCCAACGAGGCCTTTTTAAGAAGGGGCGTAACTATGGCCATTTTCCTGGAGGTCGGAAAAGAACCTTGATGGATGGCCAGATTAATAACTTCCAGGAATGCAGGGAGTAAAACATCTCTGCATTCTTTGAAGACCTTCAGAGGACAAGGATCGAGGGGAGAACCTGATTTAAGCCTATCTAAATGCACATTAATTTGCTCTAGGGTGATCGGGGGGAAGATAAAAGAACCACCCTGTGGTGGCTCTGTAGAGTCTTCTGTGACAAGATATGGCAGTGGGGCTGGAGGGGATCCTAATTCTTGGTTAAAAGCTTCTAGCCTAGAGTGAATGTCAACTATCTTTGTGTGAAAAAAGGTGGATATCTGGTCACAGAGCTCCTGGGTTTCTGTTACCAGATTAGGGGATTGCAAAGCCGACAGAGAGTCAACAATTTTGAACAGTTCCCTAGAGGAGCTGAGGGAAGCAGTCAGTTTAGAAAAATGTAGTTTCTTTTCTGCAAGAACCGCAGTTTTGTAGTCTTTGAGTAGGAGTTTGTGTTTATTCTTTTCATCTGGATCTAGATTGACTCTCCAGAGCCTCTCTTGTCTCCTACATCCTTGCCTCAGTGACATGAGAGTATCGGAGTACCAAGGGGCCGAGGGGCGCTTCCTAGCAGAATAAGTCTGTTTGACCGGAGCCAGTTTATCTACCGCTTTTAAAATAGCATTATGCAGATCAGAGGCTGCAGAGTCAATGTCATTTGCTTGTGATAGGCGTTGGCTGGGCAAAAGGGGAGCTAATAGTTCACTATTTATCCCTCTGAAGTTTCTTTTGGGTTCCCACTTACAGGGGTCTGCTAAGGGGGTGGGGAAACTGGAGTAGGTAAAGTCTAAGGGGATGGCCATGTGGTCTGACCAGGACAGAGAAAGGGGGATCCCAGTCTTTACCCTTGGGTCATTGGTAAAGACCCCGTCCAGGGTGTGACCGGCTAAGTGTGTGGGGCCCTCTACTATCTGGTTTAGACCAAAAGAAGCAAATGAATCCATCAGGGAAGCAGTGTCTGTGGAATCCTCTATATCCAAATGAAAATTAAAATCTCCAAGAATGGTGAAGTTGGGTCTATCAATGTAGGGTTCAAGCAGCTTAAGAAGCTTCTGAACGAAGGAAGGCCGGGGGCCTGGAGGCCTGTAGATCAAAATCCAAGCGAAGGAGATTGAGGGGGAGGAGTTGAGCACCAAATAAAGAGCCTGAAAGGAGTCAGATGGCAAAGAAAGGTGCTCAGTTCGGCATCTTATAGAGGATCTGCATAGAATACCCAGCCCCCCACCCATTCGCCCTACTCTGTCCATTCTGGACAGGGAATAACCCTCCGGAATGGCATCCAGGAGTTCTGGTCCAGAGTGATCTGCTGCACAGGTCTCCGTAATAAAGACCCAGGGAGGTTTTCTGTTAGAAGTAAAATCCCTGAACGCATGATTATTTTTAATTAGGGATCTGGTGTTAATAAGGAACCCAGTCTCTTTGCTAGGCTGGGGGGGCTTGTGCCTTCCCGGTCTAGAGTGTCTATATCGGGGGATATGGAGGCGAGGACTAGCCTCCTTCCCCGTACATAAACACTTGAGGGCCTCCGGGAAGCCCTCAGGTGGGACCATATGATGACAAGGTGTTGGTGAGGGTTTGAATGATAGCAGGGTATGTACGGAATATGTACATCTACTAGGTACGGGAAGATCTAGCTGAACAGCCTGTCCGGCCCCCGGCGCTTCCTCAGCGCTGACGGGCGCAGACGGGCAGGACTCTGGCGCAACTCCGGCGCAGGTCCGGCACGTCCGCTGCTCGCGTCCTCTGCGCGGAGCCATATGCATCCCTTTTATGCTTAGCGCTGCACTGAGCAAAGCACTTCCTCCCACTCCAAAATGGCCGCTGTAAACTAATCCCCGGGGCCAGCCGAGTCAGCACCTCAATCGGCTGCAACCTGGCCCCAAATGCGAAGAAAACGAGGGAAATGAAGCACAGTGCACTCCGAAATCGAGGCAAAGTGCAAGTGCAGGCAAGGTTAAAATAATATTAAAATAGTTTAAAAATGCGAGAATTTCGAGGCACAGTGGGGAGAGGGTAAAGGAAAGTAGTGCAATCACAGAGCAACCTCCCGGCTTCCGCCTCAGGAGGGGAGAGACACACACACAGCAAGGGAGAGCCAAGCAGGGAATGCTCCTTTTATGCTTAGCGCTGGACTGAGCAAAGCACTTCCTCCCACTCCAAAATGCCCGCTGTAAACTAATCCCCGGGGCCAGCCGAGTCAGCACCTCAATCGGCTGCAACCTGGCCCCAAATGCGAAGAAAACGAGGGAAATGAAGCACAGTGCACTCCGAAATCGAGGCAAAGTGCAAGTGCAGGCAAGGTTAAAATAATATTAAAATAGTTTAAAAATGCGAGAATTTCGTGGCACAGTGGGGAGAGGGTAAAGGAAAGTAGTGCAATCACAGAGCAACCTCCCGGCTTCCGCCTCAGGAGGGGGAAGACACACACACAGCAAGGGAGATCAAAGCAGGGAATGCTCCTTTTATGCTTAGCGCTGGACTGAGCAAAGCACTTCCTCCCACTCCAAAATGGCCGCTGTAAACTAATCCCCGGGGCCAGCCGAGTCAGCACCTCAATCGGCTGCAACCTGGCCCCAAATGCGAAGAAAACGAGGGAAATGAAGCACAGTGCACTCCGAAATCGAGGTAAAGTGCAAGTGCAGGCAAGGTTAAAATAATATTAAAATAGTTTAAAAATGCGAGAATTTCGTGGCACAGTGGGGAGAGGGTAAAGGAAAGTAGTGCAGTCACAGAGCAACCTCCCGGCTTCCGCCTCAGGAGGGGAGAGACACACACACAGCAAGTTAGTGATTATCTAATCCTATTAGTCAACTTGAAATTAGACATGCTATCTCCTCTCTGCCATCTGGGAAAGCCTCTGGCGATGACACGATCCCTATAAAGATATATAAGCTATGTGCTGAGGAGCTCATACCTCTCTTTCACCAAGATATTAACTTTATCGGGGATAGTGGGAAAGCCCCGGGGTCTTGGAACAAGGTAAATTTTTTTTTTTTTTTTTTTTTTAAAAGGGGAAACCACCAGATGAATGCGGCTCTTACCGCCCCATTTTATTAGTCAACGCGGACGTCACAGTATTTGCAAAGGTGTTAGCCACCCGTTTAGCACCTCATATACCTAAAATAGTAAGTCCAAACCAACATGGGTTTGTAATAGGTAGGGACACCACAGCACATATTAACATGGCCGTGACAGCCTTTGACATAGCGGAAAAAGAATCCATCTCACTCGGTATAATTATGCTTGATGCAGAAAAAGCTTTCGACCGAGTGGGGTGGGATTACTTGGGGCAAGTTATGACTGGCTTTGGCTTTAGGGGTACATTTTTTAAATGGATGCAATCATTATATGAGGACCCTACGGCCAAAATTAGTTATGCAGGTTTATCATCAGTCTCGTTCTTTATTAACCGGGGAACCCGTCAATCAATCAATCAATCAAAGACATTTATAGAGCGCACTACTTACCCGTAGGGTCTCAAGGCGCTTGGGGGGGGGGGGTGCCGTTACTGCTCGAACAGCCAGGTCTTGAGCTTCTTCCTGAAGGAGAGGTGGTCTTGGGTCAGGCGCAGGTCGGGAGGGAGGGAGTTCCAGGTCTTGGCGGCCAGGTAGGAGAAGGACCTTCCTCCTGTTGTCGCTCTTCGGATGCGGGGGACGGCGGCTAGGGCGTGGCTGGTTGATCGGAGGTGGCGTTTGGGAGCGTAGAAGTTGATTCGGTTGTTGAGGTAGCTCGGGCCTTGATCGTGTAGGGCTTTGTGTGCGTGGGTGAGGAGACGGAAGGTGATTCTTTTGTTGACGGGGAGCCAATGCAGGTCTCTCAGATGTCCGGAGATGTGGCTGTTTCGTGGGATGTCGAGGATGAGTCTGGCTGAGGCGTTCTGGATCCGCTGGAGTCTCTTCTAGAGCTTGGTGGTGGTTCCGGCGTAGAGGGCGTTGCCGTAGTCCAGTCGGCTGGTGACGAGGGCCTGGGTGACAGTCTTCCTGGTCTCGGTGGGGATCCACCAGAAGATCTTCCGTAGCATGCGCAGGATGTTGAAGCATGACGAGGAGACGGCGTTGACTTGTCTGGTCATGGAGAGGGAGGAGTCCAGGATGAAGCCCAGGTTGCGTGCGTGGTCCGTCGGTTTGGGTGCGGTGCCCAGGCCGGGGGGCCACCAGGAGTCGTCCCAGGCGGAGGGCAAGGAGCCCAGGATGAGGACCTCCGTCTTGTCTGAGTTCAGTTTCAGGCGGCTGGTCGTCATCCACTCAGCTACATCTTTCATCCCTTTGTGCAGGTTGGCTCTGGCGGCGGCGGGGTCGTTGGTCAGGGAGAGGATCAGCTGGGTGTTGTCGGCGTAGGAGATTATGTTGAGGTTGTGTTGGCGTGCGATGGCCGCGAGGGGGCTCATGTAGACGTTGAAGAGGGTGGGACTCAGCGAGGATCCTTGAGGGACGCCGCAGATGACTTCGGTGGCCTCTGACTTGTACGGTGGTAGGCGGACTCTCTGTGTTCTTCCGTCGAGGAAGGAGGTGATCCATTCCAGTGCCTTCTCCTGGATTCCGACGTTGCTGAGGCGCTGCACTAGGGTGCGGTGGCAGACAGTGTCGAATGCCGCGGAGAGGTCTAGGAGGATGAGGGCCGCTGTTTCTCCGTTGTCCATCAGGGCTCAGATGTCATCGGTGGCAGCGATGAGGGCGGTCTCGGTGCTGTGGTTGGCTCGGAAGCCAGACTGTGAGGGGTCGAGGGATCCATTTGACTCGAGGAAGGCGGCCAGCTGTTTGTTGACGGTCTTCTCGATGACTTTGGCCGGGAACGGGAGGAGCGAGATGGGGCGGTAATTCTTGAGTTCGGTGGGGTCCGCTGTAGGTTTCTTGAGTAGGGCGCTGAGTTCGGCGTGCTTCCAGCTCTCAGGGAAGGTGGCGGTGTCGAAGGAGGTGTTGATAATGTCCCGCAGGTGGGGTGCGATGACAGCGTCGGCCTTCTTGAAGACGTGGTGAGGGCAGGGGTCCGTCGGAGATCCGGAGTGGACGGAGTTCATTGTGCGGACGGTGTCTTCGGTGCTGATCGGAGTCCAGGCGCGGAGGGTGGTGGTGGGTGGCGTTGCTGTGGTCGTGGCGTGCGTCGGTTGGATGCTGAAGCTGTTGTGTATGTCCGCGATCTTGTTGTGGAAGTAGGAGGCGAGGGAGTTGCAGAGGTCTTGCGATGGGGTGATGTCGTTGTTTCCGGCGTTGGGGTTGGAGAGCTCTTTCACGATGTTGAAGAGTTCCTTGCAGTTGTGTGCGTTGTTGTCCAGCCGGTCCTTGTATGCCGATTTCTTGGTGGCGCGGATCAGTTGGTGGTGCTTCCGGGTGGCCAGCTTGAGGGTGGTCATGTTGCCCAGTGTTGGTTCCCTTCTCCAGACTTTCTCGAGGGCACGGCAGTTCTTCTTGGAGCTCTTGAGTTCGTCGGTGAACCATGGGGCTTTTTTGCTGCCGGGTCTGCTGGGCGGGGTCCTCAGAGGGGCGAGTTCGTCCGCGCAGTTGTTGATCCACTTCGTGAGGTTGTCGGCGGCCTGGCTGGGGTTCGCTGAGCTGGCAGGAGGGTGCTGGCTCAGGGAAGCGGTGAGCTGGTCGGCTGTGATCTTGTTCCAGCTTTTTCGGGCAACCTGTTGCTGGTGGTGGTGGATCGTCGTTCTTTTGAAGGTGAAGTGGACACAGCTGTGGTCCGTCCAGTGGAGTCCTGTGGCGTGGCTGAAGGCGATGTCTTTGCTGGAAGTGAAGACGGCGTTGAGTGTGTGTCCGGCGAGGTGGGTGGGGGTGGACACCAGCTGCTTGAGTCCGAGGTTGGCGAGGTTGTCGAGCAGGGTGATGGTGTTTCGGTCACTGTTGTTCTCCAGGTGGAAGTTGAGGTCCC
This sequence comes from Lissotriton helveticus, assembly GCF_964261635.1. Classification (NCBI taxonomy): domain Eukaryota; kingdom Metazoa; phylum Chordata; class Amphibia; order Caudata; family Salamandridae; genus Lissotriton; species Lissotriton helveticus. The sequence continues at coordinate 311,229,736 of NC_136061.1, forward strand.
CCAGGAGGATGTAGTCAGCGGAGGGGAGGGCGAGCGGGCTGATGAAGTCGGCGATGTCCTCGCTGAATTGTGTGCGTGGTCCCGGGGGTCGGTAGATCAGGGTGCCTCTGAGGGTGGTCTTCGGGTCGGTGTGGATCTGGAAGTGCAGGTGTTCGGCGGTGGTTAGGGTGTCGTCGGTGTTGGTCGTGATGCGGATGGTGTCCCTGTGGATGATGGCGATGCCTCCTCCCGTCTGGTTGGCGGTGCGGTCCCTCCGGGTGATCTTGTAGCCCTCTGGGACGGCGATGGCGATGTCGGGCGCTGAGGAGGCGTTCATCCAGGTCTCCGTGAGGAAGGCGACGTCAGGGGATGTGGTGTCGAGGAGGTTCCAGAGTTCGATGGCGTGTCTGTGGACGGAGCGGGTGTTGAGCAGGATGCACTTGAGGTGGTTGCTGCTGGTGTTCGGCTTGGCGGGTGCTGGTGCAGGGCAGGTCCGGATGCAGGTGAACTTTCAGGCGTGGCAGCTGAAAGGTCCGTGGGTGTGCTTCGGGGTGGCTCGGTGACATCCAGGGATGCCGCCGGTGTTGAGTGCGATGAGTTCGGCGGCGTTGTAGGTCAGTCGGGTCGTCTTCTGTCGGTGGGGACCAGGGGTCCTGGCACAGGGCGCGGTCCAGGCGCAGACGGGCGCAGACGGGCGCAGACGGGTTTACCTTTGGCGCGCCCGCTGCGCGTCAACGCTGCGCGTTCGCACGGTCGCCATATATGGCGAAGTGCGAGGGGGGGCGGAGCAGCTGGGAGGCGGGAGCGGGGAGGGTACAGAAGGAAAAAGGGGCGGGGTTAGCGGTGGTGGCGGGAAGCGGGGAGGGAAGAGACGATGGGCAACTATAAAACAGGAAAACAGGCACTACAGAAAGCAAATGTACAATACTATACAATTACAACAATAAAACAGGGGCACAGGGCAAGAAGCGGCGCCCAGGAGCCTGCAGGTCAGGCGAGCACGGACCACGCTGCTCGCAGGCAGGGGGCGTGGTCACGCGGATCCCCTATCCAGGGGTGTCCCCTATCACCTCTTTTGTTTGCACTATCAATAGAACCATTTCTTCATGTATTACAATTACAATATGGTATCATTCCCTTTAAGTTTGGCCCTCATTTATTAAAATTTACAGCTTATGCCGATGATATCGCCATTTATTCAACTGATATCGTATCACAGCAGAAGCCAGCAGATTCGGTGACGTTTCTGGATATAAATGGAACTTAAATAAAACACAAATAATAGCTAATCATAAACCAGGGGGGGCAACTATGGGATTATGTCAGACAGCAATATACTTGGGGGTTAAGATATCTGCTAATATCAAGGCTATAATCAAATTAAATTATGACGATTTAGTTAAAACTACCATAATTCTTTTTAAAAAATGGCATAAACTCCCCTTAAATATTATAGGCAGAATTCATTTGATTCGTATGATAATATTACCCAAATTTCTTTATTTATTTCAGTCCATTCCTTTGGTACTGTGTAATTCATTTTTTTAAAATTTGGATGGAGTCTTCAGTAGTTTTATCTGGGGATACCATAAAGCTCGTAGATCCATGACTCTCCTAAAAGGGGCTTTAGATGTAGGAGGATTGAACTTCCCGGACTTTAAACTATACTTTTGGGCCACGTTTGTTGGACGCCTACGACATTTAATTAATTTAGATGGTGCAGATAATCGCCCTTATTTTCTTACATTTATGCTTAACTTGGATGCTAAAATGTTTCTATGGAGGATCAATGATCCTAACTATTTCAAAAGGGTGCGATTTAAGACCACCAGAGACTTGGTTAAAATTTGTCGTAGCATACAGGATTTTTGTAAAGTAACCTTTTTCCATCCTAAGTTGATTTTATGGGGAAACCCCGGCCTACCGGGAATATTCAGTGACAGATCAACTAATATTTGGTTGGAGCATGGAATAAAAACACTTGGGGATCTGTATGGTGCACAAGGGCTTCTGAACTTCGAAACACTTAAAATACTCTACAATATTCCAGACTGTACGAGGTTCAAATATTTGCAAATATATGACTTTCTGATTCGTAAAATGAAACTTCAGAATATTTCTGATTCTAATATATGGGACAGTCTTTATTCGCAGAAAAATAAGTCATTAATTGGTTGTTGCTACAAGGGTTTTAACGCCTATAGAAACATTGATGGTAGTACTCTAGCAGAGAAATGGAGTAGGATGTTGGGGAGCAATATAACTCCGGTGGTGATTAATTCATCTCTACGTAATATTAACAAAGCTGTATCTTCGTCTAGTTTAAGACTGCAGCAATTTAAAACAACTTGCATGCTTTACCATACTCCAGAAAAAATATCCAAATGGGCTTCGAATAGCACATACAGTGATAGATCTAAATGCCCCAAATGTGCGTTAGCCGCAGCCGACTTGGTGCATATGTTGTATACTTGCCCTATGATCTCAGAATTCTGGAAATATGTTGAGAATATAATGAAATTGAAGCTAGGGTGCACATTTTCTTTAGATTCAGCGCTTGTTTTGTTAGATGTTAATGTTACGAATGCTCCACATAGAGCTTTAATTACTATTATGTTATCGTGTGCAAAACGTATAATTGCTTGTGCTTGGATTTCTCCTAATTCCCCACATATAATGGAATGGTGGTCACTGTTTAATGAAATCCACTGTATGGAACTGGCTTTAGATAGGCTTAGTGGTACTAAGTCCTTAGTCAAGTTCGATAAGATCTGGGGGTCTGTCTCTATTTGATAATATCCTAGCAGATAAAATTTTGACTTATGGTATTGGCCTGTAACGATACTTGTATTTAGCTCGAATGGATTTAATTAGAACTTGTTAATGATTTAATGTCAATTCTGTTTATGTTTAGATTTTTTCATTGTTTCTTCCCTCACTCTGCTTGTTATGTTTTGTCAATATATTTTTGCTTCCTGTGCTGCTAATAAAAATTTTAAAAAAAGAATCTTAGTGAGGGTGTTGTTAAGGTGTAGGATGTCCGCGTGGGTTTTGATCTTGTAGTAGAGTTGGGTATCAACGGCATAGAGGTGGTAGTTGATTCCAGCTTGTTTAAGAGTGAGGGTGAGGGGTTCCATAAAGAGGTTAAAGAGAGAGGAAGAGAGAATAGAACCCTGGGCGACTCCTAGGGAGACCGGAATGGTGTTTGAAAAGCAGTCATGAATTTTAATTTGCTGTGTTTGGTGTTGGAGATAGGAGACGATCCATTTATGGGCAATACCATTGAGGACGACGCGATCTCTGAGAACATTAAGTAGGGCTGAGTGGTTAACTATATTGAACTCAGCAGAGAGATCAAGGAGGATAAGTAGGCAGGTCTCGCCATTTTCAAGGGAGTGGTGGATGTCATCAACAATGTTAAGCATAGCAGTTTTGGTGCTGCAACCTTCCCTGAAGCCTGACTGTAGGGATTCCAATAAGTTAACATTTTCGATGTGTCACGATTGTAATTCCTGGAACCAATGCATTTTTGGTATAGTCAATAAAAACTGGTTAAAAAAAATCGATGTGTTTATCTAATTGGAGCAAGATACATTTTTCGACAGCTTTTTGAGGTGGGACTAGTGGGTGTGGGGAATGCAGTATGAGTTTTTTGAGGTGTTGTCAGGAGTGTGTTGGGAGGTGGTTGGGATCAGAGTTGAAAGGAAGGCTTGCTCTATCTTTGCGATTTTTTCAGAGAAGAAGTGAGCAATTTCCACACATTCAACAGTCAAGGCCAACGGAATTGAAGGTGCGGAGGATGTTTGGTTACGAACGATGTTGAACAGATCTCTGGGTCTATTTTTGGCCTGATCAAGTTGTGTACGGAAGAAGGATGCCTTTTTGTTAAAAATGTGTTTCTTGTATGTCGATCTAGCTAATCTGAGGAGTGCCAGATGTGACGGAGAGGGATGCTGTTTCGGTGTTCTTTCCATCAGTCTATGTGTGCGTCTTTCTTTGTTGAGATCTGAGTTAAACCATGATTTGGAAGGGATATTTCTTTGATATTTTTTGTTTAGGCGGGCCATTTGGTCTAAGGTATCGGTAACAGCTTTATTAAAGTGTTCAGTAAGCTTATTTGCGTTTTGTGAGGGAGGGATGAGGAGAAGATGAGCATGAAGTTTAGACTTGAGTTCAGCATTGGGGATGAGATTTAGATTTCTGGTCCATTAGGTTTAATGATTTTAGTGGGGGGGGGGGTGCGGTGGTAGCTATGGTGAACAGTATGAGGTAGTGGTCGTGCCAGTCGATGGGGATGATATTGGACAAGAAGGCCAGATCCCTATTGTTAATAATAGCATCCAGAATGGCTCCTTTGGTGTGGGTTGGGGACTGACATAGTTGTTTAAGTTCATTAACCTCACGAAGATTGCTGAGGAGGATCATTGTGGGATCATCAGTATTGTTCCAATGGAGGTTGAGATCTCCAAGATAGAGATTTTTAAAGTTGGATATTGAGGATTGTGTCAAAAGGTTGTATAATTCATCAACGAAAGGATGAGGATCTCCAGGAGAGTGGTAGATATTATGTAGACAAATTGTGTGGGAACCTTGTACTTTTAGTTCAGCTTCAAGATATTCGGAGGTAGAGTGGTCGGAACTGTTAACAAGGGAGAGCTGAAGTTTGTTTTTGAAGATTATGGCTAAACCACCACCTATTCTGTTGGGTCTGTTTTTTTAAGGATAGAATATCCTGGGGGAGAGTAGGTCAAGTATGCTCCCGGAGAGGTCATTAAGCTAGGTTTCCGAGAGGAACGCAATGGCAAATGATTCGCTAAGGATAGTTTCAGAAATTTCAGTGGCATGCTGGACAGCAGATCGACAGTTCACAAGCATGCTTGGTTTGGGGTTGCTTTTGGGGGTGGGCAGGAGTGGATGGTCGTGAATTGAGGAGGGGGTCTGGGGGAAACGGGAGAGAAGGGGATTCTGTTAGTCCCAAGAATAACGGGGATGTTAGAGTAGGGGAGTGGAGGATTATTGATTGATGAACTAGGATGGTAAGAGTTTCATAGGTCAGTAAGGTCAGACGGGGAGAGATGGCAAGAGGTGCAGAGAGGTCTATGCATATGGCAGCAGAGAGGAGTAGTTCTCTAAAGATTGTAGTTAGTAGGGTTTTTGCGGCTGGCATAGGGGGGTTTGCCTGGTTGAGGAGGGTTCTGGAGCTGTGAGAATTTAAATCTTCTCTAAGTCGAGTGAGATCTCTCATCAATGTGGAGAGATCACGTTCTATGTTGCGTAGAGTCTGGGTTATTACAGTGAGGGGGGACATTGTTGGGGTGGGGGAGAGGGATAGGGTCCGTTATGTGGAGGGAGTGAGGGGCCAGTGGGGGGTAAGGGGAGTGCCAAGGCTGTAGGGTGTAAGGGGATATGTGAAGAGGGACCAGAGATTCGAGACCTCAGTAGATGAGGTATGAGATATTAGAAGGGTGTGAAGAATGTGGAGAAGGACAGTATCAGGGTTAGGGGGTGGTGTGTAATTCTAGGAGTTAGATAATGGTTTCGGAGAGGAAGATGATGGGGCCAGAGGCGGCCCGAAAGGGAATTCAGGGTGGAGAGGTAGGGATCCAGGTTGGGGGGGAAGGTAGGAAGGATAGGGCTTAGAAATAGAAGTATTAGGGGTTGAGAGGGACAGGACATTAGAGTGAGTGTGTGATTGGGAGAGGGGGTGTGTAGTAGTGATGTCAGGAAGAGGGAGGGTCGTTGGGGCAGCGAATATTTGGATGTTGGTGATTGAGAGAAGGCATTAGCTGTAGAGATGTCGGGGAGGCGGAGAATGATGCTGTTGATTGGGGGATGGTATTGACTGTAGGGATGACAGGGGAGGGGGAGAATGGGGTTGGATGTAAGGGAGAGAATGGAAGTGCGTTGTGTGGTTGGGAAGACGGAAGGTTAGGAGTGTTTTTGTATAGTTGGAAGGCCAAGGTGCTGAAGTGGTGTTCAAAGATGGTGAGGTGGGATTCAGCGGCTTGAATGAAGATGTTACCCATTTTGAAAATGGAGATATCAATTTCGCCTGGAAAAGCTGGGGAGGGAGTGGTGGATAATTTAAAGCCATAGGGAATTTTAATTGAGTTAGTGACTGGGAGATATTGTGGAAAGATGCTTTTCCATTTTGAGGGTTGTTTGGAATAGAAGATGTAGATGGTTTTAATGGGGGAAGTGAGGGTGATGTAGTTATCAACAATAAGTGTTTTAGGGTTTCGGATGAGAAGTTTGTGTTTAAAATGTTTCTTTGTGTTTTTTGAGAGATTGGGGGGTAGAGAATGGACCATGAGTTGGGGCCATGTTTTGAGAGAGTAGAGTCATGAGGGATGTGGGCATGGCTGAGGGGGGGCATGTTGGGTCACTGATGTGATGAAGAGAGTTGAAAGAGAGCAATGCGGGCAATTAGGGGGTAGAAGGACGAGAGTGAGGTCGGTGCTAGAGGGGCGACAGGTGGGAGAGTCAGGTAGGGGACGGGGCAGGAGTTCGCAGTGACAGTGGGCCCAGGAAGAGAGAGGGGTCAGCGCTGGAGGGGGGGAGAGACGGGACAGGTTGGTGAGTTTGTTAGGAGACAGAGAAGAATTTAACAATTATCATGGGCCTTATAAAAGGAGGGGGGTCGGTGGAAGGAGAGGAGAGGAGATGTGGGGTCGGTGCTATGGGAAGAGAGAGGGGGGAGTGGTAAAGGGGGAAGAGGGGCAGGCATATATTAAGAAAGGGAGCAATAAGTGTGAGTACAGGGCAGTAAATTACAAAAGCTTTCACAGGCACATATGGTAGTAGAAGTTACAGGCATAAATAAAATATAAATGTAAATAACATTAGAGGGTTTAGTAGGTCAGTACAAATTACAAAACCATACAAAGGCATAGATAGCAGTAGAAGTTGCAGGCAACGATAGAATATTAATAACATTAGAGGGCCTAGTAGATAGTAAATGGTGAAATAGAAGTCTGAATTGTCTGTAGACAGAGCAGAGGGGCACAGTATAAACAGTAGGGAGCCGTTACAAGATGGCTGCCATATTGTAGGAGTCTTTTAGTTTGTGTTGGTTAGTCCCTTTTTACTTTTATTTTTATTTATAGATTCACCATTATAAATGTTGCCCTGTTGGAGGAGGAATGGCCTGTCAGAAAATTTCAGAGGTGTCTTTCCTAAGGCACTCTCCAAGGTCATGGCATGTGCCATGCATATTTAGGACGTTCTATGCTGCACGCTCCCACCTACATTGTTTTCCTGAACAATGTAACTCCACCTGGCAGTGTGGCATGAATCGGCCAGGTTATTGGGCTGTGCAGCTACCTTTTGGCCCCTAGAACAACGGAGGCACCTGGAGTTCTCTATAGCTTTGCTTGCCTAGCTCTGGTGGAAGGCTTAGCCAGATCTGGTGCAGCGCGGAAGACGCAGAGCTCAGCGCAGAGGTTACAGAGGATCAGGTGTTGCACTTGAAAGGGTCGGTAGCATCAGGCAAAGTAATAAGTCCGCACCCTCCCTAGGCCAAGACCCGGACTCGGAGTCAGAGCCCGCTCAGGGGGGTGTAGGGCAGAGGACTAAGGACCTGGGAGGTAGTGGGAACTCTTGGCCATGGGATATCAGCTATATTGTGCGGCTCCCAAGTACCTCAACAATGTGGCCTACAATGCAGTATGGCGGTCCCCGGTGGCTCGGCATGGGTCGTCGCATTTCCAGAGATGAGGTGAGGTGAAAGTGGGGCCACACCGTAGAGCCTGCAGGTCGACCGTGGAGGGCGTGGCAAATGAGGGGGTATCGAGACTCAGTCCCATTCCTGAGGTTAGCTGTCGTTGGAGGCAGCAATCCAAGATGGGCCGGCAGTGGACCTATGAAGCGAGAGGGTCCTCGCAAGGCTACAATAAAATTATGTTAATGGCATCGCTACTGTAAGGTGGACCCTACCAGTTCTTCCGTTTAGTAGCCCTCGGGCCGTTTGCAGAAGGCGCGGGGTGTGGCAAGTCCAGGGCCTGATCCTCTTCTAGATGCCCGCTGCCGTGTAGGGCCGCAAGTCAGGCTGATGAAGCGAGGGGCCTCCAGAGGTATGGGCATCCTGCGCATTGATCGGTGCTGTATCCTGCTTAGTCCCCTGTACGATGGTAGAGGGCACCGGGCGAGGGGGTCCTCGTGTGGTTCAACCCAATGATGAGGGCATCAGGTCGGTGATGCGGCCCCTGGCAAGTCGGTAGAGTTCAAAGATCGGGCCGGACCCTGCATAGCCCCCGGTTCGAAGGCAGAGGACACCGGGTGGGGGAGGTATTTCAGTTAGCCAAGCCGTAGTCGTTGGGGTCGTCGAGACTTGCTTTGGCGGAGATAGAGAGCAGCCTCGGGATCCCTGCTGAGGTCGCCCACCAGTGCAGGTCAGAGATCGCCGCAGGGAGATCGGTGGCGGGGGTTGTAGCTTGAATCCTTTGAGTTATGAGTCTGGAGAATCGTGATCTTGTCATCTCCTTTAGCGCTTTGAAGGAACTGAAGGTTCCTGGAAGAGCGGTCTCCCACAAAATCCTGGCCATGGTGCGGATCATCTTCTCCCTCCACTTGCTTGAGGAAGAGGCTCAACTACACGATGGAAAGCCGAGGATCTTGAATCTTCACCCGTCACAGGTAAACCCTCTTGAGTGTAATTGAAGAGCCCGCCTCCCACCAGCATGCCACAAAGTGGGTGAGCACAGATGTGAATTTCACACTCACTGTCCTGCACCCTCATTAGACAGACAGGCCCAAGAGTGAACCAGGTTGGAGAGGTTGAGTCTGCTCAACTTCAGAAAAAAACTGAAAACGTGGTTGTTCTCAGCCTAATTCCCCACCTATCCGCCAGGGAGTTCTGCAACAATAGCGCCGAGACACCTTCGGGTATTTGCGCGCTCTAAAAATCGACAAAATAAAATAAATAAATAAATAAATGAGGTTCTATCTTATACAGTGTGTTTCGAGTGGTGTCTGTGTGAGGCCTGGTTTCTCTAGTCTGAACCCAATGGATTTCCAAGCACATTTAGAAGTAAGTGCAGGAAGTACGCAGCACCATTATCTATCATTGGATTTATTTTGATTTCCGTCCAAGGAGGTCCCGGCCCATGAACAAGATGTATTAATCGAAGCCGAATTGCCCTTCCTTCATGTGTCTGAACAATTTTAGGAGGAGTTATTTATCTGTAAATAGCAGAATATGTTTGAGGACAGCCTAAATTGCAGTCACTGGCTTTTCACAGCTTCATTTCGAGAAAAAAGGACTAACTGTGCAACTGCATACAAACGAATGAGAGAGTTAAAGCTGAATTTTGTTGATACTAATAACGAAATCAAAGTATTAAAATCATCATGGTTCACTGCAATCACCACATTAAGGTCATTAGGTAAGAATACACGCTCAATTTGAGCAATTGTAAATATCCTCACAGGAGGCATATGTTTACATGAATTTACATTCATTTGCAATGAATTGAGCATTATCTTGAGTTCTCAGGCAGGGACTGAGAGGGGTAATGGCACTTCCCAAACTCGAGAATGTTTTCCTGGGGGATATGCATAGAGTAATATGCAATGCGGGAGGAGACATAGCGCCTAATCAGATATTCAGAGGATGGTACGTGCTTTGCCGTGCAATGCATAGATTATTTTGTATCCTTGTGGGAATGAAGGTGAGCAGACTAAGAAACATGAGAATGATTTGCGTTCATAAGCAGCCGCAATGTTTTTGTTCTCATACACTCAAGGTTAATCACTGGGGTACCTTTATTGATTTTATGTGGGATTAAGAAAACTAGTATGCTCACCTGTGGCACACTTCTTTTGCATTTGGTCGACGAAGTGTTGTTATTAATTGTACTGCTCACCACACGACTATTGTACAACTCTCAGATGCGTACATTAAGCTGATGCAGACGCAAACACTTGGTTACCCAACTAAATGGTGTTAATGTTGGCGACCCCGGAAAGATGAAAATCGATGTGGGTAATTCTTTTTGAGTGATGCAGAAGCCTAAGGGGCACATTGGGTGAGAAGGCTCTCAACTTAACATATTTTTGCAATCCGAACGAGAGGTGCTTAGGGCATTACTACAGCAGTCAGAGAGCCTGGGCTTCCAGGATAGGGCACATGGCTGTAAGAAATCATCCAGTACAGGTTTATGGCCATGCACTGAATGGACCTGCAGCAGGGCAGACATCCTAAAACTCGCATCAGGTAAGCTGGGATACTACACCCACCTTCAAAGAGGACGAAGGTTTCTGATTTTTCCCAATTTCATGGGCAAAGATTGAACTGTGTCCAGACTTAGCCCCTGTGTATTCCTAGGCCAGGTTATCACGCTCTCTGCTCTCTTGTACTGTTCTGCTTGTTCATATACACCCACTTGTGCAGTCTGGAATTGGCACTGGCCTTCTGTATGCGGGTACTGCACCATCAACACATGGGTGAAAGTCATGAGTGATGTCATCAATAGTGTCATTTATTATGTCATGAGTGATGTAATATACATGGTTATTAGCAGTGTATGACGTAGAGTTCACTAATCTACAACTGATACATTTCTATGGTTTTATGTCTTTTAAAATATTCTGTGAATTTCAGTTTTTTTTTCAACTAAATTAAAAGTTGAGCAGATGCCCACCCCCTTCAGGCAACCTGCTGTCAACCACAAAGTTGAGTGGGAGGTCGATCGAAGGGTTTCCCTCTGGCCTGGCCCTGCAGCAAACGCCCCCATGGGTGGCCAATCCCTTCCGCCGACGGCCTTTGGCGATGTGAAGCAGGGAATCCACCCAGACAGTCGCCCAATCCCCTCTGGCATTGAACAGAGGGTTGGGACACTGGTCAGGCCCTGCACCATCCCCCATTAATGTAAAAAGTGGGTTAATATTTGAAAGGGTCTGGGTTCTTCTCAAGAAATAAGTCTGCAATGTTCCGTCTACCAGGAACTAAGTACCCTTTTATACCACTCAATTCTCAGGGAAGCAAGGCAGAGCAGCTCAATACCTACTCAGAGGATTTGGTGTGGTCTAGCATCCCAGTCCACAGGTGTTCAATGAACAACACCCGCAAAATCATTGTCCACCCAGTGCTTTTACTTATAAAAAACAAAAAGCATTTTATTAAGCACACACTACTTAATACTATGCATTAAATTACAAATATGTACGAGTAGGCAGGTGAAAATACCTAAGGGGAACAAAAATACCGCTTATGACGACACAAGGTCCATTCAGGATATAGAACGAAAGAATTGAGCCTTTTTTACCTTATTCGCAACGAGAAGACTACATCTAGAATCATTTAGGTAAACATATGATGGTGGTAAGAGCTGATTCATGGACGTATTAATACGTCACTCGTCTATACACAAATATATAAGTATTTATAGTTGACTTTCGATTCATTTTGTAGATAGTATGCGATCTCTTATGAAACGACACATTTTGAACTACACAGGTGGTCGTGTGGAATTCATCTGTGGCGCCTAGAACCAGCTAGCCATTAATCATAGGCAGCGACTCGACCCTCTAGGTGAGCCAATTATACCACGTTTGACATCATATGATTATGTTGCAATTTAGGTGTATATCGGCATCGAAGATACCTTATATATGTCCTCTTTTATCTGTATCAGCTTAGTGTCAGGTCCTTTGCAACAGCTATCGATCGATTGCAAAGGAATTAGAAGTGGATACTAGCCACTGTAAGAGGAAGAAAAGAAAACATTTTTTTAGAAGTAAGTACTTTCCACTTTGTATTATACATTGGCCCATTATACTCTGTATTATCTACAATGGGGCTTACTATTACTCATCGACTATATGTCTGGGTATGCACCTCTAATATTTGGTATCTCTGAATATACTCCAATAATTTGGATGGCTATTTTAATGGTCCCTGATCTATCCTTGAAGATGATGAATAAACAACTGCTCAAATATAGTAGTATTACCTTTGTAACTTGAATAGCATATATTACTGTGCTGTGATTCGTAGGGAAGGTGTGCTGCGTAAATAGATTGCTGTGAATTTGTCAAATTTTATATGATGTCTTATTTTTAACTGTAAGAGATTTTTATTAGATATTAGTCTTTGTATGTTTATGTTTATTAATTATATTTTTCAGATATATTTGTGGCTCCTGAAGAAGGCGTTTTTCTGAAACGCCGAAACGCGCGTCGAAAGTATTGATTACCACTTTTTGTCTCTTGTTCCAATGTTATGTGACATTTTTTGATTTTTGTTTAAATTTATTTTGGGTGTCAATTTGATGAAAGTATTGATTGCAATTTCTGCCTCTCTTCTTTAACATTATGTGATAATATTTTATGAATTATGTATAAATTGGTTTTTATGTGTTAATTTGAAGTAATTTGTATACTATGTTTGTTTTTAACTTACAAATTTATTAAAATGAACAGAATTTTATACTGAAATATACCGACAGGTTTCTTCTTTTTAGCAGTCACCCTTCTCCTTGTTAGGATTATTTTTTGTTATATACACACTGTTTGTTTCCCTGTCCGAGGAATCATTAATTCCAATCAGGGGGGTCCTTGTTATTTACATTATATTTCCCAGAGCTTGTCTGTGCAGGGCCGTTCTCAATTATTGTTGTTGTTTTGATTATATTTTCACAATATTTGAGCAGTTGTGTCCAGGGGTAAATTTATATTCACTTATTTATCTCTCCTCTGTTTCCTTAAGTCATGGCCCAGTTAAAAACTTTTGGCTTTACTGATGATGAATTTGCCACCTTGGTTGGCATTACAGCCTCCTCTAGTAATACCTTTTCCAGTACTAGAGGTAATGACGAAGGTAAGAAACTCATAGAACTAAAAAAGAAACTCATTCGGATGGAAGCTCATGGTGAGTTCATGTTGTCCTATCTATGAACAGGTATTATTCCAAACGGGCTACGAGTACGTAATGTTCCTGGCCTTTTTGTACATCATAGACCTTTTCTAGAGAAATGGAGCCTAATAGCTAATAGATGCTCGCGCGATCTAATGATTTTGATTGTTGCAACATCTAAAGAACTATCTGTAGCCATTAAGGCGGAAATCGATGAATTAGAAGATAAACTTAAACAGCTAAATGGGGTAGATGAGGCATTAACCCCTTCGACGCTCATGACGAGCTCGGCTCGTCATGAGGTAGCCTCCTCGCACGCTCATGACGAGCCCAGCTCGTCATGTAAAGTGCGGTTTTAAAAAACTCAGCACAGGAGCGGAATTTCGCTAGCGCGCATGCGGTTAAAGAAAATAGAGGAATATAATAAAGAATTAGAATCCTTTACCAGCTACCTTAATAAACGGAAAACAGACAAACTTAATAGGGACAAAAGATTCTACACCGAAGAAACAGCATATCCCTATTTGGGTAGTGATTTCTACAAACAAAATCATTATATAGATGAATCTAGGAATGCCCAACAAAGAATTAATAACTTCACCGACACATCAGACCCTAAAGGTGAAGGCTCCAACAGTAATTATTATGAACCTGATGGAGGCTTTAATTCATATGCTAGCTCTCGCCCCCAGCAGCGCCCTTTTTTATCCAACAGAGGGCCTCGTCGAGGCCGTCCAAGAGTGAGGTTTCAGGGACAAGGGCAGACCAGGGGGAATTTTCAAACAAACCAACAGCAACATCAACCACAACATCACCAGCATCAGCAACAACATCAACAGCAAGAGCCCCAATTCATAAGGGAGACTCGGAACAGGCAATATTGGGGTCAGGGAATGTAATTCCCTTTTCTAATCTATCATCTGTAGAATTGGATAACTACAGTGAAGCTCTGTTATCTAAGGGTCTTTCATTTGTGCCACAAATGCACGTTAACATCTTTGAACTCTATAAAGACATCATTGCTTTCTTCAGAAAAATTAGGCTGAAAAAGTTTTTCCAGGCCCATGAAGACATAAACATTGACCCAATAAGACAAAGCGAACTGACACTACCTTCTACCTTTAGTCCAGGTTTAGACCAACTAGGTCCAGAAGGGGCTGCTTTCGAGTTGGTGGTCCTTCAGAAACTCGAGAGAACACTTCGGTTTATTCCTAAACCTTTGTACAACCTTACAAAGGAGGAATCATTGGCTCCGAAAGGACTCTCAGAGAACAACAGATTGACCATTAAGGGATGTGATAAGGGAGGAGGTATTGTCGTACTTGATTTTGATGATTATGAACCTAATATGATCAGAATGTTGGACGATAATTCCACCTACCTCAAGATTAACTTTAATCCATCAAAAAATATTAAGAAAAAGATTCAACATCTGACGAATGAGGCCCTAACAAATGGGGATATTAGTAATAAAGAACATGAATTTTTGAACACCAATAAGAATAAGGCAGCGTGTATTTATGGTCTCCCAAAGATACACAAAAAAACTAATAATCCCCCCTATAGACCCATTGTGTCTACTATTGGTACTCCAACAGAGCCCCTGTCCAAGTTTGTGGACCATTACTTGAGACCACATATACCAAAAATTAAATCGGACGTTAAAGACACTGGACATATGGTCAACATAGTTGAGAATTTGGAATTTGTGCCTAATAGAGATATATTGGTTACAATGGACATCGAGTTCTTATATAGCAATATTCCTTTGGATGAGGCTATTAAAGCAACGGACTGGTTCATTGATAAGCACAATATAATCTGCCCCAAGGAGTTTCTTATTGATTGCTTGTTTATTGTTCTAACCGAGAATATTTTTGAATTCGGAGAACTACTCTATCGTCAACTTAGGGGAGTGAGCATGGGCGCTTCGGTTGCCCCTTCAATAGCTAACATCTATATGTCCTCGTTTGAAGACAAATTCATTGACAACGAAGTAGCACCCTTCTTTGAATCCATCTCCCATTGGTCCAGATACATAGATGACATCTTTTTTATCTGGACCAATGGGAGGGACTCCCTTTTGGAGTTTTTAGAGTGGATCAATTTAACTGATGAGAATCTGAAGTTTACTGCCCAGTACAGTGTAGATCAAGTTGAATTCTTAGATCAATTAATACGAGAGAACAATAACAAATTACAAGTGGATTTGTTTGTAAAGCCCACGGCTCGTAATACATTGCTACACTTTAGCAGTTTTCACCCGAAGAGCCAACGTGAGAGTATTCCTTTTTCCCAATTTTTAAGAGTACGCAGAAATTGCACCAACCTAATAGATTATGATAGGCAAGCGGCAATTATGCTAAAAAAAATGTTAGATCGTGGATATCCGCATAGATTGGTGAGAAGTTCATATAAAAGAGCGCGTTTCTATGACCGCGATGCCGTACTGAGACCAAAGGAACTGTCCGTTAAAGATCAACTTGTCTGTGTGACTACTCACTCCACACTAAATGAACGTGTGAGACAAGTTATCAATGCAAACTGGCACATTCTTAATTGCAACCCCACATCAAAAAATGTGTTAATGAAACCCCTCTTTGCACATAAGAGGAATAGAAATTTGAAGGACAAGATTGTCCATTCCAGATTCAAAACAAACCAAACTAATGTAGGTTTTTGCCAGAGATCATTGACAAATAACTTTCCAGTACGCGGAACTGTCAAATGTTCATCATGCAAATCTTGCAATAACATTCTTGGTGGGGAAGAGTTTACCCACAATGGTTTTCGGGCCCGAGCGAACGATATGTGGAATTGTAAAAGAGCAAATGTAGTTTATTTTATTCTATGTGCCTGTGGCTTGGGCTATGTCGGTGAAACGTGCAGATCTATTCAAGGGCGCTTGACCCAGCATAGATCAGCTATCAGGACAGGCAAGCGGACAGCACCATTGGTGAAGCACTTTATTGAGAAGAATCACGGACCAGATGACTTCCAATGGCGCATTTTAGAGAAAATAAGGACACCCGACAACATAGGCGGCTGCGCCATTAGAAAGAAAAAGGAAGTCTATTGGATATTTGTCTTCAATACTTTTAAACAAGGACTGAACAGCGATATTCCATGGGAGAATGCGATACTGTAAACTCCTTATAATGTATATTACTTGCTGTAGCCAGCAGAAGACGAGAGTTTTGGATTAGGGTCCAGTTTAGGAAAGATTTTTATATCTAGTCAAGTTCCCATTATATTGGTCTGAACTGACTGTGTAGACAGCGACTTAGTGATAGAGAATATTTTACATATAAACAATTGTCATCTCTAGGAAAGGGCATGCCATTATTGACATGCTCTTGCTATTGATTGAGGAGGTTATATGTTACTTCAGAATAGAGAAAATCCTTTTAGATAATTTCGGTATATTTTTATTATACATAAAAGTTTATTTTTTAATGGAATCGATTTATCTGCTTACTTACTTCACTGCCCTTGTTTACAATATATAGGCACCTTTCTTTATATATCGAATAGTCAAGTTAAGTTGACTGTGGCTTTAAGGCACTCGGAGCACATCAATCACGTGATCCCCTGATGCCTGTATTTTAAGTCCATTCAAAATCTCGTCAGGTGATACCATTTCTAACGGCCGAGTAACGCTGGCAGCTATCCTCTGCGGCGCCGTTTTTCCCTTCATACACAACCTCTGACGGTAAGAATAACTGTGCAGCATTGACCGTTCGGTTCATGCTGCTTTAATAATAACGTACGTTGTGTTTTTAATTACAAACACTTTGTTTGTCTTTGTAAACCCAGAATTACACGGCGTGAAGGACCGGTTAACTAATGCCCGGACTCCTACGTTTGAATCACTTACGGACACGATTCGAATCTGTTCGGCCATCTGGTTTATTTTCCACATATTAAAGTTATGCATGTTACGCTTCTTTTTTTCTAAACAAGAATTGTTATGTTTTGTTTAGGAAGTTTATGATAATTTTAACAATATTGTGGGATTTATTAAGCTTCCCCTCTCTCCCCCCCCCCGTTTTTTCTTGGCCCTGCTTCAATTTCACATTAGAGGCCTGACGTGAGGTATTGGATAAAAGGGAATTTTTTAACTGAACCACGCAGATCGTCGAATCTCTGCTTTTACCTAGAGGTAAGCGTAGATATACAAGCTATGTTCTTACTTAATAGAGTGTTGACCATTACTAGTAAAAACTAGATGATGACGAGCAAATGACCTCACAGTCTATAGATTAAAATACTCAATGCATGTGGGTATTTATTTCTGTTTAGGGGAACAAAAATACCGCTTATGACGACACAAGGTCCATTCAGGATATAGAACGAAAGAATTGAGCCTTTTTTACCTTATTCGCAACAAGAAGACTACATCTAGAATCATTTAGGTAAACATATGATGGTGGTAAGGGCTGATTCATGGACGTATTAATACGTCACTCGTCTATACACAAATATATAAGTATTTATAGTTGAATTTCGATTCATTTTGTAGATACTATGCGATCTCTTACGAAACGACACATTTTGAACTACACAGGTGGTCGTGTGGAATTTATCTGTGGCGCCTAGAACCAGCTAACCATTAATCACAGGCAGCGACTCGACCCTCTAGGTGAGCCAATTATACCACGTTTGACATCATGTGATTAAGTTACAATTTAGGTGTATGTCGGCATCGAAGATACCTTATACATGTCCTCTTTTATCTGTATCAGCTTAGTGTCAGGTCCTGTGCAACAGCTATCGATCGATTGCGAAGGAATTAGAAGTGGATACTAGCCACTGTAAGAGGAAGAAAAGAAAACATTTTTTTAGAAGTAAGTACTTTCCACTTTGTATTATACATTGGCCCATTATACTCTGTATTATCTACAATGGGGCTTACTATTATTCATCGACTATATGTCTTGGGTATGCACCTCTAATATTTGGTATCTCTGAATATACTCCAATAATTTGCATGGCTATTTTAATGGTCCCTGATCTATCCTTGAAGATGATGAATAAACAACTGCTCAAATATAGTAGTATTAACTTTGTAACTTGAATAGCATATATTACTGTGCTGTGATTAGTAGGGAAGGTGTGCTGCGTAAATAGATTGCTGTGAATTTGTCAAATTTTATATGATGTCTTATTTTTAACTGTAAGAGATTTTTATTAGATATTAGTGTTTGTATGTTTATGTTTATTAATTATATTTTCCAGATATATTTGTGGCTCCTGAAGAAGGCGTTTTTCTGAAACGCCAAAACGCGCGTCGAAAGTATTGTTTGCCACTTTTTGTCTCTTGTTCCAATGTTATGTGACATTTTTTGATTTTTGTGTAAATTTATTTTGGGTGTCAATTTGATGAAAGTATTGATTGCAATTTCTGCCTCTCTTCTTTAACATTATGTGATAATATTTTATGAATTATGTATAAATTGTTTTTTATGTGTTAATTTGATGTAATTTGTATACTATGTTTGTTTTTAACTTACAAATCTATTAAAATGAACAGAATTTTATACTGAAATATTCCGACAGGTTTCTTTTTTTTAGCAGTCACCCTTCTCCTTGTTAGGATTATTTTTAGTTATATACACACTGTTTGTTTCCCTGTCTGAGGAATCATTAATTCCAATCAGGGGGTCCTTGTTATTTACATTATGTGAAAATACCTAAGGTGACACCCTCCTAATAGTGCACACGGGTACCAAACACTAAGACCATGTGTCCTGAACTCCCCAAGTCAGACTCAATTTTGAAAACGTTTAGCTAGCCTGCCTGCTTTTGGTCCACATTCAGCATGTCACAGAATTTGTGAAAGTGTCATTTCATCTAAACACTAATTTGTTATAACATCAGGTGACATAAGTCTGCCAAAAACTACTCATATCTGCATTTCAATGTTTAACGATACACAAGAAGGTAAACCTGTAGCCTGAGTTGACATATTTTCATTTTACTAATTCAGGCCTGTTCCATCTCGGATTTTGGAAAAACCCCACTAGATTTTGCAATGTCGGCTCAAATTCATAGTCAATATCCAATATAAATCCCCTTGAATTGACCGCTGAGTTGAAGAGGCCTTTGCACCACAATACCAAGGGAGGTCCTTACCGAGACTGCTGGAGCATCCACTCTTAGGTCAAGAGCCATCAAGTGATGAGAGGAGCTGAGCTCAGATGATCGTGTGTTTTTCTTCTTAAGAGGCCCTCTCTCCTGGCTGAAGCCTGATAAACACAGTTGATTCACTGTGAGCAGGTATGCAGTGTAGAGGGTCCCAAGGAATACGAGAGGCAGGTTAGCTATTCCATGCTCTCATAGTGTAGCACACTCTAATTGTGTTAGGGTGGTAAGCTGTTAGGAAACTTTTAAGATATCTGAACTGTTTATTTTACTCTCGCTGCTAGCTAGCTACATGCACAAGTGCTATTTCAATTATATTTTGTGTGGTATTAATAATGTACTAAGCAACAGTATAAAACTGTTGGACTAAACATGTTAAAATATATAGCATCTTTCTTAGGGCTATGCTTGAGTGTGCTATTCTAAGACTGAAATTGGGTTTGAATTACTACTGCGTCTCTAAACCCTTTCATAGGACTGTTAGTGTCTCAGAAAGCATAAGTACCACAGCTGCAGGAAAGCTCAGTTAGTTGTGTGGGGCTGCTGTTAACCTGGATTTACTTACTCGGATATGGTGCCCTGAAGTCCTTGCATTATGGGTTATGAATTTAGAGATAAGATAAGATAGTATTTGTAGTGCGCACTAAACCCGAAGGTGTCAAAGCGCTAAGCAGACACAGTAGGAAAGAGGAGTGCAGCAGCAGATTAAGAGGAGAATAACCAGGTTTTCAGGAGTTTTCTGAAAACAGAAAGGGAGCTAGCGTTGGTGACGGCAGGGGGGAGGGAATTCCAGAGCCTGACAGCAGCTGATGATAGAGGGTCGGTGCAGCTCAGGTGGGATTAGTGAAAGGGCCTTTCTGAGTGTTTTTAAAACATAAAAGCAAGTGCAGACTGTGCGCTTGACCTAGGCATCAAAAGACAGACCCTCATCAAAGATAACCCCCAGATTTTTAGCTGTTTTTACAGGGGCAGGAAGAGGTCTGCATTCTCTAGGCCACCAGGTCTTGGCCCAGATGGACTTCTGTGGCCCAACGGTTAGTACCTCAGTCTTGTCTGTATTCATCTTTAAGGAATTGCCCTTCATCCATCGATGATGTTTGACATGCAGGTGTTACATTTGTCTGCAACAAGTTGCCGGTTGTTGGTGACGGAGACAATGATTTGGGTGTCGTCCGAGTAGGAAAGCACCTAAAACCTAAAATCCATAGGATCTCACTAGTTCGGCCACAGGGGTCACACAAAGTTTAAAAAGGGTAGGGCTGAGTGAGGAGCCCTGAGGTACCCCACATGGGAGGGGAAAAGCTTTAGAATTTAAGCCTCCACAACTAACTGTTGACCTTCTGTCAGTAAGAAAAGACTGGAGGAGCTGTAGGGCTTTTCCTGTGATCCCCACTTCCTATAGGCATTGAATCATTCGCACTGGGGAGACAGTGTTGAATGCTGCTGATAAATCAAGCAGAATCAACACCATTGAACCCCCTTGATCTCTTTGCATCCGAATATGGTCAGAGGATGCAATGAGGGCAGATTCCGTACTGTGACCAGCCCGGAATCCATTCTGGGAGCAATCTAAGATTTCCTGTACATCCAAGTACTGCATCAGCTCAGTATTGATGGGTTTTTCCAGAAATTTATCATGAGCAGGAAGGAGGGATATAGGGTGGAAGTTCTTGATTTCCAGGGGTCGGCACTGGGCTTCTTGAGAAGCAGAAGGGCAATAGCTTCCTCTAAAATAGCTGGATAGCAGCCAGTGAGTATTCCATTGAATACGTTACACAGAAAGTTGGCTGCTAAATCGGGCGCCATTTTAAGAATGGTGGGCATGCAGGGATCAGAGGGCGCTCCGTATTTAAGGCAGAGTAAGAGATCTTTAATAAATTGACTTGAGATAGGGGAGAAGGAAGACAAAACATTCTTCCTGATGATCTGACAGCGTTCCACCATACTCAGTTTGGCCCTGACATCTGTGACTTCCTCACTGGCTGGTGCCTTGTCGACGGAAGGAGTAAACTCCTGATAAATCTGCAGAACTTTCTCTTGGAAGTAGGTAGCTATCTTATCACAGAAAGGTTGAGAGGGGGTCATAGGCAGTTGCTGGGGAGGTTCGGAGATTTCCTTCATTACTTTAAACGCATACTGGACGAATTATCAACTGACATAATATTTCCAGTGAGAAAACTGGATTTAGCTTGGAAGATAGCACCCTTATAGTTCTGTAGCAAAGATCACTGCTTGTTTTTCTCCTGGGGGCAAGGATTAATGAGCCACTTTTGCTCTTGTCTGTGGCATTCAAGCCTTAGAACCATACGTTCAACCGAGAACCATGGGGCGAAGGGTTTACTCCTTTTAATAATGCAGTTTTTAAGGGGGGCAACTATGTCTAGAGCCCTGTTGATCCAGTCCCAAAAGCCCTCTGCTTTATAAGGGGGCATATTGTGCCTCTTGACAGGGATCGAGGCTAAGGCAGCCTCCCAGCTGGTAGCAATGATCTTGTTCAGTTTCCTGCAGTAATTGTATCTAAAGGGAGTCCTCGCTCTTCGTACGGACTGCCAGGGAGAAAAAGTTAAATTCAACCAGATAGTGGCCCACCCAGCTAATGGGGTGGATTGTCTCAATTACCAGGTCACCATTATTACTAAAAATGGCATTGAGCGTGTGACCAGCTGTATGGGTTGGGGTGTGAACCTGCTGCACAAACCTCATGGAAGTCATAAGATCAGCAAGATGAGTTGTATCTTTATCTAGGGGTGTTTTCAAGATGAAAATTGAAATCTCCTAAGATCGTATAGGGGGCAGTGGTGGTGAACGGTTCAAAGGTTTGCACTATATCTCCACAAATTTAGCTTATGGGCCCGGTGGATGGTAGACCAAAATGCCAGAGAAACAGAAGTTCTTGGACAGTTTGATCCTAAAGGAGGCGCTTTCAGTGTAGAGCCTGGAGCAGGTATCACAGCATTAAGTGTGCATCTAAGAGAGTCCCTGGCCACCAAGGCTAGGCCACCTCCTCTCCTATCTGGGCTGTCCAGCCTAAATATGGTATAGCCCGGAGGGACGGCATCTACCAGATCTGGGCTTGAGCGGTCTCTGGCACATCTCAATAATGAATAGCCAGTCAAGAGTACTAGACTGGATGGTCAAGGCCACTTCAGTTTTTGCTTAATCATAGATCGAACAATCAGCAGTGCAAATAGTCCGATGTTACTAAAGTTATGCAATACCTTTCCTATTAAAAGTTTGACCAAACTACAACTATAAAGTAGCACAGAATACATAAATTAAAAGTAATACAAAAGTAAATAATGACACGGCTAAAAGTGCAGTGCCTACCTATGCAAACATATTTTGTATCAAATAAACCATATGAAACATAAAGCGCCAAAGCAAAATACCGTCACTCACAGTGAAGTCAGACAATGGCTGATGTAGGGACACCCATTGCCCCATGCTGCTTACCGTGGTGGGTGTAAACCAATGAACAGATTTTAAAAAAAACATATTTTATTAAGTTTTTGACGTACGCCTCTCATCATTACATTGCGCATTCCATATAATACACTTGTGTCATACAATATTCTTCCAGCCACAGATTTTTGTGTACCCGTATTTTCACGTTAATTCTATCGGTTTACAATGGTGACATTCCTGCGTCTGACTGTACACTTCATTCGCGTGTGAAACAGTATATGGAATATTAATACTTCTTAAATGTTAAACTATCCCCAACATTTCTCCCCACCCGGGTACTCCCCGGTCACAGTTTAGGGGCTATAATACATTTTGAACCATTTTTTATAGTCACACAATTCAGCACTGTGTGTATTTAAACATACAGCATCCACTTAGTACATAATGTGTCGACGCATGGGCACCACATAGTAAGTGCTACACAAACTATTTAGTCATCATAATCTATCTCAGTTAGCTTCATCTCCTCCAGCATAGAATCCCATTCTAGGGATATTGGTCTCTTTCGCAGACCCCTTATTTCCTCCCTGTGCAGTGCTGCACCCTCCGCACAGCTCCAGCACAGCATTTCCGCTCACCAGCTCGACACAGCAGGGGGTTTCCTCGATTTCCATTGCATAGTAATGGTTCTAATAGCTAGTAATAACGCTAGGTCTATGAACCGGTATTGTGTCTTGTGTTTGGAAAAATGCTTGTGAAGACCCAAAATGCACTCCTCCACAGTGTCTTGGACCTCGTGATGTGCTGCCGTCCCAACTATTTTTCTAATCTTGTCCCAGTAACCCCTTATTAACGGGCACGTCCACAACATATGCATCAAATCCGCTCATTCCGTCCTACATCTTGGGCATGAGTGCTGCGTTTGCGGGAACATTTTATCTGATCTGCCCGTGGTCAAACAAGCACGATGCAATACCATTGTTTGAATAAATTCGAATTTTCAATTTCTCAACACTTTTCTAGGATGCTCAATTACTGCCGTCCATTCTTTATCCATCCCATCTCTACCTATATCCCCCGCCCATATAACCCTTAGTGCATCTAGAGAGACCCTTGTGTGGGCGCTGATACCAGTGTATAACCATTGAATCAGATGTCTACCTCTGCCCATGTAGTATACCATCTTCACCATCTCGTTGCTGGGGGGTTCCCTCATCTGTGGTAGCCCCTGTATGTATAACTGCATGTACGTGATTTCAATATGATTTATTTGGAGAATATTGCGCTGTCGCAACAGCTAAGCCATCTCGAGAGTAGACCTACAAATGAGGAGGCGCAGGAGTGGGGTAATATGGTGAGAGTGTTGCTCTGGTTAAAAAACACCTATGATAAAACGAGGAAACCACATCTTCAATTCACTTCTGCCAATGTAAAAAAAAAGAAGAAAAAAAAAAACAATGTACAAATATTGTTCTTGATGTAAAAAGTACATCGATGTTAATGTGATTCAGCTGTCGTTTAACTAGCGGTGTGGCCCTGCAATTTAACAACTTGAATTTTGTAGTAAAGAACTTAGGGGCATATTTACAAACCCCTATCGCCATAGGAATGTCACTTTTTGCGACGTTCCTGTGGCAATAGGGTCTTCGCCTAATTTACAAGACGCTGTCTTGTAAGTAAGGCCCTTTTGCACTATGCTTAGCGTGAAAGGGGTGGGCAGTGGGCGTTCCACCGCAACACCCATTGATTTTGACACTGCCCCCTATTTACAAGGGCAGTGTAAATAGGAGGCAGCGCTAAAATTAAGACTAACTAGACAAAACGAGGAAAAATGCTTTATTTCTCATAGTTTTTGCTTTTTCCATGTGTGATGCCTTGTGCAGCACACATGGATAAAGCAAAACGCATAGGATTGTTTATGTTCAGGAAGGTGACCCTTTCTGCACATAAACAATCTTTTAAAAAAATGGCATTTTGTAACTTTTATATATGCTGCATTAAGCAGCACACATAGAAGTAACAAAACGGCATTTCAAGATTGTTTATATGCAGGAAGCGGGACTTTCCTGTACATAAACAATCCCCCCCCCGGCACGCAGACACCCTTGCACAATGATGCAAGGGTGCCTGCATTGGCGTCACACTAAGTGTAGCGCTGGAGGAAACGCAGGGCTGCCCCATATTCTTGTAAATATAGTGCAGCCTATTTTTCTGAAGTGGTGGGGCGTGCCGTTAAGCCAAGGAAGCTAACGACACACTCTGCCACTTCTGTTGTAAATATCCCATTTAGGGTTCTGTAAAGCATGGTGGTACCTTTTGGTATAAAGCACCCTTAAACTGCTTGCTAGATTTTAGTTTTGCACACAGAAATAGATAGTGTAAAATATATCAATCTTCTTTTGAAACCTAAGAGATTCCACAAGAAAAAACCTATAAACGTTCCTTCTCAGGAATGGCGCCCAGGATATGGAATGCCCTCCCTCCAGAAATCAGACTTATCTCATCCACAGCATCCTTCAAAAAAGAAGTAAAAGCTCTCCTCTTAGCCAAATTTCCATGTACTCTGACTACTGTATTCTGGTAACTCAACACTTCCTCCAGAGACTATTTATATTGTATTTTTATATGTAATCTGGTAACTCAATACTTTTCCGCTTGAGACTATTTATATTGCATTTTGTATGCATATTGACCTCTTTGCATTGTTACCTCCTTACATTGTTTTTCTTTATGTTGTAACCATTTAAATCTATTTTCTCAAACGTTTTTGCTTAATCATTAGTCATTTGCATGCTTATTCACACTTTGTCTGTAAAGCGCTCTGATATCCGTAAGGATCTTGTTCGCGCTCTATAAAACTTTCAAATAAATAAATATAGTCTAAGCTACAGAGCCCTATTAGTGTGTGGCAACTGAACATTACAACATATTTTGAAGAGATCAACTAGAACATTGTAATTTCCTTCCAAATACTAATAACCACAAACAAGGGAAAACGGAAAATAATCAAATATGAAATATGCTTGAAAAAGAAATCAAAACCAAATAACTGCTGTGGAAATTAAAAAGAATTTTCCGTGCACTATCCATTACGTTAAGGATATGGCAGTTATTATTCAGGTGCCCGAAGGGATAACTTAATAAGATTAATATAATATTCATAACGGTTCTTCATCCATTTAACTCCATCTCGGTTCACTTTGCTTGGAGGCACTGACGGGCATTACAGCCAATTTATGACTACATCCTAGCCACTAATCTCTATGATCTCTGAAGAGTTATGGCGGATACACACAATCTGAAAACCATTCAGAAATAGAAGGAAAGTACTCAACCTATGAGAAATAAGCAACGTTTGTTTTTTCTGTTATCAGGGGGCCTGATTACTTGCAAGATTCCATCTAAAACGCTTCCGGGTTAGGACAGAGGGGAAGTAATGGACTGTACCATCTGTGCGTCTCTACTGCCTCTGGCTCCGCCATTTCACTGGTCTGCGCGCTGCCGTAATCACGAGCCAATTATAGCCGATTAGTAAATGCATTCGGGAGAGAAGGGCAAGCGAAATTTATAGAGAAGCACCCCAGGGAGGCCGCACTAGATCTGGGAACAGTTTACCAATGACAGCCTGGCTGTTAAATAACCACATGCAATAAATCGAATGTGTCTTGTTCGTCGAGAATTAGAAGCTCGCTGCCATTAAAACCTCTCAAAACATAAACGGTTTATTGAGACACCCACCTGGTGTTCCTAGACGATAAAGGTAATTATTTTATATTTACCTCAATTTATATCTAGTCGTTAAAACAGATTTGGACGCCTAACCAGCTGGAGAGTGCCCACGGGTCCTATTGACACAAGGTCGCTTCCCTTTCAGCGTCTAAAAACAAAGCACTGGGCTCATGAAGGCTGATTACAATCAGGCCACACCTACAGTTTATACCAGGTGTTGGTTTACAGTCTCTATGAAATTAGTCAAAAATCTGATCTTGTCAGTCATTCTATGCATATCTTTCTTGACAATGATGCGCTGCCATCCATGCTATTGGCGAAGTGTAGTCTTGATCCCATATGAGATACCATAGGAATGCATCATAATCGTTCCTAGTCTGCATATTTTCTGTGTTATTAATGGTATAAGGAGAATGGAGTATTGCATATTTAAATTACACCATTTGAAGGATTTATGTATAGAACATGGTTAATAAAGGCCTGTATGACATTTTTATATTGCTCGAACAGGAGAAGTCAAGATGTGTCTCATTGTGAGGTTATGTGTATGTTTAAATTAAAGTTTAAGCTTAATACATTTGTACCTTTATACATGTAACAATAATTATTTCTATGCAGGTGCATTCAAAATGACATCTTCATAATTCTTTACAATGTATTCATGCATTGAGAAGCTGTATTAATTGTATGTGTAGAATTGTGCATGTATTTTGTAACCCTGTCTACTGTTAAAGTCGAATAGAGTTGGTGTCGAGGAACCAGTTCAAGCTCACTTCGAGACTTAACATGTCATTCGTATTATACCCTGAACGTAGAATGCATTTTTCTTGTATTGTGTTTCCACTGCACGTATGGACAAAGCCTCATTAGTTAGCATAGAAGGGTTTTGTTTTCATTAGACAGCACAGTATGAGAAGACGAAGTTGGCAATTAAAGGTGTGGTAACGAGCAAGGAGGCAAGTTCTTATGGATGAGGAGACGAAAGGCCAAGGGCAAAAAGTTGCAACTAGTGATGTGGGAAGGGCGGTGCAAGTATCCAGCTTGCTAGAGCCATAGAAATTTACTTGTGAGAATCACATGGGATCGTCCACCTTGAATATGTTGATTTTATGCTGTAACATAGTGAGGGACAGAGAGACATTGTAGTGCTTCAAGGGGAGCACATCTATGCGTCTGCTTCTGTGGCTTTATGCTACATAACCCACGCTTCGAGTGCCTTCTACTGAAGACTCCGACTGTTGACACCTTTCTGATTTACCTTTTTTTTTATTCTACAGAGTTATCTATAGTGCAAACTTGACCCAAAGGTTTTGGGTATCAGAGCGCTTTACATAGCACCAGTTGTGTTACATGAGGACACGCTCATTTTTGCTAGGCAAGGGGAGATTAATTGATTTGCTGAGAATCACAGGATGTTCAGCGTCATTGCAGAGACTCGAACACAGTTCCCCAAATTCAAAGTCAACCGCCCTAGCTGTTAGGCCATCTCCTCTCCTCTTTACCAAATGCTTTTATACTAGGGTTACCCCTTTAAGATATCATCATAATAGAGTTCGTAATCTGCTATGTATGATATATAGTAAATCTCTCTAGGAGATTTCGACTTATTTTGGTCTTTCTGTATTTCTATATGATCATGCTGAGATTGGTCTATATTGGGCTATATTGACTTGTTTCTAAATTTATAATTAAACCCTACTAAACTCAGCTTGAGATGTCGAGTAGAATAATGTGTGAACACAATTTAGTTACACTGTATTGAGATTTTAACTGGTGATAGTTTTCTCCTTTTGCCTATCATGCAGCTATAAAGGTCTTCGACCTGGAAAAATGTTAGTGTGGGCCAAAGCTCCATAACTATTTAAAAGGAGTTTTCTAGGGGTCCTATCTTTTCTGATTTCCTTTCCCTGTTGCAGGCAGCATTGTGCCCATTGCACAGAAGAGCTTTGAGCATGCAACATGCACATATTGTCCCCTAATACAGTAATGTATTTATAGTCCCTCTGCTGATAATTTCTGCTTCTGTAAAAACAAAAGACCTGATTCCCTGATGTTGCGATAGGTCCAGGAGAACAAAAGGGAAAGGGGGCTGTCATTGTTTGTTTCCTCCCCATCTAGATGCCAAGAAACAAAAGCAAATGCACCTGGTCCCAAAAAAAACATAGACAATTCACTTATTGGGAATTACCCATCATTTGGGAGTCCTTACTATCCATATTGTATCTCCCGATATGTGTAAGACCAATGGGATTCCCAAACAATTAACAATCGTAATGCCTGACAGTCCATGCACCGCAAACGCTCAAGAGTCTGAGCCACCCATTCCTGGCGCGGACTTAGGGAGGGTCGGAGCCCCGGGTGGTCCACCTCTTGTCTCTTCATGTCTATGGAGGCCTGTTCTGATGTCTGCACCTCCCCCCACTGCCCCTCCGTAGTGTGTCCCTATGGATGACCTATGTGTTTGCAGCAGACCCTCCGAATGTTAACTATTCTATTGGAGGATGACTCTACAAAGCATTTCTTGCTTGCTGCTTGCATGTGTCACATGAAGCTCCATGTGGCACGTCCTGACATCACAATCGAGCAGGGCTGCTGGTAATTGGAGTATGATGATAGGCACTCCAATGCATCGCAATTGCTTTTACCATGCCCTAAGTCTAGGTTTAACAAATGGAAATTCTTGGGTTTAGAATGTATAACCTCCAGATCATGGGTACTCATAAACATTTCCCCGGAGGCCGCAAAGTACTGTCTGTGGCATGTCCAAGGGCTGTACCGATGCCAACAATGGGAGAATCGGGATGATGAAAGGTGAGCGTAGGAGGGACGCGAAGCCGACGCGTGGTTTGGACAACAAACCAAGCCTTCACGTGACTTTCGTCTGCCACCGGTGCTCTATCCTCATAAATGAAAGTTAAAGCATTAACTTATAACATAAAACAGGAGGTGCTAGGGGGCGCAGAGCAGGATGGCTGCTTAAACGAGCAGCTCCGCCGGGCAGATACAAAACCGGCGCTTTAGGTTGCTAAAATATCGTCCCGCCATGCCCAAAGCTGCTAGCTGTGGATGGGAACCCTTGCTGCACTACTAGGCAGGGTTAAACAACTGCCACGGGCTTTCCTCAAATTCTAATCGACTCCGGACGGTGATCGGAGGCCCCCCGGCAACATGGCGGCCGGCTGCTCGCATACAGACTGAGGCTCAGTTGTCCGGAACAAGCCGCGTGAGGACAAGAGCGCTATGGATGATAGCAACCGGCAGATCGGCAGATGCGGTGAGCCATCCTGACACTGGGGCTAGCGATAACGGCGGAGGTGAGGAAACCGGGCTGGTGACTCCCCGAGGCAGGGTTCGGCAGCGTAAAATGGCGGCGCCCACAGCCTTAAGATCGCGCTATTGCCGGATGAACGCTACCAGTGGAAACACACTCAGGGCTAACTCTCTACTCACTCACCGCTGCACCTCTGCGGGGGATGGACATGAGATCGCTTTGCGAACGGCTCCTGCGCTCCCGATTGGTGTGGGCTGTATAGTGACTACAAGATGGCGGCGCCCACGTATCGCGAACAGGCTCTGCAACTCACATCTAATATACCTGCATAAACGCTGCATATCGTGGTCAACTGGCGTGCTAGGACCCCACTGCTGAGCATCACGTTATTCGGCAACGGCCCCGGCAGGCTCCCAATACCAGTTTATTGATCATTCGAATTTCGCGCCAAAATCCTTCTCTCCAGCCTCAGTCGGGAGGCACCGGTGGGTGGACGGGGAACGACTGGCCTCCAACTCCTGCGCCATACCACATCTGAAGCAACAACATTGTGTCATACCCGACCACTCCAATGCTCGCAAATATGGGTAAACCGGACAGACAGCAATCCAAGATAAACTTTGAAGCGCGCAAAACCCCAAAAGGCCAGCTCGAACCTCTGGACGAAGACACGGCTACGGGGTACTCAGAGGAATGTAATATGGTGGACATCCTCAAAGTCATCAAAACCAATCTTCAAGATATCAATGGAAAGCTGGATGGCCTGACGGGGCGTATGGATAGAATGTCTGCCAAGATGGAGACACATGGGGAAAGATTGGACGAGGCTGAGAAGCGTATCTCCACGGTGGAGGATGACACCCGCGCCACCACCACCAGATGCACGGGCATGGAAAAAGTACTGGAAGTCATTAAGGCAAAGGCTGAGGAGTTGGAAGCGCGTTCGCGCAGGAATAATGTACGCATTGCTGGCCTGCCGGAGACCACCAACACGGGGCGCATGGAGACCTATGTCGAACAATTATGCAAGGACATATTCGGTGAGGATGCCATGTCAGCTATTTTTATTACTGAACGTGCACACAGATCTCTGGCACCAAAGCCTCCAGTGGGCGCACCTCCTCGACCCATAGTTGCACGTGTCTTGAATTACAGGGACCGGGACACCATCCTACGCCTCGCGAGGAACAAAGGCGACATCACCTACCAAGGTAATAAATTAGACTTCTATCCAGATTACACGTTCGCAGTTCAATAGGCAAGAAGGGAATTCCCTGTTGCCAAGGCCAAGCTTCGAGACTTGCAGATACCCTATGCCATGCTCTATCCAGCGCGCCTAAGAGTCACATGGGACGAGAAACCGGTCTTTCTAACGACACCTAAAGCAGCCATGGATTTCATCCAAAGAGTCACGTCCAAGGGTAGAAAGACAAACAGCAAGGAGAGACAACAGGACTCTGAATGACGATAAGGTGCCGACCTACTAATTGAACTATGTAGTGAGCGACGTCCCAGATACAGAACTCCCATCTCACAAAATTCACAGTGGTAGCCCTGCAGGATCATGTACACTCGGCGGTTGCTGGCACATAAACTATCCCTGCATGGGTGGTTCCTATCTGGTGCATCACTGCATTATCAAGCTATCCTGTTCAGATCGCACCTCCCTCTTCATTTACATTGCGTTCTGCATATAGCTATGATGTGAGGGTGAACATGGAGTCATTCTGGTGCGTGTATGGCATGGAGGGCAACCGCGGCTATCACAAGGTATCTCCATACCAACATGGTCGCATGTTTTGCTTTGAGAGGTGCGGCGAGGATTGTGCGCTCGCACACTGCTAGATCATCTATTGACATTTCAACCTACAAGTGGCATTTTTGTAATTGATCTGCCCCCGCCATTTTAGTAGGGTGGTAAATGTGTTTCCCCGGCGGACCTCCACATGGGAGTTCCCCACAAAGTTATGGTTATTGAAGGAGATTTTTGGGGCATCTGGCTTCGGCATGGTTGGGTTGCTGAAGTGGGTGGGAACGGGGCAAGTTGGGGTTTTGTTCAACAATCACTGCCAGTATATTTAAGATGCATTGCTAATTCCCAATTTGAGTATCGAGTACAGAATATGTATACATGCAGGTTTAATGTGACGAGTACTGTGTCAATTGACCCTTTGGTAAAGCGATTACAGCTATATTACCTACCATCCCACAGATATGGCTGGCACTAGAAATTTGAACCTACTGTCTTGGAATGTACGTGGTATAACTAATCCAAAGAAAAACTGACAGTTTTTTGCGGGGTTTGACAGACATCACATAGACATCGCTCTGTTACAAGAAACTCATATAGCCCCAACTATATGCAATAAAATCGGGGCGAAATGAGCCGAATCCTGCTACTCCTCCACATACTCCTCTTACTCCAGGGGGGTGATGACTTTAGTCCGACGAGGTACTAACTACAAGATTAATAGATCCATCCTAGATCCTAATGGCAGATATGTGATCGTCTCTGGTATGCTGAGAGGCCAACGCCTGACGATAGTGAATGTATATGGCCCTAATACAGATGCCCCTGACTTTTTCCAAGAGATTTGGACTCATATGCTAGACTTTGCTGAGACGAACATTATATGGGGGGGAGATTTTAACGTGGCATTAAGCGACTCACTAGATCGTTCTGGACCCTCCATTGAACCACACAAACGTGCTAGAGGGAAAATATGGGACATTATGGATAACGTTCCCCTCAAGGATATCTGGAGAGTTAGGAATCCAGTAGAAACTATTGCCACTCATGTCAATATGTAACACGGTAGCTGGTCCAGAATAGATTACTGGTTGGGGTCTGATAGCGTACTCTTATGGACGAAAACACTAGCGACACTGCTGAGGACTATATCTGATCACAACCCAATCACATTGCAATTACAGATACCACATTACATGCCACCACCATTTAGCTGGAGATTTAATGCTAAATCACTCTTAGACCCACTATATGCAGATACCATTGCCACCGCAATCAAGGAATACTTCCAGTTGAATGTAACCTCAGTAGATGACCCGGGTATACTATGGGAGGCATTTAAAGTGACTCTGCGTGGGGTTTGTATCAGCACCACAGTTGGAATACTGAAAGATATAAGAACCCAGATCACGAAATGCGAAGCTAAAATTAGAACACTTGAGAAGGAATATGAAAGGACAAAAAATACTACGATCATGGGTGACCTTAGACAGATACATACTGAATTTCAGACATATGCCACTGATGAACTGAAATATATCACTAAGCGACCTCTAGCTAGGCAGTTTGGGGAAAGTGGTAGACCGGGCAGGGTACTTGCATCGAAAATCTGCGAGGGCAGGAAACTGCAAGCTATCACGCAAGTATGTGATGCTGGGGGCACACTATTGACACGACCGGAGGACATACTCCGTTGTTTTGTAGACAATTATAGCTCACTGTATGAATCCAAACACACACCACCCCCCGAAGAAACATTTGAATATTTGCGCGATGTTGCCATTGCTTGGCTCTCAGATCAACAACGTGAATATTTGGCGATGCCCATAACTGTGGAAGAAGTAACAGATGTCATTAAGACGCTTCCCAATGGTAAAGCGCCAGGCCCAGATGGGTATACATGTGAATTTTACAAGGCATACGTGGATATGTTAGCACCTCACCTGGTAGCCATGTATGGTAACGCCTTCGATCAGGGCACTTTACCCCCATCTCTATGTGAGGCCATGCTGATAACGATCTTAAAGCCTAATAAAGACCCAGATATCTGTGAATCCTATCGACCCCTATCTTTACTGAATGTCGACTCAAAAATACTAGCAAAACTACTAGCGGTCAGATTACAACCTCTAATGACTAATCTCATCCTGCCGGACCAAGCAGGGTTTATACCCACAAGGGCAACATCCCACAACACCCGGATGCTGTTCGCTGTCTCCCATTACTTAACGCCTAACACTAAGGCGGTGGCAGTCATGCTTGATGCCGCCAAGGCATTTGACTCGATTGAATGGTCCTATTTGCTCACAATGCTCAGACGTATGGGTTTCCCCTCTAGATTCGTATCATGGGTCGCCCTCCTCTACACCAATCCGGTGGCCAGGGTACGTGTCAATGGCTACATTTCTGACTCCTTCCACATCGAACGTGGCACTAGGCAAGGGTGCCCTTTATCACCCCTATTATTTGCCCTTGCGCTGGAACCACTCGCATGTATCATTCGGCAGACGCACAATCACTCAGCGCTGCATTTCCCTGGCAGGCCTTTGCATATATCCATGTATGCCAATGATATGCTTTTATATATCAGAGACCCCGCTCAGAACATGAATCCATTACTCCGCGAATACATTAAATTTGGCAGACACTCAGGTTTACAGATTAATTGGGATAAATCTTCCATAATCCCACTCACCAACACCACAACGCGCCACGATACAGACTTCCCGCTAGATTGGCACACCGACCCCATCAGATATCTGGGAGTGTGGTACAGCAGAGACCCCGAGGAGGTTATCCGAACCAGTTATGGTAAGGTATTAGATAAGATAGCGGTGAAAATTGATAGGTGGATACAACTGCCGCTGTCATTGGCAGATCGCATTGCCATAGTCAAAATGAATATCCTGCCTAAACTTTTGTATCTCTTTAACAATATACCGATTCCACCTCCAAAAGCAGTGTTCAACAACATACCCACGTTGGTTCTCAAACTCATATGGGCAGGTAAACAAGGGCGCATAGACCTACGCACACTGACGTTACCATATGAAAAAGGCGGCTTTTGTGTCCCAGACTTCTACTTGTACTATCTTTGTGCACAGGCACAGTATGCAACATACTGGTACCACACGGTCCCTTATTTGACGCATACAGCGGTCGAGGGGGTGGGACGCCTCTCCGATACCACTGACAGCTATAATTACACATAAACGGCCGCCACTACATGCGGCGGATATTAACACGGTTGACACAACCACTGCCGCCTGGAGATCACTGGCCAGATTGACACACAAATCGCCACTTCATGCACCGGCATTGCGTCTGCACCATCACCCTCAGCTCTCAGTCACTGCTGAACAAGTAGGTATGGACCTCCTGAGGCAGGCAGGTATAGACACATTTGGAGATCTTTATTGTGATGGCACCTTCAGACACATAGATGATTTGTCCTACATCAGCAATAAATCCACACTGTTCCGTTTCACCTACTATAGATTGCAAAGAGCCATTCGTGATCTCTACCCAAACTACCCAACGGAACGCCCCTGCTGGAAACACTACAGTGCATCATTACATCCCCCAACACGTCACATTTAGTTTCGCTTCTGTATAAAAAAGCCCAGAGCGAGATTCCGTTCACCTCCATTAAAGCGTGGACACGCTGGAATGAGGCATTACTAGACCCACTATCTGAGAAAGAATGGTACACGACCTGCGCACTAATTAGATTGCTCACTCCCAACGGGAATTTGCGCATCCTTCATTTAAAGTATCTACATCAAACATACCATACCCCATCGCGCCTTCATAGATGTAAGCGCTGTGGGGAACAGGAAGCAGACTTTATACATCTGGCATGGTTATGTCCGAAAATACGAGAATACTGGGGGAAAGTTACTACGATACTTCAGAAAATGGTAGGGGTGGAAGTCCACTGCTCTATAAAGGTGTGTATGCTGGGTCTTCTCCCCACGATCAAAGCGGGGAAGCGTAAGTTTTGTGTTATTTCTCTGCTTCTGGCCAAAAGGCAAGTATCGCTGTGCTGGGGAGGCACAAAGGTGCCAAGCCCGAGGCAATGGCTACAGGACTTGGCTTACTGCAGAACTCAGCTGCTGACATACGAGGAGGAACTCCCGGCTAGATCTCGGCCAAAGGACTACTGGATTTATTTCACAAATTATTTGCAAGACAATGATATCACTGACACACTGTGATTTCGAATATGCCAAGCATTGCAATGTAAGGGTTGAATACTTGACGGAGGTACCATATTCTACTGCCTATATTTGAACTGTACTGCGCATAACAACTTTCTCTTTGTGCTTTTGTATCATACAAGTTGGGATGAAGAATGCAAAAATGTACTGGTATTTGGTGTATGTCCATTTTTCAAATGGCTGTACTTTATTTGTTTCTGAAACTTAATAAAACATGAGAGGGAAAGAGATACTCACCTGGTGGCTAATTGCAAAACTTGGAACCAGAAAACCTGGTATTAGTCTTGGGTTCCCCATTTGATGAAATGTTGTGATCCTAGGCAATTTGTTAATTTCACTTTGCCTTTTATTTCTCTATTAACATATATGGGAGCCCCTTTAAATACACGAGTTCAGGAATAGGATATGTATGGTGCAAAACCTGCTTGTGTTTTATTCAATAAACTATTATGGTGTTCCAATTATATAACAACCAAGGCTACACAAAGGGTGCACCTGACAAAAGATTTCCTCTTGGTTCACTATTAGCATTCTTTTCAGAATAGGGGGCGGCAGGTGAAGAACCGGGTTTTTCAGAACCCAGCGGCGTCATGGACACGCCCGAAGTCTTCGAGTTCCCCTGTCCTGGCATACAGAGACACGGAATACTTCTAAGTGGCGTCAGAGATCAAATTTATTAGCTGCAGCTAGTAACAGTAAACCAAGCAATACAACACGGTGTACAACTCAGGAGACTGCTCAACTTTCGTAGAGCAAGACATCACTTTTTATCTAGAATTTACTTCATTACAAATGCACACCCACTGCGGCAAATTCTGACGAATGAAATACATTTTTACACACATTATTACATTCCAAAAAGCTCACTTTACATTGTACCAACCCACAAGCGCGATACCGCCGGTGTGTGAGTAGTGTGCGACCCCACCCCCTTTTTGTAACTTTAAGCTCCCTTGAGCCGCCGGCTGACGAGCCTGGGATCCCGCACCTACGCGCCTGAGTGGTACTATACCTGGCAGATATTTGGCAGCCATCGGCAACCCCAGTACACGGC
The DNA here is from genome assembly GCF_964261635.1 of Lissotriton helveticus. Lineage (NCBI taxonomy): Eukaryota > Metazoa > Chordata > Amphibia > Caudata > Salamandridae > Lissotriton > Lissotriton helveticus. The sequence goes on from NC_136061.1 coordinate 311,266,141, forward strand.
CTATCCCTGCTGATGAGGGGTAATACCCCGAAACACGTGTCCAGGGATGGCGAAGACAGCGAAGACAGCAGAAGATCGAAAGATGATGCATCGCGGAACACATAACTACATTAACCAGAGTCCTTAGGGGCGATACCGCCGGTGTGTGAGTAGTGTGCGACCCCACCCCCTTTTTGTAACTTTAAGCTCCCTTGAGCCGCCGGCTGACGAGCCTGGGATCCCGCACCTACGCGCCTGAGTGGTACTATACCTGGCAGATATTTGGCAGCCATCGGCAACCCCAGTACACGGCCTATCCCTGCTGATGAGGGGTAATACCCCGAAACACGTGTCCAGGGATGGCGAAGACAGCGAAGACAGCAGAAGATCGAAAGATGATGCATCGCGGAACACATAACTACATTAACCAGAGTCCTTAGGGGCGATACCGCCGGTGTGTGAGTAGTGTGCGACCCCACCCCCTTTTTGTAAGTTAATTATTAGGACTGTCCCAAATTCGATTACCACAAGCCGGACAAACCCATAATTGAAAGCACTACCCATGTAATGAAAAGTCGTAAGGAAAGAAACAATTCAGATGTTGGGTAGGATAAGATATATGCAAGAAACTAAAAGTTAACGATATCCTGAACATTGATTGGCAATTTCAGACAACGATCAGTTAGAGAAATTGGCTTTGTGAAAGGGTCAGGTTCAGGTGACGGGGTCAGCATCTTGCAGTTCACTCGCAAGTCGAAAGGGCCTTGTTAATGCATACATGAACAACAAGGCCCATGCAACTTTGTTCGTTCGTTTACCTCCACGGTCTACGTGAGGGCAACACAAAATGGCGTCACGAACAACGCAAACAAAATGGAGTGCGGTCCCGCGAACCACGGAACCTCAGACCCTCCTTTTGCCATTACGTAGGCAATAACCTAAACTCATGTCAATCTGAATCCAGGTCTGTATCTATTCTCATCAGGTCATCAAGGTGTTGCTTATTATCCTTCACTTCTCTCGAGATGGGTCTTCTCACACAGATCGTAGCACAAAGACTACAAATGGCGGGACCACACTGGATGCACAGACAACACGAGAAAAGGATAGCTAAAGCCTTACCAAGAAACATCAGAATCTTCCATCCCCATTTGGACAACAGTCCCCAAATCCATCCCATCAATGACCAGTTCCTTTCGTCTACATGTATAGACTCAGCGGACTTATGCAATTTCAAGATGGCTTGGTACACTGTCGGGGCGTTATCTGGTATGAAAACACAGCAACTAGACCCGATCAATTTACATACCGCACCTCTATCTGCAAGTATAATATCTAAAACAATACGGTTCTGTAATGTCATAAGGCGATCCGCTTGAAGCTCAGCTGTAATATTACTAAGGGCACCTGCAGTCTCATTTATAGTGGCCTCGACCACTCTCGTAAGCTGACGAATATTCCTACTATTGGCAATAGGGCACGAAACCCTTAAAGAAGTCTCCAACTTCTTGTGCGACAGTATCTTTCGCATCGATAACACCTCTACCATATCTTGTGTTATGATAATTGAAAGCAGCTGTGTACGTAGGGGGAAGCAAAAATGTCACATAACATGTGCCTGAAAAATCAGGAGGCAACCATGTATATGCTCTGTCGTGACAAACAAAATATGTGCCTTTAGCTGGCACGAACGGTGGAGATTTCTGGGATGTATAGACATATGTGTGAACACACACACTCTTACCAAGCTGAGCTCTCGTATTCTGACCATTACCTTGCAGACAAAAATAACCTCGGCGGGGTACAATCCAAATAGGAGGAGACCTTTTCTGTCTCTCCTTTTCTGTAAAACTAATACTATATCTCATCTTGTTCCAACCAACATATGCTCGTACCTCATCTTTAGGGATAGCATTATACGCATCAATATCTCTGTTCATATCTACTATTCCTTGTATCAAGGCATTATTACTCGCATTATCTTTGACCGAACGTACAGGAGATGCTTCATTCGCATAGATAAACATTGCTTGGAGTGCCCACACTGACCCATTAGGCGAAAAAGGCAAAACCAAATATGGCATTCCCTTATCTGTTGTATGCGGCATAAGACCACATACCCAACAATTCGTGGTATTTACGACTAACTGATGCTGATTCAACATCTGTATAAACGAATTGTTCACAAATTCTGATCTTCGTGTCTGTTCATGTTCAGGCAACGTATGAAACTCATGTGGGGAAACAGTAGAGAAAGAAAAAGTAGGTTGGGACGTAGATGCAAGCGTCTGTTGTGTAACATAGACAATCCAACCCACACAAGCCAACATAATATTCAAAAGCATTAGAAAACATAATATTAAAAAACATTTGCTACGAATCAATATACATATTTTTACTTGAGGATCAGTTCTCTTAACACCCTTATCAGACTCAAAAAACTCCATCCTCTAACGTGCTGCTCTCGGCTATTACCTTCTTCACTTAAGTGTGCGTCAGGATCGTACTAACGACCATGAACCACAGACCTTTCGTCAATACGCGACTCACCCCTTAAGGCTGTACCGCGACCCTGCAGCGGAGTCCGGATGGTGACTCGAAAAAGGGAAAAAAGTTTTTAAAAGTCTCTTGATCTGACAAGGTGTAATTCACTACATAAAAAATTCAGATTTTATTTGTCAATTTGTTTATCCTTTCTAGGTCTTAGATTGTAGCGCTCTTTGACAGGCACAGGTTGCTCTTGAAAAAGTGTTTCTGGATCCGTCGTGTCAAGTCTCAGATGAGGCGGCACAGCAGCTTGAAGAATTTCATCATCCGTACGTTCTGACTGAGTCCATACCAAATGCGCATCACTAAAAAGTACAAATCTAGGAATTCTTTCACATTCAGAATCAGGTATGCCTGCCCTCACCCACTTGTCATATGGTAAGGGCAACGGAACTTTCTTACAATGGGTGGCATGCACCCAATTCTTTTTACCAGCTACTCTAACAGCAGTTCTAGTGGCTAATAGGACCAAATGCGGTCCAGTCCATCTCGGCTCCAAGTTTTTCGTTCGTTGAAAATTCTTCGTCAAAATGAAATCACCAGGTTGAATCGTGTGGCCTGGATCTGCAGTAGCTGTCGGTAAACTGTCATAGACCTGTTGGTGGAGAACACGCAATTTAGCAGTCAAGTCATGTAAGTAATCCACCAACATAGGGTACTCGATGTCGCTGTATTTCTTGGGCCTTGGGACACCCCAAACATTGGCCGGGCGACCAAACACAATTTCATATGGGCTAAGTCCCATACGAGAATGTACTGTCGTCCTTGTTGACAAAAGAGCCAATGGCAAAGCATCTGGCCATGTAAGACCAGTGCTCGCTTGTATCTTAGCTAGCTTCAGCTTCAACGTGCCATTATAGCACTCAACAAGTCCAGCTGACTGGGGGCGATTCGCAGCATGGAATTTCTGATTGATACCCAAACCCGCACACACTTTCTTCATGATTTGACCCACAAATTCACTCCAAATCTAGTGAAGTACTCTTTGAGCAAAACCTTGGCTGTAGACAAGGCAGTATTATCCTTTAGGGGGTAGGCCTCTATCCATCTGGAAAAGGCGCAAACAACCACAAGGACATACTTCAAATTGTTGCATCTCTCCATGTGAATGTAATCTAACTGTATCACCTCAAACGGATACGTCGGAGGAGCAAAAAGACCAGCTGGCGTTGGAGTTCCCTTTCCAGGATTATACTTCAGACAAATCATACAATGCTTCACCACATTCTCAGCACATTTAGGAATTCCAGCATTCTGCCATACTGGAGCCAACAACTTGCATATTCCCTTCGAACTAATGTGAGCCATTCCATGAGCCATAGTAACCACTGGGAGCACATACGCATCAGGCAACAACCATCGCTGGTGTTCCGACAACTCAACCCAATAACCTGTTGAATCCAACATACCCGTACTTTCTCTCCACACACTCACTTCTTTCTCAGTAGCTTCAGCCTGAATCATCTTCACACTTTCTATTGTGTCTTCACACATTCCACCTGCCATGACCCAATTAGCAGGGCCTGCAACATACATTCGGCTCATTATGTTTTTCGCTGTTTCTTTCGCAACTTAATCTGCAAACGCATTTCCTCGACCCACATCATCCACAACTTTCTTATGCGCACTACACTTCACAATTGCAATCTGCTTTGGGAGAGTAAGTGATTCAAGAAGTTCATTCACAAGAAGTTCATTCACTAACTGCCCATGCTGAATTTTCGTACCATGGGAAGTAAGAAATCCTCTCTCTCTCCACAAACATCCGAAACTATGAGCAACACCAAACGCATACTGGCTATCAGTATAAACATTCACTCGCTTTCCTTCTGACAACACACAGGCTCGTCACAATGCTATTAGCTCTGCTGCTTGAGCAGAATTCTGTGCTATACGTGCTGTTTCAACAACTGTACGTAAAGTTGTGACGGCATATGCCGCAGTCGTTTCACCATTCAAAAGCTTGAAACACGAACCATCTACCCATAGGGTACCATCAACATTCATAAGAGGAGTATCTTTGAAATCAACTCTAGCCTTCGTTTCCTCCTCTGTCCGGAGAAAGCAATCATGCTGTTCCTGAACATCTGTCTCTACAGAAATCGGCAACAACGTAGCGGGATTCAACACATTGCATCTTTTGATGTGAACATGGCTAGCCAAAAAGAGTCAGCTCATAACCTGACAGACGTGCACTAGTAAGGTGCTGTGTCTTAGTCCTATTCAATAAGGTATCCACTGCATGGGGGACCATCACAATCAACGTATTATCCAATACCAAACCAGCAGACTGTCGCATAGAAACAGCCGCTGCCGCTGTAGCTCTCAAACAACTCGGCAACGCTCTAGCTACCGGATCTAATGTCGCTGAAAAATACGCACATGGACGCTGCTTATCTCCAAATTGTTGTTTCAACACTGACAATGCACAACCTTCTCTCTCGTGAACATACAACGTGAAAGGCTTACTGTAGTCCGGAGTACCCAGCACCGGGGCAGAACACAATGCATCACGTAATTCAGAAAAACTTTTCTGACATTCGTCAGACCAAGGGAGATGATACGGAGTATCTTTAAGAGTCAATGCCAACAGAGGTTTTGCTAGCAGGGAAAAATTTCGAATCCACTGTCTACAATACGTCTTCATCATCAGCAGCAATCAGCAGATCATCAACATACTGAATAAGAGTAGCACCAGAAGGCAACCAAAACCATCAAGCTGAGTTTTTAACGCCTGACTATAAATTGAGGGACTTTCACAATAACCTTGAGGTGCGCCCTTAAACCGGAAGCTTCGGCCTCCTAAAGAGAAGCCGAAAATATCTCTACTTTCCTCAGCAATCGGAATACTGAAGAAAGCATTCTTCAAGTCAATAACAGGAAACCAAGCAGCTGAAGCAGGAATCAGAGTCAACAAAGCAGTGATATCAGGGACAACAGGAAACTGTGGCACAACAATTTTGTTGACCTCTCGAAGGTCGATCACAAACCGGTACACAGGTGACTGAGAAGCAACAGTACGCTTAAGGACAGGCAAAACAGGACTGTTACACACATTACCTCTCGTTTCTTCAACTACACCCTTCTCAACCAAATCATAGATAATCGCTAAAAGAGCTCTCTCACCATCCCTAGATATCTTATATTGCGGAATACGAGGTAGCCTAGCATTCAACTTGAGTGTAACAGCATACGGTGGGATCTGCAAAAGACCAACATCATTTGGACCTGTAGCCCAAAGCGTATCAGGAAGCGAACGCAATTCCAGTGGAAGGCAACCTTTAGACAAATACATTGGAGAAATCACTTTCTTACCCACGGTAAGATGTACTCCCGAAGGAGAGCAATGCAATGTCGCATACAATCTTTTCAGCAAGTCCAAACCCAACAGATTCTCACCACAACCCATCGTTAGAATAAGTGGAGCTTCCAATTCACAAGGACCAATAGAAAGAGGCAAAGGACTAGAAACCAGATTACGAACTGGGGCGCCTGAAAATCCTACTGAAACATTGGTCAAGCCAGACAAAGGTGCGCCAGGAAGTTTAGAGTGCATAATAGAACTCTTCGTCGCACCAGTATCCAAAAGAAAAGGTTCTACCACACCTGATGTAATCACTTCAACATATGTCCACTCTGGTCTACTGGAACTGACACTACTCCCTTACTTTGTCCATGGCTGTCCTAGCTATCATTATAGCCAGCACTCTCACCTTCGACACAGTAATCCTCAACATAGTACTGGGCAGACTGACCAGTCGGAACATTCTGTCTGTCAAAATAATTCGTAGAATTCTGAGGGGAAAAGGAACGCTCATTCTGGGGAAACACACCACATCCTCTACCCCTAGGAGCTTGCTGGAAACTACCACGACCTCTTTGACCAGATACACCATTCGCACGTTGTAACAAAGCCGGACAACTATTCTTGAAATGACCTTCCTCTTTGCAGTAAGCACACTGATTAGGTCCAGGAAAAAATCGCGGAGCGTAAGACTCAGGCTTTTGTAACAATCTCTGTGGAGGTTGCTGAAACTGAGGCTGATTCGGACGAGGCGGATAAGCTTGCTGCAAAAGAACTTTCGTCTTTAGTTTTCTTCTCTGCTTTATCCTTCTCATCTTTATCCCTATTCTCGTAATATTGTGCAGTAGCTAATATCTGGGCCGACGAAGAAACAGCCCATGAACTCTCAGAGTCCTTTAACTTATTAGAAAGTTCGGGAAGCAAATTAAAGACAAATTTGTCAACAAACAACTTTGACCACCTTCCGTACTCATATCCTGACCACTATGATCGATGAACGTCTCCTCAACCCTAGTAAAGAAATCAGACACACTCTCGTCTTTCTTCTGTTTGCATGCTGCTAACTTATCCCAATTCACTCGTAAAGGAGGCATCATAGTTTTCATCAAATTAATAATCCTACCAGGTAATTCTGCAACTAAAGGTTCAGGTTTGTCACCTCCTACCTGTCGACCATCTGAAGTAATATTAGCCCACGTATCTCCTAACTCTGGCGCATGATCCTCATGACGGATCTTCGCCCACAGAGGTTGCGGAACTACATTACCCATCAACAACACAGATAACTTTTGAACCTTCCTGAGGCACAGCCGGGAGTAGCAAGGAAAACTGAGCATAACTATGTTTTTAAAACTGTAAAATTTCACTTTGTTTTTAAAATCACTCACCTTCCCTGTCACATCACTACAGTGTGCAGGCACCCTTTCCTGCTGAGAAAACGAGCACTGGTAAGGGCAAAATCGCCGTTTTCCCGCCAACTTCATTCCCCTCTCCCTGACTGGGACACGCCCACTTCGAGGCCACGCCCCCCTTTCAAAGTTATAAAAGACGCGCTGACTACTAGTGCTTTAGATAACTTTTGAACCCTCCTGAGGCACAGCCGGGAGTAGCAAGGAAAACTGAGCATAACTTTGTTTTTAAAACTGTAAAATTTCACTTTGTTTTTAAAATCACTCACCTTCCCTGTCACATCACTACAGTGTGCAGGCACCCTTTCCTGCTGAAAAACGAGCACTGGTAAGGGCAAAATCGCCGTTTTCCCGCCAACTTCTTTCCCCTCTCCCTGACTGGGACACGCCCACTTCGAGGCCACGCCCCCCCCTTTCAAAGTTATAAAAGACATGCCGACTACTAGTGCTTTAGATAACTTTTGAACCCTCCTGAGGCACAGCCGGGAGTAGCAAGGAAAACTGAGCATAACTTTGTTTTTAAAACTGTAAAATTTCACTTTGTTTTTAAAATCACTCACCTTCCCTGTCACATCACTACAGTGTGCAGGCACCCTTTCCTGCTGAAAAACGAGCACTGGTAGGGGCAAAATCGCCGTTTCCCGCCAACTTCATTCCCCTCTCCCTGACTGGGACACGCCCACTTTGAGGCCACGCCTCTTGCATTGCTCCCTCCCTACAAATATGTGCATGTTCCGGAAGCGCAGCGGACGAGCGCAGCGGGCGCGACGCTTGCGCGCCAAAGGCGCGCATAAGGCAAGCTTGTCTGTGCTCGTCCGTGCCGAGACCGGGCCAAGGGCCAGAACCCCTGATCAATCCCCGCGACTGGCTCCCCACATCTACCCCAAATCCACATTGATGGCACTGCGCACGCCTAACACCGACTGCGCTCAATATAATCCACACCTATGGTCAGATACCACAAAATTTACATGTCCTCACTGCAACGTTAAGCTACAGATAGCGAATGAAAAAATCAAAACGCATGCTGTCACTGCATCTATGTCTTCCGACATCACCGCTGCACTAATCAATGCACGATCCCTTGTCAAGCACCGGCAAGAAATACACGATCTTATTATCGACAACAACCTTGATTGTCTCTTTCTCACGGAGACATGGACGGATGGAGCATCCGATCCTGACATGGCAGTTGCGACCCCCCCAGCCTATAACGCCTATCGCCTAGATAGAGTGGGGCAGCGCGGAGGAGGACTAGCCATCATCGCCCGCGACCACATAACGGTCAGAATATCTCACATCCACTCCACCTCCTGCGACGCCCTTCTTTTCGATCTTAAACTCATCCCATCGTTTCATTCTAAAGGCATCCTCCTATATCGACCACCAGGCTCTCGCACCAACTTTCTAGCAAATCTGGGTGCAATACTAGAAGCTCCATCGCTGGAAGACTCATTTACATTATTGGGCGACTTGAACTTCCATCTTGAGAATGCATCTGACAAAGACACCCATTCCTTGATATCTGACATGCACACCATGAGTCTTCGGCAACTGGTAACCACCCCCACCCATATAGCCGGTCACACGTTAGACGGCATCTTTACTAATGTGCAAGGCGTTAATATAATAGATACCTTACCAATGCCATGGACCGACCACTTCGCCATTTTAATAAAAATATCAGTCACATTAAATAGACTCAGACCCCACTCTGTACTGAAACCACAAACCATCAAAGTTTGGAAGGACATCGATCACGCTAAGCTAACGAGCTTACTTGAAAAAACCTGTCCTGATTCAACATTTGATCCAAACCTGGCCACACGACAATTTCAGGAGTGGATAGGTACCGCCACCCACTCCTTAGCCCCAACTAAAAAACTCTCTAGAAATAGAGCAACGCCATCAGCCCCATGGTTTACAGAGGAGCTCCGTATTAAGAGGCAATTCTGTAGAAACAGGGAGAGACACTGGCGCAGATCCTACAGCGCTGAAAGCAAGACCAGCTATAAGGAAGCACTCGGACAATACAAAGCCCTTGTTGTCGAGACAAAAAAATCCTATTTCACTGAACAAATCAATTCTGCTAAAAACTCAAGTAAAAAACTTTTTGAGATAACTAAGGTCTTAGCGGGAAACGCACCGGACCTGAATCCTCCACAATCCCAAGTCTTTTGTGATTCTCTGGCTGATTTCTTTTTCACAAATGTGAATGATATATATCAAGCATTCTCCACAAAAACAGTAATCAGCCCCCCCACATCTAACAACGGGACCAACAATATCGAACTTTCTCAGTTCTTAGACCTTGGAGAAACACAAATCAAGGAAATAACGGCCACAATTAAATCAGGCTCAGCATTAGATCCCTGTCCTCTAAAAGTCATTCGTCCGATCATGGACTATCTCTCCCCTGACATTGTATCAATCTGCAACACAATGTTCAGAACTGGGATATACCCAGACTCCCTTAAAAACACCTTGGTCAAACCCCTACTTAAGAAAGCTAATCTGGACAAGGACCAACCAAAAAACTACCGCCCCATAGCCAGTCTCCCCTTTTTAGCCAAGGTAGTGGAAAAGGCTATGAACTCACAACTCTCAGAGTTCATAGAAAAACATCAACTACTGGACAACACCCAATTTGGTTTCCGCAAGTTCCACGTAACCGAAACTGCCTTAATAAAAGCTACAGAGGACATAAGAGTGATCCGGGACCAGGGAGGTACAGCAATACTCGTACTGCTCGATCTGTCGGCGACCTTCGACACGGTCGACCACAAGATCCTGGTCGACCGTGCCGAAAACCTGGGCATCCGCCACATGGCTAGAAATCTGCTTTCCTCCTTCCTGGCCGGTAGATCACAGGTGGTCACACTGGGGCCCTTCCAATCGCACAAGCTGTCACTACCGTGTGGGGTTCCCCAAGGCTCATCCCTCAGTCCGACACTATTCAATATCTACATGTCGGACCTGGCCTCTGTCATCAAGGCCTATGGGATAAGCCTTACCTCATACGCGGATGACACCCAGCTTGTGTTGGCCATCAACGGGAATGGAGACAAGGTAGCTGAAAACTTCCAAGAGGGCATGCGGGCGATCGGTGAGTGGATGGCCTCTAACTGCCTAAAGTTAAATGCGGAAAAAACGGAGGTCGTCATATTTGGACATCTCTCCCCCGGATGGTCAAACACCTGGTGGCCCCCTACGCACGGAACACCACCTACACCAGCCATCACCGTCAGAAATCTGGGGGTGATTTTTGACGATAAATTAAATTTCATGGCCCACTCAAATAAAATAGCAGCAACAGCCCATCACAAACTCAGGCTGATCAAGAAAATCATGCAGTTTCTACCAACCTCAGCAGGTAAGACGCTGGTAAGCGCCCTCGTGCTGTCATCTCTTGACTACTGTAACGGCTTATTCATCAACGCCCAAGCAAGAGTGACCAACAAAATGCAGACCATCCAGAATGCTGCAGCCCGTCTCCTGTCTGGAATCCCAAAGTTCTCATCAATCTCTGAGACTATAAGGGACCTGCATTGGCTCAAGATTCGAAACAGGATCAAGTTTAAAGCGCTGTGCATACTCTATAAAGCATTGCACAACTGTGGTCCACATTTCCTGAAATCCCATCTCAGATACCAGTCCTCCATAAGATCGCTCCGATCTAACAACCTTAAAATCCTACAAATACCACGAACAAAAACAGTTAACTGGGGCGATAGACGCTTCCTTGTGGCAGCTCCCAGGTTATGGAATTCCCTGCCAGCTTCCATCAAAGACAGCCCATCCCTGATGCATTTCCGCAGAAAGATAAAGACCTGGCTGTTTGATCAAGAATAGTTACCGGCCTAACCTCGGGAATACATTCAAAGTTTCTAGCGCCGAGACGCCTACGGGCAATTGTACGCGCTGTATAAATCTCAAAAATAAATAAATAAACATATCGATATCAGCTAAATTCATAATACACGCATCAACTGTCTGAGACAACTCCTTGTAATAACCAGCAGGATTCTTACGGGGGTCAGGTACGGTCTGCTTAAGAGCCAAGACCTCTGCTCTCTTCCAAGGAACATGTACCCACACTCGCTGAAAATGGGCCTCTGCAGCTGCAATACCCAAATTGACATTAGCCTGAACTGCGTCTCTCCATACAGGAGGAACCTCTCTCATAGGATACTGCTTCACTTTCCTCCTAACAGAGGAATCAGGTTTGTGCAATGTCTGAGGCGGAAGCCTAGATCTGAAAGCAAGTATCGTCTCTACGGCATCTGTAACATCAGATTCCACTATCGTCCCTTTAGCAAATTCTGACTGAACATCAAGCACATCCTGCGGAATCGGACTCAACTCATTATCTTCCCATCCCTGACGCAGAAAAGTGCACATTACATCAAAAACATACCTTTGCTTAGGCGGATCCCATTGAAAGAAAACATCCATAACCGCTGGCAAATCATACCTGGAAGCATTTAAAATCCATCTACGAGCCAACAAATCCAACACTGTCCGCTCCTCGGAACTAGGAAGCTGACTACGACTCTGCTTACGTTCCGACACAGGGGTCATATTCAGTGACCCAAACAATGTAGACAACAAATTAGCAACAGTCTCAGTCATTCGTTTTCAAGCAGAATGAGAAGAAGCAGACATAAGAACAGGAGAATAAGTATTCTGAGGCAGAAGAGGTGTAGGGACAAGAACAGTAGGAGTCGAAGATACAGAAGTAGAAGGCAAAGGAGTTTGAGGCAAAGCTGATAGCAAAGCTTGCGACCCTAGAGAGGGTTGCGCAGTAAAATGGAGAACCATCTGTGGAGCACCGGGTGGCTGAACAACAGCAGGAGGCTGAACAACAAAGGGTGGAACAACCGGGGGCAATGGAGGCGCAGTAGCACCCTGCACATAAGGGGGTGGCAATCTCAGTAAATGAGAGATCAAAGGATCTTTTTCAGGGTCTTCATTCACTTTTGAAAGAGAAGGCGGCAAGGCCGAATAACACTTATCGATAGCCATGCAACGTTGTCTATCTAAGACTTCACTCGCACGCTCTTCTCCATCTTCCTTAAACTGCCTAGCAGCTTGTAATACTGACATATTCTTATCTTTCTTATCTCTCTTTGCTTGCTTAATTTCTCGCTGTTTGGCTTCCTTTCGCCAAAGGCCGAAAGAGTCAAACATTGCCGGCCGGGCTTTCTTCTTAAATAGCGCAACTTCTAGATTATCTAAAATATTTAATTCGAAACTACCATGTTGGGGCCATCGTAGGACACCATCTTTCTTCGTATAGCGGACCCACACTTCGTTATAAGTGATAGGACCCACTCCGTGTTTTGAATAGAGCTCATAAGTCGGAGTTCCAACCGGAGGTATCGGACACGAATCCTCCAATCGGGAATCCCTGGTGTAACCACAACTAAACCATTTCCTAATGTTGCTAAGACCAGGCATCTTATAGCTCACTAATCTAGCTTCAAACTTCAAGGGGTTATCAACTATTGATACACTCCTAAATATACGAGCCCCTCGGCTTCGATTTTTGCAAAAATCAAATCAAAACCAAGAACCAAAACAAAGTCGTGGGAGAAACCCACTTATACTTAACCAAAGTATCTGTCACGCCACCAGAAGACTGTCTATCGTCTCGCTCTACAAAGAATCAATCGAGGGTCCAAGACAGGGCGACAGTCAGGGCAGCAGTCCTTCGTAGCCGTCGGAAAGCGGGAAGCCTCGCAGAAAACACCTTTGGTCCACGTCGACATACAGGGGTCGATGAAGTGGTAGCCTTCCTCCAGAATTTCCTCACGTGGCTCCTCACGATCCTCGGGCTTGGACCGGTACCGCTTGATGTCGCCCCACGTTGGGCGACAACTGAAGAACCGGGTTTTTCAGAACCCAGCCGCGTCATGGACACGCCCGAAGGCTTCGAGTTCCCCTGTCCTGGCATACAGAGACACGGAATACTTCTAGGTGGCGTCAGAGATCAAATGTATTAGCTGCAGCTAGTAACAGTAAACCATGCAATACAACACAGTGTACAACTCAGGAGACTGCTCAACTTTCGTAGAGCAAGACATCACTTTTTATCTAGAATTTACTTCATTACAAATGCACACCCACTGCGGCAAATTCTGACGAATGAAATACATTTTTACACACAATATTACATTCCAAAAAGCTCACTTTACATCGTACCAACCCACAAGTTAATTATTAGGACTGTCCCAAATTCGATTACCACAAGCCGGACAAACCCATAATTGAAAGCACTACCCATGTAATGAAAAGTCGTAAGGAAAGAAACAATTCAGATGTTGAGTAGGATAAGATATATGCAAGAAACTAAAAGTTAACGATATCCTGAACATTGATTGGCAATTTCAGACAACGATCAGTTAGAGAAATTGGCTTCGTGAAAAGGTCAGTTTCAGGTGACGGGGTCAGCATCTTGCAGTTCACTCGCAAGTCGAAAAGGCCTAGTTAATGCATACATGAACAACAAGGCCCATGCAACTTTGTTCGTTCGTTTACCTCCACGGCCTACGTGAGGGCAACACAAAATGGCTTCACGAACAACGCAAACAAAATGTAGTCCGGTCCCGAGAACCACGTAACCTCACAGGAAATTTTCCAACATCATGTTTGAAAACTATCACTGCTAATAAATGTCTCTCAATGTAGTGACAATCTGATTTACTACGGTAATGCTCTCATGCATGTTAATACAATACACTTGTTTGCAGAGAGTTTCAAACTAAAGGTGTAATCGAAACTAAAGGTGTTCCTAAAGATAAGTTGTATAGGGCACTTTCTTTCTTCATTATAGTTACTTTAGCCAATGTGTAAAATGTGTAAATACAATATGCCTGTTTGTTTTGCAGCTTTCTGAATGTTCCTGCTCTGTTAAGTAAACAGCAGCTCACTGCTGCTGTTCATCAGGGAGCCGCAATTAAAGGTCAGGAGGGCAGCATGCGGCCCCGGGCTGTACTTTGAGTATCCCTGCTATAGATCCTGGTTCTGTAGACACCCACCCTCAAAATGTACCCTGACAACAATTGGGGAACCCATTCACCATCTGGTGAATGAGACACTGCCATTGTTGAAGCATGACACCCAGAGCAGTGTGTGTGACCATGCCTTTCATTTTTTTTGTGAATCGCATTGGCCCCACAATATGGATAGGAAGGGCTTCCAAATGTTGGGTAATTCCCTATGAGTGAGCCCTCTTTTTCTTCTTGAGACCAGTCATGCTTGCTTTTGTTTCTTGACGATAATTTCTGCGTATCATAAAACCTGCAAAAGAGGCAGCTGCTTCTCAGTACAGACATGAATCTACCAAAGAATATCAGGTGTAACAGCAATGCTTGTAGCTACGAAGAGCCCTAAAGTCCTGGCTTTTACTATATCCAAGACTCAGGTATCCCCAAAGCCACTAGTCTGGATGGTTTGCATATGCTTCGTGTGCGCCTATCATCAGAAGTCTCTGCACTCCCCCACTTGTGCTAAACATGTTCATATGAATATGACACAATCAAATCCAATCAGAGTTGGCAACTTTTCAGTGGGTTTAAGTGTGAGATTTCCTTTTCTGTAGTATGCCGTTAAGACATTGTGAGAAGTTGGCCTGATATGCAGTGCTCACTATTCTAGTGATCACCATGTATCAGTCCAAACAACCCTTATGATTGGTTGTAAGTCAACCTTATAGACCAGCTATCCTAGTAGCATGGATACGAGCAGTCTAAGGCTAAGACTCTAGAGGGCGTGTTAAGCCAGCTGTTTTACCATCACATTACCCCTTGAACACCCAGTGAAAGGACACCACACAAGTGTTATGAAAATAAACAGTGTATTTATTAGAATCACAACAACCCTGTACTCTTTATGAGGACAGGGTGCTAAGCACACAACAAAACTCTTACGAAAATACTTAAGTTAGCACGGGATACACAAATGCCCGAGGGGCACGAAAAACCATATACTCTAAAAGTGGAATGCGAATTACTAGCAGGTAAGTAACGATTCTCAGAGGCTTTGGGATCGCTAGGACTGGACTACTGAACCTTTAGATTACTAGCAGGAGGCCTAGGGAACTCGGGTGCAGAGTGTGCACTCTCACGCGGGATGCGGGACAAAGTCTATGTAAGCTAGAATTCACAAAGTTAGTGTTCACGGGCGAACCCGACCTGGTAGGGAGAAAACGACAGTGGATCCTGACCCTTGGATAGTGAGGCTATGCTGGGACACCGAAGTGCCGAAGTTACCTAGCCCAGGGGCTGCAGCTGCATAGGTCTCAAAAGACGTCGGGAATCCTCGTTGCCGGACCAGGAGCCTGGAAGAAGGAAGTTGCTGGCAGGCGACCAGTGAAGAAAGTTCGATGGATCCAAGCCTGGATCAAGGAAGAAGGAAACCTGAAAGCAGAGGGGACCAAGTTCTTGAATCACTAGCCAGTGATTAAGTGGGCACCAGGATGGCACCGGGCGAAGTCACCGCAATCAGGTGAGTGGGCGCTGCTGGGCTCTACAGTCTCTCGGACCAGGAGGCGTTGTCGGCGACCAGGATGGAGGTGCGAGCTGTCCCACGAAGGTTCTTGCTGTCGACGTCGCTGGACCCAGGTTTGGGCAACAAGTCTTGGCAAATGCAAGGCCCACGCGGTGGACCTAAAATGGCGTCTTAGCCGGACCAGGAGGGTCCAGGGTACTTCTCCGATGGAGGGAAGCAAGGGCCAGTCTGGAGCAACCAGACCAGCAGCAGTGTTGTCGTCGGGCGTCGTTCGGAAGGCCACAAGCCAGCGGGCTAGTAGCCAAACAACGCAGTGAGCAGCAAAAAGCAGAAGGGCCCCACGCCGATCGTGGAGATGCTGGGGGGCTGCTCTTCGGTGCTGGAGCTGCTCAGGGTGGGGGCTTCTCGGACCCCAAAGCACTCACCAGGAAATGACTCGGTGGGCTTGCTGTGCAGAAGTCGTGCAGTCTTGGCGATGGCCGGTCCCTCGAGGTCTCGTCGCACCCACGGTTCTCAGCTGTGCTGTAGAGGTGGGTAGAGGTCAGAGGTGCCAGGGAAGCCGGGTCTCGTCGAGCTGGGCAGTCGGATTCCGGAGGAAGGACGTGCAGCAGACCGCAGTGTTCTTAGATGGTGCCTGCGGATGCAGGGTGATTACTCCTTAGCCACAAGGGAGAATCTTGAAGAAGAAATCGTGAAGTCCTTTCGTGGAAAGTCGTATCTTGATTCCAAAGATGATCTGATTTGGAAGGGGGCCAGTCCCTACCTTTATCTGGGAAAAGGGGGCTGGCACGCGACTAGGTCCTGCCCTATGGGTGGGACCAGGAGGGGGGTGGTTACACCCACTTCCTTGGCGGGCTTTTCCCCAGCACAGGGTCTGGAGTGTCCCTGGAACTGGTTCAAGCCAGCCTATGCACAGTGAGCACCGGGGTGCCACGTGCAGTCACCTTCCTCTGAAGCCCTGCCTACCTACAATACACAAAACCCTGTCTGGGACGGTGCTGGCACCGCCCCTGGCAGGAAACCCTTTGTCCTTATCTCCTGCTCTGGGAGGACTCCCAGCAGCAGGAGGGCAGACTTGTGTCTCGGTGGCAGCATCCATTTTGTGGAGCTGAGGCTCTGTTCGACTTTAACCGGGGTTACAGGCTACATGCATGTCGTGTCCCTCTAGAAGGGTGGAATGCTAACCCCGTCGCCAGAATTGGCGAGGGGTTAGTATTCCAATTCGTATGACACCTTACTCGACATGTTTTGATAAAGCGATACCAGAGTTGGCATTTAACCGCGAGGATTATAATGCACTTAAGAGTATATGGTATGCGATATCATGGAAACGGCTAAGGGATAGATCCCGACAGCCGCAGACAGGCTCAGCTCATGCCAGAGCACCATCTCACACGATTCCAAGCACTCTGCCTTCAGGATTGTTAAGGCCTGCCATAGGAGTGACTGATAGGAGATCTGTGTGTCCATTTTAGGGTTAGATATAGGTATACTATATCTAAAGCAAAGGGTGAGTACACCACCTTGCCCCAGCTGTCGTGCAGCCAGTTGTGTCAGTTTAGTTAGTCAATCCAGGGGTGGCATAATACATGCTTCAGCCCCTGGGAGACTTCTGGGTGCACCTCAGCCCTGGGTACAGGGACTTGGAGAGGGCCCAGTGCCAATTCAGTACCTGAGTACAATTTGGATAGAGAGAACAGCTAGGCTGTGGGTCTGATTAGCAGGCCCACAGCCAGGGAAAGTCGTAAACCAGTGCAGCAAAAAGCAAAAAATCTGGGTGATCATAGGATTGCAGACCCTACTCTCCTACATGACCCCCCCCCCAAACTTTGGGACAATAAACTAACCTTGACCAGGTGAGTCTTCTTGCTCTAAGTGGAAATACCTGGAGAGCCCATCAGCAATGCTGTGATCAGTACCAGGTCTATGCTCCACTGTAAAATCCATCCCCTGTAGGGAAATGGACCACCTAAGCAGTTTGGGGTTTTCACCCTTCATCTGATTTAGCCACAAGAGGGGCTTATGGTCTGTCTGAATGGTGAAGTGAGTGCCAAACAAGTAGGCCCTCAGCTTCTTCAGGGCCCAGACCACAGCAAAGGCCTCCCTCTCAATAGCTGACCAATTTTTCTCTCTGGGTGTCAACCTTCTACTAATGAAAGCAATAGGCTGATCATTACCATCAAAATTCAGTTGAGACAGAACAGCCCCCACACCCAACTCAGAAGCATCTGTTTGGACAATGAATGGCTTGGAGTAATCTGGACTCTTTAGGATAGGTGCTGTGCACATGGCCTGCTTTAGGTCATTGAATGCTTTCTGACAGCCTGCTGTCCACTGAACTTTCTTTGGCATCTTCTTGCTTGTCAGGTCATTAAGAGGGGTCACTATGGACCCATAATTTCTGACAAACTTCCTATAGTACCCAGTCAGGCCCAAGAAAGCTCGAACTTGAGTCTGGGTGATTGGAGGAGTCCAGTCCTTGATGGCCTGTATCTTACTCTCCAGTGGCTGAACCTGGCCTCCACCTACAAGGTGGCCCAGGTATACAACCTGTGTCTGCCCTATCTGGCACTTTGTGGCCTTGATAGTGAGGCCTGCCTTTTGCAGAGCCTCTAACACTTTCCTCAGGTGGACCAGGTGATCCTCCCAGGTGGAGCTAAAGACAGCAATATCATCAAGATATGCTGCACAGAAGTCATCCAGCCCAGTGAGGACTTGATTCACCAACCTTTGGAAGGTGGCAGGTGCATTTTTCAAACCAAAGGGCATTACCACAAACTGATAATGCCCACCAGGGGTAGAAAATGCTGTCTTGGGTTTGGCCTCCTCAGCTAACCTGATTTGCCAATACCCAGCTGTCAAATCAAATGTACTTAAGAATTTGGCAGAAGCCAATTTATCTATAAGTTCATCTGCTCTTGGAATTGGGTGGGCATCAGTCTTAGTGACTGCATTGAGGCCTCTGTAGTCTACGCAAAACCTCATCTCTCTCTTACCACCCTGGGTGTGAGGCTTTGGCACTAGAACTACTGGGCTAGCCCAAGGGCTATCTGAGGGCTCAATGACTCCCAGCTCCAACATTTTCTGCACTTCAGTTTTGATGCAGTCTCTAACATGATCAGGCTGTCTGTAGATTTTACTCTTGACAGGCAGACTGTCTCCAGTGTCAACATCATGGGTACACCAATCAGTTTGGCTGGGTGTCAGAGAGAACATATGTCTGTAGGATTGCAGAACTTGCCTGCAATCCTGTTGCTGATGTTCAGTGAGGCTGCCACAAAGGACAACACCATCAACTGATCCATCATCAGGATTCTGAGTGAGCAGGTCTGGGAGAGGGTCACTCTCTTCCTCCTGTCCCTCATCTGTGGCCATGAGCAAGCTCATGTCCTTCCTGTCAAAATATGCCTTGAGCCTGTTAACATGGAGCACTCTGAGAGGGCTCCTGGGAGTTCCAAGGTCCACCAAGTAGGTAACCTCTCCCTTTTGCTCAATGATGGTGTGGGGCCCAGACCATTTGTCTTTCAGAGCTGCTGGGGCCACTGGCTCCAGCACCCACACCTTCTGTCCTGGCTGGTACACAGTCAGAACAGCCTTTTGGTCATGCCAAGCTTTCTGAAGTTCTTGGCTGGCCTCAAGGTTTTTAGATGCCTTTTCCATATACTCAGCCATCCGGGAGCGGAGACCAAGTACATAGTCCACTATGTTGGTTGCAGGCTTTTTGAGAGGTCTCTCCCATCCTTCCTTCACCAAACACAGGGGTCCTCTTACAGGATGCCCATACAGAAGCTCAAAAGGGCTGTAGCCAACCCCCTTCTGTGGGACCTCTCTGTAAGCAAACAAGAGGCAGGGGATCAGGACATCCCATCTTCTCCTAAGAGTTTCAGGTAGTCCATGAATCATCCCTTTCAGGGTCCTGTTGAATCTCTCAACAAGCCCATTGCATTGTGGGTGGTAGGGTGTGGTGAACTTATAGTTCACACCACACTCCTTCCACATTGCAGTCAGATATCCTGACATGACGTTTGTACCTCTGTCAGAAACGACCTCCTTAGGGAAACCCACTCTGGAGAACACTCCAACTAGGGCTCTTGCCACTACATGTGCTGTAGTGGTCCTAAGGGGAATAGCTTCAGGATACCTGGTGGCATGATCCACCACCACCAGTATAAACGTGTGCCCTGATGCTGTCTGGTGTTCCATTGGACCAACAATGTCAATCCCCACTCTTTCAAAGGGAACCCCCACCACAGGTAGTGGTATGAGGGGGGCCTTTGTTGTGCCACCTGACTTACCACTGGCTTGGCAAGTGACACAGGAGCGACAAAACTCCTTGGTATCCTCATTCATATGGGGCCAGTGAAAGTGTGAGACAAGCCTGTCCCAAGTCTTTGTCTGACCTAAGTGACCTGCAAGGGGAATCTCATGGGCCAAGGTGAGAAGGAAACCTCTCAGAGACAAGGGGATGACCAGCCTCCTGGTTGCACCAGGCTTGGGGTCTCTTGACTCAGAGTACAGGAGTCCATCTTCCCAGTATACCCTGTGGGCACCTGTGGCATTCCCTGCAGCCTCAGCAGCAGCCTGCTGTCTGAGGGGTTCAAGGGAAGGGCAGTCTAACTGTGCCTTCCCCAGGTCTGCTCTGGAGGGTCCCCCTGAGCCCAGAAACTCAACTTGATCAAGTTCAAGCTCTTTAGGCTCAGTTTCCCTCAGTTCTCTCAGATCAGCCTCCTCAGAGACTTGATCCTCAACCTGGGGCAAGGGGGAAGGCAAAGCCTTAACCCTACTGCTCTTCTTCTTGGGAGGTGTCTGGTCCATAATTTCAGGATCCAGCACCTGTTCAGTAGGGCATCTTCTGGCCTGTGACCTAGTCACAGCAAGCACATGTGCTGGCAAGCCTAACATTTCCATGTGAGTCCTCTGCTCCACTTCTGACCATTGTGATGACTCCAAATCATTGCCCAACAAACAATCAACTGGGAGGTCTGAACTGACTACAACTTTCTTTTGTCCCTTCACTCCACCCCAGGAGAAAGCCACAATTGTCACACTATGACTAGTAGTGACATTGCTGGCATTGGTCACCAGGAAATCAGTACCTGGCATGATCTGTCCAGGGTCCACAAAGTTAGGTGTCACCATGGTGACACTGGCACAAGTGTCCCTATAGGCCTGAGCCATTTTGCCATTTATCAAAGGTGTCTGCCTGTATTTGCCCAATGTATTGGGACTTATTTCAGGGGACATATCCATATCCCCTGTACAGACAAGGACAGCCTGAGTGAGTGTGCCAACTAAGTTGTCAGACCCCTCAGTACCCAAGGTTAACCCAACTAATGCCTTGGAGGTACACTACCACTACTGACTGTACTAGGGGGTGCAGTTGCCTTAGGGGCTGTAGTGGCAGGAGTTTGTCCTCCTCTTTTGGTGCACTCACTAAACCAGTGAGATTTACTTTTACAGTACTGGCACCACCTTTTTGACTGGCCTTCTTGAGTCTTCTTCTTCTGGGAAGCCTGACCCCCACCCTCTTTGGTTTGTTGGGGACCTGGTGAAGACTTCTGGTCATTTTGCTCATTCTTAACATTACCCTTTTGGTCTGCTTTCTTCTGACCACCCTGGTTCTGGTTCTGGTTCTGCTTGATCCTTGTCCTGACCCATTTGTCTGCCTTCTTTCCCAATTCTTGGGGAGAGGTCAGATCTGAATCAACAAGGTGCTGGTGCAACAACTGGTTCTGACAATTGTTTAAAATTTGTTCTCTCATCATTAGATTATACAATCCTGTGTAATCTGTAACCTTGCTACCCAGCAACCAGCCCTCCAGAGCCTTAGTGGCACAATCCACAAAGTCAGACCAGTCCTGAGACTGAGTTTTCTGGGTGTCTCTGAACAGCAACCTGTACTGCTCAGTGGTTAAACCAAACCCATCAACCAGTGTATTCTTCAGGACCTGGTAATTGTTAGCATCCTCTACTCTTGTAGTGAGGAGCTTATCTCTACCTTTACCATCAAAGGAGAGCCACAGTATAGCTGCCCACTGACTCTGGGGAATGCACTGCACAGTGCAGGCCCTCTCCAGAGCAGCCATCCATTTCTGGATATCATCCCTTGGCTTAAAGGGGGGCACTATTTTAGTCAGGTGTTTAGTATCTAAACCCTTCTCTCTATCTCTTGGGAGATTGCTGCCACCAGTGGGAGCTAACCCACTCATCTGCTGCTCTCTAGCAAAGGCAAGCTTCTCTTTGGCCAGGGCAAGTTCTTCCCTTTCAATCCTCAGTTCAGCTTGTCTCATCCTAGCTTCATGCTCCATTCTCTGAGGGGAAGTAAATCTCCTCTGTGGAGGATTCCTTCTCCTCTGGGAAGAGGCATTAGAGTGCAGAGATCTATTGGAGTCCCTAGAAAGAGATCTATCTCTCCTAACTCCAAGGTTAGGCCCACTTCGGGTTAGTACTGGGAGGCCCCCAGATCCTAGCCCAAGTAAGTCTAAGTTGGCCCTGGTTAGCCTTCTGACTACCTCAAGACCTTTGTCTACCTCGTCCCCAGAGAGTTCCTCTTGATCCTCCTCCTCAACTGCAGTAGCAGTGTTGGGGAGGTCTGGATCCTCAGAGGTTCCCTCTAAGGCTGGCATGTTCTCATGTAACTGAGAAAGCTTTCTGGCATCATATGTCTCTAAGAGACCTATCAGAAAGGGAATTGTGGGGTTAGACCCCTGCTTCAGTTTCCTGGAGACACAGACTTGTCTCATCTCCTGAAAACTGAGAGCTTCATATCTTGAAGTGACCTGTGGAGGGTCAACACTGACCAGGGGAGTCTCAGTAGATTCTCCCTGGGTAGACATGCTTTTCTAGTGAGGTGTAAGTGGTGCACTTACCTACACTATATGTTTGCCTACTGATCCCTTGCTAGAGTTGTAGTTTAGGGTGTGCTAGGCCCTAGGAGCTACAACAGCTGGTTCAGTAGAACTCAGAGTATTCTAAGCTAAGTTATATGTACCTTTAGTACTTATGTGATCTTTCACAAGATATTCTTAGGGCATGTGTGGTAAAACAACAGCAAGCTCAAATCCCAACCGCTGCTCACCAATGTGAGAAGTTGGCCTGATATGCAGTGCTCACTATTCTAGTGATCACCATGTATCAGTCCAAACAACCCTTATTGATGATTGGTTGTAAGTCAACCTTATAGACCAGCTATCCTAGTAGCATGGATACGAGCAGTCTAAGGCTAAGACTCTAGAGGGCGTGTTAAGCCAGCTGTTTTACCATCACATTACCCCTTGAACACCCAGTGAAAGGACACCACACAAGTGTTATGAAAATAAACAGTGTATTTATTAGAATCACAACAACCCTGTACTCTTTATGAGGACAGGGTGCTAAGCACACAACAAAACTCTTACGAAAATACTTAAGTTAGCACGGGATACACAAATGCCCGAGGGGCACGAAAAACCATATACTCTAAAAGTGGAATGCGAATTACTAGCAGGTAAGTAACGATTCTCAGAGGCTTTGGGATCGCTAGGACTGGACTACTGAACCTTTAGATTAATAGCAGGAGGCCTAGGGAACTCGGGTGCAGAGTGTGCACTCTCACGCGGGATGCGGGACAAAGTCTATGGAAGCTAGAATTCACAAAGTTAGTGTTCACGGGCGAACCCGACCTGGTAGGGAGAAAACGTCAGTGGATCCTGACCCTTGGATAGTGAGGCTTTGCTGGGACACCGAAGTGCCGAAGTTACCTAGCCCAGGGGCTGCAGCTGCATAGGTCTCAAAAGACGTCGGGAATCCTCGTTGCCGGACCAGGAGCCTGGAAGAAGGAAGTTGCTGGCAGGCGACCAGTGAAGAAAGTTCGATGGATCCAAGCCTGGATCAAGGAAGAAGGAAACCTGAAAGCAGAGGGGACCAAGTTCTTGAATCACTAGCCAGTGATTAAGTGGGCACCAGGATGGCACCGGGCGAAGTCACCGCAATCAGGTGAGTGGGCGCTGCTGGGCTCTACAGTCTCTCGGACCAGGAGGCGTTGTCGGTGACCAGGATGGAGGTGCGAGCTGTCCCACGAAGGTTCTTGCTGTCGACGTCGCTGGACCCAGGTTTGGGCAACAAGTCTTGGCAAATGCAAGGCCCACGCGGTGGACCTAAAATGGCGTCTTAGCCGGACCAGGAGGGTCCAGGGTACTTCTCCGATGGAGGGAAGCAAGGGCCAGTCTGGAGCAACCAGACCAGCAGCAGTGTTGTCGTCGGGCGTCGTTCGGAAGGCCACAAGCCAGCGGGCTAGTAGCCAAACAACGCGGTGAGCAGCAAAAAGCAGAAGGGCCCCACGCCGATCGTGGAGATGCTGGGGGGCTGCTCTTCGGTGCTGGAGCTGCTCAGGGTGGGGGCTTCTCGGACCCCAAAGCACTCACCAGGAAATGACTCGGTGGGCTTGCTGTGCAGAAGTCGTGCAGTCTTGGCGATGGCCGGTCCCTCGAGGTCTCGTCGCACCCACGGTTCTCAGCTGTGCTGTAGAGGTGGGTAGAGGTCAGAGGTGCCAGGGAAGCCGGGTCTCGTCGAGCTGGGCAGTCGGATTCCGGAGGAAGGACGTGCAGCAGACCGCAGTGTTCTTAGATGGTGCCTGCGGATGCAGGGTGACTACTCCTTAGCCACAAGGGAGAATCTTGAAGAAGAAATCGTGAAGTCCTTTCGTGGAAAGTCGTATCTTGATTCCAAAGATGATCTGATTTGGAAGGGGGCCAGTCCCTACCTTTATCTGGGAAAAGGGGGCTGGCACGCGACTAGGTCCTGCCCTATGGTTGGGACCAGGAGGGGGGTGGTTACACCCACTTCCTTGGCGGGCTTTTCCCCAGCACAGGGTCTGGAGTGTCCCTGGAACTGGTTCAAGCCAGCCTATGCACAGTGAGCACCGGGGTGCCACGTTGTAATAAATGTAGATGAAGCAGTCGATTCAGGTAAGTGAGTTTATTCTTTTCAAAGATGACTCCACCCGTCATGGACGTCTGGTCTCCGTGAAGCCGGTGGTTACAATGGCTAACGGAAAGACTCATCCGTCCATGCGCGAGTGAAGTAATTCAAAAGACAACAGGGTATACACGGCCGTGGCACGTGTATACATATTCTTAAAAGTAAACACACACTAGACTTAGGCTTTGGCTCGTGAGATGGACGGAGATCGAAGCCACGAGCCAAACCCACGAGAAGACGGCAACGCGAGCGGAGCCCGCCATTACACCACCTTCCCCCTTACAACAGTCAATAAAATGGAAAGAGAAAACATATGAAATACACTGGATCTAAACACAGGAAACACAAATGTCTAAAATTTAATGAATTCGTTATATCTCTCAGGAGCCCTGATGTGTCTGCCAAAAGAAGAAACTTTTGTGAGAGTAGGGACGTCCTGGCTAACAACAACGTTTGGAGGATCCATAGAAACCTCCCCCGAAGACTGCTCCGAAGACTGAAGGGCTTGTGGAAGGGAATGGTTAGGAACACTAGAAACAGAAGGGACATTCATCCAAAAACTCCAATCCAAATTACCGGAGTTACCATTATGCTTCCTTCCTTTGATAATCTCTGCTTGGTGATCAGAGACTTTTACAAGCTGGCGTTTGTTCCACCAACCCTTTTTCCCTAGAAAGGCTGCTCCCTTGCTCACTTTAATTACCTGGATGGGTGCAAAAAATTTTGAGCGTCCTTTAACTACACTACCTGGGTTCTTGATTAAAACCCAATCACCAACCAGCAGGTCCACCGATTTACCATCTGAAGTACCATCAAACTGTAATTTCATTTGGCTCTGTTTTTCTAGAACAGATTTCCTAACAGAATCCAAATCTATAGTTCTACCAGCGGAGTCCTGATGTAACCAGGAAGGGAATAGAACAGAACGATTCTCTCTACCTCTCAGTAAGGAAAACGGGGAGACCCCAGTCACGCAATGAGGGGAGGTATTATAGTGCCAAATTTTTTGTTTTACAAATTCGACCACATTATAACCACAAGAAATCGCCGTCTGAACACCCTCTTTGATCACTTTATTCCCCCTCTCGACAAGACCATTCGAAGCTGGAGAATAAAGGGAGACTTTGAGTTGTTTGATGTCTAATTGTTTCAAAAACTTGGACATTTTATCCGAGACAAAATGAGTTCCGTTATCTGTGACGATGAACTTGGGGGAACCCTCTAAATCAAACACTCTTTTGAGAAAAGTTATTGTGGAATCTGAATCAGGAGTCTTAACAAAATCAAAGTACATCCACTTTGAAAAATAGTCCACCAAAAGAATGATGTACTTATTCTCCTGCTGGAGAATGGAATATGGCCCCGAAAAGTCTATCCCAACTTTCTCCCAGGGAGAGTTAGGAAAATCCGTGGGATGTAGAGGAACTTTCAGTGTGCGCCAATGTTTATCGGATAATAAACACTCCGGGCACGAGTCAATTAAATTTTTAACTTGGACGTCAATTGAAGGCCACCAATAGCGCTGTTTAATGCGCATAGAGGTTTTAGTTGTCCCCAGATGCCCTTGATGTGCCTTATTAATAATAGACTCCCTCAGTTTAAAAGGAGGAACAAATTTCTCACCTCTTCGTACTATACCGTTCTCAACAGACAGCTCCTCAGAAATTTGGGCAAAACCACGTAGATCGCCATTCAGACTTCTTGGTTCAGGCCAACACCGTGTGGTAAACTCTATCACTTTTAACAACACATTGTCTAAAGCGGTGGCTTCCTTCCAATCACCCTCAGAGATCACATCACTAACTTCATCCACTGCATCTACAAAGGTAACACATTTGACGTCCTCTACAAGAAAATCCTCCTCATCGTCCTTCTCCATAGTCATTCTAGATAGGCAATCAGCCCGAAAATTCTTGCCACCAACAATGTGTTTAACAGAAAAATTGAACTCTTGTAATTTTGAGACTAATCTCATCAGACGAGCTGACATGGATGCTGAACTGGATTTATCAAAGATGTAAATTAGTGGCTTGTGGTCAGTGACCAACTCGAATCTCCTACCCCAAATGTACATTTTAAACTTGTGGACCGCCCAAGCACAAGCTAGAGCTTCCCTTTCGATAGTGCTGTACTTCTGTTCGAACTCTTTGAGTGCTCTAGAAGCAAAGGCCACAGTTTGTTCTTGACCATTCACCTTTTGTGTAAGAACTGCCCCTAGACCAGAAATACTCGCATCTACAGTGATAACTGAGGTGGCATCTTCTCTAAAGGCATGTATGGCTTTAGCAGAAACAATCATTTTCTTGATCTCACAAAAAACCTTATCTAACTCCTGTGTCCAAACGAAACTAGACCCTTTCCTCAAAAGTTTCCTTAAAGGTTCCACTATTTGGGAATACGACTGGACAAACCTTGCGTAATATTCTGCAAGTCCTAGGAAGGATCGTAAGGCATCCTTATCAGGAGGAGGTTTTGCGTTTTCAATGGCTCTAATGACTGAAAACTTGGGAGTGATACCTTGGTCCGATACTGTATGCCCCAGATAATCAATCTTGTTAACTGCAAACTTGCATTTGTTTGCGTGAACAGTCATGTTCCTAGACATTAAAATTGAAAGCACATTTCTAAGAATAACGTCATGTTCATTTAATGATTTGGCAAAAATCAGGATGTCATCAAGGTATGCCTGCACACCCGCTAAGCCTTGAAACATCACATCCATCAGCTTCTGGAAAACGCTTCCAGCAGACGCTAGCCCAAATGGGAGGCGAAGGAATTTGAAAGCTCCGAAAGGAGTAATAAAAGAGGTAAGTTCTTGGGATTCCTTCGCTAAAGACACCTGATGGTACGCTGATCTCAGATCGATCAAAGAGAACCATTTAGCGTCGCCTATGTTAGCCAGAAGCTCGTGGATTCTAGGTAGCGGGTGACAGTCAACAATAATGTTTTTATTTAATGAGCGTAAATCCGCACATAATCTAATTTCCCCAGTCTTTTTGCGTGCGACTACAATTGGTGCGACCCATTGTGAAGAATTGATGGGGGAAATGATACCTTGTTTACACAAATCATCCAACATTATTTTTAATTCGGATCTTACACTCAGTGGGACAGCTCTAACTTTATGACTAACTGGTTGTGCCCCGGGTATCAGTCTAATCTTATGCTCGAATCCTTTGACACTCCCTACCATTTCCATGAATACTGGTTTAAATTCTGCCAAAATTTCTTGAACCTTTGCGTTATGATCATCAATTATAGCAACAGGTAAATCAGATTTAAAGGTAGGTAATTTCCCAACTTTAATGGGGTTCTCATCACCTGGAACTAAATAAAGACCCATTAAGGCTAAGTCTTTCCAGCCCACGATGTCTTTGCCTTTTTCTGCTACATAAATTTTAGTGACGGTCTCCCTCCCCAAGCATTGGACTAATCCTTCAAAATACCCTAGCATGTTAATATTCTTCTCCCCAAATGCTAGTGGATTAACATCAGATTTAATCAGTTCGACTCTTTTGTCCCATTTTTCGTAAAAGGTTGAATCTCTAAGGATCGTGTATGGGGAGCCTGAATCCGCCATGACTTGGAGATGTACATTATCAATAATAGCTGCACATAGTGGACCCTTAATAGAATCAATGTCACCATTAGCATCAAGAGTTACGATAATGTTCTTAAAAGATTCAGTACATGCATCAAAGTCTACCATATTAACATTCGGAGGTTTCTTCGCGAATCTGCAAACCCCTTGAAAATGTCCAATTTTTTTACATATAGAACACCGCTTCTTGAGAGCAGGGCAATTTGGGGCGTTCCCAATGTGATCCTTTGAACCGCATCTATAACAAAAGTAAGTTTTTTTTCTTTGGTTAAATTTATTGGGTTGAACTCTGCCTTTATTAGCAATGGCACCGAGGGTTTCTCCTTCATCAGAGTCATAGCAGTCTATAGCATTAACACCCTGTTTAGGTTGATCCATAACAACTTTGCTGGTTAATGTAGAACGTTCAATGCTAAGGGCAAGGTCTATGACTTCACTTAAGGATGGGTTCTTGCACCCCAGAATTCTCTGTTTAATCTTCCTTGATGCGCAATTAAATACGAACTGGTCTCTAATAAATTTATCAGGAGAAGGCTCGAAATTGCAAGTGATTGCTAAAACTCTGAGTGCAGCGATGTACTCTTCCACTTTCTCGTCCTCCTTTTGTTTCCTGGCATAGAAGTTGTGCCTTTCTAACATAATGTTAGGTTCGTCACAAAATTGTTTTTTTAACCTTGCAATGGCTTCAATGTAAACGTTCCAAAGATTATCCCCACTTTCATCTAGTGAAATAGGCGGTGCTATGGGGACAATACTCTTGAAGATTCGTTGACCAGCTTGTCCCAAACAACCAAAAAGGATAGCGAATTTCCTTTTGTCAGAATAATCAGTGGCATCAATAGCAATTAAATGATTCTCGAACAACCCGAACCACTCAGACCAAATTATGTCTGGGGTGCCTGGTTTGCTCAAGAAAGGTGGGGGTTGAGTAATCTGATGCCACTGGTTATTAGCCATGTTCAATATCAATGCAGAAAAGTGAATGAGGTTTATAAATCAAAAATCACAATAAGCTTAACACTAGCAAGATGTCAGTTTTAGCATGAGTATATGTGATTTAAGATGTGGAAGTGCTAATTAGATAACGAGATAAATGTTTCAAAAACGTCTAATGCGTTGTAAATATGCAAATTCAAAAATGAAAAGCGTGCGTATCGCTGTAAAGATACGCTGTGCACAACCTTGAGGCTATCCTGTGATTATCTGTTGAAAGCGTGCGTGCCGCTGGAGTAACACACAATAGTAAAATGACTATTTAACAACGTGCGTATCGTTGGAAATGACACGCAATGTAAAGATTTAAATCCAGCAATAACGTGCGTGTCGTTGAAGAAAATACGCGAAGTAAAATAGTTTAAATAAATAAATGTCAAAATCGTTGTATGTCGAAAGCGTGCGTGTCGCTGTAGTGACACGCAAAGTTTTCGATCACAACGTGCGTATCGTTGGAGCTGCGCTCATTAAATAAACACTTTCAATCAACACAGTACCTTGTCGTGTCTTCAGTCTTCACCGATACCTCAATAAAGTTGTTGTTTAAAGGAACTTCCAATGAGGCTGATCGAGAAGAAAGGTGATTGTAACCGCCCAATAGGAGTTGCTGAAAGACGAAATTTGGAAAGGCAACTCCGTTGATTGGAAAAGTGGTAGTTTCATCCGACCAATGACATCACACGAAATTGACGAAGTGCTGAATCCGGGGAAAAAGGTCAGCGTGGGTGGGGTGGAGTCTCCCGATCGTCGCCAAAATATGTAATAAATGTAGATGAAGCAGTCGATTCAGGTAAGTGAGTTTATTCTTTTCAAAGATGACTCCACCCGTCATGGACGTCTGGTCTCCGTGAAGCCGGTGGTTACAATGGCTAACGGAAAGACTCATCCGTCCATGCGCGAGTGAAGTAATTCAAAAGACAACAGGGTATACACGGCCGTGGCACGTGTATACATATTCTTAAAAGTAAACACACACTAGACTTAGGCTTTGGCTCGTGAGATGGACGGAGATCGAAGCCACGAGCCAAACCCACGAGAAGACGGCAACGCGAGCGGAGCCCGCCATTACACACGTGCAGTCATCTTCCTCTGAAGCCCTGCCTACCTACAATACACAAAACCCTGTCTGGGACGGTGCTGGCACCGCCCCTGGCAGGAAACCCTTTGTCCTTATCTCCTGCTCTGGGAGGACTCCCAGCAGCAGGAGGGCAGACTTGTGTCTCGGTGGCAGCATCCATTTTGTGGAGCTGAGGCTCTGTTCGACTTTAACCGGGGTTACAGGCTACATGCATGTCGTGTCCCTCTAGAAGGGTGGAATGCTAACCCCGTCGCCAGAATTGGCGAGGGGTTAGTATTCCAATTCGTATGACACCTTACTCGACATGTTTTGATAAAGCGATACCAGAGTTGGCATTTAACCGCGAGGATTATAATGCACTTAAGAGTATATGGTATGCGATATCATGGAAACGGCTAAGGGATAGATCCCGACAGCCGCAGACAGGCTCAGCTCATGCCAGAGCACCATCTCACACGATTCCAAGCACTCTGCCTTCAGGATTGTTAAGGCCTGCCATAGGAGTGACTGATAGGAGATCTGTGTGTCCATTTTAGGGTTAGATATAGGTATACTATATCTAAAGCAAAGGGTGAGTACACCACCTTGCCCCAGCTGTCGTGCAGCCAGTTGTGTCAGTTTAGTTAGTCAATCCAGGGGTGGCATAATACATGCTTCAGCCCCTGGGAGACTTCTGGGTGCACCTCAGCCCTGGGTACAGGGGCTTGGAGAGGGCCCAGTGCCAATTCAGTACCTGAGTACAATTTGGATAGAGAGAACAGCTAGGCTGTGGGTCTGATTAGCAGGCCCACAGGCAGGGAAAGTCGTAAACCAGTGCAGCAAAAAGCAAAAAATCTGGGTGATCATAGGATTGCAGACCCTACTCTCCTACAGACATTAACAGAATGTCTGGGTATTTTGTATTCTGTTGTTTATGCTCAGTGGGTTCCATTGATGTCAGTATGGAACTATGTGTCACAGAGGGCACAACAGATGGGCTCAGATTTATTATGTACTTGCATTGTCCTTGCATGATGCAAGGGGTCGCAAGAAAGCTTAAGTCCTTAAATGGTATTTACAAAGCCAAGCATATGGGTTTTTGTACCACCTTGCGTCACATTGTGAAGAAATGTAATGCAACATAGAGGCTTGCGCTGCATTGCAATACATTTCATAGTGGTAGGTGTTTCATGGTTGGAGCATGGTTGATCCGATGCATCCACCAATAGAATTTGATGCAGTTCCAGATGTACTGTGAAACCAGTTAACCTGGGATAGTGCCAACATGGTACCCAACCTAGAAAGAGGCGTAGCAAGGAGAAACATCTCCTCCTTACTTCCTCTTTCTGTGTGTGATGCATTTTGAATGAGTCATTCTGTACTCAAGAGACTCCACCCCAAAACTTCTAACAACCATCCATAAGTTACAATAGGTGCTACCTACTCTGCTAGATACTGATGACGGGTATGTGACACTTCTAAGGAGAGAAGGTGAGATTAGCCTCACTATGTCTTGAGCCATGTTACAAGGGCTGTGATAATAGGCACATGTAGTAGTAAGAATAGGAGTAGGTAGGAATATTGAGCAGGAATAAGCAGTAGTTAGAGAAGAAGAAAAGTAGGAATAAGTAAGAACAGGATTAAGCACTAATAGTGCCCATACAGAGAGGAGGTTCTGTTGGAATTCTAATATATTCCAAGTCAAATAGAAGTGCAGCTGAATGTTACGCTTTTAAAAGATTAGCACAGTGTCTTCTTAATGACCTCACTGCTTGTCACAAAAACGCAATGCAGAAAAATAAAAGAACACTATAGTTAAAAAAAAGTGTGTTCTTTTTTAACAGTAATTTCACATGTATTCTCTTAACCAGACAATAAACTATTGTGTGCCAAAACACAGTTCAACAGAAAAACAAACATAGCAGCACAGGCTTGTTAATGCATGCAGTCTTAAACACAAAGATAGCATTGTTCACAGTATGCTGAAATAAAAATAAATGCTTTCCTAAAAACAGTTGAAACATCATATTCACAGTATTGGCAATTGACAGTTACACTCGCATTGAAAATGGAATTAGTGCTGTACACTAAAACAACTGTAAATAGAGGACGTTTTGTACTGGTGCTCTTTGCGCAAACGACTATGTGCCCCGACAGTGCGTTACTTTTTGTGACATTCCGAAGGTGCAGGAGCTTGCTCCATATTTACAAGGCAGACCTAGGTCACTTTTTTTGGCTTAATGCTGCCTCGTAAATAGCGTTCCCTTTAACGCAGTTTTCTGTGTTAAAGGGGCGTACAATGGGTGTTGCTGGATGCGTTCCCAAAAATTCCATGACTTTTGACACTGCCCCAGATTCACGAACAATCATAACTTTGATGCATTGCCAAAAACGTAGACTTTCCCAGGGGAGGCGTAAGCGAGGCACAAAGAGGAGAAATATCTTATGTTTCATTCTGCAGCACACAAAGAAAGAGGAAAAAGCCTTGTTTGATTGTTTTTACTCAGGAAGGTTTCCCTTCCTGCACAAAAATAATCATCCCTGCAATGTCGGCACCCATGCACCATAGTGTAAAGGTGCCTGCGTTGGCGTACGGCAGTCCATTGTGTGCTGGCCCTGGGGAAAAGGACAGGAATGCAACGTATCTGATAGATACGGTGCATTCCTGCGATTTTTTTTTATGAAGAGCAGTGCATCAGGAAGGGCTGCGTCACTGCCCTATGGCAAAACCTCATAAATGAGGCCCTGAGTACATTTTGCAAAGTGAGTGCAGCTGAAAGTTACAAATGCTTTTAAATTACAGTGCACTGTCTGAATGCATTCTCTTTTCGGCACACAGCTGCATCATTCATGAAGCAAAATAAAGAAGCATCAGCAAAGTCAACATTTGCAAAAATTAATTACCATATATAATTTTATATAACGCAGTGCAGGTGCTTCTAAGCATGAATATGTACTTAAAAAAGGTTTAGAAAGTATTTTTTGTTTTTAGTGTACCTGTAAAGAAAGGCTCCCAAGGACATCGAGTAAGTCCCACACAGCGAGATTGCTAAAAGGTCATCGGAGGCCCACCTCCTTCCTCCCCAAGGGCCCCTTTGCAGTTTGGTTCAGAAAGGGACAACTTCCTGGGCCTGGCATTTTTTAAAATTGTTATGGGGAAGGCACCCCATCACCTTTGGTTATTTTTTATTTATATTTTTCGAATGGGGAGGGATGCACGCCCCCGCCCTCCTCCAAGGGCTTTTTAGGCCCGGGCCCAACCATTACCAAATGGGGGAGGGGAAGCCATGCAGCCCTCCTACCCGAACCGATTTCAGGCCCGAGGGACCCTATACCCTGGGGGCCCAGCCTCCACTATGGGTGACATGGTCCCACCCAAAACACCCAGTGACAGCCATTGGGGACCACAGGGGGAGCCTGAATGCCCCATGGTCTCTGCAGAAGCCAGCATTGCTTTCAGACATAGGGAGCTGCTAAACATGCAGCTCATTGTGTCTGAAAGCAATTCTCTTCCATTTCCAGCAAGCAAGAGCATTATAACAGCTCTCACTTGCTGGAAGCAGAGCATTTGCTGCGACTTGGCAGGAGGAGCAGTAAAGCAAAGCTCCCGCCAAGCCACATCAAACAGCTGTATCCGGGAGTGGGCATCTTTGTACATAGTGGGAGACAGCACTGGAGGGTGGTAGTCCCAAGAGATATCTATGGTTCCAGGAGGGGGGACATGCGACCACCCCCTAGTTTGTTTTTCTACGGTCTGCACTAGGGAGGTGGCAGTCCCTAGGGTTGAGAACGGCCTGGGGGGGGCGTTACGAAATTGGATTTGGCCCCGGTTCACGAGTGGGTCCTCGAAGCCCTCCCAATTTACTTTTTGAATGTGGCCCCAGGGAGGTGGTATTCAACTATAACTGCTGAATTTCTATGGTTTTGTGTGTGTGAAATCTGATCCTAACTATAACGTCCCTGTTTTTTTCAGTGTATTTCTAAGTTTACTTTTAATTCTATTTCCTAGCTATGACGTCCCTGTAACCATAGGTTTTTTTCAGTGAATTTCAAAGGATTTTCAAATTCCATTTCTAAAGTCTTATGCCCCTCTAATGTTTAGCTTTTGAGTTAATTTGTAGGGTTTATTTTTAGTACTTAGTGTATTTCAATTTATTTCGATTTTTAAATTCGTTTTTTATTAACTATATACATTTTTTTTAATCAATTTACTATATATACGTTTAAAAACAGAACAAATCACATATCTACTTCATGTAAACTATATGAAGTTTTTATAAATGCAATTAAAGAAAAAAAAATTGTAATTCTTTTTTTGGGTACTGCAGTCACTTTGCGGGTCAGTAAACATGGATGGACTACTACTCTATGGTATTTATTCACAGGATCAGAAGGAATCCGCGAGTCCAAATCTGCAGATTTGTAATAAATTATTTCAAATATGTACACCCCCCAGTTCCATATATCACATCAGTATGAACATATTTACGGGTTCATATAAACCCCCTTGTATCTGTTTTTTATTAAAGTTACCCAATTTATGAGTTTTGTGACTGCAAATCAAAAGCAGCGGATTCGCAGATTTGCATGAAACTGCATCCAGTGCTTATCATTTGATTGAATATATGAGGATCCCACCCATGCACATGAAAAACCACACTTAAAAGCAGCTACTTCTCCAGTGAAGTCTCAAGTGGGAGGATTGAGAACCAGTGGTGCTCTGCTTTGACAGAATGGCTGTAGCTACACCTTATGTCCCAAATGAACATCCACAAACTGTTGGGGATGAGGAGGAAGATACACCACCTTGAAGAAAAGAAAGTGATGTCAGGAAGCTTCACTATACCTTCTAGGGAAAAGAGGGTAAAAGCAAATTAAGTGCAGTGCAATATTTGTGGCAAGCAGTTATCCAGAGGCACTGCAAAGAAGTATTCACATGGGACATGTTCCATGTGGAAGCACCTAAAAACAATTCATGAAAGGGTCTACAACCGGATGATGCGGGAGAAAGCAGGATAGTCGACCTCTACAGCAGCCTCGGGATAACCATCATCAGCTGCAGTCATTACAGGACCAGCTGCTTGCGCAGAAGTGAGTGACATAGTTATTCACTGTGTGAAATGCCACATGCTTGTCGCTGTAAAAATGTCTTCTGTAAGTCCATTCTTGGATGCAGTGAAGAAGCATAGTTTTTTGTTTTGTTTCCAGTGACCACATAAAGTTTTTTGAAGACTGAATCCAGTTGCTTTTTGCATTTCCCCATTCTTACATTTTTACTACCCTGAGTAGATTTGGCTGAAAAAAATATAAAAAAAGGAGAAAAAACTGTTAAAAAACCTTTCCAGAAAAAAAAAATTCTTGCGAGTCAAACAAAGAGCTAACTTTGTGTTGTTAATCTATCAGTGTCTATATCATTGTGAGAGTGGGTTTGTCAGTGTTTGGCTGAGTGTGTCAGTGTCTGCATTGGTGTATGCCTTGGTATGTCAATGAGTGCTTTGGTGTGTGCCTGGGTGAGTCTGTGTATGCATCGATGTATGCTTGGTTGTGTCCATGTATGCATCAGTGTGTGCCTAAGTTTGTTATGGGATGCATTAGGGTTTGGCTGGGTGTGTCTGCATTAGTGCATGTCTGGGTGTGTCAGTCTATGCATTGGTGTATGCCTGGGTATGACAGTGTATGCATCAGTGTGTGCTTAAGTGTGTTATTGGATGCATTAGTGTTTGGCTGGGTGGGTATGTTAGTGTCTGTATCACTTTATGCCTAGTTGTGTCAGTGAATGCACTCGGATGTCCCTGGGTGAGTCAGTGTATGTATCAGTGTGTGTTATTGGATACATTCATGTGTGACTGGGTGTGTCAGTGTCTGCATTGCTGTATGCCTGAGTGTGTCAGTGTCTGCATTGTTATATCTCTAGGAATGTCAGTGTGTGTGTTAGTGTGTACTTGGTTGTTTTATTGGTTGCATTAGTGTTTGGTTGGGTGTGTCTTTGCCTCCTTTGCTGTACGCCTTGGTGTGTCAGTGTCTGCATTGGTGTATGCCTGGATGTGTCAGTGTGTGTAACACTGTGTGCCTAAGTGTGCTATCGGATGCATTAGTGTTTGGCTGGGTGTGTTAGTGTATGTATCTGTGTATATCTGGGTGTGTCAGTGATTGTATAAGTGTGTGCCTGTGTGTCTTAGTGACTTGTTTGGCTGGGTGTGATAGTGTCTGTATTAGTGTGTGGTTGGGTGTATAACTACCTGTATCAATATGTATATGGGTGTTTGAGAGGCTCTAACAGTGTGTTGCTGAATATATAAGTTGCTGTATCGATATGTGAGTGGGTGTGTCATTGGCTGCATGAGTATGTGCATGGATTTGTAGGTTTCTGTATTGGAGTGTGGCTGGGTGTATCAGTAGTTGTATCAGTGTATGTCTGAGTATGGTAGTAGCTGTATCTGAGTGTCCCTTGTTGTGTCAGTGGTTGTTTCACTGTGAGTATGGCTCTGTCATTGTCTGTGAGTGCCTTGGTGTATCAGTCACTGTATTGGTCTGTGCATGGATGTGTCAGTCTCTGTGTGGCTTTAACAGTGTATGGATGGATTTGTGAGTAGCTGTATTGGTGTGTGTGTGTGAGTGGGTGTTACATTGCATAACTGGGTGTATGATTCGCTGTATCAGTGTGTGGCTTGGTATGTGACTGTTGGAGTGTGTGAATGGCTGTATGGGTGTATGAGTTTATATAAGTAGCAGTTTGCATGTGTAACTGGGTGTTTGACTGACAGTATGGGATTTTGAATGGCTGAATGAGTGTAAGTGTGGGAGTGTCAGTGCCTGCGTAAATGACTCTATAGGTGTGCGAGTTCATGTATGATTATATGTATGGGTGTGTTTGTGTCTCATTTGTTAAATTACTAATATATATTTTAATAACTTTGCAAATACTTTTGATTAGCTTATTGCACAACAATTTAAATAAAATAATTAACAAATAAACATAACATAAGTTATTTAACTATTTACAAATACACTTGTGTGCACACGTAATTCAGGAAACACAAAACAATGTGATGTTTTGAAGCATCTTACAATACCATCAAGGGAAAAATAGGTGATGGATAAAAATCCGTACTGCAATACTTGCAGCAAGCAGTTATCCAGTGGCCCTACAAAATATTATTTGCAGGGGACAACTTCCATGTGAAAGCACTTAAAAACAATCCCAGAAAGGGGCCACAACTAAATGATGAGAGACAAACTAGGTGCAGCAGGAAAGTCCACATGTACAGCACCCTTGGGAGAGCCATAATCAGCTGCAGACATTTTAATCCTGCCCATATTAAAAACTGTGATGTGCTTACTAACTGTGCAAAAATTCTGCATGCTTGTCATCATAAAAATATCCTCTGTGGGTGCATTTTCACTTTTTGCTGTTATTAGGTTCTATACTCGTACACCAAAAGTGATGCACTGTTGTAAAACTCATCAATGAACAGTGGGGGGAAAAACATAATCAAACAAAGATTGCACAAAAAAACACAAACCTTGGTTTCTAACTCTGAGCAGTGCAGAATATATATGGGATAACTTACATAACTTTTTCACCAGGATAACTTTACTGTACCCAATGTCAAATTTTTGCACAGTTAAAATTACACTGTCCTTCAACTTCAACAAAAAAAATCCACTTCTTGGAGAAATTACTTATTTCTTTTTGCAAAAATAGTATCAAGCAAGAGGTGCTCGTCATTGTCATATGCTGTTCTGTGTTTAAGATACATCTACATTTGGAACAGACACAGATGAGTCTGTACTCGCTTTCATAGAACAGTATATTACATGTAGCATTCCAAAAGACACTCTGGAAAAAAAGGATAAAGCAGCAAG
This sequence comes from Lissotriton helveticus, assembly GCF_964261635.1. Taxonomy (NCBI): domain Eukaryota; kingdom Metazoa; phylum Chordata; class Amphibia; order Caudata; family Salamandridae; genus Lissotriton; species Lissotriton helveticus. The sequence goes on from NC_136061.1 coordinate 311,304,366, forward strand.
CATTGCGTTTCCAATCATATAGATATAGAAAGCAATGTCAACAGAAATATTCATTCTTTTCTTAGCTCCCCATTGAACCTTCATGTTTTTCACAGTCTGAAGCCAGTTTCTTCTTCCCAGTTCTCTTTGAAAACAAAGAAAAAGAATATCACCTCCCTAATCGATTATATTTTGATCTCTTCTAACCACATAGATTTTTTGGTACATGGTGAAGTGATCCCCTCCACTCAAAGTGATCACAACCCCATTGAAGTGTCCTTTGCTATGGCCGAAAAAACCTATATATACTTAGGAGATCGGGCCCTTCATCTTGACCCCTCATGTGATAGATTAAGACTAAAATGGAGAGCAATAGCTCCTGAGCACTTATTTAGGAAAAGTGATTGCTGTGAACCTCCACCTGGTGAAAGCATGCCTTAATGAGGCTGATAACGTTAACCCTGCAGTCATTGCCTTCACTCCCCTCTGCACCAAAATTAAAAATAACTTATGGTTTCCAGTAACTCAATCCCAGATAAACCCAGATGGTTAACCGAACGTGCTCCCTGGTGAGTCAACAGTTGCGACTTGCCCTTAAGGCATCACCAAGGGATCCACAGATAGTGGCCGAATAGTGGCCGAATGACGTGTGCATGACAGTTTTGGATTCGTTTCGCATCTAGCTTCGTGCAACATTATCACAACGCCCTGAACATCATAAGATGCATGGTCATGTTTCGCACTACGTACAAATGTCATCACTATCTTCATCCATGGGTTGACAGGGCTATCTACATATCCATAACATCACTAATCTATACGCACATCACACACTGCTTTTTATTATAAAAGATGAGCATCTCGATAGATTAGCAAAGGAGGTACTTCAGCTGACACCGAGGGTCCATGTATGCTGAGGGATCCCCATGCTGCGGTCTGACATCTCTGAAGGGTGCCCAGTACGGTCCTTCACTCTATCCCATCAGGTAATGGTGTTGGATCGTCCCTTGTGGGGATTCTTGACTCTACACCTACACACATTCTAGGTACACTTAGAGTAGGGTTCGCATAGTAGGAGTACACTTGATTACTGCCTTGTTTATATGCCTGCGTATATACAATTGTTTAGCACCGTGGTAGAACTACATCTACTATTTACCCTGTTGGTGCTTGTAATCACGTTTATCTGCTTCTGCCTACTAATCATTGCAGCACACATATTTTATGCAAGAATAACATTAGTTCAATAAATATTATTGAAAGCATCCCACTGTGTATTCTCTGTATATTGTTTGGAGAATAAGTGAGCATGAGTAACTGAGTGAAAGGAGTGAAAGGTTCTGTACTGTTTCCATGATCCCTAAGGGGTCAGGGTTGTCATGCTTAGTGTTTACCAGAAACTATTCACTCCCTGGTAGGTTAGGAGAGGCTTATGGTGGCACTGTGAGCTAGCTGGTCTATAGGCCAACATATCCTGGGGGGTGTCCAGAATCATTCTTGACACCAAGCCCTTAGTTTATGTGGGAAACATCACTTACAACGCAACTTTTACCACGCAGTGCCTTTACATCGCAACTTTTACAACGGAAACCATCACAACTCATTGCGCTGGGGGGCGCTCTAGGATAGGGAATAGGTTAATTTACTATCCAATAACTTCCCTAGTGTCCACGGGGACTGGAGTTGGAATAGTAAATTAAACTATTCACTACCCAGCGCCCAAAAGCACTATGCGCTGTAATGGTATGCGTTGTAAAAACCGCGTTGTAAAAGCATGCGATGTAAAAGCATGCGTTGTAATGTCGTACATCCGTTTATGTTGTCCAAACAATGTGCGGGTCCGACAGATTGGTAAGAACTATATGACATGGCGCCGCAGTCGTGCTTTATCAGAGACCCCTACTCACATGTTAACCTGAGACATCCATAGTGGGAAATCTGCCTCAGCTGAGTAGGAATACCCTATGTATTGGCTGTAGGTTAATCTAGCTTGGAGGATTATAAGTTCCTACATTGTGCAAACCCTAGATCTATAAACATTTGGCTAAATACTACTGCTTTAGCAATGTATGAACAAGAAGGTGATGACATTAAAAAACAGATAGTTGGACTAAATATTTCTGAAAATTACAGACAGGTAGTTACCATAAAATGTTTACAACATGGACTCCGAGCAATGGGTGGAGATCTTAGCTTCATGGTTGAGGCACACATAGCATTCAGAACAGAGGTATTCTATTCCTGGGTTATATTCACGCCTGCAGATGTACACATAAGGTAATTTCATGAATACATTGAAGAAGAGCAACCCAATGAGTATTTCCCATACTTGGAGTTAGAAGTCCCCTTAAATTACCAAGAGCACATTAATTGGTTTAAAGACTACCCCATCCCTCAGAACATATAAGACTCAGTCCTCTCAGCAGAGAACGAGCGACTTGGCGGGTCTTAGCATCATACACACCGCATCCAGACGTTGCTGCCTTAACATCAGCAGAAATTTTCAAACTTTACAGAGCTCTAGTAAAATGTTACTGAAATCTTACTCAATACTTAATGAGAACATTGACTGTCCACCCTGCAGGGGCTGCTCAAGCTACACAACCAAGCATGGCTACTATAGGTATTAGCCCACAAATTCCCCCCTGCAGGGAGCAAATCCCATTCTGGATAGCACAAATAACAGCACAGCTTTAAGTGGTTATTCCCCATACAGGCACACTTGAAAAACACAGAATACTGACATGGGGATGGATCCCACGTTAGAAGATTGTGTCACTTGGGGTACAATCTTTGCTGACGTATATACCAGAGCACATGGTACCCCTTCAATAGCAGTAAAACCAGGTGTACCGAAACAGATTCATAATGAGTACATGGCAGAGCCTGCGTTAGATCTGGGAATGAAACTGATGGTCAATTTTGCCCAGGTATCAGCCATAATGTTGAGTAACATAAATGGGGTGGCAGCAGCAGTGCCTATATGCCAATGCCTGAGGGAATTCACTCCCACACAGCAGGAGCGCGAATTGCCTAAGATTATCAAAGATACATGTGTCTCTCCAGGCAGAGATAGTCTGGGAGCCAAACCTGGGAAACCAATCGTTAAGAGTAGTTCTGAAAAAGATAGCTCTAAGCAAGCACCCCATTTTGAAAAGAAGAAATGGGATAATAAACAAAAAAATAAACAGAACAAAACACAGTCATTTGGTGGGTCACCTCAACAGGAACACACTGAACAAAAATATAATCCGAGAAACCGTGACAATATTAGAAAACCTGACTGGTATCAGGATACTGATACACGTTTATCTCGTTCCTTTCAAGAGACTTCAGCATAGCGTTCGGAAGGTCAGACTATAGATCAGAAGAGCGAGTCAAGCCATGAAGGGAGACACATCGCACTTCGGCCTACATCATTAAACAGTTAAACAACACAGACTTCAAACCCCAATTTAAGAAGAAAAAGGTAGTGGGGAATTAAAATTCGAAATGCTCAGGCTACCGAGCACTCAGTTTCAGAACGAGGAGTGGGCAGTAACAATACTGGACAGCGCAGCAGAAGTCACAATAGCTCACTAGAACCTGATGGATTATCTAGGGATAGTAGCACTGAGTGGAACTATCATGGTGAAAACACTTGATACAAGCGTAAGTATCCCACATTGTTTATACGAAAAGTGGGTGTTAGTGTTAGGTCCTGCAATTTACAGCAATCATGTTGGATGGTATAATGAGCCACCTCATCACGAAATCCCATTAAAATCAATACCTCTGCCGCAGAGACAATACCCGATTACACATGAGGAAAAGAAACAAGTTAGGGTGATCTTAGATCAACTTGAACACCAGGGTGTGATAGATAATTGCACCTCAGCTATGCATAATCCCATGTATCCCATAATGAAACCCGATAATTCAAATGGTCTGGTTTTGAATTACAGACATTTAAACACATCCACATGCATATTTGCCATTCAGAATGCACACAGTGCTGCACTAAAGAATAACATTGTGCGGAAAAAATACATAACACTAGACATCTCAAATTGGTTTTTCTACCAAAATATAGTGCCTGGAAGCAGATATTTGACAGCATTCTTGTGCTGGGCTCCCAGCTGCAATTTTGTTGATCACTCCACGGGTATAAGAATATCCCCGGGTTGTTTCCAGCCAGGGTAACAGAGCGGCATATTATCAAGAAACTGGTGTGAACATGGGCTTCTATTGGAATTCTCAAGGGCATATTATCAAGCCTATTATCGCCGCTTTAGCTGCAGTTTCCTACCGGTAAAGCGGCAATAATTTTAATGCCCTTCTTGATAATATGCCCCAGAGTTACTTCAAAATTTTGAGTCATTGTCCTATATAGATGACATTTATCTAGCGGACGATAAATTAATGGAATACTTGTCTAGGGCGAACCACATAATTCTTGGGTTTGACTACAGGGATACAAAATTAATTTCCAATAATAAACATTTTTCCACCTTAGTGTCCTATTTTTAGGGTACAAGTTGTCAAGTGAAGGCAAAAGCCTGGCAGCATAATTTATTTTTAAAATGTGCACTGCTCCTACCTCCAACTACTCTGAAAAGACTACAATCTTTTCTAGGATTTTTTAATTTTGGTTGAACATACATTTTGGAGTACGTAGAGAGGGTTAAACATTTCTATGACTTAATTGGACTAGATTTTTCAGTGCACCATTGGACACAGGAACATACTAATATTCTACGTTCTGTACAAGCTGGCATGATACCTTCTAAACATTTACATACACGTCAACACAACTAACCTGTGGACCCGGTTGGTCCAGTGTGGTCGCTGGACCAACGGGTACATCTACATCACTTTCAATTAAGGCGATACAGTACCTATTGCATCTAAATCACAATTGTACACAAACGTTGAAATGTGTTTTGCACCAACAGAAAAAATACTCACAGCAGTACAGATTGCTGTAGTGAGAGAGAGTGCTAGCACAGGGGAAACACATAATTCATGTAACCCTGGTACGGACCCTAGAGACTGTTACAAAGGCAAGCATACCAAATGCTAAAGCATTGCATCCACAATAGATTAAATGGGCTAACTCTCACTACAACAGATGTAGATTACGAATTTGATTCTACATTACAAACGGAAGCATTCCAGCAGTACAAACAAGAATATCCTCTGCAGAATGAAACAATGCCTCTAGATCAATATGTATGTATCATTAATATCAATGGATCTGCTCCATCCAGCCATAGGAATGAAAGAACATTATTCTAGGGTATGCACAATTGTGAAAGTACGCATGCAGGATGGAAAGTTCCTTCCTGGAAAACCACTCAATCAGCCTCTGAATGACTGTATGGCTCAGCTGGTGGAACTAAAAGCTCAGATACTGGCACTACCAAACATGGATCATGAATTCTCCACACCTATAGTGTGTGATTAATTTTACTGTGTCCAGTCCTGCAACGAATACTTACATTATTGGGGCCAAAATGGATTTAGGGATTACAAAGGTTGCATAGTAAAGAACAAGATGCTTTGGGAACAAGTAGCATAGCTGAAAGAAGGCATGCCATGGCTCATGTTATTCATACATTGAGTCATCAAAGTGGAAGCATTCATGTTGAAGGGAATTCAATGGCATATGAAACCTCCAAGGCGACAGTACGCACTGCTGCAGTTGCTGCAATAACTCACCCTAGCACGAGGATAGACGGTGCAACTATGATAGCTGTCAATGCCACGGGCAACAGCTGAGCCCTGTCGTAAGGCTTTCCACTCAAGTACTCCTACAAATTAGATGCACAAAACATTCTGTATGCTTAAATTCTAGGGGTGGGGGATAGAGTAATACCAAACACGGATCGTAGATTGGGATTGATACTAACTGCACACGAGGGTCTGGGTCTAGCACATGCAGGGATCTCTGCTACAGTTTCACTGATAAAGCAGCCCTATTATTGGCCAGGTCTTACTAAGCAGGCCAAGGACTTTGTCCTCAAATGCAACATCTGCCAGCAGACGAAGAGCTCCACTGTAGCACATCCACCACAAACACCTTTATTAGGCTCAGACAAACCTCTTGCACGAGTATATTTGGATCACCGTGCCAAACACACAGACAGGGCTTACAAGTACATCTTGGTGGCAGTAGGTTCATGCACTAGAATCCTGTTAGTTTGGCCCCAGCATTCATCTGACACTCGAAGTGTTGTAAAGAGTTTGCAAGCCTTTATCGGCACATACGCAATTGGCATATTACATTCTGACCACGGCCTGGCATTTAGCTGTCGGGCTTACAAAGAAGCCATGGGAAGTTTGGGTGCGACCTTGCAGTGCTCCTCCCATATCATCCTGAGGGAAATGTGTTAGTCGAGAGGAAAAACCATGACTTAAAGCAATCCTTAACACTAAGGGTATTAGGCTGGGGCGGCAGTTGGGTCAATCACCTATAGGGGGTCCAGAGGGCACTTAACAGCGAGCCAAGAAAATCCCTGGTGTCGTACACCTTTAGAGCTCCAATTTGGGGTAAGAATGTGAGTACCCGACCTCGGTACTGTCAGCACGGTGGCGGCTGAAACCCCATTTGACCTCAATGATAGTTTGGATGTTTTACTGGACCTTTAGGAATACCAAGCTTTACAAAGCAACGTCCAAGTAAAACGCATTCAGTGGGGAAGACCTGCATGAGTTCCAGAGAGAAAATTGTGACCAAAAAAGAATGTGGGCCATCCTACAGAGCGTCTGTACCTGTCTTAGCTGTCGTATGAACCTGAACTGTCCTTCTTCTGCCTCTTGCGGCTGCCGAGACAAAAGCTTTGTCTCAATTGATCTGATCAAACCACACAATGTTGCCAATCCTCAAAAGTAGGCCACGTGGGCTCCTGGGTAGCTGCCGCATTCCTCGCGCTACCATACAGGAGGTTCAGATGGAGGCTTTAATAACGACTGAAGACTCCACTGTCCTAAGAGAAGCTGTGAACGACGGGGCGCTAGGTGGCGCTAGTTCGGAATGGCCGCTCTAGCGTAGAGCTCTTGCCCTGCCAGGCATAAACATCATCATAATCCCGATCCTGCCTTCACACCGAAACCTAAGACTGTCACCGATGCTTTCAGGAGGCCAAACTGTCCACTCTGTGCGAATGTTGGGCCGGTAGCTGCCGCGGTGAGCCCGGAATCTGCGGTCGAAGTCGCCGCGGGAAGAGGCTGCTGCACTGACTACCTAGGTTACAGAAATACATGATGAGTGTGGCGATATTCATAGGAATCTCCCTGACATAATTCGCACTTTCCGAGACCACTATCAGGCGCTATACTCCTTGCACAGAACTGAGTCCCTTGACCTCTCCACGTACTTTCAGGATGTCGCGCTGGCATGGTTGGGGGACGGCCAGCAGAAGTTCCTCCACGCTGAACTAGAACTGGATGAAATCAGCGAGGCCATTATGAGCATGCGATCTGGTAAGGCCTCGGGTTTGGATGACCTCCCTATGGATTTTTACAAACTCTTTGCCCCCATACTGGCCCCCATTCTGAAACAGGTGTACTATACCACTCTGGAGGAAGGTAGCCTACCCCGTACCATGCGTGAGGCTCTTATCACTTCCCTGCTTAAACCAGGTAAATCCCCCTCACACTGCGACTCTTATCGCCCGTTATCCCTCATAAATTGCGACACCAAGATCCTTGCCAAGGTGTTAGCTACATTTAGGTATTATCTACTCATGGAACGCCTAGTTCTCCCTGACCAAGCCGGGTTTGTGCCCAATCGCGCTACCTCCCATAACCTCTGCACTCTTCATGCCGTGCTCCAAGACCTCAACCCTAAATGCGATGCCGTTGCAGTGTTCCTTGATGCCACCAAGGCTTTCGATTTACTAGAATGGGATTACCTGCTAGGCACATTACAACATATAGGACTGCCCTTCAGCTTCCTGGACTGGGTGAAATTAATATATCACCAACCCACGGCTACTGTGCTTCTCAACGGGTCTAGGTCCACTCCATTTATTGTCCAGAGGGGAACCCGTCAGGGCTGCCCACTATCCCCCATCCTATTTGCCCTAGCAATCGAACCCTTAGCCGCAATGCTCCGGCAAAAACACAATCATCGCTCCCTCATTTATCGTTCCCGACCTCTCCTCGTCTCGCTTTACGCTGATGACATTACGCTTTATATTGAGAAACCCTGCGAGAATTTAAATCCAGTCCTACGTGAAATTACAAAATTTGGAGGGATTGTCAGAGTACAAATTAACTGGGCCAAATCTGCAGTCTTCCCACTCACTGACAGCACGCACCCATTCCAACTCGACTACCCGCTGGTGTGGGAGCAGGATGACTTGAAATATATAGGTATCCACATCCACAGGGACAAGGAGGCACTGATGCGTGCCAACTATGGCACTACATCGGATAAAATCATGGACAACGTCACTAAGTGGCTGCACCTCCCTCTTTCCATGGCGGGCCGCATCGCGTTAATTAAGATGAATATACTACCCAAACTGTTATACCTTTTTGTAAATATCCCGTACAATCCAGGCAATTTTTTCTTCCACTCTCTTAAGTCCCAGATCACGCGATTGATTTGGGATGGGAAACAGACACGCCTCAGCCTTTACACCCTTATGCATCCCTTTCACTTTGGTGGGTTTGATGTACCCAACTTTGAACGATATTACGATTGTGCTCAGGCTCACTTCGCCGTCTACTTGTATCACCCACCACCATATATGGCTCATTTGGCTGTTGAGGAGGGCTACATGGCTCCTATATCAAATACGAAAAGGGTACCTGCCTTATGGATTTAGACAGAAAGGCCTAGGAGAGGTCCAATGTATTAATATAGGAACACCTAAACCCAGGCAAATTACACCACAAATACAGATTTATTCATTTTATATCAGAATTTATTTTTCATGAGTAAATGTTTTGAACTGCCTTTCATTGCAGATACATAAATATGATTTATAGAATAACCTACACCATAATAAATAGACACAATAATAAAAATAAATATAAACAGTGGTTCAAATTCCGCTCTGACATATCATCTACATTCATACAACAATCATTCACAAATCATACAACACCAAGCGATGATGGTTATGAATAACAAAAGGACAGATGGTTCGAGGTCCAGGTTGGTTCTGAAAGTTCCTGGGTGGGAACAAGCGCCAACGCGCGTTTCGGTGCGAGGCCCCGTCCGGGGCTACACCTTCATCAGGGCACAGTGAGAGGACGGAAGAGGAACCACAATCAGGCAGGATTTCTGGTTTATCACAGGTGGTGCCGTCTATCTTGAGAGGGCACAATTACTATCAGCTTGCGTCGGAAAAGGCAGACAATTCACCGTGGCATTTCTGTTTGGCAAAGGAAATGCCCCAAGGGCATGCACGGGAAAGAAGGGGCTGATAGGTAGGATCCTACGACAAGATGAAAGCACGGGAAACCCGGTAATAACAGGTGATGCTCTCCTCAATGGGTTCTCGGGGAAGGGGGGGCGCCGCCGGCTGGTACAGAATTAAATAGGCACCCGGAGGGTGTCCAAACGTATGAAACGGCCCATCTAGTGTTTGGCATCTAGGTGCGTCCTGGCATTTTCTAATTGCGATAACCAGAGACGAAATTGAAGTTGGGTCGGGTCGCGTTTTCCAGCCGGCGGTCTCCACGGATGATGGGATGGCTTAACGAAGGATGTGGGGTCCCCCTCTGAATTACATGGCTCCTATAGTCCCAACTGGATATATCCACACCTTGGTGAGCCAAAGAAGCCGGGATCCCTCTACTTTGGACTGCACGGTGCAGGCATGGAACCGACTTGTGCGGCTCTTGATAGACAATTTGCTTATTCACCCAATCTCCCTTCGTTGAATGATCCGAGACTACAAGTCACCTGCGAAGTTATCTGTCATACACTACTCCGGAAACTAAAAATTTGCTGCTGAGGAGACTTCATTCCCCACTGAACCCGACATATTTGCTCCGCTTCACGCCATAGTACAGCCCGACGCACCACGGCACGTAGTATCCATGCTTTATAAACATGCACAGACCACACCTAGGGTTGCCCCTACTAGGGCTAGAATGGAATGGGATAGAGACCATGAGTCACCACTTATGGATGAACAATGGAAAAGCAGCTGCACTCAAACACAGGCAACAATAGACTGTGGCTCCTACGGTAAACAGACATAATATCGACTACAAAATATCGAATGGACATAATATCGAGTTTTAAATATAGTCTGGACAAAATATCGAATGGACAGAATATAGACATCCAAAATATCATTTTTAAGGTAAGTAATGTAATATCGAATGTTAAAAATATAGAAAGTTAAAATATCGAAGTATATAATATAGGTTATTAAAAATATCGAATTTTTAATAATATCGAATTTTTTATAGTGTTTTTTATGTTATTATATGTGTGAAAAGTGTGTATTTATGTTATAATTTATTTTAATTAATGAATTTAGTTTTTTTAATTTTTGCGTAATTTAATTCTGTAGCGGGTTGTGGGTTTATAGGGGAATAGAGTGGGAAGTAATTTAATTATAATTAAATAAATATGTACATTTATTTATTGGTATTCATTTTTAATTAATTGTTAATTAATTTATATTTGGTAATTAATTAAATTTTAATTGGCAATTAATTTTATTTAATTGATTAATTGCTAATTATGTTAATTTTACTAATGTATTTTCTGTAGCGGGTTGTGGGTGTTTAGGGGAATAGGGTGGGAAGTAATTTAATTATAATTAATTAAATATGTAAATTTATTTATTGGTATTCATTTTTAATTAATTGTTAATTAATTTATATTTGGTCATTAAATAAATTTTAATAGGCAATGAATTTTAATTAATTGATTAATTGCTAATCATGTTAATTTTACTAATTTATTTTCTGCAGCGGGTTGTGGGTTTATAGGGGAATTGGGTTGGAAGTAATTTATTTATAATTAATTAAATATGTAAAATTATTGGTATTTATTTAGAATTAATTGTTAATTAATTTTTTTATGGGTAATTAATTACATTTGAATTGCAAATTAATTTTATTTAATTGATTAATTGCTAATTATGTTATTTTTACGAAATTTTTTTCTGTAGCGGGTTGTGGGTTTATAGGGGAATAGGGTGGGAAGTAATTTATTTATAATTAATTAAATAAATCAATGTATTTAATTGTATTTAATTTGAATTAATTGTTAATTAATTTTTAAATGTTAAATTATTAATTGTTAATTTGTAAATAATTTGTATTAATAGGTAATTATTGTAATAATTAATTTTAGTTTGTAATTTTAATTGATTAATTATTATATTATATTAAATTGGAAATTACTTTTAATGAATTTTTTATAGATATTAATTTTTATTTTTTTAAATAATATATGAAGTATTTACTTTCCCTACTGTTGCACTCTCTGGAGTGGGAATACTAATTGTTACCTCTACGCTATCCAACGCTTTCCCTACTGTTGCACTCACTGGAGTGGGAATAGTAATTTTTACCTCTACGCTATCCAAAGCATTCCTCACTGTTGCACCCACTGGAGTGGGAATAGTAATTTTTACCTCTACGCTATCCAACACTTTCCCTACTGTTGCACTCACTGGAGTGGGAATAGTAATTTTTACCCCTATGCTATCCAACGCTTTCCCTACTGTTGCACTATTTGGAGTGGGAATAGTAATTTTTACCCCTACGCTATCCAAAGCTTTCCCTACTGTTGCACTCTTTGGAGTTGGAATAGTAATTTTTACCCCTACGCTATCCAACGCTTTCCCTACTGTTGCACCCACTGGAGTGGGAATAGTAATTTTTACCCCTACGCTATCCAATGCTTTTCCTACTGTTGCACCCACTGGAGTGGGAATAGTAATTTTAAGCCCTACGCTATCCAACGCTTTCCCTACTGTTGCACTATTCGGAGTGGGAATAGTCATTTTTACCCCTACGCTATCCAGCCCTTTCCCTACTATTGCACTCTTTGGAGTTGGAATAGTAATTTTTACCCCTACGCTATCCAACGCTTTCCCTACTGTTGCACCCACTGGAGTGGGAATAGTAATTTTTATCCCTACGCTATCCAACGCTTTCCCTACTGTTGCACCCACTGGAGTGGGAATAGTAATTTTTACCCCTACGCTATCCAACGCTTTCCCTACTGTTGCACCCACTGGAGTGGGAATAGTAATTTTGATCCCTACGCTATCCAACGCTTTCCCTACTGTTGCACTCTCTGAAGTGGCATTAGTAATTTTTACACTTCCACTATCGTACAGTAATAAAATTGGATATTATTTAATTATATTATGCTACTATATAAATATGTTTTAACAAATATGATTGTAATTTTTTTTATATAACTTTCATTAGTTATTTAATTATTATAAGTTAATTTAAGTATTTTTAAGTATATTTTAGTAATTAATTTTTAATATTAATTTAATTTAACACTGTTTTTAATAAAGTCGATATTTTTATAAACTATATTTTTGTAAACGATATTTTTAACTCGATATTTTTGTACGTACCTGTTTGTAGATACAAACTCGATATTCTGTCTGTCGATATTTTGTCAACGATATTTTTGCTAGTCGATATTATGTGCCTCGATATTATGTCAGTGATCCGCTCCTACATTATACATTTCTCAACAGGCTGTATCATACACCTGCCAGACTGAAGAGATTTCAGTTACGCGACTCTGACTGCTGCCTTCGCTGTGGCGCCGCTGGTGCCGATTTTATACATCTAGCGTGGTCCTGCCCCCAGATTGCTAGGTATTGGGAACACGTTTTTGCTGGTCTTACAAGCATGCTAGGCGTGACACTGACTCCATGCCCACTCCAAGCGCTGTTGGGATTGACGCAGTCTGTGGTTACTACCCACAAAAAGTTCCTGGCCCTCAGTCTTTTACTCACTAAGCGCTTAATAGCGTGCCGCTGGGGTAGAGGTCGTGCCCCCAAGTTTAAGTGCTGGATTCGCTCTCTGTCTACATGGCAAGAGAGCTTACATGACTATGCAGAACTCCTGCCCCCTAGCTCACAGCCAAAAGACATATGGGCACCTTTCACGGCGTATCTCCTCAAGCTTAGGGTAGAAGAAGAAGATAACCAGGTTAAAGAGGCTATATCCACTGAAACATTGCCCCATGCACTGAGTGGGTAATGCTCCCTCCGCATGCACTTCGCAACTGCTCACCTGCTTGTTGTAGTGTAACTGCATGTTCCTTGCTATGCCTGTCTATGGGAATGGGGTCAAATAGGGAACCTCTATCAGGGTCGTTGTTTGGACGTTGGGTCTACTGATGGATTTGCGGAATTACTTGGTTTGGGTGGTGAAGGTCTCACTCTCCCAGATGTGGCTTCAGGACTTGCATATGCTGTTTCTTGATTACTTCGGACATTTGCTCACTGTATTAGGATACTATGTTAAGGGGGGGATGGGGGGTGGTTGCGGTTATGCATCGGATATTCTTTTTGTACCAGATATTTGTTCAGTACTGCTCTGCATGGGAAGATGCCACAATTCTGCTTAACAATACTATGTATACCAACTTGATTTTATTGCATTGATGTACCATGCTTTCATGACTCAATAAAGGTTTTTGAAATTTGAAAAGAAAAAAAAAAGGCTGTGAACGACAATGAAATAATGCGTCTCTCTGTTAAAACAACTACAACTGTACAATCAATAGAAATTTCAATTAGAAGAATTGACGACTTCTATTTCAACATGCCACAGATCGAGTTATCTACCAGTTCTACAAAACCTGCTGAGTTACGGAGAATTGACCGGACAGGGTCTGGCTACTTTATGTATTATAAAGGTTTATCATCATACTAGCAGCCCGTCTCGACGTTGTCCGGGTATGAATTGCTGCCGGCCAGTAGTATATTGTTTTGTAGGATTTCGTTTAGATTGCATTTCTTATCTGTGACAGGCCTGTGAAACGCTCTGATTCACAGTGCACTGCTGATGCACTTAAGAGTGCGCGTTCAGTAGTGTGTGAACTCAAGTTTCCCTACTTTATTTTTCCTTGCAATATTATATAGCGTGAACTCGACAACATGTCATGAGCACAATTTACATTACAGAAGAACACATTCATTTGTGGTAGGCACGGGGAGACAAAGCGATTTGCCTGGAATCACAGGATGTTGAGCTGATGCCGGCATTCGAACGTAGCTACCCAGCTCTAAAGTTCACAATTCTAGAACTTGTGGCGGGAGGTGTGTCTAAAAGAGCATGTCGGTGCTGGCCATCAATGAGAGAGACCTGTGCATTTTTCAAATGGGTGGTGAAAAAATATGAGTATGTTGCTGGAGATGTGGGCCGCCGTGCCACCAATGTACTTACCGAGGGAGGGTAAACACCCATTATTCCGCAACTTTCTTTCCGCGTACCATCACTCCGCATACTTTCATTACGAAAGTACCATGACTCCGCAATGCCATTATAACGCATGGCATTACATTTTATATGCTTTTATCACACATATATTTACAACGAAATTCGTTGTAAATGCATGAATGGTAAAAGCATGTTTTTTTAATGTTTGGATAAGGTAAGTATGGGTATAGGGGTATATGTTTTGGGGTACTGAGGTATATGTTTTGGGGTGTTTGGGTATTTTAAGGGTTCAGATATAGTTTTGGGTTATGGGGTACAGGGGTAGTTTTAGGGTTTAGGGATAGGTATGGGTTTTGGGGTACAGGGGTATTTTTAGGGTTCAGGGCTAGGTTTGGGTTTTGGGGTATAGGGGTATTTTTAGGGTTCAGGGGTAGTTTGGGGTTTGGGGTACAGGGGTATTTTAAGGGTTCAGGGCTAGGTTTGGGTTTTGGGGTACAGTGGTATTTTTAGGGTTCAGGGCTAGGTTTGGGTTTGGGGTACAGGGGTATTTTAGGGTTCAGGGGTAGGTTTGGGTTTTGGGGTACAGGGTTATTTTTAGGGTTCACGGCTAGGTTTGGGTTTTGGGGTACAGGGGTATTTTTAGGGTTCAGGGGTAGGTTTGGGTTTTGGGGTACAAGGGTATTTTAAGGGTTCAGGGCTAGGTTTGGGTTTTGGGGTACAGGGGTATTTTAGGGTTCAGGGGTAGATTTGGGTTTTGGGGTACAGTGGTATTTTTAAGGTTCAGGGTTAGGTTTGGGTTTTAGGGTACAGGGGTATTTTTAGGGTTCAGGGGTAGGTTTGGGTTTGGAGGTACAGGGGTATTTATAGGGTACAGGGCTAGGTTTGGGTTTTGGGGTACAGGGTATATTTATAGGGTTAAGATAGGTTAGTGTTTAAGGGTGTTGGGGTATTTTAAGGAGTAAGGGTGGGTTATGAATATGGGGTGCAGGGGTATTTAAAGAGAGCATGGTGGGATTAGCACATGATATGAGACATGGCATGAAGGGTGGAATGTACCACACGCCCCCAGCGTTTGTCACGCCCCCAGCACACGCCCACAGCACAACACAGACACGCCCACAAGGGACTACTTTGCTGGCACGGTTCTTTTACCTTTTAAATGTATATGGTGGGCGTCTGCATAGCCTATGTCCTTCTGCTGCAACTGCCCTTTCCAACGCTGTATTGGGTTTTGTGATTGGTGCTGTGGTTCCTGAGATTACCCGCCTCGAAAGTTTGGGTTCTCTCTTTATTATATTAGTATGGATTCAAGTAAACCTGAGCTGCCGACACCGCCTTTCCCTTTCAGGCTTCAAGTTTATGCTTTCTATCTTTGGTTGAAAAAGACTTACTTCATTGTTCCCTGGATACATCTATGGATTACAATTAGATCACATTTCCTGGTATTTTGGATTGGTAGAGTAACGGTCTTTTTTCTACTTCTGAATGGAGACTTTCTCCCAGAATGCTATGCAATGCTACTCTTGAACTTGGTTCTTAAACCACATGCATCATCACAACGTGACCAAATAGACTTGACTATGGTGAATATAACAGCGGTTCCAGTTCCTGAAGGAATTGCATGGGATAGGGTATCGTATGATGTATATGGTCCTACTGAACTTTTGAAAATTCCTTATTTGTTCAAAATTTCTTTAAATTACATCATCACCTCTAGTGGAGAAGTGTGGCTCAATGGTTAGAGCGGCAGACCCTGATGCAGAGGTCTAGCCCGGGACCAGGGTTCAATTCCCCGCCTTGGCGGGTCTTGGGCTCAAAAATTCCATGGACCTGATAATTCTTGCCTCGGTGCCTATTCCAATCATGGAGTCCCACTCTGCAACTCTGGGCAATAGCTTGCTTAATCTCCACAACGGCCCCCACAACGCTAAGGATGCCTGGCCTCCACCTTGGGGGTTCCCAGGAGTGGACACCTCACAGGGAAAGCCAGGATGGGTTCCACAGCGGTATTCGTACAAGCGCCTTGAGACCCTTGCGGGTGAGTAGTGCACTATACAAGTATCAATTTACAATTTACATTTACTTTCTCTGACGATTGGGACATTGAAACTGCATATTTTGCTTTCAGATTTAGAGCAATCAGTTGCATTTGCTAATGATAAATAGATTGATGATACGAGAAATTTTGGGGACATGTTTTGTTACCAGCATTATGGGCATAATTTCTTACATACAGCTAGTGTCCCACTCGCTGTTTATTTATTTTATTTATTTAGTGTTTTATAGAGCGCAAACGTGACCTGTTAGGGTAACTGAGCGCTTACCAGGGAAAACAAGCTAAATTCAAAGATTAGGAGCAAACGATCACAAGTACACTTAAGGGAGAAAACACAAACAGAAGCAAGGGAGGACTGCACAATATCAACCTCTGCCTAATAAAGGTACAGAGAGGTACAAATTATTCCGTAGGCTAAACATTGTCCATGACACCTGGATCGCATAGATTACATCTGCGAAGTCTAGTGAGGCTTAAAATGGGTAGGGTTATATAAAATAGCAGTAAAGTGTTGCTAAGCCGCTGATTCCATAAATGCTTTGAGAGAGCTTATGGCAGGAATTTGCCCATTAGAAAAGACTTGGCTTCCTTTTTTAATCTTGCCAGAGATGTTATTCTTCTGATGATTGGCAGCAACGAGTTCCAGATTCTAGGTGCGGCCCCAGAGAAAGCTCTGTTGTAAGTTTTCTTCTTCCAGAAGAAGGGAGGTTTCAGCGTAAGATCCCTGGCACTCTGGGTGTGCCTGCCTCCTCCTGATACCTTGGGGCAGATTTACAAGCCCCTTGCGCCACGTTTACTCCACCTTGCGTGACGCAACAGCGGCGTAAACGTGGCGCATCCCTGGGAGGCATTTACAATGTGACGCATCTAGGGAGATGCGTCACGTTATAAAGCCCAGCGCCAAAATGGGGGCGTTCCCACGCAGGGTGGGCGTTCCGGTGCCTGTGTGCCTCGCAAAAGTGCCTGCGTGAAATCTACAAGATTTCACGGAGGCACTTCGCCGACGCTGCTACGTCAATGTCTTACGCCTGCTTGAAGCAGGCGTAAGTACTGACGCAGCATGTTAAATATTGGGCGGCCCTGAGCATTGCTGGAGTTGCGTCGCGCTTGCCACGCGACTCCAGCGATGCGCCGCCCTTACATCACGAGATGCGTCACGCATCTGCCTACCCTTGCGCCACGGCGCGCCACATTGTAAATGTGGCGCATCTGCTGTGACGCAAGGGTAGTTTTGCGTGACGCATTTGTTCTGGCGCATCTCTGATGATATGCAGAGATGCGCCAGAACTCGTAAATGTGCCCCCTTGAGTTTATGAGCAAGATACGAAGGTGACTTAGAGTGTAGTACTTTGAGTGTGATACAGCCTTCTTGAGTTGGACTCTGGCTTCGTAAGGAAGCCAATTCAGGGCCCTCAGGTGCATTGAGATGTGGTTGAATCTTTTTGAGCCTGTTACGAGTCTTGTGGCTACGTTAAGGCAGGCTTTTAGAGGAGCCGTTGAGATCTTGGACAGACCAGAGAGGGTTGCGCATCTGGATTAGATCCTAGAATAATTAATGCCTGTACTGCCATTTTAAGCTCATTTGAAACCTGGCATTTTTGGCCAGTGTTTTGATGTAGGCTCACATGTTTAGGCTATTGTCCAGTATGATTCTTAGTGACTTGGCTGAGTCCCCTATTATCAGGGTGCAGTTCAGCACGGAGATCGATTTGGTCCATTCCAGTATGTCAGTGGAGCTTTTGGGAGACACAAGTAAGTAAGAATTCAGTTTTTTGCACATTAAGTTTGAGCTGGTTGCTAGCTAGCCAATTCACAGTCAGCTTTAGAGCCTTGTTCATTATTTTGATCTCTTCTGGGAATGAAACTTTGATGTACATCTGTGTGTCATCTGCATGCATATGGAAAGAGATGTTGGCATTACGCAGAATTCCAGTTAAAGATTCTAGATACAGGTTACAATGAGCTGGGTAGAGAGTTGAGCCTTCCGGGATGCCGATCATAATCGGGGAGGGAGAGGATAGATTTTGGTTGACTCTTTGAAATGAATCTTTGAGAACGGTTCTGTAAGAAGGATTTAAACCAATTGAGAATGGTTATTATTACACACAATGGGAACACTGCCTAACTCCCCCTAAGGGCAGTTAAAAGACTTTTGCACAGAAATGTGCTTATTTTTTAGGTTTTACACCTGCAAAGAAAAATATGCTAACAAACACCAAGCTATCTATACAGGGTTTCGACTTTTGGAAAGAATAGACACAAATTCTATCTGGGGGACAATGCATTGGTAGGTTAAGGGGACAGAGGCCTTATTTAGAGCATGCCTCATACCATATCAAATGATTTTCCTGAACAAAGCAGTGCAACAAGCGTCATGGCTGAGTATAGCAAAAACAAAGGATTTGAACGCACCACGTATTCTCGCATTCTCATGTTTTGATATTTGGAAGCCCTTTACACACTTTAGTGAGGATACGCTAGATACCATGATACAAAATGGCTCTTTCAATTAATCAGACCCCAATTGGAAGGGATGGTTGGTTTGGCCTGTGGACACAAACAGGTGTCAGTCTAGATTTCTTGGTGACACTGAAGGGATCAATAGGCCTTATCACCGTTATATACAGACAGAACACTCAAGGGTGATGACGTCATGTAGTGTTGGGAAGTTATGCCTAGATTGGCTAAAAACCTTAACACCTCCCAGGTGAAACAATACTTGTACCTTCTTTCTCATTACATGGATCTCAAGGATTTTTTACTAGGTCCTCGGAACCCATGTCAAGAGCGCTTTCTGTATGGAATATACAGAGCTGTGGACGATTTCTCAACAGGAAGCTGCTGAAAGATTGTGTGAGATTTAAAGGGATATTTTCGAAAAGGCTTTGCCTGTGGTTGACAAAACTATGACCACATTATCATCCAGACCTTATTATCTGGTTAACATAGTGTCTTCAGCAATTGACATAATACAGCAAGATGTGTCTATATTTCAAAATGGGCAGTCACAATCATGTTCAATAGTAATATTGAGCTGGACATTACATACGCTATGTTCTGGCCACATGCCTTGATGTTAGATCAGTAGTACAAATCTGTTTTCAACATGCGATCTTACAGAAAGACAGATAACAATGGCACGTAGGGGGGGCATGGCTATGCAGCGAAGCAAGATGGCCGCAGGCTAGGGTCGCTCCATGCAACCACTTCCCTCTCATGTTTATCTGTCTCACTAATCCGTGCCCCGTGGTGGGAATCAGCTGGTGGAGGTGCCATTCGTCAGAAAGAGCCCAAACTTGAACCGCCGGAGCCTCAGGCTCACCAGATTTGACCACTGCCGGTTGAGGCCTACATCGCCACGCTGAGCCGGGGCCTAGATTTGCTGAGCAGCCCGATCCATCGCAGAGACTCATGGGTGAGTGCCTGACTCGGACCCGGTGGTCGGGCCGGCGCTCCGGTGATACCAACGGCGAGGCGCCAGCCAGCTTTTAGGCAGACAAGACACGGTCAGGTGGTGCTACACCAGCTGCCTGCCTTGCTATAGGAGCAACATCGACAGTGACTGTGGCGCGGCCCTAGTGGGGGAATCCGAAGCTGTCTGTGGGCCCATCGAGAGGCAGTAGTGGCAGAAACGACAGGGGGATCGAGTGTTGCTGGCGTACGTGAGAGACCTGAGTCGCTCTGGGGTACGAGCTGTACTGGAGGCCTGCATCTGGTGTAAGACGCTGGTGGGGAGAAGTCCCCCGCCCCCCCCCAGAGATACCTGACTACTGTACACGTGAATGGAACCACTGGAGGTATGAGGACCGGTACCTACCTGGCGCAAACAAACTCTGATGGCTGGGTGGCTGGCCTCCCCGGCTCTTATTGACTGCCCCCTCGCAATGCAGTGGCACAATCCTGCCCAGGCTTTGGCCCTGGTTGTCCGCCCTCACCTCTGGCAGACGCTACTCATCAGTTGATGCTCGCCACACCCCTAGGCCGCAGAACAACTTACGAACACTGCCGACATTGAGGCTCGAAGGCTGTAGGGGACAAGTTGAGGGTGTCCCACGACCATGTGGGTCGCTCCCTGGGTGACACGACATATTTTGACGACATTGGAGCGCGGCAGGTCCTTGGGATGGGGTCAGGTGCTCACTCACAACAACTACGCTGCAGGGCTACCTGGCTCGTGACGGATCAGCAGCAGTACGGGGCTTGACCAACAGTGATTGCAGACTTCCCAGGCTGAGATGTGATACGTACCCTGAGCCTGATACCCGCTGCCTTCGCTCTCCTCGGGCCCCCCCCCCCCCCAGGGCTGGGATTAGACTGTCCTTTAACATTGTGGCACTGCCTCTGCAGACGTGAGATTGCAGTGGAATCGTACGCCACCAACATGTCATCATACTGGAACGTGCTCTACAACAAAAAAGTACTCTTGCAGGGCCCAACCAATATAGTGATGGGAGCAAATATGGAATCCAAACCTTTCTCGTCATAAGACTTCTAACAGGGGTTTGTGATCTGTCCATACATCAAACTGGTCTCTTCTAATGAACTTCTTGACTTTTTTTCACATCCTAAATGCCACTAAAACCTCTTGTTATAAGTCTGGATGGTCTTGTTAAACTTTAGATACCAAAGCATTAGTTCTCAGATATAATTGTATCCTACTCGTACAAGAACAGCATCCAGGCCTTTTATGCCGACTTCCTTTATTTATTTATTTATTTATAGTATTTGTAGAGTGCACTGCAACCCTGCGGGCATCCTGGTGCTGAGAGATAGTTACGCCGGAAGAAGAGGACTATCAACTGTGAAAAAAGGGCAGACTGCCAAAGGGATTGAATCACTAATAAAAAGCCAGGTCTTAATTTTCTTGCGGAACAGCAGCAGACTTTGTATGCTCCTGATTTCCAAAGGGAGATGGTTCCAAAGGCGGGCTGCTGCCACGATGAAGGCTCTCCCCCCCCAGGGTAACTTTCTTTAAACTGTGAATCCTGGCAAGGCTGGCCGAAGAGGAACGGAGGGTACGAGTGGGCTCGTACCATTGGAACTCATCTTCAAGCGGCTTAGGTCCTTGTCCACGAAGTGCCCTGAACACAATACACAATGATTTGAACAAGATCCTTCGAGCTATTGGCTCCACCAGTGCTTGTGTTGTCTAGGAGCGATGTGTTCGAGAAAGAGCTAGCTCAGTTGCTGCATCCTGGATGCTCTGCAGTCTAGCAATCAGGTATCCCGGAGATTCCAGAAGCAAGGCATTGCAGTAGTCCAGGCGGCTTAGGAGAATACTCCTTACTACCATAGTTCGTGCCTGTACAGGTAGTAATGGCAACTCTTTCCGAAGACCTCGGATGAGAGTGTAACAGCCTCCCACCAGTTTGTTAACAGGGACTCCAGATTTAAATTCTCATTAAAACTGACCCCCTGATTACGTACCGTGTTTACTGGTGTCAGCGTGCCATCTGAGGTTAGAGGCCAGAAGTCATCTGGCAAGCTTCGGGAGATCCCCCTCCACCTTACATTGTAGGATCTCCGTTTTCTCACTATTAAACTGAAGTGAGTTCTCCTTCAGCCATTTCGCCATTTTACGCATACAGGCATGAGAACTGTCCGCCTGATCACCATCCAAGTATACCATAAGCAGAGTGTCATCAGCGTAGTTAATTGCGCTGATGTTATGTGCTTTGATAATTCCCAGCAGGGGTTGCATGCAAGCGTTAAACAAAATGGGACTGATAGAGGATCCCTGCGGAACCCCATGTATAATTTTCACAAATTCCGATCTGTACGGAGGGAGCGCCACTGCCTGCAATCTATCAGACAGATAAGATCGTAACCAACTTAGCGCTACCCCCTTCACCCCTAGGGTTTCCAGCCTTGCGAGAAGAAAATCATGATTTACCGTGTCGAATGCGGTGGACAGGTCTCACAAAATTAAAGTTGCCGATTGACCCGATTCGAAGACTGTCCAAAACAGTCAAAGGAGCTGACTCTGTTCCATGACCCGGTCTAAAGCCAAACTGTTCCTCCTCCAGTATGTTATTTGTCTCCAGAAAGAGGGACAGAGCCCTACTGACCAGGCGTTCCATGATCTTGATTGGGTAGGGCAGAAGGGAAATTGGTTGGTAGTTCTTATAACAGCCCGAATCCAATGTGGGTTTTTTCAGAAGTGGCGTAATAACAGCCTGCTTTCAGTTGGGTGGCACCACCCCAGTATTAAGAGATTGACAGCATAGCTGACATAGGATGGGGAAGAGCTCTGACCCCAGTTCTTTCATTAGCTTATGGGGCAAAGGATCCAATGGTGAACCGGAAGAAATTCTTAGGGCCACTCGAGTAAACTTCTCTTCCGATGGTATCGGGAAGCTATCCATGATAGCCCCCGGGACGACCAACTTGGAAGCACCCTCCCCATTATCACATCTCCCCCCCTTTTGCAGATCTGGCATTGTGGATGGAGATGTATCTCTCAGGCCTTCCACAATTTTGTTTATTTTGTCTTGGTAGAAGAAGGCCAGTCCATCACACAGCTCCTGAGTGGGTTTAATTTTGCTGTTAGTACAGTCGGGGTGGGTCATTCCTCTCACTATCCTGAAGAGGTCCCTAGATTTATTGGAACTTTTAAGAATGGTAGATGCAAAGTGTTCAGCTTTGGTAGTAATTATTTCTTTTTTGTATTTTATTATAGTAAGCCTCCAGCTTATTCTGTCCTTTTCCAGATATTCCCTCCTCCACTGTCTTTCTGTCATTTTACACAAGAGCTTGATATTCCTCAAATTCTTCGTGTACCATGGGGCTGAGGGGATTCCTCTTTTCCTGATGACTTTAAGCGGAGCAAGTTGGTCGAGCTTCCTAGTTAGATGTTCACTGAAGGCGATATAGTTCTCAGTGATGTATTTCTCGGGGTTGAACAGAGCTTCTGTCTGAAACAGGGGCCACCCATTTTTGCCTTTCTCAGAAGCTCTTTCCAATCCCGACCATGGAAAGTCCTGGCTTGTCTATCCACAGGCCTCATTTTGTTCAGCCTTTGCATACTAAAAGTAACAAGGTGGTGATCCATCCACCCCACCGTCAGGATCTTCCCCATGGTGATGAGATCTTCTTCGGCAAAGATCAGATCTAAAATATGACCTTCTATGTGTGTCGATTCAGTCACCCATTGTTTCAGGCTGAAATTAGCACATGACTGAGTGATGTGATAGAACGCTGTATCCATTCTACCGTTGGCCCACAGATTGAAATCCCCCAGGACTAAAAGTCTTGTGTGGGTAAGGGCCATATTATTGATTACATCGAGCAGTTCTTGTTGTTGTTGTGCATTAATTACCCCCGGTGGTCTGTAACAGATCATGCCTGAAAGGGAGTGGCCTATCTCATCCTTAACGGAGAAGCCTAGAAGCTCCGCACAAGACACTTCATCTATGTCCAGCGGGATAATATTCAGCTCCTCTTTAAAAATAATTCCAGTCCACCTCCCCGACCCCTGGATCTGGGTCTATGCCGAGCCTTATATCCTACTGGACAAGCTGGTTCCAACTCTAGGTCCATCCCTGCCACAGTCCATGTTTCTGTTGGAAATAGAGCATCGAGGTTATGGGTCTCTATCAATAGCTGTATCTCGGTAGCGTGCTTGGGAAGTGATCTAACATTGAGTAGCCCGCAGTTTAGGCCATCCTTTCTTGATGAGTCGGGCGCCAACCCTGTCGTGTTATCTGACAAGATGTAATTTCGCAGACCATCCATAGGTGCCAGCCATGCCGTATTATCTAACCGCATGTAGCTTTGAAAACTGTCTATTAGCAATAATTTGCTGTGGCATGAGGTGATATACGATAGAGGAGACATGCATTTTATACAGAAGCCTGCACACGCCTTAGAGTGGATGTAGGGCAAAGCTCGTGGGCAGGTTGCCTCCCCCCTCAAAGGGTCAAGACTTATAAGGTTGTCTCTGGAGTAGCATAGTCCTCCTGGGGCATGAGGGCCAGGGTAACTGGCCCTGAGCCCGGTCCGAGCGTGGACGGGCGCAGATGGGCTAGCCTTTGGCACGTCAGCAGTGCGGCCTGCAAGTCATCTGGCTTATATGTTAATGCCCCCCACCCCTGGAAGTGATGCTGGCAAAGGGGAGGAGCTATATCCCTCCACTCAAAGCGCCCGCAAAGACCGCAGTGGATTGGGGACCAACTAAGCCCTAGAATGCGGTAAGGGTGCGTGCAAATGGTGACAAGTGCAGATTAAAAAGATTCTTCGGCAGGTTGTGCACAGATTTTTAAAAAGACAGCTTCATAACTCTCAATGAGCGAAACTATCTTGCCGCGGCCGGCAAGTCATCTGGCTTTTATGTTAATGCCCCCCCAGAAGTGATGCTGGCAAAGGGGAGGAGCTATGTCCCTCCACTCAAACGGCCCACAAAGACCGTGGTGGACCGGGGACCCACTAAGCTCTAGAATGCTGTAAGGGTGCATGCGAATGGTGACAAGTGCAGATTAAAAAGATTCCTCGGCAAGTTGTGCACAGATTTAAAAAAAAAAAAAAGACAGCTTCCTTACTCTTAATGCTCAAAACTATCTCTCCTCATAATTAGAGAGTAACAATTAACAGGAGTAAGGCCCGTTAAACCAGGTGAGACCAGGCGCAGTTTGCAACAAAAACAATGTCTCAACTGGAGAATATTAAAAATAGGACAATTCAAAACTGTGAAATAAATCACAATTGGGAAGGAGAACAAAGGAAGAGAGACCACAACAAAAGGGTAGGGTGGATTAAATTAAACTATAATTGCGTAAGTAGTTAAGGAGCACTACAGTACATGATTATACAATGACCATAATACACAAGGTGAGCACTGGGCGTGCTAGTGAAGGTGGACCGCATAAGGGTGCAGAAAACAGTGGGAACGGCGAAAATAGGTAAGATTAAGGTGTTCAAAATATGCAGGTTATATCCAGTGTTTATGTACAAATTAGTCAGATAATTAGATTGACCACAGTAGAGCCTGAGTTCTAGGCTGGATAGTCGACGGCGTTTCAACCTGAATGATTGCAGGTCATCATCAGGAAAATGGTCATTAATTTGAGGGTAGTGCTCTAGTAAAGAGAGTACAGGGTGGGTGTAGGAGATTCCGAGGTAATCAAGATCTGCGAATCTTCAGGGAAGATTGTAAGTTCCAGGTTTTAAGTCCAAGAGCGCGGTTGGCAACGTAAGAGGGACCAGGTAGGAGCCTTGGAAAGGAATCCAGAGACAGCCCGGTTAATGGACGTGGAGGGTAATTTTGTAGCTTGTAGTCAGGAAGGTATCAATTGAAAACACAGCGCGATGACAGGGGGAATAAATCGCTGTAACAGAGGAACGAAACCTCTGTGCTGGACGAGTGAAGCATCAGAGTACGAATCCTTTATAATGAAACCATTTTTGAGATTTAAACACTGCAATTCAGGACATTCCTCACATCCTGCAATTCTTCCTCACACTCACTACAACTTGAAAATTCTGAGCCTTTCTTTAACGGCTTCAATAGTTCTGTTGTCTTTGATCCTAACCGACTAATACATTTAGAATAGAGTTCTACCACCTCAAAGAATGCAGTCATTTCTTCTTTCAGGCAGAATATTGCAAATCACCAATAGCTTTGACAGGGCCGGACTGGGAACCAAAACCGGCCCTGGCAAAGTGCTCGGCCGGCCCCCCCGCCCTCCGGGCGGGAGGGGGGGCGAACGCTTTGCCAGGTATGCTGCAAAAACGGCTCTGCAACAAAAACGGCCCCCAGGGCCCAAAACCGGCCCCCACCCTTGCGGCCGACCGGGGGATTGCCCGGTGCCCACAACGGCCAGTCCGGGCCTGAGCTTTGACCAGGGCTTTAAGTGGGCCAGGTCTCTCCAGTGCTGAGCACCAGCAGTTTTTTAAAGGGGGCCTCGCAACGGGTCTCTTTCGGGCTCTGTTTTGTGCCCTGGCACAGGCAGTCTGTTTTTTCCCAGACTGCAGTGACAGCAGGCACATCGATGTGTGTGTGCTCACACTGCTTACTTCTCACTAGTGGAGAAGTTACGGCATGACGTCATACCAGGTGAGAGTTGTAGGGGAAGTGAAAAGCTTTAAAGAGAGTCATTTTCTCTCTGAATTTCCCTTCTCTGTTTGAAACTCAGGAGCAGCAACATTGTTGTGGTGTCACCAGGGCTTTAAGTTGAACCTTTTTCAATATTATATAAAAGCCATAGTTGCTGCTTATTTATCTTATGCAACGAACAACCATTGACAAAGTCAATAGTCCTGAATGTTGTAGGTAAGATGTTACTTGTATTATCTGGATGCAATGACAGAAACAGCAAAATACAAGTCGGGTGGCAACTATGCTAAGCACAGATTTATAGCTTACCTTTTTTTAAGCCACGCTCTTAATTATATTGGCCACGCCCCTTTGAGAGAGTTGTTTCATCCCACTTAAAGCCCTGGCTTTGACCACATCTGGTTAGGGTTTTATCCTGTTTGATATAATCACCAAAATTCCCATTTTCAAAGTTCACAAACCTGCACTTCTTTCTCTTCGGAGTTAAACCAATAACTGACAACATTTCCAACACTTTCCTGACTCTAGAGCTATGCTCACTTTCTGCCTTTCCATAAATCAAAATGTCATCTTGTTAAAAATTCACACGTGTGACACGCTTAATACTTTATTTAGTGTACGTTGAAAAATGAAAGAGGCTTCCAAAAGGCATCACAAAAGGTAGGAGATTTTTAGAATCCCCAGGAATTGTAACCTGATGATATGCAGATGCTAGTTCTAAGGTGGGAAATATTTTTGACCCAGCAAGAGACACCAGTGTTAAATATACTAAAAAAGGGAAATCTATCAAATACATCATATTCGTTCAGGGCACTTAGGTCAATACATTATCATACCTCTCCATAAGGCTTATGCGTTACCACTAAAGAGACTAACCATTCTGCGAACTCAACTGCCACAATTATTCTTGTTTGAAATCATTTCTCTGCTTCTGCTTTCACTGCATCTCTCACATCAAATGACATACCTATAACATTACTGACTACAGGTACAGAAAGTGAGTGGAGAGAAGCTTCTGAATCTGATGAGAATTTAAAGAAATATTGAAAATGTTGATGGTCTCACAACATAGATGAACATAATTGTGTCTACAAGTACAAGTATGTTTTCGATGAGTTATCCACGGTGAACGGTCTGTTGTACAGATCATCATTATTAGTTGTTCATGAAGCCATGAGAAACAAGGGGGCATATTATCAAGACAGGCGATAAAATTATCGCTGTTTTAGCGGCAGAAAACTGCAGCTAAAATGGCGATAATGGGCTTGATAATATGCTCTATGGAATTCCAATTGAATCCCATGTTAGATGTCCTTCACATCTAACAGTCTAAGGTTGACCACCAATAATGTTCTCTTACCCTTCTTTTCAAGGCAAGCATACCAATGTGGCCTTCATGAGCTAAAATAAGAACCTTGGGGCATATTATCAAGACAGGCGATACAATTATCGCTGTTTTAGCGGCAGAAAACTGCAGCTAAAATGGCGATAATGGGCTTGATAATATGCTCTATGGAATTCCAATTGAGTCCCATGTTAGATGTCCTTCACATCTAACATGTTTTAAGGGCAGGCAGTGGTCCCAGGGACCTCTGCCTGCCCTTAGAAAATGAAACGGAAACATTTCATTTTCTTTTTTTTTTTTAAATGCATGGTAAACAGGCTGCATTTTTTAAAAAAAAACTGCTTTATTTAAAAGCAGTCCGAGACATGGTGGCCTGCAGAGCCCAGCAGGCCACCATCACTGGGAGGGCTGGCATTCCCAATGGGTTCACAAATTGCGAGAGGCTCATTAATATTAATGAACCTCGCAATTTGCGACCCCATTGGGAATCCCAAACAGTGTTAAACACACTGTTGTACATTTCATTTAGCGACTCGCAATTTGCCACTCGCAATGTGTCACCAATTGCGAGGCGCTAAATGAAATGGTCGTACATCTGGTTCCAAAATCCGTAGTACTTTGAGTATTTGTATTGTGTGCACACATGTGTATTTTTTTCAAATTACTGTTTTAATATTTGAAATTTAACTCATACAAATTGCTTGGGGGTCCCTGGCTTCCAGTGGTGACTCAATGGGGGTCCTGGGAACCACTGCTGTAGACAATCCAGCCTGCCCAACGCAGTATAATGCGTCGGAAGTCCAGCTGACTCGAACTCTTTAACTCCGGTCTTTCTCCGTTACCGGAGACCGAAGATCCCCCTGCTGCGGAGGAGGGGCCTGGTATCCGGACTCGTGCCAGGACCCACAGTGTTCAGTGGGGCTGGGCCGGAGCTTCACAAGACTTTGCCAGCACCCGCGGTGGCGCCGCATCTGGTGGGCGCCGCTGCCGGACATTAAAGGACGCCCCAGCCATGCCTGGCCGGGGGTCCCATAAACCTGCAGCACACAAGGACGGCCAGTGACCGCCTACACAGAACCGCACCGGCTCCCCGTCTGCCCCGCACCACTGTCCGCTTCTCATCCTGTTGCGGTACCGGGTGCCGCGGGTGCCTAAGTGCACATTGTTCCCCCCTTCGTACCCCACCGCTTGTTGCACATGGTCTGTGACTGCCGGCCACCCCCCGCCTTAACACGCAGACTACAGTTACACATTTAACAGACCAACAACAGAATTCTTTGGAAGGCAGGGGGTCTCGAGCCCGAGACCCCCCGGCCGTATTTATTAAAATATGAAATAAAATTAAAATTTTTATAAAATAACATTATTTACATAATTATTAAATGCAAAATTCAGACATTAGATTTACATCCAGTTTAGACAGGTATGGTGGGCTAACCTTAACAAATGTCTAATACAGCGTGGTTCCTTACCGAATCTAACATCCTGATATCAATTTGCATTTTAATAATTTCTGGTCCTACGGCAAGGTCGCTAACCGGTGTCAGATCCTTTTACCCAGCTACGCTCTCACGTCCGAGATGCGCATGCGCGACAAGGGCCCGTTTACCCTAGTGCGCTCCGTGAACTCCATTTAACCATAACAGGAGGGCCCTTACACTCGCGCCCTTAGCGTCATAGTGCATAGTGTATGCGTGGGGTGGCTACCAGCCTGAGGAAAGCGTTGACTCCCCTCCCCCGCACCCAAGCAAGCGGATATCCTGCCCCTGAAGTTCTGGGAGAGACCAGTGGCCCCTCCCCCTGGGCGACCACTTTCGTGAATGGGGCTGCCCCCACCTAAGGACCTTAAATTTCTGCTCACCGATTATGACCTTACCGCCAGACCCACATAATAAATACGACATTACTAAACTAAGAGGGAAAAAAGGCCTAAGGAAAAAGAGTTAATGCAACCGCAATACACACCCAGAAAACATACACATATTAACCTTGCCTCTAAACGTGGAAAAAAGGCCGAAGGAGGAAAAACATTATTCCTACGATATTGCATAGCATCACACCGTATACCTACCAGTGTCCTTACCAGAATTCTGCTACCAGGGGATGGAGGGTGGGGAAAATTAAACGGCCCCACGGCGGGGCGAGGATCGAGCCTGGGAAGCGCGGGCACAAAGAGGCCGCTTCCCGCGCTCCCCAGGCTCTTAACCCCTCCTATGCCGCGGTCCCGATTATGACCTTACCGCCACAGGCCAGCATAGTTGACCGACTATCTGCCCCCCCCCCCCAACCGCCTACACTGAAAGGTCATATCCTCCTAATCAAAACCCTCTACCCCTGCTAGATTGTTCCCTATCAACAGGGCATTCCCTGACTCCGTCAAATGTACCCCTAACCTGCTAGTAGAGACAACCCCTCCAACCATTGCCAACCATTTCTTGTCAGCCGCTCACTGCTGGTCCCCTGCAAGTGACCCCCCCCCCCCGCAAAATTAAATCGCCCCTCTCTGATGGACCCCTGTGGAATATACTGCAATGAGGTGTTTTAAATAATTTCCCAATCCAAGTGTTGATCCTCTTTACCGAGTGATCCTTCACCGAGTGATTCTGCGCACTAAACAGAGTCCACCCCCCCTTTTCCTGCAGCCTGGGAAACAACTGAGACCCCCTATGGTGCAGTCTGGGTTTTATATTTTGCTAGCCTGCTTGCTACTGCGATTATCCCTTCCACCAGGATCCCCATGCCCAATAAATCCCAATCGTTGCTACCCGCATGTCAGATAATGACTGAGGGCGGTGGGGTGTGCCTATTGAGTACCTCTCCTTCCCCACTCTGGACGGACAGACCCCATCTTTGGGATCCCTGTGGTTGCTGTGACCGGGGGTATCCTGGCCCTAGACGTGTACACCCGACCTACCTCAGTATCCTGTTCAAGGTGCAGGGTCTAAAGCTGGGGCAGGCCTACTCATAGGTACTTAACACCCCTTGTCTGTGCCGCTACCTGGCCTCCAGCTTCCGCATCATGGTGCCCCGGACTTTACACTTCCCACGTCAGTGCTAATTGCTTGTTGATGCCACACTGTCATTGTTAGGCTCAGCCCTGCGCCAGCCTACCCTTCTTACCATGGAGCCTCCTAACCCCACGCAGTGTTATTTATGAAAAAGGCGCCTGCGAGACCAGGCGTCCCCCTAGCCGTATCCATTTCCCAACGAGGGTGATGTTACACCCCCTCTGTGATTTGTGTTCCTGGTCAAACTGCAACGGCATACCGACATGCATTGCCCTGCCCCTGGCAACCCAAATGGGTGACCACCACACACTACAATTATGATACATGGGTAGCACCTTTACCAGCCGGCACCGCTTTAACCGTTGAAATGGCCGCTCATCACACTTGATGCTTTTCTTTGACACTCCCGATCCAGGTGTAACGATCCTCTTGGCTATCCACCTCCTGCCTTTGTGGTGTGGAGCCCTTCCCAGGTATCCACCATGGGTCCGGTCAGACATAAAATGAAAAACAAATACAGATGATTAGTGCTTCTGGCTTCCGGACGAAAGATACAGTACACATGCCCGAACTATGTTGTTGTCACACGCTAAGCCTTAGCTAAGGTCCGCCCCCGGATGCATGTCCATCAAACCTGCAACCGCCAGTGTGTTGCATAGCATCAGTCTTGTGCAACTTGCGGACATTTACATTAGGGCTACCTAAGGGTGCCTGGTAGTATGACCTTCATGAAAGCTTAGACCTGTAGTCCACAGTGAATGCAATAGCCCATCCATGGTTACTTCAGGACAATACACATTGTGAAATGTCGTGCAATAGTGCTGTATGGTTAGGTAAGGTTTCTGGCTTCCTAACGAAAGCTGCCCCACACATGTCTGCATTCAACGTCCTCAGATGCTAGGCTTTGGCTGAGATGAACCCCAGATGCATTTCCCTCATTACTCGCCGTTGCGAGTGGTCAGCATAGCATCAGTTTGTGACACATGTAGCGCATTTAACTCAATGCTACCGTGGGGTGCCTATTAGTATAACCTTGCCCAAGAATAAGCCTGTAGGCTACAGTGAATGCCATAGCCCCTCCATGATTACCTACTGTCAATACCAACCACACTACCAGCACATGGAGCCTAGGGCCATAGACACCCCCCCACTGCCTATGTGATGCCGCAACTGGGCTCTTGGACACCTTTGAAGGTGTGACAACAGGGGCCAGGGTGTGTAGGATTATCAGGACCCCAAGAAAGCGGTCATTAGCGTGGAGAAGTTCCACGCTTGTTGAAACTATCAGATCGGTTGATGCCATTGATAGTAGTTCTAAAATGAGATGAACTTGTGAGATAAAAGCTTTTCCTTCGCGTGGGTCCCCATGTGTCACTATGTGTCACTACCCTGGGTGATTCCTGGTGGCCCCCTCAGTTCTAAAGGCTCTAGGCCTTGTCTGTATGCCAGTTGTGGTTCTTATACCATTTTCTTGATATATGGTTCGGTACGCCCCTAGGGCTCAACGTATATTGTGCTAAGTTACTGTGTGTTAAATAGGTTTACCGACTGTAATTTTTTGCCTCTAGCCTCATAAAGGGACTAGAGGGATGTGTTTTAGAACAAATACATATATTTATATACACCTGGTGTGGTTCTACTTTCATTTCCCCACTCATGAGATTATAGACTGGTAAAACAAGCTGCTTTACCATCCTCCAAGACTTAGCCTGAAGGCTGCTCTCCACAGCTACCACTAGGATAGCTTTCTAATAAGGTTGTCTTTAACCTACCATCAATATGGGTCGTTGGACTGGTTCAATGTGCCCACTAGAATAGTGGACAGCATATGCCAGGCAACCTTCTCAAACTATGCTGACATAATTTCCCCAAGCCCTTCAATGGCTGCATGATCTGGCTAGCTGATCAATGTTAAAGGCATTCTGCACCGTCTACAGGCATCTCGAGGAAAAGGAGTACCACTACCCACAAAATGTAAGCAATGCAGACAAAACAGGGCTCTTCGCTCAGGGGTAGCACCTCAGATTCTCAAATCAGGTTTCAATGAGAAAACCACTGGAGGACTGACTTTCTTGGTCCAAGTGGCCGAGCACTGGAAGTTCTTGCCACCTAAAATTTGTTGCATTCAGTAATGCATAAAGTTCAGAAGAGAAGAGATAGTTGGATGTTCATGAGATAACCATGTGACGCACCCACCATAGGAATGAGCAATAATTCAAATATCAATACACGAGCCATCCTGAGCTCTGGGCCCGTCCCAGCTAGTAGATGAAGAAAGAAAACAAACACAGGGGCTTGCTGCTTGTACGTGTGCTCTTACTGCTCACTTCTCACTAGTGGAGAAGTTATGGCATGACGTCATGCCCGGTGAGCGCTGTAGGGGAAAGGAACTCCCGTAAAGAGAGTAATTTTTTCTATGGATTTCCCTTCTCTTTTTTAAATCATCGTTGTGGTGTCACCAGGGCTTTAAGTGGAAGCTTTTCAATATTGTATACGAGCCCTAGTTGCTGGTTATTTATCTTATACAACCAACAACCGTTAAAAACCTTGTAGGTATGATGTTACTTGTTGGTTGTATCATATATCTGGATGCAATGGCAGAAACAGCAAAACACAATTAGGGCAGCACACTATGCTAAGCCCGAATGCTTAGCTTACGTAATGTTAAACACATACATCGAAGTGCCTGCTGTCCCTACAGTCTGGAAAAACAGGGCACCTGTGCCCAGGCTCAAAATAGAGCCCGATAAAGACCCGTTTAGACTGCCGGTGCTCAGACCCAGCCCGGCGCCTGCGACAGTGATTCTCGGTGTGTCTTGCGCTCACCTCACTCAATAAATGCTTATATGCGATATTTTCCATCTTCACAAATAGCCTGAATATCAATGGCGATTTATCAAACCAACCGCTTAGAGTAATGACAACACAACCATTAGCGCAGATTCTGGCGTCCCCATGTGAAGAAAACCCCCCTTAATCATGCTTGCATGAAATCACTGCACACATTATTTTCACTCTGATCTCCGTGTGAGTGTCACCCTCTGTTGTCCCTTCCTGGCGATACTGATAGACAGAAATATGAAAAATCAGACTTAGTGAAATGGACGTATGCACTTATATCAGACTTCAACAAGAGGAACGTAAAACTGACTTAATTGAGCTCTGCCATATAACTATCTTCTTTCTCAACAATTGAGAAAGTGCTTTAAGCCTTACAATTTGGGTAGGAAGCACTATATACAGAGCAATATAACGCAATACACTAAAGAAACCCATTGTGTCAGTCTCTGTAGCATTCGCAGGTGATGAAAAATAAGAATTTGCTAAAACAATATGTTTGGGACACATCTATTTTCATGATTTGGGAGTTTTTGGGAAAGGTCACGAGTTTAGCATTTCCCAGAAAGCCCCAACGTTTTTTTGCTTCTGAAGGATGTCTCTAACAAGTTGAGTTGATTGTTTGCTTTCCCTCAGAGGGTGACAGGATGATGAGGTCACCAGCACATCACTGGCCTTTTATCTGCGAGTCATTGCACAGCAGTTCCGAGGCTGGCGACCTCTCAACCAGAGTCAGTGGGTGATGCTTGAATATGTGGGAGTTGCTCACTGTGCTAGCCTTGTTCGTGGCATCTGTTCCCATGTTGTTATGTTCACTGTGATTAACAACAGGTTTAACCTCCGCATCGGGGTGATAAAATGAATGTAGAACTACAGCACCAGGGTGATAAAGGGAAAACTGATTACCACAGCGCAGGGTAATAACATGGAACACATCAAATAAGAAGACCAGGGTGAACACAAAAGGCATGTTTAGCCAGTGCATCAGGGCGATAAAGGAATGTGTTTCACGCTAGCACCCGGGTGATAGAAGGAAACTTGTAACCACAGCGCCAGAGTTACAACACGGTACACAATGAATGACAGCGCCATGCTGTATATAACACGTTTAACCACTGCAGAAAGGTGGTAACACGGAGCATAGTCACATCAGGGCCACAGAACCCCACGCCCCCGAGATGCCCAAACCCGCAAATAACACACAGACACAAGTGTTAAGTTTGGGAAAAAATTGCTGCAGGTTTATTATATACAACATATGTAATGATGGTGGGTTAACTTACGGGCGATCCAAGGGCAGGCCGCATTCTCGCCACCTGCCCGCCTGTTGAGCCAAACAGCACAGTGGCGAACCACCCAACTGCTGTACAATTATTATAATTATTAGAATTATACTACACACGCCCCTTGCAGGGCGTGACTAGGCAAACCCCAGGCTGCACAGGCCCACAACCGCCCGAAGGACTACTGGGGCGCCGTCACGAATTCCTGCACCTCCCATGAGGTTACAGGTTAGGTTCTGAGGTTAGACTCTGGCACCCCTATGTGCCCGCTGAAGTACATTTTCTTGCACCTCTCCTCTTCCGGATCGCCCAGTAACTCCGCCTGCAACGAAAAAGGAACACATTAACGCTCCCCCCGGAGCCCACTTCAAGCAGACACTCTGGGTTCGAGGAAGGGCGGGAAAAGAGTGTCCCACAGCTTGTCGCGCGACGTCCGGAGCGGCAAAGAGGCCTCCCTGAAGGAGCAAGGGAGAGATAAACCCCCTGAGGCTCCTCCCCGCCGCCCCGGACGTGCGTCAGCAACCTGCCTACCTCTACTGGGCGAAGCCTGTCCAGGTGAGGAGTGGCTGGCCACAAGGAGGGCGGGGGCAGCCCTCCGTGACTAGGAACCCGCCCTCTTGATGGCCACTGCGTGGCCTCGGGCAAGCGCATAGTCACATCAGGGCCACAGAACCCCCCGCCCCCGAGATGCCCAAACCCGCAAATAACACACAGACACAAGTGTTAAGTTTGGAAAAAAATTGCTGCAGGTTTATTACATACAACATATGTAATGATGGTGGGTTAACTTACGGGCGATCCAAGGGCAGGCCGCATTCTCGCCACCTGCCCGCCTGTTGAGCCAAACAGCACAGTGGCGAACAACCCAACTGCTGCACAATTATTATAATTATTAGAATTATACTACACACGCCCCTTGCAGGGAGTGACTAGGCAAACCCCCGGCTGCACAGGCCCACAACCGCCCGAAGGACTACTGGGGCGCCGTCACGAATTCCTGCACCACCCATGAGGTTACAGGTTAGGCTCTGAGGTTAGACTCTGGCACCCCTATGTGCCCGCTGAAGTACATTTTCTTGCACCTCTCCTCTTCCGGATCGCCCAGTAACTCCGCCACAGCCCGTGCGGTGGTACCCGCTGCCGCACGGGCCCCCCCCACCACTGCTACTACTCTTTACCTGCAACTTTGCTCAGAAGTGCTTCCTTCAGATGGAGGAGGGCCAGGGCTGAGCCTACAGGCGTGGGATGAACACCATCCGCCACAAATAACCCCTGACCTCCAACCATAGCTCAGCGGAGCTTCTCGTCAGTCCAAGGAACAGGTCCAAACGACAGGTGCGGGGACCCTTCCACCACACAGAGACCATATCTCCTGACATGAACATTACATGCCTAGAGGGCTGACAGTCCCCCCTGTCACAAATCTGCAGACCCCCCCCGGGCCTATCACCAAATGACAGGAGCGGGGACCCTATCCACCTCAAGGAGACCATAGCTCCTGACATGAACCATACATGCCAGAAGGAATGTAAGGCCCTTCAGCCACTCATCTGCCGATCCCCCCCGGGACCTTAAACCTTCCCAGATTAGGGAAACAAACCCTGTTCTAGAGGCCATACCACCAGGAAAAGACCCCACAGAAATTGACAAAAGGCTACGCCCAGGAAAAGTTACAACTACTGCGCAACGCCGTCCTCCACACCATCAACCAGGAGGGGTGCTCACATGTGACGCATGTGCTGCAATCCACAAGAGCACAGGGGAATAGGGGGGGGATCAGGCAGAGTAGACTATATATTGGGGGAAGTGATAAGGTATCACGGAAATTACTGCAGGCATCCCTGCACTTATGGGTTTTTTGGTCTGGAAGCAGCATATGCCATGCAACCAATAATTAGCTAGTCTTAAATTGACTTACGACCAACACCCAGGGGGAGCTGATCAGAAACCACGTGCCCCTTAAGCACCTGACCTGCATGAAGCCTCAGCAACCAATGACACTCCGCCCCTAATCATCATATCCACCGGGAAAATCCCTCTATGGCAATAGTGTAGACTATCCCAGGTACATGAGGTAATACCCTAGGCAAGGGACCAGGTGAAGCGGGAGCCTCCCCTGCTAGTATCCCACCCTAATCAACAAGGGGACAAGCACGTGTCACTTGAGACATACTACCCTCTTCACACAAGCATCAGAGAACTACACCCAATGATGTCGACTCCTGCCGGAGCGCAGTTCACAAAATTCAACTGTAACTGCTATGTTTCTGCTTATGCAACTACTCACGATGAATACAGAAGACTACTGCCGTGTGCAACTGCATATCTGGTATAAACTTGCGAGGCGGACTTAGATGTGATATACATGAAGGCAAGATAACAGCCGGAATCACATGCCCCCTAGTTTAGCCTGTAGACTGCAAGTCTATGCTACCACGAGTATAACTTGTCTTAAGATTGACTTGCGACCCCCCCCCAAAGGGGTAAGATAAGCTGAACCAAAAGGGGGAGGGGGGGTTTCGGGACAAGGTTGGCGACAGCAAGCGTCAGGCCGGCTTCTCACTTTGGATGAGGCATTAAGAAAATATAAAGGTTACTCTGGTTCCTTCACGCGGCTGTACAATGCAAGCCAAGGGAGCCCCTCCATCCACCGTGATAGAGAAGCCGTGTGTCCACCCTGAAAGGAGCCCAACATGCAAAACCACCCCTGAAAGAGAAAACAAGCAAAAAGGGGGGGGGGGGTAAGGTACCCAAAGATTGTTCTATATAAGACTACTAGGGGCCCTCTTTTTAGGGGCTATGGGCAGTCCAGGCTCAGGCTGTGATTTGCCACAGTTGCTCCACTTATACAAGAGATGGGTGTTACCCTGCAGCTGCAGGCCATACATTCTACTGAGAGGCAGCCGGAGCCCCCGAGCCGAAGGCACAGCGGGGGGGCTGCCTTCCGATTCCCGAGACTTGGATGAACAGACAGACAACAGCAGAATTATGGAAGGGGCGAAATGACTGTAGACATGTGACCTATCCTACTCATAGGTAAGTAACCCAGTACCGGTCCCAGGATTGTACAGATAACAGGACTAGCTAAACCTCTATGTTAGGGTCCCAGGAGATGATATGCACCAGGGGATATTCCCATTAGTTTAGGGCTGGGCCTCGGACTTGCTAATAATCCTACTTAGGCACATCCTTGACTGTCTACCATCAGCAAACCTTGCCATGCCAAACGGTCAGATAGAAACCCAGGTGTGAGGGCCCTTCCCACTAGAGCGCCATTGGGAAAAACACAGCAGCAAAACAGTAATGTGTATAATCATAGGTGCCAACCCGATTTACACACGGCCCAAAGGGTCATCCAACGCGGCTCGGGGCTCCCCCATCGCATACTAGATGTGTGGCTCTATGCAGCGCATACAGTACTGTATCGAACAGACCCAAAGACGTCAAATACCAGAAAAGTGACTGACAATTGACACCTTTTGCACACTGATTCCACACTGTAGAGGTCTACTACCTACTGTTCTGCCCGTCGCAACACTATCTTATTTTGGGAGAACGTTCAAATGGAGCCACAACAAAGCTCACAATAGCCAGACCCCCCCACATATAAGAGTGTGTTCCAGTGATGGGACAAGGCCCTAAACGCCGCCCACGACCAAGGTCAAGTCTGATGACAGTGACTACACACAGGTCGACCACCTACCTCAAATAACAGGGGGGGGGGGGGCAGGAGGAAACTAAATTACTTATTCTCAGCGGAAGACAGTAAGACTGCTGCACTGTTGCTTACCTTCCGAATTGACATGCCCATGCTATTGTTTAAATGGGGCGTCTTAATACAGGATATTGAATTCCCCTGGCACAGGAAGGACCCCCCCAGGGAGTTCAGTTGGGATGGAAGTCTGCCCCCACAACCTGTAAAGCAGCATGTTACCTTCTCCCTGAGCTTGGGCCAACGCTGAAACCGCGCACTTCTCTTAAAAGACCCCAATGGGGGGAACTCAATGGGGGACCTGTTATCGGAAGTCTTAGGATCCTCCCGCGCCCAACCTTTCAAGGCTGCCCTGATTGCAAAGGACTTAGCTGGATCACCCACCCCAGACAGCTTAGCTTCATGGCTGATGGCTGCCAGTGACCGCAAACCCAGGAGTGTGACTTGTTCTGATTTATGGCCCAAACTACGAAAGCCCGAACTCTATCTTCCAGTGGAAGGGCCACCACCCCTAACTCACCAGTTGTTTTGAGAAAAGTGGCTCGGTGTCTAGCATAACGCTTCCTTGTTCCAGGAGCTAAAGACTTCTCGCCTAGCTCTCTCAATTCCTGTTCCACTGCAAGATGCGCCAAAGTACCGGTGCGAAGGGAGTCATCCCCTTTCTCGCCTGTGGGCAGGCCGCCCGGAAACGATCCCACTGCAAACGGGAAAGAGCGTCAGCCGCCACATTTTTGACCCCGGCAATGTGAGTGTCCCACAGCTTGTCGCGCGACGTCCGGAGCGGCGAAGAGGCCTCCCTGAAGGAGCAAGGGAGAGATAAACCCCCTGAGGCTCCTCCCCGCCGCCCCGGACGTGCGTCAGCAACCTGCCTACCTCTACTGGGCGAAGCCTGTCCAGGTGAGGAGTGGCTGGCCACAAGGAGGGCGGGGGCAGCCCTCCGTGACTAGGAGCCCGCCCTCTTGATGGCCACTGCGTGGCCTCGGGCAAGCGCAAACTAAAGCACCCATGTGATAAAACGGAACATGATTACCCACAGGACCAGGGTCATAGAATTGCACAAGTTTAACAATAGAACCTGAGCACTAGGGTGATAACACGAAATATAACCAACTACTACACCGATTGAGTACAGGAGGGGGGGCGGGAGCTATGGGCCTTCTGGAGAGGAGGACTACACACAGTGTTAACACAATTTACTTCTTTACGTGCCTCGGCCTTCCACTGCAGAATGGCTGTCTCTCACAGTGCATACACGTAAATACGCGGGTTAATGAGGGGCAAGAGTCTAGTGTAGGGGTTGGAGGTGGGTGATTCTTACTTACAACACGAATTACTAAAGAGACACCAAAGCAAGGGAATGAAATGCTGGTAACAAGGCGTCTTAAACAGTGGGATGTCAGCAGAACACATTCCATTCATGCGTTATTAGCTCATCGGTCGAGAACACGGAACACTTTTTTGCCATAGCGCAAGTGTTACTAGACACACTGAGCATGTGTAATCACGGCACGACTGTAATAACCTCGAACATGGTCAATGTGATAACAGGAAGCACAACCAGAGCGCCACAGTACGGCGTGTTTACGGAGGGGGCTTACTTTCTGCGTGTAGTTCTCCATGGTGTGCTCCAGGTGCTGCAGCTTTTGAGCGCCGCCACCGCCGCCAGGACAGCCACGCACAGCCGCTGTGATGGATGGCTTCCTCCCCTAAAGTCCGACAGGCATGTCCCCGTCATCACACATGCATGCCCAAGCCTCCGCAAAACCGGCTGGCACCCGTCCTCCGACGAAAAGGAGACATCGTCTGCTGCTCTCCCGGGCTCCGCAGCTCCACTCCGATTGCGATGCTCTCCATGCGGACCTATAAAACAAAGAAAAGAGAAAATTAAACGGCCCCATGGCGGGGCGAGGAGCGAGCCTGGGAAGCGCGGGCACAAAGAGGCCGCTTCCCGCGCTCCCCAGGCCTTAACCCCTCCTATGCCGCGGTCCCGATTATGACCTTACCGCCACAGGCCAGCATAGTTGACCGACTATCTGGCCCCCCCCCCAACCGCCTACACTGAAAGGTCATATCCTCCTAATCAAAACCCTCTACCCCTGCTAGATTGTTCCCTATCAACAGGGCATTCCCTGACTCCGTCAAATGTACCTCTAACCTGCTAGTAGAGACAACCCCTCCAACCATTGCCAACCATTTCTTGTCAGCCGCTCACTGCTGGTCCCCTGCAAGTGACCCCCCCCCGCAAAATTAAATCGTCCCTCTCTGATGGACCCCTGTGGAATATACTGCAATGAGGTGTTTTAAATAATTTCCCAATCCAAGTGTTGATCCTCTTTACCGAGTGATTCTTCACCGAGTGATTCTGCGCACTAAACAGAGTCCACCCCCCCTTTTCCTGCAGCCTGGGAAACAACTGAGACCCCCTATGGTGCAGTCTGGGTTTTATATTTTGCTAGCCTGCTTGCTACTGCGATTATCCCTTCCACCAGGATCCCCATGTCCAATAAATCCCAATCGTTACTACCCGCATGTCAGATAATGACTGAGGGCGGTGGGGTGTGCCTATTGAGTACCTCTCCTTCCCCACTCTGGACGGACAGACCCCATCTTTGGGATCCCTGTGGTTGCTGTGACCGGGGGTATCCTGGCCCTAGACGTGTACACCCGACCCTTGACCCGGAAGCGCAAAACTGCTTCCGGGGCAAGGGCGGGACGCGCGAACCAACCAGGATCGGCCAATAGGGGGGGCCGGGCCCAGCCATGTGTGCGTGGGGGCCGATTGGCCCCCCCTTTTCTGAAGTGAGGCCCGGTGACTGGACCTGCGCTGGGACTCAAGGTACGGAGCGGTACCACGAGGGGGCTCCCTGTGACTTTGCCAGCACCCGCGGTGGAGCCGCATCTGGTGGGCGCCGCAGCCAGACATCAAATGACGCTCCAGCCGTGCCTGGCTGGGGGCCCCGTAACCCTGCAGCACACAAGGACGACCCGTGACCGCCTACACAGAACTGCATGGGCCCGGTGACTGGACCTGCGCTGGGACTCAAGGTAGGTAGCGGTACCGCGAGAGGGCTCCCTGTGACTTTGCCTTCACCCGCGGAGGTGCTGCATCTGGTGGGTGCAACCGCCATATTGCCAGGGCGCCCCTATCTTGTTGGGCCGGTGCTCCCTGATTCTGCGCCATCTGATGACGGCCCGGGACTGCCTAGGGAGAGGTAGGTGGGCCGCTCAGCTGTACCGTGTTTGCCTGGTTCCTGTTCTGTGGCTGAGCTGGGTGCTGCATGCGCCCACAAATCATTACTCCCCCCCTGGGTTACGGGCTGTGCCAGGGGCCACAAGAGGGACGTGATACCATCTGGGTCCCTTGACTGCACCAGCACGGCCCCCCAGTGGGGCTGGCGCTGCCCGTGAGGGAGCGTTTCTGGGACTCCTGAGCCCCCCTGGGGTCATGATGTAGCTGATGGGCCCATAGCACAGGGATGAGACCGATTTGCTACCGTTGAAGGCCTCAGTGAGTACACGCGGACTTTGCTTGCTGTGCAGGATCCCGTGCGCTGCTGCCGTTTTAGCGGCTAACACAGGGGCAGACCTCCTTCTCTAAACACCCTGCGAAAGCTCACTGCACCTCGCTCAGGGACACGTTGGTACTCCCAGCGTCCGCCGGTCCCATGGTTTGTGACTGGTGAGGGTATTGCTTCTTTGTTGGGGTTCCCAGGCCGGGCTGGTGGAGCAAGAAGAGGGTCACGATAGAACATGTCAAGGCTGCAGGGACCCGAGGATCTAAGACCATGCAATCGAACAAACTGGACCAAGGACACGCAACTATCCCGAACGCACAGGGACTCCGGATCCGGGGGATTGTGCGAAGACAAGCAAGAAATCTCACTGAAAGATGTAATGGCTGCCATCACTGATGTCAAGGCTTCTTTGGACTCTGTGGTAATTGATGTCAACCTCATCAGGGCCAATATGGGTAAACTGAACAAGAAGGTCAAGCAGGTTGAACTTACGGCTGCAAGTCTTGTTGGGGATGTCTCACAGCTCCAAGGAGAGATTTGCGACCTCCAGGATTTTCGTAAGCTTACCGACCTCAAGCTGGATGACTACGAAGGCCACCTGCGTCGCAATAACCTGCGCATCCTGGGGGTTCCGGATGAAGTCAGAGCGGCCCACCCCAGATCTTTTTGTTGAGGACCTCATTCTGAAACACTTGCAGCCCAAGGGCCTCAATAAGTTCTTCGTCATCGAGCGAGCCTGGCGCTCCCCCGCGGCATATGTTGGCGTGGGTCTTTAATTTCCGTGAGAGAGACATCATCCTTCAAAATTCCAGAGCTAGTACGCCCCTATGGTACAAAAACCCGAACTTTTGCTTCTTTCCATATTTTACGCAGCGGGTGCAACGGCAGAGGCAATCATTCATGTCAATCAAGTGCGTCCTCAGGGAGCTGGGACTGAAATATTCCATGCTGTTCCAGGCCCGTCTCCGGATTGAGGCGGAGGGGAATGTGTGGTTCTTCGAACATCCTGAGGCTGCAGCGGACTGGATTGAGAGCCGAGGAGTGAGAGGCCTGGCCGACCGTGGTGGTGGGGACAATAAGAACAGTCAACCGGCCTGAGATGGTGACCCGCAAGTTTGCTGAGCTTGATATAAATGCACGGGGTGGGGTGGGGGGTCTCTATCTTCGTAACCTTTGGGTTCGTGGACTCAATATGACCTGGGGTGACTGCTTTTGGGTGGATATGTAAATGTAAATGTACATGGATTTGTATAGCGCAAATCACCACTGGTTTCTAAGCGCTTGCTTAGGGAACCCGTCCTGGTATTCCCCTGTGAGATACCCCAGCAGGGTATCCGCAAGGTGAAAGCCAGGCATCCCGCCGCGAGGGGCTGTTGTGGAGATTAAGCAATCTATTGCCCAGAGTCGCAGAGTGTGAACCCATGAATCGATTAGGCACCGGAGCGAGAATTGTCGAGTCCATGGGCATTTTAGGACTCAAGACCCCGCCGAGCCAGGAATTGAACCCTGGTCCCGGGCTGACCTCTGCTTCCAGGTCTGCCTCCTCTAACCAGTGAGCCACACTTCTCCACACAATATATGTACGTTTTTCAGGGGACGGGTGTGCTTTGATCTCCCCACCAACTTTTTATTTTTTCTTTCTTGAAAATGTTTCCAGGGTGACGGACCCTCTGCAAGTTTTCCATGGGCAGTCCCAAGCCCAGAGTGGAGGGCAGCAGGGTGGGTGGTTGTTGGGAGGGGTTGTTTGGTTTTGTTTTTGCCACATTGATTGGGGGAGTGACGATACGTTCTGCAACTTTAAACTATATGCTCTGTCATTGCACCGGTTGAGGACAGTTGGGTTAAATTGTTAAGTTGGAATGTCAATGGGTTGGGGGACAAAATTAGCATTGTTCTACAATATATAAGACGTCATGTTCCCGATACCGGAAACTCATCTAGTTGGTAACGCATGTAGGGTATTGCACAGAGGGGGTTGTTGACCCACTCAGGTTTCACCTCGGGCTCCCGAGGGGTTGGCATACTGATGAGAAAGTCCTTCCCCCTTATAGTGCAGAAAACCTGGTCGGATGTATGGGGGAGGTACGTTGGGGTCTCGGGCACCTGGACGGGGCATCCTGTAACTTTACTTTCGATTTATGTGCCTCCAGGCAACCACATCAAGGACCTGGGTACGATGTTGTTGAACTTCCCGAAGGGACTCCTGACGTTGAGAGGCGATTTGAATTCGGTGGTTTCTGGTGGCCTGGATCGTCATCCTCC
Source organism: Lissotriton helveticus (assembly GCF_964261635.1). Classification (NCBI taxonomy): domain Eukaryota; kingdom Metazoa; phylum Chordata; class Amphibia; order Caudata; family Salamandridae; genus Lissotriton; species Lissotriton helveticus. The sequence goes on from NC_136061.1 coordinate 311,348,794, forward strand.
ATGCGACATCGCTTGCTCACAATGCTGGCTGCCTGATGTCCTAGAATCCATGGGGCTGGTGGATGGATGGAGGGCCTTTCACCCTGACACTCTTCAATACACCTTTCCCTCTGGGGCACATGGGAGCCTATCTAGAATTGACTATTTTTTGGTCCCAGCATCTCAAATCACCCATATCCGGGAGGTAAAACACTTAGGCATTTCTGATCACTGACCGGTTTGGCTTCATATGGTGCTTAATTATAAACAGGTGGGGCGAGTGCCGCCTACTAATTCGTGGTATATTCGGGATCCCCATATCCGTCGTGACCTTCTCGCGACCATCGATAATTATTTTAATGAGAATGAGGGCTCAGTGGAATCCCTGCAGATGCTTTGGTAGGCCTTTAAGACGGTGATTCGGGCCAGACCCTCTCCCTGATTTCCGGGAAGAAGAAAGAGCAGCAGAGGGAGCTGGTGGCCCTGGAGGCGGAGGTGGGGCGACTAGAGGCCAATTTAGACTTGAATGTCACACCTGATAGGCTCCACCTTCTCATTTCAAACAGCAGGACTATAGGGCATTGGCGACTGACCAGTCTAAGGCCCTGGGGAGAGCGGCGCAGGGGCAGTTGTATGAGGTGGGCGACAACGCTGGGAAACTGCAGGCCTGGTTGGATAAAAGTGACTGGGCAACTAGATTAGTACCTGAGCTCCAAGGACATGAGAGAGAGTCCCTAATAGATCCGCAAGTCATTGTGGACCGTTTCGCTGCCCACTTTGAGGCAGTCTACACTCCGCTGCCCCCTTTTCCGTAGACGATTCCTGCCAGATGCTCACAGATATTAGTTTTACCCAGATTGTCGGTGGTCGGCCATGATTTCATGGAGAGTAACATATCCAATGAAGGATAGCAGCAGCAGTGCGGTCCCTTAAGCTGGGCAAAGTCTCTGGCCCAAACGGGTTGCCGATTGAACTGTACAAACTCAAACCAGACAGATTGGCCCCGTACTTAAGAGCAATGTACGAGGAATCGATACGCTTGGGACTACTGCCCTCAGACCAACAGACGGCTACTATAGTCACCATCCATATAGTCTCTTTAGATGCTGCCATGGCGTTTGACACCATTGATTGGCCGTATTTGTGGGCAGTATTGGAGAAAATGAGGTTTGGCCCGAAATACATAAAATGGGAGCAGTTACTGTATGCTCGACCTATGGCCCAAGTAGTGGTTAACAACAGAAAATTGGCTGCCTTTGAGCTGGGTAGAGGGATGCGCCAGGGCTGCCCTCTGTCCCCTCTCCTCTTTCCTCTGGCGCTGGAGCCACTGTCAGCCTGGATACGTAAGGACCCTATGATTAGGGGCATGCGCTGGTCTCTGGACTGGGAAGACCGTATCTCCCTTTACACTGACGATATCCTTCTGTACTTGACCTCTCCGAGAAGATCTTTCATAGTGGTTTTAGATATCCTCACGATTTTTGGAAGATATTCCGGCTACTCCATAAACTGGAGCAAATCTCTCCTGTTCGTGGTAGCAGGCGAGCTGCCGATCCCGCCGCGTGGGTGTCCCAATCAAACGTGTACCGACGGATTTAAATATCTGGGTATCTTCCTCTCGCTGGATTCCTCTCTCTGTTATTCTAACAACCTCCGGCCTCCTTTGCTCCGGCTGCTTAAAGATATAGACAGATTGAAGTCGCTCCCCCTCTCCTTTCTAGGGAAGGCTGCCCTCTTTAAGATGATGTCCTTACCCCGGTTCTTTTACGCACTCCAGAATTCCATGGACCCGGTATCCGCGTCATATTTCAGGGAAGTCGAAAGCCTTCAAAGGGATCTATTGTGGAATGGCAATCCTCACACTGCTCTTGGCAAGCTTTCCCTGAACTGGTATGATGGAGGCATCCGCCACCCCGATATTAAATTGTACTATTGGGCGTCTCATCTGTCCTCCATTAATCTCTGCACTTATGCCCAAGATATATAAAGATGGCTTCTTTTCTGGAGGGACCTTCTGTAGAGCCCTTTACTCCAAGCCCCGGCGCTTGCTGCTTACGGGCCCCACTAAACACGCAGTGCGCGTCTGGCACGCGGCCACCAAAAGCTTTGGATGGAGACGCAAACTAACACTCGCAACACTGCTATGGGATTCCGAACAACTAGGCAATCTGTGGAGAAGTAAGGGATTCGACAAATGGGATCTCATAGGTATTACACATATAGGCGATCTGTGGGAAAAATCAGACAGTAAGTAATTCGCTACATTGCAAAAACAGTACAAATTGGCTGAGTCAGAGCGCTTCTGCTACATGCAGGTTCGACACACACTTCGCACACACTTACAGCCCGGGGCCACGCTGCCGGATTCGTCCCCACTGGAAGATAGAATACTGGATGGCCATATCCCTGACAGCACCATTACCCTGATATATAAAAAACTGGTCAATAACATCTCGGATCCTCTCCAGGCCCTCGGAGAGAAGTGGACTGGAGATGGCATAAAGATAGACGACGAGGAGTGGTGGCGATACCAGCTCATCTCCGACTTTTTCAACTAAAATACCTTCACAGGATATATGTAACGGGGCCTCAATTGGTACGGATGGGGAGGACAGACGGGCGTGCTTGTAGACGGGGATGTGGCCCGTTGGGAACCTTTTTCCATATAGTCTGGGAATGTGAATTGATCCAACCGTACTGGCGCGACATTCATGATATCATTAATACTGTTTTGTACATACAGCTCCGTGTGGAAGCCCGTAGGTGTCTGTTAAACATCTGGGAACCGACCGATTTAAACATCTGCTTGACACAATGGGTTACGTTGGGATTAATGCTAGCCAAGAGAAATATTGCCCAACGATGGGGGGCGTCACTCCCACCTATATTTCGGGATTGGCAAAAAGACTTGGATTGGGCAATGTTCAGGTAAAAAACTGTGTATGTGTCCTGTGGATGTCCCAAAAAATGGTCTCGAGTTTGGGTCTTATGAAATTCCTATCAAGGAGATATATGTCAACCTCCCCTGACCCCTAGTGTTGATGACCCCCCTCACCCTATACCTTCCACTCTCTATACCTGTACACTGTGATTCACCTACTGTACCGATCATGCCTAATGTGTTACTCCCTTTGATATGTCATTATATTGCTGATGTCTGTTTTTCATTAAAAATGTTTGACAAAAAAAAAAAAAAGAAATAAAAAAACTCCTATGGGCCATTCGCACCACTGCCAATTCTGATATTAACGTCTGGAGATCAGCCCTAGGACTTGTGTGCTTCCGCTTAGGGACTTTTTTTTCTGTTCAACTGCCTCTATTTAACTATCTTGATAGAAAACGGTCAGCAGAGGACAGTAAAATACCAGAATTGCTTTCTACTGAGGGACTTTCTTTTTGTATTTTTCTTGCAACTGCCTATATTTCACCTACTTAATAGAAAACGAGCAGCAGAGGTCAGTAAAATACCAGAATCACAAGAGGACAAGGCAGTAACAAGTAAGCTCAATCGACAAATCACAGGCCAGCCTTTCACATATACGCTGACGCAAGCGAATTAAAAAGAAGGGCATGGCTTAAAGCCCCCTTCTCAAACCGTATCGATTCCAAAAGCCCTGGCAAGGGCAGCGCATGCGCACGGCTAACGCCAGGTGAGACCTAAAAAGAAGTCTGTGTAATTCCCTACTTGTTTCTGAGTTGGGCATTAGTTCTGCAATGTCCAGTTAAAGTTTTTGATAATCTGCCCAGTCGCAGCAACTTTGTTTTGTTTTTAATACATATTTTATTTTATTTTTCTGGAAATATTTAGCTTTTTCTCACAGCTGAAATACTCATATCGCTTTTATATTTCTGTCACTCTTTTAATGAGCTTGAGAATTCAGACAGAATTGCGTCTTTTTAATTTTTCCACGGTTCTGCTTGTCACTAGGAATCAGGTATTGCACAGATATTAGACAGTAGATCACGGTGGGAAGCAACAAATGCATCACACATCCTGTTTTCATGTAAACCGTGCTAGTGTGCCAAACCAAATATTGCTGTAAACACAGCTCACTGATCCCATTGAATGCAGGCCAATGTTTCACAGAAAGAATCCTGGCAGCCATTTTCTAATAGGAGGCATCATTCTACCAAGCCGTCCCCCAAGTATGTTTTCTATCTCATTACACAGAAAGATATCCCCTATTCCCCTGCCTTTTATGTCCCTATTGCAATAATATAGATATTTTTGGCTGACTCTTCCTCAACTGCCGAATCTGTAGTCTTGTCTTCAAAAAGACAAAAACTAGACTCTGGGGCTAGATGAACGATGTGTTTTTAAAAGTAAGAACCATCAGCACGAGTGACCTGAGCGTGCTTGCCATAAGATTTTATTTAGCTGTCCTTGCTTAGCCCCTTTTATTGCAGAACACAGCAGCCACTTATTGTGACAATACATGGGGGCCTATTTACAAGCCCCTAACGCCATTGGAGCGTCACTTTTTTTGACGCTTAATGCCACCTTGTAAATATGCCCCTTTATGGAGTCGTCCGCTGCGGCAAAGGGGCGGGCAATGGCTGTTGCTATGGGCGTTCCACTGCAACACCCATTGCTTTTTGACCCAACCTTAGATTTATAAGGCTGGGGAGGCGCCAAAACCTAAGGCCAGGTAATAACTGGTCTTAGGATGGAGATGCCAGGAGAAAATATTGATTTTTACTCTTTTTTTGCTCTTTCTATCTGTGCTGCATTTAGCAGCACACATAGAAAGATCAAATCCAGCCGCGGCCCATGCAGGTAAAAACGGCGGGCAGTGGGGCCGAGTGAGGGGGGATTTTGACGGACGATGACGATGGAAAATTGATTATTTATTTAATTTTCCCCTGTCATCATTCGTCTTAATCCCCCCCTCCACTCCCCCTGTCAGCTCAATAGCTATTACCTGCGCGGACCGCCGCTGAGAAAATCACCATTATTGATTGCTAATGTGCCAGAAGGAGTCCCTTCCTGCACATAAACAATCGCCACTGCAGCTTAGGCACCCTTGCACATGGTGGCAGGGTGCCTGAACTGGTAGCTTTTTTACCGCCAGCGCTAGGTGAAACACAGGTGTCCCGTATTTTTGTAAATATGGCACATCCCTGTATTTTGAAAATGTTAGAACGCGGCGTTGCCAAATTTGGCGTAACACCGCGCTCCGGCTTTTTCTTGTAAATGTCCCCCTTTTTGTCTTGATCATACTACTGCATTGAGCGCACTACTCCAACTGAAAGCTGATCAATGTACATGTTAGCCCTCCCACCCTCTCATTGATTTCTCCACCCACTTACTTGTCCGTCAACCTTGTTCATCCACTCCCATATGTATACAAGCACCCACTCAATCAATCACTGACTCACCCATTCAATCGCCCACCCATTCACTATCCTATCCACCCTTAATCTGATAATCACTCACCCACTTCCACAGAATTACTCTGTTAGAAATGGGATGTCTGGTTGGTTAACTCTTGCGCCAAAGCCAGGCTGCCTCTCTTGCATCCAGGTGGGGGAATCCCCACGTCAGGATTCCCTGGAAGTAAGTTGCAGCTCAGCGCTGCAGAGCCCACGTGCTCCTCTTCTCTTTGGCAATAAAAGGATAGCGCTCATGAGTAGATAAGAGTCCTTAAAGTTCAATGGGCATGGCTGGGCCCAGGCAGGCCAGCACACAGGGCCCTCCAGAAGGGATATTATGAATAGAGGGGTTCGACCCATGTGGTCAAAGGGACCTGGGTAATACGTTATGGTATGTAAAGGGGTCCCTGACCAAACATACAACATTAAAGAGATATTATTTAATTATTTAAACAAAACACAAATGATGGTGAACAGTGTTTTTATTATCACTGTACCAGAAAAAACATATATTATTTTTGCGATTGCTAGTACAGTTTACAAAATTTCAGTGCGCCCACAAAAGGGGAGGGGAGGGGGGGTGCAAGGGAAGGGGTGTGTTTCAATTAGTTAACATCACTAATCAAAGAAATCATTAAGCACCAATACACAAGCTGAAAAACATTATCATTGATCCATACGTTGGAGATCAAGAGAACACATATGTTAAGCAGCAGAACATGTCACATAGAACAGAAACTCCTTTGATGATTATTATTATCAATCTTGGGTTAAGGAGTTCTTGTAGGTAGATGGTGGTCTACGTTTCGACCCAAAGGTGTAGGATACTTGATCCTTACTCGCGGGTCTTCATCAGGACGTGGGGGGAGGTGAAGGAAGGGTGGGGCTGTGCCCTAAGTAAGAAAAACGAAATGCGCTGAATTATTTCAAACGGTCTCAGAAGAGTCCCGACATAGTTGGATAACAAAGGGCCAAGGGGCCAGCTAGGACAAGACATTAAAAATATTATTAAAAACTTTACAAAATAAAATAATAATATTTTACAAAATAAAATAAAAAAAAAAAAAAAAAAAATAATACAAAATAAAATAATTTTAATAATATTTTTAATGTCTTGTCCTAGCTGGCCCCTTGGCCCTTTGTTATCCAACTATGTCGGGACTCTTCTGAGACCGTTTGAAATAATTCAGCGCATTTCGTTTTTCTTACTTAGGGCACAGCCCCACCCTTCCTTCACCTCCCCCCACGTCCTGATGAAGACCCGCGAGTAAGGATCAAGTATCCTACACCTTTGGGTCGAAACGTAGACCACCATCTACCTACAAGAACTCCTTAACCCAAGATTGATAATAATAATCATCAAAGGAGTTTCTGTTCTATGTGACATGTTCTGCTGCTTAACATATGTGTTCTCTTGATCTCCAACGTATGGATCAATGATAATGTTTTTCAGCTTGTGTATTGGTGCTTAATGATTTCTTTGATTAGTGATGTTAACTAATTGAAACACACCCCTTCCCTTGCACCCCCCCTCCCCTCCCCTTTTGTGGGCGCACTGAAATTTTGTAAACTGTACTAGCAATCGCAAAAATAATATATGTTTTTTCTGGTACAGTGATAATAAAAACACTGTTCACCATCATTTGTGTTTTGTTTAAATAATTAAATAATATCTCTTTAATGTTGTATGTTTGGTCAGGGACCCCTTTACATACCTCCAGAAGGGAGGCATCCCTTGTGGCGATTCCTCCTGGGGCTCAGCAGCAGCAAACCCCACGTCACAAGGAAGCACAGAACAGCACAACACATGGGGTCACAGCCCCAATATTTATACCAATATTCTCTTTGTCTGCCCATGGCTTGGGGGAACTAGTCCTAACTTGTTCTGGGGAGTGTAGAGCACTTTGTTTACAGGGCTCCTCTTCCCCTTTGTCAGGTTGTGGCTCTCTCATCAGACACACCACAGGGGGGCAGAGCCAGCATTCACATAGGCAGGCACAGACCTATTCAGGGTCAGGGGACTACTCCAACCACTACTCCAAATGCAGATGCTCTATTCAGCCTAGCGCTGACTCACCCTGCCCATCCTGGAGCCACACACACCTCCGCAGCCCCTGCCACTCCAAAGTCAGACATGCAATCCACATCAGGCAGGCAGACACATAGCACACAGAAATGCCCACTTCTAAAAGTGGCTTTTCTAGAATACCGATAATAAATCTGTGCACACCATGGTGCAGCATTTATTAACACTATTCCAACCATACCAAACTTAACCACGCTGCTCCTCTCATATCAAGAATTACCACTGAAACACCTATCAGGGAATCCCCAATGTATTCCTATAAGAGGGCAGCCTCACAGCAGTGAGAAACCAAAATGGCTGTTTGTCACTACAAGGATATGTCACACACTCAAGGTACATGTCCTACCTTTTACCTACAATGTACCCTGCCCATAGGGCTAGCTAGGGCCTACCTTAGAGGTGACTGACATGCAGTAAAAGGGGGGTCACAGACATGGCACACACTTTAAGTGCCACGTCACAGTGGCAGTAATATTGCGCGCACAGGCCCTGCAATGGCAGAGGCCTGGGACAGGTTTGAAAGGCTAATTTGGTGGGTGGCGCAATCAGCGCAGCAAGCCCACCAGTAGCATTTAATTTATTAGCCCTGGGTATATGAGGTACCACTTTACAAGGGACTGACAGGTAAATTAAATTGGCCAAACAGGTGTAGACCAATCTTACCATATTTACCACAGAGAGCACCCGCACTTTACACTGGACAGCAGTGCTAAAGTGCCCAGAGTCATAGAACCACCAACACCATGTCAAGAAAAAGGCTAGGAGGAAAGCAAAAAGTTCTGGGATGACTCAGCAAAAAGGGCCAAGTCCAACATACTCATACACACAAATGCACCAATAACTTTGCACAGCACCTCAGCCACCCACAACACAGCACTTTACTTACCCACCCACTGATCAATTCGTAAATACATCCCTGTATCTGCCTACTAGGACCCTTCCATTCACCTATCAGCACATATACATCCACTCATTCAATTCCATTGCTCCAGTCACGGTTCCATTTACCCATCCATTATTCCACTTATTCACTTATTGATTTGCACTCATACCTTCATGTACTCGCCTACCCATACTTCCCTAGCAATTCCACCACCTCTTCATCACACAACAGGATGCTGCTGAGTGAAGTAAGCGAGCCCTGGGTCATTTTCAGCCATATTGGTGTTGTACATCTTTGTACACTTGAGACATGACCAATTCTCTGCCATCTCAGCATTTCACACTGGGTTGCAATGCTACAGTATGTGAGGCCTGAATACTTTACAAATTCATCAGCATCTTACAACGGGATAGACTTGACTACAGTATTTGAGGTCCAAGTAAATTTGATCTGCTTAAGCATCTTACATCTATTTGTACCTCACTCGTGTATTTGAGGTCAGTATCTCACATCATAGTGGATGTGACATGGTTGAGGCTTAAGTAATTCGTAGGTATTCCTGCACCTACAGGATGAACAAACTCCTTTGAACAACATTTAAGGCATGCACAACATAACACTTTACTCAGACGCCCACTCACCTATCAACACGTAGATATATCATGCATAACATATGTGTTAGGAGCATAATATTCAAAACAGTCCCTCAGCTAATGATGAGTGCACTGCAAGCTTCACTTTGATGCCACCCAATCTGATAACTCCAAAATGCCCGATGGCCACTTGCATTGCTGCTTCTTTTGCTGTTACTGTTCTGTGTATGTGAGGGAAACTTGCACTGCTGCTCTGTACCTTTTCTGTATCATTGCAAAGAAATCTTTCACAGCTACTAACATGTTATAGCTGTTGTCTGTGCAATTGAATCTTCCACTGCTGCTGCACATTACCCAAAAAACAAATACTGTCTGATACCAGCTTCCTCTTCTAAAGAAAGTTAAACAGTTTCTCCTGGAAAGCGACTTCAGAACTGGTGTTCACACCCTTGTATATTCTTGCACCTGGATGCTTCTAAGTCCCTACTCAGTGGAGGAGTGTGGCTCAATGGTTAGAGCGGCAGACCCTGATGCAGAGTTCTGGCCAGGGGACCAGGGTTCGATTCCCGCCTCAGCGGGGTCTCGGGCTCAATTTCCTCAGACCTGTTAATTCTCGCCTCGTTGCCTATTCTAATCACGGGCCCCACGCTGCAACTCTGGGCAATAGCTTGCTTAGCCTCCACACCGGCCCCAACAGCGCTAAGGATGCCTGGCTTCACCCTGGGGGTGCCCAGGAGTGGACACTTCACAGGGAAAGCCAGGAGGGGTTCCACAGCGGTATGAGTATCAGCGCCAGGAAGCCGAATAGGCGACACCGCAAGGTGACCGTCTGGTGACAGTGCGCTCTATAAATACCATGACAGTTACATTTACATTACTCTATGGCGTCCCAGACTCCACTGTGGCTGTCCTGTAGGGTTTCTAACATGTCACCGCACTTTTCATCCAGGGCTTGAAGAAATATGATCACATTACCCCCAGTATTCTGGTACTTCATTGGCTCCCCTTGCCAGCCCGCACCATCATTAAAACCAGATGCATCATTTTCAAGGCCATCTTAACCAGACCCCTGCTCTCAGACAAGCTCAACATCTCTGGTGGTTCTCGCCACAACCGCAGCAGGACACCATCAGACTGCAGACTAAAAAGTGTGGAAAAGAAAAAACAAAACAACAGGTCTATTCCATCCATTCATCCAGGATCTGAAACAGCATACCTGTACCATCAGGAGTGCCCCAGCACTGCTCCAATTTAGGAAAGAGTTGAAGACTCAACCCCTTTAAATAACACTACATTACAACGCATTAACCATCCACAACTCAGCTATCGTTTCTATTACTCACTGACTTTAAACTTGCCCTTTATCATGTACAGCCCTCCGATGTCTTTTGGCTAGGTTTGCGCTATAGAAATACCATATACAGACATACAGTGGCGGCCAGTGAGTACAACTTAGAAGGGGCGGAGGGTGCACACTCACACCCATGCAGTCACAAGCAGACACCCCCATTCACAACACTCACTCACAAATATGCATACATTCATACATACACACATGCATGCATGCATGCACCAAACAGTAAAAAAAACACAACACTTACCTGCTGCAGCTCTAGGGGGGCGAAGCTTTGAATGTGTCAGGAGGATTAGGAATGTTGCCACCCCTCATTGGCTGACTTTTGGGGTGGCATCTGCAGACTCTCTGACCCCATCCTACTCTTTGACAAGTTAGTGACTGCTCATTGGTTGGCCAGAGTTAGCCAATGAGAGGAGGCAGCAGTCCCCACCTTGTCACAGAGTAGATTGGGGTCAGAGAGACTGTTGACCCCACTCCGTGATGAGTTGTCAGTGATAGACACTCATCCCTGGGCACTTCAGGGCTCAAAACTGAAGCACCTCGGTATGAGGCTATTAGTGATTATCCCCCTGGTCTCAAGGGGGAGGGCATTAGGGCTTTTGAAGAGCTGAGGAGGTCATGCCCACAGGAGCTGTGACATCCTCAGCCCAGCACAGCACAATTCAGCTCAGGCAGTAAGGAGCCTGCGCATTTAGCGCGCGTCTATTTCCTGACTGCCTGACATGAAAAAAAGTGTCTGTCAGTCAGACCTTTGCTCAGCCTGCAGACACTCTTTATGTCCAAAAGGTGCGTAACATGGCCCCTCCGTCCTTAAAGACAGACTGCTACTGATACATACAGATAATATACATACTTGATGTGTGGGTATTTAGGTAGCTGTGTGATGAAAAGTTATGCTAACACTAGCCATAGCGCGTGTGACACTGGTATTTTGCTGTTGATTTTTAAGTCTATATATTATACCTACATTATTTACTGTTTTTACCGTTCTATGACATTTACGTTAATGCAGCTTTGCTTTGTTGTCTTTACTGAGTCTTGTTGAATGTGTGATGTGATAGGTTTACACGCAATAGGGGTTTTGCAAGAATCAAATTAAACGCTCAGAAAGCTTGGGCTGAGGTAGGAGGGAATTACAGATCATAATGTATACTTTTGAAATTATATAAGAATACTTGTTTTACCTTGACACTTCCTTTTTATTATATGCAAGTGTAAGTGGTGACTAGTTTTGCTCTAACAAATAACTCTTTAGAATCTGTGGTACACATTTATAATGATGATTCACACCATTCTGGATCCTTGTGAAGTAGAACTGTGTGGCACAGAAAGCAGAGCAGTGTTTACACTTAACAAGAAACAGGAGCAGGAGGATGCTGAGAATTGCTGCTTCACAATTCTACATCACTTTGCTCCTCTGTAGAACCGAGGGGCATATTATCAAGGGGGTTTATCTCCGCTTTTTTGGCTTTAAAAGCCAAGAAAGCGGAGATAAAATTATCTCCCTATTACCAAGCTGTCGCTAACACCAGTTAGTGACAGCTAATAGGAGATAGCGACCATCTTGGGCCCCGCTTTGCATGTCAGTGATATTTATCACTAATGACATGCAAAGTGGGCGTGCCAAGATGTTAGCGACTGGAAACAGTCGCTAACATCGCTATCTCCTATTACCAACTTTTGGAGATATTCGCGCTAAGCGCGAATATCTCCAAAAGCTAACACCTGCCCTGAGCAGTTCTTAGCCATGTTATCCAATGGGAGGTGGATAACATGGCTAAGAGCATTTGCTCGATAATGCATGAATATCGCTGACTTTTCAGCGATATTCATGCATTGCGGCCGTTTTTTATCGCATTTGCGATAAACCTTGCTAATAGCAAGGTTTATCTGCGATAAAAATCGCCGATGTGCGGCGATAATTTTTGTCTCTAAACAAGTTAGAGACAAAAATTATCGCTAGTTGTTGGTAATATGCCCCCTAATTCTAGCATTCTGCTGGAAGGTGCTACTGATTTGTCCTTCCTTCCCCCGAATATGCGTGCGGCCTTCTCACTGCACAAGCTTAATCTACTAATAAGGTGCCAGTGAGGAGGAGGAGGAGCAACAGATGCTGAAGTGTGAAGCTCTCCGCAGTTCTATTTCCAGGATTAGTGCTATTGTCTATGGCAGGAGGAGATAATGTTTCTACACATTTCCTTGGGAAGAATCCAAGTGAATCTGCTGCTACTGCTTGCCAAAGGCATTTGGAGAATTGTGTGCTGCCTGGTCTACCAGCACTTGTGTAGTTACATATATGTATGATAAAGATCAATTCAAAATGGTCAGGCGATTTAGTTGATGTTTCCTAAGTTAAATTTGCCCGGCGTTAAACGCCTCTAATACCATACAAAGTTATCCAATAAAGAGGCAGGCGCTGGAGACAGGAAGACAGGAAACAAGTTTTATTCCAACGGAGCAGAACACGTCAGATCGGACAACAAGGTATCGTCTCGAGGTGCTCTAACAAGTTTCTCTGAGGCTTCGTCTTTTATACACTGGTTTAAGACATGTGAACACTCTTTATTACAACAGAGACATTGTGAAGTATGAGGATGACATCCCCGGCACCCCCCCAGTTCCGGCCCATTCCAACATGACAACAGTAGAGGCCCTTACCCCTCATACAATAGGAGGGGGCTATCACGCAGCTGAGTGTTCTGCCGATTCCTTTGGAATGTGTGCGCCTGATCGAATCTCATGGGGTGGGGAGGTCATGATCAATAGTAGCTCCGTTGAAGAGGGACGAGTGCATACAGTAGTGGGCAATAAACTGTATCCTCAGGCTGAGGGATGACCAGCGGTCCGTGCAGACAATCAGGCTCAGAGGTCGGGGTCATCAAAGGAGGGGTATTCATGGAAGGAAAGGAGGTGTTGGTCAGGCGCGGGGTGTGATTCTCAGAGACAGAGTCATGCGGGAGGGGAGGGCTCATGACTTGTGCATGTGAGAGCGGGGGCAGCCAGGGTGCATGGGGGATGCTTGCAGGGTCAGGGAAGTGCACTGACGGGCGATCGTGAACAGGGAGACCATGGTACCTAAAATGGCCGTCGTGCTAGTTCATACGTGAGTCTGAGGGATGGGCAAGATGGCGCAGATGATGTTCAGCTCACGAACTAAAATTCCACAGTCCTCCCTTTTAACATGTCTCGCCAGCTTGTCAGTTCGGATCGATCCCCATGAGACCACGTACCTCTATCTCGTAGAGGGGACTCATGTGCTCAGTTTTAAAGTCCAGAGTCTTAGGGCACATACAGTTGGAAATGAGTGAACACAAAGGTGGTAAACATTGAATACCCAAGCAACACCCACACAGTATCATGATTGGCATCAATATAAACGTAAACAATCTCCATCCCCAGTCCTTCAAAGTGTCCCAGAACCAGCCTCCAAGCGACCATCCTTCCTGCTCCTGATGAACCTCTGAGGACAGTCTGTGGAGGTGTTCGATGGCTTTGTAGACTGAAGGTGAGTTATCTGGCACGTAGGTGCAACAGCTGGAGCCGATGATGCGGCATGCACCTCCACGGTCGGCCAGAACCACATCTAGAACAAGACGGTTTTGAAGAGCCACCAGGCGGACTGCCTGAAGCTCAGCCGTGTTGTTAGCGAGGATGCCAGCGGTGATGTTAATGGTTGTTTCCACTGCCTGAGTCAGGTGTCGGATAGCGCGGCTATTTGCCATTGGGCCCCACAGAGGAACAAGTCCCTTCGCCGCATCCAGGAACTGTGCTCCGGTGGAGTCGGCTTGTCCAATGTCTCCAGCACGCTTTTGCCGGTGATGGTAGGCTGGGGCCACATATGTGGGAGGAAGAATGAAGGCGATGTAGCACGTACCCCTCCAGCCTTTCGGGAGCCAAGTGTAAGCTTTGGTGCCACAAACAAAGTACATATTCGGGGAAGCAACAACGGAGGGGGGGTCAGCTGAGACCAATGTTTTGGTGATGCGACAGGAACTGTGACCCACCAGCTGCGTTCCCTGCGTTCCCTGGCCTTCGAGGCATACGAGTCCTGTGACATTGATGACAGACAGGGCCACGGTCAGGTGGGTTTCCGTAGGTGGGAGAAGGTGGGTCTGGCTGGATTGTGGAGCACTTGCATCTCGACTCTTTCTTTGGCAGGGATGTTCGTAAGGAAGGCTGAACCTGAAATCACAGGACAAAAGGGGGCAGAAGTCTTTCCTGTTTTGTTCAGCCAGAACCCATAGTAGAAGTGCGACACTGTTTGACCAGAAGCGGCGTTGTCCTTGTGGCTTTCCTGCAAGAGGATCAACCAGGCGAGGCAGGTGCCGTGAACTGAGAAAGGAGAAGGGATGAAGGGGATGGAGTGTCCGGTGGCATGCGGGAGCAACCCGCAGATCCAGCAGTTCGTGGCATTTGCAGCAAGGTTGTGCTGGTGCAACAGTTGCACGAAGGAATTGTTCCAGAACTCCTTACGCCTTTCTCGGAGCTGAGGTGAAAGGGTGATCAGGTAGTGCTCTTTCATGGTGGTTGGCTGTACAGTGGTCGGCAACATCTGGTGAGCGGGTGTGCTTTCTTCCAAGATCCAGAAGGAAGTCATGAGGAGGAGGCAAAAGAGGAAGACAATGAAGAAAGCGATTGTCTTTGATTTGTGCAAATTATCAGTCTTTGGGTTCCTGTAGTGGGTATTTCCTGTTGCTTCCGACGTCTTCTTATCTGGCGCTTCCATCATCTTCTTTTCTGGCGCTTCCATCATCTTCATCTTCAAGGTGCTCGGTAGTGGGCAGAACCACAGACTTTGTTTAGCTTCTCTCCGGGTAGCCCTTGGTTGCTTTGGGCCACCGTTCTGAGATTTTTAACTTAGTCAGTGGCCTACTTAGCCGAAGCTCCCTCCTTTCGATGCAGGAAATACCCTTCTCGGGATGGCACAGTGGGATCAGAGTGTTTTGCAAGTTCAAGTGCCTCGGTATCAGGATAGCAGTTCAGTGATGGTCGGTCTTTGTCCAGGAGTTCTTCTTGGGTGCTGACGTTGTCTGTCGTGGCCAGGGTCGAGGAGACCTTCTTGCAGTGATGGCCGTGCAGCCAGTGCCTCTTTCCCTCCACTCGAAGAGCCGTCCGAGTGGTGATCAGTACTTGCCAGGGGCCCGTCCACCGGGGTTCCAGACTCTTAGCTCGTTGAAAGTTCCGGACTAGAGCATAATCTCCCGGTTGGATATCGTGGCCGGGACCCCTGGAAGCATCAGGGATAGCCTGCTGTACCTGTTGATGAATGACAGACAACGTTTTAGTTAACTTGTATAAATAATCTGACAGTAGGACGTCGGGGACGTCGTGAATGGAGGTCGGTTTGGGAGCAGTCCAGAGGTTCATTGGTCGCCCAAACACAACCTCGTAGGGAGTCAAGTGGTGCTTAGTGGGAGTGGAGCGCATCGATAGTAGTGCCAGTGGGAGGGCATCTGGCCACTTAAGTCCTGTGATGGCTACTATCTTTGACAGTTTCAGTTTCAGTGTAGCGTTGTGTCGCTCAACCAGGCCAGCGGATTGGGGGTGGAAGACTGCATGGAACCTCTGTTTTACCCCCAACCCCTTCAGGATTAGTTGGATAACTTCAGCTATGAAGTGGGGGCCATTGTCGCTCCATAAAATTCGACAAAGGCCGTAGCGAGGGAAAAACTCTTTCAGTAGCACTTTGCCAGTAGTCATGGCAGTGTTATCTCGGGTCGGATAGGCTTCCACCCATTTGCTGAAGGCACATACAATGACTAATACGTACTTCAAGCCTTGGCACCTCTCCAGCTGGATGTAATCCATCTGGAGGACCTCAAAGGGGTGGTCGGGGATCCCAAACCCTCCCCGGGGTACCACAGTTCCTTTCCCGGGGTTGTGCTGTAGGCAGATAAGGCACTGCTGGACCAGGCGTTTGGCCGCGTCGGGAATCTTGTTGTTGTGCCAGACTTTGGAAATGAGTTCAATCATGGGGGCAGAACCTATGTGTGCAGGGGAGTGTGCCATTGTCAGTATGGGGATCAAGTATGAGTCGGGCAGCAACCATTTGTTCGTGTCTTTTGTCCGCCAGCAGCCTTCATCGTCCCTTAGACCCACCCGTGCCCACTCAGTCAGTTCGTGGGGTGTGCTGGCCGATTGGATGTCCCTAATCGTTTCTCTAGCGTCGGTCCATTTTTCTGCCTGTGACCTGGTCACATACATGCGTGTCGTTGTCCTATTCTCAGCTGTGGTTCGGGCAGTGATGTCGGCTAGTGCGTTTCCCTGTCCGACTAAATCTGTCACCTTCTTGTGTGCCTGGCATTTGATTACTGCTAATCGTTTGGGGAGGAGAACTGCTTCAATTAGGGCGGAGACTAGATCTCCGTGAAGGATGGGCGTGCCGTGGGACGTCAGGAATCCCCTTTCCCTCCACAGGAGCCCAAAATGATGAACCACCCCGAAGGCATACTGGCTGTCCGTGTAAATGTTCGCTGTGGTTCCTGCTGCTATGATACACGCTCGTGTGAGGGCAATTAGTTCTGCTGCCTGTGCGGATCGCTGTGTGATGCGAGCTGTTTCAATTACTGTCCGGGCTGTCGTCACCGCATAGGCAGCTGAAGTGGTGCCATCTGGGAGTTTGATACATGAGCCATCTACCCATAGTTCTCCATCAGGGTCTGTAAAAGCAATGTCTCGGAGGTCAATTCTACTCCTAGTCTGTTCGTCCGTGAGGGTCACACAGTCGTGTGTGGGGGGCACATCGGGGTCATTTTCAGGTAAGGGCAACAGTGTAGCAGGATTCAATGTCGTGCATCTCTTCAACGTGATGTGGGGGGCAAGTAGAGTCAATTCGTACCCTGTCAGTCGTGCACTAGTCAGGTGTTGAGTCTTGGTCTGGTTCAAAAGGGTGTCAACTGCATGGGGTACTAATACCGTGAGGGAGTTCGAAAGTACAATTCCCTCACTCTGGCGGATAGAGACAGCAGCAGCGGCTACCGCTCGAAGGCAGGCAGGTAAAGCTCTGGCGACTGGATCAAGAGTGGCAGAGAAGTAGGCACAAGGGCGTTGTTTGGCGCCGATGGGCTGAGTTAGAACAGATAATGCGCATCCCTCCCTTTCGTGAGTGAAGAGGGAGAAGGGCTTGGAGTAATCCGGCGTTCCTAGGACGGGTGCCGAGCAAAGGGCATCCCGCAGCTCCTTAAAGGACGCTTGGCATTCGGAGGTCCAAGGGAGTGGGAAAGGGACATCTTTGGCCAACAGGGAAAGTAGGGGTTTTATGATGAGACTGAAATTCGGTAACCATTGTCGACAAAAAGAGGTAAGGCCCACCAATGAACGGACTTGTTTCTGTGTTTTTGGGATGGGGGTATCTAGGATGGTTTGGATTCGGTCGGGCGTAAGTTTCCTCCCTTCTTTGGACAGGAGATGGCCTAGGTAAGTCACTTGAGGCTGGCAGAACTGTAGTTTCTTTTTGGAGACTTTGTGGCCATTCTCCGCAAGAAAGTGCAAGAGCTGGATAGTGGCCGTGATTGCAAGTGGAGTGGTGTCGGCCGCCAAAAGGATATCATCGACATATTGGATCAACGCCACTCCGTCCGGTAGCTGGACAGCGTCCAACTGTCTTTTGAGGGCCTGGCTATAAATGCTGGGACTTTCAGTATAGCCCTGGGAAGCTCTACAAAATCGGTACGAACGTTTTTTTAAAGTGAAGCCGAAGAGATAACGGCTGTCTGGATGGATGGGGATAGAGAAAAATGCATTTTTAAGATCAATAACGGTGAAGGTGGTGGCAGTGGACGGGATGAGAGTCAGAATGGAGGCGATGTCTGAGACTACAGGGTACTGTGGTACCACCACTTTGTTAACTTCTCGCAGGTCGATGATGAAGCGGTACGCTTTCTCATCTCCCTCACCTTGCTTCTTAATAATGGGTAGGATAGGGCTATTGCAGACATTACTAACCACTTCCTCTACCACTCCTGCATCTACAAAGGACTGAATAATCGCTACCAACGCCTTCTCGCCTTCGGGCGATATCCGGTACTGTGGGAGTTTCGGGAGTATTGCATCTGGTCGAACAGTTATGTGTACAGGATCGATCATCATTCGTCCTACATCCGAGTCGTTTCTGGCCCATAGGTACAGGGGTAGGGTATCGAGCAAGGATAGGTCAGCATCTGTTATGGTGTACATATGTCGTGTGGGGTAGGGTCTGGACATGCTCGGGTTGTCGTACAGGATGACTCGGACTCCATCCAGGGAACACCTAATAGTAGCTCGGAAATGTTTCAGTAAATCAATACCCATAATGGCGTCAGGGGAGTTGGAGGAGAGCAAAAACGTTGTGTCAGTGGGATTGTTTCCTAGGTCAAAGGAGATAGGTACAGACAGGGGATTAGTGGAGGGCGTTCCATCGAAACCTATCGATGTAATGTGTGAGCCAGACAAGGGTGCCCTTGGAATCAGTCGCTTTGATAATACACTACGTGTCGCTCCAGTGTCTACCAAGAATGGAGACTTTGTACCCAGGACCTTAGCAGTGACATAAGGACCTTGCTGGTCAACACAGAGCTCGACTAGATCCCTCCCTTGCCCCTGGCCGTCCTATGCAAATGTTTCAGTATTGTTGCAGTCGGACTGTTGGCACTGATTCTGTCGGGGGCGGTCAAATGTGTTTGGTCTGCCAGGTCGGTCATTGGTGGTGTTGTGGGTCTGCCCTCGCCCCTGCCCTCCAGTTTTGGGGCCATTTGTCATGTCCCTTGTCTCTTTATTTTTAATCATTTCCCGAAGGGCCAGGCATTGAGACTTCCAATGTCCAAATTCTTTACAAAATGCACACTGGTTCTCATCGAGGTCGGTTCGTGGAGCGCCGGGTGTGGGGTTGCGGTCTCTAAGGGGCGGATTCCGAGGGGCATTTGACTGGTAGTTTCCCCTATACCGTTCCCTTCCTGTAGTCACTCCCTGCAATTGCGCAATCATCACTCGTTCCTTTAAGTCCTTTTTCTTTCTCTCAGTCGCCCTCTCGTTCTCGTTCTTTTGGTGTTCGTAATACTGAGCCATCTGAAGGATAGCTGCAGGTTTGGAGGCTCCCCAACTACTCTCGCTCGTCTGTAACTTTTGGGAGACCTCTTGCGATAGCCCCTTTACGTAGTTTTGTACGAATAGGTGTTGTCCGGTTGCGGTGGTCATGTCTTGGCCACTGTAGTCGGAGAAAACCGTCTCGAATCGGGAGAAGTATTCTGATACGTCCTCCTGAGGTTTCTGGCGGCAAGCCGTGACTACCGACCAGTCTACCTTCTTCTCTGGGATCAACGTCTTTAGCTTCTGCACTATTTTGTCGGGGAGTTCCAGTATGTCTTTTACAGGTTTCTTTCCGGGCTCTCGCTGCCTATCTAGTTCATTGAGTTGTTTCCAGGTGTGTCCGAACAGATCTGTGTGGTCGGCTTTCCGGATTTGCTTCCACACATCGGCCGGCAGACACAACCCGAAAAACAAATCAATGTCCGATAGGGTCATTATGGTTGAGCCCAAGGCTGTGCCTAGTTCGGTATAAAATGCTGTAGGGTTCTTTCTTAAATCGGGCAGGGTTTGCCTAAAAGTTAAAATATCTTGCCGATCCCATGGTTGGTAAACCCAGTTATACACAACCCTCCCTTTTGCATCTGCGTGGTTGATATCATCGTTTGTTCCCTGACCTCTTGGGGGAACCCAGTAGGGGGCGGCTTCTCTGATAGGCATCATAGTGTTGGCTGCTTCTAATGGGGGCTCAACCCTCTCAGGGACTGTGATCTTGACCTCTGGTTTCTGTTCCGCGAGGTGGCGGAAGACTTCAAGTGTTTGCATGAAGAGGTCCGTCACATCGCTCTCAGTCCCATCTCCAACATCGACCCTTCTATATAGAGCCGTCAGTTTAGCAGGACCCTTATTCTGGTACCTATCCTCATATGCATTCAGGGTGTGGTAGCTGAACCGCAAAATGAAATGCCGTCTGTGACTACCGGCATGTGAGTTGTGCATATTCATCGTATATTCTACGCTCTCCTTCCGTTCTACCAGCGTTTTTGCTATTTTGTCAATTCCATCCCGCTCGTCTTTGCTCAACCTATTTGGTCTGGCTGTTGGCTGTTTGCCAGTCTCGAGTTCATCTGATGTTGTTACTAATGCGGCCGGTGAGAAGGCCGTAAGAGTCGGGGCACTAGCGCTAGGGTCACCCTCGCCTGCACTTTGAACTGGTGAGTGTTGTGCTAGAGGCTGGCAGGGAGCATAAGGAAGGGGCATGTAGATAATTGGAGGACCGAGCAGTAACTCGTCATTTGCCCGCTGTTTGGAGGGCATCTCCGGGTAGAGCGTAGGGGGGGTCCTGACAGGGCATTGGCCTGCCAGTCCTGATTCTTGTGTTTGTTTAACTTCCTCTTTTCTTCTTATTTCTTCATCTAGTTCTTTTGCGGCCAGATGGGCTGCTTTTCGTAACTCTTTCACTATTTTTGCTTCTTCTCTTTTTCTGCGCTGTTCTGCTTCTTTGCGCCACATGCCAATACTATCGAGCATAGTGGGCGTTGCCTTATTTATTTTTACAGCTGCTTCCAACGTTTTTATTTTATTTTCATCAAAAGAACCTATCAGTGGCCACTGACTTTCGGGATCTTTTTTGTATATTTATGCCATAACTTACTATAAGCTATAGCGACTAGTCCTTGCTTAGTAAACATGTCCTTATTAGGGGTGCCTTCCAATGGAGCTGGATGGTTCATCTCTAATAAGCGGTCCGGGTTGACCCAACTACTAACCAATGGGGAGAAGATAGGCATGACGGATTACAATGGGAGCAAAAGCCTGCACTACCTATCTTTTCACTACTTGCAAAGGCTGGACAGAATATTCCTATTCTGCGCTGTTTGCAAACAGAGAATACCTCCAAAAAGAACCAATTCCAAACAGTCAATGTTTGGACAAACAATCAATCAATGAGGAATGAAATAGGCACGACGGGTTACAATGGGGGCAAAAGCCTGCGTTACCTACCCTTCACTCTCTACAAAGGGAGAGAGAATATTCCTATTCTTCCCCGTTTGTAAGCAGAGAAGATCCTTAAGAGAACCAACTTCGAACAATTCAATGCTCGATTCAATCAATCAATCAATGGGGAGAAAAATAGGCACGGCAGATTACAATGGGGGACAAAAGTCCGCGTTACCTACCCTTCACTATCCGCAAAGGGAGATAGAATATTCCTATTCCTCCCCGTTTGCAGGCAGCGAATATCTCAGAGAGCGACAAAGCAAATACTAGTATTTCAATCAATAAGAACAATCAATCAATTTCGCAATTCGTCGTGTGTCACGACCTTACCCGGACCGCATGGACAGTTTCTCGTCTTCCGCTTCCAGCGCCCGATCGTCCTGTACTCTCTGTTGCTATCGCGGCACTCCTGGTGGTTCCCAGTCAGGACCGTAGATCGCTCGGGAGAGGTCTGCTCGGAATCAGTGAAGTTCAGATGATCGGCTGTCAGACGAGGGTCTATCGGACAGGAGCTCTCCCGATCGTTGCAGTCGTTCACTCTGTCGTCGGGACCTCTCCCACTGGATCCACGTGTCGCTGATGGGCCCCGCGTTTGGGACGCCAATTGATAAAGATCAATTCAAAATGGTCAGGCGATTTAGTTGATGTTTCCTAAGTTAAATTTGCCCGGCGTTAAACGCCTCTAATACCATACAAAGTTATCCAATAAAGAGGCAGGCGCTGGAGACTGGAAGACAGGAAACAAGTTTTATTCCGACGGAGCAGAACACGTCAGATCGGACAACAAGGTATCGTCTCGAGGTGCTCTAACAAGTTTCTCTGAGGCTTCGTCTTTTATACACTGGTTTAAGACATGTGAACACTCTTTATTACAACAGAGACATTGTGAAGCATGAGGATGACATCCCCGGCACCCCCCCAGTTCCGGCCCATTCCAACATGACAACAGTAGAGGCCCTTACCCCTCATACAATAGGAGGGGGCTATCACGCAGCTGAGTGTTCTGCCGATTCCTTTGGAATGTGTGCGCCTGATCGAATCTCATGGGGTGGGGAGGTCATGATCAATAGTAGCTCCGTTGAAGAGGGGCGAGTGCATACAGTAGTGGGCAATAAACTGTATCCTCAGGCTGAGGGATGACCAGCGGTCCGTGCAGACAATCAGGCTCAGAGGTCGGGGTCATCAAAGGAGGGGTATTCATGGAAGGAAAGGAGGTGTTGGTCAGGCGCGGGGTGTGATTCTCAGAGACAGAGTCATGCGGGAGGGGAGGGCTCATGACTTGTGCATGTGAGAGCGGGGGCAGCCAGGGTGCATGGGGGATGCTTGCAGGGTCAGGGAAGTGCACTGACGGGCGATCGTGAACAGGGAGACCATGGTACCTAAAATGGCCGTCGTGCTAGTTCATACGTGAGTCTGAGGGATGGGCAAGATGGCGCAGATGATGTTCAGCTCACGAACTAAAATTCCACATGTAGCTCTGGACTGAGAGTGCTGCTGTTGCCAGAGGTTTCGTTACTACTCTGTGACAAAATAAACATACAGTGAGCTTCAGGGGAGCATTACTATCTCACCACATGCTTTTGGCTGTCTAGTTTATCACTCTGCCTCCAAGGACTCCTTAATATCATTTGCACACCTATCTTTCACATACCCTCACCCATCTGACTGCAGGGTGCTCCGTCCTATAACATGATAATCACACATCAGTGGTCATCAAGCAGAACATGACAACATTTCCCATATAGGCTAAAAATAAAAACAGCACCCTCCCAACCACACACTCTACATAGTGTAGTCTGCTAACCATGTGGGTAAGTGCTTCAGTGCCCCAAATAGCATTAGCAAGTGCTATACAAACATAACAATACAATTACAATAAAATACTACAAGTGCGCAGTGGCTCTTCTTCTACTTGGCAGACTTGAGCGGTGTCCAGATGACTGCACCAACTGATGCCCCTGGCACCAAGATATTTCTAATGAAAGTTAGGGTTGTGTAAAGTTTCTAATAGACAGGACTCAATGTACTTCATATGCTGGTAATGGTAAGGTGTGGGTTATATCTTTGCAATGGTGTTGGTCAAGAGGCTGGGTCCAAGTGCCCAGGAATCAGCCGAGCTAGCCTGAGACACTGAGGGGCATATTATCAAGGGGGTTTATCTCCGCTTTTTTGGCTTTAAAAGCCAAGAAAGCGGAGATAAAATTATCTCCCTATTACCAAGCTGTCGCTAACACCAGTTAGTGACAGCTAATAGGAGATAGCGACCATCTTGGGCCCCGCTTTGCATGTCAGTGATATTTATCACTAATGACATGCAAAGTGGGTGTGCCAAGATGTTAGCGACTGGAAACAGTCGCTAACATCGCTATCTCCTATTACCAACTTTTGGAGATATTCGCGCTAAGCGCGAATATCTCCAAAAGCTAACACCTGCCCTGAGCAGTTCTTAGCCATGTTATCCAATGGGAGGTGGATAAATGGCTAAGAGCATTTGCTCGATAATGCATGAATATCGCTGACTTTTCAGCGATATTCATGCATTGCGGCCGTTTTTTATCGCATTTGCGATATCTGCGATAAAAATCGCCGATGTGCGGCGATAATTTTTGTCTCTAAACAAGTTAGAGACAAAAATTATCGCTAGTTGTTGGTAATATGCCCCTGAGACCTGTCTTGAAGGGGAAGAGTTGAGTTTAATTTTCTTGGCTGGCAGGGCGTGGCATACTTTCATGGTCTGATGCTAATAAAGGGAGATTGTGGGTCACAGATTCACAATCAAAAGGAATAGCTAGACAGGCCGAATTCCCTAGGATTTAGTAAGGCTAGCATGAGAAGTAGAGTGGAAGTAGATCAGGCACAGGAGCTTGGAAGAAAGGTTACCTTGTGTAGGCATATATAAAAGTGTATTCCACAAGCCTCACCGGTCCGAGAAGAGCTGGGCTAAGACTGCTAAGAATGAACAAATGAAGAGATATCAAATCCGTGGCATGCAGTTGTCATTCACTACCATTAATGAAAATGTACGTTCTGGGAGGGAATTCTATAATGCTGGGAGGATGCCTCAATATGTAAACCAGAAAGTACAAGAGTCACTGGGATGCATGAAAAGTATTGGGCGTGCATGGAGTCGTAAGATAGGCCGATTACATGGGTGTCCGCAGGGGGGGCAAGGAGGGGCGCTTGCCCCCCCCTGGAGCGACCCTCCTTGCCCCCCCTGCGGACGCCCATGAAAACCGTGACTTCGTGGTTCTAACTCTCTTTCCTCTCCTTTCTTTTATTTGCTTCCCTGTGAAATGGATTCAAAAACGAAAGACGCTTTTGCTGGAAATGTCATATTTGTCTGACATTTTAATCACAAATTGCAGCTTTGGGAATAAAATGCTAAAAATATATAAATAACTAAATAAAGTAAGACTGAGTGGTAGCAAACTGGCCAAACTGAGTTTATTCACACTGAATCACATTAGCACCACTTTTACAGAGTTTGCCAGTAGAGCGCTATTTTTGTTTTCTTGTCTTTGTTTTCCCTGGACTTGGAACAAGTGCACCAATCCTGGAGGTACTGCAATGTGTGGATTGGAAAACAAATTGTGTGCTGCGGCTCTGCATCCAGGGATGTGGGGCCTCATTTATGAGACCTTGCGTGAGTTTTGCGCTCCCGATGCGTCACTTTTTGTGACGCTTCTGTGGCGTAAAACATGCCTCCTGATGCGCACTATTTACAAAGTGACGCATCTAAGCAGATGCGTCACTTTGTAAACCCCTGTGCTACATTATACCTGCGTCAGGTATAATGTATGCAGAGGGGGCGTTCACCCGCAAAAAGCCTCGTAATAGTGACGCAGTGAAATCTATGAGATTTCACTGCGTCACTTTTAGGATGCTGTTGCGTCAAAATCTTGCGCCTGCCTGACAGCAGGCGTAAGACTGACGCAAGCCCTTTCACATGGGGCTTTTCCCATGTGAAAGGAAGCATTGCTGGAGTTGCGTCACTTTTGTGACACACTCCAGCAATGCGTCACTTTTGCGCCTACAGATACGTCAGAAATACTGACGTATCTGTAACTCCTTGCGACATGATGCGTCATATTATAAATATGACGCATCCATCATGTCGCAGGGAGAGCGCAGTGAAAAGTGACGTATCGCTGTTTTCACGCAGCGATGCATCACTTTTCATAAATGAGGCCCAAGGTCTTTTTACCATACTGCTTACGTTTTGTAAGGATATAAGCAATGGCCATTGAAATGGGTCCATTCAGGGCCCTGTAGTCGTGTCCTTAACTTTTCAGGAAAAAGCACTCACTGATTTCTGAATAGTGAGCGCAAAAGCATTAAGGTAACCATGTTGTTCCTGCTTACATTTCCCATGGTTTGCTAAATTTTGCATTCCCTATAAGTGTTTGCTTTTTCCAGGATGTTGTTACTTTTTTGCTCTTGTCTAGGCGTAATTTAAATTGAGCCGCATCCAGGTGTTTATAGTGGGCAGCAATTGGGTTGTAGTTGAAGACAGTGGGAGTTTTTCTCAGTGGGGCAGTACGGTGTTCAGTGGGGGAGAGGATGTGGCACTATGGTCAGAGCTGCTGAATTTGGAACTGGGAACCAGGTTTAGCCTTAATAACCAGTCCAGCAGACCACTCTCCTGCGAGAGCACAATGACATGCTAGACCTTAGAAGGCTTCGCAATACCTTAGAAGTCCTGGTGTATTCGCACCAGCAGGTGGACCCTAGCATGACAAGTGTAGGTTAACCTTCAAGGCTTGTCCACCACTATTCATACTGAAGTTCACCTCCAGTCTTGTGGGCAGGCCTATGAAGCAGCACACTCTAGAGCAACAGTGACCCTGTCACTGAGGTCACAGGACCCTTGAGAAGGGCCAGCTTTAGGGCGGTGCAACCAGTGTGACCGCACCGGGTGCTGACTTTAGGTGGAGGCATCATGTTTGCAAGTATGTTATGGTTTTAAAAACGCTTGCTGACTCCTTCCTGGCCTCCAGCAATTTTCGGCAACAATATAAATGCCATGATGACTCTGGTGATTAATGTTCTTCCTAGAGAGAGATCAGAATTTTGTCTGGTGGAAGTTTTGACTCATGGAAAGGTAGCTCAGAGGGTTAATGTACCGGCTGCAAAGAACATGCGCCATGCAGATCACAAAGTGCACATAATGTAAATAGGTCAGTGGGCTACTGCTTTTGTCAGAGACATCCTTTTATTACTTGCAGTATATAAGTTAAAATCCTAACTTAGAACAGTTAGCTATTAACTGTCATCTAAGAGCTGCATACAAACTGCAAATTATAAATTCGAGCGTTATGTTCCATTCCCCACCCCCACCCCGACCCAGTCTTTGATTATCCTAATGTCCCAAAAAGTGTTCTTTTGGACAGAAATCAATTCTGATTATTAAGGAGAACCCTCAACCATGGTATTACGTTTTAAATTCCGGGTATTGTGTTTCTCCAGACCAATCACTATAAAACTATACAGGCTACTAGTATGGCTGTCATGTGACTCCTACACCTTGTAGTTCTTAGTCTTATGTAACATTTTCTGTACAGTGAATACACACATATTGATTGTCTCTGTGTAATGTGTGTGATGTAAAGTGCTGTGACACCCTACAATGGTATGAGTGGCGCTGTAAATCAAATTAAATGCATCTGAGAGAGAGTGGGCATGGAAACTTGGGGGGCACAGTTAAAGGGCGGTAGTGAGGTAATCCATGGCAGAGGTGGTCATTGGGGGGCACTAACAAACATTAATGCACAGGACACCACCAGTGCTATGGCTGGCCCTGCCCTTGAGGCCAGTCTGCCTCACCCATAGGTACCTCCATTGGCCTTGTTTCAGCAGTAGTAGCTGCAACTCACCAGGGATTGGCAATGCAGGATTTGCACGCACACCAAACTAAGTTCGCAAACGTACAGTCACCCGGCTTCATTCACAAGCACTTTTAACATGTGCTGTCTGCTGTGGGGCCACTGGAATTAACTATGCAGCAAAGGATGACAACATTATGCCGTAGTGTTGACTAAATTATGCATTAAAAAAAATGCTGTAGCGTAATGCAGTATATTTTCAGATATATATATATTTTTTTTTATATTTCTTTTTATTAAAGTAAGAAACAAATGAACATGAACAAGGCAGTACGTACATAAATGTGTCACATCAATGCGAGGATAGGGACATACAGATGCAATTCAATCGACATAATCTCGGGAGAGGCAAGGGAGAGGAATCTGAAACAGGAGAAATGCTTAAAGGGTTGCGGAGGGAACATCAGGTTGGGAGGGTAGCAGTTCAGTGTCCAAGTCCGCTTGGGGGGGAGTACATATCTCACCACAATACGAATTCCATTGGTTCCAGACCTTCCCCCATTTTCAAGGTCTGCCACGGGCAACGTACACAGTCTTCTCTCTGAACATGCACCAATCCATGTTTTGTGTCCATGCCAGAACCGTGGGTGGCCTCTGGGCACCCCATAATTGGGCTATGTCTCTCTTGGCAATCATATTACCCAGGGTTACCCATTGAAGCTGCGCCACATTGTAATCGTTCGGCTCCCACACGTTCAACAAGCACCGGCTAGCCTCAGGCATCGACTTCACACCCGTGACCTCACTCATAACTTCATGCACACGAGTCCAATAGCGCGCCACCGTAGGACATTCCCAGATTATGTGGAAAAGGGTACCCACGAGGCCACAACCACGCCTACACAGCCCATCAAGAGAAAATCCCATGTGCACCAGACACAGCCCTGTAACATAGACTCTGTGAAGAATTTTGAGTTGAACAAACCGAAGGCGTGCCGGAATTGCCACCTCCTTAGGAGAAGACACCGCCGCCTGCCAGTCCTCATCATCCAGCTCTAAGCCATCACTAGTCCAAGCCTCTCGGAGGCGACATAGGAGGTCAACCCTATTGTTAATCAACTTTTTATATATTAGCGAAATCGTGCTGTCTGGGACATACCCGTCCAGTATACGGTCCTCGAGCGGGGATGCCTCCGGAATATCCGCACCCACAGGAAAAACAGATAACAACGCGTGACGGATTTGCGCGTAACGAAAAAATTCCCTAGAATTCAAGTCATACTCTACCGTCAGTTCCTCGAACATCTTGACCCTACCTGTGGTCCACACATCGGCTACCCTGCAGATACCGATTACGTCCCACTTATCGAATCCCTTCGTTTTCCATAGAGACCCCAGTCTCTCAGACGCATACAACGGGGTCGCTCGAGTCAATTTATCCGTCCAACCCAGGGCAGCCGTGGCGCGATACCATACCTGTACTGCTATCCTTGTGGGGCCCGTGAGTGCCCTCCCCACGGATCGTGCGTACAGAACCCTATCGTAGTCCCCGCCTGGCAACAAACACTTATCCATCTCAAACGCCGGATTTGGCACGGGACCATAAGTACAGTGGTTAATCGCCCCCATCTGAGAGGCCCAATAATAACGACGAATGTCAGGAAGCGCGATTCCACCATCATACCACGGGAGAGTCATCTTCGCGAGAGCAATACGGGGACGACCCCCCCATAGCAATTGCATCTGTAGACTCTCGACCTCCCGAAAATAGCTAGCAGGCACAGTGTCGAAAGTGTTCTGCAACGCATATAAGAACCGGGGCAGCGACATCATCTTAAACAATGCCGCCCGTCCTAGAGGGGAGATGGGGAGCCTACGCCAGGCGGCCACGTCAGACCTGAGGCGCTGAAGCGGAGGCAACAAATTACGCTCATAACGGAGTGCGGGGTCCAATGTGATAAAGATCCCCAAATACTTGAATCCCTCCCGCACCACCTGTATAGGACATCCACGAGGCAAGAGGGGAGCGTCACCCGAGAGAACATAGATACAAGATTTGGACCAGTTAATGACAAGACCAGAATTTTTACGGAAGGAGTTCAGGACGTCAAACAGGACCACCAACGACTTCCGAGGGGACGTGAGCTACAACAGGATATCGTCCGCGAACAATGACACACAGTCTTCAAAGTCTGAAGTCCATCGAATGCCCTTCAAGGACGGCTCCCACCTCAGCCAGGCTGCCAGGGGTTCCAAGGCGAGGGCGAAAAGAAGCGGGGACAAGGGGCAACCCTGACGCGTCCCTCTGCCAAGGGTAAATGGAGCGGAAACTCGACCGTTTACCACCACTTGAGCTAAAGGATCAGTGTAAAGCAACTTCACACAGCTAATAAATACCGGTCCGAAACCGAACTTCAAGAGGGCCTCCCAAAGATATGGCCATTCCAGCGTATCAAACGCCATTGTGGCATCCAAAGAAGCCAAAATGGCCGGCTCACGTAACGTCGCCGCCCTACCGAGGGCGCCGTGCAGGCGCCGGAGGTTCAATGCCGTGTTGCGATGTGGTATTAAACCGGATTGGTCGGGGTGAATCAAGTCGCCGATGACGGTTATTAAGCGAGTAGCAAGCAGTTTGGCCAGGATCTTAGGCTCGGCATTCAAGAGAGATATGGGTCTATATGAGGTGCAACGGTCGCGCGGCCTCCCCTCCTTGTGTATTACAACAATAGAAGCCAATCGTTGATCAGGAGGGAGGGAACCCGTTTCCAACGACTCCAAAAACATCGACCTAAGATAAGGGGCTATCACATCGGTGCGAAGCTTGTAGAGCTCAATGGGGAGTCCATTCGGGCCCGTGGCCTTCCCCGATCGAACAGCACGGATGGCATTCACCACCTCCTCGACAGTAGGCGTGGCATCGAGGAGTTCCCTTTCAGGGACCGACAGACAAGGCAACGCTATATCCCGCAAAAGTAGCCGAGAAT
Source organism: Lissotriton helveticus (assembly GCF_964261635.1). Classification (NCBI taxonomy): domain Eukaryota; kingdom Metazoa; phylum Chordata; class Amphibia; order Caudata; family Salamandridae; genus Lissotriton; species Lissotriton helveticus. The sequence continues at coordinate 311,378,872 of NC_136061.1, forward strand.
CCTGCTCAGGTCTATCCGACACTGGGGAATAGACATCCGGGAAATATTCCGCAAAACACTCCACAATCTCAACAGGGCCAGTTATTCTCGCTCCATTCGCACTCTCAAGTACCGGAACCACACGACTAGCACACTCCTTCTTACACAACCACGCAAGCAATTTCCCGGCTTTGTCACCCACATCATACAGACGTCCCTGCTGCTCTCTACTCATTACTTTCGCAGCATCAGTAACCAGTGTTCTATAATCAAGTTGCTTAAGACTAAGGAGGTGCAGCTTATCTTGGGAAACCCCCGAATCGAGCTCCCCTTCCAAAGCAGTTATTTCATTTTCAATTCGAACAACCGCCTCCTGTTTACGTTTCTTAGCATTGCTAACTAAGGAAAGGGCCTGGCCCCTAATGACAGTCTTGTACTCTTCCCACAGTGAGACAGAGGAGGACACAGAGCCCACATTATCCGCAAAGTAATGATCCAGCGCTTTAATCAGTTCTGCCCGCACCCTAGGGTCCCTGAGGTACATGGGGTTAATTTGAGCCACCCGACTCTCTGTTCCCAGCTTCGTGTCCATGACCAACCATAAGGGGGAGTGATCCGATATGCCCCTGGCCAGATGTTTTACCTCCCTAATAGAGGAGGCTTGCAAAGAGGGCACCAGCACATAGTCTAGTCTTGAGAGACTACCGTGGGCACCGGAATGGAACGTGTATTGCAACTGTCCCGGGTGGAGCAGTCTCCAACAATCAACCAGTCCCAGAGTGTCCAAGAAGCCACCCAACCAGGATTGAGACTTCGCAATTTCCCTGGGAGGGTAGCGATCACACATCCCGGAAACCACTGAATTAAAATCTCCACCCACCACCAACTGACCTTCCGGAACACCCAGGATCACTTTCCCCAAATCAGAGAAGGTAGTAGTCTGCAAACCAGGTGGAACATAGACAGAGAGGAGGGTGATGACCCTCCCCTCCCAGCGCCCGACAATGGCGGCGTACCGCCCTCTATCGTCGAGGATAATATCATCAACCTGAGGAGGGAGGGAGTTTCTGACTAGAATACCAACCCCCCGGGAGCCAGAGGTGAATCCGGAGTGCGCTAAGAGACGACAACCACGCCTGTTCATAGCATGGCATGTGTTGCCTATTAAGTGCGTCTCCTGTAGCAACACCACATCAGGGGATAAAGGACGTAACAGCTGCAATACCACCCCTCGTTTTATCCTATCTCCCAACCCATTGACGTTCCAACACAATAGCCTTAAACCCCTACCCCCCATCCCAGAAACCAAACCCACCCCCATCCCACAACAGATGCGACACAGAGCTACAGTAGATCATCAGTACATTGCCTTGAAAGAAACAAAAGAACAATAACTTCACCCCCCAACAGATCTCAAACATCACACCCCCCACCCTGCACCCCTGCGTGAGACTAAAAAGCAACCCCAACTTGCAGTGTGCCTGTCGCCCTAACACACAACTAATCTACGAAAAGAACCCTAGAGGAGGAAAGACCCACCCAACCCCCGCCCGTGCCCCCGAAGGACAGTACATTAGCAAACAAATTTGCATAGCATCAAACCGCTGCCAAAATTTAATATGTTGATCCGGGAGCCGATCTCACCCCCTATTCCTGCTCCACCGGGCCGCCCTCGGCTCCTCCTGAATACTCAGAGTGTTCTTGCCGCATGGGCAGTGTGTCAAGCCAGTCTCCTGCAGCCTCAGGATGGTTAAAGAAGAAAGTCCGGTCTTCGTACACCACACGTAGCCGGGCCGGGAAAAGCATAGCATACTTCATGTCCCTGTCTCTTAATCTCTTTTTCACCCCTTGGAACCCCAGTCGCTGTTTCTCTACCTGCTGGGTGAAGTCCGGGTAAAAACTCACTGCAGTGTTTTCAAAGGCAGTGGGACCACTCTGGCGCGACGCTTGCAGGATCGCATCTCTGTCCCGAAAGTTGAAAATCCTAGCAATAATGGGTCGCGGGGTGTCCCCCTGCTTGGGCATTCCTCCCGGTATCCTATGAGCCCGTTCCACAGCGAAGAACTTACTGAGACCCTTGGGGGCAAGGTGGTTTACAACAAGGTCCTCCACAAGCAGGTCGACCAAAGAAGCATCCGCCTTTTCCGGGACACCGACCACACGAATGTTGTTCCGTCTTGCACGGATTTCAAAATCTTCCATGCGTCGGTAGAAAAAACCGTGCGAGGATCGCAGGTTACTGACCTCCGCCTGTAGATCAGAGACATTGGTGGTAAGACTGGAGGTCTTTTAATCGAGAGATTTGACCTTTTCATTAGTCTTAGCTAGATCTGCCTGATCAGAGTGACATCAATAGCGACTGTGTCCAGTTTGTGGGCCAAGGCTTCGTACTGTTGACCCAGCGAGGCCTTCATGCCAGCAATGGCGCCCATGACATCGCTCAGTGTCAGGTCCTCACCCGTCGAGGAATCTTCTCCAACGTTGCTCGGGGGTTTAGTCGGTCCCCCCGGAGAGCTCTTGGAAAGAGTGTATCTGTCCATAACGTTCGACTGTACGAAGCTCCCACGGAGAGCCGGCTTGGTCTTGCACTTCTCACCCTCGGGCTCGGTGGCCATCTTGGGTTCAGCGCCCCGGAGGGGAGCCTTGGACCTGGTGAAAATGGCTACACTCGATGCGACCAAAACAGGTCCTCAGGATAAAGTGGGCACTTCACACCACACGATAAACCACAGTAGGCCAGCGCGGAGCCAGAGTTGAAGCAGGAGAGCAGAATGCGACCAATGCGGGTCAGGGCAAACCAGAGTCGGGGAGGTCTCAAAGCCAAAATCGAAACCAAAAGTGAATGACGGGGCGAGAAGACTCGGGCAAGCCGTTGTTGTTCGATTACTGCCCGGCTGGCAGAGAAATCGAGCCCGGGTCAGCACCAAGGAGCAGGCCAGAAAGGTTCAGGAGCCCGTAACTTCGGCTCCCAAGCTCCAAATCGAAATCCAAAAACAGCTAGTAGGTCAGCCAGGTTGTGCCAGTAACGACTCGTCGTCGTGGACAGGATAAGATGCAGGATAAACGGCGGAGGCGGCGAAGGTCCGGGAGCCCTGTGCTCACGCGACCATTCTGGTTGCGCGCGAATCTCCTCCTCATATTTTATTATTTTGACATGTGTACACATATTAACAGTCTCTGGAAAGATTTTGCCTTATTAGTACCAGTGTAACATACAAATGCAGCAGTGAGAAAGGTGATCAGTCAAGCTTTACAATAGGCCATCCACTCCGCAGCAACACAAGTCACATTTTAACTTTTCTTATGTTTGAGCTACAGGCAATTTATTAGTTTAAATGGTCAGATCATGCAGCAGATCTTGCATTATGAGGCAAATATGGCAGAGCCATCATTTTAGAGAAAACATTTGCAAACTAGGATATTTTACCATTCATGTTTGAACTGCTGTTGTGGAAAAAGGGAGTAGTGCTGATGACAGAAACTCCATGGCTAGGAGACAAATGGCTTGTGTTTCCACATTTTATCGTATTTGGTACATTCTGTAATTAGAAGCATATCCCACTTTGTGAATATATTTTAATGTCAATAACTGATTATAACCTTAAATAATCATGTGTATCCATTGGTTGTTTAAACTGGGCAGTGAAATGCCATACAAATACTAAAAATTGGGATGTCTGTGATTCTGGCCACACCTCTGACTCCACCCACAGATCCAATTCTTGGGTTATTCCCGCCCTTTGATTCTCCGCCCACTGTTCACCTACTTTTTTTCCCCCACTTCGACCACTGTGTAAGACTCAGCATTTCTGGACCTTTGATGTGCCGCCGCTGCGGGCGCCGCATGTGCCACACATTTACGGTGCAGGGCTTCCGCATAAGGGAGCTGGCCATTATTGTATCCCTAAACATGGGCACGTTGTCAGTTTGACATTGACTACACATAGAGGGACTCTAAGTTTCTTTTCAAAAATATAGCTAACATTTGGAACTATACATTTTATTTTGTATAAATTAATTGAATGTGTGTAAAATTTAGCAATGCCTGGGGAATTCTAGTATAGGGAGCACCCATTGGCGAATCACTAGTGTGTGTGATTGATGCATTATTTATGACTAACTTTGACGTTGTGCTTTAACTTCGGATAAAAGTTATTATGAATTCTAGCACCACGAAGCCAATATTGGTAAATATGTGTGCTACAAATAATCCCTAACATACACTGTGCATAGAGTATATTTAATCTGGTGCTTTAATCATAGGCTGTTCTAAAGTATTCTGATAAAAATCGAATCGTGCTGAACACAGCCTTGATTGGTGTTGGATCGAGGACCCGGAAGTCTGCACACCTAGCAGACAGAGATAAAGCACCTTGTCAGAAAGTTTAGCGTTTTCCCTACAGGTGGTGTTTGTTGGCCTGAGGCAGGGTCAGTCACATGTCCTAGATTCCTCGCATTTAATTGAGTCTATCCCAGTTCTGCGCCCCAGTGTTTCTTTTACCCCGCCTGGCACACATCATATCGGAGGATGGTGATGACGTTAACATTTTGCCCCCCCCCTGGAAAAATTTCTGAGGACGCCCATGGCCGATTAGCAGCTTTTTTGCCGTCCAGGCAGCAATGTACCAATGGCTTTGTCTCACCCTCTCACATGTGCAGGGGGCCCCATTAGCTGGGGTCTCATCTCTGACCTGACTAGGGCTTTACCTGCTTGTGCACATCTGTCTTTTAGAGCCTTCAAGAGCTTGTGAGGTACTTGGGAAGGAAACTCCTGCTCAAAGGTTTGGCTTGCTTCCGCCTAGCGGAAGTAGGTGGGATCTGAGCCTTTTAAAGTTTGTATAGTTTCTGCTCAGGTTGCCAGTCTTGATTGCACTTCCGTCCTCTTTTGTGGGATGTCTGTATTCAGCACTAGTGAGTGTTTACATCTTTAAAACATAAATATACATAGCTACTGCTTATGCCAACAACTCCCATTCGTGCCCTTTTGTTATCCTTTTACTCATTTGACAGCATCTCTGCCTGGCACATGTTACTGTAGAGACTACAGGGCCTTCTCTGATTACACCCCTTTTTTGTGTAAGGGCACACAGCATCCCACTGCCACTGTGGCGTATGTAGTTAGACCCTAGTATAATTATAATTTGCTCATCTATATCTCACATACCCTCACCCATCACCCTACCAGGCACTGAGTCCCATAACATGATAATGGCACCTCGGTGATCATCATGCACTTCTTACATAAGCTCAAAACAAAAACAACACCCTCCCAACCACACACCCTACACAGTGTAGCTTCTGTCCGTGTGGGTAAGTTCTCAGCACCCCACATAGGTGTAGTAAGTGCTATACAAATGCTATAATAAAATACAAAACTGCAAATAATCAGAGGCTGTTCTTCTAATTGTCAGACGTTAGCGGCGTCAATATAAAGAAAAAGGGACCATTTTGCATCTTAAACATCTTTATTTCACATGCAGATTGTGAACAGAAATCAATTTTGTCACGGCATTACATCAAACAAAGCCATTTTTGATGTATTTGTGTAGCTCAAGTGTGAACCTGCCCCTAATCCCTCATAATTTCTTTTCCGATTTACAAATTTGGACAGTCTGTGCCAAAGTTCCACCAGACTTCAAATTGTTTCTAAGCTGCCAGCAGATTTTCTTCACTGCTGTTGGGGTGGATATTTCCTGTGGGTTTTTCGGCTTAAAAGCACCTGGGGCAGAGTAATGATTTATTCAGCTCTCTGCACCTTTTTCTTATTTATTTTTATTCATAAAGTTTTATAAAGCGCGAACATGACCAAAATGTTGGTGTCACAGCACTGTACAACCTAATAAATAGAATTAAATATACAAGGAGCAAAATAGAGGTTATACAGCATGAAAAGATAATACAAAGAGACATAGTTAAAACACCAGCAAAGAAATCAAATTGGAATGGATAGTCGCCTCAGATAGGAAGGAGATTATTCAGTAGTCTAATTTTTCCTTCGTTTTTTAAAAGAACGAATGAAGGAATGGTCCTGCTCTCTGGGGGAAGAGAGTTCCAAATTATTGGGGAAATTCCAGAGAAAGATCTCTTATAGGTTTTCTTTTCTGAAATTTTGGGGGATTCAGCAGTAGGGAGCATGTGCTACGAGAAGCTCTATTCGTTCTGGATAGCACCAGTTTATGAGCCAGGTAGCAAGGAGTGTTGTGGTGGATGTCTCTGTATGTCATGCATGCTATTTTTAGATGGATCCTAGATTCATAAGGTAGCCAGTTCAGAGAGTGGAGGGCTGGGGTGATGTGATAGTTTTTCTGCTTCACTGGCAGTCAACCATACCTAGTACACACACTTCGCCATACCTAGATCTCCTCTCTAGGTAGTCAACATGACCCAGGGTTTAGGGCAGCATATGTTAGCACCACCTGGACCCATTAGGTGTTTTTGATTTAATCCCCCCTATTTCCAAAGACATGGGCTATTGATTTATTTGGCTCCTGTTGTGTTTCTGACATTTGGCCCTTAATGTGGCATCCATTATCGTGAGACACGAGCATTTTACACTTTGCCCTATGCTCACCACCACGGTGCGCCTCACTTTTCCCAAGTGGCATTTATAACACTGAAGTACTTTTAATTTACCACAGTAAATATTGGCAATAGTTGTTAGGGCATGAGCACTTGCATCTTTCTTCTCTGTCTAATTCCACAGAAAGACACGCCCCATGTGAGTAGCACGAGTGCCAGAAGAACACTACTCACACACAGACCCCGCCCGACACGCCCCCTGTGAGCCGCGCGAGAGCCAGACCCCGTCCGACGGCTATGAGCTACACCTGTGATACCAAAATGGTATTTAAACGCCGCAACTCCAGGCGCTCATTTCCACCGGAGCTCGCGACCGGACAACAGGTTTCCTTCTGGTCTGGAGACCATGCGAAGTAAGTGAAGAGGCCGGTCCCCGTTCGCGGTACAGCCGCCAGTCATGCTGCCTTTGGCCATGACTGAGCGAGCATCCCTTTACCGCCTATAGCGCAATGCCTCAGCCTCTCCTAGACATTTCATATTCTTTTTCTCTCCACAAATTCCAGAGTGCTAAACGGTCCCGGCCCTCCGGCAGAGGTCCATGGAGTTTGTCCCCTGCGGACAGGTGTAATCAGCGCACCATTACCCCTTCCTCCACCACAATGATTGACCACATCTAGGCACGAGCACCAATATCGCATATATAATGAAATTGGCTAAATGCCACATTCCGCCACAAGCGCCAAACACTACCGCCTTATTCGCTCACACGTTTAGGCACCTGGCGCAAACCCACTCGTGTATGTGGCTGAATATTACGTGCTTTTAACATTGTGTGTCTTTTGTTTGTTCTGTTTTTTTGTCTCTCTTTTTGTCTCCCTCTTTAAGGCCCAGATGTAGGTAAAATAGATTTACCGATTTTAAATTACCGAATCATACCGATTCGGTAATTAAAAATCGGTAAATCTAAGGGGTTGAGATGTAGGAACATCCAGATGTTCCTGCTACCGAATCGGTAAAAATCGGTATTTACCGATTCGGTAAATACCGACCGGTAATGGCCCATTCATTCCTATGGGCTTTGAAGCCCATAGGAATGAATGGGGCATTACCGGTCGGTATTTACCGAATCGGTAAATACCGATTTTGACAAGGGTGCAGGGGGTGTCACTTTGACACCCTCTAGCACCCCCAAAAAAGATTCGGGGGCCATGTGGCAGGCATACCTGCCCTAAGGGCAGGTCTGCCTGTCATATGGCACAGGTGTGCATGCACACATGTGCATGCACACCGGAATCGGTTTTTGACCATGAAGTTGGATTTCATGGTAAAATACCGATTCTGTAAGGCTTGTGGGACTCAGAAGAGTCCCACCTACATAACAATAATACCGAATAGGTATAAATACCGAATCGGTATTTTACAGATTCGGTAAATTTACCGATCGGTAAATTTACCGAATCTGTAAAATAATGTGTCCCTACATACCGATTACTGAATACCGGTCGGAAACGGCCGAAAATACCGATTTTCGGCCGTTACCGACCGACCTACATCGGGCCCTAAATCCCTTACAGGTACAAACTGAGAGGAAATACCTCTCACATATACAAGCACCTTGGCGTGTGCTGCACATATAGGGCACTAAAAAAACCTATAGATCCCTGTAACACCCTTACACATAATAGGTCCTGAAGAAAGCCAGTATAAGAAAAGGCCTGGCTGAAATTAGTCGACCACACTGGACGTGGGAGACCATAAGTCTACCCTGCACGTCCCAAGCCTTTGTTTTTAACTACTGCCTGGGGCCACCAATAAAGTAACCTTTGGGACCCTAAGGACAGTATTTTAAAACCCCACGCAACACACCTGCACAGCACACTCACGATTCAACAAAACACGCTCCGCAGTAGCCTGGCGTCGCAGCACACCTGAGGCACACTCGGTGCCTCGGGTGGGGCCCGATGATGAAGCATGCCACCAACTAGGTTGGTGGGTGAGGGCTTTCATAAAAAACCAAACGGTTTCCCATACAGACACATAGCACACTAACAGAGCTAGTTCTTGTTGTTTACTCATCATATCCATGGGGGAATGAAGTAGCCACTCTGGTTCCTCTCTCTCTCCGTTGATTATTAAATCATTTTTCTTTGCCTGTGATGAGCCGTGCAGCAGCATGGAGGGTAGCCCTCAACGGTGCTAGTTTTATTTTCGGTAGGCCAACAAGGGTAGCATTCCCATAGTCAAGTTTGGAGTTCACAAGAGCCGGAAGCGTAATCTTGAGATCTGCATTGGGCAGGAAAGGCTATTGTTTTCTTAAGTTGTGGAGATGGAAATTGGCCGCTCTGGTTGTGGAGCTGATGTGATTCATCATGGAGAGGTTGTTGTCTAGTGTAATCTTCATATACAATTGCGTATCATCAGCGGCCATATGGTAGGACATGTTGGAGTGTTTGAGGATTTCAGTTAGGGGTTCCATGTAAAGATTAAACTGTGGGCGAAAGTGAAGAACCTTGGGGAACCCCGATAGTAACCGGTGTCTGGTCGGCTACGTCATGATTGATTAGGACTCGTTGAGATCTGTTTTGTAGGAATGAGCAGAACCATTTTAAGACAGTACCAGAGAGACCCATCCTAAGTTCTAAGAGATTCAAGAGGGTTTCATGTTTGACTGTGTCAAATGCGGATGATAGTTCAAGAAGGATTAAAAGACAGGATTCATTATGATTGAGAAAGCGTAAAGCATCGTCGACAATGTGGACCATGGCGGTTTCAGTACTTGCCAGTGGTCGAAGAATTGGTGCTGGTCAATGTGGTTGCAGATTTGTTGATGAACACATTTTTCCAGGAGCTTGGCTAAGGTTGGATGCTCCAAATGGGCTGAAAATTGTTGGGATCACAGACGATCGTGTCTGGCTTTTTTATTATAGGTGTGACTTGTCCACTTTTTTGACATTCGGGCATGGTGCCTTGCGTAAGTGAGGCATTGATAATGCTGGTCTATAGGGGTATCAGGAGGTGTAAAGTTTCTTGAGGAATTTGGAGGGGAGAGGGTCATTGAAGTGGTTGGAAAGTTTAGTGGAAGACAGTAGTTTTGAGATGTCAGTGGCCTCAACTGTCTGAAAGATGGACCACGAGGCATTGTTTTTAGCTTCAAAGAGAAGGTTGCTAGGACAAATTTCCTGCGAGGTGGAGGTGCATTGTGACTGGGTTTCAGGCGGTAAACAATTCACAGCAATGCGAAGCTCATTGTCAATTGACTTGTTTTATTAGAAAAAAAGGAGGAAAATGTTTGACAATTAGGTATGGTTGTAGTGTCAGATGTGGAGGATTTATGCTTCCCATTAGTTTGTTGTTTCACTAGTTCAAAGAGTTTTTTTGGACCGCCAGATACCTGAGGAGGTCTGCTGCTGCTTATTGGGGCAGCGCGCAGCGGAGCAGGGTGTTTGCTGTGGTATGGACAAGTGCATTGGAACAGGACATTTATGTTTCCGTGAAGATCTTTGTTTTTTTTTTTTAAATACGGAGAAAGGCAGCGACCCACGTGGGAGTATAATACCGACTTCCAGTCCCATAAATCATAGCGAATTACTCACCTGGATGTAATTGAATATATAAAAATCAAGGGGATGTTCTGGTCGTCTCCGTGTGCCTTTCTCAGAGTTCATTGCCCAAGAAGAAGGGCGCCAAGACCGAAACGCATAAACACAACAGAGGGAAGCTAGTGTTCTTGCCTAAAGCGCTTGTGTTTTTACAGCTGAGAACCACCCTGCGAGTGCAGCTCAACGATAGGGTGAACCTTTGCTTTGATATATATATATATATACACACACACACACACACAAGCATACACCCTTGCCACCCTAAAAGCCATACCAACTATAAACCTATAAACCCTAAGAAACCCCTTCCCACTCAAAAATCATATCTACCCTAAAACCTAAAATTCAGAGAAAGGAGAAGGTATTGTTTTAATTCTATCTAGGACCCTAATTCAATATTCCTGATTTATGCCCTTATGTGGTTATAATGAATAATATCCTTATAAAGGCATAAGAATCATATCCATATTTAGTCGTAGCCCATGCAGTCCACATTAAGCAAAGGATACTTCCCTGGAGTTCTCTAAACAAAGCAAACCTCCAGCAACCTGGGAAATCCCCATGGCTTTTGTTTTGATTTGTCCTAGAACTCCTGTGAGCACTGTAAGAACGGCCAATTCTTAGTGACATCTTTATTGACGTCTTATGTCCAACCTTACGTCAAACCCGGCACCTTTCAGGTATAAATATACCAACGTTGCCTTAAGCAAACACACGGTGGTTTGGAGCAGAGCGGCTATCTACTTGCCCGAGAGCCCAGCTGATGCGAGAGCCCACGGACGCCGCCCCCTCCCTTTTGACGCACTGAGAGAGACGGTGTCTTTTCTCCTGCCAAGAAATCCAGCTCCGGTGTTCTCAGCCGCCCTCGCGGGTTGCTGGGATATCGAGTCCTGAGAGAGAGATACCAGACCTCCTGCTTTCTGTTACCCAGGTACGGAGCTGACTAAACCCTTAAAGAGAATTCTTGATTCAGATTCTTGGCAAAACCAACTTAACTTAAACTGCTACTTACTTACTCCTTCCCACGTATTAGGCTTAGGTCAGGTACACCGGGGTAGGCGTATTTAGAAGCACCAGTTGAGTGCGTTAGTCAATGTATATTTGTATGTATCTATTTTATCCATTTTAAAGTATCGTATGGCTAAGAAACCATATCAATGCTTTTACAGTATTATTTTATAATACTTACTTTACTGTACGCACTTTACTTTATACTAAATATTGCAATTGTGGCAATTCATTTCTCTTGCATGAGAAAGAAGACTGCTCAATAAATAACACCTTTTATTGTAAACGCCCATCTCTCTTTTCTCTGCACTCTGGTGAAACTAAGTATGCACGATTGACTGAGTAAAATAGCTGTCTATTGTTTTCACACGACTCTAGAGATATACTCTTATTCTGAGGGAGCAAAGTTGTCATGTTTTATGGTTGTCAGAAACTAATCCTTCTTGTCTAATCAGGAAAGTTAACTCCTTCTTGAACATTCGAGAAAGTTTCTAGTGACCTCTGAGCTAGCTGGCAAAACTAATTAAGTCTAATATAGTCAGTAGAGACCTAGTCGACCTCAGTCCTACGTCTACACTGTTGTTTATATTATTCCAATGCGCAGAGCCTATTGGGAATATAGGAACTACACTACATGGTGCCCAACGTTTGGTAAGGCGATAATCTAACGCAAGACACTAGAGTAACTCAGTTGTGCTTTTTCACACAGAACCCTTTTTCCCGTAAATACTCCAAAAGACGTCTGGAGTGGGTAAAAGTTTAAAATCCGCCGGAACTTAGTAGGATGAGAATCCTATGTATAGTTTTTGGTTTAGTCAACGTTGAAGGATACAGTGTTCCAAAAAATTGTGCACCTAATCTTTGTTTCCTTGAAACTTGATCTGCAACAAAAACCTTTCTGTTAGTAAAAATGACGGATAGTGAAGACGAAAGGCAGGCAGCTAGAATAGCAGCCCAACTCGTAGCGGATGACACAACAATCCAAGATAATGACCCGAATGCTATATTCATTCCGGTCAACATAAGAAGAACAATAACTATTAAACTTATAGAAAATGGACTGACATCACGAGGTGGTACAGTCATATTCGTGGTAGAGGCCCATGAATATCGGCAGACAGAGGTATTCTATTCATGGATACACTTTCCAGCAGCAAACGCTGTAACAAAGGACTTCCACTATTACAAAATATAGGAACCTCCAGAGGAATACACTCCTTTCGAGGAGGTTGAAATACCATTAAATTACCAAGAGCACCTGCTCTGGTTTAAAGGCGCCCTAAAACATAAAAATCACATCACCAGGCTCGGTCCACTAGGTAGACCAGGAGCAACGTGGCCGGTTCTAGCCAGCTACACACCACACCCCGACATTGAAACAATGACAGACCAGGAACTTTTAACTCAGCTAAAGATACTAATTAAAATACATAGACAATTGGTCCAATATGTAATGCGGACTTCAACAGTCCAACCAGCAATTAACATTCCACAGCTGACCCCTCATCAGGGGAACACAAACAAAATTACACCACAGAACATACAATCATGTCTTGGTAAATCACCCGCAAAAAGGGAACAAACTCCATTCTGGTTAGCACAAAAAATCACTCAAATAGAGGCAGTATTTCCTGATACTACACAGACTGAGAAACACAGAATTCTGACTATCTGTCTTCCAATGGGGATCGCACCACATGTGGAGGACTGTGATACTTGGGGCACAGTCTTTGCTTCCATCTACACAAAAACACATGGTGTTCCGTCCATGGCGGTTATACCAGATGTGCTAAGACAGATTCAAAATGAATATGGTCCAGAACCTGCTTTAACTCTGGGTATGAAATTACTGAAAGACTTCAAGCAGGTCTCGGCTATATTATTAGCCAACATAAAAGGAGAAGCAGCATCTGTGGCGTTCCGCCAGAAATTGAAAGAAACAGATATAGCAGAACAACCTTTTGAACTTGCTAGAATAATAGAAAAATCCTATGAAGAACTAGGTAGAGATAGTTTGGGTGGGAAACCAGTAAAACCCCAACTAACTGAAAATCCGGAAAAAACGTTTATTAGAAATAATCTAAACACTCCAAAAAAGAGCTGGGATGGAAATAAACAATCCACTCCCAAAGAAAAAAGATTCCAGTCCAGAGGAAGGTCTCCTCGACGGAGAGAAAGATCTCCGGACCAAGGAAACAAGTCTCCCCAGAGGGAGCCCTCTGAGAAAAGATACAACCTTAGAGATAGGGATAAATTAAGAAAACCTGACAGATATCAAGATATTGATACACGTCCCTCTCGATCTTTTCAGACTTCCTCACAGAAATCGGAAAGAAGAGGACGGTCAGAACACAAGGAAGAGCATGTCAAGTCCAAAGACAAGGAACCTGCTCATCAAAGTAAAAAATTACAATTTCCAAGAAAGAAGGTAACCAGTATTAAAATAATTAAACATGCTGAGGATACTGAGGACACAACTGAAAAACGGAGAGTGGGCCCAGACAATGCTAGACAGCGCAGCAGAAGTGACCATAGCTCGCAAGATCCTGATGAATCTTCTGGAGACAGTGGACACGAATGAATACATTCAAGTGGAAACTGCAGATACCAGAGTTAGGAAACCTCATAAAATATACGAAATAACATTACGTATAGAGGGGGACAAGACTAGGAAAGTAAGGGGTCTCTTTTGGGATAACCTTTCGAAAGGCTATGACATCCTTTTTGCTGAGAAAGACTGGCCACCAGAGTTTGTCAGGGAGTGCCCTCATGGCGAAGAAATGATTATGCCTGCCTTCTCAAATCATATTTCAATTCATAAAAAATCCTTATATGCAAGAAAATGGGCAGTGGCCCAAGCTCCTGCATTATATAAAAATCATGTAGAATGGGATGAGGACTCTCCTCCTCACAAAATCCAGTTAAAATGTCAACCCACTGCACAAAGGCAGTACCCAATTAAACAAGAAGCTAAAAAGCAAGTCAGGGAGATCTTAGATCAACTTGAATACCAGGGGGTGATTGAAACATGCACCTCACAAATGAACAATCCTTTGTTTCCTGTCTCCAAACCAGACGATTCATATCGTCTAGTATTGGACTACAGACACCTTAACTGATGTTGCAAAACATTTGCAGTACAAAACTCACACAGTGCAGCACTAATGAATAACATCGTGCGCAAAAAATACAAAACGACATTAGACATCTCTAATGGATTCTTTTGTCAAAACATTGCACCTGAGAGCAGGTATTTGACCGCATTCTCAATCATGGGGTCACAAAAAAAACTTCTGTCGACTCCCACAGGGATTCAAGAATAGCCCAGGATTATTCTCAGCAAGGGTAACAGAGTTACTACAAATATATGATGATGAAGCATTATCTTATATCGATGACATCTATCTCACAGATGATGACCTGGAGACTCACTTGAAAAGAGTGAACACCATAATACTTGGTTTCGCAGCTGAGGGTTACAAATTCAACTTTAAAAAGTCACGAATTGCCCATCTAACTGTCCTATTTTTAGGATATGAATTATCAAGTGAAGGCAAAAGCCTAACAGACAACTTCTTAGAGAAGTGTGCTGTACTCCAAGCACCTAAAACGCTGAAGAACTTACAATCAATACTAGGTTTCCTGAATTTCGGAAGAACATACATTCTAAATTATGCAGAGAGGGTTAAACCTCTCTATGAATTAATAAAACCTGATTTCAAACCAAATAATTGGACTCAGAAACACACAGAAATTTTGAGATCATTGCAAACAGACATGTTAGCTAAAACTAAATTGCAAACTCGCGAAAACATACGCAACCTTGTAATCCGAGTCATCCCAGGAAGATGCGGATTCACGTACCTGACCTCTAATGAGGGAGAAACGGTACCAATAGCTTACAAATCACACTTGTACACACAAGCTGAAATGAAATTCAGTCTTACTGAAAATATTGTAAATGCGGTTCAAACTGCTGTAGCAAAAGAAAGAGCCCAAGCACAAGGCAGAAGGATAACTGTTTTAACAGCAGAATCAGCCTTTGAGGCATTAACACGCCCACGCAATTTGACTGCTGTGGCATTAGATCCAAAATGGATACAATGGGAAAATTCTCTTGCTGCAGAAGACGTGAAATACTATTTTGACCCGGAAATGAAAAAATTAAAAAATCTAAAATATGAATAAGAATATCCTCTGTCAATCGAAATCCTGCCTCTAAAACATTACGCCTGTATAATATATACAGACGGATCAGCACAACCCACAGTTCGGGGTAAACAAGCTTACAGTGCTGCGTGCGCGGTTGTTAAATGCCGGTGGCACGAAGGAAAATTGAGAACACTGGTCACTATAACTCAATCTGTAAAAGATGGTTCGGCTCAACGAACTGAACTACTAGCTTTGAAGATGGCGCTCGATATTGCCGATCGCGAATTCCCTGCACTAATAGTGTGTGATTCGCATTACTGCTTCAAGTCTTACAATAATGACTTGCAGAACTGCGTTCAAAACGATTACAAAGATGACACAGGTGCCACAATAAAGCATAAAAAGCTTTGGGAACAGGTAGTTCTTTTGCAGAAAGAACTACAAAAGACTCATGTGATACATACACTGAGTCATCAACGTGATGGCGTTCACGTTGCAGGGAATTCATTGGCTGACACAGCCACAGCGAAAGCAGCTCAAACGGCTTCGTAGCAACAAAAAAGCGTTCAGAAAAACACATAGACGGGGAAACAATGCTAGCGGTAAAAACGTCTTTACAAAGCAACTGTGCAGCATTACCTGTGAACTATCCACTCAATTATACATACATAATTGATGCAAACTCCGTTCCTTTTGCTCGAATCCCTGGAGTGGGGGATAGAGTAATTCCAAACACGAACAGGAGAGTATTTTTAATAGCAGACGCACATATGGGATTGGGTCTAATGCACCAAGAGATCTTGAAATCTCTGAAAGAATTACAATCAGAATACTGGTGGCCGGGGATGAGCCTGCAAAACTACAAATTTGCAATAGACTGTCCAAACTGCAACAGAGACCGCAGTGGCGAACCGACCAGAGTATTGCCAGGACCCTTCTTTTAGAAAGCATAAGGCTATCTATACGCAAAAATGCGTCCCATTTATGTTTAAGAGTAGATTCACTTAAAAAGTAGACACCAGCGCTCGGCTGACGCCAGAACTGTTATGAAAGATTTGCGAGTCCTAATCGGCATATACGCAATTGCCATGCTACATTCTGATCAGGGTCCTGCTTTTAGCTCTCGGGCTTATAAGGAGGCCATGGCCAGCATGGGCATTGAATTGCGGTACTCTTGTCCCTTCCATCCTGAGGGAAATGCGGTAGTGGAAAGAAAAAACCGGGACATAAAGCAATCTATAACGGCGAGGGTATTAGGTTCGGGTGATGGGTGGGTCCAACATTTAACAAGTGTCCAACGTAGTCTTAATAATCTGCCAAGAAATTCTCTAAAAGGTTTCAGTCCGTACGAACTATTGTTCGGTACTAGAATGCATATTCAGGACCTTGATAGTCAGACTTCAGTGGTAGAAGAAAAATGCTTTGATATCAAAGACCGTTTGGCTGTTTTACAGGAATTAAATGAAACAAGAAAAAGCCTGAGCAACATAAAGTTAAAACAACAGCCAAAAGCCACTGAAGAAAAACCACCTGTCCCAGCAAGACCTGTCTGGATTCCAAAGATTGGGGATCTGGTCAGAGAGAAGATCGCGGTAAAGAAGGAATTTGGGCCTTCTTACAGAAAAGCAGTACCTGTCTTAGCTGTCAGCGGAACAAGATCAGTAGTACTACCACCCCTTGCTGGTAAAAAGGAGAACCGAGTTGTATCCATCAACCTGGTAAATCCACAATTATGTGACCAATAATAAGTAGTAGGCCCAGTGGACTCCCAAGAAATAGCAGAGTACCAAAATTTGCTACAATACAAGAGGTTCAAACTGAGAGACTAATCACATTCGATAAACCTGCAGTGAATAAAAAAGAACTATGCAACAATGCCATGGAACTTGTGCCTCTTGAAACCCAAATTGCAACAGTTCGTCAAGAAACACCAGTCTACAACGATGTAGCCTCAGACTATGCTAATGAAACAAAGAAAAATCTAAAAGCAAATGAAAATTCGGAAGCAATTCCAACAATTGACAGAACTGCGTCTGGCTACTTCATCAATTTCGATGATTTTTCTGAAGATCCAAGCGAGCCTGAAGAATCGCCAGCAACAAAAACTTTAAAAGACAAAGCATCAGAACTCTTTCATCAACTCAAAGAAACCTATCTGATTTCTCCATGGATTGAATTTTGGATTGTGTTAGGTGTACTTTTCCTCCTGCTTTGGCTCATCGTGGTTCTTTGTTTGGAAAAATTAATTGAAGGAAAATACAGTGCAATGGACACAGCAAGTCAGAACATCAACTTGGTCCTAAAGCCTCACAAGTCATCTCACATCGAGAAAAGAGAACTATCATCAGTGAATCTCACAGCCAATCCAATACCCGGTGGGGTAGCATGGGACAAAACGGATTATGAAATCTATGGCCCGATTGAGCTCTTGAAATATCCACACCAGTTTAAGATTTCATTAAGTGACTTTGTAAAACCAAGTACTTTTTCTGATGATTGGGGCTTTGAAAATATAAATAATATGATGTCAGATTTAGTAATGTCAGCAACATCTACAGAACATGATTACTTACAGGGTTCATCAAATTATGAAGAATTGTATTGTTACAATCACTTTGGACATCACTATTTGCATAAATCTGCACAGCCTAGAAATGTTTTTAATTATAACCAATGGGAACATTGTGCAACTCCGCCTAAAAGCAGCTCAAAAACATTCTATGAGAAATTCCCATACTTCTCAGGGTTTAACACAAGTGAAGCAGAAACGTTTTATTTTAAATTGTTAAATAAGACAGGAATGAAAACAATGTTGACAAATACTAAATTGATTTACTCTGAAAGATTTTATGAAAAAATGATTACATTTGGTTTTGAATTCTGGAAAAATAACATTGAAACAAAAACCATCTGGGGTACAAAAGAATGGCAGGTACGAGGTCTAGAAGCATTATTTAGAGCCTGCATGATCCCAGAACAATTAATATTCTTGAATGACACCATTCAACAGACTACCTGTCTTGGCCTAGCCAAAATTGAAGACTTAAACAAACCGTCTATTCCAAAGCCCATACCTGATAGTAATAGCACTACAGATATGGAGATAGACGTATCCCATATTTTAAACCAAAACAGAACACATTTTGATTGGAAAAATGGTTGATCTGGCCCACAGACACAAATAACTGTCAAGATAGATTCCTGAACAAAATACAGGGGTTCAAAATGACCAGGCCAGACCCAAGATACTCCCAGAGACAACATCCAGGGATAGTTACAACATACAGTGTAGGGAAACTATGCCTCGAATGGCTACAGAAATCCACACTGGCTGAAATTAAGCAACACTTGACTTTACTTAAAGACGGTGCTGACTTTCATATTGGGACCACGCAAACAGCGTCAAAAACGTTTCATAGCGGCCGGTATATACGCTGCGTACAACGAAGCTTGGAAAGTAATGCAAATTGAAACAGCAGAAAAAATACGAGAAATTGATCGTATTAATTTGGAAAAATCACTTTCTGATGTAGACAATGGGTTAACGACTCTGTCTTCCAGAATATATTCACTGGACAGTATTGTATCATCTGCTATTGATATAATAGAGCAGGACTTGCAAATGTTACAACATGGTCAGTCCCAATTACGTTCTATTGTACAGCTTGCCTGGATGTTGCAAAATCTGCGTTCAGGCTACGTGCCATGGCGTTTAATCAATACAACGTCATTATTCTCTATCTTTAACCTTACTGATAAACAAATCAGTTTGGCACAAAAAGGAGCAGACTATACGATTCTGAGCATTGAAAAACTTGAGAGATTACCATTGACAATGTCAGAAAGTCCTGTCATTGAATGGATAATACACGGAATAATCACAATTCCGATAACAACTTTCCAATTTAAATACTGCCAAGAGTATATACCAGCGGGCCAGTATGAAAGGTTGGGTAAAGGTTACATCAAGTCAACATGGAAACTACCTTATACACACACATGTTACAGTGAAAAGAAAAAGAATGTTGGGGCATAATATGTCCCGTATTTCTTAGTGGTAAAAATTGTAAACGTTCACTAAGTGGTACACTTCTGTGTCAAGGTATTAACTTGCATGGGGCCTGCGAAGGGTCTTCAAATAACCTTTCATGTCACCTGCACGGCACACCTGCAAAACAGATAGAGTCATTCTTTAGACGGCTTTCTAACGGGAGCTATATTCTAATAGTGGACCACAGCTGTTGTGGCATGGTGCCAGGGAAAGCCTATCTCGTCAGCGTTAGTTCCATGGTCACTTGCTGTATGCAAGTATTGTATCCAAACAGCAATCCAGATATGGAGGCGGCATTATGGCCTCGTTTGAATATCTCTTCTATTCGAATTGATACTTTGAGCAGAATGAAGTCTATTCTTTTACAGATGACTGTGCCTTTGACCTCGTCCAGAGAAACGTATGATCTGCAAGTTGCAAGGACAACGGCAGAGATACATAGCCTTTTATCAACAAATTGCCCCGTACATTTCGCAGAAATGCCACGCCAAATCCTAAATATGCCAGATACCAGTGGCATTGCACATGTATTTAAGCCAATTTTTTCGGGACTGTTAGCACCCTTTGAAACAGTTCTGGGCATCTTCCCCAATTTTGTCCATTCGATCTTTGGTGGCCTACCTCTACTTTTGGGACTCGTAGCAGGAATTTTATTTTTGATTCTTCTACTCCGATATGGCAAGCCAAGTCGCAGACAAGACTCCAGCAACGATGGAAGAAACGATCCTAGCAGTACGCTACAGGGACCGCATAACTAAAGTCCTCGGATTAGCCCGGCTAAGAGATCTGAATATGACCTGGTTTCTTTCATTCAGACCAATCTGGCAAAATTGCATCTTACCTGTGCTTCGATGTATGCTATGCGGAGAAGAATGCGTGTTGGACATCTGTCTTACACTACCATCAGCAGTACCAATGGATACAGATACCTTGCTAGGTCCGGTAACGACTCATGCATCGTGTTGTCCCCAGCGGCTACCGATTCTGATGACGGCATTCGTTGAGACTTCACCACTACGACTATGTGGCAGTGGAGTACGAGATGAGAGCAGCATCACCCAGGTACAACCTTCAGTGAGCATTGCTGATCCTGACATCGATGCTCACGACTGCACTGTTGCGGCTTTTTCAAACTTGGTCGAACTTTCACCTGATCCGATAGACCAATTTCTTGCGAGTCTGTCTGACATGATGTTCTCCCCTGAACAGAAAGAATAACTTTTTAAGCAAAATGCACACAGCGTTCCCTGAACTCTGAATTCGGCCTTCAGCTTTGATAAACAAAAGCTACTGAAAACATTTGGAACTATTTTTTCCCCTGAAAGTAAAATTATTGTTTCTCTCCCTTCCAAAATATTTACCTTTTTTTGGCACATTGTACTCTGCTTGAAGTAGAACTATTCTTAGAGAACAGAGCTTCTATTTTAGGGACTCTAGGGACAATATTTTACCTCAGCCTCTAGCGCATGTACAGCATTTTGTATTATTATGTGATGGAATGGTCTCGACCTTCTCTTCTGTATTAAGAGCTATTTCATGTGTAATTTTCGCAATTCATTCAGCTGATATATATATATGCAACTTTTTAACTGAATGATACCACTGCTTGAAAAGCGTATAGTAGCAATACTCATTTTTCATGTATTTACCAAATACCATTTCAACTGCGAATTATGTATTTTGGGGTGGGTTGGAAAACACATGCACCATTATATGTTTACTATTGCTTAAGTAATGAGGGACATTAGATCGTGGAGTGGGTGTTGTAATTCTATCTAGGACCCTAATTCGATATTCCTGATTTATGCCCTTATGTGGTTATAATAAATAATATCCTTATAAAGGCATAAGAATCATATCCATATTTAGTCGTAGCCCATGCAGTCCACATTAAGCAAAGGCTACTTCCCTAGACTCCTAGAAATTACAAGGAGTTCTCTAAACAAAACAAACCTCCAGCAACCTGGGAAATCCCCATGGCTTTTGTTTTGATTTGTCCTAGAACTCCTGTGAGCACTGTAAGAACGGCCAGTTCTTAGTGACATCTTTATTGACGTCTTATATCCAACCTTACGTCAAACCCGGCACCTTTCAGGTATAAATATACCAACGTTGCCTTAAGCAAACATACGGTGGTTTGGAGAAGAGCGGCTATCTACTTTCCCGAGAGCCCAGCTGATGCGAGAGCCCACGGACGCCGCCCCTCCCTTTTGACGCACTGAGAGAGACGCTATCTTTTCTCCTGCCGAGAAATCCAGCTCCGATGTTCTCAGCCGCCCTCGCAGGTTGCTGGGATATCGAGTCCTGAGAGAGAGAGATACCAGACCTCCTGCTTTCTATTACCCAGGTACGGAGCTGACTAAACCCTTAAAGAGAATTCTTGACTCAGATTCTTGGCAAAACCAACTTAACTTAAACTGCTACTTACTTACTCCTTCCCACGTATTAGGCTTAGGTCAGGTACACCGGAGAAGGCGTATTTAGAAGCACCAGTTGAGTACGTTAGTCAATGTATATATGTATGTATCTATTTTATCCATTTTAAAGTATCGTATGGCTAAGAAACCATATCAATGCTTTTACAGTATTATTTTATAATACTTATTTTACTGTACGCACTTTACTTTATACTAAATATTGCAATTGTGGCAATTCATTTCTCTTGCATGAGAACGAAGACTGCTCAATAAATAACACTTTTTATTGAAAACGCCCATCTCTCTTTTCTCTGCACTCTGGTGAAACTAAGTATGCACGATTGATTGAGTAAAATAGCTGTCTATTGTTTTCACATGACTCTAGAGATATACTCTTATTCTGAGGGAGCAAAGTTGTCATGTTTTATGGTTGTTAGAAACGAATCCCTTCTTGTCTAATCAGGAAAGTTAACTCCTTCTTGAACATTCGAGAAAGTTTCTAGTGACCTCTGAGCTAGCTGGCAAAACTTAATTAAGTCTAATATAGTCAGTAGAGACCTAGTCGACCTCAGTCCTACGTCTACACTGCTGTTTATATTATTCCAATGCGCAGAGCCTATTGGGAATATAGGAACTACACTTCAGTATCACATGCGGGAAATCGAGATTAATACTTAATTTCTCCACAGAGTGAAAACTGATTCGGGGGATAATTGAAAGGAATTGGGATATTCTCCTAGTGGACCAGCCGTTAAATAAGAGCTATCTAACAAGCCAGATATCACGTACAGGAAAAGTGTCTCCCTTAAGGACATATTGGTCCATAGCCACTACCAAGAAAAACCCAAAAGAAACATTGCAGTAGCAGACTTTTATCCCTGCACTAAGTGGAAAGCCTGGAGGGGAACTCAAAGGTAAAAGAGTATGAGTTTCCAGGCAGAAAGGCCAAAAAGAAAATTACAAAGCTATTAAACTGCAATTTGGATTTTGTGGTTTATTGTCTAATTTGTCCCTGTGAAAAAAAAGGACATTGGGCGTACAGTCCACCAAGCGAAGAAAAAGGTCTTAAAACATGTCAGAGCCATCAACAACTGTGATTACTCCTATACGGTTGCTATACATTTTGCTGAAGTTCACCACAGCAAAGGAGAGAAGTTGAAATTTTTCTGTATTGATCAAGTACAGCATAGAGAACGAGGTGGTGACAGAGTGAGAACCCTCAGGTAGTTGGAGTCCAGATACATAGTGGACCCCCGGACCAGGATTCCGGCAGGTCTAAATGCAGAAGAAGAGGTCCAAATGATTACCACACACAATGTTCCAAGGAGTAGCCTCGTTGAATGTATTAGTTTAATCACATTTTTTCATATTAGTGGTCTTATTATTTTTCGAGCTTCACATCGATTTTTATGTTTTTCAAGAATAGTGTCTGGCTAAAGGAGTAAGAAAGGGTGCACGTAAGCGGTTAGTGCATTTTGTGGGGACATTGCAGAAATTTGAATAGATGATGTCATCCCAACTTCCATGCATCAACCATGGTGATGTGATACTAGTACTTTGACAAAAAGGTGGAAAGGTCTGTATTTACACAAGCGATAATAAGCCCACTATGATGATGATCTAAATTAGATGATATTCTGCATGTATCCTTTTGCATAGAGATGGGCGACACCGACATTGATGTTGTAGAATGATCGAAGTTCTAGTGTGCCTTGTTGTTATTTGAATGACCATGCCCATTCATTCAGGGTGAAATGGTGCAATCAGAAATTACTGAGATTGAGAAACATCATGTGGAATACCAAATTTCCTAGCTATCGTAAAGGACATTTTCGATTCTATTAAGGACCCCAAGGCGAGGATTAGGCTATACTTTCTCCATTTATTTTGCTCCAGCAGCTTTTAACCAAGTTCTAAACAACAAGAAACTACATTTCCCATGATGCAAATGTAAAATGTAAGAGAAAAAAGTCCAATAGAAATGAGCAAATCCTCAGCCAGGACCACCAACAACTTCCTTTGTGGGACGCTCCACACTCCTCTTTCTTCCTGCGACCACATTAAGCCCATCTACGGTTACTCCTATTTGCCAGCGTCCGATCCTAATTCAAAGAAGGATAGTCATAAACTCTGAGAAATTTAACATTTCATTTACATTTCCAGAAGAAAACATTGGCAATCATAATCCAGAAAAATTAAAACACCATTGAAACACCATCAAGAGGCATATGGAATCATCTAAAAATGAAAAACACTTTACTCACCATAGATACGGAGATGTTCTGGCAGGGTGCTGCCGCAAGGGTGGGCTAATCCTCGCCTCTGCGTCCTTAATAGAATCGAAACTTTTCTTTACGATAGCTAGGAAATTTTGTATTCTATGGTAGGACCGAGTGCTTCAGATTAGGCTTGTTTAAAGCTTATCCACCACCAAAGAGGCCAGAGAAATCACTGGTTTAAAATAAAACTTTTTGAAGGCGGAACCAGAGGACCAATCTGCAGCATTAAGTATGTCTTCCAACCGCGCCCCCAGAGAAAAAGCCCTTGATGCCTTTGCACCTTGCACAGAATGAGCCCCCAAAATGGGATGTATCTATCCCTTCCTCCAGCATTGCCCAACAAACCCATCTCGCAATCATGGGGGATGAGACCCCCCATGTTGTTAAGTGAGGGCTATAAATAGTTGATTGACGCCCTGTGGGTGTATATCAATTGTCGCCACCTCATAGGCCTTCAGCGCCCTGTCCACACATAATTTTGGAACATCCGGAAAGGCATGATAGGACACTAATCTTGAATTAGTCTTAGTTTGCCTTCAGATGTTGATAAGTGACTCCGTTAGGAGTAAATACTCTTCCCATTAGATCCAGGGCTCTTAAATCGGAATCCCTGCGACATGATATCAGACACAAAAGGGTTGCAGGGTTTGCCGACATATGTTTCCTGGATAAATACCTATTAGACGGCCAAGATTTGAACAAGTCCAGAACTTTATTAAAGTCCAAGAGAACCGAGTAACGAGGCTCAGGTAGCACGGATAACCTGATACCTCTTAAAAGCTTGCCCACCAAAGGGTGTTCGCTAAGAGGGCGGCCATTGACTGGGGTGTGGCCCGCCGAAATTGTTGATCGAAAGTCTTAATCGACCGGTAGGCCAAGCATTCCTTTGCCAAAGAGGGTAAGAAATTAAGGACGTGGATAACATCTGCCCCCATCGGACCCATCTGTTGTCAAAGACACCAACTCCCCCAAACGGGACCAAGCAGAGCGATATCGCTTATTGGTGCTCTCTGCCCAAGATTTGGCAAGTAATGAGGCAGCGTCTGCTGAAAGGCCTGGCACTTTCCAACGTTGCCGGTAACCCGCCAGGCCATCAGATGAAGACCGCCCGTGGCGAGGAGGTGATGGGGATTCCCCTGAGGATCTCTGGGGAGATCTAGACCGAGGGGTAGACGGATTGGAAAATCCCAGGAAGGTTCCATCAGAACCGGAAACCAGGCTTGCGATCTCCATATCGGGGTGATCACTACCAGATTTGCCTGTTGTCTCCTCACCAGGGTTGACAGTCGCATTATCATCGCGATGCGGGGGAAAAGTGTACCCCTGCTCCACGCTCCAGTTCTGAAGGAATGCATCCACTGCCAGAGCCACCGGATCAGGGTGCCAACTGTAGTACCTCTCCAGTTGGGCATACAGTCGGGAGGCAAAGAGGTCTATCGAGAAGGGTCCCCAACGAGCCTGGAGTTCCTGGAAGACTGCGGGGTGTAGCTTCCAGAGACTGGTGTCCTTCCAATGGCGCGAGCACCAATCCGCCACCTGGTTCGGAGAACATGGAAGATGTTGCGCTGACAGAGATATCTGGTTGGACAGGCAGTATACCCAGAGATCTCGAGCTAGGTCCAATAGTGCTTTGGACCTTGTGCCCCCTCAATGGATTGCTGCCACATTGTCCATTTTAAGTAAGATGCAGCATTGAACCGTGTCCTTGGTCCAGCATTTCTCAGCGAAAGAACCTGCCATTAATTCTAGGCAGTTGATGTTAAGATCTTGTTCGGAGGAGGACCATTTTCTGCCGGTAGAGACTTCGCCGCAGCAGGCGCCCCAACCAGAACTGCTGGCATCTGATTCGATCACTAAGAGGTCCATTAGGATGGCGGACGGACAAAGTCCGTCCGCCATCCTGTCTGAGGACGGGACCGTCCGCCACAGGTGCGGAGGTCCCGTCCGTGGAATTAGGATGCACCCGCCACAGTGGCTGGTGCATCCCGCATTTTTAACATTGCGGCTGGCGGTGCTGAAAGCACCGCCTGCCGCAGTGTTAAAAATGCATGTTGTGCGTTTCAAAGCACTACATGACAGGCACCGCGCGGTGCCTGCCATGTTGTATTTTGAAACGCCCCTGTACCATAGGTACCCCCCATGTGCACCCCCCACCCCCCTGGGGGCCCACAACGGGCCCCCAAAGCAAGTACCGTATTCCTTTTTGTGGCGGCATTGCCGCCACGGAAATGCATAGCCCCCAGCACATCCTAATATGGCTGGTGGTGTCTGATAGACACGGCCACCATATTAGAGCTTATCCGCCGTGGTCGCAAGGCGACCGCGGCGGAAAAGCGGCGGACGGTCTTCCCGTCCGCCACGGTCCCCCCCACCATTGTAATATGGCGGGGGGAAATAGGTGCCGGACGGGCAAGGATGGCGGACGGATCGCCACCGCCTGCATGACGGTGGCGATCCGTCCGCCATCCTAATTGACCCCTAAGTCGGGTTGAGATCCGAAGATGAGCCGGTCGTTCTAGGCCTTCATGTGGGAAATCCACCACTGAAGTTCGACCTTGGCTTCCTCCGAGAGGGGCACAAACTCTGAGTAGGTGAGGCCCCTGCGCAAATGAAATGTCTAAAGGCACTGAAGGGCCCTGTAGTGAAGGGGCCCTGGAAAAATGGCCAGTATTGAGGATGACAGAAGTCCCACCTCCCTGGCTAGGTGTCATAAGGATATTGTGGGCTTTGCCAAAGTACTTCTCAGTTCGTGCCTTATTTTGGAGAGTTTGCGAGATTGAAGGGATAAAGTCGCCTTGACTGAGTCTATCATGAAGCCCAAAAACTGCATCTTCTGAGAGGGAGCAAAATTTGATTTGGGCTCATTGATCACAAACCCCAGGGACTCCAGAAGCGTAACCGCCCATTTCAACTGGGCGAACAAGCGTTGGGAGCACTGACTCAGAATGAGTATATCATCCAAATAGATGATCAGTTGGATTCCATCCGCTCTGAGGCGCTCCACCACTGGCCTCATTATCTTGGTAAAGCACCACGGAGTGGAGGATAGACCAAAAGGAAGGGACGTGAATACAAAGACCTTTGAATTCCTCTGGAATGGAAGGAAGCGTCTCTGAGGGGGGAACATTGGGATCCTGAGATACGCATCCTTCTAATCCAGATGAACCATCCAGTCTTGTGGTTGTAGAAGGTCCGGGAGGAGGTGAATCCCCTCAATTTCGAAGAGGCGACAGATGAGCCACTCGTTGAACTCCTTGAGAGTTATAACAGGGGGGGTAACCTCCATCCTGTTTCCACGAGAAAGATGTTACTGAGAAAACCCAGAGGGTGCAAGGTTGAGGGGAGAATCGCTTCCTTGCATAACAACTCCGAAACCTCCCTGTCTATCAGATCCGCCTGATCTTTCAAGAAATACAAGGGCTTTGGGTGAACCAATTGAGATGGCAACTCGAAAAACTCTATTTGGAACCCTGAGACGGTCTGTAAGACCTAGGCATCTGAGGTAAGAGAAGACCAATTGTGAAGAAAAAATTGCAGTCTGCCCCCTACTTTTACGTCCCCCAAAGTACTGAAGTCTCACCTTGCTGGTTGTTATAGGAACCTTGCCCTTTGCCTCTGCCACTTCTACTGCGTGGGTAGGATCTGGTAGGGTAGAAGTTACCGAACTTCTCTGGGTCCTGCCACTGTCCTCTATGAGGTGCTGATGATTTGAAGGAGGCTCTGTTGTAGGGACGGTCGGTCGAGTCTCCCCTGCCACGACCAGCTGTGCCAAAAACACGCAGGGTGAAGATACGCTTTATAGATGTTTGGGACTTATCTAGTGAGTTGAAAGTGTTTACGAATTTGCCCAACTCTTTCACAAAGGGGTCCCTGAAGAGATTACCCTCTGCCACTGGGCCAGCCTCAGAGGTGAACAGTTCCCCTAACTTAGGGTCTATTTTTATAAGCAAAGACCTGCGCCGCTCTATAGATATTGCCGTGTTGGCATTCCCTAGAAAAATAATCCCCCTCTGGGCCCAGCTAGAGAGAATATCTGGGTAAATAAGGTCACCAGAGGCCTTGGTGTCCTCAGCCATGTCTAGGATCTTCGCCAAGGGGCCTTCTGTGTCCAGAAGTTTATCTTGGAATGCTCTCCACGAGCGAGGAATGCCTTTCTTGGAGTCACAAATGAATTTAGCCAGAAAGGTGGTTATTTTGGGGGCCATCTTAGGGAGGCTATCACCTTGCCATCTAGGGCCAGTCTTGGACACTCCGCTCTCAGGCAGCTTCTAACCTCCTTGTCTAATGGCTTCTGCAACCTGGTGACCTTGTAGGCTGCTACCTTAGGGTCTGGAACCCACTCAGCGGACCTCGGATGGAGGAGATCGTCTGGAATAAGCATGTCGACCTCAGGAAGATATAACTGATCCCCTTTTGCGAGGCGACAGGGCCTACTTGAATCGCCATCCCCATCAGACATCTGGGGGGCACTCATCTTGGTCACCCAAAGGCGAAGCTACCGGGAGACCAGAGGGTCCAGCCAGATCCTCCGCCAGCTTCATGGGCGCCGGGGGGAGCTGGGCATCCAAAGACGCCTTTGTTAGTTGCGCAAAAGCGTCAGAATCTACGCCGTCGATCAGCAGGGCGTTTTTGCCTCGGCTCAAGGGCGTTAGTGGAGAGCTCATCTGGAGGTAAGGGCTTTTTGGGCCCAGTCGCCTCTTCCCTTGCAGAGAGGGGTTGCTGGCATTGAGCCTAAAGTTGGTCAAGTGTCTTTTCCAGGGGCGCAACCACTTGAGACACCACCCTGAGGAAGGAGGAGTCCATCACCTGACAAAAATGATCATCAATAGGCAAATAGGTGATTTCCTCCTCCTCATAATAATCATCAAAAACTTCCAAAGTCTGATCAGTGTGAGACTATGCAACAATAGGAGTGTGGGTAGGGAATAAACCCTTAGATATAATATTGACTGCAGCAATATATGGGGACTAAGCACTGGGCCACTGCTACTTCCTGGTACTGACGGTGTAACTGCTTGGGCCGGTCCCTCAATTTAAACGTAAGTCTTACCCGTTGTACGGGTGATGTGCTCCAGGCAGGGGCTCTCCGTGTAAAGTAATGCCCAAGTGCTTGCAGCACTATTAGGAAAACAATGAGGCTAAATATCTTCCCACGCATGAGGCAATAAGCGCAGCCGAGCAAGTCTCCTTTGAGCATTAGTAGAAAGGAAAACGACTTGATGGCTACATGAGGGTAACGCGCTTGAAATATAACTGATGAAGAAAATCATGTGAATAATTTGCATTAATATTTACGTATAAGTGTGACGACTACAAAATCAACCAATACCACATTATGCATGTAACTTTGTGAATACTAGAAACTTCAAAATGGCTACCCAATTTGCAATGCACCTTTTTAATGGCAGTCCGTTTTTGATGAAATTGTCACTGCGAACCTCCAACTAAACAGAGTGATGTTACAATGGTCTCAATTATAGGGCGTAACTAACATTAACGAAGGCCACAGAGCCGAAACGCATTTGTTAGTTTGGATGATTGAATATTGATTTCCAAATAAAACAATGAATTACGAAGCCTGGAGGTTTGACCATTTTTCGCTAAGAGTTAAAGTGTTTGCGAGTCCGTCCTCGTGAGTTGGCAGCGCCCGCTGCGCGGAGAGCGGAAACAAGTGGCAGAGAAAGGTTCACAAGATATATATATATATACACCCCACTTCAACAGGAACTCCAATGAAGAAGGCACGGACTTCAGGTCCTTGGTATTCAACTTCTTTTATTTTATCGGGTCACCCACGACCCCGAGCCACTAGAGACGCGTTTCGGCTTCAAGGAAGCCTTTCTCAATCAGTTTGGCGCCATTCTGCTATCAAGGCAGTCATAGACATAAATAAAATACTTTCAGGCGTATGTAGCATTTAACCCCTTGCTTTTACACAAATATATTGTCATCATTGTGAAAAAGCATGATAGGAAATTTGTAACTACTGCGCAAGGCACATATTCGTTATTACCATAATCACATTTGATGTTTGTTATCCAGGCAAAATAAATCTAAACATACACTTCTTATGCCGCCTTCGTGCGAGGTAAGTCACATTATATCCCTTCTTTGGCATAAAAACACTCTAAATGTGTTGCCCGAATTTTGCACTAAATATACAAATCACTTACAAATGTATTTTTGAATTGACAGTAAAAGGCACGCTGTAATAAAAACAGAACACATGAAATATGGTGAATTATTCCTCAAACTCCCCTCTGACATGGATTTCAATACTACTAAAATAGACGGTCTACTGGTAATCTTGATGCTGACTCGCCCTGCCTTTTATAAATAGCCATGCGGAAATTATAACATATATATAAGACACAGGCATACACCCTTGCCACCCTAAAACCCATACCCACTCTAAACCCTAAGAAACCCCTTCCCACCCAAAAACCCATAGCTACCCTAAACCCTAAATTACCCTTGCCACCCCAAATCCCAAACCGACCCTAAAGCCTAAACCCTAAAAATACACTCGCCACCCATACCCACCCTAAACCCTAAAAAATACCCTTGCCACCTAAAAACACATACCCACCCTAAACCTTAAAAATTCCTTTACCACCAAAAACTCAAACTCACTCTAAACCCTAAAAACTCCCTTACCGGCCAAAAACCCAAACCCACCCTAAACCTTAAAAATTCCCTTGCCACCCAAAAACCCATACCCACCCTAAACCCTAAATATACCCTTACTACCCTTAAACCCAAACTCACCCTTACCCTTAAAAATTCCCTTGTCCCCCAAAAACCCATACCTACTCTAAACCCCAAAAATATGCTTGCCACCCTATGACCATACCCACCATAAGGCCTAAAAATACCCTTGTCACCTAAAAACACATACCCACCGTAAACCTTAAAATTTCCCATACCACCAAAAACTCAAACTCACTCTAAACCCTAAAACTTCCCTTACCGGCCAAAAACTTGAACCCACCCTAAACCCTAAAACTTCCCTAGCCATCCAAAACACCAAACAAACTTAAACCTTAAACATTTCATTACCACCTAAAAACCCAAACCCATCCTAAATCCTAAAAATTCCTGTACAACCCAAAAACCAAACCCACCCTAAACCCAACAAATTCCCTTACCTCTCAAAAACTCAAACCCACTCTAAACCCTAAAAATTCCCTTAGCACCCATAAACCCATCTCCACCCTAAACCCTAAAATATAATGCAAAATTAAAATAAACAACAATGGTGAGATGGAAGCTGACAAAAATCTCACTTCCAATAAAAACAAATGGAAACATATGCTCAGCTGCAATCCTTTTCGTTATAATTGCATTAAGGATGCAGTACCTTATGTTGCTAATAGAGGTCCCTTAACAACTCCACAGGAACACCTAGTAGCAACCTCTGGTACTACAATTCTTTCTTGCTTCGTAGATTTGATTTTATTACTTATGCTACTGCTGGAATATTTCTTCACAAAAAAAAAGTGAAAAACATTATCATAACGCAAATAGCTCAAACTTTCAGTAATGCGAGACCTATTGCATTGCAAATGCTTGTCTGATTTAACAAGCAGGACTGACAAGATGCGAATGCAAGTTAAAGTTAGAAATGTTTTAACTTGTAATATCTAACATGGGAAAACTTGTGATGTTTGCACATGACGAGCTTTTGATCATCAGTTGTCTGTATCAATATCACATTGAATGTCACAAAGACAGGAATTATTATATATAAGCATAGATCAAAATCCAGGAATTACAGATACATAAACACATCACAAAACTTTGCTGCTCTACCTTTAACTTACTCTTATTCTTCCACTGTATGGTGAACAATTACAAGCCTGTGAATCACAAGGTACTCATAACTAACCGTGGGCGGAGAACTCCGCTCCGCCCGCAGAGTATGCAGAGATTTGCCTACTCCACGTTCCGTGTAGAACGCTGAGTAGGCAAATCTCTGCACACTCCACGGCGTAGCTGAGTTCACCAGCTCCCGCCTCCAACCCCCAAGTAAGAATTAAATAAATATAAATTATAAGTAAAATAATAAACACTTACCTTGCCTGCGGAGTCCCCGGGCAGCCACCTTCTCTTCCTTGGCCTTTCATGGTGACCTGTACATGCGCGAGCGCCCACGCAAGCGCATTCATCGTGAGAAGTGCGTGGGTGCGCGCGAATGCGCAGATCACCGTGAAATGCCGAGGAAGAGGAGGACAGCAGCCCGGGGACGCCGCAGGCAAGGTAAGTGTTCATTATTTTACTTATAATTTATATTTAGTTAATTCTTACAGGAGGGGTAGTGGTGGGAGGCGGAGGGTGGAGGGAACGGAACGGAGCGGTGTTGGTCCCCAACTCCGTGGACCTCCACATAGTGCAGCTCCGCCAGCTCCACCCAGGGTTACTCACAACCAATCAATTGTGGTGATGGAGGAAGTGTGATGGTCCTGCATTGGCTGACGGATTGGCTAGAGAAGTTCCTGTTAACCGTTCATTTGCTCTAGGGACTTGGAGACAGTGTAGTGGTTTGCGATTGGTTCGGAAACCTTTTATTGTCTGTGATTTTTTTAACTCAACAGTTCGTGGCTCCCAGGATGTCGGAACGGGGGTTGGTGGTATGGCGGGGTGAGTCCGCATGGTCACGCCGTGCTGAGCAGCTGCCGTGCTAGCAGGGCTCTGAGGAAGCGTGGCTGCCCCAGAGGAGAGCGGCTGCCTCGGCTGCATTTTGAGGACTCCTCCTCACGTTGTGGCGAGGGACCGGTCCCACCCCCTGCTCACGGACGCTATTGTTAAAGCGAGCCATGCTGGAAAAAAAATATTTTTTATAAAACGAGTTTCAGCAGAGGTGCAACTCAGGCAAGAGGCTCATTTTGGATAGAAAGGCACTTGGCCACCATAGTTAACAATGCCTTAACCATCCACAACTCATCACTCTGTCATATTGCTCCCTGACTTTAAATTTGCCATTGTCCAATGTTTTTTGGCAAGATTTGCTCTATAGAAATACCATACACATACACATACACATAGTGGCAGCCAGTAAGTAGAGGGGGTGGAGGGTGCACACATATGCACACTTACTTACATCCATGCATTCAAACGCAGACATGTGCACACACCCCCATTCTTAACACTTACTCACAAATACACATACATTCATACATACACACACATGCACCAAACAGTCAATAAAGCACAACTTACCCTCTGCAGCTCTCGAAGATGCCAGGAGGGTTGGGACTGCTGCCACCCCTCATTGACTGACTTTTGGGGTGGAGGCAGCAGTCTTTCTGACGCCATCCAACTCTCTGAAAAGGTAGGGGCTGCTGCCTCCCCTCATTGGCTGACCAGAGTCACTTCAGGGCTTAAAACTGAAGTGCACAGGTATGAGGTTATCAGTGATGCTACCCCTTGTTACAAGGTGGAGGGCCTCGCGGACCTTTGCAAAGCTGAGAAGGTCACACCCTTAGGCGCTGTAACATCCTCTTCCCAGCAAAATTCAGCTCACGCAGCCAGGAGCCTGCACATTTAGCGCATGTCTAGCTCTTGGCTGCCTGACCTGAAAATAGAGTGTCTATAAGGCTGACCTTTGTCCAGCCTGACAGACACACATTATGTCCAAAAGGTGGAGGGGCATGACTCTGCCCGCCTCTAAGGACGGGCCTATACTGATACATACAGATAACATACATACAGACATGCTGTAAATGATGTGTGGATATGTTGGCAACTGTGTGATGAAAATGTGAACTACTGCTGTCCGTGGTGCATGTGACACTAGTATTTTGCAGTTGATTTTTAAGTCTGTATAGTATACCTACAATATTTGCTGTTTTTACTGTTCTATGATTCTTATGTGTATGCACCTTTGCTCTGTTGTCTTTACTGAGTCTTGCGGAATGTGTGATGTGATAACCTTGGATGTAAGAGGGGTTTTGCAAGAATCAAATTAAACGCTCAGAAAGGGTGGGCTGAGCTATGAGCTGTGAGGGACTGACAGATCATAATGTATACTTTGAATTTAAAAAAGAATACTTGTTTTACCTTGAATCTTCCTGGCTTTTTATTGTATGCAAGCGTAAGTGGTAACTAGTTTGCTGTGACAAATAACTCACACATTATTATGATGATTCACACCATACCGGCTCCTTGTGAAGTAGCTCTGTGTGGCACAGAAAGCAGAGCAGTGTTTACAGCTAAAAAGAAACAAGAGCAGGAGGGTGCTGAGAATTGCTGCTTCACAATTCTACACCACTTTGCTCCTCTGTAGAACCTAATTCTAGCGTTCTGCTGGAAGGTGTTACTGATTTGTCCTCCCTTCCCCCGAATATGCGTGCGGCCTTCTCACTGCACAAGCTTAATCTACTAATAAGGTGCCAGTGAGGAGGAGGAGCAACAGATGCTGAAGTGTGAAGCTCTCCGCAGTTCTATTCCCAGGATTAGTGCTATTGTCTATGGCAGGAGGAGATAATGTTTGTACACATTTCCTTGGGAAGAATCCAAGTGTTTCTGCTGCTACTGCTTGCCAAAGGCATTGGAGAATTGTGTGCTGCCTGGTCTACCAGCACTTGTGTAGTTATATATTTGTAGCTCTGGACTAATAGTGCTGCTGTTGCCAGAGGTTTCGTTACTACTCTGTGACAAAATAAACATACAGTGAGCTTCAGGGGAGCATTACTCTCTCACCACATGCGTTTGGCTGTCTAGTTTATCACTCTCCCTCCATGGAGTCCTTAATATCATTTACACACCTATCTTTCACATACCCTCAC
This sequence comes from Lissotriton helveticus, assembly GCF_964261635.1. NCBI lineage: Eukaryota > Metazoa > Chordata > Amphibia > Caudata > Salamandridae > Lissotriton > Lissotriton helveticus. The sequence goes on from NC_136061.1 coordinate 311,413,663, forward strand.
CCATCTGACTGCAGGGTGCTCAGTCCTATAACAGGATAAACACACATCAGTGGTCATCGTGCAGAACATGACAACATTTCCCATATAGGCTCAAAACAAAAACAGCACTCTCCCAACCACACACTCTACATAGTGTAGTCTGCTAACCATGTGGGTAAGTGCTTCAGTGCCCCAAATAGCACTAGCAAGTGCTATACAAATATAACAGTACAATTACAATAAAATACTACAAGTGCGCAGTGGCTCTTCTTCTACTTGACAGACTTGAGCGGGGTCCAGATGACTGCACCAACTGATGCCCCTGGCACCAGGATATTTCAAATCAAAGTTAGGGTTGTGTAAAATTTCTAATGGACAGGACTCAATGTATTTCAACTTCATATGCTGGTAATGATAGGGTATGGGTTACATCTTTGCAATATTGTTGTTCAAGAAGCTGGGTCCAAGTACCCAGCAATCAGCCGAGCTAGCCTAAGACAGTGCGAACCATCTTAAAAGGGGTAGAGTTTAGTTTACTTTTCCTGGCTGGCTGGGATTGGTGTGCTTTCATTTTCTAATGCTAATAAAGGGAGATTGTGGATCACATCTTCACAATCTGAAGTATCAGCAAGACTGGACCATATCCCTAGGATTTAGTAGGGCTAGCATGAGAGGTAGGGAAGAAGTAGACCAGTCAAAGGAGCTTGGAAAGGGAGTTACCTTGTGGAGGCATGTGTCAAAAGTGTATTCCACAAACCTCACAGGTCAGACAAGAGCTGGGCTAAGACTGAACGAATTGAGATCTATCAAATCAGTGCCATGCTGTTGTCCATGCCAAAGTAATGGGAGCTGAGTAAGTCCCCTTTCACTACACTATCTCTTTTTATCCTGGAATGTCTTACACTACTAATAATGAAAGTGTAAGTTCTGGGAGGAAATTCTATAATGCCCGGAGGATGCCTCAATATGTAAACCAGAAAGTGCAAGAGTCGCTGGGGTCTATGAAAAGTATTGGGCGTGCATGGAGGAATAAGGACAGCAAGGTAGCACAAGGTAGGCCAATCTGCTCTTGTGCTGTCAGGGCAGCAACTTACCAAAGGGTACATTATCAAGGACGGCGTTAAAATTATCGCCGGTTTAGCGGCAGAAAACTGCTGCTAAAGCGGCGATAATGGGCTTGATAATATGCCGTGGAGAATTCCAATAGAAGCCCATGTTCACACCAGAACATGGACTTCTATTGGAATTCTCAAGGGCATATTATCAAGTTCATTATCGCCGCTTTAGCAGCAGTTTTCTGCCGCTAAACTGGCGATAATTTTTAACGCCGACTTTGATAATATGCCCCCAAGTGCGTTGTCTCCCTCTCGCAAGTGCAGGGTGCTCCATTAGCTGGAGTCTCATCTATAACCTGACTAGGGCTTGCCCTGCCGGTGCACATCTGTCTTTTAGAGCCATCAAGAGCATTGAGAGGTACTTGGGGTGGAAACTTCTGCTCAAAGGTTTGGCTTGCTTCTGCCTAGGGGGAGTAGGTGGGAAGAAGGCCTTTTTAAAGTTTGTATAGGTTTGCTCAGGTTGCCAGTCTTGATTGCACTTCCTTCCTCTTTTGTGGGATGTCTGTAGTAATCACTAGGGAGTGTTTATATCTTTAAAAAATAAATATACATGGCTACTGCTTATGTCTCCTACTCCCATTTGTGCCGTTTTGTAATCCTTTTACTCATTTGACAGCATCTCTGCCTGGCACATGTTTCTGAATAGATTACTAGGCCTTCTCTGATTATCCCTTGGCCTGGGCAAGGACTTTGCTACGCTCGCTTAGTTTGCGTAATTTGCGCAACTACGTGCTACGCGAATTGCACGTAGCATGGTGCAAAAACACATAGCGTAGCGGTCATTTTATGCTTTCCCGCTGTCCTCAACGTCAAGTTGGCGACCGCGAGCGAGCAAAAAAACATCCGGGCGAGACTTTTTCCTTGTTCGCGATCAGCAACATCAAGTTGCCGATCGTGAGCATGGAAAATAAACCTCCCGGCGAGATTCTCAACATGGGTAGTTAGGTTTCTCCTTGCGAGTGGTCGCGTATGCTCTCGACCGCTCGTGATGATAAACTACCAGTCCACGTTGAGAAAGCTGCCGCTCGAGTACAAATCTACTCGAGCGTCAGAAAACTACCGCTTGCAGTGTGCAAGATGCGGTTTGCACTGATTGCACAGTGCGGACAAGCATCCGGCACTGTGCAATCAGCCGTTCGCGTAGCTCGCGTAGTGCAAAGTGCGCTACTACGCGAACTACGCCCAGGGTTATCCCCCTTTTTGGTGTAAGGGCACCCAGCATCCCACTGCTACTGTTGGTAATGTAGTTAGACCCTATTATAATGATAATTTGCTCATCAATATATCACATACCCTCACCTATCACACTGCCAGGCACTGAGTCCTATAAAATGATTAATGGCACCTAGGTGATCATCATGCACAGGTCAGCACTTCTTATATAAGCTCAAAACTAAAACAACACCCTCCAAGCCATACACCCTACACGGTGTAACTACTGTCCAAGGCGGTAAGTGCTTCAGCACCCCACATAGATACAGTAAATGCTATACAAATGCTATAATAAAGTACAATACTGCAAATGATCAAAGGCTGCTCTTCTAACTGCCAGACTTTAGGAGCGTCAATATTAGGAACAAACATTTGAAATGCAATGGGTCTCGCATTTGCAAGAGTTTAAGGTATTAGCATTGTAAATGACAATGCCTTCTATTTATGTTTTAAAAACCAAAACAGAAATAAAAGGCATTGTCATTACAATGGCAATAGCTCAAACTCGCATAAAAGCTAGACCTATTTCATTGCAAATACTTGTTACGTTTTGTTTTTTGGCTGTTTGTGGGTCTGTTTTATGATTGGGGTGGTTTTTCCAGTTGATCTCCATGATAAAGCAATAAGCATTGCCTGCAGCAAGCATAAATGCATGAAGTCTATCGTCCCTTACAAAATGTACTGAGCCTTTAGAATTTTATAACTGCCTGATTTACAAAAGTGTGCAGCTTTTTTGTATCTTACTAATTAGCTAACAAGCGACACTTAATTGAGACCCGGGCCTACACTGTGACCCGGTCAGACCCTGCTTACTGTCTCATATTAATTCACGTAGGAATCTGCAACAGGTTATTTTCTCTCTGCAACTCAGGAATCAATAACTGTGGTGAAACATACACCACTGATCAACCCATAAATTAGATGCCTCTGAATTTTTCACTGTTGTGCTCAATGTTGTGTTGCTTCACTCTACACCAAAGACTGATCAAAGAACATAAATGTGTTAGAAAAGCGGCAAGCCAGGAAGACAAAACGTATACCTACAACGCAGGTGGTTTAGTACAAGCAGAAGAGTAACGATTTGAAGAAAAACAGCCAATGAGTGGATGCAAATAAAAGCAAGAACAGGAGAAATATTAAAATTGCATAATACATCGAGAACGCAAGTGGTTATTTTCATTCCCTCCGGGCAAGATAATTATTCTAGAATAAGCTTGCGACAAAGTGCTGCCAAGCAGCTAGTAGAAAGTACAACATCTCATAAGAAACAAGCAGCGGTCAATGCAGGAAAATATGCTACATATAATAGAACTGGAGGACAAGTAAGTGGCCCTGCAGGAACCAATGAAAAGCCAGGAAAGAGAGGGGGCGGGATGTTAAGCCCTTGTAGGCCATACCTAAAAAAAAAAGCCCAATACTCCTTAAAGGGAATCCCAAACCAAGCAAATATCCTACTAGGAAATGCCCCAAGTTTGGGGTGATTAATGATTGTGTAACTGAATTTGACCTTCAACACTCCAGCACCTGCTTTATTTAATCTATTAGTGCTTCCTGTTGAAGCTGAGTTTGTAACTATTTTAGAATGGCGCTGTCAGCTTGCCCGTGCCATTCTAAAATAGTTACAAACTCAGCTTGAACTTTTGCCCCCAGGACAATCCGTTCCGCTCGCGAATTTGCGAATTTTCGGCAAATTCGCAGGAATTCGAGGATTGCGAAATTGCCGAAAATCCGCAAATACCGCGAGCGGAACGGATTTTGCGCCCATGCTTACAAAATTGGAAAACCTGCACCAAAGTTCCACCAGACTTTAAATTGTTTCTAAGCTGCCAGCAGATTTTCTTCACTGCTATTGGGATGGATATTTAATTTTAATTTTTCTGGGGCAGCCTAATGATTTGTTCAGCTCTCTGCACGTTCTCTGCTGAAAGAGTTTAGTACTTCTTTTATTAACCTCCATAGCAAGAACACTATCATTATAGTTCTAACTTTAGTTTATTTCCCAAAGAGACAAAAGCAGGACTAGAATGAAGTTTCCCTTGTTATCCAACCTTTAGTTCAAATAGAAATAAAAGCATGCATGGAATGAAGACTCCCTTGCTCTCCGAATTTCACTTTCACTTAGGCCCTCGTTGCATGTGGCCCTTAATTCCGATGGGTCCTGTAGCCGTATTTACTGGCCCCATCGGGATTATGAGTTCCACAGGAACACCTTGGATCTCGTTACTTTCACCTGGAAATGTATTTTGGTTGCTGAAAACAGCTGAAATCTCATTTGAAAGTACAGTGGAAAATGTGGAATTACCACAGGCATCAGTTCCGAACTTTCCGGTGGTTCCAATAATTTCTCATATCAGGATCCAACCTGGATCTTCCCCACCCCGGATTTGCCTGTACCCACGGTATTGGTAACTGTGGGTGGGGAAAATCCAGCCCATTTACTGGAAACTCACTCATAAAGCAAGGGCCTTACTTGGATAGCAAGGTAGTCTTCAATATAGTGTTGTTTCGGTTTCAATGTGAAAAGAAAATTGTATGAAAAGGAGGCATTCATTACAGCCCTCTCCTTATTGATATGTATTAATGCCTTTAGTAATCAATACGCTGACTGCTATCTTCCACTTTCAGTCTCTCCCTTCTGCACCTTCACAAAATGCAGCTTTATGACTTTCACCTTGCTCTCTTGAGTGTGCAGCTCCTGTACATCTAGGTGGGTAATATTCTGTTTTTGTTGCATATAATTCCTCAATAGGCCACAGCTCAACTCTGTCTGCTATATATTTGTTTCTACTGAGGTGGGAAGTGGTAGAGGGGTTTGTCTGTATTTCTGAATCAGTAGATGTGTTTTGGAAGTGGAGAATTATGAAATTTGTTATTTCTGAATGCACAATTCATACAGCGTTTACTTACTTACATCGCCAAATCAATGTAAATGTTGTTTATATGTAGGGACTCCTTAGCTAGTAGCAGGCACAAATTCTGAATTTTGAAAAGGAGCTTGTGATGTCAAAGAGGATTAGACTTAATTTTCCTGGGGCGCTGATGTACCAGCAGAGAAACTACAACCAAGCCAAATAGATGTGGCTTTAATATGGTAACACATGCAAACAAGATTAGTGCAGGCTTCTATTTGCATGTGTTATCACAATAAAGCCAGACGTATTGGCTTTTACTATGCTTGTTTTTTTTTTTTCTGGCACTTACGATGTTTAAACTTGATTGACAGCTAAACACAAGCTCAGTGTGGTTTCTGTCTGTGGATTCTGCTCATGAGGCCAGCTATGTGGGGTTTTGCACATGCTCCATGCATCAAGGCTTATTGCTGGTTCCCTAAGCATTGACGCAGTGGCTGGTTCAGTGCAGAGAACTTTGGGGCTCATTTAAGAGAAAGTGACGCAGTGCAGTGCAGCACAGCCCAGAAAGTCACTGTGTCGCACTGCACTGCACTGACAGAGAAATATTTAACACAATACAGCGCATTCCTGTCCTTTCCCTTGAGCTGGAGCCCTTTCGTCAGCCTACTGGAAGCGCAGCCACCCTTGCACCATACCAGATAGTTCTCCTCGTTACACCTTTCCTGGGAAGGTGTATGATTTTGGCACATCCCCAGGTTTACAAGGGATGCATCAAGATCCATGGGAGTTGCCTGGAAACACCCACGCAACATCTGTGGAATGACTTCCCAGGGCAGACTAATGCAGCACAGTGATTTGCTCGGCGTTACGTTACTCCAGGTTTTTGAAGCAACTTAGAGCCAAGCAAAGTGACTTTACATGGCTTAAAAAAATTGACTTACATTGCGTCACGCATGTTACCACAGCGCATTGTGCAAACATAACTCAACCCTCTCGTAAATAAGCACCTTTGTGTATTCAGGTCCCTGGAATTCAATTCTCAGGGCATGTAACTAAAAAAAAAAACTAAAGTGGGACTTCCATTTAGCATGAAGTGTGTTACAGTTTCTCAGTGAAAAGCCAGTTGACTACATTATAATATCAGTGTTACATTGAAATTTTTTTGGGATTGTGCACCAGTAGAATCTAAGACGTAGGCAGTAGCCACTTTTGTATATTGAATTGTGCATGGTATGAATAAATTCCTTTGGGCGTACTGTGGGTTTGACTAAAAGAAGAGGGCCATTTAAGAGTTGGTGGGCAGCTTGCCAGGTCAGCGGATGCCATGGCCGAATGTCACATGATGGAGGACAGGCCATCAACTGCAGCCACCAGGGCTGTAGTTGCCTTGTAGGGGAGCGGAGCGTGCTGGCCGCACGAACGCCTTCACTGTGGTCCTTGTCTTTGCCACAGCCCGACTTCTGATCTGAGCCCCCGGTGCCTATCAGCAGGTTTCCTAATGCCCGGGTGGACTACGGTGCTCTCATGGATGATACCTCCGGCCACCCAGCTACTACTGCTTGGATAGAGAGCTGGTCTTGTGATTTGCCTCTCAGGATGATTCCCAGACATGTACACAGTTGGGGTCTTCTGGTAGGGTGTGGGTAGTGCATTTGGCGCCAAAGTGGGTGGTGGGTCGGTCTGTTTATTATGGGTGTTAGATGTAGCCATCTGGCTGCTCAATGTTTCTGTTGCTGTCTTTCTAAATGTGACTCAGCCTATATTACTAATAGCCATCACATGCAATTTAAAGATAGGCACTCATTGCTTCTTTATCCCACTACTGAACTATCATGCAGTGAGTTAAAGCTGTAACTTGGAACATTCGAGGCCTTAATGACCATCGCAAGGCGTGCCAGGTCTATGCATATTTATAGAGACATTCAATAGATATCTGCTTCTTACAGGAGCTAGCCCTAACTGAGGGACACAAGCGTGACTGCAATCCAGATGGGTTGGAGAACAGCATGTAGCTTATTATTCAAACTATGGCGATCCTCATTACAAAGGGGCTTCCATGGCGCATGCATTGTGTCATATGTGACATACAGAGCAGAGTCGTCTCCTTTTTAGTAACTGCAAGACCACCCAGTCAAACTTCGATTCCGTCTACGGCCCTAACACCGACAGCCCCAGTGATTTGCTGAAATATGGCGGTTGACTGTGACGCTAGGTCCTGGAGCGATTCCATGGGGCAGGGATTTCAATGTTGTTCTTAATCAGGAAATGGACAGATCCAACAACTCTTGACATCCTCATCCTCAAGCAGGGGCACAGCTGCAACTCATCATAAATCACTTTGATCTGACTGACCCCTGTAGATCCCGGCATGCTGACCAAATGGAATGTACCTGCATATCAATGGCACATGCTTCATGATCACGAATAGACTATTGGTTGGCTCCGTGGGATGTATTGACTTGGACAGTCCAGCTCTCCCATTTACCTAGGACACTCTCTGACCATGCTTCTGTTCTACTGTAGCTGTAAATTCCAGACCGCCTCCCTTGTGCGTTCATGTGGAAACCTCCAACTGGAGCAGGGCAAGGGTGTTCCGGGAAGATATCAGGACATCAATACTGGAATATTTTACACATAACGACAATACAAAGATATCACAGTCCTCAATCTGGGAGGCCTTCAAGTCTGTCTTTAGAGAAGAATGCATCACAAAGCAGGAAGGCATGTTCCCCACTCTGCGTAGTGACCTTTCATGGCTAGAGAAATAAATTAGGGAACTTCGGGGCATATTATCAAGGACCGGTGTTAAAATTATCACCGTTTTATCGGCAGGAAACTGCTGCTAAAACGGCGATAATGGGCTTGATAATACGCCCTTGTTAGGGCGTATTATCAAGCCCATTATCGTAGTTTTCTCTGTGCCCTAGATATGCTCCAAGATTTGCAACCTCTTTCCAAACCATTCCTTGCTCAGTGCTTCAGGCGCTTACCACAGTTGTGCTAGAAACTTCTAGATCTAGATTCCTTACCTTTGAATTTCCCAGGCATCAGGCTTGATCCGGAAACTTTTGCTGAGCCATACCCCTTTCGCGCCATGTCGGGTGGCTCCATTTGGCTACGCGTGACGTCGTTGGTGTCGTTAGTGTCAGTTATGATGATGCTGTGGCTTTATAGGTGCCAATTAGGAGCGCGGACATCAGTTTTTTTCTTTCCGCACCAATTAAGCGCCGATCCAGGAAGAGCAACCCCTCTGCTGCTTTTAGATAGGCATTTTCTCGACCTTTGCCACATTCTAGAATTTTTTCCAACTTCATGCGCGAGGGATGTCTTCGAGGAAGACAGGTTTCAAGACGTGCGGGGCCTGTTCCCGCATGATGTCGGTCACCGATCCCCAGTGTGCCTGTCTCTCCAGCGCGACCACGACTCGAAGTCCTGCTCGGACTGCCGGGCCATGGCTCCGAAGACCTTAAGGGAGCAGGCGATGAAGATCCTCGAGGCCCAGCAGTCATTACTGTCCAGCGAGACTCCGTGGAGGTCCTGGTCCCGATCGAAGAAGAGGAGGTCACAGTACCGCTCTCTGAGCCCTAAGTCCTCTTCTTCCTACTCGAGGTCCTCAGGACCCTAGGTGAAGAGGCATAAGAAGAAGTCCAAGCAGACTTCATCTTCGCCTCAACTGACGTCCGTCGTCGAGAGAAGTTAGGAGCACTGACATTCTAGGCATGGAGCCAGAGTCGACTTCGCACCTCCCCCCCTTCCAGGAGCTGGAGCGACTCCTGCTCAAATAAAAGAGTTTTACAAGGCCATGCGCCACATATTGGAGTGGAATGACCCCGCTGGTGAGCCTTTGGAACCCGCAGGGTTGGAAGGGGCACCATCGGATTCAACGCCGGTCGTGCCATCGCAACCTCCCCTGGCATCGGATCCGAAGTTGGTGCTTGCGACGTCACCTGTGCCCATCGGTGGCACTAGCCCCAACCTCATGCCCAATGCCACAGAGCCAGAATGTTGTCGCTCTACGCCGATTCCGACGTCAATGGAACCCAGAGGTTCAACGTTGTCGTCTGAGCACTTTGAAGATGTGATAGGCTCAGGAGAAGACTGAAGGGGTCTGGGGACTCTCTTCAAAACCAGGATGTCACTGAGGAGAATTTAGACTGGTATGGCGAACTTGGGGAGGCCAGTGGGCTGGATACTTCCCCAGATACTGGCATGCTCTCTCCGCCAACAGTGGCTACGGATGAGGGGGCATCCTATGCCATGGTGGTAAAGACGGCAGCGGAGGTCTTTGGACTAGAGCTGCCCTCAGTGCAGGTCAGGATTAATCTCCTGAACGAGGGGCTTCAACCTGGGGCTTCCACTTCCAAACCCCTTTTGCTGTTTAATGAGGCAGTTACGGACGTCCTTCTACGTACATGAGCTAAACCTAGCACAGGGGCTCCTGTGAATAGGAAGATTGCACACCTCTATTGTCAAGCTTCCGGCAACCAATGGTTCCTCAGCCAACACCCCACCCCAGAACGTTTGTTGGTGCAGGACTCTATGTTCCAGGGTGCATTTCCTTCCGCCCCTCCAGATAGGGAGTCCAAGAGGCCGGACTCATTCTGAAAGAAGTTGTTTTCTTCCTCCAGCCTGGTATTGTGGTCAGTGAATACTGCATGCTTATTGGGCATTCCTCCCATTCCCTTTGGGAAACGGGTGCGCAAGTGCTGCCACAAGTCCCGGAGGACTCCAAGGCTGTGCTCTCCCAAGCTGTCAAGGATGGGATAGATGCAGCAAAATTCACCATACAGTGTGCCCTAGATACAACAGATTCGCTGGGAAGACCAATATCAACGACGGCGGCCTTGAGGCGCCACGCCTGGCTTCGAACAACTAGCTTCTCAAGCAATGTCCAAGTCAATCTGATGGGCATGCACTTTGATGGAACCCGTCTTTTTGGGAAAAAGGCAGACTCGGCACTAGTCAGGTTCAAAGACTCTCAAGCTACGGCCAGATCCTTGGGCCTCTCCTCCACCCCACTGTCCAGTCATCCTTTAGCCCCTTTCATGGTAATGGAAGGGGTTTCCAGCCGCGTTAGCCCTATCCCAGCCACCGTCCTGCACAGACTATAATAACCTGGTATTTGTAAAGCACAAACTATTCACCCATAAGGGTCTCAAGTCGCTGGGGGCCGTCGGGGAGATTAAGCAAGCTATTGCCCAGAGTCACAGGGTGCTGGGCAGAGCAGCCACCGGTGCTGGGAATCAAACTGTGAGCCCAATGCCCTGGAGTCCGCCGCCCTGCCGCTGCACCACATCTCTCCCCGGCCTAAGCCGTGCGAGGACATGGACGCGGTGCATTCCGATCCCGGAACAGAGGCCAGAAGTCGTCGACCACACTGCCCCCAGCAGCCGCAGCCTCCTAGCACTCCTAGGCTGATTCTACAGAACCACACTACTCCACTTGGTGGGAGAATTCGTCATTATCTCCCGCACTGGAGAACCATGACATCCAACAAATGGGTCTTGTAGACCATCCAGGAGGGCTATTCTCTACCTTTTCTTTCTTTTCCTCCTCCATATTCTGCCAAATCAGGAACAGCTGAATGAAGATTATTTAAAGTTGCTCGAAGATGAATTTACAGCTCTCTTGGCCAAAGGAGCTATAGAAAGGGTCCCAGTTTCAGAAGTAGGCAGTGGCTGTTATTCCCACTACTTTCCGAATCCGAAGAAGAACAAGGGGCTACGGCCCATTTTGGATCTTCGGACCGCCAATCTCCTCCTCAAGAGTGTTTACCAAGTTGTAGGCGGTGGTTGCAGCTCATCTGCGCAGGTTAGGGGTATCAGTTTTCCCCTACCTCAATGGCTGTTGAAGGCGTCCTTGCCCCAGGCATATTACTACCTTAAGACTATGGCTATCCTGCTGCATTCGCTGAGGTTCTGTATAAACGTGCCGAAGTCACACCTGACTCCTCAATGCTTCCCTTCATCATAGCAGTTCTAGACATGGTGCAGTTTCTAGCCTATTCTCCCAAGCAGTGAGTCCAGGATATTCCAGCTCTGATTCCGATATTTCAGCCTCTATCCAGGATTTCTGTGAAACTGACTCGGGGGCTGTTGGGCATCATGGCCTCCTGCATCCTGTTGGTAAGACACACCAGGCGGCGTATGTGGGCTCTGCAGTGGGACTTGAAGTTCCAATGGGCACAGCATCAGGAAAATCTCACTGAGGTTCTCGGAAGGAACTGCAAAACATCTGCAGTGGTGGTAAACGAACCACGATTGGGTCAACGGCAAACTACTTTCCCTTCTCCTACCAGATGTCACAGTTGTGATAAATGTGTCACTACTGGGATGGGCGACCCCTGGGAGAGGTGGAGATCAGGGGACACTGGTCTCTAGCGGAGTCGAGGCTTCACATTAATTTGTTGGAGCTCAGAGCGATTTGGTTGTCAATGAAAAGCATTTTTTCTCTCTGTCAAGGGGAATTTAGTGCAGGTATTCACTAACAACACCACTGCCATGTGGTACTGCAAAAAACAGGGCGGGATGGGGTCTTGGACATCTCTGGACATGGCTGGAACAGCAGGGCATAACCCTGGTGGTTCAACACCTCGCAGTTTCTCTGAACCCCAGGACAGAAGAACTCATCTGTCGTTGCCTAGTGGATCAAGAATGGCATCTCTTTCAGCAGTGGGGAGAACCTTGGTTAGATTTCTTGACCTCCGAAGAGAATGTGCAGTGTCAGCGGTACTGCACAATGGAGATTCCAAGGCAGCTATCGCTTGGTGGCGCTTTTCCTCGTGAGTGGAGCTTAGGCCTATTGTAAGCCTTTCCACCCATACCACTCTGGCACAGGGTTCTGAAGAAGATCAGGAGCGAACGGGCCTAAGTCATTCTTGTGGCTCCGGACTGGGCAAGGAGAGTCTGGTATCCAGAGCTTCTGAGAATAAGTATTGGTCCTCCGATCAGGCTGCCCCTTCGGAAGGATCGGCTGGGGCAGCAGCAGGGGAGGATTCTCCACCGAACCTGTCGAATCTGCGCCTCCATGCATGGAGATTGAGCGGTGACAGTTGATAACGTTTGACCTTCAAGATGTTATGTTATGTTAACAGGGTATTTGTAGAGCGTGCAGCTGCTCAGAAGAGTGTCCTGGCGCTAATGTGTTCTGCCTTGGCAAAGACACAGTCCCCTGAGGGATTAAGGGCCCATTCCACCAGTGAAAAGGCTGCGACTACTGCCTTGGCTCAGCTTGTCCCAGTCCAAGACATCTGTCAGGCAGCAACGTGGGCATCTTTGCACACATTTTCAAAACATTACTGCCTGGATGGTAAGGTGCGCAGGGACGGACATTTTGCCCATTCGGTCCTGCAAGACGTTTTAGTATAGGATGTGAGTCCACAACCAACCGCCAGGATGGTATGGCTTGGGTATCTGATTCAAAGGCAAGTAATCTGCAGCTAGAAGTCTCTATCAGTTGAACAAGTTACTTACTTTTGGTAACACATTATCTGGCAGAGACACAATCTAGCAGCAGATTCCTTACAGCCCCACCCATGCCTCCCCACTTTTCAGACTAATATTGTAGGGCTAGGGTTACTCCCATTTTCAGGGCCCTAGTTTTGCAGACTACTATGTCAATTACTTCGTGGCTCTGCACTTCTGGAATGGAAAAAACAAGAAGTACTGACGTCCGAGTGCCTGGGTGGTGCCTTTTTAGGCACTGCACCAGCATAACCTACGCTAACGACGCCAACAACTTCATGCGGAGTTGAATGGAGCCACCATTGTCGTGCGCAAGGGGTATTGCTCAGCAAAGGTTTCCAGATCCAGCCTTACGCCTGGGGAATTCAAAGGTAAGGAATCCGCAGCTAGAGAGAGTCTCTACCAGATAATACATTGCCGAAGGTAAGCAACTAGTTTGTTTAGTAGTGCCTGGTCTCTTTATCACATTGGAGTCTTTAAGAACGGCGGACACAAAAGTTTCCAGGTCAAAGATTTTCTTCAAAAGTATTCAAAGTACAAAAGAACAAATTGCAGTTAGTCAAATAGTAATTCAGCCAATGTGCTAAGCCCAAAATACAGAGAATCATGAACTTAGGAGAGCTCAGAGACAAAACTCACAAGAGATTCGCATTCTAAGAATGGGGGAAAGGACTCCTCCCAACATCGTAAAGTTGTACACTTTCATAGGATTGTAAACTAAAGGTTCATGCATTCACTATATTAGTACATGGTTTTCAAGCTCATAACCAATAAGAAACATGCAAACAGAAACATTCGCAACAGGATACAGTAGAAGATTTTCTCACTATTATACTACATGGGATTTTGTGCTCACTTGGGGCCACAGCTCTCACATCGTATGTTATTCAATCTGGGACAGCTAATCTCAGCCATGAGAAAAATACATTTCCCTTGGAACATTCAGTAAATTCTCTGTCTTGCTCCATGGAGCCTAGAAATTATTTTATTCTAGTTGAAAATTAAACAGAGTTAATCACGTGGTTTAGTAAGACGTCATGTAAAGATGGATGACAGGGGCCGCGTAAGCCTGGTTCACTATTTCTTCGTTAAGTCATAAAAGTTTCTCTGCATCTTCTCTGGTTTAATCTCTGCTCTCTTTTTCTTCTGCTTGTTGCTGACACCTTCTTTATTCCGTAATTCATTCCTCTTCTTCATGAGATTTTCCCCGATCATTTTAGGAAAAGAGGCACACGTGCTGCACCGATTAGAATGACCAACAGAGGGGTCAAAAGCAATTATAGTATTCTTCCACCTACGCTTTTTATTCATATGTCCTGCTTGGCAAATCCCTCCCCATTGACCTAAATGCAGACTTTGTATCTTCCCAGCGACCTGTTTCTTCTAATTCAGTAAATGCTTGCATGATGTTGCTGATATTGGCAATATAACTGTTAATTTGGTTATCTACTTTGGAATGTAAGCACAGCCACAGCATTATCTAGTGCGTATTACTTTGCAGACTCCATCTTCCTTTGAGAGAAGCATATCTAAAGCACAAGCAGCTCCTTGTTAATAACTGTTGGTGCACCTGATGTATTCGTGTCTAATCTATTTATCAATGTTGATAGTTTCCTAACTTTTATATCATGTTGTGCCGCTCCCACTGAAGGAATGATGGCACAGAAAATAACCTTAGGTTCTGCACAAAGTACTGTTTACTTCATCGCAGGTATAGGTCGATCTTTCCATCTACATTATTAGTGTGATATATTTTCAGGCAAATTAAAGCCGCATAAAAACTACCCAATTGTGCGGCAACTGAACGTAAGATGATTTATCACACACATAATATATGCCTTTTTTTATTTTTATTCTTTATTGTTCAGTTCATTGCAGGTAGTATTTACAAATCAATAGTTAATCACTGACGCAGACATAGTTTACACAAAAAAACAACAACATATATAGGAGATTGTTACTATTCACTGGTGATAGCTCCATATGTTGTAACATACCCCCCCAAATTTGAGCCCCCAACTTTTTTTTCTTCATCGATTTAATACTGTACAACTGATATTCCAAATTAAATATATTATAGAACTTTGCGCACCACATTTCAAACGATGGTGCTTCAGGGTGGAGCCACATAGAAGCAACACAAAGTCGAGCAACTGCGGCAGCCATAAACATAAGATAGCTAAATGGATAACATACCTGAGCAGGCTGAATACCTGAATTACCTCCCTAGAGATATACACATTGATCCCTGTAATCTGAGTCAAAAACTGCGATATATCCTCTCGAAACTGATTTAACCCTGTACAATAAAAAAAAATATGTACAATATCAGCGTTCTCCATTTGACATCTATAAAATTTCCCATCATGGGGTCCCCCGCCCACTTTTTCATTTTGACAGGAGTATAATATAAGTTAAACAAAGTTTTGTAATGCTGGGTTCGCAAATTAGATGTCAACATAACTTTGGCTGCCATATCAATAGATTGTTGAACATAAGTACCTGTAGTCCCAAATCTTTCCCTCCACTTCACATCATGTCTCTCTATATCATCGCTTAAAGTCTCTATCAATATACCACACAATATCCCGATCTTAGCTCTTTTTTTCACTGCCTCTATTAGGGCATTGGGTGTTATTGCTAGATATCTGCAATGTTTGACTAAGTAGTCGCGAATTTGTAGGAATTTAAAGAAGTCCTGTTTGGGCAAGTTATACTGTTCAACTAATTTTGTAAAAGTAGACATTGTCCCACCATTATAGATATCTCCCAAATCCCCTTATCTCGCCACGCATTCCTCTTTGCATCCCAAAATATAGCGGGAAATAATTCTATAGAGTTCAATGGTGTATAGTGATTTATACGTCCAATTGATACCAATTTACATATTGTTTTCCAAGCTTTATATGCAGCAATAAAGATTTTAAAACGCGTCCTCTTAAAATAGCTAGGTTAAAAAAACTTAAATAAGGCCTCGCTGGCCTGAGTCCCCATCAACATTTGGTATATATTGGGCGTTTCTGCATGTTGTACTTCCACTCCGGTCACAAGGTACTGCATGTTTTGCATGAGGCACATTAAATAATAAAATGTAAAGTTCGGTACAGCCCATTCTCCTCGCTCTAATGGTAACATCATATACTTTGAAGCCCGACGAGGCCTTTTTGGACCCCAAATAAACCTATCAGCAAGGGATTGCAACTGTGACAATTGAAAGCGTGTTAACTCGAGTGGAACAGTCCTAAAGTAATACATTGCCATAGGAAGTACACACATTTTAAGTACATTAAGCCTCTCTACCATTGACAAATGTAGGCACTCAAACCGTTCCAATAGTCGCCGTGCCGAAGATACTATATCTGCCCAATTTACTTCCACCACCTCTTGAAGTGACATCCTAATTTTTATGCCCAAATACCTAGCTTCTTGCGTGATGCGTACTTCTCCAGGACACAGTCCTTCAGTGCAAACAATCTGGGTTCTAGATACATTCAATTTATACCCAGCAACTTCCCATATCTCTGAGTCAGATTCTAAATCTCTCTTATCGCTTGCTCTGGGTCAGATGTCGTTACCGCTATATCGTCAGCATAAGCAAGAACACATACTGATGCTGCCCAAATATCATTGACTGTATTCCATTAGTTATTTCCAGTAATAATAGCAGCGGGTTAATATAAATAGCGAAAAGGAGGGGAGAGCACGGACACCACTGCCTTGTTCCCCTGGTAATATATACAAAGGATGACTCTCTGCCCATGGTGCATATTTAAGCCCGTGGTCTAATATATGCCTCCGGTGCTAACCTCGAGTTCGGCGAATACTCTACCCTTTGCTAACTACCTATGATCACCTTACTCCAACCTACATCTTCGACAGTCTCATTCCCTTCTTGCCTTCGCACTATGCCAGGTCTAAACTCAGCTTCAGATGTAGATTTTGTCCTTCTCTTCCCTTATTTCTGGTTTAACTTTATTACTCAACTTTTCTTCCTCCTCTCTAATACTTTTAATAAGCTCATCTGCATAGATTTTTTTTTTAATAAGATTGCATTTCAGTTCACGATGATCAGCGTTAGTGAGGTTTGCCTTCATGGGCGGATGAAAATTCCTTAAGATACTTACATCTGTCCAGTAGCTTCTAAGCTTTCAAAAATTGATAAGCATGTTAGTTGCCCATTTATTCAGATTCAACTTATCAGAAACAGGTACATTCTCTAGGGGACACGCACAATCTGACTGAAACAGTTTAACGGAACATTGATGATAAAATAGATTTAGAACCATGCTAAAGGAAATGCCATACAAAAGGGGAAGATGAAAATAGGAAGACCCTTTTGTGGCTGAAGCTGGAAGATAAGAACAAACAAAACAGGTCTCGACTTTTCATACTCAGCAGGCTTTTGAAAATAGACGCTATAATCATGAACACTCCCAGACTGGGGAACATGAGAAATTCTACCAACATGAGTAACTTTGTTATCAAATATTGTTCTATTTGCATTAATCAGGTTTTATCAAGCATTTCCCTCCATGAAACAGAAATCTAACATCAACCTAACTACGGAAACGGCTATGGCAACAAGCAGAACTACTAGGACAATTTTGCAGTGAAATAAAGTAACCAGGCTCAGGATGAGTTGAATCCAGGTATAATTAGGATACTGTGAAACACGACACCTCAGCCACAACACTTGCCTCTACTCCAACCATACACTCCAACCACTCACTTTTGAATCATAACCTCCAGCTCCTTTGAAATCGGAGACCAGGTTCCATGTGGCTTATGATGCATAGTTCCAATATCAGCAGGTACCACCAATCAGAATCCACACAGAGGCAATAGGTTACTGGTAACTCAATTTGTTCCAATAATGAGAAGATACTAAATGCAGCTATTAAGCTCCATGTTCACCATGTGTCAGGTCAATGGAAAGTATCTTGTGGTACTTGCAATTTGTTAGTCCTCTGTTTCTACATTATTGTCTCTAGCCTATCACAAAATCTAGAATGGCAATCAGCTGCTTCAAATGGATGCCTAAGGGCCCTAAGGTCCTCTGAACGGCGCCCTACACTTTCTAATTTTTTCCTTGTCTTTTATCAGAATGTCTGATGGAATTTTAATACGTCCTTTGACCTGTTACTTAAATCCTGGAGGTTTGTCGTGTCAGTAAAGCATTCATCCGATTTATTATCATTCTTCACAAAGTAAGTCCAATCCGGCCATATGCATTTTCGGTTTAATTTCCTCTCCCACTTTGGTCTTGCCATGGTGGATGGGGTCCCTGGGGCAATATCGGCCCAGGTAGGGCGGCTGCACAGGCCCACCTACCCATTTTCTTTCTTTTTTTAAAGTATAAGGCCTGGCCCTGGGGGATGGTGTCCCCGGGCCGAAATTGGCCTCAGGAGGGGGCCACGCAGCCCGACCTTCATTAAAAAATAACAAATGCCATGCCCCAGTGGATGGGATCCCCTCCCATTTTCTTACAATTAAAAAAAAAAATGGGTCAGGCCCAGGGGATGGGGTTCCCGGGGCACTAAAGGGTAATGGGAAGGGGGCCACACTGCCCCCTTCCTAAAATAAAAAAAACTGAAGCCAGCAACTCGCGTCCACCTCTTAGCAATCCCACTGTGTGGTGCTTAGTGGAGGTAACAGGTAGGCTAGTTGTCCCCTAAGACCCCTCAGCAATGTAAGGGGACTTCATCCCCCAACCAAGAGTTCGAGGGGCATTTGCAGAGTGGTGGAGAAATGGTGTGTGGCCTGCTATCAGAACTCAGCAATCCTGCTGTGTGGGACTTACTGAAGGTAATACGAGGGGTAGTTGGCCCACAAGGACGTCCTTGAGGCTAACTACCCCTGTTGTTGCCTCCAGTAAGTCCCACGCAGTGGGATTGCTAAGAGGTCTTTAGAGGCCTCCCCCCTTCCTCCACCACTACTGGTTGGGGAATCAAGTCCACTTTACTCCTGAGGGCCAAAGAGCCAAGAAGCCCTCCTGGTACCTCCTGTAAGTCCTACGCTGTGGAATTCTTGAGAGCTGGTTGGAGGCCCATCCCCCTTTCTCCACCGCTCTGCAAACATGACTGCTAGTTAAAAAGCCTTAGAAATTCACACAAAAAAAACAAAGGTTACAGGGAAGTTATAGGATAAGAGTTAGCATTTAAAAAAAACTTCTAAATTCATTGAAAAAAACAACGATTAGAAGGAAGTTATAGTTAGCAAATAAAACGTAAAAAACCTTATCAATTCCCTAAAAAACAAAGGTTACAGGGACTTTATAGTTAGAGTCAGATTTTACCAGAGAAATGTAGTTGTTATATTTAGCTGAGTTAACTATAACATGCGCCCCTGCAATACACTACTTATGACCTAACATATTAAATCACTTTTGACATGGTCAGTGACATCTCAAATGACATCACTGAGTACATCATCCACAGCATATCTGATGCACCCACTCACACCCCTATAGAATATTTTATACACCCACTGCCACTCCCACCCAGCTATTCACAAACCCATTCACAGAACGATTCCAGTACTTACACACTCACTCACTGCTTCATTGATCTACACACACATCCACTCGCTCACCCATACTGCCACTCATGGACCCACTCGCTCACTAATACAGTCATTGACATATCCACTCATACAGCCATACAGGCGTTCACACACTGAGTGAGTCACCCATAGAACTACTCACACACCTTGACACTCACCAATATAGTAAATCACAAAGCCACTTACTCACCAAAACAGTTACACACCCACCCACTTACTTACTCATACAAATAGTAACACACACTCAGTTATACAGTCACTGACAGAAGCAGGCACTCATTCATGTAGCTATTCTCACATTCACTCACTCATGCATTCAGTTTCTCATATACCCTGTCAGTCATGCATACTGCCTTTCACATACTCAGTTACTCACCCATACTGACACATGCACTCAATAACCGACACAGCCATCCAGACACTCACCCATACAACTTCTCACACATGCAACAGTACCCCATACAACCACTGACTCACCCACTCACTCATCCATACAGCTGGTCATACACCTCGTCACCCACAAACAGACACCCAGACTACCATAGATGTAGTCAGACAACCAATCAATCAGCCATATAGTCATTCACATACCCACTAACACACTCATGCACCGACTTAGACATCAACTGACAGACAGATACACATATTCACACAACCAGTCACTCACCAATACATTCACTGAGACACCTAATCAGTAAGTATCACTCACTTATACTGTCAGTCATGCACCCACTGAGTCATCCATACAGTCACTCATACACCCACTGATTCACCAATACACCTTGGAATATATATTTAACACTCATAAACTTTTTAAAAACACTCAGTCACTGGATGATGTCATGACATCAGTGATGTCATTTCAGATGTCATGAGTGATGTCACTGACCATGTCATGAGTTATATAATATGTGAGGTCATAAGCCGTGCATTGCAGGGGCACCAGCTATAGTTAACTCGGCTAACTATAACAACTGAATTTCTCTGGTTTTTGTTAGAAATGGCAGCAAAAGTTTCAAAGGTTCCAATTCAGGCGGGCTGCCACCGGCGGCAGCTCTCTCCTAGCTGCAGCGGCCCACACAGATTCAGCGAAAGTTTCAAAGGTTCAGTCTGCAGTCCTCACAGTAGAACTAGAGGCTCCGGATTACTCGACGGAGGCCTCACCTGCAAGCAGAATTCCTCGCACAGGAATTCCGACGGCTGACGGGTAAAGCCTAATGTCCTTGAAACTTCTGCAGGAGGTGCTCTCGATTCAGGCCCTCAGGTGGTTTCTTCGGCAAGCTTGGTGAAAGTTTCGAAGTCCTTTCCTCTGTTCACTCGGACAGAGTTTCGTCTTGAAATCCAGAAGGAACACACTTGGACAAAATTCCAACGCAGCGTTTTGTGCCTAAAAAGTCTTTGTTCTCTAAAGCCACAAATCACTCGGGCCAGTCAGAACCAGTTCGGTGGGGTCGGGGAGCACTTGGTTACGAGGCGACATCCTGCCCTTTCAGAATGAGGGGGTCTGCTATCTGACACCCAGTGGGAGGTGGAGCCATCATTTACCTTGCCAGGCACAGCCCTGCGCGGATCAAAGAGTCACCCCTCCCCATGCCCTGAATACCGATCTCTCGCTCCAGCCAGGTCTGACTCAGCTGGCCCTGCTGCTCCAAAACCATTACACATACTCGCCAAGCCTACAGTAGCACTTAGGCAAGAAACTACTGCATTTTCAGAAGAGACATTTCCAAACATGGGATATATAAACTGTCCTTACTTAAAGGTGTCTCTCAATGTCCTGAACAGAAACATATAAAACTCAAAGTTCCTATCAGGTTCCTGAGGTTAGATAGGATGATAGAAGGTAATCCTCCACCAGCCCATTAGAACGGATCGTTTCACAGTAGTGACAGTGAAAGGGAGGGTAACTGACTATTAGAACATGCTACACAGATCTAGGCATTATGGTTATCCTAATTCATATAGTCATCTTGACCCATGCCCGGCCAAACATTTGGGGAAAGTGGCGCCTGCCCTAAATGCCTTGTTAAACCCTCTGTTGAACTCTTCTTTGTCTACAGGTGTGGTGCCACAGGCATGGAAGCGCGCCATGATTCTACCACTGCTCAAGAAACCTACCTTGGACCCCCTTATCCATGCCAACTACAGGCCAATCTCCCTTCTCCCTGCTCTGGCGAAAGTGACCGAGAGATACGTGCACAGGACAATTTCCAGTTTCATCGAAGGAAACGACCTGTTGCACGTTTCGCAATCTGGGCTCCGTGCTAATTTTAGCACGGAGACGGCTTTACTCGAGGTCACTGATGCCATCAGGGAAGTGCTCGATTCTGGGGGAAAGGCCATGCTAGTTATGCTAGATTTGTCGGCGGCATTCGACACCGTTCCTCACGATGGCCTCCTTGTAAGACTCTGGGAATGTGGCCTTCGTGGAACGGTGTGGAACTGGTTCAAATCTTTTCTGGCCGACCGCCGGCAAACGATCTGGGCGCCCCCTTTTTCCGCTGACATGGCTCCGCTAGAGGTGGGAGTCCCTCAGGGCTCCATTCTTAGCCCCATGCTTTTTAACATCTTTATGGCCCCTCTGGCGGCAGTCGTGGAGTCGTTCGGCGCCCAGATCATATCATACGCCGACGACACCCAGCTCCTATTCACATGTGATAGGGGCGGGTCGTTTAATGGCATACAGATTAGGGGATGTCTTGGTGCGGTCTTTGAGTGGTTTAGGTGTCATGGCTTTAAATGCAACTCAGACAAGTCGGAGCTGCTCTTTTTTGGCTGCGCTCCCGAACCTAATTGGAAATCTTGGTGGCCACAAGACATGTTTCCTCCTGACAATGTGTCTTTCAAGGCCAAAAACTTGGGAGTGATAGTGGACAGTGAACTGTCCTTTGGGCCTCACATCTCGTGTCTTTCAGGAAAATGCTTCGGCATTTTGCGGATGCTGAGGAAATTTCTTCCTTTAGTATCATTCGATCATAGGAAAATAATTGTCCAGGCCCTGATTGGTTCTCGACTGGACTACACAAACGTACTCTTTTTGGGTCTACCGAAATATCTCTTGACCCGTTTGCAAGTAGTTCAGAACTCGGCAGCCCGAGCCATCTATGGACTCCCGAGAAGAGCAGGTGCCACTGTTCTACTGACCACCTTACACTGGCTACCTATCCCAAAGAGAATTCTTTTCAAAAGCCTGACTATGGCCTTTAAAGCTCTACACGGCACAGGCCCTAAGTACATTGGAAAACGTCTCTCCCGGTATCTACCGAGCAGGACCCTGAGGTCATCCTGCCTATCCTTGATGACAGTTCCTGCAATTAGGCGTGCAAGAATGGGAGGTCGGTCGTTTCGCTATCTAGCACCAAAGGCCTGGAACGATCTACCATTATCCCTGAGACAGGCTCCCAGTCTTCTTGCTTTCAGGAAAGATCTGAAAACATGGCTCTATACTAAATAGATCTCTTTTTTTCTTTCTGTTTGCCTTCTGCTGTTGTGTGGTTGTTTTTATTTGCTGATATTCTTCGCCAAAGCGCCGGGATGCTCCATGGAGTAGCCGTGCGCTATAGAAGAAATAAATTAACATAACATCTTTACACAGGGAGCATTCGTGCTGTGGCACTGATTAGAAGTTGGACGGCGCCCAGAGCATCTAAATCCAGTCAACATAACAGAGAGGAAGAGAAAAGAGGAAGCGGGACCCATGCCAATGATGCCAGGTCTAACAGTTTTGTATGAGCAAAATCTGACCCTAACTAAAACGATCCTTTAACCTTTGTTTTTTTTAGTGAACATAAATATAATCAAGTGGGCCATGTACACAACAGGTTTGCGAGAGTCGCCTATTTCATACTTCATTGACTGCAGTGGTGTCCCCGGTAGAAGTCTATTTTTCCTGGGCCTCATGCTCTTGGGGCTTGGTGAACAGTTAGTGGGTCCATGTTTGCCATGTAGAGGGTGTTGTATGGTTATAAAAGAGGAATGTGACTGCCAGTGTAGCAGTAGTAACGCGGAGGTGTAGTTGCTTACTCTTGTGCAGTTTAATAGTGGGACGATCTTTACCAGCCATTCTTCAACAAGTTAGCCTGGCAACCCTAATGTGACGTTGTGCTTTGAAGTTTAATAGTCCTATTGAAAGAATGAAAATCTGGTAATTTATTGGGTGTTTTAATCAGAAATTGAGGCACTGTTTCACATCAAAACAAGTCCAAGGTGGGACTAGTGAATACTGGCGTCCTAGTAGAGGAGAGGTCTGGCATTTTGATAAAGTACTAGTTAAGTGGTTATGGATATAAGCCCTAGCAATGCAAGTATATGCAATTAGGAAGTGTATATTTACCTCTCATTTCAGCCTAAATGTGCTAATACCGCTGTAGCAAGGGGACTGCACCTTTTGGGGCAGAACCCATTGGACATGCTCTATGCTCTTTTACCCCGCAAGGTTTTTTTAGCCCTACTGGTTTTTTGCTGTTTTATATAGAGCAAACTCCACCCAAAGATATCAGTGCGCTTTACATGAGCACCAGTTGCATTATAGATGGACACCTTCAGCTTTTTTTCTTTTTTTGGCACAGGGAGAGTAAGGGACTTTCTCAGAATCACAGGATGTTTGAGCCTCCCACCAGACTCGAACATGGTCACCCAGCTTCAAAGTCAGCAGCTCTAGTCGTTAAGCTACAGCCTCTTATACTAAATGTCATGTGCAGCTGTAATGCAGCCTTACCAGACAGTAAGGCATATTGCTTTCAGGCCAGCATGTTTACTACTCCTCTGAAGGCTCGCACTGATTTCAAACATATGCCGAGTGAAAGTAACTGAATATAGGGTGGGAAACAACTCTTCAAAAAATGTTCCTTGTAACCCATAGTTTTCTAGTGTTGGTATCTTTCTTAGATTCAGCTGCTTAACAGTCTGGCGATGGAGAATATATTAAGCATTTTTTAAAGGGCAAATGCTGGCAAATTAGTGGTTTAATGATGTTATTAATGAGCTGTGCTATATAAGAATCCCAAGAGAGTAGCTGGTAACGGCACATAGACTAATTCATCCTCAGGCAGTTGGGTGTGGGTGAAATGTTCTCTTTACGCTGACAAATAAAGCCCAAGGCAAATGTCTGTAGGGGGTAGAGTAGTGTATTTCATATTGGCACACACCTTACCATGGATAGAAGGGTGCTGCTGGACATACATTGTGAACCCCAAAGGAGTATTGCGCCTCTACTGCACATGGACACCTGAATCCCCAGCGGATTGGACGAACCCCCACTTATGTTCCCAGGGAAAGCCTATACAAATACCAACTATCTAGTTTTGCATTATGTAACGAAGTGTGTTTCATGTGAGAGTGTTTTATTTGTAGTCGTTTCTTGTAGGTGGTTCCGATACTGGTTGAGGAGGCAGTGCCGCCTAGTGTGACTCAGAATTTTACAATTCTTTTATGGGCTGTAGTCTTGAGGTTCCGACTTATTTTATCTTTTTGGTTATCTTTTATAATTTTTTTTTACTTTTTGTTTTACCAAGTTTTACCTTTAATTGACTTCCTTAGTCACACCGTTGTGAGTGCGTTTGATAAAGAATACGGGGCAGATTTACAAGCCCCTTGCACCTCTTTTACGCCACTGTTGTGTCACTTTTGTGACACAGCGGCGGCGTAAATCCAGCGCCATGGTGCGGGGTACTTACAACCTGATGCATCTGGGAGATGCGTCACTTTGTAAAGCCCTGCGCCACAAAAAGGCGTTCCTGTGCAGGCGGGGGAGGGTGGCGTTCAGGTGCAGGAACGGCCCCTAAAAGTGGCTGAGTGAAATCTACAGGATTCCACTCAGTCACTTTTAGGGCCATGCTGTGTCAAAACCCTGCACCTGCTTGAAGCAGGCGTAAGGATTGACGCAGCATGTTAGAGATAGGGCACCCCCGAGCCTTGCTGGAGCTGCGTCGCGCTTGCGACGCAACTCCAGCAATGCGCCGCATTTCCGCCGGGGATGCATCACGCATCTGACCACGGTGCGCCGCATACTAAATGCGGCGCATCAGTGGTGGCACACGGGTGGGCAGATGCGTCGCCACTCTTCTGGCACATCTCTGCTGATTAGTAGAGATGCGCCAGAAGTCGTAAATCTGCCCCTGAATGTCTAAAGACGTCTTTACATTTTAAACCGGTCTTAAGTGTCATAGGTATTTTGACTTGGCGCATGTGTGCCTAGAGGTGAAAAAGCTCAGTGGGTTTGGTATCCGCTTTAAAGATCCATGGAACCGGATGAACAGTTTTAATTCCAGCAGGGTTGGCTGAGCCTTTCTGGCTTCAGTGTAAGGGAAAATAAAAACAACTGAGATAGGTATACAGGGTGTTGCAGTGGTAAGAGGTGCTTCCCTTTGTGGTGTACGCTATATACTTGGGGGAGACTTTCAAACCTTTTGCACTGGTTTAGTGTGCTGCTAACCAGCGCAAGTTCTTTTTGTGCTATTTTCTTTCTTGTTTTGCGCTGGAAAGCACCCTCTAAGTAGCGCAAACTGCTTTGCGTTACTTTGCGCCGAGGGGGCGTTTCGTGGGTGGTACATGGGCGATCCCATGTAACCACCCATGCCTTTTGACGCAAAACCATATTTACAAAGATTTGTAAACATGGTTTTGCGCCAAAAGTTAACGCCCCTTCAAAGGAGGCGCTAACAGGAGAATGCTTTCATTTCTCTGTGCTTTTCCAACTTTGCATGCGTGCTGCACTGAGCAGCACGTATGCAAAGTGGGAAAAGCTTTGCAGCTTGCCCAGAATAGTATTTTGTACAGGAAGGGTGTGTGCATGGCACATGGCAGCTGAAATCAGCACCAACGCAAGGAAAATGGGAGGAGAGAGCCATAAGATATGGCGCTCTCCGGCTCCCTCCCTGTCACGCACCACGGCACAGCCTCGCGGGTGTCTGCGCTGCGTTGCGTGACTTTTTGAAAAATCTCCCCCATGGTCTATTGTCACTTAAAACGAAAAATGTGTGTCGTATATCATAACACAACGTATATGCTGATGTCATTCTGGGTCCATGCTTGCCAAAACCACCATGAAAGCAGGACTGGTGTTGCTGTTCACAGATATGGAAAGGGGGGTTTGTTACGCTGTACACAGTATTAAGTCTTCCACTGCAATCATGTTTTCGGGGCCACATGTGGGCTGTAATGTCTAGTCCTAGGTAGAGTGTTGGAGGAAGCTCTGTCAGCCGCGTCTAGACTATTGTGTCCTGCCTCAGGTGAACATCTGGAATGCAGTGCCTGGTTAGGCGGTGCATATGGACAGTGTTCTGCCTTTTTGGGAGCAGTGTCGTTTTCTAGGTCCGCGCCTTTAGTATTGCAGCCAGCTGTGGAGGCCACCTAAAGTATTCGACCCAGTTATGATGTGCACTTCTGTAGTTGTATCCACTCCCAAGGTGCACATCGAATTGTGGTGTGTCCTGACCCAAAGTGCATATCTGAAGAGTTGTGCCCAGTCTTAAGATGCACATCTTAAGTGTTGTGTCCAGTTCGAATACACTGTGGCGTTAGATCCATTTGTCCTGGAGACAGCCTACTACAGATACCAAAATACAGAGTATAAACTGGGCAAGCTGTCCAGCGATGAACTGACATGAATATGATGCCAACAGATGCAAACAAGAAGTAGTATACATTAAAGCCAGGTAGCCTGGGAGTTAGACCAAAGGAAAAATACACACACCACTTGCTCAATACAATGAAGCGACCAACCTCCCTTTGCTGCAGGTAGTGAAACCCGTCTTTTGTTCAAGCAAGACCTAAAGAAGGCAAGAATAACTTTCTCCATCCCAGTTCACTGTAGGCCTTGAGCTCTCTTACTTCAACAAAGGCTTGAGCAGACATGAAAAACACTTTTGTATATAGGTCACTGCATAAATTCTTATCATAACTATTCATGTATGATCGCTTTACTATTGCATTATTCAAATTTCTTTTTATAAAACCAAATACATTAAAGTACAGCAACCCTAAAAAGTCAGATTTTTTTATGTACAATTTATTTATTTATATTACTTTCATTATACATAGTTCAAAAGCTTTATTCGATTTGTAAAACAAACCATACAAGCGGAACACACATAAATGACATATGAACTAACACAACAAAGTAACAAAAAAAGCATCAAAAACACGAGGGTTAAAAAGTGATCAGAAGGAAGTCATGGCATATGTAATGGGATGGGAATTCCTAAAAAGCATGGTTAGACCAATATGGGGAATCAGCAGTACAAAGACATAGGTTAAAAGGGGCTTTCATTATACATATATGCCTTCCATGTACTTACATATCATTCTATTTGTTACTTCACTCCTATTTCAGCACATCCAGTGCACTACCCTATATCTCACCCTATACCCCTCTCAATATATCCTCTACCTCCAATAATTTGACTCATCCCAAACCTCATTCGACTATCTCGAATGCACTACCCTATTTCTCACCCTATACCTCTCTCAATATATACTCTACTCCAACTCATCCAAAATCCTATTCTACTACCATGAGCCTCAAAATCAAAATTTTCCCTCCTTTGCTGCTCCATGCATCATCTCAAACCTTTTTTACTATTCAGATCTCCCAAACAAGCCTTTCTAAACCCTTCCATCATGCATCCCTCTTAGACTCATCCGATACCTCATCTTTCTCTCTAACCCACTTCTAGAGACTTTTACCCCCGCTATCTCTCCGTTACTCAGCCCAAACCTCCTCCTATTGCTATGATCTCCAAATACTTTCTAGGTCCTTCCCTCTTTGATCCTTCCACTACCATGGTAGCCGGTGTTTCCACCGTGCTATACTCACTCAGCGCTACTCCCACCAGACAGTCCATCAGATTCTGGCGAACTATAGTGACTTCTGCCGTGCTGTCCAGCATTGTCAATGCCCACTTCCCAATCAGAAGTAGAGTACTCATAATACAAGACATGCCTGATTTTTAGTCTGGCTTCCTTTTTGGTTTTGAACTGAGGTTTATTTTTGTCGTCAGAGGAGCGTTGTGAGTCCTTCCTTTGATTCACATGCTCCTCTGATCTCCCCTCTGACCGCCCTCCTCTCTCTGACTGTCCTTCGGAAGTATCCTGTAAGGAAAGATAGGAACATTTATCAGTAGCGTGATGCCTATCAGGCGGTTTAACATTATTGTTTTTCTGTAGATTCCTGTACAGGAGACCCACCCTGTGATTTTGTACTTTCTTTGTTTGTTTGTCCCACTTCTTCTTTTTGAAGAATCGATGCCTGCTTAGAGTTATCCATTTTAGAATTACTCTTCACCTGTGGTTTTCCTGGTCTGGCTCCCAAAATATCTTTTCCTAGTGAAGCATAGGTTTCTTCGGTAATTTTAGCCAATTTGCGCTCCTGCTGGGCCGGAGTCAAATTTCTTAGGGGGTCATTATGATGACGGGCGGGGGGAACGGGACCGCCCGCCATAAGGGTGGGGGTCCCGTGGGGGGAATTAGGATGTGCCCGCCACAGTGGCGGGCACATCCTGTAGTTTTAGCATTGTGGCGGGCGGTGCACTCTGCACCGCCCGCCACAATGCTAAAAATGCTTTTTTGCATTTGCATCTGCAAAGCGGCAGGCACCGCACGGTGCCGGCCGCTTTGCATATGCAAATGTGGGGGGGTACCATAGGCCCCCTGACAGTGGTGTCAACCTGGGGGCCCTGCAGGGGGCCCCCGCAGCAATCCCCGCCTGCCTTTCCGTGGCGGCATTGCCGGCGCGGAAAGGCCTCTACTCTGTGCCATTGTAATATGGCTGGCGGTGTCCATTGGACACCGCCACCATATTAATCCATTACCGCCGCGGTTGCCTTGCGACCGCGGCGGTAAAGCGGCGGACGGTCTTTCCGTCCGCCGCTGTGCCCTCCGCCATCCTAATCTGGCGGAGGGGAAAACGAGAGTGCTTGCCGGGCGGATTGCCTCCGCCAGGGTGGCGGTGGCCACCGCCACCCTGGCGGAGGCAATCCGCCCGACATACTAATGGACCCCTTAATGTTGAGTAGCATTAAAGGGGATGTGTATAGCTGATGCCGCTGCTTCCCCTTTAATGCTACTAAATATTATGGCAGATACTGCGGAAAAGTTGCCCATCAGTTTCATCCCTAAGTCCAGGGCAGGTGCTGCCCTGTGCTCATGCTGCACTTGTTTCAGAACTTCAGGTAAAACTGCCAGCATTGGGATACCATGTGTTCTGTTATATACTGCAGCAAAGACTGTACCGCAAGTGGCACAATATTCTACCGGAGGAGCCAATCCCATTGGCAAGCACATTGCTAGTATTCTGTGTTTCTCCTGTGGGCCCATATCAGGGAACACTGCTTCAAGCTAGTTACATTTTTGCGCAATCCAAAATGGAAATTCTTCTCTTTTGGTGGCGATTTTACCCATAACATAATTCAAAGTTTGTGGGCTAATGCCCGGTGTAGCTAATTGGGAGCTACGGCTTGAACTGTCAAGCAAGGAGCAAGTGTTAGTGTTTTCATCACAAATTGTGTAGCACTTCTGTATATTGTTACTAAATTATTGTATAATCCTTTTACCTGACGGACCTGTGGCCAGACGATCAATATTTGGTTATGGTGTTTAACCGGCTAGGACTAGCGATGTCACCCCCTCATTGCTGAGTGGGCAAGTTTTATGTTTTGTATACTGTATACTGAACATGACACCTGTTTCTTCAGGAACTGTGGTGACAAGACTTCAAACTTTTTGCTCAGTCACTCGTGCTCTCTTTCACTCACAGAAATAAACAAAGAATTCACATAGGGGCATTTTCAATATTTTATTGAACCATAGTGATTCTTGCATAAAGAAAATGCACTGCGATGATTAATAGACTGAAGCAGACATTAAGTTGTACTAAATGTGAGAACAGTAAACAAGATGAATAGTTCTACCATTTTTTAAGCACACCTTATATATGCATACATATACAATGGTATAGCTATATAGCGTACTCCTACTACGAGAAACCCTAACCTGCATGTCTAGTATGCAGAAACCTCTTTCTGAATGATCCAACCCCATTTGCTGGTGGGTAAGAGTGTAGGACTCTGTCTTGGCCACGAACATCCTTCACGGAGGTGTAGGAAGGCTGATAGGTGAAAGCTTCAGCATGCAGGGAACCCTCAAAGCCAGCAGAAGTGTCTCCTCTGAATATGTTAGGAAACAAAGGATATATATAGAAGATTGTATTCTTGCCTCAGGCCAAGATTGTAATCAGTAATCAAACGGGAGTTACTGTTCCTACTAGAAAGGAAGAGTAGAATAAGAGTAACTATGGTCCTTCGACTACTCCATCAGTGGGGGACAGTGTGTCCTTATCATGATGTCCTCACACACCCGAAGGATGTCATGCTTCATCATTGGGCTGGTGCTCCTCGTCGGGCTGGCGCTGCAATGCCCTACGGGTCCCCCGAAGGGTCACTTTTTGAGAGATCTTTTGATAAAGCTGTGTGGGTGCTTGGGGATAAGTGGCAGTGAAGTCCTAAATGTGAAGTCTAAAAAATGACTGGAGGGGGTATAGAGAATATTTTTTTAAAGAAGTGATCCTTCTAAGGATGTGGTGCTACTGTGAGGGGTATTATGTACTTTGGTAGCTGATTGTGTAGTATATCCCTCATGGATATACTTCGGGTCGACATGTTTCGCGCTTCCTCGCGGTCTCACTAGGAGATCCACAGCGCTTCCTCAGGACCAATTAGTGGTGATTTTAGGATAGAACAGAGAGTCCAATAACCTAGAATAGTCTAGTGCCACTAGGGAAGGTAAAACAAGGAGTAGTACTGTGGAACGACAAAAGTGAGAGTAAGTAGCATAGTGAGTATCTGATCTAGATACATAGATTCACAAGTTAAACAATTACCTGGATCTCCAATTGGTGGACCAAGTGCTTGGTGCCTTTAGCAAGTAGTCTGTGTAGCTATATGTGAGCTATGGAGAAAGAAAAAATAAAAAAATATATATATATATATATTTAACCCCTTCCATGCTCATGACGAGCTCAGCTCGTCATGCAGTACACTGCTCGTGTGCTTATGACGAGCTGAGCTCGTCATGAACAAGGGGATCCAGTAAATGTTAGCACAGAGGGGGAATTGCTGCAGCAGTCTAGGTGATATATATATATATATATATATATATATATATATATATATATACACACATATATACATATACATATATATTACCTACTGGTAGTCGCCAGTAGGTAGTTATAGATAGGAACTATTTTCCATAGGAAATTCGCAACATTCTATTTGGAATAACTTTGGCGCTGGTTGACGAATCTTCAGAAAACTTTCAAAACTAGTGGGGCGCTCCGGTCTGCTCCTATCCTGAAAGTCTTGGGGTGATTCGTGAAGCGGGGGCTGAGAAAAAAGGGGGGTCCCAAAATGTGTTTTCCCCATGCAATTTTCCATAGGTACAGTTCATCGCGGCTACAGCCCGAAACGGCTGAACGGAATTACACCAAATTTGGCAAAGTTGTAGTCCTTGGTTCAGACTCGTGCCTTTTGCTTATATGGTGTAAATTTGTTCAGTAGTTCCTGAGAAAATGACAATTAAAAGTACATATGTATCTATGGCCTCGGTGGATCCGGGCATCTTGCGCGGACTATAAGCGCACCGTCCCGATCACGCGCTGAATGTTGATTGGCTGTCAAGTGGTTGTCAACATTCAAAACCAGGAAGTGTTGGCAGCCATTTTGTGCCTCGGTAGAAGTGAGGATCTAGAAATTAGAAAATGTATAAAGGGGGCAGGTAAAAGATATTTTTACCCTCTATACCTGCTCAGGGGGTCCCACTGGGATCCCTAGGGCCCCCAAAAAAATGTTTACGGAGAAATGTGTGTTGGGTGCATGGATCGCCGTAATAAAACTAAAAACAAAAACAAAGCTGGGGCTCCTGTACTTGTTTAAGCATTAGCTACCTGGGAGTGCCAGATCCCATGGTCTAAAATATTACATTTGATGGGGGTCCAGAGGGGCCCTGTAGCCCGGGGATCGCCATTCCTTGGTGCTACAAAATAACTGGGTGAGGGAGCTCAAAGGTCCGTCTAAGCCCAAGGGGTTTACCACCCTCCAGGGCTTTTTATATTTTGGTAGGGGTGCACGTGGTCTCCATTCTGGAGCTGTCGAAAGACTTGGGGAACACTACCCCCCAGGAGCGGCTCCTGCTGTGTCTCAGGGTGTTTACACCCGGGACACTGCTGTTTGCTATGGCAGGGCGGGAGTCGAGGTTCTCGCTGTGTCATAGCAAACTTGAGGGCATATTAACAAGTGCCATTTCGCCGCAATGTTTTTTAAAAAGCCAAAAATGCGGTGAATATTATATCGCCCTATTTACTAGGTGACGGTAAGATGCATTAATGTATGTTAGCATGTTAGGGATCGAGTCCTATGGTTAGAAAAGTAATCCATAAAGTAACTAATTGCATTTAACTAGAAATTCCCATTGAGCTCAATGTTGCATTGTGTTTGAA
This sequence comes from Lissotriton helveticus, assembly GCF_964261635.1. Classification (NCBI taxonomy): domain Eukaryota; kingdom Metazoa; phylum Chordata; class Amphibia; order Caudata; family Salamandridae; genus Lissotriton; species Lissotriton helveticus. The sequence goes on from NC_136061.1 coordinate 311,446,337, forward strand.
ATGGTGTTGCCCTGTGCAACAACTGTAACTACTGTACTTAAAAGTCTATTGCATATTTGCAAAGTATTTAAACTACAGTAATTTGTTCTGAGAAAGTATATTTTGTAATGTAATGTATAATGTCATTATAATGTAATTTAAAAAATAAAATATCTAAAAATAAAGTTTAAAAAAGTGTAGTAAATCAGTATAAAAAAATAAATATAACAATTAATACATTTAAAAACATAGGTTTCAGAAATGTTATAGTTAAGAATTAGCATTTAAAAAACCTTAGAAATTTACCGAAAAAAACCATAGGTTTTAGGGGTGTTATAGTTAGCTGGACATTTCACGCATACAAAATCATTGAAATTCCTCCGTTATAGTTAGTTCTGCTAACTATAACTCGCGCGCCCGCAATCCACTGCTGATGATGTCACATATTACATCATTCATGACATGGTCAGTGACATCACTGATGACATCTCAAATGACATCACTGATGACATCATCCACGTGACAATCAGATACACCTCATCATACACTAGTATAACCTTTCATCACTCACTGCAAAATAAAGAGTACCATATTTAAATCCATTGACACAGCAATACAAGTATCTAAAAACCCACTCAGTGATTCCTAGATCTACACACACATCTAATCAGTTACGTATAGATTTACTCATACATGCTAACAAAGATCAATAGAACACTATCAAATATACTTATACACCTAGATCAACAGAACACACCAGCACACATCCTATTCACTTATGCAGTCATCCTACTCACTTTTGCAAACAATGTATCATATTTACATTTACTCAGCTACACACTTATACAATTAGCACCTCATTTATTCATTTAGATAGTAACTCATACTTAGTGTGTTATGAAATCACTATTACAAGTATACAGTTATCTATACAGTCACTTGTGCAATCAATGAGTCGTATGTATACTTATTTATATACATCAACTGTCACATACAGTGCCTTTTATTTTTCTAGTTTGTTGGACATGTACCATTGAGAGATATATTTGCTCATCACCACACCCATAAAGATATTCACTCACCCAAACAACTGTTTCCACATGCAGTCTTAACCTCATATACCTACTGAATCAACTAGTCACACATCTTTGGGCAGTCACACACACCCCACCAAACCACACATACATTCACTCTCCCATACAAATACTCAGTTAACTAATCTATAACTAATATAGACTTTCACATAGCTAGTAACCAACGGGTGCAGCAGTGTACACAACAACTGACAAAGTGATACAGATATTCACACAGTTTAGTCACTATCCAGTATATTTAGTGAGACACTATAAATTAGTCAATTAAACAGTCAATCACACTGCTACTAAATCCTCCATCCAAATATTTATATTTATATATCCACTCATTCTTCAATGCAGATTGCTATATATATAATAATAAATTTTTAAATAACGAACCAAACCACTTTCACATGGATGATGTCATCAGTGATGTCATCAGTGATGTAATTTGAGATGTCATGAGTGATGCCATGAGTGATGTCACTGACCATGTCATGAGTGATGTAATATGTGACGTCATCAGCAGTGCATTGCGGGCGCGCGAGTTATAGTTAGCTGAACTAACTATAACAGGGGAATTTCAATGGTTTTGTATGAGAGAAATGTCCAACTAACTATAACGCCTCTGAAATCTATGTTTTTTTCAGGGAATTTCTAAGGTTTTTTTAAATGTTAATTCCTAACTATAACGTGCCTGAAACCTATGTTTTTTTCAGTGAATTTCAAAGGTTTTTTAAATGCTAATTTGTAACTATAACATGCCTGTAACCTACGTTTTCTTCAGTGAATTTCTAAGGTTTTTTAAATGCTAGTTTCTACCAATGCATACAGAGGTACGACATGTGAAGAAAGAAGAAAAAACACACAGAAAGAAGCAAAAGAAATGCAGAAAGAAGCAATAGAAATCCTCAAAGATGAAGAAAAGTGCAGGAAGAAGGAAGACGTGCAGAAAGAACAAACAGAGGAGCAGAAAGAGGCCTTGTTGTAAAATCATCCTGTACCCTCAATCTTTTCAGATGGGTACTAGTGGTAGCTGACTCTGACTAACCAGTCCTAGAGCCAGTGCTATGCTAAAAGACACTTAGAATACAGTTAAAACACCTACATACACTACAGAATACTATGCGTCGGGGTACCCCTGTGATTACCTTGGCCTCCTCTGTAAGCCCCTAGTATATAATAGGGCAGGGGGATTAAAACTACCTCTGAAAACGTGCCACAGGGCGTGTTTGCACACTGGTGAAGGGATGGGGGCCTGAGGTGACATGTGTGCAAACACACCTGGTGGCGTGTTAATTTGGAGGATAAAGTCCCCTTGAATCCTGAGTGTCCCTTGGGTCCAACTAGCCCACCAGGTATCTCCAGGTAGCACCACAGAGCTGCGTTGCAGAGAGGTGTAAAAAGGGGCATGGCCTGGACCACCGCTCTGCAACGCAGCACAGTAGAGCTTACTGGTAGCACCTGGTGGGCTAGTTGGCACCCAGGGTCCCTCAGGATTAAAGGGGAATTATTTCCCCAACTTAAAACGCGCCACAGGGCGTGCTTGCATACGTCACCTCAGGCTCCATCCCCTCCTTTCACCACTGTGTAAATGCGCCTTGTGGCCGTTTTAATTTAGGAGATTAAGTCCCCTTGAATCCTGAGGGTCCCTAGGGTCCAACTAACCCACTAGGTACCTCCAGTAAGCGCCACAGAGCTGCATTGCAGAGAGATGTAAAAAGGGGTCACAGCCTGGACCACCTCACTGCAATGCAGCACAGTGGATCTTACTGGAAGCACCTAGTGGGCTAGTTGGCCCCCAGGGTCCCTCAAGATTGAAGGGGAATTATTTCCCCAACTTAAAACGCGCCACTGGGCGTGTTTGCACACGTCACCTCGGGCCCCGTGCCCTTCCTTCACCACAGTGTAAACGCGCCCTGTGGCCGTTTTAAGTTGGGAGAATAAGTCCCCTTGAATCCTGAGGGTCCCTAGGGTCCAACTAGCCCACTAGGTACCTCCAGTAAGCGCCACATAGCTGCATTGTAGAGAGGTGTGAAAAGGGGCAGGCCTAGACCACCTCTCTGCAACGTAGCACAGTGGCGCTTACTGGAAGCACCTTTTGGGCTAGTTGGATCCCAGGGGCCCTCAGGATTGAAGGGGAATTATTTCCCCAACTTAAAACGCGCCATAGGGCGTATTTGCACACGTCACCTCATGCCAGTCTCCTCCCTTCCCCACTGTGTAAACACGCCCTGTGGCCGTTTTAAGTTGGGAGATTATGTCCCATTGAATCCTGAGGGTCCCTAGGGGCAAATTAGCCTACTAAGTACCTCCAGTAAGCGTCATTGCAGAGAGGTGTAAAAAGGGGCACGGCCTGCACCACCTCTCTGCAACGCAGCGATCCTCAGGATTGAAGAGGAATTAATTCCTCAACTTAAAATGCGCCACAGGGCGTGTTTGCACACATGTCACCTCAGGCCCCGCCCCTCCCTTCACCACTGTGAAAACGCGCCCGTGGTGCGTTTTAAGTTGGGGGATTAACTCCCCTTGAATCCTGAGTGTCTCTGGGGTGCAACTAGCCCACCAGCTATATCCATTAAGCGCCACAGAGCAGCGTTGCAGAGAGGTGTAAAAAGGGGCGTGGCCTCAGAACACCTCTCTACAAAGTAGCCCCCATGCGCATACTGGAGGTTCCTGGTGGGCTAGTTGGCCCCCAGGGACCCCCAGTATTAAAGGGGAATTCATTCCTCATCTGGAAATGCACCAGGGGGCGCATACGCAGAGTGCTGCAAGTAGGGGCGTGGCCTCCGGAGCGATGCAGGTCTTTTATTTATTTTATTTTTTAAAGAAGGGGGCTGTGTGGCCCCCTTCTTTTTCTAATGTATTGGCCCTGGGCCAATACATTAGATCCCCCAGGGGCTGCCCCCTATTTCTTTTTTAAATTGGAAGGGGGCCCGTGACCTCCCTCCAGAGGCCATATTCGTCCCCGGGGACCCCATCCCCCGGGGCTTGACCATTTTTAAATTTTATTATTTATTTGAAGGGGGTTGCCCTGCCCCTCTCCTGGGCCACTAATAGCCCCGGTGATCCCATCCCCTGGGGCTGGCCCTCTCCGTTGGGGACCCTGGGGTGGGTCCCCAATCTCCCCACGTCCCGCAGGCTCCCCGCCTCCTGCGGGGGCCGGCATTGCTTTTCCACATGGGGAGCTGATAAGATGTAGCTCCCCATGTGGAAAAGCAATTGTCTTTGAATTTGTGGAAGAGAGAGCAGGATTCCCTGCTCTCTCTTCCAAAAACCAAAGCAGTTTGCTATAACAGGGCGGGGGCCGCGAGGATTCCGCCCTGTCATAGCAAACAGCAGTGTCCCCGGGTTAGGCACCCCGAGACACTACAGGAGCTGACCCTGGCGGGTGGCGGTCCCCAGGGCCCTCGAGGGCCCCAGGAGTGGGACCACGTGGCCCCCCTCCCACCATTTTCAAAGCCCCGGGAGTGGTGGTCCCCGGGGCTTTGGGGTCCGTCACGGACCCCCATTTCTAACAATTAGAGCCTTGGGGAGGTGGCGGTCCCCGGGGCGTGTGGGGAGGTTCAAGCCCTCCCACACAGGTTTTTATATTTTTTTTAAATAGAAGCCCCAGGGGGTAGCAGTCCCCGGAGCTGCGGGTAGCCGTGAGCCCCCGCAAATGTTTTAGAAAAGCCCAGGTGGCTGGCGGTCCCCAGGGCTTGGGGGGGCCTTTGAGCCCCCCAACCCATTGATTCTTGAAGCCCCGGGGAGTACCGGTCCCCGGGGCTGGGGGGGCTGTGAGCCCCCCGCAAATATATCCTGAAAGCCCCGTTGGTGGCAGTCCCTGGGGCTTGGGGGGCCACTGAGCCACCTCACCCATTATTTTTGAAGCCCTAGGGGGTGGTGGTCCCCAGGGCTAGGGGGTTGAGAGCCCTCTGCACATATTTAAGAAAAGACCTGGGGGTGGCGGTCCCCCATATATATTGAGAATGCCCCGGTGGTGGCGGTCCCCAGTGCTGGGGGGGCCTGCGAGCCCCCAGCATATATTGTATTGAAGCCCCGGGGGTGGCGGTCCCAGGGGCCCCCCCATTACATTAAACATATTGCTCCCGGGACTTGGCCCCCCCAGGGGCTTTAATTAAAAGAAGCACGGGAGGCTGCGCTTCGTTTTTTAAAAAATGTCTGCCGAAATTCACGCTGGGTGCGCGAATTTCGCCGTTTTTAAAAAAAAATGCTTTTCTGGCCCTAGGGCTCCTTTTGGGACCCCTTAAGCAGGCCTAGGGGGTTAGGGTGTTTCTACCCTGCTCCCTTTTCGCGGTTTGCGCATTTCTTTTACAGATTTCCTGTGCCTCGGTTCTACCGAGGCACAACATGGCTGCCAACACTTCCTGCTTTGGAGTGTTGACAGCCAATTAGCATACAGCATACAGCTCGTGATCGGGAGGGTGCGCGGAGGGTGCGCACAGGGTGCGCGGATACAACGCGGCCATAGATATCACTATCTTTATTCCTTAATTTAAACGGATTTACACCATTTTTAAGAAGGTCCCCTTCTGAGCCAAGCAGTACCTTTTTGCCAAATTTGGTGTAATTCCGTTCAGCAGTTTTTGCTATAAGTGTCTAAAGTTTCTTATGGGAAAATTATTTTTTCACCACTATTTTTTTAATTTCTCAGGAACTACTGAACAGATTTACACATTTTAAAAAAAGGGCCCTTTCTGAACCAAGGGCTACCTTTTTGAAAAATTTGGTGTAATTTCCTATGGGAAATACCATTGGGAAAACTGGTTTTGGGACCCCCCTTTTTTCTCAGCCCCTGCTCGATGAATCACCCCCAAACTTTCAGCATAGGAGCGGACTAGAGTGCCCCACAAGTTTTGAAAATGTTGCAAAGATTCGTCAATCGGCGCCAAAGATAAGAGAATGTTGCGGATTTCCTATGCAAAATAGGTCCTAACTATAACTACCTACTGGTGACCGTAGGTAAACCCGACTTCTCTGCTGGGTCCGTGGCTTCATCAGCGGTAACAACTGAGGACGAGTGGCTTAAAACACGGCTGCACCAGAGACAGCATATATATATATATATATGTATATATACACACACACACACACACGAATACCGGATGGAAACCGGTAAGGAGGCACTCACTCAGGTTGTTTCCGTTTAGACCGTGATAACTACTGAGAGATACAAAGATCAAACATGATCAACCCGAGAGTATTGTGAAACTGCTCACCAGTGAGCAAAAACCATGAAAACATTCACGGATGTGAATGACAATCACTACTGACTTAAAAAACAAGAACTTTGATAAAAAACATTGTTCTAACTATTTTGTTATGTCTGCTAAATCCAAACAGTTGCATTTTATTGTAAATTGAGCACATTAACACTTGTTCGCATGAAAAACTACGTTATCCACAATGCAATGCATTTTCACTGTAAAAAGTGTTTTCACTGTGCACTGAAATAAAAGTAGGCTCGTGTTAGAGCTCAACACCCATGATCAAGCCTTCGGCTGAAGGCGAAACGCGTTGGGTTAGGACGAGTATGCTGAAATAAAAGCAGTTGGTCTAAACTGAAACAACCTGAGTGAGTGCCTCCTTACCGGTTTCCAGCCGGAATTCCTGTGTGCAAATTTTACGACTGGTTCTGTCGTTTAAGGAGGGCACCACGCTACTATCAAGAGCGCCGGCGTTTCACACAGAACCAAAACCACGAAAATTAATTCTAAACGCCTGGCTGCCGTCACAGCAAAAGAGATATTTGAAGAAATCGCACAAAAAGAAACAACACATTGCCTGTGAGACAAAAAGACACGGCCGTGTTACCTGTGGAGATATTGAGCAGAAGCAGCAGAAACAGCCTTGGGCGTGCCGGGCAGTCATCGAGTGAGGAGACGCCCTGACACATCAATCAACGAGGCAGAGACAAAGAGAAGTCGCTTAGCACTGATTCCTCTACTGGGTCCGAGAATCCAACGGCGGTAAAATCGGAGGACAAACAGCTGGTGAAACGGATACACCGGCACCAACAGACCCGCAGACACGGCTCCTACACGCCAGGCAGCCATCAAAGTGAATGGTGCCCGGTTTGAGGCAGAGGCAGAGTGAAGCTCCGGAAACCCGACTTCTCTGCTGGGTCCGTGGCTTCATCAGCGGTAACAACTGAGGACGAGTGGCTTAAAACACGGCTGCACCAGAGACAGCAAACCGGTGAACTTGACTCCCGTGCACTAAGCGGCTACCGAAGTGAGGGACGCCGCCTTGAATCATAGTGGAGGAACCGGGAAAGCGAGTCTGTCAAGTCGAGATTTGTGGTGAAAGTACAGGACATAGCCACAACACGCCGGGGAGGCATAAAACAGGGGAGGGAAAAAAACGCCCGGACGTGTTCAAGCTCAATTCAAACTACACGACTCTCTGCGAGAACTGTGCAAACACGAGGCAGAATTGAAGATCTAGCCACAGAACCCGAGGCATCCCCAGCACAACAGAACCTCGGTAAGAACCTGTTGCAACAAATAAGCACTATAACTAAAGATACATAGACTGTGATTAAAACAGCGTCTGAATAGTGTTTTTTTCTCTCAAGAATACGTTGGGAGCCTTACACATTATACATAAATTGGAACCTTCTACAAAATTAAAGAACAGGGGAATACACATGAATTTTACACAAACAAGTAAGATTCAATAAACCCCCAAATCCAATCAGTATATTGAAATCAGACTCAGGTTAACCCAAAGGACCAATAATAATTGAAAAAAAGAACCGGCTGGTTCAAGAACAAAACATAAATTAAGAAACAAACTCGTCATGGAGGAAAGAGAAGCAAGGAGGATAGCGGTCATAAACAACTTTTTCATATACCAGGGCACAAAAAATACAGAAAGGGGCCAAACAGGCACACCCCCGGACACCACCAGAGATAAATTAAAGAAATGGGAACGTTTATCCAAAAGAGAAATCAATAAATGGCGGAAAATCCTAAGTCTGCAAAAGTATATGGAAGTAAAAAGAATACCTCGGGGTCTAAGGCTAACCCTAATGCCAAGTCACCAAGACACAACAAGTGAATTATTACAAGAATGGGGTGAGCATCTCTTAGATTCATCCATGGGCTTAATGGTAATCCTCATTAAACATATTGAAAAAATCTTAAAAGTAATAACAACGGAACTGAAAACCTTGAAAGACGAAATTAAATCTCTAACGTTAAATGATGACCAACAAAAATTGAAAACAGATATATTGAAAAATCTGGAAAGACATGAAGCACGCGTAAAAGCGCGAAAACAACACAAATTCCAGAGAGACAAAGAAGATTTTGAGGAGGGACGAATCTTCACCTTTGGCAAACAACAATTCACAAAGAAAGGCAAAAACCAGAACAAAAAGAAACCAATGACACCTCAAGTTTTCACTCCCTAACAAGTTTGGAATTAAGTGACCAGGATGAACAGACAACACCGAGCACCGCTCTACCAAAAAAGACCAATTTTTTAATAGAGAGGCAAAAGGCATTAGAACAACAACTACAGCAACAGCAACAACCCATAAGGGGCAGAGGGAGAGGCAGGGGCCGTCCCCGTGGAAAGGGAGGAAAACAAGAAGAGGCCAGAGAGGCCAGAAACGAGGCAAAGGAAGACTCTTGGACCACGTCCAGACTCAGACAACCTCGCCGATAACAGATCCATCCTCTGACTCCCAAGAACTAAACATAATCAACCTCTCTACAAGAATCCTAACAGATGAAGAAAAGGACACACTCAAAAAGGGATTAAACTTCTACCCCATGACACATCTTAACATTGCAGACACCCGCGTAAATTTGTACAAATATACGCGGAAACTGAAACTTGCAAAAATCCATGCAGAAAAGACCACCAAAAAAACCACCCAATTGAAACAAACGTCAAATATAAATCTGAATGCTGAGGATACTGAGGCACTCTCCACCTTAATGACAATGGGTGCCATGTCAATATCACAAGAAGAAGAAGAGCTCATTGCAATGGAAGATTCCATGGAACAAGAAGGTGCCAACGAGAGTGGTTTAAAAGAAAAATCCAAATACAACCCTATACTGCCTCCTGGCAACAAGATTGATTTATTCCAGGAACTTGTAATCGATGAGCTATACAAAATCAAACAAAACCAGACAAAAAACAACTTTTCTTTGAAAGAAAAACTAATCATAAGAAATCTCTCTGAAGATAAAAAAGTAGAGAAAAAGCCAGCGGACAAGGGTGGAAACATCATCATCATAGACAAAATAGATTACGCAAAGGAAGCACAACGTCAACTGCAGGATAAAAACTGCTATGAGCTCCTAAACCAAGATCCAACTGCAGACTTACAAAAAGAAATCACCAAATTATTAAAGACTTGGACTGATGCGGGCCTCATAAGTGATGATGAACAAAAATATATGACAAATAAATTTCCAACTCTGCCCACATTCTATTGCCTCCCAAAAATCCACAAAAACAGCCAGAAACAACCAGGGAGGCCAATAGTGTCGGCAAACAACTATTTGTTAGAAGGAATGTCAAATTACATCGACCAATTCCTAGCTCCTCTGGTCAGAGATCTCCCATCATTTATAAAGGATACTACTGACCTTCTAAAACAACTAGAAAAAATTGTCTGGAAACCTTCTTTTAAACTAATCACAATGGATGTGACATCATTGTACACGAACATCGAGCACACCATTGGGATGAATGCATGCAGATACTATCTGGGAAAAAGGAACATAAGATACAAAGAACATAATGAAATGCTAAATCACATGATCTTCTTATGCCTACATAACAACTACTTCCTATTTGACAAAAACATCTTCAAACAAACACGGGGATGTGCCATGGGCTTTTCTTTTTCATCAAATTACGCCAATCTCACTATGGGTTGTTATGAACAAAATGAGGCCTGGAAAACAGAAAACTATGCGTGGAAAAAGAGGACGATACTATGGCTCAGATTCATAGACGATCTTTTTATAATATGGGACGGTGAACAAACAGATTTTGAACAATATTTTGAAAAACTAAACAACACACCTACAAATCTGAAGTTCACGTACGAAATAAGCAGCAACCGGGTAGTGTTCCTGGACACAGAAATATATATTGAGAACAACTGTCTTGAAACTACACTACACCGGAAGAAGACTGCAACCAACTCTGTACTACATGGACAAAGCTTCCATGAGGACAAACTAAAAAGAAGTATCCCATATGGAGAATTTCTCTGCATAAAAAGAAATTGTTCTAAAAACTCAGAATTCCTCAAACACAGCATGGAGGCCTCAAATAGATTCATAAAAAGAAATTACCAACCGAATAATGTGAAAAAATGCCTCAAAAAAGTAATAAAAACGGACAGAAAAGAAATCCTACACAAAGTCCAAGAGACTAAAACTGACAATAAAATCAGATTAATAACATCATACAATGCGGAAAAGGCAACATTGATGAAAATAATCAAAAAACACTGGGGTATTTTACGGACAGATTCAACTCTATCAAAAATCATTGGAGAACATCCGCATGTAACCTTCCGCAGAGCAAAAAATCTGGGTGACCAATTAGTCCACAGCCACTTCAAAAAATCTCCCAATGTAAATTGGATGCACCGTGAGGGTTTTTGGCCGTTCAAATAATGCAAGGTTTGCCGAATTGCATCACCGACAAAAGAACTCTCTATGTTTGGAGGAAAAAAATGGAAAATAAAACAACATCTGACGTGCAAAAGCACGTTCGTAATTTATATGGTGACATGCCCCTGCGCCAAAAGTTACATTGACAGCACTATCTTTGAGGCAAAGAAAAGAATCCTTGAACATACAAGAGCTGTCACTCATCAAGACCAGTCCAATGCAATCGCCAAACACATGACACAGCACCACAACAACAACTGGGAAACCCTCAAATATTGCGCAATTGACCAACAAACGAGCTCAGAAAGAGGAGGAAATCGAAGAAAGGCACTGAGACAAAAAGAATCAAAACACATTATCAGTTTCAGGACCCTTGAGCCATATGGCCTCAACCAGACGGAAGAACTACATGTACATTTGTAATCTGTCCTCAAACTAACAGCAATGGCAAACCGCAAATTGATGTAATTCACAAGGACTTCATGGGATCCACTCACCAGAGAGAAAGAACCGTGACAACTACTGAGAGATACAAAGATCAAACATGATCAGGATGTGAATGACAGTCACTACTGACTTAAAAAACAAGAACTTTGCTAAAAACATCGTTCTAACTATTTTGTTATGTCTGCTAAATCCAAACAGTTGCATTTTATTGTAAATTGAGCCCATTAACACTTGTTCACATGAAAAACTACGTTATCCACAATGCAATGCATTTTCACTGTAAAAAGTTTTTTCACTGTGCACTGAAATAAAAGTAGGCTCGTGTTAGAGCTCAACACCCGTGATCAAGCCTTCGGCTGAAGGCGAAACGCATTGGGTTAGGACGAGTATGCTGAAATAAAAGCAGTTGGTCTAAACTGAAACAACCTGAGTGAGTGCCTCCTTACCGGTTTCCAGCCGGTATTCCTTTGTGCAAATTTTACGACTGGTTCTGTCGTTTAAGGAGGGCACCACGCTACTATCAAGAGGGCCGGCGTTTCACACAGAACCAAAACCACGAGAAAAAAAACAATATATATATATATATATATATATATATATATATATATATATATATATATATATATATATATATATATATATATATATATATATATATATATATATATATATATATATATATATATATATATATATATATATATATATATATATATATATATATATATTATAGATGAAGATTGTATCCTTGCCTCAGGCCAAGATTGAAATCGGACGGTCATTGTTTGTATTCCACAGATAGATACATTACCACATGGACGCAATAATAAAACACATTTGTGTCATGCATGTGAGGGCCTTGTCTAATGTCAAGGCAGTGTGATAGTGTGCTCACGAAGTGTACCGTGTCAGCAAGGTCAGATTTCCCAAGAAATGAATCCAAGAGTCACAAATCAAAATGTGTGTCAAAAGTCGATGTGGCAAAGAGAAGGAAAGTTTAGGAAAGGACTATATGTATGCAGAAACAGGACTAATTCCTACTGGCCTAACTCTGGCACATGACAGTAGGACCCAAGAGATTTATGAACATTAGTGAAATAAGACATGTGATACTAAAACAGTTTCAAAAGTATGACATTATCAAGTTCATGGTGCTGAACCCACTTTCGCAGTCACTTCAAATCACTGGTAGTGTGTTTATTGCCATCAAAACATTCTTATTGAATATGCTACTTACCAGTATGCATCTGTTCTTGGCATGTAGGGCTGCTAACATTCATATCTTAGCATTAGATCGCCGCCTAGTGTTGGGCTCGGATGATCGCACATTGTTGTCCTGGAAGAGTCTTCGAAGTATCCTGAGATAGGTGGCTCCTCCCCTGGACTACAGTGCGCATGGGCATCGGCTCCATCCCCAGATTGTTTTTCGCCATTGTGGCAGAAGATGGAGTGAAAAGTGTAAAGGATGTCCATGCTAATGAATAAATACAATAGTATATCTGCAGCTGCGACAGGCACCGGGGAGGAGGGCGGGCGATATGAATGTTAGCAGCCCTACATGCCAAGAACAGATGCATACTGGTAAGTAGCATATTCAGTTCGAGGCATGTGGGCTGCTAAATTCATATCTTAGCATAGAATACATAGCAGTCCCTCCATCAGCGGCGGTTGCCCGTGCCAGCTGCAGAAACCTGAAAAAGTGTCTTCAGAACAGCCTGTCCTACAGCAGCTTGCTGCTTGGAATGCACATCAACACAGTAGTGTTTTGTAAAGGTATGTGGTGTAACCCACGTGGCTGCTCTGCAAATATCCTCTAAAGGAATGTTCCCTAGGAAAGCCATGGATGCCCCCAGTTTGCGTGTGGAGTGCGCTCTGGGGGGTATTGTTAAAGTGCGCTTGGCTTTTTGATAACATATCTGGATGCACTTAACAATCCATCTGGCTATCCCTGCTTTGGAAATCGGGTTGCCTTTGTGTTGTGGTGCGAAGGCAACAAAGAGTTGTTTTGTTTTTCTAAAGGGTTGTGTTCTGTCTATGTAGTACATCAACGCCCTCCGTACATCTAAGGTATGGAGCATTCTTTCCGCCACCGTTTGCGGGTTTTGAAAGAATGCTGGCAAGTCAATAGTTTGGTTTAGATGAAACTGTGACACCACCTTTGGAAGGAATTTGGGGTTTGTGCGTAGCACTACCCTATTTGGATGAATTTGAATGAATGGCTCTTGGATTGTGAGCGCCTGCAGCTCACTGACACGCCTCAGAGACGTAATAGCTACAAGGAAAGCTACTTTCCACGTAAGGAACTGGAGTTCACACGAGTGCAGTGGCTCAAATGGTGGTCCCATCAGTCTGGTGAGAACGACATTGAGGTTCCACACCGGAGCTGGCGGTGTTCTTGGGGGAATGACTCGTTTCAGACCTTCAAGGAAGGCTTTAATGGCGGGCACTCTGAAGACAGAGAGGTGCTGCCTGTTCTGGAGATAAGCCGCTATGGCGGATAGATGTATCCGAATGGAAGTGTACGCTAGATTGCACTTGTAAAGATGCAACAGATAGCAGATGATGTTGGGGATAGATGCATCTAGCGGGTTGATGTCATTGGCTGTACAGTAAATGACAAAACGCTTCCACTTTGCAGCATAGCATGCTCTAGTAGTTGGTTTCCTCGCCTCCTTGATGATGTTCATGCATTCCGGAGGTAGGTTAAGGTATCCAAACTCTAGGACTTCAGGAGCCAGATCGCCAGGTTGAGCTGTTGCGGATCTGGATGCTGAATTTCTCCATGGTTCTGCGTCAAAAGACTGGGCGTGAGGCGCAGTCTTTGATGCAGCACCACTGAGAGTTCGAGGAACGTGGTGTACCAGGCCTGGCGCGCCCACGTTGGAGCAACTAGGATGAGAGTCATCTCGTGCTGCCTTAGCTTTCTTGCGACCAGCGGTATTAGAGGGGCTGGCGGAAAAGCGTACGCAAATTTGCCTGACCAGTTCATCCATATCGCATTCCCCTGCGACTGTGGGTGAGGGAACCTGGCGGCAAAGTGTTGGCATTTTGCGTTCTCTTTTGTGGCAAACAGGTCTATCTCCGGATGACCCCACTGCTGGAAGTACGGGTGGAGGACAGATGGGTGTAACTCCCACTCGTGCATTTGATGGCTGTACCTGCTGAGCAGATCCGCCATCTGATTGTCCTTTCCTGGGAGGTGTTCTGCCATGAGGAAAATGTTCCTCTGAATGGCCCACTTCCACATGCTCTGAGCCAGATGAGACAGCTGTGGCGAGTGGGTGCCTCCCTGCTTTTGAATGTAGTACATCGCGGTCATGTTGTCCGTCCGGACTAGCACGACTTTGTTGCACAGATGTACAATGAAGGACTTGAGCGCCATGAAGATTGCCATCAGTTCCAGATAGTTGATGTGCATCTTCTGTTGCTGCGTCGTCCATAGTCCCTGCACTGTGTAAGTGAGCACATGAGCTCCCCATCCCTGGAGAGATGCGTCCGTTGTCAGGACAATCTGCGGCACAGGCTCTTGGAACAGTCGGCCCTTGCAAAGGTTGTGTGGAGTCCACCAATGCAGAGAGTCGTACGCCCGACTGGTAACCAACACTAGGTCTGTCAATTGCCCACGAGCCTGTGTCCACTGATTCGCTAAGCACTCCTGGAGCGGGCGCATATGTAGCCGTGCGTGAGGGACTATGAAGATGCAGGAGGCCATCATGCCTATCAACTGCATGAACACTCTCGCTGGAAGCGAGTGTTGTGGCCTGAACCTTTGGATCAGAGCCTGCATGCTGTCTATCCTGACTTGGTTTGGCTGAGCCATGGCCGTCAGGGTGTTGATCGTCGCACCTAGGAACTGCCGGACATGTGCCGGCTGAAGATGCGATTTTGGGTAGTTCAGGGAGAAACCCAGATCGTGAAGAAGGTGAATTGTAGTCGACATGTCTGCGGCGCACTGTTGCTCTGACTTGGCTTGCACGAGCCAGTCGTCTAGGTAGGGGTAGACATGGATGTTCTGCATCTGAGGTGCGCCGCTACTGTCGCCAGACACTTGGTGAACACCCTCGGGGCTGTGGTGACTCCGAAGGGTAGGACCTTGAACTGGTAGTGCCTGCCTTGAATAGTGAACCTGAGGTATTTCCTGTGTGACGGGTGTAGTGGAATGTGGAAATAAGCATCCTTGAGATCTAAGGTTGCTAAGAAATCTCCCTGGTTTAGCAATGGAAGAATCTGTTGCAGTGTAAGCATGTGGAAATGTTCTGATAGTATGTACAGGTTGAGGGGACGTAGATCTAGAATGGGTCTGAGAGATCCGTCCTTCTTTGGAATAAGGAAGTACAGGGAATAAACCCCTGTGCCCTCCTCTCCCACCGGCACGAGCTCGATTGCTCCCTTTTGCAGCATCACCACTACTTCCTGCTGCAATAAGAGCAAGTGCTCTGCGGACATAGGCCTTTGCCTTGGCGGGATGTTGGGTGGAGTGGACCTCAACTCTAGGCAATAACCATACTGGACTAGTTGTCGCACCCACCTGTCTGTGGTGATGTTTCTCCAGACGGGCAGGAACTGCTGTAGTCTCCCCCCGACAGGTGTTAGGTGGTCGGGGGGCAGTGACAGAGAGTCACTGTTTGGCTGGAGCAGAGGAGCGGGAGCTGTTGTTTCCTCTGCCGCGACCTCTGTTGCTGTTATTTCTGTAACCTCCCTTGTTCTGTTTTGTGAACGAGGATTGTGCCCCACCTTTAGAGAACTGGGATTGTTGACCCATTTGTCCTCTGGTGACTCCACGTGCACCTGAGCGACGAAAATTGCTGCCACGAAACTGTTGTGACTGCAGGGCCCCATGGACTTAGCAGTTTCTGTGTCCTTCTTTATTTTCTCTAGGGTGGTGTCAACATCTGGACCAAACAGACTATCAGGATTGACTGGCTGATTAAGGATTGTTGTCTGAATATCCGGTTTAAACCCTGAGATGCGGAGCCACGCTTGTCGTCTCAGCATAACGCTAGTGTTGATAGCTCTAGCAGCTGTGTCCGCAGCGTCAAGTGCACACTTGATGGCTGCGTTTGAGATTAGCTTTCCTTCCTCAATAAGCAGGTGGGTGGCTTCTTGGAACTGTGGAGGCAGGTGTTGTACAATCTGTTCTAGGGTGTCGTAGTGCGCCCTATCGTAACGCGCCAAGAGTGCCTGTGTATTGGCGATGCGCCAAAAGTTTGATGCCTGTGCAGCTACTCTTTTGCCCCCTGCCTCTAGCACTTTGGACTCCTTATCCGGGGGAGGAGCTTCACCCGTTGTCTGGGAGTTGGCACGTTTCCTGGCATTGGCGACCACAAGAGAGTCCAGTGGCAATTGTCCCCGGATGTATGCGGGGTCCGCAGGTGCAGGTCTGTACTTTTTTTCAATGCGAGGGTTGACCACTCTCGCTCTTGTAGGCTCCTTAAATATGTCCCCAGCATGCTTGAGGACTCCTTTAAGCATAGGCAGTGTCTTTACTGTCCTTTCAGAGACTGAAAAAGTGTTGAAAAGGAAGTCTTCCTCAACCGGGTCGGCATGCATGTCCACATCATGATTGGCTGCCGCCCTTTCGAGTAGTGCATGAAAACCTGCTGAATCCTCAGTCGGGGATGCACGTGCATTAAAAAGCTGCGGGTCCTGCCCCACACCCTGGGTGTTCTGGTCACCAGTGTCATCATAGGAATCCGGTTGTGCATCAGGTTCATTGATAGGGAAATTGTACTGCTCGTCTTCATCATACCCCTCACCCGCAGAGTGTTCTGGGGAGGGAGTAGGGCTCCGTCTCGGAGGAGGCTGGATTGGTTCCGTGAGGCCTGAGGCGTCAAGGGGCACCCTCTTCTTCTTTAGTGGGATGACATAGGAGTCCACTGGCTCCGAAGTGATTTTCCTCTTATAGAGGGTCAGTGTGCCTGTGTCAGCGTCGATGAAATGCTCTGAATCGTCCTCTGATTCGAGTACCCGACGTGGAAGCGGGCCAGTCGGTGAAGAAATCACCGTTTTCGGTGCCGATTTGGTTGAAAATGCTTTCGGCGCCTCCTTCGGCGGCAAAATAAAGAGAAGTTTCCCAGAGGGCTTCGCTGGAGTGTCCTTTTGCGGCTGCGGCGATGGTATCGGAGCCGACGGGGCAAAGGCCTTCTCCCTGATTCTTTGCAGTGATTCGGCTATGAGGGACGGCTCACTCACAGTTTGTTTCGGCGCTGACGAGGATGGTCTTATCTTTCCCTCGGATCCGACGTCCTTGTGTGCCTTGTGCGCTTTGGGCGCGGATCCTGTCTTTACCGCCTCCGATTCCTGTGTTCGGGGCGCAGACTTCTTTCCGTGTGCCTGCGTAGCCTCCTTGGAGCCGACTTTGGCGGGTTTGGACGGCGTCGTAGCCGCTGACCCGTGCCGACCATCTTTTTTGGAGGACCCCTCCTCTGGCGTCGGTTTCGATTTTGCAGCATCGGAATCGACGGACTTCTTCGACTTCTGCGGACCGGAGGTCGACGGAGTCGATGGGGTAGCGGGCACCGTCGTTTTCACC
This sequence comes from Lissotriton helveticus, assembly GCF_964261635.1. Lineage (NCBI taxonomy): Eukaryota > Metazoa > Chordata > Amphibia > Caudata > Salamandridae > Lissotriton > Lissotriton helveticus. Next base: position 311,464,024 of record NC_136061.1, read on the forward strand.
GGCACGGCAGCCATCTTAGGGACACTCGAGTCCTTAAGTTTCGGTTTCGTTTTCGGGTCGGCCATTTTAGGTGTTGTCGATCCCGATGGTTTCGGTTTCGGTTTCGAAACAGTCTGCTCAGCAAGTAAGTCCGTGGCCGGGCCCGAAGGCGGGGCTGTGGCTTGCGGCAACGGGTCTTGGGTAAGGCCGACAGGCGATCCCGTGTCCCGGTCGGTATCCTCGTAACCTTCGGGGCAGAGCTCGTCCCCCGAGCTGTCTGCCGCTGCCCCATAAATCTCATCGTCGTCTCCTACCTCGTCGACGTATTCAAGGCCTTGACCCGCGACTCCGTCGTCGTCTCTCGGATCCGCCTCGACCTCCGTCTCGGGTGGGGAGATTTGGAGATGATGACCCTGGTCCTCTTCGTCCTGGTCGCCGAAGATGTTCTCCGGATCCGGGGCCGCTTGTTTAGCTTCCATGCGCACCGCGCGCCGAAGCTTGAGAGTCTTCTTTGAGCGGAACTGTGCACACAACTTGCACTTGCCGTCGTCGTGGTCAGGCGAAAGGCATTTGTTACACACGGGGTGTAGATCGATGTGTGGGTACTTGGACCCACACAGCGGGCAGTACTTAAACGGGCTCCGCTCCATGTCCGAAAAGTTTTGCAGTCGTGTCGCGATGAGAAGGCCTCAAAGTTCCGAGAGCGAAGAAAACTCCGCTTATTCCGGCTCCAAGAGACGGAAGACTCGAGACCGTGCGCAGACAATACCGACGCAAGAAAATCGAGGCCTTTTGGCCGCTAAAAGTTAGTTTTTCTTGGTTCCGACAGTAAGACGTCGAGACCACATCCGAACCCAATGGCGGAAAAAAACAATCTGGGGATGGAGCCGATGCCCATGCGCACTGTAGTCCAGGGGAGGAGCCACCTATCTCAGGATACTTCGAAGACTCTTCCAGGACAACAATGTGCGATCATCCGAGCCCAACACTAGGCGGCGATCTAATGCTAAGATATGAATTTAGCAGCCCACATGCCTCGAACATGAGTTTATAATTAAGAGAGAGGTCCATACAATAACACAAACTATACACACTCAAAAGGACTTTGTGTGCATTTGTTTGCAGGGTCTCCTAGGGGGGGTGTTTCTGCAGCCATTAGGGTAGCTGTTACATGATGACCACAGAGGGGAGGACTAAGATCGATAACGTCGATCGATAGCACCGCTTGGGACACATTTTAAGTTGTCCAAACCATTCCTATAGCATGTCTAACCACACCGTGACCTCACAGTCTGGGATGCACTCGTAACTAACTGTTCGGACTACAACACAATAATACACCAAAGTTTGGTTATGTTGTTACCAGCATAACATTTAGGACAATATTCACCGCGTTTTTAACACCAAATTGTAGTAGATCACTACAATAATCACCTATGGCCACATTTTTCACAGCATTCGTTTGTATTTTAGAATGCACACCGTTATATTTTTCTTTTTCCAAACACATTAATATATAAAATGCGCGCATTACAGCAGATTGCTGATTTCAGGTTGAATATATATTGTTCACTTTTGTTGTAGGGCAAACCCCCTGACGAAGGGCAGATCCCGAAATGCAGAGGGGCATCAAATACTCTGTGATGAAGAGATGTAAATAATGTGGATGATTGAAAAATATGGAATATCATATGTACAAAGCTGATGGTACACAATGATGTGGAATATGTATAGCATCTGACAATTTTTTAACTCTTTAAAAAATAAATTGAGTTTAACATTTCAATACATTGGTGAGTGCATGTCCGTAGACAGTCACCTCATCTAGTTGGATAAGGCTATCCTTGTTTGTATATTATAAACTCTCCTAAGTACAGAAGGCGAGAATCTACGGACCCAAACCCAAGATTATCTTTACAAATTTCGTCATGACTAACATAGTTTTAAAGAGACTACCATTGGAGTGTGACGGTTATTCACATATCATTGGTTAGCTGTTACATGGTGGACATACATGCAAATATTACCAGGGTTCTAAAGAAGATAAACAACAAGAACTTGGTGACCATATATACGTTTCCTGTGCATTCTCTGTGGGTGCAACGCTTTCAGGTTTAACCCCACACATTATAATGTCCTAAGAAAAAGTAGTAAGAGAATATAGAAAGAACATTTCTGCATCAAAGAATCACGTTGTTGGCATCAATAAGGAAAATAATTAGAATACTGGGGAATATTTAAATCCCTAATCCCCAAAATAGATAAAGGAAATAATGACCAGAGTGGTGAACTGATCTTTCAGCTGTTTGAGTTAAAGGCGTACTACTGTAGAGACATATCTGTAACATGCAGATTTGTTTGAATCATAGCCATGCTGCCTAAAACTTTCACCATTGTGAAAGAATTTATGGGATTATAACCACCGACTTGAATTCAAACCATCTAAAATTATGAGGTAGGTACATTGACTTGGGTTAGACCCCAGTAACAGCCGGAAATAAAGCTGAAACGTGGCAGCCAAATCAGTGGCCAAGGCATGGAACAGGAAGTGTGAGCTCCATCTCTTCCATATTTGGAAACCATCCAGCTTACTTGTAGAGATTGTGAAGTGAATTATGAAGCCAAGAGGCAAGAAGAATATGTCAGAACTCCTGAGTTAAGCAGAAGACTCATGCTTTTGTAAGCTACACATTAAACAATGTTGCCTTTTGTCATTGTAAAACGTCTCTGAGACAGCCCTTATTTGAAGAGAAAAATACAAAATTACAGCTCAGAGGAGCGATAAAATGAGTACATGATTTTTACAAGTTGGCAAATAAGTGTGCATAAATCTGTGGAACTGAACATATGTGAAATGATTGGTTTAAGTGACAAGCTTGCACGCAAACATACATCGATCTATGCACTTTCACAAACATACAGAAATAAGTGAAATCTGAAATGGAGCTTAGCTATGTGTGGTAGGCAGATAACTCTTTTGTGTGATTTAATCAACTACAATGTTGCTCCATGTATAATGACAGTATCAGTCATATGTAAGGTGCAAATGGCAATTGACTTTCATGACACTTCTGACTACCACCCATGCTTCAATCTCAGGCAGCAAGAATTAAAAACAAAGTATTAATCTTTGATGTAAAACTGCTTAGAAGACGGGGACATGATTGACATTTGGCACCTACACAATCCACTGATTAAAGAGGGCACGTGCTTCTCCGAACATCATCGCGCCTGGTCCCGGTTAGACTATTGGCTAATGTCTAGAGACATGGCAAGCTGGGTGGTGGGAGTTAGGCATTTATCAAGGACCATTTCAGACCATTCGCCATGTTTGTTGACACTGTATCTTCCTAACACCACACACGGGCAATTCTCCTGGAGACTCCCTCAGCATGCACTTTTAGATGAGGCATTCAAGGAGGAAATACGTTCTGATATAACAGACTACTTTATGCTCAATACGAGCTCTGTTGACACTGAGGCCTCACTATGGGAGGCTTTCAAGGTGTCCATTGGGGGACAATGCATATCTAGGCAGGCGGGCGTGCTGAAGGCTATTAGAAACACCCTATCCACGTTAGAGGCACAAATTAAAGAGCTGGACACAAGAAAACATATTGACGGCGAATCAGCTCTTCTGGCTGAATTGAAGGTTAAACTGCTAGAATATGAAGAGGAGGCACAGAGGGAAGTGAGATTTCTGGGGAAATACGCGGAAGCACGTAGGTATGGAGAGGGGGACAGACCTGGGCGTACTCTTGCCAGCATGCTCAGGTCCATGCGTTCTATGGCCCATTTACCTGAACTTGTGGGCAAAGAAGGACAAACGATTAGGGGGCCCTTGGCTATTCTGAAGGAGTTTTCCTCTTTTTATGCCCATTTGTATACAGCCACACAAACTGAATGTCTGGAAGGTATGCAGGAGTTTTTAAATTCCCTGGCCCTGGTTCGGTTTAATGATCGACACAGAGAATATATGCATCTACCCTTCACGGTTGAAGATGTCACTGATGTTATTAATAGCCTACCCCTTGACAATGCCCCTGGGTCAGATGGTCTGATGACCCGCTTTTATAAAACATACATAGAGTTACTTGCCCCCAAACTCTTAGCGGTGTATGGGGAAGCGCACGACACAGGTATACTACCAAGGTCATGCGTAAAGCAATCATTGTCACCTTGCTAAAGCCGGGAAAGCTGGAAACCGATCTAGATTCTTATAGGTCTTTATCGCTAATTATTGTTGATGTAAAGATTTTGGCAAAATTGATAGCGAATAGGCTACAACCTTTGCTCCCTATTATAGCTTTGCCAGATCAATCGGGATTCATACCCGGGAGGTCAACCTCGCACAACCTCAGAACGGTCTTCTCTGCTCTACATTATTTACACCCCGATGTCCAGGCGGTGGCGTTTTTTCTAGATGCGACAAAAGCCTTCGATTCGCTCGAATGGCCGTATTTATTCAAAATTCTGGAACGGATGGGTTTTGGCCACCTGTTTCTTCAATGGATCAAATTGCTGTATACTGTATCAATGGCCAGAGTGCGGGTGAATAATATTGTTTCTGACCCTTTCCAGATAACGCGTGGCACGAGGCAGGGTTATCCGCTGTCGCTCTTGTTATTCACCATCGCGATGTAGCCTTAGCTGCACGCATCAGGCAACACCACACTGACAAGGGTATAGGGTTAAGCGCTCATAGTTTGTTGATTTCGCTCTATGCGGACGATATCACATTGTATATTCTTAACCCTGAGCGCAATCTCGACATAGTGTTGGAAGAATTCATCAGATTCGGCAGGCTCTCTGGGGTGTCCATAAATTGGACAAAATCCGTGATCTTCCCCTTAACCGACAACACCAGGGCAGTGACGTCGGAATTCCTGTTAAAATCGGAACAAGAAAAAGTGAAGTATTTGGGTATCTGGATTAGCCGTGACCTACAAGAAATTTGGAACTTAAATTATGGCAGAGCCATTGTCTGGTTGGAGGAAAAGGTAACTCTATGGGCTAAACTCCCACTATCACTTGCAGGTAAAATCGTATTGGTCAAAATGATCATCTTGACTAAATTTCTATATCTTTTCGTGAACTTACCAATCATACTCACCCAACCCTTCTTCAAAACATTGCGATCTCTATTGATATCGTTGGTCCGGGCGGGGGCAAAGGCTCGGGTATCATAGGAGCTTTTGTTCCTACCAACTAAACAAGGTGGTTTGGGCGCACCGGACATGAAACTGTATGTGCTATGTGCGCAGGCGCAATTCCTGCATTACTGGGTGCATCCGCGCCATTCCAACCTCATGTTGCAGTGGAAGCGGACGCGGTGGCACCTGTTCTTCTTCGGCTGGCTATATATCAGTCCTACAAGCGTCCCAAACAAGACATAGATACCCCGGAAACCCTAAGGTGGGCTTGGGATGGACTGCGGAGAAGGGCGGGAGCTAGGGTATTGTATGCTCCCTCTATTCCCCTCGCACAAAATCCTACGTTACCCAACATTAAAGATTAAATAAACAATAAAGTGGCACAAAAGATGTCTCTCCATACATTTGCAGATCTGTACCCTGAGGGGAGTTTAGAGGCCCTGCAGTTGCAGAGGAAGGACAAACAGTGCACTTTGGTGAGACATTTCTGTATCACAAACTACGGGCCGCCTGTAGGGCATTACATAGTGACTTCCCCTCCTAGCCAACCCCACTGAATGCTCTGGAGAATCTTTTGCGTGCACCACCTTCACGCAAGCTCATAACCAGACTGTACACGAATATGCAAAATGACACCCCTGTGGCTACTTCGAATGCTCGACATAAATGGACAGTCGAGATATCACTCCCCTAACTGACGACCAGTGGTCATACTGCTGTGCCCAAATGACTGAATTGTCACCCAATTATAAACTTAGGCTAATTCATTTCAAATGTCTGCATCGCTATTACAGAACACGCATTAGTCTACACAAAATGGGACCCCTGAGAAGGTACTCGCGCTTTGCATCGCGCTATGCGCCTAAATACCGCGCTATCATTTTTAAAGCTACCCTTATAACTATTTGTGTTCTTCTTAGTTGTACTCTGCCCTGATTTTAATAGGATTTATTGTAACCCCCTCACTTGCACTCTAATCGGCTCCTTCACCGCTGTTTTGGCGGGTCCGGTTTCTGGGGTGGGATTGGCTTTGGGCGCCATCTTGGAGTGGTGTTCACTTTGGGCGCCTTCTTGGAGTGGTGTTCACTTTGGGCGCCATTTTGGAGTGGTGTTCACTCTGGGTGGGTGTTACTGACGAGCGGTCTAGCGCTCCGGCTGAGTGGAGGGACGCCTATTTAAGGCGACCTGCCCTGTGGACTGCCCTGAGAAGGTACTCGCGCTTTGCATCGCGCTATGCGCCTAAATACCGCGCTATCATTTTTAAAGCTACCCTTATAACTATTTGTGTTCTTCTTAGTTGTACTCTGCCCTGATTTTAATAGGATTTATTGTAACCCCCTCACTTACACTCTAATCGGCTCCTTCACCGCTGTTTTGGCGGGTCCGGTTTCTGGGGTGGGATTGGCTTTGGGCGCCATCTTGGAGTGGTGTTCACTTTGGGCGCCATCTTGGAGTGGTGTTCACTTTGGGCGCCATTTTGGAGTGGTGTTCACTCTGGGTGGGTGTTGCTGACGAGCGGTCTAGCGCTCCGGCTGAGTGGAGGGACGCCTATTTAAAGCTCCCTCCAACGCGCAGCGGTTACGCGCAGTGGGCGTGCCTGAGTCGTGCCAGAGTCCTGCCCGTCTGCGCCCGTCCGCGCTAAGGAGGCGCGGCCCGCGGCAGGTCTCTGGACCTGGCCATCATGACTTTACCTTTGAGAACTTATAGTAGGGCCGATCTACTGGCCCTTTGGGACCGATGTACACATTGCGAGTTTTCGCCTGTAGTCCCGCTTTGTGGCCCATATCATTGTAGGTGTGGTGCTTGGTCATTGGAACGCCCCTCTCTTATACGCTCCTTGGGGCCTGTTATAAAGAGGGTAGGACAACGGGACCTGAGTATCTGGAGCTTAAACGTCAGATCTGTGGTAAAGCACCATCAGGAGGTTTACGACCTTCTCATTGATGGCTCGCCCGATGTGCTTTTTCTAACGGAAACGTGGCTCCAGGACTCTGACTCCTCGATAATTAACCTAGCCTTTCCCCCAGAGTATGCTATTTTTACTTTAAATCGGACGACTAGAGGTGGAGGCATTGCGATGGCCACCAAACGGTGTTATCCCTGCGAGTGGAAAGCCGCTGAACTTTTGGGGTGTGAGGGTGCCCTATTTAAAATAGCGTTTAGTCACCAGTTTACCTTCTCTGGTTTATTAATTTACCGGCCTCCGGGCTGTGACTCTGTTTTTAGGGCTGCTCTTCCTGAGTACATTAGTACAGAGGCACTAGGATGCGCAAATTTTAATGTTGTGGGAGATCTTAATCTCCATTTGGACTGCCCTTCTTTACCCTCTATTAGGAGCTTTCTGGCGGATCTTGAGGCTCTACAGCTCTCGCAGATGATTACTTTCCCCACACATAGAGGTGGTCATACTCTTGACCCATTCTTCACAAATCTAGAAGGATTCAGAGTTCTTGGTTCCTCCCAGTTGGTCTGGACAGACCACATGCTGGTGAAAACGGCATGCTCTTTGTCTGACTCTCCTTTTCTATCTCAGGACAGACTTGTTCTTAAACGACACTGGAACAAATTAAGACTGGAGGATTTTTACCATCTGCTCGAGGAGGTTCCTTTAGGTCCGCTCACCGAGGTTGATTGTGGATACGACTCCTTCTGTGAGTGGATATCTGGTGCCCTCGATTCTCTGATTCCTATGTGTTGGTCCAAGTGTCATCGGAAGGAGCCGAGTCCTTGGTATGACACTTCCTTGGCATCTCTTAAGAGGGCCTGTAGACAGGCCGAAAGATTATGGAGGAAGTCGTACGACCCAGATCTGAAGATATGTTATCTGGCCAAGGTCAAGATCTACCACAGGGCAGTGTGTCAAACTCGTGCTTCCTTTTATGCTCAACAGTTTCAGAATTCTGCCAATCCATCAAAACTTATTTTCAAAGTATTAAAGGACCTGATGGCGAAGAGAGCAACTGCAGTGGAAATATGCTCGGACTCACATTGTGAGGGTTTGGCCTCTTTCTTCCATGAAAAAGTGCAAGCCATCTATCGCACTTTTCCAACGGGTTCCCTGATGCTAGAGCAGGTTGGTCGCACCTTAGGTGAGGGGGAATGTCTTTCTATCTTACCCCCCTTATCTCTGGAGGTGTTTGACTCTCTCAGCGCCAAAATCAAGTCTGGATCTCCGGCAGACCCACTGAAACCGGCCCAACTCAAGACCCTGGCGCCGGTTTGCCGTACCCCGGTGCTGTCCTTGATCAACCTGTCCCTCTCTTCTGGAGTGGTTCCCGTCAGATGGAAGCAGGCAGTAGACACGCCAATTCTGAAGAAGGCGACCCTTGACCCCCTTAAACCTGAAAGCTACCGCCCTATATCCCTTCTCCCTTGGGCCACGAAAATAGCGGAGGCCCATGTGAATGCCACTCTTACAGACCATCTTGGTAGGCTTAACATTCTCGACCCTACCCAGAACGGGTTCCGTGCGGGTCACAGCACGGAGACGGCCCTTCTCTCGATGGTCGAGCATCTGCGTTCCGTGCTGGATTCCGGTCGGACGGCGGCACTATTGTTATTAGATCTCAGTGCCGCCTTCGACACGGTCTCGCACGGGATTCTGATTCGGCGTCTTGAGGAGGTGGGCGTTTCTGGCTCCGCCTTGCACTGGTTTCGATCCTTCCTTACGGATAGGTCATTCCAGGTGGTGATCCCGCCCGGTAAGTCGTCATCCTACCCGTTAGACCAGGGAGTCCCACAGGGGTCATCACTGAGTCCCACCCTTTTCAATCTGTATGTGAGACCGTTGGCTGCGGTCCTCAAGCGGTGGGGCCTGACCATGGTCTCTTACGCAGATGACACACAGCTGGCGGTCACACTGAGTGGGGACTCAGACCTGGAGGCTCCCAGGTTCTGTGATGGTCTGCGGGAAGTGGCTAACTGGATGAATTCCAACTGTCTCCAGTTAAACACCAAGAAGACGGAGATTATGGTGGTTGGTAAACAGGTGGCTTTGTGGGGTGACAAATGGTGGCCTTCGGAGTTGGGTGTGACTCCCCTCCCAGCGGCAGAGATAAAAAGCCTGGGGGTGTGGCTTGATCCTTCCCTGAGTTTCATCTGTCATACCAAGAAGGTGGCGGCTTCTTGCTATGGCATCATCAGAGGACTTCGACCCATCCTCAAATTCTTTGATGCACCCACAAGACAGCTGGTGGTCCAAGCATCAGTGCTGTCCAGGCTGGACTATGCCAGCTCCCTACTGGCGGGGGTTAACCAGTCAGAATTTCTGCGGCTCCAACGGGTTCAGAACGCTGCGGCCCGACTGGTGACAGGTCTGCCTAGGCGGTGCTCGGTGTCCAATGCCCTGCGCTCTCTCCACTGGCTCCCTGTGCAGCAGAGGATTAGATTCAAGGTTCTCTGCCTTGCATTTAAAATCCTCAAGGGTACTTCCCCACAAATCTTGGAGAAACTGCTGATCCCCTATGTCCCCTCTCGCACTCTTAGATCGCTAGGCCAGAACTTAGCAGTGGTCCCGCGTTTTAAGTTGAGCAGAATTGGTGGCCGCTCCTTTCGAGTCCTGGCAGCGAGCTGGTGGAATTCTCTTCCTCCACAAATCCGGGCCATCGATGAGCTCCTTCAGTTTAGACGGGCTATCAAGACCTTTTTATTTGTTTAGCTCATCTGTTGTGTCTCTTCTCCTTTCTGCCCGCTTTTAATGCTGTGTTGTGTTTACCTTCTCAAAGCGCCAGGACGCCCCTTTGCTGGGGCAGCTGTGCGCGGTACAAATAAAAATAACATAACATAACATAACATAACTCAGAGAAGACAACTGTTGCTGGCGCTACGGGGCTGCTGCTGCCTCTTTCCTACATATGGCATGGGACTGTCCGGCCATCACTGACTATTGGATTGCAATATTTGTGGCTATAAACCAGATTTTGGGGGTGTCACTGCCCCCATCCCCACCACTGGGTTTCCTGGGATATCTGAGGGACACACATGTTAAAAAACGCAAACTACATGCACTACTGCTGCTCTTCGCCAAGCGTCAAATAGCCTTGTTATGGGATGGGAGGAGGAAACCAACTATCAAGAACTGGATTAGAGAGGTCACATATGGACAGATGCAATTGGCTACATTCTGGGACCTGATGCCACCTGCCTTTAGGCCTAAAGAAATTTAGGGGCCATTTATAGATTGGGTTCAAGAGCAGTCAAGTGGTCCTGTTGAGGAAGTTAACACTGGAAATGATACTGGTCCGGGCTGAAGTTAAAATGACTGCAGGCTTAAATGGGAAATGGCACTGCTATATTGCCTGGAATTTGGTATGCACCATGGGATAGTCATTATATTTTACTGTCAGTTCACTTGTTGCTATGGCTTTATGCCTCCTTGTCAACGACCACATCTTTTTTCTAAAGTGGAGGATATTGCTATTTTGGGGATGTCGATGTTTCCTGCAATTGTACAATCTCATGTAATACTGTCCATATGGCAAAGACACTGTATTTTTGTTGTTGTTTTCCAGATTTGCAACTGTAACAATTTGAAAATCAATAAAGAAATAAAAAAGAAAAATCTTTGCATTGAACAATGTGAAAGCAGAAAGCCTGGTATCAATCCTAGCTTTCCAGTTCGACCAAATTGGGTAACCCTAGGCAAATCTCTCTTGTGTGTTTGATTCAACGTACTGTAAGAATCCAGGCCACATATAGGGTGCACATGAGTATTGACTTTCATGTGGCTTCTGCCAGCTACCACGTTCCAAACTCATGCACCAAGAATTAAATACAAAGCATTCATCTGTGATTTAAATCATTTGAAATAAAGAGATGCCCATCTAGTGGCTGACTTGCACAGTGTGAATGTAGAAAACCTGTGATCAATCCCGACTTCCCTACTTGACCAGATTTTGTGATCCAAGGCCAATCGATCTCTTGTGTTTCAATTAGTGGACCATAATGTTGCTCCATGTGCAATAAGAATCTAGGCCAGATATAAAGTGCACATGGCAATCGACTTGCATGTGCCTTCTGCCTGCCACTCACACCCTACCTAATGCACCATAAATTAAAGAAAAAAGTAAATCTTTGACATAAAGTAGCAGAAATAAAGAGATGCCCATCCAGTGGCAGAATTATACAATGTAAAAGCAGAAAACCTCAGATCTATCCTGGCTTCCCTGCTTGATTAAATTATATGATGCTAGGCAAATCTTTCTCTTGTGTTTGATTTAATAGACTAGAATGTTGCTCCATATACAATAAAAATCTAGGCTACACATAGAGAGCTCATGACTTCTGATTTGCCTCTTAGTTCGTTAATAGTACTTACTGTTGTTAGGGCGGGGGACATGAATGTTTCTAAGTTCAAAGTAAATTCCAGCTGTCCCTTTTAGTAAATTCCTATCAATGCACGGATGTAATATGAAATACTAGGTTGAAACGGTTCTGCATTTTCACAAAATACACATTTTTTTATTGCGAAACTTTGAATAATTTGTTGCATAAATTAAACGGCAGTTTCATAGCTCAGCTTATGCATGGGCCCTCCCTGTTAATTTGTTCACTCTCCCACTTCTATAGAAGCCAGGGTTCTGAATGATTGTAATGGTACCATTAGGCCTAGCCATTGGAGGCGGAAGCGTTTCCTTGGAATCGATCCACATACCAAGCATCACATATGTAGCATTTTGTACACAATAACACACATTGTTTCGTTTGTAGTGGGATGGAATGAAGTGGGGCTAGGTTAGTAGTACTTACCAAGAGCTGGAATGAAGACCTGGAGACAGTAGATTCCTGTTTGCCAGCATTCTCCATCATGCTTCTTTCCTCCTCTTTCTGTCGGTGTGCAGACTGTGATCCAGCTCCAATCGAAGGAAAAGCGTAGGAGGGCTAAGGCTGGTAGGAAGAAAAACACCAACATTCTGTCTACTTAGCTTTTTAAATGGTGTGCAAGGAATGTTTATGTTCCGCGTTCCTGGTATGCTGCATGCTGAGGGAATCACAGGGTGGGCCTTTTTCTACGTTCTTCCTTCTGATTTACTTTGGGCTTATGGCGCTGGGCATCCTGGGAAGTATCACAGAGTCAAGCTTAAAACGATTTTCTAGCCGTCCTATTGCCCTGTGTGTAATCATTACAGCAGTGCTGAAATTGGAAAAACTTTACTATGGGAACCCATAAATAAGGTTTGGCAATGAAAAGGGGGTTGCGTCACGAGGATTCATGAGTAGCAGCCTGACTGAAAACGTATACATTTACTTTTTAATGAATTTTGCCGCAAATAAATTGGCAACGAGGAGAAATAGGACAGTAAATCCATTCTGGCTTAATTGGTCGCAAAAACGGCTTTAAAAAATATTTTAAGGGGTTAAGGCACCTGCTGCGGAGATCTTTGTGTGACCAGTAAATCTCAGGGAATAATAATAATAATAATAATAATAATAAAAGGTTATGGCACTTGCTGGAGAGATCTCTGTTTTGTCTAGCCACAGTTTTGATTCATAAAGTAACATAGAGGGTGATTGTGTCTCCTGCAAAGCACGTTGGGTAACACGCAGATGGCAGATTTTAATTTATAAAGATAGGTAAGTGGTTTGATGCTTTTTACCACAGAAGTCCTTTTGTTACGGGGGCGTGGCTACCGGCCAACTATGATAGTCGTGAGCTGAGCTCGCGCGGTCTAATGCCCTACAAATACGCTGATTATCCTGCGTAACCTGCTGCTGAATCTCCCACAAACACACTCATGCGAAGAACGGAGGATCCGCGACTGCGGGCTCTGTCCGCGGCGGTTAACAGCTCCCAGCGTCCCGAGACGAGCGGCCTACCATCCTGTACGAAGCCGCGGCCCACAGTGGAGTGCCAGGCCAGACGCTGCTGACTTCCGGGCGGTCACTCCCAACATCCGGGTGCCGCTCCGGAATCGGAAAGGAGAAGTGAGTGCGGCAGATGCGAGGCGGGCTTAGGGGGGCCCCCCACCATTTGACTGTCTTCAGCCTCGCACGAACGGAGCCGAGAGGGGGGACTGCCCGGCTCGCGGAACACGGCCCAGCGCGACCAGAGGCCGGTGGCGGAGGTCGGGAGGGTGCCACGGAGCGAGCCGATACCGGGGGCGCCGGGACTGAGGGAGAAATGCCCGGTGCAGCCATATACTAGCAGGAGAGTGACATCGGTGAGCCTTGGGCCCAGGCATGAGGTGCACCATTCCTACGCAGCCCTGAAACAGAAGGCCTCCATCTTGCGAGCTGGACGCGAGATTGGGAGCGGGTTCGCCAGTGGACCGGAGCCATGGGTTGCTGTGAGCGGCACTGCCCTGCACCAGCTGTGGAACTCTGACACAGGTGTCTTCTCCAATTATAGCCGGGGCGCCTTGTCTGCGGCCTGATAAGACATACCTGGGGAGCCCACATCCCGAGGACAGACTCAGTGCGTACAACATCATAGCTGGGGCACCTTGACACGGTATCACGGACTTGAGGGGCGCTTCACGGAGCACTGCAGGAGCACGACAGCGTTGTGGTGCACGGGAACTCTGCAGAAGGAACCGCCGGGGCACCGCAGTGAGGCGCAATATGGTGAGAAAAAAACGGCAGCCGGACGCAGCGGTGCACGCCACATTGCGCTCAACCAGCTCTGAAGACCCGCTGGCATCCTCCAACAACGAAGTGATCCCACCAACGGGTATGGAATCGCAAGATGCCAAACTAGACTCAATCCTGACCGAAATCAGGGCCTCGAGAGAAGCACTGGAAGCCCGAATGGAGGGACGCTCGCGCCGCAATAATGTGCGCATCCTTGGCGTTCCGGAGCGACGTGAGGGGGCTAACCCGACGCAGTTTGTGGAGGACTGGCTGAAGACGGTTGTGGCTCCTAGGGACCTCACGCCGCTGTTTAGTGCGGAGCGCGCACACAGGGTACCCCCTCGGCCGCCAAAACCAGGGGCCCCCCCACGTCCACTAATAGCTCGTCTCTTACACTATAAAGACAGGGACGCAGTCCTAAAAGCGGCGAGGGAGAAGACCCCGATAAGATACGAAAATAGAACGGTGTTGATATATCCGGACTTCACCCCGGCAGTGCAAAAAGCGAGGTCCTCCTTCCTGGGCGTGAAGCGAACCCTGCGGGAATGCAACCTGAAATATGCCCTGTTCTTTCGGGCACGCCTCAAAGTTATACATGAGCACAAATCCTACTTTTTCGACACTCCGGAAGAGGCATCGGAATGGATAGAAGTGGCGCTTTCGCCGGGCGCGTCACAGGATCCTATGGAAAATGCGATGAGAGAGGAAGCGACTGACAATATGGAGACGAGGCCAGGCTCAGAGGACCCGAGGGACAAAGAAACAGGCCTGAATGGAACCCGTACGCCGACTGGAGAGGACGGAGCGACGGAGACGGTGCCGCTGACGACGGACGCTCTGGCGGCCCACGACGCCAGGAACGGAGCGGGAACGAACAGCAAAGGCAGCTCGCGCACACTGGCTTCGGAATCAGACACTAGCTTGCAGTTATTTCCACGCATCACAGCGCAGATGGCTCACGACTTTTGATAAGCTGATTGAGTGACCGGGGGTGGTAATGTATGCCTATGCCTAAAAGCCTTTTTGGAGTGGGGGAGTACAGCATGGGTTCTGTGCAGCTAACTGGGCGGTCAACAGAGAGACCTTTGTCCAAGACTCTGGGACAGACCGAAGGGGCACACCCCCCCAGGCGAAGGCAAAATGGAATTGTGTTTTTACCCCTGTTGGGTTCTGTTGTTTGGTCCTAGACAGTTCGAAGGAAGGGACCTTACAGTTCGGAAGTTACGCACCAAGATAGCACAAAAAATGTATCACACATCGACACACGGGCTGGAAATGCCGGGGAGGTCGCAGGAAAAATATAATCACAATAATGGCAACAACTAACACATATAAACTCTGCACGTGGAATTGGAGAGGCATGGGGTCGGTACATAAACGGCATAGGATATTGGCTCATCTACACAGGCGTCAGGTGGTGATAGCGTGCCTACAAGAAGCACACTTAAGCAGCGCGGAAGGCGCCAAGATGGCCAGGAAATGGAAGGGTCAGTTTTACGCCTCTGAATGCTCAGCATTCTCCCAAGGGGCAGCTATTTGGATTAAAAACACGGTCCCGTTTAAAAAACTGGAGCACCGGATAGACAGGGAGGAGAGATACGTGCTCGTTAAGGGATTGCTGGGCGGCTCTATGGTGGTACTGGGCTGTATCTATGCCCCCAATACAGAGCAGTCGAAATTATTTGACACTGTTAGTGGGGTGTTGGCAGAGTGGTCGGAGCACGCTTGGGTAATTGGCGGAGACTGTAATGCAGTGCTAGATTTGAATCTTGACAGGTCCCACCCCCGACTACACGCAGCAGAAAGCAAGAAAGAAGTGGAAGCGCTAGCACGCTGGGCGAATGGTTGGGTTTTGGTAGATGCATGGCGAATCAAAAACACACCCCATAGGGAATACACGTTCTACTCTCCGACGCACAAATTGCACACGAGAATTGACCGTTTCCTCTGCTCTGCTACATTGTCAGGGTCCATTGACTCGGTCACACACATGGGCAAAACACTGTCGGACCATGCCTCGGTGGAGCTGTCGCTACAATGGGGGAAACTCCCTACCCCGATTCCGACCTGAAGATTGTCCCCTGAACTGCTGGAGGACCCCGTCTTCAGGGCGACAATATCAGATGCTATCACAAAATATTTTGCTGAAAACAAAAACACGGCTGGGTCCCGACAAATAAAATGGGATGCCTTTAAGGTAACCATACGTGGAGTGGCGATGGGTACAAAAGTAGGCATTAAATACTCAGTGCTAGAGAAGCTCAAGGAAGTGGAGGGTACCCTGGCTATGCTTGAAAACGAGGCAGCGGGCGCACATGGCAGCCTCACGCAACTACAGGAGGCACACATACGACATGCAGAACTCCTGGAGGAACTACGCGTTATAGACTACAGAGAATATACATGCAGGCAACACACACAGGCAGACAGATCTGGTCCGCTATTGGCCCGATTGGTACGCAACGCTCCACCGGCCACTCCAATAGTGGAAGTGAGGGATAGGTTTGGGGAGGTAGTCCAGACACAAATGGACATCAATAACACGTTCATAGACTACTACGCTGAGCTGTATAGCTCGCATGCACCACTCTCGGATGCGGATTTGGAGTAATTCCTGGCAGACGTAACCATTCCGCGACTCACAGCCGCACAACAGAAACAGTTGGCAATCAAGATAACTCTGGCCGAAATTAGGCAAGCCATCAAGGCGTTACCTAGGAACAAGGCTCCAGGGACTGACGGCTTACCGGACGAGTTTTACATGGAGTACGCTGACATACTGGCCCCACACCTACCTACTCTATACAACGTATCGATGGAATCCCGCACGTTACCTCCTACCACACTACAGGCGCTAATAGTCTCCCTTCTCAAGCCTGGCAGGAATGCCCTGCACCTGGAAAATTACAGGCCCTTGTCCCTGTTAAACACGGACTACAAGATCCTTAGCAAGATCTTGGCATCCCGATTGTCCCAGTATGTCCCGGCATTGATACACTCGGATCAGTGTGGTTTTGTGCCGGGTAGAAGTACTGCACTGAACCTTCGGAGATTGAGCCAGTTAATGACACTAGAGGATACTAGAAATAACAACGAGGGATGCATCTCCCTTGACCTCAAGCAGGCATTCGATTCCCGGAGGTGGGATTATATGTTTGCGATACTGGGCAAATTTGGCATCCCCCAAGAATACATTGATTGGGTAATGCTGCTATATCTACACCCCACAGCACGCGTTCGGACTAATAAGTGTATATCCAAACAAATAGACATAATGAAGGGCACACGGCAAGGGTGCCCGTTATCGCCGTTACTGATCATAATCGCTCTAGAGCCATTACTAATTAAGGTACGAACACTAGCACACGCGAAAGGGATACAGAGACACTTCACACCCCACATAATATCGGCCTATGCCGACGACATCATTATATACATTAAGGACATGACGGCCGGACTGGATCCGCTCCCGGCAATATTCAATGATTTCCGGGTCATATCAGGGCTAATGATTAATGAATCGAAGTCTTACGGATGCGGCTTCAACGTTCCATTGGAAACCACACATGTTAGGTTCGACCCGCACTCTTTCCAGGTGGCACCTACAACTTTCAAATATTTAGGCATACAGGTATACCGGAACACCCGGGACCTTTTAGACGGTAACCTGGGCAAAACAATCGCCGCGCTCAAAACGCATATACAATTCTGGAACACACTTCCCCTGTCGATAGCTGGGAAGGTAGCCATTGCCAAGATGGTGGTATTACCCAGGCTGCTGTATTTCTTCATTAATTTGCCCCTCATGGTTCCAATTACCTTTTTCAAGTCCATGAATACGCTGATAACGGAACTGATATGGGGTGCGAGCAGGCGCCGTATCAGCCTGGCTAAGTTGCAATTACCCACGGACAGGGGCGGTATGGGGGTGCCAGATCTGATCGCCTACGGTTACGCTTGTCAACTTCAGTGGCTAGCCTACTGGCTAGCGGGACGTAACCTACATGAAATAGGCATGTCTGAGACGGACAGGAACAGGGGCACTATACACCGACTGCTGTTACCAAACACTAGAGCACCTGCCACAGCGCCATACCTCCTGACACTAGCTCTCAAGTACTGGAAGAAAGCAGTCAAATACACTAAAGCGGCGACATCCTATACACCCTCTATACCACTACTGGGACTACCACTGGGAAATGGTATATTGACGGAACGAACACTACGGGCATGGCAGCAAGCATGAGTCCTGCAGGTAGGGGACTTCTTTACGGAGAACGCTATCATGCCACATGCAGACTTTGCAAATCTACATCATACCCCTGACACATTATTTCTGCTGCACGCACAGGTCACACGATACATAACCTCGACATGGGCACGGGATGGGACAGAACCGCCCACGAACTCGCTCCTTACAATGCAATATCTGATGGGAACGGGCAGCCATCTGACGAGATGCTTGACGGCTGGCATCAGAGGCGGAAGGGCAGTCACACTGTAACCTACTCGGACACGCTGGGAGGGGGATATGGGCCATGCGATAGGAGACAAGGACTGGGAGAAAATACTTAAGTTCCCTAAAAAGGTGTCCCGCAATCCTAAATTCAAATTCATCCAATTAATGGTGGTGCACAGGGCGTATCTCACTCCCCATAAACTACATGCCATGTTCCCAGACACAGCGGACACATGCCCCAGATGCAGAGCGACAGATGCAGGACAGCTACACATGTTATGGGATTGCCCCAAGTTAGGCTGTTATTGGACAGCAATCCATAAACCTCTGGCGGAGGTTATCCCGGGTAGACCTTACACGACACCACTTTACAGCTTGCTAGGTCTAGGCCACAGGGAAAAAAAGAGAAGCGCAGCCTCCCGCTTCGCTGACCTGGCGTTGCTACTAGGGAAAAGGTTCATAACGATGCGATGGAAATCGCCCAGACCGCCGGAGGCGGAAGGCTGGCACAGCGAGGTGGTGCGCTGGGGCAAGGCAGAGGGGATGGAATTGAGGAGGGAAGAACGTAGAGGCCTAAGAAAAACACATATATTGCTAGAATGGGATGCAATGCTAACAGAATTTGAGGCTAGTGCTGAATCTCTAACAGAGTAATGAGGTAGACCTCTGGTATACATATAAGACATTGCTGGTTTTTCCTTGCGATATGAGAGATGTGTTGATGGGAGGAACTGGTGGGACCACACGGCAGGGTACGACACGCGACTAAAAGGGAGAATACACGTGAGCAGAGAAAAGAGATGTTACCGAGCAGAATATAACCCGCTGATGTTTGATTATGTGTGACTTGCCACGGGAGGTCAGAGGTGTGTGATCTACAAAGTGCTAAGAGTGCAAAGGGGGGGCGGGGGGAGTTCGAATAAACGGGAGCAATACAAACGAAAATTGAAAGATAAGATAATAACTGTACAGTTGGATATGCACTGCAGGAGACGCGGCAATGTAAATGGGAAATGATCACAGGACTGTACTAATTATTGATGCAATAAAGACATTTTCCACAAAAAAAGTCCTTTTGTTACTTGCGGTTCATAAATTGCAATGCTTCTAACGTAGCACAGTGAGATATATGAACTAGCATGAAGGACCTGCATACACGCTGCAAAGCATGTGTTTAGAACCTTACTGTTTTTTTCTCAATCTGTCATTAAAAATAGTTTCTTTGGGTAGTAATATAGTCTTATAACTACAGACAAACCCAAGCACTGCATTACATTTGAAATCTTGACTGTGTGGTTCTCCCTGCCATGCACTCTTAAGGTATAATGCCTGCCATAAGGACGATATGCAATTGCTACGCCTTGTAGCCCTCATTGTCTTATGTAACACAACCTGTACATTTATTTACACAATTGTATGATGTATTGCCAATGTATAATTGCAGTTATGTAAAGTGCCCTATTTGGGATGAGTAGCGCAAAAAAAGAAATAACTATATTAGTAGTATTTGAATTCTTATTTGTGAAAATACTCATGCAGACCTTTACATCCGTCCTTCTTACTATGCATGCATGTTTCTTATGTACAGGAATTGAACAATGTGAAAAGCTTGCCTCGAAATCGTAGTTTCTCTTAAGTACCTGTTAAGTGATAACAGGCTGTGTGCCTTTGTTTCTCCTCCATTGCATTGGTGTATAGGTGTTAGGATCCATATAGCTCCCAGCAAGGATCATACTCGAACAAAAGTAGGGCTGATGGCTCCTTAAAGTCAGCCTTTGTTTGGGGCCCAGCTGGATTCTAATAAGAAAGCTCCTTTCTGCGCGTTGCTGCACAGAAATGGAAAGCAGACAACATTCAGGCGCTGCTGACTGTCTCCCAGTGTCTGAAAACACCAGGACAAATTCAGTATATTTTCATGGGGCCCAACTACGTTGCAGGGGGGTAGGCGTCCACCCACGGGTACCCCTGTACTTGTGCCCTGACGGAGAGCACAACAGTTTTTCTGTTTCCCAAGAAACCTCTCTTATTAATAAAATTCAGAGGTATTTTAGCTTCAGAATATAAGTGCTGGGAAGCTGACACAGAGACAGAAAATAACACCTTATGTCGGAAGGAAAGCTAGACATGCATCAGGTGACACAAGCAGGGAGAGGTTAAAAATACAGTCGAGAAATAACTGTATTCAAGGACCGGGAAGGCTAACAAAAAGAAAGGACAAAGGGGAGAGCAGAGATTTGAATGAGATCAAAAAAGAAGAATACATAGTGATGTTATTATGATAGGCATAGAGAAGGTGGGGTAAGAAACAGAAGGCAGAAAATAATGGTTGAGGGAAGAAGGGGGTGGGGTCAGGCAAAGATATAGATCGAGATGAGAAGAGAGACGTGACAGCAGAAAGGTCAACACCGGACTGCTGGACATTTTGTTATTAAAATTGTGCATTACAGGACGAGCATAAAAATGTATGGGTAAATTAACTTTCATGCACATTCATTCCAGGCTTGGTCGGTGCCACAACAAAACCAGAAGCAGACCTGAAAACCTCCAGAAAACATTAACTGTGTGAGAGGAGGTAATCAGTAGGGGCAGGGCCTGGGCAGTGGTGGTACCTTGATCCCATTGTCTACCCAGTTTTGAAAGTGCTTCTAAGGGGGCGTGACCATTGGGTGGGGATGGAGAGTTGTGCAGGTGACTGCTAATGAGCAAGTCTCACCCCTGCGGGAAAGCTGTAAAACACTGATGGACATCTGACGTGCTCAGCCTTCACACAATGTGAGCTGGAAATTCTCTTTACAAGAGTTTGCAACAAACATTGTCTGCCACCGTGTGATATCGGCTCCTCATTGGGTGACTGTTGGACTTGGCCCTTTTTGGCTAAAGTTCCCTAAACTTTTTGCTTTTCCCCTAGACCTTTTTTCTGACATGGTGTTGCCAACTTAGATGCTTTGGGCACTTTGCCACTGCTGATTAGTGTCAAAGGGCAAGTGCTCCCTGTATGAATTATAATGATAATTTGTTGTCCATGATTGGTATATTTGCCTTACTAGTAAAGTGCACTATGTGTGCCAGGGCTGGTAATACAAATGCTACTAGTGGGCCTGCAGCACTAATTGTGCCACCCACGCAAGTGGCCTTAAAGAGAGAACTCAGGCCTACCACTGCAGTGCCTGCGCGCAGTTTGTAAAACTGCCATGTTGTCCTGACAAGTGCACCCACTTGCCAGGCCTTATCCTTCCCTTTCTATGCACATCAGACACCCCTATGGTAGCTCCAAGGTACCCCCTGGGAAGGGTGCAGTGGATGTGAAAGGTAGGACATGTACTAATGAGTGTACCATGTCCTGACAGTGAACTACCATTTCGTTTTTCACTGTTGAAAGGCCATCTTGCCCATATTGCAGAATGGGGAAGGCTGTGTAATATGTTTTCCAGCCTATCTTCCCAAAAGGCTTAAGATGGAGAGGTGAAGTTTAGTATGCCTGAACGCACAATGTAATAACACATCTTTTTACGAACGTGGTTTTTGCATTGTATGTTTAGAAACCACTCTTTTAGAAGTGGCTGGGTTTTGGTGCTCTAACATTTCTGTGTGTCTCTGCCTGGTTGTAGATTCACTGTCTGGATTTGAAAGTGATAGTATCTGGGAAAAGTCTTGACCCAGGGGAGGAGGTGAGACAGCAACAGGCTGACCTGCACCTGGAGTGCAAGAGGGAGGAGTAGCCCCAGGAGGTGAAGAGGCCTGGGTTACTGTCATAAAACAATGGTCCTATCCCCTGCTGAGTGATTGAGAATTCAGACCCCCACTAATGAAAGGAAGAAGGTGTCACTGGCAGAAAGGCACCCAGAACTGGTTTGAACAATGGTCAGTGCATCCCTGAACACACAGACTTCAAAGGCATTTAGGGGTATAACTATGAGAGCTGGAGCCACTGAATGTTGGAATGGAACTGATAAAGATTGGAAAGGTTTGAAGCGACTTCGTGGTCAAGAGGAACCTCCGCCAAGGAAGCAACAGCTGAAGAGACTGAAGGAAAGGACTGGCCCTTGCTGTGTGTTCTGGGGCTGGCCTGCAGTTTGCTGCTTTAACCAAGGAGAGGCTAAAGGGACTTTGCTGTGTGCTGTGTCTCCCTGCTTGAAAGGACTTTGCTGTGTGCTGTGACCTGAAGTAACTTATCCCCAAGGGCCAGAGGAGAGCTGGCTCCCTGTTGTGGAAACTCAGGAACACAAAAGTTTCCAAGAGAGTCTCAGCGACGCTGTGTGTGTGTGTGCTTTTTGCAGCCTGAGGCACTCGTAGGAATTGCCACGTGATCGTGGGCACCTGGAGTCCTATCGAGTCTCAGCGATGCTGTGTGCGTGTGCTTTTTGCAGCCTGAGCCCTTCCTGAGGATTATCCTGTGATCGTGTGCACCTGGAGTCCAAGTGAGTCTCAGCGATGCTGTGTGCATGTGCTTCTTGAAGCCTGAGACTTTTGTGAGGATTGCCCTGATATCGTGCACCCGAACTCAAGTGGGTCTCAGCGACGCTGTGTCCGTGTGCTTCGTGCAGCCTGAGACCTTCGAGAGGAGTGCCCTTTGATCATGCACACCCGAAGCCCATGTGAATCTCAGCGAAGCTATGGCATGTGCCATGATGCCGCCTGAGACCTTCGTATCGCATACGGCCTGGACCGCCAGCCCCAGAGGAGCTAAGCAGCCGGTCCGAGCCCCCGTTGCCAGAATGGGACCCCGAAGGGAAGGGCCTGAGTCCCATTGCCCGGAATCCATAAAGTTGCATCGGAGGCCCAAGTCGCGGGAAGAGGAGAACGTGGTCGTACCCCCAGGTAACGTGTGTTGCTGCCTGGGGTTGGGTGTGGGCTCGGAGAGAGACATTCTCGGCCTCTCGCATTCCGGCAGCACGTGCCTCTGCTTCGGCTCGTATCACGGCCCAAACTTGCCAAGGAGGGGCAGTACCGGAGTGCGGAGCTGCACTTTGGTTGATATGGGGAACATCCTTTTCAACGCAACTTTTACCACGCAGTGCCTTTACGACGCAACTATTACAAGGCATGTCATTACAACGCATAGCGCTGGGGGGCACTCTAGGATAGGGAATAGATTTAATTTACTATCCAACACCTTCCCTACTATCCACGGGGACTGGAGTTGGAATAGTAAATTAAACTATTCACTATCCAGCACCCCTTAACGCTATGCGTTGTAACAGCATCCGTTGTAAAAACTGCGATGTAAAGGCATGCGTGGTAAAAGCATGCATTGTAATGTCATACATCTGTTGATATCATACCCGTGTTGGGGAATCTGTTGGTGGAAGCCGACCACGAGTAAGTACGAGTGGCGGAGAGACCACCTAATGTACCGGGATGGTGCTGGAGTGTATTACGCATTGCAATAATTCTGCATTATGAACTACCTAATTGTCGTATTACGCATTACATTATTTCTGCATTACGAACTACCTGATTAGTGTAAAACACATTGCATTATTTCCGCATTATGAACTGCCTGATTGTTGCATAACGCATTGCACTATTTTTGCATAACGAACTACCTGATTGTTGCATCACGCATTGCATTAGTTTGCATAACAAACTGTCTGATTATTGCATTACACATTGCATTATTTTGGCATTATGAACTCCTTGATTGTTGCATAACGAACTGCATTATTTTTACATTGCAAAGTGCCTTGAATAATATTGTTAATTCTTATGTATTCGCATAATCATTTAAATAATACTCTGCATTTGTTGTATGACTGAAAAAGTATCCATTTGAAAAGTCTTCTACAGCTATATTGTATTCACATATGTATCTGCAGTCGTGCATTTAAATATGTATTGAGATGCTTGCTGCACTAAGTTGACCAAAGGCCTTTAGCAAAGGGCGTTTTTAATGTTTAATTTTAACATGAATGTTTGCTTTAGATGCAATGTTTTTCTCTCCTTTTGCAGATGCAGTTGCATGAGCTCATGGTTTAATAAAGGCGCATTGTGTGAAAGAGATCCAATATAATAACTTTTTAATGTGTTGACCAACAGAAAGAAATCTTGAGGGTAGTCGCCAAGTTGTGTTGTCTGAAGATGGAAATAATGAGACATGTAACCTGAGATTCTCGAAGGTTCTGTTATAGGTATAATTGAGGATCACACATTTGCTTTATGCAGATTCCCTTGAGACTCTGAGAGGTACAGACCTCTTTGCGATATCTCTGTTTTGTGGATTTACGCTATACAATTTTCTTTCCCTTTATAGAACGTCTACAAAGGTTCCACTATGCTGAAACTTTTCCCTGCTTACCTGACCTAATAGGGTATTCCTGATTTCTAGTTTAGAATAATAGGGTTTAGTAGGTCTTTTCAGACAACCTCATGTATAGGCAGGAGGATCGAAACTTTACATCTACTCACATCTCATTCTCTGTATAGAAGCTACAGAATTCATCACTTGCTTTCTGTTATTGAGGATGAATTGTGTACATTGTTTCAGATATCCCTTAGTAATTCTGTATTTTTATACAATGAATATGTGATTGATTTATATCAGCTTGACTTTGAGGGCCTCATTTTTCAGGCTCCTTGCAACTCCGGAACGTCACTTTTTGTGACATTCTGTGGCGCAGAAGCCTGTGTGAATTTTTTGAGGCAGCACTAAGCCACTATTTTTGGCTTAAATCAGCCTGAAAAATATCAGTCCGTTTAATGCAGTGTTCTACGTTAAAGGGACGAGCATTGGGTGTTGCTGGGGCCGTTCCAAGCAACATCCAGGGCCTTTTGACACTGCCTCACATTTATGAGAAATCGTAAATCTGAGGCAGCTCCCAAAGCTTACTCCCCAAAATGTGCTAAATGTAGGGCTTTCAAATGTTGACGTGGCATATTACCTAAGTGAGAAACATGCCAGAACTCATATTCACTCATTCATCCACCTGCAAATGTCTCGCTGTGAGTTAAGCAACCTATCCACACATCTGTCTCTAACCTACGTGTCACTCAAGCCTTGACTGTTCACATTCTGCAAAGATAAAAGTTTGTGCCAGTCTGCCATGCTGGATCTATTCAGCTGGGATTTCAAGATAGCACTAGCTGCCTTTTGTGACAGTGGGAAGCTTGCTTTGCTACTGACATCCGGTATCAATTATTTGAGGAAGCAAACCTTGCACTGCTGCTGCCTGATTTGCATGTGTCTTTTGATGGGGACAGCGTGTACTGTGGCTGCTCTAACTATATTTCTCTTCTGAAGTAGAGAAACTTGCACTATTACTGCCCAAGGTTTACCAGTTCAACCAAGAAGGGGTGTTCCCACTGCTTAATAAAGGCACTTACGAAGAAAAAAAGATCTATAGAATTCATTTACATAGCAAGCCCTATGATCAGGGATTTTGTCCACAATATTTGATGCAAGATGTATGTAGTCCTAAGGCTGCACACGAACAATAATTATTGGTGTTTTGCTCCTTCTATGTATGCTGTAGAATGTACCACATATAAAAAGAGCAAAACATTTGAATAAATAAAAGTATTTCTCCTTGTTGCACCACTCTAATATCTCCTTTTGAAAGGCACTGTTTTTGGCGCTGCCTCAGATTTAAAGATCTTTGTAAATCCGGGGCAGTGTCAAAAAGCAATGGGTGTTGCGTGGGAACACCGACTTCAATCCCCATTGCACGGACCGGTGTCTAGAAAACTGCAGCGAGGAGGGCTATATTTACAAGGCTTTATCAAGCCATGCATAGTGGCTTTAGCGCCACCATGTAAATATAGAGCAGAGAATTGCGCCACTTGAGTGTCTGAGAAAGTATCACTCCGGTGGAGTAATGCCCTTGTAAATATACCCCATTGTTTCTCAGTGCAATGCAAACAGCAGAGAAACTAGGAAAGGAAAAACAATGTGCTGGTACCGCTCTTCCCTATCGCCTGCTGCCTAAGAGGGCCACTAGGGGTGGACCGGCAGAGGTTCGAACCTATGGCCATGGCGTCAAACACGGATCTCTGCAAAGAATGTATTAGTCTGCTAATCCACTAAAACCTTGCAAAAAAACTTAACGAGCCTCAGTGCTGTGCTGTGGCGTCTGTTTGCAGGACAAATACATAAAATTGCAGTGCTGCACAAATTTGGCTGAAGACAGTGCTAGTGTTAAAATTATTTACAGGTGATTCAATTACTTTCAGTCCTTTCTTGTTGATTTCAGGCATTACTTATTGAGGAGTGTCTACCTCCTCAGACAGACATCTTGTTGTCCTACTGCCTTTTCATGAACATAGCCCAAATACAAAGATTTAGGCACCATCTACCTTTATGGACCAAAAAGAGTACCATCCCCTTCAGGAAATCTGTAAGTTACCAAGCTTTCCAACCTAAAATGGCGTCTTCCAAAGGATGGTGTGTGGGTTCGTTCCCATGAATGCAATGAGGAGGAAGTGATTGAGAAGTAATATAAATACTGGTAAGTAATTGTACCACTACTTCTTCATGCATTTCATTCTCCAGTCATTTGTCATGGAGGAATACCCAAGCTACTAGTAAATAATTTGGGCCAATTGGAAAGTGAGATTAAAAAACACCAAAAAGCGTAGATGCTGCAACTCTTGTGAAAGCTATATTTAGTGTATATTAAGTCTGTTCTAGATGTAACTCAGCAGAAAAAACACACTAGGACTCAATTACCCATTCCCACTGTCCCACAATGGATAAGAAAATGGTCAACCAAAGTTGAGGGCAGAGTCCTAGTAGCTGCCCTACAAATTTCCAGAATGGAAGTACCCTAGACCAACATGTCTCTGGTTGAGCACCAGGACAAGGCAAGTTATAAGCTGGTGCAAAGTGGAATACACCCACATGCTCAAAGGACAGCCAACAAACCCTCAACTGACTAGGGATGCCTGTCCAAAGGACAAACAAAACAGGATTTCCTGAAGTGTGGAGCCTAATTCTTTTCAATTTAGGAGCGAATAAGGTTTTTCTAGAGGTGACTATTGTTGTGACCATTTTATCTATTCATCTGTGAACTCCGTGTATCCCATTATTTGTAACCTTTCATTTAGGAATTTCTGTGGCTTTCCTTATCAAGGCGCAATGCACGCCGAAACGCGCGTAGAAGATGATCCATCAATCAGCCACTTCAGTTACTTGTTTCTATATTTTTCCTTATTTTATACCCAATTTTGATATTCATTGTATGAATTTGTCCTTGTTGTTGTTTTTCTATGTTCATATTTGCCCACTGCACTGTGTAATTTTGTGAGTCATGTGGAGATACCTATTATGTATGTAATTAGCTGTCTGATCATATATTTTTCAACATGTCTGAGTATTTTGTATTAAATAAATGATTTTTTAAAATGTATCTGTAGTGTACACTGAGTTCCTTATATCATGTTTACAGTTCTTATGGTCTGTTAATCGCCATAGACCTCTAGTTGCCTAGGGTTTTTTTCTACAATTGAGCCTAACTCTCTACTCATAAAAGAGAAGGACAACAATATGTCTGATGAGGTAGCCAATTCTTTCTCAATGATTATTGACTAAAATGAGAACTAGACAAGAAGGTAACAAGCAGTGAAATATTATTATTTGATAACTTTATTTCGGTCATTGACCATAAAAGTGCAGATAAAATACATACAAGCACGGTGATGAAATCCATAAATACAAGCAATTAAAAGGTTATTAAACAGCAAGTTTATCAAAAGTTATCAAAGGGGGAGTAGGAGGAAAAAGGGAATAATAGAAGGGGATTGCTCCAATTAGGTCCTTATCAGAAAGGTGGTCCTTCTACGCCACATGCCGTGTAAGAAGCGGGAAACAGCAAACACAATGGGAGGGGAGGTATCATATGTTAAAATTCTGCAAGCTTGTACACATTGTCTAAGTTCCAAGTTTCTGCACAGTGGGGCCAACCAGCATTTCCGTATTTTGCTATACGCTGGGCAGAAGAACAGGACATGGACGATATCTTCTGTGCTGTTATTACATGCTGGACAACTTCCCTCATTTGAGATAGTCCATTTGGAGGTCAGCCCCCTAATGGGCAAGCAGCCATGCCTCAGTTGGATATATAGTTTTCTCGCAAGAGGAGTCGGCACTAGATCTAAAAATTCCTCCTTCTTGGGCACAGTTTTCACCTGCAGGAATTCAGTTGTTAGCCTGCCCAGAGTTGGCGAGCTGTGTAGCATGTTGAGGCTGTGATTTCTCAAGATAGCCAACAGTTCTGACCTCTGGAACCTAGGACAGCTCTGCCCCGGGGACTCCCACAATTGAGGCAAGCCAATTTGGTATAGAAGGACCTTGATGTGGGATAGCCAGGGTATATTTTTGTTCTTGAGCTGCCCCCAGACTGCAAAAAATTCCGCTCTGTAATCAACCAGTTCCGGTACAGTCCAGAGCCTTCTCCAGTAGATCAAGGGTCGTGCGGCTATCAGATCTTTTATGGACTCAAGGCCCATATCTAGCCGCAACGGTATGAGAGGGGTGCTTTGGGGTGAGCCTACCAAATTTCTCATGAAAGCTTGTTCCACCTTTAGTAGTCTCAGTACGTTCTTGTGCCCCCATAGTTCTGCCCCATACGTAGCTGCTGACCTGGTCTGGGCTCTATAGACTTCAAGAACGGGGGCGACTGGTTTGAATTGTGAGATTTTATGAAATTTCCTAATCCCCCCTGTAGTCTGTGAAAGTCTCAGGGCAGATCTAGACACCTGGTGACCCCAGTCAAAGTCTTCAGTTAGCATGACACCCAGGTAAACAAAGGTTTTCACCCGCTCAAGTGCGGTGCCATTCAAGACAGGGTTTGGGCGGGTGTGCCTCGGGGGATTGAAAACCATAAACTTGGTTTTATCCAAGGTAACCTCCAATCCCCTTGAGGCACAGAAGGTTGAAAACCCATCTAGAACCCTCTGGATACCTGTTGATGTTCGGGATAACAGCAAAGTGTCGTCCGCGAACATCAGAGCAGGCACCCTACCAGTAGCCAATCTCGGGGCATCGTTATCCCTAACTCCATCCAATTCATCTATCAAGCCATTAACATAAAGGCTGAAGAGTGTAGGGGCAAGGGCGCAACCCTGGCGTACACCCCTGGTTACTGGAAAGGGGGCCGAGAGTTCGCCATTCCTTCCACACCTGACCTGGGCAAAGTTCCCCGCATGGAGTCGGATCAAGACTTCAAGTAAATAGGACGGGAGGCCTAGTTCTTCCATTACTCTCCATAATTTCTCTCTGGGCACAAGCTCAAAGGCGGCCCGCAGGTCCACAAAAACAAGGTAGAGGCTGCCACTCTCTACTCTTGCAGTTTTCCAAAAAAGGACCTGCAGCCTAAAGATCTGGTCCAGGGTCGAGATGCCCGATCTAAATCCGGCTTGGAAGGTGGTCAATATTTTGTGTTCCTCTATCCAGCCCAGTATCCTATCCAGTAGAATCTGGCCCATTAGTTTTTGGGTAGTGTCGAGGAGACTAATGGGCCTCTAATTGGACGGGGATAACGGGCAGCCCTTCTTGTAAATGGGGACGATCTCAGCTCCCAACCAAGTTTCCGGTAGCTTGGAACCCCAAAGGATGGCATTAAACAGGACTACAAGATACGGAGTCCAGATTTTGGGCTGGGAGCGAAAGAGGTCACCAGGTAGTTTGTCAAGGCCTGGGGCTTTGTTTGGGAGCTATCTTTCTATAGCGGACTCCACTTCCTTGAGGGAAATACTCTCTAGGTTTTGAAAGGAAGTCATCTCCTGATCGTCCATCGGGCCCCTCCGACGACCCAGGCCCGAGGCCCCCGACAGTCGATACTCGTGCGGGGATCTTGGGCCGGGGAGGTCCGAAGGGTCCTTTCTGCCCCTGACAACTGGGCCTGTCTATAATACGCATCAACACCAGTCTCCGGGCTTGTGTAAAGAGCTGCAAAGTGTGACTCCCATACTGAGGGGGCTATGTTTGGGAAGTTAACCTCTCCCCCCCTTTTGTACCATCATTAATTAGAGTCCAAAATAATTTAGCATCCTTTGAAAGGAGTGCTTGTCTCAATTCTTCCCACCTGGCTTCCTCCCACTCTCTCTTAACCCTGGTGATCTCCTTTTTGTACCGCTGTCTCGTTGCCCTAATTAATGGCATATCTTTGGATTTTATTGCTGCAAGGAGGTCCCTCTTTACTTTCTTGCAGGTACAATCGAACCAAGGGTGCGACCTAGGAATGCTTCATTTGTTTCCACTGACTGGATAGAGTACCTCCCCTAGTGTCATAGCTAGTTGCGTATGTATTTGTACGGGTTGCCGTCAAGAAGCCGGCTCACTCATCTCGCTTATGGAGGGAATTGCAATCTGGTATATTTTAGCGAGGTTAGTGGGAGAGTTCGCAAAGTGCGCCCATTTTACCCTTTTCCTGTTGTTAGCCACCGTGAGGGGTATTCTCGCCATAGCTGGGTCTGGGGCAGGGTTTGTAAGGCCAAAAGACCCGGGCTTGAGGGTTAGAACCAAGGCATTATGATCGCTGACATGCCTCGGTACAACCCTAAACTCCTTCAGCCTATCCCAATGTTTTGCCTCCATCATGATATAATCTATGATGGAGGTATGATTTGCCCTGTTATAGGTGACTACTCCTGGACAGTCGGGATCCAACCTCCCATTGCACGACCGCATAGACGTTGCAAGGGTGAAGGATTTTATCTGGAGCACCAACGGTGTCCATGCTCTCACTGGGGTGATCTTCGGGTCTGGGATATGCCAAAAATAGTCTACCTCGTCTTGTTCGCTAACCTCCATGCTACCCAGAGGCTCGACTTGGCAGTTAAAATCTCCGCCTAGAATTATCACAATAGAGGGGTCTAAACCTTGGATGAATTGGTCAAGGGCTTTAATTGTATTTGATTCCTGCCCCTTTTTAACTGGCCTTGAGTAGATGTTTATTATGGGTAGTTGTGGGTTACTTTGGGGTGTTAATAGGACACACTGGACATCCAGGGAGTTAGTTTGCATTTGTTCTGCCTGGATGCCCAAGTGGGTACCTATCCATATCGATAGTCTGCCGGAAGGGCGGCCACTTCCTGTAGACACTGCTAAGATATCATAGGTTGCAAAGGCCGGGCTTTTGCTCTCCTCCATTGCCCAGGTCTCCTGCATAAGGCAGATATCGTGAGCAGCCATAAAGGAATGCCAATCTGGTGTAATCAATTTATTTTTTAGCCCGACTATATTCCAGGAGATTATTTTTAAACATCCTTCCACTGGTTTATCTGAGCCTTGCGCTTCCCTCCCTCCATTTACAGGGGGGGTATCCAGGTCCCCCTTTTCTCTGTTCCCCTCCTTCTCCAAAGGTGAGAGTCAATCCACCTCCTCCAAAACACTGAACCTTTTCCAATGAGCTTGTAGTCGGTTTGTAAAATTGTGTGGGAAAGTGCCCTCCCCCGGTACTCGCCACTGTTGCATTCTATTTGGTGGGCCATAAAGGCCCCTCCTGCGAGGAGCCCTATTAGGGTAGACTAATCTCCAGGGTGGGATAGAGTAAAAGTATGGCAGGCGTAGTGGATATATTTGGGTGTTTGGTCCACCCAAGGGGGCATTACAGATATAGTCCACAGTAGAGGTGTCCCTAAAATGTATTACTATGATGTCTCCTGCCACCGTTTTTGGTCCCTCCCCAATCCATTCCACTCTTCTGACAGCGAGTATTTCCCCTGAGATGTTTGAGGGTAGTGGTCTATTTGCATTTAGCAATTGCATGCACTTATTTTTTAAATCAAGGTGGTTTTCTCTTCTCCCTTCATCTAGGGGCGGGACTCCTGTGAGTGCTACAACGAAGGGGAGAGCTTCCGGTGGAAAATTAATAGTCGGCAATCGGGCTGGACCAGCATTGGCTGGTACGTTTCTTGTTTTATGCAAGCTACTTTTTGTTTCATTTTTGCCCTCTTTAGTGTTGGGACCAATTTTCTCATTATTGCGGTTGGGGTTTCCTACTCTCTGCTGGGTCTGGCCATGTGTGGTGGTGGTTGAAGGACGAGGGGGAGGTGGAGCTCTGGTGGACTTAGTGGTAGGTAAAGGTGTTCCTTCGTTTTTGTTCAATATGGGTGGGTTTGCTGATGGTGTTACCTTGTCCCTATGTGTATTTCATGGTATGTCGCCCTGCTCGGACGGAGCTGGATTACCTGAGGGATTCACGGGCTTTTACAGTCCCTACCCCCCTACTATTTACAATTGAGACTAGTCTGTCAATCTTGGACACCAGTGGTTTGATGTGGGTGACGATGGTCTGTTCCAGGCATGCCTGTAGGTAGGCCACCATATTGGTGACACAGCAAGGTATACCTGGTGACAGTTGCGACGTGTTAGTTGTTGGCGTCACCGGATTGTGATTAGTTATGTTTTTTTTCCCCATTTTCTTTTTTGATAGACAGTCTTTTCTCCTTCTGGGGCATGGTTTACTTGGTGTGGGGATTTCCAGCCCAGGGGGAGAGTTCGCATCTGTTGGGGTATCCTCAACCACTATCGGGTTTTCTGTGGGTGCCTGTGCACAGGGTAGCTCAACGTAAGATGATGTTAAATAGGAACTTAAATCAGGGACATCTGTTGCAATAGCTGAACAATCCACTCCCAGATCTTGGGTGCATACGGTAGGTGTAAGTGAAAACCTTCTCTCAGTGTTTTCAATTGCCGTTGCCACAACCCCTATGGTTTTTTGTAACATCCTATCTATTGCTGTTAAGCTAGGTAAGGGCTGTGGCATGGCCGCTTGCAACCTGGTGTTTGGGCACGTTGTCATAGTTTTTGACTTTTTGCCCGCATTACTCATTATTTATTGTTGATAACTGGATCGGTGGGGGTATAGCAGGAGCCCCTCACCCAGTCAGAATTTGCTCCTTCTTCCTGGGGTCTGGACCAATGTTACAAGAGTATGGGGCCAGAGACTTTATATCTTGATTAACAGTACCTTTAGTTAATGGTCTAAACTTCGTCGGCGTCCACCGCAGATATAAGAGTGGTTGGCCGGCCCGGCCTCATCCGGCCTCCGACGGCCACAGACGGCCCGCCCTTTGTCCGGGCTTCGTCCGGCACGTCCCGCTCGCGTCCCGCGCAGCGGCAGTCGGAGGTAAGTATATCTTCCGGTGTGCGAGGGGGCGGGCTCCTCGCAGCTACAAGCACGCACGGACTCCTGGTAACTCGAGTCCCGTGCGGCGAGCGGCGAGCGGTTTTCAAAACTCAGCCCCCTCAGCAAAGCTCCCTCGATTATGAGCCCCTCCGGGGGCAGCAGCAACTCCAATTGTAGGAGGGCAAGTTGTTAAATAGCCCCGGTGTGCAGGGGGCGGGGCTCCTCGCAGCTACAAGCATGCACGCACTCCTGGTAACTCGAGTCCCGTGCGGCGAGCGGTTTTCAAAACTCCGCCCCCTCAGCAAAGCTCTCTCGATTATGAGCCCCTCCGGGGGCAGCAGCAACTCCAATTGTAGGAGGGCAAGTTGTGAAATAGCCCCGGTGTGCAGGGGGCGGGGCTCCTCGCAGCTACAAGCACGCACGGACTCCTGGTAACTCGAGTCCCGTGCGGCGAGCGATTTTCAAAACTCAGCCCCCTCAGCAAAGCTCCCTCGATTATGAGCCCCTCCGGGGGCAGCAGCAACTCCAATTGTAGGAGGGCAGGACTGGCGCAGTGAAATATATGGTGTCTCCAGACATATTGCCGCATCCACCTCCAATAACGGGCAAAGTTTAGCAGCATATGGAGAGTCCTTAATTTTATATTCTAAGGAGGGCCTTGTCTGCAGAATGAAGAAATACAATTAAGAATTCACCAAGTGCACATCATCATGTAGGAGTTTCTTGATAAGGTTAAAAATGCAGTTTCTCTTCTCGGGGGAGGAGCCTAGCTCGAGGACGTAATGGCCGCCTTTTAGCTCGGCTCCGTCGGCCCTCCGGCTAACCCCGACTATCCTGCCATATATCCTGCACCGCGACGCTACTTCAATGCAGAATTTGAAATTTAAAGACCCACTCTTACTCACCGTCTGGTCCGGAGGTTCCTGTGTGCTGTGGATCCGCAGCTGTGCCCTCGGTGAGATTGGGGCCTCCGGGCACTCGAGACCGGGACCTCGCCTGCGGGACCCGACCGGCGGAGAAGAGATTCCTGCGGGACCCGACCGGCGGAGAAGAGATTGCCGGCCCCGGCCGCGAAAGTGAGCCACTGGTGGGAACCGTTGTGCGTGTGCCCCGGAGATCCTGAACCGGCCCCGATGACTGGGCCGTGCGGCTGGAGGGAGACGAGATGTGTTGGGGGCTGACCGTGTGAAGGGGTCCCCTCGCCTTTGTCCTGTCCGGCGGTCCTGAACCCCGCGCCTGGCTCTCGCCTGTGGGGCCTGCCACTGTTCGGAGGGGACCCCCCCCCCCCATCGGGCGCTCGCCCATCCTGTGCCGGTGAGGCCGTTGTTGGGAGCCTCCGGAGGTCTGTAAAGTCCTACATTTGGGGGCCCACGGTGGAGTGTGGGGCGGCGAAACTCACAAGATGGCTACCGACAACGTGGGGGGTGCTCCGCTCTGCACCGACGCTCCTTACCGGCCGGATTGTGCAGAGGCCTGGGTGTGTACTCGAGCGCCCACGCCCGGAGATGTCCTGGACGCCTTGATGTCATTGTACGCTGTCTTGGCCCCCGGTGCCTCTACCGACCCCATGCGGCTCGCCGCCATTTTGGGCCGCCGCTCTTTCATGCACCCCTATCGTCCTGATGCCGCCATTGCTTCGCCCCCTTCGGCTGCGCCAGGAGTTGCTGTTGTTGTTCTTCGGCCGCTTGATGGGCCGGTGACTTTTGACCCTCTGCTTCCTCGCCGCCTGGATTTCGAGGACTTCCACACGACGCGGAGATCTGCTCCTTCCCGGTTACCTGGGACTCATGGTGGGCCGCTGTTTGCTCCCGCTTCGTTGGATTCGAATTTTTGTTCTGGAGGGGTACCTTTGTATTGTCGAATTGCGCACCTGGACTCCGGCTTGCCTTTGCTTGCCCTGTCGTTACTGCTACAATTGACTTGCTTTATTGACTTTTTGTATTCCCTCCGTACGAAGGCTCTCCCTGATTTCTATCACTGCCGTGACTCTGGACTACATTACGATTATTTTGTGCTGGGTGGTCCGCTCCACATTACCCTTTATTAGGTTGGTTTCGTGGTCAGGAAGGGTTGGGGGTGAGTTGCACGCCATGATAGTTTGCTGGTCTACCTGCCCGTTGCATTGATGTTTGTACTCCCGACACGGTGAAACGTTACAATCTCTCCCTCCTCCCCCTCCCTGTGGTTCTTGCTGTATGTGAAGGTGTAGTACTGATTTGATACTTATTCATTTGTTGGTCGGGGGAGGGTCGTAGCCGAATGTGTTTGCTCATATCCTCTGGCTCCTCCCTCACATTTTATTTTTGTTTTGTATTTCCTCTCCTCCTCTTTTTGTCTTCTTCCTCTACTTTCCTTTTTTCACTATCTTTCGGGTTTCGGATTAGGGCGACAGGCACGCTGTTTGGAGGGTAGGCCGTAGCCTTCTGCAAGGGTGCAGGGTGGGACGGGTGGGCGGGGTCTTTCAGATATTTTCTTTTGGTTCTATGGCCCTTTTCTATCCCTTTATAGCGGTGCCGCTTCTGTCCTCGCTTCTCAGGCATGGGTGGGTTGGGGTCTGTTGCTATGCCACTTTTCTCGGTTTCGATGCTTCGTCGCGACTGCCATACCCTTCTTTTCGCCAGCTTCCACTTTCTGCTGTACTATTAGCCGCGGGTTGCCTGGCCCGGGGTGGCGCCCATCTTGCACGATTGTGTTTCTCCTTTTATTTTTATTTTATTTTGCTCTTCTTCCTTCCTTTCCCCCCCCTTTCTGTCCCTTTTTGGTTTCCTCCCCCTTGTTTCCCTATTTTTCCCCCCTTCCTTTCCCCCCCCTTTACCCCCCCTCCCCCTTTTTCCCAGGCTCGTATTGAGAGAAGTGGGCTCGATTTGTACAGTTTTCTGCTCCCCTTGCCTCCGTTAGCGTGTTATTGGGCGGGGGTCATGAGATCTTGGTAGCACTTGTATGCTTCTCCACTATATTTTGCGTTTGTTTTGTGCTACGGTCGAATCGTGCCCTTACATCCTCCTCTCCCCCCCCACACCCCCCCCTCCTCCCGTTTTGGCATGGGTGTATTCCTGTTTCTGAGTTTTTCCGTATTTGTGAGTCAGCCATGAGCCTTGTCCCCTTATTATAAAATAGACCTCATTGATCCTGATATTGGGCCGTTATTGCCGCTTATCCCATCTCTAGCATTGTTCAATTATGTTTGCTTGCCTGCCAACTGGCCTTGTGTCGCTTATTTTGATTCTTGATCATCTTTGACTTGTTGCCGGCCAGATTGGTTGGAGGCCCACACATGTTTATCCTAATGATGCAAATAAAGGTCTTCTCTTTACACATAGCAATGTAAGGTGAAAAATGCAAACTTCCAGTACATGTGAAAGAATCAACGAATGTTCCTCCCGCTAGTGCTATCTGCCCTTTACTTATTCTTTGTGTTAAGGAAAGATACACTGCTACTGTCAAAGTTGTGCCTCTGTTGTGTTGTCGAAGTCTCTATAACCTCGAGAAGATAGTATCACACAAATATATAATTTGTGAATGCTTGATTTGTTCCGGAATCCGTCCATCGTGTGTGTCTTTTGATTTCACAGCAGAATAGATAACTGGCTCCTGTTCTGTGGTGACTTTGAGGGCAGGAAGAGTGTCTTGTGGTGACCATATGAGTACTTGCCTGACGCCTTACTAACCACGACTTTTCAGTGCTAAATGCACAATGTTTCACACTGCTGTCTTGCTGATGGTGCTGACGTGCCCGATTGAGCATGCATTCTACAGTTTTTAAGTAACACACCACCTATGTATCACAGTGATGGGACTATTGTTTTAGACTTTTAAAAAAATTGCAGTTTGAATGAAAGCATCTGCAACATGCCGTGCACTGATTCAAAATGTTAAGGACAGCCCATCTTACCACTGTCTAGAGGGTGCGCATCCGAACAGGCCAATGGCTAGAGAAGACTGCCCCCTCCCTCCCTCCAAAAAAACACCACCCTTCTGAATTTTCTGAGTATGTGCGTGTTGTATTACGTTGTGTTGTGTGGTGACAAAGTTCTCCTAGACAGCTAAAGCTAGTTGTGGTTATACCTTAAAACCCTATCTAAGGCATCCCTTCTCATTCAAACAAATCAACTCGTTAAAGCCTGGTAGATGGGAGACAAAAAAGCACATAGCATCGAGGTCATAATATTAGAATCCATGTTTTAACATACTCAGCATATACAACATGATTGTATATGAAGTAATATCGATGAATAGATATCAGTGATTTTTGCCCTTTCATAAATTGGGAAGGGTGGAATAAGTGTGTATACAATTAAATCGGGGAAATGAAACCCTTCAAACAGAAATAATGATGGAAGAGGTGTCAATACATAAACAACTATCAAATAAGTGCGCATAGCTACTCTCTAGATTTGAAGGCCTAAAAGATACAACATATGATATTGCCACAGTTTGTTCTTTCAAACTTTCTTTATATTGGATTTATCCAATTGGGATAATTAACTTTCCCGTAAGGTTATGGTAAGTTGGCACAGAAAACCCATTAGTGGCATGGAACATAAATGGTATGTATGGACTTGTAATGTGTATTTGCACTATCTACATATGTGACCGAAGTGTATGGCTCCAGAAGGCACTATTATACTCTGGATGGACTGCAGTATAAAAGCACTACAGTGATATGTGACAAAAAGTTGCTTTGATATATAGGAAAACCTATTTTTACATATTAGCAAAGTGAACCCTCAGTGTGCCTTCTAAGTGCACAAGCCAGAAAAGTGTGAGATACTAGATATTAATGAAACGTAAGTCCCCACAGTGAACACTTGCACACAGTTGTTTGGCTATTTGCAGGTAAACTACATTTTTTATGAGCTGGCTCAGTAGTTAATAAATGCCTCATTTTTATAATTTCACATGCAAACTGATAGGAGTTTCATTCAAATGTATTAACAAGTTTTATAAAAAATTGAATTCAATGGTTAAAGTAGAGAAGTAGAGTTTTGGTGTGCAGTGAAAAATCCACTTTTTAAAGCTGTACTTTCCACCTGATGGCAAACTGGAATACAATGAGATTTCCAAATACCTTGTCCCAGAGACTGCGATGCACATCCCAGACTGGCTGTTAAGGATTGACCTGGCAGAAGCCTCTGGGAGCAGGAATACTGTTATTGTATCAAAGGTGACCGTAGCAGGGATTGGTCATCTGAGAAGACAACAGGAACAGATGGGAAGAAACAGCAGCCCATATTTCCTTTGTTGAGTAGATCCTAAATGGTCTCAAGAACTGAAACCAATAATGCCCAGAGCCACTGTTACATTTGTGTATGGCTCCCAGCATGAGGGAAAACCAGTTGCAGCAGTGGGAAGGATGAGGATTCCCCATCACCATAATAGAGTGTCTAGAAGGGAGGAAAAGGGGCCAGATGTAGGTCGGCAAATACCGGTCGGTAACGGCCGATTTCGTCCGTTACCGACCAGGATTTGCCAATGGAGATGTAGGGGCCTCAAAACATACAGAATCGGTATATTTACCGATTCGGTAAATTTACCGATTCTGTAAAATACCGAATTGGTAAATACAGATGTAGGTGGCTCTGGAAACCGTGCCACAGGCCCCTAAGAATTCGTTATTTACCATGTAATACTATTGCATGGTAAATAACGAATTCCTGCGTACATGCACATCTGTGCGTGTACACCGGTGCCATCATGCCCTCAGGGCATGTATGTGTGCCACATGGCACACAAGCCTGAATCAGGGGTGGAATAGGGTGTCAAAGTGACACCCTGTCCCCCTTGTAAATTCGGTAATTTTACCAAATCGGTATTTACCGATTCGGTAATTGACATTGGTTCCTATGGGCCTCAAGGCCCATAGGAATCAATGGCAATTACCGAATCGGTAAATACCGATTCAGTAATTACCGAATGTTACAGATTCGGTAACAAAATCGGTAAAAATACCTACATAGCATTTACCGATTTGTAAATACCGAATCTGTAAAATTCGGTATTTACGAATCGGTAAATGCCATTTACCTACATCGGGCCCAAGGTTCCTACAAGTGCAGGAAGGCTAGGCCATTTGTGAAGGAAGGCTAGGGCCAAGTGCTGGAAAAGGAGGATGAGTTTTGGCAGCAACATTGCCGTTATATCTGTGCCTAGAACTGAGCCATGGAATCTCAAGGACGCATATTTTTCAGCACCTATTTTCCCTTCTTTTCAGAAATCGTTACTGTTCCCATGGGAGGACAGGTTCTACAAATTCAAAGCACTTCATTTGGACACTCTTCAGCTTGTTGCTGTTTCACCAAGCTTTTAAAGCCAGCTTATAGTGTACATTCACTTATCTATCTAATGACAACTCTATAATAAAACAAGAATGTTCTGCTGACTTATTTACAATCCACACTAGCTTCAGTGGACGATGAGGGTTTTGTTGTGAATCAAGCAAGTGCATTGCTTCCTCAAGTCCAGTCAAAAGAATTTCTGGGGTTTTCAGTAAAGTTCTCACTCCGGTCCTCTTTAATCACCATAATCAAAAATTGTCATCATCGGGAAAAAAATTGTTCATTTGTTGAATTCCTCTCACATATACATTTGGCACTTAGCTTATATGGTGGAACTCTTAGCATTTTCAATCCAAACAGTGTTTCTAGGTCCTGTCCATTATCAAGCTCTTCGTCATCTTAAGGTTTCTTATGAACATGTTTAAGCTATTCAAATTTGGTTCCCTTAGATTAAGAAATGAATGAAGAGGTAGTCTGGGGTTAAAACACATCCTTGAGTGGAATGAAAGGTCAATTATGTCCTGGTACTTCTATTATAATTCGATAAGTTTGACAAAATGGGTTGCTCGTTGAAATCAGTTCATAACTGGCAGTGCTTCTTGTCAGAAGGAGTACTTGATGTACTTAAATTATTCAGAACTGCTTCTAGGCTCCTTTAGAATACGGACATTTGCAAAAAAGCACATTTGCTGCTCTGTTCTTCTCAAGATGAACAATAAGGCAATCTAGCAAAGCAGTTTTGTGAGTTTTGTCTCCAATACTACATCTCAATTACAGCAGAGTATCAGCCTGGCCAACTCAACACAGTTGTGGATTGATACTCCCGTCAACTCAGGGATTATAGAAACTGAAAAATGCATGTGCACTGGTACTTCCTCCAATTTAGGGATTATAGCAACAGAACACTTGGGAGGCATAGTAATCCTACACATTCCTAGGTTTACAAAACCTTATGAATCTGGAAATGTGTCAGATTCCATGGATGTTGTGTGGGAACAGCCACAGCATGGAACACCCCTTTCATGCAGAGTAATGCGTGAAAGGGGTCTATATTTGCAAGCCCACGAAAAGCCACGCAGGGCAGCTTTACGTGGCCTTGTAAATATGAGCAAGCTTACTGCGCTGCCGGTGCATCAAACAAAGTTATGCACCAACTGCACAATGGGCTTGCACATAGGCCCCTCAGGTTATTCCACAAAGCCTGGTCTCATGGAAGAATCGAATCTTACGCATCAGCTTGGTCTTTTGGTGTCGCTGGTGTTCGGGATCAAACTCAAATCCCATTTTGCCAAATATCACTTCCATAGCAAATGATTTAGGTCATTGGACCAAATTAGGTAAGTAATTTAGAATTGTTAACATTCACATCATTACATCATAGGTATTTGTGGGATGTTATTCTGATTCAACGTGGTCTGACAATGATTTTTAGTCATGATCGCATTTCAACCTCTGCCTAAGCATTGGGCTTTTCAACACCACTTTGGACAGCGTGACTACTGCTTAACTCTGAGATTCTTCTGAAAAGTAACATGTAGTTGTTGTTCAATCCACTTTGCTTGTGGTACTCTGGAGACTTTCCAGACTTTTCATAAGCTAGAACTATACAAGTATCTTAGGATATTGACAATTCCAGGCTCTGGGTGGACTGGTGGTCTATCAGATCTAGATTTGTTAAAGAAATCAAAACGCTTCCAGGCAGCACCCTAATGCTTGTCTTTGACTTGTGTGTTAAAAATATGCATCCCTTATCACCCCAGACGTAAGGAAAAAAAAATTGTGAACTTTGCCTTCTGAATGATGGCATCTGGTCACTGTTACATGGTGCTCACAGATCCGGGGAAGCCAGCTTCAAGAGTTTGGAAGTAAGTATGTGCACCTTATCTAGGTTTTTCATAGAAAAAAGACACAAGAACTTAAACAAAACAGTTGAACGTAGAAGGTGCTTTACGTCCCGCCCACACTTATAGAAATTTCTGGAATGACTCCACAGATTTGCACTCCAGGGTAATAGCCATCCCAGCCTTCATTGATGTCTAAATACTGAAGCAAATATGGGTACTGTAAAGCCAGGCTGGGGGCATCACTCCCACATCAGACTGGTACTAACCGCTGATCAGCTTGACATCTTCTTTGAAAACTCTCAGTACATGCTCGGCGGATCTTTTCTTCAAAAATCAACTAAGTTTGATAGAAAGTTAATATATTGGGCTGAAAATGTGCAGCTATCCAGCTTTGTTTCCCTTGCTAGTAACACAGTCCCAGGTCCTTCCCTGATTAATGAATTTATGGGCAGACATTTTCAGATATTCTGCATTGTTCATTTGACTTTGTTCTAAGGCTTCAAGTCTGCATCATGACTGTTGTTGTGTGTGTTTAAACCCACTTTGGATATCACTGCTTTACTTTTATAATTGATATATGCAGTTACACATTACCTATTTTGAAAACCACCTCATTAATCGTTTTCAAATTTAGCTGTTCTAAATTGTTTTAAGGTGTGTTTCGTGCATCCACATCACCTGCTTCAGGGTTAAGCCTTGAGCTAAACAAAGCTACCAAACGATGAGCCATGAGCAGAGATTTGTCTCATCAGTTTAGGAATAAGTGATGCACGGGTGCAATGTGAACAGTGTATCACTTCTTCAATCTGAATCCCTCTCCTCACACAAGGTCTACCAGTTTTACTAAGACTCAACCTTGACTTAAAAAGAACTTGAAAAAGATCTTAAAGAAGAATCTGTTCAAAATGTGCCTTGATAGATGACTCTGCTCTCCTCCTTCTGCTTCATTTGTGACTTTTTGCTGGATTGTACAAATTTGAGGATATTTTTCACTCTATAGCTGGTGTTTTTCACCTTCTCTTCTTCTTCTCAAAGATAACCCATTTTTATATAAAGCGCTCCACTGACCCTGTGGATTGGCCCCTGCTACATATATACAGTAAATGGATCCATAAATAAATAAAAAATGCAATGCCCCACTTACATCAATGCCCCATACGTAAAAAAATATGTATCAGTATTTGTAGCATGTGAACCCAGCAACATAGCAACAAAGTACTGCGCAGAGGATAAAGAGAGGCGTAGATTGTATAGAAGCCTTTTGAAGGAAGGAGCTGAACCTCCTTTAATGGTAATGCTAGGTGTGGTAGCAAGGCATAGATTGTGTAGAAGTCTCTTGAAGGAGGGTGCTGAGCCTCCTTTAATTGATATGGTCGGTATGGTAGCAAGGCGTAGATTGTGTAGAAGTCTCTTGAAGGAGGGGGCTGAGCCTCCTTTAATAGTAACAGTCGGTGTGGTAGCAAGGCGTAGATTGTGTAGAAGCCTCTTGAAGGCGGGGGCCGAGCCTCCTTTAATGGTAACGATAGGTGTGGTAGCAAGGCGTGGTTTGTGTAGAAGTCTCTTCAAGGAGGG
This sequence comes from Lissotriton helveticus, assembly GCF_964261635.1. Classification (NCBI taxonomy): domain Eukaryota; kingdom Metazoa; phylum Chordata; class Amphibia; order Caudata; family Salamandridae; genus Lissotriton; species Lissotriton helveticus. The sequence goes on from NC_136061.1 coordinate 311,506,939, forward strand.
GGCCGAGCCTCCTTTAATGGTAACGATAGGTGAGGTTGCAAGGCGGAGATTGTGTAGAACTCTCTTGAAAGAGGGGTTTGAGCCTCCTTTAATGGTAACGCTAGGTGTGGTAGCAAGGCGTAGATTGTGTAGAAGTCTCTTGAAGGAGGGGCGGAGCCTCCATTAATGGCAACGGTAGGTGTGGTAGCAAGGCGTAGATTGTGTAGAAGTCTCTTGAAGGAGGGGCGGAGCCTCCATTAATGGCTACGGTAGGTGTGGTAGCAAGGCGTAGATTGTGTAAAAGTCTCTTGAAGGAGGGGCGGAGCCTTCTTTAATAATACTGGTCGGTGTGGTAGAGAGGCGTAGATTGTCTAGAAGTCTCTTGAAGAAGGGGCGGAGCCTCCATTAATGGTAACGGTAGGTGTGGTAGCAAGACATAGATTGTGTAGAAGTCTCTTGACGGAAGGGCAGAGTCTCCTTTAATGGTAATGGTCGGTGTGGTAGCAAGGCGTAGATTGTGTAAAAGTCTCTTGAGGGAGGGGTGCGAGCCTCCTATGATGGTAAAGGTCGGTGTGGTAGCAAGGTGTAGATTGTAGAGAAGTCTCTTGAAGGAGGGGGGAGCATCCTTTAGTGGTAACAATAGGTGTGGTAGCAAGGCGTAGATTGTGTGGAAGTCTCTTGAAGGAGGGGGGATCCTCCTTTAATGGTAACGGTTGGTGTGGTAGCAAGGCGTAGATTGTGTGGAAGTCTCTTGAAGGAGGGGGGAGCCTCCTTTAATGGTAACAATGGGTGTGGTAGCAAGGCGTAGATTGTGTAGAAGTCTCTTGAAGGAGGGGGCAGCATCCTTTAATGGTAACAATAGGTGTGGTAGCAAGGCGTAGATTGTGTGGAAGTCTCTTGAAGGAGGGGGGAGCCTCCTTTAATGGTAACGGTAGCTGTGGTAGCAAGGCGGAGATTGTGTAGAAGTCTCTTGAAGGAGGGTCCGAGCCTCCTTTATTGGTAACGGTCGGCGTGGTAGCAAGGCATAGATTGTGTAGAAGTCTCTTGAAGGAGGGGGCTGAGCCTCCTTTAATGGTAACGGTTGGTGTGGTAGTAAGGCGTAGATTGTGTAGAAGTCTCTTGAAGGGGGGGGGGAGCATCTTTTATTGGTAACAATAGGTGTGGTAGCAAGGCGTAGATTGTGTGGAAGTCTCTTGAAGGAGGGGGAGCCTCCTTTAATGGTAACGGTAGGTGTGGTAGCAAGGCATAGATTGTGTAGAAGTCTCTTGAAGGAGGGGGCTGAGCCTCCTTTAATGGTAACGGGCTGTGTGGTAGCAAGGCGTAAATTGTGTAGAAGTCTCTTGAAGGAGGGGCGGAGCATCCTTTAATGGTAATGGGCGGTGTGGTAGCAAGCCGTAGATTGTGTAGAAGTCTCTTGAAGGAGGGGGGAGCATCTTTTAATGTTAACAATAGGTGTGGTAGCAAGGTGTAGATTGTGTTGAAGTCTCTTGAAGGAGGGGGGAGCCTCATTCAATGGTAATGGTAGGTGTGGTAGCAAGGCGTAGATTGTGCAGAAGTCTCTTGAAGGAGGGGCGGTGCATCCTTTCATGTTAACTAGTGGTGTGGTAGCAAGGCGTAGATTCCGAGAAGTCTCTTGAAGGAGTGGGGAGCCTCCTTTAATGGTAACAGTAGGTGTGGTAGCAAGGCGGCGTAGATTGTGTAGAAGTCTCTTGAAGGAGGGGGCTGAGCCTCTTTTAATGGTAACGGTCGGTGTGGTAGCAAGGCGTAGATTGTGTGGAAGTCTCTTGAAGGAGGGGGGAGCCTCCTTTAATGGTAACAATGGGTGTGGTAGCAAGGCGTAGATTGTGTAGAAGTCTCTTGAAGGAGGGGGGAGCATCCTTTAATGGTAACAATAGGTGTGGTAGCAAGGCGTAGATTGTGTGGAAGTCTCTTGAAGGAGGGGGGAGCCTCCTTTAATGGTAACGGTAGCTGTGGTAGCAAGGCGGAGATTGTGTAGAAGTCTCTTGAAGGAGGGGCCGAGCCTCCTTTATTGGTAACGGTCGGCGTGGTAGCAAGGCATAGATTGTGTAGAAGTCTCTTGAAGGAGGGGGCTGAGCCTCCTTTAATGGTAACGGTTGGTGTGGTAGTAAGGCGTAGATTGTGTAGAAGTCTCTTGAAGGGGGGGGGGGGAGCATCTTTTATTGGTAACAATAGGTGTGGTAGCAAGGCGTAGATTGTGTGGAAGTCTCTTGAAGGAGGGGGAGCCTCCTTTAATGGTAACGGTAGGTGTGGTAGCAAGGCATAGATTGTGTAGAAGTCTCTTGAAGGAGGGGGCTGAGCCTCCTTTAATGGTAACGGGCTGTGTGGTAGCAAGGCGTAAATTGTGTAGAAGTCTCTTGAAGGAGGGGCGGAGCATCCTTTAATGGTAATGGGCGGTGTGGTAGCAAGGCGTAGATTGTGTAGAAGTCTCTTGAAGGAGGGGGGAGCATCTTTTAATGTTAACAATAGGTGTGGTAGCAAGGTGTAGATTGTGTTGAAGTCTCTTGAAGGAGGGGGGAGCCTCATTCAATGGTAATGGTAGGTGTGGTAGCAAGGCGTAGATTGTGCAGAAGTCTCTTGAAGGAGGGGCGGTGCATCCTTTCATGTTAACTAGTGGTGTGGTAGCAAGGCGTAGATTCCGAGAAGTCTCTTGAAGGAGGGGGGAGCCTCCTTTAATGGTAACAGTAGGTGTGGTAGCAAGGCGGCGTAGATTGTGTAGAAGTCTCTTGAAGGAGGGGGCTGAGCCTCTTTTAATGGTAACGGTCGGTGTGGTAGCAAGGCGTAGATTGTGTAGAAGTCTCTTGAAGGAGGAGGCTGAGGCTCCTTTAATGGTAACAGTCGGTTTGGTAGCAAGGCGTAGATTGTGTGGAAGTCTCTTGAAGGAGGGGGGAGCCTCCTTTAATGGTAACGGTTGGTGTGGTAGCAAGGCGTAGATTGTGTAGAAGTCTCTTGAAGGAGGGGGGAGCATCTTTTATCCTCAACACTAGGTGTGGTAGCAAGGTGTAGATTGTGTGGAAGTCTCTTGAAGGAGGGGGGAGCCTCCTTTAATGGTAATAGTAGGTGTGGTAGCAAGGCGGCGTAGATTGTGTAGAAGTCTCTTGAAGGAGGGGGCTGAGCCTCCTTTAATGGTAACAGGTGGTGTAGTAGCAAGGCGTAGATTGTGCAGAAAACTCTTGAAGGAGAGGCCGAGCCTCTTTTAATGGTAACGGTCGGTGTGGTAGCAAGGCGCGGATTGTGTAGAAGTCTCTTGAAGGAGGGGGCTGAGGCTCCTTCAATGGTAACAGTCGGTTTGGTAGCAAGGCGTAGATTGTGTGGAAGTCTCTTGAAGGAGGGGGGAGCCTCCTTTAATGGCAACAGTAGGTGTGGTAGCAAGGCGTAGATTGTGTAGAAGTCTCTTGAAGGAGGGGCCGAGCCTCCTTTAATGGTAACGGTTGGTGTGGTAGCAAGGCGTAGATTGTGTAGAAGTCTCTTGAAGGAGGGGGCTGAGCCTCCTTTAATGGTAACGGGCGATGTGGTAGCAAGGCGTAGATTGTGTAGAAGTCTCTTGAAGGAGGGGCTGAGCCTCCTTTAATGGTAACGGTCGGTGTAGTAGCAAGCCGTAGATTGTGAAGATATACCTTGAAGGAGGGGCGGAGCATCCTTTAATGGTAACGATAGGTGTGGTAGCAAGGCTTAGATTGTGTAGAAGTCTCTTGAAGGAGGGGGGAGCATCCTTTAATGGTAACAATAGGTGTGGTAGCAAGCCGTAGATTGTGTAGAAGTCTCTTGAAGGAGGGGGGAGCATCCTTTAATGGTAACAATAGGTGTGGTAGCAAGGCGTAGATTGTGTGGAAGTCTCTTGAAGGAGGGGGGAGCATCCTTTAATGGTAACAATAGGTGTGGTAGCAAGGCGTAGATTGTGTGGAAGTCTCTTGAAGGAGGGGGGAGCCTCCTTTAATGGTAACGGTAGCTGTGGTAGCAAGGCGGAGATTGTGTAGAAGTCTCTTGAAGGAGGGGCCGAGCCTCCTTTATTGGTAACGGTCGGCGTGGTAGCAAGGCATAGATTGTGTAGAAGTCTCTTGAAGGAGGGGGCTGAGCCTCCTTTAATGGTAACGGTTGGTGTGGTAGTAAGGCGTAGATTGTGTAGAAGTCTCTTGAAGGGGGGGGGGAGCATCTTTTATTGGTAACAATAGGTGTGGTAGCAAGGCGTAGATTGTGTGGAAGTCTCTTGAAGGAGGGGGAGCCTCCTTTAATGGTAACGGTAGGTGTGGTAGCAAGGCATAGATTGTGTAGAAGTCTCTTGAAGGAGGGGGCTGAGCCTCCTTTAATGGTAACGGGCTGTGTGGTAGCAAGGCGTAAATTGTGTAGAAGTCTCTTGAAGGAGGGGCGGAGCATCCTTTAATGGTAATGGGCGGTGTGGTAGCAAGGCGTAGATTGTGTAGAAGTCTCTTGAAGGAGGGGGGAGCATCTTTTAATGTTAACAATAGGTGTGGTAGCAAGGTGTAGATTGTGTTGAAGTCTCTTGAAGGAGGGGGGAGCCTCATTCAATGGTAATGGTAGGTGTGGTAGCAAGGCGTAGATTGTGCAGAAGTCTCTTGAAGGAGGGGCGGTGCATCCTTTCATGTTAACTAGTGGTGTGGTAGCAAGGCGTAGATTCCGAGAAGTCTCTTGAAGGAGGGGGGAGCCTCCTTTAATGGTAACAGTAGGTGTGGTAGCAAGGCGGCGTAGATTGTGTAGAAGTCTCTTGAAGGAGGGGGCTGAGCCTCTTTTAATGGTAACGGTCGGTGTGGTAGCAAGGCGTAGATTGTGTAGAAGTCTCTTGAAGGAGGAGGCTGAGGCTCCTTTAATGGTAACAGTCGGTTTGGTAGCAAGGCGTAGATTGTGTGGAAGTCTCTTGAAGGAGGGGGGAGCCTCCTTTAATGGTAACGGTTGGTGTGGTAGCAAGGCGTAGATTGTGTAGAAGTCTCTTGAAGGAGGGGGGAGCATCTTTTATCCTCAACACTAGGTGTGGTAGCAAGGTGTAGATTGTGTGGAAGTCTCTTGAAGGAGGGGGGAGCCTCCTTTAATGGTAATAGTAGGTGTGGTAGCAAGGCGGCGTAGATTGTGTAGAAGTCTCTTGAAGGAGGGGGCTGAGCCTCCTTTAATGGTAACAGGTGGTGTAGTAGCAAGGCGTAGATTGTGCAGAAAACTCTTGAAGGAGGGGCCGAGCCTCTTTTAATGGTAACGGTCGGTGTGGTAGCAAGGCGCGGATTGTGTAGAAGTCTCTTGAAGGAGGGGGCTGAGGCTCCTTCAATGGTAACAGTCGGTTTGGTAGCAAGGCGTAGATTGTGTGGAAGTCTCTTGAAGGAGGGGGGAGCCTCCTTTAATGGCAACAGTAGGTGTGGTAGCAAGGCGTAGATTGTGTAGAAGTCTCTTGAAGGAGGGGCCGAGCCTCCTTTAATGGTAACGGTTGGTGTGGTAGCAAGGCGTAGATTGTGTAGAAGTCTCTTGAAGGAGGGGGCTGAGCCTCCTTTAATGGTAACGGGCGATGTGGTAGCAAGGCGTAGATTGTGTAGAAGTCTCTTGAAGGAGGGGCTGAGCCTCCTTTAATGGTAACGGTCGGTGTAGTAGCAAGCCGTAGATTGTGAAGATATACCTTGAAGGAGGGGCGGAGCATCCTTTAATGGTAACGATAGGTGTGGTAGCAAGGCTTAGATTGTGTAGAAGTCTCTTGAAGGAGGGGGGAGCATCCTTTAATGGTAACAATAGGTGTGGTAGCAAGCCGTAGATGGTGACGAAGCCTTTAGAAGGAGGGGGCTGAACCTCCTCTAATGGTAACGGTGGGTGTGGTAGCTCCTTTTCAGCAATGGATGAAGTGCCCTTCGAAAAACTCTTCATTTTTTTGTGAATTTTAGGAGCAAAGTTGTGAGCTTGATGCGTATGGAATACTGGTCCAGGAATTTTGGTGGCAGCTATTGGCGTGCTTCCGTTTTTTTTTGGGGGTGGGGGGGTTGCCTTTCTTCACTTTGGACCCCTAAGATGTTCAATTTTTCAGGTATTTTCTACCTTTTTTAGATAGTTTACCCAGACACTTTACTGTAATGTCTGCCTAAACAAAAAACACATACAATCGCAATGTCTTGTATCCAGGAGGAACACCCTACGCTTGGATAGCTAGATCAATAATGCTTAATAAATGCATTTAACACAAGCCTCAATGACAGCAGAACAAAGTAAAGCAAGATGTCAAGGCTTTGGAGCGGCAGATGTGTGGGAACACAAAAGCAGAAAGCAGATGACGTGCGAGGAGAGGATTGATGAATGAGACGCTGTGAGCCATGGTAATGTGCTTCCCTCTTCACATGACAAAATGTCAAAACATGCATATTTTCTTATGGGGCAGCAGAACAATCTGTACTGTGGCATCGCCTGCGTTTCAATTGGAGAAAGAAATTCAGTTTCTATCAACACCGTACATAGATGTGAAAAACTTCGAAAATGTTCGTCATCGACCACGGGATTTAATGGTCGTCATTGCTGTCAAGCCCACGTCTGCGGGAGCCGGGTGTCTGAAGAGATTTCCAGAAACTTCTTATCTGAACACCTCCCAACATGCATCCGAGTGACAGAAATCAATTCAAAAAGAGATTTGGGAAGAAGTGCATACATTAATACCCCATTGACTAAAAACGTGCCAAGTATAATGAAGTAAACAGTTAGTCTCTCAACCTTTGACATAAGTAACAAAAATAAAAGCTTTGTCACAGTGTCTTCTTATGGATTTTTGGGGCCCCAGATAAGATATATGTTGAGACCAACTGTGCGGAACACCTTTTAATGTTGTTACCTATTTTTTTGTTTGAATGTCTTTATTGCATTTTGGTGGTTATCTCTCTCAGTAACAGCTCATATGACAATACAGTAAATGAATTATCACCTGCTTCTGATTACAAAAGGTGCATATATCATATGTGGAATTCGGTTGTGCGCCTGCCTCCAGCGACGGCCGCCTATTAGGGCAGAGGGCATCACGCAGTATTTATTAACAGCAGATCCGGGGCAGGCCGCGGGGGGTTTTACAGCGATGAAGGGATGCGTGCACAGAAAATCACTGCTGATAAAAGAGTATTAATGGACAGATCTCCCCTGGTTGACAACCCGTATGTTTCATTGGAGAGTATTAATGACATGGTAGATACAAATACATTTTCATACAGGGAAAACAGGGCAAAGTATACTGCCTGCCTTCAGACACCAAGGGCTGCTGTGGTTAGCGAAAACGGCAGCCAGCTACGCACAATTGACTGCGGGTAAACGCGGAGGCTGCCTTGTGCGCCATGTGCATGCGCCTGGTTTAAATAGGGAAGCCGGTGAGCGCAGTGGGTCAGAGCGTGGTGCTAAATAACGGCAAAGGCGCGGGTTCGATCCTGGTATTAAACAATAAGTAACTTTTGTGGGAGCGAATGAATTGTTATAAACTGAATGTTGTAGCGGACAAATTGCTTAGTGGTTAGGCAAACTATACAAAGTACGTGAACTGTCACTTGCGAAGAGGCATACTTATGGCAACGCCCTCTACGCCGGTACCACCGCCAAGCTCCAGAAGAGACTCCAGCGGATCCAGAACGCCTCAGCCAGACTCATCCTCGACATCCCACGAACCAGCCACATCTCCGGACACCTGAGAGACCTTCACTGGCTCCCCGTCAACAAAAGATCACCTTCCGCCTCCTCACCCACGCACACAAAGCCCTACACGACCAAGGCCCGAGCTACCTCAACAACCGGATCAACTTCTACGCTCCCAAACGCCACCTCCGATCAGCCAACCACGCCCTCGCCGCCGTCCCCCGCATCCGAAGAGCGACTACAGGAGGAAGGTCCTTCTCCTACCTGGCCGCCAAGACCTGGAACTCCCTCCCGACCGACCTGCGCCTGACCCGAGACCACCTCTCCTTCAGGAAGAAGCTGAAGACCTGGCTGTTCGAGCAGTAGCGGCACCCCCCCTCCCCCAGCGCCTTGAGACCCTACGGGTATGTAGCGCGCTATATAAATGTCATTGATTGATTGATTGATTGGTGGTAATTAATTCATCCAGAAACGCAATTTCTACTGGTAGATTTTGCGCGCTTGAACAACCCCCCCCCCCCCCTACCAATCCGCAAAACTCAAGGTGCTGGTAACAGTAACAGTCTGCCAGCAGCTCTCAGCAGAGTGCACAAGAGGAAGTATACAGGGCAAAATGTACGATAAGATTGAAGTATGCATGCATAAAGTGTATTACGCAGTTAATTACCACATGCGCTCACTCAGGACGTGAGCGTGGATATCAGTGTTCCTTATTACAGGCAGGGTGGGTCTAGCGACCAGCAGGACCACAGGAACATGGGTGACTCACACAGTCAAGAGGTAAGTGTGAGAGGAGAACTCCGGGGCGCTTTGATGCCCCAATAAAGGGCGATAAAACGAACAACACCAGGGGGGATCGGCGAACCAGGTCACGGTCCTCTCGGCCAGCCCCAACGCCACTGGGGCAGGGAAGAGCGAATTTTTATTTGTGCCCTTTATCACAGTAGAGGCAGAGTGAAGGACGACAGGCTGAAATACCGTTCGCTAATAGCAAAGGAAAGGCCGGTGCGATGCCCAGCGGGGCACCCTTTTGACGCTCAGGAACAAGAAGTAAGTCTATCTCGAGCACTGGAACGGGCACAGGAAAGCGGGGTAGTCACCCATGACAACTCGCATCGCCCCCCCCCAAACCCTCCCCCCCCCCTCATCCTGGTCGTCCAATCGTTCCTTGAATCTGGCAAAAGCTCGAGGAAGGATAGTCAATTTACGTTTATCTTGCAGATAGAGGCGGAACGGGGTCAGGATGTCCGAGCATAGATCTCCATCGCTCTTTTCCACGTACCAAGACGAGTGGCCAGATTCAGGATTGTCCGCAGAGGCGCAGGCAGCGACTTTTCTCCAGCTCGTGAAGACCAATGGTATGGCATGGGCAACAGAGCTGCTCAATGCCAGCAACACTGACTCGGGGAGTCACAGTGACATTATAGCTATAGAGGAGGATGATACAGAAGGGTCAGGACACCCCAGGGTGTCCAAGAGGGTTAAAACAAGGAATTCTTCCCACCGGCGAAAAGCAAAGGCGGGGCCAAGACGTCGGTTGCACAGATACACGACGCGCCCGGAACGTCAGGCAACCGTAAAACTTCACAACCCGCTGTGGATTACGCCACAAAAAGCGATCTGGATCATGTTCACATTGCAAACTTTTATGACTGAAATGAAGGAGAGTGTATCAAGCTTGGGAGGGGGGGCGAGGGGCCGGCCAAGGTTTGGGGGAAGGGGGGGGTCAGCCCCTAGAATACCCGAGCTGACCCCCCCCCCACCCCGCCGGTCCCGCTGGCTCCTGCGGTGCCGGTTCCTGATAACAATTCCACACCAGATTTAACAGGGCCGGTACCCCCGCTGGCTCCATTGGTACCTGATTTTCCGGTACCAGCGCCATCACCTATACCAATCCCACCAAGTCCTATTCCCCTCCTCTCCACACCCCTTCTAACACCCCTCACGACAGCCCCTCCACCACCCACGACACCGATACGAGTGCCTACACCGACAACGCCAACAGTCGAGGAGGAGGTGGTGGTGGATGCCCCCTTGCTGTCAGGGCGCTCATGCTTGTCCTGGGAAGTTCCCCAGGCTGCAAAAGAACTGATCTGGAAGAGGGAGTTCATCGATTATTTTTCCCTGCTCATGCTGGGCCAACAGGGCACAGATCTGCGCAGGGCAGGGCTAAAAGAGGATGAGAAAAAGGTGAAGTTCCAACAATGGCCCGAGAAATCAATTGACACATGATTAGAGGCTTTTGCGATTTTATGCTCTGTAATAATGGAAACATTTTCAGATTAAGGCCCTGCTCTGGTGCAATATGGCAGACTAATTCACAATGAGGCAAAGAAGTGGGGGGGCGTTGGATGTTTAAATTACGACAGAGAGTTCAGAAAGAAGATGTCCAAACGCCCCAAAATGCGTTGGGATCACAAGAAGGTGCAACTTTGGATGGACCACATGGGGTCCAGGGCGCTGCAGGGAACAGGGTCAAGCGGCAAGGGGCAGTACACGCAGGCAGCGACAACAGAAAAGAGTCACATGCAACAGCAGCAGCACAATGAGCAAGGGAACACAACATTCGGGGTGGACACCGGGGGAGCGGGCAGAAAAGGGGGGGCCAGTTGAACACAGCCCGGAACTTGCAGGTTATTCAACAACGGACATTGCCACTGGGGGAGAACCTGCAAGTTCACACATGCATGCAGTAATTGCGGAGGGCAACATCAGGCTGGAACATGCAGGACCAACAAGGGACAGAAACAGAGAAGGCAATACGGAGGGAGGGTGGGTGCTGGGTAGGGCAACTAACACAGATGCGCGTCCCTGCCCAAAACCCCTCTCCCCCCCCCCCCCCCCCCCCGGACCTGGCTCTCGGCGCCCCCCTTTAACACCGCGCGAACTGATCCAGGCACACGCCACCCCACAATCCCCCCTGCGACACAGGCTAAAGCAGTGAAAGGGCCCTCACCAATTAGATTGGACCACTTGATCCCCTTGCTGAACAAATATCCCAACAGAGTTGACGGGAGGCTGCTACTGGGGGGTTTTGCTGAAGGTTTCGGAATACCTTATATAGGGATCCCACAAGCATGAGATGCGGATAACCTGAAATCCGCTAAAGAAAAAACAGAAGTGGTAAGAGCAAAGGTCTACAAGGAGATTGAATTGGGTAGAGTAGCTGGCCCCTTCCCACCCACCCCCTCGCGCACTGTGTAGTCTCTCCTCTGGGGATAGTTCCTAAAAAAGAACGGGGGCCATTCAGACTGATACATCACCTGTCCTACCCCGATTCGGTCAACCACAACTTGGCAGAAGGAGTTTGTTCAGTGTCATACTGCTCATTTGACGTAGCCATGGACTTGGGTAGGCGGGCTGGCAAGGGGGCATGGTTAGCCAAAGCAGACATAGAATCGGCCTTCCGCCTACTGCCGGTGCACCCAAGCAGCCAGCACCTATTGGGCTTCAGGTTAGGACAGGAGTACTACTATGACAGGTGCATGCCAATGGGGTGCTCCATATCATGTGCATTTTTTGAGGCTTTTAGCACCTTCCTGCAGTGGGTACTGCAAGCCACAGAAGGGGTGGTAAGCATGACTCACTATCTAGACGCTTTCTTGTTTGTAGGGAGCAAAGACTCGCAAGACTGCGCGAATGCATTTGCCAAATTCCAAAAGGTTACCCGGCATCTAGGTGTGCCTCTGGCCCCTGAGAAGACGGTAGGGCCAGCGCAAGTCTTAACTTTCCTGGGAGTGGAGATAGACACCAGGGCAGGTGAAGCCAGGCTCCCACCAGACAAGGTCAGCGAGCTGGCGTCACTAATACGGACAATGCTGGGACAAGAAAAAGTGTCACTAGAGGACAATACAGAGTTTGCATGGCAGACTAAGTTTTGCTACCAAAGTGATCCCTGCTGGCAGGGCGTTTGCGCGCAGGTTAGCCAGGGCAGCTGCCAAGATAAAACGAAGACATCATAAAGTGAGGCTCAGCAATGGGGTGAAAGATGACCTACGGATTTGGTGGGAATTTCCGGAGCAATATAATGGCTCCCTAATATGGAGAGACCCCTGGACTAGCAGCCAGGAACTGACACTGTTTACCGATGCATCAGGCAGGGAGGGATTTGGCGCGATTCTGGACAGGGAGTGGTGCACGGAGAAATGGCCGAACGCATGGAGGAAGAAAAGGATAACGGCCAACATAACAGTCTTGGAACTATTCCCCATTGTGGTGGCTTTCCACCTCTGGCCGGCAATGCTAACAGCTAAGAGGGTGGTCTTGTGGTCCGATAACCTGGCTGTAGTACAAGCAATCAACACACAGTCCGCTAGCTGCGTGCTCGTATTGTGCCTGCTCAGGGAGCTATTGAAGGTATGCCTATACAACAATGTAGAGTGTAGAGCTAGACACATTCCAGGGTCACTAAACACAGCTGCTGACGCTCTCCCCCGTTTTCATTGGCAGCGTTTCCGGGAGGCGTGGCCGAGAGCGAGGGAGGAGATGACCCCTTTCCCGGCTTGGCTCTGGCACCTGCTGTGGTGGCACAGCGCATTAGAGAGCTAGGCGAGCTGGCACTGGCACCCCGGACAATGAGGAGGCACCAGTCTTGCGTGGAGAAATTCTGTGAAATCATGGGCCCTTGGGAGCAAGCGACTTACAATAGGGGCGACAGGGTGAAGGCGTTTATGATTTGGGCCAAAGATGGAGGGAGGAGTCATTTATGGATGGCGGGGCACCTGTCGGCCATCGGGCACCATGCCAGGTTATTAGGACAGGAAGACCCCACCGCTTCATTTACAACCAGGGCGGCACTCAAAGGTTGGGCCAGAATAGTTCCCAAGTATCCGGACCCTCAGGCCCCCATTGACTATGAGACATTGCAAGGAATGCTAGAAGGCCTCCCATCAGTCACCCAGTCCGGGTACGAAGCAACACTCTTTGCCGCCACTTTTAGTTTAGCGTTTTTTGGGGCTTTCAGGATAGGAGAAATTATAGCAAGGTCCAATACGTAGACCACTTCCAAGGCTTTGCAGATGCGGGACGTGCGCCTGTCCGCAGAATCTGTAGAGATACTCTTACAACGTTCGAAAATGGATCAAAGGGGCAGGGGGAGAGGGATCTCACTGCACCTCTTGGGGAATGACAGGTATTGCCCGGTGGCACTGCTGGCCGCCTTCTTGGCCATACGCCCACCAAACGATGGTCTATTGCTTCTACACCTGGATGGCTCCCCGTCACTAAATACCAGGTGGAACACGTGATGCAGGGCTGCCTTTTCCTGGCGGGGTACACGAAAGAGGGGGCTAAGTACAGCTCTCACTCATTTAGGATTGGGACAGCCACAACAGCATTCAAGGAAGGGTTACCCGCTGAAGCGATCAAGAAGGTTGGGCGGTGGAACTCCAATTGCTACAAAGCCTATGTGCGGCCAATAAGTGTGATTCATCCCTCTACCAGGAGTCATTCAGGGATCAGTTAGACAGGGCAAGAAGTTGATATGAATTAGCGCCGCCACGAAAGGGGCTTCTGTAATTTGTGTGAAGTGTAGAATAAACTAATATTTGCCAATCACTGTGTTTTATTTCAGGCACATATGTTTGGGTGATGGGGCACTCTTATGTCGCAAGAATTGCAAGATGGGTGAAAGCAGTTCCTTGGAAACATGGTTTCAGCAACACCATTATATCCTGGTTTGGAATTCCGGGAATGCACTGGGCTGATCTAGTAGGAACACTGCGCAGGATTTTTGAAGGAGGGTAGACCACAGCCCAACATCATAATGGTGCATCTGGGGGGGAATGATTTAGCGACTGTAGGAAAGAGGCGCCTGTTGCAGGAAATGAGGGGGGACCTAAGTACATTAAGCAGCGAGCTGGGATCATGCGGCCTCTGTTGGTCAGAGATGACACCTAGATACATATGGCATGGAGCTAGATCCTAAGAAGCATTGGAAGTAGCCAGCAGGTGAGTAAATGCAGCCATGCGGAAATTTACAGAGATGCTGGGGTTGGGTTTCATTAGGCACGGCCTGCTGCATGCGAAATCTATAGGTTGCTGGTAATCGGACGGGGTCCACTGGTCCAAAGTAGGCATGGCGATATTCTTGCTAGACCTAGGGGAAGTGCTAGAAGCAGCAGGATGTAAGTAGATTAGTGGTGGGGGCTCTGGGTGCAGCAGCGGCCACATCCAGGGCTGTGGAGGAGTTACAGGGCGATCCCACAACAGGAAGGCGCAGGAACAGGATCTGAAGCCTCCAGGATAAAGCACATGCGTGCCTAAGTCATACATGCTCTAAGGGGTCCTTCTTGGGAACTTTGAGTACAACGGTGCCCCGTTAGTCCTTAAGGCGGTTGTAAACCTGAGCAACCGGGGGATTGCCATATGAAGGTGGGAGTGTAAGTGCTCCCAGGGTACATCACCGGGCTATGGCCGCTGGTGAATTTTGGCTAAACTTCAGGTGCCCAGCAACTAGGGGTTGCGGGGCGGCTAGGGATCGCCTGTAAGATAACCCGCCTTTTTATTTGTGTAACAATTAAACCTGCAGCTCCTTTTCCAAACAACACTGTGTCTGTGTCATTGTGTAAAGTGTGGGTTGCTGTGGGTGGCGGCACGATAAAAGTACTATGAACACCATCCAGTGCTGTTCATTATTGACAAACAAAAAAAATGGTGCAACGAGGCGGCCGCTACTGACATTGTATCATTTCTGTGTGTGCTTACATGATGACACAGACGCCATTTTCTTTTATTTTGTATTGACCGATCTAATGCAGGCACCACTTCGATTTTAAAAAGATATTAATTTATGTTTTGAAAAAAGGTTAAGGTAGTGGGGCAACGCAGGAGTTGGTAAGAGAGCAGGTTGGGTAAAGCAATAGGGAGTCAGGAACACAAAGGAGAAAACAACACGGGGCGATGGAAGGAAGAAGGAAACAAGGAAGATAGCAACATAGAACACAACACAGAGCACATGGAGATGTGGAAAGGAAATTAGATGGGGGAAAGAGACCAGCAACAACAGAGAGAGAACAAAAAACTCAGTTCATGAGGGGGTATTTTTGTTTGGGGGTGGCGAGAAATGCAAAAGGGAGAGAGCTGGGAAACACATGTATTCCGATGAAATGCTTAACCAAAAGGAAAAAAGCAGGACCTTAAAACAGGGCCGACCCGCTGTCGCAGGTATCAGACAGTTTCCTGTGGGCTGGAAGTGTGGGCCCAGTTTGGTGGAGTGGTGGGGAACATATTACTGGGTGCTGGTTTTATAGCAGTGCAGCAATATCAGCCCCCTAAACAAAAGAAGCAGCAGCAGTGCCTCACACTAGCACAACCCCTTCCCCTCACCCCCTGGGGACCAGTCTGGTAGAATTGCTTAGGCTGGTTTGTGTTCAGTCCAGCCTTGCCTAAAAGTAAGAAGTGGAAGGATCAAAGTAAGCCAGTCACATGGATGGAAAAGAAGCTATGAGCTAGGGGCTGGGCAAACACAAGAGAAACAAGGAAAGCCATTAAATATAAGAGAAAATAAGAGTGACATTAAAGCCAACCAAGGGCCTGATTACGAGTTTGGTGGTCTGACCGCGGCCTCCAGTAGATCACAGCCCTGGCAGTCTTCAGACTACCGTTTTTCAAGTTTACCACAGTGCCGGCAGTGTGTGTGCGGAGATCTTGCGGTGTTGGTGATTATTTTTCCATATTTATCAAAGCTGTGTGAACATTTCGATTGCATATGTGTCTATTGCACACATATGCATGATACATGTGGAAAAATACCATCTACCCATTGCCGGAGTCTGGCTCATATATGGGCATGCCAGACAATAGGTATACGGCACTAAAAGGACTCACATGTATGTTGCCACAAACAGGATCATAATCCTCGGGGTGTTGATGCTGCTGTGAAGGGGCATCTGAAGAATGGGATCCAAGTCGAACTCTGACGGGAGAATAGGAAAGGGGTAAGTATGCACCACAAATCCTTAATTTTTGCTAACTTGAAGCTGGGGGTCCCGGCCACGCGGTCAGCTCATCGGAAATCCAACTCGTAATGCAGACTGGTGAAACTCCTCTGTACCATCCTATGGCAGCTGCTTTTCTTAGTGGTGTCAGCAGTTTAGCCACAGTCTTTGCAATAGTAATCCCCCCAACTCATAATATGGCGGTCAAACTCGTGATAAGGACCTAAGGATGAGCAATGGGCTAGCTAGAAGCCCCATAAGTCCTTTGTAAGCCCACAATAGGTCCTTTGCAACCCGATGGGCAATGGGAGTCTGTAAGCCCCTCTAAGTTCTTGGTAAGCCCACAATAGGGCCTTATTACGAGTTTGCTGTAATATCGGCGGTGGCGGTCCAACAGCTGTATTACAAGTTGGGTGGATTGGCTTTGGAAAGACTGCTGCTGGACCACTGAGACCGCCAGCAGACCGCGGACTTCCAGGTTCCGAGTCGGGCAGCTGCACCGCCATCAGTACTACCAGTTGCATGTTCCACAACAGTCCGACCACCTACTTCAAAGTGGTGGGGATGAAGGATTTGGGGTGCGTACTCACCCCTGTTTTCTTCTTACATGCAGATTCCTACCTAGATCTTTTTCTCTAAGTCCCCCCTTTGCAGCAGGACCTTCACGCGAAGGATTACGATCCTGTGTGTGGCGATATATTGGTGAGTCTTTTTCATACCATATACCCATTGCCAGGACTGCCCATATATGGGCTGTATCCCAGTAAGGTGTATATGGTATTTATCCATATTGTTCATACATATGTGTGCATCCAACATATCTACAGTTGAAATGCACACCCAGGCATCAATACACTTGTGAAAAATACTCACCACCACTGCTTCTATCTGAAGCTATCCCTGCTCCCAGGTCACTGACCTCGAGGTAGGACTACTAGCGGCGGCCATCTTAGATGAGGAAAAGGCTGGGGGGCTAAGAAGCAAGCGCTTAGCCACGCCCACCCTCCCGCCCTCGTGGGCATAAAATGGAACCCTCATACAGGCAGCGCAGCGGACGGGCGCAGCGGGGGCGCCGGCGGGGCGCCAAAGGCAAGCCCGTCCGCGACCGGTCGGGACCAGGGGCCATGACCCTCGGCTCAGTGCCGTGTTATTCCAAGGAAAACCTAATTGCGCTTAATAGCGCTGCCTACTCCATTAGCCTACATACACAGCAGATTCTGAGGCGGGAGAACATCCTGAAGCCCACAGCTGAACCAGCCAAAAAAAACTCGATCAGAGAAGTAGGAGAGCTGCGGTAACGTCATTGAGTGTCAGCTTGCTGAACACTCGGTCGCTCCAAAAACACAATTTAGAGGTATTCTCCCTGCTTCAGGAGGGGAACACAGATATTCTAGGAGTTACGGAGACATGGCTGGATGACTCCTCTGTGCCCGACCTAGTGGCCGCCCTCCCACCCAACTTTGGTGCTATCTCTCATAACAGAAAAGATGGCAGAAAAGGGGGGGGGAGTAGCGCTGCTATATAAAAATGCCTTCAAAGCAGAAACTATCTGTGCGGAATGCATTGAGGGAGCAGACATCCTAGGCGTCAAGCTCTGCTCTCCAACCAATTGCCTCACGATAATCATTGTATACCGCCCGCCTAAAACCCCCCCAACATTTCTAGAACCTTTCTTGGGTCTGGTCCACGACCTCCGTACGAGATATGAGGGTCTCGTGGTGATGGGCGATTTTAATCTCCACTGGGAGGAGCCCATTAGAGACATCACGTCCAAACAGCTCGAAGACGCAATGACCGCACTAGAATTAACCCAGATTGTGACAGGCCCAACACACTTGAAGGGCCATACTTTGGACCTGATATGGACTTCTGTTCCTGCCCTGTGCCCAGTCACTTCTTTGCCTTGCATTTGGTCAGATCACTACCTTTTACAGGGTATCCTAGCGTTTCCGAAACAAGAAAACATCTCATCCGACAAATGGCGGGTAGTGAGAAGATGGAACTGCATTAATCCGGATATTTTGCTATCAACTTTACAGCAACCTTCCCACATAGACAGACTACCTGAAGATGACCTAGAGAAGGCTAGTCAAAAGCTATCGCAAAAATTGGAATCTGCAATAGAGGTGGTTGCCCCAGCACGTAAGATAAAAATCAGGGAAAAAGGCAAAGACGCCCCCTGGTTCAATGACGATTTGATACTCCTAAAACGTGCCCTGCGACAGTGCGAGAGAGCCTGGCGAAAGGGGTATGATCTTAACTGCCAAACTCTATATAAGGAAAAGCTCGCCTTGTATAAACAAGCCATCAGAACTAGAAAAAGTGAGTTCTACAAGAGCAGAATTGCCACAGCACCTAACCCCCAGAAGGAAATTTTCCAAGTTCTCACTGAACTGAGGAAAAAGAAGGAACAACCGCCCTCTTTTACGCAAGAAGATTGCCATAAATTTCAATCCTTCTTTACCTCAAAGATATCCGACATTCAGATAGAAATCAAAAGCACCCCCAGATTTGACTGCCCGGTAACTCCGATACCTGTCCCGCCCACAATCACTGAGCCTTTAACCTCTCTACCCCTATTCACCAAGGACTCTCTGACAAAAGTGATGAACCAAGTTAAATCAGGTTCTCCGGCGGACCCTTGCCCCCCGCAGATATTTAAACAAGCATGGCCAGGGCTGGAGGAGGATATTTTATCACTCCTAAATAGTTCCCTTACCTCGGGACTAGTCCCCTCTACTCTTAAAGAGGCGAGACTGATCCCCCTGCTAAAAAAGGCCGGTGCCGACACCAAGATTCTAAAGAATTACAGGCCCATATCTCAACTGCCTTTTTAGCTAAAATACTGGAACATCACGTGCTGTCTACCCTCTCGCACCACCTCGAGAGTAATGCACTACTCGAACCCAACCAAGCTGGGTTTAGAGCCCACAACAGCACGGAACTAGTCATGCTATCAGTGCTAGATGACCTACGCCTTAAAACAGATAATAAAGATCCCTGTGCCCTGGTGCTATTCGACCTCTCCGCGGCATTTGATACGGTCAATCATGACCTCCTTCTGTCGCGGTTGGGGGAGTTTGGCATCAAGGGCACGGCCCACGCCTGGCTGACCTCGTTCCTTGGTGGACGGGTCCAGAAAGTACAACTGAATGACCTGGTGTCAGAGGCTGCTAAAATTACATGCGGCGTCCCGCAGGGCTCTGCCTTGTCCCCCTTGATGTTTAACACGTATCTGCAGCCCCTCATTTCATCGCTGAATCAGATGGACTGTAATATATATAATTATGCTGACGACACCCAGATCATCATTCAGATAGGCAATTTCCCTATGGCTGATCAAAAACTGAAGAATATTCTAAAATTTACCATCAATTGGATGACGGCAAACTTTTAAAAAATCAACCCGGATAAGACGGAGGTTCTTCCTATCACAACTTCATCTAGCCCCTAGTGCGACCTCCTTTGGCCCTCAGAATTAGGTAACCCCCCAATACCCGCAACAGCAGTAAAAAGCCTGGGCATAATCATCGACACAAATCTCACTATGTCAGCCCAGGTCTCGGCAGTGGTGGGCACCTGTGTAGGCCTCCTGAGACAACTGCGCAAGCTAGCTCCCATTTTAAAGGCAGACACCCTCAGAAGAGCAGTGTCAGCCTTAATTCTGGCCCGATTGGATTATGGCAATGCCATGTATTTCGGCATCCCGAAAAAACTCACCAAGAGACTTCAGATCGTCATGAACGACGCGGCCAGACTTATTTACAATAAACCAAGAAGGACACCAGCCACCCCTCTTCTTCGGGAGCTACACTGGCTGCCAGTAAATCAACGAGCCAAGTTCAAAGGCCTATGCATTACGCAGAAAGCCTTATATGGGCAAGCCCCGAAATACATCAAAAAACGCCTTGTCCCATATGCCCCCAACAGGAACTTACGCTCAGCCAACGCCGCTCTATTGATCTGTCCTAGGATCAAACGATCCACTATCGGTGGTCGGACATTTTCCCACACAATGCCTAAAGCCTGGAACCAACTGCCTGAAAATCTGCACAAAGAAACCAGACTCCTGCCTTTTAGGAAAAAGCTAAAAACCGTACTTTTCCAAGAGGCATGGGGTAATATCTAGTCTGTTTTCCCCCTGCCAGTATTCACTCGCCTGTCAAGCGCTTAGAGACCCCGGGGTGATAAGGCGCTCTACAAGTCTAAAATACAAATACAAATACAAATACAAGATCCCTGCCTTCACACTGCCAGCCCTGTGGTCAACTCGAAAAGCAGCAGTCTTTGGACCGCCAACACTGTGGGCTGCTGGCAGGGGCGGGCGCGGTCCTACAGCTGTTGGACCTCCAAACTCATAATACGGCCCAAAGTCTTTTGCAACTTGCAGCTTGCACTGTTTGTTATTCTCGACATGTCAGATAAAGGTAACCAATATTTATTCACAAAGACGAAAAAAGAGAGATGGTGTTTGAGCTGATCCCATCACCTCTGACAGGGCTCTTGAAAAATACAATTTAACTTTATTTTACAACTAATGAGAGATCAAAAGCACAGGGTTTAGAAAATGTTAAAGCAAATAATGTTGCAAACAGATATATAAAGGCATATCAAATTTCTCAGTGGCTTAAAAGCAGGGAAGTTTAAGTCATTGCAACTAACAATCTCAGGAAAAAATTCAAATCAAAGTAGATTGAGATTAACGTGAAAGAAAACAAAGAAAGATGACAATGAAATAATGAGAAAAGAAGCTAAGGTAGAATGTCGATTAAAATGTAAGTGGTTGAAAACAGAAAATTCTGCTATCTACAGGAACATGCTTCTCTGCCAGCAGAACATGGATATATATTACATCTAAAGCAATGGGGTAACCCACTATCCCTCAGAACCTGGCCTTGTATGATACAAGTAACAATTGGTTCTGTCGGGTCAAACAATTTATTTGTGGTTTTCAATACACAATCCAAATTAAGTAATTGAAATACAGCGTGCACTTGAACACAGTGGAGAAAAAACAAATTAATCTCATTATAAAAGATATTTTACTTCATATTTGCAATATTATAGTGACATGGTGAGTGAAGTGACAAAGTGACAGCATTTGTGTATTATACAAGAAGGTGAACAAATACTGAACAACTATTTACACAGAGGGATACTGAAACACAAGGTCCTAATATAATGAAGGTCACCCTAGCTTAGTAAGTGGATTACATAAATTAATCTGTTAGGGGACCTAATACATGGACAAGAAAGCTGTAGACGTTTCGACCCTGACAATCTGCATTAATTGAAGATGTCAATGCAGGTCTTCTTCAGGTCAAATAAACAACATGGACAGCCGGTAGAGAAAAAAGACTAGAATAAGAGTAGTGTTCAAGTGTCTAAGGATCATTAAAGATAAAAGATAAAGGGGATGCGAACATTGCACTCAACGATAATCTTGAAATATCTACGATGTAGGTGAACCTCAACCCCAACGCCTTGGAGAGAGTAATTCAAGGGTAAGGACCAATTGATGATAAGGCTGGGTCAAGCGAACGATGAGTTAAGTGCTGCTGAAAAAATGAAGTGGGACCTTATTACATGTTTCAAAGGGAAAGTCAAAGCATGGAGGCATATCATAACAAAGAGGGACATACCTGGAGTGGCGAATGCTATTCCAAACCAAAATGCTTGGACACAGGGTACATCGTCGTGAAAGCTCAAGGCTGAATTGTAACTAGGGGAAAGGAAGGGACATCGGGTCTTAGAAAGTGTGCCCGAACAAGCCGAATATTAATTAGGTGGGGCGAAAAGAGGCACATACCTTGTGGATCATTGAAGTATCAGTCAAGTGTCGAATGACAGACAATTCTGTGTACTCTTCTGTGAATGAGAATTCTTCGCCTAGCAGTGAGACTTAGACTTATTAGTCAAGCCAAGCGTCACTTCGTGACGAATCAGGGCTGCATTTGGCTATGGGAAAGGAATTAAAGGACGGATCTTAATCATAATGTCAAATGAGTACGGCATTGCATTGGGCAGGGCTTTCTAGAACACGTACCTTGTGGTTGCTGACTTGCGGCAGAAATCCATGAAATGATTCTGGGGCCACGGAAGCTGATGCGCTGAAAATATGTGCTACTTGCTGCGTCTTACGTGCACGTTATGCGTGCAGCCGCTAAAACCAGCAGCGGCAGTCGACCGGGAGTATGCACAGAAAACAGACTTACCGTTGATAAGACATAGTTGGCGTAACTCGGGATGTGTTTTTAAAACTGAAAAACAATGTCAATAGATATTTAGCGATCTATTATGCAAGAGGGACCAGAGCTCATACATTGTTACAATTATTGTCTCATCTGTCAAACTTGAACTACGGAGCCATTTTTAGCGCATTGTGGTTATAGTCATTGCAGTAAGAACATACGTAAACACTTCTAAATACAGTTTGAAAATGAAACACCATGAAACACCATGGCGCTATGCAAAATACAAACTTTGGTCTATTGGGTACATCAGTGTTGTTTATGTTAGAACATGGCAAAAAGGCACAATTCTATTTGCATGTTATAAGCAAAATAATAAAGTACTGTATCTGGATTGCACAGTATGTCAGGGGCCCAAACTCCACATATATAATACGCGTTGGTGCTGAATCCAGACTTTTTGAAAGAATGTTGTGGTGTGAAAACGTACTGATGTGAGGTAGACATCAGTACATATTGGAGTGCAGCGATCTGGGGAGGTAGAGGGTTCCAAGTGTCAGTAAATATATCGATACCAGAGTATTCAAGAAATGAGTACAAAAAACTTAGGAGGTAGAAGGTACCTGAACCCAGCCGGAACATTGCTGTCAGGGAGTGGAATAAGACAAATATCATCTGTTGCTAAGTTGGCCCATCTGTTTCTGGGTCTCATCCAGTTCGTTCAATCTGCAAGTCACCGTATTAAGTAGGTGGATCCACTTGCATTCTTTTAGATTGAAATGAAGCGGAAAGTTTACCACCCCTACGGTGTAACTGTATCTTTTCAAGCACAGTCTATCTGATGCTTTCAGGGTGATGTGAGGAATTGACAAAATGATCAACCAATGGTGCCCTTGAGTGTGGCGTCTAATCCGAATAATGTGCTGTGGGATCCTACATTTGACCTTTTGTGTCGTTTGTCCCACATATAGTTTGTCGCAGGGGCATTTGATGGCATAAATTACATTGGTACTGTTGCAGTTAGTGAAATTAGACAGTGTGTACATACGGTTATTGTGTGAAAAACTGTTTCCCTCAATGGTAAGGGGGCAACTCTTACAGTGTCCACATTTGTGATGTGCAGTCACTGGGGGTAAACTGAGTTGTGTTCTTAAGTCAGGTGGTTTGGGCGTTTCCAAATATGCAGTGACTTCAATGTCTCTGATGTTTCGTCCACGTTTAAATGCAAACAATGGATCTTCTGCAATCCCAATCTCCGATGTGACTAGGCCCCAGTATTTCTTTATTATCGTCTTGATTTCTTGACTTTTCGGATTATAGGTTGAGACACAGATGATCTTAACACCTTGGTCAGTCTTGGGTTTGACTTCAAGCAGTGCCTCGCGTGAACAATACCAAGCTCTCTTCTTGGCACGTTTTAAGAGGCCTTGTGGATAGCATCTGTCTTTCAGTCGTTGTGTCAAAATCTCTGACTCTTTAAAATAGTCAGATCTGTGTGAGCATTTCCGCCGTAGGCGTAAAAATTGCCCTATGGCAAATTGTCGCGAAGACTCCTGGGATGGTTAGAGTTGTATTTGAGCAAGGTGTTGCTTTCGGTTGGCTTTCTGTATAGGCTGGTGAATATCATCCCTTCTTCTATTTGTAAATTCAGGTCCAAGTAGCTGATGGAGGACCTACTAGACATCAGGGAAAACTAGATGTTGCTGGATCTCCCATTCAACCAGATAAAGAAGTCCTTCAGTGTGTCTTCGCTGCCTGACTAGATCATGAAGACGTCATCGATATATCTCTTCCATAAACTGATGTTATCAAGGAAGGGATTATCAATGCTGTAGAGATGTTCTTCTTCATAGGTGTCCATGAACAGGCTAGCCACGGCTGGGGGCAAAGCCAGCCCCCATCGCCACGCCTTTGCACTGTAGGTAGTCATGATTTATAAACATTAAGTGGTTTTTGGACATTGCTATCTCCAGTAGGGTTATCACAAAGTCTGTGGGGACCCTGTGTGGTGCTTCACGTTTGTCAAGTGTTGATCTCATTACCTCCAGAGCAATGGATTGCGGGATGATTGTGTAAAGGGAGGATACATCAAGATGGTCGGTTTTCTACAGTTGAATCATATGCATGATTGTCTTATGTATGATTTTGTCTATTCGATCTATATATTGGTACAAAGGCTCCAAAATGGAACCACATCCTGACACCATTGGCCTGCCCGGCAGTTTCTCAAGATTTTTATGTACCTTAGGCAAGGTGTATATCGTAGGGATTCTGGGATGTTTTTGGTTCAGGAAGTCGAATTCGGGCTCACTTAGGAAACCCTGTTCCAATCCTTTGATGGTAAGGTTGTGTATAAGTTTCCTGATTTCATGCGTTGGATCCTTGGGGATCGGTTGATAACTATTACAGTCACTCAATTGGAGATCTCGTCAATGTAGTCAGATTTATTTTGTACTATCACTGCTCCCCCTTTATCCGCCAATTTTATGACGATGTGGGGATTGTTTTACAGAGAGTCCAGGGCTCGCTTCTCTTCCAACATGGTGTTGTATTTGATATACTTCTGTGTATCTAAAATCTCCATGATCTCTTTCATTACTATTTTTTCATAAGCGATGATTTTTTCACTAATGAGGTGTGGGTCGCGTGAAAGTAGAGGGAGATTTGAAAGGTGTTGCTGTAACTTGATTGGAGGTAGAATCTCGTTGTCAGAAGAAGTATTTTAATCTTATCGTCCTGAAGAACTGTAGCAGCTGTAACTTGGTTTTGAAAGAGTCAGGGGGCTTAGTGGGGACAAATGAGAGGCCCTTTACTAGGAACTGATTCTCGGCCTCCGTCAAAGCGTAGTCTCAAAGATTCAGAATGGGATCTTGGCAATCTACTGTTGGATGGGCCACTGGTGTCTGTCATGTTGGGCCCTTGGGAGACTGTAGCTGTGTTGGTGGCACCTGGGATAGTAAGTCTTTTTGGGACCATGATAACATTGGATTCCTCAAGAACGGCGGCAGAGATTTCAGTATGTATAGGGTTGGTTGACATAGGTAATAGCACGCTTTCCATATCTGTATCGTCGCTTGCGTCTACCATCGATATGTTTGGCACCGGGTTTGTGTTTCCCTGTGATTCTCTTGAGGGTAGAAGCGGACGTAGGAGTTGCCCATCCTGGTGTTCTTCTGGTTGTGGCGCCTCCGGATCCATCCATGTGTGGGTCTGCCCAGAGAGCCCTGTCCATCTCCCCCTCTGTTGGGTCCCCATGTGGAATCCCCTTAAAAAGACTGTGGCTCCTGATACCCCTGTGCCTGGCCAGTGGTGCGGCTGTTTGAGGGTCTGTCAAACTCACTGTCTGATCCGCTACCAAGGAGGAATCTGACAAGGTTGCAAACCTTCTGGGTCCCTGTCTGCTCCTGTTGGAAAAAAACCTTAGTGGTCTTGTTGGTAATAATTGTCAAGAAGGTAAGGGTAAGTGACCTTCTTGTCGTAGTTTTTTATATCTTTGCCTAATTTCTCCAATTTCTTGTTTAGTGTCACAGTGTTAAATTCAATGATTGTCTTCTGTGCTCGATCTAGTGGTTATTTTGCATTACCAATTGCGCCGTCTTCAAGAATTTCCTTCTTAAGCTGTGCAATCTCAACAGTCAGTTTTTTAACGTATTCCAGAGCTGTTTCAACTCCAAGCACCATCCAGTGCCTGGAGCAGTTATTGGAAATTAAACTAAACCCTTCTCTGAATTTAGGCAGGTCAATGAATATGGTGGGCTAGTTTCTCACTTGCAGGCCCTTGAGAAAAATGTTTGCCTGTAGATACTTGGTAAGCAAGTGTCCATGCAAACGAGTACATATTAATTTATTTTCCAATCGTTCTAATTTGGCTAATTTGTCATTCAGTGTTTAGTCTACTGATGGTATATCTGGTCCAAGGAAGTTTAGCTCGCCCTGGTCTGTGAGTAATCTGTTGATGTAATCCTCACTGCAGGACAAAGTTTCTTTATCTGACATCCTAATCAATGGGAGTACAATTAAGTAAATCACACAGTATATTAAGATACATTTAAAAACAAACCTTGCAGGTGTGTACCTGCACAAGACAATATCTAAAGTAATGGGGTAACCCTGTACCCAGTTGTTCAAACAGGAAGAACGATTGAGAGCTGTTTCTAAACAGAATAATGGTGACATTTTCTCACGTTTTTTCTCCTAAAACATTTGTTTCAATATTGTAAAGAATTATACATCTTGCCAATTGTGTTAACCCACAGAGTCTACAGGCCCCTCCACCCAGGCGGACCATGGGGCATAATACTGCTTACTAAAAAGTACGTTCTTTTCCCACATGACCAGGGACAATCCTGAATGTTGCATGTTATGTATGTTTATTGGGAATGTGCAGTTTTAAAATAAGTGTATGTTTTGTTTATACATTTTAATCCTTTATGAATAGGATCACTAAGAACAGATGGAGTACCAACCACTAATGTTGAAAGTCCATTTGTTGTAGGAGCACTGGAGCATACACCACAATCTTTGTTTTTTACACTTTACAGGCACAAAGCATAACAATGAATGAATGCCTGTTTACATGGCCGGCCCAATATAGGCAGGCACTGTGTGCTAACCTACAAATCTATTTTTTGCCATTATGCAGATACTACCGGTACAACGTTAACCGTATGTATATATGTGTGATATTTCCTTACTATTTAGGCTGAAACACAGGAGTGGCATACTTGGGGCTGGTCCTCATGTTGTCGTGAAGAAAAGGTGTATGGGAAAACCTTGAACTATTTCGAAAGGATATTAGGGACTGTGACCACATAACAGTTATTTTTCCTTTCTCCACCCCCCTGTTTTAACATACCAACTAGAGGCAGGAATAAAATGTTGGCTTACTAGCTAGGTATTTTTAATTATCACTTATCACCACTCCACCACCACACACTGCACTACACATAGCTTCACATAGCTTCACAAAAAGTGCTCCTACGTATCCCTCACAAGTCACAGCACGCCCCAAGCAGTAGATGTTTGGGATGGCCCCAATGAGGAAGCATGTCACCTAAGGGCAACCTTGGGTGAGTGAGGGGACTCAAGAAAATAATTTTCTTTTCCAAGACGGCACAGCCTGAATTTGAGCAGTCCTGATTAATCCTTTTCCTTGGCTAGGTTCACACGATCCATCATATGGATTTAAGTGTTACACTTTATAGTTCAGGAGGCAGAACCTAGCAGTAGCCTCCCTTTCCCTCCTTTTTGATAACTATAAGTATCCCGGTATCCCTCAGAACCTGGGCATGTATGATACAAGTAAGAATTGGTTCTGTAGGGTCAAACATTTTCTTTGTGGTTTTCAATACACAATGCAAATTAAGTAATTGAAATACAGCGTGCACTTGAACACAGTGGAGAAAAAACAAATTAATCTCATCAGAAAAGATATTTTACTTCATATTTGCAAAATTTGAAACAAAGACAACAGGATGGCTTATTCAAAGAGCAGATTAATTACAAGTCTGCTGTTATTCGTTACATTTTCAGGTTATTTGTTTGCAATCTTCTCATCTCTATATGCCATGCCCAAATGCCTAAGGGACATATTATGACTTTGGCAGTGTGGGAGCATGGCCGCCATGTTGCCACCCTGCTCCTACACCGTCAAAGCCAAAACAGACCTCCCGCCAGATTATGACTTTTTAAGTAGCTCGCAGGCAGGTCTTTGGCATTTCCACGGCGTGCCTTTGAAACGGGCACCACAGTGGGAAAGTCAAAGCTTGTTCCTGCACAGATGAAGTGCACAATATTGTGTATTTCGTTCTGTGCAGGAACTTGGGGGTGCATACAGATCATGTGACCTGTGCATACACCTCATGGCATAGAAGCACAAGGGGGCCATGTAGGGCCCTCTTTGTTTCCTCACTGCCACACTTTTCATGGCAGTCGCATCGCCATGAAAAGTCCAGAGGTTAGGAAACTCCTAGTATCCTTGGTGGTGCCACAGCGGTACCGCCAGCATACTAGGAACCTCAGACTGCTGTGCCACCGCCAGGGATAATGGATGCCTGGCGGCAGCAGCAGTCCCTTGGCTGTCCAACCACCACAGTCGTAATGCGGCGGGTGGACCACCAGTCTGATTGCCACAGACCATCACCACAAGTTGGGCGGTCCATTGGACCGCCAAACTCGTAATAAGGCCCTCAGATATTTGAAAAAGGGAAACTCTTTAGGCTGGAATAGTATTATTTAATGTGGGCAGATTGTAGGCAGTACAGAGCATAACAAAGGCCCCCGACGCCCTGTGGTGCAAAGAGGCCCCCCATTCAGCCAGAACAATGAATATTTGTGAGAAATGGAAGGCGTAGGGGCCCCTCATCACACTCTGCAGGGGGGCATAATTTTGCAATATTCAAATGAGGCAGGTGGCATATTTAATGTTATCATTTCATTTCATCGACAAGCATTGGCAAACCTAATACATCTGGCAAAGGAATAAAAGTGCAATAGGTAAATTGAGGTGACCAGCGCCCTATGCTATTTTCTTACAAACTTTTGAGTTAGTAAGAAAGGGAACAGCTCTTGCCAATTTACAGAAATCCAGTTCAAGCCATGTACTTCAAGCTTTGCCCGATACTATGTTCATGTTCTGTCTTGTTTAGAGTATTTTGTCCCCCAAAAGTGCTAACATCAATAATCATTACACTCACCAACATTGTTTTTTGCATCAAAGTTGATAACAGCAATTTTCCCATGTTAAGTGTCTCAGCATCTGGTGTGATATCCCTGTGGTATTTGGACAAACTATTTGCTAAAAAATGTTGCGTTGCAGAAATACTATGTAAAAAATATCTGGATATCATATATATCGTGGATAGAAATATCAATGTGAAAAATATTGTTTTAAGTGTAGTTTTAAATATTAATGTAAAAAATATTGATGTCAAAAATATCAATGTAGTAAATTTCATTGCATATTATGTTTTTCTTGTAGAATAGTATGCGATGTATTATTTTGTGTTTATATTTTTTCATAATAGGTTTTAATTTGAGAATTTTCTTTATTTATTAAATCTGTAATTTTTAATTATTGTAATGTGTTTTTTTAATTATACACATTTGTTTTAGTAGCAGGATGTTGGCTAAATAGGGGATAAGAGTGAGGAGATTTTAAAAAATGTGTATTACAATTTTATATGCAAAGTGTTTTATTAAGTGTAGGTTTTATTTTATTACGCTATATATTTTTTCAACATTTAGAGGCTGATTACGATGCGGTCCCTAAAGGCTATGATCCACCGTCAGAGCCTTCTGGGGCCCCATGGTAATCAGCCCCTCAGTTTACTTTCCGACCGCCGCATTACAAGGCTGGCAGTCAGAAAGAAAACCGTCCGGTCATTGTGGGTGGCTTTCGATGGGCTCATTGTGCCTTTTGGCCAGTCGGAGCCAACTCATAACCCCAAAGGGTGGGCCTTTCCGCCCTTGGAATTAAGATGCACGGTTTCCGACATGGTTTCCATATCGTCCTGTCCGACATTGATATATAAATACCAGTAGTTTAAATTAGTATGTTGTAATATAACATTTTATAAAAATGTATGCTTTTTAAGTATGATAATGAATAGTAATAATTAAGTATTTTGTATTTTGAAATATAATATTGTAGGTAAAAATGTTAATCCCAAAGTGGGAATAGTAAATATCGTACCTTTATTTTCCTACACCTTCCCCCAAATTGATTTATGTTGGAGTGGGAATAGTAAATGTCACCCTTTTAGTGTCCAACACCTTCCTCAAGTTGGTTTAGGTTGGAGTGGGAATAGTAACGGTCACCCCTTTACTGCCCAAACCTTCCCTGAGTTGGTTTACATTGGAATGGGAATAGTAAATGTGATCCATTTAGTGTCCAACAATTTCCTTGAGTTGGTTTAGATTAGAGTAGGAATAGTAAATGTCACCCCCTTAGTGTCCAAAAACCTTCTCTGATTCTGTTTAGATTTGAGTGGAAATAGTAAATATCACCCCTTTTCTGCCCAAAACCTTCCCTAAGTTGGTTTAAATTGTAGTGGGAATAGTAAATGTGATCCTATTAGTGTCCAACACTTTCCCTGAGTTGGTTTAGATTGGAGTAGAAATAGAAAATGTCCCCCCTTTAATATCCAACACCTTCACAGAGTTGGTGTAGATTGGAGTGGGAATAGAAAATGTCAACCCTATAGTTTTTAACACTTTCCTCAATTTAGTTTAATAAATGTATGTCACACATATTTTAAAATAATTATTTTGACAGTTTTAATTTATTGTATAATTTAAATGTTGTGAATATATTTCCAAACCAAAATAATATTTGTAAAGTGAAATAAATAAAGTAATTCATTTTTGGAATTGTAAAACAGAAAAAATTATTTTATACATATTTGTATATTATACATTTTCCCATGTTATTTTGCATTCAATATAGTTTTTTGAACATTTAACTATAACTGTCTTTGTTTTGATATCATATTTTATATTGTTATTTGTAGTTAAATGTTTATAGTAAATAATAATGTTTTAGATGCATTTATTGGATAATTTATAGGTGTAGTATTTTTATAGGTTCAACGTTTAATTTTTGGTTGATGTAAATTATTTTAAATTAATTATAGATGTTTATAAGTTTCGGGTTTATTTGAAGTGATTGGTTTATGTGAAAATTGGCTATTTTTTTATTGAATTTTTTAGCTACTTTGAAGATAATTTTGTAGTCGATATTGTGTTAGTCGATATTTTTGACATGGTATATGTTTATTATAGGTAATGATATTTGTGTTTCTGAAATGTTTGTTATTGAGATATGTAAAAACAATATCTTTGTTAAAAATATTTGTGTGTTCAGTCTTAGTGATTTTTATAGTTATGTATAGCGAGTCGATATTTTTGTTCTACATATTAAAGAGCTGATATTTGCGTTTCTTGATATTTGTTGGCTCGATATTGTGTCACTGATCCACTTTGCGTGGCTTTGACTGGATTAAAAAATATAGAGTAATGCAACGAAGCGCAAATCGCTGTGTTGCATTACTCTGTGGAAGGGAGAAGTTCCATGGGCATTGAGTGGGTGTTCCCACGCAACTCCCATGGTTTTGACGTATTCCCAGATTTACCAACCTTGTAAACTTGGACATGCTCCAAAAAGATATACCTCCCCAAGTGAAGCATAACGAGGATAAATATGTTTATTTCTCCTAATTTATTCCTCTTTCATTGTGTACTGCACACATAGAAAGAGAAAAAAGTCTCTTAGGACTATTTTTGTGCAGAAAGGTGTTCGTCGCTGCACAAAAACAATCCTGCCTACAACACAAGCACTCTTGCACAATGGTGCAAGGGTGCTGCCTGTGTTGGCGTTAGGCTGCCAAAACAGCACCAGTGCAAGGGGAAAGGACAGTAATGTGCCTTATTGAATGAATACAGTTAATTCCTGCCCTTTCCCTGTGATGAAGGGCAGTGCTGAGTAACTAGCAGTGCTGCCCTGCACCACAATGGTAATAAATATGGCCCAAAGTATTTCACTCTTAAAATATCAGTAAGATCTTTAGTCTTTTGACCGAGCTTCTCTTAAAAAGTAAAGAAAGCCTCAGTATTACACAATCAGTAGACTTGTATGAAACCTTGACAGATTTCTTGCAACGTACAATGAACTCCCAACTATGAAATGACATGCAAATCACGAGGGTCAAACCCACAGATTTCTAAAACAAATGCTGCTGTCGCATATGAGAAGTCACTACTTCCTTCTACTACACCCATTGTTTTTTATAGTAAACTACCTACAAAAATAACTTGGGGGCTTATTTAAGATAGGCTTGCGCTGCCGGAGCATCACTTTGTCTGACGCTCCTGCGGCGCAAACCTCTTAACTATATCTATGAGGCCAGGCAAAGACACTCTGCGTGGCTTGCATGACTACTCTGCGCCAAGGGCATTCAATGGATTTTCCTATGCAACACCCATAGATTTTGATGCTGCCTGAGATTTACTTAATCAAATAAACATGGCACAGTGTCAAAACCTTATGCCTCTCCAGAGCAGATGTAATGAGGAGAAATATTTTTTCTCCTAGAGGAAAACGCCTCTTTGAATTGTTTTTGGGCAGGAAGGTGCCTCTTCCTGAACAAAAATAAACCTGCATGGAAAACAAGGGTGTCTGCAGTGGTGTAAGACAGCAAATTGTGCTCCAGGGAAGGGGGAAAAGGACAGGGATGCACCATATTTCACAAATACGGTGCATTCCTGCCCTTTCACAATGGCATAGAGCAGCGCAGCATAAGACTTGTGGCGCTGCCCTACGCTAATTCCACATAAATTAAGCCCTTAGTTGTGAAGATCTTTCACGATTAGCCATTCTTCAGCATCCCCATGAAAACAGTTCATTCAAAGAAATTAATTTAGAGCTCCCCGCAATTGACTCTGAATTACGCCATTGGATCAAGGCCTCGCAACTTCAAGGAAGAGTGCCATGCAGTGGGCCCACTGCTGAAAAAACCTTCTCTGGATTGCAGTTTTAACCAGAGGAACATATTATTGGTCAATTGCAGCCTTTAATGGAAGCAACAACTTCCACTATCTCCACGCGGCTCTCGACCGACAAATGAATGCAGACAAAATGGTGTTCCATGATTTGATCCTAATGGATCTGACACCATGGACCTTCATCTGCTTTATGTCTGATGACATTGTGGCAATCTATGAGATGGCACCTGCTTGGATGATCTTGTCTATGGGGGATCATGATCATATGAGGGATATTCCACTTTTCAGGTCATCCAAGTGAGTCCTCCTAAAGAGACAGTTCCCCAGGAGTGAACAAAAACACAATTTCTGGTCAATTGCAATATTTACATATTTCCTCTTTGTTTATTTGGCCCAGACGACTCATTTGGTTTCTCCTTTCAACTGTACCTTTTACCTGTACATGGATGAGGCCAGAACCTCCTTGAAGTGAGAGAGGTTCTGGTGCCCCTGACAACCTTTATGCTTGTCACCCTGCTGTTGAGGCAATGATGTGCAGAAATCACATGAAGCTCAACAGCTCCAGATTGTAACTACTTCCATCATCTGAAGAACCTTCTCTCTCGTTTACTAGCTTCCACCCAATCCACATGGGTCGTCCTTCCAAGCTTATAGCAGTAGGGTTTGGAATTGATCTGACTTTAGTTTAGGGTCCAAATTAATATTTAAAAATAACTTTTTTTATATAATGATAAATACAGCACTTATGGAATTTCTCATCACAGTAAATAACAGATGTTACTGTTACCCTCATGAATAGATCCTAATTGATTCTGGAGCATAAAGGTCGTGTCTTTCTTGGTTTGGCTGCCTCGCACTGACTGACTGACCAGGAAAGCACTAAGCGCAAAGGCTTATGCCTTGCCTGCATGCTTTATTACAACCCCACAATCCTGGTCGTTGGGCTCCAAAACTCAATATCCGTTATCGCTTTCAAACATTTACTGCAGTGTATTTCCTATGGGTAGCTACACGGTATATAAAGATCATAGAATTGACTTTGCTACCTTCCAGGTAAATGCCATTGGTTGGGATAGACTTCTGTAAAACACAGCACCTAAACAGACACGGAAGTCAACCACTCACCTAAACAAACAAGGAAGCAAACCCATCACTAAAACAGACACAGAGGCCAGCCAATCACCTAAAAAAATGCGTAAGCCAACCAAACACCTAAACAGACACGGAACCCAACCAAACACCTAAACAGATGCAGTAGCCAAACAATCACCTAAACAGCCACGGAAGCGAACCCATCACTGGAACAGACACGGAAGCAAACCCATCACTTAAACAGACACAGAAGCAAAACCATAACCTTAAGCCTCACAAAACAGTCAAAACATAGCTCTGTTCACATTACTTTGTTACCTTGCCATCAACAGTGACTTTTATGGTACTGGGTGGTCCAAAGGCGTACACTGAACTCAATAATTAAAACAAATACAACACAGTAGTTCAATATAAAACATAGGCTACATAGCATGACATTCAGGCTTAGAGGAAGACAAAGGGCCTGTGATCAACAAGAGCAATATCTATATATATTTTAGTTTTTTTTATCAAATCCATTTGTGTGCGGTAATAGAGGTCTTTTTGTCCTCTTTTTTCATTCCACAGTCAACGCCTTCTCTTTAAAAAAACGTTAGCTTAACATTACACTACTTATGTGACGTGGTGGAAATGATGAAGACCTTTAGCGGGACCCAGCCTTGAAGCCTCTGTACTCTGTGGACCATTAACGCCTGTATAAATAGCAGCAATGAATGGGTATTTTTAATCAAAAGCACTTTAGTGAGCAGAGGGAATAGCAGAAAGTGTTTGCTTTATATTTAAAGATAGGCGGCCACATCTGAGTGAGGAGAATGAAGTGGCCAACCCCGGGAAATGTAATTTCACATTTTTCCCTGCTTTCCATATTTATTATAAGCCAGCAGACCACGGCCTTCTCTCTTTTGTGAGACCATGTTGAAGGCCCAGAGGCTTTAGAACAGGTTGGCATTATTTGCAGCCATTACACAACTCAACAATAGGCTCAGGTTAGAAAATGGCGGCCGCTAATTTGTAGCAAAAGAAGTGTGTCTCGATATCTGAACTGGGAACGTGCCAAACATAAACACATACAGTGCTGGTCACAAACACACCATTCATTAACATTTTATAGAAGTTTAGCAGGCTGGGCTGGTCCATCATTTGCGCCCACATCAGAGCAGGCATGAATGAAATAACCAGTCATGGACTGAGTGTAATATACACCCATCAGAACCTAAAAGGTTCTATTTGACTTTTATAAATGATTACTTTCTAGGGTTCTTCCCCTCGACTTTTTAATTTTCTCCTTCCCGGTTTTTCACTGATCTAGGTTCTAGCCTTGGGACTTAGAGCGCGTTTGACACTGTCCTTTAGTGTCAAAGCGCAGTGTTTGTCATATACATACTGGTGATTGTTGTATACATGATAGGCTGATTTGAGTTAGCTGTATGTCCTTTGTCATGGGGTAATACATATACCCAGGGCTTGTACCTTGAATGCACCTCAGGGGCCTGTAGCACTGTTTGTGCCATCCAAGGACAAAGTTAATCGATCGTGCCTCAGGTTTGCCCTGGTAGGGCCTGTGTGCACAGCTTACTGTTACTCGGCTTAGCATTTAAAAAGCTACATTCCAAGGTTCTACATGTCTCTTGATATATCAGAGTTCTCCCTGGGGAAAGGGTGCGGTGCTGGGAAGACATAGGGCATGTGCGCGTGAGCGTTATGGCATCGAATGGTGTGTTAGGTACAATGTGGCCTTCTTCTCACATTGGATTAGCAGGGGGAAAGGTAGGGAAAGGCTGTGGAGCAGTCTTTCCTATGTGCAGAATAGTAGCAGTATAGTGTTTGATATCAATGAGTTTGTAATAGTGAATCATCTCTGGTATTGAGAGTGGATTTGACATTACTAAGGTGGAAGTGTCACTTTGGGAAAATCGGCATTTCGATGCTCATAGCTCCGTGTGCCTGTCAGCCTGTCTCCAATTATTATCTGGGTCCTGGGAGGCCAGCTACATCTGTGCATTCCTGATAGAAGGCCATAAACTAGGGGCTCAAAGAAAACTGCAGACCTATGACTCTGAGGGGCCTTTCTGAGATGGTTGCCTGAGGGTGGAATTGGGACCTGCATTTAAAGGGGCAACGTCTTGGCCCCACTAAAGATAGGGATCAAACCTCCCGGGGTAGGATGGCAGACAGGACAAAATTTAGAACGGTCTTCAAAGCCATTGTGGGTATAACTACTGGGGCTTTGGCCTCGGAAGTTAGAGATGCTTTTGGGTTTGGAACCATACTACTCTGGTTCGATGCTGGGACATCAACATGAGGAATAATTAGGGCAGGAGGGACTGCAACTGGATTATCCACAGACTTGTGGTGGCCTGGAGCTTGTTGTGCTCCAGGAAGAGGACTACCACTTGGTGGATTTCGCCTGGATGTTGCTGGCCTGCAACTAAGTGGCAACTGTCGTGCCCCAGGTCCCTAAGTACTGTCCAAGGGCCAATTGGCTGGCCTCCTGTCCACCAGATCCCAGGGTCACAAAGGAGCTACCTGTTTCCACAGGATCGTAAGGACCACGCAGGGTGCAGCGGAAACAGGTGGAAGTGATCATCGGTTGGGACAAGGACCGTCCTGACGTACACGGTCATCACACTGTGCAGAAGCGTGTGATCATAAAGATCAGCAGCTCACCTGCGGTGCTGGGACGTGAGCAGTTCGAGGAGAGTGGGGGAAGCTTGCAAAATCCAAGAGACCTGTGCTTGCAACCAGGAGACCTGTGCTAGCTTGCACTGTGGGCGTGTGGTGTCCGAGGAGTGCTGGGGGACCAGAGGTGAGAGCTGAGACTGTCTACGACATTCAGATAGGGAGGCCGACAGAGCCTGTCATCACAGCCTCATCCGAGGTCACTGGCTCCCTCGCCTTAGACCCACGCCACAAAGTACTTTGTTGAGGAGAACATTGTGATTGGGCAGAGGGGTTCCGTTGTGCCTTGTGGGCACCTATGTGTGTCTGTCTGTAGCTACGGCAGCTCGTACCTTCTCTTGAGGGGAAACAATTCTCCAGACTTGCAAGCATGCCAGATTCCTGGGTCACAACATTTTGCCTACATGGGAGATAGCGATCCCCCATGTAGGCCAAATGGCAGCCCTCATCCTCCTGACCTATCAGCAGCCTTCGACGCCGTCTCCCACCGCACACTTACCACAGACGACGGCATCCTAGGAAAGACCCTAAACTGGATACGCTCATTCCTCACAGGCAGAACACAGAGAATAGGAATCCTGCCCTTCCTCTCTGAACCGACAGAGACCATGATGCAGAGTACCCCAAGGATCATCCCTCAGCCCCACCCTCTTCAACGTCTACATGGCCCCCCTCACAACCATCGTCAGAAACCACGGGCTCAACATCATCTACTATGCCGATGACACCCAACTCATCCTCTCCCTCACCAAGGAACTCAACATCACCAGGCACAACTTCCAAGAAGGGGTGAAAGTTGTTGCAACCTGGATGAAGAATAGTTGCCTGAAACTCAACTCAGAGAAGACAGAAGTCTTCATCCTCTGCATGGGATGACACCTGGTGGCCACCCCGCC
The DNA here is from genome assembly GCF_964261635.1 of Lissotriton helveticus. NCBI lineage: Eukaryota > Metazoa > Chordata > Amphibia > Caudata > Salamandridae > Lissotriton > Lissotriton helveticus. The sequence goes on from NC_136061.1 coordinate 311,543,818, forward strand.
CTCGGAAACCTACCCACCTTGACAGACCATGCACCTAACCTCTGCATCATACTGGACTCCTCACTTACGATGAATCGCCAGATCAATGCCATCTCCTCTGCATGCTTCAACACCCTCCACCCTCCACATACTATGTAAAACATTCAAATGGATACCCTCCGACTCCAGAAAAACAGTCACCCATGCCCTCATCACCAGCAGACTCACCTACGGCAAGGCCCTCTATGCCGGAATCAACAAAAAAACTCCTCCATAAACTCGAGACCGTCCAGAATGCCACAGCCAGACTAATCCTCGACATCCCACGGCACAACCACTTCACCCAACACCTCCGTGACCTCCACTATCTCCCTTTCTAAAAAAGAATAACTTTCAAGATGCTCATGCATGCCTACAAGGCCCTCCACAACATCAGACCACAATACCTCAACAACTGCCTCTACTTCCATAACCCCAAGAGAAACCTCTGCTAAGCCAACCTCGCCCTAGCCACCCTCCCGCGCTTCAACTGCATGTGATGTCCACTATTCTAGTGGGCACCTTGTACCAGTCCAAACGACCCTTATTGATGGTAGGTTTAAAGTCAACCTTATAGAAAGCTTATCCTAGTGGTAGCTGTGGAAATCAGCCTTCAGGCTAAGACTTAGAGGCGAGATAAGCAAGTTGTTTTACCAGTCTATACTCTCTTGAATGATCAAATGAAAGCACACCACACAAGGTATATATCAAATATATATGTATGTTTTCTAAACACTATCCCTCTGGAATCTTTATGACGTCAGAGCTAAAAGTACAATAAAAGGAACTTAATTAACATACGATAAGTTGCACAGTATACGTTATGCCCTAGGGGCCTCACAAACCATATACTAAAATAGTGGTGTGAGAACCACGTGAGGGTTAGAAAGCAGGCCTAGGGCCTGTAGAACCGCTGGGGCAACCAGGAACCACCCAAGGTAGGGACGCAGGAGACCCACGGGGGACGCGTGCAGTGTCTAAACACGCGAATTACCATTGACTTTCTATGGAGAACGAACAAGTTACAATTTTAAGGACACTTAGAGGTTAACTGCGATGGAACCCTTTTAGACTAGGACACTTTGAGAGTCAAGATCCACGGGAGCACTGGAGTACTCGTGTTACCTCACCCAGGGAAGCTGGGTGCATAGGTGTCTTTTGGTGTCGGGTTTCGTCGTCGATTCCAATGGAGAGCTGCAAAGAAATGCTTCAGGCGACCAGAGGAAAAGTGTCCAGGTGGATCCAAGGGTGGATTGGAGATGTGAAGAACCTGAAAGCAGAGGGGACAGAGTCTGGGTCACTAGCCAGTGACCAGGATGGCGACAGGAAGATGCCAGCGGATGTTGGGTGGTTTCAGGTGAAAGAGGTGAAGCTTGACTCTTCTGCCACGAGAACCAGGAGGCGTCGACGATGACCAGGAGCTGGATTCGAGCTGTCCCCCTAAGGATGTCGAGTGCTGCAGCATCGGAATCCGGATTGGACCCAACAAGCCTTGGCAACATCAACCCACGCAAGATGACAAGATTGGCTTCGGTTCAGACCAGCAAGGTCGGAGTGACTCCCCTTTGGAGGGGAGTCAGAGCACGTCTGGAGCAACTAGGAAAGCTCAAGAAACAAAGGATTGGCTTTCATGGGGGATCACTATCCAGCGGACTAGGAACCACGAAGGAGCCTCGAGCTGCGGTGAAGAAAGGGAACTCACTGGTCACTCATGGAGTGCTGGCCACTGTACTTCGGTGCGAAAGGTGCTCGGGGCAGGGGCTTCAAATACCCCAATGCACAACTTCCGGATACCTCGGGAAGTAGGTGCAGTTGCAAAAATACAGGATGTCCAGGAATTCCTGTCCCACGTCTCTCGTGTCAGCTACAGGTCTCAGCTCTGCTGGGAACTCGTGTCAGCTTCAGGGATGTCTGGAAGTCTGTGTCCTGTATCGCAGATTTTTCAGGGTCCGGCGGGAGCCTCAAAAATGCAGACCGGCAAAGATGCTTCTTTGGTGCCTGTTTGAACAGGGGGGTCTTGTGGAAGATGGTGGCCACTAGCACGGCTGAGTGAGCTGGCTTCTGTGGGCTCTCCATTATAATCCCTCCTAACGATTCTCCAGTGGTGATGGAATAAGGAAAGCGGCAGCAAGAGTTAAAAGCTTTTCGCTACACTATCTCGAGCAGATTACTATGCTGTGGCACCTAATTTTGTTTAGGAAATACCTACCCTGCTTTATTGCCTGGCCGGGCTTTCTGCTGCAGTCCCAAGGATTCCTCGGATCTATTCATCGAGTACATTCCATAATGGCTCCAAAGGCGCCGCCGAAGAATCTGAAGGCCCGCGCCCCTAGTGCACTTTCAGGCAGTTCAGGGACAGGCTCCAGCTCCGGCAGAGGACAAGAATCACAGCCCCACGGCACGGATGAGGCTGCTGTGGGGGCAGACGCGAGTTTTCAGCCGGCCCCTGTTGCTGTGGGCAAAGGGAAGCAGACGCTCCCCACGCTCTTTAAGGTCTAGGCTGCCAAAGGCAAGAAGGCAGACGTTCCTGTGAGTAAGAGTGGAAGCAAGCAGCAGCCTGGAATTGCCGTTAAACTGGCAGGAAGTATCAATGCAGTAGTGACTGACTAGAGGTCAGATTCCTATGGGAATCCTTCTAAGAAAAAACATCAAGATCAAGATAAGCCCCTTGTAGGGCCCATACAGGCTCAATCTGGGGAGGAGGGAAATGTTTTGGAAAGCACTCTGGAAGGGAGGCAGGAATCCAGTGCCATGGCTGATCCTCTAAGCAGGGGAATTATGGGAGATGTAGTTCCATACTCTGACAGTTAGGCTATGGGAGTTCAGCATAGCTCGAATGTCACTACTAAAGACCCGACTCCTATGGGACTGGAAGCTCAAGGATCAGGCTTGAAGGATCCATACGATGCAGATGTGCTTGGGAAAGAGCCTGAGGGAGAAAAAATGTTCTCATTAACAGACCGTACGGGCTCCTCAGAGGACGATGATGCAGATAAAGAATGGACGGATGACGAGAGCAACCTCACTGACTGGCATTTTGGAGAGGGGCAAAATGGAAAAACATCATCTCGAGGTGAAGGCAATGTCCGCAAGCCCAAGAAACAAAATACTCCAAATGCTCTCATCCCCATGGCAAATAACGCTGGATCCTTGGGATCAATGACATGGGATTATTCTTTCTCTACACAACCAGGAACAAGAGGAAGTGCTGTAATGGCCGGGGGTAGGGACATGGATGTCACCCAGGGACCCCCAGAAGAGATAACTCTGTCCACTATCTATCAGATGATTGTGGCACACAGAGAGGAGACGAGTCAAGAGAGTTCTCGCACACAGGGTGCTTGACGGAGGATGCAAAACTCAATCCGTAGAGTGGCCAAAACATGTTCAGACACAGCTGCCAGGACTGATGAGGCGGAAGAGAGGATATCTACTCTAGAGGATGATCTCGCAGTACAGAAGGGATTTACTGTTGAAATGAAGGCGCAAAGAGATGATATCCTCTGGAAGATGACCGACCTGGAGAATCCTGCTAGAAGAAACAATTTGCACATCCTGGGAATTCCGGTAGGAAGAGAGGGGTCGGATGCTCAACAGTTTGTTTTAGAGCTGTTTTCAGAAGTATTTCCAGACTTAAAACAATGGGATTGGCAAGCTGAGGTCCAGCGAGCACATCGGTTCCCTTTTATGCTAAAACAGATGTCTGGCTCAGCTGTTGATAAGCCCTGGGCGATATTAATATGTTTGAATAACTTTTTAGCCAGAGAGGGGGTGTATGACCTAGCAAGGCTGGACAGGAAAAGGGCAGGGAAGGATTGTGAATTCTTTGTCCAGCACGATTTCTGTCAGGCAACAGTTGAGCGGAGGTGGCAGCTCCGACAGCTAATCGGGCCTTTTCAGGCAAAGGGGGCGCAAGCCTTCTTGTTATATCCATCTAAAATGATTATCTCAGAGATCCAGGCGAGGGAATTTCTGGATTCCATTTGAAAAAGTATCAATATATGTATAGGTTTTTTCTTTTTCCATCACAAGACTCACTAACGGTTTGGGGTAGGGGGGGTTGAGCTTTTGAAAAGGGGAGGTTTTTTTTTCTTCTTATCTGTGCTATGTTTTCAGGAATAGCCCAGATCCCCTCTCTGCTTAAATAGGGAGGAAGGATCAATGGGAGAACAGGATCAGTCAGTCTTTGCCATCACAGGGACCTCGGTCCTGTTGCCACACCAAGAGGGTGTAGTGCTGGGGGGGGGGGAGGGAGGAAAGGGGTATGGGGGATGGGTCAAGGGGTTGGGGTTCGGGAGGGTTGTTTTGTTTTGGTTATCCGTGATTGTCACGACAATTACATTGGAAGAAGTGGTGTAGTATCAGAGATTATGAGTAAAAATGGAGGTGCTGATTCAGCTTTACTATCTATCAAGCTGGCTTTAGGTTATCTGTTTTGTTTAAATGATACAGGGGTAGGCTTCGCATTAGCACTTAAATTATATGTGGCCTAAACAATGGCAAAAAGCGGGGGCTTCTTTCTAAGGTATTGCAAACAATGCAAGTGGATGTTCTGTGTCTACAAGAGACGCACATCCCATGGGGCAAGCCGGATTGTTTGAAAGGGCTAGGGTTTGATTTAGTAGTCTGCTCAAGGCAGTCATCAATGATCAGAGGTGTGGCCATACTTTTGAGACGGGGAGTCGGGGTTTGTAACAGAGTCAATCAATCAATCAGTACATTTATAGAGCGCACTACTCACCCGTAGGGTCTCAAGGCGCTAGGAGGGGGGGGTGCCGCTACTGCTCGAACAGCCAGGTCTTGAGCTTCTTCCTGAAGGAGAGGTGGTCTTGGGTCAGGCGCAGGTCGGTCGGGAGGGAGTTCCAGGTCTTGGCGGCCAGGTAGGAGAAGGACCTTCCTCCTGTTGTCGCTCTTCGGATGCGTGGGACGGCGGCGAGGGCGTGGCTGGTTGATCTGAGGTGGCGCTTGGGAGCGTAGAAGTTGATTCGGTTGTTGAGGTAGCTCGGGCCTTGGTCGTGTAGGGCTTTGTGTGCGTGGGTGAGGAGACGGAAGGTGATTCTTTTGTTGACGGGGAGCCAGTGCAGGTCTCTCAGATGTCCGGAGATGTGGCTGTTTCGTGGGATGTCGAGGATGAGTCTGGCTGAGGCGTTCTGGATCCGCTGGAGTCTCTTCTGGAGCTTGGCGGTGGTTCCGGCGTAGAGGGCGTTGCCGTAGTCCAGTCGGCTGGTGACGAGGGCCTGGGTGACAGTCTTCCTGGTCTCTGTGGGGATCCACCAGAAGATCTTCCGTAGCATGCGTAGGATGTTGAAGCATGACGAGGAGACGGCGTTGACTTGTCTGGTCATGGAGAGGGAGGAGTCCAGGATAAAGCCCAGGTTGCGTGCGTGGTCCGTCGGTTTGGGTGCGGTGCCCAGGGCGGGGGGCCACCAGGAGTCGTCCCAGGCGGAGGGCGAGGAGCCCAGGATGAGGACCTCCGTCTTGTCTGAGTTCAGTTTCAGGCGGCTGGTCGTCATCCACTCGGCTACATCTCTCATCCCTTCGTGCAGGCTGGCTCTGGCGGCGGCGGGGTCGTTGGTCAGGGAGAGGATCAGCTGGGTGTCGTCGGCGTAGGAGATTATGTTGAGGTTGTGTTGGCGTGCGATGGCCGCGAGGGGGCTCATGTAGACGTTGAAGAGGGTGGGACTCAACGAGGATCCTTGAGGTACGCCGCAGATGACTTCGGTGGCCTCTGATTTGTACGGTGGTAGGCGGACTCTCTGTGTTCTTCCGTCGAGGAAGGAGGTGATCCATTCCAGTGCCTTCTCCTGGATTCCGATGTTGCCGAGGTGCTGCACTAGGGTGCGGTGGCAGACAGTGTCGAATGCCGCGGAGAGGTCCAGGAGGATGAGGGCCGCTGTTTCTCCATTGTCCATCAGGGTTCGGATATCATCGGTGGCAGCGATGAGGGCGGTCTCGGTGCTGTGGTTGGCTCGGAAGCCAGACTGTGAGGGGTCGAGGGATCCATTCGTCTCGAGGAAGGCGGCCAGCTGTTTGTTGACGGTCTTTTCGATGACTTTGGCCGGGAACGGGAGGAGCGAGATGGGACGGTAATTCTTGAGTTCGGTGGGGTCCGCTGTAGCAGCATCGGCCTTGTTGAAGACGTGGTGAGGGCAGGGGTCGGTCGGAGATCCGGAGTGGACGGAGTTCATAGTGCGGATGGCTTCTTCGGTGCTGATCGGAGTCCAGGCGCGGAGGGTGGTGGTGGGTGGTGTTGCTGTGGTTGTGGCGTGCGTCGGTTGGATGCTGAAGCTGTTGTGTATGTCCGCGATCTTGTTGTGGAAGTAGGAGGCGAGGGAGTTGCAGAGGTCTTGCGACGGGGTGATGTCGTTGTTTCCGGCGTTGGGGTTGGAGAGCTCTTTCACGATGTTGAAGAGTTCCTTGCAGTTGTGTGCGTTGTTGTCCAGCCGGTCCTTGAATGCATTTTTCTTGGTGGCGCGGATCAGTTGGTGGTGTTTCCGGGTGGTGTTTCCGGGTGGCGAGCTTGAGGGTGGTCATGTTGTCCATTGTAGGTTCCCTTCTCCATACTTTCTCGAGGGCTCGGCAGTTCTTCTTGGAGCTCTTGAGTTCGTCAGTGAACCATGGGGTTTTCCTGCTGCCGGGTCTGCTGGGCGGGGCCCTCAGAGGGGCGAGTTCGTCCGCGCAGTTGCTGATCCACTTCGTGAGGTTGTCGGCGGCCTGGCTGGGGTTCGCTGAGCCGGCAGGAGGGTGTTGGCTCAGGGAGGCGGTGAGCTGGTCGGCTGTGATCTTGTTCCAGCTTCTTCGGGCAACCTGTTGCTGGTGGTGGTGGATCGTCGTTCTTTTGAAGGTGAAGTGGACGCAGCTGTGGTCCGTCCAGTGGAGTCCTGTTGCGTGGCTGAAGGCGATGTCTTTGCTGGATGAGAAGACGGCGTCGAGTGTGTGTCCGGCGAGGTGGGTGGGGGTGGACACCAGCTGCTTGAGTCCGAGGTTGGCGAGGTTGTCGAGCAGGGTGATGGTGTTGTGGTCGCTGTTGTTCTCCAGGTGGAAGTTGAGGTCCCCCAGGAGGATGTAGTCGGCGGAGGGGAGGGCATGCGGGCTGATGAAGTCGGCGATGTCCTCGCTGAATCGTGTGCGTGGTCCCGGGGGTCGGTAGATCAGGGTGCCTCTGAGGGTGGTCTTCGGGTCGGTGTGGATCTGGAAGTGCAGGTGTTCGGCGGTTGTTAGGGTGTCGTCGGTGTTGGTCGTGATGCGGATGGTGTCTCTGTGGATGATGGCGATGCCTCCTCCCTTCTGGTTGGCGGTGCGGTCCCTCCGGGTGATCTTGTAGCCCTCTGGGATGGCGATGGCGATGTCGGGCGCTCAGGAGGCGTTCATCCAGGTCTCCGTGAGGAAGGCGATGTCAGGGGCTGTGGTGTCGAGGAGGTTCCAGAGTTCGATGGCGTGTCTGTGGACGGAGCGGGTGTTGAGCAGGATGCACTTGAGGTGGTTGCTGCTGGTGTTCGGCTTGGCGGGTGCTGGTGCAGGGTAGGTCCGGGTGCAGGTGAACTTGCAGGCGTGGCAGCTGAAGGGTCCGTGGGTGTGCTTCGGGGTGGCTCGGTGACATCCCGGGATGCCACCGGCGTTGAGTGCGATGAGATCGGCGGCGTTGTAGGTTCGTCGGGTCGGATTCCGTCGGTGGGGGCCAGGGGTCCTGGCACTGGGCGCGGTCCAGGCGCGGACGGGCGCAGACGGGCTTACCTTTGGCGCGCCTTCGGCGCACAATCGGCGCGCCCGCTGCGCGTCAACGCTGCGCGTTCGCACGGTCGCCATATATGGCAAAGTGCGCGGGGGGCGGAGCAGCAGGGAGGCGGGAGCGGGGAGGGTACAGAAGGCAAAAGGGGCGGGGTTAGCGGCGGAGGCGGGAAGCGGGGAGGGAGGACGCGGGGCAGCTAAGCAACGGCAATACAAACAGGAAAATACACTAGACAGAAGAAACAGGCAATATAGAATGACAAAATAAGTTACAAAACGGCAAAGACAACAGGGGCCGGTCAGGCGAGCACGGACCACGCCGCTCGAAGGCAGGGGGCGTGGTCACGCGGCGGTAGCGAGGCAGGCAGGCAGGGTGGGCACACGCAGCAGCTGGTGGCCGTGCGGCGCGGGGGTGTCCTAGAACTAGGTCACCGATCACTAGATCACAGAGTGAAAGAAGATAGAGGGGGCAGATGGGTAATGGCTGAAATTATGATTAATAATAGGCCTATCTCAATATGCCCGATTTATGGCTAGAACTTAGAGGACCCAGAGGTCATGAAATATCTAAATATTGAGCTGGCACTGTGGCCACATCCACTGATTATCTGCGGGGATTTAAATAGCACCTGGCTGGTAATTTTAATCTACTAAGTAATCAAGATTATATAGGGAGGAAACCTAGAGGTTTTAAGGCTCTCGAGACTTTAGTTTGTGAACATAGATTGGTCGATACCTGGCATAGGTACAAAAAAGATGACGATGGCTTGACTTATTATTCTGTCCCTCATAGTAAAATGGTCTGTTTGGATTATATGTTTATATCTGATCAGCTGCTGGATGTTGTATCAATGGAGTCTCCTCCAAGAATACTTTCTGACCATAATTTGATTATACTAGAATGTCTCTGGGGGTATCTAGACAGAGTCCCAAGGTCGTGGACTTTTGAAGGGAAACTGTTACTGGATCAATCCTATCGCGGTCACATGTTCTCGTGGGTAACGGAATGTCTCAAAATCAATAGAAAAACTGCTTCTGATTGTTTAGTGTGGGACACGTTCAAAGCCGCCGTACGCGGTGAAACCAAGAGCTGTGCGGTATATCACCGGAAGGTGGTGCAGGAGCAGACAAATGGGCGTATGGAGCAGCTACGGGTGGCTGAGTTGGAGCTCACTCGGAGCATTAGGAGCATTAGGCCTGGCCACAACATTGATCAAAGTCAACAACATGTTGCTATTATTAAATCAAAACTGCTGGAATTTTTAGGCGAAGATCTGGCTGCAAAATATATTCAGTTCCGCACTGTGATGTACGAATTCGGGGGAAATTTCCGGCAGAGTTCTCGCCAAACGTCTACAACAGAGAAATATCGCTAATAAAGTTATCAGAGTTCGAGATATGGATGGTCAGATTCAGGTCACTCAGAAGGGGGTAATGGGGGTATTTGAAAAATTCTACTCTCAATTATATCAGGAAGGAAGCAATGTCCTTCCCAGTGAGTCTTCAGTGATGGAGGTTCTGCAAGCTATTGAAACTCATAAAGTCACTGCGGATCAGAACGAGGCTCTGTCAGCCCCCATTACATGTGAGGAGGTCGAATCAGCCATAAAGTCTCTAGCTAATGGAAAGGCCCCAGGGCCAGATGCTATATTTTCCTTGTAATTTTATAGAGCTGTCTCTCAAGAGATCCGCCAGGATGTTCTGTCGGTTTTCTGGGAGGCACAAAGAGGGGTTGTTCCCGAATCTTGAAGGAGAACAACTATTGTTCTGAATTAAATCTCGCATCCTACCACCCTGTATCGCTTATAAACACAGACAGTAAGGTATATTCCAAAATATTAGTGTTGAGACTGGCCTAAGTTATCATACCATTAGTCTCAATTCGGCAACACGGGTTTATCTCTGGTAGAGATACAGCCGACCATGTTAGGTGGGTCATTGCTTTGTTCGACTGGGCCCAGGCTACAAGCTCGCCTATGGGAGTGATCCTGTTGGACGCCGAAAAGGCGTTTAACAGGGTTTCTTGGCATTTTTTGCGGGTGGTGCGTCGCTGGAAAGGTTTTAGCCCAGAATTTATACAGGCTTTACAATCATTATATATCTTGCCAGCTGCAACAATCCGCATTTCAGGACAGGAATCAGGCATGTTTAACATCAACCGGGGCACTAGACAAGGCTGTTTGTGTTCGCCATTGCTCTTTGCTCTGTACATTGACCCTTTTCTCAGTATGATCAATTGCAATCATAATATCTCGCCGATCAGGGTCAATGATACAGAGTATAAGACGCTGGCCTATGCGGACGACATAGTAGTATTAACTAGGGATGTTGCTCCGGCGTTTGTAGCTCTAAAATCATTGGCAGAACAATTTGGGCTAATTTCGGGTTACAAATTGAATATTGAGAAAATACAAATTTTACATTCAGCTTTTATGTGTCCTTCCAATATCCCTGTGGTCACCGAAGCAACCTATTTGGGGGTTAAAATCTCTGCTTCAGTTGCTAATATTCAATATTTAAATATGTTACCTGTGCTTGAATCTACTAATACCAGACTAGAAAGATTGGATCATCTGCATCTTTCACTTTTTGGACGCTGCAATATACTGAAGATGCTGGTTCTCCCAAAGCTTTTTTATTTTTTTAGAACTATCCCCTTGGAATTCTCTCAGAAGAGCTTGGCCAAGGCCGAGAGTATATGTTATAGATTTCTGTGGGGCTATCGTCGATCACGTAGGGCAGCCAAATGGAGGTGTCGCCCTAAAGATCGTGGGGGGTGGGCAGTTCCCAATATATCGCTATATTATTGGTCATCCATGGTACATTTTGGGGTGCTGCTGGTAGGGGATAGGGCTAAGATCCCGATAGCTAATACACCGACTATTTATGAAATAGGTCTGGGAGAGTCGGCAAAGGGCAGTTTAGCACGGGTATTGGAACCAAGTTATTTTAAAAAGACAAGGTTCAAGGTATGAGTGCAGCATATTGCTTAAGGCGTAAAATTCGCCGGAAATGTGGAATTTCAAAAGTTAATGCTTACACGCCATTTTCGGCAGCCGAGATTCTACACCCCATCTTTCAGGATCAGGTTATTTTTAGATGGCAACAGCTGGGTTTGAAAGTTATTGGGGATTTGTGGGAGGAATGTGCATGTTTCTCTTATCTAAGGGAAACGTTTCATATAAATAATCATGACCTCTTTAAATTTTTACAGGTTAGAAGCTTTTTAGATAAGTATCAAAATGAAGGCACTTTGGTATTTGGAAAAATCCCTCTAATTTAATTAATCCATAGGAAGGAAAGAACAAGTACAATATACCAATTTCTTCTTTCTGACTTAGAGGCGCAAAACACCAAGTGGGAGAGAAAATTCGGGAAACCTGGGGTAGATGTTACCCATACCCTAGTACACGCCAGTCAGATATTAGTTTCCGGTAGTGTACGGACCCAGTGCTATATGCCATTATTTGATTTGTATTATACGCCTGCGAAGATTGCAAAATGGGGGTGGAGGAAGGGCGATTGTTGTGGCAGGTGTGGGTTACATGCAGTCGATGCAATTCATATGTTTTATTTGTGCCCAAAATTGGCAGAATTTCTCTGTGCAACGGAGCATTTTATTAACTCAGTGTTAAAAATCCCAGTAGTCTTTTCTCCAGAGTTGGTTATAATGGGTTATGAGGATACTGGAACTTCTGTTAGGTCTAGATATATTACGACCTTTTTGTTTGTCGCTATGGCAATGGTACGGCTGTGCATAATTTCACAATGGATTGGCCCGGAAGCCCCTACTTTCTTTCACTGGAGATTCAGGATGCCTGCACTATATAATCTGGAATGATCTTTGTATCTCCTAAGGGGGAAAAAAGGAGGCGGAGATGGGTATCAAAACTTGGGCTCCTTCCAAGGAATGGTTTCAAGGGTAGCGGTTATGGGGGAGTCCGGTCAGTGGTTGTCCAGAGGCGCCGGCTTGATGCTGTTGTTCATGTATAAGTTTCTGTCTTTGTAGTACTACCTGCCTCTATTTGTATATTTTGTTCTTTCTTGTCTCTGTTTTGTATAATGTGCTTGTCATGACCTTTTGTCAATCAGTAAAAAAATAAAAAGAATAAAAAAATAAAATAAATGAAAAGCATTCACTGAATGCAGCCCACCCTGCCCCAATACACTAAAGCCTGTCTGGTGAGGTGCTAGCACCTCCCTGAACAGAAAACCTATTGTCCAGGCCTCCCCTGCCGGGGTTTCGTCCAGCTTGTGTCTGTGGCAGCAGCATCCATTTTGTGATGCTGAGGCTCTGTTTAACTTTAACCGGGTATACCAGTGTGTACATGTCTTTTCCCTCTATAAGGGTGGAATGCTACCCCCGCCGACAGAACTGGCGGGTGGGGGTGGGGGGTAGTATTCCAAAGTGTTTGACACCAAACACGAGATGTTTTGATAAAGCCAAACCAAAGTTAGCATTAACCACGAGGATTATAATGCACTTAAGAGTATATGGTGTGGCTATGTCATAGAACAGCTATAAGGAGATATTTCCGAAAGCTGCATAGGGGCTCAGCCTCATGCTAGGGCACCCTCTCACACAAAACCAAGCACTCTGCCTTCAGGATTGTCAAGGCCTTAGGAGTGACTCATAGGTTAATATGTGTCTATATGTAAAGGTAGATATAGGTATACTATATCTAAGTAAGGGATGCTTACACCACCTTACCAAGGCTGCAAGTGCAGACCTGTGGTGCAATTTTGGAAGGTTTCCCAGGGGTTGCATAATACATGCTTCAGCCCCTGGTAGGCCTCTGTGGTACCTATGCCCTGGGTACCCAAGGTACCATATACAGGGACTCACAAAGGTGACCCAGTAGCCAATCTGGTATGTACCTAAAGTACATGGTATCAATTTAGAGAGAGAACAACTATGCTGTGGTCCTAATTAGCAGGGCCACAGCCAGTTTAAAGTTGAAAAACCAGTAAAACACAGCAAAAAGTGGGGGTAACCATAGGAAGCAGACCCTACTCTCCTACACCTGCTCCTACCTTGCAGCCAAGACATGGAAAGATCTCCCCCTTAACCTCCAGCGAAGCCTGACACTGCACCAATTCAGGAAAGACCTGAAGACCTGGATATTCGAATGACCCCACCCAAGCTACATACATCCCCACCAGCTGGCGCCTTGAGACCCTAGTGGGTGAGTAGTGCGCTTTACAAACCCTTGATTGATCCCACACTAGTGCAGGTGTCACTAGGCGCCTGGAGGTCTAATCCAAATGGACGAAACTAAGTAACTGCTTCTTACCATTTTAGGTGGTTCTGTCAATCTCATCAATGTAGTGCCAGCAGGGGCAAAGTACATCATTGGCTAGTTTATTTGAGTGACTGAGGGGCAGGGTCATGATGCATAGTCAAAGACCTGTAATTGCTTTACCATTGCAAATGTTGCGGGGGTGCGCTATTGGGGAATGTCGTGTTGGATGAATACCTACAATTAGGGCAAGGATGCTCATGCTGTTCTCCTGCTTATGGGAAGGTTTGACAATTGCACATAACTGTAAAGTGTACATACAATGTGTATCTCTTTTTGATTTAATTGTATGAGTACTACAAAGACCAGTGTTTTATACATAAGGTGTGGAGCCGTTTTGTGGCATGCACAGTGTGTTGCAAGTGTGATGTTGTGCTAATACTTTACACTTGGGCCCTGTGAATAAGCCTGACTGATCAATGCTAAGCTACCATAGGACGGTGGATTCTGATTGGCTCGGATGCATCCGAGCCAGCTGGAAACCGCTAGGTCTAACAATTACGTACATTAAAAATGTGCCTCCTGCACTAGGAACAATCCCGTATAAGAAATATGGCCTCCTTTGATTAGTAACCTGGACACAAGCATATCATGCCGGTTTCTAAACTGCACTTTGTAGGACAAACGTGAGAGTCAAAGGTATTTTTTAATTTTTGTTCTTTTTCTGAGAACATATCATAAGTATCTATAGCAAATATAGGGATAACTCACATGAGTGAATCGCTAACATCAATCAATGTTACTAAACTGAACACAATGAGGACTGGAGAGTGCATAGGCAATTAAAACAGGTTTTGTGGTAATGAGAGGTTTGACAAAAGTTCTGAGCACATTTTTGCAGGTGTGTTAGGCTGAAAAGAATAAACATTGGGGCATATTACCAAGCTATAGCGATAATTTTCGCTAAGCTTGGTTAGCGGGCATTTAATTATCGCCGCGCTCCGACGATTTTTATCGCTTAGGAGCCTTGATATTATCAAGGTTTATCTCCTAAGCGATAAAAATCGGCCGAAATGGATGAATATCGCTGAAAAGTCCGCGATATTCATGCATTAGCGAGCAAATCCTCTTAGCCATGTTATCCACCTACCATTGGATAACATGGCTAAGAACTGCTCTGGGCAAGCGTTAGCTTTTGGAGATAATCGCGCTTAGCGATGTTAGCGACGGTTTCCAGTCGCTAACATCTTGGCACGCCCACTCTGCATGTCATTAGCGATAATCATCGCTGACATGCAGAGTGGGCCCCTAAATGCCCGCTATCGCCTATTAGCTGTCGCTAACTGGTGTTAGCGACAGCTAGGGAATAGGGCAAGAAAATTATCGCCGCTTTAGCGGGAATTTTTCCCGCTAAAGCGGCGATATTGCCCTTGGTAATATGCCCCATTGTGTTTTTTCTGTAAGAAAGGTAAAAGGGAGGTGGATGGGGATGGGAATGGAAATGAAAGGAGAGGTGGGAAAAAAGAGGAAGATACTTTTTGCATCTCCACCTGCACAACATAAGAGATAGAAAGAAATATAATTAGGAAACCTTAAAGGAGTTAGGGAAGTGAGTATCAAACAAATACACATATGAAAGTTTTTGAAGGGATAATACAAAGGAGCATCTCATTGCATGCAAGGCGACTATGAAAGCCACAGCAGTTTAGGTGGCGTGGTTTTTGGTGTATAACTGAGCAAATTGTATCTCTTTGATGAGGGCCTTTTTAAAAAAAGGATCTGGAGGCACTTAGGGCCAGATTTAGGTAGCCAAATACCGGTCGGTAAGGGCCGAATTCGGCCGTTACCGACCGGTATTTGGCTTTTGAGATGTAGGTGGGTAGTTATTTATAGAATCGGTATATTTACCGATTCGGTAAATTTACCACTTCGGTATTTTACCGAATAGGTAAACATACCGAATCTGTAAATCCATATGTAGGTGACACTTCTAAGAACTGTTGTTCTTCGACACTTCTAAGAGTGCCACAGGCCCTTAAGAGTCGGTATTTTACCACCCAATCCTATTGGGTGGTAAAATACCGAATTCAGGTGTGCATACACACCTGTGCAATGTGACACACAGACATGCCCTTAGGGCATGTATGTGTGCCACATGTCACACTAGCCTGTACTTGGGGTGCTAGAGGGTGTCAAAGTGACACCCCCTGCACCCTTGCAGGATTCGGTATTTACCGATTCTGTAAATACCGATTCTGTATTTCCCATTGATTCTTATGGGCTTCAAGGCCCATAGGAATCAATGGGAAATACATAATCGGTATTTACAGATTCGGTAAATACCGACTCTTACAGATTCGGTAATTTTTTACCTACATCTGCCTCCTTCCAATTTACCGACTCTTAAATACCGATTCGGTATGAGTCGGTATTTAAGAGTCGGTAAATTGCAATTACCTACATCTGGCCCTAGGTGTGTTCAATGGAGCAGCTAACATGTAAATCATTTGCTGCTGTCTTTTCCAAGAGATGAATAGCATGTGGCATTAAGATGTTACGTTGTGTGGCAATGAACTGTTTCATGGCCAACGCATGGATTGGCACCCACTTCGTTTTAGTTGTTTTTAGTGGGCCAAAGATGAAGTCTAGTATGCCACTGGAGGCTCCAAGGACTTGGATATCAGTGATGGTGTTTTGTATAACAATACTAAGTGTCAAGCACTTAGAGATTGTGTGTTCGAGGGATACACCCTAGAGGGCTTATTTATGAAAACTGTTGCATCGCTGAGTGATAACATTGATGCAACAGTTTTCACTGCGACCTCCTTATGACACGTTGGATGTGTCGTATTTATTGTATAGCGCATCATGTCCCAAGGAATGTCGGAATTTGTAAATGTCGGAATTTGTAAAGCGCACAACTACCTCCACCGGAGGTGTCCCGGCGCTGTCCGTATACCACTTAGGAACCCTTCCTGGCTTCCCTGGGAAATGTCCACTCCTGGGCACCCCCCCAGGTGCAGCCAGGCATCCCAGCGCTTTTGGGGCCGTTGTGGAGACTAAGCAAGCTATTGCCCAGAGTTGCAGCGTGGGACCCATGATCAGAACAGGACTGAGGCGAGAATATCCAGTCAGGGGAATTAATGAGCCGGAGACCCGCCGAGGCGGGAATCGAACCCTGGTCCCTGGCCAGAGCTCTGCATCAAGGTCTGCCTGCTCTAACCATTGAGCCACACTTCTCCACTGAGGAATGACAGATAAGTTATTATTTCTGACTTAACTGTTGGCACAAAATGGATGCTGGAGTGCTGTCGGAGTGATACAAAAGGGGATGATGGACGGAGCGTTTGAGCAAATCAAACACTCACCCCCAGTCAACTGATCTGGGTTTAATCCATCACCATTCTTTAGCTCACTCCACCACCCCAGTTCAGACATGGCCATATGCAAATCAGTCTGACCCTGTGCCTCATGTGAACAGTCCAGCCCGAACTGCCTAGCCATGTCTTCTCTGGACTGGAAACAAGCATCCTGGGACCGGTTACGGGTTCATAACCCTCATCAGCCAGGCTATCTTGAATCCAGTGGCAAAGTGAGCAAGGGACTCACATCTGAGCATACCCTGCCAACTTAGGGCGAAAAAAGCGATACAAAAGGGGATGAAGGACGCAGCGTTTGAGCAAATCAAACACTCACCCCCAGTCAACTTATCTGGGTTTAATCCATCAACATTCTTTAGCTCACTCCGCCACCCCAGTTCAGACATGGCCATATGCAAATCAGTCTGACCCTGTGCCTCATGGGAACAGTCCAGCCCGAACTGCCAAGCCATGTCTTCCCTGGACCGGGAACACGCATCCTCGGTAGTGCTGTCAGAAGCATGAGGCAACTCCAGCAATGCGTGGTGAAGGCATATCTTTAATGCACTGCGTCACAAGATAGGCATAAGGTTTTGACGTAATGGCGTCCTAGAAGTGGTGCTCTGAATTCTGATAGATTTCACTGCGCCACTCCTACGAGGCTTTGTTGCGTGGGAACACCCACCCTGCATACATTATACCTGACGCAGGTATAATGTGGCCCAAGGGTTTACAAAGTGACGCATCTGCTTAGATGCGTCACTTTGTATACATGCCGCAATGTGGTGCATTGTTTAGAGTGCCGCTGCATCATGAAAAGTGACGCAACACTGGCGCAAAAGTGTTGCATGGGGCTCATAAATAAGCCCATAGGTATGTTGTCAGAATTACTGATAAAATATCGAAGGTCAGAATATCGACCTACAAAAATATCGAAGCATGAATATCGAAGTCAAGAATATCGACATCCTATCTACATTATGGTAAGTACAAAAATATCTAGAAAAAAAATATTGATGTCAAAAACGTTGTTAAAAATATTGTTTTTTATTTAAGTAAAACAAATTATGTAAAATAAAGAAAATAATACATATAATTAAAATAAACAGTCACAAATATTTAATATTGTTTACAAATTATAAGTAATATATATATATATAGTAAAAATAAATTTAACACATACATATAATATATAATATATACTTACTAATATTTTTTAATAATTATTTTAATATCATAAAAGAAAACATATAAATTATAAATACATATATACACATAAAACAATAATATCAATAAAACCTAAATAAATATATATAACAAATTAAACAATTACAATTCTTTTTAATCTTGTTAATATTAATTATCTACTACATTAACTAAAATAATACAAAAAATATTAGATAGCGAAGTTAATAAAATTACTATTCCAGTGCAACAGTAGGGAAAATGTTGGATAGCATAGGGGTAAAAAAAGTACTATTAATATTCCCAGTCCAGTGAGTGCAACAGTAGGGAAAGTATTGGATAGCTTAGGGGTAAAAATTACTATTCCCACTCCAGGGAGTGAAACAGTAGGGAAAGTGTTGGATAGCTTAGGGGTAAATATTACTATTCCCAATCCAGTGAGTGCAACAGTAGGGAAAGCGTTGGATAGCACTGGGGTTAAAATTACAATTCCCACTCCAGGGATTGCAACAGTAGGGAAATTGTTGGATAGCGTAGGAGTTAAAATTAATATTCCAAGTCCAGTGAGTGTAATAGTGTGGAAAATGTAGGATAGCGTAGGGGTTAAATTAAAATACTTATTAATTAAATAATGTGTGTAAAATAAATTACATATTAAAAATTAACTAAAAGATTTATAATAAATACCAATACAATTAAATTAATATTTACTTAAATAACATTAAATTACTTCCCACCCTATTCCCCATAAACACACAACCCGCCACACATAAAAACAACACAAATAATGTAATTGTCAATTAATCAATTAATAAAAATTAATTACCAATACATTAACAATAAATTAATTAACAATAACAATAAAAATAATACATTAAGTATAATTAATATAATTATACATTAATCCATTAATACAAATTAATTACCAATTAATTATCAATAAAAATAAATAATAAAAAAATTAAAATTACATTACTTCCCACCCTATTCCCACCCTATTCCCCTATAAACCCACAACCTGCTACACATAAAAAGTAACATAATTAATTGAATTAGCAATTAATCAAATAAAAATTAATTACCAATAATTAATTAACAATTATAATAAATACATAAAATAATAAATTAAGTATAATTAATATAATGAGAAATTAATAAATTAATAAAAATTAATTACAAAGTAATCGTTATTTATCAATAAATTAATAATCAATACCAATAAATAAAAACATTAATGAATTAATTAGAATTAAATTACTTCCCACCCTCTTCCCCTATAAACCCACAACCCGTTCTGATACTAAAACGCAAAATTCACCTAAAAAATTACTAATTTTATAAATGTAATACATATATTTGAAAGAAATAAAAATACATTACAATTTTTTTTAAACATACATAAAAATACATACTAAAATACATAACACTAATATAAATATCGATATTATTAACAACTATATTTTTGCTAATGATATTACTAACTTCGATATTACTTACTTCTATATTAAAAAAAACAATATTACTTACCTTATGGTCGATATTCTTGTCAACGATATTCTTGACATCCATATTCTGTCTGTTAGTGTAAGTCAATATAAAAAAAATCGATATTTGACTGCTCACCATGTTGTCATCAACGTTGAAGTTCATAATACCTCCCTCATAAAGTTAATTTTGATACCAGAATGCACAAAGAGGAAAATAATTTGGTCGAATTCATGCATTTGAAAATACTTCTCCAAATTATGACATATGTTATCGGCTATGGGTTCCATCCCAATAGTGTACAGAATACCTTAGTTTCCTAATGAAGTAGGATTGCTCGATGACTCTCTGAGTAGGATTTCTGGATGACTCTCAGTTGAATAACAGTTTGATGCTTTAAATAAGAATAGAAGAATTTGTGTTTTATGCTAAAGAGCCTGAAGATCTAGAGCAGAGCTCACATAGTAATTGTAGCTGTTGCATTTACTCTTTCTAGTTAGTAAAGTCTGTGGAAGGTGGGCATATTTTGTTGTAATATTGGTAAAAGGAATCATGAAATCTGTGGTTACCCATTTGAAAATATATTCTAGACCACCCTTTACTAAGCATATCTACTTTTATTTCTTGGCTAAAACATAATTCTTGAGCTAGCTACTGAGCTAGAACTCTGTCTTCTGCAGAGAAAAGAAATTTTCTGAGAGGACATAATCACATTTGTGATGTTAATTTCCGCGTGGGGATTCTTGTGTGCCTTCCGATTAAAAGGGAAACATTTCATGAAAGCTGCCTTCAGACACACCTAGAACAGTGTTTGGGATTTCACTGCTTTTATGTCAGGATACCTCATACAGAAACATCATTTGGTATAAATATGATGTCTTAAATAATCAAGCTAGCCGGCTGACGAGGGGTGATGCCCCGAAACCGGTCCCAGGATGCTTGTTTCCGGTCCAGGAGGACATGACTTGGCAGTTCGGGCTGGACTGTTCCCATGAGGAACATGGAAAAGACTGATTTGCATATGGCTGGGTCCAAACTGGGGTGGCGTGGTGAGCAAAAGAAGGCGGGATTAAACCCAGATCTTTGTGACTGGGGGTAAATGTTTGCATTGTTCTGCATTCTGTCCATCAATTGTTCCTTTTGCTTCTAAAGCATAATACTCTCAGGTTATCAATGGTTTGTTCACGAGTTACAAGGTAAATAATAAAATGAGTAGACATCCCAATGCCCCCGCTCACCCTCAAGCAGCATTGACATGACCTCCAAGAAGCTACAGTGGGGCTCGGGTCAAAAATGTCATTCATTGTCCCAGGTCTGGTTCTCAAATTTAGCATTTTTTATGAGTTATCACCAACTTTATAGTGGTTTTGGGTTCAGTTCCTGAAGGTACAGAGTAATAGTAGTAACAACAACAACAACTTTCAGCCATGCTGCACAGCAGCAGCGCTTCTTGACAAAATGGCTATTGGCTTTGCCAGTGCTTGTTAATGTATGTTACTTCTCAATTTGTCTTTGGGATTAGTGCGGTAGTAGTTTCATATTAAGAACCTTAAGCCTCCCAGTTAATAGTGATTATTTAAAAAAGGTTGCGTCTTGAAAAATGTCATAGAATTTTATAGGAGGAGGCAAGGTCCAATGGCATTTATTTTTTTCCTTTCTGTTCTTGATGTACAGAAACTTCAACTTAGAGGCCTATTCCAGGGACATCTTAAAGCTGAAGTAGAATTCGATCTCAAAATGGAACGTTTTTCTAGTTCACTTGATTGTAGTTTTTTTGTGTATTTTGAAAAATTTTCAGATTTCTTATTGTCATTTTCAAATGGGATGGCGTTTTCATCTTAACAGAAATAATTTCATTGCACTCTTGTCTCCCTTTGAGGTGTCATGCTGACAGTTTTATACAATTGTTTTTGCCTCTGTGCATGTTGGCCTCGATACGAATTAAGGTATGATCCACTGCCAAGGCGCTTTTGTTATTGAATTTAATCCAAACCGTATATATTTTGCATAGTGACAACTCTTGCATTCTTTTTTCTTATCCTACTGATTTAATTATTTCACCTTTTAGAATGGTTTTGTAGCCTCACAGGTGTTCCTGGGACTCATTGTGATTTTGTTGATGGTTGCATGGGCTGAAAGGGGTATACGACTAAATGAATTCCCGCAAATCAAGCTGTTAGGTACAATAAAGCAGCCAATTCTAAATAATGTTCCTATTGCCAGGTAGAGAAGAATAAGCATGGGCTGAAAATCCGTTCAGCTCGCGGAATTTGTGAATTTTTGGCAATTTCGTGGTCCGTGAATCGTGAGAAATTGTCAAAGAATTCGCAATTCGCGAGTTGGCGGATTTTTTTTGCTTAGTCGCGCTTCAAAAATACAATCTCGCGCGCGCGGCGTTGACTTAGCGTGATTCTGAGTTTGCCGAGTTGGTTTCTTCCCAGGTTTGCGCGCGCTGCGCCATTTTCAATCTTGCTGCGTGATCGCGCGAGACTTTTCGACTGCGAGTACGTCATGGCGTGATCGCGCGATACTATTCGAGCGCGAGTACGTCATGGAGTCCCGCCATCTTGCAATGCGAGACTTTCAGAACGCGAATACGTCATAAGGGCCCGCGATCACGCATCACGATAGTAAACAATTGCGAACACGTAGATGCACCGTGCAGCTGACATCCGGCGGGAGATTTGAACATCTCGCATTCCCGAAATCACAAAAATTGCAACTCTTCACAAGAAATCTATCGCTGGCAGCATAAACCTTCTGAAATTGATGATTTGGATCAGAATAACTCCTCAGATTGACATTTGGCTGCAACTTTTTGTGCAAGGAGTCCATTTTTGGGGGGTTGGGAGGAAAGAAGTGCCCCAGAGTCTCCAACTTCCTGTTCCTGTCCAGCAGGCTCCTCCCAGTGCTTTGTTAATGTCCTGGTCAATTTTCATTTGGATCTGGAACTGGAAGGATTACTCTTTGTGGCTGCTGCTGGATATTTGTATTTGAGGACTTTTTGTTTGGATCACTTTTGGAGTTGAAATTTTACAAGTAGGTTGGTTTTGTTTGTTTGGGGCATTGCAGTTGCTGCAACTACAATTTATAAACTTTTTCACAATTAAAAAAAAAATATATTGTGGGCAGCCACAATATCCAGTAGGCCCAGGGTTAGTCATGGATGCATGATACAACTTTTTCTGTGAGTTTTGTTGAACTTAAATAATGTTTACGGCATGGATGGCATGGAATTGAGTAGCTCACTGTTATATCTATGTGGATTTTTTTTGTAATTTTGTGGTGCGTGTTAAAGGCAAGCTACACTGGCCAGTAGGCCCAGGGGTAGTCAGTGATGCATGGGCCATGTCTTTCTGTGGGGTATCTTGAATTTAAACATAATTTAGGGCATGGATGGCATTGGATTGGGGTGATTTTTGTGTGTATTCTGATTTTTAGGGTGTTGGGGCCTGGTCCAGGGCCTGGCCATGTGGGTGGGGGCCATTTTGAGGCCTGGTCCAGGGCCTGGCCATGTGGGTGGCGGTCTAGGGGCCATTTTGAAGCCAGACAGTGTGCTTTGTGCCATAGGCCTGCACCCAGTCTGCCTTGCTTTCATCCATTATGCCCAGGGGTACTCAATGGTGCATGAAACAACTCTCTCTGTGTGGTCTCTCTTCTATTAATTTAAACATCCATTTTGGATTAGAAATGCAATTTTTATTTTGGGTCTTTCCATTTTTGGGTGTGTTCTGTTAATAATAATAAATGCCTAGTTGCAAATATTAATTGAAGCACAACATATGCAACATTTATTTAGCTGATGTTCCTCTGGCTTCCTTTGCTTTTAGGTGCACAAAGACTGACAAGAACCAGGAATCATCCTCACCATCATCACTTGTTGTAGTGCCAGGAATAATTCCTGCTGCGGTGTGTGCACAACGTCACGTGACGTCGCGTGGCCGGCCTTTACCCTGTGCGATGGGGAAAACGTTAACTCAGGCTTACCATACCAATCCGTAATTCCGCATCCGTCAGGCAGGCAGTGGAGAGTGTGGTCACCAAGATTGATCGACGGAGTGTCAGAATGGCTGGATGCATGCAACTTCCCAAATTGAACAGGACAACTACAACATACAGTTACTTCTCCTTATCTTTTAAATAATGTTATTGTTGTGAACTTCTATGAATGTGACTCTGTGCGTTTGCTCTCTGCTTCAAATTCATCCCTACAGCCTATTTGATAAGTTTCTTTGCTATTTTTAAAACTAATTTAATGTACTAATAAGTGTATATTCTCTCTGAGGGCAGATATGCAGGTGAAATTGCGTAATTACTGCAGCCCTGTACTGTGAAATTGTTTATTCATAGTTAGTAAGTTGTAAGTACTACTTTTCAGTAACCTAACCATCCATTTAGCAAACTACTTCATGTATGTACTTCCTTTATGTCCCTTAAAAGATTTATGGATATCTTCGTATCCAAAGATTTGTTTTTCTTCATTTGTT
Source organism: Lissotriton helveticus (assembly GCF_964261635.1). Lineage (NCBI taxonomy): Eukaryota > Metazoa > Chordata > Amphibia > Caudata > Salamandridae > Lissotriton > Lissotriton helveticus. The sequence continues at coordinate 311,567,320 of NC_136061.1, forward strand.
GTTTGTCCATGCTGTGTTCTTTTTCTCTTTCCACAAAACTTTCCCAAAAAACCCATTCCCATCCAATTTTCAAACCCTAACCCTCTACCCCCGGGCTGTGTGGTTTTCATTGAGGTGTGACTAAATGACAACAATAATTCCACACACTTGCTGGGGAGGATAAGGTCAAAAGCAACAGAAAATCAATTTCAGGGCAGGTCAAGGAATCCGAGGATATATTCTTATTCTGCTTGACACACACCCATGAGTATTTGCAAATCAAATCAGAATTTCATGTGCGCCTTCGAGTGGATTCATCATCAGCAACATCCTCCTCCTACACGTGACGAATGCTTACGCTGCTGTGTCCTTCAGTACTATTTCTTGTAGTAGCCATACTCCATGCAACTAGTAGTTAACTTTTGATGGAATACTTTAGCATTGCTTAGGCTACAATTTATGGCATTGTTCTTGTGTACTGTACTATCTATCGTACTGTTCTAATGCTCCTCTCAGGCCACTCAATGTTTCATTTCCTTTTTTTTCATATGCTGCTACTGCCAGTGTGTACCACTACTACTTCCACCACAATGATGCCTATTTCATCCGTCCAGGATTCCATAGCCAACCTTAATCGCCATTTGCCATGTAGCCAGCCGTGTGCCTAGCCCTATTCTCAAACACGAATCACAGGTAAGATAAGCATTTTGGAGGAGGAAGAATAATGGAGTAGGAGGAGAGGAGAGACTGACGGTAGTACTAGTAAAGTAGTAGGACAATTGAATTCACTAACTCTGTCAGTGGCACTTTTGTACAAATTTGGGCGATTACTTTTTGAATCAAGCAGCAAATTAAGTTTCAGAAAAACAAACGTTAACCCCCCTTACCTCCCCCACAAAACAGTAAAAACGCGTATGCTATGTTTAAGTAGAAAATAAATCATTATTTTGATCCCTAACAAAAATAAACTATCCCGCAAGACCCGACTAACCCCCCTCCCTAACCCCAACCAATGTCCATAAAATCAACTGTCCCCAAAAGTCCAAAAACCCCAACGCCCAATTCCCAACCCCCCCAAAAGTCTTTAAGAAAGGGGCAAGGGACAGTCTCTCTACTTTCGCCGGTGGTGTCCTCCTGTGGCCAGGTGGTCACGCAGCTCTCTCCAGAGGTCCTTGAGCAGGGCTTTCTGGCTCGCCACCTCCTGCTCAAGGTAGGCAACTCGCAGGGTCAATCGGTGCATACGCGCCTTGCAGGTACAGTGGGGGGCAGCTGTTGTTTTCGCTGCTCAGCGGCGGCGGGTGGCTGCCAGACCACGGTACCGTACCGCTGGAGGATTTCGCTGACTGTATGACCCAGGGAGGATGCAGCTGTCGTGGATCTTGACTGAGAGTCATCCTCCTCCTCCTGAGCCACCAGCCGCCGATATTCGGCGACAATTGCCTCCAGCTTCCGTTGCCGGGCCTGGATAGCCAACTCCTTCCTTGTTAGTTTAGAAGGAGTATCTATATGAAGAAAGAAAAACATACTGTAACCAATACTCTTTAAGATTAACACAAAATAATTCAACAGAAAGGTGTGTCACAGTAGCACTAGCAACTTGCAAGCACAGTACATAACATTTGTGGCATCTATCTATCTAACCTCCCCCTTCGTCGGCCTCTGCTCTAACATTAGTGGGAGTTTCAGGAATTCTACTAGCACTATATGGACTCACTACATTAGACTCAGACAGTACACCAGTCTTCTTCTTCTCTCTTGTTTAGCGAAATTAGTACGTAAAGTTGTGGAAGCCGGCATAATGCCAGCACAGTCAGCTTGCACCCAAGAAAAACAGACGCAAGCCATGATGACGCAGACTTGCGTTACTGTTACCAGTCCAGTACATGCAGGTGGTGAAGCTCTTACTTTTCTATTACGGGTGCAATGGCCATACTCTGTTACAAGGGCTACTGCTCAATTAATTTAACTTGCACCCTGCCCTGCCCCTGACTACTACAAAAGGAAAATGAAGAAGATAAATAATATGATCATCTATCCCTTCACAGGATATTTGCTTATATAAGGGATGACTTTAGGTGCTTTGTATTTATTGATTGAGTGAACACCGATAGACCACACATGAATCAATCAATCAATCAATCAAAGCATTTAATAGCGCACTACTCACCCGGAGGGTCTCAAGGCGCTATGGGAGGGGGGGGGTCCGCTACTGCTCGAACAGCCAGGTCTTGAGCTGCTTCCTGAAGGCGAGGTGGTCCTGGGTCAGGCGGAGGTGGGTCGGGAGGGAGTTCCAGGTCTTGGCGGCCAGGTAGGAGAAGGACCTTCCCCCTCTGGTGGCTCTTCGGAAGCGGGGGACGGTGGCGAGGGCGTGGCCGGTCGATCGAAGCTGGCGTGTGGGAGCGTAGAAGTTGAGGCGGCTGTTGAGGTATCCTGGGCCTTGGTTGTGTAGGGCTTTGTGTGCGTGGGTGAGGAGACGGAAGGTGATTCTCTTGTTGACCAGGAGCCAGTGCAGGTCTCTCAGGTGTCCGGAGATGTGGCTGCGACGGGGGATGTCCAGGATGAGTCGTGCTGAGGCGTTCTGGATCCGCTGGAGTCTCTTCTGGAGTTTGGCGGTGGTACCGGCGTTGAGGGAGTTGCCGTAGTCCAGACAGCTGGTGACGAGGGCCTGGGTGACCGTCTTCCTGGTCTCGGTGGGGATCCACCGGAAGATCTTACGTAGCATGCACAGGATGTTGAAGCATGACGAGGAGACGGCGTTGATTTGTCTGGTCATGGAGAGGGAGGAGTCCAGGATGAAGCCCAGGTTGCGTGCATGGTCTGTTGGTTTGGGAGCGCTGCCCAGAGCTGGGGGCCACCAGGAGTCGTCCCAGGCGGAGGGTGAGGATCCCAGGATGAGGACTTCCGTCTTGTCCGAGTTCAGTTTCAGGCGGCTGTTCATCATCCACTTGGCTACATCTGTCATCCCTTCGTGTAGGTTGGCTCTGGCGGCGGCGGGGTCGTTGGTGAGGGAGAGGATCAGCTGGGTGTCATCGGCGTAGGAGATGATGTTGAGGTTGTGTTGGCGTGCGATGGCTGCGAGGGGGCTCATGTAGACGTTGAAGAGGGTTGGGCTGAGTGAGGAGCCTTGAGGGACACCGCAGATGACTTCGGTGGCTTCTGACCTGAACGGGGGGAGGCGGACTCTCTGTGTCCTTCCGGCAAGGAAGGAGATGATCCACTCCAATGCCTTCTCCTGGATTCCGACGTTGTTGAGGCGCTGCACTAGGGTGCGGTGGCAGACAGTGTCGAAAGCCGCGGAGAGGTCTAGGAGGATGAGGGCCGCTGTTTCTCCGTTGTCGAGCAGGGCTCGGATGTCATCGGTGGCTGCGATCAGGGCAGTCTCGGTGCTGTGGTTGGCCCGGAATCCAGACTGCGAGAGGTCGAGGGATCCGTTCGTCTCAAGGAAGGCGGCCAGCTGCTTGTTGACGGTCTTCTCGATGACTTTTGCAGGAAACGGGAGCAGCGAGATGGGGCGGTAGTTCTTGGGGTCGGTGGGGTCGGCTGATGGCTTCTTAAGTAGAGCGCTGAGTTCGGCGTGCTTCCAGCTCTCCGGGAAGGTAGCTGTGTCGAAGGAGGTGTTGATGATGTCCCGCAGGTGGGGTGCGATGACAGTGTCAGCCTTGTTGAAGACGTGGTGAGGGCAGGGGTCGGTCGGTGATCCGGAGTGGATGGAGTTTATCGTGCGGACGGTGTCTTCGGTGCTGATCGGGGTCCAGGCGCGGAGGGCGGTGGTGGGGGGTGGTGGTTTGGTCGTGGCGTGCGTCGGTTGAGTGCTGAAGCTGTTGTGTATGTCCGCGATCTTGTTGTAGAAGTAGGAGGCGAGGGAGTTGCAGAGGTCTTGTGAAGGGGTGATGTCGTTGTTTCCGGCGTTGGGGTTGGAGAGCTCTTTGACGATGTTAAAGAGTTCCTTGCTGTTGTTTGCGTTGTTGTCCAGTCGTTCCTTGAATGCAGTTTTCTTGGTGGCGTGAATCAGTTGGTGGTGTTTTCGGGTGGCGAGCTTGAGGGCAGTCATGTTGTCCGGTGTTGGGTCTCTGCGCCAGGCTTTCTCGATGGCTCGGCAGTTCCTCTTGGAGCTCCTGAGTTTGTCGGTGAACCATGGGGCTTTCTTGCTGGCGGGTCTGCTAGGCGGGGTCCTCAGAGGGGCGAGGTCGTCTGCGCAGTTGCAAAAAAATTATTAACAGAGGTAGTGGGTGGTCCCCGTAATCGCCGGAGGAAGGCACTTGTGAGTTGTGACTTGACTTGATAATGTGAACTATACAATATAGATACACAATATATGCTGTGCTTGCAAACTACTGTTAGTCAAGGGAGTATTCTGAAAAATTACAACTTCTACTTTCCTTGGCTTTGCTACTCTAGCACGGACGTGCGGTGTTACATGCTCTTCAAAGTAACACTCTTCATCCAGTGACCATCTACTCTGTCTACATACACCTATGCTATCTATGAGGAAGATACCATCCAGGCATCCATCCATTCAAAGTAAATGTCAAAGGAAATGTCAATCATTCTTCTTAATGTCGCAACTGGATAAACCTTACTTTTTCTCACTGAAAAACACCCTTTTTATTTTATTTTGTAAACCGCCAGCCATGCATCCGTGCTTGACTTGCATTTGAATTTGAACCAAAGGATATATTGCGCACACATACAGTTTCTGTTTCACCCACCCAGGCAGTCCTCTTTTCTTTATCCTTCCACCCATCCTTGCTTCAGCCTTCAACCGACCATGCATCAGATTCCCAGCCCCCTCTGCCTGCATTTAAAAGCACGTATCATTCTTTGCCAGTCATTAGTTTAACTCGCTCGTCCTTCCTTACACCCTTCTTTCCCTTTTCGTTCATCCCATCCATCAAGTTCATCTCTGATCTGACTTGGCTTCTCGATAAAACTTTCACAGCTGAATTGAAGTCAAATTTAGAGGAGGCCATTTGTTACTCGTCAACTCCCGCCGCTAATGCTATTGCTAATGCGAAGTCAAGGGTGACTGTCTTCTACCTGGTTGACAAAAACTTAGTTCTAAATTTGTAAGTCTTCTTAACAGTAAAGTGTACTTGTACTGTACAACATATACACCCCTGCAGCCAGCCTACTCTGCAATCTCAATAAGTAAGGAATATAATAGCTTACCACTGCCCTCCACTACCGTGGCATCCCCCACAGCAGTTCCTGCTGGCACCGCATCCGCCCCTGGAGTGACCACCTCCACACTGGTGGTGGGCTGTGCCGATGGTGCTACGCCTAGAAAATACATTTAATATTTTTAGATGCCATATACACCACTCCCTATTTTGTCTAGGAATGAAAAAATATGTTACAAAATAAACAAATTTAATTATTTGTGACTCTCTAGTCTAAACTGAAAATTCCCCTTTCGTAAGGGGAGAATGTTTTTTTATTTATGCTTAGCCATAACATGCTACACTTTTTAGCACAACTGATGAATGCTTGCTTTTTAACACGCACCATTTTTCTCATAACAGACAGAAGCTTCCCTTCTACGAACAAGAGAAATATGTTTCTCGGAGTCATCATCATCACCGGATGTATGACGTTACAACGCATACTTTTACAACGCCTCCCTTTAAATCGCAAGTTTTACAACGCATACCATTACAGCGCATAGTGCTTTTGGGCGCTGGATAGTGAATAGTTTAATTTACTATTCCAACTCCAGTCCCCGTGGATTATAGGGAAGGTGTTGGATAGTACATTAAACCTATTCCCTATCCTAGAGAGCCCCCCAGCGCTATGCATTATAATGGTTTGCGTTGCAAAAGTTGCGTCGTAATGGTAGTGCGTTGTAAAAGTTTCGTTGTAAAGGCTGTTCACCATCATCACCACCAAGACTTTAATTTCTAACCAGATGAGGGCTCTCCCAAAATTAATGTGTAAAATCAGCCACTGTTGAGTTTTCAAGAGTTCACCGTTTATCTTATATGTAGTTGATTTTAATAAATGTTTTTATATAATGCACAATTGAAATGTAATATAGTACACACAGAGCTAGTTGTTTTACTTTTAATAAAGCTTTAAAACTTACATAGACTCTGTGGTTTTTGGTCATGAGTGAGTGAGCGAAAGGGTTTGCAATTTGCAAGCATGAGTCCGTGACTCTGAGAGGTCGGGACTCTGACTCCTTAGTCTTATGTTCTGGGTTGTATAATCATTGGGGATCATCGCTGCATTCGGGAGCTAAATAATGACTCCGACACACTAGCTAGTCAGTAAGGAGATTGGGGGTTCAACTTCTGTTATGACTGAGGTATGTGGAAAGTCTAACTGCGCCCATTATCACCAATGCCCTATTTCATGTCCATAGTTCTGTTTGTGCAAAATAGTCCCTGCAACAGTAGTAGTAGTATGTCCTCCTATCCAATCAAAAAGTAAACTAGTATCTTATTCTTGGTGGCCATTGACATTTTATTGTTGGGAATTGCCAAGGCATAAACATTAAGAAGACTTCAATAAACATTAAGAAGACTTCAATAGATATTATGGACAACCGAGAGGACTGCACTCAGTGCCTAGAGCTATTGCTGAATAGGAGTTTTGTTTTAACACCTTTTGCCAACTGTGCAAGCTTAGCTATCTACACAGACAGACTAATAAAAGAGTCATAGTAGAGGCAGGATAAGACTTTAGAAACAGTCTACAAGAAGATCAAAGACGATTTAGGAAAAAATAGAATTATGATGAACGTTTGGAATAAATAGGTGCTGTAAAAGTTAGGGAAGTATAATTATTAATATTAACAGGAAAACTTACTGGGGCCAGCAGAGGAGCCCTCGGCGGACCGATCCTGGCCTTCCTGCTCTGCCGGCGCCGCTACCTCCTCTGTCCTCTTGCCCCTGGGAGGTGCTGATGTGCATGAAAGAAATACACAAACATGTTTGATTGTTGTCAACCAAATCAAACATTTCAAAAAAGCAATAACAAATTATTTCGGGGAAATAGACAACAATTGCACTACATTTATTGACCTATCTGATGTGGTCTACTAGGATATTAGTATTGCTGGATTTGCGGATCATCTACTTGGAAAGTTATGTAACTCACTAAACCAACTACAAAAAGGTCCTACTAGGACTGGCAGGCAGCACTCCGCAGCACGTGAAGTGACAGACACAGTCCGTCATGATTGCAGACCACTAAAAAATTTCCTACTAAATATCCAGTCATAATATACTCAAACTATCAATCCACCATCACTATCTCTTCTTAGTGGCAGGAGTACAAAGGAAGGACTGGACTTGAGTGTCTAGTGTCTAGCATTACGCAGTTCTGTAAAGTACACTCATACATAATCACTCAGGCCAAGTGAGCACAAAATTGAAAACAAGTAGGCATAGTAGCACCGCCAGTGAGCAGGTGAGCAGCTGCAATCACAGAAGCTTTTGAAACATAATTTACCTGCAGTGTAATCTCTACTGTCTAGCATTATGCAGTTCTGTACAGTACACTCATACATAATCACTCAGGCCAAATGAGCACAAAATTGAAAACAAGTAAGCATAGTAGCACCGCCAGTGAGCAGGGGAGCACATGCAATCACAGAAGCTTTTGAAACATAATTTACCTGCAATGTAATCGGCAGCATTCTTGCTCTTCGGAAACAATATATATTTGCAATATCATAACACAGAGCAGAAGACAACAAAGTAGTGATTAAATAGCTACTAGTACTCATCAAGCCCAGGGATCTCCACGCCAAGCAGGTCGTGCAGGTCGTTTTCCCGGTCCAGTATGTCTGACCACCCGTGCTTCACCTGGTTGTAGGTGCGCTGGACCCCAGACTCCCGATACATGGCCCGGCATGCCTTACCCCATAGCTGGCGGCGCTCCCGGAGGCCGTACCCAGTACCAGGCCTGCCGCGACGGTCTTGGGGAGGTGGCGCTGCATTTAGAAAACCAGTGCGGCCACCTCCACCATGCTGAAGATCTCCCTGGGACTTACAGCCTCCCCCCTTAAGCGCCCGCAAGGGAGCCGGCTACGGGGTGCAAGACCCTTCCCCTTTAGGATTTTGCCGGCTCCCTTTGCCATGGTCCTGGACAGTTAAAGGAAAGTAAAATAGGAAAGAATAGGGAAAAAGTAAATAAAAGAAAAGAGTTTAAAAAAGTAGTTTTAAAGTAACAAAAAGTAGAAAAAAACACAAAATATAGATGTACAAAAATAGTGATAGATAATGAGTAAAAAAGATTTTAAAAAAGTTCAAACAAACAAAGGATTACAAAGATTGAAGGAGGATTGAAAAAGCATGCCCAGAACCATAGCAATGAATGAAAAACAAGATGGCCACGCCCATTGCGACCATGTGGGTACGTTTGTGTGATATTTCCCCCGCGAGCACGCAAAAACGGACGCAAACACGCAATTGCGCCCCGCACGTAGGAAATGCACAATGCGAGCATGCAACTAGCGCCCGGAAACGGAAATACGCAACGCGAACACTGAAAACAAGATGGCCGCACCCATGTACGACCGCATGGGTAACTTCGCGGTAGCCGCGCTGAAAGAAATCTTGCGAACACGCAAAAAAAAAATCCGCAAGTTTGCAAAAGTTGACGGATTTTGCGGACCGCGAATACGCTTTCGCACAAATTCGCGTACCGCGAATTCGCAAAATTTCCCCATACTTAGAGAAGAATCAACCCTCTGGGCACTCCTGATAGGCTATTGTGTGTGAAACTGTCAGGAATTGCTGGGATATCAATTTCTGGAAAGAGTGATGTGCTTTGTTAGGGTACAACTATAAATGAGATTTCAAGTCTGTTACAGGATTTGAGAAGTTGTTCAAACATCACTTAGAAAGTTTTTGTTGTTTAAGATATGATCAGTAATGATATTTAGCGACCGATGAATAAGAATTTCTGTCCTATTTCTTGTCCTGCCTGCAGCCAGTGACCAGCAGATTTGTATGAAGCCATTAGACCTGTGTCATCCAGCTATGTTGCCTGTATTAGCATAATATTTTTTATTTACATACTCATATATGTCTATGTATTATCATGCTTCATAAAATGACAATCTTCTTTGTGAGAGAGACAAGATTAACAAGCATTGGAATTGCAATAGGTCTTGCACTTTTTTAAGGTGGAGCTATTGGCATTGTAAATGGCAATGCCGTTTACTTATGTTTATGGAGTGGATGTATGTGGGTTGGATAGAATTGTGTGGCGTGGAATAGTGTGGTGTGAAGTGGATTTGGGTAGAGGAATTATGTGGCATGGTGTGCAGTGGAAATATGTGGATAGTAATTATGTAGGATTGAGTGTACTGGAATTCTGTAGAGGGGGATTGTGTGGCATGGAGTGTAATTATATGGATTGGTATTTTGTGTTGTGGAGTGAAGTTTAATTATGTGGTATGCTGTTGAGTTTTGTGGCATGATGTAGAGTTGTCTGGAACGACACATGGTGGCCGACCACGCTGGGAACAGCACCGACACCCACCGACCACGCACGCAACCTAGGGTTCGTCCTCGACTCCTCCCTGTCCATGGCTAAGCAGGTCAGCGCAGTCTCCTCCTCCTGCTACAACACCCTCCGCATGCTCCTCAGGATCTACAAATGGATCCCGACCGAAACAAGAAGAACAGTGACACAGGCCGTGACACAGACATTGCCGTGACACAGACATTGCCGTAGTCCAGCAGAAGGCTGGACTACGGCAATGCTCTCTACGCAGGAATCCCAGCCAAACACCTGCGTCAACTACAACACGTCCAAAACGCCTCCGCCCGACCGATCCTCAACGTCCCCCGCCGCAACCACATCACCCCCCACCTAAGAGACCTCCACTGGCTCCCCATCGACAAGAGGATCACCTTCAAGCTCCTCACCCACGCACACAAAGCACTCCACAACGCCGGACCAGCCTACCTGAGCAGCAGAGTCAACTTCTACACCCCCACCCGTCAGCTCCACTCCACCAGCCTCGCCACTGCCGCTGTCCCCCGCATCCAACGAAAGACCTTTGGCGGCAGATCTTTCTCCTACCCTGCCGCCAAGACCTAAAACACCCTCCCGACCCACCTACGGCAGACCCAGGACCTACTCACCTTCAAAAGGCTCCTCAAGACCTGGCTCATCGAGCAGTAGCAGCTCTCCCCTCCCCTCAGCGACTTGAGACCCTCGCGGGTATGTAGTGCACTTTACAAGTACTTTGATTGATTGATTGATTGGATACATGTGGTGTGTTGTGTAATTATGTGGTTGAGTTGAATTATGTGGTTTGTTGTTGAATTATGTAATGTGGAATAGGAATGTGTGAAGCTGAATTTAAATAAGGGGTACATAAGGGAGCGGGATGCTGGGTAGGTGGTAGCAGTTTCCTCACCGGCCACTGGTTGTAGGTGGGTGTGTCCTTAATTGCCTGCATTGAATAAAAAAACAATTGAACCATAAGGGACTGAATAGCCATATTTTAACACCCAGACACTATTAAAAAAAGAGACAGGAAAACGACGACGTATTCCTGTGTTGTTTTCTCCATGGAAAGGCTGAAGCGTCCATTTCCTTATACATTCTCTTTTGCTTTCAATTTCCGTAAAAAGCTAAAAAAAAACACAAAGAGAATAGTGTATTGGAAACGTGAGTGTGCAAACGTATCACAGGTCGTAAACACAAGTGTGCAGTAAAAACATCTCCAAAGCATCATAACAATAATGAAAGTGACTTCCTCCTTTATCACCAACGGAGTGTGTAAAACATTTCAAATGGTCTAGTAAAAATCTCAGGAAAGAGTAAAGAGAAAGCAAATCACCAAGTATCGCCACCACAAGTGTGTAAACAAATTACAGAGCTTAGTAAAACGAAAGGTCTAAGTGTAAAATATAAGGACAGGAATCCACAGTTGCGCCAAAGCAAGTGGGTCAAACAAACCATAACGTGTAGTAAGGTCTTTTAAAAGTGGAATACAGATATATTAGAATTCCCAATATCCCCAATGTGAGTGTGTAAAACAAAACAAAGGACCTAGTAAAAACGTCTGTTAATCATAAAAAAATAAATGGGACCCCCTTGTATTAACAACATGAATGTAAAACAAATCAGAGTGTAGTGAAACCTTTGTAAACCATAACAGAAACTTTAGAATCCCTAGTATCACCAGTATGAATATGTGAAACAAATCACAAAATGTTGATAAAACAACTGTAAAGTGATACATAGAAACTGAAGGCTCTCTCAATATCACCAACATGTGTGATGAACAAAATCCTAGAGAGAAGACCTAAAAGTGATCACCACACCAAAGAACTTTAGGTTACGCCTCAACGTGAGATTTGCTGATGAGTGCGAGTTTTCTAAGAGATGAATGGGCCTGTCTGAAATGTCAGAGATGGGGAGTTTATCATCCGCTCTACAAAAACAACTTATATCTCACCATTGGCCCCTGTCAGCTTTGCTAACGTTTTGAGCTCTGCCCTACAGCATCCCCGATGCTGTGTAGCATTTCTTGTAAAAAATAAGAAAAAAGGCGTACGCAGTCGGCTATGTAATTTTGTAGGCACAAGCACGAAGCATGCACCAAGCATGCATGCACCTAAAAAACAAGCAATGGCATAGCCAATAGGTCTCGCCTTTGGGACATTATAAGTGTTTAGCCATGCAACAGTTGATGTTGCACCAAGGATATTGTGCTGCATGATTGAATACTTATAAGGTCCAAAAGGTGAGACCTATTGGCTATGCCAATGTTTGTTTTTACTTAGTAATGCATAGTTCTTTTTCTGGCTAAAATGTTGTCCTGCGGATGTTCACAAAATTCTAATCTACGGAGCTTTTCTTCTATATTGCAATTTTTTTCTATGTAAGCACTATTTAGCCACAGACACGTTACCAAGAGTCGCATGTAGAGGGGGTGATGGGCCATGACTGGAATCTGTCCTCTCATAACAGTCGTAGCTCTCTAACACTCCGTAGGAAATGTGCCTTTGCTGAACAAAACCTCCCTAAAAGCATTTTCAACTGTTGTGTGATGTCACGTCCTGCGATTGCTCATGTCAAATGTTACAAAGGCCTTCTTGTGATGAAACTGGGTCAAAGGTCACCTGGTGTCACTTCCTGGGATGCCATCATAGGGAGAAAGGGTGTAAATTGATACCTGTATAGCGCACTACTCACCCGCTAGGGTCTCAAGGCGCTTGTACGAATACCGCTGTGGAACCCATCCTGGCTTTCCCTGTGAGGTGTCCACTCCTGGGCACCCCCAAGGTGGAGGCCAGGCATCCTTAGCGTTGTGGGGGCCGTTGTGGAGTTTAAGGAAGCTATTGCCCAGAGTTGCAGAGTGGGACTCCATGATTGGAATAGGCACCGAGGCGAGAATGATCAGGTCCGTGGAAATTTTGAGCCCAAGACCCGCCGAGGCGGGGAATTGAACCCTGGTCCCGGGCTAGACCTCTGCATCAGGGTCTGCCGCTCTAACCATTGAGCCACACTTCTCCACTGATGTCACTTCCACCATCACAGAAATCTTGCTGAATGGACACCCACGCTAATACTGTATTGCAGACAGTGTCTAAAGTAGTCATTTGTCACAATAGGGATGCATGGTATGCACTGCAGGGAAGAGGGCACTGGAGGGACCCATCCTTACAACATGTGGTGCCTGCAGGGAGATTTCACTGGCAAGTGCTCCCCATCGCCACATAAACATGGTGCGTGGCTTAGTTAGGATAGAGAGCACCACATAAATCTGTATGTACCACAATATAAATTTTTGTTGTGCTGCTTGCACTCACCACATAAATGTTGTTTGTTCATACGGGATAGCCTAGTACAAGTGCTCCCCGTCGCCACATAAACATGGTGCGTGGCTTAGTTAGGTTAGAGAGTACCATATAAATCTGTATGTACCACAATATACATTTTAGTTGTGCTGCTTGCAACTCACCACATAAATGTTGTTTGTTCATACGCAGCCTAGTAGAAGTGCTCCCCGTCGCCACATAAACATGTCGCCACATAAACATGGTGCGTGGCTTAGTTAGGTTAGAGAGCACTACATAAATCTGTATGTACCACAATATACATTTTAGTTGTGCTGCTTGCACTCACCACATAAATGTTGTTTGTTCATACGGGATAGCCTAGTACATGCCGTGACCCTTACTCACTTACTCACTTAGGCTGGTGCCTGCTCGGTGCAGAGCAGTTTAGCGCTGCACACCTGGGCCTTTAGAATGGTTATTACATTGACTCTGTATTTTGTGTTGTGAGTAGTATCTGTGTAAAACTTTAGTAAATATGGGCCCGCGCGTATGTATCTATTGGGCCGGAAGTGTCTCCTATGGGGTTCACCGACACTGACCCATGTCTGAAGTGAGGGGAGATCTTTCAAGCTGACTGACCTCCCTGCTCTAGATAGCCACAGTCAGTGCTGAGGGGGAGACTACTGCCAGTGCTCCCACACATCCATAAATTATGCAGGCGCAGAGGGGAGGGTCTTGTGGAAGTGCAACGCAATTCCCCAAATAAAGGGTCTTGCCCCTTGCGCCGCTGGTGACATACTGGCGGCGCATGGGGCTTGTAAATAAGCATGGAAGTGTCAGTGTTTGGTGAGGTTGTTACTCTAAACCGCAGGAGCGCAGGTTCGCCCTTGCTCACATTCTAACCTTACCTTCAGCACGCGATCCCTGTTTGTGCAGATGGAAGAGCCTGGTGCACACGCCCCCGCTATTCACACAGGGATTGTTTGTGGACAGCCCAGTGTGTCTGCAGGTGTGTACTGTGTATATTGTGTATACTGCATCCACTGTGGACAGGGCCCGCTTTGGGGCGGTGCCACCAGTGCAGCTGCACCTGGTGCGGAGTTGGGGGGCGGTGTATAGAATTAACGTATGGGTTTAAAAGCACCTGCTGCCGAGTTCCTCGAGTGGCCAGCAGTTTTCCTGCAACAATAAAATGTCAAGATAACACTGGAAAAAGAGCTCGGCGTTTGTCTAGTGGCAGTTTTGACTCATAAAGTAGCAAAGGGGGTTAATATGCCTGCCGCAAAGAACGTGTACCATTCAGATCACAGGACTATATTTTCTATGGATAGCTCCGTTGGTTAGTGCTTTTGACACTGAGATCCTTTTGTTACATAAGAGAAAGTCCTGATATAGCACAGTGACTTATGAACTGTCATCAAACAGCTGCATGCAAACTGCATCGTATGGGGTTATGCTTTCCCCCAGGCTATCCTGATCCCAATGTTGCTAAATATAATTAATTTGGGTAGGAATGCATTCTTATTAGTAAAGCCATCACAAACAACTGTGGTTTGTTTCAAATCCTGACTTTGTGTTTCTCCAGACACTGCCTACCACTATGGATGACGTGATTTCTACACCTGTAGTCCTCATTGCCCTACAGTAATATTTCCTATAGGCTGATTTTCACGCGATTCACTATCTATGTATAATGTGTGGGTGATGTAAAGTGTAAGATGGCGGACCCTTCATTGCACGTCCTTCACCATGTGAGTGTTGTTTGTATGGGGGCGAGGCATCCGTGCTCCCGCCACATGAATAGTGCACGTGCAGAGGGGAGAATCCACCAGAGAGCTCAGCGCCAGACCGCTAACCAGAGGGGGGAGCTCACTCGCTTCGCGTGAATATTGTTTGTGCACGAGTTCAGAGTTCACACCACGATTACTTCCCTCACAACACTATCATTTGGGCAGTGTATTGTTCATGCCGAGTCCACACCAAAGACATACTGTGTGTAATGAAAGCAAGGCTCAATGCTGGTGCCTACCCTCACCATATGAGAAGTAAATGCGCAGAGGGGATATCCCCACATAAAAAATGTGCAGTCCAGGGTGTCCGCTGCACGTGCCCACCATCCCTCCCCACGACATCAATAGGCCGTGTCTGATAACAGGGTCCACTGTAGTGCCCACCATTTACCACAGAAATAGCGTCTGTGCCAGTCTTTCTCCACTCCATGGCCCCTTTCCACCTGTACACCTACTTTCGACTGCACCGCCCATTCATAACGCGGTGGGTGGGCTGGGGACCCCATCCCCGAACCGAACAGCCCAAAGTCTGGAGTAAGGCTCACCCCCCGGGGCTGTTGTGTCCATGCTCCGGTCTGTCTACTAATAAATGCTCGATCCCTCTCTAAAAACAAGCATCACATCTACGACCTTCTCACCCATCCTCGAACCGAGCAGCCCAAAGTCTGGAGTAAGGCTCACCCCCCGGGGCTGTTGTGTCCATGCTCCGGTCAGTCTACTAATAAATGCTCGATCCCTCTCTAAAAACAAGCATCACATCTACGACCTTCTCACTGATGCAAAACCAGACATACTATTCATAACTGAATCATGGTTGGCAGAAGATATGGCTCCAGTCCTGCATGAAGCCTTTCGTCTAGGCTATCAAATAATCAACCAAAATCGTATAGCCAAAAAAGGAGGTGGTCGAGCTGTTTTATTCAGGCAAACAATACATATCACTAAAATTGACAACATCTCCATAAAGAATTGTGAGGCTCTTCTAACAAGATGCAATCCTACACCGCCTTCCTCCTGTAACTTCCTGCTCCTTTACAGCCCTCCACCTAGCAAGGCAACATTCCCAGACGTACTTCTAGACACAGTTTCCAACCTGATAACAATACACTCCAACCTATGTGTTCCGGGTGACCTTAACATTTGGTTTGATAATCCCAATATAACCCATCCAAAAACTATAATCACCGGCCTAGACGCATTGAATCTGCATCAGATTGTCCACAATCCGACACACACCGCTGAACCTATCCTAGATGTCATTTTTTCTAATACTGAACTAGTTACCTTTCAAACTATAACTCCAGTCACATGGTCAGACCACCACTTGCTTGCCTTCCAACATAAAACAACGCTAAGTGACTCACCTAAAACTACCTTACATCCATCCACCTATCGGCCGTGGAACAAACTCAATTTGGAACACTTGGAAACACAACTAACATCCAGTACAAATCTGGAAACCATACATTCTGTTCAAAATCTATATGAGTGGCTACAGGAAGCTTTTGACATCCTGAAGCCACTCAAAACCACACAACAGAACAAGAGAAAGTTCCTTGGAGAAACATAGAAATAAAAGACATAAAACAACAAATTAGAAAGCTGCAACGTACCTGGCTCAAAACAAACGCCAAACAAGACAAACTTCACCTACAGAAAATTAACAGATTATACAAGTCTGCTAACATAAAAGCCAAGAAAAGGTACTATTCAGACAGAATTCAAAACGCTAAATGTGAAAATAAAGAATTCTATAAAATACTCAATGAATTACACAAACCACATTGCCTAGAAGGAACTCATCCTGTTACTCAAGATTTTACAGACAAAGTGGCAAATCATTACACGGACAAAGCAGACACGTTGGAATCGTACTTAAAACAGAAACAAAGCACTAGCCCTAACCCTTGTACAAAACAACCATGCAAGAATGCTCTAATCAAGCCTCTCCGTTCCTTTCAACACACCTCACACGATGAATTTATGGACCTGGTCAAAGCAAGCAGGCCTGCCGGCAGCCCTTCTGACCCCTGTCCGCCACAAACTTTCAAGACAATTCTTTTAACAACCTTTGCTGCCACTCCAGTAAGAAGAATCATCAACGGCTCCTTAACTACTGGAATATTTCAAGAAGAACTCAAAAAGTCATACATACTCTCTTTACTGAAGAAAACAAACTTGGACCCGCTGAACCCTGACAACTAAAGACCCATTACAAATGGACCGTTACTGGGCAAACTGATAGAAAGAGCAGCGTTCGCCCAGATGTCACAATTCATTGAAGAGAATGACACACTTTCAGACTTCCAAACAGGATTCCGTCTGGGAAGAGGCACTGAATCTGCCCTCCTTGCCATCTGGGATGACTTAAAGAATACAGTTGACCGCAACGAGGTTGCTGCGTTACTCCTCTTGGACCTCTCAGCTGCCTTTGACATAGTTGACCATGACATTCTGAAACAAAAGACTCTATGAAGCCGGCATAGAGGGAACTGCTCTAGACTGGATTGCGTCCTACATTCGAAACAGAACTAATGTCATCCATACCCCACCTTTCTCGTCCAAACCATACTCCACAAAAGCAGGGGTCCCTCAAGGTTCTATCATCACGCCCATGCTTTTCAACATCTACATGAAGTCATTACCAGTACTGATCAATAAATTTCACCTTACGTGCTATAACTATGCATATGACACGCAAATACTCCTTCAACTGGAATGCCCCGAAGACATTGGAGATCAACAATTTTCCGCTGCCTCAGAGCCGTGGATCAGTGGATGACCTGAAGCCATCTCAAATTGAAAGCTTCAAAAACTGAAATACTCACGTGTGGCGATTGGAAACATTACAACCCGCTTGCCGCATGGCACATGGTCAGACCACCACTTGCTTCCCTTACAACATAAAACAACGCTAAGTGACTCACCTAAAACTACCTTACATCCATCCACCTATCGGCCGTGGAACAAACTCAATTTGGAACACTTGGAAACACAACTAACATCCAGTACAAATCTGGAAACCATAAATTCTGTTCAAAATCTATATGAGTGGCTACAGGAAGCTTTTGACATCCTGATACCACTCAAAATCACACAACAGAACATAAGAAAGTTCCTTGGAGAAACATAGAAATGAAAGACATAAAACAACAAATTAGAAAGCTTCAACGTACCTGGCTCAAAACAAACGCCAAACAAGACAAACTTCACCTACAGAAAATTAACAGATTATACAAGTCTGCTATCAAAAAAGCTAGGAAAAGGTACTATTCAGACAGAATTCAAAACGCTAAATGTGCAAATAAAGAATTCTATAAAATAATCAATGAATTTCACAAACCAAATTGCCTAGAAGGAACTCATCCTGTTACTCAAGATTTCACAGTCAAAGTGGCAAAACATTACACGGACAAAGCAGACACGTTGGAATCATACTTAAAACAGAAACAAAGCTCCAGCACTAACCCTTGTACAAAACAACAATGCAAGAATGCTCTAATCAAGCCTCTCTGTTCCTTTCAACAGATCTCACACGATGAATTTATGGACCTGGTCAAAGCAAGCAGGCCTGCCGGCAGCCCTTCGGACCCCTGTCTGCCACAAACTTTCAAGACAATTCTTTTAACAACCTCTGCTGACACTCCAGTAAGAAGAATCGTCAACGATTCCTTAACTACTGGATTATTTCCAGAAGAACTCAAAAAGTCATACATACGCCCTTTACTGAAGAAAACAAACTTGGACCCGCTGAACCCTGACAACTAAAGATCCATTACAAATGGACCGTTCCAGGGCAAACTGATAGAAAGAGCAGGTTTCGCCCAGAAGTCACAATTCATTGAAGAGAATGACATACTATCGGACTTCCAAACGGGATTCCGTCCGGGAATAGGCACTGAATCTGCCCTCCTTGCCATGTGGGATGACATAAAGAATACAGTTGACCGCAACTAGGTTGCTGCGCTACTCCTCTTGGACCTCTCAGCTGCCTTTGACACTGTTGACCATGACATTCTGAAACAAAGACTTTATGAAGCCGGCATAGAGGGAACTGCTCTAGACTGGACCGCGTCCTACCTTCGAAACAGAACTAATGTCATCCATACCCCACCTTTCTCGTCCAAACCGTACTCCACAAAAGCAGGGTCCCTCAAGGTTCTATCATCTCGCCCATGCTTTTCAACATCTACATGAAGTCATTACCAGTACTGATCAATAAATTTCACCTTACGTGCTATAACTATGCATATGGCACGCAAATACTCCTTCCACTGGAATGCCCCAAAGACATTGGAAAATCGCCAACTTTTAGCTGTCTCGAGCCTTGGATCAGTGGATGACCTGGAGCCATCCCAAATTGAATGCTTCAAAAACTGAAATACTCACGTGTGGCGATTGGAAACATTACAACCCACTTGCAGCATGGCCTGATGAACTGGGATCACTGCCTAAAGTATCAAAGGAAGTAAGAAACCTCGAAATGACCATGGACTCCAAGCTGTTGATGAATGCCCAAGTGGATAAACTAGCAAGATCAAGCTTTGCTACTATAAAAACGCTGTGACGAATTTTCCCTCATGTGGGATTTCAACACAAGGTCCAAGCTACCACCTCCCTTGTTCTGTCCAAACTCGATTACGCCAATAGCCTCTACCACGGATCACCTTTAACGACCATGAAAAGACTACAACGGATTCAGAACTCGGCTGCCAGACTACTCTTGCATATCAAACCGCGAGCCCACATCTCCCCTGCCTTGAAAGCCCTGCATTGGTTACTAGTTGCCAGAAGATCCACGTTCAAGCTGCTTTGTATCACCCACAAAGCGATACATGGAATGGGACCACTCTTGATCAGGAATAAAATCACCAAACACATTCAACAAAGGAACCTCTGATCTAAAGGAGCATCTCCCCTCAAAATCCCACCATACAAGAAAAAACCATGGGTGGCACATCCTTCTCTGTTCAAGCAGCCAAACTATGGAACTCTTTACCCCCCAACATAAGGTCCACTGACACCCACCTTATCTTCAGAAAACTACTCAAGATTTGCTCTTCCCCACATAAGCACCATACCAAACAGAAATGTACAGCATATCCCTCTGTATACAAGCATTTTTTTCACTTTAGATATTTAAATTGTAAATTGTGTGTCTTGTAAAGCGCACTGCTACCCGCACCGCAGGCCTCGTAGCGCTATAGACCGCTGGGGAACCCTCCCTGGCTTTCCCTGTGAGATAGTCCCTCCTGGGAGTCTCCAAGGTGAAACCAGGCATCCCCGGCGTTTGTGAGGGGCCGTTGTGGAGATGAGGCAAGCTTAATGCCCAGAGTTGCCGAGTGTGATCCCTGGTTAGAGTAGGCACCGAGGCGAGAATTATCGAGTCCGCTGATCCTGGTTCAAGACCCTGCCGCGTCGGGAATCGAACCCTGGTCCCAGGCCGTTCTCTGCTCTCGGGTCTGCCGCCTCTAACCAGTGAGCCACACCACTCCACTGTACCTATCTTTGTGTATTACTTTGTATAAACATGTAAAATAATTATGCTGTTGAGAGAAAAAAATAATAATAACAAATAAATAAAAATCATCTTTGGTCTACATGTACATACTTCCATTGTGCATCTATGTACCTTCCATGTACTTGGATCTGTGTGTCTGTGACTTTTCTCCTGAAAAAGCACATCCAACGCACTACCCTATTTCTCATCCTGTGCCTCTATCAATATCTATAATCTACATATCCTTACCCCCTTTATGTATCTATATACTTTCAATGTAATTATGGATCTATATATTTATCACTTTCTTCTAATTTAGCATTTCCAATGCACTACCCTATTTCTCAGCCTATACTTCGCTCAATATATCTTCTAGCCCAACCTTCTGACTCATCTCAAACTTCTTCTACTACTCCTTCCAATGCACTACCCTATCTCTCATCCCATACATCTATCAATATATCTTCTACATCCACTCTCTCTTTTATCCCAAACCCCATACCACTACTATGATTGCCAAAATAACCCTTTCTAGACTCTCTCCTACTCTACCTCTCCTTGCATCATCTGCCACCTGTTTACTATACCAATCCCCTAAAACAAACATTTCTAAACTCTTCCCTCTGAGTCCTCACCTCCAAAACTCCTTTTTACTCACCCAAAAGCCACCTCCTACTGCTAAGACCTAATAAATTTTTTTTTAAATCCTTCACTCTTTTATCCCTCCACTATCATTTTCAATCGAAATTAACAGACTAACATGTTCACTTCTCAAATTCCATAATAAACTATACTAATATACTACCCAAATAACTAAATAACATATCCACTCCCCAGATTCCAGCGTCAGTCGCCAGGGCACCACACCTCTTCCCTATGAAATATTGATGTGATTTTTTTTTTAATTCAGTAGACTTTCACTACAACTAAAGCCGTCTTTAAACACCAGACCTAAAAAAAGGACATCTACAAAAGCAGACACATATATTCACAAACTTGTCTGCAACAACTCACACTTAAGAGAAGGCGGCAGTTTTTGTTTTGCCAGGCCAACTTCAGAATATTTTCTGACCCTCGCGCACCTCACCAACACCTCTCACACAAGCTTAACTCCAACTGACAACCTATCGTCATTCACTCCGAAAAGAGCGCCCAGGAACCCGATATGAATCAGAGCCTCGTGTGCCCCTTTCAGTGGTTTGAAGCACTACACCAATTCTACAATACAAAGCCTAATACAGAGAGAGGGGCTGCTGCCTCCAGGGGCAAGGCAGCAAACGGCGGAGCCTTCAAGGGGTTTAATAAGGAAGTTAGTCGGCCACACAGAGCTCGGGATGCGTCATCACCAGTTAGGCCTGTGCATCTTGAACAATTCTGAAACTGGTGCATGTGATGTTGTACACGTTCTAGTAGTTGGGATGGGAGGAGTTTCGGGGCCGGGGCTGGGGGAATGGGAGGAGTAATAACAGGAAAGGGTCAGTTAGAGTAGGGACAGAGACACGAGAGGAAGCAAGTAATAAAGCTCCTACAAATAATATATACTTGTCTGTCATTATTAGAGTCACGACATGACAACTGGCGACGAGGGTGGGATGTGAAGATAATCACCCCAGAAGAAGCGTCCTGTCCCTAGGCACCACGAAGAAAGAAATTTTGTCTGCAGGACATGTGTGCCCCGACGGCCAGCGGTGAATGAGCTGCTCCAAGATCAGGCGATCGCGTAGAGCCCATCCAGAACAGCGCGAGTGCAGCGCTGCCTCTCTGGCACCCGACGCGATCCTTCGCGCCAAAAGAAAGTCGCGAGTGCGCCCTGACGACTGTGCCAATAGAGAAGGAACTGAGAGCCCACCTCAGTCCTCCTGAAGTGCCCTGAAGCAGTGGGGAGCGTCCGGAGAAGCAAGGGACCCCCGCGGAGGCACCGGAAGAAAGCGCCGACTTTACTGACATCGGGTCTCAACCCCGATGCGTGTGGAACGGCACGCGGCGGACGGAAGAAACCGGAGCTCGCCCCTGGCCTACCTGGATGGTGAAAGTGGCCTAGAAGTGGGAGCTGAGCTGCACAATTCCTGCTGTTTGGAGAAGAGATCCTCGGTGAGTGTCCAATGAGACCGAGTGAGCTGCAGAATGAATGAAGATTCAAGCCTCGTGGGTGATATGTGGTGGCCATCTTAGAGTCAGGCGGTTGTGAAGGACATCCCTGTGAAGTGCATGAGCGGCCATTTTGAAGTCAGGCATCCCAAGTTTGAGGCTGAAACAAGCATTGAAAAAGCAAAAACAAGCATTGATAGATGCAAAACAAGCACTGGTGAGTGCAAGGACAAATAGTGATAATTGCCAAACAAGCACTGGTGAGTGTACAGGACAAGCATTGGCGAGTGCAAGTGGAAAAAAAAGGGGGAAAGAAAAGTGAGAATTGCAGAAACAAGCAGTGAGCATTGCAAAAGCGAACGCTATTCAGAATACAAGTGCGTCGTTAGCATTTCAGCCCAGCCATGTCGAATTCACCCACCAGGAACGGAGGTGGTGCAGCAGCGGCTGCGGCTGCCCCTGTCGCGCCCATCGTCTCACATCTACGCCCCCCGGAACCATTGACCCTGGTGGCGGGCGGAAGTATGGGTCCTCAGTGGCAGGAGTGGCTGGAGGATTTTGAAGATTACCTAGAAGGGTCGAAAGTCACAGGAGACAGAGACAAACTAATTGCCCTCCGCAGTCTTGTTGGCAAAGAGATCGGGAAGGTAATCAAAGAATTACCGACATATGACAAAGGGACTTATGATAAAGTACGTGATGCACTCAACAGGAAGTTTGTGCACAAAAGAAATGTGGACTATGAGAGGTACGTGTTTCATCAGGCACGTCAAGACAAAGAAAAGATGAAATGGTGAGCACCTTCCTCTCAAGACTGCGCCGACTGTCGCAGTATTGCAATTTTGACTCATTTTCAACGGAAGATGCCATCCGACTGAGAGTCATTGAAGGCTGTCATTCAGAGACCCTCCGCAGGCGATTGCTAAGAAAGAGCCACAATCTCGACGAGATTGAGGAAATGACGAGAGTATACGACCAGGCAGAGGAGCACGCAAAAACTATGGAGACAGGGCGGGGCGAGAAAAAAGAGCAAGCATACTGGACTCAAAGCTCTGGCCCTCAGAGAAGATCAAGCGACCATCAGAGGAGGTCTCGTCCAGCATCTAGACACACCCACCGGAGTCATCGACGCCACGAATCAAGAAGGAGAGAAAAGAGATCGAGTTACACCAAGAAGCCAGAACGTCCAAGGAAATGTTACCGATGTGGGTACGATTTCCCACACACAGACACCTGTTCAGTAATGGGCCAACAGTGCCGAAACTGTGGGCGCATGAACCATTTCGAAGCCATGTGTGGAGTGTACAGCATGGAGAGAAAGAGTGAGAAAACCAGATCTCGAGAGACGACATACACGGATGAATATATATGTATGGTGGCTGACCCGGATCAACTAAAAAAATATCCTCCGCTGGATATCGAAGTGGGGACTCATGCCACCAAATTTGTACTTGACAGTGGGGCATCATTGAACTACATGCCCGTGACCGAATACAACAAGATGAGACCGCCGCCCACACTGAGTCCCGCACACGTCAGAGTGTTCACCTGGATGGCGAAAAAACCACTTCCCTGTCTGGGCAAGTTTGCAACGACGCTCAAACATGAGTCCACAGCAGTACAGGCTTATATCCACGTCATTGAGGGACCCCGGAGGCTGATTGCCTCCTCAGTTTGCCCACGGTGGAGAGACTCAGACTGGTTGAAATACTATACCGGGTACATGACAATCCAGACATTGCCCGAAAGTTTCCCAAGCTGTTCAGCGGACTCGGCAAGATGAACAAGTGCCTGATTCGCCTACACATAAACGACCAAGTGCGACCTATTGCTCAACACCCAAGGAGAATACCTTTCCACCTTCAGCAGGCAGTAGAGGACGAGATTCAGGAACTGCTTCAAGCGGACATTATTGAAAAAACACGGTCCAACACCATGGGTGTCACCAGTTGTAATTGTCCCCAAAAAGGGTACCCCTGAGAAAGTACGGTTGTGTGTGGACATGAGGCTTCCCAACACAGCCATAGAACGCGAGCGGCATCCAGGGCCTCACCTGAGCGACATGATAGCGGCATTGAATGGAGCCAGGGTATTCTCAAAGCTAGATCTCAACAAGGGATACTATCAGTTGGAGTTGCACGAAAAATCAAGATACATTTGCAACCCATCTGGGCCTATTTCGCTACAAAAGACTGAGCTTCGGAATCTCTTCCGCAGCGGAAATCTTTCAAGAGGTGATACGCCAAACCATCAGGCATATCCCGAATTCCCTAAACTACAGTGACGACATACTGGTGTATGGATCAAACACACAAGAACACGATAAAGCCCTGGATCGCGTGTGCCATGCTCTCCTGGAATCGAATCTAACGTTGAACAAAGACAAGTGTGAATTCCATCAGTCCACGCTCAAGTTTTTTGGTCACGTGTTTTCAGGGGCTGGAATGAAGCCCGACCCCGAGAAAGTAACTGCGCTCAACACCACCAAGAGCCCTCAAGATGTCAGCGATGTCAGATCATTCCTGGGCATGGCCAGCTATTGCTCCAGATACATCAAGGACTATGCAACAATCAGTCACCCCCTTCGTGCCCTTACGAAACAGGGTCAACCGTTTGTGTGGAGCCCCCAGTGCGAGCGGCCTTTCCAAGAAATTAAGCAAGCGGTGGAATCAGCGAACAATCTGGCCTATTTCAACACCAAAAGGAAGACGGAGATAACGGTGGATGCCAGTCCCGTAGGTCTGGGTGCCATTTTAGCTCAATATGACAACGACACTGAGCGACGTCAGATCGTGGCATACGCCAGCCGCAGCCTCTCCGACACTGAGAAGGCCTATTTTCAGCCCGAGAAGGAGAGCCTAGCGGTCGTGTGGGCATGTGAACATTTCCATGTGTTCATCTTGGGCAAACACTTCACCATGATCACGGATCACCAGGCCCTGGTCACCATTTTCGGCAATCCCAAAGCCAAGATGCCGCCCCACATTGAAAGATGGGGTCTGAGATTGCAGGAGTACACATCCACCATCATTCACAAACCCGGGAAAGGTGAGAATCCGGCGGACTACATGTCCAGACACCCCCAAGCATCTCATGAATCATATCCATCGGTGGCTGAGGAATATATACACTTTGTGGTAGGTGTAGCCCGACCACCGGCAGTCCCACTAGAAGCGATCAAGGATGCTATGGTGCAGGACAACATCCTTCAGAAGGTAATGAGCCGACTGCGCACACATCGCTGGAGACATGAGAGCGAGGACGAAACGAGTGACTCACAAATACGTCAGGAAATACAAGCTTTCCGACATGTCAGTGACGAGTTGTCAACCACCTCAGAGGGACTCCTGCTGAGGGGCCATCGGATTGTCATCCCGAGGCAGCTACGTCAAGGAGTGGTCAACCTTGCGCATGAAGGTCATCGGGGAGTGGTTGCCACAAAGAGAGCATTAAGGGAGAGAGTCTGGTTCCCGCAACTTGATCAAATGGTTGAGCTCACCTTGAAAGACTGTCCCCAATGTCAACTGGTGAAGTCAGGAGAGCCTCCAGCTCCTCTTCAAATGACTCCATTGCCTGAAGGGGTTTGGCAGGAACTCGCCATGGACTTCTATGGACCCCTCCAATCAGGCCGGTATGTGGTGGCTATCATGGACGAATACTCAAGATTCCCGATAGCTCAGTTTGTGTCTTCCACCAATGCCGTCAGCACAATTGCTGTGCTGGACGAAGTATTTGCCGCATGGGGCGTTCCCAAGGAACTCAAAACAGACAATGGTCCTCCTTTCAATAGCCATGAATTCAGTGAATTTGCGAAGCATCTCAATTTTCGACATAGAAAGGTTACACCGTTGTGGCCCCAAGCCAATGGCACCATTGAGAGGTTCATGGCCACCCTGAAAAAGACCTTTCAACAGGCCACATTAGAAAAGAAAGACTTACAAATAGCTTTGAACAAAGTACTACGAGCGTATCGAACCACTCCGCACGCCACCACCGGAAAATGCCCTGCCACACTCATGCTAGGGCGACCCATCAGGACAAGGATCCCGACGTGGGAAGGGGCTCTGGCACCGGTGTCCCTAACACGCACCCATTGAGAAACAGCAAGGGCTGACCATGCGGAGAAGAGCAGGATGAAAACATATGCGGACGCCAGACGGCGCACCAAGTCTCCCTCCCTGCAGACCGGAGATTGTGTAGTGGTCAAACAAGAGCAGACCAAGAAAACGGATTGTCGGTTCAAGGACGAACCTCTAATTGTTACTCAGCATAAAGGCACCATGATCACCGCCGAGTCTGAACAGAGAAGGATTACCCGAAATGTGTCTCATTTTCAGAAATGCACACCAGGCATGAAAGAAACACTTTAGAGAGACACAGCACAACGAGATGTTGGCGGACTAAGTCAACCAAGTCCGACTCTGAGACTTGACAGGTCACAGGAAAATGCGCCTACAGATGTTGGACTACGTCTCAGACCACGAAGAGACATACTCAAGCCAAAGAGGCTGATTCAGGAAATGGACTAGAAGTAGCTCAAGTTCTTTTGTTAACAAAGGGGGAGATGTGATGTTGTACACATTCTAGTAGTTGGGATGGGAGGAGTTTCGGGGCTGGGGGAAGAGGAGGAGTAATAACAGGAAAGGGTCAGTTAGAGTAGGGACAGAGACACGAGAGGAAGCAAGTAATAAAGCTCCTACAAATATTATATACTTGTCTGTCATTATTAGAGTCACGACATGACAGTGCAGTCTGTCCCGAGCAGCAGGCGTTCCTGAGAGACTGACTGGTCTGCAGTCCGGGTGGGCGCTGAGGGAGGTGCGTGCTCCTCTGGGAGACAGGTGGCATTAACAATGGCGCAGACTGAGGCTCTGGAGATTGATCGCAGGGCGGGCGGTGCACAGTCAGTCTCCTCTCTGGAAGGTCTTTAGGACTGGGGGAACCCAGTCAAATGTTAGCCTCGACATCAGATTTAAAAGGATGGTAGGGCTGTAGCAGAGTCAGTAATAGGTGCCGAATATGGTGACCAACCACCCCCTCCCTGCAAGGCTCCCATATCTAATGGACATTCATTGGCCTTATGCTAAATGGGGTCTCCCTGGAAAGGTTGGGGCCCGCCTCGGTCGCAGGGGACTGCGCTACGCCCCGGGAGGTGACGGGAAGAGCAGGTGCAAGCGGCGGGGAGATGCATGGTGTGGTCGGTGCAGCGAGTAATGTACAGCGAAAGTCGCACAACTTATGTAACTCACTGAACAATAGAAGTAGGAGTGCTGTCAAGCAGCCTCATGGGCGTTCTTGGCTCCACCTATCGCACCCAGGGATCCGGGCGAGGGAACCTCGGGAAGTGATGCTGAAAGGGGGCTCGCTGCATCGCTTTGGAAGCGGAACCCTCCAAGTGCTCCACTGCTCAGGGTGTGGGGGATGTCCCAGGATTCTGAATAAAGCGAGAGCCCATGAGGAGAAAGAAGGATCCTGGGTGGGTGGCAGCGAGGGTGGACCTTCCCACCTTGTTTTCTGTGTCCCCGAAGAGACAATCACTGCTCATTACAAACAGCCCCCACCCGTCAAGAACGAGAGTTGGGGGTGTCAGTGACATTCTGCCCTTGAGTACCAAAAGACAAAGACCCCCCTGTTGCACTGGGGCAGTCGGTGGGGAGGTTAGCCGCCGGCTTCACTTTTCAGCAACTGGGCATTGCTTTGTGCGTGGTCTATAGTGCTGCTGGGACAATGGTCTGTCAGTGCCTACAGCCTGTGCAGAACAAAAGGAAGAGCTGTGAGGCCCCGTCGATGCACGGCCCTCTTGGGGGGAAGGGGAGGAGAGCACATGGTGTAGTGAGTTGTTTTGGGCTTGGTTTGGTGCAAAAAGTGCAACAGGTCTCTCTGAGTGGCACGTCTGAACACCGCGAGGACTAGGCCTCGCCCTCAAATGAGAGTTGTCACTGTGGACACATGGAACCGCTTTAGTGCTTAGCACGGGTCCAACTCAGAGCCATCTATGGCCATGAACAAAAAGCCCTGAAAGGCCAGACCCAAAAATGAAGCTAGTGGATCACACAAGGCGCTGTTGCCAAAGATGACGTCACCCGCGCTGCAGAGGCAACAAAAACACGTCAGTAACTAAAGATGACGTCACCCGCGCTGCAGAGGCAACAAAAACACATCAGTAACTATCAACTGTAGATCACAGGCGCCGGGAGTGGCAGGTTGTGAAACACACGCGCGCGCCCATTTCTGGCGGTAGAAGAGGAAATGCACTGATGCTGGAGTGCCTGAGTGGACAGACAGTGAACACTTACTTCAATCAAGCCCTTTCACGAGGCAGAGACGCAGACGTAAACATCGATCAGAGACACAACAAGCACGCGCGCCTCGCACTAAAAGTAAAAAAAAAACAAGTGGCGGCAAAAGTGAAAGCTTTCCCAAGCGGGAGCGAGCAGCACCAGGAGCGATAATTGCTAACACATGGCGCCAAAGCTTGCTTCCGCAAGGGAATCGTCAAACGTGCACACTTTGCCATTGAAAGCAATGCAACACGTGAACGTTTTTGGGGACAAAAGCGAATCGATTCCAAGAGGTCCCCCCCTATGCAGGTCGTGCGCGCTGCGTCGGAGAGACCTAATGACAGGCACTTTAAAAAATATATATTTTATTTGGCGGTAGCATGAGAGTGGAGAGCAACAGGGAGTGGGGGTTGAGAGAAATCAGGGAGTGGGTGGGTGAAACAATATAGGGGCACGGGTGGGGGGATGAAAATGGCGGGAGGTGGGAGAACAAGGAGAAAGAGTAATGTGGGGTTGAGATGCTGCCCTGGACGTATTGTACAGTTGTAAGAAGGATGGCGATTAAGTGTCTTGGGGCGGGTGAAGCCTGTAGATGAAAGCAGGGGCCGAGTAGTGTGAATACAGAGTGCTCAATAGGAAAAGGGTTGGGATGAGGTCTGGCTTAAGGGATGCAGCTGCCGCTTTTGGAACCAGTTTGAGTCCTGGCATTGATTCACAACCGTGTGATTCTGGGCAAGTCACTTAGGGGTCAATTACATGTCTGACGGTCCATGGACCACCAGACTCACGGGGGTGCTGTGGTGGCGGTCTGCAATAAGGGGTACAGCTGCCGCTTTTGGAACCAGGTTGAGTCCTGGCGTTGGTTCACAACCCTGTGATTCTGGCCAAGTCACTTAGGGGTCAATTACATGTCTGACGGTCCATGGACCACCAGACTCACGGGGGTGCTGTGGTGGCGGTCTGCAATAAGGGGTACAGCTGCCGCTTTTGGAACCAGGTTGAGTCCTGGCGTTGGTTCACAACCCTGTGATTCTGGCCAAGTCACTAAAGGGTCGATTACATGTCTGATGGTCCATGGGCCACCAGACTTACGGGGGTGCAGTGGTGGGGGTCTTCCAACTGCCCTTTTACAATTAGGGCAGTCAGAACTCCATTACCCCGCTGCAGCCGCCAGGGAACCACCTTCCCCCGGCGGTGGTGCAGTGGTGTAGAGGCAGCAATATGGTTGGTGGGACCGCATGTGCCACCCTGTGTGCATGCACTTCAGTTCCTGCGCAGCATGGACTTTAGAGTCCATGCCATGCAGGAACTGTTTTTGGCGTTCCCTTTGCAGTGCCCATTTTCTGAGGCACTGGCATGGGAATGTAAAAGAAAAGCCAGCTAGACACAAGAAAAACTCATAATCTGGCGGTTGGCCCATCCACGGATTTGGCGGTGCGCCGGCAGGGCGGACCCAGACCTACAGTGCCAAACTCGTAATCAGGTCCTAATCTTCCTGTGCCTAAAGCAAAATGAACATGCCCTTGTTCAGTGTAAGTGTTGTTTTTGTAAAGCGCTCCAACACCCTCCGGTCGAGTCCAGGCTATATAGAAAACTGAGAAAAAGAAGTAAACATCATGTGAAAACGGACTCTTGAGCAAATTAGGCTGGAGGAGGAGGAGCGCAGAAGGTGAGGCCGATGCTAGCGAGTACGAGGGGCAAGCTGCAGCAAGTCTCTTGCCTCCATCTCGCCTTCATGATCAGTGGGAACAGGATGTAGGCGGGGCGGGGTTTTGGCTCTCCCCAATGTTATTAACAATTAAACGTGAATGATGTGTGTGTAAAAAGAAGAAGAAAAAGCCATCACTGGAGAACCTTTGTTTCAGAGCCAAGACACAGTAAAATAATCAGTGTGTTTCTCACAAAAATAAAATGTGAATGCCGAGTGTGATTAAAAAAACATAATACCATCAAAGGAGCTTGTTTTTAAGCCAAACCAATCAAAGTAACCACTGTACACAAAGGAATCAATCAGCTGCGTGCAAGCCGATGCAAACAAAAACTAGCAAAGCATGCGCACGCTGTGTCCCGCTGTCCCGCCGCAGCAGCAGCGGCCGGTGCATTGCTGCTCATTCTAAATCAAAAATAAAAAGTTCCGAGGGAGGAGCTTTGCGGGCAACCGTGATGGCCGCATGAGCACAGGGCTCCCGGACCTTCGCCACCTCCTGCACTTATCCTAAATAGTATCCTGGTTATGACGACGGCTCATTGAAGACGCAACCCAGCTGATATAATAGCTGTTTTCAGAAATCGATTTGGACTTCGGGAACCGATCTTACGATACTCTGAACTTTTGTGGCCTGCTTCACGGAACTGCCCCAGGCTCTAGTCAATGGCCTGCCCGGGCAGTAATTGAACAACATCGGCCTGCCTGATCCTGCTCTCTCCCCAGGTCTTAGTTTTCGGTTTCGCTTTTGGCATTGGACTCTCTCCCGCCTCGGTCTTGCTCCTGCCACCCATGGCGTAATCAACTCCGCAACTTCGCTCCAGTATCGTGATCGAATGTCACTGGTCGTCGTATGGCAAGCTGTAACCTGTCCTACTAGCGGACCACTTTGGGTGAACTGAACGGAGCCATTTTCACCAGGTCCCGAGGACCCCTCGGGGGCACAGCTTCCAAGATGGCCGGCAAACCGGAGATCGAGAAGCGAAAGACCAGGGGCCAGATGTAGGTAATTCTAATTTACCGATTCATAAATACCGAATTTTACCGATTCGGTATTTATGAATCGGTAAATTAGAAGGTGGGAGATGTAGGTAAAATGTATTTACTAATTACCGAATCGGTAACATTCAGTATTTACCGATTCGGTAAATACCGAATCGGTATTGCCCATTGATTCCTATGGGCCTTGAGGCCCATAGAATGCATGCACACCTGAATTCGGTATTTTACCACCCAATTGGATTGGGTGGTAAAATACCGACTCTTAAGGGCCTGTGGCACTCTTAGGAGTGTCACCTACATATTGATTTACCGAATCGGTAAAATTACCGATTCGGTATTTTACAGAATCGGTAAATTTACCGATTCTGTAAAATGTTGGCCCCTACATGCCGAATCCTAAATACCGGTCAGTAACGGCCGAATTCGGCCGTTACCGACCGGTATTTGCTCTCCTACATCTGGCCCCAAGTCCGTCCACTGTGGGGGTACCGTACAATCGAATGTTATGGACCGATACACTCATCCTAAAGGATCCCCCGGTGGTGCGAGTAAGTCCCTGGGAGATGCGGGAGATGACTCGATGGCGGGAGACGATTTGACCTTACCTGATGTCATGGGCGCCATAGCCAGCATGAAGACCTCTATCGGCCTACAATATGAGACTCTGGCCCAAAAACTTGACACTGTGACAATCGATGTCAACCTGATCAGGGCGGATTTAGCTAAGACCAATGAAAAAGTTAACTCTCTGGATTTGAAGACCTCCAGCCTCACGACTGATGTTTCTGATCTCCAAACGGAGGTCCGCAATCTACGGTCCTCCAACAACTTCTTTTCTCGCCGACTGGAGGATTTTGAAAGTCGAGCAAGACGAAACAACGTTCGTATAGTTGGGGTCCCTGAAAAATCAGAAAGCTCGACTGTGGATCTCCTCGTTGAGGACCTCATCGTAAATCATCTTGCACCTAAAGGCCTGAGCAACTTCTTTGCTGTGGAACGTGCTCACAGGGTGCCGGGAGGAAAGCCTAAGCTGGGTGCTACCCCGTGACCCATAATCGCCAGGATCTTCAACTTTCGGGATAGAGACGCTATCCTGCAGGCGTCGCGGTTGGGTGGCCCCACGAAATTCGAAAATACCACGGTGAGCTTCTACCCAGACTTCACCCAGCTTGTGCAGAAGCAAAGGATGGGGTTCCAGGGGGTGAAGAGACGATTGAGGGACAGGGCCATGAAATACGCAATGCTCTTTCCAGCTCGGCTGCATGTGGAATATGGGGATCGGGCGTTTTTCTTTGATCACCCTGAGGCCGCTCGTGACTGGCTCGACACGCTACCCAGGCAGCAGCAACACTCTGAACATTCTGGCGGAGCTGAGGGTGGCCCGATGGAGCAGGAATGTGAAATGGATCTGGTTTTCTGGACTACATACGGACCTTCCAGCTGTGGTTTGCTGACTCTTAAACTAGCTTGATATTGGTGATTACCCAGGGGTGGCGGGGGGGGGGTCTTTTCCTCCTCCGGGGTTTCTTTTCGTAGATTAGTTATATGTTAGGGCGACAGGCACACTGCAAGTTGGGGTGGCTTTTGAGTCTAACGCAGGGGTACAGGGTGGTGGGTCTGGTTTTGGGTATTTGTTGGGGGGTTGGGGGGGGGGAGTCGTTGGTGTTTCGATCATTTCAAGGCAATGTATTGATTGACTTCTGGATTTTGGTGTAAAAAAAAAAAAAAAAAAAGTTCCAAAGACAAGATATTCAATACCAAAAGTGGAAGCAGATAAATCCTGCGGCGATACTCCATGGGAGTTCATTTTTGAGAAAAAGGTGGGACATGCACCAATCAGTAGCCATTTGGAGGCTACGATTTTTGAATGACTCAGACAAAAGCCAATCCAAAGAGATGGGAGGATTCAATCCCCACAAAGTACATACAATAGATGATCCCTCAGCATAAGCGCTGTAGGCTCAACTTAAAAACGTGTGGTGTTCCACCTTTAAAGCCATTAGAACCAACATCGATAATGCAAGTCAAGGCTGTTACTGCCCACCAATAGTGTATGAAAGGAATGGTGAGTTGATGTCCTCTAAATACATACCATGTTAAATGATCTTAGCTTTTAATTAATTTGACAATCCTTGCATTGCATTTTGATTGCTTACTTGAGTTAGTAAAAAAGGATTAAGGCTTTGAAGTCATGACTACAGGTATGCTTTAGTGACATTTAGCATGATTATGGTGGTGTACATTTCAAATGAATGATTTGAACAAGACAGTCTTCTGTTTAGGAATTGCTCATCTGAAAACACTAATTTTATGGAATGGCAGAAAGCCAATTTTACGTTGCTTTAACACGCTTCACGCCATGCTCTTACAATTACATTTACTATTACATGCTGCTAGTTTGGATACCCCATAAAGCATGTCCTATAGACAGCTGTGAACAGTTTCTAACTCCGTTGGAACAACTTTAATATTTCCACGGATTGCCTTTTTGCCTGGTGGCATCTATATGTACTTTGAGATCTTTCCTTGCTTATGTATGATGCCTATGTAGCTGTTGTCTTATATAAATCATATCTATATTTGTATAGCCTTTTGTTGCGCTAATAGCTGCAAAGCTCCTTAGTTTGTTTTGGTTCCTGCTTCGTTCTTATTCTTTGTTACTGTTTGATTTTTTATTTGGAAGCAAAATATTTTACTCTCTATTAAAACATTTCTTTTCAGTTTCTATTTTATCTTTTACCACTCGTCTTCACTATGTATACTTTTCCTTACTTCTTTTAGCTGTCTAAAATATTTCACTTTTCACTATTTCTATCAATCATATCATTTGTAAAGCGCACTACTCACCCGTGAGGGTCTCAAGGTGCTGGGGTGGGGAATGCTGCTACTGTTCGAAAAGCCAGGTCTTGAGGAGTATTCTGAAGGTCAGCAGGTCTTGGGTCTGCTGTAGGTGGATGGGGAGGGTGTTCCAGGTCTTGGCGGCGAGGTGGGAGAACGATCTGCCACCTGAGGTCGCTCTTCAGAAGCGGGGGACTGTAACGAGGGTGAGGTCAGCGGAGCGGAGCTGGCAGGTGGGGTGTAGAAGCTGAGTCGTCTGTTGAGGTCCGGTGTTGTGGAGTGCCTTGTGTGTGTGGGTGAGGAGCTTGAAGGTTATCCTCTTGTTGACCGGAAGCCAGTGCAGATCTCTCAGGTGGGGTGTGATGTGGCTGCGGCGAGGGATGTCGAGGATCAGGTGTGCAGAGGCGTTCTGGTTGCGTTGGAGCCGTCTCAGGAGTTTGGCCGAGGCTTCTGCATAGAGGGTGTTTCCATAGTCCAACCTGCCGCTGACAAGGGCCTGGGTGACTGTTCTTCTCGTTTCAGTGGGGATCCACTTGTAGATTCTACTGAGCATGGGAGGGTGTTATAGCAGGAGGAGGAGACGGCGTTGATCTGTTTAGTCATGGAGAGGGTGGAGTCGAAGATGACCCCTAGGTTGTGCGCGTGGTCGGTGGGTGTTGGAGCGGTTCCCAGTGCGGTCGGCCACCAGGAGTCGTCCCAGGCCGAAGGGTTGGATCCGAGGATGAGGACCTCTGTCTTGTCCGAGTTCAGCTTCAGTCGGCTGTTCCTCATCCATTCAGCAACAGCCTTCATTCCTTCGTGAATGTTGGTTTTGGCGGTGTGGGTGTCCTTGGTGAGGGAGAGTATCAGCTGGGTGTCATCGGCGTAGGAGAGGATGTTGAGGTCGTGCCGACGGGCGACGTGGGCGAGCGGTGCCATGTAGATGTTAAACAGGGTTGGGCTGAGGGATGAGCCCTGGGGTACGCCGCAGATGATCTCAGTGGCTTCGGAGCGGAAGGGGGAAGGCGGACGCTCTGTGTTCTGCTGGAGAGGAAGGAGGTGGTCCAGTCCAGGGCCTTCTCTTGGATCCCAGCATTGTGGAGGCGTGTTCGTAGTGTGTGGTGACAGACCGTGTCGAAGGCGGCTGACAGGTCCAGGAGGATGAGGGCCGCCGTTTCTCCGTTGTCCAGCAGGGACTTGATGTCATCGGTGGCGGCGATGAGGCCAGTCTCTGTGCTGTGGTTGCTGCGGAACCCGAACTGGGAAGGGTCCAGGATGTTGTTCTCCTCGAGGTAGCGGGTCAGTTGTTCGTTGACGGTCTGCTCGATGACCTGGAGGAGGTGAGCGGGAGCAGAGAGATGGGCCGGAAGTTCTTGAGGTCCTTGGGGTCCGCCTTGGGTTTCTTGAGTAAGGCGTTGATCTCGGCGTGCTTCCAGCTCTCCGGGAAGGTTGCTGTTTCGAAGGAGGTGTTGATGACTTTCCGGAGATGGGGTGCGATGGATGTGCTGGCTTTGTTGAAGATGTGGTGTGGGCATGGATCTGACGGAGATCCGGAGTGGATGGTGTTCATGATCTTGATGGTGTCATCGTTGTTGATATTGGTCCAGTAGAGCAGGTGGTTGGTGCGGATGGTGGTCGTGGGGGCGAAGGTCTCAGTGGTTGTCGGGGCGGTCGTGGCGTTGAAACTGTCGTGGATGTCTGTGATCTTGCGGTGGAAGAAGGTGACCAGCGAGTCGCACAGGTCTTGCGAGGGTGGGACGTCGTTGGTGTTGGAGCTGGGGTTGGAGAGTTCCTTCACGATGTTGAAGAGCTCTTTGCTATTGTGCGCGTTGTTGTCTAGGCGGTCTTTTAAGGAGGCCCTTTTGGCGGATCTGATGAGGTGATGGTGTCTGCGGGTGGCATTCTTGTGGGCGACGTGGCTGTCCGGTGTTCGTTCACGGAGCCAGAGCTTCTCCAGCTTTTGGCAGGTTTGTCTGGAGGCCCGGAGGTCTTCAGTGAACCAGCTGGCTTTCTTGTTGGTATGATTGTTGGAGGGTTTCTTGATTGGGGCGAGGGTGATGGCGCAGTCGTTAATCCACTGTCTGAGGTTGCGGGCGGCAGTGTCGGGGTTGGTATGGTCGGCGGGTGGGCTCTGGGCGAGGTTGGTGGTTAGCTGGTCTTCGGTGACTTTGCTCCAGCAGCGGTGAGGCATCTGTTGGGTGCGGTGGTGTGTGGTGGGTTTCTTGAAGGTGAAATGGATGCAGCGGTGGTCGATCCAGTGGAGTTCGGTGGTATGGTTGAAGTAGACGTGGGGGCTTGCGGAGAAGATGGGTTCAAGCGTGTGACCGGCTGAGTGGGTGGGTGTTGTGATGAGTTGTCTGAGTCCGAGGTTGGCTAGGTTGTCGATCAGGGTGGTGGAGTTGGTGTCGTCATTGTTCTCGAGGTGGAAGTTTAGGTCCCCCGAGGAGGATGTAGTCCGTGGAGGCGAGGGCGTGGCTGATGAAGTCTGCGAGGAGTCGCTGAACTGTGGTTGGGGTCCGGCGGTCTGTAGATGAGGGTTCTTCTGAAGGTGGTGTTGGGGTCGGTGTGGATCTGGAAGTGCAGGTGTTCGGCGATACTGAGGGTGTCGTCGGTGTTGGTCGAGAATCTGAGTGTGTTCCTGTGGACGATGGTGATTCCTCCTCCCGCTCTGTTGGTGCCGTCCTTGCGGGTGATCTTGTAGCCTTCCGTGACGGCTATGGCTATGTCAGGTGCTGAGGCGGGGTTCAGCCAGGTCTCCGTCAGGAAGGCGACGTCTGGGGAGGTTGAGTCGAGTAGGTCCCAGAGTTAAACGGCATGTTTTTGCGCGGAGCGGGTGTTGAGAAGGATGCATCTGAGGTGGTTGGGTTCTTTCCTGGTCGGCAGCATGGTGGGGCGTATGCTTGTGAAGCTACAGTTCCGGCAGGTGAAAGCTCCGTGGGTGCGCTTCGGGGCGGCCAGGATGCAGGTGTGTGATCGTCCGGTGTTGAGTGCGTGGAGGGTCCTGGCATCGTAGCGGTGTCGGGCGGCGTGGCATTCGTGGTGTCCAGGGGTCCTGGCGCTGGGCGCGGTCCAGGCACGGACGGGCACAGACGGGCTTGCCTTAGGTGCGCCAGCGGCGCGCCCGCTGAGCACGGCCGCGTAGCGGCTTCCATATGGGGGGATGGGGGAGGGAGGAGCAGCTGGGAGGTGGGAGCAGGACGGCGAATGGGATTGCAGGTGGGCGGGGCCGCAGGGACGCAGAGGCGGGAAAAACGGGTGGGGGCCGCGGCAGAACTGGGCACAGGAAGGAAAAACAAGTTTAGGCAGAAAACAAATACAGGCACAGAGGAATAAAAACAAGTCTATTTACTATTCAGTTTTCACTACTTTTATTTCAAAGTAGTATTTCACACTTCACTTCTTACGTGGCTCTTCTTTGAATAGTCTAACATTTAACTTGTTTAATCCATGTTGTTGAACCAACCCCTTTTCTCTTCAGACATGTTATGATTCATCCTCTCAGCCAGGTCTCCTTTGATTCAACTGGCCCCGCAGGATTGCCCCTGATTGAAGATGCTGTTGCTCTGGATGCACAGCTGTCTCTGGTCGAATGTGCTGCATGGACCATCTGCAGATGCAAAGAGAGAAGTTGAGCTGGTGGTGAGCTCAGGTGGGCGACCTGTGTCAGGGAAGAAGCTGGCATGTGCAGCAGCAGGAAGGAGTCCACACCCTCTGTGAGGACAGGCGCTGGGCTGGCACTGCACCAATATGAGAAACCGAGACATTGGGGGCAGCCTGCAGGAATGTGAAGGAAGCTTAGCAACAGGACACAAGACAGGTGGCAGTAGGAGGCTGGATTAGGATGGGATGATCTATCTGAGTGCTTAAAGCTGAATACAAACAATAACCCCCTGCTTAAAACATGCCAGCATTTCTTGCCTTCCATGATAACAAGGGCCTTAACATGCCCATTAACTGCATGTACTTTCTTTGTGTCAATGGAGCCCTCTTGTTCAGTTCAAATTTTGAGAGAAAGACACAGCTTCAATAATTCAGGGACACAAAGGGACCTGCTGTTTTGTTTGTATTAACCATCAAAGCTAAATTTGGTAAGATTATCATGTATCATTTGAGCAGCAGCCCCTGCTTCCCTGCTTTTCAGGGGAAGGGCGTCACCTTTCTACGGGCTCCCACTCAGCCTATGAATATCTGTGAGATCCTGAGTCGTAGTAGGGCCCCCTCACCACATTCTGCACATTGAGTTACCCAACTGCATTTCAGGGTTCTACGTTCTTAAAATGACCGCTCCCCTAACCTAGCGAGATCGAATCGTGTATTCAGCATTTCTCTACCGTCTTCCTATTCAAAAAATCAAGGTTCAGTGGGCCCCTCAGGCCTCTGGATCCCGGTGTCACTGCACCTGCTGTACCAATGGAAGCTACTCCCCTACTTAGGCTGTCGGATAATCAGTTACAGAGGTCTGCAGATCGTGCTGCTCTTGCCTGGGATGGTAGCATGGGCATCGATTCAGGAAAATGCCAGGGGTCATAGGACGTGATGTCATGTGGCCTTCCCCTCAAGTGAATAAACCCGTAATCAGTTCACAGTTAGTTTAACACAGCAAATACTAACATAAAACAAGCATTTACAATGCAACGGTTTCGCCTTTGGAAAAGTTTGAGCTATTGGCATTGTAAATGACAAAATTTGTATTTATGTGTTGGTTTTGAAAACAGATAAATAAATGGCATTGTCATTTACATTGCCAATAGCTCTAACTTTTCCAAAGGCGAAACCGTTGCATTGTAAATGCTTGTTATGTTTAGAGTTTTTGCTACAGAGCTGAAAATGAAACGGAGACAGAAATAACTATTCTTCAACATCCTGAAATCCTGCCCATTCCCATCTTTCTTTAGGAAGTACTCTGCAGAACCAAAGGCTACAAAGATGCTGGAATCTTCAATCTGAGATGATCTAATTAATACTGCATGCAAGGTGCGTGGTGAAAACAGATTTGCATCCTTTATAGCATACTGAAACTATTACTTAAAATAACAAGCATTGGCATAGCCAATAGGTCTTGCCTTTGGGACAAAGTAAAACCAGAAAGCCTGCATCCATCGCAGCTTCTGGGTTAACTAAATTGTGTGATCTTGGGCAAATATGTTATTTTACTGATCTTCCTTTTTCTTCACTCTCACAAATGAAAGCACCTTCTTATTTACATGGGTTTACAACACCATCTGTACGAAAACATATTGTGTTGGAACTAATAAAGAATAATGTTGCTCTATCTTTAAGAACGCATCAGGCACATACACCTGTCACACATAAACACACATAAAAACTCACACAGACACACACAAACACACCGTCTGATTGGAGCACCGTGCAAGAATCGTCCCAGCATCAAACAAATAACTGAAACTGAAGCAGAAGAGCACAGCTGATACAAGCCTTCACCGAGTCATTCGCACAATTGAATCGCATTAAAGACATCTGAGGGTTAAGTAAATGGCCAGCAATCACCGATGTGTCGGTTTGGTTCAGAATCCAACTTGTAAACAAGTGCGCCTCATATACAACCTACCACGTATAATGCTCATCACTTACCATCATTAAGTTCTTTTTTAACTACAAGTATGTTTTTCATGGAGAACATACAATGCAAACTTTACATAATGCACTGAGGCAATCCCATTTATTTTTGCCAGGCAAGAGACGCGGGTCAGATGAAGGCACTCGGGTAATTTGGGCAGGATCACATAACGCAGAGCAGAAGCAACCAATTTGCAAACTCGGATCTCTGGTTCCGAAGAGTGCAGTTTAGTTACCAGATCACTTCTTCTCATAATCATACGAAATCGGCGGACACACTGTATTTTTGTAGACATGAAACGTGAGGGTTGTTGCGTAAAAGAGGACTCAGTCAAAGCTTCTCCATGCACCCTACTCAGTGCCGGCCGACACGCTGCGGGCCCCCTTCTACCAGCGACACACCTTCCCACTGAGTGACTGACTATAAACATGCAAAGCACGTACACATAGCCACTGGGTCCGTGCACACCAAAAGTAAAAAAAAATCAGAGTACATAATATAGGAGCACGTGACAGCCCAAACTGGGATCCAGACAGGGAAAAGGAGGTGTGAGGTGGCGCTCTCAGGAGCAGCATCAGGCTAGGGCAGCGCAGATGTGGAGGGAGACTGGCAGCAGCGGATCCTGAAGCAGAGCAAAATGAAGTGAACTTACTGGGGCCCCAGAGAGGAGTGTGCGACATCTCTCACCTCCGCTATGGTTCAGAGCAGGCAGCTCCAACATCTGAGGCGGGAGTCGGGAGGGGAGTGTGTTGCCCAGATTTGTACAGCAACACTGTAATATCAGAATCCACATTGCAGGTGCATGCACCGTTGTCTTGTCACAAAGCAAAATGAAATGGTATGAAAATACCATTCAGCATTAAGTCAGAGACAGGTGTAGCCAGGACTTCTTAATCTTCTGAGGTATTTCAGTTTGTTGCACCTTAGGTACCCAGGCCCTAGTCAGAGCCCAAATTTGCAGAATTTGGTTTTCATTCACGTCGGGCTGACAGTCTGAAGTCGCGATGTTTGACAAGTCATTTTTTCCAAACGGTTTGTAAGTGCTCTGCTCGGGGTTGATTGGGTGGTAGAAGCGGTATTAAAACCTACCAGTTGCACAGCAGGAGCTTCAGTGCTTGTCCCTTTGGCCCTGCTTCGTGATATCGATGAAATGATGCAGCTTCTTGTACAGCAACACTGTAATATCAGAATCCACATTGCAGGTGCATGCACCGTTGTCTTGTCACAAAGCAAAATGAAATGGTATGAAAATACCATTCAGCATTAAGTCAGAGACAGGTGTAGCCAGGACTTCTTAATCTTCTGAGGTATTTCAGTTTGTTGCACCTTAGGTACCCAGGCCCTAGTCAGAGCCCAAATTTGCAGAATTTGGTTTTCATTCACGTCGGGCTGACAGTCTGAAGTCGCGATGTTTGACAAGTCATTTTTTCCAAACGGTTTGTAAGTGCTCTGCTCGGGGTTGATTGGGTGGTAGAAGCGGTATTAAAACCTACCAGTTGCACAGCAGGAGCTTCAGTGCTTGTCCCTTTGGCCCTGCTTCGTGATATCGATGAAATGATGCAGCTTCTTGTCACCTGCGACTTTCTGCTCACTCAGCAGCCTGCTCGCGGTTCTTGGGCCGGGGTCACAGAGGGAAAGTTCAGCCTCCACATGTGGGGGAAGAAGAGCACTCAATGATGTTAGCGCAACGCAAGCACGCACCTGCCTGCTCCTGGATTCTGGACTTCGAGCCGGCACCAGATAAGATTCATGGGCAGAGACAGAGGCGCGCGAGAAAAAGAGCAGATATCAGCTGCTGCCGCTGAATATTGGAAGCTGCGACACACACACCGAAAGCTGCACCCTGGGGCCACGTTGAATAGACGCCTGCGGCGCTACGCAAGGCAGACGCTGCGGTTCCCCTTCAGAGGAACGGGGATGATTTGAGAGCATTGCGGGGGGGCCCTAATACAAAAATAAGAGGCAAGGGACTACACATGACGCGTGCCATGGGCTGAGAGGCGAGAGGACATACAGTAAGGTGCATGGCCCAATATCATTGAAGCACCGGTTCGGAGGCACAGACAATGCGGTGCTGGGAGAGAGACTCGCTGCGTGCATAAAACTGACCCCAACTTAACTGCGGTGCGCTGAAGGGAGACATGACCCGGTGCCGTGGATGAGGTGATTAATTATAGAAGGGCACTAGCAACGACCCGGCGAGACAGAAGGACACACGGAAGGTATTGCAAGCTGCGCCACACACGCCGAAAGCTGCACCCTGGAGCCATACCAAACAAACGCCTGCGGCGCTTCACAAGGCGGACGCTGTGATTCCCCCGTGGAGGTACAGGGATGATTTAAGAGCATTGCCGGGGGCCCCTAATACAAAAACAAGAAACAACAGCACAAACAGGGGGGCAGAGGCTTACCGCATGGCCTCGGTAGACGTTGCTCGGAAAGCACAGCGTCCTTTAGGGATTCGGGGGCGTGCTCTCCCCTTCCCATTGGCTGGAAGGTAAAATTCCAGCCAATGGGAAGAGGAGAGGGCGGGACTTAAAAAAAGACCCAGAAACGCCCCCGAATCGCGTCAAGGCGGGCCCTGAACTGAGTGACGCTCCTCTCCTCCAATGGCTGGCCAGCATTTACGAGGCCAGCCAATGGAGAAGAGGGGCGTCTTCAGGCCCCCATACTACTAACAAAAGATTTCGGCTCCGCCCACTGCTTACGCAGTGCGACGGTAGCCGAAACCTAAACATGTTTATATACAACTGAATTCTAATTGGGATGCTGATGTGATGTGATGGGCTGGAAAACTTTCCATATTTCATTTCTTATGAACTGGAGGTGCCATGAAACAGAAAATGTTATTGGCTTAACGGTATCCCAAGCATTGTAAACATTTTAGTGTGTTCACTTGACGACTCTACGCGCAAAGTGGAAGGTATGGTTCTACTATCATTTTTCTTGTACTCACAGTAAACAAACTTCATCATTTGTTCAATCAGTGTTTTTATTTAACTTTTTGTTTATTCAGAATGGCGGCATTCCTCTGCTGAAATTACTTATTTTAAAGTATTGGATCCCAGTGGGAGCCGAAGAACGTAAACCGTGCTCATCAGGAGACTGTTTACCTTCTTTTTCGTGACTTCTTTTGTCTTCTCTGAGGACAAGGGTCGCAAAGGAAGCGCCAGGCGTAGCAGGGAGCAAGTCAGGTGGTAGCTGCGACCCCTGGAGACCCTCAAATGGATGGTAGCAACACTCAGTTGGGTAGTGGGAGAGTGGGGGGAGAGGATCTTGATAAGGCACACTTGGCCTTGGAGTCTGTCACAGCATGCATTATACTGAGACTGAACTCAATTACTGTATCCGAGTCTGATTAGTAAATAAACCCTAATGGTCTTATTTACAGAGCGTACTAAGCTCCTACATATTTTTGAACCTACAGAGTTGCAAACAAAAGGGGCCATGTGCCAGGTCTATGTCAGATCCTGATTTACACAATGAAACCTATGCAGCATCTACATCTGCTCAAGTTCACCTATTTTTATGATCCTAATCTCTGGTTAATGGTATGAAAAACGATTTTCTCTAAAGTGGAAATACGAAAAGCACCTCCCATTGATTTGACATCTATTGAAAAGGAAGTCTGCCTTTATGCATTGCTCAAAACGTCCTTGACATTAAGAGCTTAAGAGTCTCTTAGCATTTTCATAAGTGGGAGGTACATTTCAATCTGAAATTGCAGTTCTTGGCATTGAATGTAAAACAGTGCTCTAACACAACCACATTTTAGCACACAAGATGCAGGGCAAGAAATGCATGTTAATCCTGAATCCTGACTTTGATTACATGTTAACAGGAAGTAGAAGTGTTAGCAGTGCTTAGTTTGAGCTGGAGGCTTCGGTGCTCATACCAGCATTCAAATGTCATCACTTGCGCTTGCGACAGTCTGCCACAAGGCGGCATTGTCTGGCTAATTTAAAGATGACCACAACAGCAGTTAAATATAATTCAATATACATTAAAATGACTATTACCTGCCGTCAAAGCCATTGTTACAGCTTTGGGGGCCTGAAAAAGCCAAAATTGTCACACTTGTAGGAGTGTGATGGTTAGTAGTTGTGTTGTTACTATCATTGGCAG
This sequence comes from Lissotriton helveticus, assembly GCF_964261635.1. Classification (NCBI taxonomy): domain Eukaryota; kingdom Metazoa; phylum Chordata; class Amphibia; order Caudata; family Salamandridae; genus Lissotriton; species Lissotriton helveticus. Next base: position 311,610,937 of record NC_136061.1, read on the forward strand.
CATAGCAGGGGCCATGTGTGGTGCAAGCTGCTGTGGCCTCCTGATGAGAGCCTTGGCGTTTTTCTTTCTCAAATTAATCACTGCTAGTGTAAAGTGTTATTGTTTGCTGTGACTCCTTGACTGCTGCACGCGGCAGAACCATCAAATTAGTGGTTGGATCTATGCAAGGCTGCTCAAAGTTCAGGCTTGGGGCTATTACCAACCCTTTCCTGCTATTACTGGCACACCTTTGGGATCTGGCTTCCCATTCTGATGGTGCCAGCTCAAACTAGCCCCGCAGATGCTAAAGTGAGCCATGACACCTGCATGCACTGGTCACACAGTGGTCATGCCTTTTCAGGACTACAGGAGTCCTGCAAGATTCAAAGGGTGCAAGAGGTCCGATTAATCGGGTCTGAGTAGCACCAGGTTCCATGTTTTCTCAAGCTGAACTCCTGCACACCACCACACCTGTGAAGAACCGCTGTGCAGGGATAGGACCTCCCTCGAGTAGTAGGCACGATGTACAATAAGGGAGACCTGCTCATGACAGGTTTCTTGTGGTCTGTGGTGAGGTGTAATCTTGATCCTACCTGAGATACCGTAGGAATGCATCATAAGCACTCGAATATTTTCTGTGTGATTAATGTTACTAAGCAGAATGGAGTATTGCATATTTAAAAGTACTCCATGTGAAGAATTTGTATATAGAACGTGATTAATAAAGGTCTGTGTAACATTCACATATTAATGTAACAGAAGAAGTTAACATAACATGTGTCCCCTTCTGTGGTTAATAAATTAGAATGTGCAATATGTCAACTAATGTTTAAACATTTATAATTGTAACAATAATTGTTTTCATGCAGATAGATTTAGAATGACATCTTTGCAATTCTTTACAACTTATACATGTATTAAGAAACTGCATTTATTTTGTGTGTAGAAATGTGCACGTATTGTGTAACCCAGTGTACTGTTAAAGGTGACTAGAGTGGGCCTCGAGAAACCAGTTGAGTTCATGCTCACCTTTAAAATCTAAAATGTAATTCGTATTTAATCTTCAATGCAGAATGTGTTTGCTTATATTTGTTTTCCACTGCAGGTTGGGACAAAGCCTCATTAGTTAGCATAGAAGGGTTTTGTTTTCGGAAGATACCAAGGTTTGAGAAGATGAAGTTGACAAGCAGTGGTAACGAGCAAGGAGGCGAGTTCTCATGGAGGAGGAGAGGAATGACCAAGGATGAACAAAGTTGCAACATATCGAAGTGGGAAAGGTGGTGCAAGTAGCCAGTTGTGCCCGAGCCATGGAAATTCATTAGCAAGGATCACGTGGGATTATCTACCCTGAATGCAATTGATATTTTATGCTGAACGTAACGAGGGACAGGAGAGTCATCTCAAGATTTCATGAAGAGCAGATCTATGCTTCTGCTTTTGTGGTTTTATCCTACCTGACCCACGGTTGGAGTGCCTTCTACTAAAGACTCCGATAGCATGCACCTTTCTTATTTCACCTTTACTAAAAGCTTCTTAGCTTAAGGTTGCCCTGTAAGGTACTGTAGGGAGGGATAGCTTGCTCATGCTTACTTTGGATAATCATCTGATGCAATGTAGTACTCAATTCTTTTTTCAGATCCTCTGAATCATCATCATAGAGTTAGTTGTCTGCTTTGTATTATATAGGGTAAATATCTTCAGGAGTTTTGGACTTATCTTGAGCTTTCTGTATTTCTATATGATCATACTGAGATTGGTGCATATTGATTTATTTCTAAATTTATAATATTTAAATTAATTATTTTGTGACGACATTGGTTAATGTTAGACCTGGCATCATTGGCGTGAGTCTCCCGTCCATTTTGACGGATTGCCTCCTCTGTTTTGATATATTTTTGCTGGATTTATGCTTTGGGCACTGTACCACTGCTAATCAGTGCCACAGTGCAAGTGCTCCCTATGTTAAATTAATGTACTAATTGGTTATTCCATGATTGGGTTATTTGATTCATCTGTCAGCCCCTAGTGTGCCCAGGGCTTGTAAATTAAATGTTGCTGGTGAGCTTGCAGCACTGGTTGTGCCACCCACAGAAGCAGCTTGTAAAATGTGTCTCAGGCCTGCCATTGCACCCACTTGCCAGTCCCTAAACCTTCCCTTTGCTTCATATTAGACACCCCTGTGGTCGGCCCATAGGCAGGGTGCATTGTAAGTATAAGGTAGGACATGCTCTGATGTGTGTAGCATGTTCTAATAGTGAATTACAGCCATTTTCGTTTTTCACTATTGAAGGCTACCTGTTCTCATAGGCCAGAATGAGCAGCTAGATTATTACATGCTTATAATCCTAACTGACTCAGGGAACACAGTAGAAATTCAAATTTAGTATGCCTGAACTCAGAATAATAAAGTACATCTTTTAGTAAAGTTTATTTTAATATTCTGTGTTTGCAAATACCACGTTTTGAAAGTAGGTATTTGCTTGCCTAACCATTTGAGCCTGCCTCTGCTGGGTTGTGTATTCCTTGTCTGGGTTTGTGAGTGACAGGGCTGGGGGATTCCAGGAGACAGGCTGGGGCAGCCCAGTGGTGAATAGAGAGATCTGCATCTAGATGGGAGGGAGGAGTTGCCTCTGGGGCCTGAATAGGGCTGGGCCTTCCCTTTACAATGCTGGCTCCACCTCCCGTGGCTTGTCTGATGTCTCTGCCCTGCACTGTGAAAGGAGAGGAGGAATGTCAACAGAGTGCTCCAGAGCTGTATCTTCCCTCCCCTGTGCTGGCTCCACCTCTTGTGGGGCGTCTGATGTCTCTGCCCTGCACAGTGAAAGGAAGAAGAGAGTCATGTAAACAAAGTGCTCAAGAACTGGTTTGGACTAGGCAGAGGCCTCTCTGCCTTCAGAGAACAAATGATTTTAGGGTATAAATATTGGGGCCCTGATCCCAAGAAATTAGATCACTTCTGAAACAAGAAACCTTTCTGCCAAGGAGAAGAACCAAGGAAGCTGCAGGAGTTGTACTGCCCCTCTGCCAGTGTGCTGTTTGCTGGGTTGGCCTGCAGTGATTGCTTCATTGCCAAGGGAAAGGAGAAGGACTTTGTAAAGACTTTCATCTACAGAATATTCTCCAAGGGCTAGAACTGTGCTTGCCTCCTGCTGAAGTCTCAGGGCCAAATTACTTCACCCCCAGCTCCCTCCTGAATTTCCTTGCTGGGAATTCTGACTCCAGTCACTTGCATGCCCCTGGGAGCTGGAAGCGCGACGCATCGAGAAGAAGCGTGTCGCCGCCACAGCTGAAATCATCGCAACGCCGGATAAGCGAGCCTTCGCTGCATCTCCCTGGAAGCGTGTGTTCATCGAAGCTGCCTGCTGTCGCACCACCGGAGAAGTGTGACAACATCAAGAGAGTCGCCATCGCATCACCGGAGAAGCGTGTTGCAGGGCCTGTCGCGGCTCCAAAGTACGGAGTCATCGCAAGGCTGCCAGGGCGTCATCGCATCATCATCGCATCGCTGCATCAAGGGCGCCATCTTCTCGCATCGCTATCAGATCATCGCATCGCATCAAGGCGCCATCTTGCGCAACGCAAAGGGCCCGCAGGCCGAGAATCTACGCATCACCTCCGCACCATTAAGTCCCCTACTCTGCGCAAGCATTGAGGAAGGACGCAACCGTTCCCCCGGGTCAAAGAACCGACGCATCTCCCCTTTTGCGAGCCTTTTGTTCACTTTGCGTTACTCATCAATCAATCAATCAATCAATTTAAACTTATAAAGTGCCTGGTTGCACAAAATCTGTGCATCCCCGCGCTGCGACAAGGTCCCAAAGACAAGGAGAAAAAGGGAAAGGAATAAGACAATTTAGTTATCCGATGGAAAAAGCCACGTCTTCAGCTTTTTCCGAAAGACCGTCTCAGATGCTTCCAGACGGAGCTCCATTGGAAGCTTATTCCAGTAAGATGCTGCAAGGAACCTGAAAGAGCGTTCGCCCATCCGGGCTCTTCTGATAACAGGTATGCGTAGTTGCCCTGTGCCACTAGATCTTAGACCTCTCGTGGGAACATACGGGTTGAGGAGATTGTGTAAATAAGAAGGGCCTTTCTTCTGCAGAATCTGATGACTAATGCACATAGCCTTGAACAGAACACGTTTCCTCATATGGAGTCCGTGTAGAGATTCGAGAGCCTTGCTGGATGATGCTCTCTTAGGGAGCATTAGAGCCAGACGTTCAGCCGCGTACTGAATATGCTGGAGTCTCTGAACGCACTTGGCGGTAGCCCCCAGGTACAGAACATTCCCTTAGTCCAGCCGGGATGTCATTAAGGCATGGACCATCGTCTTTCTTGCTGGCATAGGGAGAAATGTCTAAGGTCTTGCGGAGAGTGCGTAGGACCCCCACACAAAAACCCCTCACTCGCCTGGTGTGGGTCTTATAGGACAGTTTGGAGTTCACCCAAAACCCCAGGTTCATCACCTGATCTTTCGGGGATGGGGTCTGTCCCAAGGTGGATGGCCACCACGCAGATGACCAAATTGAGGGGGTCTTGCCTATAATTAGGACTTCCGTTTTGTTGCCGTTTAGCTTCAAACAGTTCGAAGCCATCCAGGACGCCAGCTCCTGAAGACACAGTGTGAAGTTCTGTGCGGTCTCTGCTGGCTCTTGAGTCAGGGTTACCACTAGTTGCGTGTCGTCTGCATATGACACCACACTTACTGCAAAGTTGTCCACCATCTTTGCCAGAGGGGCGATGTACAGATTAAAGAGAGTAGGACTCAGAATGGAGCCTTGTGGGACCCCCTGATCAAGCTTGACACTTTCCGAGAGGAAAGGTTTTTGTGACACCTGAAAGCATCGGTCGTTGAAAAAGGATCGCAACCATTCCATGGCCTTCCCGCCCACACCGCCCTCATGCAGACGCCGCAGTAGAGTGTGATGGGCAACAGTATCAAACGCGGCACTTAGATCAAGAAGCACTTGTGCCGCCGTCTGTCCCGCATCTACTAAACCACGGATGAGCTCGGTGGATAAAAGTAAGGCTGATTCCGTAGAATACGTGGCGTGAAAACCAGACTGGGTGGGATGGAGTAGGTTGTGTTTATTAACATGTTCACCCAGTTGCATGTTAACAACCTTTTCCGCTACCTTCGCAAAATAAGGCTAAAGGGAAATCGGACGGAGGTTCTCCATCTGATTAGCACTGATGTTAGGTTTCTTTTTCAGTGGGATAACAATGGCCTCCTTCCATTTATTATGGACTACCCCAGAGTTAAAGGAGAGTTCCAGAAGATGTCTCATGTAGGGTTCCAATATAGTAAGGCTCCCCCTCAGGATCCTTGGGGGGGCCGGATCTCTGGGTGAGCCAGACTTAATACTGGTGGCCACTGCTATGAGTCTTTCTTCACTAGGTACCACAAAGTCGTGAAGACAATCTGCTTCTGGGATCATATAGATCCCTTCACTACTGGCATTACCCTGCTGAACTGAGGCAGGAAAGGTGGCATAAATCCTCCCAACTTTATCTGCAAAAAAATCCGCTATTTTGTTGCAGGACTCAGCTGAACTCGCATCGGGAGCAGTGACTCTAGCTAAAGTTGTAATCTCTTTAAAGATAGCGAAAAGCTCTTTAGATGAGTTCTCGGCAGTTGTGATCCTGTTGTTATAGAAGGTAGCCCGGGTCTGCCTAATCATCGCATGGTATTTCCTCAGACTAGCTTTGTATTCAAGCTTAGCAGAGTCATCAAACTTTCTCCTCCAGATTCTCACCAGGTGCTTACAGGCCGATTTGGCCATTCTCAGGTCATTGCTAAACCAGGGTGTGGACTTTCCCTGCCTGCCTGATACTTTAGAAGACCATGGGGCCGTGGTGTCCAGTGCCTCCAGGATGCAATTTTCAAGAGCATCGCATGCCGACACAATATCACTGCCCCCGGGAGGCCCCCCCTTCATAAGGGCCATGTTGAAACTGGACGTGGAGAAATTCGCCCATTTCCTACTCCGTTTGGTCGTACTCGTTCTTTGTGGACTGGCAGACTGCGGCCGCCTAATCTCGAAGGGAACAATAAAATGACCGGACCAGGGGATCGGAAAGGGGGGCTTCATAAATAGGTCATCCCAGTTAGCGAAAATCGTATCCAATATGTGGCCACCTTGATGTGTAGGGGCGTCAGATTTAAGCATTAAATGGAGATCCGCTAGCACCTGAAGAACATCCTGAGCGCCGTGGTCCAGTGGATCCTCCAGATGCAGGTTTAGATCCCCAACCACCATCAGTTTAGAATATCGCAGCGCCGGTTGCATGGTACATTCGATCAAACTACGGGCAAAACCAGTATGGAGACCAGGGGGGCGGTAAATGAGGAAACCCTTTACACAGCAGTCAGAGGAGGCTGATATGGAGAAAGAACCAGCTTCGCAATCCTCGATCTCCGTGGGTTCTAGACTACACTGGATAGACATTTTGTGTATCATAGCTATTCCCCCACCCCTCCTTCTCATTCGATCAATCCTAACAATGGCATAATTAGGGAGGGAGGGCTTACAAGATGTCAGGGGCCGCTTCCTCATTCAGCCACGTCTCTGTGAGAAAGAGTACGTCCAGCTGGGCGTCTTCTAAAAAGTCATGTGTGGAATTTTAGTTAGTGTACTGAACATCATCTACGCCATCTTGCCGACTCACGTATGAACATACACGACAGCCATTTTAGGTACCATGGTCTCCCTGTTCACGATCGCCCGTCAGCACACTTCCCTGAACCTTGCAAGCCTTCCCCGCGCACCCTGGCTGCCCCCGCACTCACATGCACAAGTCATGAACCCTCCCCTCCCATGACTCTGTCTCAGGGAATCACACCCCGCGCCTGACCAACACCTCCTTTCCGTCCATGAATACCCCTCCTTTGATGACCCCTTCCTCTGAGCCCGACTGCCTGTACGAACCGCTGGTCATCCCTTAGCCCGAGGATACAGTTTATTGCCCACTACTGTATGCACTCACCTCTCCTGAAAGAGGCCACTATTGATCATGACCTCCCCGCCCCCTGAGATTCGATCAGGCGCACACATTCCAAAGGAATCGGCAGAACACTCAGCTGCGTGATAGCCCCCTCCCAATCATATGAGGGGAAAGGGCCTCTACTGTTGTCATGTGTTGGAATGGGTCGGAACTGGGGGGGTGCCGGGGATGTCGTTCTCATACTTCACAATGTCTTTGTTGTAATAAAGAGCGTCCACATGTCTTGAACCAGTGTATAAAAGACCAGGTCTCAGAGAGGTTGAGAGAGCACCTCGAGACGATACCTTGTTGTCCGATCTGATGTGTTCTACTCCGTCGGAATAAAACTTGTTTCCTGTCTTCCTGTCTCCAGCGCCTGCCTCTTTATTGGATAACTTCGTATGGTATTAGAGGCGTCTAACGCCGGGCAAATTTAACTTAGGAAACATCAACAGAATAGCCTGACCATTTTGAATTGATCTTTATCAATTGGCGTCCCAAACGCGGGGCCCATCAGCGACACGTGGATCCAGTGGGAGAGGTCCCGACGACAGAGTGAACGACTGCAACGATCGGGAGAGCTCCTGTCCGATAGACCCTCGTCTGACAGCCGATCATCTGAACTTCACTGATTCCGAGCAGACCTCTCCCGAGTGATCTACGGTCCTGACTGGGAACCACCAGGAGTGCCGCGATAGCAACAGAGAATAGAGGACGATCGGGCGCTGGAAGCGGAAGACGAGAAACGGTCCGTGCGGTCCGGGTAAGGTCGTGACACACGACAAATTGCGAAATTGATTGTTTGATTGTTTGAAAATACTAGTATTACTCGTCTTATTGTCTCTGAGAGATTCTCTATTTGCAAACAAGCACAGAGTCGCCATACTCTGTTTAGTCTTTGCAGATAGTGAAGGATAGGTAACGCGGACTTTTGTCCCCCATTGTAATCTGCCGTGCCTATTTTTCTCCCCATTGATTGTTTGAATCGGGCATTGAATTGTTCGAAGTTGGTTCTCTTAAGGATCTTCTCTGCCTACAAACGGGGAAGAATAGGAATATTCTCTCTCCCTTTGCAGATAGTGAAGGGTAGGTAACGCAAGCTTTTAACCCGTCGTGCCTATTTCATTCCTCATTGATTGATTGTTTATCCAAACATTGACTGTTTGGAATTGGTTCCTTCTGGAGGTATTCTCTGTTTGCAAACAGCGTAGAATAGAATATTCTGTCCAGTTTTTGCAAGTAGTGAAAAGATAGGTAGTGCAGGCTTTTGCCCCCCATTGTAACCCGTCATGCCTATCTTCTCCCCATTGGTTAGTAGTTGGGTCAACCCGGACCGCTTATTAGAGATGAACCATCCAGCCCCACTGGAAGGCACCCCTAATAAGGACATGTTTACTAAGCAAGGACTAGTCGCTATAGCTTATTGTAAGTTATGGCATAAATATACAAAAAAGGATCCTGAAAGTCAGTGGCCACTGATAGGTTCTTTGGATGAAAATAAAATAAAAACACTAGAAGCAGCTGTAAAAATAAATAAGGCAACGCCCACTATGCTCGATAGTATTGGCATGTGGCGCAAAGAAGCAGAACAGCGAAGGAAAAGAGAAGAAGCAAAAATAGTGAAAGAGTTACGAAAAGCAGCCCATCTGGCCGCAAAAGAACTAGATGAAGAAATAAGAAGAAAAGAGGAAGTTAAGCAAACACAAGAATCAGGACTGGCAGGCCAATGCCCTGTCAGGACCCCCCCTACGCTCTACCCGGAGATGCCCTCCAAACAGCGGGCAAATGACGAGTTACTGCTCGGTCCTCCAATTATCTACATGCCCCCTCCTTATGCTCCCTGCCAGCCTCTAGCACAACACTCACCAGTTCAAAGTGCAGGCGTGGGTGACCCTAGCGCTAGTGCCCCGGCTCTCGCGGCCTTCGCACCAGCCGCATCGGTAGCTTGTCTCCTTTCTGGTGAAGAATTGGCTTGGTAGTTTGGTCTGCCCTGTTCCCATGATGCACTGGGCCAGGGACAGACTAATTTGCATATAGCCAGGTTCTGAGCTGGGATGGGGCAGTGAGATAAATAACGGTGATGGATCAAGCCCTGATCTTTGGACTGGGTAAGAGTGGTCTGCTTAATTCAGACACTCTGTTCATCACCACCCCCTTTTCTGAATCGTTTTTGGCCACTATAGGTGTGGCAGGGTATACTCAGACATGAGTCCCTTTCTCACTGCTCCATCAGGATTCAAGCAAGCCGGGCCGAAGAGGCTGAAATGCCAGAAACCGGTCCCCGGTAGCTTGTCTCCTTTCTGGTGAAGAATTGGCTTGGTAGTTTGGTCTGCCCTGTTCCCATGATGCACTGGGCCAGGGACAGACTAATTTGCATATAGCCAGGTTCTGAGCTGGGATGGGGCAGTGAGATAAATAACGGTGATGGATCAAGCCCTGATCTTTGGACTGGGTAAGAGTGGTCTGCTTAATTCAGACACTCTGTTCATCACCACCCCCTTTTCTGAATCGTTTTTGGCCACTATAGGTGTGGCAGGGTATACTCAGACATGAGTCCCTTTCTCACTGCTCCATCAGGATTCAAGCAAGCCGGGCCGAAGAGGCTGAAATGCCAGAAACCGGTCCCCGGTAGCTTGTCTCCTTTCTGGTGAAGAATTGGCTTGGTAGTTTGGTCTGCCCTGTTCCCATGATGCACTGGGCCAGGGACAGACTAATTTGCATATAGCCAGGTTCTGAGCTGGGATGGGGCAGTGAGATAAATAACGGTGATGGATCAAGCCCTGATCTTTGGACTGGGTAAGAGTGGTCTGCTTAATTCAGACACTCTGTTCATCACCACCCCCTTTTCTGAATCGTTTTTGGCCACTATAGGTGTGGCAGGGTATACTCAGACATGAGTCCCTTTCTCACTGCTCCATCAGGATTCAAGCAAGCCGGGCCGAAGAGGCTGAAATGCCAGAAACCGGTCCCCGGTAGCTTGTCTCCTTTCTGGTGAAGAATTGGCTTGGTAGTTTGGTCTGCCCTGTTCCCATGATGCACTGGGCCAGGGACAGACTAATTTGCATATAGCCAGGTTCTGAGCTGGGATGGGGCAGTGAGATAAATAACGGTGATGGATCAAGCCCTGATCTTTGGACTGGGTAAGAGTGGTCTGCTTAATTCAGACACTCTGTTCATCACCACCCCCTTTTCTGAATCGTTTTTGGCCACTATAGGTGTGGCAGGGTATACTCAGACATGAGTCCCTTTCTCACTGCTCCATCAGGATTCAAGCAAGCCGGGCCGAAGAGGCTGAAATGCCAGAAACCGGTCCCCGGTAGCTTGTCTCCTTTCTGGTGAAGAATTGGCTTGGTAGTTTGGTCTGCCCTGTTCCCATGATGCACTGGGCCAGGGACAGACTAATTTGCATATAGCCAGGTTCTGAGCTGGGATGGGGCAGTGAGATAAATAACGGTGATGGATCAAGCCCTGATCTTTGGACTGGGTAAGAGTGGTCTGCTTAATTCAGACACTCTGTTCATCACCACCCCCTTTTCTGAATCGTTTTTGGCCACTATAGGTGTGGCAGGGTATACTCAGACATGAGTCCCTTTCTCACTGCTCCATCAGGATTCAAGCAAGCCGGGCCGAAGAGGCTGAAATGCCAGAAACCGGTCCCCGGTAGCTTGTCTCCTTTCTGGTGAAGAATTGGCTTGGTAGTTTGGTCTGCCCTGTTCCCATGATGCACTGGGCCAGGGACAGACTAATTTGCATATAGCCAGGTTCTGAGCTGGGATGGGGCAGTGAGATAAATAACGGTGATGGATCAAGCCCTGATCTTTGGACTGGGTAAGAGTGGTCTGCTTAATTCAGACACTCTGTTCATCACCACCCCCTTTTCTGAATCGTTTTTGGCCACTATAGGTGTGGCAGGGTATACTCAGACATGAGTCCCTTTCTCACTGCTCCATCAGGATTCAAGCAAGCCGGGCCGAAGAGGCTGAAATGCCAGAAACCGGTCCCCGGTAGCTTGTCTCCTTTCTGGTGAAGAATTGGCTTGGTAGTTTGGTCTGCCCTGTTCCCATGATGCACTGGGCCAGGGACAGACTAATTTGCATATAGCCAGGTTCTGAGCTGGGATGGGGCAGTGAGATAAATAACGGTGATGGATCAAGCCCTGATCTTTGGACTGGGTAAGAGTGGTCTGCTTAATTCAGACACTCTGTTCATCACCACCCCCTTTTCTGAATCGCATTGGTAACAACAGCAGATGAACATGAGACTAGCAGGCAGCTAACAGCCAGGCCAAATAGGTTGAGCAAAGATGAGCGAGATGGAATCGACCAGATAGCAAAGACCCTGGTAGAACGGAAGGAGAGCGAAGAATATACGATGAATATGCACAATTCACATGCCGGTAGTCACAGACGGCATTTCATTTTACGGTTCAGCTACCACACCCTGAACGCCTATGAGGATAGGTACCAGAATAAGGGTCCTGCTAAACTGACGGCTCTATATAGAAGGGTCGATGTTGGAGATGGGACTGAGAGTGATGTGACGGACCTCTTCGTGCAAACGCTTGAGGTTTTCCGCCACCTCGCGGAACAGAAACCAGAGGTCAAGATCAAAGTCCCTGAGACGATTGAACCCCCATTAGAAGCAGCCAACACTATGATGCCTATCAGAGAAGCCGCCCCCTACTGGGTTCCCCCAAGAGGTCAGGGAACAAACGATGATATCAACCACGCAGATGCAAAAGGGAGGGTTGTGTACAACTGGGTTTACCAACCATGGGATCGGCAAGATATTTTAACTTTTAGGCAAACCCTGCCCGATTTAAGAAAGAACCCTACAGCATTTTATACCGAACTAGGCACAGCCTTGGGCTCAACCATAATGACTCTATCGGACATCGATTTGTTTTTCGGGTTGTGTCTGCCGGCCGATGTGTGGAAGCAAATCCGGAAAGCCGACCACACAGACCTGTTCGGACACACCTGGAAACAACTCAATGAACTAGATAGGCAGCGAGAGCCCGGAAAGAAACCTGTAAAAGACATACTGGAACTCCCCGACAAAATAGTGCAGAAGCTAAAGACGTTGATCCCAGAGAAGAAGGTAGACTGGTCGGTAGTCACGGCTTTCCGTCAGAAACCCCAGGAAGACGTATCAGAATTTTTCTCCCGATTTGAAACGGTGTTCTCCGACTACAGTGGCCAAGACATGACCACCGCAACCGGACAACACCTATTCGTGCAAAACTACGTAAAAGGGCTATCGCAAGAGGTCTCCCAAAAGTTACAGACGAGTGAGAGTAGTTGGGGAGCCTCCAAACCTGCAGCTATCCTTCAGATGGCTCAGTATTACGAACACCAAAAGAACGAGAACGAGAGGGCGACTGAGAGAAAGAAAAAGGACTTAAAGGAACGAGTGATGATTGCTCAATTGCAGGGAGTGACTACAGGAAGGGAACGGTATAGGGGAAACTACCAGTCGAATGCCCCTAGGAATTCGCCCCCTAGAGACCGCAACCCCACACCTGGCGCTCCACGAACCGACCTCGATGAGAACCAGTGTGCATTTTGCAAAGAATTTGGACATTGGAAGTCTCAATGCCCGGCCCTTCGGGAAATGATTAAAAATAAAGAGACAAGGGACATGACAAATGGCCCAAAAACTGGAGGGCAGGGGCGAGGGCAGACCTACGACACCACCAATGACAGACCAAACACATTTGACCGACCCCGACAAAATCAGTGCCAACAGTCCGACTGCAACAATGCTCACGACTCTGCATAGGACTGCCAGGGGCAAGGGAGGGATCCAGTCGAGCTCTGTGTTGACCAGCAAGGTCCTTACGTCACTGCTAAGGTCCTGGGTACAAAGTCTCCATTCTTGGTAGACACTGGAGCGACACGTAGTGTATTATCAAAGCGACTGATTCCAAGGGCACCCTTGTCTGGCTCACACATTACATCGATAGGTTTCGATGGAACGCCCTCCACTAATCCCCTGTCTGTACCTATCTCCTTTGACCTAGGAAACAATCCCACTGACACAACATTTCTTCTCTCCTCCAACTCCCCTGACGCCATTATGGGTATTGATTTACTGAAACATTTCCGAGCTACTATTAGGTGTTCCCCAGATGGAGTTTGAGTCATCCTGTACGACAACCCGAGCATGTCCAGACCCTACCCCGCACGACATATGTACACCATAACAGATGCTGACCTATCCTTGCTCGATACCCTACCCCTGTACCTATGGGCCAGAAACGACTCGGATGTAGGACGAATGATGATCGATCCTGTACACATAACTGTTCGACCAGATGCAATACTCCCGAAACTCCCACAGTACCGGATATCGCCCGAAGGTGAGAAGGCATTGGTAGCGATTATTCAGTCCTTGGTAGATGCAGGAGTGGTAGAGGAAGTGGTTAGTAATATCTGCAATAGCCCTATCCTACCCATTGTTAAGAAGCAAGGTGAGGGAGATGAGAAAGCGTACCGCTTCATCATCGACCTGCGAGAAGTCAACAAAGTGGTGATGCCACAGTACCCCGTAGTCTCAGACATCGCCACCATTCTGACTCTCATCCCGTCCACTGCCACCACCTTCACCGTTATTGATCTCAAAAATGCATTTTTCTCTATCCCCATCCATCCAGACAGCTGTTATCTCTTTGGCTTCACTTTAAAAAACCGTTCATACCGATTTTGTAGAGCTCCCCAGGGCTACACTGAAAGTCCCAGCATTTACAGCCAGGCCCTCAAAAGACAGCTGGACGCCGTCCAGCTACCAGATGGAGTGGTGTTGATCCAATATGTCGATGATATCCTTTTGGCGGCCGACACCACTCCACTTGCAATCACAGCCACTATCCAACTCTTGCACTTTCTTACGGAGAATGGCCACAAAGTCTCCAAAAAGAAACTGCAGTTCTGCCAGCCCCAAGTAACATACCTAGGCCATCTCCTGTCCAAAGAAGGGCGGAAACTTACGCCCGACCGAATCCAAACCATCCTAGACACCCCCATTCCAAAAACACAGAAGCAAGTCCGTTCATTAGTGGGCCTTACCTCTTTCTGCCGACAATGGTTACCAAATTTCAGTCTCATTATAAAACCCTACTTTCCCTGTTGGCCAAAGATGTTCCGTTCCCACTCCCTTGGACTCCCGAATGCCAAGCGTCCTTTAAGGAGCTGCGGGATGCCCTTTGCTCGGCACCCGTTCTAGGAACACCAGATTACTCCAAGCCCTTCTCCCTTTTCACTCACGAAAGGGAGGGATGCGCATTGTCTGTTCTAACTCAGCCCATCGGCGCCAAACAGCGCCCTTGTGCCTACTTCTCTGCCACTCTTGATCCAGTCACCAGAGCTCTACCTGCCTGCCTTCGAGCAGTAGCCGCTGCTGCTGTCTCTATCCGCCAGAGTGAGGGAATTGTACTTTCAAACTCTCTCACGGTATTAGTACCCCATGCAATTGACACCCTTTTGAACCAGACTAAGACTCAACACCTGACTAGCGCACGACTAACAGGGTACGAATTGACTCTACTTGCACCCCACATCACTCTGAAGAGATGCACGACATTGAATACTGCTACACTGTTACCCTTGCCCGAAAATGACCCCGATGTGCCCCCTATACACGACTGTGTGACCCTCACGGCCGAACAGACTAGGAGTAGAATTGACCTCCGAGACATTGCTTTTACAGATCCTGATGGAGAACTATGGGTAGATGGCTCTTGTATCAAACTCCCAGACGGCACCACTTCAGTGGCCTATGCGGTGACTACAGCCCGAACAGTAGTTGAAACAGCTCGCATCACACAACGATCCGCACAGGCGGCCGAAGTAATTGCCCTCACACGAGCATGTATCATAGCAGCAGGAACCACGACGAACATTTACACGGACAGCCAGTACGCCTTCGGGGTGGTTCATCATTTTGGGCTCCTGTGGAGGGAAAGGGGATTCCTGACGTCACACGGTACGCCCATCCTTCACGGAGATCTAGTCTCCGCCCTGATTGAAGCAGTTCTTCTCCCCAAACGATTAGCAGTGATCAAATGCCAGGCACACAAGAAGGTGACAGATTTAGTTGGACAGGGAAACGCACTAGCCGACATCACTGCCCGAACCACAGCTGAGAATAGGACAACGACATGCATGTATGTGACCAGGTCACAAGCAGAAAAATGGACTGACGCTAGGGAAACAATTAGGGACATCCAGTCGGCTAGCACACCTCTCGAACTGACTGAATGGGCACGGATGGGTCTAAGGGACGATGAAGGCTGCTGGCGGACAAAAGACACGAACAAATGGTTGCTGCCCGACTCATACTTGATCCCCATACTGACAATGGCACACTCCCCTGCACACATAGGTTCTGCCCCCATCGTTGAACTCATTTCCAAAGTCTGGCACAACAACAAGATCCCCGACTCAGCCAAACGCCTGGTCCAGCAGTGCCTTATTTGCCTACAACACAACCCCGGGAAAGGAACTGTAGTACCCCGGGGAGGGTTTGGGATCCCCGACCACCCCTTTGAGGTCCTCCAGATGGATTACATCCAGCTAGAAAGGTGCCAAGGCTTGAAGTACGTATTAGTCATTGTATGTGCCTTCAGCAAATGGGTGGAAGCCTATCCGACCCGTGATAACACTGCCATGACTACTGCCAAAGTACTACTGAAAGAGTTTTTCCCTCGCTACGGCCTTTGTCGAATTTTATGGAGCGACAATGGCCCCCACTTCATAGCTGAAGTTATCCAACTAATCCTGAAGGGGTTGGGGGTAAGACAGAGGTTCCATGCAGTCTTCCACCCCCAATCCGCTGGCCTGGTTGAACGACATAACGCTACACTGAAACTGAAACTGTCAAAAATAGTGGCCACCACAGGACTTAAGTGGCCAGATGCCCTTCCACTGGCATTACTATCGATGCGCTCCACTCCCACTAAGCACTACTTGACCCCCTACGAGGTTGTATTTGGGCGACCAATGAACCTCTGGACTGCCCCCAAACCGACCTCCATTCACGACGTCCCCGACGTCCTGCTGTCAGATTATTTATACAAATTAACTAAAACGTTGTCTGTCATTCATCAACAGGTGCAGCAGGCCATCCCCGATGCTTCCAGGGGTCCCGGTCACGATATCCAACCGGGAGAGTACGTCCTAGTCCGGAACTTTCAACGGGCGAAGAGTCTGGAACCCCGGTGGACGGGCCCCTGGCAAGTACTGATCACCACTCGGACGGCTCTTCGAGTGGAGGGGAAGAAGCACTGGCTGCACGCACACCACTGCAAGAAGGTTTCCTCGACCCTGGCCATGACAGACAACGTCAGCACCCAAGAAGAGCTCCTGAACAAAGACCGACCATCACTGAACTGCTATCCTGATACCGAGGCACTTGAACTTGCAAAACACTCTGATCCCACTGTGCCATCCCGAGAAGGGTATTTCCTGCGTCGAAAGGAGGGAGCTTCGGCTAAGTAGGCCACTGACTAAGTTAAAAATCTCAGAACGGTGACCCAAAGCAACCAAGGGTTACCCGGAGAGAAGCTAAACAAGTCTGTGGTTCTGCCCACTACCGAGCACCTTGAAGATGAAGATGATGGAAGCGCCAGATAAGAAGATGATGGAAGCGCCAGATAAGAAGACGTCGGAAGCAACAGGAAATACCCACTACAGGAACCCAAAGACTGATAATTTGCACAAATCAAAGACAATCGCTTTCTTCATTGTCTTCCTCTTTTGCCTCCTCCTCATGACTTCCTTCTGGATCTTGGAGGAAAGCACACCCGCTCACCAGATGCTGCCAACCACTGTCCAGCCAACCACCATGAAAGAGCACCACCTATTCACACTTTCACCTCAGCTCCGAGAAAGGCGTAAGGAGTTCTGGAACAATTCCTTCGTACAACTGTTGCACCAGCACAACCTTGCTGCAAATGCCACGAACTGCTGGATCTGTGGGTTGCTCCCCCATGCTACCGGACACTCCATCCCCTTCATCCCTTCTCCTTTCTCAGTTCACGGCTCCTGCCTCGCCTGGTTGATTCTCATGCAGGAAAGCCACAAGGGCAACGCCGCTTCCAGTCAAACAGTGTCACACTTCTACTATGGGTTCTGGCTGAACAAAACAGGAAAGACGTCTGCCCCCTTTTGTCCTGCAATTTCAGGTTCAACCTTCCTTACGAACATCCCTGCCAAAGAGAGGGTCGAAATGCAAGTGCTCCACAATCCAGCCAGACCCACCTTCTCCCACCTGCGGAAACAAACGGCTGCCACCCTGACCGTGGCCCTGTCTGTCATCAATGTCACAGGACTCGTATGCCTCGAAGGACAGGGAACGCAGCTGGTGGGTCACAGTTCTTGTCGCATCACCAAAACATTGGTCTCAGCTGACCCCCCCTCCTTTGTTGCTTCCCCGAATATGTACTTTGTTTGTAGCACCAAAGCTTACACTTGGCTCCCAAAAGGCTGGAGGGGTACGTGCTACATCGCCTTCATTCTTCCTCCCACGTATGTGGCTCCAGCCTACCATCACCGGCAAAAGCGCGCCGGAGACATTGAACAAGCCGACTCCACCGGAGCACAGTTCCTGGATGCAGCGAAGGGACTTGTTCCTCTGTGGGGCCCAATGGCAAATAGCCGCGCTATCCGACACCTGACTCAGGCAGTAGAAACAACCATTAACATCACCGCTGGCATCCTCGCCAACAACACGGCTGAGCTTCAGGCAGTCCGCCTGGTGGCTCTTCAAAACCGTCTTGTTCTAGATGTGGTTCTGGCCGATCGTGGAGGAGCATGCCGCATCATCGGCTCCAGCTGTTGCACCTACGTGCCAGATAACTCACCTTCAGTCTACAAAGCAATCGAACACCTCCACAGACTGTCCTCAGAGGTTCACCAGGAGCAGGAAGGATGGTCGCTTGGAGGCTGGTTCTGGGACACTTTGAAGAACTGGGGATGGAGATTGTTCACGTTTATATTGATACCAATCATGATACTGTGTGGGTGTTGCTTAGGTATTCAATGTTTACCACCTTTATGTGCACTCATTTCCAACTGTATGTGCCCTAAGACTTTGGACTTTAAAGCTGAGCACATGAGTCCCCTATACGAGATAGAGGTGCGTGGTCTCATGGGGATCGATCCGAACTGACAAGCTGGCGAGACATGTTAAAGGGAGGACTGTGGAATTTTAGTTCGTGTACTGAACATCATCTACGCCATCTTGCCGACTCACGTATGAACATACACGACAGCCATTTTAGGTACCATGGTCTCCCTGTTCACGATCGCCCGTCAGCACACTTCCCTGAACCTTGCAAGCCTTCCCCGCGCACCCTGGCTGCCCCCGCACTCACATGCACAAGTCATGAACCCTCCCCTCCCATGACTCTGTCTCAGGGAATCACACCCCGCGCCTGACCAACACCTCCTTTCCGTCCATGAATACCCCTCCTTTGATGACCCCTTCCTCTGAGCCCGACTGCCTGTACGAACCGCTGGTCATCCCTTAGCCCGAGGATACCGTTTATTGCCCACTACTGTATGCACTCGCCTCTCCTGAAAGAGGCCACTATTGATCATGACCTCCCCGCCCCCTGAGATTCGATCAGGCGCACACATTCCAAAGGAATCGGCAGAACACTCAGCTGCGTGATAGCCCCCTCCCAATCATATGAGGGGAAAGGGCCTCTACTGTTGTCATGTGTTGGAATGGGCCGGAACTGGGGGGGTGCCGGGGATGTCGTTCTCATACTTCACAATGTCTTTGTTGTAATAAAGAGCGTCCACATGTCTTGAACCAGTGTACAAAAGACCAGGTCTCAGAGAGGTTGAGAGAGCACCTCGAGACGATACCTTGTTGTCTGATCTGATGTGTTCTACTCCGTCGGAATAAAACTTGTTTCCTGTCTTCCTGTCTCCAGTGCCTGCATCTTAATTGGATAACTTCGTATGGTATTAGAGGCGTCTAACGCCGGGCAAATTTAACTTAGGAAACATCAACAGAATAGCCTGACCATTTTGAATTGATCTTTATCACATGGACATCCAATTTATGTTTCTTCAGAGACCAACAGTTAATTAAGGCGCAGTATGCCGCCCGTTCTGGTGTTAAGTTTCTGCACTGACATGAAAGGGCAGTGGCTGCACTTTTAGCCCATATTTCCAGGCAGGATATTGTGTTTGCACTGCTCCATAATCGGGGGGCATAAGGCAGTGAGTTCTTCTGAGGAATATCTATAAACTCCCCCTAACCGGCCAGGAGTTCTGGCCCCGTGCCCCGGCTGGGCACGGACGGCCGCAGACGGTCTTGCCTTTGGCCAGCCTTCGGCGTGCCGGCGGCGCGCCCGCTGCGCATGTCCGCGGCGCGTTCGTTCAGGCATACGCCATTTATGGCCCTGCCTCCCTGCAACTAGACCGCTAACCTTCCCCGCCAGGAAGTGGAGGTGTGGCTCAAACCTTCCCCGTCCTCCGCGCAACGGCACTACCTGCCGCATCGGACCGGGACGGGAAGGCAGGAAAGACAGAGCCCCACACAAGATCAGGTAAGCGATTAGCCTTAGGCCCCCTCTAACAGTGGTATAAGCGAAAATAAAATAATTAAAAAGTAATGCCCAGAAGGTAGTTACATGAGAAGCGGGAGTGTGACCTCTCTCACAGGCCACCCTTGCCGCAGCTTGCCTGCTCCAAACCTGCGCCCTTTATGGCCCTGCCTCCCTGCAACTAGACCGCTAACCTTCCCCGCCAGGAAGCGGAAGTGTGGCTCAAGTCTTCCCCATCCTCCGCGCAACGGCACTACCTGCCGCGTCGGACCGGGACGGGACGGCAGGAAAGACAGAGCCCCACACAAGATCAGGTAAGCGATTAGCCTTAGGCCCCCTCCAACAGTGGTAAAAGCAAAATTAAAATAATTAAAAAGTAATGCCCAGAGGAGGAGCTACGCTAGCAACCAAGATGGCCGCGTAAGCTCCCGGCTCCGCCGACCTCCGCCAGCAACTCGAATATCCTGCTTTCAATCCTGACTTCACACCCGATTCCCCTGTTTATGAAGTTTAACTGCTTCTAACGGTGCAATCCCGAGTTTTCTACCTCATCGGTCGACGAAGATACGCCGTGTCTCCATTCTCGGCCTAACATCGTATGGAAGCCGGGACCTCGATTTATAACCTATCCGGTCTGGAAGTGATCAACAGCAGCCGTGAGACCTGGACTGAGCCCGGTCTCCCGAAGTGCGCCGTGAATTGTTGCTTTTTGGTGTCGATCCTGTGATTGATCTACACAGAGGACACACTAGCGTGTTCCACCGGATGCCGTGGTGGGGGTCTGGTGCCCGGGGACCTTGCTGCCCCCCCCGGGTCGACGGGACGGGGCCCTCGCTGACCGCAAAGGTGTGTTCTGCTATACCAGGAGCGGCCATTGATTGACATCTGACTTGCGTGGCCTGTTACCCCGGAGTAGCCGGCCTCCGGGGTTCAAATCCGGCTCTGCCGCCTATTGAGAGGGGACGGAGCGGATGGAAGGCATGCCATCGCTGCGGGCCGTCATGGCCGCCATTGAGGCGCTCCACTCGCATACTAGCGCTGTGTTCCGGACACTGATCGAGAAAGTGGACGGTATCCTGGTACCGGAGGATGACTCTTTGCTGAGTTCTCCGCTGGCTGTTGTCCCAGCGGTGCACCGAACGTCTAAACTCGAGGTCCCTGTGCCGATACCGGATTTCCTGAGCCCTGGCGGTTCCAAATCAACGACTCTCAAGCCTATGCTTCATGCCAGCGTCTCCTGTTCGATTCTGTTGCCTTATGCTACATCTATGAATGGTCTCCAGTGTGGTAACAAGTTCTTCAGTGACTTTTTGGAAAACGTGCTGTTCCTGGAAGCATTTCATTGTTTTATTTGTGAACATTTATCCTGCATGCGACTCTACCGCACCGACGAGTACTTTCATGGACGCTTTGCCCTTTTTCCCAAGATGGCGGCTCGAGGGAAGGAGACTTTTAATGAAGATCGTACTGGCCAGGGCTGAACTTTACTGTTTTGATCCGATATTATAGTTTTCAGCAATGCCAGGGTTGTGCCTATAGTGTAACGGGAGTTGGGTGGTTATTGGATATACTCCCCCGACTGGTTTGTGTATTTTGCTGAATGTTGGCTTTATTGCGTCTGGGGGTGGTAGCTGTTGGCGGGGGGCACGGGAGACCGGGAGTGTGTTTGGTTTCTCCTCCTCCACTTTTTCTCTATTTCCCTTCTTTTAGGGTAGTTCTTGGGCGACAGGCACGCTGCTAGTGGGGTTAGGCCGTAGCCATTGCAGGGGTGTAGGGTGGGGGGTTAGGGGAGTTTTTTTTTAATTTTTCCTGTGTTTTGTTCTATGGCCCCTTTTGTCTTTCCTTTTTCCTTTTCCAAGAAGTGGGCTGTTTATTCATCACGGAACCTTTTTTGCTCGGATGTCTATACTGACTTTCATTATCCTGTATCATTGCGGATGGGGGAGGATGTGGCGGGGTTGATCTCGATCATATGATAGACTGTTTATTCTTCCTACCTGTTATGTATAGCCGCGATTTACTGTGGGTTCCTTATGACGATTCTCGTATGTATAATTCCCCCGCCTGTCCCTTTCCCGCATTGTACTGTTTGACACCCGATATTTCTAATGCCTACTCTTGTCTTACTGTTAAAATAAAAAGATATGTAAAAAAAAAAAGTAATGCCCAGAAGGTAGTTACATGAGAAGCGGGAGCGTGACCTCTCTCATAGGCCACCCTTGCTGCAGCTTGCCTACTCCAAACCTGCGCCCTTCAGGCCCTGCCTCCCTGCAACTAGACCGCTAACCTTCCCCGCCAGGAAGCGGAAGAGTGGCTCAAGCCTTCCCCGTCCTCCGCGCAACGTCACTACCTGCCGCGTCAGAACGGGACGGGAAGGCAGGAAATATAGAGGCCCACACAAGATCAGGTAAGCGATTAGCCTTAGGCCCCCTCCAACAGTGGTAAAAGAGAAATTAAAATATTTAAAAAGTAATGCCCAGAAGGTAGTTACATGAGAAGTGGGAGCGTGATCTCTCTCACAGGCCACCTGTGCCCCAGCTTTCCTGCTCCAAAACTGCGCCCTTTGTGGCCCTGCCTCCCTGCAACTAGACCGCTAACCTTCCCCGCCAGGAAGCAGAAGTGTGGCTCAAGCCTTCCCCGTCCTCCGCGCAACGGCACTATCTGCCGCGTCGGACCAGGACGGGAAGGCAGGAAAGACAGAGCCCCACACAAGATCAGGTAAGCGATTAGCCTTAGGCCTCCTCCAACAGTGGTAAAAGCGAAATTAAAATAATTAAAAAGTAATGCCCAGAAGGTAGTTACATGAGAAGCGGGAGCGTGACCTCTCCCACAGGCCACCCTTACCCTTCCAGGTACTTTATTGAGAACTTTGTCGCATTTGCCAACAACTTGAACTAAGAGACTTTAATCATCTTTTAAATAATCTTAAGTGTAGTGTTGTGGATTTTTGGCGTTTGTGGTCTTGTGTTTAAGTCTATATAAAGAATACTTATTTTTATTAAACCTGTGTTGTGTCCATCTGTAGTGTTTTCACTGTATTACTGTGTATATTCACAAATGCTTAACTCACTGCCTCTGAGATAAGCCTGTCTGCTCGTGCCAAGCTACCAAGGGGGTGAGCAGGGGTTATTAAGGAGTGCAATCCCCTTATCCTGACTTAGAAATAAGGGTCCCTATTTGGACAAAGGTGATAACCATTGCCAACTAGAGACCCCCAGATCTAACAGTAACACTGTATTGAGACGTTAATAAGTGATAGTTGTCTTCCCTCACCTTTCATGCAGCTATAACGACCATTAATCTGGAGATACATTTTGAGTGGGCCGAGTTCCAACAACTGTTAGCATTTTTTGATGGTTAGTTCTTGAAGTAAAGGGAGATAGAACATAATCTAGAACAGTCTGGCCCCCATTCCCAAGACCCTAAGCTAGAATTCAGATGTGGAGATTAAACAGAGTTTCAGTGGCGTGCGTTGAAACAGCGACGGAGGAAGAGTGAGTATCAGTAGGGATGTGTATTTCAGGATTATGCTTAGCCTACAGTACAATATTGATTGTGTGATGTCTGGCGGAGATGTTGTGAGAGTCTTGTGAATATGGTGCTAAGTTGTTGAAGAAGTTGCTGAAGTTATCATCAGATCTGACATGACCTGATCCTACTGTTTAAATTGTCTACTAAGGTTTTTTGGGGTTTGTCGTGAGGCGTCGTTGAACGCCCATTTGAGATAGGGAACTTTTGTATGCAAGATAAAGTTGCAATTAGTGTGGTGAACTGTTTTGCACAGAAGGGAAACTATACTGCTGCAAGTGATTCACCGCTGGTCAAGGTTTAACTTGTGAATGAATGCTCTTTGGGTGATTGATTCTATTGATTCTTTCCATGCAGCAGACAATTGTTAGTTATTGTTTTCCTGTAAACAGAAGTGAATGATAAAGAAAGTGGGGGAAAGATTGTAAAGGAGGGTGAGTGATATCAGAGTGTGCCACGCTGGTATGGGTCAGTTGGTGTAATGCAACGCGGGAATTGGTTGAGGTTGTCCCTTGGATGCTGTGCTGTTATTGGTGATCGTATTTCTGCGGCATTTGAAACTTTTTTAATTTGGATTGGAGATGAAATTGTTGAAATTGAAGATTGAACAATTAGGTGTTTTAAAGCAATAAGCGATATGATACCATGTGCCTACTAGAATTGGCAAGGAAGCGCCACCGGAGGAAACGCCAGCTCATTATATGGCAATGAAAGTTGGGCTCCATACTATTATTTGGCTTAAGAATTAGCACAAGGTCACAGAGAAAGAAGGTGCATTATTGTTGCCACAATACAGTACTTTCAATTTGAGAATTATTGATCATTGTTTAGACCTACACAGTTTGAAGCGCTTAATGCTTGGAAACGTTCAGTGCATGTTAAACAAAGATACAAATATCAAGGGTGGGAGGATGAAGAAAGCAATGGATGCATACACAGACATAAGATGGGATGATTGAGGGAGCAACATTATACCCTGCCATAACAAGTGAGGGAAATGATGCAGAGAGGAGGAGAAAGGAAGGAGAGGGACATGCAGACAGTGGCAGTGAAGGGACATGCAGCCAGTGGCAGTGATGCAAGTGACAGCCTTTTGGATGGGCTGTTAGCTGAACGTCCACACTATATAATCAGACACATATGGGAAGTGGGGAAAATACGTGTTTTACTACAAGTACTAGAGATGGACCAGAGAGGACCATACGTTGAGTCTCATGTAGTTGGCCACAGTGTCACTTTCCTGATTGGCACTGGTGCTAACCGCTCTACTGTGAGAACAGCAGAGATTCCGAACCTACCCTCTCGGAAAAACCATCCACGTTGTAGGAGTTGCAAATAAACAACTGTCAATCCCCTTTACTGAAGAAGTGCCTGTTAAGATAGATGCATCTTTTGTACACTGAAGGGTATTGAGCTTCAGAAAACAATGAGGATATTGCCTTTAAATAGCAAGTCAGAACTTGTGCGTCTCACTGTTCCCCATGTTGACAGTGGAAGACTTACTGTTAGATCTCAGTGAGAGACTAAGGGGCATATTTACAACCCCGATTTGCCACCGGAGCGTCACTTAATTTGACGCTCCGGTGGCAATCATGCCATTTCCCATATTTACAAGGTGTCGCCCAGGGACTTATCATAGCTTAAATCCACCTTGTAAATATGTCACTTTCCACCGCAGTCCTCTACGGCAAAGGGGCACGCAATGGTGTATCAGTGGGCCTTTCACGGCAACATCCATTGCTTTTTGACGCTGCCCCAGATTTACAAGGTTGAGGCAGCGCCAAAAAGTAACACCAGGGAATGCCTGGTAGTACAATGGCGATAGGAGGAGAAAGTATTAATTTCTCCTTATTTTCTGCTCATTCTATATGTGCTGCATTCGGCAAATCACCATTATTGATTGTTTATGTGCAGGAAGATGTTCCTTCCTGCACATAAACATTCGCCCCTGCAGCACAGGCACCTTTGCGACATTTCGGCAGGGTGCCTGTGCAGGCACTAGGCCGCTGTTTTGTGCCAGTACTAGGGGAAACAAAGGGGTGCGTTGTATTCTTGTGAATACAATGCATCCCTGCGTTTAAGATGACGAAGCGCGGTATGCCAAATTTGGCGTAGCACCACACTCCGACATTTGTTTCTAAATATACCCCCTAGTTTGGAATTTTTCTGCAAAGGACATCGGACTCATCCATGGGGTTGATCCAGGTTGCATTCAACTCAAACCAAATGCTGCAAGTGCGAGAACACTACGGTATAATCTGACGTCCGAGACAGCTGCTGGAATTACACCTGTGATTGAGACTATAATTGAGCAAGGCATTTTGAAAGAAATCCTGCGGTGTCCATGTAACTCACCTATTATGGGCTTGCAGAAGCCGAGCGGAAAGTACCACATAGTGCAGGATCTCCAGAAAATAAATAATATAGTGATTCCTTGTTGTCCCGTGTTAGCAAATCCACCTGTGATATTGTTTCAGATTCCATGTGAGGCTGAATGGTTCACTGTCATTGATCTTTGTCAGGCCTTCTTTTTGGTCCTCTCCTTGAGGAAAGCCAATTCCTGTTTGCTTTCCAGCTGGGGAATCGTGTTTTAACGGAGTGCCGTGTCCCACAAGGGTAAATAGAGAGCACTATCATTTTCTTTTTTTTTTTTTTACTTTTTATTGAATGTTAAAGAACAAGAAAACAGAGAAACAAAAGAAAACAAGGCAGTACGGTACAAACGTGTCGCCACGTGGTTCGCGGGGGGGGTACAAATGTAAAGCAGACATCATTGCATTCGAAAAATACTGTGGGATGGGGAGAAGAGAAGGGGAACAGAAGCAAACAATACATCTATATTCCTGCGGAGGAAACATCAGGTTGGGAGGAAGACAGGTCGGCATCAAATTCCGAAATGGGGGGGGTACATATATCTCCACGGTATGCGTTCCACTGAGTCCAAATTTTCCCCCACTTGCCAGGCCTGCCTCGGGAGACATACACACTCTTTTCTCGAAACATGGACCAGTCCATGTTCTGTTGCCATGCCAGAATCGTAGGATGCCTCTGAGCGCCCCATAGCTGGGCAATGTCACGCTTGGCTATCATGTTACCCAATGTTACCCATCGAAGCTGCGCTTGGGTACAGTCATTCGGTTCCCAGACATTCAACAAGCATCTCCGCGCTTCAGGCATCAACCGCACACCCGTGACCTCACTCATAACATCATGCACGCGAGTCCAATAGCGCAGTACAGCAGGACATTCCCAAATGATATGTAGGAACGTGGCCACCATACCGCAACCACGTCTGCACAATCCATCCGTCGAGAATCCCATGCGCACCAGACGCGGACCAGTCACATACACCCTATGAAGAATTTTGAGCTGGACAAATCGAAGGCGTGCCGGAATAGCTACTTCCTTAGGAGAAGAGAGCGCAGCCTGCCAGTCCTCATCATCCAGCTCCAGACCATCACTAGTCCACAACTCTCGAAGGCTAACCAATAGATCAATCCTGGTATTGATTAACTTTTTATAAATGAGCGAGATCGTGCTATCAGGGACATGCCCATCCAGTATCCGATCTTCAAGCGGGGACGCTTCCGGAACCTCCGAACCCAGGGGAAAAACAGACAGGACCGCGTGTCGGACCTGCGCATACCTAAAGGATTCCCTATCATTCAGCCCATATTCAACTTTCATGTCCTCAAACGACTTGACCCTACCCTTGACCCACACATCATCGACCCTGCTGATCCCAATCATGTCCCACCGATCGAACCCCTTCGACTGCCAGAGGGAGCCAAGTTTATCCGAAGCATAAAGCGGCGTGGCACGGGTCGGCTTGTCAGCCCACCCTGTAGCAGCCGTGGCCCGATGCCACACCTGCACGACTGTTTTAGTGGGCCCCGTAAGCGACCTGACGGTCGACTTCGCGTATAGAGCCCTGTTGTAGTCCCCACCGGGCAGCAACCATTTATCCATCGCAAAGGCAGGGTTTGGCGAAGGAGTGTAGGTGCCATGGTTGATGGCCCCCAGCTGAGAGGCCCAATAATAGCGACGGATGTCAGGGAGAGCGATGCCGCCATCGTACCACGGGAGCGTAAGCTTCGAAAGGGCAATACGAGAACGGCCCCCCCACAGCAATTGCCGTTGGTGGTTTTCAATCTCCCGAAAATAGTCAGCCGGTACAACATCAAGTGTGTTTTGAAGCGCATAGAGAAATCGGGGGAGTGACATCATCTTAAACAACGCCGCTCGTCCCAGAGGAGATAAAGGAAGCCTACTCCACGTTCCAACGGAGGCGTTGGAGAGGGGGCAGCAGATTGCGTTCATATCGAAGTACAGGGTCCAGGGTAATAAAGATTCCCAAATACTTAAAGCCTTCCAGTACCACCGAGATGGGACATCCACTTGGCAGAAGGGGAGCATCACCGGAAAGGACATAAATACAGGATTTTGACCAGTTGATAACTAGACCGGAATTTTTATGAAAAGAAGTCAAAACGTCAAAAAGGACGATTAACGACTTACGAGGTGACGTAAGGTACAAAAGTATATCGTCTGCATACAGAGATATACGATCTTCAAATTCCGGGGACCATCTAATGCCCTTCAAAGACGGTTCCCATCTCAACCAAGCCACCAGTGGCTCCAGAGCAAGGGCAAACAAGAGCGGGGATAGAGGACAACCCTGGCGTGTCCCTCTGCCAAGAGCAAAGGGGGTCGAGGCACGCCCATTCACCACCACCCTGGCTAAAGGGTCAGCATAGAGCAATTTCACCCAGCGAATAAAGGCGGGTCCAAAACCGAATTTACTGAGGACTGCCCAAAGATAAGGCCACTCGATCGCGTCAAACGCCATGGTGGCGTCCAAGGACGCCAAGATGGCCGGCTCCCGCAGAGTCCCCGCTCGCGCGAGGACTCCATGCAGTCGCCGAAGGTTAAGTGCCGTGTTCCGGTGTGGTATAAATCCGGACTGGTCCGGGTGAACCAGATCGCCCATAACAGATACCAGACGATTAGCGAGGACTTTGGCCAGGATCTTAGGTTCAGCATTGATCAGGGAAATAGGTCTGTAGGATTCACAACGGTCACGTGGCTTACCCTCTTTATGGATAACTACTATGGAGGCCAGTCTCTGATCAGGAGGAAGAGACCCCTCCTCCAGTGATTCCAAGAACATCGATCGGCGATACGGCGCCAATACATCCGGACAGAGCTTATAAAGCTCAATTGGGAGTCCATTAGGACCCGAGGCCCGCCCCGAGCGAATCGAGCGGATAGCGGTCGCAATTTCATCCGCAGTGGGTGGAGCCTCCAACAGATCCCTCTCCGGATCAGACAGGCATGGGAGCGAGATATGACGTAGAAGCAAGTGGGAGTCCTGCTCCGGTCTGTCAGACACCGGGGAGTACACCACCCGAAAATAGTCAGCAAATCGCGTAACGATCCCAGCTGGGTCAGTGACATCCACACCATTCACATCAACCACAACAGGAACTACCCGACTCGCGCATTCTCTCCTATCCAACCAAGCCAACAATTTCCCAGCCTTATCACCCACATCATACAGCCGCCCCTGCTGTTCACGACCCATCTCTTTTGCAGCATCAGTCACTAGCGCTCTATATTCAAGCTGTTTCAGGTCCAGAAGGTGTAGCTTCTCAGGGGAGACCCCAGAGTCCAACTCCCCTTCAAGAGCGGAAATTTCAGTCTCAAGACGGACAACCTCCTCCCGCCTACATCTCTTAACATTACCGATCGATGAGAGGGCCTGGCCTCGAATTACAGTTTTGTAGGCTTCCCATAGAGAAACAGAAGAAGTCACTGAACCTACATTTTCAGCAAAGTAGTGATTGATCGCTGCAAGGAGTTCCTTCCTGATCTTAGGATCGCGGATGTACCATGGGTTAATCGGGGCGAGACGACCCCCAGAACCTAGATGCGCGTTCACAACCAACCACAACGGGGAATGATCCGAGATACCCCTGGCTAGATGTTTTACCTCCCCTATAAGGGAAGCCTGAGAGGAGGGCATCAGCACATTATCAAGTCTCGAAAGGCTGCCGTGGGCCCCAGAGTGGAAGGTATATTGCCGTTGCCCAGGATGATGTAAGCGCCAGCAATCGGCTAACCCCAGCATCTCCAGGAAGTCCCCCAGCCAGGATTGGGATTGTGCGATAACACGGGGAGGGTAACGATCAAACATCCCAGACACTACCGAGTTAAAATCTCCCCCTACTACAAGCAAACCTTCGGGGACTGCCAGAACCACTCTTCCCAGATCGGCATAAGTCGTAGTTTGGAGGCCTGGCGGTATATAGACCGAAAACAAAGTGATCACCCTCCCCTCCCAGCGCCCAACAATGGCGGCGTATCGCCCTCTATCATCAAGTATAATGTCGTCAACAGCAAGAGGGAGGGAGGTCCGAACCATAATACCCACCCCCCTGGAGCCAGAAGTGAAACCTGAGTGTTCAATGAGACGATAGCCACGCCTATTCATTGCATGGCACGTGTTGCCAAGCAGATGCGTCTCCTGAAGCAAAACCACATCCGGAGATAGGCGGCGCAGCAACTGCAAAACCACCCCCCTCTTAATTCTATCACCCAACCCATTGACGTTCCAACTCAGTATACGTAGTCCCCTATCCCCCATCCCACAGGCCACCCCAAGGTCCCCCCCCACTCCAAATGCAACACGTAAACACAGAAGATCATCAGTACAGTGCCTTGAAGAAAACAATGAAACACAAACCGAAACCCCTCAACCCCCCAAAACATCATCATACCCCCCACCCCGCACCCCTGCGTAAGACTCAAAAGCCACCCCAACTTGCAGTGTGCCTGTCACCCTAGTATACAACTAATCTACGAAAAGAACCCCAGAGGAGGAAGATTCACCCGACCCCCACCCACACCCCATTCAGACAACACAGTAGCAGACAATAGTAGCATAGCATCAAACCACTGCCGAAAGTCAACATGTTGGTCCGGGAGCCGATTTCGCTCCTCATTCCTGCTCCACCGGGCCGCTCTCCGCGCCATCGGAGTGATCAGGACGGTCAAATTGTTCTCGAGGGGGCAGTGAGTCCAGCCAGTCGCTGGCTGCTCCAGGATGATCAAAGAAAAATGTTCTATCATTGTAGACCACACGCAGTCGAGCCGGGAAAAGCATGGCATATTTCATTTCTCTGTCCCGCAGTCTCCTCTTCACCCCCTGGAATCCAAGGCGCTGCTTCTGGACCTGCTGGGTGAAGTCCGGGTAGAAGTTAACGGCGGCATTCTCATAAGCCGTAGGGCCCGACGTGCGGGAAGCCTGTAGGATCACGTCTCTGTCACGAAAGTTAAAGATCCGTGCGATGATGGGGCGCGGAGAGGCTCCAAGCTTAGGCGGGCCACCCGGGATACGGTGGGCCCGTTCTACTGCAAAAAACTTGCTAAGGCCCTTGGGCGCTAAGTGATTCGGGACAAGGTTCTCCACCAGTAGGTCCACCGATGACAATTCCATCGTCTCCGGGACCCCGACCAGTCGGATGTTGTTCCGTCGAGCGCGGCCTTCAAAATCGTCCAGGCGCCGAGTGAGGTAGTCGCGGGCGGACCTCATGTTACCAACCTCAGTCTGCAATTCGGAGACGTCGGTAATAAGGCTAGATGTCTTCAGATCTATGGATTTGACCTTCTCGTTAGTCTTCGCAAGGTCCGCCCTGATCAGGGTAACATCTATGGCAACTGTGTCCAATTTATGGGTCAGGGCCTCGTATTGCTGTCCCAGCGTGGCCTTCATCCCAGTAATGGCGCCCATGATGTCTTTCAACGATATATCTCCATCCAACAGGGAATCGTCTCCAAGGTTGGCCGGGGGTTTGGTCGGTCCGCCTGGAGAGCCCCTGGTGAGGGTGTATCGATCCATGACGTTGGACTGCACAGAGCCTCCTCGAGCTGCCGGTCTGTTCTTGGGTCTTTCTCCCTCGGGCTTGGCGGCCATTTTAGGTTGTGCGCCCCGGAGGGTACTCTGAGACCTAGTGAAAATGGCTACACTCGAAACGCCCTCAGCAATTCGGAGAATAGTTAAAGGTCAGCCACCAGGCCAGAAGCAGTGAAAACCAGGATCGCCAAGCAACGGTGCGCAATGTGATAGGAGCAAACCTCCAAGGCGACCAAGGCAGAGTCCATGAGGTGGAGGCACAAGAATCGAAACCGAAAGTTGAAGGCCGGGCAGGGGAGAGTCACACGTGCCGTTGTTATTCAATTACCACCCGGCTGGCAGGGAAATCAAGCTCGGGGCAGTACCATGGAGCAGGCCGAAAATGTTCAAAAGTCCATATCTTCGGCTCCCGGGAGCCAAAACGAAATGCGGAAACGGGGAAATGATCAGCAGGGTCACGACCACAAAAGCCCGTCGTCCAAATCAGGAGAAGGTGCAGGATAATCGGTGGAGGTGGCGAGGGTCCGGGAGCTCTGAGCTCACGCGACCATCTTGGGTGCGCGCTAAGCTCCTCCCTCTCAGCACTATCATTTTCAACCAGATTTTGAAGAATCTGGAGTCGCTGGTCATGCCCTGGTCCAGTATATCAATGACTTTTTGGTTGAGATGCCTGTAAAACTGACATGATTGCCTTACTGAACCAATTGGCTGAGAAAAGACAAATTGTCTCCAAGGAAGTTGCAGTATTGTATGACAAAAGCCCTCTACTTAGGACATCACATCGCGAAAGGTACACGAATGGCGTCACAAGAAAGAATCTTGGCGATGTTGTAATGAATCCGTCTCGCATGCATAAAGAAATCAGCCTGTTTCTAGGAATGGTGGGCTACTGTTGCCAATGGGTACCCAACTTTTCCCTAATGGCCAAGCCTCTACAGAGGTTGACACACAAATATGCATCAGATCCTGTGCCCTGTGACAGTGATTGCTTGAATGCATTCCTGGAGCTGAGAGAAAGCCTTTATCGCACTCCTGCATTAGGAATGGCAGATTACAACAAAACAGTTTTGCTCTTTTGTAATGAATGAGAAGGTTGTGCGCTCTCAGTATTGACACAAAATCATGGAAGTGCCCGTAGACCAGTTGCCTATTTTTCAGCTACTCTGGATCCAGTAGCATCAGCGTTGCCTGGATGTCTCAAATCTATTGCTGCAATAGGTGTCAGCATAGACAGGTGCAAGAGCGTCATAATGGGGTACCCTTTGACTGTCTATGTACCTCACTCAGTTGAGATATTATTGACTCAAACTCGGACTCAGCACCTAAAAGTAGGCTCATAAAGTATGAACAGACAATTTTTTAAGCTGAGATCGTTACCCTGAAAAGAAGTTTGTTCCTCAACCCTGCTACTTTGCTTTCTTTACCTGAATGTTATGCGGATAAGATCGAAGTAGAGCATGACTATCTCGACGTCACTAAGCTATGTCCCAAGCCCCGTCTGGATATTTCTGGTGAGCCTTTGCCTGAATCTGATTACACCGTGTTTGTGGATGGCTCTTGTCTCAGGGACAATGAGGGAAACCTAAGGGCTGCTTATGCTGTCTGTACTGATACGGGAGTGGTGGAGGCTGCCTGGTTTCAAGGAGCATTATTTGTGCAGGTGGCAGAATTGATTGCCCTTACCAGAGAATGCTGTGTTTTAGACCAGCTAAAAGTGACAATATTCACCAATAGTCAGTATTGGTTCAGTGTGGTTCACGACTTTGGACAGTTATGATCTGAGAAGGGATATATGACCTCATCAGGGTCCCTTATCTGCAATGGAGAAAATGTGAGAACATGGTTAGAAGCCCTGCAGATGCCAGCACAAGTTGCTGTCTTTAAGAGCTCTGCCCAGTGTAAAGGAAATTATTTTGGGACAATTGGAAATCACGATGCCGCCAAAGTTGCATGTTACTGTAAACTAAACGTTTGTACTCTCAATGGTGAATACGCAAATGAAGGAACAGATGAAACCAATTTGGGCTTTTTGATTAGGCCTGGGCTGGGTTCACAGCACTCCGTGAAATGATAAAAAAAACTCTGCGTGGAGTTCCGCAATCAGTGCAGTGCGTTAATTCACGCCGTTCGTGCTGATTTTTAGCCCTGGGTGTTTGTTTTGTGCTTTAAAATCAGTGTGAACGGCACCACGCGCAGCGCAACAGGCTCTGCTTATTTCTGCCACTAAAGTAGATGTTCTACTTGAGCTGCAGCTTCCTCAACATGAACAGAAGGTTTCTCAACTTGAGCGGTAGTGACCATCCGCGACCGCCTGCATTGAGAAATTTCGCCAGGAGGTGGTCTTAAATGAGATTTTCCTCGCTCGTGCTCACCAACTTAACATTGGTGAGCACGAGTGAGGAAAAAAGTCTGCTCCGATACAGGATTGCAGTTATCGGGAACGAGCTTAACATATCGTGGAACAAGTCAACTGCACTTTGAAATCCAGATCTGCTAAAGTGTGTGCTTTGACATCTCTGAAATGGGCTGATACTTTGCCTCTGGTGCTGATGAATCATTGCAGTGTCTCAGATAGGAGAACAGATCTGTCTCCTCATGAGCTAATCATGGGGAGGGCTACTTGGTTGCCTACTGTGCCTGCAAATGTGCTTGTAAACATCACATACAATTTGGTGCTCGATTACTGTAAAGGATTTGCTGATGTGGTTTGTACTGTGTCTCACCAGGTTGAAGAGGAAACAGCACCGAAATATCAGGAGCAGTGCCACTACCTTAGTCCCGGTGACTGCGTCAGGGTGAAGACACATATGAGGAAGACTGTCTTAAGCCTCATTAGCGTGGTCCATGCCAGGTGATCTTGGGCACGGCAGACTGCTGAGAAGTGTGGTGGTCTTCCGAATTGGGTGCATGCATACCACACTCATTGAGTCCTGTATCCCCTTGATCGAGAAACAGCACCTCTCCCAGAAGAGATGCAAGCAGTGGTCAAAAGGCCACAGGAAAAGGTCTGTCAGGCTGTAGAGGACCAGACAGTGCCTGAAGTAGCATTTCAATGATATGAGGGAGGGGGTCTCAACGAATTTGAAAGCTGAATTTGAACTTGACGAAGCTGATGCTGTGCTGGTGAACGAAACTGATTCTAACTCTAGAGAAGGAACTAGTGCTATGGGATCATGTGTAGTGGTGGAAGAAAGCTGGCCAAAGAATAAAGATTGGAGAAGGTTGAAGTTATTTTCTGAAAGAGCTCTTTCACCCATATCGTAGGCTGAGTGGAAGCGAAAGTGAAGGATCAAATCTCAGAAGATCCAAAAGGTTGAGGGTGTTTTGTCGGAGGTACTCTTCTCTTGAGTGGACATATCTCACTACTAATGACGAGAGCAACTTCTGGACATCCTGGAACAATAGTGAAAATTCTTCTGAAACTTTTGTAACCTGATTTGAACTATTTCTTTACATTTGCACTACCTTACCCAACAAGACTGATTGCTTTGAGGAACTTAGTGCTGAATGAGACTATATTTCCCTATCTGAATCCAGAAGAGTCTCCTGTGCTTGTTGATGGAAGGAGAATAATGATCTTGGAGATGCTTATTAATGAATTTGGTACTCACATTATTAGAGAAGATGAATGAAATTTGTTGAGTGCTTACAAGAAGAATACCTAGGTCTGATTGGAAGAAGAATAAAATTAGGGTTGACATTTTGAAGAACACAGAGTTGGGCTAGGGAAGCCTCACGAAGAATATATATATATATATATATATATATATATATATATATATATATATATATATATATATATATATATATATATATCTATATATTACCTACTGGCGGTCGCCAGTAGGTAGTTCTAGTTAGGACCTAGATTCCATAGGAAATCTGCAACATTCTATTGGGAATAACTTTGGCGCCGGTTGAGGAATTTGCTTGTAATTTTCCAAACTTTTGGCCAGCTCCGCTGCGCTCCTTCCCTGAAAGTCTCAGGTTGATTCGTCAAGTGGGGGCAGACAAAAAAGGGGGGTCCCAAAACGTGTTTTCCCCATGTTCATTTCCATAGGACCTTTAGACACGGCTACAGCCCGAACGGCTGAACGGAATTACACCAAACTTGGCAAAATGGTAGAGTCTGGTACGCAGATCACGTTTTTTGTTAAATAGTGTGAAAATTAAAGTTGAAATCAATTATATATCTAAAAGCGCGCACCGTGCGCGCACCGTGCACGCACCGTGCGCGCACCTTGCCGTGCACGAGCTTCATGCTGATTGGCTGCCACTGTCTGTCAACACTCCAAAACAGAAATGGATGGCCGCCATCTTGTGCCTCAGTAGACTGAGGCACAAGAAAGCAGAAAAAAAGGGTAGAACTCAAAAAGGGGGCAGGGTAGAAGTACCCTGACCCCTAGGCCTGCTCATGGGGTCCCACCCGGACCCCCAAGGCCAAAAATGTTTTTTTTAAAAATCTGGTATGTTTATTTAAAAATTACCCCCCAGGGGGACCAAATTGTGGGGGCATAGTGATAAAGAAGTGTGGGGGGTGCCCAATCCCCCCACACTGCCCCGGGGACCGCCGCCCTCCGGGGCAAAGCAACGCAACCCCCTGGCGCATACTGGAGGCTCCTGGTGGGCTAGTTGCCTCCCAGGGAATTAGTTCCCCCTCTGCAAACGCGCCCGTGGGCTGCGCTGCAGAGAGGTGTAAAAAAGGGTGTGGCCTCATTACACCTCTCTGCAATGCAACCCCCCGGGGAATAATGGAGGTTCCTGGTGGGCTAGTTGGCCCCCAGGGACCCTCAGTATGCAAGGGGAATTAGTTCCCCCTCTGCAAACGCGTCAGGGGGCTGCGTTGCAGAGAGGTGTACAAACATTTTGTATCAATTTATATTACAAATATGTAATGTAATTTAAAAAATAATATATCTAAAAATAAAAAATGTATAATAATATAGTAAATCAGTATAATAAATATAACAATTATTACATTAAAAAATTTTCATTTACAAAACCATTGAAATTCACTGAAAAAACCATAGGTTACAGCCACGTTATAGTTAGGAATTAGCATTTAAAAAACCTTTGAAATTCACTGAAAAAACCGTAGGTTTTACACACGTTATAGTTGGGAATTAGCATTTAAAAAACCTTTGAAATTCACTGAAAAAAACGTAGGTTTTACACACGTTATAGTTAGGAAGTAGCATTTACAAAACCTTTGAAATTCACAGAAAAAAACGTAGGTTTGACACATGTTATAGTTAGCTGGACATTTCACTCATATAAAACCATTGAAATTCCCCCGTTATAGTTAGTTCAGCTAACTATAACTCGCGTGCCCGCAATGCACTGCTGATGACGTCACATATTACATCACTCATGACATGGTCAGTGACATCACTCATGACATCACTGATGACATCTCAAATGACGCACATTGGTATGTAACATCACTCCACCCCCCCAGCAACAACTACCATAGACTCTCGACGGGGGACTATGGGACTTGTAGTTTGTTCCCCTAGTACTTGGGAAGCTACTCAGGTGTGCTGCCTTGAGGCCCTGGGGGCGGGGCGGACTTGAGCA
Source organism: Lissotriton helveticus (assembly GCF_964261635.1). NCBI lineage: Eukaryota > Metazoa > Chordata > Amphibia > Caudata > Salamandridae > Lissotriton > Lissotriton helveticus. Next base: position 311,647,479 of record NC_136061.1, read on the forward strand.
ATCAGGTTCAAAAGAGGAGGATCTGCAGCCGGAGTGCACACTTACCCATGGATGGAGGCTTTGAGGCGCTGACGACGGCGAAACATCCAGCCAGAAATGCATCCGCCATATGGACACAATAAAGCCTCCCAGAATTTCCCCAAAGGTCTCTGTTCTCTTTCTTTACGGAAGGAGTTTTCTTGCACATTTTCACGCGTCGGCCTGTGACGCGCTCCAGAGTACCCCACCTCATCTACAGGGCAAAGGACTTCGCAGGCTCGAACTGGTTCCAGTTCTTCATGTGCCAAAGCTATTTGGATGGTCCGGGGCCCGCCCCGAAACCCAGGAAGAAAATTTGGCGGTTGCGAGGTTATTCTAACCTCGTGTTGGGCGACAGACATTGTTTTGAAGCCCCTGTATCATTGATGCCTGGAGTGAAGGGCGGAGGCGGTAAGGGGAGACGAGGGAGGCTGCGCTGTGGACAACGAAGCTGGGAATGCATCATCATGGTGGTGGTGTGTTCCAGGGCGCACTTTGGTTTATCCCCGTATGGACGCACATTGGTGTGTAACATCACTCCACCCCCCCAGCAACAACTACCATAGACTCTCGACGGGGGACAATGGGACTTGTAGTTTGTTCCCCTAGTACTTGGGAAGCTACTCAGGTGTGCTGCATTGAGGCCCTGGGGGCGGGGCGGACTTGAGCAATCAGGTTCAAAAGAGGAGGATCTGCAGCCGGAGTGCAGACTTACCCATGGAGGCTTTGAGGCGCTGACGACGGCGAAACATCCAGCCAGAAATGCATCCGCCATATGGACACAATAAAGCCTCCCAGAATTTCCCCAAGGGTCTCTGTTCTCTTTCTTTACGGAAGGAGTTTTCTTGCACATTTTCACGCGTCGGCCTGTGACGCGCTCCAGAGTACCCTGCCTCATCTACAGGGCAAAGGACTTCGCAGGCTCGAACTGGTTCCAGTTCTTCATGTGCCAAAGCTATTTGGATGGTCCCGAGCCCGCCCCGAAACCTAGGAAGAAAATTTGGCGGTTGCGAGGTTATTCTAACCTCGTGTTGGGCGACAGACATTGTTTTGAAGCCCCTGTATCATTGATGCCTGGAGTGAAGGGCGCAGGCGGTAAGGAGAGACGAGGGAGGCTGCGCTGTGGGCAACGAAGCTGGGAATGCATCATCATGGTGGTGGTGTGTTCCAGGGCGCACTTTGGTTTATCCCCGTATGGACGCACATTGGTGTGTAACATCACTCCACCCCCCCAGCAACAACTACCATAGACTCTCGACGGGGGACTATGGGACTTGTAGTTTGTTCCCCTAGTACTTGGGAAGCTACTCAGGTGTGCTGCCTTGAGGCCCTGGGGGCGGGGCGGACTTGAGCAATCAGGTTCAAAAGAGGAGGATCTGCAGCCGGAGTGCACACTTACCCATGGAGGCTTTGAGGCGCTGACGACGGCGAAACATCCAGCCAGAAATGCATCTGCCATATGGACACAATAAAGCCTCCCAGAATTTCCCCAAGGGTCTCTGTTCTCTTTCTTTACGGAAGGAGTTTTCTTGCACATTTTCACGCGTCGGCCTGTGACTCGCTCCAGAGTACCCCGCCTCATCTACAGGGCAAAGGACTTCGCAGGCTCGAACTGGTTCCAGTTCTTCATGTGCCAAAGCTATTTGGATGGTCCCGAGCCCGCCCCGAAACCCAGGAAGAAAATTTGGCGGTTGCGAGGTTATTCTAACCTCGTGTTGGGCGACAGACATTGTTTTGAAGCCCCTGTATCATTGATGCCTGGAGTGAAGGGCGGAGGCGGTAAGGGGAGACGAGGGAGGCTGCGCTGTGGACAACGAAGCTGGGAATGCATCATCATGGTGGTGGTGTGTTCCAGGGCGCACTTTGGTTTATCCCCGTATGGACGCACATTGGTGTGTAACATCACTCCACCCCCCCAGCAACAACTACCATAGACTCTCGACCGGGGACTATGGGACTTGTAGTTTGTTCCCCTAGTACTTGGGAAGCTACTCAGGTGTGCTTCCTTGAGGCCCTGGGGGAGGGGCGGACTTGAGCAATCAGGTTCAAAAGAGGAGGATCTGCAGCCGGAGTGCACACTTACCCATGGAGGCTTTGAGGCGCTGACGACGGCGAAACATCCAGCCAGAAATGCATCCGCCATATGGACACAATAAAGCCTCCCAGAATTTCCCCAAGGGTCTCTGTTCTCTTTCTTTACGGAAGGAGTTTTCTTGCACATTTTCACGCGTCGGCCTGTGACGCGCTCCAGAGTACCCCGCCTCATCTACAGGGCAAAGGACTTCGCAGGCTCGAACTGGTTCCAGTTCTTCATGTGCCAAAGCTATTTGGATGGTCCCGAGCCCGCCCCGAAACCCAGGAAGAAAATTTGGCGGTTGCGAGGTTATTCTAACCTCGTGTTGGGCGACAGACATTGTTTTGAAGCCCCTGTATCATTGATGCCTGGAGTGAAGGGCAGAGGCGGTAAGGGGAGACGAGGGAGGCTGCGCTGTGGACAACAAAGCTGGGAATGCATCATCATGGTGGTGGTGTGTTCCAGGGCGCACTTTGGTTTATCCCCGTATGGACGCACATTGGTGTGTAACATCACTCCACCCCCCCAGCAACAACTACCATAGACTCTCGACGGGGGACTATGGGACTTGTAGTTTGTTCCCCTAGTACTTGGGAAGCTACTCAGGTGTGCTGCCTTGAGGCCCTGGGGGCGGGGCGGACTTGAGCAATCAGGTTCAAAAGAGGAGGATCTGCAGCCGGAGTGCACACTTACCCATGGAGGCTTTGAGGCGCTGACGACGGCGAAACATCCAGCCAGAAATGCATCCGCCATATGGACACAATAAAGCCTCCCAGAATTTCCCCAAGGGTCTCTGTTCTCTTTCTTTACGGAAGGAGTTTTCTTGCACATTTTCACGCGTCGGCCTGTGACGCGCTCCAGAGTACCCCGCCTCATCTACAGGGCAAAGGACTTCGCAGGCTCGAACTGGTTCCAGTTCTTCATGTGCCAAAGCTATTTGGATGGTCCCGAGCCCGCCCCGAAACCCAGGAAGAAAATTTGGCGGTTGTGAGGTTATTCTAACCTCGTGTTGGGCGACAGACATTGTTTTGAAGCCCCTGTATCATTGATGCCTGGAGTGAAGGGCGGAGGCGGTAAGGGGAGACGAGGGAGGCTGCGCTGTGGACAACGAAGCTGGGAATGCATCACCATGGTGGTGGTGTGTTCCAGGGCGCACTTTGGTTTATCCCCGTATGGACGCACATTGGTGTGTAACATCACTCCACCCCCCCAGCAACAACTACCATAGACACTCGACCGGGGACTATGGGACTTGTAGTTTGTTCCCCTAGTACTTGGGAAGCTACTCAGGTATGCTGCCTTGAGGCCCTGGGGGCGGGGCGGACTTGAGCAATCAGGTTCAAAAGAGGAGGATCTGCAGCCGGAGTGCACACTTACCCATGGAGGCTTTGAGGCGCTGACGACGGCGAAACATCCAGCCAGAAATGCATCCGCCATATGGACACAATAAAGCCTCCCAGAATTTCCCAAAGGGTCTCTGTTCTCTTTCTTTACGGAAGGAGTTTTCTTGCACATTTTCACGCGTCGGCCTGTGACGCGCTCCAGAGTACCCCGCCTCATCTACAGGGCAAAGGACTTCGCAGGCTCGAACTGGTTCCAGTTCTTCATGTGCCAAAGCTATTTGGATGGTCCCGAGCCCGCCCCGAAACCCAGGAAGAAAATTTGGCGGTTGCGAGGTTATTCTAACCTCGTGTTGGGCGACAGACATTGTTTTGAAGCCCCTGTATCATTGATGCCTGGAGTGAAGGGCGGAGGCGGTAAGGGGAGACGAGGGAGGCTGCGCTGTGGACAACGAAGCTGGGAATGCATCATCATGGTGGTGGTGTGTTCCAGGGCGCACTTTGGTTTATCCCCGTATGGACGCACATTGGTGTGTAACATCACTTTCCCCCCCCCCAGCAACAACTACCATAGACTCTCGACCGGGGACTATGGGACTTGTAGTTTGTTCCCCTAGTACTTGGGAAGCTACTCAGGTGTGCTGCCTTGAGGCCCTGGGGGCGGGGCGGACTTGAGCAATCAGGTTCAAAAGAGGAGGATCTGCAGCCGGAGTGCACACTTACCCATGGAGGCTTTGAGGCGCTGACGACGGCGAAACATCCAGCCAGAAATGCATCCGCCATATGGACACAATAAAGCCTCCCAGAATTTCCCCAAGGGTCTCTGTTCTCTTTCTTTACGGAAGGAGTTTTCTTGCATATATATATATATATATATATATATATATATATATATATATATATATATATATATATATATATACACACACACACAGTAAATGTAGCTAGCACAAATAAAGACTGTTTTGAAATGTGCATGGGTGGAGACTGATAGAGAACATTCTGTTGCTGCTATTTATCTGCCCACGTGGTCTGAATCTAAATAGTATGGAAACTAATAATACTAGTCCTAAGAACTTAATAGGCGTAGTCTTAATAATTTTAATGTTAGGCTTGACGGCGCTTATTGTAGGATTAAGTTTGAGTTCAACAAAAGTCAAGGAAGAGAAACTTATGTCTGCACAGAAACTATCACAAAATTGGTGTCATGTTATATTCATTAGAAGGGAAGAATCTAAATGCTGATTTATCTAGAGGAGATTACATATTAAATCCTTACACTAATCTGCTTTAGGAGTATGTTAATACAATGAAAGCAAGTGACTGCTATGTTCTTCAGTGGCTGAGGGCATTACATACCAAAACATACCATGGACATATGGCATTACATGTAGCTTACTGTTGAGTATGTTACATGGTCAGTGTTGGACCTGGCCCTTTTTGCAAGTTTATCCCCTGACTTTTTGCCCTTTGTCTCCTATTTTTCCGACCCTCTAAGGACTTTACCACTGATCAGTGCTAACGTGCATATGATATGCCTTCTGTGTAAATTGTGATTATGATTGGTTATCGATGATTGGCATATTTGATTTACTGGTAAGTCCCTAGTAAAGTGCACTGTGTGCGCCCAGGGCCTGTAAATCAAATGCTACTAGAGGGCCTGCAGAACTGGTTGTGCCACCCCCCTAAGTAGCCCTGTAAACTTGCCTCAGACCTGCAATTGCATTGTCTGCCAGTGCAGTTTTAAACTGCCATGTGGAACTGGCAAGTGCACCCACTTGTCAAGCCCAAACCATTGCCTTTTACTACATGTAAGGCACCCCTAAGGCAGGCCCAAAGTACCCCCATGGGCAGGGTGCAGTACATGTGAAAGGTAGGACATGTACTGGTGAGTTTTGTATGTCCCGATAGTGAAATACTGCCAATTAAATTATTCACTATTGCAAGGACTAGCTCTCCCATAAGCTATCATTGGAAATGCCTTGTAACATTTTAAAAGTGTAACTTTCAATTGAGAACAGCTAGAGATTTGGAGTTTTGGCTCTCTGGGCTCAGAATTTAAAAACACATCATTTAGTAAAGATGGTTTTTGAATTGTGTCTTTGAAAATGCCACAATCTAGAAAGTGAAAGACACACAAATGATGGACAGAATGCAGAACAATTCAAACATTCACCCCCAGTCAAGAGATCTGGGTTAAATTCATTATTCTTTTGCTCACCATACCACCCCAGTTTAGACCAAGCCATATGCAAATCAGTCTTGACCTTGCTCCTCATGGGAACAGTCCAGCCCAAACTGCCAAGCAAGGTTCTCCATGGACCAAAAACAAGCAAAATAGGACTAGTCTGGGGTCTCACCCCTCATCAGCCAAGCTAGCTTGAATACAATGACACAATGACCCCAGACCCAGGTCTAGGCATACCCGGTGCACTTAGGAGAAGAAATCAAAAGACTCACAAACGATGGAAGGAATGCCAAACATATCAAATATTCACCCCCAGTCAAGAGATATGGATAAAGTCCATGGTTCTTTTGCTCACCATGCCACCCCAGTTTTGACCAAGCAATATGCAAATCAGTCTTGACCCTACTCCTCATTGTAACAGAACAGCCCAAACTGCCAAGCCAGGTGCTCCCTGGACCAGAAACAAACTTCCTAGGGCCGGTTTCGGGGTATCAGCACTCATCAATCAATAAATCAATCAACAAAATTTGTATAGCACGCTGCTCACCCGTAAGGGTCTCAAGGCGCTGAGGGGGGGGGGGGGGGGGGACGGGTGGTCGCTACTGCTCGAACAGCCAGGTCTTGAGTAGTTTCCTGAAAGAGAGATGGTCCGGGGTCAGCCGTAGGTGAGTGGGGAGGGAGTTCCATGTCTTGGCTGCCAGGTAGGAGAAGGATCTTCCTCCGACGGTGGATTTGCGAATTCGTGGGACGGAGGCGAGGGCGAGGCTGGCGGATCAGAGCTGGAGAGTGGGTGTGTAGAATGTGAGGCAGCTGTTGAGGTACTTCGGGCCTGTATCGTGGAGAGCCTTGTGTGCGTGGGTGAGGAGTCTGAACGTGATCCTCTTGTTGACGGGGAGCCAGTGCAGGTCTTTCAGGTGGGCGGAGATGTGGTTGTGGCGAGGGATGTCCAGGATGAGTCGTGCTGAGGCGTTCTGAATGCGCTGGAGTCTTTTCCGGAGTTTGGCTGTGGTTCCAGCATAGAGGGTGTTCCCGTAGTCCAAACGGCTGGTGGCGAGGGCCTGGGTGACCATCTTCCTGGTTTCGGTGGTGATCCATCGGAAGATCTTTCGGAGCATGCGCAGGGTGTTGAAGCAGGATGACGAGACGGCGTTGACTTGCTTGGTCATCACGAGGGAGGAGTCCAAGATGAAGCCCAGGTTTTGTGCGTGGCCCGTTGGCTTGGGGGCGGTGCCCAGGGCAAGGGGCCACCAGGAGTCGTCCCAGGCAGAGGGAGATGGTCCGAGGATGAGGACTTCCGTCTTGTCTGAGTTCAGTTTCAGACGGCTGATCTTCATCCATTATGCGACATCTTTCATTCCTTCCTGGAGGTTGGGTCTGGCGGTGGCGGGGTCGTTGGTGAGGGAGAGGATCAGCTGGGTGTCGTCGGCGTAAGAGATGATGTTGAGGTTGTGTTGGCGCGCAATGGCTGTGAGAGGGCTCCTGTAGACGTTAAAGAGGGTGGGGCTGACTGAGGATCCTTGCGGAACGCCGCAGATGACTTCGGTGGCCGCGGATCGGAATGGGGAGAGGCAGACTCTCTGAGTTCTTCCAGTGAGGAACGGGATGATCCACTCCAGGGCCGCTCCTTGGATTCCGGTGTTGCTGAGGCACTGTATCAGGGTGCGGTGGCATACGGTGTCGAAGGCTGCCGAAAGGTATAGAAGGATGAGGGCAGCAGTTTCCCCGTTGTCGAGCAGGGACCTGATGTCGTCGGTGGCTGCGATGAGGGCGGTCTCAGTGCTGTGGTTTGCTCGGAAACCAGACTGTGAGGGGTCGAGGGATCCGTTGGTCTTGAGGAAGGCGGAGAGTTGTCTGTTGACGGTCTTCTCGATGACTTTGGCTGGAAAGGGGAGGAGCGAGATGGGGCGGAAGTTCTTGAGGTCCGTGGGATCCGCGGTGGGTTTCTTCAGAAGGGCGCTCAGCTCGGCATGTTTCCAGCTCTCCGGGAAGGTGGCGGATGCAAAGGGGCTGTTGATGATGTTCCGGAGTTGGGGTGCGATGATGGAGTCGGCTTTGTTGAAGATGTGGTGTGGGCAGGGGTCGGTAGGGGAGCCGGAGTGGATGGTGTTCATCAGGCGGGTAGTGTCTTCGGTGCTGACAGGGGTCCAGGTGCAAAGGGTGGTGGTGTGGGGCGCTGGTTCGGTGGTTGGGTGCGTGGTCAGCGCGCCGAAGCTGTTGTGTATGTCGGCGATCTTGCGGTGGAAGAACGAGGCGAGTGAGTCGCAGAGGTCTTGCGAGGGTGTGATGTCGTTGTTGCAGACGCTGGGGTTGGAGAGCTCTTTAACGATGCTGAAGAGTTTCTTGCTATTGTGGGTGTTGTTGTCCAGTCGTTCTTTGAATGCTGTCTTCTTGGTGGTGCGATTCAGCTGGTGGTGTTTGCGGGTGGCGTTCTTGAGGGCTGTCATGTTTTCTGCTGTCTGGTCGTGGCGCCAGGCTTTCTCGAGGGTGCGGCAGGTTTTCTTGGAGTTTTTGAGGTCGTTGGTAAACCACGAGGCTTTCCTGCTGCCGGGTCTGCTGGGAGGATTCTTCAGTGGTGCGAGTTCGTCGGCGCAGTTGGTGAGCCACTGTGTGAGGTTGCGGGCTGCTTAGTTGGGGTCCGTCGTGTTGGTGGGCGGGTTCTGGCTGAGGGCGGTGGTGAGCTGGTCGGTGGTGATCTTGCTCCAGCTTCTGCGGGGAACCTGTTGCGGGTGGTGGTGGGTCGTGGTTCTCCTGAAGTTGAAGTGGACGCAGCTGTGATCTGTCCAGTGTAGTCCGGTGGAGTGGCTGAAGGAGATGTGCTTGCTGGAGGAGAAGATGGGGTCAAGCGTGTGGCCGGCCTAATGGGTGGGGGTGTTCACCAGTTGCTTGAGTCCGAGGTTGGCGAGGTTGTCCAGCAGGGCGGCGGTGTTGCAGTCCTTGTTGTTCTCCAGGTGGAAGTTGAGGTCCCCTAGGAGGATGTAGTCTGTGGAGATGAGGGCGTGCGGACTGACGAAGTCTGCGATGGCTTTGCTAAATTGTGTGCGTGGTCCCGGGGGTCTGTAGATGAGGGTGCCTCTGAGGGAGGTCTTGGGGTCGGTGTGAATCTGGAAGTGAAGGTGCTCGGCGGTGGTGAGGGTGTCGTCGGAGTTGGCCGTGATGCGGATGGTGTTTCTGTGGACGATGGCGATGCCTCCTCCGGTTTGGTTGACGCGGTCCCTCCGGGTGATCTTGTAGCCTTCCGGGATGGCTATGGCGATGTCGGGGGCTGAGAAGGCGTTCATCCATGTCTCTCTGAGGAAGGCGACGTCTGGTGATGTTGTGTCGAGGAGGTTCCAGAGTTCGACGGCGTGCCTGTGGGCGGAGCGGGTGTTGAGCAGGATGCACTTGAGCACATCAGCCAGGATAGCTTGAATCCAGTGGCACAGTGAGCCCAGGACCAACGTCTGGGCATGCCCGGGTCACTTAGGGCGAGAAAGCAAAAGACACACAAATGATGGACGGAATGCAGAACAAATCAAACATTCATCCCCAGTCATTAGACCTGGGTTTAATCCATCGTTCTTTAACTCACCATGCCACCCCAGTTTAGACCAAGCCATATGCAAATCAGTCTTGACCATGCTCTTCATGGGAGCATTCCAGCCCGAACTGCCAAACCAGGTACTCACTGGACTGAAAACAAGCATCCTGGGATCGTTTTTGGGCTATCAACCCTGATCAGCCAGGCTAGCTTGAATCCAGAGGCACCGTTAGCACAGGACCCACGTCTGGACATAGCCTTCTCTCTTAGGGGAACAAACCAAAATGAACAAATGATGGACAGAATGCTGAACAATGCAAACACTAACCCCCAGTCATAAAGATCTGGGTTTAATCCATTGTTTTTTAGTTCACCTGGCCACTCCAGTTTGAATCTAGCCATATGCAAATCAGACTTGACCCTGCTCCTTATGGGAACAGTCCAGCACGAACTGGCAAGCCAGGTCTTCCCTGGACCGGAAACAAGCATCCTGGGGCTGGTTGCGGGGTATCACTTACCCTTCTTTTTACATTGGACAATGACCTGGAGCACACTATCTGGAAGGAGGTAGAGCTTAGGTCACACTTGGAGATGGTGGGATTGCCTGAATGGGTCTGTATGACCACAAAGGCCATGTCTGCCCAGGAAAGGAGTCAAGGGAGCCAGGAAAAATGGCCCAGGCAGCTGCCAAGAACAGTAAGTGCAAAAGACAGATTTGCAGTTTCCAAGCATCTTCCACGTGCAGCACTATATCAGATGTCTTGCACACTGATTGTTCAGCTGTCTTTTTCCAGCCTTGGGGCAGGTTCTGACTACCTCTAGTTATTTAATCTACATTAATGTCTTGAACTGATTCCTGATGAATTGGTGACTTTTCTCTTTATACTGGGGGATATCGTTATCTTGTTGTCCTGATGGTGACCCTACCAAAGTAGTCTATAAGGTTAAAAATGTGACAATAAAAACTAGTGGACTAATACTATATGTTAGTATGAATACACCGTACTCTTATTTTGAGTCATTTTGAGAATCAGTATTTCATCAGCCCCTAATTACATGTGCAAGTATGTTGTATATAATTTCTGTCCAGCTCTAACGCATGCACAACCTTTCACAAATGTCAATATTCACTTTCACTGTGTCGTTTTTGTAGCACCTGCGATGTGTTACAATGTGCTGAGTTAAATGCACTGTATGACTATTCGATTGCTTCTGGATTATGATATTTAGTCTAGGAGGTCTAGGCCTAAACCTCCCCCTAAGGGAACTACTGTTCTTTTTTTGCATTTAGTAGCCTAGGTTTCCTGGATTACAGGGTTGCCCCATAATAGGTTAGTGTGGCCAAGAAAAGTAGGGGCAAGGGGCGAGGGAAACCAGGCCTTGAAGGTCCCTCGGTTATGGCTGATGGGGAACCTGAGTAGGATGCTCCTTAGCCTACTGGAGAAGACATTGCTGCCCAGGGTGATCTGCCAGAGCTTGCTGGATGGCACGTTGAGGATGGCCCTACCAGGGAGGAATTCTGCATTGTGCAGAAAGAGTACTCCACTCTAGAGGGCATGGCAAGCTGAAGCCTTGCTGCAGGCTATACCTCTGGAGATTTACTTATCTACTGGGAGAATGACCTCCTTTATAGTGAGCCTAAGGTTCCTGGACCTGAGGTAGCTTATGTGCTGGTGGTCTCTCAGTGTTAAAGGACCCTCCTACAGGGCTTGGCTCGCAATATCCTCCGGGCAGGACATCTGGGGCAAGACAAGACCTCCGCCAGGCTTGTCGCCCACTTCTAATGGCCCCAGATGAACAGGGCTTTCAGTGCATTCTGTAGGTCCTGTCCCACCTGCCAGGCCAGTGGTAAGCCAGGGAAAAGCTCAAGGCTCCCCTGACCCTGCTACCTGTTGCTATCATTCCCTTTGAGAGAGTGGGCAGCGACATGCTTGGTCCCTTGGATCCCAAGACACCTTTAGGTAACAGGTTTATCCTGGTCTTGGTGGACCACACCACCCACTATCCAGAGGCCACGCCTCTGAGGTCGGTAACTGTACCTGGGATGGCCAGGGCCCTAATGGGGCGTTTTACCCGTGTGGGGCTCCCCAAAGAGCTAGGTTCTAGTGTACATGAAGTCCATGTGGAGTGACTGATATGTTCTCTACACTCTGACACCCAAACAAATGGGCCTTTAAAGAGATTCACAAGACCCTTAAAGGCACGATAATGGGACTACCTGAGCCCATGAGGCATAAGTGGGGTGTTCTCCTGCCATGCCTACTATTTGCCTACAGGAGAAACATCTATTAAAACGCAGGCATCATAATGCTTTATAATGCATTCTTTACAACGGATATGCCTTTACACCGAATGCTTTTACAATGCATGCCATTACAAAGCATATGCCATTACAACGCATGCTATTACAACAAAGTTCTTCCTCTGTCAAATCTGTGTCTGAGGTGCACCGGGCTGCAGAAACAAATCTGAAATTGCTGCCCTCAAACTGCCATTCCGGAAAGGGGTGAACAAGTGCGGCCGGGAGCACTGTGGCTGTAGAGATCCTCCAACACCCCTCACAGTGGTGCTCACGCAAGGTAAATTGCTGGAGCAGTGCAAGCAGTTGATGTCCATTAAGAGGTATGATAACACCCCAGGGCATTAGCTGCAGCCCCAGAAACCTTTAGTTCTTTTGATTGTATGGGAGGGGAAGGAGGTCGATGGGGACAGGGGGTGTGTCGAACAGATATCAACATAAAGCCTGGGTGCATCTCTCAGTGAGTATTCACCACTGTGGGGCAGTGAGGCTGAGTGAGAGGTGTGTGGGTCAGTTAGAATAGCTTAATTTTACTTAGCAATCGCAGCCAGTTTGGAACTTAGTAGCACTTAAATACTAACAGATGTGACTTGAACCGCCTGTGCTCTACATTTTATCCTATGCCTCCTTTCTGCCCTGTGGCATGTTACCCTATTGTAGGTTATGGTTTATGGTATGCTGCCAAGAAACTATTCATATAGAACTCTAGCTATATACCAAACTATGTACATAGGTATAACAACATACAGCGGGATAGATTTCCTAATATTTTGCACTGGGTTAGCATCATAAAAGTGATGCTAAACAGCACAGAATGATTTTTTCCTAATTCACTATCCGGTGCAAAACTTCTTTTGCGCTGGAAAGTACCCTGAAAGTAACGCAAAGGACTGTTTTGTGTTAATTAGTGCCAAGGATGTGTTACACAGGTATTACATGGGCTTTCCCATGCTACCTACCATGCTTATTGAGGCAAAACCATATCTACAAACAATAGTAGATGGGGTTTAGTGCCAAACGTTAACGTCATTTAAAAGGAGTTGTTAAGAGGAGAAAGGTTTTTATTTGTTGATTCTTTTCCAACTTTGAATGCTTGTTGTACTGTGCAGTACATATGCAAAGTAGGAGAAGTTTTCAAGTTTCTTTATGTATAGTATTTTGTACTGGAAGGGTACTATTCCAGTACAAAACCTATGGTAGACCCAGGCATGCACCCTAGCACTGTGGCCCTACGGTGCTTGCCTGGCACATAGCAGCCGAAATCAGCACCAGCACTAGGGAAAGGGGAGGTGAGAGCCATATCTCTGTAGATATGGCGCTCTCCTACTCCCTCCCTGTCATGTAATGTAGCACAGCACAGCATCTTTGGCTGCAGCACTGCGTTCTATTACTGTTTTGTAAATCTGGGCCCGAGTGAAGAACAGCTGGAGGCATTTGTTCATAGACTAACACTTGTTATTGGAAAAGGTAAAAGACTGCAAAAACTACTATACTAAATATCATCTAAAACAAGATATTTTAAATAGGGATATAGTATGGTATATGTGCTTTGCATGACATTAACTTATTTGAGGAATTCTCTGTGGGGTCAGAACACTATTTTGTACAGATAAATATGCAGGATTATTTAGATATTTCGGTGATTTACAATGCCTCATTGGGTAGATCATCTGCTAGCACACACTAGGAATTACCCGATATTCTTCTAGCAGATACTCTCTGTGATGGTTGATAAAATGTGAGTAAAAGAGGGAGTAAAGTTTGACCTTTGCCAGACAGCTGCACAAACGAGGCCTAATCAATACCACTAATTCACACATCTTTTCTTAGAGGACAGGGAAGGCATTTGCTCCCAATATGTAAAGTGCACTTTGCATAGGCTCCAATTTCAAAAACAGCTATAACAACCGAGTGCAAATGTGCATGTCTGTTTAAATAAATGTGAAAAAATACTAGCTCCAGCATCTTCTTTTGCTTGTGACAAAAATAAATGTGGATAAATACAGATACCCACAAAATAAATATGGATAAATACAGAAATATCATTAAAAGGGAGCCTTAACTATAACTTACACCCCTCAATGCAGTTCTTATGACCTCACCTATTACATCACTCATGATATGGTCAATGACATCACTGATCACATCATACAGTGAGTGTAAGTGTTTTGTAAACATTTCTGAGACTTAAGGATACATACTAAGCTTCTATAAAGTTAAATTACTACACTGTGTGTACTGCTAATGAGTGACACTACTTCTAACATATATTATGTAAGTAGTTGTATGGCTGTGTGAGTAGTTGTGTGGGTGTGTGAGTGGGTAAATGAGTGATTGTGTGAGTGTGGTTCTATGGGTCTGTAACTTGGTATGTGAGTGGTTGATTGGGTGAGAGAGTGGCTGTGTGAGTGGCTGAATGTGTGGGTGAGTGGGAGTGTGCGATTGGCTGTATGGGTGACTGAGTGGATGTGTGACTGGTTGTTTTAGTGACGGTGTGTAAGTGGCTGTAGGGGTGAGTGAGTGGCTGGTTAAGTGAGCTGGTATGTGAGTGGCTGTATGGGTGAGTGAGTGGTTGTGTGAGTGGTTATGTGGATGTGTGAGTTGTTGTATGGGTAAGTGGCAGTGTTGAGTGGCTGTGGGGGTGAGTGTAGGGGTGAGTGGGTGTGTGAGTGGCTGTATAAGTGAATATGTGGATGCCTGGGAAGCTGTATCGGCGAGTGTGTGGCTGTGTGAATGGCTGAATGGTTGAGTGTGTGCTTGTATGAGTGGGTGTATGAATGACTATGGATAAGTCAGTGGGTGTGTGAAAGGTTATGTGGGTCAGTGAATGAGTATATGAGTGGTTGTGTGGGTATGTGAGTGGTTCTGTGGATGGTATTGGTGATGTAATTTGAAGTGTAATCAGTAAAAACGATAACTGCTGAATTTACCTGGTTTTATACGAGTAAAATCTGAGACTTACTATCACGTCCCTGTAACATTTGTTTTTTCCAGTGAATCTCTACATTATCTTAATTTTATTTTCCTAACTGTAACTTGTCACCTTTGAGAGTAAGTGTGTGAGTGGCTGTATGGGTCGGTGGGTAGGTGTCTGGGTGACTGTATGGGTCTGTGAGGGGGTGAGTGAGTGGCTATATGGATCTGTGAATGGATGTGTGAGTGACTGTATGGGTGTGTGAGTAGCTGGATGGTTCATTGATTGTGTGGGAGAGGCTGAATGGGTCAGTGAGTGGGTGTGAGTGTCTTAGTGGGTGGGTGTGTGAGTGGGTGTCTGAGTGCCTCGGTGAGTGGGTGTGTGAGTGCCTGTGTGGGTATGTGAGTGGGTCTTAAGGATTTCAGATTGGTGAATGTGGAATACGAAAGGGAACACACTTGCTTTGCCTTCGCCAACCCAAGAAGCTAGGATAATTTCTGCTTACAGACGTGTAGCTTCAACTGGGGTTCCTTCTGTGTTTTTATTTGCAAGTGCTTCCGGTTGAGGTTTAATTTCTATCAAATGAGCATCAGGGCCAGAATTGAACCTTATTTTTTCCTAGAAGAGACTACAGTTTTGCCAAAAATGTTTACTCAACTGGAGTACTTTCCACTGGTTAATTAGTAAGTGCTACCTCATTGGGTAAATGTCTATTGCATATTCTTCACTACAGCTGCATAAAGGACCACGAGGTAATGTCTCCAGTGACCTTGAGTGCATGTAATTTCGGCCATATGATTGTTGATGCAGTGCCTTCATACACAAATCTGTGATGACATGAATCCTCGTCAAGAGAAGAGGACGAGACTATAAAGATGTGAATCTCCACCAAACAGAGGTACTTTCTCTTAACTATATGAAGTAACTGCTTGTGTGTTTGTTGGAGATGTCCTCGTATTTCTCTGTATCAAAAATGTGTCACAAAATCTGCAGTAAACGCACTCAGGGGCCTTTTGGTAAACTGTCCATCAACGTGGGAAAATGTGAGAAGACCATTTTATACTGCTAAAGAAAATGAGGTGTGGCCAAACGAGTGGAGCTTGCTGTGAAGTACCTTGAACTCTCCTTTCTTGATTACAGAAGGGGAGAGGGGCAGTGTAGCCCTCCCTCCCCAGGCAGTTTCCAGATCCGGGGACCACATGTCGCTGGTCCCATCCAAATATCACTGGGAGAGGGATGCCCTTTTCTTGACTGTGACAACACGCTGCTACTATATTGATCTCAGGATTGGGAGGTTAATCCCCTTACGTGGGGTGACATTTTGCTTACATTTGGTGTACTCATACCTATTGGATTTTGGATTCAACTTTATTGAAGATATTCATCTAAACTCTGTATGATATTTTATATTATGCGGTGTGGTCATTTGACTGAGGTGAATGAATAAAACCTTTTGATTGAATTGCCCTTATGAAGTCTGTTGTGTATACCGCTTAAAGACGAAACACGTGTTGGCTAGGATCCATATGAATGGTGCTTTGAAAAAATAAAAGAAGAAGAAAAAGTACATGTGTGAACATAACCCTTTTGTTTCGACTTTCACTGAATACATTGGAACTTTTATTGCTCGGGATCCAACAAACTTAGTTTTATTGGTGTGGATTCTATCTGCATTACTGGTGATGGTTGGATGAACATCACTCCTATCCCTATGAGCATCTTGATACTGTTGGTATTCCAACTTACAACCCAGCGCAAATAAATAGCCAATCATCTGTTTCTTGCTTTGACTCCCCCCCTTTCCAGGCCGATTTCGGCCATGAGGACCCCATCCCCGAGGCCTGGCATCTTGCACCTGGGTGCCCTGGAGCCAACCCAGTGTGCAATGCTGGGGACCATATGGGGGAGGCTCGATGACCCAGCGGTCCCTGCCAACTCTCTGCCTCCAGTGTGTGGCGGCATTACTCCTACACACAGGGAGCAGCAAAAAATGCTGCTCCTTGTATATGGGAGAAATGTTTTTATCTGTGTTCCTGCTCAAACAGATGAAAACTCTGCTCCCAGAGAGTGGGAGCAGTTTTCCTGCTACTCTCCGCTGGGAGCAAAGTTAATATTTGTGCTCACTTGGCAGGAGCTGTCAAAGAAAGGAAACAGCTATGTACCGAGGGTGAGTACCACTGGGCATAGGGAGCCAGACCTGGGGTATGGCTGTCCCCCGGGCTATTAATGGCTCCTGGTCCTGAAGGGGTGCCACGCTGCCCCGTCCTGTCATTTTTAAGGGCCTGCCCTAGGGTGGCAGTGGTCCCTGAGGCCGAGAGCGGCCTGGGAGGGAGTGGAATGCCCCCCTCTGTTAAAAAAAATAATACATAAATAAGAAAGCCCCAGGGAGATTGTGGTCCACAGGGCCGTGCATGGCCCGGTGTGCCCCCACCTCTATTATATATATGTGAGCCTGGGAGGTGGTGGTACCCAGGGCCCTCACGCGCAATCGAGGAGGGTCAGTGTGGTCCCCCTCTTTTTTTATAATAAAGGCCTGGGCTGGTGGTGGTCCCCGGGGCTCATAAGAGGCTCAGGAGGAAGGCTGTGCAGCCTTCCTCTGCTTTATTTTTCAAATAGCCAGCCACAGGGAGGTAGTGGTCCACAGGGCCAAGATTGGCTATTGGGAGGGAGGCCTCATGAGCCCCCTACCGATATTTAAATTATAATAAAGCTACCAGGACCTGACCCACCCAGGGTCTCAAGCAAACGAAGGAGAACATGCTTACATTTTTCCAGTGAATTGACAAATCTGTCGCCATTTCTAAAAAAAGAAAATGCTTTTTGGGCCAAGCAGGATCCCTGGGGGACCCCAGCACCAGGTCTAGGGATGCCAGGGTATTCCTACCCTATCCCCTTCTCTTTTTGTTTTTAAAAACGTTTTTATTTGGAAGTCGGCTGAGTCAGAGTCCCAAGATGGCTGCCAACACTTCCGGGTTTAAGTGTTGGCAGCCAATCAGATATCTGCACGAGATTGGGAGGATTTGCAAAGGGTTCGCGCCTATAGATATACAAATTTGATTTTCTGTTAATAACTCCAAAACTGAACAGGTTTTCACCAAATAACAAAAAGGCCGCTTTCTGAGCCAAGACCTACCTTTCTGACAAAAAAGGTGTAATTTTGTTCAGCAGTTTGGGCAGTAGTCATGTAAAAAATCCCTATGGGAAATTGCATGAGGCAAACACGTTTCAGGGCCCCACTTTTCTCGGCCCATGAATCACCCTGAAACTTTCAAGACAGCAGCTGAAGTAAGCGTCATACCAATTTGAAAATTTCGTTAAGATTCGTCAAATGGATCCAAAATTATTGGCAAAACAAAAAACACTTTTCGTATGAAAACTAGCTCCTGATCATGTGTTCTTGGGCTATTCACTCAATTTACCCGTGACTAAAAAATGTGTAACAGTCTGGTTCTCTAGTAAAGTGTTCTAATGCCCACAGGCTTAGAAAAGCCTCTAAAAACTCCCGCCCAGATGTCTTGTATACACACTATCTAAGGGCAAAGGGTGAAGAAAACCAAAGAAATATAACCTGTCTCTGGCAGGTTTGTCTATTACGAACTTCCGGCCATTCCAGATAAGTAATGGGAGAGATTCACAGGACACCTGCCCATTTCCTCTGCTTCAAATAGTAAATTAGTACACTTGAAAGGGCTGTGGGCCGAGATAAATCTATCAGGTATGACCTAGATTAGTTAGTAATGCAACATCTCAGAAAGAGGCGTCCCTCTAGCTCCCAGGGGAGTGTGCAGTCTGTAGCTGAGATTACCGGCAAATCACTCTCATTTGCAACCACTCCCTCGCCTCGCAGAACACCAAATGGGACAGGGCCACGCCATCTTCCAGGCTTGGCCCCTACCATAGCAGGAGTTTAGAAGGGTTTCAATAGAGGGTCACCAAGACCATGAACACTGGTCTATGCACCAATGTCCCTTATCCCATGCACCATATCAGGGGAATAAGCCTTCATCACATGGTGCCTCCCGTTTTAATGAGGTCCATTTACCGAGGTATAGATTATGTAAGATGATTTATTGATCTTAATTGCAGGTAAATATATTTGTAGGTTCTTAGCTTAGATCTTAGGATAGCCCCACCAGGAGCAGCCTCCCTGCTGCTCAACCCACACTCCAACTGACACTCTCCACCTCACAGGCACCCAAGCATTCCATTGCCTTACCATGCACTCTCACATTCGACACAGCACACTCATACTAGCTGAGCAGCAAGGACTCTAACCGAGACTGAATAAACCTGTCCTTATTATCTACACAGCTGGCTACTGGACTGATTACCTACAATGGTCTTACTTCATTTACAATAGTGGCGACAATTGAGAAAAAAGAACCATGTGTGAGAAGCTAAGAAACTGCACAAGAACCCAACAGAAGCTAGCTGGAGTCTGAAGACAAGCCTGATTAACACCCACAGGTGTCTATTACAACAAACAGCCTACAGAATTAAAGTTATGGGCGTTTGACCTGTGTCGCTTGAAGTCAGACATCCTGCAGTCATTTGGGAGTCTATGACCGTGTTGTTAACTGCTGGTGGAGCAGTGATTTGGAAAAAGAAACCTGCTCTTGTTGAGTACCCCCGTAACATATACTAATATTAAGTAGATAGAATACTAATTCACACTTATACATTACATGAGGGTGAACCGCCTCGCAAAATGCATGGAATTAATATTAACCAAACGTGAATAATCTACGATGTAAAAAAATGGTGAGTAGAATGTGTTGTGAATGCCTTGCACTGCATATTGTGCGCATAGTTTATTAAAAAGAATGCAGTGTGATGCTTAAGAAATGCTAATTAGCGTTGCTTTTGCTTTGCTAGAATAACTACTAACTCGGATCTGGGCGAAGGAGGGTGGTTAACAGTGAATGTCTCATTACCACCTTGTTAATAAACATCTGTTTTCAGTTCTTTTAGTAAAAGGACAAGTCACCGTGTTTATTAAGTTGACCAAACTGTGATGAGTGACACTTGCAGCGCACACAAACCATGTGACACTGTCGATAAACTTGCTGAGCCAGCTGAAAGAGTATGGTGACGTGAAGGACACGACACTTGACGAATGGCCAACTTCTGTGCCTCTGTGTGAAAGTCTGCGAATTTATGAATTGTATAAACTTTGTCCTTAACATGATACTTTTTCCTCATGAGAGAGTAGGGATGTGGTGGTTTCCGCGTTCTTATTTCCTTGGGTTGGTATCTTAGATAACATGAGAATTTATTTTGGGCTTTGTCCTATCAACTATTTTTCCTAAATGAGAAGTTAATTTGATGCTTATATTATCTGATGTCTTTTCATCTATCCCGTCCTTGTTAAAAGTGTATTTGTTGAGATTGAGTATTTTCTAGATGATTATTAGATTGTATTCTCTCTCATGAGGTGTTTTCTAAATTAATGCATTGTGTTAGATAAAATTTTAATAACTAATAAAGGTTGTAGTTATTTGCGTCTGTCAATGATTTTGAAATGACTATTTACCTTAAATTATTCAACTAATTGATATATCGATCAAGTAGATGAAGAATTGATCCTACGTGATTATATGTGAATTTGTGGAAATCCATAACTATTAAAATTGGGTTATATAATTTATTAAGGAAATCGCAAACTTGACCGACAAGCGCAACAGGGACATTTGGGTGCATGAGTATTGGCCACAGTACATTGGAAGAATTGAATGTTCGTCCTTGTCCAAAAATTATTGAGTCTGCGCTGGATTACTGAAATTACGAGAGTCATTTGGACCGTACTGAGAGCATTTAATTTATTGGAAGTATGTTATGTTATGAAAATTTCTTAATCGGAAACTGTTACCCAAGGGTGTCCTGGCACTGAAACCAAATGTCCTACAGAGGCCTACACACGGGAGTGAGTTGATAGCTAATTAGATTGGTAAGCCAAGTCTTCAGGGCCCTCCTGAAATCCAGGTGATTAGTTATACACCTAAGCTGAAGCAGTAGGTCGTTCCATGCCATGGCAGCGCCAAACCCTAAACGTCTGCCCCCCCAGTTGGACTATTTACAAAGGGCACTGATACCTGTTTTGCTTCCGAGGAGCGCAAAGTTCTTCTAGGAAGTTCAATTTCAGATGAAGGGGTACATAGCCTTGGAGGGATTTGTGGACCACACACAGAGCTTTGAAACTGACGCATTTTTTCACGGGCAAAGTGGAGCTTTTAAATCTCAGCTGAGATTGAAGCATGCGTTGGTGTGCCGGTGAGTAGTCTGGCTGCTGCGTTCTGCAGTAGTTGAAGTCTTTTCATGAGCCCTTCCTGGATAGTGAGGTAAAGGCTATTACAATAATCCAGTTTGGATATAACCAAGGCAGTGATGACCATTTGTTGGCTGTCTTTAGGAAGGAACGGCATAATCTTCTTGCAAGATCTCTCTCTTTTTTTAAAATATTATTTTCATCTTAATTAGATTACATCTCCCCATTAGTTTATGCCATTTTTTAAAGATTTTAGCAGTTTCATTTAATAAAGGAGTATAATTCTGAGATAATATTTGACCTATTTTAGCAGAAATTTTGACCCCCAAATACGTAGCTGTGGTACAACTCAGAAAAATCGGTGAACTGGTTTCCAAATTGGGAAGCACCTGTGTCTTATTGATATTTAGCTTGTATCCTGAGACATCCAAATTTAATTGCTGCTCTCTCAAAAGCTTGGACAGCTCCTACAGGATTTGGAGAAAAAAATTGCCAAATCGTCCGCATATGCTGTTATTTTTAAGCTACTAAAGGTAGTTTTTAGTGATTTGATTTTTGGGCAGATTGTAAAGCACATATAAACGGCTCTATGTAAAGTGGCAAATAACAGCGGTGAGAGATGGCAGCCCTGTCTCTTACCACATAAGATGTCAAATGGTATAGAGTATGCACCAGAGTATAAAATCTTAGCTGTAGCCTGGCAATATAAGACACGGACCCACTGTCTGAACTGTCTCCCAAGGCCGAATGCACTTACTGTAGCCCATAGAAATTCTCATCCGACCTTGTCAAAAGCCTTTTCGGCATCTAAAAGAATCATACCGAGACCCATCCCCTCTTTTTCTGCATAATCAAATGCCCCAATCGCCATATTAACATAAGATGTAGTATCTCTGCCTGGTATGAAACCGTGTTGAATATCGGATACCAGACCTGCCATCATTGGGGCAAGGCGATTAGCTAAAATCTTTGAGAAAATCTTAGTATCTGCATTTATGAGGGAGATGGGTCAGTATGATCCACAGTCCGTGGAAAAAAACAATCGGGGTCATGTTCCATGACTCCGGTATCTTATTATCTATACCAATATATTGGATAAGTACACAGAGTTGTGCTAACTAGATGTTTTTAAACCCCTTATAAAATTCAATTGGCAGAGAATCTACCCCTGCATCTTTGCCTGAAGGTAATGAAGAGATTGCTATTTCTATTTCTTCAACTGAGATAGTACTATCTAATAAAACTGCCTTGTCCTCCCTCGAGGCCGAGAGATTACTCTCAGTAATATTTTGGATTACATTTCCTGTATTTCCTGTATCGACTGCAGCAGAAGGTGAGTAAAGGTTCTGATAAAACAGTGAGAACTGTCCCAAAATCGCTGCAGTGTGGCTATGAACAGTGCCATCCGCACTTATAATTGCCGTAATTTTAGTTTGAGTCCTGGCTTCTGCAGATGGGAAGGCTAACAATTTACCAATATGTTCGCCATACTCATACTGATCCTGGCAGTGTTTATTATACTTCTCCGCAATTTTCTCACAAAATATTTTTCTCATCTCTGTTCTAGCATCTAGCAGAAGGAGCACCAGTTGGTCCTGATCTTGTTGGCCTTTTGTTATTGCCTCAGCATGTTGTTTTTCTCTACTTTGTAAATTCGAAATTAATTTATCAATGTTATTTTTCCTCTTTTTGTTTTGACGCCAGATATACTGTTGGACAATAATCATATACTTAATAAGTAATATGTCTTCTGCCCGTTTGGACAGGGTTTATTTGTCAATGAGTGCATAGATAGAAAATTTTTCTTTTGAAAGAATGTCAAGCGGGCACAGCCGTGACCCTTAACATACAAGACAAAAACAAAAACGAAGGAAAATGTGAACAAGGCAAGAAAATAGGTCTGCATACTTGTACATCAGTAAGGCAGGCACAAAATATAATGAAACCACTCCATTGCAAATTTGTACATAGGTAAATCGCATATGGGGTTTTTTAAGGTCGACGACGTTTCGATGCCTATACAAATGAGGGCATCATCATCAGGACAAGGGGTAACATTATTGTTGTCTTGGGCAAAAGCAATAGATAATGCCTTAAATTTACATTTACTTTTACAACCATATTTACAATTGGGAGAAAAGAAAAGAGAGAAAAAAACACAACAAGAATTAAGATAAGTAAGGGCATGTATTAATGATCCTATTATTTACAAATAAGTGAACTGTTCCTTAGTGAAATCCAGTAGTGCATGAGTTAAAAACAATTAATTTAGACGCAGTGACTCTTAACGGCGCAGTGAGTCTAAAAACGGCGATATTGCGTGTGAAGAAATAGTGAAATCGACCATTTCATGGAAGTCTTGTGGATTCAGAGACTGTGACAACTTAGTCATAACATTAGTCGATTGCTGCTATTCTGTGATCCAATTTTACATGCAGGGCAGTTCTGGGTAAGTGAGGCAGGTGTGCACGTTGGCGCAAGGGTAGCGTGCTAGTGATAGAAAAAGCGGCAGTGTACATACTTTGTCTTACAATGACGCTGGCCGTTTAAGAATCAAACGCCGAGATCGGGAGACCGATTAGTCTGAAAATGATAAGCGAGCGTTACTACACGGGAGCACATGCTGGGCATCTGAATTATAAAGTGCGGGTGGGGTTTACCTAGTCTGCCCGATGGTTTTCTGCACCGATGGGTGTTTGGCAGAGATTGCGAGCCGGGACTCAATGGCATCAATGACGAAGGAGCACAATGGCTTCCTAACACGGGCAAAAAAAGGGGGAGATGTCTCAGTAAATTGCCTCCATGCCGGGTGGGCGAAATAGGGGCTAAAGTCGGCTGTTCTACTTACTCGAGGAGTGCGGCGGCACTGCTGCGGGTATGACATCCAGTGAACCGTGAGCTTGACTCCCGGGCTTTAGGTGAACCTACAATGAGGTAGACAGTGTTGAAGGACTGGCTAGCGTGTGCCGTCTGTGAAGGGGGTGATTTCGGCGGCCATCTTGTAATGGTAAACCTACAGTGAGGATGAAAGTGTTGAAGGACTGGCTAACGTGTGCTGTTTGTGAGGGGGGTGATTTCGGCGGCCATCTTATAGTGGTGATGTTTACGTGAGCATGCAATTCAATTAAAAACGGACACAAAGATAATATCTATACAATTCAGTTTGCAACAAGGACTTCACGTCCTTAATCCGATTTTGTTAAAAACAGGGGTCAGACAATCACGTATATGTATTTCAATATATATGACATAGGAGATGAATTTACAGCAGGGATGTCCAGTCCTCAATCCGATTTAACCCGTTCCGAATGCTATTGGTCCGCAGGATCCAGTGTAGTTCCACTTTGTTTAGTAATTGGGCCATGCCTGCCCCCCTAGGGGGGGGTTTGATAACCGTGATCACTGTCCATTGTAGGTCATTCTCGTTGTGTCCATTTGCAGAATAATGTTCCACCAGGGAACATGCTGTCTTGCATTTGATCCTGCTTCGATGTTGGCCAATGCGCAGTTTGATTTTTTGGCTGGTTTGTCTAATATAGATTAGACCACAGGGGCAAAAGATGGCATAGACTAAATTTGCAGAGTTACAGTTGGAGAAGGATTTACGCTCAAAATTGATACTGTCATATGTAAACATTTTACCTTCAATAGTTGTATCACAGTACATGCATCCACCACACTTATTGTGACCAGTAACAGGTGGGAGCCCCCACACATCATTTATCGTTGTTTTCAGTGTAGGTAGTGGGAGCACTGCCCTAACTAGGTGATCTTTAATATTTTTTGCACGTTTAAAGGCAAACATAGGCTTATCTAGAGTAAGTTGTCCAGCATTAATAACCGGCCAATGTTTTAGAACACTTTTTCTTATGGCGTTGGACACTGGCGAGAACGTAGTGACACATATGAGTTTTTCTTGTTCATTTTTTTCTTTAGGCTCAAGAAGGGTTTCTCTGGGGCAATACCAGGCTCTTTTGAGGGATTTTCGGACCAGTTTCCGTGGGTAACCTCGGCTTCTTAATTTTTTGCTAAGGGTCTTTGCTTCAGAGAAGTAGTCTTCCCTAAAGTAGCAGTTACGCCTAATCCGAAGAAACTGGGAAAAGGGTAAGGAGTCGCGTAAGGCCCTGGGATGATGACTGGTATATTCGAGCAGGGTATTCCGCTCTGTGGGCTTGCGGTGTAGTGTGGTAGTTAAACGGCCTTCATTATGTTTTATTTGTAAGTCAAGGAATGGGATTGAGTCTTTACTGGTGGTTATGGTAAAGTGGAGGCCTCCGCTATTGTTGTCAAGCCAATGCTGGAATGCTAGGAGGTTCTCAGGGGACTCATTCCATAGCAGGAAGACATCGTCTATATATCTTTTCCACAGACAGATACCTCCGTGGAAAGGATTAGACGCATGCAAAATGGTACTGGTTTCCAGATGGTCCATGTACAGAATGGCCAGGTTTGGAGCAAAAATGGCTCCCATGGATGTACCCTTTACTTGGCCATAGAATTGTCCCTCAAACAGGAAGAAGTTCCTGGTGAGACAGACTTCCAGTAATTCAAGGATAAATAGTGATGGTACATTATGTGGGCGTGCTCTTGATTCAAGGACCTTCTCAATCACCCTTAGGGATTCAAATTGTGGAATATTAGTATACAGTGATTCCACATCCAGCGTACACATAGTGCTGGATGTGGGATCAAAGGGATACTCTTCAATGAGGTTTATCATAGCCATACTATCTCTGATGTAACAGATAGTTTCAGGGACGAAGGGCTTAATAAAGTAGTCTATGTAATGACCTAAAGGCTCCAGAATTGACCCACAGCCCGAGACAATCGGGCGGCCCGGGGGTGATTGAGGGTTCTTGTGAATCTTGGGCAGACAGTATATCACAGGAGTGCGTGGGATTTGGTATTCAGAAAATCATGTTCGTTTTTGGAAAGGAATCCTGAGTCCAGTGCCCTGGTAGTGATAGTTAGGATAAGGTCTTGAATATCATTGGTGGGGTTCCGAGGGAGTTTACAGTAGTGCTCGGTATTGTTAAGTTGTCGTAGTATTTCAGATTTATAGGCCTCAGTGTCCTGAATAACTATCCCACCACCCTTGTCTGCCGGTTTTATAATCAAGGATTGGTTATTTTTCAAGGTTGAGATCGCTTTTTTCTCATCTAGAGTGATGTTATATGGGATGTAGGATCTTTTAGTTTCTAGTTGTAGTAGATCCTTGAGTACCAGTTTTTCGAATGTAGGAATCTCAGCTGGAATCATGTTAGCTGTAGGGGAGAATTTTGAGGGAGGTCTGAATGGAGTGTTAACGTTCTTAGGTATGGATGGATTAAGAATGAAAAAGCTTTTTAGGCGTACTTTTCTGAAGAACCTTAATAGTTCAGTTTGAGCTTCCTGAAAGTTGGGACGTATTGTGGGTACGAATGACAAGCCTTTGCTGAGGAGTGATATTTCATTGTTGGATAGCATATGATCTGTAAGATTAAAGATCGGCAAGGGACCAGTTTTCGAAGTGTTAGTTAAGGACTCATCGGTATTTTGGTTTGGTATATCTACCACCTGTAATGTTGGCGGCGTGTAGAGCGTTCCCCGGGGGGGTTCGGTGGTTTGGGCCATGTTTTTCCTCTGCCCCTCGGTTGTCCTCGGCCACCTTCTAAAAAATTCCTGTTTGAGGGTCCTGGGCTGTCACTTTGATCAGAGTGACCAGATGAGTCAGCTGAGGTGTCGGAAAATCCTACGTATTGTTGCCTCCTATTAAATCTACCCCACGGTCTCTGTTGCTGTGGGCCGTTATAGGGGCGATTAGTATAATAATCTTTGGTGAGGTAGGGATATGTTCTTTCCTGGTTGTAGTTCTTGATATCTTTTTTCACTTTAATCTGTTTTTTGTTGAGTTCGAATTTATGAAACTCTTCTATAGTTTTATTTATTTTTTCAAAGAGTTTATTCGTTTCTGAATCAGTATTGCTATCCTTAATTTGTTTTTCTAGATCTGTTATTTCAATGCTCAATTGTTTGAGTTCTTCTGTCGCTATTTCAATTCCTAACACCATCCAGTGCCTTGAGCAGGTCGTACTGATGTAACTAAACCCCTTTAGGTACTTAGGATTAGTGGTGAAGACCCCAGGCACGTTGCGCACTTGTAAACCAAGTGGAATAGTGTTGGATTTTAGGTAATCAGTCAAAAATCTAATCATTAAGAGTAGCCGAACCTCTTTTTTCTTTAGTTTCTCTAAATCATCAGATAGAGAGGAGCTGGATGCGGATGGGCTTTCAGTAGGGTCAGAAAGGAGAGAAGGGCCCCCTAGAATTTTGTTAATGTATTCCAAGTCATACATAGGAGGGTGGGGATCAGACATGCCTAGAGAAGATAGAGTGTGAAAGATAATACACAGGACACGGTGAGCCCACTTCAGAGAGAAAAGGGGCTGGGATTACCTGAATCCCTTGCAATCCGGCGATTGCGCTAATTATGTTTTAACAAAACAAGGGAACCCTTAAGGTATATTTATAGGGACCTTGGGCATTTACATATTATAAAGAACAATGGTCCCTATACGAAATTAGTATACACAGAAAAACAATAATCATATACTTAATAAGTAATATGTCTTCTGCCCGTTTGGACAGGGTTTATTTGTCAATGAGTGCATAGATAGAAAATTTTTCTTTTGAAAGAATGTCAAGCGGGCACAGCCGTGACCCTTAACATACAAGACAAAAACAAAAACAAAGGAAAATGTGAACAAGGCAAGAAAATAGGTCTGCATACTTGTACATCAGTAAGGCAGGCACAAAATATAATGAAACCACTCCATTGCAAATTTGTACATAGATAAATCGCATATGGGGTTTTTTAAGGTCGACGACGTTTCGATGCCTATACAAATGAGGGCATCATCATCAGGACAAGGGGTAACATTATTGTTGTCTTGGGCAAAAGCAATAGATAATGCCTTAAATTTACATTTACTTTTACAACCATATTTACAATTGGGAGAAAAGAAAAGAGAGAAAAAAACACAACAAGAATTAAGATAAGTAAGGGCATGTATTAATGATCCTATTATTTACAAATAAGTGAACTGTTCCTTAGTGAAATCCAGTAGTGCGTGAGTTAAAAACAATTAATTTAGACGCAGTGACTCTTAACGGCGCAGTGAGTCTAAAAACGGCGATATTGCGTGTGAAGAAATAGTGAAATTGACCATTTCATGGAAGTCTTGTGGATTCAGAGACTGTGACAACTTAGTCATAACATTAGTCGATTGCTGCTATTCTGTGATCCAATTTTACATGCAGGGCAGTTCTGGGTAAGTGAGGCAGGTGTGCACGTTGGCGCAAGGGTAGCGTGCTAGTGATAGAAAAAGCGGCAGTGTACATACTTTGTCTTACAATGACGCTGGCCGTTTAAGAATCAAACGCCGAGATAGGGAGACCGATTAGTCTGAAAATGATAAGCGAGCGTTACTACACGGGAGCACATGCTGGGCATCTGAATTATAAAGTGCGGGTGGGGTTTACCTAGTCTGCCCGATGGTTTTCTGCACCGATGGGTGTTTGGCAGAGATTGCGAGCCGGGACTCAATGGCATCAATGACGAAGGAGCACAATGGCTTCCTAACACGGGCAAAAAAAGGGGGAGATGTCTCAGTAAATTGCCTCCATGCCGGGTGGGCGAAATAGGGGCTAAAGTCGGCTGTTCTACTTACTCGAGGAGTGCGGCGGCACTGCTGCGGGTATGACATCCAGTGAACCGTGAGCTTGACTCCCGGGCTTTAGGTGAACCTACAATGAGGTAGACAGTGTTGAAGGACTGGCTAGCGTGTGCCGTCTGTGAAGGGGGTGATTTCGGCGGCCATCTTGTAATGGTAAACCTACAGTGAGGATGAAAGTGTTGAAGGACTGGCTAACGTGTGCTGTTTGTGAGGGGGGTGATTTCGGCGGCCATCTTATAGTGGTGATGTTTACGTGAGCATGCAATTCAATTAAAAACGGACACAAAGATAATATCTATACAATTCAGTTTGCAACAAGGACTTCACGTCCTTAATCCGATTTTGTTAAAAACAGGAGTCAGACAATCACGTATATGTATTTCAATATATATGACATAGGAGATGAATTTACAGCAGGGATGTCCAGTCCTCAATCCGATTTAACCCGTTCCGAATGCTATTGGTCCGCAGGATCCAGTGTAGTTCCACTTTGTTTAGTAATTGGGCCATGTCTGCCCCCCTAGGGGGGGGTTTGATAACCGTGATCACTGTCCATTGTATGTCATTCTCGTTGTGTCCATTTGCAGAATAATGTTCCACCAGGGGTGCATTTGCTGTCTTGCATTTGATCCTGCTTCGATGTTGGGCAATGCGCAGTTTGATTTTTTGGCTGGTTTGTCCAATATAGATTAGACCACAGGGGCAAAAGATGGCATAGACTAAATTTGCAGAGTTACAGTTGGAGAAGGATTTACGCTCAAAATTGATACTGTCATATGTAAACATTTTACCTTCAATAGTTGTATCACAGTACATGCATCCACCACACTTATTGTGACCAGTAACAGGTGGGAGCCCCCACACATCATTTATCGTTGTTTTCAGTGTAGGTAGTGGGAGCACTGCCCTAACTAGGTGATCTTTAATATTTTTTTGCACGTTTAAAGGCAAACATAGGCTTATCTAGAGTAAGTTGTCCAGCATTAATAACCGGCCAATGTTTTAGAACACTTTTTCTTATGGCGTTGGACACTGGCGAGAACGTAGTGACACATATGAGTTTTTCTTGTTCATTTTTTTCTTTAGGCTCAAGAAGGGTTTCTCTGGGGCAATACCAGGCTCTTTTGAGGGATTTTCGGACCAGTTTCCGTGGGTAACCTTGGCTTCTTAATTTTTTGCTAAGGGTCTTTGCTTCAGAGAAGTAGTCTTCCCTAAAGTAGCAGTTACGCCTAATCCGAAGAAACTGGGAAAAGGGTAAGGAGTCGAGTAAGGCCCTGGGATGATGACTGGTATATTCGAGCAGGGTATTCCGCTCTGTGGGCTTGCGGTGTAGTGTGGTAGTTAAACGGCCTTCATTATGTTTTATTTGTAAGTCAAGGAATGGGATTGAGTCTTTACTGGTGGTTATGGTAAAGTGGAGGCCTCCGCTATTGTTGTCAAGCCAATGCTGGAATGCTAGGAGGTTCTCAGGGGACTCATTCCATAGCAGGAAGACATCGTCTATATATCTTTTCCACAGACAGATACCTCCGTGGAAAGGATTAGACGCATGCAAAATGGTACTGGTTTCCAGATGGTCCATGTACAGAATGGCCAGGTTTGGAGCAAAAATGGCTCCCATGGATGTACCCTTTACTTGGCCATAGAATTGTCCCTCAAACAGGAAGAAGTTCCTGGTGAGACAGACTTCCAGTAATTCAAGGATAAATAGTGATGGTACATTATGTGGGCGTGCTCTTGATTCAAGGACCTTCTCAATCACCCTTAGGGATTCAAATTGTGGAATATTAGTATACAGTGATTCCACATCCAGCGTACACATAGTGCTGGATGTGGGATCAAAGGGATACTCTTCAATGAGGTTCATCATAGCCATACTATCTCTGATGTAACAGATAGTTTCAGGGACGAAGGGCTTAATAAAGTAGTCTATGTAATGACCTAAAGGCTCCAGAATTGACCCACAGCCCGAGACAATCGGGCGGCCCGGGGGTGATTGAGGGTTCTTGTGAATCTTGGGCAGACAGTATATCACAGGAGTGCGTGGGGATTTGGTATTCAGAAAATCATGTTCCTTTTTCGAAAGGAATCCTGAGTCCAGTGCCCTGGTAGTGATAGTTAGGATAAGGTCTTGAATATCATTGGTGGGGTTCCGAGGGAGTTTACAGTAGTGCTCGGTATTGTTAAGTTGTCGTAGTATTTCAGATTTATAGGCCTCAGTGTCCTGAATAACTATCCCACCACCCTTGTCTGCCGGTTTTATAATCAAGGATTGGTTATTTTTCAAGGTTGAGATCGCTTTTTTCTCATCTAGAGTGATGTTATATGGGATGTAGGATCTTTTAGTTTCTAGTTGTAGTAGATCCTTGAGTACCAGTTTTTCGAATGTAGGAATCTCAGCTGGAATCATGTTAGCTGTAGGGGAGAATTTTGAGGGAGGTCTGAATGGAGTGTTAACGTTCTTAGGTATGGATGGATTAAGAATGAAAAAGCTTTTTAGGCGTACTTTTCTGAAGAACCTTAATAGTTCAGTTTGAGCTTCCTGAAAGTTGGGACGTATTGTGGGTACGAATGACAAGCCTTTGCTGAGGAGTGATATTTCATTGCTGGATAGCATATGATCTGTAAGATTAAAGATCGGCAAGGGACCAGTTTTCGAAGTGTTAGTTAAGGACTCATTGGTATTTTGGTTTGGTATATCTACCACCTGTAATGATGGCGGCGTGTAGAGCGTTCCCCGGGGGGGTTCGGTGGTTTGGGCCATGTTTTTCCTCTGCCCCTCGGTTGTCCTCGGCCACCTTCTAAAAAATTCCTGTTTGAGGGTCCTGGGCTGTCACTTTGATCAGAGTGACCAGATGAGTCAGCTGAGGTGTCGGAAAATCCTACGTATTGTTGCCTCCTATTAAATCTACCCCACGGTCTCTGTTGCTGTGGGCCGTTATAGGGGCGATTAGTATAATAATCTTTGGTGAGGTAGGGATATGTTCTTTCCTGGTTGTAGTTCTTGATATCTTTTTTCACTTTAATCTGTTTTTTGTTGAGTTCGAATTTATGAAACTCTTCTATAGTTTTATTTATTTTTTCAAAGAGTTTATTCGTTTCTGAATCAGTATTGCTATCCTTAATTTGTTTTTCTAGATCTGTTATTTCAATGCTCAATTGTTTGAGTTCTTCTGTCGCTATTTCAATTCCTAACACCATCCAGTGCCTTGAGCAGGTCGTACTGATGTAACTAAACCCCTTTAGGTACTTAGGATTAGTGGTGAAGACCCCAGGCACGTTGCGCACTTGTAAACCAAGTGGAATAGTGTTGGATTTTAGGTAATCAGTCAAAAGTCTAATCATTAAGAGTAGCCGAACCTCTTTTTTCTTTAGTTTCTCTAAATCGTCAGATAGAGAGGAGCTGGATGCGGATGGGCTTTCAGTAGGGTCAGAAAGGAGAGAAGGGCCCCCTAGAATTTTGTTAATGTATTCCAAGTCATACATAGGAGGGTGGGGATCACAATTTGAATCCCTAAGGGTGATTGAGAAGGTCCTTGAATCAAGAGCACGCCCACATAATGTACCATCACTATTTATCCTTGAATTACTGGAAGTCTGTCTCACCAGGAACTTCTTCCTGTTTGAGGGACAATTCTATGGCCAAGTAAAGGGTACATCCATGGGAGCCATTTTTGCTCCAAACCTGGCCATTCTGTACATGGACCATCTGGAAACCAGTACCATTTTGCATGCGTCTAATCCTTTCCACGGAGGTATCTGTCTGTGGAAAAGATATATAGACGATGTCTTCCTGCTATGGAATGAGTCCCCTGAGAACCTCCTAGCATTCCAGCATTGGCTTGACAACAATAGCGGAGGCCTCCACTTTACCATAACCACCAGTAAAGACTCAATCCCATTCCCTGACTTACAAATAAAACATAATGAAGGCCGTTTAACTACCACACTACACCGCAAGCCCACAGAGCGGAATACCCTGCTCGAATATACCAGTCATCATCCCAGGGCCTTACGCGACTCCTTACCCTTTTCCCAGTTTCTTCGGATTAGGCGTAACTGCTACTTTAGGGAAGACTACTTCTCTGAAGCAAAGACCCTTAGCAAAAAATTAAGAAGCCGAGGTTACCCACGGAAACTGGTCCGAAAATCCCTCAAAAGAGCCTGGTATTGCCCCAGAGAAACCCTTCTTGAGCCTAAAGAAAAAAATGAACAAGAAAAACTCATATGTGTCACTAGGTTCTCGCCAGTGTCCAACGCCATAAGAAAAAGTGTTCTAAAACATTGGCCGGTTATTAATGCTGGACAACTTACTCTAGATAAGCCTATGTTTGCCTTTAAACGTGCAAAAAATATTAAAGATCACCTAGTTAGGGCAGTGCTCCCACTACCTACACTGAAAACAACGATAAATGATGTGTGGGGGCTCCCACCTGTTACTGGTCACAATAAGTGTGGTGGATGCATGTACTGTGATACAACTATTGAAGGTAAAATGTTTACATATGACAGTATCAATTTTGAGTGTAAATCCTTCTCCAACTGTAACTCTGCAAATTTAGTCTATGCCATCTTTTGCCCCTGTGGTCTAATCTATATTGGACAAACCAGCCAAAAAATCAAACTGCGCATTGGCCAACATCGAAGCAGGATCAAATGCAAGACAGCAAATGCACCCCTGGTGGAACATTATTCTGCAAATGGACACAACGAGAATGACCTACAATGGACAGTGATCACGGTTATCAAACCCCCCCCTAGGGGGGCAGACATGGCCCAATTACTAAACAAAGTGGAACTACACTGGATCCTGCGGACCAATAGCATTCGGAACGGGTTAAATCGGATTGAGGACTGGACATCCCTGCTGTAAATTCATCTCCTATGTCATATATATTGAAATACATATACGTGATTGTCTTACCCCTGTTTTTAACAAAATCGGATTAAGGACGTGAAGTCCTTGTTGCACACTGAATTGTATAGATATTATCTTTGTGTCCGTTTTTAATTGAATTGCATGCTCACGTAAACATCACCACTATAAGATGGCCGCCGAAATCACCCCCCTCACAAACAGCACACGTTAGCCAGTCCTTCAACACTTTCATCCTCACTGTAGGTTTACCATTACAAGATGGCCGCCGAAATCACCCCCTTCACAGACGGCACACGCTAGCCAGTCCTTCAACACTGTCTACCTCATTGTAGGTTCACCTAAAGCCCGGGAGTCAAGCTCACGGTTCACTGGATGTCATACCCGCAGCAGTGCCGCCGCACTCCTCGAGTAAGTAGAACAGCCGACTTTAGCCCCTATTTCGCCCACCCGGCATGGAGGCAATTTACTGAGACATCTCCCCCTTTTTTTGCCCGTGTTAGGAAGCCATTGTGCTCCTTCGTCATTGATGCCATTGAGTCCCGGCTCGCAATCTCTGCCAAACACCCATCGGTGCAGAAAACCATCGGGCAGACTAGGTAAACCCCACCCGCACTTTATAATTCAGATGCCCAGCATGTGCTCCCGTGTAGTAACGCTCGCTTATCATTTTCAGACTAATCGGTCTCCCGATCTCGGCGTTTGATTCTTAAATGGCCAGCGTCATTGTAAGACAAAGTATGTACACTGCCGCTTTTTCTATCACTAGCACGCTACCCTTGCGCCAACGTGCACACCTGCCTCACTTACCCAGAACTGCCCTGCATGTAAAATTGGATCACAGAATAGCAGCAATCGACTAATGTTATGACTAAGTTGTCACAGTCTCTGAATCCACAAGACTTCCATGAAATGGTCGATTTCACTATTTCTTCACACGCAATATCGCCGTTTTTAGACTCACTGCGCCGTTAAGAGTCACTGTGTCTAAATTAATTGTTTTTAACTCACGCACTACTGGATTTCACTAAGGAACAGTTCACTTATTTGTAAATAATAGGATCATTAATACATGCCCTTACTTATCTTAATTCTTGTTGTGTTTTTTTCTCTCTTTTCTTTTCTCCCAATTGTAAATATGGGTGTAAAAGTAAATGTAAATTTAAGGCATTATCTATTGCTTTTGCCCAAGACAACAATAATGTTACCCCTTGTCCTGATGATGATGCCCTCATTTGTATAGGCATCGAAACGTCGTCGACCTTAAAAAAAACCATATGCGATTTACCTATGTACAAATTTGCAATGGAGTGGTTTCATTATATTTTGTGCCTGCCTTACTGATGTACAAGTATGCAGACCTATTTTCTTGCCTTGTTCACATTTTCCTTCGTTTTTGTTTTTGTCTTGTATGTTAAGGGTCACGGCTGTGCCCGCTTGACATTCTTTCAAAAGAAAAATGTTCTATCTATGCACTCATTGACAAATAAACCCTGTCCAAACGGGCAGAAGACATATTACTTATTAAGTATATGATTATTGTTTTTCTGTGTATACTAATTTCGTATAGGGACCATTGTTCTTTATAATATGTAAATGCCCAAGGTCCCTATAAATATACCTTAAGGGTTCCCTTGTTTTGTTAAAACACAGATATACTGTTGGGTCACTCCCCTAGCAAAAGCTTTCATGGCATCCCAGACAATCAGAGGAGAAGCGGTCCCTACATTCAATTCAAAGAAAGTCTCTAAATGATGTTTCATATGTAAGACATAATTCTCGTCGGTTAGTAAGTATCTAGAAAAAGAAAATGGCATTATACACTTATTTTCAAGAGTGACAACGAAAGATAACAAGACGGGGTTACGGTCTGACGTCACTCGAGAACATATTTCAATATCTGACCCCTCTAACAAATTTTCAGACGGCCAAACCATATCAATTCTTTTTTTTTTTTTTTTTGAAGACCTTTATTTGCATCATTAGGTTAAACATGTACGGGCCTACAACCAATCCGGCCGGCCACAAATCAAAAACGATCAAGAATCAAAATAGGCGACACAAGGCCAGTTGGCAGGCAAGCAAACATAATTGGACAATGCTAGAGACGGGATAAGCGGCAATAACGGCCCAACATCAGGATCAGCGAGGTCTATTTTATAATAAAGGGACAAGGCTCATGGCTGACTCACAAATACGTAAAAACCCAGA
Source organism: Lissotriton helveticus (assembly GCF_964261635.1). NCBI lineage: Eukaryota > Metazoa > Chordata > Amphibia > Caudata > Salamandridae > Lissotriton > Lissotriton helveticus. Next base: position 311,682,896 of record NC_136061.1, read on the forward strand.
AACAGGATTACACCCATGCCAAAACGATAGGAGGGGGGGGTGGGTGGGGGGGAAGAGGTTGTAAGGGCACGATATGACCGTAGCACAAAACAAACGCAAAATATAGTGGAGAAGCATACAAGTGCTACCAAGATCTCACGACCCCCACCCAATAACACGCTAACGGAGGCAAGGGGAGCGGGAAACTGTACGAATCGAGCCCACTTCTTTCAATACGAGCCTGGGAAAAAGGGGGAGGGGGGGGGAAAGGGGGGGGGAAGAAGGAAGGGGGGGAAAAATAGGAAGGATACAAGGGGGAAGAAACCAAAAAGGGACAGAAAGGGGGGGAAAGGAAGGGAGAAGAACAAAAGAAAGAAAAATAAAAGGAGAAACACAATCGTGCGAGATGGGCGCCACCCCGGGCCAGGCGACCCGCGGCTAATAGTACAAAAGAAATTGGAAGCTGGCGAAAAGAAGGGTATGGCAGTTACGACAAAGCATCGAAACCGAGAAAAGTGGCATAGCAACAGACCCCAACCCACCCATGCCTGAGAAGCGAGGACAGAAGCGGCACCGCTATAAAGGGATAGAAAAGGGCCATAGAACCAAAAGAAAACATCTGAAAGACCCCACCCACCCGTCCCACCCCGCACCCCTGCAGAAGGCTACGGCCTACCCTCCAAACAGCGTGCCTGTCGCCCTAATCCGAAACCCGAAATATAGTGAAAAGAAAGGTAGAGGAAAAAGACAAAAAGAGGAGGAAAGGAAATACAAAACAAAAAGAAAATGTGAGGGAGGAGCCAGAGGATATGAGCAAACACATTTGGCCACGACCCACCCCCGACCAACAAATGAATAAGTATCAAATCAGTACTACACCTTCACATACAGCAAGAACCACAGGGAGGGGGAGGGGGGAGAGATTGTAACGTTTCACCGTGTCGGGAGTACAAACATCAATACAACGAGCAGGTAGACCAGCAGACTATCATGTCGTGCAACTCACCCCCAACCCTTCCTGACCACGAAACCAACCCAATAAAGGATAATGTGGAGCGTACCACCCAGCACAAAATAATCGTAACGTAGTCCAGAGTCACGGCAGTGATATAAATCAGGTAGAGCCTTCGTACGGAGGGAATACAAAAAGTCAATTAAGCAAGTCAATTGTAGCAGTAACGACAGGGCAAGCAAAGGCAAGCCGGAGTCCAGGTGCGCAATTCGACAATACAAAGGTACCCCTCCAGAACAAAAGTTCGAATCCAACGTAGCGGGAGCTAACAGCGGCCCACCATGAGTTCCAGGTACCCGGGAAGGAGCAGATCTCCGCGTCATGTGGAAGTCCTCGAAATCCAGGCGGCGAGGAAGCAGAGAGTCAAAAGTCACCGGCCCATCAAGCGGCCGAAGAACAACAACAGCGACTCCTGGCGCAGCCGAAGGGGGCGAAGCAATGGCGGCAGCAGGACGACAGGGGTGCATGAAAGAGCGGCGGCCCAAAATGGCGGCGAGCCGCATGGGGTCGGTAGAGGCACCGGGGGCCAAGACAGCGTGCAATGATATCAAGGCGTCCAGGACATCTCTGGGCGTGGGCGCCCGAGCACACACCCAGGCCTCCGCACAATCCGGCCGGTAAGAAGCGTCGGTGCAGAGCGGAGCACTCCCCACGTTGTCGGCAGCCATCTTGTGAGTTTCGCCGCCCCACACTCCACCGTGGGCCCCCAAACAGTTCCCAAATGTAGGACTTTACAGACCTCCAGGGGTTCCCAACAACGGCCTCACCGGCACAGGATGGGCGAGCGCCCGATGGGGGGGTCCCCTCCGAACAGTGGCAGGCCCCACAGGCGAGAGCCAGGCGCGGGGTCCAGGACCGCCGGACAGGACAAAGGCGAAGGGACCCCTTCACACGGTCAGCCCCCAACACATCTCGTCCCCCTCCAGCTGCACGGCCCAGTCATCGGGGCCGGTCCAGGATCTCCGGGGCACACGCACAACGGTTCCCACCAGTGGCTCACTTTCGCGGCCGGGGCCGGCAATCTCCTCTCCGCCGGTCGGGTCCCGCAGGAATCTCTTCTCCGCCGGTCGGGTCCCGCAGGCGAGGTCCCGCTCTCGAGTGCCCGGAGGCCTCAATCTCACCGAGGGCACAGCTGCGGATCCACAGCACACAGGGACCTCCGGACCAGACGGTGAGTAAGAGTGGGTCTTTAAAGTTCGAGTTCTGTATGGAAGTAGCGTCGCAGTGCAGGATATATGGCAGGATAGTCGAAGTTAGCCGGAGGGCCGACGGAGCCGAGCTAAAAGGCGGCCATTACGTCCTCGAGCTAGGCTCCTCCCTCACCATATCAATTCTTGAGTAAGATTTGTGAGGGGCAGAGTAGTAAGTATAGCCTGGAATTAGTGGATATAGCTCCCGCCAAACATCCTGCAGCGCCTGTAATCGGGCCATTTCAAGTACAGCTGCCCTAACTTTTCGCATTCTACTAATGCCCCCTCTTCTAGTGGAATCAATATTGTAATCAATAACACAATTGAAATCGCCCATTATCAGACGTTCCCCCTCCCAATTCAACAATTCTAAATTAAGAAAGTCGAACATCGCCGGATCATCGAAATGAGGTCCGTATATTGACACAAGTACATATTTTTTGCCAGAAATTTCAATGTGAGCTATTGACCAGCGGCCCTTTGGGTCAGCCATTGAATTGATTTTTTTACAGAGGAACCTCTTATCTCTTAATATAGCAGTCCCTTTCATAGAAGTAGTTTTAGAGGTGCAGACAATAAGTTATATCCAAGATGTTTAAACAAATGGTGATCTTTATAGGCCAAATGGGTTTCGGTCATAAAAACCAAGTGCAGTTTGTATAATTTTAACTCTTCCTGCACTAGTTGTCGTTTGCTAGCACTATTAGGACCAGACACATTCCATACCATACATTTTATCTTGGCCATTTCACATTACACATTACATTTTCCTTTCAAAATTCCGCTACCAGAAGAAATTAACCTACAAAAGAACAATAAAGAAATCAATACATGATGAATAGTTAATAAACTCCTGACATAACTAGATTTCCCCGTAGTGATGTCCTTTTTTAATTTTTGCACCCCTACCCCCACCCCAAACCACCTCCACCTTAATCCCTCCCTCTGACCTGAGAGGCCTTGGAGGCATCACCCCCTCCCTGTTCCTTGAAGGAGGAATCCTCCCTTTACCTAGCTCCAGAGCCATCACCACAGGAAGTTGCCCCCCACACCCGAGCATGTCAAGAAGAAGGAGGAGAAGAAAAAAAAGGAGAAAAAAAGAAAAGAGAGAAAAAAAAAGAGTGGAAGCAGAAAGTAAACATTGTCCTTGCACAATCCCATTCCCAACATCATTTTTTCTGAGAAGCTTCCAATTGCCACTTGGATATAGCTAGTTTGACTTCATGGTCGTCATTAAAGAAATAGGACCGACCATCTTGAAAGATCTTCAAACGTGCCGGTTCCTGTTAATAGACTTGGGTCCCAAAGCTTTGAGCGGGTCGATTAACTGTCAGAGCTGCCAACGTCTATCCATTGTAATTTTACAAAGATCCGACCTAGCGAAGAGACAGCCTGCCTCAATAAGAAATTCCTGAAAAACACTATGAATGGACGAGAATAGCTGCTTTCCTGAGTGCGTTTAACCATTGGTAGCCTATGTACTCTTTGCAATTGGGAGTCCCAATCCCAATCAGACAAATCTGGGAATGCCCTCCGAAATAGCTGTACCAGATAGGCTCGAGGTTCCGCCCCTTCCACTCCTTCGGGAATACCAAATATGCGCAGATTATGGCGCCATTGGTGATTTTCCATACCTTCTAGCTTGAGTTGAAATTTGAGTTGCCTGCTTCTGTACCATAGACCATGTAAGACTAACAGTGTGCTCTGTCTCTCCCACTATCTGCTGCAAATCTGATATATCGCTAGCCCGGCTACCAACTTTTGCTGTAACCTCCTGTAGTAACTGCGACATCTTATCTGTGTCTAATCTCGCCTGTGCAAAATGCTCTTGAGTTTCCATTCGCTGATCTTTCAGAAACTGCATTATTGAAGCACGTGTTGGGTTAGAGTCCGCCAAAGTATCCGGATGCTGAATTGCTTCTAATGAGATAGAGGCAGCAGTAGTAGATGTCTGCTGAACACCCATTTCCCTTTGTTTTCCAGCATGGCAGTCTCCCTTCTCCCCCTGTTTCGCCGCAAGGCTATTACCTACTGTTTTGCAAGTTGTATTGTCCTCATTAGGGCTATTGCCAGTTATCCGGGATACCATACTTTTTACTCCTCCGTGCTTGGACCCACTTCCGTAGGGAACTGTTCTCTGAATTAAATTTTCCATACATGCTGTTTTGAGATAAGTTCTGCTGAAAGTCACCCAACCTCTGAGAAGTCTTCTTATTCTTAGTTGTAGTCTCAGTTCTCTTTCCCGGAGGGGTCTTAGTGGGTCTACCACCTGCAATTGAGATCGACGAGGCGGCATTAATTGCTAATGTCTCATCGCTATGGGATGCCAGCTCTTCCCATTCCTCTAGAGCATTATCATGTTTTTTTGTCCCATCCTTATTGATATTGTCTCTAGCTGCAGCCCCCAAATCCCTACAGTCAAAATTACCGCCTCTTAACTGTATTAAAGACTGGTTCATCACATCCCCCATATCTGGCGAGTTCATTGTTGTAGGAGTAACCTGGTTGCCCTCTGTAGATATATCAGTCTCTGCTCCCATTTGTATCCCAACAGCCTTTTCAGCCACAGTATCAATGTTAGTCTCCAGGTTACTATGTATCCCAGCTTGTGCTACATTTTTAGACATACTTTTATTTAGCGGTACAGCCTCAAGCAGCATTTCTGACAGTTTATTACTGCTATGCGTGTGATTCATTGAGCCAGTTGTGAAACACTCGGAGGCTTCCCCTGTCTGGAAAAGTCATTGTATGGGCTTACCAACAGTAGAGCCCCCAGTCTTGCTCCCATCGGCGGTAGTAGCCGTTGTAGAAGTAGCAGCTTCACTCAAGTCTTCGGTTTCAGTGTTGGCGAGGGCGCGAGCTGCTCGCGTCCCCCGCGGAAGATTCTTCAACAGAGCCATACCTCATTGCAGGATTGTCGGAGCTGTCAGCGCCAGTGAGCTGTATGTCAGCCCAAACCAGTTGCGCACAGAGCGGCGTCCCAACAGCCAGCGCAGCAGCCTAAGCACCGACAGCCCACGTCTTCCTTCAGCGATACCGGTTACCAGCATGGGCACTCAAGGCTCGAGTCCGCAGCTCCCAAGTCTGAAAGATAAGGTCCAAGTCAGAGTCCTACAGTATCACAGGTCAGATTCGTTTGAAATTTTGAATGTTTAAAATAAATAATCACTCTCGCTCTCCCGCTCCACCATCTCGCCACTATTTTTTCCTCTCATTAAGCAAAAACAGTGTACAGCCCGGGTAGGAAGGCATTCACTCCCGCGGTGTGCTTTGTGGCGGCGTCAGCCCGCCATCTTGCTCCTCCCCCCACCCTTCTTGCACTATCTCAAAGTGTAAGATGTTGCAGAAACCACCACCTTCACCTGATCCTTGAAATTGAGCTCATTATCTATATAGACTCCTATGTTTTTTACCTTCCTTATCTGAGTTGGAAGGGGGCCCATTGAATCCAGCCACCATGGCGGTGACCAGAAGGCCGGGTTGTTGCCAAACAAAACCACCTACGTCTTACTGGAATTAAGCTTGAGACAGTTTTGGGTCATTTAGTTACCCAGCGCTGTCATACAGTCCTGGAAGCGGGTTGCAGTTTCCTGTATCCAATCAGGTAGCTATGACTACAATCTGATTTTCATCTACATATGAGGTTAGATTAAAACCAAAGGATTCAATCAAGGGAGCAAGTTGGGAAACATAGATTTTAAAAAGAGTCGGACTGATCAATGACCCCTGTGGAACTCCACAGGACAGCGTAAAAGGTTTCGCTGTGAACTCCCCAAGGGACACAGTCTGAACTATCTCGGATAGGAAGGATTTGAGCAGCTTTCAGGCGGTACCCTTTACCCCGATATCCTGCAGCCTGTCCATTAGTATTCCGTGGTGGACAGTATCAAAGGCTGCAGAGAGATCCAACACTATCATAACTGCTCTTCCTCCCTGATCCAATATGGTCCTAATTTTATCGGTGGATTTGAGCAGAGCGGACTCCGTGCTGTGTCCCCCGAAACCATTTTGGGTAGGATCCAATATCTGGGAATCTTCCAGGAATGCACTGAGTTGTATATATGCATCGTTTTTTCAATGATTTTTGCAGGGAGTGGAAGTCTGAAAATTGGTCTGAAATTGTTGGAATCATTAGGATCTAGATTGGGTTTCTTCAGAAGGGGTACTATGGATGCTCTTTTCCATATTTTCTGGAAATACCTTCCTCAAACATAGCATAAATGATGGATGTTAGAGTCGATGCGGCTGGTCTTATGCTAGTTGAAGTATTGACAATGGGCATGGATCACAAGGTGAAGCCCGATTTTGCCTTCATAATCATTTTAGAAATATCTGTGACATTCACTGGGGCAAATTTATTAAACTGTGGCAAAAAGCTATGAACCAGCGGCGCTGTTATATAAATATTACAGCAAGTTGTGAAAGACTCGAGCCGTGAGCCACTGTTTTGATACAGCAACATTAAGTGAAAACTTTTGGCAAGAAGTGACTGCGTAATAAGACCGATGGGACCAGAGTATGGTCTGGTTGGATCAGTGCTGTCGTGAGGATTTGTACAATGAGAAGGAGAATAACTTGTGGATTTAAAGCTGCTGCATTCATGTGGAGTCAGCTAGAAGTGTACAATTGTGAGGAGCTTCAACCAATCAATCAATCACGGCATTTATAAAGCGCACTACTCACCCAAAGGGTCTCAAGGCGCTAGGGACGGGGGGTCCGCTACTGCTCGAACAGCCAGGTCTTGAGTTGCTTCCTGAAGGCGAGGTGGTCCTGGGTCCGGCGGAGGTGGGCCGGGAGGGAGTTCCATGTCTTGGCGGCGAGGTAGGAGAAGGACCGTCCTCCTGTGGTGGCTCTTCGGATGCGGGGGACAGCGGTGAGGGCGTGGCCGGTCGATCGAAGCTGGCGTTTGGGAGCGTAGAAGTTGAGGCGGCTTTTGAGGTATCCCGGGCCTTGGTTGTGTAGGGCTTTGTGTGCGTGGGTGAGGAGTCGGAAGGTGATTCTCTTGTTGACCGGGAGCCAGTGCAGGTCTCTCAGGTGTCCGGAGATGTGGCTGCGATGGGGGATGTCCAGGATGAGACGTGCTGAGGCGTTCTGGATCCGCTGGAGTCTCTTCTGGAGTTTGGCGATGGTTCCGGCGTAAAGGGAGTTGCCGTAGTCCAGACGGCTGGTGACGAGGGCCTGGGTGACCATCTTCCTGGTCTCGGTGGGGATCCACCGGAAGATCTTACGTGGCATGCGCAGGATGTTGAAGCACGACGAGGAGACGGCGTTGACTTGTCTGGTCATGGAGAGGGAGGAGTCCAGGATGAAGCCCAGGTTGCGTGCGTGGTCTGTAGGTTGGGGTGCGTTGCCCAGGGCGGGGGGCCACCAGGAGTCGTCCCAGGCGGAGGGTGAGGATCCCAGGATGAGGACTTCTGTCTTGTCCGAGTTCAGTTTCAGGCGGCTGTTCTTCATCCATTCGGCTACCTCTATCATCCCTTCGTGTAGGTTGTCTCTGGCGGTGGCGGGGTCGTTGGTGAGGGAGAGGATCAGCTGGGTGTCGTCGGCGTAGGAGATGATGTTGAGGTTGTGCTGGCGTGCGATGTCAGCGAGGGGGCCCATGTAGACGTTGAAGAGGGTTGGACTGAGCGAGGAGCCTTGAGGGACGCCGCAGATGACTTCGGTGGCTTCCGATCTGAACGGAGGGAGGCGGACTCTCTGTGTTCTCCCGGCGAGGAAGGAGATGATCCACTCCAGTGCCTTCTCCTGGACTCCGACGTTGCTGAGGCGCTGTACTAGGGTACGGTGGCAGATAGTGTCGAAGGCCGCGGAGAGGTCTAGGAGGATGAGGGCCGCTGTTTCTCCGTTGTCGAGCAGGGCACGGATGTCATCGGTGGCTGCGATCAGGGCGGTCTCGGTGCTGTGGTTTGCCCGGAAGCCAGACTGCGAGGGGTCGAGGGATCCGTTCGTCTCGAGGAAGGCGGCCAGCTGCTTGTTGACGGTCTTCTCGCTGACTTTTGCAGGAAACGGGAGCAGCGAGATGGGGCGGTAGTTCTTGAGGTCGGTGGGGTCGGCTGAAGGCTTCTTGAGTAGGGCGCTGAGTTCGGCGTGCTTCCAGCTCTCCGGGAAGGTAGCGGTGTCGAAGGAGGTGTTGATGATGTCCCGCAGGTGGGGTGCGATGACAGCGTCGGCCTTGTTGAAGACGTGGTGAGGGCAGGGGTCGGTCGGAGATCCGGAGTGGATGGAGTTCATCGTGCGGATGGTGTCTTCGGTGTTGATCGGGGTCCAGGCGCGGAGGGTGGTGGTGGGGGGCGGGGGTTCGGTTGTGGCGTGCGTCGGTTGAGTGCTGAAGCTGTTGTGTATGTCCGCGATCTTGTTGTGGAAGTAGGAGGCGAGGGAGTTGCAGAGGTCTTGCGAAGGGGTGATGTCGTTGTTTCCGGCGTTGGGGTTGGAGAGCTCTTTGACGATGTTGAAGAGTTCCTTGCTGTTGTGTGCGTTGTTGTCCAGTCGTTCCTTGAATGCGGTTTTCTTGGTGGCGCGGATGAGTTGGTGGTGCTTTCGGGTGGCGAGCTTGAGGGCAGCCATGTTGTCCGGAGTTGGGTCTCTGCGCCAGGTTCTCTCGAGGGCTCGGCAGTTCTTCTTGGAGTTCTTGAGTTCGTCGGTGAACCATGGGGCTTTCTTGCTGCCGGGTCTGCTAGGCAGGGTCCTTAGGGGGGCGAGGTCGTCTGCGCAGTCGCTGATCCACTTGGTGAGGTTGGTGGCCGCCTGGCTTGGGTTCGGTGTGCTGGTGGGAGGGTTCATGCTCAGGGAGGTCGCGAGTTGGTCGGCTGTGATCTTGTTCCAGCTTCTGCGTGCAACCTGTTGCTGGTGGTGGTGGATCGTGGTCCTTCTGAAGCTGAAGTGGACGCAGCTGTGATCCGTCCAGTGGAGTCCGGTGGCGTGGCTGAAGGCGATGTCCTTGCTGGATGAGAAGACGGGGTTGAGTGTGTGTCCGGCGTAGTGGGTGGGGGTGGTGACCAGCTGCTTGAGTTCCAGGTTAGTGAGGTTGTCCAGCAGGGTGGTGGTGTTGCGGTCGTTGTTGTTCTCCAGGTGGAAGTTGAGGTCCCCAAGGAGGATGTAGTCAGCAGAGCAGAGGGCGTGCGGGCTGATGAAGTCGGCGATGTCTTCGCTGAATTGTGTGCGTGGTCCCGGGGGTCTGTAGATGAGGGTGCCTCTGAGGGTGGTCTTGGGGTTGGTGTGGACCTGGAAGTGAAGGTGCTCGGCGGGTGCGAGGGTGTCGTCGGTGTTGGTCGAGATGCGGATGGTGTTCCTGTGGATGATGGCGACGCCTCCTCCTGTGTTGTTGATGCGGTCCCTTCGGATGATCTTGTAGCCGTCTGGGATGGCGATGGCGGGTGCTGAAGAGGCGTTCATCCAGGTTTCCGTGAGGAAAGCGACGTCCGGGGAAGTGGTGTCGAGCAGGTTCCAGAGCTCGACGGCGTGTCTGTGGACGGAGCGGGTGTTGAGCAGGATGCACTTCAGGTGGGTGCTGCTGGTGTTCGGCTTGGTCTTGGTCGGTGCTGGTGTAGCGGAGGTCTGGATGCAGGTGAACTTGCAGGAGTTGCAGCAGAAGGGTCCGTGGGTGCGTCTCGGGGTGTCTCGGTAGCACCCCGGGGTTCTTCCGGCGTTGAGTGCGTAGAGTTCGGTGGCGTCATAGGTCCATCGGGTCGGCTTCCGTCGGTGGGGGCCAGGGGTCCTGGCGCTGGGCGCGGTCCAGGCGCGGACGGGCGCAGACGGGCTTACGTTTGGCGCACCTTCGGAGCTCAATCGGTGCTCCCGCTGCGCGCGTCCGCTGCGCAGTCGCTCTGGGGGCGTCATAAGAAGGGGGACGGGAGGGCGGGTCAGCTGGGCTGGGCTAGCGTCTGGGCCAATGGGCCGGTGGTGGGTGGGGCCGCAGGGGGCCAGCGGCGGGAAAAGTGGCGAGCGGCCGGCCCAGCAGTGGCTGGGCCGCTCGGGGGGTTGGGGGGGCGACGGTGTCGGCGTCGGCGTCAAGGAGGCAAGGAGGCTGGCAAGGAGGGTGACGATCAGCAGGCGTGGGGAGCAAGGGGGTGACCCGGCCTTGAGAAAGGCACAGCGGTCACGCTTCAACAAAACCGCCAGCACTTATTTCGAAGGACACCACAGCATTTATGTACAGAAATTGGCATCGTTTAGTAAAGAGACCAACTTTTCAACCAATGGCAGTGTTTACGGTAGAGGAACCAACAGCGTTATATGTTTTAATTGGCAACCTGGAAAGTGAGGTGACGATATTTATCCTGCTGCAGAGAGGTGCTTTGTTGATGAACGTGGATTGTTTCACTTTGAATATACTCTGGTAAGCCTCAACGTGCTAGTTTTTAACATACCTTTCAGGAGTGGTGCATACATGCTTACCGGTAAAGTGACTTATGTGGCAGCGTGTTGGTGTGTGATGTAGCCTTCGAATGGGCCTCTGCGGCATTTGAATCTGCCACAAGACTTTGGCTGCCCGCAAGTCTCCAACCACGAGGGTGCCGCTTTTGCTCTTTGCAGCACATTCTGTCTGCTGCTGCTGCTGACTGACTGTTCAACCGGTTGCGTGTCTTTTGCGAACACCACAATAGCACTTACTGCGCCAACCCCCTGACGGCAGCTGTTCCACCCATGGATTCAGACGGGTTTGGGAGGTGGTACAGGAAGCAGAGCGGACACGGCAGGGGAGGGAACACATAAAACAAATCAAATAAAAGGGAATGAGGTCGGGGAAAACACGCACAAACCCTCCCAATAATCCAAGGAAAAAAGCCAAGGCCAAAACCAAATCTCCCGCCGGCTCAGCGGATGGAAACACATTAGCACAGCTAATTCCGCCCGTATATTCGATCTTCAGCAATGTGAATATGAACCACACTGGCAGATTTGCCTTTCTGAAAGATTCTGCAACAGCATTTTACGCACTACCAAATACCCCAACAGGCTTGCAAAAACCAATGTCACCAACTGAAATAAGGCCAGCTGGACCAACAACACAAACAGCACCAAGGACCCCACAGAACGCCCAAATCATGAATACCGATAAGGCCAACGTAACAGAAGAGACGCATAAGCGCACGAATGCCAGTCTTGTGAAAAACATCTTCCAATTCCAAGCCCAGATACACAAGGAGAATAAAAAGGTTAACAAAATGTATAATACACCCCAAGGGCAAGCACAGGACAAGTCACCAATAACCCACACAGGATCACCTAACATCTCAGGTGGCCAGCGCGAAGGAAATAAAACAAGCCCTCCGCAGGGAAAAAAAATAAGAATAAACACGACCAAGCTTTATCAACACCACTAATGCCATCAACATCATTAACATCAAACTATGCTATATCCCATGAGCAATCAATAACGGAATGCCACCTAGACCAATTCAACAACGAAGCCTGCCACAATTCAGACACAAGCATGTATGAATTGGCACAAAAGGTGTCTCCACACAGTCATTCAACCCCTAGACTGGACCAAGGTACGAGCCCAGTATTGATTAAATCCCTAAAGACGATAAAGATAAAGGACTTAAATCTCTGCTGGCCAACTCAACCACCGATCCATAACAAAGGAAGTGCTAATACACATGGAACCTGCCCCGACAGCCTAACAACTGAAAGTACCCAAGAAGTGCCGAAAACCTGCAGTAATACAATCGCCCCTGGAATTGAGACACAAGAAATACCTGGAAGTAAACTTGAGGGACAAAAAAACCCCAGCAAAGGAACCCATACCGGAAGGACAAACCAAGGAGCAACAGTAACCGGTTGGGGTACTGAAAACCCCTCATTACAGGAGTCGCCAAGCAAAATCATAGTAGATATATCCAGCGGAACAAACCAAGAGGTGGATATAATTCCACTAACAGACTCATTGCATGTGGCTCACAGTGATGCCCAGGTAGACTCCTCAATCATAGAAATCTCAAGTGTTTCAGCTGCCCTCAACGCAGCAACAACTAAATCTCCTAAAATACGCCGTGAAACAAGGCATATAACTAAAGAGCAGTACAATGATTTAACACCTTCAAAGCAAGTTTCACATGGACCTTCACCTGGCAGCTACGTTGAAGAACGACCACGGCAAAAAAGAGGTTATGACATTGGCGAAAACCTGGAATCCATAATCACATTACATAGTGCACTAGGGTGCATATTGGAAACTTCAATCAAAACCCTCAATATGCAATCTGATAAACTGGATATTCAAATACACCTAATGAGCACAATGGCGGAATACATAGCTAACGGAAATAAAAAACTAGATGATATGGCCAGCGTTTTCGCGATCATTAAGGACCAGACCCGACCATGGGTACAATCTCAAACCTGCACTTGCCATCCAATATTGGAAAAATTAAAGAATTTGCCATCAATACTCACAGATATACTTCAGGAATGCAAACACGCAAATCGCGGTGACAATAACACCCCAATTGAATGTGACCTCATCTCCTTTGAAAATTTTAAGATTCTTCAAAACGAACATGCGGACAATCAAAAGATTCAGTAAAGCAAATACCAACTGAAAAAAACGCACTACATAAGCTGCAATTGAAACCTGTCGACATAACTGAGGAACCAGGAGTAATCAGCGCAACATCCCTTATCGTACAAAACAATGACCACAAACAACTAGGACCACAATCACTAATCCGAGATGGGTTGAATCAAAATGATCAGAAATGCCTAACCAAGAGGCAAAAAAAACGGGCAAGATCAGAAATCAACTGTCAAACTGCCCACCAACCAACAAACAAACATTGAAAACATTCCCTATCTTTAATCAGGCAAAACCCAAACTAAAGCTGGAACCAGGCGCCATAGTGAGGAAACACAATCCATCACTTAAAACACAGACAGGACATACAAACTATAAAGATAACGAGGATAGTCAAATACGACCGTGGACAAGTCCCACGGCCACATCTCAAGCTACAACAAAAAAAAAGTTGTCACCAATCAAGGGAGTGGGACCGGTTAAAAACTTAGAAGCAGGGAATGCTAGCAATGCGGAACCTTGGAGTGTAACAACCGCTGCAAATATCACTGACAATAGCATGGATCGAGGGTCAGGGGTAGCTACCCATCTAAACAAAACTCAAGATAATCTTCAGGACGAATCCCGAAAAACGGAGTCCGTTCTCAAACAAACATGGTGCACCACTCCCGATGACGAAAGGAATCCCTCAAACAAGGTGGAGCAAACGAATAGATATGATCTAAGTAACAAGAAACCTCACTGGGCGGCACTTAAAGACACGAACAAAAATCTAAAATATATCCCCCCCATTCGGGTCACATTTCCAAGCACTAACGCAACCACAGGGAAAAGTATCACCATTCCGCCTGACCACCAAACTCCATGGAAAAGTGACCAAAAGTGTCTTAGGCAAATAAGAATAAAGGCTGATAGTCATAAGGATGACCAACCAAAACTTACAATACACATTGGCACTAACGGTACCCAAGCACACCATGAGACTGCAAATGTGGAAAGAATAGGTCAACGTCTTGGACCAGTGATCACATCTGGTGGGCACCACAGAGAACAGGCGGGACCCAACAGATTAGCTCACGAGGCACAAACCACGACAAATAGGCCACTAGCACTAACTCAGAAAGAGACGTACAACCAAATAGGGCAATACCTTCACCTTAATGCAGAGGCTTACAACGATCAGAAATCTGCCACTAATGAAACAGCTCAGATCAGCAGCAAAGTACCCTCTGAGAAGCAGCCAGACACAGCGGGGAAGATATTGTTTATCCCCGACTACGAGCCCCAAGGAACCCTAGACTACCTAAACCGAGGGAACATTCTCCACCTCATATCCTCCATTCCCAGCCTAACCCACCTAACATCGGCTGACCTATCATCAATCGAATTCATCACGTTAGGAGAGAATGCCTCTAGGGAAGGCACACTTACCACCTGGAGGAGCCTAGAAGTGACAAAAAGCATTCTTGCAGAAGTAAATAAATTTGAAGAGTGGGGAATATCTCTGAAAGAACAATCAAAAAAGGGCTACCCGTCACCATTGCTAAAAAGATCTAGGAAAAGAGAAGACTATACAATCTCGACCACTCATTCAATTCTACACGGTGCCAGGGGGGCAGAAACATCAATTAATAGCTACCAGAGACAAATGCAAGCCATCAACGGCAATTGAATTAATTACGAGGCCGGTAAAACTGAAGAAAATTTTATAAAACTGCTCTCATGGAACATCGCAGGAGCAAAAAATATCCTAAATCAAAGCAGGAAAACAGCTACCTGGGATCAATACGATATCATAGCGCTGCAGGAAACTTGGTCAACTGAGCCAATTGATGTACCGGGAAGATTATGTTTCCATGAAAAGGCGACACGCTGTCAGCGCTACGGCCGCGCAAGGGGAGGTCTATCTATTTACGTTTCTACCTCACTAAAAATCAATGTCTCGCAAATGCCGGCTTCAGCAATGGATATGCAAATCATCAAGCTGGAGAGCACAATCAAATGTGTGCCAAGGACAATTATCCTAATCAATATATACGCCCACCCGAAAAAACAGCAAAAAAAAGATCTGTTCCAACGTGTAGTTAATGTTGTAACTTCCATCCGCTTAGATCACCCAAGTTGGGAGATAATTGCTACGGGCGACTTTAACTCCAATCTTTTGCATCAATCGGAGGAAGAGGACAATATCTCAGTGGCAAACGAAATCTGGAATGTTGAAGCTCAGGAGATTATATCGCCCGTGAGATCAGACCAACTGGGTAAGCAACTGGTTTGGGACCTGGAACCACTCGATATACGGGTATTAAATGGAAGATCGAAGCACGACAAACCGCCAGCGGCTACATACATAGGTCATAATACAAACTTAACTCGGGACTACACATTAATAACATTGCCCCTAATGAGCATGGTCAAAAAATTTCAAATAATTGGTACTCTAGGGGAGGCGCTAGGGGGCGCACAGCGGAATGGCTGCCTGACCGTGCAGCTCCGCCGGGCGGATAAAAATCACGCCGAAAAGCTGTATTTAAACGGACGAAATCGGAGAAACAACCACACCAGCTTGCATGGGACAGTACTGTCCTCACGAAAATGTGGTCGGGTGGCGCTTGAAGGTGCCACAATTCTGATGCGGATGGCAATTCCTTGCAGAAAGTCGGACGAGCGGTAAAATGGCGGCTGGAGCCCAGGCAGAGTCGGAGAAACCGTGATCGACCAGCGCGACCTGCGGACACTGTGCGACGCGAGGACAGAGCACGCAGGCAGGACTGAGTAGGCTCAGACCAGTGACCGTCCCGCTCATAAGAAGTAAGCAACCGCTGCAGGCGATGTGATTATACGGGGGCAAGCGGGAGATAGCGGACAACATGGCGGCTCCGTGGTCTGGCTCATAACGAGCATACCAAGCGCTGCGCCACATCAGGGCATGAATGGGAGCGACTCTGCCTGTACCAAAGACCACTCATTTGGCAACATACAACGACTGGGGGAGGCAATCACACAGCGGACACTGGCCCTCTGATACTACGCATTATTCTCCTAACCGGACGCTACAGACAAGATGACGGCGTCCATAGACTGATAGAAGTGAATAAGCTGCAGGGCGCGCTGGAAGGTATTAGGGAGTGCGAGGATTGAACGCTAGCACTAACGCTGATATGTACCAGAAACACAGCACTCTACGGCGTATTAGGGGCACATGCCCGAACATGGTGCATAGACGCTGATGGTGCAATTCGGAGAGAAGTCACAGTCAGCATGGCGACACTGCGACCCTGCATGTAACGAGCCTGAGCAGCAATGTCTCAAAAAGGACATTCGTGTACAGGGAGCCTCCCCAGGAATTACACGCAATCTCCAACGATACTGAGATAAATAAAGTAGACCACTGTACAGCAGACCCAGACGGTTGGCGGCAATAATTCTGCATAACATAAAATGTGGCCCGGAGAGTCGCGCTTATAGGCCAAACGTGGAGTATGTACTGGAAGGCGCGAAACATACAACATACAAGGGGCGGAACTGACCGTTAGTGCTGACACAAGAGGCCTTATTGCACAGCGTGCTCCACACACTGTGACCGGAACGGGTGAAAGAACAGTGGGCCACAGCTTCACACGATATCCCACCGGGAAAACAGGCGAATCTACGGAACAGGAGTAGGGCAGCAACAAGGTGTAAACCCCTCTGACCACAGGATACATCGCACAGCGCGCTTCCCGACCATATCAGGGGAAAGGCTCACGAGAAACTCTGCGGCGTAACAGGCACCCTGATCCCAACGTCCGCCTACAAGTGTAATAGCCCCACACCGTGGCAGACGCTCCGAGCTCATACAACGCTACTATAGCCATATCGCTACTGGGTCATACAAGATGGGGAACCAGACAAACAACAACCCACCCTCTCCTTTGAGACACGGAAGACAACGAAGAACCAATCTAAACACACAGAGGATGACCAAGGAGCAGAATCCCCGGAGGAAAATGTTATGGAGAGTATTCTCAAGGCCGTCCAGGCGTCCAGGCAAGAAATAAACGAGAAACTGGACCTCCTAACAGGCAGAGTGGACAACCTGGCAACGAAACTGGAAAAGCAGGGAGAGAGGCTGGACACGGCCGAAAATAGAATTTCCTCGGTCGAAGATGAGGCGCATGCAACGACAGCTAAATGCAAGGGCATGGAGAAGGTCCTGGAAGTGATCAAGGCCAAGTCGGAGGAGTTGGAAGCGAGGTCGAGGAGGAACAACATTCGCATAGCAGGCCTGCCGGAATCCACAAACACGGGGCGAATGGAGCCTTATATTGAACAATTGTGTAAAGACCTGTTTGGCGCCGAAAATCTCTCGCCCATATTTATAGTGGAACGAGCACACAGATCCCTGGCCCCGACTCCGAAACCGGGCGCCACACCAAGACCAATAATAGCAAGAGTCCTGAACTACCGCGACAGGGATACTATCCTGCGACTGGCTCGAGAGAAAGGTGAGATCCAACACCAGGGCAACAAACTAGAATTCTACCCGGACTTTACGATCAGTGTGCAACAAGCGAGGAAGGAATTCAACGAGGTCAAAGCCAAACTACGGGATCTGCAAATTCCATATGCCATGTTATACCCGGCACGCTTAAGGATCACCTGGGACGACAAACCTGTTTTCCTGGCGACGCCCAAAACGGCGATGGAATTCATAAAAACTACTGTTATGAAAGGAAGAAAGAGCAACCGCAAAGATAGACATCTAGACTCAGACTGAAGGTAAGGCTATTGAATGCCGAATGACATTATTGGTGAGTAAATTCCTTGTACATGATGTCCCAGCCACGAAAGTACATAACCTAGAGTGGGCACCTCATGTGACTTTAACCCCTTCGACGCTCATGACGAGCTGGGCTCGTCATGAGGTAGCCTCCTCGCACGCTCATGACGAGCCCAGCTCGTCATGAATAATGGGATTTACAAATTCTCAGCGTGCCAGCTGAATTCCCCAAGCACGCATGCGGTTAAGTAGACGTTCAATCTGCCGGCCAGCGGTGCACTGATCAGAGACTTTAGACCGTGCCCGAATGCTGACACCCCGTGTCGTAAAAATGTGCGGGACTTTTAAGGTGCGTAAACGAAACCTACATAGATGGTGAGAGATGGCATGGTTAGCATGATGTGCACTATAAATAATATGTGAAATGCAATGTCTATGCACTTATAAGGCTACACGAGCCACCCACTGGGCTCACCATTCACTTATTAAACACTAGTCAGTGCTGGTTCTAGATCACAAAAAGACGCTGAAACGTTTTGATGATGTAGTCTGTTTACAGTTTAATGATCTGCCCCCATCCCCTTTTAGGGATGGTGGGATGCGCCCTCGGCGGACCTCTACTAGGGTGGTCCCCAAACAGTTCTGATACGTAGAGAAGCTATGAGGGCAAAATGGCTTCGGCAGAATTGGGATGCTGGAGTGGGTGGGAAGGGGAAAAGTTGGGGTTTGTTGTTATTTCATGTGCTAAAGGTGCAATTAAGATACACTGCCGACTGTCATATTGTGATGTATAATAACCGGGAAGACTTTCACATGATAAGAATTTACGTGAATGTGCTGTATCCAAGGAGACTACTAACCACTGGCAGATACACGGCTAAAGGTCTCAAAGTCGAATGTGCTATCAAACCGAAAGCTGGGGGCGGACTGTCTGGGGGTGGCACAGGGGGGAGTTGGATGGAGGTAACTGTCGCAGCACAAAATAAGGGAGTTGTGGTGACATGGTGAATGCTCATGACCTGAATCTGATAACATGGAATGTGAGGGGATTTACAAACCCTAAGAAAATTAGACAGGTTTTCGCTGCTCTTGACAGACACCACATAGATATTGCATTGATCCAAGAAACCCATATAGGGAGGAGCTACGCTCGTAACCAAGATGGCCGCATAAGCTCCCGGCTCCGCCGACCTCCGCCAGTAGCTCATAAATCCTGACTCCTATCCTGATTTCCCACCGGACCCCTGTGCAGGTGAACTGCGCCTGACTCGAAAGGTGTACTCCCGGAATTTCTAGCTGCTCGGATGACAAAGATAGGTCATGTGCCATTCTTGGCCTACCCCAGATTTGAAGCCGGGGCCTCGAGTTTTAATCCGGCCGGGTTGGAGTTGAACAACATTGGCCGCGGACCGTGGGCGGCTCCGGTCTCCAGAAGTGGCGTTTTTCCTCTCCCGTTATGGATGGTGGTTTGGTGACAGCTCTACCCAGCACCTACGGTGGCCTGTTGTACCGACTATTTGTTCGGGGTTCCGCTGCCCGGAGGCCCCGTTGAGCTCCCGGGGTTTTCTGGGCTCGGTTCCTCGTGGGCGGCGACGGTACTGCTATCGTGCTTTGGACGTGTTAATGGTGGTTTCTACATTGCTTCTGCCCTGTGCCCCGGAGAAGTCGACCTCCGAGGTTCGGACACCCGCCCGGTCGCTCATTGAGGGGCGATGGAGCGGGCTGAAACTACACCGTCGCTACGTACTGTTGTCGTGTATTTCTATAGGTTCTGAATCAGTCCCCCCATTCCTGACCCTATTCTGGTTAAACTAACTATCAAGTTAACTAACAGTCAGCCCATGAGGCAAGAAAACCCCCATGATGCAGATACCGTTATCTGACGCAGTCACACTACGGCACAGGAACGTGTTATCTGATTAGGTCATAACGCTTGAGATCTAATTAGACAAGCGACATTCCTCCAGCCCCTGATAAGGCATACGACGTTCTCATAACAAATCAAACCTATGACAACCTGGAAAATCCGTGCGGCCATTGTTTTGATTTCACAGAGAACTTTAGTAAAGAATGTGCTAACGAGCAAGTCGTATGACATCTTTATTGACGTACCTATGTCCATCCTTACGTCAATCTCGGCACCTTTAAGGTATAAATATTGCCGACCTTGCCCTACGCAAACACACGCGTGGTGACAAGACGGAGCAGCCATACTTGCCGAAGCCGAAAGCAGAAGCAGACCCCGCTGGCAGCAGCCCCGCCTTCCTGACGCGCTGAGAGACGCGATGCTATCTCAAGCCGAGAGACCCAGCACCGGCGCTTCTGGGCAGCCCTCGCAGGCAGCCTGGAATATCGAGAGCAGAGAAAGAGATACCATTCCTCAATCATCCTAAATTCCAGGTACAGAACTGAATAACCCCTCACAGAGAATTCTTTAGTTATTCACTTGGCAAAAACAAACTTAACTTAAACTGTAACTTTCTATTCCCGCCCACGCATTAGACTTAGGTCAGGTACACGGGGTAGGCGTATTTAGAAACACCAGTTGAGTACGTTTAGTCAAATGTATATGTGTATGTAAATATATTTTAATCATTTTAAACATCATATGGCTCAGAAACCATATCAATGTTTTTACAGTATTATTTTATACTATTGCTTTTAATGTATGCACTTTACTTAACTATAAGTATTGCAATAATATCGATCCATTTCTCTTGTATGAGAAAAGAGACTGATCAATAAATAACACCTTTTTATTGAACACGCCCGTCTCTTCCTTTTCTCTACAATCTGATGAGACTAAGAATGCACGTACTGACTGAGTAAAATAATTGCCTTGTGCTCACACGACTCTCGAGATTGACTCTTGATTAGGGGAGAGCAAAGTTGTCATGTTCTATGGTTGTCAGAAACTAAATCCCTTCTTGTCTAATCAGGGGAGTTAATTCCTTCCTTGAACATTCGAGAAAGTTTCTAGCGAACTCTGAGCTTAGCTGGCAAACCCAAAAATTAAGTCTAGTATCGACAGTAGTAGACCTAGTTAAGGTCTGGCCTAGGCCTTTACTGCTGTAGGTATTATTCCAATGCGCAGAGCCTATTGGGAAGATAGGAGCTACACTACATGGCGCCCAACGCGTTTGGAAAGGGCGATAAAACTAACGTAAGACATTTAGAGTAACTCAGTCGTGCTTTCTCACTCAGACCCCTTTTCCCATTATACTCCAAAGACGTCTGGAGTGGGTGAAAGGTTATATCCTCCAAAACCTCGCAGGAGGGAACTCCTATGTATGGTTCTTGGTATAGTCAACGTTGAAGGATAAACAGTTCCAAAATATTGTGCATCTAATCTCTGTTTCCATAAAGAAACCTGATCTGCAAATAGACATAATACCATCCTGTCTGTAAAATGGCAGAGAGTGATGACGAAAGAGAGGCAGTTAGATTAGCAACTGAACTCGCAGATGCTGATGCTACCATGCAAGCAGCAGACGCGGAAATAATACTCATTCCGGTCATCAAAAGGAGATCTATAACTCTAAAACTTATAGAAAATGGACTGACACCTAGAGGTGGCACAGTCATATTCGTAATTGAGGCACACGAATATCGGCAGACAGAGGTATACTATACATGGATACATTTTCCAGCAGCAAATGCTGTAACAAAGTACTTCCACTATTACAAAGTAGAGGAACCTCCTGAAACGTACACTCCTTTCGAGGAGGTGGAAGTACCACTCAAATTCCAAGAGCATTTGCTCTTATTTGATGGCGCCCTAAAACATAATAATCACATTACAAGGCTCGGTCCTTTAGGAAGACCAGGAGCAATGTGGCCGGTCTTAGCCGGATACACACCACATCCAGACATCGAAAGAATGCCTGCAGCAGAGCTGTTAATACAGCTAAAACAACTACTAAAAATTCATAGACAATTAGTTCAGTATGTAATGCGGACTTCAACAATTCAGCCAGCGATTAAACTTCCACAGCTGACCCCTCACCAGGGGAACACAAATAAAATTACACCACAGAACATCCAATCCTGCCTGGGTAAAGTTCCAGCTAAACGGGAACAAATACCATTCTGGTTGGCACAGAAAATCACCCAAATAGAGGCGGTGTTTCCTGACACCACCCCGCTGGAAAAACACAGGATTCTGACTATATGTCTCCCAATGGGAATCGCACCACACATTGAGGACTGTGACACTTGGGGTACAGTCTTTGCTTCCATCTACACAAAAACGCACGGTGTTCCATCCATTTCGGTAATACCAGATGTGCTAAAACAAATTCAAGATGAATACGGTCCAGAACCTGCTTTAACTCTTGGTATGAAATTACTAAAAGACTTCAAGCAGGTCTCGGCTATATTATTAGCCAACATAAAAGGTGAAGCAGCAAACGTGGCGATCCGCCAGAGGTTAAAAGAGACAGATATAGCAGACCAACCAGCTGAAATTGCCAGAATCATAGAAAAATCCTATGAAGAACTAGGCAGAGATAGTCTAGGTGGAATACCAGTAAAACCGCAACTGACTACAAGTCCAGAAAAAATATTTTTTAATAATAATAATTCACCAAAAAAGAACTGGGATGGAAATAAACAATCCAATCCTAAAGAAAAGAAATTCCAGTCCAGAGGAAGGTCTCCGAGGCGAAGAGAGAAATCTCCAAACCAAAGACAGAGGTCACCGCAGAGTGACCCCTCTGGGAATAGATATAACCTTAGAAATAGGGATAATATTAAAAAACCTGATAGATATCAAGACATTGATACACGTCCCTCTCAATCTTTTCAGAATTCCTCACAGAAATCGGAAAGAAGAGGACGATCAGAAGAGCACGCCAAGTCCAAAGACAAGGAACCTGCTCAGCTAAAAAAGAAATTACAATTTCCAAAAAAGAAGGTAGCCAGTATCAAGGTAGTTAACAATGCCGAGAATACTGAGGACACAACTGAAAAACGGAGAATGGGCTCAGACAATGCTAGACAGCGCAGCAGAGGTGAGCATAGCTCGCAAAGTCCTTATGAATCATCTGGAGACAGTGGACACGAATGAATATCTTCAAGTGGAAACTGCAGACACCAGAGTTAGCAAGCCCCACAAGATATACGAGATAACATTACGTATAGAGGGAGATAAGACTAGGAAAATAAGGGGACTATTTTGGGATAACCTCTCCAAAGGCTATGACATCCTTCTAGCTGAAAAAGACTGGCCACCAGAGTTTGTCAGGGAGTGCCCTCATGGCGAAGAAGTAATTATGCCGGCCTTCTCGAATCAAATACCGATTCATAAAAAATATACACTTGCTAGAAAGTGGGCAGTGGCCTTAGCACCTGCTTTATATAAAAATCATGTAGGATGGGATGAGGATTCTCCTCCTCACAAAATCCAGTTAAAATCACAACCTACTGCACAAAGGCAGTACCCAATTAAGCAAGAAGCTAAAAAACAAGTAAATGAAATACTAGATCAGCTAGAATACCAGGGGGTGATTGAAACTTGCACCTCACAAATGAACAATCCTTTGTTTCCGGTCTCCAAACCAGACAATTCGTACCGTCTAGTTTTGGATTACCGACACCTTAACACATGTTGCAAAACCTTTGCAGTGCAAAACTCACACAGTGCTGCACTAATGAATAACATAGTGCGCAAAAAATACAAAACTACCTTGGACATTTCCAATGGATTCTTTTGTCAAAACATAGCACTGGAGAGCAGATATTTAACTGCATTCTCAGTAAATGGCACTCAAAAACAATTCTGTCGGTTAGCCCAGGGGTACAAGAACAGCCCGGGGGTATTCTCAGCGAGAGTGACAGAATTACTACAACTATATGATGATGAAGCATTATCTTATGTTGATGACATTTACTTAACAGATGATGACTTGGAGACTCACTTGAAAAGGGTGAACACCATAATACTTGGGTTCGCTGCAGAGGGTTACAAATTCAACTTCAAAAAATCCAGAATTGCCCATCTAAAAATTCTATACGAAGGATATGAATTATCAAGTATAGCTTGGTTGACAATTTTTTAAGAACTAGAAGAATTAAAAAATCTAAAATATGAAAAGACGTATCCTCTGCCAATCGACATTCTGCCTCTACGACATTACGCCTGTGTAATCTATACAGACGGACATGCTCAACCCTCCGTTTGGGGAGAACATGCATACAATCCCACATGTGAGATTACAAAAGAAGTGTGGCGTGGAGGTAAATTAAAACCTCTATTAACAAAATCACACTCAGTAGAAACTAATTCAGAACTACAAACTGAAATAATCGCATTAAAAATAGCGCTAGATAATGCGGATCACGAATTCCCGACACTTATAGTGTCAGATTCATATTACTGCGTCAAATCATATAACAGCGATTTGCAGACATGGATTCAGAACGGTTACAAAGATGACACAGATGCACCAATAAAGCAGAGACTGCTCTGGGAACAAATAGCTCTTTTACAAAAAGAACTACCAAAGACTCACGTGACTCACTCACTGAGTCATCAACGTGATGGCGTTCACGTTGTAGGGAATTCATTGGCTGAAACAGCCGCAGCGGCAGCCACTAGACCGGCTCCCGTAGATCGAAAAAAGCGTACATTAAAATACATTGACGGTGAAACATTGCTGGCGGTGAAAACGTCATCAAAAGGCGACTGCTCAGCGTTACCGATCAACTATCCACTCAATTATACATACATAATCGATGCAAACTCCGTCCCTTTTGCTCGAATCCCTGGAGTGGGGGATAGAGTGATTCCAAACATGGACAGGAGACACTTGTTAGTCGCAGACGCACATATGGGTGAGGGTCTTGGACACCTCAAACTAAAAGATTCTCTGGAAGATTTACAATCACGGTACTGGTGGCCAGGCATGAGCCTACATCATACCATGTTTGTAAAAAACTGCCCAAACTGCAACAGAAATCGCAGTGGGGAGAGGAAAAATAAAATACGGTGGAATCTGACTGCAGATAACATCACCAGTAAAAAGAATGGCTTGCGATTAACATATACAGGCTAGTTTCCACTTATAATGTAGATCCACAGCACTCGGCTGACGTCCGGACTATTATACAAGATTTGCGAGTCTAAATGGCTAAGAGCATGCTACGTTCGACCATTGTTTTCACTCAGGCATACCAGCCTGGGGGGAAACATGGCCAAATGAGCACAGCCCAGCGGGAATCTTCTCACTTCCTTCCTGAGGGTACGGGATGGTGTAAAGAAAAAACCAAGGCAGAAAGCAATCTATAATAGAAAGGATATTAGGTTCGGGAGCTGGGTGGGTCAAACATCTAATAAGTGTCCAACGTAGTCTAAATAACTTGCCAAGAAATTCTCTGAAGGGATTCAGTCCGTACGAATTATTATTCGGAACTAGGATGTTGATCTCTGACCTTGATAGTCAGACTTCAGTGGTAATAGAAAAACCTTTGATGTCAAAGACCGTTTGGCTATTTTGCAGGACTTAAACAAAACAAGAAAAGACCTGAGCAACATACAGTTGAAACAACAGCCAACAACCACTGAAGAATCACCACCTGTCCCAGCAAGACCTGTCTGGATTCCAAAAGTCGGGGATCTAGTCAGGGAGAAGATCGCGGTAAAGAAGGAATTTGGGCCTTCTTACAGAAAAGCAGTTCCTGTCTTGTCTGTCAACGGGACAAGATCAGTTGTACTACCGCCACTTGCTGGAAAAAAGGAGAACCGAGTTGTATCCATCGACCTGGTAAAACCACAACATGTGGCCGATAACAAACAGTAGGCCAAGTGGACTCCCAATAAGTAGCAGAACACCAAGGTTTGCTACCAGTACAGAGGTCCTAACAAAGAGGCTCATCACATTCGAAACGCCTACAGAAGAACAACAAGGACTATGCAACAATGCAATAGAACTCAGACCTCTGAAAACCCAAATAAAAACATTTAGCAGAGACACACCAATCTACAATGAAGTACCAAGTGACAATGCAAAAAACAAAAATCCTGAAGCAATTGGAACAATTGACAGAACTGCATCCGGGTACTTCATCAACTTCGATGATTCCTCTGAAGGCTTCAGTGAATCAAAGACACAGCCATCATCAAAATCCTTTAAAGACAAAGCGAAGGAACTTTTGAAACAACTGAAAGAAACATATCTGGTTTCTCCATGGATTGAATTTTGGGTGGGTTTTGGTGCATTTATCCTCATACTTTGGCTCATCATGGTATTTACTTTGGGACGCTTCATTGAGGGAAAATATGCTAAAATGGACACAGCAAGTCAGAACATCAACTTGGTCCTCAAACCACACACATCTTCACACGTCGAGAAAAGAGAACTTTCTTCAGCCAACTTCACAGCCAATCCTATACCTGGTGGGGTAGCCTGGGACAACACTGACTATGAAATTTATGGTCCGGTCGAGATCCTGAAATATCCACACCAAATCAAGATCTCTTTGAGTGACTTTGCAAAACCAAACTCATTTGCTGATGATTGGGACTTCGAAAGTATTAACAACATGATGTCTGACTTAGTAATGTCTGCTAAATTTACAAAACATGATTATTTGCAAGGTTCTACAAATTATGATAGTATGTATTGCTATAACCATTATGGTAACCATTTTTTACATAAATCGGCACAACCTAGAAATGTTTTAAATTATAATCAATGGGAACATTGTGCTACACCTCCAAAAGGGAGCTCTAGAACCGTTTATGACAAATATTCATATTTTTCAGGTTTTAACATAAGTAATGCTGAAACATTTTATTTTAAATTGTCAAACAAGACAGGGATGAAAACCATGATAACCAACACAAAATTGATATATTCAGATTCATTCTTCGAAAAAATGAATACTTTTGGATTTGATTATTGGGACAAAAATGTTGATTTGAAAAGTGTTTGGGGTACAAAAGAATGGCAAGTACAGGGTTTAGAAGCTTTGTTTAGAACCTGCATGATCCCAGAACAAATGATATTTTTAAATGACACTGTTCAACAAACCACCTGTCTTGGCTTAGCCAAAATCAAAGATTTAAATAATCCGTCTATTCCAAAGCCAACAATGTTTAGCAATAACTCTGATACAGATGAAGAGATAGACGTAAACCATATATTAAACCAAAACAGAATACATCCTGATTGGAAACAATGGTTGATCTGGCCCACAGATACAAATAACTGTCAAGATAGATTCCTGAATAAAACACAGGGTTTTAAAATGACCAGGCCAGACCCTAGATATCCCCAAAGACATCACCCAGGGATAATAACAACCTACAGTGTGGGCAAATTATGCCTTCAATGGCTACAGACTTCCACACTGCCTGAAATTAAGCAACACCTAACTTTACTTACTGATGGTGCTGACTTGCGTGATTTCATACTGGGACCACGCAAACAGCGTCAAAAGCGTTTCATAGCAGCCTCTGTATATGCAGCATACAATGAGGCCTGGAAGGTTACTCAAATTGAGACAGCAGAAAGAATACGGGAAATTAACCGTATTAATTTGGAAAAATCACTTTCTGTAGTGGACAATGGGTTAATGACTCTGTCCTCCAGAATTTTTTCATTGGACAGCATTGTGTCTTCAGCAATCGATATATTATCGCAAGACTTACTGTTATTACAACATGGTCAGTCACAACTGCGTTCCATTGTACAGCTTGGCTGGACGTTACAAAATCTGCGTTCAGGCTATGTGCCTTGGCGTTTAATCAACACAACGTCACTATTCCAAATCTTTAACCTTACTGATAGACAAATCGGTATGGCGCAAAAGGGTGCTGATTATACAATCTTGAGCATTGAAAAACTAGAAAGATTACCGTTGACAATGTCAGAACGACCTGTCAGTGAATGGATAATCCACGGAATCATAAATATTCCAATCTCAACCTTCAGGTTTCAATACTGCCAAAAATATATACAGGCTGGCATGTACGAGAAATTGGGAAAGGGGTACCTTAAAACAACTTGGAACCTGCCCTATTCACATGCATGTGTCAGTAATAAAGGACAGAAAGTGTTTCTTAGTGGCAACAATTGTGCTATGTCACTAAGCGGCACGCTTCTGTGTAACGGAATTAGTTTGCATGGAGCCTGTGAAGGGAATTCATACAACCTTTCATGTCACCAGCAAGGCGCACCTGCAACTGAAATAGAACCATTCTTTCAAAGACTCTATAATGGGAGTTATATTCTTATTGTAGACCGCAGATGTTGCAGTCTTATGCCCGGGACTCCTTATCTAGTAACTACAGCGGCGAAGGTCAAGTGCTGTGGACGTTCTTTATTCCCCAGCTCCTTTCCAGACAGGGAGGCAAGGGCATGGCCCAGTTTGAAAATTACTTCTATTCGAATAGACACTTTAAGCAGAATGAAAACAGTGCTTCTTCAGACGCCTACAAGGCTCACGTCATCAAAAGAAACGTATGATCTACAAGTCGCAAGGACGACTGCAGAGATACATACATTATTATCAACTAATTCCCCCGTACATTTCGCGGAAATCCTAAGCGAAATCTTAAATATTTCTGATACCACTGGGGTCTCAAAGGTATTTAAGACAGTATTTTCGATGGCATTAACACCATTCAAAGCCATACTGGGTATTTTTCCAGATTTCGTCCATTCGATTTTTGGCGGACTTCCCCTGATCCTGGGACTAATTGCAGGAATCCTATTCCTAGTCCTTATTTTTCGTTATGGCAACCCATGTCACAGATCAAACTCTCGCGACAATGGAAGATACGATCCTAGCCATTGGATACCGGGACCGGATATCAAAAATCCTGGGACTCTCCCGGCTTAGAGACCTAAACATGACTTGGTTTCTATCATTTCGACCAATGTGGCAAAGGTGTGTTTTACCTGTACTAAGGTGTCTGCTATGCGGAGAAGAATGCGTGTTAGACACCTGTCTGACGCTACAATCGGATGCGCCAGTGGATGCAGATACACTGTTGGTTCCTACCAAGGTTCACGCTTTGTGCTGCCCTCAAAGGCTGCCAATCCTGATGACGGCATTCCTGGAATCTTCACCACTACGATTGAAGAGTAGTGAAGTTCAAGATGAAAGCAGCATCGAACAGGTACGACCTTCTGTCAGTGATGCAAATCAGAATGTCAATGGAGACAATCATGCGCATGAATGCATGGTTACCCCTATTTCCGACTTAGTGGAACTTTCCCATGAAGCTGTTGACAGTTTTTTCGAAAGCCTGAATGATATGATGTTCTCTCCAGAACAGAAATAGAGACTTTTGAGTAAACTCGCACACGGCGTTCCCTGAATTCGGCCTTCAACTTTGAAAATAAAGTCACATGAACAATTTCACTCCAGTTCACGGACAGCAATTTTTTCAGCATGCCCCTTAAAATATTTTTCTACATATTTTTTCCCGGGACACTGATCTTCTGCTTAAAGTAAGAAACTATTCCTAGAGAACTAAAATTTCTATTTTTAGATACTTTATAGACTTTAGCTGCCCGCTGGTATGTTCACAAATATTTTATTATGTGATGAAATGGTCTCGGACTTCCTTTCTGTATAGCCATATTAAGAGCCATTTCATGTGTATTTCTCATATACCAATAAGCAATAATGCATAAAAATGCGTGTTTACTTTTGCATTTAATTCATAGCTTAAGTGCATACAATATATATGACTGCAATTTTTCAGTATATTTGAAAATTTCGAAATGCATTTATGTATTTTGGGGTGGTAAGGTATACACTATACTCTATAGTATGTTGTACTATGTTATACTATGCATAGATTAGTAGATATGACCATAGTTAGCGTGGAGTGGGTGTCGTGTATTTCTATAGGTTCTGAATCAGTCCCCCCATTCCTGACCCTATTCTGGTTAAACTAACTATCAAGTTAACTAACAGTCAGCCCATGAGGCAAGAAAACCCCCATGATGCAGATACCGTTATCTGACGCAGTCACACTACGGCACAGGAACGTGTTATCTGATTAGGTCATAACGCTTGAGATCTAATTAGACAAGCGACATTCCTCCAGCCCCTGATAAGGCATACGACGTTCTCATAACAAATCAAACCTATGACAACCTGGAAAATCCGTGCGGCCATTGTTTTGATTTCACAGAGAACTTTAGTAAAGAATGTGCTAACGAGCAAGTCGTATGACATCTTTATTGACGTACCTATGTCCATCCTTACGTCAATCTCGGCACCTTTAAGGTATAAATATTGCCGACCTTGCCCTATGCAAACACACGCGTGGTGACAAGACGGAGCAGCCATACTTGCCGAAGCCGAAAGCAGAAGCAGACCCCGCTGGCAGCAGCCCCGCCTTCCTGACGCGCTGAGAGACGCGCTGCTATCTCAAGCCGAGAGACCCAGCACCGGCGCTTCTGGGCAGCCCTCGCAGGCAGCCTGGAATATCGAGAGCAGAGAAAGAGATACCATTCCTCATTCATCCTAAATTCCAGGTACAGAACTGAATAACCCCTCACAGAGAATTCTTTAGTTATTCACTTGGCAAAAACAAACTTAACTTAAACTGTAACTTTCTATTCCCGCCCACGCATTAGACTTAGGTCAGGTACACGGGGTAGGCGTATTTAGAAACACCAGTTGAGTACGTTTAGTCAAATGTATATGTGTATGTAAATATATTTTAATCATTTTAAACATCATATGGCTCAGAAACCATATCAATGTTTTTACAGTATTATTTTATACTATTGCTTTTAATGTATGCACTTTACTTAACTATAAGTATTGCAATAATATCGATCCATTTCTCTTGTATGAGAAAAGAGACTGATCAATAAATAACACCTTTTTATTGAACACGCCCGTCTCTTCCTTTTCTCTACAATCTGATGAGACTAAGAATGCACGTACTGACTGAGTAAAATAATTGCCTTGTGCTCACACGACTCTCGAGATTGACTCTTGATTAGGGGAGAGCAAAGTTGTCATGTTCTATGGTTGTCAGAAACTAAATCCCTTCTTGTCTAATCAGGGGAGTTAATTCCTTCCTTGAACATTCGAGAAAGTTTCTAGCGAACTCTGAGCTTAGCTGGCAAACCCAAAAATTAAGTCTAGTATCGACAGTAGTAGACCTAGTTAACGTCTGGCCTAGGCCTTTACTGCTGTAGGTATTATTCCAATGCGCAGAGCCTATTGGGAAGATAGGAGCTACACTACACTGTAATGGCCGCCATTTTGGAGCTCCACACACGATTCACCGCCACCTCCCAGGAGATGATCATAATTGTCGATCATATAGGCTTGGGACCGGACTCCAGCCCTTTGTTCCTGGAGAGCCGAGATACTTCTTCCGCGGAGAACGCCTTGATTGTTACCGAGGACCCTGTGCAGGATACCGACACGGAAATCTACTGCCCTAAGATGGCGGCAACGAGCCCGATGGAGCTGGACGTTTCTTTAGCCCTATGTCGACCCCGCCCGAGATGGAAGTGACTATCTTTGTAAGCCATTGCGACTCCTCCAACGTCTGTCGGACTACACCTTTGCCTCTTTTTGTGAGTGATCAAAACCGCTTTGCTGATTTTTCGCTGGAGGGCAGTGGATTGGTTTTGACTTTTGGACTCTGTGCCCGTCTTTCCTGCTTTCCCTCCTATCGGATTGATCTTGACACTTTACTATTTTCTGTTAATCTTGTTGTGATGGCGGTTCGGCTGGACAGAGCCTGCGTGGAGAAACGCAGCGACCTATTTGTATTGGACGGGGTCATCGTGATGGATCGCGAGGGTTTGGGCTGAACTTGATTGGACTTTGATGCACTGTTTCTCTTGTTTTTGCTGGGTGGTATCGGTGGGAGCGAGGGCCAGATGTGAATCTGATTGTCTGATTATTAGTTTGATATGCTCGGGAAGGGCTTTGCTGCCTCTGCGGTGCCGGGGGTCGGGCGGGATGGTCCTTTTTCTGTTTGCGGCTCCCCTATGGACTGTCTTTTGATTTTCTGAACTTTGCTTAATATTACGGTGGGGGGTGTCTGCTTTTGGCGGGGGGATGGGAGTCCGGGAGCTCGTATCATTTTGCAACATTCTCCTCCTCCAACTTTTTCCCTTCCTTGGGGCGTAGTTTAGGGGGCGACAGACACGCTGCTAGTGGGGTTAGGTCGTAGCCATCTGCAGGGGTGTAGGGTGGGGGGTTGTGTTTTTTTTTTTCCTTTGTTATTTTCTATGACCATTCTATTTCCCTTTTCCTTTCTTCACAAGAGATGTGGCGTATTCTCCTGATTTTTGCCTAAACGTATCTGGGTGTCATATGTCTGCCTCGTATATCCTGTACTCCTGGTGGGCGGGTGCTGTGGGGGGGTGCCTGCGGTCATTGCTATCTCATTGTTTTGCTTCTGCTTTACGCTGGTATTGATTTCTTTGCTGATTCTGACTGTACGGTATTTCTTCACTTCACTTGCCCGTCCACAGCTGTGTTGTATTCGTTTATGACGTCTGATATGTATAATTCTCCTCTTGTGTTATAATAATAAAAAGATTTATAAAAAAAAAAAGAAACCCATATAGACCCTAAGACACACAGAGCTATTGGCACACGCTGGGCGGAATCCACTTATGCAGCACACTACTCATCATACTCTAGGGGGGTCATGACTCTGGTGAAGAAGGGGACCAACTACAAAATCACACGTACCATTGCCGATGCCAATGGTAGGTACGTAATTGTGTCTGGAATTTTGCGAGGTCTAAATGTAACGATTGTGAACATTTATGGCCCAAATGTGGATGCGCCTGAATTTTGTCAGGAAGTATGGGATCATGTGTTGGAATTCAGTGACACCACTATGATATGGGGGGTGATTTTAATATAGGGTTGTGTAACGAACTAGATCGGTCCACGTCTTCAATAGAACCTCACAGGAAAGCCCGGGAGAAGCTCAGGGATGTGATGGAGGAAATGGCGCTGACAGACATTTGGAGGGCCCGACATCCGACTGCACCTGGCGCAACACACGTAAACCTGGCACATGGGAGTTGGTCGAGAATAGATTACTGGTTGGGGACTGACAACACAGTACTATGGACTACACAACTTGCTCCACTACCGCGCACCCTGTCTGACCACAATCCCGTGGCGCTTACGCTGCAAATGCCTCATTACACACCACCGCCATTTAGCTGGCGTTTCAATGCACAGGCACTACTAGACCCACTATATCTCACAACCATTACAACGGCCATTCATGATTACTTCCAATTAAACACAGAGTCAGTGGATGATCCCTGTATTGTGTGGGAAGCATTCAAAGCAACGCTCAGAGGTGTGTGTATCAGCACGACTGCAGGGATACTCAAAGACATCAGGGCGCAGATCACCAGACTGGAACGAGATATGTCATCCCTAGAACAGGAATATGCCTGCACTGGGAGTGTGGAGCTACTGGGTGAACTAAAGCTAAAAATCACTGAACATCAAAAATTTGCAGAGGACGAACTAAAATATATTACCAAACGACCACTGGCCAGACAATTTGGTGAAGGGGGCAGACCGGGAAGGGTGTTTGCGAGGGAAATATGTAACGGGAAAGGCCCACAGGTGATAACTCAAATTAGGGACAAGGATGGGATACTGCACTCGCACCACGAAGAGATACTTCGCGGGTTTGTTGATAGTTATACAGACCTATATACTTCACAAGAGCCTGCTCCACCACAGGAAACGCTTACATATTTACAAGACGTAGCCATAGCGTGGTTGTCGGATAATCAACGTGAGTATCTGGCACAACCAATAAGAGTGGAGGAGGTTACCGCAATAATACACGCACTCCCCAACGGAAAGGCACCGGGACCCGATGGATTCACCTGCGAATTCTACAAAAAATTTGCTGACATACTTGCCCCACATTTGGTTGCAATGTACGGCACAGCATTTGACCAGATGATACTGCCCCCGACGCTGAGGGAGGCGGTGATTATCACCCTATTAAAACCGGGAAAGAATCCAGATCTATGTGACTCTTACCGACCACTATCACTCCTAAATGTAGATTCAAACATTTTAGCTAAACTCTTGGCAGAACGGCTGCAGCCCCTGATGACAAACCTGATACTACCTGACCACGCGGGCTTCATCCCCACGAGAGCCACATCGCACAACACACGAACGCTGTTTGCGCTATCCCACTATCTTACACCTCAAACTAAAGCTGTGGCGGTCATGTTAGACGCCGCCAAGGCTTTCGATTCTATTGAATGGTCTTACATTAGCACGATTTTGCAGAGAATGGGCTTCCCTCCACGATTTATAACATGGGTTACACTACTCTACACGAAACCTGTAGCAAGAGTAAGAGTTAATGGGTACATATCCAGGCCTTTTAATATAGCGAGGGGAACGAGACAAGGATGCCCACTGTCGCCTCTGATTTTCGCTCTGGCATTAGAGCTGCTAGCATGTATAATCAGACAGACCCATAAACACTCCGCCCTGCAGTTCCCTGGGAGACCGCTGCATATTTCGCTCTACGCGGATGACATGCTGCTATATATACGAGACCCAGAGCAGAACCTCAGTCCATTACTCCGTGACTATGTAAGATTTGGGCGTCACTCCGGGTTGCAAATTAACTGGGAGAAATCATTAATCATCCCGCTTACTGACTCGACAGAACAGTTTGTCCCTGACTTCCCGCTAGACTGGCAGACGGAACCGACTCGCTATCTAGGAGTTTGGTACAGTCGAGACCCAGAGGAGGTTATTAGGACAAATTATGGTAGGGTATTTGCAGAATTAGAGGGGCATGTGGCCCGATGGATACAGATGCCTCTGTCCTTAGCAGACAGTATTGCGATAGTAAAGATGAATATCCTGCCCAAATTCTTGTACTTGTTCAATAATATACCAATCATGCCCCCTAAAGCCATCTTCACTAACATAACGTCGCTAATTTTAAAACTAATATGGGCGGGTAAACAGGCTCGTATTGACCTACATACCCTAACATTACCCGACGAGAGAGGGGGATTTTGTGTACCGGACTTTAAACTTTACTATTTATGTGCACAGGCACAATATGCATCACATTGGTTCCACCCCACGACATATCTAACGCACACTGCGGTTGAGGAGGGTGATGCCTCGCCAATCCCACTGACCGCGATTGTGACGCACAGGAGGCCTCCACTACACTCTAGGGATATAAACACGATAGATACCACAGCACGTGCATGGCGGACGCTAGGAAGAATGGCTCATAAGTTACCGCTCTATGCGCCAGCGCTCCCACTCCATTTCCACCAGGAGGTATCGGTAACAAATGAAAAAGTAGGCATGGACTTATTGCGAAATGTAGGGATACAAAAATTCGGGGATCTATATCACGAGGGTACCTTCTGCAAAGCAGAAGATTTAACATATATTAGCAACCCAACATTACTATTCCGATTCACGCACTATAGACTGCAGAGAGCCATTCAGGATCTATATCCAGACTATCCACAAGAACCGCCGACTCTACACTCGCTGCAATTCATTATAACGTTATCCAACACATCACACCTGGTGTCAAGATTGTACAAGATAGCCCAAAGTGAAATCCCACATACGTCTGAGAAAGCGATGAGTAGATGAAATGACGCTCTGCCAGAGGCGTTACAAGAGAATGAGTGGCTGACTGCCTGCTCCCTGCTTAAATTACTCACTCCAAATGGGAATTTGCGCATCACACATCTGAAGTATCTACATCAAACATATCACACGCCAAAAAGATTGTATAAATATGGACTGCGTGACAATGCTAGATGTAAAAGATGCGGACACGATGAGGCAGATTTCGGTCATCTAGCATGGCACTGCCAGAAGATCCAGGAGTATTGGGAGAAGGTAACAATTATGCTGGGCAAAATGATAGGAACCGAGGTGAACTGCACAATGAGGGTATGTTTGCTGGGCCTTCTATCAAATGTCAGGGCGGGCAAGAGAAAGTTTTGCGCGGTGGCTTTATTGATTGCTAAGAGGCAGATATCAAAATGCTGGGAAGGGAGGAATGTGCCTACTATCAAGTCATGGCTTACAGACATGACGTACTGCAGAGATAAATTAGTTACTTATGAAGAAGATCTGCCAATTAGATCACGCCCGAAAGACTTTTGGTGTTATTTGTCTGATTATCTACTAACGGCGGATGGGGACGGGGAGTCATTATAAGAACATAGGATATACTGCAGTGGCATGTGCTAAAAATGTGACATGGGGATATTCAGCACATTAGAAAACAGTTGCAATTAGTCTGATATATCAAATAGTGATGATGCACGCAAGGTGGCGGCGGAGTGTGGAATTGCCCGAGGCACTTTAGGTTAACTGGTTATAACTGTTATGTTTTGGCACTATGGATCTGGGAAACATTTAAAAACCAAAGTTCATGTAATGACAAGAAGATGGGGTGACAAGATGGAACGAGCTGTTTTCAAGTACTATTTACCATGACGCCGCTGGACCCCCGGGTTACCAGCTGAATGGCTGTTCTACAGAATATTGTGATACTGCTACATGCGGCCAGCCCCCGGGTTGTAGGCCATTGGCAGTCTAAAATTGTATCTAACTTTTATGCCAATAAAGATTTTGTTGAACTAAAAAAAAAAAAAAAAAAAAAAATTGGTACTCTAGACAGTGATCACTCCATGCAACACATTGAAATGAAACTAAGCTCCCCCAGGTATACAATGGCTCCAAAAATACCAGGTCAATTATCAACCTTCAACCTGAAGCGGCTTAAGTGGACAAGCGAAACACTATCCCAAATAGCGCTGGATGCCAAGAACCTATTACAAATGGTCATGGCAGAGAATGATCTTTGTTCTGAAACTTGGACCAACTTTCTAGAAAGATTGCCAAAATCAAGCAGCAAGCCCAGGAGGCATAGCAGTCCCACGACCAAAACCAAATTTTCAACAACCACCCTAGTTATGAAGACCCGTCTTCAAAAGCTCACAAGACGGGTACAAGGTTCAAGGACAAAGCAAAGCACCTGGCAAGAAGTTCGGTTGATTAGTAAAGAATACAAAAAGTTAGTATGGAGGGAAAAAAAAACCAAATACAATGACTTTTGGGCCAAATTGATGCATAACATTAAAAAATCAGATTCCAGAGCGTTCTGGATGCAAATCAATGCAATCAACAGAGCAGTACAACCCACAAGCATGACATGCGTACCGGAAAACCTTTGGGTCCAACACATAGTGGATACATTCGCGGTAAAACCATTGGAGCACCAGGCCATGATGACTACAACAACACCTGAAATTACAAGAACTAGGGTAAAGGAAAGCAAATCCTTTTCCAGTCCCAGAGCCACATCTAATGGCAAGGAGGGCCTGGACCAATCAATCTTGTCAATTGACGATCAACAAATATGTTCTATAATAAAGAAAGGCAAGCAAGAGAGCGCACCGGGGCCAAATGGCATTCCGCAGGCGATATACAAAGAGGACCCTGAATTCTGGGTGCGCAAATTTAATCATCTATTCCAGTCCATTAGCAACTCTGGTCGGGTGCCTGAAAGTTGGAGGGGTGCCATCATCAACCCCATTTACAAAGGCGGAGATCGGAAAAACCCATCAAATTACCGCTTAATTGCCCTGATTGATGCAGAGGCAAAATACTATGCATCCCTGGTGCTTGCCGATTTGGTACAGTGGTCTGATATGAACAGCAAGGTTCTGTTAAATCAGACCGGGTTCCGTCGCGGAACTGGCACAATGGCTAATGCAATGGCGCTGTGCATGATTGGCGAAAGCAGTCTACTTAACCATCGGGAACTGTATACCTGTTTTGTCGACTTTAAAGCGGCATTCGACCGTGTCAATAGGAATTTGCTATGGGCCAAACTGAAAAAGCAGGGCCTGCTGGAGTCAATCCTAATGCCGATCATCGACCTGTATAGCAACACCTGGATGCAGGTAAAAATCAACAATGGGCAAAGGCTAACCAGGAAGATACACACCTTTGATGGGTTGAAGCAAGGTTGTGTGCTGGCTCCCCACCTCTTCAATTTATTCATGGCCGATTTAACATCAAGGCTCGATTTGGTCAATGCCCATCCGCCTCGGCTGGGCACGCTTCGTGTAACCCACCTATCTTACGCCGATGATGTGGTCCTATTAAGCCAGACTCGAATAGGCCTGCATCGGCTACTACAGGAGCTGACCCGCTACACAAAACAGAATATGATAGAAATAAACTGTGCGAAAACAAAAACCATGGTCATAACCCGACGCCATAAACCGCCACAAACATTTACCATAGACAATGTCA
The DNA here is from genome assembly GCF_964261635.1 of Lissotriton helveticus. Lineage (NCBI taxonomy): Eukaryota > Metazoa > Chordata > Amphibia > Caudata > Salamandridae > Lissotriton > Lissotriton helveticus. The sequence goes on from NC_136061.1 coordinate 311,720,671, forward strand.
AACTTGAAGCGGTGGGAAGTTACAAGTATCTCGGGATACTGCTGGATAGGCGTCTTAACTTCCAGGCACAGTTCACCAGCATGGAAAAGAAGGGCATGGCCCTAACGCACGCTTTCGCGAGCTTAGCTACTGAACTCAAGGGTCCTTTGGTTTCACCACTGCTAACAATAATGAAAGCCAAACTTATTCCCACGATAGCTTACGGGAGCATATTGCACCACGGCAAGAGTGCACAACTTTTGGATAAGGTGCAAATGAGAATATACAAGCGCATTTTTGCGCTACCAAGTGAAGCATCCCCGGCCCAGGTAAGACTGGAACTGGGCCTGAAATCTCAAGTGCTACTGAGGAAGTATGAGACCATAAAATTCTGGTATAATGTCTGGATGCACTAAGAGATCATGATCTATCGTGCTATGTGGGAAACCATCATCAAATGTCCAAACTCAAATTACGCTAAGTACCTCAGAATTTCATTGGAAACAACAAACCTGATTGAACTCTGGGAAACCAAGCTCCAAGTACCTTTATTCAAACAGGTGGTCAGAAAGGCAGCCATCAAACACTCATTGTTGGATGACAAAATAGCTTTCAGTCTCAGGTCACATGCCTGGATGACTATCCAATCATACAAAAAACTAGTGCCGGCGCACTACCTGGACTTGACCTTCTCGCCTTATATCAAACATAAATATCTTAATATAAGGCTGGGTAGTTTGCCAACCAACGCCGAGCGTCCTAAGTGGAAGCCCCAAGAAAGTGAAGGGTGCGGGCTATGCGGTGCAGCAAGGCAAGACTTTATCCTCCTAATTTGCATCTGCCCGGCTCTCATAGAGGAACGTCGGAAGTGGTTGAAAGCCAAGTTCAAGCACTTTGGAACACGTACCTGTAGGTCTGCGATTATAAAAACATTATGCACCACAGACCACCAAATCATTTGTAGATTAATCAAATTTGTTGAACATTTTGAGAAAAAACAAAGATCATAGGCAAAATCTTGAACATGGAAATTGTTACTTTTTACCCCAGAAAGACACTTGTTTTTACTACCAATTTTAATTTTATTATTCTCACATCAGTGTGTTTTTAGTATATTGTCATAGCTGTATTTTTGTAATGGTTTTAATTAACTATACAATAAAGTTTCTTCTTCTTCTGCTGACTGTTACGTGTGCTTGAGTTTATGAGCAGGGAGGAGAGTTACACGTGCAGCTGTCTGAGGTCTTGGAGGCTGTAGAATGCGCCCTGGCTGATTCCTGCATTGCCTCATGTCATTACATTTAGCCGCCATTTTGGGTTGGAGAAACAGCTTAACATCTTCATTTTGATAATCTCCATACCAGCCTGTCATGTTCGGTGCATTCATTGGTGACAGGCACACCTGCAAGAAAAGACATTTAAAAAGTGCTGCGTACATTGAAGAAATTCTTTTGGATTTTCCTCGATGCTTTGTGAAATACTTGGATGCCTTTTTCTAATTTTGGATATTTTGTGAGGAGTTTGGGTGAGAGATCGTTTACCAAACACTTGACTGTTATTGGTAGCTACTGTCATGTAACACACTATGTAGCTTTCTAAAGCCATACCTCTGCCGATGCTTGTTGTCATGAAGAGGAACCTTCGTTCTGCAGACCTCGCCCTTGCAGAGATCCCCCGCATCCGCAGAGCCAGAGCAGGAGGTAGAGCTTTCTCCTACGTCGCAGCCATAGCATGGAACGAACTCCCAGTGAGCATCAGATGCTCCCCCACCCTCCACACCTTCAGGAAGAACCTCAAGACCTGGCTCTTCGGCTGAACCTGAGCTGCTCCAACCCCCACCCCCTCCTACCTTGATACCCTCACGGGTGAGTAGCATGCTTTAAAAAACCCTGATTGATTGAAGTTTTTTTTGTATTTATTACCTCATCGCTGCGGCGCGAATTCCGCCGCAGTGCTGAACATTCCGATCGCAGGCGTGGTCATGATGGCTCTCAGCCGTCATCAGCACACGCCCACCGTGACTCATGACGGCTGGGAGCCGTCATGAGCAAGGAAGAGGTTAATGAGCTGTAGTGTATAATACATGTAAGCAGTGTGTGGGTGAGTGTTGCACTTTTGATGAGCGAATGCATCTGTGGCAGTATGGAGTGTGTATTACATTTTGTGTTGCACAGTGAGATTTCTTTATGTGTGGGAGTGTGTTTAGGTTAGGTCTTATTTTGAGACAGTGTGGGTAGGAATATACCCATTGCATCATTCCCTTTGTGTGGAAATGGGTTGGAAGATGCCCAGAGTGAAGATTTCCTGTTAGTGGAATGTCTATGGTTGGAAGATACCTATAATTTAATGCCTATAATTTGCAATGGTGGGAGAGTGTCACTTCTTGTCCTACAAGATATGCAGTAGTGGGAGTGTGTTAGTTCCTTTGTCCTGAAGTGTGTGCAGCAGTGTGAGCACATTAGTTCCTTTGTTCTACAAGGTTGCAGCAGTGGTGTCATGCAATGCATGCAGAAGTGGGAGTTTGTTAGTTCCTTTGTCCTGAAGTGTGTGCAGCAGAAGGAGTGCATTAGTTCCTTTGTCCTGCAAGGTTGCAGCAGTGGTGTCCTGCAAGGTATGCTGTAGTGGGAGTGTGTAAGTTCCTTTGTCCTGCAATGTGTGCACTAGTGGGACAGCGTAATTTTCATTGTCCTGCAAGGTATGCAGTAGTTTGAGTGCGTTAGTTCCTTGTCCTGCAAGGTATGCAGTAGGGGTGTCCTGCATAGTATGCAGTAGTGGTGTCTTGCGAGGTATGCAGCAGGGGAGTGTTTTGGTTTCCTTGTCCTGCAAGGTGTGTTCTGTATGAACAAGCTATATATTTCAGGAATTGTCTAGTGGGAGCTGAAGAATCATAGTGTGTATCAATATTTTTTTGTTCTTTCTTTACAATTTAATGAGTGGTGAAGATACATAGTGTTATCTGTATGAACAATTTATGCGATGTGATCTTTCTTTACAAGTTGAGAAGCGGAGAATATATTTAGAGTAGGATCTGAATGAATAAGTTATGTAATGTGATCTTTCTTTGTAATATAAAGATTGGTTACATATATTTACAGGAGGTGTGGAATATGTATTTTTTCAACCCAGCATCCTGTCGTTTTTTTATGTTATCTGAAGGAAGGAGATATGTTGTATCCTGTTATCTCTTAGTTCCCTGCTGGTCAGCCAGTGTGAATGTGATGTAATAGAATGTTCATGAGTGCATGGTTTGTATGAGTGGTCAGTTGGAATGAGAGGGGCTGAGTCCCATCTTTGTCACCACTTTTGTAAACAAAGTAAGGCCCTTGTAGGCAATCAGGCCAGTAGTGTAGATATAAGAGGTTTATTCAGTCTCAGTTACATCAGTTCCTGATAACTGGTAAGATGGTAAGTATGTCCCACTGGGAGCAGTATCCTGCTACTCAGCCCTACTCATTCCAACTGACCACTCATACAAACTATGCAGTCATGAACATTCTACTACCTCACATTCACACTGTCTGAACAGCAGGTAACTAAGATATAGCAGGAAACACCACCTCCAATGAAGAGTATAGGCAGACAATATAGGGTAACACCTTTAGCATAGACCACAATCAGTAGCACTGGTGTAGCAATGAAGACAACAGCCGCATAAATTATGGATACATCCCACGCACTAGGAGCTGAAGTACTAAGTAGGAATTTTGCTGTGAAGGTCTCTGGCACCACAAAACCTTTTATAAATAGATGGTAGGGACTTGTCCTATTGTTATCACTATACTTCATAAACCAAACAAATAACCATTAACCAGAAGAAAAAATTAATCAAACCATAAGTTATGGAATATGGCAAGGGAGTAGCATGCCAATCTGCAAATATTACAAATATTACATCACCTACGTGATGAAACAGGTGTGAAACAGGGCCCAAGTAAACTCTGCTTTTTTCCTTCATTTTCACCATGCCTTTAAACAAAACAAAGAGTGATAAGACGGGCTGGGCAAGACTCCCAGAATTGTAATTGTTTGCGCATTAGAATGTTGAAGACTCCAACGTGTTGATAATAACAATCACACTTCTTTAAAGGTCGAACGAAAGTGGAATAAAGTGTAAAGTTTATTCAAACACAACGTGGATATGGAAAATAAGGTGAGAGAATGTGAACCAATGCCGAGGATACCAAAGCCAATTAAAATATTAAAATGAAGGAAAATGACGATATTAAGAGAAAGGAACAGATGGTAGCAAAAGGTCCAGAAAAAGTTAATGGTCTATTAGTTGTGCCTGACCCCCTTAGTGAGAGTTCAAGTAGGTGTTGATGGTCTAATTCAAGAGTAGGCACTGGAGAGACCCGTTTTACAGTAAAAGCAGTTATTGTCACCATTAGGAATGTCATTGGAAGGGTGAAAAGGTGTTTTTGACGAAAACGCAGGCTGCATAATTCTTATATCGCTGCCCCACATTTATTATATTTCTCTGGGTGAGTACTGCTCTTATCTCTTTAGCTGTCACACACCAGAACACATTCGCAACTGGCCACCATATATTTGGGGAGAGGATGTTGTGGTATATAAATAAATAATACCGGATCTATTTTTGGATGAATGAATGAATAACAGATAGCTCAATAAATAAGAGTCAAGATTCGAGGTAGTAGGAGTTTTGCAGGTTTAATACAGCATAAGGACAGGAACAGGACAACCTGCATAGGAATAGGATGACAGGGCCCAGCAGCTGCTGGGGCTGGGATGAGCGCGCGCTAACTTTTAATAACAATACACGAGCATATATACATAACGCAAACACATAGCATTACATTGCAGTAGGCGTAGCAGTGGGTGGAGCAGAAGCGGTGATGCGTAGCAGTCGCGAAAGATAAGGGATAAAGAAGGCGTAACTCAGACATGTGATGCGAACGTAGCAGAATATGTCATGAATGGGGCGGAAACCATGGAGGGGGCTACCTAAGGAGCCGGGACCTCTAACCTGGTGGTGCGCGCAAACTGGTAATGACGTGTTACGAGGAGAAGCTGGGGGCTATGAACTCTGTGCTAGGAGCAGAGACTAAAGTCTGGAGGGTCGGAGCGACATGTACCTAAACCCTATCTAGTATCTGATGTTTAGGGAACATGTTGATATAAACTAGAAGTCATGAGGGGAAAAGCTAACTGACTCTAAGACTGGAGCATGCATTTATTCTACATGTAGTGCGTGATGAAGAATTTTAAATGACCATTAAATACAGTATTTCTCTTAACATGGAGCCGCATAGGCTAGACAATGACGGAAACTATTGATGCAGTTCAGTAGCTTAGGAATGCAGAGAAGGAGGACTAAACTGATAGCTGGAATCATAACATAGTCTTGGCAGACTCAGGGGCAGAGCCAAGCTGCACCGGGCACTGCAAGGCAGGAAGTAAGTGAAAGGTCGAGGATACAGGTGGGGGCTGGATCACTCCTTAGCGAGGCTTCAGGAGACAGGAGCTGAATCTGATATCTTTATAATAGAATAACGTGCACACTGAGAAACGTGGCAACGTAACTTTACATAGGCCTGATATTCGTAGTATTCACGAGGACTGGAAAATGGCATACCAGAGGTGGACACAACTGTAATTGCGTCTTGAATCGGACATGGGGAATAACATATGCATATTGGTCATGCACACATAACATATGATGGATGACACGTAGGGACACAGAACATGACAAAATTTACTTTTCCACATTCCCTCCTTGTCACTACGTTTCCATCAGGAAACATCAATATTCATGATACCGTCTATCATTTCATACAGTACCATTTGTTCATCTCGAATTGTCTTGGAACGGGATTTAGAACGGGGCTTGGGACTAGGAATACAAGAGGTAGCACACATGCCGCAAATCGCAGGGCCACATTGTATACAGAGGCAGCAGCTGAGTATGATCGCTACTGCGATACCTAGAAAGGACAGGACTTTCCATCCCCAGGCGGAAATTATACTCCGGAACCAACCGGACCATGTCCAGGTGCCTGGATCTTGGTGTAATAGATGGGCTATTTTATGAAGTCTGGTTATAGCTGAATAAACAGACGGCGCGTTATTTGGAATGAAAATGCAGCAACTAGATCCGATAAGTCTACAGGCCCCGCCTCTATCGGCCAGTATGACGTCAAGGACGAGACGATTCTGGAGCACAACGATTCTCATAAAGGATTGCTCTTCGGTTAAGTTACCTAGAGCGGAGGCAGTCTCATCTACTACTGCTTCAAGGGTTCTTGTTAACCTACGGATTAGCTTACTATTTACAACTGTACCTAAATAAGGGAACACACCTTTATCAATATCAATGAATTGCTCTGCAGCAGTTTCAGTATAATCGACAATCGGGAGGTTTCTCTTGTGTCTGGTATGTACTGGGTAGGAATTCCTATGGTAGTCAGGTGGGGCTAGAAAAACAGGTGGCAGTAGGAAGGCAATGTAACAGGTTCCCTCCCAATCGAGGGGCAGACGAACATATGCAGTTTGACCACAAACAAAATAAGAATGACGTGAAGCTTTAAAAATAGATTTCCCACTGTCACTATACTGGATAATAGTAGTACAATCACTATGTCCTACGTGTACAGAACCATAATTACGAACACATAATTCGCCTTTGACTGGTAGTACTGAAATAGCAGGTGAGTCTGGAGTAGTATCAGACTGAACATTCAGGACCATGAAATTCGACGAATAGTTACCTAAATTATACACTTCATTTTCTAGATCTAAACCTGTTCTGTGGGGGAAACCTTGCTCGTCTGGAAAACATGTACTGTTCAGAAGGGACATATCAGTTGAGGATGACGTTAACATGGACCATGCTCCACATGAACCATTATGTGAAAAAGGATAAGGAAAAAGTGGCAGAACTCCCTTCGACGTCTGGAAAGGGGGGAGTCGACCACACACCCAACAATTAGTGGCATTGCTGGTCTGGTGTGAATAATGTAACATACGGATAAATGAGTTATTGCGCATAGCGAGGCGGTAGGACAGTTCATGAGGGGGCAGATCACTAAACGTGTGTTCTACTGTAACATTAGAATGCTTATTTACATGAGGAACTGGGAAACACAGGAAAAATGCGTAACTAGTGCAGGAAATCATTATGCTGATGAATAATATGAAACTTAGAAAAACGATACATCGGTTTGAGTTTTGACTAACTCTCTCACTATGGGGGTCTATTTTATACATGTCAGAAACAGTCTAACCGTTTCACCTAGGGGAGGACTTAGACAATCAAACTGACTGACTTATTTTACTAGACCGGAGTTTTTGCTTATACTCCTGCTGCGGAGTTTTCTCTACCAAGGGAGGGGTTGTATCAATGTCATTTGCGGGACAGTCCTTGAGAGCAATATTCTGGCAATCCTTCGAATCCTGGGAAATGTTCTTAAAGACGGGTTTCAGTCCTTTAAAAAGTTTAACATGAGAAAGGTGCACCCAGCCCTTGCGTCCTTCCAACTTCACGGCTGTACGGGTGGTGAGGAGGACCTGACGGGGCTCCTTCCAACGTGGCTCCAGCGGACTTGATCTGTCAAAGTTCCGGACGAGCACCATCGAACCTGGAACGATCTCATGCGGTGCCACCTCGGTATTGTCTGGAAATGCGGCGGCAACCTGTGAACGACATGAGTTGAGGGCAGACATCAAGGAAGCTAGGTAATCTGTCAGCATATTACATGAAACATCAGTAATACTTCGGGGTCTAGGAGTACCCCACATGTTAGGGGGGCGGCCGAATACGACCTCATACGGGGACAGACCTGATCTGGAATGTGCGACCATGCGCATATAAAACAAAGCAACTGGCAGAGCTACTAGCGAGTCCACACCTTTCTCTTTACATATTTTGGCAATTCGAATTTTCAGAGTCTGATTATGTCTCTCGACTAGACCGGCTGCTTCAGGATGGCGTACACAATGAAACTTCCACTGGTACCCTAACAACAGGGAAACGTGCTTCATGAGTTCAGATGAGAATGGCTGACCGTTATCAGAATATACGACTCTAGGGAGTCCATATCGAGGGAAAAACTCACGAACCAACTGCTTGGCAGTGGTCGCGGCTGTGTAATCTGGGACTGGATATGCTTCTGTCCATCTGGACAAAGCGCATACAACTACAAGGACATACTTGAAACCTCGACATCGCTCCATCTGAATATAATCCATCTGGAGGACCTCAAAAGGGTGGTCAGGAGGCTGGAATCCCCCTTGTTCCACCGGGACACTTTTACCTGGATTAAACTGACAACATATCATACAGGTACGGACTTTCTGCTTGGCTGCAGCTCGTAAATGCTTGTTGAACCAAATGTTCTGGATACTGTCTAACATAGCTTTTTCTCCTAAATGTGCTGGACTATGTGCGGTATTAATGATGACTTGAACCATAGAGTCGGGGAGAAACCATGCGGTCCTACCCTTTGTTAACCATCCTTGATCTGTCTGGACCCCTCCTTGTTCAGACCATTTCTTGATTTCATCAGGAGTAGCATGTAACTGGATATCTATGACATCTTGAGTAGGGTCCTTAACTGTCATACATGTAGTCAGATCTGGAGTGTGTGTCATGTTAACTGGACTGTCTAGAGTCTGTGCTGTAAGCTTGGCTGTGCGATCTGCTAGATCATTACCTTGAGAAATAATGTCAGTAACTTTCGTATGTGCTTTGCATTTCATGATAGCAATGGATGACGGTAAATGTATTGCATCTAACAGAGCTTGAATAAGGAAACCATGCTGAATCTTGGTTCCATGAGAAGTCATGAAACCTCTCTCCTGCCAGAGCACTCCAAAGTCGTGTACAACTCCAAATGCGTAACGTGAATCTGTGTAAACATTAACTTTCAGGTTCTTGGCGTGTATACAGGCTTGTGTCAGAGCAACTAGCTCTGCTGCTTGAGCGGACAGGGTATCAATACGGTGTGTCTTAATAACTTCAGTGTCAGTAGTCACTGCATACGCGGCTACTAGTTCTCCTGTACTAGTTCTCATACATGAACCATCCACATAAAGTGTCAGGTCGGGATCTGGTAACGGAATATCTGTCAGGTCTTGTCTTGGCTTTGTCGTAATGTTGACTACTTCCACACAGTCGTGTGTGGCAGAATTTGAACTAACTGATGGTAACAGTGTAGCAGGGTTCAGGATGTTGCAGCGTCTGATTTCTATGTGTGGCTGAAACAGTGTCAATTCATAACCTGTTAAACGTGCAATTGTCAAGTGCTGTGTTTGTGTTCGATTTAAAAGAACTTCCACGGAGTGTGGAACTTGTACTGTCAAGGTATGTCCTAGAACTATGGAATCACTTTGTCTGATAGCTAGTGCTGTGGCTGCAACTGACTTGAGGCACGTAGGCAACGCCTGGGCGACTGGATCTAGTGTGCTAGAAAAATAAGCACAGGGCTTGTATTGTCCTGCTTGATCTTGTGTGAGAACAGATAATGCTGTACCTTCACGTTCAGTAACGAAAAGTGTAAAAGGCTTACTGTAGTTCGGTGTCGCTAGAACTGGAGCTTGACATAAAGCTTTCTTTAACTCGTTGAAACTAAGTGTATGTTCAGATGTCCAAGGGAGGACAGTCGATACGGCTGCCTCCTGTGTCGTTAACTGTATCAGTGGCTTGGCTAGAAATGCATACTGAGGAATCCATTGTCTGCAATAAGAAGTAAGGCCGATAAAGGCACGTACCTCCTTCTGGGTCCTGGGCTGAGGAAGACTCGCTATTAACTGGATACGGTCTGGTGTCAACTGCCTACCCCTCTTGGACAGTAAGTGTCCTAAGTAGACCACTTGCTGGACACAGAATTGAAGCTTCGAAGGGGACACCTTGTGCCCCATCTCGGCTAGGAAATACAGAACCGTCAGTGACGCTCGCTCGCAGTCACGTTCAGAACGGGCTGTGATCAGTAGATCATCGACATACTGGAGCAGGGCAGTGTCAGTTGGCATGTGAATGTTGTCTAGTTGTCTCTTGAGTGCTTGACTGTAAATACTAGGGCTTTCTGTGAAACCTTGAGGAGCTCGTGTAAACATATAGCTCCTTCCATTTAAACAGAATCCGAAAAGAAACTGGCTGTCTGGATGGATGGGAACACTAAAAAATGCGTTCTTGAGGTCTATGACAGTGAAGAACATGGCTTCGGAATCAATAGCAGTTAACAGGGAAGAGATATCTGGGACAACTGGGTACTGAGGAATAATACATTTGTTAAGTTCTCGTAGATCAATCACTAATCGATATACTGGAGGTGCATTTGGATCAGTACGTTTCATGACTGGAATGATCGGAGAGTTACATACGTTGGAGTCAGTTTCTACAACTACTCCTTGAGCCATGAGCTCGTCTATAATTTTGGATAAGGCTGCTACAGCCTCAGGTGGCAATCTATACTGTCTGATTCGTGGTAACACTACACCTGGTTTGAGAGTCACACGATGGGGTGTGATTTGCATATAACCTACATCAGTTGGACCTTGCGCCCATAAATGCTGCGGAACTTTAGACAGTCTGGAATCAAAATCTCGTAATACATAGTGACCCTTAAAGTCACGTAGGAACAGACGTATTCCCTCTGGGGAACAACATATAACGGCACCTAACTCTTTCAGTGTTTTAATGCCTAATAGATTTTCTGGACATGACTTAGTAAGTAACAGATCAGTAGTGCGGGACAATGGACCTACTTCTAGAGTGACTGGCTTTGAAATCTCATTAACGATAGGCTTTCCTGAAAATCCAAGGGAAACATTTCTTGAGCCTGAGAGCGGAGCCCCTGGAACTTCGGCGTGACTAATTGTGGTCCTACTTGCCCCTGTATCAATCAAAAACTTTCTGTCTTTCCCTAATACTTGACTGTGAACATAGGGACCTTCTTGATCTACAGGTATCTCGATGAGAGGCAAGCCTACCTCCCTCTCTAGGCTGTTTCATGAATATGGCTGGTACTCTGGATACTCAGACTGTGCATACTGGTACATCTGCGATGTAACATGCTGTGTTGCAGCAATAGGCTGCGGTACTGTAACTGTCTGTTGTGCATTCTGTGGCTGAGGAATCTGTGAAACTTGTTCTTGTCTAGGCGGACGTGGTCTTTCTTTAGTCTTACCAGTAGCTATGTTGTGTTTCAGAACTGCACACTCATTTATAAAATGACCTGGCTGTTTACAATAATTGCAGTTCCCTTTAACGGGAGCTGCAGGATGACTGACTTGATTCGGACCCCTCTTCTGACTGTCTTGAGGAACGGATTGTGCAACTAGTACTTTCATTTTCGTGTCTTTCATACGTTTTCTCTCGTGTTCTTGCTCTTCCCTGATTCTATTCTGGTGATACTGGAGCATCTGGAGCATCTGGGACGGAGTATTTGCTTGCCAGGTGCTTTCGACTTTCAGAACTCGGTTTTTAATTGGTGGACTTGAATTCTCGACTAATTTGGTAACGAAAAGGTGAGGGTATGACTCACTACTTGTCTTGAGGCCACTGTTGATACTAAAGCACTTTTCAAACCTAGAATAAAAATCACTAATATCTTCATCTTGTTTCTGTTTACAGGCTGAGATTGCATCCCAGTCTTCCTTTCTAGTTGTTAATAATCTGGGTAAAACTTGAATTAATAATTCTGGTAATTCTTTACATTTATCTCCGAGACCAGTACCTGGTACACGTATCTTATCTTCTGCTTCTAGGACTGCCCAATCGATCTTTTTCTCTCCCACCTCCCATTCTTTTTCCTTTAGCTTTTCATACACCCCTGCGGGTAGCAGAACCTTTAACATTTTAATGATATCTGGGTAAGTGTATTCTCCCATACGGAGCATGTCTTTTAATTCTCTATGGAACCCTGCTGGATCTTTGTCATGACAGGGAATTAATTTCTTCATTTCGAGGAGTTCCATCTTTGTGATCGGAGTGTATACAAACACTCGTTGCATTTCGCCACCCGCTCCTCTGACTGGGTGGACTTCTCGTAACGGATTCTGTCTGTCTATGTAGAATGATTTACTTTCTGGGGGTGAGACATGAACAAAATGCGGGTTCAAGAATGTTCTATATTTGTGACGCTGTTCTAGAATGACACTAATTAAATCGGTACCTAGACCTCTCCATCTGTACTGGAGTAACTCGTTCAGGATATCATGTAACGGGCCTGGATCAGAGTGCTGACCCTTATACAGAATAATGAGGTGCTGAATCATATACATACCCACCAGTCGCTGCTCGGCTGGGGGCATTTTCAGAAACATTTGTGCCACTATTTCGTCTGGAAAAGTGGTAGAATCAGTAATCCATCGGACTGCTGATCGGGCTAGTCCCTGTTCATGCATAGTACTTAACTCACTATAACCGATTCGTGATTTCAGAATGTGATCGGTAGCTTGAAATACTTGTTCTAGGGAACCTTGTTCTGGTGCTGGATGATGGAAAATTGACTTGTGTTCTAGACGTAAATGGCGATCTGGAAATCTAGGTTTTCCTACATACGCTATTCTGGCAGTATTCTCGTCGTCTTCCTCTTCAGGATCAGAGGTACTTTCTTTCTCGCTTACTTGTGCTGCTTTACGCTGTTCGTGTATCTTTATTATCTCTCTACGGATTTTCTTGTACATACTTTCCATGGCACCAATGGTATTGTGCTTTCCTTCGGCTATATTATCACTCCACTTTGTCAGAGTTTTCATTTCTTCCGGGTCTTTAGACGGGTAATCTTGTTCTCTTATTAGACAGTTAATTAAGAACTTTAATATCATGCGCTGAATCTCGGCTTTCCTTTGAGACATGGCATCACTAATACTTTGTGGGTCATCCCCTGTACGGATGAAACGATATATCCTGTCTAGATCTTCTTTCATATTCGGCAGGGTGACTAGATACTCGGTCACTCTCCTTACGCGTACGGAATATAAAACCATATTAAACTCGCCTGGAACTGGGTCATAGACACATTCGCCAAGGGTTTGCCGGATTTCTGCGACAGACTTATTACTCTTGGGAGTACGCTGTGATGCTTGAGCATGTAATTCGAGTGCTGATAAACGCTTGTATGGCGGCGGAGTTTGAGGAAGACCTCCTCCTTCGGCCCCTAAACTAGAATCATCAACTGATGCTTTCCGTCCTGGCAGGGTCGGTAATTGTAACGTGGGCTGGACTTGTATGGCGGACTGACCCGGGGGGGCTGTTAAGGGCACCCCGGTGTCTGGAGGAGCAGGAATTACCTGGTTTACAGGGACTGGCGGAGTGCGAACAGGATTTGCATATTCGGGGACTGTGTCGTCCAGATAGGACGAAATAAAAATATCAGCTGCGGTCGGTTTGTGACGTAGCTTGGTCGGAACTAGTGGTGGCGGGAAATTACTGGATGCCTCTGGGGTCGCTTTTGGCAAGCCCTCAGCAAGAAGAGGATACATACCCTTAATGAGGGCATTCCTCTGTCTGTCTGATTGCTCAGTTCTAACTCGTTCGCCTATCTCGATTAATTCTCTTTCTTGGGCTCGTTCTTGGGATTCTCTACTTAGTTCTGACTTTCTGATTTCTTTTTCGGTTCTTTTATGAGCTTCTTTGCGCCATAACTCGATGGCATCTTTCTGTGATTGTCTGGCTTTCTTTTTCCATAATGCTTCTTCTACTCGCATGATGCACTCGGCATCCCATGTACCCGATACGGGCCATCTATACTTTTCTTCTAACTGTTTGGTATACTCTACCCATAAATCTAGATACAATATGGCACTTATGCCATGTTTCTGATACATAAAGTGACCTGGACTGTCCCTAGGCGGGACGGGAACTGCTGCTTCCAGCAGACCCTTTCTAGTTTTTAACTGACGTAACTTGGAAAATATGGGCATGACTGAACTGTAATCTAGACACAATACAATACACAATAAACACGATACTTATTTCCCATTCATACCACGACATTAGAATACATGAAAAACATTTAAAATAACAGTTCGGACAGAATACTACCTGGAAATACTGAGAACAGAACACGTGAATTTTCTCGAGAACAGAAACTGACTAGAACAGAAACTAGATGCACTGCTGAAACAGTACGAAACTTACCGGTCTCTTAAAGAGACACGTCAGGACCCGTATCCACCGAAGTGAACACTTCGTTTTTGGGACTGTGTACCACCAACCCACAGACCAGAGTCAATTAAATTGACCCTGTCTAGATACCACCCCAGTAACGGTACTCACCGGGCAGCAAGAACGGAAGGCCTCAGACTGGACTGGACTGCTACGACGACGGACGACGAACTTCGGACTTCGGACTTCAGTTACGGGTGGACCTCCGGATACCTCGGACCTTGGACTCTTGGCTTGGGCTCTGGTCGGGACTCGCCGCGTTCCTCCACCGTCTCGTCTGGATGCTGGACCGCCTCCTCCGTCTCCTCCGTGGGCCTGAGGGATACTTGAGCAGAAATATCTGCCACTGCGCAGAAGAGTTCCGTCACGACTGCAGAGGGTCAGGGGGTCGGCGTGGCTTCACCGACGCGTGGGGAAAGGGCAAGTCCCTATTCGGGCGCCATTATGTGGTATATAAATAAATAATACCGGATCTATTTTTGGATGAATGAATGAATAACAGATAGCTCAATAAATAAGAGTCAAGATTCGAGGTAGTAGGAGTTTTGCAGGTTTAATACAGCATAAGGACAGGAACAGGACAACCTGCATAGGAATAGGATGACAGGGCCCAGCAGCTGCTGGGGCTGGGATGAGCGCGCGCTAACTTTTAATAACAATACACGAGCATATATACATAACGCAAACACATAGCATTACATTGCAGTAGGCGTAGCAGTGGGTGGAGCAGAAGCGGTGATGCGTAGCAGTCGCGAAAGATAAGGGATAAAGAAGGCGTAACTCAGACATGTGATGCGAACGTAGCAGAATATGTCATGAATGGGGCGGAAACCATGGAGGGGGCTACCTAAGGAGCCGGGACCTCTAACCTGGTGGTGCGCGCAAACTGGTAATGACGTGTTACGAGGAGAAGCTGGGGGCTATGAACTCTGTGCTAGGAGCAGAGACTAAAGTCTGGAGGGTCGGAGCGACATGTACCTAAACCCTATCTAGTATCTGATGTTTAGGGAACATGTTGATATAAACTAGAAGTCATGAGGGGAAAAGCTAACTGACTCTAAGACTGGAGCATGCATTTATTCTACATGTAGTGCGTGATGAAGAATTTTAAATGACCATTAAATACAGTATTTCTCTTAACATGGAGCCGCATAGGCTAGACAATGACGGAAACTATTGATGCAGTTCAGTAGCTTAGGAATGCAGAGAAGGAGGACTAAACTGATAGCTGGAATCATAACATAGTCTTGGCAGACTCAGGGGCAGAGCCAAGCTGCACCGGGCACTGCGAGGCAGGAAGTAAGTGAAAGGTCGAGGATACAGGTGGGGGCTGGATCACTCCTTAGCGAGGCTTCAGGAGACAGGAGCTGAATCTGATATCTTTATAATAGAATAACGTGCACACTGAGAAACGTGGCAACGTAACTTTACATAGGCCTGATATTCGTAGTATTCACGAGGACTGGAAAATGGCATACCAGAGGTGGACACAACTGTAATTGCGTCTTGAATCGGACATGGGGAATAACATATGCATATTGGTCATGCACACATAACATATGATGGATGACACGTAGGGACACAGAACATGACAAAATTTACTTTTCCACAATGTGGCCAAACGGGGTAAGGGTTGTCGATATCAAATCTGGGGCACGAGGTTCGAGTCTTGGCAATGATGCTCAACATCCTGTGATTCTGGACAAATCACTTAATCTCCCCATGCCTAACAAAAATTAATGTGTCCTTGTGTAACTTAACGGGTGCTTATGTAAAGCGCTCTGATATCTTCGGGCCAAGTTTGCGCTATATAAATCTCCGAAGAAAAAAATAAATAAATAAATACATATATATATATGAAAAACAAGACCTCCTCTCAAGTGACAGAAGCAGAAGCCTCAGCGGGGATTAAAAGCAGCTCCGTTTATTGTTCACAAATAAATGGCGAATGCATTTCGGCCGGTTTGGCCTTCGTCAGCGCCTGCGGTGGATATAAATGAAACTCACGTTTCTGCAGTCCTTAAAAAGCCCAACCAAGTAACGGCTCCGCCCCTCGGCACTAATTTACTCAGTTCAGCTGGTCACAGAAGATCTCCGGACTCAGTTTCCCAGGATGCAGCAGTGGCTCCCAGGTGAGTGGTGCTCCGGGTCGTTCTCAGTAAAGTCCGAGAAAATAGCTAAGGGTTTGGCTTTCTGCATAGCGTGCTGTAACTCCGCAATTCATGGTGCTGCTTCAGGTCCCCTCACCCCATCTGCCAAATGTCAGAGTTCAAAATCAGCGGAGGCAGGGAGACAGTGCAACCCGCCCAAGTCGTGGCAATGCCTCGGTAAACCGCTCCAAATGTCGTCGGAAATGCTGGCGAGCCTGAAGATTTTCCATAGCATGAAAGAAACAAAATGCCGTAGCATAGACCAGAGTCTCCAGGCCACTTACGATGAGGGGGCTGCTGAACGCGCATCTGGAATGCGCGTGAAATTGATGAAAAACAAGACCTCCTCTCAAGTGACAGAAGCAGAAGCCTCAGCGGGGATTAAAAGCAGCTCCGTTTATTGTTCACAAATAAATGGCGAATGCATTTCGGCCGGTTTGGCCTTCGTCAGCGCCTGCGGTGGATATAAATGAAACTCACGTTTCTGCAGTCCTTAAAAAGCCCAACCAAGTAACGGCTCCGCCCCTCGGCACTAATTTACTCAGTTCAGCTGGTCACAGAAGATCTCCGGACTCAGTTTCCCAGGATGCAGCAGTGGCTCCCAGGTGAGTGGTGCTCCGGGTCGTTCTCAGTAAAGTCCGAGAAAATAGCTAAGGGTTTGGCTTTCTGCATAGCGTGCTGTAACTCCGCAATTCATGGTGCTGCTTCAGGTCCCCTCACCCCATCTGCCAAATGTCCGAGTTCAAAATCAGCGGAGGCAGGGAGACAGTGCAACCCGCCCAAGTCGTGGCAATGCCTCGGTAAACCGCTCCAAATGTCATCGGAAATGCTGGCGAGCCTGAAGATTTTCCATAGCATGAAAGAAACAAAATGCCGTAGCATAGACCAGAGTCTCCAGGCCACTTACGATGAGGGGGCTGCTGAACGCGCATCTGGAATGCGCGTGAAATTGATGAAAAACAAGACCTCCTCTCAAGTGACAGAAGCAGAAGCCTCAGCGGGGATTAAAAGCAGCTCCGTTTATTGTTCACAAATAAATGGCGAATGCATTTCGGCCGGTTTGGCCTTCATCAGCGCCTGCGGTGGATATAAATGAAACTCACGTTTCTGCAGTCCTTAAAAAGCCCAACCAAGTAACGGCTCCGCCCCTCGGCACTAATTTACTCAGTTCAGCTGGTTACAGAAGATCTCCGGACTCAGTTTCCCAGGATGCAGCAGTGGCTCCCAGGTGAGTGGTGCTCCGGGTCGTTCTCAGTAAAGTCCGAGAAAATAGCTAAGGGTTTGGCTTTCTGCATAGCGTGCTGTAACTCCGCAATTCATGGTGCTGCTTCAGGTCCCCTCACCCCATCTGCCAAATGTCCGAGTTCAAAATCAGCGGAGGCAGGGAGACAGTGCAACCCGCCCAAGTCGTGGCAATGCCTCGGTAAACCGCTCCAAATGTCGTCGGAAATGCTGGCGAGCCTGAAGATTTCCCATAGCATGAAAGAAACAAAATGCCGTAGCATAGACCAGAGTCTCCAGGCCACTTACGATGAGGGGGCTGCTGAACGCGCATCTGGAATGCGCGTGAAATTGATGAAAAACAAGACCTCCTCTCAAGTGACAGAAGCAGAGCCTCAGAGCCTCAGCGGGGATTAAAAGCAGCTCCGTTTATTGTTCACAAATAAATGGCGAATGCATTTCGGCCGGTTTGGCCTTCGTCAGCGCCTGCGGTGGATATAAATGAAACTCACGTTTCTGCAGTCCTTAAAAAGCCCAACCAAGTAACGGCTCCGCCCCTCGGCACTAATTTACTCAGTTCAGCTGGTCACAGAAGATCTCCGGACTCAGTTTCCCAGGATGCAGCAGTGGCTCCCAGGTGAGTGGTGCTCCGGGTCGTTCTCAGTAAAGTCTGAGAAAATAGCTAAGGGTTTGGCTTTCTGCATAGCGTGCTGTAACTCCGCAATTCATGGTGCTGCTTCAGGTCCCCTCACCCCATCTGCCAAATGTCCGAGTTCAAAATCAGCGGAGGCAGGGAGACAGTGCAACCCGCCCAAGTCGTGGCAATGCCTCGGTAAACCGCTCCAAATGTCGTCGGAAATGCTGGCGAGCCTGAAGATTTCCCATAGCATGAAAGAAACAAAATGCCGTAGCATAGACCAGAGTCTCCAGGCCACTTACGATGAGGGGGCTGCTGAACGCGCATCTGGAATGCGTGTGAAATTGATGAAAAACAAGACCTCCTCTCAAGTGACAGAAGCAGAAGCCTCAGCGGGGATTAAAAGCAGCTCCGTTTATTGTTCACAAATAAATGGCGAATGCATTTCGGCCGGTTTGGCCTTCGTCAGCGCCTGCGGTGGATATAAATGAAACTCACGTTTCTGCAGTCCTTAAAAAAATAAATAAATACATATATATATATATATATATATTTCCACAGCGGTTCAGTTTTCCCGGCCAGTTCAGCGTTCGTTATGGGTGCCACTCCCTCCGGCATAACCACGCCGTTACATATCCCACACTTCCTTCGACTCGCAAAAGAGTTGGGGCGCACTCCTTCAGAAATTCTACATTCCACAGCAAGGTTTTATTGCGATCTTTTTAACATGAAAGCGAGTGATCACTCGCTTTCATGTTAAAAAGATCGCAATAAAACCTTGCTGTGGAATTTCTGAAGGAGTGCGCCCCAATTCTTTTGGGAGTCGAAGGAAGTGTGGGATATATATATATATATATATATATATATATATATATATATATATATATATATATATATATATACACGCAACTCTCACATCCTCCGAAAAAGCCGAGACACTCCATGCCGCGGTGCATCCCCGGGTCAGAGGTAACCCGGTTACTCAATTTCCTCACTGTGCATAGGAATACACATGCACTCCACGCGGTAATCACATCAATAGTCCAGCAGTCTGCTTACAAGAGTAGTTTATTTCCGCATTGAAGCCAAATAAAACTTTCTTTACCATCTTGCCATGGACGTTTTCTCCCAAGACGTGTGGGTTGTTGAAATGTTTTTACTTTCAATTACCGCCACATTTTGGTTGGCGGTAATTCACAGCAAAAACTTGCCATTTATTCACCCACTCTAAATAGGAAGGTAAATAGAAAACCCTCCGACAGTCCCGACTCCGTCGGGCCATCCATCAATTAATCAGCGTTTTATAGAGTGTGCTACACACCCGTGAGGGTCTCTAAGGTGATGGGGGTGTGGAGGGGAGGGGGAGAGAGCAGCTCCGGGTCAGTCGAAGAGCCAGGTCTTGAGGTCCTTCCTGAAGGTGTGGAGGGTTGGCAAGCGTCTGATGTTGACTGGGAGCTCGTTCCAGGATTCGGCTGCTATGTAGGAGAAAGCTCTCCCGCCGGTTCTGTTTCTGCGGATAAGGGGGACCTCTGCCAGGGCGAGGTCAGCCGAGCGGAGGTTCCTCTTGGGTGCGTGGGAACAAACTCGGTTATTGAGGTATTTGGGTCTGATGTTGTTGAGGGATTTGTAGGCGTGGGTGAGGAGTTTGAAAGTGATTCTCTTCAGAGGAGTATGACATTGGAAGAGACCGTGTAGTTTCCGCCACTGACATACAGATGTCTGTCAGACTCTAAATAAGGCGGGCTAACCAACAGTATGGCCGACAGGATACTCGATTGCCTTTGTGATGGAGTATCCTTTACGCTGTACTCTAAATCAAGGCTAGAGTTTTGAAACCATTATTAAGTCCTTAATGTGTTACACAGCATCCATAGTCCTGGTTTCATTTCACTTTGTATATATAGGATAAAGTATCCACAGCTGCACATTATAAGAATATTGCAAGTCACCGAGCAATTCAGTGACCATATAGAGGAATGAGGCTGAATGCTGAATTCCTTTAAAAGGTCCTGTAACGCCGAGGTCACTTGCAATATCTGTAAAATATACGGCAGAGGGTATTTTATTCCTTATAACACATGGTCACACGATAAATTACTTTAATCTTTAGTGTGTTGTTCTTTCATATGAAAGAGATAGGTTGTTTGCAGACATGAAGAATCTGTTGTATAAAAATTAAACACACCAAACAGCAGTTAGATGTCTGTTGCAAAAATTATTAGAATCAGTTTAATGCAAGTGAGATTTAAAAAATGCTCTAGCTCTGAATGCGTATAAACACACATAGATTCCCTTTCCCTTAAATACCTATAGCATGCAAAAATAAACGTTGCCATAAATATCTCCTTTCTGCTGATCACAGTTCATTTTGAAAAAGAGATCAGAAGAAGGAAAAGCCAGATTTCTTCTTTTTCGTTGTTTAACCTGCACCTTTAATTATGCTTGTGTCCTACCTTTGCTCGAAGGCACTGTGACATCTGAACACAACTGCAGTAACTTATTTACAGTTGAGCAGTTACATCAATTCTTTATTACAGGTGAATAGAGACATCAAATTTCATCTGTACGAAGTAAATTGACGTAATACCTTATTACAGTTGAGCCACAACATCATTTTGTTTATTACAGGTGACTACAGATTTCCCAAGTAACCTATAATAAGTACATTGAAGTTGGACTTTTACATAAGGATTTCAGGCTCCTATGTATTACATATATTGCTTATCTGCCCATTATAGAATGTTAGGACGCCTTACAAAGAACACCATGTTTTTTATTTAAAGTGCAATGGTTGAGCTAAGACAGCTGCTGGCTCGTTGGAACAGCAGCACTTGCAACTTAGGGTCACAGCCAGATTGCAGTCGCCAGCAGTTCTTAACTTTTTAATTTCTATGGGACGCCTCTGACTAGAAGCCAGGCACCTATACACAAGCAATGTTTACAACTTGATCCACAACACAATGCACAAAAATACATAAACAAGTATACATCAAGCAAATGCACACATTACATAATATTTTACTTAATATACAAACAAGAAATAACCAAAAGTAGCCATTTTAATTTTAAGGGAATGTTAGCACTTTTCAAAATGTGGTTTTATTTCTAAAAGAGGAAGTGATATGCTTGGCTTCAGCATATCACTGTGTTTTTTTAACCTAAGGTATGCTGTTTTTTTAACTGTTAGTATGAGTACTTAATTTAAGGCCACCAATCATCCATACTAGATTCGGTTTCTTGTACCTGCAAATCATGCTTCCAACTTATTATTTGGCCTCAAATTGTACATTAATTCATATTTACAGAGTGCTTTTCAATTTTCAATATTGTTTTTAGGTAGAGCCTAGCAGGGCACATGCACTGCTTTGTGAGGCTTCTTGTGTTTACTCCGTGTGGGTGTGACTCCTCCCACACATTCGATTGGCTTTTGCGTGTATCTTTCAATAATGAAAGTACCCAAATGGCTAAAGGCGGGTGCATGTCCCACCTCTTTTTTAATGGTTTCTCCCACTGCGTTTTGCTCTCGGGAGCGAGCAGCGGTGCGCAGGGTAGCAGCTGCATTCCTCGTGGATCAGGTTACAGTGCTTTCTCTTTCGCTTGAAATCTGTTTTTTTACTGCCAGCGCCTACGGCATTCCCCTGCTGCCTGCGTCTTTCTTTCCCCATGTGTTCAAGGAGTTTTTCTGGTTTATTTTTGTGGTTTTCTGACCTGGTAAATTGCGCAGAATGGACTGTTTCAGTTGCAAACAAGAGTTCTTAATAAAGCCGACAATTCACAATTATAAAGCATGCCTGCTTTCAGAAGGAAATGTAGCTCCCGGTCTTTAGAGGGAACTCGCCTTAAGACACAAGTAAAGAAATGCCGCCGAGGGAATTAAGGCTGGTTTTTAAAAGACAGGTGGATACAATTAATCCAAGCTAGTTTATGGATGCTCATTTAACTTAAATTCTTCTCGGGTGGGTGTGGCCTTTTAAGACATGTTGAATTTCACTTTGATGTTTCATCTGCCCGACACTAG
Source organism: Lissotriton helveticus (assembly GCF_964261635.1). Lineage (NCBI taxonomy): Eukaryota > Metazoa > Chordata > Amphibia > Caudata > Salamandridae > Lissotriton > Lissotriton helveticus. Next base: position 311,742,807 of record NC_136061.1, read on the forward strand.
CAGCAATGCTGGGGCTTTTATTCTTTTTGTGCATAATTCATATAAAGGAACCCAACAAAAACCTTGCATCAATGAAAACGGATGCAACTGTTGCCCAAGGCTTGAGGTATTGGTATTTTCTATATGTTGAGCATCTGTTTATGTGACCGTAACAGTCGCTGGAGTGTTTCACAGTTTATTGTTATTTTTTTTTTAGGTCCAACCTAGGCAACACCTGCTATTTCCTTCCACCCACCCTCTCTTTCCTGTTTCTCCTCCCTCTGCCCTCCTGTCCCTGTTTCTTCTTCCCCTTGTCTGTTTCTCCCTACCTGCCCCCGGTGGCCACTCCCACCCAATCGCCAAAGGGAAAAGGTCGCCTATGGGCGAGATCTATTGGCTTTGCCAATGCTTGTTTTGTTTGTATATATTTTATTAATCTGTTAATACAATTTCGTTTTCTAAACAGTTGTGGACCCCACAGGGGCCCACAGACCACAGGATAAAACCGCTGGCTTAAAGCATACACCCTGCTATTGGCGAGTGATAGATCAACATCATAACACCCCAAAGAGAGACAAGCTCTCGAACCATGGTGTCTCTGTGGTCTCTCTGAAAGGCCATATTCCTGGCTGGCATTTCACTTGCACTACTGGTAATTTCATTTTTTGAGTAGTATTAAAACTTACCTGTGATTTTTCTGGTTTTGCTTGGTATACTCAAAAGAGTCACTAGAAATATATGCGAGAGGGACACATGAGAGCACAGATAAAACTAGTGGGACAGCCGATAACGGGAAATAGTGAAGAGCGTATGCATGTGTGTGTGTATACATAAACCCCACAGTATTGTTCTGACCACAACTCAAGTTTCACGCTGAATGTTTTTATTCGTTTTTTGGTGTGGATGTTGTAAGATATCCTTTCTGTATATCCATAGAGTATTAGCCTTCTGCACTGTCTATTTATACTTTGATAGTACAAGTGGACCTCTAGATACTAGCTATGTGCATTTCACAACTTCCATAAATCAAATAGACCAGTGGTTCTTAGCATGTGGTCCAAGGACTTCTGCGGGTCCACAAGGCCTACTTAGGGGGCTTAGCGACTGTCTTACAGAATGAAAGAATACTAAAATAGAAAAATGAACATTAATACCGTATATACAAATAAAGAAGCAAAATGTAAATGTAAAATCTAATTGTAAATTTGATAGGGAATTAAACAAAATATTTCAATATTTGAGCTTTTGTTTTGAGTATACTTGTTTTTTTATTTGTGTGTATTGTTTTGAGGTTCAAATCATAGAAATTGCTAAGGTCGTGGCTTCGGCTTTCAATAGTGAGTCAGTAGGTGATTCCGGATTCCAGTACTGATTCAGTGGGGTCCACATATGTCAAAAGGTTAAGATTTTACTTAGACTCCAAAGCTTTGTGCTACTACCAGAATGACATATGTATTATGTAATATGTTGCTGAATACATATTGGTCCCATATCAGACGCTCGCTGCGAAACTGTGAGTTGATACTGCGTTTTTGTATAGTTTATAATTTTTAAGGCTAGTAACACGGGGTATCTCAGTTTGAGCACGTTTTTTTCAGGGTGACAAATTAGTTGGACTTAGATTTGTTTGACTTTGAATATGATTAATCACGCCGATTGTGAAGGCATTGGTCTGAAGTGCACAAATAGAGGTTGTTTTTACTAACCCACTACCAGTTATAATGCATCGAGCATTAACACAGAAATTAAATATGACTGCTTTAATTGAGCATATGTTGTATATAAATGAGAGGATGTTTTTTAATATGTTTCATTCAAAACACATACAGTAAGGGGGGACCCATGGGCAGTTTAATGACCAGCTCTGAATACAAGCCCAACTAACAGTATTCACAACAGAGTACCAGAGGGTCAATAAAAAGACAGGCTAGTTAGTGAAGACAGAACGGGTGTAGCGCTCCCACTATCCATATGATTTCGGGGTAAATGCTAAAGAACATATATATGTGTATATATGTATATATCTCTATGCCAGATCAAAATAAGTATCTGGTCTCTGGCTCCCATCAGTCACCACTCGGAACCGCCCTTCATCATTTGGGGCCCCGAGGACCAACACTGTACCAGATCTCGGTGTATTGACAGAAAGAAGAGATCTTCCTGTAAGTCTGTATGTGTTGGTATTATGGTGCAAACCATATGTGTTGGTAAGGTAGCTGATGGGGTTGAAGAGAAATCTACAGTGCAGTGCAAGAAAAACCAGGAAAAGAATAGGGGTGAATAAAATTGGTTTAAGGAGCAATAATTAATTTATTAGGGTTTAACTCCTAGCACCAATGTTAAAAAATAGCTCAGACAGGGTGAAATTATAACCTGCCTAGTGGTGTGACGTGGTCGACATGTTTCAGCAAACCTGGCTATTAGCCTTGCTTTCTTCAGGACCTATTAGTTACAGCTACTGCAAACAAAACAAACCCAACGTGACAGATAAGTAAAAGAGTAAAAGGTAGTGTAGGAACGACACAGAAAAGTCACCTGAACCTCCAGGTTGTGTCTGTTCCAGACCTCTTCTTACACTCAGCGGCGGGCTGAAAATACAAAGCATGGCGTGAGCTAATCTCCCCATAGCTGTCTACAACAAGCCTATCTAATACACCTCGTGCAAATTTATCCACATAGGTGTAGTCCAGAACCTGAACTCTTAAAAAGGCACACTGACCAAGTGTAAATGAAAACGTGATGAATGAAATATTTCAAGTCTCACAGGGTACCCCTTACCTGATCAGTAAGAGATAAACACCTCACCTCGCCTGGCTGCGGCTCAGGACTGGTGAAGCACCGCTCTATAAAAAAGGGAGGTGAATAAATTCAAAGTCAAGAATCCTTCACCGTGTAGAGCCTGAATTTAATCAATGAGAGCACTACTTATAGTAAGATGTTAGCATATGATGAGGAGTAATGTCATAGCCATTTTAGCATCAAATGCATGTATCTGATGTTGCAAAATGTGTTTTAATTGGACCCAAATATCAAGTGTGCAAAGCCAGGTAGTGTAAAGCCAGGTAGTGTATGGCGGTGGGTGTCACGTCACCGCTAGATTATAGAATATGCCCAATGTTGCAGGACTCAAATGCCAGAAACGCTCGTATCACAGCGTACGACCCGCCAGGTTCAAATGTTACTTGCAGCAGTAACACATTCCCCAACCATTACAGGGCTGTGAGCGCGTGGGACAACAAAAGACCCAGAAGACCCGTTTTCTATCTGCTTGTCAGTTAAGGACTCTATGCTGAGGCTCAGAACTGCGCGCTATTGCCAGGGAGCGTAGCGCGCACTCACCTATCCGTCGGTACTTCCTCGCGGCATCTGTGCCGTCTGGGGAGGTACCGGCGGGATGTTTACACCATGATTATGTAGCGTGTTGACTCAATATGTTTCTTCATTTTATTGTACTACAGATCAAGCCCCCGAAGAAGGGCCCACGGCCCGAAATGCATTGGGCAGCTCTATCAAGAATTATACAAATTCATTGTGATTGAATTAATTTTATGTTTAAAGAATGATTAATTAAAAATGAAAGTTTGTTTCCATAACAATCAAAAGAAAATTGTGGAAATTCTAATTTGTTTATTGGAAATACTGTTTAAAGTTTGAATTTATGTTAATAACCAAATGGTATAGGCCACAGTGCGTAGAGGCCAAGTGGGAACACTTAGATAGTCAAACCCATATCAGACGCACCAAGCCTACTTAGTTTGCCCAGTTTCCTACAAGCTATAACCTCATAGACTCTACGTCCTCTCCACTCCTGTCTTTGCTCTGACTTTACAACTTCTATGTATGTAAGAAAGACCACTAGGCCCACCTATTCGGACCATTTTCCTACGGCTTCCAACAAAGTGTACAATACTCTCTTTGGTATTTACTCTTGCACATAGATTCTCTTAGATCTTGATGCATAGCTGAATAGATGTCTGATGAGTCACAGACCCATCCATACTAGGAGATCCATTATGTTTTGCAGGAATACCGCATATGTGTTCCCGCACCAAGAAGCAATCAATTACTTCTGAGTTGCAGAAATACCATGATGGTCCTCATAATGGAAATCAGTGTACTCCACATCATTTTTGGCATGTTTTAGGTTATGGAGGTTTATCACCTTGACATTTTGTCCGCTGGGGAGCTGTGGAATTCCAGTGGATTTTTTAATCCCGCTGAAGATGCTACCAACCCCATATCAGCTACACTAGGATTACCGTCCCACTTTTACTCATGCCCTCAGTATTCACCTCTGTCTTTACTCCTGGTGCTTTGCACGTGCCAGGGTGTGGTATGTCATGTCAGAGAAAACAGCAGTATATGATTGGATGAATTGCAAAGCAGGCTTCTTCAGAGTTTGGAGACAGTTTAGGGGTATGAAGTTGATGTAATTGGAGGGAAATTGCTGCAACTACTCCATCCTTGTATGTAAAACCCATTCAGTATTGCAAGTACTCGCATCACTCAAGCATTGTGGGGAAGATACAAATCGAAGAAGCACACAGTACAAATATTGATAATAGCTTGATTTTTATATAGCACTTCATACCCTATTCCAGCAAATGTTATTCTCTGCCAATAAAAAATGTTAATATTACCCCATTTATTTGTGCTAAATTTAGCAACCGTGGATGGAACGCTGCGTCATCTCGTCAGGATTCCATCTTGTGACCTTCAGCACACTGCATGTTTCCGCTTCCACCTCGTTGAGGTCTGCTGAGCCTTTATATTAACCTAATATCTCACAATTAAATGTTTCTGCTTGTATGCTTGTCTCTCTTTCCACATCAAACCCTGTGTGTTTGTAGGAGAAGAAAATCAGTGCTGTACTGGCAGGCCTCAAGGTGAGTGTTGATAAAGCAGAGTTGTGTATAACACTTTCTTTGTTGCCACACCTCCTTTACACACTCACCCATGAACTTAAATCCCGGGCATTCCATAGGAGGGTAATAGAGAGGCGGGCTGTGCAGAGCGCACACGAAGAAAACGCATCGTAATATCCGTGACAAACACAACCACAAAGTCATAAAAGTGATTGGCAGGTTACACAAACATGCCTGAAGCAACAATAAAAGTATGCCACGCGCGCACCATTCTCTTTGTATTGGCTTCGCTCACAGGTATCGCAAAGGTTGCCGGCAAAACATAGGACCCTGCCAATTTGACTCTTTCCATACACTTTAAATTCTATAAAAGGCTAGGATTTTTTTCAGCCCAGATTTACATTTTTCGTTATCTTCCCCCTGCAAGTTGAGTCAGCGCCACCTCAAGTCAGATGGAGGGCAAAGCTGGCATATCTGCGCCTGGCACCAGAACAAGGCTCATCATCACAGGTATGCCTGGAACTTCAGCCTTGTGTTAGCTTTGTGGGTGTACTGGATTGTTATTATTATTAGAAAGTCTTATATAGTGCTCAGCTACCCAGACGGGGCTTCCTGGCGCCTTGGCTGCAGGTACGGTCCAACCGGATCATGCCATCTCAAAAGAACAAGGTCTTAGCTGGTTTCGGAAAGGGGGAGGTACAGCTTCTTAAAGGTTCTCTAGAGATTATTGGGAAATATGTGTATAGTTGGTACCATGCAAAAAAAGAAAATCATATGAATAGCCCCGACCACATCAATCCCATGGACTGCCTGCAGGTACACCACAGACTGACCAGTGAATGACTGCTCCCCTAGTACCCTAAAACCTATAATAGCCAATCAATAGTTTAATTCCCTTGTTGATGATCCTGAAATTGTCCCTTTCTCTGCCACTTACCCTCCCCTGAGTGTTTTTGTATCTTCTAATTCCCTATCTTCATCTCTTTAGCTTCCTTTTTTGACCCTCTATGCCCAACACCATTTGACTCCCTTCCTCACTTCTGCTTTTTCTTCGCTATCCCTCTTCATGTACCCTCTTGATGATACTCTTATTCCTATGCCTTCCATTACCCTGCCTCCTCTTTCCTTTCTCCAACACTATCCTTCTCATGCTCGCATGTGTGATATGTCGCGGTCATCTATTAAGCTTCCTCCATATTGCCGTTTTCACTTGTTTCATCATTCCTGCTCTTACTTCCTCACCTGTTTTATTCTTTCCCTCCTTTCCTTCGTTTATGATTCATGCTCTTTCCTCCCCTCTCCCACCTTTCCCTTCCTCTCAAGGCAAAAAACCCAGAAGTCACAAGACTCTCATTTGGACTGTCTGTACCTCATTTTATTTCTCCTAACCAACTCAACTTTATGGAAAATTCAAGATGGACCAGTGACACACACTCCTAAAGACATCTATGGGTGCAATGCGTACAACGCATTACAAGCTGCACAGTATAAAACCTAAGTACCATATGTTTGGGCATTGCATAATGTAGTTCTTTGATAATGTGCTACTTAACACCCAGTTAAGCAAACATGTACATTGTACTACCCTAAGCAAGATAGCAAATGGCATACTTTCAAATGAAAGGAAACAAAGGGTTGCATAAGGTAGATTACGTTACCTTTGGTAATGCTCTTTCTGGTGGATATTCTATCTAACCGCATATTCCTCACCTAAAGAATATCCCCAAGTGCCAGACCGGATCCAAAGAACTGTCTCAGCAAAGATCCAGTGAACTGATAACTGGTTCCATTTTGCTGCACTTTGATTCAGTTCCACCCTGAAAGTGATGGAGCCCCTGCACGCTGACATCAGTTTGTAAATCTTTCTTATTGGAACTGTTCTTCATTATGACCCAATAGAATCCCTGTGGGACTACAGGATGGGTCTCTCCGAGTATGTGTATGCTCCTGCCACTACAAGGGCACCATACAATGACCTGAGTCGTCAGGGACCTCTGGGTCCAGAACTGAAATAATTTGGGATAGGGTGGCCATTTTGAATTTGTATTTCCACAGAAAATCATTCCATGGACAGAGGTCCTTTATAGGTCTGCGGCCTCTGGCTTTCTTTGGTACAATGAAGTAGTGCGAACAGTACCCTTTTTTCTCTGAAGCTTGCACCCGCTCAATGGCACTGTTGGCCAGCAGAAGGTCGACTTCTTGAAGCAAGATTATAAAATGGTCTGCTGACAGTTGCTCTATGTGTGGAGAAAATGGGTCCAGGAGTAAAATAAAGGCAGGGTGTAGGTCCTTTGATTGATATGTAAGACCCATCTTTCCACGTTGTGCATTTTCAGCTGGGGATGAAATGTATCTTGCCTCCTACCGGCTGAGCATGGGTCTAAGAGGACAAGTTTAAGCAGCATCGCAGCTGATATAGCCGGTGAGGAAGAGTTAGAGGCAGGAGCGGCCGGTCCATTTGGGCGGAGGGGCTACGCCTCTCCACCTTTTGCCCTGTACGAACAGTGTATGTCAGGCTACACAAAGGTCAGCCTGACAGACACTGTTCACTTTCAGTTCAGACAGCATTCTCCTTAACCAAACTACAGCCAACAAAGGACATGACCATATGGAACGCCTCGACAGCCCTTCGAAATCCAGTTGATCGTATCCAGGCATTTCTCTGAAGTCCTATACTGATATCAGGCGCTCTGCGCACTCCCTTTCTTTTGTTCAAACCAGCATGCCAGCCATAATTCACTGTGTCCTGGCAAGCATGTACTATTTTTTTTAAAGATCTTTTTATTAGTTTTACAACCATCAAACAAACACTGAACAAGAGACCGAAGTCTCATGAAACCCCCCAATCCTATCCCCTGTTCACAGTATAGGAACAATTCAAAAAACTTAATTCAAGATGTATAGACACCAACGCCAATGATAACAACCGTCAATATAGTACGCATCTCCCTGTGGCCTGCCAAAGTCCCACAGATGTGATCCCTACCCTTCCGCTTCATGCATAAGATGCTTCCATGGGCCACACATCTTCTCACATTTCTGCAGGGGACTGCTAACCCGATATATCTGTTTTTTCGGCTGCATACACAAGCCTTATTATTGATCACCACTCATTTACCTCCAGATGCTCTACCTTTCCCCAGTTTAGGATTATGTCCTATTGGCCACTGCCTGTGTCACATTACAACACAACTTGCATATTTGTCTAACAACTGCTCTCCCCATATAACTAGCATTACTAGAGTTGGAGAAAGGTTCAGGGTAAGTCCCAGCCCTCTCAATAATGTCTTGCCGATCATGTCCCATTATTCCCATATACATGTGCAGCCCCACAGCGTGCGAACCAATGTGCCTCGCTGCCTACAACCTCTGAGGCACCTGTTGTTATCTTTCCTGCCCATCGCCAATAATCGAGTCACAGTAGAATATGCTCTATGGAATATCTTTAGCTGTACCAACCTGAAGCCTGCCTGGAAGGCCACTTCCCTTAGACATCCACACACTACTCCCGGAAATCACCCTCAAGTCTCTCTAGATCCCGTTCCCATTTATCATTGAGTGCTGTGAGGGAAGGTACGCTGTTGTTGCGCAGTGTGGGATAAACCTGCGACACCACGTTTGTGCAGGGGACCCCTAGAAATTTCATCTCTAATGGTGTCTCTTCTTCTATCTCGCCCAGGTTGCCTAAGCAGGCCTTTAGTATATGCCTCATCTGCATGAAGCAGGAGACTTGATAACCTGCCATGTCGTTTTGCTTCTGTAGTTCCTGAATGGGTATCACTTCCCCATCCTTTCAAACATCCCCTATCTTAGAATGCCCAGCTGGTTCACTTGTTGCATCCTTCTATTTTCCATAGGTCTTTCACTATCACAGTTTTCCATAGGGGTGTCTCCAGTATGGATTTTCCTCCCCAACGCATGTCCACTGTCACTTTTTTCCCCCACAATTGCACCACCATTGTTGTCATGTGTGGCAGTGCACTCCAGCTGTAACGCCCATACAGGTATCACAGGTATCCTCTCAGATGAATGGCCTGTCTGCCATCAGGGCAGGATCCCGCTGGCTCGCGTACTCCCAGTCATTGGCCACCAGTAGCTGGGATGCCCAGTAGTATAATTTTAGATTTTGAAGAGTCACACCCCTTTCGTTGGGTTTTTTGGTTAGGGCCGATAATGCAATTTCAGGGACACCCCCTGTTGTAGGGATTCTGCACATACACAGAACCATGCACAGGATTATGGGACCTTGTGCCTTCATACCACCTTAGTGCCCAGGACCGACTAGCTATAGTGTCTCACTCGTTCTCCTACACACTCACAGAAAAGCAAATGATTAGACACCCCTGAACACGACACTCCAGAATCTCGCAGGAATTGTGGTAATAAGAGACACCTTTTCGCTCACACTCTCGCACCTGTCCACAATAAAATCGACATGAATATAGTTTAAAATGTTTATTTTAACTAATGTGCTCTAACAGGCAGTATAGGTGCCACAACAAGCAGAAAAATGCATAACATGAATATAGTTGGCATTGCAACTAAACCATACATCATAAAGGGAGATGTCATATTACAAAGACAATGAAGGAAGGACTATAGTGCCAAACCTCCCTCCCCTTGGTAAGAAATTAGTATTATTATATAATAGATCTCTGGGCTTTGTCAGCAGACCCAATACCTTAGACTATAGATGGTATTTCTTCATCTCAGGTGCGTGTTGCTCTTCTCCCTGGAAAGGTCCCTCTCCAAGTGTGTGTTATCTAAACATGTTTCCCCGTAATATCAAAGTATGAGCTTCCTGCAACAGCTGCGTTAATGTGTTTTGTATAGGTGCTATAGCCTGACCAGAACAGAATAACAAGGGGCATTGTTTATCGACCTTGCTCACAATGTTCAGACTAAACTCCAGGAACAGGCAGAGAACGAACTCAACAGACAGTTCTCATGTGAAAGGCATAAGCAGAGTCATGCAAAAACAAAGCCATGTTGTAACGTGTGCAAAAGCTGCATCATGGTTGCTGTGCTCATGCTAACTTAGTGATGGCGACAATGTCCATCGGCCATGTGACACCCTCCACCTGGTCAGGTTGTAGCATATAGATAAGGCTCCCTGTTTTCCGCTTTTACTCATTTTTACAGATAAATACAGACAGAAACCTATTTATTTTCTTGTCTGTGTTTATTTTTAAATGTGGATAAAAACGGAAATTGAGTGCTTTTTGAGTGATTCTAAATTCACTTTGCCATGACTGCCAGGCCAATACCTGTGTCGATTGATAGGTAAGGGGGATACAAAAGAAAGGAATTTTAGTAAAGAGGCTTTAACAGCAGTAAATATGCACAAGGCTGATACTGAAATGTGCATATTTTCATATAAGTGTATTGATTTATCTTCTGCAGGTGTTCATATCACTGAACCCTGGCAGGCATTCAAGCATGACTGCATATTTATTGGTTAAATAAATGTAGAAATATACCAGTGTCAGCTTTATTTTTTTTTCACAAAACCCATAATAAATATGGATAAATACAGACGGAAATGTCCCAAAAATAAATACCATAACACCGGGAGCCCTACATATAGAATAAGAGAATGCAACAGTAAGCAGAGTCAAAAACGTCTGTAAATAATTGATTTGTAATAATCAAAAAATACACAGTGTTATAAAAAAATGTATGAGATAAAAAAAATTTAAGGCGAGTCCGGGGAATTAACCAGATTATATGCACCGTGGAATGCAAGCAATTCCAAAAGGTTGTTCGTAGGAAAAAGGGATGCCATCCAGTTGAGCAATTCGAATGAACATACATGCTCTTCGTAATCCAATGCCTCTAGGAGCATATCCGGGCAACTTGCATGATATTCAATGAAATTCCACTGCGCTGTGCAGCCTCACATGTATTCCAGCAAGCTAATACTCCAAGTGCAGCCGCACGCATCAAACGACCATCCCCAGAACAGGCCTGGTCGTGGGGTAGTAATGGACCCACTAACAGATCATAATACAGGTCAGATTGTGATGTATTGGAGTGGCAGACATCCAAGGCCCAACAGAAAGGGCACCGTCTGCAATGGAACACAACGTCGCCAATGGCAAGCATCCAAAATTGGCTGGATCTGCGCAGGACCACATGATGTGCAGCCATTGCGTTACAAGAGCAGTGGTACCAGCACGCCAGCAAGAGGATGAATGGAAACCCTCCGAAGGCGCTGGAAAAGATAGAGTGAATAGAAACCGGTATTACTCCACAGATCGTCTGAAAAGAGGACACAAGTCCTGATCCCACAAGTTTAAAAAAATGTGCAAGGCCTGGTGTATAAGATGCATTAAATATTTGATGAATCAGTTCCCCAAAATGTAGTGGGAGATTCATATTCAGCAGTGACTGAATGTTCACTAGATGTTCTAGCCACCTGCAATTCGAAGGTCTCTCGAGCCGAAGTGAGAGCAACTTCTTGTTGAAACAATAGCACTTTGAGTCTGCTTAGTTTATTGAAATCCGTTTTCAAAGTGGGAATGAAAGGCTACAGTGAAATATCTACACTCCCGTGTGGGGGCGGAAAAAGAACATTGCTGCGACAAGTAACTCGGTGGGAAACAGTTACCATATATGGAATGCCAGCTCGTAAGCCGCAGCAGTTGTGGTTATTCAGGATAAGATAACTTCCACTAGAAAGCATAGTTAACGTAGGAATAATTGAGGGGACTGGTGTTCCTTTTAGAAAAGAGGCCAAATTAGGTGGTGAGACGTTGTAAGCGCCGTGAAGCTTAACTTGTGTGCATACTAAAGCATGTCCCACTGTAGAATCACAGTCCTCCCCAGTGAGGAAAACCTTCTTTTTATCACGTTGACAGTGAATTGTAAATGGTAAGGACCACAATTCATGCAGGAAAGGCCTACCGTGGGTCTCAAATCTACCTATTGGATAATGTCTGATGCACGCAGTAAACTGAAATAGGGAAATGGGCAATGAGATAACCCCTTTTATTAACCATACTGAAGAATCAGTCTCCGCTATTGAGAATGGTAGCTGGTCTAGTTTCTCAATAAGCAACAAAATGTATGTGGAATCTTTCATGGACTTAAGCTTTTGTTTATCTGTCAGAATGATGGGCAAAAACAGGGCAGTAGCGTTCAAATAATCCCATTGGACTTTCCCCTTTTTTAACATTTGTGAAGTCCAACCAAATTGCGTGACTGAGCGCAATTGATTTTGACCATGATACAACACAGATATATCATTCTTTACAATGTCAATAACCGATGAAACAATATTATCCAAGGTGTAAATACACAAAGAAAGTATTAATATGGTTATCGACAACATCCAAAACCATCCTCAAATTGTGTTGATCAATTTGTGTCAAGCAGAAAGCAGCTTCTGTGACAGTTTCCAAAATCCATTATATGCTGCATACGCAAACCGTTTAGGGCGAGGTGATTTCGGTCCTAAAAGTAAGTCAGCCAAATCAATGTCACCAGATAAAAGCGAAAGATTTTGTTTCACAGACAACAAAGCAGAATGTTTCAACCACTGCTGACACAATTTACTCACAGAATATGTAGTCACCGAATGTGATTCGAGGATACGAGGGTCTGGTCTACGGAGTGTAAATTCACCTGATGCATTTGAGAAGCGCAACTAACAAGCATTAGTATTAAGAGGCCATATTAACCAACCCAAGGGATTAATAATGGATAGGTTAAGGGTACAGTTTTGGACCATATTATTTAAATCTTCTACAGTACAATTTGTATATTGCTGCCGGGTATCATAGGCTGTCAACGAGGGAAAGTTGACTTTTTTTGCAGTACCTAAACCAAAACATGTAGTCCGTTGTACAGTCTGCTTCAGGACAACCAACTGTGAAGGTATCAAACACACACAATGTAATGATTTAGTTCCCTGCACCTGCCAATCTTTGGTAAACTATATTGATTTCAAATCAATCATGTCCTTCCAATAATCATATCTTCCCAAGGATAAATTGGTTTTGAAAGTTGAAGAATATGCAAATTTAGTGTGGGTCAGCATGAATTTTCTGTGTGTTGGTGCATTCAACCTATATTAATAAGATTTTGGGTAAGGAAAATTGTAGCCTGAAAATAGACAAACGTATTTTTCTGTGTCTGCGAACTTCCCTGAAATGGTGTTGGACAATGTTCCCATTGTGTATAATTAACTTGATTTCTGACTATGTTAGATTTATGCATAAAATGATGAGCATAATGTTGAAAACAGAACAAATCAGCATAATTAGCAGAATTTATATACAAATACTCAGTTTCAAAAGCAGTGTAATATTTCAAATCTGAAAGCAGTGAATGTACGGCATTATTATCTTAGTCATCAGAATGCAATCTTGGCGTGATAACATCACCTAAGGAAACACCAAAGAAGTATGGTAAATTTCATATGGTACCCTATCCCAAAAAATGCCATCGCCAACTGGAAATTTTGAGATGTTAACATTGGGTTGACCCCTTTTCATTTTGTCAGATGAAGTATGTGGGGCCAATACTCCATCGACCAAATGTACAGCAGAGCATTCAGGTAAATAATGGGCATTGATTAAAAGGAAAAACACTGTTACAAACCCAATTCACATGAAGAGGAACACCATAGAAAGCACCATCCATATGTATGTCCCTGGAGGTATCAGATAATTTTTTCGAAACCATAAAAGAAAAATAGAAATTTGACCTGGGGGCTCCGCCACACTGGAAGATGATGAAGAACTTGAAGAAAAGTTATCTCTGTCCATATAATAGTCACTAGCACCAAGGCGAAACAATGGGGGGGTGATCTGCATTAAAAGAGGAATGGAACAGCTAGCGACCTGACAAGATGGCCGCAGCTTAAGTGAGCTCCGCGCCAGGCGAGGCTTTCCCTCATTAATCCGGTCATTTCTCCTGTCTGTAGAAGGTGCTGCTTCTTGATTACCGAAGCGGAGGAACTTCCGACGAACTTTGAGCCATTCCAGTTTGCTGACGGCGCAGGTATCGCTGAGTTCTGCTGCGGGCGAAGCTGCGGCCTAAGGAGCTTCCGGGAGCCGGGGACACCAGTAGATCCTGACTCCGGGGGTGGACGGATCGACGTCACGTTGTGGCCGCCGCCGCTACAGGGGCGCCGACGAGGGCCGACCGCTGAGGCCTCAGCGCTAGTACTGCTGCCCTGCCGCGGACTCCGAGGGCCCTGTCCTACGGAGGGAGGAGATAAACGTCGGTCCACGCTGGGAAGAAAGATCGCGGCCCACGCACAGATATCGGGCGTGTTGGAGGAGAAGGGAGCGGAGGTGCGAATACTGGCAGGACTACTTGATAAAGGTGGGCTGATCCATAATTGAAGACCACCCTGGCGCTGAAGGGGGAGCGGAACACGTGCACATATTGCCCCATGTATGCTGCCATGGTGAGGCAGCGGGGGAACGGCTCCATACATAAGGGACACGCGCTAATCCTGGCGCACTAACTGCCCGTCTATCCGGCAGTCTTCGGACAGTGGTCCCATCTCTAATCACGAACGGTAGACCCAGCTGGGACATTCGGGCTCACGATAGCAGGGGCTGCCGGCCCTGGAATGCTGGTGTCCAAGGAGAAAGAAAGGAACTGCTCGGGGGTGCTCAGGGAGAAAGCCAATTGTACTGCTGGCCGTAACAAACAGTGCCTGGCATCGAATGCTTCCTGTGGTGCGCAATGAGTGGCAGGGGAGGCAGGGCACAGCAGCCCCCCAGACTGGATAAGTTTGCCTATAGTAAAGAAACCCAAGTGCCCCTAAGGGAAATGGAGCACAAACGGTGGCTCAGCCGAACACCACGCCTGAGGCCCTCCGCACACTACAGTCATCCATGGGCACCATCTCCAAGGATATCTCACTTCTGCGAGCGGACTTTTCTAAAGTGGGCGATCGCCTGGTGGAGGTTGAAAAAACGACTGAGGGCCTGTCCGCAGACACCGCGGTACTGAAGCAACAGATGAAGAAGTTGGAGGAGGATAATAAGTTGATGAAGGCCAAGTTAGAAGACCAAGAAGGGCGCTCCTGGCGCAACAATGTACGCCTGGTTGGGGTACCGGAAAATACAAGCGAGCTAGCACTAGATCTTTTCGTGGAGGACCTCATTCAGAACCAACTGCAGCCGCGGGGACTCTCCAATTACTTTTCAGTGGAGAGGGCCCATCGGGTGCCCGGTGGTAAGCCGCGGCCGGGAGCGCCACCGCGGCCAATCCTAGCGCGCATTTTCAACTTCAGAGATCACGACGCCATTTTGCATAAGGTCGACAACGCTGAAATTGCCTTCTATCCTGATTATATGGCGGCAGTTCAACAACAGAGGCGTACCTTTCTGGAAGTTAAGAAGGAACTGCGTGCTAGAGAAGTGAAATATTCTATGCTTTTTCCAGCGCAACTTCGGATTGAATCAGAAGGAAAAACATGGTTCTTCGACACACCGGGTGAGGCGCAGACTGGATGGAAGGATGGAGGCCGGCCAGAGGACCTAGGAACCGAGCTGCTACGCAGAATGGTCATTGATGAACACTAAGGATGCACGAAATGATGAAACTTCAGAGACCACTAATTATTAGACTCTCCCGGGGAACGAAATGGGAGAATAAGGTGTTGGCGACCATGCACTCGTGATGTTGCCCTGTGTTGATAACCCTGATGTACGCTTCTGCACAGCAGCGCCGAAGAACTGGAACATTACGTCCATGAGGTCTGGGGCCCAGACCTTTGAGGTAAAACTGTCTGATTTTGGAAGAATGTCCCGCACAAGTAGCGAACTATTGCACTATTAGCAGCGGCACAGAGCGGAGACTATCAGGTAGGGGGACCAATGCACTGGTAACGGAAGACTCAACTCCCCCCACTTTCTCCACGAGTGATGTGGACTGTTTGGGACTTGAAGCACTCTGCTCAGTTGGGGTGGCGGGTAGTTCTGGATCCGCCGGGCAGGGAGGCAGGGAGGGGGGTATGGGGTTTGGGGAACGGGGTTTTGGTACAGTTCCATTTTGTTACATGTTGGCAGTTTTTAAGGGCACGATTATTGCAGTGAATGGCTATGATGTGCAGAGGTTGTATGACTGGATATGGCTTTGCCACTTTACCACTTAACTTTTGCACATATGTATCCACACACCCAGCAGGGCACTAATCCACAACTGACCCACCTGGCCCCGGGGGCACCACTGACTGTCCTGGCCTGGAATGTGAGAGGGCTGGGGGATAAGGTGAAGAGAAGCCTGGTACTCCAATATTTGAAGCGATGTGCACCGGCAGTAGCCCTCCTCCAGGAGACGCACCTAGTGGGATCCGCCTGTAAGGCCATGGATAGATGGGGGTATAAAATGGTGGCCCACGCCGAGTTCTCCTCCAGATATAGGGGTGTTGGGTGCTGATTAGAAAAAACTTCCCGCTCATAGTGCAGCACACGCGGGTGGACGAGCAGGGTCGCTTTGCAGCAGTTACATGCCAATGGGAGAGACAACTATTTAATTTAGTTTCGGTGTACATTCCACCATCCCTACATGCACAGGCACACCCCGCCCTCACTACCTTCTTGCTTGCATTGCCGGATGCGGCACTGTTGATACTGGGCAACTTCAACGACGTAGTAGATGGTATGTTAGACAGGCACCCGACAAAACCGATACCTCCTCGTGGTCACCGACTGCCTGGTCTTATAGAGGCCCTAGGACTCACAGAAGCCTGGAGATACAAACACCCCAGTACCAGGCAGTACACTTTCCATTCCGGGGTACATAACTGTCTCACTCGCATTGACTACTTCCTGGTCTCGGCGGGAGCTTTGGAGGGGATAGCCGAGGTAGATATACACCCTAGGGGGATCTCCGATCATTCACTTACTGCAGTACACGCGCCACCGGGCCCTTTGACGTTGAATATTCCCCGTGCATCCTAACTATTTACACATCCCTGCAGTAATAAAGGGTCTTATGGACACTACGAAGCACTTCTTTCAAGAAAATACAGGTTCGGTTGACTCAGGCAGGATACTATGGGAGGCATACAAAGTAGTTATACGAAGGCAAGCAATAGTGTCGCTCACAGGACATAATCGGGGAAAAAAGGGCTGAAATGGACAGACTTGAGGCTGAATTGGATGATGTAACAGCACAACATGCAGCTCACCCGACACCCCACCTTGCACAAGACGTACATCTTAAACAAAGTGCATTCGTAGCTTACCAGAGGGAGATGGCCATAGACAGCCTCCAAGCCACGCAACACAGGGTTTATGAGCTTGGGGATAAGGCCGGAAAAATGTTAGCCTGGCTAGACAGAAAAGAAAAAGCGAATAGAGTGATTGCACAACTATGCACGACTGCGGGATCCATGGTAACGTCCCCCGCCGATATAGTACACACCCTGGCAGATCATTTTGAACAGGTATATGCCCCTCGCACCGCGTTCTCGGTTGAGGAGGTGCACGCGTATATAAAGGACATAGCCATGCCGCGCCTCACGTCTGAGGAGGCCCTCCTTCTGGAGGCTGATGTAACGGTCGACGAACTTCAGACGGCCATTTGCTCCCTCGCGTCGGGTAAGGCGGTGGGACCTAATGGACTCCCAATTAAATTGTATAAGAGGTCTGCGCAGACGCTGGCCCCTTACCTCTTAGACATGTTCCAAGACAGTCTTCAGGCTGGTGAGTTGCCGCGCGATCAGCAGCTGGCCACAATCATAGCATTACACAAACTGGGCAAACCCACACTGGAGTTCTTACCGCCCCATATTGGAGAACCCGGCCTTATGGGCCGAGCGGCGCAGGGCACCTCTGAGATCTCCGAGTTCACCTGCCTCGACCGACAGAGACACGGGACACTCTGTTTGGCATAGAAAAGTCGTTTTATTAGCTGCAGCTAAGCACAGTTATCTAAGAAGTACCACACAGGTAGGTTCTCAAGAGACTGCCACTTCAATCTGTGGCGCACAGTCTATTATACAACACAAGTTTACAATGACAACTCCCAATATACACAAAACTGACAAATAGGAATAGTTTGAAAACAAGCTATCAGATGTCTAAAACACACCCTCCTTTCAGACCCCGTGTGCTCTCCTCCCATCAGGTTAATCAACACTGGTGCCCGTAATTCAATTTGCAGGTGGCAAAACATGTGTAGAATGCTTCAAAAGAAGAGCTATGTAACAAGAGAACACACGGAGAGAATAGTGAAGGCCAGTTAAATAAGATAAGGTAGAGAAGAATGGTGGGACCCAAACAGTGGAGTAAGTCATGGATTAATCAGTCTAGACATGGCTTTGCGAACTCGGCCGGACCCTGACATCAGTGTCGTACACAAGGACAAAGGTTGTTCCTTGACGAGAAAAACATCGAGCAGCTGAAAGTGGCAGAAAGACCATTTTTCCGCGTTAGCCGTGCTGCCTGAGTGAGGCAACATAAAATGGCGACTAAGCGCAAAATGGCGGCTGTAGCGAAGCGAGGCCGAAACCTATGTAACCTCAGACCCTCCTTTTGCCATACTCAGGCAATGCAAAAAGGAACCCATTTCAATCTGAGTCGATATCAATGGTCATGAGGTCACTAAGATGTTGTTGCACCATCATCTTAATGTGTTCTGTCTGTTGTGCTACTGGTTTGGAGACACAGATTGTGGCACAGAGTCCACAAATGGCTGGACCACACTGTAGACAAAGACAACAAGAAAAGACGAGTGCTAGAATCATTCCAAGGAAAGTTAGCACTTTCCAACCCCAAGTGGACAGTAGTCCCCAAAACCATCCCATCACAGACCAATCTCCAGTATCTTGGTGGATAGACTCAGAGATGACATGTAGCTTAGAGATGGCTTGGTATACTGTAGGGGCGTTGTCAGGAATATAAATGCAACAACTAGACCCAATCAGTTTACAAACTCCTCCTTTATCTGCAAGGATTATGTCTAAAACCATTCTATTCTGTAAAGTCATAAGTCGATCCGCCTGAAGCTCAGCAGTCAAATTTTTCAATGCTCCAGAAGTTACATTGATAGTGGCATCAACCACACGGATCAACTGTCTGATATTTTTGCTATTGGCCATCGGACCCCAAAAGGGAAGAAACCCTTTCAGAAAATCCCCTCCTTCTTGCCCTGCTGTATCTTCTGAATCTACTACTCCTCTAGCAACTCTCTTCCTGTGATAATCAGCAGGAGCGGTGTATGTAGGAGGGAGGAGAAAAGCTATGTAACATGTTCCCGAGAAGTGTGTGGGAAGCCATGTATAAGCTTTATCATGACAGATGAAATATGTACCTTGTGATGCCACTAATGGTGCGGGTGTAGAAGGAGTATAGACATAAGTGTGGGAGCAGTTGCTCCTCTCTTGCTTAGGTTTGGTGTACTGGCCATTTATTTGCAAGCACAAACGACCTCGTTGGGGTAGTACCCAAATCGGTGCAGAACTCTGTTGCTTGAGCTTGTCAGTAAGGCTAAGAGTATAGCGAGTTATATTCCACCCATCATACGCTCTCTTTTCGTCTTTGGGAATCTTGATGATATCAGCAATCTTTGCCATAGTTACAATGCCTTTTATCAAAGAACTGTGACTGAAATCCACTCCACCATTATAGGATCCACCAGAAGGGTATCGAAGTAAATTCTGGTATGCATTGGAAAACATAGCCAGATAGGCCCAAGCAGAACCTTCATATGAAAAGGGGAGGACTAGATACGGCATTCCTCTTTGTGTATTATGTGGTATGAGACCACATACCCAACAGTCAGTAACATTTACTATCAATTGATGCTGGTGTAACAGTTGAATAAACGAATTGTTAAGATATTCCATTCTTCTCATTTGCTCGTGATCTGGGAGTGAGTAAAATTTATGCGGTGAAACAGTAGTAAAGGGAGTTAGAGGGACAGAAACAGGAACGGGTGCTAACTGCAGGACATGAATAAGCCATCCTATGCATGCTAATAGACTACTTAAACCTACTAAACACATAGTGCTACGCCACAACGACCAAATAATAATTTCTTATAATGAGCTCTCTTCATCATTTTAATATCACTTCCTTTCCCTGCACTATCCATTACTCTAAAGGCGTTGCTCACGATAATCTTCCTTAATCACTTGGCTGTGATTGTTAGCCGTCCTATGACACTGCAAGTCCTGTTGACCTAGTCACTATTCAGGTCACAGCTCAAGACTCCTACCGTGACCCAGCAACTTGATGGATAAGGGAAGGGAAAACTTTTCTTTATTGACAGAATTAAAAGAAAGTCAAAATTAATTGTCTTTAGGGGATCTTTTCCTCAAATTATATTGTCTCTTTCCAGGCGTTGTCTGGTCCTGGAACAAATGTTCGGGATCTGTTGTATCAAGTCTCAGATGAACAGGTACAGCTTCCTGTAGAACATCATCGTCCTCTTTCTCTGAGCTAGTCCAATCCAGGTGTGCACTGCTGAACGGAACAAAACGGGGTACCCGCTCACACTCACTGTCACCGATACCTTCTCGGGCCCACTGGTCATAAGGCAAAGGCAATGGTACCCTTTTGCAGTGCACACCGTGGATCCAGTGTCTTTTCCCCAGGACCTTCACGGCTGTACAAGTCGTAAGCAGGACTTGTCTCGGAGGCCCCCAGCGAGGTTCCAAGTTCCTTTTTCTCTGGAAATTTTTCAGGCAGACCCAATCCCCAGGCTGGATGGTGTGTCCGGGATCTGAAGAGGCCTCTGGTAAAGCGTTTTGGACCTGTTGACGAATAACATGCAATTTAGTGGTGAGATCATGCAAGTAGTCAACCAACAGTGGGGAGGGAATATCTGAGTACTTTTTGGGTCTGGGGACTCCCCAGACATTAGCTGGGCGTCCGAACACAATCTCGTATGGGCTAAGCCCCAAACGAGAATGAACAGTTGTTCTAGTAGAAAGGAGTGCCAAGGGCAAAGCATCAGGCCAAGAAAGGCCCGTGCTGGCCTGAATCTTTGCTAGCTTAAGTTTGAGAGTGCCATTGTAGCACTCTACCAGACCTGCTGACTGAGGATGGTTTGCCGCATGGAATTTTTGTCTAATGCCTAGACCTACACACACCTTTTGCATAATTTGCCCAACAAATTCACTTCCATTGTCACTCCAGACAATGTGCGGCAAACCAAACCTCGGGAAGAATTCTTTCAAGAGTATTTTTAAGTGGACAAGGTAGTGTTGTCCTTTAGGGGGTAGGCGTCTATCCATCTGGAAAAGGCACAAACCACCACCAGGACATACTTGAGATTATTGAAGCGTTCCATATGGATGTAGTCTATTTGCAGTACCTCAAATGGGTACGTAGGGGGTGCAAAGTGACCTGCTGGAGTTGGAGTTACCTTTCCTGGATTGTGCATCAAACAAACAATGCAATGTTTGACCAAATTTTCTGCACATTTAGGAATACCATCATTCTGTCATACTGGAGCTAAAAGCTTACATATACCCCGTGCATTAATATGGGCTGGTCTATGGGCCATAGTAACTACAGGCAGTACATACGCATCAGGTAACAACCATCGTTGATGCTCTTACAATTCCGTCCAACATCCCGTACTATCCAACATTCCCGTACTTTCTCTCCACATACTTAATTCTTTCTCAGTGGCCTCCTTCTAGATCGCTTTCACACTTTCCACTGTGTCTTCACACATACCAGCTTCTGCAACCCATCTAGCAGGACCTGCAACATACATGCGACTTTCAACATTCCTCGCTGTTTCCTTCACTATCTCATCTGCAAATGCATTTCCTCGACCCACGTCATCAGTAATCTTTTTATGCGCACTGCACTTCACAATCGCTATTTGAGTAGGCAGGGCAAGTGATTCGAGAAGGTCAGTTACCAACTGACCATGCTGTATCTTGGTGCCGTGGGAGGTAAAGAATCCTCTTTCCCTCCACAAACGACCAAAACTATGGGCAACGCCGTATGCATACTGGCTGTCGGTATAGACAGTCACTCTTTTCCCTTTCGCCAACACACATGCTCTTGTCAACGCAATCAATTCTGCAGCTTGTGCTGAATTATGCGGAATGCGTGCAGTTTCTACCACTGTGTACAACGTCGTCACTGCATAAGCAGCTGTCGTTTCACCATTAGGAAGCTTAAAACATGACCCATCTACCCATAGGATCCCATCCGGATCCACAAGTGGTGTATCCTTGAGGTCTATTCGACCCTTCGTTTCTTCTTCAGTGCGAAGAAAACAATCATGCTGATCTTGTACATGGTTAACATCCAAAGCAGGCAACAATGTTGCTGGATTCAGAACATGACTTCTTTTTATGTGTATGTGACTAGCTAGAAGTGTCAACTCATATCCAGACAAGCGAGCACTCATTAAATGCTGAGTTTTCGTCCTGTTAAGAAGCGTGTCTACTGCATGTGGCACCATAACATTAAGAGTATGATCTAGCACTAGTCCAGCAGATTGACGAATAGAAATTGCCGCTGCTGCTGTTGCTCTAAGGCAACTAGGTAATGCCTTAGCTACTGGGTCTAATGTTGCAGAAAAATAGGCACACGGCCTTTGTTTATCGCCGAATTGTTGCGTCAATACTGATAATGCGCAACCTTCCCTTTCATGCACATAGAGTATGAAAGGTTTACTGTAATCTGGAGTACCCAACACAGGAGCAGAACACAAGGCAGTACGTAAATCTGTAAAACTTTTCTGGCATTCATCAGTCCAAGGCAAAGGCTGGGGCATATCTTTAAGTGTAAGTGCCAACAGAGGTTTAGCAAGTAGGGAAAATTTGGAATCCACTGTCTACAGTAAGAGGTAATGCCTAAGAAAGCACGTACTTCTCTTTGCGTGGACGGTACAGGCATTCGTGCAATTGCATGAATACATTCTGGAGTCAATCGCCTTCCCTCCTTCGACAAGAGATGACCTAAATAGGTAACTTCTTGTCTGCAATATTGTAACTTGGAAGACGATACTTTATGATGTGAATCAGACAAATGCTGTAAGAGCGATACAGTTGCTGCTTTACAAACATTTTCAGAATCAGCAGCGATCAACAAATCATCCACATATTGGATAAGAGTGGCACCTGAGGGCAAAGAAAAGGTATCAAGTTGAGATTTCAAAGCTTGACTGTATATTGAAGGACTTTCACAATAGCCTTGGGGTGCGCGCTTAAACCGGAAGCTTTGACCTCCGAGAGAGAAGCCAAAGAGATCCCTACTTTCTTCAGCAATGGGAATGCTAAAGAAAGCATTTTTAAGATCGATCACTGAGAACCAAACAGCTGAAGCAGGAATCATGGTAAGCAAAGCTGTGATATCTGGCACAACAGGGAATTGAGGGACAACAATTTTGTTGACCTCTCGAAGATCAATTACAAAACGATACACAGGTGGCTGAGAGGGATCAGTACGTTTAAGAATAGGCAAAACAGGACTATTGCAAACGTTTCCTCTAGTCTCTTCAACCACACCCTTTTGAACCAAATCATGAACAATGGCCAACAAGGCTCTCTCACCATCACTGGATATTTTATATTGTGGAACACGTGGCATCTTAACATTGTCTTTAACAGTAATCACATATGGTGGAATTTGCAACAAGCCAACATCATTTGGACCCTCAGCCCAAAGTGTAACGGGAAGTGAACGCAACTCGGGTGGTAGCTGTTCTTTAGATACATACATTGGAGAAATCAACTTATCACCCAAAGTGAGGTGCACACCAGAGGGTGAACAATACAGTGTAGCATGTAAAAGTTTCAGCAGGTCCAAACCCAATAAATTTTCTCCGCATCCTGTCATTAAAAGGAGTGGAGCTTCCAAATCGTATGGACCAATAGAAATGGGCAAAGGACAAGAGATAGGATTTGAAACTGGGGCGCCAGAGAATCCTACAGAAACATTCGTTAAGCCAGACAAAGGTGCCCCAGGGAGTTTAGAATGCATTATGGAACTTCTCATAGCACCAGTATCCAAGAGAAATGGTTCTGTAACACCTAATGCCATAACATTAACATAAGGTCCTTCTTGATCTACTGGAACTGATATGACTCCCTTACTTTGCCTATGGCTGTCCTAGCTAGTATGGAAAGTAATGTCCTCATTATCGAAACAATAATCATCATTGTAGTATTGTGCAGATTGAGAATTCTGCAGATCAAAATAATTCGTAGAGTCCTGAGAGGGAGAGGGACGTCGTTCCTGAGTTGGCGCACCACGACCCCTACCTCTGGATATGGATCGAGAATCACCACGACCCCGTGGCGCTAATGATCCACCATACCGTTGTAATAAAATTGGACAAGTATTCTTAAAATGACCATCTTCCTTACAGTAAGCACACTGATTAGGACCCAATGGAGCTCGTGGAACTGAGGGAACTGGCTTCTGCAACAACCTCTGGAACTGTGGGGGCTGAAAAAATGAGGGTTGAGCAGAACGAGGGGGATAAGCCTGTTGCAGAAGGACCTTTGTTTTCAAGTCTTTAGTCTTTTTCTCCGCTTTCTCCTTATCTTCCTTATCCCTATTCTCATAATATTGAGCAGTAGCCAGTATCTGAGCAGTGGAAGAGACAGCCCAAGAACTCTCCGATTGTTTTAATTTATTCGATAATTCTGGAAGTAAATTAAAAATAAATTTGTCCACAAACAATCGTTGTCCACCTTCAGTACTCATATCTTGCCCACTATGGTCGATGAAGGTCTCCTCGAACCGAGTAAAGAAGTCGGAGACACTTTCATCCGTCTTTTGCTTACACGCCGCTAACTTATCCCAATTAACGCGCATCGCAGGCATTAAAGTTTTCATCAAATCTATTATTTTTCCAGGCAATTCTGTGATCAGGACATCTGGTTTGGCCCCCCCTACTTGACCTGCATCCGTAGCTGTAATGGCAGCCCAATCACCACCTAAAGCTGCCGCATGATCCTGCCTACGAATCTTGGTCCATATTGCTTGTGGGACTATATTCCCCATAAGTAAGTCAATATCTGCCAAATTCATAATACAAGCGTCAACAGTCTGAGACAGCTCTTTATAATATCCCGCAGGATTCTTACGAGGGTCCGGTAAAGACTGTTTGAGTGCCAATACTTCTGACCTTTTCCAAGGATCGTGTACCCATATATGCTGAAAATGAGCAGGAACACCAGGATTAGCACCTGCTTGAGGAACCTCATCTCTCCATATTGGAGGAACCTCTCGCATAGGATATTGTGCCGTTTTACGACGAACCGCGGGATCAGGCTCAAGAGAATTTTTAGAGAAAAGGGTAGATCGAAAAGCAACAAGTTTCTGAACAGCATGCTCTACAGCAGGACCCACAATAAGTCCCTTATCAAATGTATCCTGTATTTCGAATAAATCCTGAGGAGGCGAGTCTAGATCTACGCCTCCCCATTCTTTAATCAGAGTATTACACATGACATCAAATACGTATCTCTGTGTGGGCGCGTTTCATTGTAGGAAAGTATCTAAGATATCACGTGTACTATACTGTACACGACTCATGATCCAATTATAAGCAAGGGAATCTAATTTAGTCCTCTCTTCCAAATCTGGAAACTGACTACGAGATTGCCTCCTAGACGAGGCAGGAGAGAAGAAAAGAGGTCCAAGAAAAGGCGACAAAAGACCCGAGACAGTGTCGAGTAAACGCCGTCGAGCTGCAGGGGAATCTGACACTAAAACGGGGGACAATGTATTCTGCAAGACAGAAGAGGAATCTGTAGCAAAAGAAACAACAGATGGAGAAGGCTGAGGCACAGGAGATTGGGGTACCGATATTGCTGGCAAAGGAGGTTGAGGCGGAATCACAGGGACAGGCAACTGTGCAGGAATTACAGTGGCTGGATTGACAACGGGCTGTAATAGCGGTGCATTAGCACCTAACACATAAGGCGGAGGTAATGTCAACAAATGGTACATAAAAGAATCATCATCAGGACTTTTACTCTTTGATACGGTAGGTAACACAGGATAGCATCTATCTATTGCCATACGATGTTGTCTTTCTGACACCTCAATCGCCTGATCGTCATTTTTAAATTGTTGGGCAGCCTGTAGAATCGACATACTCTGTTCTTTCTTATCTTTCTTCATTTGCTTAATTTCTTTCTGTTTGGCTTCCTTGCGCCATAGGCGAAAGGAGTCGAACATTGCCGGCTGGGCTTTCTCTTGAATAAAATCGCTTCCAAATTATCTAATATATCTGACTCAAAAGACCCATGTTGTGGCCATAGCAAAACACCGTCCTTTTTAGTGTAACGGGTCCATGTTTCATTAAAAACTATAGGACCCACACCGTGCTTTGAGTAAAGTTAGTAAGTAGGAGTTCCAACTGGAGGAATTGGACAAGAATCCTCTAGTCGGGAATCCGCAAAACAGCCACAACAACAAAATTTCTTAAACTTACTAAATCCGGGCATTTCGTAACAAACTGGACTTCCTTACAAACGTCAAGGGATTTTCGGACAATAGAGTCACAGCACAAACGTACTTACCCCATGGCTTCGGTTAGCGCGCTAATCGAATAACAAAATACAAAAACAAAGAGAGTGGGCGCTACCCACAAATACTTAACTAAATGCTTTTCTCACGCCAACAGATGTCCGTCTATCGTCTCGCGATATCAATCATCACCAAAGGGCCAACGCAGGGCGACAGTCAGGGCAGCAGTCGTCAGCAGCCGTCGGGAAGGAGTAGCCAAGCTTCAAAAGACCTTCGGTCCACTTCGACATGCAGGGGTCGCTCACGTGGTTCGCGAAATCCTCCGGAATTTTCCTGCGAAGCTCCTCACGACTCTCGGGCAAAACTACTACCGCTGAAGTCGCCCACACGTTGGGCCGCCAATTGGAGAACCCGGCCTTATGGGCCGAGCAGCGCAGGGCACGCCTGAGATCTCCGAGTTCACCTTCCTCGACCGACAGAGACACGGGACACTCTGTTTGGCGTAGAAAAGTAGTTTTATTAGCTGCAGCTAAGCACAGTTATCTAAGAAGTACCACACAAGTAGGTTCTCAAGTGACTGCCACTTCAATCTGTGGCGCACAGTCTATTATACAACACAAGTTTACAATGACAATTCCCAATATACACAAAACTGACAAATAGGAATAGTTTGAAAACAAGCTATCAGATGTCTAAAACACACCCTCCTTTCAGACCCCGTGTGCTCTCCTCCCATCAGGTTAATCAACACTGGTGCTCGTAATTCAATTTGCAGGTGGCAAAACATGTGTAGAATGCTTCAAAAGAAGAGCTATGTAACAAGAGAACACACGGAGAGAATAGTGAAGGCCAGTTAAATAAGATAAGGTAGAGAAGAATGGTGGGACCCAAACAGTGGAGTAAGTCATGGATTAATCAGTCTAGACATGGCTTTGCGAACTCGGCCGGACCCTGACATCAGTGTCGTACACAAGGACAAAGGTTGTTCCTTGACGAGAAAAACATCGAGCAGCTGAAAGTGGCAGAAAGACCATTTTTCCGCGTTAGCCGTGCTGCCTGAGTGAGGCAACATAAAATGGTGACTAAACGCAAAATGGCGGCTGTAGCGAAGCGAGGCCGAAACCTATGTAACCTCAATATCCTTAATTAATGCGGAACCAAAGATACTGGCCAAATTATTGGCAATGCGGCTGACTCCACACCTCTCATCCCTGATAGGCCCGGACCAGTCCGGGTTTATGCCCCAGCGTAGCATGGCACTTAATCTGCGACGTTTGTACGCAGTGTTGGCCCGGAAATCTTATGTACAGGAGCACGCAGTCATCCTCTCCCTGGACGCCAGTATGGCGTTTGATACAGTGGAATTTCCATACATGTTCGCGGTACTGCAGCATTTGGGCTTCGGCCCTAAATTCTGTGCCTGGATCCAGCTGCTCTACAATAAGCTGCTAGCACACGTGGCGACAAATGGGCACATCTCTATGGACTTCCCACTTGCTCGCGGAACGTGGCAGGGATGCCCGCTGTCCCCTCTGTATTCGCATTAATTTTAGAGCCTCTCGCGGCATGGATCAGGTGGGAGCCCTCTATTCGAGGACTCCGGTGGACAGACATCTGGGAGGACCGGATATCACTGTACGCTGATGACGTATTGTTGTACCTTACCTCACCTAAGAAATTGATTATGGAAATATTGAATATCTTTGAGAAGTTTGGTAGAGTGTCTGGATATCGGATAACTTGGGTTAAATCCGTTCTGTATGTGCTGACCGGTCCCCCCCCAGCTGCTGCCAGCGGATTGTCAACTGCGGATCACTGATGAATTCTTTAAATATTTGGGCATTTACGTTACACCAGATCCGGTTGACTTTTATACGAGAAATTTGAAACCTCAACTAGACCGCTTCAAGCGTGATGTACGGGAGGTGGTCGAGTTTACACAGCTGCGAACACAGTATGGTATGGCACAGACTGAACACTTTAGATACATGCAGGTTAGGCATGCGCTCCGGGCGGTCATTCCTCTGGGTACCTCCTTGCCGGAGTCCACCCCACTGGAGGATAGACTTCTGACAGAACACATGACGAGTAGGGCGACGTCCTTGACATACCGAAAACTAATCAATAATTTACCAGACCCAACGTCCAAATTAAAACAGACCTGGTCTCAAGATGTGGGTGACCTCGATGAATCTGAATGGCAAGAAGCTCTGTCATCCCCCCGCAAGACGCCATACCCTCCAGGCTTCGATTGGTCCAACTCAAGATACTCCATCACACTTATTAAACCAGATCAACGCTTTTTGCTATGGGGGCGGCACCACATAAATATTGTTTACGTAAGTGCGGGGAGGAGGGCATGTTTTACCACACTATTTGGCACTGTACATACATTGCGGCATACTGGATTAAAATAATGCGCACAATCTCACAAGCAATAGAAATCTCGGTACTGCCGGAGCCGCAACGCTGTCTACTGAATATATGGGAGCCAAATGACTTAAATCATCAGCAACAAGACTGGGTTATGATGGGAATGGTACTGGCGAAACGTAATATTGCTATGTTATGGGGGGCTGAAGCTTTACCAACACTCCAGAAGTGGTGCAAAGACATGGATGAGGCAATGGTGGCGGAGAGAGCGGTCTTTGTCCACCGTGGGTGTCCTCGGAAGTGGGAAAGGGTGTGGGGGTCCTGGAACAGGTTTAGAGGAAATATCTGTGAGCCACCGGACATTGCAGTGGAAGATGTCTCTATGTAGTAGAAGTGTGTTGATGAGGGAGGAACGAATATGGGATGTTGTGGGTATAATTGTTTTAATAATGTTATACAATGTCACTGTAAGGTGTTATTTTGCAGCCTTTGACGTAATCGTGGCCAATAATGATTTCAACTGTCTGTATATTTTCCCTGCTTTGCAACTTAATAATTAAAAAAAAAAAAAAGTGGAATGGAACATAGTAGCGGGAACAACAACTGTAGGCTCCACAGGCGGAAAAGCATAGTCATGATGCATAGCAGTTGAAGATGACAACAAAACAGGCAACAAATCAAAGGAGGGCTCCACTTCGCGAACCAGTTGCAAAGGACTTGCTATGGAAGACATCGGGTGCAAATAAACATCCTGCCGCGGAACGCTTTTAGGCACATTATTCAGTATTGTCCAAATGGTGTAACATGGCATGTTCAATGGAAATGAACAGATTCTCCTTACAATCAGGCAGTGGAGGTAAAAGCATAGTATGTGTACCCTTCAATCCAAGAACTGGGACAGGTGCACGATAGGAGGGACCAAATTCTTTATTGTTCTCCAACTTTTTTCCGACCAGATCGCCAATTTCAGGAAGCCAGCCAGGTACAGGAATCAGCATTGCTTCTTCTGTGGACGAAGGCATATGATCCCTTGAAAGACCATCTTGAGTCTTTTGTAGATCTTGTAACAAAGCATGTTGGAAATCTACATCAAATGTCCCGTTTTATCAACTGCACCATGCGTGTGAACAGAGGACCATAAAAGAAGAGGTGCAGTTGCAGCCTGAGCAGTAATCAGTGCTGACCCACTAAAGTGTGGGACTGCAGGAGTCAGAGTGAAAATGTTTCAGTTAAGTGCATGATCTGCCAAGGGCTGAGGAAAGTAACAATCCAGAGCAGATTAAATTAAGAGCCTCATTTGCATTCATTTATGTGTACACCCATTATAAACACTATTGCTTCCTGTAAGCTACGGCTGGTGTCAAGGACTGTTAAATCAGTATGCTAGCCTCCATCATAAGGGTTTTATCTCTGGCACAATTGTGTTTGTTCATTTTTTGTTTAAATATTTTTATTGCATTTTAAAAAAAAATTCAACCTACAGAGGTCGTTCAAAAATGTGTTGATGCACATAATGACATGCATTGCAAAAGAGTACATGCAGCTGGGGTTCATAATACAGTTACATCTACAGGTCACGTCCATATATGCTTCTGTATTTGTGGTATTAAAGTGAACAATTATACACCATGTCTGTTTTGTTCTGTCACTTCATTCCTTTGTTTACGAAAAATAGCGCCTGTGAGGCACACAATCGCACCGAGCATGACTGCGTTCAAGTGTCATGTGTAATGCACAGTTGTATATCACATGAAGGCTATGCATAAATGGTCACCTCTGTATACAATCAGGAAGTCTGTGGGGAATGCTAACAAGATATATATATATATATTTAATTCACTAATCTAATAACTGTCATCAAGCCCGTATCGCGGCTGGGCCTAGGTGTGTGCGCCTCGTACATGTGGAGTCTAGTAGCTCGTCAGGGTTTCACGCCGGCTCGTGCACACAGTTGGGGGCCGGGTACGCTGGGTGAGCAGGTGATCTCTTCGGTGCGTATGTGGCGGTGGACTTAGGCCATAGGTGTGCTTCGTCATGGGTCACAGCTGAGGTATTAGGTGACATATGTCTACGTGCTTGGGGCTCCATTGCTTATGTCAGTTTCCTGCGGGAGCACTGCTATCATTGCTGCACCTTTGTATGAATATTATACTTGCGTACTCCCGTGTTTTCCTCCCTGTGTATTGTTGCACTTTCTGCCTGAGCCCATACCGTGAGCGATTTTTCCCAGCTCGCTATTACTGGGGGGCATTGCATTTCCAACTCTTCGTGATTAGGCGCTTTGCCACTATCAGTCCCAGGTCTCTAAATCTGGAGGTAACTATTTTTTTAGATCTGGCATATAGGCCCAGTATACAGACCTCCCATGTGTGCTGCAGTGGCACATCAGTACATCGTGCGAGTGCTGCTGTAACTGCATGCTAATAGATTTGAAGGAAGGCGCAGGACCAGAGCATGTGTAAAAGGTTTGCGTTTATCTGATGACATAGCGGGCATGCGGAGGTGGCAATGTTAAAATACTTATTTATGTTATCTGGCGAACGGTATACCCTCTGTATTATGTATGTTTGTATGAGCTTAAATTTGGAGCTCCTTGGTATATGTGAGGAACTGGCAAGGATAACGCCCCATTGCTTCTCTGTCCATGGTTGCCCTCTATCTG
Source organism: Lissotriton helveticus (assembly GCF_964261635.1). Lineage (NCBI taxonomy): Eukaryota > Metazoa > Chordata > Amphibia > Caudata > Salamandridae > Lissotriton > Lissotriton helveticus. The sequence continues at coordinate 311,774,111 of NC_136061.1, forward strand.
CATCCCAACGTGTACGGAGACTCAACATGGGCTTCAGCATGTGTGTAAGTAGAGCCTCCACCAACCAATGTATGAATCTTGGGGAGTCAGAGTGATCTCCTATGCTGATGATACTCAGCTGGTGTTTTCTTTTAGGGATCACTCTGACACCTCCTTTGCCAACTTCCGTCAGTGTCTGAATAAAATATGTAATTGGATGACCACCAACCATCTCAGGCTTAACACTGATAAAACGGAGGTAATGTTTTTTAACCAGAAAACGTCTATTCCCTCTAGCCTGTGGTGGCCAACGGCTCTTGACCCCCCCCTGTTCCAGCTCTCACAGTTCGTAATTTGGGTTTTCGGTTTGATAACACCCTCTCTTGCGCTCCCCACATTAACAAAACAACCTCTGCATGCTTTGCAAAGTTGTGTATGATTAAAAAGATTCTTCCCTACCTTCCACTAAATGCTCGCAGAACTGTGGTACAGTCATTAATTACGTCTCACTTAGACTATGCCAACAGTCTCTACGCTGGTGCCCCTTTGTATCAGATTGAGCGTCTGCAAATTGTGCAGAATGCCGCGGCAAGACTGATTGGCAATATTCCATATCGACAATCTGTAGCATCCTATCGCAAAAAATTGCACTGGCTTCCTATTGCACGACGTATCCATTTTAAGATTCTGATACTTGCTTTTCGTGCCGTGAACAACCTCAGCCCAGGCTATTTGAAAAAACGGGTGGTGGTATCACAATCCGTTAGGTCCTTACGATCCAATAGTCTACGCCTTTTGGTTGTTCCACGTTTCCGTCTCTCCAGAGTGGGTGGTAGAGCATTTGGAGTATCAGCCGCCAGACTGTGGAACAATCTCCCCCTGGATCTTAGATTTGTCCCCACTGAACCCATCTTTCGCCGTAAACTTAAGACTTGGCTGTTTTCCTCTTAAATTTCTGTTTTCTTATTCTTCTTTCTGGGCTTGTCAGTTGTTAGCGCCGGGACACCCCCTAGGGGGTAGCCGTGCGCTCTATAAAACCCCATAAATAAATGTACTATGTGCACCCATGACATGCAGGTACTGCAACAGTAGGTGTGCTGTCGGTTTTGTTATGTCCCCTCATGCTGCAGATGAAGATCTGATAATAGAAGTATGTAGAAGGAATTGTCCTGCTGGTAAGTCATAGAACTCCATTAGTGCCTCGAAAGAGAGCAGGGAGCCATCTGCATAGAGGTCGCCCAGAGTATCTATGCTCGCTGCATGCCAGTGTGTAAGTAGTCTGTCTGAAGTGCCTGCCCTCCCTGTGAGTGGCAGTATCGGTGCGTAGGGAGTCACATCTCGGGTGAGGTGGGGGCTCCTCTTGCAGCATCTATGCACTAGCTCCAGATGTATCTGGGATTGGCGTTGGGAGTCTAGCGATGGGGTGGAACAGGTGGCAAATCCGAGATTGTGTCCACGGTTGCTGCATGGTTGCTGTGTCCTCTAATCCCTTGCCACTCAGCCATCTTGTCACCCATTGCAGCTGGGCTGCCAAATAATATAGCTCCATGCATGGGACTGCGAGCCCTCCTTGGCTGGTGCGGGCTTATAGTTTCCATAATGCAACCCGTGGCCTGCCCTTATTCCAGATTAAGTCAAGGAACAGACGTTCCAGCTCACGGAAAATTTTGGCCGGGACATAGATCGGGAGGTTTGAAAAGTAGCATAATAATTTTTGTAGGGTTATCATCTTTATCAATGTGATGAGGCTCATGACATTCAAAGGAAGTGACTTCCAAAATGGCATTTGGGCCCTAACAGCAGAGATAGCTCTGGTAAGGTTTCCTTCCAGTATGTCGGCGGGCGATCGATACATAAATACGCCGAGATAACAGAACGTGATGGGATACCAAGTGAGAGTGGAGCCATTTATAAACACGTTTGTCTCCACTGTGCTATCGCTAAATGGGTAGACTCCCGATTTTGCCCAGTTCACCTGAAGTCCCGAAACTTTCTCAAAGTCTCTGAGCGTGTCCGCTATAGTCGTGGGGATATCTTGCAGTTTGCGTACAAACAACAGTAGGTCGTCCTCATATAAAGAAGCAGCATGCATCCCATCACCCAATCTTATGCCCCATGCATCCTCATCCCTACGGAGCAGCATTGCTAATGGCTCCATGGCCAAGGAGAAGAGTAATGGGGACAGAGGACATCCTTGACTAGTACCTCTTTTCACCTGGATGGGATCGGAAATGAGCCGTCCAGTCTGAACTCTAACAGTAGGGCGTTGGCAGAGCAATTGGATCATACTAATGTAATGATCCCCCAACTCGTATTTGCGTAATACTGCTGCCAGGTAGGGGCCATTCCAGGGAGTCAAAGGCCTTCTCCAGGTCTAGCACTAGGCATCCGGATCGAGGCCATTTGTGCAGTGCATATTTTTGTACCCTAAAAAACCTGCGTATATTGAGTGAGGTGCTTCTAGCGGGGAGGAAACCATTCTGGTCAGGATGTACCAGTGTTTTTACCAGTGGGGCTAAGCGTTTAGCCAGGGTCAATGCGAAATTTTTTATAACCGGTGTTTAAGAGGGCTAGTGGACAATAAGATCCTAGGGACTAGGGGTTTCTACTGGGGTTGAGGAGAGAAATCAGGAGCGCTAAATTTTGCGTGTTAGTGAGTGTGGAGTCATCTACAGCAGTCTTGTACACCTTTAGCAGCTGTGGTGCTAGTACGTGTGCGTAGGCCTTGTACAATTCCGTCTGTAGGTCATCGGGCCCTGGTGCCTTACCGTTAGACAATGAGAATATGCTCTCCCGGACCTCCTGTATGATTGTTCAGTTCCGCGCTCTGATCACGCGTGGGGTGTGGCAGAGTGATCTCCTCAAGATAGGACTGCAGCTCCGATGAGGTAACTTGCCCATGTTATTTGTACAATTCTAAATAATGTGTTGTGAACTCGCGATGTATGTCTCGCTGCGCGTAACACATTGTGCAGTGCGTACTGATACCATTAGGGACACCAACTCATCTTGGCGTATCAACCATGTTAGTAGTTTTCCTGCTTTGTCCCCCATGTGTTGCGTCCGTGCTGAATGTGCAGCATAATTAAGGCATAAGAGCCGTTCTGGTAACCTGGGTTGTTCCTCCCTGTTTCGTGTGAGCTGCCTAGTGGACCCCTCAGCAGCCTTCTGCTCACTGGGTGCCAACTTTCGTTCAATAGTAGTGACTTCTTGCTCTAACTGTGCTCGCATCCCTGCTTGCGTTCCCAAAAAGTGTCCCCTCATGACCACCTTGAGGGCGTCCCACTCTAACATCGGTGAAGAGGCTGTGCTCGCACAAGCAGAGTGTGGGGCCGAAGGCGCCAGATAGGGATCAGTGGCACTTTGCCTTCTCACTTTAGTTCCAGAACATGTGGGTTGCCTTCCCACTTTAGTTCCAGCACATGTGGGTTGTGGTCCGAGTGCGTCCGCCCTAGGTAACACGATTCAGAAACGCATGGCAATAAATCGCTGGATACCATGAATCGATCCAAACATACATGAAGATCATGGCACCCAAATAGTAGGAATACATTCTGTCCTGCAGGTTTATGTGTCTCCAGGTGTCTGTGAGGTGCCACTGCGTTGCACAGTCATTTAACGCTTTGATTGCAGCCTGCATGGCTGTGCCAGGCGGGGGGAGGAGTGGTCTAATGAAACGCCTAGGACGCTATTGTAGTCGCCTCTTAACACCATGTTAATGTTGCTGGGCACTTGTAAAGTGCACGGCTACTCCATGGAGTGTCCCGGGGCTGAGAAAGAGAACCAGTGACAGAGCAGTACAGGCACACCCAGGACAACTGATTTATTGTGAGAAAAGCCAGGTTTTTAGACCTCGCCTAAAACTGAGGAGATCCTGTGCCTGGCGTAAGGCTGGCGGCAGGCTATTCCAAAGCTGAGAGGGCACCACCTGAAAGGATCGACCACCCAGGCGAGAGCGGGAGAACCAAGGAATCAGCGAGAGCTGCTGGCTAGAAGACCTCAAGATTCTAGATGGAACATAGCCATAGAATCTGTTTCTCAAATAAAAGGCCCCTATATTATGGAAGGCCTCATAAGCCAGCACCAGGGCTTAGAAATGTGTCCTCTTTCGCACCGGAAGCCAGTGCAAGGACTTCAAGTGAGGGCTCCTGTGTGTCCTGAGGCTCAACAGGTGTACGGCTCTTGCCGCAGTGTTCTGCACCACCTGCAGACGGCCAAGAAGATATTCAGGAAGGTCACAAACCTAACATTAACATAATCGAGGCGGGATAAAATCAATGCCTGGACCACTGTTTTCCTATGAGAAAACGAGAGTAGCGGGAGGACGTTTCTCAACATTTTCAGTAGGCCAAAGCATGTGCTGGACACTGCTTGGACCTGGGACTTCATGTCCGTGTCCATTTTAACCATGAGGTTCTTAACGGTTGAGGTTAAATTTGCAGGGGGGACATACTCTGTGGCCACTACTTGCGCCATTCCTCCCCCGCGTTGTGACCAAACAAAATAATTTCAAATTTTTCTTAATTGCGCAACAATTGGTTCTGTTTAAACCACTCGAATACCGCTAACAGGCAGATGTTTATCTCGTTCCCTTTCAGGGCCTTATCCTTACCACATGTGAACAGTAATTGTGTATCATCTGCGTAAGATGTAACTTTGGCGGAGTATTGTTCAGCCAGAGGCACCATAAACACATTAAACATAGTGGGACTTAAGACAGATCCTTGAGGAACACCTACATTTAGCAGCGGGATAGGGGCCGAAAAAGGAGGAGACCAGACTGTTTGATGGCGGCTTTCCAGAAAAGAAGTGAACCATCGGAGGGCCGTGCCCCTTATACCACAGCCCTGGAGTCTGTCAAAAGCGGAGCATGAGACACGGTTTTGAAAGCCACGGAGAGGTCCAACATTATTAAAACCTTGCCTCCTCTGTCAAGTGTGGTTTTGATATATTCATAGATTTCCAGTAGGGCTGTTTCTGTACCGAAATTGGCTCGGACCCCTGACTGGCTAGGATGTAATACGTGGTTTGCCTCAACAAAGTCCGCAACGACCCTCTTTACATATTTCTCCAGAGCATTGGAGAAAAAAGCCAACAACGAAATTGGCCTGTAATTGCTGGCTACAGAAGGGTCGGCTGATCATTTTTTTTTAGAAGCGGATGGATTTTCCCATGCGTCCAGCTGTCCGGCATGACACCCTCTAACAGAGAGAGGTTCAGAATCCGGTTAACAGCCGGGTTATTCACCACTGCAACAGATGCCAGTATTTTCGCAGGGCAAGGGTCAGAGGGGAAGCCTGATTTCAGCGATTTCCTTATCTTCAGCGAATCGGCCAGCGTGATCGGAGGAAAATGCAGAAGGGAACCACCAGCGTTGAGTAAGACAGGGGGGAGCCTACCAGTAGTGGCTACCGTAGCAAGGGGAGATTGCCCAAGCGAGGCTTGAATGGTAGTAATTTTATATTAAAATATTGTGCAATAAGAGTCGTCCATTCATTTGTAGGGGTAAAATACTGTTTGTGGCGCAGCAGGAGGAAAAATCTTTAACAATTTTGAACAATTCATTGCTTCTGTTCCCTGCTTTCTCAATTTTAGAGAACAAAAAGCTCTTTTTTTCCTTGCAGACTTAGTAGTAGTAGGCTTTTAATGCCACTTTATATGCCAATTTATCTGAGGAGTTCAAATTCTTCCTCCAAACTCTCTCAAGCCGTTTACAGGTACTTCTGCTTTTACTTAAGACCTCAGTGAGCCATGGGGCCGAGGCTTTACAGCCATTAGCTGCTTGGGTCCTTGGGTCCTAGAGGGGGCAAGCTCATTCGTGTGAGTCTCGAGCCAACTTTCTAATGCGCATACGTCACTCATTAGGTGGCCAATAAAGGAGATAGGGTGTATTTTGAGTGCTTTAGCGAATGCCTACGGCTTCATCTGATTTAAAGGCCTAAAACTCATGGCACGTGGCTTACATTGAGTTTGAGGCTGAGGAGATTTCTTGCATAATCTAAAAGTAAGTAGGAAGTGGCCTGACCAGATAATAGGGGAGGGAGGTTCCATTTCAATCCTATCCGTCGAAAAATCTAATCTAAGATATGGCCCGATTCATGTGTAGGGGAAAGAACATAAGGGGTCAAATTTAGAATGCTAAGAGATTCATACAGTTTCAAGGGCTCAAGGTTAGTAAGTTGATCCATATGGATGTTAAAATCTCCAAGTACCAAACATTGTTTGTATTTTGCAACAATAGGTGAAATGACATTGCCTAATGACTTCAGGAACTGGGCAGCCGGCCCTGGTGAACGATAAATTACAAAGCCTGCAATTGACTGATGGGCGGATACCAGCAGCAAGAATCCGAGACTCTCGGCACCTTCCAACTCTATAGTGGGTAGTAATGTGCAAGAGAAAGTGTTTTTATAGATAATGGCTACATTGGGGTCCCATGCCATACGGCCAATTTGTGTGACAGTGTTTAAAAAAAAAACGGCCTGGTCTAATGATGCAAGAACCACCGGTCTTCCGTCCAGCGTATCTGCCTTGTGTGTCTATTAAAGAGTCCACCACCCGGAAAGGAGTCCCCTGCCTCACCCTTATCAAAACTCCTCTCGCATACGCTGAGTAGCCTGTAGCATATAGTTGCCCCCTCCACCTCCTGTGTAGTTGTGTCACCTCTGATTTAGGAAGATGCGTCTCTTGGAGGAGGACTATTTGTATGTGCTGTTGTTTGAGGTATGAATAAATGAGATATCTGCCAGATGGACAGTGAATGCCTCACACATTCCAGGTGCCTATCCTAATTGGTGCCATGGTGTATGTACAACGCTATCAACCAAGGCCGCGTCAGGCCGATGGTTGCAGCACTGTGATTGGAAACAGTTGCAGATTTGCGGTCCCCCATTGAGCTAATACCCTGGTATCCGTACCCCAGCGCGTAAATGATGGCATAACAATCACACAAACTGTATACAAGAAAAATACCAAAAGGGCGAGTGTGCAACAGGCAATCGGCCAAACATTCAGCAGAAGCAACATTTAACCAATGTCTAGGGGGGCCTACTATAAGCAGCAATCTACTAAGTGCCCAAACAATGGGAATTTCGCCCCGGCGGCTCCCCATCCTCTAGCCAAGTGTGCGCGGACAGGGCTGTGGCTCAAGTAGCAGACATTATGCTCCCATTGGGGGGAGATGGGGGAAGTCCCCACCTTGTAACACTGGGATTCGTTTTGTCTATGACTCCCGCCACCCGTTTACAGCTGGATTCCTGGCTTTAATACTGCATTTCTATCATGTAGAGCAAACAATTGCAACATGCAATCTCACCACAGGCCTATAATACTTGCAAGCATGGTGACAGTCCAATTTGCGCCTGACAGGAAATACAAAGAGCTGGAGTCTAGACAATGTCCTTGGATGTCTGTGGGGTGATCTGAGGTAGTTCACAAAAGTCTTGTGAAGCCAGAAAACTGTCTGAGAGACCATCGTCACTGGCCGGTGTCTGCTGGTCATCAGCTGAGTCAGCTTCTTCATCACAAGTCCAGCTGATAGCTGCAACCGCCTGGAGGGCCTGGAGTTTGCCACTTAGTATCAGGGACTGGTCCAAGGGTTTGAGAGGCCGGAGGGCTGTGTTTTTTCCTCTACCCTGCAATGACGGCATGGGGAGACAGTGGGAGTCCCCACTCTCATGCCGGAGGTCTGGGCCCTGCCTCCTGTAGATTCATAGGTGTTGAGCCAATCCTCCCCTCCCTCCGAGGTGTTGTTGAAGTTTCCATTTGCAACTACCCTTAGCTTTGCTGGCAACAGCAGAAAGTATTTGAGATTGTTCTGCCGGAGCCGCCTTTTCACCGCCATGTACGAGTATCGTTGTTTCTGAACTTGCACTGTGTAGTCCGGGAAGAACATGATTTTGTGATTTTCCACCTGTATTTCTTGTAGCTTCCTGGTTTCCTGGAGTATGACGTCTCTGTCCCTGCAGTTCAATAGGTGTATTAGGAAAGATCTGGGATTGGAGCCCGGAGGCGGGGGTCTGGCCAGTACTCTGTGCGCCCTTTCGACAACAAAGTGAGGAGAGAGGGCTTCCCCAGGTAGCAGTGTGGGAAGCCAGTGTTCGGTGTAGGTCATCGGGCCGTTGTCCTCCATCCCCTCCGGCAGGCACCACATGGATGTTGTTGCGCCAAGGCCATCATTCAGTGTCCTCAGCCCTGTCTTCCAAGAACTCCACTCGATTTAGAAGGCCCTGGATGTACTTCTCTGCCATGTTCACTCTCGGGGAGATGTCAGCGATGGCGGTTTTAGCAGTAGTGCTATGGTCCGTGAGTTTTTGGTGATCCACATGGAGCAGAGTGAGATCGACGGCCACTTTGTCTAGCTTGCTCTCCAGGGAGGTGCGGATCTGGTTCTTAGTTTCCCCCAGCTTCTCCACCGCAGCCAGCACTGCATCTAGTTTGCGGGACATCAGATCAGCTGGTCCCGCTTCTGCCATTTTGTCTGCCTGAGCTCGGGTCTGTGGGGGTGGGGCTGCTGTGCCCCCAACACCGGTCCGCGTGCGACCTGCACGCGACATGCGCTTCGGGGTGTCCGCGCAAGAGGCCAGGCGGCATGCAGGGCACCGCTGCTGTTGTCTCCGGCGATCGGCTGTTTGGGTGTCCGCGCTGGTCTGGAGGGTGGAGCGAGTGGGCAAGGGCTCCCTGCTCAAGACAATGCTGGGTTCTCCTGGCCTCCCGGCGCACTACTTGCAGGTGTGGTCTTACAGATGTCGGGTTGATGGGCCGGAGGGGCCTGCCTTCATGGATCTATATTGCACATTCATGTTACTTTTGCCGCTGTGGTCCACCGCCACTAGGTGCCCCCTGCGCTGCTTCATCTGTGCTTCCACACTGCTCGTTTGGATACCCTTGCCACCTCCTTCCGTGTCTCTACCAACAGGAGCATTGAGTGGTTCACGGTTGAAAGGGTGGGTGCAATCCATCTATATTATGCGGCCCAGATGCTTTTGGGAGAAGGAGCACTGGGCCGTGACTCTACAGCAAGCACAAGCCTGTGATGGCACTCACGGGCCGGCGGCAGTTCAGCCTAGGCCCGTTTCGGCAGCGACAGTATAGTGCAGCGTTCCAGGAACGAGCTGTGTCTTCATCCAGTGCCCGATGGGCGGATCGTGTCAACGGCCTGGCGTTGATATTATCCCCAGGGAGACGGCGACCTGCCAGGCAGCACTGGAGCCGGAGAAGTGCTTTGCGGACTCTCTTGTCTGATACCGCTGCACATTTCACCAAAGCATCAGGCCCGCTCACGGTGCACTCCGGGGAGCTTTCAGCCCCGGCAGATAGCTGGAAACTGAGATATGCGTCCAGATAGGGGAGGAGCTGATGGAGCTCTACTTGAGCACGTCCGTCTCCATTGCTGGCATATCCACAACCCCCACAATTGTGTCTGTTCATGGCATAATAGTGTCAAAGGCATAATAATGGCTATCTTTAAGTATTGTGAGTATGCTTTAGCTATGGCATAGTGGCAGCCATAAGTGACATATTAAGATGATGACAGGCCTACATGTAGAGATGTGCCTGAGATAATGGTGGCTGCCCCTTGTATAATAATGGCCATGACTTAATAATATGGTGTCCAACCTTGCCACAATTGTGGCCCTTGTATACTGGTGGGCATTATACAAGCATCCTTGGTGCTATGGTGCCATCGCTTATGACTGTAATACCTGAGCATTCAAAGCAGTCTGTCCATGTGAGTTATTTGTACAGATGAGTACTCAATTCAAATGACACACTGATGTTTGGGGACTGTGTACTTCCTAAAAATGAAAACTGATATTTTAAAGCCATTTTTTCCAAACAAAGCTTTTATTTTGGAAAAATTGAGTTTGTGTCCAAAATGGAAAGTGGTGATAGAAAAATCTGTGCCTTTCAGGAACTGATATGCTGATGAAGCCAAAAGGATGCAATTCTGACACACAATCCAAAGCTGATACTTGAAAGATGATTGAAGCTGAATTGGGGAGATGTATTGCTGTGGCTAGGTATTTCACGCAGCAAGTTTATTTTAGGAGAACAGTCAGCAATGAACAGGAAATGTTTTATTAATAGGACTACTAAATATGCATTGACAATGTTTAAAAATGCGCAGATGGAAGTACTTGCTGGGCGATATTCGTTACTGTTAGGTAGCATTCTGGGAACTGCAGTACGAGGCAGTTCGCAGTAATCAGAGAACAACAGGTGTGTGGCACGTAGCGTAAATGGGGGGGTTAGATTCGGAAGGAGGGGCAGGCGTTGAGGTTAAATATCTGGCGTTTGTAGTAAATCATAAGAAACTCTTTTTGGGACAGGTAGAGATGGTCGGCGGTTTTGAAGCAGGTACGCGGGGGGGGGGATTTAAAAGCATGACTAATACAGTGAGGGTCAAGTAAACAGACAGTTTCTGGCATATCGTTACCATAGTTAAAAGTAGCAGACATTGGAAAGCTTAAGTGAGCGGCTGCGAAGTTTAGAAAAGGTCGAGCAGTTTTTAATGTCGTCTGGTGGATGATAGATAAATACAACGATATGGTGGGAAGCCTGCTGTTTGAGTTGGGACTTGAAGGGGTTTGTGGAAAGAGGGTGTCATAACGAGGGATGCAGGGCACAGACAACGAGTACCTGGGGTTCGAGTGGAGGGGCGAGGTTCTAGGATTGCTAACAACTAGTTGAGATGAGTTGTGGTTAGCATATACGATAACCCATGAACACTTGAGATTGTAACAGTAATTGAATCACGAGGGATACATTATAAGGTTTTCAGTAAGAACAGCATGTGGTTTGTCACTTCTAGAACAATTGTTTTATGAGAAAAGACGTGTCAATCATGTTATCTATACACACTTTGTGGTGTATTAAATATTAATTTTTGTTTAATTGCTTTTCCAGTTACCCCTGACGAAGGGCCCATGGGGGCCCGAAATGCATTGAGTTTTTTAATAAACTGCTTCTGATGAAATTTGCTTCTGTACGTATTCTTGATTGAAGAGGTTCGGATGACCCAGCATGAATATAAGAAACATTGGAAATTGGCATTTCCTTGCATGTGGATAAAAATGGATAAACAATGAACAAAGTTGGATTTAAGAAGTGATAAATAAGGGCTATATAGGACTTAACATTTTGAGCAACATTTTCTGCGTTCGCAGCAGCTACAGTGCCATGGTTTGGGGCACTATCCTGTGTCCCAGTGTTGTTATTTATTGTTCCACGTGCCACAGGGGTTGGGCACGTTCACCATTGAGCACGCTTGACAAAGTATCAGAGGAACTTGATGCGTCATAAAAATGGAGTGCAACCCACTTATACACGATGTTTACTTTGTGCCATAAGGCATGTGAAGAGTTGAATGTTACTTTATTAGTCAGGTGGGGGCATTTAATATTGATAAACATTTTCCTGTCATTTCTGCTGGCAACCTCACCTGGAATACTAGGTTGGTCTCTATGATAATCATGCTTAGGGTGGTCATAGTGTAGTGTTAACACATGTTGTCAATATTTGCTAGTAGCTCAAGAGGACTTTCCTTGAGATGAAGTCGCTCTCATTACAGAAAAGGTTGGAGAGATTATTTAGTGCACGTTGAACCCCATACAAATGATTCAACCAACCCATGCCAGTACCTAAGACTCTAGCTGTCAAAGAATGCTTTAAGTCACTGTTCATTCGTTCCACTACTGAAATGCCCTCAGACCTGTATGGAGACGGAAATTGCACCAGTACCCTCAGTGACTTCATCACTTCCTTGTAGGCCGTAGAGGCAAACTCTGGACGTTGGTCAGAATGGTAGGTGCCGCAGGCAAATGTCCCAACAAAGACACACAAATCTCTAATGACATTTCGAGCGTCTGTACTACGTTGCGGCCAAAGTAATCTAGTGTCAAAGGGCCGCAGTGATTAAGGTAAATACAACCACATGGATGATTTGAAATGTAAAGCTGCGTATGAGGTGGACATGCATCTGTGGACGGCTTAATATGTTGACAAATGTCACAAGAAAGTACATAATTACGAGACTGTCTATACAAGCCACGCCACCAATAATGCTGATGTAAGAGAGACACTGTCCCTGAAACTCCAGCATGTGCAGCTGCCATGCCTTTAAGAGCTGTAATGATCAAAGGAAGTCAGCGGTCCTCGTTGGGAATCAGCCAATCCCCAAAGAATGGTTGTTGAAAATTAGTACGTTTTGGTGAACATTATCCGCGCCATCTTGCCTCTTCCCCTGATGCCACACTTTTGTCGTGCGCACCCGCCATTTTAAGACGCCCCGATCAGAACGAACCCTTTTGCATGCCGCTGGCCCCTGACATAGCCCTTCGCCTTCACTAAGCCTGCACGCTGACCACCCCCCCTGCTTGCACCTGCCTTGAATCATAAACCCCTCTTCGTCGCTGCTCTGCCCCAGGCCCTCGTCCTGTTCCCAGCGCAACACCTCCCTTCTTCCCATTCATGATCCCCGGCCCTTTGATGCAAACCCCTTTTCCCCGTGTGCCCGTTCGTCTTCCTCGTTCCCAGGCCGACACCCAGCCCTGCCGATACTGCTCCTTGCCCCTCCCCGTACAATAGAAAGTTTCCCCCCAGCAAGGGATCCCCGGGTTGATCAAAGCCCCCCGCCCTACGAGATCCGATCGAACCCCACACACTCCGTGAATCGGCGGAATATCCAGCTGCGCGATGATCATCACCTGTTGTGAACGGGGCGGGGACTTCCACTGTAACCTTGCGTGGGAACGGGCTGGGAAGGGGGGATTCTGAGGATGTCTTTCCGTACATCAAAGTATCGACGAGAATGTGTTACATGCAATAAAGAGATAAACTTGTGTATAAGAGGCCAGGCCTCAGGGATGCAGGGAGAGCACCTCAGAACGATACCTTCTGTCTGTTTCGTTGTGTTCTCCTCCGGAGAGAATAAAAACCTTGTTTCCTGCCTTCCAGTCTCCAGCGCCTGCCTCTTCAATAGTTTAACTTCTTTATGGGTTCAAGAGGCGACACCGCCGGGCAATACTTAAGGATCTTATATTCTGATTGGTAGTGTCACCCTTATTTCAACAATTGGCGCCCAACGTGGGTCCCATCAGCGACCCATGGATCCAGTGGGAGAGGTCCTGACGACAAAGTGAACGACTGCAACGATCGGGAACGCGTCTGTCCGATAGACCCTCGTCTGACAGCCGATCATCCGAACTTCACTGGTTCCGAACAGACCTCTCTCGAGTGATCTACGGTCCTGACTGGGAACCATCAGGAGTGCCGCGAGGATAACGGAGAAGAGAGGACGATCGGGCGCTGGATTCGGAAGACAGGAAACTGTCCATGCGGTCCGGGTAAGGTCGTGTAACCACGACAAGTTGCGAAATGATTGCTTGATTGCTTGTTTGTTTAAAAATACTAGTATTGCTCTTTTTATTTATTTGGAGATTCACTGTCTGCAAACGGAGAAACAACGGGCTCTCTCTCTTTGCAAGCAGTGGAGGATAGGTAGGGCAGCAGCCGTGCTTATTTTTTCTCCCCCACTCAATAATCACTTGAAACTGAACTGTTGTTCGCAAAACTATTGTTTCCTGGAGATTCCCTGTCTGCAAACAGGGAAGAGACCACCCTTTTTGCAGATAGTGAAAAGGGTAGGTAACGCAGATCTTTGCGGACCTACTCATTCTCCCCATTGTTATTTATTGGTCTTTTGTTATTTTGATCCATGAGGTATTCACTGCCTGCAAACAACGTAGAATAGAAATATTCTGTCCAGTCTTTGCACCTAGTGATAAGATAGGCAGTGCTGACTTTTTAGTCCCTCGTTACGAGCCGTCATGTCTGTCTTCTCCCCACTGATTAGTAGCCTGTTTAGCCCGGACCGCCTATTAGAGATGGACCATCCAGCCCCACTGGAAGGCACCCCTAATAAGGACATGTTCATGAAGCATGGATTGACCGCTATAGCCTATAGTAAACTATGGCATAAATATACGAAAAAGGGTCAAGAAAGTCAGTGGCCCCTGATAGGATCCTTCGATGATGATAAAATAAAAACGCTAGAAACTGCCCTGGGTAAAAACAAGACAACACCCACTATGCTCGACAGTCTCGGTATGTGGCGCAGAGAGGCTATGCAACGACAGAGAAAAGACGAGGACAAACCAAGTAGAGAAATATACCGACAGGACAACCCCAGGACACCGCTACCCACAACTTATCCCCCGACACTATGCAAAAGACGACCAGACTTAGGGCCAGACCAATGCGCTTTTTGTAGATATGTCGGACACTGGAAAGCCAAATGCCCGACTCTACTGAGCGTGAGTAAAGGCAAAGGGCCGACAGGAACGACAGACCGGCAGTACGAGAAAAAGCGCGAGACAAAGAAGAACCCGACTTACATAGGCAGACCAGATAGAACCACCACGTTTGATTATGCCCGATGGCACAGATTTCGCCAGGACAATTTCAGCGGCATGCTCAAGTTCTCCTAGGTCGGGCAACGTCAAGACGGGAACCCAGCCTCGCTTTAAAATTCACAGACGGAAAGAGATAATCATGACCAATAACTGTTTTATATTCGTCTTGGGTCTTTGTATGTCGTACTTGTACTGTCCCCCGTCTGAGTTTGTGTGTATGTAATGTACGAATCTGCGTCATCCCTCTACACGTGTTTCCGTGTTACTCGACCTCTGTTAGCAGAAACTTAGCATAAAAGCAACCTGGAAAGAAAGAAATGGCAAAACAAAATCCGTAGACCATCGATGAACTTGAACTTTTAATTTAGCACAACAAACAAGGAATAATAACGGTAAAACTGTAGAAAATGAAAGTCAAACAGAACATTCGCCCCCCCCCCCATTCTGGAACCTTCCAAGGTAGGGCAGGGTTACGGCTACGCCCAACCAGCGACAACCCATATAAGGCGGGCCCCGCTGCCAACTCTTGGTCAGGAAATCTTAACGTATGGGGGAGCCGGAGGAGAGGCAGGAGCCAGCAGCCTGGGCAGTTGTAGGTAGTCCCGCCACATGTCTCCTCAGCCAGCCGCAACGGGCCTGGATAGACTTAAGTAGTCCCGCCACATGTCCAGAGAAGAACGAGGCACCTCTTTCTTTTCCCTTCCGTAACAGCCGCAGCAGCTCTGGACGGCGGGATGTCCTGCACGTACCTCCACAACAATTTGTCCAAGTTGGGCTGGGAGGGAGAGGCGACGCGGACGAGCCTCTCCCACCTCCACCGATAGGAGGTCTCCCAGCCCCCGGCCCGACGCCGAACACCCCCAGTCAGGCGATGGTGCCAATACTTCCACAGCACCGAACACACCATGGTGGCACCCCAGTGCTTGCGCAGCACCGAACGTGCAATGGTGGCCATATTTTCGGAACACCGAACCAGCAATGACTGCACTGATACTCGTGCCGCGCCGAATGCGCGCCACAGGTGGCCATACTCCCACAGCACTGAGCACAAGACTTGGGGAACACCGGATGTGGAGAGACCTTCATGCGGGGCGATGAAAAAGAACAGCATGGAGTGCACCGGGAGAAGGAGACGGCGCGAACGAGTCTCCCTCGCCCCCCCCCAGGTGGGGGCATCACAGCTGCACCCCAGCTGAACGTCCCGCTTTCACACAACAGGGACCTCTTCCTTTCACTCCGAAGGATCTCTCCCACTCTTGCAAACTCGACGAGAGTGGCCTCTGTAGGGCCTCAAAATGGCGTCTGGGTCCGCTGGAAGGCGGGCCCCGGCCACTAGAGTAACTTTGACCAGCAATATAACTCAAACATTTGCCCGCTGGGGCACGAGCCCCCCATCTCCGACAGCATCTCCGCAGCCTTGAAGATCCTACAAAGGTCCCCGGCGGAACCTTCGGCCTCTGCAGGTTTCCGGTAAGGGACGGCTGCCTTGATCGCCAACGAAATAAACGTGACATTGCCACTCCCTCTGTTAGCATGAATTCTAGAACTGCCGAAAAGGACTCTGGTCCAACTGCCAGTAATGGGAACATTTCCCCCTGATGCTGCCTCCGGACTGAGCCGGCCCCGCCCAAGATGGCGCTGGTATCCATCGGAACTTACGAACACCTCGTGGTGTTCCTTCGCACTAATATAAACTTGATGTTCTGAGACTTTATATGATCCTTTGTACACTTGGCTAGAAAAGACAAGGAGAGCTCACTCGACGAACAGTATGAAAGGATCGCGTTACAAGTGCTGATTACAAATGTACAATGTATTATATTTTTTTATAGCTGATGTATAACCTCATCTACGACGCACACATACGGTATACATATAGGAAATCTGATTGCAACTATTATGATTATGCTTCTAAATTATGAAAATAAATGCCCCCCCCGAACCTCCAGCCAATTAATAGACGTTTTAGTTTCTTACAAATGAATGAATAAAACTTTCCGATGTTTTTATTGCTGCAAACGACACCCCCCACTGTACGCACTTTAGCCATTGCCACGACCGGCCAAATACGACCGCACCCTCATAATCCACGTGCTGAAATGATTTTGCAAAATAACGTTTTTGAAACTATGGACGGGTATTGCATGCTTTATTTTAAAAATGTGGGATCGGTGGGAAAGTTCTTTTCTGTGCACCCTACTCTGCTCTCTCTTTAAGGTTAAAAGAAGATGGTTGCCCAGCCCTGGAGGACGGGTCGGATCGACAACACGACACCCCGCCTTCAAAAGTACGCGACTGACCCATGAACTCTCGCGTAGAGGAAGGCCTTGACTTCCAAGGATGGGTAAAACGAACGGTGTAAATGAGGGAATGTAAAAGGAGGGTAAAATGAAATGGTGTAAATGTTATAAAGTACAACGTTCCAAGGTATCAGGGAACGGAGCTGACCCAAGAACCGAAGAACCTTAGAACGCCACAGCGTTGAAAGAGGTTTAAGGATCCCGATAGTGAGATACATCCTTTTGACTAGATACCTCGTACTAGGCACCTCTGGTTTCCTTTTTACGTTTTCCCCGCACACGACCTATAAGGGCACACTGCCCCCCCCCCCCTGACTCCAGAAACCATATCCCCGGGGACTCTGCCCCGAGGAGGGAAGACGAGTAAGAGGTGAGTAAAAAGGACTCTTGAATACATGTATTTAAATATGCGCGAATGCTGTCTCCCCCACCCCCTTTTTCCTTCCCTCTGCAGGTTACATCAGAGATTACAGCCGAGGTGTGGCGAAGATCCGAAGCATTGCCATGTCTAATACACGGAGCAGACTAGCACCGCAAGGTGGTGCCTAAGCACGCCTGCAAACTACTCACGTATCGAACAAACCCGAAAAATTAGCACAACCTGATAAAAAGTGATCACCCTTAAACCAGACCGGACGAATGAACCCAAGTCACATATGATGCGAAACTATGAGAGAATGTGTGTGTGTGACTGAGGCGTTGACCCAACTGGTCGAAGGACCGAGAATGCGAGAAAGTGCGACAAAATGGTACCTCCTTTCTTCTTTCCTTTTTCTCAAGGCGCGTCCCCTCTACCCTGTTTAATGCTCAAACTGCATGATTACAAGATTCTAACGCAGACCCATGAATGCCCTTTACTGTGTAATGCACTAAATAGCCTTTCTTGAATACACTGCCACCCTCTCTGTTGCACGTGTACTATTTAGCCTGCCGTTGCGCTCTCTCTCTCTCTCTCTCTCTCTCTCTCTCTCTCTCTCTCTCTCTCTCTCTCTCCCTCTATTTTTGCACTCCCACTCTTCCGAGTGATTAGCCCCGAAATTGGCAGACTGCCACCCCTAGCACACCACCTAATTGGCTTCAAATACCGTCAGTATTTGCACAAAAAAAAACTTGTCTTTAATACAATCACCCCGAGACCGCGTCATTACCTCTCCTTTTCCGCTAGAAGTCAATGAACCGAGGTTGGGCCGTAAGGGAAAGGACAGGTAAGACGACAGAGGTTCCCTAATCTGGCCCGTAATAAGGGAACTACATGTCAACGGCTCCTATGGTATAAGAAAGGACCTCAGAATACGCGACCCTCCCCACCCCGACTTGTCGCAATACCCAAACAGGAAAAATGATCACCCCTGTTACATCCCCTGTATCAGCCGCCCAAAAACGGGAGTTATGAAACTACCCCTCATTTCCGGTTGTGAGAGATGGGTCGATTTACGCCCTTACCACAAGTTTCTATGTCCCTAGTCGTCTCCCACAAAACCCCTGTCTTTTCTGATTAAGTACTCAGGCCGTAGGAAGTTACGTAGGACCCGGAATGATGTTTTACAAGGTTAACTGACTAGTCCAAGGTGAATCATCGAAATGAACCCCGTAGTAGTTGAAAAGCAGGATGCATCGATAGAAAAGAAATGTTTAGCCATGTTCGTCTCTCAGCAAAATGCCTGTGTAGTACCATGTTGACAACTCACAGTACCCTTTGTAAATGTAAAACTCTAGAGAACGGCATATCTTTGCCAGGTTCGTCTCACGAAGGTGGGTCACCATCAGATGAACTGTCGTGACTGTAATAAATAATTGTGAAGGAAAGTCATAGTAGATCCAACAGGCCCGTCACCGGTCATTCATATGCCAGTTGTGAACACTAATATAACGGGCATTTTCATTCTTTGCCTGGAGCTGGGAGAGAAATAGACTTTTTGATTATCTTCATCTGCAAATTCTCTAAAGACTGTCTTTTCAAACTTGTTTAAGGGTACTGCTGTTGGAGGAGAGAAGGACCGGATGTGGGAGCACGAGGCCTGACTGCAGACTAAGGAACACCTGCGACATTAGCCAAGGCGAGACCACGACAGAAAAGAGCTGCAGGACGAGGCACTGTTTTCGACAACATGAGAAGAAAGGGCCGACCTGATGCCCCTGCTCGATGTCCAGTGTTTGCCGACAAGTCCCCGCTCTCTGAATTCGGTCACACGCCCGCCTATCTGAAGTCTCTCGTTCCCCTAGTCTGTTCCTAATTTGGCCTTGCTCCATCCCCCTTTTTCTCCGACCTACCCTATGGACTGTTTTGTACGCTCTTCTTCCATCTGAACTTTCTGACAATCACCTCAAAGGACACAGGGCGAAAGGGACCTTTCCGACCAGAAACGCGAGGAAAGGGTCGTGCCCTGCAACGCAGAACTTAGAATAGAGCTGGACCCGTAGCTCCATCGCCGGTGCTCCACAGCGCCAACGAAAGACCACAAAGAATAATGAGAACTCGTTAACTTCGAACATTTGACATCCTCAATCACCGTTTCTGCTATGCCTCATTTCTCTCCCAGCCGCCATTGTATTGATCCTGCTCCAATCCGAATCTGAGATATGTAATAACCTACCAGTTCACGTTATGATATGTACTTGCTGCTCTCGCTACAGAACCGTTTTTTGTATTACATTCCTATGACTTTCCTGCTGAACAAGTTTATCAAAGTTTATCCAATAGGTCCACCTCCTAAAAACTAGAAATCTCAAAATGTATTGTTTACAACTCTTTCATCTAGGGTTCCTACCGTTTTCTTTCTCATGCCCACCGCAATAGAACCAAGTAGAAAATGAACCAGCAAGATGTCTTGAATATGTTAAAGGGAGGACTGTTGAAAATTAGTACGTTTTGGTGAACATTATCCGCGCCATCTTGCCTCTTCCCCTGATGCCACACTTTTGTCGTGCGCACCCGCCATTTTAAGACGCCCCGATCAGAACGAACCCTTTTGCATGCCGCTGGCCCCTGACATAGCCCTTCGCCTTCACTAAGCCTGCACGCTGACCACCCCCCCTGCTTGCACCTGCCTTGAATCATAAACCCCTCTTCGTCGCTGCTCTGCCCCAGGCCCTCGTCCTGTTCCCAGCGCAACACCTCCCTTCTTCCCATTCATGATCCCCGGCCCTTTGATGCAAACCCCTTTTCCCCGTGTGCCTGTTCGTCTTCCTCGTTCCCAGGCCGACACCCAGCCCTGCCGATACTGCTCCTTGCCCCTCCCCGTACAATAGAAAGTTTCCCCCCAGCAAGGGATCCCCGGGTTGATCAAAGCCCCCCGCCCTACGAGATCCGATCGAACCCCACACACTCCGTGAATCGGCGGAATATCCAGCTGCGCGATGATCATCACCTGTTGTGAACGGGGCGGGGACTTCCACTGTAACCTTGCGTGGGAACGGGCTGGGAAGGGGGGATTCTGAGGATGTCTTTCCGTACATCAAAGTATCGACGAGAATGTGTTACATGCAATAAAGAGATAAACTTGTGTATAAGAGGCCAGGCCTCAGGGATGCAGGGAGAGCACCTCAGAACGATACCTTCTGTCTGTTTCGTTGTGTTCTCCTCCGGAGAGAATAAAAACCTTGTTTCCTGCCTTCCAGTCTCCAGCGCCTGCCTCTTCAATAGTTTAACTTCTTTATGGGTTCAAGAGGCGACACCGCCGGGCAATACTTAAGGATCTTATATTCTGATTGGTAGTGTCACCCTTATTTCAACATGGTATCGTAGCAAATAGGACTTGCTCCGGTGACAAATAAGAATTCTTTGACGGGAAACCTTGTGGGAACTCTGTCCCATCCTTCGTCGCAGCTATAGCCACTAGAATATCATTATCAATTTTAGTTATGGACCTAGTTACTGCTGCTACTGAACATGTGGCTACTGCAGATGTGGCTGCCTCATCAGCCAAAGACATATCAACAGCATGTGCTCTCACACGCTGATGGCCAAGAGTATGGATAACATGCATGAGTGGCAGATGTTCTTTGGGTCTGTAACAATGGGTCGAAGATGAAAGTGACATCAGCCGATGTCAATGAACTCACCCACTGAATCCAACGGGGATGTAAAGCTTTAGAATTCGGAATGCTTGCCTTTGTGACCGCTTCTAGGGCAGGCACGGACAAGACCATAAGAATGCGTCTACCATGAGCAAGCAAGCGTTCTTTAAGAATCGCCATCTAGACTGCTGTAAGAATTTTTTCAGTGGAGGAAAATCGCATCTCTGCGAATGTGTACAAGATGCGATTTGTAAGTAATGGGGACTGTGTCTCCCTCATTGAACATTAAGTAAGTGAAACCTACTGTACCCAGCACAATCCTTATGACTAAATTTGCAGAATTGTCACAAGTTAACAAGACGTTGGTTGCAAGCAGATCTGACTGCAAAGACCGAAGAATCGTGGTATGTTCTGGAAGCCAACTGGAAGACGAAAAAAAGGTTTGTCTCAATGCGTAAAGTGGTTTGATACACTGGGCATAGTCAGGAATATATGTCCTCCCGAAATTTAAGAAACCCAGAAAAGATTGTAACTTCTTTAGAGTCCAAGGAGGTTGCACCGGAGCACAAAAGGTGGGGAGCAACCCCCTACCTTCATTGTTTTAAAAAAAATATTTTTATTTGCATTTTATCATATAACAACACGACAGTCATGTCATCATTGGTCAACATATCCCTCCTTCCAACCCTCCACCTACCCAGCCTTACCATTAAAAACAATACCTCAGTGTTCATCCCACACCATTCCA
The DNA here is from genome assembly GCF_964261635.1 of Lissotriton helveticus. Lineage (NCBI taxonomy): Eukaryota > Metazoa > Chordata > Amphibia > Caudata > Salamandridae > Lissotriton > Lissotriton helveticus. The sequence goes on from NC_136061.1 coordinate 311,795,569, forward strand.
CTAGCGCTATCTGCGTCCAAATCTGCCGTGCCTTACCAGAATGCCCTCGGCTCCCTCTTGGCTGTGTACGGACCTTCTCCCCACATCTCTTCTCACAGACCCCCATCAAGGCCATGATATTTCCTCCATTTACTCCAAACCCTGCCAAATTTTTTAGGGCAGCCCCGCGCCTTGTATGTGACCCTTTAAGCAGCCAAATAAAGGTCCAAGCCTCTCCTCCATTCCTCTAACCGTGGTGTTGTAGCTGCCCCCCAGTACTTTGCCACATCTCCCTTAGCTATCACCAAGGCCAGGACCAAGAAGGTCAGTAGCGGGCGAGTGAGATCAATATCGTTGGTCATACCTAGTAGGACCATTTTAGGATCTGCTGGCAAGGAAGCTTCCAATACCTCACCCAATTCTCTCAGGATCTCCCCCCAATAAATCTGAATCTGCTGACATGACCAGAGTGTGTGGTAGAAGTCCCCCCCTTCTCGGCCGCATCTTAGGCAGTTCGTATCTCCTATCTTTCCCATTTTATATAGGCGTACCCTATCAAAATAGGTCCTATGGAGGACATTAAAATTGTATAAGCCTCAGCCGGGATTTAATTGCTACTTTCCTTGGATGCATGAGAACGGTGTCCCAGTCTACCTCGTCCATTTCGCCCACATCATTCTCCCATTTACTTCTAAGGGTACCTATGTCATCGGGCATGTTGTTCATAAGAGTCCTATATGTAAGTGACACCGCTCTCTCTGGTATTTGTTCTTGCAATAGGCGGCCCTCTAGAGGTGCATATTCAGGGAGTGTGGCCACCGGGATCTCCTCCGCCTGCCACGCATGTCTCAGCTGAGCATATTTAAAATATTGCGTGGGGAGCAGGCCAAATTCTGCCCTTAGGGCTGGGAAAGACTTCAGTTCCCCCTTCGCAATCACGTCACCTAGTGTCGAGATCCCTATGTAATCCCACCTCTTGAACCCCTTCAGTTTATTTAGGTCTTGCAGCCATGTGCAGTGCCACAAGGGTGTTTGTCTGGTGGGCCTCTTTTCCCAGCTTATGATCCTGTTTGCTCTATGCCATAGCACCAGTGTAAGCCTAGTAGCAGGCAGCAGTCTCCCCTTCCCTTTTCCCCCGTAATAGTTGTAGGAGCGGATACCCATAGCGTGTCTCTCTAGTGCGTACGTGGGTGCGTAGCCGGGGCGTGAAACCAGTCATTTATAGCTACCAAGTGTTCTGCCCAATAATAAGCTTCAACGCTGGGAAGTGAAATCCCCCCACTATATTGGTGTCTCTGTAAGGTCGACAATGCTACTCTAGGTAGCTTACCGAGCCAGAGATAGGTGCGGACTTCCGAATTTATTTCCTGGAACACCCTTCGGGGGAGAGGGTAATATTCATTTTGGAATGCATATAGGAGCTTGGGCAGCATCATCATCTTGAACATGGCCGCGCGACCTAGGAGCGTGAGGGGTAGGAGCCGCCATCTAGTCGCATCCTCTACAAAATTGCGTAGTATCCGTCCGACATTCTTGTCGTGCGAGGTGGTCTTATCGAGCGTCATGAGCACTCCAAAGTAGGTAAAGCCCTCCGTTGTCATCTGTAACCTGTCCGGAAGGTTCGACCACTGCTCTTGGCCCCTTGGGTCATAGAGGACCGACTTATGCCAGTTAATCTTATATCCCGCGTGTGCTTCATATCGTTCCAGCTCTGAGAAGAGCACCGGTATCGTCGTTTCTGGGTGTGTTATATAAAGGAGGACATCGTCCGCATAGAGGGATATTTTTTCCTCTGTGGCGTCTAGTGGCCCCAGCAGAAAACCTCTGATGTCTGGATGTTGCTGGACTGCCGCTGCCAGCACCTCAATCATCAGCGTGAAGAGCAAGGGGGACAGGGGGCATCCCTACCTAGTTCCCCGTCGCACTGGGAAGTCCCCAGATATAATCCCGTTTACCTTGACCCTTGCTCTTGGGTCTGTATAGAGTAGTTGTACCCACTGCCGGAAATTTGGACCAAAGCCTAGCCGCACCAGGACTCCCTCCAGGAAGGGCCAGTGGACCGCGTCAAACGCTTTCTCAGCATCCAGCGAGAGGAACCAATGGGGGTCTCGCATCCTACTCACCTCCTGCAGTCAGTTATGGGACCGCCTGAGGTTGAATCTCGTAGCCCTACCCGGGAGAAATCCCATCTGGTCCAAATGAACTAAGTCTGGGATTACCCTCCACAATCTGAGCGCTAGTACCATCGCCTGTAGTTTCACCTCAATATTGAGGAGGTAAATAGGAAGGTAGGAGGTGCATTCCTCTGGCGGTTTACCTTCCCTAAAAATGGGGATGATTGTGGCCATGCGGAGGTCCGGAGGAAGTTCCCCGTCCTGACGTGCCCCCTCAAAGAGCCCCAGCAGATGGAGAGCCAGAAGGTCTGCCGTTTTCTTAAAGAACTCTGCCGGGAACCCATTCGGCCAGGTGCTTTCCCCGCACGTAGTTTAGCCAGGGCCTTTTTAACCTCTTCCAGCGTGATGGGAGCCTCTAGGTGCTTAAGGTCTGTGTCGGTCAGCACTAGGAGGTCAAGGTGCTCCATATATTTCAGGGCATCCTCCTGGGTGCCTAGATCTCTCGCCTCATAAAATGCCTGATAATGCGTAGCAAACGCCTCTATCTGGACGTCCGATCCGTCAGGTTCCCTTGGGTGTCTCGCACTTGTTCTATCCAGCGGGCATCCCTCTCCCTTCTGCTCAGCCATGCCAGTAGTTTGCCAGATTTGTCTCCTACGTCATACAGACGGTGTAACGTCGCCATCGCCTGCGTTTTGGCCTCCCCCGTTACTAGGTCCCTATATTGACTTTGAGTGTCCGTTAGTTTACGGAGAGTCCTCGTGGCTTTACTATCTTGGTATTCCCTTTCTAGCTCTAATATTCGGGTTTCCAATGTCTCAAGCTCTCTCTGAACCTCCCGAGTCACTTCTGCTAGCCTATTTTGGGCCCTGTCTCTCATGACTGCCTTCAAGGCCTCCCATAAGACCACTTTGGATGATACCGAGCCCTCATTTTCTGCTATGCAGACTTTTACATCAGCCCTAAGGCCCTTCAATACGCTCGGGTTCTGCAAGTCCTAGGCTGACAATCTCCAGGACCCCTGTCGCTGGGTCCTTCTTCCCCCCTTTACCACGAGCGTGGAGTGGTCCGATATTCCCCTGGCTTTGTACTCGGCTGAGTCATTTCTCGCTACAGCGTGTTGGGCTAGAAAGATATAATCTAGTCTAGAGTAAACCTTATGCGCGCTTGAGAAGAAGGAATAGGTCCTTTCTTCCGGGTGGAGCCATCTCCAGATATCTGTTAGTCCTATAGCATTGATCATGTTGGAGAGGGTGGTCGGGGTCTGGTCTCTGACCCTGTCTCCTGTTCTATCGAGGGTTGGGATCATTACGTCATTGAAATCTCCCCCCAACACCTGTATAGTATCAGATGTGTGAAGTAGAACCTCTGTAACTCCTTTCAGTGTGGCTGCCTGTAATTTAGGTGGTGCGTAAGCCGACACTATCATGTATTCCTTCCTCTTCCAGGTGCCCCTTACCCCAACATATGTCCCCTGTAGGTCTGCTCAGATACGTACCACCCGTAACGGTTGGTTATTCCTTATCAGTATTGCCACCCCTCTCGAGCCTTTGGTGAATCCCGCATGTGCTAGGACTTTGTATTGCCCTCTCGCTAGGAAACCACAATTACTACCCATAAGGTGTGTTTCTTGTAACAGTACGATATCTGGGCCGACCCTTTTGATGTATGCGTTCACCAGGCCCTGTTTGATCCTACTGCCTAGCCCATTCACATTCCATGTTAGTATCGAGAGCCCCTCCAGGTCTTGCCTCTGCTCTCTGTGTCTACCCGGCATCCCGCCACGACCCGCTGTGAGTGGTGTTCTGGCTTCTAGCTAGTGGAGTGTCCTGTATTTAGGCATATGAGACCTTTCTGACATGTCCCGTTCCCTCCCTACCCCCCCTCCCGCCCTCCTCCCCATTCAGTCCCTCAACTTCCCCAAACTGAGAACACACATAACTCCCCCCTTCACCCCTTCCCCACCTCCCCCCCTTCAGTCCCAACTTCCACAGAAACAGGACTGTCAGCGGAGAGGGTCTGTCGCCCTCCCGTGGAACCCCCCCCATTAACCTACAATTGCGATCTGTGTAGCAGGTATGTAACACATTCCCACCCGATCAACTTGGAAAGTCAAGAGAACAGTGCGTAAAAGTAAAAAGCAAAACAATAGGTAAAGGGGTGTATCAACTTGCGTGCCCCTTAGCAATGAGCTTCAATCTCTACTGCCTGGTCTACCACCGTTCAAGAATGTGAGTCCTAGGTATCAGTTCTCGGCTCTTCTGTCAGTCCAGATGTGTCGCGCTCCATTTCTCGGATTGCCACCACTAAAGGATGCATGGAGCGCATCTCCTCCTCTTCCCCTCCAGAGGAGCGACCCCGGTGTCATCTTCTCCTTCAGAGCGGGCATTCCTCTCTAGGCAGCGGAATCTAGATCACGTCGCATCTCCCCCTCTGGGTGAAGCAGAGTTCCTTCTCCGTCGTCCTGACGAGTTGCTTCTTGGATATGGCGTTGTCTGTATCAGTCTCCTGCTCCTCGGTTTCTTCGGTCTCTCGGTCTTTGGCAATCCCCACTGGAATCCACTGTCTGCCATCCTTTCCACCACCCTATTTCCTTCGGCCTCCGCTCTACGGAGTGTAGGACGTTTCTCCAGCCATTGCCACGCATCTTCCGGATGGTTGAAAAAGTGCGTTCTGTCTTCGTATACCACCTTCAATTTCGCCGGGAAGAGCAACATATATGTGATATGCAAGTCCCTCAGCTTCGCTTTCACCGCATCAAAGGAGCGCAGTTGTTTTTGCACCTCCTGGCTATAGTCTGGGAATATCATAATGTTTGTGTTCTCTAGTCGGATCTCCCCCAGCTTTCTTGGCCTCTCGCAGTATCAGATCTCGGTCTGCAAAATTGAGGAAGCGTGCAATGACCGGTCTTGGCCTCGCTCCCTCCGGTGGCTTTACCAACAGCGCTCTGTGTGCCCGTTCAATGACAAAGCAATTCGAGAACTGTGCCTTCGGGAAGGTTTTCCTCAACCAGGTATGTAGGTAAGATGCCATGTCCGTCCCTTCGATGCCTTCTCTAAAGCCCACAAAACGCAGGTTGTTGCGTTTAGCCCTATTTTCTGCATCGTCCACCTTCCATAGCAGTTGGCGATGTGAGGCCTGGAGTTCCGCCATGTCTTTCCGAAGGGTAGTGAGTGAGTCCTCCGCCTCGCTGTGGTCACCCTCTCAGTTAGATTTCGGAAGTCCTGTCTCAGTAGTGTCACTTCCGAGCCCACCTCACCGATCTTGACCTCCAGGGCTGCCCTGGACGCTTGAATCGCCCCCATCAGTAACTCGGTGTCCGAGCGCATGCCGGAGGTGGAAGGTGTAGTCTCTGTCGGCGGCCGGGTCGTGGCGTGAGTGTCCATGGTCCCCTGCCTGGAGGTTCTAGCGGCCATGTGTTTTTTCCCCATCTCAGACACCTCCGTGGCTCACACGCGCGGATGGCTCCCTCACGTACCCCTCGCTGCCTCTTCTCCAGGTGGTGGGAAAGGTTTGTCTTCCTTCTACCTCTTTGTGTAGGTGCCACTCGGCCACTTCCCTCTTCTTTTCCCGGAGTCTCCTCTTTCCCACAGGCCTCTTCCCCCGTCTGCACTTCGTCTGAAGGTGGGAACTGGTCTCCCCCAGCTCTCACCGATCCTCCCAGGAGCTAGTAGCGTGCAGGGCCTAATCCATGGGAAGCAGGTTTCACGTAGTTATTCCACGTTTCAGCGTGCAGGTTCTCCGTCTTCAGTGATGGGGCCTCCCCTGGACCCGGCCAATGTTGATCAATCAGGCTCTCCAAGGCCCTGGGCGTCCCTTACTCCGTCCTGGGGCTAGGCTCCGGCCCGTTCTGCAGGCCTTACCGGTTTTCTGACCTCTTAGTGGCGGCGGGTGTATGTGGTCCTTCTCAGGGGCCCTGTTCTAGTTGTTTCTCTGCCCCGGGTCGGGTAGTGCTGGGGGCCAAGCCCCGATCGGCGCCTGTGACTTCGGCCCGGTCTTTCTGCGCGGCAGCCCCTTCCGTTCTGGGGCCTACCACCGTCGCCGAGGGCCACGCTGTCCTCCTGGGTCCTGTGTCTTAGCTCCTGTGCCCTCTGCCACCGATGCTGGGATCCCCCCCAGAGCCCCCAGGTATGCGGGTCTGTTTGGCAGCGTTCGGGGGTCGCGGAGCCTTTCGTTGGCCTCCTCCACACCAGCTCTCTTCTGGAGGCCCCGGATCTGGGGCTCCCGGCCGCCGGCCTTGCGTCTCTCGGCCCCGTAGGTGACTTCCGCTATCTGCCTCAGTCTTGGGCCAGGTGCTGCGAGCCCCCATCGGCGCTGGCGGGCTCTGCTGTAGTGTTATGTTATGTTATGTTATTAAGACTTCTATAGCGCACAGCTGCCCCAGCAAAGCGGCATCCCGGCGCTAGGACAGGCAGAAGAAACACAACACCGCAAAAACAACAGAAAAACCAGAGAATGAGAAAGCAATATACTAAGGTACAGGAGGGAACAGATACGTTTTAATGGCCCTTCTGAAATCAAGCAAATCATCAAGTGCACGAATATGAGATGGAAGTGAATTCCAGAGTTTAGCAGCTAAAACACGGAAAGATCGCCCACCTGCTCTACAGAGCTTAAACCGTGGGATTACAGCCAGGTTTTGACCAAAAGACCTCAAAGAACGAGTAGGAACGTAGGGGGTAAGGAGATTCTCAAGAATCTGAGGGGAAGACAATTTGAGGATCTTAAAGGAAAGACAGTCAATCCTTTGCGCCATCGGCAGCCAATGGAGTGTACGGATAGTTTCTTTCACAGAACAGAACCTCGGTAGACCTACCAGGGCCCTAGCCGCAGCATGCTGCACACGCTGCATCCGGGCAATTTCCGCCTGATTAGCCCCCAACAGGAGCGAACTGGCGTAATCAAGCCGTGATAGAATAGTTGCCTGAATGATCAACTGCCTAGTGGGGGCATCAACATTTTTTTAAAATAGGCATAAGTCCACGCAGAATCCTGAAGCATGTGGCTGCCACTTTTTTTGTGTGGCCACAGAAACGGAGGACGGGGTCTAACCAGACACCTACATTTTTTACCTCAGATACTGTGATAGGAGTGACACCTAACTCTGGAGGCCACCACTGGTCACCCCAGAGATTGCAATGCTTACCCACAATCAAGACCTCCGTTTTCTTAGCATTAAGCTGAAGACAGTTAGCTGTCATCCAGCCAGCCACTGCCAAGAGACCATCTCGAAACCTGGGGGCATCAAGGTCGGAGTTCCCACTAAGAGCAACTGCCAGCTGCGTGTCGTCCGCGTAGGAGACCACAGTCATACCCCAGCGCTTGGCGACCGCAGCCAGCGGCTGCACATAGAGATTAAACAGTGTGGGACTCAATGCCGATCTCTGCGGCACTCCCAGTTCTAAAGGGTAAGGTTTGGACTCAAAGGGTGGGGTGGCAACCCTAAAGACCGATCCGCTAAAAAAGACCGGAACCAGTCATGTGCTATGCCGGAGACACTTGCTTCTCCCAGACGTTGCATCAATATCGTGTGCGAGACCGTGTCAAACGCGGCACTGAGGTCAAGTAACACCAGTGCCTCAGTTTGACCGGAATCCAGCACAGACCGTAGATGTTCCGTCATCGAGAGAAGGGCTTTCTCGGTGCTATGGCCAGCACGAAATCCGTTCTGGGAGGGATCCAGAATATTGACCCTCTGCAGATGTTCAGACAAGATGCCATTGACATGAGCCTCAGCAACCTTCGCGGCCCATGGGAGAAGGGAAACAGGTCGATAATTCTCTAGTTTAAGGGGATCTAGCGTGGGTTTCTTCAGAATAGGGGTGACAACAGCCTGTTTCCATTTAGTTGGAACTATGCCTGAAGAAAAAGATAGGTTTATGAGGTGGCGCACAGGGGAAAGACATAGGATAGATGATTCTCTAAGCTGTGCCGGTCTAAGTGGATCGGCAGGAGAGGAGACCCAGATTTAACCTTAGTCGCCAACCTGTCGAACACCTCCACCGACATACCAGAGAGAATAGAGAGAACCACATTCGAGGTAGAATTGGGCCTCAGGGCCTCGCTCAAAGAAGTGGAACTAGGAAAAGAGCGATAAATGGCCTGTACCTTTCCAAGAAAAAAGGCCGCTAAGTCTTCACAGTGGGACGCTGAACAAATTTCAGCTGCTGGGGCTCTCTTGGCAGTCAAGTCTTTGAGAACTTTAAAAATCAGCTTAGAAGGATTAGGGCTGTTTTTAAACTCCTGGGAGTAGTAGGCCGCACGGGCCCTACATGTGGCTCTGTGGTAGATTTTGACTTTGGTAAGATATAGTGTTTTTTTCCCAGCCTAATAGGTTTTAGTGCATCTTCCTGCACTGCTCCTGGGACCCGGGGTGCTCTGTGTGTCTTCTCGGGGCCGGGTCTCGGATCATACCACCAGTCTCCGGGCCTCGGAGTCACTCTGCAACTGCGGGAGTGATTTTACCAGTTCCGATGCCTTTCCCGTCTGCTCTTCCACCCCCAGCTTCATACCGCTGCGGTCCGGCTGCCTCCTGGGACTGTCGCGTGGGTGCCCGTCTTGTTTCTCGGCCTGCCTCCGTCTCTCAGGGCAGGGCCGCCATCTTGGGACGCGCGTCCGGGCTCTCGGCAGCTTCAACGCCAAATTACTCTGTTTTCGGTGGCGTTGGCTTCGAATTCCAGACCCCAGGACGCGCCGGTCTTTCACGGTCCTGTCTACGCCGACACTGGGCTCCAGGACAGGTTTTGTTGGTCGGATTCGGAGCAGCTCATCAGGAGCTACAGCGGAGCACGTCTTAACCGGCCATGTCGTTGGCCAAGCCCCCCTACCTTCATTGTTGAGCTTGTACCACAAAATAGTTGATGTGTGACTTAGCAAAATTTAATTTGTACCCCAAGTCGGCAAAAGACAGAATGATGCAATCCACACGCACCAGATATGGTATTAATTTGTTATATGTTAAGTAAATATCATCGACGTATGAGAAAGCATCAGGGTCTATGTCGGGCAAAAGAGACACAACAGCGCTGCAAAAGCCTCAGGGCTATTCTTACAGACCATAGGCAAACGTGTAAAGCGCTTCTGATTGCCGACCGCGGTATATGCGGTCAAGTCACAGCTATCAGGACCCAGATTGTGACTGTAAAATCCATTGGATATATCAAGTGTTGTTTTATACATATTATGGACTATGTTACTTATCAATGCAGAACTGTGGGTGTTCTGTACTGCAAATGTACAAACATGACTGTTCAAATGTCTATAAACCAAAACTATGCGATATGAACCATCCGGTATCAGTATCAGAAAGAGGATTATTCATTCAAGAAACAGATGGTTCAATCACACCGATATTCCAGTTGTGTTAAAATGTCACTTACGGATGCCTTTGCATCACGCTTAATCAGATATTGTGCTTGTGGCTGTGGTATACACTGTAAAGGGATTTCATGTGCCAGTGAATCTCTATCCCAGCCCATCTGATTACGATACACAGCCGGCGCTAGGGCTAACGTCCATTCCGACGTGTAAGCTTGTTCGGCCTCCTCAGAGAGGTAACGGGAAACACTCTGGAGTATTACGTCCTCCCCCAGGAAGAAGCTAAAATGAATGAAGGAGGCCAATCCGCCTCGGCCAACAAAATGCATTAGGTGGAGGTAAGGTTGTCCCAAAAGACTGCCATAATTGTCTGGTTTATATCACCTTCACTTTGGCGGACTATCTCAAAGACTATCAGGGGAGGTAAGTCGTGTATCCACTGTTTCCACTGTAATGAAAATATCAGTTGCTCTCGCCTCTAGACAAGGATGCAGTGCCTCCCACACTATGGTAACTTCCACTGCGCTGTCGAGGAGTGTCACCACCCATCTCCAATCGAGAAGCAGGGTTCTCACTGTCTGAGGCATACTTCGCTGTTAAAGCAGCAACTTTCTTCCTTAGAAACGGGGCATGATGAGGTTGTCCCTCCGGTTTGGCTTTTACATCAAACTGGCGTGGTGGATCACGTAGTTGTTGAGGGGTCTCACCTTGTCTGCGATCCTTTTTCCCCTCCACCGAACTGTTTATCCGATGATTCCTCAAAGGAACGAGGAGAGGGAGGATCAGCAACCTGAAACCTGGTGTCTTAATTGTAGAGCGGTTAGGTAAATCATATCTACGTTTAGAAGTATCAGGTGTCGGTGAACCCGAGCATGAACCTTGCTTCTGTTGTTGCTGCCGCTGATTCCAATTGCAAGCCTTTTTTAGAAAAGACTGGAAGCCCCTCCTTTTCAGGCGGGGGCTTATTCTGTGTCTGAGTAAAATGTCTAATTCCCAGATTATTGCATCCCAAGGATTTATATAGGTACGCAATTATCTTCGTCAATTCACGTCGTTGATCCATGTCAGGCACTGCCTCCAAGCACTTCCTTTGTGAAGGTCATATTCTATGTGAATGCAAGTCGGCACACATGCTTCTGTTTTGCAAGAAGGCAAATGTACCTGCATCGGATTTGGCTAATTACCGTCAAATTTCAATTCTTCCGCTGATGAGTAAACCCCTGCAAGGATATATTAATACAAAGTTTATGGAGTATATTGAATCACAAGGCTGCCTAGATTCATCAGAGTCTGGTTTCAGACCAAAGCATAGCACTGAATATACTCGTAACGGACTATATCAAAGTTTCCCTTGACAATTATAAGGCTGTGCGACTAGTCCTATTGGATTTGTCCGCAGCCTTTAATACAGTGTCACACCATAAGTTAATCCAAAGACTGAAAGCGATTGGGATCTGAAGACTCGCTCTAAAATGGATTTCTAGTTTTTTAAACCAGCGTACTCAAACTATTAACCTGGGACCTTTCCGTTACTGTATCAAGGAGCTCACAAAGCAGGTACCAAAGGGCTCCTGTTTTAGCCCATCCCTATTCAATGTGTATGTGGCCCTTTCTTAATAAGATTATCAGAGATTTTTGGTTTACTCCCTTCTCTTATGCGATCAACACCAAAACTTCTTTTATCATTTGTTAATAGCACAGCCTCTACCAAATCTCTCTGTGCAGATGGTATGCGAGCAATTTCAGGATGGATGACGGAAAACTTTCTCCAGCTAAACGCAGATAAAACAGAGTTTATACTATTTGGCAATGCTCAAACATTGTGGTCTTCAGAATGGTGGCCTTCAGAGCTTGGTATAGCCCCAATACCTAAATCAGTGGCTAAAAACCTGGGTGTCCGTTTAGAACATTCTCTCACTATGAGAGATCAAGTGGTGACTTCCACTGGTACTGGTTTCTATATGCTGAGTCTTTTACGTAGAGCGTTCTTCCCCTATCTCTAAGAAAGACTCTGATTCAGGCCTTGGTAATTAGTCGTCTAGACTATTACAATGCCCTTCTGGTGGCCGCAAATTTATCCTCCTGAATCCTTACTAAATAAACTTCAGGTGGTTCAGAACACTGTGGCCCGTTTGATTTTTAATATGCCCCCTCTCTTCGTCAGTTGTGACGCCTTCACTGGTTACCCGTACGCCAAATAATTAAGTTCAAGATCTGCTGTTTTGTACATAAAGCACTCAAGGGCAGAGGACCTTGCTACTTAATTTTAAAACGTATTGGTCATCAGCTGAGCAGAATTCTACGCTCAAGGGAGAAAGCTCTACTTGTCACCCCCCATTGTAGAAAATCCCGCACGGGGGCAAAGGTTTTTCATACCTTGCTCCACGATATTGGAATCTATTGCCTTTACACCCACGAAAGTGCTCGATTTCCTCCTTTTCAGGAAACTTCTGAAAATAGAACTCTTTGGTAATTAATTTTCCTGGCTTCGTATATCTGCTCCTCTAGCGAGGTGATACCCAATAGGGGGTATTTCCGGAGCTTTACAAATTCCTTCATTCATTCATTCATTGTGTCATTCACCATCCTAAACGCTAAAGACTTCATTCAGGAGTCCGACTCCGCATATGATGATTGGTCAACTACCCAAGTCACAAGCTCCAAAGAACAAAAATTATCCTCAGTCACAGCTGATGCTGAGACAGTTACTGGTCACCATGCATCCAAATTAGCAAAACATGTATTATGTGATCCATGTGCCGATGCACATGTTTCCTCGTAGGCTAGTGGCTCAAACATCGCATTGTGAAGCGCAAACCCAAAGGACAGTTCTGAGAATGGGTTGCTAAGGGACTCCTTAGCAGTCCAATGTCCAAGATGGCGGGTGTCTGCGAAGCCAGGCAAATGTTCAGTGCCCATTCAAAGGGGCACCAGATACAGTGGAACACGGCATGTACACAGGTAAACCAGGCACGTTGTTAGAAATGGGGATTTCTGGTTGGCTGAGGCTTGCGCCAAAGCCAGGCAGAACCCACCACTCTAGTCAGGGCAAGGAAGTCATCCGCCAAGTTAACCCCTGCTCTCCCCCATGGTAGCTTGGCACGAGCAGTCAGGCTTATCCCGGAGGCAATGTGTAAAGCGTTTGCGCGCGCACCCAGCAACAACACCCAAGGCCCACCACAAAGGAAACTCCACACAAGGTTATATATAAAAATAGCCTTTGTATTATACCAAACACATTAGATAATAAGCACACAATTTACACTGTGCCACTGGCATGGACGGAAGTTACAGGGGATTATATACACAGCACAGGGCCACATGGACCACTGTCAGGAATAAGCACTTGGTAGAACTAGAACTTTGTAGAAATAGCACTTAGAACATTGAATAATTGTAGCACCAAATAGCAAATGTAGCACACAACCAGTAACAACTGGTAAAAGGTAAGTACACCCTACGCAATTCTAAACACCTTAGGCATATATCACGCAGGGAACCATGAACTCACTAGCATAACCTATACTAGGAAAAACAACCTCCTAAGCATAGACACACATTTAGAGGTATAGGCAAAAGCATTGCATACTATGCATAGATCACATTAGGCATGTAATCACATTTGCGCCAAAAATCACATAACTGACCCCCAGGCCAACTTGGCCTCTCAGGGGCTCACAGGCCCACTGTCCAGAATGTCTGGGCTGGCTGCGCAGGCAGCCAAAGAAGAATGCGCAACAGGCCTAAATGATGCAACTGCCCACTAAGTGCTGGGCAGCTGGGGAACTGAGCCTGGCACCAGCATGCCTCCTGGCTCTCCTCTGGGCTTCCAAATAACCAACAGTGCCCAAAAACAACGTGGGAGCCTCGTGGGCTATGAACCAACTGTGCCCCAAACACGTGGGAGCCTCGCAGGCTCTAATCAACAAAATGCGGCCATAGGTTGGAGCCTCTCGGGCTCTAGATACAAAATGCCCCCTGGAGCCTCGTGGGCTCTAATTAACAAAATGCGGCCACCCGTTAGAGCCTCGTGGGCTCGAATCATCAAGGAATGCTGTCACCAACACGGGGGTGCCACGTGGGCTTGGAAACAAAGTGTGCCCCGAATCACGGCGGAACGGCCCGCTGCCTTCCTGGGCCGCTCAACAAGCCAAAAGAAACTGCCCCCAAATGCGGGGATTAACGGCGGGACGGCCCGCTGCCAAGTGTGGCCGCCCGAGACACCAGCCGAACCAAGCGTCGGAGCAGCCCTCTGCAGAGCGGGGCTACTCGGGTAGAGGCACCGGCGGGGTGCGCGACCTCGCACCCCCCACCCCCAGCCGGCTTCCACTCACCGGCTTGCTGCAGCGGGGATCTCCTCTCTCCGCCAGGTCTCGGGGCGGCGGCAGTAGGGGATGCTCTCTCTCCCCTCGGCTTTCTCCCGGCCCCTCACAATAGCGGGCCGGACTCTGCAACAGGCCGGGCTCTCCCCTAGGACGGGAGCCCCGCTGCCTCACACGTGTCTCGGTATAGGAGCGCGGTGTGGGCTCCCGTCCGCTTCCTGTCTTCGATGAGGCACTTCCGGGTCACCGCAGGCAGAGCGGCGGCCCTTAGTAGTTGAATTTGCGGTGGTTGCGGCTGACATACGGGGTAGGCTCCCGATTTAAGAACACGGTCCCTGGCGGGGTAGGCACCCGCGAAGCACAACATGCAGGGTGGGCACCTGCTAAAGCTCCAAGAAGTACGGGAAATGAGCGGGGTGGCACCCGTGCCGAGAATGAAGACAAGGGGGGATCACTCTCTCTCTCCCAGCAGCGCGACGCTGCAGAGATCCCCCTAGAGCAAATCCAGCACTCCCAGGCGCTACATGGCAGAGTTCAGGGAAGTCTTGTAGGAAGGCAGGGGGGGTAAAGGCTGGGCCCCTTCCTATACACAGAAATCCTTTGTCTGGTAGCCCAGGGTTAAGGAAAAACCAGATGCAACTGGTTTTGGAGCACTCTGTTGTGCTCAGCCCCTCTCACCATTCACTTGACAGGCTAGGGACATCAGACACACCACAGGGGGCGGAGCCATCCTGACTCCTGGAGCCAGGCCCACCAGCCAGCTCCTGCCAATCACAAGCCAGACAGTCACTTCACATTTATTACACAGACATGCCAACTTCTAGAAGTGGCACTTCCACAATAGACACCTTAACGCCGCACACATCATCGCGCAGCATTCAATCTCACGAGTTTGCACATACCAAACTCGACCCTGCACTCCCCATGCATCAGGAACTACCATGGACACTCACATTCCCCATGCATTCCTATGGGAGGGCACGCACTTTACACTGGGACACAGTGTTAAAGTGCGCAGAAGCCAAAAATCACTAACACCAGGTCACAACTAAAAGCAAAAAGTTTAGGGTTGGACCTGTCAGAAGGGCCAAGTCCAACACACGTCAAAATGTTGCGGACCAATTAAGATCCAGCTCTTGCAGTAGAAACATTCCAAACATCTAAAGCATATGCTCACAGTGGTGATGGAGCGGTGCCAGCTCCACAGCACACACAGAAGGAGCATCCCTTACAGAGAAGTGGGAACAGGAGGAGAATGCAGAAAATGAGGAATACCAGCAACGGGAATACTCCAAATACACTGTAAAAAATGGAGTGGATAAAAGCTGGTATTACTCCAAAGATGGTTTGAAAAGAACGAGGCCAGAGCCTACAACCTTAAAAAAAATGGGCAAGGCCAGCCGTACTCGAGACAGTAAAGATTTTATGTACTAATTCTCCAAAGTGCAGGGGGAAGATGTGTATTTAACAATGACTGTATCTCAATAGAAGTTCTAGCTTCCTGCAATTTGATGGTCTTGCAGGCAGATGAGAGAGCTCCTTGTTGGAACAAAAAAGCTCTGAGTCTGCTTAGCTTGTTGAATATTGCCTTCAAAGTAGGAATGGAAGGCCATAAAGAGCTATCTGCAATCCCATGTGGAGGGGTAAACAAGACATTGTTGCGACAGGTGACCAACTGGAAAACCGAGAAAATATACAGGACTCCAGCTCGCATTCCGCAACAGTCTTGATCAGTAAGCATTAGATACATCTCCCGTTCGAGAGTACTGTAATGAACGGTAGAATTACAGGAACCAGAATTCTTTTCAAATAGCAGAATAAATTAGGCACTGAAGTATTACATGCGCTGGGAATTTTAACTTGTTTTCAAACAAGTGAATGTCGACAGTAAAATCGCATTCTTCTCCAATAATAAAAACGTCCTTATTGGTACATTCACAACGATATGTAAAGGAAAGTGACCTTAACTCAAAATGTTCATATCTACCAACAGGAAAATGTTTCATGCAAACTGTGAATTGAAATGTCCAGATAGGCAGTAAAATAACACTGTGTTTTAACCACACAGCTGAAGGCGTTTAAGCTATGATAAATGGAAGTTGTTCTAATGTTTCTAAATGCAACATTGCGTAGGTTACGTCTTTCATGGCCATCAGTTGTTGCTTATGTGTTAAATTAAAAGGCAGAAATAAATCCCTGCAATTTAAATAATGCCATGGAATGCACACATTTTAGATTGTTTGAAGCATCCAGCTAAACTGCATGATAGATCTAAGCTGACTTTGCCCATGATATCAAATACAGCTGATACAATGTTGTTTAAACTGTAAATACGAGATGACAATGTATTAATACTATTATCAACAAAAGCAAGCACTTTATCTAAACTATCCTGGTAAATTTGTCTTATTTTGTTATTTTAAGTAGCATATATAAATCATTTAGAACGTTGGGATTTGGGACCTAAAAGAACATCTGATAAATTAATGTCTTCGGACAGGAGAGAAAGATGTTGTTTCACTGCTTACAGTGTGGAATGTTCCAACCATTGTTAACACAACTTTCCGACCGAATAGGTGTTAACAATACTAGAATGTGTTGACTTTGAATATCGGGGATCAGGTCTGCAATCCAGGTGTGAAATTAAGAAAACAAGCATGACAATCATGTGTGTCCACTGGCCAACACAACCACCAGCCAGGACTGGAAAATGAAGAATTAAATGTACCATCCTGCACCAAGCTATTTAATTGGTCATCAGTGTAGCTTGCCAAACTCAGCCAATTATCATAGCAAGCAATAGAGGGAATGGTTGTGGCGTACATTTCTTACATTTTTGCCAATCTGAGACAAGTAGTCTTTGATCGTTTCATTCAAGAAAATCATTTGTGTGCGAATTAAACAGGCTCAAAATAAGGTTTCTGTATAATGAACCTGCCAAGATTTTGTACCCCAAATCGATTTATAAAAACCTTATCTCAGACAATTCCATCAGTCACTGGAACAGCTGAAATGTTGACGAGAGACAAGTCTCTTTCCAGTTAATGTGAGGAGGAATAGGGGGTCAAAACTCCATCGATTAGTTCTATTGCAGAAAGTTCCGGGAGGTATTGGGCATTGATTAACAAGAAAAAAACAATCACAAACCCAATCCACATGAACAGAAACACCAAAGGAGAGTACGATCCAGACATAGATCCTAGGCGGGATTAGATAAGTGTGTTTTAACCATGAAATAAAAACACAAATCCATACTGGAGGCAGAAGCAATGCAGAAGAACTGTCTGAAGAAAAATACTCTTGAGCCATATAGTACCCGGAACTACTCAGCTGAAAACCAGGAGGCTGTGACTCAGCAGTCTGGCGTAAAAAATCAAATTCGGAAGGATTCACTAATGGTGGATCTATATAAATGACATCCGTTGTAGAAGACATAATAGTCGAAATAGGAATTGTGTTGGTTAAATTGACGACGGAGGTCTTGGCCTCCCCAGTTGGGGAGAATCAGCATCAGTGGTGCTCACGGGCTGTAAAGGAAAGTCTTGTGGAATCGTAGCTACACTTTGTAGCATACTATGGAGAATTGGTCACATGGTGTAGTTTGGCATGTTCAATGGAGACAAAGTATTTGTTTTTGTATCCTGGAAGTGGTTGCAAAATCGCAGTTATTATACCTTGTATGCCAAGTACTGGAACAGAAGCCCGGTAAGTAGGGCCATAATCTTTTTCTCAAACGAGCTCTCCAACTTTCGGAAGACAGCCGGGATGGAAGTCACTCATCAGTACTTCAAGAGAGAGATACAGCAAATACATGTGAAGTTGAGTCTCAGTAAACTTTTGTAGGTCCTGTAAGACAGCACAATGGTTAGCTATGTCAAAGGATGTGGCTGCTGCCACAATGTCTGGACTGTGAAGGTCTGCAACATACATATTGATGCCAAAAAGCACTTCGTATGAGACCCGCCAACCCAGCGATCTTTTAGGCAGGTTATTTAATGCTTGTTGTACCACACAGAGATGGTTCAACCAACCACACACCCTATACCCAATACCCTTGCCATTCAGGACTGCTTTAAATCATGATTCATTCTTTCCAAAACAGAATTGCCCTCTGGCCTATATGGTAAAGAATAATGCACTTGTACACCCATGGACTTCATCCAATCATGGTACACTTTAGAAGCGAAAGTTGGACCTGGGTCTGAATGGAATGCACAGCAGGCATAAGTTCCAATGAAGACTTGAAAGTCTGTAATAACAGTACAAGAGTCAGCCCAGCGCGGTGGCCTAACCCAGAGGAATCTGGAGGAAAAATCAACTACAACCAAAACAAATGTAAATGCAGTATGTGTAATCAATTAACCACAATGATTCAGGTAAATGCAGCCCAAAGGTTTATTAGAAATACAAATATGTGTTTGGTGGACGAGGCACAGTAGAACTTGTATTCTGTTGGCAGATATCACAACAGAGAACATATTTTATAGTTTCTTGGTTCAAACCATGCCACCAATAACGTCTGTTTTAAGAGCGAAATAGTGCCAGCCACTCTCGCATGAGCGAAAGCCACACCTTCATGTGCGGCTAAAATCAGATCAGGCCTGCGGTCTGCGTTGGGAACATTCTGGTCCTTTAAATGATAAGAATATTTGAAGGAAAGCCCTTCGGTAAAGGGGTGCGATTTTTAAAAGCATTCACAGCAGCAGTGAGTGGCTTTCCAGAACAGCCTACTGCAGATCCTATTGTCTGATTCATATAGTACAACATCCAAGAGGGAGATAGAACTGCTGCTGTAACTCATGATGAATTGCACATGTTTTGGATTCTGATTGAGATGCAAAAAAGTATCATTCACCTGAGAGATAGAGCCATTTCCAATATTTTGACTATCATCGATTAAACATCCCCAAAAATAGACATGGGGTTTCCATTCCTTCGCTGATGAGGCCCAGGCATGTACCCTCTCGAACCACCCAATGAAGAGGTCAACATAAGAGGGAACAAACCTGGACCCCAGTGCTGTACCATGGGGTACCATGAGTAGTGACCATGATTGATATGCACGTTTTTGGAACATACACTATTTGATTTGTGGGTGATACTTGGGATGTGCTAGAAATGTTAGTGTTGTCTGAAGATGAAATAATTTGCAATGGTGATGCAAGATTGAATAATAAGATCAACAATGATTTTTATAAATTAACCAGCATCCTGCCTACCACTTACTATTGGGAAGATCTAGGGGAATGTGTACCATTGTTGCTTTTTTGCACATGAGGTTAATGATATGTTATATGGTAACAGGAAGTCTTATCAGCAGTTTTAATATATTCTGACATCACAGAATTGTGTGGAGTTGTGTAGTGCTATTGAGATTTCGAATATAAGCACTGTGAATAGCATTCAACAATGATGATAATGAGTCTAATGTAATTCATGACAGTACATTTGAGATAATATTATATTAACAATTTATTGTATTTTGGGATAAAGAAAGCGATATCAAAATGGTGACCTATTTAAGTTTATTGTTGCTCAGTGATGGTCAAGTGGTCGTTCATGTACTGTTGCTGCTAAATTATTGACAGTACTGTCAGTTTGATGCGTGCTGGGAGTAGGACACTGCTTTTAATGTTTGTATTGTAAATAATGTTAGATTCATTTGTGTATGTAGGATGAAGTCCCAATTCATGGATGAAACACTTTGGTTGGGCCATTCATTTCGGAACATAGACTGGAGAAATTACAAAGTACATGAATAAAGAAGTGCAAATGGTCCTGTGATTCAACATTCTACTTCTTGAAATAAAATGTCTCATGGGATGACTCCTGACCATCTATGTTGACTTTGGTGAACTTGCTTTCTTGGTTTAAGACTCTGGTAGCCTTTCCATTTCTTAGATTTGTAATTCCATGTGGCTTAAGGTAGAATGGAAGTAGGAACTCAAAGAGTGGACATTATCTATAAAAAAAATAAGGTACTGACCTGTGTGGTGCATTGGGACCACAACTGCCTTGAGTTTCAGGAACCCTTGATAATATTTGAAGTGTAAATCATTTCTTTCCAACTCACCCCCTAGAAAAAATGTGGACTATTGTTTCATTGTTCCAAGCTTCCTGCACCACTTACAACTAGATCATTCAGAGACAGGTTTGCGTGTAAACATATGTTGATTTGCGAATACCTACAAAGTTACAACTGCCATCAGCTCTGCACCACTGAAAGGCTTTCACTGAAGATGAGAAACACAAGGATGATAACATTCATATCTAAAACTATTAAAAATGGAAATTGGAATCATACCTTAAGACCCAGAAACAATGTTTAAATCGTAATAAAGTGAGTGGAGGGACCCAGTGATTTTCTTAGGAGCCTGCAGTCAAGACCTGGGTTGCCAAGAATCAATGCTGCATGGTCTTGAGTATGATTGGTTGCATGGAGAAGTGTGGCTCAATGGTTAGATCGGCAGACCCTGATGCAGAGGTCTAGCCCGGGACCAGGGTTCAATTCCCCGCCTCTGCGGGTCTTGGGCTCAAAATTCCACGGACCTGATAATTCTCGCCTCGGTGCCTATTCCAATCATGGAGTCCAACTCTGGGCAATAGCTTGATTAATCTCCACAACGGCCCCCACAACGCTAAGGATGCCTGGCCTCCACCTTGGGGGTGCCCAGGAGTGGACACCTCACAGGGAAAGCCAGGATGGGTTCCACAGCGGTATTCGTACAAGCGCCTTGAGACCCTTGCGGGTGAGTAGTGCGCTATACAAGTATCAATTTACATGGTCTTGAGTATATCTCATGTCTTATTCTTCCACCACCATAGACTTCGTATGTTTTAGCTCACTCTTGCAGGTTCTTATTCATTGTGGCTGTTTGGTCTTTCCCTGCAGACATAGACAGAATTTTAGGATGTCCCCTTGCTCTTTCCTACTTCAGGTCCCTGTTCATTTTTGGACTGCTTTCCACCTTATTCTTGTGTTTATCATGTCCCTTTAACATTTTACCATTGTGTTTTATAGGCTGTCAGTTGCTTTTAAAATATGGTGACATGGCAGCAACAAGCCATCTTTTAAGTGCACTTTTCTATAGACAGCCGCTATGTTTTTAATGCAATCTGAAGTAATGCAATACAGCAGCCATCACAAAAGCACAGAAAATAATGTTTTCATACTTTCAAGATAGCTTGCACACTGAGTGATGCACCATGATGTGAAGCCTTGTGGCGGCCATACTTAAAGTGAAAGAAACATTTGGAAGAGAACAATCTTAAACCCTCTGCCTTGGTTGGTGATACTATACAAAGTTTAGAATATTTCTACAGTTTCTTTTGAGAATGGAAACATTCTTGTAACAGTGCACAGTGGTATAAATGGTGAAATGTCCTGGCTGGAAACTTCGAGGTAAACTGGGCTTTTTAAGTTGGAAAACTCCGCCGTGTGTGAGTGTTGTGGACAATCATTTGCAAGGTAAGGATTGTGAGGATCATTCTTTAAACTCCCATTTTAAACAAATATTTGACAACAGAGTCATTGAGGCCATTGACTCCCCAAAGAGACTGAGGTGGACTGGGAAAACTGCTCTGTTCGGGTCTCGGATTTGGAATGTTAGGTCAGAAGTGCTTTGGAAGAGCTGTGTGCTATTCCTGGTGCTTCAATAACATGGGTCGTTATTTGAGTTGTATGTGGGGCAAGGAGACAGCAAGGAATGTTTCTGTTCTAGGCTAATGGACAATGGAAGAGCTACATAGGGATGAAAACACCAGAATAGCAGTTGCTGATGGAGGCTGGCAGTATCAAGTCAAAAACTATTAATCACGCATAGTTAGTTAAAACCATTACATGAGAAAATATGTCCCTTACTACAGATAAAACGTAAGTTATAAAATACACGACCATTGGATGGCTAATTTCCCTATAAACAGTAATAGGTGATTACAAAAACATCAATATACACAATGAACCAACAACTAGTTGAGCACCAAGTATTCAGTTTGATTCATAGTGTCCGATGAATGTCCAAAATTAGGGGATACTAAGGGTCCTCACAGGTGCCGGGATTAGCTTATATCTACTGTGAGACTAATATTCGAAAGCTGTGCTGTCAGTGCACGGAAGCAGTATGTAGATGACTACTCGAAGCTGTTGCCCCTGGTTATGTGAATACTAGGTATAACTTAAAATTGAGGTGTTTGGATGCCAATAATGTGATAGTTTGGTTGCCGTGACTGAGGTTTTTGTTACACTGTTAGAGCTATATTAGAGCTGGTAGAACAGTAGTTTACAGGTAGAGCTGCAATACCACTAGTAGAGCAGGTTGTGGAATACTAGTACAGTGGCATTGGCATTGTTAGCCTAGTTTATGGTACACTGGAAAAGCTACTTCAGAATTGGTAGATCAGTTTGTCATAAACTGGCAGAGATATGTTAGTGTTGGTAAGGCAGGTCTTTTCATTTGCTCCACTTGCTGAATTTGCCTCTTGCCGCGTCAGTGTCCACGCTAAACTGTTTGGTTTAGCATGGACATGGACAAAGCTTGCTGGATGGTGCGACCGAACAATGTACTGATCAAATTGGAAAATTGACTCCTAGTGATATTTAAGCATTCGCCTCAAAATACATTTGGTTTGATTTATGCTGCAGATTATTTGAACTATAGGTCTACACACAAAAAGTGGAGGACGTTAGACCTTGGTAGCGTTCTTGTTGCTCGTTTAACTTATTACCCTCAAGCCTTTGGCTTTACCTTCCCTGAAGAAGCCCTTGTCTTGGGTGAAAAGCATTGGCTGTGTCCACATGGATCACTGTCGAAATTGAGAAAAAAAGAAAGAAGAAATTTAGAAAAAGAATATCAGAACGAATCCTGACTTTAAAATGATCTCTCAATTGGCCTGTTCACATGTGAATGGATGGCAAATTAACCCTTCATGTTTTGCCTCTCATCGCATATGTGGTATAATGTTTGATTCATGACCATTTGACACCTGGTTAGCTAAAGTGGGCAATATTGTTGTTGTGGAACATTTTTGTGACTATACTGGGTGGTGCAATGACTGCGTTTTCCTAGCTGTCATTGTATATTTTCAACTTTTGCATTTGTCAAGGTCTAGGATCCTATTGTTTGCCGGCCAGATTTTACACTTAATGAAACAGCAAAATAATTAAGTAAATAAATATATACTTATATGTTATCCTTTATTAGCAGTCTGACCAACAACACTTCCTTTTTTACCTGTAGGTGTACATGCTTCTTTTGTGTGTTGTAAACTAGGCCATTTCGTGATAAAAACCGAAATCATCCCTTGTGTGGGTGCTTGCTACTTCTCAAGCTCGCGGTTTGGAAAGGTAAGTTTGAATATTAATGTGAAGGTTGGAGCTTTTTTTTTTTTATTTCTACACATTTTATTACATTTTTGTACATGAACATCTTGGCGGTTCTGTTACAGGGTTAGCAGAGTTTTATCAAGTACAGCTTATACTTCAATACGTTGAGACTTATGTCCCTCATGTTTAGCTAACCCCACCTGACGATAGTTAGAAAAGAAGAGAAAGCGAAAGGAAGAGAAAGGGGATAGAAACAAGGGGGGGAATAGGAGGCAGGGGACAGGCAAGGATGGTAACATGTCTTAACAATTACATATGACATTCTATTACATATGACATTCTGTGGTGGTTTTGGCATCCATGTAGGCTGGTGATCGTGGGGCTCCCCCCTTGTGGCTGGCCCGGGAAGAGCCCAGTTAAGTATGATTGGCTGGGAGCGTTCATAGGGGTATCCGGTTGCGTGCACGGAGGTTCATAAGAGTCCAGGTACGTGTCAAGTGCATTCCACATTTTCCGAGTTTTTACTTAATTTTTATACCAAACAAAATCGTGGATAATGTATACAGAGGAAAAGAAAATACATAGATCAATAGCGATGTAAATGATAAAATATAAATACTGCAAACCTGAAGTGCAAAGCCAATAAAAAATTGACTTAAAAACGAAACCAATTTCGGATAAATGGAGGATCCTATCAGCAAAAAAAGCTGGGGGGCAGTGAGCAGGCGCTCATGCAGGTGTATGCACTTCTCGCTCATCGAAAATCGATCAGAGACTGACATCTGAATAAGGCATGGCACCCTAGCGGCCCACAGTGGGACATTTGTAGGCTTCTGTTGCTGCCTACTGCTCTGATCGGTCCAGCACAGGGGACACCTAGAGAGGGCAGGCAGATGACAGAGTGATTTGATTTCAATGTGAGATTTGGCGGTGCAGGGAAGAGAGAAAGGGGTGAAAGTGCAGGGGAGATGGAAGAGGATCACTGAAGAGGAAGTGAACATAGTGGAGCATGATGATGGCTGGCACATGTAAAACCTTAAGAATTAACTGATATTGTACAACAATTAATAGCACTTCCCCATTACACTGTGCAAAAGGTAACAGCACCAACAGTTTTACCCAGGGCTCCACATAAAAAAACCTGTCTTCTCTGAATATATGCCCTAATTTGAGTTCAGCCCACATGGCACATGAAGTGACAGCTGTCCTTGGGCATGAATCCTACATGTGTGCCTGTGGTTATGGTAGTGGAGTAATGGGCACAATTTCAGATCATGAGTGAAAGACAGGTTGATAGAACAGACAGGGCGCTCAATGACTTTGCCGTTCAGCCATATTGGCTGCAGCCACCAATTTACCAAACTTAAACAGTTTAACCACTGACACTGAATGTTTCTGCAAGATCACAATATGCACATAGAATTGTTAAGAATATTTCTACAAGGGTATGTTGAGAAAAAGCAACTACTGCTATCCCAGTCAGTCATTAACTTTATTTCGGCCAACTGGGACTATAAAAGTGCATCGTTACAATCATCAGCCAACAAAGAAGAAATAAATAGCAGTAGACTATACAGTCATATCTACAGTCATTACAGTATAAAATTGGAGAACCATTATCATAAAATCGAATAGAAACAGTCGTCAAATTAATCTAAAACTAGTGATTATTAAGATAAAGCAGAGGGTCAAACAGAGAACTAGGGCAAAGTTCCCAGTTAGCTGGACCCACAGTGGTTTGTTAAAATAACATACATAACTCACTTCATAGCGTCACTTAAGAAAGCCCCTGCGCCTGTGCCACATACTGTTTAGAAAGCGCAATACGGCAAAAACAATTGGGGGATGGGTGTCATATTTTAATATTCTATAGGCCTCTTGACAGTGCCTAAACCCTAGGTTTCTGCATATTGGGGCTAGCCATCATTTGCGTGGCAAATAATATGTGTGGCTGACGAACAGCACGCACGTTTCAGACTCTACCCTATATTTACACGGCGGGCATTCTTCCTTGTTCTCTGTAGCCCATTTGCTGGAAAAGCTCATTAGTGGGAGGGTCCCCATTCTAAATTGCATGTACAGTTTCCTGGCCAGTGGGGGGTAGATCACATCCAGGCAGGATTATTTTCTGTATTCAGCCTTTACTTGGAGGAACTCTAATGTCCACCGGCCACCGGTGGCTCTTTCCCGGAGGGTAGATAGGTTGTAGTGCTTGTAATGCCAAGGTCTAACCTAGATATTAGTGGGCACGCTACCTTGGGCGTTTTCCAGAGGTCCTGCCTGCCTAGCCTAGCGCAGAGATCCCTTATGTGGGCAAGCCACGGTATTGTCTTGTTGGTTAAATTAGTTAGGACCTCCCTGAGTCCGGCTCTATAGCAGGACAACTCCGGTGTCGCCAATATGCTAAGCCAGAATAAAATGGGCCTAAGAGCAATCTCTACATCAACATCAATGGGCTGCACGCCCAAGTCCATAAGGAGGGGGACTAAAGGGGTACTACGAGGAAGGCCCAATAGATGTCTCATGAAGTTGTGCCCTATTTTCATGAGGTTGGAGGACCTACAGTGCCCCCACAGTTCAGCCCCGTATAGGGTGCCCCCCCTGGCTTGAGCTTTGTATATTTCAACAACTGGGGCAGCTGGCTTGAACGTGGAGGTTCTGTGCATTTTCATGACCCCCCCCCCCACCGTCTGTGTTAGCTTGAGACTTGCCTTAGCCAGTTAGGTTTCCCACTCAAGATGTTCTGATAATGTAGTGTCCAGATACTCGAATATCCTCACTCTTTCCAGGGGTGTACCCTCTGAGGAGGTGTTTAAGCGGGTGGTTTTGGGGGGATTTAAGATCATGAATTTGGTCTTAGTTAAATTGATCTCCAAGCCCCTCGAATTGCAGAATTCCGCAAAACCATCCAGGGTGCGTTGTATACCCGTTGGTGTTTTGGACAACCACAAAGTGTCGTCCACGAACATCAACACGGGAACCTTCCCCGAGACTAACCTTGGTGCGTCGTTGTCTTTAATGCTATTTAGATGTTCGATGAGCCCATTAATGTAAAGACAAAATAGAGTTGGGGCAAGCACACATCCCTGGCGTACCCCCTTTTTGACAGGGAAGCGTGCAGATAGTTCCCCATATTTTCCACATCTTACTTGTGCATAGTTCCCTGCCTGAAGCCTCACTAACACGTCAAGGAGGTAAGGTGGAATCCTAAGGTCGTGTAGTACTTTCCAGAGTTTTTCCCTGGGAACTAAGTCAAAGGCAGACTTCAGGTCGACGAATATGAGATAGAGGCTGCCACCCTCTATACTCACCGTCTTCCAGAAAAGTAGTTGTAGTCTAAATATCTGGTCAACAGTTGACGTACTCGCCCTGAAGCCAGCCTGATATGGACTCAGTATCTCCATCTCCTCTACCCACCCCTGTATTAGGTCCAAAAGGACCCGTCCCATCAGTTTTTGGCTGGTGTCTATTAGACTGATGGGTCTATAATTTGAGGGTTGGAGAGGCAACCTTTTTTATGTATGAGGACAATCTCAGCCCCACACCAGGTGTCCGGGGGATCCATACCCTTCAGGATGGCGTTAAACAGAGCACACAAGTAGGGGACCCAAATTTTGGGTTCCGTCCAGAAGAGACCCCCGGGTAATTTGTCTAGGCCGGGTGCTTTATTGGGCTGCAATTTAATAATGGCATGCTCCACTTCGGCCAGGGTAATCTCACACGGTCTTCCAGTTGAAACTCCTGGGAAGGACTTGGAGAATCTATAAAAACACCCACTTCATTCTGCTCATCATACAGTGCCCCAAAGTGTGTTTCCCAAACTTCAGGCGCTATATTGGGTTCTAAGGCGTGTCGCCCTCCCCTGTCCCCAGAACTTACTATTGCCCAATATGATTTCAAGTCTTTGTCAATCAGAGCAATCCTAAGGGCTTCCCACTTTTCCGCTTCCCAGTTTTTCCTCTCTGCTTGAGTAATCCCCTTATACCTCACCCTAAGCTGTTTGATTACTGACCTATCCTTTGCCTTCACTGCATTTAAAAGATCCTGTTTGGCTTTGCGACAGCTTGCGTTAAACCAGGGACATTTGGGGCAATTATTTTCTCTTGGTTTTGTCACCGGATAAAAAGCATCAAACAATTTTGCCGTTAGCTGCTCATGAATTTTTAGTGGTCTGTCCTGTGGCCCTGCTTGGGACTCACCTCGTCCTACCTCCCACATTTCAGTTAGCAATGGTAGTTCTAACTGATATATGTTAGCTAATTTAGGCAGGGATTGCTGGATGTGACTCCATCTAACTCTCCGCCTATAGTTAGATAGCGTTAGTGCATTAAGCTCTCTAGTAGGCACTGGTGGAGGGTTGGACATGCCCATACTCCCTACTTTCAGAGTCATTATCAGGGCATTGTGGTCGCTGTCCTGCCTCTGATGGACATAAACGTCGAGGACCCTATCCCAGGTTCTAGTCTCTACCAGAATATAGTCAAGCAAGGAGGCCTGCCCCTCTCTATTGAACGTGAGCTGGCCCGGCCTGGCACATTTGGTCCTCCCATTGCAAGCCCTCAGTGAGAGGGCCAAAGTGAGCGAATTGAGTTGCATAACCAGTGGTGTCCAGGCTTTAATGGGTGTGATCTGTGGGTCGGGTATTAACCAATGCTGGTCCTCCTCAGTGGGCACAACTAGGGATGGATCAATAAGAGGCTATCTCAATCTCTTTCCAGATGCCCCAATATAGAAATGTGCATACAAATAGTCAAAAATATTATCAGGGAGAATATGTACCATAGATATGTGTATCTTCCACTTACCCTTTTGCAAATTAGATAAATGCAGACTATCCTGTTTTAGGTTTAAACCTATAACTGATAAAATCTCACAAAAAGATAAGCTGCCTTCATCAGAGTAAACAAACACTGATAAACAACTACATAACCACAAAATAAAATGCCATTCGAGGAAAGGAAAGTGAGAGAGAATGAGTCATTTTATTTCTACGTGAATGGGCCACCACTATGTGACTTTGTTAAACAAGGTAGCAATAAGAAAAGACTGTTCTAAAATGATTTTGCTTGAGTTTTGATGTATGTTTAGGGATGTCACTAGAATATTGTTTCCTCTTCCTTTTGTTTCCTCCAGTTTTGTGAGCTTGAATTAAAGGTGAAGGATTTAGTAGCATGTTTTAGGTCTAATCTGATTATTTTATACACTGTATAGAATCAGGGAATAATAAAAACATGTGTCATCCTTTGGAAGTGTTCGTCTTTACTGATTGGGGAAATAGCTGGCTGATCAGAATCATTGCCAATATGTACTATCACACTAAGCCACAGACACAGAATGGCTTTTCTAACAAAACAGTATTGATAGTAGGTCAAGTACCAAACAACCCATACTTTAAACATTCAATACACGTGTAGTAAGAAGTACCTGTTAAAAGAGTACTGTCAACAAGCACATGGGATACAGATGAAAACATGACATAACATTTTCCACATACCAACAAAATCAAAGCTCAATATGACCCATTACTACGGCTAATCCCGAATTTTTACCCAATTGCACTTTACTGCTGTTTTTTTAAGACTATAGGTACAAGTTTTACAGCAAAATTTCAAGTCTCACAATATAATTTGATTGTTGTCAGTTAAAAGGTGAGTGATGACTTAAAGTGAAACATTTGCCCTGGGGACACTTGCCAGCAATGAATATCTACACAACAGCAGCATGACCTTAATGTAGTCAGGCAAAGAGTGCAGAAAAGCAGTGGTGAGCAGGCTTAAAGCATCAAGTTTCAGGTGCTTTATAATACAAGACTACACATTGATTTGGTGTGATTTCAATTTTTAAATGTTTCACAAGGTAATATGCTGTTGGCAAGGTTGACCACCCCTACCATGTTATGATATTCAGTTAGAAGTATGTGATTGTCCTCCAACTGTCTTCAGAAATGTGTTTATTAAAACATTTGAATATAGCACTCTTACTTTTGTAATCCATAAATAGTCTTGCAACCCAGACAACAGTCCTTCTGACAGAGTGAGTGAGAGATAACGAGATGTGAGAGAGGGTTATCAGATGTGAGTGTGAGTGAAAGTAGAATATACAGACTTTCTATGCTTAAAACCGTGTTACATAAGTCCACTAGATACACCGACAATGGGAAGACACTACATAGCCTACATTACATCTCCTGTAAATTAAATATGTGCTTTACAACAAGCACTGCAAAAACAACATGTTTTGTAAACACTTGATAAACACTGTTTTTGTCTATTTTGGGCGTTAGGAATTCGAATAAACACTGAAAAGCTCAGATTTCAAAAGATGTGGTAAACACAGAGAGAACAGCTCTGAAATCCACAAAAAATGAACACTGACAACAGAACAGCTTAGACACAGGCAGTGGGTATTATTTGTAACATGTTTTATTTAGATTAACATAAAATATACAAATACAAAACCAAAAAACAGTAATCTTAAACAATCTAGTGGAATAGAAAATGTAGACATCACATTCACAAAATAGTATAAATCCGATATGCCTTGATATAACCTGCATATTATTCCTGCCACTAAGTGGTCGAATTAACAACTGTCTCCTTGTGAAAAATACATTTTCTGTAACAAATCTGCCTTAAAAGCAACCTAGGCCCCCATCTCTGAGTCTAACATTAAACTACTGACATCTATTTAAATCAAAAGAACAGAAAGTCACGCAAGGCCATTTGGTGTTACAGTATGAAGAGAAGAAGAGAATATTTTCCCTCAGTGCATCATTATCATGCCTGATTTAAGAGGAAATAAAATTCTCATTTGGTGGAGTTGTATAATGGACCAGAAAACTGTGCCCCTTATATCAACTATCTACTTACTGAGCCACAAGGTCTACATGAACTACAAAGTGACTGAGCAATTTTGTACAAAAAACAAGTCCCGAGAGAGCCCACAAGATTGCATGAGCTACAAAGTGAATGTGCACCCTTTAATATTAGCTGGCCCCTAATGACAACAACATTAGTTACAAAGTGATCAAGCATCCTTCAACATTAACTGGCGCCTTATGAGAACAATGAGATACAAAGTGATTGTGCACCCTTAAACATAAAATGGTGCTTACTGACGACAAAGTTAGCTACAAAGTGTTCAGTCTGCTAGAACAGAGTCTGCTGGTCATCACATTGGATGGAGGCTTATAGCTGAGTGGTTGTGTTGGAAACAGGCCCCAGAAGTAACAAAGGAACTCAAAATTGTTATAGTATATTACCATTTTACCAAAAGACACAAGGGTCCACTTTGGCTCCACCCCCTTCAATGTCACCCTCTGAAAGTGTACTCGGGATGTCGATGCTGTGCTCAAATAGGCAGTCGAAGCATGTTTTTGTAAGAAATAAAATTAACTATAAGGTCCATAGCCTCTCAAACGTTTTCACGGAAGCAGGGTTTACATCCGACGATGCTTCATTCTTGCAGGCAATCTTCCCTTACGCAAAAGCTTCTGGGGATGGTGTTCTTTAAAAACAAACCAATAACATTAACGGTGCTTTATCTTTAATGAATTACAAATGCTTTTAAAACATATTCACATTTTTAACAGGGGTTAAAGTACTTTATTTTACAAAACAGTAACAAATTATTCTTCAAAATTAAATTCCACAATGCTCTCAAAGAAGAAAACCAGAGATATAACAGTAACAAGGGTATATGAAGAGAAAGTCTTAATATTATGACACATTAGCAGTGATCAATGTCAATCATTCTCAATATTAATAGAATAAAGAGAGCCAATACAATATACCAGAGAAACTTCAACTTCCCATGGTTGTAAACTTGTCTTTGTGACCAGCACATGTCTGTATCCATTACCACTCATTTATACATGTCACCTATAACCTGGCAAGTACGCCACACAGAATTCTGTACAATCAAACTCTTTTGTCTGTCACCTATCAGGTAAAATGGTTGAAAAACATTGAAAAACAAAGGCACAGGAATAGGTGTGCAGTCAGGATTGTGCTAAGAGTCCAAGGTGTGTTTAGAGTATGGTTTAAGGGTGGATGTAGGTTAGTATTAGGGACAGGCTCAGAGCCAAAGTTTTGGCTAGGATTTTGTTAGGGAGATGCTTAAATTCAGGACAGGGGTCAAAGGCAAATATCGATTTATTGTTTATATTTAATGTGTAAAATGTATTTTTGATTCATAATAGGAGTTTTACAATCTATTCTTTAAATAAAATGCTTACATGTGTTTCTCTCTCCACTTGTGTTTATGTTTGAGCAGTTACTTTAGCAGGAAATGTACAACTCTGGCCACAAAGTCTATTTGTGTATAAACTTAGAAACGACTAGTGACTTCAGAAGAGAACTCATAATAAACAAGTTACTAGCCTTCCGTAACATCGTATCTGGTAGAGACTCAATCTAGCTCCATATTCCATACTTTAGAATTACCCCCAGGCGTCAGACTGAATTTATTTGTGAGCAGTACCTATGTGCGCCTCTAGGTGGCATTGTTTGGCTCCTCATGGCTTTGACCATGCCATAAGTGACATGCACGGTGCCTATATAGAAGCCACCCTAGCACACTGATGTTTGTTTCATTATGTGGATTTCCATGCCAGAAGCACGAAGCCACGAAGAACACTGATCACTGATGTAGAAAACTAGGGCCCTTGAAAGGGGAACAACCCTATTTCCAGAAATCTGTTCGCAGAGCCAGGAGGATGGATGGATCAGTAAGGAATCTGTGGCTAGATAGAGTATCTGCCAAACAATGCGTTACTGAAAGTAAGTTACTTGTTTATCTGACCGAGACTTCTAGCTGCAGATTCCTTACCTTAGAATAGATACCCATGCAATACCGCCTCAGAGGTGGGTATGCAAAACTTTCACTCTAAAAAGTCCTACAGGATTGAAATTGTACTTCCAGACGGAACTAACTGTCCAGGAAGTAGTGTTTTGTAAACGTGAGTAGAGAGGCCCACATTGCTGCCTTGCAGATGTCCATGACTAGAACTTAATGCAGAGCAAGATCAATCAGGAGATGGTCTGTTTCTGCACAGCCTTTTCTTTATTCGCTCCTACATACTGCATGAAAATCGGTCATCCACCTGGAAATCTCTCCTGTGAGGTCAAGGGATAATGACAACACTCTTTTTTGGTCCTGATGGTGAAGTTTCTCCTTTTACTTGGAGGGATGTGGCGGTTTAAATGCGGTAACTTCAGTGTTTGTGAATTCACAGCTGAATCCAAGGCATTCATTTACAAAAATGGGAGGGCCTGCAACGATACCAATGTGGTCGATGCCTTTACCTGCCCATGTAACTTGCAGGAAATAGGACAGACGGTGCAAATAAATTGGGTCAGAATATGCCAACATAGGAGACACCTTGGGTATAAGGCTATGACTACCACAATTGTTGAATATTTTGTGGAGCTTAATCAAATTCAAATTCAAAAAAGGTCTTTATTTCGATACACATATCATAAAAGACTATACCGTAAAATTTAAAAAAGTTTAAGCAACGTGGACATTCCGTTTTCATATGAGTGACAGGACAACACAGCAAAAGAATTCATCATCAAGTTAATCCATCCAAATACACAATAATGCATCTAAAAATAGAATAAAAGCTATAAAAAGTGTAGAAAAAGAATCCAGGGCCAAAATACAATGATCATCACAGAATTAATATAACTATATGTATATATAAATGTGTTACAAACACTTTCAGTTCTGGCTTAACTTGCGCGCACGAATTGCCCACATCCAGTGTAAGAATTTAGCGACAGCAATAACAGTGGGTTCTGAACAATCTGTTTTGAGTATCCTTAGCGCCTCTGAACCAGTGGTAATGCCCTTCAACAGGCAGATAGGCTTAAGCCAGGTGTGCCTAGGATGTTTGTACACTGGACAGATAAACAAAATATGTGCTATACTTTCCAGCTGAGATGGGCAAAATTGACAACTTGTGCTGGTTTCGGCATGCCATTTGCCGGTAAAAGAATTGACAGGAAGCGTTCCCACCCTAAATTGGTGATACCGTTACCTATCGCAGGGAAGTGTGATAAAATCCCAGTACCCTTCGTAAGCAATATCATGTTTTAGCTCCAGGAAGTCTCTTGTAAGAGATGGACTGGTACATTTCCTAAAACTTTTCATAGAAACCATAGTCCATAGTTAAACAAGGTAGCAATAAGAAAAGACTGTTCTAAAATGATTTTGCTTGAGTTTTGTTGTTTAGGGATGTCTACGCGGGAAAACATTAGCAGTGGGATTCTCCCACAGAGAACTCAATCCCATAGTGGTGTAGACTGCCTTGGCCTCTTTCATCCATGGAATTCTACTAGCGCTATCAGCATCTCTAACTTCGAGAAAAGCCTGAGCGTACTGGGAGAGCTCAGGGGTAACCCACAGTCTCCTCCAGTAAGCCACAGGTCTAAATCGTGCCACGTCCTCTATTCGTTGACATCCCAAATCGTAAAAGAGGGGCAATTGTGGCGTGGATGGTGGAAGGCCAGTTATTCCCCTCACAAACTTGTTTTGGGAGCTCGTTAATGCTGCTATGTTACTGAACCCCTGCAGTTCAGCCCCGTAAAGGACTGACGCGCTGATTTTAGTACTGTAAATTTTTAACGCTGGGGCGATCGGTTTTGTAGCTGAAAGGCAGAGTTCCTTTATTAGTGCACCAGCTAGTTGTGCATGTTTAATAGCCAGCTGATTAGTGTGAGGTTTCCAACCTAATTTAGAACCCAGAGTTATACCAAGGTAGGAGAAAACTTGGGTCTGCTCCAGCGTAACACCGTTCATAACCACCCTCCCTCTTACAAATTTATGCTTGTGCAGCACCATAAACTTTGTCTTATTCACATTAATGATAAGATCATGGTCCTTGCAGAACACCTCGAAACGCACAATAGCTTTCTGAAGGTCTTGCTGCGTTTTAGAGATTACCAAGGTATCATCGGCAAACATTAGCAGAGGGATCATCTTGCCATCGAGTTTGGGGGCGTCAGTGGGATGTTTCTTAAAATACTGAATCACCCTGTTAATGTACAAGGAGAAAAGTGTTGGTGCTAGCACACAACCTTGTCGTACCCCCCCAGAGATGGGAAACCTATCCGTTAACTTTCCCTTGCTGTCCCCACCGTACTTGGGCAAAAATTGCATCATGAAGTTTGATTAAAAAAGCCAGTGCGTCGAGTGGTATACTCTGTTCAGCAAAGGCGCTCCACATCTTGTCACGCGGCACTAAATCAAATGGCGACTTAAGGTCGACAAATGAAGCATATAGCGTGCCTCCTCTAAGGATTACCACCCGCCAATAAATTAAAACAAATCTAAAAACCTGATCGATAGTGCTCATATGTGAGCGGAACCCCGCCTGAAGAGGAGACAGAATGTCCTGATCCTCAATCCAGCCTTGGATTCTGCTCAGGACGAGCCTGGCGATCACCTTCTGGATGCAGTCTATTAGGTTTATAAGCCTGTAATTTCCTGGGTCTGTACAATCCCCCTTCTTATAGATAGGGATGATCTCAGCACCCTTCCATGTATCTGGTATGGGGGAGCCTTTTGCAATGGCATTGGCGAGGGACTGAATATAAGTCACCCACACTCCCCTTTCATGTAAGAACAGGTCAGCGGGTACACAGTCCAACCTGGGCGCTCTACCCTTCGGGACCGTGTTAAGCGCTCTTTCGACCTCCAACTTGGTGAAATGTAGGGGTATGATGTATTTGGGGATATTAGGGAGATCAGGGCACAGCTCTAAATCCTGAGCTGGGGGGGGCGAACTGGGTCGTAAAATGAGATACCCACAGCTCTGGTGGTACGTGGTTTGATCCCTAGGATTCCCCTTCCCCCATTTGATCAAATCCCAGAATGCAACCATATTCCTGTCTCTGCTGGCATGATACAACTCCATCCAGTGCTGCTCTTCCCATGCCCGTTTTAAATCATGTTGCGCTTTCTTATACGCACCCTAGCATTTTTAATCCTGTCCCTGTTTTTGGTTCTTATAGCCCTAGCCAAGGCTTTGTAAGCATCCCTGCATAATTTCCCAAACCATGTTTCCACCCTGGAATTAGACATATTCTTCTGATTTTGTACATTTATTATAAAAAAAGCCCTTGAGCTTGTTAAAAAATTCAGTGTGGATGGGAATAACTTTAGACACCATATCCTGCTGCGTTACACATTTTTGAAGGTCTGCTGTAGCCTCAATGGCCAACTCACCCATCTCAACTAAATGGTCCTCTTTAAGAAGGCAATTCGACCATTTTACTCTCCTTGTGTCGTTGGTGAGGAAAGTGTCATTACCCGCTGGACAGGCTTCTGAGGGATAACTTCCTAACAACTGAAAAGACAATACAAGCGGATTGTGATCACTTTCCACCCTATCCAACACAACCATGTCCCTAATAGAGAACCAGTTTTCCTTATTAAAAAGGATGTAGTCTATGCGGCTACTACGCAATCCATTATTGAAAGTGGGAGCTACCTGCTTATCGGATTCCGTTCGTCCGTTCATGGCCCTTAATCCCATAATACTTTAAGCTGCAATGCAGCCTCTGTCCACTTCTTGATTGGAGGTAGGCACAGTTGCAGAATGTCCCAAGAACAATCTTTCTCCAGAGTGAGGTCTAAGTCATTGTTATTAAGTGGTTTGAAGCAGCAATTAAAATCTCCCGCTACTAAAATGTTTCCTTTTCCATTATAAAGGTCGAGATACGAGTCTAACAAGGCAATGGTATCTGAGGCTTTACCCCCAGGCTTCCCCCTAGCGTAGATATTAAAGATGAAGAGGTCCTTAGACTCCGGAGTTTGGGTTTTAATTATTAAGATGACACCACTCTCGGAGTCCACCTGTTTGACTTGGTAACGGTCATCCTGTCTCACCCAGGTGGTTAAACCTCCCCATCGGTCTAGCCCGCAAGCTGGGGGCAGAAGGCTAAAAGAAATTTATGTAACCTTGTCTGTACTCTGGTTCAACTAGCCATGTTTCCTGAAGTATTGTAACATCGTTTTTATCTATAAATGTAAGCCAGTCATGTGATATTATTTTTCTTTTTAGCCCTGCGATATTCCATGAGACAAAGGCAATTGTGTACAGCCAAAGCTTAAATTACCGCGTTGGTTGTACCTGCTTACACCAGGGTTTACACTGGGAACAGTTTTGCCTAGCCCAATACATATAACAGCCTTTGAGTCCTTATTTGTACTATTTTCCACCCCTGTGTGATCTACCCAATTATTGATGCCCTTTGGTGCATCGATAGTCGATAACATTGTGGCCCCTTGATTCTGGTTATTCCTTGTAACTTTGTTCTCACTAGGGCCCTGGGTTATACTCACACCAAATGTTTTGCAGTCTGTTTTGGGAGCCAGTCAATCGCTTTCATCAAGTGTGCTAAGACCTCAAATTTATCGGCCATCGAGACTGCACAATTGGTGGATCCTGGCCAGTTCGGGTTGGCCTCACCCTTGCTGCCCTGGGATGTGTATCAGATCGGTAGAAGTGTCCCAGCGGGAGAACACTGATACCCTCAGCACTAATCCGAAGGGGGTTGCCCGATCCAGGATACACCGAACCATGTTCGGGGACCTGAAGCTTAAGACTAGCAGTCCCCATCAAAACCTTTTTGAGAATGGCCTACCCAAGCAACCCTTCTCACCATCTTAAACTCACTAAAGAGATGGTTCCCAAGCCCGGTCTTGATATTCAAAAAGTGGAGGGCATTATTCTTGAGTGAGGACCAATGCTCCTCTTCTTGATGTTGTAGTTTCGGAACATTTGCTAAAATAATGGTGTGTGGGGTCGCCTCGGGTGGGAGATGTAAGGATGCTCCTGCAAACGAAGCGCTTCCCAGTCTCCTTACTGGGCCCTTTGGCCCTTCTCTGCCTTTTGATTCATATAATGTAGGGGGATTCAGAGGGGGTTACCATAGAAGATGAGGGACAGGCCATGTTGGAACGTGGTGATCTAGATTGAGTTCTCGTCTCTCTAATGGCTGAGTCTTCAACATGTCTTTTCCCAGGATTAGCAGATTGATCCTTAAATATGTACAGCTCAATATTGCTCAATCTTTGGTCAATTGCCTCTAGTTTCACCAATACGGGGCTAATCAGGAGTTTCTCTTCCAACTGTTTTATGAGGTCAGATTGAACCCTTGGGGAGTCATGATGGCCGGTCACCAGTGCGGATGGATTATCGCTAACCTCGACCCCCTTAGTGCTATCGAAATCAGTGGGTATAGCTGTAGGCTCTCTCAGCCCATGAGCTACATTCCTGTTCTTTGCCTGCTTTCAGATCTGGTGACTAGCTTTGGGGGCACTACACGCTTTCCTTTTCTTAGACTGATCGTTACCTTTAGGGGTTTGTGATGACCTTAGAAGCCTG
Source organism: Lissotriton helveticus (assembly GCF_964261635.1). Classification (NCBI taxonomy): domain Eukaryota; kingdom Metazoa; phylum Chordata; class Amphibia; order Caudata; family Salamandridae; genus Lissotriton; species Lissotriton helveticus. The sequence continues at coordinate 311,833,018 of NC_136061.1, forward strand.
GTGCGGATGTTTGGAGGGGAAAATGGGGTTGGGCAGGTCGAATTGTCTGTTTGTGAAGATTCAGGGGTACCCTGCTGTAAGCTACATATGATCCTTAGAGAGGTTTGCGGGCTCGTAGCTACAATGACATTGGGCTCTAGCACTGGAACTTGCTTTGCAAGTGTATTTAGTGGGTCTAAGGAGAGCTTCCGCTCAGTGAGCTCAATCTCGTGTGTTAACACGGATTCGGAAGGCATCTAGGGTCCCCACCACTCCCACCCCTGTCCCCCCCTTACGTGCAATTTTACTCATGGCCTCAGGTGTAAACTTGACCGAAATACAATTTAGGAAATTACGAAAATAACACCACTAAATAACACAACTTGATCCTTCAACAAGGACTCTCCTTTCAGTACGAAGGAATGCAAGAAATACCCCCTTAAGTCCAGAGTCAAAGTCAATTGCATAGGCTTACTTCAAATCCAGGGTAGATGTTGGAGGGGTGGCCCAGCCCAGCCTGCCGCGGACGGGCCTGCCCTTGGCCCGCGTGCGTCCTGCGCTGCGGGTGCCCTGGCCCCATTAAATGCGCATCCTGGTGCGCTGGTGGGTGCGTGGGTGGCGTGCGACGCCACTAGTGGCTTTGGGAGATGTAGTCTTACCCCGCCATCTGTATCAGCTCGCTCTCCCTCCTCTCTTCCGAATTCTCACAGTGCTGGCTGCAGGCAATTGGACGACCACGGAACAACAAGACGGCAGGTAAGTTCAAGAATGGCCTCCCGCGCTGCGGGTGCCCTGGCCCTGTTAAATGCGCCTCCTGGAGCGCTGGTGGGGGCGTGCGACACCGCTATGGGCTCTGGGAGATGTAGTCTTCCCCCCTGCCGTCTGCGTCAGCTCGCTCTCCCTCCTCTCTCCCGAATCCTCACAGTGCTGGATTCTGGCAATTGGACGGCTACGGAACAACAAGACCGCAGGTAAGTTCAAAAATGGTAAATGCGCCTCCTGGCACGCTGGTGGGGGCGTGCGACCGCGCTATGGGCTCTGGGAGATCTAGTCTTCCCCTGCCGTCTGCGACAGCTCTCTCTCTCTCCTCTCTCCCGAATCCTCACAGTGCTGGCTGCTGGCAATTGGACGACAACAGAACAACAAGACCGCAGGTAAGTTCAAAAATGGGCTCCCGCGTTGTGGGTGCCCTGGCCCCGTTAAATGCGCCTCCTGACGTGCTGGTGGGGGCGTGGGTGGCGTGCGACGCAGCTAGTGGCTCTGGGAGTTGTAGTCTTCCCTCGCCGTCTGCGGCAGCTCGCTCTCCCTCCTTTCTCCCGAATCCTCATTGTGCTGGCGGCTGGCAATTGGACGACCACGGAACAACAAGACCGCAGGTAAGTTAAAAAATGGGCTTAATCATAATGAGAACGACCTACGTTGGCAAATCATTGCTGTGGGGAAGTAACCCGACAGATGCAGTAGTGTTTCCGCCATATTGAACAAGGAGGAATTGAAATGGATTTTGCGCAGAGACAGCCTACACACAGGAATACATAAAATGGAGGACTGAACATCCTTGCTGTAATACCCGGTTCCACCAATTACAACAGTTAGCAAAAATCGGAACTGTGCTTGTTTACCAATGGAATTCTGTGGCAACGATTCTTGCCGGATTATGAACTTGCTGGACAAGCGACCTGGCCTTGTACTTGCTGGAGTCACTTCTGTATCAGACTATAAATATTTTTTTGTGTATATATATATGTTACCTTTGCCTCTAAACAGTAATTCACACATTTCTTCTGTCCTCTTTGTTGCCTTTTGTGTGATTTCTTTCATGTATAGATACAATTTTGGCATTTTTAAATTTCTTTCATGTATATATAAAATGTCTTTCTCAAATAATTATTCTGCTCATCGCATGTTGCTCTATTTCTCTATTCTCTAACCATATCTTAGTGAGCCTCCTGGTTTTCACCCATGTGGGTTTGTAGGTGGGTATACTTCTGCAACTGAATTGTTACAATTCCCAATATAGCCGCCATTATGGATGAATGTTGTTAAACACCAGACCTTCTACCTTAGCCCTCTTTTCATGTTCATGCACCCGCTGCTACTGCTATTTAGGGTACTGGTATTTTAACATGCGCACTTTACTTATTCAAATGCCTGAAGATGCAGACAACTCTTGTGTGTCCCTCAGCCTCCCGACTCCTACAGTGGCTCCAAAGCGATCACATTCTTCATGTGCCTCTCTCACCCGTTCCCGGACTGGGGACACGCTCTGTATTGGTTCGGACAACAGCCCGAGATAACAGCAACACACATTGTTGCTTTGTTAATTTGATAATTTCCCTTAGCTGTCTCTGCTTACTTATTGATGCCCTTGATTTTAGATCTATATCCCCCAGTTCCTTGGTCAGTTTTCTAGTGAACGCACTGTGAATCATGCAATTCCTCTACTTTTGGGCATCGTTAAGCTGCAAAGTCTTGGCTGTATTTCCCCCCAGGGAGCAGGCGGCTATGTTGTGTAATAACATTCTGGGTTTATCATTTCTTCCCATTTATTCTGATTATTGCTTTCGGTGGGATTGGTCCCTATTTACTACTCTTGGACTACGGTCACCAGCTACTTTCCTGACGGCTCCTGTGGTTCCTCCCCATCACAGGTATGTTTTAGGCCTTTACTTGGCATTGAGGCCCTAGGCAACAAAACACACGCACCCCACCTACAGGCCCTTTATCCTTCCTAGGGTATTCAGGAACAATTGTTTTGTGTGTCCCTTACTTCATGTATTATGTTTTATCAGTAGGTTAGCAACTAATCCGCTTTTTCTTTCTTCCTTTTTCTCCCAGTTATTTCCCTATTGCTATTGAGTAATATTCCTAGGCATCATATTGTAATGTCCTGATGATGATCCTTGCATTATTATAGGATCGAAATGTCAATGACTCTTGTACATTGACCCTGTATATATATCATCCTGTATAGGGCAGAATTGCTGCTAATGTTCATTGTGCCTGAGTAACTTTATATGGCTTTTGTGTTTTTTGTCTTCCTTGTCTCCCCCACCACTTGAGCTAGTTGTTAATAAATGTGGTTTTACTTGCCTACACAAACATTGCGCCTGGTTCAAACTTCATGCATTATTGAATGTGTGATTGTTGGTCATAGGGACCATTGTTTATTTAAAATATGGAGCATAACAAATAGGTAGAGAGATGGATTGTCCTACATGAAAGCGAGTGACTACTTTCGGCAGAAAATAAAATCTAGTGTGTAGGACCAGTTTGTCTGGGTAGTAGTTCTGGTATGGATGACAAAGCCTGAAGCTCACTGACCCTCCAGGCAGATGTTATTGCCTCCAGGAAGAGCGCCTTAATGGTAAGAAGCCTGAGGAGACAATTATGCAATGACTTAAAGGGAGCACATATCAGAAACGTTAGGATAAGATTAAGGCCCCACTGAGGCATGATGACGGGCAAAGGCGGAAACATATGTTACAGCCCTTTCAGGAACCTATTACAGGGGGTTTGATGAGGGATGGCTGATCTGGCAACCACAGAAAGGCTAAGAGGGCAAAAAGAGCCTTTGAGGCTGCTCAGAGCAGAGCTCTCTTGGGTTAGAGAAAGGATAAAGAGAAGGACCTAAGAGAGGGGGAGCAGAGTTAGGGTCAACCTATTTCTCTGCACATCATGTCACAAACTTGCCCCAAAGGCAGGCGAGTACATTCTTGGTAGAGGGAAGCCTGGCTGCCAAGATAACATTGCAGACTTTCTAACAGAAGGTCGAAAGCTGTCCACTTTCAATGCTCAATGTCCTTGCATGAAGGAGGAGCGTCGACATGTTTAGGTGGAGAGCCCTCTCTTGCTGCAGCATCAAAAGATCCTCCTGAAGGGGCAGCCTGAGCGGAGGACAGATGGCCATGCTGAACAGGTTAGGATACCAAACTCTCCAAGCCCAGTCAGGAGCCACAAGGATGACTTGGGCCTGGTCCTTCCTGGTCTTGTTGAGAACTCTGGGCAGCAGCAGTATAGGCAGAAAGGCGTACTGGAGGCCTGGGCTCCATTTGAAACAAAAAGCGTCTCTGAGCAAAAGCCACCTTCGAAACTCCAGTGTACAAAACTGCTGACTTTGTGCATTCCCGGAAGGGACAAATAAATCTAACAAAGGCTCTCCCCATGGTTGAAAGAGACCTTACACAACCTCCGGAGGAAGACGCCCTTCGAGATCAGCTAGGCAACTTCGGCTGAGTTTGTCCCTCCTGGCATTCAGAGTGCCTGTCAGGTGTTGAACTACCAGGGAAATGCCCTGACATTCCAGCCATGTTCAGACAAGAAGGGCCTCTTGACAAAGTGTCCATGACCTATTTATTAGCTGCACTACCACACAGTGGTGGTGTTGTCCGTGAACACCTGCACTAGCCTTCCCTTGATGGTGGGTAGCAAGGCCTGCTGGATCGTCAGGAGCTCCAGTGGGTTGATGTGGAGTCCGGATTCTGCCAAATAGCAGAGGCCTCTGATCTTCCAGATGGCCGTCCTATCCCAGGAGTGAAGCATTTGTCACCACTGTGAGATCTGGTTGGGGAAGGGAGCGGGGTCTGCCGCTGACCCTATCGCAGTTCGTTAGCAACCACTGCAGATCATTTGCAGTTTACTTTGAGATATGAACCATGTCAGAGAAATTCTGACTCTGCGCCCACTGGAACTTTAGGTTCCAATGCATAGCCCGCAAACCCCAGCGGGCATGTATCAAAGGGAGGATGCAGGAGGCCAAGAAGCCCAGCAGCCTCATGGTCAGTCTCATCAAAATCCAGGATAGAGACTGAAACCTCGGTATCACAGCCTGAATAGCCTGAACTCACCTTCAGGAGGATAGGCCGGAAACTACTCTGATAGCAGTGCAGGAGGCAAGCAGTAGTCTGGAGGTGAGAGATGACATCCTGGGACAAGTTCGCCTTCCACACCCAGTCGTCGAGATAGGGGAAGACTGGCACCCCATGTCTCCATGGATGAGCTGCCACCACAATCCCCTTTGTGAAAACCCAATGGGAGCTTGTAATTCCTAAATTGAACACGGTGAACTGAAAGTGCTCATAGCCTACTGGATCCACAGCTAATGCCTGTGAGCGGCCAGGAGGGGAATGTAGAAGCATGCACCCTGCAAGTCCAACGGCACCATCCAGTCTCCCGGGTCCAGGGCAGACAGGACTTGAGGGTGCGTGACCATTTTAAAGTTCTCTGCAAGTCTAGGATAGGATGAAGGCTTCCGTCCATCCTGAGCACCAGAAAGTAGCAGGAATAACACCCAAGACCTACTTCTGCCACTGGCACCCTCTCTATGACTCCCTGAGCCAAGAGACCCGTCACTTCCTGTCAAAGTGAGATTGTCCTCCGTCAGACTGTCACAAGTGGGTGGCATGGGTAGAGGGTGGTTATGAACGGGAGGGAGTAGTCCCTTCAAGCAATCTGAAGAACCCATTGTTCTGATGTTATAGACCTACAGTAGGAAAGGTGATGGTGTATCCTGCCTCCCACTGGGTGCCCATTATGTTAAGTGGGCAAACTAAAGGGGTTTAGAAGCTGTGGCTGTAGTGTAGTTCCTATATTCCCAATAGGCTCTGCGCATTGGAATAACATAAACGGCAGTTTAGACGTAGGACTGAGGTCAACTAGGTCTCTACTGAATATGTTAGACTTAATTAGGTTTGCCAGCTAGCTCAGAGGTCACTAGAAACGTTCGCGAATGTTCAGGAAGGAGGTAACTTTCCTGATTAGACAAGAAGGGATTAGTTTCTGACAACCGCATAAACATGACATCTTTGCTCCCTCAGAATAAAGAGTATATCTCTAGAGTCATGTGAAAACAATAGACAGCTATTTCACTCAGTCAATCATGCATGCTTAATTTCACCAGGAGTGCAGAGAAATAGAGAGACAGGCGTTTTCAATAAAAGTTGTTATTTATTGAGCAGTCTTCTTTCTCATGCAAGAGAAATGAATTGCCACAATTGCAATATTTATCATGAAGTAAAGTGCGTACAGTAAAAGTAGTATTATGAAATAATACTGTAAAAGCAATGATATGGTTTCTTAGCCATGTGATACTTTAAAACGGATAAAATATATACATACATAAAAACATTGACTAACGTACTCTGGTGCTTCTAATATACGCCTACCTCGGTGTACCTGACCTAAGCCTAATACGTGGGAAGGAGTAAAAAAGTTGCAGTTTAAGTTAAGTGGGTTTTTTGCCAAGAATCTGAATCAAGAATTATCTTAAGGTTTTAGTCAGCTCCGTACCTTGGTTTATAGAATGAAGGAGGTCTTGTATCTCTCTCTCAGGACTCGATCTCCCAGCAACCCGCAAGGGTGACTGGAAACACCGGAGCTGGATTTCTCGGCAGGAGAAAAGACAGCGTCTCTCTCAGTGCGTCCATGGGAGGGTCGGCTTCCTTCGGCTCTCGCATCAGCTGGGCTTCGGGCAAGTAGAAAGCCGCTCTGCTCCAAACCACTGTGTGTTTGCTTAAGGCAACGTTGGTATATTTATACCTGAAAGGTGCCGTGTTTGACGTAAGGTAGGACATAAGACGTCACCAAGAACTTACAGTTCTTTCTGGACTCCAGGAGTTCTTGCACAAATCAAAACAAAAGCAGGGGGAATTCCTGAGCTGCTGGAGGCTTGGTTTGTTTAAAGAACGCGTTGTACTTTCTAGGAGTCTATGGGAGTAGCCTTGCCGTATTTGGACTGCATTGGCTATGACTAAATATGGACATGATTTTTATGCCTTTATAAGGATATGATTTGTTATAACCACAAAAGGGCATGAATCGGGAATATTTAAATAGGGTCCTAGAATCGTTCACAACACCCACTCCACGTACTATGTCAATCATTACTAAAATACTAAGCAATAGTAAACATATAACGAAGCATGTGTTTTCCTACCCACCCCAAAATACATAAAAGGCATTTGAACTGGTATATGGTATATACACGAAAATGAGTATTGGTACTGTACGGTTTTCAAGCAATGGTATCATTCAGATAATGCATACATATATATCATCTGAATGAATTGCGAAAATTACATTTATGAAATGGCTCTTAAGACAGAAGAGAAGGTCAAGACCAATTTCATCACATATTCATACAATACTGTACATGTCCTAGAGGCTGAATCAAAATATTGTCTCTAGAGTTTCAAAATAGAAGTTCTGTTCTCTAAGAAAAGTTCTACTTTAAGCAGAGTACTGTGTGCCAGAAAAAGGTAAATATTTTGGAAATGGAAAAATAATTTTGTTTTCAGGGGAAAAAATAGTTCCAAATATTTTCAGTAGTTTTGTTTATAAAAAACTGAAGGCCGAATTCAGAGTTCAGGGAACGCTGTGGACTCGTTGTTTCAAAAGTTATTCTCATTGTTAGGAGAGAACATCATATCAGACAGGCTTGCGAAAAATTGGTCTACAACAGTAGGTGAAAGTTCGACCAAGTTCGAAAAAGCTGACATAGTGCATATGTGAGAGTCATTACTATCATCGATGTCTGGATCAGCAATGCTCACAGAAGGTTGTACCTGTGTGGTGCTGCTTCCATCTCGTACTTCACCGCCACCTAATCGTAATCGTGAAGTCTCAACGAATGCCGTCATCAGAATAGGTAGCCACTGGGGACAACACGTTGCATGAGCCGTTACCGAACCAAGCAAAGTATCGATATCCATAGGTACTGCTGATGGTAGTGTAAGACAGACGTCCAACACGCATTCTTCTCCGCATAGCTATCATCGAAGCACAGTTAGGATGCAATCTTGCCAAATTGGTCTGAATGAAAGAAACCAGGTAGTACTCAGATCTCTTAGCCGGGCAAAGCCGAGGACTTTAGTGATCCGTTCTCTGTAACGAATGGCCAGGATAGTTTCTTCCATTGTAGCCTGAGTTTTGTCTGTTGCTTGGCTTGCCATATCTGCGTAGAAGGAATAAAAATAAAATTCCTGCTACGAGTCCCAACAGAAGAGGCAGTCCGCCAAATACAGAATGCATAAAATTCGGGAAGATGCCCAGAACTGTTTCAAAGGGTGCTAACAGTCCCGAAAAAATGGTCTTAAATACATGTGCGATGCCACCGGTATCAGACATGTTTAAAATTTGACCTAACATTTCTACGAAATGTACAGGGCAATTTGTTGATAATAGGGAATGTATTTCTGCCGCTGTCCTTGCAACTTGCAGATCATACGTCTCTTTGGACGAGGTTAAAGGCACAGTTGTCTGTAAAATAATAGACTTCATTCTGCTTAAAGTATCGATTCGAATAGAAGAGATATTCAGAGAAGGCCATATTGCTGCCTCCATGTCTGGATTGCTGTTTGGATACAATACTTGCATACAGCAAATGACCCTGGATGTAATGGTTACGAGATAGGCTTTTCCTGGCACCATGCCACAACAGCTGTGGTCACTTATTAGAACGTAACTGCCGTTGGAAAGCTGTCTGAAAAAAGGCTCTATCTGTGTTGCAGGAGTGCCATGCAAGTGACATGCAAAGTTATTTGATGACCCTTCGCAGGCTCCATGCAAGTTATTACCTTGACACAGAAGTGTACCGCTTAGTGATTTTTTACAGTTGTTACCACTAAGAAATACTTCTTTTTTCCCTTCACTATAACATTTGTGTGTATAAGGTAAATTCCAGGTTGATTTGATGTATCCTTTACCCAACCTTTCATACAGGCCTGCTGGTATATACTTTTGGCAATATTTAAACTGGAAAGTTATTGGGATTGTAATCGCTCCATGTATTATCCATTCAATGACAGGTCTCTCTGACATTGTCAATGGTAATCTCTCAAGTTTTTCAGTGCTTAGAATCGTATAGTCTGCTCCTTTTTGTGCCAAACTGATTTGTTTATCAGTAAGGTTAAATATAGAAAATAATGACGTTGTGTTGATTAAATGCCATGGCACGTAGCCTGAACGCAGATTTTGCAACGTCCAGCCTAGCTGTACAATAGAACGTACAATAGAACGTAATTGGGACTGGCCATGTTGTAACATTAGCAAGTCCTGCTCTATCATATCAATAGCAGATGATACAATGCTGTCCAGTGAATATATTCTGGAGGACAGAGTCGTTAACCCATTGTCCACTACAGAAAGGGATTTTTCCAAATTTATATGATCAATTTCTCGTATTTTTTCTGCAGTTTCAATTTGCATTACTTTCCAAGCTACGTTGTAAGCAGCGTATTTATCGGCGTATATGAAACGTTTTTGACGCTGTTTGCGAGGTCCCAGTATGAAATCTCGCAAGTCAGCACCTTCTTTAAGTAAAGTCAAGTGTTGCTTAATTTCAGGCAGTGTGGGTTTCTGTAGCCACACAAGGCATAGTTTTCCTACACTATATGTTGTAACTATCCCTGGATGTTGTCTCTGGGAATATCTTTGGTCTGGCCTGTTCTGTTTAAACCCCTGTGTTTTGTTCAGGAACCTATCTTGACAGTTATTTGTGTCTGTGGGCCAGATCAACCATTTTTTCCAATCAGGATTTGTTCTGTTTTGGTGTAAAATATGGGATACGTCTATCTGCACATTTGTAGTGCTATTACTATCAGGCATGGGCTTTGGAATAGACGGTTTGTTTAAATCTTTAATCTTGGCTAGGCCAAGACAGGTTGTTTGTTGAATGGTGTCATTCAGGAATATTATCTGTTCTGGGATCATGCAGGCTCTAAATAATGCTTCTAGACCTTGTACCTGCCAGTCTTTTGAACCCCAGATGGTTTTTGTTTCAATGTTGTTTTTCCAAAATTCAAAACCAAATGTAGACATTTTATCATAAAAATTTTCAGAATAAATCAATTTAGTATTTATCAACATTGTTTTCATTCCTGTCTTATTTAACATTTTAAAATAAAACGTTTCTGGATCACTGTTGTTAAACCCTGAGAAGTATGTGAATTTCTCATAAAATGTTTTCGAGCTACCTTTTGGCGGTGTAGGACAACGTTCCCATTGATTATAAGTTAAAACATTTCTAGGTTGAGCAGATTTATGCAAATAGTGATGACCATAGTGGTTAAAACAGTACATTTCTTCATAGTTCGATGAACCCTGCAAATAGTCATGTTCTGTGAATTTTGCTGACATTACTAAATCTGACATCATTTTATTAATATTTTCAAAGTCCTAATCATCAGAGAAAGTACTTGGTGTCACAAAGTCACTTAAGGAAACCTTGAATTGATGTAGATATTTCAAGAGCTCAATCGGGCCATAGATTTCATAATCCGTTTTGTCCCATGCTACCCCACCGGGTATAGGATTGGCTGTGATGTTTACTGATGACAGTTCTCTTTTTTCGATGTGTGAAGATCTGTGAGGCTTTAGGACGAAGTTGATGTTCTGACTTGCTGTGTCCATTGTACCATATTTTCCATTAATAAATCTACCCAAACATTAAACAATGATGAGCCAAAGTAGGAGGAAAAGTACACCTAACACAATCCAAAATTCAATCCACGGTGAAATCAGATATGTTTCTTTTAGTTCATGAAAGAGTTCAGTCATTTTTTCTTTGAAAGTTTTTGTTGCTGGCGTTTCTTCATGTTCGCTTGGATCCTCAGAAAAGTCATCGAAATTGATGAAGTAGCCAGATGCAGTTCTGTCTATTGTTGGAATTGCTTCCGGATTCTCATTAGTCTTTGCATTTTTCTTTGTTTCATTAGCATAGTCTGAGGCTACATCGTTGTAGACAGGTGTTTCTTGACGAACTGTCACAATTTGGGTTTCAAGAGGCACAAGTTCCATGGCTTTGTTGCATAGTCCTTTTTTATTCACTGCAGGTTTATCAAATGTGATTAGTCTCTCAGTTTGAACCTCTTGGATTGTAGCAAGATTTGGTCTTCTGCTATTTCTTGGGAGTCCACTGGGCCTACTACTTATTATTGGCCACATGATTGTGGTTTTACCAGGTCGATGGATACAACTCTGTTCTCCTTTTTACCAGCAAGGGACAGTAGTACTACTGATCTTGTTCCGCTGACAGCTAAGACAGGTACTGCTTTTCTGTAAGAAGGCACAAATTCCTCTACACTGCGATCTTTTCTCTGACTAGATCCCCAATCTTTGGAATCCAGACAGGTCTTGCTGGGACAGGTGGTTTTTCTTCAGTGGCTGTTGGCTTTAACTTTATGTTACTTAGACTTCTTCTGGTTTCATTTAAGTCCTGTAAAACAGCCAAACGATCTTTGATATCAAAGGCTTTTTCTGCTACCACTGAAGTCTGACAATCTAAGTCCTGGATTTTCATTCTAGTGCCGAACAATAGTTCGTAAGGAGTGATACCTTATAGAGAATTTCTTGGCAGATTGTAAAGACTACGTTGGACACTTGTTAGATGTTTGACCAACCCATCGCCCGAACCTAATACCCTCGCCGTTATAGATTGCTTTATGTCACAGTTTTTTCTTTCCACTACCGCATTTCCCTCAGGATGGAAGGGAGAAGAGTACCGCAATGCAATGCCCATGCTGGTCATGGCCTCTTTGTAAGCGCGAGAGCTAAACGCAGGACCCTGGTCAGAATGTAGCATGCCAATTGCGTATGTGCCGATAAAGACTCACAAATCTTTCATAACAGTTCTGGCGTCAGCCGAGCGCTGGGGCCACATCTTAAGTGAATCTAGTCTTAATAATTATGGGAACACATTTTTCCGGCTGGATTTCCGCATATAGATAGCCTGATGCTTTCTAATAAAGGTGTCATGACAATAGTCTGGTCAGGTTCACAACTGCGATCTCTGTTGCAGTCCTGACAATCCATTGCAAAGTTGTAATTTTGCAGGCTCATCCCCGGCCACCAGTATTCTGATTGTAATTCTTTTAGAGATTTCACGATCTCTTGGTGCCTTAGACCCTGTCCCATGTGTGCTTCTTGAATCAAGTAAGCCCTCCGGTTCGTGTTTGGAATTACTCTGTCCCCCACTCCAGGGATTTGAGCAAAAGGAACGGAGTTTGCATCAATTATGTATGTATTACTGAGTGGATAGTTGAGAGGTAATGCTGCATAGTCACCTTTTAATGAGGCTTTTACTGCCAGCATGGTTTCTCAATCTATGTGTTTTTAGAACGCTTTTTTGTGGCTAGGGAAGCCGGTTGAACCGCTGCCGCTGTGGCTCTGTTGGCCAATGAATTCTCTGCAACGTGAACGCCATCACGTTGATGACTCAGTGTATGTATCACGTGAGTCTTTTGTAGTTCTTTCTGCAAAAGAACTACTTGTTTCCAGAGCTTCTTATGCTTTATTGTAGCACCTGTCTCATCTTTGTAACCGTTTTTGATCCAAGTCTGTATGTCATTATTGTAAGACTGGACGCAGTAATGCGAAGCACACACTATTAGTGTGGGGAATTCGCGATCAGCATTTTCAAGCGCCATCTTTAAAGATCTTATTTCAGCTCGCTGAGCTGTACAGTTTCTGAGTGATTCAGTTTTGGTGATTAACGGTCTGAATTTACCTAAGCGCCAGCGACCTTTAACAATCGCGCATGCTACATTGTAAGATTTTTTATCCACAACGTAATGTTGTGCAAATCTGTCTGTAGATTACGTAACTGTATTGTTCGAGAGGCAGAATTTTGATTGGCAGAGGATATTCATGTTCGTATTCTAGATCTTCTAGTTTTTTCATTTTTGGATCAAAAGCGTGTTTCACGTCTTCTGCAGCAAGAGAATTTTCCCATTGTATCCATTTTGGATCTAATGCCACAGCATTTGGAATGCGTGGTCTTGTTACTGCCTCAAGGGATGATTCTGCTGTCAAAACAGATATGTTTCTCCCTTGGACTAGGGCTCTTTCTTTTGCTACAGCGGTTTGAACCGCAGTTAGAATTTTTTCAGTTGAAATGAATTTCATTTCAGCTTGTGTGTACAAGTGTGATTTGTAAGCTATTGGTACAGTTTCTCCCTCATTAGAGGTCAGGTACGTGAATCCGCATCTTCCTGGGATGACTCGGATTACAAGGTTGCGTACGTTTTCGCGTGTTTGCAATTTTATTTTAGCTAACATGTCTGTTTATAATGATCTTAAAATTTCTGTGTCCAATTAATTGGTTTGAAATCAGGTTTTATTAATTCATAGAGAGGTTTAAACCTCTCTGCATAATTTAGAATGTATGTTCTTCCGAAATTCAGGAAACCTAGAATTGATTGTAAATTCTTCAGCGTTTTTGGAGCTTGGAGTACAGCACACTTCTCTAAGAAGGTGTCTGCTAGGCTTTTGCCTTCACTTGATAATTCATATCCTAAAAACAGGACAGTTAGATGAGCAATTTGTGACTTTTTAAAGTTGAATTTGTACCCTTCAGCTGCGAACCCAAGTATTATGGTGTTCACTCTTTTTAAGTGAGTCTCCAGGTCATCGTCTGTGAGATAGATGTCATCGACATAAGATAATGCCTCATCATCATATATTTGTAGTAACTCTGTTACTCTTGCTGAGAATAATCCTGGGCTATTCTTGAATCCCTGTGGGAGTCGACAGAATTGTTTTTGTGACCCCATGCAGGAGAAATCTGTCAAATACCTGCTTTCAGGTGCAATGTTTTGACAAAAGAAACCATTCGAAATATCTAACGTCGTTTTATATTTTTTGCGCACAATGTTATTCATTAGTGCTGCACTGTGTGCGTTTTGTACTGCAAATGTTTTGCAACATGAGTTTAGGTGTCTATAGTCCAAAACTAGACGATATGAATCGTCTGGCTTGGAGACAGGAAACAAAGGATTGTTCATTTGTGAGGTACATGTTTCAATCACCCCCTGATATTCAAGTTGATCTAAGATCTCCCTGACTTGTTTTTTAGCTTCTTGCTTAACTGGGTACTGCCTTTGTGCAGAGGGTTGATTTTTTAACTGAATTTTATGGTGAGGAGAATCCTCATCCCATCCTACATGATTTTTATATAATGCAGGGGCTTGGGCTACTGTCCATTTTCTAGCAAATGTGTATTTTTTATGAATTGGAATATGATTTGAGAATGCAGGCATAATCATTTCTTCGCCATGTGGGCACTCCCTGACAAACTCTGGTGGCCAGTCTTTTTCTGCTAGAAGGATATCATAGCCTTTCGAAAGGTTATCCCAAAAGAGACCCTTTATTTTCCTAATCTTGTCCCCCTCTATACGCAATGTTATTTCGTATAAATTATGGGATTTGCTAACTCTGGTGTCTGCAGTTTCTACTTGAATGTATTCATTCGTGTCCACTGTCTCCAGAAAAATAATCAGGATCTTGCGAGCTATGGTCACTTCTGCTGCGCTGTCTAGCACTGTCTGGGCCCATTCTCCGTTTTTGAATGAATGAATGAAAGTAAATTTATAGTGCGCAACTAAAACCCGGAGGTATCAAGGCGCCTAGCAAAACCAATCAGAACATAAAAAAGGCAGAACACAACTACGAGTATGACTTCGCAAAGAGCCGGGTTTTCAGAGCCTTTCTAAAAGACTGCATGGTGGGAAGGGACTTGAGATCCCCCGGAAGGGTATTCCACCATTTAGGTACCAGAGTGGAGAAGGCTTTGCCACCCCATTTAGCTCTACGAATGCGGGGCACTGATAAAAGAGATTTGCCGCTAGAGCGAAGGTTCCTCGAGGGGCGATAGGGAGACAAAATGGATCCAATCCCAGTGGCACTACCTCTGGCCAAGGCCCCATAGGTCATGCACAATGTTTTAAAGAGGATCCGGTCTTCAATGGGGAGCCAGTGTAGCGATTTTCTGGCGGATGTGGCCGAAGCGTGTCTAGGCAGGTCTAAGACAAATTTGGCCACCGCGTTCTGGACCATTTGCAATCGCTGCAGCAGACCCTTATTCAGTCCCACATACAGCGCATTACAATAGTCCAGACGGGAGCCAATGAGTGCAATCACTATCTGTTTTCTGGCCTGATGGGAGAGATAGTGTCTGATCTTCCTCAATACATGGATAATTCCCCAACAGGTTGAGACTGTCCTATTGACCTGTTGGCGCATGCTGAGGGTGGGGTCGATCAGGACTCCTAGGTTTTTAGCAGATGCAGCAGGGACAGGACAGGCTCCCAGTGAGTCCGGCCACCACTCCGCCGACCATGTCTCTTCCTTACCTCCGAACACCATGACCTCCGTCTTCTTCCCGTTTAATTTCAATGAATTGTGAATCATCCATTGAGTGACTGCCTCCATGCAAGATCTAAAATTGGAGGCAGCCAAGCTGGCCGACTGGGAGAGAGAGACGAGGATCTGGGTGTCATCGGCATAGGAAACTACCTCCATCCCAAAAGATCTTATGAGTCTGGCAAGTGGGGTCACATAGATGTTAAAAAGGGTCGGACTTAATGCCGACCCCTGAGGGACCCCACACTGCACAGACAGGGATGGAGATAGAAAGTCCCCCAGATTCACCCTCTGCTCTCTCTGATCGAGGAAGGAGGTCAGCAAGCGAAGAGCAGACCCCTCAACCCCAATCTCCCTCAGGCGAGATGTTAAAACTGAGGGAGAGAGGGTGTCAAAGGCAGCTGTGAGATCTAGCAGGACCAGGAAGGTGGTCTGACCCCCATCAACTCGAGTGCGGATATTATCCAACACTATGGTGAGGGCAGACTCGGTGCTGTGTTCCCTCCTGAAGCCATGCTGCGAGTGGTCCAACTGACCTGAACTTTCCACGAAACCCGCAAGATGCTTGTTCAGGTGGATTTCCAGCATCTTCGCAGGAGCAGGGAGCAATGAAATGGGGCGAAAGTTTTTTAACACCCCAGGATCAAGAGAAGGTTTCTTGAGCAGCGGCTTAACCACTGCCCTCTTCCATTGCTGGGGGAAGATGCCATCCCTCATGGCCCTGTTCATGATCTCGACAAGAGGGGGCAGGAGGGATTCCCTGCACTGCTTGAGGATCTTAAGCGGACAGGCATCTAAAGGGGAGCCAGACTTGGTTTTATCCAGAAGGTTCTCCAATTCCTGGAGAGAGAGAGGAGGAAAAGAGGCCAGAAACCCCCGTGGAGAGTTCTCGGAAGCAGCTGCTGCAGGGACAGGGGGGACAGAAGGCTCAGAGGTTATAGACCTCTGTAGCTCTAAGGCTGAAAAAATATCCGCGATCTTGGTCTGAAAGAAGAGCGCTATGTTGTTACAGAGCACCTGGGAGGCGATGACAGGATCAGGGGTCTGCAAGGATGTCAGAGAGTCGACAATCTTGAAGAGCTCTTTCGGGGAGGAGAGTGAAAAGGTAAGAGCAGTAAAATATTCCTGCTTCACCCTTATAACCTCCGCCTTATAGCCCCTCAATAAGATCTTATGCACCTCTTTATCCTTTAGATCCCAGCTGGTATGCCAGAGACGCTCCTGTCTCCTGACTCCTTGTCTAAGGAGTCATAGGTGCTCAGAAAACCATGGAGCCGATGGTTTTTTCCTCGCCGAGTAACGCAGCCGTGTAGGGGCCAGCTCGTCAAATGCCATGGTAACAGCATTGTCAAACTGCGAGACCGCCAGATGGATATCTGCCTCCTGGGGAGTATACATGCTGGAAATCCAGGGGGCAAGGGAGATATTAGAAATATTTTTAAAATTCCTCCTTGATACCATTTTGCTCGGGACCTTTCCTCTCCTGTCAGCAGACAGAGAGGTCACTTCGATCTGTACGGCGAAGTGATCCGACCAAGAGAGGGAAAAGGGGTCCTTTACAGTCAACCTATCGTCGTTGGAGAAAACCCCATCAAGCGTATGACCAGCTTGATGGGTGGCACCTCTCACCAGCTGATCCAGCCCACAGGCGGACAGGGCATCCAGCAAGGTGAAGGTATCACTAACCTCCAACTTCTCTAAATGAAAGTTCAGGTCACCCAGAACTGTTAGATGTTCATGACCAAAGTAAGGTTCAAGGATGTGAAATAGCTGTTGTCCAAAATCAGCTCTAGGGCCAGGAGGACGATATATCAGAATCCCATTGAATGGGGATTCATGGACTCCCTTAAGCGAAAAATAGAGGGCCTGAAAGTAGTCCTGAGGGTCCGATAGGGGTAAGGTGTAACACTGCAAGCTATCCTTATAAAGGATAGCCAGCCCTCCTCCGACCCGCCCAGTTCTATCCAGCCGGGCTAGGAGATATCCCTCAGGTACTGCCTCAACAAGGTCGGGGCCAGACGAGTCCCTTGCCCACGTTTCGGTTACAAATACCCAGGAGGGCTTTCTGTCCAGCACGAAGTCCTTAAAGGCAATATTATGCTTAACAAGCGAGCGGGCATTGATGAGGAAGCCATCTTCTCTCACAATGATGCCACCCTTGTTAGTATGGAGTCCCATAGGGTGAGGAGAAACAAGGGGACTAGAGCCTCCAGAAACCGCAAGGGAACACCCACAGAATAGAGGATGTAAAAAATCCTCCGGAAACATTTTATAAAAACACGGGAGCTCGGGTGGTTTGAGCCTAAGCAGATCATGCCTCCAGTACCTGATAGTCATAGAGTTGTCCTCGTAACGACTCGGTAACCAGCCGACCAGCCCGTCCTCAGCGCGGACGGGCGCAGACGGGCTGGACTCTGGCGTGACTCCGGCGTCACTGCGGCGCACACGCAGCGCGCACACGCTGCGTGCCATCATATCTGGTTTAAGTATGGCTCCAGCCAGTCCACCTGACTGCTAGAGCGCAGAGTGAGTCGTGAGCTTTCCTAAGTTCCCCCCAAGATGGCGCTCACCAGGATGGAAAGCGCGAGGGACAATCCGTCAAATAGCGGTGCGGGGCACAATTAGGATGCGGCAATGCGGAGGGGAGATTAAGAACAAGGTAAAATATAGTGCCCAACCAAATAAAAATAAAATGACAAAACGGGAAAATTTAAAAGCACTGAAGCGTCTTAACACAAAGCGCAGCGCGCAGAAGTGAGGAGCCTGCCACCGTTTTTCAGTTGTGTCCTCAGTATCCTCGGCATGTTTTATTTTAATACTAGCTACCTTCTTCTTTGGAAATTGTAATTTTTTACTTTGATGAGCAGGTTCCTTGTCTTTGGACTTGACGTGCTCTTCTTTGTGTTCTGACCGTCCTCTTCTTTCCGATTTCTGTGAGGAAGTCTGAAAAGATCGAGAGGGACGTGTATCAATATCTTGATATCTGTCAGGTTTTTTCAAATTATCCCTATTTCTAAGGTTGTATCTTTTTTCAGAGGGCTCCCTCTGGGGAGACTTGCCTCCTCGTTCTGGAGATCTATCTCTTCGTTGAGGAGACTTTCCTCTGGTCTGAAACCGTTTTTCTCTGGGAGTGGATTGTTTATTACCCTCCCAACTATTTTTTGGAGTGTTGAGATTATTTTTAATAAATGTTTTTTCAGGATTTTCATTTAGTTGGGGTTTTAGTGGATTCCCACCCAAACTATCTCTACCTAATTCTTCATGGGATTTTTCTATGATTCGGGCAAGTTCAAAAGGTTGTTCTGCTATATCTGTTTCTTTCAATTTCTGGCGGATCGCCACAGATGCTGCTTCTCCTTTTATGTTGGCTAGTAGTAAATGTAAATGTAAATGTACAGGAATTTATATAGCGCAAATCACCGAGCGGTTTCTAAGCGCTTGCTTAGGGAACCCGTCCTGGTATTCCCTTGTGAGATAGCCCCGACAGGGTATCCGCAAGGTGAAAGCCAGGCATCCCGCCGCGAGGGGCCGTTGTGGAGATTAAGCAAGCTATTGCCCAGAGTCGCAGAGTGTGAACCTGTGAATCGAGTAGGCACCGGAGCGAGAATTGTCGAGTCCATGGACATTTTAGGACTCAGGACCCCGCCGAGCCGGGAATTGAACCCTGGTCCCGGGCTGACCTCTGCTTCCAGGTCTGCCTCCTCTAACCAGTGAGCCACACTTCTCCACTGCGGAGTAGTAGTATACTATACAGTATATATATATATATATACGGAGTAGTAGTATACTATACAGTATATATATATATAGTAGTATAGCCGAGACTTGCTTAAAGTCTTTCAGTAATTTAATTCCTAGAGTTAAAGCAGGTTCTGGACCGTATTCATTTTGAATCTGTCTTAGTACGTCTGGTATAACCGCCATGGACGGAACACCATGTGTTTTTGTGTAAATTAAAGCAAAGACAGTGCCCCAAGTGTCACAGTCCTCCACATTTGGTGCGATCCCCATTGGAAGACAGATAGTCAGAATGCTGTGTTTCTCATGAGGTGTAGTATCAGGAAATACCGCCTCTATTTGAGTGATTTTCTGAGCTAACCAGAATGGAATCTGTTCCCGTTTTGCGGGAATTTTGCCAATGGTTGATTGTATATTCTGTGGTGTTATTTTATTTGTGTTCCCCTGGTGAGGGGTGGTCTGTGGAATTTTTATTGCTGGTTGGACTGTTGAAGTCCGCATGACATATTGGGCCAATTGTCTGTGTATTTTAATTAATATTTTTAGCTGAGCTAAGAGTTCTCGGTCTGACATCTTTTCAATGTCGGGATGTGGTGTGTAGCTGGCTAGAACCGGCCACGTGGCTCCTGGTCTACCTAGTGGACCGAGCCTGGTGATGTGATTTTGATGATTTAGGGAGCCTTTAAACCAGAGCAGGTGCTCTTGGTATGTTAGTGGAATTTCAACGTCCTGGAAAGGAGCATATTCCTCTGGAGGTTCCCCTATTTTGTAGTAGTGGAACTCTCGTGTCACAGCATGTGCTGCTGGAAAGTGTATCCAGGAATAGAATACCTCTGTCTGACGATATTCATGGGCCTCTACCACAAATAGGACTGTACCACCTCTTGTTGATACTCCATTATTTATTAGTTTGTAAGTTACACTCTTTCTTACATTGACTGGGATCAGTATGGCATCCCGGTCATTTTCTTGGAGAGTTGTGTCTTCTAACAATAGCTGAGCTGCCAATTCCTCTCTTTCTCTGTCGTCATCCGACATTTTTATTGACTTAAAATTTTGCAGAGCAAGTTTCAAGGAAACAAAGATTAGGTGCACAATATTTTGGAACACTGTATCCTTGAACGTGGACTAAACCAAAAACTAATACATAGGAATCTCTTCCTACTAAGTTCCGGTGGATATTTACCTTTCACCCACTCCAGACGTCTTTTGGAGTTTTTACGGGAAAAGGGGTCTGTGTGAAAAGCACGACTGAGTTACTCTAGAGTCTTGCGTTAGATTATCGCCTTACCAAATGTTGGGCGCCATATAGTGTAGTTCCTATATTCCCAATAGGCTCTGCGCATTGGAATAACATAAACGGCAGTTTAGACGTAGGACTGAGGTCAACTAGGTCTCTACTGAATATGGTAGACTTAATTAGGTTTGCCAGCTAGCTCAGAGGTCACTAGAAACTTTCTCGAATGTTCAGGAAGGAGTTTACTCTCCTGATTAGACAAGAAGGGATTAGTTTCTGACAACCGCATAAACATGACAACTTTGCTCCCTCAGAATAAAGAGTATATCTCTAGAGTCGTGTGAAAACAATAGACAGCTGTTTCACTCAATCGTGCATGCTTAATTTCACCAGGAGTGCAGAGAAATAGAGAGACAGGCGTTTTCAATGAAAGTTGTTATTTATTGAGCAGTCTTCTTTCTCATGCAAGAGAAATGAATTGCCACAATTGCAATATTTATCATGAAGTAAAGTGCGTACAGTAAAAGTAGTATTATGAAATAATACTGTAAAAGCATTGATATGGTTTCTTAGCCATATGATACTTTAAAACGGATAAAATATAGACATACATAAAAACATTGACTAACGTACTCAACTGGTGCTTCTAATATACGCCTACCCCGGTGTACCTGACCTAAGCCTAATACCTGACCTAAGCCTAATACGTGGGAAGGAGTAAGTAAGTTGCAGTTTAAGTTAAGTGGGTTTTTTGCCAAGAATCTGAATCAAGAATTCTCTTAAGGTTTTAGTCGGCCCCGTACCTTGGTTTATAGAATGAAGGAGGTCTTGTATCTCTCTCTCAGGACTCTATCTCCCAGCAACCTGCAAGGGTGACTGGAAACACCGGAGCTGGATTTCTCGGCAGGAGAAAAGACAGCGTCTCTCTCAGTGCGTCAATGGGAGGGTCAGCTTCCTTCGGCTCTCTCATCAGCTGGGCTTCGGGCAAGTAGATAGCCGCTCTGCTCCAAACCACTGTGTGTTTGCTTAAGGCAACGTTGGTATATTTATACCTTAAAGGTGCCGTGTTTGACGTAAGGTAGGACATAAGACGTCACCAAGAACTTACAGTTCTTTCTGGACTCCAGGAGTTCTTGCACAAATCAAAACAAAAGCAGGGGGAATTCCCGAGCTGCTGGAGGCATGGTTTGTTTAAAGAACGCGTTGTACTTTCTAGGAGTCTATGGGAGTAGCCTTGCCGTATTTGGACTGCATTGGCTATGACTAAATATGGACATGATTCTTATGCCTTTATAAGGATATGATTTGTTATAACCACATAAGGGCATGAATCGGGAATATTTAAATAGGGTCCTAGATACGTTCACAACATGGCTGCTGGGGCTAATGGTGAACTGGCCCAACCTCTAGCTGCTCGATCCACTCGGCCGCACAGAGGCTGGAAAGCTTGTGCTTTGTAGTGGCTGGGGGGGAGGGGGTAAAGATGTGGCAGGAAGCTCCTTCCGTGGCCATGAAAGGAGTGAAAGGCAAACTAGGGTTGGCGAGGGTCCATGGAAAGGAACGAAAGGTGGACTGGGGTTGGCGAGGGGCCATGGAAAGTCAGTCATGTCCAGCCTACATCGAATCATGAACTTTGCTGCATCTCTCCCATCAGAAATAGCTTGGAAAAGTACCCCAAACTGGACATGACCAAACACATCAAAAATTCTGCAAAGACCGCCTTCCTCAACCTGAAGCTTCTCCACAAGATTAAACCATTCATTCCTAACAAAGACCTCAAACAAGCCACCCAAGCACTGGCGCAATCCAGACTCGACTACGGTAACGCAACCTTAACCTGTACCACTAAAACCCACCTAACTCCGCAACACAGCAGCCATAATGGTCTCTGGACTCAGGAAATACGATCACATTTCTCCTGCACTAAAAGAACTAAAATGGCTCCCAATTGATCAGCGGGCATACTTCAGAACAGTCTGCCTTACGCACAAAGCCTTACACACAGGGGAACCAGACTACCTGGCCGCCAAGCTCAAGAGGGCAGGTCAGACAAGTAACCTCAAGAGCTTCAACTCCCTCCTTCTCATCCCCACGAGAACACGCAAACAATCAACCGTAGCCAGGTCATTCACGGGAAACGTGCTCAAAATCTGGAACTCCATTCCAGCAGTCATCAGAATGATCCCGTCCTTCACAAAATTCAGTACCTTAAAGCCCTCCTCCTCAACCGCTCCAACCCAAAGGGATAACCCCTGCCCCGCGCCAAACCCTATCCCCGTTATGCTCTGGTTCCGCACCAACTGATTCACCTCAGCCAATACCTGAGGTTTCCTCACGTCACTTGCACTCCCTCAACTATGCATACAACAAAGACACCTCAAGACTCTACTACTATCTCAAGAATACGCAGCAGCCGTGGACTTCTGAACGTTTAACATTGCTTTATTAAGTATCTTTTATAAAACACTGTTGTAAAGCGCTACAATACCCCCGGGTCAGGGCAGCGCTATATAAAACTCCTAAAATAAAAAATAAAAATAAATAAATATGGCCCAGGACCTCTCTGGACCATGGGCAGCAGCTACGCAACCGAGTCCCACAGGGCATGGGCGTGATGGCCCAAAAGCCATGTGGTGTTCACGGATCGCAGTGCTAGGCTGGTGGAAAAAAAAAATATTTTCTAAAGAGTCCAGCCTCTTGGATTCCCTATCTGTTGGAGTGGTAAGGAAAGTGCCAGGATGTACACAGGAGAGGGAAGCTCGGATCACTAAGCTCTCATGGGTAGGGTGTTGGGTAAGGAAGGGGGGGTCTCCTAGGGTGGGGCGGTGGTGGTGGGCAATCATTCTGTTCACAGGAGTCCCTGTGCAGGGGTTGGACCGATTCCCCAGCAGGACGTCCGTGAGGGCTTCATTAAAAGAGAGAAGTGTTTCTAAGGTGGTCACCTACATGATAGACTTGGCTGCCATGGAGGGTAGGTCAAGGCCTGGACCTCCGTCGCCCTTCTCACCACCATCACAGAGGACGCCCCCTCCTCTGTAGCCATGGTGGGAGGAGAGAGCATGCCAGTATCTGGAGAGGTGTCCAGTCCGCTGGAATCTGCCAATTTCTCACACCAGTACATATTTGGGTCTAGGGGCTGGTATTCTTCAGGGTCCAGAGATCCATACCAATCCTCCCCAAGTCCCAGCTCATAAGACTAGGGCTCTGGCCTGGAGGACATGGCTTGAGTCCGCGTTGGAAGAAGCCCCTCTGCATTGGGGATGAGAATGGGGACGGGCCGCCCGAAGCCAAGGTTGAGGTGGAACGACCAGAGCCGGTCAGGATCCATCCATGGATGCAAGGAACAAGACTGGAGCCGGGGCCGAAACGCATGCGAAGAACCAGTGGAGGCCTCTCCAGAACCTGTGGGGCCTGAAGGTGCACCAGCGGGAACAGTCTACTCAAATAGGAGGTATATGGCCTCAGAGAACTCTCAAAGTTCAGCAGGGGGTCGCTCCGGCACCCAGAAACTTGGACAGAAGCGACACCAGCACAGCCACTGGACCTTGAATGATTACGCATCCTCATATCGTCAGGGGACTTCGATGGACGGGGCGCAGTCAAAGACCTCTTTGATTTTTTACTCTTCTTGCGCTTGTGGGACTTAGCCAAGGACAACTTAGAGTGGGCAAGGATCATGGGTTCTGCAACTGAATCCGGGACCTCATTCTCGACCGGGATCGAGGCCATCACGGGGAGCACATGGGCAGCAAGAAGCTTGAGAGTGCACGGCGCAGAATTCGACGTATGTCTTCGTGTGCTCGAGGCACCAGAGGCTAACAAGGTGCAGGCACGTCTCCGACATCTATCAGTGACAGGCACCGCAGGGCTTGAAGACGCCCTTCTTACTTGAAATCCTGCAACACAGGAAAAAAATCTCCAAAGACAAAAATTCGAAAAAGATCAGTCACAAATTTATACGGGTAGCTATCTGATTTCTGTGAAAAGAAAAGAACAGACGTCAGTGTGTTGAGGTGGTGCTTATATAAGCACCGTGTATATCACCTCTGGTACAGACAAAGCTGACAACGCAACTTGGAGCTGAATGATGCCACCTACCATCGTGCAGGGGTACTACTCACGAAAAATTTCTAGATCTCATCTGATGTCTGGAGATATTTCTAAGGTAAGGATTCTGCTTCTAGAAGTCAATATTAGATAAGATAAAACAAACCAATGCTGTCCTGCCACTATGTGGGATGATAGGAAGCCAAACACCAAAATACCAAAAGAGAAAATACTGATAGAAGGGTAAACATGTCCTTTATTTTTAGGATATATTTTTGGTTTTAGAATTGAAACCCTTATCCTTTTTATCTTGGAGACCATGGCCTTAGGATACCATGGTTACTGCATATAAATCTAAACAACAAAAGAGGGAGATAGAGGAAAAAGGAGAGTACTCGTCCTCCAAACTATTATTAAATAACCAAAAGGAGTCACTACTAGAAAAACGGAAACAATGTCAACCTCGTAGTGGAAAGGAAAAACGCTTTCTTTTAAGTAACCCTCACCCATCAGGGTTACCCCTTGGTGGCATGCTTCATCATAGGGTTCATCCCCACCCTGCTACGGAAAGGGGCGTGCTACGACCGACCGATACGTGGGAGCACTGATAGTATGTTTTGCCTATACACCTACACTGATTGCAATGATATTTGGAGTGTTTTGTTTTGTAAAAACTGGTTTAAAAATATCTGGCTAGTAGGAAAAGGTTGATTTTATTCAATCCCCTAGTCGATATGATTGACGAGAAACTTTTAGGGAAATGACCCTTAATTACTCTGGTTGACTGGTTACAGGCCCTACCTCAAAGCTTTTCATCAGGACCGAAGGGGGTTACTCTCTGTTACCACTCATACAGTCATCAAATCTCTTAATAAGTAAAAATATAGATATAATGAAAATACATGAAAATAAAGGTATACAGCATCTATTTGGTCTGTTATGTTTTCTACGAAGGTTGGGAAAGAAAAAGTCATTTAAAATACGCACAGCCCGTGGGCCTCGTAATTGCATTATGTGTGAGTGGATGGTGATATATTTCTCATACTCAATACGTGAGAACACTGTGAAAAACTATTTCAATGCAAGGGTTAAGTTAGACACGCAATACATAGACACACACAGGACTTGCTCCCAAATAGAACAATGCTGCACACAATACATTACATACATGTAAATATGACCTAGTTAGGCCTCATGAGTCCAAACGGGGAAGAAGGGATGCTTGTAGTCATACTCTGTTGGTATAAAACACAGTATTCCAAATGGGACAATTAGATGCAGCAAGCGGTTTGGAAAACATCCTATTGTTAGAAGGAGAGGTCCACTAAACCTTAAGTTACGGAATACTGAAATTGTGATGGGAGGACTTACTTCGTCAAGGCTACTCCCTCGTTATGTGATTGCGTGTTCGCCCGTAGCGCCAGAGATGCCGGAGGAGCATGGCGTGTCCCGTAATATACAGGGAGGACGTGCTGCCGTCGGCATCTTTGGGGCGGTGCGGCTCTAGACCGCTAACTATCTTGAAGAGAAGAGCTCTCTCTTTGCCTAGCAGAGTCACGTCCCCTGTCCACGGGTTGGCGCCTGGGTTACTTAGCGGTATTATTTTCTTTTTCGTGTTACCATATTAATAATGCACAATAGGAAAGTACCCACACAATATGAGAAAAACATAGCAGCGGAATGAATATGATTATTTCCTTTTGAGTTTTAATAATTATCGGAAGTTATTGTCAAGAAATGGGAGAGTAGCTGGGTGGTGGAGCGTCCACTTTGATGAGGTCACACCGGCATTCATCTGGAGCAGAACCTGGAAAATTTGAATAAAATTATAATAGAAATTATGATACAATACACCTTGTTTTTGTCTGGCAGGATATACAAGGTGGATGAATTTGTAGACATAGGTGTGTTATGTTGGTGCAGACATAAAAGCCTGATTTATAGCCGCCCAGGTGGGCCATCCATTGTTAGTATCAGACTTATGAAAACACCATTGGGAAATGGTCGCAATGCTAGAAAGCTTCTCTGGCGCTGAGGTGGATCTAGGGTTAGTCACATAAACTGACCCCAGGGGATGTTTTCATTCAGGTCTACCTCGTGTGACTTGAGCCTACAAACCCATCGCTGTTCTTTCTCGAACAACTGGGACTCTTGGTTCACTTGTTAGATTACTGCCCAACATAAGTAGTTAGCACTATGGTGGTGTTCCATGTAATGGGTGGCCATTTTAGTTGTTGCTTGTTGGCATCTGAGGTTGCTACGATGCTCACAGATTTTGGTCTTGATTATACGTGACGTCATCCCTATATAGTGTAAGTCACACGGGCAGGTAATTATATAGATTACCCATTTGGTGTTGAATTTGGTGAACCATTGTAATTCCCATGTTGTGTTATCATTGAAAGTGATGGTTTTACTGGTTTATGTCAGATGGCACACACTGCAGTTGCCACATGGTTGGTGTCCGCTAAGAGGTGTGATGAAACTATCCCGCTGACCTAGGTGTGGGTGGCTCGGTGTGTACTAACATGTCACTATGGCTTCGGCCTCTCCAGTGAGAGAACATCTGTTTCGGTAGGTATACAACCTTTATAACGAAACTTTTACAACGAACTACCATTACAACGCAACTTTTACAACGCAAACTATTACAACGCATTGCTCTGGGGGGCGCTCTAGGATAGGGAATAGGTTAATTTACTATCCAATAACCTTCCCTACTATCCACGGGGACTGGAGTTGGAATAGTAAATTAAACTATTCACTATCCAGCACCCCAAAGCGCTATGCGTTGTAATGGTATGCGTTGTAAAAACCGCGTTGTAAAGGTAGGCGTTGTAAAAGTATGCGTTGTAACGTCATACATCCGTTTCAGTACAGGCGTATCGCTGCCATTCAGAATTCACCAATGTTTGCTGGCAATTTTGTTCACCTTACTGAATGACTGGATCTCCAGGAAAGAAAGTGATTTCCTGACACACAAACATCCAGTAACTCCATATTTCTATACTATCCCCAAAATACTCAAAACTCTGCACCTATCACTGGGATGTCCCATTGTCTCAGGTATAGGGTTGATTCTTGAACCACTCAAGAGTTGTTAGGACACGAACCGAACGTCCACGACAAGTAGAGGGGATTGGTCCGTTCATAGAACTACAAACCCCAGAAGGACCACGTCAGGGAACTACAATTCCCAGGGAGCAACGCGAGGAACATGCACAGTCTGCGCCGCCATAAAACGACCCAGGGAGGCAGAGAACGGCGTCGGATATTCCGTGTTCGCGTGAGGGAACACACGGCCGGGACTTCTAGGAAGGTGAGACTTTGTTTCCGGACTTACATGCTTGTCGCCCGTGTGTGGCGAACCCAGGGAAGTGCCAGAGCACCTAGGCTGACGGGTCCCGCTGTTCGTGCGCTGAGTCGCAGCAGTTAGGAGCAGCTGTCCACGTTAGTTTGTTTACGAGCAAGCACCTCGCCCTTTGACTCTGAACAAGCTGCAGTCCCCGCTCGAGGGTTATCGAGCGAGACGGACGCAGTCCTTGTGTTGATCATTGCCACAGTCCCCGCTCGAGGGTTATCGAGCGAAACGGACGCCGTCCTTTGTTGTTCATTACCCTAATCCCCGCTCCAGGGTTATCGAGCGAGAAGGACGCCGTCCTTTATTGTACATTTGCCACAGTCCCCGCTCAAGGGTTATCGAGCATGAAGGACACAGTCCTTAGTTGTACTTTTGCCCAGTCCCCGCTCGAGGGTTATCGAGCATTGTGGGACGCCTTGCCCTTTGGCGTGGGTTTCTACAGTCTAGCTGGAACCAGCCCTTTGTCCTGTGTTTTGCCCACCGTTGGAGAGTGTCGGGACCAACACCAATGCGGAGGACGAACTAAGGAGTACAACTGAACCTTGCCGCATTACTCGAGTGGCATTGTCGGTCACTGCTTAGCACGGGGCCCTCTGTTGGTGAGTGCTGGGACCGGCATTCGTGCAGAGGACGGTTGGACCCTGAAGCAGGAAACTCCAAGGGTTATCTAAACACTGTAAAAGTTCTCAGTGCTAATTATACCTGCTGGCAGTTCAGTGATACAATCAAACCAGGTTTACGTAACGCTACAAGTCTGTCCTGTGTTGTTGTGCTGTCACGAGCCTTTGGGTGGTGCCCGTCAATATCCGATGCTGAGGAACTAGGCGATTATAAGAGTTCAAGGCACGGAAACATATCTCACGTTGGGCAGTAATCATACAAGTGAACCAAGAGTCCCAGCTGTGCGAAAAAGAACAGCGATGGGTCTATAGACTCAAATTACACGAGGTAGGCCTGAAAACATCCCCTGGAGTCAGTTTATATGACTAACCCATAATCCACCTATGACCACCTCAGCGCCTGAGACGCTTTCTAGCATTGTGACCATTTCCCCATGATACTTTCATAAGCCTGGGGTCAGTTTTTATGACTAACCCTATATCCATCTGTGACCACCTCTGCGCCTGCGAAGCTTTCTAGCATTGTGACCATTTCCCAATGGTGTTTTCATAAGTCTGATAGTAACAATGGATGGCCACCTGGGCAACTATATATCAGGCTTTTATGTCTGCATAAACATCGACACATCTATGTCTACAAATTCATCCACCTTGCATAAAATCCGGCATTGGGGCTCTAGCACCAACTGCCACCAGACAAAACAAGGTGTATTGCATCATAATTTCTATTAGAATTTTATTCAAATTTTTCAGGTTCTGCTCCAGACGAATCTGGGTGTAACCCCATCAGAATGGACGCTCCACCACCCAGCTACCCTCCGATTTCTTGACAACTTCTGATGATTATTAAAGCTCAAAAGGAAATTACCCTAGTAATTCTGATGCTTTGTTTTTTTCACAATGTTTGGTACTTTCCCATTGTGCACTATTAATATAGTAACATGAAGAGAAAAAATAATTCCCCTGAGAGGCCCAAGCATGAACCCATGGACAGGGGATGCACCTCGTCTAGGCAAAGAGACAGCTCTTCTCTTCAAGATAGTGCTGCACTGCCTCGGGGACACCGACGGCAGCACGTCCTACTTGTATATTACGGGACACGCCATGCCCCTCCGGTATCTCCGGAGCCACGCGCGAACAGGCAATCC
Organism: Lissotriton helveticus; assembly: GCF_964261635.1. Classification (NCBI taxonomy): domain Eukaryota; kingdom Metazoa; phylum Chordata; class Amphibia; order Caudata; family Salamandridae; genus Lissotriton; species Lissotriton helveticus. The sequence continues at coordinate 311,862,283 of NC_136061.1, forward strand.
CATATGAGGGAGTAGCTTTGACGAAGTAAGTCATGCCATGACAATTTCAGAATTCCGGAACTCAAGGTTTAGTGGACCTCTCCTCCTAACGATAGGAGGTTTTCCAAATCGCTTGCTGCATCTGATTGTCCATTTGGAATACTGTTTTAAACCAACAGAGTATGACTACAGGTGTCCCTTCTTCCCTGTTTGGACTCATGTGGCCTAACTAGGGCATATTTACATGTATGTAATGTATTGTGTGCAGTATTGTTCTATTTGGGAGAAAGTCCTGTTTGTGTCTCTGTATTGTGTGTCTAACTTAACCCTTGCATTGAAATAATTTTTCACAGTGTGCTCACATATTCAGAGTATGAGAAATATATCACCATCCACTCACTTTAGTGCCTGATGGACAACACAATGCAATTACGAGGCCTACGGATCGTGCACATTTTTAACTACTCTTTTTCTTTCCCAACCTTCGTAGAAAATATAAGAACAGACCAAATAGGTGCTGTATACCTTTATTTTCATTTTCATTATATCTATATTTTCACCTATTAAGAGATGTGATGACTGTAGGAGTGGTACACAGGGAGTAACCCCCTTAGGTCCTGATGAAAAACCTTGAGGTAGGGCTTGAAACTTGTCAACCAGAGAAACTTAAGGTCATTTAACCTAGAAGTTTCTCGTCATCCCCATTTTTTAATCATATAGACTAGGTGATTGAATAAAATAGTCCTTTTCCCACTATCCAGATATTTTTAACCCAGTTTTTACAAAACAAAACACTCCAAATATTGTTGCAATAAGTGTAGGTGTATAGGCAAAATATACTATCATTGTGGCCACGAATGCGTCAGTCGTAGCACACACCTTTCCATAGCAGGTTAGGGATTAACCCAATGATGAAGCATGCCACCCAGGTGGTTACTGTATATAAAATCATTAGCCAACATACTCAGAAGAGTGAATTTATTTGGTAGGCCACACTGGAAGTTACGAGGGAAAAAACATGAGGTTAGGGATAACTTCAGTGCCCACACTATGCTATCCAGGGAGGCGGAGAAGATGAAGAAAGCTTCAATACAGGAATATGTCATTATCAAAATCACAATGAGCTTGGAACCATACCTGAATCTTGTTACAAACCCATGGGAGAGATCACTGCGTACAAGATTTTATTTAGGTTCTATGCGTAGCCTTTTTTCCTTTCTCCTGGGACAATTTGACTCAGCCACCATATCAATATACCCATGTGATGAATCCTCCCCAAACTACTTTTGCACTTAGTATTTGCATTTTGCATTGTTTTGCACATTTTATAAACAGTTTGGCAGAAAATTTTAATACCTGTTTTAGTACACCTGTTCTTGAGAATAACAGCTATCTAAAACATAAACCTGCAATTAATTTACTAAAGATGTTAAGTACAACACTTTCTAAAGCTGCTTGGAGTGTATAAGTTACTGTAAATCCTAGTTTTTTAAATTCAAAATTGGTCGATCATTGGCAAAGCTCCCTCCATTGTTGCGTAGGCGGCTGCACCGGTTTTATAATTGTGCTTTTACATTTATTATTTAGTAATCAATAAGATATTCTGTGTGGAATCTATAGTTGGACATGTATTTTTGTGCTTCTAAATGACACTGTGGTGTACAAACCCTTTGTGAATTGGGCCCCTACAGACTTGATCACAACCTACAGAGAATTATTGTAGATTCAGAGAGTAACCTCAGGCTGAACAACAAACTATTAACCCCTTCCATGCTGATGACGGCCCCCGTCCGTCATGCATGACGGTGGGCGTGTGCTGATGACGGCTGGGGGCTGTCATGAACCCGCCTACTCATTAACACGGCCGCACAGGCGCAAAATCGCGGCCGCGCCCAAGGGGTTAAGTTCAGAGAAGCCTATGTTTCACAAAGAGTGCTCTCAAGCTTATAAATAACACGGAGAATCAATCACAAAATATATTCATGCACTGTATTTACTTTACCTGCTAAATAAAAATCTCTCCTGCTCTAATCTAATACAGCCCGATTGAGAAAGAATAAGTGGAAAACTCAGAAATATGCTCCTCATATGTTTGGAAGAATTTTCCATCTTTAAGAATTCACAAAATATTCTGGGAGTCCTTTTTTTTATTATGTTCTCCTCGGGGAAATATTTCCCATGTAGAAACTCTGGCTGTGCTCCCCCATTGAAAATAGAGGTGTTCCCTCCGCTTTCCCACCTTGAATTCAGAATTAAATAAACTAATGCGGCAAATCCGGATTACTCACATTTGCCAAAATTGTGAATTGCAATATTAGTGAATTGTCATGCTAAAATGTTTTGGCATTTGGAGTACAAAAGACAATGAGAATGTAAATATGGCAGGAGCGTTTACAGTGGTGATTGAGGGAAATGTACTGACTGGCATTATCTGAATTTCATGTATATATGCTTTTCTGCTAGATTTTGCTAGTGGCCATTTCACTTCCTGTTTAATTCATGACCAAGTTTAGACTTTTGCAATTCAGTTTACACCAGTATAAAATAATCAAGTGCTTCATGCTCTGCTGTTCTTAAAACGTCTCTCAATGCATTTTCTTTTGTGGAAAATCATGGAAAATGTTAGCAGTGAAAATGTTAATTGATGTCTAAATGTTTTAACATAATGTAACATTAACGGCGTTTAAAAATGGCTGAACCCATCCACTCACCAGGGGCACTCCTGCTGATGTCACTGTCAGAATCCTCATTAAGGGTATCTCCTGGGAGGCTCTCTGTGGCACTGATGGTTCCACAGCGCTCGCTTCCAAGGCTGTTTGTGCTCGTGGAAAGGGCTGCATTAAAATTGCCCAAATTGGACTTGGCACCACCGGCAGATACAGCTGTAGGCTCAGTGCTGGAAACTACATGATAAATCCAATTTACAACGGGTAGATAAATGTTCCACTTTACTAGTCGTATTAGCATTCTACATATGAATCACTATAAACAGCTGTAAATTGCAAATATAAAAAGTCATTTCTGATTACAATATGGAACACAGAAAACACTCTCATTGGATTCTACTTCAAAGCAACTCACCATTATTTGCGTGGAAAAGACACAACAAAAACTTAAAAAGGCATTCGTTTTTTAATTTTTTTTTATTTTTAGTTTTTATATACCGTATACAATCACAAATACTGTTGCAGGGTTACCGACAACTGGCATAGAACGCTCGTACAATGCTGTATATGTGGTTACCCTCTTACTGGTAAGATTTTGACAGTTAATAATCACAATCAGGGGTCTTGAAACTGGGACTGGGTACTCTTTGAAGAAAAAAAAAATCCCACTTCTTCGAATGTCCTGAACAGGCCTGGTCTTGTATTGAGGAACGGCTGTGTCTTCTCCAGAAAGGCAGAGAATGAGCAAGAATCCCCGGAGAAAAATGGAATTGGTCTCTGCTCTCGGGTGTAGAGGACCCATCGTCGACCGAAGGCCAAAGCGCGGCAGGACCAGCTTTGCTGAATCCTGGATGTGCAGCGCCTTGAAGATAATGCATCATTCCTTTGAACTTCAGTCTGTATTTTAAGCTGGTTGCCTTTGTGGGTGACAGTGGACTATTATCTTCTATAGTGAGTGGCCATGGCTGGACTGGGAATGCAAACCGGTCCTGGCAATTGAGTCTAACTAGCCACTGAGGGGGGAGGGAGTGTGTGGAAAATACTGCAGATGCTTTTGTTACAGGGGGCTGATATTGCAGCCAAGGTGAACGCCCGGTGAATGCTCCAGCTAGTCCGGCCCTGTGGGCGGCAGATATTATTAATGTAAATACTGGATGAACAATGACATTAAATTATGCCCGCTTTATCTTCCTTCTTTGACTATTGTTTCTTGTTTTTAATATTGTTGGCTACAGTTTGGTTCCCTTTCCCAACTGACGGAGTCCTAAGTTTAACTTGTTTAGGGAGACAGATGTTTCCTTATCAGGAGTGTGGGGAGGGGGAGTTGAGGCTTCAGGGTCCCTTTGTTGGCTCAGTTGTATTTTATATTAGTCCTATGTGCCTGGATTGCTGGAATGTCACCACACTGTGCTTATTAATGCAGGTTTCAGGATCACGGCTACCAAGTTCGTCTCTCAAACTCTTGTGCTGCGGTGTGATATCCGGTGTTCTCTGAGGCCAGACCTTCATGTTCTATCAACACGGAGGTCTGGCTCCAGAGTACACTCACTGCCAGAATCTAGCATCCTAAAAAACAGTAGAGCATCAATGCGTTTCGGTGGGCCATACAATATCACTGCCACCTTCTTCAGGAAAAAGATATCTCCCAGCCACTTTTTATCTTTGGCAGCGAGTGTACTCCGGGGCCAGACCTCTGTGTTCGATCAACTCAGAGGTCTGTCTCCAGAGTACACTCTCTGCCAAAGATAACAAGTTACTTGAGAGTGAGGTAAGAGAGGTCTGCCTAGAAGGAGAAAAGCCCTTCCCTACATTTGCACAAAGTCCAGGATTCTATATATATCGGCGGGCATTATCATAAACCCGAATAGAAGGTACTGGAGTTTTTTTTAATCAAGGTTTTAATCCAGCTCTTATTCCATCTTTTACCATGATCCCTGTCAGGGAGACATTTAAAAGAGATTTGAGGGCGATTAATAGGTATATTTTCAGTACCATTCCCGTATCAGGGAGATTCCTATCAACATTTGTCTGAAACTGCCTTATGCTTTTACTAAGTGAACAAACTATGGCTGGGAGATATCTGTTTCCTGAAGAATGTGGCAGTGATCTTGTATGGCTCACCGAAACGCTTCGATGCTCTACTGATTTTTAGAACGCTAGATCTTTGGGACATTTGTGAGGCAATAAGATATTGAAGTTTCAACAAGCAACAAATGATCCGACATGATGCAGTTTTAATGACACAATATGTTGTGTAATTTGTTCTCCAACTGTGTTGTCTTTCATTGTTCTTTTTAAGGATGCTGAATTGTTTTACTTGTATGTAATGAATTGTTTTTGATTATGCGGAAGGATTTTTTAATTATGAACTGATATTTTTAAGTGTGAATACTTGATTCATGTATTGTATGTGATACACAAGACTTTTCATACACAATATACTTGTTTTAATAAATTGACTTATTTCTGCAATATTGAATATAATTTGTTTTTTTACCTTAATATTTTGGTGATATGGGATGTATGGTTGATTAAGTTAAACAAAGAGGAATTTATTTGACCTTTGTTATATTGGTGACCCACTTCTTTGGTGTTTAGTGGGCCCCTCTCTCGTTTTTAAGATCAAAACTACCCCATGAGATGAGAGGGGCTACTAGTACAGTAAACCTTAAAGCAGGTAAACCTCCTGAGAAGTGTGAAATATTGATTCGAAAACTCTTACAGAACTTTGTGCCACTCGCTCAGCAAACGTTGCGTGCCTTCTGATCCACGAAGACCAGAATGGCTTTATGCCTAATGGAAGCATTCAGCACCATCAACACTGCCTTCATGTGGCTCTTGCTCACGCAGGCGAATTAAGTTAAAAAACACTGCCCTCCTGCCGGTGGATCTAGAACGTGCCTGTGATACAGTACACTGCTCTTTTATGTTGGCAGTCCTCTGCAAGATGCAATTTGGCCCCCGTTTTCTCCATCTGATTGAAACACCATATACAGTACTATGAACTAAGTTCAGGGTCAACGGTGTGCTGTGTTCCTCCTGTCCTACATAAAAAGGTACCAGCCAGGTTTGCCATCTCTCACCGCTACTTTTTGCACTGGTCCTAGAACCAATGGCAGAGCTGATAAGGCACAGCCATAGAAAGCAGCTGATACAATCCTGTGTAGGAAAGCTAAAGCTAAACTAATTAGGGCAGTTCAGTGGGGGGGGGGGGATACTAAAGATGTAATAGTAGCCACCAGAAAAGAGTATATCTTGTCCAAACCATAAGTAAGAGGGTGTGAGAGGAGTTGAAATGCATTTTGGCATCTCCTTGCTCATGGCAATAGAGGCCCCATCAAGATACAGGATTTTCATATACAACCTGAGGTGTGGTCTGACCAAATTCCCAGGTCTGCTTTGGTTCCCAGCCTGGCCTTGATGGCAACCAATCTGATTAACACAATAGAACTCCTAGGGTCCCATGGATTAGAGAGGAGCGTAATCCAAATTACCTGTTTTTTACTCTTGAAGAGACGGCCATCAATTCAATGTAGGTGAGAAAAGCGGACAGTTTGGATACCATTCCAGCAGATTTCTATCATTTGGAGCCTTCGATATGGGGCCTTATATCAATTTACTGTCAAATTTGATTGCGGCTGGCTCAGATATTCCCACCAACTGGAGTAGGACCAAAATAATTTCAATATTCAAAAAAGCACTAGAGATAATCCGGCTAACTATAGACCGATCAGTCTTATTGACATTGCCCAAAAGATCTTTTGAGGGCAGATTCTTATTACAGTACAGGACTGGATACAAGAAGCCAGGGTCTTATCCTACTTGCAGGCGGGGGTCAGGGAGAATACAAGTACGACTGATCAAGTCTTTATTGGTTTGGAAGACTGTCTGGCTAAGGCGAGAGCACCTGTACATGTTTTTTGTAGATCTGAGGGCAGCCTTTGACATGGTCCCTATGGTGAAGCTGTGGTCTGTTCTCTATAAAATGGGATTGCCAGAACCACTGCTGTCCATACAGCAATAGTTATGCGCAGTGGGAGAACATCAGTATTGATGTGTCAAAAAGTAAACAAGTTAATATAAACCCCAACACTGTCCTTCCCCCTGTCTACCTGCATAACGGACCTGAAACTGTGCTGAGTGCCTTTCGCCCCTAATGTTACTACTGAAAGATTCAACATTTTGAGAATTCCAGTCTCAAGTACCGTCGGACGCAGCCCATTCCAGAAAGTGGTAAGCGCCCCCCACAGTCAAAGTGCCAGTTCTGGATCACTTGAATAAGCAAGAAAAAGACCCTTCGCTAACCCAATCGCTCAGTGTCAGCAAGTGTCACTTAGGAAGTCCCAGCAAGTTCTTGCCCCGCTGCAGGGTACTTCATGGTCACTAGCCAGTTGCGCCTTGCCCCTGTCCAGCATCTCTGCTCCTGATTGTTGTCTTTCACGACTAGATCAGGGTCTAGCATCACCAACCACTCTTCAGCCAGTCTGGGGCAGTGAAGTTCCAGGTTTTACGATCTGTTACCACCTGCAGTCTCGTAAGAGTTATGTTCTCTTAATGCTTTCTTGACTTCAAGAAAAGGACTGACGTCGTTTCTGCACTCGGAGAGTAAAGTCAGTAAAGCAAGCAAAAGTGCCATTGTCACAGCGGACTGGTGGCGCACTGTGAGCAGTCTGTACGATAGCATCTTGATCACAGTAGTTAAAGATCTGAGCAATTATGGACCGTGGTGGCGCCCATGGTTGTGACAAAGTGTTCCAGAGACATGCAGCTGCAACTATTTGAGTATAAGGTCTTCCACAAACTAATCAACTGTCAGACCTTCTGAAGATTCAGGGACCCCTATTATGTGGAAATTATTTCTGCTGGAGCAGCGCGAAATCCTCCAAGGTGCCTCTTGGACACTGATGGTAGCACTCAACGTCTTGACATGGGACTTTAAGGTCTTAGTGTAAGCCAGGAGTTCCTAAACGGTGCGCCATGGCTCCCCGGTGTGCCACCAAAATCAGCCAGGGGTGCGTGGTCGCAATTGCTGAACCGAATCCCTTACGAATTATTCCGGCCTTTTGAGTGCAGGCCGGGTGCGCTGAGTCTGGCGTCCACTGGCGGTGCTGCATCGTCAGAATATTTCATACCTAACATCTTTTACTTGTCCTAGGGGCTCTCAGAAAACAGTTATGCCCATCCAGAACAAAGTATATTACCCACCTGTATTTATAACACCAACATTTGTTTTTATGTGTTTGAAGTCACTCAAAGGTGTTTTCAACATAAAATATCTGTGCGAGTTCGGCAGCGCGTCATATCATTTTATTATATAAAAACAAGACAACATTGTGAAACATGAGGTAATCCACTTGTCATGTAAGTCTCAGCTGATGGATTGCTTGGCTTTAGGGGCAGGAAAGACTGTACTGCAGTATGCACTGTTTGACATTGATAAAGCGCCTTCTGTTAACGTGCAGCACTTTGTATTCCAGTTGGGTCAAGCTACAACTTGTTTGAAATAGGATTATCATTGTGAGACCTTCAGCGCAATGAAGGAAGTTTTACATGTGACTGCACACTAAAATCATGCTTACTTGTTTAAGTAAAACTGCCACTTTATTATGACTAAAATACTTTTTAAATGAAAAATAAGCTGACTTCCGCAGTTCTTTTCAGCCGGCCATTGAGACCAAATGAAACAATTATCACAGAAATAAATTAATATTGATGTGTATGCCAAACTACAGGACATCCAGGAGTTAACCTTTACATGCGAAACCTTGTCATACATGTTTATTAAGTCATGTCCGAAGGTTCATAAGACAGGTCAATTATGCAATTATGTACTTCAATCTGATGTTTTTTTAAATATAAACTAACTCGCACAGGGTTGTGCTTTATATGACTTGACACTGGAGTTTTTGAGTACTTCGCAGTCTCTTATAAATGAGGAGATATGTTTGTTGACTCCTCATGTACTTAATCCAAACCATCCAAAATGGATCCATCAAGTTTATATAAGGCATCCCTTGTCCTGGTAATGCAGGTGTAACCTCATTTTTCTATTCCTGAAAAAAAAAAGCAAAAACTGGGGACACAGAGGACAGAGCTAAGAAAAAGATTATACCAGAAGCAAACAAGCATTGGAAAAGTTATTAGGCCTCGCTTAAATGTGCTAACAAAGTCAAACAACATTTATACCATAATTTGTTTGCATGCTGCACATGCTGTATTTGCATGCAGTAGCACAGTGTTTAAGATTTTGACATGTGTGGATTCCCAGTGAATCATTGTTGGAAGCCAAGAACTCCCCCCCCCCCCCCCCCCACTAAGTCGTTATTGAAAGCCAGGGTCAGCCAGCATAAGCAATTTTTGTGATTTGAAACTCAAAACAAAACAAAAATACAAAAACATGTTTACTCTTAAAAATACAAAAACACCAACAGGTGCTCAAATATTCAAATATCTTATTTAATTCAAAAGCAGATATAGAAAAAGTTTACAATTCTGCATTTTTATTTATATATACGTAGTTGATTTCAATTGATTAATTTTAATATTAGAGAAGTGTGGCTTAATGGTTAGAGCGGCAGACCCTGATGCAGTAGTCTGGCCGGGACAGGGTTCAATTCCCGCCTCGGCGGGTCTCGGGCTCAATTTCCTCGGACCTGATAATTCTCGCCTCGGTGCCTATTCTACTCATGAGTCCCACTCTGCACCTCTGGTCAAAAGCTTGCTTAATCTCTACAATGGCCCTAACAACGCTGAGGATGCCTGACTTCACCTTGGGGGTGCCCAGGTGTGGGCTCCTCACAGGGAAAGGCCAGGAAGGGTTCCTCGGCGGCATTCGTACAAGCGCCGAGATGCCTACGGGTAGTCGTGCGCTATACAAGTGCGTAATCATCATCATCATCATCATTTGATTTTGTAAAGCATTTGCGGACACCTTGAGTAGGCCTCACGGACCCCTAGCTCAGACCACAGGTTAAGAACCACTCCATTAGTAAATTAAAGCCAAACCTGTTCCCTTTACCAATGCCTACCATCCAATGCAATACATTACTAATGGCCCCTCTTGAGTCAGGCCCAAGGTCTTGAAGATTCTCTCAAAAAGATACAGTATTGCAAGCCTTTAACAGAAGTTACCAAAAAAAAGTAATGTAATGGGGAGCCAATTGGTCAAGGGAGCAGCGGGTCAAAATAGTTTGGGAACCACTGGTGTAAGCTTTTAGGGTAGTAATGGAGTCCTCTGCCTCCCTGACACGGGTCCCCAGATTCCAGAGATCCGAATGCATCAGGATAACTTCAGTGAACACAGAGTTTATTTTGCATTCAAGGGCCACGCAGATTCCTTGTATCACCACCATTATGTCTGTGACGGTGTATGTCTCTTCGTCAGAGGGGCCTGATCTGCTTGAGTTTGCTGTCCCTCTGCCACTGGTTTAGTGGTCGAATCTCTCAGCTGGGTAAACTTGCCCAATTTGGTCTGGTGGACTGTGCAGGTACTCTTGCTGCAAGTCATTTGCCGGCGGGTCTACCTGAGCTCTTCCATGCCTCACTTTTCAGTGGAGTAATAAGTGTGGGTGGGGTACTCTAGTACTTGCTGCTGCCTGCCAGGGAGAAAAAGGGGATATTCTCCCTGCGGCCTGCCGGTTTTCGCATCTCTGCTCCCCCGGTTGAACGAAGAGATTTGTCGTTGCAGCATGAACAACTGGGGAAGCCCCTCGCCTCTTGCGTTGTGGTCTACGGAGACTCCGTAGCCTCCCCTGAAATATGCGCCAAAAGGGAAGCTTACCGGACAAGCGGAGGTGGATGCAAGGGGTCCACCCCGATTAAGCAGGTTGATGAGTGGGCAGTCGAAGCCCCAAAGAGGGATTCACCCTCCAAAGACGTCTTTGGCGCAGCAGAATGAATGGATATTCTGAGGTAAACGTAGACACTGTCCTATCACCTGCTGCTGACAGTTAAGTTGCCTCACAATAGTTGATTGTGGCGGATCCTGTAAGGAGTTGCTGAATAGGTACCTTCCCTCTCACATGGTTAAAAGTACTCACTACCATCTGGCAAAAGCACCCTTCGGGGTAGAGACAGCCGCTTTCTAATAGCCGCCTCTGTACGGGGGCACTGCTGTAGAAGGTGCGCCCCAGTTACTAAGGGCCACTGAGATATTCGGAGAACAGACGTGGGCATCTCAATGCTAGACGTATGGCCTCAGAGGTGGTTCTCAATGTGGCAGTGCTTGTATGGATGCAGCGACTGCCGCAAGGAGGTGTTTCTGAAAATACAGAACAATGTGTACATTCGAAAGTGTTTCCTTTGTGTGTGATGTTAAGTTTTGACAATAATATAAGCAAATTCTCCCTTAAGGTTACAAAGAGTACCTACCCCCTTTCTAAGAAGTAGTGAGGATACGTTTATTCATTAAAACCCTAACTGTGTAGCTGATCCCTCCGATCGGACCACTGTTGTCACGTATCATTAATTACCCAGGTCCTTTGAGTTATTTTTGTGTCACCCCATTGTCATGTAATGTTTAGTGGGACTCACGCATCGGGTTTTTCAGGTGTGGTAGGCAGATATGTAGGTAGATGGTAGGGGATTAGTGTTGTGGGTGACAAGAACCGCTTCAGAAAGCGGCATTTTCCCATTGTGGTTATTACTTTTTTATATTGTTATTAGGTTTTGATATATTCCTTTTCTTCTCCTTTTTCTTTTCCCATATTTCCTCTTTTCTTTCTCTTTTATCTTTCTTTCCTTTTATTTATAAAGATGCCTTTTCTTCTATTTATTCATTAATATGGTGCTCATATACCGTCATTTATATTAGTTTGTATGGTCATCCCTATTTACTGCACCATGTATTACCTTGTACTCGCAATTAGAAACAAAAAAAAATGATGTGCAAATAAAAATAAAGAGATCAGAGGATAGAGACAGAAATATAGAATACTAATTAATGAATGAAGAATAGAAGCCAATCACCTTTATTATCCTTTTGAGAAAGTTAAACACGTTAGGCATATCTGTGTGGCCTGTTTACTACTTGTCCAATAAAACCTTTCTTATTGTGGATAGTTAATCACATCTAGGTAGTGATACCTTGGAAACATGAGTCACACATTTTGAAGCAAAGACAACATAACAGGGTGCCACAAAATACGGCAATGCAGCGATATACCAAGCCTGGAAGCAAGCACAGAACTTGAGTTAGGGTGAGTTGTGCCACCAAAAGCAGAACTTCTACTGGCAATCCAAGAATGGCAAAGCTCGCTGAGATACTGACAATGAAATAATCAAGCAAACAACCAGTATAAAATTGAAAGCAGATTCCCAGGACCGTCACTTCAGGCCTTGCCCTTTTCGATGCACAAGGTAAATAAGCATCAAGTGCCCCATATTGAACTGCCTTCCAGACCAACTTGTCCTTAAACTCTGGTTTAAGGACAAGTTGGTGGAAATAAAAAACCTTGGTACACCCCTGAGCTGAAAGCTCTCAAATTGCTGTGTAAACAACAAGAAAGAAGCTGGAGGAAAGACTATACGGCAACTAGTAAGGAGAGCTATAGATTAGCTCTAAGGAAGTACAAACAGGAAATAAAAAGTACACAATCTAACTACTTCCAGACAAAAATCAGTGCCGCAGCTAATGCGCCCAGAGAAATTTTTAAAATTTTTTATTCTCTTGTTGCCCCCCCTGCTCCCATAGCTGACCCCGGCCAAGCAATTACACGCTGCAATGAACTTGCTAACTTCTTTTCCACAAAGGTGGCCAATATATTTTCCTCTTTTCAACATCCTCCCACTGAATCCTTCGGCCCTTCTTATGTAGGTGTAAATGAACTCGAGCATTTTGATCTGTTGGACTGCTCGACTATCAAAACGCTTCTAAAGAATCTTAAATCTGGCTCTCCTCTAGACCCCGCACCTCCAACTATATTGAACCTGGTGTCTGATACTGTGACCCCAGTGATCAAGGAGGTGATTAATTCCTCCCTTATAGCAGGCGTAGTGCCCCCTTCCTGGAAACAGGCAAGAGTGAGGGCCTTGCTAAAAAAAACTAATCTTAATCCGGATGACTGGGCAAACTACCGCCCAATATCCCTTTTACCAACTGTTAGCAAGCTTGCTGAGAAGCATGTAAACTCCGTGCTCTCCTCCTTTTTGGAGAACAGTAACTCTCTGCACCCCACACAGACAGGTTTTAGAAGCAATCTGGGTACAGAAATAGCCTTGGTTACAGTGGTGGAGGAAACAAGGAAGATCATGGACAGTGGAAGTTGTGCGGCTATACTACTTTTAGATCTGAGCACGGCCTTTGACACCGTGAATCATTCCATTCTGATTCAGAGGTTAAGAGAGGTAGGTGTTAAAGGCCAAGCGCTCAATTGGCTGTGCTCCTTCCTGTCCGATAGATCGTTTGCTGTGGTTGAGGATAATGTATCCTCCCCCCAAATGGGTCTACAGTGTGGTGTTCCCCAGGGCTCCTCCCTCAGCCCTACCTTATTTAATATATACATGAGGCCATTGGCTGAGGTGGTGCTGCCCTGGGGGGGTACAACTGGTGACATACGCTGACGATACCCAGCTCATCATCTCCCTTACCACCCAAGCCGCCCCGTATGTAGATCTTACCACCTGCCTTGATAAGATCTATGACTGGATGGATAAATCCTTCCTAAAGTTAAATGGCGCAAAAACGGAGGTGATGATGCTGGGATACAACCCACCCACCACTGTGGAAAGTTGGTGGCCTTCTAGACTTGGCCAGCCTCCTCTACCAAAGGAAAAAATTAAAAGCCTGGGGGTCTGGCTAGACCCTGCTCTTAATTTTGCGGTACAGGCCCGGAAGGTTGCAGGTACCTGCTTTGCTTATATCAGGCTACTGAGGAAAATTGTTAGGCTTCTTCCTTTCGAAGCCAGGAAGATCTTGGTGCAAGCGCTGATCCTGACACGATTGGATTATGCTAATGCACTATATCTCGGTGCCCCATTAGGGACAATCAAAATTTTACAGATAGTACAAAACTGTGCAGCACGAATGCTGCTGAATGTCCCGCGCAGGTCATCCGCTAAGCCTGGTCTGCGCCAGCTTCACTGGCTACCAGTGAAACAGAGAGTGGAATTTAAAGCTCTGACTATGGTACATAAGGCAGTTAATAAAACCGGACCTGCTCTTATTCAATCCATGCTCTGCCCATATGCTCCCAAGCGGACCCTGAGATCCACCAACAAAAATCTGCTAGCGGTCCCCAAGACAAGGAGAGTGCGTACCGGAGGGAGACGTTTTTCCTTACAAGCTACAAATCTTTGGAATACTCTTCCCGAAGTAATTAGAATGGAAGCAAATCACTTAAAATTCAGAAAATTGCTAAAGACCTTTCTGTTTGCTTGAATCTTGGAGTTATGAATGAGTTGGAAGCGCTGGGATGCCCTCGGGTAGCCATGCGCTATACAAGTGCGTAATTAATTAATTCATTCATTCAATATCTGGAGGTGGAGCAAGATGAAAAACGTCCAAAACCTGATTAGGAAACAAATCTTCACTGTGATCCCGCTAATTTTACTACTCGCCTTCTTTCTTTCACAACCTGTTAGGCGTCCCTGCATCTGTAAGTAGAGCCAAAGGACATTGACATTTTACATTTCTTAAGTGGGACCCTGCATATATGCTACATCCCTAAACCTGCTCAGAAGTTATCACTTCATTCTTGGCCAAAAAGAACAGTTTCAGCACAGCATATGCTCAACAGGTGAAGAAGGAGGATGAGAAGAGAACAGAAAGTGAAGACTGAGAGCAACAGAATGATGGTGAAAGTATTTTTTTCCTTTTTCTGTCGCCTTGCTCGCCGTTCTTCCTAGCTGGGTGGGACAGCATATGTTGACTAGGTCTTAAAACATAAAGGTTTAAGGAAACCTCTTAGTGAAAAGTAGTATCCTTTCTTGAGGAGTGACCCAAGTGACTGCCCCATTGGTATCTCAGGTCAGACAATGCCTTACTCCCGTAAATGTATGGCTAAGTCCTTGAGGACCAAAGCTCTAACAAAATCTCAGATCAATTGGATACGCAAGATACTAGCCATCTTGCAATGAGATATTCAAACACCTCCGAAATTTAGGGCTATTTTGGCGTGTAGCCTTTTGCACAACTGTGATAGCTTTGAAACAGACCCAGCTATGAAAAGGAATCCCGTGAAGAGATCAGTGCTTAATTTGAGCAGGTGGTTCCTGGTGCTCGGCGCCGGTACTTATTTGTCAACACCGGCGCTTGTGACAGCCTGCCAAAAGGTGGCACTGTCTGGCTCATCTACAGATGACCATAACAACAGTTCATTATTAATTCAATAAACATTAAGAATGCCTGCCGCCCAAACCATTCTTATAGCTTTGGGAACCTGGAATAATTTCAAGAGTCACACTTATAGAAGTGTGATGGTTAGTAGTTGTGCTGTTAGTGTCATTGGCAGTGCTGGCAGGAGCAATGGGTAGTGCAAGCTGCAGTGGCCTCCTGACGAGAGCCCTGCCACTTATTTCTTTGAAAATTAAGCACTAGAAGAGATCCAAGCAACTGGAAATTTTCCTCACATCCTGTGGTGCTAGTAAGCAGTAGAGCAGCAGAGTTCCGCACCATCTGAAGATGATGACACTTCTTCACCAGATAGATAGAGTTTGCATAGTTAAACCTAAACTGAATTGGGGCATTAATCACAGGAATGTGTTGCTGTCTTTCACCGAAAGGGATCCTTTTTTGTATGCATTCTCAGCCATTCAGCCATGTAAGCAGGTGTTAGCCACACTAGCAATCTGGATGTCCAAAATGCAAATATTAAGGTTACAAACTGTGTTAGCAGGATGTGAAGACAGACAACAAATACTTGAGGCCAAAACATGCCGACCGGAACCAACTGGGGTTTTGTTTAAATTAGATTAAGCTTCAGGTGTTGATAGACATCGGCCACCACAAAGAAATGGCCAGCTATTTGGCCAAAGCCTCCAGATCTCGGCTGAGCAGCATTTTCGAAAATAGGTAAAATGTGGAAATTTTGTGAGAAAATTATTTTACATAATTAGTGTTTTTCACAATGCAAAGAGTCGTAACGGATGAACTAATGATGTTGCAACTGAAATTAATTACCAATGTCATTTCGAAGGGTAGATGATGATATTCTGTATTTTTGTGCCAAAGAATATTTTTTCTAATCTAGCTGTAGTTTCTAATGTTCTGTTCAACCTGCTCCTGCTTATTCCCCCTCCCAATCAGTTTCCTGTTGCAAAGACATCTCTCCCCTTGTCTTCGCGGAACATTAAGTTAATGACGTAAATGTATTAGTGATGTACAACATTATTAGAAAAGCTGTATTGTGGACGAAGCTTCTATCATGTACACAAGGTATAATTTCCATGCACTTCTGCTGGAAATGTTGCTGTAGATGGATATGCAGATTCTATGAGCCATTGTTAGAGGGATGTTTCATTTTTGTGTTGATTATCTCCCGAGGGCAGTTACTGAGGGAGAAGATGGAAGATTTCCCTTACCTTAAGTGGGTTACTGTTTTTAACTACATGGATGTTTCTGATTTGCCAGTGTGACCCCTAACTAACCATGATCATACTATGAGGAATTTGCAGCCTTTTAGAAAGTGTGATTTATGTATAAAAGTTCTTGGACTTTAGCTGTTCAAGTCTAGTGTCTGTTTAGTCTTAGCTCCATTAAGCTGTTTTCTATTGGGATTCTGCTGAATTCTGCAGTCGTCCTTAAGACGGCTGTTACTGGGGACTTTATACTGGAGACTTTATTTTTCTATATCCATTTGCCTCAAACTCTTTATGAGATGTGTCTATGCTCTTTATGAGTTTGACATGGAAACAGCCTTTACAATGTGGTTTTTACCACGTAGTACCTTTACCACGCATGTTTTTAGAACGCATATGCTTTTACAACATCTGCATTTACCATGCATTTAAGGTAAGTTCAGAGGTGTGGGGGGTCTTCCCCCACAAATACATCATTGTTCACATATATAGTTATATGTAAATAACTATATATATATATAGATACTTATATAGATAAATAAATATATATATATATATATATATATATATATATATATATATACACACACAATACGTGGTAACGGAAAACGTTGTAAAAGCATATGTGTTCCACACAAACGGGAGGTAAAAAATGGGAGGTAGTCCTTTTTGTGGAGGCAGAAGCAAGCAGCCAGTGTTGAGCAAGACTGTTCGTCTCCCCACTGTGGTTGTTATTTATTTTTTAATTGCCGTAACTTGAAGATGGACTCACTTGAGGTAACTACTGTGTAACTACAAATACCACAAGCCCATATTTTTGACCACACCCACTGGGGCTGTATATGAACTGGTTGCACCCTTCCGTCTCTCGTCACGGAGAAAAGCCAATGAGGAAGAGTTGAGAAAACTCGAAACGTGTCTGGCAGCTGAGAACAGTGATGTCAGTCTTTGCCATTCTGGACTGCAGCCTTCACAAATAAATTTGGGAATTTCACCTACCTGTCGTGGTTCTTCCTTAGGGGCAACCTTGTGATGTTGGAGATATATATATATATATATATATATATATATATATATATATATATATATATATATATAGTAACGGCAAACGTTGTAAAAGCATATGTGTTCCAAAAAAATGTGAGGTGAAAAATGTGTAGTAAAGGTATGCAGAGTATTTCCCTCCGTTGTTCCATCATACAACCGTTTGACACTTAGAATACTTACTTGATTTCTGTTAACTGATGGTTAATACCCTCTATGATTTAACATTTATTTGTAATCCTGTATTTTGAGCCTTAATGGCATTTCATGCATATTTTCTCTGTACCTCATTTAACTTTTTCTGTATTACAAATCCACTTTTTGCTTTATGACTAGCCTAGAGCCCAAGTTCTTTACGCTTCCAAAATTGATTTCTGTTTCTGCTAAATTGAATTATCTAAATGAGGAGTGCAGTCCGTAACTGCTAGATCAACTGAAGACGGTGAAGTCGAATTTCCTAGGTAAAAATTGGGAGTGAATAAATATTGGGGTTCAGATAATTATTGGGCCTCGGCTCCCACAATAGCCCCTTTACCTAAGTGGTATTGTAGATCAAATACGAGCAGGGCTTCATTTATGTACGAGTAAAAATCGGGCTGTTTCCTGATGAAGTAATTTGGCTATGGGGCGCGTGTGCAGATTAAATAGTAAAAAGGACAGAAATGACCACTGTGGAGCACTATAGCTGAACTCTGGCTTCTGTTGAAAAAGGTGCAAGAGCAACAGCTTGCTCCCTTCCAGCACAGCAGGAATTTAGCAAAAGATAGCACGCCCATTAAGCGGTCTTCACCCAAACTCTTGGTCAAGATGGTATGGTCAATGGTGTTAAAGGCAGCAGTCAGATCTAAAAGAATCAGATCAACACCGTCACTGACAGTCTGTGAAGATCATCAAGCATGAGCAGTATCACCATCTTGGTTCTGCAACATTGACGGAAACCCACCCAAGAGAGTTTAAAGAGGTTATTTTCCTCAGCACATTGTTTAAATGGCTAATACAAGCTTTTCCAACAACTAACCAAGCAAGGCAGTATGGAATAGGTTGAAAATTAGTCAAATAATATTTTCTTAAAGAAGGCTTTTGAGCAGTGGTTTTCCCGCTGGAGGTTTCCATGCTCCAGCAACAACACCTTGGCTTTGAGACCTGTTAAACACCGTAAAAAGCTCATTTATAAGGACTGGACAGAGCTGCTTTTTAATTATTGCTGAGCAGGAACACCTCAGAAACCAGCAGGACGGCTTATTTGCATATATTTGCATATCAGTGACTAACTCGAAGTGTTCCAGGCAGGGTTAATGATCTCCAGGAGTTAGATCTATACTGCAATTTTCTGTGTAGGTTTTTATTGAATTAGCACAGATAATTAAAGCCATTGCAATAGAGTGTCATCATAGCGCAATTACAGCGTTAAATGCAAAAACTAAGAAAACCATTTAAGTTCATATACATATAACTAACAAGACAATCTTGTACTTACCATTATAATTACGTAACAGGTTTCCAGAGCCAAGAATAAAATTAATTAGTACAGGAACACTAGGACAGGGGGCGAAAAATGTCGGTGATAAGATTTTGCGGGGGAGGAATTGGAAGGGCAGGGGCCAGAGAAGGTAAAAAGAGATTGTCCAGGGGTCTCACATATTTTCCAGTCCTTACAAGCACTTGAGTGTCTAAGGAAGTAAAGCAAAGGGCCGATGCCTCCCAACATGTTCTGATGCCCCATTATAAATATAAGGCTTTTAAAAGAAGTCTTCTGGGAGCGTCAAGGGCGGGACAACAGCACAGAAGATGCAACCATGATTCAGACTTGTAGTTGCACAGTCTGCAGGCCCCCTCCTCACTTGTTGGAGGCCATCGGTTGAAGGCAGTGGAGCGCAGACCTAAGAGACACATGAACATTACGTTCTTCCGGCCCACTGCGTTGAGATTTTCCAGGAGGTAAGATTGAGGTACCCTAGGGAGGTGTGAGTTATTCATGGGAAGCAGGATTGTTGATGTTTTTTGAACCTGGATGTCCTTCCGGTAGAAAATTTGTCTGACCTGCTTATTGATAACCCTTTTCCAGACTGTATATGGAATAGTGTTTGCGGTTAGTAATGAGTTGTCGATGTCTAGCGTTCTTATGGCCTTTATGATTTGACGATGCCACAGATTCCTAGAGCTGGCAAGAGTTTCTTTTAACCAGGCTTTTAGGGTGTTATCTGCAACTTTTAGTGTCCTTATAAAGTATTTCAGGGTATCAGCCTCACAGAAAATAGATTGTCTTTGAAGGCCCAGCTCCAGTCGTAGTCTTGCCGTGTGGATGAAATTCAGAAGATTTTTTTATAAATGAAAACTTGGGCGTGGTCGAGACTGGCCGAGCATGCGCCAGGAAAGGCCTGATGCCCATAGTTTAAGGCGGGAAGAAGAGTGGCTTAAATCACCTTGAAAATGGGTTCTGCAGAAGGACTACTCAGGGACTGGTTGAGTTGGGTCAGGGAGTATGTTATTGCCCCAGCTATCTTTTTCAAGGCGGCTAGGTGAACTGATGGTCTGGAAGAGTCGCTAAACCAGACCCCCAGGTATTTGTATTTTGATGTTGTTTTGATCTTCGCGGGCCCAATGTTACACCTTAAACTCTTCTTGTTCTTGCAACAGCCGAATATCAAAACCTTTGTCTTTTCCTGGTTGGTTTTTAGAGCGTTAGCAGTATTATATTTGTGGAGCGTGCTTAAGGCTTGTTGGAGGCCAGATTTTGCCTGGTCCATTATAACAATATCGTTGGCCTATTGAAAAATGTGCAGGTTCGTTTTTGCGAGGCCCAGTTTTGGCGGAGATTGCTTTTCTCCAGGAATCTTTCCAGGTCGGCGGTGTAAAGGTTGAACAAGAGGGGGGCTAGTACGCAACCATGCTTTAGGCCGTCTGAGGTTGGAATTTTTGCAGAGAATGTCGTTGGACCAGTTCTGACTCGTACCCATGTGTTCTTATGCAGGGAGATAAGGGCTCCTAGCTGACTCTGAGGGATTCCCCACTTGTCTAATTTCCTCGATAAGATGTTGCGAGACACTTTATCAAAGGCAGCGCTGTAGTCTATAAAGCAGCAATAAAGGGGGAGATGACTTTTTTGCACTGCTTGTTGACTCAGGATGGCTAGAGTGGTGATGTTGTCTATTGTGGAGGCCGAGGATCGAAACCCAGTTTGTAAGTATGGTAGAATGTTGTTTTACGCTACCCATTTTTCTAGCGACCTGGGAAGACACCGGGCATACACCTTGGCCTCAAGATCTAATAGGGCAATGAGCCGATTATTAGCTGGGAGAGAGGGATCTCCTTTCTTAAAAATTGGGCATAAGATCGAGCCTTTCCATGAGTCTGGTAACCGATAGGTAGTAAACGCGTTGTTGAATAAGGGGACTGAAAGCTTAGCCCAATCTTCCAGCCGCACACATTTGAATACCGCAGATGGAAGGCTGTTGGGCCCGGGAGCGCCATCGTTTTTCATGGCTTTCAAATACTTGGAGACCTCGGCCGGAGTAGTCAGCTCATGGGTTTTTGTCTGCGTAGTATCCACGAGATCTCTAATTTTGCCCTCCACAGGGTCCAGGGTATCACAGCAGTATTGTTGAATCACATGCTGGGACCAATCTTCTTCACGGACCGCGTTCCCCCTGCTCTTGTTGGAGGAACAAAGTTTGTTTTTATGGTTCCAAAACTGGTTCCGGTTTTTTCCCTTTAACAGGGCAAATATTTTTAGCCAGTCATTCTGTTCTTTTTGTCTCTTGGCTTCCCACAATGATTTTTTGTAAGCTTTGCGCAGTAATGCCATATTGTTAGCAGAGTGCTCAGAGACTTTTGATTTGTGCAAGCGCACAGCCCTCCTTAGGGCTCTTCTTTAGACGGCTAACACCGGGTCAAAAATATGCTTTGGGCGAGGCTCGGGGGGGGGGTGGGTCTGTGGTGAGCTTCAGGGCCTGTTAAGAGATCTCGTAATTTGACAATGGCATTCTCCCACCAGTGATGGAAGTCTGAGGGAGCATTGTGCGTAAAGTTTGGAGTTGTTCCCATGAGGAAAGTGCCCACCTTATCAGAAACCGAAGCGTCCTATTTAATTCGTCTGACGAGAGTGTGGAGTTCGACCTGCATTGAATGCCCCACTTCAGTTATTTCGGCAGCGGCAGGCACTTGCAGGTCCATTGTTTTAGTCAAAGGATTATGGTCGCTCTGTGTACGAGTGGTGATTTCCATCATGATTAATTTCTTTGCCAGAGATGGTGATACAAAGATTTAGTCAATGGTCAAAAGATTCTTATGTGTTGGCGACAGATGGGCACCAGGATCCTCTCCCAATGTGCAATTTTCTGTGAACTGGAACACTTTTTCAAGGGTGATATTTATATACATATGTTCTTTGCAATGAAACCTCTTTGCAGAGTTGAAGTGAGAACAAAAAGCAGAATGTCTAGTTATAGGTGATTACAGCTGAGCAATGATATGAATCAAATCTTTTTGACAAATTAGGAGCCTGGCTGATGTGTTCCAAAACACGAAGTCCCCAATGTTGCTTTTGTTTCTGGTTGCTAGCATGAAATAAATGTTCCCTTGCACTAGGTAATACCCCTTCTACACTTTCTTTGTGCCTGGCATGATTCTACTTATACATCAGTAATGGCCAGGAACAGTAATAATGAAAGGGGCGCCAAAATGCTCTGGTAGGGAGGGAAAAATAAGACCAAAGAAGAAGAATTAATGCAATATCTTGACTTCAGGCTGAGTAGACAAGTGGAGACATCTGAATGTCAGATTTTAACTCGTTTAAAATTGAAATGGCATTTGGGGAGGATTTAAAGTAATGCCTTTGTCAAACACTTCCAAACCATCTTGTAAATGTACTGGAAAGTGTGATAATAAGGCAAATGCCAAATCTTATGATTCAGATTCTGCTTTCTAGTTTACAGAGTAAGGAAATGATGTCGTTACAAATTTCAACAATATTGGTAAATGCACAATTCATGCAGCAAATTTCAAGACAATAATACTGAATTGAAGGGAAAATCCAGACAACTAAAAATGGGGCACATTAAACAGATCAAAAGACATCATCAAACGAGGAGGCTGGGCCGTGATAGTTACAAAACAGGTTTCCAGGTTTCAGGCTCAATGTTAAATCAACCCCCATATGGTCACCATAATTTATTTGGAATTTCAGCTTTCTTAATAAGACAAGTAAGAGACGGAGTACAAAGACTGGGTCACACGTACAGAACCTGGTGGAGTCTGTCACTGGATACTGATTGAGCACTGAATTACTATTACAAAACCAGTGTTCTCTCTCAACAATCTCAAACTGATGAGCTCTTCAAACGCTTCTGCAAGATAATAGAATTAGACTCTACCAAAACTTCCCTAGTGGTTACAGTGGTGTTTTGTGAAGAACTTAACTTCTTTGAGATCGACCAAAGTCTGCCAACATTTTGTGACCTCCAAGTCGAGTCTACATGTAACACCATACACTTTCACAAAATCTTTCCTAAAAGCACTATTTCACTCAAATGAGTCAACAGCAGTACCACAACCATTTGTAAAGATCAAGATATCCAGCTTTCTAGAAATCCATTAAAGACTGGATGGTTACCCTAGACCCAACATTACAGAAGTGCTGAACACATCAATTAGACAGCCTGGTCCCAAATGCTTATAAATACACAAATATAACTCCGTTAGTGAAAACATTTACTGCTCATTCAAAGAACAGGTTAACTATCCAACTACCTACCCACCCCTCCACTAATATCACTGCTCTGACATTACAAAACAGCCTTACAATTTTATGGGAGCACATATCATCTTTCCTTACCACCAAGAAAGTTTATGATTTGGTAAGGGTTATGGAAACAGGCTTGCTGACATCATTCCTGAAGACGCAGTTATCACAGATTTGTCAGCAAAAGACACAGTAAACCATAGAATATTTATCGAACGATGGGCAGGGATTATGACTCTGCAATTCAGTAGATCCAGTCCATCTTGCTTCAGTAGATCCAGTCCATCTTGAGTGACTGGATTTGGCAATGTTGTATCAGAAACCAAAGCAGTGACGCACAAGTTACTACTTGTGTAACGATATATCTGTAAGAGACATTAGTTAGTGATAGATTCCCTACCTTAGAATATCCCCAGGCGTCAGACTGGTTCGGGAAATTTTTTGCGTAGCAGTACCCTTGCCCGTCGGTAGGCGTCGTCTGCGGCTCCGCGTCCGTCGTCGGCGTCGTGATGACGTCGTCGGAGTACTTAGACGCCGCCTCCGCGTGCTGACGTCAGTTCTCAGACACAGCTTTTCCGCGCCAGAAGCGCTGAGCCATGTTAAAAACCAACACTGGTGCCATTGAAACTAGGGCCCTGAAAGGGGATGACCTTAACCCTAGATATCGGTTCGCAGAACGGGGAGGATGGGTGTTGGATATGGGATCCCCGGCTGGCCAGGGCTTTCGCCAAAGTCAGTCAGAGACCACCACCCCCAAGTCAGGGCAAGGGAGTTACACGCCAAGATAACCCCTACTCACCCTCTAGGTAACGTGGCGCGAGCAGCAAGGCTAAACTTGGAGGCGATGTAGGCTAAGTATTTGCGCACGCACCCCAGCAACAACAACCAAAGGCCCACCACAAAGGAAACTCCTCACAAGGTTATATAAAAATAGCCTTTGTATTACACCAAAACACATTAGATAAAACACACACTTTACAATGTGCCAGGGGCACGGGCAGAATTTACAGGGGATATGTACAAGACAGGGCCACCTGGACCACTGTCAGGAATCAGAAGTAGCACTTTCAGAAATAGCACTTAGAATATAAATCACTGTAGCACAAATATAAAAATAGAGCACACAACTAGTGACTACTGGTAACAGGACCTCACTAGCACCACCTGTACTAGGGAGAAAACAACCACCTATGTATTACAATACCTGTAGGGGTGTAAGAACACAACACATGATGCAATGCATAACATTCATTCAGAGGTGTAAGGGAGGAAAACACATGATGCATCACAATACATTCAGAGGTGCATAGAAAGTACAATTGCGCCAAACCCACGTAAGTCGCCACCTGTGACTGTCCCTAGGCCCTCTGGCCTTGTTGGGGCTAGGACGCCCTGTGTCCAAAGTGTCAGGGTCCTAAACGTGGCAGTTGCCCACAAAGTGCTGGGCAACTGGTGCAAGAAGGTTTGAGCCTTACAGGGCTCAAAAACCACAATGTGGCCACCTGAGCCTCTCTGGGCTCTTAACTCATGATGTGCCCCTCAAGAGCCTCTCGGGGCTCTTCAACCAACAAGATGCAGCCTCACTGGGCTGTTGGGGTCCCTCACGGGGGACCCGGGAACACTGGGGGTGCCTCGAGCCTCTCACTAGGCTCAACGGACACCAAATGCCCTTCTTGAGCCTCTCTGGGCTCAAAACACAATTGTGGGGCTCACGAGCCTCTCTGGGCTCTTCAAAACAACTGATGCCCCCGGGGCACCTCGTGGCTCCAAGGAAAATGCCCCTGAGCCTCGCAGGCTCCAACAAACAAATGCCGCCGTTATGAGCCTTTCTGGGCTCTTGAACAATGGGGGCTCTGTAAGCGGGAGTCCCCCTCCTGGGGACTCCCAATGCAATGGTGCGCACTGAGCCTCTCGGGGCTCTTGAGGCAAGACAGAGGCCCCCGTGAGCCTCCTCTGGGCTCAAAGAACAAAGCGTGAGGTCGCGCTACCGAGGGGGTGGGGGGGGGCGGACACCGACAATGTGTCCCGGCGCCCCTCCCGTGTCTGGTGCACTCACCGGCTTCTGCAGGCTGCGGGACTCTTCTCTGGTACCGCGGGCGGGGCTCTTCCTCTCCGGGGCCTCGCCGGTCAGCCTCAGTCTTCTCTGCTCCGGGCTTCCCTTCTCCGTGGAGCCCGGAGCACGACCAGGCCCACCCCCGTCTTCCCGGGCTTTGCCTGGCTTCCGGGTCGCGCTGCAACCAATAGCAGCGCGGCGCTGGGGGGAGTGGAGGCGGGACTTCCGGGTCGCCGTAGGCAGAGCGGCGGCCCGGGGGGAGGCTTCACGATTCTGGGCAATGCCGGGTGGGCACCGGCTTCCAGTTAAAAATATGAAGCAAGGTGCCACTCGCTCGGCCGGCAACACAGCACGCAGGCAAAAGCACCCAGAGCGCTCTCAAGCGCCACATGAAATTTAAAGCGCTCCCTGCGCTAAAATGGCAATTTCAAGCGCTATTAAGCGCTGGGTCACAGCAAAGCGCTCTCAAGCGCCAAAAGGCAATAAAAAGCGCTCCCAGGCGCTAGGGGCTAATAAGCCCAGCAGAAGTCCTCCTTGGTAGGCAGGGGGGGGCAAGGCTGGGCCAGGGGCCAGCTCACTGGCCCTCCAGGCAGGGAGGCAGTCCAAGTGGCGGTTCCTCCTGGCCCCAGCAGCAGCAGCCCCCTCAGGATCCTGGAAGAGAACAACATCTGTGGGGACACAGCCCCATTTTTATACAGTGCATTCCTTTGTCTGAAGGTGCAGGGTGGGGGCGGAACCAGACGCAGCTGGTTCTTGAGTACTCTGTTTACCTCAACCACCCTCTCTATTCACTGGCAGGGCTTGGGTCATTTGACACACCACAGGGGGGCGGAGCCAGCATTGTGTGGGGAAAACCCAGCCCATCCAGGACACAGGTACACTCCTCCCACACATCACTCATGCTAATCTCCCTCTCACCACCGGGCAGACCCATCCAGACTTCCTGGAGCCTGGCATGCCAGCCAGCTCCAGCCAATCACACGCCAGCACCCTCACAGCACACGTACAGCCATGTCTAGAAATGGCGCTTCCCTACTAGACACATACATGCTGCATACACCATCTCGCAGCATTCACTCTCACGAGTTCACACATACCAGACTCAAGCCTGTACACCCCACGCATCAGGAACTACCAGGGACACATACATTCCCCATGCATTCCTATGGGCGGGCAGGCCTAGCTCAGCACATGCACTCAGAGTGCGCACGCACTTTCCACTGGGACACAGTGAAAGTGCGCAGAATCCCTAAAATCACCATTGACAGGTCACCATTTCACGCAAAAAGTCTAGGGGTGAACCTGCCCTAAGGGCCCAAGTCCAACAATGGGTGGGTCGGTAAGGAATCTATCCCTAACTAATGTCTCTTACAGATATATCGTTACACAAGTAATAACTTGTGCATCTGAAAGAGACACGTTAGTGATAGATTCCTTACCTTAGAATAGATACCCCAGCAATACCAACCCCGGTGGTGGGTCTGCGAACCAATAACCACACCAGAAAGTCCTGGAGAACAGAACGGCCAAAGAAGCCATCCCTCCGGACTTGGCTGTCGAGGCAGTAGTGTCTTGCAAACGTGTGCAGCGATGCCCACGTAGCTGCCTGACAGATGTCCTGTAAGGGCACTCCCCGGCCCAGGGCAGTTGTAGCCGCCGTGGCTCGGGTGGAATGAGCCCGCAATCCAACAGGGGGCTCCTTTTTAGCCAAGGAGTAACATGCCTGGATACACAAGATGATCCACCGGGAGATTGCCCTCTTGTGCACCGCTTTCCCCTTCTTAGCGCCCACATAACCAACAAAGAGTTGGTCATCCACCCGGAACTGGCGTGTGCGATCCAAATAGAACGAGAGCGCATGTTTTGGGTCCAGACGGTGGAGCCGCTCTTCCTCTTTAGAGGGATGCGGCGGCGGAAAGAAGGTTGGCAAGGTGATAGACTGCCCGATGTGGAAGGCCATGACAACCTTGGGCAGGAAAGATGGCTTAGTACGCAACACAACCTTGTCCGGATGGACAGAAAGGAAAGGAGGAGTACAAGAAAGGGCCTGGAGCTCACTCACTCTCCTGGCAGAGGTGATGGCAACCAGGAAAGCAGTCTTCAAAGTAAGAAGGCGGAGGACAGTTGTGAAGTGGCTCAAAGGGAGCGCACATCAGAAACGTAAGAACAAGGTTCAAGTCCCACTGAGGCATCACAAACGGAACAGGAGGAAACGTGTGTGTGATGCCCTTAAGAAAGCGATTTACAATAGGGGACTTGAATAAAGAAGGTTGATCAGGCAGCCTTAGAAAGGCTGAAAGGGCAGAAAGGTAGCCCTTGATAGTGCTCAGAGCAGAGCCCTGCTGGGCAAGAGAAAGAAGGAAGAGAAGAACCTCAGAGAGAGGGGCAGCAAGAGGATCCACAGCCTTTGCTGTGCACCATGCCACAAACCTGTTCCACCTGCAGGCGTATACCGACTTTGTGGAGGGACGCCTAGCTGCCAGAATGACGTTACAGACTTCAGGAGGCAAGTCAAATGGCCTCAACTGTCGCCACTCCATCTCCAAGCATGGAGGTGGAGACTGGACAGGTTCGGGTGGAGGACCGTCCCCTGCTGCTGCGACAGAAGGTCCTCCTGAAGAGGCAGACGAACAGGGGGATCGACTGACATACTGAGTAGCTCTGGATACCAGTACCTTCGTGCCCAGTCCGGAGCCACAAGGATGACTTGTGCCCGGTCGCGCTTGATCTTCTTCAGCACTCTGGGCAGAAGTGGTATAGGCGGAAAGGCGTACAATAGACCGCAACTCCACTCGCGACGAAAAGCGTCTCCGAGCTAGTGCCGCCTTGGAAATTCCAACGCGCAGAACTGATGACATTGCGCGTTCTCTTCGGTGGCGAATAGATCTAACCAAGGCTCTCCCCATCGCTGAAAGAGGCCTTGCGCCACGTCCGAGTTCAGACGCCATTCGTGATCCATCATGTACCGACGGCTGAGCTCGTCCGCCCTGGCGTTCAGAGAACCTGCCAGGTGTTGAGCCACCAGGGTCACGCCCTGGCGTTCCAGCCACTGCCAGAGGCGCAGAGCCTCCTGGCAAAGGGTCCACGACCCCACCCTGCCCTGTTTGTTGCAGTACCACATGGCGGTGGTGTTGTCCGTGAACACCTGCACTACACTCCCCCGGACAGAGGGGAGGAATGCTTTCAGTGCTAGACGAATCGCCCGCAACTCCAAAAGGTTGATGTGGAGCCGGGCCTCCGCCGGAGACCAGAGGCCTCTGATCTCCGCCTCTTCCATGTGGCCTCCCCAGCCCTGGAGGGACGCATCCGTCACGACTACGGAAAGTAAACTCACCACTGCAGCTGTCTCGCAGTGCCCTCCGAGATCAGGACGTGGTCGGACAGGTTGCCCTGATGCTGGGCCCACTGAAACTTAAGGTCCCACTGCAGAGCCCGCATCCGCCACCTGGCGTGATGCACCAGAAGGATGCAGGAGGCCATCAGCCCCAGAAGCTGCAGCGTCAACCTGACCAAGACCCGGGATAAAGGCTCAAAGAGTGGAATCAGAGCCTGAATATCTCGGACCCGCTGTTCGGGAGGATAAACCCGAAACTGCGCAGAGTCCAGAACCGCTCCGATGAAGAGGAGCTTCTGAGAGGGGCACAGGTGTGACTTTGGCACATTGAGGGAGAACCTCAGCTGGTGCAGGAGGTCTGCCGTTGTCTGGAGGTGGCTGACCACTGTTTGGGGCGAGCCCGCCTTCAACAACCAGTCGTCGAGGTAGGGGAAGACTGAAACCCCAAACCGGCGCAGATGACCTGCGACCACCGTCATCACCTTTGTGAACACCTGTGGGGCGCTGGTAAGGCCGAAGGGGAGCACAGTAAACTGAAAGTGCTCGTGGCCAACCGTGAACCGCCGGTGGGCCGGCAGGACGGGGATGTGGAAATAAGCGTCCTGCAAGTCCAACGCTACCATCCAGTCTCCTGGGTCCAGGGCGGCTAAGACCTGAGCCAGTGTCAGCATTTTTAACTTCTCCTTCCGGAGGAAGCCGTTGACGTTCCGTAGGTCCAAGATAGGGCGTAGGCCCCCTTTGCCCTTCTTGGGTACCAGAAAGTAGTGGGAGTAGCAACCACACCCTACTTCTGGCCCAGGAACGCGCTCGATGGCCCCCTTGGCCAAGAGGGCCGTAACTTCCTCCTGCAGAAGCTGCAAATGGTCCCCCGATACTCGGTGGTACTGCGGTGGCATGGCTGGAGGAGTTGCCTCGAAGGGGAGGGAGAAGCCCCTTCGGACGATTGGCAGCACCCACCTGTCCGACTTGACAGTGCGCCAGTGGAGGAGGTGATGGCGAACCCTGCCCCCCACTGGCGTCATATGGGCCTGAAAGCACGGACTAGGAGGGTTTTGAGGCGGATGCTGCGGGGGAAGGTGTGGATTGACATCGCCGTTGTCCCCGACCGCCGCCACGGCGGTTTCCACGGCCGCCACCGCGTTGGGTATTACCCTGCGGAGCGTGGCTGGCAGCACGTGTGGGTACACCCCTTCCGTGGCCACGAAAGGAGTGAAAGGCAGCCGATTGCTGGCGCGGGGCCGAGAGGCCCAAGGACTTGGCCGTAGCCCTGGAGTCCTTAAAGCGCTCAAGCGCATGGTCTGGCTTGTCGCCAAAAAGGCGACGCCCATCAAACGGCATGTCAATGAGTGTATTCTGGACATCAGCCGAAAAGTTGGCGGACCTCAACCAGGCGTGGCGACGAATCGCCACCGTTGTTGCCATCGCTCTGCCCAGAGAGTCGGTGGTATCCAGTTCACACCGGATCGAATAACGTGCCGCATCTCGGCCTTCCACAAGGGCTTGGCCGAGTTTAGCCCGTACCTCCAACGGGCATTGTGGCAGCACGTCTGCGACCGTGTCCCACAGAGAGTGGGTGTAACGGCCCAAGAGGCACGCGGTGTTGGAAGACCGCAGTCCCAGACTCAGGGAGGAGAATACCTTCTTGCCGTATTGCTCGTACCTCTTGGATTCCCTGTCAGGCTGCGCCGACGGGAATGCGGTCTGGGAATTTGAGGCCAGGATCAAGAGGCTCTCAGGGGTGGGGTGGGTGGACAGGAAAAAAGGGTCGCCCGGGGCCAGGCGGTGGCGTCTGGCCACGTTCCTATCTACAGGCGAACCTGTAGCTGGCTTGGACCAAGTGCCCAAAAGAACGTCAGTCAAGGCCTTGTTAAACGGCAGCAGAGGCTCGGCTGAGCAGGACTGCGGCGTAAGGACCTCAGTGAGGAGGTTAGTCCTCACGGCCGCAACGGGGAGCTCAAGGCCCAAGGCCTTGGCCGCCCTCATCAACACCACACTATAGGTTGCCCCCTCCTCCGTAGCCACGTCAGGAGGTGAGACAAAGCCAGTGTCCGGCGAAGTGTCTACACCACTGGCATCCCCCAGGTCACCTGTCCAGTCCTCCTGGGACCGACACTCACGGGTCAGAGGATCCTCAGACCCCTCCCAATACTCCTCATCACCCATCTCCTGGTACTCAGGGTTAGAAAATTATGGGGGCGGTTCATGGAAAGTAAACTCTCCGAACGGCGTCGGAACCGGGTCGAGGGAGGCATCGGGGACGGCGGTGCCCGAGGGCGGCGCCGGGGGTGACACCTGAGGGGTCGGCGCCGGGGAGGTCCTTAAGTCCACCGGCGGCGACCCGGATCCGGAACCAGATCCAGTGGGGCCCGAAGGCGCCGGCGGAGTCGGAGCCGAAGCACCCGACGGCGTCGGGACCGAAGCCCCCGACCCGCTAGGCCCCCCAGACGGGTCCGCTGGGCCCGAAGGCGTCGCGGAGCCCGTCGGAGGAGAGAGGGACCTCATGGCCATGAGGAACCGCTCGATCTCCTCCTGCGCCGCGTTAGGCCCAGGGACCGGAGGGTATGAAGCCGGACGCGGCGCCTGCGACTCCGACGGAGTCGCGCAGGCGGTGTCACCAGAACCTCTGGCCGCGTCGCGCGAGCGTCGGGGGGAGTCGGAAGAGCGATGACGTCTCTTCAACTTCTTGTGCTTACCTGACGACTTCGACCCGGAGGAGTGATGTCGACTCCCGGAGCTCCGATGGCTCCTCTCCCGCGACCGGTCCCTCGACCTCCATCCGGACCGGGACCGTTCTCGGCGCGTGGGGCCGACTGCCGGAGTGCGAGTCGCTTGCGGGACCGCTCCCGCCTAGCTTTCGAAGTCAGGGCCCGACAGTCGGAGCCGGTCTTTTCGTCGTGATCGACGCCGAGGCAGTGGAGACACCAACGGTGAGGATCGGTGACCGACATCAGTCGGTTGCAATCCTCACAGGGCTTGAAACCTGGCATCCCTACTGGCACCGTTCAGAGTCGAAGACTTCGAAAAAGGGTGATCAAAAGATCAAAAAAGTTTAGTCAAAAAGTGACTAAGGTACCACTTTTTCCGGATCTGCGCTGCTGGCGCGGAAAAAAGAAGAACTGACGTCAGCACGCGGAGGCGGCGTCTAAGTACTCCGACTACGTCATCACGGCGCCCACGACGGACGCGGAGCCGCAGACGACGCCTACCGACGCGCAAGGGTACTGCTACGCAAAAAAATTCCGGATCCAGTCTGACGCCTGGGGATATTCTAAGGTAAGGAATCTATCACTAACGTGTGTCTTTCAGATATGAGGAGTAGCTCAAAGCTCAGAACTTTCGCCACTATTATTCAATACCTACATACGTCCCCGGTGGAGGTGATTTCCCAATGTCAGTAATAATTACAAATGTATGCTGGCAATACTCATGTTCATATCTGATACTAGAATAATCAAGAACAATGCTTTAAGTTTTCACAGGGTCTTAGACACACATCCTTCAAAGTGAGGGAGACATTTCTGTGTCAAGACAATGACAGGCTGCTTGGAAAAACAAAGATAAACTGAGCAGTTAACACACTATGCCTGTATGCCTGAATGGCTCCAACAATAAGTGGATGATTGTAGGAATCCTTTGATATTTGAGTTGATAACTGGGCTAGGAGACCCCCCCCCCCAAACACCAGCATAGAAAGTAAAAATCCTGGGATATTTGTATGAAACCGAGCTCTCTTTCATCAACAGATTAGTGACAAAGAACACCAGTTTTTGACTGATTATGCTGAGAAGGGTCATTCCTTTGTAACAATTAAACCACAAAATTGAACTTACAAGAGCTCTATTACTGTCACGCATGCACTCCTGAAGCATAGGCGAAGTCAGTGCTCCAAAGAACAACACTCTGAAACACTAGAGATTGCGCAATCAAGTGGCTAGGCTCTTCTCAAATCTGAGAACATGACCATATTACTCTTGCTCTGAAAGACATTTACGGGCTCCCAGTAAAATAAATGAAACACACCTGAAAATTCGGTGTACTATTTTTAAGTCCTTAAGAGGAGAAGGCCGCAAGTACCTTCAAACTATAAACACTACCCCCAACCCCCTCCCCACCACCACCCCGGGCTGTTGTTTGCAATCTCAGATCTTGCAAATCAGGACTGATCTATTAACCCAAATACAGGGTCCGAAATAAGAAAGAAAACCCACTAAAGAAGAGGAATATGTGAAATTCCTTGGGCCAGTGCCTGCGAACACTACTCACCTCAGTGTCTTTGAAAAAACCCCATTGAAAACAATCCTTTTTTAAAGAGACTTGTGCTGATGTTCGTATGGGACAACCTCCCCTTCATCTTACCTGAGACTTCATCTTGTCCCCTCCCCCAACTAAGGAACTTTCAGGCAAGTGGATATGTATTACTACATCCCCAGCATTCTCAAACGTTGTTGGGTCTGCCCCTGTCGAAGTAGGGGTATGAAATGGCATTTGGCGACCTGCTTAGAGCAATACAAATCAGTCATTTCGATAAACTGCATTATCTACTCATGGTCTGTGTTTTGTAGCATCATTGCAATTAAGGCCCACATTTCTAAATCAGGGGAGGAACCAGCCTCCAGTGGCGGCTGCTACCGGACCTGGTTGGTGGAATGGGGGGAAGACGACGAAAAAAGAAGAAAATAAAACCACTTACCTGTAACGGAGAAGTGGAGAAGTGTGGCTCAATGGTTAGAGCGGCAGACCCTGATGCAGAGGTGTAGCCTGGGACCGGGGTTCAATTCCCCGCCTCTGCGGGTCTTGGGCTCAAAAATTCCATGGACCTGATCATTCTCGCCTCGGTGCCTATTCCAATCATGGAGTCCCACTCTGCAACTCTGGGCAATAGCTTGCTTAATCTCCACAACGGCCCCCACAACGATAAGGATGCCTGGCCTCCACCTTGGGGGTGCCGAGGAGTGGACACCTCACAGGGAAAGCCAGGATGGGTTCCACAGCGGTATTCGTACAAGCGCCTTGAGACCCTTGCGGGTGAGTAGTGCGCTATACAAGTATCAATTTACATTTAACGGTTGGGCCGCCGCCTCTTCTAAGTCATCTTCCTTCTTCCTGCCCTCCCAGCCAGCACAAGAAGCACTGGGGCTCCCAAGCTCCCCTGAGCCAATCACAACACTGCAATGTAGTGTTGTGATTGGTCGGAGTGCTTTGGTTTGGCGCTATGAAGGGGAATGGGTGGCTTTGCATGTTCCACACCAAGCTGTATAATACACCCTGGTGGGGAAGATGCAAGGTGCGCAGGACTATATGGCCAGCCCAAGAGGGCCGGCCAAGCAGTCAGGGGCACTTAGGGGGTGTAAACCCCTCCTCCCCCTGCTCGGGCCAGCCCCGCCCACCCGAGAGCCACTGACTAAAATTGGAAAATTTATATTATAATAACAATAGTTATCATTTTATTTTTCCTTTTGTGGAGGAGCCGCCACTGCCAGCCTAACTGTAGTTTCAAAAATACCACAAAGTAGGTTGATGCATAGTTTTCCCAGACACACTCTTCAAGAACCTTTTGATTGCATTTCGATTATTTTGAGTTATGTGCTGATGAACTAAAAGAAACAGAAGAAAGATTAAGAATTCTTGTTTTAGAGTATCGATTACAAGTGTAGAGCACACGTGCTATCACTATCCTAAACAGCTATTTAGCAAATCACATTTGTAACGTTCAAAACAAAGATTTGTCAACAGTTAAGCAATTGTGTATGTGTTGCAGTTTGCTGTTCTAGAATATAAAAAAAAACAATAAAAGCGGTAAACATGCCATCTAAAAATGGCGACGGCGACCAAAAGAAGTGTTTTCCAAAACGTTAAAGGCTGATCCTTTTTAAACTCTACCTTTAATTGATTTTTTTACATTTTGATAACTGCAATTAAACATACGGCGGCTGCACTCCTGGAATACTAAAATACAAAGTAAAGCTGTCTTCACTTACCTCTGCCTGGCCAACCTAGAAAACATTTAGCTGAAAACATCCTCTAGGAATTCCTTAAAGAATCCACAATTATGTCCCTCAGTCTTGTTAATCAATAACCTAATAAAGACTTTAACCTGACCGAGCCGTAGTCCAGGGAGGGAGTCTAAGTCACAAAAGTCTATTTTCTTTTTTTTCACAACTCAATTTTATTGTGGAAAGCCGATACAGATCCGACGTCATATTGAGTGGCAGCAAAAGATAATGACAAGCAGCACTGATTTCAACATTTTCCATAATAAAATATCTGCTTTGGTGTAGTAAACACATTACAGAGAAAGGAGAAAATAAAATCTTAACAACAAAACAATAGTGCCATAACAATATCGCCGGAGGCCTCGAATAATTCAGACATGTAGAAAGAGGGAATTTAATACATACATATATTAGGTCAACATCCATAGCGCAGCAAAATACCATTAACCCAACAATTCTTCCATAGCAGAGACCGAAGGAGGAGGATCTAAGTCTAGTCCCCTGTAATCCGCCCACCGCTTCCTTATGTTATAGTGTTTCTGTGGGCAACCAATTGCTGCAAAAAACGGGATTTCTAGACCCATACCAATGTCGAGTCCTTTCTTCCAGGTCGCCACCAACGAAGGAGACTCACGCCTTCACACGCTAGCCACATCTCACTTAGCCAGCGTGAGGCAGAGAAACAGTAAGTGGTGCTTATATCTATTGCCACCTATTATATGAAGCATGAATAGTCGAGGTGTGGGTTGAATGTCCCAACCCAGGGCCACCAAAAGGCACGGAGCAACCCCCTCCAAAACCGTGACAAGGACGTACACTGCCATATTGTGTGGAAGAAGTTGCCCTCAGTCGCCCCATATCGCAAGCACCGAGGGGACGCAATCAGCCCTGCCCGCCACAGCTGATATCTGGTGAAGTACACCCGAAGCAGGTACTTGAATTGGATCAGCAGCAGGCGGGCAGCTATCGCTGCGCCACGCGGGGATTTGAGCACCTCCACCCAATCATCCTCCTCAAGGGGCCTTAGGTCTTGCTGTCAGGCCTCCAGTGTTTTGTGTAGTGTGGTGGGGGTATTATTTATGAGTGTATGGTAGATCTTTGTGATTTTGTGATTCCCAGATCGCCCATAAAGACTTTGGCCTTGATGGGGTTAAATTCAGGTATAGTATCTAGCTGCATCAAATAATGGGGAGAGGGCATGTCTCAGTTGTAAGTACTTGTAGAATTGTGTGTGGGGCATATTAAATTCCGTCAGTAGTTCTTGGAAAGATTTCAATCAACCTCCACGTATAACTGCCCCTACTGTAGGCCAATGGCCTCCAAACCCAGATAGCTGCATCACTCGGGATAGCTGACCATTGCGCCATAAGGGCGTTCCCCCTCGTCAGTTTACCCTATCAGCCCATCGCACGCATCACTCGTTTCCAGACCGCAAATACAGTCTTTTTCGCAAGAGGTAATGCCTTAAGCTGGAATATAGGATCTGGTGTAGCGACATGGCCCCCATTCACCAATGCTCCACTGCATATGCTGGGTCTCTACAATCTCTATACCACCAGTCTTTAAGGATCCATATGTGTGAGGCTGAATGATAGGCTTGAACATCCGGAGTGGCAATACCGCCACCGTAGGTAGATTGACAGCAGGTTCTCAGAGCGATTCGTGACGTTCCTCTCTCCCAGAGAAAGCGAGCAAGGATTGTGTTTAACTGCCGGAACCAGGTCGGCAGTAAGTAATAAGGGTGGTTTAAAGCTGATAAAGCAGACGGGGCAGGGACACCATTTTGAATACAACAGATCTGGCAAGTAATGAGAGCGCTAAATGAGAGCATACGCGAACCTGGTCTGCCGTTTGCGCCCACAGGAGAGCCAAATTCCTATCCCATGAAATAGATTGGGATGTGGATAAAAAATCCCCCAGATATTTAAAACGAACTATGGTGACTGCTTGAGACCAGGCCCCCAGCTGATCTCTGCCGCGCTACGGACACAGATACGATTTGCTACTATTCATGTAGAGATCAGAGGCCTCCCCGAATATCTGCATGACCCGAAGAAGACACGGGTGGGTCACCTCCGGTCCGTGAGGAAGAAAAGAACATCATCCGCGTATAACGCAATACGGTCAGACACCTCTCTCGACCACTCAAATCGATCCTTACCCACGACGCCAATGGTTCCATGGCCAAGGCAAACAAGTATGGAGAGAGGGGGCAGACCTGATGAATGTCCCATGGAATAGTAGAGGTGCTTGAGATGGAATCCCCGATCCTAAAAGAGGGCAATAAGTTGGTGTATAGCAGCCGTATGAGTGTTAACAGGCGAGGGCCAATATTTAAGCGACTGAGCAGGGTGAAAAGATAGACCCAACTAAGCAAGTTAAATGCTTTGTCCACAACAGCCAGAAGGAATTCTGCAGGCTCCCCCAAGTCGTCCACTGCCGCAATAGCACTACGCGTTCTAAAAATATTGTGGCGTGTAGCCCGGCCGGGCGTAAATCCTGATTGATCAGGATGTATAAGATCTGAAAGGTATGGGACAAGGCAATTTGCGATTACCTTGGCTTCCACGTTTAGAAACGAGATTGGACGATAGAATGAATGAAGTCCCGGTGGGTGACCTGGTTTGAGGAACACTACTATTTCGGCGTGCCTTCAGTCCCGCGGGAGGCAACTGTCTTCGGCTGCTGCATAAAGGGCCGCGAGGTACGATGCCATTAACTGGAACTGGTTATATTTGAGAAATTTGCAGGGGAAACCGTTAGGGCCCGGCGCCTTGCCTGAGGTCATGCTAGCTAGGGCTGTCTGTATCTCATCTATCGACAGTGGGGCATCTAAGACATCCTGTGCCGTGTTTGAGAGTTACCGTGGGGGAAGATCGTCAATGAATTTATATATAATGTGAGCAGACAACGTCTCCAGGGAAACACATAGGGTGCTAAAATATGAAGGAAAGCTAGTTAGCTGTGGATCTGTAAGAGTCACTCCCTCGGAGTCCTGTATCATTGGGATTGCCAGGGGCTGAACTGACTGTTGACACAAGCGATGAAACATAGCACTCGACTTATCGCCCCACTGGTATATCCAGCTACTCGTCGCAAGCCAATAAAGCTGTGCCTTGTCCAGGAGCTCGCTAGTATATGTTTGTGGAGCACTGAGCAGCTGTCTACGCGCAGTGCCCCCCCGAACCCTTGACTGCTACATTCCAGGTCTTTCAGTCTGGCCTTGGCCTGAAATAACTTCTCCCGACGTTGTCTATGTCTCGCTGCATAGAAGGCAATGTCTAGCCCTCTAAGTGTAGGCTTCATAGCCTCCTACAGTGCCATAGGGGAGGAAACCATCCCGGCATTGAGTGAAAGATAGTTGGTAATGCATGCGTGGATCTGCATCCGATACTGCTTATCCTGAAGGAGGGAGAGGCGCCATTGGAACGATGATAGCCTCGGGCCCAAGGTCAGCTGAATAGATATAGGTGAGTGATCCGATAGACCTTGTGGCAATATCTCAGCGTATTTTAGTCTAGGAACATGAATTTCTGACATAACAGATAATCGATGTGAGAAAATGACTTGTGTACGCTGGAAAAATATGTGCCTATTTAAGTGCAGTTAGGTGCATAGCCCGCCAGGTGTCCGTCCAGCCCATGCCCTGAATCATGGGCGAAAAACCACCACTGGGTCAGGGCTCCCAACAGCAAGGCTTAGCCACAAGCAAGTAATAAACCAAAAAAAAGTGCCAAAGCTGTATATAAATCAAGAATCAATTATCACAAAACATCCAAACTAAACAAAATGTTTTGATCTCACATCTGCGAGTCGATTTAATCCTTTATTTTGAATGAATGATTTTTCCCTGAGTTTGATTTGTAATTTCACTAAATTTACATTTCCTAAGACCTTATGTACACAACGACCGTCCTGATCTTTTGGTTTATTACTTGCTTGTGGCTAAGCCTTGCTCCCCCACGCAGCTCCCCACCCCGACTGCAGTGGTATCGTAGCGCTTGGCTTTCAGAGCGATTTGAGCCTTGCATTGCTCGTACTTTCAAACTGTGCTGAATTTACTGCTTTGATATCGTAGCGCTTGGCATTCATTGTTATTTCTGACTCGCATTGCTCACACTTTCAAACTGTGCTGCATTTATTGCTTGCTTCCTCCTCGCATCGCTCGCAATTTTAAACTAGGCTGCCATTAATTAGCCGTGCTGCAGAATCGAGTTAATTGAATTAATTTCACTCGAACACGCTTGTTGATATCTGTTGCTGCCGGATTCTAGAAAGTGTCATATGTGAAGCACGCAGTTAGCGGGTCCGCATTGTGCTTTGATTTATTTATCTATTTAACTGTTTGTGAATACATGCTTGCATAGCGTAGTACTGCACAATCCAACTTGGTTATTTGGCTAGCAGCCATTTTCACGTTTGTTGTGGTGCCTCCTTGCTCGGACCTACACCCCGCCCTCGGCCTCCCAGCTGTACCTCCCTCACCACTATCCATTTATGACAGATGCATTCGCGCGCAGCGTTTACGCGCAGCGGTCGCGCCCTATGCGCGCCGAAGGTGCGCCAAAGGTCAGCCCGTCTACGCCCTTCCGCGCCTGGACAGCGCCCAGCGCCTGTCCCCCTGGTCCCCGCCATTCCCAACCCACTAAAACCACGTATGATGCCGCAACTCTCTACGCCCTCAACCCCGGACGCACACCACAATGCTGCCAAGCCACCCCAGGACGTACCCACGGCCCATTCGCCTGCCTCTCCTGCAAGTACAACTGCTTCAGGACCCTCACCAAACCCACCCCCCCCCACACAACTCCGACTCCAACCGCCTGAAGTGCATCCTGCTTAACACCCGCTCAGTCCACAAACACGCCACTGAACTCTGGGACCTACTCGACACTGCATCACCGGACATCGCCTTCCTCACAGAAACATGGATGAACACATCATCAGCACCCGACATCGCCATAGCCATACCGGACGCTTACAAGATTATCCGAAAAGACCGCACCAACCAAACAGGAGAAGGCATCGCCATCATCCACAGGAACACCATCAAAATCACGACCAGCTCCGACGATAATCTTGCAACAGCCGAACATCTCCACTTCCAGATCCACACCGACCCCAGGACCACACTTAGAGGCACCCTCATCTACAGGCCTCCTGGCACCCGCACTCAATTCTGCGATGACATCACGGACTTCGTCAGCCCACATGCCCTCGCCTCCGAGAACTACATTCTTTTAGGAGACCTCAACTACCACCTTGAAAACAAACACGACAGCAACACCACCACCCTTCTAGACAACCTGACCAACCTCGGACTCAAACAACTCGTTGCACCCCCACCCATGCTGCCGGACACACACTCGACCCTATCTTCACTTCCAGCAAGCATATCACCTTCGATCACACCACAGCTCTCCATTGGACGGACCACAGCTGTGTTCACTTCAGCTACAAAACCACCCTGAACCACAACCGCCCACAACCTATCCCTCGAAGAAACTGGAACAAAATCACCTCCGACGAACTCCTCACATCACTCAACCAAAACACTCCCACCCTCTCACTGGACCCAAACCAAGCGGCCACCAATCTCAAGCAATGGATCACCCTCAGTGCGGACAAATTAGCACCCCTGAAAAAGCACCAGATCAAATCAGCCAACAAAAAGGCTCCCTGGTTCAACGATGACCTTAAAAAATCCAAGAAGCTATGCCGCACCCTGGAGAAAACATGGAGAAAAAACCCTACCACCGGCAACATGGCCACCCTCAAGGCAGCCACCTGCAAACACCACCAACTGATTCGATCCGCCAAAAAATCAGCATTCAAGGATCGTCTCGACAACAACTCCCACAACAGCAAGGAACTCTTCAACATCGTCAAAGAATTCACCAACCCCACCGCAGCATCTAACGACATCACTCCCTCCCAAGACCTCTGCGATGCGCTATCCTCCTTCTTCCACAACAAAATAGCCGACATCCACAACAGCTTCGAGAACACCCCCAGCGATCAGCCCTCCCCACCACCCTCAGTTCCTAATCCGCCAACTAACATCCTTAGCAATTGGAACCCAATCACCACTGAAGATACCACCCGCCTAATGAACTCAATCCATTCTGGCTCGCCAACCGACCCCTGCCCCCACTACATCTTCAACAAAGCTGACTCCATCATCGCACCCCATCTCCGTGACGTCATCATCTGCTCGTTCAACTCTGCCACCTTTCCAGATAGCTGGAAACACGCCGAACTCAGCGCCCTCCTGAAGAAACCCACAGCAGTCCCCTCGGAACTCAAAAACTACCGACCCATATCCCTCCTCCCATTCCCGGCCAAAGTCATTGAGAAAGCCATCAATAGCCAACTCGCCGCATTCCTTGAATCCAACAACTCCCTCGATCCATCTCAATCTGGGTTTCGAGCCAAACACAGCACCGAAACCGCCCTCATCGCAGCGACTGACGACATCCGAACACTACTTGACAACGGAGAAACTGTGGCCCTCATTCTACTCGACCTCTCCGCCGCTTTCGACACAGTCTGCCACAGCACCCTTATACAACACCTCAGCAACATCGGCATACAAGGAAAAGCCCTGGACTGGATCATCTCATTCCTCGCTGGGAGAACTCAAAGAGTTCGACTTCCCCCATTCAACTCAGAGGCCACTGAAGTCATCTGTGGCGTACCACAAGGATCTTCACTTAGTCCCACCCTCTTCAACGTTTACATGAGTCCCCTCGCCTCCATCGCGCGTCAACACAACCTCAACATCATCTCTTACGCCGACGACACCCAGTTAATCCTGTCCCTCACCAAAGACCCCAAAACAGCCAAAACCAATCTTCACGAAGGCATGAAAGAAGTAGCCGAATGGATGAAACATAGCCGCCTAAAACTCAACTCAGACAAAACTGAGGTGCTCATCCTAGGATCTTCCCCCTCTGCCTGGGACGACTCTTGGTGGCCCTCCGCATTGGGCTCAGCACCCACTCCCACAGACCATGCACGTAACCTTGGCTTCATCCTAGACTCCTCTCTCTCGATGTCCAGACAAGTCAACGCAGTCTCATCCTCTTGCTTCAACGTACTTCGCATTCTCAAAAAGATCTTCCGCTGGATCCCCCTCGAGACAAGAAAGACTGTCACCCACGCACTGGTCACGAGTCGACTGGATTATGGAAACACCCTCTACGCCGGAATCACAGCAAAATTACAGAAAAAACTCCAACGCATCCAAAACGCATCAGCGAGACTCATATTAGACGTCCCTCGCCAAGATCACATCTCCGGACACTTAAAAGACCTCCACTGGCTTCCCGTCAACAAAAGAATTACTTTCCGCCTTCTCACCCACGCACACAAAGCCGTCTACAATCTAGGACCCGAATGCCTCAACACTCGACTGTCATTCTACAAACCCACCCGCCAACTAAGATCGTCCAATCAAGCCCTCTCCGCAATCCCGCGCATCCGAAGATCCACCATGGGCGGCAGATCATTCTCATTCCTTGCTGCCAAGACCTGGAAATCACTCCCCACTCACCTCCGCCTTACTCAAAACCACATCTCCTTCAGAAAAGAACTTAAAACATGGCTATTCGACAAATAATGATCCCCTCCCCAAGCGCCTTGAGACCCTCTGGGTGAGTAGTGCGCTATACAAATGCTCGAACTTGAACTTGAACATTTACATTAATCACAACATAAAAAGCCACAAATATTCTATACATTTTCAATCAAAATTCACTCATAACTCAATCATCCTATCACTCATACAACCACAGACATCAAATAATGAACAATTTACACTGGAATGACACTATTCACAGAAAGCCATATATTCGATTTTTCCTTTTTTTGAATTATAAAAATCAATTTTGTATAACTTCTGGCTATAATAGTCTACTCGTTGCAAACTCGCATTGTTAGGGAATTCTCATCAGGACCAG
The DNA here is from genome assembly GCF_964261635.1 of Lissotriton helveticus. Taxonomy (NCBI): domain Eukaryota; kingdom Metazoa; phylum Chordata; class Amphibia; order Caudata; family Salamandridae; genus Lissotriton; species Lissotriton helveticus. The sequence goes on from NC_136061.1 coordinate 311,904,568, forward strand.
AATCTCTAAACTTGAGAGTTCGTGTGGCTGATTTCAATGGGCAAACCCCGATGCTCAGTCAAATTTGTGTATTGGTTAGAGTTGATCAAACTGTGGGCTAGCTCTGTAGGGCAGGAGCAAGGCGATACAATAGTTTTAGTCGCTTCCTTTTTTCCTTTGGAAACTATACAGCGTGTGTGCGGGCTTTGAAGACGCTGTGAGTAGCTGTCGTGGTGTCTGTCTTTTTCAATTTGAGGCAGCACCGAGTCTTGTTGTTCTTTCTCCTTGATGCGTCGTTTGCCGGCTGATGGCGACGGGCTTCCGGGTCCGCAAGGGATCTCCCGAGATCCCTTGCGGACCCAGAAGCCTGTATCGTTTCCAAAGGATAAAAGGAAGCGACTAAAACTATCGTATCGCCTTGCGTGGCACCCCAGGGGCTTTTCCCTGCATAGTCTGCTTGGGGGGCCAACCCCCCTCCTGCAGGAGATCGAGGAGGGGGTGGGATACCAAGCCTCACCTTACCTTGCCAGTGCGAGCCTTGGACGGGGGATTGGACCTCTATTGCTGCTTCTATGTGCCTGTGAATTGGCGAGCTGACCGGGGCAGCTGCTGGACTACTACTACTTCAGAGGAGTGTCAAGAGGGGCCTGGTCACATTCAGCCATTGTTCCACCCCTGAACTCTTGGGCCAATATTTGCCAGAAACTGGCAGGTTTGCGCGAGTGGGATGGCACTCGCTAGGGGAGGGTGGGGGTGCCTGGCTCACGGAAGCGGCTGAATAAGTTTCAGTGCGGCTTGTGGTCGTGGCAGCCCGCCCCCTCCCCTCCGGCCGATTAATTCAGCTATAAGAGTTGCGGAGTACCAGCAAATCGCTTTGGACTGTATTGCGGAGACTGAGCTTGCTGGGCTCGGATGCAGGAGAACTGCAACTTATATATCCTCACAGCATGGCCAAGGATAAACCTACTGGAATGGCGTCCAAACAAAGTACAATCAATAAGTTTACCGGGCGGTGTCGCAGGGGCCGGGCTAAGGTGATACTGACGCAGCTATGCCCAACAATGCAGCACTAATAGCGGCAATCACCCAATCCCGGGAGACTCTTGAGGCCAAGTTCGGGCCCGTTGGCTCCGACGTCATTCTCCTTCGACAGGACCTTCTGAACGCCGTGCAGCGGATTACAGAGACAGAGTCCCGGATCTCCACTTTTGAAGACACAGTGACCGGCCTTCAATAGAAACTTCACACTCTCGAGACACTAACGAAAGACCTGGCTATGAGAATGGACGATGCGGAAGGGCGTGCTCGCCGTAACAATCTTCATTTCATCAGATTTCCCTAGGGCTGAGAGGGCAGCCACATCGAAGACTTTCTGACCAGATGGTTGCTGGACTGGCCCCCCCAGACGCCGTCTCTCCCTGCTTTATAATCGAGTGTGCACATCGAGTGATGCAGAGGCCACCACCTGGTGCACGCCCCGGCCGATAATCCTAAGACTCCTCAACTTTAAAGATTGGGACATCATATTGCAACAGCCGCGCAGGGGCGAGCCCAAAACCCTGATCACTGCCACCAAGAATATAGGTGGGACCTCCCGTCGCCCACAGCGGCAGCAATTCTGGGGCATAGCACTGCCAAGATCCGGGGCCTCAGGCGGGGGATTGGACCTCTATTGCTGCTTCTATGTGCCTGTGAATTGGCGAGCTGACCGGGGCAGCTGCTGGACTACTACTACTTCAGAGGAGTGTCAAGAGGGGCCTGGTCACATTCAGCCATTGTTCCACTCCTGAACTCTTGGGCCAATATTTGCCAGAAACTGGCAGGTTTGCGCGAGTGGGATGGCACTCGCTAGAGGAGGGTGGGGGTGCCTGGCTCACGGAAGCGGCTGAATAAGTTTCAGTGCGGCTTGTGGTCGTGGCAGCCCGCCCCCTCCCCTCCGGCCGATTAATTCAGCTATAAGAGTTGCGGAGTACCAGCAAATCGCTTTGGACTGTATTGCGGAGACTGAGCTTGCTGGGCTCGGATGCAGGAGAACTGCAACTTATATATCCTCACAGCATGGCCAAGGATAAACCTACTGGAATGGCGTCCAAACAAAGTACAATCAATAAGTTTACCGGGCGGTGTCGCAGGGGCCGGGCTAAGGTGATACTGACGCAGCTATGCCCAACAATGCAGCACTAATAGCGGCAATCACCCAATCCCGGGAGACTCTTGAGGCCAAGTTCCGGCCCGTTGGCTCCGACGTCATTCTCCTTCGACAGGACCTTCTGAACGCCGTGCAGCGGATTACAGAGACAGAGTCCCAGATCTCCACTTTTGAAGACACAGTGACCGGCCTTCCATAGAAACTTCACACTCTCGAGACACTAACGAAAGACCTGGCTATGAGAATGGACGATGCGGAAGGGCGTGCTCGCCGTAACAATCTTCATTTCATCAGATTTCCCTAGGGCTGAGAGGGCAGCCACATCGAAGTCTTTCTGACCAGATGGTTGCTGGACTGGCCCCCCCAGACGCCGTCTCTCCCTGCTTTATAATCGAGTGTGCACATCGGGCTCTGATGCAGAGGCCACCACCTGGTGCACGCCCCGGCCGATAATCCTAAGACTCCTCAACTTTAAAGATTGGGACACCATATTGCAGGGATGGACTGGGTGTGGCCGTGTCACTGCCGCTTGCCGGCAGCACCATATTGCAACAGCCGCGCAGGGGCGAGCCCAAAACCTCGATCACTGCCACCAAGAATATAGGTGGGACCTCCCGTCGCCCACAGCGGCAGCAATTCTGGGGCATAGCACTGCCAAGATCCGGGGCCTCAGGCAACACAGCAAGCAAGGCTCCCCCGCCGTCCACCGTGGCTCGACCAAGTCGCCAGAGCGTAGAATCAGCCGGCAAGCGGCAGTGACACGGCCACACCCAGTCCATCCCTCCACCGCTGATTCCCAAAGGAAGGTCGTCCTGCAGGAGCCCAAATTCCGCGCGGCCGACCGTATTGTCTAAGACCGAGAGGACACCAAGGTACGCGGTCGACAGGATGGCCGCGGCTTGAGTTAGCCACTGAGACTCCCACGGCAGCAGAGATCAGATGCACATAGGCGGAGGGCCCAAATCACCGCCGCAGGCCCTCCTACCTGCAGGGCCGGACTGGGAACCACAACCGGCCCTGGCAAAGTGCTCGGCCGGCCACCCTCCCCATTCTGGGGGGCTGGAGGGGCCGCAGAGCACTTTGCCGGGGCCGGTTTTCGGACGAATTTGGTACAGGGCCGAGCGGGCCTGTAACAAAAACGGCCCCTAGGGGCCCAAAACCGGCCCCCATCCGTGCGGCGCACCAGGGGATTGCCCGGTGCCCGCTATGGCCAGTCCAGCCCTACCTACCTGCAGGAACGCTGCTCCGCATGCAGCGCCGGCTGTCCCCAATGACCAGCGCTCGAGCTTCCGCTCACCGGCCCCTCAATACGAGAAGTCGGCAGCCCGGCTCACGAAGGCCGCACACCTCCGGTTCCTGCAGCACCCACCATGGACCTTGATCTACACTCCGGAGCAAGCAGCGACTGTCAGTAAGTTGTAAATGTAAATGAAGTCTCAAGCGCATAGTTCAGTAGTGGTAAAAATGCGTCAGGATAATTGAAGGATTTTGAGAGGGCTACAGGGAACTTGACTACGGGGCATCCTCCATGTTAGACCACCAAGCCGACATCCACTAAAGTAAATCCTCTATGACCACTGGTGCGTGATTACCATATTAATTGTAGTCATGTATATTTTACTCAATGCCAGGGAAAACCATCACATGCCCATCCATTGGCATTTAGCTTGATGTCCCCTCACCAAATAACCCTTCTGTCTGTCCCCAAAATGGAAGCACCTTTTTGCCCCATATCGCACTTCCAATTCTGGCCTGCCCACGCAAGCTGTTCCCAGTAGTTGTGGGGTCCCAGCCATTGGGACACTTTTAATCATGGAGAGAGGATCCTTCCCGCACTTCAATTCCAGAAGCAAACCTTACTCAATATATTCTCGCCTTCTTTTGTCTGAGGGGGCTACTTCAACTCATGCAGGAATAATGTAACATGTATAACATTTTTAGATGTGAATTCCTTTTTTTTATACCTTTATGCACAGAGATGAAGTGGCAGATCTTTCATAAAATGGCCCAAAAGTAGAAGTGCTTGAACTTCTCTATTCCATTCTGGCAGCTACGCTTATATCAAATTAAAACACAGAAGAGTGCAGTGCATTGGTCTCTGTAAAAAGATTAGGTATTAGATTTTTTCTTACCAGATTCTTTGCTGTATTTTCTGTTTGGCTGTGTCTTCGATTCCACCAAACGAGACTTGTCATCCATACTAGACGAACTACATTCAGAGTCGCTATCACTAGAATCCACTGCAGGAGTCAAAAAAAATTCAGTCACTTAGACTAAAAGGTTCTATGTTAATAACAGCCAAACACGCAACTTTACCATGTTATCACAGGAAGCACAAAAACATAAAATGCAACGGTAGATAGGCAATGCAACGCTCCTCCAGTGTGATATTTCACTGCAAATACTTAAAACCGCTTGGTATGCATCTTGAATTACATTTTTTTCAGCATGATGGCTATATTCCTTCTTTAAAATCCTTTACTGCTTTCAGTCCAGTCGCTTATGTTGGAAAACAGCCCCAAGCATTCACTATTCCATAAAAACGTTACATTTTTGAAATGTTTACAAATGTGTTTTTTCACGCTGCTGTGCACAATGCAAAAGAGACAAACAGTGGTCATCTGCAGCGCGCGGAACGATATCAGACTTGTGAAGAAGAACTGGGCTACAGCTGACCTGGGTCTTCATTTTGCTTTAGACTTGGAACGATTTTAGATAAGATTTCACGTGCCTACATTTTGACTGGGGTCTATATGGGCAGCCAGAGGAGAAGCTTGTCTGTGACGACATTGCAGAATGTTGATGCTGATTTTATTGAAGACAACGAGGCGAACATTATGCATTAACCTTTATTCACTACTTCGAACAGCAAACACTTCAAATAATCCGGAAAAAGAACACTAAACATCAAACAACAGAAAATAGAACTCCACAGTCCAATAAAAGCCTCCTTTCCATCTTCTTCTCAATCTTTTGCTGCATTCGCCTAACAAGGTCTTTCTCCTTTGTCCAAAGTCAACAATTAATTCTCTGTAAAACAAAAATATAATTTCAACTTTTACTGCTCATTTTCACATTTCCTATTTATAGTCTAGAAATAATCTTCCTTTAGTTAAAAAAAACAAAAAAACTCAAAACATACAGGGAGGGAGGGGTGGGATAATGCTAGCCTCCTTATCTTTAATAAAATCCTGATCCTCTATGGTGTGAAACTTATGAGAATCAACATGTTACGGCAAGACAGGAGGCTAGCATCCAGCATGTGCAGAGCCTTTCAACACCTTTCTGGAAACATGATCTGAAACAAAACGTCCTAAACACTCACATTTTACCAGTCCGCTGCCTTAAAAACGTCCTCCATTCTTCCCCCATTCATAAAAACTCTACTAGCCAGTGCATCTCTAACTGAGGGTGCCATAAACACAGACAAATCTATACCCGACACCTTTATCACTGACTTCACCCATCTAGCTATGGGAGCCGTTGAAACACCCTGGTACGGTACGGTCTCACATAAGAAATTAACAGTTGATTCCTTCCATCACTTTTATTCTCCAATACTCCAGATTCATATTCCTTAAAAACATCTAATCACACCGAATTTTGGGTAATCATCAATTCTTGGATAAAAAACATACAATGATATATTCTTCGCCCTACTCCAAATTAAAAAATAAATAACTCTGTGTAGTTGAAAAAATCTACTATTGATATCCAAAGCTTTCATTTCTGAAACACTCTTAAAAGAAATCAAACACAATAACTCAGGACACCTAACTCCTGAGGCGGAAGCCGGTAGAAACGCTGCTAAAATTTTAAATATTTTGTTGTGATATTGTGTTTTTACTCACTACTTTCTTCTCCCTGGGCAAAGAAACATTGGTAGTTCACGATCTGGGCATCCCCGCGCAGCGGATCTTAGCGCTGCCGCGGGTCACATTTCTTCTTGCCGCCATTTCCCCGGGCCACGCCCACTATCGCCAGGCCACGCCCCCTCCCGCACTGAGGTACTTAAGACGCGCTGATCATGAGCGCGTTCAGAGGACACCTAACTCCTGAGGCGGAAGCCGGGAGAAACGCTGCTAAAATGTTAAATATTTTGTTGTGATATTGTGTTTTTACTCACTACTTTCTTCTCCCTGGGCAAAGAAACATTGGTAGTTCACGATCTGGGCATCCCCGTGCAGCGGATCTTATCGCTGCCGCGGGTCACATTTCTTCTTGCCGCCATTTCCCCGGGCCACGCCCACTATCGCCAGGCCACGCCCTCTCTCCTCTTATAACTATGTGCATTTCCAGGACGCGCAGCGGACGAGCGCAGCGGGCGCGCCGTCTGCGCGCCTAAGGTAAGCCCGTCTGCGCCCGTCCGCGCCAGGTCGGGCCTAGGGACTAGGCAGAATGGCGAAAACTACAGCTATACTTCCCTGGAACTCTGCTCCCTACAACACTCTCGCCTCCCCAGCCTGGACTCCGCCACATGCTCCTGTCTGAATGTATGACATAATATCGACAGACAGAATATCTACATACAAAAATATCGCCACAAAAATATCGAAATCAAAAATATCGAAATTATATCTACATAATGGTAAGTACAAAAATATCGAAAAAATAATATCGTTGTACAAAAATATCGAAATTAAAAATATCGTTTTTTTAAATGTATTAATAATAATTTAAAATTAATTTAAAAATACATATAATTTTACAAATATTAACGCATGTTTTTACAACGCAGATACTTTTACAACGCATACCATTACAACGTAAGTATTGGTAAGTATATAATAATTTTTTTATGTAAATTAATTAAAATTACTACAATATAATTTAATTTAATTAATTTAATTTAAATTTAATTTTACTTTAATTTTTACACTGTACCCCAAAAACCCAAAACTGACCCTGAACCCTAAAAATTCCCCTTTACCAAAAAACTAAAAACTGACCCTGAACCCTAAAAATACCCCTTTACCCAAAAACTAAAAACTGACCCTGAACCCTAAAAATACCCCTTTACCCAAAAACTAAAAACTGACCCCGAACCCTAAAAATACCCCTTTACCCAAAAACCAAAAACTGACCCTGAACCCTAAAAATACCCCTTTACCCAAAAACTAAAAACTGACCCTGAGCCCTAAAAATACCCCTTTACCCCAAAACTAAAAACTGACCCTTAAAAATACCCCTTTACCCAAAAACCAAAAACTGACCCTGAACCCTAAAAATACCCCTTTACCCAAAAACTAAAAACTGACCCTGTGCCCTAAAAATACCCCTTTACCCAAAAACTAAAAACTGACCCTGAACCCTAAAAATACCCCTTTACCCAAAAACTAAAAACTGACCCTGAACCCTAAAAATACCCCTTTACCCAAAAACTAAAAACTGACCCTGAACCCTAAAAATACCCCTTTACCCAAAAACTAAAAACTGACCATGAACCCTAAAAATACCCCTTGACCCAAAAACCCAAAACTATAACATTTTAAATATAATTATATACTTACCAATACTTACGTTGTAATGGTATGCGTTGTAAAGGTATCTGCGTAGTAAAAACATGTGTTGTAAATGCATGCGTTGTAATAGTTTTTGCGTTGTAAAAGTTTCGTTGTAATGGTACTGCGTTGTAAAAGTTGTGTTGTAATGGTTGTTTCCCTATAAACACACAACCCACTACACATAAATAAATGAAATCATTTAATCACCTAATAATTATTAATTACCAAATAATTATTAATTAACAATATCAAAAATTAATAAATTAAAAATATTAACATATTAACTCTAATTTAATTTACTAAATATTATTTCATTACAAATTTATTAACAATAACACTAAATTAAATATATTAGCACAATAAATCTAATTAATGTAATTAACTAATTAACATTAATTAATTACCAATTAATTAATAATTAACAATAACAATAAATTATATATCTTAGCACATTAAATCTAATTAATTTAATTAACTAATTAACATTAATTAATTACCAATTAACTATTAATTAACAATAACACTAAATTAAATATATTACCACATTAAATCTAATTAATGTAATTAACTAATTAGTTTCAATTAATTACAAATTAATTATTAATTAAAAAATATTTAAAAAAATATATTAATTATTTAACTATTATTAAATTACTTCCCACCCTATTCCCCTATGAACCCACAACCCGCTCTAATACTAAAACGCAAAATGTTAACATAATTACTAATTTTCAAACATACATTTCTAAACATATTTAGCAAACATATAAACAACACAATAAAATACATAACACTAAACAACAAAATTTCGATATTACTAACATACATACCTTAATCTCGATATTCTGTCTGTCGATATTATGGCACATCGATATGCTATACCATCGATATTAAAAGATCGATATTATTGTATATCGATATTTTAATTTCGATATTTTGTCTGCCTACCCTCCTGTCTAACGGCCAATAACATCTGTCGTCCCCATTCAGGTCAGGCCTCCTCTGATAAAACTCCCCATGGCTCTTACTCTACTAGCAACACTCCGAGGCCTAATGACCTTAGACTCCGCTGCCTATACTTAAACACACGGTCTATGGTAAAACATCAACTAGATATCTTTTTACTTCTCAACTCTGATAGACCGGACATGCTACTCATTACCGAAACCTAACTTACCCAAGACTCTCTACCGGATGTCCTTGCAGCCCTCCCGGCAGATTTATTATATACTATCAGTGAACAGAGAACCAGGAAAGCATGGGGGTGGCGTTGCCGCCATCATCCACAAAGATCATAAGTTCACCACATTACCTTCCTTGGATCTACCAGATACCGAAAACCTCGTAATTAAATCCGACACAGACAAGGGAACTATGGTACTGGTACTGATCTATCGACCACCTAAGGTTATGCCCACCTTCCCGGTCTCCCTGAGCGAGCAAATGGCTGACTTAGCCGTCAACTACGACAAGGGGATGCTGATCGGGGACTTAAACTACTGGTTCAAGGACCCAGCAGCAGGGCCTCAGGCCACTGAACTCTTTGAGCTCCTCTTCCATCTGAACTTTTTCCAATCAGTCCGGACCCCTACTCACGAAAAAGGACATATTCTGGACCAGATCTGGTCTCACAATGTCCTGCTGTCCATCCCGACGGCAACCCCTTGCATATGGTCTGATCACCATCTACTGCAATTCTCCTACACTCTTCACGCCATACGAAGGCCCCCATTTCTGCAGGAGGGGTAGTAAGGAAATGGAGATCATGAAACAATCATGATTTCCTGTCCTCCTTGGCTAATTCTATTCCAGCACCCACCCTAGATATTAATCTTATGGAAAAAGATCTTACTGACTGGCTCTTGGCAGCCTGCAACGAGCATGTCCCACTCTCCTAATTCTCTCTTGCCCGTCGCATGGATGCCCATAGGTGGTACACGGCGGATTTAAAAAAAACAAAAACTAGAATTGTGTCAATCTGAGATAAAATGGAGACACGGGTACTCAGATGAGGACAGAATATCATATACGACTGCCCGTAGGAATTATAAGAACTCCATTCTATCTGCTAAGGCAGCATTCTTCTCCGAAAAAATTTTGAACGCACAAAATAAATCTAGAGAAATCTTCAGGGTTGTGAATGATCTCTGTAATGATGCTAGAACCTCCCCCTCCCAAGCCCCCACGCAAAAGCTGTGTAATCAGCTCAATAATTTCTTCAAGGACAAGATAGTCATCATAAAAGAAAGCATCCCGAAAAATCCTAGCACGGCGGCCATCGAGGACATCTGCAGAAACCCGTCCGAATTCGAGGCTTTCCCTCCGATAGACCAATTAAGGTTAGCGGAACTGATGAACCGTGTGAAGTCCGGTTCACCTAATGATTGCTGCCCCCTGCATGTACTGAGGGAAGTTTATTCAGCACACCCGCTCGGCATAACCCCCCTTTTAAATGAGTCCCTAGCTCAGGGAATAGTCCCCATCTCGTTTAAAAATGCAACGCTGGTCCCATTAATTAAAAAACCGGGTGCCGATCCCTCTAATCTCTCGAACTATCGGCCCATATCCCTCCTCCCTTTTGGTGCTAAGATCCTGGAAGCCCATGTGGCCAGCTGTATATCCAACTTCACTGAAACATCTGATTACCTGGAGCCTAACCAAGCCGGCTTTTGCCAGGCGCACTCAACCGAGGCAGTGATCCTCGCAGTCCAGGACACAATGAGGTCCAATGCCGACAGGGGTATACATCAGGCCTTGGTGCTCCTGGACCTGTCGGCAGCGTTCGACACGGTGGACCATACCATCTTATTACACCGTGTCGAACAAGCCGGCCTGCGAGGCTCGGCCCTCGGCTGGGTGAAGTCTTTCCTGAGCGACCGGTCCCAGGCAGTTAAGCTCGGGAACTTCCTAGCGCCCAAATTGTCCACCACCTGCGGCGTCCCGCAAGGCTCGTCATTGTCCCCCCTCCTGTTTAATTTATATCTTAAACCCCTATTACACTCTTTAAAAAACAGGAGGGTTACGATTTATAACTATGCTGATGACCTGCAGCTAATTTTCCCACTGGACTCAGCTGACTCCGCTGTGGAATTTCAGGCTACTATGCTGCATATTCAACAGTGGACGGAGTCGAACCACTTAAAACTCAATCCCGGGAAGACCGAGCTGGTACTCCCGGGTAAAAGCTCGATTAGCTGGGGCCCTCATTTCTGGCCGTCAACAATGGGATCTCCTCCCTCTCCCTCTCTCTCGGTGAAAAGCCTCGGGATCACCATTAACTCCAATCTCTCTCTGAAAAGTCAGGTGGGAGCAGTGATCTCGTCCAGCTTCCTTCAGTTACGCAAAATTAGGAAAATTGCCCATCTACTCACGCACCCTGCCCTCATTCAGGGGGTTCTCGCCTTGGTCCTCTCCCGATTAGACTTTTTAAACTCTATCTATTTAGGCCTTCCCCTGTTTTTGTCTAAACGCTTGCAAATTGTGCAAAACCAAGCGGCCAGACTAATCTTCAAGAGCCACGGTAGGAGTTCGGCAAAACCATTGTTGGCCACTCTTCACTGGCTACCTATAGCCCAACGGGTAATATTCAAAGTAGGATGCCTGGCCTTCAAGGCTCTCCACGGGAAAAGCCCTATGTTCATCAACAGCCTAATAATCAAACATGAGCCGACCCGCAATCTCCGCTCTGCTTATCAGTCCCTTCTCATTCTACCCTCCTTTAGACGGAAACGTCTTGGCGGGTGTCGATTTGCTCATCTTGCCCCAAAGGTTTGGAACTCTTTCCCCTTGTCGCTCAGGAGATGCACCAATCTCATGGAGTTCAGGGGTGCACTGAAGACCTGGTTATTCAAGCAAGCTTCGGGTTAGGTTAACTGCTTTGTCCCTCTTCCTCACTACCAGTGCCATGAAACCCCTGGGTGCCCGTGCGCTTAACAAATTCAGAGTAACATAACATAACATAAATTTGCCAACTTCAATACCAATTCCTTTAAACCAAGATACTTATTATCTGGCCATTCCTTAATCAACTTGAAGATCAGATCCACATCCCAAACTGATTCATATCTCGCTCGAGGTGACCTCGTCAACCGTATTCCCTTTATCACTTTACAAACCAAAGGACTCTTACCAGTTGACATACCCTGGCCCTAAAGAATGATCTGCTGCAATAACTGATCTGTAACAATTCACGGTCTGTAAGAAAAACCTCTCCTAAATATGTCTACTGAAACATTAGTTACCATTACCTCATCAGCCACCACAAGATCCAAATCCTTTGCCACGCATCAACGTAACCAGACACTCCATGCACTCTGTAGGAGGCTGGCTTAGTATATGGTGTTAACTTATATAAATGTAGCACCCTGCACTAATCCAGACAACCCTTATGGTGATTTTAGTGGTCTCAGACAACCTTAGAAAGCTCTCTAAGTGATAGCTATGGAGAGCAGCCTTCAGGCTTAGCCCAGAAGGAGTGTAAAGCAGCTTGTTTTACCAGTACTAATCATATAGTGTAGGTTAAATGAAAAAGAACCACACAGTGCAGTTATAAATGTATGTATTTATTATAAACACTCACTAACACATTGCAATATCTCCTACCTGAAGATATAATCACAATACACACAATACTTTAGTAATAAAACACGTAAGTAGTGCAAATAGACAGTGGTCTCCAGGGGAGACCAACCCATAAACTAAGAAAGGGGAATGCGACCCACAACCTAAGTCGAGACTGAACCCAGACCAAGTAGAAGAGCCGGGGACCCAATGAGCCACCCATGGTAAATACCCAGGAACCCCACAGAGGCCGTGTTCTGAGCAGAAACACGACTGTGTGCTCAATACAAGTCAATGTGTAAGGCGCAATTGTAGTTTTTAAGAAGAAGGACCCTTCCCAGAGGATCCTGAAGAAACCCTGTGGAAGATGTAAGGTTGGAGAGTCACTACACCAGTGGTTACCCCGGAAACCAGGATACCTACACCAGGGACGCCGGGTGCATAGGTGCGAAGTGACGTCGAAAACCGCCGTAGACCACAATGGAGGACTTCAGTGAAAATGCCGCAGGCGAAGAAGGTGGAAGAGTCCGGTGGAACTTACATGGTGGATTCAAGATGAGAGGTACCTGCAAGCAGAGGGGACAGAGTCTATGCCACTCAGTAGTGACCAGGAAGCACAGGAGACGAATGGCAACTGATTTGACGGTGACCTTGGTGCTGCAGCTGTGCAGACCAGGCAACACTGTGTAAGACCAGGAGCTATTCACAAGATGTCCCACGTTGGATGCCAAGAGCCAGGGGTTCGGTGTCCGTCGGGAACACCAACAAGCCTTGACAATGGCAACAAACATAGTAGACGAAAAAAGTGCAGTGTCAGGACCAGCAAGGTCCAAGTGACTTACCATGACCAGGTAAGTCAGAGCAGGCCCAGAGCAAGCATGAAAGCCCACGCTAAAGAAGACCCTCAAGACGATCCATGGGCACAGGAGTCGCAAGAGGACATCGGGCAGCTCACCAATGATGAAGGCCCACAGTGCAGAGGATGTGGTGAGGACGAAGATCTTGGAAGAAAGAGATGCTTGAGGCTGGAACTTCTTGGAGCCTGAAGATCTCTGGTGAAGAGAGTCAACAAGCCTTGGCAACAGCAAGTCAACACAGGGCACAAGGGTACTGCTTGAATGGTTCTGACGAGGGATACTGGCTTCAAACTTGCTGTGAGACAGTACAGGCCTCGAGTTCAAGTTCAAGTTCAGGAATTTATATAGCGCACTACTCACCCAGAGGGTCACAAGGCGCTTGGGGAGGGGTTCATTATTTATCGAATAGCCAGGTTTAAAGTTTTTTTCTGAAGGAGATGTGGTTCTGTGTAAGGCGGAGGTGAGTGGGGAGTGAGTTCCAGGTCTTAGCCGCCCAGTAGGAGAAGGATCTACCTCCCATGGTGGATCTTTGGATACGCGGAACTGCGGCGAGGCCTTGATTGGAGGATCTTAGTTGGCGGGTGGGTGTGTAGAAGGATAGTCGAGTGTTGAGGCATTCGGGCCCTAGTTTGTAGAGGGCCTTATGTGCGTGGGTGAGGAGACGGAATGTTATTCTCTTGTTGACGGGAAGCCAGTGGAGGTCTTTCAGGTGGCGGGTGATGTGATCTTGGCGGGGGATGTCCAAAATGAGTCTCGCTGATGCGTTTTGGATGCGTTGGAGTTTTTCTGTAATTTGGCTGTAATTCCGGCGTAGAGGGTGTTTCCGTAGTCTAGTCGACTAGTAACCAGTGCGTGGGTGACAGTCTTTCTTGTTTCGGCGGGGATCCAATGGAAGATTTTTTTGAGCATACGAAGTACGTTGAAGCAGGAGGATGAGACGGCGTTGACTTGTTTGGACATCGAGAGTGAGGAGTCTAGGATGAAGCCAAGGTTACGTGCGTGGTCAGTGGGTATGGGTGCTGAGCCCAGATCCGAAGGCCACCAAGAGTTATCCCAGGCAGAGGGGGATGATCCTAGGATGAGCACTTCCGTTTTGTCTGAGTTAAGTTTAAGGCGGCTGTTTTTCATCCATACAGCTACTTCTTTCATGCCATCGTGAAGATTGGTTTTGGCGGTGTTGGGGTCTTTGGTGAGGGAGAGGATCAGCTGGGTGTCGTCAGCGTAAGAGATGATGTTAAGGTTGTGTTGACGCGCGATGGAAGCGAGGGGACTCATGTAAACGTTGAAGAGGGTGGGACTGAGTGAAGATCCTTGTGGTACACCGCATATGACTTCGGTGGCCTCTGATTTGAATGGGGAAGTCGGACTCTCTGAGTTCTACCAGCTAGGAATGAGATGATCCAGTCCAAGGCTTTACCTTTTATGCCGATGTTGCTGAGGCGTTGTATGAGGGTGCTGTGACAGACCGTGTCGAAGGCGGGGGAGAGGTCGAGTAAAATGAGGGCCACTGTTTCTCCGTTGTCCAGTAGTGCTCGGATGTCGCCTGTTGCTGCGATGAGGGCGGTTTCGGTGCTGTGTTTGGCTCGGAAGCCGGATTGTGAGAGATCGAGGGAGTTGTTGGATTCGAGGAAGGCGGCGAGTTGGCTATTGACGGCTTTCTCAATGACTTTGGCCGGGAATGGGAGGAGCGATATGGGGCGGTAGTTTTTAAGTTCAGAGGGGTCTGCTGTGGGTTTCTTCAGGAGGGCGCTGACTTCGGCATGTATTCAGCTTTCTGGGAAGGTAGCAGAGATGAAGGAGCAGTTGATGACATCACGGAGATGGGGTGCGATGATGGAGTCTGCTTTGTTGAAGATGTGGTGGGGACATGGGTCGGTTGGCGAGCCAGAGTGGATGGAATTCATTAGGCGGATGGTGTCTTCAGTGGTGATTGGGTTCCAGGCGCTGAGGTTGTTAGAGAGCGGTTTAGGTTGTGAGGGAGGTGGAGAGGATTGTTCGTTGGAACTGTTTTCGAAGCTGTAATTTATGTCGGCAATTTTGTTGTAGAAGAAGGAGGGTAACGAATCGCAGAGGTCTTGGGAGGGGGTGATGTCGTTTGAGGCTGCGGTGGGGTTGGTGAATTCTTTGACGATGTTGAATAGTTCCTTGCTGTTATGGGCGTTGTTGTCGAGTCGATCCTTGAATGCTGATTTCTTGGTGGATCGAATCAGCTGGTGGTGTTTGCGGGTGGCTGCCTTGAAAGTGGTCATGGTGTCGGTGGTTGGGTTTTTTCTCCATGATTTCCCGAGAGTACGGCATAGCTTTTTGGATTTCTTAAGGTCATCGTTGAACCAGGGGGCCTTTTTTCTGTCTTGTTTGGTGTGATGGTTTTTCAAGGGTGCTAGTTCGTCAGCGCTGTGAGTGATCCATTGTTTGAATTTGATGGCAGCTTGGTTTGGGTCCGATGAGAGGGCGGGTGTGTTTTGGTTGAGCGATGTGAGGAGTTGGTCGGTGGTGATTTTGTTCCATTTTCTTCGGGGGATAGGTTGTGGGGGGTTGTGGGTCGAGGTGGTTTTGTAGCTGAAGTGAACACAACTGTGGTCCGTCCAATGGAGTGCTGTGGCGCGATCGAAGGAGATGTGTTTGCTGGAGGTGAAGATTGGGTCGAGCGTATGTCCAGCTACATGGGTGGGGGTGTCAACGAGTTGTTTGAGACCGAGATTGGCCAGGTTGTCAAGAACGGTGGTGGTGTTGCAGTCGTTTTTCTTATCCAGGTGGAAGTTGAGGTCTCCTAGTAGAATGTAGTTCTCGGAGGCGAGGGCATGTGGACTGATGAAGTCAGTGATGTCTTCGCTGAATTGTTTACGGGTTCCTGGAGGCCTATAGATGAGGGTGCCTCTGAGTGTGGTCCTAGGGTCGGTGTGGATCTGGAAGTGTAGGTGTTCGGCGGTAGTAAGGTTATCGTCGGAGCTGGTCGTGATTTTGATGGAGTTCTTATGGACGATGGCGAGGCCTCCTCCTGTTTGGATGGTGCGGTCTTTTCGGAGGATCTTGTAATTGTCCGGGACGGCTATGGCGATGTCGGGTGTTGATGATGCGTTCATCCATGTTTCAGTAAGGAAGGCGACGTCCGGTGATGTAGTGTCAAGTAGATCCCAGAGTTCGGTGGCGTGTCTGTGGACCGAGCGGGTGTTCAGCAGGAAGCACTTCAGGTCGTTGGAGTCGGAGCTGTGTTTGGGGTTAGTGGAAGTGGTATGAGTCTTGATGCTGGTAAATTTGCAGGAGTGGCAGGCGAAAGGTCCGTGGGTACGTCCCGGGGCAGCTTCGTAGCATAGAGGTGTGCGTCCGGGGTTAAGGGCTAGGAGGGTGGCGGCGTCATAAGTTATGTGGGTGGAGGGGGATTTGCGAGCACCGGGGGTCTGGCGCTGGACGGGCGTAGACAGGCTTACCTTTGGCGCACCTTCGGCGCGGCCGCAGCGCGTGGACGCTGCGCGTGGATTTATCTGTCTTATATGGAGAGTGGAGGGGGGCGGAGCGTGGGAGGGGCCGCTGGGAGGCGGGAGCGGGGAGGAGACACGGGGTCCAGGTAAACAAACTAACAAAATGGAGTAGGGTATCTCACAACAAGGCAGGGGCACAGTCGCCGATTATTAAAACACTTTTCGGAGCCAAGCGCTATTTATTAAAGCACAATGCAGGGCCAATGAGCAGCGCAAATAAATAAATATGTAAAAACGATACCAGGCGCTGCGATATCGCCGAAGCGCTCAAGTAGGTAAATTTTGCAGCAGAGCGTCAGCAAAAGCGTCTCGGGACAGGCAGGGAGCGAGGGGGAGCGACCTCTGATGAGCTGCTTCAGACGGTCACAGAGGCAGTGGGGGACGGGGCTGCAGAACGAAACTAGTGTATGGGAGGGGCAGCCGGGAGGCGGGAGCGGGGAGGAGACACGGGGTCCAGGTAAACAAACTAACAAAATGGAGTAGGGTATCTCACAACAAGGCAGGGGCACAGTCGCCGATTATTAAAACACTTTTCGGAGCCAAGCGCTATTTAATAAAGCACAATGCAGGGCCAATGAGCAGCGCAAATAAATAAATATGTAAAAACGATACCAGGCGCTGCGATATCGCCGAAGCGTTCGAGTAGGTAAATTTTGCAGCAGAGCGTCAGCAAAAGCGTCTCGGGACAGGCAGGGAGCGAGGGGGAGCGACCTCTGATGAGCTGCTTCAGACGGTCACAGAGGCAGTGGGGGACGGGGCTGCAGAACGAAACTAGTGTGTGGGAGGGGCCGCTGGGAGGCGGGAGCGGGGAGGAGACACGGGGTCCAGGTAAACAAACTAACAAAATGGAGTAGGGTATCTCACAACAAGGCAGGGGCACAGTCGCCGATTATTAAAACACTTTTCGGAGCCAAGCGCTATTTAATAAAGCACAATGCAGGGTCAATGAGCAGCGCAAATAAATAAATATGTAAAAACGATACCAGGCGCTGCGATATCGCCAAAGCGCTCGAGTAGGTAAATTTTGCAGCAGAGCGTCAGCAAAAGCGTCTCGGGACAGGCAGGGAGCGAGGGGGAGCGACCTCTGATGAGCTGCTTCAGACGGTCAGAGTTGCAGAATCACCACCTGAACCTTTTGGAGTCCATAGGATCACAGCAGACTGGTCAGCTTTGTTGTGGTGCCTCCAGATGCAGGGAAGTGACTTCTTCACTTCAAGGGAAAATTCCTTCGGGTGTCTTCGATGTACACAGGCCTGTAGAAGAACCTGTATGGAGCACAGGCACAGACGACACAGAAGACTGGCAGGACGACGGAACCAGCAGCAGCAGAAGTCTTCCCAATTGCAGTCTTGGTTCCCAAAGCGAAGTCCAGCAAAGTCCAAAGAGCACAGAAGAAGATGAAGTGATTTCAGATCTGAATCTTGTCCAATGACGAATCTAAGGAACCACTCATAGGTAAGCCCCTCTAAGTACCCTAAGGAAAGGGTTGGGACAATTCAGAGGCCCCTACCACAAGAGGGGCTGGACAGTGGGGAGGATACACCCCTGTCTTTTGTCCAGTTTGGCGCCAGTGCGGGCACCAACGGCTCCCTGAACTGGTTCCAACTGGAGAATGCACAGAGAGCACCAAATATACCTTTCAAAGCAGTCTAGTGGTGCTGGCAAGCACCCCCAACCTGGCCCAATACACTAAGTCCTGTCTGGGAGGTGGTCACACCTCCCTGTGACAGGAAACCTATTTTCCTGCCTTTCTCTTTTCGAGCTTGGCTCAGCAGCAGAAGGGCAGAATCGTGTCTATGATCAACAGCAAACATAGTTTGCAGTCTTGGTCTGGAAGACTGGTACCGGGAGCACTGAGGGCTTCCCGAAGGAGCACTACGGTGCATGGAATCATACCTCCAACACATTTTATGGTGTTGGGGTATGATTCCAACATGTTTGATACCAAACACGCGTGGGTTCGTTACAGCAAGCTTAGAGTTAGCCATCGTGTAATGACGCATGGCCACTCTATGTATCGTGATGGCTGATGCACTTACCATCCAGGAGAATGGACTCTGTGGATTGCAGGGGTGTCCTGCTCATGCAGGGGCACCCTAACACTTATAACCGAGCACCCTGCCTTCAGGATTGAAAGGCCAGCCTTAAGGGAGACTTAAAGGTTTTCAGTGCAGTGACCTCAGATATAAGGAAACATATATCTGTTGTAAGTAGTGCTAGCACCAGCTTACATAGGTTGCAATGGCAGGTCTGTAGTCACAATTTGGGTGGTCTCCCAAGGGTGGCATAATACATGCTTCAGCCCTTTGAGGACCTTTGGTGTACCTAAGCGCTGGGTACCATATACTAGGGACTTACAAGGGTACAGCAGTAGCCAATCTGGGGTGTACCCAAGTACTCCCCATGATCCACTTTAGGAAAGAAGCACAGAGATTGGGGTCCTGATTAGTAGGATACCAGTCAGAATAGTCAGAAAAACATATTGAAACCAGCACAAAGTGGGGGAAACCATGAAAGCTGATCCTACTTTCCTACACGCTCCTGTATCTTTTCTGCATTCCTGGAGTCCAAGTGTCATTAAACATTTCTGAAGCTGCTCCTGAAAGATCTGTGAATCTGCCTGTTTTCCTGATATTTTTTAGATTAGGTTGAGAGAACCCGCCTCCACTAATGGATGTTCTATTCCTTCTACTCCTCTCAATAACCCTTTGCAAGCTCTTATTAACATGTAACATTTTCCATTTTAAACAGAACCGAAGTTCCCTGGATCTGGGAACTGAAACTGAGCAAGGCAGAAATCCCTGCTCTCATCTCCAATGTATATGCTCTTCTCTCACCATCAAACTCCATACAACACATGTCTCTTGTCCTGAATACACCTCCCCCTCATCCTATATTGCTTGAATCTGCCTCCAGAACAAAATCTGACATTGTCCCAAAAATCGCTCAACTATTCCATGCCTCCAATTTCCCCAACCACCATCTTAATTTCTCTCTTGCTTCTTTGGACATAATCATATAGTTCCCATACGATAATCCTTTCGCCTAGACCTGAAGTCTTTAAACACAGCAAAGCTCTGTAATGCAGTGGTCCTGGAAACACTGCTTGAATCGAAGAAGTCAACAGACCTTTCACACAAGCCAACTCTCTCAACTGTACCTGTTCTTTCTTCAAAACCAATTTCACTTTTATCTTTTTCTGTGGAGGTAAAAGCTGTACCTTCACGGTATCGACTACGAAGCCTAAAGACTCCAAATTCTGAATCGGTACTAAACTCCTGATTTATGATAAAACCCAAAGACTCCAACAATTCTTCACCAAATACATCTGAGATCTTAAATTCGCTGCACGATGATTAATAATCAGAAATGAATTATCCAGTCATCCAAATGAATTATCATTTAAATTCCTCGCTCTCTTGAAAAACCTACTACCAGTCTCATCACCTTTATAAATCTGACAATAATCTGAATGGAAGGCACTTGTAACTGGTACAACTGACCATTCCATCTGAATTGTAAACAGCACTGACTTTCTACAGCTATTCAAAAATGGTAAAGTAAGCATCTACCTTCTCCATCCAATCAGATTCTTGAAATACATCTCTCAATAGATGCTTCCCCTGCATTTTGAAATGCCTGTATGTCACAAAATAAGTCAAATCTTGTAAATTTATCACCGGTTGTGAACCCTTGTCATTCTTTTCCACAAGAAACAGAGTGCTTACAAACCCAATCTGATCGTTGTCCATTTTTATAACTGCAACCTTTTCTAACATTAATTTGATCTCCTTGATCACCACTTCCTCCAAATCTTGCTTGAAACAAACCCCTCTTGGCACCTGTACTTGCTGTGGCTCTGAATTGAACGCTAATTCGTAACTTGCCACAACAGCAAACGCACACAGATCCTTTGTAATACGACTCCATTTCTCTAGATGAAATCTTAACTTTCCTCCCACTTTTTTCTGGCTAAAATCGGAAGTAATGTTGATACTCACCTGCTCCTGAGACTACAGTCTCTCCTTGACCTCGCTCTGGTCTCGCTCTGGTCTCTCTTCCTCTTTGTGGTAAAAATCCAGAACTTCCCTGGGTCCTTCTAAAAGCTCCTCTGCCTGAGCCTTGGGACTTAAAACTACGGCTGAGAGGTTGCCCACTCCTCCCAGCCCGACCATGTGTGCACAAACAAAAATGGCTTCCGAAATTCAACAAGAAGAAAAAAAGGTTGATCAACTGTAAGTACAAGTGAGGCATACGCGCATGTGTGCCCAATCCAAAAGGGCCACTGACATAAGAAGAACGGACAGCCCTGCATGAGTTCCTTAACGGTAAGAGAAGCTCTTAGTGTATTAAAACTCTAACAGAGAGATTCTTTACCTCTTTCCCTAGAATGAAGGAAGTATTTGATTATTTGTTTGTTTTAACAACTTTTCATCAAATATTAAACGCTACAATATATCTACTGTAATCGACAATATTCTCTACTGTAACTGACATTTCATAAACATACAACTTTTAAATTAAATCACAATTAGCCTGGTGACCCATAAATTGAGTCAAAACCTTAACACCAGATGCCATCCATTCATCAAATAATCAAATTAAAGAAATTAGATACTTACCTGCTCAGAAACAGCAAACAAAAGAAGAAGATGGTGGTCAGGAGGCTTTTATTGGACTGTGGAGTTCTATTCTCTATTGTTTGATGTTTAGTGTTCTATATGAGGATTCTTTGAAGTGCCAGCTGCTCCGAAGTGGTGAACAAAGGCTAATGCATAATGCTAGCCTTCTGCCTTGCCAAACAATTGAGAGTGAAGATGGATGGGAGCTCTCCTGAGGAACCTCATCTGGTGTGGTCCCTGGGTATACTATTCATTGCTGTAGTCAGGTGTTAAACTAGTACTAATTAGGTGGATTATTTACCTTTACAATACAAAACTGCGTTAATACTGCAAAATAAAGCAATAATGCAACCAAAAAATGTGCTACTTTATGCTGCGTAAAAGGCTTTTTCTTACCACATAATCTAGTCCACCTGTTACATAAAGTAGTCCCTCTACTACAGCATAGTGCCAGCGGCCCTGACTGTTATCTCAGTATAACAATGTCCTCAGGGATGAGGAGGTAAAGAATAAAGGCTTCAACCTCACCATAGAAATGGTTGTTTTTATTCATCAGGACCATACTGTCAATTGGGTTACTAGGAATTATGACTAGATAACGCCACTCTTCCTAAACTGCTTTTAAATGACTTTAGGTACCTAACAATGATGAAGATTGAGTCTGTTTGGCTCACAATATCGAATATCCAAGCATAAAGGCTCCTACAGTGTTACAAATATTGGAATAAGAGAAAGATAACAAGTATCAGGGCTTCATGGGAGATTGGGTCTGACATCATGTCAAGTGCAAATTAACCTATGAATCTCCCGCTCTTCCATTCAATATCAGAAAATATCCTGACAAAGTACTTCAATCGATGATCCTTGCATTGATAGACCATGTAGAGAAAGTGATTCTGAGCAGAATAAAGCTAGGAACATGCGAGTGATTATGAACATTTGAGCTGGAATACCGGAGTTAGTCTATGGACCTGGTACTGTAAGGGGATCCAAGGTATGGGTAAGCGGAGGGGCATGGACTGTCTCCTTCGATCTAGCTTACATCAGTGACGGCAAGACAACCAGGGGCAGAAAAGCGAGGCACCGCTGTGCTACCTCGCTGTCATCACTAGCGGTGAAGAGTGGAGTCCTACAGATGGTAGGTGCAGCTGTGGAGATATTCTCTGTCAATGAAAACATGTGGACTGGGGAAGAAAGTTGGCCACACAACCTGCTGGCTGATGGACACAGAGGAAAGGAGTTACAGCACTCACATTATGAGTGCATGTCCACAGCTGGTGGCTTCATTTTGCTTACCTGTTATGCACTGAAGAGGAATAAAAGGTTGATATACTGTTGACGCTTTCCATTCAGAAAGGGGCCGATCAGCAGGACCAGGACCAGGGGGTGGGGGTGGGGGGGGAGGGGTGGGGGGAGGGCGGAGGGTATGGGAAACTAAGTGAATCCAAAAACAGTGCTAAAAATAATGTACCAAAAAAGGCTCTGCTTGTCTTTTTTATCATTAGATTAATTCAGAGATTGTAATAAAAGTTACAACGGCAATGTAGCAAGCCAAAAAACGAATGTATTACAGACAATTAAAAAGAAACAAATAGCATTCCAGTTAAATAAATAAACATGTCCCGCATCAGGAAATGACATTGTGTGCTCATAGGAAGATAATTCGTGCCAAGTAAGAATTCTAAAATAATAAAAAGCAAATGTGCGAATATACATAAAAAAACACTCATAAATAAATGTCTTCTAGCGAAAAGAACTCCAAATGAAAAATAGAAGTGCAGACCAGTAGAGATCCTTGCAAAGTGAAGTAAGGGAAATGAGAACTCTTTGCAAAAATGTAGCCTTTTTATAATGAATGGCACAATGTACTTATACAGAAATATATTGTGACATTTTAAAATACAGAACATTTGTTAAGAACAAATGTAGGTAATGCGAAATTGTTACTTTAAATAATAGACATTTCTTTTGCTTTCAGTCTAGTTGCATGTTTTTGTTAATACGTAAGCATTCATTATTAATGTCGTCTTTTCAACAGAAGTACAATATCAACTTTAAAATGCTATGAAAAAGATAGAGTGATGAGCAGGATCATCATTTCAAAATTAATAAACATTATTTTCTGGTTTACAGAGAGAGAAACCGTGCACATTGTTTTGTCAAACAAGTACATTTTTAAATTATTAGCTTTTTTAGTACTACCTGCATAGTACTAATAAAAAGCCCAAACATACATTGTTACAAATTCACCGACTGCTGTATCTATTGCTCTTCAAGCTGAGAAACTACCTGTTTTATGGCTGTAACATGAAGTGTTTGAGGAGTTCTGTGAAGCTGGTTCTGTGGAGATATATATATATATATTCACTGAAAAAACCACAGGTGTTAGGGACGTTATAGTTAGTTGGACATTTCACTCATAGAAAACCATAGAAATTCCCCTGTTATAGTTAGTTGCGCTAACTATAACTCGCGCCCCCGCAATGTACTGCTGATGACGTCACATATTACATCATTCATGACCTGGTCAGTGACATCACTGATTACATCTCAAATGACATCACTGATGACATCATTGATGACATCATCCAGTGACTGTGTTTCTATAAAATTTAAATATGTTATATGTATATATATATATATATATATATATATATATATATATATATATATATATATATATATATATATATATATATCTATATGCCAAGGTGTATTGAAGAATGAATTGGTGTATAAGAGTCAGAATGGATGATTTAGTAGGTGTGTGACTGAAAGATAAGTGAGTGATTAATTGTGTCTTACTTAATGCATGTGTTAGCGACGGATACAGACATTCACACAGTTTATGTGGTCAGTTGGTGTGTAAGCGGTTGCATGGGTTGGTTAGCAGCTAAATAAGGCTTTATATGGGCTATTGATTGGTTGTCTGAGTAGCTGTATGGGTGCCTGAATGTCCATGTGGGTGGGTGGGGGGTGTGCCCACAACTTTTTCAGACGGGTACTGGTGTTAACTGACTCGGACTAACCAGGCCTAGAGCCAGTGGTATGCTAAAAACACTTAGAATACAGTGAAAACACCTACATACACTAGTGAACACTATGCGTTGGGGTACCTCTGTGATTAGCATGACCGCCTCTGTAAGCCCCTTGTACTTAATAGGGCAGGGGGATTACAACTACCTCTCAAAACGTGCCACGTGGTGCGTTTGCACACTGGTGAAGGGAAGGGGTGTAAGCCTGAGGTGACGTCTGCAAACACGCCCTGTGGGAATTTTAATTTGGGCGATAAAGTCCCCTTGAATCCTGAGGGTCCCTGAGGGCCAACTAACCCACCAGGTATGTCCAGTAAGTGCCACAGAGTTGCATTGCAGAGAGGTGTAAAATGGGACATGGCCTTGGTCCACCTCTCTGCAACACAGCTCTGTGGTGCTTACTGGAAGCACATGGTGGGGTTGTTGGACCCACGGACTCTCAGGATTAAAGGGGACTTAATTTCCCAACTTAAAACGCGCCAGAGGGTGTTTGCACACGTCACCTCAGGCCCCGTCACCTCCCTTCACCTCTTTGTAAACAAGCCCTGTGGCCGTTTAAGTTGGGAGATTACGTCCCCTTGAATCCTGAGGGTTCCTAGGGTCTAACTAGCCAACTAGGTACCTCCAGCAATCACCACAGAGCTGCATTGCAGAGAGGTGTAAAAAGGGGCATGGCCTAGACCACCTCTCTGCAACACAGCGCAGTGGCGCTTACTGGAAGCACCTGGTGGGCTAGTTGGCCCCTAGAGGCCCTCAGGAATGAAGGGGAATTATTTCCCCAACTTAAAATGCTCCACAGGGCGTGTCTGCACACGTCACCTCAGGTCTCATCCCCTCGCTTCACCACTGTGTAAACACGCCCTGTGGCCGCTTTAAGTTGGCAGATTAAGTCCCCTTGAATCCTGAGGGTCCCTAGGGTCCAACTAGCCTACTAGGTACCTCCAGTAAGCGCCACAGAGCTGCGTTGCAGAGAGGTTAAAAAGGGGCAGGGCCTGAACCACCTCTCTGCAACGCAGCACAATGGCGCTTACTGGAAGCACCTGGTGGGCTAGTTGGCCCCCAGGGGCATTCAGGATTGAAGGGCAATTATTTCCCCAACTGAAAACGCGCCACAGGACGTGTTTGCACACGTCACCTCAGGCCCGTCCCCTCCCTTCACCACTGTGTAAGTTGGGGAATTAATTCCTCCTCAATCCTGAGGGTCCCTGGGGGCCAACTAGCCCACCAGGTACCTCCAGTATGTGCCAGGGAGCTGCTTTTGCAGAGTGCTACTGGGAGGGCGCGGGGCCTCTGGCGCGATGCCGGTCTTTTGAATTTTTTTTATTTTAATAAAAAGGGGGGCTGTGTGGCCCCCCCTTCTTTTCCTATTTCATTGGCCCTGGGGACCCCATCCCCCGGGGCCTGACCGCTATTTTATTTTTTTCAATTGCAAGGGGGCCTTGTGGCCCCCCTCCCGAGGCCAGTTTTTCCCCCAAAAATTATTTGGAGGGGGGCTGCGATACCCCCCTCCCCCGGGGCCGGACTTTGGTTTTTTTTAAATGTATTTATTTTTAATTATTGAGGGAGGGGGGCCACTTATGGCCCTGGGTCAGCCCTATCCGTTGGGGTCCCCAATCCCCCACGGTCCCGCCGGCTCCCCGCGTCCTACGGGAGCCGGCATTGCTTTTTCACACTGGGAGCTGCTAAGATGCAGCTCCCCGTGTGGAAAAGCAATCTGCTCTGGTTTTTGGAAGAGAGAGCAGGTTTCCTGCTCTCTCTTCCAAAATCCATAGCAAACAGCAGTGTCCCGGGGGTGGGCACCGCGGAACACTGCGGTCCCCAGGGCCATCACAGTGCTCCAGGAGTGGGGCCCACAGCCCTCCTCCCAACATTGTTGAAGCCCCGGGGAGGTGGTGGTCCCTGGGGCCTGTAAAGGACCCCCAAATTTACATATTAGTGTCCCGGGGAGGTGGCGGTCCCCGGGATGTATGGGGGGCTCTAGCCCCCCCCACACCGGTATTTATTTATTTATAAAGAAGCCCTTGGGGGGTGGCAGACCCGGGACAGTGAGGTGATCAATGAAGGTGCTTTCCTTGGAGTGCAGAGTGCTGGCCATGAGGCACAAGGGAGGAACGGATCAAAGGATCTGCCTCTCTCAGCCCTGCCGTGTCTGTCAAATTCAATTTAATATTTCTTACAGGATCAGTGGGGACTAAAAGCGCTTGAAGTGGCACAGCTCAAGCACTTTTGCCAAAAAGTATCCAGAAGAGGGCTACCGATCCTGATGTGCTGGGACTTATCTTGTGTGCAACATTTTGGCATTTTTTCTCTTAATCATCGCTATGCTTTGCAATGTTGTCACAAACAGGAAATGACTGTTTGGGAAGATACCTCTAAATAGGCTGGACCTTCCAACTGAGTATTTCCAACGCAGAGCAGGCTGAGGCCCTGTTATCGTAAGCTAAGCTGCTCCCCCCTTTAATTCAGGTGTTGGGACTAAGGACGCTTCCCCATAACCTCCAAATAAGTACTTAAGTCAGGCAAGCAATTTAGTGGTGATAGAATATAATATATACAGTTGATATCCGTGGGCAGGAGAAATTATTGTACAAGTGCTGGTGTGCAAAGCTCTGCTCAGAAACCAGTGGCCGGTGCTATTAAAGTCAGTGCCCCAATTACTAATGCTGTAATCTTGAATCGACCTCCTGACTCTCCCATCCACTATCAGACACTTCATGCCCCTTTATCTCACTCTTGCAGGTTCCCGATTATTTCCTTTTGCGATTTTTTCTCTCCATATTTTTCATCCTACTCCTTTGCCTTTTGTGCACTTTTCTTTATTTTGCTCGTGGTCAATGTCCGAGGAAAAATAAGTGCCAATCTTCAAAAATGAGTGCTGGTGGGCTCCACCGGCTCAAAGTAAGCACTGATTGTACAGTCTTAGAATGTACATTCTATTGGAGTGAGGTCAAAATAGATAAGATGCAGATTTGTAAGAACTAGGTGGTCAAACATACCATTTAGGAAGCATGCAAACGGAGCCATTCTAAGGTGGCTTTGAATATTATTCCATGTCCAATGGCATGGCAAGAGAATAAACAAGATAGTGTGGGATTTGATGGCTTAATGATTTATTTTTTAATAAACAAAGGACTTTCTGTCGTAAGATAGGACCCG
Source organism: Lissotriton helveticus (assembly GCF_964261635.1). Taxonomy (NCBI): domain Eukaryota; kingdom Metazoa; phylum Chordata; class Amphibia; order Caudata; family Salamandridae; genus Lissotriton; species Lissotriton helveticus. Next base: position 311,931,909 of record NC_136061.1, read on the forward strand.
CTTAAAAGCCAAATATATGGCAGTCTGAGTCTCAGGTCCTTGTAGAAAATGCATGGTAGAAGCTCTGATATAGAGACCTCGTGGTAATGGAAAATCAAGCACTTAGGCAGACAGTTGCAGAAATGCAGGCCTGACAGAGCATGATTTGCCACAGCAAGGAAGGCTCAAGCCAGGATAGGCTCTGTATCATTTGTGTACAAAGGTTTTATTTTGTGAAGAGTGATCTGATAGATACCGAAAGGTACATAAATAATATACACAAAGCATATTTAGCTATCAAACAATATAAGGTAACATGATCAACAAGCCTCCTTGTAACATGGGGTTACTCCTTATCTGATAGTACCTTTTATTGTACTCTGACGGGATGGTGCTGTGAATTAATGTCCTTCACGCTGTCGGTCTTCGTGCTGCTACCATATTTATGAAACACCTCCCGGGTGATTCTATCCTACTTAAGTATAGTGATGGAACCAGTATGAGGAACACACTGCTGTGTGAGTGATCTATATTCTCTCCCGTATTGTTTATACTTTGTTAAATTATTTTCATTAATTGCAATGTGTTTTGCTTGTATTGAAAGGCCAATCTAACATGAGGACCGGTAATAAAGGCGGGAATACTCTACACCCCTGTAATCAAGCCAAAATGCGAATGCATACTTACTAGCTACCAATGCAAATGTTGTGTCTGTGTTAACGAAACAGCATAAGGTGAAAACCAAATAAAAAGCTAATAAAAAAGGGAAGGCTCAAGCCAGCCTAGGCATCTTCTGTGTAGAAACGTTTTTTTTCTGTTAAGAGTAATCCAGCTGATGCAGAAACACACACTAATAATCACAAAGCATATTTAACAAATATGTTTTGGCTTTCTATATGCTGGCTTTATTGCTTTAGGTTGTCCAGCTTGAGTTCGTCCCTCCCGTTGCCCAAAGCTTGTTTACTGTATTCTTCCAAAAATTCGCTTTCTGTAAACAGGTCGTTAAAGAGTGCTCTTATCTTGTCACATTTGCTATGCTTTCAAAGACATAGGTCAAATGCCAGGCTCTCTCTTTTAGGGAGCTTTTTTTAGGTACAAATACTATTGTCATTTCGATAGAAAATGTCTTATTTGTAATGGCAGTGCGCTACCACACCATGCATACTCCGCACTCTTCCACTCTATGTCCCTCCAATCTATGCCACGCCACTACAGTCTACAACACTCCACTCTAAGACATTCAATGACATGCCACTCAACAACACGCCACTCGACTCCACACCACTCCAATCTATGCCACTCACTCTGCGCGACTCCACTCCATTCTTTGCACCTCTACTTCACACTACTTATCCCACTCCAATCTATTCCACTCCACTCCAATGTACTCCAAACTACACCACCCCACTTCAATCCATTTCGCTACAATCTACCCTAATCTACTCCACTTCAATCTAGAACACTAAACTCCAACCAATCTACCCCACTCCACTTAAATCTACCCCACTACACTCTACCCCACCCCAATTTTTCCACACCACTCTAGCCAACTCCACTTCAATTTACTTCCCTCAAATCTACCCCACTTCCCTCTAATCTACCAAACTCCACTATCAACACCACCCAACTGCAATCTACCACACCCCATCCCAATCTACCCCACACCACACCACTTCAATCCAATCTACCCCACTTCCTTCAATATACCCCAATCCAAACTGTTCCAATCTACCCCCACTCCATTCTACCCTAGTAAAAGCCACCCAATTCACCCCTCACCAATCTACCCCACTCCACTGCAATCCAGCTGACTCTACTCCAGCCTACCCCACTCTACCCCAATCCATTGCACTCCGTTCTTCCCCAATCTACTCCAATCCACTCCCAATCTACCCCAATATATCCCACTCTACCATAATATATCTCACTCCAACCTGATTTACCCCACTCCAATCTACCACACTCTACCCCACCCCACTCCACCCAATCTACTACAATTCATCCCAATTCAGTCTAATTCACACCAGCCTACCCCAATATACTCCACTCCAATCTATTCAATTCCACTGCAATCTACCCCTCTCAATCCCAATCTATCCCACTCCACCGAATCCAATCTACCCCATCCCAATCTACCCTACACCACACCACTCCAATCTACCCAATTCCATTCTACTCCATACCCACCAATCTACACCAATCCATTGCACTCCATTTTTCCCTAATCCACTCCTATCTAGCCCAATATATCCCACTCTACTTTACCCCGATCTACCCCCCTCCTATATACCCCACTGCAACCTACCCAGCTCCACTCCAACCTACCGCAATCTACTCTACTTCATCCAAATTCAGTCTACCCCACTCCAGCCTACCCCAATCTACTTCACTCCAATCTATCCCTCTACCCCAATCTATCCCACTCCTCCCCACTCGAATCTATCCCATCCCAATCTACCCCACACCACTCCAATCTATCCCACTACCTAATCTACCCCACTCCAAACTACTCCAATCTATACCCACTAATTTTTTTCTCCCCTACTGTGATCCACCCAATCTACCCAACACCAATCTACCCCACTCTGTTCCAATCTACATGACTCCACTCTAGTCTATCCCAATCCAGCCCACTCCACTCTTTCCCCAGTCTACCCCACTCAAATCTACCCCAATATATCCCACTCCGCTCTACACTAATCTACCCTACTCCTACCTACCCCACTCTGATCTACACAATGCTTCTTCTCAAAGTTTGAACTGTGAAAGAGTCACAGTTTTCTGCGAAGTGTAAGAAGGTTCGTACACATAAGTCTCAGAGTCTACACCAGGGAGATTTACACTTCGAAGAATGGAAAAAATAAAGACAAGGTAAAAGTCCAGGCTAATAATGGTGAGTAGCCAACCGTTAAATAGCACACCGCACAGTACCGCAAACTGTGGAACTACAAATGTTTATCAGAGCTGGAATGAGCTCCTACGTTTGAAGTGCATCGTGGCTGCAACAGGCTCTAATCCTCCATTTACAGTTAGGGAACTCAGGCAGAGGGGTCAAACTTATGAAGTACAGCAAGAACAACCGTATTATACAATATGTGTCTTCAAATATTCATAGACTAGGCTACACATGCTCATTGTGCATATTAATTGTAGCATATTCAAGACCACAAAGGAGGTGGGAGGCAGATACTGGGCGGACAGTGTTGTTTAGCGGCTGCAAACTACTGAGATGGAGTATGGCATAGAGTCAGAATGTGTAAAAGCCTGACCTTTGGAATCATCCTCTATAGGTCCACATTGGATTTTCATCAACTTTTCAGTGTCGGGATAAAAGGAGATGGGCTTCATAAACCCTCCCACCCTTGGTCTGGAGGATTCCCCATGCATCTGCTCCCTTCCCGTTTTTTTTTTTTATAAATCTTTTTATTAAAACATAAATCACACATACAAAACCAATAAGAAATACATCAGTATGAGAGAAATATCAGAATAACATGATCCACCATAGAATCTCAGGGATCAATGGTTTCGGGCACCTCCTCATCAGGACTGGGCTCGGGGGGGCGCAGATAACTCCCCTGTGACTGGTCCACGCTCCCCAGATCTTCCCCCACTTACGAGGGCACCCTCTGGCCACATATACCGACCTTTCCCACACCATGCACCAGTCTAGGTCCTCCGCCCACTTGGTGACCCCAGGCGCCTGACTAGCGCCCCAGAGCTGGGCAATGTTACGTTTGGCTACCATATACGCCAATGTCACCCATTGTTTCTGGGACACATTTAAATCAGACGGTTCACAGACATTCAACAGACAACGTCGAGCCTTGGGCCTCATCTCAATTCCCAACACCTGGCTCAGTTCCACATGCATGGTCGACCAGAACGCCTGCACTCGCTCACAATGCCACAAGATATGCATTAGGGTACCATCTTCCGCACACCCCCTCCGACACGCACTACTATCAGCACGTCCCATGCGAACCAGGCGCGGTCCGGTAATATAGGATCTATGCAGGAGTTTCAACTGCACCAGCCTCAGCCGCATCTGAATTGCAACCACCCTAGGAGAGGCCACCGCTTCCGTCCAGTCTTCATCATCCAATTCCAATCCATCAGCACACCACTGGGCCCTGATCTTCCGCAGTGAATCCTCTGAATGATTCACCAGCTTGCGATAGATCAGCTAAATCGTTTTTTCAGGAATGTGACCATCTAATATTCGGTCCTCCAGAGGCGACGCCTCTGGGAGAGCCGTACCCTTAGGGACATGGGCGACCAATGCGTGCCTCACCTGTAGGTATCGAAAATATTCGTTCTGGTGCAGTTTGTACTGGGCCACCAAGGACTCAAACGTGTGGACCGTACCCTTCCCCCACTAACCCCAATCTTCACAATACCAATTAAGTCCCACTTATCAAAGCCCTTAGACCTCCACATACTGCCCAACTTCTCCGAATTCAATAAAGGGGTGGCCAGTGTAAGTCTACCCTTCCACCCCAAACATTTGTTAGCAACGTGCCAGACGCGCACCACATGGGCAGTGGGACCAGTCAGCGGAAACCTACTCGGCCTGGAGTACAAAGCCCCGTCCAGCTAACCACCAGGCGCCTGACCCCGATCCATTGCATAACCCGGGTCTCCAGGGATCCCGTATACTATGTTGTTCACTGCAGCCAGCTGGGAGGCCAATAATATTTACGAATGTCCGGGAGTCCGATACCCCCATCGTACCAAGGAAGAATCAACTTGCTGTAGGCAATCCGAGCACTACTCCCCCCCCAGAGAAGCCGCCTCTGGAGAGCCTCTATCTCCTTGAAGTAAGCCACCGGCACCAGGTCCATCGAGTTCTGCAAAGCGTATAGAAAAGGAGGGAGCGCCATCATTTTAAACAAGACCGCCCTCCAAAGCAGAGAGAGTGGAAGGGATCTCCAACGCTCCACATCTGCCCTGCACCCAGTCAACGGAGCGACCAAGTTCCGTTCGTACCGCAGCTGTGGATCTAGCGTTATATATATGCCTAGGTACCAAAACCCAACTTTTTCTATCTGCACCGGACTTGACCGTGGGACCACCGGAGGATCCCCGGCCACCACAAACATCACCGACTTATCCCAAATGATGATCAGTCCAGAATACCTGCTAAAAATGGCTAACACATCTAGGAAGACTCCGAATGACTCCTTAGGTCTAGCGAGGTAAAGCAAGACATCATCCGCATAAACCGAAATCTTGTCCTCCCACTCCGACGTTCTACGCAGACCCCTAATCGATCTGTCCCAACGCACCCACGCGGCGAGCGGCTCCATCGCAAGCGATAACAGCAGGGGCGACAGCGGACATCCCTGTCTCGTCCCCCTCCCGAGCTGGAAATCGCGGGACTTGCAGTTATTGACTATTATTCTAGCCAAAGGCTTGGAGTACAATTAGCGAACCCATCCTATAAATTCATTGCCAAACCCCAGCTTCCCCAAGACCGCAAACAAATACCACCATTCCACCTGGTCAAAAGCCATCAACGCATCCAGAGAGACCAATACCGTCTGTTCGTGTATTTTCAAAGCACCTCCAAGGACCCCCTGCAGCTGACGCAAATTCAACGCCGTATTCCGATGTGGCATAAACCCGGACTGATCCGGGTGAATCAGGGTCATAATCACCTTAACAAGTCTGGTCGCCAGGAGCTTCGCTAGGATCTTAGGCTCCGCATTCAGCAGCGATATAGGCCTGTACGAAGAGCACTGTGTCTTAAGTTTGCCCTCCTTGTAAAGAACCACTACGTTAGCTATACGCTGATCATACGGGAGCTCTCCCACCTCTCTACTCTTCAAAAACATAGCATGTATGTATGGAGCCAACTTGTTAGCAGTTAACTTGTACAATTCAATAGGAATCCCATTCGGACCAGTCGCTTTGCCCGATTTAACCTGCCTAATCGCTTGGGCCACTTCGTCATCTGTGAACGCGGAGTCAAGATAGTCCCAATGGTCCTCCGATAGACGGGGCATGACTAAATCCCTAATCAATTAACCATTTTCCACCTCCGTGTAAACACTCCCCGCTGTATACACCGTCTGATAATAATCAGCGAACTCATCTACTATCTCCTGCGGATCCGTTAACAAATGTGACGACCTATCCTCTAACTCCGACACCAACATCGAGGTCCGATCCCCTCTCTCGAGCCATGCTATCAATTTGCCGGCCTTGTCCCCGTGTTCATATATTTTACTCTGTACGGCCGCCTGACTAGCCACTGCCTTATTGCGTACTAGCACACGATATTCCTCCTCACGAAGGCGCAACGGATGCAAGTCCTCTGGAGCCCTCGACTCATTGAACTTCTCCTCTAAACTCAGAATTTCTGTCTCCATCCGGACCATATCTGCCAGCGTCCTCTTCTTCCCCGCCACCAGGAACAACACTTCCCCTCTCGCCACAGTCTTGTATGCCTCCCACAGGGTCTGCGCTGAATCGACGGAGCCAGCATTTTCCTGAAAATAACTATCCGACATACGGAGGACATCTTTTCTGATAGCCGGGTCTTTCAATTATCACGCGCTGATAGGAGCTACCCTGCCAGCCGCCGGCAAATCCAATCAGATGACAAGCCATAACGGAGAATGATCAGAAATACCCCTCCCGAGGTACCGCGCCTCACAAATCCTAGGTGTCATCGCCGCCGGGAGTAACGCGTAATCCAACCGAGACAGACTACCATGAGCCGCGGATACATGAGAATAATGTGTAGCCATTGGGTTACGTGCACCCCATCCATCAACCAACCCCAACGTCGCCAGGAAGTCCGGCAGCCACCGCTGCGATGGGCGGAGCACTCGAGGAGGACTGCGATCTATTTCCCCATCCAGGACAGAGGTTTTTTTTTTTAAACCTTTATTTAACAGTCTGGTATATCACATTACATGCAGATTGGTCACATACATACAAGTTACAGTTCCTCTATCTTCTGGCAGGTGAGGTAGTACCTCACAACGGGCGCGGCACGGATGGCATAGCGTTATATCTCAATACATTATACAATGTACAGTGTATATCGGACATTATCCTATAAAGGGCGAGTAAATCAGCAAAAAATATCTCAGCGTAACATATTTCGCAGTCTTCAGCACAATGTTTTGCAACCTGTTCATAATATTCATCAACACTCCCAGCGGTTCACACAATACTTTAATTACAGAGAGTGATATCAGCAGTGAATCCGCCAGAGGCCATTATAGAGTACCTGGCTATCAGTGTATACGTCACACCAGGGTGTCAAAGGCTAGTGTTCGTGAGTCATCCCCCTTGCATCATCAGTATGTAATCCCATAGCAGTGTTCCACTCACACCCCACCGTCCTAGCTATCACTTTCCGATTCTCCCTGTTGTGTCGCCTTAGAAAACCAGTATATTTGCAACGGATTCCAGATGTCTTTTGGCCTACAGCGTACAGGCAACAAGTCGGCATATATGTTATGTTGCTCCTGGCAGTATATCACATCATCCATCCATTCCTTGAATTTCGGAGCCCTTCCCCTCCCCCATCTGCATGCAACTCTCCTCTTCGCAAGCAATAATGCAATATCTGCAAATCTGCGGAAAGGTTTGGGTATGTCCATCGTGTATCCTAATAGCATGACCAGGGGGTCCAATGGTATTGCTCCTTCAGTCATGACCTGCAGCGCCTCATGGACCTGGGTCCAATATTCAAGCACTCCCATGCAGTCCCACGCCAGGTAAGGGAATCCCGCTCCCTCCGCTCGACATCGGACGCACCTGTCGTTGTCCGCCAATTGAAACCTCAGTTTCCTTACCGGCGTGTAATAGAATCTCTGCACAAATTTATAATGTATGATTTTAAGCCTGCAACTAGATGATATGTTGGCCGTGATGTTACAGCAGTATTTCCACTGTTCGTCAGTGACGTCAGTGCCCAGCTCCAGACTCCATTGCCCTAGCGCGCGGCTATCGGGAGCCTCTCGCTGCGTTCTAATGGTATTGTATAGTTTCGACAATAGGTGCCGGCCATCGGACACTAGCATAGCGTGCAGCGGCAAAACCACCCCCGGTTCATCTGGAAAGTGGGGCAGTACTTCACGCAGCCCCTGTCGGAGTCTGATGTAGTAAAAGACTTCTAAGGGAGAGGGTCGCACCCCTTGAAATATCTGGTCTTTAGTACGGAATGTACCCTTGAGGAACAGGTCCCCCCATGTGGCCAGTTTGATACGTTTGCACATTATCTGAAATCCTGTCTCCTGTAATAGGGACAGTTTTGGATGGTACGTGATTGGCATTGCCGGCGAGTAAAGCATCGGAGCGTCCAAAGCTTTTGTAACTCTTCTCCACGCATCTATCGTGCATGTCACCGTGGTAGCCGGAGTCTCTACGTCTCCAGCCTTCCCCTGTATCATCCCGTTGAGCGGGAGGGGGTGCACAATCCATTCTTCCGCCGCTACCTGTGGCATAAAAGGCGTGGGGTGTATCCAATGATATGCATATTGCGCCTGAGCGCTCAAATAGTATATCTCGAAATCCGGGACATCAAACCCCCCTTTCTCATAAGGCTGTGTTAGAGTGGACCATTTCAACCGTGGTTGTTTGCCTCCCCAGAATAATCTAAGGAGTTCCGACCTCAGTCGTTTAAAGAAGTAGGCGCCAGGGTTGTAGGGGACATTCTGAAATAAGTACAAAAAACGTGGGAGTACCACCATTTTCACCAGCGATGCTCTGCCTGCCATAGAAAGCGGCAGGGACATCCACCTTGTGACATTATCGGCTAGTTTGGAGATGGCCACTCCATAATTGAGTCTAATCGTCTCTTCTCTATTAAGCGATATCACTATGCCCATATAGCGAAGATCAGTGTCACACCACTCCAAGGGGTAATCCAGCTGAAATTTCTTGACAGCTCCTGTGAGTTGGAAGAATTGCGATTTCTTCCAATTTATGTACACTCCTGACATTCTCCCAAAAACAAGAAGCTCCCGCAAGATTGGATTAAGATTCAACTGCGGGTCTTTCACATATAGCGTTATGTCGTCTGCATATAGCGACACCCCTATCTGCCGCTGAAAGCAATTGAACGCGCTATTTTTATGCAGCTGTCGAATCCGGCATGCCAGCGGCTCTATTGCTATGGCAAAGAGCAATGGGAAGAGAGGGCAGCCCTGTCTGGTACCCCTCGTTATGGGCATCTGGGGGGACAGTATTCCGTTGACAATCACTCTAGCCACTGGCTTGGTGTAAAGCAATTCCACCCATGCAATAAATATTTTGGGAAACCCCATTCTACACAAAATAGCTATTAGGTATTTCCATTCCACCGAATCGAATGCTTTCGTGGCATCCAGAAAGACGGCGGCAACAGGGAGCTCAGGAGCTATGGTTGGGATCAATGAAAAAAGCGTGCGAAGATTATGAGTAGTGGCCCGGCCCGGTACAAAGCCAGACTGGTCTGGAAGTACTATAGTAGTCATAATCAAAGACAACCGCGTTGCCAGCACCTTTGCCAATATTTTCGCATCACAATTAAATAGCGACAGGGGTCGGTAGGAGTCTGTATCTAGAGGGTCTTTACCAGGCTTCAGTAGAGAAGTAATCGCTACCTCCCTCATTGATCCCGGCAGCACTCCTACCTCCAACGACTCTTCGAACACCTCCTTAAGCACCGGAGCCATCGTGTCTATATAGCATTTATAGAACTCGGCAGGAAGCCCATCCAATCCCGCCGCCTTCCCATTGCTCAGGGACATTATTGCATCCCTTATTTCGTCAACCTCTCGAGGTCCTCCGAGAAACGCTCTGTGACCATCGTTCAGCCAGCATAAGGCAATATCGTCTAGAAAACTCCCGAAGTCCACCTCCCCGCTTGCTGCGTGGAGTACAACTTTTCGTAGTGCTGCAGGAAAGCTTCTTGAATCCCTATCGTGTCTTGGCATCGCCTGCCCTCGTTCGTTTCAATTTCGAGGATACTAGTACTGAAGCGCTGGTGTCTCGTGATGGCGGCAAGTATTTTACCCGGCCGTTCCCCTTCGCAGTATTTCCTAGCCGTCCAGTATTTCCCCCTATATTTCACTTCTCTGGCTGCCTCCTCCTCGAATTCTGATAGCTTGTCTCTAAATTTCTGGCAGGACTCTGGGTCGCTGCCTCTTATATCATTCTCTAGCTCCTTTAATTCTGTTTCCAATTTGGCTATGGTCCTCATGATATCCAGCAGTATCCCACAGCTTTTAGATATGGTAATACCCCGAATTGTCACCTTAAATGCTTCCTATATTATCTCCACACTGTTCACTGAGCCCTTATCCTGGGGAAGAATGCCTCTATTTCATCTCCTAGCTCAGTCTTGAAAACAGGGTCCAATAGTACTGAAGGGAATAGTCTCCATGGGGGTCGCACCCTTTTTAAACCGGGGACTGTCAGAGTAACCAGAACCGGACAGTGGTCCGAGTAGGTCCTGGATAAATGCTCCACCTTTTGTAGTCCCATGCTAAGACCCCGTGATATAAAACAATAGTCCAGGCGTGCCCATGTCCGCGCATGCGCCGTGAAATGTGTGCCCTCTCTACGCTCGGGGTGTGTGAACCTCCAACTATCCACCAAGCCAGCTTCCTCTAGTATACCCTGCAATATCTCTCGCCTGCTTGTTATATTGACTACTCCCATCTGATCTATCCGCCCCAGGCCTTAGAGCTACGTTAAAGTCACCGCCCCATATGATGTGTGTGGTGTCTATCGCAAGAACATGTCCCCAGAGTGCCGTAAAAAACTCTGGAGTGTCAACATTGGGTGCATAACAGTTCACGATTACAACAGTGTCTGTACCAAGCCTACCCCACAGTATCACATATCGCCCTTCAGGGTCCAGTTTCACCCCCAATTCTTGAAATTTAAGTGACTTTTTGAGTAACACTGCAGTCCCTCTAGCATACGACGAGTATGATGAAAATTTCCTAATGAGGGCCCAGCTACTAGCGAATTTAGTGTCCACCCGTGGGCGGAGATGCGTCTCCTGTAATAAAGCTATTTGCACCCGGTGCCTGTCCAAGTACGCCAATACATTTCTACACTTCCTTGCATCGTTAAGGCCCCTTACATTCCAGGATAAGACCGATACTTTATCCAGTGCATTGTCAGCCATTGTCATTATTGCGAATCATCGCATCCAACACACTCACGTGCTTAGCCCGCAGATCAGTCGCATCACATCTCAGCATTTGTGTATTATGTAACTTCATTCGAATCCAATCTTCATCACATTCATACCCCTTATCCCCTCCCCCGCCAATTTGACAGCTCTCAACTACGTCAGTCTCCCAGACAAGTTCAACAATTGTAAATACCCCTACCCCTTGTCCCTGAGGCGCCCATACCCGGACAAATACCTTGCAACTAGAAAACTCCCTTACCCTCCCCCCGTTCCAGTGCCCGTCCTCTTCTTCCCTCAGTCCTCCCTCCACCCACTGAAGCAACCCCAACGTGCCAGATTCTCTTACCCCCCCCCACCCCTACCAAGCTCTAGACATCCCAACATATACAGTAGAAACAACAAGTACTGTGGGGAACGCCCTGTAGGGGTCATCTGAGGTGCACACATTGCCACCCCCATTCCTCTCCTTACGTCCCTTGTAGCCCCAGCAGGCCACACTTAGAAGAGGGGGTGGTGCTTGGTATACATTACCACCTACAGTCCAATACCCGTCCGTGGTATTCTCGAGCAATGGCGGCACTTCCCCGCAGTGGGGATGCCGTAACAGATATCTCAATGAGTGTACTGGTGCATCTCCCTCTGGACCACACGTGTACGGCCAAGTTAATTGTCCTCATTCTCAGCTGGGTCCCTTTCATCCTCATCGTCGTTAACATTTCGTCGCCCTTCCCTAGCGAACCGCAGTTTCTTCACGAAGTCCTCTGCCTGCTGCGGATTTGTTTTCCTTGATGGGTTACTCTAAGCTTTGCTGGATATAGGAGGGCGTAGTCTATCTGAAGAGCTCTGAGTTTCTTCTTAACATCCAGAAATGTACGCCTTTGCTCCTGCACTACAGGTGTAAAATCCGGGTATATGAAGAAAGTGACTCCTTCACACGCCAGGTTTTGGTTCATCCGTGCCGCCCGCAACGCAGTGTCGCGGTCTCGATAATTAAGAAGGCGGGCGATGATAGGCCGAGGAGGGGCCCCCGATTTGGGGCGCGGTCCAAGCGAGCGATGAGCCCTCTCAACAATAAACTGTCTGGAGAAAGCTCCTCCTCCCACCGCTGCCACCAGGATCTTTTCCACATATTCCTCCATGCGTCCGGTGTTGGTAGATTCTGGTACGCCAATGACGCGTATATTATTGCGCCGACTACGCGCCTCCAACTCCTCATTCTTTGCAGCAATTACTCTAAGGATATTGTCCATCCTGAAGAGCCGTGCGTCATGCGAGGCCGTAGTGTCCTCATTCCCTGAGATACGCCTCTCAGCTTCTGTGAGTCTCTCTTCATGCACCTCCATCTTCTGTGCAACAGCATCCATCCTAGACGATAGGCGATCAACCTTATCCACTATGGTGGCGAAACCCTGCCGCATTTCTTCCATCATCATTTGTATGTCAGGAGTGGCAGAGGTGGAAGGGCTTGTTGTATTGGTTGGGCCGTGGGCACCACCAGCCTCCGAGATGCTACGTGTTGCCTTCTTAGCAGCTGCAGGTTCAAATGACAATTTAGGTTGCCGATTGTCCTGTTTCCCCATGACCAGTCTTTTGTAGGGGCTGGTAGCCGTTGGTGAGAGCCGATTGGCGCGATCCTCTCTCCCAAGGGAGGGTCCTTTATTCATGAGCCCACTTCACACGGCAAGCTATATATCCAATATTTTACTGGGAATCCAGGTAATAGCAAGAGGCCTTCTGATCAAACCATGTGCAGGCCACCTTTCAGTACCACCAGCACCCTCACACTCTGGGGTTCCACTGCGTATTGCAGCTATATCTCAGATGCGCAAGTACCCTCGTCAGCTATTGATATAGCAGAGCCCCCTTCTCCGAGGTCCACCGTGACCGTTCACCTCGTAGCTACGCCTTCTCAAAGGAACAGTACATGCATATCACCAGCATCCCTCAATGTTAGTTTGAACACCTCCTGTAGTGACGCGGATCCCCTTATTGTTGATAACGACGCAGCATAACCAAGTCGTTAGCAAGGACACAACATGCCCAACCTCCTCGGGTTAAACAGACCAATGTACAGGTCGGTTCCGGTGCCCACGAGCTCAGCCTGTCTCTCCGTTGCAGCACTGTATATTCTCTTGTGCAATGCAGCGCAGGATCCTCGCCGTACAGTGTCGCTCCTCCCATGCAGTACCCCAATGTCCAGAAATGTATCAATTCGCCTAGGGTCCCCCAGGCCTCATTACCACTCAGTCTCATTCACTTGCAGAAGATCGCAGTTTTCATACAGCGAGGTCGTATCTGCCCGTTGCTGTGCATTCACCAGCAGTCATAGTCGTGGCTCCCCCGTGGCTAAAGCACCATCTCAGCTATGCATTGAATCAGTCTTGGCAGCTAGGTGTACACAGCTGCTTAGGGGGCCCGCTGTATATTGCGCTGGCAGTGGCCGCCTACATCCCCAGCTCAAGCGCCCATCACCATATATCTGCTCTCTGCAGTCGTCTCAGCGGCCGTGCCGGTCAAACGTTCCTGTCACTGCACTGCTTTTAGTGTGTGCCGGCCCCAGCCCCCGTCCCCCGTATCACGGGGCACAGGTCAGAGGGCTAAACCGCTGCTCCCCTTTCAGCCCCAGTCTCCTCTTACCGATGCAGTCCCGGGTCAGTCAGTAGGCAGCGGCCAGGCCCACCGGTAGCGCGAATCTCCGCTCTGGCCTCCCTTCCTCTCGGCGGGACCGGGCACCACAGGCCATATATTCCCTCAGATCACGATCGGCGTGAAGTCGCTTCCTGTGGAGGCAAGCGCCGCACTCAGTCCCAGAGAAACCCACCAGCAGAAGGGACCTCCCGCAGCTGTATCCTCAGTGAGGCCCACACGCCTCGTGGTGAGCCTCGGTGTTGCGCAGCGCCCTGTCACAGCCGGTCGCACTGCAGGCTCCGTTTGTAATCCCGCTCAAATTTTGGGACAGATCGGTGTATGTTAAAGAGGATATTTGTAGGATCTTCCTACCAGGCTGCTGGAGCCTCACATAAGCGCGGCCATTCAGCTAGTGCGCCCTCTAGCGCCCCTCCCATCCAGGACAGAGTTAAAATCACCACCAATCACCAGGTCTCCCAGAGGAAACGACAGAAAACATTCCCCAGATCACGATACGTTTCAGCCTGCAGGCCCGGTGGCACATACACTGACAGCAAAGTCACAATACGACCCCCAACCAATCCCGAAACCCCTACATATTTCCCCCTCTGGTCAACCCAAGTGTTTTGCACCGACAGTGGAAAGGAGTTCTTGACCAGGATCCCAACTCCTCTGGACCCTGTTGTAAAGCCTGCATGCGCCACCAACTTATAGCCACCCCTGTGAAGAGCCAGGCATTTATTTCCAACCAAGTGCGTCTCCTGGAGAAGCACTACATCCGGGCCATGTCTCTTAACAAGCTGGTTCACCATCCCTCTCTTGAACTTGTCCCCCAAGCCATTAACATTCCAACTCAGTACCCTCATTCCCGACCCCTGTGAACTACGTGTCTCTGTACCTGTACAGTTCCAAATACAACAGCATGGTGACACCTGAGATCAAAAAACATAAAAGAAAAAACACACTCATCAACACACCCAAACCCCCTCCCCCCACCCTGCACCCCTGCACTCGGCCATCGCCAAACCCCAACTCGCAGTGTGCCTGTCACCCCATACACAAACAAACCCCTATGTAAATATAGATTTGAGGAGGAGTCCAGTACCCCGGATCCCCACCTTCCCGCCATGTCCAACACTAATATCAAAGTCAATCAGGAGAATACGCACTCAGCAGTATCACCCTCCCCCCCCGAAATTTCACATCCCCACTGCCCCAAATAAAGTCACTGGTCTCCCGCCTCTTCCGCCGCCTCGCCATCATGCTCCTGAGGCTCTGTCCGCGTCGGCAATCCATCGACCCAGTCTGACGCCGCCTCCGGATTATCAAAAAAACAAGTCTTTCCTTGCACCTCCACTCGGAGCTTAGCTGGATACATCAGGGCATATTTATACCCTTTGGCTCGCAGCTGTTGTTTAACTCCTAAAAAACTCTGCCGCTGTTTCTGCACCTTTTGAGTAAAGTCAGGATAAAAGTTCATCCTTATCCTTTCGACCTTGAGGCCTGGAGGATAACGTCTCTGTCCCTAAAATTAAGGACCCTCGCAATCATTGGTCGGGGAGTAGCGCCCGGAAGCGGTCTCCCTCCTGGGACCCTGTGCGCCCTCTCAACCGTGAAAAAGGAACTCAGGCCTTTAGGCTGCAGATGTTTAGTGATAATGTCTTCCACGAATAGATCAGGGACCTGCCCCTCGGCATTTTCCGGTACCCCGGTAAGGCGAACATTGTTCCTTCTGGCTCTCCCTTCGAACTCATCCAGTTGCCGACCCTGTACCTCTCCAGCGGTCCTTAAGTTGCGCACTTCCTACTGGAGCTCCACCACGTCATCCGTCAGGCTCGCTGTCTTTATGTCTATGGGCTTCACTCGTTTTTGTGAGATCTGCCCGGATCAGGTTGACCTCAATGGCCACAGTGTCCAGTTTGTGGTCCAAAGACTGCATCTGTTGATCAAGAGAAGTACGGACCCCCTCAATGGCCGCCATAACATCGTGCAATGTAGGTTCCAGTGTAGGGCTCGGGTCCACCACACCGCCATCTTGTATCCGGCCAGACGCTCCAGGCGAACCCTTCGTGACCGTGTATCGATCTAATTTATTAGATTGCACTGTACGGCTTGTCCTGGACGATTTCACCTGGGCCTTCTCTACCTCCGGTTTGGTCGCCATCGCTAGGACCAGACTAGCCCCAAGAGCGCAATTCCTCCGCACTCACTCGGCAAATCGTCGTCAGCCACCAGGCCGCCACCTCAAGGACAGCATATTCGTACTTAACCGATCAGTGCACGGGGGAGGACGTTTCCATCAGGGGAGGGGGGGACACCCCAGAAGAGAGGGTACCCACAGTCTATGTATCCGCACCCGGAAATCAAAACGGGGGTCCGGGCCGGCCACTTCCGGTCGATCGATCCGATGTTGTTCAACTCGGGACGAGTCACCTCCCATCCAAGACCCCGGTCACCCTCCAGCTCAGGCCTCGATCTCTCGGACTCCCCAACTTCACTCCCCGCCATCAGATTCGGCAGCGGAACGTCTCATTCGGTGCCTCTGTCAATCAATCATGTAAATGTAAATATGTAAATGTATACTTGTAAAGCGCACTGTTACTCCATCTCGGAGTGTCCTGGCGCTGTATACCGCTGGGGAACCCGTCCTGGCTTTCCCTGTGAGATGGTCCCTCCTGGGCACCCCCAAGGTAAAGCCAGGCATCCCTGGCGCTGATAGGGCCGTTGTGGAGATTAAGCAAGCTATTGCCCAGAGTTGCAGAGTGGGACCCATGGTTAGCTTAGGCACCTAGGCGAGAATTATCGAGTCCGGGGACATTGACCCAAGACCCTGCCGCGTCGGGAATTGAACCCTGGTCCCAGGCCGACCTCTGCTTCAGGGTCTGCCGCTTCTAACCAGTGAGCCACACTTCATCATACAGATCAGTGTCGAGAAATCAGGATACTTTACAGGATATTCCCGGTGGCTGCGGGGGTCTCGGGAGCCCCGAGCTCACGCGGCCATCTTGGACGCGCGCCAAACTCCTCCTCACTCCCTTCCCGTTTTATACTCTACTTATACCCACTTTAAGTCTGGATCTAAGATGCTCTGCTTATCCTGTTTGAGTGAGTGCTGTACCATATTATTTGTTCTCTCATGAAATTTTGTCAGATCTCGCAACCCTCTTTGAACTCTATATGTCACCAAATTCCTCCCCATTCCCTTCTCATTTTAATGGGACCTGAAAGGGAGTGGCTAGGGAGTTTCCCAATCCGTACCTGGGACCATCTTCAGTCCTGAAGTTTTCCTGAGGTGGTTATTTTGATTCCACGGCCTCCAACACTCTGTGTCATCATCCACAGGGTGCTGCTCCCATCAGAAGGACTCAATCCATCATCTGGAGCAAATTCTGCTGAAGCACTTCAGCATGCTGTTCGGAGCCACCAGTTCATATCAAATATAATATATATATATATATATATATATATATACACACACACACACACACACTAACACAACACACACACACAGACATGCCAGAAACAGCAATTGGCTCATACGCAATATCCAGACCCAACACTCTGGGTATATATGGACATGCGGTGCGATACCTCTTCATCAAGCGTCAGGGCATATAATCACCCATAATTCAAGGAAAACAGTTGTTTCACAATGTGTCTACCCCATTTCTTTGATACGTATTAAGAACCCATCTCCTGAGCTAAGGAGTGAAAGTGAATTAGAGTGGTTCTGATTGATAGGGCTAGCTGCAGTTTCTTTCTGAAGAGGGAGAGACCCTAAACCCTTTCGAGAGGAACAGAACCAAACAGTCAACCCAATATGCTCTATTAGCTAAGTATTAGCAGTATTACATGGAATTTATCAATTTGTGCAATGTTTCACTAAGGAATCACAATAGACTTACGTGGACTATTCAACTCAACCTGCCACTGCTGATGGTAACAAAAATTAGCAACATTATTGATTACAAATACATAAGTGTGACATAACAATATGTCTTCAACTGAATAAAATAATATAACCAAGGATCTTATCGATTACAATCTATTTGAATCTTAGAACGTTAGCACCTTAAAGGGTCTTCACCCGTCGGAGAGCATTGTTACTTCTTTCAGAGCTACCCCCTAGGTCAGAGGGAGATACCCACATGCACCCTACCCAAGAATAAACCAGTTTAACTGGGTCTATAATGCAACATCAGAGTGCCACAAAGACATTTTTATTTTTCAGACATTTTAATTTAGGATTAATGTTCCCAGCCTTCTCTACATCACTTCTATGATATCTAACCCACAAAATGAGTGCTGAATGACTTACTCAAATTCTCAAACCCAGTTTAAATGGGGTGAACAAACTCATTATCTCACTCTCTTTTTCGCAATCTGCAGAAGAACAACCTTAAATGACATCTACACAACAGCTTGTATCTCAGTAGTGGATGGCATCCAATATCACTTGAATGATAATGTTTGAGAGACTAAGGTTGTAGGCGCATGGGAAGAGGGCGGGGACTGAAAGCATGCCACATATAAGGATACAGGCATGGCTTCCAGTCTACCTTTCCAGGCAGACATAGGGCTGGAGGTAGGACCTGTTTACTTATTTTGTGATTGCATATTACTTTGGAGACAGATAAATGTCTTTTTGGCACCATGCCTCACTTGTTCTGTTTTAGTAACAAAAACTATCATTTACCCCATTAGGAATTAAAAACTCTTGAGAAGCATAAGGTATTGGCATCAAGAATTATGCTTTATTCTTTACATTTACACATGGGTTATCTAGTCTTAAATACACTCTGGTCAATGAGGTGGTGAGATTTAGTAATAACAATAAGAAATCACATTATCACTGAGAGAGAGAAAGAGAAAAACTCTGTTTATTTAGACCTTAGTCTTTAAAACCAAATTGAGTAAAAATTCAGGGTATTATGCATAATTAATTAATAGTAAAGCAATGTACAACTTTTGTTAAAATCTTTAAAAGGTATAAAAACATACAGTACGTTCTTCTTAAAAGCTGGGTCGTCTTGGACATTTAAAATTAAGGCTATTCATTATCTTCAGCAGTTCACCATTGCTGTAAGGGGATTAAAAGATATTAAAACCCATCGGACTTGTCCCGCCCAAGTTACTCTTCTTCTCTTATTGTATACAGAATAGCTGGGGTTTCTCATTACATTATCACTGAATACTCAGATGACAAACAGATTACTTGGACATGATTGTTGTGTGTTAAGAACTGTATTTGACTTAGTGTTCTTTATTTATATATACTTTGTGTAATTTAAGCATTGTCTGTAAGAGATGACCTTCTGCACTCTTTTGAATAGTTCCTTTGCACTCTGGTTGTTGTTATGTGGGCTTTAGAAATATGATTTGTATGGAACGGTGTATTACAAATGCAATATTCTGTATTGTTTCCAGCCCTGACGAAGCAGCAGGTTAACGAATCACTGAGAAACGCGTTGGCAAAGGGATTGGAATGTGACGAAATTAAAGACAAGAACTGCATGAAGCCCCATTGTTTATTTTGAGAGAATTTGCTGTGAATGCTTGTATACAACCTGGACGTTATGTGTACTTGAGTGCTCCAAAAATTCGTTTTTTTGTGGATTCTCAATCCTTTTAAGTCTAGGGAAGTAGGGTGTTCTCTTCCCAAAGTTTGGATGCACCAAAATAATTTGATTTAGGGAGAGATAAACAGTGTTTATGACTATAAGAGCGCCACTTTATCCCATACACCCACACGTTTTATAGGGCTGGATGTTGTTTTTAGTCTCAATCAGAAATTTCAGAAGTCATTATTGAATTACCTCTGCCAATGGATGCATACAAATGTTAAATTTCAATAGGGATAAAAGTATGCAGTCAAAATGAAACCCATATTCTGGACAATTTAACTGGCCCAGGACTGTTTAATTGGCATGGTATGTTAGAGAACTGCTTTTAAATATTCAAGGGCAGTATCAGACAATGTGCTTTCTGCCTCTTCTTAGCTAATACCATGCTGTACACTGCAGCGAGTATATCAGTGACCCATACAGAAATGCATATAGGATGAGAAGATCCTCTCTCTTGAAGTAAGTGCACATTTTGTCTCATTGGTGTGTAGCCTGAAAAAATGTTTTACTCATTTAACAAAACAAACAATAATACACGTGCAATAGGCTCTGGCATTCAACAAGAATACCGCATCACTGTCTCCCTTCTCCCTGCCCCCCCTCAGACGGCCATCAGCAACCAGTTAAACCCCTCGAAATATCTCTGCCAAAGCTCCAGGGTGTGGTCCCCCTCATTGATAACATTATCATGCTAGAGGCTCTTCTCCTGATATTACACTCAAATCATTCATGAAGCCGTGCTAGGACCTCCTGTTCCCCCAGACTTTCTCAAGTTTCCTGGGGCAGCCTCTGCTTTCATACACTACTCTCTCCTACTCCATGCAGCGATTCATACACTCCCTCCACATGGCTGTCATGGGCAGCCCCTACCCCCCACCTCAAGTCTGGCCAGGTCGCTCTTGGCAATGACAAAGTCCAGCATACAAAACTGAAATTGGTCCCTTGGAATATCCACATCATTGGGTATGCCTTATACAATCAATTGAGGCGTCTTTGGAATGACAATGTCGAGCACCACTTCCAATTCTTTGGCAACGGAAGCCCAATACTGTGTGATCCCTGGACAGCCACTGATCATGTGGAGGAAGGTCCCTTCGTCTGTGTTGCAGAAAATGCACAACGGGTTCTCTGTCCTTCCCATTTTATGGAGGAGTGACCTTTTGAAGTAGGACCTACATAGAACTTTGAACTGGATCAGGGGAGCCGAGGCCGGACAGCAACCTCTCTTGAGTTCATCAATGCTGCTCCCAGTCCACATCTGCCTCCCATGTCTCCTACTGTTTCCCCAGATGTTCTAGCGTATTGTTTATTATTGTGCGGTGCAGCCAGGAGAGCGCCTTGTGGATAAGTGTGTCACCCAGGACCAGCTTTCTAGCGGAGAACGATCTTAAGATCCATCCAGCACCCGGTCCCTCCGCAGGGCATGTGTCAGTTGAAGGTATCTGAACCGCTGTGTCTCGGCCAGTGCATATTTTTGCTACAATGTCTCAAAGAGCATAAAACCACCCCCCATAACAACATACCCTAGTGTTTCAATCCCAATACGCTCCCAACCATGGAAGCCAATGAGTTTCCCTGTATCAGACAGTGTGGTGGCCTTCCAAAGTGAAGTAGCTCAGGGCGGCTGTGGTGTCATCCCAAGACCGCAAAGCAGATCTTGTCGGCCCAGCCGCCCCACCCACCCCCCAGCTCTCTGTTCATAGACATAGTGAACATGGGTTGCCCTCTCCATGGCTTTCCTATCTAGCCTATAGGTGGGTTCATTACATGGGTTGTGACCCCATTCCTTAATTATGTGTAACAGAGTAGCCCTGTGGGTTGCTCTAATATCTGGGAGCGTTAGTTTACCATTATATGCAGATCGATACAGGTCTTCAGAGCTATTCTCCGGTTGACCCCAATCCCAGAGAAGGATGTAGAGCGTAATGTCCAGCTTATCGAAGTAGGCACCTGGAATAATAAACGGGATGTCCTGTAGGATATAAAGCAGCTTGGGCAGCATAAACATTTTGTACAGGGCCGCTTTGCCCATAATCATCAAGGGTAGCTTACGCTATCTGTCTGAAAACTCCGCCAGCAGCACTCTGTCCAGGTTCAGTTCTAAAATACCTGTTACAGTCCCTTGTAATATTGATGCCCAGATATTTGAAACCTGTCCTAGTCAGGTGAAAGTCTACCCCTGCACCCTCCAGCCCTCCCAGCGCCCCAACTGGAGGATTACAGAGGACGGGATATTGTTCAGCAGAATGAGAGGCCCCATATATTTATGTTGTTACATACTTACCTTGACTTCTACAATTGTGATTGGATTGGGAGTGTAGGGAAGAATGGTTTTAAATAAGTCAATTATTAGTTAGTACAATGGGGTCACCCTTGGATCTCTTTAGAAAGGGATTATATTTATATACTTCCGTATATCCCAAATATTGCATTCAAGAAGGACCCCATTATAGAGTGTTATGATGTTTGGCCATGTTGCGAAAATTTCCTCTATATGTTTCTCTGGGTATTACTCTACTAACAGTTCGCTTCAACACCTTGTCTCTGCCTATGGGTGGGTTTATACCTATCTATGACTGTAGTGTATGTGGGCATAAAGGCAGGTATAACAAGTTTGGTCAGAGTTTCTTTTAGCTATGATCTCTTGAATATTCAGTCAAAAATGTCACCAGGAACTTATAATGTTGTTCAACAGCATACGTGGTGTTTATCTTGGTTTAATGTTTTATTGGTTCTTGAACATACCTCCCACTTAATTACATTTATGATATGCAGACTGACATAACAATCTTCACTCTTCAGGAAAATACCATTTGAATGCTTATTGCTGAACGTAGAGTTACCGATCCTCCTGCTTAAGTGTAAGAACTTGTCTTTGGATAGCGAAGGCAGGCCTGAATAATGTTATGTTATGTTATGTTATGTTACTTTAATTCTTTTATAGCGCACGGCAACTCCAAAGGAGCATCCCGGCGCTTTGGCAAAGAAAGGAACAGCAAAAAGCAACCACACAACAAAAGGAGAAGGAATAAAGGAACTGTTACCTAAAAAGCCATGTCTTCAGGTCCTTTCTAAAAGTAAGAAGACAAGGGGCCAATCTCAAGGACAATGGTAATTCGTTCCATGCCTTGGGTGTCAGATAACGGAAGGATCGACCTCCCTGACGAGCACGGCGAATTACAGGGACAGACAACAGGGACAGACCCGATGACCTGAGAGTCCTACTTGGCACATACCTGGAGAAACGTTTCCCGAGATATTTGGGGCCAATACCATGAAGGGCCATAAAGGCCACTGTCAGGCATTTAAAAAGGACTCTCTTGGAGATAGGTAGCCAATGAAGGGTGTTCAGTAAGGCAGTGGCACCAGCTCTCCTCGGGAGTCCAAAGATGGCACGGGCTGCCGAATTTTGGACCACTTGCAAACGGGTCATAAGATATTTCGGTAGACCCACAAAGAGAGCGTTTGCGTAGTCCAGTCGCGACCCGATTAGTGCCTGAACGACTGTCTTCCTGTGGTTGAGTGATAGTAGAGGAAGAAATTTCCTCAACATCCGTAAGATGCCGAAGCATTTCCCAACAGTGGACGAGATGTGAGGTCCAAAGGATAAGTCACAGTCTACTATCACCCCCAGATTTTTGGCCTTAACAGCGACTTTGTCAGGAGGAGACATATCCTGAGGCCACCAGGATTTCCAGTCAAGTTCCGGTGCGCAGCCGAAAAAAAGCAACTCTGACTTGTCAGAGTTGCAATTCAAGCCATGACCTCTAAACCACTCAAACACCGCACCAAGGCAGTCCCTGATCTTTATGCCGTCAAATGACCCAGCCCTGTCACAAGTGAACAGGAGTTGGGTGTCATCGGCATAAGACACGATCTGGGCGCCAAAGGATTCCGCGACTTCCGCCAGAGGGGCCATAAAGATGTTAAACAGCATAGGGCTGAGAATGGAGCCCTGCGGGACTCCCACCTCTAGCGGAGCCATATCAGCGGAAAAAGGAGGCGCCCAGATCGTTTGTCGGCGGTCGGCCAGAAATGATTTTAGCCAGTTCCACACCGTTCCACGAAGGCCACACTCCCAGAGTCTTACAAGGAGGGCATCATGGGGAACGGTGTCGAAAGCCGCCGACAAGTCAAGCATGACTAACACGGCCTTTCCCCCCAGGTCGAGTACTTCCCTGATGGCGTCCGTGACCTCCAGCAGAGCCGACTCCGTGCTAAAATTAGCACGGAAGCCAGACTGCGAGGTGTGCAACAGGTCGTTTCCTTCGATGAAACTGGAAATTATCCTGTGCACATAACGCTCGGCCACTTTTGCCAGAGCAGGGAGCAGGGAGATTGGCCTATAGTTAGCATGTATCAGGGGGTCCAAGGTGGGTAATAATAAACATGTATCACCCAGTTGAGGCTTGCAGAACTAAGCTGAAGCTATCAATAAATCTGCATCTATATGGTCATGGCGGCCGAAAAAGCCACGTATGTCCACAGAGGATGCCCTAAAAAATGGGAGAGAATGTGGATAAATGGAATAACTTTAGAGGAGGTATATGTGCCCCTCCGACAATGGGTTCGGGCTCAGACGAAGATGAGTGATGGAAAAGATGTTTATTCACTATAAATTATACAATGTATGCCAGATGTACAATGTACTTACGTTAGCAACGGAATATGATGGAAACTGTAATCATATAAATGTGCCAACCAGTAAATGTCAATGTAGCAAGTCTTATATTCAATAAAATTGTTTTGTTTTTTTAAATAAAAATTAATCTACATCTGATCTACTGGAGAATCTGAAAAAAGAGACTCAAAGATATGCTCTGACCAGTCTATCCAGAAAGTCTCCTTTGTCCACTGAGAAGTGGAAATTTGACCTCTGGCCAAAACGTCTAAATGAGACCCCAGTGCTGAAAATTGATTTAAACAATAATGTTTAGTAATTCTTTATGTGTTATGTGACGTTTACTGCACATTAACAACTCCAACGAGAAGAGCAGCAAAAAAGAATATGTTGCCGCTGAGAGCCCAATCCCATTTTTAATTGGACCCTCCATAGGGAACATCAAGATGGTGATGTCAATGCAAACTCAAGTAAACTCTAGCTAGAGAAGTGGAAGGAAAGATTATAGTACCAGTATGATCAGTTTCAACTCCAATAGGATTTGTGGAGTTGTGCAGCCAGGACGTCTTTCACTCCCAGAATGATCAGTTTATCGTGCCATAAACCTGATAGTTGGAGACCCAAATACCTCTTTATCTCATCTTAGGAAAGCCTTCTAGTGCACCCTTGTAAAATATTCAGACAAGATGTTGAATATCATGAACTGTTGCCCAATACCGGTCTACTAGGTTCCTCACTTCTAAGGCAATAGAATGGTAAGAAGCTGAATGCCCAGGAGAATGGATCTGCAAGACAAAGTGTAACATGGTGTGAAATTTCTTATGGAACATATGGTGATGAGCTGAGTATTATTTCAACACAACACCGTGAGGGATGTTGAAAAGAAAGTGCAACATGGTGTGATGTCCCTCGCCTCGGCCTTTGGGAATGCAGAAAATACAACACCATAAAGGACCTTAAAAATAAGTGGAGAGCAGTGCAACACAATGCGTTAGAATCTCATGAAGAAAAGCAGTGTTCTGTCAAATATTTGCGGTTTTATGATGCAGAAATACCTGGTAGGTTACCAAAACTCCAGGCTTTGACTGCTCACAAAACTCTGGGACGGACAAGGTCTGCTATTGTCAAGAGTCCTAGATCAACAATTGTTCTCTCCCATGCAGTAAAAGACAGGGACCTCTGGTGAAATAAGACGACTGCCACTCTTTCCTGGATCTTGATGAACAAATGGGAAACCAGATTCAGACACCAAGAATTGATACTGAGAGTACAAGCCTCCCGACACTGCAGGTGACAGCAATTTCTATCAATATCTAGACGTAGGCTTACCATTTACATTCTTTACTTAGTATATGCTGTTTTAGCAAGAACAGATTTAGTACCAAGAACCACTAGTTTAAAGTCCAGAGGTTCAAACATATGCAGTGACTCACTTAATTTATTAAACTGGGCATTTTGATCGTTCCTATCAAAAGGGCTCTTTTACAGTCAACCTTGCTATATCTTGTTATATCTTAAGTAATGTGTGTGTTACTTTATATGCAAACGTTCCAACTTGCTTATTGGATTCTGGAATGTGGAATCCAGGTGGCAGAGAGGAAAAGGAATTGATGGAGGAGCAAGACCTTGATGCCTGAAGGGGTTGATTATACTAATAAACCTACTTTACAACTATATCTGCGTATATCCAGTCTTTACAGTGGCCACGAGGATGGGATGCGACATCAAAGAACTAATCTTGAATTTTGATGAACATAAATGAATTCAGAAAGGAAAAAGAAAGAACTTTCAACTCCAACTGAAAATTTTTCAACCCCTAGGCTGAATCTCCAACTACAAGGTACCTCAATTTGATTAACAATTTAATTAACTGAACAATCTACCTCCACTCTCCTTAAATATCGCTTATGCAGCGTTTACATGACTGAACAGCGCGTGTACGCTTTGATCCTTATAACTGAATAACTTAGCGCAGTTGCTGGCTGATTTCGATTTGCAAGTTGAGAGCGCATGAACTGTCTGCCTAAAACGAGGAACTTACTGCTTCATCCGTGCAAACAAGGAACACGTTGTACTATTTAAACAAAAAACTTTGGATATTCTATTAGAACTGCTTCGTGATGCTTGTACAAGACGACTCTGTGTGTGAAATATCTGATGACTATCAACCTCCTAATTGTATAGTAAAAATAAATAATGATGACATGGCACTATGGGCAGATTCATGTTCACCGTATACCATCATAGATAAATACATGTGGGAAAATGGGAGTAAGCCAACGTTAATTTACTCAGTGGCATCTCCAAAAGGATATTGTGGAGTCAAGTTACCCATGATAGGATATTATAATGCACAATTAACCTTCAAAGGAAGATCTTGTTTTAGTCCGGTATATGTAGTTGAGCGAGGACGTGCATTATTAGGATGGAAAGATGCAAAGAAGATGGGTTTAATATTAGATCCAAATCATCCGGATCAAGTGTTATTATCTGAAAAATTTGTAGATCAAGTGCTACTTACTGAAGATGAGCACTCTTCAAAATGGGAATCTACATTTCCAAAACTGTTCAGCAAAACACTTGGATGTTTAGTTAAATTTGAACACAAAATTATCCTTAAAGCGGACAACAATCCGGTTGTGCATAAAGTAAGAAATGTGCCGTTTGCTTTACGAGAGCCATTAAAAGAGGAATTAAAAAGACTATGTGATGCCAAGGTAATTGAACCAATAGAAGCATCTGATTGGCTTAGTCCTATAGTTTTAGCTCGAAAACCCAATGGAAAAATCAGGATGTGTGTGGACCTGAGAGATTTAAACAGTAATATATGGGTCGACTGGTATCCATTACCACACATAAATGAAATGATATCAAGTATAAAAGATGCCATGTATTTTTCCTCTATTGATTTGTCCAATGCGTACCATCAAATCAAATTGCATGAAAGTTCCAAACACTTGACATCTTTTATAACTCCCGAAGGTGTTTTTCAATACTTAAGGATGCCATTTGGTTTAGCCTCCGCATCTTCGGTGTTCCAAAGGGTTATGAGTAACATTTTAAAAGATAATAAACATGTGAGAATTTTTCAGGATGATATTTTGATTTGGGGTAATGACTTACATTCCCATGATCAAAATTTGCGCAGTGTTCTTAGTAAATTACAAGATGCTGGGTTAACAGTGTGTGGTGAAAAATGTAAATTTGGGGTAAGACAAATTGACTATTTGGGTCATACTATATCAAGTGAGGGTGTCAAACCAAAATTGAAGTTATTGGATGCCATAGAAAATGCTCCGCACCCAATGAACAAAGATCAGCTGCGGTCTTTTTTAGGACTTGCGGAATATTATTCCAAATTCGTTCCCAATTTTGCTGACAAAGTGCATGAATTAAGATTATTGATGAAAAAAGGTGTATCATTCAATTGGTCTACGTTGTGCCAAATAGCCTTTGACAATATAAAAAAAGACATCACCAAGGCGGTAGCTTTGAAACCATATGATCCTTGTCATACTTCAATCATTGTGGTTGATTCTAGTGCATACGGTCTAGGTGCTGTTCTCATGCAGAGAGATAATGACAATGTGGAAAGAATTATCGCTTTTGCATCTCGCACCCTTAAAGGAGCTGAACCATCTTATTCAGTTATTGAAAAAGAGGCTTTAGCATGTTGGTGGGGTGTAGATCACTTTAAGACATTTATTTGGGGCACTGCATTTGAATTATGGACTGATCATAGACCTTTAATTGATATATTCACTACCAAAGGAGCTTCAAAAGCTACACCAAGGATAGCAAAATGGTCTTACAGGTTACAGGAATATAATTTCAAAATAAAGTATGTGCCAGGTCACAAGAACATCAATGCTGACTGTCTTTCACGTCTACCATTGAATAGTGATATAGAAAATATAGACAATGACAAGGATGAATGGCTAATAGCAAACATTGAGGATGCATGTAACAATGCAGTAAAAGAACAAGAGTGGATAGAAGCTGTTGCTGGGGATGACGTTTTACAACACATAATCAAAGAATTGCAGGAAGGTGTAGATCCATCCACCTTAATAAAAACTGATTTAGCTGATTACAAGATGATATGGGAAGAGTTATCCATTGTAGGCGGGATTCTAAGGAGAGGTCACAGATTGGTGGTGCCTTTTTCCCTTAAAGAGAAGATGTTAAACTTATTACATGAGGGGCACAGTGGAATGACTAGCATGAAGAGAAGGGCTAGGAATGATTTTTGGTGGATAGGCATGGACAAGGACATCGAGAGATGTGTTAGAAATTGTGTGGCGTGTATGTGTAGTGATAAGTCTCACAAGTCACAAGAAACCACGATTTCGGCGACATCTTTTCCCGACAAACCGTGGGACAAAGTTGCCATGGATATATGTGGTCCATTTCATGTAAAGGGTATTGAAGACAAATATGCCATTGTCTTAATAGATTTTCATTCTAAATGGCCTGAAATAGCCTTTGTAAAAGACATCAAAGCTACTAACATAATTGATTTTTGTGAGGAAATTTTTCGAAGAGAAGGGTATCCTAGTATAATTCTATCTGATAACGGTCCACAATTCATGGCGGGTGAATTTGCAGGTTATCTCAAAACAATTGGTGTTAAACACAACACTACCTCAGTCTACAACCCAAGGGAGAATGGTTTAGTAGAGAGGTTTAACCGCGTTTTGAAGGGATGTATACAACTAGCTAACAACAATAGTGAAAATTGCAAAGAAGCTGTAAAAAACATGTTATGGTCTTATAGAAACACTCCGCACTCAGCCACAGGAACATCTCCTTTTAGTCTTTTAAAAGGACGAGAGGCGGGTTCCAAGGTTAAACCCAATTGGATGAGTAAGAATGATAACAAATTTGTCAGGGATGACACAAAGATATCTAATAAAGTACAAAGTTATCAAGAAAAATATGTTCAGAAGCACAACATGAGAGTGAAGACAACAATGAAACCTTTAAAAAGTGGTGATTGGGTACGCACACAGCGCATGGAGAATAGGAGACCTGGTTCTTCCAAGTGGTCTGATCCTAAACAGATTGTTTATGTTGTTGGAAACATAGTCAAACTTAATGATGGGAAGAAATGGAATATGAGGAGTGTAACAAAATGTAATGATTTAGAATGTAAACTCCTTAGTGGACAAGGAGGTATTAGATCAGCATCTAATTCAACAAAACCTTTTGATGCGGAATTGAGTGTGAGGGGGAGATGTGTCCGTTCTAAATCTAAACCAGTCTGGATGAAGGATTATAAGTGTACATAAACTGTATATAGTTATCCAGGAACATATGCAAGTTCACTCAGAAGTGTTTTAGTTTTTATTAATTGTCCAATTTAATTTTTGTAATTTAGGAAGGGAGATATGTTATATCTTGTTATATCTTAAGTAATGTGTGTGTTACTTTATATGCAAACGTTCCAACTTGCTTACTGGATTCTGGAATGTGGAATCCAGGTGGCAGAGAGGAAAAGGAATTGATGGAGGAGCAAGACCTTGATGCCTGAAGGGGTTGATTATACTAATAAACCTACTTTACAACTATATCTGCGTATATCCAGTCTTTACAAACCTGTTGTCTTGATAGAGTTTAACAAGATGACTACGTTGTCTCTGAAGGATAAGAAGTGGTCAACAGACAACCACAAGTCCACTAAACACTGTCTTAAAACAATTCTAAACACTACGTAGGTGAGACTAATAGATTCCATTATTGTTAATTGCTATTAATATGGTACATACTGGTAAAGAAAATGAATAATTTACATGTAGGTGCAAGGAAACAACTGATGCACAGTCTAAATGCTTTTGACATACAAATTACAGCGAAGTACGAGCACTAAAAATGTAAGTGAGGACTACTGGAGGTATATTGAGTTTGACATCATCAGGAGGTGGCTATGTTTACTCAAAGGTCTTTAAGGTGAGTGGTACGTCGGCCTCTCACTATCAAGTGCTACTGAAGCAGCTGGGTCTGGGGTATGTAGCTGGGCCCCCTGTGTCATGGCACGGGGGGGGGACATAATCCTGTCTTTAAAACCCCTTTAGTGCTAAGGCAATATTCTTCTTATTCACTAATTTCCATTGAAATGAATGGGCAGTGCATGACGAGTTACCCTTGTCATAGGCCACTTGGATGCTAATGACAAGGGTAACTCCTTATGCACTGCCCATTCATTTCAATGGAAATTAGTGAATAAGAAGAATATTGCCTTAGCACTACTCTTCTGTGCCGCTAGGATTGCTGATGCTGTTATTCACCTCCCCCAGAGTTTCACTTCTCACCCTCAAATTGTGGGATAATTGACGGTGAGGGTCTGTGCATGTGGATATTCTCTCATGCTGGAGAGACGTGTTTGACAGCTGGGAGATGCTGGTTCAGCGTGGTATATTCCGCATTTTGGCCTTGCATTTACTTTTCTCACACTGCAATCTGCTACCTGGATATATTAGCTTCACAGCTGTCTTCCACACCTTCCTGGGGGCTTTTTGGGAACACCTCAACTGTACCTTCATCTTGCAATTTGCATGTTCTCCTCTTCTTTGTAGACAGGCACGGGTGAACTTGAATTTGAAAGTTTTAGTCGATGTACTTTTCCTGTTACATCTTTATTTTAATCATGACATGGAATTATAGCTCTTCAACTTGTTCTATTGGACTCTTGTTTACCTTTTATCTATTTTGTTATGTTCACATGAATTTATTGTACAGCACTAAGTAAATACATCACAATAGTTGCATGCTGTGCCCTTTTTGTGTAATAAAGAGGCTTATTGCGGATAAAAACCCATCCTTAAAACTACAACTGCACATCAATAAAAACAAAACTGAGAAAAACTCTACTTACCAATAAATATTAAAAAGAAAAATAGCAATAAATATACAAAACCGCATTAAATAGCATTAAAAAAAGTAAAGTATATAGAAACTGGATTGTTACACTAGACAAAAAGAAAACACTAACCTCATATATCATCATAGTGACAAACCAACAAATGCTACCTAAATAATGTACACTGGAAGTACAAAGTCGGGCATGAATGTAATTGAACTATTTACATTAAGCAAGAACAAAAGCCGAATATTGCCTATGAGTAATACAGTATGTCTCGAGGCATCAAATGTAAGCAGGTACAAAAATACCACCATGAGCCTAATTCATGCAGTAGCCTAGGAACAGAAACAATGAATTAATGAACATTAGATAAATGGCTGTTGTGTTTGTCATTCATTCGAACACGCTGACCCATTATCAGATTTCTTTTGCTGATCCGTTATCAGATGTCTATCTAAGTAAAAATCTGAAATCACAAGTGTAAGCAAATAATGAAAAGTTACTTCTGAGCACCTGATAATAGCAGGTTATTAGTGAATAACCCCTTTCTTAAAACATGTGTACATTTTCTAGGGAACGAGGAATCATACCACAAAGAAGCAACACAAATCTAATTTTACAGAAGACTGCATTTGAGCACGGTGCAAAGATGTAATCTAATATTCATGTTATATTAAAGTCTTTTGTTATGCTTTTTGCGGCCCATTTGCTACTTCTAAACGTAACAGTAGAAAAACACGAGAGAATTTATACTTCAAGAATTTACAGTTTACTGGGGACCAAGTTCTGGTAAAACTAGATACTGAGCTATTCTAAGCTAGAACTGGTCATGATCTTATGAGTCTCATGGAAGAATGAAGGAGGAACTTCAAGCCCTGGGCTCGGCCCACTCTCAACAATTGATCCCCCAACCCTTTGATTATATTGCTATGACGGTACCTCCAAATTCCTTGCCAATCCTAACACCCATCCTAGGACATATCTTGTTGCTAAGTGAGGTGGAAAACAGGTTCATCATTGCCAGGATCTCCAAGGCATAAAACATAGTATCATGAATTTTAGTCTTTCATTAAAGGGCAGCCAAGTTTTGAATCAGCAGCTGAAGGCGGGACTAAATTTGTGGTTTGGTTTTGTATTGTATTCATTGCATTGTTTCACTAAAGCGAGTAGAGAGTAAATATGATGTGAGAAGATGATTATACCACGATTTTTCGTATGTGACTAACTAAGCACAAATCAGGAATTATGCCATGGCCACCTTAAAGTAGTGCCACACCGAAGATCTGATTTAGAAGAGGATCAGTGATCCAATTGGAACCTTGGGATCCAAGTTTAGTGATACTCAACTTTACGCTACATCACAAGGAGTACTGGGTCATCTACCGAGTGTCAGCATAAATAGGCTAGGAAAAGAGATGATATCTTAAATGCAGGGCAAAAGATTAAATATGATGGGCCATGAGATGTGAGACAGCATATATCTTTATTAGAGGTTTCCCAGAGGACTCAATTTGCAGATTTATGCCACCGTGGTACAGAGATATAATTTGGTGGTTTCTAACCTGTCATTTCGGTGCAAGAGTTGCAGCACATAATTCGGGCCTTGAGCAGTTACCTGCTCAATCAGAGGTTAAAAAGAAACATTTATACCTAACTAAAGTCTTAAATTTCACATTTCTGTCCACAGGTTTTCTGCCCATTATCAATGACCACGATAATGACAAGAGTATCATGAGATTCAGTCAGCAATTAACTTCTTACTCAATCTCCATTCAGCATCAACTAAATTTCATGATGTACTCTTGGATAACAACCAGACAGACAGATGGTTTCGATCAAGTTTGGTTAACAGCTGAGTGTCACCAGCACAACGCTGACATTATGAACCCCTACTACTGCAGGTTCCGGATTTACATTTCATGTAAAAAACAACAAAGGGCGAGGGGAACAAATATGTAGTACTACACAAGATCTATATGGTGTGAAATGAGGCGAGAGATGGATTTCCCAGTGTCATCTAGTGCAGTGCCCATCCCACTAAGTGCATCAAATCCTGTGTTAGCCATTCAGCAGTTTGAGTGAAGGCACTTTCGCATGTGTATCATCACTATCATTTGATTACTAGTTGTCTGGGCTCAAGACTGTACAGATTCTTAATAGCAAGATCATTTGTAAAGAGGGTTTCTTAAGCAGTGAAGGAACCACTACAATTATTAAGGTTTCTCACACCAAGTCTTCAGAGAGTATGCTGTTTAACAACTCAGAGAGCAATGGAGGTGTCACGTGGGTAGGATAGGCCCAGTTAGAAACACCATCATTTTACATGTTTCTTAAGTTGCCTTCTTTCTTTTGACATGCATTTGCTTACGTGTCTGTGCAGGAGAATATTTTCTGAAACTGCAATGCTTTTAGTTACACTTCATAGACACACTATCTCGACACCTTGAATACTCTGTACGAGGGATAAAGTTCATTTGCACAAATGTTGTTGCATATTGTTGTCCGGTAGGTGACAAAGCTATCACAATAGGATAAACAACAGCGGCTTGACCAGGCCTTCGGCATTGTGGCAAGGTGGTTGTTACATATTCATACAGCATTGCTTCTGTGTTTAAACTGAGGAGCATTGAGCTGACACTGCAAGATTGTTGCATGACAGAATTCCAGGTCAGATGATTCCGGTTTATCCCTGCGAAGAGGGATGTCTAGCTTACGATCAAGACTGGCACCCTGATGACACTTACCCACAGGTAATGGGGCGTTAGACCAATTGACAGGGGTTTGGCAGATTACCCACCCTAGGGAAACTAGGTTAGGAAGCGCCAGGGAGGAGTACACTATAACAGTAGTTATATGCCAGCATATATTTAATTTTATAGCACAATGGTGGAATTGTTCATCTTTTTCACTATTCTCATAATGCTAATTACACTAATCTGTTTCACCCTACTGATTATCGCAGTACACATATTTTAAACAAGAATCACAATGCTTCAATACATATCAGACAACATTGCTGAGAGCGAAAGAGTTTTACATCTATTACCACAATATACTTGGAGAGTCAAGGTTGTCATGTTCTGAGATTGAACATATATTATTTGTCACCCCGTAAGATTACTGGTGCGATTGGTGCACTCTGATCTAGCAGGGATACAGGCCAACATATCCTGAGGGTGTGCACGGAATTAGTCTGGCAAAATCCTGACGTTTATGTTGTCCAACAAACGCACAGTTTTACTGTAGAGGTACAAGCTGTAAGACAGAGGGACATGTTTCAGCAATTGAATGAAATCTTTCACGTGTGAAAGAGTATGAAGGAGAGACTTCAGGGTTCAAATCCTTTATGATAGTGTGGCTTTCTTCTGGCAATGTTATTTTAAATTCATAGAGGATGTTGTCAATGTAAATAACCATGCTATTGGTTTGCCCGAAAACACAACCAGAGTCTGGTGAGAAACATGCAATTTTCTCATAACCCACTGGTCAGAGCACTTGCAAAGGAGTGCTTTATGGATCTACTAAAATGTTAAATGAGGAGCAGGCTGTCAGGTGCACACTGTGCCAGGGTCTTTCAACCTCACAAAAATGTAAATGTCTTTCAAGGCACGAACATCAATGGCCTGGGCCAACAGGCTTAAAGGTCAACTGGGCCAAGTCCTGTTTATTCCCACTACGACAGGGAGAGAGGCGACCTGCCTATCGTCCGCTACTTAAATGGGAACCTGTTTGTCTGAAATATCTGGGAGTATATGTGTACCACGAGGCGGCGAATATGCTAGAGGGCAATGTGGGCCGTTGTATCCGAGCATTGAAGGGAAGCATGTCCTTTTGGGCCACTCTTCCGCTCTCGGTAACAGGCCGTATCTCCTTAATGAAAATGATAGCCCTACCGCGCCTTCTTTATTACTTCCGTACGTTGCCAGTATGGGTACCGAGCTCTATCTTTCAGCAGTTGAGATCGTTGCTGATATCATTCCTATGGGGCTCGGGCAGACGCAGAATAGCGTTAGACACGTTGATCCGACCAAAGGACGACGGGGGCATGGCAGTACCGGATTTTAAGTTCTACTACCTGGCGGCTCAATTACAAGTCTTCACACAGGAAGTGGCGAGGGTGTACCGAGGTCCGGAACAAGAGAGGGATGGGGGCACTCCCCGACATGTGCTCGCGTACATTACTCTACAGCAGAGGCTCATCCTCAAAGATTTATCCCTAGAGGAGCAGACATTTAGGCTCTGCTGGAATAGAGCACGACGGAGAGCAGGAGTGCGGCGTATGTACGCACCCGAGATACCGCTGGGAATGGTGACAGCTCTCCCTCACGGCGGCGACTGGTCGCGACTACAGGGGTGGGAAGAGGCAGGGCTCCTAATGCTGGGAGACCTATATGAAGACGGACTATTACTCCCATACCAGACCTTGCAGGATCGATTCGATCTCCCGAGAGGAGACTATCTGATGCACGCTGCTGTGACCAGAGCCAAGCAGGCGCACTGGGGGGAAGGGTTGCTGGAGCCCGCCACGTCCATGGCCTGCCAGTACACTATGATGGCGGCTGGTACTTATAAGGCGGTTACGTGCCTTTATTCTAGAATGCTGCGAGAAACTTTAAAACCACTGACAACACTGAAGGCCAAATGGGAATTAGATCTCCAGCTGGAGATCCCTGACACAACTTGGGGGCAACTACTGAGGCGGGCGAGGAAGAGCACGAGAAACGCACGCTTTCAACTGATACATTTCTATATTCTCCATAGGGCCTACCTCACACCGGGGAAAATTGGGAAATATTTTGGGGTAGAAAATGCAGCTTGCCCCAGATGCAACACAGCAGAAGCGGATCTAGGCCATATGCTATGGGACTGTCCACACTTGCGAGACTACTGGCAGGAGATTGGCGAGACATTGAACAACGCAACGGATAGGGAACTACAATACACTAAGGCGGTAGGAGTACTGCATTGGTTTCCGCACACATCCAGGAATAGGGTCACGAGCAAATTTATAGATATGGGGTTGACACTGGCTAAGAGAGAAATAACTAGAAATTGGAAATCAAAAAAGGGACCCACGCACAAAAGATGGTATAAAGAATGTCTCAAATGGGCGGCGAACGAAAGTACACTCAGGTATCAACTGGCTCGCCGCAAAGCTCACGACAGGGCGCTGGAAGTGGCAACAGCATGGGAGGCGCTAGTGCAAGCACTACGAGATAGTACGCTGGGAGAAGAAGAAGGGCACTCTGACTCAGGAACTGAAGATCCCACTAGCACACCAGGTGCACTTTCTTTGTGAACATCACTTTACTCCTGACAGCGCAATATACACTCACTGACTGCGAATCCAGGCGCAGGCACTGGGAGGTGGGTGGGGGTGGGGGGTTAGGGAGTTAGGAAGTTGGGGGGGAGAAGGGGCTTGGGGGGCAGAGGGGTGAAAAATGTAAAAGCAGACTGTAGAAATTCTTGCACGAGAGCTTAATAGCGCTTGGGGGTTGCTAGAAGGGGTGATTCACTGATTAACGCCGCCCGACCCCCGGATTGTGGGCTTATTGGCTGTGTAAACGAATCTCCCAAACAAGAAATAAGCAATGTTAATAGCCATGTAAGGTGCCCATAAGTGTATGATGTATTTAAGACTTGGTTCTGCAATAAAAACGGTTTAAAAAAAAAATCAATGGCCTGGGCCAACTTTACAACAAAATAAACTGGGTTTCAGTGTATATAATAGCAGAATGAACCGAAAATGCAAATTTCCACAACTAGTTATTACAGTACAGAAACTATTCACACAATAGTAGACGAGCCTTATTCGTTTTGTCACGTTCAGTGCAACGTGAGGAGGAAAGAAAGCAAAGCAATATCGATATTTGATGCCTCTCTCAATTCTTGGAAGACGTTCCCACTAAGAGAAAAGCTTTTCGAAGACGGTAACGCAATTCCGTGTTTTAATTGAGAGATTATGTGATTAAGCATTAAACAAATTGATTTGAATCCAGGCAGGCATCCAGAGAGGTGTGAAAACAGACTGCAAAACAGAACATGGGTCAGTGTTTATAATGACTTAAAAGGAAGCAGAACGAGCGACATAAAAATGACCTGTTTACAGAAAGCACCGCCCAAGATGGAGCATTTATGAAAAACACTGCTGGGCAAATCACACAGTGGCTCTCAGAAGTCACTCAGGATTGCACTTTTAGCTGTTAGCCAGCATCTGTAGCTCTAATGCACTGGCAGAGTGGACTTAGCACACCAAGCCATTAATTACCATGACCTGGCAAAGTAAAAAAGATGAACACTGTGTGCTGGAAAATATGTACTCAGAGTTCCAAGGTGTTTCAGAAGTGTTTAGTGATTGCAAAGCCGACCCAATAAGAAATGTTTGATGACTGGGCGTGTGCATCGTGTGCTGCTCTAATCCACAAATTCTTCTTTGCACTGAAAGAGTCTGTAAGTCACATGAGGTCAGAACGCTGACAAACTCTACCCCGAGCAACTCAAGCCTACTGAAACACAGTAAAGATGCAAGACCTCAGCTAGGAAAATCCGACTTTTAGTGCACTGCGGTTTTTAGTTTGCGTCTCTATATTCACAATGCACCGCAAAGAAATCCCAAAAGAATAAAGTTTAGATTTCTATCTCTTTCCCTTTATTTCTGAAGGACTCTGGTGTAAGTTTTGGTAATGTTTGACTCTCGCTGATTTCCTCAGTACACCAGGTAATCCTAAACCTATGAATATGGTAAATGCACCAGTTTAGATTTCCAACACATTATGCATTTTCTTATATTTTTATAAACACATCTTATTTTTTCTTAAGGAAAACGTATTCCTTTCGAGATTTCCATTGCTTTCCCACTCCATGCAATACAAGGCAGCCCCACGCCTCATTCCACCCTAAAGCAGACTTACGCCCACATCTTGCTGGAATACATTTCTAGTTTGTGAATATCCAGAACATTCAATAATCGTAGATGCTCCAAACGTTATGACAAACAACGCATCTGTAAACGCGGGGTTTCTGGTCTATATTTTACCTTACCAGATCCCAAATCATGTCGACTGAATCGTTGGTACCTGTCATTGAGTAAAAGATAATCTACTACTAGGTTAGTCAATTAAGAACTTACACCACTCTAAATAACCACTGACCAGTGATAAAGTTTAAAGATTTAATATAAAGCCAAAGATAACTGAAGATACAAACTTCTCAAGATAAGGTTTAAAAGGTATACTGGTATCACTATAAACATAAATTCTTTGAATAGTCTGAGTCTACAAAACAGAATAATAAGTACAAGTTCAAAAATCATTAGTGTTGCCAAAATGGATACAAGTTGCAACTTAAGAGTCATTACAGAAAAGAAAATTCAGGTTAGTCTGTCCCTGCACTAGACTAAGTGACATCCCTACTTAACAAGATCTTTACCCCAAAAGGTGTCAGCCGTGGTGACTTCCTAAGAAGATCACGCACTTCTCTTTGTCTCTTCTCTGATAATGGGTCTCTCCTGATCAGCCTATCTGCCTACCCCACCGCTCTCTTTGGCTTCCAAAATCATCTGCTCTATTCTCCTCCCGGGTCGCTTTCCCTAATACAAAATCACATTTCCAATAGGAACGCCCCTCGGGACGCCCCTCACGTGGTATCAAATTTGGCGGTAGACTCCATGATGGTACTCTTCAAGACCCTCGTTAAAGTTGACCTTGGTTCCCAGGCTTCTTCTCCAACGCGCCGGTACCCCCTGAAATTCCTGAAGACTCCTACAGGCCTGCGCCAAGCGCCACTGAACAAAGCCCCATTCATTTCAACTGATTAAGAGCCCTCGCACCTGCATACAGGCCGTCCTACAGTGGGCCTCAAATTCCAGGCTCCACCATATCTATAGGTCGTAAAACATATGGAAAGCACAGTACTTGGCGCCTCTCGACTTCTTCTCTAACGAGCACATTGCAGATCAAAGGAACAACATTATCAGTTCGGCCTACTTGATTTACATGAAGCGGGTCCCTGCACTCTGAAAACATTTAACTTGATTTAAACAGCATTCTTAACTAACACACGTTTCTAAAAGGCAACACATCTATAAAGCATATATTTCAATACTAAATTCGATAATACATTTTGGAAGAACCACGTTAACCCCACCTCACATTATTTTAGCAGCACGTTTAGATTTTCTGTGAATTGCCATGAGGCCTACACAATTTAACTGGTTTGCAAGGTTCCATTCAACTCTTACATGATTCCTTTAATATGAGAACGTGAGGTTTTCATATTCATTCCAACATTTCTACATTAGTCTCACACTGCTATGATTATGGTTACCCTACTTAAACACTCTATACATTTCACTACTGTGTATAAGACACTCTTGTGCAAAGTATATTTAAACTAACTACGTGCTTGTAAATATGGTGCACTTATACATTTTTCAGATTTGTGCTCTCTCACATCTCTACCCTCCACTCTTCCTATCCCTCTAACTTACTCCCATGCAAACGCCAGCCTCTCTTAGCAAACTTTACACACAGAAATCCTACATCAGTAAATTAGGGTTTTTAATCTGCACCCAAAGATGAGACCAAAAAACATAAGAACTTTGTGAATCTGGCCCTGTATGTATTGATAACTGCTAGACGAAGAGAAGGCCCATGGTGGTTAGCAGAACTGCTGCAGGAGCAACAACTTCTCAGTCCCACAAAGTGGCACCATAGTTTGTAATTGTAATTGCATTTATGAAATGAAATGAATTTGTACTTGTGTACCTGTAAAGCGCACTTATACCCCAACCGGGGTTTCCTGGCGCTGTACGCATACCGCTGTGGAACCCTTCCTGGCTTTTTTTCCTGTGAAATGTCCACTCCTGGACACCCCCAAGGTGAAGCCAGGCATCCCAGCGCTTTTGGGGCCATTGTGGAGATTAGCAAGCTATTGCCCAGAGTTGCAGAGTGGGACCCATGATTAGAATAGGCACGGAGGCGAGAATTATCAGGTCCGAGGAAATTGAGCCCAAGACCCGCCGAGGCAGGAATTGAACCCTGGTCCCAGGCCAGACCTCTGCATCAGGGTCTGCCGCTTTAACCATTGAGACACACTCTCCACTATTTATATAGCGCTATTTATAGAGCGCTTACTTACCCTGAAGAGGCATCGAAGTGCTTTTTGACGAGTAGCACACTACTCCAGAACCCAAAAAGGATTAGTGGTGAATTAGTATAGGGAAATAAATTAATTTGAGGATCCACATGTGAGTTTGTTATTTGATTAAAAAAGGATAGTAGAGGGATAGAAGATGGAAGGGTTTGCATTTATAAAGCGCTTGCTACCCCTGATGTGGTGTTGAAGGGCTTTTCGGCATGGAGCACGCTACTCTGGAACCCAAACAGGGTTAGTGGGGAATAATTATAGAGAAATATGGAATTCATTTTAGCGGTGGACAGGAGTCTCTTAGTTGGATTGAAAGGACAGTGGAGAATAGAAGTGGGAAGGGTCTAAAAGATGTGTTTTTGGAGATCATAGCAGTAGGAAGAGGTTTGGGATGAGTAAAGGGGAGGTGGAGGGGGAAGTTCTACAAATCCCAATAGTGTGAAATGCGACACTAAAAATGAAAGTGTTAGCTGAATATGATAACTTGTACATTAACAAGAGAGTATAACATAATGGAACTGTAAAGTAAAGCAACACAAGGGGGCTAAATGAGACAATAATGGATAACAATTCAGCATAACATCAATCGTTCCTAAAGAAATGCATTTGCTCAATGATAAAACTGTGCACAAGGTATCAAGAGTGAACTTAACAAGTATACGTACAGTCCTTATGGTACATTAACCAGTGTGCATGCACTGATAAACTCTGAAACTAACAATTCAGTGTAAAGTAGCACAAATGTTGCACTGCACTGTGTATTTTAAAGCACCTTTGCAAACACGGATAACTGAATATTAAGCAGCCCAAGTCTCTGTTTAATCATTATTTTACAGCAACAGAACTGTGTCGACAACTATACTTGTAAAGCATTTCTGCAGACAGTAAAAATAAAGTGCTTAGAAATGTGGTTCATTTATTTGTAAACTAACACAACTTTACATGTAACACAGGCGTATATAAATTTAAACATGTGTATGTACAGTAAAGAATGTTTGCATACAGTAACAATTCTGTGTATAGTAACATCGCTGTGTTCAGTAAAACTTCACTGTGCAGTAACACAATCACGTGTGTGTGTGTGTGTGCATACACCAAAAGAAGCAAGTGTATACAGTTACTACAATTTGCTATAGTAACACACAACTGTTGGAAAACGAGGCAGTATCTGAGATGCCTGCACAAATAACATATCACATTTGTCCTTCACTGGGAACCAAACACCCTAGTGTAGCGCCTGGCTTAGAGGGTAGCGTTGCAGAGCAGTCGAAGGCTTACTCAAGGGAGGTGGTGTGGGCTAGTAATCGCCATTACAGGTGCGCAGCAAAAACACTCAATAATTGATTGTCCAGTTTGTACTTTGCTTTATAAAAGTAAGAGTTCATTTACTAAACACACACACTACTCAATACTATGCACCAATTTACAAATATACATAATCTGTTGGAATTACTTTGTGACATTGCATAACATCTCCACCCTTCCCGCAGGGGGGGTGGGGCCTAGTACCACCGCTCCCATGAATGCACATCATCTTGCCTCCTAATGCAGTTAGTTGAACATAACCTGGAGCGAGGGCCTGCGCAATGGCACCATCCCAGTGGCGACCCACCCCATTATCTCAACCAGCATTTCAAATAGGCACACCTGCCCCGGTGACACATAACCCTGACTGAGCGTCCCATACTGACCATGAAGTATACACCTCAATCTTAGGGGCTAACAGTCTGAGTTCTTCTTCACCTAACGCAGCAGCAAGAATACATGTTTAAGCATCCCTTTAAAATGAGGTTCTTCTAGGAGTTGATAACATTTATAATATATTGCAATTACAACCTCTAAAAGGCATCTCAGATGGAATAACAGGATTAAGCATATAGAGCGAGACACCCTAGCAGGAATATCTAGCAACATAGCCCCTCATTGCTTATGACTTCACATTACATATGTGACTTACAGTCCCTCCATAGAAATAACATTAGCAAATGCACTTCTCATGCAATTGCACCTCTGTTTCTCCAATGGACGCCCTCCTCCAGATATCGCCCAGCACAGCCTTCCATACAGTGAAGCAGTCCCTAACACACCCCCAGCTGTAGAACAAATGTTCCAGCCCCGGGATGCTTTGACTGTGCGCTGAGCACTTGAGGGATTATTATTTTGGAGTCCCCCAGAGACTTAGGGGCGGACTTGACTCGTCGTGCTGGGGGCAGACTGCGTAGCTCCTGCAACTCCCCCTGCACCCTTGCACACTTTTGGCGGTGACCCCGTCCTCCTGGGGCCACCACCAACCGAGGAAACGCTGTTTTCCTTTGCAGGCCGGCATTATGGGTGCTTGTGAATATTAGAGCAGCGGCTCCCCCACTGCTCCGGGGAGAGCCGCGCTGCCCTTCTTCCTGGCGCTTCGCTCCGTATCCAGTCCTCGGTGGGTGGCCCGGTCTCACCCGGACCCCCAGGTGAGTTATGCAGCTCGGGGAGCCCACCTCCGGCTTCTCCGGCTACTTTTTGAGGGTCCGGTCCGACCAGGGCCCCTAGCACCTACTCTTCCTCTTCGGGGTCCCAGTCCTACCCAGGAACCTCGCATGGTGCAATTGTTGGGGGACAGCCCGGAGAGCCCACCCCTGGTTGCCCCTGCCGGCTCCCCGCCCGGCCAGCACCCTTGCGTGCTGCCACGGGAGCCGGCCCCTCAGTTCTGGTCTGCCAGCTCTGGCGGACAGACGCGGAGACACGCGCTTGACCTTGGGTCGAGAGGGGGGGTGACGGCACTCCCCCGCCTCCCCTCATTTCGGGACCCTGGCTCCCCGACCTCCGCACTTCCTCGGATGCCCGGGTGGGCTCCTGGCAACCCGCTTGCACATCTTCACAGGGAGCAGGACGGCTTTGCTTCTTTACGTCGGGGCTCGGACTTGGGATCCAGGGTCCCCAAAGGCCTCCTTTCGGAGGGGGGGGACGGCTCTCCCTGCCTCCTCCTCTTCACATGGGGCCCGGGCCCCTCCCCCAATTTTCACGGGGAGTGCGAGAGCGCTCCCTGGTTTCATTTTTGGCAGGGGGCCAGGGAGGGCTCCTGGCACCCGCAGGACCCCTTCACCGGGTGTGCGACAGCGCACCCAGACTTCACTTCTTCTGGGGGCAGCCCCTGGGACCTGACCCATCCTGGGATCTTTGAGACCGGCAGTGGAGCCCCACCTGTGTCGTCGTCGGTCTGCCAGACGTCAAAGGTCGCCTACCTTCTGGGAGGCATATCTCAGCCCCCAAGGGTCCGATCTTCATAATTCTGGCCTCTTCTTACTCCCAGTGGCACTCCCCAGCCACTGGAGGCACTCCCCTTCGCCCTCCTAGTCTCAAAGAGGGTGCATGCAGCAGGGAGCGGTCTTTACTTGCTCCCTGCACCAGCCTTTCTCCTGGCTCTCCTCCTGGGCCTCTCTTCTCCTTGCGCAGAGGCCCAGGCTTCTGCTCACTGGTTCTGGTGCTATACAGGATCCTGCGACAGTCAGGGGGTTCCTCCTTC
Organism: Lissotriton helveticus; assembly: GCF_964261635.1. Taxonomy (NCBI): domain Eukaryota; kingdom Metazoa; phylum Chordata; class Amphibia; order Caudata; family Salamandridae; genus Lissotriton; species Lissotriton helveticus. Next base: position 311,975,427 of record NC_136061.1, read on the forward strand.
CAACTGCCCTTGTAGCCAGGCTCCTGCACTCTCTGCCTCAGCAGACCACACCCCAGAGAGAGCTCCTCTTCCTGTGCAAGCTCTTTTAAAGAATTGGGGAGTCTCTGTTTGCCCCATCACACAGCGACACATCACCTCTCTGTCCCTGCTCCCTCCTTCCTGCCCAGGCATCTGGGTTGGTTAAAGATGGCTTCATCCAGGGGTCTCCTGCCACATTAGACTCTGCAAAATACTTCTTCTCACATAAGTTACAGTGGACTTTAGTGCGTGTCTGGGATTTGTAGGTCCTAGGAAAGTGAAACTAGTCCAGGTGCTCTCATCCTCATAGGAGAATAATGAAGTGAAAAACAGTAGAGTACACTGACTTTCCCGGGCAGGTTTCCTCCCACTGTATAAAGTGTTGAAGAAACAATGAAGAAATTAGAAGACTCTAATTAGGAATTGGAATCTTTTGCTAATTATTTAAATAAACAAAAAATTGATAAATTAATGAAAGACAAACGATTCTACTCGTTAGAGAATACATATTTATATCTGGGAGAGAATTTTTATAAACAAAATCACTATGTAGATGAAAGTAGGCCCAAACAACAGAGAGTGACTACATTCTCCGATTCTGAGGGTGAAGGGGGTGCAACATATTATGAATCAGAAGGTAATTATAATTCTTTCCAAGCTAATCGTAATACACATCAATCTTTTTTAGCTGCACGAGGGACATGCAGAGGGCGTCAAAGTCACATTTCAGTCACAAAGTCGAGGGAACTATCAGCCCCATCGTCATCATCAGCAGCCAGACCCTCAATATATACTAGAGACACACAACAGACAGTACTGGAAACAGGGGATATAATCCCTATTTTCAATTTATCATCCCTAGAGTTAGAAACATATAGTATAAATTTACTCTCAAAAGGTCTATCTTATGTCCCCCATACGTATGTGAACACATTTGAACTGTATCAGGACATTATTTCTTTCTTTCAAAAGATTAGATTAAAAAACTTTTGCACAAGAAGCACAAACTGATACACATCCTCTAGCTAAGAAACAGTTAGCCCTTCCCTCTATTTTTCCTCCCTCCTTAGACCAATTAGGACCTGAAGTGGCCGCCTTCGAATTAGTGGTTTTCCAACGATTAGAACAAGCTCTCTGTTTTATTCCTAAACCTGTATATAATTTAGACAGAGACCAATTTACAGCACTGAATTCTTTAGCTCATAATAAAACTTTGACAATAAAAAGCTGCAATAAAGGAGGAGGTATTGTGGTCATCAACACTGATGACTATGAGCACAAAATGATAACTATGTTAAGTGATCAGACTTTTACTCTAAGATAACATCAAATCCTTTGACTAGAGTATCTAGAAATATTCAAATGTTAACCCATCAGGTATTGATTGCAGGAGACATTAATACAAAAGAATATGAGTATTTAAATCATAATAAAGGAAAAACAGGTTGTATATACGGTATGCCCAAAATACATAAAGATACAAAAGATCCTCCTTAAAGACCAATAGTATCTACTATTACTGAACCATTGTCCAAATTTATTGACCATCAATTACGCGCTCATATCCCTAGGATTCCTTCTTATATAAAAGATAGAAGGGAAATGAGCAATAAAGTTGAGAATATTAGTTTTAATCCTAACAACGACATTTTAGTGACTCTAGATATAGAGTCACTGTATAGTAATATTCCACAAAAGGAAGCAATGGCAGCAACGGACTGGTTCATTGATGAATTTACTATACCTTGTCCTAAATCTTTTATACTTGCATGTCTTGACATAGTTTTAACAGAAAATGTTTTTGAATTTGGACAAACTAGGTTTCGTCAGGTCAAAGGTGTAAGTATGGGTGCGTCAGTTGCACCATCCATAGCAAATATATACATGGCAGCCTTTGAGATGAAATGTATACACAATGAAATAGCACCATTTTGTGAGTCGGTCTCCCATTAGTCCAGATATATAGACGACATCTTTTTTATCTGGACCAATGGGGAAGAATCACTATTTAAGTTCCCTGCGTGGCTTAATGTAACAGATCAGAATCTAACATTTACAGCTCGTAGGAGTTCAGAGGAGGTGGAGTTTCTCGATATTATGATAAGACATCAGAAGGGCATTTTAAAAGTGGATCTCTTCACTAGCCAACAGCGAGAAACACCCTTTTGCATTTTAAGAGTTTTCATCCCCGCAACCAAAAATAAAGCATCCCCGTCTCTCAATTTTTGAGAATACGAAGTACCTGTACTAATATGCAGGATTTTGATAAACAAGCTGCTATTATGAGGAAAAGACTCCTAGATAGAGGATATCCCTACCGGCTACTGAGGGAATCCAATAAACGAGCTAGGTTTTTTGATCGTGACCATCTTTTAAGATCTAATTCTCCAAGCGAAAATACTCAGTTAGTCTGTGTCACTAGACACTCCACTGTAGATACCACAGTAAAACAAATCATAAATTCAAACTGGCACATTCCCAATAGTATTCCTGAGCAAGAACAGAAACGTATAAAAGCTTTGTTCGCCCATCGGCGGAATACAAATATTAAAGACCTGATTGTCCACTCCCGTTTTGATAACATGTCAAATGGACAATCTTTCATTCAGAAATCCATTGATGGCAATGTGCCAATTAAAGGAAAAACTAAATGCTCTTCATGTAAATCTTGTGAGATGGTAATGGAAGGTGAAACCCTGATCCACAATGGGTTTACTATCAAAACCACACGTATGTGGAATTGTAAAACCTAAAATACAGTCTATTTTATTCTCTGCCCATGCCATTTGGGCTATGTGGGAGAGACCTCAAGAGCCATCTAAACTAGGATTACTGTGCACCGGTCAGCTATTAGAACAGCGAAACCTAATGCACCATTAGTGAAACATTTTATCGAAAAGAACCATAAACCTGTAGATATCCGCTGGAGGATCCTTGAGAAAATTAAGACCACTGACAATAAAGGGGGTCTCCAAATATGGAAGAAACGTGAAGTTTTTGGGATTTGTTCTTTAAACACCTTCAGAAATGGATTGAATAGCGAAATACCTTGGGAAAACGCAATAATTTGATATGTTAAGGTTAGGTCTCTTATTATAAAGTAAATAATGTTCTTATAATGAATAAATATGAGGAAATAGGAGCCATATATGTACAAAGATTAGGGTCATAATATCACTTTAGTCTATTTTGATCACTATTTAGGTCATTTATTAGTTTAAATATACTTATTTACTTTAATATTTTTAGTAGTCTATTTTTGGTTGATACTGTGGACCAATATTTGAATGTGGGACAAACAGCCAATCAGAAAGTTTACGATACTGCCACTTTTGAATGTGTATTTGTATGTTTTTATGACAAAATATTGATGTATTGTGTAATGTATACAATTTTTTATATATGAGGTTTTTAACGTATGAATATTAAAGTGGTAATATATTTTGTACATATTATTGTTCTTTCCTGTTGTTGCTCCCTAAATTGTGATGTTTATTAAGATCATGTATATTAATTTGATTGCCTAGGAGTTACTTTCCTCATACATAAAGCTTAGTCCATGTCACACCCAGCTCTGCATAATTTCTGCCACACCATTCTATCTATACCTGCTCTTGGGCTGCGCACGCCAGGAATCTCCCCTACGCAGCCCCTACACGTGTGCACACACATGCACACATGTGTCTGCATGTTCCCAGCCCAGTCCCCCTTACTCCAGCTCCAGCGCAGCGACCTAGTTAAGCCAGGGGGACAACAGTAAAATACAAATGCAGTCCCTTTCATCATGAGTTCACTGTGGGTGAGTCCCAACTTATGAGGCTCTCCCACAGTAAAAGCTCAACAAATAGGTGTTCAAAAAGCGAGAAATCTGGGCGGCTCAGATGGTCAGAACCACCTTCTAACAACAAGCATATACAGTAGTACCTATGTTGTAAAATACTCACGTAAACCATACAAGAAAACAAATCTGTATGTCCACCATTGATAAATGAATCAACTAGAAGTCACTTTCAAGTGGCTCATGCAAGCATTTAAAAGTGCTGCTGCAACAAATGATGGACGGAATGCTGAATGAATCAAAATTCACCCACAGTCAAGAGTTAAATCCATTGTTCTTTTGCCAAGCCTGGTCCTACCTGGACCGGAAACAAGCATTTTGTGACCTGTTTAGGGGTAAAACCCCTAATCAGCCAGGCTAGCTTGAATCCAGTGGCACAGAGAGTAAGGGACCTACGCCTTGGCATACCCATCCCACTTGGGGCGAAAAGTGCTGTGGCAACAAATGATCGACAGAATGCTGAATGAATTGAACATTCACCCCCAGTCTAGAGATCTGGGTTAAATCCATTATTCTTTTGCTCACTACACCACCCCAGTTTGGATCCAGCCACACGCAAATCAGCCTTGACCCTGCTCCTCATTGGAACAATCCAGCCCGAAACGCCAAGCTGAGTCCTCCCTGAAACACAAACAAGCATCCAAGGACCAGTTTCCGGGTAACACCCCTCATCAGCCAGGTTAGCTTAAATCCTGTGGCACAGCAAGCAAGGGACCCATGTCTGGGCATACCCACCTCACTTAAGGCGAAACGTGCTTCAGCAACAAATGATGAATGGAATGCTGACTGAATCCAACATTCACCCGCAGTCCAGATATCTGGGTTAAAAACATTGTTCTTTTGCTCACTACGCTACCCCAGTTTGTGAAACTCCGAAAATGGTCCCAGGAAGCTCGTTACTGGACCAGGGAGGACCTGGCTGGGCAGTTTGGGCTGGTCTGTTCCCAGAGAGAGGAGGGTCAACACTGATTTGCATATGGCTACGTCTAAACTGGAAAGGCATGGTGTTAAAAAAAACTATGGATTTAACCCAGAACTGCGACTGGGGGTGAATGTTCGATCTGTTCAGCATTCTGTCCATCATCTGTTCTTTTTACATTTGTCGCCCTAAGTGGGAAGGATATGCCCAGCCATGGGTTCCATGCTCACTACTTCACCAGATTCAAGTTAGCCTGGCTGAAATGGGGAAGATACCCCGACCACCGGTTCCATGATGCTTGTTTCTGGTCCAGGGAGGACCTGGCTTGGCTGTTTGGACTCATCTATTCCCATGGGGAGCAGGGTCAACACTGATTTGCATATGGCTTGATCTGAACTGGAATGGTGTGGCGTGCAAAAAAACAGATGGATATAACCCAAATATGTTACTGGGGGTGAATGTTTGATTTGTTTAGCATTCCGTCGATCATCTGTTCTTTCTGGCAAGCATTTAAAAGACATAAGGAAGCACTGACACTCATTTTTCATTTTCACTGGGACAGCCAGGAAGGACAATGCCTTCAGGAGTCGCATGAAATATATCTACCTGCAGTGAGAATACAAGTGAGGCCGAACTTCAAGTGACATGCCTAGACGCCAGCTTGTCAACAAGGAGGGTACCTTCTCCAGTTCCAGTGGCTACCCTTAGGCGCAAGCACTGACAAAGTAAAAATACCTTGCTGTGCTTTTGCAACACGTGCACATTTGTGCATGTTTACCCTTGTAGACAGTAGTATATGAAAGACTTGCGTATTTGTTTCACATAGAAACAAGGGAGTTCTTTAATTAAGTCATACAAGACTGCAGACATCATGGGGCATTACATGTCAAAGAAAATACAATAAAAAAGTATGACTTGGTAAAGAAACAAGAAAAAGATTTAAATACAAAAGCAATCAGAGGGCAGTCACTTCGATCACTGACGCAGACAGCAAAACACACACCAAACATAAGGACATTCTCATAGTCTTTAGGCAATTCTACTCAGATCTCTACCGAAACGAGAAACAACTAGATAAAGACGTGTGCAAAAAACACCTAGAAAAACTAGGGCTACCGAAATTAGATGACGCAGACAGAAAGAAACTAGGAGCAGAATTCACTGCAACAGAGATAGAAAGGTCAGTTAAGTCCCTAAAAAAGAACAAAGACCCCGGCCCAGACGGTTTCACAGGAGAATTTTTCAAGTCCTTCCTTCCGCATCTCGCACAGACCAATCTCCCTCGTCGTAGATTGCAAAATCTACGCAATGATCCTAGCCGCTTGATTAAACAAGATACTGCCCAAACTAATAAGTAACACCCAGGTGGAAGGCAGAATGGCAAGTGATAACACACGCCCCCTATGCCACGTCCTAGAACATGCCTCAAAGAGCCCCTCCCAAGCCGTTGCCATAGCCCTTGGCCCTTGACGCAGAAAAAGCCTTCAACAAAGTCTCCTGGGCTTTCCTAGAACAATGTATGGTAAACTTCGAGGGGAAGAGTGCATAAAAAAGATAATGGCCCTGTACCAAACACCCACGGCACGCGTCACAATAAACGGAGGTCTATCAGAACCACTGACCCTCCAACAAGGCACGAGACAGGGATGCCTGATCTCACCCGCTCTCTTCCTACTATCCCTAGAACCCCTAATCCAAGGCATAAAAAAAACGAAGATATTCATGGTATATACATTGGCGACATTTCGGTAAAAGTAGCAGCCTACGCCGATGATATACTAATTATGACAGAACAACCAAAAACCTCGATAGAAGCCCTCATGTCCTCAATTAACACATATGCGTCCCTTGCGGGATACAAACTCAACAACGGTAAGTCCGAATGCATACCGCTAAATATCCACTGTAACAGAGGGGTGCTAGGCTCATTGGGAATCAAGTGGCAGACTGGGCACGTCAGATACCTGGGTATCCACTTTAATAATGACCTGATATCCACCCTTACACACAACGAGAAACTAGTGCTAGACAAAAGAAAGAAAAAACTCGAAGCATGGTCCCCCAAATTCATGTCCTGGTGGGGTCGAATCGAGACAATAAAAATGATGATCACCCCATTGCCCATTGGTGAACTACCTCTCAAGCATGCTCCCTATATTCCTCTCAGAAGACTTCCACCAAAGACTAGATAAAATGTGCTCCAAATTCCTGTGGTGGGATAAAAAGGCCAGAATAAGCATGAAAAAACTAAGGAGACCTAAAACGCAAGGAGGTGTGAACCTTGCAGATTTCAAGGTCTTCCAACTAGCTTTCCTAGCCAAGTAGGGCACACACTGGGTAGAACAAGCGAAAGACTACACACCTGCCTGGGTACAGTTGGAAAGAGCAATACTAAAAAACCTTAACCCTCTTGCCCTTCTCACCGCCACCACACACCCACTTGCAAACAACCCAACAACTGAAAAACACCAGGATAGCACTGCTGAAACTAAATAGCAAACTAGAGGTGAGCATCAAGGGCTCCAAGGCTGAATCCCTATGGTCGAATAGCACCGTAAAATACAGGGGCAAAAAACTCTACTTCGACAACTGGATAATGAAGGGCATCTTCGAAGTGAACTCCACACCACTAACCTTAGCCAACCTAAAAGATTCCCTTCTACTAGAAGACTCAGACCTATACAAGTTCCTAAAGATCAAAACAGCCCTAACAAAGTCCAAAATAGCAAACTCGCAGCCATCTATATTCCAATACGTCACAAATATAAATAAGATAGGACACCAGGTCTCCCACATATACAAAACTCTCACCGTGCAAAAAAACAACCCCAATGAAAAGACAGAGAAATACTGGAACTCTCACATACACCCACCACTAGAAGATCAAGAATGGGACGAACTATGGGCATCAGACACACAGGCCAAGATCACCCCTGTACTTGCGCAGACCAAACTGTGGCTCCTAAACAAAACATTCTGGACCCCAGAGCGCCTGCACAAACTTGGACTAAGAGATAGTGATGCATGCTGGAACTGCAACGGGGCCAAAGGGGACCTAGAACACCTGAACCTCCTGTGCCCGACTCTCACAGCATTCTGGGGGAGGGTCTTTGATTTCATAGACAAGATGTTCCAATGCAAAATGTCAAGGGGATTCCACTCGATCATCACTGCCTCTGTCCGAACCAACCTCCCTACAAAGGAAGAGAGAGAACTCTTGGACCTTCTCCTAATCGCAGCAACAAAGCTAATACTCACAAACTGGAAAGACACATCTAAAGTGTCATATGGCGGGTGGCTCTCCTGGATAACCTACCTAAGGGGAGCTGACACTTTAGCGAGAAGATACTCACCCTGGAAATCTTCCTCCAGAGACTTATGGAATTCACTCGACGCCGCCCTGCCAACCTTTGACCCTCCTTGAGCAACAAACTACCCAAGCTCGACAACTAGCCAACAATAAATGTAGGAAATCTTGCTACTATCAGACCGCAATCTCTCTCTCTTCTCTCTTTACTTATTCACTTTAACTTTTTCCCTCCTTCCTTCTCTCTATATTGCTCATCCGAACGAGGGGCCCCTCATTGACCGAACATGTAAGATGTAAAGATGCCAACAGGCGGGTTCCCACATTGAAGCCACCCTGTTCACTGTATGTATTTATTCAAATACCATAAATAAAATAAAATTAAAAAAAGAAATCAGTTTGTGCTAGTGTGCAGATCTCTATATTAAAATTGTAGTGAAATGGATGAATGAGACCATTCCACAGAACCGGGAGGAGGATCAGTCAGTGAGGAATCTGCAAGTAGGTATAGTATCCATCACAAAGAGCATTAAATAAGGTAAGTACCATTTTCTACAGATGAATATTTCTAACTGAAGATACCTCACCTTGTGAATAGATACCAAAACAGGTGGTGGGTCTGTGGAATGGCTCTGGAAATCTTGCAGGACAGAACGGACGAACTGCCCATCCCACTCGATATGGCTTGGCTGTCGGGGCAGTAGTACCCCGTTAATTTGTGAACTGAAGCCTACATAGCTGCCTGGCAGATATCCAAGACTAAGCAATAAGGGTTTGTGCTGCGAACACCAACGTTAAAAAAAAAAATGAAAACTGAGTTTTATAATTTAAACTATATGTTTGGTGGGAGCGTGCTGGGAGGGAGAGAGGTAGCTAACCTTGAAATCATAAACAACCAGATAAAGCAAGCCTACCTAATCACTTGGCCCTACCCGCACTGCTGGTTGCAAACCACAGTTTGCTCTATTAATTCTCACAAACTACTGAAACTTAAACATTAATTACAATGATTTAATTCGACATCAATTTCATATTGATCATATCATACATAGCATCATTACAAGTGTGCTAGAACATTATATACAATTAGTTGCAAAAAAAACCAAATATAAACATATTCTTCGTACAACACAAAATGTATGATTCCTATGTTGTTTATCCCAATGCATTTTGGGATGCGAGATCCCTTCTTCAGGGGAACAACATGTAGTAATCATGACGAAACAATCCAAAAAGAAAATTCCGGCGTATAACAGAAAATCACCTTGTTCTAAAAGAAAACCAGCTTGGAAACGGCAGTGTGAAATTATGCGACACCATAGGTCCGGACTCCGGTGAATCTCTGTTGCATAATCAAAGTAGAGCGTGTATTCAGGCGGGGTAATGAACCAACGGAGGAATCTCCCTTTAAGATGCTCGCTTTTTAAGAATGACCACCGACGCCTCTTTGTTGAAAGAATATACTGCTTTCATGCCCAAACAGAGATTATTCAAATAGAGTTCAATTCCAAAATGTAACTCACTCCACACGAGCTGACCACTTCTACATCGATTGCACCAAAGAACATCTGGTGGATGATCACCTCTTTGTGGGTTTCTCTGGGGTAAATAAAGGGAAAGCATTGCAAAAAGGGGACCATCTCCAGATGGTTTGTTTTAGGTATCAAGAGCTGGCCTCCAGAGGGTCTGTAGGATGAACAGGGCGATGAAGATGCTTGTACTTAATGTACTACTTTAGTTTGCATTGTTTCCAAAGAGATACACACCGCTGTAAGGTAGCCTCAGATTGCTTAAAATACTTTTACTGCTGCCCAGTCCAGTCTCTGTCACCATATTCTAATAAACACAGTTTTCTGACCCCCAACTCACAGTGTCTCTAGTCTATCTGCACTGCACTGCTGCTCTGGTGTATGTTGTACACAAACTTAACCATGTAGATTAAAGGAGTGCTCTGCTTTTGCAGTTCTCTTATTGTCAAACAAGTACAGGCACAGCCGACATTTCTGGATTATACATGAAATTACTAATCAGACCTCTTGGCTTTGCCCATGCTGGTCTTGTTTTGATAAAGGTCTGCCTGGATGTGGGGGCCTCCGTCCTCGTACTTCAAAAGGGGCTCCCTCAAATTTCAATATGCCCCTGCAAACCTGAGAGGCTTGCGATCAGAAGGGTCAGCTGGGCAAACCATGCCTTTGCCCTCATTTTACCCCGAAGAACTTGCATTAAAGCAAACCAGCAAATGTACACAATTTTAAAGAAACTGTTCATAAATTACGAGTCTTCATCCACCATCTGAATGCTACTTTACAAGCAAAATGTATTCCGCTTGGGTAGACCAACATATGGTGCCTGCAAGAAACCAATATCTGTTTAGTTCAGATTAAACATTAAATACTGTAGTACTGAGTCTAGGGATTGCAATAAATATGCATCCATTTTCAGCTAACTATATATTCAAACTATAACATTCGATTAGGCTTACATTTTCTTAAGCCTGGGATTCCATGGACCGATTATGCTTCAATCCAAATGATACCACACTTCATGATGTTGTTGCTTTCAGACAGTGGCGTAGCAAGGGGAGGGGCGCCGATCGCCCGGGCGGCATTTCCCCCCACCACCCACTCTTACCTGCAGCCGTACCTGGGTGGCAAAGCAGGGATCGCAAGCACCTCCCCATCCCCATACCCGCTCTTACCTGCGGCCTGCGCGGGGCGGAAAAATCAGAGACTGCCGCGGGTGGCCAAAGGTTTTGCTATGCCACTGCTTTCAGATTCAAACACGCCTACATGACTCAAACCGTCTACATCGGCACATTTCAAATATTTTGCAGATTAAATATTTATTTGCCCATTCCCACGGTCTTGCTAAAGGCAGCATTGTATACAGTACTGCATAGAGTGTGCTTTGGGTCATCACTGTGCTCATGACTGGATGGTTCTGTTGACTATCTCAGCTTTCTGCTCTTTACTGAACCAGTTTCATCACTATTCTTGTGCTTGTCTCACCCACAGAGCATTTATTTTCCCACGATTTGATTGGTAAAGATGGATCTGCTAAAGAACGGTGATGGATTAAACCCAGATCTGTTGACTGGGTGTGAGCATTTGATTGGTTCAGATGCTCCTGTCGGAGCATCTGAACCAATCAAATCAATCCCTTTTTGTACCACTTTGTTCGCCATAAGTTGGCAGGTTATGCTCAGACGTGAGTCTCTTGCTCACTTTGCCACTGGATTCAAGCAAGCCGGGCTGAAGACGGCTGAAATGCCAGAAACCGGTCCTCGGAAGCTTGTTTCCGGTCCAGGGAAGGCATGGCTTGGCAGTTCGGGCTGGACTGTTCCCATGAGGCACAGGGTGAGACTGATTTGCATATGGCCATGTCTGAACTGGGGTGGCAGAGTGGGCTAAAGAACGGTGATGAATTAAACCCAGATCTGTTGACTGGGTGTGAGCGTTTGATTGGTTCAGATGCTCCGTCCATCACCACCCCCTTTTGTACCACTTTGTTTGCCATAAGTTGGCAGGGTATGCTCAGACGTGAGTCCCTTGCTCACTTTGGCACTGGATTCAAGCTGTGAAAAGGTAGGGCCGAATTCGACCAAGAACCCTTCAGTATTTGCCCGGCGTTAGCCGCCTCTCATACCATCCGATATTACCAAACAAAGAGGCAGGCGCTGGAGACGGAAGGCAGGAAACAGGAGTTTATTCTGACGGAGCAGAACACGTCAAATCAGACAACAGGGTATCTTCTCGAGGTGCTCTAACCGCATCTCTGAGGCCTGGCCTCTTATACACAGGTTTATGGCTTTATTACATATACTGCATCCGTAATGTTTCTTTGAAGGACAGAAAAGACATCCTCGAAATCCCCGGTCCAGGCCCGTTCCCACACACATCTACAGTAGAGTTCCCACCCCGATCTCAGCATGTGGTGGTTATCGCGCAGCTGGGCATTCCGCTGGGAACGGGGATGTGTGTGATCAGTCGGATCTTCGGGGTGCGAAAGCGTTGATTAATCCCCGCTCCTTTGATGGGGTGAGTTCCTACTGTAGGGGGCAATAAACTACATCTGCGGGGCCAGGCGGTGGCCTGGGAACAGCTTGGACAATCGGGCAGGGAGGAAGAGGATATCAAAGGCTTGTTCCCGTGAAGGGATGAAAGGGTTATATGGTTTCGGCTCGGGATATTGCGCTGAGGCAGGATCGCGCTAGAGGTGCGTTTATGGCCCAAGCAGGAGAGACCGGGGGCTGTCGGGGCGCGGGGGAATGCTTGCGAGGCCGGGGAGTGAGGGGGAGAGAGACGCGCAGGCTATTGGCAGTGGGCAGAGAGGTCATGACACACAAAATGGCTGCCACTTACGTGCATGATGGGGCCTAAAAGGGACAAGATGGCGTGGCCACTGTTTCACGATTTTCACTTTACTTTCAACAGTGGCTGGGGTGAACATAAATGAACGCCGCTTATATATACCTAATTTTAGTCATTTTCCACAGTCCCCAGTTTTTATCATAAGTTAGTTCATTCCTGTTCATGTCACAGGTGAGGATGTACAAGCTGACATTAATTATACAATTCGCTTTGGTAGCCCATATGCATTACAGGTAGATAGAAATAATTCTGCTATCAATTTCCATATGCAGTCAATGTGATGGGCGGGGAGACAGTGCATACAAAATTACATTAGCTGCGTCATACGTTAGACCTTGGAGGCGGGGACATTACTTTAGACGATGTAGGAGATTCGTCCGAATACAAACATGATGTCATACAAAAATGTTCTGGCAGGATAAGGGCTATTATCACTTGAGGTCTGGACTCCATGGGGGTCAAAACTAGACAGCACGTTCATGTGCATAACTGGTGTTCTACAATCATCAAGATACAGAGTTAACGCCTTCTTAGTTATCCATGTACAGTTGAAAGTGACCGATGTAAGGTTTCGAAAGCTCAATTGGGTGGTAATCAATACAAAGCGGTTGGGAAAGGAATTCAACTTAATACAAGAGGCAGTCAAGGGGTGGCAATGTTAAAAAAAAAAAAGGGTTAGTCTTTCCAGTGTCTTATTACAGCGAGCCATCACTGGTAGGCTCTCATTGTTTTTCTTCTTTCGTTGGCACTGTTGAGCACCGGCGGTGGAGCTATGCGTCCAGCTCGGATTCAGATTTCGCGTTGCAGGGTGTGGCCACTCTTTGCTCTCGGACCACAGTCCTGTTTGTCCTGTTACCTAACTAATCTACCATAGGTACTTTAGTCGGGGTACTCGTATCCCGATCTTCTATCGGGACAAACCCTATTCTATCTTTTGTGCAGTGTTTTTTCTTTAAGTCAAGTTCCAAAACTCCATATGGAAAAAGGGGTGATGGGGGCGTGCTTTGGGAGGCCGAGGGAAAAGAGGGTGGAGTGGGATCAGGTTTGAAACGGACCAAGGAGGGCAGAAATTTCAAGCAAGTGGGCCCATCAATCGGGCACAATGGGCTGGGACTTTCGGCACGAGCTCATCAACATGTAGGGGCTTCTGGACAGCCCTTCTTTCCTTCACTTTCCACGTTGAGAATGGTGCCTTGTCCCGCAACTCTTTGCTCTGTGGCTCCACCTTGGTCGAGGTCATAGATATTCCCCGATCTGCAGCCAGGCTGTGCATCACGTCCGGCCCCTCTCCTCCGACGACCGCACGTTATCTTTAAATGAGTACAAAAAAACAAGTCTTAGAGAACTGGCAGGGGAAGATGTTTACACACTTTAATTTCTCTCCCAACCCCAAGTAGTTGGGGAAACGTTTATTGGTCACGATAGGGTGGATGCTTAGTAATCCTTACATCGGTGTATGCTGTTAACTCATGCATCATTGCTGTGGTAAGGTCTGCAAGTGTCTTTCTATTTTCAAACATCATGTCTGTCTGGTGTTTATTCCTGTTATATTCGCGAGCGTGGCAAGAAGTCTGATATCCAACAATTACATAGTTCATCGAATTCAAACCGGCTCCTCCAGTAGAGACTTGTGTTTTTCTAAAACAAATCCTGTTGAGCTATATTTTTCTTCAAGGTCTGCTAATTCGTAATAAGTGAGAAGTGCTTATTATCATGGGCTTACAGCTACTTTTTCCAGGGAAGGACATACGTTAAGCATTTTTTTTTATTTCTTTTCTGACAGCAACTGCTAACTTTTATCAGTTTTTGGACGATTTATCTTTAAAAACAAGGTCATCAGCTACAATCTTTAAGATTTTCTGGGACGGCTGGTTACAGAACTGGGATCATTCTGGAAAAACGGGGACGTTTCGGACATTCTACTTCTGTGCAATGGGCGGTGGTAATCCAAATGATGAGGGTGGTGTTACTAAAGCACTAAAACAAAAGCCACTGACATATAGTTCCCTTTTAAGGGTCAGATTAGGGGACATTAGTCGTCTTACCTGTCCTTTCTTTCTCAGCCAATTAAGTTCCATCATTTTACAGAAAGGAGAGGTAGTAATATGGCAAAATACGATCGTTTTGTTTCTGTCAATTTGTTCAAACACTGTCGTGTCTAAAGCCAATTATACCTGTGCCGGCGAGGTACAGTGTCGTCATTTATTCAAAAAGGAGCAAGGGAGCCCTCAGAGGGAGAGAGTGTCGTGCGCACCAAATAGGCTATTAGTACACGTACAACATAAAGAGAGAGAGAGAGAGAAACGTGTATAATAATAGGTTATTCAGTGCACACACATATAGAACAGTACGGGTCGGTTTCACGTATAAAACACAAGCTGAGGGAAAACATAAATTCATAGTTTACGTACACACAAATACCAGATAGGGTGCGACAGTACATACATCAAGTACGGAAACCTAAGACAGAACACAGAGCTATTTTGGGCAAAAGGACTTTGTCATGCATGTTGCGTATTCTCAGTATTCCCTTTAATTCATTCTGGGGGTCGAGCTCGTTGTTCTCCTTCCTTCCTAATAGTAGACAATTTTTGTTGGTAACCTCGCTTCAAAAATACTTACTCCTTTTTAATTGGTCGGACACTAGTCCAGTCGTGCTTATACTCACGGTGGGGTCTTCCAACATCTAGCAAATGATGATCCAAGCTGAGGTAAAGGAGGGGTGTCAGTCGGACGTGCGGTGGTACAATTATGACTTTTCTATGAGGGTGGAAGAAGAAGGGGTAAATCTAAAAAATAACAATATCCCTAATATCTGGGCCGAGGGGGATTTTGGATGAACCCCAACCCGGGGTACTCTTAACTTTTCTTATTTAGTCAGCACATAAATTGACTCACTGGTGTGCATTATTTTGGGTGTACATTTGGGATATCGGTTGGTGTTGGGTTCGTCGTACTGAAATAAGCCTTCGAGTTTCTGGTGTAGGCCACTCTCCCATTCGCTAGCTCCAGAGAGAGTCGTTCCTAAGTAAGGTAAGTGCTATATTTTTATTCGTCTTTCACATGCGGGTACCATGTTCGGGCTTAATTTTCCTATCCCATTAACCGTTCGATCAACGCCTCAATCATACAAGAAGCATTCTTTTATTGACCCAGACGTGCGCCACACATACGCATTCATACCGTACAAATCAGGGCCCATGCGCACATTCATACCATACAATTTTTCACGCTCCTAGAGATAGCTCCTACATATAATGTACCGTCTCACAGAGCTAGCCTATTTTCCTCGCGTGGAACGCGATGCGGTTTTAGGTCTTCTCCATACTTCAGCTGAAATTCCGATGTAACCTGCAAAAAGGAAAAAAGAGGGGGGGGCAGCGTTCAAAGCACATCAGCGCGCATAAACACGAAAATGTTTTTACCTACCACGTACTTGACTTATCTCTCTGGGATGCAGTCCCTTATGTTTCGGCATTGAAGCCCAGAGGGACTGGTAGTGCGGCAAAGATAACCAATGGTAGTCTGTTCATTACATAGATCGCCCGAGGGCAGTAGTACAGACCGCGTGTAGGAGAGGGTCAAAGGCCAGGGGTATTCAGTATAAGGTGGGGGGGTGACGGATTCATGTTTTCATTCGAGGAAAAGAAAAGGTTTACGGTGGTATAGGGTCGTTCCTGTTCGCAGAGCATGGTATTTAAAAAAACAACCCTATCAATCTAAATGACTGTTATGATGCTAGTTCCATATATATTTTTCTTTTAAAACCTTGATTGTAAAAATGTCGGCATTCAAATACGGGCCTCCAACCATACAGGCCGGCCACGGGGCAGACGGGAAACGCATGAGGTAAGGAGAGATTACACTGTAGTATAGGAGTACGTAACGAGCGAGCCATTTAATTGGAAAAAACTAAACGTGACAAACGGTTGCAGGATCAGTGAAGGTTGATTTTATAATTGAAAGTATAACAGGATCAGTTACAATAAAATCGTCCGTACGCACACCATGGGCGAGTATCATGAGTAACATTACTTCGGAGCTTTTAATAATACAATAATCAATAGTAAAAAACCCAACATCAATAGGGTTGTCCGCATGCCCAGTCAGTACACTTCCCCGCCCGCCATGTGCACAAAGACCGCATACATCCCCCATAATATCAAGGCGAATACTGTAGAATATTTCTATTCTACAGTATTCGCAAATAGGGAATACCCAAAGAGAGAACCAATTCCAAACAGTCAATGTTCGGACAAACAATCAATCAAATGAGGGATAAAAATAGGCACGACGGATTACAATGGGGGCAAAAGCCTGCGTTACCTATCCTTCACTATCTGCAAAGACTAAACAGAGCATTGCGACTCTGTGCTTGTTTGTAAATAGAGAATGATCCAAAGAGAACCAATTCCAAAACAGTAAATGCTTGGATAACAATCAATCAAATGGAGAGGGAAGCAGGCACGACGGATTACAATGGGGGCAAAGGCCTGCGTTACCTACCCTTCACTATCTGCAAAGAGAGAATACTCCTATTCTTCCCTGTTTGCAGACAGAGAATCTCTCAGAAACAATCAAATGAGTAATACTAGTATTTTCAAACAATCAATTCGCAATTTGTCATGTTACACGACCTTACCCGGACCGCATGTACAGTTTCTCGTCTTTCGCTTCCAGCACCTGATCATCCTCTATTCTCCGTAATTGCTGTGGCATTCCTGATGGTTCCCAGTCAGGACCGTAGATCACTCGAGAGAGGTCTGCTCGGAACCAGTGAAGTTCGGATGATCGGCTGCCAGACGAGGGTCTATCGGGCAGGTGCACTTCCCGATCGTTGCAGTCGTTCACTCTGTCGTTGGGACCTCTCCCACTGGATCCACGTGTCGCTGATGGGCCCCACGTTTGGGACGCAAATTGTGAAAAGGTAGGGCCGAATTCGACCAAGAACCCTTCAGTATTTGCCCGGCGTTAGCCACCTCTCATACCATCCGATATTACCAAACAAAGAGGCAGGCGCTGGAGACGGAAGGCAGGAAACAGGAGTTTATTCCGACGGAGCAGAACACGTCAAATCAGACAACAGGGTATCTTCTCGAGGTGCTCTAACCGCATCTCTGAGGCCTGGCCTCTTATACACAGGTTTATGGCTTTATTACATATACTGCATCCGTAATGTTTCTTTGAAGGACAGAAAAGACATCCTCGAAATCCCCGGTCCAGGCCCGTTCCCACACACATCTACAGTAGAGTTCCCACCCCGATCTCAGCATGTGGTGGTTATCGCGCAGCTGGGCATTCCGCTGGGAACGGGGATGTGTGTGATCAGTCGGATCTTCGGGGTGCGAAAGCGTTGATTAATCCCCGCTCCTTTGATGGGGTGAGTTCCTACTGTAGGGGGCAATAAACTACATCTGCGGGGCCAGGCGGTGGCCTGGGAACAGCTTGGACAATCGGGCAGGGAGGAAGAGGATATCAAAGGCTTGTTCCCGTGAAGGGATGAAAGGGTTATATGGTTTCGGCTCGGGATATTGCGCTGAGGCAGGATCGCGCTAGAGGTGTGTTTATGGCCCAAGAAGGAGAGACCGGGGGCTGTCGGGGCACGGGGGAATGCTTGCGAGGCCGGGGAGTGAGGGGGAGAGAGACGCGCAGGCTATTGGCAGTGGGCAGAGAGGTCATGACACACAAAATGGCTGCCACTTACGTGCATGATGGGGCCTAAAAGGGACAAGATGGCGTGGCCACTGTTTCACGATTTTCACTTTACTTTCAACAGTGGCTGGGGTGAACATAAATGAACGCCGCTTATATATACCTAATTTTAGTCATTTTCCACAAAGCAAACCGGGCTGAAGACGGCTGAAATGCCAGAAACCGGTCCTCGGAAGCTTGTTTCCGGTCCAGGGAAGGCATGGCTTGGCAGTTTGGGCTGGACTGTTCCCATGAGGCACAGGGTCAGACTGATTTGCATATGGCCATGTCTGAACTGGGGTGGCAGAGTGGGCTAAAGAACGGTGATGGATTAAACCCTGATCTGTTGACTGGGTGTGAGTGTTTGATTGGTTCATATGCTCCGTCCATCACCACCCCCTTTTGTACCACTTTGTCTCACCCACAGAGCATTTATTTTCCCACGATTTGATTGGTAAAGATGGATCCTTCCATCACTGATGTAATGGGATTCATTTTTGGAGGTTTTTTTGTTTCATTACTCCTTTACTCCATAAATGTGCATGGCAGGCTCACTCCACTAGCTCTTTCCTTCTCCTCTCTGTATCCTTTATCTCCTAGGCTCGAGGAAAACCTTTAGCACACCATATATGAGCCCAAAATGTTCTTGGCACCACAGGCAGGTGTTGCCCCCCTGCACTGTCCTGTGCCTCTTATCTCTAGGCTTGGATGTGAAACTCTGATCCGCACGCTGAGTTTTTCGCAGTTTGCATAGCACGGGGAGTTTCGAGTGTTTTCCTTGCTCACCAATGTTAGGTTAATAAACGCGAGCGAGGAAAATCTTACTCTAAACACATCCTGGCGAAATTTCTCAATGTGGGTGGTCGCGGATGGACACAACTGCTCTCGTTGAGAAACCTTCTGTTCGCGTTGAGGAAGCTGCCGCTCGGGTAGAACATCTACTCAAGCGGCAGAAAGAAGCAGCGCCCTCTTGTGCTGCGCATGGTGCCGTTCACGCTGATTTCCAGGGCGGGACAAACACCCAGCAAAATCAGAGCAAACTGAGTGACCTAGCACACTCTGTCGCCTGCAGAACTCCGCATAGCGCAGGAGAGGTTTTTGGTCACTTTGCGGAGTTCAGCTATCTCCACGTACTTTACCCAGGCCTACTTATCTCCCCAGTCCATGAGTCTTCTCTCCCCACCCCATCCCTCTACTGCTGCTCCTCCCCTGGTACAAGCTTGCTACCCTATTGGCTTTGCCAATGCCAGGTGTTTTTAAATTGTGCAGGCACTGGCTAAGCCAATAGCTGCACCACCTATCTTAACTTTCAAGATGGCTACCATGTGTGACACAACATGATGACACAATGTGAAGGCCACCTTGAAAGTATGAAAATGTTGTTTCCTTTACTTTCAAGATGGCCTTCAAGTTGTGTGATGTGAAGCAACGTTGCATCAATCTTTAAAGTATACAAAACAATGTTTTATACTTTCAAGATGACAATCACATTATATTGTGATATTGTGCAATGCGACTTAGTGGCCATCTTATAAGAAGTAAACTACTATGATTTGAAACTGGATGGTTGCCACTACTGACTTTCCCAAAGCCTGGGCATTTTAAAAGAAAAAGCAACTGCAATAATCACAAAGCACTGGCAAAGCGATACCAATGCTATTTCTAGTTTTGATATGCCCCAAGCTTTGAAGTGAAGGGCGTCGTGTGTCTCAACATACTCTACTTAACCTTGCTTACAAATCCAATATTCTACATTCAAGCAGTTCGGATGACTGCAGTAACACCGATAACTGCTAAGAAACAAGACTTGATCTTTCTAATCCAGGAGCTACTCTACTAGCTTTTCATCCGCACCCAAATCACTTTCAAGGCACTCGGATTCAATTACAAATGCACTTTCATCTGAGTAAGGTCAATGTAAATGTAAATGTAAATGTCATAGTATTTATAAAGCGCACTGTCACCAGACGGTCACCTTGCGGTGTCGCCTATTCGGCTTCCTGGCGCTGATACTCATACCGCTGTGGAACCCCTCCTGGCTTTCCCTGTGAAGTGTCCACTCCTGGGCACCCCCAGGGTGAAGCCAGGCATCCTTAGCGCTGTTGGGGCCGGTGTGGAGGCTAAGCAAGCTATTTCCCAGAGTTGCAGCGTGGGGCCCGTGATTAGAATAGGCACCGAGGCGAGAATTAACAGGTCTGAGGAAATTGAGCCCGAGACCCCGCCGAGGCGGGAATCGAACCGGGTCCCCTGGCCAGAATTCTGCATCAGGGTCTGCCGCTCTAACCATTGAGCCACACTCCTCCAATGGAATTATGTGAAGTTCTGAGGCCGCTGTGTAATGTGCAGCTTTCCAGTTTCACTAAAAATAAGGCTCAAATGGATCAAACGCCACAAAGCACACCACACGTGGAGTGTTTCACAGTGACAAACCCTTTGCAAATGGTTAGCTGGTTACCTATTAGTTGCTGACTGCTGTAGTCGTGTATTAAAATGTACTAATGAGTAGTATTTTTTGCATTTGCAAAGGGAGTATTAACGTGTGCTATAATGAAACAATAGGGAAATAGGGCTGCCACAGAATGTGCGCCATTATGCTGCAATTCTTGCTGCATAATGTATTCAACCTCGACACGTAATTGAAGCATGGCTGGTGAAGGGTGAAAAAATACTGACTCCCATTAATCTTATTTTGCTTTCAATGTATAGGCTTCACCCTCACTTTCACATTCTGTTTGTGTTCATGTGCACTTTTCCTGGAAAAACTGTGTATCTGATATAGAAGCTTCTGGTTGCTGTTGCATGAGGCCAGGTCCACTGTAGTTGTGAGATTCTGAAGCCGCGGTATGTTTGCATTATTGCGGATTTGACACAAGCCATCTCTGCTGCATAATGTGCAGAGTTCACCAGAAATGCTTTTAGCTCAAACAGATCAACGGTTACTAAAAATGTTAACTAATCACACTTCAGTTGCTGATTGTTGTATTAAGGTGTTAAACTGGTATTAATGAGGGGCAACTTTGCCCAGTCGGTACTGACAGGTATTTAACGGGCACAATAATGAAAGAACACGGTCACAGATTGAGCCCACATTATGCATAATGTGTCTTTCTTGCAGCATAATTTTGTCAACCCTGCCACATAATTTAGCCCTCAATCGCCACATAATTCCAGTGGCACAATCTGTAATCTTGTTTGAAATTCCCCAAAGGAGGAGCCCACATTATGCATAATGTGTCTTTCTTGCAGCATAATTTTGTCAACCCTGCCACATAATTTAGCCCTCAATCGCCACATAATTCCAGTGGCACAATCTGTAATCTTGTTTGAAATTCCCCAAAGGAGGAAAACTAATCCTTCCTGTAAAACGTTTTCATCTGCTTCTCCTTGTTAATGGATTTCCCTTCTCTCTGACAATTCTTAGCCCTTCCGAAGAAGACTCGTAGCCACCTGTTTTCTCCTTAGCTTGTACTGGGATGGAGGGGTTAATATCTAGGTTCAGTCAATGCATAATGGGTGTCTAATTTTTTGTTGCTGTTTTTTTAACTGACATTGGATTAGTATTCTTTGGTTTTTTATGTCTGGCTTTTTATATTTTACTACGTTTATGGTGTATATATATACGATTCCTGGGCTGCTTCTGCTCTTCCTCTAGGTTCTTCGATTCAAAGGCAATCAATTAACAAAGATCAAGAGCCTGCCAAACGATGCTGTTATTTCAGCAAGAGACAACATCAACTCCTCCCCGACAACATGAGGGAGAATTGAAAACATGCTTAATTAAACATTCTAAAGAAACAGGGACTTGATGTAACTGACCCAGAAAACTACAGACCAATATTAAATGTTCCCTTCTTAAGTAAACTGATCTAAACAACGGCATTCTCCCACATATCCTTTGTCAAGCAACACAGCTTTCTATCAGATATGCATAACAAAGCACTGAACCAGCAGCTATCTCCCTCTTCGACGACCTCAAGAACTGATGACTAACAGCGTGGCTGCTCTATTCGTACTAGAGCCATCATCAGCATTTGATACAGGAGATCACCAAGTACTAGTCACTATCCCAAAGACTTTGACACAGGTATCCAGGGCACAGTGCAGCTACGTTACGGATGGATCTCAAATTTTCTCATTAGCACCATTCAAGTCACTACCCTACACTATATAAGTTGGCCTCTCGCAGAGATCCTTACTTTTTAATGTTTATATAGCCCCTCTTTCTCAAATGATGAAATCATTCATCACACATGCTACAATTATAATGATGATACTTGGAGCATCTTAAAACTGGAATAATCTTCCAAAGTTAAGATGTGTGAACTTGGCAAATTTGTAATGTATGTCAACAAAGGGAGCTGGAATCACCTAAAACAAAGCTTACTTTCTCAAAAATGGAAATTCCCATGAATCCTGGCAAAATCATAATGTTGTATCCTGCTGGCTTGCAGGCAGACCAGCTTTGACTACATCAAGTGAAGTCAAAAACCAAAACGTCATCATGGACTAAAAGCTCTCACTTGAATCCCAAACCTACAAAGTGACAAGAGAAACGTTCTAAACAATGAGAATACTTAAATGAATCCGCCCTTACATAGGTCTCTGCACTTTATTCAGGAGTCTCTGGCCCTAGTGATATCAAATCTGGTCTGTGCAAATGGGCTCTACTTTGGACTCTTGAACAAACTAATTGTCAAACTATAAAGAATCCAAATGACCACAGTGAGACAGACAGGACCACATTGTTCTTGCTCTCAAAGCACTACATTAATTACCAGTGGCAAGAAGAATATCCTACAAAGCCCTCAGCATTTCAGACAAGGTGCTATATGAGAAAGTACAAACTATCTTACAAAAAAAACTCAGGACATACAACCAAAAGAGAAACTTTAGATGAAGTAGATCCCCAAGGCTGATAATCCCCCTCCCTGATCACAAAATTTGTCACGCTGGGAGTTCCTTGTCAGTACCGACATGCAAGCGTGAAATACACTCCCAAAGAGGATAATTGTCATCATCAACCAATAAGAATTCAGAAGAAAAATAAAGACCTGGCTTTTCCCAAGTGCTAGACCCAACTGGCCTGTACTGCTAACTTTGAGTGGTTTGTATATGATGCTCACTATCCTATTCTCCCACACCATCATTTCCAACCACAAACGTAAGACATACGTTCAATGTTCTGCACCAAGTCTGGAACCC
This sequence comes from Lissotriton helveticus, assembly GCF_964261635.1. NCBI lineage: Eukaryota > Metazoa > Chordata > Amphibia > Caudata > Salamandridae > Lissotriton > Lissotriton helveticus. The sequence goes on from NC_136061.1 coordinate 311,998,772, forward strand.
AATCCATGGGTCTCATACACTACACTAGCACTGAACACTATTAGATGTGAGCTGTAACAATACCCTTCTCCCATCCATGCGCTACAGATGCAGCAATTTAGCTGGAAAGCACTTTGGAGCCTGGACAAGAGGTAGGAAAGTGTTATAGAAATGCTATAATGCAGTACAGAACAATACGTTGTACATCAACTGGCCTCCCTTTTTGGCTGAGCTATAAACAAAAGGTAAAAATACATAAAATACTCATAGCATTATTTCAACCTAAGCCCCTATTCCTCATTGTGTATATTTTATATGAAGGACTGCGTAACTCAGAGACTGCTGAAAAATCAACAAGAACGGCGTGTTACTTTGCAAATCAGGCTCTGTTCATAATATACATAAGAGATCCAAACAAAAACCAATTTGTCTCTAATTATGACTGTCATTTCAAGACACCATCACAAAAAAGAATAATTAAAGAAGCGCTGCAGAAAGTTAATTAAAGCTGCACTGAACTGTGAGTGCTATAAATGAAAATCGATAATGACAAACACTTGGGAAGCTTTGATTCTCCTAATCTGCACAAAAACTGCCCATCCTTCTCGGTTAAATGCAAGAGGAGTGTCACAGTCTGAATACCTGTATCTCAGGCGAGAACTGAGGGCCTCATTGATGAGGCTGTGCGTCACTTTTACGCCGCCGGTGCGTCACTTTTTGTGATGCACCAGTGGCGTAAAAAATGCACCTTGTTGCGCCATACTTATAAAGTGACGCATCTAGGTAGATGCGTCACTTTGTAAACACCTGCACAACATTATACCTGCGCCAGGTATAATGTATGCAAGGAGGGCGTATTGACGCAAGAAAGGGTTGTAGAAGTGACGCAGTGAAATCTATGAGATTTCACTGCGTCACTTCTAGGATGCAAATACGTCAATATCTTATGCCTGCCTCACAGCAGGCTTAAGACTGACGCAGCCCTTGCCCCATGTGAAAGGACACATTGCTGGAGTTGCGTCACTTTTGTGACACACTCCAGCAATGCGTCACTTTTGCGCCATACAGATACGTCAGAATTACTGACGTATCTGTAACTCCTTGCGACATGATGTGTCATGTTATAAATATGACGCATCAAACATGTCGCAAGGAGGGCGCACTGAGAAGTGAAGCATCGCTGCTTTCACGCAGCGATGCGTCACTTCTCATAAATGAGGCCCTGAGTACTTTAGGGTGTGGGTCACACTGCCGGACACTGCACTGAAGCATCTTGGTAATACGTAAAGAGATGCAAGGGTATCTGCTACACAGACCCCGGAAGCGGTTGGAGTAGGCGGATCGTTATTCCCTAGGCTCTTTGTTTATCAGGCCCCGGGCTCGTGCTGAAGTATTTATTTACATATGTTAACTGCTTAAAGTCAGTGGATAAGAAGTTAACGTCCTGTGCTTTTTTCCAGTCCAGAGTATGTGAACGTTTCATTCTCTGGGGGTGCGAGGGTCTGGGAAAACCTCCTGTGCTTGGACTAGTGCATTCCCATGTGCTCTCACGTCTCACCAGGGGATGACCCAGAAGCACTTCCGGGTCAGCCCCTGGCTCCTCCCATGCAAGGTCTCAGTGCCCGGGAGCATGTTGAGGTCACTGACGCCCCGGAGTACCAATGAGTTGGGTATCAATAAACATGTTATTCAGCGCCAAGATGCCTCGGGTGAACGTGCGCTTTGCAAATATTATGTTGTTATGTTATGTTATGTTATAACACAGCCGCTGGTGAACAGGTGAATCTCACTTTCAGCGTCAGGGCAATATCTTCCGCCCTGGGCACTGTGCAGGATGGGAGAGGCACCGCTGGAAAGGGGAGAATCCTCACTTTCCAAATGCACTTTTCCCTGATGGATTACTGTTCAAGGATATGGTCTATGCCATGATCCCTGAGTAGAAATCTACCACTAGACAATAGGGATATATTTTTTTGGGGTGGGGGTGAATTGGCATGTTTGCTACCCCGGGGGAAAAAGAAACATTTAATTTACTGTTGTGTGATTGAAAATATTACAAGCACCCTCTACAAACCAAGCGAAGGCTGGTCAGAGACAGGTGTACAATATTTAATGGAAGACAATAAGAGTAGTCTATGAAGTAGAACACTGGTATTTGCTGGTTGTTCAAGCACATGAGTGGAGGGTACCCCAGGTCCTGGTTTCCCTCTTAGCTCCTGTTTTTGATATAATAGCAACACTCAGCTTCCCATCTGTCATGAGCAGAAATATTTCTTTTGATTCTGCAGCATGTGCTGCATTTCAATGATAACTGCAAAACTGCCACAGAATTCTCCGACCATGATAGATTGTTCAAAATTCAGCCAGTCATGGAACATTACTTTAGCTTTCCTGAGATTTAAATTCCAGGGAAGAATATCAGTCAATGAGTCTTTGATTCTTTACAAAGAGTGGATGGTGTTCAGGCAGTATATTCTAGGCAAGAGTGCTCAGTACGTCATCCAGCGTTAAAACGCTGTGTGAAAATCCAAATATTTTTCAATACAGCCCAGGACTGGATACTGGGAAGTAATCCAGGATAAATCCTCTTTTACATTAAACTAGTGAAAAGATTGTTTGGGATTTTGCTCAATTACTCTTTCATAAAAGTTATTACGTTTATTACGTTTATGTAGACGTACAGCTGTTCAGCGAGCTATACCATGTTGGCACTGTGGATTGTGGGACAGTTTTAAGTCACTATAAAGCATTCCCTCAGAAGCTTTTTGTAAAAAGCTCCAAAATGCCATTGCAGTGCATCCCATTGCAATGATCACCTAGCTGTGAAAATCTAAGAAAGACATATATGTGCTCACTACATGCATGATGAGAGCAAGTTTTCGGTCAGAGTTTGGGTCAGCTGCCAGATGTGCCTAAGCCCAACTGTATACTTGATTTGATTAGTGTTAGATTTGGGGGGTCTCTAGTTGGCACAGGTAGGTACTTGTGACAAATAGGGACCCTTGCCTCTAGTCAGGATAAGGGGATTACACTCCTAACGTAACCCCTGCTCACCCCCTTGGTAGCTTTGCGCCAGCAGACAGGCTTATCGCAGAGGCAGTGTGTTAAGCATTTGTGGCCACATACAGTAACCCAGTCACAACACTACAGATGGACACCACACAAGGCTTTGTATCAAAAATCAGTATACTTTATATAGAGTTACCACAAGACCATAAACGACAAAAATACACAAAACTGTTACTTTAAGATGGTAGATTTAGCTTAGTTTAGTACCTTAGGTTGCGTTGCGCTTCCACGACAAGCAATGTCGCAGCAAGGGAAATTTGGCAAAATTCAAGTACAAAGAAATAAAGACATGAAGATCTTCCAGATACGGCAGGCTTCTCCTGGGATGCGAGAAGTTCTCGGTTCGATTTCGTGGACTGCAGCAGCGACACCCTTGTTCCGCGATGTGACGGCAGCAGATCCACTTGCGACACTTCCCCCATGAAGCTTCCGCACGATGCGACAACTACAGCGGCGACACCCACGATGCGACGGCAGCAGCTCTGACGGCAGTGCGCTTCTCTGCGATGCGGTGCAGTTTGACAGTTCCAGCGGTGACACCCTCCTTTGGAGGTGCGACGGCAGGCACAGCGACGGCGACATGCTCCGACCTCATTGTGAGACTCTTCACTCAATGAGGTGCAATGCAACAGCTACAGCGGCGACACCCTCCTTCGGATTTGCGACGGCAGCAGCAGCGTCAGTGACACGCTTCCTCTTCTTTGCAGCACGATTCTCTCGATGCGGTGCAGTGTCACAGTTCCAGCGGCGACACCCTCCGTCGGAGTTGCGACGGCAGGCACTGCGACGGTGAAATGCTTCTTCTCGATGAGTCACGCTTCCAGCTCCTTGCGACACGCAGTTCCTCAGAAGGCCCAAAACAGCAGCAGGCACTTTCAAAAGAACGCTGGGGGGTGAAGTCTGTTGTCCCGGAGACTTCAGCAGGAGGCAAGCTCTTTCCAAGCCCGTGGAGATCCTTCACAAGTTGAATGAAAAGTACACAAAGTACCTTTCTCCTTCCTTTGGCAGTAAGGCAACCACTGCAGGCCAATCCCCCAAGCAGCACTTCAGCTTGGTAATAGTCTCTCTTCAGTTTCTTCAGGTTCCTCTCCTTAGTAAAGGTTTCTTCTTGTAGTCCAAAGTGATCTAATTTCATGGGATCAGGGTCCCAATATTTATACCCCAAAATCCTTTGTTCTTTGAGGGGAGAGGGGCCTTTGCCCAGTCCAAACCAGCTCTGAAGCACTGTTTACCAGACTTCTCCTTTCCTTTCACAGTGCCGGGCAGACACTTCAGACGCCCCACAGGAGGTGGAGCCAGCATTGTGGAAGGCAAGTACAGTCCTGGAGCACTTTGTTGACAGGACTCCTTCTCTTCTATAAGTGTGCAGGGCAGAGACATCAGCCGCTCCCCAGGAGGTGGAACCAGCATTGCGGAAGGCAGGCATAGCCCTATTCATAGTTCAGGTGCAAGTTCTCCCTCCCATCTAGATGCAGATCTCTCTATTCACACCTGGGCTGACTCATCCTGTCTCTTGGAATCCCCCAGTCCTGTCACTCACAAAACCAGACAAAGGAATACACAACCTAGCAGAGGCAGGCTTGAAAGGTTAGACAAGCAAATACCTACTTTCTAAAAGTGGTATTTGCAGACACATTTTACAAGGCTGCTTCTGTGGGTGGCACAACCAGTGCTGCAGGCCCACCGGCAGCATTTGGATTTACACGCCCTGGGCACACTCAGTGCACTGTACTAAGGTCTGACAAGTAAACCAAATAGTCAAACATGGAACCACTGATTAATACATCAATTTACAATAGGGAGCACTTGCACTGTGGCACTGAATAGCAGTGGGACAGTACCCAAAGCATCTAACACCAGCAGAAATACATGAGGCAACAGCAAAAATGGAAGGGAGACCCACGCCAATGGTGCCAGGTCTAACACGAGTCTCCTCCAGCTGAAATGTGGGGAGAACTACCTTAACTCCTGGGAATTCTCTTCACTAAGGCGAAAAATCTGGACAGACCATCATCACTGGCGTGTTCTGTACCAGGGCGGTGTTCCACCGTAAAGTCCATACCCTGTAGGGAAATGGACCACCTCAACAGCTTTGTATTCTCACCCCTCATCTGCATTAACCATCTGAGGAGCCTGTGGTCTATCTGAACCCGGAATTGAGTCCCAAACAGGTATGGTCTCAGCTTCTTCAGTGCCCAGACTACAGCCTATGCCTCACGCTCAATAGCACTCCACCTCTGTTCCCGTGGAAGTAACCTCCTAATGATGAAGGCTACAGGTTGATCTAGGCCCTCCTCATTCATCTGTGACAGAACAGCCCCCACAGCATGCTCTGATGCGTCTGTCTGAATGATAAACTCACTTGAGAAATTGGGTGCCAGGAGCACGGGCGTCATGCGCATGGCAGCTTTCAGGGCCTCAAAAGCTTTCTGACAGGTGTCAGTCCAAATCATTTTCTTGGGCTGCTTCCTGGAAGTCAGCTCTGTCAAGGGTGCAACAATGTTGCCATACCCCTTGACAAACCTCCTGTAATACCCTGTGAGACCTAAAAAGTCTCTCACCTCTGTCTGGGTTTTGGGTGGCTCCCAAGCCAGAATGGTTTAAATCTTGGGCTGTAGGGGCGCCACCTGGTCGCTCGCAACTTGGTGTCCCAAGTACACCACGGAACCCTGCCGGATCTGGCACTTACTCACCTTGATCGTGAGGCCTGCCTTCCGCAGCACCAACAACACTTCCCAGAGGTGGCGCAGATGTTCCTCCCAACTGGCACTGAACACTGCAATGTAATCCAGGTAGGCAACACTGAACTCAACCAGTCCAACCAACACCTGGATGACCAACCTCTGAAAGGTGGCAGGGGCATTCTTCATTCCAAAGGCATAACACAGAAATGGAAATGCCCATCTGGTGGGGAGAATGCTGAACTCTCCTTTGGCCCATCAGTCAAGGCGATCTGCCAGTACCCAGACGTTAAGTCAAACGTGCTGAGGTACCGTGCAGCTCTTAGCCGATCAATGAGCTCATCAGCTCTGGGGATGGGGTGCGCGTCAGTCTTCGTGACTGAATTGAGCCCTCTGTAGTCCACACAGAACCGGAGTTCGGGTGTGGCACCCGGTGCTGCAGCCTTCGGGAACAAGACCACTGGGCTGGCCCAAGGACTGCTAGATGACTCAATCACCCCTAGCGCAAGCATCTTTGAGACCTCCTTTTTGATGCAAGCCCTCATTCTGTCAGTTACCCTGTAAGTTTTATGCTTCACAGGTAAGCTGTCTCCACATCATGGACGCACCAATCCGTGACACCAGGAATCAGGGAGAACAGATCAGAAAACTGTCCCAGCAACTGGCGGCAGTCATTTTGTTGCTCATGGGTCAGGGTGGAAGAGAGGTTAACACCATCCACTGACCCATCTTGCTCTGAGGCTGACAGTAGGTCAGGAAGAGGCTCAGTCTCCTCCTCCATCCCAGCATCTGTTGGCAAGAGCATGCCCACTTCAGACCTCTCAAAGTGGAGCTTAAGGTAGTTGACATGTAGGACCCTCAAGGGGTTCCTAGGAGACCGCAAGTCCACCAAGTAGATAACTGGACTATTGCGTTCCACAACCTTAAAAGGGCCGGTCCACTTATCTTGGAGCACACAGGGCTCCATTGGGGCCATGACCCACACCTTTTGTCCAGGTTGAAACTCTACCAGAGTGGCATTCCGGTCATACCATCGCTTCATCTCCTCCTGGCTGGCTTCCAGATTCCCCTCAGCGAGTTGCCTGAAACACCTAGTCTGGTTCCTGAAGGCCAGCATGCAGCTATATAGATCCTGGGGAGGTTTCCTGGGAGATTGCTCCCAGCCTTCCTTGACCAGACTCAGAGGTCCTCTGACCGGGTGTCCATAGAGAAGCTCAAAGGGACTGAACCATAGAGATTTCTGTGGCAACTCCCGGTATGCAAAGAGTAGGCACTGTAAGAGGACGTCCCACTTACGCCTTATGGGTTCCTCAAGACCCATTATCATGCCCTTTAGGGTTCGGTTGAACCTTTCAACCAACCAGTTTCCTTGCGGGTGGTAAGGAGTGGTAAACTTGTAAGTTACACCACACTCCTGCCACAGGGACTTCACATACTTGGAAATGAAGTTGGTCCCCCGGTCAGACACTACCTCGCGAGGGAATCCCACTCTGGAGAAAATTCCCATCAGTGCTCGTCCTACCACGGGGGCCGTCGCTGTCCTCCGAGGTATGGCTTCCGGGTACCGGGTGGCATGGTCCACCAAGATCAGGATGAACCTGTTGCCCATGGCTGTCTTGGGGTCCAGTGGCCCCACAATGTCAATACCCACCCACTCAAGGGAGTACTGACCACGGGGAATGGCTGGAGAGGAGCCTCGTGCTTCCTCCCACTCTTTCCACTTGCCTGGCAAGTCTGACAGGTCCTGCAATGAGTATCTGAACTCTTGCACATTTGGGGCGAATGAAAGTAGGTAACAAGCCTCTCAAAGGTCTTGTTCTGCCTCAAATGTCCTGCTAATGGCACATCATGAGCCAGCCCCAGTAGGAAGGCTCTGAACTTCTAGGGGTACCACCAGCACACGGGCTGACCCAGGCTCAGCAACCTTACACTCACTATACAGGAGACCATTCTCCCAGCAAATCAGATGTGATCCTGACTGATCACCTGCTGCCTGGCTTGCAGCCTGTTGTCGCAAGCCCGCAAAAGAAGGGTACTCTCTCTGCTCCTGGCAGAATTCTTCCCTGGAGGGGCATCCTTCTTGCTGCCAAAGGGTCAGCTCTGGCAGGTACCCCAGTTCAGCTACTTGCTCCCCGGTAGGCTCCAGGGCATCCCTCTCAGGGTCTACCTGTTAAGGCAGTTGACATGTAGGACCCTCAAGGGGTTCCTAGGAGACCGCAAGTCCACCGAGTAGGTAACTGGACTATTGCGCTCCACAACCTCAAAAGGGCAGGTCCACTTATCTTGGAGCGCACAGGGTTCCATTGGGGCCATGACCCACACCTTTTGTCCAGGTTGAAGCTCTACCAGAGTGGCATTCTGGTCATACTATCGCTTCATCTACTCCTGGCTGCCTTCCAGATTCTCCTCAGCGAGTTGCCTGAAACACCTAGTCTGGTTCCTGAAGGCCAGCATGTAGCTATATACATCCTGGGGAGGTTTCCTGGGAGATTGCTCCTAGCCTTCCTTGACCAGACTCAGAGGTCCTCTGACAGGGTGTCCATAGAGAAGCTTAAAGGGACTGAACCCTAGACTGTGGTCATATCATCGCTTCATCTCCTCCTGGCTGGCTTGCAGATTCGCTTCAGCGAGGTGCCTGAAACGCCGAGTCTGGTTCCTGAAGGCCAGCATGTAGCTATATACATCCTGGGGAGGTTTCCTGGGAGATTGCTCCCAGCCTTCCTTGACCAGACTCAGAGGTCCTCTGACCGGGTGTCTCTGTGTTGTCCGTGGCAACAACTCGGCAAAATGCATGTGGGATAATCTGCTCTTGAGACACCAGGTGACACCTGACAGCTGTCATACTGGCTCCTGTATCTCTAAGAGCCTCCACCTTTTGGCCATTGATGGTCACTCGCTGCCCATATTTCTTAGTGTTCCTGGGCAGCTGAGTTTCTGAGACCATCTCACAGTATCCTAAAGAGACAAGGGCCATCTGTGCGGGACCCCACCCACCTTGGACATCAATCTCCTTCCCCAAGGCTACACTAGCCATCTGCCGGGGCGGAACACCAGTGGGTGCAGGTTTTCCAAACAGGCGGCACCTGGTATCATTCGCCTTATGACCCAGGTTGCCACACTTGTAACATTTCAGGGGTCCCTGTGGAACAGGACTACCTGTCGGAACCCCTTGCTTTCTCTCAGGGGGAGGCTGGAAACCTTTCCCTTAGTTCCCTTGGGGACTACTTTAGGGGCCCTTTGCGGAACTCCTTTTGTTTACCCGTCCCCCCCACTCTTCTGGGGACCCTGCCCACCCTTGGCTCAGTCTCCCATGTGACCCTTGTGGACCCGGGTGCTCACCCAGCAGTCAGCCTCCTCAGAAAGCTTCCTAGGGTTAGTCAGCTTGCTATCTATCAGATGCTGGCACAGCTCTGGAAAACAATTATCAGACAAGTGCTCCCATGCAATAAAAATCAAAGAGACCTTGAAAATCATTAACCTTGCTGCCCTTTACCCAACCATCCAATGCTCTGCAAAAGAAAGTGACAGATTCAACCCAAGTACTGTTTTCTAACTTTTTGCATTTCCTGAACCTCTGTCTATAGAGTTCAGGTGTCAAACCATATCTAGACATCAATGCTTCTTTCATGTGGCTGTATGAATTGTGGACTTCAAAAGGCAAGTCTAACAATGTGTCCCGCCCCTTACTAAGGAACCTTCCCCACAACCCCGTTCTCCAATCTCTCTCAGGGACCCGGTGGGATTTAACATGGCTACCTCATAGGCTCTGAACCACAGACCAATATCATAATTTTTGTAAAACTCTTTCACCACATCTTTGGGAATATACACTCTACTTTCTACATGTACTGATGGAACACTGCCACCAGAGGGAGTAACCTCCAAACTTTTGGTTTTAAACTCCAACTCCCTCAAAACCTTTTCATACTCTAACTGTATTTTCTTTTCCTCTATATCTAATCTCCTATTTTCTATTTCCAGTTGCCTATTCACCTTGAACTTGGTCATCTCCATTACATGCCTTCTTGATCTCCCTCTGTCCTCCAACTCCTCTGGAGACAGACTTTTGCCAGAACCAGTGCTACCTGCAGGGGAAGGTACTGTCCTTCCTCCTGAGCCCACTGGCCCTTCCTGTTGCACAACTGCCAGGTCATCCTCCTCAATCTCAGGAGTTTTCCTTGCTTCTATCCAGGCCTTCAGAGCCTTGTACAATTCTTCCTTCACTCTGAACCCAGAGGTGGAAACATTGAACTTTTTGCAGAAGTACTTCAGTTGTTTAACTTTGTAGTTCTCTAGCTTTTCTTCTTCCCATTCACAATCAATAGAGACTATGGATTCTGTATCTCCCATGATAATTGAATCAGGCATCTTTCAAAAATAGAACAAAAAATCCAAAAAGGAATCTACCAAAAAGTATGTGGTTGCGTTATGGTCTGCACTCACTAAGTAGTGTTCACCAATCACTGTACATGAGTCACAAATGCAAGTCCAGAATCCTCACCCCTGACCACCAATGTTAGATTTGGGGGTCTTTAGTTGGCAGAGGTAGGTACTTGTGACAAATAGGGACCCTTGCCTCTAGTCAGGATAAGGGGATTACACTCCTAAAATAACCCCTGCTCACCCCCTTGGTAGCTTGGCACGAGCAGACAGGCTTATCTCAGAGGTAGTGTGTTAAGCATTTGTGACCACATACAGTAACACAGTGACAACACTACAGATGGACACCACACAAGGTTTTATATAAAAAATAAGTATACTTTATATAGAGTTACCACAAGACCATAAACGACAAAAATACACAATACTGTTACTTTAAGATGGTATATCTAACTTAGGTTAGTTCAGTTCTTAAGATGTGACACTTTGCGTCAATGTACCTTAGGTTGCATTGCGCTTCCGCGACAAGCAATGTCGCAGCGAGGGAAATGCGGCAAAGTTCACGTACAAAGAAATAAAGATGTGAAGATCTTCCAGATACGGCACGCTTCTCCGGGGATGCAAGAAGTTCTTGGTTGGATGCGTGGACTGCAGCATTGACACCCTTGATCCGCGATGCGACGGCAGCAGATCCACTTGCGACACTCTTCTCCCACGATGCGTGAAGCTTCCGCACAATGCGACAACTACAGCGGCAACATCCACGATGCAATGGCAGCAGCTCTGATGGCGGCCCGCTTCTTGGGATGCGAGACGCTTTTCTTCAATGCTGTGCAGTGCGACACTTCCAGCGGCAACACCCTCCTACGGAGTTGCGACGGCAGGCACAGCGATTGCGACACGCTCCGACCTCGTTGCTAGACTCTTCTCTCAATGCGGTGCACAGCTACAGCGGCGACATCCTACTTCGGAGTTTCTATGACAGCAGCAGCAACGGCGACACGCTTCCTCTTCGTTGCAGCACGCTTCTCTCGATGCGATGCATTGCGACAGTTCCAGCAGCGACACTCTCCTTCGGAATTGCGCCGGCAGGCACAGTAACACGCAATTCCTCAGAAAGGCCCAAAACAGCAGCAGGCACTACCAAAATAACTTTTGGGAGCTGGGGGGGTGAAGTATGTTGTCCCTGAGACTTCAGCAGGAGGCAAACTCTTTTCCAAGCCCTTGGAGATCCTTCACAAGTTGAAAGCAAAGTACACAACGTTCCTTTCTCCTTCCTTTGGCAGCAAGGCAACCACTGCAAGCCAATCCCCCAAGCAGCACTTCAGCTTGGGAATAGTCTCTCCTCAGTTTCTTCAGGTTCCTCTCCTCAGTAAAGGTTTCTTCTTGTAGTCCTAATTTCTTGGGATCAGGGTCCCAATATTTATACCCCAAAATCCTTTGTTCTCTGAGGGGATAGGGGCCTTTGCCCAGTCCAAACTAGTTCTGAAGCACTCTGTTTACCAGACTTCTCCTTTACTTTCACAGTGCAGGTTAGGCACATCAGACGCCCCACAGGAGGTGGAGCCAGCATTGTGGAAGGCAAGTACAGTCCTGGAGCACTTTGTTGACGGGACTCCTTCTCTTCTTTCAGTGTGCAGGGCAGAGACATCAGCAGCTCCCCAGGAGGTGGAGCCAACATTGTGGAAGGCAGGCACAACCCTATTCAAGGTTCAAGAGCAAATCCCCCCTCCCATCTAGATGCAGATCTCTCTATTCACAACTGGGCTGACTCATCCTGGCTCTTGGAATCCCCATCCCCGTCACTCACAAAACCAGACAAAGGAATACACAACCTAGCAGAAGCAGGTTTGAAAGGTTAGACAAGCAAATACCTACTTTCTAAAAGTGGTATTTGCAAACACAGAATGTTTAAACCAACTTCACTAAAATATGTATTTTATCATTCTGAGTTCAGGCATACTAAACTCGAATTTCTACCATGTTCTCTGAGACAGTTAGGATTATAAACATTGGAATGTTGCTCTGCGGGCCTTTACCGGCCCGTAGAAGCAGGGAGCACTCCATTGTCTGCAATGGAGCTCCCAACATTCCAATGTTCTAATACAGTTTAGTAACCAGACCCTTTCGATCTGCCCTGCCAGCACCACCTGCAGTGCTTACATTACTCGTAAAAGTTATACACGGTACTAGAAGCTGGCTACTCACCTTATCTATTTGGCAATGTGCAATCCATTGTTTTCAATTGTCAGACTCCCACAGGAAGACTGATGTCCTTTCTTGACTTTGAGTGAGTCGTTCTCATTTATCTCACTGCAGTAGAAGCAGTAGCCTCTACTTGATCTGCTGTGGTGGATGTTGCAAGACTGTGCAAGATAGACAATTTAAGCAGTGACATCTTTACGCATAGGCACGCTAAATTTTCTGCTAAACATTTCTATTACTGTGAGTGGTTGTTTATACAGGGCCCAGTGCACAGCTTCGCCCGGGGGCCTATAATGCTGTAAAGACAGCCCTGAATTTAAGAAGTGAAGAGAAGAAGAGTTTGTACTCGGCAAGCAAAGAAGTAGGAAACTCGTTGTTAGTGTCCCCAGTGCCCATCAAATTCAGGCCTGCACCTTCCAGCTTGCTTCTTTTTACACTACACAAGAGTGAAGGTCCGGTAAGCTGAATGTAGTGGAGCAGTCAGTTTAAGAGCTCGTATGTGGCTTTAAATGGCAACACATGGATACATACATTCAAAGGCTCATTACCTGACTTTCCTATGCAGCATTTGAAATGGTTATATCTAAGTTTACGGGTCAGCATATAATACGGCTCAGTTAGACTTTCTGTCGCACTTTGGCAAAAGCAGGTTTGAACGAACTTCCCAGTTTGAGCGGAAAAGACAGGCTGTGAACCATATACTTCTAATCACTCACCTGGAGAATTATTTAAAGTGGTTCAGGAGTACACCTTACCCAAAAGAATACACTATAATTTAAAAGGCTTTATTAATCAATTAACGCCATAATCTATTTCAGAGTATATGAATAAATGTAGTTACAGTTATGAATATTATGGTGAATAGCATAAATGCAATACATGGAAAAAATGACAACCTGGCAAGCTATTAGATGGCGATGTTTAAATGGCATCAATGTATGATGAAATCCTTCCTTCCCTAGCCCTTCGCTAAAGTTCACATTAGCATCAAAATGTCGCAAATTTTCTAAGCGGCCTGTCAGACTCATACCTGTTCATATTTCAGTGTAATTCCAATGTGCAGCCTGCTTGGGAAGCAAGACCAATCTTTCTTATGCAGTGCCGACGTCCTCTCGAGAAGCGGAAAGCCAGCTGGCCAGCAAAGCGAGCAGTGTTCAGCCTTTGCACAGGTTCTTTATGAGTTCCCTCTTGGAAGTATGAAGCTTCATTCTTGCTAAACTGCTCATGATGTACTATCAGCAATATCAAAGCACTATCATGTTGTCTATACATGTAAATGACCGCTAACAAAACTGTACATTTGTAAATATATGGGTAAATAATAATGTGCACACAAATAGATGAATGCATTGAAGGTTTGGGAAGCAAGACAAAGGCAAAGCACAGGACCTTGGTATCTGTAAAGTAAATCTCATGTGGCCCGTCAATAAGGAATGTTTCATTATTCATCATTCTCACACTTTTCCCAGTTACAAATATACATGGCATGTATGTATGTATGTGTTTTCTGTATGGAGAGGAAATATTTGGCACTGCACCCAAATGCCGTCAATGAGGACTTCATGGAGGGGGTCAGTGGGGTATTTGGGCCCAGAGTCAACCGACACCAAGGGAAACCTACCAACCCCTGAAATTCCTGAAAAGTAGACACCTGGGGGTGTGTAAAGTGCTGAGCGTTGCATAGATCCATGCACATTTTCTTAACAAGTCTGCAGTGCAAATGTCAATATATGCATAGGAAAATCAAATTCTACACATTTAGGTGTCAGAAAAAATCAGGAACATAGAGGGAGTGCAAAAGTCTTACCACCTCGCATTTCTGTACTTCTCCCAATGAAAACCTTCGTGAGTGGGCCTATTGTCCTGACAAAAACAGATCAAACGAGTACTATGAGAAGACCTCTTCAAAACATCACCGTTTTCATCTGTTCCTTTCGAGGGTGACATACAGGCCAAATGAATGGTGTACCATTTTTATTGGGAGAAGTGCAGGAATGATGGATAGCAGGATATTTGTGAACCCTCCCAGATTCTGGGACTGTTCCCATCATACAACTGAGAATATCTGAATTTTTAGCCAAAGTTTGATGTTTGCAGGGCATTCTAGGAAAGAAAAAAGTGATGATATCCATTCAAGCCACACCACTCAGGACATAGGGATGAGCCCCTGTGTGTCTATTTTTCAGACGTGTTTGGGGTTGGAAGGTTTCCTGTGTACTGGCTGACGTAAGGCCCAAATACCACGGCTACCCACATCACCCGAAAGACTGAAATTCCAAGGAAAAAATCTTGATGTCTTCATGTTGTATGTGGTGGACATTTCCTGTCACAGGCAATTGGCTAACCACAAAAGTGGGGTAACATGAACATTGGAGAAGTGTGGAAACAAAGAATTTATATATTTATTTTACAGATTTATAGAGCGCATGGCTGCCCATAGGCGTCCCAGCGCTGAGAGACAAACCTAGAGAGGGATGTTTTATGGGAACAGCCATGTTTTGAGAGCTTTACGGAATGTAAGAAGATTAGATTGGGCTCTGAGGCTAAAGGGGAGCGAGTTCCAAAGTTTGCCGGCGTTGAGGGAGAACAGTCGGCCGCCTGAGCGGGCCTTTCTGATCCTGGGGATTGAGGCTAGGAAGCAGTTGGAGGAGCGAAGAGGTCTGGAGGTGATGTAAGGTGAGATGAGATTTTGGAGTATGGGAGGGGCTTTGCCGTGCATGATCTTGTGTGTCGTGCAGAGAGCTTTGAATTGAATTCTCTCTTGGATGGGAAGCCAATGGAGGGCCTTCAGTGATGGTTTGGCAGAGCAGCGACGATGGGTGCCTGTGAGCACGCGGGCTGCCGCATTCTGGGCCGTTTGGAGTTTGGCTAGAACTTTTTTGGGGGCCCCTAGGTATAGGGCATTGCCATAGTCCAAACGGGAAAGTACAAGGCCATGGATGAGGAGTTTGCGCGATTGAGTCGGAAGCAGGGGTAGTATTTTTCTTGCCGATCTTAATAGACCGTGACAGGTTCCAGCAACTTTCCGTGCTTGGGCTGAAAAATTAAGTTCTTCATCCAACCAGATGCCCAAGCTTTTTATTTCTGGTTTAGACGCAGGGGGGGGGCCCATGGCTGACGGCCATATGGAGATAGAGCTGTATAAAGATTGATTACCTAAAAACAATCTCCGTTTTTTCGTTATTTAGCTTGAGGTGGGAGTTACTCATCCATTTTGTAATTTCGGTCAAGCAGGAGTGAAGGTTGGGAATGGAGAGGTCTTGCTGGCTGAGAGAGACCACAAGTTGAGTGTCGTCGGCATATGTCAGGAGTTTGATGCCGTATGGGACGACGACCTTCTCGAGGGGGGACATATAAACATTAAAAAGGGTTGGGCTCAAAGACGAGCCCTGAGGAACCCCACAGTTGATGGGTGTCGGTCTGGACGTAAAGGTGCCCTCTGTCACCTGAAAAAATCGGTTTTTGAGGAAGGATTCTAACCACGCCAAGGCCATTCCTGTGACTCCAAGGTGTTTGAGTCTTTGGATAAGGATAAGGTGATTGACGGTGTCGAAAGCGGCACTAAGATCCAGAATAAGAGAACATTAATTATTATCTACTGAATGAATTTCAATCATTCTTAGCTTTCAAATGCAAGTTAGTGTGGCAGAAAGAACACATTTTGCCACCTGCCCTCTGAATCAGATGATATTATGGGTAAGCCAAAATCCAGAGTTTAGAGTCAACTAAGAATCTATTGCACATTAAAATAAATTCTACCTTATTAATTTTGGACAGCCAAGAAACATTATATCACAGGGCTAAAGGAAAAGTCTGTCAAAAGGGTATGTTATGTTTGCAAATCAGCCACTGGAGCAAAAAATTACAGATGAAAACTTTGTTGTTCATTTTTAGGTCGAGCCTAGAGCAGCGCGCATGCGCTGTTTGCTCGACTTTTAGTAAGGGTCTTCAGAAATCTCCCCAAGCTCACCACACGCTCGTGCCTGTGGTTTTTTTTCCCTCACAGGCTAATGGGCTTTGCGTGCGTCTTTCAAATAAAGACAGCACGCAATTGGGCAAAGGCGGGCACATGTCTCGCCTTTGCTACGCCCACGGCCTATTGCTTGCGATTACCCGCAGAGGCACCATCTGGTTTGAAATATCATGCCCAGACGTGTGCGCGATAATTTAAACCAGATGTCTTGCTGAGGCGCGTGCACGCACCACTGGCGTGCTTGTTTTCTCTTCCTTTCCGATACATCTATGTTTGGTTTGTTTTTTTTGCTCGTGTGATGTACTTCCCTTTCAAGCTCCGCACCCAGTTTCATTTAGTTAGCTGAAACCCAGCCAGGGCAAGCTTGTCTAATAGGGTTTGATTATTTTTATGCCACATTGGCGACCCTGGCAAGCAATTCGACACGATGAGCGTTCGAGGGAAAGTTTTTAAGAGAGACCAGTCTACTGAAATTTGGAAGAGGAGGACCACGAGGCGAGTGAACCTTGGGGTACTCCAGAGGATGAACTATGCACGTGAATTTAAGCTGCATTAATGCCTTTGTTCTACGCTGGCTTTTAGAAATGAGGTCAACGCAGGCCTTTAAACCCGTCTGTGCAACTGTTTGTTTAATACTTGCATGAAGGGATTGACATAGGGATGAGAATGCACGTGAAGGAGTGCTGTTTAAACGTAATAACCTTTATGCAGGTTGGACCTCTGAAATACAAAGTGCCATTAGGTTGAAAACAGATCACGGCCCCTCATGGACAGCGCTGGCTGCATCATAGCGCTAATTTTCTAAATTTTCCACCATGTACAACATGGCTAAAGACACAGAGAAAGTCAATAAATTTCACATACGTAAGACCTGTTGGCTTTGCAAATGTTCGTTTCAGTGGATGCAACTTTTTCTGTGAAAATATGCGTGATTAGGTCTTCACAGTGACATTTCAATTAGCCCTGCTTAGTCGTCTGGTTCATCTCAAGTTAAACTGAAGGTTACCCAACGCCTTCCTCTTCCCGAGGGACCCAAATCAAAAGAGTAAACGAAATAATACACCTTTATCAGCAAAAAGAAGACGAAAAATAATTTTCAGACTCCCACAGAATGGGCGCCAGCTGGCCCTGCTGCGGACAATCTGCTTTTTCCCTTCAAAGATGACTTTACTTTTTTCTTTTCCGCAAGGCTTTCCACCCCTTTCCCACTTCCTGCTGACTCCGTGCTCCTTCCTTTTTTGTCTTTCTTCTCATTCTAAATCCATTATTCCCTTCTCTGACCACTTCCTCCGATTTCACCTCCCTCTCCCCGCCTCTTATATCCTGTCTCCTCCCATGTCTCTTTGTCCTCTAGTTTCTGACCCACTGATTCCTAACAAAAATCAAAATAGCATAAATCATTTATTGCTCCTATGACTGCGGATAGCTTCTATTGTTCAAGAATAACGATGGCTTTTTTATAGCGCCTGCTGCCACGGTATTTGTTTCTTCATAGCTCTAGTAAAATCATAATAATGTATACGTCGAATGAGGTTTTGCTAACATGTTCAAGCAAACACTTTGGAAGTAGCAAAGTCTCGGTCAGAAGTCCCTTTACAAAAAAAATACAATAAAAAAGAGAAACTGTGTTTTTGTAGATCTCAAGCAGATCTCTGAGGCTGGGGTAGTGATCTACCGGAGTGTCCTGCCCTGATAGAGCTGCCTCTTTTGTGTGGCACCGTCAATCAGTCAACTTTATAGCCAATCATTGGTTGCACTGTGTGACCTCTGGGTGCAGCTTTGAGGGGTTCTAAAACCCCAGCATGCAATGTGCCTTAGGTTAGAAAACTAGAACTGAATGAGTGGGCCACACACAACCAGCATTCAACAGCGTCTAGATTAGGCTGACATCTGTTGCCTGCACGTTGCACTGAGTTAGCGTCCAACAACAGGCACATTAACCCGCTAGATGATATAGGGATGGTAACGAGTGACTTGCAGGCTTCACTCCGATATCTGCAGCAGGGTCTTTGACCGAGTGAACTATCCTTACAGTTATCTGTCTCACGTAACTGTTAAGGAACATTGATGAAGCACCTACTAACTCTACCTACTGATTCTATTCTTTGCCTTTGGGCGGCATAAGTGCAAAACGGATAGTCGACTACAGAATAAATGTGTATTTTCATACCATGCTTCTTCAGTGATAAAATACAGTTATTGAGTATGCCTGCTAGTTCGACATCAGTCTTGGTGATTGTTGAAAAACAAGCACTGGCATAGCCAATAGGTCTCGCCTTGGGGAACTAAAGTATTTAATTATGCAGCACAATATCTTTGGTGCAACATCAACTGTTGCATGGCTAAACACTTATAATGTCCAAAAGGCGAGACCTATTGGCTATGCTAGTGCTTTTTTTATCACTTAATTTAATTGGTTTTTGCGTTTAATGATTAGATTATTTAGAAAATCTGTGAGCAGTGTACACAAATGACCCCTTTCTGGATTCTACATTTTGTTTACTATTCAGAAATGGATAGCTTTACGGGTTCACCCATGAGTTTCACATCTGTTGCCACCAAAGTCAAAGTCAAAGTCAAATTTTATTATGTTTTGGCTCTCGATGAGGGCCACATAAAAGTACTCACAAAGTTAACATACAGATAATGTATAAGTAACATCATACAACGAAAAGAATAAACAGTACTTATCTGCAAGTAAAGCAATCATCAACATCTCCCTGAAATTCATTAATAAATATCTAAAATCTCTTTAAAATATTAAAAAATTCTGGAACAGAACATTTCGTTAGGGGGGCAATAAAGTGCAAGGAAGAAAATTTTTACATTTACAATTCCCAATTGTAAACAAATTGGTTTTAACCATTTTTGGCGCAAGGGGCGCAATACCGGACAAATAAGCAATACATGATTACAATCCTGTACAGCATTATTACAAAAATTGCATAGAGGAGATACCCCATACCATTTTGCTAAAAGCGAATTAAGTGGAAGCAAATTATGACGTAAAAGGTACCATAGTCTACAGACACCATGAGGAGTATTCCAAATAAGATATTGTTGGGCTAATTTTGGGGTATATGTTGAAACCAGGGCTTCCCTTTCTTTTTGATTAGGTTGGGCAAGTATATCTGACTTGAAACAAAGTTCCCAAGACATACTTTTTAGTTTCAGCTTTAACTCTAATGGTGAAAGTAAGAATAGCGTACTTTCATCCAGTTCAAGCAGCGATACCGCTTTTCTAAAATTTTTTACCAGCTGCGAGAACTCATTAAAGTTGCCCAAGAGTTCCTTTTTTTAAATTTCACGTAAGGTACCCGGTTTACCTCTGGCCAAACAGGCTACCCATCTTACGAGGGCAGCCAACCCCTGAGCCCAACAACTTCGAAGTCCGAATTCCAGCCTGCATGAAGATGTAGAACAAGCTGTATTAAATGAAGAGATTTTTCTTAGCACCTTTCCTTCCATCCTTTGCATGAAACCCCATTGTTTCAGCTCCACTATTTCCATTCCATAAAGGAGGGTTGCAGGAATTTTCGCTCTAAATACATCCAAACATAGGGAGAAATGCCTCTTCCCAGTAGCTTTATACAAAGAACATATTCCCATACCATGGGCCACCGCTTTACGAGAATTATGTTCAATGTGAGGCTTCTCACTAAGATTAGCAGATATTATTTTGCCTAAAAACATATAGGTTTTAACCACCTCAAGTTTTTGTCCGCTAATAGTCCAATTATAGCTACTAGACCTGCATTTCTTCTTTCCGAAGATGCACATGATTTTACTTTTAGAACTATTAATTTTCATATAATGTGCTTCAGCAAATTGATTCAATGCGTGGAGACGATTAGATAGACCTTTCGGGGTCAAATCTAAAACAAGTATGTCGTCCGCATACATTAGAATCGATATGGCTGACCCTCCAATTGTCGGGGCTAATCCCTCACAAACTGCAACAGAAGTTGGTAAATCGGCCGTATACAAGGAAAACAATATGGGTGCCAATATACACCCTTGTTTTAATCCGTTCAGAGAGGGGATAGATTGAGAAAGGCCCCTCTCACCACCTTGTAACACCTTACACCATGTGTTCGAATGTAAAGACTTAACTAGATCGAGTAGGTATCCTGGCATACCCAGTGCCGCCAACTTTCTCCACAGCGTTGGACGGTCCACCTTGTCAAACGCCGTGGAGAAATCTATAAATGCTACGTATACGCCACCACCTCGGACACGAGCATATTTATCCATAATTACCTGTAGTAATGTTAGGTTATCTAGAGTTCCATGCTCTTTTCGAAATCCTGTCTGTTCCATAGGTAAAATATTATTTAAATTTGCCCATTCCATTATTAACATTAATAAAAGTTTAGCAACATTTTTTCCTATTGAGTCTAATAAAGCTATTAGACGATAATTAGAGGGTTTGTCCCGATCACCTTTTTTAAAAATAGGGATTAGGATACTTCCCCGCCAAGAGTCGGGGACTGTTCGTAATTTAAAACACGCCAGAAATACTGGAAGAAGAATCCTACTCCAAACGGTAACATCTTGCTTGATTATAGACATGGGCAATTCATCAGGACCCATAGCACCGGAAGAGCGCATGCTCTTTATCACGGTAGCTATGGATTGCTCAGTAGGGAGTTCCATTTTATAATCACTATTTGGACCTGGATCCCATGTGTCCCCCCCTGCACCATTAGGTGCATATAAGTTGGACACAAATAGGGTCCAGATATCTTCTGTAATAGCTATGGGAGTGGAAGTTGTTATAGAGCCACATCCTTGCCTTATTATGGACCAGAAATCTCTAGAATTTTTATAAGTTGAAGCCTCTCTTAACTTGATCCATAGAGAATCTTCTTTTTCTCTTTTTATCTTAGATCTCAATCTTACCCTCCTTCTTTTTAATACAGCTAACTGATGCTCATTTTCCCCCGATCTATTAAGGTATTGTTTCCTGACAAGTTTATTTATCTCCTTATTTAATAGTAATAGGGGACTAGGAGAGAAATGTTTCTTTTTGGGATTTCCTATAATCCTAGCCGTCGCGGTAACTTTTTTAAGAAGGTTTTCAAGAAAAAGGAATTCCCTACCTTTCCAGTAATCAAACTCTAATAGTAGTTGGGTAAGGATATTTTGTACATCCTTGATATTAGCAGAACCCCAATAACATCTATCTGAGTTACACTTAATAGAGAAGCCTCTATTCTTTAAAGACCAAAGGCTAGTTTCAGGGGGAATTAATGAAACAGTTATATTAATAATTTTATGATCACTCAAGGGGGAATGAGAGATCACCAAATCTTTAAGAAAGGAGAACGTATCAAAGTCCGTTATTACATAATCCAAAATAGATTCACCCCTAATGGATCCATGTGTATAGTTAGCGGGAGTATCTGAAGGCAACCTGCCATTTATGATAAGTCCCTCTAGGGAACTAAGTTCCCCGAGGAGAATCTTGCCTCTTTTATTAGTTTTTATTTCAGTAGGCAGGAGTGCTTGAGGTATGTTATATGCTTCTTCCTTAGCTTTATTTCTAAACATGTCTAAGGTAGAGTTAGACACTTTACAATTTAGGTCTCCCACCAATAATATATATGGGTGGTGATCCACCTCTATTAATTGTTTTACATAGGAAAACATACGTTTTAAAACTATAGTAAAATTATCTTCCGGAGGAATATAGGCATTTAATATTATAAGCGAAGACCGTTGAGCAGCAGAGTCCAGATTAGAAATGGTTATGGATTGGAATAGATTACTCACGTCCTTATAGTGGGAGAATTGCCATTGTAAGGCATTTGATAACAAACAAGCAATTCCCCCTTTTGCGTGGCCTTTTTTAGAAGGAGTCGCAGGAGCCTCCAAGACGAAATAATCTTTCCCTCCATATGGGAGATTTTTACACCATGTTTCCTGGATACATATCACATCTGCATTCAAAGAGAGTAGAAAATCAAAGTTCTCAGGGCAATTAGACCAACCAGCGGCATTCCAAGAGACAATTTTTAAATAGGTGTTAAAGATGCGAAAATGGTCGTGGGTTTCTCGAAGTAGTATTTGAGAGAACTCCAGGTAACCAATTCCACATCGAATTGTCTTCAGTTAAAGGAATATCTGTGCTATCAGGTAATGGAAGTACCTGAGAGACCATTCGTTTACCTCTGGAGACCCAAATTTTTAGATCTTTATTGCAAATAGGATAATCATCCTGCCCAGAAGCCAACTTTGTATTTCTTTCGCTGGAGGAAATACACAAATTATTATTAACATAAGGTAGCACGTCAATTCCTCTACATTGAAAAGCTTCCGCTTGTTGCAGAACTAGATTAGCAATTATTTTAGAGTAAAACTTTACCCTTGTTCGTTGCCCATTTATGGATCTTATTGGGAGAACTAAATCAATATCATTTGTTAAAATTAACTTTAAGCTTTCTATCTCTTTAAAGCAGTTAAGTAGCCAGGATCTATTCATTTTTAGATCAGAATCAAATAATGGGAGAAAGTCCAATGACAAAGTATCCACATTTAAGATGGGGCTTTTTGCTGATTGAATCATTGTATTCCTGACTGCTTCAGGCTGTGGCCGAAAAATGGGAGCAGATGGATTAAATACCCTTGCTACTATCGGCGTATTTGTAATATCTTCGGTACTTAAGGATTGGGGATCAGGAGCATTTACCATAGGACATGGAACTACCCCCCTCATAGTTGGTTCAACCGGGGTACTCCCACCTTCATCATTTATAATGCCTACAACTTCCTCCTTAGCGGGGATATCTGATAGTGGATTATAACCACTTTCAATAGAATCAGGCATTTCAGATGTTATATGTTTTTGAAAAATGATTTGCCTGGGTCTTTTCTTTTTATATTTACGTATCTGTTTCCTGTTTTTCCCTCTAGTTTTTACTTTTGCGGCTCTAATAGTCATCAAGGAACCTTCTTGCTCCTTTTTATCTTGTATAAAAATGGGGAAAAGATCATTACCCCCCATTTGAGACTCTTCTCCCACATTATCTTCCTGCTCAGTCAACATTGGAACTTTTTTCTGTAGCAAGGAAGATGAGGAAGATCGGTTAGGGGGCTTATGGATATCCACCTCTATAGACAATCCCAAAGGGGCATTTCCCCTCACATCAGTAGTGTTATCAACAACTTTTTGGACAACAGGATCAATAGAGGTAATAGGAGGATTAATCACATTCTCAACATTTTTAACATTTTTTGCCAGCAATACCTGCAATATCTCAGTAACCGAAGACAAAATACAGTCGGAGTTCACAGCAAATTTACCCATTAAAAGTAAAACAAGATTTGCTCAAGGGCTATGAGTGACTCAGAGATGGGTTTCTCATTTTTTGGGTAGCTAGATGATGTAAAAGCGCAAATCCCCGATAGGTTAAGTTGCGGAGATTGCAAATCACTCTGCATGGAGAGGTTGTCTGTGGATTTAATAGAGGGAGTGCTGCTATATAGTAGCAATCCAGAAGGCGTTTCTCCAATTGGAGTTTTATTAACCGCAGAATGAGACAAAGAATTCTTGTCCACATATCGACCACAGAGTTCCAGATCGATGCTAGTAGCTATTGAAGCATCACCCTTATCTTCTTCCAAATTATCATTTCCCTTAAAGGTATTATGGTCCAAAGTTTGCGATGTTATTAACAAAGGATCAGCGTCAACCACATTTACTGAACATGTAAGGAGGTTTACCTCCCTTGACTGACTCTGAGACCTTTTTGTTTCCAACATAGGATCAAACTGACAGTCTCCCTCCATATTAGAAAAAAGTTCCAACTTTGGTAATGGGTCAGTGTCAGATTTCATGGAAACTTCTAGGGGTTTATTCAGGCTTTTTTCCCAAATTTGTACCAGTTGCATCTGACCTTTCATAATAGCACTATTGACGTGCTTTTTCCTCAAATGAATAGGACCGGGAGTTGTATCAGGTTTCTCCATTAAAACTTTCCCGGAACGTAGTTTCTTTGCCTCCATAGTACCGGAAAAGAATCTGGTCCTACAGCTGGATTCCCAGTCTCGAATAAAAATCACAATTAATATAGTATGAATTCACAGGGGGTGAAGACAAGGCACAAACAAGCAGATAGCGTACTTTGTGACTATAATCCTATCTGGGTATTTGCGTACCAGTAGAGTATAATAGGATAAGTCAGCAGTAAAAATAAAAATAAAAATACCAGGGCCCAGCCCGGCCTACCTCGGCCACTGAGGGCCACAGAGGGCCCGCCCTTTGCCCGGGCTTAGCCCGGCGCCGCCCGCGCGCGTCCCGCGATGCGCGTTGCTTCAGCGCAATTTGTTCCAGGTGAGGGGGGCGTGGCGGGGAGGTTCTCCAAGCCCAGCTGGCTTCTGGGCGCTGATGTTCCCTGGCCTCCTTGACGGCCAACAAGCCCACAACAGCGAGTGTTTCCCGCGAAGCGGGAAACGCGAGAAGTGGTGCCCAAGCGCTGCCAGATAGCGCTGCAGAAACAATGGAGCACGAGCGCTGCCAGAAAGCGCTATTAATTCAGCAGGGGTTTTGCAATTTCAGGCGGCACTTCCAAAGTTCACCAGTTCAAGGAAACGGCTGCCTGCTTCACGAATATCAGCAAAGGACTCCGCTCTTCAGCGCTGCTTCAGCGCAATTTGTTCCAGGTGAGGGGGGCGTGGCGGGGAGGTTCTCCAAGCCCAGCTGGCTTCTGGGCACTGATGTTCCCTGGCCTCCTTGACGGCCAACAAGCCCACAACAGCGAGTGTTTCCCGCGAAGCGGGAAACGCGAGAAGTGGTGCCCAAGCGCTGCCAGATAGCGCTGCAGAAACAATGGAGCACGAGCGCTGCCAGAAAGCGCTATTAATTCAGCAGGGGTTTTGCAATTTCAGGCGGCACTTCCAAAGTTCACCAGTTCAAGGAAACGGCTGCCTGCTTCACGAATATCAGCAAAGGACTCCGCTCTTCAGCGCTGCTTCAGCGCAATTTGTTCCAGGTGAGGGGGGCGTGGCGGGGAGGTTCTCCAAGCCCAGCTGGCTTCTGGGCGCTGATGTTCCCTGGCCTCCTTGACGGCCAACAAGCCCACAACAGCGAGTGTTTCCCGCGAAGCGGGAAACGCGAGAAGTGGTGCCCAAGCGCTGCCAGATAGCGCTGCAGAAACAATGGAGCACGAGCGCTGCCAGAAAGCGCTATTAATTCAGCAGGGGTTTTGCAATTTCAGGCGGCACTTCCAAAGTTCACCAGTTCAAGGAAACGGCTGCCTGCAGACTGATTTGCATATGTCCATGTCTGAACTGGGGTGGTGGAGTGAGCTAAAGAATGATGATGGATTAAACCCAGATCAGTTGACTGGGGGTGAGTGTTTGATTTGCTCAAACGCTCCGTCCATCATCCCATTTGGTATTGCTTTGTTCGCCCTAAGTTGGCAGGGTATGCCCAGACGTGGGTCTCTTGCTCACTTTGCCACTGGATTCAAGATAGACTGGCTGATGAGCGTTATGAACCCGAAACCGGTCCCAGGATGCTTGTTTCCGGTCCAGGAAAGACATGGCTTGGCAGTTTGTTGGGGCTGGACTGATCCGATGAGGCACAGGGTCAGACTGATTTGCATATGTCCATGTCTGAACTGCGGTGGTGGAGTGAGCTAAAGAATGATGATGGATTAAACCCAGATCAGTTGACTGGGGTGAGTGTTTGATTTGCTCAAACGCTCCGTCCATCATCCCATTTGGTATTACCTGTATTTATATGACATCTCTGTGACACAAATTGCTTTTGATGCATAGCGGTAATTACATTTGACAATCTTTTTGTAAAGTATACAAATAACATCAAATAAATAAAACTGGTTATGTGAATGCAAGTTTAATGTCATTGTCGTTCTTGTTTATGGCACTACAATTCCTCTTATGATGTGTGGATCTTGTTATAGAATACATAGATGTATTCCTAAAGGATGATTCCAGTCCCAGTGAGGTTACAAATAACAAGTTTGCTCTCTAAGAAAGCAATATATCTATCCTGCTAAAGTTTTTTCTTTGTTCCTAGAATCACAATTAAGGCAGGACTATCTTTTCTCTAAGATTGGAGCAGTAGCTGTCACAGGGGAAAGTCTGAGCTAAACTGCCCCCTTCCCTCAAAAAAATGTAAATGACTACAGCTATAGGGAACCACTTTTGGGAAGGCTTTTCACATATTGCAACCGATGCACTCTAATGAAAATGTGTTATGTTTTGCTTTCCTTGATGTTTATTAGAGTTTAATTAACCCCAACAAACAATGTATTCATCTGTATTATATTGATTTAAAGTTAATTAGAAAAGGTACCGTGTTACAAACAACTTGCTCTTCTGACTTCATAAAACACTTGTTACAGTTCAGTATTCGAATATTTTTCAGCATCAAGATTATAGCTTGTAAACTACCTTTTCTAAAAAATCAGCCAACCATTTACAAAAAAACATAACAGGCAACATTATCGCTACAAAATCTAAAAAAAAGTTTTTCTTTTGGCATACTTAACCGTCCCCTAATTACTACCATAGCTAAAAGCTTAACAGATCTTATCGGCATAGAGATATTGCTTGATGCAGGATAGAAGAAATGGGCACACGACTTACTTTGGTGTCCAACTTAACCAGGTTACCAAACAGTATATAAAAAAATGTTAATGCTTACAATTTGTTAAGGGCAATACTTTCATCTATTTATTTCGGTTGAACTTATAGCCTACCGTATTCATTAATGCATCTATAAACATTGCATCAGCGTCACCCATGGCCATAGAACTCTTACAAAGTACAACATAATCCTCCTATAATCCATTTCTCACGATGATCAATTACTCAGTGTGTGCATAAGACCCTTTTAGTCACTTTAACTTCTATGCAACAAAATTCTGATGGAATATTTCCTGGCCTTCTTCCAACTGGCCATGCATTCTTTGGAAAGGTGAAATAGAAGGTACTTCAAGTAGTCAGTGTGAAGCTGTCAAATTAGCTACCAGTATTTCAATTTGTGCCGGTGACTACAGGTCGGCACCACTGGCACTTACTTTAGGGGATCATGAGTCTCTCACCCTTATTTAGCTGTCCTTGTGCCATCTACAGCAGGAAGCAGCAGACCAGTCCCTCTTTTACGTCCACCAAGGTCATGGAAGCTGAAAAAAGGACCACCAACAAAGTGAGCACTAATCAGTCAAAGTACTTGAGCCCCTTCTTCTATTTCCACAATGTACAGTGAAAATAAAAGAAGAAATGTTGCTCATACTCTCAAGACTATGTTTATCTTTGCTGGAAGGTGAACCCTGCCTCACTGGTATATGCTCCCTATCTGATCAGCCTTTAACAAGTTTAGCATTCACTTCTACCAACCCACACTGGTTATGCTGGCTAGATGATCTCACTTTCAGAGCAGATGAAAGTGAGGCGATATTGGCATTTGAGGTCATTCTGGATACTTGTGTCCCTCAGATCGAGGCCATTGGTACCAGAGTGGATTGCGAACTAGGAAGTTAGTGGTGTTAGCGGAACGGCATAGAGCTATTTCCTGCAAGAGATAATTTCCAAACAACCCAAGTATACCGAATGAAAAACTGTGGTGTATCCCGTACTGTTCTCGCCTGGACACAATCTTTTCTTACTAACCGCAGCCAAGCAGTGACCTTAGGATAATTTCTTTCAACTGAACGCCCTATCACTTCAGGCGTTCCACAGGGCTCTTCTCTCAGGCCTCTTTTGTTTAATATCTACATGGCCTGCTAATCTCGTTAATAACCTCTTTTAACATCGAAGCAACTTCATATGCAGATGATACACAACTGATCTTGGTCTTAGACAAAGGCTCTAATGTAGCAGAGTTTAACTTTAAGCAATGTTTAACAGAGGTCATCCGTTGGATGAGACCCAACCATCTTAAATGAGACAGGGACAAGACTCGAAATATTGTTAATAGGGAAGGATAATACCTTCAATCCAAACCAATACTGCCAGAAGATGCGCCTGCTCCACCCAACACAATAGAAGTGGCTAATAATTTGGGGGTAAAATTTGATGCATCTCTCGTTTTGGCCACAAGCCCTCACAGTGGCTGGAATGTGCTTTAACTTCACCAAAACTCTCAGAAAAGTTTTTGATTTCATTCCCTGCTCTGCAAGAAAGACAGTAGATGTAGCACTTAACCTGTCTAGATTAGACTACTGCAACAGCCTATTCACATGAGTTAATACACAAGTACTAAAAAAGCTACAGGTTGTATAAAATGCAGCGGCCTGCTTGGTGCTGAAACTTTCCCGCCGATCACCAGCCTCGCAGCCCTTAAAACCCTTCATTGGCTGCCGGTTCAAAAAAGAATTCTATTTAAGGTTCTGTTAATCACTTTTAGAACCTTTAGAGACTTAGGACCTAAATATTTAGTGGCCAGGTTCACTTCCTACACCACTGCTAGGACAATTAGATCCTCCTCAAAAAACCTTCTTAAACCTCCTATCTTTAGGGTCAAAACTAAAGGAGAAAAAAACTTGAGTTCTTCAACCTAGAGGATGTAACCTCATGCCTACACAGCTAAGGCGGATGGAATCAGAAACCCAATTCAGGAAAGCCTTGAAGACTGGCCAATAACACGTAAGGCAAGAAAAAGTCACACAGACTATATTTAGTTTCAGAGACCTGTACCATAGGAAAAAGCAAGCTCAGAAGGAAGAAAATGAGCAGACATCAGGAAAATCCCAAAACTGAGAAAAAAAAGCTTGAAAATCATCAAGATAGTCAATCATGAACAACATATAGAAGAAAACGAAAATGATGGAAAACGGTATACAGCATTATCA
The DNA here is from genome assembly GCF_964261635.1 of Lissotriton helveticus. Taxonomy (NCBI): domain Eukaryota; kingdom Metazoa; phylum Chordata; class Amphibia; order Caudata; family Salamandridae; genus Lissotriton; species Lissotriton helveticus. Next base: position 312,027,883 of record NC_136061.1, read on the forward strand.
ATGCAATGCTTGCTTGAGTACCTTGGAGCTGTTTTGAAGAAATACTGAATATTTGGCATAGTGCTATGTTCCCTGCACTAAAGAGCTATAAATGGAGGAATTGTATAGTGCTTACTATTATTTGTATTGTCCTGTACAAAGCATATTTAGGATCTGTCTAGCCTTTCTAGCTCGATTTCACGAACCTGGACAGATATGAACCCCAACATCCATCCAATGCCAAGTCACTAGCATTCAACCTGGAAGGTGAACTCACTCTTACGGAACATATTGTGAGGAAACCCAAGACGGCCAGGTACAACCTTTCTCTACTGAAGAAAGAGAAACTATTCCTCCCAGAAGCAACTTTGGAACTGCTGTTTACACTGTCATGCGCCCTCATGATCGTGGTAAAGCCTTGCTCCATGACTCCACAGTGGCTCTCCCATAAGAGCATTGTAAACACCATAGTACGCCTCGTTGAAGGCTAAAGAAAAATGACCACTTTACTATCACCCTGTTGGAACTTTGTTGTCTGTCCTTGCCAACTCGAACCATCTTCAAAACTAGCTGCACCATCTGCAAACCCATCACAAAGGTTACCTTCACCTTTCTAACTGACAAGCTCACCACAAGTGGTTCTCAGTGTCAGCATAATAGCAGCCAGGATCCAACCAAAAAGAGAAGAAGAGTAAACAAGAAAAAAAAAGCAAACAGGCCTTCTCAATTCACGCAACCAAAAACACCTCTGTGTCAATCAAGATTGCCCCCAATATTTCTCCAATTTAGGAAAGAGCTGAAGACACGCCTCTTTAAAGAACGCTACATCACAACAAAATAATAGTACATCTTCGCTCCAGTGGCGTAACGAACCTTGAGGGCCCCCCCTGCGGGGTACGTGAAGGGGCCCCCTCGGGACTCAATCTAGAGCTCCCCAGCAGAAGTGCGGTGCTGACGGGGCCCCCTGGAGGGTGAGGGTTCCCCCGCACCGCAGGGGCTGCAGGGGCCTGTGTTACGCCCCTGCTTCGCTCATAAAACACTACTTCTTCTCCAATCCCTTGTTGAATGTATCACTGCCTTTGACCCTGAAAAGAGCTATGCTGGCTTTTATCTGGGTTTGTGCAATACAAATAACACATACGTATATCTATAGGGATTTAACGCACTGGAATCAAAGTGGTGATATGAAATTGTCTTTAGTTGTTTTATGTCAAATTACGTAGCGGCCTGTGAGGTTAGCACAGCCTAGTACATTAGTTAACAATTTTAATAGAAGGCAGCCAGACAGCTCCCATTATGCATGTGTGTGGAGTATTACGTGCATGTATGTGTGTGCTAAAATACACTGCCATTTGTTTAATTTTTCTGGTTTTTGTGGTTGTAAACAGCTCGGCTTTGGGTGCTTGTTATTTATTTGGAGTTTTATGTGGCATGAAAACGACCCTAAAGGTGCCAGATTTTCTTACATCAGGATTTAATTTCGTTGCATTACATTATCATAAGGTCAAGGGTCTAGTTGCAGGTTAAAATGTTTAAACAGTTTTTAAGTGATTAGATTATGGCATAAGTATTATAGTGACAAACGAGGTAGAAGGACCAAAGCCTGGGGGCAATATTGCAGGCAAAAGCTGCACGATGTGGACGTCCAGTATATAGACTGCCCCTTGAAAAGGCAGGAGTGGCTATGGCTGTAGAGCTACTATCAATCCGAACTACATGCACCTTCTGTCCATGTTTGCTAAGCGCAGAACAACCAAGTCTAGGTCCAATGGCATCGGATTCCATGTCTGAACATTTCCTTCCACGTGAATCTTCATTCTTCTTCAATTTTTATATAGACTAAGATAAAGTGACATTTCAGATAGATTTAATAGGATCCTGGAGTCATCTATAAAAGTCAAAGCTGCCATTTTTAGTTTCAATATGGCTATCACATTTCAGTTCTAGGAATTAGTGAGAAGTTAGCTGAGTTGTGGTATGGGCGAATTCGAGTTCTGAATATTGCATCATCCATATGATCATTTGGGAAGTGACAGAAAACAAGCAAAATGAAGACATCTGACACTCAGCAACCTTCATGAAGAGGGACCTGGAACACCTCGAAACGGCAGCCTTCGATTTGTTGGAGTGTTGCCTACTCCAGAGCTGTCAGCTGCAGCGACAGGCCTCTCCTTCCCTGATGATGGTGCTGCAGTCCTAAGCCAGCGTGGTGGGACACATCCAAAAGGCAGCCAGGCAATGATGAAAGAAGCTCCATGTGGTGCTCTCAAAGCGAAGGAGGATCCGTAGCCCCAGAGACAATCCAGACCCAGCGCATACAACGGGGTTGTGGTTCGCTAACTCCTGGTACTGGGTGGTCAGCCCTGGAAGTGGCCACCAGACAGATGGCAACAGATGAATGTCACTGGGGTCTGCCGCGTCAGATCCCATTCCAGGTACGATACTTCATCAGTGGACAGATGAGGAGTGACAAGTGAAGGGGGCAGGACACCCAGGTGGCAAGAGCACCCAATAGAGCCGCCTTCCACCTCTCCACCATGATTGTATGTTCTCTTTCATGATGGATGAATATGCTTTAATGTTTCAAGGGATCATTTTCAATGTTGGGCCTCATTCTGAGATTTCCAATAATCCATATTTGGGCAGTCATAGGAGTACCGGCCGAATCACTACTAAAAGATCCTCATAACCGCCACAGATCTGTAAGGTTGCGCCCAGGAACTCCACTTACTAAAAGAAGGTCGAGTTGCAAGGTGAAATATCAAAGAAAAATGAATTGCCAGGGAAATCAGACGGAATTACAGATTCCCGCAGTATTACCTCATTTTTCACGGGACTTCAGGGTCCCACTTTTAAGCACCGTCAATTTCATCCCCCGTGAGTTACTGATACCCTGGAATTGTTTACTCCTGGTGGATGTGGGGGCAGAGTTAACAGGGACATTAATAGAGAACTAGTAATGAGGCTTTTAAAGGCTCTGATGCTATCCTATATACGCATGTGGTAATGTTTAAGTGGTTTCTCCTGGGCGATTGTTACGTAAGTTTGTGGGAGTAAATGTATGGATTTTTTTTTAGGCCAACGTTTTCTCAATTTTATATCTGGGGAGTGGGGCTTTGTTGAGCGCATTATGGTGTCACGACATATAATTTGATTTGATACACCGATTTTCGTCGAGAAACGGTAGAACTAAATCAACCATGTTATTATTTCATCCACCCAAAATAGCAAAACAAAAATTACTGCATGGCTCCAAGCCGTCTCAATGTCAGAAACGGAAGGGTTTTGACGTGAACTCATTCGTGTCCTTACACCACGTGTCTCGCATCACATCATTTAGCGAACTCGCTGTGAAACAACAGGAAACTGGAGAAGTGCTTTCACCACCCACAGGTACGTTTTAATGCACATTAATGTGGCACTTAAAGCCTTAAAACGTGTGCAATTACAGTGCGCCTTTGTAACAGCCACAAAGATATACTGACAGGAGTCATCAAACGGGGAATGTGCCGCTTGAATGAAACGAAGCTTCAGGAATTGAAGTGGGTAAAGCATAAAAGGATTTATTTCGGGCGTGCAGACTTTATTGTCGTTGTTGAGTCAGGGAGCCTTTCATAATACGTCAGGGTTACACACAGGCCGGTGAAAACCGATCACTGTATCCAATTAAAGGGCTCTTTTTATGACACACATCACGGGTAGAAATGGCGGGAAAATGAAGAATAGCACAGTGTAAAGGATGGATTCAAGGATCAGTACTGATGTGAGGGAGGCAGTGGCTTTTACGCTCCTCAGAAGATATAATCCTATTACACACGTGTGTGTCCCACTGTCTGTGCTTTGTGTCACCATCGTGATGGCGCTGCGCTCTTTAGATCATTGCTCCACATTCACACACATTGATCCCTTCCATCTATCAACAGATGATTGTCACAACTAAATTTGCCATTCAGCATTATCCCCGGACTCTTCTATGTCAAAGATACATGGGCCCAGGGACTGATTTCTGGCTGCCACTGGGGCCCTCGTTCATCCATGTTCCTGCATGACCCGCCGAAAACTGCCTGGTTCAGTGTGTAACTATGCACTCAACTCCCAACTGTTCCCCTTTGTCACTAAGGACAGCAGCTAGCACCAGATGGCTATAAGCAGTGCAGCCTTCCCTCACACATGCAGACCAGGTACAGCCTAACAGTTTCACCAAAGGCTTCAAAGGTGCAACAGCAGGTAACCACTCTAGCATGTGAGTCACAAGTCTCAATCACTGGTCTCATACAACCCTGGTAACAGTACTGTTCAAGGTGGGTGCGTAGGAGCAGTGGAGGGACTATCCATGTGGGAGTCGCAGAAAATTACAGTGCCAGCAGGGGGTGGGGTCTAAGACAGGCGCTGAGGAGCAACAAGACGGAGGATGGAACCGAGAAGGGCGCAATATGACATACTCCAGATGAGGCAGCATGATTCCATGAGCTATAGGACTGAGTGTGAGAGATGTCAACCTTGCCCTCTGACCTGCGTCACCATCAGCAGACTGTACTAACGTTTAGGAGAGTACTAGAAATTAGATGGCGAGCTAACAAGACTCCACCTCATGCGATGACAATGGATGACCGCTTGGATTATCTTCAGACGCCCTGAGACCCTTTGTAAAATAAAAATATTGTGCACAAGACCTATTGGGGCAAATGGGTCCAACCACCTCCAGAATATGGCACCCACTCAGAGTCGTTTGAAGGCAATGGCAAATTGGGCAACTGTCCATAACCTCACATTCCAAGGCCCCCCCATGGGAAAGAGATCTTTGCCTCTCTATCTCACTTTCTATTTCTTTATCTCCAAAACCCTCCCTACCTATCAGTCTTCTACTCTCTACGCAGTGTTCTAGGATTTTGGGACACTTGACAAGACATATTTCAGCTGTGCGACCCCAATTTTAATTATAAATCAAAATTGCATTAAGCAGGCTTGAATATGAAGGAAATGTTTAATCAAATTCAAAGTTGTTCTAAACTTGGGCCCCAAAATATATTTTGGTGGGCGTGGGCCCCAAATTCCTTCCGCCTCCAACTTTTTGCCTTTGCTCCTCCTGTTTTGCTGAATTCCTTTTTATTGGCGCTTGGACTCTGAGCACTTTACCACTGCTAACCAGTGCTAAAGCGCTAGTGTTCTCTCCTTTAAACATGGTTAAAATAGCTTACAACCATGAGCACATTTCATTTACTTGTAAGTCCCTAGTAAAGTGGTACTATTGGTACTCATGGCCTGTAAATTAAATGTTATTAGTGGGCCTGCAGCACTGAGTGTGCCACCCACCTAAGTAGCCATTTGAAACATGTCCCAGGCTTGGCACTGCAGCCTGTGTGTGCAGTTTTAAACTGCCATTTAGTCCTGGCAAAGTAAACCCTTTACCCGGCCTAAACCTTCCTTTTTAATACATAAAAGTCACTCTTATTACATTTAATTAGTGATAAAGTTTGATTGGGAGCAAGTAGGAACGACATATTTGGTATCTGAGGAATTGTAAATTAAAATCCTCTTTGATGGTAAAGTTAGATTTTGTCACAATGATGAAAATGCCACTTTTAGAAAGTTAAGTATATAATCAGTGATGGATGGAATGCTTGAACTAATTTCAGCCACTTGTAATCACTCGGGCCGCAACCACATCCATCATTATTTGCCCACCATGCCACCTCACTGTGGATTCAGTTATGTGCAATTCAGTCTTGACCCTGATCCAGTAAGAACAGTCCAGCCAGAACTGCCAAGCCAGGTACGATGGATTGGGATGCAGCATAAGTGATTAACAGTGGCTGAGACTAATTTAAGCATTTCATCCATCGCTGTTTTGTATACTTTTAAAAAGTTGCCATTTGTTTTTGTACTAACCATTTGGTATCTGCAGCCTATTCCTGGGTTACATGGCTAGGTGCAGTAGGCAGTTGTCATTTGTGTATTCCTCTCTGACATCACCACAAGAGGGTCTGACTGTTGGCAGGATGGGCCACCTCTGGCAAGATGAGGGGGCGGAGCTGTCGCCTACCACACTTGCACCTCAAAGGGACTACTCCTGTACACTCACAAAGGATTTCACAATAGTCTTTTGTGATCCCAGACAATCTGGGACAAAGGCAGAGGGAAAGGATATTCCAGACACCTTTGTAGGGGGGAATTACAGGAGCTTCTCCCACTTCAAAAAGGGCACCAGGTATTAAAAGGGAACCCTCAGAACCACTCTTCAGTACACTTCTGGACCTGTGAAAACTACAACTGCACAAGAAGGATGCCCTGCTGCTCTGCTGCTCGAGGCCTTCCATGTCTGCTGAGAAGTAAGACTGGACCTGCACTCTATCCCAGGATGCAGTTACTCCAAGAGTCAGCTGGCAGACCTCCTGTCGAAGCTACAAGGACACAGCAAGCTCCAGCGGCCTACCTACAACTGCCCAGCTGACCTGCTGCACTGGAACCGCAACTAGACCTGCCCGAGTCCTGTTGGCCTCAGCTGGAGAGAGTTCCTGATCCCCAAATGATGCCTCCTCAAGTCCTGGGCCATTGATTGGCATCAGAGAGAGCTCCTCCTGGTATAAATGAAGGTTCCACCAAACGTGAAACACCACAAAGCTTTCCCCCACAGGTGCCAGCCTAATCGGAACCGAAACAGAGTGATGCAAAGCTGTGCAATGTCGTGCCGCACAGCTCATCTGAACTGGCGCGAGCGATGTAAAGCCTCAGCACACAGCTTCCTCGGAACCAATACCGGACAACTCGAAGCCTTGCAAAGCAATGATGAGCAGATCACACAGGTACAATCCTCAGTGGGCCAAACTTGGTCCTGTGCCCGCCTGCGCTCCATCGCAGTCAACCTGAATTAGTGACTTTGCCACTGTCCAGCGTGACCAGATACTCTTAGATTGTGAGTTGCGCCTTTTCGTGCTATTTTCTTATAAATCTTTAAAATTGCATATCTCCAGTTCTACTGATTTGATTTTTGTTATTTTCATCTCAAATAATTTATTACATGTCATTAATTTTTTCTAAATTGGTGGGGGATTTTTCTTGTGTTGTGTTTTCACTCTACTACTGTTTAAGTGCTACATAAATACTTTACACATTGCCTATAAGTTATGCCTGATTGCTTTTGAGTCAAGCTACCAGAGAGCTAAGCACAGGTTAATGTGGGGAATTATTGTAGATCTCCCGGACGAGGATTGTGGCAGTTGCTTGAGTGAGGTTTCGCCCCCTCCTCCCATCAACCAACAACCCAATTTCTAACAGCCCTAATCTACTAAAAGAATGTGTGTCAGACAAAACATGGTAAAAACCTTTGACAAGCTATAGAGATCATCTATGGAACAAGATGAAAAAAGCACTCGGAATCTAGACTGGATTACTGCAATGCACTTGATTTAGTAATAAATAAGGTACTCCTGCATCGTCTCCAACTAGTGCAGAATGCAGCGGCTAGGCTGGTGATGGGTCTTCCTAAATTTTATGCGGTTTCATCCACCATTAGGAGACTTCATTGGCTCCCACTTGGGAGGAGAATTGTGTTTAAAGCCCTGTGTCTGGTACACAAGGCCTTGCACAACAGGGGTGCTGAAGGCATTAATAAACTGTGTCACAGATATATCCCTTGCAAGAACCTGAGATCGGCTAGTAGGAATTGGGTAACAGTTTCCAGGTTTAGGAAAGCCAGATGGGGGGTGGAACCTGATTCCTCCCTCAATTTCCACTTTGGAATTACATTCTGCCTTTAGGAAATCCTTGAAGACCTGGCTCTTCTCTTGTTCCAGCCCTCATCTCCCGTAATCTTTGTGTTTTAGTAACCTGTGAACTTTGATACACTGATCCTGTCGGCAGCGCCTTGATGCCTTCAGGCTAAGTTCGCGCTTTATAAGTTTTAAATGTATTCATTCAGAACTTTGGGTGCTGACAGAGGTATAAGGCAGTCACTGGGAGGCGAGTGCTCTGAGAGAGAGAGGGACAGAGGGTGTAGTTTGCAGGCTTTGTATTTTATGCAGATAATCAAGGTTTTGGTTGCTGTAAAGTAGTTTATTTTATGATGTGGTATAATTTCGGTCTTCCCCCAAGAAATTGTTTTGTGGAGTTCCTCAGGGATCCTCATTGAGTCCTACTCTCTTCAATATCTATGTAGCCCCGCTTGCTGCTGTGGTTAGGTCTTTTGGTTTAGAAGTCCTATCCTACGCTGATGACACTCAGATTCTGATTTCCATCACAGAGAGTGTCTCAGCCTCAGCAGCAAATTTTAATAATTGCATGCAAGCGGTGGCTGCATGGATGGTGGAGAATTATCTTAGACTCAATGGGGATAAAACTGAGGTTATAATTTTTGGAGACAAGCAGGATATTTGGTCAGAGGCCTGGCGGCCTGTTTCTCTAGGAGCCTGCCCTGTGCCCTGTCTAAGTGCCAAGAACCTAGGCATTATTGTAGACTCCTCTTTGTCATTAAAGTCACAAATAAATAGAATGGTTGCAACTTGTTTTGAGATGATAAGGACTCTTAGGAAGATCTTTCGTTTTCTCTCCCTTACAGCTCGGAAACAGGCAGTGGTCGCCCTTGTGCTATCCAGGCTGGATTACTGCAATGCACTTTATTTAGAAATAAATAAGGGACTCCTGCATCGTCTCCAACTGGTGCAGAATGCAGCGGCTAGGCTGGTGATGGGTCTTCCTAAATTTCATGAGGTTTCATCCACCATTAGGAGCCTTCATTGGCTCCCACTTGGGATGAGAATTGTGTTTAAAGCCCTGTGTCTGGTACACAAGGCCTTGCACAACAGGGGTGCTGAAGGCATTAATATACTGCTTCACAGATATATCCCTTGCAAGAACCTGAGATCGGCTAGTAGGAATTGGGTAACAGTTTCCAGGTTTAGGAAAGCCAGATGGGGGGGGGGGAGGGCGTTCACGCTGTTGGGCACCAACTTGTGGAATCTGCTTCCTCCCTCAATTTCCACTTTAGAATTACATTCTGCCTTTAGGAAATCCTTGAAGACCTGGCTCTTCTCTTGTTCCAGCCCTCATCTCCCGTAACCTTTGTGTTTTAGTAACCTGTGAACTTTGATACACTGATCCGGTCTACAGCGCCTTGATGCCTTCAGGCTAAGTTCACGCTTTATACGTTTTATATTCATTCATTCAGAACTTTGGGTGCTGACAGAGGTATAAGGCAGTCACTGGGAGGCGAGTGCTCTGAGAGAGAGAGGGACAGAGGGTGTAGTTTGCAGGCTTTGTATTTTATGCAGATAATCAAGGTTTTTGTTGCTGTAAAGTAGTTTATTTTATGATGTGGATAAGTGATCTAATTTCTGATCAGTACTGAGTGGTTGTAATGACAATGTTTCAACCGGTGTAGGGGTAGCTTTTTTCCAAGTTATGATCCAGGCTGCCTTGGTTTATGTTTTAATTATGCTGTCTGGATCATTCCCAAGGAGTGTGGAGAGGATTACAGAGATGGGAGTGCGGAAGAGAGCAAGCTACATTTTCAGTAGAGATGATAGGCATTGTATCTGTGCTAACACTCCTAGCCATTGTAGAAGCTTTTAGGACCTTCAGGGTATCAAACAATGGGGAGAAAATATGGAGTACCAGTCAGAAAACGGATCACAAACTTCACATATTTAGAAGGTCTGATGCATAGCTCATAATTATGGCAATGGTAACCTAAGACAGTAAGTGTTTCACAAAAGGGATGTTTGTGTTTTTTGAAACTAAGAAGAAATAACAGTGTACCAGTCCAGTATAATATACCGTTCGTTACAAACTGTAGGTCAGCTTTAAGGGACTACTGCTTCAGGCTATGACATTTGACTGGGCGTCAAGAATTAGTGTTTGTGTTTTTTGAGGTTTGTTTTGTATAGACCATGGATACATAGGATTTCTGAGCTTCTGTTACTGCCATCTTTGAGTCCGATATCCAGCAGCTTTTTTGGTGCCCATAATTAGAGTGCATGAAAAGCATGTAGGGCATTGGTATTCAGTATGGGAGAGCTGTCACTCAGTATAGAGAGAAAATGTGGTAGTAACATTTCACATTAGGTGTACAAAGTGTGGCTCACATGACATCTGATTTGGTTGACAGCGTATTGAGGTGAAAAATCACTCTTTGTGCAGTTTCAGCATGAGAATGTAAAACTTCACATTGGTGCAAATTAGGCAGAATTGTGATATCCTATTCATATTCATGAGCAACATCACATTAAGGTGAAAAATCGCCCTTGCTACAAAGTCAGTAGAAGTGTAGAAACACTTTTAGGAGTTCAAATCACATACAGGAGCAAAAATACAATGAATGATTTACAATAAGATAGCCGAGGCCCTATGATAGCAAGTCACTTTCACCAAAGCCACAGTAATAACATTTAGGTGCAATTGAACCAGGGCAAGCAACCATCACACATCCCTTGCAAGAAATGAAAACTTTTAATAAAATATTTCAATTAATATGGTCCAGCACTCCAAGAGAACACGCTTTTTGCCAAGCATTCCCACACAACGAAAACGGTACTGGTGATCCTACCATCACACGAAACATGGCAGAGGGTTTTTATCTCTCAAGGCCCAAAGATACTATATGAAGCTCTGATGAAGTTCGTTCATAAAGAAACACATTGGCTATGAGGTAATATGCATTGCAATTATTCTATAATAAAGAACAATCTTTGGAGCTACTTTGTGATTTTTGCTACTTTTTATTTTTATTACGAAGAAATATTGACGTTCCCCATTGTTGTTGAAATATATGAATTTAATAGGACATAACTTAAGAGTGCTGGACCATATTCATTGAAAGGACCAAAAATACAATTAGGTGCAATCTCACCTTTAGGTATAACATCAAGTTTATGCACAAAGTCACTGTGAATGCAACGTCAGCAAGAGTGAGAAAAAATGTACATGTAAAAATACATTTAGTTGAAAAAACACTATCTATAGCCAGACCGAATAATAGCATTCCTTAATTACTCAACATTTGTTTCCAGAATTATATTCTTTAATTCCTTTAACCTGCATTAAATGATACAAGATAAATGCTCTGAGTACTGTACACAGCATTACATTAGAAAAGATTACACAATTACTCTACCTTGAATTTGTTTAAAGAATAAGATTACAGTGAATATATTACCCTGAATTTGATAGCAGGAGAATATTCATATTACTTTACCCTGTATTCGATTATAGCAGGAAATTACATTGATTCACTTATCCTGCATCAGGTTACAAAGGGAAATAACTGATTCATTCACCCTGCCTTAGATAATAGGAGGGTATCTATGTATCATATTCTCTATCAGGCCACTGAAGCATACTGCTTTGATTACTGTACTTTGCATTAGGTCTTTGAAATATATTCTATATTAGATAAAGGTAACATTAATCAGATTACTATGCACTTTACTAGATTACAGAATGAAATTCATTTGATTGTGCTGATCGACATTATACTGTAGTAGAATGTTCTGATGACATTGGTCTTGACAATAGGTTTTCCTGTACTATTGTCATCCTGCAATAGACTGCAGATGGTTGTTATAATTACTTTACCTTGTAACAGAATGAAAACAATCAGTACTCTGACTTTACCCTATATTTAATTATAGGCAATGACTTTCACCTAATTAAATCACAGGACTTTATGCAAACTGTTTTACCTTTTCATGTTATGTTAATAAAATGTATTGAGCGCACGAATACCTGGAGATGTCTTGGCACTGAGACTGTAAGCCCGTAACATAAGTAACCTAATTCTGAAATAACCATGTTTTAAGACCCTTTATAAAAAAGGCAATAGAGCTCGCACCTCTGATATTAATTGGACGAGTATTCCATAATTTAGCCGTACCATAAGAAATGCTTCGGCCTCCCCAGCTGGAGGCCCGAATCCTCGGAACCATCGTAAGTCTTGCGCCAGTGGAACGTAACTGTCTAGCAGGATGTTACTAAGAGAAGAGGTTTGGTGTTTTTTCATAGCCTTATATGCTAAGAATAGCGATTTAAACTTGATATGATGTGCCACAGGAAGCCAATGAAGTCTCAGAATTTCCTTAGATACTGACTCATACTTAGGGATATTAAATAGGAGTCTTGCAGCTGCATTTTTACCCTCTGTAGTTTTTTTATACTGTTTCTGCATATTCAAGTAGAGTCCAATGCAATAATATAACTTTGACAGCACAAGTACAATCACTATCGTCCTCCTGGAATCAATGTGGCTATAGGGCAGCATCTTCTTAATCAAATGATAGGAGACAGACACAACAGCATTGGTCTGCTGAGATAAGGTTGGTTTGATATCAATCAGTACCCCAAGATGTTTTGCCTTTTGTGCTGGTTTTGGCAGTTCGTCAATCTCAGCCGGCCACCAAAGGCTGTCCCATCTGGGTTGCAGGTTCCCTAAGATCACTACTTTGGTTTTCTCCTTGTTAAGTTGAAGACCGAGCCTGCCCATCCATCTGTTTATTTCCACCATACAGTTTTGGAACTGCAGTATTGGAGAGGCTTGATCTTTATATTCCTCAACCACAATCTGAGTGTTGTTGGCATATGATGTAAGACTGAAGCCAAAATGCTGGATCAAAGGGGCCAGTTCTGATGCATAGATGTTAAAAAGGGATGGGCTAAGTGATGAGCCCTGTGGGACTCCACATGGTAGGACATAAGAGGTTGATTTCAGAAAGGAAGATAGCAGGGCTACTGCCATACCCTTAACCCCTAATGTTTCCAGACGCAATTGCATTAAGTTATGGTCAACAGTGTTGAAAGCTGCCGACAAATTGAGGAAGATGAGGGCGGCAGCACCCCCTCTGTCCATCACAGTCCTAATCTCCTTGGTGGCCTCGATCAATGCAGTCTCCCCGTACTGTGTTCAGGTCGAAAGGAGAATTGGGAGGAATTGAGTAAATCATTTTCTTGGATAAAAAGAGCTAACTGTTGGTTCATGATTTTCTACACTATCTTGGCTGGGAGTGGCAGCCTGGCTATTGGGCGATAATTGTTTACGTTTGATGCGTCCATATTAGTTTTTTTTTTTTATCAACATCCTTCCATAGATGAGTTATAGAACACTGCTTTCACTGCACTGCATTAGACTACAGAGGGTGATTAATCCGACCACTACATTTCATTACACACATAAATTGCCTTGATCAAAGAAGTTTTTCCTGGATTACAGAAAAGGCTGCTTTTATTGCTTTACTTTGCATGAAAGCACAGAGAGATTACTCTTGCTTCTTACAATGCATTGTATTACGGAAGGACATTGCTCCTATACATTTTACATTTACTGTTTGCTGAAAATGCTTTCTTTGATTTACTCTGCATTAACTGAGAGGAGCTACTATGATGACTTTACTGTGCATTTGATCACCAAAGATTACTCTGCCTTTTTACATGATTACATAAAGATTGCCTTGGTTTCTCTGCATTCAAATACAGAAGAACATTAGAAAAAACTGTAACTCGTGCCCTAGTCACCAGCAAGTTGGACAATGGGAACACTCTCTACAGTGGGATCACCAAGCAACTAACTCGAAGACAACAAACAATTCACAATTTGGCAGCCAGAGTTATCCTTAACCTCCCACACAGAACTCACATCAGATCACTCCTCTGGTAGATTCAATGAGTCACAATAAACAAACGCTCTCAATTGAAACTCCTTTTACATATATATTAAAGGCACTGCATAACTTAGGTGCCACCAACCTAAACAGTTGCGTCTCCTTCCACCAACCATTCAGACATCTCCTGCTTGTATTATTCTACGCAAACACAGAACCAGATCAGGAGGATTAGCGCTTTACATCGCTCGTAAAGCGTGGAGCGACTTCCCTCTCCACATCAGACCTTTTCAATTATCTAACCGTCCACAGCCAGAGCTAGGCACACACGCACACAAACACACACACCTACTCATCACTAGGATACCCTTGCGGGTGATAACTGCTTTAAAAATATACGTAAGATACCAAGGTGTTTGTACTGACTAATTTATCCCACACCAAATTAAATAATGATAATATACTCATTGTTATATCTTGCAGTGTTAGGCAGGGTTTTATTATACACAGCACAGCATGGCAGCAGTGCAATAATTTCTCAAATACACACAATGGTTTAGCTTGGAAAGCAGCAGTCTAATCCCTCACATTCAAAGCACAAGCAGCTTAAGTGCAACAAACAAAGTAGCAGTAAATACTCTTAAACAAAAACGCAGATACAGCACAACAACATAACTAATGGCACACAAATGACCGTTTAGCATGCTCTGTCCCACTCTTTAATATCCTAATGATACAAAAAGCATAGCTTCAAAACCAAGAGCATCTCAGGAAAACACACAGTTGCTTTGTTTGATCAGGGTATAGCGCCAGAATACAATTTTTGGTCATAGTGCACTCTATACATTCCAAATACAATACAATACAAGGGTAGCATGCTTTGAGACAGAAAATAGGGAATAACTCTCGACAACACCCAGAAACCCAAAGACACGAGCTAGATACAGAACAATATGAGAGTAAATCAGAGACTCAAGGCCTGTTTTTATCTCCAACTCATTTTCGCTGCCAGACAAATGCATGTCTTTCAACTTCACTGAGTGAACTGTAATACCTGTACACGTTAAAGAAGGATGGAAAGAAAGCGAGAACTAGATGGGACCATGAGTTGGGCACAGCCCTGACGGACAGGCAGTGGGAATTCTGCTCGCAACAGACTGAACGGATTTCGGCGAGTAGTAGACTTAGGATGATTCACTATAAGTTCCTTCATAGGTTATACTACACGCCGGCTCGCATGCATAGATACTAACTAAGAGACTCGAACACATGTGGCAGATGCCATGCCCCAGGGACTGACTTCTTACACCTTGCATGGGAATGCGCTGGGGTGCAGACATACTGGATGCATGTTTTTACTGCACTGTCCAAAATGATAAATATCCACGTGGAGCCTTCACCAGTGCTTGCTCTGTTAGGGTACGTGGAACCGCTACAGGCGGTGCACTGCAAATCTGTAGCTATGGCGCTATTACTGGCTAAGAGAAGAGTGGCATGTAGATGGGGCAGAGGAAGAGCGCCCAAATTCAAGGTGTGGATTGATGATCTAATTTACTGTCAACAACAACTCACGACTTAAGCAGAGTTACTGCCTGTGGCGTCCAGACCTAGTGATATATGGGCCCCGTTAAAGTGCTATTTGCTGACCCACACTTGGTCAAGCCCCCAGAGGGCAGCAGGGCCTGGTCCCATGACATAGAACATGGTGATCGCACGCTTACACTTTCCATGAGGAGAGATGGTTGAACGGTGTAACGGAGAGATGAGTGAAGGGGGAGCTACCTATAGGCCTTTGTGGTGCGCTGACGTGCTAGCGTGGGACAAGAGATGGGCCCCTGGATCTCTGTGTAAGACGATGCTATATGTTGTTTGCTTTACTTCTGACTGAGACCCCTCTTTGTTAGAACAACTCCTGTACATACCTCCTGGAGGGGTTGCCTTGATGATGTCATATGTTTCTATACGCCTATGTTAGATATCTAGACTTCTGATCAATATGTAGCTTGTTCACCACTATTTTGAGAATCTATATTCATTTGCTATTGCCTGATGTAAATTACTGTAGTAGATATCGACCTGTACGAATTGTGTATGACTACATGTGTACCATGTTGTGTTTGAGAAAATTTATAAAAAAGAATTTAAAAAAGAAAAGGATGGAAAGAAAGCATTTTTCTTTGAAAATACAAGCCCTGCCAACAATGTGAAGTTGTACACAATTCCATTTGGGGCCTGATTAACACCTTAACCGTGGCGGGAATTCCGCCGCGGTGCGGGTGTTCTAAAAGGTGGGTGGGGCTGCGTCGACCGTTGGCCGTTCGCAGCACCAGGGAGGGAGTGCTCGACGGGAGCACAGAAGGTGTTAAGAGTCCTCGTTCTGTTTTCCTGAGTGCCTTAATACCGGGCCAATTTTTAACCGCAAAATTACATGAGACTTTGGATGTTCCAGCTGGCAACCCTATTCCTCATTACCTCTCCACCCCAATGTTTTTCTCTAGCAAAGGGGGAGCATTGATCCCCCTTGCCAGAACTAATCTTCGCTACCCTACCCTCTAACTCATCCTTTCATCCCCAACCTTGTCAGATGCTTTTGCATACATTTATCACCTTCTCACAGCAGGCAGTAAATGAGTGCATTAGATCCCTAAGGAATGGGGAATACCGGGTGAATACTGCACCGTATTTCCATTTCCACAGCTATTTCACACTTTGCGGAGTAGTGCTCGATTCAGTCACTGGTTGCTGGTGAGGCCCACCAGCACTCATTTTTAGGGATTGGCACATATTTTTCCTCATCACACTTGACCCAGAGCAAGAGCGAGAAACAAACAAAAGGGGTAAAGAAGGAGGATGAGAATGGCAGAAATCTATACTACTATAATAAAGGAAGAACTTTCAGCCTTTGAGGCGGGTAAACTCAGGAACCACAGCGCCAATCCACACACCTGATACACCGTTGGAATCGTCAGGGTGTGTAGATGGTTATAGGCTATATAAATTTTTAAAAAAACGTTATTGAAAAAATTTACAGTAAAAAAAAAGTAGTCCCTCCGAAGTAGCGCCGGCCGCGACGTGCGTGCTCACGTCAGGAGCGTGGGGAGGAGCGGCGTCCAGGAGCGCGATGAGGAGCGGCGGACATGGCGCGGGGGAGGAGCGGTGACGTTAGGAGCAGTGGACAGGCCAGCGGCGGTGTGAACAGCGGACGGGCGGGAGGAGCGGCGGCTAACGTAAGGGGACCCATGTCGAGGCAGGCGGGGGTCTAGTCAGGCGGGGGTCAGGGCAGGCGGGGGCCGGGTGGGGTCCCGGGCTGCTGCACAATGTCGGGGAAGCTTGTTGCACCCGGACAAGGTCGAGACGGGCTGCTAGTACATTGATATGGAAAGAAAGTAGAAATGAAAAAAGAACCTGCAAGAGTGAGATAAATGTGCAGGATGTGTCCATTGGTGGAATAAAGAGACATGAGGTGAAATCAAGACTGTGCAGCCTTGGTGTGTGGCACCCCAACCTCGGTTTGTGCAGGCCACTGGCACTCGTACAAATTACGCACTGCCGGGGAGTTTAACTCATACCAGGAGTCAACATGTGCAGAGATGGCAGCCAGAAATAGTAAATCTGGCAACTCAATATCTTTGTGCATGTTTACGCCTAATCAATTCTGGTAGTCAAATTAAGACAAGCACTGGCAAAGCCAATAAAACCCACCTTCATGATAGCTATTGGGTTTTCCAATGTCCTTTAGTGATACTGTACAGCAGCGTGGGCTGTTGTTCAGCATGACTAAAAGTTGGCAGCATTGTGCAGAGTTGGGTGGTGTACAGCAGAGGGGCATAGAGTGGAATAGAGTAGCATACAGTGGAAAGGAGTAGCGTAGCCTGGAATTAAGTGGTGTTACGTAGCATGGAGTAGAGTGGAGTGGCATGGAGTGGAGTGGAGAGGTATAAAGTAGATTGGCATAGAGTAAAGTGGCACAGAGTGGTGTAAATTAGAGTGCTATAGAGTGGCACAAAGTGGAGTGGTTTATAGTGGCGTTGAGTAGAGTGGAGTAGCAGAGTGCAGTTGTGTAGAGTAGCACTGCATGGAGTAGAATGGAGTGGCATAGTACAGAGTGGCATAGAGTGGCATAGAGTAGGGTGGCAAAGAGTGAGGTGGCAAACAATGAGTTGGCAAACAATGAGGTGGCAGGTGTAGAATAGCGTGACGAAGAGTAGAGTGGCATAGATTTGCATGGACTGGCATTGTGTGGAGTGGCGTGGAGTAGTGTGATGTAGCGAGGAGTGGCATAGAGCAGAATGGAGTGAAGTGTCTAGAGAGTGGCGTAGAGTGGAGTGGCGTAGAGTGCGGTGGCATAAAGTAAAGTGTTATGAACCCCAAGGTACCCCAATATAGGCTTAGGTATTTACACAACCTTTTACCTATATTTGTCCTACCATTGTTCCACATAACGGGTTTGGTGCTGACCTTTTACCTACTTAGGTGCTGCATAAATCTCGTGTGGTTTTCTCGAAAAATTTGCCTAATTTATTATGCATGAGGATTCTCGGTATCACAGCAGGATTACCATCTTCTGCATAATAACTCTGTATAAGGGTCATCTCTAGCGTCATCCTTGGGCGACATGCCCACATTACAATGGCACATCTAGGTGGAACCCCGGAGGGTACCTTTTGGGTATATAAGCACCACATCCTCACAGGGCAAACCAGAGGAGAAAGACTTTCATGCTGACACGAGAAGCTGAGGTCCCTGCACGCAGATGCTCCAGCACGCAGTGGTCTAACATCCCTTGTGAGGTGTCCAACTCGAGCCGAAGATGGGGTCCTATGCTCTCTAAAATCAGGTAATGGGGTTGACTCTTTCCTAGGGATTCTTGTCTATACACCTACATACATGCTAGGTACATTTAGGTACATCTAGTTAGGGTTGCAAAGTAGGAATAAGCATTAGTATTGTCATGCATCTATATGCCTGCATATATTAATTGTTTTAGCACTATGGTAGAATTCTACCTTTTATTTACTTGTTGGTGCTTATAACCGTATTTATCTGTTTCTGTGTCATGGTTATTGCAGCAACCGTATTTTATACTAGAATGATGCTGGTTCAATAAATACTTATTGAAAACGTCCCCACCGTTATTTCTTTGAGACAAAGTTTGCGACTGAGCAAAAAATACTGTACTGTTTCCACGATTCCGGAGGGATCAGGGTTGTCATGTTCGATAGTTGCCAGAAACTATTAATTCCTTGGTAAGGTTGTGGGGCTTATAGTGAGTTGTGGGGCTTATAGTTACACTGTAAGGTAGCTGGTCTACAGGCGAACATATACTGTGGGTGTGTCTGGAATCAGTCTGGACACCAATCCCTTAGTTTATGTTATCTAAACGTGCAGATCCTATATAGATTTGTAGGAACTACATGACATGGCACCGCCAATGTTGGTTTGGTTCTTGTTTAACGGTCAAATCTGAGTAGTTCAGTCGTGCTTTCTCAGAGACACCTACTCAAATTTACCCAGAGACGCAGTGAGTGGGAAGGTAAAAAATCCGCCACAGCTGAGTAGGTATACCCAATGTATAGGCTGTAGGTTAATTCAAGCTTAAAGTATTATAGCTTCCTACATTGTGCATAACCCTTATCTCTTCTATAAACCTCCACCCATATTGTCTCAGCCAGAAAACACTGGAGCTGATGACAATGCTAGTACTAGTAGGGAGGAAGATGAGCAGGAAGGTGCTATAAACATTTCAGAAAATGTCAGAAATGCACTTGCTGCATAATTAGGAGATTTTGGTCTCTCAGCGTTAAGAAGGACCGCAACTTTCGTGATTGAGGCACGCGAAGCTGGTGAGATTAAATTCCCACCTGCAGATGCATGCACACAAACATTTCATTCCTACACTCCGGATGAAATACCAGAAGAATACAATGCACATGAGGACATAGAGGTCCTGTTAACTTACTAGGTACACAAACTGGTTTAAAGGCGCACTCCCACACACCACTGAAAATGTGAGACTTTGTCCGCTAAGCAGATACGGGGTGAACTGGCTAGTTCTGGCTGCTTGCACACTGCATCCAGAAGCGGAAACATTGCCAATAGCAGACTTACGTCCACTTCACAAAGAATTAATAAAACTTTAGAGAAATCTGACACAGTTCGTTATGAGAACACTCACACTACAACCTACACGGGTTACTCGAGCAGGTCAAATACAAGGGACCGCAACTAAAATCACCCCACAAACACTAAACGCTGTTATGGGAAGAATGCCCACTAAACGTGAGCAAATGCTATTCTGGAGATCACATAAGATAGCGCAGTTAGAGGCTGTGTTTCCACACACAGGCCCATAAGAAACACAGAATACTGACAATTTGCTTGCCAATGGGTCTAGCTCACCCGATAAAGGATTGTACCAGTTGGGGTACGGTTTTCACTACCATCTATACCACGACAAATGGCACCCCTTCTAAAGCAGTGATACCAGAAGTATTAAGACAGATACAGAATGAGTACAGGGCCGAACCCTCCCTGAACTTAGGGATGAAATTAAAACACAGTTTTTCCCAGGTATCGATAATTATGCTAGAAAACTTATAAGGGGAAGCAGCAGCCATCACTATACGCCAACGCCTGAGGGAATGCACTCCTGCACAACAGAAGCGAGAATTACCTAAAATTATCCAAGATACGTACGCTTGAGAGAATTTGGGAGCTGGACCTATGAAACCACAAGTAATAGATAATCCTGAAAAGGATAACGCCAAGCAAGCACCTGATTGTTCTAAAACAAAATGAGATAATAAATAAAATTAAAAAAATCAGAATTCATCCCAATCATGGGGTGGGTCTCTTCAGGAGAAGCCCAAAATCAAGAGGTATAACCTTAGAAATCGTGTTTACATTAAAAGGCCTCACAGGTATGGGGATACTGATGCACGTTCCTCTCATTCATTTCAGGGTTCATCAAAAAAAATCCAAGAGGGAAGGATGGTCAGAACACAGATCAGAAGAAAAAGCAAAGTCAAGAGACACACATCGCACTTGAGCCTATAATTTCAAAAAAAGAAGATAAACCCAAATCAAAACCTCAATTTAAAAAGAACAAAGTAGCTGGTCTTAAAAATAAGAAATGACCAGGCTGCTGAGAACTGAACTTCTGAATGGGGAATGGGCTCTGACGATGCTAGACAGCGCAGCAGAAGTAACACTTCATTTAAAAAACTTTATTCGGATACAACAAATATCCATAAAAGCACAAATCCAAAGATCACAACCTATAATAATAAAAGATAAGTCTGATAAGAAGGGAGACAGTTAAAAATAAAACAGATCATGACAGAAATAATTTTTAACCATGCATCAAACAAATACATCATGAATTTCGATACAGGTTAAAAATACAATATAGAAAAACAGAGTTCGACAAGATGTATCTACAGTATAAAATATAAAATATGCAAAAACAGGCTTCATTGAATACTGAGCATGAGCTGAGTTCAATAAGGAGCCTACTCGGAAGGTTAACTCCTCGTCTTCCAAGGTAACGGTATGCTTATAGGCTCCCTGGTAATCAATCAACGGTATAGTCGTAAAAAAGGCATAAAAAAACACTTAGTGTATTTTAAATAAAAGTTGCAAAAGAATAAAAAATGCAACATTGATTGTTTTATTGATCATTACAAGGACATGGAAGATGGTCGAGGTTAGGATTGTGCTCCAGAGGGAAACAGAGCAGAAATGTCATGGTATCAACCCTTAATCGAAAGAGCAAACCCCTCTCCAGTGGCCAATAGGTTTTAAAAGGTAGCTAGATGATAAGTGGGAGGCATTCTCAATCATCATATATCTGGCGACTGAGGATTTCTGTACATCTGTTTCATATTTGGTTTTACTGTAAACAGCAAAGCGTGCCTCCTGTAGGCTTTTTTTACTTATACCATCTGAGTCGATAGGATTTAAAAATATTCGCTCAAGATTCACACTGTTCAAATTCTTTCCTAACAGCAGCAAGCCAGGGTTTTCCCTTCCCTTATCACAATTAAGGCAGTCTGGTATTATTTCCCTAGTTAAATGTGCCGCAGGGTTCTTCCAGACCACATGCCAAAATATAGCAAGGCAGGCCTTAATGTAATCTTCGATGTAGGGCAGTTTCAGTTCACTGTGACAGGCATACTGTGATGAAGAAAAAGGGGGACCCAGTAGTTTACGACAAAATCTATTTTCTTCCCCCTGGATGCTATCACACTGTCTAAAACCGTAAACTTCTGCACCATAAGTAGCAGTGGGGGTGCATTGTAATTTAAACATTTTAGTAATGGCCGAAACTACCTCTGTCTTTCTAGGATGAGGCAGGCAGAGTATGTTATTAACTGCTTTAGAAAACTTTTTTCTACTGTGGCTACATGCTCAGCCCCAGAACCATTCGCTGCGAAAACCAACCCCAAATAGGGAAAAGTGCAAGTGCTCTGTAAACTATCTGAATCTACAACAATAGTATTATTAGAATACTTTTTCGACCCACATGCCATTAAAAACGATTTCTTAAAATTAGTACATGGGTCTAAACTAGCCATAAAATCAATAAAGCCCTGCACCAAAACGCGTAAAGCCTTTGGTGTGCGGGCCATTAGGACCGCAGCGTCGGCATACAGTAGGGCGGGGCGCGTATTACCGTTAATGATAAGGATATCAGAGGTAAGTAATACCAATGACTTATTCAAGTCATTGATATGAAGAATAAAAAGGAGAGGGGCCAGGACACAACCCTTCCTGACCCCTCTACCGACTTTGATGTCTTTTGATACCTCTCTGCCCTTACTGATCCGCACCCTGGCATTCAGGTCCTTATGTAAATAGGCTAAAAAGTGTACTAGGTCCTCATCCAAGCCGTATTTTAAAAGGATACACCATAGCCGGGATCTGATGACAAAATCAAAGGGCGAGGAAAGGTCCATAAAGGCCAGGTAAATAGGGGATTTTGTAGCTATTGTGTATTTACCGATGATCAAGTTGAGGATTAGTTTCATCCGGCGCTTGACAATCTTTTTCTGCAGCATGGACGTTTTAAATATGTGGTAAGCCGGCTGCATGCCTTGCCGATGCACGTCGTTTCCCTACAATGTCTACTAGATGTCTCTGCTATACAATTAAGTTTTTACATCCTGACTCAGTCATTTCTTTTCCTTAGATAGAGCTACACGACCCCTTAACTAGGTAAGCCCTCCACTTGAACTTTTATACTACACAGAACAAATGTCTAAATCGTGCGTGTTGTTGGCTAATTCCACATTGTCTGTTATGTTCTCCCTATCTAGAGTTGACCTCTGGCTGTACGCCATCTATTAGGAGAATTTCTCTGTTTTTTCATAGTAAGGTATGGCCCTAGTTGTTTTCCAGGGGTGGTACTGTTGTTAAGAGAACTGGTTTTTGCACTGAATATCCTAATGAGTGTTTGTTTGTTTTTGTAGATTGTTGGTCCTAAGGAGAACTCCATATTGGGGAGTTCGAAACGCGTCGACCTGTTTTTGGGTCTTTTTGTCAAATTTGAATTACATTATAAATAGTTTCTATTAAATAGGACTACTATTGCTGAAATTGCACTTAGCATACGATCATTTCTAATTATTGTATACATGTAAAAAGAGCTTAAATATAAATGTTTTTTGACATCAGACCCTAAGGATTGTTTTGCCTGATGGTGTGATTGTAGATGGATGAATGTTTTGGCCAGAGTGAAAGTTTGGATGTGTTGTAAATATTGTAAATTGTTTTGTATAGTATGTTTCAATTGTAATGTTCCATTGTATTTTTGTACATACACATAAAAATCGTTTGTCTAGCAAAATAATCTTGATCCACTAGTGCAAAAATAAAAAAAATAAACTAGTGACGCAAATTAAAAAACTGACCATTATGTTTTGTTCATAAGGGTGTTCACAAAATAAGTCAAGTTATATCCATCACTGGCAGTTGTGTTGTTGTTTACAAGTTGAGGTTTAGGCACTGCTCGACAGTGCCAATTCTGCTTCTAAACCCCAACTGACAAGGGTGTAAAATATGGCCCACCTCAGCACATGTCCTGATCTTGTTAAACAGGATCCTCCCCAGAAGTTTCAGTGTATTGTCAATCAGGGAGATTGGCCTATAACAGCTTGGATTAGAATGATCACCTTTTTTTAAAAATTGGCACGATGATGCTAGTTGAACATGTATTTGGAATTGATGAAACTGTTAAATTATTAAAAACATTCAGTAAAAGAGGCGCCCAGAATTCTGGCTGGTTTTAAATGAGATCAATAGGCAATCCATCTGGGCCTGGGGCTTTATTGCCCAGGCTCTGTTGAATTGCTTCCTCCACTTCAGAAAGAGTTATCTGAACCCTTGTAACTACTAGGTGCTCATTGAATGCCATATTTTGAACGTGAGCTGAATAAATCTTTGAAAAATGGGCCTCCCATGTCTCGCTGGTGATATTGCCGCTGATCGGAGAAAGGGGATTTCCTAAGGACCTCATGTCTTTAACATGCGACCAAAAGTCGTTCCCGTCCTTTAGAGTAACGGCACATATAAGATTGATCCAGAGCTCTTTAACTATCTGCTCCTTTCTTAGCATGATGACTGCCTTATAGCATTGTCCAGATAATCTAATAGCAGCCTGATCTCTGGGGTATTTTGCAAGTGTCCTGCGAAGATCCCGGTTAGCTGCAGAGTAGTCGCTATTAAATCAACTAGGACCAGAGAATGATTCCTTAATGGGCCTAGATAGCATATGCTTGATACCCTCACATAATTGCGTGAAGGCACCAACTACTGCGGGATTAGATTCTTTAAAAGTCAAACAAGTGTCAACAAGGTCAGATTTTTCTCTTACCATCTTGTCAAATAAAACTTTATTGTCCCACCACCAATCTAAGATTATCGGTGGAGGGAGACAGATCTCTAGCACCACACTCTTGACCATAAGTTGGCCTAATCAATTATGGAAGCACTGCCCCTGCCTCTGTATGATGGTATATGATTATCCCTATTAGATACTGCGGCAATCTCCATTACATCTTGGAGGTTGTTGATACACAAATGGTCAATTAATTCAACCCCCCTATTAAGTAGCGGTATCTTGCTAGTAGGATGGATAGCCGTATAACTTCAGCTGGATATCTTTGCATTAAAATCTCCCCATAAACAAATCCCTGTAAACGTAGAAAAACTCTTTTGATTCTGTATAGTGGAAATAAATGTAAACAAATTGATGAAATTCATATTTGGTACATTCTGAAAATCATTATTATAAAAATTGATAAAACAAATAGAACCCCCTCTTTTATAAATGATTGCCTTAAATGTATCATTATTAGAATCAAAGGCATTTTCACTTCCACCTGCAGACATATTTACTCAGATTGAAAGGCCACCTGATGGGCAGTCTAAGTTTGGGATAGGAACAACCCCTCTAAAAATAATTCCCTTGTAGCCCATGTCTCCCGAAAAATTAAAATGTCCTGTTTTTTAACTAGTTCTAACCAGTCTGGTGAATTTAATTTGGAGGCCAGACCGGCGACATTACAGCTTAGTATTTTGACGTTAGAATCGGAGGCGGACACAATTGGTGTACAAGGATCGCAAAGTAGAGATTCAATTGGTAAAGAAATGGGCTCGGGTGATACTGCTATGGGGGGTAGTCAATCCGGATTGTCCAAATCAGATAATGCTAAAAACCTATTATATTTGGAAAGGGAAGGAGCGTCAGTGTTTTTGGCCCCCAAGATTGGCTAATAGAAATAGCCCTGGAGCAAAGCCCAAATGCATGTTGGGGTGTTGGAGGCGGTCTCCTGAGCCATTACTATAGATTTAACCAAAGACGGGTTACAGAAATTGTATACAGTCTCCCTCGATGTTCTTTGGAGATTGTCCCACCCAGCCCACTCTACCTGTATTGATAATGACGCCTTAAACCCCTTATGTTTGGGCAACCAGTCAACATTTTTATTATGTAATTGATCCCAGGTTTCGACTTGGTTTTCTCTGAGGGGAGGTACACCTGCCAAAACCACAATGTAGGGACAGTCTGCCGGTGGTAAACTCAATGTCTCCCAGCTACACTTAGGTTTTAGAGTGCACACAGAATCTAGACCACCCTTGCCTGGTTTACCGCCCCCCGAAATGACGCTGGCTGGAACGCCAGTAGAGGCAATAGGAGGGCTCTGAGGCAAATGCAGGATTTTAGTTGACCGACTATCAGCACCACTAATATTAAAAGTATTATTTTGCACCCTACAAGACTCTGGTACAGAACATTCCTTAACTTTGTTGCAAGTCATACAGGAATCAGTAGATGAGGTGGATATTAGTGCTCTTGTCAAAATATCAGTGTTAGAAGTATGAGCATTATTCATTGTTGTGTTCGGCTCTGCCCTCCCGAGCTTAACAGGCTAAATAGAATTAATCTGAGAACTTAAGTTAACACCAAGCATGTCTAAATGATCCAGTTGTTTCCTCAAGATAGCAAAATTGTTATCCATTAAGTCTCTGATACGTCCAAATACAGTGTCCCCAACAAGATTGATAAAAGATTCTCCTTGATTACAGCACTCTGAGAAAGAGGAACCAATATCAGTCTGGGTGCCAATAGAATTACTAAGTTCCTTATTTGAAATGTGCACAGGAACTTCGGAAGCCTTGGAGGAGGCAGAGTCAAGTAGCTATGAACTCAATGCGGTATGGGATAAGCTTGGGCGGATGGGTTCTTTCCTGTTAGCGCTGATAGGTTTTATGGTCTTTCTCTTACGTTTCGCTCCAGGAGCGCCTCAGAGCCTACGGAGGTTGAAGAGAGGGCCGGGTTTAATGGAACTACTACTGCGTTTACACCATCATTTGACATAGCAGGGGAAACCTCGGTGTTAATGTTAAGAGTCATTGTCAGGGTCATAGAGCAAGGGGAAATTCGACTTATTGCCAGTCAAATTGCAAGGAGGGGGAGTAGTAACACAATCTGCCCCTATCGTAGGGCCAATCAGAGAAGCCCCGATGCCAAGAGAAAGGCGCCTCTCAGTTAATGCAATCTCGTTGGCCACGTTGCTTACGGCCCTTTCCAGCATACTGTCAACACTAGATGTACCAGGCCGTTGTGGGGGTAACCCCCCGCGCTTCCCCATGTTGAGTGCACAAGAATGAAAAATATGCCGAAAAAGTGGAAGGAGAGTCAGTAGATCTGTTCGTGGAGGATCTCATTATGCGACATGTCAAACCCAAAGGCCTAAGTAACATCTTCGTCATTGAAAGAGCTCATAGAGTCCCGGTGGGTCGGCAGAAACTCGGAGCCCCCCCACTCCCGATCCTAGCCAAGATCCTCAACTATCAAGACCGAGACGCAATACTTCAACGCGCCAGAACAGGTCCCGCACTCAAACTTGAGAATGCTGAAGTCACCCTTTTCCCGGACTTCACTCAGATGGTCCAGAAACAGCGGAGATCCTTTCTGGGAGTCAACAGAATGCTCAGGTGCAAAGGCCAATACGCAATGCTTTTTGCTGCCAAACTCCGCGTGGAAGCAGACAGGAGAGCTTGGTTCTTTGACCACCCGGAAGTAGCTGTTAACTGGCTGGAGACCCGGAAAGCATGAGACTAGGATAACTCCAGAGCTCTTTGGGAAAAAGTAGAACCTCGGGAGACGCTGGACCCACAGGAGTGTCGTAAGAGGATTGACTGTAGCCGCCGATGGACCGGATGGAACATTATAAGACCGATAACGGGGATGCACTAGACCTAGTAACCAGAACACTCAATAACACTCCTTTCTCACTCGCAGGAATGTATAACGTGTTTATTTGGGGGCGGGAGGGGGGCGACAGGGCACCACGCATCCCGCCTTTCTACTATTAGTACAGAAGTGGGGCGGCAGGCACTCTGCCAGTTTAGAA
The DNA here is from genome assembly GCF_964261635.1 of Lissotriton helveticus. Lineage (NCBI taxonomy): Eukaryota > Metazoa > Chordata > Amphibia > Caudata > Salamandridae > Lissotriton > Lissotriton helveticus. The sequence goes on from NC_136061.1 coordinate 312,055,364, forward strand.
TGTGCAGTTTTAAGTCCAATGGGCAGGGAAGCAGGGAGGGGGGTTATTGGGAGGGGGTGTTGTATTTGTTTTTTGTTCCAGTTGTTACATCGACAAGCACTGTAATTGGCATGACTGAGGCTATTGATTTCTCCATTAGATTTGATGTCTACGCAGTTGGATAAGAGTGCCAGAATCCTGAGCAGGAATGTCAACAGGCTTGGGGACAAAGTTAAGTGCAGTATAGTTCCTCAGTATATCAGGAAAAAGGCCCCTGACGTTGTTCTGCTTCAGGTGACGCACTTGATAGGAAGTTCGAGTAAGGCTCTGTGCATGTTGGGATATAAGCTTGTGGCGCATGCTGGATTCACAACAAATTTGAGAGGAGTGGGTATTATGTTAAAAAATACATTCCCCCTTAGCGTAGATTCTACTTGGACCGATGACAGGGGCCGTTATGTAGGTATGACTGGGTCCTGGGAGGGGCGAACTATAACGTTAGTGTCTATGTCGCACCGGGCCTCCAAGCCACGACATTCCAGGACCTGCGCACCACTCCCCTTTCATTGCCAGACGGAGTTTTGTTGCTGGGAGGTGATTTTAATTCCGTGGGATCGGGTATGCTGGATCGCCACCACCAAGCGAGTTAGGGCCTACTAATAGATGGCTGCAGGACTTTTTGGAGGCCATGGGACTGGTGGACGGATGGCATGCCTACAACCCTGACAGCATACAATACACTTTCCACTCTGGGGCCTACAGCAGCTTGTCCAGATTAGACTATATACTGATCCATAGCCCCCCAGTCTCACATATTCATGAAATCAGACACTTAGCTAGGGCATATCCGATCACTCCCCAGTATGGGTACATATACTTCTGGATCAAGTGAGGGTGGGCAGAGTGGTCCCCATTAAGCTCTGTTAATTGTGAAACCCCAAAATCCATAAGGGACTCACTACGGCAATGAACACGTATTTTAATGAAAACTCGGGCACGGTAGACTCCTCCCAAATACTCTGGGAAGCCTTCAAGGTAGTGATTAGGGGGGGTAGCTCTATCCCTAATCTCGGGACAAAAGAAGGAACAACAAAAGGAAGTGTCAAGTAGTCAAGTATAGAAGATGAGATTTATCAGCTAGACAGAGACACGGAAATAATGACCACACCAGAGGAGCTACATCTGCTACATCTTAGACAGGAGGAATACAAGGCACTGGTCACGGAGAAAGCTAAAGCCCAGGGGAGAGAGAAACTTGGGAGAATTTATGACCTGGGAGATAAGGCCGGTAAACTGATAGCCTGGTTTGACAAACGTGAGTGGGCGAACAGATTGGTCCCAGTACTGCACGACGCTAATGCTACTAACGTAACTGACCCTCAGGAAATAGCGAATCAATTTGCAAGACATTTTCGTAGGGTGTACACTGCGGCACAACCCTATACCGAGGAAGACTCTGCTGGATTGTTAAGGGATATTTAACACCCCAACCTTTCCACGGCGGACCAGCAATTATTGGACAGCCCCTTGACAACAGATGAAATAGCGCAACCTACCAGGTCACTAAATTCAGGGAAATCCCTTGACCCTAACGGCATTCCGATCAAACTCTATAAACCTAACCCTGACAAATTGTCTCCTTATCTCAAGACCATGTTCGAAAAAAGCACAGAAGTAGGTGAGCTGCCAGTGGACCAACGCATAGCTAACGTAATAACCATATATAAGTAAGGCAAACCCAAAACGGATTGTGCCTCATAAAGGCTGATCTCCCTCCTTAATTCTAAGCCCAAGATACTTGCCAAAGTCTTACCTAACCGTCTAATAAAGATAATCTTAGACCTGGTACACCCAGACCAATCCGGTTTCATAACGCACCGGATCACGGCGTTAAATTTGCACCGAGTACATGGGGTCCTAGGCAGGGTAGACACTATACTGGAACCGGCTGTTCTTGTCTCCTTGGATGCCACCATGGCATTCAATAGTATTGAGTGGCCCTATCTTATTGCTTTCCTTCAAAAGCTGGGTTTCAGCCAGAAATTCATTCAATGGGTCCGCCTCCTGTATTAGAAGCCACTGGCACAAGTCGTGGTTAATAATAAAAAATCACACATTTGTCATGAGTCAGGGTACTCGTCAGGGATGCCCGCTCTCCTCCATGCTATGTGCTCTAGCTTTAGAACCCCTGGCGGCGTGGTTCCGCCGAGACCCAGTAATTCGTGGTATGAGTTGGTCACCTACATGAAAGGACCACATCTCGCTCTATGCGGATGACATTTTACTCTATTTAACTCACCCCAAAAAATCTGTAATTGCAGTTTTGGAAATTTTAGCAGTGTTCGGCAGATATTCTGGGTTTAAAATTAATTGGACTAAATCCCACCTATACGGCCTTCAGTGAGGCTTACCCGCACTGCCCAGTAACTGTCCAATACAGATCAGTACCACGGGATTCAAATACCTGGGTATATTTTGTAGGAGAGTAGGATTTGCTTACTATGTTCACCCCCACTTTTTGCTGCTGTTTCACAGTTTTTTTTACTTTAGTATGGCTGGGGCCCTGCTATCCAGGACCCCAGCCTAGCTGCTTCCTCTCTAAATTGATTGCATGTACTTTAGGTACACTCCAGATTGGTTACTGGGTTACCGTTGTGAGTCCCTAGTATATGGTACCTTAGGAACTAAGGGCATAGGTACCCCAGAGGCCACCAGGGGCTGAAGCATGTATTATGCCACCCCTGGGAAGCCTTCCAAAATGGCACCACAGGTCTGCTACTGCAGCCTGGGTAAACTGGTGCATGCACCCCTTACTAAGATATAGGTTACCTATATCGCTCTTTAATCACTGACACATATAAACCTATAAGTCTCTCCTATGGAAGGTCTTATCAATCCTGAAGGCAGAGTGCTTGGTATTGTGTGAGGGTGCCCATGCATGAGCAGGTCCCCTCTGCAGCATTCAGAATCTATTCTCTGATGCTGTTCTGTGATGCAGCCAGACCATATATTCTTAAGTGCATTATAACCTCACAGTAAATGCTAACTTTGGAATGGCTGCATGGAAACATGTTGTGTTTGGTGTCAAACACTTGGGAATCATACCCCACCCCCCACCAGTCCTGGTGGTGGGGGTAGAATTCCATCCTTCTAGAGGGAGAAGACATGTGCACATTTACCTGACCGGTAATAGTTTAAAAGAGCCCCAGCATCACAAAATGGATGCTGCAGCCACAGATACGAAACTTACCACCTGCTGCTGGACGTAACTCGGGCAGGGGAGGCCTGGACAATAGGTTTCCTGTCCCAGGGAGGTGTAACCACCTCCCTGACAGGCTTTAGTGTATTTGGGCTGGGTGGGTGCATTCATAGAATGCTTTTCAGACAGTACTGGGGGCACACTTGGTGTCCCTGTGCATACCCCAGTTTAATCCGGTTGCAGGGGCGCTCAGCCCCTGCTCTGGCGCGAAACTGGACAAAGGGAAAGGGGTGTAACCACCTCCTCCCTGGGTCCGCCCATAGGTGGGACCCTAAAGTAAGTCCAACCCCTAAACTTAGTATAAGTATAGGAACCCAGTCCTTAGGACTTTAGATTACACCTGGACGAAACTCTGCAACATATATCCTGGAACTTCAACATTCTATTTCGACTAGAAGACGGAAGAATCTCCCTTGGGGTCAAGGAGTGACTCCCATGTTCAAACAGGCACCAAAGAAGCATCTTGCCGGTCTGCATTTTCATGGCTCCCGCCGGATTTGTGACTCAGGACACAAACTGCCAGACTTCTCAGAGGCCGACACGAGATCTCAGCAAAGCGGAGACCCGCAGCCCTCACGAGTGACGTGGAACCGGAACTCCTGGACACCATGCACATTTGCAAGTGCATCGACTTCCCGAGTTTTCCTGAAGTTGTGCATTGGGCTACCTGTAGTCCAAGCCCCGAGCACCATTTGCACAGAAGATTGTGGGCCTACGCCCCACGAGTGTTCCGTGGGCCCGCTTCCAGCGTTTCCGCTCGAGGCACCTTCGGGATCCCTGGGCGGTCAACTGGTGGGTCCCCACAAAGGTAACTGTTCTGTTTCTTGGGCTTTCCTGGTTGCTCCATACATGCCCTGACTCCCCTCCAAAGGGTGAGCCCCTCAAGACTTGCTGGTCTACACTTAAGCCAATCTTTGCCTCCGGAGTGGGTTGCTGTTGCCAAGGCTTGTTGGGTTCAATCCGGATACCGACACCGCAGCACTCGACATCCTTTGTGGGACAGCTCGAATCCAGCTCCTGGTCCTCGTTGCTGAAGAGTCAAGCTTCACCTTCTTCACCTGAAATCACCCGACATCGGTGGTCATCCGCTCATCGCCTTCCTGTTCACTGGCTAGTGACCCAGACTCTGTCCCCTCTGCTTTCAGGTTCTTCAGATCTTCGATCCACCTTTGGATCCATCCGGACACTTTCGACTAGGTCGCCAGCAGGACTTTGCAGTAGCTTGCCATTGAAAACGATGACAAAACCTGACATCAAAAGACACCTATTAATTTAAAAGGCTTTATATAGCGCTGGTTAGACCTGGAGGTATCAGAGCGCTTTACATGGGTATCAGACAATAAATTGCAGGTTACAGCTTTACAAAGGTTACACAGTTATTAGAGCATGGCAATTTTAATTACAAGCCAGGTTGAGACAAACAAAAAGGAACATATAGGTAGGGGAAAAAGCTGTCAAGGGGAGAAATTCCGGGGAGTGGGGGGGTAAGAGTAGGGGAAGTAGACAGAGAGTGGAGGAGGGAAAGAGGAGGGGAGGGTTAGAGACACAGCATGGCAAGAGGAGGGGGAGGGTGACAGGGACACAAACCGGTAGGCGAGTCAAAGCTGCGCCCAAAATCCAGTAGCTGTGATCCCAGGGGGAGTGGTATCATTTCCCCATCTCTGTTGCGAGAGGCTCCCTAAGTGCAGAGGACTCTCTCAGAGGCGTCTCTGAGACTCCTAGGCCTATTTACTGGATCCTTCTTCAAAAAAAAAGAGAGGGAGTGCTTAGGCAAGGGGTGCCATACCATACCTCAATTGTGAGTGGCTCCCTTGGTGCTGTGGACTCTCTCAGCGGGTATGCTGAGACTCCAGCGTATATAACTTGGATCTTTCCCCAAAAAGGAGAGAAGGAGTGCTTAGTCAAAGGGCACAAAAGGACAGGGGGCTAGGCGGTGAAGCGGGCAAGGGGAAAGATTCAGGTGCGAGGGGATAGGAGCAAGGAGGTAGACAAAGAATGAAAGAATGCTGAATAGGAACAGATAGGAAACAAGGAAAAAGCAGAGTCACAGAAATACAATGGGGGGGTCGGCAAGACAGGGAGATGAGGAGAAAAACTGTGCCCAAAGTCCAGCTGGGTAGGTGACGGTCAGGAGATGAACCAAGGCTGATCTCCTTAATAGCTGAACAGAGCAGCTCCACCGGGCGTCAGACATAGTGCTCGGACTCCGCTGTGAGGATGGGGATCAGGAGTATGCTCAGAGATTCTCATTGTGTGTTGATTAGGTTGTGGTCACCACCACCACTCGTTCACCTTAGCTCCATTGCTGCCTCTTTGGTCATTTTACTCTTGTATTCAAAGGACAAGCCGAAGGGGAATGACCAGCGATAGCAGATGTATGCATCTCTCAGGTTGGCGGAGATGGGCCTCAGGAGTTGTCGTTGTGCGAGGGTGGCAGGCGCCAAATCATTTGAATATGGAGCAATTGAAGTTCTGGAAGGAGATATCCGCCTTCTTCTTCGCTGCACTCGCCATGCTAGGTACACTGGATGAGGAGGGGTGTAGAGACCGCTCTCAGCCGGCGCACGCCGGTCTCCAGGGATGTAGAGGGTGCAGAGAGTATCGCCCCCTGCTCAGTGGACGCTAGCGAGCAAGCCCCCTCAGGCCAGATCCCATCCACCCTCACAGAGGGTCCCAGGAGGTCGGGGTGTGCAGAGGTCCCACCAGCGACAGGGGGGTCAGCTACTGGAGGCCCCTCCTCGTCGGGGTCCGCCGAACTCCCAGTCGCACAAGGGGCAGTCCGATGAAGTAGACCTCAGGCAGGCTCAATGCATTGGGGTGCATATAGCCAGCGAAGTGCAGGGGTCATAGGAGGATACGCAGGGTGTCAATTCAGCAAGGGGTGCCCCCACCCCTACACCTCACCTGCACTAAGCTTCGGTGCCGCAGAAGTCCAGTAAGAGAGCAGCATGGGCCGGGCGAAGAGGGACAAAATCTCACACCGGTCTGCAGATCCACCAGGTTGGGGGCCGCTACTCCCAGGTCAGGTCACTGCAAAGGCACTGTTAATTCCTCTGAGTGCCCTTATTCACCAGGTGCCCCTCAACATCTTCTCTCAGTCCCTCCAACCGATGCGGGAGGGGGCCGCCGCCTCAGGAGCTCATAGAAACTGCTCTCTACATCACGTCAGCTCCGGGGGTGGGGGGTAAAGAGGCCCAGGATGTCGTAGTGCCTTGCAGTTCAGCTGCGTCCCAGGCACTGGGAGACCCACACGCTGGGCCCTTCGCTCCCCTCAGGGCACGGAATCCGCAAAGCAGAGCAGCCACACACAGCACTGGGTGATCCAGGATCACCACAGACAAGATGGCGGCGGCCGCCACCAGTTCCAGCCACAAAGGGCAGGGGGCCTGAGCTCCTTCGTCGGGTCAATCCTAGCCGCTACCTGCACATAAGAGAGTGCTCCAGCTGCTCCGCTGCCCCCGTGACAAGTCGTTAGGGCCGGGGGAGGTAATCGGTGGTTCACAGCACTGGAGGAGGCCTGGGAGCGCAATAGTCAAAATGGCGACGGCCGCCACTGGGTCCGATAAAAGAGGGCCCGAGGTCCAAGCCCCCGCACCAGGCTGCTATCCGCTCTTTTGGAGGTGCCCCAGCTATTCGGCTATCTGTGCACCCCAATTCGCGGTCCCAGCTCCGGGCTATAGGCAGCTGAAGGTGGCGGCTTATCAGTGCTCACACGGCGCATCTGCCCAATGAGAATGATGGGGAGAGTCCTGCGGGAATCACTAGCGTGTCACGCCACCTACCACATGTGTGCCCTCCAGGGCTGGCGCAGCTTGCCCCCCGATGATATCGGCGAGCGGCAGTGGGTGCCGCGCTGATCTTTGCAACCGTGATTTTCTCCATAGAAGTTAATGGTGATTCGTATCTGTGTTTAGACACTGCATGCGTCCCCCGTGTACCTACCTTGGGTGGTTTCTGGTGGCCCCAGAGGTTCTGATGCCACTTTCTTAATATATGGTTTGGTACGCCCCTAGGGCTCAACGTATAGTGTGCTAAATACGTTTACTGTATGTACTTTTGCCTATAGCTTCATAAAGAGACTAGAGGGATGTGTTTAGAATAAATACATATATTTTCTAAATATACCTGGTGTGGTTCTCCTTTCATTTGATCATTCATGAGATAATAGACTGGTAAAACAAGCTGCTTTACATTCTTTCAAGACTTAGCTGCTCTCCACAGCTACCACTAGTATAGCTTTCTATATAGGTTGTCTTTAAACCTACCATGAAGAGATTGTAATTGATGTCTAATTTCTTATTGCCATTCTTCAACTGATTTTTCTCATTCTGTGTACTGAATACAATTGCCATTGATAAAGAAATTCTAATAAAAATATTCAAACAAAAAAAATAAATCAATAAGGGTTGTTTGGACTGGTGCAAAGTGCCCACTAGAATAGTGGACAGCATATGCCAGGCCAACTTCTCACATATTTTTCTCCTTAGACCCTACACTTCGCTACGAAAAAACCTCCTTCCTCCAAAATTTCGCTTAAAAAGAGATCTAGCCTCCTGGAAATCTCTCCCCCTCTTTCTTTTGGGAAAGGCAGCACTTTTTAAAATTATGTCCCACCCCCGTTTTCTCTATGCCCTACAAAATTCCCTTGACCCTGTCCCCCCGAAATATGTTAAAGAAATTGAACACCTCCAGAGAGACTTATTGTGGAATGGAGCGCCACACATAGCCTTGAATAAACTCACACTGAAATGGTATGATGGTGGCATCAGTTTCCGAGACAAAGAAATATTATTGAGCTGCAAACCTTGCAGCTATCAATCATGGCCTTAATGACCCTGGCTACCAGATGGACAGGTGGCTCCTCCCGGGAGCAAATTATAGGTCCCTTGGTTGGGAACATAAGCTGACACTCGCCACCCCCCTATAGGATTATGCACAACTGGGTAATCTATGGACATCAAAGGGATTTGATAAGTGGGACTTAATTGGCATCTCACAAATTAAAGATATTTGGGACAGGGAAGGAGTGAATATTTTGCCACTCTCCAGAGTCAACACGACCTAGCTGACACTGCGTTTTTCTGCTACAGACAGATTTGACATCCCAAAGAACACATCCCTTCCTGAATCATCCCTGTTGGAGGATAGAATACTGGATGGCCACATCCCAAATAAGACTTTCATTAATCTATAATAAATGAATACACAACATGGAGAACCCTCTCACAGTATTGCGACAGAAATGGGTGGCGGATGGCATAGAAATAGATGATGAGGAGTGGCAGGAGGTGATATCTTCCCCCTCGGTGGTGGCCATTCCAGCCCGACGATGCTGCACATTGAAAAATGGGATCAATTACCTTTCATTGTGGCTGAGTCACAGTATACCGAATGGTTAATTCATGGCAATATAACATTGCCAGTGACAACATTCCAATTTCAATATTGTCTACAATACCACCAAGTAGGCAGGTATGAAGCGTTGGGAAAGGAATATATTCATGAGATACAGGCTCCAGTCCGAACTAATTTCCCACTCCATTTCGAGGAAATGGTACATCGTATCTTTAACATGTCTGATAAGAGCGGGATAGTTCACCTATTTGAGAACATAGGTTCTGGGGTATTGAGCACCTTTCAGACAGTCTTCGGAAGGATTCCATCATTAATACACACTGTGTTGGGAAGCGTTTTTGAGGGCTTCCGCTTGTCCTACTACTTGTACTGAACATTCTGGTTTTAATTTCCCTGCTATGCAATGGAAGTCCCTAATACCAAGGAGATGGAAAAAGCGCTCTTTGAGCAACGTAGCCGTGAACGCACGGTACTCCATCTGGGCACACCTTGGATTCGGGATCTAAGCGAGCATTGGTTTCTGTCATTCAGATCCATGTGGCTTGACTGCGGCTTGCCTGTCCTCCGCTGCTTATTCTGCGAGCTAGACTGAGTGTTGGACATCTGCTTAACACTTCCATCGGTTGCACCTCGGACGTAGATGTACTTCTGGACCCGATAAAGGCCCACGTAGCACAGTATCCTCAGCGTATTCCAATCCTGATATTGGAATTCTTACAGCCACCATGGGATGCTTTCCCTCCTGTTGGAATGGACACTGGCTCAGTACCAGGCTTACAGTCATCAAGAACTTCCTCGAAAACAACAAATTGGAATTCGAAAACATAATTTTTGTATTATTTTTCCTCATTTACTCTCACTGAGCACCATGGCTTGCGGTGTGCTAAGTTAGTCTAACAGTATAGTGACTATTTTTAGGACTTATAGAGCATTTTTTACGTTGGCATCACTTTTTACACATACCATGTTTTTTAGATGTTTTTTAAAACTGATATTTTTAGCAATGTCTTTTATGCTTTTTAGACAGGCATATGTAAGCATTCGTTACTTTGTTGCCCAGTCAGATGAGAAGTGGGTGTTATGGACTCCAATGTAGGCCTAGGTAGTTACCCAACCTTTAACCTATATTTGTCCTGCCATTGTTCCACATAACAGGTTTGGTGCAGACCTTTTACATAGTAAGGTGCTGCATAAATGTTGTGTGGTTTTCTCTGAAAACTAGCCTCATTTATTATGCATGAGGATTCTCGGTATCACAGCAAGATTACTATCTGCTGCATAATAACTCCGTATAAGGGTCATTACTATTGTCATCCTTGGCCAACATGCCCACAGTACCATGATACATCTAGGTAGTACTCCTGAGGTTAAACAAAATTAAATACTTCCCCAAATCTACATGTATCAAAATGATACATTTATGATCTACAAATGCAATAAGTCAGACCAAATTAACATCTATATATACATGATCAGTGCTCATTGATTATGTATATATAGATGTTAATTTAATATCACAATATGTGCTACGGAACTTTATTTTGAAAAAAAGGAATAAAAAATGTTTTTGTACTCAAAATGAATAAATTATAAATTCAACTGGTCTGACTTAAGGTATTTGTAGATCATAAACATATCGTTTTGTTACATGTAGATTTGTATAAGTATTTAGTTTTGTTTGCTTTGTGTATATTTCCCTGCTCTCTAGTCCAAATATATGCAGTTATTCAGGGACCCTCTATGTAATTGTGAAGAACCCCTGAGGGTACCTTTTGGGTGGTATATAATCACCACATCTTCACGGGGAAAACCAGAGATGAAAGACACTGAGGTCCCTGCGCGCAGATATTCCAACATGCAGTGGTCTGAAAACCCTTGCAGGGTGTCCAACTCGAGACCAAGACGGGGTCTAATGCTCTCTCACATCAGGTAATGGGGATGTCTCTTTCCTAGGGGGATTCTTGACTGTACACCTACATACATGCTAGGTACACTTAGGTACATCTAGTTAGAGTTGCACCGTAGGAATATACATTATTATTGTCATGCACCTATATGCCTGTATATATTCATTGTTTTAGCACTGTGGTAGAATTCTACCTTTTATTTACTCTGTTGGTGCTTCTAACTGTATATATCTGTTTCTGTCTCATGGTTGTTGCAACACATGTATTTTATACTAGAATGGCGCTGGGTAAATAAATACTTATTGAAAACGTCCCCACTGTTTATTCTGTAGATTTCTCTGAGACAAAGTAAGCATGAGTGACTGAGCAAGAAGTACTGTGCTGTCATGTTCGATAGTTGCCAGAAACTATTCACTCCTTGGTAAGGTTGTGGGGCTTACAGTGGCACTGTGAGCTAGCTGCTGTACAGGCGAACATGTCCTGTGTGATTGTCTGGAATCAGTCTGGACACCAATCCCTTAGTTTATATTGTCTAAACGGGTAGATCCTATATAGATTTGCAACAGTGGGGTAGAATGGAGTAGAGTGGTGTGGCACAGAGTGAAATGGTGTGGCGTAGAGTGGTATGGAGCGCAGGGGCATAGCATGGGCTGTGTAGGCGAGATCTAAAAACCTAGATTAGGGTAAGCATTATCTACATACGTCACTAGCTAAGGTCCCTGTATGCAGCCAACATCTTTGTTAGTTATCGCAAAGAAAGGTCAAGCTGTTGCATTCGGTACGTAGCAAGCTCTTGGTGGAAATGATTGCACATGCTTGCCATAATATTTTGTTTTTATTTATGTTTCTTTCCAAATGTAGTACTTATGAAATGTGTGACAGAAAGCACTGGAATATAGCCCCTCAAATGCGGCATGTGAACACAGCCACACATGTGCATCACCCCTGCTGAAAAGGACACCTTGTTAATAGCTCATACCCATCCAGTCATTGGCACAGGGTGACAATAAGTGGTTAGTACACATGTGCTGGAAAAGCAAGAGACGCTCCAGACACTTGCACCCCGCCTCCCCCTCTTTCGCTCACATCCCACGCATCTGCCGAAGCAACAGTGGAGGATGCTTCTTCTCCTAACTTGCTGTGAAGTCATTGAACGACCTCTCCATTCACCTCCGAACCTCATCCTCTCTGTTGAACATGGGCGTCCGCAGGGGGAGGCAGACGCCCATGACCATCACCAAGCGGCGTCTTCAATCCCTCGTTCACTCCTCTTTTAAACCTTGCGCCAACTCATTTCCCTCCTATCTCGACTTTAAACAGAGGGGCAACTAGAGTCAAATTTTGGGGGGGGCTAATTCATCCAGCCATATTCAGAGTGGAGCTGCAGGGGCTCTTAGAAGGGGTGAAAACCATCAAAGCCTCGTTAGCAATGAAATGGTCTTTTAAAGACCTGTGAAGTACTTGGGTGCAGCTGTGTGTGTGCCCAGGAAGCTGTCTCAGCCGGGCTGACACACACGAGGGGGAGGGGGCTGCTGTAGCTCTTTGAGCACAATGAGTTTTGCGCCTGACTTTAAACACTCTAGGTGCTAAAATCTGTGAATTTGTTTGTTGCTAGTTTAGTCTCCGAAGGCGACTTTGTCTCCTTTGGGTCTTTTGCTCCTTTTCCTATCTATTTGTGATTTTATTTTTTCATCGTTCTTTCTCTGCTTCCGTTTGGTTTCCTTCTTTTCCTGTCTTTCTCTGCTTCTTTCTTATTTCTTTCTTTTTTTGCTCTCTTGACTTTTTCTTTCTCTGTCTCTCTCTTCCTTTTCTCTTACTCTCCTTGTTTTCTCACACATTCTCTAACTCTCTTTTTATCTTTCTAACCTTTTCCCTTTACCTGTTTCAAGAGCAAAGGGACAACTCTTATCCGTAGGGACCCCAAATGTGAACCTTTTTCAATACAGTTCCTGTGCCATTAATGCTATATGCTCAGTGTTGCCAGACTGGGCTACCCAAGTGTTTAAGTGTTGACTGTTTGTCAAAAATACTGGATCTGTGAAATATTCATCAACCCGGATTAGGGAATAGTGCTGAAATCGGGGTAGTCCTCTACTTACAACTGGATATTAGAGTGTGAGATTTTAAATTTTGAGTCTTTCATCTAGCAGGGAACCCTAGAGTTATTGCATTAAGTGAAATCAGGATCCCGGGAAGTTGCCTGTCCTGTTAAGTTATTACACGTAGGCATGAGTTTGTTGGTGATATTTCTAATGGACCTGTGTAATAACTCTCTCAGATCCATTTCAGTTCCGTTGAGTTGGGAGCATGCAATCATCACACCTATCATGAACAAGCATTGGCATAGCCAATAGGTCTCACCTTTGGGACCTGCTGTATAACTAAATACTTATAAGGTCCCAAAGGCGAGAGCTATTGGCTATGCCAATGCTTGTTTTTCTCAGCTTGGCCTGAGCATTAACCGATCCTGATTTTCTGCCATTTTAGCCCCGCCCCTATTGATTAACATTAGCCCCGCCCCTTCATTTGCCAGGTTAGCCCCCCCTGGAACATTTCTGCGGACGCCCATGCTGTTGAAATTCAGGAAGGGACTCAAGATGTGGCTGTTCAACTGAACCCTCCCAAATCAGCAGATTCTCCTGGATAACCTCACGGGCGAAGTAATGAAGATCACCAGTAAGTAATTGACACATTTATGCACTTAATAAATGAAAGAAAAGCAATAACTTGCCTCTTCCTCTAGCCCAGGTGTAAGACCGGTTGATTGGGAGGCTCTTTACGTCCTGCATAGAAGAGTCCACTTGAACAGGCCGCAGATGAAGCTCATTCCCTTTGCTTGAGCTCTTCAGTGGCAGGATATATTTTGGCAAACCCTTGTAAAACCAGGCACCAGATCTCTTCCAGACCTGTGGGAAAAAACAGGACAAACATTTTACCAAAACATTCTTACTGAACAATATTTTCAAAGTGCCTCCAAGGGCCATTGCAATACAGCAAAATATATGCTTAAATATGCCAATCGCTTATGTAAGAAATGTTTTTGTTGTTGTTTTTGTTACATTCTCTGTGTTACATTTCTTAATTAATTTACAACTAGTAATCCAGGTATACAATAAACGTCGTTTATAATCGCCTCATTCTTATTGATAAATTGGCATTAAATAAAAAGGAGCCGATGAGTTTCAGAGGCACTGCGCTCGGCAAAGTCAGTCGGGTTCGGAGTACAATCTTGAATCACTGTGCCCTCTGCACCACTCTATGGCAGCTTGGAACGGCTAATCGCGACACACATAATTCACTATGTACCGCCCATCAACATGAACGCATTTGGAACGGAAGTACTACACCTTCCAGTGAAATATACCGGAAGCATAAGAGGGTACAGGGGCGCAACAGCTGGAAAGAATTCACTTATAAACACAAGGAAATGTGCGCGGCTTGGCACCCACACTCACTAAAACCATGGACTCAAATGTAATACAATTAAACAACTTGGAGCATGCTTTGGGAGCAGTACCTAAGTTGTATATTGTATTGTATTGTAATTGCATTTGTATAGCGCTTACTACCCCTGATGAGGCGTCAAAGCGGTCTTTCGGCGAGTAGCACGCTACTCCGGGACCCATAGAGGATTAGTGTTGAATTAGTATAGTGAAACATGCAAGTACATTTTAAGTGGTGGATAGGTTAGTCAGTTATTTGGATTTGGAATGATAGCAGAAGGATAGAGGAGGACAAAGGTTTGTATTTAAGTAGCACTTGTTGACGCACGCTATTCAGGAAGCCGTCAAAGGATTAGTGGTGAATTAATATGGTGAAATATGAAGTAATTTCAGTGGTGGATATTAGTCAGTTACTTGGAGTGAGAAGGATAGCGGAGGGATAAAAGGGGAAGAGAGATTTGCATTCATATAGCACTTGTTACCCCTAATGGGTGTTGAATCGCTTTTCTGGCGAGTAGCACGCCACTCCGGAACCCATAAAGGATTACTGTTGAAAATTAGTATAGGAAAAAAATATGAAGTAATTTGAGTAGTGGCAATGTTATTCAGTTATTTGGGTAGTATATTAGTATTAGTTTAATATGGAATTTGAGAAGTGAACATGTTAGTCTGTTAATTTCGATTGAAAAGGATAGTGGAGGGATAAAAGAGTGAAAGGTTTTTTTTTTTTTTTTTTTTTTTTTTAGGTCTTAGCAATAGGAGGAGGCTTTTGGATGAGTAAAAAGGAGTTTTGGGTATTGCTAAATGAGAAAAAGGGCAGCATTTCTGGCCCTAGTCCCGGCCAGTCTGGAACAGGCTCAAACAGGCAACTACCCTTGTCCTCTCCGCCCTTAGCCTCGAGGCCCGGGCTGAGACGCCCTAAGCCTGGCCTTTTTTATAGCCCTAGTAATCAGGTGACCCCTTCAGCAAATCGGAACCCTAGCCCTAACACTATCCAATCACAACACTAGCCCTAAAATCTAGGAACCAATAGGAGACCAGGACCTTACTTGCCAATCTTAGCCCTAGTCCAAGCCCCCAATCAGTTAAAAAAAACCTGATCTCTACGTCCAATAAAGGCCTTAGCCCTACCAGTAGTCCCAACCCAAGTCCACGCAGCCAATTGTACAGTTAGCCCTAGTCCCTACTTCCATAAGAAAGCCTAACCCTACTCTTAGTCCCACAACTAGTCCAACAACCAATCACACCAGAAGCCCTAAATAGCTACTTCCAATTAAAGGTCTAACCCTAGCCATAGTCCCACCCTACTCCCAACAACCAATAACATAGGAAGCCCTAGTCCCTACTTCCAATATAAATCGTAACCCTAGCCCCACCCTACAATGATTGAATCACAGACCCAGAAACCAATCAGAACCCTTAAATACCCAACCAATGAGGACATTAACCCTAACCCAATAGAAACATCAGATACAACCACCAATCAATGTACACATGTGCCAACCACTAGCAGACCATATAAGGTCCAAGCGACCTCAGACAAGGTTTGCTGGCCAGGGAGTTGGAAGCTGCTCCTCCTGTTCAGAATCTCCTAGGAGACAGACTGGCTCAATCCACACTTTGGACTTCTGCAGGTAAAGGCTTCACTAACTCGAAATCTAATAATACTGTTTGAATAAAACTTTACTTCCCCTGCTGGCCAAAAAACGAAGTGCACAGGCCCCAGTAAATACAGTTTAAACAGCTCACAGAAGCACCCTCTGATGTAGAATATCCCTGTTGCTCGGGGGGAGGCGGGGGGCTGGCCTCACTGGCTTGTGAACACAAAATGGTAGCTGGGGGTGCACTGTTTTAACACACAGGTCTTAGCACAGAGCAAAGGAGAAATTTGGAGGGAAAACAGATTTGTCACCACAGCACTTGTGTCCACGGTGCAGGTCTCCAGATATGTGCTGAGGCAGTGCGCTCAGGTTTCCTAGCTCGAAGCGTAAGTAGCTCACTTATCTTTTGTTGCATTCTGGGATTTGTAGCCCGGTTTGGATGTTGCCCACGTGGGGAACCGGGAAGCTTCAGAGCTCTGCAGAGGCGTTGCTCTGGGCCAGTCTGCGCACATGTGACGCATAGCGTTAGTGCTGGCGCGAGACCAGAGCTGGCCTGCATGTTGCAAGCAGGGCCTCGGGCAGTCGTCTGTAAAGTTTGATTCGCTGAGATCAAGCATAGCTGCGCCATTTACAACCTGAGCGCTGCCTGCTACAGGCAACAGATACCACATCTGCGCGCCAGTGAGAGAGATGTATTCTCTCCCCGTAGCACTGGCACGGAGGATAAAGGATGACAACGGAGCCTGGATTAGAAGGCTTCACTATTGTCTCTACACTGAGAAATGCACTTCATAGCATTCTGCGCTGGACGCATCTTAATAGCAGTTCGTAGTTAGAGTTACTGTTTTTAACACTGCCCTGTGATCACAAACTATGGCGCATTTTATGAATTGAGCAGTCTTTAAAATAGGTCCTCTCAAGCCCATCTAGGTCCATGTACATAATGAACAAGGTATGACAAAATACTTAGCAGTGTTTGACAAAGCCAGGTTGTCTGAAAGCAAACAGAAGATAGATAGATAGATTGATAGATAGATAGATAAGATAGATAGATAGATAGATAGACAGACAGTGTTGCAGAAACTGAGATATAAACATAGATGTTCATACTGAAAGAACAGCAAAGACTCGAACGAGAAATACATAAACAAGTCATTTATAAGTCAGGGTTAATGCGAGTGGGAATATGGAAAAATATGACTAGGTATATTTACTCACACTACAGAAAAAACTTTAACTTGCTTTACCTAATATACTTAAGAATGATTTAGAAGATCAGGGCTTGTGCGAGTAGTGTATATTTTAAATACTACGGCAAAACGTTCAGGAAAATGTGCTCTTACTGACACCCTTAACACACTTATCTCAATACTTTCTGAAATCATGAGCAGTGGCATAATGCAAAATGACAGGGCCTCTTCACATTGTAATGAAGGGTCCCTGAATTTCCTGTATCTTACAGATATTCATTGACCTTCGGTAGAATAGGGGGCCTGTGGATGGTGGGGCCAACCGGCTGTGCTCAGGGGTGTAACTCCTCTGATTATGGGAGAGGAAGATTATTTAGTAAGCAAATCTGCATACGTATTTTTAAAACCTTGTAGTGTTAAGGCATGCATACAAGTGATCTCAGAAATAAGTGAATTGTTTATTACAGCTCAAAATTCCAATAATGTACCATCAATTTATTTAAGAATATTTTTATTTAGTTTTTCTAGAGAAAACAGTATAAAACAAGCATTGGTGAAGTCCATAGTTTGGACTTCAGCAATATTTTTCTCTATTATATGAACACATGTAATTTGCAAAAAAATGTAAACTAGGCAAATATATACCAACATAAAAAGCCCAGTCACACCAGCACTTGCACTAAAGTGGGCTTCTTTTAGGCGCCACAGTGCAAGAGATTCAATGGATGAAGTGGGCTTCCTCACTGCCTATGCTGTGGTGGGTGGAAGCAAAATGTGAATGGCACTTGAACAGACCAATAGATGAGGAGGGGTGACTGAAATATATATATATATATATATATTTTTCCCCCCAGCTATATATATATATATATATTTATATTGGATAAAGTATTCCCTGCTTTAAATTACAAGAATATTGCAAGACCTCGAGGAGTAACATAACCATATAGAGGAACAAGGCCAAAGGTTGAGTTCCTTTATAAGGTTATGAAACTCCAAGGTGACTTGCAATATCCCTATCGTGTAGGCAGGGGGTACTTTTTGCCATATAATATATGGTCACACCATCACCTTTCCCACAAACCACTAAAAACGTTGGTCCATAGCTATTTCATTTGAAAGACAGAACATGTTTGCAAACATGAAGAATAAAAATAGAACCTCTAGTGCAAAATGAAACTCATCAAAAACCTGTTCGATATTTGGTGCAAAAAGATATTAGAAACAGTTCTAAAACAAATCAGTTTTTTTTCCAAAAAAGCTGCAGTAGCTAGGAATGTGTAGAAACATGGAGAAAGGCGCTAACTTTTCTATAAGTATCTAATGAGTGCATAAAAGCCAAACATGTTCTTTCTGCATGTCATTATAAACTAGAAAAGTAAAGCAGAAGAAAGAAAGACAACGTTTCATTTCCATTGCTTTAAACAGCTGCTCAGTATGACGTCCAAACTCAAATGCAATAGATTTTTACAGTTGAGTTTTTGCTTCCTTTCTATATAATCAGCAACTGGGTTTGTCACTAGTCGCTGATCATAGAGAAGTTAAAGGTTGTTAATGCAGGGATTACAGAATCCCATGTATTATATGTTTTATTATGTTTTATTTTGAGAACATGAGGCTGAAGAAAAAGGTATAGCTGTCTCTAGGTCACACCTAAAAAGACGACAAATGAAGACATATGGAAGCTGAGCAAGAAATCTGCAGCAGTTTCTTAGTCAGTTTGTATAAATTGTATGTATAAAGAAAAATACAGAGGTTCTTACTAAAAGAACATCCAAAACTTGAAGGAGTAACATATAATCAATACATTTTAAGGTCAGGTTTGGGTCAGTGGACATAGAAAAGTATATATAGGGATTAATACTGATACCAAGCAAAAACCCGAACAGGGAATATTCCTGTCAATAAATTTTAGGTCAGCGTTTGTGAGAGTGGGGCACAAAAAAATACAAATAGGTATTTTTACACACTCTAAAGCAACCGTTAAACCCCGATGAAATCGTTTGCCAGGTCCAGCTCCAGAACATTTTCTAGATCTTACTAAGATTTAGAGCAATACCCAATAAACCATATTTGGGGTTGAATAAACTATCTGTATGCAAGGCTCTTTCAGCCTTTAAAATTTGCCAAAAATGCAGATTTTTTCTGCAATCCCAGAACAGGTGAAAGAGGCGGATTTGCACTTCCACATTGTGAGCAGTTTAGGGGGTCATGCATGTGCCGTCCTCCCCAGCCCGGATACCTGGAAATAATCATGCCACACATGAAGCTTGGTATTAACGTCTTTATTACTCAGTATGTTACTGTTAACTGAACATTCTACATCGTGAATTATATCATCAGGGCACTTGCATCACTGTTCTATTGAGCCAGTCAGGAACCAAAAGAGTCCCGTCATCTCTAATTCACAAGACACTACAATGCGGCAGCGGTAGGGTTAGTGGTGCAAACTGCAAACCACTGATTTGGTCCAGCTTGATTCAGGCGTGGCTCTATACTTTTTCCAACAGCAAATATGCTTTTACCCTCCATTCTGCCATGGCAAATTACAAGCATTGCAGCCCCACTTTTACCTTAAAATCTTTCAACACTATGACACCACGCTCCATTCACAACACTTGTATTAAAAAAAAAAATATATATATATATATATATATATATATAGATAAGATATATATATATATATATATATATATATATATATATATATATATATATATATATATATTACCTACTGGCGGTCGCCAGTAGGTATATATAGTTAGGATTTTTTCTCTATGGGATTTTTGAAAATTCTATGTCTAATAACTTTGGCGTTTGTGGACGGAATTGGCTGAAATTTTCAGGAAAATGGCACATTTTGTTTCTGAGCAGCCCTTGAAAATTTGGGGGGGGTTCGTCAAGGGGGGGCCGAGAAAAAAGGGGGTCCCAAAACGTGTTTTTAACATTGAGTTTTCCATAGGGCGGTTGGCCTCACTTTTAGCCCGAACGGCTGAATGGATTTGCACGAAACTTGGCAAAATTGTAGGGACTGGTAGCCCGATGTGCCTTTTGTAGGTCTCAATATATGTGCTCCAGTGGATTTTGAGAAATTAACGTTTAAAAAAAGATATATATCTGTAACAGCGGACCGGGCAGCGTCCCAGGACGCGTACTTTGCGCGCAACGGAGCTTTGTGAAGCGAAGCTGATTGGTTCTCCGGCGTCTGTCAACATTCCAAACAGTCCATAGCGGCCGCCATCTTGTCTCTCGGTAGGATCGAGAGACAAGAGGAGGCCAAAGCGAAGGGGCAAATGACCATAAGGGGGCATAGTAGATCCTCGCTGACCCCCTAGGTTTGATGTGGAGGTTTAAAAAGGGCCCCGCGGGGCAAAAAAAAATAATAATAATAATAATCGAACGGCTGAATGGATTTGCACGAAACTTGGTAAAATATTAGGGACTGGTAGCCCGATGTGCCTTTGCTAGGTCTCAATATATGTGCTTCAGTGCATTTTGAGAAATTAACGTTCAAAAACAAGATATATATCTGTAACAGCGCTCCGCTTCGCGGAGATAAAATTATATCTGTATTACCTAGCTGTTGCTAACACCAGTTAGCGACGGCTAGTAGGAGATAGCGACCATCTTGGGCCCCACTTTGCATGTGAGTGATATTTATCACTAATGACATGCAAAGTGGGCATGCCAAGATGTTAGCGACTGGAAACAGTCGCTAACATCGCTATCTCCTATTATCAACTTTTGGAAATATTCGAGATAAGCGCGAATATCTCCAAAAAGTAACAGCTGCCCTGAGCAGTTCTTAGCCATGTTATGCAATGGGAGGTGGATAACATGGCTAAGAGCATTAGCTCGGTAATGCATGAATATCGCTGAGTTTTCAGCGATATTAATGCATTGCGGTTGTTTTTTATCGTATTTGCGATAAACCTTGATAATAGCAAGGTTTATCTGCGATAATTTCTGACGGTAAAAAAATCTTTGCAATGCATCGTTAGGGATAAATATCGCTTAACTTTGGTAATATGCCCCAACGTCTGTTAACGTTCGATTCGAAGGAAATCAGGAAGTGTTGAAAAACATTGTCTGCGCCATCTTGTCTTTTTTCAAATGCCACACTTTTGGAGTGCACTGCAGCCATTTTAGATGCCTTGACCAGACCCACTCTGTGCACGCTGTCGATCCTTAGCATGGCTCCCCACCCTCGCAAGCATCTCACCCAGGCAGTGGTCACCCCCGCTCTCTGTCTTATGCATGGGTAATAAACCTCCCCCCATCTGCGCTGCTCTTCCCTGAGAATCACACCCTGTGCCCGCCCGACACCTCCCTTTCGCCCTATTCACTACCGCACCCTCTGACACTCCTTTTCCTCTGTGTCCGATTGTCCAGGCCGGTCCTAGGCTATCAGCTAGCCCTGCAGATGTAGTTTATGGCCACAGCTGTAAAGAATCACTCCTCTTCAAAGGAGTTATAGTAGATCAAGGCCCACACTCGATGAGATCCGTCACAGCAGAAGCGTTGCTATTATCTGAAAACCATCCTGTATTGTGATTGGGGAGGGGACCGAGCGTGAAGCGGAAGATTCCAGGGATGACTCTTTGTACATCAAAGTTTTTACAATTATGTGTCACATTAAAAATATATAGCACTCCGACAAAGTAGTAAGATTATAAAACTTTAATAATTTATAAATATATACAAGAAAACAAAAGTAGTAATAACATATAAACATTTTTAGGGAAAAACAACGAAGTAGCGGTCGGCTGTGCGAATAGTCCCAATGCAGCACAACGTCCAGATTTCCGGCGTGGGGCGTCGCGGGGGGTGGGTCATCAGTAGCAAACTGTTGTGCGAATAGTTCCAAGGCAGCAGAACGCGCCGAAATCTAGATGACACGAAAGTGATGTCTAGTAAGTTGCCACCCAGCAAATAACGGCGTGGGGCGTCGCGGGGGGTGGGTCATCAGTAGCAAACTGTTGTGCGAATAGTTCCAAGGCAGCAGAACGATGGCACCAAGGTGATGTCCAGTAAGTTGCCGCACTGGTTTTGGTATCCTACAATGCTGCTCCGAATAACGGCGTGGGGCGCCCCGGGGGAGGCGGCGTGAACGGGCCTCTCCAGGTGGAGTGTCATCTGTTGTAGTGGGGCGCCCCTTTACCGTTTCAGTTGCCATTCCGTCCGTTTTTGGTCCACTGTGTCAAAAGCCGCAATTCAGCTGAGTTGCGCCCACTCTTGCGGTGCAGCGATAGGCGGCTGTCACAGGACTCTCAAAATGGCGGCAGGCTCTTTCCTTTTTGGGCCTGGTCCACTGAAATGGCCCTGGGACACCTTGGAAATCGGACGCTTGTCTGCTAGGTCTTGGACCCCATTCTCGAAAGCGTCCCCTCCGCCTTGAGAATTCATCAAAAGTTTTGGGGGCCCCGACTCCTGCAGGCTTCTGGTGGGGAGCGGCTGCCATGATTGCTCGCGGAATGACCACGACGGAGCTACGAGATGGTGGTGCTCTCATGCTGACGCCAGTTTAGTCTGAAACATCCAGAAACAAGGTGGGGCTTTCATCGTTTGGGAAAAAAAAAAGTTTTCATCCAATGAAAAGTGTTGTTTTTAGGTCATATGATCAAGCCTTCCATCATTAGGAAACCAAAAGTAAAATGAACCAATGAAAAGTTTTATAAACAAGTCACATGACCTGTTATGCGGCATAGGGTATAAAATGCGGAGAAAATACGTTGGCACGTGAGGCGGCGTCAGTAGCGGACCGATGTGCGAATAGGCCGAAGGCAATACAACGCGCCAAGATCCGGATGGCACCGAGGTGGTGTCCAGCAAGTTGCAGCACTGGTGTGGCCATCCTACAATGCTGAAAGTCGGCGTGGGGCGCCCAGTTGGCCTGTGAGTTTGCGTCAGTAGCGGATCGATGTGCGAATAGGCCGAAGGCAGCACAACGCGCCAAGATCCGGATGGCACCGAGGTGGTGTCTAGTAAGTTGCCGCACTGGTGTGGCCATCCAACAATGCTGAAAGTCGGCGTGGGGCGCCCCGTTGGCCTGTGAGATGGCGTCAGTAGCGGACCGATGTGCGAATAGGCCGAAGGCAGCACAACGCGCCAAGATCCGGATGGCACCGAGGTGGTGTCTAGTAAGTTGTCGCACTTCTGTGGCCATCCTACAATGTTGAAAGTCGGCGTGGGGCGCCCCGTTGGCCTGTGAGATGGCGTCAGTAGCGGACCGATGTGCGAATGGGGCCAAAGGCAGCGCAACAATATTTTCTGACTGACACCACAAGGCGCTGAGATGCCAAGATCCGGATGGCACCGAGGTGATGTCCAAGTTGCGGACTGATGTGCGAATGGGGCCAAAGGCAGCGTAACAATATTTTTTGTATGGAAGATACCACTAGGCGTTGAGATGCCAAGATTCGGATGGCACCGAGGTGATGTATAGCAAGTTGCTGTACTGGTGTGGTCATCCTACAATGCTGAAACTCGGCGTGGGTCGCCCCATTAGCCTGTGAGATGGCGTCAGTAGCGGACCGATGTGCGAATAGGCCGAAGGCAGCACAACGCGCCAAGATCCGGATGTCACCGTGGTGGTTTCATAGTTGAGAGGCACTTCATCTGCAGTGGGGCGTCGAGATCCGGATGGCACCGAGGTGATGTCTAGCAAGTTGCTGTACTGGTGTGGTCATTCTACAATGCTGAAAGTCGGCGTGGGGCGCCCCATTAGCCTGTGAGATGGCGTCAGTAGCGGACTGATGTGCGAATGGGGCCAAAGGCAGCGCAACAATATTTTCTGAAGAGAAGACACCAAAAGGTGCTGAGATTCCAAGATCCGGATGGCACCGAGGTGGTGTCTAGCAAGCTATGCAGTTGAGTTGTGTGCGCACTTGCGGCGAATAGGTCGAAGGCAGCATAACAATGTTTTTTGAATAGAAGACACCACAAGGCGTTGAGATTCGGTTACCACCGAGGTGATGTCTAGCAAGTTGCCGCACTGGTGTGGCCATCCTACAATACTGCTCCGAATAACGGCGTGGGGTGCCCGAAGGGGGGGGGAGCCGGCGTGAATGGGCCTTCCTAGGTGGAGGCTCGTCTGCTGTAGTAGGGGGCCCCTTTACCGTTTCAGTTGCCATTCAGCTGAGTTTCGGCTGCTCTTGATGCTACAGCGACAGGCGGCTGCAAGAGGACTCTCAAAATGGCGGCCTGTTCTTTGGATTTGGGCCTGGTCCACTAAAATGGCCCTGGGACACCTTAGAACTCGGACGCTCGATTTTTTTTTCCTTTCCTGTACATGCAAAAAAAGGTAAATGCCCGGTACGTTACACGCTTCATCTGCCACGATGAACTCTCCAGAGGAACCGAAAAAAAATATAGTTGTGGTAACTATACCATGCATCGTCATATGGAGAGGTGGCACCAATTAATTATAGTGCTGCATAAAAGAGAGATTTGGAGGAGAACCCCTGACCTGCTAGTACATTCATCAAAGAAGTGGCACTGAGAGCTTCAGAGGCAAGGGAAACGGTCCCAAATATTTAGAAGAACTTTGGAAAGATTAAAATGACATGTTTAGATTGTGGCAAATTAATTTCATGTGGACAGATGAGTGTTACTCTAATAAATACAGCATATAAACATCATCATAGTCGATGGTTGGTAGAGACATTTTGACTATATCCTGGACCTGCCCGTCCTCGCCCAAAATGGCGCCGGAATAAATGGGACTCGTAACTCCTTGTTGTGTACTGGTTGCAGAACCTTGAAATCACGAGATACGTATGCAGTTTTGAAGCACATGGCGGGCGGGGACGAGAATTGATTGACTATTTCGACATCCCTATTGATATTAAGTTCTGATGTGTTATTGATTACTGTACTGTTGAAAGTTCGAATTAACGTCACCCATGGTACTTGCCCGCAAATGTATATCTAGATAATTTTATTGTAACTGGCCCTGTCGTATTTTAATTATAAAATGTACGTCCACCGATTCCGTAACTGTTAGACACCTTAGTTCTTGCAACCTAATGGCCCGCCCGTTACGTTCCTCTACAGTGTTAATGTCTATTCATCATATACGATTACAGTTTGCTCTGTGGCAGGCCCACGTGGTTATAGGCTCGTATTTGTATAATGAAATTTTCACAATAAAGGTTTTTAAAAGAAAACATGGTAGTAGTATATACATTGGTAAAGTTTTTAATAATAGTGACTGTTTTAGAATCATTAAAAGGCAAGTGAAATAAAGCAGACCAATTACATGAAGGGTAAAAGGTATAATACGAAGGAACGCAGTAAAGATAAATGGTCAAGGGCTGTTGTGTTTTCTATTCCTGCAACATAAAGTGATCGATAAGAATCTCATATTCAGGCGTATCGGCGACTAAGACAGCAGGTCGACCCTCTTTTGCTCAACGGCTCCGTCATGGGACGAAGAAACGCTCTTTTTCTCGAAAAAAGAATATATTTTACTTGCAGGACAGTTGTAAAATTTCCGGGAAAGTACATTAGCCTGGAACATTATAACATATATTTAAGAAAAAATAATGTTCGGAAGTAATGAAAAGCGTAATTTTTAGGTCATATGACCAAGCCTTTCATCATTACAATAAGAAAAGTAAAATGAACCAATGAAAAGTTTTATTAACAAGTCACATGACTTGTTATGCTTACGTTACGCGCTGCGCGCCCCGGATGACTTCCGGATGCGCTAACGCGGCGCGTCATATGACGCATTACGCGACAACGCAGGTCCAGAATATAGTCAAAATGTCTCCACCAACCAGCGGTCGGAACACAACCCCTTTCAGCAGGCTAAATAGTTCTGTTAAATGACAACAGAAGGGACAGGCAACAAGAACCATCAGTCAAAGAGGGGAGGGCTAGTTCTTCTCTACCGGGTTACATTGGGGCGCTACCGGAACTGATCGAATTGGTAGTCTACAGTGTTTCTGGATGTTTCAGACTGAAGCTGGGGTTAGCATGAGAGCAGCACCATTTCGTAGCTCCGTCGTGGTCATTCCGCAACCAATCATGGCAGCCGTTCTTTATCGTTATTTTGGGCGGGGTGGGTGGCGGAGCCGAGCTGTTTTGCAGCCATCATTGTGTGGAGTTCAGTTCATCTCACTAGTTTTGTATTTGTCATGAGGGGTTGTTCCTAATGTTTCTATTTTAGCGAGGTCAAAAAGAGATCCCATTAGTGGCCTACTGATTTTGCTCGATTCCTTTTCTTTTTTTTTACACGATTTTTCGTTATCTGCAAAGACTAAACAGAGTATTGCGACTCTGTGTTTGTTTGTAAATAGAGAATGAACCAAAGAGAACTAATTCTAAAACAGTAAATACTTGGATAACAATCAATCAAATGGAGAGAGAAGCAGGCACGACGGATTACAACGGGGGCAAAGGCCTGCGTTAACTACCTTTCACTATCTGCAAAGAGAGAGTACTCCTAATAGAAATGAGGGGGGGGGGGCACCATTCAAAGCAGATCAGTGTGCATAAACACGAAAATGTTTTCACTTACCATGTACTTGACATTCGACAGCTTATGATATTTGCTATTAAAAAACCATTGAAATTCACTGAAAAAACCATAGGTTATAGACCATATATAGTTAGGAATTAGCATTTACAAAACCTTGAAAATTCACTGAAAAAACCATAGGTTATAGACCATATATAGTTAGGAATTAGCATTTAAAAAACCTTATTTTACTCACACAAAACCATTGAAATTCCATATATAGTTAGTTGCACTAACTATATATTGCGCACCCGCAATCCACTGCTGATCATGTCACATATTACATCATTCATGACATGGTCAGTGACATCACTGATGACATCTCAAATGACATCACTGATGACATCACTGATGACATCTCATTTGACATCATTCTTGTGCTAATACGATAAACCTCTTCAGACTCTAATATAACCTTAGATACACTCAGTGTATACAGACACTCACACACTGCCACTCATCCATGGAGTTACTCACACACCCAGTCAGTCATGCAAAGAAACAATCTCACCTCCATTTCTTCAACTATACAGTTTAACACACCTTACTTATTGAAACATATACTAACACATATTTACTCTCTTATACAATCCCTGATACAAGTTCACAATGATCGATACAACCACTCACTCATTCAGTGGCTCTCATGCACAGTTATTTATATATGCCAACTCTCACATGTACTGTGTTTTACATATGTACTTACTATGACATGTAGCATTGAGATATCCATTCACTCATCAATACACTCATGCACACAGTCAACTGCCCATGTAGCTGTTTCCACATGCACTCTTGAACTCATACACCTAGTGAATAAACTGCTCACACATCTATGCATAGAGTCACACACCTTCCAGCCACCCCCACACAAACTCAATCTCCCATAGAAATACTTGGGCAACCAATTAATAACACATATAGCCTCTCGTATAGCTAATGATCAACACATGCAGCAGTTTACAGAACAACAGACATAATGATGCACAAATTAAGACAGTTTAGTTACTAACCCATGCATTCAGTGAGACACATTTAATCACTCACTCATACAGTCAGTCACGCACCTACTAAATCCTTCATCCAGACACTTATACATCCACTCATTCTTCAATATGTAAGACATATTTTAACTTTACAGAAACATACAGTCACTGGATGTTGTCATCAGTGATGTCATCAGTGATGTCATTTGAGATGTCATCAGTGATGTCATCAGTGATGTCACTGACCATGTCATGAATGATGTAATATGTGACATGATCAGCAGTGGATTGCGGGTGCGCAATATATAGTTAGTGCAACTAACTATATATGGAATTTCAATGGTTTTGTGTGAGTAAAATAAGGTTTTTTAAATGCTAATTCCTAACTATATATGGTCTATAACCTATGGTTTTTTCAGTGAATTTTCAAGGTTTTGTAAATGCTAATTCCTAACTATATATGGTCTATAACCTATGGTTTTTTCAGTGAATATATATATATGCACACATATATATACATTTGCACACATATATGTACATTTGCATATAAAACCTCAATATTCTAATACTTGTCGTTCAGGCTCCCGAAGGGAAGATAACCCTAATTACACCTCTTAAATATATGATAGAGAACCTATTTAAACCTACTGGTATCAATTTGCATGGCAACCTAATGAACCTAATGCAACCTCTATTGGCAACAGATAGTATGTTTTTGTTAGTAGTAAATTGTCGAAACCAGAAACCGGTGTAGTTTCAGACAAATTCTAGTGATACTCAAAAACTCTCTCTCTGTCTCTCTTTTTCAGCAGAACTGCCTGACAGAACACTTCAGGCGGCGCGCGCTGCCCGCGACTTCCAATGATTAACGATACAGAGAGATCCCTTCTTGGCGCGAGATAATCTCCCGCCCAGGTGTGGCGTATTGTGATAAACCGAAGGACGCAGCCAGCCTTGAAACGGCATTTAATGAGAAAGGGCTGATGAAGGCGAGCCAGAGAGCTTTTGTTCGCTTTCTGATGACATTTCTTCTCCCCGGCGCTTTCCTCCTGCCTCCCCTCAGATTGCTTGCATTAAGCCAGCGAGGGATTTGAATCTCGGGCACGGCAGAGCAACTGTACCAGATCAGCGTAAATGAGAATAAATAAAGGACTAGCTTACAAAAATAACTAACACTTTTTAGACATTTAATTTAGTCACACTGTATTTAAAACACACCACAACCAAACTGGAAATCAGAAACCGATTTATAAAACAATTTACAATTTTAAGAATGGAAGTGATCAGTGTATGACAACACTTACGTGCAGTCCTGTCAAGAATCACGCATCAAGCGTGATTCTAACGCATTTCAGTGTGGTGATCCGCATCACCGCACTGAAATGCATTAGTCACGCATTATAGCGCTGCTCAGCCATCAATGCAGAGCGCTGCTGTAATGCACTACAACTGTGTAAGCAGCAGTAGCGCAGTGCGCACTGTTCCCGGCAGCATAAGGGTCTGGCAGCTCGCAGCTCTGCGAGTTCTCTCTCACTACAACAATGTTTCCAAGCTTGACACCCCCAGCCCCAATACCCAGCGTAACTGAAGTCAAAATCAGTGCCCCGCCGCCAGTCACGGCTTGTCAGCGTTAATTAGGCTAAGGTCAGTGGGGGGGTGAAAGTAGAACACGGCGCGGAGGCGGGGAAAGGAGATTAGGTTGAGAGCCAAGTGCTCCTCGTCGTCGCCGCAGCCGGTGGTTGGAGCAACGTGGATTGAACCTTCCCACCCTAGCCTTTGACTGGGTGTGAGTGTTTGATTGGTTCAGATGCTCCGTCCATCACCACCCCCTTTTGTACCGCTTTGGCCGCCATAAGTGTGGCAGGTTATGCTCAGACGTGAGTCCCTTGCTCACTTTGCCTCTGGATTCAAGCAAGCCGGGCTGAAGACGGCTGTAATGCCAGAAACCGGTCCTCGGAAGCTTGTTTCCGGTCCAGGGAAGGCATGGCTTGGCAGTTCGGGCTGGACTGTTCCCATGAGGCACAGGGTCAGACTGATTTGCATATAGCCATGTCTGCACTGGGGTGGCGGAGTGGGCTAAAGAACGGTGATGGATCAAACCCAGATCTTTTGACTGGGTGTGAGTGTTTGATTGGTTCAGATGTTCCGTCCATCACCACCCCCTTTTGTACCGCTTTGGCCGCCATAAGTGTGGCAGGGTATGCTCAGACGTGAGTCCCTTGCTCACTTTGCCACTGGATTCAAGCAAGCTGAGCTGAAGACGGCTGTAATGCCAGAAACCGGTCCTCGGAAGCTTGTTTCCGGACCAGGGAAGGCATGGCTTGGCAGTTCGGGCTGGACTGTTCCCATGAGGCACAGGGTCAGACTGATTTGCATATAGCCATGTCTGACCTGGGATGGCGGAGTGGGCTAAAGAACGGTGATGGATCAAACCCAGATCTGTTGACTGGGTGTGAGTGTTTGATTGGTTCAGATGCTCCTTCCATCACCACCCCCTTTTGAACCGCTTTGGCCGCCATAAGTGTGGCAGGGTATGCTCAGACGTGAGTCCCTTGCTCACTTTGCCACTGGATTCAAGCAAGCCGGGCTGAAGACGGCTGTTAAGCCAGAAACCGGTCCTCGGAAGCTTGTTTCCGGTCCAGGGAAGGCATGTCTTGGTAGTTCGGGCTGGACTGTTCCCATGAGGCACAGGGTCAGACTGATTTGCATATAGCCATGTCTGAACTGGGGTGGCGGAGTGGGCTAAAGAACGGTGATGGATCAAACCCAGATCTTTTGACTGGGTGTGAGTGTTTGATTGGTTCAGATGATCTGTCCATCACCACCCCCTTTTGTACCACCAGACCATGGGGGCAGTGTAAGTGCGCATCTATTGATTTAATTACAGTGCTTAACGAGCCCTGTAGGAAAAGCGTGAAGCTATCACAGGGGCAAGAAGTTCGAAGAAATACTTCTTCCTTTTAGCAGATGTTTTATGTATGTTTGGTAACCCGGTGTTGGCTTTAAGAGTGTAACGGCGAGCAACGATAGAGCAGCTGAAATACTGACTACCGAGATATCTATATTGCTATGTGTAAGCAGTGATTTTCCAGGTTCAAGCTTGTTTCTGTGCTGCGCAAACTGGCTCAACTGAGGGAGCAGCTTATATTAGCTTTTATGTCTGGTTCGAAAATATTTATTGATTTTCCAGTCACGCTTGTGACTTCATCATTTTGAGTTTAAAGTTGAATTGAAAAGTACAGTTCTTCAATTTAGCTGGTCACATCCTACAGTCAAAGGTAAAAGCTGTTACTTATAATGTTGAGTTCGTAAAACCTTACCAATACCTTTAACGTTAACCACAGGCTACATCTGTGTGTGGGGGGAGCCGCTCGGCATGTCTGTTATTTCTGATATTTATTTCCCTGGTCTTCATAACTTGATGTCACTCATAGTTGTTGAAATGCCACTCGTAATTACACAGAAATTTTGAAAATGTCACACATGGCAATCTGAAACCTTGGCAGCTATGTACGTGATTTGTAAAGGAAAATGCAAAAGTTAGTGGCTAAAATAAAATTCGTATCACCTATAACTTTTAGTAAAAACTATTCTGTTAAGGAAAGATACCAATCAGGACGGTAACAGGAGGACAAGAAAGCCAGGCTCACCCCAGAGAGCCCTCAATGACATCTGAAGCGCAGTCACATTTGGGCAAACCTATGCAGGCCTGCCAACCTTAGGATCATTTTCACCCTGTGATGGTACAGATAGAAGGATTTGTGCCCTTGGCAAGGGGGCAGGAACATGGAGAGAGAGGATCTGCAAGCCCTGTGCTCTGTCTACTGCAAGAATGAACTCACCTGGAACCACCTCTCATGTCCTGGGGAGGTTGAAATGGAGCCCTATTCACACAAGAGCTGGAGACCTATTCTATGAAAGGGTTTCCTGCTCACAGTATGATGAGTTGTGAAGAAAGAAAAGAAGGAAAGACAGAAACAAATTACAGAACGCATGAAAGAAAGTAGGTAGGAAAGAAACAAGTCACGAAAAAAAAAGGGCTCGAAAAAAAGAAAAGGCACAAAAGAAAAAAGGCACATTAGAAAAAAGGAAAACAATACAAAGGCAGAAAGAAAGCAGGAAAGAAAAGAAAGAAGAAAAAAGCAAGAAAGAAGGGAAGAAGGAAAGAAGGAAGGCAACAAATGAAAGAAAGAAGGCGGAAAAGAAAGAAGGAAAGAAGGTAGGAAATAAAGAATTGAAACAGAAGGAAAGAAATTAGAAAAGTAAGAAAATGAAAAAGTAAAAGGGAGTAAGAAATTAGAAAAGTAAGAAAGCAAGAGAGAAAGTAGGAAATAAGGAATGAAAGAAAAACAGAGGAAGGAAAGAGGTAAATACATTTTTCAACAAGCATTAGCAAAGCCAACAGGTCTCGCCTAGAAGACCTATTAAACCATGCTGTACAGTGCATCATGCCTAAAAAAAACAAGCATTAGAAATGCAATCGGGCTCGGATTTATTTGAGTTTGAGCTAATGGCATTGTAAATGCCAATGTCTTTTTGCCATGTGTTATGGAGTGTGTGCATGTGGTGTGTAGTGGAAGTATGTTGGTTGAATTGTAATTTTACCAATGGTGGCATGCTCTGCTTTATATGAATATGTTTAAAAGTAAAGTGTACCATACTGCGATTGCTTGGTGGAAAAGTGCACTGCCGGCTGGAGGTGTGTGTGCCTGGTGGAAGGGTGCACTGACGGCTGGTGGGTGTGTGCTTGGTAAAAGCGTGCACAGATGGATGATGGTTGTTGGTGTTTGTGCATGGTGAAAGCATTCATTGACGGCTGGGGGTGTGTTGTTGTGTGTGTTGTTTTCTGTGTGCTGGTGAGTGTGTGGAGGTGAGTCTGTGGGGGTGAGCCTGGGGAGTGAGTGTGGTGGTGAGTGTGTTGTGTTGAGTGGTGACAAGTGTGTGAGGTTGAGAGACTGAGGTGTGTGGTTTGTGTGTGCGTTATGTGTGTGTGGTGTATGTGTGTGTGGTGTTTTCTGCACACTCACACACTGCCCCTACACATTCACACACTGCTCATCCGCACACTCCCAATGTCACCCTGCATAGTCACACACTGTTTACCCTGCACACTCATTCTGCACACTCACACAATGTGCACCCTGACACACTGTCTCTGCAGTCACTCTGCACTCACTGTCACTCTGCACTCACTGTCACTCTGCACTCACTGTCACTCTGCACTCACTGTCACTCTGCACTCACTGTCACTCTGCACTCACTGTCACTCTGCACTCACTGTCACTCTGCACTCACTGTCACTCTGCACTCACTGTCACTCTGCACTCACTGTCACTCTGCACTCACTGTCACTCTGCATTCACTGTCACTCTGCACTCACTGTCACTCTGCTGTCACTGTCACTCTGCTGTCACTCTGCACTCACTGTCACTCTGCACTCACTGTCACCCTGCTGTCACTCTGCACTCACTGTCACTCTGCACTCACTGTCACTCTGCACTCACTGTCACTCTGCACTCACTGTCACTCTGCACTCACTGTCACTCTGCACTCACTGTCACTCTGCACTCACTCTGCACTCACTCTGCACTCGCTGTCACTCTGCACTCGCTGTCACTCTGCACTCGCTGTCACTCTGCACTCGCTGTCACTCTGCACTCGCTGTCACTCTGCACTCGCTGTCACTCTGCACTCGCTGTCACTCTGCACTCACTGTCACTCTGCACTCACTGCCACTCTGCACTCACTGCCACACTGCACTCACTGCCACTCTGCACTCACTGCCACTCTGCACTCACTCTGCACTCACTCTGCACTCACTGTCACTCTGCACTCACTCTGCACTCACTGTCACTCTGCACTCACTCTGCACTCACTGTCACTCTGCACTCACTGTCACTCTGCACTCACTGTCACTCTGCACTCACTGTCACTCTGCACTCAGTCTGCACTCACTGTCACTCTGCACTCAGTCTGCACTCACTGTCACTCTGCACTCTCAAACTGCACTCTCAATCTGCACTCTCCACTCTCAATCTGCACTCTCCACTCTCAATCTGCACTCTGCACTCTCAAACTGCAATCTGCACTCTGCACTCTGCTTCTGCACTCTCAATCTGCACTCTCAACTCTCAATCTGCACTCTCAATCTGCACTCTCAAACTGCACTCTCAATCTGCACTCTCAATCTGCACTCTCAATCTGCACTCTCAATCTGCACTCTCAATCTGCACTCTCAATCTGCACTCTCAAACTGCACTCTCAAACTGCACTCTCAAACTGCACTCTCAAACTGCACTCTCAAACTGCACTCTCAAACTGCACTCTCAATCTGCACTCTCAATCTGCACTCTCAATCTGCACTCTCAATCTGCACTCTCAACTCTCAATCTGCACTCTGCACTCTCAAACTGCACTCTGCACTCTCAAACTGCACTCTCAATCTGCACTCTCAAACTGCACTCTCAAACTGCACTCTCAAACTGCACTCTCAAACTGCACTCTCAACTCTCAATCTGCACTCACAACTCTCATGCTGCACTCTGAAACTGCACTCTCAACTCTCAAACTGCACTCTCAACTCTCAAACTGCACTCTCAACTCTCAATGTGCACTCTCAACTCTCAATCTGCACTCTGCACTCTCAATCTGCACTCTCAAACTGCACTCAATCTGCACTCTCAAACTGCTCTCAACCTGCACTCTCAACCTGCACTCTCAAACTGCACTCTCAAACTGCACTCTCAAACTGCACTCACAACTCTCATGCTGCACTCTGAAACTGCACTCTCAACTCTCAAACTGCACCCTCAACTCTCAAACTGCACCCTCAACTCTCAAACTGCACTCTCAACTCTCAATCTGCACTCTCAATCTGCACTCTCAAACTGCACTCTCAAACTGCACTCTCAAACTGCACTCTCAAACTGCACTCTCAATCTGCACTCTCAATCTGCACTCTCAATCTGCACTCTCAATCTGCACTCTCAATCTGCACTCTCAATCTGCACTCTCAAACTGCACTCTCAAACTGCACTCTCAATCTGCACTCTCAACTCTCAATCTGCACTCTGCACTCTCAAACTGCACTCTGCACTCTCAAACTGCACTCTGCACTCTCAATCTGCACTCTCAAACTGCACTCTCAAACTGCACTCTCAACTCTCAATCTGCACTCACAACTCTCATGCTGCACTCTGAAACTGCACTCTCAACTCTCAATCTGCACTCTCAAACTGCACTCAATCTGCACTCTCAAACTGCTCTCAACCTGCACTCTCGACCTGCACTCTCAAACTGCACTCTCAAACTGCACTCTCAAACTGCACTCACAACTCTCATGCTGCACTCTCAAACTGCACTCTCAACTCTCAATCTGCACTCTCAACTCTCAATCTGCACTCTCAATCTGCACTCTCAATCTGCACTCTCAAACTGCACTCTCAAACTGCACTCTGCACTCTCAAACTGCACTCAATCTCCACTCTCAAACTGCACTCTCAAACTGCACTCTCAATCTGCACTCTCAAACTGCACTCTCAATCTGCACTCTCAATCTGCACTCTCAATCTGCACTCTCAATCTGCACTCTCAATCTGCACTCTCAATCTGCACTCTCAATCTGCACTCTCAATCTGCACTCTCAAACTGCACTCTCAAACTGCACTCTGCACTCTCAAACTGCACTCAATCTGCACTCTCAATCTGCACTCTCAAACTGCACTCTCAAACTGCAATCTGCACTCTCAAACTGCACTCTCAAACTGCACTCTCAATCTGCACTCTCAATCTGCACTCTCAATCTGCACTCTCAATCTGCACTCTCAATCTGCACTCTCAATCTGCACTCTCAATCTGCACTCTCAAACTGCACTCTCAAACTGCACTCTCAAACTGCACTCTCAAACTGCACTCTCAATCTGCACTCTCAACTCTCAATCTGCACTCTGCACTCTCAAACTGCACTCTCAACTCTCAAACTGCACTCTCAAACTGCACTCTCAAACTGCACTCTCAAACTGCACTCTCAATCTGCACTCTCAATCTGCACTCTCAATCTGCACTCTCAATCTGCACTCTCAATCTGCACTCTCAATCTGCACTCTCAATCTGCACTCTCAATCTGCACTCTCAAACTGCACTCTCAAACTGCACTCTCAAACTGCACTCTCAAACTGCACTCTCAATCTGCACTCTCAACTCTCAAACTGCACTCTCAATCTGCACTCTCAATCTGCACTCTCAATCTGCACTCTCAATCTGCACTCTCAATCTGCACTCTCAATCTGCACTCTCAATCTGCACTCTCAATCTGCACTCTCAATCTGCACTCTCAAACTGCACTCTCAAACTGCACTCTCAATCTGCACTCTCAATCTGCACTCTCAATCTGCACTCTCAATCTGCACTCTCAATCTGCACTCTCAATCTGCACTCTCAATCTGCACTCTCAAACTGCACTCTCAAACTGCACTCTCAAACTGCACTCTCAATCTGCACTCTCAATCTGCACTCTCAAACTGCACTCTCAAACTGCACTCTCAAACTGCACTCTCAAACTGCACTCTCAATCTGCACTCTCAATCTGCACTCTCAATCTGCACTCTGCACTCTCAAACTGCACTCTGCACTCTCAATCTGCACTCTGCACTCTCAAACTGCACTCTCAATCTGCACTCTCAAACTGCACTCAAACTGCACTCTCAAACTGCACTCTCAAACTGCACTCTCAACTCTCAAGCTGCACTCACAACTCTCATGCTGCACTCACAACTCTCATGCTGCACTCACAACTCTCATGCTGCACTCTGAAACTGCACTCTCAACTCTCAAACTGCACTCTCAACTCTCAAACTGCACTCTCAACTCTCAATGTGCACTCTCAACTCTCAATGTGCACTCTCAACTCTCAATCTGCACTCTGCACTCTCAATCTGCACTCTCAAACTGCACTCTCAAACTGCACTCTGCACTCTCAAACTGCACTCAAACTGCACTCTCAAACTGCTCTCAACCTGCACTCTCAAACTGCACTCTCACACTGCACTCTCAAACTGCACTCTCAAACTGCACTCTCAATCTGTAATATTCAATGTTTTGATATCGTTTACTGCGTATTTGAGCTTGAACGTCACCATTTAACAATAACGAGTTTTAGTTTGTCAGACTTTCATAGTCTATGCCCTATTCAGTCCCCAAGAATGCTAAAATCTGTTAGTTATTTAATTAAAATTCTAGTAAATAACCTCATCTTTCAGTTCTTAATTAACCACCAAAGCCCCTTCTCCATTCACAGAAGAAGCTTCGTTGTGCTTCTTTTAATGTTTTTGCTGATGTGTGTACTACTTGCCCATGCACGTGGACTCTGGAGCACGAACCAAGAGAAGACGGTTTTCGCATGACTGCCTTTTGTGAGAAGGGAGGGCGAAAGATGTAATTGTGCTTTCTGTGTGGAAGCGTTTTAAAATGCAGACGGCACAAATTAAAATGTATGAAATATTTTAACACACAAAAATATATTTTATATTCTTCTTGAGCATGCCCCATTCCTTTGCTTACCTTCAGTAGCTTTACCGAAAAAAATGGAACCTGCAAGTTAACCTTAAAACCTTCGTCATCAGTTATCTTTTACAAGTTGGCTACTCGTGACTCCGCCAGCATGCCCTCTACAATGGAAAAACATATCCATACAGGTGAAGTGTACATTTCTTACCCAGCCTGTGAAATCTTGAAAGTGAAATCTTTCCAAACTACCTACTGGAAAAAAGTTGTCAGGTGACACATCAACAGCTAAAAGCATAGGTGTGTTCGTCCTAAGGTCACAACACATTGAATGTCGGAAAGAAAGCAATTTTGAACACTGTGTATTGTTTGCTGTAACAGCTCGATTATTTACATCTAGGTGCAGCCATCTGAAATGATCATTTGAAACAGTTATATCATGGTGGCGACTGGATATTGCCACTGTTTACTGGACGACCTCTCTTCGCAACCGCAAAGATTGTGTTCTAATCCTGTCTCTAATTTGTGCTTTCTCGCTCTCACCTCATCTTCCCAAACAATCCAGAACAATTTGCAAGTAAGAGATTTGTTTTGTATGCTGCTCCAACAAACCATGTGGGAGTGACGATGCCCGTTGAACAGGGACACGTGATAAATGCACACAGGAGGGTTGTCGTTCGATACTGGTGCTTCTCGTTTGCATGGCAGGTGGTAGGCAGGACGTTCCGAGCTTCGCCGATACGGATGAGGGAGGGGGCCGTGGGCCCCCGTGTCTTGCTGTCTCAGCGCCGGATGAGTGAGGCTAATGAAGCCCTTTCCCGGCCTGGCATGCAGCAGCTGCGCGCTGAGCGCTGCTGAATGGTGAACGCGCCCGGCCATCTGGATTCACTTACGGAGGCACCCTGACAGCTCCTAATTATAATTAATGTACTTCTGTGCGCGCACACGCACAAAAAATGCCAAACATGGCGGACGAAAACTACATTTAGCCTATCACGTCAAGGTTACTACAAAGACACCACAGCGAAGATGAATCACTGGGCAGATGACATAAAACACTAAGGAATGTGTCTGGCCAAAGCCCTAGAGATACTTTTTTTTCTCTTTAACATTAGGAGCTCGAAGCTCCACCCACTTCGTGGGCGTAGGCCGAGCCCTAAAAAAGACATATGTTGCATCATTTTGTAGGCACGTGCATGTGCTCAACATGCTGCATGCGCCTTCAAGAAGAGACAGCTTTCTGTTTTTATTTACTGATCCAAGAAGTATTTTGCAGCAAATCACATCAAATGAAATTAAATTTGCCACACAATAAACACTAAATAGGTTTAGTGTGTAAAATGAATCTTGGTACAGCTAATGCATGCAAGCTGTCAGTCATTCAGCAAGTTAAACCCCATATAAGTAGCTCTGAGTTTTCATTCAACAAATCAGTGCTATCTGGGAATTGTAGTCGTTGTTTGCTTCATATGATCCAACTGGACCAACACACATGATAAGTGATTTGTAGAATGAAAATCCTCCAATGGATACATGCTCTTCAGTGCGGCTAGAGGGATGACACGAGCGTAAATGTACCATGAATTGGTCCTAGAAAGATGCAGGAACTAAACTGCATTGCTCTATATGCATAATATTAACCCCTTCGCTGCTAGCCCCCCCCATGCTAAGCCTTATTTTGGCTCTTTGGGGTTGTTAGCGCTTAGGCCCCTGTAACTTTTTGACCACATAAGGTATCCATGCCAAATTTGCGTCCTTTTTTTCCAACATCATGGGGATTCTAAAGGTACCCAGGATTTGTGGATTCCCCAGGAAATTTGCCAAAATACAGGTAATTCTTTTTTTTTTTTTTAAATGGGAAAAAAAAGGCTATTGATGAAAGCGTCTGGTTTTTCCCCTGCAAATGGTATCAAATAAGGGGGTGTGGTGCTGAAATCACCATCTTCCCAGCTTTCAGGGAAAAGCAGACTTTTGTCAGAAAACCACATTTTTCTGGGACGTAGCCTATTTTTGCTATTTTTTGTGCTTTCAACCTCTTTCCAGTTAATGGTAGAAATGGGTATGGAAGCAATAATGGATCCTGGTGGAAAGCTTTACATTTTAGAAAAGTAGACAACATTCTGAATTCAGCAAGGGGTCATTTGTGTAGATCCTTCAAGGTTGAATATAAGAAAAATTGAAAATTAATTGAAAAATACAGCCATCTGTGTCAACGTTTTCACCTGTAACTTCTTCTAGTTATGACAGCTGTTTGAAATCAATATACTGTTACATCCGCTGGACCTTTCTGGTTGTGGGGATGTATAGGACTTGTAGGTTCACCAAGAACCCGACAAACTCAGAGCCAATAACTGAGCAGCGTCTTGCAATGGTTTTTTATTATGTACCAGGTATTAGCAATTAATTTGGGAAAATATATAGATGGAAAAATCGGTATGAAAGACACCTATGTATTTCTGAAATTGGAACAAAATATAGAGTTTAGAACAGTAGATATTTGTACACTTCTGAAATTGTGAGTACCCATACTAGCATGAGAATTATAGGTCATTTTTCAAACTGATTTATTTTTTACACATTGTCTTTCATTTGGAAGGCAGAAATGCATCAAAAGTCAATAGGTAATAACAGTTGCTCTAAAATTCTGTTACCCGAAGTCTCCCGATAAAAATGGTACCTCACTTGTGTGGGCAGGCCTAGTACCCGCGACATTAAAAGACTCAAAACGTAACGTGGACACACTTTATTTTACAGTGAAAACTGAGCCTTTCTTTGTAAAGTGCCTAGCTGTAGACTTTGAACCCTAGCTCTGCCGGCACCTAGGGAAACCTAGCAAACCTATACATTTTTGAAAACTAGACACCCAGGGAAATCCAGGATGGTGTGACTTGACTGGCTCACATGAGGTTCTATTACCCAGAATCCCTTGCAAACCTAAACATTTGTTAAAAAGAAAAAAACATTCTCCTCACATTTAGAAGGTGGGGAAAGTTCTGGAATCTGTTTGGATCCACAAGATTCCACCTACTGTGCGTTCCCCAAAGTCTCCTGAAAAAAATGGTACCACTCTTGTCTGGGTAGCCCTAGGGCCACAACAGAAAACGGCCCAAAACGCAACGTGGACACACCACATTTTCATAGTGAAAACAGACCCTTTTTTTGCAAAGTGCCTAGCTGTAGATTTTGAACCCTAACTCTACCTGCACATAGGGAAACCTAGCAAACCCATACATGTTTAAAAACTAGACACCAAGGGAAATCCAGGATGGGTTGACTTGATTAGCTCTCACCAAGTTCTGTTACCCAGAATCCCTTGCAATCCTAAAAATGTGTTAAAAAAACACATTTCCCTCACATTTCAATGGTGGAAAGTTCTGGATTCTGCGTAGATCCACAAATTTCCACCCACCCCATGTTCCCCAAAGTCTACTGGGAAAAATGGTATCTCACTTGTGTGGGTACTATTGCCGTCGACAGGAAACGGCCATAAACGCAACGTGGACACACCACATTTTCACAGTGAAAACCGACGCTTTTTTTGCAAAGTGCATAGCTGTAGATTTTGAACCCTAACTCTGCCTGCACCTAGGGAAACGTAGCAAACCTATACATGTTTGAAAACTAGACACCAAGGAAAATCCGGGATAGGGTGACTTGACTGGTTCTCATCAGGTTCTGTTACCCAGAAACCCTTGCAAACCTAAACATATATAAAAAAAACACTTTTTCTCAAAAGTCTGTGTGGGAAAGTTCTGGAATCCACATGGATCCACATATTTCCTACCACCCAGCGTTCCCCCCCAGTTCTCCCGATAAAAATGATACCTCCCTCGAGTGGGTGGGTCAAATACCAGCGACAAGAAAACCTCAAATTTAGCTGTAAAAAACACATTTTCCACATATTTTTCGGTGGAATCACCATGCCGGCACAAATGTCCTACCCCACATTGTTCTCCTCAGTCTCCCGAGTAAAATAATAGCTTACTTGTGTGGGTGGGGCAAGGGCCTGTGACTGGGAAGAGCCCAGAACATAGGAAATAAGGGTATGGCACCGAGAACTCTAAGCTCTACATTTTAAAAAAAATAATATGTTTTTTGCCAATTCTGCATCGGACACCCACACGGGTATCATTTTACTCGGGACACTAAGGAGAACGCGGTGGGGTAGGCCATTTGTGCCACCATAGTGATTCCACAAACAAATATGTTTAAAATGGGGTTTTTTCAGCTAAATTTGTGGTTTGCAGGGGATTCTGGGTACAGAAACGTTGGGGGATCCACGCACGCCATACCTCATTGAACTCCCCAGGGTGTCTTGTTTTCCGAAATGTGTGGGTTTGGAAGGTTTCCCTAGATAGTGGCGAGCCCTGGGCCAAAACCCCAGGTCCCCCCCTAACAAGGTAGTTGTGTTATAGGTAATTTTGAAGTCTCCACAGTATGGTTTGGGCCATTTCCTGTTGCAGCCCCTATGCCTACCCACACAAGTGAGGTACCATTTTTAACCGCAGAACTGGGGGAACGCTGGGTTGTAGGAAATTTGTGTCAACCCGGTGATCCTACAACTTTCCCACACAGAAATTTGAGAAAAAAGAGATGATTTATTTAGCTAAATTTGAGGTTTGCAGGGGATTCTGGGTAGGGAAATGTTAGGGGACCTACACACGCCATAACTTGCTAGACTCCCCCGGGTGTTTAGTTTTCAGAAATGTGTGGGTTTGGTAGGTTTCCCTAGATGGCTGCCGAGCCTGGGGCCAAAAACTCATGGGACCCCCTTTACAAAACCAGGTTGTTTTGTGATAGGTCATTTTGAAGTCGCCTAAATAGGTTTTTGGCCCTTGTCTGTTGCGGGTACTTGACCCACCCACACAAGAAAGGTACCATTTTTCTTGGAAGACTTTGGCGAATGCGGGCTGGGTGGAATTATGTGGATCCACGCAGATTCCAGAACTTTCCACCACAGAAATGTGAGGAAAATGTGTTTTTGACAAATTTTAGGTTTGCAAGGGATTCTGGGTAACATAACCTGCTGAGAGCAAGACAAGTCACCCCCTGGATTTCCCTGGGTGTCTACTTTTTAAAAATGTATCGGTTTGAAAGGTTTCTCCAGGTGCCGGCAGAGCTAGGTTTCAAAATCTACAGCTATGCACTTTGCAAAAAAAGGGTCAGTTTTTACTGTGAAAATGTGGTGTGTCCACATTGCGTTTTGGGCCCTTTCCTCTCAGTCACTAGACCTACCCACACAAGTGAGGTACCACTTTTCTCTAAAGACTTTGGGGAATGCGGGGTGGGTGGAATTTTGTGGATCCACGCAGATCCCAGAACTTTCCAGCACCGAAATGTGAGGAAATAGTGTTTTTTTTAACTAAGTTTGAGGTTTGCAAGGGATTCTAGGTAACAGAACCTGGTGAGAGGCATACAAGTCACCCCATCGGATTCCTCTTGATGTCTAGTTTTAAAAAATGTACAGGTTTGCTAGGTTTCCCTATGTGCCTGCTGCGCTAGGCCCAAAATCCACAGGTAGACACATTGCTAAAAACAAGTCTATGCCTAGTGGGTTTTCTGCCGCCCTGGGGGTAAATCGGGGGGTGGGGGGCGCGGGGGGTTGCCCCGATATGCCCCCAAGGGGGGCAGAAATACTGTGGCAATTATTTCGGCGGTGGGGGCATTAGTCTGCCCATTCTGGGCAGCCCCCATCCCCACGCATAAAATCAGAGGCCACTGTCACCATCCACCCTTCGGGGGGTAGAAACACTGGCATTTTTGGGGGGAGATGTGGGTATCGGCATGCCCCTTCTGGGTTGACCTCACCCCTGAATTAAAAAAAACAAATCCTGAGGCCTAGTGGGCTTTCTGCCCCCCCCCTGGGGGGGGGCAGATAAGGGGCTATTGCCCCAATATGCCTCCGGGGAGGGGCAGAAAGACTGTGGTACTTGTTTTTGGGGTGGGGGCATTATCATGCCCAATCTGGGAAGCCCCCTCCCTACATTATTGAAAAAGAAATCCCTGGTGCCGAGTGGTCTTTCTGCCCCGACCCCAGGGGCAGATCAGGGGCTATTGCCCCCATCTGCCTCTAGAGGGAACAGAGAGGTTTGCATTTTTTTTGGGGGGGGGGCATTGGCCTGCCCATCTTGGGCAGCCCCACCCCTACATCAATAAAAACAATTCCGGGAAATTCACTGGGGGTGGGGGCACTGTCATGCCCATTTTGGAACGCCACCACCCCAAAATCAATATATTTAAAAAAATCCCTGGTATCTAGTGGGCTTTCTGTCCCCCGGGGGGCAGATTGGGGGCTACTGCCCCAGTCTGCTCCCTGGGGGGCAGAAAGACTGACATTTCTCCGGAGGGGGAAGATATGCCCTTTTTGGGCAGCCCCCACTTCAACATCAATAAATAAAACAAATCCCTAGTTTCTAGTGGGTTTTTGCCCCCCGGGGGCCTGATTGGGGGCTACCTCCCCCGTCAGGCCCCTGGGGGGGGGGGGGGCAGAAAGACTGACATTTCTGTGGGGGGGTTGGGAGCATTGGCATGCCCTTTTTGGTTAGCCCCCACCCCAACGTCAATAAAAAAATATCCCTGGTATCTAGTGGGCTTTCTGCCCTCCCGGGGGGTGGCAGTTTGGGGGCTACTGCCCCGATCTGCCCTCCGAGGGGGGCAGAAAGACTGTTGTGCCCAAAACACAATGGTGCTAGTGGGTGAATCCCTGCTTGGGGACCGCCTCCTGGGGTGATCCCCAAGCAGGGATCCACTAGGGAAGGGTACCATGCAAAAGGGCAGAATCTCCCGTTTCCAACGATACCTCTCCCAAGTGTTTCCGTGCTCGGGGGGCTGGATAGCCCCAAGAGCACTGAAACTAAGTTTCAGTTTCGTTTTCAATGTAATGACCACAGCGCGGCATGCGCGTGATCTTCATTACAGTGAAAACATGTGAAGGGCCTCTGGAAGTTGGGGAAGCTCTTCCCCACCTCCTGAGGCTCTCCCCACTCCCCTCAAAAAATGGAAACGGAATGGCTCCGTCATGAGCACAGGAGCACCGGTGCTCATGACGGAACGATTCAGTCATGAGCACC
This sequence comes from Lissotriton helveticus, assembly GCF_964261635.1. Classification (NCBI taxonomy): domain Eukaryota; kingdom Metazoa; phylum Chordata; class Amphibia; order Caudata; family Salamandridae; genus Lissotriton; species Lissotriton helveticus. The sequence goes on from NC_136061.1 coordinate 312,099,181, forward strand.
CAATGGGTTAACAATGAGCTCAGGGATGAGTGGAGAATGCAGAATGTAAGGAGGATTATCTAGAGCAACCCATATTGCAATTATGGAGGGAGTCAAGTGACATGGCGTAGTAATTGTTCCATTACTGAGTGGAAGTGATTACTCTATGTAAGGGCCAACTATTGGACTGGCAATCAAACTCTGCTCGTGGCTTCCCGTAGACATGATTACCTTTGCAGCGGAGTAAATATTAAGTTGATATGAAGTCTGAATCGCTCCAGCACTAGTTAAGCATCTGTGGTTCCCTCTGTTTTCTAGCCAGGTATATTTTAATGCAAAGTCGGACAATTGTCATGGCCTTACAAGTGTGAGGGATTACCCATAGAAATTCAGAATGTGGCATCAGATAAACTCAAGCTATCCTTTTTAGCCTGCTCATGTCCTATCTGTTCTTCACACACATCAGCGATATTGTTCCTGTGTCCCTTTCTTTATAAACCATACTGATGGCATGTTCTTAGACACCTTAATCACCCTCACTGTGAAAGCGAATGCTATGTCACTCATCCTCTCAACTGTCTGAGCATACCCTTCCTACATAGAGCAACAAAAGTAAAAGGGTTTGATCCATCATTAACCAAGATCTTGTTGTGACTGGGAAGGAATGTTTGCATTGTTCAGCATTCTGTCAATCATTTGGTCCTTTAGCTTTTGTCACTAAGCGGGAAGGTAATGCCCAGAGGTGTGTCCCATGCTCACTGCGCCACTGGATTCAAGCTAGCCTGACTGATGAGAGGTGATGCCCCGAAACCAGTCACAGAATGCTTGTTTCCGGTCCACGGAGAACCTGGCTTTACAGTTCGGACTGGACTGTTCTCATGAGGAGCAGGATCAAGACTGATTTGCATATGGCTAGGTCCCACTGGGGCGGCGTAATTTAAAACATAGCAAAACATGTTGCAGCACCCTGGAAGGCCATTTGCAATGATTCCCTGGCTTCCTTCTGTTGTATATTGCCGTACCTGGGAGTTAAACTGGTACTAATGGTGTGAAACCTTTGGTCACACAGTGTTAACGTATGAAAAAAGACAAAATAATGGAGTAATACTATTTAAAAAAAAATTCATGTTACACAGCAAAATTTCGCTTTTGGCTGCATAATTTGGTCAACCCTGCCACATAATTTGATACACCCCTTCCATAAAATACCAGTGGCCTTTCACAAAGAAAACAGTCTCTTTTTGAAGGAATCAATACATTTCAACCATGTATCCAAAGGACGGATCAGAAAGGTTTTAGGAGTTTCTTGTCAACACCTTTAACGCTAGGCTTTCAGGTGTAGGGTGTCCTGTCATAAAAGTCACATCACCAAGGGCCGGGCTATGTTGCCTGCTAATAGGTTGACAAATCACCGGTCTAGAGCTTGGCTTAGATCAGATGGCCATGAGAGTGTCCATGAAGGCCTTGCTGAATACCAATAGTTGCTCAGAAGAGGCAGGACCTGTAGGACTTGGTTGAAGGATCTCAGTTAACAATTTTCGTCTTAGTTTCAACCGGCGGCAACTGTAAATCTACTACTTCTGCAGCCCTGTGCAAAACTATTCAAAAGATGCACTTTCTTCCATTGGTGGCCAAAGTGGCAAGTCCAGCTCATTCTCTGAAAACTTATCTAGTCCACTGGCATCTTGTAAAGCCAGTTACTGCCCGTTATAAATATGATGAGGTGGAGGCAGGTTGTCCACCTTCTCATCACTATCAGTGTTGAGCGGAACATATTGTATGCCTGCACTGTATCAGAGTCAAATCCTAATAAGAGCTCTAGCTTCTGATACTGGAATCGAGGTTGACGCCAAGGATTAAAGGCTAGTTGCAAAATGACAGGTTGCAGTTTTGTGATCTTGTAGCATGACAGCCCTGGAGTGGGCAGGCAGCAGCTCAGGTTTGGAGACTGACGCCGAACTCCAGTCTGGATTCAGTGGAGCTGGTGCCAGAAACAGCATGGAAGGATTTGGCACGTACCTCAGCGACGGACGGGGAGGAAAGATATAACAGAGTCAGAAAGGGCCCTGGAAAAGGTCCCACAGGGCAAGTTGGTGCTAAGGGAGGGACCTTTAAAGGAAGCCCAACTAGAGTTCCTTGCTGCTACATGGGGCTGAAAAGCATGCCCTGAGGAGTAGGAAAGATCTGAAAAAGCTGTAACATTTACTCCTTGAATTCTGCTATTTGCTGTGGGGTCAACGACAGCCAGGGGAACTGGGATCAGTCATGACTAGTTGTGGAACTGGATCTGAATCAGAACACTCTAGTGAGGTATGACTGATTCAATCAATCAATCCAGGATTTATAAAGTACGGCAAATCACCCGTGAGAGTCTCAAGGTGCTAGAGTTGCTAGCTGCTTCGTGGTACTCTTGTTGATGAGGCAGTCCTGAAGTGCAGGGGAAGGTCTTCCAAGCATTGGCTGCCAGAGGTGAGAAGCATCCTCCGTTGCTGCATCGGCGGATCCGGAGGGGGGGTGTCAATGAGGAAGAGGGAGGCAGATCACAGGTATCTGGTCGGTTGGTGGAAGGTCATGTGTTTGCTGATGTATGCTGGTCCTTCGTTGTGCAGGGCTTGTATGCATGGACCAACATCTTGAACTGGAATTTCTTCAACTTCGGGAGCCAGTGTATCTTCTTGAGGTGCGGTGTGATGTGGTTCCATCTGGGGAGGTCGAGGATGAGTCTTGCAGCTGAGTTTTGTATTGTCCGTCTCTTCCGGAGGTGTTAGATGATTCCTACATAGAGTCTGTTCTTGTAGTCCAGCCTGCTCTTGACGAGGGCCTGCGTTTTTTCTTGTGTTGAATGGGAGTCACCAGAAGATCTTGCAGAGCATGCGTATGGTGTGGAAGCAGTCGGATGAGCCTGTGTTTACCTGTTTCTTCATAGATAGTTTGCTGTCTAGGATGATGCTGAGGTTGCGGGCGTGGTCTGTCAGGGCAGGGGATGGGCAGAGTTCCGCAGGCTACCATGCGTCATTCCATGGTGAGGTGTTGTTCCCAAAGATGAGGACTTCTGTCTTGTCCATGTTGAGCTTGAATTCTATGTTATGACTGCGCACTACGAGTTGTATTTTAAAAAAATGAATACCAATTAGTTTGTGCTCCACAGGTGTACTCCCTGCACTGGAGTAGTTGCTAAAATCAGAAAGGTTGCACCAACACGAGGTGTGTGAGTGTCTCCTGGGGCACAGAAGAGTGCTATAATACTGCAAACAATAGTTCTTCAGAATTAGGTGTAGAACACTACGATGTAAGTCTTTAAAGTATTTTATTCATACTTCATCAATATGACTTGCATTTGCTTTTCTATACCATATACTACTTTTCAATTCCATATGTCAACAAAAACATCTTTCTTAATCATCATTCAATAGTTCTCATTATTCCAATGCATTTTGGCAAAAATGCCTTCAACAGGGAAATCTACAAAAAGACATAAAATAAAATGAACATTTCAATATTCTACCTCTAGTTTTATACTGTACACAGATAAATGCCCTCAATTTCACCAGCTCGTTCTATGTAGGATAACCGTTACTTCTAATAAACGTCTGTTCAAAAATACTCAGCAGGTCGAGCATGCATAAGGCTATCTGCTTAAATGTAAACTTGGGACACTGATTAACCATCTCCTTCGTTAACAATATGCAAATTAACCTGAATCATAAATATTGTTGCGTTATACCCCCAACAGGTAAGTTAACTCAAAGCATCTCCCATAGTGGACGCTATGCTGGGAAGCTAGCCGGTGTTCAATGAACTATAGTCCATAAGGACTCTCAATCTGCAACCAAACGGTATACGGTCCCAATATTATACCCATATAAAGAATTACGCTATGCGTTTACCTCGTCATACAAAGGGTTTTATATTGCGCTTACCGCTTTATTGAAGATGTATCCTTTAAAGCCTAGATCCATGCAAACAAGAATCCGGGAAGTGCAACAAAATAACCGCCAAGGGTTCCCTCGTCGAAGTAAGACGGCGTGTGACGTAAGCAGGTCTACGGGCTTCGTGATACTTAAAGGGATAGTATGTTTATATGGGCTTGTGTGTTCCCCATATACGAACAATAAAGTTATTAGCAACAGGTACAACTTTACGCTTTATGTTTATGACTATGATTCTCAGGAGGAAAGCATACGCGCTGAGATAATAAACTGATAAATAACAGTTCCACAAACAATAAATGCCACGATGTATCACGTACCAACTCTTAATAGCTACACTAAATTAAATATTTAGGACGACTGATCAACAAACACACAACATGAGAATTCAGAGGGATGGATATTTAGCACCTGCTTTTACATACTATAGCGATATAAACAGTCTATAAATAGCAGTTAAATTCAGTTCTTTCATTCATCCCATTGGGCTTCAAAGTCTGTAAATTGTATATCCAATAGTTCTCCCGTTTAAGCAGACTTTTTCTATTGTCTCTATCTGCTCGTTTCTCCACTGTCTCTAAAACACAAACTTTAATCTGACTGATCTGATGGTTAGCTTCAATGAAATGGGTTGCCACGACTGATTTCAAAGCCCTTGTTCTAATGTTGCTTTTATGTTCATTCAATCGTACTTTTAACTTACGCTCCGTCTGATCTATTTAGGCCTTGCCACACGGGCATTTAATCATGTAAACGATATTGGTGGTGTCACAAGTAGCGTTCACTTTCAAACTGATTTTGTTACCCCTCATGGGATGGGTAATGGAATTACCTTGCAGAATATTATTACAATTTCCACAATTTCTGCATGGAATGGTTCCTTTGAATTTTTGTACATGAGATAACCGTGACGGTTGCTTGATGATTTCACCCAAGTTTCTTCCTCTATTAAAGGCGAAAATAGGCATTTCATTAAAGATCTCTTTGAAATCTGGTTCCGTCTGTAAAATCAGCCAATGTTTTTTGATTATTTTTGATAATACTTTTTGTAATTGTGAAAATTGTAATAATATTCTGCAAGGTAATTCCATTACCCATCCCATGAGGGGTAACAAAATCAGTTTGAAAGTGAATGCTACTTATGACCACACCAATATCGTTTACATGATTAAATGCCCGTGTGGCAAGGCCTATATAGGTCAGACGGAGCGTAAGTTAAAAGTACGATTGAATGAACATAAAAGCAACATTAGAACAAGGGCTTTGAAATCAGTCGTAGCAACCCATTTCATTGAAGCTAACCATCAGATCAGTCAGATTAAAGTTTGTGTTTAGGAGACAGTGGAGAAACGAGCAGATAGAGACAATAGAAAAAGTCTGCTTAAACTGGAGAACTATTGGATATACAATTTACAGACTTTGAAGCCCAATGGGATGAATGAAAGAACTGAATTTAACTGCTATTTATAGACTGTTTATATTGCTATAGTATGTAAAAGCAGGTGCTAAATATCCATCCCTCTGAATTCTCATGTTGTGCGTTTGTTGATCAGTCGTCCTAAATATTTAATTTAGTGTACCTATTAAGAGTTGGTCCGTGATACATCGCGGCATTTATTGTTTGTGGAATTGTTATTTATCAGTTTATTATCTCAGCGTGTATGCTTTCCTCCTGAGAATCATAGTCATAAACATAAAGCGTAAAGTCGTACCTGTTGCTAATAACTTTATTGTTTGTATATGGGGAACACACAAGCCCATATAAACATACTATCCCTTTAAGTATCACGAAGCCCGTAGACCTGCTTTTTAAACCCCACCCTTTACCCTACGTCACACGCCGTCTTACTTCGACGAGGGAACCCTTGGCGGTTATTTTGTTGCACTGCCCGGATTCTTGTTTGCATGGATCTAGGCTTTAAAGGATACATCTTCTATAAAGCGGTAAGCGCAATATAAAACCCTTTGTATGACGAGGTAAACGCATAGCGTAATTCTTTATAGGGGTATAATATTGGGACCGTATACCGTTTGGTTGCAGATTGAGAGTCCTTATGGACTATAGTTCATTGAACACCCGCTAGCTTCCCAGCATAGCGTCCACTATGGGAGATACTTTGAGTTAACTTACCTGTTGGGGGTATAACGCAACATTATTTATGATTCAGGTTAATTTGCATATTGTTACCGAAGGAGATGGTTAATCAGTGTCCCAAGTTTACATTTAAGGAGATAGCCTTATGCATGCTCGACCTGCTGAGTATTTTTGAACAGACGTTTATTAGAAGTAACGGTTATCCTACATAGAAAGAGCTGGTGAAATTGAGAGTATTTATCTGTGTACAGTATAAAACTAGAGGTAGAATATTGGAATGTTCATTTTATTTTATGTGTTTTTGTAGATTTCCCTGATCAAGGCATTTTTGCTGAAATGCATTGGAATAATGAGAACTATGGAAGGATGATTAAGAAAGATGTTTTTGTTGACATATGGAATTGAAAAGCAGTATATGGTATCGAAAAGCAAAAGCAAATGCAAGTCATGTTGAGGTTGAGACAGTTGTCAGTCATCCAGTTAGCGACGTTCAACATTTATCCGTGGAAGTGGACTCTGGTGGTGGAAGGGTCTTCTGACAGGATGAGCTGGGTGTTGTCGTCGTAGGCTATGGTGTTGAGTCAATGCGATCTGACAGTGTTGGCTGTAATGCCAGATGCACTCCCATGTATTTGGATCGCGTGAAGACCTTTGACTACCATTATTATAATGGACTTTTGCTGTTTTACTTTATCCTAGTTCGAATGTATATAATTTTTCCTGCATGTGCACTTTTCCTAGTAGATTTCCTTTGTGTCTCCTTGTAGCTACAGAGGGGGAGCGCTTTCATAGAGTAGAACAGCCTTGCCAAGAACACAACATGTGAAATGTGCTTTTGAAAGCATCAGAGAGAGAGAGGGTGTGGAATGTACTACTTTGTCTCGGAGTGTAGTGTTATAAGCAGTGGTGCTCAAATGTGCATTATGTTGTACATTGGGAGATGAAGTGTGTGCTGCTAGAGGCAGTGGTGCACAAATGTGCATTGTGCTGTACATTGGGAAGTATTATAAAGTTCTTACTTTTGGCTTTGACATGCCCTCATACCATTTTGAATTCTGACTCTGTCTAGCTTGAGCTTCACGCACAGGCAGGACCCCAGATTACTCAAGTTATTTAGGCTATCTATGTTTAAGGTTGTTTTAGATTGTTTTCTGTACTGTTGGAGACTTTCATAAGCTTTGTTAAGATAAGGGGCTGGAACATGTGGGAGTGCAGAAGGATACGTGAGAACTCTTTTGCCTTTGCAATGCTTGCATAGAGTGTGGACAACTCCAGTAAGTTTCCTTGGTGCAAAGGGGGTGGGGGCTCTCAGTTCGTTCTAGTGCTTTGAGATTATAAAACTGGGTTTGTTGACTTGGAACCGGGATTTTTGACCTGAAAGACGGGCGCGTCTACTTCAGTGTGGCAGAACCTGGCTTGCTGAGTTTCTTAACCCTGGCTGTGAATCCCCCAGTCTGGAGTAGGCTAAGATGTAGTGTCTGCAGGCGGTGAGGTGTTTTATTTTTGATTATTGACTTTGTGATATGTGAGTGCATCTGTGTGCACATTCAAGTCTTCAGTGGTTATAATCATCTGATGTATTTAGGGTACACATCTTTCTGATTTCTTGCAGTGGAAGTCCATATTACTATATGCTTGTATTGTATTTCATTTGCATTTAACAGTTGCATTAGCCTACTTATAAGTGTGATATTATTGCTTGTACATATAGACATATTTATGTAGAGTGTGTTGAACAAATAAAACCCCATGCATTATTCTGAAAACAGTCTTTTGAAGTGTCTAATTTCATAAGAGTGAAATCCCTTTCCAGGTGGGTTTTTTATTGCTTTGCTGTGTTTGTGCCTCCGTGTGGGAAGGTCGTATTTTCAATTATTTAGGAGGGCAAAGCAATATATTGGCTAGGGGTGTCATGTACATGTTGAAGAGGGTGGGACTGAGGGACGATCCTTGGGGGACGCAGCAGATCTTGGGTTCCAAGGTAAATGGTGGGAGACTGATTTTCTGGATTCTTCCAGTGAAGTATGAGGCGATCCATTTGAAGGTGTCTTCCTCGATTCCGATGTGTTGGAGTCTTGATCAAGATGTGATGGAGATGGTGTTGAAAGCGGATGACAGGTCCAAGAGGATGAGGGCAGTTGTTTGGTTACGGTCCAGGAAGGCCCTGATGTGATGAAGTCAGTGGCTGCTATCAGGGCAGTCTTGGTGCAGCAGTTGGCTCGGAATACAGATTGAGAGGGGTCCAGCAGGTTGTTGTGTTCCAGGCGTTCAGTGAATTGCTAGTTGATGGCCTTCTCGAGAAAAGTCACTAGAAAGGGGAGAGTTTAGGGCTGGTAGTTCTTTGTTTCTGTTGGGTTGGCAGATGGTTTCTTTAGCAAGGGCTTTACTTTACCATGTTTTCAGTTCTCAGGGAGGGGAGCAGAAGTGATGGAGGTGTTGAGGACTTTCTTGAGCTCGTCGCTAATCGTCTTGCTCTCATGGTTGACGATGTGGTAAGGACAGGGGTCAGTGGGCGCTCGAGAGTGCACAGAGTTCATGATGGAGATTGTGGCTTGAGTTGTGAGAGGGTCCCAATGGGTGAGCAGGTTTTCGGAGTTTGTGTTTGTGGGTATGAGCATGCTGCTGCAGTCAGCAGCGGGGTTGTTATTTGAAGTTTTTGTAGAGGACTGAAATCTTGTAGTGGAAGAAGTCCACCAGGGTGTCACAAAGTTCTTGGGAGGGAGTGATGTCATTCTCAGTGGCTGTGGTTTTGTAGAACTTCACAATTGCGAAGAGCTCCTTGCTGCAGTTTGTGCTTGCAAACACAACAATGATGGACAGAATGTGGATCAATGTCACACATTCACCCCAGTCCAAAGATCTGGGCCCAAATCCATCGTTTTTCCACTCCACACCACCCTGGGTTAGACAATGGCGATATGCAAATCAGCGCTGACCCTGTGCCCCATGGGAACAGTCCAGTCCGAACTACAAAAGCCATGTCCTTCCCAGAACGGAAACAAGCATCCGAGGACCGGCCCGGTTTCGAGGTAACACCTCTCATCAGCCCGGCTAGCTTGATTCCAGTGGTGTGGAGTGCCTGGGACTCACGTCTGAGCATCCCCAGTACACTTAGAGCGGTACCTGCAAACACAACAATGATGGACAGAATGTGGATCAATGTCACACATTCACCCCAGTCCAAAGATCTGGGCCCAAATCCATCGTTTTTCCACTCCACACCACCCTGGGTTAGACAATGGCGATATGCAAATCAGCGCTGACCCTGTGCCCCATGGGAACAGTTCTGGGAAGGACATGGCTTTTGTAGTTCGGACTGGACTGTTCCCATGGGGCACAGGGTCAGCGCTGATTTGCATATCGCCATTGTCTAACCCAGGGTGGTGTGGAGTGGAAAAACGATGGATTTGGGCCCAGATCTTTTGACTGGGGTGAATGTGTGACATTGATCCACATTCTGTCCATCACTGTTGTGTTTGCAATTACCGCTCTAAGTGTACTGGGGATGCTCAGACGTGAGTCCCAGGCACTCCACACCACTGGAGTCAAGCTAGCCGGGCTGATGAGAGGTGTTACCTCGAAACCGGGCCGGTCCTCGGATGCTTGTTTCCGTTCTGGGAAGGACATGGCTTTTGTAGTTCGGACTGGACTGTTCCCATGGGGCACAGGGTCAGCGCTGATTTGCATATCGCCATTGTCTAACCCAGGGTGGTGTGGAGTGGAAAAACGATGGATTTGGGCCCAGATCTTTTGACTGGGGTGAATGTGTGACATTGATCCACATTCTGTCCATCACTGTTGTGTTTGCAGTTTGTGCTGGCATCTATGCATCTGTTAGGGTGTTTTTATTTGTTTCATTCAGGAGGCGATGGTAATGGTTGAGTGCTGTTTTGAAGGTGGTATGGTCTCCTGTCTTTTTGCTGGTGCCCCACTTCCTTTAGCTCTGTGGAGAACGAGCTGGCCCTTCTGGCAGGTCCTTTGGATTTGGCAGGGTGATTGTTTTGGTACATTCTGTGATCCACTGGGAGAAGTTATTAGCAGCCTGTTCAGGATTGGATGATGTGTGTGGGAGGTGGGAGTTGAGAGCATTGTTACAATGGTTTTCTGATATCTTTTTCCAGTTTCTGCACGTGGAGCTGAGGGGCATGGTGCCAGTGTTGGTAGGTCCTGAGTTGGTGAAATGAGTGTACTCTTTAGTGGCCGGTCCAGGTGAGCAGTGAGCCGTGGTTGTACTTGATTCTGTCCCTGGATGTGAAAATGGGGTTGAATGTAATGTAATGTAATTTAATTGCCCATTTATACCGCGCAACAATCGCTCCAGGGAGCATCTCGGCGCCAATATGCGGTCAACCTAATGTCAAAGTTGCCATTACTGCTTGGAATGAACAGGACCGGAATCACACTAGTGCTCTGGCAGCTATGTCTGGAAGATTGTAGATCCAGGTTTTTAGTTGTTTACGGAATTCTGATTCCTTAGCCAGTGCTCTTAGGTGCGGGGGAAGGGCATTCCAGGCTTTTGCACCTAATACCGCCAGGGAATTGCCCCCACGGGTTTTAAGTCTGAACCCTGGGACGGTCAATAAATTGGCGTTGGAGGATCGCAGTGCTCGGGTTGAACAGTATCTTACAAATTTGTTTCTTAGGTATAAAGGGCCTAGGTCGTGGACAGCTCGAAAGGTAATTATCAGCACGTTGTACAGGACCCTTTTTGTTATGGGCAACCAGTGTAGTGCATTGAGTGCTTTGGTTCCTGAGGATTTTCTCGGCCATTTTAAGACCAGCCTTGCTGCCGCATGCTGTACCATCTGGAGTTTATGAGTAACCGCCTTATTGGTTCCAGCATACAGGCTGTTACAATAGTCAATGCGTGATGTAACTAATGCAACGGTAACTGTTTTCCTCGCTTCAAAGGGCAGCAAGTCAAAGAACTTCCTGAGTCCCTTTATCACCCCAAAACAGGTGCCTGCCACTTTTGACGCCTGATGTTTAAAAGATAAGACGGCGTCAAAGTGTACCCCAAGATTACGGGCTGAGGAGGTGGTGTGAGGCGGTATTTCTGCCTTCTCGGGCCACCATAGTCTGGGAATGAAATCATTTTTTGGGCCTATAGGCATGATCTCAGTTTTGCCTGTGTTACATTTTAGATGGTTTCTCCGCATCCAATCAAAGGTGGCTGTTAGGCAACATTTGAGCTTTTCCTCCCAGACCTGGTTATCTTTATCCATTACCAGGATAAGTTGAGTATCGTCGGCATATGCTATTACATCTATGCCAAATGACGATATCAGCTTTATCAGGGGTGCGGTGTAGACATTGAATAATGTCGGGCTCAAGCTGGAACCTTGAGGTACTCCCGTCGACAGTGATTTCTCACTGGAACGGAAATCCCCCAGGGTCACCACTTGTCTCCTGTCACTTAGAAAGTTTCTTATCCACTCCAGGGCCATGCCTGAGATGCCAGATGTTATTAGCCGGTCTATTAAGATAACATGTGAGACCGTGTCGAAGGCCGCCGACAGATCTAATAGTATCAAGACGGCCTTCTTTCCTTGGTCTAGGGCTGATCGGATAGATTCAGTAGTGAACAGGAGAGCTGATTCCGTAGAATGTTGGGTCCTGAAACCTGCTTGAATGGGATGCCATGCTTCACTGTTTTCCAGGAAGCAAGTGAGCTGTGAATGTCCTGCGATGTGGGTGGGGTCATGACAATTTGCTTGAGGCCTATGTTCCTCATGCTTTCCAGGAGGTCAGTTGTGTTGGTGTCGCTGGGGTCGTCGATGTGGAAGTTTAGATCCCATAGGAAGATGTAGTGCTCGAAGTCGATAGTGATCAGGGGGAGGTCGGGGATGGTGTTACAGAGCTGGGGTGTTGTCCTGGTGGTCTGTAGTTGAGGTTGCCTCTGATGGTTCTTTTTCTGTTTGCGTGAATTTGGAAGTTGAGATGCTCCATTATCAGGGTTGAGTCATCGGAGGAGGCCATGCAGCAGAGGATGTCCTTATAGATGATCCATTAGCGATAATGGGATAACCCTGTGTCCCTCAGAACCTGGGTATTTATGGTATATAAAATGAGTGGTTCTGTCGGGGAATAACAATTACATTGTTCAATGTATGAAATACACCTTGAACTCTCAAATTCCAAAGACATAAATTACAATTACAGTTTAAACGTTGGTTCAACAACAATTTTCAAGAACCTAGGATAGAAGGGAACACACCACAGAAGCAAGGCAATATAGGCAAAAGTAAAATTATTTACTAGAATATTATATAGAACAGACAATGAATATGGCTGTCAGTGAAATATTACATGGACGGCGATGTAAAGGGGACTAAAGTGCAGAGTAAGTGACTTGTGGTGATAAGTGAAGTCAAAAGTGCCATACAAATATTATCAAAATGGGTGACGCATAAAACAATGAAAACAATCTTATTCTTCTCTGTCTATTCCTTAATACATGAATACACAACCCAAATATTATTTTATGTTCGGGTCAGGGAGACTGCATGGATTAGTGTGACAGCAACGTCGACGTTTTGACCCTGGACGGAAGCGCAGCTTGGTACACGTCAGAGGTGGGTCTTCATCAGGATGGGGGGGGAGGGAAAACGAGTGCTAATAGCCACGAGCAATAAATGCCAGGGATCCTATTGGTTAAGTCGATATAGATCCAAATGTAACTGGAAGGTAGTCCGATTAGGGAAACAAGGAGACCTACACCAGGTGGTTGTGGTCTGAAATTTCAGATGTCGAACTCACTAATGCTCCACCAGCCGGTTGGAGACAAGATAATCAATCACTTCAAGTAAGGGCGCCCTCTGTTGATCATTAAAATCTGAAGAGACGTGTCCTCTTCCGTCTGCTTCTGCTAAACTAGTGATGGCGATACCCCCTAGTGTTTGTTGGTTCGGTTCCGGTGTGTTGTCTTGTAGCCTTTGGGGGTGCCGATGGTGAAGTCCGTTGCGGAGGCAGGGTTCAGCCAGGTCTCTGTGAGGAAGATGACGTCCGAGGTGAGGGGTGAGATCGTGTCCCAGAACTCCGTGGCGTGTATTCCAAGTGATCATGCGTTGAGTAGAATACACTGGAGTTGTCACAAACGAACCGTGGAGGGAGGGTCAGAGGGATTTCAAAGTTTAGAGACCCGTGCCTGGTTCATATCCCCAGCTACACTGTATGTACAACACAAAGAAACACAGGGGGTCTAAATGCCAGCTAATCTGGCTGGGCCGCCAATCCAGACTATCAAAGTCTCAGGGTGCCTAGGTCACCAAAGGACAGCCTCTACAACAGGGATGAATATCTACCAACCTGTACGAAAACAATAGACACTATACAGACACCAAAACTGTTTAAAGATTGGTTGACAAAATCCAAACCATTGAGTGATGGGTTACCATCAAAACGACTTGGTGATCAGTCATATCATCTGGCTATCCCAGGTGTGAATTGGCTAGTCCCCTGATCATTGGGACAAAGGCGCCACACCGTTAGTTGCTGGTCTTGGATTTGGTCCAGCAACACAAATGAGCCGCCATCAGATAGCTAATCTTTGATGGTTAAGAAATTGTAGTGCAACACAAAACAAAAAGTGGTGGATTAAAATAGGATGATATGTCCTCCATACATAAATTTTATTCTTAAGCCGAACAACATCCCCTAATTAAAAATCAGAACAGTGCAAAGGAGACAGTCAACAAATATCTGCCTAATAACGGGCCAACATGTTTCTGCCTAGCAGACAACCTGTCCCATGGCTTTCATCAGGGCCTCTGCTCTATAGATAGTTGCACTTGTTATTGAATGAACAGTGATTAAATCAGGAAAACATACCAAAAATTATAAGGGTTGGAAACGATACAACCTGTACCAACCGAAAACACTAATCCTCCATGTCAATCGGAACATATGATTCTATGGAGGAAATATATATATAGTGATTAGTGTCCTGTAACAATATCTACCATTCCAACATACAAGTGTGTCACCCTAAACACTTCAATTTAAATAAACCATTTTTGCTCACCCGTTGTGACAGAGGAAAGGACCTCACCTCACCTGGACCATGCTCAGGTTCTACGAGGCCCCGCACTATAGAAATAAAAGAAGTAGAACAGAGAGTAGAGATACAGTGAGGCAAATACATAAGCAATTCACATAATGTCCCTTAACCCACTCTGTTATCCATATCAACTTTTATCCATTTTTAACAGAAAAAACTCCAGTCACATAATAGAATGCATGACCAGTCTCAAAATGTCCCCTTGTAATCATATTATTTCTCTTCTTAATACTTTGCTGAAAAACAAGTGTCTTAATCCTCTCTTATCGCTCCCAGTACCTACTAGTATTCTCTCAATGAAAACATTGTTTCTGAAACCCTAGAGTATACATGTACAGCTCTAGACTGATAAGAAAGACTATAGGGCTTCTAGGAAGTCGTGCCTTACCTCTCCGTCGGTACCTCAAGCTCAATCCTGAGTCTTGGGGGAGGTACCGATCAGGAGAGGCCAGGCAATTTATGTTAGATGTTAATTAGGGACTACTTTTTACCAGCATCGAACCTGTGGTGTATAAATGCGCGCTAATCTGCGTATTGCGCATATACAAAAACGAGAAACAACAGCGCACCTGTTATATCAAGAAGCATATTAGTCTCCCAATTGTGCGCATAACGTTAGTCTCCTTTGAAGATTCAGATGCACTCTGTTTCGTTAGACCAGTGCCGTGAGCTAACGCGATCACTCTCGCGAGACGGACTACAAAGTGACGTCATACCGTCATCATTTGTAGTTCCGCCGCGGAGTCGATTATTCTGTCTTTGTCAAGATAGAGAAGGACTATTCAGTACCAAATGAAATTGATCGCTGTGAACCAGATAAACCCAGTCATCTCTGGTTCATCTGCGATAAAGGCAACTGTCATTACTCACGTCGGCAGACAAGCCCCATTTGTTACAAAACTACAAAATGACGTCATAGCGTCCATCTTTGTAGTTTCCATATAGTATCTTCTACCGTGTCATTTTTTATTTGCAAAAACTTTAACTGCTGTTATTAGACAGATTCCTCTGAGCCCAGACGAAACCTGTGTATTTATAGCTATGTGGAGAACAAAATTAACAAATGCATTGGGTCAATCATGTAAGCCTAACTCAATTGCCATGAAGAATAACTTTTTCCGATTCGAAGATAAGATTTATCTGCAGATAGCGGGCACGAGCATGGGCAGCATTTTTGCGCCAAGCCTAGCGAACCTCTACGTGCATTATTTTGAACAACAGCACGTACTCACTCCCACCAACCCATTCCACACATCGATTCGGTGGTGGAAGCGTTACATCGATGACGTGTTGGTGGTGTGGAGAGGGAGCATGGACTCCATTAACGAATTCCATCTATGCCTAAACAGCAAGAACCAATACCTAAATTTCACGGTGGAGGCACATAAAGAAAGATTAGCCTTTCTAGATCTGTCTATATATGCTACACCTGCAGGCCTGCAGAGCGAGCTATACAGAAAACCGATGGCGAGAAATTCTTTACTCCTCTATGATAGTCATCATCCCAAGTCCTTACGCCAAAATTTACCTTACGGACAGTTCCTACAGGTTCGGAGGAACTGTTCCAACAAAGAGGATTTTAATGTCCATGCCAACAACTTGTCATCACAATTGAAAGAGAGACATTATCCAAGATCACTGATTAAGAAGTCGCGCAAGAGAGCAATCAATAACAACAGAGATGCTCTCTTAGAACCCCCGATTCCCAAACCCCCTTGGAAGACTTACTTTTGTAAGTACCTTCAACACTAGGAGTAACAACATCCAGAGAATAATCAGAAAACACTGGCGGATTCTCAACCATAGTAACAACAAGATTGCTTTGCCTCTTTTTGCATTTAAGAGGGCAAATAGCATTCGAGACTGCCTTGTGTGCACTCGTCCTAAAGAGGTTTCTAAAAAAACAATGGGTACTCTCTGGAATTTACCTCCTGTGGTGGGACACCATCCTTGTGGCATTTGTTCAGTTCGCCCCCAGACCAAGCACTCTACAGAAATAGATATAGGTACCAACAGACCTTGGTCACAGTTAAATTTCAGCAACTGTAACAGCAATAACTTAATCTATTTGCTAACATGCTCCTGCTCCATTAGGTATGTGGGGATGACTACCCGAAAGGTACGCATATGAATGTTAGAGCACAAGAGCTCCTTTCGGTGCAAAAAATCTATGACGAAGCTCACTAGACACTTCTTAGAGAAGCAACACTGTGAAACAGACTTTCAGTGGACAGTCTTAGAAAAGCCATTTATATCTATGCATGCGAGTGATGGGTATAGGTATCTGTTTAAAAAAGAACAGAAATGGATTTATAAGCTTCGTACGGACACAGAGGGCCTAAATGATGACATCCCTTGGACCTCACTGTAGAAATTTGTCCATTGGATGATTATACAGAGGTTAGGTCATCTATGCAGTAGATCTGAATTATGTAGTGAATTAAAATTCAACATACATTTTTCTGTAAAGCACATGCAAGTAGGGCTTATCTCCCAGCAATCAGCGTGATAACATCAGGGAATTTAATTTGAGGTAGGCTTACATGATTGAGCCAATGCATTTGTTAATTTTGTTCCCCACATAGCTATAAATATACAGGTTTCGTCTGGGCTCAGAGGAATCTGTCTAATAACAGCAGTTAAAGTTTTTACAAATAAAAAATGACACAGTAGAAGATACTATATGGAAACTACAAAGATGGACACTATGACGTCATTTTGTAGTTTTGTAACAAATGGGGCTTGTCTGCCGACGTGAGTAATGACAGTTGCCTTTATCGCCGATGAACCAGAGATGACTAGGTTTATCTGGTTCACAGCGATCAATTTCATTTGGTACTGAATAGTCCTTCTCTATCTTGACAAAGACAGAATAATCGACTCCGCGGCGGAACTACAAATGATGACGGTATGACGTCACTTTGTAGTTCTTCTCGCGAGAGTGATCGCGTTAGCTCACGGCACTGGTCTAACGAAACAGAGTGCATCTGAATCTTCGGAGGAGACGAACGTTATGCGCAAAATTGGGAGACTAATATGCTTCTTGATATAACAGGTGCGCTGTCTTTTCTCGTTTTTGTATATGCGCAATACGCAGATTAGTGCGCATTTATACACCACAGGTTCGATGCTGGTAAAAAGTAGTCCCTAATTAACATCTAACATAAATTGCCTGGCCTCTCCTGATCGGTACCTCCCCCAAGACTCAGGATTGAGCTTGAGGTACCGACGGAGAGGTAAGGCACGACTTCCTAGAAGCCCTATAGTCTTTCTTATCAGTCTAGAGCTGTACATGTATACTCTAGGGTTTCAGAAACAATGTTTTCATTGAGAGAATACTAGTAGGTACTGGGAGCGATAAGAGAGGATTAAGGCACTTGTTTTTCAGCAAAGAATTAAGAAGAGAAATAATATGATTAAAAGGGGACATTTTGAGACTGGTCATGCATTCTATTATGTGACTGGAGTTTTTTCTGTTAAAAATGGATAAAAGTTGATATGGATAACAGAGTGGGTTAAGGGACATTATGTGAATTGCTTATGTATTTGCCTCACTGTGTCTCTACTCTCTGTTCTACTTCTTTTATTTCTATAGTGCGGGGCCTCGTAGAACCTGAGCATGGTCCAGGTGAGGTGAGGTCCTTTCCTCTGTCACGACGGGTGAGCAAAAATGGTTTATTTAAATTGAAGTGTTTAGGGTGACACACCTGTATGTTGGAATGGTAGATATTGTTACAGGACACTAATCAAGATATATTTATTTCCTCCATAGAATCATATGTTCCGATTGACATGGAGGATTAGTGTTTTCGGTTGGTACAGGTTGTATCGTTTCCAACCCTTATAATTTTTGGTATGTTTTCCTGATTTAATCACTGTTCATTCAATAACAAGTGCAACTATCTATAGAGCAGAGGCCCTGATGAAAGCCATGGGACAGGTTGTCCGCTAGGCAGAAACATGTTGGCCCGTTATTAGGCAGATATTTGTTGACTGTCTCCTTTGCACTGTTCTGATTTTTAATTAGGGGATGTTGTTCGGTTTAAGAATAAAATGTATGTATGGAGGACACATCATCCTATTTTAATCCACCACTTTTTGTTTTGTGTTGCACTACAATTTCTTAACCATCAAAGATTAGCTATCTGATGGCGGCTCATTTGTGTTGGTGGACCAAATCCAAGACCAGCAACTAACGGTGTGGCGCCTTTGTCCCAATGATCAGGGGACTAGCCATTTCACACCTGGGATATCCAGATGATATGACTGATCACCAAGTCTTTTTGATGGTAACCCATCACTCAATGGTTTGGATTTTGTCAACCAATCTTTAAACAGTTTTGGTGTCTGTATAGTGTCTATTGTTTTCGTACATGTTGGTAGTTGTTTACCCCTGTTGTAGAGGCTGTCCTTTGGTGACCTAGGCACCCTGAGACTTTGATAGCCTGGATTGGCGGCCCAGCCAGATTAGCTGGCATTTACACTGGAGTTGTGCCATGGCGGTCTTAGTCGGCGAAGTGGACATAGTCGTGTTCGCGGTGTCTCTGGCGTTGTTGATCACTTTGTTGTTCCAGGTGAAGCAGCAGTGTTGGCAGGAGAACGGTCCTCTGGTGGTGCATGGCAATATAAGGCAGTAGTTGTTGTTATCAATGCACCAGGGATCCAGGGCTCGGAGGTCTCCGGCATTGGAGCTGCATGGGGTGGACGAACCAGGGTTTCTGGTGCAGTCCAGGCACAGACGGGCACAAAGTGGTCAGATGGAGTTGAGTCCCACTTGGCTTTCTGTGCCTAAGGTACATCCTCAACTTTCCCATGAATGAATGTGCAGTTCCGTAGTGATGATCCAATAAATCCAGTTTTGGTAATAGGACTAACTGAGATTAACAAGGGCATCCGTTAGAGGAAACACAAGCCCTCACCCACCAAAAAATGGAATGCTTCACCACTGGGCTGTTCTCCTCATCGGCTGGTGGTGCAATGCCCGACAGGCCCCACGAGGAGGCTCTTTGCCAGATATCTTTTTCTTTGCCTTGAAGTCTGTATTCCCAAACCCTCAGACTTTTTGTGGGGGAACGGGAAGTATGTGAAAGATAGACTGGCCAACAAAAGTGAAAAATGTACTAACAGCACCCAAAGTTCCTTTATATTGAAGGGGCCTTTGTTAAGATTGAAAACAGTGAGACCCCATAGGACGCTAATGTTCCCAGAGATCAAAGAAAAATTGTCAATATGTTTCTTGCCTACTTTGCCCTCAATATGATCAGTGTCAATACATCAGGAACATGTCTAATCCATGTGAGTGGATTGCCTTATTAGAAGGTGATTGAAGCACACCTAAACATATCTCAAAAAGCTGTCCTACCTTTACTGTAGCTACATGCTACTCAATTTGGAAGATAACATTTTATTGATGTATAAGAACTGAAAAAAATGTACAAACAAAATGAACAACATAAAACAGATAATCAATTCTGTATTTATATGGCCATTCTGTGCCTCAAAGTTATCACTGTGCATTAATCCACATGCAACAATTGCTGCAAAATGCACTCAAGTGTGGTTATCATTCAGTACTCTATCATAATTATAACACTGAGTGTTGGCAGACGGTTTTTATTTAAACTCATATGCCATGTTGTCAGATACTTATTTTCACGGAACCCTGAAGTAATCTGGGCCCTTGAAAACCCATGGAGGAAAAACTATAAATTAGTCATCTGTAAACAAGTACATTTGTAGTCACAAAAAAGGTGAAAAAATTAGTTTATCCCAGTTGGATCCAGTTTTAATGCGACTTACTTGCCCATAATTATGTTCCTGTGATTCTCTTAGCCATCTCCATTGTCCCAGATACAAGTTCGCAAAGGCCAATTCAGTGAATATAAGGTTGTTTTGTTGGGCCCATCGGGTTGCGTGATCGCACGCACATAAGCACATCATCACGGCGTCGGAACAGCCCTCATACTCGGGTCTTAACCGTCCAGCCCATATGTAGCCATAGGCTACCATCCACAACGGGGCCCATCTTGGCAGTACAAAGCCCAGTTATGGAGATAAATTAGAGCCAGTGCCCCAATCACAGATCCTAGAGGTATTTGAAAAGATATCTTTTTAAATATATCGTTTTCAAATACCTATGTTAATTTTAGAATTTGAAGAAAGAACGAAGGGGTTTCTGTATTTTCTTTATTAACTTTGGAAATTTATCAATGGTGCATTTCTTCTGCACCACTGCAAATGGAGCTAAAAATGGTGTCATGCACTGTGTGGTATCTGTGCAGTATCAACTCCATACCCACAACTTGGTAACTAAAAGTGTACAAATGGTAAGGAATCTATACCTGATATAAGTCTCTTACAGATACATCGTTACCAAAGGTAAGTAACTTGTTCATCTGAAAGAGACTATAAGTTATAGATTCCTTACCTTAGGACATATAGCCCTACAATACCAACCCCGGAAGAGGGACTGCAAACCAGGTTCACACCAGAAAGTCCTGGAGGACAGAACGGGCAAAATAGCCATCCCTATTGGACTTGACTATCCAGACAGTAATGTCTGGTGAACGTGTGCATAGAAGCCCACGTGGCCGCCTGGCAGATGCCAATGAGTGGGACTCCCATCTAGAGATGGTACGTTTTTGTACAGCCCGAACTTTCTTGGCACCAACATAGCCAACAAAGAGTTGATTGTCCACCTGGAAATCCATTGCGGGTCCAGACACTGGAGTCTCTCCTCCTCCTTAGAAGGGCGCGGAGGCAGGAAAAAGGTGGGCAGAGTGATAGTCTGTCCGAAGTGAAAAGGAGTGAAAACTCTAGGTAGGAACAAGGGTCTCGTTTGAAGCACCACTTTCTCCGGATGCACCTAGAAGAAAAGGGGCTTAGAAGAAAGAGCTTGAAGCTCACTCACTCTACGAGCAGAGGTGAGGGTAACAAGAAAAGCAGTTTTTAAAGTAGGAAGCCTAAGAGCTCAGTTGTGATGAGGCTCAAAGGGAGCGCACACAAGGAAAGTAAAAACAAGATTCAAGTCCCACTGAGGCACTATGTAAGGACTTGGAGGAAAGAGATGAATAATGCCTTTAAAGAACCTACTTACATTAGGGGACTTGAACAAAGAGGGCTAATCTGGTAGCCGAATAGAAGCAGAGATGGCTGCCAGGTAGCCTTTAAGAGTGCCCAGAGCAGTGCCCTGTTGTGCCAAAGAGCGAAGGAACAAAATAATCTCAGAAAGCGGGGCAGAAAGGGGATCCACGGCACTATACCACAAACGTGCTCCATCAAGAGTTATATACCGTCTTAGTGGAGGGACGCCTGGCTGCCAAGATGACATTACAGACTTCGGGAAGAAAGTCGAAAGCTGTCAACTATCGACACTCAATTGCCACGTAAGGAGGTGGAGGCTGGACAGGGTCGGGTGGAGGCTGGACAGGGTCGGGGGGAGGACCGTCCCCTGCTGATGCGACAGAAGATTCTCCTGAAGGGGCAGTCTGATCGGAGGATCGATAGCTATGTAAGGAGCTCGGTGTACTAGACTCTTCGTGCCCAGTCTGGTGCCACAAGAATAACTTGGGCCCGGTCACACTTGATCTTGTTCAGCACTCGTAGCAGAAGTGGAACAGGCAGAAAGGCATACAGGAGGCCGCAACTACACTCACGAAAAAACGCGCCGAGGAGCGAGTGCCGCCTTGGAAACTCCAACATGCATAACTGCTGACATTGCGCGTTCTCTTCGGTGGCGAACAGATCCAACCAAGGCTCTCCCCACTGCTGAAAGACACCTTGCACCACCTCCGAGTGAAGGCGTCATTCGTGATCCACCAGGCACAGATGGCTGAGTTTGTCCACCCTGGCGTTCAGAGAACCTGCCAGGTGTTGAACGACCAGGGTCATGACCTGAGGTTCCAGCCATGTTCAAAGGTGAAGAGCCTCTTGACAAATGGTCCACGACCCCACTCTGCCCTGTTTGTTGCAGTACCACATGGCGGTGGTGTTGTCTGTGAACACATGCACTGCCTTGAGGGAGGGAAGGAATGCCTTCAGTGCCAAGCGGAACACCCGGAGCTCCAACAGGTTGATAAGGAGCTTGGACTCTGCCAGAGACCAGACTCATCTGATCTCCGCCTCTCCCAGGTTGCCGCCCCAACCCAGTGACGCATCGGTCACCACGTGAGGTCTGGTTTGGGAAGGGAGAGGGATGTGCCTCTGGCCGAATACTGGTTTGTTAGCCACAACTCCAGCTGTTGCGCAATTCCCTCTTGAGATCTGGACATAGTCGGAAAGAACTTCAGGTCCCACTGCACAGCCCGCATATGCCACATGGCATGGTCCACCAGCAGGATGCAGGAGGCCATGAGGCCCAGCAGCCTTAGGGTCGTTCTCACTGAAATCTGGGATACAAACTGAAACATCGGTATCATAGCCTAAATATCCCAGAATCGCTGTTCGGGAGGATAAGCCTGAAACTGCACTGTGTCCAGAACAGCTCCAATGAAAGGGAGCAACTGAGAGGGAGTCAGGTGTGACTTTGGCAGGTTGATAGTGAACCCCAGCGAATTCAGGAGATCCGCCGTAGTCCGAAGGTGGGAGATGAGAGCCTGGTGTGAGCCCGCTTTCAACAGCCAGTAGTCGGGATAGGGAGAGAATGGAACCCCTGAACTGCGTGAGTGAGCTGTGACCACCACCATGACTTTTGTGAACACCTATGGGGCAATGGTAAGGCCGAAAGGGAGCACATGAACTGAAAATGCTTGTGGCCTACCGTGAACTGTAGGTAACGTCTGTGGGCTGGCAGGACGGGAATGTGAAAATAGGCATCCTGCAAATCCAACGCCACCATCCAGTCTCCATGGTCAAGGGCATACAGAACCTGAGCCAAGATGAGCATTTTGAAGCCGTTCAGGGACCTGAGGACCAGGATAGGACGCAGGCCTTTGTCCTTCTTGGGCACCAGAAAATAGCGGGAATAGCAACCACAACCTATTTCTGATGCAGGGATCCTCTTGATAGCTCCCTTGGCCAAGAGAGCCAGGACGTCCTGGCAGACAATCGCCAAATGATCCTCCGACATGCGATCGAAAGACGGTGACATGCAGGGGGGATGGCGGGGTAGTGTCGAAGGGGAGGGAGTAGCCCCTTTGGACTATCTGCAAACGCACCAGTCTGGCGTAATAGATTGCAAGTGGGGGAGGTGATGGCAAATCCTGCTAGCCACTGGCCGCTGATGGGCCTTAAAAGTCAAACTAGGAGGGTTTGGAGGCAGCTGCAGGGGGGAAAAGGAGGGACTGGCATGCCCGCTGATTCCCAGACCTGCATCGCTGGGTTCCGTGTCCGTGGCCACACAAAGGCTGGGTAGCTTGCATGGTCCGGTAGCTGGACTGGATCAAACGTGGTGTGGTGCCCCTTCCGCAGCCTTGAAAGGGGCGCATGGCAGACTGTGGTGGGGGGAAGGACACAGAGGCCTAGGGATCTGGCCGCAGCCTTAGAATCCTTGAAGCGCTCCAGCGCAGAGTCTGCCTTGTCACCAAAAAGGCGACAGGTATCAAAGGCCATGTCCAGCAAGGTCGCTTGAAAATCCTGTGAAAAACCAGACATTCTCAACCATGCTTAGTGCCGAAGGGCTACTGATGTGGCAATTGTTCTGCCTAGTGAGTCGGTGGTATCCACAGTCCACATCGGATTGGGAATTTGGCTGCGTCTCTCCCATCTGCCACTGCTTGGGAGAGAAGGGTCCGGGCCTCCTCGGGGCACTGATGCAGCACCTGCGGAACCTTATCCCAGACTGTATGGGTATAACAGCCCAAGAGGCACGCAGTATTCACAGATCGCAGCGCCAAGCTGGAGGATGAGAACATGCACTTCCCAAGATGATCCAGCTCCTTGGATTCCCTGTCATTGGGGGCAGAAGGGAATGCGCATTTGGAAGAAGAAGTTTGGACCACCAAGGTCACAGGGGAAGGTGTTGGGTGAGGAAAATGGGATCGCCCGGAGCCAAGCGGTGGCAGGCAATCGTCTGTTTCACAGGAGCCCCTGTGCTGGGCTTGACCCAAGTTCTCAGAAGGACATCTGTCAGGGCTTCAATGAAGCGCAAGAGGAGTTCAGAGGAAGGGGCCGCTGGTTGAAGCACCTTAGTCAGTAGGTTAGTCCTGACTGCCACTGTAGGGAGCTCCAGGCCCAAGGCCTCGGCTGCCCTAAGCACGACCACTGCATAGGATGTTCCCTCCTCCATAGCCATGGTAGGGGGAGAAAGAATGCCAAGATCTGGGAAGGTGTCCAGACCACTGGTGTCACCCAATTCCTCCCTCTGGTTCTTCCAGCTGGTCTGTCCTCATCACCACCCTGAGGGTGATAGGGAACACCTGGGATGGAAAAGGGAACAAAAGTACCCTCCGGCGTCGGTCCGGCTCTGGGCCCTTCTCGGGGATGAGAATGGGGATAGCGTAGGCCGGGGCGTCATCCGCCGGGGGCGTCGTCGTGGGAATTTGCGCCAGGGAAGGTCGAGTGAAGTCGACCGGCGGAGATCCGGATCCAGGCCTAGATCCACGGGGGCCGGCCGGCGCCGAAGCCGCAGGCATCGAAGGCCCAGGACCACCAATAGACTCAGTGAGGCCTGATGGCACGCCAGCGGAGTCAGGCTGGCCAAAGATACGGTGAAGGGCTTCATAGAACGTACAAAGCTGGGCAGGGGACACCCCAGCTGACAGAAAAGGAGGGAGGCATGAAGTCGTCCCTGAATCAGGCACCAGAGACGACTGACGGGGAAAAGGCGAAGAGCGATGATGCTTCTTCGCCTTCTTCTTGTACTTTGACTTACTCGAAGAGTGCAAAGACTTCGACGAGGTGTGGTGACTTCGCAACCGGTCTTGAGACCTTCTCCAGGAGCGAGACCGGGAGAGACGCAGAGCCAACTGCCGGGCCTCCAAACGGGTCGTTGTCACGCTCCAGGCACATGAACCGCGGGTCCGTCACAGGCATCTGCTTGTGACAGAAGACTCGAAAAAAAAGGTTGACAAAAGTCAAAAAAGGTTTAGTCAAAAAATAACTAAGGGGCAAGCTCTCTCCGGATCTGCGCTAGGATGTCACGGAAAAAGAAAGAACTGATGTCAGACTGCAGAGGCGGCGCCTTAGTAGGCACAGCTAAGTCATCCAGGCGACCATGATGCCAACGACGGGCACTACTGATGCCACCTACCGATGCTCTGGGGTACTGCTGAAGAAAAAATCTCTGGATTCAGTCTGGGGGTAATTCTAAGGTAAGAAATCTATAACTAATAGTCTCTTTCAGATGACTTCAGATTCATGGCCCGACAGTCGAAACACAACTTCAGGTTATGGTCGCGCTCCAGGCCCAAGAGGCACATGAGGTGTGGGTCCGTCACAGACATCAGCTTGTGACAGGAGTCACAAGGCTTGAAGCCGGTCCGACGATGGGGCATCCCGCACGCACCAGGAGTCGAGGACTTGAAAAAAAAAAGTCGACAATAGTCAAAAAAAGTTTAGTAAAAAAATAACTAAGAGGAAAGCTCTCTCCGGATCTGCACGAGGCTGGTGCGGAAAAAGAAAGAACTGACGTTGGTGCGCAGGGGCAGCGTCAAGTAGGCACCACAAAGTCACCCCAGAGACCACAACGCCGAAGACAGACGTGGAGTCGACCAACACCACCAATCCTTAATGCGCTTCATGACTGGCGCTTCATGACTGGTCTTGTGGTTATCCCTATAGAATGGTACTTGCATGAACAGGTGATCAAAAAATTCAGTTTTTGGTATAGCAATTAGGGTATTTAGTATGGCGACCAGTATCAATATCTTTGGCTTGAATTGTGAACTGACATAGGATGAGTGACTGGCAAGACACAAGTATGATTCTTAATACATCTTCCAATCCTCCTGAGATTGAGTATGTAAGTGCTAACCAGCTGCTAACATTACTGCTTATGGGTCCTGTTGAGAAGCCTAGGATCCTTACTATGCGCTTACCTAGTGGTTCATTTCCTCCTTTGGCTGAATACAACACCTGGGGGACGGTGTTTGCCTCCATGTATACACTTTGTTATGGCACTCCTTCTATGAGCGTTCTTCCGAGCGATCCTAAACAGGTACAGGATGAACATGGGGCAGGTCCTGCCCTACATCTGGGGATGAAGTTGTCGAGGTCTTTTCCAATAGTCTCTGGTATGATTCTTTCTAATGTTAAAGATAACGCAGCGGCTTTGATTGATTGTCAACGCCTTTCGGCCGTGGCTGACCAGGATTGGGAATGTGAGTTGCCGATTATTATTGCTGACGTCTATGCTTCCTTGGGACGCAAAATTTGGGGGTGAGACCTTCCCCACAGTCTCAGGGCAAGCTCCCTCCTGCAAAGTAGGGTGGTCCGGTGTTTCTTAAAAAGACGTAGGACAAAATCAAGCAGCAACATAAGCCTAGGTCTCTTGGTGGTTTGACACCACCTGACGCTTCTGAGTGCAGATATGATTTACATGATCATTCTAATATTAAAACTCCTGAGAGGGTCCAGGTATCTGAGCCCCGTTCCTTTCAGGAATCTTCTGATCAAAAATTTGACGGGGAGGGCAACAAGATTGCAGACAAGGCAAACACGCGCAACCCCAGAGCGACCCGGAGCGTGCTTTTGATGTGAAAGTCAAGAGGGAGGAATCACCTCTGTATAGAGCCTCGTTCCTGAAGAAAAAGGTTGCGGATTTGACAGCGAAATGTGCCCCAGATGGTGAGAACTCTCCTTCTGGACAGGAGTTGGGTTGTGGCTCTCCTTGACAGCGCAGCGGAAGTTACCGTAGTGCGCCAGACACTCCACCCATTTCTGGAGGCAAAAGCAACTGATACTTTTGTCAGTGTTGAGACTGCAGACACCCGCATAGCAACCCCGACAGACTTTAACAAATTGATATTCAGATTGAAGGTGACTTTAAGCGCACCATAAATGCTATTTTTTGGGGAAAACTGGACGTCGTCATATGGCATTTTACTAGCGGATGTCGATAGGCCTCCCCTGTTGTTCTCGCTTGTCCTCGTGGTAAGGATGTGATAGTTCCTTCCCTTTCGCAATATGTCCCTGATGAGACTAAGCATGCCTGTGCTTCAGAGAGGGCTCTGGCTCTAGCTCCTGCTTTATATCGCAACGAAGCTGGTTGGGATAAGGATTCTCCTTCACATGTTGTGACTGTTCGCTCTGTTCCTCAGCCACAGCTTATTTATCCAATTAAATGTGACACAAAGGCATCCGTTAAAGAGATTCTGACTCAATTGGAATATCAGGGTGTGATTGAACCCTGTGTCTCTGCTATGAATAATCCTCTGTGTCCCATTTTAAAACCTGACGGTTCATATCACATTGCTTTGGATAATAGACATTTTAAAGGCATACCCGTATATATACAGTGCAAAACACATATAGTACAGCATTGTTAGAAATGGGGGTCTCTAGTTAGCAATGGTTTGCACCTTTGTCCAAATAGGAATCTTTGCTTCTAGTCAGGGTAAGGGGCTACACATCTAAAATAACCGCTGCTCACCCCCTTTGTAGCTTGGCATAAGAAGACAGGCTTATCTCAGGGGCAGAGTGTAAAACACTTGTGAACATACAGTAATACAGTGAAAACACTACAAATGGACACCACACCAGTTTAGAAAAATAAGTAATCTTTACTAGACTTAACACAAGACTAAACGACAAAAATCCACAATACTGTAATAAAAATAAGACTTTAAAATGGTAGAAATAGCTTAGTTCAATTTAGATGGTAAAAGTAACACTTTACTCTCAAAGTACCTTGGATGTGTCACGCAAAACAAACAAAAGGGTCGCAGGGAAGGTGATAAGTCTGTTCCTTGCTTCGCAGGAGGTGATGCGTTATTTACTTACTGCAGCGCAGCGAAGGTGATGCGTCGGTTCCTTACCATAGAAGAGGTGATGGGTCGGTTTCTTACTGTGATCCGGTGCGATGCGACAAAATTGCGTCTTTGATGTGATGCGACAACGTGGATGGGATGCGTGCACGCCTGATGGTAAATCGATCTTTGGAGTCGCAACAGGCCCTGCGACACGCTTCTCCGGTGATGTGATGGCAACTTCTGCGGCGGCGACACAGTTCTACGGTGATGCAACACGTTTCGTCGGCCATACGACGGCAAACAGCTGCGGGGCAGCATGCTTCGGCGATGCGATGGCAACTGCTGCGACACGCTTCTCCTCGTTGCGGCACGCTTCCAGCTCCCAGAGACAAACAGTCTCTAGAGGTCCGAAACAGCTGCAGGCACCGCTCTGTAGGTTAGAATTCCCAGCAAGGAAATTCAGGGGGAGCTGGTGGTGAAGTCATTGTGTCCCTGAGACTTCAGACAGGAAGCAAGCTCAGTTCAAGCCCTTGGAGATCTTCCCCAAGATGACAAAGCAAACAGCCAAGTCCTTTTCTCCTTTCCTTGGCAACAAGTAACCACTGCAGGCCAACTCCACAGGGCAAACCGCACAGGGGCAGTAATCCTCCTTCAGCTTCTCCGGTTTCTTCTCCTTGGCAAAGATTCCTCTTGATTTCCCAGAAGTGATCTAAAGTTCTGGGGTCTGGGTCCCCCTTTTTATACACACAAATCCTTTGTCTCTGAAGGCTGAGAGTGTCTGTACCTAGTCCAAACCGGTTCTGTCCTCCTGGGTGCAGCTTCCTGGCAGGAGGTGGAGACATCATTGTTTGAGAGCAGACCTGGCCCAGGTAGCTGAAAGGAAATCTCCTCTACCTACTCTCTATTCTAATAGGGCCCTGGTCAGTGAAAGAAAATCTCTGCCCCCTACTCTCTATTCAATGCAGGTCCTATTCAGCCCAGCTCTGACCCATCAGACTGCTGGAGCCAAGGCCCTCTCCAGCCTCCTGTCACTCACAACCCAGACATGGAATACACAAACCTACCAGAGGCATGCTGGATGGTTAGGCAAGAAAATACCTACTTTCTAAAAGTGGTATTTTCATACACTGAATATAAAAATCACCCTCACTAAAAGATGTATTTTAACATTCTGAGTTCAGGCATACTAAACTCTAATTTCTACCTTGTTTCCTGGGTCAGTTAGGATTATAAGATGTTATAATCAACCTGCCCATTCTGGCCTATAGGAACAGGTAGCATTGTAATTGTCAAAAACTAAATTGGCAGTAATTCATTATCAGGACATGGCACACACATCAGGCTATGTCCTACCTTTTACATACAATGCACCCTGCTCTTGGGCCTACCTTATGGGTGACTAATATGTAGAAAATGAAAGGGTTTAAGGACTGGCAAGTGGGTGCACTTGCCAAGTCGACATGGCAGTCCCAGACTGCACACAGGCTCTGCAATGGCAGACCTGGGACCTATTTTTACAAGCTGCTTCTGTGGGTGGCACAACCAGTGCTGCAAGCCCATCAGCAGCATTTGATTTACAGGCCCCGAACACACATGGTGCACTGTACTAGGGTCTGACAAGTAAATCAAATAACCAAGCATGGAACCACTAATCCATACAACAATTTACAAAAGAGAGCATATGCAGTTTAGCACTGATAAGCAGTGAAAAAGTGCCCAGAGTCATAAATCCACCAACAACAGATAAAAAAAATACAAGAGGAAGGCAAAAGGTTCAGGGATGACCCTGCAAAAAGGGCCAAGTCCAACAAGCATTGATCAATATTATCGTACGTAAAAGATTTAAAATGATTTTGGATATTTCCAATGGTTTTTTAATCACAACCTGGCTACTGAGAGTCGGGACTCATCCGCAATCAGCACCCTTGATACTCACAGGCATTATGCAAGATGGCCTATGGGGTATAAGAATAGACCCGGTGTTTTTTTGGCAAGTATTGTGTCGTTCTTGAATGAAATTTACCCTGATGCGTTTTCATATGTCGATGACATATACCTGACAGACGATGTAATGAATCCTAATCTTGCACGAGTGGATCGCATCATTACACGCTTTGCAGCTTTAGGCTACATATTCAATTTTGCAACATCACATATTGCGTATTTGGTAGTTAATCACTGTTTGTAATTACCCTGCCAGGAATCTGTGCTAAAATACATCAAATTAAACAGTTGTTAGCTTCCTACTGGAGCAGTTCTTATATAGGATGACTGAGCTATTATGATGCAGGAAGCACCAGGACTAAAGAACTGCCCAAAAAGTAGTTGCCTTGAAATCATTTTGCAACAAATTATGTTTTAGCTTGCAAAGGGAACAATATTGTTTCAAGCTCAGGCTGATGGACAATGCCCCATAAAAAGGTCGCTCCAACAGAAGTATAAACCGTGCCTCTTAAAAGCAAATGTTATAATAGTCACAACCATGATTTCAATCCTGTTCTGAAGTCCCCTGAAAAAAAGGGTAAAAGTCACTAAAATATCAATCTTGTTTTGTTAAATCCTGCAGGGGCAATGTGCATTATAAAATGCAAAATTCTATACTAATGTTTCCAAAATTCCTTTGAGAACAATGGCAATCTTCTCTATAATGGTGTATATTGATTAGCATGGCCTGGGTAGAGAAAAGGTCAACCTTGAATGGAGCAGGAAAAAAGACACCAGGCACACAACATGGTTACCAGTTTTCATTGTAACACAGAAACAAATAGTGCACAAAGTAGTGGTTTCATTGTGAAAGGCTGTTGCATTGGTAGCCTATTATATACAATATCACTGATAAGGTTTCATGATCATCTTGCTGTCAAACTACAGTACGGAGTCCAAGTAAAGCTTGTACATTTACAGAAAGTAGGCATAGGTTATGCGAATAGATATTTGTCGAGGTTTATATTGCCATTATTATGACCTCACAGTAATGTAGGGGTTGAATATGTTGTATTTTAATTGTATTTATACAGTGTTTCATACTCCTAATGAGGCAAAAAGCACATTTGAGGAGGGGTAGCACACTACTAGGTGGAGTGCCATAGAGTGAACAACGTGCGTTTGTTGTAGAGGCTGATGGAGTTTTTTTAGATCTTGCATCAGGACCGGAGTTATCCTCTTAATAGGTTTAGTTGATTGCTATGCCTCTGTGTAGATCTGATGAGAAACTGAGTGAGAGGTAGGTTTTTTCAAGCATTAGATTCTAATTGAAGGACAGAAGTGTGTGAGTGCAATCTGGCCTATGTTTGAAGTATATTTGTGTGTGGATATCACTAAAACTACTGAAACATTTGTGTAGCTGTGCTTACCTGCTAATGGCTGAATTGCACAATCTGAAACCAGAAAACATGGAATCAATCCCAACTTACCCCCATTAACCAATGTGTGATCCTAGGAAAATATTTTATTTCACTGAGCCTCCTTTTTTTCATTACCTTGTCTTGTCTGAGAGACTATACTGTTGGACCATTCACATTAAGACTCTAGACCACATACAGGGTACACATGACAACTGACTTCCCTCTTATTTCACTAGTGGCATTGATATCATGGCAGGAGTTTGGGGGACATGAATGTTTCCAATTTCATATTTAAAAACTATCACTGTTAATAAGTGCCGTGTAGTGATATATGATGGACTAAGTTGAAACACTTTGTCATTTTAAAGAAATTGCAGGATATCTGTTGCTAGATTTGCAAGCAAAATGTTTTCGAGCCTCAGCTCGTGCTTGGGCTCTAATTGGAAAGATAGATAATTTGCTCTGCTCATTCTGCTAATCTGTTGGCTTGCCCACTTGTACCTGTTCTGTGAAGCCTAGAGAGAGAGCGTGAGCGAGACAGTGAAAGAAGAAACACGCCTTCTCACCAGGATGTCCGCTACCTGAAAGAAATGTAAATGTGTCCTATTGGTAAATCTAAAGGGTTCTTGAAAGTCAATACATAGTTTTAATTGATGGAGTCATTTAAAGCTTCATGTGACAACTATTTATTCTTTTTGAGAGGTAATGTAAGGGTGTTATCAGCTGAGTTCTGGAACGTTTTCTTCTAATGGAAAAAAAGATTGGCACTAGGTAAAGTCTGATTGCGTATTAGCAAATTATATATTTTTTATAACACTTGTTTTATCTCAAACAAAGAAGTCCTGATTCCAAGTTGGTGCATTCCGGGTACTTTATAGCGCAGCAGATAAATAAAAGTACCCTGGGGCACTTTATTTATCAGGGGCAATAACTGCACCTATTACAAGATTTTGGGATGCACTATAAATACAAGTCACTATTCGCCGGTGCACCAACCAGGATTCAGTGCTGTGAATCTCTGGTTACACAGACTGTCATGTGTTTCCTGCTTACACCACTGTGGTTTTCTCTGTGTTGATCTAATAGTTCAGGGTGTACATAAAACTACTATATAAACCTGCTTGCTTTTATGCCACATTGAAATTTCACACAGAACCTGCATATATTTTCATGTTCTGTTCTTTCCTGGGATTTAGTAGGAACACCTCAGACAAGGTCAAACAACAATGCCCCTTGTTATTATCTCTGGTCAATCACTAGCACATAAACACAACACGGGAACGAAGCTGCAGTTTGTGAGTACACGTCTTGTCATATAACTGAGCACAAGAATTTAAAGTAAACACACTGGGAGTAGGTCCTGAGGCAAGACTGCTATGTCAGCCGAGATGTAGAATGTCCATCTATGACTGCTAAAGTCTGAGGTTTGTCACTAATCCCAGGGATCTTTGATATATAATCATTTAGCTTCAGTAGAAGGGAGGGGGGGTTAGGATAATTTGTCTTATAAAAGGGCTTTTTATGATATATGGTTTATTGACCATGCTATCAGATTTTTAGTATGCATTTGGTTTCTAATTGTGGCATGAATAGTGCATTTTAGGACACAACAAAATAAATATCCTACACTTCCTTTGTATTTCTTGCTTTTGTATTGTGGCAAGTATGAGTGAGAGAACGAAAGGGTGTGTCCTGTTACCGTGATCCCTGAGAGGGTCGCGAGTGTTGTGTTCTGAGGGTGCCAATCCACTTGTTTCTCTGGTAAGGTTAGGAGAGCAAGAGAGGTACTATAGCTAGTCGGACTCGGGCTCACAGATACTGAGGTGGTATGATGACGCAGTCCCTACATGCCGATGGTCTATGATCCCAAGCATAGTTCTGTTTCTGAGCAGAATTCCTGCAACAAGACATCTGCAGTGATCACATTAACCAATTGTGCTTTCATAACCTCAAATAATGCATTTCCCACTGATTACTTTAATGAGCATTTATTTTTCATTTAAGATGTATTTACCTGTACATGAAAGGGCTACAAAATAGTTGTAGAACATTTAGTTATTTTTAACTCTGTAATGCGCCCCCCCCCCCCCCAAAAGAAACAACAACTCCCTGACTGTGTGCCCTCTATGCACTCAGGATCACAGTTCCCATACTTGCACTTCAACCTATGAATGAAGCAGGGAATAGTGTGTAGGAGGCTGTCACTGAGGCCCCAGCTCCTGGGCAGTCCAGCACACATCAGGTAAAGAACTGTGTGCATCCTGGACACTGCAGATGCCCAGGCTAAGACACATGACGATTAGAGCCTGAGGCACCATTAGTGAGTATGCCTCTGCAAATATGCATATTATTCCTTCGGGCTGCCCTTCCTGATCCTCAGGCATCATACGCACAGTTGTTAGTGGTGATCAAAGGAATTTTATTGTGACTTTCAGCACCTTGATGGGGACTCATTTACACACACTCTACCCGACAGGGACTATCCTTTGCTGTATTAGTTCAAATGTAACACCCATTCTGTCCTTTGTTCGATACCAAAATAGGTGGACCCATGATTCTTTCCTGGTGCACTGCAGAGGAGGAGGCATCACTGTTAACCTAGCTTACTGAGGTCCAATCCTTTTGTACCAGCTAGATTTCTAGCTTTACAAGAATGAGAAGTGCGTGATGCAGAGGTCTCCGGATATACTGAGTTTGTCAGGCAGACACAGGCGCTGTAAGTAGGGGTGCGATGGTGCTGCAGCACCCCCAAAATACCCATGCTGGAGTTCATGAGGTGAATGAGCAATAAAAGGTGCCTGTAAATAAAGTTTTTTCTTGTCGCAAATGGTGGGAGTTCAAGCACACAGATCAAATGTCAGGCTATGTCCTTTGACAAATTGCTGCTTATTCTTTTAGCCTGGTGATAGCTGTTTATTTTTCTTTCTTTGACTGCAAAGTGAGGACTGTACAAATATTTCAAAATATATCAGCATGGAGGAAAGCACAACTAAAGTACTTTTTTGTAATTCTGAAATGTTAAGGAAACAAAAAATGTAATAGTATTTAAACAAATCTGGACTCTTTACTTGATGATGCCCAAATCATAAATATTCGCTGAAACCAGATTCCCATATATCATATTTCTTTGCAAATGTAGTGGTCATTTCGATTCAAATGTGCTGTCTGTAACGGACAGTCCACTTCTACACCATGCTTCAGTAATATATGTTCGTGACAATGTGCTCCACGAGCTACACACCACACGCATACCACACTCCAGCTAAATGGGTGGGGCTTATTGGCTGCACTTTGTATGGCGTTTGAATGAATGAATGAAACTCATTGTTTATTTAGACCATAGTCTTTAAACACAACGGGAAACCACAATAAATAAATTACAATTCAATTCATTAAAACTTCCTTATAGTATATCAGGCAGACCCTGAAGCAGAGGTCAGACCCGGGACCTGGGTTCAATTCCCGACGCGGCAGGGTCTCGAGCTCAAATGTCCACGGACCCGATAATTCTCGCTTCGGTGCCTGACCTAATCATTGGTTCACACTCTGCAACTCTGGGCATTAAGCTTGCTTAATCGCCACAACGGCCCCCGCGGCGGGATGCCTGGCTTTCACCTTGGGGATGCCCTGTAGGGGCTATCTCACAGGGAAAAACCAGGACGGGTTCCCAAGGCAAAGCGCTTAGAGACCCCTGGGTTATAAGCGCTATATAAATCCAAACATACATACATACATACATAAGAGTATGGAATCCACGTCCTTTCCCCAATAGCAGCAACCTTTTAACCCAAAGAAATTCAATATTATATATATATATATTAAACTAAGTAAATACCAGTACAGTTCATTAAAAATACCTTATCAAATATGTAAATATTAAAAATACGATGTCCACTTCCTTTCCATAAATGCAGCAGCATTTTGACTCATTTCAGTAGTATACATTGAACTGAGATATATTGTGTAAGCTGGATAAGGGAATCTTAGAAGGAGGGATAGAATTACTAACCCCCCCTTCAGTCTATCCCACAAGAACATTTTTATGCCTTTCATATAATTCCCCAATGCAATGGCAATATCAAGATTTGACATTTTTATAAGCATAACTATAGCTTGAGCGTGTGACCTTATTCCAAGAAAATTGGGCGTAAAAACACTTTCCTCTTATGGCGTTTGGATTTTACAATCCCTATGACTTTGGTGATGTAACATTGGCCACAGCACCCCCGCTCTGACAATTGTTCCAGCACCACTGGAGGCAGACTGAGGTTTCTTTACAGGAGGGCGGAGGTGTATATTGCCCCGGAGGTTTTAAATATGATGCGAGTGGGATACCCTTGCTGCTAACTAAGTCTAGAAGGCCAGTACAATTTATGTGAGAAAGGAGGGGGGGCTTCTTGTTTCAATCAGTCATATTTCCCACTGCCTTCGGGGAGCTATTTCCACCCAGTTTTAAGGACCATAAACAAAGTACCGATATTAAACATTCAGGCATTTTCAGAGTAGCGGAAAAAGAAATCCCATGTACTCATGAGTGAACATCATTGGAGTGAAAGTATTTCAGTGCATTGGTGCCAGAAACGGTGCAGCTCTTCATAGAATGAAAAACAGATTCGTGTTTTGCTAATGAGGAAGAAACTGCTGCATGGAACTAACAATTCCTCCACCATACAGGCAGCAGCTTCCTGCAAATGAGCAAATCAGTAGCTAAAGTTAATTTGTTTTCTTCTCAATGAGGCTAAGACCAACAAACACATCGAACACAAAATGAACATATTTAAACGCAAGATAAGAGAAATGGGGCAAGGTACCAACAAGATGAGAGGTCTTCAAAAGACGCAGGGACAAGTGAAATGCCACTTTATATCTAAAAGTCAAGAGCAGGGAGTGCACCATTTTAGGTCTGGCTAGAAAAACCTTTAGCTATCTGCCAGAGCTCATGAAATCACGAAGCTGAATTAATAAGTATGATAGAGAAACGGACTTTGGCTCTACCCCTTTGTTGAACTTCTTTACATGCGCTTCTGTGGGCAGCATTCGCGTTCGCCCACCTAAGTGGTAATTTTATCTCATAAATGACAGACATTTTTAATTCAGATGCTGCGGTAAATGCAATAAGGGAGTTTTCATTGGGAACTCCTGACAAATACAGGAGTAGAGTTTTATATTAGTAACTCTGGCAAAAAAATTGCAAGGAGTTTTATATTGTGAAACTTGTGGTACACACTACAGGACAGTGTAACACTGAAAGACATCTTACACAGATATCCTGTTCAGACGGAGCTAGAGCGGTCTGCATTTAATTGTGTGCATTTGAACCTTTATATTTAGTATATTAGATATGTGCTAATGAAAGTACTTCTTTCAACAAAAAACCCACTGTCTCGACATTGATTTATTAAGTACCAAAAATAAAAATGCTTTACGATCACGACAGGAGTCATTGATAATGGACACTTCCAGAATCAATTTGTATACTAAATAAGAGACTATAAGATAGTCAATTATAGACCACCCGGTTGCTGACTTATGGATAAAGTGTGCTGAGAAGTCAAAGTCACCATTTACTATTATGCACTCCTTTTTTGAGTAAATCAAGGAGTAAGAAGCCTCTTTTATCAATGTTTATAATTGATAAGAAGCAAACTGGGGCAATATTTAAAGCTTCTTCTTTCTCTAGGTCAATGGATAGGCTGATTGAATGGTTAGAAACTTGGCAATTCAGGTCCCTAACTAATAGAACCTTAGGCACCTTCCTGGTTTACTACCGCATTTAGAAACATAGCAATGCAGAGAGAAGAGCATTATGCGTGGTGTCAGGAGGAATATAAGTGTTTACCAATAACACAAACTCCCCCTGAACTTATCCTGCACTGAAGTAAATTTTACTGCTTGAAATAAATTAGACGAATCAGAGACACGACAGTAGTTTCAATTAAGGTAATTTCTGAACAATATAGCTACATCCATCTTGGCATGACCCTCTTAGAAGAGTGGACAGCCCTACAACTAAGCACAACATATCCATCCAAGACAAAATTATTCAAACACCATGTTTCCTGGGTGCAGACCACATCAGCTTTCAGATTATTTAAAAGTCAGTTTTATCAGGGTAGTTCAACAATCCAGCCGCATTTCAGGAAACCACTTTTAAGCTCTTTTTAATTGACTGCACCTTTTACTCACTTGTCGCAACACAAAATTACTATTGAAGGTGGCTGGCAGCCAACTCCCATCTTCTCAACTAATCTTCTATTTTCATAGGGCCCCCTTCCGCCTTTGCCTCCAGCAGGGAAACCCGTATCCCATCTTCTCCTAGGGAAACTAATAAATGATCCTAATTTCCCACAAACAACTCATTCCCCTTCATAGGAGATCCTCCTAGTAGGGAGAAGCTTCCCACTTCATGGGGAAACCAACTGCTACTACTCCCTGGAGAAAATGGGATTACATCAATCCCTCTACAAAGGAAGTAATCACGATTTTGCAAAATCAGTTTGGACTCCACCCTGTCAGGTTGGACTCCACTGAAATGTCTTTCTTGATTTGCAAATCAAGTGGGGATGCGTAACATTCACTAGAGCGTTATCACTACTTTGAGCCATCTTCAATTCATTTTTATTCATAAAACAAGATAATATATAAGACCTGTTCAGTATTACATCTTGATCAAATATAGCAATAAAATCTAAAGTGGTTGTTGCATTCAGCCAAATCTGTGATAACATTTTTCCTGATGGCAACATTCTATTAATGATGGACATTTCAGAATAGACCAAAGTTTTAACCAAAGGTTTGAGACTACTTGGGGGCACATTAAGGGAATGATGTCCAATGTGAGGAGTGTCCACATGTAGTGTCATCAACTGAGGAGGATCCAGATGGCTCTTGAGGAATTTATCAATTTGCCCTGCATCTTCTAACTAGGATTATTTTTTGTGTTTTTTTTTTTTTAAGATGCTTTGTTGTTTTTTCTTTTGTCTACAGATTACACTCTTTCTGCTTAGTTTCATTTTTGGACTGCAAACCATTAGTAGAGGTGAATAAGCACCCTGAATTAGTCTCTTTACCCTTAGAAATCAGAAATACATTACATTGCGAGCTGAAAGACGCTCCTGGTACATTAAAATCTAAAGTATTCATAGATTGAGGCTCAAAGAGATTTTTAAAGAATATATATCTGATTAATACATTTTTACGATGACAGTTGCTCTTACTGTTATTATTGAGCGGCTGTCATAATGCTCCTCCCCCCAACTTTTGGGCAGCCTCAATATGGACACCAGATTATTAAAGCTCACAAGTAGGAGGAAGAAGACTTAGCTCAGGAATAATTGCTGAAATATATATTTCTATGAGTAAGACTTGTCCATCATTATATAAGTGCATAGCTTGTTTTCAGCCATATCCTCAATAATACCACAACGGTACTGTTAAGCCCTTGTAGAGAAAAGCAAACCAGTCTCAATACAGCCAATACTATCACATCCCTCACAGACTTGCAGTCACACAACAGCAAAAGCAAACTCACCCCTGAAACAGTTCCAGTCACACACTTTCAGAAGCATTATTTTCCCCTCACATATAAGCAGTCTCTCACGCGAAGAACTGTTGAATCCCTCTGTAAAAGAGAGTCTTACATAAAATGAATCTAACACATTCAAGATATGTCAACATTATGTATTCCAGTATGATGAACAGCACCTGAACTCTATCCCAGCAGAGATCCAGTCCAGTACTGGAGTGAAATTTAGAACCCACTTTGACAGATGCACAGGAGTGTTCTAAACTTTTAAGTGACAGTATGAAAACAAGGGTATAACAAAACATATAATAGAAATTACAGTGTAACAGATTACCAAATATCTTCTGCCTTTAAAGGAAACAATGATTAGAAACGACAATAATACATAATCATTTAGATATATTGGAACGGAAACCATCCTTGGCTGTAAGCCCATACTTTGTGATTCAACTTCAGGAACATGTCTGTTAACATTATCATCTGACACAGAGCCACCAACTTCAGAACCAGAACGGTTATTCCCGACATTATGGCGATCAGCAGAACCAGACTAAATGTCTGGGGTGGGAAGACAAAAAGTTACTTCCTCCTGTATACAACCATCAATTAATCTCACCATCAGCCATGATATTGTCATCTTTACCTGTCGTTCTTACTCTCACAAAATTTCTCCTACTCCACCACTTTCTTCCCTTCACTTGGACAGCATACTTGGAAACTTGAATGATTCTAGTATCAGGAACACATCTGGACCCAACTTTCCTAAAAGGTTTTTTTACCCTAACTAAATCTCCTACAAAAAATTGAATCTCTCACATTAATTCGCTCATCATACTTAATCTTAGATTTAACTTGACTTTCGGTCACCTGTTGCTACACTTTGTCTCTATCAGGTGTCTCGTTAGCATTATAGGTATTGTCCAAAACCCAACCAAGTGTTAATTCATTAGTGGAATTTCTTCCTCTCAACAAAAAATAGGAGGAGCACAAGTTGTGGAATGAAGTGTATTGAAGTAGTTCCACAATCTCTCTTCAATGGCTTCCACCACATCAGCTCCAGAGAAAACAGCAAACGTAATTGGTTTCTTTAACATGCAGTTGACTTGTTCCACCAGGCCAGCATGTTTATAATGGAACCAAACATATTGTGTATCAATTTTTGAAAACTGACACCACTGAGGCGAGACCAAATAAGAAATCTGAATGCACTAAAAGGAGTGTTAAAAGCGGTTAACAAGAAAGGCTGGTCAACTCAACCTGTTGATATGCAGCCCTTACATCGAGGGAGATGAAAAACGTAGCATTACAGAAATGGGAAAGCTTTTCTTAGATTTTGGGTAATGGAAAGCAGTCCACAAGAATGTTTTTGTTCAGCGATCTAAGATCAATACATAGTGTCAAGTCTCCTGATTTCTTTTTGGTGATTACCACCAGGGAAATCCAGAATACCAAGTTAATGGTTCAATAATTCTGTCTGCATATAGATTGTCCAACTATTCTTTAACTTGAGATATTATGCTCATGAGTATACACCTCACTTTGCGAATGACAGGAGTGGCATCAGGGTTTCATTCAATTTTATGCTCATAACCCTTTTCACACCTAAACACTCTCCAAGAAATACTTTGTAATCATTTAACAATGAATATAGGGATGAATTGCCTAAGGGCATGGTATCAATCAAATATATAAGGGAACCTGTCCAAGAGAAGGGAACCATTCCAAATAGACCTTAATCTTTCCATCAATGCACATCTAATCTAGTCGATTTAATGGTTTTTGGGAGATTTGCCAGCGCTGAGTCAAAACCAGCAGGTCATAAGTCAGTCCAACTAGGATTTGAGCAAAAGAGGATTCGAGAAAAGTAATTTCTTTGAGCTGTCCTGAAGGCCAATTCAGAGTAAGGCCAATTCAGAGTCCTACTGACGTAATGTGAGAGGCAAGGAGTCCTAGAGTCTAGATGCAAACATTTTAAAAGAGAGACCACTCCATCTGGATCTACAGAAGTTACGTTTTATGAGAGAGCGAGTAGTAGA
This sequence comes from Lissotriton helveticus, assembly GCF_964261635.1. Classification (NCBI taxonomy): domain Eukaryota; kingdom Metazoa; phylum Chordata; class Amphibia; order Caudata; family Salamandridae; genus Lissotriton; species Lissotriton helveticus. Next base: position 312,139,995 of record NC_136061.1, read on the forward strand.
CCTTAGAGATCTGCCGGGTTGTAAGGTTGAATCAGGGCATTAAGAATTAGAGGCACCTTTCTGTGAAAAGTCCTGTAGGTGATGCACAGAGTTTTAAATTGAATGTGTTGCTTTATAGGTAACCAATGAAGGTCAGCCATGGCCCTCCTTGTGGAACGGTGCCTTGGAATTATGAAAAGGAGACGGGCAGCAGCATTCTGAATGGTTTGTAGCCCTTTCTTGACATAGCAAAGAGAGCCTAAGTATAGGGAATTCCCGTAATCCAGCAGAGAGACAATCAAGGCTTGGATGATGAGTCTCTGTGCCGGGGGCATAAGATCTAGCACTTTCCTAGCACTTTCTTCAGGGGTCTGAGAGTGGCAAAGCCTTTTGCAGCTAGTGAGTTTGCCTGTACTTCCATAGTAAGCCTGTCATTGATTAGGGGCAGCTCTGAAACATTCCGGCCAGGGGAGAAGCTCTCTCTCAAGCTCCATCTTCTCCCTATTTAGTTTGAGCAATTGCCCATCTAGTTGGCTACCTCTTTAAGACAGGGGACAAGTTGACTGCAGTAAGTTCTTTGTTCTGGAGTAATCAATACAACTAATTGTGTATCTTCAGCATACAACACTATAGACAGGCCAAGAGATTGGAAAAGGTTTGCACGGGGGCGCAGGTAAATGTAAAACAGAATGGTACATAATGTGGAGGCCTCGAGTGACCACATTTTAAGGATAGACTATCCAAGAAGCATGCTTTGTCCCACACCTGAAAGGTTCGGTGTTTGAGGAAGAATTTAAGACATTGCAACGCACAAGTCACCTATCCCTACCTCTGTGAGCCTTTTGACAAGTTGTTCTGTGATCCACTGTGTCGAAGGCTGTGCTGAGATCTAGGAGAATGACAGCCGGTGAGCTACCTTGATCAAGAATCTGTCTGAGATCTTCAATTATGGTTAATAGTGCAGTCTCAGTACAAATAGAATGGGGGGGGACGGTTTGGGAGTAGTGGAGAAGATTATTAGATTCTAGGAACATGGAGAGATGGTGGCTAACATTTTTTCTCCAGAAGTTTGGATATGCCAGTCAACCGGGAGATGGGCCTATAATTTCCTAAACACAAGGGGTCAAGATTTGTTTTATTCAGTTGTTTCACCACTGCATGTTTCCATTTTTGGGATACTATGCCTGAGGAGAGTGGCAAGTTCAGTGACTGTAGTAAAACTTGAGAAATAGCCATTGGACCTTGAGCTAAAATGAGGAAGGGGGCTGGATAAAATGGAGATTCTGGCTTCACTTGGCTGAGTAAGGTCAAGAGTAGAATGAGAAAAAATGGGGAAAGGCCAAAAGACTGACTCCTTGGCACGTGAATGGGGGTGAAACTACAAGTGGTGTAGCTTCCTGGGCATTGCCTGGAAAAGATGAATAAATGTCTAAACTTTTCTTTCAGAAGAATGAGGCTAACTCATTGCAGCAGACAGTTGAGGGTTCTAGGAGTGGACAGTCAGATCGCCCCTCCACTAATAATTTAAATATTGAGAATATTTCCCTAGGTGAGTTTGATGCATTCTCAATTTTAGTGGAGTAGTAGGTTGCCTGTGCATTTCTAATCTCAGAGTGATAAAGTCTAATTGGTTCCTGGTACTACTCACTTTCTGATAATGCCTCCTCGATTTCCTTTCTAATTGCTTGCAATGCTTCTTCAGTATTAGTCGGTTAGGGTTAAACCATGGTGATTGTCTTGACTTTCTATAGGCCCTTGTATGTTTTTACTGGAAGAAACGAGTCTAACAAGTCATGGATCCAGCTCAGAAACCTGGATTTCGCCCTAGAGATACAGTTCCCCAGGTTGGGTTTCGTGTTGCGTGGCTTGTCATTTCAGAGTTTTTTTAATTTAATTTAGCCCAATAGCACTTCTTTATCTTAGGCTGAAGAGGGGCATAGGGTGAGGAGGGGGTCTAGAAGATAATAGGGATCAAGCAATGATCGGACCACCAAAGGGATAGGTTGCCGGACCTGAAAGCTGGGCGTGTTACTGAAAACCAGATCAATGGGTTATCCTTTTTCATGAGTGTGGCTCTTGACCTTTTGTTTAAGTTGTAAAGAAGAAAGATCTTGAAGAAGACAATTGGAAACCCCGGCTGTGTTTTCCTCAGCATGAATGTTAAAGTCTCCTAGCAGAGTAAAATTCCTTTTATTTACCGCTAGATCGGCAACTGCCTCTGAAAGTGTGTGAAGAAAATGAGCTGTAGGACCAGGGGGCCTATATAATAAAGATCCAGAGAAGATAAAAGTAGCGTTGAGGGAAACAGAAAAAGAAAGACTTTCACTGTCCCAGACAGTAGAAGGTGAGAAAACGCCATTCAAACTGTCTTTGAGAATGATAGCGATGCCAACAACTCTTTTGTTCACTCAAGCATGCCGTATAATGTTGTATCCTGGGGGAAGTGCCTGGTCTACATCAGGTTCAGAACCTTAGTGTAACCAGGTTTCTCTTAGAAACAAGATATCAGGTCTGTTATCCTGTATAAGGAGAAAATGTCCATTTTGTGACACGCCAAGGACCTGTAGTTCATGAGAAAGAGGCACAAGTGGTGTCCCTCTTTGTTACTTATGGGTTGGGAGAGGGTAGGTTGAAAACGAATGGGTAGCTTTTAACTGAAAACGGAGATTTGTAGCGTCAGCAGCAGGTACACAGCAGTGATCGTACTAACCTGCAAGCTCTGGAACTATTCAACTCAATAAGTAATGAGGTTTGGGTCAAGGGGGCAGGTCCTGACCCTTAGTCCCGGCCGGGCACAGACAAACTTGCCTTTATCATACCTCCGGCATGCTCGCTGCGCGCGTATGCGCCACGGTCATGTTTTTATGGTCGGAAAAGGAAAAATAAACTAGAGCTTACCTCAATGGCATCTCTAGAGAAACAAAGTACACAAGTGCTTCCCCTTGTTCCCCCGCGGCCAGCTGATAACGCGCACAAACATGAACACTTCCCCACAATTCATATCAGAATGTTCAATTGTTAAAAGGATTTACACAGCTTAAAAGGTTTTTTACATTCACCCCAGTTAGAGCAGCATGCCAGCGGTCGGATCCACAAGACCATACTGGCTTAACTGCCTGTCCGCGCCACGGTCATGTTTTTAAGGTCGGAGAAGGAAAAATAAACTAGAGCGCCTACTTCAATGGTGTCTCTAGCGAGACCTTAAGTACACGAGTGCTTCCCCTTGTTCCCCCAGGGCCCGCCGATCCCATGCACAAATATGAACACTTCTCCATAATTCAAATCACAATGAAAATCGCTAAAAGGATTAAAACAGCATTATACTTTTTTTATTCCCCCTGGTTAAAGCAGCGTGCCAGCGGTCTTATCCTTAAGACTGTACTGGCACATTATAACAATTCCCAGCTATACACACCATAGTGAAAAGAATGGTTTGAGAAAGACAGGTTTTCTGGACAAAAATCCTAGCATATCTATAGATGATCCACTAAAAGCTACCGTTCCAATATCGGGAGGTAGTAAGGTGACATGGTTCCAAATTTCTTGATAAAGGGTGTCTGTAATAAATGTATTATGAGAACCAGAATCACCTGTAACTTCTATAGGTATGTTTCCAATCATAATATCACAAATGGTATCTCTCTCTTTAGAGGATGAAATGGGATTTACATTTAATAGAGAGATTACCATCCTGAACATTTCAGGGACAATATCTGGAGAAACAGGATCCACAACAGTATTTTCCGCAAGAAAGTAATTTTAAAAGCATTTCTGCAAACCTTAACAAAACGTCCCATTTTTCTGCATTTGCCGAATGACTGGCCAATAGCAGGACTCGATTTAGAATTGGCTAACAGGGCCCTTGACCCACATCTAAAAAACACAGAGGTAGAGGATGGGCGATTAGATTAGATTATTTTTGTTCTGTTTAGCTTGAAGCAGAGTGGAAGAAGATGCAATGAAGGTATTGACTGGAGCATTTTCAGAGAAAGGGTTTTGAGAGAATATACCTAATTCTTTGGATGCTATATTAGATCTCTCAAAACCATTGCTATTTTTTTATTTTTCTCGTAAAGAGGGATTCTTGCAACAAAGTAACCTTTCTTGTGTTCTTTTATCGTAACAGTTGACTATTAATTGATCAGAAAGGCAATGATCTAAATTGCCATCAAACTCACAAGATGCTGCAAGAATTCCCAATTCCACTAAATTATTTTCAACAGATTCATTTTGAAGTTGCCATCTAGTGTAAAATCTTTGGGGTTCGACTACTACACTACTGTCATCCTTAAAATGATTCTGTAATCTGTTAACTGCTTCATCATAAAGAGCCCATCTAGTTTCAGGAGGAGGTGTGAGTTGGGGTAAATGGTCAACAATTTAAATATTAAACACATTCAAGTTTAAAGTTTAAGTTGTACCCTTAAATGAACCCCTTGAAGCAAATGCGAGCCATGGGGGCTCCCACCGTTGCTTGTTACTCCAATTTACCCTGGACAAGCAAAGTTGTCTCTGTCCAAGGCGAGTTGGATAATTACCGGCGAACGAAAGACACAATGAAGAACAAATGAGCCGATGGGGCAGGAGCCGAGGCTCCTAGCGCGGTGAAACCTTAGATAGCGCGTGCAGGTGTACAGTGGCACATTGGGCAATAAATCATGTCGACGCTGCACGAGCCGAAGCTCCCAACGCGTAGGGTCTTGGTTTACGTGGACACCAAGGCACGAGCGGACGCTCCCAGTGCAGTGTTAGCAAATTGCAGTGCGTGATCACTGGAGACTCGAGCGATGGCAATAATAACAGCTGAACAAGCCAATTAAAGTATTGAGTGTGAAAGAAGACACTGAGGAGTGAAGAAAGTCTAAAGAGAGTAAAGCTCAGAGGCGTGGCACAGCAATGAAGTGCTTGAGAAAAAAACAAATAGTGCTTATCTAGTTTTAGCAAGCAGTGCAGGATGTCGAAAATAGGTGGCCACTGACATGCTATGCTGTTCACCAAGTTCTTTCTACAGTTGTCGCCAATACATGTAAGAGTGAGTCTTACATGAAACGTATCCAAGATATGGATGATTTATTCCAGCATTGCTGAACAGCACCTGACATCCACCCCAGCAGAGCTCCAGTCCAATACTGTATTGGAATCTAGAACCCACGCTGACAGATGCCCTGGAGTATTCTACACTTTAAAGTGGCATATGAAAACGAGAGTATAACAAAACATATAACAGAATGGACAGTGGAACAGATTACAACACACTCATAGTAGTAACATGCTTCTGATGGTGATGGTACTCACACCCCTCACAGAGTAGCAGTGTGTACCTCTGACAGCACTTTCAGACAGCTTCACACCTGTAGTCACACCCTACCAACACTCTTCAGAAAGTAGTAGCCATACACGCTACTGGAAGCACTCACAAACTAGCAGTCACGCGCTACAGACAGAACCCTCATACCCCATCACAGACTAGCAGTCACACTCCACCAGAATTCTCACACACTAGCAGCAAAGCCAATGGGTCTGACGAATAACTAAAAGTGCCTTCTCCGTGATTGGTAAATGTATGTATGTATGTATGTATGTGTTATATTGTAATTGGGTAAATGAGTGGAAGCAAAAATGAGTAAATGGATGAATGAGTGTAGGGGTGAGTGAAAAAAATATGAGTGACTGGGTGCATGGAGCAACATATGAGTGACTGAATAGATGGAAGCATACAAGGACGTTCAGTTATAAGCAAGAATCATTGGCTTTGCACGTCTGTTATAAATGTACTGGAGCATGGCGATTCACAGTTCATATTTTTTAAGCTCTGCCATGAAGAAAAGTACCTTAAGTTGCAACGAATAGTAGCGAAATAAAGTTTATCCTGGAACAGGCAGCTTTATTTTGGCACATGTTAAGCGGTACCGCCGCTTTCTCCTCTAGCACAATGGGAAATCAGGCATACCTGACTATGAAAAATAAACACATGTATACTAATCTCTCTCTTTGACAGTCATTCACAAATCGAAAACCTAGATCTAGTCAACTTTTAAGGTCGTTTTCCTATTTATCCCTCAAAAATATTAATTCTTGCCGTTGCGTTAAAAAATAAAACACACACAAAGTTTCGATCCGAATACATCCCCTATTGCAACACTATAATCAGGGGAGAATGGAATCATAGTTACAACTCTGAGAATAGTAACGCGCCCACAGCAAGTGAAACGCTTTAAAAACACTGCACCAGGAAGACCATAGTATGTTCATTTGCAACTCAGGGTCATTTAGGCAGCCACACGGGCACAATTTGTCACCCTTCTTCATTTCTTCGCACACAGAAAAAAATGTCGATCTTATTGTTAAATTGCAGTAACATTTATTTACTCCAGCACAGTTTCCTTAGATACAGCCTCATTCTGGACTCATTAGGAACCATGCATCAAAGCACACTTGATTCCTCGACATTGCATTTCTCATGGCATCGTAGCAGCGCACCGTGTCATTTATGGATGGCGACCAAAGTGATGCACTAGTCAATGAGAAAACATTAATCACACCCGGTAGGTACTCAGCAGAGAAGCATCTGAAAAGCAACTCCATCTCTGCTCCCTCACAGCAGGGCCAGCCTGACAGGAGCTCTATTCATATTACCAGGGAAGGTAAGGGAGGGTAGACTTGAGACAGTACAAATGCTGCAACAGTACACACGAAGAAAAATACAAGTTGTCTGTGTAGCACGGAATGCAACAATTAAGAAAAGCATTCAAGAAGAAGCAATTATAAAGATCATGCTATGAAGAAAAACGTGCTTTTAGAGTTGTGAAGAATGCCAAGCTGAAAGGAAATTAACGGGCAGCAACCCAAACTATCTCACCTAAACATGCACCAAAATTACCCTAAACCTGGCCCTAACCAAACACCAAACCATAACCGTCACAATTCAAAAAACCTCAACCTTATTCTAGTTGTACACCGAACCCAAGTGATAATCCCAAAATGCTGAAATCGCTGAGAACGAAAAACATGCTGAGAAGATTACTGTTTTTTTTCTTTGCTGTATAAAAACCCGCCATCATTTTTCCATTTACCCCTTAGTTTTGTTTTCTCTGTACTGGGTTTCTTCATTTTCACACAGCCCACTAGAACACGCCAACAAACTTAAACATTCATAGATTCTGTAAATGGAATTCAAATAGCAGCCAAGTGATTTATGATGAAGCCATGCCAGCCAGAGGATTCTTACAGGGTAGGGAGCGTCAGCATAATTCAAGTAATATGCACGAGTAGGCAGATTTATGGGCAGTTTGTTAAAAGGACAACACTATATGAGCATTTTGCTGTTAGAAAAACTAAGAAACAAGAAACAAAAAGCGGTTTTAATCCCAAATATATAATAGTGATATTCTTTGACTTACTAACGGAGTAAGACAAAAACTAAATAGGTTTACCCTGCGAAACATTGTGAGACAACTGATGTAATGATGACCTAACGTCCCAGTTGCTTTTCACTCTTGACATGTCCTCTGCCCCTTATTCCTTTTCCCTTTTTAGATGTCGCCTGTGAAATCTTTTGTATTTATTATAAATCTCAAAAGGGGCTTACATCCTTTACTTTTCATTGGTTTGTATGCTTGCCACTTACATTTCCTCTGTTTCTATCGGCTGTAGCATACCATTTCCTGTTGTTCCTCCTGTATTTCTCTGATCAGTGTCCCATGGACCAAGTACTGTTTTCATCCACTTTTGTGGAACTTTGTTTTATGTTTTGCTTGCACACCGCTTGCGTTATGCTTGTTTACATATCAGTTGCACGCATTTCAAGTGTTCTTGTTATCATTTCATGCCTGCACTCTGTATGAGTGCATGTATTCTGTCTTTACATTGCTGGCACCGCTGGACAGCTCAGCAAGCTTCTATCTGACGAAGGTGCTTCCGCAGACCCCAACAACACTCAACCTCAGGTAGGAGGGGTCACAGGGCCCACACTGTTCAGCGAGTTTGCCTTGCGTGTGCCACATTCCCTCTCGGGCCGTCTTCACAGCCCGCACTGTTTTGCAAACGTGACCCGTGTGCGCAGCACTCACACTCAGGGCCGGGGAATCTTTGTAACACGTGCTACTACTATGACCGCTGAACAGCTTTGAAATTTCTCAACCCCATATTCACATGGAAGGGGAGTGATAACGAACACTCCTGGAATTCTTACTTGAGCACGATTTCTGCTGCATTCCAGTCCCCTTCGTTCCCAAAAGTATAGGCGGACGGGAGGCTGAGTAGGGAATTACTGTGACTCTCCTTAAGAGAGCACCTGCATCAACCAAGCATTTTATGTGTCCATACTTGAATTGGAACTGATAAAATAAATGTATATACTCTGAAAGGAGCTCTAGCTTACACATTGCTGTTTCTTGTTTATATTTGACTTTCGGGCGAGTGCCTGGCATTCTACAGTCTGCTCTGTCCCTCATGGATCTTACTCCACCTCACACGCACCTTCCATATGTTGTGTAGCCCTCCTTGGTTACTGTTCTCTCAAGCCGTCGTCTTCCTGCACAGAATAGCTGGGGCTATTTTTGGCTTACACTCTCCCTGCCCTCTGGCTTCCTCGTGCTGCTTTACCTTTCCCACTGCTTGCACTCTTTATCACCCTTGCCCCAACTGTTTATTGTTTTAAGCAATTTTAGATGGCACAAACTTGACCCGAAGGTATGGGAGAGCTTTACATAAGCATCAGTTGCATTACAGGCAGATGCATTCAGTATCGCAGAGCTTTACATGAGCACCAGTTGCTTTACTGACAGATACATTCAATTTCAGTTCCGGAGAGAATAACTGAGTGTCTTTTATTTTACTTTCTGCGGGGTGTATGGCACTCTACAGTCCATCTCTATCCCTCTGTCTTACCCCACCTTCCAACCTCCCATGCACCTCCCACAGGTTGCTAAGCCCTCCCTTGTTGCAGCTGTCACAAGCAGAGGCGATCAAATATGCACACCCCATCTGTTGGCCAGACAACAGTCCTTGAAAAATTTGGTCGTTTCACAGCACTGATGTATCAATGTACCGCGCCGTATGTACAAATATATGGTAAACATCTCTAAGTGGACGTGCTTTTGTTGACATGCTCGGGCAGGGTACCCATATCACAAAGACCCGTTTCCATTTGATTCTAGGTTTGCTTTTATTGGTAACATCGGAGGCTTGTGTTTTTTAACAGAAATAAAAATAAGTGAATAATAATTCTACTTCAGAGGCACCTCCTCCAGATGCGTGTTTTTGTTGTGATCTCTATGTGTATCGTCAGGCTAGTAGCTATGTTACAGCATGCTGCCAGGCGGGAATGTGCACCCAACGGATGTCTTTGTAACCCTGAGATCAGATATACAGTTGTGTCCTAAATGACTCTCCTTTTCATTCTTTGGATGCCAATAACCAGAGCCCATTTGGGTTAAGTAATGGCAATGCCCGTTGTTCACCACCACCCTATGATAATAAAGAGGAAGATAAACAGGAACCATGTTCAGGGTAGTGCTTCAGTTTCTGCCATTTCTAAGCACTATAAATCACCAATGTGTTACTATTACCCAATAAAATGTCCCTCAAAGTGCCGACCTGACTTACATGCAAATAAACGGGTCTCCAGCTTTTTGCATTTATTGCTCCGGCCACTGGCTCCCGAGCAGAGCATCGGGAATCTAAGAAAGAGGAGCGCCAGTACGAGCAGCTTTTAAGTCCAAGGACATAGAGAACACAATGCCACAGCACTGTAGTAAAATTAAACATATAATCTAGTTATTTTATTCATCATTATTATTTTTTGTAGGTTTTTTATAGCAGAAACACAGCTAAGAGAGATAGCTCTTAAATGCGTTCACAATGTTTACCTCTACTCCTATGTTGTGACATACAAACACCTATACATCTCAAAGGAAAATACCAATGCCTAGCTGGTACACAAGGTCATGGCACCATTCAAATGTACATGCAGCACAATGCTCTAGTCCTCAATGGGTCAAAAATGAAATTGTAACCCATTCCCATTAGACCCAAGATGAGAAACTCATGCACCATATAGGATGCAGACATTAGCCTAAACCCTCAAGAAAGAGCAGTACTAAAGTCAGCCGTTTTCCAGCTTAAACTCCTAAAAACACCCTTGCCTTCCGTAACACAAGAAAACAATGCCATGATAGTCGCTGCACTAGTCAACTCATGCCTCTACAACTTCAATGCCATGTATCTGGGACTACATGCATACCAGATAAAAAGGTGGTAAAACGCTGAAATGGAACAGGATCCCTCATATCTGGATGTGAAAGACACCAATAAGTTACAATCCATCTAAATACACCCGATGGGACTCAATGCAGGGAAGAATCATGCTCAAGATTGTCTGACTCGGAAGTTAAAAACTAGAACGATCTGTACACAAATACTTTCTAGATAAGATCACAAGGTACCATCCCTACAACCCACTACTATTCCAGAGAAAGTAAAAATGTTACTACTCAAAACCTAATGTAAGTGCAGGGTCAACTGCCTGGAGCACCCGATCTCTGGATCAACGTACTCATAGACATTTAGAATAGGGCCAACCTTACTTTGTCAATCTACTTAGTACCTCTTCCCCCCCCCCCCTCTGCTGATCTTATTGACACCCAAGCCTCAGCCCTTACACAGTGGCTTGAATTAGCCAGTAACGCTGTCGCCCCGCTTAAACAGATTAAGCTTAAGCGCCTTCACGATGCACAAAGGTGTTTCACTGAGGATCTTAAAGCCCTAAAGCTTGGACTTAGGCAGGCTGAGCGCCGCTGGCGTTGAGGTTATGCCGCAGATACAAGGTTGCGGTTTATATCTCTGCTTAAAGAGTATAAAACAGCAGTCCTATCTGCTAAGACCTCCTATTTTTCTAAAAAAATCATTGGCTCCGCCACCAAAACTAAAGACATCTTCTCCATTGTGGAGGAGCTGTCGCATCCAGATAGGGTCACTATTAAACCTCTCCCCTCCCAAGCGGTCTGCGACTCCCTTAATCAGTTTTTCGTGGATAAAATTGCTAACATCAAAAACAGCATTCTACCGGCAGGCCTACCTCCCTCCCCTAGGCCCGATTCGTGTGTGTTATCTTCTAACTCGCAGCAATTGACTCAGATCCCTCCAATTTTGGAGAAGGAGTTCTTAGCTCTTTTAAACAAGGTTACTTCTGGGTTTCCCACGGACTGCTGTCCCCCTCTGATCCTCCGCGAGGCTTTTACAGCCTGCCCGCTCCCCCCCCCTGGGATTCTTGAATAGGTCTCTCTCCTCTGGCTTGGTCCCCAGTTCCTTCAAAGTTGCCGAGGTCGTGCCCATTTTAAAAAACCTACGGCCGACCCTACGGTTATGAGTAATTTTCGTCCCATCTCCCTTCTTCCCTTCCTCAGTAAAGTTCTTGAGTCTCATGTTACCAACACCTTGAGCTCATTTATTGAACACTCCCAATATTTTGACTCCCAACAGGCCGGTTTTAGGCCCGCCCACTCTACGGAGTCGGTTATACTTTCGGTAATGGAGGAACTGCGGAGAGGGGCGGACTCTAACATCAGCCAGGTTCTGGTGCTCCTCGATCTGTCGGCCGCCTTTGACACGGTCGACCATGATATTCTGGTCGATCGTGTCAGGGAGGCTGACATTCGGGGCACCGCCCTGGACTGGGTTCGCTCCTTTCTGACTAACCGCCACCAGACGGTCCGGCTCTCTCAGTTTACTGCTGATAGGGTCGGACTAACATGTGGCGTCCCGCAGGGCTACTCCCTATCCCCTCTTCTTTTTAATTTATATTTGACCCCCCTTATCCGGTCCCTGCGAGGTAGTCATGTCACCGCGTTCAACTACGCGTATGACATCCAGCTGATTTTTAATATTGACGCCTCGGACGAGTCCATCTTTAATTTTCAGTCTACCCTTTGTCACATTAGTGACTGGATGGGGGCCAACCACCTCAAGCTTAACCCCGACAAGACAGAACTGGTCCTTGTCGGGGGAGCCTCCAACCAATGGAAATCCACCTTTTGGCCTGCGAGGTTAGGTCTTCCCCCAGCCCAGTCGACTCAGCAAAAAGTCTGGGGGTCATCATCAGTAATGATCTCACGATGAAACCCCAGATCAATGCTGTAGTCTCGTCTAGCTTCTTCCAGCTGCGAAAAGTCCGTAAGATTGCCCGCTTTTTGACCACTGAGGCTCTTACTTTAGTCCTGCTAGCTTTAGTCATCTCGAGGATAGACTACGCTAATTCCCTCTATGCAGGCATCCCGGCTTATTTATTGAAGAGGCTGCAACTCGTTCAGAACCAGGCCGCACGCCTCATTTACCATCAACCCAGGCACCAACATGTGAGTCCTCTGTTAAAATCCCTTCACTGGCTTCCCGTGTCTGAGCGTTGCAAATTTAAGTTAGGTTGTACCATTTTTAAGTCCCTTGTTGGCGCGGGCCCGTCTTTTATTTCCTCACTACTACACCCTTATGTTCCCTCCCGTAATCTTCGCTCCTCCTACCTGGCACTACTTAAGGTCCCGGCTTTCAAACGCAAGAAACATGGAGGATTGAGATTTTCATTTCTCGCCCCCTCCTTTTGGAATTCACTCCCCTTGGATATTAGATCTGCCTTCCCCTATGCCCGTTTTAGGTCCCTTCTTAAAACTTACCTGTTTTGTAATGCCTACAACTAACTCCTTTCTCTCTCTGCGGACTGTCTCTCCCCTATCGCTCGAGCGCCAAGAAACCACCAGGTGTTAGTTGCGCTTTAGAAATATTTTTTACATTACATTACATTTGCAAACTACTTAACATTCAGATTAACCAAAACCCCTTAAATTGTTACATTAAACATAGGCCCTCATGACCTGGCCCTGGCACCCCTATGCTTCCTTATTTTATCCTTGATGTTTCATTCATTCCTTTGGTCGTCACCATACACATACCCTGTTTTTCTACTCCCCTTTTTTTCCTTGTATTTCCCTAATTTTCCTTCTCCTGTTAAAAGTTGCTGCCACCCCACCAGCCACTGGATGTAGGTGGGTTGATTGTTGTATCTTGTTGAATAACTAATAATATAATTGTATTGGCTCCTCTGACTGTCTTTTCAAAATGTTTTTTTTTCCATTGCTAAATTTGTTTAGTAGTCCCTCCTTAGTACCTCCTTTTCTCCAGTAGTAACCTCCCATAAGATCTGCCCCTGTTACATGTGTTGTTACTTAGTATGTGTTATTTACAGTTTGGGAGCACAATTTTGTTAATGACTGTTGCAAAATCATCCAGTGCCCTGGGCACCCCCATTTTTTTGCTGACTGGCCAACTGGATCATCTGAACGTTCCTGGTCTTCTTCAGAGGATGTGTGTGTTGGAAAAGGAGAATTTACTACATGGAATCAAGATTGAGCCTATAAAAAATAGCTATGTCTATTGGCGTACTGCAGTGAACCCAGAGGATTGTTCTTCATCTGACACAAACATTAAGAAGAATAAATGCACTTTGAGAAGCATCACTGGCAATGAAGACTGAAACCCATGCAGCTTACGCAGAGCATTCTCAATTTCCAGATGGAGCCACGCAGGAAGGGGAGGACTGGTCAGACACTCTTTCAGATGGACCAGCAGGAAAGTTTGTAGTCCGATATCTCATGTAGGTATAAGAACTTCTGATTTGTTCTCGTGGGTCGGGGTCAGCAGTTCTAGTAAAGCAAGACGTGCAGACGAGACACTGCGAAGCTGACTCTGCTGCAAAGTTCATACTGCTGAATATTTATTTTTTAGACACAAAGACATTTGGGAACCTGTTTGACGCTATAGCTACCAAGGAATTTAAGGACAGAAAACATGCTCTTCTATACACGGGAAAGACTAGGGGGCAGATTTATGTTAACTGGCGCATCCCCAGGGATGCGCCAGTTAATGTGCGCCACAGCTACGCCACCCATGGTGCGCCGCATTTACAATGCGGCGCACCATAGGGCAAAAACGGCACAGATGCGTGACGCATCTGTGCCGTAAAGGTGGCGCATTGCTGGAGTTGCGTCGCAAGCGCGACGCAGCTCCAGCAAGGCTCGGGGTGCCCCATCTTCACAATGCTGCGTCAAGACCTACGCCTGCTTCAAGCAGGCGCAGGGTTTTGACGCAGCATTGGCCTGAAAGTGACTGAGTGAAATCTTATAGATTTCACTCAGCCACTTTTAGGAGGCGTTCCTGCACAGGAACGCCCCCCCTGTGCAGGAACGCCTCCTTATGGCGCAGGGCTTTACAACATGACGCATCTCCTAGATGCGTCACGTTGTAAATAGGGCGCATTGTTTGCGCCGCCGTTGCGTCAAATAAAGTGACGCAATTGCGGCGCAAGGGCCTCATAAATCTGCCCCTAGGACTTTTAAAAGGTGTTTAAAGCGGGAATCCTACAGATGTTATTCACATTTATTCTTCTGCCTCAGACATTTTCAAGGAAGAAAGAGAACAAAGCAGACACTACTTCTCAGTCATTGGGGCCTTAACATTTATCAAGGGATTAGTTAGCGACTGGGGGATGTTTAAAAAATGTATGCAGGTCTGACATAAACGGACATAACGATACCTTAGATCAGTGGAAGTTGAAAAACGTTTAGCACGGCTCTGCAATAGACTTTGGGGCATATGTATCAAAGGGCATGTATGTGCGCCACATGGCACTTTGAAAAATGCCAAAAAGTTCATTTTTCAAAGAAATCGCAAATTACTACCAACTTGAAGTTGGTGGTAATTTGCGATTTCTTAAGGAGAAATCGCACAACTTGGGTGCTTGTTACATAGCATTTAAGGAATCGCAATTTGCGATTCCTTAAATGTTTACGCAAAATATTGCAATGCGAAAATGGCTCATACATCACGTTTTGCAATTTTGTATTTGCAAACGCTGTTTTTTTGCGAAACGCAGCGAATACAAATCGTTTGATACATATGCCCCTTTGTCTGCATACCTCCAACACAGGTCTCATCTGTACTTATATTCCAAGAAACATGTTGAAATCAAAAGCTCTATGGGAAACTAATCTGCCTTGTTGAGGCAAGGGTGATTATCCCTGTCCCTGCAGAAGATAAGGGGAGGGCACTACTTCCATTGTTCTGGGTCTAGAAATCCTCATGTGAGTTCTGTCCAGTCTTGGATTTAAAGGATGTGATCTCCTGTGACTGCCCATTCACCAGAACTCCCGTGTTGGTGTTATCATGCTTTGTTAAAGTAGGATCAACGGCATCCATGAGGACCTAGAGTCAGCTGTGTAAGTCTTTGGTGGCACTCACTTTTGCGGATCTTCACAAGACATATGACCTCTCGCTGGGACAATTCTCACTACATGCTGAGCCTGCCGTGCAATAGGCAGTATCTGGGGTGACTGTAATGCCGAACTTGTCACAGACACCGCACTGCACACATTGCTGGTGTGAAGCTCCAAACAGCACAGAATCAATAACCTATTCACTGCCTTGCCCTTAAGGCCTGCTAGAGTCAGGACTTCCAGAATAAACTTTCTAAGAAAGATTGGTCCAAAATCCTGGGCCCCATCCCACATTTCCAGAAACACAAGCTTAAAGCTACTACAGTTCACTTATGTTCACTGTACCTACAGTTTAGATTTCATTGTGTGTTCGGTACTGCCTCTCATAAATGCCCCAGATACAACTCAGTGTATGCAGATTTTAACAATATGACATGGCAATACTCTGTGCTTTGGCCCTTTTGGAGCGAGATATGTGAATTCCTTACACAAGTGCCTGCTGGGCTTAATGCCCTACCTTAATATGCACAAGGCCAGGAGTAAATTAATTGACTTGGCTTTCGCACTTCTTAATATAAGCAATAGTGATCAACTGGAGGGCCGCCTCTTCCCCGCCCGCCTATGCTCACCTGGAAAACTGAACTCTGTCGATGGGCGCAAGCTACGGATGACGTGAGTGGAAATTTACATTACAGGGCGTGGCAGGGTACACATATGACGGTATGGGATACCATACTCCTGGCTGTGGAACCATGCTTGGATTTACAACCAACACTGATTGTATCTACACCCTACTCCTTCTTCGGTCTACTATACTTATATTTTTACCACAAAAGTTTATCATTTTACCCATGGGCTCCGTCAGACACACTAAAGCCATATGCTTTTCCCGAAGTCTAAACATCACTGCCTTTATTTATTTATTTATTCCAGCGTTTTATGTAGTGCAAACTTGACCTGAAGATATCAGAGAGCTTTACATGAGCACCAGTTGCGTTTAGAGATGGACACATTCATTTTTGTTGGGCAGGGGGAGATTAAGTGATTTGCCAGAATCACAGGATGTTGAGCGTTCCTGCCGAGACTCAAACCCGGTTCCCCAGCTTAGAGGTTGGCCACTCTAGCCGTTAGGCCACATCCTCTCCCCTTTATTGCATGCCTACTCCCATCATTATTGGGATTTTCCACTGCTGCGTCACAGAATATCTAACTTAACAAGGAATTTGAAGTTTAAATTATGCTAAAAGCATATACCTGGTCTGGAACAAACTCTTTTGGCTTATTTGCAATGGTTATGATTGTTAAAATGACACATTACCGGATGCTGTTGCTTAGTTTGTATTTTTTGACTATGGAAATCCTTTCAATAAAGAGAAATCAAAAGAAAAGAGATGTGACCTCCTGGATCAGGACCTTTCACTTCAAAATGGATAGCATGCAAATGGTCTTATTGATAATTCATCCAGGGGAATACCCAATCATCCTGGATCGCCAGGATTATCTACATATTCCTATCCTAGCAAGTCATTACAGGTTTCTAAGATTTGCTGAAGAGAATCAACATTTTCGGTTCGCTGTTCTTCCTTTCAACCTTAAGTTTGCCTCCAGATTTTTCACAAAGGTGATGGCGCTGTTGATGGGAGTATTGCCCTGGAAAGGCACCATGTTATATCCTTATCTAGAAGACTAATGAATCCACTCTTCATACAAAGCCACGTTTCTTCATAAGAACACTGTGCTGAATCTTTTGTTCCAGGATCATTAGTTTTTGATAAACTGAATGATATGCTACCTCAAACCAGCCCAGAATATAGCGCTTATCGGAGTCCTGATTCTGAAAGAAGAATTGAAAGGATTAGAGCCCACAACATCGCTTTTTTGAGCAAGAAAACGGCATCTATAAGATCTCACTTATAGATCAAGGGAGATGTGGCTGCGTCCATAATAGCAGTGCCCTGGTCAAGGTTTCATCTGGGGACTATTGTCAGCTTGGAGCCTGCTATTCCTCAATTTCGACCAGATGTTCTTGCCTGTCTAGCCTGCTATCCCTCAGGAAGGATGTAAATTGGTCGCCAAATGTCAGTCATTTGACAAAAAGTAGTGTTATTTCTCCACCAGACTGAACAAATTACAACTACAGATACCAGTATGCTAGGTTGGGGTGCATGGAAGATGGACCAGATTCGAGGGCATGTAGTCATCTCTGGAACTTGTTGGAGGCCACTAGCCTGGTTTTACTGGGGTTTGCTCTAACTCTTAAAAGGAAAGCAGTCCTCATAAAGACAGAACATCTGAATGTCAAATATCATTTAAAAAGATGGGGCACATCTCCCCCTCCCCCTCTATGCAGGATTGTGACTCAGATTTTTCAGTTGGCAGAGAGGCCCCTACTGTGTCCTTCCACTATTCAGTTTCAGGCGTAACGTCTACATTCTAAGGTCTTTGCAACAGCCTATTAGAAGTGAATTTCTCTAAAGATTAATCTCTTCGCAACCAGGAAGAAC
Organism: Lissotriton helveticus; assembly: GCF_964261635.1. Lineage (NCBI taxonomy): Eukaryota > Metazoa > Chordata > Amphibia > Caudata > Salamandridae > Lissotriton > Lissotriton helveticus. The sequence goes on from NC_136061.1 coordinate 312,157,738, forward strand.
GCTGTTCTTACTCTTTTCTGTTTCTGTGAGGAGTTGGCTTGAGGAACAGACGCTCTTTCTTGCTGGTGGCCTCAAGAGCTTCTTTATGCATTTACCCCCCTCCCCCTAATCATTATTGGCCTCACCAATCTGCCCATCTCCTTTGGTCTGTTCAAGTCTTTATCGGGATACTTTAACCAGCTTACACTCAGTAGCTGAGAACTTGAAAAGGTCTGTCTTCGGAGTAAAGCGTTATCCTGTGAGCTTGCGATGGCAGTGAAAGCCTGAAGAAGGCACTCTACCATTACTCTACTCTTACAACGTACTGCCGTTGGAATTCATTTAGCCATTGTGTCACTATCTCGCTTTCAGATGGCCTGAAGGTAGTTAGACTCAGAATGAACCCACTGAGTCCTGAGTCTTTGCTGTATTTTCATGTGTCTCGGTTGGTTTGGGTTTGGTCTAAAATAAGGAAGTAGGAATGTGGTCAAGTTTACATTACTTACTAGTAATATCAAAACTGAGTTGCCCTTCGTTGTTTGAGTCCTCATGTCTCTCCCTCTCGTTTTAGTCTTCGATTCTCTCCCTCCCTGGGGTTGGTTAGTCCGGCTGCCTTGGGAAAGCGATTGTGAGAGGGGAATGTTTTTGGATGTTCACTTTTTATTATTTTCAGGAAGAAGGTGCTTTTTGAGGCCTGTCACAGGACGGGTGTGCTATGCGTTCTTTAACCAGTTTGGAGTGAAGCTTTTGGGGGAGTGCCCAGTTTGGCTAGGCAGGTCGCCTCACTATGTAAGGAGTAGAAATAGGAAGAAAGGCACAGAGTACTGGAATTACTTGCAAGTAATTTGAACATTCATATTCCATTTCCTAAAATGCTTGGGGTGACGCAAAGACACCGTCGATTATTTTGGTTAATAATATGATAACTAGTAACATGTTTAATCACTGCATATATATGTACACACATTATTTTACACTTTTCAGAAACAAATGATTTCCTTGATCTTATTTCATGGCAGTCAGGATGTCTATTTTAAAGTTGGCATGAGTGAGCCTAGATGTACACTCGATTTTGAAATAAATGCTGTCTTTTTGCTTGTTGTGCATAATCCCGTATTGTGTTTTCAGACACAAGATTCAACATGTTCTCATTTCGAAATTCAATATTTCGTTAGCTTACATTTTGGAAGTTGTAGAACAGCCATGAACTCGTTTGGACGATGATGCTCAGCACCTGCAGGTTGCGATGAGAGTCTAGAGCTGAATACTCCTAAATGAGATGTTGTGAAAGTCTCAACAATGGGAGAAGCTGGCATTGTATTATACTTGAGAAGGAGGCCAATCCCAGTTGCAGAAGGAACACCAAGTTCCGATTGGCGTTGTTCGATAGGATCCCGCGGGGTGCATCCACTTCATGTTTTAACTATGCAAAGTCTGTTAGCTAGCTAGATCTCTTGCCCATGTCCAGCTTTGCAGGTGAATGTCCTTTCTCCTCTCAGGAGACTCACGCTCCTTATGTTTCTGCTCAGAGATACTCTCAAGAGCATGGCATTTCTTCTCATTCTAATAGGAACTTGTATCTGGTTCTTCTTTCGATTCTATACTGTCCGACACCTGCTTCTTCTGAATTTCCCTGACTTGCCCACACCCTTAGCTCCGAATTAGGAGTTTCCTTTATGGAAACGAGACTTTGCTTTGATTTGCATAAGCTATCTTTCAGAATGCAATATGTGCAATACAAATGTAACTGCTTGGATAATATTTATGTATGCTGTATTCAGGGTATTATTGGCTTTATTCTAATTGATTTGATTGGAGATTATTAACTTTTCTAATCTGTTAACGAACTTTTATGGTTTTGCAATTCAGTCTTCTCTGTTACTGTGACGCAAAATCTGCTTCGCTGTCATTCCAATGTTAATGAATTTGTGATTTCAGCCTCAGTTTGAGGAATAGATCCCTCTGGGAGACCTGAGCGGTGTGCTGAGTTTGCACAAAGTTAGTGCGGTGCAAATACCATCCTTATCTGCCATCACATGTCACAGGGTGTTTTTTTAAGAGATTTTATTTTTATAATAGCTAACTTTACAAGAGGCCAGAAGTCGCTCTGTAGCGGTGTCAAAAGCCACTCTGTACCATTAACATACTCACCATAGGTTTTGAGATCCAATTTGAGTAACCAAGTGGGGGATGGGAAGTGACAAAAAACGGAGTCAATTTAAAAGAAGGTCCTTATGGGAAGGGGGTGGCCTTTTCATTTTCAGCAGACTTCAGTTTCTGGTTTACAGACATGGCAGTCTGATGCGCATTTAGTTTAACGAACGTCTGTGGGCTTAGTGAACAAGTTCATTCTTATGCCAAAATCTGAAACCGGTAGGAACAATTCTGTTAGCCCACTTCCCCCTTGTTCACTTAATGAAAGAGAACTATCTGTACATTATACACGTTACATAGAATAACAAGAAAGAGGATGCCTGCATCTGGGGTTTGGAACTAACATGTACTGGGAAAAAACTTGGTAATAATACCTGGAGGGATTAGGACATGTCCCACGTGTTTGCATAAATGTTAGGAAATCTCTTTCAAATGCAGTGACTCCTTTTTACATGTCAACCGAAAGTGTGTTTTGTAGATACCACATGGAGCTTGTAAGCAAATAAAAGGAAAGGCACTTCATAGAAGAAAACCGCGTTCCTAAATGAATGAGTAAGCAAAGCAAATAGATAAAGCAGAAAAAAATTCGAGAAAGTCTGAATTAATAACTTCTGAATTTTGTGCTACCAATGCGATCTGCTTCACGGATTCAGAGTTATTTACACTCGGAAACCGCGCAGGGTGAGACTAAAACATTGTTTTATCACCGCGAATCTCGGTTTCCATTTTAAATGTGAAATATTCTCTTTTCACAGCAGCTAAAAAAATGTTGCAGGTTGAAACTGCGAGGTTCGGAGCAGCCGCGCGATTTGTCTCACAGCTGGAAGGAGGCTCTCGGAGAAACAGGCCTCGGAAGCAGCAATTTCGCTCACCGAAGCCGCGCCGCTGTTTTCCGAGACTAATTTCACAGTATTCTCTCTGGAAAGCACACATTTGGAATACAGATTTCTCTTCGCGGGCAATTCCGCGGCTGCATTTTTTTTCCAGCTAATAAGACCCTCGAAAGCCCATTAAATATTCTCATGGCTGAAACGCTGATCAAAAACATTGTTAGTGCCCATGGGCAGTTGGGTTTCATTTAGGAGCTCTCAATCACAGCAAAGCCTAAAATATAACAAATCGTGTTTATACCGCAAAGTGCAAAGTGGAATATGGAGAGTGTGTGTGTGTGTGTGTGGGGGGGGGGGGGGGCACGTGTTACAATGTTAAGCTGCTAACAGACACCCAAGCCAACTGCTAAGAGGCTTCTTCATAAAAACACACAGTTGGTTTTCGAAATCTACTGTCTTTTCAGAAAACACTTCAATTCAAATATTTCCAAGGATGACGAGTTTCAAAAGCCAGTAAGCAGCATTAACATTTCAAGGGACTAAAACTGACGAGTACTGCCAAAACCTGAAAAGTTATCACTGTTTAATACAAGCTGCCAAATCTACTAAACATAACTGGACAGCTTGTGTGTGTACAGAGAAGGCTGTGGCCAGTGGCGGCTCCTCTGATAAGGCGGAGGAGCGTTGCCCCACTCCAAACAAAGGAAAAATAAACTGATAATAACTATTTTTATTATAATTTTATTTTTCCTATATGCTTACTTCAGTGGCTCTAGGGGGGGGCTGGCAGAGTAGGAAGAGGCGTGGTTATCACTCCTGAAGTGCACAGGACTGCATGGTCAACCCTCTTGGGCTGCCCCAAGCAGTCCTGCGCACTTTGCATGTCCCCACCAAGCTGCATTACACAGCCTGGTGAGGAACATGCAAACCCTCCCAGTCCCTGAGGCCGCCGATCCCGGGCGCTCCGAGAAATCACAACACTGTATTGCAGCGTTGTGATTGTCTATCGGAGGATGGGAGGGCTGGTGCTTCCTTCTGCTGTCCGAGTGCAGGAAGATGTTGGAGGGACGGAGGTCCAAGGTGAGACGGCGGGCGTTTTAGGTAAGTGTTTTTTTTTGTTTAGCTTTCTTTTTTATTCCCCCACCACCATCCAGGTGTGGTAGCTGCCGCTACTGGCTGTGGCAGAGGATAAATCACCTAAAGTCAACATTAATGTCCTCCACTGGGAAGCAGTAATACCTTCCATTTGGAAGCATTAATGCCCTCAGTAGAGGCCTTTAACAGCGACTTATGCAAAAACAACAGTTGATAGACAGAATGCAGAACAATGTCATACATTCACCCCAGTACAGAGATCTGGGCCTAAATCCATTGTTTTTTTGCACTCCACACCACCCCAGTTCAGACATGGCCATATGCAAATCAGCCTTGACCCTGTGCCTCATGGAAACAGTCCAGCCCGAACTGCCAAGCCATGTCTTTCCTGGACTGGAATCGAGCATCCTAGGACCGGTTTCTGGCTATCAGCCGTCTTCAGCCAGGATAGCTTGACTCCAGTGGTGTGGAGAGCATGGGACTCACATCTGAGCATACCCATCCCATTCGGGGTGACAAATGCAAAGACAACAGTTGATGGACAGAATGCAGAACAATGTCATACATTCACCCCAGTACAGAGATCTGGGCCTAAATCCATCGTTTTTTTGCACTCCACCCCACCCCAGTTCAGACATGGCCATAAGCAAATCAGCCTTGACCCTGTGCCTCATGGGAACAGTCCAGCCCGAACTGCCAAGCCAAGTCTTTCCTGGACCGGAATCAAGCATCCTAGGACCGGTTTCTGGCTATCAGCCGTCTTCAGCCAAGGCTTAACTCAGGGCAACATGTAAAGTATTTATACAGTACCAAAACAGTAACAAGGTGAAAATGCAAGACAAAACAAATCCTTAGAGTAAAATGTAATCAACACCAAAATGACAAAAACCCAATAAGGGGGACCAGAGATATATTTTTTTTAAGTTTTATGTAGAAATAGAGGCAATGATAGTCAATGGTTGCAGTAGACCAGGACCTACACACAGTTTGCGGTTGACCGCAATAGTACGCAGGGCGGATACACCAACCAAGTTCCTCCTGATCAAAGATTTAATCTTCTGACTAGGGGCCAGAGTTAAATTTCGGCAGATGGGTTACTTCATCACAACAGTGTCAGACATCCTGTCCGCAGAAATAAAAATCCCATAGGATATCATGGGATTTATATTTCAGCAGACGGGATATCCGTTACCGCTGTTACGGATTAACCTGTCCACCAAAATCTAAATCTGGTCGTTAGTCTTTTAGGTCCTAATCCACCACAGAAGTACACTTCCAAATCCCCCCAGGATCTCAGCGGATGCACTTGGATACTCTCAGTGTATCAGGCAAAGGCCAACAGCAGGGTCCAGTCCAGGGCCAGTTGCCACTAGTCAGCTGAGCAGTTCAGGAAAGGCCTCTTGTAGCTTGGTGCATCACTGTAGCTTGAACAGGAGGCCTGCCATACAAATTGAGAGTCTACTTTATTGTCATGGGCACAAGAGGGACCAGGTCTAGTCCTTCAGGGCTCCTCTCAGGTCACAGCAGGTCCAGTCCTCTTCTATTTTTGCTCGGGTCCAGCAGTGTTCTGAAGTGGGTGTTCAGAGATGCCACATTTATGCCAGACTATAACTAGTGGGTGGAAAACACTAGTAGACACGCCCTGACTAATGGGGTTAATGCTCCAGGGGCCACCCTAACCACCAAGGTCATTTTCAAGATGACGAAATCCACAGTTAGATGGGGCCACTAAACTTGAGCTCTGAGAGCGGAGGGTGGGCATGCGGAGTGTACTATGGTAATCTTATTGTCCTCCCATATTGAACACAAAAATCCAGTTTGAGGCTGCCTTTGTACCCACAATAAACCCAGGTCAGAAAGCTGGTAGGACAAAAGCAGGCTTCTTCAGCAACCAGGTAGGGGACACATAAAAAGTTGTCTTGGCATCCTGCTCCTTTCCTTTTAAGTATGCCCCAAGTATTGTATGTTAACCAAGCAAACCTGTCAATCTAAAACGGACACTCCAGCAGGATTTGACACTGGTGTTAAAAAAGGATACCCCAGGCCCCATCCTGCATACTCTGTAAGGTTCAGAGAAGTCATCTCTTCCCATTCAGTTCAGCCAATTGTTTCTGCATCTATTAAATTGTCAATCATTTGATGGGGGAAGATGGGGAGAAAATACAAATTAGCCTCCAGGAACCTCAGACAGGGAAACAGTCACTTTCTTGAAGTTACTTTTCTTTAATATTTAGTAAAACTCTGTCTTCACCATTGAATTGGATTTTAATAAAGCTTACCACTGGTGAGAAAGAATATATTGCAGCTTTACTGAAAGCCCTGGTAGTTCCCCACTCTTCTTGTGAAACTGATGGTGATGACAAAAATAGTTTTCCGGGTCAACAAACAAATGTCTACTCGAATGCATGGACTTTGAAAGTCAACTCCACCAGAAATTTGAGAACTAGGATGGAATCACAGAAATGTGCCATAATTGGTACAAGAGAAAATTATTTCTGAAAACTCTTTATAAACCTACTAATAATAGATGAAGAGAATAACCACCCCAAGTATTAGGCTCCACAAAAATGCATAACTAGGTGCTAAATAATCCATCCTGGTCTCAACAATTAGTACATTCTGATCTAATGAAAGGGAAAAATGTGGAATCATGGGGCTATCCTCTCGATTTGTATTTTTGTATGTGCACTACTCTGACAATATGGTCCATATTCCGGAGACATCTGACCTTGTGATAAAACTAGCCCCATCTCTACTTTGGATTGTCTCTAGGCTTTTTCTCTCAACCTCCAGCAATGACGTCAGAGGGTATCAAGTGAGAAGAAGAACCAGTCTTATGGCAGGATATCCTCCCTGAAGGGAAGATTCAAAACGGGATATAGACAAAGATGTCACTAGTTGGTCTACCATTTCAACCTATGCAGGGCTATCAGAATGCTATTAACCGCCCATTCCTCATCTACTGATTACCACTGGGAAGGATGGAAAGGCATGACGATGGAAAAGGTCCAGTTTAGTGCAAGTCCAGGAGATTCCCCTTGCCCAACACCAAATAACGACAAAGGGAGCTTTCAGTTCGTACAATGCAGGCCTTTGTGTGCTATTCAATACTGGGATAGGGCCCTCGTCCTATATGTTGTTTTGGATTGATGCCATATTGGTGCTCTAACAAATGACATGCCACTCCCTTGGATTACAATGCACTCTGTAAAATTCACTATGTATATTGTGAAATATTGATGGCCAGTCTCCAGGAGGTATAAGGATGTGTAAAGTGAGTTACAATTACTAAGTATAGAAGAAAAAGCTGCCTTGAGAGCAACACATTCGTAGACATGGCCCTCCCTCAAGACACAAGAGAAGAATATGATCTAAAACAGCATTTCTTAACCTTTTTACTTCTGTTGACGCCCCAATTAATTATTACTGGTATCTGGGAAGCTCGACTAAATCTAGGGACACTCACTGAGTCATTATTGGAATCTGGGATCCCGGCCTAAGCAATATCGATGATTTGAACCACAAAACAATATTAAAAAATGCATACATTATGAAATATTTAACTTAATTCATAATTTAAAAAACACACATTTTAAACTTAATGGGAATGTTGAAGCTTTTCTGAATTCAACTGAGGCAACCAATCGTACATACTATATTCTGTTTGATGCACTTGCACTGCTCCCAAGAATCAATCTGAAGATACCAACGTCATTTTTAGCTTCCGGTTTCAAATTCTTCACATTTACATCTATTCACATATTATTTAATTTTCTACACAGTCCCAGACTCTTTGAGCTGGTACTGTGGACCCCAAGGGGTGTCCAGACCACTCATGAAGAACCACTGGTCTAGAATTTTAATAGACAAAACTGAAAAAATATTCTCCTAGGTGAAGGTTTATACTAATCACATTCATTCACCACACCTCCACACATACACTAGGTTTATACTTTCAAAAAGATATATCATAAGAACACTGTGAAAAAACACATACATATCCAAAAGATCATTGTAAAGTATTTCTTAATGTTATAAAAACCTTCTATTAACACTTTTTTTCATATGAGTCATACACCATAAAAATACCATGAAACCTTTATCACAATCACAAGGAAGAGAATTTTAAATCAAGCTAAAATCATCAGCAATTAAATTATTAAATATCCACCAACTGATGTTACAGTTTAATCATAAACTGAGTTTTCATATACAATCTCTCAGTGCTGTTGGATTTTGTTTTTAATCTTCGTTGTGTATGTGTGGAGGTATGAAGAAAAGTGGTTAGTATAAACTTTCACCTAGGGTAATATTTTTTTAGTTTTGCTTTGTAAGCCCTGTCCTCTTGGTAGGAGGAGTAGATCTCATCTATTGCTTAGGATCTAGAACTTCAAAAGTCCACCAGTGAGAAGCAAAGTTTGCCACCATTGGTTCCGATGGGTATCTATCAGCAGAGTCGGAAGTACCAAGAAGGGAGGGATATAGACAGTGTAAATTATTTCATATTCATGGAATAAGCAATGGCCAGGAAAGTCACTCAGGTACGGTACATAACATGAACGAAACAGAGTACCAATCAGACTGGAAATATCAGAGCTCTCACGTGTCCTGGTTCCATAAACAAGCAAACCTTCAGGTCCAAGTTCTGTCTATGCTTTCTGGTTTAAGATGACCCGTTTATCCACATTCAGGACTAATTACAGAACAGAAAGAAAAACCTGGATTGGATGAGCTATTGAGCTATTCACACGTGTATCTGTACCTCACTGATTAGAACGGTCAATCTTTAATGATAAGGAATTTATTGGAGAGGAAGGTTTAGGTTCTTTCTGGAAGATGATAGATGATGAAGAGCTTTAAGCAATGTGTGAAACCAATCAATCAATCAGGGGGTGGTAAAGCGCAACTACTCACCCGTGAGGGTCTCAAGGCACTGGTCGGTTGATGAGGGGGCAGCACATGGAGAGTTTGTCTCTAGAAGCTCAATATTTCAAGGTGGAGATTCTCTTTGCTCCGAACTGCACTAGAGCTGCATAAGAGTGAGATCTTGTGAGCAAGATACAGGGATTGAATTGTAGTTATGTGGATTGATCTCAGAATGTTAACTTCCCGATGCCCCAAAATCTGCACTTTGGACAGAGAAACATTACTTCCATGGCCAGTCCTCGGCCACGACCAGTGGCGCAAGCGCAAACACAACCAGGCATTAGTATTTGCAGAGAATTCAGAAGACTGTGGCTCAACATATTAATTTCCTAACCCTGGGGGTTTGGAGTGGGTTGGCTCAGCTGGTCTGGCACTGTAAAGTGTCCTTGGCTCAAAGTAAGGTCTCATAACAAACAAGTGTACATGCATAATGCTGCTCTAACAGCCACTAAATGGGATTCTCACTGTCTGCAAACTGCCTCTTACCACAGAAGCACAGTCTTTTTTCAGCACAAAAATGCAGATTGCGTTTATTATTACATTCCTGTAGAGCTATCCCTTGGCCTTATCGCCACAGTCAGACGATGCTGGGGTGGAATCATCTGCATAATGTGAAACCCTGGGGCACCTTCCTGCTTTTCAATCTCCCTTTTCAAAGTTTACATCTGCTTGGCATTTCATTCTAGCTTGTTCTTAAGACATCACTCGGCCCAAGCTGCGAAGCGAGGCAATTAAATCAGACCTACTGCAAAGAACGACAAACGAAGATTCCAGATTCTGCCAACACAGGCACACTTGCAAAAGAATTGATGCAAAACAACAGCAAGGCGAACCCAATCGCTTTCACACTTTACAGCTTGTTTTATATGAATGTAAGAGATTTAAATATACCAGTGTAGGAGTCGCCAAGATAAGTAAACTGTTAAACAAACAAATACATCATTTAAATATTGTTTAAATGAATTTAAACATTTGACACAAAGTCTGAGAAGTCTGTGTCTCCCTTGGGAATCATTTTCACCAGACTGCCTTAGGCAGATCTACTATGCAAACACTCATTTGAAATTATTGTTAAATGTCATTTGAAAGGGACACTAACACCATATTTTGATGCTAACAAAAAGCCAAAGAAATACAACTTGTGCACTCTTCTGAACACCAACACCTACAAATGTATTTTGCGGAATCTCCTGATCTTCTAAAGCAACTATTCCCTGTCAATGGTCATACTAGCCGATTCTACCGCCTGTCCAAATGTATGCTCCAGGCCATTAGCAAATAAATCCGTATTAACCAAATACACCACAACAACATTGGATTGTGACTGACACAGTAGAATCGTAAAGAAATGTTACCCAGATGCATAAGTCGTATGAAGCCACACTAATTTTAGATGCTATACAAATGGAGACAGCATAACGGAAGGGGAATGCTGGAACCATGGGTATATACCCCAAAGACACAAGCCCACTTCCTTTATTGGTCTTGCAGCTAAACCTCCTCACCCATGTTCAGTTCTTCTCCCTGGTCTGTTCTGCTCCAACCATGTGGAACTCACAAACATCTCAAGGCTGAAGGGTCATGTGAGGGAGTACACATCATAGTCATCCATTTAGGGAGAAAAAGTCTCAACTTCGCGGGATATCGAAGACCTGCTTGAATTCCACAGAAGATGAACACATTTATGATCCCATTTAGAACCTATCTTTTTTTCTTCTCCAGGAGCAAGAACCCGGAATGTGAGGATACTACTTCAGTCATACATATAAAGTTTATTTTCCCTATTTTTCTTAAGAATGATCTCTTTCCTTGTTTTCGTAAACCGCGCATATGATCAAGCCAGGACACCGTCCCTCTTTACGAGACATTAGGTAAGTGGACGCTTTGATGCAATCGTATTCGTTAACATAGAGAGGTAATCTTTTAGTAAAGCTCTGCTGCACAGGTTGTGACAGCAGAAAGCATAACATGCCCCTTCCATTCAGTACCCATATGGAGTCCCGATGTCTTCGGCTGTTTTTCTGGCCTTGCCTTTCCACGTCATAGGCTGTCAAAAGGCAGTAGTTTACCTTCGTGAATCCAGCCCTGTGTGCGTGGTTCTGTGGATTTCGAAAAGCTGACAGTGCACATCAGGGCTGCCCGCCCTCTTGTGAATATTCATTTCTTCTTCTTTCTTTTCTCCTTTCTTTTTCCTCGCCTTTCTCTTTTCTTCTCATTTATTTCCTTCGCTCCTTCCTCTATTGTCTCTTTCTTTCTCGTTTCTCTCCTTTCTTACTTTCCCTTTCTTTACTTCTTGCCCTCTTTTCTCCAGTCTTTCCCTTTTCATGTTTCCTTCTTTGTCTGTTTTCTTCCTGTCTCTCTTTTTTCTACCTCTATCTTACTTTCTAGCTTTCTTTTATGACATCTTTCTCCTTTTCTTCCATTAATTTCTGCCCTGTCTCTCCATTATTTTTCTCATTCTGTAGGTTTCTTACTGATTCCTTTTTTTCTCTCCATTGTTACTCTCATTCGCTGTCCTTTTTTTTATTTTATTCATCTTACGTCCTCTACTTTTACAACGTTTGTCTTTATTTGTTTCCTTCTGATCCTTTTTCTGTCTTGCTTTTTTTGTTAATTTTTCCTTTCTCTTCCCGTCGCATTTTCTTTTTCTCCTTCTTCCTTTTTTTTCGTTTGGTCTTGTCTTCCACCACTAGTTTCTCTCCTCTATGCTTTGCCTCTTTCTTTTGGATTCCCTTTCTTACTTTTCTTCCTTCCTCTGATTTCTTCCCCTCTGGCCCTTCAATCTCTCATTCTTTTTGCTTTACTTTTTTCTGCCTCTGCCTCTCATTTCTCTCTTTCTTTGAATGGCTCCTTCTCATTCTTTCTTTTATATTTCTTCCTGTATCCCTCCTTTTTAGAATGTTTTCTTTCTATGCTTCTTTCATTCGTATTCTCCATTCTTTCCTATGTCATGTTTCTCTCATCTTCTCCTTTTTCTACCGGGCTCTCCTTTCTCTTCCTCTCCCTTCTCCTTTGTCTTTCTCACCATTCTCTTTTCCTTCCTCACTTTTTGCCTCTTTCTCACGCTCTCTCTCTTCCTCTCTATTTCACTCTTTCTCTTTACATTCCTCTTTTTCTCTATCATGCTTTCTTACTTTTACTTTTCTTCCTTTAAATGTATTCAACCTCTTCATGCAATGACTAGTGACTGTCACTTGTTTACGTGTAGACAACTATAAATTGTATGATTAGCAATGAACCTAGGTATGGGCACAATGTATATGTTAAAAAGAAACTTTGGGTTTTGCTTATTTTTTGACCTCTACTAATGGTATAGCTAAACACCACAAGTCTTCGGGCCCTAACTCCCAAAATGAAAGTAGTAGTTTCATATGTATTTTATATCAATAATGCAATAAGCTCCATTGAGGCACCTCTGAAATGTGATTCAGAAATAACAGAAAAAAGAACAAAAGTGATCATTATGAACCCCCAAGTAAACCTATTGTGATACAGCTTGAGTGCTATTAATGCTGCATGGTTGTTGCACCAGGACCAGTATTTGGGTAAGTGGCCTTTATGTACCCTCATACAAAACACTTATTAAGTGTTTTTCACTCTTCAGGAGTACCTATCACAATTTGGAAAGGTTGAAGACCTCTGGTCTGTGCTCTTCCCGATACTAGCAGTTCTCTCTTCTGATTATTTGATCTCCTACGTCGGCTTGTCAAAATTAGTTCCCAACCTGGACACTGTGGCCCCAGTCATCCTGAGAACCTCTAGTACCAGGCCACAAGCCTGGGAGCAGGTCTCAAAAGATTCTTGGACTCTATCCATCTTTCTCTGCCTCTGTTCCATCGGGCGCAACAGTATTTGTCCATCCCCTTTCTCTTTTTTTATGAAGTCATTTTACATCCTTTATTAGGCATTTCACATCGTGCTTGTGTTTCTGCACACTGTTAGTCCATACACTCACTTTTCTATTCAGTGCATTTAATTGGATTACCACAAAATGGCTGACAATTTCCACAGCACACCTACTATGCCAAACTCAGTATGTCAGTTCACCCCTTTGACCTGCGTTCGGAGAGTGCTTTTGAGGCCATCAATAATACCCGATGGAGACAAAAAAAAATTCCACACAAATCGGCTGCCTGCTCTGGGCATACTTACAGCTACTGCAACATCAACTCAGAAATGCAAGGTCCCTCTTAATGCTATGGTGCAAGTGTCCCTGTGCTCCAGTGAAATGATGAGCGGAAGGTGGGCCGATGAGGTCGGTGCCTCAATAGGTCGTAGGGAGCTACCAACCCGCGTCCAGATCAACCGCACTGGCCAGGACTTCGTCCACGCCTGCGTTCTTCATTGTCTCATCAGTCCGGGGTCGCCTCAGAGAGAAGTGGCACTGCTCTTCCTTATGCCATCCAAGAGGGGTGCACAGATACTTCACGTATCTTCCCTGGAGCCAAAGGGTAATGTCGAGAAGCATCCATGACCTTCTGGACCATCCCAAATATTTAATCTGTTTAATAGTGCATTCATTTTGCTCAGAGTGAAGGTCAATTTTTTTATCGTTTTACATTGTTACATATAAATTATGTATATATATCACCACACACCAATGCCCCAAGACAAACACTGCTGCATCCTCGGGCTGATCAGCCCGAGTGCGCAGTAGTATTTGTCTTGGGGCATCGGTGTATGGTGGTATACGTTGCAGAGCCACCTCCGTGAGCTGCTGCACCCGTGTGATAGAGAGCGACGATTAATGGGCGGCACACGTTTTTGAAGAATATATATATATATATATATATCTCAAAACAAAACCCTTTCAGGCATAGAGTGACGCATAAATTAAGCAAAAAAGAAGGCGAGAACTCTGGGTAGTTCTCCAGTTTGGGTGGAAAGCAGCTCCTGTTAGAGCACTCTCAACACCAGTGACACTCTAGATCTTCTCACCTCAAATGTCTGTTTTTCTATCAAAGTTTTTAAGCATAGGATTAGCACAGTGCTATCCACGCCGAGATAGAAAAGGACAAAGAACTACTGGGTCTGCCAGTGCCTTTTGTTCACGCTGTACTGCATGTGCATTACCAACTTTGACAATGATTTGTAGCTATGTTGTACAGCAAAGCGGCTGCCGTTCAGCATGGCAAAAAATATTTTTCAACAATCGCTATGATCTGCTGGGTGCATCATAGTGCTTTTCTAAAAGTAATTATAGCAGTGTGGTCTGCCTTCCAGTCCTCGTCCCGCAACCCAGTCCCCAAACGGGAGAGTAGACTGGGGTATGAGGCAACACAGAAGATGGCAGAGAAGGACATGGGTGGGAGAGAGAACAGGCAAAAGGGGATGGAAGAATACCCATACAATGGAGGGTGGGTGGGAGTGGCTAGGGGAAACACAGGGACAACATAGAGCGGGAGTGTCTGGGGAAAGCACACAGACAACAGAGAGTGAGTGGAAGCGGTTCAGTGGGGCAGGCTTGCTACGATTAAAATGATGTTACTTCTGATTATTAATTTTTATCTTTCCATGCTCCCAGTTACTATTCCACTCTCTTTTTTTAATCATATTAACCGTTCTCTGCCTAAATTCCTATGGAATAACCATGAACCTAGGATCTCTCTTGTTCGACTCCAACATCCTAAAGATTTAGGAGGGGTAAACTTTCCTAATATTAGACGTTATCACTTTGCTTTTACCTTAAACTGGTTTGGACTTTTCTCTCGGATCCTCCACACACCCATCTCATGGCCTGGAGTTCACTGGAGCAATCTCAATACGCACCATTCTCCTCTCCTGTGACTATTCGGTTATCTCAACCGACCAGACGTGTTATCTCAACCGACCAGACGTTTTATATCACCTATCCTTACACACTCTATTTCAGTTGTGAATTCCCTGCTTAGAGCTCACCCTCCCCTTCCGGATAGCTTTTTACTTACTCCTATTTGATACAACAAATACTTAAAAATTAATAATCGAGTTCTGTTTTGGAAAGAATGGATCGATAAGAGCATTTTTATATTTGGGCACCTCATTTTTTTAACACACTTTATTAATGACCGCAGTGCAGCATGCACTTCAAAACATATAAGCATTTCAAATACAGTCTTTTTTATTTTTCTCCCACCTTAGCCATTTCGGTGCATTTGTAAATGACAATATGGTTGCCCAGATCTCACATTGTAAGAGAGGCTTGCTAAGGGTACTTATAGTCTGATCCCTTCTTCGAACCAATAATGTACATGTAGTGCCGCATCCATAATTCAAAGTAGTGCATATTTGAAGTCTAATCAGTGACAAAAGAAACCCCCAACTGCCCCCCCCCCCGCTCTCTCATCCCACCCTAGCCCCCTCCTGGTCAGTTGTACTGCGTCTATGACGATGATAACAGGGAGCCGCTATAAGAGCGTCCTCCCTAAGGGTACAGTTTACAGGGCTGAATCATAGTATCACTGTTCTACGGGTCGTACAGGCATGAATAGACTCACACTCTTCGCTTTACTGTGACGTGGTGTCTTGTGTGGGAGCCAGGTCCAGTGTCTCGAGCTCAATCAGCATGGCCTCCCGGTCCAGGTAAATGTGTTGCTGCCTCAGCCCCCTCTCCTCCTCCCTCCGGAGAACAGCCCCCTCCACCATTCCCCATTGGAGCACGTCAGTCTGCCAGATCGTGACCGCCGGGCATCTGGGGGACTTCCCCCTCATAGTAATCACCCTAATCGCCAAAATGAGGGCAAGATTCACAAACTTTAGCCGCACCTTCTGAACCCTGGAGCTTCTGCAAAGGCCCACCAGGCAAGACAGAGCGTTGTCTGGGACCGGTAATTGTGTCACTGTGGTTAGGGAGTGTTGCACCCCCTCCCAGTAGCTCAGCAGCCGAGGACAAGACCATAGCATCTGGGGCAACAATGGGGGGGAGTCCGGGAACATGCGGTGTATCCGCTTTGGCGTAAGGTACGACCTGAGCAGTACCATCGTCTGTATGAATTTGAGCTGTGCATTGCGTGACACTTTTTTGGTATACTTCAGTATAAGGTCTTAGCTAAATATGTGGCGCTGTGGACCTACGCAAGAAGTTAACTTGAACAGAGGAACCTATCAAGTGTAGTATGGAGGCCATGCACCGGGGAGTAGAATGAGTATTCTTTCTGTGTCGGGTAGAGACAGCGCCACACGTCTGAGAGTGTCCACCCACCTGCCCATGCAGTAAATTGGTCCGCAATCTTACCAGCAGTTGTAAAGTGCAGTGCGGGAGTGTGATCTATCCAATCCAACATCCAGTACCGCATTCCAATCCCCTCCCAGCACCCAGGGAATCCCGGCCCAATCAGCCAAAACCCCCCTCAGCCTACTCAGAAAACGGTCTTGATCAAAATTAGGGGGATAGATGCTCCCAAGGACCACCGGGGAGCCATCCAGTGTGCCCTTCACCATTATGTACCGTTCCGGATCATCTATCCAGCGTTCAAGTGCAACAAAGGGAACCCCATGCCGTACCCAGTTAGTTGCCCCTCTAGCAAAAGCAGAGTAATTAGTGGAATAGATGGCACCCCTCCATTTCTTCCTCATTTTCTGCGTTTCAGAGTCAGTTAGGTGAGACTCTTGAAGGAATGCTACTTTTGTCTTACGTCTGAGTAGGAATGCATGTATGCGGTGTCTTTTCTGTATTGCTCCCAGTCCCCCTACGTTCCAAGTTAGCAAGTTGTACAACCCTATTGTGGTGGCAGCCCCCGTCATGGTCCCATGCAGAAGCGGAGTTCAGCTCCGCATTGACATTAGCAAGGCAGTACTGACCAGGAGTCCCTTTTCCCCAACATTTGAACAAAACTTGGCACAGCGCCGAAACCGCGCTGGACCCAACAGTGGTGCACAAATGGTACATAACAAATAACGGTGCATATGCCATGAGGGAGGTAGCCAACCTTACGTCCAAACATGATCTTCGAATGGCCTAAGGCTCAATGGTACCCTGTCTCCCGGAGGGGAGAGGGGGTAGTGTACTCCAGGGTGGGTGGGGTACTAGCAGCAGCAAAACAAGAGTAACATTCAAATATCACAAAGTCCCCCATCAGGCATCTTGGACTCCAGGTGGCACACAGTCCTGTGAATATAGTAGCAGAGCTTACGGCTAGCATCCCCCAGAACTATAACTGACCCCAATAGTATACCAGTTCATACAGTGAGCTATCTCTTTAAAGGATACAATAGTCTTTTTGTTGATGGGTGCGTACACGCCGTACAGCAAAGTCGGTAGCAGGAGTCCCAAGTGCCAGTGCCCCAGCTATTCTCCTTACTCATCAAGCAGGTCATCTGCCGCTCTCTGGGTGATGGTGGGGAAGAGCACCACACTATGGTCGGAGTCTGATTGTATCGTACTGTCCTCTGAGTCCGTGGCAATCTTGTTCGAGTCCTCGCGGAAGGAGCCGGCCAGCGCCCCCTCCTGGTCCTTCCGCTGCTCTTCTCGTGAGGGTCCCGTTCCGCCCTTCCCTCGGTGAGTGCCCTGTGTTCTTCTAGAGGTCCGCTTCAGGAGCGCTTTCGAATCCTGTGAGGAGCCCTCCGTGCGGTCAGCTTGGCTAGAACCGATGCACATGACCTCCATCCATTCTTCCACGTCCGCCGGGCTTTCGAAGAAGTGGGTCTTCCTATCATGCATCACCTTCAGTCGGGCGGGGAATAGGAGGGCGTACTTGAGTTGTGCTGACTGTAGCTTTTTCTTCACAACCTGATAGGAAGACCTCTGTCTTCGCACCATCACAGTGTAGTCCGGATAAAGAGAGACACAGTGGTTTTCATACTGGATGAGCGTCTTTTCTCTAGCCTTCTGCAAGAGCATGTTGGGGTCCCTATAATTGAGTATTTTTACGATCAGAGGTCGGGGCGGCGCTCCAGGTTTGGGTTGTCCCGTCGGTATTCTGTGTGCCCTTTCAACGCAGAAGTAGGGGGAGAGTCCCTCCTGGGCCATATGCTCCCGGAACCATGTTTCCATGAAGTTAGCCGCCCTACTCCCCTCACAGCGCTCCGGCAGACCAATAACGCGGATGGGGTTGCGTCGGTTTCTGCTCTCCGCATCTTCCACTCGGTCCATGAGCTAGGTGACCTGTTGCTGGAGCCGCTGCAGGACGGAGGAGTGATCCGCCACCGTAGGGACGAGGTCCGCAAGGGATCGGTTGTGGTCTTTAACTGTGTCAGCCAGTTTGGCATGGTCCGCCTTCAGCAGTGTCAGTCCCGTACTGAGCGTACCCATCTGTAGCTCCATCGCGGTCCTTGAGTCCTGTATCTTCTGCAAGATAAGATCTAGTTTATCTGGTGTCCCCCGGTGTGGCCTGTCAGGGTCTCCCTCGGCGAGGGGGGTCTGTTAGCCTGACTCGACATGATGGAAGGGGGGTCGGCACTCTGTTGTCCCTCCGCAGCCTTAGCCCGGTTCCTCCCCATTGTCCTACGTCACCACCTGGCCTCCCGGCGGGGCTTGCCACAGAGAAGGGGGACCCCACAGCAAAATAAGGCAGGTAGACGGGGAAAATACAGATCAGGGCAGAGGACAAATACCTGCCTATAAAATAGAGGGTGGCCTCAATACAGGTCCAAATAAATTTACATCAGCATAGAACCGCAAAAGAGATTCTTGAATAAGACGGTAGAAAATTACAAATATAGATATTGTATTATTTTTTCAAGACAGTGCTTTTCAGATCATACATTTGATCAACATTGCTTGGTAGCAAATAAATGATAACTATTCTACCAAGGGAATAACATACTTAAAATATATACAAACATTATTGTTGAATCCTCACCATAGCCCACAAAGCACACCACATTCTCATAACAACAAACATACACATGCATACTTCTCACATCACCACTAGTGTATCTAATACATTCATAAATCACTCCGCAGAGATGTTACAATCAATGATTAATTGGGAGCAGTTGTAACATTTTCCAAAATCATTCGGTTGGTCTTCAGATGGTATAAACGCCAACGCGCTTTTCGGTGTAATGCCCCAGCCGGGGCTACACCTTCATCAGGGCAGGAGTGGATAGGGGGCACTGGGAGGAAAGACGTCTGAAAAAAAGAGTAAGTATATATAATTTTCAAGTCAAGAATCATCTGGCGTGGTTGCAAATAGGCTGGTGTCAATAACTAAACATTTAAAAAGAGACTTCCCAGGGAGAAACATTATAAAGGCCAAGCGAGCAGGCCAGTCTATTCGAATGAGGCCAGGACCTCTCCATGTGAAGAAGATATCATAGTGATAAATGGTGTGAAAAAGAAGAGAGGATACACCAACAGCCCAAGATTTAAGTACACTAGCATGCAAAGCCCCCCCTCCCCCAGTTTAGGAGGCCACCCTCTATTTTATAGGCAGGTATTTTTCCTCTGCCCTGATCTCCCGGCGGGGCTTCCCCGCAGTTGATCCTATGGGGGTAACAATCCCGCTCCAAGGAGTAACACTGCACAGCTGTATACTCTGGGTATGCGCCAGTGGGGGTGGGGGGGGGGGTTGGGGGGGGGGGGGGGGGTAGTCGTGTCTTCAGAGTGGTCAGGGTCCCAGCCAGGCAGCGTGCGCAGCGCCAGAGGGTTACGACTCCCTCAGCAGAGCAACTAAATACAGTGGCTCAGGGGCCACCCGAATCGCCATCTGCTCGCCCCCTCTCAGCACAGGTCTCCCCTCGCCTCACTTGTGCCCTCAACAGCGTGCACCAATCGGGTCTCCGGGCCTTAGTAAACGTCCACACCAGAGGGGCCTCCGTCGTGTATGGTCTCCAGGGTACGGGGGCGGGGGGGGGAGGCCATCAGCCAGCCCAGGGCCCCCAAGACACAGACTGGTCTCTGGCCACTACCGCAGCACCACACCGCCAGTCAGTCTTGCCCTCCATACTGCGCACCCCACCACCAGCCCGTCTCCACTACAGGGCCGGTGGCTGTTGCTGTTGCAGGCCTCCAGGACAAAAAGACATAAAGAGACATATATTGCTGTTGTTTTGCCTCCCAAGGGAGACAGACCGGTGCACTAGCCGATTTGGGTCTGTGGACGCGCTTACACTTGGCACGCATGCCGTAACGGCACACGCGCGCACACACACACACACAGCCAGCCCCCCCCTGCACACGCACACAGACAGACACACACACGCGCGCACACACACACACACATACACACCCAACCAACCAACCAACCAACCAACTAACCAACCAACCCCCCCCTCCCCCCTTAGTCAGAATGCTGTAATAAAGCAACCAAATTTCTGCAAAGGATACTCTGCGGTCCGTAAGCCCCACAGGAAAGTACAAGGTGAGGGCAATGATAAGCCTATATAATCTTGGTTCGGGCATGTATAGCACCCTACACTTGAGCCTCATAAGACGAGGATAAATGCTGAATCACCGCCCCCGCCCCCGTCAGAGGTGCATCGTGGGACTTGACACCCATGGTGCTGATCACTTACCTGCATGTCCCTTTAGATCGCCCTCAGTACTCGGAGCGGCACAGAGAGGGGCTGGCGCCGTGTCGTGTTTACTGCAAGAAGCTGCTTCTTCCACGGCACTTCCGTTCTGCCACGCCCACTTCCGGTTTGGGATAGCTGTGCTTCTCCTGGGAGTACAGGCAGCAGAACAGCCTCGAATAAATCGAAAACAACCCCCAATCCAACATGGCGGTGCGCTTACCTCGAGTCCTCGGCTCTGCATGTTGTTCATAGCGTCTAGCTCTGATGTACAGTATGAAGGTAGCTAACATTGGCAAATTTGAAGAAAAACTTCGAGCTGCAGAGGAAGAATTGAAGATCGATTTGAAGGATCGGATCCCAGTCTCATACAAACGCAAGGGTTTCTTTGGAAAGTAAGTTATCTATTTATATATTTTGATAGACCCTTTTAACTGTAGATCCCTCACATTTCCTCAGGTGCCAGGCTTGATGTGGAACTATTCAAGCAATTGCTGCAGCACACCGAAAAGTGGCGCCATTGGATCCTCAGCTACATATCACCATCTCCAAATGGAATAGCATGTGCTGTTTATAGGCACCACTCCTGCGCTTTAACATCTGTTTTTTTTGTTTCCGTGACCTTTGCTGGTCTGGCGCTCCTCTCCCCATTTGTCTCTGTGTTTTACCGCTTATAAAATCAGTCTCCTCATTACAGCACTAGGCAAAATGACTAGCCCCAAGACCAAGGAATTATAACTCTGCCTTGACTGCAGGGGGCAGAAGTCGATCACGGATTTTCAAAATATCTGCCTGTGGTGTTTATACTTTAAGCCTGACATTGGGTCCTGCGATAAGTGCTCCCTAATGCTCTCTAAGGCCTTCACGAAGCCAGAGGTGTACCTGTATGTAGCTGCGCACAAGAAATTAAGCAGATTGTGCTTGAAACTGCAATTCACTTCTACTCAAGTCATGGGGCAACTCCAGTTACGCGTCTGAGCCCTGCTTCTACTACCTGTCATTGTGTAAGTCAAAGGCGAAGTCTAAAGAGACGCCTCGCCATAAACACAAGAAGTTCAAGCTAGCTCTTCTCGATACTGTTACTCCTGTTGCAGAAAACAATTGCACATGCAACACTCGAAGGACCTGTCTCGCCCCCTTGTATGACTCAGTCTATTCTGAGGCTAGTGCTACCGTTACCCTAGCTCCCTGGGATGCGGCTGGACCTGTAGCAAATAGAGGCCTTCAAAGAGGAAATGCTGCCACTCTTCCTGTGCGTCTTTAGGCCGCATAACTCTGCAGAGGCCTCCAGTTGGATTTTAACTATCTGTGCCTGTCCTCCATCAATGGCCCATTTTTACAAACCTGTGCCTACGGCCACACTGGTTACCTCAGCTCCTGCGCTGGCCTAGGCTCCAATGGTGCCTGCTCTGGATCCAAGCCCAAAACCTGTTTGGGATCATAGGCCGATGTCGGCAATGCTCAGCCTATGACCGGGTTATGAGATAACCAAGGCGCAGGCAATAACTTGGGAAGTTTCCTAGGCAGTTCCACTCCCTTGATGCCACTTCTGCCAAAGGCTAGACTCTGTTTGGATCAGATTCAGATGCTGTCCAGGGTTTAAAAAATCCACACGATAATGATGATAACGATAAGGAAGCGAAGAATTTACTTCCACCTTGTTATGCTGATCTTGGCTTACATCTAGATTTAGAGAACGCCTGTGCCCTAGATACAGACCGAATTGAAATGCCCCACTTGAGCCCCCTACGGAGAAGACTGCCTCATTTGCAGTGCTAGTGTGTACACAGCAGAAAAAAAGGTAAACTGGTTGACTGAGATGCTGTATGCTGAGCAAGTCACTTCAGAACCCTATTACAACTTTAACAGAGATATTGATAGTGACCTGATGCAAGCCATGCTCTGCTCCTCTAGTAAGTCACCCTGTGAGTAGGCTTCATAGGCCTACCCGTGGAGATCATGCATTTCTACAAAGCACCCACTCCTAAGAGCTTGTTGCTTCACTCTTCCACCAGCAAGGTAAACCTGAATGGATTCCCCACTGCCCTGATATAGAATTGAAGCAAATACACAGTTTCCAGCAGAGGATGTTCTCATCTACCAGTCTGGCTTTGAGGCCTCTAAATGCTGTCTTCTGGTGTGCCGACGGCATGTCCTTGGGGTATGACCAATGATATCTTGCCTTCTGTTCTTCAAATTAAAAAATGTTTTTGCTCAGACAATTCAAGATAGCCCTGAGGCAGCTAAGTAAGTGCTAAAAGCTGGTCTTCATACTATGGACGTGTAGGTTACGTAAAGGTTATGTAGGTCAAGTAAAGGGTGTGTTGGTCACGTAAAGAGTATCAGTGTGATAATTGGGCATTGCGGCTGGATGCATTTTGCAGGCTTTTCTAGGGACATGCAGGTGTACCTATTGCAGATGCCATTTGATTGCTCCAGGAGAAAATCTGATTTTGTGCTAGAGCACTTCCAACACAGCTGGTTCATTTGCCTTTCTATCTCCAGCACCATCACTTCCACTAATAATACCTACAATTCAGAGGATACTCTTTGCTCTCGTTTATTGCCAAAGGCAACTCTGTAGCTCCTGCAGTAACCCGTGCAGCCTTTTTGTGACTCCGGAAGACATGATGGCAGAGGCCATGGTTGCCAGCAAAGACGGCAAACCTCTTCCTTTCCTTCAGCCAAGCCACTTTGATCCCCCCTTCCATGGTCATGCACAGCCATTAGCGTGGTTCTGAAATATGCAAGAAAAGAGATTCTGGGGTAATCAAAACAGAGTTTGACTATGTTTTCCATTGGGATTCCTATTTGCTTATCTGGTGAGAGTTATATTTACTATCAAGTTTTTGCCACTGTAAATTTCGGATTTGCCAGGACCATATTGCAATAAATGCTGTGCTTTGATTTAATTTCATATACCTTTGCTTAGGAAGGTTCAGACGCAAATACTCTTTCTTTTACATAAGAAAAATTGTTTGAAAGTGCAAAAGAAGCACTACAAATTTGCTTTTGAGATGTGGAACCTGACAAGTGGTTGGGGCATACACAGATATCAAATTGTTGAGTAGCTTATGAAGACCTGGCTTTATTCTATCCATTATTAGGTCTCGCTGGTGTCGCAGCGCGAAGCTCTGTCGCCAGCGAGACTTATTGTGGGTGTGTTGGCTCCCAAGGAAGACAGACCAGCGCACGCGCCTACTGTGGTCGCGCTTCTAAGACACGCTTGCGCATACGCGCTTGCTTCGAAAGTGTTTACTGCTTTCGCTTTCCCTTCTTTGTTTTCGAGTGGACCGACTAAGTATGAATATCTAGTCGCCCTTTTATTTCAGCTGACATCGGGAAGGAAAATCCGCTCTGCTGCTCTGAAATCCGGTTTCAAGGGCAACCTTTACTAGTCCTTACTGTTTATTTTAGCCGACAGAAGAACGTTTCTCTTACCTCCATCTTGCACAGAGGGCTCCGTAGGCAGCTTTCAGATGGACGTTGGTTGACACATCAAAGCACTGTTTAGTCCCGTGATCTCGCGGTAAAAGGACGCATGATTTATGTGCCGTCCTGAGAAGGAGTTCTGGGAATTGAAGTTATATGAACACTAGTATGCCAATGCTCATGTTTTTTTTTTATATATAAACAAAGCTTAGTTTTGAAACAGCAGGGGTATGTTGGTTGAAACGTCAAAAGACTGTTTAGTCGCGTAATCTCGCAGTACATGGACGCCTGATTTATGTGCAGTCCTGAGATGGAATTCTGGGAATTGAAGTTTATTTGAACACTACTATGCCAATGCTCATGTTTTTTATAAAAACTTAATTTCCAAACGGCATGGGTATAAGTCCTGACTTGATGCGAGTTGATTTTGTTAGATTAAATCTTTGTTGCAGTAAGCAGGCAGTTCATCAAGGCGAGTAGCCATGTAGGCTTTGCAACCAAGTCTAAAGAGTGGTCTGGCCTCACTCGACGGCTAAAGAGTAGTGTTCTAGGAACAAATCGTTATGCTTTTGTACGCTTAAAAGATGGGTAGTTCTCTGTTCATAGACTACCACCCTCATTCCCTCCCCTAGCTCATGACAGCCGCGGAAGGTGTCTAGTGAGCTTCAGCCCAAGAAATCTGTGGTGCACTTATCGGTTACGTGCACAGCAGCAGGCGGGCTGGTGACGTCTAATTGCAGCCGCACCGAGTACTTCACAGGTCTTTAAAAGACCGCGTATGTGTAAATGAGGCTTTTGTTGTGTTTTCATCCCTTTTACACCCGCTCTGGTTACGGCTGAAAGAATTAGCCCCCCCCCCCCCCGTGGCCCCTAAATCTTCTTCAGCCCCCCCCCCCCCCCCCCCGAAATTTGGCTCTAGTTGCCCGCCTGCACAGCAGCCAAATGACCCCCACAACCACCACGTGTTTTCAACTTTCATAATGCAATTAGCTTTCTTCACACTTATTGTGAAAGGAATCCCCACGCCTGTCGGGCTGGCCAGCTTATCTGTTATTTTCTTAATTCATTGGAAGGTTTGCTTCCTTTAAGATCTGAACACAGCTGCCTAGTCCAGTTTATGGCTGATAGATCATGTCTGTAGCCACACTGCACCCTCACACACACCGCACCCTCACACACACTGCACCCTCACACACACCGCACCCTCACACACACCGCACCCTCACACACACCCCACCCTCACACAGATCGCACCCTCACACACTGCACCCTCATACACTCACACCGCACCCTCACACACACACCGCACCCTACACACACCGCACCCTCACATACACCGCACCCTCACACACACACCGCATCCTCACATACACACCGCACCCTCACACACACACTGCACCTTCACACACACACTGCACCTTCACACACACACTGCACCCTCACACACCGCACCCTCACACACCGCACCCTCACACACCGCACCCTCACACACCACACCCTCACACACCACACCCTCACACACCGCACCCTCACACACACACACTCTGCACCCTCACACACTCTGCACCCTCACACACACTGCACCCACACACACAGGTTATCTGTTATTTTCTTCATTCATTGGAAAGTTTGCTTCCTTTAAGATCTGAACATAGCTGCCTAGTCCAGTTTATGGCTGATAGATCATGTCTGTAGCCACACTGCACCCTCACACACACTGCACCCTCACACACACTGCACCCTCTCACACACTGCACCCTCTCACACACCGCACCCTCACACACACCGCACCCTCACACACTCACCGCAGCCTCACACACCGCACCCTCACACACTGCACCCACACACACCGCACCCACACACACCGCACCCACACACCGCACCCTCACACACTCTGCACCCTCACACACTCTGCACCCTCACACACTCTGCACCTTCACACACTCTGCACCCTCACACACTCTGCACCCTCACACACTCTGCACCCTCACACACTCTGCACCCTCACACACTCTGCACCCTCACACACTCTGCACCCTCACACACTCTGCACCCTCACACACTCTGCACCCTCACACACTCTGCACCCTCACACACTCTGCACCCTCACACACTCTGCACCCTCACACACTCTGCACCCTCACACACTCTGCACCCTCACACACTCTGCACCCTCACACACTCTGCACCCTCACACACTCTGCACCCTCATACACTCTGCACCCTCACACACAGCCTATCTGTTATTTTCTTCATTCATTGGAAAGTTTGCTCCCTTTAAGATCTGAACACAGCTGCCTGGTCCTGTTTATGGCTGATAGATCTTGTCTGTAGCCACACTCCACCCTCGCACACACTGCACCCTCACACACTGCACCCTCACACACACTGCAACCTCACACACACTGCAACCTCACACACACTGCAACCTCACACACACTGCAACCTCACACACACTGCAACCTCACACACACTGCAACCTCACACACACTGCAACCTCACACACACCGCACCCTCACACACACTGCACCCTCACACACACCGCACCCTCACACACACACTGCACAGTCACACACACACACTGCACACTCACACACTGCACCCACACATACGGCACCCACACATACCGCACCCACACACACACTGCACCCTCACACACTGCACCTACACACACCCACACATACGGCACCCACACATACCGCACCCACACACTGCACCCACACACAACACACACACACACACACACACAACACACCCACACACACACACACACCGCACCCACACACACACACACCGCACCCACACACACACACCGCACCCACACACACACACACACACACACACACACACACACACCGCACCCCCAAACACACACACCGCACCCCCAAACACACACACACACACCACACCCACACACACACACCGCACCCACACACACACACACACCGCACCCCCAAACACACACACACCGCACCCCCAAACACACACACACCGCACCCACACACACACACACCGCACCCACACACACACTGCACCCTCAAACACACACACTGCACCCTCACACACACACACTGCACCCTCACACACACACTGCACCCTCACACACACACTGCACCCTCACACACTCTGCACCCTCACACACTCTGCACCCTCACACACTCTGCACCCTCACACACTCTGCACCCTCACACACTCTGCACCCTCACACACTCTGCACCCTCACACACTCTGCACCCTCACACACTCTGCACCCTCACACACTCTGCACCCTCACACACTATGCACCCTCACACACTATGCACCCTCACACACGCTGCACCCTCACACACGCTGCACCCTCACACACGCTGCACCCTCACACACGCTGCACCCTCACACACGCTGCACCCTCACACACGCTGCACCCTCACACACTCTGCACCCTCACACACTCTGCACCCTCACACACTCTGCACCCTCACACACTCTGCACCCTCACACACTCTGCACCCTCACACACTCTGCACCCTCACACACTCTGCACCCTCACATACTCTGCAATGGAACATACATTCCAAATACCACTCAGTGCCACATAATTATATGCAACATAATTACACTGCACTGAATGCAACATACACTCCAAATACCACTCAGTGCCGCATAATTACAAGCCACATAATTACACTCTACTGAATACAACATGACTCCTCATATTACCACACAGTGCTACATAATTACACGCCACATAATTACACTCTTCTCAATGCAACGTAAATACACTCCACATAATACCACTCAGTGCCATATAATTGCACACCTCATACTTACACTCTACTCAATGCAACATAAATACACTTTATCTATCTGTCTATCTATCGCTCTCACTCTATCTGTCTATCTATCGCCCTCACTCTATCTATCTGTCTTTCGCCCTCCCTCTATCTATCTATCTATCTATCGCACTCACTCTATCTATATATAACATCACCACAGCATCACTTAGCACCACCACAGCATCACTCGGGGGCACCACAACATCAGTATGCGCTACCACAGCATCACTGAATGCCACAGCATCACTCGTCGCCACCACAACATCACTCAGCGCCACCACAGCATCAATCTGTGCAACCATTCAACAACAACTGGTTCAAATATGTTCTCTCAATGTTTCAAGCTTTATTACAAATGTCACAAAAAGATGTTAATATTTCACTTCTGTTCTTGGATGTTCGTCACAATAAAATACAATGAACATAATCTCAACAAAAGTTATTTACAAAAGCTATTGCCATTATAAATTACAATAACTTTTATTTAAGTATTAATTCTTAAAAAAATTAAAAGCCATTTTTATTTGTAATATCAATACATCTAAGTCACGTAAATACAACACATATTGCATTACAAATGCTATAGGTGTCACATTTGCGAAAGTTAAAACTATTGGCATTGTAAATGACAAAGCTATTAATTTAGCTATTTTTAAAACCAACACATACATAACAAATTTGTCATTTACAGTACCAATAGCCCAAACTTTCCAAATGCAAGACCTATTGCATTGCAAATGCTTGTTTCTCTTTTTCCTTCTATCCTTTCTTTTCCCTTTCCATTTTGGCATAATTTTATACTTCTACCATTGTAATATTGTCCTACTTGCTACTCTAATCCTTTCTGAATATGTTACCATTTGACCTCTGCTGTTATATGATATTTTGTTGTTTTTACACCTTGTATTTCAATTCAACAAAGCATTTTAAACCTTAAAAAGGAGCACAAAAAGAGGGAGTCTGCATATGTAAGCTTTGAATGACAGGTTGAAACCTCTGTCCATGCTTAGAAAAAAACCACACAAACGCTATGTAAATGATTCAACAGTATATATCTCAAAATATGTCAACATCATCCAGACTTTAATCCCACCATTCCATTATAATGCATGATATTCCGTGGGCTGACAATTGAACCTAAACGAAAATTTAGCCGCTACCATAATAAAAAGCAATATCCTGCCGACACCTGGTCTATATCTCCTGATTATGATTTAGTCTCTCAACCTTAAGGATGGCAATTATTTTACATGGAGATCAGAGTCAAGATTTTTAAGAACATCTCTTGATACAGAAACCCATGGGAGGCTCTTAAAAGAGCTCACAAACTCACCAGTAAGGAGGATTAGATACAGAGGGACTAGCAATCCTTAGAGAGTGCATGTCCTAAAATAGAGCTGGTGTTTGTTAGGTGATAAAGGGTGTCGTTGGCTTTAGTTGAGTCATTGACAGAAATTATTAAAAACTTGGAAGTGATATGACATATACATACGGATATGTAGTCAATGCAATGGCTCAGTGTTAGAAATTCCAAAAGCCGTCGGCCAATGAAGAATGAAGGCTGGCACTAAACTACAGGGTACAGCTATTAGGAGCACTTCAAGATGCCGTCTTCCCTACACTGATCCTGGGTTCAGACAGACTCAGGGGTCAAAATTGTTTACCTGTATAGTCTTGGCATCTGGGTGGTGGTGTGTGTCTAGACTTCGGGCACAACTATACATAACTGTTTTTTACTTTCAGGAACCAACTATACTATACAAGGTCAGCAACAAGATCTAAATTAAAGGGTGAAAGGCAAATATTAAAGGTGCAGTAAAGATAGGATATAGGAATAGAAAGATTATCCCACCCTTGGGAGGTTTTAAAGATATTAAAAACACGAAAACAGTATCTTTAACAACACAAGTGAATTCTGAATAATCCAATTAAGCCTTTTATATCGAGGATAGCTTATTTTATTTATTTTTTGTAAACTTTATTTAGCATTTTATTAAGACAAAGCAAGGCACTGAGTTCAGTTAAACGATATCTCAGGTACAATCACAAGAAGTGTCTTATTATTTTCATCAAAGGCCCAGTAGGTAAAATACAATGTGATATGCAAGGTATATGATACATATAGGACCACTCTTGAGCGCCACAGCATTTCACATATCTATAAGTACATCTACATCTCCCCTCTAATGGCGTGTGTACAGAGTAGCACTAGATCCGAGTCTTAGTGAGTAGGCATCGCTCACTATATGCTAATAATATATGGTTTGACCCATACTAGCCCACCCCCATCGGTACTATACCCTGCTCCTGTTGGGTAAGGGATCTTGCTGTTGTGTAGAAAGGAAGGTTTTGAAGGGGCCCCAGATATCTTTAGGTCTGGAGGAAGGATGGATTGTATTGGCATACAGGTCACTTCCCGTGTAGCAGGATGCTAAGCTTTGGATCCAGCCTTTTATCGTTGGTGCCCTCTTGCCGCCCCGGTGTATTGCAACTTCTCTTTTAGCTAAGAGTAGAGAGACGGCAACAAATCTGCGCACTTTAAGCGGGAACTGGATGACATATCCCAAGAGGGCAATCTCGGGAAGGGGGTAGGATAGCTTATTCATGTGGATCCCTAGGCTTACCAAAGTGTGTGACATAAACACCTGCTCCTAACTGTAAAGCACAAACAATGATCACCAAGAAAAGTATTTGGAGATCTGGTGGGCCGGAGATAATGGGGTGAAGGAGAATCGCCACAAAGCAGCTGACCAATCTGACAGCAGTGGGACTAAGAGATAATCAGGAGTAAACATGCTAAAGAAACCTGTGTAGGACACAGGTACAGAGAGGAGCTTTAACATGTGTTGGCACAGAAGGCTTTACTGTTGCAGCAGCAAATAAAATGTCTCTGGTTTGGTTTACCATTTGGAGATAATGTGTGCTTCCACTCCTTGCTGATATGCTTAGCTGACTGGATGACCAGTTAAACTGAAAACTGCTTTAAAAACATACCAAACATCAGTGTTTTTTGTAGACGTCTGCGAGCAATGAGTACCCGTGGGTAAGGTAGCTGATGAGGGCCTGAAGGTGGACCAGGCGTTAACGTGCCACATGTAATCACTTTTCCAGGAACCCTGTCAAGTAGGAGCCCTGACGCTGGTGGAAGGATAATGGAACCGTACTTCTGATCTTCCTTACGAGAACAGGTCCCTGGAAATGCCTGCAACAGAAGGCTTGAAAGAGAGATCTTACTTCCACGGGCATAATATGAAATGCTATGTGTATTATAATTATCTTTGCACCGCTATGGTGCATGTCACTTTTAATTGGAAAATTCCAATATGTGGAGATAAAGAAATGTTGCTCAGTTGGCAGACTTGATTAATATGTGTGTGAGGTGAAAGGCCTTATCAGCAGCAGATTAACAAAGGATAGGATTACATTATTAACTGCAAGGGAGATGCTATCCATCATGCCCCAAAACCATGGCATGGGGAAAAGGCATTATCCACAGTGGGGCACTGAAAATATCTGACAAGTTTTATGGAAATGCGAAAAATTATAAGAAATATAGCGTGTTCTCTTCACTTTAACAGAGGTTGGTTTGGATGTCAAAACCTGTCTGGAGGGAGGGTAGCTTTTAAAACATTGTATACAACTGTACTGCCAGATTTTTAATAGTAGTCAAAAGAAATATACTATGTTTACTGATCTTAATGACTATAGGAATAAGGAACAGGACTCAACAAATAGGTAATAATAAATTTGGATAGCCTATCGTAGTGATACAAGGATACCCTAAATTGAGGGGAGGAGAGAATGAGCTATAAGTGTTGTTGATCAGTTACAACAACACATTGGCACGGAATTAAATTATTAGCAGAGTCCAAGACACACATACTGGCAAGCAGATGGAGAAGACTTTCAGCCTAAAATGGTAGTGGAGACCGTATTTTGGGATACTTGACAAGTAAGAAATGGCCTCCAGCTTCCTTCACTGCAGGCCTTTTACATTGTACTGCTTTCCGAAATCCAAATATTACTTTCTTAGCCTCAGACGAGTGACCTCCGGAGCTTAACTACAACCCTTACTCTCCAGTACAAGAGGGTTCCAATACCAACCTATGGTGAAGCAAGGAAGCAGAAACCGCCTTTGTGACTGATGCCTAACATCTGTTAGGTGAGTGGTTTGATCACACATCCAGCCAACTCGCATGTTGAGGTCCGGGTGATTGTGCTCCGGCAAACGCCTTCTCCACACTTGTCTTGGTAAGACTGCATGGCTATCATGCACTCGGTTCATCAACCTGAGCTCACTTCCTTCACTTACAGATTATGCAATTTGGGAATCTTTAACTGTGAAGTCTCATGGTAGCATCTCAATACTAGGTAAAGGGAGACATCAATAAGTGAAATTGTGTAGATACCTTGATGGCTGCACATCAACTTTAAAGGATGAAAAGTCCCTGTTTTCCATATTTCTAATTCCTGTTAATCCTGACTGCATGGCTTCTTGCTTTGGCATGATCAGATTATTACGCAAACACCTAGACCTCTTATTACTCAATGCAGGAAAACAGTGGTCCAGGCACTCCCTGTACATTGGATCAACAAAATACATTACCAAGAGACTCCAGGTAGTCCAGAAAGCGGCAGCTAGAACTAGAAAGTGCCTTGGCCTCCCTCCACAGGCTACCAGTGGAGGAAAAAATAACATTCAAGGCACTCTATTTGGCACACAGGGGAATCAACCACAAGGGAGCCTCTTTGATTAGGACCCTTCTGTCACCATACACCCGGCAGGACATTAAAATCCTCCAACATCGCACTCTTGAAAGTACCTTTATTCCAAAGGACCAGACAGGGTGAGAGATCATTCTAGGCTATGGAGCTCAATGCCTGCGGAGCTAGGAAACCAATTTAACAAGACCTGATTAAAAAACTGCAGAAAACATGGCTATACCCCTGCTAGCACCACCCCACTTACTGTTCTAGATACTCGCAGGTGCCGCTATGACTCATGCAGCGCTGAGAACCCGTCGCGTAGCTACATACGGTAGCTACACACTCTATAAATCCGTATAGCATAGGACGGGTTCCATACTTTGTCAACAAAATCCCCCATCACGTTAGGTTTTCCTTATTTCTGATGTGAAAAACACTGGTCTCATTTGCTGTTTGTGATGTAATCGAGAGAAAAAAATTCCACTGCATTTAAAAGGCATTCTAAATATCGAAAAATACATTTTTACATCATATTCCTGGTTCTCTACAAAATGGGAAGTTCAGGCAAAAATGTTTCTGAAGGCCATCAAAGAGGCGTCTGCCCTGGATCCCAGTTACCAGCTATTGAAGAACCACCATTTATTGCTCATCGAGGTGGCAAAAAAGGTTTAAGAGGGACTGATCCAAATATATGAAGATCACCTGAAGCAGGTCTTAATACAACTACTAATGCACCAGGAGCAACTTGGGGCATCTGGACGTTGTTGAGGGCTGGAGGATGTTCTTCTGAGAGAAACACATTGTTGTCAAGTGCCCAGTCCCTTCAATCTTGAGAGGGATGTCTGGAATCAAAGACGTATCACCCCCAAATCATCCATATCATTCTCTTTTTTCCACAGTTACTATGTGGAATAATCCTGTAGGTCAGACCCCTAACCCTCCATCAAATCAATAGTCATCAGGAGACAAGTGAGCGGCAGCAGATGGAATGGTAGCTAGGCTGACACGTATTCAGGGATTCTCCAAAATAGTGCCTGTACGAAAGAATCATTTCTTAAGAATTTGATTGTCCACAATTCAAGAAGCAAGTCCTTTATTTGTTTTGATCAATAACAAAATAGATAACACTTTTAGTATTTTCAACTACACTGGCCTCATTCACACATGTATGTGAGTCATACATTCACTTACAAGTGCAAACTTTCATCACTGACCACCAGAATTCGGAATGGTGTGAACAGGCAGTTATTTCTTTTTTATTTGAAAAGTTTTTAAAAAGCGCAAACATGACCCGGCAGAGTATCAGAACGCTGTAGATCGTCGCCCGCTTGTTAGGCTTGAGTGGGAAGGTATAATCGAAATCAACGTATAAACAGTAAAAAGCAAATTACAGACAAAGGCAGATTGCAACGAATGTCGAGAAGATCAAAGTTGTGAGGTAATTTCAAACAGTAAGTGAGGTTACAGAGCTATTGACTCACATGTCTATTTATGATCGAGTCTATGATCCTGCCGGTAACAGGGCAATGTATAACGTCATGTGCTGGTTGATCTTGAGCAGGCAGAAAACCATAGAAAACTATGCAAAAACATTAAAAGCATAATAAGGCCAATGGATATGAACATCAGCATCTTAAACATTAAGCGGATTGCATCGAGGGAGAGGAGGATAAGGATGTAGGGTTATTTCAAAAGTTTAAAAAGTTACATTATTGTCTCCAATGGCTATTCATGAGCAGGCATTTGACTTCTTTTTTAAAAGAGGAGGATGAAGGGATTGTTTTGATTTCTGTTGGGGCAACGTGACATATTCTCGGAGCAAGATCGGAGAAAGCATGGTTGTAAGTTCTCTTCTTTTTGAACTTTGGGGGTTTCAGCAGTAGAATGGTTGTACTTCTTAGTGCCTGATTCCCACCCGATAGTTCAAGTTTATTTGCTAGGTAAGAGGGCGTGTTATGGTGCAGTGCATTGTGAGTCAAGCAGGCCATCTTATACTTGATTCTTGCGTCAATGGACAGCCAGTCCAGTTGGCATAGATCAGGTGTGATGTGGTCAAGGTTTCTTGAGCCGGTGATGAGTCTGGCAGCAGAGTTCAGATGGCTCTTAAAGGTGCCAAGATGGTTTTGGGGAGTCGAGTCAAGTTTGCCATTCCGTATTCTAAACAGGAGATCACAAGGGACTGGACAGCTTGTTGCAGGTCAGAGGGTGGCAAGAACCTTTTGCTTTTCCCTAACATGCAGAGTTGTTAATTTGCTCCCCTTGTTGTAAGCACTGATGTGATCCTGCATATTGGCATTTGTCCAGAATTAGGCCTAGGGAACTAGAGGAGTTAACTATATTTGGGGCGCAGTTGAGAGATGTTAGCTGTTTGAGCCAGTCCTGAATGGGCGCGGTATGATTGTGTGGGTCGAGCAAGAGGAATTCTGTTTTGAGTGAATTTAGCAAAAGGTGGTTGTGCGATAACCATTCTTTGGTGAGTGCAAGTTTGAGAGTAGCAATGTCTTCTGGAGAAAAAAAATGTCATATACAGTTGGGTATCATCAGCATACATATGGTATTGAATGTTAGATCGTTTCAGAATTTCACGTATGGCTGAATTTCCATGTGGGCCAATCTGCCCTCAGATGCAGGTATATGGGTCTTACAAGGTCGACCCATCTTGACAACTGGATGAACATCCATGTTTGAAAAATTGTATTTGGACATGGTCAAAATTGTATTCTTGTCTGGACTAGGAGAACATCCATTTTCAGGCTGGAAATGGGTAGGGCAAAACCAAACAAATTTTGGGGAGGGCAGTGGAAGGATTTTTTCTATCAGGACAAATATATTTTTCCAGACACATGGAAAACAAACGCACTTCAATGTAATGCTTCCACTCCCAAAAATGTACAAAGGTTCATTGCCATATACATAAATATCCAAGCATAACATTACTTTTGGGAACCTGCAGCAGTCTCAGCTTCGCAGTTTAGAAGTTGGAAACTTAATTAAAACGTTTTGTAAATTCGACCCATTGTGTTTCTATTTTGCATCATTAAATGTTCTAGAATTTTGTTAAAGATTTGAATTCCTATCATAGCAAATACCCCCTAGGTCCAGGAGTTACATATTTAAACATTTTATTAGTGCCATATACACCTCTTCACCCTAACACTGTAATTGTTTGTAGTTGGAGTGGAAACTATTTTGTGTGTTAGTGTGTCTTATTGGAGATGTAATTTCGGTATCTATTCCTCCAAGTATAGGAAAATACACACGTTTTGCTTTGCTTTTAGTGTTTCTGTAGGTTACACTGAGTTTAGTGACATTTTTGTTTTACTTAAAGTGAAGTGTAATTAGCTGACTCTAAATGAAAGTATGTTTGACATATGGTCATACTCAAGTAAACTTCATTAACTGCCAGACAAGTTATAGAACTCTGGTAAAGAGCCCCTTCCAGGGGTCCATTTGGCATTGCAGCACTGGCCCAAGGAGGAGCTGCTCGATGATGAAGCATGCCACCTTTGTTGGTGAGTGAAGGCTCTTGCTCTGAAATGTAAATATTTTCAGCAACCTGTATTCCACCTAGTACACTGGTGGTATGTACCTGGAGTGTAAATGCACACAGCATATTCTGCATTTCTTAAACTTCACATGCCAGTAACAGTAGGTTGTGGTCTGCAATGATGAGGGTCAGTAGGATTGGAACCGAGTACCAAAATCAGCAAGGCTACCCGGAGATATTGCAACCAGCCTTAAAGTGGTAGTGGGTAGTTTGATTTTTTTGGGCTTGTACTTACATGTTCTCATTGTGATAAAGGCAGATTCTGAGTCACATATTTGCAAAGGGAAGGGCCATTGAATGGGACCAAGGATCCTGAAATCAGCAAGGCTAGCCTGAGACATTGTGTCCAACCTTACAGTAGTGGTGGGTAGTTTTGCTCTCAGGGGAGGCTTGGCATACATTCATATTCTAATTCTGATAATGGCAGATTGCGTGTCATATCTTTGCAATAGAGGAGTCAGTAGAATGGATGTAAGGGTCCAAGAATCAGCAGGGCTAGCCCCGTGCATTGCAACCAGCCTTTATTTAGTGAAATGTGCCTCCAGGTTCCAAATGTACGCTGCAGTATCAATCAGGCTCAATCAGCATAACCTGCTGGCTGCAGCCAGCATTCTGAGAAGCTGATTTTGTAGCTTTGTCAGGGACAGGAGTTGATACCTATTGGCTACTATTGTTTCCGATCAAAGGCCTCATGCTAAAGGTGAGAGCATAATTCACGGGGAATTGGAAGAGAATGCGGAAGAAGATCTGAAGTAAAATGAACTTTTGGACAAACGCATAAAAAATGTTTTTTCGCAACTTTCACAGCTCAGAGAACAGCTGAGCTAAGACTGAACAAAATGAGAGCTCTCAAATCTGTGCCATACTGCTGTCCTATATAACATGGGTGCCCATTTAATTTAGTAGGGCCTGGGGAAGGAGAGAAATTTATAA
The DNA here is from genome assembly GCF_964261635.1 of Lissotriton helveticus. Taxonomy (NCBI): domain Eukaryota; kingdom Metazoa; phylum Chordata; class Amphibia; order Caudata; family Salamandridae; genus Lissotriton; species Lissotriton helveticus. The sequence goes on from NC_136061.1 coordinate 312,194,589, forward strand.
GGCAGGCATTCGTGCCCTCCCTTGCAACAGCCAAACACCAAAAAACGAATGGGCCCTTGTCATATCAGCCCTAACTTTGGGCTGAGCCACCCTGCCGTATGAGAAATTCCTCTATTACAGGTGGACCGAATATCCCAGTGTTCCACTGATGGGACCCAACAGGCATGTGTTTAAAAAGAATGGGATGGCCTCACACACCCCACCGAGTAGGACATGAGTGGCATAATTAAGTCTCATACGTCCCAATATATCTTTTGACCAACCCTTCCCTGCCTTTCAATAAAACTAGGGAGTCCTTTTGGTAGATGACAGGGATTTTTAAATATATCCCTCTGACTCCCAATACGTTGTCTCAGTCTGTTGACGGAGGCCCGCCTGCTATTAGAGGATGATTTGGCGAGCGCGGGTTGGCAGATGATGAAGCATGTCACCTGGAGCCTACCCAAAACAATGGATGCTGGGTAAGTTTCTTTTCACCTCATTGTCTCTTTTTATCCCTGAAATGTCGCTCATTATTTATAATGGAAGCTGCCTGGAAGGACATTCTAGAAGGTCTGGAGGATGCCTCCTTATGTAAAGTTTAAAGGGCAAGCGTCTTTGGGATCTAAGAAAAGTATTAGCATCATATGGTGGGGTTAGGATAGAAAGGTAACATGAAGCAGGCTAATCCACTCTTGCGCATTCCAGGCAGCAACTGTGCATGCGCATTTTCTCTCATCCCAGCGTGCGCAGGCTGCCAGTCTGGCTGGGGTCTGAGCCACGACCTGTCTAGAGCTCACCCGATGGGTGGATGTCTGCCTTTGGGAGTTTCAGAGGGGTTTGGGGTATGAACCCCTGCTCAAAATCTTGGCTGCCTTTGGCCTAGCAGGTACAGAAAAGGGGGTGGTGATGAACAGAGTGTCTGAATTAAGCAGACCACTCTTACCCAGTCCAAAGATCAGGGCTTGATCCATCACCGTTATTTATCTCACTGCCCCATCCCAGCTCAGAACCTGGCTATATGCAAATTAGTCTGTCCCTGGCCCAGTGCATCATGGGAACAGGGCAGACCAAACTACCAAGCCAATTCTTCACCAGAAAGGAGACAAGCTACCGGGGACCGGTTTCTGGCATTTCAGCCTCTTCGGCCCGGCTTGCTTGAATCCTGATGGAGCAGTGAGAAAGGGACTCATGTCTGAGTATACCCTGCCACACCTATAGTGGCCAAAAACGATACAGAAAAGGGGGTGGTGATGAACAGAGTGTCTGAATTAAGCAGACCACTCTTACCCAGTCCAAAGATCAGGGCTTGATCCATCACTGTTATTTATCTCACTGCCCCATCCCAGCTCAGAACCTGGCTATATGCAAATTAGTCTGTCCCTGGCCCAGTGCATCATGGGAACAGGGCAGACCAAACTACCAAGCCAATTCTTCACCAGAAAGGAGACAAGCTACCGGGGACCGGTTTCTGGCATTTCAGCCTCTTCGGCCCGGCTTGCTTGAATCCTCATGGAGCAGTGAGAAAGGGACTCATGTCTGAGTATACCCTGCCACACCTATAGTGGCCAAAAACGATACAGAAAAGGGGGTGGTGATGAACAGAGTGTCTGAATTAAGCAGACCACTCTTACCCAGTCCAAAGATCAGGGCTTGATCCATCACCGTTATTTATCTCACTGCCCCATCCCAGCTCAGAACCTGGCTATATGCAAATTAGTCTGTCCCTGGCCCAGTGCATCATGGGAACAGGGCAGACCAAACTACCAAGCCAATTCTTCACCAGAAAGGAGACAAGCTACCGGGGACCGGTTTCTGGCATTTCAGCCTCTTCGGCCCGGCTTGCTTGAATCCTGATGGAGCAGTGAGAAAGGGACTCATGTCTGAGTATACCCTGCCACACCTATAGTGGCCAAAAACGATACAGAAAAGGGGGTGGTGATGAACAGAGTGTCTGAATTAAGCAGACCACTCTTACCCAGTCCAAAGATCAGGGCTTGATCCATCACCGTTATTTATCTCACTGCCCCATCCCAGCTCAGAACCTGGCTATATGCAAATTAGTCTGTCCCTGGCCCAGTGCATCATGGGAACAGGGCAGACCAAACTACCAAGCCAATTCTTCACCAGAAAGGAGACAAGCTACCGGGGACCGGTTTCTGGCATTTCAGCCTCTTCGGCCCGGCTTGCTTGAATCCTGATGGAGCAGTGAGAAAGGGACTCATGTCTGAGTATACCCTGCCACACCTATAGTGGCCAAAAACGATACAGAAAAGGGGGTGGTGATGAACAGAGTGTCTGAATTAAGCAGACCACTCTTACCCAGTCCAAAGATCAGGGCTTGATCCATCACCGTTATTTATCTCACTGCCCCATCCCAGCTCAGAACCTGGCTATATGCAAATTAGTCTGTCCCTGGCCCAGTGCATCATGGGAACAGGGCAGACCAAACTACCAAGCCAATTCTTCACCAGAAAGGAGACAAGCTACCGGGGACCGGTTTCTGGCATTTCAGCCTCTTCGGCCCGGCTTGCTTGAATCCTGATGGAGCAGTGAGAAAGGGACTCATGTCTGAGTATACCCTGCCACACCTATAGTGGCCAAAAACGATACAGAAAAGGGGGTGGTGATGAACAGAGTGTCTGAATTAAGCAGACCACTCTTACCCAGTCCAAAGATCAGGGCTTGATCCATCACCGTTATTTATCTCACTGCCCCATCCCAGCTCAGAACCTGGCTATATGCAAATTAGTCTGTCCCTGGCCCAGTGCATCATGGGAACAGGGCAGACCAAACTACCAAGCCAATTCTTCACCAGAAAGGAGACAAGCTACCGGGGACCGGTTTCTGGCATTTCAGCCTCTTCGGCCCGGCTTGCTTGAATCCTGATGGAGCAGTGAGAAAGGGACTCATGTCTGAGTATACCCTGCCACACCTATAGTGGCCAAAAACGATACAGAAAAGGGGGTGGTGATGAACAGAGTGTCTGAATTAAGCAGACCACTCTTACCCAGTCCAAAGATCAGGGCTTGATCCATCACCGTTATTTATCTCACTGCCCCATCCCAGCTCAGAACCTGGCTATATGCAAATTAGTCTGTCCCTGGCCCAGTGCATCATGGGAACAGGGCAGACCAAACTACCAAGCCAATTCTTCACCAGAAAGGAGACAAGCTACCGGGGACCGGTTTCTGGCATTTCAGCCTCTTCGGCCCGGCTTGCTTGAATCCTGATGGAGCAGTGAGAAAGGGACTCATGTCTGAGTATACCCTGCCACACCTATAGTGGCCAAAAACGATACAGAAAAGGGGGTGGTGATGAACAGAGTGTCTGAATTAAGCAGACCACTCTTACCCAGTCCAAAGATCAGGGCTTGATCCATCACCGTTATTTATCTCACTGCCCCATCCCAGCTCAGAACCTGGCTATATGCAAATTAGTCTGTCCCTGGCCCAGTGCATCATGGGAACAGGGCAGACCAAACTACCAAGCCAATTCTTCACCAGAAAGGAGACAAGCTACCGGGGACCGGTTTCTGGCATTTCAGCCTCTTCGGCCCGGCTTGCTTGAATCCTGATGGAGCAGTGAGAAAGGGACTCATGTCTGAGTATACCCTGCCACACCTATAGTGGCCAAAAACGATACAGAAAAGGGGGTGGTGATGAACAGAGTGTCTGAATTAAGCAGACCACTCTTACCCAGTCCAAAGATCAGGGCTTGATCCATCACCGTTATTTATCTCACTGCCCCATCCCAGCTCAGAACCTGGCTATATGCAAATTAGTCTGTCCCTGGCCCAGTGCATCATGGGAACAGGGCAGACCAAACTACCAAGCCAATTCTTCACCAGAAAGGAGACAAGCTACCGGGGACCGGTTTCTGGCATTTCAGCCTCTTCGGCCCGGCTTGCTTGAATCCTGATGGAGCAGTGAGAAAGGGACTCATGTCTGAGTATACCCTGCCACACCTATAGTGGCCAAAAACGATACAGAAAAGGGGGTGGTGATGAACAGAGTGTCTGAATTAAGCAGACCACTCTTACCCAGTCCAAAGATCAGGGCTTGATCCATCACCGTTATTTATCTCACTGCCCCATCCCAGCTCAGAACCTGGCTATATGCAAATTAGTCTGTCCCTGGCCCAGTGCATCATGGGAACAGGGCAGACCAAACTACCAAGCCAATTCTTCACCAGAAAGGAGACAAGCTACCGGGGACCGGTTTCTGGCATTTCAGCCTCTTCGGCCCGGCTTGCTTGAATCCTGATGGAGCAGTGAGAAAGGGACTCATGTCTGAGTATACCCTGCCACACCTATAGTGGCCAAAAACGATACAGAAAAGGGGGTGGTGATGAACAGAGTGTCTGAATTAAGCAGACCACTCTTACCCAGTCCAAAGATCAGGGCTTGATCCATCACCGTTATTTATCTCACTGCCCCATCCCAGCTCAGAACCTGGCTATATGCAAATTAGTCTGTCCCTGGCCCAGTGCATCATGGGAACAGGGCAGACCAAACTACCAAGCCAATTCTTCACCAGAAAGGAGACAAGCTACCGGGGACCGGTTTCTGGCATTTCAGCCTCTTCGGCCCGGCTTGCTTGAATCCTGATGGAGCAGTGAGAAAGGGACTCATGTCTGAGTATACCCTGCCACACCTATAGTGGCCAAAAACGATACAGAAAAGGGGGTGGTGATGAACAGAGTGTCTGAATTAAGCAGACCACTCTTACCCAGTCCAAAGATCAGGGCTTGATCCATCACCGTTATTTATCTCACTGCCCCATCCCAGCTCAGAACCTGGCTATATGCAAATTAGTCTGTCCCTGGCCCAGTGCATCATGGGAACAGGGCAGACCAAACTCCCAAGCCAATTCTTCACCAGAAAGGAGACAAGCTACCGGGGACCGGTTTCTGGCATTTCAGCCTCTTCGGCCCGGCTTGCTTGAATCCTGATGGAGCAGTGAGAAAGGGACTCATGTCTGAGTATACCCTGCCACACCTATAGTGGCCAAAGACGATACAGAAAAGGGTACTCTGCTTAATTCAGAGACTCTGTCCATCACCACCCCTTGTTGTAAATAATTTTGTCCACCCTAAGCGTGGAAGGGTATACTCAGATGTGAGTCCCTTGCTCATTGCACCATCAGGATTCAAGCAAGCCGGGCCGAAGACGCCTGAAATGGCAGAAACCGGTCCCCGGAAGCTTGTTTCCTTCCCAGTGTAAGAATTGGCTTTTGTAGTCTGGTCTGCCCTGTTTCCATGATGCACTGGGCCAGGGACAGACTAATTTGCATACAGCCAGGTTCTGAAACTGGGATGGTGCAATGAGCTAAAAAACGGTGTTGGATCTAGCCCTGATCTCTTGACTGGGTGAGAGTACTCTGCTTAATTCAGAGACTCTGTCCATCACCACCCCTTGTTGTAAATAATTTTGTCCACCCTAAGCGTGGAAGGGTATACTCAGATGTGAGTCCCTTGCTCATTGCACCATCAGGATTCAAGCAAACCGGGCCGAAGACGCCTGAAATGGCAGAAACCGGTCCCCGGAAGCTTGTTTCCTTCCCAGTGTAAGAATTGGCTTTTGTAGTCTGGTCTGCCCTGTTCCCATGATGCACTGGGCCAGGGACAGACTAATTTGCATACAGCCAGGTTCTGAAACTGGGATGGTGCAATGAGCTAAAAAACGGTGTTGGATCTAGCCCTGATCTCTTGACTGGGTGAGAGTACTCTGCTTAATTCAGAGACTCTGTCCATCACCACCCCTTGTTGTAAATAATTTTGTCCACCCTAAGCGTGGAAGGGTATACTCAGATGTGAGTCCCTTGCTCATTGCACCATCAGGATTCAAGCAAGCCGGGCCGAAGACGCCTGAAATGGCAGAAACCGGTCCCCGGAAGCTTGTTTCCTTCCCAGTGTAAGAATTGGCTTTTGTAGTCTGGTCTGCCCTGTTCCCATGATGCACTGGGCCAGGGACAGACTAATTTGCATACAGCCAGGTTCTGAAACTGGGATGGTGCAATGAGCTAAAAAACGGTGTTGGATCTAGCCCTGATCTCTTGACTGGGTGAGAGTACTCTGCTTAATTCAGAGACTCTGTCCATCACCACCCCTTGTTGTAAATAATTTTGTCCACCCTAAGCGTGGAAGGGTATACTCAGATGTGAGTCCCTTGCTCATTGCACCATCAGGATTCAAGCAAGCCGGGCCGAAGACGCCTGAAATGGCAGAAACCGGTCCCCGGAAGCTTGTTTCCTTCCCAGTGTAAGAATTGGCTTTTGTAGTCTGGTCTGCCCTGTTCCCATGATGCACTGGGCCAGGGACAGACTAATTTGCATACAGCCAGGTTCTGAAACTGGGATGGTGCAATGAGCTAAAAAACGGTGTTGGATCTAGCCCTGATCTCTTGACTGGGTGAGAGTACTCTGCTTAATTCAGAGACTCTGTCCATCACCACCCCTTGTTGTAAATAATTTTGGCCTAGCAGGAGCAGGTGGAACTCCTGCCTTTTAAGTTTGTGTAGATTTTGCTCATGTTGCCAGCTTTGATCTTCCACTTCCTTCTTCATTCATGGGGTGCATTTGTTCAGGAGCAGTCAGTATCCTTACCTTTAAAAAAACATGGTTACTGCTCATGTTACTAATTATAATTCTTGCCCTTTTTCACGTACATTTACTTATTCAAAACCTAATCTGGCTGGTGTATGTTGCCATATGGATCACTGGGCCTTCTCAAATTACCCACCTCTTTTTTGATGTACAAACACTGAGCATCCAGCTGCCATTATGGCCAGACTGGTGCTGTGCAGCTGTCAATATGTTTAAGCCCTTATTAGAATTATGATTTGTGCGTCTATCTCTCATATACCCACACACATCATACTGCAAGGTGATAACCGCAACGCTGAGGTCATCACGCACAACAGAAAAACACTTCCCACATAAGTTCAAAACAAAAACAACCCCCTTCCAACCACACACACTACACAACATAGCTTGCTATCCGCATGGGTAAGTGCTTCAGTGTCCCACATAGGGGTTGTGTGCGCAAATGCAACGATAAAACAGATCATTTTTGCACTGTCTACATAGAAAATCACACGCAGTAATACACATCGTATACAGGGAAAGTATATATTATTACTGGCAAACATGATAGCCAGCGGATCCCCAATACCTGACTCCTGGAATGGGGCTGAAGAAGGGCGACAAATCGCTCCCAGGCAATTATCGCCCGATCAGTCTAATTGATACCATCCAGAAGATCTATGGTAGACTGGTACTAAATAAAGTCCACGAGTGGGAGCGTGAGATGAATATCTTGTCTCAACTTCAAGCGGGATTTAGAGCCTGTATTAGTACAGTTGACCAAGTCCTACATTTTGCCATGCTTTATTGGAAGGTTGTTCAACTGGGGGGGGGGGGGTAGCTTGTATGCCGCCTTCATCGATCTGAGGGCAGCCTTTGACCTTGTCCCGCGTACAAATCTCTGGCTTGTACTGAATGACATGGGCATGCCTCCAACCCTTCTTTCCTTGATTGTCAAACTGCATGAGCATAACTATGCCCAGATAAGATGGGGCCCCCCCTGGACGTGTCACAAACCAGTTCCCGGTAGAGAGAGGAGTGCGCCAAGGTTGCGTGTTAGAGCCGACCCTCTTCTCTCTCTACATAAATAATGTGGCAAAGGTCTTGATAGAGGCAAATGTTGATGCTCCAATTTTAGCAGGCGCCAAAATACCAATCTTAATGTTTGCCGACGACTGTCTCATTATTTCCAAGACCCCAAATGGTTTGCAAAAAGCACTTGGGATCTTTGAAACATTTTGCACTGACCACGGGCTGGAAATTAATGTTTTCAAATCTAAATTCATGTCTTTTAATCAACACAAGTCATTTAGAGGGAAGGTATTGATGAACAACCTTGCCCTGGAACAAGTAAAATCATTCTCATATCTGGGTGTAACCATCCAGCATGATCTCCGATGGAACGAACAAACTGACCTAGCAACCCTAAAGCATAGGCAAATCGCAGGGGCACTGATCAGTGAACATGCCAAGTCTCTGACAAAACCGGTGGCCCCCGCAATCATGGTCTACAATGCGAAGGCTGTGAGTGCAGCACTCTATGGGGTAGAGATATGGGGGCATGGGAATCTAAGCAAGTTAACAGTTTCTGAAAACAGGTTCCTACGTAATCTTATCATGCTACCACATAGTACCCGCATGGGCCCGGTTCTCCAGGACCTTGGCATGAAACCAATTGAGATCATTGCAACCCTCCGCCCAGTATTATACTGGAGGTGAATATGGGTAACGCCGGAGCTGAAAATATTCGCCATGGGACTTCTGGACATTATTAAAAGTGATGTTTTTCACCAGATAAAATTGCTCTCTGGAATTAGAGCGGTTCTCAGAGAGCTAGGTCTGGTGGAGACCTGGGAAGACCCAACCAATGCTATATTCCCCTCGAAGAAGACAATTAAGGGATTGTACTGCAGGATGATATCCTCAAAACTGTTCAGGACCACTCCCCCACTTTCACTAACGGGGGTGTTTATGGAGTTCAAGGATGAGACTCGCTTAGAGTCATTCTGGCACGACATAACGAAGCCACTGGATAGGAAGCTCTATTTTCAACTGAGACTCGGTAGCATCCCTGTCAGAGCATTCACATCCAGGTGGTCAAATGGAGGAAGCACCTCTTGTCCTTCTTGCCTAGATTCTAAAGAAACAGTTAGTCACCTACTTTTTGTGTGCCCTGCATACTCTGCTCCACGCAGAGTCTGGTTGCGGCCTATGGCTAAACTGCTGGGCACTCGGAGTGGAATAGTGGCTGTTAGAATCATCTGTACCAACCCAAGTCCTTTAATATATATAGCTGTGGCGAAATTTTTAGGATGGGCCTGGATCATTAGAAATAAAAACCTAAAGGGATAGGTTACTGAATGATTACCTTCCTCCTGAACACTTGATGTATTTTAACATGATGAAATCTCCTTATTGTAATGAATTTTAAATTTTTTAATTCTTGTGTAAATTTTAACTCTATTTTTACACAATATATTTTTAACTGTAATGCTTTTATGACAACTGTCGAATAAAGCTTGTTGGACTGGACTGGACCGTATACAGAATCCTCCAAAATATAGCAAAATGTGTATGGGAAAACATCTGCATACTAAGAAGTACTCTGTTGGACAATATGCTGAGCTGTGGGTACTTAAAGTTTTGTTGACATTTTCAGAAGCTGATATATATGTATGCTTACAATGAATAATTTGCCCTTTCTAGTTAGAGTCTGGAGACCGTCATGTTTCTAATGGCAAAGCCTAGGGAGAGGATGTGGTCCGTCGGCTAGACTGCCGACTTTCGTGCTGGAAACCAAGGTTCGAGCCTCAGGGTCACATCCACATCCTGTGATTCTGGGCAAATCACTTAACCCCTTCGCAGCTAGGCCTCCTCCCCCCCACCCCCCCTCCCCTGTGCTAAGCCTTCTTTTTTTGGCTATTCGGGGTAGTTCGCGCTTAGGCCCCTGTAACTTTCTGAACACATAAGGTATCCAAGCCAAATTTGCGGTCTTTTTTTCTAACATCATGGGGATTCTAAAGATACCCAGGGTTTGTGGATTCCCCCCGAGGGGACCCAGAAATTAGCCAAAATACAGCTAAATTTCCGTTCTTTTGAGACAAATGGGAAAAAAGGGCTCCAGATGAAAGCGTCTGCTTTTTCCCTGTAAATGGTATCAAAAGGGGGGTTGTGGTGCTGAAATCACCATCTTCCCAGCTTACAGGGGCAAGCAGGCTTTTGTCGGAAAACCAACATGTTTTACACAGTTTTGGCATTTTTCTGGGACATAGCCTATTTTTGCTATTTATTGTGCTTTCAACCTCCTTCCAGTTAATGGTAGACATGGGTATGGAAGCAATAATGAATCCTGGAGAGCTATACATTTTAGAAAAGTAGACAACATTCTGAATTCAGCAAGGGGTCATTTGTGTAGATCCTTCAAGGTTTCCTCATAGAAACTAACAGTTAAATATAGGAAACATTGAAAATTAGTTGAATTAATCAGCCATTTGTGTCAACGTTTTCACCTGTAACTTCTTCTAATTATGACAGCTGTATAAAACCAATATCCTGTTACATTTGCTAGACCTTTCTGGTTGTGGGGATATACATGTCTTGTAGGTTCACAAAGAACCCAACGAACCCAGAGCCAATATCTGAGCAGCATCTTGCAATTTTTTTTATTATCTACCGGGTATATAGCAATTATTTTGGGAAAATGTATACATGGAAAAATTGGTATGAAAGACACCTATTTATTTCTGAAATGGGAACAAAATATAGAATTTAAAAACAGTAGATATTTGCACATTTCCGAAATTGGGAGTACCCATACTAGCATGAGAATTATAGGTCATTTTTCAAAATGACTTCTTTTTAACACATTGTCTTTTATTTGGAAGGCAGAAATGCATCGAAAGTCAATAGGTAATCACAGTTGCTCTCCAATTCTGTGCTACCCTAAGTCTTCCGAGAAAAATGGTACCTCACATGTGTGGGTAGGCGTAGTGCCCGCGACAGAAAACTGTCTAAAACGCCTGGTGGACACACCACATTTTCAGAGTGAAAAATTACCCTTATTTTGCAAAGTGCCTAGCTGTAGTTTTTGAACCCTAGCTCTGCCGGCACCTAGGGAAACTTAGCAAACTTATACATTTTTTTTAAATTTTCCTCAGATTTCTGTGCTGGAAAGTTCTGGAATCTGCGTGGATCCACAAATTTCCACCGACCCTGCGTCCCCCAAAGTCTTCTGAGCAAAATGGTACCTCACTTGTGTGGGTGGGCCTTGTGCTCGCGACAAGAAACGGCCCAAATTGCAAGGTGGAAACACCACATTTTCACAGCGAAAAATAACTCTTTTTTTGGCTAGCTGTAGTTTTTGAACCCTAGCTCTGCCGGCACCTAGAGAAACCGAGCAAACCTATACAATTTTGAAAACTAGGCACCTGGGGGATGCTAGGAAGGTATGGCTTGTGTGGATTCCCCAATGTTTTCTTACCCAGAATCCCCTGCAAAACTCAAATTTAGCTGAAATAAATACATTTTTCCAAGCATTTTTGTGTGGAAAAGTTGTGGCATCACCGGGCTGCCACAAATTTCCTATTACCCAGCGTTCCCTCGGGTCTCCCGATAAAAATCACACATGTGGAGGCCCAAGTACCCACAACAGGCAATGGCCCAAAATGACCTGGTCTTGCAAGGGGGTGAGGTTTTTGGCCCCGTGCTCGGCGGCCAGCTAGGGAAACCTACCAAACCCACACATTTCTAAAAACTAGACACCCGCGGGATTCCAGCGAGGTATGGCTTACATGGATTCCCCAACGTTTTCCTACCCAGAATCCCCACCAAACCTCAAATTTAGCTAAAAAATCACTTTTTCCACACATGTGTGTGGGAAAGTTGTGGCTTCCCCGGGCTGACATAACTTTCCTACCACTGAGTGTTCGCCCAGGTCTCCCGATAAAAATGGTACCTCACTTGTGTGGGTGGGTCAAGTACCCGCGACAGGTAAGGGCCCAAAAAGTATTGAGGCAACATCAAAATTGACTATCAATTCAATTCAAACAATCTTTATTCGGATACACGATATCCATAAAAGCAGAGGTGAATAAAAACATCAGCATATAATAGTTACATTAAAATGTTTCAGTAAAAAACTGAAAATAATAACAAATAACAAGAACTTGTAGTTAGGCAAAATCAGGGATATTAATAATCATATTATAAAAGGAAGTCAGGTATATAGAACAACAGCTCCCTTAGATGACACTGTTATAAATGGTATCAGTAACATGGTGAGGGAAATGCAAATATGCGGTTATCATAACAACTTGAATTAATACAAGAGCAATCAAAGATAAAAAAATAGCAGCGCAACACAGTATGATAAAAAACTGTGCAAAGACAACAGTGTCTAGTGGGCTTTCTAACCCCTGGGGGGGGGGGGGGCACTGGGGAGGGGTACCATTGGAAAGGGAAGATTCTCCCCTTGCTCAGGGGGCTGAGATAGACCCCTGAGCACGTAGGAAGTGAAACTGAAATGTGCCTAAAGGCTCATTTCATTTTCAGTTTCAGTGAAATGATGTCAGCGCAACGTGCGCTGGTCGTCATTTCACTGAAAAGGGGAGGGGGGAGCCTCTAGAGCTGGGGAAGCTCTTCCCCAGCTCCCGAGGTCACTGGGGAAAAATAGAAATCCTTCTGGTGCCTGCACCAGAGGGATTTCTGGGGCCATGTGCCATGACGGCAGGGAGCCGCCGTGCGCACACAAGCACCATTGCGCACGACGGCTCCAGGCTGTCGTGCGCATGGAAGGAGTTAATCTCCCCGTGCCTTCAACAAAAAAACAAAAAAAAAAAGAAAATGAATGTGTCCTCGTAACCGGTGCTCATGCAAAGTGCTTCAATTCCTTCGGGTCGAGTTTGCGCAATATCAATCTGAAAAGAAAAAAAAAGCCCTGGCTATGCAAGCTGAAACCTTTCACCCACACGTGTCTGACATTGGGTTAATTATTTCAGAAAAAACGCCCCACTTAGGGTAGAAGTTCCACTGTAACATTTTCATATTCAATGCCACCATGGAAAACCTGGTGATGACACACAGGGAAACAAAATTACGTGCACGTACTGTGAGGAAAATCTCAGCTTGTTAGGAATACCAGCTTGTTAGGCCATTGGTAATTTTGTATTTCAATCACAAGCTCAAGCTCTGGCAGTTTGTTATTGCAAAAGAAAAAAACTTTCCAGAGCAGGCGCATTGAACCTGGGGCCTGTTCAACAAAGCTCCAGTGGAGCCGCCATGATGGCGGCCTTGCTGCTACCAAAGGGGATAATGGACGGAGCATTTGAGCAAATCAAACACTCACCCCCAGTCAACTGATCTGGGTTTAATCCATTATCATTCTTTAGCTCACTTGCTGGCACAAAAATCTTCGCCTCCCTAGTTAGGAACTGTAAATATGGTGGGCTGCACTCCTCCAGGGTATAGGTGCACATCCGTCCAGTGTCCTGGTGGAACAAATTACAGCTGGCCAGTCGCTACATAAGGGCCTTCCAAATCTCTACACTAAAACAAGTTAAAAATAGCTGTGGGGTAGTGGAATGCGGTTATGTAAATGTCAATGCATGATCCCAAGTAAACACATTTTTTCCAAGATACTAGATTTAATCCTCTTGCATCTAGCACTAAGGAACTTTTCAGAGCTGATTATCCTTAACTAATTGTTCTTACCTCCCTTTGCTCGCTGCAGATTTTACAGAGCCACAGCGGTCGCTTCTGGCTGCCAAGGGTTTCAATTCCACATTTGGTGCATACTTTCTAAAAAGGAAGGCAAAGAAAGGTAGGTAACATGTAAATAGAGTGTTGGCTTACAGTAATATATCAAATCATCATAAACTTCCAGCTTCCATTAGAGCTAAAATTTCAAAATGGAGATTTCTAAAACTGAACAAACATTTGCGTTTCTTTAAATGGGATACAGACATTTTCTGGTGGATAGTGCTGTGCCATTATTCAAGAGAGACTACAAAGGGCATGTATATTTTTCAAAGTTTAAGAGATAATGACACATTCTGTATTGCATGGTGGTCAAGGTAAGTGATCATTGTCATGAAATTATGGGTCACTAGCGAGACAATTTTATCATGGAAATATTTCAGCTTAGTTTGTGAATTAAATACATCTTGGTCCACTTGCCAGACATAGATTAAAGAACTTTGATGTATTCTGTACTATTTCCCATGAGCTTCTCAAAACTGCTTTAAGCCCATTGCTTTTCATCACTGCATCCAAATCTTTCTTCACCGCCTTAGTTTAGATTCAATGTATGGCTTCCCTATGTTTCTCCAATATATCAGTATCACAGAAGGAAGAAAACCTGAACTAGGACACAAATAGGACAGGTAAGGTTGGCACGGTTAGAAGTTCATACTGCTGCTCGTGCTCTGATTGAGTATGAGTCTCCAGTTTTCAGATTCTACCCGGAGATACCAGGAATAACAATGTATGGTGGCCCTCCTTGGGCCACCATACATTGGCTCAACATGTAAATACCAGACTTAGTCAGCATTAGAAAAATACAAATTAGGGGACTATTTCCTTAGCATGGTTCGACTACTCTGACACGCCAACAGTACGGGTAAAAACAGGCCCTTATATGTCGGAACTGGTAAAGGTGTGCAGACAGACCAGACCGGGATGCCCCCTGTAAGAGAGTAGGATCTGCTTACTATGGTTACCCCCACTTTTTGCTGGTGTTTCACTGTTTTTCGACTTTAGTCTGGCTGGGGCCCTGCTAACCAGGACCTAAGCCTAGCTGCTTCCTCTCTAAAAAGATTGCATGTACATTAGGTACACTCCAGATTGGTTACTGGGTAACCCTTGTGAGTCCCTAGTATATGGTACCGTAGGCACTAAGGGCATAGGTACCCCAGAGGCCTACCAGGGGCTGAAGCATGTATTATGCCACACTTGGGAAGCCTTCCGAAATGGCACCACAGGTCTGCTACTGCAGTCTGGGTTAAGGTGGTGCATGCACCCCTTACTAAGATATTGGTTACCTATATCTACCTTTAATCACTGACATATATAAACCTATAAGTCACTCCTACCGCAGGCCTTATAAATCCTGAAGGCAGAGTGCTTGGTTTTGTGTGAGAGGGTGCCCATGAATGAGCAGGACCCCTCTGCAGCTTCCGGAATCTATTCTCTGTAACTGTTCTGTGATGCAGCCAGACCATATACTCTTAAGTGCATTATAACCTCACAGTAAATGCTAACAACTTTGGAATGGTTGCAAGGAAACATGTCGTGTTTGGTGTCAAACACTTTGGAATCCGACCCTCCCTCCCGCCAGCCCTGGCGGCGGGGGTAGAATTCCACCCTTCTAGAAGGAGAGACATGTACACACTGACCTAACCGGTAATAGTTTTAAAGAGCCCCAGCATCACAAAATGGATGCTGCAACCAGACACGAGTCTGGCCTCCTGCTGCTGGGCGAAACTCTGGCAGGGGAGACCTGGACAATAGGTTTCCTGTGACAGGGAGGCGTAACCACCTCCCAGACAGGCTTTAGTGTATTGGGGCTGGGTGGGTGCATTCATAGAATGCTTTTCAAACAGTGCTGGGGGCACACTTGGTGTCCCTGTGCATATCCCAGTTCAAACCGGTTGCAGGGGCACTCAGCCCCTGCTCTGGCATGAAACTGGACAAAGGCAAAGGGGTGTAGCCACGTCCTCCTTGGATCCTCCCATAGGTGGGTCTCCAGAGTATGTCCAACCCCCTAACTTAGTATAAGTATGGGAGCCCAGTCCTTAGGACTTCAGATTACACCTGGACGAAACTCTGCAACATATATCCTGGAACTTCGACATTCTACATCGACTAGAAGACGGAAGAATCTCCCTTGGGGTTAAGGAGTGACTCCCCTGTTCAAACAGGCACCAAAGAAGCATCTTGCCGGTCTGCATTTCCAAGGCTCCCGCCGAATCCCGACAGATTTGCAACTCAGGACTTGGACTTCTAGACTTCTCAGAGGCCGACACGAGATCCCAGCAAAGCTGAGACCCGCAGCCCTCACAAGTGACGTGGAACCAGAACTCTTGGACACCATGCACATTTGCTAGTGCATCAGCTTCCTGGGCTTTCCCGAAGTTCTGCATTGGGCTACTTGTAGTCCACGCGCCGAGCACCATCTGCACTGAAGTTTGTGGGCCTACACTCCATGAGTGTTCCGTGAGCCCGCTTCTTGCATTTCTGCTCGAGGCCCCTTTGCGATCCCTGGTCCGTCGACTGGTGGGTCCCCACAAAGGTAATTCTTCTGTTTCTGGGGCTTTCCTGGTGGCTTCGGACGTGCCCTGACTCCCCTCTAAAGGGTGAGTCCCTCAGACCTTGCTGGTCTGCACCAAAGCCAATCTCTGCGTTCTGCATGGATTGCTGTTGCCAAGGCTTGTTGGGTCCAATCCGGTTAACCGACACCCACCTCACCTCACCTCCAACAACAGTAACGACTTAATATGAAGAGATACACAACAAGAATAAATCAAGATGCTGACTAAGATATAGAGCAGATAGAACACACAACAACGACAGGCGGACCCCTCACAATCCAACCAAGACAAACACTTGCCACACATTTTTACCTTCATAAAACAGAATAACCAGGGCGCCCAAGTGTTAATTTCGAAGCCTAGATCAAACCCCACTATGTATTATTTGTTACTGTTACATTATAACCCACCCCCACTCCATAGTTTAACCTGTTTGCATGAATAATCATTGACAGAATAGGGAATTAGAGCGCAAGTTATATTCGCCTTAGAGGGATCGAGCAGCTTCAAAAGTGAAAAATAAAAGACTATCAAAGCGGAAAATACGTACTGTATGGTGAACTGATAATATGTCTGTACTTTATGCATATAATGCTGTGGACCTGATCAGCGGATGTATGTACAAAGCAACTTTAACTAGCACCGGTTTGATGTATATGTGAAGCTCACGTTTGACTTGCCACAATGTAAAAATTAATAAAAACAGATTATAAAAAAGAAACATTACAATTTTAAATATGTGAAGTATCCAATTAATTTGTCCCCGTGCAGAAGTTTAGGCTTTATTATATAGAAGCAACTAAAAGAGTGGAATCTGAATAAAAAGACAAAGTCCAAAGGCAGAGAAATCTTAAACAAACACCACATCTCTAGTAAATAAAGAACAAGAAGCTCACATCTCGGTTAGATCTACAAAGAAGAGTCAAATGAAGAGCTCTGTACACAGGAAAGGCAACACAAGAAAAATCTCAAACGCTGGCTCTATTCAGATTATGTGAGAAGGCGATAAGAGCCTTCTAGCAGAGATCTCATATTAACCACAGTGCAACCTTTTGAGATGAAAGTTACTAGCCACATATCTTGAAATAGTTGAAGAATGCAAACACTTTATGTTAACGTTACTATACTTCTTTTCTTACAACTCTATTTCCATTTGGTGCAGATGTTTCCACTCCAACATCTCCCTTCCCAACACTTGTCACTATTATTCTATTGGTCTCTTCCCGCCTCAACGAAAAAGCAGGGCGATTAAAAAGTAAGGCAGATAAGAAGTACTGCATGGCTGCCAGGTGAGCCATTTTAAAGCCATCCCAGCTTTTTTAGCCAACAGCACTTTGGACTCTGCAACTTGTAATTTTCACTGCTGTGATTCCACAGATGGCCCTGTGTGTCGCAGCATGCAAGTTGCTATTTGATAAATAAATCCGATTTATTGGATAAATAAAGCAGGACAGGTTAAAGATGGCCCATATTGCATAGAAGGAAAATAAGAGCGACCCAATTACCTCGTGAGCTTGGTTATCAGTATATAATGAGATATTTACATTAATATGTGTGTACTGAAAATGATGTAGAGGTTATTCATGTGTCTAAGTATAAAGACATGTCAACTTAATCAATAGTACAATGAATGTTAACATAAAACTAGATAGGACAGTAGGTGTTTAACTAAAAGAGCATTTAATCAATGAGTTCCATCAAAATATAAATAAATCAAGATCGGGTACATTAACTAGCAAAGATCATATACTTGTCGCATATAGGAGGAAACCATATAAGTAGATCCAAAGTTGCCTTCTACAAATGTATGATAATCCACTCCTGTTGTAGAAATAAATAATCCATAGAATGTAACACGTCATGGATTCAATTTTCTTGGTTGTAAAACTTGGAAGGTATAGCAATAGGAGAAGAGGAGGAAAACATTTTTTTGAATTCAATTAAGTTTAGGACTGGCTCAGCGGATCCTTGGTGGGTGGAAACACAGTTATCAGAGAATCCAGAGACATAGATGTGTTTGATAGGCACTGCAGTACATCTACCACCAACTGCTATACTTATCTACTTATTTTTGAAGAATCTACCCTTGATATGCTGCTTCATAAATCACAAAGGAGTGTGTCTCCTTCTGAGACTGCACTGTAAATGAGTGTCCCATGTGTAGAACATTTCGCATATGCTAGGCTAGGACTGCACCGGTTCTTCAGATGCCACTTCAGGTGCAGTTGCTGGAGAACTCTAAGAAGCCAACTCCGGTCTATCGGGATAGTATTGTTACTGTCAGGCTCATTGTCATAGATTTTCAAATGAGTCCAGAGTGAACGTAGAAGTCACAAACCCTGGGAAATCAATATCTGTGGTCGCTGGCCTGCATCACTCCCAGAGGACCTTGAAAGAACCAGCCTTCATGGTTTCTCAGGAACTATCTGCTCCTATGTCCTGCATGTATTTATTATGGTCAGTTCTCACTAGGTCAAGGCTACTGTGACTATGATGGGACAGACTATCTGGTGCAGAACCCTCCCAGTTGTAAAGAAGGCCTCCAAGAATGATGACTCCAAGTTCTGAGCACCCACCGTGCATGAAGATGCCCACACCTGAAGGTACCACCTTTGCTCAGCCTTTCTGACATTTGGCAGCACAGTTGGATACCAGCTGTGTTTAAGGATTTCATGCCTTCACTGCAGATCTTAGAGCGGCACTCTAGATGGTCACACATGTTTTGTTACATGGCCATGTATGATTGGCATCTGGCACAAAGATGGGAAATACAGCTCCCCAGGATCTAGCCTGGTGTAAGGACTTCATGTAACATGATGAACAAAACTGGTTTGTGACTATAAAAGCAAATTATGATAGTGCAGGGCAGTAGATCACAAGAACCATATTTCCATGTTTTATGTTGGGCTGTAAAAGCATCAAAGGGAAATCCCCAGTGAAAATACCACCAGCATGCTGGCCCGAGTGCCCTTGTCATGTCTTGGATGAATGTCTATACAGAAAGAACACACTTTCTGGTATCGTGGACAATTGTTTCAAAGTAAGAAAATGCTGAAACTCCAAAGGGGCAAAGGTCATGAAGGGATTTGTCACCGAACCAGCCTGGCCTTTAGTATTTTACATGAAAAAAGTGCAAAACTGGCACATTTTGGAATTGGATAACCAGGGCCCGCGCACTGAAGATGGTACCCGGGGATTGTTACCTGCCCATCGGAAAGTGCTCTGGATGAACAACATTCTCCAACGCTTTGAGAGATGGACGGAGCAGTGAGAAGGGAAAGATGAGGGGATAAGAAACAAGGGTGGGCTTGGGAGCATGGGCTTGGTCTTCCCAGATGAACAGGCGCATCTCTATGGCCCTCTTCATGAAACTGGTGAAATGAATCCTATGGGCAGAAGGTAAGATGGAGTTCATACCTCTAAAGGCACAAGATAATGCCAGGAATGTTCATGCTTTAAAGCCCAATATTAAGTGTTAAGTTCCTACAAATGAAGAGGTTGTGCAATCACTTTTGCAGACACTGAGTGCTATCTTACAAAACTACATGTTGATTGTGCTATAAGCTCATGGCAACCATATGACTGACAGGTCACAATCATTTATTTGGGTCTCAATATGAAAAGCGATAGGGTAACACATCAGTGTGATTTCCTAAAGGTGATCTATTAAAAGTGGCGTCGTAATTATTTACCGTGAGAATTTAGTCAAAGTTGTTCATAGCTGAAAGCATGTTTCCTGACATTTTAGTATGTGGCTAAAGTAATGGCTAGCAGTCCCAACGGGCAAAAAGCCATTCGAATATCTACTGCTAGGTTTAATCGAGGTTAAAAAAGTAAGCCAAGACGATGGTTTTAATATTCAGCAGCAGCAGAAAGTGATGATCTCCTGTGATTAATGCATAGCTGCAGGCCACAACATCCCACCTTGCTGCTGCCTTCAATCTGTTCGCAGTCTATGTGTTAATTGCTCGCACTTGCTAATCTGTAGATAATTTGAATGCAAGCATTCCCTCCTGATGCTGCTGAAACTAAAGCAGACATACAGACACAGGTTATTTTGGATAATGAGGATGCAGAGCTCCAATTAATTTTCCACGCTCTTTATTTTACTTATAAGATAAAAAAACTTACTGCAGTGTCTGCTGAACAATCGGAAAGAGCAGAACCAAATACCTCACCCAAGGTACAAGTCAACTACGGATCTGCAGAGAAATATTTTGTTATTGAGTTGGACACTGAGGCAGATTCGAACTGTCCTACAGGCCAATAAAGAAGAGCCCGATGGGCTTGGTTTGACAGATCAGTGTGTGTGCGTTTTTTTTTTTTTTAAGCAGTGTGTGGGTCTTACAAGTTCAAAACTGGTCTGATTTTCAAATGCAGGGAACTTTTTTAGCCATCTTGTTCGCTAATGGGGGCTACTTTTATTTTGGTGCACGGTCCTTTTTTTGTTCCACTCCGACCCTTAGGTATATGTCATAATTGTGGAGTGCGTTTGCATACGACCTATCACAAGAGTGGGAGATTTCACAACTTCTAGGTCTGCCAATGAAATAGAAGGTCCGTCGGAACTCGTCAAGCTCCTTTAGCGTGCTCCAGGGTGTGGATGTGGAGGTAGGAAGCTGGATGAGATAGCTTTTAGGGGTGGGTGAAGAATTCTGCTCTGCTGGCAGAGTTCGCAGACCTTTGCCCACTCCATGCAGAGTTCGGAAAAACTCCGCTACCCGGAGCAGATTTTTTTTCTCTTGCACAGCTCGCCAACAACAACTTGGCGAGTGAGAAACATTGTGCGCTAGACCTCCTCCCAGTGAGATCTTTGAACACCGACGGTCGGTACCCCTGGCGTTGAGAAAGCTGCCACTCACGTTGAGGAAGCTGTTGCTTGAGTAGAAAATATACTCTAGCAGCAGAAAGGAGCAGCGCTCTCTGGTGCAGCAATTCATGCCGATTTTACAGCATGGGAGAAACTCCTGGCACTGAAAGTCAGCGCGACATACCGGACACCGCCGCTCGCCGAACTCCGCGTAGCGTGGTTGAGTTTTTTCAGCACGCCGCTTAGCTCCAAGCAGCACGACTTCACAAACCTAGCCCAGGTCTAAAAGCTTTGCATCGAAAATAGAGACTGAAAGCGTTGAACAGCAAACAACTCAAGACGAAAGATGATGGTCGGCCTGAAAATCAGCAGTTCATAGAAAACGGGGAAGATGGGTTCAGTATCAGGGAGATTAAGTTGAGAAACTATACACCTGAAACAGAGGCAAGAGCCAAAGGCAAAACCAGCTTCAGTGGAAGGGAAAGTGAATAAACCAGCGAAACCAGAGCCAATTATTGAGGAAGTGGACTTGGCCAATCTCGCCCCATGGAAGTCAGACTGGGATTTCAAGCAAGATGTGGCAAAGAAACTGGAAAAACTAGAGAAGAGGCCACAAAGGGCCATTGTAGAATTAATTAAAGACTCAGAGGGCAGGCAGACAACCTGGCATCATCGAAGCAGGACTCTGACTAAAGGGGTTCAAAGGCATAACTAGTTACCCGAGTCCTTGTTGGATCTGTCGCATGATTATAAAGCGCTGCACCAGCCAATTTCTACCCGAAGTCTGCCATGCCTTGGATACGGTGAATTCTGGTGTCCTGACTACGAACAACCTTTCCTAAAGTGGACCATATGGCCTAATTTCTTCAAGCCTCTGATGTTTTCAAAAACTATTTTTGCTACAATAGAATGTACCTTCAAAGACTACACATTGTTTGTAACTTTAGAATGATAGACATTTGCAAGGTTGAAGGGATGCAGAGATTTCATACTAGAGCACGAATGAATCGATTCTTTGTAATCCCCAGTGCATCTGTGTTTAAGATACTGATCGTGCTCTCGAAATACAATGCAAAATGACATTGGGGTTCATAACGCGCTTACCCCAAAACATCCTGGTACTGTCAGAGAGGAAACAAGAAATATTTCCCTGTGGGAGATAGGGAGGAAGAAACCCAACATAGCGGCATCTCAAGAGGGTTATTGGGTGTGAAGAACATACAGTAACAACATCCGGCTGACTCTAGACTCTAGTCTTGGTCATCTTTTAAGAGGCATTGGCCTGTTGTGGATCCATTGATTCCTCTTTTTCCATTCCTTCTCTCTTAATACGGATTTAATAAATTCCCCTCATTTTGAGCTTTCCCACCCCCTTGGTAGTTTGATTCCTGAGAGTGCTTTGCCACTGTATTATGTGGCAGGAAATTACTTTGATAGCGAAGATGCCTGATGTACAGGTCTTTTGTACTGTTGAAATCCCATATTTTGTCACCTACTTCTGATTGTTGTTCTTTTTTGTTTTTAAATCAAATGTTCATTTATGACAAATAGTCTCAAGAAGGGACTTTCTTGTCCACACAAACATTGATTCGGACTCTATATATTACTAGGGACAGCCTAAAAGCACGGCAAGCCTGTGAAGGACAACACTAGAGGTTTGTTAAATAGTAAGACATTTCATTTGCCTTTTCTTTACTGCAGGTACCAGGTGAAAGAAGAAAACGAGTTACTTACCTGTAACTTCAGTTATCCAGCATTGGTATCTTTCATAGATTCACATGCTTAGAATCATCCCCGCCGACGAGGTGGTAGTCTCGCGGTATAATAAAACATATACCTAATATTCATAACAACATTATATATTAGGCTACTATGGACAGCAAAGTCACTACATTAGCCTATCTTAGTCCTTTTGCAAAAAGAACCACACTTGGAACACAGCCAATCAGGCTGCAGCACCCTCTTAGAACCTTCCACAGAGAGGTAAACCCTCAGATTTTTTTAGCACAAGTGACAGTAAGTATGCAATATCGATAAGGTAAGCCTCTCCGGGGATGTGGGTGGGTCGCCTGTGAATCTATGAAAGATACCAATACTGGATAATTGAAGTTACAGGTAAGTAACTCGTTTTCTTATCCAGTATTGGGGTATCTTTCATAGATTCACATGCTTAGAATCAGAATAGTTAGCAGTAAACAATCCTTAGTTGTATAGTGGATGGTGGGTATCATAAGAAAAGACAATAGATACCTCGTAAAAACCATTGCAGTAATACAGTACAGCAATTGAACCCCAATAAGGGAAAGTATCATATACATATGCATTAAAATAAACATATCTATATATCAAAGAGAGACACAGTTTGAAAAAAACAGAAAAACAACCATAAATATGTCAACATGTAATGATATAATCACCCCCTTACAGAGGCTTACCTTATTTAAAAAGGTTTCGCAACACTGCTTGACCCACTGCTGTTTCAGCTTCTGTTGCCAGATCAAGACAGTAATGCAAAGTGTTCACATTCTTCCAAGTTGCAGCACGGCAAATCTTCTCCAAAGGTACTCCAGCAAAAAGAGCAGTAGAGAGTGGGGAGGAGCCTAGCCCGAGAGCGTAATGGTCGCCTTTTAGCTCGGCTTCGTCGGCCCTCCGGCCAACCTCGAATATCCTGCAACTTATCCTGTACTGCGACGATACTTCACTACAGCTATTGGAATTTAACGATCTACTCCTACTCACCGTCTGGTCCGGAAGCTCCTGCGTGCTGTGGGTCCGCAGTTGTGTCCTCGAGAAGATTGGGGCCTCCGGGTGTTCGAGACCGGGACCTCGCCTGTGGGACCCGACCGGTGGTGCTGAGATTGCCGGCCCCGGCCGGGAGAGTGAGCCACTGGTGGGAGCCGTTGTGTGCATACCCCGGGGATCCTGAACCGGCCCCGATTTGCGGACCGTGCGGCTGGAGGGGGACGAGATGTGTTGGGGCTGACTGTGTGGAGGGGTCCCTTCGCCTTTGTTCTGTCCGGCGGCCCTGGACCCCGCGCTTGGCTCTCGCTTGTGGGGCCCGCCGCTGTTCGGACGGGGCCCCCCCCCACCCATCGAGCGTCTACCCTTTTTGTGCCAGTGAGGCCGTTGTTGGGAACCTCCGGAGTTCTGTAAAGTCCTACATTTGGGAACCGTTTGGAGGCCCGCGGTGGAGTGCGGGGCGGCGAGACTCACAAGATGGCTACCGGCAACGTGGGGGGTGCTCCGCCTTGCACCGAAGAACTTTGCTGGCCGGACTGCACGGGGGCCTGGGCATGTGCTCGTGAGCCCACGCTCGGAGATGTCCTAGACGCCTTGATGTCCTTATACGCTGTCTTGGCTCCCGGTGCTTCTACCGGCTCCATGCGGCCCGCCGCCATTTTGGGTCGACGCTCTTTCATGCACCCCTATCGGCCTGATGCCGCCATTGCTTCGCCCCCTCTGGCTGTACCAAGAGTTGATGCCGCTGTTCTTCGGCCGCTTGATGGGCCGGTGGTTTTTGAGCCTGCGGTTTTTCACCGGCCGGAATTCGATGACTTGCACATGACGCGGAGACCTGCTCCTTCCCGGGCAGTTGGGAACTGTGGTGGACTGCTGTTTGCTCCCGCTTCGATGGATTCGTGTCTTTGTCCTGGAGGGGTACCTTTGCATTGTCGAATTGCGAGACTGGACACCTGCTTATTTTTGCCTGCCCTGTTGTTGCTGCTACAATTGATTTGTTTTATTGAATTTTTGTATCCCACTAGCTTGGTGGCTCTCCCTAATCTGCGTCACTGCCGTAACCCTAGTCAGTATTACGATTATTCTGTATTGGATGGTCTGCTCCATGTTGTTCTTTATTGGGCTGGTTTCGTGGTTAGGAAGGGCTGGGGGTAGTTGCACAACATTGATAGATTGCTGGTTTATCTGTCCGTTGTACTGTCGCTTGTATTCTCAATATTGTGGGACTTTACAAAAAAAAAAAAAAAAAATGAAATCTTTTACCCCTCCCCCCCTCCCCTGCGGGTTATTGATGTATGTGAAGGTGCAGTGTTGATCTGGTAGTTATTCATTTGATGGTCGGGGGAGGGCCGCAGCCGAGTGTATTTGTTTGTATCCTCTGGCTCCTCTCTCTCATATTATTCTTGTTTTATGTTTCCTCTTTTCCTTTCTTTTTGTCTCCTTATTCTTCTTTCTTTCTTTT
This sequence comes from Lissotriton helveticus, assembly GCF_964261635.1. NCBI lineage: Eukaryota > Metazoa > Chordata > Amphibia > Caudata > Salamandridae > Lissotriton > Lissotriton helveticus. Next base: position 312,219,468 of record NC_136061.1, read on the forward strand.
GAATATTTCGGGTTTCGGATTAGGGCGACAGGCACGCTGTTTGGAGGGTAGGCCGTAGCCTTCTGCAGGGGTGCGGGGTGGGACGGGTGGGCGGGGTCTTTCAGATGTTTATTTTCTTGGTTCTATGGCCCTTTTTCTATCCCTTTACAGAGGTGCCGCTTCTGTCCTCACTTCTCTGGCATGAGTGGGTTGGAGTCTGTTGCTATGCCGCTTTTATCAGTTTTGATGTTTTTCGTCGCGACTTCCATACCCTTCTTCTTGCCAGCTTTTTACTTTCTTCTGTGTTATTAGCCGCGGGATGCTTGGCCCGGGGTGGCGCCCTTCTTGCACGTTATGTTTCTCCTTCTATTTTCTTTCTTTTTGTTCCTCCTTTTTCCCTTCTTCCCAGTTCTTGTCCTTATTGGATCCTTTCCCTCAGTTTCCCCCTTATTTTTCCCTCTCTTCCCCCCCCCTTACCCCCCCTTCCCTCCCCCCTTTTTCCCCAGGCTAGGATGGCGGGTTGATTGAGTTCGTGCAGTTTATCCGCTCTCCTTGCGTTTGTTAGCGTATCATTGGGTGGGGAGCATGAGATGCTGGTAGTACTTGTATGCTTATCATATATTTTGCATTTGTTTTATGCTACGTTGAACTCGTGTCTTCACATCCTCCCCCCCCCTTCTTTTCATTTTGGCGAAGGTGTATTCCTGTATATCGGGTTTTCTCGTATTCTCCACGAACCTGCCATGAGCCTTGTCCCCTTATTATAAAATGGACCTTCATTGTTCCTGATATTGGGCCGTGTTCTTTCCTTTGCAATGTTTTACGTATGTTTGCTTGCCTGCCGGCTGGCCTTGTGTTGCTTACTTCGACTTTTGATCACTTTTTGACTTGTGGCCGGCCGACTTGGTTGTAGGCCCACGAATGTATATCCTATTGCTGCAAATAAAGGTTTAAAAAAAAAAAAAAAAAGAGCAGTAGATGAGGACACTGCCCTTGTAGAGTGAGCCTTGTGTTTCATGGATAAAGGATGTCCAGCCTTAGAATGGCAGAATTGGATAGTAGATGTAAACCACCTTGCGATAGTGGATTTTGTCACAGCTGTTCCTGGCTTTTGCCCACCATAGGAAATAAATAATTGATCAGATTTTCTGATGAACACAGTACGTGAAATGTAGAATTTCAGACATCTTTTAACATCCAAGGTATGCATTTGCCCTGGCACTTGAGCCGTTGGCGGCGTGGGTCCGAAGGGACCAGTCGATCAGAGGGCTGCGTTGGACACTGGAGTGGGAGGACAAAATTTCGCTATACGCTGATGACATCCTGTTATACCGCACCACTCCTAGGGAATCCCTGATCTGTTTCCTTGACGTGCTTGCTATATTTGGGAGATACTCTGGTTTCGCGATTAATTGGTCGAAGTCAGTGCTCTTTGTCCTTAGTGTAGATTCGTCTAGGTTTTCCTTTAGAAAGTAACAGTTGAATTGAAAAACTATTGAAATTGAGTAGAAAAAAACATGCAACAACTTCAAAGTATGGGAGATTTTTGAAAACAATATATCGTTATGTCCGATGGACCCTTCTTGTTACGGAATATATAGGATTTGTAGGTTCACCAAGAACCCGAGGTACCCAGAGCCAATAACTGAGCTGTGTCTTGCAATGATTTTTCTTTGTGTACTGGATACACAGCAGATCATTTGGTAAAATATTAAGAGTGATAATTGGGCCAACATATAAAGTTTAGAAGCCGTGGTTACTTTTCACATCTACGAATTTGTGGATACCCATACTAGCATGTGAATTAGAGGACATTTTTCAAATTCATGTATTTTTTACACACTATCTTACATTTGGAAGGCAGAAATGCTTAAAAAGTCAATTGGTAATAACACTGTTCCCCTAAGTCTCCTGATAAAAATGTACCTCACTAGTGTGGGTAGGGCTAGTGACCGCAACAGGAAAAGGCCCAAAACGCAACGTGGACACATCACATTTTTTTCAGTAAAAAATGACCCTTTTTTTTGCAATGTGCCAAGCTGTGAATTTTGGACCCTAGCTCAGCCAGCATCTAAGGAACCCTAGTAAATCTGTAATATTTGTTAAAACTAGACACCAAGAGGAATCCAGGATGAGGTGACTTGTATGGCTTTCACTAGGTTCTGTTGCCCAGATTACCTTGCAAACCTCAGACTCTGCCCAAGAAAAAAACAACATTTTCCTCACTTTCTGTGATGGAAAGTTCGGGAATCTGCGGGGAGTCACAAACTTCCACCCACCAAGCATTCCCCCAGGTCTCCCGAGGTCTCTGGCTGGATTCCAACCTCTCTTTCACCAGCCACACTAAGAAGATCGCAGCTACCTGCTATGGTATTCTGCGAGGACTGAGACCAGTCCTCAAATTTTTCGACCCCCCTACTCGGCAACTGGTGGTCCAAGCCGCTATTCTTTCTCGGCTGGACTATGGGAGTGCTCTGTTGCTTGGTGTTAATCAGGCCGAGGCCACCAGACTGCAGAGGGTGCAGAATGCCGCTGCGCGGGCCATTGTGGGCCTTCCGAGGCGGTGCTCTGTATCTGCAGTTTTAACCTCCCTTCACTGGCTGCCGGTCAGACAGAGAATCAAATTTAAGGCGCTCTGTCTGACATTCAAGATCCTGAAATTTTCGTCACCTCCTGCCCTGACGGGTCTTGTTTCCCCGTATGTCCCTAGGCGGTCTCTCAGGTCGGAATCTCTTCATTTAGTGAACATGCCTAGATTCAGACTGAGTAGAATGGGAGGCCGTTCATTTCGAGTTATGGCGGCTGGATTATGGAACTCCCTTCCTGTCCATATCCGTGCCCTTGATAGCCTGACTCTTTTCAGACGTGCGATCAAAACCTATCTGTTCACCTCTACTGACTGATCCTCCTTCTTCTCAGCGGCGCTTTGTTGTGTTGTGGTACTGGATTAGGCGCCAGGACGCCCCTTCGCTGGGGCATCTGTGCGCTGAATAAAAGTTATTAACATAACATAACATAACATAAATAGTACCTCACTTGTGTGGGTAGGCCTAGTGCCTACAGCAGGAAATGGCCTAAAAAACACTGTGGAGATTTCAAAATAATCAAAAAAGAACTGGCTTTGCGAGGGAGTCAGCTGCGTTTTGGTCCTAGGCTCGGCGTGCATTAAGGGAAACCTACCAATCCCAAACAGTTATGAAAACTAGACACCGGGAGGTGTGAATTGCATGGATCCCCCAAAGTTTTCTTACACAGAATCCCCTGCAAACCTCTAATTTAGCTAATAAAATTACATTTTCCTCACATTTTTGTTTGGCAAAGCTGTGGGATTACTGTGCCATCACAAATCACCCAGCGTTCCCCCAAGTCTCCGGATAAGAATTTTACCTCACTTGTGTGGGCCATGTGCCAACGACAGGCAGGGAGGAGTCCAAAACATATTGTGTGGGAATCAAACTTATCGATCAAACAACGACCTGGTTGTGCAAGGGGGTCACTTGCGTTTTTGGTCCAAAGTTCGGCGGCAATCTAGGGAGACCTACCAAACCCAGACCTTTCTGAAAATTAGACACCGAGGGGATTCCAGGGAGATGTGGCTTGCGTGGATCCCTCAACTTTTCCTACTCCGAATCCCCCACAAACCTCACATTTGGCAAAAAAATCATATTTTCCTTATATTTCTGTCTGGGATCATCACACCGGCACAAATGTTCTACCACCCAGCATTCCCTTGGTCTTCAGATAAAAATGATACCTTACCTTCGGGGCCAGCCCCTGCAAAAGGAAATCAACAGTCCCTTGGGGGGGGGGGGGGGGCAGATTAGGGGCCACAATATGCCCCCTGTAGGCAGAAAACTGTGAGCACTTGTTATGGGGGTGGCAAGCCCACGCCTCTTATAAAAAAAAACTTTTGTCCGGAGGGCAGATCGGTGGTAATAACCCCCATCTCTCCTCAGGTTGGGGGGAGACTGTCCCTTTAGTGTTCAGGGAGGGGGCATTGGCATGCCCGTTGTGGACAGCCCCAAGCCCTCTTTTATAAAACAAAACAATAATTCCTGGTGCCCAGTGGGCTTTCTCCCCCCCCCCCCCCCCCCCCCCCCCGGGGGCAGATCGGAAGTAATAACCAGCATCCTCCCCCACAGGGGGCAGAAAGTCTAATCTGGACAATTAATTTGTGGGAGCAAAAGCCTTTACCCAAGAGGCTGCTCCCCCATCCCTGGTGTCCAATGGAGTGGATCCCTGCTTGGGGATCGCCCTCTTGTGGAGATCCCCAAGCAGGTAACTACTAGCAAAGGGAACTGATGTAGCCCTACAAGCACGTAGGCAGTGAAAGTGGGATAAGTCGATTGGCTCCTTTCACTTTCAATGTAATGACTTCAGCGAGCCATGAGCGCCGCTTATCATTACATTGGAAAAAAAACGCCTCGGACTGCTGGGGAACCTCTTCCCCAGCTCCCGATGCTGAAAAGGAAAAAAAGGAAATGTGCTGGTTGTGTTCAGAGGACAGAACAGTTCCATCCTCAGCACATGACCACTGTGGCTCAGGACGGAACTGTTGTGTCCAGATCATGCAATGGGTTAATCAACGTGATAACTTATTCTTACTTGTTTTTAATTGTAAGTTTTAATTAACTTAACAATAGTTAGTCATTCATTCGTTTATGCTTATGTACCCCAACTGCACTTCCTATGTTTGTATAGTCATGTCTCAGTGCAAATTTTTCATTTATAAACAGTTGTTTCATTTAGTACTGACTGCATATGTACAAAACATATCAATTATCCATATATGTATCTATATACATATGATTTATAATATGTGGTAGAATTGAATTAAGTTGAAAGATGTATATGGTATTTCTTGCATTTTACATCTTTCAGCAAGAGGTCTATCCTGTTCAAAATAATAAGAAAAGTGTATTTAACCTTGGTGGGGCCAGATTAGCCTTTTGGTGGATGGTGTATGTAGTGCTGCCATGGCGGAGCACCTTACTCCCGCCATGGTGAAGGTACCATGCCAACCAAATTTAGAGATGGCCACCAGCCCAGAAGACATCTATTGCATTTTCAGGAACCGCCGTCTCGGCAGTTCCTGTAAATACACTTAGCGTTTGACAGATGGCCCCGTCAGCAGATAGAAGCCATTTGTCAAGCTTTCAACATTTTTATTTTCACAAATAAAATCCCAAAGCGTGATTTTAATTTTAATAATAGAAAACAATGGCCTGCAACCTCACCATGGGAGTTATCTCCCATGGGGTGGGGGTAATTTTGCAGTTTACACTGCCCCTTCTGCTGGGTTTTATCGTCAGGTGATGGACAGTCAAAACCTGCCATTTTGTCCACCCGCATAGGGAGATAGATGCAAAACCTTTGACAGCCCTTATTCTGTCAGGCCATCAGAGGTGTATGACAGCAGCACAGACGGAGTAGTCTTTGCCGTCAATGATGGTCCACCCGACTCTAATTAAAGTGGGCTGACCTCCAGTTTGGTGGAGAGGGTACTCCGTCATCTTTGTAAAAGAGTACTCTCTTAGTAACTCTAAATCAGCCCCTGGGTTCATGCGGGCTGAGCAGGAAACATCCTCAGTGAAGGCCACTGGCTTCTTTGAGCCAGATTGGCCTTATCAGCTGGCTAGGGAACGTCACAACTGAGACAGAAAGCAACCATCTTGAAGTAAAGAACAACATGGTTGTTGTTTGTCGGCTAGACACCACTTCAAGAAACTCAGACACTTTTGCTGGTAAAACAGCTTAACTAAGGGCTCGAAGGGCGTGGTTGCAGAACAGGGACACGTTCTATCGTACAATTAAATTACTAAATCGTCTTACAACGCCTTTTAATATTTTAGTTATGAATTGCTTTCTTTGCCACTATATTGTTTTTATTTAAAGTTACATTTCTACATATTATCTGTACTAGAATGGGATGTCGATTTTAATAGAGTCCTAAAATATATTGTGTGGATTCTTGAGTGTGTCCATCCACGGTGGAAAGCGGTTGGCAGCTCGCTCACAAACAAATGATCCTGTAGTCTCAGAGGACTAATCATTGCCTAGAATGCACCATTATGGATTACAGTCCACCGGGTTCCCCGTCTCCAGTTGGTTAGCTGTCTCTGAGCCTGTGCTTCATCAGAAGGCCGAGGGACCTTAAACTAGGAAGCATTATGCAGAAGACTGCAAACAACGCATCAATCTATACCACAGTGAGACTGCTGGAGTTACCCACAATAACACCATCACACTTGCACTGTAAGAGTCACTCTCTGTCAGGGAAGGCCCCTCTTACAATGCAATATTCACCGTCACACTTCAGTAAAAGTACTATCCACCCAGGCTCTCCCTGGAGGTGCAAATAACTAATCAGGTGAAAAGAATCTGATACTGACAGCATCCTTTCTCACCAGGGCACTGGGAGGAAGGAAATCAAGTAGAAAAAATAAAGAATAACTAATGTGGTGGTTCATACTAATGTTTTTCAAATGAGATTGCAGATATATTAGCCATTAAGCTAAACATCCTCTTTGGTTCTTGGTTCTACACCCTATATTGCATAACCAAACAATTTGTGCTTTCTTGCTTTGGTATTCATTTCAACATGGGGGATTATATGGTGGAAAATAATAATCAAAAAGTGCTTTTACACAGTTTGTTACCATACATTTTAATGTATACCCAATGACCAGTCACGAGTTATTAACCCCAGAAGGATAAAGGTATATGCCACTCCATAAGGATTTAAAGATGTGACCTTCATAAGGATCCCTGAAAACAGCCCATTATTTGTCTTTCCTCACCCAAATACCCTTCATGCATGTTTTTGCAAAACATAATTTTTGGTACTATCAAGTAAGTAAGCATGTCCCATAACTTAACCCATTAGCCGACTGCCAGACAAGCAAAGAACTAATAGTAAAATGGCACCTAAGCAAACTTATGCCATTACTAAAATACATATTTGAGACCAATTAAAGAAAAATCGAGCATGACATGTAAATAGCAAGAGAAAAGCTACTTGTGGCACATGGGCCAAAACAGCCAAGTCTCTACCTGTTGTTGTTACATGCCGCCCATCAGCAGCCTTATTGTCAGAGAGCAGGGATTTGCATCCCATGCTGACCCAGGACAAGAAGTTTATGAATTATCTTCCCTGTCCTCACAACTATATACAAACAAGCACCTAACTTCTCAAATCCTCTTGTAAATAACAAGCCGCCCCCCTCCCCCCAGGCAAATAACAGGGTCAGCCTGAATGGAGGTAACGCAAGCAAAACATGTATGCCGCCAACCATTTGCGAAGTTAAAGAACTATTCAACTGCAAGTCCATAAAGGTTACCTAGCTCACCCAGTGAAATATATGCGCTGAGACTAAACAATCAAAACAAGCATCAATAATTCAGGACCATAACACCATGACTCCCGTGGAGGTCCATTTTTATCATTGTGGTCCAACTGGAGTTATCAGTCTTATCTTGCTTGGCAATGTTAAGTACTTTGGAATGCCAAACCTAAACCTAAAAACAAGCATTCGAAAATTTGAAATTGGCTGCCAATCTTTTGTCTTTGCCAGTGCTTGTTTTTTCTCATATTTTTGTAAAACAACATTGGCGGTGTTGCTGCTGGGCCCTCAGAAAAATAAAAAACAATTTGGCTTAATGCTAAATAATATTTTGGTCTCAAAGAGAATACACAGCTGGCCCTGTCATTGAAAGGAACTATCTGGTGTGTGGAAGTGCTCCCTGTGAAAGAAGAAAAAGAACAAATGATGAGCGGAATGCTGCACAATGCAAACATTCACCCCCAGTCACAAAGATCTGGGTTTAATCCATCGGATTCAAGCTAGCCTGGATGATGAGTGATGATACACTGAAACCAGTGCTAGGATGCTTGTTTCCGGTGGTCCAGGGAAGATCTGGTTTGGCAGTTCGGGCTGGACTGTTCCCATGAGGAGCAGGGTCAAGACTGATTTGCATATGGCTGGGTCCAAACTCGGGCGGTGCAGAGAGCAAAATAATGATGGTTAAAACCCAGATCTTTGAGACTAGGGTTAATGTTTGCATTGTTCAGCATTCCGTCCATCATTTATATATTTGTTCTTTTTTTTGCCTTAAGTGAAAGAACAGCATGAGGTCATTCACTGTGAACCTAGTCAATCTCTGAAGTAGGCTGACCCACTGCCGCATATAGTACGCTGTAGTGGGTGAAAGCCAAATGAGAAAATACACAGCAGACTAGTGGCTGTAGACGACTGGCTTAAAGCCCCTGTGATTAAGTATGTAAAGTATGCAAATGTTACAGAAATCATAAGGCTTGGCTAACACCAGACCTAATAAGTAAGACTTTCCAATACAGTACTGCCTTGATACGGGCAAGTCTCTTTGCTACACTTTCTGCGCATTTTAGTGAATTCATAAGAACCCAAAGGACTTCTAATTAGGCAGCAATCAAACATTTTTCATTCTCATTCATATAGGAACAGCAATCCTCTGTAACCACAATATAAAGTGAGAAAAAACCCTTTTAGAATGTCACTTCCTGCTATGGGTGAAAAACTGAACATTGCAATTCTCTGACAAACACTTCTCGATGTTCCTGTTGTCTGATGATATTTACAAACCGCTGGTCACACTATCTTTTAAATCCTCTCCCAGCTACTCCCAGTGGTATAAACCGCATTCCCTGCGACTACAGTTCATTCGTACCTCAGGAGGCGCCTTTGGTGTCTCAAAGGCATAAACATATCAGAAACATCAATATTTCACATTTTGTACGATGAAAGGTATAATCACTGCCTTAGTCTTGATTTTGTTCAGTCTTGCACTGACATCGTTCTGGTTTTGTTATATAATTTTGCGGCTTTAGATCTGTCACAATTCACTCTGCCACGAATGCATCCAGTCTTTATACTCTGTTATTAGTATTCGGTTTGAGCTTTCTAAGTGCATTTGTGTTTTCTTTTCTGGTTTTTGTAGGTTTTTTGGGGGGAGTTTTATATAGCACGAACTAGACCAGAAGGTATCAGAGCGCTTTAGGCTAACTCCAGCTGTATTACAGATGGACACGGGAGATTAAGGGCCAGATGTAGGTGGTCCAATACCGGTCGATACCGACCGGTATTAGGCATTCGGGATGTAGGGGACCAAAAAGTAGCTGAATCTGTAAAGTTTCCGAATCGGTAAATTTACCCAATCGGTACATTTACAGAATCGGTATATTTACCGAATCGGTAAATATACCGAATCGGTAAATATACCGATTCGGTAAATAAGAAATGGTAAAAATGAATTTCGAGATGTAGGTCCCCTTTTAAATACCGAATTTGCATGAAATTCGGTATTTAAGAGTCGGTATTTACCATGGATTGAAAGCAGGTGGTAACCAGGTGCAGGCTATAAAAAAGGCCCCAAAATACACCACTTATACCAGAATGGTGGCATTCTATGTCATTGCGAGGCGGCAACAGCTCCAGGCAGAAGGAGAGAGGGTCTGGAGGAGGGAGGAGCAGGTGTATAGTCAGAGGATCACACTATTCTAGCTCACTGAGCCTGAGATCCTACAGAGGTACAGGCTGGCCCCACAAACTATCCTGGACCTCATCAGGGACCTACACCCACTTTTGGACCATCCTACCCCAAGGGCGCACGCCATCCCACCCCATGTGCAGGTGCTGTGCAGCCTACACCTGCTTGCATCTGGAAGCTACCAGAGTGTGGTTGCTGCGGTAGGTGTAAATTCCTTAATGCCATGTTGCAGAGAATGCAGCACTACATTAGCTTCCCTGCTACGCATTCAGAACTGATAAGGACAAAGACAGACTTCTATCAGATGGCGCAGTTCCCTAACATCATTGGCTGCATTGATGGTACCCACATACCAATATGCCCACCTGCTGCCACAGAGTACATTTATCGGAACCGTAAATCCACCCACACCATAAATGTACAGGTGATCTGTGATGCAAAATACGTGATCACTGACATAGTAGCCAAATTCCCAGGGAGTACCCACGAATCCTACATCTTCCAAAACAGTGGGATCTACGCACGCCTGACTGCGGGGGAATTCGGTGAAGGATACTTGCTAGGTGAGACACTGTGTGAAAATCACTTGAATCGTATTACAGGTGGATGTGTGTGAGCATGTGATTAATGTTAATTTCTTTTTACTAATAGGGGACAGTGCATATGCCCTCCGGTCCTTCATCCTCACACCCTACCTCAACCCAACAACACCAAGTCAGAGGAGGTACAACAGGGCACACAAAACAACTAGAAACATTGTGGAGCACACCTTTGGCATGTAGAAGAGCAGGTTTCGCTGCCTCCATAAAAGTGGAGGGGCCCGCCAGTACACACCAATCACCTGCTACAAAATGATTGCAGCCTGTGCAATGCTGCACAACCTGGCGGTCAAGAAGGGCACAGAAGTGGAAATCTCAGATTATGAGGACCATGACGACGAGGAAGCAGTGCCTGAACCACACACATCTGGAGGAGCAACATCAACTGATGGCAGACACAGACGGGAAGAGGTCACATGCAACTATTTTTAAGTAAGTAAGGAGACAAAGACAGGCGTAGTATGCTACAACACTAGTTTAATTTTGTAATGACGTTGGTTTTTTAAAGCACAAAAGTGCAAGAAAAAAACCATTTAACTGCAATGCTCTCAGTTCTGGTTAACTTCACCATGAACTGTGAAAGTTATTTCCTTGCTCGCTTCCCAGTAACACTAGTAGGTTGTTCAACCTGTTCACTGTCTTGCTGGCCTGTGACCTCAGCATGGCGCCTGCTCCTCCTAGTTTCAGTTACAAGGGTGCTTCCAACGCTGCTCCTGCTCGTGCTCTCCTCACTTACAGGCACATACAGAGCAGCTGTGTGTGCAGTTTGTGCATTCAACAGTGCTTCAAGAGCACTGGTCATCCTGCCCATGCCCCTAGTGACCTCATTTGTGTTTTGTGTCATGGCCTCCTGCATGTTGGAGCTTCTCCTGCATAACAGGGATGTGGCAGTGGCCAGGCGGTTGATGGCTGTACTTTGGACATGTGCACGCCGCCTATCCTTGTGCCTTGCAGCAAAATCATTATCTAGTTTGGTGCATAGTAGCTGCACCGAGTTGTTGATTCCCCGCATCCCTGCTGCAAATCTCCTTGTTGACCTGTACCAGCTCGCTGATGCTCTTTCCTATCTCTCCAATGTTACTATTCAGGGACCTCAGCTGTCGTTGGCATGCCTGGATGGCTCTTCCCTGCATCCTCTGTATCCGCACCATGCTCCCCTCCAGACCAAGGAACACACTTGGACCCTCAACTGCTGCATCTGCTGGCCTTTCTTGGACTCTGCGGCGTCTTGCAGTACTATGGCCCATCCCTGCACTGGAGTGTGTTGTGCCAGGGCTCACTGCTACAGGCAAGTTCTGTGGTCCCATGTCAGCTGCTACGGACTCCAAATCGGGGAGTGGAGCCACGACATGCCTCCTGCCTGGTTGTGATGGGGGTATCACATCATGCTGTGATGCTGGCATTTCTGGTGATGACAGCAGGAGAGGGGACTGAGATCTGCTAGGGGACGCCAGCAACTCTTGGGCCATTTCTGTGTCTTGGGCAGGTGGATGGCTACTTGATGCAGTTTTGTCCTGTGGTACGTTGGGGGTACTTTGTCCTGCATCCTGACTCTCCTCCCTCTCAGGTGGTGTCCCTTCAGCCTCCTGCGAACGCCTGCGAGACGTTTCACCTGTGGACATATGAGCGTACATTAGCTAAGCGCTACTGTCTCACAGTCACTACAATTAAATAATTATCACATTGGCCATGTTCTGTATGCAGTAATTACATGAACTAGTTGGTTGGTGTGCTGTATGACGTGTCCTTACATTTCCTGTCTACATATCGCATCATGCATTGGCCCTGTATATTGCTAGCAGTACTGGACTTGGGTTCACTTGCCCACTAAGGGTACAGGTAAGGGTGTTGCTATTGGGGGGAATGCAGTGCATTTGTCTTACCTTTATTGCTTGCCGCTCTGGCCGAGCTGTCTACTTCTCCCAGTCCGCAGACGCTGTCTGGTTCTAGGGTTGAGGCCACCATCTCCTCCAGGTCAGTCAGGGGGGGGTGCTGGGTTCTTGCCTCCACCTGTTTTTGATGCCTGCTTGTGTTGTTCTGCCATTTTCTTTTTGGTTTGGCTCCTCAGGCCATAAAAACGTTTTTTAAGGTCCTCTGTGTCCCTGGTGGTCTCCCCAACGGCATTTACTTTCTCCATAATGTCCAGGCAGATTTTTCTTTTGGCTGATTCAGCCACAGTGAGGGACTGCCTGCCAAACAATTTGTGGTGCACTTTCACCACCTCCTCCACAAGGACCTGCAGCTCCATGCTGCTGAATTTCAGGTTCCTCCTCCTCTCAGGCTGCTCATTTTCTTGGCTGCTTGTCATTTTTCACTTTTAAAAGTGCTCAAAACCCTTTCTGATGCTCCTGCACTCTGCTCAGCTCCAACTGCCTTTCCAGAAGCTTCTAATTAGTTGCAGCTGCCTGTGTAGCCACTTCCTGGTAGGGAGGGGGGGGTGGTAGCACCTGATTGGCTGCCTACTTGAGTTTCACTTTTGTTTGCTTTCCGATTCGGTATTTACCGAATCGGTATTTTCCGATTCGGTAAATACCGAATCGGTATTCCCTATTCATTCCTGTGGGCCTTTTGGCCCATAGGAATGGATAGGGAATACCGATTCGGTAAGTTCCGATTGTCCGATACCGAATTTTACCGAATCGGTATTTTTTTACCGATTTTTTTCCTACATCCCATTTTCCGATTCTAAAATATCGATTCGGTAAAATTCGGTATTTTAGAATCGGTAAAATCGATTTACCTACATCTGGCCCTAAGTGATTTGCCCTGAATCACAGGATGTTGAGCATCCCTGCCGAGTCTCGAACCCGGTTCCCCAGCTTCGAGGTCGACCGCCCTGGCCATTACACCACCTCCTTTCTGTTTAGTACTGCTTGTGTGCTAGACATGCACAATAGCCTCCTGCACCCTCACACAATACAGCTGGGATGTATGAGGTTTGTTGTGGAAAGTAACCACCAAAAGAATACAAATCACACATTACCTTAATTCTAGATCATGCTGTGTCTGCGGTGAGTAAGTAGCCTACATATCTTAACAAGAAGCTACCCAACACTGGCCTCTCAGACCCACTCACTTCACAAGTAGGCTGATCCTGACATCATCTATGATCACCGAAGACCTAATGTGGTTTTCTGTTCCCTACAGCCTAAGGAGGAACTCTTGTGAGTGAGATAATAGAAGGTATTTCTTTTGACCCTTGGAAATACATTCTGAGTGTTTTCAAAAGTCTCTGTCATGCCGCTACTTGAGGTATTGAGGAACCATAAATAATAACTAGATAATTGTACGTGACTAGCAGCTTGTACAATGATATGGTATTGAACGGTATCATAATCAAGGTCACACATATTAGTATACTTTATGAACAGACGTGTTTCAGAAACACAAGGATTATAATTTACTTTTAAATATTATGATAACGCCTGCAAGTGCATTCTCTTGTCAATGGACACAAAAGCTGAAAAAACTTCAAATCTATTAACACATTTTCAGTGAAATTAGTTTTTAAAGTAATAAGCAGGGACAGTCCAAAACCCTGGCACAGATTTTATCTAAAAAAATCAGATTTGTTTGGCTTCCTGCACTTTTGAAAGATTTAGGATATTTATTACAGAATTTCCAAACAAAAAAAATGATGTAACATTTGTACATTTTCAAAATATTTCGCAGATTCCTGTCCGAATATTCAGGCACAGCAGAAGTCTACACAAAGTTCTTTATTATAAAATGTATACAGAATATTTGATTGCCTCATGAACATAAACTCCACAAAAACAGCAAAAGACAGCAACAGGTTGGGTCAGCTAACCTAATCTGCTGAATCAAGATATATGAGAAAGGATCTCGTCTTGCTCCTGATACTTCTTGTGTGGGGGACAATTAAAACTCAGATGTCCATTAATTCTACACAAGACTGAGCCACAAACATGATATTTGAAAAGACAAAAAACACACACTTGGCTTCAGAAAGAGGATTTTCCTCAAAACACACGTTGGCTCTCTTTTGCTTGTTTATTGGGATCTTGTGTTCATTAAGCAATGAAATAATCTGAATACATTTTATAGACCTTTGAAACAACATAAGCAACCTTTTGTCCAGACTAGTGATTTCAACCTATTTGGATTTCTGTAAGACCTCCTATAAGACAGGAGGAATGTTTTGAATGCATCAATGGGTTTGGTGCAGGAAAGAAGGCGCTGGGCTATACATCCTTATTACCCCCAGGTCCCTCCTGACCTCGTACCATTCCTTAAAATAAGGAGATGACCATCTCCACGACAGAAAAAAGAAAAGGAGCATGCTGGGATACCCTACCTGCTCCCTCCCACTGGGAGTACATAATCAGTACCAGCCCAGCATGCAGCCTGTTATTTTTTCTGTCTTCAGACAGAATGGATTGGAGTTTTTGCTTTCTCTTACCTGCGGTGGCTTCAGGGTCGTCTCGTCGGGCTGCTGGGCTGTCCTCTCTGTCCCTGAAGTCCTCCTCTCTGTCATGTCGTGCTGCTGGGATTCTCGACGTCCTGCTCCGCGTTCTCCTGGCCTGCCGGGCTTGCCAGGAGCCGCTTTGGATGCCGCCCGGCCCTTTGCGGCTGGGCCGCTGGTTCTCCCGGTCCTCTTCCGGGTTGCTGTGCGCGTCTCCCTGAGGCTTGGCTGGTTGTGGGAGGCGCGCTGCTATGGGTGTTGGCGGGTCCCGGGGGCTCTGCCGGGCTTTGCTCCTGGGATTCTGGCCTCCGTGGAGTTTGCTCAGCCTTCACAGGCCAGGGTTCGAATCCTGCCACTGCTGTGACGACATCCCCAGGTGGGGATTTTTCAAACAGTGAGTTTTTGAAATGGATGATGTTTATGACACTATCCGTGGATTTGTTTTGGCATGTGGCTAGCTGGCTCTTGGGATTTTTGGATGAGATGTGCCATGCCACTGGGATGCGTTCCCCTCATACTGTGGGGCCTTTGCATTGGCAGTTCCCATTTGTTTGGGGCTGTCTCATTGCAGCCACATGTTCGCCTTCCTCTAGTTGATGCCACTTGTTGCTCCGGTGGTTCTGGTTCCTTCTGGTGCTGTGGTCGCGGAGGTGTGGTCTGCTCTGCCTGGCGCTGATGTCCTGGAGGGCGCCTGGGCAGTATATTGGGGGGCGGTGAGCTGTTGGGGCGCTCCTCCTGCCCTCCTGATGAGTACCGCGTAGCGGTCCCTATTTCTTTCTTTTTTATTTTCCGGGTTTCCTGCTGTCTTTCTTTTGCAGGTTCCTTCTGGGCCTGGTCCTTGGCTCCCTGCCTGTGGCCGATGTGGATCTTGCTGTGGCCTCGGTGGGGCAGACTTCTCTGCCCGGCGCTGGTGTTCTGGTGGGCGCCTGGACAGTCTGTTGGGAGTGTGGGGGTGGGGGGGTGCTGTTGTGGCCCTCTTCCTGCCCCCCTGGTGAGTACCGTGTATTGGAAGTCCCTGTTTCTTTCCTGTTCACTGTCCTTGTGTACTGTGTGGCGGTTAAGGCTGTGTATGGGCGGGTTGGCCTTGCTAGACATGGTTCCGTCTCTTGGCCTGCTGTTGTCCGTGACTGTTGCTGGTGGGAGTCGTCCTCTGGGCGTCTCCCTGCTGGTTGAGTGGGGTGTGTGCTGTTTTCCTCTGTTTCATCCGCTCGGATCCGCATGTCACTTGGTCTCCTGTGCTGCCTTGGCTCTTCTGCTGCTGGGGTTGCTATTACGTGCTTGCTGCCTTGGTTTGCCTTCCCCGTGCCTCTTCGGCTGGTTGTGTTCTGTTGGTCGGGGCGGTGGGCTGGTGGTGCGTTCTTCCTGCCACCTTGGAGTCCTTTCTCCTCCTCTTGGGTTACGGCTTTGGAGGGGTTCTGGGGTGTTTCTCCTGTTGTGGGGGCCCCTGCTTCGTTCGGGTTGGCCCCCTCCTTTTGGCTCTCTCTGGAGTTCTCTGGCCCAACTTTTTTGCTGGGGGGTCCCCTGTTGCTCGGGCCCCCCTGTTCTGAGGTTGTTCCGCCCCTGGGGGGGGGGTGCGCTTGTGCCCTTGGTGTGGTGTGTATTCCCCGTTTTTCTTTAGGGTTGGGCTGTTCTCGCTTCCTGCGCCCTGGTCCCCTGTGTTCTTTTGTGTTCCGGGGACGCGTCTGTTTTCTCCTGTGTGCCATTGGCATGCCCCTTTGGTTGGCTTGCCCTTGCAACGTGGATTGGGCCTTTTCTTCCTGTTCCCCTGGCCCGAGTGCTGTTTTGGGGGTTCCGGTTGGGCCTTGACGGGCTCGTGTTCTGACCTTCTCCTGCTGCTGCGGCTCCCTGTGCTTTCTGGTTCCGGGATTCTTGCTGGCTTTCTTTGCTGTGTCCGTCTGGCCTCTCCCTCTGGTGCTTGCCGCTTGAAGTGGGTCGATTGCCGCTTGTGCTGTGCTCTGCGGCTGTGTTGCCCTGTGGCTTTGGCTTCTGATCCTCCTGCTGCCTGGCCGTCCCTGTGGGGTGTCTTCCTGCTGGGCCGTGGCTCGTTTTCTGCGGCCTTCTGCCCTTTGGTTCCTGGCGTTCCTGTGGGTTCGGTCCTGGTGCGTGCCTATCGGGTTCCTGCGGTATCCGCTGCTGGTCGCATCTTGCTTCCTCTCGGGTGCTTTGCTTGGGCCATGCTCAGGGCTTCTGGCTTTCGGCAGGTTCCTGTGTCCTCCCCTTGTTTTCTTGTTGGGGGGGCTGTTGGGCCCTTCCTCTGTCCTGGTGGCGCCTTGTCCTTGTTCGGCTGTTGGCTCCGGGCAGGGTTGGTTGTGCTCCTGGTGGGTCCTGTTGTTGTAGGCTTTGCTTCTCGCCTTCTGCCTGGTGGGGTTTGGTTTCCTGTTGAGGTTTCCTTCTCCCCTCTGTTTCTCTGTTGTGCTTTGGGGCTTTGCTTCGCTGGCCGCTGTTGCCTCCGGTGGTGGCTGGGTCGTTGGCTCTGCCTTGGGTGGGCGTTTGTTATTCGTGTGCCAGGCTCCTGTGCCCCACCCTGTCTGCCGGTCCTGGCTGAGCTGTGCCCTTTCCCTGCTGGTGGGTTTTGGGTGTCGGTCTCCCCGGGTGTGTGGCCTCTCTGCGACTTCCTTTCACCCCTTGGTTCCTGCCCTTCTGTTGGTTCGAGCGGGGTGGGTGCCTGTCTGGGTGTCGGCCTGCCTGCCTGCCTGCTGTTTTCGCTGTTGGGCGCTTCTTGCTCCCTTCGGGTGCTTTTGTTTGCCCCGTGCTCGGGGTGTCTACCTTCTGGTGGTGTCTCCCCCTGGTTTCCGGGGGGGGGGGGGTTTGTTGTGCCCTTCCTCTGTGCTGGTGGGCCTTGGCCTTTTTGGTGGTGTTGGCTCGGGTTTCTTCTCGCCTTCCGCCCTGTTTCCCTCCGGTGGTGGCTGGGATTTGTTGGTCTTCCTTGGCTTTTGCTTTGGGTGGCCTTGTTCTTTGGTTGTTCGGCTCATATGCCCTGCCCTGTTGGCCGTGCCTTTTCCCTACTTGTGGGGTTTGGGTGTCAGCCTCCCCTGGTGTGTGGCCGGGTTTCTGCTTCCCGCCCCTCTCGCTCTGCCTTGGGTTGCAGTTGGCTTTGCTTCGGGTCTGGGGCTTTGGGGGCCTGACGTTGGCCCTGTGCTCCCGCGCGGGCTGTTTTCGGCCTGTGCCCTTTGCTCTCTCGCTGGTGCTGGGGTGTTCCTTCCCGCTCCCTTGTTGAGTGGTGCGCCTTGGGCTTCTTCGTGCTCTTCTCCTTTGCTTTCGGTGCTGGGGGTTTTTCCCGTGTGCTCTGGGGGCCGAGGCTCTGCCTCTGTTGGTTTTGCCTTTCCGGTCCCTGTTTTGGCATCCCGTTAACTTTGCGTTTGGGTCGCTGGTGCGCCTCGTGGCTTGTTTGTGTTGGGCTTTGTGCTGTGGGGCCCTTCTTTGCTTCGGGTCTTTTTTTTGGTCCCTGCTGGGGTCCTTTCCTGGCTGCTCCTTCTCTTGGGCTTTGTCACGGTCCTGGGTTGGTCTTCGGTCCTTTCTAGGTCCGCTCCCTTCGGTTGGCTGTGGCGCTGGGTCCGTTGTGTGGCTCTGGGCTTCCTCCCTCTGGTTCTCCTTTCTCGGGGAGGTCTGGCTGTGGTTGGCTGTTGTGCCTTTCCTGTGCCCTTTCCTGGTTGGGGGTTCCTTTTTGCCTCTCCTTCTGGGTCCTGGTGGTGCGGTGTTGTGTGCCTCCTGGCTGGCTGGCCTGCCTGTTCTACGGCTGGTTTCTTGGGGTTGGGCTGTGGGCCTTGTTGTTGGCCTTCTGCCTTTGGGGTTTCGCCTTCGGTGGTTCCGTGGTGTCTCCCTTTTTCCTCCTGGTGGTCGGTTCCTCCTTTCCGGTTCTGGGGTTTTGGTTTCCCTGGTTCCGTGAGGGCCTTTGTTGTCTTTCTTGGTTGCGCCCTGGTTTTTGCCGGGTTTGTTTTTGGGTTGGACTTTTTGCTCTCCCTGTCCTCTGTTGTGGAGGTTGCTGTTTTTTTGTCCGGGTGCCTCCAACTTTGGGGGTTTACCCCTGTCTTGGTCGTTTCTGGGGTGCCGGGTTCTTCTCCCGGTTGGTTGGCCTTTTGGGTGCTGCTGCTCTTCGGAGTCTCTGTGGGGGTTGGCCTTTGGTCGGTCCTGCCCTGTGGCCTGGTTCCTCTGTGGTTCCCTGTTGCTGCCCTCTTTTCGGTTCTGCTGGGGGCTTCCCCTGCTGTGTTGGGGTCGTCCCTCTGCTTTGTTCCTTCCTGGTCCTTTGGCTCGTCCGCCCTGTGTGGGCTGTTCTTTTCTGCCCTTGTCCTTTGGGCTGGGTTGGCCTGTTGGTCCCTGGTTGTTTGGCGGCCTGGGTCCGGGGGCTTCGCCCTTGGGGGTTTCTCGCTGGTTGGTTGCCCTTTCCTGGCTCTGTTCTCTGTTGCGGCGCGCGCGCTTCTCCTGGGCTTCCTTTGGCCGTGGGGGGGGGGGGGCCTTGGTTTTGGCCCCTCTGCTTGCTCCCTTGGGGGCTTGGCTCTGCTTCTGTGCCTCCCTTTTGGCTTGCCTGGTTGGTGGTTCTTGTTTCCGTGGCAGTCCCCTTCTGGCCTTTGGGGTCTTGGTTCGGGCCTGTGCGGTACTGTTTTTTTGTCTGGTGCCTTGTTGTTGATGGGGTTCCGGAAGTCCGGGTTCTCTGCTTTGGTATTCTCCATATTTTAAGGAATGGGACGAGGTCAGGAGGGACCTGGGGGTAATGTCCTATTACTTACCGGTAATCTTCATTACTCCTGGTCCCGTTGACCTCATCCCATTCCTTACTTCCCTCCCTCCCTCCCTTGCGGCCGGCCTTCCTGTTGTTGGCTTGGTGTTTTCAGGCTGCATGCTGGGCTGGTACCGCTTATGTACTCCCAGTGGGAGGGAGCAGGTAGGGTATCCCAGCATGCTCCTTTTCTTTTTTCTGTCGTGGAGATGGTCATCTCCTTATTTTAAGGAATGGGACGAGGTCAACGGGACCAGGAGTAATGAAGATTATCGGTAAGTAATAGGACATTACCCTGGATCGTGATAATAACCATGAACTAGCAAGAGAGCGGTTTGCTGAGGCACTAATTTATTGTAATGGAAACTCAACTGAGTTGCTGCTGGGCTGTGCAGTGACGACCTGCATAGTGAGTTGTGACAGGCCAGACGCCCAGCTCTGATCAGTTTGCTCCCAGCTGGGGCTGTCCGCTAGCCAGAATGTGTCTGGCATGGCCTCCTTCATGGACTGGGCAACAACCAGGTTACCAGATATCCATGAACCTTCTTCACCCTCACTAACTGATAACATTGCTAGTCATGACCAGAGCCTGTCTTTTGCTTATCTGCACCAACCCCTACCTCTAGCAAGACTGCCTGCTCCTGCACTCTCCCGCCTTGTCCAAACCTGGTCGCAGGAAGCAGTATTTGTGTCCAGGGCCTCTGTCTGCTGCAGGTTCATGTGAACTCTCAGGATACAACACACTGACAAGCAAGGGATCAAACATACAAAAGAGTTGTGAGATATGGTGGGGAAGGGCGCGGAGACTCTGGCACCAAAACACAGAGGAAGACGAGATATAAGTTTGACAGGGATAGAGGTCTTGAAGTCAAGGCGCACAAACGATGCTAAGGAGAAATGTGCATGAGTTGGAAAGGGACCATATGCATGTCTGTTACCATGCTGTCTAAGACTACTATGCATTAATAAATACAATTCAAGTTTTCGGATGTAGTAAGACTATATCTGGTATGAAATTGAGTGTGTGAATTTTTCAGATTTGTAGGGTTTCTGAAAATATTTGATTGTCTTTTTCTCATGAAGATTTTAAAAAGTTATTCAGATTTTCACAAATTTTTCACAAATTTAAACTGTCTACGGCTATATAAAATACTCTACCATATAGGTGATGGCAAGAAACTTTGTTTTGTGTTTTTTTAGAGGATGGAGTTGCAAATCACCCAGTGTTTTGGGCACATTTTAACGATTTCATCAATAATCTACCTTATACTGAGAGACATATAAGAGACGTTTTCAGGAATTGCCATTTTCAATTAGCAAAGAACACAAGTATTAAATTATTTTTGCAATGTACACTTCAATGGAATATGGCGCTAATGAGCTTTAAACAGCCCTTCTAAGGACAATCAAAGTACACTTGGAAAAGTCAGTTAAGATGGATTGCAATGGTCTTTATGCCAGGTTCAGTGAAAGAAGAAGGCTTATTGCCAAGAAAGAAATTCGCCTGCAGCGTCTATTGACTGGACCAGGTCGTTTATCATGGAATTGGACACCTATGGAAGTTGTAAATGACACACTGAAGAATAAGGACGGGGATGGAGGGTAGGGGAGGGGGTGGATGTTCAGCACAAACCCCATTAAACAAAATCTCTGCCAACTCATTGGACCAGCTGCAGAATTGTTCTAGAACAAGTTTGAAGGGACAGGAGAGATGGGCAAAGAATATCAAATGATCTCCCAGTTTTATGTCAGATTTCTGGCACAGCTATCACGGGGGAACTTAAGAATCCCATGAGCACGATACAGCTGTTATAATCACAAAACCATACAGGGAAAAACATACAGGTGAGACAAGTCCTTTGTTAGGAAAAATCAGTCTGGTGATGCAATACCGGCTCAAACACGGCAGCTTAGAGGGCACCTGGGTCAGAGAAGGGGAGGCATTTAATTATTGAAAGAAACTGGGAAAGTGGTGGCAGAAAAACCCAGCTACTAGGGCAAGTAAATCTGCCAATGTAGCTTGCCTTAAACTGAAAAGTGACCTAATGGCAACTTGCTCACATTCGAAAACCCCTTACATCTCCTAGAATCCTTACTACCTTGCTACCATTAGCACCTCCCTTCTCATTCCTCCACCCTCAATTCACACTACCCTGGCCTCAAACTTTAACCTTTGTTATTGCTATGTGCTTGCCGCTTTGCCTCCATATAGTGAGATTAGCACTGTGTAGGTGTTTGAAAATATACAGAGAATACTGTTTTACAAACCAAATACAAATCATATCAGCAACTTTTTGTCAAAATACTAAATTATCCGCAAATAGCATTGATCAATTGGATTTTGCTCTGAATCTAACTACGCTCCCTCTCGGTGGTTTACTTGCTGGATTTCTATGGGGTGTGTCGGGTGAGGCTTTCACATTTGGAAACAACTTAGCGTTTTTAATATATGTTCCTCAGGAAGGATCTATCCATGAGGCTGATATACAGGTGCCTTGGCATCCCCTCAGAGTGCCTACTGGGACCCCGCAGAGCCTGGGCACCCCTATCTGTACTGGATTTGGGTTGTCTACAAGGGCCAGGTCTTGACAAGGGTAGCGTCATGTCAGATGTCTGTTATCCCTCCCCTCCCCTTCACTACCACTCTACTACTTTGAGACTAACCCTTTCTAGAGATTTTCTTTCTTGGGGTGGCAGGATGATGTTAATAAGAAGCTGAAGGCCACAGCCTTTTTACACCAAACAAGGCCAGGCGGCTGAGCTTTGGTGCTACACAAAACAGGAGTTGTGACCTGCTTTGTAGGTTCAATCTCATCCCTCTTCTCCTATCTTTGTGGTGCTAAACCTTTCCAAGATTTAGAGGTGGGATCAGTCTCTGTGGGTTCAATTAGAATTTGTGAAGGCATGGGAACCTTGCTGTGCGGGTTAACCCAAACCTCTTCCTCGTTAAATAGAGGAGGCTTCAGTTGCTTGCCTCGTCTCTTTGAGGGGTTGTTGAAGGTTTGCACATGGCCGGATTCCAGCTTGACTCCCCTCTGCCCATCCTTCTCAGATTTAAATGCTCTTTAGAATTCAGGACTTCTCTCACATTCCCTGAAAGATGTTCTCAGGAATTTGAATGACCTGGCTGCACAATGAGCTAGATGACTTTGGGTCTCTAGGAGCTTGTGCCTGCTATGAGAGGCGGATGCCACTCCACTGATGATGGATATCTTTCCCTTTCTTCATATTTATTATTGTGAAGGTTGTCCATTTGTTTTATTCCAGTGACCATTCACGTTTCAATGCAGAATCTGGAAATAGCCTTTCTCTACTATTGTGAGAACTACAGTCGCGTGTGTGCACCTGAGGCTAGCCCTCCTATTACAAGAGGCCACTGTGGTCTAATGGACCAGTTGTCTGACTGCGTATCAGATGGTTGCGGGACAGATCAAGCATCTTTACTGTCCTGTGTTGCTAGTGCAAGACAGGTTTTTTCATAGTAAATGTTATAGTTTTGTGTAAATATTCCTCAAACTGTTAAGTGGCACTTCCGTGACTATCATGCAGCAACCAAAACCCAACTTCGTTATCACCTTTGTTCTGAGACTTATTGTGCTCCATTAGCTGTGGTGTAGTTCCTGGAGTCAGAGGGGTAAACGGGGGCAATGTGGCTTGACTCTTCCAAGTTATGCGTATTGTCTCTGTAGAATTTTCTGTTCTCTTTGTGACCGCCTGCCTTATTGGAAGTGGTCTGTTAGCTCAGTCGGTCTGTGTTTCCTGTGTATTCTTTAGGACCTCAGTGGTTTGAAGCTCCTTCACTGGACTGAACCAGCTTTTGCAAGGCTTGGCCATGGGTTCTAAGGCTTGGGTATAGATACCTACTGCTTCAGTTACAGACCTCTCCCTGCACAGTCAGCCAACTGTCACATGAACTCTGGTGCTCCTGGGTGTTGGAGTTAAACAAGCCTACCTTTCTTTTCATATGGATTTCATTCAGTGCTCCGTTTTCTGTGTTTAGTTCAATTTCGAGAAAACAGAGGACCGCTGCAACACGCTCTTAACAGACTAGATTGTAGTAGTTGACCAGGCTGCAAAGATAATAACCCTCAGGAGGAGATGCCATTGCCTCTGTCAGATAATATTAGCATACCATGCACATGTTATTCTAATATTCTGTTCCATTTTCCCCAATGCGGACCGTTTAATGTGTTGGTCTGCATTCTTACAGGAGTAAAATCAGACCCTTGTGGTAGCAATCTGGGAAGCCTCATACTCCTTTAGTGAATCATTTCATCTCCCTAATTATTGCTCCATGGTTTTGGGAAGCCTCGAGCTTCCTGCTGGGAATATTGATATTGTGGGTTACTCTTGCTTTGGTAGTCTCCATGACCCTTTTCCAGCTCCTTTCTATGAGGACATGCCTTATCAAACCCTCTGAAGTGTAAGAGCATTTTACAAAAAGCTGCAAACGCAACGCAACATGACATGTGTTCTGACTTGGCACAGTGTTGTCACTGATAGTGGAGTGCTCTCTTTGTCATCGTTACAAGTGTTTCTGTCAATACATTTTGGTGCGTTTTATACCTCGGTGACAGCTGATTCTTCTATGCATGTATACCAGTGGTTATCAGCTTTTAAGGATGTGTGCATATGCCACTTCGTACTTCATTATCAGGTTGCTAGGGTTAGGCCCATTCTGGTGCACATCTGTCTGCCTCAGACATCACCCTACTTCCTTTTTAGTCACAGGGCTCCTCTTCTTGAAACCTTTTCTGAACTCAATTTTTGTTTTGGCTTCAGTTTTGGGTTCTTTCTTGTTCCTGCTGGTTGACTTGGTGACTGGACTGTTATTTAGCTGTTAATCAATCGATGCTGAGTTTCTGTTGGCGGACTTAACAAGATATTTACGTATTCACTCTGCTCCTGTCATTCTGCTTCTGAACATTCAGTGGAGCCCACAAGCCCAAATGGGTAAGTCAGCAAAGAAAAGCCTGCAGGCCTACCCAAAGCATGAACGGACCTAAGTGAGCGCTGGACCTAGAGGTTATGTCCAAGTCATATTCTTTACAAACAGCGTGGGTGCCGCCTATGCTGCTGTACTGCATCTCACATCGAGGGCAGCATGGTGCTGACGGCCTACTTGCCGCTCTGGCCTGAGTCATAAACAGGGTGGGTGGGTGGTTGTGTCTCCAAACTCTAACATTGCGGGTCACAAGAGGCAAACCAAATCCATGGAATCTTTGGGGCCAGCTGTTTCGAGTAAGGACCACAGTACACGAAAAAAAGTGACTGTTGTGAATTCTGGCTGTGCTAAAGTGGTAGAGTCCAAGTACATCATTTCTGCAGATGATCCTTTTCGCATTCGCAGAGGAGGTTGGAAGGATTTCCGGGCAAAAAAACGAAAATCAACAAGGCTTTGGAAAAAAAGAAGACTTTGAATTTACTGATCAAAGTAATTCAAATACTGTCTTTGAACTTCTAAGGCAGTGTAATCCCCAGGTACAAACTGCATTACAAGGCATGCAATTTACTTAACCCTTTCCGGCAGCACCTCAGAATTGCAATGAAATAGTACACAGGAATTGAGAGATTTTTTCTGGGGTGAAAAACCTTAGAATACAAAACTTTTGGGAAAAGCAGTTCAGGACAAGAAAAACACTGGAGTAACACATCTGAGAGATGGATACAGATAGAGAGGTGTGGCGCCGCGGCCAGGGCGACTGACGCTAGAATCTGGGGACCACGGTTCGATCCCCGGCTCCGGCGGCAGGTTAGCCCAGCACCATGTGACTCTGGGCAATAGCTCGCTTAATCTTCCCGACGGCCCCCAGCGCCTGGAGACCCTTACGGGTGATTGTGCGCTTTACAAATGTGGACTTTACTTTACTTTACTTTTATACAGCAACAGGTAGCATTTGGGTCAGTTTAAGGTTTACGGTAACGCATAAAGTGAGCTATCAGGTTAGCGGGAGTGAAAAGTGTGAGGTTTAGGATTAGGCTCTAGGGATAGGATCGAGTTGGAAATTAAACTGTTTAAATGTTTCGGTTCAAGGGTTGAAGGAGAAAAATAGGGTTAGGTTAAAGGTGTGTAGGGCGAACCTTCCACTTCCAAAATACACCACGGGAAAACCGAGATTTAACTTACAATTCCTCAAAAAAGGTCAACGATATTAAAAAAAAATCAAAAAAAAAGTAAGTCACATGGATCCCCACACCCTGAGATTAATCGCCAGAAATTACTTTTAAGGTGACTTCTTCAGCTGATTAACAACAAAAAACATCACATGGTAGTATCTTCTGTTTTGAATGCAATATAAAAACAGAGCTGACATCTGTGAAATATGACACACTACTGTTGCGCGATGTTACTGTACAAAGAACGCTCAAAAACATTCTATTTAACTTAATGTTTAATGAGAAATACAATGATATATCTGATGCACCATTGATTAATGATGAGAAAAGCAATGTACATCCTCCTCGCTTTTAAATGTGGCTATTTCACTAAATGTCGATTCTCAGGTGCCCTCAAGCACCCGCTGTGGTACCATTCCATGAACCGATTTCTCACGCCTAGAATCTGCAAAGAGGCCTGAATGTACCTAATAAGGCAGTTATCTGACCAAAAAACTGTTTAATGAACCCACTTCTCATCACGCGCCGACAAGAGGCGCGCGGCCATTAGCTGGCGCTGGCGGCAAGGCGGTGAAAGCCCTCTGTCAACAGTGAAATTAGTGCCTGTCAGTGATCTCAACTCACGTGAAAAAATATCAGGACGCCTTCTGTGCCCCATGAAGGAAAATTAACTTGATGAATTGCCCAAGTGACATTTATAGACACAGATTCAGGCCTGTCAGTCGCTTCCTATCGCTTCTGGTAAGTGGCTGACAGTTTCCTGAAATGTAAAACACATTCCATTGAACAAACAGAGCGTGAGATTTGGGAGAATATTAAAAACTCATGTCCTAACTATGTTGGAGGTATCAGTAGATAGAGTTCTGGCTATGGGTTCACTAGAGGAATACTTCGTTTGTGCCCTTTAGCTGCAGATGCGCATTGCACCTTTCAGATCAATGTTTCCCCTACCTCGCATAACTACAAGATTAAAACCTGGAAATGTGGTGTTTCAGTGGGCAGAGACCTCAAGCATGCAGTTAAGTTTTTTTTGTCTTGCTACAGACACCTGTAATGGACCAATATTTAAACATGTGCTTAGAGCGGACATTGGGAGGGATGAAGGGGGCAATCAAGACCGACTACCATTTTGTGTGTAAAAGGCCGCTTTATTTGAAACAGGTGCACATCACATCTATTAACCCCTGGCAACCGCCTCACAAAACTAAACCTCTCTAGACATCTAGTTACCTGACCCCTTAGGTTTGTGTCTCCCTCCACCCCTACGATCCCCACATGATACAATCCCCCCACCCTGCATATCCAGATATACAAATTCCATAACATCGTCATGTATCATTTTCTCCCCTACATCTTAACTCCAAACCTTGTAAAACCTGCAGACCTATCTGCCTTATTGCAACTGTAACTAACCCCTCTAATGTAACTCCACAACTGTTTTCCCTTTCCCCGCTCCCGCTCCCCAAATCCCCAAACATCAATATAAAGACCCGAACTCCAGCCAAACTTGGCCAACATCAACCCAAACTCCGCCTGCACCTGCTCCAAGCGACAAAACCATACAGCAAGATTTTTCCCTGTGCACCTGTCCCAAACACATGCCACCTGCCCGATATTAACCGCCGCCAAACTCCACCCCCCCCCAAAACCCTCACTTAAGGGTGGGCGGGTGGGACAAGCTACAGCACTACACACCCAGCCACCAGGTTACAATACCTAAAATGGTGGCTGGGTGGAAGCGGAGACCCGATAAGAAGCCGTTAATTGGGCTTATTCAGTAGGATTTGGGCTGCCTTTGGGCTCTCCCAGGCAGCCCATCCGGCGGCAAAATGGCCGCGCCCATGAAACCCCTTCCCCCTCCCAAACCTGCCCGGGGGGCAGACCTCGAGGCTCGGCTGCCCCCCAAATCCCCCTTGGGAGGGATGAAGGGGGCAATCAAGACCGACTACCATTTTGTGTGTAAAAGGCCGCTTTATTTGAAACAGGCGCACATCACATCTATTAACCCCTGGCAACCGCCTCACAAAACTAAACCTCTCTAGACATCTAGTTACCTGACCCCTTAGGTTTGTGTCTCCCTCCACCCCTACGATCCCCACATGATACAATCCCCCCACCCTGCATATCCAGATATACAAATTCCATAACATCGTCATGTATCATTTTCTCCCCTACATCTTAACTCCAAACCTTGTAAAACCTGCAGACCTATCTGCCTTATTGCAACTGTAACTAACCCCTCTAATGTAACTCCACAACTGTTTTCCCTTTCCCCGCTCCCGCTCCCCAAATCCCCAAACATCAATATAAAGACCCGAACTCCAGCCAAACTTGGCCAACATCAACCCAAACTCCGCCACCCAGGGAAAGTGGGGTAGGTGGTTACACCTCATCCCCCCTTTCCCTGCCCCCCCACCCCCGCCCCTTCACTTCGCTGTCCGTCACCAACACCTTACTCCCGCCGTACCCCCAACAACTTCGCCAACACCTCCCGAAGCTCCAACAGGTATAGATCCATTCCCATCCGGGACAAATGTACTCCATCACCTCTAAACATCTCCGGCGCATCATATTTAATGTCTCTGTGCCATATGCGCGTGAAACCCACATGACGACAAAAGCGAACCATCTCCACGTTGACCTTCCGCCTCGCCTTGTCCACCGCCTGCGGCTTCACCGCTCCTCGCCACACTCTGCGCGGGACCAACTCGGTCCACACCACCGTACACCCCGACCAACACCTGCGCAGCTCTGCCAGATCCCGCCGCATCGCCCTCATCAGCACCAAACCTGTCTCCCGCACCAAATCGTTCTCCCCCAAATGGAGGACCAACACGTCGGGGCACCGCCCCCCGCACACTAAACCATTCAGCGTGGTAACCAACTCTTTCCATCTCATCCCCCCCTCCCTGACCAAAACACCTTGAACAACTCAGGATTGAACCCCAAACCATCCCCAAAATAGCTGTCTTGCGCTTGCAGCTTCGCCCTCTTCACAAATGAGTGACCCACAATCCAGATCAACATCTCTCGGGACGAGGGCCCCGCCACCGAACCTGGAATGAGAAACATATGTCAATCAACACTGTCCCCCCAATGCCAAAACGCGCGCACGCGCCGGGTCAGCTCCGCGCACGTAGCGTTGATAACAATCTGACGTCCACCTACCCAAGCGCATGATGGCCCCCCTCCCCTGTCCCTGACGGTGCGCCTCGGCCCCCACTCACGGCGCACCCCCCAATAAACGGGCCTCCCTGACCCATGCAACCTGAAACCATTCAGGATTGAGACTCAGCTTCCCACCAAATTAGCTATCCTGTGCTTGCCACTTGGCCCTCTTCACAAACGAATGCTCCGCCATCCAAATCAACCAGCCCCTAATGATTTTGCCCAGCTGGGGTTTGAACCCTGGTCGAAGCTCACTCAAAGCCCCTGTGCAGTAACAGTGAGCCATCTGTTCTGCTTGGCTAAGAAACCATTCCCGACCTGTGCGAGCAACCATTGGCAACAACTATGCCCCCCCCAACGTCCCCATGCGCGTTCAAAAGCACTCCGCTGCGCACTTAACGCCGATCCACTGAGGATCATCGCCACCGACGCGTAATGTCCCCCAGCCGCACCACCGTCAATGCGCTTCTGACGCCGCCCCTCTCCGAAACCGGCGCATGCCCTACCGCCTGCTATCCACCCCCCGCCCTTGCCTGATGCTTCCACCCCGCTAACCCCCCGACACGTACCACCCTGCCCTCCAAAAACCGCGGTGACCCCCCAGCACATGAATTTCCGACACTACCCCCATGTGCTGTGCCACCAGAATCTCTAGCAGCCCCGGTAACCGCTTCCGCTTGTCTGCCGGCAACCATGCCTCCCGCAAAACCCACGTCAAACCAACACCCAACTATTGACCACGCCATGCCAGCCCCACTGTCTTTGAATTCCCAACACTGGCACTTTGTGCCATGACTCCATCACCTCGAGCCGCCTCAACATCTGCCGCTGCTTGCCTGCCGGCAACCGTGCTTCCAGTAAACACCAATACCAGCTCAATACCCAGAATCGACAACGCCGTGCCTGGCCCCACTGTCTTTTAAAGTTCCAACACTAGCACCTCGTGCCTTGCCTCCATCCCCCGAGACGCCTCAACATCCGCCGCCGCCTGTCTGCCGGCAACCGTGTCTCCAGCGACACCAAGCCCAGCTCAATACCCAAATTTGACAGTGCCATGCCGTCCCCATTGTTTTTTGACTTTCCAACACTGGCACTTTGTGCCTTGCCACCATCACCTCCAGTAAGCACCGAGACCATCTCAAATCCAAAATTGACAGCGCCGTGCCTGGCCCCACTTGTCATTTGAAGTTCCAACACTGGCACCTTGTTCTTGCTTCCATCACCCCTAGCAGCCTCCACTTCCGCCGCTGCTTGTCTGCCGACAAACGTGTCTCCAGCAAAACCGAGCCCAGCTCAATACCCAAAATTGACAGCGCCGTGCCTGGCCCCACTTGTCTTGTGAATTTCCCACACTGGCACTGTGTGGTTTGGCTCCATCACCTCGAGCCGCCTCAACATCCGTCGCTGCTCGTTTGCCGGCAACCGTGCCTTCAGCAACACCGAGACCAGCTCCTTACACAAAGGTGACAGCGCCGTGCGTGGCCCCACTGCTGTATCCGGTGCCAATGGCACCCCAAGGACCTCCGTGATCTCCTGAAACCTGTCCAGCGCCACCTGGCAGTTCGTGGAGTCCGGGGCCCCGCCACGAAAAAGAGTCATCCAGGTAGGGCTGAAACTCCCTAGTGACCCGTTCGTTCCGTAAAAAACCCTTGCTGGAACCCACGAAACCTTCAACAAGCGCAGGACCTCGCGCAGCCTATCAGCAATGCCGTGTCCCCCTACCTAATGAACAACCCACGAAACCTTCAACACGCGCAGGACCTCGCGCAGCCTATCGGCCCTGCCATGTCCCCCTACCTAATGAACAGACCTATGGCAAAACAAAGACCATAATAAAAAGTGGTCCCCAGGGAAGTATTTTAAACTTATTTTACCTTACAACTGTGTCACCATAGTGAACAACATTCCATAACGCTCAGGGATTATTATCAAATCAAAAAGTTGCAGTTTGCATACGACACCTATGCGCATATCTGTGGCACCATAGTGAACAATGTTCCATCACGCTCCCGGGATTATTATCAAATCAAAATGTTACAGTTCTCATAAGCTACTTAAGAGCATATCCGACGTACATCACCAACGTTAAGCCATATTACATTCATGTCTGGCGACGCAAATATCCACAGCTACCCAGGTTTACCATGTGCGGTGTTGTTTTACCCTTTTCCCCACACTATATGGTCAATATGGCACATTCGCCATATATACCTTATTCCTCCCTTATATACCCAATCCCAACACCCCGCTCAGAAGTCTTGTACTTGGAAGAGTGTCATAGCGTCAACGCATCGGTCCCACACGCCATTATCTCCGATACCCTCGTCAGGACAAGTGTTGCCCCTGAATCCATTGTAAAATCACCCATGTACCACCAACAACATATTTACGACCAATCCCCTAAGAACATGTATATGTATTGTCTGCCCACACCAAACGGAATGCCCCCAAGCGCATATCCATAAATGTCCCTGCACCTCTTCCACTCCCAACGTGTCCCGCGTGTACGAACCCCACTGCACCATCACAGATTCATGGAGTCAACGTAACCCAGGTCTCATACGGCTGTCCAATCAGTGGTGCCGCACCATCCTACTAGTTGAAATGCACCCTCCTCTAACCTCCATTTTAGCTCCTCATTACCCACCCTCACGACCGGCAACTAAGACCTAAAACGCCTGTTCCTAAAAAGGAACCAAAGTCCGTCTCCGCAACCACATGAAATTCTACGTAGCCTTCACTTGCTGTGTAACCATGCACCAACCCGTATATCATACCTTCCGCCTCTCTTTTAGCAGAAACTAAAATTGAGCACATGCACCCAACAGTACCGATATTCTATCGTGTTATGAGACCTTAGCGACCCCCATGAACGAATCCAACTGCACTTACATCCCCTGTACTTTGCCCGCACAACCTCGCAAGGAAACCTAACTTGAAAAACTAAAGGAATGACCTAGTTCCGTGCATCGCGCTGTCAACCCAACAAACCCCCAGCCACGGTAGAAACTTACAGACACATGGTTGCCTAAATCAGTCCTCCTCTCACTACACTCGCCTCAACAGTCGAGTGCCTCGCGGTGTGGTGCAGCTACGCCAACGTCGCTCCTGCATTTTTGTGACCCAACTGCACCGCAAACGTGTCGGCCATAATGGTATGGAGTCTCATGCCTGACTGTGCCTCTAAACGAGCACGTGGCCCACCCCCACCGACACCATCCGCGGCGCCATCCCGCTTTTACCTGCAAGCAACGTATCCCCTCGTCGCTCCTCGACTCTCCTGTCCACCGATCTACCTCTCGACTGTGTCCGGGCCGCCGCAGCACCCAGGCCCCGTGACACCTGTAACAAAGAACCAACACCATTACCGGGCCCCCGTCCGCCCGGCCCCCCTCTCACTTCACCTTCCTCTGCACTATCCTCTCCTTCCACCAACTCCACACCACCCCATCTATATTTCCGGCGCGCCACCGGCGGCGCCGACCTAAACCTGCCAGAGGCCCTCTCTTCGCCTCTGCCCTCGCACAAAGTAAAATAGTCCTCTTTGGCGTTGCTCCAGGTATGCTGCTGTTCCCCAAGCCGCTTGGGCCCTGTGGGTGCTGGGACCGGCGAGCCCGCCTGGGGCCTTCTTGAGCCAGTCGCGCCGCGATCCCGCGTGGTCTCCAGGCTCGCCGCCGGAGGCTCCGCCTTCCCTTCTCCTTGGCGTCGCTGGGCCGCCCCAAGCCGTGCCAAGTCTGGTTCCCCGCGCCGACTACCTCCCTGTAATAAAAAAGGTATTGCTGGTGTGCTGGTCCCCTGCCACTGCTCCGCCTCGTCTGCCCAGCGCCACTTCCCCCAGCTCTCCCCTGCCCCCCCCTCCTCCGCGTCTTCGCTCCAGCAGAGCCCCCCTACCCCTGCCCCCGCGTCGCCCGCGGCTTCTTCCCCCGCCCGCTCCCCGCTGCCAACCCGCCCATAAACCACCTCTGCCTGCCTTGAAGGCCCAGCCTCCTCCACCACCGTCTCCCTCCTTTCCGCCGCCATGCGGGCCTCCCTGATCCCCTCCTCCCATGACGAAAACACATCTAGCACCTCCCACTCCCTTTCGCTCTCCTCTGACTCCAAAAGAATCGGGGACCCCCCCCTATGCCCTTGGTCACTCCCCAGTCCCCCCACAGCCGTCCCCACCTGGCCCCCCCCCTTGCCTGCGGCCCCCGCCCCTCCCCCTTTCCCTCCTCTCTTAGCCTCGCTCCTACCCCTCTCCCCCGCCCCCAGCCGGGCCGGCGAGGGGCTCTCCAAACGCCTCCTCATGGCCTGGTCTTCCCCTAAGCATCGTCCCCGTCCTTGCCCTTCCCCCCTTCCCTCCCGCCCCGCCCCCGCTCCTTCGTCCTTGTCCCCCGCCCCCCCCTCGCGCCTCCCGCTCTCTAATGAGGGCCCGCTCCGCCTCACAGCCCCCCCGCCAACACCCGGGCGGCCGCGCGACTCCACGCGCGCCCGCTCGACATCCATATCCCGCCGCCCGCCCGCTTCCCCGCCCCCTTCCGCCCCTTGGAAACGCGGCGAGGCGCCCCTGGCAACGCGCCTCGCACGCGACCCTCCGTCATCCGGGGCCGCGCTCCTGACATCGGCGCGGCCCCGAAGACTCACCTGTAATTTTTGAGATTTCCTCGGTGGCGAGCCGGCCAGAACGGCCGCTGCCACCCCGAACGACGCCTGCCTCACCGGCCGCGCCTCCGGCGGCCCCACCAAGAGGTCCATCCGCCCTGCTTCACTCAGCAGGCGGATGGCCTCGAGTACACGAATATCCTCAGCTCCCGACATCCTAGGACCAACCTACAATAACCGACCCAGCTAGCAGCTAAATCACCTCACACGACAAGCTACAGCACTACACACCCAGCCACCAGGTTACAATACCTAAAATGGTGGCTGGGTGGAAGCGGAGACCCGATAAGAAGCCGTTAATTGGGCTTATTCAGTAGGATTTGGGCTGCCTTTGGGCTCTCCCAGGCAGCCCATCCGGCGGCAAAATGGCCGCGCCCATGAAACCCCTTCCCCCTCCCAAACCTGCCCGGGGGGCAGACCTCGAGGCTCGGCTGCCCCCCAAATCCCCCTTAGGCCTGTCACTTGCTCATGATTGGATGACATTCGTGTCTGTTTGAGTTACAGGACTTAATTCCTGCTCCCCCGCCCCCCTATTCTTGCGTTTGTGAAACCATAGGGGTTGTTTAGAATATAAAGTGTTTCACAAAGTGTAGCACCTGAGCCAAGCCAATTCGTTCGTCAGGCGAATGTCGGGCGAGCTGTGTGTTTCCAGCACTGCATTTTGAAGCACACTGTCCCAAATTTACGAATAAAGCATGGTGTGGTAGGGTGCTGCCTTTTACGTGGACAGTACCCTTTCCACTGAAACGGGCTCTAGAAATGGCTATTACATTGGTATTTGTCATGGAACTTTACTGGTTAACCATGGTAGCGAACAAAGGATTTGTGGAAATTGAATTTCTGCACATATTTAATATTTGTGTATTTTATTTATTGTGAACTTATTAAAGGTTTTGTTTCCATCACACTTCACAATTACAAAACAGTGCATTATTTGTATTTTCCTTACATCTAATAAATTTAGAAAGATGCGCAAAGGTTATTCAAAACTATTTACATTTTGCTGTATAGTTAAAAAAAAATATTCAGACTTTCCTTTCAAACTTCCTGTACACCAGCAAGATAATCACTTGGTTCACTCATTTTGCAACAGGTGAAAGAAAAAGTAAGCGGCAATCTCCATATTAAATACGTAGCAGTTAGTCAGAAGGCATTACATGACACCATCTCTGTCTCTGAACGCACAGCAAATTTAACAAAGCTAAAAGCCAAATTTAAAGGTCTCTTATTGCGCTATCCCTTTTTTAAACTCCTTGGATATTATCTTGGACTGTCCCGCACCTGAAGCATTTAAGCTTCACACTGCTTTTTAATTGGTTGAGTGTATTCTTTCACTGCTGACCTTAGGAGAGCTGTTTTTCATGTTTGTTTGGCATGTCAGCTTCGATTGGAATGCAAGTCCTACTCCTTCCCCCCCTCTCTATTTTTCTCGCTGTCTCATGTGTCTCTCTTTCCCTCACCCGTCTCTCGTCTCTCCCTCTGCCTTCCCTAAGAACCATCAGTGCTCGCTGCCTGCTGTTACTACATTTGCCAATGCGTGTAGAACTTCTAAGATGTCTGCCATGTTACATCTAGATGCAATGTGATGTCCATAAACAAAGTGGTGGCCACAACAAAAGACAAGTAAACAGCCACACCACACACTACCAAAGAGCTAAACTAAACATAGACATGGTGCCTGGTAAACATACAAACTACACTTATTCATCCCCACACAAAATCACCCAACCATCTGGCAGTCTGCGAGATCTAGCCGCCCGTCCAACGTAAGACCCAGATTCCGTGGCATAATTCGCATCGCGCTACACAGCATTATCACTGTCTTCCTTCTGACAACTCACAATCTTCCAATAACCACCACCTCGAACACTCATCCCCACTGACAGGCTGCACCTATATAGACACTACTACATTTCCATTTGGTAATATTTATTATATAGTCCATATTGTAAATTCCTCACATACTAAGCAAGAAAGTGTACTTGCGGTGGATTTGGATCTACAGATCAGGTTTTTCTGATGTCCTCAAGGAAGAGTGTGTTCTGGGATACAGATATTTTCCTTTGAATTCTTTTACACAGACAAATTGGCCACCATCTCTTTTACCTGTTTTTTTATTTATAAATTGCAGAAATTGTCACCCAAAGGCAACATGATGCTAGGGCAAGCTACAAGGCAGTGATATCCTACAATAAGAGAGCCTGGGAGAAAGACCAGGGTCAGTAACACAGCATAGTTTTATTTTTTTTGTGAAAAGTCAAAAAGCAATCAGTCTGTCACAGTTCAATTGTTTCGATGCTATAGTAACACAAATACAACTCTGTGGACATAAGCAACAATACATCTTTTAATTTCTGACTATTGACTGGTCTCTGGATACTTAACACCCCTTGCCGTAGCACATAACAACTTTCTTAGAGCTCTCTCAGGACTTCCCAAATCCACTCCACTGCTTCCTTTGTATTTAGATACTGGAAGCAGGAATATTTGAGATCAGGCTCGGTTTCGCCCTATAGGCTACTGACGCTGGCTGTGGACGACTCCCGAGTTGGCTCAGTACGCCCAGGCTTTGAGCGAAGTCAAGTCAATAAATATCTCTGATAGAATCCAGTGGCTTAGGGAACTCAAGTCCACACTAATAGCTATGTGGAAGAGGAACCTGTGGGACTCTCCGTCTTCAGTGGTGTTCCCCTCCAAGAAGCTACTAAAAGAAGCATATTGGTCTTATATTGATTAGTGGCGATTATCCCAGAGCAACAGTGTTTTAACAAATGGGTTCTTGGAGTTTAAGCTGTCCTTGCTTTTAGAGCCATATTGGGATATTATTAGGAGCACCGTGGAAAGAAAATGATACCACCAATTCAGGGTGGAGGCCTACCATTAGGGTCCTTTACACTCAGCTGGAAACAGGGTTGGGATGGCCTTTGTCCGTGCTGTCTAGACGTGAGGGAAACAACTGCACATTTCTTTTTTGTCTGCCCATCCTATAGGCAACCACGTCTGAAATGGCTAGTCCCAACATGTAAAAACTTGGGTTTTAGGGTAGCTGCTTCGGCTCTTAGGGTGCTCAGGACTGATACGGAACACGTCATTGTAATAGCTGTGGCAACATTTCTGGGATGGGCTTGGGCGATAAGGGTCAGGAAGCTGAAATGATCCTAGTAGAATTATTATTTTTTTGCTCTCCTGTTATTATGTTAAATTGTTTTTATAGTTTACATTGCCGACTTGTCTTTTTATCTTTAAAAAAATGATGATATAAATTGTATTTTAATCCTGTTGTCTTTTATGATTTTTTTTTCTAAAAATCGAAATAAAGAGTTGACTTGACTGGTCTCTGATCTTTTAACTGTGGCTTAATGAGGAGCCACCTACAACTGAGCAATCATGATAATGTTCAGAATAGATGTTTATGACAGACAACCAGAAGAGCGATCAAAGTCTCTGGTGGAACATAATAGCAAGTGGTTTGCATGTCTTCTAACATACCAAAACACTAATATTGTTCTTTCATTATTTTTCTTTCTTATGTCTTTTTTGTTTGCTAATAGATTTGAAAGGAGGTGATCATGTCTGTTTCTCAATTGCTCATACCGTTTTTAATCTTCACTTTATTTGAATTAAATCTTATTTGATCTAAATAATCTTAACTTTCCTTTATTTTATATTTGCTCTCTGTTAGTGGCAGCATCTTGTCCGTCAGCATTTGGATCCTTTAATGTTTTATCTTATCTTATCTTAATAGGAATTTATAAAGCGCACGTTCACCCTGAGGTTTCATGGCGCTGATTAGGCAGATGTCACATCAAGGGGAAGTTACACAAGAGCTTGCTCGTACAGCCAGGTCTTAAGCAATCTTCTGAAGCCCAGGAGATTGTTGCTCATCCGGATTGCTGAAGGCAAGGAGTTCCAGTTTTACTTTATTCTCCAGTGTATCTTCTCTTCCCTTAAACATATTCCAGATTTGCTATAATGTTTGATTAAGGGTAATGGTTACTATCATTTGCTAACATTATGGTGAAGTAAAAGTGGCAGTATCAGAGTTTGGATCGTACGATTAGGCTCTATCGCTAACTGAACAAGGTCTGGCATCTCAAGCTTAGCCTTCTCTTGATTTTGCTTTACCAATGATGAGCATAAAATATATAAAATAAAATAAATATAGAAGGAGATGAAGAAGGAATGGTTTCGTAAGTGTAATCCCATTTCTATCTTATGGGAATTTCCATTGAAGTCATAAGCACTGAATAGTCATGCCACGTGCAGGGATTCCAAAGCACCTTCATATGTCTTCGTAAGTGTATATGTATGCCTTTCTTCTGGAAGGCCTGTAAAAACGCTTATATTGTGGCCAATTTATTCAGACTGCATTTAGAAAAGGGTGATTACTTTTTTTTAACCTTTTCTGCATGTCTGGATGGTCTTGAAGTCGACAGACTCCTCAACATCGATTTTCTCCTATGTCTCAACATCGATACAATCCTGGACATCAGACTTCTGCGTCTCGACATCTACACACTCCTTGATGTCAAACTTCTTCTGCGCCTCAATGTCATAGTCTCCTTCAACATCAACCGTCTATGTCTCGACATCGACCGTCCATATCTCAACGTCGACCATCGTATCCTCATCGATGTTTACCCAGTTCTCGACGTTGAACATGTAGGTATCATACCTTGTCACAACGTCGACCTGGAACAACGTTGTTTTCAAAGTGGACTTCTCTTTTTGTATCTGAGTCCTTTCTAAGAAACAATGACCAGGCTGAATCTTGTGTATTTGAGGCGGATAGACTGTATTTTCCTCTGATGCTGCCCCTTATGTTATTCTACTGAAGGGTGTTCCCAAATTGGAATCAAGCCTAAAAAAGTTGGTCTGGCCTAAAAAATAAAGTGATTCATTGGATGACTAACCAAATATGTAATGCAAACCTCCTGTGTCAAAAAAAAATTATGGTTAGAAGGACACAATGGGTTGGTTATGGCTGGAAGACTTTCGATGGTGATTGTAATATTGTTAATAATTTTCGAAATCCAGCAGTGGTAAAGACACTTCTTGCCAATTTTCATTCATGACACCAAAATCAATATCGCCCGGGAGGGAGAGATCGTTGCAGTACAGTTGGGCTTCCTTTATAGCAGGAACTTGATAAAGTATTTGAAAAAATTCCAAGGGGACATTGAAGCGGAGTGTGTATACATCTGGGCAGGAGATTTTAATATTAGTCCCTGTGTATATTCATCAGCAGGTATCTGTGGTTACACTGATGCTATAGGATATAAACAGGTACACTTTCCCCACAACAGCTATGGTGACATTATAAGTGAATTATTATATAAGTACAACCTGGAACTACTGACACAAAATCATGTCAGAGTGAAAGCCTCCTTGCCATCCTTTCAGGGGAATAGGAGCAGCTTATTTATTCACCATATAATGCTCTTAATGAATGGTTTAAATCTCTTTAGCTCACTTGTTGTAGTAACTCCTGGCTTTAGTGATCATTTTCCACTCACACTAAACCTGATTTTACAACCCAAGCCATGTGAAGCACCCAATCTGGCTGCTCAGATTGATATAGCAAGGAAAATGGGATTACTCTTAAGTGGATGGGGATTAATGAAACAGACTTCCTTGAAAAGGTGGTGAAAAGCAACAGGGAGGACCTTTTAGTAGGTTAAGAACCAGAGGGCGCCCCCAGATACAATTGTGCTAGACTTTTGAAAGATTATCTCGGCAGCTGTAGTTAGCTTAAAACACTAACAAGGGGACAAAGAAAGAGAAACATGGCTGGTTTGACTACCATTGTACACAAGTCAACCACAAACTAAAAAAGCCATACAGCTAATTCTGAGGGATTCCAAGTAAGTTAAATCACTTAGACTTCACTACAAACAGACAATAAGCCGCAGGAGGAAAGAACTGCAAGAATAGGTTGGGCCAGCCTGTAACAGGCTGTGGGAACCAAAGATCATATATTGTTTTGGAAAATAATGAATTCCCTGTTCCTTGAAGATAGTTTGGACACAAGAGTAGAGGCCCCAGTTTCCCCACTGGGCTGGTTGAGCCATTTCGAAAGCATATTTAATCCATAGACTAAGTAAGTAAGTACTTACTTAGTCTATGGATAGACTAAACAACCAGTCAGTGTTGAAGGAGACAATTTTGCCCTGACATCATTCCCTTTACAGGCAGTTAGTCTAGAAGAGGTGGTAACTGCCATGGGAAAGTCTTCTAAGAAAAGCCCTGGCCCCGATGGGGTTCCAGTGGATGCATCTAAATCCTGCTTAGCACTGTGGGCACCAATCTTGATGCAGGTATTCAATGCAGCGACACTGTGGTCTATTCCGTCCACTTGGACTGACTCCATAATAGTTCCTATATATAAAAATGGAACGGGAGGATGGCAAGTGCTACTGTCCAATATTGATTTTGGATTTCTCTGCCAAAATAATGGGGAAAATCATTTTGGATAGATTAGACATCTGGGTAGCATAAAACCTGTGTTAAACTCTCAGTATGGTTTTAGGAAAGATATCGGCACACCAATCTCTATCTCTTAATTTCCAAATACAAGGTGCCAAGCAGGGACATATTTATCTCTGCTTGGCTGATTTAAGCAGCGCTTTTGATTTGGTCAACCACAGTAAATTGTGTAAGATGTTGATCGAAATGGGCGCCCCAGAAGACATTGTATCATACCTGTCTCAGATGTATGCCTCATTGGCAGCCTGAGTGAGGTATGAGAAAGACGGAGAATGTACCACAAGCTTTAGGGTCCCCAGAGGTACAAGGCAAAGTTGCGTCCTAAATCCTCTCCTATTCTCTCTCTATATAAATGAGGTTGACAGGAAGCTGCAAGGAACAGACGCTGATGCACCCAGAGTAGGTTTGCGCCCCACCCCCATGCTACTATATGCTGACAACGTGGTTCTGACATCCAGAACAGCAAATGGTCTAAAGTAGCTGATCAATGGATTTATCACAAGATTTAAAATTACATCTGGCAAAATGTTCACTATGGTGTGTGGAAGGGGGAAAGCGAAGAAAAAAGCCTGTCATGCCAGGTGCCATAATTGGAAGAAGTTCACAACTTTTCCTACCTAGGAGTACTTTTCTATAAATCTTTATCCTGGGGAATCAATATGGGTCTAGCAAATCTTAAATTTTAAAGGACAATAGAGGCTCTGTTTAGATTTGCCACAAAAATAGGAAATAAGCCAATATGTGAGATGCTGCAACTGTACAGGAGTAAATGTATTCCCAAGGCTGCTTATGAGGCAACTCTGTGGGGCATGGCGGGGTGCTCAACATTGAAATTAAAGGAAAACAAATTACTGTGCAGGCTGTTCCCCATTCAGTACCAACCTACCTTTACCCCTTTGTGTGCACATGACGCAATGGTTCCGTCATGCGCCACGGTGCTCGTGTGCCGAGAACGGAACCATTCAGTCCTCTGCACATGAGCACCAAATCCCTTTGCTGTAAACAGCAGAGGGATTTCCTTTTCTTTTTTCCAGCCTTGATAGCTAGGGAAGAGCTTCCCCAACCTCCTGAGGCATTATTTTTTCAGTGTAACGACGATCGGCGCGCCAACATCATTACACTGAAAGTGAAAGTGAAATGAGCCGATCGACTCGCTGTGCTATCTCAGCCCCCTGAGTACCTAGACAGACAGGAGAGGAACCATTGGAAAGGGAAAAATAACCTTCCTCAGTGGGTCACTGCTTGGGGATCACTGCAGGAGGGCGAATCCTAAGCAGGGACCCATTCGATTAAGCACCCTGGAGGGGGCAGTGGCACCTTGGGAAGGGCTTTTGCTCTCCTCATATTTTTGGGCCAGATCAGTCTTTCTGCCCCCCTCCTGGGGGGAGGCAGATGGGGGCAATAGTCCCCCATCTGCCCCCTAGGGGTGTTTGGAGGGGGTCGGGGGTGGGAGGGGAACGTCCACTAGACCCCAGGGATTTTTTGTGTGTAAACATTGGGGTGAGGGCTGCCCAAAATGGGCATGCCAAGGCCCACAACCCCCAGAAAACACACAAAGGACAATCTTTCTGCCCTTCCCGGTGGGGGCAGATAGAGGAGTCATTACTCCTGATCTGCCCCCCAGAGGGCAGAAAGCCTACTAGGCACCAGGGCTAATTGTTTTTTTTTAAAAGAGGATTCTGGCCGCCCACAATAGACATGCCAATGCCCAGACCCTAATATTAACAGTCTTTTTGCACATCCTGGGGGACAGATGGGGGTTATTCCCTCCCATCTGCCGCCGGGGGGGACAGAAAGCCCACTAGGAACCATGGATAATTTGTTTGGAATGCGTAAGGCTGGAGCCTGCACACATTGGCATGTCAATGCTCCCACCTCCCAAACACAATAGAGACATACCTTCTGCCCCCCCAGAGGCATATGGGGGCAATTTTA
Organism: Lissotriton helveticus; assembly: GCF_964261635.1. Lineage (NCBI taxonomy): Eukaryota > Metazoa > Chordata > Amphibia > Caudata > Salamandridae > Lissotriton > Lissotriton helveticus. The sequence continues at coordinate 312,261,058 of NC_136061.1, forward strand.
GTGTAGCGGTGTGCCCAGAATGGGCACGCCATCGCCCACCATCCCCAACACATGTACACAGTTTTTCTGCCCCCCCTGGGGGACAGATGGTGGTTATTACACCTAGGGGATCACCGCAGGAGGGCGAATCAAAAGCAGGGATCCATTCGATTAGGCACCGGGGGGGGGGTAGTGGCACCTTGGGAAGGGCTTTTGCTCTCCTCGTATATTTTGGCTAGACCAGTCTTTCAGCCCCCCTCCTGGGGGGGCAGATGGGAGCATTAGTCCCCCATCTACCCCCATAGGGTGGTTTGGGGGGGCAGAAAGCCCACTAGACCCCAGGGATTTGTTTGTGTGTAAACATTGGGGTGGGGGCTGCCCAAAATGGGCATGCCAATGCCCCCAACGCCCAAAAAGGACAATCTTTCTGCCTTTCCCGGGGGGCAGATAGGGGAGTCATTACCCCTGATATGCCCCAGAGAGGGCAGAAAGCCCACTAGGCACCAGGGATTATTGTCTTTTTATTAAAGAGGATTCTGGCTGCCCACAATAGGCATGCCAATGCCCAGACCCTAATATTAACAGTCTTTTTGCACTCCCTGGGGGACAGATGGGGGTTATTTCCCCCGATCTGCTGCCGGGGGGGACACAAAGCCCACTATGAACCAGGGATAATTTGTTTGAAATGCGTAGGGCTGGAGCCTGCCCAAATTGGCATGTCAATGATACCACCACCCAAACACAATAGGGTCAAACTTTCTGCGCCCCGGAGGCATATGTGGTCAATTTTCTTTTTTTGTGTGTAGCGGTGTGCCCAGAATGGGCACGCCAACGCCCCACCCCCAAAATTACACCCAATCTGCCCCCCACACTCCTCCACACCGCCGGTGAGGGCAAAAAGCCCACTAGGCACCAGGGATAGGTTTATAGGTATGTCAGGGAGCAGTCCCATAGTCAAGGGTCGCTCCCTCTTTTTTTTAGACACACGTTTTAGCCGTTTCTACCACCCTTTGGGGCAGATAAGTGATATGTTCAGGCTCATCTACCCCCCAAGGGGGACAGAAAACCCCTAGATACCAGGGAAGGTTTCTGTGTGTGTGTGTGAGACCTGGAGTTCAGCTGACGGTCTGCATGTACTGGCGTTTGGCTGGCTGTGTGTGTACTGGCATTTTGCTGGCGGTGTTTGTTGTCTTGCACATGGCTGGCATTGTGTGCTGACTAATGCTTGGTAGAAGTGTGTGTGGACTAGCGCTTGACTGGTGGTGTGTGTAGACCAGTGCTTAATTTGTAAAATATGAAGTGCAGGTGCTAAAATGTTTGTCAGAGGCCACACCTACTTTTCTCCGGCCCCACCCACTTCTTCCACTGACTCCACCCACTATCAACTGGCACTGATAACAGTTGTATGAAATACCCGATCGGAATTTCAGTAAGGGAGCCTTCCTCAAAGTAAGCTTTTGATAAGAGGGTCCCCTGTCCTGTGAAAATGTTTAAAGATTCAAATCAAACGTACATTTAAAGAACAATTTTGGAATACATTAGCTAAAATTACTAATGCATTGAAAAGGGACAATTCCAGTGCTCTATGTGCTGATTTAGGGAAAGGACAATACTAAAGTATGGCATTTTTAACAGACTATGAGTTCAAAGATACAACTTTTACGTAGCTTATGTGACAAAATAAACCAAAATGTTCAGAAAACACTCTAAACAGATAAACAAAGACACCCAAGCCAGAAAGCATGGAAACGTCAAACAAAGGCACCCATGCCAGAAAGTATGAAAATGCCAAACAAAGGCACCCAAGCCAGTGGTGCTGGAACCATTTTCAAAGTGTTGGTGCTGCCCTCAAAGTTATATCACTGAAGAAGTCAAGGTTATGAAAAATCCAAACATCACACTAAAGGCAAACATGGCAAATGAGCCTTGCCCATTCCGGCGGAAGTGGTGAGGGTGTGGTTAGGTATGTTGCAGCAAGTGGAGCATTTTGAAGACCACTGCTTGTTGAGGTGGTGTTGGTGAACTGTATGAACCAAATCTTTCCACAATCCTAAACTCACCAACCCAAAGTGTCTCAAATTCCTGCTCTTTCCAGTGTTGTGGTAGAATTTCTGCTTATCGGCTGATGCTTTGGACAGTTGGGTAGCTACCAAACATCACTAGTTGTTAATTATATGACTGTAGGCATAGCTTTACGAAGCAGCAGTAACAATTCAAGATAGCTAGACGTAGGACTCTGAAGCAAAGCTAGTCCTGTGATTAAGACAAGTTGTATAGAGGGGATCCTACTCCTGCCGTAGAATCCAGTATGTTTGGTACCTCCAGGGCTTGGCACTTTAACTTAAGGCAATCTCAGGAATGGGCTGACAAGGTGAGCTGGCCTCCCTCGAAATAGGGAAAATTCAGACTTTCCCGTGTCTGAAAAGCAGACCCTTGCTTTGGTTCAAGACTTCAAGGGCACTTTGCAGGCAGCATATAGGCCTGTGTTTAATGGTAAGAGTGAAACTGCAAGCTAGCCCAAGCCTATCCCAGAGATGCTTGTGGTGGTAGGGATTCTTTGTTGAGCCTCCTGCAACAGCTTTGTGTTGTAGCTACTACCAGGTGTGTTTTGAAGAGAGATTACTTTACATCTATTTTCTGGCTTGAACACCTGTGCAGACTTACTTAACATATCAAATGTACACATTTGAAAAACACTTCAATGTAATGGCTTTCAGGAGTAAAAAGTCAGAGGCCTTAAGTAGTATAGATAGTTTGGACTCTGGTTTTGTTGCAGGCCACGCGAGAGAAAGATTTTTTCTCCAGAGCAAAATAGAGTAAATATTTACCATAACCTTGTCCTAAATATTACAAACATCGCTCAAAGGTGTTGAGCAATCACGGACATGGAACGCCCTGTTTAGGAACACAATGTAGCGGATGCTTTAATAAAGGGTAATGATTCAGCTCAAAACATATGATTCGGACTATCTTGATGCACACATGGGTGAAATGTCTGATATTTATATGTTTCTAATCTCTCGTCTTCATTGCTTGATTTTGCTTGCCAGAAAGTGTCAATCAGTCAGTACTACTTGTTCATAGTCGTTGAAATGTCACTCATAATTACACTGAATTGACTGAAATTATGAAAATGGCACTCATAGGAATTTGAAACCTTGGCAGCTATGTAGCGGGTATCAGTGTCACTGGGCGAAAGGTGCACTGCAACGAGAGCAGAAGGACTTCACTACCTGGCAAATGAAACTCTCCACTGCGAGCCTTGCTGCCAAGAGAAGAGCACTTTCAAGGTCTGGCTGTTCCCTATTCACTCATCCAGTCTCTGCTGTGAGGTAACCAAGCTGCTTCCTGGGTCAGAGATTGTATCCTGATGTTAATGTCTATACTTGCTGCTTAACGTGCACCCACCTCTCCCAATCCGAATTAATGTTGCTGCTAAAGGCCCAACTCACTAGCCTATAAGGGAAAGGGTGGCCCTTTAGTAAGTTGTATTGAAATAATAAATTGGAGCTAAAATTCTTCCAAGGCAGTGCAAGCAGGAACCTCAATCCGTTGGTCTATAGGCCCCAGGCATGCATAGGTAAACGCAGAGAACAAAGTATTTGGCTGAGGCAGGGCAGTGGTTCATGCCAAACTACACTCACCTGCTACAGCCCCCAGGACCCTGATATTCCACTACCCTTATCACTTTGGACCTGCAGGTGACAAGCAACCCATTTAAAGGAAGGTGGCTCCTTACTAGTGGCTTTGAGAGTGAGAACGTCAACCAGACCTCTAAAGTCATGCTAGAAGCCTCGTATTAGGATGTGTGCAGCATGCAGCAAACACTGGTGTTGATGTCCCCATATAGGCCAGTGCTGGCACCCTATGTGAACCCTCCAAAAGCCTGTACAAAGCAAAGCTTGTAGTGACGTGTTCATGTAGGCCCGAGAGGGTGTTAGGTAGTCTTTATGTCCGACTCCTGGCCTCCCCCAAGCTATCCACCATGTAATGCAGTTCAAAAACTAGGCTCTGCGCCATTTTGTTTCCATGCTGACTTTTCTTGGTGTATTTTATTTAGGCCAGTCTTGAAGTTTAATGTGGGAGCATACCCTTGTGAGTCAGTGCAGCACTGGCGGAAAGACTGTATGTTTCCCTTAGTGTATCTACATCTGCAGGATATCGTACTGCTGCAGTAATACCAGATACCCACTACAAGCTCTGGGTTGCAGTTTCCGTCGCAGCCCAGAGTAAAATCTCTTCCTAGTGTTTAGTCCTGAACGTCTGCGCCAGAGGGGCCTGGAGCAGCACCCAGTAGGAATGTTTTGTGGTTCAACAGTAGGGAAACCTATGTTGTCGGGGTGCGCCCACCTTTAACAGAGGAGACCAGTAGTAGTAAGGCTGCGTTGGACACTGCCCCACATGGTGCAGACTCCTTGTACGTTGGTGACGCTGAAACCTCCCCAAAGGGTCTGCACAAAGACACTACTGCCTCAGTCCACACTGGGATTCAACTTTCTTGTAAATTTGTTTTCAATAAAGCCTGATAAATGCGTAAAATGTCTGAAAGGTTGTCTGTCTCTTTGTTGGTTGAGGGTGTGGGATTGTTTATTTCTTTGTTTAGTTCTAAAATAAAGTCATTTCACATTCTTCTGCACGAAGCCAAATTACCAAGCACCCCTGTCCCTTAGTAAAGTACAGATTTAAAACTGAATACTTTAAACAAAAGAAAACTTTTTAACACAAGTGTGGATGGCTACAGTACTTGGTTATGATTATTACCGTTTCGTGGTGGGCCGAGGCACTGCTTTCACTAACTGATACATAGCTTTGAAGCAGCAAACTATTTAGGAGAGCGGGAGTCTGGAGGAAACTTCAGGCGCCGGGCAGGACCTTTAACTTAACCCCGGCCGGACCCTTCATCGTGATATAAGAGAGAGTACAGTCGGCGGCCGCTACTAGGCCAGGCAGAGGCAGTGGCGCAGCCGCGCAGCATCATCAAATCACCGTCACATCACCACACTAAACAAATAAAAAAGCAGCATTCCTTTGGCAATGGGCATGGCTACCGGCACTTACTTACGGTTACGTGGTGGGCCGAGGCACTGCCTTAATTCACTGATATAGGCCTGGTGGTGCTACTGCCTCCCCTAAACATTGGCGGGCTCACTTCTATGCTGCTCATGACTCGTGGCGTACGGGCGTGTTGGGGCATGGCGATCTGTAATCTGCTCATGCTGCCTGGCTGCCGCACAGACCCTGCACCTGCGCAACTAAATGCAGCCCATATTGCCTAATCAGCGTCCCAACCACCGGAAACACCAAGGGCCGCCAAAGCAGTAACACGGTCAGAATCTTCTTCGCTGAGGCTCCCATAGCTGCAAGACTCTTTACAGGGACTTGGGAGACCAGAACAACACTCTGCGCTGAGGGAGTGAAGTAAATATAAATCATCAACATCATATGTGACGTCACGTGCAGCAGACGCTGTAGACCCGGCCCTGAGAAGTAAGTGCCGGTGCTAAGCACCGGAAAGCACCGGCACAAATTAAGCACTGGTGTAGACTGCCGCTTGGCTGGCAGTGTGCGTGGATGGCACTTGGCTGGCAGTGTACGTGGATGTCACCTGGCTGGCAGTGTGCGTGGATGGCGCCTGGCTGGCGGTGTGGGTGGACTGTCGCTTGTCTAGCAGTGTGGCTTCCGTGGATCACCCAGCGTTTTCTTTATCCAAAATCCACTGCATACCTAAACGTTTGCTAAAAAGTCACATGTTCCTCCCATGTCTGTGTAGGAAAGTTAAAGGATCACCACACCTGCCCAAATTTTCTATCAGCCAGCATTCCCCTCGATCCCCTGATAAAAATGATACCTCACTTGTGTGGGTGTCCAAAGCAGAGCCAGCCTATAAATGTAAATAAAAAAATGCCCTTATGGACACGCTTTGGTTCCCCCTTAGTTTTTCATTTTATAAATGTTTAGGCTGGCTTTGCTTTTGGCACCACACAAGTGAGGTATCACTTTTATTGGGAAATAGAGGGGAACGCTTGGTGGTAGGAAATTTGTGCCGGAACAGTGATCCCACACCGAAATGTGAGAAAAATGAGAATTTCTTTTTAGCTACATTTGAGGTTTGCAGAGGATTCTGGGTAAGAATACTTTGGGGGATCCACACAAGCCACACCTCCCTGGACTCCCCCAGGTTCTAGTTTAAAAAAAATGTCTGGGTTTGGTAGGTTTATCTAGATGGCTGCAACATTAATTATTTTAATTTTTGAGTGTGCATCAGACTTTTTATTGCTTTTGTCAGTGTTTCAGTTTGAGCCTAATCCTGTCCTTACTGCTTTCTTGGATTTATTTCTGACAAATTTGGATGTCATACCTCACGATGGCTGTCCTGATGCCTCAAGACTTCAGCTCTAACTTGGGGCCAGACCATCACCATTTAGAAAAAAGAAATACCAATATCATCTCTGGGAATGGTGCGAGGTGAGTCCATCGCACCACTCCCTCTTCCCCGTCTCACTCCTAATTCCATTTGCCCCCACATTTCTCTTGTTCTTTCCAGTTCACTGTGTGATGTATATTATTCCTCCTCCTCCTCTTTCTGAGACTTCCTTCTCTTCTTCTCTCTTGCAGCTGTAATTTGCTCCTTGTTCTTCCCACCTGAGCCTACCTTTGACCAGCTTCTCCCCAGTGCTCCCAAACTGAAAGTCTATCAGGAAGGCGCCCTTGCATTCACTAATGTTCTGTTTTTTAGGACAGGCAAAGAAACAGCTTTAGCTGTCCCTTAAGTCTAAAAGTTTCTAAACCAAATAATTAATTATATTCATATAATTAATTATATATTCATCTATTTACCTATTGAAGTTAACACTGACAATTTGCTATTGTTCACCAGAGTATAGGGCATTGGCTGACGTGTAAGGTGAGGGATGTGAATTGCCTTTCCATATGTGCCCCACGTCCTTAATAGGAGTACACTTTAGTGTCAGGGGACACATGCTGTAGGTAGTGGGCTGCTCCTTCATTTTAAAAGTTTTGTCATTTAAAAAAAATGTTGATTTAAAATAAATAATTAAAAGGCTAAACTGATTGTCTTGTTAATGCTTGTCTCATTTTACACATAAACGAAAACAAAAGACAAGGGAGGCCTCATTTCTTTCAATGTTTGGCTTCAATGAGCAACCACTGTATTTCTATGTGTTAGCACATTAAACCCAGGTCTCTTGGCTTTGCAATTGCTTTTAAAATATACAGTTATGTGGAAATGGGCACCTGAATATTCAAAGTGTTAACAGAAAGCACTGATAAAGTTTTACTATGAACAGAAAAAATATGCAGAAATTTAAATAGTTGTTGACAAATTGGGGCCCTAGGGGATTTTAAACTCAACCTTATTGAGAACAAAATCTTGCCCATCAATTGGGATATTCTGACTTATGGATTTTAAATAGATTTTGATATAGGATTGGTGACATGGTTTACATTTGCTGTTCAGAGCAACTCAAAAGTTTCCACAAAGTCAAAATACTTTCCATCAAATACTAGGCAGTCTTAAGTGAAGGGAGTTTTGACTTGCTGTGCAACACAGAATTGTAAACAAATCTGTGCTTGTGAGTGGCTGATGCGTCACCTAAAGTGCACATGACTGTTTGGCCGGCAGGCTCAATTTGTCCAAACAATCATGCGCATTCCAGCCTGCGTGGAGAGCATGCCCAGGCTTCAACTCCCTCTCTAAGCACCGAAGCACTGCGCTCAAACCAATCACAACGCTGCAGTCAGCAGATCGTAATTGGTCAGGAGAGTCTGGAAGCCTGGGTGCCTTCTGTTCCGGCGGCGGCTGGCGACGGCAACCAACAGGTAAGTTTTATCTTTTATGTATATCCTAAATACCCCCCACCTTCATCCCACCACCCACCACCGTACCCTACCAGCCACCACTGGTTTTGGTGCAATTCACTATGGCATTTAAGAGTCTGTAAAAGAGGGCTACAAGAGTACTACTTTACGCATTCCAGAATGATGTTGTGAAATGCCCATGCGCTATCAGGATGAACTAAAGGAAAGAAAATATTCTGGCTACTTGATCACCTCATGCATTAATGAAAACTATTAGAAGCGGTTCAATACTCCATACAATGAGGGAAGGTGGATGCTGGAGGATCAAGGTGAGCTCAGACATATCCATTCTGCAGTACATGGCGTCTGTTCCTGTGGGTCCAGTGTTAGTGAACGTAGTGGACCTCACCCTTCGAATCAAGTATTGAACGGTCATATAAACATGCACAGAAATTACTAATGATGGTTGTTGCAATGTGTTTATCAATTGCCTTAATATATTTTAAGTTGGTGGGTATTTGCATTACATGTTGTATATTATATGTGTAGTTTATGTATGGTACACATGATTTGCCTTAAACGGTAGCAATACTTTTGAATACACTGCTGTTGTAGGTATAAAATAGGGTCTCTCTGGGTTTGAAAGAACTGCTTGCATTGCATCCGATGGGGTGATGGTGGTGTGGTCAAACTGTAATTAGAAGTAATGGGATGTGCTTAAATGTGGCACTAATTGACAGTCACTTGTAAAGGGGTCTTAATAAGCACCGGGCTTCCTTTTTGCAGCGCGGGAAGTATCTGCGCAACCTCTCAAATGCCTCTAGAACAATTGTTAAAAGCCAGATTCCTTTAGAACAGATTTAATATTGTTTCTTTAAAAAGGTTTACATCCACAGACAGCAAGCAAAAAAATCTCCATGACACTTTTACTTACTTTTCCCCTCCCTTATTTATTTCGAATGCTTCCCTTCTACCTTCTGCATGCTTCTTCTGTTTATAAACTAATCTAAATTTCGCGCCTGTCTGTCTTAAGCTCCTTTTGGAAACCATTATAATATCTATTCCAGCAAGCATCTGCTTCTCAAAAAACCCTCTCTACTGATAACACCCAAGTCACTAATTACCACAAAGAAACTGGAGTAAATGCATGCATTGCATCCTTAGCATGCAAGACTATTCACAATAGCCAATGGACTCACCACTAACATTGGGCCTGTGAGTAGCGCTTTGGTGTCTTGTCAGGGGCTAGTGCAATTTCAATGCAATATTTAATCATTCAAGGTCAGAGTCAAATCAGCATCCCCAAGGAAGTGGGTGGAGGATAGGGATGCACAGTTCGATGACAGTTTCCCAGCTGCCTTCACTCTTTGACCTGTACATGTCTAGAGGGCAAGCAATCAACACTGTACTAGTATATTTGGCAGGCAGCTGGCACAGCAATCTTGGAGCAATATAAGCAATAACCAATGGGCGGTATAGCTCCAGCACTCAGATAAAATAAAATCAATCAGAGAAATCAGAGTTCGGCAGCATGTCCCTGAAGGTCGTTTCATCTTTAGCTGCATGTGGACAACACCAATCATCTCTACAAACAGAAGGATTGATTTCTCCGGCAAACATGCTTTCATACACATCTTTTTGTTTAATATATCATTTTATTAAGAGTATTTTTTTAAATGTAATTATTTTGCATTTAGACTAAAATGATTATAATGTAAATTCACAGCATGAACAACAAGCATTGGCTAAGCTGATAGGTCTGGCTTGCATTAAACTCTGACTAAAATGTTTTCAATAATCTTACTATGTTCAAAAAATAAAATGAAAAGCGTATGTTTTATGTTTATAGTGCATCCATCAGATGAAGGATGAATGAATTAATAACTATCTGTTTATAAAACATATATATAGACATAATTTGAAACATCGTTGAGTTGAGAAAGCAATTGGCAAATTTTTTAAATGATCCCAAAAAAAGACGACCATCAGACTCAGACAATCATTGTCAGCTCGAAAACACCCATGGGTATTCGAGAGCTTTAAAAACCTTTTAACATAAGATTACATAACATTGTAAAAACTCTACCAAGGCTCGCAAAAACAAACCATTTACCATGACTTCAATGTTCTACTCAACCTAACTTTAATACACTTGAACCATGAACTGGTCTCAAATTGTGTGATCCTAGACAAATATTTTATTTCACTATGATTTTTTTTTCATTCTCTCATATGAGAGTGCCTTCAAATATGTGAACTCAGTATGCCTGTTGTACAAAAAACCCTTATTTTATTTGATAGATTAAAGTTTTGCTCCATGAATAATACAAATCTAGCCTACATAGTGTACACATGACCCCTGACTGGCCTCTAAGATCATTAATAACATTGTCATCATGGTGGGAGCAAGATTGTGCTTGGTTTTGTGTTTAAAAACTCTCACTTTTAATAAATATATTACCCAAGTATGATGCGGTAGAGCACTGCCATTTATAGAAAGTACAAACATTCCAACTGGAAAAAATCATTACTTATAAAACTATATACTGTGCAAAAGATAATGGGCCATATGTACAAAAGAATTTTTGCAGTTGGACCGACCACAAAAATTATTTTCCATATGTACAGAGCACAAATTACGATTTGGTACCATGGTAGCGAATTGCAATTTGCGTTTTGCGATTTGGTATTGAAGATTCATGTTTAGGGCATCCCGTCTTACTACCGAATCGCAATGATATGTATGAATGTGCTGTAACGAAATAACGGTTGCAAAACATTTACTTTTTACCGACACCTCAAGGGTGGTTGTAATCATTAGCGAAAGGGAAGGGGTCCAAACGGGATCCTTTTCCCTTTGTGAATGTTGAAACAAACATTTTTTAAGAGCAGGCAGGACCACTGCCTGCTCTTAAAAGTGGAACTTCAGAGTTGAATTTTTTTTCTTTTTAATTGCATCCTGTTTTCTTTAAGGAAAACTGGCTGCATTTAAAAAACAAAGTTTACTTTTTAAAAAGCAATCACAGACATGGTGGTCTGCTGTGGTGGCCGCAATTCTTAATGGGTCGCAAACTGCTACCTACCTAATTAATATTCATGAGGTAGGTAGATTGCCTCCCGTTAGGAATCGCTAAATGGAACTCAATTGGTTTCATACATTAAGAAATCTCAATGCCTAAAATATGTACATATGGCCCAATGTGTGGAAATTGGGTTTCAGCAAATATTTATCATTTGCACATCACCAGGTAAAGTATTCTTATTTATTTGGATCCTATTAATCTTTCTTTCCATCACACTTCAGAATACCCCAAAAAAGTGTTTTCCTAAAAGATGATTAATTTAGAAATATTTCCATAATTCATTTACAAGCTATTTTAATGTAGTGTATTAGAAAAAACTAACATCTCACAGCCTTTTAATTCACACTTCTTGTAACCCAGCACCATAGTCGGAGAGTTTGCTTTACAAAATCCTCAAACTTTGCAGCCAGAGAAGGAAAAGTAAACATCAATTTCCAGGATAAAATAAGCATCAATTTGTAAGAAGACATCAGCTGACAACTGACCTCTGTCTTTGAACAAACAGTAAATTTGACAAGATTAATTCAAGATTTTTAGGCATCTCTTTTGCTCATTCACTTTCCAAATGAACAGTTCTTTGCCAGCTCAAGCTCTCTTGCCGGAACAGGCCCGTAGGTTTCAAAAACCCTGTTAAGACATGGCTCGCCTTAGCAAGTGGGAGAACAGATTTTTCGTGTACTGTTTACATGTTCTAAAATTATATTTTTCAAAACTAGTATTACAAATCCTTTTTTAAAACCAACGGTAAAATGTACAAAAAAGACAAAATGCAATAGTGATTGTGAGGCTCCTCGTCACAGAGTCGTATTCTGATTCTGACAGACTCAGAACAAAAGTTCCCTAATGGGAAGCTATGTCCTGCCCACAACCAAGTGAAACAGAACTAAGATTGTTGATATAGGGAATAAATAGCGAGGGTGTAAGAACACATAATTGGTGCACTCCCCTGCACAAGTTCTTTTTGGAGAGAGCAGCACAAAGTTACCTGTTTGAGAAAGAGCAAAAAAAGTAAAACCAGTACCATTAGTCAAACAACACACTCATCTAGTACGAGAGCTCTTAATCCAAGAACAATTCAACTCTGTAAAACTCTTAGCGATGTTTTCATGACTAGCATCCATGGAGAGTCACGTATAACAACAATCTAAATGCTGCCTCACAAAATTACATCAGAGAGTTTCCATACAAAGCAAAGATCTTGTTTTTTGCTACATGTGGAAGTGTACCATTAGAAGTGTGGCAACAATAGCCTTGTGTTGTCCTGCGATAGCCTGTTTTTGATGTATCCCACTTGTGAGGTGTGGATGATGTCTGGGAGAACTCTGTTTAGTCTGTTGGCCAGGATCTTTGCGTAGACTTTGCAGTCAACATTTATTAGCGAGATTGGTCTGTAGTTTTGGGGATATTGTGGGTCTTTCCCCTCCTTGGGGATTATGGTGATGTTGGCCTCGCTCATGGACTCCGTCATCCTACCGTTCTGGATGCATGTCGAGTACGTTTGTGCCAGTAGCGTTTTTGTGTGTTGGCCGAAAGTTTTGTAGAACGTTGTGGAGTATCCATCTGGTCCTGGCGCTTTGTTCTGTTTTAGCTGGCTTATTGCTGTTTCAATCTCTTTTTCTGTTATATCGGCTTCGAGCGGCTCCCTCTCCTCCTCTTTGAGTTCTGGCAGATTGGTGTCATTGAGCAGAGTTAGTCCTGCGTCTTTGCTCAGGTTCTTATCCTCGGCGTATAGTTCTTGGTAGAATTGTCTGAAGACTTCTAGTTTTCCTTTGTTCGTTGTTTGGGACTTGTTCGTTCGGTCTGTTATCGCTGCGATCGTGTGCTGCCTTTGTTTTGCCTTTAGGTAGGATGCCAGCTGTTTCCCTGCTTTTTTTGCTGCGCACAGGTTGACTGATTTGAATTTTGTTAACCAGGACGCTGCTCTCTCGCTTAAAATCTTGTTCAGTTCGTATTTCTTTTTCGTGAGCAGGGTGAGTGTGTTCTTGTCTGTTATGTTTGCGCAGTGACCTCTCTCCAGTGCTATTATCTCCTCCTCTATTTCGGAGATTTTCTTGTTTCTGCCTCTGTTCATCCTGGATTTGATGTTGATTAGTTTCCCCCTTAGTGTTGCTTTGAGGGCGTCCCATATGATGTCCTTCCCTACTTCGCCATTGTCATTGTGCTTGAGGCTACTGTGCCATCTGATCAATCACACAACACGGAGCAATGAACAAGCAGTTATGATAGCGCTGGACGCGGAAAAAGCCTTTGACAGAGTCTCGTGGCCCTTCCTAAGGAACTGCATGGGGAGATTCGGACTGGGGGAAAAATACATAGCAATGGTTATGGCCCTCTACAACAAACCAAAAGCAAAAATAGTGGTGAACGGAAGTGCATCCGAAACGCTCACGCTGGGAAGAGGCACCAGACAAGGATGCCCCCTCTCCCCCGGCCTCTTCCTGCTGGCTCTAGAACCCCTTCTAGCCAGAATAAGAGACAACACAGGTATAACAGGCGTCAAGATCAAAGAGAAGACAGTCAAACTAGCGGCGTATGCAGATGACATCCTAATCACAACAGCAAACCCATCCCCGTCAATAAAAGCGCTCATGGTCACAATAGGAGAGTACGCGGAAGCCTCAGGCTACAAACTCAACAAAGATAAATCGGAGTGCAAGCCAATGAATGTCCACACCACAAGAGAGGTCCTAGGAGATTCCGGACTGGCATGGCAGACGAAACCACTAAAATACTTAGGACTGCACTTTGGAAGGGACCTCACATCAACGCTCACGCACAACAAGGACCTCACACTGAAAAAAATAAAAGAAAGGCTAGAACTATGGTCGCCAAAATACATAAGCTGGTGGGGAAGAATAGAAACCATCAAAATGATGATAACGCCAGCGATAAATTACACGCTAACAATGCTACCACTCCCAATGACAGAAGCTTTCCACAAGAAACTAGACCAACTCATCAACGTCTTCCTATGGAAAAACAAAAAACCTAGGATAAGCCTGCATAAACTAAGACGGACAAAGGACCTTGGAGGCCTCAATCTGGCGAACTTCAAAACATACCAAACGGCCTGCCTGGCGAAACAGGGTACTGCCTGGATAGACGATACACAAACATACAAACCAGTCTGGCTAGAGGTAGAGAAAGACATCCTGGGAGGGCTCAAGCCAGTAGCCCTTCTAACAGCAAACAGACACCCCGAAAGGACCAACCCTATACTGAAACACACGAGGGAAGCGCTGATGAAGATAGACGGACGCATGACGCAGAAGTTGAAAGGTACAGCATGGGAATCTATCTGGTTCAATACAAAAGTAACCTATCACGGCGCGACAATGCACAACGACATATGGATCGAGAAAGGAATTAGCCTCCCCAAACAGATGGAAACCAAGCGAGGACCGCTGACGTTCCAAAACCTACAGCAGCTACACGACCTCCCGAACCAAGAGCTCTACAACTTCCTCAAGATCAAGACCGCTATAACGAAAGCGAACTTACATAAAGAGGAACCAAGCATCATCAAATACATGCAAATCCTCAACTCAGCAGGCCACCAAACTGCAAAGATCTACAAGCTCCTGAGCCCCTCCACACTGGCGCAGAACAAGAAAACAACCAACACATGGGAAACGCTCCTGGGCAGGCAACTAAATGAAAAAGAACGGGCAAAAATGTGGAGCTCAGCGACAACAAACAAAGTCACCCCACAACTAGCGCAAACTAAGTTTTGGCTCCTCCACAGGGCCTACTGGACACCGTCCAAGCTCCACAAGGTCGGCATCGCAGAGTCGGGCAAATGCTGGAACTGCCAGAAAGAAGAAGGCACCCTCGAACACCTCATCTTCAACTGTGCGAAAGTCAAGAGGTTCTGGACACAGATCAACGCCTTCATAAACGACATGCTCAAAGCTGACCTAACAATCAGCTTCGTAAGCCTGGCGACAGAACACCTGACCGCGAACCTAAGAAGTAGAGAAGAGAGAGAACTACTAGACTTACTCCTCACAGCAGCCCTTAAAATAATCCTCACTAACTGGAAGAACACAGCCAAAGCAAACTTTAAAACATGGATTAATTGGGTCACCTTCCTGAGAGGAGCAGACAACATCACAGGCAATTTCTCGAAAGAACACAACGCCAAAGTACACATGTGGGGCCCACTCGACGAGCACCTGAGGAAAACCCAGTAAAGGACAACGACCCCCCCCCCTCCCTCTCTCTCTCCCTCTTTCTCCTTTTTCTCCCTCCTCTTACTTGGGGGAAAACGAACGAAAAGAGCGCGCATCCACAAATGGACTGTAGATAGAAAAAACCACCAATGTATACTCCACCTATATATATATTTTTGTATGGTTCTTTATTCTTGCTGATGCCAATAAAAGCTTTTGAAATAAAAAAAAAAAGAAGTGTGGCAACAAAAAGTGACCGGCAGCACAAAAGCAGCTAAGAGATTATGGTCCCCATAATTTTTATTGATTTCCTCCTCTCCACTAAGAATTGCACACATGCCCAAAAAGGTTGGACAGCAGTTTCCAAAATGTTAATAATATCCTGCTTAATTTTACAGCTGTAGAGCAGGGCGCCCCAGAGATCATGCTGCATATGCGCATTGTCTATGGCAAATCGAGCGCTACAGTTATTAATGGAAAAAGTATTCATAAACAATTAGGCAATAAATTCACCTCAAATAAACAAGTGAAATACATTGTGAGAGAACTGTGCTTTCTCACTAATGGAATCAATGAAATAAAATAAATCGGCGAAATTAAGATTTCCCTAGTAAGAAAAACAAATCACAAAAATGAACAATGCAAAATTCTAGATTGTTCAGTGATACAAAGAACGTTTGTATCCCCCTATGACCAGTGTCAATCTGTCACTCTGAGTGATTAGATGACTTAAAGACAGCTTAAGTCAAGTTGAGAGACACCGACCCAGAGGCAATAGTGGGTTTGGAAAAGCAAGGAAAATCATCAAAATGTAAAAAGTGATAGCCCAAGTTTCTCGAAGTGATACACTATAAAACAAAAGTAATAACAAATGAGCACCAATCTGCTAAATTAACACAGAAGCTAATACCAGCTATGTTACAACTAGCCACCTACCGACGGGCTACTAGCAGCTCTGGATCCAAACTCAGCAATGGAGAGCGAGCTGACCGATTCATGGCCGGTGATAAATGAGTCCCCGTCAGTTCACATGCTCAAGGTGCTCGAGGACATGAAATCTATTGTGCGGTGATATCCCAGACACCAAGGCCAAAGAGGTGCTGACAAACAGGCGAGGCTTAAAATTCACAACTAGATAGTCTCCCGTAAAACATTTTGCTGAGGAGCTAATCCAAGCGCCACTCACCTGACCATGATAATCTGGTCAGAAGTGAACTAACAACATTAAAATGCAAGCGTTTGGCCAACCAAAGGGCAACCTTGTTTTTGAGCTGTAAAATACCTTACCTATGGACTGAGCTTGTTTTAGAAACGTTTGCAAGTAGCAAATCATAAGAGCAGGCAGCGGAGGCAAGCTCAAACACGGCTAATGGCTTTCAGCCCATGACAACAGCATCCATAATCCATGGGAGCCTTGTGGATGATGTTTCAGCTGCAGTCCAAGAATGAGGAACGGGGCTCATGGGAGACTGGCTGGCTCGATAAAGGGACATCATGACGGTCCACTGCGTTGTGCCTGGCTCGGACGATATGCGATTACAGCAAAGGAACTGAAGTGGCTGCAATCAGCAAGACTAGTAAGGAATTAACAGAAGGTGAGCCGGCTGAGGACGCGGGAGGCATAGTGTGTATTAGCCATAGTGCCCAAAGCAGCATGCAGCAAGGTTCCATTCTCTCCATGCATTCAAGAAAAGGCTGAAGAGGTTCCTTTAGAACAGAGCCGCGTTTTGCACAACGTTGCACAACAAACTCAGAAATGATGTTATGCAGTGGGGAAGTGGGGAACAACACAATAGAAGTGTAAGTACTCTCACCAGCAGTTCTATAAGGCTTGCGCACTTTTTTTCTGCTTGACTGCTGGTTTAGCTGGCACGGACAGGCAAACAACAGCAGCCAACACATCCTGTTGTAGTACAAGATGGCAATGTACAATGGCTAGGCAAAATGGAACAATCAACAGACAAACGGCACTCAGCAAGATTGATTTTCTTTGATATTACCCCTATTGAGCCTTCTGAAAACCTTCAAGCGTTCTGTCATTTTGTATGGGACTGCAATCTTACTCATACTATTGAAAATGAAAAGCGGGGTGGTGCTCTGATGGATGTAGACGGGCCTGCCCTTGGCCCAGTCTACCCCAAGGCACAGCCTAGGCACGTCCTCCACTGTGAAAGAATGCACTATAAGCAGCTTAACTCCTAAGAGGAAGAACCAAAGCCCAATACAAGTATATTAGAGATGTGTTGTCAAAAATCTCACCTAAAAAACTAAAAAAAAAATCACTACTTTACTGGCATAGTAACTCAGGACATACAATCACTCCTGTTTGCCCTTCACATGCACCTTGCTTGACGACTTCTCATAGGCAAATAGTGCACTGCAAATGCACTGCAATTCAAGCACCCCGTATGAAGTCGAATGATACACCAAACAGCCAAAAGCACAAGGTGAGAAGGTGAAGCTCCTTTGGGGGCAAAGTCCACTCTAAATATAAACTAAAGAACTGATCACATTAGGTCATAGCTATCCTGAGGTGCCAAGCCAGACCTAACAAATGAGGATGTGTTATTTCATAATATTCTGTGCTCTAATTTAATTAATAATCACCCTCACTTCAAAGAGGCAGCAAGCTAAAAATGTTCTGAAAGCATACACTCAAAAACATCAGGTTAGGATGGGACTTTAGATGCCCAGGGATACACTGTATTGTTATTAAGTGCTGATTATTCAACCGGTCTTTATGTGCATCTCAGTCGAAACAGATCACTATGATGCTAAACAAAAACAACTGGTGGACAGGAGTACAGCCTGTTAAAACAGTAGAATCTTCAAGTGCTTTCATACTCTCTGGGAAGTCATCCCTAGATCAATAAACCTCTGGCCATGGGATTGCTTACATTTGGGGACATTAAGAAGGTATCTGTAATCAAAAGAAAAGGTTTCCTATGATAAAACAATCTAGACTAATAAGAAAAAGCACTTACTCCTGTGTTACCCTCACAGCCGTCATTCATACAGCGAAAATTAAAATTACCCCTCCCCCCCATGTTTTAACCGTAGAGATGATGAATGATGTTATTACCATTCTTTTCTTCTTCAAATAGCTGGTTTCAAATCAGTTTGATCAAAACAACAAAATAATCAAAGAAATACAATTTATAAAAATGGTTAATTTAATGATTATAGTAATAATTGTGTGCAGTCACAAAATATCCATATCCAAATCCCTAGTTCCAGCTACATACTAATCAGTCAGAAGACTAATGTCCTCTGAAATGTATTAAACATTTCAAACTCCCAAATTAATTTTTACGCTAGCTGCCAAGGCCAAAAATATCATAGAAAAGATTGTCCAAATGACAAGTTGAAGAGTTATTGTTGTCATTAATAATTATCGTAGCACTGCAAATTAATCAGGTATGTATGTGGAGGGTAGGGGGACTGGCACAATTAAAAATCTATCTTGGCATAGTTTAGGCAGAGCCAATCACACTACATCAAGTCCTGAATGATACCGTGCAATGAAGCATCACCTCTTGAGTCAACTGACAATTTGCAGAATCCACATCAACATTTATGCAGAAACACCCTCCCTAAACTTGGAGCCAAGTGTACCGAGACTCTGTATAAATATTAGACAGAGAAGGTGTTACCAATAAGACCAATGGGGCTCTATAAATAATGGGAGACGAGTATCAGGTAAAAACATCCAATCTAACACGACTCACTCATTCGGCAGAAAAGACACAAACCAGTGCTCACAGCTGATGCAGAAGCTGCTCCCAACTTTACCAGATTATCTGTTGAGCCATTTAATACTACCTATATGGCAGCAGAGGTGCCCTTACACTATCTCTGCAACATTTAGAAGATTATACGAAGATGCCCACTGACTACAAGCCAATGGCAATTGTGTTCTGAGCAAGAAATTAATGATTTATGTTAAGTACTCTTCTATCCGATGAGCTTTATTTATTACACTCCTTGGAAACTGAATGGCATTTTATGTTGACTAGAATTGGAATTTTCATATACGAATGAAATGACAGCTTAGATTGAGGCTTGCATGAATGGATTCATTTATTGAATGCCAACTTTTCAGATTTTCGTCACAGAAGGAGGTGCTAATAATCCAATCCTGAGTAACAGATAGCACTGAATGGTGCACAGCAGGCATTTATAGAAGCTTTTGTGTGAAGAAAAACTGAAGTGACTGTCGAGTGACGAACAATGAGCTTCTTCAACACCAATTATAACGCTACAAATTCATATTTTACCCTACATTGGTTTCATTGGTTCCATGGTTTCATTTTAATTACTTTCAATTTAGTACTAATTCATTTCTTATTCATTTGAACCTGCCTCCATTCTCAAGGGAGCCAGCTGTAGAATGATCTATAGGGTGCCCTATCAATAGCATCACACTGATGACTGCTTGGGCTTCATTCCAGTTCGCTGTTCACCAACTCGGATTCTCTAGACCATTTGCCAATCGGTCTTTGTCCTGCTCCCATAGGAACATTTGAGCCCAAACCAACAGACTTTGTCCCATCCAGACAGGAACAGAAGCAACCACAGACCAATTTCAGCCCAGCTACACCTCATCAGGGAGGCGAAGCTTAAGTCCTATGGCACAGTGTGTACGGGAACCACGTTGGGGCATACCCTTCTTTCTTAGGGCAAATACTGCTGTTTAGGAAGCAGTTTAGCAGCTAGAAGGTGTTTGATGCACATACTCAAGCCTTACTCTAGAGGGCCAAAATAGTTTTTGACAGGCTTTCTCTGTAAAGAGATGCCTGCATGTTCTGTGTCATTCTAAAAGGAAAACTAGAGGGACTGTAGACCCTTTTCCAACCCCAGCGACTCCAATACCCGGGGATAGGTCTTCTAATTGTGCAGCCTCATAGATGCTATGAGTTGTCTAAATCAATTTCTCAAATACCCTGGAATGGGTCTTAGTTGTGCACCCTAACAGGTGCTATGAGTTGCCAATCAATTTGATCAGGAGCAAAACCTAGCCCTGGTTGAACTTTCTATACTGAATCTGCAGCTTATATAGTATTTTATTGGTACTACCTGGTCCAGGTGCTTTATTTGGTTCTGCTACTTTTATGCTCAGGTGAGATAGGTTTTTTCAGCACTCCGTGTCTATTTTACTTCCAGTTAATGGCTTGATACAGTTTAGTGATAATCGTTTTAGTTAAGAAAAGAGACTATGTAGAGGGATGAAGCTGTTCTGTACTTATGCTTTACAATTCTCCTCACACCTACTCCTACAAACCATTATTTTAGTGCTAGGGCTCTCACTTGACTCCGTGGTTTGAAAATATGTCCACTGGCAGAACATATGGGGAATACGGATAGATCTCTTACAAGACAGTCTTATCAAAACATAACAAAAGGTTTTATGTAGGCAGCAGGATGCTCGTGTTCGGGCAGAGATAAACCATATTAGACAGTAACAGGTGTGATTCAGTCTGCGTACAGATTAACAAATAGGAAAAAAACACGTAATGGGGCCGATTACAATGTCGGTCGGAGTTGGCTCCTACTGACACCGTCTCGGTTTCGGGACCGACCAACCTCAGGTCGGCGGTTCTGACCGCCTGATTACAATGCGACCGAATACTGTTTGGTCGCATACTCACTTTTCTCTATGGGAGCTTGTGTCACGGCTGTAAAACAACCGTAATAAAGGCTCCGATAGAGAAATAGGGGTGTGTGTAAACCCCTGCACGCTATGGCAGGCACCCCATGGTTGGCCACCAACCAAAGGCCGCGGTGGCAAGTAGGCCCTGCCGGGGGCCCCCAAAGTTGCTGTCCGACAGCCTTTATGTGTTCGAAAGGCCAGCATGGAAAGGCTGTCGGAAACCGACATTGTAATCCCGATGGCTGAAACGCCGGCCACAACAGGGGATTATGGTGCGGTTTCAACTGGCCAGAAGACTCCGAGAGCTGGTCGGACCGCGTTAGAATGACCGGCCGGTTTATGTTCCAACTGCCGACATCGTAATCAGGCGGTCATTATTTATTTTATTTATTTTTTAGATTTCTAAAGCGCGTAGCTACCCTAGGGCGTCCCAGCGGTCATATCACAAACCGACCGTGTGGGTCGGAAAGCCTTCGACCGTGGTTGGAAAGCTTCAAATTAACAGTCGCAGGCTTTCCTCCCAACATTGTTATCGGCCCCAATGTGTCTCATCTCCCCCAAAAATATGAAGAAAGGTTCTGTCTAGGCAGTATGAAAGCTTTTACTCCAACCTCATGCTTCATAGTGACACAGCGCACCAAATAATGAAAAAATGCTTCCATCGATTTTAATTTCTTTAAATGTAATAACGTGTAAATATGACACTGATATCAAAGTTACAAACTCAATATTTAGTGTTGCAAATTGACTACAATTTTATAATGCAGATGGGAAAGTGGAAATTTCACCAGTCTAGCGCTCTTTTTGGTATCAGACATAAAATTATATTTAAGGATGAAGTTTGAGGTAAGGGTTATGTTGTACTGGAATGTCTAACCAGCACAATAAACAGCGATATGACAGCTATTTGTCATACACTAAACTTAAAATATTTAAATATATACTAACATTTTGAATAGATTTAGTTTTCCTACGTATTTGTAAAAATACATGGTCTTGAAAGCAAATCATTGACATGCATGAATTCCGGAACCAAGTGGGAGTAATGTAAATATGTAACTGCCTGCAAGCAACTGGTACTGCTGACAAACTAATCACACTATCATCTGCTTTTGAATTCACCAAGGAGTGAATACTTTGTCATTATATTATTGTATGAGAATTCAGGTGTTTTGCTGCAAGCTATTGGATATCTCAAATGTTTTACATGGTGCACCTTTGTTAGCGTAAACACAATTGTCTTAAATAAAGAGATGGAACACAAAGATTTACCCACTTAGCAAACTTAATAGCATTTAAGGACTTTTATCAGATGAACTCTTTATGAGTGCCTATTTGTGAGTAGTTAATTGGTTCTGATCGTTTTATATGAATATAGTAATGCAGGCTCAAAGTCATGTACCTGTCCACAGCTTTACAGACATGTGGGGAGGTGTTTGAAAATAAGATGTATGCTCCTCTGAGTTAAGCATTACGGCTTGTGCTAGGTCTTGAGTTTGTTAGAGTGCATGCCAAAACGTTTGATTTAGATGAAAGCATACACCAATGGATACTAGCTTGGAAGAATGATGGCAAGAGTTAGCCACAAACCTATCTCAATAACATTCAACAGGAACATTGATAACCCTTCAGTAAATTTGATGGACTTCATAACTGGCATTACACTAGTATTGTTATACGGATTTAAAATGAATCTAAAATAATCTACAGTAATCTCCCATTCTGCCAATTTTATATCTTTAAAAAAGCTTTGGTGCCTATCACTGCCGTCATGGGGACCGCAGGCAGAGGGAACGCCGTGCATGCTCCTGGACCACGTCCAGCACCATGACCCCTACCCTCACAGACCGCCACCGCTTCACCTCAGATGAACTTGGAGCCCTTAACCCCGGACACCAGGACAACAACAAGTGCACCCATGCCTCTCCCAGGACCACTGAAGTTCCTTTTTCCTGCCGAAAATGCTGCATCAGCTGCATCACAGAGGAAACCACCCATGCCAGGCAAGCCAGCCACGCGGCGTAGCACATAATTACCAACAAGGCCATCGCTAACACCTCTGGAAAGATCAACTGCCTGCTGATCAACACACGCTCCCTCGTGTGGTGTGGAGTGGAAAAACGATGGATTTGGGCCCAGATCTTTTGACTGGGGTGAATGTGTGACATTGATCCACATTCTGTCCATCATTGTTGTGTTTGCAGTAACCGCTCTAAGTGTACTGGGGATGCTCAGACGTGAGTCCCAGGCACTCCACACCACTGGAAGCAAGCTAGCCGGGCTGATGAGAGGTGTTACCTCGAAACCGGGCCGGTCCTCGGATGCTTGTTTCCGTTCTGGGAAGGACATGGCTTTTGTAGTTCGGACTGGACTGTTCCCATGGGGCACAGGGTCAGCGCTGATTTGCATATCGCCATTGTCTAACCCAGGGTGGTGTGGAGTGGAAAAACGATGGATTTGGGCCCAGATCTTTTGACTGGGGTGAATGTGTGACATTGATCCACATTCTGTCCATCATTGTTGTGTTTGCAGTAACCCCTCGGAAAACACGCCACGGAACTCTGAGGCACCATCATGACCCAGACGCCCTCTTCATCACAGAGACTTGGCTGAACCCCACATCCACTTCAGACATCACCACAGCTACCTCTGACGGATACAAGATTGCACAATGTAGTGCTATAGGCACTAATATGTATTGGGACCATGTGATGACCTTTCTCTACCATTGTTTTAATTGACAATGGGCCCGATGTAGGTCGGTCGGTAACGGCCGAAAATCGGTATTTTCGGCCGTTACCGACCGGTATTTACAAATCGGTATGTAGGGCCACATATTTTACAGATTCGGTAAATTTACCGATCGGTAAATTTACCGAATCTGTAAAATACAGAATCGGTATTCATACCTATTCGGTATTTTTGCTATGTAGGTGGGACTCTTCTGAGTCCCACAACCCTTACCGATTCGGTATTTTACCATCAAATATATTTGATGGTAAAATACCGATTCCGGTGTGCATGTACATGTGTGCATGCACACCTGTGCCATATGACAGGCAGACCTGCCCTTAGGGCAGGTATGCCTGCCACATGGCCCCCGAATCTTTTTTGGGGGTGCTAGAGGGTGTCAAAGTGACACCCCCTGCACCCTTGTCAAAATCTGTATTTACCGATTCGGTAAATACTGACCGGTAATGCCCCATTCATTCCTATGGGCTTCAAAGCCCATAGGAATGAATGGGGCATTACCGGTCGGTATTTACCGAATCGGTAAATACAGATTTTTACCGATTCGGTAAAAGGAACATCTGGATGTTCCTACATCTCCACCCCTTAGATTTACCGATTTTTAATTACCGAATCGGTATGAATCGGTAAATCTATTTTACCTACATCGGGCCCTATGTGTTTTAATTTAATCTCTCTTGAATGTACAACATCATTTTCTGTGCACTTGCATTTTAAACTTCTGATTTCATTTTGTGTCTCCTTAAATCTTCATAGTAGGAGGTTTTCAACGTAGCCTTGCCTGAAACAGAATGTGTGGGATGTGCGTTTGAAAGCATGAGAGAGAGAAATGTGTGAGATGTGCTTCACTGTCTCGGAGTGTAGTGTTGTGTTGTAGGCAGTGGTGCGCAAATGAGCATTATGCTGTACATTGTAACATGGAGTTCTACCTATGGGCTTTCAAGAGCCCAACTCCATCTAGAATTCTAACTTCATCTGGCTTGAGCTCTGCACACACACACACACACAAGCAGGCCCAGAGGTTACTTATCGTTATTTAGGTTATTCACGTTCATGATTGTTTTCTGTACTTTTGGAGATGTTTTCTACTTTCGTAAGCTTCATTAAGATAAGGGGCTGGAACACGTTGAGGAGATTGCGTGAGAAATCCTTTGCCTTAAAATGCTTGCAGGAGCTTGGCCAGCACTAGTAAGTTTCCTTGCTGTAGAGGGTGTTTTCGAGCATTGAAAATATTTTAAAACTGGGGTTTCTTCGCTTCAAAACCAGGTTCTCTCCTGAGAGACAGACGCGTCTGCTCAGTGCTGATTTTCCCAGCTTGAGGAGTCTCTTGACTTCAGGATTGTAATTTGGGATCCCCCAGTCTTCTGCAGGCTGAGATGAAGATATTGCAACTGGCAAGGTATTTTCTGTGATCATTGGTATTGAGATATGTGTATGGATATAGAGTTATTTCTACATGTGTTTTTGTTTGTGTGCTGAGTGACCAGCCTGTGAAGTATTTTTATTAATTGGTTCTGGTTCATTGGTATTATCTGATGTATTCTGTGGATATATTTTATATGCTTCAATTTTGTGTATACATGTTCTTTCTATCTGAGTCTTTCATTTGATAGTGTTTATTTCTTGCATTTGATTACGTGCATTTAATAGCGCTAGTTTCTTGTATTTGACGAACATTATTATTATCTGCTTAGATTTAGCATCCTTGCATTTCACTTATGAATGTTCTATTATTATTATCTGCTTACGTTTTGCTCCATTGCATTTCACTTGTGAATGTTTCATTATTATCTGACTTGTAAGTGTTTATTATCAGCATGTGCTTTACCATAATTATCTGCCTCAGGTAGGCTTTCAGGATTGGGAAGGATCGGTAGCCTCCCGATTGAAGTTTTGAAGAAAATAACAGTTTACTATGACCAGGATTCAAACCAGTAATGGACGGTAAGTTAGTCAGTCCTGCTGCTGAGAAAACTGGATGGGGTCCTTGTCTGTTCCTCTGCTGGAGGGAGGGGCCATGAGGTTAGAGGCTTTCTGCACAGGGCAATCAACAGATGGTAGACCTTACGGGGCACTCTTGTAGGTAGAGCAGCCCATAAAAGTAGGTTCCCCTCTGTCACCTTTGGGTCACAAGAAGAGAAGGAGCCAACACTGGGGCGACTTTTATGCCTCTTTTAATGTGGTATTTCACCTCAACAAAAAGATACTTGTATTTATGCAAAACAACACATGTCCAGGATCCTTCCTTAGGTCCTCGTATGCATACAAAACAACAAATGTCCAGGATCCTTCCTTAGGTCCTCGCTTAGTTCCTTGACACGATGTATTGTTCTGGGAAAGCCACGCGTCCTCCTTCGCATGGCTGGGCGAACCGCGGTGTCGTTGGCCTCCTGGCTTCACAGCTGCCGATGTCTGTTCCTCCTCGGGTCCCGTCCTGGCGTCTTCTCCACTTCCGTTGCCGGTTCTCACGAAAGGCTCCGTCTTCTTTCCTTCGACTCCCGGTCCTGTCGCCTTGGTCTCCGCTTCCGCACTCGGCTTCTCCTGGCGCTGCAATTTCTCCTCCCACGACAGAGACACGGCGTCTTCCGGGTCTTTGCAGATAAGGCCAGAGGTCGCTCCTGATAGGTCCAGAAAGTCAGGTGGTCCAGAGGCGAGGCCCACGTCCCGAACACAAAGGCTATCCTTAAAGGGCCAGTAGTCCGCCTGTTGACAAGACGGAGAATCAGTTAGCCCAGCCGGGGCCGAGCAGGGGACCCCCTGACAAATCCCCCCCCTAGACTTTTCCCGTTCGGGGGAAAGTGGATAACGGGACAAGAAGTCAGCATTCGTCTGAGCAGAGCCCTTTCGGTGACCCACCTCAAAATCATAGGGTTGTAAGGACAAGAACCAACGGAGGATGCGATCATTGCGGCCCTTATTCCGTTGCAGCCATTGCAAAGGGGCATGGTCCGAGAACAGTGTAAAACGACGACCATCTAGGTAGTAGTGAAGTTTTTCAATGCTCCGTTTCACAGCCAGGCACTCCTTTTCTATCGTGGGATAGGATGTCTCCCTAGGGAAAAGTTTCCTACTTAAGTACAGAATAGGTCGTTCCCTCCCATCCTGATCTACCTGAGACAAAACTGCACCCAGTCCAACCCCTGAAGCATCGGTCTGGAGGTAGAAAGGCTTGTCAAAGTCAGGTGTTATGAGGACTGGGGACGAGGAGAGAACATGAAAAGCATTTTGAACTTGGGGGGAGGGTTGTTTAAACTGGATGGAAGTGGCTGTTTTCTTCAACAGATCCGTCAAAGGAGCTGAGAGGGAGGCAAAGTGCGGGATGAATCGTCGGTAATATCCAACTAAGCCAAGAAAGGCTCGGAGATCCCGCCTGTTTTTGGGTAACCCTTGACTTTGAATAGCTTTTACCTTCTCTTGTTGGGGGTACAACTGACCGTTCCCCAAGACGTACCCTAGGTATTTAACTTGGGAAAAGGCAAAGCGTGATTTTTTTGAGTTTAGGTGTAAGCCCGCCTTTTCCAAGGCACCCAGGATCTGTTCCAAATGCTGCAAATGGGTCTGCCAATCGGGACTATGGATGACAATATCATCCAAGTAGGCTGCAGAAAAGTGTCGGTATGGGGCTAACACTGTATCCATGAGACGCTGGAACGTAGCAGGAGCCCCATGGAGGCCGAAGGGCAAAACGGTGAAATGAAATAGACCGTCTGGGGTGGTGAACGCTGTCTTTTCCTGATCTTTTAGGGAAAGGGGCACCTGCCAGTATCCTTTGGTGAGGTCAATGGTTGTTATATATTGAGCCTCACCGAGGTGTTCTATCATTTCATCGACTCTTGGTAAGGGATACCCATCCTGTTTTGATACCCTGTTCACCGCTCTGAAGTCGATACAAAATCTCTTACTTCCATCGGGTTTTGGCACTAGTACCACTGGAGAAGACCAATTGCTCTTAGAGGGCACTATGATCCCTGCCTCTAACATTTTCTGTACCTCCTCTTTTATCACTGCCCGTCGGGCTTCGGGGACCTGATAGGGTTTTTGTTTTACAGTCACCCCCTGAATGGTCGGAATGTGGTGTTCAGCTAAGGTGGTTCGACCGGGTTGATCTGAAAAAACGGACTGATGTTTCAACATCAAATCCTTCAGTTCGTTCTTCCTGAGTTTGGGAAGGTCGGGGTTCACAACTGCGTGCTCAATGGTATGAGCAGGAGGTGTAGCTAAGGACACTGAAACAGGATTTTTAGGAGGGGAACCCAGCCACTTCTTTAAGATGTTGATGTGGTAAATCTGGGTGCGAGAAGGCGACATCTTCAGGGCATACGTAGTCCTTCCTATTTTCCTTACTACCTGAAACGGGCCTTGCCACTCTTTTCGGAGTTTGTGAGTAGAGATAGGAAGAAAGACCAGAGCCCAGTCTCCTAGGTTCAACTCTCTCCATTTCGTGCCTTTATCGTAAAAGGTCTTTTGTTTGCCTTGGGCTTTCTCTAGTGTTTCATAGGACAAGGTCCGTAGCTTGTGTAACCGGGATTTCAGCTGCTGGGAGTAGTCTAACAACTCTTCAGCGTCTTGTGACCCTGTCTTCTCCCAGCTATCTCTGGTTATTTATAATAGTGTACGGGGTTTCCTTCCAAACAGTAACTCAAATGGTGAAGTTCCTAGACTGCTTTGGTATTGGCTTCTTAGTACATAGAGGGCCAATGGAAGCAGTTGGTCTCACTGCTTACCGTCTCCGGACAATAGTTTCTTTAAAGTGGTCTTGATCAAACCATTGTACCTTTCGACTAGGACATCGGTTTGCGGGTGATACACCGAAGTACGTAGGTGTTTCACATTTAGAAGATTACAGACTTGCTTCATGAGCCGAGATACAAATGGTGTCCCCTGTTCTGTTATAAGATCCTTGGGGAATCCCATTCTGGCAAACAATTCAACCAGTTTCTGAGAAATGGCACTAGTAGTAGCTGCCCTTAAAGGAAACGCCTCGGGGTAACGCGTCGCATAGTCGACTATTACCATGACGTATTGGTACCCCCTGTGTGACTTTGGTAAAGGCCCTATGATGTCTACTCCTATTCTTTCAAAAGGTTTCCCTATGATTGGAAGAGGGACAAGAGGGACTTTAGGAGGAATGTACGGGTTTCTTTTCTGACAGATATGGCATTCCTGACAGTATTTCTTAACCTGTGCATACACCCCTGGCCAATAGAAGTGTTCAACGATGGAGTTTGTGGTCTTTTCTGCACCAGAATGAGCTGCTAAAAGGTGTGCATGAGCATAAAACATCACTTGCTCCCGAAACATGGTTGGTACTATTAGCTGGGGGGTGGCCTGATTCTGTCCTACTCTATATAAGAGGCTGTTTTGCTCAATAAAACAGGGGTAGGTAAGGTGATTCTGGCCTTTGTTATCCTGTGCATTTTGCCAAGCAGTCGCCAAAGAGGCATCGTTTAATTGGGCCGCCCGGAAGTTGGAATCAGTGGACCAAGGTTCTTCAGCTAACAGTGCCTCCCAGACCCCATTTCGACCCTGTTTTCCTAGGACTTCCGCCACAAGAGAGGAGAACCACTTATTGTCTGTTCCTATAAGAAGGGATTCGGGTAAATCCGGTAGTACTCCCAATTCACACTGTACTTGGGTACCCTTTTCTGTTGTTAAAGTGACCTGGGCTAAAGGGTAAGTACGCACATCTCCGTGTACACATTTTATCCGGACGGTACGGTCCAAGAGTACAGAAGAATCGCTCAGTGCGCCTTTCTTTATCACGGAGTGGCGACACCCTGAGTCCAACAAGGCACGGGTTTTCTTACCGTCTACTAAAACACTTACATAAAATGCTGGTCCTGTCTCTTGTGCATATAGGATGGCACGAGGAGCATACCCGACCTCCATGGGTTCTTCTTCTTTTTCTTTCTTTTTGCGGCAGTACCTTGCAATATGTCCCCATTCACCGCATTCATAGCATTGTGGACCCGTAAAGACTGGTGGTTCTACCTTCAGGGGTCTAGGCTTCATAGGAGGAGGTTCACTTTGGTTTTTAAATGGCTTTTTGTCAGGTTTTATTGGGGTTTTGTTGACAACAGGTTTCTCGGTTTCACGGAATACAGGCCTGGTTTGAGCTCTAGCATAGGAGTTGGCCATTTCAATGGCGTGATCTAAAGTCAACCCTGCATGCTGTCTGAGCCACCGCTGGGTGCCATAAGGCAATGCCTCAAGGAACTGCTCCAGGTAGATTTTGTTCATGACGTTATCCATGTTACCCTCTTGTGTTTTCAACCACCTGTCTGCTGCATCTTTCAACTTGAAAAAAAGAGTCTTAGGAGCGTCATTTGGGGTTCCTCTTTCTTGTCGGAACCGAATTCTATGAGTTTCATCATCAACCCCCAATCTGTCTAAGATTATTTGCTTCACGTGTCCATAAGTGGCTGTTCCGTCTTTGTTCGCCAACTGATATGCAGCCTGAGCTTCTCCGGTTAGGAGAGGGGCTATGTAAAAGGGCCATCTCTCCCCTGGCCAGGCACTGGCTCGTGCCGCCTGTTAGATCTGGGGGTCTCTAGTTGGCAGAGGTAGGTACCACTGTCCAAATAGGGACCCTTGCTTCTAGTCAGGGCAAGGAGATAACCTTCTGAGATAACCCCTGCTCACCCTCTAGGTAGCTTGGCACGAGCAGTCTAGGCTAACCAGAGGCAATGCGTAAAGTATTTGTACCAACACTCACAGTAACACAGTGAAAACACCACAAACTGACTCCACAACAGTTTAGAAAAATAAAGGTATTTTTAATCTAAACTACACAAGACCCAAAACGACAAAAATCCAACATACACAGTTCAAGAATATGGCTTCAAAAAGAGTTCTTAAGGTTGCGTTAGAATTCTCTACGTTGCGATAGAATTCTCTACTGATGCGTGAAAAGTTTACAGTTGCGTCACGTTTACTCACAGTACCT
Organism: Lissotriton helveticus; assembly: GCF_964261635.1. Classification (NCBI taxonomy): domain Eukaryota; kingdom Metazoa; phylum Chordata; class Amphibia; order Caudata; family Salamandridae; genus Lissotriton; species Lissotriton helveticus. The sequence continues at coordinate 312,291,457 of NC_136061.1, forward strand.
TTAGTTGCAACAAAGTTCCAAAAGCAGAAGCTGGTGCGGTGGAAAACAAGCGATGCGTTGCTCCTGAGACCCTGGGGAGGCGATGCGACAGCCCCGCTGCAGCAGCGGGCGTGTTGCGACGAATCCGGTCTGTATGGGGAGGAAGGCCACTTGTATGGATTCCGATGCGTAGGTTCCGTAGGAAGTCTGTTCTCGCAAAGACACGATGCGACGATCTCGTAGGGGCTGCGACGATCTCCGGGGCGACGATGCGCGGTCCAGCGGGGATCCTCTCTCTCGCAGCTCCTCGATGCGTTGATTCTGCGACGATGCTCGCAGCGACGTGATGCGGTCCGCAAGCAAGCGGTGCGGCGATCTCACCCAGCGACGACAGGCTCTGCGACGATACTCGCAGCGATGTTCGATTCTCCCGCACCGGTCTGGTGCGTCCCGCAAACGAAGGATGCGACGGCTCTGGCAGCGGCGTCAGGCGCTGCGACGATCTCGACCTTCGTAGCGGCGGGAAACTTCTCGCACTGTCGGGGATGCGCTCCGCAAGCGAGCGATGCGACACTTTTCAGATTCAAAAAGTCTCTCAAGCTTCCCAGCACAGGTACAACCTCCAGAGGCCCCACAACTGGATCAAGCACTCTAGGAGGGACAGAACTCTCTCAGCAGAGTTCAGGGAAGCTGGGGGTGAAGTCCTTTTGTTCCTTGGACTTCAAAACAGGGAGCCAGCTCTTCTCAGGCCCTTGGAGATTCCTTCAAGACAGGGGACACAGCACACAGCAAAGTCCTTCCCCTCTACTTGGCAGCAAAGCAGCAGGTCAGTCCAGCAGAGCAACAGCAGGACAATCTTCCTTCTTCAGTTTCAGCTTTCTCCTTGGCAGAGGTTCCTTCTTGATTTCCAGGATGATCTAATTTTCTGTTGTCAGGGGTCCTGTACTTATACCCCTAAAGTCTTTGTTCTCTCTGTGCATGTGGGCCCTGAGCCCGGTCTGAACCAGTTCTGGGTGTTTCCTGAGTACTTTGTTTTGCTGGCTGCTTCTTTCCTTTCAGAGTGAGTGGCAGGGTCCTCAGCCGCCCAGCAGGAGATGGAGCCAGCATTGTGGGGGGAAAGCCCAGCCCTGGAGCACTTTGTTGACATGATTCCTTCTCTCCTTTCACAGTGCAGGGCAGAGACATCAGACGCACCACAGGGGGTGGAGCCAGCACTGTGGGGGGCGGGCACAGTCCTATTCAGGCCCAGGTGCTAACTCCTCCCACCACTCAAGTTGCAGATGCAGTCATTCAGCCTAGGGCTGACTCATCCAGCCTCCTGGGGAATTCCCCAGCCCCTGTCACTCTCAAACCAGACAGTCAATACACAAACAGGCCCAGGCACACAGAAGGGTCAGACAAGAGAACAGCAACTTTCTAAAAGCGCTGTTCTCAAACACAGGATTTAAAAACAACCTTTCCCAAAAGATGTATTATTAAATTCTGAGTTCAGGGATACTAGATACTTATGTCCTATCTTGTTCCTATGGGAAGAAATGCTGTTAACCACTGTAGCCAGCATCCCCCATGTTAATCTATGGAGCAAGATAGCCTTACAGTAGTGAAAAACAAAAATGGCTGCCATTCACTACCAGAGCATGTCATCTGCACTAGTACATGCTCTACCTTTTACATACACTGAACCCTGCCCAGGGGGGTACCTTGGGCCTTCCATAGGGGTGACTGATGTGCACAAAAAGGGAAGGGTTAGGCCTGGTCAGTGGGGACACTGACCAGGAGGACAAGGCAGTTCTAAACTGCCCATAGGCACTGCAGTGGCAGGCCTGAGACATCATTTTAGGGCTACTCCTGTGGGTGGCACAAACAGTGCTGCAGGCCCACTAGTAGCATTTGTCATCACCAGCCCTGGCACACCCAGTGCACTTTACTAGGGACTTCATGGTGATACAAATATGTCAAACATGTATATCCAATCAGAATAACACTTTACATAGAGAGCATATGCACTTTAGCACTGATCAGCAGTGGTAAAGTGCGCAGAGTCCTATTGCCAACAGCCACGGGTCAAGAAAAATAAGGGAGGAAGAAGCAAAAAGTTTGGGGATCACCCTGCAAGAAGGGCCAGTTCCAACACCGCCCTTTCAAAATTCAGGAAGAATGAAATAGGATCATCCCCTGCGACGTACTTCTGGAGAGGTACTACTGCTCCAGGAGGGTGTGCTGCTCGGCTTTGACCCAAAACCGCCAGCAATTGCGTTTGCCCTTCTGCAATTTTAGTGAGGTGGTCAGCCTGTTGTTGTATAGCCGCAGTGAATGCAGCTCTGTCACTGTCTGCTTGTTCGCTAGCTCTCCCAATTGCCCACTCCAGTTTGGACTGTCCTTCCATTAAGGTCTCCATCTTTTTTTTCAGATGGAAATTCTCCTATCTGGCTCGCCACTTGTCACCTTTGGGTCACAAGAAGAGAAGGAGCCAACACTGGGGCGACTTTTATGCCTCTTTTAATGTGGTATTTCACCTCAACAAAAAGATACTTGTATTTATGCGAAACAACAAATGTCCAGGATCCTTCCTTAGGTCCTCGTATGTATACAAAACAACAAATGTCCAGGATCCTTCCTTAGGTCCTCGCTTAGTTCCTTGACACGATGTATTGTTCTGGGAAAGCCACGCGTCCTCCTTCGTGTGGCTGAGCGAACCGCGGTGTCGTTGGCCTCCTGGCTTTACAGGTGCCGATGTCTGTTCCTCCTCGGGTCCCGTCCTGGCGTCTTCTCCACTTCCGTTGCCGGTTCTCACGAAAGGCTCCGTCTTCTTTCCTTCGACTCCCGGTCCTGTCGCCTTGGTCTCCGCTTCCGCACTCGGCTTCTCCAGGTGCTGCAATTTCTCCTCCCACGACAGAGACACGGCGTCTTCCAGGTCTTTGCAGATAAGGCCAGAGGTCGCTCCTGATAGGTCCAGAAAGTCAGGTGGTCCAGAGGCGAGGCCCACGTCCCGAACACAAAGGCTATCCTTAAAGGGCCAGTAGTCCGCCTGTTGACAAGACGGAGAATCAGTTAGCCCAGCCGGGGCCGAGCAGGGGACCCCCTGACACCCTCCTTTCTGCAAGTGAACAGTAGAGAGACAACAAACCAAACAATAAATTGTTCTGAGTGTCTGCCAGCACTTGGTCTAAACCACATAATAAATTACCTTAGTATATTTATTTGCTGCCTTCTCACCATCGTCCTAAGAGATTTGCACAGTTCGCAAAATATATGTCACTGTAAACGTTACATATGTATGAGAATATTAAACAAGCACACTGAATCTATGGCAATGGCAATCACGATGGAACTGAAAATATGGCAGCCCTGGAACAGTGTGCGCCAGACATTACAGCCAACCGAGTGGTCCCCAATAGAGACAAAGTGAAGAAAACAGTGGCATCGCAACAGGACCATAGAAGAAGGATTGTAACTGGTTCTCTTCTACGATCCGCTACTGATCTATGTTCTACCTCATTCCCGTTGGGATCTCTGAACCTCAGGCACTTAAAAAACCTATTTTAGTGAATGGAGTGGTGTGTATGCCCTAAAAAGACTCTGCTGAGCAAAGAGGAGGGTGATTGCGTGCCTGCCCCGCAGGGAACGTAGGTCATAGATCATATCTATCCTCCAACATATTTTGCTGCTCTCATACATTTTCCTGACTCTCCTAGCATACACAACATTTTTATGTTCTCTTCAACCACCCTGAACAAACCTTGGTATTAGGTTTCTACCCATTGGAGCATACAAAGGTCATGTTTTTCAGAAGACCCTAACCTAAAGACTTTAAAGAGACAGTTGTTACCAAAAGTTGTAGAATGGCAGGGGGTAGGCCGAAGGCTTGGCATATGTGCACACCATCGAAGGTTTTGTACTAATGATTGAAAGACTGGGACAGGGATGAATGTTCATCCAGCAACTGGGCCCAGCAATTGGGCCCATTACTCTCCTGGATGAATCTGAGAGGAGAGGAATGTGGTTTGACTTGGGTGATCATCCCTTTTACAGGACACATGTAGTCCCAGAAGCCCTTGGAACCATCTGACTTAAACAGTCACATTGTTTAAGAAATGACCCATTATAAATAATGCATCAAGGAAGATTTGGGATACTTCAAGGAAACTCAAGGCTGAATAGGATCCCAGTTGTAAGGTCGAAACAGGAATCTGTTTCCACTTTTGATGCTGCTCTAATGAGGTAGGTCAGTACTAGTGGTGGAAGGAACAGACAGAAGGGCTTGAGCTTGGTCCTCGGATGCCCAAAGATGTACAGCCATAGGCAGAAGTGGTTCTGGGATTGGTGGTCGTGTCAACAGCACCAAGAGACAAGGATAGGGAATGGGAGTGGCATTCATACAGTGAACATCCAAGGAGTCTTAACTAAGGTGACATATAGCAAGGTATCCAAGCCTGCACTTTGGTTTGAGAGGATATGGATGGGGGGTTAGAAAACTCCTAATTCAGCTGCTTCTGGTCTGATGGATTTGACAGATCTGATAAGGCTGTCATGAAATCCATCTACAACGAAGGTGGAATTGCCAGCTATAAATCCACATTAGACAGAGTCCTGAATAAAATGGCAGTCGAAAGCCACTGTTACTCCCGACGACCGTACAATTCTAGAAGCAAAACTAGTGCCATCTCCTGCTTTTGTAATATCTGGGTCAGCAGGGAGGATGGCTGGTTCACATATTCAAGAGTCTGGTACACTTTTAGTGTTGGGGCAATCTCCCCAACAAGAAGGAAGCAATTGGCAGGCCTGAGATACAAATCCTTCTGTGTTTATCTTTATGGGGTGTTGGGAGAGAGGGTTGATGTACATAAACACCGAGGGGGAAGGCATGATGAACTACTTCTTGAAGCAAGACTGTCCACTCATGGGCTTAGTGGTCACCTCCCGCTTAACTACTACATGCACAGCATGAGAGTCAGACTCTACAGTGCGGATTGAGGAGTAGTAAGAAGAAAGGGCCTGTCTAATTAGGTTTGGACTAGATATATCTCACGTCAGAACGCATCAGTGAGGTGCAGCTTGGGGCCAATGGCACAGGTGTTTGTTACCATATTGTTAACAATAAAACACTAAGGGCCTGTTTTAGAGTTTAGTTTAAGAAAACAAGGGTACCCCATAAAGTGAACCTCGGGTTGTAACTATTTAAGAAACCACGGTTTTAGAGTTTGGCAGCTTGGATACTCCATGAAAAGGTGATGGTTATCATGTATGCGGTATTACAAGTGCCATAAGGTGTAATGCACCTGTAATACAGTGGAAGGTACACCCGCCACGTTTGTGACAGAGTATCCCATCTGCCAAACTCAGGTCCCAAGATTGCTTTGCATAAGAGCTGCACTCTTCCCCATCGCGTCAGTAAATGTAGAGACACCTGGCACAACAACCCATTTTGTAAAGCCCCTAGTCAACATTAACTGGACCATATTACACTCAGAACAATGCTCGCAAGTGGTGCTACTTTTCCACACACACACACACACCCACCCACACCCACACACACTCGTACTCTTTCTCCATTCAGAAGTGCCTTGCTTCCTTACGTTTATCTGTTTTGTCAATACGTTTGTTTCTTATGTTTGAAGATTTGTAAATATTAGGGATTTGCAAGCTCCAAGATGACTTTAAATCTTTAAAGAAAGCTGTAAGTGTTAGCTTTCTAAGTGGAGAATAATGAACAAAGATCCCAGGACTGAGGAGTAGTGCAAGTAGCAGCTTTCTAGATAATGGCTCCATTTACAAGATCCATGAGGGTAACTGGTGTGGACATTTCGATAGGCAAATTGCCTTATCTACTTGTTGCGGCGGCGCCATTAAGGACTGACAGAGAGCTGTTTCCAGGCCAATGCAATTTTCAAAAGCAGTCACTTAGGGGTTCGACCACCTGTGGGGGGTAGCAGGTTGCCCCTCTGAGCATTAAACACAGCAAACGTGCCTTCATTCTGAAGCTGGTGTTCAGAAGGGCTAGATGTCACTTTACTCAGGGTGGCAAAACTCTCTCACTGGCTTTGCACACAGCACAGTTCTGCCCATTTGGCCCAGTGCTACGAGTGAGATCATGCAGTAGATCCGTTTTAATTAACCAATAAGAGAGTAATCTTAGATACGAGTGTCTGTTTTAGGCATGCCTACCTTTGATTTTGATACTTTGTGAACATGTCTGTGGTTACATGATCGTAAAAGGAAGCAGGTGTATGTAAACTTCCTTTGATTATCTTTTATCCTCCCCATCTGTAGTTCTGTCCAAGAACCTGCAAGGCCATAGCTCACCATGGCCCTCGTCACAGGTTGGCCGGATTTAGGTGGGGGATTTTGCAAGTATCCCCCACCTAAATCTTTCCATTAAAGGTTTTTGTGCCAGGAATGGGGACTAACGATACAGGCTCAGAATTACCAGGTCTTTTTCTGTTGGTTTTTGCACACAAACAAATACACTGACATTATCGCCTGCTCTGAGCAGGTGGTACATTTCAGCAGGAAGGCTGGTGCGGAATGGCGGTTGGGGAGTGGGGCACTGGGCATGGAGGAAGCTCAGGGCAATGGGAGGCTGTGGTTTGGCTTGGGCTGCTTCATCCCCTCCTTCTCTGAATTTGACAGTTCCTGTTATGTTTTTCCAATATGTTTACACAGAAAGAAAATCCTAAATGGCTGCCTTGGCTAAATTGGCTGGCACAACCACTTGCTAATCCAGATTCAAATTATAGAGCTTCGTTGAAAGGAGCACAATTTACTTGATTGGAGATGCGATCTCTTGGGCGGTACAGGCACAAAGAAGGGGGCGAGGCGCACATTCTAGGTCAAGTTTTAAAGAACATTGGAATTATCTGGGACAAAGGAGAGCGGATGGATAATCACTTGATTAAGAAGGGCTGAACTAAAATGTAAGGCCTGATAGAGGAAGGCTGATTGTAAGTGTCAACTGCACAGAATTCACATCTATAAGAGTACTTGGATGAAGTAATTTATCTTCTGATATTTTTATCCTAAAAAAATAAAAAACGTTGCTGACAAGATTACTTACTTGTATGTTAATGCTGTCTCAATGGTTTTCCCCACTAAACCACGGCACTTGGTGCAATTGAAATATAGTAGTGTATCTGAACAACCTTGGCTTCATTAAAACAGCACAATAGTGCGTCATAGTTGTGAAAGTGATTGCACCTATACATGAATCCTTGATCCCTTTATGCCATCTACACTATTTATCTTTTCCAACGATCTCACAAATTTGGCTGATGCCAGCCATTTGCACCTTCACTATATCCAACGGAGGATTAAGCATTCTTTGAGCTGAACTTCCACTTTTACTCACCATTTTGTCTCATTTTATACTCCCAAAACGCAAGTCTACACTCTTTCAAGGAAACATTCTATGAAGACACGCCTTGGTCCTACCCCTGCTAACTCTGCTTTAAACTTCCTCTATGCATGCCTCTTCTTGTAATACTCTTTCTATCAAAGCATTTGTTGATAATTATTTCACTAGAATCGACCTCCTGTGATCTGCATTTTCTACTTCAAACCTGCTCCCTAGGCAAGCATTTGTCCTGCCTGGTTCTCTCTCTCCATCATGAGATGTTCTCATATGCTTTCCTAAAAAGAGCTAAAGCTATGACCATTTTGCTGTAATCTTCCTATATTTATTTATTATTATGATTATTGTACCCGTTCCAATATCCAATACCTCTATAAACATGATTGCTCCCAGTTCCCCCTTCCCTCTCCAGTAATAGAATCTTCTGTCTGGAGCTCACCTTAGAATGTTGAGGTGGTCCGTTATTTGAGGAGTGTGGATGACTGGAATAAAGAAGCTCTTCACTTACCTCTTGTGGAGTATTCATTCTTCTTTGGAATTGCAACACTGGCAACGATCTCTGTGCAGAGGGCAGCCAGTACTCTCTCCATCATCGGAAATAGAGAGGTATTCGAGTGTCTGGCAGCCAGTTTACTATATACTTTCATCCGCCAGCGAGGGAATGTTTGGTTACTGCTCTGCGGCACCGCAGGTGTTTCATTGGAGGAATTGTTGGCACCCGCTAATTTTGTGAGGAGAGGGAAGTCTCCCTCTGGAAGCTTTTGCATTCAAAATCTACAAGTCCTCTTCTGTGTATCTTACAAGGCTTGCTGTCCGCCTTTCTGTGTTGGGGAGCGGATAGATTGCAGAACGCCTCCCGGCTTTGGGTTGCTTTGCTGAGGTCGGAGGGTGGCTCTCCCTCAGGAAGCACTCGCCTTCTCCAGCGACATTGTTCCTCCATAGTGCACCCTCAGCTGACTGCACAGCTTCCTTCAGCGGAGGGAGGGAGGTTCTCCCTCAAGAAGCACCCGCCTTCTCCAGAGACGTTGCTCATCCATAGCACAGCCTCAGCTGACTGCACGGCTTCCTTCGGCAGAGGATGGTTATTTTAAGAGAGAACCTGCCTCCGTGCTGAAGTATTGCTATGCCCACTAGTCTCTGGCTGGGTGTTGTTCCTGGAGGTGGGAGGGCGGTTCTCCTTTTTGGAAGTCTACGGCCTCATCATATCTGCTGGGTTTGTGTTTGCTTTATCACAATCCTTTAGACAATGTACAGTTTATTTTTGTTTTTGTTTTTTTGATAATCAATTTTATTGAGTTTATAACAACAAAGAAATTCATTGGTTGCAGATCAATATACAGCAGGAAAAACCATGACAGCACACGCAGTTGACATGGAGAAAGGCAGTTCCTCAGGATAGAACATGACAGGCCATACATCGGGCATAAATGTACATGGAGACATATGAAGTAAAACTAATGTACAGAAAAAAAAATAAAAAAGGGGGGAAGGGATATAGGCAGCACATCAGGGGGGAAGCATATTAAACCATTTACCCCACACCTTAGTAAATAAGTCGGGGCACCCCCGGACTTCGAACATGGCTTTCTCTTGAATCCCGCACCAGTCCACTCCCCTCCTCCAACCCGTTATCGTAGGTGCCTTGGCCTTGGACCAATGCGCCGCTATGTCTCTTTCAGCCACCGCCATAGCTGTCCCCAGCAGGCGCTTGTCCGCCCTTGAACTATCCAGGCCGTCAAAGATCCCCAGCAACAAACGTATCGGGTCATGGGGGACCTCCCAGCCCAGGGCAAGCGTGAGCTCCAGCTCCACCCCCCTCCAAAACGGTGCCAGAGCCGGACAGCCCCATATTTTTTTTTTGTAGAGTTTTATATAGCGTGAACTAGACCCGAACCGAATCAGGTATCAGAGCGCTTTATATAGCACAAGTTACGTTTTTTTTTTTTTTACATGAGGACACACACACACTCATTTTTTTAGGCAAGGCACGGGGAGATTAAGTGATTTGCCCAGAAATCACAGGAGGTTTATGGCGTCGTTACCGAGACTCGAACCCAGATCCCCAGGTCCGAGGTCGAGCGCCTTAGCCGTCAGGCCAACTCCTCTCCCCATGTTATCATGTTATAGAAATCGGCTGAGGCAGCCGTACATCGTGTGCACGCCGGAGAGGGTTGCAGCCGGGCCTGGAATAACCGTGTCAGGGCGAGATATGCCGCGTGTAGGTAAACAAGTTGGACCAGACGCAGCTTGGAGGATGTGGTCAGAGTTTTGGGCGCCATAAGGGCATCCCTCCAGACCACATCTTCTAGGGGGCCCAGCTAAAACTCCCATCGAGCCCTGATCCGGTCCTGACAAGCGGGACCATTGTTCACTAAGGACCGTTAGATGCGGGACACTCCTCCCCTCCCTAGATTTACCATCATCACTTGAGCTTCTAACGGGCTGAACTCTGGGAGGGAAACAGGGGGCGAGACATGTTTATGAAGGGCGTGTCTGAGTTGCAGGTATTAATAATGTTGGGAATGTGGAAGGGCGGGACGCTGCTGCAGTTCCGCAAAGGAGCGAATGTGATCTCCCACCCAAACATCACCAAGTACTCAAACTCCGATGAGATCCCATCGCCGACAATGTACAGTTTAAATTGTGAGTTGAATGGCAATTAATATACCACTTGAAGGAATGGATTCTCCTTATGTGGTCTCCAGGTACGTCCCTGGCAATTTTCTTTCTTCTTCGTTCCATCTGCAGTATTGTTCCTCCACGGTGACACACTCACCTTTCAAGTGTGTCAATGAGCCTCACAGTGACACAAACACACCTCCTTGTGTATATCCAGTTTTCATGGTGATATGCACACCAGAGATTTAATAAACATTCCAACACTGGTGCTTACCTTGCAAGTGTTCTGCTCAGAACACTTGCATCCCTGTATGTGTATGCAAATTAACGTACTTTAGTTGCTTCATATTTAGTTGCTATATTTCTTCTGTTCTGTGTGTTTAAGATAATAAGGTTTGATTTTGCATTGCTATTCATTGTGTTTTGGTTTACCCATTAGCTTCACAATATGGCAGTTCCATCAATAAGTCAGCCTCCATCTTTTCTAAACGAGACTGGGGAACCAGAGGTTTATTGGAAGGATTGGATAAAGGTATTCAAATCATATTTAATTGCTAATGGGGGAAGGTTTTCTGCCATGCGTAAGCAAAACATTCTGTTACACAATCTAGGGGTTCACTGTCGGAAAATATATGAGACCTTGCCTGAACCAGAATTAGATGATGAAGATCAGGATGTATTTAGCGTCACCTTATTGAAATTCGAAACTCACTTTGGATACAAGGTGAATGTTGTTCTTGAACGACATACATTTTTCAATCGTGTTCACGGTAAACAAGAGCCAGTGACCAACTAAGTGGCTGCTTTGAGAGGTCTAACTAAGCTTTGTGATTTTGGTGATCTTAATAATCCTCTTATAAGAGATCAGTTAGTTAGGGGCACTAATAACAGTGGTATTCAGGAAAAAGTATTAGCGATGCACCCCATTCTTAGAGAGGCAATCAGTTTAGCACAGTCTATTCAACACACAGCTAAATGCATTAAAGAAATGAAAACATCCAATGAAGTAGCTGCTAATTTTCAGGATTGTGAAGCTCAGAAAGAGGTGTTCGAAGTGAAAGCCAGAGAGCTAATTATTAAAAAATCCACAAAAGAAAATACTGTGTTCAAATGTTTTAGGTGTGGCAGCAGTAACCACCTAGCTAATAATTTGCAATGTTCTGCCCGTAAAGTTATGTGTAAGAAGTGTAAGAGGAGGGGACACCTTGCCAGAGTGTGCAGAGATGGTGAGAGCAACCAGGTTAGGGATATTACTAGTGAGGTGAAAATCCCAAAAGTGTGTGCTTCAAGTAAAAGATGAAGAGAGTGACTTTGTTCCGAATTATCCTAAATGCACTGTATTCCTCGAACAGTAAACCGGTTATGTATGCAGATTCAAATTTTTATTTTATTTTATTTGCTTATAGAGCGCCTGACTAGACCCCCGAAGGGGTATCTCCGCGCTATAACTGCAGATGGAGGTAAGAGTAACAATGTATTCAGGAATGAAGTAGCGTTAGTAGCTGGGAAACAGATAGGTTTTTAGATTTTTTCTGAACATCAAGTGGTTAGTGATTGACCTTAGTTCAAGCGGTAGTGAGTTCCATAATATGGGTCCAGTGTGGGCCAGGGCACGGCCACCTTGTCTGGTTTTCTTGATTCTGGGTGTTTTAAGAAGTTGCTGGTTGCTGGAACGCAAAGAGCGTCCTGGAATGTAAGGCTGAAAGATGTCAGTGAAATACTTAGGGCCTATCCCCATTAGGCTCTTGTGTATGGAAATGTTTGGAGTCGCAGATCTGCCCATATGTAAACCTGACATTTCACCAGAAAGTTATACCAAGGAGCCCATAGCCCTGGGGGGCATTAAAAAAAATGCATGTAAATTTTAGAGGGAGATCCACTGTGGGCAAAGAGTATGTTGTAAAAAAGAGTACACACTTGCTAGGTTGGCAACATCAGAAACAGCTATGCATTATACTAGACCTAAACAACAAAGATCAAGTCATTCTTACTGATTGTCCTTATGTTACTTCTAGCTTATGTGATGAGTTTCCAACATTATTTACTGAAAATCTTGGCTTGTTGAAAGATTTTCAGCATAAAATAAAAGCCAAACATGGAGCAAAACCTACAGTACATTAACCTCAACCTGTTCCGCTTCTGATGAGAGAACTGCTAAAGAAGGAGTTTTAACAAGTTATGTGAGCTGGGTGTCATCCAACCCATAGAATCGTCGAATGGTTGGCACCAATAGTCATAGCAGCCAAGGCAAGTGGAGATGGTATTCGCTTGAGTGTGGACTTACGCAGCCTTAATGAAAATATTTGGGTGGAGAGATTTCCTTTTCCAAATATAAATGAGATGCTGAGCGCTAAGGGTGACGCTATGTTTTTCTCAGTTATAGATTTGTCTATGGCATATATGAAGGTTGGACTCCATCCAGAATCCAGACACCTTACTGCTTTTACTACTCTTTTTGGGGCGTACATGTTTGTAAGGATGCCTTTTGGACTAGCCTCTACTGCTGCAGTTTTTCAGAAAATAATTCATCAAGTCCAGGCTGGCATTGATAACACCCTTTGTTTCCAGGAGGATATAATGATTTATGGATTATCAATTGAAGAACATGACCACATTTTAAGGTTAGTGTGTGAGAAGCTAATGGAGGCAGGTTTATCAGTAAAACTTGAGAAGTGCAAAATAGGAGTAAGTTCAGTAGATTAACTTGGTCATACAATATCTCAGGAAGGATTTAGTCCAAAGTACAGTTTGGTTCAAGCAGTTAGTGATGCCCCATACCCAAAAAACAAGGAGGAGTTGAAATAATTTTTGGGCCGAATTAAATAAAATGCCAAATTTGTTAAACAAAATTCAGAGAAATGTAAGAGTCTTTCTAACCTTTTGGGAAAAAAAATAAGGATTTTGTTTCGGAAGAGGGTCACAGCAGAGCTTTTGACCAGTTGAAGAAAGAGATATGTCAGTCACCTGCATTAGGGTCTTTTGACCCTAAGAAAAAAATCATCTTAATGACTGATGCATCTAGCCAGTCTCTGGGTGCCACATTATTTCAGAAGGGTGACGATGGTGAAACTATTATAGCATTCGTGTCATAATGGTACAGCTGAACGTAACTACTCCGTAATTGAAAAGGAGGCCCTAGCCTGTTTCTGGGCTCTTAATCATTTCAAATGTTATCTATGGGGTATTAAATTCACCATTCTTACCGACCATGAACCCTTAACATTTATGTTCTCAGCCAGGAAGAGAGAGTGTGGTTCTCCTCGCATATCTAAATGGGTTCTAGGTTTGGAGAATTTTTGTTTTAAAGTGAAATATTTTCTGAGAAAATAAAATAAAGTGCCTCATTATCTCTCAAGGGTGCCTTTAGAGCAAGCTGCTCTGGATGAACCCCTAGATGTACCCATCTTTGCTGTTCATTTACTTGCTTTAACAAATGCAGAATGAGAGGAGTGTATGAACAAAGATACCAACATGAACATGCTCAATGATTTGATTGTGACTGGTTGGCCTGATAAGCGCTAGGATGTGGTCAATAATTTGAAATGCTATTGGGAAGTGAGATTTGAAATAACTATAATTAATTATAACATTTCTCTTAATGAAAAGGTAAAACCACTGGTTGGTCTCAGAAACAAAATTATAGACTTGGCTCACGAAGGACACTTGGTTAGGAGTATCAAGAAGAACAAGGCAAAAAAATATTTTTGGTTCCCTAACAAGGATTCTATGGTGGAACATAAAGTCAAGGAGTGCATCAGCTGTGCTAAAAGCGATAAAACAAAAGTTTTACACAGGGTACCTTTATCTCCTGTAGAAGTACCTGTTGTACCATGAAGCAAATTGGCCATGGCCATAATTGGTCATGTAGAGAACCTGTGGCCCCAGAAGAGATTCATGTTTGTGCCTGTAGACTACACATCTCATTGGATTAAGTTCAAGTTTACAGCACGCACAACCACTCGTAGTCTAATTGATTTCTTAAAGGATGTATTCAGCAATTAAGGAGTTCCAGCAACTTGGGGAAGGTGTGCAATTTACATCGTTGGAAATGAAGGAATTCCTACAAGACAAACATCAAACATGAGAAAACTGCATTGTGTTGTCCAAAAGCCAATGGCTTAGTGGAGAGAACACATAGGATGATGAAAGAACAGATTCAACTGGCTATCATAAATGGACAGGAAGTTGAAAAATCCATAAGGGAATATATTTGGTCGTACCACACTTCGTCTAATCTCATTAATGGTACATCTTCATTTGTTTCTATGAGGGGAAGAGAACCGGGCACAAAAATTAACACATTATAGTTGGGTGGGGGAAAGTGCGTATTAACCAAAAATCATGAAGCATATATAAAAACTCAACAACACTAGTTAAAATATAAGGATTGGTATGATCAAAAACATGGAGTGAAGGAACATAATTGGAATATAGGCAACACTGTGTTAGTGAAAATACCCACGAAAGAGCATAGAGGTCAAAATAAGTTCCACCCTCCACAGTGGTTGGTGAAGGTGAGAATAAATGTAGTCAAATTAGAAAATGGACAAACATGGACCGGTGATAGACTTTGAAGTTTGGGATAGTCTGGACATTTGACCTTTTCTTATGAAGGGAGATGTTTTGTAATCGTCCTATATTTATTTATTTATTATTATTATTATTATTATTAATATTGTACCCTTTCCAATATTTCTATAAACATGGTTGTGAGAAAGTGTCATCTTTCTTGCCTCGGTATGCCCCCACTTTTTTCTGAACTGCTGATGTGCTTGACTGAGTGTGCCCTGGGTCCCTGCCAATCAGGTACCCAGGCCCTGTGTTCCTTCCCTAAAAACTGTGTTGAAACAAAACCCAATTGGCATCTCTGGCCACCTATCAGCCCCTAGTAAATGGTACACTAGGTACCCAGGGCATGGTGACCCGAGAAGACCCCTAAGGGCTGCAGCACTTATTGTGCCACCCTTAGGGCCCTGTACCGTGGTACCCACACACTACCTTTGCAGGGTGAGTGCATAGGTACAGAACTAAACAAAGAGTCGACATGGCACACATACTTGTGTGCCATGCCCGCAAACCCACTGCCCTGGCATACATCAGTCACCCCTCTAGCTGGGTGCCCTATGCCAGTGGTGTGGGCACAGGTGCATGAGCCCTGTGCCCCTACCGTACCCAGGGCCATTCGGGGACACTGTAAGTGCAATGATGCCATTAAGAGTATATGGTGCTGGGAGGTTGTCATTACGAACTCCGCAGCACCATAATGGCTACACTGAAGACTGAGAAGTTTGGTACCAAACTTCTCAGCACATTAAACCCACAATGATGCCAGTGTGAGATTTAATGTAAAATGCACCCGAGGGCATCTTAGAGATGCCCCACTGAAAACCTAACCTACAATCCACGTCTGGCTGAGTGGCTGCAGAGGCTGCCACACAGCAGACATGTTGCTGGACCCCTGGGTGGAGAGCCCCCGCTCTCCTGGGTCTGCAACAAAGCACATCCTGGGCGAGGTGCTATGTCTCCTCCCCCAGGATGGACAGGGGGAAGATTCAAAGGCATACCGCCTCTGAGAGCTTCTCCAGACCATTTGCTGTACCCAGCAACCAGCCCCCCACCAGTCCTACCCCCACCTTGGCGGGAAGACTGGCAGGAAAAACTACGTCAGGAAGGGGGGTGCCAACCTGTGCCAACTCCACCCCTCAGGTGGAGCGGGCGAGGTGAAGCACGACCCCGGGCTCCGGCCATCTTGTAGATGGGGAGTCCTGCCCAATCCCAGCTAGGCCCCTGCCCCCCTCCCACCGGAAGGGAGCAGGCTAGGGGATGTACTCACCCCAGGACAGGGACCCATTGGTCCCTGCCCTGGCCCTACCTGTAACGTCCCCTAAAATTAGTATTTAGGGGCTCCATGAACCTTCCTTCCGCAGATCCCGATATCAAAAAGAAGAAAGAAGATCAAGAAGAAGAAGACCCGCTGTGCAGCTGCTAACAACAGGACAACAACAACTGACTTGGCCCCAGCCCTACCGGCCAGTTGATCCTGTAACCTGCTCCTGCCTAAACCCGGCGAACTCCGCGTACAGCAACCTTGGGACACCCAGAGGACCTGCCTCCCTTGACCCTCTCGACAACTGGGACTCCCATCAGCAGAGGCTCTGCTGCAACAACCCACCTGATGCCCACCAGGAAGCTCCGGACCAGCCCACTCTGCACCAGCCGAGCACGGGCCGGGCCAACCCGAACCAAGAACACGAGGACATCCCCCCGGCAACTGGGACCCGAAGTCCAGTGCCCAACGACCCTCCTCGACAAACCAGCCGACGCCTGAAGACTCAGAACCAGGGGCCACCCCAACCCCGACCAGCTGAGGTAAGCTTTTCCGAGCCCCAAAGTCACCCCTGCACCTGGCGCCCCGCGGCCCCCTGTGTCTCCCTTTGGGGTACCTACCTGTGCTCCAACATCCCAACTTACCTCTCGAAGTGCTGGTCACCCCTGGAGAGTCACCGTCCCCGAGCCTGCAGCCTTTGTTCCTTTTTCAAGTTCCTCATTGGATAACATTGAGCGCCCGACGGCTCAAAAGCACCCTGCACCCATGCGCCCGAGTGCCGCTGGCTGCGACCTCTTTGCCCTATCCTACTTCCCCCCTTGCCCAGAGCAAGTGGCCAGGAGCCCAGCTCCCAGAGCCGCGTGGCCTTCTAGCCAGCAGCCACCAACCGAAGGCCCCCTTTCCCTCATTGGATAACATTGGGCCTACCTACCTCTACACCCGGCCGCCCCTGTGCCGCTGGGACTGAACTAACTGTACTCACCTGACCCTGGGGGACCCCTGAGTCTAAGTCCAGAACCCTAACTTCACCAACCAAGTACTCACCTGGAAACCGGTAATTCACTTACCTGCCATTGGATAACATTGACCCATTTTGACTCGAAAATGTTTCAAGTGTGAAGTTTTGAAAACTGAAAATATTCCTATAAAGTACGAATTCGAAATTACTCACCTGTGATCAGGAGAGAAGCCAGTACTATACCTTTCAGCCCAGTACTGAACCTCAAAAGTAATCCCTAGGGCTTACTAGTCACCTGTATTTTCTCCATAGGAACCCATTGTCTGCTTTTCTATGAAATTTCTTCGAAGTGTCTACTTTTGAAAACTGCAAATATTCTTTAAAAATCGTATGAAATACTGAAACACAATTATCTACCTGTTTTGAGTTAAGCCCCCAGTTCTGGCCCTAGGAGACTAGTGCTGGGTTACAAAAGTAACGCAATCGTACTTTACCTGTAACCTGAATTTCCTCCCATTGGATAACATTGGCAGAATCATCTTGAAAGGTTTCTAAGCGTGAACTTTTAAAACAGCTTTATATTCAGGAAAATTCATCACAGTAACTAAAACGTTTTTGCTAATCTGGTTTCAGCTTAGACCCCAGGACTGAAACTAAGATCTAGTCCTACAACTACCAAAGTAATCCATAAAGTAATCAACTGTACTTTCCTATGAAAAACCCATTGAGCTCAATGCTACAGTGTGTTTAAGAACTGTGTTGCTTATTATCTATCCTGTAATTATTGTGTGTACAAACTTATTGCTCCTCTGCAAAGTATTTTCATGAGAGTACTCGTACCTTGAAAAGTATATTTTTATAACGGTTGGTTCTAAAAATAAAAACACAATATCTGAGGATATAACAACAATTGGCCTGGAGTTCAGTTCTTGAGTGTGTGAAACCTTTTTCTGACTGAGTGTGTACAACAAATGCTTTACACTGTCCTCTGGTACTGCCTTACTGCTCGACCAAGCTACCACTTTGGAGAGTAAGGTCAGTTCTGACTTTAACCTCTGTTATACCTCTGGGGTTGGTGAACTCTATACACACTGTACTTCATTCTAGTCCAGTATATATAGAGCCACTTTCTCACATTGGTGGATCAGCGGTGGGATACAAACTTGCATTTGTTGGACTACTTCGTTACCATCTGATCACACGACAGAACTCATAAATTGCCTTTAGAATTCTGAAATTGGTCTTTTCCAAAAATACCAAAAATCTGATAGGGCCTTGCTTAAGCCGCATTAGAATTTTGTGAAAATAAAAGTCACTACAAGCTAGGTTAGAGGGTTAGAACTATCAGGTTAGAATGTCTCAACAGAATCCAGCTGTTAGTGAAGATAATACAAACATGGTGGAGGAACTCTACCTCACACCTTACTTGCACCTGGACTTCAAGGAATTGAAGGCCCTATACAAAGTAAAGAAAATCACTGTAGGTCTGCATCCAACCAAACAAAAGCTCCAAGAGCTCCTGGCTGAGTATGCAAAAGACCACCTCCCTGAGCAGGGTGACACCCAGCCAAAGGAAGAAGGAGGGGATGAGGAGGATGACACTGATAATCCCCCCATCATTCCTAGGGAGGAGGGGGTCCCTGTACCCCTGACTCCACAAATCAGCCTCTGGGAGCCTAGGAACCACACAGGTGGACTAGTCCCCAGGGAACACATTGGGGAAAGCCCCAGTGAAGAGGACAACTTCCTAGCAAAGTTGGCCAAGAGATTAGACCTAGAGACCAGGCTCCTGGCTCTAGAAAAAGAAAGAAAAGAGATGGGCTTTGCCCCCCCCATCTCTGGTGGCAGCACTATCAATAACAAGGATAGAGAGCAAACTTATGATCCTGAAATCCCCAAAGGGATTGTCCCAAAATTTGAGGAAGGTGATGACATCACCAAGTGGTTCACAGCCTTTGAGAGGGCTTGTGATATCAGACAGCTAAAGAAACCTCTCTGGGGGGCACTTCTGTGGGAACTGTTCTCTGGTAACTGTAGAGACAGACTTCTGACCCTCTCTGGGCCAGATGCAGGGTCCTATGATCTCATGAAGAAGACTCTGATTGAGGGATTTGGACTCACCACTGAGGAGTACAGAATTAGGTTCAGGGGGGCTCACAAAACTCAGACCCAATCCTAGATAGATTTTGTAGACTACTCGGTAAAGACACTGGATGGTTGGTTAACTGAACACAATGTGCATGACTTTACTGTACTGTATAATTTGTTTATGAAGGAACACATTTTGAGTAATTGCACAAATGAAAAGTTACATCAGCATTTGGTAGACCTAGGTCTAATTTCTCCCCATGAATTGGGAAAGAAGGCAGACCACTGGGTCAAGACTAGGGTGACAAGGACAGCCACTGGGGGTGACCAAAAGAAGGTGCTCACAAAACCCCCCCAGGGGAAAGGTGGTGAGAATCCCCAAGATAAAAAGTTTGAGTCTTACAAAGGGCCCCAAAAACATGTTCCAGTGGGTCGGTCCCAATCTACTCCCCATGTGCCTCGGCCCTTATAGGGGAAGAAACTTTGATCCTAACAAGGCCTATTGTAACAACTGTAAGAAGTTGGGACATTTAACTGTAGACACAAACTGCCCCTACAACAAAGCCCCTAAGGCACCCATTTCAGCTACTCCAAGGACAGTAAATCTACAGATGGGATCAGAGGAGTGCCCAGAGCAAATCTGTGAATACACTCAGGCTATTCTAGTCTGCTTGGGGAATATGGAGGTGGCCAGTGTGGCTGGGTGGCCAACCAACTGTAACAAATATATGCAATACACCTCCATCAATGGAACTAGAGTAGAAGCCCTGAGGGATACAGGTGGCAGCATCACTATGGTAAGGGAAAAGCTGGTTTCCCCAGAGCAATACCTGATTGGGAAAACGTACCCAGTCAGCAATGCTGACAGCATTACCACCCAACGCCCCCTAGCTATGGTCACATTAGGTTGGGGGGAGGTTACTGGCCTGAAACTGGTAGTGGTCTCACCACAATTGCCAGCTAACTGTCTGCTTGGAAATAACCTGGAGACCTCAGCCTGGGCTGAAGTTGAGCAAGTAACCCATGCAGCCATGCTGGGTATCCCTAGACTGGTGTGTGTCCAAACCAGATCACAGAGCAAAAAGAAGGGTGAACAAGTGAGGTTGGAGCCTGAAAGTATGGCCCAACCAACCAAGAGAAAAAGCAAGGAGACTGGGGAACCAGCTTCTACCCAGCCAGCCTCTCAGGACCCCTCTCCCCAAGGAGAGGACTTGGAAACCCTGGAGGGAACTGAGCGTATGGAGCTTGAACCTTGCCAGGCTGGACTCCTGGGCCCAGGACGACCCACTAGGGAAGAGCTGTGCCAGGGTCAGCGAGACTGCCCCACTCTTGAAAGCCTGAGGCAGCAAGCAGCTGCAGAAGCCAAGGGAGATGTTAGTTGGACCCACAGAGCTTATTGGGAAGATGGATTACTGTATGCTGAGGCAAGAAATCCCAATCCTGGAGTTACCAGGAGAGTGGTAGTGCCACAGAAGTACAGGGAGTTCCTCCTAACTTTAGCTCATGACATCCCCCTAGCTGGACACCTGGGGCAAACCAAAACTTGGGAAAGGTTGGTCAGCCACTTTTACTGGCCCCAGATGAACCAAAAAGTGAAGGAGTTTGTGAGCTCCTGTGTTACCTGTCAGGCCAGTGGCTAGACAGGTGGCAAGCCAAAGGCCCCCTGATACCACTACCAGAGGTGGAGGTAACCTTTGAAAGGGTAGGTGTGGCATTGTGGGTCCACTTGAACCTCCGACAGCCTCAGGGCACAAATTCATTCTAGTAGTAGTGGATCATGCTACTAGGTACCCTAAAGCAATTCCCCTTAGGGTCACTACAGCTCCTGCAGTAGCCAAGGCCCTCCTAGGTGTCTTCACCCGGATAGGGTTTCCTGAGGAGGTGGTTTCAAACAGAGGTAACAACTTCATGTATGCTTACCTGAAATACATGTTGAAGGAGTGTGGGGTGCAGTACAAGTTCACTACCCCATACAACCCACAAACCAATGGTCTTGTAGAAAGATTCAACAAGACACTGAAAGTTATGATCATGGGGCTCCCTAAAAAACTCAAAAGGAGATGGGACGTCCTGTTGCCATGCCTGCTTTTCGCTTATAGGGAAGTGCCACAGAAGGGTGTTGGGTTTTCACCCTTTGAACTCTGTTTGGTCATCCTGTAAGGGGGCCTCTTTGTCTTATAAAGGAGGGTTGGGAGAGGCCTCTCCAAGAACCCAAACAGGACATTGTGGACTATGTGCTTGGCCTAAGGTACAGAATGGCTAAGTACATGGATAAAGCATCCAAAAATCTTGAGGCCAGCCAGGAGCTGCAGAAGCACTGGTATGACCAAAAGAGTTTCAACCTGGGCAACAGGTGTGGGTTTTGGAGCCAGTGGCACCAAGGGCTCTCCAAGACAGATGGAGTGGCCCTTACCGTATCCTGGAGAAAAAGAGTGAGGTCACTTACTTAGTGGACCTGGGCACCAGCAGGACCCCCAAAAGGGTTATCCATGTGAATCGCCTCAAACTTTACCATGACAGGGCTGACCTCACCATGCTGATGGTGACTGATGGGGAACAGGAAGCAGAGAGTGAACCTCTCCCTGATCTCCTCTCTGCCAGCCCAAAAGATGGGTCAGTGGATGGAGTAGTCTTTTCAGACACCCTCACTCCCCAACAGCAGGCTGACTGCAAGCAAGTCTTGCAGCAGTTTGCTAGCATTTTTTTCCTTTACCCCTAGTCTGACCAGCTGGTGTACCCATGATGTGGACACTGGTGACAGTAACCCTGTCAAAAACAAAATCTATCGACAATCAGACCAAGTCAAGGAAAGCATCAAAGCTGAAGTCAGCAAGATGCTGGAGCTAGGGGTGATTGAACCCTCTGAGAGCCCCTGGGCTAGCCCAATGGTTCTAGTCCCCAAACCTCATCATCAGGGTGGAAAGAGAGAGATGAGGTTTTGTGTGGATTATAGAGGGCTCAACTCTGTGTCCAAGACAGATGCTCACCCCATTCCAAGAGCAGATAAGTTGATAGACAAACTAGGGGCAGCCAAATTCCTAAGCACCTTTGACTTGACTGCAGGGTACTGGCAAAAAGGCATGGCCCCAGGAGCCAAAGAGAAAACAGCATTCTCCACCCCTGATGGGCACGATCAGTTTACTGTGATGCCTTTTAGGTTAAAGAATGCCCCTGTCACATTCCAGAGGTTGGTGAACCAAGTCCTGACTGGGTTGGAATCCTTCAGTGCAGCCGATCTTGATGATATTGCTGTCTTTAGCTCCACCTGGCAGGATCACCTGATCCACCTTGGGAAGGTTCTACAAGCCCTGCAATCTGCAGGACTAACTATCAAGGCATCCAAATGCCAGATAGGGCAGGGCACTGTGGTGTACCTGGGACACCTTGTTGGTGGAGGCCTGGTCTGAACCCTTACAGTCCAAGATCCAGAGCATCCTGCACTGGGCAGCTCCAACCACCCAGACTCAAGTTAGGGCATTCCTTTGCTTGACTGGATATTACAGGAAGTTTGTGTAAGGATATGGGTCTATTGTGACTCCCCTCACAGAACTTACCTCCAATAAAATGCCCAAGAAAGTGAACTGGACTGTTAGCTTCCAGAAGGCTTTTGCCACTATGAAAGAAGCAATGTGCTCTGCACCCATTCTAAAAGCCCCAGGCTACTCCAAGCAGTTCATAGTGCAGACTGATTCCTCAGTGCTAGGGATAGGAGAAGTCCTCTCCCAGATCAATGACCAACCTGTTGCTTTTGTAAGAAGGAGGCTACTCCTCAGAGAGCAGTGTTGGGGTGCCATTGAGAGGGAGGCCTTTGCTGTAGGGGAAAATCCAAAACTACTGAGAGGGTCCATCTCCCTACAGGGTATGGACTTTGAAGTGGAAACCAACCAGGGACTGCCCATGCCAATGCAGATGGACTTTCCAGGTTCTTCCACTTAGACATTGAAGACTCCCTAGGGCAAGGTTAGTCTCATCACCTTTCGTTTGGGGGCACGGGAGGGGGGATTGTGTGAGAAAGTGCCATCTTTCTTGCCTTGGTTTTCCCCTTTTTTTCTGACCTGCTGATGTGCTTGACTGAGTGTGCCCTGGGTCCCTGTGTTCCTTCCCTAAAAACTGTGTTGAAACAAAACCTAATTGGCATCTCTGGCCACCCATCAGCCCCTAGTAAATGGTACCCTAGGTACCCAGGGCATGGTGACCCGAGAAGACCCCTAAGGGCTGCAGCACTTATTGTGCCACCCTTAGGGGCCCTGTACCATGGTACCCACACACTGCCTTTGCAGGGTGAGTGAATAGGTACAGAACTAAACAAAGAGTCGATATGACATACATCCCTGTGTGCCATGCCATGCCCGCAAACCCACTGTCCTGGAATACATCAGTCACCATTCTAGCTGGGTGCCCTATGCCAGTGGTGTGGGCACAGGTGCATGAGCCCTGTGCCCCTACAGTACCCAGGGCCATTCATGGACACTAAGTGCAGTGATGCCATTAAGAGTATATGGTGCTGGGAGGTACCAAACTTCTCAGCACATTAAACCCACACTGATGCCAGTGTGAGATTTATTGTAAAATGCACCAGAGGGCATCTTAGAGATGCCCCACTGAAAGCCTAACCTACAATCCACGTCTGGCTGAGTGGCTGCAGAGGCTGCCACACAGCAGATATGTTGCTGGACCCCTGGGTGGAAAGCCACCCGCTCTCCTGGGTCTGCAACAAAGCACATCCTGGGCGAGGTGCTATGTCTCCTCCCCCAGGATGGACAGGAAGAAGCTTCAAAGGCATACCGCCTCTGAGAGCTTCTCCAGACCATTTGCTGTACCCAGCAACCAGCCCCACAACAGTCCTACCCCTACTTTGGCGGGAAGACTGGCGGGAAAAACTACGTGAGGAAGGGGAGTTTGCCAACCTGTGCCAACTCCACCCCTCAGGTGGAGGAGGCGAGGTGAAGCACGACCCAGGGCTCCGGCCATCTTGTAGATGGGGAGTCCTGCCCAATCCCAGCTAGGCCCCTGCACCCCTCCCACAGGAAAGGAGCAGGCTAGGTGATGTACTCACCCCAGGACAAGGACCCATTGGTCCCTGCCCTGGCCCTACATGTAACGCCCCTACATTTTGTATTTAGGGGCTCCCTGAACCTGCCTTCCGCAGATCCAGATATAAAAAAAAAAAAGAAAGACGATCAAGAAGAAGAAGACCCGCCGTGCAACAACAGGACAACAACAACTGACTTGGCCCCAGCCCTACCGGCCTGTTGATCCTGGAACCTGCTCCTGCCTAAACCCAGCGACCTCCGTGGACAGCAACCTTGGGACACCCAGACGACCTGCCTGCCTTGACCCTCTCGACGATTGGGAATCCCATCAGCAAAGGCTCTGCTGCAACAACCCACCTGGTGCCCACCAGGAAGCTCCGGACCAGCCCACTCTGCACCAGCCGAGCTCGTGCCGGGCCAACCCGAACCAAGACCACGAGGACATCCCCCAGGCGACTGGGACCCAAAGTCCAGTGCCCAAAGACCCTCCTCGACAAACCAGCCGACGCCTGCAGACTCAAAACCAGGGGCCACCCCAACCGCGACCAGCCGAGGGTAAGCTTTTCCGACCCCCAAAGACACCCCTGCTCCTGGCGCCCCGCGGCCCACTGTGCCTCCCTTTGGGGTACCTACCTGTGCTCCAACATCCCAACTTACCTCTCGAAGTGCTGGTTGCCCCTGGAGAGTCACCGTCCCCGAGCCTGCAGCCTTTGTTCCTTTTTCAAGATCCTCATTGGATAACATTGAGCTCCCGACAGCTCAAAAGCACCCTGCACCCAGCCGCCCGAGGGCCGCTGGCTGCAACCTCTTTGCCCTATCCTACTTCCCCCCTTGCCCAGAGCAAGTGACCAGGAGACCAGCTCCCAGAGCCGCGTGGCCTGCTAGCCAGCAGTCGCCAACCGGACGCGCCCTTTCCCTCATAGGATAACATTGGGCCTACCTACCTCTGCACCCGGCCGCCCCTGTGCCGCTGGGACTGAACTAACTGTACTCACCTGACCCTGGGGGACCCCTGCGTCTAAGCCCAGAACCCTAACTTCACCAACCAAGTACTCACCTGGAAACCGGTTATTCACTTACCTGCCATTGGATAACATTGACCCATTTTGACTCGAAAATTTTGTGTGAAGTTTTGAAAACTGAAAATATTCCTATAAAATCAGCCAAAGTCCGAATTCGAAATTACTCACCTGTGATCAAGAGAGAAGCCAGTACTGTACCTTTCAGCCCAATACTGAACCGCAAAAGTAATCCCTAGCGGGCTTACTAGTAACCTGTATTTTCTCCATAGGAACTCATTGGGGGCAAGATGGCGGACGCAACAGCGTCCGAGTGAGCTGCACTGGACTGGGCTCCGGTCTCTGGGAACGCCTCATATTCTTACGATCAGGAAAACCGGTGTAATTCCCAGGTTACGTTAGTGCTGGAGAACAGAACGTGGAATGAGGAACCAGCTATCGATAATGAGGGAAGAGCTGATATGCACACAGATTACATATGTACATACAATTAGTGGACCTGCTGCTGCCGAATAAACCTGCTACTGAAGAACGCTCCGCTCAGGCTCCATCGAAGTGAGTTTGCACGCCTCTGATCTCTCCTCTCCTCCACTGCAAATCAGCGCTGCAATCATCACGCTCACCACGCTTACTGCTTACCGCTTACCGACAGAGAGAAGGAGAGAATATCGGGAGTGAAATTGAACGAGCAAGCAGGAGAGAGCAGGACGGAGCCTGCAGGGAGGGTGAGACGGCGGAGACGCGGGAGTGCTGCGTTTTCTAAAATGTCTCCAAAAAATCCTAATATCGGAGCGGCACTCAAGCAAACGAAGCCGAAGACGAGAGCAACAACGGCGGCAGCACAAGACTCAGGTCAGAGAGCGACGGGGGGAGCAATGGGGGGTACAGTTGATGGCAGTATTCTGAGTACAACTGTGAATGCCTCAGTGAGTGTGACCTCAGAGCCCCCCCGAGCGTCTGTCGCTCCTCCAGGTTCTCCGGAGATCCAGGTGTCAGACGATTCAGCCCAGATGAATTCTGGGAGTTGTAGGCTGGGTGCAATCCCTAAGATTCCAGGGATGTTTACAAAAAAATTACCTGCTGCTGCTGAGAAAGTATTGTTCGAACAACCGAAAAACATAAGTGCTCAAAGCCACAAGCAAGACAAATATCCTTTGAAATCTATCAATGAGGACAATAATTCAGGTAATGGGATAACTGCACCATTAACAGTATTAGTAGCTGACACAGTTATAGGTTCCAACACTATTAGTGAAGTCCTAATTGAGCCACCTCCCATCGAAGATACAGACTCTATTGATTCTGCAGGGAACTTTTATTCTATGACAGATTTGTCTCAAGCATTAGAATCTGATACTGAAGAGAGAGGGAGAGAACTGAGCGATTCAGAGAAGTCATTACCTGAACTTGGGCAAGGTGCAAGAAACGATATTGTGAGTGAGGATGAATCTGAAAATGGCTCCTTGGATTGACCTGAGTGGGGGGCCGACGATAACTCAATACTCACTATACAAGCTACTAATGGTCAGCCTTCCTTGTCAACTTCGGAGATTACGGGGAGATTAAATCAAAACTCAGGAGGGTCAGAAGTTCCAGAAACTACTCTAGAGGTTTTATACCAAGTGATGCTTCAGCACAGGGAAGAGACTAGAACTGAGAATTTACGACTGCAAGGCGCAGTGAAAAAAGTGCAAAATAATCTAAGGAAAGTAATTAAAGCATCCAACGAGACTATTGCTAGGGTAACAGAAACGGAAAACAGGATTTCAGTAGTTGAAGATTCTGTGGCCGAACAAAAAACGCAGATAATGGCAATGGAAGGTTTAAAGGAGGAGATTAATTGGAAGCTCGTGGACTTAGAAAACAGGTCGCGACGAAACAACCTTCGAATTTTGAACATTCCAGAGGGGAGTGAGGGCTCAAATGCTCGTCTATTTGTTGTGGAGTTATTTAAGGATGCCTTTCCTGAGTTGAATCATTGGAAATGGGAGATGGAAATACAGAGAGCCCATAGATTTCCATTTCAAAGGAATGCTCGACAAGATGCAAAGCACATTCCAAGAGCAATACTAATCTCTTTAAATAATTTTTGGGCAAGAGAAGCCCTTTATGACCTGGCCAGACCTAACAACAAGCGTAAAGGGAAGGGTCTGGAATTTTTTGTTCGGCCTGATTACTGCCATACTACTGTTCAATTGCGATGGCAACTACGTCAGCTCATACCAACTTTTCAATCTAAAGGCGCACAGGTTTTCCTACTGAACCCGGCTAAACTTAAGATAGTATACAAAGAACGTTCTTATTTTTTTACCTCTGAAAAGGCGGCAAAAGAATTCTTGGCCTCATTATGAGTTCTTGACTGTGAAAAAAAAAGCTATGAAAGGAGCCTAAGGAATTTAAGGAGATGGAACTAATTTTGTTTTTTTTTTACATATTGTGATAGACTAAAAGAGGCTATTTTTGTCTATTCT
The DNA here is from genome assembly GCF_964261635.1 of Lissotriton helveticus. Classification (NCBI taxonomy): domain Eukaryota; kingdom Metazoa; phylum Chordata; class Amphibia; order Caudata; family Salamandridae; genus Lissotriton; species Lissotriton helveticus. The sequence goes on from NC_136061.1 coordinate 312,318,799, forward strand.
GTATTTATATAACTTTTTTTTGCTGTTTTCAGGTTTTTGATGTCTGGACTGACTGATGCTAGAAGTATAATTGTTGTTCTTTGTGATGGTTATAGGCTGTCATATACTGATAAAAAAAAGAGTGTACTAGAGGTGAGCCGAGAGACTAGAGTCAAACAGCGCAACTCATGTCATCACTTCTAGGGACTAATGTGTCCCTAAGCCTCATTTGGGAGGGGGAAAGGGTGGGGGAGGGGTGGCTAGGCCAGAGTCAGGGGAGGCTTGGGGAGGTAAGGGAAGGGGCAAACAAAGTCGGAAAATCTAATAATCTGTTTGAGCGGGACAACTTTTCTATCTTTTGCTTTTGCTTTTGTTTAGTTATTAAATTTTATGCGTGGCTGCACGAACTGAAGTTGTTAAATTTAAGAAAACTCAATAAGAAAGTGATGTTAGTCAGTGGAGGAAATTTAGGTAAAGGATTTCATTTCAGAGATGTAAAAAATATGAAGACTTGTGATGTAATTCTTAAACAGGATGGAGAAACTACGAATATGTTCTTGGAATATATGTGGCCTAAACAATAAAAAAAAAAGGGGTATTGCTGCGCATATTATTCAAACGATGAAGATCGATATTCTTTGTATCCAAGAATCACATATTATGTGGAGGGACAGACAAATGTATAATGAGCTAGGAATGGACGTATTAACCTGTACACGGCAGGGAACAACTACAAAAGGAGTAGCAATTTTGATAAGGAGAGGTCTTGGATGTTCTAAAACGATGTAAGGCTGATGAATACGGTAGGTGGGCAATAGTGGAACTTAGCATAAACAATAGATTATGGACAATTTGCTCAATATATGCTCCGAATATAGATGATCCAGAGGTGTTAAATTTCTTAAATTTAGAACTTGCCTCCTGGTCACCTGCGCTAATTGTCTGTGGAGATTTTAATCTTCATATTGAGGATAATGTAAATATATGTGGTACATCTCCGTATCAAGGGGGCAAAAAAAAAACATTTGGAGCAATTCGCTCTTTGTTATTAGATCATGGACTATCTGATGTAGCCTATGAAAAAAATCCTATATATCCAGGGTTCACATTTTTTTCGTTCCCTCATAAAAAACTTGTACGTTTGGATTATTTTTTTATCAAATCTGCATTTATTAAAGATGTTTCATTTGAACTATATCCACGTATTATATCGGACCATAATCCAATAATGATTGAAATTATAACAGACAGTTCATTGTCTTCCCAGCTTAGACCCTGGACATTTGATAGGAAATTACTAGTAGACTCGGATTATGTAGAATATATGTCAAAATGGATAAAGGAATTTTTTTAAATTAATAGAGGAACAGCACAAGTTAAGAATGTCTGGGATGCTTTTAAAGCAGGGATTCGCGGCGAATCATTGTCTTATGTTATTAAGAAACAAAAGGTCACTCGACAACAAACCGAACTAAACTATAAGAAAGTTTTGGATTGGGAAAAGAAACTTATAGCAGCAATTGCTCTGTCACAGGATACAATGGATATCGAGAATAAGTTAGCTATTTACAAATCACGAGTATACGATATATTTGCAACTAAACTAGCGGAACAGATGGCAACTTTTCGTTCTCAGATATACGAACTAGGTGAGAACTCAGGTAGAGTATTAGCTAAAAAAATTAGGCAACGAGAGGTCTACAATACTATAGATTCTCTATATGATGACACAGGTCAGATACAGAATAAACCTGAGTCAGTATTGGAATTTTTTTGTCAATTTTATGCTAAACTATACCAATATGATGCCTCAACGTATTCACCAGATCTTTTCATGACCTTTGGAAGAACACTCCAGGTTACTCGTTTATCTGATGCCCAAAAATCTGCTTTAGAAACTGATATTTTATGGGATGAAATAGAAAATGCATTACAATCATTGGCGTTAGGAAAAGCAATGGGTCCTGATGGTATTCCGCTGGAATTCTATAAAACATTCAGGAATGTTATAAAACAAGATATACTGAACACTTTCCTTGAGGCACAGAAAGGGAATCCACCATCCTCGTGGAGTGAATCTATAATTATGACATTTCCCAAAAAGGATAAAGATCCCCAGAACCCGGCCTCATACAGGCCAATTTCTTTAATAAATGCCGACAGTAAAATATATTCCAAAATCTTAGCTCATAGAATTGCACAAAGAATATCTACAATAGTATCACGTTGGCAACATGGCTTTATCCCGAATAGAGATACTTCTGATCATATTCGGAGAATTATTGCACTGATGGATTGGGCAGAAGGTACCAACACTGTAGAAACTAAGTGGGGGGCACTACCAACCAGAATATAAGATCCTTAAGTATTTGCCCGGCGGTGTCGCCTCTTGAACCCACAAAGAAGTTAAACTATTGAAGAGGCAGGCGCTGGAGACTGGAAGGCAGGAAACAAGGTTTTTATTCTCTCCGGAGGAGAACACAACGAAACGGACAGAAGGTATCGTTCTGAGGTGCTCTAACTGCATCCCTGAGGCCTGGCCTCTTATACACAAGTTTATCTTTTTATTGCATGTAACACATTCTCGTCGATACTTTGATGTACGGAAAGACATCCTCCGAATCCCCCCTTCCCAGCCCGTTCCCACGCAAGGTTACAGTGGGAGTCCCCGCCCCGTTCACAACAGGTGATGATCATCGCGCAGCTGGATATTCCGCCGATTCACGGAGTGTGTGGGATTTGATCGGATCTCGTAGGGCGGGGGGCTTTGATCAACCCGGGGATCCCTTGTTGGGGGGAAACTTTCTATTGCACGGGGAGGGGCAAGGAACAGTATCGGCAGAGCCGGGTTTCGGCCTGGGAACGAGGAAGACAAACGGGCACACGGGGAAAAGGGGTTTGCATCAAAGGACCGGGGATCATAAATGGGAAGAAGGGAGGTGTCGCGCTGGGAACAGGACGAGGGCCTGGCGCAGAGCAGCGCTGAAGAGGGGTTTTATGATTCGCGGCAGGTGCAGGCAGGGGGGTTGTCAGTATGCGGGGGATGCCGGCGAAGCTAGGAGTGGGGGAGAGGCGCGCTGGCTCTCGGCGGGAGCAGGGAAGCCATGGTGTTCAAAATGGCGGCTGTTTTACGCGCACAAAAAGGTTAAGGAGAGCAAGAGGGCGCCGATAATGTTGACGGTCTCAGTCCAACTTTCAACAGTCCTCCCTTTTCAACATATCTAGCCAACTTGCTTATTCAATGTCAATTTTCATCAAATTCCTAACTTCGGTATCATACAATGCTCTCATATGTTCGCTTCCAATGTCCACAGTTTTGGGAAAAATACAATTCGCACATAAAGAACACATAGGTGGCAAACATTGAATTCCTAAGCATAGGCCACATATTACAACTACGGGAATCATGATAATGGTGAGCAGTCTCCAGCCCCAGCTTTTGACGGTGTCCCAGAACCAACCACCAAGCGACCATTCTTCTTGCTCTTGGTGAACTTCCGAAGAGAGTCTGTGAAGATGTTCGATGGCTTTGTACACTGAGGGTGAGTTGTCCGGTATGTATGTACAACAGCTGGACCCAATAATGCGGCATGCTCCTCCACGGTCCGCCAGAACCACATCTAGAACGAGGCGGTTCTGAAGAGTCACCAAACGGACCGCTTGGAGTTTGGCAGTGTTGTTGGCAAAGATGCCCGCTGTGATGTTCATGGTTGTCTCGACTGCCTGAGTCAAATGTCGGATGGCACGGCTGTTTGCCATCGGGCCCCAGAGAGGGACGAGTCCTTTCATAGCATCGAGGAACTGCGCCCCTGTTGAGTCGGCTTGCTCAACGTCTTTGGCTCGTTTCTGCCTGTGGTGATTCGCTGGGGCCACATAAGTTGGAGGAAGGACGAAGGAGATGTAGCAAGTGCCCCCCCAGCCTTTGGGGAGCCAGGTGTAGGCTTTCGTGCCGCAGATGAAATACATGTTTGGGGATGACACAAAGGAAGGTGGATCCGCGGAATCCAGAGTTCTGGTAAAGCGGCAAGCGCTGCGACCCACCAGCTGTGTCCCAAGTCCTTCTACACACATGTGGCCTGTGACGTTGATGACCGTCAGGGCCACAGTCAGAGTGGCAGCCGTTCGTTTCCGCAGATAGGAGAAGGTGGGTCTGGTTGGATTGTTGAACACCTGCAATTCGATTCGTTCTTTAGCCGGGATGTCCATTTGGATCGAGTCGCTGGGGGTCAGCGGGCAGAAGTGTGTCTTTGTCTTGTTTCGCCCGGCCCCATGAGAAGAATGTGCTGCAGTTCTGCTGGAGGTGGCATTGCCCGTATAGCTCTCTTGCAGGAGGATCAGCCAGGCAAGGCAGGAGCCGTGGACAGAGAAGGGCGAAGGGATGAATGGTATTGAATGTCCAGTGGCATGGGGTAGCAACCCACAGATCCAGCAGTTGGTGGTATTGGTGGCAAGATTGTGCTGGTGAAGTAGCTGCACGAAAGAGTTGTTCCAAAACTCCTTTCGCCTCTCTCTTAGTTGAGGAGAGAGCGAAATTAGATAATGTTCCTTCATGGTGGTAGGCTGAGCAGTGGTTAGGAATGTTTCGTGAGCAGGTGCGTGTTCTTCCATAATCCAGAGCGTAGTCATGAGGAGAAAACAGAGGAGGATTACGATGAAGAGTGCAATTGTCTTTGAGCTATGGAGTCTGTCTATTCTCGGATTTCTGTAGTGGGTATTTCCTGCTGTCTTCGTCGGCTTCTTATTTGGCGCTTCCATCATCTTCTTATCTGGCGCTTCCATCATCTTCGTCTTCAAGGTGCTCGGTAGTGGGCAGGACCACAGACTTAGTTTTAGCTTCTCTCCAGGTAACCCTTGGTAGTTTGGGTCACCGTTCTGAGATCCTTTAACCTAGTCCGTGGCCTACTTAGCCGAAGCTCCCTCCTTTCGACGCAGGAAATACCCTTCTCGAGATGGCACAGTGGGGTCAGGATGTTTTGAAAGTTCAAGTGTCTCAGTATCAGGGTAGCAGTTCAACGATGGTCGGTCCTGGTTCAGGAGCTCTTCTTGGGTGTTGACGGTGTCTGTCGTGGCCAGGGCTGGAGAGACCTTTTTGCAGTGATGAGCGTGCAGCCAGTGTTTCTTCCCCTCCACTCGAAGTGCGGTCCGAGTGGTGATCAGCACTTGCCAGGGGCCCGTCCACCGGGGTTCCAAACTCTTTGATCGCTGAAAATTTCGGATCAGCACGAAGTCCCCCGGCTGGATGGCGTGACCCGGACCCCTGGAAGCATCGGGGATGGCCTGCTGCACCTGCTGATGAAGGACAGACAAAGTTTCAGTCAATTTGTACAGATAATCAGACATTAGGACATCCGGAACGTCATGAATGGAAGTTGGTTTCGGGGCAGACCAGACGCTCATGGGTCGACCGAAGACAACTTCATAAGGGGTTAAGTGATGTCGGGTGGGGGTAGAGCGCATCGATAGCAATGCCAATGGGAGGGCGTCTGGCCATTTCAGGCCCGTCGTAGCCACTATTTTGGCCAGTTTAAGTTTTAGTGTGGCATTGTGTCGTTCGACAAGCCCAGCAGATTGAGGGTGGAAGACTGCGTGGAATTTCTGTTTAATACCCAGCCCATTTAGGATGAGCTGGATAACGTTGGCTACAAAGTGGGGGCCATTATCACTCCATAAAACACGGCAGAGGCCATAACGGGGGAAAAACTCCTTTAACAGAACCTTTGCAGTGGCCATAGCGGTGTTGTCACGGGTTGGATATGCTTCCACCCACTTGCTAAATGCGCACACCACGACTAGTACATATTTCAGGCCTTGGCATCTGTCTAGCTGGATGTAGTCCATCTGCAGGACTTCAAATGGGTGGTTTGGGACCCCAAATCCCCCCCGGGGTACTACAGTCCCTTTCCCGGGGTTGTGTTGCAGGCATATTAAGCATTGTTGGACCAGGCGTTTGGCGGAATCTGGGATCTTGTCATTGTGCCAAACCCTGGAGACAAGTTCGATCATGGGGGCTGATCCTATGTGGGCAGGGGAGTGTGCCATGGTTAATATGGGAATCAAGTACGAATTAGGTAGCAACCATCTGTTCGTGTCTTTTGTCCGCCAGCAGCCTTCATCGTCTTTCAATCCCACCCGTGTCCATTCAGTCAATTCGTGTTGTGTGCTAGTCGTTTGTATGTCTCTAATTGTGTCCTTGGCGTCAGTCCAGTTTTCTGCTTGTGACCTGGTCACGTACATATGTGTTGTCGTTCTATTTTCAGCTGTTGTTCGGGCGGTGATGTCGGCTAGTGCATTTCCCTGTCCAATAATGTCTGTCACTTTCTTGTGTGCCTGGCATTTGATAACGGCAAGTTTGTTGGGGAGGAGGACAGCTTCAATTAAGGCGGAGACTAGATCCCCGTGCAAAATGGGTGTGCCGTGTGAGGTCAAGAATCCTCTCTCCCTCCAGAGGAGCCCAAAATGGTGAACCACCCCGAAGGCATACTGGCTGTCGGTGTAAATGTTCGCTGTGGTTCCTGTTGCCAGGATGCAGGCTCGCGTCAAAGCAATCAGTTCCGCTGCCTGGGCAGATCGCTGGGCGATGCGGGCTGTTTCTACTACAGTTCGAGCCGTGGTGACTGCATAGGCAGCGGAAGTGGTACCATCGGGGAGTTTGATGCAAGAACCGTCCACCCACAACTCCCCGTCGGGGTCAGGGAAAGCTGTGTCTCTGAGATCGACCCTACTCCTGGTCTGTTCGTCCGTAAGAGTCACGCAGTCATGTACGGGGTGCACATTGGGATCGTTCTCTGGCAAGGGTAACAGAGTTGCTGGGTTCAGTGTGGTGCATCTTTTCAGGGTGATGTGGGGGGCAAGCAAGGTCAGTTCGTATCCAGTCAGTCGTGCACTCGTCAGATGTTGCGTCTTGGTTTGGTTCAGGAGGGTGTCGACTGCATGGGGTACCAGTACCGTGAGGGAATTCGAGAGCACAATCCCCTCACTCTGTCGGATAGAGACTGCAGCAGCAGCTACAGCTCGAAGGCAGGCAGGCAAGGCTCTGGCGACAGGGTCAAGAGTGGCAGAGAAGTAAGCGCACGGTCGTTGCTTAGGGCCGATGGCCTGGGTCAGGACAGATAAAGCGCACCCCTCCCTTTCGTGAGTGTAAAGGGAGAAGGGCTTTTTGTAATCAGGGGTACCCAGGACAGGGGCTGAGCAAAGGGCATCTCGCAGTTCTGTGAAGGAAGTTTGACACTCAGGGGTCCAAGGGAGTGGGGAAGGGACGTCTTTGTTTAGCAGAGAAAGCAGTGGTTTTACAACGAGGCTGAAGTTTGGTAACCATTGTCGGCAAAAGGAGGTGAGGCCTAATAGGGAGCGAACCTGCTTCTGGGTTTTAGGGACAGGGGTATCTAGAACGGTTTGGATTCGATCAGGGGTGAGTTTTCTTCCATCTTTGGACAAAAGGTGGCCTAGGTAAGTGACCTGGGGTAGGCAGAATTGCAACTTCTTCTTGGAGACCTTGTGGCCATTTTCCGCAAGGAAGTGCAAGAGTTGAATGGTGGCGGTAACCGCTAGAGGGGTGGTGTCGGCTGCCAAAAGGATGTCATCGACATATTGTACCAACACCACCCCGTCGGGTAACTGGACTTGGTCTAGTTGTCTTTTGAGGGCCTGGCTGTAGATGCTAGGGCTTTCCGTGTAGCCTTGAGGAGCTCGGCAAAACCTATATGAGCGGGCTTTTAGGGTAAAGCCGAAGAGATATCGGCTGTCCGGGTGGATGGGGATGGAGAAGAATGCGTTCTTGAGGTCGATGACGGAAAAGGTGGTGGCAGTGGATGGAATCAAGGTCAGGATGGTGGTGATGTCTGAGACCACAGGGTACTGGGGTACCACCACTTTGTTGATCTCTCGGAGGTCGATGATAAAACGGTATGCTTTCTCATCTCCCTCTCCCTGCTTCTTGATAATGGGCAAGATAGGGCTGTTGCAAACGTTGCTAACCACTTCCTCTACCACTCCTGCGTCTATCAGTGACTGGATAATCATTACCAATGCCTTCTCGCCCTCTGGCGATATCCGATATTGTGGGAGTTTTGGGAGCGTTGCGTCTGGTCGGACAGTAATGTGCACTGGGTCAATTAACATACGCCCTACGTCCGAATCCGCTTTGGCCCACAGATACGGAGGTAGAGTGTCAAGCAGGGACGCGTCAACGTCGGTGATGGAAAACATGTGTCGGGGAGAGCAATGTCTAAGCAGAACGGGGTTGTCGTAAAGAAACACTCGAACTCCATCTTGAGAACACCTAATCGTCGCTCGGAAGTGTTTCAGTAAGTCAAGTCCCATAATGGCGTCAGGGCTATTGGAGGAAAGCAAGAACGTGGTGTCGGTGGTGTTGTTTTCTACGTCAAAGAGAATCGGGGCAGACAAAGGGTTGGTGGAGGGCGTTCCATCGAAACCTGTCGATGTTATGAGTGAGCCAGACAATGGTGCCCTTGGAATCAGTCGTTTAGATAACGCACTACGTGTTGCGCCAGTGTCTACCAGAAATGGAGACTTGGTACCCAGGACCTTAGCAGTGACATAAGGGCCCTGCTGGTCAACATAGAGCTCGACTGGATCCCTCCCTCGCCCTTGGCTGTCCTATGCGAAGGTGTGAGTGTCGTCATAGTCAGATTGTTGATATTGGTTCTGTCGGGGTCGATCGAACGTATTTGGTCTGCTTGACCTGTCATTAGTCGCGTCATTTGGGGGCCCTCGTTGTTGTCCCTTAGGTCTCGGTCCATTTGCTACATCCCTGGGGTCTTTGTTTCTGATCATTTCCAGAAGAACTGGGCACTGGGATTTCCAATGGCCAGTCCCTTTGCAGAAAGCGCACTGGTCTTCTCTAAGGTCTGTGCGTCCACTGTAGGAAGTCAGAGTGCGGTCCTGGGGAAATGTAGTCTTAGGGACGTTTGTCTGGTAGTTTCCTCGGTATTGGTCTCGTCCTATAGTCACCCCCTGCAGTTTGGCAATCATCACCCTCTCTTTTAAGTCTTTCTTCTTTTTCTCTGTCGCCCTATCGTTTTCGTTTTTCTGATGCTCATAATATTGGGCCATTTGGAGAATCGCTGTAGGTTTGGAGGCTGCCCAACTACTCTCGCTGGCCTGTAGTTTCTGGGAGATTTCCGATGATAGGCCCTTAACATAATTCTGGACAAACAGATGGTGTCCGGTTGCAGTGGTCATGTCCTGGCCGCTGTAATCGGAGAACACCGTTTCAAACCGGGAGAAGTATTCCGATACATCCTCCTGGGGTTTTTGGCGACAGGCTGTTACTATCGACCAGTCCACTTTCTTTTCTGGGATTAGGGTTTTTAATTTCTCTACGATTTTATCTGGGAGGTCTAGGATGGATTTCAACGGCTTTTGTCCTGGTCCCCGTTGTTTGTCCAGGTCATCGAGTTGTGACCAGGTATGTCCAAACAGCTCAAGGTGGTCGACTTTCCGGATTTGCTTCCACACATCAGCTGGTAGACATAACCCGAAGAACAAGTCGATGTCAGCCAGGGTCATGATCGTTGAACCCAGGGCTGTACCCAATTCAGTATAGAAGGCAGTGGGGTTTTTACGTAGGTCGGGTAGAGATTTCCGGAATGTCAGTATCTCTTGCCGGTCCCATGGCTGGTAGACCCAGTTGTATACTACCCTTCCCTTCGCATCTTGGTTGTTTGCATCATCGTGAGTCCCTGTACCCCGAGGAGGAACCCAGTAAGGGGCAGCCTCACGTATCGGCATCATGGTGTTAGATTGCTCGGTTGGTGGTTCGGTCACTACGGGGGCTGCGGATTTAGCTCCCGGCTTTCGTTCAGTGAGGTGGCGGAAAACCTCAAGCGTACGCGTAAGGAGGTCCGACACATCACACTCGCCCTCATCCCCGATATCGACCTTCCGGTACAGAGCCCTTAGGCTCTCGGGACCTTTGTCTCGATATCGGTCCTCGTATGCATTCAAGACATGATAACACAGTCGTACGGTAAAATGTCGTCTGTGACTCCCTGTATACGAGCTGAACATATCTGTGATGTACTCTTCATCATCCTTCCTTTCTACCAGTGTCCTTGCTATTTTGTCGATCCCCGCTCGCTCATCTTTGTCTAGTCTGTTTGTTCTTGCAGAGCCAGCCCCTCGAGTCCCATGCTCGTCTAACGTCGTTGTTGATGCGGGTTTTAATACAAGGGGTTCGGCTGGCACAGAGGCCATTGGGGCCGACGCTGTGGCGGTACCTTCGTTTGTACCTGGGGGTGGCGCGTGCTGCGCCACGGGTTGAGAAGGGGCGTATGGAGGGGGCATGTAGATGATAGGAGGACCTAACAGCAGGTCCTCATTGGCTTGTCGTTTCGAGGGTAAATCAGGGTAGAGCATGGAGGGGGTTCTAACCGGACACTGGCTTGGCGTTTCCATTTCTAGTTTCTGTTTAGCTTTCTCTCTTTCTTTTATCTCTTTTTCTAGTTTCTGAGCAGCTAGGTGGGCTGCTTTTCGCAGCTCTTTTTCCAACCTACTCTCAGTTTTCTTTTTACGTTGTTCAGTTTCTTTTCGCCACATGCCGAAGCTGTCAAGCATAGTAGGTGTTGTCTTGTTTTTACCCAGGGCAGTTTCTAGCGTTTTTATTTTATCATCATCGAAGGATCCTATCAGGGGCCATTGACTTTCTTGACCCTTTTTTGTATATTTATGCCATAGTTTACTATAGGCTATAGCGGTCAATCCATGCTTCATGAACATGTCCTTATTAGGGGTGCCTTCCAGTGGGGCTGGATGGTCCATCTCTAATAAGCGGTCCGGGCTAAACAGGCTACTAATCAGTGGGGAGAAGACAGACATGACGGCTCGTAACGAGGGACTAAAAAGTCAGCACTGCCTATCTTATCACTAGGTGCAAAGACGGGACAGAATATTTCTATTCTACGTTGTTTGCAGGCAGTGAATACCTCATGGATCAAAATAACAAAAGACCAATAAATAACAATGGGGAGAATGAGTAGGTCCGCAAAGATCTGCGTTACCTACCCTTTTCACTATCTGCAAAAAGGGTGGTCTCTTCCCTGTTTGCAGACAGGGAATCTCCAGGAAACAAAAGTTTTGCGAACAACAGTTCAGTTTCAAGTGATTATTGAGTGGGGGAGAAAAAATAAGCACGGCTGCTGCCCTACCTATCCTCCACTGCTTGCAAAGAGAGAGCCCGTTGTTTCTCCGTTTGCAGACAGTGAATCTCCAAATAAATAAAAAGAGCAATACTAGTATTTTTAAACAAACAAGCAATCAAGCAAATATTTCGCGACTTGTCGTGGTTACACGACCTTACCCGGACCGCATGGACAGTTTCCTGTCTTCCGAATCCAGCGCCCGATCGTCCTCTCTTCTTCGTTATCCTCGCGGCACTCCTGATGGTTCCCAGTCAGGACCGTAGATCACTCGAGAGAGGTCTGTTCGGAACCAGTGAAGTTCGGATGATCGGCTGTCAGACGAGGGTCTATCGGACAGACGCGTTCCCGATCGTTGCAGTCGTTCACTTTGTCGTCAGGACCTCTCCCACTGGATCCATGGGTCGCTGATGGGCCCCACGCTTGGGACGCCAATTGTAGAAACTAAGTGGGGGGCACTACCAACCAGAATATAAGATCCTTAAGTATTTGCCCGGCGGTGTCGCCTCTTGAACCCACAAAGAAGTTAAACTATTGAAGAGGCAGGCGCTGGAGACTGGAAGGCAGGAAACAAGGTTTTTATTCTCTCCGGAGGAGAACACAACGAAACGGACAGAAGGTATCGTTCTGAGGTGCTCTAACTGCATCCCTGAGGCCTGGCCTCTTATACACAAGTTTATCTTTTTATTGCATGTAACACATTCTCGTCGATACTTTGATGTACGGAAAGACATCCTCCGAATCCCCCCTTCCCAGCCCGTTCCCACGCAAGGTTACAGTGGGAGTCCCCGCCCCGTTCACAACAGGTGATGATCATCGCGCAGCTGGATATTCCGCCGATTCACGGAGTGTGTGGGATTTGATCGGATCTCGTAGGGCGGGGGGCTTTGATCAACCCGGGGATCCCTTGTTGGGGGGAAACTTTCTATTGCACGGGGAGGGGCAAGGAACAGTATCGGCAGAGCCGGGTTTCGGCCTGGGAACGAGGAAGACAAACGGGCACACGGGGAAAAGGGGTTTGCATCAAAGGACCGGGGATCATAAATGGGAAGAAGGGAGGTGTCGCGCTGGGAACAGGACGAGGGCCTGGCGCAGAGCAGCGCTGAAGAGGGGTTTTATGATTCGCGGCAGGTGCAGGCAGGGGGGTTGTCAGTATGCGGGGGATGCCGGCGAAGCTAGGAGTGGGGGAGAGGCGCGCTGGCTCTCGGCGGGAGCAGGGAAGCCATGGTGTTCAAAATGGCGGCTGTTTTACGCGCACAAAAAGGTTAAGGAGAGCAAGAGGGCGCCGATAATGTTGACGGTCTCAGTCCAACTTTCAACAACACACCAATTGGAATTGCCCTATTGGATGCTGAAAAAGCATTCGATTGAGTAGCTTGGCCCTATCTTTGGGACCTACTTGATATGAAGGGATTTGGACCAGGTATAATTGTGGCTCTGAAGGCTCTATATCAAAATCCAACATCTAGAGTCAGACTGGGCTTGAATAAATCTTCCTCCTTCTCTATCCAACGTGGAACACGTCAGGGTTGCCCAACCTCCCCACTTCTTTTTGCTATCTATATAGATATGTTCTTGAATAAATTAAATCAGGATGAAGAGATAAACCCAGTAGAGGTAGCGGGAGTGAAGTATAGAGCACTGGCATACGCAGACGATGTGGTAGTCGTAACTAAGGATATAGTTAAGGCTTTTAACAGGGTAGAGGAAATGGCAATAGAATTTGGTTCCTTTTCAGGATAGAAGTTAAATCTCTATAAAACACAAATTCTTTGTGTAAGTCAAAATCCTCCACCTCGAATGAACATAGTTACCGAAGCGACATATTTAGGTATTAAGTCAACTACTCCAATTATTAACATACCTAAAATAAATCTTAATCCAGTATTAAAAAAGGCCAATTCGAAGTTACAACGTATTGATCATTTACATTTATCATTATACGGAAGGAACAATATATTAAAAACGCTCATCTTACCAAAATTCATATACTTATTTAGAACAGTACCACTAGAATTTCCATTAGAATTCTTTAAACAAACTGAAAAAATGATAGGGAAATTCTTATGGGGTTATAAGGGCATTCGAAGGGCCTATAAAAAAATGATCCTACCGAAGGAAAGAGGAGGTTGGGCCACACCACATCTTTTGTTTTATTATCTGGCGGCGGTATTACAATATATATCTCCTTTAATTATTGGTAACAAAGCCCCAATTTCATTAGCACATACCCCTTCGATATATGAATTCTCCTTAGGTATTAAAGCAAGAGGGCTTTTTTTAAGATTGATCGAACCCAGTTACTACAAGAAAATAAAATTTAAGATCGTAAGTGCAGCATATAAGGCATGGAAAATTCTTAGAAAATATATAGGCCTTCCAAAAATATCAAGATACACTCCACTAAATTCACCACATTGTTTTCCTCCTATTTTTAGAGATGCTATTATGCATAAATGGTGTGATAATGGTATCGTACATTTGGGTGATCTTTGGACTAAGAATCGTATATCCTCATTTGATGAACTTCAAACTAAATTTAATCTTACGAGATTTGACTATTTTAAATATTTACAGATACATAGCTTTCTACAATCTATACTATCTCGAGAACAACAAGCACTACACAAGATTCCATTGATTGAGACTCTTTTTAAGAAAAGGAAAATCGGCTACTTTTATGATTTTTTTCTTACCTTTCTCTTGGATGACCTACTCTTGATACAACAAAAATGGGAATCGAAAATAGGAAAAAATGTACTGTTTGAAGAATAAATTGAGTTAGCTAATTCTGTGCTAATCACTGGTAGGTCACGTACTCAACATTACATGATATTGTTTGAATTGTATTACACCCCAGCCAAGGTAATGAAATGGGGCGCTACAACTGGTATTTCTTGTAACCGATGTTCCTTGATAGGAGCAGATACTATTCATATGTTTTTTTCCTGCCCCAAACTTACAATATTATTTTTAGAAATGCAGACATTTATGCAGACCATATTTGGATATATACTAAATTTAACCCCGGAGTTGGTGTTATTTGGACTATCAACTGATACTGTAGGAAAGAAACATCAATCCTTGATCTTTATTATGATGTCTGTATACCGAGCGTGTAGCACACAAGAATGGATCAGCGCAGATTCTCCTTCCTTCTCCATGTGGAGATCTCGGCTGCTAGCCAAATTCAATTTAGAATCTGCAATCTATGAAACAAAAGGATGGAAAAAGAAACAAATAGGAAGAAAAATCTGGGCTCCAATATATCAATGGACACAATAAGGAATCAATGGACAAAATTAAGATATTACTCACTTACAGTAATTTTGTTTCTTATTTTGTTAAGCTGGTCTTAAATTGTTGTCCGCTCTTATTTTGTTATCTTGTGCTGTTATCTGACTTGTTTGCAATAAAAGTAAATTTAAAAAAAAAAAAAAAAAAAAAAAGGAACTCATTGTCTGCTTTTCTATGAAATTTCTTCTGTCTACTTTTGAAAACTGCAAATATTCTTTAAAAATCGTACGAAATACTGAAACGCAATTATCTACCTGTTTTGAGTTAAGCCCCCAGTGCTGGCCATAGGAGACTAGTGCTGGGTTACAAAAGTAACACGATCGTACTTTACCTGTAACCTGAATTTCTTCCCATCGGATAACATTGGCAGAATCATCTTGAAAAGTTTCTAAGTGTGAACTTTTAAAACTGCTTTATATTCAGGAAAATTCATCACAGTAACTAAAACGTTTTTGCTAATCTGGTTTCAGCTTACACCCCAGGACTGAATCTAAGATCTAGTCCTGGAACTACCAAAGTAATCCATAAAGTAATCAACTGTACTTTCCTATGAAAAACCCATTGAGCTCAATGCTAGAGTGTGTTTAAGAACCGTGTTGCTTAATTGAAGAAGATCAGTACTATGGTCAGGCGATTTAGTCGATGTCTCTTAAGTAATTTTGCCCGGCGTTAAACGCCTCTAATACCTTATGAAGATTATCAAATAAAGAGGCAGGCGCTGGAGACTGGAAGACAGGAAACACGTTTTTTTCCGACGGAGCAGAACACATCAGATCGGACAACAAGGTATCGTCTCGAGGTGCTCTCTGACAGCCTTTCTGAGGCCTGGCCTTTTATACACTGGTTTATGACATGTGACCACTCTTTATTACAATAAAGACATTGTGAAGTAGTGAAAAATGACATCCTCGGTACCCCCCCCCCCCCCGGTTCCGGCTCATTCCAACACGTGGCTACAGTAGAGGTCCTCACCCCCCATACAACAGGAGGGGGCTATCACGCAACTGAGTGTTTCGCCGATTCCTTTGGAATGTGTGCGCCTGATCGAATCTCAAGGGGTGGGGAGGTCATGATCAACAGTAGCTCCTTTGAAAAGGGTCGAGTGCATACAGTAGTGGGCAATAAACTGTATCCTCAGGCCAAGGGATGACCAGCGGTTCGTACAGACAATCGGGCTCAGAGGAAGGGGTCATCAAAGGAGAGGTATTCATGAAAGAAAGGATCAGTGGATAATCGAGCGTAGAGGGAGGGTTTATCAAAAGAGGGGTATTCATGGAAGGAAAGGAGGTGTTGGTCAGGCGCGGGGTGTGATTCCTAGAGACAGAGTCATGTGGAAGAAGAGGGTTCATGACTTGCGCATGTGGGTGCGGGGTCAGCCAGAGTGCATGGGGGAGGCTTGCAGGGTCAGGGAAGTGCGCTGATGATCGATCGTGAACAGGGAGACCATGGTACCTAAAATGGTTATCGTGTATGTTCATACGTGGGTCTGAGGAATGGACAAGATGGCGCAGATGATGTTCAGTTCACGAACTAAAATTCCACAGTCCTCCCTTTTAACATGTCTCGCCAGCTGGTCAATTCGGATCTATCCCCATATGACCACGTATTTCTATCTCATAGAGGGGACTCATGTGTTCAGTTCTAAAGTCCAAAGTCTTAGGGCACATACAGTTAGAAATGAGTGAACACAAAGGTGGCAGACATTGAATACCTAAGCAGCACCCACACAGTACCACGACTGGTATCAGTATAAATGTAAACAACCTCCATCCCCAGTCCTTCAAAGTGTCCCAAAACCAGCCTCCAAGCGACCATCCTTCTTGCTCTTGGTGAACCTCTGAGGATAGTCTGTGGAGGTGTTCAATTGCTTTGTAGACTGAAGGCGAGTTATCTGGCACGTAGGTGCAACAGCTGGAGCCGATGATGCGGCATGCTCCTCCACGGTCGGCCAGAATCACATCTAGAACAAGGCGGTTTTGGAGAGCCACCAGGCGGACTGCCTGAAGCTCAGCCGTGTTGTTAGCGAGGATGCCAGCCGTGATGTTAATGGTTGTTTCTACTACCTGAGTCAGGTGTCGGATAGCGCGGCTGTTTGCCATTGGTCCCCACAGAGGAACAAGTCCCTTCGCTGCATCCAGGAACTGTGCTCCGGTGGAGTCGGCTTGTCCAACGTCTCCGGCGCGCTTTTGCCGGTGATGGTAGGCTGAGGCCACATACGTGGGAGGAAGAATGAAGGCGATGTAGCACGTACCCCTCCAACCATTCGGGAGCCAGGTGTAAGCTTTGGTGCCACAAACAAAGTACATATTCGGAGAAGCAACAAAGGAAGGGGGGTCAACTGAGACCAATGTTCTGGTGATGTGGCAGGAGCTGTGACCCACCAGCTGCGTTCCCTGGCCTTCGAGGCACACGAGTCCTGTGACATTGATGACAGACAGGGCCACGGTCAGGGTGGCAGCCGTTTGCTTCCGCAGGTGGTAGAAGGTGGGTCTGGCTGGATTGTGGAGCACTTGCATTTCGACTCTTTCTTTGGCAGGGATGTTCATAAGGAAGGCGGAACCTGAGGCCACAGGACAAAAGGGGGCAGACGTTCCTCCTGTTTTGTTCAGCCAGAACCCATAGTAGAAGTGTGACACTGTCTGACCAGAAGCGGCGTTGTCCTTGTGGCTCTCCTGCAAGAGGATCAACCAGGCGAGGCAGGAGCCGTGAACTGAGAAAGGAGAAGGGATGAAAGGTATGGAGTGTTCAGTGGCATGTGGGAGCAACCCGCAGATCCAGCAGTTCGTGGCATTTGTAGCAAGGTTGTGCTGGTGCAACAGTTGCACGAAGGAATTGTTCCAGAACTCCTTACGCCTTTCTCGGAGCTGAGGCGAAAGGGAGATCAGGTGATGTTCTTTCATGGTGGTTGGCTGTGCAGTGGTCGGCAACATCTGATGAGCGGGTGTGTTGTCCTCCAAGATCCAGAAGGAAGTCATGAGGAGGAGGCAAAAGAGGAAGACAATGAAGAAGGCGATTGTCTTTGATCTGTGCAAATTGTCAGCCTTTGGGTTCCTATAGTGGGTATTTCCGGTTGCGTCCATCATCTTCTTATCTGGCGCTTCCATCATCTTCTTGTCTGGCGCTTCCATCATCTTCAAGGTGCTCGGTAGTGGGCAGAACCACAGACTTTGTTTAGCTTCTCTCCGGGTGACCCTTGGTTGTTTTAGGCCACCGTTCTGAGATTTTAACTTAGTCCGTGGTCTACTTAGCCGAAGCTCCCCCCTTTCGACGCAGGAAATACCCTTCCCGGGATGGCACAGTGGGATCAGAGAATTTTGTAAGTTCAAGTGCCTCGGTATCAGGATAGCAGTTCAGTGATGGCCGGTCTTTGTTCAGGAGCTCTTCTTGGGTGTCGACGTTTTCTGTCGTGGCCAGGGTCGAGGAGACTTTCTTGCAATGGTGGGCGTGCAGCCAGTGCCTTTTTCCCTCCACTCGAAGAGCCGTCCGAGTGGTGATCAGTACTTGCCAGGGGCCCGTCCACCGGGGTTCCAGACTCTTCGCCCGTTGAAAGTTCCGGACTAGAACATAATCTCCCGGTTGGATATCGTGACCGGGGCCCCTGGAAGCATCGGGGATGGCCTGCGCACCTGTTGATGAATGACAGACAACGTTTTAGTTAATTTGCACAAATAATCTGACAGCAGGACGTCGGGGACGTCGTGAATGGAGGTTGGTTTGGGGGCAGTCCAGAGGTTCATTGGTCGCCCAAACACCACCTCGTAGGGGGTCAAGTGGTGCTTAGTGGGAGTGGAGCGCATCGATAGCAATGCCAGTGGGAGGGCATCTGGCCACTTGAGTCCTGTGGTGGCCACTATTTTTGACAGTTTCAGTTTCAGTGTAGCATTGTGTCGCTCAACTAGGCCAGCGGATTGGGGATGGAAGACCGCATGGAACCTTTGCTTTACCCCCAGCCCCTTCAAGATTAGTTGGATAACTTCAGCTATGAAGTGGGGGCCATTGTCGCTCCATAAAATTCGACAAAGGCCGTAGCGAGGGAAAACCTCTTTCAGTAGTACTTTGGCAGTAGTCATGGCAGTGTTATCACGGGTTGGATAGGCTTCCATCCATTTGCTGAAGGCGCATACAATGACTAGTACATACTTCAAGCCTTGGCATCTCTCCAGCTGGATGTAATCCATCTGAAGGACTTCAAAGGGGTGGTCGGGGGTCCCAAACCCTCCCCGGGGTACCACAGTTCCTTTCCCGGGGTTGTGTTGTAGGCAGATAAGGCACTGCTGGACCAGGCGTTTGGCTGAGTCGGGGATTTTGTTGTTGTGCCAGACTTTGGAAATGAGTTCACTCATGGGGGCAGAACCTATGTGTGCAGGGGAGTGTGCCATAGTCAGTATGGGGATCAAGTATGAGTCAGGCAGCAACCACTTGTTTGTGTCTTTTGTCCGCCAGCAGCCTTCGTCGTCCTTTAAACCCACCCGTGCCCACTCAGTCAGTTCGTGAGGTGTTCTGGCCGACTGGATGTCCCTAATCGTTTCCCTAGCGTCAGTCCATTTTTCTGCTTGTGACCTGGTCACATACATATGTGTCGTCGTCCTATTCTCAGCTGTGGTTCGGGCAGTGATGTCGGCCAGTGCGTTTCCCTGTCCAACTAAGTCCGTCACCTTCTTGTGTGCCTGGCATTTGATCACTGCTAATGGTTCGGGGAGGAGAACTGCTTCAATTAGGGCGGAGACTAGATCTCCGTGGAGAATGGGTGTGCCGTGGGACGTCAGGAATCCCCTTTCCCTCCACAAGAGCCCAAAATGATGAACCACCCCGAAGGCATACTGGCTATCCGTGTAAATGTTCGCTGTGGTTCCTGCTGCTATGATACATGCTCGTGTGAGAGCAATTAGTTCTGCCGCCTGTGCGGATCGTTGCGTGATACGGGCTGTTTCAACTACTGTTCGGGCTGTCGTCACCGCATAGGCAGCTGAGGTGGTGCCGTCTGGGAGTTTGATACAAGAACTGTCTACCCATAGTTCTCCATCAGGGTCTGTAAAAGCAATGTCTCGGAGGTCAATTCTACTCCTGGTCTGTTCGTCCATGAGGGTCACACAGTCGTGTATAGGGGGCACATCGGGGTCATTTTCAGGCAAGGGCAACAGTGTAGCAGGATTCAAAGTCGTGCATCTCTTAAGAGTGATATGGGGTGCAAGTAGAGTCAATTCGTATCCCGTCAGTCGTGCACTAGTCAGGTGTTGAGTCTTGGTCTGGTTCATAAGGGTGTCAACTGCGTGGGGTACTAACACCGTGAGAGAGTTTGAAAGTACAATTCCCTCACTCTGACGGATAGAGACAGCAGCGGCGGCTACTGCTCGAAGGCAGGCAGGTAAAGCTCTGGCGACTGGGTCAAGAGTGGCAGAGAAGTAGGCACAAGGGCGTTGTTTGGAGCCGATGGGCTGAGTTAGAACAGACAATGCGCATCCCTCCCTTTCGTGAGTGAAGAGAGAGAAGGGCTTGGAGTAATCTGGCGTTCCTAGGACGGGTGCCGAGCAAAGGGCGTCTCGCAACTCCTTAAAGGACGCTTGGCATACGGGGGTCCAAGGGAGTGGGAAGGGAACATCTTTGGCCAACAGGGAAATTAGGGGTTTTATGACGAGACTGAAATTTGGTAACCATTGTCGGCAAAAAGAGGTAAGGCCCACCAATGAACGGACTTGCTTCTGTGTTTTTGGGATGGGGGTGTCTAGGATGGTTTGGATTCGGTCGGGTGTAAGTTTCCTCCCTTCTTTGGACAGGAGATGGCCTAGGTATGTCACTTGAGGTTGACAGAACTGCAGTTTCTTTTTGGAGACTTTGTGGCCATTCTCCGCAAGAAAGTGCAAGAGTTGGATAGTGGCCGTGATTGCAAGTGGAGTGGTGTCGGCCGCCAAAAGGATATCATCGACATATTGGATCAACACCACTCCATCTGGTAGCTGGACGGCGTCCAGCTGTCTTTTGAGGGCCTGGCTGTAGATGCTGGGACTTTCAGTGTATCCCTGAGGAGCTCTACAAAATCGGTACGAACGGTTTTTTAAGGTGAAGCCGAAGAGATAACGGCTGTCTGGATGGATGGGGATAGAGAAAAATGCATTCTTGAGATCAATAACGGTGAAGGTGGTGGCAGTGGACGGGATGAGGGTCAGAATGGTGGTGATGTCTGAGACTACGGGGTACTGTGGCACTACCACTTTGTTGACTTCTCGCAGGTCGATGATGAAGCGGTACGCTTTCTCATCTCCCTCACCTTGCTTCTTAACAATGGGTAGGATAGGGCTGTTGCAAACATTACTAACCACTTCCTCTACCACTCCTGCATCTACCAGGGACTGAATAATCGCTACCAATGCCTTCTCGCCTTCGGGCGATATCCGGTACTGTGGGAGTTTCGGGAGTATGGCGTCTGGTCGAACAGTTATGTGCACAGGATCGATCATCATTCGTCCTACATCCGAGTCGTTTCTGGCCCACAGGTACAGGGGTAGGGTGTCGAGCAAGGTTAGGTCAGCATCAGTGATAGAGTACATATGTCGTGCGGGGCAGGATCTGGACATGCTCGGGTTGTCGTACAGGATGACTCGGACTCCATCTGGGGAACACCTAATAGTAGCTCGGAAATGTTTTAGTAGATCAATACCCATAATGGCGTCAGGGGAGTTGGAGGAGAGCAGAAATGTTGTGTCCGTGGGGTTGTTTCCTAGGTCAAAGGAGATAGGTACAGACAGGGGATTAGTGGAGGGCGTTCCATCGAAACCTATCGATGTAATGTGTGAGACAGACAAGGGTGCCCTTGGAATCAGTCGCTTTGATAATACACTACGTGTCGCTCCAGTGTCTACCAAAAATGGAGACTTTGTACCCAGGACCTTAGCGGTGACGTAAGGACCTTGCTGGTCAACACAGAGCTCGACTGGATCCCTCCCTTGTCCTTGGCAGTCCTATGCAAAGTCGTGAGTATTGTCGCAGCCGGACTGTTGGCACTGATTCTGTCGGGGGGCGGTCAAATGTGTTCGGTCTGCCAGGTCGGTTACTGTTGGTGTCGTGGGTGTGCCCTCGTCCCTGCCCTCTTGTCCTGGGGCCATTTGCCATGTCCCATGTCTCGTTATTCTTAATCGTTTCTCGGAGGACCGGGCATTGAGACTTCCAGTGGCCAAATCCTTTGCAAAACGCACACTGGTTCTCATCGAGGTCTGTTCGTGGAGCGCCGGGTGTGGGTGTGCGGTCTCTAGGGGGTGGATTTCTAGGGGCATTCGACTGGTAGTTTCCCCTATACTGTTCCCTTCCTCTAGTCACTCCCTGTAATTGAGCAATCATCACTCGTTCCTTTAAGTCCTTTTTCTTTCTCTCAGTCGCCCTCTCGTTCTCGTTCTTTTGGTGTTCGTAATACTGAGCCATCTGAAGGATAGCTGCAGGTTTGGAGGCCCCCCAACTACTCTCGCTTGTCTGTAACTTCTGGGAGACCTCTTGTAATAGCCCCTTTACGTAGTTTTGCACGAATAGGTGTTGTCCGGTTGCGGTGGTCATGTCTTGGCCACTGTAGTCGGAGAACACTGTCTCAAATCGGGAGAAATATTCTGATACGTCTTCCTGGGGTTTCTGACGGCAAGCCGTGACTATCGACCAGTCTACCTTTTTCTCTGGGATCAATGTCTTTAGCTTCTGCACTATTTTGTCCGGGAGTTCCAGGATGTCTTTTACAGGTTTCTTACTGGGCTCTCGCTGCCTATCTAGTTCACTGAGTTGATTCCAGGTATGTCCGAACAGATCTGTGTGGTTGGCCTTCCGGATTTGCTTCCACACGTCAGCCGGCAGACATAACCCAAAAAACAAATCAATGTCTGCTAGAGTCATTATGGTTGAGCCCAAGGCTGTACTTAGTTCGGTATAAAATGCTGTCGGGTTCTTTCTTAAATCGGGCAGGGTTTGCCTAAAGGTTAAAATATCTTGTCGATCCCATGGTTGATAAACCCAGTTGTACACAACCCTCCCTTTTGCATCTGCGTGGTTAATATCGTCGTTTGTTCCCTGACCTCTTGGGGGAACCCAGTAGGGGGCGGCTTCTCTGATAGGCATCATAGTGTTGGCTACTTCTAATGGGGGCTCAGCCGTTTCAGAGACTGTGATCTTGACCGCTGGTTTCTGTTCAGTGAGGTGGCGGAAGACCTCAAGCGTTTGCATGAAGAGGTCCGTCACATCATGCTCAGTCCCATCTCCTACATCGACCTTTCTATATAGAGCCGTCAGTTTAGCAGGACCCTTAGTTTGATACCTATCCTCATATGCGTTCAGGGTGTGGAAGCTGAACCGTAAAATGAAATGCCGTCTGTGGCTACCGGCATGTGAATTGTACATATCCATCGCATATTCTTCGCTCTCCTTCCGTTCTACCAGTGTCTTTGCTATCTTATCAATCCCATCCCGCTCGTCTTTGCTAAACCTATTTGGTCTGGCTGTTGGCTGCTTGCCAGTCTCGAGTTCATCTGATGTTGTTACCAATGTGGCTGGTGCGGAGGCCGTAAGAGCCGGGGCACTAGCGCTAGGGTCACCCTCGCCCGCACTCAGAACTGGTAGGTGCCTGGCAGGGGGCATAAGGAGGGGGCATGTAGATGATCGGAGGACCTAGCAGTAACTCGTCGTTTGCCCGTTGTTTGGAGGGCATCTCTGGGTAGAGCGTAGAGGGGGTCCTAACAGGGCATTGGCCTGTCGACCCTGATTCTTGCGTTTGTCTAACTTCCTCTCTCCTTTTTATCTCTTCAACTAGTTCCTTCGCTGCCAGGTGGGCTGCCTTTCGTAATTCTCTCCCTATTTTTGTTTCTTCTCTTTTCCTTCGTTGCTCTGCTTCTTTGCGCCACATGCCGATACTATCGAGCATAGTGGGTGTTGCCTTATTTATTGTAACAGCTGCTTCTAGCACCTTTATTTTATGATCATCAAAGGAACCTATCAGTGGCCACTGACTTTCGGGGTCCTTTTTCGTATATTTATGCCATAACTTACTATAAGCTACAGCGACTAGTCCTTGTTTAGTGAACATGTCCTTATTAGGGGTGCCTTCCAATGGAGCTGGATGGTTCATCTCTAATAAGCGGTCCGGGCTGATCTAACTACTGACCAATGGGGAGAAGATAGGCATGACGGGTTACAACGGGGACAAAAGTCTGCACTACCTATCCTTCACTACTTCGCGAAGACTAGACAGAATATTTCTATTCTACAGTATTCGCAAATAGGGAATACCCAAAGAGAGAACCAATATCGAACAATTAATGTTTGTTCAATCAAACAATCAGTGGCGAGAAAGAAATAGGCACGACGGGTTACAACGGGGGCAAAAGCCTGCGTTACCTATTCTTCACTATCTGCAAAGGAGGACAGAATACTTTTTACCCTTCCCCGTTTGTAGACAGAGAATTCTCGAGAAAAACAATCCTCGAACAAACAATGTTCGGGCAAACAATCAATCAGTGGGGGAGAAAAGATAAGCACGACGAATTACAACGGGGGCAAAAACCTGCGTTACCTACCCTTCGCTGCATGCAAAGGAAGAGAGAATACTTTTATCCCTCTCAGTTTGCAGACAGAGAATCTCCAAGAGAACCAACAATTCGGAGAGTAATACTAGTATTTTCTAATCAAACAATCAAATATTTCTTAGTTTGTCGTGTTACACGACCTTACCCGGACCGTATGGACAGTTTCTCGTCTTCCGCTTCCAGCGCCCGATCGTCCTCCACTCTCTGTTACTACCGCGGCACTCCTGATGGTTCCCAGTCAGGACCGTAGATCACTCGGGGAGAGGTCTGCTCGGAACCAGTGAAGTTCAGATGATCGGCTGTCAGACGAGGGTCTATCGGACAGGAGCTCTTCCGATCGTTGCAGTCGTTCACTCTGTCGTTGGGACCTCTCCCACCGGATCCACGTGTCGCTGATGGGCCCCACGCTGGGCGCCAATTGAAGAAGATCAGTACTATGGTCAGGCGATTTAGTCGATGTCTCTTAAGTAATTTTGCCCGGCGTTAAACGCCTCTAATACCTTATGAAGATTATCAAATAAAGAGGCAGGCGCTGGAGACAGGAAGACAGGAAACGCGTTTTATTCCGACGGAGCAGAACACATCAGATCGGACAACAAGGTATCGTCTCGAGGTGCTCTCTGACAGCCTTTCTGAGGCCTGGCCTTTTATACACTGGTTTATGACATGTGACCACTCTTTATTACAATAAAGACATTGTGAAGTAGTGAAAAATGACATCCTCGGTACCCCCCCCCCGGTTCCGGCTCATTCCAACACGTGGCTACAGTAGAGGTCCTCACCCCCCATACAACAGGAGGGGGCTATCACGCAGCTGAGTGTTTTCGCCGATTCCTTTGGAATGTGTGCACCTGATCGAATCTCAAGGGGTGGGGAGGTCATGATCAATAGTAGCTCCTTAGAAAAGGGTTGAGTGCATACAGTAGTGGGCAATAAACTGTATCCTCAGGCCAAGGGATGACCAGCGGTTCGTACAGACAATCGGGCTCAGAGGAAGGGGTCATCAAAGGAGAGGTATTCATGAAAGAAAGGATCAGTGGATAATCGAGCGTAGAGGGAGGGTTTATCAAAAGAGGGGTATTCATGGAAGGAAAGGAGGTGTTGGTCAGGCGCGGGGTGTGATTCCTAGAGACAGAGTCATGTGGAAGAGGAGGGTTCATGACTTGCGCATGTGGGTGCGGGGTCAGCCAGAGTGCATGGGGAAGGCTTGCAGGGTCAGGGAAGTGCGCTGATGATCGATCGTGAACAGGGAGACCATGGTACCTAAAATGGTTATCGTGTATGTTCATACGTGGGTCTGAGGAACGGACAAGATGGCGCAGATGATGTTCAGTTCACAAACTAAAATTCCACAGTCCTCCCTTTTAACATGTCTCGCCAGCTGGTCAATTCGGATCTATCCCCATATGACCACGTATTTCTATCTCATAGAGGGGACTCATGTGTTCAGTTCTAAAGTCCAAAGTCTTAGGGCACATACAGTTAGAAATGAGTGAACACAAAGGTGGCAGACATTGAATACCTAAGCAGCACCCACACAGTACCACGACTGGTATCAGTATAAATGTAAACAACCTCCATCCCCAGTCCTTCAAAGTGTCCCAAAACCAGCCTCCAAGTGACCATCCTTCTTGCTCTTGGTGAACCTCTGAGGATAGTCTGTGGAGGTGTTCAATTGCTTTGTAGACTGAAGGCGAGTTATCTGGCACGTAGGTGCAACAGCTGGAGCCGATGATGCGGCATGCTCCTCCACGGTCGGCCAGAATCACATCTAGAACAAGGCGGTTTTGGAGAGCCACCAGGCGGACTGCCTGAAGCTCAGCCGTGTTGTTAGCGAGGATGCCAGCCGTGATGTTAATGGTTGTTTCTACTACCTGAGTCAGGTGTCGGATAGCGCGGCTGTTTGCCATTGGTCCCCACAGAGGAACAAGTCCCTTCGCTGCATCCAGGAACTGTGCTCCGGTGGAGTCGGCTTGTCCAACGTCTCCGGCGCGCTTTTGCCGGTGATGGTAGGCTGAGGCCACATACGTGGGAGGAAGAATGAAGGCGATGTAGCACGTACCCCTCCAACCTTTCGGGAGCCAGGTGTAAGCTTTGGTGCCACAAACAAAGTACATATTCGGAGAAGCAACAAAGGAAGGGGGGTCAACTGAGACCAATGTTCTGGTGATGTGGCAGGAACTGTGACCCACCAGCTGCGTTCCCTGGCCTTCGAGGCACACGAGTCCTGTGACATTGATGACAGACAGGGCCACGGTCAGGGTGGCAGCCGTTTGCTTCCGCAGGTGGTAGAAGGTGGGTCTGGCTGGATTGTGGAGCACTTGCATTTCGACTCTTTCTTTGGCAGGGATGTTCATAAGGAAGGCGGAACCTGAGGCCACAGGACAAAAGGGGGCAGACGTTCCTCCTGTTTTGTTCAGCCAGAACCCATAGTAGAAGTGTGACACTGTCTGACCAGAAGCGGCGTTGTCCTTGTGGCTCTCCTGCAAGAGGATCAACCAGGCGAGGCAGGAGCCGTGAACTGAGAAAGGAGAAGGGATGAAAGGTATGGAGTGTTCAGTGGCATGCGGGAGCAACCCGCAGATCCAGCAGTTCGTGGCATTTGTAGCAAGGTTGTGCTGGTGCAACAGTTGCACGAAGGAATTGTTCCAGAACTCCTTACGCCTTTCTCGGAGCTGAGGCGAAAGGGAGATCAGGTGATGTTCTTTCATGGTGGTTGGCTGTGCAGTGGTCGGCAACATCTGATGAGCGGGTGTGTTGTCCTCCAAGATCCAGAAGGAAGTCATGAGGAGGAGGCAAAAGAGGAAGACAATGAAGAAGGCGATTGTCTTTGATCTGTGCAAATTGTCAGCCTTTGGGTTCCTATAGTGGGTATTTCCGGTTGCGTCCATCATCTTCTTATCTGGCGCATCCATCATCTTCTTGTCTGGCGCTTCCATCATCTTCAAGGTGCTCGGTAGTGGGCAGAACCACAGACTTTGTTTAGCTTCTCTCCGGGTGACCCTTGGTTGTTTTAGGCCACCGTTCTGAGATTTTAACTTAGTCCGTGGTCTACTTAGCCGAAGCTCCCCCCTTTCGACGCAGGAAATACCCTTCCCGGGATGGCACAGTGGGATCAGAGAATTTTGTAAGTTCAAGTGCCTCGGTATCAGGATAGCAGTTCAGTGATGGCCGGTCTTTGTTCAGGAGCTCTTTTTGGGTGTCGACGTTTTCTGTCGTGGCCAAGGTCGAGGAGACTTTCTTGCAATGGTGGGCGTGCAGCCAGTGCCTTTTTCCCTCCACTCGAAGAGCCGTCCGAGTGGTGATCAGTACTTGCCAGGGGCCCGTCCACCGGGGTTCCAGACTCTTCGCCCGTTGAAAGTTCCGGACTAGAACATAATCTCCCGGTTGGATATCGTGACCGGGGCCCCTGGAAGCATCGGGGATGGCCTGCGCACCTGTTGATGAATGACAGACAACGTTTTAGTTAATTTGCACAAATAATCTGACAGCAGGACGTCGGGGACGTCGTGAATGGAGGTTGGTTTGGGGGCAGTCCAGAGGTTCATTGGTCGCCCAAACACCACCTCGTAGGGGGTCAAGTGGTGCTTAGTGGGAGTGGAGCGCATCGATAGCAATGCCAGTGGGAGGGCATCTGGCCACTTGAGTCCTGTGGTGGCCACTATTTTTGACAGTTTCAGTTTCAGTGTAGCATTGTGTCGCTCAACTAGGCCAGCGGATTGGGGATGGAAGACCGCATGGAACCTTTCCTTTACCCCCAGCCCCTTCAAGATTAGTTGGATAACTTCAGCTATGAAGTGGGGGCCATTGTCGCTCCATAAAATTCGACAAAGGCCGTAGCGAGGGAAAACCTCTTTCAGTAGTACTTTGGCAGTAGTCATGGCAGTGTTATCACGGGTTGGATAGGCTTCCACCCATTTGCTGAAGGCGCATACAATGACTAGTACATACTTCAAGGCTTGGCATCTCTCCAGCTGGATGTAATCCATCTGAAGGACTTCAAAGGGGTGGTCGGGGGTCCCAAACCCTCCCCGGGGTACCACAGTTCCTTTCCCGGGGTTGTGTTGTAGGCAGATAAGGCACTGCTGGACCAGGCGTTTGGCTGAGTCGGGGATTTTGTTGTTGTGCCAGACTTTGGAAATGAGTTCACTCATGGGGGCAGAACCTATGTGTGCAGGGGAGTGTGCCATAGTCAGTATGGGGATCAAGTATGAGTCAGGCAGCAACCACTTGTTTGTGTCTTTTGTCCGCCAGCAGCCTTCGTCGTCCTTTAAACCCACCCGTGCCCACTCAGTCAGTTCGTGAGGTGTTCTGGCCGACTGGATGTCCCTAATCGTTTCCCTAGCGTCAGTCCATTTTTCTGCTTGTGACCTGGTCACATACATATGTGTCGTCGTCCTATTCTCAGCTGTGGTTCGGGCAGTGATGTCGGCCAGTGCGTTTCCCTGTCCAACTAAGTCCGTCACCTTCTTGTGTGCCTGGCATTTGATCACTGCTAATCGTTCGGGGAGGAGAACTGCTTAAATTAGGGCGGAGACTAGATCTCCGTGGAGAATGGGTGTGCCGTGGGACGACAGGAATCCCCTTTCCCTCCACAAGAGCCCAAAATGATGAACCACCCCGAAGGCATACTGGCTATCCGTGTAAATGTTCGCTGTGGTTCCTGCTGCTATGATACATGCTCGTGTGAGAGCAATTAGTTCTGCCGCCTGTGCGGATCGTTGCGTGATACGGGCTGTTTCAACTACTGTTCGGGCTGTCGTCACCGCATAGGCAGCTGAGGTGGTGCCGTCTGGGAGTTTGATACAAGAACCGTCTACCCATAGTTCTCCATCAGGGTCTGTAAAAGCAATGTCTCGGAGGTCAATTCTACTCCTGGTCTGTTCGTCCGCGAGGGTCACACAGTCGTGTATAGGGGGCACATCGGGGTCATTTTCAGGCAAGGGCAACAGTGTAGCAGGATTCAAAGTCGTGCATCTCTTAAGAGTGATATGGGGTGCAAGTAGAGTCAATTCGTATCCCGTCAGTCGTGCACTAGTCAGGTGTTGAGTCTTGGTCTGGTTCATAAGGGTGTCAACTGCGTGGGGTACTAACACCGTGAGAGAGTTTGAAAGAACAATTCCCTCACTCTGACGGATAGAGACAGCAGCGGCGGCTACTGCTCGAAGGCAGGCAGGTAAAGCTCTGGCGACTGGGTCAAGAGTGGCAGAGAAGTAGGCACAAGGGCGTTGTTTGGAGCCGATGGGCTGAGTTAGAACAGACAATGCGCATCCCTCCCTTTCGTGAGTGAAGAGAGAGAAGGGCTTGGAGTAATCTGGCGTTCCTAGGACGGGTGCCGAGCAAAGGGCGTCTCGCAACTCCTTAAAGGACGCTTGGCATACGGGGGTCCAAGGGAGTGGGAAGGGAACATCTTTGGCCAACAGGGAAAGTAGGGGTTTTATGACGAGACTGAAATTTGGTAACCATTGTCGGCAAAAAGAGGTGAGGCCCACCAATGAACGGACTTGCTTCTGTGTTTTTGGGATGGGGGTGTCTAGGATGGTTTGGATTCGGTCGGGTGTAAGTTTCCTCCCTTCTTTGGACAGGAGATGGCCTAGGTATGTCACTTGAGGTTGACAGAACTGCAGTTTCTTTTTGGAGACTTTGTGGCCATTCTCCGCAAGAAAGTGCAAGAGTTGGATAGTGGCCGTGATTGCAAGTGGAGTGGTGTCGGCCGCCAAAAGGATATCATCGACATATTGGATCAACACCACTCCATCTGGTAGTTGGACGGCGTCCAGCTGTCTTTTGAGGGCCTGGCTGTAGATGCTGGGACTTTCAGTGTATCCCTGAGGAGCTCTACAAAATCGGTACGAACGGTTTTTTAAGGTGAAGCCGAAGAGATAACGGCTGTCTGGATGGATGGGGATAGAGAAAAATGCATTCTTGAGATCAATAACGGTGAAGGTGGTGGCAGTGGACGGGATGAGGGTCAGAATGGTGGTGATGTCTGAGACTACGGGGTACTGTGGCACTACCACTTTGTTGACTTCTCGCAGGTCGATGATGAAGCGGTACGCTTTCTCATCTCCCTCACCTTGCTTCTTAACAATGGGTAGGATAGGGCTGTTGCAAACATTACTAACCACTTCCTCTACCACTCCTGCCTCTACCAGGGACTGAATAATCGCTACCAATGCCTTCTCGCCTTCGGGCGATATCCGGTACTGTGGGAGTTTCGGGAGTATGGCGTCTGGTCGAACAGTTATGTGCACAGGATCGATCATCATTCGTCCTACATCCGAGTCGTTTCTGGCCCACAGGGGTAGGGTGTCGAGCAAGGTTAGGTCAGCATCAGTGATAGAGTACATATGTCGTGCGGGGCAGGATCTGGACATGCTCGGGTTGTCGTACAGGATGACTCGGACTCCATCTGGGGAACACCTAATAGTAGCTCGGAAATGTTTTAGTAGATCAATACCCATAATGGCGTCAGGGGAGTTGGAGGAGAGCAGAAATGTTGTGTCCGTGGGGTTGTTTCCTAGGTCAAAGGAGATAGGTACAGACAGGGGATTAGTGGAGGGCGTTCCATCGAAACCTATCGATGTAATGTGTGAGCCAGACAAGGGTGCCCTTGGAATCAGTCGCTTTGATAATACACTACGTGTCGCTCCAGTGTCTACCAAAAATGGAGACTTTGTACCCAGGACCTTAGCGGTGACGTAAGGACCTTGCTGGTTAACACAGAGCTCGACTGGATCCCTCCCTCGCCCTTGGCAGTCCTATGCAAAGTCGTGAGTATTGTCGCAGCCGGACTGTTGGCACTGATTCTGTCGGGGGGCGGTCAAATGTGTTCGGTCTGCCAGGTCGGTTACTGTTGGTGTCGTGGGTGTGCCCTCATCCCTGCCCTCTTGTCCTGGGGCCATTTGCCATGTCCCATGTCTCGTTATTCTTAATCGTTTCTCGGAGGACCGGGCATTGAGACTTCCAGTGGCCAAATCCTTTGCAAAACGCACACTGGTTCTCATCGAGGTCTGTTCGTGGAGCGCCTGGTGTGGGTGTGCGGTCTCTAGGGGGTGGATTTCTAGGGGCATTCGACTGGTAGTTTCCCCTATACTGTTCCCTTCCTCTAGTCACTCCCTGTAATTGAGCAATCATCACTCGTTCTTTTAAGTCCTTTTTCTTTCTCTCAGTCGCCCTCTCGTTCTCGTTCTTTTGGTGTTCGTAATACTGAGCCATCTGAAGGATAGCTGCAGGTTTGGAGGCCCCCCAACTACTCTCGCTTGTCTGTAACTTCTGGGAGACCTCTTGTAATAGCCCCTTTACGTAGTTTTGCACAAATAGGTGTTGTCCGGTTGCGGTGGTCATGTCTTGGCCACTGTAGTCGGAGAACACTGTCTCAAATCGGGAGAAATATTCTGATACGTCTTCCTGGGGTTTCTGACGGCAAGCCGTGACTATCGACCAGTCTACCTTTTTCTCTGGGATCAATGTCTTTAGCTTCTGCACTATTTTGTCCGGGAGTTCCAGTATGTCTTTTACAGGTTTCTTACCGGGCTCTCGCTGCCTATCTAGTTCACTGAGTTGATTCCAGGTATGTCCGAACAGATCTGTGTGGTTGGCCTTCCGGATTTGCTTCCACACGTCAGCCGGCAGACATAACCCAAAAAACAAATCAATGTCTGCTAGAGTCATTATGGTTGAGCCCAAGGCTGTACTTAGTTCGGTATAAAATGCTGTCGGGTTCTTTCTTAAATCGGGCAGGGTTTGCCTAAAGGTTAAAATATCTTGTCGATCCCATGGTTGATAAACCCAGTTGTACACAACCCTCCCTTTTGCATCTGCGTGGTTAATATCGTCGTTTGTTCCCTGACCTCTTGGGGGAACCCAGTAGGGGGCGGCTTCTCTGATAGGCATCATAGTGTTGGCTACTTCTAATGGGGGCTCAGCCGTTTCAGAGACTGTGATCTTGACCTCTGGTTTCTGTTCAGTGAGGTGGCGGAAGACCTCAAGCGTTTGCATGAAGAGGTCCGTCACATCATGCTCAGTCCCATCTCCTACATCGACCTTTCTATATAGAGCCGTCAGTTTAGCAGGACCCTTAGTTTGATACCTATCCTCATATGCGTTCAGGGTGTGGAAGCTGAACCGTAAAATGAAATGCCGTCTGTGGCTACCGGCATGTGAATTGTACATATCCATCGCATATTCTTCGCTCTCCTTCCGTTCTACCAGTGTCTTTGCTATCTTATCAATCCCATCCCGCTCGTCTTTGCTCAACCTATTTGGTCTGGCTGTTGGCTGCTTGCCAGTCTCGAGTTCATCTGATGTTGTTACCAATGTGGCTGGTGCGGAGGCCGTAAGAGCCGGGGCACTAGCGCTAGGGTCACCCTCGCCCGCACTCAGAACTGGTAGGTGCCTGGCAGGGGGCATAAGGAGGGGGCATGTAGATGATCGGAGGACCTAGCAGTAACTCGTTGTTTGCCCGTTGTTTGGAGGGCATCTCTGGGTAGAGCGTAGAGGGGGTCCTAACAGGGCATTGGCCTGTCGACCCTGATTCTTGCGTTTGTCTAACTTCCTCTCTCCTTTTTATCTCTTCATCTAGTTCCTTCGCTGCCAGGTGGGCTGCCTTTCGTAATTCTCTCCCTATTTTTGTTTCTTCTCTTTTCCTTCGTTGCTCTGCTTCTTTGCGCCACATGCCGATACTATCGAGCATAGTGGGTGTTGCCTTATTTATTGTAACAGCTGCTTCTAGCGCCTTTACTTTATGATCATCAAAGGAACCTATCAGTGGCCACTGACTTTCGGGGTCCTTTTTCGTATATTTATGCCATAACTTACTATAAGCTACAGCGACTAGTCCTTGTTTAGTGAACATGTCCTTATTAGGGGTGCCTTCCAATGGAGCTGGATGGTTCATCTCTAATAAGCGGTCCGGGCTGATCTAACTACTGACCAATGGGGAGAAGATAGGCATGACGGGTTACAACGGGGACAAAAGTCTGCACTACCTATCCTTCACTACTTCGCGAAGACTAGACAGAATATTTCTATTCTACAGTATTCGCAAATAGGGAATACCCAAAGAGAGAACCAATATCGAACAATTAATGTTTGTTCAATCAAACAATCAGTGGCGAGAAAGAAATAGGCACGACGGGTTACAACGGGGGCAAAAGCCTGCGTTACCTATTCTTCACTATCTGCAAAGGAGGACAGAATACTTTTTACCCTTCCCCGTTTGTAGACAGAGAATTCTCGAGAAAAACAATCCTCGAACAAACAATGTTCGGGCAAACAATCAATCAGTGGGGGAGAAACGATAGGCACGACGAATTACAACGGGGGCAAAAACCTGCGTTACCTACCCTTCGCTGCATGCAAAGGAAGAGAGAATACTTTTATCCCTCTCAGTTTGCAGACAGAGAATCTCCAAGAGAACCAACAATTCGGAGAGTAATACTAGTATTTTCTAATCAAACAATCAAATATTTCTTAGTTTGTCGTGTTACACGACCTTACCCGGACCGTATGGACAGTTTCTCGTCTTCCGCTTCCAGCGCCCGATCGTCCTCCACTCTCTGTTACTACCGCGGCACTCCTGATGGTTCCCAGTCAGGACCGTAGATCACTCGGGGAGAGGTCTGCTCGGAACCAGTGAAGTTCAGATGATCGGCTGTCAGACGAGGGTCTATCGGACAGGAGCTCTTCCGATCGTTGCAGTCGTTCACTCTGTCGTTGGGACCTCTCCCACCGGATCCAAGTGTCGCTGATGGGCCCCACGCTGGGCGCCAATTGAAGAAGATCAGTACTATGGTCAGGCGATTTAGTCGATGTCTCTTAAGTAATTTTGCCCGGCGTTAAACGCCTCTAATACCTTATGAAGATTATCAAATAAAGAGGCAGGCGCTGGAGACAGGAAGACAGGAAACACGTTTTATTCCGACGGAGCAGAACACATCAGATCGGACAACAAGGTATCGTCTCGAGGTGCTCTCTGACAGCCTTTCTGAGGCCTGGCCTTTTATACACTGGTTTATGACATGTGACCACTCTTTATTACAATAAAGACATTGTGAAGTAGTGAAAAATGACATCCTCGGTACCCCCCCCCCCCGGTTCCGGCTCATTCCAACACGTGGCTACAGTAGAGGTCCTCACCCCCCATACAACAGGAGGGGGCTATCACGCAGCTGAGTGTTTTCGCCGATTCCTTTGGAATGTGTGCGCCTGATCGAATCTCAAGGGGTGGGGAGGTCATGATCAATAGTAGCTCCTTAGAAAAGGGCTGAGTGCATACAGTAGTGGGCAATAAACTGTATCCTCAGGCCAAGGGATGACCAGCATTTCGTACAGACAATCGGGCTCAGAGGAAGGGGTCATCAAAGGAGAGGTATTCATGAAAGAAAGGATCAGTGGATAATCGAGCGTAGAGGGAGGGTTTATCAAAAGAGGGGTATTCATGGAAGGAAAGGAGGTGTTGGTCAGGCGCGGGGTGTGATTCCTAGAGACAGAGTCATGTGGAAGAGGAGGGTTCATGACTTGCGCATGTGGGTGCGGGGTCAGCCAGAGTGCATGGGGGAGGCTTGCAGGGTCAGGGAAGTGCGCTGATGATCGATCGTGAACAGGGAGACCATGGTACCTAAAATGGTTATCGTGTATGTTCCTACGTGGGTCTGAGGAATGGACAAGATGGCGCAGATGATGTTCAGTTCACGAACTAAAATTCCACATATTATCTATCCTGTAATTATTGTGTACAAACTTATTGCTCCACTGCAAAGTATTTACATGAGAGTACTCGTATCTTGAAAAGTATATTTTTTATAACTATTGGTTCTAAAAATAAAACCACAATATCTGAGGATATAACAACAATTGGCCTGGAGTTCAGTTCTTGAGTGTGTGAAACCTTTTGCTGACTGAGTGTGCACAACAAATGCTTTACACTGTCCTCTGGTACTGCCTTACTGCTCGACCAAGCTACCTCTTTGGAGAGTAAGGTCAGTTCTGACTTTAACCTCTGTTATACCTCTGGGGTTGGTGGACTTATACACACTGTCTAGTCCAGTATATATAGAGCCACTCTCTCACAATGGTTCCTCCCAGTTCCCCATTCGCTCTTCTGTGATAGAGTCTTCTGCCTGGAGCTCAACATAGAATGTTGAGGTGGTCCATTATTTGAGGAGAGTAGATGACTGTAAGAAAATGTTGTTCTTCTCTTACTTCTTGCAGAGTATTCATTCTTCTTTGGAATTGCAACACTGGATTTCAAGCTATAACCATTTATTTTACCCCCTGCAACTATCCCTCTATGACAACCATCACTTCCTTTTGTGCATTTATATTTTTGTGCATCATTAACCTGCAGAATGTGTACTTACTCTGAATTATACATGTACACACTGATACAGTACTATTACATTTCAAAGAAAATTCTTATGACACGTGGAAGTGTGTTTTCTTAGCTCTTGCACACTAGGCCTCAATTTTCCAAAATGGATGTCTCCCTCTGCACATTTCATTGTTAATTATTTGTGCACCATACAGTCAAGCAGATTCATGTTTGTTTATTTCCTTTAAATTGGTGTCGCTATCCTTGATAAAAAATCTTCCGAGCTTGGTCTGAATACTGTATCTTTTTAAAGGACTATTAGAAATGGGATTTCTGGTTGGCTAAGGTTTGCACCAAAGCCAGGCAGAAACCACCACTCTAGTCAGGATAAGGGAGTTACACTTCTAAAATAACCCTGGCTCACCCCTTGGTAGCTTGGCACGAGCAGTCAGGCTTATCTCAGAGGCAGTGTGTAAAGTATTTGCACATAACCAACAGTAATACAGTGTAAGCACTACAAAAGGAAACCACACCAGTTTAGAAAAATATTGAATATTTTTATATACTTAACCAAGACCAAATACAATAAAAATCCACGATACAGTACTTTAAAATTAGTTGCATTGCAAAATGTCTTTAAATTGCCAAGCAACGTTGAAAACACAGTTCATACGAGTCGGTAGCTCGGTCCGAGCCTACCATGATGCTGAAAACAACAAAGTCTCGCAATTCCAACTGACCGCATTGGTACGGGCCAGCACCAGCGGGATAGGTTCGTACACAGTACCTTTCTTAGTGCGGCTCACATGGAGCTGCAATTCGGTCTTGGCATCCGCCGCGATCGCGATGTGGAAACCGTGCAGGGTGCGGTGCCTCTCCATGCAGTGTAAGCAGCGGTTTGGTGACGATCGTCCAGACGGCGTTGGTGAGACCAAGGCGTGCGGTGCAGGGCGAGCCGGTGCTCGATGTGGTGTTGGCAAGTTGTGATGCAGGCGACAGCCGGCTGATGGGAATTGGTGCTGGCCGAGCCGGACAGCTGTACGTGACGAGGCGGTCGCAGGTGTCGAGCCAGCAGCGACCCTGTCGGAGAGCCCAGGCCAGAGAAGTTAAGCGATGCAGGTTGCGGTGCCTCTCGATGCGGTGCAGGCAGCGGCTCGGTGACGATCATGCAGACGGCGTCGGTGAGACCAAGGCGTGCGGTGCAGGGCGAGACGGTGCCTTCAGGACAGAAGGCCGGCGACAGAGTCGGATGATGGAGTCGGTCGCGGTTTCCTCTTCTCTGTGGCAACTGAAACAACTGTTCCAGGAGCGGTACCCAGAGTTTGGTGAAGTCTTTGCAGTCCCTGAGACTTCTTAACAGGAGTTCAGCTCAGTTTCAGGCTCTTGGAAATACTCAGCACAAGTAGAGAAAGTTCAGTCCAGTCCTTTCACTGCCCAAGCAGGGCTCGACAAATCCACTCGCCCGCTCGCATTTGCGAGGGAGAATGGATGAGGACGAGCTATTTTAGGTCCTACTCGCCCTTTCTAGCGAGTAGGAAATCAAACTAACCTTTGTCTTCTGTCTTTAAAAACAGAGCAAAAGTGACAAGATAACACGATTTAAAGGCATTTTTATTGCTCACAAAGGAAATGAGCAATAAACATGCCTTTAAATCTTGTTATCTTGTCACTTTTGCTCCGTTTTCAGAGACGGAGGTCAAGTGGGTTGAAGTCAGGTCGAGGGGATTTTCCATGGTACTAGACCTGCAGGACTAGTACCATTTTTCGGATTTGTCGAGCCCTGCCAAGGCAGAAGCAGCAGCTGCAGGCCAACCCAACAAAGCAACATCAAAGCAAAGGGGCAGTACTCCTCCTGGCAGCTCTTCCAGCTCTTCTTCTTGTCAGGTTCCTGGATTCCAGCGAGATCTCTGAAGTCTTTTCTATCCCTGAGACTTCCAACAGGAGGCAAGCTCTACTTCAAGCCCTTGGAGAAAACTTTAACAGCAGGATGATGAAAGCACAGTTCAATTCTTTCCCTACCCAAGACAGAAGCAACCACAGCAGGCCAACCCTTCAACAAGCAGCATAGGGGCAGTGCTCCTCCTTCAGCTCTTCCGGTCCTTCTTCCTGGCAGGTTCCTTAGTTCAGAAGTAATCTAAATCTCTGGGGTCTGGGCCTCAATATTTATGCCAGCAAATCCTTTGCTCTCTGAAGGCAGAGTGTCCTGTACCTAGTTCAAACCAGTTCTGTGTGCATTCTGCCAGTGTGCACCTTATTCCTTTGTCAGTGTGGGCCAGTGTCATCAGACGCACCACAGGAGGTGGAGCCAGCATTGTGGAAAGTGAGCCCAGCCCTATTCAGACCCAGGTACGACTCCTCCCACCCATCTATGTGTAGATGTGCCTATTCAGCCCGGCTGACTCACCCTGTCTCCTGGAGTCTCCACCAGCCCCTGTCACTCACAAACCAGACAGCTAATACACAAGCTAGCAGAGGCAGGCTGGATGGTTAGGTCAGAAAATATCTACTTTCTAAAAGTGGTATTTTCAAATACAACCCCCTTCCAGCCTAAAGCAAGGATAGACCAATCCATACCTCGATGGACTTCCCTGCTTGGGGCGATATAACATGAAACTTGGCCCGCAATAGCAGGGTTTCTTTCCCGTTCTATGCCTTCCTGTACCTAGTTGGGTCCCTCTATACATACTCTCAGGGCCCACTACGCTGACCCATGGGAGACCATTCTCCTCACCTGTGAACACCATCTGTGCAGCGCCTAATCTTACTTTGCTCACAGATGTGTCCAAACAGGCCGACAGTACCCACATGGACAACACAGTGATGTGGCCCAGTCCACCCCCAGGGTGTGACTCCTGTCCCCCTCCCGGGGCCAACCCTGTCAACCAGGACAGCAAGCCACAGTGGGTACCGACAGTTGTCAGTGGGGAGACCCATGCCTCATGTCTCTGGGCTCTCTAACCGCTGTGGTGTCAGAGAGTGGGTGGCGGTAGCCCCAGGTGCCTGGCACACTTGGTCCATTCTCCCTCTTGTCAGGTCAGGGATGACATCCTGGAACTTACCCACCAACCCAGGGTCTGTACCCTGCAGCTGGACAGGAGACTAGGGTGCGCTCTCCCACACCCGGTCCTCCTCCCTGGGGCTCTGTATCCTCCCACTTGGAGCGGTACCCCCTTCCAGAATTGTCAGGCCACCTGTGGTAGGTGTTCCGGACAATTTTCCCACCAGATCAGGGGTGCTATCCTGCAACTGGTACACCAGCCCAGGGTCTGTAGCTTGAGGCTGAACCAGCAACTGGGGTGGGCTCTCCCACAACCGGTCCTCCGCCTTGGGGCACTGTACCCTCCCACCTGGAGTGGCACCCCAAGAAGACAAACTGGTAGGGGGACTGTTAGTAGTCACCCCTCACTCCAGGCTAGGGGACACACCCTGAACCTGGCCCTCTAACCCAGGGTTTGTACCCTTAGGCTGGACCTGTGCCTGGCAACCCAGGACTTCCTTGGGGGGTGGGTGGGGGGTTGGTGTACTCCCCCGGGAAATACACTTCTTAAGAGTTGTGCCAGAATCCGCCTGGCGCAGGTCTCCAGCCACCTGTCCACCTGACAGAGGATGAAGACCCCCCCCCCCCGAGGCCAGTAGTGGCCTCACCAGGGTCAGTCCTGGGGTGCTCTGACCTCAAAGCTGGCAACTCCTGACCTACTGGTCCTTCCAAAATTATAAGGGCACCTGTGGCAGGTGTCCTGCCCAACTCGCCCACCAGTTCCGGACCTCCCTCCAAAAACTCGTCTCCCAACCTAGGGTTTAAACCCTTAAGTCGAACCGGGGTCAGAGGCGAGGACTCCCTCCCTCTGCACCCCCTGCCAGAATTCTGCACCCTCCCACCTGGAGTGGTACCCCTAGAATAAAAACCAGTCAGGACACTGTTTACAGTCATCCTTCCCTCCAGGTCAGGCAGGACCTGAACCTGGCTTCCCAAAACATGGACTAAACCCTGCAGCTGAGCAGCTGCACGTAGCACAGGATTTCCTTGGGAGCACGCATGCCCCCCCGGGAGTAACACGTGACTCATGTGTTGTGTGATAGTCTGCCTGGTGCAGATCTCCTGACCTCTGCCCATCTGACAGTGCACAAAGAACCCCCAGGACAGAAGTGGTGTTACCATGGTCACTGCTAGGAGGTTCAACCCTTCTGGCTGGCCCCTGACCCACTGGTTCTCCCACTGGGGAACGCATCCCCCTCTCACCACTCCATCTGGACTTCTGCACCCTCCCAACTGGAGTGGTGTTGCCAGACACTAGAACCGGTGGGCTGCTCGTTACAGCAGTCCCCCCAAGTTCCCCAGACACTGGGGGATCCCCCTTAATGGGTGGCCTGTCAGTACAGCTTAGGCTCCTTACCTGGTGTCCCCTCATAGAACCAACCAGGCTCTGGGACCGGGTTTTGGGCACCTTGGGCCGCAGCACCTTCCCACTCCTTCTCCGCAGAGTCAGGACGTGAGTCCCTACACCCTTCCCACGACACCGGGACGGCCCTATCTGGGGTATAACAAACCTTTCACACCATCCTTGGTTGGGAAATACCTGAACCACTACCCACAGGGTTACCCCCAGATTCTTCTCCAGACCTTCAGGAATCCACCAAAAGTTCTGCCTCCAGTGCAAGCCCCCTGGGGTCAGAGGGCTCACACTCCACCGGGTGTTGGCATAGCTCTGGAAAACAGGGACTCAAAATATGCTCTCCAAAAATTGAATCACACAGCCCCACATTTGTGTTAACCCAACTACCCTTCAACCAACCATCCGAGGCCTCAAATAAGTACCCCACATCATTCTCACAAGACTGGTGAGACAGTGTCTGACTGTTGCTGTCTCAACCCATGCTCTTCTGGCTGGTCTCCATACTCACTTACCAGGACTTCTATCATGGGGGAACCCCTGTCCCTTCACCTCTCATTTAGAGTCAGTAGAGTGTCCCTCCCACTACTAGGAATATGATCCCCTGTGCCAGCCCTCCAATCCACCTCAGGGACACTGTGTACCACTAGAGTAACCTCACAATCCTGAATCCTCTGGTGTACGTCAACCCCCTCCTTGAAGCAGGGCCCCAGACCGGTGTGTGCGTGTACCTCACCTTCAGTACTAGACACTCTAATTTTGCTGCCACCTTCTGGGATGGAAAAAGCCCTACTGGCTTCCCAATCCAGCTCCAGCTCTTTCATTTTAAGCTCATGATCCAAGATCATCTTCTCTTCCTCCATGGCTATTCTTTTGTCTTCTATTTCCCGCTCCATCTGGAGCTTTTCCAACTCAAACTTCCTTGCTTCCCGCCTGTCCTCCAGCTCTTCTGGGGACAAGCTACTGCTGCCTTTCCTGGAGGGTTCCCCCCTCCCAAAAGCACATCCACCCTTGAAATAGGCTCCTCCGCCTCTTCACAGAGATCACCAGATTGCCCACTGGCATGTCTGGCTGCTACCCAGGCCCTCAGTGCCTTTTGTAGCATCTCCTTCCTAGTGAGGCCTCTGATTTGGATTCTTCGGTTTTTGCAAATCACTCTCAATTTCTTAACATTGTAGGATTCCAACCTATCCTCCTCAAAGGCTTTTTCCAAGTATGCAACAGATGATGCAATTGATTCAGGCATGTTGAAGTAGCAAGTTCAAACTGGCAAGATCAAAAATAGGCCAAAAAGAAAAATAACCTGTACGTGGTACGTAATGGTCTGCGATATGGTAGTAGTGCACACTAATCACTGTAAGTCAAGTGCAAACACAAGTCCTATCCTCACCGCTGAAAACCAATGTTAGAAATGTGATTTCTGGTTGGCTACGGTTTGCACCAAAGCCAGGCAGAAACCACCACTCTAGTCAGGATAAGGGAGTTACACTCCAAAAATAACCCCTGCTAAGCCCCTTGGTAGCTTGGCATGAGCAGTCAGGCTTATCTCAGAGGCAGTGTGTAAAGTATTTGCACATAACCAACTGTAATACAGTGTAAGCACTACAAAAGGACACCACACCAGTTTAGAAAAATATCCAATATTTTTATATACTTAGACCAAATACGATAAAAATCCACGATACAGTACTTTAAAATTAGTTGCGTTGCAAAATTCTTTAAATTGCCAAGTTACGTTGAAAACACAGTTCGTACGAGTCGGTAGCTTGGTCCGAGCCTACCATGATGCTGAAAACAACAGTCTCGCAATTCCAACTGACCGCGTCAGTACGGGCCAGCAACCGAGGGACACGTTCGTTCAAAGTAACTTTCTTAGTGCGGCTCACACTTTCTAAAAGTGGTATTTTCTAACACAGAATGTTAAAACCAACTTCACTAAAAGATGTATTTTATCATTCTGAGTTCAGGCATACTAAACTCAAGTTTCTACCATGTTCCCTGAGTCAAGTAGGATCACAGGATGTAATGATCAAATTGCCCATTCCGGCCTATGGAAAACAGGTAGCCTTGC
The DNA here is from genome assembly GCF_964261635.1 of Lissotriton helveticus. Taxonomy (NCBI): domain Eukaryota; kingdom Metazoa; phylum Chordata; class Amphibia; order Caudata; family Salamandridae; genus Lissotriton; species Lissotriton helveticus. The sequence continues at coordinate 312,360,558 of NC_136061.1, forward strand.
AATAGTGAAAAACGAAGTAGGCTGTAATTCACTATCATGATATGTCACACACAAGGGAATGTCCTACCTTTTACATACAATGCGCCCTGCCCATTGGGGTACCTTGGGCCTACCTTAGGGGCGACTCACATGTAGAATAGGGAAGGTTTAGGGACTTGCAAGTGTGTGCACTTGCCAAGTCGACATGGCAGCCCCATGCTGCACACAGGCTCTGCAATGGCAGGCCAGAGTTCCACGCAAACAGCCCGTAAAGTGTGTGGCACAATCCAGTGCTGCGGCCCACAAACAGCATTTGATTTATAGGCCCTGGCACTCGCAGTGCACTTTACTAGGGGCTGACACATAAATCAAATAAGCCAATCATGGAAATACCAATCCATAACATATTTTACACAGAGAGCATATGCAGGTTAGCACCGATCAGCAGTGGTAAAGTGCCCAGAGTCCTAAAACCAACACAAACAATTCTGGGAAAAATAGGAGTAAAAATGGAAAAAGTTTAGGGATAACCCTGCAAAAAGGGCCATTTCCAACAAGGACCTTCCGCTAGTTCGCTGTGTCCGCTTCATTCACAATAGTTTACTCCGGATTACTTTAGCATAGAGTAGACAGACTCAATATTCATAAAGTGAGATAGTGCTTAGGTATTAGGGCAATATGATGTGTAATAAAACTGTGCACTGACTTGCTAATAATCTAATTATTTTGCTCAACCCAGGATGAATCTGCACTTTCTACTCTGCTCTATGATATTTCCTAAATCACCTCCGTTGTTTTGGGGGGGTGCCAGAACTTTCTGGAAGATTTTCCAATGCTACTATCTATTGATTTTGCTGCTCACTTGGGAATTTTTCCCTCATTTGCACATTATTCTCTGATGCATTATTCTAAATGCCTTACTGGCATTGACTTATGCTTTGAATTTATGATCATTTTAAGATACCCTTGACTTTTTGCAATAAATCTCTTACATTTTATTCCTGTTTTAGAACTCAGTTATTGAGGGGCCCATTATTCATCTTATGTATTTTTGAGGTGTTGGGAGGTGCCTTAACTGGAGTACACACTGCCTCGTGAAACTGAGGGTTAACACCATCTCCAAATCATCGACCCTGTGGCATTCTGTTGAGGAAAAGGTTTGAGGCATACATTTTTGGGGGTTCCCTTCACCCAGTACTTATTTTTTAATAGGAGTTCACGAGAAAGATTTGTCTGAATAGTATATTCAAATACAAAGGTAATTACTGTTTTCATATTCACATAGTTGGATGGCTAAGGTTTAAAGCTAGCCTCTAAAATATGGAGTGCTCACTAGTGAGAATCCCTGCAAGGCCGGCTTAGCATTTCCTCCTTCAGAGACTGGTAAATTGTGTAATAACCAGCTATTATTTACAGTGCTTAGAAACAGCATATTTGAGGTAAAAGACGCTACATAAAAATAAGTTACATTTCAGTACATGGAAGGCAACTGACATGGGGCAAACAAATGGAAGATGGTTGAATGTCCAGACTAACCTCGCATAACTCTTACTTCAAAATGCTCAAAATAAAACATCCTCGGAAATAAAGGCATCTTATAGAAGAAGCAAGCAGCAGTAGCACCAGCCTGGTGAATCTCCCGCATTATCAGCTTACACATCACAAGGCGGGAAAAGGGAAGGAGCAACGATAAGCTAGACGGCCTCAGCTGGGAAGAATGAAAACACTTCTAAAGTGAAAGATAATGGACTATCTTGAATTACATTACAAGCTCTGCATCAGCAATCTTTCAACAGATGGATGCCAGGTTAGATAAATCGTATTCTTCCTTCGGAAGGTTAGCAAGGGAGTTAAATCAGGGGGCACTGATGGGTGTTGTCTGTTTTTGGTTTCAGCTACCCTATTGTTGCTATTGACAACAGAAGGATGAAAAACAAGTTAGGCACACTGTAGACAGGGCATCACGTGGTTAACGAGGTTATAAACTTAAGAACGCAACAAGGATGTGTTCGTAAAGGTTTACTGCATGGTATAGCATGACTGGGGCAGTCAAGGCTTGTCGCCTTTTCTTTGGAAGGTTTTACACTGCAGCACTGCTAAAGGATAACACACTTTCTATCCGCCACTAGATGACAGCGCTGCATTTCAACGTACGTACATTTTTTGTGACAGCATTGTAGCTTTCAAAGATGGACACGTTTTTTAGGTCGAGCTGGTGTTGGAGCGCGAGTTCTATAGTCACTGTGCTAACTGGCAAGGGAGATAGAGCTGTGAACGAGCGGCTACTGGCCTGTGCACGAGCCGATTATGCTCTGTGAACGCGCACGTCTCCAGAAGACGACGTGCTGCGCCAGAGCCGCCTCCAGCTTGTTTTAGATGCACTGAGTCATTAAAGAAGTGTTGCAGTTTTGGAAACATGTCATCTAAGGTTTCTTTTTTATTATACTTTATTTACAGAAGTAAATCGTTTGTGCTTTTATTTTATGATTACTGGGACTGTCTTAATTATACAGCTTGCTTTAATCCTTGTTACTACTGAGTTCCGAAGTGGGGAAGTCTTCGATGAGCCGAGGCCTCTGGGTCATGGGCGGTAGAATCGTAAAGGTGATAGTGTGGCTTACTCGAACCAAAAAAAGTGTCTGAAAAGAAGTTGTGGATAATAAGATCGGCAAGGTACCAGGGCCTATCGTCTATGGGTCTTTGAATAAACTGAGCCCATGTTTTTCGGATTCTTTGCAGTGCTTCCACTGTTATAATTATTTGTTCAAGGGCGGTGTGCTTGTCTTTGTACCGCGTGCAGCTTTGTGTTGGTGCAGGTCGAGGTTTTGTGAGACTGCAGTAAGATGTTTACACAGTGACTCTCGCCCCTTACATTATACCAGGAGATACCGGAAAAATGAAACTTTTTATTGCGTGAACATTATTGTTAGAGTTTTGTAACCTCTATTCTTCATTAATGGTGTCGACCTACTTGTGTACAAATACCGTGTCTGTTTCTACCGTTACTTTATAATACTTGCATTGTTAGGCAGTTGTTTCGTCGTCTTCCTCCTACCGCCATGCCTTTGAATATCGAGTCGGGAATAGTTACTCTGCCGACGGAACACCTGCTCATGGCTTGGAGATGCTGTCCACCTTTTAGGAGCAATCGGCGTTAGTGGCTGCATTGTTCTCTTATTGGTTGTATCCTGTTTGAGTCCTCGGACTGTTCTCCTGTAATGGGACCGAAAAGGCTGTACTGTACAGTAATACCCTTTTAGATAGTGCTGCATCCCAATCGGATGTTTCTTTTCTGCATATCTCGGTAATTTGTGCCATATTCTTTCCAGCCCCCGACCTAAGTTTACTTGAGTTCCCAGTTTGTTTTGTCGTTTTCTTTACCTGTCTGCTGGTAAAATGTCTTGTAAGCTGCTTGACAATTCTCTCTCTCTTTCTCTTTCATATATATAATATATATCTCTCCTCGCCGGCTTGACCCCACCACCATCCTTCTTGACATTAGGCCAGAAGGTCGCCACCCACTTTGACTCCTATATCTGGTGTGTGTGTGTATGATTTCGGCAGGCTTATATGGGAGTGAAACCCCTGTGACATGTGCCAATCTCTGTTCTTTTCTGGTTCTCATGCCTCGTATATGGCAACGCTGTTGCCACTTTTCCAAACTAATTGTACAGAACTTTAGGGCCTGCGGTGAGCTAACCAGCTTCGAGAGACTGCTAAAGACATGGTTGTTTTAGATGTGCACGCCCACATAATTACACACTGTAAAGGTTGTATACCCATAATTACACACCACATAATTACACTGCACTCAATGCAACATACACTCCAAATACCACTCAGTGCCACATAATTACACTGCACTCAATGCAACATGAACTCCAAATACCACTTAGTGCCACATAATTACACTCCACATAATTACACTGCACTCAATGCACCATACACTCCAAATACCACTCAGTGCTACATAATTACTACACTCCAAATCCCACTCAGTGCCACATAATTACACGCCACATAATTACACTGCACTCAATGCAACATACACTCCAAATCCCACTCAGTGCCACATAATTACACAGCACTCAATGCAACATACACTCCATATACCACTCAGTGTCACATAATTACACACCACATAATTACACTGCACTCAATGTCACATACACTCCAAATACCACTCAATGCCACATAATTACATACCACATCACTGCACTCAATGCAACAATCATTCCAAATACCACTCAATGCCACATAATTACACAGCACTCAATGCAACATACACTCCATATACCACTCAGTGCCACATAATTACACACCACATAATTACACTGCACTCAATGTCACATACACTCCAAATACCACTCAATGCCACATAATTACACACCACATCACTGCACTCAATGCAACATACACTCCAAATACCACTCACTGCCACATAGTTATATGCAACATAATTACACTGCACACAATGCAACATACACGCCAAATAACACTCAGTACCACATAATTACACACCACATAATTACACTCTACTGAATGCAACACACTCCACACAATACCACATAATCATATGCTACATAATTACACTGCGCTCAACGCAACATACACTCCAAATACCACTCAGTGCCACAATTACACGTCACATAATTACACTGCACTCAATGCAACATACACTCCAAATACCACTCAGTGCCACATAATTACACACCACATAATTACACTGCACTCAATGCAACATACACTCCAAATCCCACTCAGTGCCACATAATTACACGCCACAAAAGTACACACACTGCAATCAATGCAACATACATTCCAAATACCACTCAGTGCCACATAATTACATGCCACATAATTACACTGCGCTCAATGCAACATACATTCCAAATACCACTCAGTGCCACATAATTACACGCTACATAATTACACTGCACTCAATGCAACATACATTCCAAATACCACTTAGTGCCACATAATTACACTCCACATAATTACACAGACTGCAATCAATGCAACATACATTCCAAATACCACTCCGTGCCACATAATTACACTGCACTCAGTGCAACATACACTCCAAATCCCACTTAGTTCCACATAATTGCATGCCACATAATTACACAGCACTCAATGCAACATACACTCCAAATACCACTCAGTGCCACATAATTAAACACCACATAATTACACTCTACTGAATACAACACACACTCCACACAATAACACTCAGTGCCACATAATTATATGCTACATAATTTCACAGCACTCAATGCAACATACACTCCATATACCACTCAGTGCCACATAATTACACACCACATAATTACACTGCACTCAATGCCACATACACTCCAAATACCACTCCATGCCACATAATTACACACCACATCACTGCACTCAATGCAACAATCACTCCAAATACCACTCAGTGCCACATAATTACTCGCCACATAATTACACTGCACTCAATGCAACATACACTCCAAATACCACTCAGTGCCACATAATTACACACCACATAATTACACTGCACTCAATGCAACATACACTCCAAATACCACTCAGTGCCACATAGTTACACGCCACATAATTACACTGCACTCAATGCAACATACACTCCAAATCCCACTCAGTGCCACATAATTACACGCCACATAAGTACACACACTGCAATCAATGCAACTTCCCTTACTGTTGCTGAAGTTGGAGTGGTAACGTTCATTTGACCACTCCCGAGTTCAACACTTTCCCTACTGTTGTTCAAGTTGGAGTGGGAATAGTAAATCTGACCCCTGCAGGGTCCAACACTCTCCCCTGCTGTTACTTAACTTTGAATTGGAATGGTAAATTTGACCCCTCCAAAGACCTTCACTTACCATAATATTGCTGAAGTTGGATTGGGAATAGTAAATACAACCTGACAAATTGTAACACTTTCCTTACGGTTGCTTACATTTAAGTAGGAACAGTAAATATGTCCCTCCCACAAAGGACAACAATTTCCCTACTGTTGCTGGGTTTGACTTTGGAGAGATCAGATTTACTATACCCATTTCAAACACTTTCCTTATTGTGGCGCAGGTTGCAGTGCGAATAGTAAATGAGACCACTCCAAAGTTCACCAGTTTCCCTATTGTATTTTTAACCATCTTGACTGAGATTTTAGGCAATACCGTATATTGTTGTTATCGGCTGACAGGTGTACAACAGTAGTATTGTCAGTGTGGTGTAACAAGATTCATTACATACAAACATGTACATCATGCCATGGCAGTTCAAATTTAAGGGAACAACATAATTGAAACTAAACCATGAGCTTTGAAAAAAAATGTAAATGTAATTTAATGCATAGTGGGGGTATGTTTACCAACACTGGTAAACATACCAGTTTACCAGTGGTAATGCTGATGCTGCTGACCTGGCTTGGCAGTTCGGGCTGGACTGTTCCAATGAGGCACAGGGTCTAGACTGATTTGCATATAGCAGGGTCTGAACTGAGGTGGTGAAGTGAGCTAAAGATTGATGATGGGTTCAACCCAGATCTGTGAGTGGGGGTGAGTGTCTAAAAAGGTTCAGCGCTCCGTCCATCATCTCCTTGTGTTTGCTTAGGCTGCCCCTTTGCGGCATCGGTGAAGTACCACACTGTAGCACATGCAGTGAGATGGGACCACACACGATGCACGTCGCATTAATAATGGAGATTTTGGCAAAGTGGAGGGGAGGGCACTTGTAGAGGGGAAGCCTGGGAGGAAGGGTTGAGCCGTCGCCAGCAGCTATATGCTCACTAGTCAATTGTACAATGTGCTTTGTTAGATGAAGGCAGTGTCGCTGTCCAGCGTGCCCTGAAATGCGGACAGAAGGTCATCCCATGCAGTCACAATGGGGCGCTTTCATAACCCAAAAGCTTCCTAGCAATGGAATGCCGTGGCTTCAGCTCTGCCCCATTTGATGGTCGCCTTTTGCCAGCTTATCGCGCCTGGGCGTGCACTGGCCTTTCAGTGCATTGTAATCATAAGTTGTTCCATTAGCAATGCTAGATCAATGAAGTGTGCAAATGTGCAGCCAACTTTCTGATGCTTATACAGGCCCAGTAGTTTGCTGGCCACATTGTTCAGGTCAATGTGATCTGTAACTCTGGCAACAGGATCAGTGACCTCTTTCCAGAGGGTGTGGGTGGCGGGCAAATCCAAAACATTTCCGCCCCAGGAGCGCAGACATTTGGGTAAAGACCCAGAGTAGATTTTGTGAAATTTGGTAGGGGAAAAGGTATGCCCTGTGGAGAATGTTATGCTTTATGTATTGAAACCGGTGTTGCTGTAAACCTTTTGCGGATGCACAAATATTTCATCCCATTTCTTTTGGGACAGTTCTTGAATAATGTCTCACTCCCAGGCCTATCAGAGCATCGCTAGCAGGTTCTGAGTTTTATGACAAAGAACCCTAGTAAGCCAGATGACCAGCTGGCAACCAGTGCCCATTGTGTGTAATGTATGTGTCAGTGGGTTTGGATCAGGCTCTGTGTTCATTATACCCCAGAGTCACTCCCAGCTCTCTGGTTACTTGTCTATATACCAGGAATTGGCCTGATGGGAGATCTGTGTGCTGCTTCCATTAATCAAACGGGTCTACGGCACGTCATAAAACAGCTCCCTTAAGGTACCCACCTCACTGCTTCCTAGAGTTCCACTCCCTCCTGACATATTTGTGCCTGGAAGGCCCAGTATGGAGCGCATGGGTATCATCCAAGAATATTGCTGCATTTCCGGCATGACCCGTAGTGCCATTTTATAAGTCTATAAGGAGAAAGAGTTCTTGGACGAGGCTCAGCACACACTCCTCAGGTCTCAGGCCAACCTCCGCCAAATGGCATCTTGCAGACAGTATGTGAACCACTGAAGATGTGCCGCCAAATAGTGATGCTCACACGCTGGAGTGCCCAGCTCCCTTGCTCTATCAGAAGCTGCAATTTGGCCTGAGCAATGCTGCTGCGTTTCCCCTTGTTCCTTCCATATGAGGCCACCAACCATTGTATTCACGTGACCTAAATGTGCTTAGGTGAATGGGTACTGGCAGGTTAGTGAAATAGCAGAGTAGTATCGGGAGCATCACCATATTGGATAGAGACACTTGGTCCTGCACTTTGAGGGGGGGGAGGGGGGGAGTCGAGCACTGTTAGATCTGGCATGCTTCTGGTAGTGTTTCCCTAAACTTTTTGTTTTTTCCCACATGTTTTGCCGATTCACTTTTAGTGGCCTTAGAGCTCTCGGCACTTTCGCACTGTAAGGACAGTGTAAAAGTGTGCACGCCCTTCCAACACGTGTTAGAAAGTGGTGCTTACCTGATGTTTTTAAACATGCCTCAAGCCTGCCATTGCAGGCCTGTGGATGTACACTTGCACCTATGAAATTTTTAAACATGTGTCAAGTCTGCCATTGCAGGCCTGTGTGTGCGCAATTGCACTTATGCTCAAGTTGGGCTTTCTAAACCACTGGCCAATCCTGCGGGGACCTTTCACTACCACTAGGGCACCCTTGGAGTAAGTCTAAAGGGGGGAAGCAAGTGGTAGGTGAAAGGCAGGGCAACATGTGTGTTCCCTGGTAGTGAAGAATACCTATGTGTGTTTTCACTACATGTGATATTTGCTCTTCCCATAGGTTAACAGTGGGGAATGGTTGAAATTACTTCAAGCTGCAATAGTGGCTTACAGTGGAGCAGCCTTATAATGTTTCCATCTCATTGGATTCACACTGACAACCCTCCCCTATGGTAAATAGGGATTTGATATCAATAGCTTAAAAATGTCCCTTCTAGAAAGTGCCCAATTCTCTCTTTGTGTGCCTTTTAATTTGACTCCAGTCCATGCTGGAGGCTGGTAGAGCACATCTGCGCATTCCCCAAACACAGCTATAAACATTGAGCATGCAATTGCAACAACAGACCTCTGCCATTTGAGGGCCAGGCTGGATAGACGAATGGGATAGGTTTTGACACTTGACCTCTGAGATGACAAGTCATGGCCTCACTAAAGATTAATATCTGCATTCCATGGCCCCATGGCAGACAGGACTGAAATGGTGCTGTACTTCAGCAGGGAAAGATACACTTGTGGGGATGTAGGACCAGAGATCCTGGAACTGCGAGGTGCACAGTGCCAGGGGAATCTGTGTGCACATGGAGGATTACTGCCATTGGAAGGGAAAGTGCACTCTTCCTGAATAGTGGCTGGCCTGGGGTAAATACCGGCTGCTGTGTGGCACAATTAAGTGTGCTCTCCAAGGGTTTGTTGTCTTTCCCCCTGTTCTCTTGTGGAGGTCTAAGGAATATTAAAGACCACACGCGAGGGACCCACACGTCTACTTGCGACAGCTGGAGAACGGTGCCCTCTTTAGTATCCACATCGTCTGCTGGATCCCAACTGGTAGCGTGGTGTGAGCGTGGAACTAAGTATAGTGCCTAGTGGTCCCATTGCCTTTTGCAAAGCCTCAAAAGTCTTGCTTGCATCTAGGGGGTGTGACCCCTGCACCATGAGGCCTCAATGCGCATAAGCGTCTTGTTGGGGGTGAGCGGATTCACCAGTTGCCGGACCCCACGTGGCCCGACCCCTGCATCATGAGGCCTCAATGCGCATAAGCAACTTGTTGGGGGTGAGCGGATTCACCAGTTGCCGGACCCCACGTGGCCCGCTTCCTCGTTCCTGCCGCATCTTTCTCATACAACACACCGACTGCAGGCTCATTGTGTGTGATGTCTGATTCACAGGTTGCGAACATCGGAGGTGAGGTTGTATCCCTATTAGTCCCTCATTCTACCTCGTGCGGCACTGCTGAACTTCGTCTGTGTGTGTGACTGTAATTGTCTTGTGCGACCTGCATCAATGCACACCAGACGTGCTTCAATTTTAGGGAGGTACGGAATTTGCAACTCTTTGTTGTGTGTGTCTGTAATTGTCTGGTGTGACCCTTATTAACACGCTGCAGACGTTGTGCCTCATTTCCAGGAAGGTACGGAATTTGCAACTCTTCTTTGAGTGTGACTGGAATTGTCTGGTGCGACTCAGATCAATGTGCCCCAAACATTGTGCCTCATTTGCAGGGAGTGGGAGTTACCGGAACTGTCTAGTGCGACTCATGCCAACACACAGCAGACATTGTGCCTCATTTCCAGGGAGGTGCGGAAAATCAGATTTGCGTTCAGTGGTGCCTGGATTGCCTGGGAGCTACTTTTATCAACGTGTGTCATTCTTCCGAGAGGCTCCCCTGCTTCATCCCCCATTAATCGACTGTTCCTTTTGTGCCCTCAGTGCGGCCGAACAACTGCGCTCTATTCACCCGCCCCGATGACTTTGTGTTGTCAGATAGTTGTGCCCGGATTGGACCTGGGTGTTGAAAGTAATTGACTTGACTGAGGAACGCTTCCAAGAGCAATCGGAAGCAACTCAAGAGACTACATGAACTCCCCCCTCTGCTTCGCAGAACTGTGCTCGAAGGTACAGTATGGAATCCTTTGACTGAATGTCTATCCCCCTCAGCCCACTTCTGCTCTGCATACTGTGGGTACACTTTCCGAGTAGTGGCCAAACCTCCATTTATCAACTGCCACCTAATTAGCCCTATTACAAACCCCCACCTTCTTCCCTGGGACCCTAATTGTAACTCAGGCCGCGATCGACCTAAAATCAGAGGGGAAGGTTTTCTTTATCTCCAGCTCATGGGTGTAGGCTAGTCTAGGTTCACTGAATGGTGGAGGAGGGCTTGGGCCACGGGGTCTGCATGTGCACTATCAACTGACCTGCCGGATATCAGCTGCACCACATTACGGTGCTGTTTGTGCGAGTGAGCTCCATAAGGACCTGCCTGATATCCGTGGCACCGCGTTTCAGTGCTGAGTCAGTGTGGGGGAGTGACTGCCTGTTATTAATTACCTCACACAACGCTGTTGCTCTACATGTTGATTCCCTGCCAAAAGAATACTACGTTGGACATTGATTTTTACTAGTGCGGCCTTGGCCCGCGGTGCTGTTTAAAAGTATTGTAATTATCCATGTGTACACATATCTGCTATCGGTGTGTTCTGAGGTGCACCCTATAACTGTTTGGTATTAAATTATAATATTTGCCAGGGTGGGCTTCGTTCTGACAACGTTTCGCACCCGTAAGGGTGCTGAAGGGGTAAAATAGGATCTTTCCCAAGTGTGCATATTACTGAAGTCATTTCAACACGTTTGGGCCTACTACTGCAAGTGATATTTCCAAGTGATTTATGCCCAGAAACACATGATGTTCATGTTGTGTTAGTTAATGTGTGTGTTGAATACAAACTTTATTTACATACACAATGTGTGAAGTCTCTTTTGTGAAGCTCTGTGTATTTATTGTGTGAGAGTGCTGTGCCAATGCTTTACACATTGCCTCTGTGGTAAGCCTGACTGCTCAGGGCCATGCTACGCAAAGGTGAGCGCAGTGTATACAGTGAGTGTAATCACCCAACCCTGACAGGAGTGGTAGTCTCTGCCTCGCTGGGGCCTCGCCTCAGCCAACCAGATTGTGCCAGCTCGATCAAGCACCATAAGGTGATTTGGGGCAGGAGAGAGGAGACCACCTTCATGAGGTTTCGATCAAGCAGATCTTGGGGTGATTGGTACAAATTAATGCCCAAATATTGGAAAGTGCGAGGTCCCCAATGGATGGCTTTGGCATCCACTTGGATATTCTGTGGACGGCAGTCCGGGTGGAGCTGAAATAGGCAAGTCTTGGCCCAGTTGACTCTCATCCCTGAGGCGGCCCAGAAGGCGCTCAGCCTTTGTACAATGTCATCTATACCCTTGCAGTTATCCTTAACATAAACCAGGATGTCATCAGCGTACAGCAAGACAGTGTGAACCGTGCGTCTGAGAGGTATACCCCAGAAGCGGCCTGCCATGTGGACCTGCTGCACTAGTGGTTCCATCAGCAGGGCAGAGAGCAGGGGGGAGGGAGAGAGGGCGCCTCTGATGCCCCCAGCCAACTGGGAAGGGGGCCAATATTCTTCTCCCTATTTTCAACCTAGTTGTGGCGTTTGGGTATAGGATTTTTATCATTCCTTGCAACCTGCGCCTTATGCCCAACGCATCCAGTACCATGAACATGTAGTCCCAATCTAAGGTATCAAAGGCTTTCTCGAGGTCCACGGAGGCAGCATGTGGCCACCGTTGCGGGGTCTCCTCTAATATTCTGTGCAATCTACGGAAGTTGAGGGTCATAGATCTACCTGAAATGAACCTATTCTGGTATGCATGGACCAGGTCAGCATGTAGCCTAGTAACTGTGTCGCCATAATCTTGATTGGATCTTATAGTTGCTGCACAGCATGGACACATTGGTCTGTATGAAGCTATCTCAATGGGGTATTGTCCCGGATGCGGGATCAATAACAGGAGTGCTTCTCGTAGAGTTGAGGGTAGGTATACAGCAGCGAAGGTGGCTGTGTGTATTCTCAGTGTGCAGGCCACCAGACCACATGTTTTGCAAGTGGTTGAGTCACAGATGACCACCATGAATCTCTTTCTCTGTAAGGGGCCCTTTAGGGCTACCGTCTGCTCCGGTGTCACCGCTGTGAACGTGAACACACAGAGAAGCTCTCAAATCCAGGGACGTCGCTTCTCAAGACTTGGATTATAAAGTGTGCGGTAGGACATGCAAAACCTTTGTGAAACTAGCCCTGGATCGTGACAGTAGATGTCAGAGAGACCGGGATGGTTGTCACAGGTGTGTGATCATTCTTGCACTGCAACAACCATGTCAAGAGGCAGCCCGACTTGTCACCTTCTGCATGTATGTTAGCCTGGTATGCCCTGTAATCGATGCAGCGGAGTGACTCTGTGTGGGCAATACGACCCTCCTAGAGAAGTCTTCCGATGCAGCTCTCTCTAGGTCTCCAAGAGGGGCCTCCACCTGAGCCAGTTCCCGGTGCCACTCACGAATGTGTGACCACAATGCCCGCACGCTACTGTTTTGTAGGCCTCCCATTCCACCAGGTATGGGGTAGCCATCCCAACTTTTTTCAGCTATGTAGTTTGCCAGGGTATCTCGGGCAAAGTCTCGGAAAGCAGGGTCCTCTAGCATCGTGGGATGCAGATGCCAGTTTGGCACTGGCAGGAGGGGAGCTCCCCTTGTGAGGTGCAAGAGAAGCAGATTGTGATCCAACAATTTTCCCCAAATATTCCGTCTCTGTGACTTTCAGTTGTGCAGTGCGGTGGACACAGTCTAGGCGAATGTGCAGTTCAGGTAGTTGCCAACAGCAGAAGTACTCCCTAGCGGTTGGGTATAGTGTACGCAAACTGTCGACCAATGACCAGTGAGAAAGCCATTGCGATAGTTATGCTGCTGCGCAATGTGACGCAGTGGGGGATGGGGTTGAGGCCTGTCCAGTTGGGGGTCTCACACTCAGTTAAAGTCCCCTCCAATAATCCACAGTAGGTGGGATCACTTGGTTAGAAGTGACGATACGTGTGCAAAAAAATGCAGTGCCACATTTGGTACACAGATGCTTCCCGGCAGCATGGGCCTACTGTCCAATTGCTCCTGAATAGACACAAATCACTCCTCCGGGTCAAACTCAACGGCTCTTGAATGACATGGACAGCAAAATCTATGAGTGTGCCTCTGGAATAGGCCGAAGAGGTTGTTCTACAGCATTTGCCCCTACACCACTTTTGGAGCCAGAGGTCTTCACCTTTGGCAACAACTTCTACAAAAACACAATGTGAGCCCCTCTTCTTTTACCATATTGGTCTACTGTGTGAGACTTTTTTGCTATGCTCAACCCACGGACTCTCCAGGTTATGAATGCTAACTTAGTCATTCATGGTGTGTAATCAACCTGTTGCGTGGAGACCGTGGGGTTGTCTGACATTAGCATCCAATAGCACACCTCAAGGGGCAGACTACACGATGGAAACAACAAACAAATTATCCAACTCCCATTCCAGTTGGACTATTAGATTAAATCAGTGATGGGTACAAACTCTCTGACTTCTAGTGAGATTTGCAAAGTGTTCATCTGCTGACTCCCCTTCCTCGCAGGAGCGAATTACCTCCCCAAGACCACAACTGAGAGGCGAAGAGCGTGCTCCTCGAATGAGAAGAGAGCTTCAGCTTCAGTTAAATCCGGTTGAAACATCAGTCTATCATCATGCACAGGCCTGCACTTACAAACGTTATGAATTTCATGTAGCGGGTCTTGCATCCACACGTACTTTAAAACAGAATATGTATTTTTGCCCGATATGAGGACAGATGTGTGGACGAGCCTCATGCTTGATTTATGAACACAACGGTTCACATCTATAAATAGTACTTCCTGGACAAATCATTGGCACTGGCAGCCTCTCTGTCAATGAAATGAAAGGTGCACGCCACTAGCAAAATGACGTCACAGAAATAAGAAGGAACTGATGATTTTAGGGAACAACCCAAACCCTCAAAGGGCCCTGGGTTGGCCAGAAAGCCTAGGCCTGTCTCCTGCCCCCATAACGGTTATAAAAGGTTTGGGGATATAGCTGGAAAATACACTTTCCATGGAAACCTAAGCCACCAAACTCTCCGTCAGTTGTTTTAGAATTCTTTGTATGCTATGCAAAATACTTCATTTGACAACCCCTGTACCCCTCCCTTATTCAAGGAGGCCAATAGTCCAGGTCCTGATCCACTCCCACCTGGATTACGGAAATTTGCTCTACCTGGGTGCTCCCAAGGAAGCCATCCGAAAAATATATGTCTTGCAAAATGCAGCAGCACGTACTTTGTTGGAGATTCCCAGTCACTCCTTAGCCAGACAAGGTTTGGCAGAGCTTAACTGCCTCCCAGTTGCACAAAGAATCAAATTCAAGACCTTGTACATTGCACACAGTGCCCTTCGTAAGCAAGGACCCCCCTCATCTCTCGCCATCTCATCACTACCTACATCCCCAATAGGGTCCTCAGATCCACCAACGCACAATGGGCCGCTGTTCCCCCGCATCAGAAAAGCCAGAAGTGGAGGACGGTCCTTCGACTTCAATGTTACCAAACTCTGGGATTCCCTCACCCCGGCCTTGCGGACAGTGGACAAACTCCTTAAAACCTGCTATTTGAGAACTACTCCCAGGTGGAGCAACCTTGTGGTTAGTGTCTGGGTCTCACTGGAGGGAATGCCTATGGGTCGCCATGCCCTATAGTAATGCGTATAGTATTGTACTAGAATACGTCATTACCGATTTCTGGGCGGAATATATTTTGTATCTCATAACTTCTATAACTCTATTATTTACAGTACTGAGGCTTCCAGACTCAGCTTTGCTGCTGAAAGTAAGATAAGGGTTAGGTGCTGAAGTCTGTGCTTGCATTTTATGAGACACCAGGAAGAATTTGTAACTGTTGTGTAGTCCCATGAAACTGCCACATTTCTCCCCCTCTACATGACGCTACACTTTGACACATCATTTATACTGTTTTTCTGAGATATTTTGAGGATGCTATTCACGTCAATGTTTTTTTTTAAAGGATTATTTTGCAACATCTTGTTTAAGATCCAGTAAAAAAAAAAAAGGTGTTCGTTAGTTATTGTGCTGGCAACAAGAGAGAATTTTCACTTGAAGGTAAACTGTATCAGTGCATGTAAACCTTTTTTAGTTCAGATTTTACTCACTGGCTGTATTTTAAAAAATTAACAAAACTGAAAAATCCAACCAACTATAAAATGATTAGGTATCAGCAAACCGAGAATGTTGACTCGGTATGTTTCAGCTAATTATCACTGCAGCGAAGACAACGGATTTACGACGGAGACAAGTAGCTTTTTGTAGGAAGTGTGAGATAAATTATCAACTATAATTACATTTCTTCCCAAGGGGCAAAAACAAATCTAAGTTTACTGCATTACTAAGCACAGTTTATATGTTTGGGAAAACTGGCGGATTAAAAAACACAGTTACTAATTAACAAGCAACCTAATGGAAAATACCAGTCTCACCTTTGTTGAAATCACTTCACTTACTTCACATCAAAATCAGATAATATAACAGCACAAGTAACATTTTCGAAAGAGGACATGTATTGCTGTTAGGGGACGCATGTGGCAGGCAAACAACGCTGCACTGTACCGTTTACTCAAGGCGACTGGAATTATGCGATTGTGCGGCTGCAGCGTTTTTGGCATAATAATGGATCCTCCGTATTTGCCACATAATCTATCATCTGCTGAATAATTTTCAGATTGTACCCCCCGCAACCCCCAAAAAAAAATTTGTTTCTAGCTCCAATGGTTAAAAAGTTACTGAAGATGCAGAGAGACATTGTCACGCAGAGGAAGGGCCTTTGCAAATCTTGACTGGTGACCTTTCTCTTGCTTCTTGCTATGTTTGAACATTAAACTGGTACTGATGAGGTGCAACCTGTGCCCAGACAGGAATAAAAGTGTAACAAGCATTTGCAAATGCTTGTTTACTCAATAATCCGCTCTAAAATCCCATCATGCAAAGCACTGCTGGCTCAAGATGTCACATGACTTCACATGGGGTCACCTGGCAACTACGATTCACCATCGGGCTCACTGACGGCTGCCTCTGAAAGGACGGGAGAGCTGGGGTGGGTCAGTCAGGCTCGCCGCTCAAAGAAGATTATCACAAGAGCTGGAGTCACTCATACTTCACACCACCCTTAAATGCGAGTGCCTCTGGAAAGCCAGTGGGGCTGGGGAAGAGTCAGTCACTGTCGGGTACTTCCTTACACGACAGGGGTTTCCACTGCCTATCAGAGGGTGCCTAGCAGGTCCAAGAGATAATAATAATCTTTATTTAGATATAAACATATCTTTAAAAGAATTTACAAATTCACAACCTGACCAAATATTAGGATAAAAACTTCTAGGAAATAACAACACAATATAAATATAAAAACACAATCCATTAACAGTCATTATAAAAACAGGGATTTTGTCTCATAATATATTTTAAAATCACAAAAATTGAAACAGGGCACCAGCTTGCATTCGGTATCACCAGATTATGTCTAACATTACTGAGAATAATGCCAGTTATTATTCATTTCAGTGAGAAAAAAAAGAAAATTAAGCACTTTAACATGGTCTCCTTAAGTTAAAGGTATAATATGCTCGCTGAACAAATTTTGTAAATTTTATGTTTAGCACTGTGTTTTCCGGGTTTAAAGCTGCCATAATGGCTTGCCTGCAGGACCGAACCCCCAGCCTATTCCATTCTAATTTTAGTCCGGACCTGCGTTCTGTATTAAGGGCTGGGCAGAGGTAACTTACATGCAACATGGTTTCCGCTGTTTTCCCACACCCTCTACAAGAGAGGTCTTCCGATGTACGTCGCCATGGTGGTAGGTCCTGCAAGAAACGCCAGTCACCCAGTCTGACGGCAATGAAGCCGCGTTTCAAGTATAATGGGTATGTGCTGGCCAAATAACAGACTGGGGCTGGATGTCTGTAGGAATTTATCATGGCCCAGGCATGGCTACGTTTCAGAAAAAGTGCTTTATCAGTGAGACAAGAAGTCATTCTCACACATTTTGTATGGCTTTTTTAAAAGCTATCTGGCCAGGGTTTAGGGCCCACAGATCGCTTGCTGACATTTGCTTAATGGCGTCTGTAAAAAGTAGTCCGTACAAACCCCCCGGGTTAATCTGGCTGATTTCTTGCCAGACTAGGGATTCTAAAGTTCCTGACTCAGCTTGTCTTAGCTTGTAACACAGGTTAAGGTATGCCCCAGTGGCTGAGGCCTTGTAGTTTATCAGCCCCATCTCCAACCTAATCTGTGCTGCGGAGGCTGTCTTTGGCAGCCGGAGCACCCTTTTATAAATTTTGGTTGTCTGTTGGTTCAAGGTTGTGTTCATTTTACCACAGAAAATCTCAATGCCGTAGGATAAAGTTGGGCCAACCTTTGCTCTCATTACCTCCAAGAGGGGAGCTAAGGTTAGACCAGAAAGATCTTTTGCAAGTTTGCCTAGTGATACCATTAGGGTCACTGCTTTGGCTCCGATCTCTCCACGCTGTTTTTTGTAACCACATTTTGAATCCAGGTGGACGCCTAGGTATTTATAGGACTGGCCAATTTCTAAACTGACATTATTGAATGACCAGCCGCCCCATGTGTATAGTTTCTTGCCAAATGTGACTACTTGCGTTTTCTTCAGGTTAACCTCGAGTTGGTTGTTGATCGTGTAATCAAACAATTTGTCGAGGAGTCTTTGTAACCCTACCCTGGTTAAACTGAAGAGAGCCAAATCATCGGCATATAAAAGATTACTTAGAATCATGCCACCCACCTTCGGAGAGTGACTATTAGTGTCATCTAGGGCCGCCGACAGATCTGCTACAAATAGATTAAAAAGAAGAGGGGCCAGCACACATCCCTGCTTCACTCCTCTAGTCATTATTTTACGTGAGAGATGTGTGCCGGTCCCCAACTTCACCCGCACCCACGTCCTAGTGTGGAGCTGAATTATTTACTCTAGTAGTTTATCTGGAATCCCCCACATCTTTAGTTTGCCCCATAGGGCCTCCCTGGGGACTCTGGCGAATGCTGCTTTGAAGTCGACAAAGCAGCAATTAACTAATCTTGAGGTTACAACTGCCCTGTCGACTACAGTTGATATTGCTAGCAAATTGGTACGGGTTCCTGAATTTGCCACAAACCCTGTCTGGTTCATTGGCAATAGCTTATTGTCCTTTACCCATAACCTTAGGTCCTCTAATAGAAGACCTGCATAGTGCTTTGCTTCTATGTCCAAAAGGGCAATGAGTCTGTAATTGCTCGGATGTGCATGAGATCCGGATTTATAAATCGGGTGTATTATGGCTCCCCGCCATGACTCTGGTATTGTGGCTGTTCTTAATGCGTAGTTGAAGAGATTGGCCAATGTTCCTGACCAGAGGGCGATATCTGAGTTAAACAAAGTCTGTGGCAGGCCATTTGGGCCTGGCGCCCCGTCCGATCTTGCTTTTGACAGTGATTTTGAGATCCTTTCCTGTGTTATACTCCACCTGGGACCATGCCCTTGGCTAGTCTCAGTTACGGTGACGTTTCCGATGGGGCTTGGGTAATCAGGAGACTTAAAGTGATCGAATAGGAAATTTGCCCAGTCTGATTCCAGGATATTGGCTGATCCCGTACACACTGTTCCTAAGCTGGTGTGGTTAATAAGCGCCCAGAATTTCCTTGAGTTTTTTTGCTTACTTTCCCACACCAGTTTACTCCAGAATTGATTTTCATGTGCCCGTTTATCCTTTTTAGTCGTTTGCTTGAGTGATTTTTGCAAAATTTGATAATTGGATATGCAATCACTGTTTCCCGGGAATTTGGCCAGTGCCCGCAGGGCCTTATTTCTTGCTTTCTTTAGTGACTTCGTCGTCTGAGATAATGTAAATTGATGCGTCGAAGTTACCCTTTGGGCTTGATGCCTTGCAGGAAACAGATGAATCAGATGGGAGCATAACATGGACCATAGTTCTGTTGGACTGACCTCTTGCTCCTGGCCCAGTCTTATTATGTCCGAGCTTGCCCGAAGAATATTCGAGCTGATTTCTTCTGTCCACTTTAGGCGCTTTATGTGTTCTGTGTGGGTTCCCCGAAGTGTCGGTGGTGCCTCTTCATGATGCTCTGGGTTTATGTTAAAAACTGTGACCTGGGGTCTATGATCGCTTTCGGTTTTTGGGTGTATTCTAAAGTCAGTAATGCAATTTAATAGGGGTGCGGTGCAGATCGTGTAATCCAGATGCGATTGCTTTGAGCCATTTGTCCATGTCCACTTTGGTGGAGTGTCCCCGGCTGTTCTGCCATTAATAACAAGGTAACCTGCACTATAGAATTGGCTCACACATAAGTCGCCTAGATTACTTTGAGTTTGTATTAACGGTTTGGTTTGCGTTGTGGCCTCGGAAATTTGTATTAAAGGGGGGCCGTCGTTGTCTGCTGCGTTCCCCTGAAAAAGGTAGGTGTTAAAATCCCCAGTAACTATACAGTCTGAATTAGGTTGGTCTGTGACTATATCATTCATAATCTCGGTTAGACGAGTCAGATGGTCCTTTTTTGTGCGTGTACTGGGGTTGATGTACACCTTTAGGAGAGAGAGGGGACGATGTTTCCGCCAGGGTTCGATCTTAACCCCTAAGATCCAGTCTTCCTTGAGTGGCCATCATGTAATTCGGGCTTTTAAAGAGTTTGATACATAAGTTGCCAGTCCGCCTTTCGAATGGCCAAAGCGACTGTCCCTGATTGCTGGATTCCATGTCTCGGTGAACCGGAGCACTGGGCACCCCTGTAAAGCCCAGGTTTCCTGTAGTGCTATTACTGAGTGATTCCACAAAAAGGATTGCGTATCAGGGTCCCCAATTTTTTGATGTAATCTGCTTAGCAGGTGTTACTATTACCTGCCCGCCATAGGTCAGATGCAGCCTGCACAAGGGTCAGAGACACAGAGACACAGAGACACAGTGACACAGTGACACACACACACACACACACGCACGCACGCACACACACACACACACACACACACACACACACACCAAGTGCAATATCCAGTCCAGGGCAGAGGCAGCCATTAACTGATCCATAAACTGGGTGGGGTTCAAGCCGCCACTTCTGCCCAGGTAACTCCCAGCACAGGTCCCGGTCTTAAAGTCCCTGGGCTTCGCAGCACAGAAGGTGGACACGTGGTTGCAGGCTCAGGAGAAATTAGTGGCTCCACGGTTCAGCATCTGCTGCAACAACTTATGAAGAAATGAGGGGTGATAAAGAATAAAGACAAAGGAAAGCCCAGACATCTGGCACAAAAGGTGAGTACAGAAATGTGTAATGTAGCTGTTGCTTATGTAAAGCTCTCCAATACTTTCTGGTCAAGTTCGTGCTACATAAAACTGCACACTTCTGGTGTTTTATCTCGGTCAGGCTAATAAAAAAAAAAGAGTTCTCACAAAAACAGATGAAGAATGAAACTGTAAGGAGCCTTTAATTGGCCAGTGGTCGTCTACTTTGAATGTAAGCTATTCGTTGCCATGATGCTGCAATTAAGAGGGGCACCGGAGTAAACCTATTGGAAGCAGAAGGCGGGAATAATGTTGTGTCAAGTGATTACAGCAGGTCTTGCAGACAGCGCATGTGGGCTGTAGGCTCGACCTAAAAATGACAAAATAATATAGTAGTACTATGAGAAAATATGCTGCATTATGACGCAAAATTTGCATTTTTTTGCTGCATTACTTGGTCAACCCCGCCACATAATTTGGCTCTCTCCTGCCTTATAATTCCAGTGGCTCTGAGTTTACTTTAAGCAAATGAAGATACCTTTGCAGCGTATGTGTGTCACAAATACACAACCGTTGCTTGAATGTAACATTAGTTGTGATTCAAATTGTATTTTTATAGCACTTACTACCTGTGATAGGGCATTGAAGTGATTTGCAGAGAATAGCACGCTACTCCAGAACACAAATTTAGAGGTAAAAATGTTGTTTTATTAGTAAAAAAAAAAATGTTTGTTTACTTGTGGATTAGTTCTAGGATGTGTGTCACATTTGTGCTCTTGAGCCCATATGCATGCACGGTATTGTTTTCAAAGGGATAGACTTGATTGAAGTGGATTAGTGAAGAGGAAGATAGGTATTACTGGGAATGGTGAGCATATGTGCCTTTTAGGTGGCTGGATTGATTAAGGATGGAAAGGTTAGAGAGGATGTTTGGGAGTTCATAGGAGTCAGGATGGTTTGGGATGAATCAGAGAGAGGAGGTGCAGACAGAGGTTGAAAGGGGGAATATTTTATTTTCAAACTTGTCTTCCCCAGTAAATAGTACAAAATATTTACATGTATATAGACATACCCAAAACTTTAAGCAAGTAGTGATATGTGTACATGCATACACACAAACGTATCATAGGTATACAATTTTACATACAGTGCACAAACCTCACTATTTATACTCATCCATATGTACATACATGTAGTAATGTTCACATATCAGACTGTCAGGAGGGGGCGAAGGACGAGTACAAACATCACCTGCGAGACGAGTATTCCATAGGAGACGGAGGCAACCAAGGGGTTAAACCTTTCGCCGTCTCCTCTTCCCTGCAGGAAGTAATACAAGGGGGGGCCAATAGGCCCCCACGCAAGCATGGCGGGGCCCGGTCCCTCCCACAACCCGTCCCCTTCGGGGCCGCGTTCCTCGCCCCCTCGCCCCGGAAGTACTGGTGTGCTTCCGGGGCGAGGGGGCGGGGTCGCGGCGGCGAAGGGGTTAAGAGCCTGGGGAGCGCGGGAAGCGGCCTCTTTGTGCCCGCGCTCCCCGGGCTCGCTCCTCGCCCCACCGTGGGGCCGTTTAATTTTCTGTTTATTGTATTTCAGGTCCGGAATAATTGATCGGAGTTGTGAGGAGATTGATCGGAGTGGTGAAGAGAGTCAACCGGCGGATTTTTGGGGACTGAGTGCACGCTGAGGCAGCCTACGAGCCAAGACTGGACGGTTACTCACGGGGCTCCTGTCCGCTACGGCCTTCCCCCGTCCAGCCTCTAGGAGGCTGTAATACTGTTTCTTCTTTTTCCCACTGCAGGTCACAACGCATGGGGAATCACTGCCGGAACTTTAAGAGCCGGATCTGCGGGGTGGAGTGAGCAGTGCGGACACCGGTCTTCGGGGGAGCAGCACAAGCAGTTTTTCTTTGGGTCCCGTCAGCCTCGCTAGGAGGCTGTTTTTTTTAATGTTGTGATTGCTTTTGCAGGCAGAGACATGGGAAAGGACCTGCAAGCGGCAGCGGGAAGAAGCCATTACGACGTAGCAAACAGCGAGGCGGATGGGTGGTCCGACAGACCGTGGGTTTGGATCGGCCAAGGACTGCGGAGGTGCATGGGCTGTGCACGTGGAGTCGCTATGCTTGGGGCAGCAACAGTGCAATCACGAGGTCGTCCACGCCAGGAATCCTGCAGTAGTCATGAGGGCCATCAAGGGGTGTTGACCAACGCCGAATGCGCCGTTCTCTCGTCCTCGACAGAAAGGTGAGTGTACAATATGCCACTGAAGCATTGTGGGACACGCCTATACATGGCTTGGCGCCGCGCAATTACTGTACTATGTATGGGGTTTAGCGGGTCGCTACAGCCACCGGGGCTGAAGTTATTTAGCATGATGGTGGAGCGAATGAGGTCCAAGTGTAGGGCCCAGGGTTCAATACCCGGCTTCGCCACAGCACGGTTTAATTTCGTGCGAAAGAGGGCAATGCGGGTAGCCCTGAAAAAATGCTTGTGTGGTGACCCGCAACGGGAGTTTAACTTTGTGGGCAATATTTAGGACACATGTATACGGTAAATGTGGTACATTTAACACTTAAACACCCCTCATGCCTTGCTTGGTATATAATGTATTTTGCAAGGATAACCCGGCATGACTGTGGCGTGGCGTGCTCACATCAGCCTTCCGGTTGTCCAGGGTCAGCAAACCTGAGTCCCATTACATTGGGTGCCGTTACCAAAATGTTAGTCACAGCAGTTAGAAACGGCAGATGTGTGCATGAAGGGGAGCAGCCATGGGGCGCAATTGGTAGCGCGTTCGGCTGAGAACTGAATGGTTAGTAGTTCAAGCCCACATGGGGACGTGTTTAGTTATAAAAGTTTATGAAAAGAAATAATTGTTACCTTTGCAATCCGTTTTGAAAGCTTTGTTGTGGAGGCATTATCGTGCCTTCCTGGTCATGGATAGTTTAGAAACGGCAACACGCCTGCGCGCCAAAGTACGGATTAATGGAAATGTTATCGTTGGCATAACGTGTTCTAAAATATTGATGAAATAATTGGGGAATACAGCACGCCGTACATTCTGATTAAAGCTTGTTCAGCCCAAAATATAAAGAATTGAACAAATATGACACAGGGGAGAAAACGGCATGGACGGAGGGTGACAAAATAATGACATGATACTATCTCTGTATGGTACAGGGCTCTTGTCACGAGGACTTGCAGCAGATTCCATCTGCCTGCACGGACACCTGCCGAGGTTAAGAAAGCTGGTCCCCTCGCGGTTTCACAGTTTCTTTGTGCGGAAAGGCGGCGCACAATCAGGAGAAAGGCAGCTGTTTAACACGTGGGATTGTCAGGAACATAATAGCCATTCTTGGTAACGCTCAAAAAACTTCTAAGGGGGTATTTGCATCACTTCATATTAAAGTAAATTAATTCGTTCTGATAGAACGCTGCTAGACACCAAAGAGTGACATGGCAGCTTTGTTAACTTGGTATTTGAGGGGATAAGTGAAATGTGCACAATATGTGCAGGTGAATACACAATATAATTGACAGTATAGCAACCGAGAGATATATTTGTGGACGCCAACAGTACAAAAAGATGTGTACATTATAGGGGGCAACAACTGCGGGTTCAGATATGGTTAGTACATGAATTGGATTTTGGGGTCCACTGAAACATTACAGTAGTAAAGTTGCTACGCCATATGGTGCACGGACGAAATCCCTTTAAATTGATAAATGCAATTCTGAACAGTGGCAATATAACATGAAGGGCAACGGTAAGATAACTGTATGAGAAGAATGGTTCTATCCCTGTCAGATGCATCTAGCGTGTTACCTAATAAAATGTGATCAGAGTAATTTGCCTGGTCAGCTATGCAACATTTGAGCGATCCATGACGTAAAAGGGGCCAGGTACCCTATTCATAATGATAAACGAATGATGGTTACTGCTTAATGATCTTATCAGCTATGTGCACAGCCATTATGCAGAAAAAGGGGTATGATGCATAGGGGTATGCCTTAATGCCAGGACAGGGCAAAGCGCGAAATGGTTCCTTACATCACCCGGGTGCGGGCGTTAAACACATTCCTTTATCGCCGTGATGCCCTGGCTACACATGCCTTTGGTGTTTCATCCTGGGCCTTTTTTAGTTGAGGTGCTCCAGGCAGTAGCAGTAGTTTATCCAAGCTATGGTTGCTGCTGATTTATCTTACACAAGGAACAGCCAGTGACATCAGTTAAAAAATTATGACACGCTAGAATTACTATCAGTCGTATCTGCTGAGGTGATAAGTTAGAACAATGGTGGTACCATTCGCGAATAGGTTAGACCTCTTTGCTTGGGAACTTCTGGGTGAGTAACGCGTATCTAAGGGTAGGGCTTGACGAGAAGCTGAAAGCCAGTTTCCCAGGTCCCACATTACTTCCAAGTCAAAGGAGAAAGCCAAACAGGGGAGTTATTTCATTGGGTAGGGAATCTACATCTGAGATACTACCTCTGGCAAGGAGCCCCCGATTTTGGTTTACAGTACTTACATTGTTGTTGGAAGTTATCCCCAGGATGCGCTGTAGCGAAATGTATTTAATATGTTACTGCTAATCTCAGAGATGCTGCCCATTTGGGCAAGAACACTTTAAACGATGATTAATCAGTTTGGTTGACCACATGGGGTTCAATGCTGTGACATTAGGATGACAATTGCTGTGCCCTTGTTTTCCTGTCTGACTCGGCGACAAGACAGTCGTGGTTGCTATTTATTTGGTAAATGGACAATGTAACCATAATTGCTGGGCGGGCACGGTAATTGTGATCCCTGTTTAACACCCTCCTGGTACTAACCCCGCCACCCCACAATATTTCTTTCTGGGTGCGGGGATTGTGTTTCAGAACGTCCTCCCTGTTCATTAAATAATAGATCGTGTCTGGTTCAACAGGAGGGATCTCGGTATACAATATTGTGTGTCCGCTTCACCGGGGTATCCGCACACAGACCAAGCTAATGCTACCTACAACGTTAACATGGCAGAGTGGTCTATGTAATCAATATATCTATCGGTATTATTGACAATACTAGTTCAGGGTCACCTGTGGGCTTGCAGATTCAAGTTACATTGGCGTGCGTACTTGCCTAGGTGGTAGGCCCCGATTTGATTGTGCAGCACAAGTTGCTAGGCACAGGGCGGTTTAAGCCTGGTTGCAGGGGTAAAAAACCTTTGATGCCCCCGGAGCAAGGTCATGCTACTTGCAAACGTTAACATGGTCAAGTGCCTACGTAAGGTATATAGCTATCAGGAATAGTAACAATACTAGTTCTGGGCCACCTGTGTGTACTTGCGTGCCTACTCAACAGCATTTGGCACTGAATTCGTCCGCCCCCTGTTTTATTGCCTAATTGAGTCAGCCGTACCAAATATTAGCCTGGAGAGTGACATTCCATAGTATGCCTATTAGTTTCAGGTAAATATTCTGAGAAGACATATAGCAAGCAAAGGACTCACTATAGTAGAGTGGATCTCTATACTCTCTGATCTGCTGGTGCTCTTATATGGGCAGGGGGGTCGGACAGATTTGCATATGACCAGGGCTGAACGGGGGGAGGCAGAACGGGGGAATGACCGGTAACACATTAAACCCCGATCTGTTGAAACTAATGTTACTTCAGGATTTACGAGAGGTGGCGGTATACTAGGAATTGATTGGAAATTCACGTGGGGCAGCGGGAGGGCCACCTGTTGCACGCAGCCTGTTAAGGGAATGATGCCAGCTTTGTTATCATAACAATATTAGATATAGGTTGTGGTTGCCCCTTAGTTATATTACGCATTACCAGTGTCAGCCACGGTCGAAGCCAACAGACAGGCGCGAGGGGTTCGATACTGAGAAGACGTATATCTCATCAAGTCGTGGTTGGGTGGGGGCCAATACTATGCGTAAAGACTTGGATACGGCATTGGCGAACAGACTGTTCCTTGTAAACTGAGATCCTAATCATCCTTAAGGAGTCATGAGGGCGTTATGGTATGCACTGGGGACTACATGCTTTGTGTCACTGCACTACACACCGGGTAGTACTCGTTAAGGAAGGCCATGTTACAGGGCACTCTTCGTGACACTAATACAGTCACGCTACAGGGGACACAAACTGAGGCTATGCTCAACACTTAGTCGGAGGTGCTTGGGAGTATGCATCTGATACTAATCGTATCTCAAACGTGGCAAGGGATGGCAATGTAAGATTTTCACGTGTACAGCAGTTATTGCCAGAAACACTAATGGTTTGTGTTTATCTTTTTCACTTATGTATGGCCGGGTCCATGGTGGATATCTGGAGTGCTCCACATCACAAATGGGTTCAGAAAACAGGAGGGTGAAGGCAAATATTTGGGTAAGACCATGAAGAAAGGGCTAAATTCAACGTTCATCTGTTTACTACCATAATTTTTTAGCTGACTGGTTGTTCAGTGGTAGCTGGTATTTGTGATCTGTTATGGGGGAAAAGTAAAAATGATAATGGTCTCTCAGCTACTCTACCACTTCACCAACCTCCCAGTTATACCACCATGAACATTCTTTAAGGAACTAGACACCCTACGCACTGAGCTAATCTGGGGAGGGAGCCGACACAGGGTCGCGCTGTCAACACTATACCTACCCACGACTGAAGGGGGACTGGGAGCGCCATAATTCGAGGCATACTTCCTGACGGCCCAACTGCAGTGGTTGTCAAACTGGACAGCGGGCGCCATACAGGGGAGACCACCACTAAGGAGGGCCACATACCACTGCCAGCAATCCATAGATTATTACCGTGCACCAAGCCCATGCGTACCCGGCCACTACATATGTCCATAGCCCGCACATGTATGATGAGAATACATCGCATGTCAAAGGATAGACCTCCGTACTCACCCCTACTCCCGCTGGTAGGTTTCCCCAGAGAAGAGAAATACTACACCGCAGGCACCCTTCAAGTCTGGACCGACCTAGCAGTCACGGAGGTAGAATCCCTGTTCGAGGAAGGTCAAATTAGAACGTACGTCCAGATGACTGAAAAATATGACCTCCCACCAGGACAATTTTTAACTCACAGACAACTAATAGACAACAGTCTTCAGTACTGGAACCCAAACGAAGGGGAACCCCCGACACACCCAGTGATACATACCATTTTGCACATGGGAGTAGTATGACACCTGGTTACGTGACTTTATAAAGCCGTCCGGGAACTAATTCTCCCCTCTCTACAGCCTTTACGTCAAAAATGGGAAACTGAAATGGAAAGGGTGTTCAATGACAAAGAATGGAACACAGCCTTAGACTACCTCAAAAAGGTCTCCAGGAACGCATGGTTTCGGAACATACAGTTCAATGTCCTCCACAGAGCTTACCTCACGTCTCCATCATTTCTACTCAGACACACACTTTGCATGCCCGCGATGTCAAACCTCCGAGGTGGACTTCAAACACATGTTCTGGGATTGTCCCTCCATTCCAAACTACTGGGATAGGGTCCACCGGACACTCAGGGCAACGACTAATATCACGACTATGTCTGCTTGGGAAGCATGTGCTCTCGGGATCTTCCACGAGCGGAAGACCGAAAAAGTACAGTACCGCTTTATGTCTCTCGTCATCCTCTTGGCGAAAAGGGGAATAGCCATGCACTGGCGGGCCCCAACAGGAACCCCGGAAGCTGCCTGGATAGGAGCTATGAAAAAATGGGGCAGAGAAGCTTGGAATCCCCCCTAGACTGCACTAGAGCACCTCGCAAATGAGGTTTCACACTCCCAACCCCCCCCCCCACATGCGTAGTACCACATCTCTATACTGTAAAAAGGAAACAAATGACTCCATTGATCCTATTGACTCTTAGTCCGATAGCTCCCCCACTTTCCCCACAGTTTACCCCAATTGTTGAAAGTTCGCAATTTCGCATCGGGAGACATAGCTCCGATGACAGTTTGATGTGAACACATTCAAACAAGACTAGACACGATAACATTTGGAAGACTACACAACAGCGAAATATTCACCCACGACAAATTGGTGGCAAATTCAATCCAAACACGAGACAGTATCGCTGAAAAGCTCAAAACAACGGGAGAGCTCCTCCCTAATAGTCTCTCTCTACGGACTAAATGGTTATATCAGTGTGAATTAGTAATAATGTATGCTTACGTTTACAAGAACTCCACACCCAACTGTAATTGTGTATTAATGCATTGGAATAATGTAAAATGTCAACAAGCAATAAGAAATGTAAAATCCCAATAAACAAAAAAAAATGAGGGGGGAAAAGTACATAAATACTATCATCTGTGTATATATCATTACTTTAAAGAAATGTAGTCGGACATCATGGGCATGTCCTTTCAAATATTTTAATAGTGGTAGCATAAATATCAAACCTGTCGTTTATTTCAGTTAAATCATGAACTACATAAATTCATACAATTGCAAAGATCATACAACATTATATATGGTACTGAAGTTATAGCAAGATTTTTCGCAAAAAGACATGTATTGTAGATTTTGGGCTGCTTTAGAGTTTGTCGAACGGATACTCCTTCGCCAACATAACTGATATCCCAGCCATCTTATTACACATGCTAAAGGATGTAATACAATTGTAATAAGGCCAGTGGGGGCTGGTGACATTTGAAAATGGTGGGGGCGTAAAAGTTCTGGATGAGTGCCCGGTGGCGAGCGAGCACACGTATTGAGGTTGACCAGCATAAGTGGATTTTGTGGAGTTCTCCCCCAGTTCAAATTTTGAACTAGTGCATTTTCAAGCATATATGAGAAAGCAAAGAAGGTTAATGAAGCACTTGCAAAAGTGTAGTTATGACATCAATAAAGAGATTTCATTTGCAAATGTCACTAGCTGCCACTGTAGGGTCTGCAAATCAATGGTAGGCAGTGGCAGAAGTGCTACGAATGTTAAGTGTGCGAAAATGTTGCTGTGGTTCAGGGAGTGGAAAGAAAAAGTTTGTAGGACGAAACATATTTCTAACTCAATAAAATGTAAATACCCGCTGGCAAACTCAGTACAAATAGTTAACAAGCATAAAAAATGCAACAGGTCTCGCCTTTTATTAAGTTAAAGTTATTTGCCTTGCCATAAAATACCATTAGCAATGCAAATGGTTTTGACTTAACCAAAGGCGACCTGTTGCATTTTCAACGCTGGTTTATCTCTTCCTTTCATTTTAAATGCTGTCTTTTCTCTCTCTCTCTCTCTTTGTAGCACCCTCTCCCCTTTCCTTCTGTTCTTTCGTTTCCTTGTCTCATTTCTTCATTTCCTCACTCTCCCTTTGCCTCTTTCCTCCCTTTCTTTTTCTCTTGCTCTTTCACACGCACACACAAACAGGTTGATATGTACAATGTCGGGACACACATGCACTTCCCCAGGCACACTATGCTCTGTATTTCTGCCCAATTACTGACACGTAGTGCAGATGTCCATCATGTGTTGGATGCTTTGTTTTGTCGTATTCCAAACCCAATGGACCTGGCCCATTTCCAAGCTTGTGACAGTATTTTACTCGAGAACAGCAATGTAATTAAACCACGGAGCATGGCTATAACTCACTGTTTACGTCCTGTGTAAAGATGTCAGTATAGTTTCTACATGCCTAGGAGCACATTCTCAGAACAAGCCTGCCCTCCTTAGTCCCTGTCTTTGGGTGCGGATTGTACCACGTGAGTGAAAGACAGTTGGGTGCGCTGTGGCGCACCCGTGGGCTACCTATACAGGTGCTGACGTGTCCATTTATAAAAATGTAGTAATCCAGGTACACGGCAGACAAAGTTCGTTCCTCGAGTACGCAGCCCAAACAGGGTTCTTGCACACTTTCTCCTGGTTCTATGGTGATCTCCTCATTGTTTGCAGCAGTAGCATGGACAGCTCAACTTCCTCCTTGCGTACTGCTCCTTTTAGTGACCACCACTATTACCATCTTATATTCATATAGAAAGAGCATTCCAGCTCTAAACGCCAGACGCTGCTTAAAGCTGGACAGCAGACAACAATGCTATAAGAACAGGAGGGGACGAGACACCGTCCTCTGCAAGGTTCCACCGGCGCCTAATGATTACTGATAACACGCACTCGGAGGGTTTCAAAACCACACAACGTCCAATACAAAAGGTGAGGCATTGGAGGATTTCCTGATCCTAGTACGCAGATCTTACCTGAACGTTCCCTGAACGCTGGCTTCTAGCTACCATGCCTCGTGGTAGGCTGATAGAAAACATTAATTTCCAATGCGCTGAGAAACACCAGTTCAAGGCTCACTGAGAACAGAGGGCTTTGGAAGGACAACATCACCTTACCAGAGCTTGCTCCATGGGAGCAGTGCATAACTCTGCACAGTGCCCCAAGGCTGCCAAGAAGGCGCGTTAAGGCGCAGATTGGAGCCAAGTCCGCACCATGTGCTAAGCGAGACAAAGCAAAAACAAAGGAAGTAGTATGAGCGAGCCCTCAACTGCACACCAAACAGGCAATGCCAAACGTCCAGGCGGAGGAGGGCCGAGCCCGGACACAGCACTGGCGTGCTTCACTTCCCAGACTCCCCCACCCACACCCCCAACACGCACACGTACCAGACAAAGCATCCAGACCCCCCTCCAGCTTGCAGCCTTTGTCGGGCGCAGACACCGCAAAGAAACAGCGAGATGACCGAAAACAAAGATAAACTTAACCAAACCACTTCGACTCATTTCACCGGACTTAACTATGGAAGAATGGCTAATAAATTAAATGAAATGAAATGAACAAACAAACCCAAAACTGATCAGCATGACCATCTAGCTTTCCGAGACTCGGGTCGACCTGTATTGAAGAGTCAGAGGAACTCAACAGTAGAAAAAATAAAGACGCCAGTATTGGGGGAAAGAAGGGCAGCAAAGTTCAGAGACCTTTAGAAAAAGTATTGATGATAACGTCACTCTTGACTGCTCCCAATGACGGCTACAACTGCTATATACCTGCACCAATTTGTCTTGACCCTCACTTCATCCAGGTGCACGCTACACAACCCAACAGTCTACACCTACAGATTACACTAATAACCTCAGTTCCCAGACCCCCGATGGTTACCCACAATCACAGCTTATTTTCACCCGTATCAGCGCAGTATCAGTTGTTCACATTGTCCGCCAGAGCACAACAATTGCTGCTCATCAACACCCACAGCAGCCCAATGACAATTGCTTCCTAAGCAAACCTCACCCCGATGGCTGCGGTCTCACTAACCCCAACAACAGCATGAGTCTATGACTTCCACTTAGCACATCAAAGCTCTACTGCCCAGATTGCAACTCTGACCACGAGCTTCCTGCACTTGGATTCAAACTATACTGACACCAGTCCAACAACCGATGCCCCAAACCCCTCAGTTCTGTATGCTGCTAGTGGCCGCTTCCTTCGAACAGCTGCTGCATTTAACTGTCATTATCAATGCAACAATTATATCCAACCATCAACCTAATTCTCAACTTACATCTTGTCTGCACACCTGTCCTGTAGTCATGCCTCAAGCTATACGAATGCTTCCCTAAACAAGTGCCCTAACCACTCTCATGGCCTATGCCTAATCTAGATACTACCACTGTAGTCCAAATTGCCCTACCAACCCCACTACTGCCGCCCTAAATACCTTGTTCTGTGTTCCTTCCCATCTTTCATGGCGTTGTGCGCTCCTTTTGCTCCCGCCTCTCTACCTTAGTTTTCATTTTTGTTACCCAAGTTCGCCTCTGATGTCTGTCTTTTATACTACTCTCAAGGCTGCTGCAGTCTGGTTATACGTTCACCCTCCTTTCCCTCAACAGTAGCTGTCAAAACGCTTCCCACGTCAACCACATCGATTTAGTAAAAGCTGATGTTGCTCCAGACTTTCCTCATAGACCCTCTTCTCTATTTGGGCATCCGTCCACTGTGGTTACCGACTCTTGTTCCCCCAACCCGTTATTTCTCCGTCGCCCATCATTATTAACACCTCCCAGCCTTTTTGCTACCTCCTTCGCCTCACTGTGCGCCTATGTCCTCGGATCTCCCTCATAATGTTGCCACCTGACAATCAAGCCATTAGCTAAGTCCCAGCCGGCTCTGCCCCTTTACCTCTCCTCGTCCAGATGAAGTGCGGTCCCTACTCACTTCCTCTGATGCACACAGCTTCTTCCTTGCACCTCCACCTCCTGTAGTTACCTCGCGTCTTCTCTGCCCCTCCTCAACATCTAGTCGTTGTACCCTCACTCTCTGTTGTTGCCTCTCCCAACCTCCCTATCTTTGCTTTAAGACAATATCGGCACCCGCGCTCTACTTTCAAAATGTTAAAAGTAAAGCGCGGGTGCCGCGATTATACCAAAATGAAATAAATAGATTTTTTTTCTATTTCTTTCATTTTGGTGTAATCACGGCACCCGCGCTTTGCTTGTAAATTTCGCGCCCACTGGCAAGACAATTGGGGACTTGTCGACATTTGGCGTGCGCAGCACCCGACGGATAGGGATTACTCCTATTATTCGGCCCTACACCACCTCCATGTCCGACTCGATGTTATCTTTTGCAGTGCTGGCCTGGCCTCTCTGGCGATTAGCAGCAAGTACTTGACACGCACCATATCGGACCATAACCCCCTTTTGGTGAATTTCTGCTGTGTGGCGGAACGGCCCAGAGTTTCTCACTGGAGGTTGCGCCCGAGCTGTTGGAGGACCTGGTGTTCCGGGCAGAGCTTGGCGAGGGGGTAGAACACTACTTTGCTGAAAATGCGGGCACTGCCTCAATGACGGCCATGGAGTGGGATGCCTTCAAAGTGGTGGTCCGCGGAGTTTGTATCGACAAATGGGTGGGGGTTAGGAAGCTGCTCCAACAGGAGATCGAACAGGCTGAGCTGGCCCTGCCTGAGGCTGAGAAGGCTCACTCTGATGGCACTGGGACGCGTGCTGACGTACTGGCTTGAAGGGAGGTGGTGGCGGGGGAAGTGGAGCGGCTCCGATGCTTTGATTATAAGGCGTTCGTAGCCCGAGCGCATGCAGAGCGGGACAAGGTGGGCACCTTGTTGGCTTGGGTTGCAGACCCCGCCCCTCGGTGTGTGCCTATCCTGACTCTGGCCTCCCCTGCTGGTCGGGTGGAGCATGATCAGCAGCGGATCAATGAGTTGTTCCGCTCCTTCTATGCGGACCTTTACACCAGCCACCTACGACCTGACGAGACTGGGTCCCAGACATTCTTGGAGGATTTGGAGTTACCTACAATAGAGGAGGGTGAGGCAGAGGCTCTGGGGCAGGAAATTACATTGGCCGAGATCCGCTGTGCAATTAAGCAATTGGCGCGCAATAAAAACACCTGGGAGCGACGGCTTGCCTATCGAATTCTATTCGACGTACGTTGACCTACTGGCACCAAGACTATTGCTGGTGTACTAGGAGGCTCGGAAGACAAGGAGATTGCCGGGGTCGACTAGGGAGGCCATTATTGTACCACTTCTTAAGCCTGGGAGGCCACCAACCGACCTTGCTGCTTATAGGCCTCTTTCCATGCTCACTACAGATTACAAAATACTGAGCCGGGTGCTCGCCTCTAGGCTCCTTCCATTGATGACGCGACTGGTGCATACAGACCAGGCGGGCTTT
Organism: Lissotriton helveticus; assembly: GCF_964261635.1. Classification (NCBI taxonomy): domain Eukaryota; kingdom Metazoa; phylum Chordata; class Amphibia; order Caudata; family Salamandridae; genus Lissotriton; species Lissotriton helveticus. The sequence continues at coordinate 312,394,951 of NC_136061.1, forward strand.
ATCCCGACGCGCAATACTGCCAGTAGCGTTCATAGGCTACTTGAGATCCTCGACGCGGGGGGCGGGGAGAGCGAGGGAGCACTGGTTCTCTCGGTTGACATCGCTAAGGCGTTTGATAGCCTGGAATGGCCCTACCTGTTCTCGGTGATGGTGGCGTTCGGGCTTGGGGCCGGGTATATTGGCTGGACTAAAATATTGTATTCGTCGGAGCTGTTTCTTCCTCCTATCCGGTGGGACGGGGCACTAGACAGGGCTGTCCGCTCTCCCCGTTGTTGTTTGCTCTTGCGATGAAGCCGTTGGCTGCGCGCGCAAGGCTGGGAGATCAGAACCGGGGCCTTCAGTTCAGAGGCCGCGAACACCATATTTCGCTTTATGCGGATGACCTTCTTATGTTTTTGGAGGATGCCGGGGATGCCCTGAGCGGGGCACGGAATCTTCTTGATCGCTTCGGGGACATTTCGGGCCTGCGGGTTAACTGGGCCAAGACCTGTGTTTTCCCAGTGTCTAGTACATGTAGCCCGCCGACGTTACCGCCCGGGCTGACGTGGGAACCACGGTGCCTTCCTTATTTAGGAACGCAGGTGTATCATACACAGGCGGATCTCTTCGAAGGTAATATCAAGGGCAATGAGGGGCTTGAGAGATAGCATGCGGTTCTGGGGGTCTCTGCCTTTGTCGGTAATGGGACGCGCTCCTGAAAATGGTGGCGCTTCCTCGCCTATTGTATTTTTCCAGGACTTTACCGATACGGATACCGGCGGCATTTTTCCGACGCCTCCGCTCGGCAGTGAGTAGTTTTATCTGGGGAACAGGTCGGCGTGGAGTAGCTTTGGAAACGCTGATGCGGTCGCAAGAGGGGGGAGCCTTGCCTCTCCAGATTTTGAATTATACTACCTGGCCAAGCAGTTCCAGGTTCTCACCCAGGCGGTGGCGCTGGAGTTTCGAGCACCGGTGAAGGAGACCGTACCTGACGTGCCGAGGCACGTCTTATCCTTTGTAATTTTGCAGCCGAAACTGAGACTGGCTGACTTGTCCATTGTGGAGAGTACCCTGCGATATTGCTGGAAGTGGTACCATAGCAGGATTGGGGTGAGGATTGGGGTGCTGAGACCATATGTGCCCGAGATACCACTGGGCATGTGTATAGCGTTGCCGCACGGTGGGGACTGGTCTGGACTGGCGGACTGGGAGGAGATGGGTCTGCAGATGGTGGGCGACCTGTATGGCGACGGATGACTGTTGCCGTATAGCGCGCTACAGGAGTCATTTGGGCTTCCGCGTGGTCACTTCCTGTTGCATGCGGCTTTGAGTGCTGCTCTACAGAAATATTGGGGTGTTGTCTCTCTGAACCCCCAGTCAGCGGAGCATGCCAATATGTGGTGATGGCAGCGGGCACGCACAAGGCGATTACATGCTTGTACAAACGAATGTCGGGAGATGGACTAGCCCCGCTGCAGAGACTGCGGGAGCAGTGGGCGGCGGATTTAGGGAACGATATCCTGGATGCAGCCTGGTCACAAATTCTTCGGAGGGCATGGAAGGGCACTAGGAATGCTAAGTTCCAGCTGATCCAATTCTTCGTGTTACATAGGGCGTATCTTACCCCAGCTAAAATTAATCAACACTTCTGCAGTACTACAGCGTCCTGTCCCCGACGCCGGGCTGAGGGCGCTGATCCGGTCCACATGCTGTGGTCTTGCCCGCAGCTGGGCACATACTGGGCGGAGGTGACGGGGGCACTCTGCAGGATAGCAGAGCGGCAGATCGATGTGGACAAGAGGGCGTGCCTCTTGCACTGGTTCCCACATACTAGTAAAAATAAGATAACTAGTAAGCTCCTGGATTTACGCCTCATCTTGGCCAAGAAGGAAATAACGTCGCGTTGGAAGGCAGCGTGGAAGGGTATACTCAGACATGAGTCCCTTGCTCACTGCTCCATCAGGATTCAAGCAAGCCGGGCCGACGACGCCTGAAATGGCAGAAACCGGTCCCCGGAAGCTTGTCTCCTTTCTGGTGAAGAATTGGCTTGGTAGTTTGGTCTGCCCTGTTCCCATGATGCACTGGGCCAGGGACAGACTAATTTGCATATAGCCAGGTTCTGAGCTGGGATGGGGCAGTGAGCTAAATAACGGTGATGGATCAAGCCCTGATCTTTGGACTGGGTAAGAGTGGTCTGCTTAATTCAGACACTCTGTTCATCACCACCACCCCCTTTTTTGAATTATTTTGTCCACCACAAGCGTGGAAGGGTATACTCAGACATGAGTCCCTTGCTCACTGCTCCATCAGGATTCAGGCAAGCCGGGCCGACGACGCCTGAAATGGCAGAAACCGGTACCCGGAAGCTTGTCTCCTTTCTGGTGAAGAATTGGCTTGGTAGTTTGGTCTGCCCTGTTCCCATTATGCACTGGGCCAGGGACAGACTAATTTGCATATAGCCAGGTTCTGAGCTGGGATGGGGCAGTGAGCTAAATAACGGTGATGGATCAAGCCCTGATCTTTGGACTGGGTAAGAGTGGTCTGCTTAATTCAGACACTCTGTTCATCACCACCCCCTTTTCTGAATCATTTTGTCCACCATAAGCGTGGAAGGGTATACTCAGACATGAGTCCCTTGCTCACTGCTCCATCAGGATTCAAGCAAGCCGGGCCGACGACGCCTGAAATGGCAGAAACCGGTCCCCGGAAGCTTGTCTCCTTTCTGGTGAAGAATTGGCTTGGTAGTTTGGTCTGCCCTGTTCCCATGATGCACTGGGACAGGGACAGACTAATTTGCATATAGCCAGGTTCTGAGCTGGGATGGGGCAGTGAGCTAAATAACGGTGATGGATCAAGCCCTGATCTTTGGACTGGGTAAGAGTGGTCTGCTTAATTCAGACACTCTGTTCATCACCACCCCCTTTTCTGAATCATTTTGTCCACCATAAGCGTGGAAGGGTATACTCAGACATGAGTCCCTTGCTCACTGCTCCATCAGGATTCAAGCAAGCCGGGCCGACGACGCCTGAAATGGCAGAAACCGGTCCTCGGAAGCTTGTCTCCTTTCTGGTGAAGAATTGGCTTGGTAGTTTGGTCTGCCCTGTTCCCATGATGCACTGGGCCAGGGACAGACTAATTTGCATATAGCCAGGTTCTGAGCTGGGATGGGGCAGTGAGCTAAATACCGGTGATGGATCAAGCCCTGATCTTTGGACTGGGTAAGAGTGGTCTGCTTAATTCAGACACTCTGTTCATCACCACCCCCTTTTCTGAATCATTTTGTCCACCATAAGCTTGGAAGGGTATACTCAGACATGAGTCCCTTGCTCATTGCTCCATCAGGATTCAAGCAAGCCGGGCCAACGACGCCTGAAATGGCAGAAACCGGTCCCCGGAAGCTTGTCTCCTTTCTGGTGATGAATTGGCTTGGTAGTTTGGTCTGCCCTGTTCCCATGATGCACTGGGCCAGGGACAGACTAATTTGCATATAGCCAGGTTCTGAGCTGGGATGGGGCAGTGAGCTAAATAACGGTGATGGATCAAGCCCTTATCTTTGGACTGGGTAAGAGTGGTCTGCTTAATTCAGACACTCTGTTCATCACCACCCCCTTTTCTGAATCATTTTGTCCACCATAAGCGTGGAAGGGTATACTCAGACATGAGTCCCTTGCTCACTGCTCCATCAGGATTCAAGCAAGCCGGGCCGAAGACGCCTGAAATGGCAGAAACCGGTCCCCGGAAGCTTGTCTCCTTTCTGATGAAGAATTGGCTTGGTAGTTTGGTCTGCCCCGTTCCCATGATGCACTGGGCCAGGGACAGACTAATTTGCATATAGCCAGGTTCTGAGCTGGGATGGGGCAGTGAGCTAAATAACGGTGATGGATCAAGCTCTGATCTTTGGACTGGGTAAGAGTGGTCTGCTTAATTCAGACACTCTGTTCATCACCACCCCCTTTTCTGAATCATTTTGTCCACCATAAGCGTGGAAGGGTATACTCAGACATGAGTCCCTTGCTCACTGCTCCATCAGGATTCAAGCAAGCCGGGCCGATGACGCCTGAAATGGCAGAAACCGGTCCCCGGAAGCTTGTCTCCTTTCTGGTGAAGAATTGGCTTGGTAGTTTGGTCTGCCCTGTTCCCATGATGCACTGGGCCAGGGACAGACTAATTTGCATATAGCCAGGTTCTGAGCTGGGATGGGGCAGTGAGCTAAATAACGGTGATGGATCAAACCCTGATCTTTGGACTGGGTAAGAGTGGTCTGCTTAATTCAGACACTCTGTTCATCACCACCCCCTTTTCTGAATCATTTTGTCCACCATAAGCGTGGAAGGGTATACTCAGACATGAGTCCCTTGCTCACTGCTCCATCAGGATTCAAGCAAGCCGGGCCGACGACGCCTGAAATGGCAGAAACCGGTCCCCGGAAGCTTGTCTCCTTTCTGGTGAAGAATTGGCTTGGTAGTTTGGTCTGCCCTGTTCCCATGATGCACTGGCCAGGGACAGACTAATTTGCATATAGCCAGGTTCTGAGCTGGGATGGGGCAGTGAGCTAAATAACGGTGATGGATCAAGCCCTGATCTTTGGACTGGGTAAGAGTGGTCTGCTTAATTCAGACACTCTGTTCATCACCACCCCCTTTTCTGAATCATTTTGTCCACCATAAGCGTGGAAGGGTATACTCAGACATGAGTCCCTTGCTCACTGCTCCATCAGGATTCAAGCAAGCCGGGCCGACGACACCTGATATGGCAGAAACCGTTCCCCGGAAGCTTGTCTCCTTTCTGGTGAAGAATTGGCTTGGTAGTTTGGTCTGCCCTGTTCCCATGATGCACTGGGCCAGGGACAGACTAATTTGCATATAGCCAGGTTCTGAGCTGGGATGGGGCAGTGAGCTAAATAACGGTGATGGATCAAGCCCTGATCTTTGGACTGGGTAAGAGTGGTCTGCTTAATTCAGACACTCTGTTCATCACCACCCCCTTTTCTGAATCGGAAGGCAGCGGCTGGCACTAGCTCTGTTAGGTGGAAGGCTGTGCTGCTACTGTGGGCGGGCAGCGAGAGCTCACTCAGGATGCAACAGGCAGATAGAGCCCATAGTGATAGAGCGTTAGAAGCGGCAAGGGAGTGGGAGGCCCTGGTAGCGGAACTCCGGATGGTAGATGCGGATGCTGATTCAGACTCAGGAACATCAGCGGGGGAGGAGCAGGCGTAAATGGCACTTCCAGGGCTGGGAGGAGTTAGCTTGGGGGGGGATCCCCGTAACATGGAAGGTTATGGGAACTTTTAGTATAGACAATTTGATGACCCATATAACTATTGCACAAGAGGGTAGTACATTCGCAACACTTTTTCCTGAGGTAGTAGCGCCAGCAGCAGGGGTGGGGGGATGGGAGTTGTGGTTTATTAAAGGGGACATGAAGGGAGCTTGATGGGAAATTCAGAGCCAGATGTATAACCGGAATGCCGAGGATTGTGGAAATTGACGGCATGGTGTCAAGATGAAGAGGGACTCTATATTGTAATGTTGGGCGCATGTTTTTTGAGGATTATTCGTCACGAAATGTGGAATGTTTTGTATTTGTATGAGTCCCCTTTTGTGTCTTGGTTGTGTTTTTAAAACAATAAAAAGATTTACACAAAAAAAAAGAAATTGTATGCTTTTCTTCCATGACCATGACTATTCTGAAATGGTGGTTTCTGGGTCTCCATCCAGTAACCCAGCATAACACCATACTATCTGTCACGCGCAGCAGGTGCGCGTTTGCCTTTGTGTGGGGTCTCCAGCCATAACCCACCCGTGCCATCCCGCCTGCTTGAGATTCAGAGGTGAATGGATAGGTTTCCCAGGTGGCATTCTATCCACTTAGTGGAACTGAAACAGCTGTTACATAAATTATGGATCATCTCTGGAGCTTTACAAAAGACGATAAAGTTGGAATTTTCAATCCTAACTTGAAATTTCAGCTCCTGTAAACAAGATTCGTTATTTCGTCTTGCTCGAGATAGGGCGAGCGGTGGCCTGTTGGTTTTCTTCTTTTCTTGAGATCAGGAAATGCTCAGTAGGACTAGAAATTCAGGCGCTAATTGACAAAGGTTGCCAATTAAACGTGCAAACTGAAACGGCTCCATTCACAAACTACGCCCAATTATGTGTGCAAATTATGGACGACGCCGAAGTCGGATACATTATAGATACCACATTCAGTGCATTGCACTAAAGTGTGAAATTAAGTGATGTCTTTGTCGATGGGGAATTTGATTTGAATTCACCATTGACAAAGTCAAGACCAGTCAGCAAGGGCTTGGCACGTGGCGCAGTGGTACAACTCTAGTAGTGAAGACAAAGGATTCAGTCGAACCCAACATGCGCACTTAGTCGCACTGACTACGGAGTACTACGGGTGTCTGAGACCGACTGGCATTCTGGAAACATTGTTTCAGTTTTAAGTCCCACCCCTCAGGCCAGCACTACCTTGGCTTCTCCGGAACCCGCCCGCCTCATGAGGAGTGCTCTGCGCTCGACATCCTGCAATCAGAAGCACTTTAGAATATATATTAATTTGGTTTACAAATACATTTATTGGGGGTCCAGGAGGCCAAAATAATGAGTGGGGTAACGCCCTAATGGAGGCACCGCCCCGGAATAAGGCAGAGGGGATATCATGATGGAGTAAAGCATCCGCCAAACTCTAAATCGGGCCCTTATTTTGATCCGACAGATATGACCATGTTATAACCAAGTCTTTTTTTCTCATGACACATCTTTAAAAATTGGATTATTCCCAGATCCTGAGACGACACCAAGATGAACAATTTAAAAAACTAATAGCCCACATAGATTTAATCTCCCAGTACAAAGTTATCATTGCCTTTTCGAATGTCTGTTTGCCACAACCCAAATGAGCCACATCTCACCATGACCGAATAAGCTTCAAATTCAAACTACTCTTCCACGCTCAATGGCAGCAAGATTATTTGAAGGTCGACATGGTTTGACCTCCTTAAAATGCACAACTGGCTATTACATGAATTTCCCAGTGATGGGGTCCCTTTGAATTTCTATATTTTGGATGCTTGGAATCTTTTAGATATGCTGCAGTGACCCGGCTATCAACATTCCTTTGTATTTATTTTTCAGGAGCTGAGAAGGTATCAAATCAAATGCAAAGTTTTTGATTTCTTTAACCTGTGACTACTTAGGTAACGTTTCTCTGTCTTGAGCTGCTGATAACATCATTTAAATTGCCCTGCACATATGACGGTCTCTCCCGAACCTACCCCTTAAAGGTTGCTAGGGCATAGAGCAGTCGGTTCCATAGCTGCATAGATGCTCCATGCCAACTGTCACACAGCAGCTCATTCTGGCTTATTAGCAAAAGCACTTCATATGCATAGATTTGGGCGCACACAAAGACAAAACTACGTGGAGGTAGATGGTTCTCTTCTCACTAAGGAGTGCACGCTGGGTGAAGGTCTACTTGGAAGCACTACCGTCACCTGCCAAGATCATATTTGAAAGACTCGCAGACTTGAAGAGGAGCCTACAGCACATCAACATTGGCACATGCCAGGATCGCCTGCAAAAGGCCAGTAGGTTTGTGTAAGGGTCCCTCACATGTTTATGTAAAGGATTTATAATGCGCGTGGCTGTCCAGACGGAGCGTACCACCGATAACATGGCGGGTGGATTCTGGTAAACAAGGGCTCCTACATCTTAAGCACTGAATGATATCTCTGAAGGTTATACTGACTAGCACCAAACTTCTCAGCAAAAGGTCTTCCTTGACTCGTAGTGTCGTTAGCGGAGCAGATCTTTACACTAAGAGGATTAGGTCTTTACACTAAGTAGGGACACCAATTGGAGTTTACTGGCTATTATAATCTTCAAGTAAACTGACCCTATACACGCATTCCAATCTGATGACACCTATAAACCAGTAGACAATACCCCTGCAAGTACCAAGTTGCAAAACCTTTGACTTCGCAGGATTAACCAGGATATCAATCGTCTTACAAAAGGCAGTCAAAGCAATTTGTAGTCCTGTTTTGCCATGATCAAACAAGGCAATGTTGTAGTTCAAATACAGGAAAAGAGGAATGTGAGCAACCAACTTGCAAAGGACTGCTGAAGTCACAGACACTAGTGACAACTAATAAGGATTGCCTCCCAAACTTTGCGAAATGTTGAAATGCAGCATACGTGTATCAAAGCAATCAAATTCTAGCAGGCAGGCAGGCAAGGGAAAAAGCCTGGCACTCGAAAAGCAACAAGTGGGTGCAGAAACAGTGTTGTAGAGGACATTCTGTCTGAAAAGGTCCCCTTCTCTTAAGCAGAGAAAAAGAGCTGATCTGTCGAGGACGATGTCCACCCAACCTGAAACACTGGATGCTCAATGTAGAAGTATCTTCCTTTTACAAATATAGAATGATAAACATGCTTAAAGATTGAAGGCACTCATTTGAAGGGGAGAAATCATACCTTTTTGCAGTCTTGACAGAAAACCGATGCTGTCCCCAAAAGCCCTAGCGTCTCTCCACACAACAAACACTGGGACATTCCATTGCCCATCACGTTTTTCCTCATATTTTCCAATCTTTCCACGAGACGACTAAAATCAAAATAAGAGAAAAGATATATTTCAACACACAAAAAACATACTTTCTCATTAATGTATGTGTTTATCATGTCATCATGGTGCTAGTGCAACCACTATGCTTGAATACCAAACGGCTGCTTATCAATAAGTTGTGCACATTTGCTCGCACACACACAGTTCTGTGATTTAGAGGTATTGATGTGTGCTAACTCCTCATTCAGAGATTATGGCCAGCAAATATCGTGACATTCCTAGCCAGTGCTCATTACAAGATGCTACAGGCTAAAAAGAAGACTGTATAGTCACAGACAGACCCGTGTAAAATGCCAACAAAGGCTGAAACTCTTTGTAGAGGTAAATCGAACAAGTTACTTACCTTAACCCGATGACCGCGGCGCGAATTCCACCACGGTGCGGGCGATTTAATCAGTGGGCGGGGTTCGGATGGCCCCTGGCCGTCCTCTGCACAGGCCAACCGTCATGAGGGACGGCCGGGAGCCATCCGCAGCACCGAATTGGTTAAGTAACGCTTATTCTGGTGAATACTCTATCTACCCACAGATTCCTCACCTTGTGAATATCCCTTGATGGCAGACTGAGTTCGGAAACTCAAAGCTGTGCTCCTGTGTGCCAGTAGGTGGTGCTGTGCGGCTGCTTGCTGACATTGTTTCACTTCGGAAGTGACCAACGAAGCAGCATATAAGCTTTACCCATGCAGTTGCCTAAATTGGTACCGTTTTAGATGGAAAATGATTATTCTACTCGACAGGGAGGTGAGAAGGCAGTGACAAATCTGCTGTTAGAGAAGTGTTCATGAGAAAGAGCATTACACAAGGTAAGCAACTTGGTCTTATGATGGATACGACTAACTCTTGTGAATAGATAGCAAAGCAGGACTTCCCACTGTCTGGGTCTGTGGAATGGCTCAGATCAAAAAGTCGTGCTGGACTCAATGGGCTGAATGTCCTTCCAGTAATACCTCTGTGAAGGCGGTAGTGCTTGGCGAACAGGTGCGTGGATGCCAACATAGCAGCCAGGCATATATGAGTGCTGTGCAGGCACTCCATATGCCAACACAGGGCCAGCAGTCTTAGCTCTGGTGGAATGAGCCCTCAGTACTTCTGGAAGATATTATTCAATGCGTATCAGATCTTAATACACAGAACTAGCCATATGGAGATGGTCTATCTATGCTCAGCCTTGCAGTTTTTTGCACCACAAAACCCCACAAAAAGCCGATTGTCCACCTAACATTGCTTGATAAAATAGATGTTAAGCTCAGCGCCCTCCTGGGTTTCATGCAATGGAGTCTCTCTTCCTCTTCCGAGGGATGAGGCAGTGCAAAGAAGGTTAGAAGAGTGATGACTTACCCGACCTAAAAAGACGTCAACAGCCTTCAGTAGGAAAGCTGCTCGACTCACTAAAACTAGTTTGACCTGTGCCTGAAGCTCACTCGCACAGCCTTCAGATTTTATTGTAGCCAGGAAAAAAAAATTTAATGAGAGGAGGTGCAAGGGACAACGGAGTTTTGTCTTGAAAGGGATTCACATGAGGAAAGTGAGGACCAAATTCAAGACTCACTGTGGTATCACAAGTAAGCTTGGTGGAAACCAATGTTGCAAACTTTTTAGAATCCGCATCACAATGGGTGATTTGAACAAGGAGGGTGGGCCCGGCAAAAGTAAAAAGTCAGAAAGGGCTGCCGCATAATCTTTATCAGTGCCCACAGCAAGTCCTTGCTGGGCCAAAGCCAAACAAATAGCAATACATCCGATAGTTTGGCCTGCAGTATGTCGCTCTGGTGGGTTCCACACCAAGCCACAAACCTATCCCAGCATCCGACATACCCAGATTTTGTAGATGGATGCCTTGCTGCCAGGATCACTCTACAGGTGCATTCCAGAGATGCTAGGACGACTTGGGTCTGATTGCTCCCGATTTTCTTCAAAACTCTGGGCAGGAGAGGCAGCAGTGGGAAGGCATACTGGAGTCCAGTGGTCCACCACATGCAGAATGCAGAACTGAGAGGGAGTCTTCTTGGGACCTCCAATGCACAAAAGTGTTGACACTGCACGTTCTCAGTGGTGGCGAAAAGATGAAGCCAGGTATCTCCTCATTGCTAGAAGACAGTCTACGCCACATCCGGGAGTGATTGCCATTCGTGATCCACCAGGTGTTGGCGGCTGAAATGTCTGCCCTGGCTTTTAAAGATCTTTCCAAGTGGTGTGCCACCAGGGAAATACCCTGATGTCTCAGCAAGTGTGAGTGTTGTGGATTCTCCAGGCACAGGGCACAGGGCCGAGGGCCCAAAACCCTCCCTGCTTGTTGCCGTACCAGATGGCAGTGGCATTGTTTGTGAGAGCCTGAAGTGACCTGCCCTTGATGGTCAGCAGGAAGGTCTTCAATGGCAAGTAAATCGTCTGCAGATTCAACAGATTTATGTGGAGGCGGCACTCCACTGGAGACCAGAGTTCTCTGATCCACCTCCTCCAGATGGCCTTCCCAACCTAATAGTGATGCATCTGTCACCACTGTCAAGTTTGAGTAGGACAGGGAGAGGATCTGCTGTTGGTCCAACTGTGGTCACGCAGTCACCAATGCAGATCTCTTGCGTCTCCCGTGACACCTGGATGGAATCTGACAAGTTTCCCTGGTGCTGGGCACACATAAGACTTTAGATCTCACTTCAGAGCTTGCACGTGCCATCTGGCATGTTTTGCAAGCAGGATGCAGGAGGCAAGAAGACCAAGAAGCGTCAACACCGTCCACATTCAGTCCCAAAACAAAGGCTGAAATATTGACGTGATAGCCTGAGTGTTCTATACTCATTTTCCAGAGGAATGGATCGAATGAACACCCAGGGTGGCTCTGATGATGAGGACCCTCTATGAAGGAATCACCTGTTACTTCTGCAAGTTGACTGAAAACCTCTATGACGTCAAAAGGTCATCCATCATCTAGAGGTGGTAGGCAACTGGCTGAGCCCAGCCGACCTTTAATAGCCAGTCATCAAGTATTGGAAGACTGGTACCCTCGACCTCCAAAGATAGGCAGTGACCACTATCACGTTTCTGAATACCCGAGAGGCACTGGTGAAGTCAAAAGGCGGCACAGACAACTGAAAGTGCCCGTGGTCCACCTTGAACCATAGGTAGCACCTGTGGTCCTGCTGGACTGGGATGTGAAAACAGGCATTCTGCAAGGCCAACACCACCATCCAGCATCTGGGATCCAGGGTAGAAAGACCCTGGACCAGCTTGAGTATTTTGAATTTGTCCTTATGAAGTAAGACATTAAGACGGCAAAGATAGAGAATAAGATAAAGATCTCTATCCTTCTTTGGCACAAGAAAGTAGTGGGAATAATATCCAATTCCATCTTCCTAGGATAGAACCCTCTCTATGGCTTCTTTGGCTAAAACAGCCTGAATATCCTGATGCAGAATGGACTAATAGTCTTCTGAGAAATGCTATGATGTAGGTAGAAGGTGCAGTGATCGTGAACTACAGGCAGTGCGTAGCCATGTTGGACAATATGGAAAAACCACCTTTCAGATGTAATGCTCTGTCATCCAAACAGGAAATGGCTGAACCTGTATCCTACCGGACGGCTGTGGGCCAATAGGGGCGAAATAAAGAGGTTTGAAGGTTGTGGCCAGAGGGGCAGTTGCACTGGGCTGTTGTCTCCTGGGCCCATGACTCTGACCTCGAAAGGGCTGTGGAGGTCTGTTTTGCAGGAGGCAGGCTCTGACTCTGATAATACACCAAGCCCATGGCAAGTTCTCGAATTGGACATAACGGCTTGGGGAAATTCCAGACTGCTGAAGAAAGGCCAAAGGACCAAGCCATAGCTCGGCTCTCCTTATAAATGCTTCAGGGCCAAGGTGAATTACCATTTCCTTGAACTGGAGCAGGACTAATGCCGCCTTGCGGAATAACAGCCTGAGATTAGTCTGTGTCAGTAGAGTAGGTTCTACACTGGATTTAGATTGTCATCACTGTATTATTGCTGCGATGCTATTGATTGTTTTACCACATATTTATAAAAATCTGTTTACAAAACAAAAAATGCTTCAGGGCCAAGCAAGCCTTTTTGCCAAACAGACGGGTGCCATTGAAGGGCACGTTCATTAGAGAAGCCTGGACATCCAGGGAAGCCTGTGGATCTCATCCATGTGTGGTACCTGAGCACCATCCTGGTCCTCAGGGCCCTTCCTAGACAATTGATGATGTTTAGGCCCCAGTGGATGATGAACCTGACCACATATTGGCCATCCTGAATGGTTCGGGCCAAGGAAGCCCCTAGGCCTTCTGAGACTGCCGATAAATTCATCCCAACTCTGCTCCAAAGAACATGTGTGTGTGTGGGTGTGTGTGTGTGTGTAACGTCCAAGAAGGCAGTTGGTCCTGACCAACCTCAAGGCAAGGCTGAGCGAGGAGAAGATATGTTTGCCAAACATTTCCAGTGTTTGAAGCTCTGTTAAGAGGAGTCGTCAGAAAGGCACTTGGGTTGACCCTGCTGGTGGGACACCTGCACCAACACACTTTGAGGGGTCTAATGCTGAATTAAAATGTCAGGTTCACCACCCTGTCCACCAAACTCGCAATCAGGCCCCAACGCTCTTCCATAGCTTTTCCTGGGAGGGACACCAACCCAGTACTGGATGAAGTTTCCAATCCACTGGCATTCATTCGGTCTGTTTAGCAATTTCCTTCATCATAAGGGAGGACGGGGAAGGGACGAATTCTCATCCATCCCTGTGCCACATCAGGATCTGGGAAATGCCATTGACTACTGACATATATAGATTTTGTCCATTGACCCCGAGCCCAGAAATAATTCCAAGAGTCAAGAGTTGCACGTCTTTTTATTTGTGATGCACTTTTTCATTGTTAAATCACACTGGTATTTGCTTCATGCTTGTGAGCACTTGAACATGCATAATTATTGCAAATTAAAAAGATGGAAATGAATTGTATTGATTTGCATGGATATGGTTGGATTTTTAAAATCTTTATTCAAGTCATTGAATTACCAAAACTGTGCATATTTTTTTTCTGACATATTTCTTGTGGATAGCAACTGCATCTACAACAATAATAAAAAATGGAGTCATAAAAAATCTACATTGAACCAATGTTGTTTAATATAAACAAGTCTCTATAATTGGTATTTATTTATTTTTAATTTTTTTTAACATTTGTTGAGCGCGTAGCTACCGGCAGTCATCCCAGCGCTAGTGACGACAGGCAGATGACAGCAGGAGTTCTAGATCATATTCTGAAACAGCCAGGTCTTCAATAGCTTCCGAAAAGAGAAGTGATGAGCAGTTGAGCGAAAATGAAGAGGAAGGGTATTCCATAATATGGCTGTATTGTATGAGAACGAGCGGCCTCCGGAGCCGTCCCTTTTAATTTTAGGGACTGATGCTAATAACAGATTGACTGAATGAAGACATCTCAAGGGGCGATAGAAGGTGATAAAGGAATGGTTAATTGTGGGACCGTTCCCCCAAAGGGTCTTGTGAGCTATACACAATGATTTGAATATTATGCGTTCGTTTATTTGCAACCAATGTAGTGTTTTAAAGGCGGGCTTGGCAGAATGAGTTTTAGGGGTATTGAGTAGCAGCCTGGCTGCACAATTCTGCACGACCTGAAATTTCCTTATGGTGGATTTAAGGGCACTAAGGTAGAGGGAATTCCCATGGTCCAGGCGAGAGAGAACCAATGCTTGAACCATGACTCTCCTAGCTGGCATCGGAAGAAGTGGTGGGATTTTCCGTATCAATCTCAGGATGCCGCAGCAGGTAGCTGTTAGCTCTACTGCTTGGTGGTCGAATTTGAGAGAACTATCCAACCAGACCCCCAAGCTTTTAATTTTAAGTTTAGGGGCTGGTGAAGGGCAAAGACAGGTAGGCCAGCCCAGTCCAAAATTGGAGATACAGCGATTGCCCATGATCATTAACTCAGTCTTATCTCCATTGAGCTTGAGGCACGAGTGATCCATTCATTTAGCCCCTGTCTCCAAACAAATTTCATGGTTGGATGGAAGGTTACTGGGGTGTTTTAGAGTTACCACCAGGTGTGTATCGTCAGCATATGTAATGATACAGATCCCCTGTGGCAGGACTAGCTCGGCGAGGGGTTTCATATAAACATTAAACAGTGTGGGGCTCAATGAGGAGCCCTGGGGAACTCCACATTTGAGAGGCACGCTCTTAGAAATGTTACTTCCTTTAAATACCAGGCATGATCTGTCAAGTAAGAAGGACTTAATCCAAGCTATGATGCCACCTGAGACTCCAAACTTTTTAAGTCTGTTAAGAAGAATGTTATAGTTGACAGTGTCGAAGGCGGAGCTCAGGTCAAGTAGAATGATAGTAACAGCTCCTCCCTGGTCAGGGATTTTCCTAGATTCCTCAACTACTGCGAGAAGGGCGGTTTCCGTACCATGTTGTGGTCGGAATGCGGTCTGTGAGGTATGTAGTAGGGCGTGAGTTTCTAGGAACTCGGAGAGAAAACTGTTGACATATTTCTCTAAAATTTTGCTTATCCCAGGGAGAAGCGAGATGGGGCGATAGTTTCCAAGTACCTCGGGTTAAAAAAATTTTTTTTAGCAGTGCTCTTATGGCACGCTTCCATGATAGAGGAACTTGACAAGTGGAAATAGATAGATTTAGCACTTCCAGCTAAACTGGGAGTATTGTTTCCTCTGCCTTACGAAGCATATGGAGGGGTGTCGGATAGCAAGGGGAGCTAGATTTGACCTGGGCAAAGATTTGGGAAAGGGTGTCCAGGTTCATATTAGGAAGTTCCTCCAGTCGTTGTTCAATGTCAAATGGAGGGTTATCTTTCAAGGCAGTGTTGTGGGAACAAAGAGCCTGTGGAAAGGCATTATGCATATCAAGGATTTTCTGCAAATTCACTGCAGCGGGTTAGGGTAGAGTCAAGTGGTGTCTCAGGCGGAGGACACTCCATGAGACTTTTTGCAATATGGAAAATTTCCCTGGGGGCGTTGACTGCAGAGGTACTTTTTTTTTTCCAAAGTGCAGTAATTGAGCTTTCTTTATTTCTGTTTGGTAGATTTTGAATTATGGCTCCCTGTTTCCGTTTTTACTGATTTTTACAGATGAATACAGACAGAAAACATTCATTTTCTTTTCTGTATTTATTTTTAAATGTGGATAAAAACGGAAATTGGGTCGTTTTTGAGTAATTCTCAATACTGTCTGCCATGACTGCCAGGCCAATAGATGTGTGGGTTGATAGATAAGGGGGTTAAAAAAAGGAATTTTAATAAAGAGGCTTTAACAGCAGTAGATATGCACAAGGTTGATACTGAAATGTGCATATTTTCATATAAGTGTACTGATTTAGGTTCTGTGGGTGTTCACACATTTAAAACTGGCTGAAATTTAAGCCTGGGTGTTTATTTATCGGTTAAATAAATGTGGAAATATAATAATGTTAGCTTAATTTTTCCACAAAACAAATATGGATAAATACAGATAAAATTATTAAAGAAGTAAATATGGATAAATACAGATGGAAATGGCAAAAAAGTAAATACCATAAAACCGGGAGCCCCAATTTTGATGGACTCTATATTTCTGTTTATTTAAGGTATCATAATCTTTCCTCCATGCTCTTTCTAGGCTTTTGCAAATTTGTTTGAGTTCATGGAGTTTGGGTGATTACCAGGGTGATGTTTTCTCTTTAGCACTTTTGTGGCCAGATTTGAATGGGATGGTGGCATCCAAGGATGATTCAATCCAACGATTGAATATTTCAGTAGCTGCGTTGGGGTCTAATCAAGGCCTGGTATTCGTGCTGTAGTCCAAGATTCTAGCGAGAGTTTAGCCCATGGGCTTTCCCATCTACATGTTGATTGAGAAATAGTGGTCTGTGTCGGTGTCAGGCTCCTCAACCTCGATTCCTCAGGATCATGTCGATGCTCAATGGGGCCCACCTCTGAACCACTCCAAGTCTGGACGGTGAATACCCACAGACTGTTGAGGTGATTGAGCGGGAGAAGGAAAGGGTAGGAACAGCAGGGAGGGAGATCTAGGAAGGAAAACAAAAACAATCATAAGCGTCTATGTTTCTTTTCCATTACCCTATAGTTTGTATTAAACCCCTCTATACAATAACTCCTACCTGAAACAATAAAGAAGTATAGCTGTCTTCAGAAGAAAGAAGAGGGTGGAGGCAGGCTCATGATACCGCTATCAAATGAAAGCAAAATAAAACATGAAAGAACTGGTAAGAAAGAATGTTTCTACAACCCTGAACACTTCTTCTATTCTTTGTTAACCCTTGTAACACACCTATCAAAAGGATTGTATCTTACAGGGAACTGCCAGTCTGTGTCATCGCTACCCCTCTTTAATGTTCTCTCTCTTCTGGAATAAATGTAACGTAGGACACAATCCATTAAATCAAGGTAGAGTGGTAATGAGGCTTTGTAAACAAAATAGGGTCTCTTAACCAATTCGGAACATAAAGATCAAGAGTTGCTCATGAATCCAATACTCCTGCAAAGTCTAAATATTCGCATGTGTTCCTCGCAAAGCATAACAAAGAACTACTGCCTCAACAAAGGTTACCTGAAAATGGTTCATATTGTTTCCATTAAAAAAATGATGTATGACTTTATCCAAAAGTGCATGAAACAGAAACAATGCAATCCTTCTTGGTTCTAGGATTGTGGGTGTGGAAGGTTTCCCTGCATGAAACCGGTAATCCCTCGGTTTCTCTGACAGGGAAATAACCACCCAAGCACCACGGAAGGCACCTATACTCCTCTGCACAAGACCGCCAGCTGGCAGGTTCCAGCCAACAGAGGAGTCACCACGAGACGGTGAAGGTCACCGTAACAAAAGGCTGAGGCTTTAAGGTTCCCAGGATATGTGCCGAAGCACTCTTACCACCCTTTATCCAAGCGTCGTATCCTGGCGTGAGAAGTCCGACTCTGCAACCCAAAACGAATAATCGGCGCTTCTACGCGATTTCCGTCGCTCTTTGAGTCTGTTCCTGGCGTCGCACCGAGTCACGTGATGCGGCTCGTTATGGACTCCGGGAATTGTAGTTCGATTTCGGAGCTCGGTATGCGCTGAGAGCAGTTAGTGCGCTACCGGCATCCGAATCCTGACAGTTGGAATGTTCCATTGGATCGGGATTAGGAAATCCTTATGTCTAAACGAAGGCATTAATAATGTCCCTCAATTAGCATAAGCTTAAAAAAGACACACAGCTTTTAAGTGTCTGTCGGAGCCCAGGCATTTTTGCTTATAGTGCATACCAGTGCTGCTGAGGGTATGTATGTATGTATGTGTTGGTATTTGTTAAGCGCATATATCACCCGTAGGTCTCATAGCGCTAGCTGAAGGCCAGGTCAGGGCAGTGTGTCTAGAAAAGCCACGTTTTTAGGGCTTTACAAAATGACTTGTGGTTGGTTTCTAGACGGAGCTGTAGGGGTAGTGCATTCCATTGCTCTGGCGCCGCTCTGGAGAGGGACCTCAGCCGTTCTTCACAGCGCGGACCTTGGGGATGGTCAGAAGGTGCTTGCGGTTCGAGCAAGAGTTCTTACTGGCTGATATTTGGTCAGTTTCTTAGATAGATAGGTTGGTCCATTGTTGTTGACTGTTTTATGTACTAAACAACATATCTTGAAATTATTCCTCTTTCTGATAGGGAGCCAGTGAAGAGTCTTTAGGCTGGGAGCCGATGGTGAGCGTGGAGGGAGATTTAAAACAAGCCTAGCTGCGGTGTTCTGCAGTACGTGGAGCTTGGATAGGAGCTTATCATTTATGGATGCAAACAGTGCATTTCCATAGCCTAGGCAATTAATAATTAGTCCCTTAACAAGGGGTAAGCGAGAGTGAAGGGGTTCCATTAAAAAATTTCCTGAGGGATCGCATTATGCCGTAGCACGTGCGCGTCACGGTATTTACGTGGTCGGTCATAGAGAGTTTATTGTCCATTATGACTCCTAGGTTGCGGACAGCTAACTTGGGTGGGGAGCACGGCCCAAGTGAGGGTGGCCACCAGTCGGGGGACCAGAAGTTCTGGGCGTCACCAAAAAGAAAAATCTCCATCTTGCTCGCGTTGAGCAGAAGATGGTTGTTGGACATCCAGTGATTGATAGTTGACATGCACTGTTTGAATCTGTGCTGCGTGTTGATGTGATCGGGGCCAAGAGTGATCAATAGCTGTGTATCGTCGGCGTAAGACACGGTATCGAAACCATGTGCTCTGATTATTTTAGCCAAGGGTGACATATATAGGTTAAAAAGTGTAGGGCTCAGAATTGATCCCAGGGGAATGCCTTTGTCGATAATCTGGGTTTTGGACGAGAATCCATTTATTTTTACCTTAAAGTACCGGTCTGAAAGGTAGCTTTTGATCCACTGTAGAGCGGGCCTTCGACACCACACTCCTTCAGGCGCTCCAGAAGGATGCCATGAGATATGGTGTCGAAGGCAGCCAACAGATCAAGCAGGATTAGGATGACGGACTGCCTGGTGTCCAGAGAGAGCCTGATGTTATCGGCAATCTCGACCAGGGCCGTTTCCGTGCTATGATGAGATTGGAAACCCGACTGTGATTTCTAGATGATTAGATAATTGGTTATTGATCATTGATTCTATTACTTTCCCGAACAGGGGGAGGAGTGAGGTAGACCTGTAGTTCGATAGTTGTTTAGGGTCAGCAGATGGTTTTTTCATAATTGGTCTAACCACTGCTTTTTTCCAGTGAGAAGGTACTGTTACCAGCGCTAGTGATAAGTTTAGAATTTTGGTTAGGTTGGGAATGAGAATTTGTTCAATCTTAGATAGAATCTGTGGGAACGCTGGATCTGCTGGCGAGCCAGATTTCATCTTCCTAAGTGTTACAGAGGGATCTTCCTCTGTTATTGAGTTGAAATTTTTCAGGTAGTTGACAGGGCTGGGGAGATGCTGCAGAGTTTTTCTGCAGTGGAAGATTGTTCGGAAGAGGGAATGCTTTATGGATGTCATTTATTTTGGTAATGAAGAAAGCTGAGAGTGAGTCAACCCATTCTTGGGAGGCGGTTTGAGATGATAGGCTGGAAGGGGGGTAGGTGAATTCCTTTACGATCTTGTATAGTTCTTTGTGAGAGTTAGCTGCTTGGTTAATTTGGTTGCCTAAATAAGCTCTTTTGGTTGTCGCTATGCTTTCCATGTAATGGTGGTGTAAAGTTGTATAGTGCTGCCTATCCATATCTTTCGTGAGTCTCCATTTGCGTTCTGCCTTCCTTACGATGAGTTTTTCACTTTTTAGGTCAGGGGTAAACCATGGGGATAGTTTCTTCGGACATTTGGTTACTTTCTTGAGAGCGATAATGTCCAAGGATGTACTGATCGCTAAGTCAAAGCTTTTGGCAGCTTGGTTGATATTCGTTGTTTCGGAGAGAGAGGAGTAAGATTTGTAGCGAAAGAATCTGGATTTATTTTGTTCCAGGATCTGCTAAGTTTATATTCTTTCAGGGATGAGGTTGTGTTAATAACCCACTCAAATGGAACCTTATTACATGATGGTCGGACCATAGGATGGGGATAGGTTGATCTATATTTACATTCGGGAATTGGTAAATAATAAGTCTAGGGTGTGGCCTGCGTCGTGAGTGGGGCCGGTCACCAGCTGTTTTAGACCTAGGGTTTCAAGGCTGTTGATAAGGTCACAAGTGTGGGGGTCTGTCTGAAGCTCAGCATGGAAATTGAAATTGCCTAGTAGCAGAAAATTGTCTGCAGCTAGGACATATGGTGCAATCGTCTCGGTAAGGTTACTGGGGAAGTGGGTGTTATTTCTGGGTGGCCTGTAGAGAAGGGCACCTTTCCAGGTTCCCCTTTTTGAGTTCTCAATTGTGAAAATGCAGATTTCACCCCAGGTGGTCTGAACGGCCTCTACCATATGGATTTTGGTATCTGTTCTGAAGGCAATAGCTATGACGCCACCTTTTTTGTCTTTTCTGTCCAGTCTAATTATTTGGTAGTCAGGTGGGAGAGCAACTAAGAGGTCGGGTTGAGAGAATTTGTGAAGCCATGTCTCGTGATAAAGAAGAGGTCGGGTTACTCGGTGTCCAAAAGAGACCAGATCTCAAGTGCGTGTTTAGGGAGAGAACGTGCGTTACAGTATAGACCTATCAGTTGCTTAAGTTCTGATTGTTCTGGACTGAGTAGTGGAGGTTTGTTTTTAATTTTTGTTTGTTTGGCTTGTCCTTTGATAGGAGGATGTTTTGGAATAGAGGGGGTTCTGGCGATATGAGGAGGGATGTAGCCTGCTACCAAGGGGTAGGCTTTGTTAAGTGAAAGAAGCTCCTGGCTGGTATATTGGATAGAAGTCATCACTAGTGGTTATGGAGGATTAGGAGGGGGGGCGCAAATGAAAAGGGCAAGGTGTCTGGCGTTTGGCGTCAGCCGGGCGTGGACGGGCGCAGACGGGCTTGCCTTTGGCGCACCTCTTTTTGAACTAGAGGAAGTTGTTGTAAACCATTTTAGGATACTATTGTAAATTTCCCGATTCATGCCCATATATAGGTATACATCACTATGTCCTTATATAGGCATAAGAATCATAACCATATTTAGACATAGCTCATGCAGTCCAAATACAGCAGGGCTACTTCCACTAGTTCCGAAAATTTACAACGATTTCTTGGAAAACTCAGATTCAGCAGCTAGGGACTTTCCCTTGCTGAAGATCTGACTTGTCCAAGAACTCATGGAGTTTTCAAAGAACTGAGAGTCTTTAATGACGTTATTATGTCCACCCTTACGTCAAACTCGGCAACTTCAAGGTATAAATATGCCCACACTTGCCTTGGCAAACACACGGTGGTTTGGAGCAGTTAGACTATTTACTTGCCTGACGCGCCCTGCTACTGCAAGTGCCGAAGGAAGCCAACCCTCCAGCAGACGCACTGAGAGAGACGCTGTCTTTTCTCCTGCCGAGAAATTCAGCTCCAGTGTTTCCAAGCTACCCTTGCGGGTTGTTGGGAAATCGAGTCCTGAGCCTGACCTTCTTCATTCCAAACTAAGGTACGGAGCTGATTAGACTCTAAGAGAAATCTTGGACAGATTCTTGGCAAAAGAATACTATATCTATGCTACACCTCACTTACTTCTTCCCTCGTACTAAGCTTAGGTTAGGTACATCGGGATAGGCGTATTTTAGAAGCACCAGTTGAGTACTTTTAGCCTCTTATTTATGTATTTATCTATGGTTTAGGAACCATACAATGCTCTTACAGTATTATTTTATTCTACTCTTTTTACTTGTATGCATTATATTTTGCAACCAGTCTTACGATTGTAGCAGTTTATTTCTTATGCTTGAGAAAGAAGACTGTTCAATAAAACCTTTTATTGAAAACGTTCATCTATTTCTCTGCACCTCTAGTGAAACGAAGCATGCACGATTGACTGAGTGAAATAACTATCTATTGTTTCCACGACTCTGAAGATCAGTTTTATCTTGGGGAAACAAAGTTGTCATGTTTATGCGGTTGTCAGAAACTAATCCCTTCTTGTGAATTCGAGAAAGTTGCTAGTGACCTCTGAGCTAGCTGGCACTCACATTTAAGTCTAATATATTCAATAGAGACCTAGTAGACCTCAGTCCTACGTCGCATCTATAGGATATGTTATTCCAATGAGCAGAGCCTATTGGGAATATAGGAACTACACTACATAGTGGGCGGGACTACACCAGCACATGGACCGCTGACTTAGCGTCCGGGGAAGTGAGGGAGCTAAAATGGCTGTTTCTATCCCCTCCGCACAAACGGCACAAGCCGCGGCGGACCAGGAGGAACACGGAGAAGGCAGGTAAGCTGCGCAAAGTACAATTTTTAAAAACAAGGTTAAAAGCACTTTCAGAGTGGCAGACAATCGCTCTGTCTGACCTGGTGGATTTTTTGCTAAAGGCTCAGTGCATACCAGTGCTGCTGAGGGTGCGGGCATACCAGTGCTGCTGAGAATATGTGCATACCAGTGCTCCTGTGGGTGCTTGCATATCAGTGATGCTGAGGGTGCGTGCATACCAGTGATGCTGAGGGTGCGTGCATACCAGTGCTGCTGAGGGTGCGTGCATATCAGTTTTGTTAATGGTGCATGCATACAAGTGCTGCTGAGAGTATTTGCATACCAGTGCTGCTGAGAGTGCTTGCATGCCATTGCTGCTGAGAGTGTATGCATACCAGTGCTGCTGTTGGTGCTTGCATATCAGTGCTGCTGAGGGTGCGTGCATACCAGTGCTGCTGAGGGTGCTTGCAAACCAGTGCTGCTGAGGGTGCTTGCAAACCAGTGCTGCTGAGGGTGCTTGCAAACCACTGCGGCTGATGGTGCGTGCATACCACTGCGGCTGATGGTGCGTGCATACCACTGCGGCTGATGGTGCGTGCATACCAGTGCTGCCGAGGGTGCATGCATACCAGAGCTGCTGAGGGAAGATGCATACCAGTGCTGCTGATGGTGCTTGCATACCAGTGCTGCTGAGGGTGCTTGCATACCAGTGCTGCTGAGGGTGCTTGCATACCAGTGCGGCTGAGGGTGCTTGCATACCAGTGCGGCTGAGGATGCGTGCATACCAATGCTGCTGAGGGTGCGTGCATACCAGTGCTGCTCAGGGTGCGTGCATACCAGTGCTGCTCAGGGTGCGTGCATACCAGTGCTGCTCAGGGTGCGTGCATACCAGTGCTGCTCAGGGTGCGTGCATACCAGTGCTGCTGAGGGTGCGTGCATACCAGTGCTGCTGAGGGTGCGTGCATACCAGTGCTGCTGAGGGTGCGTGCATACCAGTGCTGCTGAGGGTGCGTGCATACCAGTGCTGCTGAGGGTGCTTGCATACCAGTGCTGCTGAGGGTGCTTGCATACCAGTGCTGCTGAGGGTGCTTGCATACCAGTGCTGCTGAGGGTGCATGCATACCAGAGCTGCTTAGGGAAGATGCATACCAGTGCTGCTTAGGGAAGATGCATACCAGTGCTGCTGAGGGTGCGTGCATACCAGTGCTGCTGAGGGTGCGTGCATACCAGTGCTGCTGAGGGTGCGTGCATACCAGTGCTGCTGAGGGTGGGTGCATACCAGTGCTGCTGAGGGTGCGTGCATACCAGTGCTGCTGAGGGTGCATGCATACCAGAGCTGCTTAGGGAAGATGCATACCAGTGCTGCTGAGGGTGCATGCATACCAGTGCTGCTGAGGGTGCTTGCAAACCAGTGCTGCTGAGGGTGCTTGCAAACCAGTGCTGCTGAGGGTGCTTGCATACCAGTGCTGCTGATGGTGCGTGCATACAAGTGCTGCTGAGAGTATTTGCATACCAGTGCTGCTTAGGGAAGATGCATACTAGTGCTGCTGAGGGTGCATGCATACCAGTACTGCTGAGGGTGCGTGCATACCAGTACTGCTGAGGGTGCGTGCAGTGCAACTGAGGGTGCGTGCATACCAGTACTGCTGAGGGTGCGTGCATACCAGTACTGCTGAGGGTGCGTGCAGTGCAACTGAGGGTGCTGCTCTCTAAGCACCCTCAGTTGCACCCCTAAGGCTGGATTCCACCTCGTGCCTACTTCTTCCACCACGTTTCCCTTCCTGTCTCTTTATATTTCTTTTGCATGTTCTTTTTCATCTCTGTTTTCTACCTCTATCACGGTTTCCCCATCGTTCTCTTCCTCCTCTCTTTTTTCTCCCTTCTGCCTTTCCCTCTATTGCTCGCTGTCAGAGTCAGACTCTGACAATGGAAAACAGGTCCTTGTCTCTAAAATGAAGCCAAGTGCCTACCAGCTGCAGCCTCCTGCACAAATTAAGCACTGTTAAGTACTTCATTTGTCCCCCTCTCTGGAGCCAGCTGCTCCCCAATGCATTCATTGCTAGTGCCAACAGCGAGATGTGGCCTTTGTGCCTCCTCTGCCTGTGCATACCGAGTGCTATGAAGCATCTCCAGCAAGCGCACAAGGCGCTCCTCCGGTGCCACCACTTTCACTCATGAAGCCTATAACTAGGGGTGGAGGGAGGGTCAGCCTCACCCACACACCCACCTTGATAGAAGTACGGAAGTGCAACGTTTTCCCCATACCTTTGCTAAGATTGTTTTTAAAACGTCCCAGATTCAGAACTACTTCATTTCCAAGAAATATATTCTTTTAGAAATATTACACATATTTCTAGTTCATAAAAACGGGAAAAAACAGCCAATTCGAGTAACCTATAACAACAATGGATGGTTGTATCCTTCAGCCACGACTACTTAACTTCACCGTCTTTGTCAGCGTCACCCGATTTCAAAGACAGAAGAAAAACGAAAAGCAGATGAAAACTACTGCCAAGAACGGGGCTGCTCGGGGAAAAACTGTAAAACAAAACATTTGGGGCAGATTTATGATGACTGGCGCATCCCCAGGGATGCGCCAGTCATCCTGCGCCGCTGCTCCGCCACCCATGGTGCGCCGCATTTACAATGCGGCGCACCATGGGGCAAAAACGGCACAGATGTGTGACGCATCTGTGCCGTAAAGGTGGCGCATTGCTGGAGCTGCGTCGCAAGCGCGACGCAGCTCCAGCAAGGCTCAGGGGTGCCCCATCTCCACAATGCTGCGTCAAGACCTACGCCTGCTTCAAGCAGGCGCAGGGTTTTGACGCAGCATTGTCCTGAAAGTGACTGAGTGAAATCTCATAGATTTCACTCAGCCACTTTTAGGAGGCGTTCCTGCGCAGGAACGCCCCCCCCTGCGCAGGAACGCCTCCTTATGGCGCAGGGCTTTAAAACGTGACGCATCTCCTAGATGCGTCACGTTGTAAATAGGGCGCATTATTTGCGCCGCTGTTGCGTCAAATAAAGTGACGCACCGGCGGCGCAAGTCCTTCATAAATCTGCCCCTTAGTAAATGCAGAGTACAGAGGACCAGTTAAGCCACAAATTCGTATTTCACAGATTTCCTCCGAGCATACTCCCCCCCAGCATACTCTGCGACGCCAGGAAACGGATCTCTGCAGTACCAGACCATAGCCACAAGAGGGTGGTTTGGAGAGAACACACATCGCTACAGGCTCATGTAGACTAAATCGAGAATGCTGCTGCCTAGACTGAAAGACAGATCTTTGGACCAATGCCCAGCCAGCCCAGGGAGACATCTCGTAATTAAAATCCAACAGATGATTTATGCGCTGGTCTTACCGCCAAGCTATCAAGGAATGCAACGACTTTAAAACAAGAGAGGAAACACAATTAACTGTATCCAACTCCCCGAACATTCTAGAGATTGAGGACATTATCCGGCTTACGTCTGCTACCTTCAATAGTGCCGTTCATTTATTCATACAAATCTGAAGTTGAATTTTTTTTAAAGGACATGGTTCTGAGTCAAATAACCTCTGAAGAAATAAAGACATTCCCGCAGGGGTTCTTCAAACCCCCCAGTATCCCTGCTCCCGCACCAATTCCCCGTGGCCGCTCCTTACCCAGACCCAAGTCGGTAACCCATGCGCTGTCTGTCCTCTATGGCTGTAATTCCTCCAAGTGACTGTGCTCCATTGTAATCAGTTCCCCAACCAAACTGTAAAGGGCTGTGATGGGCGCTAGGCCCTCATGCTGCCAGGCACTCACATACAGACGCAGGACACACTAGAGGTCTGGTGCAACTGGCCCAGAGCACGTGGGCTCGGCCTCTTTTATTAGTGCTGTGTCACCTGACCAGTGACATCAGTGGTGGGTGGGTGTTCAGTGTAGATACAGAGTGCAGCACTAGAATGCTGACTTATGCTGGGCATTACATCCCTTCCCAAATTGGTTAAAAGAATTAAACCAAACACAAAAAGTCCAAAACCTGTGGGGGAAAGAAAACATATAAATGTATCATTGGACTTTTCCCTTTCGAACAAGTCTCTTTGGCTGCTTGCAAGCCGCAGGCATTATAGTTCTTGTGTTCAGGACTAATAGTTCTCGGTGGCACAGTTCGCAGTTGTTCGGCGGGTTCATTCTTTGTCTGTGTTGCCTGTCCGCTGTTCTCAGCCCTGCCTTTGCTTCACTCCGTTGGTGACGAGAGATAACTGGATGACCCAGGTGTCACCAGTCTTCTGGTTTTGTTCTCTCTTCTGGCTTCGTGATGTTTTCCCGGAAGGCTTTAGTGTTGAC
The DNA here is from genome assembly GCF_964261635.1 of Lissotriton helveticus. Lineage (NCBI taxonomy): Eukaryota > Metazoa > Chordata > Amphibia > Caudata > Salamandridae > Lissotriton > Lissotriton helveticus. The sequence goes on from NC_136061.1 coordinate 312,421,676, forward strand.
TCTTGGCAGGTGAATAGAGTAGGTGCACACATCCCTCTCACTAGGATGCCCCGCTCTCCGGTATTCCTCTCTCACCAGATATCCGGGAGGACCTCTTTGCCAGGCTTCCACTGGACTGGTGTTTTCGGTCGTGTTGCTCCACCATAGCCTTCGGGCCGTGAGCGGGGCGCTCCACGAGCCTCACCGTCGTGTCCTAGTTCCACCTGAAGGTTGAGTTGTCGACTCTTCTCATCGCTCGCGAGGCTTTCATCCCCTTCGGTCCTGCAGACGTGCATCTGTAGACCTGTCTCCCGTGCGGGACTTGCTGCCACCAGAGTCCCTCGAGGCCTCTGATTCTGGTTTGCCACGGGCTGGTGCGAGGTGGTCAGGTCCTCAACTTCCGGAGGCCTGAGTAGTCTCGCCATCCAATCTTCCGCTCAAACCCCAGCGGTAGATGTCGCCAACAGTCTAGCTTGCTCTCTTCTGCGATCGCCATGTGGATGGATGGCTCGTAGGTGGTTGTCCTTGTTCAGCACTGCCGGTGCTCTTGCCAGGCTTGTCTTCCATTGCACTCAGGTGTTCCAGTGCCTGTCACCTTGCTTCATTCCGCAGGGGCGGCTTCTTCTTGCAGTGGCAGCGTGCCATTCCGATTTCTCCCTTCTTCTTTTCTTCTTAGTGGCGGTGGCCACTCTGTTCTTTCTTCCTTCTTCTCCTCTTCTCGCGACGTACCCTGGTCCCCATTTCTTCATCTTCTCTGGCCAGGCTTTCCCATGCAGCGCGCGCACTCTGCACGTGTCGTCCTGGTCTTGTCCTAGTCCTAGGACACTGTCTTCTTGTCACTCACTTCCCAGGGTTAGCGTCGCGACCTTTTCTACTGTTCCTTTATCCTTTTCTTCATGGCGTCACGCCCTTCTTCTCCCTGTTCCTTCTTGCGACGTGATCTGGTCACTGTACTGCCTTGGTCTTCCCAGCCAGTCTTCTCCAGGTAGCGTGCACTCCACTTGTTTCTCTCTGGTCTGGGCATGGCTCTCAGACATTGGTCTCATCTTTTAGTGACTGGACCGGTTGTCGCTAACTTCACAGTTGCTTCTTTTCTTTCCTTGGCGACCAGACTGGGTGGTCGGCTTTCACCTTCGGCATGAGTCATCATGCTGTGCTATCTTCTTCCTGGTCGCTATTCACCGTCCCGGTGTCTTGGCGTTGGCGCGTCGCCGTGTGGCGTTACTCTGGCGCTCCTGATTCCTGACTCTCCTGGCACGTTCCGGCGCAGTGCTGCGCGGTCCTGTTGTGCGGGATGTGGAATTCTTGAAATCCTGTCGCGTTCCTGCGCTTCGTGGCGTGTTCCTATGTTTCTGCCACATTCCTGCGCTGTCCCCTGGCGTGTTCCTTGCGCCTTCTGGAGGGTTCCTGCGCTTCTGGCGTCGCAGTGCTGACCTTCGTTCCTCGCTCTCTACTTTGAGCACTTTGGGCACTCCGGGTCCTTTCTTGCGCTTGACCCCTGTCACTGTCTTTTCACTTGCGCAGCTCCTGGCCGTGTCGCACTCTAGATCCTCCTCATACTCCTTTGGTACCGTGTGGCGTTGCTGCGCCAATTTTGCGTTGCTGCGTGGCGTTGTGGTCTGTCCTCTAGGTTCCTCCTTGTGACTGGGAGACGTCCCTGACTCACTCTGGCACACCTGCGTGCTGTCACTTGCTTCCCGCTGCGTGATCAGTTGCAACCTTCCTTGTGCTTTGTGGCGCGTTCCGTGCTTCTTTGCTACGTGAGGCGCTAGTGCTTCACCTTGTCTCACCGTCCTCCTGGCGTTGGCTTTCTTTACCACGTCGCGCTGGAAGTGGCAGCCGCAGACTCCTTGCTGTGCGCAGGTGTCTCCTGCGCTGCTGCACACTTACTTGCTGAGTGTGTGTAAATGCCTTACTGGAGTGGCGCTACTTAGTCTGTTGGTTCGTCCAAGGCTTGTTCCTATTCCATGGGATCTTTCCTTTGCCTGCAATTGCTCCCTCCGGCCACTAGATGGCAGTGTTGCATTTCTTAGGCTTGCTTTCACTGTCCTCGTGAAAAACACCTTCGTCGATGGCTGCTGCTCACACTCGTTCACCAGGACTCCTTTAGGCTGTGGAAATAGTTCTCTTTAACCTTGCTGGACTCTCACCGTACATCAGGACTTGTCTTCCGGTGAGTCAGTCTTTTATTATATTTATTTCTCCGGGCCATGCAGGAGGGCCCACTGCACGTTCAGTGCTTTCAGTGTTGGGGGGCGAATGTTGACGCTGCTGCTGGAGCCTGCCTGCTCCCTTTCGGGCATTCTTCGCCCATGCGGTCATGTCGGGTATACGCTACCCTGCCACTCCGGTGTCCGCCCTGCCCGCAGCCGTCTTCTGGGTCACACGCTGCGCGGGTCCAATCGCGGAACACTTAGTTGCTTCTCTCATTGTACACCTGCGCCCGGCAGCTCTTCACACGCTGCCGGGTGCTCTCTGACTCCTGGCACTCAGCAGCGGCGATCGGCGTGGATGCAGACCGGCCGCTTGCTCCTGCATCAGTCTTCCCCTCCGGCTGCTCACCTTCGGTTTGGGCAGACGGCTCTCCTGGTGCGGGGGTACGCTCCTGCGAGGCCGCCTTTACTCTGCCTCAATGCGGGTCGGCTCCACTTGTGTCCGGTGTCCCGCTGCGGGTCGGGTGCTGTTTTTCTCGCTTCTCCATCCCCGCCGCCTTCACATCACACGCGGCGCGGGGTGGGGAGAAGTCGGCGCCTTGCGGGTGGGCTCCGCTGTGATTGTCTGGGCGCTGGTTCCACGTTTCTCCACCCCGCCGCTTTCACATCACACGCGGCGCGGGGAGAAGTTAGCACTTGACGGGTGGGCTCCGTTTCTTCGCTCGGCGCCTGGCAGCTCCCCTCACGCTGCGGGCGCTCTTATTAGAGTTTATTCACCCCGCCGCCGCACCTCACACACGCGGCGGGGGACGCTGCAGGCAGGCCGAGGGTGGGCTCCGCGAGCCTTGCTTTTTTCCACGGGGGCAGTTGCGGCCGACGCCACGGCAACAGCTAGCTCCGCTTGCAACTGCTGGGGCACAGTTAATGTTCATGGTTCATTGCGGGTGGGCTCCGCTTTTGGTGCTTTACAGTCCAGGGCTCACCTTCGGCCGACGGGCCTGTTCTTCCGCGGGTGGGCACCGCGATGGCTTCTCTGTCTTCTCAGGGCACGGCCACGGCAGGGCGGGCCACGGCAGGCTGGAGAGGTGCGGGTGGGCTCCGGTCTCCTCTTTCCTTTCTTCTAGGCCCGGGGCTCGACACACGCCTCGTGGGCCTCTCGGCGGCCGGCATCCTTCTCAGGGGGTGTGCCTTTGCAGCAGGCAGCTCTCTCTTCCCCTTTCCCTCGACGTTTTCTTTTAGCTGTGGCACGCTGGGCACAGCTCCGCCCTCGTCGCCATTGTAAAGGGCTGTGATGGGCCCTAGGCCCTCATGCTGCCAGGCACTCACATACAGACGCAGGACACACTAGAGGTCTGGTGCAACTGGCTCAGAGCACGTGGGCTCGGCCTCTTTTATTAGTGCTGTGTCACCTGACCAGTGACATCAGTGGTGGGTGGGTGTTCAGTGTAGATACAGAGTGCAGTACTAGAATGCTGACTTATGCTGGGCATTACACAAACCACAACTTCACAATGATGGGCCCCACCTCTGCGGGATTCTTCTGACCCGGAGCCAAACGAGGCAGACAGAGGCTGACAACGTGGTTCTGAACGCAACGACCTTACACCCGTGGGGAAACTCCATCTGCGATATTGCGTTTTTTAATTCCAGAGTTATCAGTCCGCCCGAGACATAAAACTCATTAAAGAGACGTTGAAAAAGATTAACTTGCCTCGGACAGTTTCAAAGAGAATATAGACTATAAAGATCCCTCTGAACCAGTCATTTGTAGTCATTATTGACTTAGGCAAAAGAGGAGTCCCTGCAGCATCATTTGCTAGTCGGTCAAACAAAGAAGACTAGTTTATTATAACCCACAAATAAAAGGTTATATTTGAACTCAATCACAGTTTCACAAGTAATGTTGCCACACCACCCCTAAGGAAAATGCCGGCTATTCGCTCAAGTTAAGATTCTGCAAGTAATTCACCCATCAGATTTTATTGCTTTCATCCAAAGCTCTACAAAAGGGGGTGGTGATGGACGGAGCATCAGAACCAATCAAACACTCACACCCAGTCAAAAGATCTGAGTTTGATCCATCACCGTTCTTTAGCCCACTCTGCCACCCCAGTTCAGACATGGCTATATGCAAATCAGTCTGACCCTGTGCCTCATGGGAACAGTCCAGCCCGAACTGCCAAGCCATGCCTTCCCTGGACCGGAAACAAGCTTCCGAGGACCGGTTTCTGGCATTCCAGTCGTCTTCAGCCCGGTTTGCTTGAATCCAGTGGCAAATTGAGCAAGGGACTCACGTCTGAGCATACCCTGCCACACTTATGGCGGTCAAAGCGGTACAAAAGGGGGTGGTGATGGACGGAGCATCAGAACCAATCAAACGCACCCAGTCAAAAGATCTGGGTTTGATCCATCACTGTTCTTTAGCCCACTCTGCCACCCCAGTTCAGACATGGCTTTATGCAAATCAGTCTGACCCTGTGTCTCATGGGAACAGTCCAGCCCGAACTGCCAAGCCATGCCTTCCCTGGACCGGAAACAAGCTTCCGAGGACCGGTTTCTGGCATTCCAGCCGTCTTCAGCCCGGCTTACTTGAATCCAGTGGCAAAGTGAGCAAGGGACTCACGTCTGAGCATACCCTGCCACACTTATGGCAGACAAAGCAGTACAAAAGGGGGTGGTGATGGACGGAGCATCAGAACCAATCAAACACTCACACCCAGTCAAAAGATCTGGGTTTGATCCATCACTGTTCTTTAGCCCACTCTGCCACCCCAGTTCAGACATGGCTATATGCAAATCAGTCCGGTCCAGGGAAGGCATGGCTTGGCAGTTCGGGCTGGACTGTTCCCATGAGGCACAGGGTCAGACTGATTTGCATATAGCCATGTCTGAACTGGGGTGGCAGAGTGGGCTAAAGAACTGTGATGGATCAAACCCAGATCTTTTGACTGGGTGTGAGTGTTTGATTGGTTCAGATGCTCCGTCCATCACCACCCCCTTTTGTACCACTTCATCCAAAGCTCAGCACGATAGAACCTAATACAAAACATTAAGATACTATAGTTGTTTAAACTTATGATAGTGTCATGGAGCGGAGCCTTAGATGGTTCTGGAGTCCCCTAAATTTGAAACTCGCTTCATCGAAATGATGTAGCTAATAACACATTGTTTATAACAAAGCTACTACGAACTGGATTCCACTAGAGTGGCACACTGGCAGTACCAAGTATCACATTCCAATTTTTCGCATTATTAATCGACCCACACAAAAGACTAGTCACACTTCCAATTTTTATGGGCATCAGAGGTTCTGCTGCAAAAAAATGTTATTGTATGTAGAGGATTACCTTAACATGAATATAACACAAGTAAATATTTTCAAGCTCTTTGCAATATCTTACTCATTATTTAAATTGAAATTTGAGATAGCTCAAATCATGCCTTTGCCTGTTAATTTAGAGATCAAAGGGACTCATAGTACCTATACAATTTGCTGATCAACTAATTGAGCGCACTGCTACCCAGCTAAATTCAGTCAGCTGGACTGAAGAGGGAAAGGGTAAACATTCCAAAGGGTAGTAGCTTTGTAGCAAAGAGGGTGTCCACCAAGGCTTTTCTGACAGTAACAACAAATTGTCAAGTGAGTCACTGATGAAGACCCTAGGGTGACAGTGAGAATGTAGGGCCGAAACCTAATGCACAGGTAGAAAGGTGCCAAAGAATGAACAGCCTTATGAAGTATACAAGGAAGTTGAAATCTTTTTTTCTCCACAGGTTGATAACATGAGATGCAGTTGGGTGTGGCGATGGAGCTTGTGCTGAAGGCAGATAACAGAAAGCATGGGAGTCCATGCATCAGGGTGTTGCTGCCATCCAGATGTGAGAGTACAAGGGTTTGAATAGCAGTTTGAAATCACGTATGGAAGAAAAGGCTCCGGTTTCTTTAGAAGAGAGAGCTGGTACCAGCCACCAAGGAGATGGTGACAATTAAAATTGTCAAACAAAAATAGAGAAGGCCCCTGTAATCGGATATACCAGCAGGTTAAGGGGAAATATATCAGTCTAAAAAACAGAACAAAACCCTGCCTGGTAACAAAATCTAAGCAATGTGTCCAATAGTGTATACAACAGTGAAAACGTCCCAGAACAGCCCACAAAGTCTCCATTCTGGAGTAAAATATAACACATTAATTCATTTTTTGTTATCGCAATAGAGTGCAATCAAATATTCATTTTTATACAATTTCTACACAAGAAACGGATCAAGAGTACAATATATACATTATTATATAAAGGCTGGTCTCTGGGAACCCCCAAAAACGCAATAACCTCTAAATCCAACTCACTCAAACTACCATTCACTCAAACCAGACATATCAGATCGATCCAGCTTTTCAATCGTCCTAGCATATCCCACATCAAATAGACTGCTTTTTAGACTATTAAAATTGTCCCCGTTGCCAAAGTTTAACGAAATATAGATGGGTATTTTACAAGCACTGATGTAGATCATTTTTCATATTGAAGTCAAATTCCAGCTTTATCATTGAATGTATCAATAATGTTCTTATAAAGGAGCAATACAATTCCTTGCACTTTAAACAAGCATTAGAGAAGCCAATAGGTTAATGCAAAATATATTGGCAGGGCCGGACTGGGAACTAAAACCGGCCCTGGCAAAGTGCTAAGCCGGACCCCCTCGACCTCCCCAGGGGGTTGTGGGTGCCGCCGAGCTCTTTGCAGGGCCGGTTTTCGGCCGATTTTGTTACAGGGCCGGTTTTGTAACCGGCCCTGTATAAAAAACGGCCCCCAGGGGTGCCAAACTGGCCCCCACCCGTGCGGCGCACCGGGGGATTGCCCGGTGCCCGCTATGGCCAGTCCAGCCCTGTATATTGGTTTTGTCCATTTTTTAACATGCTGTACAGCAGTTGAGCTTCTGTGCAACATGGCTTAAATGGAAAAAAAGCGCTAAGACGCAGTCACTGTTGGCCGCATCATAGCACTTTTTAAAAATTGTAAGCCATGTAAAAAAGCATTGGCATAGCCAATGGATTTTACATAGGCAAAACCTATTATTGGTTTTAATTGGTTGATTATATGCCTACAACTAAGTTACTGTTTTGGAGTCAAAGAAAATAACTTAGCCAATTATTATTTAAATATCAGAGCTACTCAGACAACAAACAGAAGAGGAGAGCTGCACAAAAGGCCTGACTACGAGGCTACAACTGAAAAGCCAATACTTGTAATAACATGAAACCAATTATCCAAATTAGCACACAAACACGGATCAAGCTGGGGGCATACAGTGCCTAAAACCCATCCTTAAAAGTAAGTTCGCCATGTTGTAAAACCTAAACGAGTGCCCGCGGCAAATGGTGGGGTTCTAAACTCAGATTTGTGCCTTGTCTGCAGATGACAGTGTTAAATTTCTGTTTAGGCTGACTAAGTTCTTTATGCTTTCAAGGTCGATAAGTAGAATACACTCAAAACTGAAACTTTTATTTACACTGCTGTAAAATGACAAAACTGGCAACAAATGCCACATTAGAACAAGCCATTTTAGGTCTCGCCTCGAGTGCAGCGCGCAGTCGTTGCTCTAGGAGAGGGCCTCTTGGCATCGCTACAGCTTTTCTAGAAGATCATGTATGTGGTGCTCACACGCTATTGGGCTTTGCGTGCGTCTTTATAAAAAGACAGCACACAATTGGACAAAGGAGGGTGCATGTCCCACCTTTGTATCCGCCCACGGCCTACGGGTTGCGAGAGCAAGTAGCAGCGCCGTCTGTTTGCTCGCGTTAATTGTAAACAGATGGTGGTCGGGCTGGCCCTCACCATTCACGGGACCCTGCCCGACACACTGGCTCGAACCTACCACCTTCACACTGCACGTGTATGCCTTTGCTTTTGAAATGGCTGTCGTTATAAAGAATGAAACACACCCATAACTAAACTCGTTGCAGGCAAGTTGCTTCTTACCGATAACTAGCTTTAGAGCACTCGTGACAAATTCATGTTGTGTACATACTAATGCCATCTGGTGGTTGTCTGTGTAATGAAACTCCAGACCAGTTCTAACAAGCATTGGCATAGCCAATAGGTCTCGCTTTTGGGACCTTATAAGTGTTTATTCATGCAACAGTTTCTGTTGTTTCACCAAGGATATTGTGCTGGATGCCTAAACACTTATAAGGTCCAAAATGAATGACCTATTGGCTATTCCAATGCTTGTTTTGCAACGGGTCCACAACAAATTGCAATACGTGTGAAAATGCGGGCACTGTAGATAACCTACTGAATACGAGCCACGCGCTTGATGTCAAACAAGCTCAGGTCCTAAGTTTAAGTAACCGAAAAAAATGAAAGCACTTTGTTCAGCGGAGTGTGTGGCTGTGTCTTTAAAACTATAATGCATCTTCGGGGTCTGTCCACCTTGGGACTCGCTTTGTTTGTGTTTTGGGTTGTTGGGGAGTTGGGGGGAAGATGGGGGGCGGGATGGGGGGCGGGATGGGGAGGGATGGGGTGCTGTTGGGTGGAGGGGGGTGGGGGGTTGGGGGGGGGAGGGGTGGTGACGACGAGTGGTTGGTTGTGCGTGTGAGGACTGGTCTGCTGGCCCGCTACTATTGGTTGTGGAGGGTGTTTGTCCTTCTATGCTGGACCTTGGGGGCTGGTTGTTGGTCTGAGAACATGAGCTGGGAGTGGTACGGGGGGAGCCAGTGCTGGGAGGAGAGGAGAGATTTCCCGGGCCTGGGAGTTGTCTGGAGAGGGGGACTCCAGGGAGGGGGGGGCCTGCTGGATTTAGCTGCTGGAGAGCTGGGGGGCCTGATCTACTCACATGCCTATTAGCTTGGGTACTTGGAATGTGAAGGGCCTTAACTCTCCACAGAAGCGCCTGAAGTTGTGGAAATACCTTTTGGATCACCACTTAGACATGGTGGGGCTCCAGGAGACCCACCTGGCCCGTAGAGATGAGCTCCGGCTCCGACATAAGCAGTTTCCCCTCATATACAGATCTTCCGCTTCTACCAAGCACATAGGGGTGGCTCTTTTATTCAGGTCTTCCATTCAATTCCAGCCTCTGGGAGTGAATAGCGATAAGGAGGGCAGGTGGTTGATGGTTAAAGGGATGCTTCAGGGGCGCCTGTGTACGTTTGTGGTAGTGTATGTGCCGAATGCCCAGCAGAATAACTTTCTTCAGGGACTGTTGGATGCCGTGGGGGCCTTCGTCGAGGGTCACCTGGTGGTTATGGGGGACTTTAATATGGTGTGGGATCAGGCTGTGGACAGCTCCCGTGCCCAGAGGACGGACTCTGGTGTCTTTTCCACTGTCACTAAACGAAGGATGGAGGAGCTGGGCCTTCTAGATGGATGGCGTGAAGTGAACACACAGTCCAGGGACTATACGTTTTTTTCTCATGTGCACCACACCTACTCACGCATTGACTATGTTTTTGTGAGTCAGGCCCTCAGGGGAGATGTCCGGGCTTCTACGATTTTTCTTCTCTCTGTCTCAGATCATGGCCTCTTGACACTCCAGCTTCAGTGGTCAGTGAGGGGGGATGGGTATCGGAAGTGGTACTTTCCGGCAGCTCTGGTGCATGATGATGCATCCTGTAAGGAACTTAGGAAAGCTATCAGGGAGTTCTTAACGCTTAACCCGAGCTCGGACACCTCGGTATTTAACACCTGGGATGCTTGTAAGGCCTCGCTGAGGGGCACCTGCATAGGGCTTAACGCGGCTCTTAATCGCCTGCGTAGGGTAGAGCCTTGGAGGTTGAGCTTGAGAAACTTGAGCGGGCCCACAAACTAAACCCTTCTCGCATGACACTCCGACCTCTGTCGGCTATTAGGGGGAAGTTGAAGGCACATTACACCAACCGCTCTGAACTAACCCTCCTGCGTTTGCGCCGGGGGTCGTATGCTCAGGGGAACAAAGTGGGCCGCCATTTGGCACGCCAGCTCCGAGAAAAGAGGGAGAGGGAATATATAGGGGGGATCCGGGATTCAGGAGGCACGATTCATCATCGGGATAGGGACAAGGCGGATATTTTTGGACGATTCTACGAGACGCTTTATAAAGGTGATTCTCTAGACACGGAGGAGCAGGACGCCTTTTTGTCTGGCCTCCCCCTCCCACAGGTCTCTGCCGTTAGCAATGACCAACTGACTGCCCCCTTTACTAGGGAGGAAGTCTTGGTGGCGATCAAGGCCCTAAAACCCAATAAAGCCCCTGGGCCTGATGGGTATACAGCTTATTTTTATCAATCGTTTGCCTCGGAACTTGTCGATTGCCTAGTCTCCCTTTTCAATAGCATGGCAACAGCCGGGGAGACCACGGGCACTATGGCTGAGGCCCTGATATCTGTGATCCCCAAACAGGGGAAGGATCCCTCCAGCTGTACCTCGTACCGCCCTATAGCCTTATTGAATGTGGATGCCAAACTGTACTCCTCTCTAATCGCCCGCCGGCTGCAAGATTTGATGCCGGCCATTATACACCCGGACCAGTCAGGCTTCATTAAAGGGCGGCAGACTCATGACAACTTACGGAGAGTGATTCACCTGATTGAGAAGGCCTCTAGGTTCCGGATTCCTGCTGTACTGGTGGGTCTAGATGCGGAAAAGGCCTTTGACCGGATCGATTGGGGCTTTCTGTTCCGCACCCTGACTGCTTTTGGATTCTCACCCCAATTCCTTACGATGCTTCAGGTAAATTTCCATCGACCGACCTCGAGGGTATTGGTTAACGGACATCGGTCAGCTGCGTTCCCCCATACAAGAGGTACGAGACAGGGGTGTCCTCTCTCCCCTCTTCTCTTTGCCTTGAGTATTGAGCCTCTGGCGCTGGCGATTCGGGAGAATGACCACATCAAGGGCATACCCTTCACGGGGGAGCAACATAAAATATCTCTCTTTGCAGACGATGTCCTGCTGTCTTTAGGTGACCCCGCTCGATCCCTACCATCTGTCCACGAGGAGCTATCCCGGTTCGAAGCAGTGGCGGGATTCCGAGTTAACTTTGATAAGTCGCAGGTCCTGAATTTGACCCTCCCGTCAGCTGAGGTGGATCGGCTACGCGTGCTGACGACTCTGTCTTGGACCCCCTCATCCTTAATGTACCTGGGGGTACGCCTCACGCCAACTGTGGGCTTCCTCTTTGCGGCGAACTTCCCCCCACTGTTGGCTTCGGTGCGCCATGACCTTGACCGGTGGAAGCCAAAATACCTTTCGTGGCTCGGCCGGATACATGCGCTTAAAATGGTCCTCCTCCCCAGGTTCCTTTACCTTTTCCAGGCCCTACCTATCCCTTTAGACACGGACTTCTTCCGCCGCCTGAAGACGATGATGCTGAAGTTTGTTTGGCAGGGGGGCCGGGCTCGGATACCCTTTACGACACTTCGTCGGCCGAGGGTGGAGGGGGGAGTCGGACTCCCGGACATGCTGCTGTACTACAAGGCCGCACAGTTGCGGGTGATAGTGGAGTGGACCCAACAGCTTTCGGAGAAGCACTGGCTACATATGGACCGGGCAGTGGCGGGTAGATCGATCTGGGACCTGGTCTGGAAGCCTAAGGTAGATCGGCCGAAGAATGCTTACATCAGCACTCCCACTAGCACGGTTCTAAAGGTGTGGGATACGATCACTGGTGACGATCGATGGACCACCTTCCCCTCTCCCTTCACCCCCATCCACTTTAATCCGGCCTTCCCGCCGGCCGCTCAGGAGGGTCCCTACCGCCAGTGGCGTGAGGGTGGATGTCGGGCACTTACGCACTTGTTTCATGGGAACGTGCCCCTCACCTTCCACAATTGTATGCGTGATTATGGTCTTTTACCTACAGAATGCTACCGCCATGCCCAGCTCCTTCACTGGGCGACCTCGGAGGGGGTTCGTGGGGCTGCTACTCGTCCACTCTCTCTCTTTGAATCCTTCTTGCTTCGCACTTCGACGATGCGGGGAGCGATTTCGTTTTTATACAGCCTGCTGCTGCGCACGGTGATTGCCCCTCGCCCTCGATATATGGAGCGGTGGGAGAGCATTCTGGAGCGGGACATTTCTGATACGGAATGGAAACACCTCTGGAGGGATGTGGCAGCGCACAACCATTCTGTGAGCCTTCGGGAAGCCCACCTGAAAACAATGTATGACTGGTACCTGTACCCCTCCAGGCTCCATCGCATTTTTCCTACGTCATCGGATCGATGTTGGAGAGGGTGTGGCCTGCTGGGCGACTTCCAACATATTTGGTGGGATTGCCCGATCATCCGCCCCTTCTGGTCGGAGATACTCTCCCACATCAAGGAGATATTGGGGTACCCGATCTCGGACTCGATGGCTCATGTCCTGCTGAGTCTTCGAGACCCATTGTTGGAACACCAGACTAAGGCTGATAAGCGTATTCAGTGGCTGTGCCTCGGGGCGGCTAAGCTCACCCTGGCAGCGGCGTGGAAAAAGCCGCAAGCACCGGCTGTATCACTGTGGCACTCGAGGTTGTGGGGCCTTCTGAGCATGGAGAGAATGTCGGACATCTTCCTGGGGGACTTTAAGAATTTCCACTTTCGATGGGGTCCACTAGTTCGCTTTTTGTCATCTGGCCTACCGTCGGCGGTATGCCCGCCCACGCTACGAGCCTTGCATTTGTTTCAAGTATGATTGGTTTGTGTGTCCTCCCTCCGGGATATGGTGGGAGCGTGGCTATGTCGTCACCACCGGGGAAGGGTGGGGGGTGGGGGGAGAACCAGTTGGGGTTTTGTTACTATTCATTGTTGCGGCTCTGCTTAGCTTGGGGCCTGGGAAATTCTATGGCTCCGGGTACCTTTCTATTATTGCTCCTGGACAGTATTTCTGTGGACAATTGAGAAGACACGAGCGTTGTGTCTGACCTTCCCTGATGAAGCGTGTATTATTGTGGATTGCTTTCAGCTTTTTCATTTACAGCATATTACACTCCCCTGTGTGGGATTTGTGGCGGGGTTGTCGCCTATTCTTTTCCTTTTCCCCCTTTCCTCCCTTCCCTCTTTCCTTTGAACAAATACAATAAAAATATGTTTTACAAAAAAAACTATAATGCTAGTGCCTTTGGTTTTTAGAAACATTCAGGCATTTTACAGTTGCACACAACAAGGCAATTGTCTCAAGTAACATGTTAAGATATTACAAATTGCAAGCAATTACGTGAGTAGAAGACTCACCTCTTTAAAGAACACTACATCACATTGCATTACCAAGCTTTTGTCTCCCAACACTCATTGACTTTCTGCACGTCTTTAAGGATGTACAGTGCTCGGCTGCCCTTTGGATAGGTTTGCACTATAGAAATACAATATACATAAATACCTCCTCCCAGTCACCACATTCAATACAGTAAAGACACATGGGCACTATCACATCAATATTTACAGACTATAGAGAGAAAATGTTTCTTATCTGACTGGCCCACACTATTCTATTCAGTATTAAAAGTGATATTGATAAAGAATTATGTAAGAGCCAAAATTGTGTCTGTGATAAGACTGGCGAAATTTTATTCCTAGAGACAGAGTTCCACGTTTTGGACCAGACGTCATCAGAGATCGGGAGGAGGAGTGTGATTCCCAATAGGCGATAAGCTTCTTATTAAGGACTTGAGTCGTTTATAAATCCAGGAAACTTGGTGCCCCAGCTTATTTATCCACGCTACGTATTGTGAAAGGGAAGGGAATGATGACAGTAGTTTAGCTTTTGTTAGTGCTATCTTTATTTTTAAGAAGTTGTAGAACTCCAGGGAGTCCGGATTAAATTTAGATTGTAGGTCTTTGAAGGTAATGGGATATACTGAGTCTACTAGTTGGTGTGGAAAGAAAATACCTTTGTCAATCCATGTATTATAATGTAGTGTACTCCCTTTATGAAGAATGTTATGGTTGTCCCACAATGACTAAATTTGATTGTCTTACGCTGCCATCCAATTTTTTATCTAATGTCACTAAAGCGTGCTTTGAATTCTTAAAAATAGATCTAACACTCGTGAGATTGGAGGTAAGTAGGGCGGCTGGGGCTGGGTTATGGAGCAAATATTTCTCAATGTCTAGCTAGACTGGGGTATATCCCACGGATGGAACGAACCAGTACAAGCCCCGTTAAGCTAAGAACGCTGGATTTATCTCTGTTCAGCTTGTAACCCGAGTGGGTCAAATAAACTTCTATGGTACGCATCAGGGCCCTAACAGAAGGGCTCGGGTCCTTCGTGACTATAAGAATGTCATCCGCGTAAGCTGCCAGTTTCACCTGAGAATCTTTAAAGCTTACTCCTTTTATTTCCTGATTAAGTTTAAGGTCCTGAATTAAAGATTCAAGGACTAAGAGAAAGAGGGAAGGTGAAAGAGGGCAACCCAGTCTAGTACCTTGTTCAAGTGTAAAAGCATCTGACAAGGTTCCATGGATTGCGATGCATGCGGTGGGTGCTGAGTACATGGCCATAACCATGTTGATTATGGAGCTACCTAGATTGAAAGACAGCATTCATTGTCTCAGGAATGACTATGAGACTCCATCTAATGCCTTTTCTGCATCCAGCGTGATGGCTATTGATGGTTCAGGTATCAACTTTGCTTTCTCAAGTATGTGACATAATAAGCGGGTGTTATCATTTGACATTCGATTTTTGAGGAAACCAACTTGGGAATTACTAATTAGCTTTTGGCAGAACCGCATTCAGTCTTATTGCTAGAATTTTTGCATAGATTTTACAGTCCACAGTCTAGGTTGGTGTAGATTTTACAGTCCACATTAATCAGTGAAATTGGCCTATAGTTTTTATGTAAAAGGGGATACCCCTCTTTAGGAATAACAATAATATTGGCTTCATTCATTGATTTGGATGTGTGTCCTTCCTTAGCAATGGTATTAAAAACTTTTAAGACAGTTAGTTTTGGAGACTCTCCGAATGCCTTGTAAAAGGAAGCTGAGAAGCCATCTGGGCCTGGAGCTTTGTTGTTTTTCAGAGATTTAATAGAGTTAGTTAATTCCGAGATAGGCTTTCTCAGCACTTCCCCGTCTGATTCCGATAGGCTGGGTAAGTTTAGAGATTTTAAATATCTGGCTCATTGTTCTGGATTTACTTACGGTTTGTTTATTTTTATAAAGGTTCTCATAAAAGGATTTTAAAATGTTTAGGATCTCCTTTTGTTTAATTTGAATTGCATTAGTGGAGTCTTTTATCAAAGAGATAGTAAATTGTCTCTGTTTGTGTTTAAGGTAGGAGGCTAATAGTTGCCCGCTCGGTTTCCTTCGCAGAGTTTGAGGGCCTTAAATTTGTTTATCCACACTCCCGCTCTCTTACTCACAATTTTATTATATTCATATTTTTTCTTCACAAGTTGGTCAAGGATACCTTTGTCATCTAACGCGTTGGCATGTGAGGTCTTTAGGAATTCAAATTCTTATTGATTTTTGCTTTAATCCTAATGATTACCCCCCTAATAGTTGCCTTACGAGCAACCCACAGGATGAAAGTGGCGAAGTCTGGGAGATCGTTGTGTTTAATGTAGTCATAGATAGCATTCTCAATCTTTTCTTTGTCTCTTGGATCGGAAAGTACCTCCTCATTAAAGCGCCATCGTTTAGGAGGAAGTGTGGAATGAGTACCTGCTAGTTTGGTGCTAATACTGGAGTGATCTGACACTAGTTTCAGGGCAATGTCCGGTTGGTCGATAAGGTGGGAAAAGGAGCCGGATACTAAAATATAGTCGATCCTAGTGTAAGAGTTGTGCAGGGCTGAATAAAATGTATAGTCGCGTGTGTCTGAATGCTGGAGGCGCCATGCATCTTTGAGATTAAATTTGGCACAGATTTTATGGAGAATCTCATGGGAGCGGGTGTTTTGATATCTACATTTGGATTGGCGGTAAATTAGGGGATCTAGAGGCAAGTTGAACTCCCCTCCTACTATGACAAGATCATCTTGTGGAAAGCTTCCTATTGTATCCGAGATCTTTCCCCAGAAGATGGGCTCATCGGAATTAGGGCCATATATATTGAGAACTTGAATTGCATGGTCCTTGTGCCAGAAACTGAGGCCTATTGAGTACCTGGAGCTGGGCGGTATGGAATTTATCCCTTCCGATAGACAGCTGAGGTAGAACCGTCAACCTAGAAGACCCAGCCGTATCGCCAGCTCACGATCAGACTTGCATGGAACGCTGTATGGATACTATTTCTCATAGAAGTCACCCCCAATGTAGGCCTTCGTTCTTCCTCCGTAGCAGGTGAGTCCAGTAGTGTGTCGGAATGGCACTATTGATTAGTAAAGCAACTTTTTCTAGGTGGGCCCGAGATTGACTACCTAAAGAGATAGAGGCACATAGGACTAGGCTTAGAGTCAATGGGTAAGGCAATGCGGGTGGTGATATCAATAGTAATTAGCAGGGCTAATGTGAATAAACAGCATCAATGGCAATACCTTGGCTACATAGATTACTCCGGCAGTGCTAGCAATGGCGGCAGTACGTATAGGACATGTCACTTAAGTCACGTGAAGGCGAATCACCGACTACAGCACAAACATTGAGGAACACAATATCCTCCGAGTTCCTGAGACATTAAAACAAGATGACAATCCACCTCTGGGAGCAAGACCAACTAGTAAATCGAAGCAGGACATCAGGGGGTCAAATCACACTCCGCATGGGCAACTTGCAACTGAGAGTTAGGCGTCGCGATAGAACAAGGAAAGAAAAGCAGGGAATAATATGCAACAGCCCAAGTGCACTTTACAGCTTTACAGATAAAAGATGCTTTGCCGCCATTTTAATCACAGGCAGCACTCTTTCTCCATCCTGCGGTTGCGGTTGTGCTTTATCAGTGCCGGCAGGGACAGAGTCAGTGGCATATGTGGATACAGTAAGTGCTGTTCTTTGAATAGTCCGTTATGTGTTCGCATCGGAGATAGATGTTAAAGTGTGCGTTTAGTGAGCCATTAAAGCGCCACTGCAGGGTCAGGCATCACGCCCTTGAGCTGTACAATTGTTCTAATCGGTTCCCTCTAGCACGTAAGATATGCTCCGCTAGCCTGAACACCCACTTTCTGCGACGACAGGGGTTGCAATAAGGCATATAAGATGCAGTAGTCCAGCTTCAATATCCGGCAATCTTCGTCAAAACGTAGTCTTCTCCGCCGCCTCCATTTTGTGGGATATGAGTCGGGCAGGTCTCGCTATCTCATCCGAGATTTTCTGTCAACCAGGCCTAAAAACACCGGATCCTCCAGTCAGAGTCTGCGCCGCATATTCTTATGGGCCAAAATCTGGTATCCGCTTCTCCGTACGTTCACTTTAGCTCCAAATTTTCACCGGGATCGCTCCTCCGTGCTCGGAACGACGGGATCAGGCAGCCATTACCACTGCCGTCCACGCCATGACCCCCCCAAAGCTTCATTATTTCAGCAGCAAAGTTAAATGTGCTGAGATGTGCACATAAATGCTTAAAAGTTGACCTTATCCTGACATGCTTACTTTTGTTTTTAAAGCCTCACACTACATAGCATTAAAGAATGTACTTGATTAATAATAACGTTTTGAACTGTTTTGCTAGAAGCACTTTATTATTGAATAAAATGACTTCATATTATTTCACACACTAAACACAATGCATGAATTGAAAATGTTAATAGGTTAACCTATTTCTTTTTCCGCTATATAATGAACAGATGTGGTGCTGAATAATATTTGTTGCAGTTGATGTTCCCTATTTCACATAAGTCTATTGCGTGGCCTTACTAGGACCTTGCACTGTTTCTTCACAAGCTTTAACATTTCATTAAACCAAGGAGCTGGAGGCAAAGAGCGGCATGAGCTTTCAACAGTGACTGGTAAGCAATTTTTCCATGGCTTCCGTAAGCCAGCATTGAAATTGGTCATGATCCAAGGTCGACAGTTGTTTTATGTCCGGCCTCATACACTGGAGTAGTTTGCTAAGAGCAGGCAGGGATGTTTAGCCTGGACCTGCTCGTTGTTTTAGCCATAGACGAGACCAGTGGTGGTCCATTCTATATTTGCCATATGTGAAAATCTGACTTCTTCTCAGAATCTGATCAGCCCCTGGCTTTAAGAATGATGAACATCACCAAGTGTTGTACTGGTGTGTCTCTCTCTGTACACATTCTATCTCTAACCCAGTATTCCAGCAGTACGGAATCAAACACCCCACAGAAACATGATAACAAAACAATTTTAGGATGCCTTTGTGGAGCAGACGCAAAAAAGCGCCCACTTTTCCCCTATGGAGCTCAGATTGCTTTTCACTTGACGGAAATGTGCTGTCCATGGACCTATGAAGTATGGGTCCCACTGGGCAGGAAAATATCTGTGCCCCAGAGTTTGATAGTGAGTCATTCTTTTTTCACTCTCTGCCGCCTCCTATCCATCTCTATTTAGAGTCCCACTGTTCTTCTAGATAACAGGTTCTGCTTTGTACAAAAGAGTCAAGGAAACAGTGGATTATTCTTTCTATGAAAGATTCCTACAATTGTTTGCGAGGTAAGCAGGGTTGTCGAGAGGCCTCAATTAACAATGAAAAATGGAAACTAAACTGGCCTGGCTGTGGTGAGCGATGGAGTGGCCTTCAAGATATGGGTGTGATTTGGAATTTGTTCTAACCTGAAGAGGGACTGCAAGAGTTTAATGTAAACAATTTGAGGAATTCCTCCATAGATGCTCCGGTCCATTCCTCCAAACAGGGTAATTGATAGATGATCCTATTGCTACAGAGAAATACATGTCTTACAACTTTCTTACACAACTCTGCTTGTGATGAGTAGTATAATTCAGTTTATGGAATTGTCCTATGAGCACGTTGTCTAAAAGCATATGTTATTTCACCTGAATATGCCCTACAGCGACTGATCAATCATTATAGAGAGCCAAGGATGAGAATTAGAACTACCTGTAAGCGGAGGTTGAAAAGCAACAGAATCCGATTTTCAAATATAGCGAGGCTCAAGAGACCAAACAATGCAACATTTAGAACACCAGCTCTCTCCTTTATTTTTTTAGTTCTTGCCTACTGATCACTGTCAGTTGTTGATGATCTATTGTCTCCATTACATTCAATTATATCCATATATTCAATTATAGACATCCTTTAGGTCAGCCTCTTGGTCTTGCCTGGATGGCCTTCTAGTACATTTCTTTTCCCTACTTCTTATTTCATGGCTTTCCTCCCTATTCTTTGTTTCTCCCACCTCTATAGTAGTCCTTCTTTACTGTGTTCTGATTGGATAACTTGTGTTCTTCTACTGCCTGCATTCATGGAATTACTTTTTAGGTCTCGCCTTGGCAGCGCATGCGCTGCATTCACTGTCTCAGCCAGACCTAAGGTAATCTGTATGTTGGCTTAAACTTCATGTAATCTGTTTTCCGCTTGCTATTGGCTTACTTGTAGTATTGTTGTTGTTATCTCCCTTTCTGTTGGCTGTTGGTCATTTGCTAACTTCCGTGTAGTTCCGAATCAGCTGCGCCTAACTACAGTTTTAGTCCGCTCTGCTTGCACTTCTTTTAATTGCCTGCAGTGTGCCATCTGTTTCTCATGCTGTAGCCTGCGTCTGTAACTGGAGACTCTCCTGTTGCCCCCACTCTACCTGCAGTTATAAATCATTCTGGCTCCTTTCTTGTTATACTTTTTTATGCACTCCAACCACTGATCGATCAGTCTGCACGACTGCCAGTCACCCTGCCTGTCTGTCTGTCTATTTATCTTATCCAGTTATTGTTTGGTTGAATTTTCTGGTCTATCGGACTGCTTGCCTAGTATTCGACCATCCCCTCTTTCCTTCCTCGAAAACGATGCACAACAAAAGGAAGAAAGTGTGAGGGGAAAAATAGATTTGCAGTCCTTGACGCCTAGGCAGACAACCGTGATTTATGGGTCCAGCTTAAGCTGCAATGCACTTCCCGTGGCATATAAAAGGTGGAGCTGTCGACTGTAATTCTGAGGGAAAATCACTCCTTCCACTAGCGCGGCTTATTACAAGCAAATGACTGATGAGAAACATTCTCGTACTCGCTTCTACTCCCTTCCCCATCTCTAAACCCCAGAGTTCCCCGTCCTTTTACGCAGATGCCATTGGACACTGTAATTTGCCAGAGGAGTTTTCCCTCTGTTTTAAATCTGTTTGTTGCAGGCTTTAAACGTCAAATACGTTGACACAATAACACGGTACATAAACACCCAGGGCAAGGGATTCCTTCTACATGACTGAGTTTCTCTACACTCAGTGTTATACATATGAGCGTTTCGAGCAGCCCAGGGTGTCAGCATTGGTTATTGGCGCCACCTAGTGGCTGTTTCACCCGCGAGAAATTAACTGACAACATTGCCACGGTTTTCACTAATGGAAAACGCGAAAGTCTGAGCAAAGTGGCCAAGGTCTGAATGGGCACTGAACCTCAAGTAAAGTAAAGTGATGCAGTAGAAATCTCACAAACCACGATGTAAAATGTGCAACCATCTTAAATACTATTACATAAGACAGCAGAACAATATATCACATATCATGCTATGTGAGAATACAATATGGCCCAGCACACTTGACAAACGTCAAGCAGATAACAAGACACAGTGCAACAAAATGTACCATATTATAAATCCATTTTTTATTGCATAGCGTATAGTAGCAAAGTAAAGAACAATATAACTTATCTCTGTCTTCCTCAGTCACCCTCTCACCAGACACCCACCCTTAATCCCTTCCTCTCTTTTGTTTCCCATGGCTGAGCACCAAACTCACAGAGTCAGGCATCCAGAGTCTCTCTTGCAAGCCCTCACAACAACGTCATGCCGCGCATACCTTATCTCCCTCTGGGCCATACATCTTCTCAGGCTGCTCATTTGCTTTGCTCTCACATCTTTTCTTCCGGTGTCCGTGTGCTACAAATGCTTGTTTATGTTTGTTTCCTGGTTACGCATAAACAGTCTCCTATATTCAGTTGTTTATGCTGGGACATCTCCCCAACCGGTTGGGAAGGCGGGCGGGAGATCTGGGCGCAGGCGAGTCTTCAAAACGTACCATTATGGTGACTCAGATGTCATTAGTCCATCCTCATTAGCATGTGCTCCTCGCTGGAAACATACTTGGAGTAAGAGTGGGAGTACACAAGGAGAAAACCGTGGAGATGCATGGCTGGATGTGGGGCAATACACACTTAATACACGCCCATCCAGAAGGCATCCTTTAATTTAAAGTTACAGCCTCTCTTTAAGGAACAGTTCCCTGTTTAGCAGTCTGGAGAGGTGAACTTAAACTGTGAAGGTCACGGCACCACAGTAATGGAGTAACTTGTCATATTTCTCTCCAAACCTTTCCTCAAACCATGGGACGATCCTACAGAAGAGATATCACAGTGGGGGCAGCCCTGTGCTGGATGAGTAGACTATGAACAGTACTATTTGGATGGATTGTGAGCTAAAGGAATTGAGATTTGCAGCCATGTTCTTTGAATAACCATTGTAAAGACACAATGTTGCTGTAAAAAATAAGTTTGCATTATTGAGATTGCTCTCATGGTCTTTACACAACTGTGATATTGAAAGCAATCTTTGCATTACTGCAAGCTGATATGTAGTTAGGAACCTAGAATGTTGGCAGATACCAAACGAGTGTATTCCGCCATGCAGTGGGAAGATATTAAAATTGAGGGGTAGGAGGGGAAAAGTTTGACCCTTTAGTTTTGACCTAACTTTAAACCTTGCGCCTACTCAAATTAATGTGCTATGTGTTTCAAATTATCGGGATAGTTTCTATTATATTATTTTGTGCATTACATATATTGAGAGAAAATCTTTCTCGACTAGTTTCTGCAAAGTACTTTTTCTGGTTAGGTCTTGGCCTAGCGTATACTGCGCAGCAGTGTCGCGTAGCCGAGATTTTATGTTTACAGTATGGGGGCTTGAACCCGCCCTTCTTCTCCATTGGCTGGCTTCCTAAAGGGAGGCCAGCCATTGGAGGAGAGGGGCCTCACTCAGTTCAAAAGGGGATTCGGGGGTGTGTTTTTGGAGTTCTTTCTCTTTTCTTTCTCTCCTCTTCCCATTGGCTGGAATTTTACATTCCAGCCAATGGGAAGAGGAGAGAACGAAAACCACGCCCCCGAATGCGAAAATGACAGTGCTTTCTCCGAGGCATTCCTGCCTCGCCTCGGAGAAAGATGGTGGTGTGCATGGCATGGTCCGACCGAGAGGCTGGCGCAACAGACAGAGACTCCCCCCCACCCACCATGAGCCGGTAAGTTTTCCACCCCCCCTCATTGTGCTTGCTTTCATGCCCCCCCCTCGTTGTGCGTCTGTTCCCTCGTGCCACCCCCTCGTTGTGCTTAATTTCCGGCCCCCCCTCGTTGTGCGTCTGTTCCCTCGTGCCGTCCCCTCGTTGTGCAAATTTACCAGTTAATGCATGAAGTGCAGACTGCTCAAGTCGGAGTGGGCAGTAATTCCCTCTATGTGGTTCACACATTAACTCCTGAAAATCCGAGTTACGTGCGCGCCCTTGGATAGTGCAAACGTAAAAGGAAGCACGCGCCGGGCTCTGAGGCGAAGCACCACAGCTGTCCATGGATGGGCCTGGTCTGCCTCCACAGAGCTCCGATGGAAGCCGCGCTGCCTCGGTCTCCTGCAGGCGTCTGTCATCTGCTGGAGGAGGGTGGCGGCTGGTGGCCACCCCTCGGCAGGCCTCCCTGGCTGCGCAGTCACGCAGCACAGCCGGCAGGCTGCGGGGGAGCTGGCAGGCTCGGCCGGCGGCCTCGTCCGCTCTAACCCGCAGCCATCCATTACCAGCGAAGCGGTTCTCAGTAGCTCCGCAGTGCCAGCCCCTGCGAGGCGATCGATCGAGGAAGACGGCGGAAATACAGCGGGGAAGAAAGGCTTTCCGTCCATTAGGGCCGCAGCTCTGCGCCAATTAGAAGGAAGGGAAAATCATTACTCAGCGGCTGGCAGCGGCCAGCCCTGAAGTGCTTGTTTTCCATCTAGCGCCACTCATTCCTCACAAACCTTCTCTGCCTCCCCCACGACACACATCAGGTAAAGAGGCTTGGGCACGAGAGGCTTAACGCTGCAATAGCAAGCCACGAGCAACGCGTGAAGCACGGCGCTGCACCGTTAACTGGAACTGAATTGTGTGATCTTGTGTAGGTTGATTGGCGCCTTCGTGGTCATGGCAGGATGCAATACAAAAGACGCGCAGAATGTGAAATTAGAGCAGTCCTTTAAAAACTGTGGGGCTTATTTACAAGCCCGTTGCGCAGCTGTTATGTCATTTCCCCCCCCCTGTTAAAAGTGACGCGCCGGCGGCGCAACAGGTTTGTAAATAAGCCCCTGTGTACCGCATACATTTTACTTAACTGCCAAGTGGTCAATAACTTGTCTTGTGGTGACATCCAGTCTTGGGCGTTTGTCATCTAAATCCATTCCTGGCTTTCCATACAGCCGTATTTAGCGTTGCAGGACTAACAGGTTTCAGGTTTTCCTTTTAAATTACAGGCATAGCCTGCTTGTCACAGCGTGGCGATTGCTATTGAGCTAAGACCAGGGTTGGCAGAGTGCCACCCTTGACACCGGCCAGTTTCTAGTTAACAATATCCATCAGACCTACACACAGCGTGTCATCCTCGGGATTGGTGAGAGCTCAGAGGCTCTTGTGCCCACTGACTGCAGGAGATCTAAACACCCCCAAACAGGGCACACATTCTTTGTGACTTTTTGACACATCCTGACAACTGTGCCGCATAATTATTGCGTCATGGTGCCACTGCACATCCTGCATTCTTGAAAGTTACGTTCCTGTCCAGGTCGATTCAATTTACAAAGTCTGTGCTAAAGAAGCCTTTCAAATCAAAGTGCACCTGCTGCATTCCTTAACGCCACATAATTAAAGCCGCCTTTAAGGCAACATAATTATAGCCGCCTTTTACTACCCAACGTGACACCCTTGACCCCTCAATGCTTCTAGGCTGAGTAGAGTGTGCAGGTTTTAAAAAATAAAAATATTTTGAATAAGTACTGCAAGTCACAAAGGGGTTCTACCAAATGTAATTAAAGAACCGGACAGCGGGAAGTATTCCTATATTGATTTATGGAAGTGCAAAGCTTTCAATATCCTCTTTTACATATGGTAGATTTGCTTAACATACGGTCAGTCCATGCCCTCCCATCTTGCAACATTTCATATAGTTTCAGTTCTGCAGAATAAATGTGAAATCCTACATTATAAATAAACAAACATTCAATTTATGTCTTGTGACAGTCATATATTGGAAGAATAGGAAATACATTAAATTTAAACTAATTGTAGTTTTAGCTTAAAAGTGCTCGTGTTGCACACAGAGAAAGAACTCCGTGCGTTTTTGCATCAAACCAGGATCTACATCATAATTGTTAAAAAAAATTACACATCTGCTATGCATAATTCACGTTTCCAATGTATGTTTTTAGGTCTCGACCTGCGTAGGCTGCGCGTGTGTGTGTGTGTGTGTGTGTGTGTGTGTGTGTGTGTGTGTGTGTGTGTGTGTGTGTGTGTGTGTGTGTGTGTGTGTGTGTGTGTGTGTGTGTGTGTGTGTGTGTGTGTGTGTGTGTGTGTGTGTGTGTGTGTGTGTGTGTGTGTGTGTGTGTGTGTGTGTGTGTGTGTGTGTGTGTGTGTGTGTGTGTGTGTGTGTGTGTGTGTCTCTGTGTGAATGTCTCTGTGTGGGTGGCTCTGTATGTGTGTGTGTGGGTGGCTTTATGTGGGTGGGTGGCTGTGTGTGGGTGCAAATGCAATAGGTCTCGCATTTGCGTGCGATTAAGTGATTGGCATTGTAAATAACAATGCCATTTATTTATGTTTTAAAAACAAAAACATAAATAAAAATAATGTCATGAGCAATGCCAATAGCTCCAACTTTAACAATGCAGAGACCATTGCATTGTAAATGCAATAGGTCTCGCATTTGCGTGCGATTAAGCGATTGGCATTGTAAATAACAATGTCATTTATTTATGTTTTAAAAACAAAAACATAAATAAAAATAATGATTTGAGCAATGCCAATAGCTCCAACTTTAACAATGCAGAGACCATTGCATTGTAAATGCTGGTTTTCTAAAGCAGTGAAGTCTACGTTGAAGAAAAAGGCGGAGAAAGTTTGCAAAGCATTTAAAAATTCAGTTCGAAAGCTGTTACAGTGTGTTACGTCACATCCCTCTCAAGTGTGCCTGCTTGAAGTAAGTCATGCATTGTGCACAGTGATGTAGGAGGCCACGGTGTTTTTATAGTCTGTCAAACTGGGGTCAGCTTTTAACAAAGAAAGCGGTGGTTTGTTATGATATGGCTCTTCCCGATGCTTGCCATGAAATGTAAGATATACTCTGCCATATGTGCCTGGCTGACAAAAGCTTTGACATTTTTGAAGCTGTCCATTTTCCATTGGCTTTTTTTGATTTGAGGAGGTGGGTTTGCACTTTGTTACTGTATTCAACAAGCATTTGCAATGCAATGGGTCTCGCATTTGCGAGAGTTTAAACATATTGGCATGTAAATGACCATACCTTTTATTTATCTGTTTTCAAAAACAACACATAAATAAAAGGCATTGTCATTCACGATGCCAATAGCTCAAAACTCGCAAATGCGAGACCTATTGCATTGCAAATGCTTGTTTCTTTTAGCACTCCATGGAAGTGTGTGTGTTTTCTTTCTCTCCACCCCACCCCTCCCACCCAGGAAGCTACTTCGCATAAAATACGCCACGCCGTGTGTCCGTCCCCCGCCTCACAGCTATTTCATTGTAAAAATAAATAAATAACCCCCGCGACCGACTCTCTGTTGCTCCTGAACCCGCGTCCACCCCACAATCCGCAGCTCGTGTGCTGGGCACCAGGACTTCTTCACTGCCTCTGGCTCCTCTGTTGCTTTGTGTTGCGTTTTTATTTTTCATTTGCTTTTTAGTGCCTTAGTGCCCGAGAGCTGTAATTTGCTACACGGCTGTTCCCTTCTTAATAGTTGATTTTGTACACATCGTATTCATTTTTTAAATTTCCTCTCTAAGCGAGGCAGTCTCCGTCTTTGAATAGTAAGTTAATAAAACAACATGGTTGCTGCTTTATGAGCATCCACCTGTATACGTCATTGGCTGGGCCACTGCAGAGTCATGGCACAGCTGTATACACACAATTACACTTTTCATTTTCTCCGATATTGTTCAGCATTGACAAACTAACTAACACTTGTATGTTCTTTTTCCCGATGCGGAGCAGCATTGGCAAAAAGAATTAGCTAAGCAGTAGGCCTGGCATTGCTTTCTTAAAGCAAGTTTGGTTGGCATTGCAATGCTTGCTTAACGACCTGTTAATTTAGCTGCAAATTAATTAATAACGTAGATTTTTACCAAAACATAAGGTTTTGAAGCATATTATATAAAAAAAAAAGGCTGATGCATTGCCCAATTTTACAAAGGCTGCTCAAACTACAGCTAAACAGAGGTAATGAAGGGCAGGCAGGCTAGTCTTGGACAACTGCTGCCCACACTTGTTTTGAGGACTGCCTTGTATGTGGGGGAAAGGGGAACTGGCTTTGTCAGGTACTATATTAAGGCTTCCTTCCTTATTAAATAAAAAGATCTTCAAATGCATCAGATGGTCACACACCAAAACTGTCCCGCACAACCCCATTTATTTAAAGAAAGATCGAAAAACCTGAATATATTCCCCCTTCCTACTTCGAGTTATAAACGCCCCGGCGGCCACACCTTTAAATAACGCACTACACAAACACTGAAATCTAATCAGCAGACCTCAGATATACCACACAGAACAGCCACAGAACACACTGCAAACACAGTAAACAGAAAATAAAGAAAGGAGCTCCTGTTTGTCTGTAATACATCTTAAAGTTACGCGACCCCCAGCAGCTCTGGTAGGCATTAGCTCCTTAGCGTGGGGACACGCCGCTGTGCGTCACCAAGCGCTCTATAAAACCCCCTAAATAGAAATAGAAATAGAAAGGTCGTTAGAGTTTTGAAAGGTAGGTGGATATAAAGCGTTCATTTCTATGGGGTTTCCGTGTCTAACAAGTACACAAAGCAGTAAAAAGTCTGAAAACCTAACAGCAGATAAGCAGACAAGTCCTAATACAAAACAACGAACGATAAACATATTTGATCCCATTCCTTCCATATCACTTTGCAAATATCGCCAGTAGGTGGCAGGTTTTGCCAACATATCCAAGCCCCGTTATCGCAAGTACAGTTTAAGGGTGTTTTCGTTGTCTTTCATTGAGAGTAAGTAATGCATCCCCTAGACTTTTTCTATAGTATGAAGATGGGGGTTCACTTGCATCTCTGCATAGCACTTACTACTTGTACCTTCTACTTTAGACACATGGGGCATATTTATGAAACCAGTGCGTTATGTTCACACCACGCAATGTGGTACATGCGTGACGCAAACCTCTAAGTGAGTTTTTTTGAAGGCTGTGGGTGGCTCCAAAAAATCTGGAGTAAGCCAACGTAGCGCAAATCGCTGGGCGGCATTACTCTGCCCTGGAAGGCGTTCCATGGGTGCTGCGTGAGGGTTTCCACGCAACTCCTATTGTTGTTGACACATTCCCAGATTATAGCGATACAAAAGGGGATGATGGACATTCCCAGATTTACCAGAACTGGTAAACCTGGGAATGTGGCAAAAAGATGCGCCTCCCCAGGAGAGGGGCAAGGAGGAGAAAAAACGTTATTTCTCTTCGTTGCTTCCTCTTTCTATGGGTGTTGCATTATGCCGCACACATAAATAGAGGGATATGTCTCTCATGACTGTTTTTGTGCAGGAAGGTGCACAAAAACAATCCTGCATGCAAAGCAGGCACCCTAGCAACATGGTGCAAGGGTGCCTGCATGGGTGCTAGGCAGCCCCTTGTGCGCCTGCGCAGGGGGAAAAGTCAGGAACGCGCTGTATACCTTAAATTCGATACATTCCTGCCCTTTCCTAGTGACGTAGTACAGCAAGGTGACGCTGCGCTGCATGTGTCACTATCTCATAAATGAGCAGTATCTCACTGCTTAGCACAGGGACGCCAACTGGTGTTTTCCCTTGAGGGGAAGCAGGCAGGGACCATGGATATATTTCAGGAAAGCATGCGTCAGAATGCCAGCTGGCTCAAAGAAAATTCTTTGCAGTTTAATGGAGGGAAGATAGAGGTGGTATACCGCTCCACTGGCAAAAGGTTACAACATCTGCTGCTAGAGTTTAAACTCACTCCTGGAGACGATCCCCTGGCTCCAGCTAAGACCGTGCGCAATCTGGGTATCCTGATTGACGACGACCTCCAAATGGCATCACAGGCCAACAAAACGGTCAGTGTCTGCTTTGCCTTACTGAAGGCATTGCGACAGATACTTCCATTGATGCCTGAGGAGACAAGACCCCTGGTAGTAAGGAGTATAATTCTATGTAGACTGGACTACTGCAACTCCCTGTATCTGGGAGCCCCACAATACATTCTGCAGGGGTTGCAGAAGGTCCAGTCCATAGCGGCAAAGCTGGCATTAAACGGCAACGCAACTCCTCTACTACTCGGGCTCTGAGAGACCTCCATTGGCTTCCCGTCAAGGAGAGGATCTGTTTTAAATCTCTGTGCATGGTGTTCAGAGCGGTACACGGAACGGGCCCGATCCCTATGCAGGAGAGATTTACATGGTACAAGCCAGTAAGACATATCCGCTCGTCTAGTGCCTTTCTGGTAACTACGGCCAAATTCAAGAAATCCAGGACGGGAGGTAGGGCCTTCGGTGTAGCGTAGCGGCTGCACGCCTTTGGAACGATCTTCCTTTGAGTATTAGACAGGTGACCTCCCTGTTAAGTTTCAGAAAGAGCCTAAAAACCTGGCTCTTCCCTACGAACTGAGAGCAGTGCCCTCACTGATAATAATGCTCATTGTCTGCTGTCGCTACAGGCTAAGTTGCAGCACCAGGATACCCTTGGGGTGACAGTTTGCGCTATATAAGTATTGCATACATACATACAAAAAGATTGGATGAAGAAAGAGGTTAAACCGGGCCTTAAGCGGGATTAAAAAGTGGGGGTCTTCGTATGGGGATTGGCCTAAGAACTGTAAATAGGAAATCTTGCCAAGAGGTGTGGTCTATGTAAAGAACGGTGTGGTTTAAAAATGTAAACTAAGATCCCGTATTTCCCATAGCGTGCCACCGAACCAGTATTTTGGTGCCTCAGTGTGAGTTTTCTGTTACTGCATCAGACGTGTCACACAACAGACATGCAACTAAAACCAGCCAGACGTACTGGCTTTGCCACCGCTTACCACCAGCAACACATACATGAGTAACACTTATGTTGTTGTGAATAATTAGAATTGAAAATGTTTATATTCTGCAAGTGTGAGTCTGTGAATTATACAATGCTAAGGTCTGTGGAAGGGTTAGTGGTCTCCAGAGTGTCTCAATTACTCCCTCTCTTTCCACCGCACCACTTCCCTCCGCAGTCTCTCGATAAGTTAAAAATGTACGCCCGTTTTCTGCCCCACATCTTTCTAAATCCTCTATCTGGACATCGCACACCTCATGTACGCCGTTGCATCTCCTTCACTTCAGCCCCACACACACACAGCACACCCACTCACATAGAAGCACTGCATTTCGTTTACTTTAGCCCTGTAAATATCTTGACAGTTGTGTACCGCCTCACACACTTCTGCATAGAATCACAATTAGAATTTCCACCTGTGACTGCTCCTCTGTGAGCTCTACAGAGAGGCCAAGGATTGGATGAGCATTTGTTCTGAACACCTTTATGACCCACTAACAAACACTGTGAGAAACTTGCACTGCCTTCTGCCTCAACCCCAGAGGTCTCAGGCACTCAGCCACAACCTGAACTCAAATAGACACCGAGGCAACCAACCACAGCTGTTTGAAAAGCATTGCTCAATATCCTGTACAGCAAACAATCCAGGGGAAAACAAGATAAAGTGTAACACGTTAAATAGTCACAGGGACTACATAGCTGACATGGATTACTTTAACGGACTTTACAGTCGTCATTTAGAAATCGGTCAGTGTTTTTTTCCTATAAAGCTAGGGAAATGAATATTGGGCTCGATAGGGACTGGTTTCAAGGTCAGGTTTTACTTACTGCAGGGTCTCAGACCCGGAGGGACCCGCTTCACGCAAAGCCGCTGCGTAGACAAATGGCTACCCGTGCCCTACAGAGGTAAATAACTTTCTACGGTGATGACACGTGCCACAGGGGCTCTTTATCTCAGACTTCTGTATCAGGAGAAGGTTCTACTCAAGGACAGTCTCCCAAGCACCTCCACGCTCTACCCTCCGACCAAAGGACCCCCGCGAGCATAGTTCCGCCCACCCAGGACCGCGCCATTAAGAACTGCGACACCACAGAGTTGTGAGCTTTTGTCACTTAAGCCCCTGAGCATGGTTCAGCGCTATGTTGAAGGATTTTACTTTCTTGACAAGATTAAAATTGTATTTTCCATCCTGGGTTTTGAAGGAGGTCAGAGAGGGCGAGAGAAATGTTAAGTTTAACTATTACGCCCAGGCCACTTTACTAGCTGGCCTCTGTGAGAGGAGATGATATGATATTTATTCATCCAAAAAACAGACACCTAGGTGATCGGTATTTAAGGAGTGCGACAATGATCAAGATGTGTGAAATAACAGCTGGACTGCACCAAAATCCACATGTTCTGGTTAATGTTGGGCATTTTTCACCTGGTGAAACCTGCTGATATTTATCACAAAACTCATAATTCGGAAAAGTGCGGTGAAATATTAGAATGTATTGCCCCACTCGTGAGGGACTTACACTTTTGAGCAGACACCAGTGGGGGCAGATAGTCAAAGCTGCCAGTTTCCCGGGTCCATACAGTGACAAGCTGTCCAGGCCAGGTTTTTTAGGTTTCGCCCTGGCCGTAGCAACTGCGTAGCAGTTGCTCCGCCCAGGGCGAAATCTTATGTCCTACATATGGGGCTTTGGTCCCGCCTATGTCTTCCATTGGCTAGCTCCATAAATGGAGGCTAGCCATTGGAAGAGATTGGCTGTCAATCACGCTTTCCCCGTGAAAACGCGAATCGGGGGCGTTTCTGGGTCTTTTTTTAAGCCCCGCCCCTTGTTGCCATGTGTCCCGGGCCGCGCTGTGATTGGCTGCCAGCCCGGGACACCCCCGTGACGTCATTCCCCGGGCCGCGCTGTGATTGGCTGCCGGCCCGGGACACCCCCGTGACGGCATTCCCCGGGCCGCGCTGTGATTGGCTGCCGGCCCGGGATCTGACTTGTTTTACTTCGAGGCAGGCGCACACATATAATTTTCTTTTTAACATGTTAATTTAAAGTATTTGCTAATAATTGCGTCCGTTTATTTGTTCATTTAAAGTATTTGCTACTAAATGGGTTGAGCCGAAGACAAGGCTCTAACACAGGTCCACAACTCCCCAGTCGGCAGCTCTCACAACTGAACCATCAGCTCTCCCTCGAAAGCACCATACCGTTCTCTCTACATGCTTGATCCAGTGGTAAATGGCTGTTGTCTTTAACGTGTGCTTTTTACAATGAAGACGTCTTAACTTTCTTTCCTGATACACACATCAGCCCGATGGCATCTGATGAAGTTTTTCCGGAGCCATGCTTTGCTTTAACCCCTCGGTGCAATACAGGCAGGCTTGTTGTAGAACAGAAGTGGGCGTGACCTATGCCCCTCTCTCACAGTGGCCGCCATTGGTGCTGGGGAAGCAGGTTCGAGTCTCGGTGGAGACGCGCAAGCATCCTGTGATTTTGGGCAAATCACGTCATCTCCCGTGCCTAACACAATAATGTGCCTGTCTGGAAGGCAACTGGTGCTCATGTAAAGCACTCTGACATCTTCGTGGCAAGATTGGGCTAGATAAAACTGGAAATAACAGCTGCAGCCTCCAGCCAGCCCTAGGAGTGAGCAGCCCAGGCGCAGTTCAGGCGTGGGACAGCCACAAGAACACTATATGTGGCTTAAAATCGGGCATCTCACACTGGAAGAGGGTCTACAGGAGCCTCGTGGAGTGCCGGGGTGTGGGGAAATGCTTGTTTCATAACTAGGCGCTGTCCACCTCAGTGTTTGATTCCCCTCTGCCTGAAACCCCCCCTTATATCCGGAGCTCCCTGAAACCATCCCACTCCTCCCAGCTGGCGCCTCAACACCCACGGAGCCCCGTGCCCGATCGTCTGCATGGGGATGCCCTATCTGGACTTATGGAGATCTCGGAGCTGTGCCTCTCGGACCCTCTGGGCTACCACAACCAGTGAGTACCTCCCATTGTGCTGAGCGCCGCAGGTTGAAGGGTGGGTGCAGACCCAAGCTGGTACCACGATATAGTACATAGCAATAAGAGGGATATGGAGCTAAGGCAGCTGTACTTGTTTCTGCACTTTTATTTAGCGCCAACATGCCCAGAAGAAATTGGGACGCTTTACGTAAGTAACAGTTACATTAGCACTAGGACATATTTATTTGTTAGGTACAGGGAGATTAACTGATTCGCCCAGAATCACAGGATGTTGATCCAACGCCGATACTTCAACTTGGTTTCCCAGCGCCAAAGTCGGCAGCTCTGACCTTTAAGCCACATCATCATTGCCTCACAGAGCAAGTGGGAACATTTGTTAAGCGCTACACTAGACCGAACAATATCCAGGCACTTTTGGACTGAACTCAATTTGGCGTTGGTCTAGGACTAGGCAGAGTTTAACACTGGAGGATTTAGCCCTTGTCCCAATGATTCCTGGTCAGCCGCTTGAATCTTGTGGTTTATTCTTATGAACTATATGCTACTTCTATTAAAAGTGATGAAATAAGAAAATGAGTTATTGACCAACATAGTTGAGGTTTTTCTCTATGAATTATGGACTTTACTTTTTATTTTATTGATTTGGTTTGTAAAATGCTTTTGACATTTTACCACTTAGTCGCTCAAGGTCTTCCAGACTTAAGTGGGCTTCTCATGTGAAATCCGCTGCTGATGTGAGCTTGTAAACTCCAGAGATTGTTTTAGGTATCGGTCTCGAAAAATCCTAAAACTGTTAAAAGGCCTGCAGGTCTAGTGACTTAAATAATCTACTAGACCTAATTGGAATGCTCTTGACCCATAAACTAGTTTCAAATGATGTGTTCCTGGGCAAGTATTAATTCACTAAGCCACCATTTTCTTCATTATCAGATGAGTGCATCTCCAAATACGTGAGGGGGTTGAGGGATAAAGTACTTTGAATTGCTGTTAGTAAATGCAGACTAGGGTAGAGTACGGATAATTTAAAAATGGTGATAGGAAGGAAATAATAAGGATCATCTTTGAGTGATGTTTCCTGTAGGCCCGTGGGATTTTTGGAACATAGCCAACTATAGACATATTCAAGGCATTTCAAAGAGACTATTTCTGCTATGGATCGTTACAAATTTGTGGTGGGCATAGCTCCAACCGATTTGTGTCCCTCTCACAGCAGCTTTACAAAGGGCAAGTAGTCTGCAATTGCAGAAGAAATAGGATGGTAGCATTGGTGTCTGTTACTGCACAGCGCTGCAGAGGCAGCATCAATATGTTTTCATAGTTTTTTTTTTACACACTGAAGTGTGCTTTCTTTCTTAGAGGTACAAATGGTTGTTATAAATATTTCAGGATGCAAGTGCGAAAATGCGCTGCATCGTTAAATACTTAAAAGGGCCCAAAGGCGAAACCGATTGCATTGCAAATGCTTGTTTTTCTTTGCATTCTGGGACTTGCCCTGGTTATACAACGGGACAAACAGAGCTTAAAGTCAGAGAATGCGAATACAAATTCGGGTGTGGAGCAGTTTGTCAGGCATAGATCAGGGAAACTTGGACAGGCTGGATAATGCTTCTACAGATTGAATTCAAAGGGGAATTTATGTTTCTTCAGTACATGGCAACTGTTAGCATGGTGCCTACTGCAGAAAATTAGAAAGCAATAACGTAACATACATTTTCCCTACATTCATGCAATGATGTTGATCAAAGCTATGAAACATTAAAATATGGATACCGAAAAACGAATAATATGAGAGCACACTCCAAGCAGCTGCAAAACTGGATTCATGGACACAGTTAGCGTTTGGGAGCACAATTATTCTGTCCATCATAGTGGGAATTTCCTTTTTTAGATGACGTTGTGGATGAAAAATTGACAAACTTTACAGACTGTGCCAAAGCTGCAAATGTTTCTCACCATGGACACTGCGTGGGCTGTGAGACCACCTTTTTCTTGCTCACGTTAGGCCAGTCTGGTCCCCTCACCGGATTTCTTCTAAAACAATGATGCAAACCCCTCCCCCACATGCATGGCAGGCTTCTTCAAGGGTTTGCGCCACACCTTACCCAGCTGACCAAGGTGTGCTCATCCAGAGTTCTCATCACAATGATAGGTTTGTAAACGTTCAGTGGTGTCAATAAAGCAGTTTAAGTTGTTCATCAAGAAAAGGGAACTAAAAGCTGTGTAGTGGAAGCCCTAATGTAGCTTTAATTTACATGTTTTTAAGAATAACAAGTCATTTTCATTTACAATGCCAATAGGTTAATCGCTCGCAAATGCATGACCTATTGCATTTACACCCACACAGAGCCACACGCAGAAAGCCACACACACAAAGCCACCCACACACACATACAGAGCCACCCACAGAGCCCCCCCCACACACACACACAGATCCCCACACACACACAGAGCCCCACACACCCACACAGAGCCCCCACACACACACAGAGCCCCCCCCACACACACACAGAGCCCCCCCACACACACACAGAGCCCCCCCCCACACACAGAGCCCCCCCCCCACACACACACACAGCCCCCCACACACACACAGAGCCCCCCACACACAGAGCCCCCCCACACATACGCAGAGCCCCCCCCACACACACGCAGACCATACTTTGTGTCCCCATGGCAAATGATTGGGAGTACCCAATACCCATGGTTAACTGGTTCCTAACATAAAAGAATGTGCTTCCCACAGATTGCTGTAACCTGATTTATTTTCCCTGTATGCTGTGGAGTTAATATTGCTGATGTATTTAACTGAAGGTGAAAGTCCAGAAAAACAGTTGCAATATAGATATATATATAGATATATATATATATATATATATTTAGATTTTTTTTAGTCACGTCTATGGCTCTGCCCCCAAAACTGCCTGCACTGCGCTCGAGAGCACAGTTTTCATACTTGCATGCAGTTCTACGTCTAAACGATCTGCGAAATACTTTCAAGAGGCTATTTTTGAGACCCCACCCCCAGCACACATAAGGTAAAGAACTGTGTGTATCCTGGAAGTTGCCGTAGCTACGGCAAAGACACACGTCAGGGGTTGGGGGGGGCTGAAGTCCCTTAAGCCCTTGGGGCATCGCATGCCTAGAAGTAGTAAAAATACCAAGTCGGTCCACGCATTAAGACGCCTTCGTCTACTTTACGCGTTTTAGCTGACAGAACGTTCCATACTGGGATACTTGAGAGCCTAATTACCACATTAAACATGAAACTACAAATCCCAGAATGCAACGTGATGGCTAAAAAGTGGTACAGCCAAAAAGTCTCACATGACGTGGGAACGCGTGGGCTCTCGATGTAAACATTGGTCTCTGGAGGGGCAGGCCTCTTCCCACACAAAGCCTGTGTTTGGCTATTTGGCATTGTTTTAGATGTATGTTCAATAATTGTTGTTTTTCATAAACAAATATGAAAACTGTAATGATGGAGAATAACAAAACTGTGAGCCGAAGAGGGCACAGAGGCATTTGTTTTCTAAGTTGCGAAATCCCCGGATTGATTGATTGGCGACACGTGAGGTGCAAAAAGACGTGTGAAGAATAAAGGTTTAAGTCAAAACAAAATTCGCAAGTGGGCAAGGACGCGTGAAGAGAAGACCTGCGAGCTGGGCTGCAGGAACGACCCGTGGCCGGAAGGGGCTGTCCTGCCCCCTTCTTTAACCCAAACATAACCTCCCTAATAGAAGAAGCTGTTGCAGGGGAGTATCTCAAGCGTAAAGGTAGGAAACTCTGACCCGCCTCCTCTCACCCACCCTCTTCCGACACGAGCCCCTTGAGATGAAGCAATATCCTGAATGGAAGTAATATTACGCTAACATCAAACCAGCTCGAGAACATGTTGCACCCCAAAGACCTACAGTCTGCGGCGTTACTTAGTTCGTCTCCCAGTGAAATCGTTCAAAGTGCTTATCTAATGAATTCAGGAGAGGGAAATGCACGCGCTGTGGCAACAACATGGAAAGATAGTCAGGGACGCTCCCTCAAAAGGGGGCTGCAGTTTTTAACTTCACAGGTTGAAAAGTTTGACCGAGAGACACGTCGAGACCTGCCCCTCCTGCACGGCTGCCCTTTGCGGTAGGACACGCAGGAAAATGCAGTAAAAACAATTCCTCTCTGAGCACCAACGCGTCTGCACTCCGGCGGCAGCAGATTTGGGAAGCCTTTTCCAGTGATCAACGCTTGCCAACCCGCCCTTTTCCTTCGGTTCCGGTGATACGAATCTGGGGGCTGGCGGTGTAGTGCAGCAAAACGAGGCTCACAGGAACAGTTCCTGCCTTCTAGGATGGGTTGGGGGGCGAAGGGTGCAATATCAAAGAAACAAATAATGCGCGGACACTCAACTCCACTGTGTTTATCGTTTCCCTTATAAAGTGCAGTGTCGCCACCCGCCCTCCCCTGTTCCCCGTCCCCCAAACTTACAGTCATATTGGGGGTGGTAGACGCCCCAGAGCCTGTCCACTTCATCCGAGGTGGACATGGTGCTGGTTTGGGTAGGGTGGATGGGCTTTCCTGGGCTCCGGTTCCGAGGCGCGGCAGAGCTGCAGCGGCGGCCTGGCAGGCAGTGGCTTGGGAGGAAGGTACAGAGAGTGTTCCTGGTCGGTGCCTCTCGGCAGGGTGCGTCTCCCCGCCCTGCAATTATAATTAACCCTTTGAGGAAACGCTCGGGTCTGTCACTGCCTTGCAACACGGGGCGTTGTGTGAGAGGCACGGGGCTCGCCCGTGTAGGGCGGGATGGGTCTGTGCTGCAAGGGCACGAAGCTTCTCTGTCGTGTCAGTGCCTGGACACGAGTGGGGCATGTGTAGAACACGCCGAATAAAGCTAGTTTATACTCGAATGGGAAGTGTGTGTACTAGCATTACAGGGAGCGGACTCCTTCCCTGGCAGGGTTTGGCTCCCTGAAAAGAACTCACGGCAAGTGGGGCGACACTCATTATGGGGGAGGGGTACTTGTCTGTGGCCGGCGTGTGTGTAACACATCAAACGGGGGTGCCTTAATGCTTCACGAACGTGAGTGTGCAATACTGTATACCAGAGTGTCACGGCTGCATTCACAACTCTCAGCAGGCGGAGACTGCTCATTTTGCCAGTTCCCAAGTGTACCGATGTCGTGTGGCACACCCACCCAGTCCTAACGGGATGAAGACGGTAGAGGGAGCGGACACTTACTCCTCCAGCATGTGTGTGTAGCACAGTCACACACAACGCTCTCAAATTGCACACTCCTCTCTCAAATGAAAACCCAACCTCGCCAGGTAAACCAGAACCAGAAGTTAAACCTTCAAAGTTAAATTGCCCTCGGAATCTGAATGCTTGCATGTCTTTAACAAGGGATAGTTACCTCATATCCTCGGTAGACGCTGCTCTCCTGGTTTTACCGAGCAGCAAAATGGCGGCCGCAAAGCTCCGAAAAGTTCTGAATCGGGGGCGTGTTTTTGGCGTTCTGAGTGACGGATGATGTCACAGGGTGAAAGAACGCCAAAAACACCGCCAAAAACACCCCCCCTAATCCGAAAGAGACGGGGCTTTAATGGAGTGACGCCCCTCTCCTCCAATGGCTGGCCTCCATTTAGGAAGCCAGCCAATGGGGAGAGAGGCGGGTTTAAGCCCCCATACTACAAAACATTAAATCTCTCCCCGAGACTGCGCAATCGCAGCCTACGGTCCTCGACCTAAAAACTAGGTGAACATGAGGAAATTGGTATCCTGGGTTCTTCTGTGTCATCATTTTTCTGCCCTTATGCTGCCTGTATAAGGTCACAGGCATTCTTCAGGATCAAACCCTACCTGGGAGCACTGTCTATACTCCTCTAACTAGTAGTGTGGTGTTATGTGAGAAGGGAAGCAAGAGTAACTTAACAAAAACAAACAAAAGAATATCCGGCAGCTTTGCCTGTACGAGGTCAGTGTCTCGGGCACCGCACCAGGTTATACATTTATCCCTGTGCCCACATTTTGTGGAGGGCCATCTGGCAGAGAGGACGACATCCACTACCCCAGGTGGTAAATTAAATGCAGTCAATTGCTATCGCTCAACCTACATGCATGGGACAAAAGTTCATGATGAAATGGCAGCCTGATGAGAGGAGAAACACTCATGCTCAGAAGATCTGGGTTCCATGCTCTATTGGCTTAACCCAGGGCCATTAAGATGAATTGGGGCAATCGTTCCTGATCTTCTTCAGAAGACAAGGAAGTGGGAAACAATGGATCAACGACTGGGCCAACACCCTTGCCCCTCTCAAGACCTTCACTACTAACCACACCAACATGAAAGCCGCCTGGTTCACCGAAGACCTCATGACCTCCAAGCGCACCGATCGGAAGCTGGAGAAGAAATGGCTCCACGACCGAACACCAGACAGCCACACAGCCCACAAAAGCGCCACCCGCAGAAACCACCAACTCATCAAGACCGCCAGGAGGACCGCCTTCAAGGACCGGTTAGACAACAACGCACACAACACCAAAGAGCTCTTCAGCATCGTGAAAGAACTCTCCAACCCCAGCTCCAACACCAACGACATCCCACCATCACAAGACCTGTGCGACTCCCTGGCCACCTTCTTCCATCGCAAGATCGCCAACATCTACGACAGCTTCAACTCCGACACCCCCACACCCACCACTGATTCCACCACCCCCGCGACCACCACCCGCACCAGCCGCCTGACCGCCTGGACCAACGTCAGCGACCAAGACACCATCAAAACCATGAACTCCATCCACTCCGAATCCCCATCCGACCCTGCCCTCACCACGTCTTCAACAAAGCCAGCACAACCATCGCACCCCACCTCCGGAAAACAATCAACAGCTCCTTCGAGACAGCAACCTTCCCGGCAAGCTGGAAGCACGCCGAGATCAACGCCCTTCTGAAGAAACCCAAGGCAGACCCCAAGGACCTCAAGAACTTCCGGACCATCTCCCAGCTCCCGTTCCCGGCAAAAGTGACAGAGAAGATTGTCAACAAACTGCTGACCCGTTACCTCGAAGACAACAATGTCCTGGACCCATCCCAATCTGGCTTCCGCAGCAACCACAGCACCGAGACCGCCCTCATCGCCGCCACCGACGACATCAGGATCCTGATGGACAAAGGAGAAACAGCCGCCCTCATCCTCCTGGACCTATCATCCTCCTTCGACACGGTCTGCCACCGCACCCTATCAGCGCGCCTCCACGACGCCGGAATTCAAGAGAAGGCCCTGGCCTGGACCACATCCTTCCTGTCTGGCAGAACCCAGAGCGTCTGCCTCCCTCCCTTCCGCTCAAGAACCACTGAGATCATCTGCGGCGTCCCACAGGGATCCTCCCTCAGCCCGACGCTGTTCAATATCTACATGGCTCTACTCGCCCACATCGCACGACAACACAGCCTCAACATAATCTCCTACGCCGACGACACCCAGCTGATCATATCCCTCACCGAAGACCCCAACACCGCCAAAGCCAACCTCCAAAGAGGAATGAAGGCCGTCGCCGACTGGATGAAGGACAGCAGACTGAAGCTGAATTCAGACAAAACGGAAGTCCTCATCCTCGGACCCACCCCATCTGCCTGGGACGACTCCTGGTGGCCCACATCACTAGGCACACCCCCGGAACCCACCGACCACGCACGCAACCTGGGTTTCATCCTTGACTCCTCCCTCTCCATGACCAAGCAAGTCAACGCCGTCTCCGCGTCCTGCTTCAACACCCTCCGAATGCTCCGCAGGATTTTTAAGTGGATCCCTCCCGACACGAGAAAAACCGTCACCCAGGCCCTCATCACCAACAGACTCGACTACGGAAACGCCCTCTACTCAGGAACAACAGCCAAGCTCCTGAGACGACTACAACGAATCCAGAACGACTCAGCACGACTGATCCTCGACGTCCCCCGGGGCAGCCACATCGCACCCCACCTGAGAGGCCTGCAGTGGCTCCCAGTCAACAAGAGGATCACCTTCAAACTCCTCATCCACGTACACAAAGCGCTACACAACTCCGGACTATCATACCTCAACAACCGACTCCGCTTCCAAACCCCCACCCGCAACCTCCGCTCTGCCACCCTCGCCCTCGCCACAGTTCCCCGTATCCGGAAAACCACTGCTGGCGGCAGATCCTTCTACCTCGCCGCCAAGACCTGGAACGATCTCCCTGCCAGCCTACAACAGACCCAGGACCTGCTGGCCTTCAGAAGACTTCTTAAGACCTGGCTCTTTGATCAGTAGCAGCCCCCCAGCGCCTTGAGACCCTCACAGGTATGTAGCGCGCTTTATAAATGCCTGATTGATTGAGTCCCTTGTTCCATTCCATCTCGAATGCGTCTTTCAACTAGTGTTCTTGCAGAAACTCTAACATACAAATTTGTTGATATGGCCAGTTCTCAATGCTCTGCATTCATGGACCACACCAGGTGGGTACCAACATGCCCTGATGCTCCAGTCATCTCCAGAGATGCACAGCCTACTGGTCCAGAACCCAGGACATCATTCTGCCCTGGTTGTTGCAGTCCTACAAAGCAGTGGCACTGTTTGTGAAAACCTGCACAAGCCCCCCATCCTGCCATGCATTTAGGGACAGAGGCATGACCTACAGCTTCAGCAGACTGATGTAGGGCCTTCCCTTCACTGGAGATAAGAGTCCTCTAATGTCAACCTCCCTCAAATGACAGTCCCTCATAGCAGTGATGCACCAATAACCACTCTCAGCTCAGGGTGAGAGAGGAAGAACAGCTTGCCTCTGGACAAACTGAACTTTGCTGTTTCCAAAACCACTCCAATCAATTTGCGAAGGAATCAGGCGGGACTACAGTTTGTTTATGTTGAGACCCAGATGTCAAACGTTCCTCCGCCGTCCGGATGTAGTCAACATCTAACTGCCATGAGCCATTCAACAAGGAATAGGAATGTAGGGACTTTCATGAACAGCAAGGGGCGCTGGGGAGGCCTAAAAAACGCATGGCAAATTGAAAATGCTCCTGGCCCACCTTGATCCTAGGACAGGAATCCAGGAGAGGAATATGAAAATACAGAGTCACCCGGGTCCAGCAGAGATAGGATCTGGGAAAATGTGAGCAATTTGAATTGGTCCTAGTGGAAGAGGTGTGGCGCAGCAGCCAGGGCGGCTAACTCCGTGATCACGGTTCGATCCCCGGCGCAGGCGGCAGGTTAGCCCAGTACCATGTGACTCTGGGCAATAGCTCGCTTAATCTTCCCAACGGCTCCCAGCGCCTTGACACCCTGAGAGGTAATGGTTCATGGTCCTGATAACCTGAGGGGTAAGGAGGTCAGGGTCTACCATTGGTCTGCGCCCCCCATCTTTCCTTGGGATGAGAAAATTGCGGTCCTATACACAGGCCCCTTGCAGTAGCTTCTACATTTTCTGAACTGGCTTGGGAATTCTTAGGCAGGGGTAAACAGCCCCAAGGAATGTGCTCTAGCTTTAATAGTCTGTAAAACGTTCCATAGCAGATTCTGCCTTCTCTCCAACGAGGTAAAAGCCAACGAAGGACGTGTGCATTATGGAAACTTGTATGTCAATGAAGAAACCAGTTATCTATGAATGTATGTGAGCAGAACACTGATACAGACTGCTCAGCCAATGCAGTCTTTAGTATCCAGACTGGCTTAATTAACATACTTGTGGGTGTTCTGCCACTTAGATAATGTCTCAGCCAAAGAAACCTAAAAGTGCGCCAGAACTACCTGCAAGATCTTGCTGGCCATGACCCAAAGGGCATGCGTGTAGCGGCCCAACAAGCAGACGGCATTTAGGGATCGCAGTACCCCGCTGGAAGAGGAAGACCTAAGTATGCCAACAGCAGGCATCAGTCATTTTGAATTCTTAATCCTTAGGCTTGGTTGGGAAAGACTTAGAAATCAATTTCTGTAAAATAAGGCTCTCCAGATTGGGGTACTCGGTAAAAAAGACCAGATCACCAGGTGCCAGTTTATGATTCCATTCTATATGCCCAGCTAACAAATGGACAAGAAGGTGGTTTCAACTGAGTAGCCTTGCAGGTCTATGTGAGGGCATCATTAAACATAAGAAGGGCTCAGATGTTGCTAGTCCAGGCCACATAATTTCCATCAAAACATTTGTTTTAGCCTTATATGAGGGCATCGTTAATTCTAGCACCCTAGCTGCCTTCTGCATTACCACTGCAAACGAGTCACTTTCTGCCAGTGGTGGACCATGTGGTAAGTCAAGCTCACTCGCATTTTGTAAAATCAAGGTATAAGGTATCATCAGTGTAATGAGAGGTAGCACGCCATCCTCCCCACCATCATCATCATCGTTATCAGCACCCTGCTCTGGCACAAGATCAGTTTCTAACCCAAAAAGACTATGGAGCCTCTGTTGAAGGCTGCAATATAGTTGATGCACACAATTTGAGACAAGATGCATAACAAATGTTGCTCCTTTGTAAACTCATAGAATGACATTGGTTGAGTTCGAGCCGACATCTGTTCGGTATCCAACATGGGCATCAGCAATGGATCATCCTCACCAGTGGCGTGGGGGTCAGGATCATGGGGTTGAAGTGGGAATATGTACCAGAGTCAGTACAGGCCCAATAATGATTCCCAAAGAAACAGACGGCACCAGGAAGGGACTAAACCGCACCAATGATGGACAAACCAGCAGTAACCGAAATGTAGGCTCCTGCAGTTCGATGTGGCCCAGAGGCGCGCCAGAGGAAGCCATGAATGCACTGAAAGTGTGCAGCATGGCCTGTTCAAAGGCCTTGATCTGCTATGAGGTCAATGATCGGCCGGGCAACTCAGGCACCTTGGGACAAACTGAGGAATTGGTTCGGTGGCCAGTGACCTTCGGTATGTGTAAGGTATATCTTGATGGCCTTGTGCCTTCAGTTTAGAGTCAGAGTGTTAGGATAAAATCGAATATCGCTTCACTTTCTTGTTTTTGAGCTTGGCCTTTAACTTACCAGAAGAATTTGAGCAGAAAGTGAAAAGGTGGCAGGAGTGGGCCCCATGACTGGGACAAAGACTAGGCCTGCAACATGGACTGGAATCTGCAATAAGGCCACAACTTCTTGTGTTCAGTCACATACCACTTTGCATACCGGTCACTAATCGCCTTCAGGTGCATTAGGGTGCATTTGTCACTCAACTTTGAGTCGTGCCAAGAGCCTAGGCCCCAACGGCACACCTTGCGCAGGTCTGTGATCAACATCTGCTTTCTGCAGTCGTGACACAACTTGGAGCCTGCTGTTTTCGGCGGGCACATTAGTCCATATCACTGAGAGAACAAAAGTTTAGGAGTCATCCATAGACCGACAATGTTGGGAAAAATGAGTTGAGTCAGAAGGCGTGTACAAAAGCAACTGACGTCAGCGCACAGGGGCGGTACTTATATCGAGATCTGCTCCTTCACTTCTGTGGTGGTATTGCCAATGCAGATAACCAATCCCACCAATTGGTGTGCTCGAGCAGTGCTAGAACACTCTCCAGATCCAGTATGGCTTACTGTAAGGCAAGGAATCTGCAGTTAGAAATATCTATCACAACATGGTGTCAGTGTAATAAGTGCAGTACTTCCTTAGTTCAAGGACTAGTAAAGGAATATAACAAAAACACAACATACAGTGAAGAAAGCATGAGAGAACTTCCATTGTTTGGTGGCCCACAGGCTAGTATCATGCATCTCGGGATGTCACAGTATTAACATATTGTGGACAGGAAAAACAAAGTCCTTAGTATTTATAACCTCCATAAGTGGAATCATAATCAAGGTAACAACACACTCGTAATTGATAGGGAACAAGTACCAAAGTTGGGTTAGGTTCACATACTGTCATTTCATCAGGATCAAACTAAAAGAATCTGCCGCAACTCCCCCTGAATGTTGCCGGGGAGTGGCCAAAACCTTAACGCAAGACCTGCAAACCTTTTAAGTCTCCGGTCTCAAAGTCACCTGACTGATTTCAGTCTTGGTGCCCACAGGGAGATGAGCATGTGACGCTGCATGCGTCAGCGGGTCAACTCTCTCACATGCGTGTTCGA
This sequence comes from Lissotriton helveticus, assembly GCF_964261635.1. Taxonomy (NCBI): domain Eukaryota; kingdom Metazoa; phylum Chordata; class Amphibia; order Caudata; family Salamandridae; genus Lissotriton; species Lissotriton helveticus. The sequence goes on from NC_136061.1 coordinate 312,466,154, forward strand.
GACGTCACCATGGAACCGGAGTTCAAACCTTAACAGAGCCTTACGAAGTGAGTTAGTTAAGGTATGTTCATTCGATTGGTTGAAGTCTGCTCCCAGCACAGCCAAAGAGAGTATATGCAGGAATTTACATTAGATAACTTACATTATCTAATGAATGAGTATACATTTGTAACTATTTTCTATAATGAACCCTACTAACAGTTATTGCGAGAATTGAGTTTAAGTATATATGAGACAACTAGACTATGCTGGTACTCGGCTGTTGGATAAAAGTCATGCATGGTGCAGCTCCAATAAAGCAGCGTTTCAGAGCTGCAACACCACTCAGACATGAGGCAAGATTTTCAATATTTTACTAGACGCTGAATTGTATATGCTCAGCCAGTTGCACTAGTAAAGGGACATTTGAAACTCCCTGAGACAGTCTGATGCGGGGCTGAACCCTTTCAGAAGGGAAGGGATCCCTGCAGGTTAGCTGTATCCCTGGGTTCTGCATGCCTGATACCTGTAATAGTGAATTCTGTCCTGTCTGAGGTCGGTCAAAAAAAAAAAAAGAATGGACATATTTTTCTCCACCTCCTGAGCACTTCTCCACCTCTCTGCCCCGTCCAGTAAGGGAAAACTGCACAAAGACATTGAAGTTGCAAGTAGGGTGACTAGGGGCCATATGTATCAAGCAAATTCGCATTCCAAATTTCGGCCTTTGCGAATGCGAATTTGCTAAATGGTATGTATTAAGCAAAATCTGGTGCAGAATAAGTAATCGCAAAATTTGTGATTCCTTATTTTGCAATTGCATTGAAGGAATCGCAAATTTTGCGGTTCCTTAAATGCAATGTATGAAGCAAAAAAAATTTGCAAAATGTCCTTAAGGAATCGCAAATTACCACCAACTTCTAATTGGTGGTAAGTTGCGAATTCCTTGAAAAATGCAAATTTATGCATTTTTCAAAGTGCCATGTGACGCACATACATGCCCTTAGGGCATGTATGTGCGCCACATGTGCACCCATGCATATTTCAGGAGTGCAACAGGGTGTCCTTTGGACACCCCTGCACCCTTGAAATTATTCTCAATTTGAGATTAGCAAATTGCGAATCGCAAATTGAGAATAACTTCCCATTAATTCCTATGGGCCTCCTGGCCCATAGAAATTAATGTGAAAGTATTCCTTAATTGTGATTCGCAATTTGCTAATCGCAATTAAGGAATTTAAAGAAATCTAAAAAAAAATTGATTTTGTACATACATACCCATTTGCAATTCTCAAATAGCGATTTCTTAAAAATCACTATTTGAGAATCGCAAATGGGTATCTTGATACATATGGCCCTAGATTTTTAATACCAAACTGGTCATATAGACAAGAACTCACAAAAACAGAAGTGTGCAGGAACGGAAAGGGGGAAAACTCATGCAATAACTCTGCATGTCCTAAATAGGATATGTAATCAAGAGAGGACTGGCCTATCAAAATGTGGTACAGGACTCAGAACTGTGTGTGGAAAGGAACTTATTATGTTTCTTCATGAAGCCCTCACCCACCAACCTAGTTGGTGGCATGCTTCATCCCCGGGCCCACCCAGTGACACCGAGTGTGTCCCTGGTGTGCTTCAACGCCTGTGTTACGGCGGAGCAGGTATTTTACTGACTGTGCAGTGATAGTGAAGTGAAACGTGAAAGGGTTAAAAGCTATCCTGTGGTCCCAGTACCACAGGGTTGTCTTTAATATCTGGTCCTCTGGTAGCAATAAAATAAAGGCAAGGGATGTAGGTGGAGTGGTAATTATGAACTCCTGCATCCGGTGAATGGTGTACATGTTTCATCCAGGCTATCATTAAACTGGCTTTCCTCAGAACCTTAAGTGAAAGTGGGATCTACACTAATAATGAGTGTGTGATCTAAAATGTATTGCACGTGCTAAGGTGCCATACGTGTGGGAGGGGGATCCCCTCTCCAAGCATAAGCTTGCAATTTTGTAGCAAATGCCCCTATAGAGATTTCCGGCAGAGGTTCAGACCAGTGTTGAAGGTCAGGACCTGTTTGAAACCTATTGGTTGGACTTTGCTTTGGGAACAGACACTGCACTGGGAAGACTCCTGCTGCTCCTGGTATCATCGTCCTGCCAGTCTTCTGCATCACCTGTGCTCCATTCTTCAGGCCTGTGGGCATCCAAAACACCTGAAGGAATCTCCCTTGGAGTAAAGGTGTCACTCCCCTGCATCTGCAGGCACCGCAACAAAGCTGACCGGTCTGCTGTTCCTGAGCTCCCATGGACTCCAAAAGGTTCAGCAATATAGGTGGTGGTTCTGCAACTCACTAAAGACCTGCCCTGTCTTCATAACACCTTTGAAGCCAGTAGCCCTAGTCGAAACCGCTGGAGCAGTACCCTCCCTCTAGGAAGGGTCCTTCTTCTTGAAAACTGCAACGGCGACATCCCCATTGGCTTGTATTGAGTACGCAGTAGTGTTTCCACTCTTCTCATGGCCTCTGTGGGGTTCCTGGGTACTTACCTTGGGTGGATTCTTGAGTCCAGTATATGGACTAGTCTCCCTCTGGTGACCAATGTGTATTTGTGCTACTTGCCTGTGCTCGTACTGAAATATTGTGTGTATTGTGTTTATAACTCCAGACAGGAGATACACCAATATGTGTATAATAAATAAAAAATGTATAACTACACTGTGTGATTTTTTCATTTAACCTACACTATATGATTAGTACTGGTACAACAAGCTGTTTCCCACTCCTTCTGGACTAAGCCCGAAGGCTGCTCTCCACAGCTACCACTTAGAGAGCTGTGTCTAAGGCGATTAAAATCACCAATCACCATAAGGGTTGTCTGGAATAGTGCAAGGTGCTCCACTTAAATAAATGTGCACCATATACTAAGCCAGCCCCCTACAGACTCCTCCAGAGCCGCAATGACTGCTTCCATATTAAGGGCATACTGAGCATCCGGCAGATGGGCTACCTGTATTCCCAGGTAACGAAAGTGATGACATTCCCACCTAAGCTCCACATCATGAAGGCCCGCAGCATCTCCTCGCGCCAAGGCTGCCAAGGGTAAATAACTGATTTCTTGGGATTAACATAGAGCTCAAAAAGAGGCTAGCACACCGAGAAGTGCAGGCACTGCTCCCTCCGGCCAGCAAACGCACAGCAGCACGTCATCCGCATATAAGGAAACTACATGGGCATGACCATCCACGATGATGTCCCATTGGGCCATATTCCAACGCAGCCGGATCGCCAGTGGCTCAATTGCCAGGGGGTAAGGGGCGGAGACAATAGGTTTCCCTGTCTCGTGCCCCTCTCAATGGTAAGGCATTCCTATGCCAGGCCGCCATTGCGGACGTGAGCCCTCGGCCGATAATAGAGGAGACAGACCCAGGATATAAACTTGTGGCCCATTCCTATCCTCCTCAGGACCTCCCATAGATGCTACCATCGCAGCGTATCAAACACTTTCTCTACTGCCGCCCGGACATTGGCATCCACCACCAAGTGCAGAACATCAGAGTCAATGTATATTCATGTGTGTCCCCCCTTCCCGGCATAAACCCACACTGGTCCTCATGGATCAGGTGCGTTAGCCTATCAGTCAATTAAATACGTTTTATAAACATTTTACAAAGCACAAATGACACCTATGGCCCAAAAAGTCATATTGAGAGAGACCAGCATGTTTATTTTACCCTCTAGATCTATAGTCTGGTACAGTCTATTAACTAATTTTCAGTCAACGAAGCAAAGACGACAATTCTAATAATAGATGCAGAAAAGTCTTTTGATTTAGTCAACTGGGTGGCATTCTTTATACCAACAAAGGTTGGACTTCCCCAGGCAATTTCTAACGATGCTGTAGTACCTTTATAAGGATGCAGTTGTGAGAATAGTCATCAACTCCAAGGGGACAAGGCCCGAGGCAATCAGAAGGGGCAATTGGTTGGGCTGACCAATGTCTCCGGTGTGGATTACTCTTTTAACCAAACAATTTGCAGCTAAATTATGCAATGAAAACTTGGTTGTTCTGACATTGGAGGGAATGTCTAAGGTAAAGGTGTTTTGGGGCGATATTATTTTGTATTTGAAAGTGGACAAAATTAATATTCAAGAGGTGTACAAAATATGAGAATTTGTAACAGTGTGGGGGGGTTTTGGGTCAACCACTCTAAATCAGGGGTTCTGTTGTTCAAATAATCTTACTCACATTCTAGAACAGTAACTGCCTCCACAGCAGCCAATTCGCTATCTAGGGAATTTTGTCACTTTTAATTTTTGGGAATTGTTTAATCTGAACTACGCAAAAAGAAGGAGATGATGGACGGAGCTTTGAAACTTTTCAGACACTCATCCTCAGTCACAGATCTGGGTTGAATCCATCATAATTTTTTAGCTCACTTCGCCACCCCAAGTCAGACCCAGCCATCTTCAAATCAGTCTTGACCCTGTTCCTCATGTGAACAGTCCAGCCTGAACTGCCAGGCCAGGTCTTCCCTGGACCAGGAACAAGCATCCTGGAACCGGTTTCGGGGTAATACCACTAATCAGCCAGGCTCGCTTGAATCTAGCAGCAAAGTAAGCAAGGGACTCACGTCTGGGCATACCCTGCTCACTTTGCCACTGGATTCAAGCTAGCCTGGATGATGAGAGGTGTTACCCTGAAATCAATATTGGTTTGGTGGTTTAGAGAATATCCACTTACTTCACCTGAAAAATTCGTCAAGATGAATGGGGTTTTACCCAATGACTGACCATGAAAATTGCAAACGTGTATTAATTATGTTTTCATTATAACTACGCCTTCCTTTGGTGATGAACTTTGCTTTTGTGTTTTTAGATCCAGAAGCGATGGCTCCAGTAGCGGCTGTAGCTATAGTAAAAAGGTAGGGGGTGGGAGTTTGGGGTTTTGTTTAAAAAATAAAAAGACTTACTTGACGATGGGCTCCCCTACACAGACTCCTCACCCAATCTAGACACTGCTCTCATGCTATACGTAAAATGAGAGCAGTGCCTGGATTGGCCTGAGCGGGCTGCTTTAATGCTCGTTCAGACACAGAGAGCATGCAGCACAAACCTAAGTGAGCGTGTCTGTTTGGCCGGCCTAAGACTGTCAGCCAAAGTGGCATGCACACTTATAAGTGCCTACCACTCATACCTACTTCTGACGTGACTCTCGTAAGCATTGCCCCACCCCACCCTAAAATCGACTGGCAATAAGGTAAGAAAAATAAAATGGTAATAAAATGGTTTTATTATCATTTTATTTTTCAGTGGGTCGATGCTCCTCTGCCACAGCGGAGGAGATGCCCCTGGATGGCTCTATTAGTCTGCAGTGGCACAATTAAAAAATTGCTAACTACCGTGTTGTAAATAAAATTAGGAAGCACATATTATTAAATGACAATACATGAAACATGACATTTTAGTGCAATGAACTCCTATTACAATCTTTTTCTCTATTAGGTGTTTCTGGGATGTTGGCCAACCTCTACTTCTGTAGCTTTGTTATAATTGTATATCAATACATTAAGGTAAAACTCCTAGTTCTCAAAATCCAGAATGATTCTGTAACTCTTGAAATTTGTGGTGCTGTATTTTAATTCATTATTTTAATTAAGTTGTATCCAATTCCCAAAAACTTTATTTGACTTGTTAGGTCATAAAAGCACAAAATATACATATAAAACAGTTACACATGAGTACCGGATAAAATTCATTATAAAATCATTACAAAATCAGTGTACACTTTCTGGGATGGAATTATAAATATTTCTTATTTCTATATACAATTTGAAATGTTATATAAAATGAGTTTGTCAAAATTCCATAGATAATATCCAGTTAAGTGGGAGGTGAGTGACTACCCTAACATGCGATATAGCAAGACGAGTACAATTAGTGGGCTATTCTCTCTTTGAGGGACCGTGCTCTAATAGTCCATGCCCACCCCAAGAATTTTGCCATGGGAATACCTATCACTTCGGTTGTGTCACTTCTAAGGATTCTTTCTGCCTACTGTGCCCTTCTTGTCCCTAAAAGTTTGCATATTGGGGTCAGCCAGATACGCCACGGGGCTCTATAAGTGTTGCATTCAAATAGTACATGGAATAGAGATTCTTTTCCGAACTGGCACACCATGCACAAATCAACACAGGATGTAGACCATTTGTTAGTAAAGGCTTTTATAGGCAGTGTACCCACCCTGAATTGGAAGTATATAATTTCAGCTCAAAGGGCTTTGTAATGGTATCCCAGTAACATTCTAAGTCAGGTACAGATTTGCCGCATAAGAAGCGGCCAGTAAGGGAGGCTGACTCACAGTTCCTCACCAAATCAGTGTGAGCCATTTCCCAGTATTGGGTTTTCAGGATCTGTTTTGAGGGGAAGATAGCATTCTCTGGATCTTCCCACAGCGAGCTCATACCCATGCGTAATAAGGTGGCTCTAAGCTGTTTTAGCCACCTATTTTACATGAGCTATCTACCCTGACTACATCTAAGAAACCAGCCGCGTACTCTGCTAGCTCTGGGGTTGTCCATAGCCTTCGCCAGTACTGCAAAGGGCGCAACTTTGCATTTTCTGCGATTGGCTTCCGCCCCAGATCAATCAATAATGGCAGTGTCGGGGTTCTCTGGGGCAATCTCACTATGTTTCTGAAAAACTTATTTTCCGAAATGGTTAGTTTGGCTAGGTTCTCATCACCCCAAAGTTCAGCACCATATAAGACAGAACTAATTACCTTCAGATTGTATATCTCCGTGGCGGGGCTAATTTTCTTAGTAAAATAGGTGTTATATTCTTTTAACAGTGCCCCTGCCAGTTGTCTATGTTCCAATGATGCTAAATCCACTTGGTGTGACCATCTTAGCCCCTCTTGAATATTGACCCCCAGGTAAGTAAACTCCTTGACCTGATCAAGTATAATGTTATTTAATATAATGCCCCCTTTAAACGCCCTGTGTGGGTTAAAAGTCATCAGTTTTGTTTTAGACACGTTGACCTCTAATCCCCGTTGAGCACAAAACTCTTCAAAGATTGAGAGGGCCCTTTGGAGCCCAATCGTTTTTTTTGAGAGGATCAATGTGTCATCCGCAAACATCAGTATGGGGACTTTTTTGCATCAGTGTTAGTTAATTTCATGCAATTCACTATCCCGTTTATATACAATGAAAATAGTGTCGGGGCCAAAACACATCCCTGGCGTACTCCTTTATCCACTGGGAAAAATTCAGTTACTTCTCCCTGTTTGCCCCAACGAATCCTGGCCTTATTGCTTTCGTGCAATCTAATAATGAGCGACAGCAGGTCAGGTGGTAACCCCATATCTTTTAGTGTCATCCAGAGTTTCTCACGTGGCACAAGATCAAATGCGGCCCAAAGGTCCATCAAGACGGCATATAAACTCCCCTTACCCAGGGTCACAACTTTCTAATGCAAAAGGGTGAACCTGAATACTTGATCTATAGTGCTAGTGAAAGCACAAAATCCTGCTTGGAGGGGAGATAAAATACCGCCTTCATCGATCCAGTCCTGTACTTTATTTAAAACCAACCTGCCCATTACCTTTTGGACTGAATCAATAAGGCTGATGGGCCTATAGTTTCCTGGGCATGCTTTGTCTCCTTTTAAGAAGACAGGGATGATTTCCGCGCCTTTCCAGGAGTCTGGAATCGCCCCCCGGTATTCCATCCAAACCCGGGGCTTTTTCTGCCATAATGGATTTTAAGGCCACCTCCACATCCACCATAATGAGGAATGCTTCCTCATTAAAAAACTGTATAGGGATAATTCCTTCAGTATCATGCTCACGTGACGCATATTGTGGTTTGAAGTTGTTTACCCACTCCAATTGTGAGACATGGGTATGAGGCTCGGGAGCCTGCCATCCTCTGCTCCATTTATAGATGTTCCAAAATTGCTTAGGATTTCTATTAACACAGGCCTCCTTCAAATAATCCCACCTTTTACTATCCCATTCCTTTTTCGCTTTGAGTAGTGCCCCCTGATAGGTGGCCCTGGCTAGTCGCACCTGCGCGGGATCCCCTCATTTTATGGCATCTCCCAGCTCTGCACGCGACCTTTTACAATCCGTACTATACCATTCCTGTATTTTAGGTAAAGGTACCTTTTTAGATTTACTCTTTGTTACAAATTGCGTACGCAAGTGCCCAAAGAATTCGTTATGTATGATGGTTGGCAATTTGCGATCGGGCAAATTTGTTACACTGTCTTTTAGATCGCTAATTGCCCTATTCAACTCATTATGAATGCTAGTCAGCACTAGGGGTAGTTCTTTTAATGTGATCCATTTTAGTCTTCTTTGATCATTTCGTGGTACCACATCCTTAGATATATAACTATCTGCTGTTCCATTACAAGACTTATAACCAAGCAGGTCCATTTCCACACAAAGAGGATTATGATCACTTTCCATTCTATCTTGTATTATCATATCCCTCACTGTGTGCCACTGTACTAGGCTGACCAGCACATAATCTATCCTACTGGCACTGTAACCGTTGTTAAATGTAACAGCCCCCGGTTTATCGGACTTTGTACGGCCATTCAGTGCCCGTAAACCATTTCCATACATATTGATTTGATGTGGATCGCCACATCAGACCATTTTTTTATTGACTCTAACTCCAACTTTGGGACACCCCACCTTAGATCTTCCTCATCTGAATGGTTAGCCTCCTCATCTAAGAGTGGTTCAAACGTTGTATTAAAATCCCCTACAATAATCAAAGGTAAACATGACTGATTACTCTCCAGAAGATCGTCAAGTGCCGCTAAAACACCCGACTTTTTCCCCCTTGAGCCCGCACGTACAAGTTGTATATTACTACAATCCCCTTAGTACCCCTCGACAGTCTAACTTGCCTGGATATCAGGATTGTTGGTTGGAATAATTGGAGTGTTCAGCCCCCTATCTTGCTTCACCCACATTGTCAGGCCTCCTGATGGTCACCCTCATGGACTTTTAACAGCTGGGATATAAAAATTAAAATATCTAGCACAAAAAATAGGGGTTTCTGACCAGGTCTCTTGGAACAAGCAGACATCAAACCTCTCAATAAAAGCGTGCCACTCAGGGGATCCCACCTTAGAGCCTAATCCTGCAATGTTCCATGTCATAAGGGTATTCGTTACTGATGCCCCTATGTCTGTCGATTTAAAGTTTACAACTGATAAGCTTAGGCTTGGCGTACTATCCTGCCTATTCCCTACTTTTTGAATGCTTGACAAGGGTTCCACTCCCATGACTTGTGCCAGCTCTACTAATTGGCAATCATACCTAGATGAAATCGTTTTGGGGGCCACATCCATTACCAGTTTGCCCTGCTGCCCCTTATCCAGATTACCAGCAAGTCAATCAATATTTTCTAGTGATGATTCTCCCCTAAATCTGGGAGACTCAAACCCACATTGGCGAGCATTATCACCTTCCCTTCCCTAAACTGTATATGTGATGGTCCTGGTGCGCTAGTGCGAAATTCTAGGGCAAAGAGGTTTTCTGCTATATGGGCCTTAGCCATTGTTAGCTCAATACTGTCCATGGAATTTGATCATACTACTAGCCTACGGGCTCCAACTAGATCTTCCCTAATTACCGACCGGCACCCTCTCACATGCCTTATCCAGTGGATTGATTTGTTTATTAGGGAACCCTCACTCTCTGGCCTGTTTGTCACGGGAAGTTTTGGAACATTCACCATAACAATTTTTCGTGAACTTTGCATTTCCATAGTACTGCATACCAGATGTGTGCTTTCCTTCCTTGGCCTTGGCTGGGTAAGATGTATTGCCTTAACCCCATTCTGATGTACCTGAGCCCTGACAGAGTTTGTTGTTACACAATTTCCATTGTTATTGTTAGTAGGGTCAGTCCGAATAGGACTTGGGCTGCTCGCGGAAGTGTTAAAGGTGTCAATCTAGTCCCCTCCCTGGGCCTACCTGTGCTAGCTGTAGCAACAGAGGCCTGTATTTGGCTCATTTGTGAGGGGATAAGTAGCCCTTCCTTTGTGGCCCTTAGTCGGTACCGATCCGGGGTCAAGGTTTTCACTAACCTAACCAGCTCCTCAATCTGGCCTTTCATTACACCCATTTCCTTCCTCATTGCACTAACCTGTAGGGTTAAATCTTAATGGTCCTTACATGGGTTTGGGCCACCGTGGTGTAGTGTGTTCGGGGATAACTGGTGTACTTGCTCCTCCCCATCACCTCCTGTCTCATTACTATTGATATCTTGTAATGGGAGATACCTATTTGTGCACTGCAACACTGTGGTAATTTGGTCTATATTGGCTATATCCTCATTAGACAGTTCTCCCTCATTTAGACTTTTATCTACTTTATTTGCTTTTGTTCTCTGGAACATAGCCGGGATGGTAGTGATGTGTGTCTTATCCACGAATGCCAACTTTTTTGTAGATAAGTCACTAGGTGCTTCCCTTTCTGGCTCTTGCTCAAGGATACCCTTACACTCTTCTATCAGGGAGTCTATTCTATCTAAGACACAATTACTACTTACATTTGTTTGAAGTTTCCTTGCCCTTTTGCTTTTGCCCCCCCTGCTCCGCTTAGCGCTAGCGCTTCCTGTCTGCTCCCCCCAACCTCACCCACACCCAGTAGTTTTCTTTTCCCCATTCCTAGATGTTATCTAACTTGAACAGGCAGGGTTTGGTGCACAACACTCTAGCACTACTTGCTACAAAATAATACTTATTGACTAGGATAGTAATATAGTTCCAGTCTATACAGATCTCTGCTAGGGGTCAGAGACTCCAAGTAGGACAGTCACGACTAGAATAGCAACAATAATACCTGTGGAGGTGTCAGTCACAGCAGGAACTGTATTCCATGTTTAGGCCGGCAAGGCAGGATGGGACAGGCGTTAGAGGGGTGGCCCAGCCATGCCTCTTTCTGCCACTGATGGGCCCGCCCTAGGTCCTAGCGTGTCCCGCGGTGCAGGAGGGCTTGATGGGTTTTATCCCGCCTCAGGGCGCGATTTCCTGCACGTCGCGCCAGGCCCCACTGAGGGCTGCTGGGAGATGTGGTCCGCTTCAGCCGTTCCCCTCACGGCGAGCGAGCAGACAGAGCGCTGGTGAAGGCCGTTTCCCTCACAGCAGATCGGAAAAAGAAGCAATGGCTCACGGCCATTCCCCTCACGGCAAAAACTGCTGCAGTAGGTGGTGTTTGGTGGCGCGTCCCCTAAGTTGTATCTAATAGAAGCAGAATATTGATGTACTTCTAATTTTGCTAATTATGAAGTCATAGAATGTTTGGAAGGTTTATAGTGGTTTCTGGTTCTATGTTCCAGATGGCATTTACTGCAATGGCTGTTACTTCAAGATTTATTTGGAAGAATTTAAATATCCATATGGCTAAAGCTTTGTATAATTACTACTGCTGTCTAAAGGCTGAACATGTAAGACTACTGTTGTAACATGTTTGCGACCGACCCTGTGAGATCTATATACTTTAGCAATGACATTACTGTATAAGCCTGCCAATTCGTCTAGCTCTGCTGTCCACAGCGGTGATTGTCAGACTTGCATTGCTTTTGATTTTTCAACCCTTACTCTTTCAAGAAGATTCTCTGCCATCACAAATGACTGAGAATCTACTTGGAAGATGCAGGTTAAAATTTAAGTTAAGAAACATGTTGGTTATGTTTTATTTATTTTATTGTTTCATAACATGCCCAATGGTAGTGCTAGTGGTGAAGTTGGTTGCAAGTTCTAACGCTGACCTCACATGCCAGCCAACACATTTAGTATAAGCTTCAGCATCTTTAGGGCTGTGAAATGTAAAAAACAAAAATAAATAATGACTATGAATTTAATATTTTTGATGACAAAATGTTATGTTATGACAACCAAAGGAAATAGAAGTGATGTAACTCTCAAACCAGCTATTCTCTGGAAAGCTAATTTATGAAAAAAGATTTGCAACTGAAGAAAAACATTCAAATAAAATTGAGTTTTTAATGGTTTTCATATTATAAACCTGTTTTATTCTTTTGTAGTAGGAACATAAAATATGCGTGTCTCTCATATACTATGTCAGTATTTTGGACCGTTGCCCAACCATGCTTTGTAAATGGTGCAGAGAACTATTTCTTGAGCCTCTATAAGGCAGTAGAAGGTTTTTCGATTTTGGGTGGCTTGGTTTGAGGTTTTATGGTTAAAGCAGAGCTCAAACATCTGGTTTTATAGCCTGTGCAATTTCATGATATCTTTATTTGTAGTTTCTGAGCCGATAATGCTGTGGGAGTCTAGTTCCAACACTATCAATACCCTGATCATTATAATGCAGAGAGCAATGCAATATGATAATTGAGTCGGTGGGAGCTCATGCTCAGCAGCTTGAGGTATAACCCGTTTGTTAAACACAGTTGACATTTGACCGCCAAGCTATAGAGTTAGGTCAAACACACTCCGAGATTTTGTTTGCACCTTTCCAATGTTTTCTGTGATGATTTCTGAATGCCTATCAACTAAGTTAATTGTTATTGCACAGCAGGAACTGATATAGACAGGGACTGTTTCAAGGGAATATATGAAGATCTTGGTCAGACATTCAAAATAAAGGTGAGGCTGCAATAGATGTATGTTCAGTATTTTTGTATGTTATCTCTGCTAACCACAATGCGTTTCTCCAAATCTCCTTTTATAGCAAAAATACTGTTCAACATACAGATTCAATCTTTCAGTCTGGCCATTCATCTGAGGATGGTAACAGTGGACAGACAAACTTCCATATATAACTCTTTACACAAGGCAGACCATCATTCTTTTAATGAACTGGGACCAACTGTCTGTACTCAGAAAATGTGGCACACTATGCAACTGAATGTGTTCTGCAAACATCCGAGCTAACTCTTTAGGCAATGTTATGAAAATACCCTTATTAGTCAATAAAATGAAATGAAATGAAATGAAATGAAAAAGGAACTTAATTAAGCGCACTGTGGCCAAGCGGCTTCCTGGCGCTGGGAGGAAAGAGGGGAAAAGAAAAGGGGGGGGGGAAAGGGAAGGGGAAGGAAGGGAAGAACGGATCCAATACTGCAAACGATGGAGCTAACCAGGGAAGGCCTGAAGAAAGAGAAAAGTTTTTAATGCTTTTCGGAAAGCCGGGTAGGTAGGAATTGATCGGATGGAGAAAGGAAGGCTATTCCAATACTGAGGGGCAAGAACCGAGAAGCGGGTGCCACGCATACGGGCTTTACGGAAGCGGGGGACTTGAAGAAGAAGTTGGGAGGACGAACGAAGAGTGCGAGAGGGAGTGTAGGGAGTGAACAAAGAAACAATGAACATAGGGGCCGAGTGGGTGAAGGCTAAAAAGGCTAGACAGGCTAGTTTGAAAGAAGAACGAAAACGTACAGGAAGCCAGTGAAGGGACTTGAGAACAGACGTGATGTGGGAAAATTTGGGAAGGTGAAAGATGAGCCGGGCGGCTTGGTTTTGGATGGCCTGGAGCCGGCGCATTTCATAGGCGGGGATGCCGGAGTAGAGGGCATTCCCGTAATCGAGACGGGAAGTGATAAGGGCTGAAATGATGGATTTGAGGGCGTCAGTGGAAAAGAAGCGGGAAATTTTGCGAATAAGGCGGAGGGATAAGAAACAAGATGAAATTACAGCACTAACTTGGGAGTGAATGGAAAGGTCACTGCTGACTTTAAGGCCTAAAGTACCAACAGTGGGAACTGGAGTGGGGGGAGTGCCTGAAGAGAGGGGCCAGTGAGAAGGGGACCAGGGATTAGAGGGGCCACCAGTGAGGACAAGCTCTGTCTTGTCGGGGTTTAATTTGAGGTGGTTCGTGATCATCCAGTCCGAAATGAAAGTTAAAGTGGAACTAATAAAGGAAGAAGAATCAGGAGTGGAGAGATCAAAGATGAGCTGGAGGTCGTCAGCGTAGTTATACACTGAGACCCCCAGCTCGCGGAGGGAAAAAATAAGAGGGTAGATGTAAAGATTGAAAAGAAGAGGGGAAAGGGAGGAACCTTGGGGGACCCCGCACACAAGAGGGCGGGGGGGGCGGAGAAGCCGGCAAGCTGGACTGCCTGGGACCTACCCTGAAGGAAGGACTTTATCCAGGATAGTGCTAACCCCCTAATGCCGGCTGCGCTGACACGGTCGAGAAGGATGTCGTGATCAACCGTGTCAAACGCAGCCGACAAGTCGAGGAGCACCAGCGCCTGGGGGAGGTTGGAATCAGCCCTTCCCTTAAGCTCGTCCAGGACTGCAGTGACGACCATCTCGGTAGAGTGTCCCGGACGGAAGCCCGCCTGGTGGGAGGCCAGGAGGCCATGCCTCTCAATGTGTGAGGAGAGGCAGGAGGTGACATGGCTTTCCACAATCTTCCCCAGGTAGGGGAGAAGGGAGATAGGCCTGAAGTGAGAGGGTGAAGAAGGATCCAGCCAGGTTTTTTTATTATGGGAAGAACAATAGCCGTTTTGAAGGAGGAGGGAACAGATCCTAGGGCCAGGGATGAGTTAAGAAGTGTGAGGGGGGGTCCAGGAGAGTGAGAAAAAAGGGTTTGAAGGATCCGGGCCGGCGCACAGTCAGCTGGCGATCCCGATTTGACCTTAACCAGCAGAGCAGAGAATTGTGCAGCAGTGATGGGGGGGAAGAGGTCTAACAAAGAAGGCGGAGGGGGGAGAGGGGGGATGACCAGGGGTTGAGAGACTGTGGGAATGTTGGCTTTAATATCAGAAATTTTGTCGATAAAGTGATTATTGAGGGAAAGACAAATGGTCAAGTCAAATGGTCTAAAACTACTTGAATCAAAGACTTGACTTTGGGGCAAATCTACAATAAAACCCACTGACATAATCCGGCATACTCTGACAGAACAAAGCTCTCAGCAACACCATTGGTTTACTATGTGAACTTAATCTAAGGACAGACTTAACATGATTTTATACAATTCTTAACAGCAGTGAACATACCTGACCACCAAAATAAACTCCTTACTGTTGGTAAAGTCTAAGCTATTCCAGGATGTCCAGCCACCTTTGAATCATGAAACCAATTCATAACCTGTTATTTTAACTGAACTGACATAAGATTTATGGCTTTTCCCAGTGCTTAATTTGTAAAAAACATAAGTGCCAGGGCTATTGCCAGGAGGCCACTGAAGCTTGCACCACACATTGCTCCTGCCATGCTGCCAATGATAGTAATAACACACCTACTAACCATCAATCTCCTACAAGTGTGACAGTTCGGACTATTCCAGACTCCTAAAGCTAAAAGGCGGCAGGTAATAACCATTTTTAATGTACATTGAATTAATAAATTACTGTTGTCGTGGTCATCTCTAAATTACCCAAACAGCATCAGCTTATGGCAGACTGTCACAAGCACCAGTGTTGACAATGAAGTGCCAGTGTGGCGCACCGCAAACCACAGGCTCAAATTAAGCAATGGTTTCTCCTTACTATATTAAACCATCTCTTTCTTGTTTTTCGTCTTCCTTCTTTAAGCAAACTTATTTATCTGTCAATTAATCTGTCTGTACGTACTTTTGTCAAAAATAAATCTACATTAATTGCTTTAATAGAATGATCTTGCAAATCTGTTTAGGACAACAATAAATCTGGATCCGCTATCAACTGATTTTCACCAACTGAGTTGCCTAGGAGTATGTGCTCTGGCTGAAATTGGGTTTAACAAATATTGGTCCCCTCTGTGGAAAGGTGTGATTGCGTAGCCAATACATCAACTTAAAATGTAGATACCAATCACTGTTCTTCACCTACATTCTAAGCCCTCTTGAGCCGAGTGCACGCATAGAACCGAACAGTGGGCTAGCAGATGGTAATAGTGCATAATTTAAACACTGAGACGTCCATCTCTCGAGGACAGACAATTGGTTGGCAGCAGGATACTTGCTCCAGGGCCCCAGAATGGACACAAACAACCTTGTCCCCTGTCTGTACCTCTCCATCACCGCCTACCCCCACTGTAAAGCAGGAACTGTGAACTTTGGTAGCAAGCGAGAGAGCCAATGGCTGGGGCAGCAATTGGGGCCGGGTGGATATGCAAACTAGTAGGATACAAACACAGATGTACTGCATACCATAGACCCCCTATGCATGCAGGGAGATCCTTTCAAAAGTAACTGATTGACTACTCGACAGGAATGGAATGTTCCATTACTTCACAAAGTAGCTCCTATGATATAAGGCAGCTCCCCCTCTCTGCTCCCCTGGATTTGGTTTTAATTGCCATTTAGTCACAAGCGAATCTAGCCTCCTCTCCTTTTCCATAGCAAACTACCCTGCAGCCCCTTATCTCATCCAAAACTGCTCAGCTCCTACTTCCCTGTCCCACGGAGAAGCAATGATGTATCCATTAGCAGGCCAGAGGCAGTCAATATAGCTTTGATAAGAGCACTTCTTATTCCTTCACTGGAGCTTCTGGTTGCAATGGATAACATTTACTGCAAGGGCAGCACATGTCAGTGATTGAAAAACCTGCTTCAAGCTATTCAGTTACACATGGCTTTGCCGAGATTGTGGAAACTCTGAGGCTCCCCACAGAGGCTTTTTTTATAAATATGTTTCCATTAAAGAGCACAGTGAGTGGCCTATCTAAACGAAGTGCAGCCTACTGCAGAATGCCATCTGAACGATGTCCTTACCTTTGTTACCAGCCTGCGACAAATGAGAGAGCGAGTCCTTAATGGTGAGTACAGCGAGGCGCAGCAGACAAGGTTACGCGCCTTCTTAAGGTAGATATTAGAAGTGCCATTGGTATTCTTTTTAAAGTAATTATTTGCAGAAAAAAAAGATGTTACAGAACCCTCACACACAAGAACAACGAGGGTTCACAACAAATTTTGGCACATCCTTGTTGAGAAGAATTTTAGTTTTTGAATCCAATAAATCATCAATGGATAAGTGGAGTGTATTCCTGAGTTGGAAAATAGCAACTTATTTCTTCAGAGATTGGCCCTAATAACTAGATTACACTTTCAGATGAAGTGCTTGAAGTTTAGTTGACCAAATTCAATTAGAAGGTTACTGGTCAGTGCAGGTACATTCAAATCCCTCTTTTGTGTTGGGAATTTGATTATGGAACAGTGTAAAAAGATGAAATAATCATAATGTAGCCTGGCCAAACTGCAAACAAACTTTCAGTCTCAAAAGTATTGAAGATTATATACCAGATTATATAACACAGGCCTCCTTCAAATCATCCCACCTTTTACTATCCCATTCCTTTTTCGCTTTGAGTAGTGCCCCCCGATAGGTTGCCCTGGCTAGTCGCACCTGCGCTGGATCCCCTCATTTTATGGCATCTCCCTGCTCTGCAAGCGACCTTTTACAATCGGTACTATACCATTCCTGTATTTTAGGTAAAGGTACCTTTTTAGACTTACTCTTTGTTACAAACTGCATACGCAAGTGCCCAAAGAATTCGTTATGTATGATGGTTGGCAATTTGCGATTGGGCAAATTTGTTACACTGTCTTTTAGATCGCTAATTGCCCTATTCAACTCATTATCAATGCTAGTCAGCACTAGGGGTAGTTCTTTTAATGTGATCCATTTTAGTCTTCTTTGATCATTTGGTGGTACCACATCCTTAGATATATAACTATCTGCTGTTCCATTACAAGACTTATAACCAAGCAGGTCCATTTCCACACAAAGAGGATTATGATCACTTTCCATTCTATCTTGTATTATCATATCCCTCACTGTGTGCCACTGTACTAGGCTGACCAGCACATAATCTATCCTACTGGCACTGTAACCGTTGTTAAATGTAACAGCCCCCGGTTTATCGGATTTTGTACAGCCATTCAGTGCCGTAAACCATTTCCATACATATTGAATTGATGTGGATCGCCACATCAGACAATTTTTCTATTGACTCTAACTCCAACTTTGGGACACCCCACCTTAGATCTTCCTCATCTGAATGGTTAGCCTCCTCATCTAAGAGTTGCTCAAACGTTGTATTAAAATCCCCTACAATAATCAAAGGTAAGTATGACTGATTACTCTCCAGAAGATCGTCAAGTGCCGCTAAAACACCCGACTTTTTCCCCCTTGAGCCCCGCACGTACAAGTTGTATATTACTACAATCCCCTTAGTACCCCTCGACAGTCTAACTTGCCTGGATATCAGGATTGTTGGTTGGAATAATTGGAGTGTTCAGCCCCCTATCTTGCTTCACCCACATTGTCAGGCCTCCTGATGGTCTCCCTCATGGACTTTTTACAGCTGGGATATAAAAATTAAAATATCCAGCACAAAAAATAGGGGTTTCTGACCAGGTCTCTTGGAACAAGCAGACATCAAACCTCTCAATAAAAGCGTGCCACTCAGGGGATCCCACCTTAGAGCCTAATCCTGCAATGTTCCATGTCATGAGGGTATTCGTTACTGATGCCCCTATGTCTGTCGATTTAAAGTTTACAACTGATAAGCTTAGGCTTGGCGTACTATCCTGCCTATTCCCCACTTTTTGAATGCTTGACAAGGGTTCCACTCCCATGACTTGTGCCAGCTCTACTAATTGGCAATCATACCTAGATGGAATCGTTTTGGGGGCCACATCCATAGCCAGTTTGCCCTGCTGCCCCTTATCCAGATTACCAGCAAGTCAATCAATATTTTCTAGTGATGATTCTCCCCTAAATCTGGGAGACTCAAACCCACATTGGCGAGCATTATCACCTTCCCTTCCCTAAACTGTATATTTGATGGTCCTGATGCGCTAGTGCGAAATTCTAGGGCAAAGAGGTTTTCCGCTATATGTGCCTTAGCCATTGTGAGCTCAATACTATCCATGGAATTTGATGATACTACTAGCCTACGGGCTCCAACTAGATCTTCCCTAATCACCGACCGGCACCCTCTCACATGCCTTATCCAGTGGATTGATTTGTTTATTAGGGAACCCTCACTCTCTGGCCTGTTTGTCACAGGAAGTTTTGGAACATTCACCATAACAATTTTTCTTGAACTTTGCATTTCCATAGTACTGCATACCAGATGTGTGTTTCCCTCCCTTGGCCTTGGCTAGGTAAGATGTATTGCCTTAACCCCATTCTGATGTACCTGAGCCCTGACAGAGTTTGTTGTTACACAATTTCCATTTTTATTGTTAGTAGGGTCAGTCCGAATAGGACTTGGGCTGCTCGCGGAAGTGTTAAAGGTGTCAATCTAGTCCCGTCCCTAGGCCTACTTGTGCTAGCTGTAGCAACATAGGCCTGTATTTGGCTCATTTGTGAGGGGATAAGTAGCCCTTCCTTTGTGGCCCTTAGTCGGTACCGATCCGGGGTCAAGGTTTTCACTAACCTAACCAGCTCCTCAATCTGGCCTTTCCTTACACCCATTTCCTTCCTCATTGCACTAACCCGTAGGGTTAAATCTTAATGGTCCTTACATGGGTTTGGCCCACCCTGGTGTAGTGTGTTCGGGGATAACTGGTGTACTTGCTCCTCCCCATCACCTCCTGTCTCAATACTATTGATAACTTGTAATGGGAGATACCTATTTGTGCACTGCAACAATGTGGTAATTTGGTCTATATTGGCTATATCCTCATTAGACAGTTCTCCCTCATTTAGACTTTTATCTACTTCACTTGCTTTTGTTCTCTGGAACATAGCCGGTAGTGATGTGTGTCTTATCCACGAATGCCAACTTTTTTGTAGATAAGTCACTAGGTGCTTCCCTTTCTGGCTCTTGCTCAAGGATACGCTCACACTCTTCTATCAGGGAGTTTATCCTAAGACACAATTACTACTTACATTTGTTTGACGTTTCCTTGCCCTTTTGCTTTTGCCACCCCTGCTCCGCTTAGCGCTAGCACTTTCTGTCTGCTCCCCCCAACCTCACCCACACCCAGTAGTTTTCTTTTCCCTATTCCTAGATGTTATCTAACTTGAACAGGCAGGGTTTGGTGCACAACACTCTAGCACTACTTGCTACAAAATAATACTTATTGACTAGGATAGTAATATGGTTCCAGTCTATACAGATCTCTGCTAGGGGTCAGAGACTCCAAGTAGGACAGTCACGACTAGAATAGCAACAATAATACCTGTGGGGGTGTCAGTCACAGCAGGAACTGTATTCCATGTTTAGGCCGGCAAGGCAGGATGGGACAGGCGTTAGAGGGGCGGCACAGCCATGCCTCTTTCTGCCACTGATGGGCCCGCCCTAGGTCCTCGCGTGTCCCGCGGTGCAGGAGGGCTCAATGGGTTTTATCCCGCCTACGGGCGCGATTTCCTGCACGTCGCGCCAGGCCTCACTGAGGGCTGCTGAGAGATGTGGTCCGCTCCAGCCGTTCCCCTCACGGCGAGCGGGCAGACAGAGCGCTGGTGATGGCCGTTTCCCTCACGGCAGATCGGAAAAAGAAGCAATGGCTCACGGCCATTCCCCTCACGGCAAAAACTGCTGCAGTAGGTGGTGTTTGGTGGCGCGTCCCCTAAGTTGTATCTAATAGAAGCAGATTATTGATGTACTTCGAATTTTGCTAATTATGCTGTCATAGAATGTTTGGAAGGTTTATAGTGGTTTCTGGTTCTATGTTCCAGATGGCATTTACTGCAATGGCTGTTACTTCAAGATTTATTTGGAAGAATGTAAATATCCATATGGCTAAAGCTTTGTATAATTACTACTGCTGTCTAAAGGCTGAACATGTAAGACTACTGTTGTAACGTGTTTGCGACCGACCCTGTGAGATCTATATACTTTAGAAATGACATTACTGAATAAGCCTGCCAATTCGTCTAGCTCTGCTGTCCACATCGGTGATTGTCAGACTTGCATTGCTTTTGATTTTTCAACCCTTACTCTTTCAAGAAGATTCTCTGCCATCACAAATGACTGAGAATCTACTTGGAAGATGCAGGTTAAAATTTAAGTTAAGAAACATGTTGGTTATGTTTTATTTATTTTATTGTTTCATAACATGCCTAATGGTAGTGCTGGTGGTGAAGTTGGTTGCAAGTTCTAACGCTGACCTCACATGCCAGCCAACACATTTAGTATAACCTTCAGCTTCTTTAGGGTTGTGAAATGTAAAAAACAAAAATAAATAATGACTATGAATTTAATATTTTTGATGACCAAATGTTATGTTATGACAACCAAAGGAAATAGAAGTGATGTAACTCTCAAACTAGTTATTCTCTGGAAAGCTAATTTATGAAAAAAGATTTGCAACTGAAGAAAAACATTCAAATAAAATTGAGTTTTTAATGGTTTTCATATTATAAACCTGTTTTATTCTTTTGTAGTAGGAACATAAAATATGCGTGTCTCTCATATACTATGTCAGTATTTTGGACCGTTGCCCAACCATGCTTTGTAAATGGTGCAGAGAACTATTTCTTGAGCCTCTATAAGGCAGTAGAAGGTTTTTCGATTTTGGGTGGCTTGGTTTGAGGTTTTATGGTTAAAGCAGAGCTCAAACATCTGGTTTTATAGCCTGTGCAATTTCATGATATCTTTATTTGTAGTTTCTGAGCCGATAATGCTGTGGGAGTCTAGTTCCAGCACTATCAATACCCTGATCATTATAATGCAGAGAGCAATGCAATATGATAATTGAGTCGGTGGGAGATCATGCTCAGCAGCTTGAGGTATAACCCGTTTGTTAAACACAGTTGACATTTGACCGCCAAGCTATAGAGTTAGGTCAAACACACTCCGAGATTTTGTTTGCACCTTTCCAATGTTTTCTGTGATGATTTCTGAATGCCTATCAACTAAGTTAATTGATATTGCACAGCAGGAACTGATATAGACAGGGACTGTTTCAAGGGAATATATGAAGATCTTGGTCAGACATTCAAAATAAAGGTGACGCTGCAATAGATTAATGTTCAGTATTTTTGTATGTTATCTCTGCTAACCACAATGCATTTCTCCAATTCTCCTTTTATAGCAAAAATACTGTTCAACATACAGATTCAATCTTTCAGTCTGGCCATTCATCTGAGGATGGTAACAGTGGACAGACAAACTGCCATATATAACTCTTTACACGAGGCAGACCATCATTCTTTTAATGAACTGGGACCAACTGTCAGTACTCAGAAATTGTGGCACACTATGCAACTGAATGTGTTCTGCAAACATCTGAGCTAACTCTTTAGGCAATGTTATGAAAATACCCTTATTAGTCAAATGGTCTACAACCACTAGAATCAAAGACTTGACTTTGGGGCAAATCTACAATAAAACCCACTGACATAATCCGGCATACTCTGACAGAACAAAGCTCTCAGCAACACCATTGGTTTACTATGTGAACTTAATCTAAGGACAGACTTAACATGATTTTATACAATTCTTAACAGCAGTGAACAAACCTGACCACCAAAACAAACTCCTTACTGTTGGTAAAGTCTAAGCTATTCCAGGATATCCAGCCACCTTTGAATCATGAAACCAATTCATAACCTGTTATATTAACTCAACTGACATAAGATGTATGGCTTTCCCAGTGCTTAATTTGTAAAAAAACATAAGTGCCAGGGCTATTGCCAGGAGGCCACTGCAGCTTGCACCACACATTGCTCCTGCCATGCTGCCAATGATAGTAATAACACAACTACTAACCATCAATCTCCTATAAGTGTGACAGTTCGGACTATTCCAGACTCCTAAAGCTAAAAGGCGGCAGGTAATAACCATTTTTAATGTACATTGAATTAATAAATTACTGTTGTCGTGGTCATCTCTAAATTACCCAAACAGCATCAGCTTATGGCAGACTGTCACAAGCACCAGTGTTGACAATGAAGTGCTAGTGCGGCGCACCGCAAACCACCGGCTCGAATTAAGCAATGGTTTCTCCTTACTATAATAAACCATCTCTTTCTTGTTTTTCGTCTTCCTTCTTTAAGCAAACTTATTTATCTGTCAATTAATCTGTCTGTACGTACTTTTGTCAAAAATAAATCTACATTAATTGCTTTAATAGAATGATCTTGCAAATCTGTTTAGGACAATAATAAAGCTGGATCCGCTATCAACTGATTTTCACCAACTGAGTTGCCTAGGAGTATGTGCTCTGGCTGACATTGGGTTAAACAAATATTGGTCCCCTCTGTGAAAAGGTGTGATTGCATAGCCAATACATCAGCTTAAAATGTAGATACCAATCACTGTTCTTCACCTACATTCTAAGCCCTCTTGAGCCGAGTGCACGCATAGAACCGAACAGTGGGCTAGCAGATGGTAATAGTGCATAATTTAAACACTGAGACGTCCATCTCTCGAGGACAGACAATTGGTTGGCAGCAGGATACTTGCTCCAGGGCCCCAGAATGGACACAAACAACCTTGTCCCCTGTCTGTACCTCTCCACCACCGCCTACCCCCACTGTAAAGCAGGAACTGTGAACTTTGGTAGCAAGCGAGAGAGCCAATGGCTGGGGCAGCAATTGGGGCCGGGTGGATATGCAAACTAGTAGGATACAAGCACAGATGTACTGCATACCATAGACCCCCTATGCATGCAGGGAGATCCTTTCAAAAGTAACTGATTGACCACTCGACAGGAATGGAATGTTCCATTACTTCACAAAGTAGCTCCTATGATATAAGGGAGCTCCCCCTCTCTGCTCCCCTGGATTTGGTTTTAATTGCCATTTAGTCACAAGCGAATCTAGCCTCCTCTCCTTTTCCATAGCAAACTACCCTGCAGCCCCTTATCTCATCCAAAACTGCTCAGCTCCTACTTCCCTGTCCCACGGAGAAGCAATGATGTATCCATTAGCAGGCCAGAGGCAGTCAATATAGCTTTGATAAGAGCACTTCTTATTCCTTCACTGGAGCTTCTGGTTGCAATGGATAACATTTACTGTAAGGGCAGCACATGTCAGTGATTGAAAAACCTGCTTCAAGCTATTCAGTTACACATGGCTTTGCCGAGATTGTGGAAACTCTGAGGCTCCCCACAGAGGCTTTTTTTATGAAATATGTTTCCATTAAAGAGCACAGTTAGTGGCCTATCTAAACGAAGTGCAGCCTACTACAGAATGCCATCTGAACGATGTCCTTACCTTTGTTACCAGCCCGCGCCAAATGAGAGAGCGAGTCCTTAATGGTGAGTACAGCGAGGCGCAGCAGACAAGGTTACGCGCCTTCTTAAGGCAGATATTAGAAGTGCCATTGGTATTCTTTTTAAAGTAATTATTTGCAGAAAAAAAAGATGTTACAGAACCCTCACACACAAGAACAACGAGGGTTCACAACAAATTTTGGCACATCCTTGTTGAGAAGAATTTTAGTTTTTGAATCCAATAAATCATCAATGGATAAGTGGAGTGTATTCCTGAGTTGGAAAATAGCAACTTATTTCTTCAGAGATTGGCCCTAATAACTAGATTACACTTTCAGATGAAGTGCTTGAAGTTTAGTTGACCAAATCCAAATTCAATTAGAAGGTTACTGGTCAGTGCAGGTACATTCAAATCCCTCTTTTGTGTTGGGAATTTGATTATGGAACAGTGTAAAAAGATGAAATAATCATAATGTAGCCTGGCCAAACTGCAAACAAACTTTCAGTCTCAAAAGTATTGAAGATTATATACCAGAAATCAAACGAGTAAATTGCAAAAATGAATATGAAATGTTATACTGTAATAAAGTAGGCAAGCAACAGCCATGACTAGCAATGAGAGAAAATGTAAAACATATAATTTTTATATATATATATATATATATATATATATATATATATATATATATATATATATATATACATACATACACACACATATATACATACACATACACACACACAGCAACATTCAAATTCATTTTCCATACCAACAAAGCCTTGTTGGTTGCAATTGACTATTACCCAATTCTTTGCTGTTCAGTAAGGTCTAGTTTTTCTGCCCTTCTAATAACATCCAGGATGATTTCGATTTCGTCTTTTTCAAGGCTTTGTTTTTTGCGCTGTTTTTCTGTCTGGGAAGTGTGAACCGACCACCCCGACTGAAGTCTACAAAAAAAACAACAACAAAAAAAACGGCAACATTAAAAGCGAATATGTAAATGTGCTTCAAACTCCTTAAAAAATAATCATTTCATGTCTGAAAAACGTAGCTATCACGTGCCACATCAATACTAACTAGTTCAAAAGCATTACAGTTGATTGAAGATCTAAGATTGTGGTGGTCAGTTTTGCTTTAAAGTCCTGCAAGATTACAGATTTCCTGCAGTTGATGCATACACATCCAGTTCGCTCACAGGACTGCAGGACAATGGCGGTGCAAACCTTTATTTTAAGTGTTTTAGGATGCTCGCGAGAGGAATGGAGAACCACATCCTCATATAAAACAGTATGGGATACCTACCCACCTGAGATGTAAGCCAAACAGCTTACAAGTCAGTTTGGAATTTCATTTCAGTTTGATTTGAGCACACAATTTTTCCTTCTTGAAAACTTTTTGTGTTTTACATTCCACACTCCAAATTATTACATACACACAAGTTACTACTTGTGTAACGATATATCTGTAAGAGACATTAGTTAGTGATAGATTCCTTACCTTAGAATATACCCAGGCGTCAGACTGGATCCGGAATTTTTTTGCGTAGCAGTACCCTTGCGCGTCGGTAGGCGTCGTCTGCGGCTCCGCGTCCGTCGTCGGCATCGTGGGCGCCGTGATGACGTCGTCGGAGTACTTAGACACCGCCTCCGCGTGCTGACGTCAGTTCTTAGACACAGCTTTTCCGTGCCAGAAACGCAGAGCCATGTTAAAAACCAACACTGGTGCCATTGAAACTAGGGCCCTGAAGGAGATAACCTTGACCCTAGATATCGGTTCGCAGAACGGGGAGGATGGGTGGGTCGGTAAGGAATCTATCACTAACTAATGTCTCTTACAGATATATCGTTACACAAGTAGTAACTTGTGCATCTGAAAGAGACACGTTAGTGATAGATTCCTTACCTTAGAATAGATACCCCAGCAATACCAACCCCGGTGGTGGGTCTGCGAACCAATAATCACACCAGAAAGTCCTGGAGGACGGAACGGCCAAAGAAGCCATCCCTCCGGACTTGGCTGTCCAGGCAGTAGTGTCTCGCAAACGTGTGCAGCGAGGCCCACGTAGCTGCCTGGCAAATGTCCTGCAAGGGCACTCCCCGGCCCAGGGCAGTTGTAGTCGCCGTGGCCCGAGTGGAATAAGCCCTCAACCCAACAGGGGGCTCCTTTTTAGCCAAGGAGTAACAAGCCTGGATACACAAGATGATCCACCGAGTGATGGTCCGCTTGTGCACCGCCTTTCCATTCTTAGCGCCCACGTAACCAACAAAGAGTTGGTCATCCACTCGGAACTGGCGTGTGCGATCTAGATAGTAAGAGAGCGCACGTTTTGGGTCCAGACGGTGGAGCCTCTCTTCCTCTTTCGAGGGATGCGGAAAGAAGGTGGGCAAGGTAATGGACTGCCCGATGTGGAAGGCCGTGACAACCTTGGGCAGGAAAGAGGGTCGTGTCCGCAACACAACCTTGTCCGGATGAACAGAGAGGAAAGGAGGTGTGGAAGAAAGAGCCTGGAGCTCACTCACTCTCCTGGCAGAGGTGATGGCAACCAGGAAAGCAGTCTTCAAAGAAAGAAGACGGAGAGGACAGTTATGAAGTGGCTCAAATGGAGCGCACATCAGATAAGTAAGTACAAGGTTCAAGTCCCACTGAGGCATCACGAATGGAACAGGAGGGAACATGTGTGTGATGCCCTTCAAAAACCTATTTACAATTGGGGACTTGAACAAAGATGGCTGATCAGGTAGCCTTAAGAAGGCGGAAAGGGCAGAAAGGTAGCCCTTGATAGTTCCCAGGCAGAGCCCTGCTGGGCAAGAGAAAGAAGGAAGAGAAGAACCTCAGAAAGAGGGGCAGAAAGTGGATCCACAGCCTTTGCTGTGCACCATGCCACAAACGTATTCCACCTGCAGGCGTATACCAATTTTGTGGAGGGACGCCTGGCTGCCAGAATGACATTACAGACTTCAGGAGGCAATTCAAATGGCCTCAACTGTCGCCACTCAATCTCCAAGCATGGAGGTGGAGACTGGACAGGTTCGGGTGGAGGACCGTCCCCTGCTGCGACAGAAGGTCCTCCTGAAGAGGCAGAGGAACCGGGGGATCGACTGACATACTGAGTAGCCCGGGATACCAGTACCTGCGTGCCCAGTCCGGAGCCACAAGGATGACTTAGGCCCAGTCGCGCTTGATCTTCTTCAGCACTCTGGGCAGAAATGGTATAGGCGAAAAGGCGAACAACAGACCGTAACTCCACTCGCGACGAAAAGCATCTCCGAGCGAGTGCCGCCTTGGAAATTCCAACGCGCAGAACTGATGACATTGCGCGTTCTCTTCTGTGGCGAATAGATCTAACCAAGGGTCTCCCCACTGCTGAAAGAGGCCTTGTGCCACGTCCGAGTTCAGACGCCATTCGTGATCCATCATGCACCGACGGCTGAGCTCGTCCGCCCTGGCGTTTAAGAGAACCTGCCAGGTGTTGAACCACCAGGGTCACGCCCTGATGTTCCAGCCACTGCCAGAGGCGAAGAGCCTCCTGGCAAAGGGTCCACGACCCCACCCCGCCCTGTTTGTTGCAGTACCACATGGCGGTAGTGGTGTCCGTGAACACCTGCACTACACTCCCCCGGACAGAGGGGAGGAATGCCTTCAGTGCTAGACGAATCGCCCGCAGCTCCAAAAGGTTGATATGGAGCCGGGACTCCGCCGGAGACCAGAGGCCTCTGATCTCCGCCTCTCCCATGTGGTCGCCCCAGCCCTGGAGGGACGCGTCCGTCACAACTACGTGCTCCGGTTGGGGAAGGAAGAGGGATCTGCCGCTGACCCAATCGCGGTGCGTGAGCCGCCACTGCAGCTGTCTCGCAGTGCCCTCCGAGATCAGGACATGGTCAGAGAGGTTGCCCTGATGCTGGGCCCACTGAAACTTCAGGTCCCACTGCAGAGCCCATATCCGCCACCGGGCGTGATGCACCAGAAGGATGCAGGAGGCCATCAGCCCCAGAAGCCGCAGCGTCAACCTGACCGAGATCCGGGATAAAGGCTGAAAGAGTGGAATCAGAGCCTGAATATCCCGAACCCGCTGTTCGAGGGGATAAACCCGAAACTGCGCGAGTCGAGAACCGCTCCGAAGAACAGGAGCTTCTGAGAGAGGCACAGGTGTGACTTCGGCACATTGATGGAGAACCCCAGCTGGTGCAGGAGGTCTGCCGTCGCCTGGAGGTGGCTGACGACTGTCTGGGGCAAGCCCGCCTTCAACAACCAGTCGTCGAGGTAGGGGAAGACTGAAACCCCTAACCTGCGCAGATGAGCTGCGACCACCGCCATCACCTTTGTGAACACCCGTGGGGCGCTGGTAAGGCCGAAGGGGAGCACGGTAAACTGAAAGTGCTCGTGGCCAACCGTGAACCGCAGGTAGCGCCGGTGGGCCGGCAGGACGGGGATGTGGAAATAAGCGTCCTCTAAGTCCAACGCTACCATCCAGTCTCCTGGGTCCAGGGCAGCTAAGACCTGAGCCAGTGTCAGCATTTTGAACTTCTCCTTCCGGAAAAAGCCGTTAACGTTCCGTAGGTCCAAGATAGGGCGTAGGCCCCCTTTGCCCTTCTTGGGTACCAGAAAGTAGTGGGAGTAGCAACCACACCCTACTTCTGGCCCAGGAACGTGCTCGATGGCCCCCTTGGCCAGGAGGGCCGTAACTTCCTCCTGCAGAAGTCGCAAATGATCCCCCGATACGCGGTGGTATTGCGGTGGCATGGCTGGAGGAGTGGCCTCGAAGGGGAGGGAGTAGCCCCTTCGGACGATTTGCAGCACCCACCTCCCTGATGTGACAGTGCGCCAGTGGAGAAGGTGATGGCGAACCCTGCCCCATACTGGGGTCACATGGGCCTGAAAGCATGGACTAGGAGGGTTTTGAGGTAGATGCTGCGGGGGAGGGTGTGGACTGGCCTCGCCGTTTTCCAGACCGCCTCCACGGCGCTTTCCACGGCCACCACCGTGTTGGATGTTAGTCTGCGGTGCGTGTCTGGCAGCACGTGTGGGGGCGCCCCTTCCTAGGCCACGAAAGAAGCGAAAGGCACCCGTTTGCTGTCGCGGGGCCGAGAGGCCCCAGGACCTGGCCGTAGCCCTGGAGTCCTTAAGGCGCTCAAGCGAATGGTCTGTCTTGTCGCCAAAAAGGCGACGGCCATCAAACGGCATGTCCATGAGTGTATTCTGGACATCGGCCTAGAAGTTGGCGGACCTCAACCAAGCGTGGCGACGAATCGCCACCGTCGTTGCTATCGCTCTGCCCAGTGAGTTTGTGGTATCCAGCCCACACCGGATAGAATACCGCGCTGCATCTCGGCCCTCCACAAGGGCCTGGCCGAGTTTAGCCCGTACCTCCAACGGACATTCTGGCAGCACGTCCGCGACCGTATCCCACAGAGAGTGGGTGTAGCGGCCCAAGAGGCATGCGGTGTTGGAAGACCGCAGTCCCAGACTCAGGGAGGAGAATACCTTTTTGCCGTATTGCTCATACCTCTTGAATTCCCTGTCAGGCAGAGCCGACGGGAATGCGGTCTGGGAATTGGAGGCCTGGATCACCAGGCTCTCAGGGGTGTGGTGGGTGGACAGGAAACAAGGGTAGACCGGGGCCGGGCGGTGGCGTCTGGCCATGTTCCTATCTACAGGCGAACCTGTAGCGGGCCTGGACCAAGTGCCCAAAAGAACGTCGGTCAAGGCCTCATTAAACGGCAGCAGAGGCTCAGCCGAGCTTGACTGCGGTTTAAGGACCTCAGTGAGGAGGTTAGTCCTCACGGCCGCGACGGGGAGTTCAAGGCCCAAGGCCTTGGCCCCTGCGTCAGCACCACACTGTAGGTTGCCCCCTCCTCCGTAGCCATGGTAGGCGGTGAGACAAAACCAGTGTCTGGCGAGGTGTCCAGACTGCTGGCATCCCCAAGTCCACCTGTCCAGTCCTCCTGGGACTGACACTCCTGTGTCAGAGGGTCCTCAGACCCCTCCCAATACTCCTCATCACCCATCTCCTGGTACTCAGGGGTGTCAAATGATGGGGCTGGCTCATTGAAGTAGAACTCTCCAAACGGCGTCGAGAGAGGCGCCCAGCGGCGCCGCTCCGGCGCCGGAACCAGATCGAGGGAGGCATCGGGGACGGCGCCGCCCGAAGACAGCGCCGGAGGTGACACCCGAGGAACCGGCGCCGGTGAGGTCGTTAGGTCAACCGGTGACGACCCGGATCCAGAAGCGGATCCAGTGGGGCCCTGCGGCGCCGAGCCCGAAGGCGCCGGCGGCGTCAGGACCAAAGCCCCGGACGACGTCGGGGCCGAAGGACCTGACCCGCTAGGGCCCCCAGACGGGTCCGCTGGGCCCAAAGGCGTGGCGAGTGGCCCAGGGACCGGAGGGTGTGGGGCCGGACGCGACGCCCGCGACTCCGACGGAGCCACGTGGGCGGTGTCACCCGAACCCCCGGCCACGTCGCGCGAGCGTCGGGGGGTAGTCGGAAGAGCGATGATGTCTCTTCGACTTCTTGTGCTTACCTGAGGACTTCGACCCTGAGGAGTGATGTCAACTTCCGGAGCTATGGTGGCTCCGCTCCCGCGACCGGTCCCTCGACCTCCGTCCGGACCGGGACCTCTCACGGCGCGGGGCCGACTGCCAGAGCTCGAGTCGCTTGCAGGACCGCTCCCACCTAGCTATCGAGGTTAGGGCCCGGCAGTCGGAGCAGGTCTTGTCGTCATGATCGACGCCGAGACAGTGGAGACACCAACGGTGAGGGTCCGTCACCTCATCGACATCAGTCGGTCGCAATCCTCACAAGGCTTAAAACCTGGCATCCCTACCGGCACCGTTCGGAGTCGAAGACTCGAAGAATGATCAAAAAGGATCGTAAAAAGTTTTAGTCAAAAAATGACTAAGGTACCACTTTTTCCGGATCTGCGCTGCTGGCGCGGAAAAAAGAAGAACTGACGTCAGCACGCGCCCACGACGCCAACAACTGACGCGGAGCCGCAGACGACGCCTAGTGACGCGCAAGGGTACTGCTACGCAAAAAAATTCCGGATCCAGTCTGACGCCAGGGGATATTCTAAGGTAAGGAATCTATCACTAACGTGTCTCTTTCAGATATAGCTATTTACGCGAGACGCGAGGAGAGGACGGCCGCGGGCAAAATGGCGGCCGGAGCCCTGATGAGAGCGCCGATGACTTTAACCCTCAGTGGGAGGTACGCTTGACGGGCGAAATTTGAGGGACGCAGGGGCTGCCTCTAGTTGAGAATAGTCTCGGGGGGCCTCTGTAGCGGCAAGACACCGGGGGCGGCCCCCTCACAATCTGCCTTCCCACGCCTGCCTGACCTTAAAATGGCGGCCGGATGTGACATGCAACTATCGGTTGGCGCCTCTACTTGACCATCTGGCCCCAGCGCTTACTGCCTCTCCCATAGGCGACCCCGCAAGCTCTCTCTGTGTCTCATACCTGAGGGGGTGAGCCCTCTTCAAGGATCCTTGGCGGTGACCCTCGCCTGCATCTACCTCTGCATCTACGATCTACCGGACATTTGCAGTGCCTTATTGTGAGGTGCCCACCCGACGACAACAACCCGGGAGGTAGAGTCGCTGGCTGCTCGCTGATTCCTAGCGGAGCCTCCCGCTAACATATCGCACCAACAGCGTCAACCTGGCCTTCACCACCTGGCGCAAGCTCACCCCCACCGAGCCGGCTGACCGCAAGCTCTCTAAGATGGCGACGCGCCTGCGGCTGGCCTCCAGCTTCATCTTCCACCTGGACTCCCACCTTCTCTCCTGGACTTCTTGACTTCTTGTTCTGTCCTGGCCGACACCTTGCTGCTGTTTTCGGACAGTTTTTTCTGGACTCTAGCCCTCTTTCCATTCCGTCGCCCTTCAACCCCTTATCCCCGTGGATGATCCTCAAATGTTTTCTCCCTTTTCTGCTTTCCCTTCTCTCCTTACCCTTGCATCCCTTCCACCCTCCCTTTGTGCTGTGACTGCATCCACACTTTTGGAACTCTGCTCTGTGATTTATTGAAATAACTCTAATCACTAGTAAATGCAGTAGACTCTTAGAGTATATCCATTCTTTTCCCCTCCCTATGTATATAGGGATAACTCCAATCACTAGTATATGCAGTAGACCTTTGTACTCTCTACCATTCCTATGTGACCCTTAGAGTATATCCAGTCCTATCCCTCCCTATGTATATAGAGATAACTCTAATGACTAGTCTCCTATGTGACTTTTAGAGTATATCCATGTGTATCCCCTCCCTATGTATATAGAGATAACTCTAACGACTAGTCGCCTATGTGTCTGTTAGAATATATCCATGTGTATCCCTTCCCTATGAATATAGAGATAGCTCTAATCACTAGAATATGTAGTAGTCCGCGTTGCTCTCTACCCTTCCTATGTGACTTTTAGAGTATATCCAGTCTTACCCCTTCCCTATGTATATAGAGATAACTCTAATCACTAGTTTATGCAGGAGTCCGCTGTGCTTTCTACCATTCCTATGTGACTCTTAGAGTATATCCATGTGTATCCCCTCCCTAAGTAGATAGAGATATCACTAGTATATGCCTAGATTTTATCCATTTGTACCTCCTCCCTGTGTGATTTTATCTCTTGTACATTTGCAATTTTTTCTGTTTGTACCTCTTTATAATGTATGTAATCCTAAGTCTTTCTATAACGCATGTAATCCTCAATCCGTATGTTTTCAACTGGTTCTTATGTAAGTCAACAATTTGCAAATTCTTTTTGTACCGTCAGTCCTTATGTTTGTAATTGGGTCCTATGTAAAGCGCTCTGACACCTTCGGGTAAAGTTTGCGCTATATAAAATCGCATAAATAAAAAATAAAAATAAATAAATTTATACATAAATTTAATGTAATACATATAATATGTACAATTTGGCAATGATTGAATACAGCTCTACTTTTCTGATAACTTATCAGTAGATAGCTTCAGAAATATGACCGCTTACGTTATACTATTTCTTTGATGTTTTTGTTTTAGCATTTTGACAAATTGTATGCTTAATTAGGATCATTTACGTTTTCATGTGGTTTGAGAGTCAATTAGTTGGTTCTTTGTGTTTAGGTCTTACTCTAGTTTTCAACTGCGTTCTTTCTTACATTATTCTGAACATACATCCATGTTGTTTCGAGTCAATCACAATGAGTCTGCGAGCTTGAATAAATCCCAGTGTTACATATCAATATTGCATTTGTTTACCCCTCAGGCTTTGGTGTGGGCCTAATACACATTATTGGAGTGCTAATGTTAGCACAGGTGCCACTGAGCTCTTTCATGTGTCAATGATATATTCCCAGAGGCTGGCAATTACTGGGCATATCCATGTCATTTATATTAAGTTCATTTCTTGGTATATTTTACTGAGGGCTACTAGTGCTAAATATACTCAAATTAGGCATGTTATATGTATAAGCCTGAATGCTGTTTTACTGGATACTCAATGGGAATATTTAAATTGTACTTGTTCCATTCTGTGTCTGTGAGAGGACTATGGCAATCTTTATCCCATTTTTCTCTTATTTTCAGCTCATTGTTTGGGTGCTTTGTACAGATTGTCTGATATAGTGTCAATGTTACCGCCCCCCTTGAGATAATGTATTAGATCCTGGGGTCTTTTAGGTAGCCCCCACCCAAAAGTGTAATCTAATGGCCCGGTCAGTTTAGCATATAGTAGGAACTGACCTAGTTGTAGCCCAATAGTGCAATCCAATTTGCATTTCTAGCTTCAGGGAGTATCCGTCTGAATTCTTTAAGTCCTTCTTATAAAAATTGAGTCTTTCTTATCAGTGTTTTAGTGAGCCAGTCCCATATTTGTGTCAACAGTATGATCAGGTAGGGAGTTATTTTGGTCTGATGGGGGCTTTGTGTATCACATGTGTTTTAGGTCGGAGATATCATGATATTGCCTCAGTAACTTTCTCTGGAACCTGCCCATCAGCATGGTAAGTGTTGTAGTTATGAGGCCAGATAAAAGGCTTTCATAAATGGTTCTCCCAATCCTGCTTTATGATATGGCAGCAGTATTGTTTTATGTTTAATTCTGCGCCTTTTAAGGATGCTAATTCATGATTTGAACACACCGTTGACCAATCCGATTCAGCACCCACAAGAACAAATGTAATATTAAAGGTATAAAGGCTGACTTGCAGATCCGAAGATAAACAGAAAACCAGAGGAAGTATCTAACATTTTCTATCATTTTCACTTACTTGGCTCGGAGAGCGAGCTGGCGATCATTGGGGCATACCCACTGATCAGCACCACTGCCAAAAATCGTATCAGTCATGGTGATCAGCCTGCAAGACAAAAGAAAAACATCAGAGAAACATTACTTAATGGAAAAAACACCCTTACCCAAGGAATTATGGGGCATTCGTCAGAATCCCGCAACAAGGGGCATCTGCCAAAAATCTAACGCTCAGGTTCCCTTGCCGCATTTAGAGAGGAGTTTCTGGTGGTGATGCCGCCTTTAGCTTTGCCACTAGAAACACCTGATAGAAGCCAACTGCCACAATCTTGTGACTGACATTAGGTCACTAGCTTTGTCCTATGTCAATGCCATGTCCGGTGTGTTTTCCTATGTCCGGGTCACCATGCATAGCAGGGTATTCCCTGGTGGGGTTCAAGGTTCTCGTGCGCTGAGAGAAAACTCCCTTCACATGAGGTATATTCTTGTTTCATTTTTCAAGCACAAACCCAATTTCAATTTTATCAATAGTCCTCCAGCCGTGTTGGCAGAAGAACGTATGGTGAAAACCCCCCACCAATCCAGCAGGGAACTCCAGATTGGTCAGTTAGGCTGCCACTGAGTTTGCAGAGGCATGGTCTGGGTCATCACAGTAGTTTAGTGGCCAGTCATACTAGTTTTTAATCAGACAGTAAGTTCCTAAAATAAGTACACTGAGGGAGAGATGCGGCTCCTGATATTCAATAATGTGCCACCTTTGCTGACCCAACCATGGTATAGCAATTCATGATTTAGGTCGCAACAATTTGAAGAGCATCTCAAACTATTGTGTAACAGAAAGAATGGTTTATTGTCTAACAGCATATACCATCAGAGTGAACCAGAACAGCTCATAGCTGAGACCACCCCCTTATCGCTTGCTACAAACCTCCCGTCTGTGCAAATATAAAAAATATTAAATTACTACAACATAATACAACTACAGTTGTTAATCTGTTCTACAACTTTAATGCGCAAAATGGCAAGTGTACGTACTGTTGTGAACACCAATATCCACTTTAAAAGAGCATTCATTACAATTTGATGTACGACTGTCATAGAAAGTCGTTATTAAAAACTTATGTTTTGAAACCCAAGTATTTACTGTTCCATCACCAGAGCTCGAAACCCCAGACCCCAAAGCTTATGCTTTGTTTGAGCATGTTCCACCACCTCCATCCAGGAGACTGAACACCAGTTTATTTAAAACACTTTTGGCTAGAAGGCTATACACCTTATATAGTTAATTTTGATGTACAGTCCCCATGGCTACTTGTTATCTTAAACAAAAGGTGATGAGAATATCTTCAATAGAGTTCATAGAGATAGGGTATGAGGAACACCACATGCCGTCTCTCCAGTGACTGCTCCCGGCTCCAATATGCAACTGAATGGAGTATGGACTTGGAAAGAAGCCGTCGTACGGCCAATCCTGAAAAAGCCATCTGCAGATCCATTGGACCTATGTAACTATAGGCCGATATCTTTGCTACCCTTATTAGGGAAACTAATGGAAGCAAATATAAACACTCAACTCAGCCAATATCTGGAAACAAATAACATCCTAGACCCGTCCCAATCAGGGTTCCGACGCTGCTTTAGCACTGAAACCGCCACGTTGGCAATTACCGACTCACTAAGACGTACTCTCGATGCTGGGGGCTCCTCTATCTTGATCCTCTTAGATCTCTCCGCTGCCTTCGATACGATATCTCATCGGAGGCTAGTGGAGAGACTGGGTGAGTGTGGTATCGGAGGCACCGCTTTAGAGTGGCTGAGAAACGTCCTAAAGGATAGATGGCAAACCATCATGCTTGGCCCCTATATTTCCCAAAAAAAGTTCCTACCGGATAAGGGGGTACCACAGGGCTCTTGTCTCAGTCCCACCCTTTTTAACGTTTATCTAGGTCCCCTGGCCAAGGTGATTCAGTCGTTCGGCTTTGAGATTGTCTCCTACGCCGACGACACGCAGCTACTATTCCCAATCGGTAAAAACATCACTGAAGAGAAACAACGTTTTAGGAGTGGTATGCTGGCGATAGCAAATTGGATGAGGGAGCAATGTCTCCAACTCAACCCGGGGAAAACTGAGTTAATGCTGCTGGGGAAGTCTGCAGGCCTCTGGGCAGCAGATTGGTTGCCCCCCCTATTGGGATTAGCACCAACACCCTCTACCGCAGTAAAAAGTCTGGGAATCCAATTGGATGCCAAACTAGACATGAAAGAAAATGTGAAAAACATTGCAGGCTCTTGCTATTATAATTTACGCCTACTACGCAGAATTATCCCCTATCTTCCCCTGGAGCACCGTAGAACAGTGGTGCAGGCATTGATAGGAAGTAGGCTGGATTATGGCAATGCCCTACTAGCAGAGGTAGGAATTTCTACCCTATCAAAGCTGCAGGTAATACAGAACACCGCGGCCAGAATGGTCTTGAACTGCCCCCCCCCCCCGGAACCCCCTACCTCCCTCTGCTCAAACAACTGCACTGGCTGCCAATCCAAAAGCGCGCAATGTTCAAGATCTGCTGTCTGTCTTTTAAGGCCCTAAGAGGGGAAGGCCCAGCATATCTTCGGGACAAACTCGTCAAGCACACTAGCGAGTGCAATCTAAGATCAAATGCCCTTGCTCTACTGAATATTCCTCGAATTCGGCTCACCCGCACAGGCGGTAGAGCTTTCTCATTTATTGCTCAAAAGTACTGGAACTCGCTTCCAGTGACACTGCGAAAATCCCCAACCTACTTGATCTTCAGGAAGCAACTAAAAACCTGGTTGTTCTGAATCTTTTAACCACAGAATTTCCTTCCCCTCTCTGGTGAGCGCTGAGATGCCCCTGGGTGAGTCATGCGCGATAAAAGAGCCATTAACATTAACAACATTAACATGCAACTCTCATCAGGAGGTGTCGGAGAACCACTATGAAGGTTCAAATGTTCAAGATATACTACAATGACAAAATCACATGAACAGGATTTAACACACCTTCCTATTTATATGGAAGCATAGAGTAGACTGAAATACTGCACGTGCAATGCATTGCACAATATCAAATTTAACCTTAAAAAAATTACCATTTAGGACAAAAAAAGAGTCATTGAGATACTTAGGTTTCCTTGCTCTTCTCATATTCCTACCAAGATTCTTGGTAGAATCACAACTCTTTTTGGCAGAATCCCAATTCCTCAGGCTCCCTCAAAACTATCTCCGTTTAGGTGTAATATAAGAATTTCCTTGTCTAGCAAGGGAACCTGTTTCCGCATGAATACTGAACAATCTATTGCTCATCTCTCCATGAAACACCCCTAAATATTTTGGCTACCTTCACATTAGATGATGTTGCCCTTTCAACGTACACCACCTTCAGTACCAGACTCCACCTTTGCCAAATTTCTTTTACTCCATCACGTTCCACTGCCAACTCTAATAGCATGTTTTAAAACCTTAACTATGGTTGAATTGGGGTAAAGTGTTGAAGAACCACTTTTAAAAACAATACGCCGTCTTATTCTGTTTCCCACCGGAAGTTTACATTATTGCCCATCTTTAAATCATCATGTCTAGCTTTTAATTTGAGCTTCTTTCACCCTTTGACTTACCTTTAGTACATTGAACGCCCTATGCTCCACGTCAGTTTTCTGTAAACCCAACCAGGAGCTAATTAACTTAAATCATGTCTACCCCTTAACAGTACAATGGTGCAACTCTTGTGGTGGACTAAGATGTATTGTGATAACTCTTAAGCCTTTTGGCAACTGCCATCTGGATTTCCTGACCCAAAGAAATTGGCAATTGATTAGTGTAATTTATTATGTGGTTTACCCTCTCCACCATGCAATTACCTTAGGGACTTTAAAGCACCACCTTTAACCCCTTTGCCGCGGCACGAATTCCGCCGCGGCGTGGGGGGGCCATGGAGGGTGAGCGCGGTGGCTCCGTGCTCGTGACAGAACTGCGCCGTCATGAGACGCGGGTGGCGTGTGCTCATGACGGTGTGGTGCCGTCATGACCACACCCGCTCCTCAATTCACCCGCACCGGCAGGGAATCAGTGCCGCATGGGCAGAGAGGCCGCAGCATGACGGAACCACGCTGTCATGAGCACACGCCGCCCGTGTCTCTTATGACGGCATGGTTCCGTCACAAGCATGTTAGAGGTTACATGTTTAACACCCAATGCAGAGAGAAATGACTCCATTATCTGAGATTTGAACTGCACACTACTGTTTCCCAAACTCTGGGTTGTGAACCACTGGTGGGTTGCACGCCAATTTTTTGTTGGTTGTGAAAGTCCAAGAAATTAATAAAGATGCCTTTAGATTCTGTATTTATCTCGACACATTTGCTGCTTTTCATGGACAGAGGTCAAATATCAGCATATGTCTTCTGCCAAATTGCTGCTTAGGTTTTTTTTTTAAATGGGGGGGGGGTGTTTACGAATTCCTTTCACTTTGCAGTCAGAAAAAGAAAAGTAAAGCGAATTGAATTATGTGACAATCTTTTTGAGGTACAAGAGTGCGTAAGGAAATGTTGTTGGATGTAATTTGTTTGTGACACACATCAAAATGTAATTCCTGTAAATGTACTGTAGACATTCAGCAGTTAGGATACCAAAAATGAAGCACATATTTTTGTACTTCTGAAGTGTGATGGAAACAAAGATTTTAATAGGATCAAAACAAATAAAGACACTTTACTTGGTGATGCACAAATTATAATTATTCACTGAAAGCGATTTTCCACACTTTATCATTTGTGTGCAATATAATTTTATCAGTAAAACTGGTTGCCTTTGCAAAAGTAATGGTAATTCCAATTGAAAACATGCGATCTGTAAATGACAGTGTGGTACCATTTGATGCTTTCGTTACATTTAAAAAATCACCTCCCCCATGTCCATTAAAACTAGGTGGGTCGTGAGAGTTTGTTGTTCTAAAAGTTGGGTTATGGTTCTAAAATGTTTGTGAAGACCTACTGTATGCAATGATCATTAACAAAACACTTTGGAATACCTACCCTATGGAAGAACTCCAGAAGAATATCAATTACCATTTCGGTGTTGGGTCCTCGAAGCAATTTGTGATAAACTCACTTGGAGTTGTAATCTAAACACAACCAGATCATACTTCATACTCACATTAACAGAATGTATGGGGAAAATAAAATTCATCCGTAAGTCTTCCCCCGGTGGCAATGAAAACTCGGCAAGGGACAAAGGTGTATTATGGGTACAAAGGGGTTTGTCAGCCATCTTACACCCATCCCCCTCACCACCCATCTATTGAATGTCTCCACCTCAGCATCCTTTCCTAGCCATCGTTAATACGAATGCAACCTTTTTTTAAAACCACCACGTGACTTCTGAGGTTTGTTGGTGCCATTAGTAGGTTCCCACACAAAATCGGTTAGCCCTTAAATGGCTTATTCGTCTTTACCTTTATGCAAAAACTTGAATTCACTACTTAATGCACTGATCTTTAGCCAACCTTGTGCAGTATATGTTTTAAGCAAAGCTTGACACGTATCTCCACTGGCCATTTCCTCCCACTCTTGTTGAGAAACTATATCTTCTGCTAACATTGCACTATCAACCAAGCCAACAGCACATTCTACCTCATTAGCAACTTTGGTTGTTGGCAAAAGTGAAAGAAAATCTGTTCTAGGGACGTGTTTCACTCTGAAATTAAACTCATGTATTTTAGACAGTAATCGAAACAACCTGGAACTAAGTTGCCATCACTTAATAAATACATCAAAGCTTTATATTTAGTGACCAACTCTCTATCCCATAGATATATAAAAAAGAGATTGGTTGCCCAAGCACAGGCCAATGTCTCTCTATCGTGCTATAATTATTTTCAAAACAAGAGACACTTCTTAAATGAAAAGCTGCTGTGTTCCCTTTGCCATCCAGTAGTTGGCTAAGGACAGTCCTAAGCCCAACTCCACTAGCATCCACTGTTACTACTGACTTGGAAATGTCATTAAAGTGTTGAAGGGGAGGAGGATCTATGATTCACATTTTCAGCAAGTCAAATGATTCTGCTTCTTCTTTCCCCCTAGAGTACTTAACACCACTCAGAAGATTTCTCAAGTGTTTCATCTGAAGAGCAAAGGTCACACCTTGAATAATATTCACTAAGACCAATACATTATCTTAGCTGGTTTTTGTCTTCAGGTGAAGGTGTGTCCTGTATTGCCATTAACAGATCTGCTTTTTGTCTTACATATTGGCCCGATATGTGATGAACCAAGTATTGCACCGCCATCTGAATGGGGCTACGAAAGTTGGTACTTCAAGGTATCAAACGAATCATTACATTAAACCCGACTTGAAGCCCAAGTCGATATTTATTGAAACCTTTAAGTAAGTATCAACTTTAGAAAGTTGTCACTCTGTTTCCCAAGTTTCCCAGTAAATGTTTACAGTTGCTGGATAGGTGACAGTCTTCTACCCTCCTGAGGAGAGGTGTGAACGACTCTCAGGAAGAACCGCATTGGGCCGGACGTTGGAATAGAGATGTGTCAGGAAGTCCAAACAGGGTATGATCCCATAAGGTAAGCTTCAAAGGCGCAGCTTCTTTTGAAGGATAAATGGAGATCACCAATGAAAGGGGCTGCTCTTTTGTTCCGGTAAACAGGTTGGCGTTGGAGACAGAGAGAAGGACATAGTTGCCATATTAATTTTTCCTGTGGGGGTGTTGACCTCACGTAGCCACTAGGGTGGGCTACCAAGCTCAACACAACCAGAGAGGGGTTATGCCATCTTGACAGTGGGCTGAATATTGCACTCTGGAATAGTTAAATAATAATAATAATATTGAGACTAACAGAAAGTATAGCTACTTCCTGCGAAGTGTCCCAGTGCTAGAATACTGATTTCGGAAAATAGTGTTGCCCTTCCTGCTGGATAGATGTCAACCAGATCTGAAGAGCCAGGTTTTCAGTTTTTTCCTGAAAAGAGTTTCAGATGGAACTTGCCAAATAACAACAGGAAGATTGTTCCAAATTTGTGGAACAAGATTACTGAAGGAACTACCTTCTATTCTGGCTCTTTAATATTTAGGAATAAAAGCCTGTTTTGCTTCAGCCAATTGTAAGTTCTTAGATGGAACATAAGGTAAAACCATCAACTTTAGATAAGATGGGCCTTGAGAGGAAAAAGCCTTGTAGCAGTAGCAGAGAACTTTAACCCCTTCTGCGCTCATGACGAGCTGAGCTCGTCATGAGTTGTGCCGCTCGCACGCTGATGACGAGCTCAGCTCGTCATGTAACGCGGCTTTTTGAAAAAAGGCGTGCAGCGCAACATTAGCGGCCGCACGCATGCGGTTAATAGTAACTCTTTGCCTCACTGGCAGCCAATGCAGTTTTCTCAGACACATACTAATGGAGGTATGCTTGGGTAGCCTGAGGGGTGACTTCGCTTTCCTGGTAGGGGTGCCTTCGCTTTCCTGGTGGCTGGACGGAGGGTTGCTGCTGAGACGGACTGTGTTGTCCTACACCGCTTGTTTGGCTTTTCTGCCCACTACGCCACTCCTCGCGCAACATTAGCGGCCGCACGCATGCGGTTAATAGTAACTCTTTGCCTCACTGGCAGCCAATGCAGTTTTCTCAGACACATACTAATGGAGGTATGCTTGGGTAGCCTGAGGGGTGACTTCGCTTTCCTGGTAGGGGTGCCTTCGCTTTCATGGTGGCTGGACGGAGGGTTGCTGCTGAGATGGACTGTGTTGTCCTACACCGCTTGTTTGGCTTTTCTGCCCACTACGCCACTCCTCGCGCAACATTAGCGGCCGCACGCATGCGGTTAATAGTAACTCTTTGCCTCACTGGCAGCCAATGCAGTTTTCTCAGACACATACTAATGGAGGTATGCTTGGGTAGCCTGAGGGGTGACTTTGCTTTCCTGGTAGGGGTGCCTTCGCTTTCCTGGTGGCTGGACGGAGGGTTGCTGCTGAGACGGACTGTGTTGTCCTACACCGCTTGTTTGGCTTTTCTGCCCACTACGCCACTCCTCGCGGACCCCGCTTCGCGGGAGCCGCTCGCTGGCTGAGGAACTTTGTTCTGTATTTTTGCCTGGGACCCTGAGGACTTGCCTGTTACCATCTCCCCCACATATGGACTGAGGCGGGACTGCGAGGACCAGCCTGCTTAGCGGCGCTGACCGGCCACAGCTGGTCCTCTTCCCGCCCCCTCCCGTTGTAGCCCGTTAGAGGCCGTGTAAGGCCGGGCTGGGCCACCCGTCTAACATCTGAACTCAGATTGGATCCGTACGTAGGGGCACCTTTAATATTATTGCACTACGTACTTGTCTGCAACTAGGAACATTATTGCTGTAAAGACTTTTGGGGTTAGTACTTATCTGAGATAACCATGTGCACGAGAGGGTCTAGAAGCAAAACGGTAGCGCGGGGCTCACTACAAACCGGCACTCTGGATAATTTCCTTTTAAGGGCCAACTCCTTTATAGACCAAGAAATTACCTCGCTGGGGCAGCGAGTATCACAAGACCTTGCCTTTGCAAAAAGATCCTCTATGGGTCAGTTTGCCACAGCCAAAACCCCTGAGCAATCCATGGCTCGGGCCCCCCTACTAACCCCAATAATAGTTAATGCCGACATACACGCTCATAGACAGAGCCTACCCGCTACGTAGACCTCTCAGTATCCCACCTCTCTTCAGACCAACAATTAGGTGTAGATCTAGAAAACAAAACGGATTTAGTTGCTACCACTCCACCTACTGATTTGAGCAATAGCCAGCAGAAGGTTAGGAGGGAGGGAGCTATTCCCAAAAAATCTAAGTTAAACAACATAATGGGGAGGGGTAAACAACATTCGAGGAAGACCCCCGCCCAAAACTTGACTATAGCTACAGATTGCCTTAGTAATGCCCCCACTAATGAAGCTACCTCAAGTGTGAACACAGAAGGCTCGGGTGCTTTAGATAGGATTAGCGTTAGGGATGATGAGGTAACCATTTCACTCCTACCTAGGATTGCTGAACTTTTTAAACTCTACCTCATCCCTATTGAGGCAAGATTAGCTCGTATTGAAAAAAAGATAGCTGACCTGTGTGATGCCCCAAAAACAGTAAATCCTAGGGGGATTAACAAAGTAGGGGGAACTAACCCAAGTACAAACCCAACTAAACCCAGTGCTCCTGTCATTAAAAAACCATCAACAATTGTGACTAACTCCAAATCTAAGCCGGACTCCTCTTCTGTGAAGTCATTTGCACCCAAAACGAAAATCTGTGCTACCACTTTGAGATTTGTTGCAGTCAAACAAGAACAATAATGACGGTGGGCCACATAGAAGACGACCGGTGAACCTGCCTCCTCAGGCAAGCCCCTATGTGGTGGTCATGACGGGGGTACCAGAACTGGGCGAGGCTGAGGAGGAAGCTAATTGATCTTTAAAAAATAAAGTCCAACATTGGCTAAATACAAATCAGCCCCTACCTCTGAATCAAGCTAGTAAGATATTGTCAGTGCGTAGGGTAGCATGGGTGGGTCATGAAAGGAAAACGGTCCAGGGTGACTGTATATTGGTCAACTTTGCGGACCCCCATACTGCTGATTATATATGCACCTGGAATATCCAGGACAGACATGAGGGGATTACAACACAACGCCTTTCTTTTTTTTACCCCCCCAGGAGTGGACTAACACGCAATTGGAATAATGACAGTAACTGGTATACTGTAGGGCGTCATGTCAGGAATGGAAATTGGGGTACCTGGGGCTCACATGTTTTCAGAGAACAAGCACATAGGGGTAATTGGGATGGCCTCCCGACCGCTAACAGATACAGTTGCCTAGAGATGGTGGATTGACAGCCAAACTCTAGTAACCTATCAGTGGCTGGGACGATGGACCGTGAAGCCATACGGGGGGTTTCAGACAGGCATTGTAAGCTCATTATACCTAGGCTGAGCAAGACACATCCCCCCCTTTCCAATAAGAGGAGTCCTAGTCCGTGCAACCAGAATAATTTACAGCCTACGCCCAGTCTGGGCGAAACAGCGGCAAATGGGCCGATTAACTCCTTTAATGCAGATCTCTCTGATAGGGGTTTTATTTCCATTGTCTCCTGGAATTTGGCGGGTTTAGCAAATAAATTTGATTCCCCTGACTGGTGGGGCATTGATAGACTCAAAGGATGTCTGCCTCTTCCAGGAGACATGGGCAAGAGAGGACCATCGGCATCCAGGTTTTGATACATTCTCAATCTGGGCGAACTGGAAGGGGAAGGGATGCCCGTCTGGTGGATTGCTTATCTGGGTGGCTTCCCACCTGGGCTGCAAAGCTAGGGCTTTACCAACTAACTCCCTAGACGTTCAGTGCGTACTCTTGGAATGGTCTGGTGTAACAAAATTGGCATTGA
This sequence comes from Lissotriton helveticus, assembly GCF_964261635.1. Lineage (NCBI taxonomy): Eukaryota > Metazoa > Chordata > Amphibia > Caudata > Salamandridae > Lissotriton > Lissotriton helveticus. The sequence goes on from NC_136061.1 coordinate 312,510,863, forward strand.
TAAATGTCTACTCAAGACCAGTAGGTATAACAAAAGTTTCTAGTACCGTTGAGGAACTAGCGCTGTTCTTGAGCACTTTCCCCCAGGGTATCCCGTATGTGGTTGGGGGAGACTTCAATTGCCAATTTGAGCCCCTTCCATTATTCCTAGAAGGTACAACCAATGAGGAAGATGAGCACTGGGGAATGCTGAAATTGGCTGGCCCACCAGTGAAGTCCTGGTCGCCTTTAGCAACGCAAATTACTTGTTTGACCCTAGCAAATTCTCTAAGGGCCTGCAATGGCCGGGTAAGTGGTTACATTCCACCTAAACCGACCTTTAATAAAATGGGGCAGAACTCTAGACTAGACTACATATTTGTGGAAATGTCTGAATGGGCCAGAATTGTGGATTTTAATGTAATTCCCCGTAACGACAGCGATCATAATGCGCTGATCTTAAAAATTTCAGTTCCGGGTGTCACTATCCAAATACAGGATGGCAATGATCGTATGGACTCCAGAACGATCTTATCTACTAATTGGTGCAGAGTCCGCTGGCCCAAAATTCTGGGAAATCCTAAGGATATTCAGAGGTTGTATGCAAAAGCTGCTCTAGTTTTGGAAAAGGTTGACAATCTTATACATAATCCCGTTACGCCTGAGGAGACTTATAGAGAACTCGGTGCATTTCATTTAGAGTTGTGTAGTACCCTAGCTCATGTTCTGAATCCTGAGCAGAGGCAAGGCAAAGGGAAAGGCAGGGGGACATGCGCCTCATGGTACAATGCCGCCTGTAGAAAGGCCAAGGCTAACCTACTAGCGGCTATGAAGCGACAGTTCAATACTTCCTTGGTCAGAACTAAGAGGAAGGAGTACAAAGATCTCATTTCTAATGCGAAGACCGAATGGAATTATGCTAATTGGGCAGACATGACTGATGCTCTTAAGTTCCGTGATGCCAGGAAATTCTGGCAGATTGTAAAAAATGGCTTGGCAGATCCCACCCCGGCAGTTGATGCCAATATTGCACCCAGTGTGTGGGAGGATCACTTTAGATCCCTGTACACTGCGGCTAGCATACATTTTACCCGGTTCCAAGATTATTCGGGGGCAGGCATGACCCACACGCCACCGCTGGATATGGATAAATTTACCCTGCCAGAAGTAGGGGCAGCTATTGCTAGACTTGCCTCAGAAAAGGATCCTGGGTTGGACAAACTCCCTGGTGACCTATTTAAAAACGAACCCATGATTTGGGCTCCATATCTGTAGGTTCTATTTAACGAAATTCTGGGGGGGGATGCCTGTGCCTGCTACTTGGCTGGGGGCAGAGATTGTCCCTATCTTCAAGAAGGGTTCTTCTCTGCTCCCAGCCAACTACAGGCCTATTAGTCTAATAGACGTCCCCCAAAAGATTTTTGCCAGGCTGATTCTGGACCGTTTATTGGAATGAATGCAAGACTACTCAGTCCTGAGCCCATACGAAGCGGGCTTCAGGAACAAAGTGTCCACCATAGACCAAGTCTTCCGACTTGCCATTATATTTTGGAAAACGGTACAGTTGGAGGGTGGCAGCCTCTATACTGTATTCGTTGACCTACGAGCAGCCTTCGACCTGGTACCTCGTAGGAAACTTTGGTCTGTCCTCTCTGGCTTAGGGGTTCCACAACATCTTTTAACTATGATTATCAGACTACATACTGGTAACTTCGCCCAGGTTAGATGTGGTAGGGAGGGAATATTGTCCAACAAGTTCCCTGTTGACAGGGGGGTTAGACAGGGCTGTGTGCTTGCACCGACCCTGTTCTGCCTTTATGTCAACGGGGTAATTGCGCACCTGAATGGGGTTGAGAATACTGACGCCCCCAAAATTGGAAGCAGCAGGGTGCCCGCAATTATGTTTGCGGATGACACCCTGCTGCTCTCCAAGTCCCCAATGGGGATTCAGCGAGTTCTCAATGGCTTCGAGGCATTTTGTAAAGACCATGGCCTTGAGATCAATGCTCTCAAGACCAAATATATGGTCTTTAACCCGTCAACCAGAACCCGCCCTAATCCGTACATTGGACATAACGTACTAGAGAGGGTTCGAACCTTTGAGTACCTAGGAATTACCCTAAACGAAAAAATGTCATGGGCGAACCAAGGGGAGAAATCACAAATAAAGCTGGCCCAAATAGCAGGCGGGATCATCAAATTAGTCTCCAAGAACAAGTCTTCTTTTAAACCAGTGGGTCCCTCTTTACAGATCTATAGAGGGCAAGCAAGGGGAGCTATTATGTATGGAAGCGAACTTTGGGGCCACACGCGTAATCATGATCTGGTAGTAACTGAGAACAAATTTATCAGACAGCTCCTATCACTTCCCTCATCTACTCCGCTGCTGCCCATTAGACTAGATCTGGCCTTGAGACCCCTTGATGAAGACATGGGCCTCCGGCCCTTATTATTCTGGCGCAGGTTTTGGTGTGTACCAGAGCTAGCGAATTACAGGCTAGAATTGCAGGAAATTCTTACCCTCCCAAACATCGGGAAAATTCCCTGGCTAAATTATATTAAGAAAGAATTAGGGAAGTTACGGTTATCCAACTTATGGTCTGACCCGCTTTTATCATGTCCTGGGGTTACACGAAGGCAGCTCATTACCCAGTACCGGGAAAGTAAAATGGCTATTTACCTGCAAGGAAGCGGCCTGGGCACCCTAACGTCATCATTTTTACTAACAAAGGACAGCTACAGGTTTGAAACTGTTTTAGATACCATATCCCAATACTAATTAGGAAACTGTATCTCCAATAGAGGTATGGCAGTCTACCACTACGAGCCTACACCAGTAAATGGGCAGATCCTTCCCCGCCTCATTGCCCAGGGTGCAAATCTGAGCAGGAAACTGATTTGCACATATTGTTCTTCTGTAGTGCTTATGTACAGGCGCGGAGGAAATGGATCGTCCCACTATGTAAAAATCTGGATTTTTCCCACTGCCTGCAAGCATATAGGGTCCTTAAGACTGATTTATCAGGGCATATAGTCTTAGCTGTAGCCAAATATTTGGGGATAGTTTGGCATAAGAGGAGACATCTTTTAGATGGGGAATTATGATAAATTGTCAAAATGATAAACTGTGATGTAGATATTTTTAGTATATAAAATGGCTAGTCCTTATACTGGAGTACTGATTTTATGTGTTTTAATAGATGTACATATTTTAACATTACTGTATTAGATCAAATGTCATTTGTACCTTTTATGGCACATGTTGCCGAAATAAAGATGATGATGATGATGATGAGTTTTCTCAGACCCATACTAATGGAGGTATGCTTGGGTAGCCTGAGCAGTGCCTGAGAAACAGCATTCTGGACTTGATGAAGCCTACTCAGATGGGGCTGAGATACACCCAAGTGGAGAACATTGCAGTAGTCTAGACTGGATATAACCAGGGGCCAGACTACAGTTTTTTGGGTGAAATAAGGTAAGAGATTTTCCTCAAGGATCTCAGCATCCAAAACATTTCCCAACATGGGCAGTAATCTGGTAATCGAAGGAGAGGTTTTCGTCGAACCATATGCCCACATTTTTTACCTTAGACTTGGGAGGGGTTAAAGGATAGAGGCTATCGGGCCACGAGGCATTGGACCAGCTATTAAGGTGCTTGTCCAGAACACTACCTCCGTCTTCCTGGCATTCAGCTTTAAGCAATTTAAGTCTATCCACGCAGCGAACTCTGATAAACATAAATAGAGGCAAGAGGCCATGAGTTTGCTGTTCTGAGATAGATTGATGACAAGTTTTGTGTTATCAGCATATGAGATAATGGTAAAACCATAGTGCTCAATGAGCTCCGCCTGAGGGAGGACATAGATATTAAAGAGAGTTCTGACAGATTTCCTCAATGTTGGCCCACTGGAGCTTCAGATTTCCTTATAGAGCTCACATTTGTAACATGGTGTAGCTTACAAAGAAAATGCAGGCAACTAAGAATGCCAAGAATCCTTAGAGCTGTTCTCGCCATGATCCAGGACTGGGACAAAAACATCAGGATCATGGCCTGAGTGTCCTAAACTTGTTGCAGCGGAAAGATGGAATAGAACTCCATTGTGTCCAAGACAGCTTCAATGAATGAAAGCCTGTGCAAAGGAGTCCAGTGTGACTTCAGCTCATTGATAGCGAACCCCAATAATGTCGGGAGGTTTTCCGTAAACTGAAGGTGATCTACAATTGATTGTGCCTTCAGCAGCAAATCGTTAAGTTACAAGAATACTGGTATCTCCAAACTTTTAGCAGCAACCACAACTATGACGTCATGCGCACCAGCAGGGCACTAGTGAGGCCAAACGGGGAGTACAGCAAACTTAAAGTGCTCCTGGCCTACCTTGGCCCACAGATAATGCCTGTGGAATTGCAGAATTGGTATATGAAGGTCCAAGAACACCATCCAGTCGCTCAGGTCTAGAGTCAACAGGATCTGGGCCACCGTGAACATTTTGAATTTTTCCTTCTGTAGGACGGCATTTGGTGGCTGAAGGTTCAAAATAGCCTGTGAGCCTTATCCTTTTTCCCAATACGGAAATAGGGTTAGTAATAACCATCTCCTTTTTAAAGTCTAGTACCCTCTTGAAAGCACCCTTTTGAGAGTAATACTCATACCTCTTGTAGTAGAATGGGCATGTGCTTGTCTGAAATTTGCTCTGATGTGTGAGAGATATTTGGCAGAGCAAAAAGAAAAGGTAGGGCGTAGGCATATTGAACGACTGACAAGACACATCTGTGGGATGTGAACGATTGCCATCTGTCCCTAATGGATGGGCATGTGCGTTTTAGGGAACACTAAAGCGGTCTCGTGGCTGTTGCAGCAGTGTAAGAGCCGTGACAGGAGGACTAATGTCCCTGCTGGCCCACTTGCAATCTGTTAGTCCCATATCAACGCCTCAAAAGGACTTTAGTGACTACTGTACTGGCTGAGGAGACTGTCTCTGCCTATACGCCAGCCAAATGAACTATGTAAACTGGTGTAGAACCTTTTGACACAGGTTTCCTCAAAGCACCTTAACAAAAGACTCTCTTCTCATTGAAAAGACATGACTCATCATAGAGCATATCCATGAGGGAGGCCTATACATCATCAGAAAATCCTATGGAACATATACATTCATGTTGAGGAAGTGCAACACTCGTGTCAAGTGTCTATCCAGGTAGTCAGTAGTATCTAGACCAGCGTCGAAAACATATTTGGCCATGTCTTGTCTGTAAGACATTGGGTTATCATGGCCACTGTAATTATGTGATTGTGCGGCTGTGGTGTTTTTTTGCATAATTATAGAGGTGCCACATCTGACGCATAATCCATCATCTGCTGCATAATCTGCAGGTTTTAACCCCAAACTTTGTTTCTAGCTCAAATGGTTCAAAAGTTACTAAAAGTGAAGCAACATGTTGCAGGATTGTGCAAGGCTATTTGCAAAGGTTGACTGGGAACTTTCGGTTGCTTATTGCTGTATGTCGGTGCTAAACTGGTACTAATGAGGTGCATCCAAAATGTGGCACAACCCTGAGGCATAATTTGGTCCTCCCCTGCTGCATAATTCCAGTGGCCCTGGTTATCATTTGCAAAAGATGAAGGTGGTTCACAAGTAGTTGGTCCACAGTTGCCTCCTTGATGGGAAAGAAATACCCCACTGTAACACTTAACTCTTTAAATAAAGGTAACAAAGCAGAGCAGTCAAAGGCCTACTCAGGGGAACTGGTGTGAGCTAGCAATCCTAATTTGTTCGCCCACCACAACAACAATGTATATTTTTGCCAGTTAGATCTTTTTCGTTTAAAAGGGAGACGTTGTTTTATTACACACACTACTAAATTATACACATTAAATTACAAATATAGATAGGAGAACCTCTGGTGACACCCTCGTATTACATTAAAGTTGGTCCTGAGCCGCATAATCTCAAATCAACCCACCTATACCAGATGCAACATTGCAATATAAAGGGATGTCATTTTAAATAAGGCAGGCCTACCGGCTTGGTAATGGGGCCACCACATTAATAGGCAAAAATCATAGATTATAATTTGCCAATGTAACAAATTATAAGGGATGTCAGCAGGCCTACTGGCTTTGTCAGGATATCATCACATCAATAAAATCAACCACATCACGGTTCAATATTACACCACCATTTAAATTAATGGTAACAGTATTACCAGTCATAAGCATTCATTATAATGATAAACATCTGTCTTGTCAAAAAAGTATTTGAATTCAAAACAACATTTGTGTCAGAGTCTTTCTTTACACCCAATAGACCACAAAATGTAGCCACAGAACCAATGGCAAGGGGTCACTGCCCTGTCGAGCCCATGTGCAAAAGTACAGGCTCCATATGAGCTTTGAAACAACGGAACACCTGTCTCATGGGCATGCCTATATTTAGGGGCAATACAAGGGGGGCTGCTGCACCTCCTGCAGCTACCCACAAAAGAAGTATTGAAAGAAGTTATTGGTGCCCCTGCCCATGTGTGGGGCTTCCACAAGGAACTGCATATTAAAAAAAGCCCCCTTGAGGGGCGTTATGGGGTGCTCCTCTTCCTGATCATGCATTTCTGATAAATGCATCATCCCCTCTTCTGTTTTGCTACTAAGGCTTCATGCAGCATTCATCGTCCCGGTTTTCATTTTCTTAACCAGTGTCTGTGCCCAACGGGGCATCCAGGTACTGCATCAGGTAGGGGCAGCCCAGGGAGCTCCCTTCTATGTTGCCCTGCAGGCTTCCCACCCAGCTGACAGGATCCCATGCCTATTCAAGTCACAGGCACGGGAAGTAGGAGGCAGCGCAGCTGAGTTGTAGAGCACGGTGACGCTTTACCTTTCTTGCCTACATCTAGGACTCGGGGACGGCGCCCTGGGCACCCAATCATACCTCGTGGGCCCTCAGGGAGATGGTGGCCTTTGAGAGTAAACTTGTTTCACGGGGATGGTGGGTTTAAATGCACATCCCTCTCCCCAGAAGCTAAATAAAACATCAATGTGCCAAGCTTGGCCCTCCCCCGGGGTAACTGTTCAAAATACAGCGGGGTGTTACGCACCAGTTTTTCTTTGTTTTTGATTTCAAAATGGCAACTCTTCAAAACTGCTTGTTTCCGGTTACGCTGGGCGAATTGTTTCATCTTTGGCTTGTTTTGCTCCTGGTGGCCAGGCCTAGCCACTAGAAGCATTTTCATAAGGCCTTCTGGCATCTAAAGAGCTGCATGCATTTAGTAGGGAGTGGATTTTCTGGCTCCCTATGCCCGCAGTGTCCTCTGTCTGGCTCCTGGTGCTCCTCTCCTGGCAGTGGAGGCATCTTGCACAACTAGTCAGCAAAACACCCTCTTTCTCCCCTCCGCAGGCCCCAGGGCCTCTTTGTAACTTGGAGGGCACCAAGGTGGCAGTGGAGTCCTAGTCCTTTTCCCCCAACTGGTCATTAGGGGAAAACAAGCCTAAAGCCACTCGTCCTGCAGAGACCCATCCTAGTCATGGGGGTCAACAGAGTCACAGTCCTTAGTCGATCCTTACGGTGCATCAGGCAGATTCTCCTTCTAGCTGGACATCCTATCGCTGTTGCCACTCCCAGATTTATGGTCATCTAAACTTTGGATTTTTAAGTGGGCTGAAATGTTTTAGGGGCTTTGTACCCTTGGCCCGCCTTAGGATGCCACATCATTCCTCCACCCTGGCCCAATTCTCCTGCACAGCATTCTGGGTCACTCCAACATGGTAACTTTAATTTTCTCTGTTAAGAGCGCCCCTGGGGGCCTCAGCTCTGCTTCTAATTGACACCACTGTCTGATACCTTTCAACCAAAACTTCAAAGGTAAGAGGTTTGGGCTCCCTCCTTAGTCCCAGTGGACCTGAGCTCCCAGCCTAAGTGCAGTGTGACAAGCCAATTATCAGATGTAGATAATCTTTGTTGATTGCACTTCTGTGTGAAGAAGCTTTGATCTCTCTGCTGGAGAATAGAGAAATTTACTTACCCCTGTAGAGGCGACAAATGCCTGAAATCTGATTAGGAGCTGATAAAAAGAAATATGACAAATCCTGATAAGATGTCAATGTGACCAATTGGGGACTGAAAATTCCAACTCAACGTGCAAACTTTACCTTAGTTTGGTTCCTTGCTGGACCCTGTGTGTCTAAATGGAGCACAACTATACTTTAGAGCATATTTCAACTGTAAATATTACACAGTCAAAACACCAAAGATTTTCCAGTAGGGACTACAGACCTACACTATAAATGTCCACTCACATTATACTACTCCAGGTCAGCACCAACCCTTACAGTCCCTTCTGCGACAGACATCTGTGTGTCGATACCAGGCAGCGCCAACATATGTGTGCGCAAATGTTCACATGTAATCAGCCTAGTGCCTCTTACCCATGCTGCACAACAGCGTCCTTATCTTAAATGGTGGGCTCTGGCAGTTACACGCTCAGGCCAATTACTGTGAATTTACCTTGAACGAGAATCTGACAGTGAGACTCACTCATAGTAAAAGTAAAAAGACAGGAAGTCAAAAGCGGAACCTTACAGTGGACTAAATGTTCAGTACAGATTTGATACATTGACCATCATGAATTTGGTGAGCAAAAGAGACCCTAAAGGTCTTTCATCAGTAATATCTCTCAGACCATGTCCCATGGCCATGTGCATTCCAGTGAGTTGGCAGTGTTTACCAATCACAATGCCAGACTGGGGGAGGTAAAAATGTGCTTGCCAAAAGCTTCAAACCTCCTGGATTTTCTATCCGGATGATTGGTGGGGATGGGTTAGGATTCACTTCACTGGCTGAGGCCTGACCCACAAGGCTCTCTGGAGGAGTATGTTTGGTAAGAAAATGTAAATCCAGGACCTCATCTGCCCTCCGAACCACTATTGAAAATGAGGAACTTTCTTCCGTTGGTGGCCCAAGTGGTGAGTCAAGCCCTATCTCAGGAGAGGCGTCATGCCCACTGGCCTCTTGCAAATGCATGTAAAAAGCATCATCTGAATATTGAGGGAATAGACAGCCAACCCCATTACCACCATCATCTTCTTTTAAACCCTGGAGTGCCCTTTGTTCTGAGTCAGAGCCAAAACTATAATGGAGATCTGCTGGAATGTACGCCTTGGTAGATACATTGTGTCATAGATGGGATGCATGACGACCCATTGTGCATTTGTGATTTTGTAGCGCAACATCAGTTGAGATCGAGCCAAAGTCGGTTTGGTGTCCAATATCGGTGTCAGTATCGGATCCTCTTTTAGTACATGTGGCATCAGTACTGGAATCAATAAGGACGAGACCAGCGCAGGTCGCAGAGCCTGAATGGAAGTGTGTGCCAGTGTCGATACCCGAAGGGACACCAGAGGGAACCAGAAGCGCACCAAAATTCTGCAGCACGGCCTTCTTGTAGGCTTGAATCTGCAGCGGTGTCGTCAACGGTCCAGAGAACTCTAGCCACATTGGAATTAGAAGGAATAGGCACTGCGACTAGAGACCTCCAAAGTGACGCCCTTGCACCTTCTCTTTACGTTTGGAGTGGCGGAATGTTTTCGAATCCTGCTTCACTTTTTTATGCTTGCACTTGGATTTCGATTTTGACTTACCAGATTAATTTGAGCGCTAAGTTAATTGCTTGCGGGAACAGCCCTGAGAGCAGGCCTGAGACTTGGAGCGGGACTTGGCAAGGGTCGAGACTTCTTGTGCTTGGCACCATATCGCTTCATCTCCAAGTCCTGGATTGCCTTTCGGTGCATGAGTGCAAACTTACCCCACAATTTCATGTCGTGGTCCGAGCCCACACACCATGTGCAGGTTTGTAAATAACATCTGTTTTCTGCAGTTGTGGCATGGCTTGAATGGATACCTGTTGTTCTGTATGAGCACATCATTCCCTAGCTCAGTGGAGATGACTTTAGATGTAGTCGAAAGACCAATAAGATTGTGAGCGGAGCTTTGGATCCGCATCGTAAGGCGTGGAAATAAGGGACCAGCCACCCGCATGCAGGGGTGGCAGGTCCCTTAGTGCAGCTCAGCACTATCACTTCCAGGATTGTATGGAGCCTCACAGGGTCACTCAGCAGCACATGAAAGGTTTGCTGAAGAAAGGTTTCCGGGTCCAGTCTGATACCTCAGTGTACTCCAAGCTGAGGAGTCTGTAGTTAGACGTATCTGTCAGGAGGCAACATTTTACAAAGAAAGTCAGACAGACTGTCGAATTGTCGAAGAGAAGAACCCAGGATGTACCACAAAGCACTAGATCCTGAGCAGACCTGCGAAAAAAGGTGCTGTTCGTGTTTGTGTAAAATAGTAAATTACAGATCAGGAATAATATATCAGTGTGAAGTAAAAGACTGCAGGGAGGGCCTGATCAAACTGCTGCTGCCTGGGCTGGACAGGCTGAGGCAGCATACCTGGGCTGGACAGGCTGAGGCAGCAAACCATGGAAGGAATATAGGTGAAAGGGAATATAATACGTACTGGAGTCAAGTTAATGAAAGATATTAAGAAAGATTCTTTAAAGAAAGTCGCTGAGTCAAAGGAGAAACTAACAGTGAAATGATTTTCTGGAAGTAAAATCACGTTAGAAGGACTTCTACTACAGGGATACTTCACGAACCACAAATGAAATAGCCTCAGTCCTAAATATTCATTGACCATAATTGGTTCGATTGGCAATGCATGTATCAAAGCAGGTAGGGCAAGGCAACTCAGTAGGTTGTATTCATGTTAATGTATCTTCTCTCTCTATATATTTGCCTTTTGTATTGAGTCTCAGAAATATTTGGGGCAAAGTCCAGGTTCCATATTTTATACGTCGTCGATTTGTGCACATATATTTTACAAGAACTCTTCCTAAGAGAGCAAACCGCTTTCGACCAACCAATATCAAGGAAAGGTAGTAAGGACCGACCTGACCTAATGATCGATAGGACGTTTGTGGGTGGTTGACCAGGTTATATAACGACTTTACCATTCCCTAAAGTGGCTATGATAGAACGGGTTTTAAAGCTTCAGACCTGAAAACCTGTCCTGCTGGAAGCACCGACGTCCAAGTATTACTCCAAGCACAAATGACTTCAAATATGGTCAGAATCCTACACTCCAGTAGTGACATGCAGAACACTTGGCAAATCATCCCTCGTACTCACATTTAAATTCTTTACTTAAGGGATGAACCCGATTGTCCTTTGTGGGATCGGTGTAATTTACCCCGCTGCCAAGGGACCTATGTGTTGGTCCACTCCGCAAAGTACAAGTGGCCATCAACTGCAGGTTTCCAAGGCGGACGATGCCAACTTCTGTAGTTCTTATGATGAGCACGATTTTTTTAATAGTTACAATCATGTGACGTATAGCTTTGCTAGGAACACAGAACAAAAAAATAAGGGTAACATTTGAAAAATAAATTGACATCTAACTTCCAAAAGCCTTTATAAATACTGAAAATTCTAAATAAAATGGGCCAAGCGTACTACAAACTGATACAAGACTCCCCTAGAAAAAAAATGTAGATCACAACGGAGATGCCAACGGGTGCAGTATACACTAGGCGCTATATGTCACTTTGGAAAAATGGTGACACTGGGTTGCCACAAAGGTGTTAAGGTTGTGCAGCAGTGAAGGAAGAGGGTACTATTCCAAAGTGAGAATAGGAAAGGAAGGGGGTCACGAAGACAAGGAAATGAGTCGAGCTAACAGGCAGGCAAAAGGATCCTGTAGGTCAAGGTAGGACTGGGAAGGGAGCAGGGGTGTGTGGAGTTTTATACTTTGCTAACAATCTTTACGAAGGTCTATTGAAAACTGCAGTTTCGGATAGTTTGCAACGTTTTTTGCTTTAAAGCAACTGCAAAAAATGTATGACTTCTGCAACAACTTATTTTGCATATCTTTTTGTTTAATGCGAAGGATGAACCTGCAGGAAGCATACATGCCAGAAAAAGCCCCTCTCGGAAATATGACTGCATAGAACAGAGACACAAAATGTTAACCTGCACAGAACAATTCTGCCTACTTTTTCCATCGAGGGTTAATGAATCAATAAACAAGTAGTGTTAGGCTTTTCGGAGTTCCATTATTATAAAATAATCTTGGAGAGTAAACCGGAAAGAGAAAAACAGAAGAATGATCTTGTTAAAAACAAGAAGAAAAGGAAACTACAAAGATGTATGTATCAAAACAGAACAAAAGCATCAAAGAAGATCCAGATAATTTTTAACAGGCCCTACTTGGAAAAGGTATAAGCAATAAGGATGCCCACGTCACCTGACTTCACCAATATCAGCAACATGCGAGTCACTGAGCCTCCCTTTGTGAAGTTCAGCATCCCAGTCCTGGTCCGAGGCAAATGCACCACCACAAGACCAACCAGCCAAAACTGGAACAGCATCACTGACAAAGACTGGAACACCACTCTCAACACCCACCTTCCTGAACACAGCAACATACTCCTCAAACAGCCTGACCTTTCACTACCCCACCAGACACCTGCGGTCTGCCTCCCTCGCCCTCGTAACCATCCCCCGAATTCATCTTACTTGTGCAGGAGAAGGAGAATGGAGGCAGGATTGAAAAATACCTGTGCACTAATGAAATGGGAACATGGTATAACAATGGTTGTTGCAACTAGCCCACATCATCCCACATGCCCAGATTCAACTGTGTGACTCCAGTGTGTAAAGGGTCATAGTCGCGGGACAGGCTACAAGCGACATTGGTCAACGTGTGCTGTGTATGTCAAGTTTTGAGGTGCTGGGGAGGGAGGTATCCATCGTCATTTATTGAGAGGAGCTGTCAGAGACGCTGAGATCATTGCACAGCTCTGGAAGGAGTGCGTCCCAGCCAGCCACAATGGAGCATTCGCGTAGGCCCCTGGCATTCTTGCGATGCAATGCCAATCTCTCAGCCTGAGCCTAGGTGTCCACTGAGAGCACCTAAGCTGAAAGGGCAGAGGGGTTGGGTGATTTCCACCGGAGGGTGATCTAGTGCTACGCTAAGAGGAGATCTAAGCTATAAATCATGTCGCTGCCTTATTTTTCTTGTTATGACTTAACAGGCTCAGCAAGCACACCTCCGAGGTGTGTAATGTGTTAAACCGGTGCAGCGCATCAGATGATTTGGGACTCCTAGCCAGTACTCGTGAGTGTTGGGTATGTCCAAAACGTGCAGGAAGTCTGCATTGGGCATAGGGAAGCGGAGGCAGTCGACATTCATGCGTTTAAAGTAGCTCTTGATTTTGTGGGGGGGGGGGGGGGGGTGAGGTAAGCGTTGTGTAATACGTAATACTGAGTAAGCCTGAAGCAGGCATTGCGAGATTCAATCGTAAAGTATGCCAGCATGTTCTGCCACTCACTGTCAGAGCAGGGGCGGTCTAAGTCCGTTTCCCAAAGTTGGCACAGTATGGTTAGAGGCACAGAGGCATGGATGCACGAGGAACCGACACCATTATGTGAAGGTATTGTATTGTTAAGTGTATGTCTGGTTCCCGATTTATGTCGCCCCAATATGCCCTTAGCGATCTGATGGAGGTGTGCAGTAGACCTGTCCTGACAGGAGGCCAGTCTCAGACAGGAGGTCCTCCATAGGGAGAAGTGCACCGTCAGGGTACAGGCCCCCTATGGTACAGCGTCCGGCACCGTGGCACCAGCCCAGTTCCTGCAGGGAGGTGACTATGATGCCGGCTGTGTGCCAAGGAATGACAGCACCATTGTGTAAGGTGCTACCGAGCGAGTGAGAAAAAGATTCCTCCTCATGAGGGACTGGTGCAGTGGCACCATGGGAAGCAGATGGAATTGATGAAGTATGCAGGGTAGATCCCAAGGGGGAGAGGTGGCTGCAGTGTCCTCTAGTTGGCAGCATTTCATCCATTGGTCACCCCCTGTATTTGGACGGAGAGATAGTAGTGTTTGAAATTCAGCACACCCAGACCGCCCTGAATAGTCAGAAGGTAGATTTCAGCTAGGGCTACCCTACATAGCATGGCATGCCATATAAAGTCACCTGTTAGGAGTTACAAAAAGCAGAAGAAGGGTTTTGCAAGATAGAGGGTCAGTTTAGAGAAGTAGTACAGGAGTCCCGGTAACATGGGCATTTTAGTGAGAGCTGTTGACTCTCTACTGATAGCGGAAAGGTCTGCCAGAACTCCATCTGTGCTCGAAGTGAAGTCACTACTCGACCAAGGCTTCCATCAAGGAGGCCCCTCTGCAGTGTGGTAGATGCATATTCCAAGATATGACATCATACTGCCATACCCGTAAGATTATGAGGAAGACTTTCAAATGGCTCACAATCAGCATCCGGAAAACGGTCATTCACGTACAGCTCAAAAGCAAGCTGGACTATGGGAACACCCTCTATGCTAGGATCAACAAAAGCCTCACCAGAAAGCTACCGATCATTCAGAAACTCTCAACCTCCCATGCCACACTCACATCATTCCACAACTGAAGGTCCCCCACTGGCTCCAAATTCACAAACAAGCACAATTCAAAAGCCTCACTCACATTTTCAAGGTACTACAAAACACTGGCCCTGCATACCTCAACAATTGAATCTGTTTTCACAAACCTTCCAGACACCTCCGCTCATCCAGACTCCTACCTGCACAAATCCCAGGCATGCGGAAAACCAGATCTGGTGGTCGAGCCCCCTCCTACATGGAATGACCTGCTGCAATACATCACAGCCTCCTCCTCACTTCTTGAACTCCGCAAGAAGCCCAAGACCTGGCTTTATGAGTAGTACCAATAGGCCCCAGGTGTGCCTAGACTCATACCTGCTCAGCGCCATGATACTCTTTCAGTTGATGGTGTGTTCTACAAATCTGCATAACAGAACATAACTGGATGGGGGAATGGCCAAGAAGATTGGGGGGATGGTGACCGAAGAAACAAAATAGAGATAATAAAAAGCTAGATATGTCAGAAATGGTGCAACAGACGATTAACAATGACTGGAAAGTAAATGGGAGGCAGAAGAAACAAATGACAATGAAAACCTGGAAAAGGAGAAATTAACGATAACCTGACAATGGAAACACAAAGGATGCAAAAGATAACTAGACATCAAGTCAGCCAATGTGCCAAGCTGAAGGAGGTAAAAAGATGGAAAGAAGCCAGAAAAACAAAGCTGTACGGTACTGACAAACTCCACAAAAAAGTTGTGATCAAAAAGAAAAACTCAACTACAGATTTTTATACAAGACAAATAACAGGTAAAAACTATCAAAGTTGAGGCTGCAACACAAAGTGAGGTAATCCTGGGAAAGCCTTTCCAAAATCAGAAAATACCGTACTCAAGCAACAACGTACTTTTAACGGAAAAGTAATGCAAACATAGGCAGGATCAAGGTAGGCAAAGCTTAGAAAATCAATGATTTGCCAAGGCAAAAGATCTAGTGTTGACACTCAACCTCTGTGCTTTGTTTCGGTTGTTTATGGTATTTGGCTTTGTCAATTCAATTAAATGTTTACCCTTGCAAAATTTCTTTCCATTATTCCCACACTACAAGTTCAGAAATGCGGCGACACTGGTTTTTCATGTCTTTCAATACTATGGAATGTAGTGCTGTGTCAACGCACTTTTAAGTACTGTTTCTCTTGAAACCCTTCCTATTGCACACAAAAGACTAGTTTACTAATGAAATTTAAATGTAGTTTAAAGAATTCAGTTTCCAGGTATCTTTGAAGATTTCACTTTATTTCCATCCTGCTAGACCTGGCTTCTCCAACGAGTAGCTTATGCACTACAAGTAGCTCTCCATCTCTCATGTGTCTAGCCCAAACTTCTAAATTAGAAGCTTTTGCTCGGTTGGAATATGATTTGTATACCAAAATTAGAAAACATGTATTCAGGACGAAAATGCGTGTATTCTCAGAACTGATAAGCAAGCTGATGTTTGAAGGAAAATGCTTAAAGTTTCAAAATGAATTAAAAGCTACTACCTGAGTTGGAGAGATTTTTTACTCATATTATAACCTTGTTACCAATAGGATTACAGCTATGACTGTTTTGTATTACCCATGTAGATGCATTGCAATTGATAGTGCTTTTTATTTTTTATTTATGGCTGCCAACCCTGCCTGATGCACTAATCAGACCCTCCAGCTTATCGCGATTTCGCGATTTGCAAAAAAATCGCGAAATCGCGCGATCCCCGCAAATGCCGCGATATTTGCCATAAAGCCCGCGAAATTTGCCGTTTCCGCCCCGTCGCCCGTTTCCGCCTTAAAAGAAGGCGCGCGGCACCCATTTTCCCATTCCCATTCCCCCCAGGAGATTCATTTGCGGCGAGAGAAGACGGCGGCCGAGCGAAGGGAGAAGACCAGCACCACACCAAGAGGGGGAGAGAGCACGAAGCGGCAGCGACACGAAGACTCGAGACCGGGGCTCGGAGCAGGAGGAAAGCCGGCCGGCAAACAGAAGACAGGTAAGTCCGTCCTACGCTGGTGGGGGCCCGCCGCACACATAAGGGAGAGCGCTGCCCTGGTGGGAGGGGGGCAGTTGAGAGGGGTGATAACAGACAATCACAAGGAGTGACTAAAGTGAATGAAAGAGAACCGTTCCTCCAGGGTAGGATAAGACAGGGATTGCAAAAGAGCAAAAAGAGTGATCGGTTGTGTCCAAAATGAGCAAACAATTTATGCATGGCACCACGCATTATTATTTGTATAACACAAATGTCAATTTTCTGGAGGATCTGCTTAAGAGTATTGCTGCAAAGAACCTGCTTTGGTAAAACGTAATTATCTAACATCTGCAGTGATACAGTTATTATTCTGAATACCAGAAAAACACCTAAGCCACAAAGTGAAGTTTGAAAACCAACCACACAATTCAGATGCAGCCTACCCTCCTCTATGTCAGGGAAGAGATGAAAAGTCACCACTTCATCAAATTGAGAATAGTCTTGAATATGGGACCCTCAAATCTCCATGATCCGCCTACTACAGCTTCAGTGATATCACTCAAATTCTGGTATATTACCATAATAATAATAAAATATTTTGATGTGCAAAATGTCATAACCTAACTATCAGCCTGTAAAATAGTTTAAATGCAATTATATATAAATACAACCAGTGCACTTAGTTGTAGAGTTAAGATATAAATTATAAGATATAAATTGGAACCAGTGGAACTAGGCAATTCTGCAGCCTAAGGATTTTTGACACTTGCCATTTATAATTCATCGTCTTGTGCATAATTTGCCTATTTTAGCTCAAAAGGATCAAAAGTAGCAAGTAGGTTTTAAAGGATACTAATCAGGTAGATCCTTTGCACAGGCAGAGTTAACATAGTAAAAATGACAAACTAGTGAAGGAATAGTGCCTCAGAATGTGCTGCATTGCTCTGCATAATTTGCCTTTTCTTGCTGTGTTATTCAGTGTACCTTACCACATAACTTGGACCACGCCAGACATGTACTTTCAGCGATGCTCAGTCCGTCCTACGCTGGTGGGGGCCCGCCGCACACATAGGGGAGAGCGCTGCCCTGGTGGGAGGGGGGCAGTTGAGATGTGGCCGACCGGCCCCCGGCCTGGGCTGCGTGTTTGTGGGAGAGCGCTGGCCGGGTGGGAGGGGGGCAGTGCAGGGAGTGCATGTGTAGGTATCAGGGTTGCGAAGGGATTTTCTTGCCAGGACTAACATGCCTTTTAACTAAAACAAATGGGCTGAATTGTAAATAAACAAAATGTACATAGCTCCATGTTGTCAAATAACTCAAACAGTAAGATATCTGTGTTTGGTGTTGCAAAAACCACAAAATAAAATGCCGCTAAATGCCGCTAAATTTCCATTTTTGTGCCGCTAAATTTTCATTTTTGTGCCGCTAAATTTGCCAATCCATGCCGCTATATCCTGGGGGGTCTGACTAATGGGATCAAGGCTGGCAATCTTGGATGGGGTGGTCACTATCCCATTTCTAACATTAGTAGCTCGGGATTCTTTTCATTAATCATAAGTAGCTCTTATTACAGCAAAGGTTAGAGACCCCAGTGCTAGATGTTCATGGCTTCCTATTCACTGGAGACTTGGTCCATCATGGATGCCGTACCTGTCCTCGGTTCGTCACCTACCACACACTGACCCTTCACTCAGGAACATTTGGCCTACAGCGTTTACGAAACGTTCACCCAACACCGTGATCTCGAAAAACAGCAACCCTGAAAATAGTAATACAAAATCTCCTCTACATTGAACGTCTCGCTGGTCTCTTCCATAGGAGGCACGCGCAAGGTGAGATGTCAAGACCGGTCACGCGGACGCAGGAGACAGGCGTTCCCATAGATACTGCGATTCATAGAAGTGTGTGGGCGTAGAGACCATGTACTCTCGGATAGAGTGTCACATCAACGATGAAAAGGCATTTTACTAGTGACAACAGCTTGAAGCCACAAGAAAGCAACACCAGAAGTTTGTTACTCAAAAGAAAGAGGAAACATAAGTGAGCTTATACACAAACACCAACATATTGAAATAAATCAGGCCACGTTGCAATTATATTCGTCCTTGTAGGATACACTTTATTCTCCACTGTTTATTATTTTTGTATTTCACTTAAAGCGTTTTTTCATTCACTTAATAGAGCTGTTGGAGGAGAACGGCAATTAGAAAGCCAAAATATTAGGTGCTCTTCAAATACAAAATGTGTCTGTGCACTTAAGCGTGAATGCACAAACAAACATCATCATTTGACTGTAAGGCATTACATCAGATCCCACCGAAAATATACGTTGCTGGAATCTCAGATAAGCACTACAATGAAATAGTTGCCAGGTTGTGGATCCTGGGATAGTGGTTTTTTTTTTTGTATGTTCTTATATAGCGCTCGAATCACCCGGAGGCATCTCGGCGCTTGCCTTGGGAACCCGTCCTGGCTTTTCCCTGTGAGATAGCCCCTACAGGGCATCCCCAAGGTGAAAGCCAGGCATCCCGCCGCGGGGGGGGCCGTTGTGGAGATTAAGCAAGCTTAATGCCCAGAGTTGCAGAGTGAGAACCCATGATTAGGGCAGGCACCGAAGCGAGAATTATCGAGTCCGTGGACATTTGAGCTCAAGACCCTGCCGCGTCGGGAATTGAACCCTGGTCCCGGGTCTGACCTCTGCTCCAGGGTCTGCCTGCTCTAACCAGTGAGCCACACTTCTCCACAGTGTTTGTGCACAGAGAATGCGTAATAATTCACCCACTGGACACGGGTTTGAAAGTTTATGCTCAGTCCAAGCGGCGCTGAACTGTGGGCATCGGTGACTATGCACAGGTATTAACTGTGGCCAATCGCCAGCTGAGAAAGGGGGTCTGTGATAGGATGATTCAAAAGTTTCATTTTGCCTCCCATTGAGTTCAGTTCCTGGTTAAAATGTTAAGTGAGACTGAACTGGCAGTTAAGCAGCAGCTGCTTCTGCTGTAAAGCACGAGCGATAAATGCTACCAGGACAGGGTGAATGAAGGACCACTCTGGATCAACAACAGCTAAAGTGCTTGATGATGCTCAGGGCACACAAGGCACAGGCTGCTCGTTTAGAATGAAGCAGATCTCCTGCAGAGCATGGGCTTTTCCAACGGCCAATGCTTTGACCTTGTCTGCACTGACCTTCAAGTGGGCAAATCTCCACCTTACTGGTTATATAGCCTTGTAAGTGACAATGTATGTAATGAGCAGAAAAGTAGGATGGAATTTACGTGGGAGGAGAATTTAGGGGGAGGAGGAAGGACAGGATAAGGGCCAGATAAACATAGCATTCGGGTTCACAAGTCCAACTCAAACGTTTCTTTAAAGTTTGCCTTTAGGTCAGCCTGTCTTCATGAATCAAGAGGTGTGCTGCCTTCTGGCATCTGCTGACAGGCGGGAAGGATGCAGCACTCAAGCAAGAGTAGTGGGAGTATCAACCAGTGAACGGTGGTGGCATGGACCTGGCATAATCAGCAGATCTGACAATCAGAGGCCAGCGAAAACACTAGACTGCAACCTGCAGGCTCGCTACCGCAAAGAAGGCCTACCCCTAACATCAGAACAAAGGCCCTCCTGGACTTATTGTGCTGCCTTTAAGGTCTGTGACATCCAACGGCAGACACACTACAGAGTCTGCAGCAGGGCGACTGTGCGATCAAACAAATGTTTGGCGCAATCAAGCATGCAACATTCCTAAAATGAAGAAATGCGTTAATTACAAAACCTTACTCGAGTACGTTTGTTTGTAATGCTTGACACAGGACACCTTCTATTTTAACCAGCAATCTTATCCATTCAAGGGCACCCCAAGCATTGAGGTCCTTGAACACTGGTCTTTATGAAACCGGAGCCCTGTCCCCCTTCTTCACACAGATACACTGAGAATGTGTGTACCAGAGAGCCATCATGTGCTTATTAAGTGTCCAGGGCTTACAGAACGACTCCGCTCGCCTCATCCTCGACATCCCCCGCCACACCCACATCACCGCCCACCTGAAGGACCTGCACTGGCTCCCAGTCAACAAAAGGATCACCTTCAAACTCCCCACCCACACTCACAAAGCTCTCCACAACGCTGGACCAGCATCCCTCACCAAAGGTCTCACCTTCTACATCCAGAACCGCCAGCTTCGCTCCGCCGACCTTGCCCTCGCTGCGGCCCCACTCATCCCCAGGACCTCCACAGGCGGCAGATCCTTCTCCTACCTTGTCGCCAAGACATGGATCACCCTACCGACACAGCTGCGTCAGACCCAGGACCTGCTGACCTTCAGGAGACTCTTCAAAACTTGGCTGTTCGAGCAGTAGCTGCACGACCCTACCCCCCACAGAGCCTTGAGACCTGCACGGGTGATTAGTGCGCTCTACAAATGATTGATTGATTGACTGATCAATGGATTCCGATGAAGGTAATTTGAATGTTGCAAGTAGGGTTACCCGACTAACAATCTACATACACTTCATTGTGTTTTGTCTTGTGGTAAATGAAAGGAAGGTTTTCAAAAATTAAAATGTGAACAAAAAAAATAAAATTTGAAATTTTGGATCACATCTTTGTAGTTTATTAGTTATTTAAGATTACCAATATTTGATCAGATAATATAGAAGATTGCGATCTTTTAATATTTCATATCATAATTTCGGCCTTACTCTCAAACTGTTTAGAAGTTTTAAACACCGTTATCCACTTGCCATGTGTGCTCACCGCAAAAACATTGTTCAGCATCAAAATGACAACCTGCACGTGTATCCATCTGCCTGAGTGATCAATGTTATATTGAGAACAATGCTTAATTTGTTACAATAAAAAAATAGGTAAGGGGGCCCTCCTCAAGCGGTCACTGTAGCTTGCACCACCCACTGCCCCTAAAGGCGCTACCAATGACAGTAACAACACATCTACTAACCATCACACTCTACAAGTGTGACACTTCAGACTGTTTCAGGCCCCCGAGCTATTAGTCATTTTTCATGCATACTGAATTAATAAACAACTGTTGCTGTGCTCATCTCTAAATAAAACAAACAGCACCACCTTGTGGCAGACTGACATAAGTGCCGGTGTTAGGAATTAACTGTCGGGGCCGAGCACCGGAAACCACAGACTCAAATTAAGCACTGACTAGAATAACTGTGCAGAGACATTCTGATTTAGCACTGTCGAATCAGTAGAACCTTTAAGGAATGAAAAAGTAACTGCAAAAATATTATGTAAAAACCAATTCCACTTTGTTGCTGGAATCATACATTTATATATATTATCTACTGGCGGTCGCCAGTAGATAGTTATAGTTAGGACCTATTTTCCATAAGAAAATCGCAACATTCTATTCCCAATAACTTTGGTGCCGATCAACGAATGTTCGCGAAATTTTAAAACTCATGGGGCGCTCCGGTCCGCACCTATCTTGAAAGTTTCGGGGAGATTCGGCAAGGGGGGCCGAGAAAAAAAAAAAGAGGGGTCCTAAAACGTTTGTTCCCCATGGAATTTCCCATAGGAAGCTTTAGACATGGCTACAGCCCGAACTGCTGAACGGAATTACACCAAATTTGTCAAAAAGGTAGCCCTTGGTTAAGAAAGATCCCTTTTTTTGTTAAATGGTGTAAATCATTTTTGTTTTTTATCACGGGATGCGCAATGGATCTGCGCATCCATCTGCGAAAAAAAAACAAAGCGCAGGCTCCTGCGCTTTGCTACTATTTAGCCCCTGGGTGGGCCAAGTCCCGGGGGCAATATTGTTATTGTAAGGGGGTCTAAAGAGCCCCGCAGCCCCGGGGACCGCCACCCCCCGGGGCCTTTCACAAATATGTGCGGGGGCTCACAGCCACCCCCAGCCCCGGGGACCGCTTGTAAAAAAAATGGGTGGGGGGGCTCAAATGCCCTCCCAAGCCCCGGGGACCGCCACCCCCGGGGCTTCTAAAATGAATGGGCGGGTGGCTCAAAGGCCCCCCCAAGCCCCGCGGACCGCCACCCTCCGGGGATTTGCAAAAATATTTGCGGGGGTTCACGGCCCCCCACAGCCCCGGGGACCGCCACCCCCCCGGGGGCTGTTGTTTTTTAAAAAAAAAGAATAAATAACCTGTGTGGGGTGGCTCGAGCCCCCCCCACACGCCCCGGGGACCGCCACCTACCTGGGGCTCTAAATATTCAAATTGGGGGTGATCCGTGAAGGACCACACAGCCCCGGGGACCAACACCTCCCTGGGGCTTTGGTAATATTGGGAGGGGGGCCGCGCGGCCACCCTCCTGGAGCCCTGTCATGGCCCTGCGGACCGCCACCCCCCAGGGCTCCTGCAGTGTCCCGGGGTGCCCACCCCTGGGACACTGCTGTTTCCTATGGTGTGACGTGTGCAAACACACCCTGGGGCGCGCTTTAAATTGGGGAAATAATTACCCTTCAATCCTGAGGAACCCTGGGGGGGCAACTAGCCCACCAGGTGCTTCCAGTAAGCGCCACTGCGCTGCATTGCAGAGAGGTGGACTAGGCCGTGCCCCTTTTTACACCTCTCTGCAACGCAGCTCTGTGGCGCTTACTGGAGGTACCTAGTGGCCTAGTTGGACCCCAGTTTCCCTCAGGATTTAAGGGGACTTTATCCCCCAACTTAAAATGCCCACAGGGCGTGTTTGCACACATGTCACCACAGGCTCCCCCCTCCCTTCATCTGTGTGCAAACGCACCCCGTGGCTCGTTTTAAGAGGTAGTTTTAATCCCCCTGCCCTATTATGTGCTCGGGGCTTACAGAGGAGGTCATGGGATCACAGGGGTACCCCAACGCATAGTGTTCCCAAGTGTATGTAGGTGTTTTGACTGTATTCTGAGTGTCTTTTAGCATACCATTGGCTCTAGGCCTGGTTAGTCAGAGTCAGTTACCACCAGTACCCGTCTGAAAAAGTTGTGGGCACAGGATGATTTTGCAACAAGACCTCTTTCTGCTCCTCTGTTGGTTCTTTCTGCATGTCTTGCTTCTTCCTGCACTTTTCTTCGTCTTTGAGGACTTTTGTTGGTTCTTTCTGCATTTCTTTTTTTTTTTTCTTTCTGTGCGTTTTTTCTTCTTTCTTCACATGTCCTACCTCTGTAGGCATAGTTAGAAACCAGCATTTAAAAAACCTTTGAAATTCCCTGAAAAACCATAGGTTTCAGGCACGTTATAGTTAGGAATTAGCATTTAAAAAACATTAGAAATTTACTGAAAAAAACATAGGTTTCAGGGGCATTATAGTTAGCTGGACATCTCACTCGTACAAAACCATTGAAATTCCCCAGTTATAGTTAGTTCAGCTAACTATAACTTGCGCGCCCGCAATGCACTGCTGATGACGTCACATATTATATCACTCATGACATGGTCAATGACATCAATCATGACATCACTGATGACATCATCCAGTAAATGTGTGTTTTTCAGAAAATTAAATATGTTTTACATATGTATTTCTCAAGGTCGATGGAACAATATATGGGTATATAAGTGTCTAAATGAATGATTTTGTTTTTGTAAAATTGATTGTATAACGGACTGATTAAGATTTGAAGCTGTGTTCCCAGTGTGGTAACAGATATGGGACCGTTGTCCTCCACCCAGTGCCAATGTGAACAAGCAAGAGAGGAGTAAGAGACAGGGGGGTAAAAAATGAATGTCCTGTAGGAGCTACTACTGAGACATCTTTCTTCATATATATATAAATATAAAAGCAGATAGAGCGTACATATGTACTGCTATATATGCTGTATACAAAAGCATGCAAAGACACAAACTGACAATATTTGAAAGTGTAAACAAACAAGAAGCACAACATATGCTCTTCTGGGGACGGGGTGTGGAACGAAAGTGTAAACTCATAACTAACAAGCACTGCCAATACCAATAAGTCTGGCTTATGAATGAAAGTGCCTTGGCACTCAGTAAGTCATCATACATTCACGTTGTCACTGTTCCTTGTACACAGGATGCATTTATCAGTCCATTTACTTATTCTTGCAGTCACCCTCTCATAGAACTAAAACAATACTCACAGCCACAAAAACAAATTCAAGATAAATTAAAAGAATATAACTAGAAAAAATAAAAAATACTTCTGTCTTAACACAGTGGGAATATAATTGCAATACAAAAGTAAACATAGCAGTGGATGTCCATCTTACAAAGCATTATAAAAGGTCTATTGCTGTTTTAAAGTTCAAGTACATGGCCGCCACATTTAAACTCAACAAGTTGGTCATCTTCGAATGGTAAAACAATGATACACTATAGACAACAGCATTCCATAAAGATCTCATGATTTAGAGGAAGAAGCCACTTGGCTGTACCACACTGCAGATTAATTGATGCAAGCAAGCAACCCATTAGCACTGCCTGGAGAGATGCAGTACCCTCTTAGGAAACATTAAAATAAAAACAAGAGATGCAATTAAATGAACAGGGAATTAAAAAATGGACAGTCTTTAAAACTCAAGGACTGGTCAACTGGCCTTGACAGTGAAGTATACTCCTTTTCAGGTGAATGTACACATGGTCAGAAAATGCTGTCATTCACAGGGTAAAAGAGCCAATTATTGATTCAAACTGAACCATTGAACTGTACAGTTTGCTGTCATGGGTGGAAGCAGAGGGCAAATAACATTCAGACCGACCAGTGGTAGAACAAAACAGGCCCAAAGGCTCTCTATGTACATGTTTGGATATATCATTATACAAATGAGGATGTATATATTATTTAATTTTCATTATAAGATCCTAGCAAACAGCTGAGAGGTGATTCCAGCAAAAACTATTACAGTGCAAATCTTCTCACCCTAGGGCTTGCCAGAAGCAGTAACCAACACCAAAACCATTCCCTACAAGGGTAATATGTGGCATTTCATGTAACAAAATACCTATCTGTAGACATCAATACAGAGAAACGCCAATCCACCCTTAACTTCCTTCTGATTTTAACATATGCTTTTCACAATCAGTGTTAAGCCGAATACGTTGATCAAATCTTTTTAAAATCACTAGATCAGACCAATTTCAACGGAAATATGCCTGTAGTTGTTATATGTGGCTTACCACCAAAATCAACTGAGGCCTCCTGCACGCACTGAGCATAAGCATTCCCACAAGGCAACCATCAGTCATAAAAGGCAGCCATCAGTCATAAAAGGCAATACAGTCATAAAATTACCAAGTATACAAATTACAGTAGGCAAAGTAAAATACTATCTCTCCCAAGCAGGCCTAACAAGGAACCAGACTGAACAAATCTTCTATATCCACTGTTTGTCAGAAGAGGTACCCAGCAATAAAATCCCTGCCTACTATGGTAACCTGTGAGATTCCATGTAACAAAATACCTATCTGTATTCTTTATTACAGAGTAATAACAATCTACCCTTAAATGCCTACGGATGTTAACTTATGCTTTTGACATTCAATTTAAGACCTACTGCCTTCATTGTAACCCAATGTACTGATAACAAAGCCTTCTAACAAGGCACCCATAAAGGTTGTCATAATAGAATTACAAAAATGTACACAATAGGGTGTAAAAGCAATACAAAATCCCAGTGGGTAGTACCTATTAAGAATTACCACAGTGCAAATCATATGTTCCCATGGTTTGTTCAGGAGGGCGGCCAAAACCCTTGCCTGTACAATAAATTGTAAGATGCCATGTAACAAAACACTTGCCTACAGGCTTACGCACATTGGAATAGCAATTTATCCTTAAAAGCCTATTGGTTTTAACACATGCATTTCACAATAAATATGTCAGACCTACTGACTTTCGCATAACTCATGATAAACAGATCAAACTGGCCTGACGTTTTCCAATGAACCTATGAAGTCCTTACAATTGAACACTGGCTTTACACTTCATCCAAAACCGACCAATTCAAGTGCACATAAACTGGCAACTATCATGCACACAGTTCTAAAAAAACAAATTTGTAGAAAATACAGTCTGCAAAATAAAATATAACCCCTTACAACGATGCCTAACCAGAAAATTCAAATAGAAATCTCCAAGGTTTGTCAAATTGGGTGGCCAATGCCAAAACCCTTACTACTACGGTAATCTGTGAGATATGTCATGCCCAGTGCCTATGTCATAACATTTCATAATAAACTAAAGCCATGATCATTGGCTTGCCACCATATGGATCTCAGAGTTGCTGTATTGAACATAAACATCGCCACAAGCTAAAATGTGTGATAGAAAAACAGTCTTTTAATGGAAGAACACAAATTTGTCTCAATCAAATCCTATGTTATGGGGAACCTACATGTGGAGCCTAAGCCCCTCTCTCAGTAGGGCTTTGTTGCTCGCATAAGCTCAGGCCACAGTTGCACTGTCACAAAAGATCTAAAAATCCATGTATTTGGTGTAGCCATTGGCTGTCAAACGGAAAAGTGCCACTCTGAAGTCTAAAGTTAATATTAAACTGCCCTTCTCCCATCTGTGCTGCTGCCAGAGAAAAACAAACACAGTAAATTATATTGTTATCTAACAGGCTCTAATTGCATTGCAATGTCATGTGCATGTCCCTGAAAGTTCAAGGTCAAGCAGCTGAATAAATAAATAAAGTGATCACAGCTGTGCAGAGGGCAAGCATTTTCTTTGTAAAAGCACACAACTTCTACCCAATCAAAAGATGTCCTTCTGGCTACCAACATGTGTGGGGTCTCCTGGCAGTGCCTTCTCAATGGCCTTTTTAGGTTGATCGCATAATGTCTGGCGACACCTGTGCTGTCAAGCGAGACTTAAATGGTTACTTAAGTATCGTTCTAAAATATGTGTCATTTATCCGAAGATAGACGAAAGGGTGAGTTGCTTTGACAAACCTTACATTCATACTTACATAAACTACTGTCTGTCGCCAGCTCGTGCTATTTCACAGTTTACTGAACTTCAAAGTGGAATGCATTGTACGGTGTGACGGCACGCCTTATGCAAAAGGCACTAGTCCGCTCATGACAGACATGTGGATCCTTCTCTCAGATTGTCACCAAGTGACTCCCTGCTTGCTTGGAACGTCTTCACCCTGTGCGCTGCACGGAAGGACTAACGGGGTGACGACTTACCAATGAACTTCTTTACTCCGAGTCCAAGTCTTCCTCATCACAGTACGTACTCTACACAGACACATTATCATCCGAAAGAGAAGTAACAATAACTCACTATAATTTAAAAAAAAATCTGCCTCCCTAGATATTAGATGCCCCTGCACCACGTCCCGCTCTGGACCATCACCAAGGTCAAGTTTTATAATAAAACATCAGTACTAACAATGTCGGGTGGGGGGAGCGGAGAATTGTGAAATGAAAACTTGCAACTGGGAGGCAGGAAAATTACATTTTGTGGGGCATTGCCACCTTCATCATCTTTCTCGTCATAGTTCCTGCTTTATGATGACATACCAAGCACAGCTGGCCTTCCACCATGTATCTGTTACAAAAATTCTAGAGAACAATGTGCACTGAAGTCAGGCAATGCTATTCAGCAATGGTCCAAACTAGCCCAAGGAAAACAGTGTCCCTGGATATTCTACCTTACCACCCATAATGGGCCACCTCTCCCCGACACCTGACATTGGAGGACATTGACAAGATAGGAGTCCAAGTGTCTGCCCTTTAGACAACAGCACACAAGAGTAACTGTAGTAATCACACTTAAATCAGGAACTTTAATAAATTCTTTATTTTATGTAACGAAGTACAAAGTGCATGCAACTCACTTCACTTTAATTAGTCTTTATTCGATATATTTCAATCATAAAAGACAATTTCCAAAACAAAAACAAAATGCGTTGTTTTTTATCCCACCCCATCCCCCCCACCCCACAGAAATACAGAATCCACTTCAATTAATATAATAAATAAGCAAAAAAAAAAAGCAAAATATTAAAAAAACTTCCTATCTCATGCTATTTACACTACTACTATATATACTACTTACATCTTTACACAATCTTACAACATCCTATTTACATTTTTGCCTAGTCTTAAAATATCCAGCTAAGTTCATTAGAATCCAATCAAACAAGGATAAAAAAAACAACAACTATATGTTGGAAATTACATATTTTATCACGTAAAATGTAACTTAAAAGAAACTAAAATAAGTGCAGACTGTGCATGCAACTCAGTAATGGACAAGCAGAGAATTAATAATAACATTCCAGTATTCCCTGTTCTCCACTAACATTCTTATGACATCCCCATGCTTCTACATTCCAACCCACCTTAAAGGAGATAGACATGTTACTACAGTAACCCTCTGGAAGCGAAACTAGGACGACGCAATTGATCTCATGAACCTACTCTTAGTGAAGCTGGAATGGTCTACCCTGCCAGCCAACCCGTACGTCTTGGAGAATGCCAGGCGTATCAGCGGCTGACTTAGGTGCAGGGAGTTTATTATCTTTGCCAAAGATCCTGGGGATTAAATAAAATCAAACGTCTAAGATGATTTCTACCGAGAGGACTGATAGTGATACTGCAAAGGTATTTAGTCATATAGCCACGCTAGGAGTAGACTTAAGCCTCGCTGTTAAGGGAGAGGGAAGGGCTGTGTGTACTCGCTACAGCTTATCATGGGCCAGGCCTCCCCTTCACCTGCCAGAACGTCTAAGTGGGGCATCCGTCTGTTAAAAGGTAAGATCGAGAGTACACTAGTTCATCCTGAGAATGTATTTATCCAGTCACATGAAGTCTACAGTCAAGCCCCGCTGACGTGTGCTCAGTCAAACTTGATGGCCGCCAGGGCAGAAGGCATGCACTTTAGGCCAGACCCCTTTCCCTTCTTCACCAGAACGTTAGATTACTAAACAGGTCACTGATGTGTTGGTTGGCTGAGAACGAGCACCAGAATTTATGGTGGAATCAAGTAAAATGATCCGACTACATTAGGAAGCAGATATGTTCTAAAACCATAGCTGCCAAGGTTTGAGTTTTCCTAGGTGTGGCATTTCCATTTATTTGGTCTCTTATGAGCAGTGCCACTGGAATTGGGTGGTAGGAGAGGGCCAAATTATGCAGCAGGGTTGAGTAAATTATGCAGCAAGAAAAGGCAAATGCAGCACATTTTGTAACAGTATTACTTCCTTATTTCGTCATTTTTAAATTTGGTAACACTGTCTGGGCATTGGTTGCACCTCATTAGTACCCGTTTAACAACCAAACATACCAATAAGCAACACAAAGTTCACCAGTCCAGCTGTGCAAAAGGCCTTCCACTGAGCAGCAACACCTGTTGCTACCTTTTTAGTAACTTTTGAACCGTTTGAGCTAGAATTTTTTTTGTTTAAATCTGCAGATTAAAAAGCATATGATGGATTATGCAAAAATCGCCATGGCTGCAGATTCGCATAATTCTACTGGTCTTGCTTATGTGTGACATTTTAATACCTTACGTGTGACATTATGAGTGACTCTTCATCACAATTAGTCTAAAGCAGGCATGGCCACGTAATAAGATTAATATCAGATATTACTTACTTTAATGTAATTATTTAGAACTGGCAAAAAAAACGGCGCAAAATAAGAGATCTTGGCTGAAAAGCGAGAACTAGCCAAGGTGTCAGGGCCGCCTGCCAGGAGTTGGTCACTACTCATTACAAAGAAAAAGACACACACACACACACTTTCAAATTTTGAAAATTGTTCATTTTAGAATGTTTTTGCAAAATGTATGACCTAAAAGCATTTACATATCAGCTGACCCATTGTAATCTGCTAACATTATTAGGGCTATTAAAGTACACCAAAAATACAATTGCTAGAATGCATAATGATATAACTGAATGCTGAAGATTGCGCCATCCGTGCCGCAACCACATGACAATGTCCGTATTTGTAAAGAGCACGGCTACTCCGAGAGTGTCCCGGCGCCGAAGCAAATCCAGGTCAGGAACACAGAGTTATAATCTAAGCAAGTGGGTTTTTAGCAGCTTAGGAAAAGAAGTCTCATTAGGCATATCAGCATGCAAACTCATTGTTTATAGCTTTAAGTAGTATATAAATGTTACAGTGCACTCAATATATTTTCATCCGCTCAGAAGCGTAGTAGGCAGCATCATGCAGGTAAGAGCTGCGTGGGCCGAGTGGGTGGGGTGGGGGTCGGGGGGACTAATTCGAAAGACATCAGCGAGAGTAAATTAATGATTTAATTAATTTACGCTTGTCTGTCGAAATCCCCCCAACCTTCCCCACCGTTCTTACCTGCACGGGCCGCGGCTGGTAGTGGGCCCTGACAGGATTTTACTTGTTGCCTCCAGATTATGGACAGGTGTTGGCAGCTATGGCTCAAACTACTGAGTTGCCTAAATATTAATGAATGACAGGACATTAAATCTCAACGAGAATGCCATCCCCCCCAAATCTCACTGAAGCTAAACGAATTAAAATCAATCGCCATGAAACAAACTGGGCAACATCCGACTGTTTTACCTTGCCTGGTCTCAAAGCCTTGATCCAAGTTATCCCTACTGTTGAAATTTTTCTGGCAGCAGTGCTTTGGATTCTGGGACATGTAGTTTTGTCTTTTCCCATTACATACATTGTCTTTTCAGTCTTAGCACGCAAGTACTGTTGTTCTCAGAGGTAGATTTGTCTCTGAGTGCAAGAGAAATGAGGAAAAATCGACTGTGCTTTCAACACAGAGTGGTCTACCTATCGACATAAATCTGGCATATACCTAGAAACATGCTAGATAATTCCACCTAACAAATCTATGAAAGCTGGGAAGTCGTGAAAGGTATTGCAAGATTTGGATATATCATATTTCTACAGGAAATATGATATTGTATATTATCAATAGTTAATGTCCCATGCTTCAAAATGCGGGAGTCTGCATAAGTACTTGCAGAGTACACATTTTGCAAATTAATATTCTGGCTTGTATAGCACCAAGGCAAAGTTTCACATGAAAACAACTAAGAAAGGAGAATATTAATTTTTAAAAGAAACTTAATAGTTTTATCACTGTCATGTACATACAAAACATGTACTGCATTTTAATATTTTGCCATTGCCCTCGATACAAACAGCAGTCGTGAAACCTCTGACTAAATACAGTCCACAGAAGAAGATATAAACTTGGTGTTACGGAAAGCGGGGCTAGAGGAAGGACGCCTCCCACGGAACAGGAAGGAGCGGGGGTCTACTTATAGGGGGTAGAGACTGAATTACGAGGTCGCAGTCCCGCTTAGAGACTGGACAGGCGACTTGATCGATACATCAACTGTCAGCTAATCTGATGTAGGGGAGAGGGAGACGTAAAGCTAACACTCCTTTTTTCTCTTTTCTTCCCCCCCCCTCGCCCACCATGTGCGTATAGGTTGTGTTCTCGGGGGACCCTCCCGCCGGGCACCAGTTCGAGTTCATAAATTACATGGACTCGGTGAGTAATGTAACAAGCAACTTCATTTATGCGCTCACGTGTAATTTTCTAAGCATACTGACCAGAGTTCACAGTAGGTTATCACGGGGGTATGTTTGTGGTGGTGTGAATGTTATAAGGTCAGTTCTAATGCAATGTACACTGGCGAACTGCAGTAGACTAGTGTATGGATTTGGGCCATCGAGCAGAGTCTTGCCGATAGCCCTGGGGTCATAAGTCAAGTAGAAGGAATGTGACCACAGAGACCATAGCACAGAATGAGATGGCAGACAGAGGAAATTGGGGGAAGGAGAAGGTGTTAATGGGATAATATTACACTACAACATTTTCTTTTTTCCCTCAGTGAATGTGTTCCCGTACTTTGGGACAAGCCTCAACACGCAACGAGAAGGGCACAGATCTAGATTGACCGGCTCATATCTGGGGGGCCCTCAAAACCGGATTACGGTAGGGCCACAAGTGAAATAAAAGGCGACAGTCCTGACGAAGACCGGGGTGACCACTTTTGGCACGATTAAATTGGTCGAAACATGTTGACCACAGCAGTGTTTGGAGGGAAGTCTTGAGAGATCCTTCAGTCTCTAGCAAGACATTTCCCATCCTATTCTTCCACGTTTTAATCCTGATATGGGTATCAAGTAAAGTCTAATAAAGTAATTCTTTCAGTTGGCACCCTAAATCAGTTTTAGCACTTCCTATTACTGCACTTTTGTCGCATTATTTATTTCAATCACAGGGTGATTTGCACAGGCTTCATCACATTATATGTTACGTGTTGTTTGTGTTCTATGATAACTTGTAGTGTTGTGTGGAATTTATTATTTTTCCCCTCCCTTATGCTCCGCCCTGAGTGTGGCTACACCAGGGCGTATTGTAAACAGGCCCAATGATGAAGCATGTCACATACTTCGGTATGTGAGTAAGGGCAGTTTTTTCCAATTTATGGATTTTCCTGTGTTTGTCTTGTGGCCTTTATTTGTGTACTCTACACCCCTCTTCGTGTATACATTTGAATTTATGTGGGGGTCTGGGGTAGTAGAGTTAGTGTAGTGTAGTTCCTATTATCCCAATAGGCTCTGCGCATTGGAATAATACCTTCAATAGTATAGGCCTAGACCAGACGTTAACTAGGTCTACTACTGTCGATATTAGACTTAAAGTTTTGGGTTTGCCAGCTAGCTCAGAGTTCACTAGAAACTTTCTCGAATAGGCAAGGAGGAGTTGAACCTCCCTGGATAGACAAGAAGGGATTTAGTTTCTGACAACCATAGAACATGACAACTTTGCTCTCCCCTAATCAAGAGTGTATCTCTAGAGTCGTGTGAAAACAAAAGACGACTTATTTTACTCAGTCAGTACGTGCATTCTTAGTCTCACCAGATTGTAGAGAAAAGGAAGAGACGGGCGTGTTCAATAAAAGATGTTATTTATTGATCAGTCTCTTTTCTCATACAAGAGAAATGGATCGATATTATTGCAATACTTATGGTTAAGTAAAGTGCATACATTAAAAGCAGAAGTATAAAATAATACTGTAAAAACATTGATATGGTTTCTAAGCCATATGATGGTTTAAAATGGATAAAATAGATACATACACATATACATTTGACTAATCGTACTCAACTGGTGTTTCTAACTACGCCTACCCCAGATGTACCTGACCTAAGCCTAATACGTGGGCGGGAATAGAAAGTAGCAGTTTAAGTTGAGTTTGTTTTGCCAAGTGACTGACTCAAGAATTCTCTGTGAGGGGTTATTCAGTTCTGTACCTGGAGTCTAGGATGAATGAGGGATGGTATCTCTCGTCTCTGGTCTCGATATTCCAGGCTGCCTGCGAGGGCTACCCGGAAGCGCCGGAGCTGGATTTCTCGGCAGGAGAAAACAGCGTCTCGTTCTCAGCGCGTCAGGAAGGCGGGGCTGCGCCAGCGGGGTCTGCTCTGCTCTGGGCTTCGGCAAGTCTGGCTGCTCCGATCTCGTCACCACCGCGTGTGTTTGCATAGGGCAATACCGGTAATATTTATACCTTTAAGGTGCCGAGATTGACGTAAGGATGGACATATATACGTCAATAAGGATGTCATACGACTTGGTCGTTAGCACATTCTTTTGCTGAAGTTCTCGGTGAAATCAAAACAATGGCCGCAGGGTTTTTCCCAGGTCTGTCATAGGTTTGATTTGTTTTGAGAACTCCGTATGCCTTATCAGGGGCTGGAGGAATATCGCTTGTCTAATTAGATGGCAAGCGTTATGACCTAATCAGATAATACGTTCCTGTGCCGTAGTGTGGCTTAATCAGATAACGGTTTCTGCATCATGGGATGGCTGCTAGTTAACTTGTTAACCAGAATAGGGTCAGGAATAGGGGGATCGATACAGAACCTATAGGAATACATCACATTAGGAGCCCTCACCCCTTCTTTGTGTAGAAAAGCATAATTCTATGCCAGGACCGGAGGCTTCAGATTATGCTTTATTCTCTCTTCGCTTTATTTAACATTCAAACACAGCAGCCAGAAATAGATAAACGGTTTTCCATTAACAAAGAAAAAACTACAATGCTCTACAACCAGGGAGGCAAGACAGTCCATAGTCCTTTCACCATCTCTAGCACTCCTGGTATTTAGTCCCATGTTTGTCTTCCTTCTGCCTCTTTCTTCGCTGCTTTGTCAGCCAGATAAGTGCTCTACTTCTCTTTTGTCTATTTAAGGCCGTGTTGTGGTATTTGATATGTTTATGGTTCTATTGATTGCCTAGGCGTGGTATTTTTATATTCTTGCTGTCTTTTGGCATTTTAGATTCCCTGCCGCGAGAGCGTTTCTTCCGCTCCTCACGCGCTGGCCCCCTGCTGGTGCGGTGCTTGATCCGACCGCTAGAGGGACTCGGCCCTCTTGTTCCTCTCGCGGCGTCGCTCCTCATTCAGGAGTCGCGCGGCGCAAGGAGTCGGAGCCTGTCCCTGCCTGCCTCACCGTGACGCCCTAGCTTATCGGGCCGTATTTTCCCTGCTTTCTTCAATTGAATGATACGGCGGGGGTCCATATCCTAAGCGCTTCACACACTTTCTGAACGCGCTCGGTTGAGCGTTGTATTTGCCACGAATCCCGCTGTTTTTTGTTTGCGCGGTGTCGCGCCTGCTAAACTTCACGCATCTCGCGGAACGCGATCAGGGAGGCAGAGGGCCCGGTCAGTTCTGCTGAGGGCCGCGCGCGTTGGGGGTAAGTGCTGCCCCAGAGTAATTCTCCGGGTTACCAATAACATTGTGCAGCCCATATGCCAGCCTGATATTAGGAGGGTTTTAAGCCCTCTATTGATTTCTGTGCGCAGCACCTCTAGTGTGTCTTGTTAATTGTGGTTGATTTAGTGGCAGGGTTGCCTTTTGTATTTTATTGGACAGCCATTTGTACATTATTGTTGGTGACTATGGCAGGCCACTCTGAATATTGAGTTCTTTGAGGCTGTGGACACCTTAATTTATAGAGTGGCCAATGAGGTCGTTGGTCCAATGGAACAGCGCCTCTCTGAGAAGATTGTCCAGGAATGTGCAAAACCTGCGGCGGCGCGAACGGACACCTCTGCAGAGTCTGGTCAGCAGTCTGGGGAGAATCCTCCACGGCTAAAAAACACCTCCCTGAAGGGGTGGACGTGGAGACTTTTGCGTGCCTTAAATCCGCTTTTATTGCGTCGGGGGCTTCCTCTGTTCCGCCTCCCCCGGCAGTCTCCCTGCAGGAACCCTGAAACCCCCTTCCCCCGTGACGGATGATGATGGCACACAGGGGGATACCGATGATGAGTCGGGGTCTTCACAGCCTTGGCTTCCGTCTGCGACTCAGTAAGCCTCTGCCGCTACAGCACAGGAGGATTCTGACATGCTCAACCCCGATGAGATCAAGCATCCTCGTTCAGCGGCTTGGGTTCCTGGCGATAAGGTTGTCAGGTTTGTGGCTAGTAGACTCCGGAAGCCCTTGAAGAAGGAAGCTTGAGGTTGTCTGCGTGCTGAGTGTCCCAGACCCTCTTTGGAGAATAAGATTGCCTTTACCCCAGAGCTAGATCCAAAATGGCCACATTCATGGCAAAGTTCACAAAGGATCCCAGGAAGGGTATTGACAGATCCTGGCGATCCTGTCAAGATAAGTTACTTGATGCCATTGGGCCAATGACAAAAATACTTGACATGGCCGAGGAGGGGAAAGTTTCAGGGTCTCCCATTTCTCCAGAAGTTCTCTCTAATTGGGCCCAGCGGGCTATTATTTTTATGGACAACACGATTTGCGCTCTGTCCACCGAGCGTCGGAGGTCTCTTTTGACCAAACTGGACCCTAAACTGGGAGATCTGGCCTCCCCGGAGGCAGGTGTTGTTGCAAAAGGAGGCCTTTTCGGCAACCCCTTTATAAAAGAACTGGGGAAGTTCGTCGCAACTTTCACTTCACTGGACAAGGCCCAGTCCAGTATTAAAAAGGTCTTTAACCAGCAGGTTTTCCGTGGGGTCGGGCGAGGCTGGGGCCCCTCTCCCGGTCGCAGATCGCAGTAACCCTCAAGCAGGGGTCAAGGCTCTGGCCGTGGACAATATAATACTTCCACAACAATTTCTATCCAACACGGGGACAAAGATTCCGAGGACGTGGAGGATTCAACTCTGGCGGCAATTCAAACGGTAAGTTTTTTACCAGCGACTCATGCGTCTTGTGGGGCGCCTAGCGGCATTTCGGGGCGCTTGGGAAGACATAACGTCAGATGCATAGGTTCTCCAGACCATTCAAGGTTTTCATCTAGAGTTCCACGGGGATCCTCGACAAGAGACTCTTCCTCGTCCGATCTCTTTCATCGCCCCCGATTCTCAGTTGATCGACGAAGAGGTTTCCGAATTGCTTCGCAAAGGGGCCATTCGCAGATCAACTCTTCATCCCCATGGTTTCCTAAGCAATATTTTCTTGGTAGACAAGGCCGACGTCCTGTTATCAACCTCAGGGACTTCAACGGCGGGTTGGTGTATCGTTATTTCAAAATGGACGGGATACACCTTCTCCGAGACATTCTCCTACCAGCCGATTGGATGGTGCGCCTCGACTTGAAGGATGCCTATCTGGTTGTGCCTATCCATCCGCGGCACCGTCGATTTTTGCAGTTCTGCTGGAAGGACTTGGTGTTCGAATTCACAGCTCTTCCGTTCGGTCTGTCCTCAGCACCATGGTGTTTCACCAAGGTGCTTCAACCAGCTGTGGAGTTCCTCCGGGCTCAGGGCATCCGGATGATCGTTTATTTGGACGACCTGTTGCTCATGGCGCAGTGTCCTCGAGTTCTTACCTCCCAACTCCAGCAGACGATATGTCTGTTGCAAGGTCTGGGGTTTGTGATCAACTGGGCCAAGTCGGTCTTGCAGCCTTCTCAGACGATAACTTTTCTTGGGTTCGTGATAGACTCTGTCCAAGCGACTCCGAGTCTTCCGTCTCGGAAAATTGCGAAGATTCGTCACAAGTTGCGCCAAACAATTTGAAAGTCCCACATTTCTCTACGCCATCTGGCCCGTGTGGTGGGCCTGCTTTCCTCTTCAATTCAGGCGATCTTCCTGGGTGCTCTACATTACCGGGCACTCCAGTGCCTCAAGGAGTTTCATCTGCGAAGGGGGAGATCTTAAGATCGTATGATTCCCCTTTCGGAAGAGGCCAGAGAGGAAATAACGTGGTGGTTGTCTCACATGGAGGCCTGGAACGGGCGGGCGATTTTCGGCTCGATTCCAGACCTGGTCATAGAGTACGACGCAAGTCGTTCTGGCTGGGGCGCAGGATGCAGGGATTTTGCCACCGGAGGAGTGTGGTCTGCAGACGAGCAGAGTCTCTACATCAATTGTCTAGAACTCTTAGCGGGGTCCTTTGCGGTTCGATGCTGGACCAAGGACAGGGTGCAATCCTGTGTTCTTCTGAAGATGGACAACGTTTCCGCCGTCCGGTACGTCAATCGTTTGGGAGGCTCCCGTTCGCGTGCTCTGGCGAACTTGGCAAAAGATTTTTGGACTTTCTGTCTAGATCAACACATTTTAGTCACAGCGGAATATCTTCCGGGGCAGATCAATCAGGTCGCGGACTGGCATTCACGCAACTTGTACGATTCCAGTTTATGGAAGTTGGATCCCCAGATTTTTGGGTGGATCCAGTCTCTGTGGGGCCCATTCTCAGTAGACCTCTTTGCCTCCCGCGTAGGACAATCAGTTCTTCAGTTGGAGGCCGGATCCGATGGCAGTGGTCACTGATGCTTTCCTACAGGATTGGACCATGGAAGTCGGATATGCGTTCCCCCCCCTTTTTCGATGATCACAAGAGCGGCGGCCCAAATCCGTCGGCAAGGGGCGGAAGTGATCATGGTAACACCTTATTGGAGGTCTCAAGTTTGGTTTCCGATTCTTCAGGAACTTTCTTGGGATTTTACAATCCTACTCCCCCAATTTTCTCATCTACTTCTGAACCCGGAGGGGATGTCTCATCATCTTATCACGCAGGGACAGCTCCGTCTCATGGTGTGGCGGCTTTTCGGCACCGTTGGTCGCTGCCAGGCCTTTCGGAACCAGCTGCGTCCCTCTTATCAAAGGCTTGGGCGGACAGCACCACGAAGCGTTATAGATCCGCTTGGACACGGTGGCTTCGTTGGTGTGTTCGTAGGGATTTGGATCCCGTGGTCGCGGATGTTGTTCACATCTTGAATTGTCTGGCATAGTTGGCTTCTGATGGACTGGCGTACCGCTCAATTAATGCGGTTCGGTTGGCGATTTCTGCAGGACATTCTCCGATCGATGGGAAGCCAGTTGGGGAGCATCCTTTGGTCTGTAGACTCTTACGTGGTATCTGGTTGTCTTTGCCTCCGGAGCCTCGGTATTCGACCCTTTGGGATGTCAATTTGATTTTGAACCTCTTTTTATCTTGACAGCCTAATAGATATTTGTCGTTGAAGGAATTATCTGCGAGATTGGCTATGCTGCTATGTTTGATATCCTGCAGGAGGGTTTCAGATGTCCGTGCATTGGACATTTCGGCAAGGACCTTCTCGCCAGAGGGAGTAGTTTTTACAATTGGACGCCTAACCAAGTATCACACTCGCACAGTGTCATATCCGGCTTTTCGGGATACTCCGAAGTTGTGTGTGGTGGATTGTCTTAAAACCTATGAAGACTTGACCCTAGAATTTCGTCCTCCGGGTAAACAACAACTTTTGAGCACTCAGAAAACCGCATAAAGCGGTGTCTTCTCCTACAATTGCAAGATGGGTGCGTTTGGTCATGAATGAAGCGGGCATTGATACGAGACAGTTTGGTGCTCATTCCACAAGAGGAGCCTGGGACTCTAAGGCGTTTGCGTTGGGAGCGCGCCTTGAGGACTTGATGTGAGCAGCAGATTGGTCTTCGGATTCTACTTTTAAAAAGTTTTATTTTAAACCTGTGGTGGATGTGGCTCAGTTGGTGAGTAAGCTTTAAACTAGCATAATCTGAAGCCTCCGGTCCTGACATAGAATCGGAATTTGCCAAGCAGGGTGACGGTAAGTTTCTATTAAGGACACAGAGGTGAGAATTATCCCACCCGGAGCACGATGGTGCGAACCCTCCCGTATTGGAGTAAGTAATCACTTTGGGGTTCTTTTTGGGTTCAAGTCGTACCTTGGTAAGTAAGTACTTTTAGTGGTTTATTGTTAATGTCTGGTTGAGATTGTTTATCGAAGCTTGGGGCTCTGCAATCATTATTGTAACATTTTACAGGTTCTTTGTGTTCAACATTGCCTGACCATATCTTGTTCTTTCTAGGAAATGATGGTTCAAAACAAGACCACTGATAATTGAGCATATTTCGCGCGAAGAAAGAGGAAGAAGGAAGACAAACATGGGACTAAATACCAGGAGTGCTAGAGATGGTGGAAGGACTATTGACTGTCTTCCCTCCCTGGTTGTAGGGAGTTGTAGTTTTTCTTTGTTAATGGAAAATAGTTTATCTATTTCTGGCTGCTGTGTTTGAATGTTAAATAAAGCGAAGAGAGAATAAAGCATAATCCTCACCTCCGTGTCCTTAATAGAATTGGAACTTACCGTCACCCTGCTTGGCAAATTCCAATTCAGTGGCGATGAGACACTGGAGCACAGGCACTTAATGAAAATGAAAAGGTGTGTCTACTCTTGTTTTTTAGTATCAGGCTGACATACTAAGGAGTTATTTTGCCAATAACAGTAACTCAGGAAATAATGCGACTTGCTACAGCCGAAGCACTAGTAAGGACCCGTGCTGCTTTGCCTAGCAGGGGACATCAACGTTTTCAGAGGGGAGTGGAAGGGAGGCAGGTCAAGGCCGTTCACTACAACTCGACCATCAAAGACACAACTTCTTTGGCTGGTAGCCGGCTGACCCGCCCCCACCAAACACCGTAAAAATCACCGTGAATACCTACCCTCGACGCGGCCATGGAAGCACAGATTTCAACATCAATGAGCGGCAGACTAAACAGAACTCGACTTGTAACTCGCAGCTTACAATCTTAACACCATTTGGTTAGTTTCAGGGCCCTCATTTTTAGAGAAATGTTTTGTAAATTAAGTTTTTTAAATCTTATAGAGCCAGTAAGATTGGTGAAGACTAGAAGCATTGCAGCTCTGAAACCTGAATGCTTACTTGTAGTCTTAATGCCCTCACAATGTAGTTAGATGCCCTCTCTCTAAAAATTATGTCCGTGACTCGAAGCAAAAAAATCTGAATTCTGGTACAAGGTTAAGGGGAAAGGGTTAGGCTGGAATCTCTGGGAGCAGAGTGTGTAATAATAAAAACAAGAGAAAGAGCAGCTCTGAAATTCTT
This sequence comes from Lissotriton helveticus, assembly GCF_964261635.1. Lineage (NCBI taxonomy): Eukaryota > Metazoa > Chordata > Amphibia > Caudata > Salamandridae > Lissotriton > Lissotriton helveticus. The sequence goes on from NC_136061.1 coordinate 312,551,515, forward strand.
CTTGGAGAATAGAACCTCTAATGACAAACAGTAAAGAAAGATATGTTGCATAGCAGCCCTAAAAACATTCAAAAGAAATTAAATCCAGCTCCCCTAAGAATTAGCACTTTTCCTTGAATGTAAGGACATTTGCTGTAAGGCCGGATTGTGATAGCTCCACTGTGATCCACTTGGTTGGGCCTCTGAGAATCAAGCCTGTGATAACAAGGAGAGACAAAAAAGGTCTACAAGTCACCTATGGGAAACCACATCTAAAGCTCCCAAAAATTTATAAAATCTAGTGCCCTAAAAAATCTGGCTTTAGCCGGAATTTATGTAGATTTTGCCCAAAGTATTCTCTGGGACACCTTCATGACTTGAGTTAAAAAATGAATACCTTTGTTTACGTACTTGAAGACTAAACATTTTGCACAAGGTGGAAAGATACCTATTCCCACCAAACTTTGTGCTAGTCATTGATCATTAAACAAACCAGAAATCTCACACAGAGTCACGTGGGAAAGGGTTAGGTCCGTATCTCTGGGAACAGAACCTAAAATGTCCAAGAGAGAGCAGGTCTTTAACTCTCAAGGGTTCTCCTCTAGCCAATTCACAATGAAGGGGCTTTGGGGAACAGAACGATCAGTAACAAAGAAAAAAGGGAGTAGGTTTACTTTTTACCGTGCAGTGTTGGAGATTGGCCCTCTGGTGCTTCTGGCTTAGGAGAGTAACTGAACAGAAAAGAATTAGCGAGCATTCTGTTGTTTTGTATGGGAAGGTCAGGCCTGCCTTCTGCCTAGGCCTCAGGAGTTGGACTGGTCCACTGAGCATGAATTCATTCCTCCTGGGAAAGGCAAGAAATATTGGGACCTAAAGAGATGAAGAAGTAGGTTGAAGCAGCAGCCTGTTGTAGCAGGTCTTCTGTGCGTCTGAGAGCTGGGCTGGACAGGTCTTCACTTTGACTTCCTGCTGAGACTCCTGGATAATATGATCCTCCTAGCGTAAATACTGTACAGTCCAACTTGAAGTTGTCTGATGAAAGCTGCTGGCCAACTGCTTTCATGTCCTTCACATGGATAACAAGGGCATGGTAATCAGAAGACGGGAAGGAAATCAATGAACTCTCACCGCCACTTCAATCCAGAGAGTGCACCTTACTGGTTGACTGAGAAAAGGGGTGTGGTTAAATCCGCAAGGCAGAAATCCATAGGCCTGCAGATTTCCCACTTATACAGGCGGAGGAGTGTGGCCATATGAAGGTGAAGCAGGAAATGTGAATGTTCCTTTCAGCTGGAGAGTTTAAGGAAAGCCAGAAACATCACCCAACAAGGTCCCCATTGCAGGCTGAGGAGAGTGTCACTGGAAAATATGAACACAACATAATGCTGTTATCTTAGCACAAGCCCAGACCCTCCCTGATTTAATAAAAAGCATACAAAGAACATAAAAGTAGAATTGTACATTCAACAAGGGGCACAGAATAACTTAAGTGTCAGAATGCAGCCTCCGCAACATAGAAAACCCAGAATGTGAGGCACTAAGAGGAATTAAATGGATTTTTTTTACATTTACATCAGTGTTCACTGGAACATAATCTGTCCCTCTCTGAAAAATGGGAAAGTTATTACATTTTGGCCAGGCGGCTGAGGTGAAATTGCAACAACGCCTGATCTGGCTAGATTTGCCACCTGCGCGGATTGTTACTGCCAGTATTTTCATGTCCTGGCCGGTAAGAAAATGAACAAAATCACGCAAATCTAGCCTTTTTTCCTCTTATCAGTACAAAGAGTAAACATAAGGGAAAGCACTTTAAAATGTGTTCTGAAGCAGCCTTAATGATTCGGGACTGATAGTCAGGGCCACTGGAATTATGAGAGAACGTGGCTTCGGTGATTATCGTATATAGATTTGCCACACAATCCTGCTGCATAATCTGATGATTTTAACAAAAAACATTTTTATTGCTAGCTCAAATGGTTCAAAAGTAACAACAAATGCAGTGGCATGCATTGCCACGCAGCAGAAGGCCCTTTGCAAAGATTGACTGGTCACTTTTCTGTTGCTTATTGCTGTATTTCATACCTGTCAACTCACACAGTGCCACCGTGACACTCACGAAATCGGCTTCCATCACACGGTCTCCCAGTGATGAGCCGATATCGCATGGTGGCAGGGAAAAGGAGCTGAAAACCACTGCAAATAGTGATTTTACATCTCGTTTCCCGAGGCTTTAAACTGCAGACGTGCATACACCTCAGGACATCGGCACCAGCTTCAGTAAGCTATGTTTTTTTTAGGTTTCGCCTGGCCAAAGGCTGCGCACTGCGCAGCTTTTCGGCGCAGGCGAAATCTAATGTTTACTATATGGGCTATAGGAACGTCCCCCGGCTCCCATTGGCTAGCTCCATAAATGGAGGCTAGCCATTGGAAGCCGGATCTGTCCGTCAAGGCCGGACCAGATTCGGGGGCGTTCCCGCGATTTTTTCGCTCTCCGCCTCTGCGATGTCGTCATCGCGGCCGTGGCTTATTTTTTTTGTAGTCCGTTTGTTTTCTTCCCATTCCGCGGCCGACCGCCGGCCGAAGAAGTCCAGGTGAGTGCTTTTTTTTGGTGCCGTTTGCCATCCCCCCTCCCGCTGTCCGTTCCTGCCCCCCCTCCCGCTGTTCGTGTTCCCGCCCCCTCCCCCCCTCCCGCTGTCCGTGTGCCCGTAGGTTTAAATATTGCTTAAATGTTGCTTTCCCAGCATGTTTTGCTTCCCCGTTCTGCTTCCTGGAGAGGTGCCCGCAGCTGGTATGACGGGCATAGCTGCAAAACAGGCTGGCACTGCGCGCCCAATCACAGCGTGAACGGGCTGTGTGTGCGCTACGTGCCAGGCACTCGAGCTGTCGACGATCAGAGGGAGAGGCTGACACAGGTCTTGATGAGGGGTGCCCGGACCCTGCGCCTCTGCCCAGGGCGGCATGGCCTGCGGCCATCAGCTTCTAGCTGCCTCTGTATGTTGTAATTTTCTTTAATAAAACTCATACTTTGCATCCCCTTCCCGGGGATGCCCTGCAGTGTGTCACCTCAGGCGCTCTGTGCCCTCACTCCGACCCTACTACTTTAGCACTCTCTAGTCTATTTCTCCTCCTATCCTCTCACCCTCTCTCTCTATTCCTCACATATCTCTGTGACGCTTTTCATCTCCCCTTCTCTCGCCTGCATCCGCTTCTTTCCTGAACCCGTCACGTTTCTCTGCCCTTTCTCTTGAAAATATGATTGTTCGTGCTGCGTCTAGCGCACAGACGCCCCTTATGCGGCCACGGCTGGCGCTGTATCAGGAATAAGATAACATACATGTTTGTAGGTGGTCGCAGGGAGAGCAGCTCGAAGGTTCAGGGCCGGACTGGCCGTCCTGTGCCGGGCATCGGGCGTTCCCGGGGGGCCTGGAAGGGTGGGGGGCGCACTTGTTACTGGGGGGGTGGTTTTGTAGCACTGCAGCAGGTTTTAAAGCGCCGCAGAGTTCCTCGTAGATTCACCAGTTTCCAGGCAACAAGAAAAGTGTCAAGATAACTCCGTGATGAATGTTCCTGCTGGAGCGAGCAGAGTTTTGTCTCCTGGCAGCGTTGACTCCTCTAAGGTAGCACAGAGGGTTAATATCCCTGCTGCCAAGAGCCTGTACAATACATACCACAGAGCAGTATTTGATGTGCACAGCTCAGTGGGTCACTGCTGTCGTCACAGAGGTCCTTTTGTTACTGTGCAGTACTTGTGTTATAATCGTAATATTGGTTACAAAAGTTGTTTTTTTCCCCCAGTGTTTTTATTATCCTAATTTTGATAAAAGGGTTTACTTGAGTAAAATGTATTCTTGTTAGTTTGTGTGTGAATGAATGCATGTATATACCTGGATTTGTATAGTGCTGCTAATCGGACTAGAGGGTATCCAGGCGCAGTCCATAGGCACGAGGGGATTAAATGATTTGCCCAGAATCACAGGAAGTTGCGCCAAAAAGCCAAGACTCGAACCTGGATCACCCGTCTCCGAAGTCGGCAGCTCTGGGCTCTGTGTGTGTTGGGGCTCTGTGTGTGTGTTGGGGCTCTGTGTGTGTGTTGGGGCTCTGTCTGTGTGGCTAGCTTTTTTTTTAGGTGGCTGTTTGTGGGTGGCTCTGTGTGTGGGTGGCTCTGTGTGGGTGGCTCTGTGTGTGTGTGTGGCTCTGTGTGTGTGCGTGTGGGTGCAAATGCAATAGGTCTCGCATTTTCGAGAGATTAAGCTATTGGCATTGTAAATGACAATGGCATTTATTTATCCGTTTTCAAAACCAACACATAAATACAAAATTTGTCATTTACAATGCCAATAGCTCTAACTTCTACAAAGGCGAAACCGTTGCATTGTAAATGCTTGTTTTGGAGGGTTGTGGGTCTAATGTGCCTTGTAGTACTTCTCAGTATGAGACCCGCCCTCTTGAAGGCTCTGCCTCCTCCTCACACTGAGATTGAGCTTCAAGTTGGCAGGTATGATATTTGCATGCCAAATGGGTACTAATAAGGTGGAACCAATGCCCAGAAAGTGTTAAGTTTAAAAAGCACAAATTAATAAAGTAATTCTATCACAAAATGTGTCACACTAAGCCTGATAATTTGCCTTTTCCCGCCACATATATTTACTCAAACCTGTCACACAATTTCGGCCTCTGCTGCATAATTCCAGTGGCTCTGACAGTTGAACTAAGCAAAGGCAGAAAAGCTGTGTTGAAAACAGACGTTTTCATATAAAGAATCCTCTTTAAGTATCATGCTCTGGTCTATACAGAATCATAAAACATGAACAGACGGTCATTTTTTTATTGTTGTATATATATATATATATATATATATATATATATATATATATATATATATATATATATATATATATATATATATATATATATATATATATATATATATATATATATATTAGTGTAAACTTGGTGCAAGGGCGTTGGAATGCTATTCATGAGCCACAGTTACATTTCACAAGATTCAAGGGGGGTGGGGCACGCCGCGGACATGCACAACGGAATTACCTTTTGCATCATGGTAAATGTAGTTTTCAAAGTAGCTGATTTGTCAAATTTCATGGCCAGTGCCCGTATCCCTATACACGTGTTTCGAAATTCCTTTCTCTTCAGTAGGGAAAAAGTTCATAGGTTCTTGTGCATGCTGCCGTCATCTTATCAGGATTATTACCACTCTCAGCATGCGTCGCGCACCCCTGAGCTCGTCAGCTCGCGGCTCGTGAGGAGCCTTTTCAACAGTTAAGGGGGGTGGGGCACGCCGCGGACATGCACAACGGAATTACCTTTTGCATCATGGTAAATGTAGTTTTCAAAGTAGCTGATTTGTCAAATTTCATGGCCAGTGCCCGTATCCCTATACACGTGTTTCGAAATTCCTCTCTCTTCAGTAGGGAAAAAGTTCATAGATTCTTGTGCATGCTGCCGTCATCTTATCAGGATTATTACCACTCTCAGCATGCGTCGCGCACCCCTGAGCTCGTCAGCTCGCGGCTCGTGGGAGCCTTTTCAACAGTCAAGGGGGGTGGGGCACGCCGCGGACATGCACAACGGAATTACCTTTTGCATCATGGTAAATGTAGTTTTCAAAGTAGCTGATTTGTCAAATTTCATGGCCAGTGCCCGTATCCCTATACACGTGTTTTGAAATTCCTTTCTCTTCAGTAGGGAAAAAGTTCATAGGTTCTTGTGCATGCTGCCGTCATCTTATCAGGATTATTACCACTCTCAGCATGCGTCGCGCACCCCTGAGCTCGTCAGCTCGCGGCTCGTGGGAGCCTTTTCAACAGTCAAGGGGGGTGGGGCACGCCGCGGACATGCACAACGGAATTACCTTTTGCATCATGGTAAATGTAGTTTTCAAAGTAGCTGATTTGTCAAATTTCATGGCCAGTGCCCGTATCCCTATACACGTGTTTCGAAATTCCTTTCTCTTCAGTAGGGAAAAAGTTCATAGGTTCTTGTGCATGCTGCCGTCATCTTATCAGGATTATTACCACTCTCAGCATGCGTCGCGCACCCCTGAGCTCATCAGCTCACGGCTCGTGGGAGCCTTTCCAACAGTCAAGGGGGGTGGGGCACGCCGCGGACATGCACAACGGAATTACCTTTTGCATCATGGTAAATGTAGTTTTCAAAGTAGCTGATTTGTCAAATTTCGTGGCCAGTGCCCGTATCCCTATACACATGTTTCGAAATTCCTTTCTCTTCAGTAGGGAAAAAGTTCATAGGTTCTTGTGCATGCTGCCGTCATCTTATCAGGATTATTACCACTCTCAGCATGCGTCGCGCACCCCTGAGCTCGTCAGCTCGCGGCTCGTGGGAGCCTTTTCAACAGTCAAGGGGGGTGGGGCACGCCGCGGACATGCACAACGGAATTACCTTTTGCATCATGGTAAATGTAGTTTTCAAAGTAGCTGATTTGTCAAATTTCATGGCCAGTGCCCGTATCCCTATACACGTGTTTCGAAAGTCCTTTCTCTTCAGTAGGGAAAAAGTTCATAGGTCCTTGTGCATGCTGCCGTCATCTTATCAGGATTATTACCACTCTCAGCATGCGTCGCGCGCCCCTACTGAAGAGAAAGGAATTTCGAAACACGTGTATAGGGATAGTGGTTAGTAATGTGGGTATTGTAATAGTTAGAATGAATTTTTTAAGTTAAAATTTTTTAATGTGGTGGTGGTCGTTGCATGTCTGCTTTTGTTTTGCGATTTCGCAACGTTGGTTCGGATTTTACAAATTAAAAAAAATTGGAAAAGAAAATGAACAAAGTTTTTGCCTCTTGGGGGGCTCTGATTTAAAAAATGTCTTTAAGTGGATTTTTTCAGGAAGCGAAATACAATTGCTGATCACAGATTCTCCATAGTAAATGCAACAATGTTGTGCAGAGTCAAAAAATGGTTAAAAATAAAACCAGTTATTAATTTACTTTCTGAGAAAACACATACCAAATCAAAAAATGAGTGGTATATAATACAAACAGAATATACAATATGCAATTATAGAAAAAAATACGAAAATAAACGAAAATCTTGGAGGCACACAAAAAGAAATAGAATTTTTTTTTAAAACATGGAAATTCACTGAAAAATACAAAGGTTACAGGGACGTTATAGTTAGGCTGACATTTCACTTGTACAAAAGCAGAGAAATTCTACGGGCGCCCGCAATGTACTGCTTATGACCTCACATATTACATCTCTCATGACATGGTAAGTGAGATCACTTGATGTGCTGCTGCTGGCTCTCCAGGCATATGTGTAACGATTAAGTGTGAACTGCAGGAGGCCAGCAAGGAATGCCAACTCTTTTTTCAGCACTACAGCTAAGCTTAAACACAGAACAATTGCAATAGTCTTTTCATAGAAGATTGCCCATATATACCACACTCTGCAAATATTACTTTTAATTGGACTTTTCTATCAAAGGATACTAGGAGGTTTAATCCAGGTTTACTCAGGAAACCGTTTCTGCAGCTTTGATGCAGGAAACATACACTTTCAAAAGCTCGTTATATTTTAGTTGCCTGTTGGAAATGTTTTGTGTCAACCTAAAAACCCTACATTTACACTTTGACAGTATGCAAAAATGTTTTGCTCAGTTGTACAAATTACCATAATGCCAAATATGGCAACATTAAGATTAAAATAGTTATTTATTTAAGTAGGGTACATGTAATTGAGGCCTGGTCAGCAGGCCTCAGCCACTCCCAAGGCCAAAAACATAAGCTAGCTATCAAAAGAGCTAGTCCCAATAACAACGATCAAAACTAGTTGCCAGCCGTCTCTGCTTGAGTTGCCCATCCTTTTTCAAAGCGTACAGGATATTATCTCTAGGCTGAAACTTGATTAAATGTCTAAAACATCTCTATGCATCTCCTTCCACCGTTAGACTCCATGAACCAAGAGGTAAAGGCCTAAGATTACAGTAAAACACGGAGATTTTGAGCTCCTGCTTGGGTGTTAATTGTTTGTTAAGCACAGATCAAGGGCTGACCATGCTGTTGAAACGCACCTTCAAAATAAGCAGGCTATGTTCGAGGTACACCTGCTTTACGAAGGTATCGGGGTCTATGTACTAATGCTGGTGGTAAGACAAAGTAAAACAATCAACAAAAAGTAAAAGAGGCTATGTCATCATAATCACTGATGAAACGTTTAGTGAGTCTGATCAATCACCTCTAAGAAGATGTCGAAAAGTCAGAGTCTGGCACATCTTTGGCTGGATGATGACCAACTTGACATTTTGATAACCTCTAGATCAAACGAATACCAAGCCCAGATTCGGATCTTCTCCAAATGCTCTCACAATCATGGGCAGCGACAAGTGCTAGGTGAACTGTGAAAATGCCCAAAAGTGGAGACTTTAGTTTGCAGTCCTGTGAACATACAATTCATACTTCGATTAATGAGCCAGGCTTATCAAATAATCAGCTAAATTAATAGCGCTTCTTTATTAACTATGCACGATCACTCTGGAGTTTTTGATTATGTCTAAAAGGCCAGTAATTATATCTGCCTAATCCATATGTCTATTTATTTGAAGGTCACTAAATAGGGTATCTGTTTTACAATGTGGTAAGTGCGTTATGTTTTTTTATGGATGCATTCAAAAGAAGTAAACAATACACTGGAATTGTTGAGTGTATCTTTAGATTTGTTTAGTCGTACTAAAAGAGTTCCATGACATAGACAATGTTTAGTCACAAGAGGAGTTCACAGCACTGTAGCCAAAAATAGCCTCACAACATAAATTCGTCCACCCAGGCCAGAAAGATTATATTCCAGTATCCACAGAGCAAGACACCAGCAATAAAAAATAAATCATGATCCTTAAAACTCTGTGCAAACTAGTAGTCTTTCATTTAGAAATATATGATTTACCAACGTGTTTATATAATTGTAATTTACTCCAGTACCATATTGTGCATGTTCTGCTAGATTTAAAAACTACAATCAGAAACAATGTAAATCTATTCTAGTAACTATTAAAATTCGACTTCTTTAAAAAAAAAAAAAAAGTTAAAACGTATACTACCTCCCTTCTACACCCATCCCAGCCATCATCACCAACAAGTAGGTTTACAGACACCAGGGTTCTTTTCAGCCATATTACCCTAGCCTTGGACTATAGAAAAGTTACCTCTTGTGGAGCCAGTCTTTTGCACTGGGTGTTTCCATTAGCTGGTCACTCTTTCAGCTCAGTTTGTTTGCACACTTACCCAAAGATTATGCCGAGTATGTATTCAATTATGTCTGCTGATATATAACTTGCCTTGTTTCTGCACGCTGTATGCACATAATCAGCTCGGCCCTGATCCTTTCAACGCAGCAAGTGCCCACATAGCAGGCGGGATAAGCTACCCATTGTCGACTCCTGCTTTCCTTACAGGCCTGGGGCCCACTAACATGGATTGCTTCATTGTGGCTTTTGTCATTTCTAGATTACTCTCTCAACAAAGAGGCAACATCCACAGAGCTGCATCAAGGCAATTAGCTCTTGCTCACTTGTGAGAAGTATTGGAGACAAAGACTTCTGCAGCAAGACCGGAAGATAATTACAATCCACGTCCCATACAGCAAACCTGGTTAATAAGTAACCATGGCAACCGAAGAAACACCTGGACATGTTGAGGTTTACAAGCAGGCAATGATTTTTCAACCTTCCTCCTGTTCTTGTGAGACAGCTGGCTGTGACAGAGGTGACCGTGACCTCAAGTGCCAGGCATGACGCGCGCAAGACGCAAACTAGAAAGGCTGCTGGCCAAGAGGCACAGGAACAGTTAGCCTTACCATCAATCAGCTGCTCACATTTGGATGGCAGCTGGCAACCACTACGCTTTCCAAGAGACCAAAGGGCAGAGTTGACAACTCCACCCCCCACCACCACACTTTCTAAACGACAAATGTACACGGATATTCATGCTGCTAAATTTGGGGCCGAATGGCTGACTCGAGGGTGCAAAGTCAAGGTGCCTAAAAATACCGTTTTGCAAGAGAACTTTCTCACACAAAAAAATGAAAATAGGCAGAACAAAAGTGTATTCAATTTGATAAACATGCAGTACTCGGTTCCGTCCTTTGTCTTGTTCAGGTATGGTGCATTTTCGTTCTGCTACTGTGGAGATATTACACAAAATAACCTTTATGTACATTACCAAGTCCACATCCAACACTGCCCTGATATCACATACTATACCCCTAAAACTCTCCAACAAAGCATACAGATCCACCTGTCATCTGTACCATGCCACAGGAATGGCAGTTTCTGCTTCACAAATGCTAGTGAACACATGACAAACACAAAATGATCTTGACGTTTGGGGTGGAAAAGCAGCTTTCTTGCCTGTAAGCATTTTATAGTGTCTGCAAACAGTGCAACACACTGACCGATTAAAACATAGCACACAACTGCGACTGATTAACAAAGTGGTAATATTTTCCAAAAGTGATCAACTTGTAGGCTCTTACATAAATTTCACATCTTCAACATCAATTTAAAATTATTGTGGACAGACGAAGCAGATAACTTGTTACTAAAAATGATCGTTTACACTGTTTTATTGCCATTTTGAGCAATTCATCACAATCTTTCAAGGAGATAAAATACAGAATTTCAATTATAGTATCACTACCATCTTCAAAAAGTGATTGTTTTGACTTTTGTGTCATTTTCATGATCATGGTCATAAATACAACAAAGACCAAACACGTGGGTCCTGTTTAAGGACTGGGATATCATCTGAAAAGCTCCTGGAACAACTTTATCTGGATTACATCATTGGATTGGCATAGTGTCTATGACCCAAAATAATGATCAAATAGGATCATATGAGAGATTGCATTAAAATACATGGGATTGTTTAATTCCTGTATAAATGTCAGTCAGTAATTTCTTTATAAGTTGTGGCTTGTGACCCAACACTAGGATGTGAGAGATCATTAACTTCTCACAGCACATCCACCATCACTGTTTTAATCATTCCTAAGGTATTCATGATTAAAATCTTGCACGGGATGAATAACCTTGAGGTACTTTTAACTGCCAATACCCAAATGTGAAGCCTTTAAGTTTAATGAGGCAATTTCTAACATACAATCCTTTAAGGGTATTCTAGTTTACCACCCCCCTTCACTCCTCCCAGGACCCAGAAACATTTTCATAGAAAATGTGGGTTCTCTCATGGAGGAAAGCTAAAGGCATCACCTTGCTTGGAGATTTAAACCTTCATATGAAAAACGTAAAGACAATGACACGATTGCTCTCATGGAGACTCCTGAGGGTGCTGCAGGATGGCGATGCTGACCGGCTGATCGCTCGGTAGCCACCCCCCCCTCCACTTCCAGGACGCCGATGAGCGGCAGGAGACACAGTATTGCGGAAAAATGGCCACGGCCTGATTCCTTGAGCAAAAGCGAGAGCTGGAGCATCGAGGCTCCGGTACTCATTTAAGAAAACATGGAAAACCGAGGAAAACGCCATGGGCTTACTGTTTTTCCCCCTCAGTGGAATGAGGCAGCAGCAAGAGGCTGCGTGGAGGGAAGAGGAAAGGGGAGAGAGGAAATACAAAAAAACAGCAGACTTCCACAGCGCAAACTGGCTGGAATGAGACACTTGGAGTCTCAAAAGGGAATTTAAAATCTGGCTGTGAGAGCCTTAACATCAAACCAAGCTGCTGACTTCTTTGTTCACCTTTTTTTTCACTCTCTCTGACCCTTGCTAAGCTGTTCTGGGACAACATAGAGGATATAAAAGCATATTAAGGACGTATCTTTGAATGAATAAAAAAAAAAAAATTGGGGGGCGGGGGTGGATTGCTCAGCTTTCCCTCCCAGTATTTAAGCAGGCTTGCTACCTCTGAGACCCACTTCTACGGCGCCATCGGGACCACCAGGTTTCTCTTCAAGGGGTATGCATGTGCTCCGCTGTCTGTATACGCAAGGGGCTTTTGTGCTACTTGGTAGAGGGTCGCTGCAGGAGTTCTATGCACTAGAGCCTTCTTTCTCTTTTTCTGCTATTATCCAGCAATCCATCTTTGAGAAAGTAAAGTAATAGAAAAAAAAAATTGGGACTCTCAGTATGCTAAATTTCTCCAGAAATACTGCTGCAGCCCAGCTTGATTCCCCAGTTCTGCTGCAGAGGGTCAAAAAGCGTGCAGGACAAGCGGCATCCCGGACTAATCGTGCAGCAACTCTGAGGAAGGATTTGGGTCCGCCCATAGAAAACTTTGAGATGGCCACTGCAGAACTCTCCCAGATACATCACTCGGAGGGAGCCTCCGTCGAATTGGATTAGAGTATTAGTCCCGCTCCTGTTGTCCCTCCTGAGGCTGGTCTTTCAACTGTGCAAAGCTTGGAAAGCTTGGAGGTCCCAAACGTGATGGCTCCTGGGGTCGACGCTGTGGCTGAGAAATCAAAGGAACTTAAAAAATACCCTCTATTTTCTAAAGCTAAACCAGGCTTAAACTCTGGCTTAGAGCGGGCAGAGAGCGTACCATCATTTGCTGAACCACCAGCAAACCCCTTAAAGGGGTGTCTCTCTGCAGCGACAGCGTAGCTCTCTCAGAGCCTCAAGTACAATCCTCCCCTGGACGAAGCTTGTCGGATCTACCCACCTTCGAGGACGGTGGGCAGGCTGTCTCTGATAACATTGTATCCTCTGCTGCTTCGGGCATAACATCTCTAGTGCAATCTAAGGCTGGGACTGACTTAATACAGGAAAATTCTTCTCAGGATGACAGATCTTTCTCTCTGCAATGGGTTGCTAAGAGCCTCCTCAACTTAATTCTGGATGAGATTAGAGAGCTTAAAGCTACTCAGTCCACGGAAATTGCTGCCATCCATGCCTGACTGTCTAATATCGAAGAGAACATGGCTCGGGTTCCTGCGCGATTTCATGAGGCAGAGACTAGAATTTCACAGTTGGAGGATCAGGTCGCTATCAAGAACGACACAGTCATGCAATGGAGCTCAAATTGGAGGAACTGGAGAATCACTCTAGACGTTCCAATCTTCGTTTTCTTGGTATCCCAGGAGACCTTGAGTTGCAGCAGATACTGCAATGGATTGATTTGTTCATTAAAAAAAGTCCTCCCGGAGTTTAATGGAGATCCTACCATTATGAGGATCCACCGGGTGCCTGCACATCTACCCCCTAACGCTAAATTCCCACGGACAATCCAAGTTAACTTTGGGGCTTATAGGGTCATTGAACAAATACTATCTAAGGCCATAAGGCAGAGACAGTTGACCTTCTCGGAGGTCCCAATATGTCGCATTTTTTCTGACATGTCGGCCTCCGCAGCCAAAAGGCGGAAAGAGTTTGATAAAATGTTGCACTTATTTAAAGAACAGGGGACACAGGCAATGATAGCACAAAAAAGCAAGCGAAAAGTGCTCGTTAAAGGTAGATTCCATGTATTTTGCAATATTCCTGAAGCACAGGAACTACTGCAACAAATTTCTTCAAGCAAGTCCTAGATCGCTTACCTGAAACCCTTATAGTTGCTGTTATATTCAGCTGTGCATTTGCTCTTTTTTGCCTACTATTGTGTCTGCTGCTTCTTTTTTGAGTCAGGTGCTCTATTTTTCTTTTCTTTTTTTACATAGTATTTTTTTATGTCTTGGTGGGGAGGGGTATATTGACTAGCAGCACCTGGTACAAGGTTAAGGTGCCAGTTTTGGGGAGCTGGGCAGCCTGTCAGGCGTGAGCAGGGATGGTGCACTGCTCACCACGTTTTTGTGGAGGGGGAGGTCCACAGGTGTGGAATGGGTAGCAAGAGGGGAAAAAAAAGATCCATTTGTAAATTCTAGATTCATCCAAATTGTACCTATAAATCTATATCTTGTTAGGGCAAGTGGGGGAGTAACAACAGATTCTGTGTCTCTCCAGCATGCTTTAGTCCATCTTGTGTCCCTTTTATGATCTTGTTGTGTAGTGTGCTAATGGGTAATAAGGAAATCCTTAAGGTGGTTTCTTTTAATGCGAACGGACTCAATAATAAAAAAGAAAAAGAGGGCTATTGAATCATGGATTAAGACAGAAAACCTAATCGTTATTTTAATTCAAGAATCTCATATAGCAGAAGGGAAGTTAGCAAATTTTTTCAATGTTTAGGTCCTGGGCAACATACCAGGGCTTCTCCTCCTCCTTCACATCACATCGGGTACGGAGATGTTCTTGGGCAAAAAACCTCAAGCCAAAGTGGTTATTTTTGCAAGTAATCAGTGAGGAAGGTGGTGTTGGGTGACCTGCAATTTGGGGAATATGTTTTTAACTTTTGCTAGCATTTATGCCGCAGTTGAGGATAATCCGGTACCATATGAAGAGTTTTTTCAATCCCTAATACAAACGCCTGGGGGAAGTGATTATAGGGGGAGATTTTAATTTCCTAGCGAATCCAAAATTTGATTCTTCAGCCATTTCTAAAAAACAATTAAAACCTAAAACCTGCAGAATTATTCAAAATTATATTAAAACTCTGGACATAATTGACCCCTAGAGGGCTGTATTCCCGACTAAGATTGCATATACCTGCTTTTCGGGCAGATTTCGCACTGCCTCACGCATTGATTCCTTTCTTAAATTTTTAGTCAGCAGAAATTCCTTCCGAACTGATTTTCAGAACATGCAATGCTTATTTTAGAGCTCGAGTTAGGTAAGATCTCCGCTTATTCCAAGAGATGGACCTTAAATAGGCTATATCTCTCGGAAGAAAGTTGGCTTCTACTCTGGAAAACAGAGAACAGAGATTGAGGACTTTCTAGTAAGAACTCACGGGACAGCTCCTCCCCACATTGTTTGGGACTCACTGAAGGCTTATATTCAGGGTCTAGCTACTGGGAAGGATGCAGAAAGTTTTAGAAAAAAGAAAGAAATAAAGCTAAATTTAGAACAGGAGGTGCAGAGGTGCTTGAATATTTTTCTTAGTAATCACTTGGCCCCTAATCAAAGATAACTTGATCAAGACAAATGGGATCTCTGTGAAGCTTATTATGTAGAATGTGAAACATTTAATAGCAATCATAGGCAAAAGGTTTATGAAGAGAGCAATTTTACAAGGAAGTTCCTTGCATGGCAGACCAGAGAGCAGGCCGCAAGTAACAAGATTAGTACTTTGAGGTGTCCTGTAACTGGCTCCAGAAGTGAAGATCCAATGGCTATAAGGCACGTAATATTTCAACATTATAAGAATATCTATGGTCAACAACAATCTATTGTTAAGGCATCCCTGGACAAGTTTCTCCAAGAACAGGAAATTCCAGTACTTTCCAAGGCTGATAAAAGCTGCATGATGCCCCCTTTCTCCAGAGAAGAGCTGGGGGATATCATAAAAAAAACCTCCTGAGCTGCAAAGCCTGTGGTTCGGATGGTCTCCCAGCCGAGTTTTAAAAAACTTTGTTAAGATGATGTTTTAGAATATTTTTTGCTGGTTGCTAATTCAATCTTAGAAGGAGGCCCGATTCTGCCTTCATTTCAAAAAGGGAACGTAGTCAGTTAAGAATGTGAAGACCCCAAGTCATACCGCCCAATCACACTTTTAAA
Source organism: Lissotriton helveticus (assembly GCF_964261635.1). Classification (NCBI taxonomy): domain Eukaryota; kingdom Metazoa; phylum Chordata; class Amphibia; order Caudata; family Salamandridae; genus Lissotriton; species Lissotriton helveticus. The sequence continues at coordinate 312,567,077 of NC_136061.1, forward strand.
CTCGGACTACAAGATCATCACCAAACCTTTAGCCAACAGATTCAATGCTATAGCCCCGATTTTGATACAGCCCGACCAAAATGGGTTCATAGCAGGGAGAAAGCTTGGGACTAACACACTTAATCTTACAGAAGAATTAGATTACTTTGAGAACAAGAAAATACTAGCCTTGGTCCTTCTGTTAGATTCCGAGAAGGCGTTTGACCCCATGATCTGGGAGACTTTATTCCATATTCTCTCCAGTTTTGGTATACCTCCTAAGATCACGGGGTTGATTCAGAGAATATATCTTAATGCAGAAGCCAATATCATCGTTAAAGCCTCCGAGGCAGGACAAATTAGTGTAAAACAAGGGACTAGACAAGGCTGTCCATTGTCCCCCGTTTTATTCATTTTTCTATTGAACCTTTAGCTATCGCTATTTGAAATAATGCAGATATTCTACCCCCTTTCCCTAGTATGGGAAAACTAAAATTACATGCTGATTATATGCTTATAATCGAAGGGAATAGGGGGGGTCCAAGCAAAAGTTTTTGAGGCTTTTGAGCAGTATGAATTGCTCGGGGGTATAAAATTAACAAAAAGAAAACGGAAATAAACCTGATGTGTTACATCCTGATATTTTGTCCTGTCTAAATTCTAAACCAAAAAGATATCTGGGGATTTTCTTCTTATCTCGAGTCATTGACTTGTACGATTGAAATTTTGTCCCACTTCTGTTGAAAGTACAGGAGTTATTGCTTCCGTGGAACTCGCTCCCGTTGACTATTATGGGAAGGGTTTAGCTGATTAAGATGCCTGTTCTCCCACTATTTAACTTTTTATTCTCTGCATTTCCATGTGTTTTAACAGCACCTTTTTTTGACAAATGAAAGTCCATGTTTACATCCTTTCTTTGGGGAAAGAAAAGTCTCCGAATTGCACTAAGCACTTTATATGAGGAGGTGGAGAATGGTGGATTAGCCCTCCCGAATCTCAGGGAATATTGTTTTGCATATGTTACACAATATTTGTCTATATTTCAGGCAGATTCAAATACAGGTTTATTTGAAAATTATTTTATGAATTTATCGGTAAAGAGCATCAGATACGCTGTCCAATAACAATCTCGAAATCTCCTAAATTAATGCGATATAAGTGTATGCAGTGGTTCTTTTATAAACGTCAAGATTTTTATAGGAGATGTACAATTTCAGTTATTAATTCTTCAACTCCACAATCCAAACTCACCTCAGTATTTGGAGCCAGAGAATTGACGGAAATTAGTCAGGCGAAGGCCGGCTTTCGGAAAAACTCAGATTTTATTAGGTTCGATAGGTGGCTGAATATGTCCAAAATACATAAGCTAATTCCGAATGATTTCCTTCTTGTTGGGTCATTTAATATTCTGATCAGGTTTCTTAACAATCTGAATCTGATACAGATTAATGAATGTAAATGAAGAAATTACAGTCAGGAAACCTGGGGAGTGGAAAGAAATCTTAGCCCTTGTCAGGGGTTCGGATCCCTCAGAGAAAGCAATAACATAATGGGAAAAACACGAAGGGTTAGAGGTTACTGAGAGTATGTGGTCTGAATTAAATAAACATACCTTTACAACACGAAAGGGAGCAAATTGGCGTTGGATGCTCTTTTCAATAAATGGCTGTTATATAGAACCCCACATTTTTTATCCTAGGATTACCCCAGCCAATCCTGTTAGTGTTTTCGCTGCTTAAGTCATAAGATAGCCAATTGGACGCATATTATATCACAGTGCCCTTTAATTAAAGGGTTCTGGAATGAGATGTTTCCCCATCTGGAGGCTGAATGTTTCATCATACTAGACTTCAATAATTGGATGAAAGTCCTTCGCTATGACCCTTTTTACATCTTCCTGATAACTTAGTTAAGTTACTTTATATTGCAATGGCGGTTTGCCAGGTCACTCCTGCTTCAGAGATGGCAATCAGACCTAGTTCCAACAAAAGGCAGTGAGCGCTTGTATGCATTACAAATTGGAGGGATTAAGAAGTTTGAAAATATCTGGGCGGCCCATTTTGACTGAAAAATATCGTAATTTAAATAAGAGCTTAAAATTTGTCCTAATATGCAGAAAGTTTCACGAATGTTGAATTGGTTGACATATTTGCATACTTGCTTGCACTTTGATTGCACTTTCAACACTTAACTTACAGCACTTTATTGCACTATAGAAACTGTAGCTTCCCTTTTTAAAAAAAATGATTTACGTTAATAGGACAAAAATATTAATTATGACCTATATGTTAATACTTTCGTATAATTTATTGGACGTTATGCACTATAGACACTTTAGCTCGTTTTAGATCTGGCAGGCAAAGTGACATTTGATCTTTAGTATGTCATCACATCTTTAGCTGCCTTAATTTTGACAATACTTTTAGCTTTACCTGGATTTATATTTTACTGTTTTATGGGATCTTGGTGATAACTTAGTTATTGTTGTAAGATGAGTCTATCTGATCTCTAATATCTTGTTTAATTCAAAGTTATGCAACCTGTTTTTCAACTGACTTTATATGATCAATAGTGCTATTGTGAATGGTTTTAATATTGGATATTTGTATTAAGTTATTTGGATGAATTTGTAAATTCTTGATGGATCTCAATAAAAAAAAAAAAAGAGACTCCTGAGGGTTTTGGGTTGTCTCAATTAGTTATAAATCCTACCCACAGAACAGGCCACATGCTAGATGGAGTGTTTTCCAATAATACCAAAGTGGCGATGTAAGCCTGATCCCTTTAACCTGGTCCGACCATTTTGCAGTGATGTTTGATATAAAGCTTCAACTGAAAACCATTTTGGATAAACCTATTAGTAAGGAAATTAAATCCAGTACATGGAATAAAATACAGGTAGATGCTTTCAAGATTATATGCCCTCCTATCTGATAACCTGGAAAATTCCTCTCTGACCTTCACTGAATGAATTCAGTCAGCTGCCGCCTTTTCCGTGCTTCTTAAGAACTGTAATTTGCAGAGAAGTAAACCCTCTGCTTCTTGCTACACTGAGAACCTTAGACTTCAGAAACAATTTGCAGACGTCAAGAGAGACAATGGAGTAAAGAATACAACTGGACAGAAAAAGAGATATATCAATCATGTTTATGTAAGTATAAAGCACTAATGATTAACGAAAAATTATTATAATTCATGCAAAAAATAACTGCAGCTAAGAATTCCTGAAAGGAGCTTTTCTGGGTAGTGTCCACCTTAGCTACACCTCCTAAGAACACCCTGGCCAATATTAGTCAGGATTTTGGCCTCGATTTTACATAGGGAGCAGGCTCCCCGTTGATGATATGCATGCCTAATTTGGCAGGAGACATGGTGTATTCCAGAGCGGGAATACTGGTAGAGTTTCAATACACCTACAGAAAGTTTATCACGGAGACCCAGCAGTCCAGGCAGATTGCTATGTCCCGTTCCTGGAGGGGCTCTAACTGAGGAGACTCCCTCTGGGGGTCCGGAGTTGGAAAAAGCAGCTGTCAGTATAGGAGGTACTTGAGGCGTTAGCCGAAATACTTAAAGCCAAAGCTCCGGGGGAAGAGGGGTTACGAATCAAGTTTTATCAGGCTTACACTGAAAAACGGGTACAGCCTCTCCTGTAAACATTCAATGAAGCGTTTGAGAAGGGTGCGTTGCCCCCTTCTATATGGGAGGGAGAAATTTGCATGCTCCTAAAACAGAGGGGTGACGTTCAGGACCCCGCCATCGTACCGCCCGCTCACAATGATAAATTCTGATGTTAAGATATTATGCAAGGGTGCTGGCTAAGCATCTGGCTCCACATATGACCTACCTTGTCCTTGAAGATCAGTACGGGTTTATACCAGGCCGCAGCATGGGTATGAATATATGCCGCTTAACACACATCATACAAGAAACAAGATATCGTTGGTCTCCATCGAAAAAGCATTCAATTCAGTAGATTGGGGATATCTGCAGGAGGGGTTGAGGGCGTCTGGGTTCAGACCGCGATTCTGGAGATGAGTCAAAACTCTCTATACAGACCTGAGTGTCCGGGTTGTGTTGGGCTGAAGTAGATCGGTAAAATGGACATTGGAGCGAGGCACTCGACAAGGATGCCCCTTTCACCCCTACTATTTGCCCTGGCAATTGCATTGAGGCAATGGTAGTGTGGGCCAGACGGGATCTTGTCCAAAGGGGAACACGGGTGGGGGATGGAACGGATTGGTGTCACTACAACGCGGTTTATAACAACGCATTCCGTTACATCGGAATTTTTACAACGCAGGATCCATTACATCGGATGCCATTACAACGCATGGCATTACATAGCAGATGCTATTACAACGCATGGCATTACATCGTAAGTATAGGTAAGTATACCTTTTTAAAAAAAATGTAATTAAGTTAATTTAATTAATTTAATTTAAATAATTTAATTAAAATACATTTTAAAATAGTAATTAATTTTATTTAATAAATTTAAATCTATTTATTTAAATTAATTTTAATAAAAATTGTAATTAATTTTATTTAATTAATATAATGAAATTAATTTAATTTAAATATTTTTTTAATTGTAATTAAATTAAATTATTTAAAATAATGTATTTAATTTAATTATTTTAATTAAGAAATGTAATTAATATAATATAATTAATTTAATTTAACCTAAAAACACCCCTGTACCCCAAAACCCAAACCCTGCCCTGAAACCTAAAAACACCCCTGTACCCCAAAACCCAAACCCTACCCTGAAACCTAAAAACACCCCTGTACCCCAAAACCCAAACCCTACCCTGAAACCTAAAAACACCCCTGTACCCCAAAACCCAAACCCTACCCTGAAACCTAAAAACACCCCTGTATCCCAAAACCCAAACCCTACCCTGAAACCTAAAAACACCCCTGTACCCCAAAACCCAAACCCTACCCTGAAACCTAAAAACACCCCTGTACCCAAAAACCCAAACCCTACCCTGAAACCTAAAAACACCCCTGTACCCCAAAACCCAAACCCTACCCTGAAACCTAAAAACACCCCTGTACCCCAAAACCCAAACCCTACCCTGAAACCTAAAAACACCTCTGTACCCCAAAACCCAAACCCTACCCTGAAACCTAAAAACACCCCTGTACCCCAAAACCCAAACCCTACCCTGAAACCTAAAAACACCCCTGTACCCCAAAACCTACCCTGAAACCTAAAAACACCCTTGTACCCCAAACCCTACCCTGAAACCTAAAAACACCCCTGTACCCCAAAACCCAAACCCTACCCTGAAACCTAAAAACACCCCTGTACCCCAAAAACCAAACCCTACCCTGAAACCTAAAAACACCCCTGTACCCCAAAACCCAAACCCTACCCTGAAACCTAAAAACACCCCTGTACCCCAAAACCCAAACCCTACCTTGAAACCTAAAAACACCCCTGTATCCCAAAACCCAAACCCTACCCTGAAACCTAAAAACACTCCTGTACCCCAAAACCCAAACCCTACCCTGAAACCTAAAAACACCCTTGTACCCCAAAACCCAAACCCTACCCTGAAACCTAAAAACACCTCTGTACCCCAAAACCCAAACCCTACCCTGAAACCTAAAAACACCCCTGTACCCCAAAACCCAAACCCTACCCTGAAACCTAAAAACACCCTTGTACCCCAAAACCCAAACCCTACCCTGAAACCTAAAAACACCCCTGTACCCCAAAACCCAAACCCTACCCTGAAACCTAAAAACACCCCTGTACCCCAAAACCCAAACCCTACCCTGAAACCTAAAAACACCCCTGTACCCCAAAACCCAAACCCTACCTTGAAACCTAAAAACACCCCTGTATCCCAAAACCCAAACCCTATCCTGAAACCTAAAAACACTCCTGTACACCTGTACTTATTTTAAAAATTATTTTAATTAATATAATAAATAATAAATTAATAATATTAAAAAACATAAACAAATATATTTAATTATAATTAATATTAATAAAATTTAAAAAATTAAATACTTACCTATACTTACGATGTAATGCCATGCGTTGTAATAGCATCTGCTATGTAATGCCATGCGTTGTAATGGCATCCGATGTAATAGATCCTGCGTTGTAAAAATTCCGTTGTAAAAGCCGGATGGAACACATCTTTTATTGCTATATGCGGACAATGCATTGTTCTATGTTGCGTCCCCCGAATAGCAATTCCTAAACTTTTGCAGCTTTTAGATGAGTACTCTGGTTTAAGCCTTAACAGACATAAGGCTTTGATTTTTCCAATGGCAGGGCTGGCTGCGCGAACACCTGAAGATCTGCTGAGGCTTGGCTTGCGCTGGGAGACCAGTCACTTCCAATGTCTAGGTATACATGTGGTACACAGGGACACACAAATATTACACTTGAATGCGGCTAGAGTGCTTGAATCCCTGAAGTGTTCATTTGCATTTTGAAACACCTTACCACTGTCCCTTATGGGCAGAATTGCTGTGGCCAAAATGGTTGTCCTGCCCAGTTGCCTATACGTACTTCAAAACTTGTTATGTAACATACCCATGGCAGTATTCAGACAGCTGAACTCCGTGTTGGGGCCTTGCACTGGATGGGCAAGTGCAGTAGGGTAGCAACACAGCTATTAATAAGGCAATATGAGGAGGGGGGCTTGGAAGCACCCAGACTAGACTTATACTAGAGGTGTGGAGCAGCGGACAAGGCGGCTGACTCCAGAGCGTGGGGCTCATGGCTGACTTCCCAGCACTGGAGGCAGATCAGCTCAGCATCATGTGACTCTGGGCAATAGCTCACTTAATCTCCCCAATGGCCCCAATGGCCCCAAGCACCTTGAGACCCTTACGGGTGATAAGTTCGCACTTAACAAATACCAGGTTATTATTACTACTTCACGGCACAGCTCCAACATGCAGACTGGTGGCTGGACGAGGGAGATAACTGCGTCAGCCTGAGGGCGAATTCAGCTGGACAACCTACTAGCAATTTTGATGGCAGGGCGGGTGTCCCCACAGATTTGCTGTAGGTGGTTAAGCAGACAGAATATCTCTGGCAAATGTTTGTGGACCGAATACTCAAGCATGTACCATTCCACTGAGAATTACATGTCTGGATCCTACCCCAGTGCGTGAAATTATGGAAAATATGACATTTCAGGATTGGAGAGAGGGTAGCTGCCAGGTACTTGCAGGTCTGTACTCCAATGATACCTTTATCACATATAAACAGGGTTTGGTTTTGGGCAGGGGGAGTAACTGCAGTATGCGGGCCTCACTGACCTGGTCAGAAGAACTTGGCCTACATATCCGAATGCCGCTCAAACAACTGGAAAGCTTGATGTATTACACTCATCTGTGGGACTGGCGTCAATTGGTCTCGTTATATAAGGACATCAGGGCTGATAAAAAGGCTCCTTCACCTAGGGCATGTGCCGTCTGGGATGGAGATTTGCATAGGCACATGGGAGATAAGACTTGGAAAGCAGCATGCACTCTAACACATACAGTATCCTGTAATGCTCGCCTAAAGCTAATACACTAACTTTCTGTATCTGGTGTATTTGACTCTTGTGAGATTGACTCGTTTTGATCCTAATCGCTCACATGAGTGTTCTAGATGTAATAGGGAAAACACAGATTTTCTGCATTTGGCATGGGGATGTTGAGAGGTACACCAATACTGGCTAAGAGTAACTGAGCAAGTGAGGGTGGGAAGTGGTCTTTTGAGTGGAGGCTACCCCCATGCTTTGCCTGTTGGGACAAGTACCAAGAAACGCAAGATGGCATATAAATTGTTTCAATTAACTCTGGAATTAGCAAGACACAGGATAGCCATAGTATGGATGAGCAAACGCTCCCCCTCAGTAGACAATTGGTTGAAGGATGTGCGAGAGTGGTCACTTTCGGAGGAGATTCAACTGAAAGCATGCAGGAAAGATGAGAAATTGGAAGAGGAATTTAGTATGCGGAGACACTTATGTAGGGAGCTACTAACTGCAGATGTGATTGCAAATAATCAAATTGATTCAAATGCTAGAGAGAGAGGGTCAAACAGTGAGAGGAGCGATAATTCAAAATACTGCTATGTACAGGCCTCCCTGACAGTCATATGTACTTGTTAATGTATGATCATGATCATCGGTTGTTCAGATGTTTGAATCTCAGGTGTCACTGGTACCTACGGTATATTGAACATATGGTAATATGAGATCCCTGTTCACACATCTACCCACTGTGTCATTAACGCAAAATGAAAAAGTTTAAATATAATAATACTACTACTAATAATAATAATAGTAAGGACTTTGTGGATACCTTGGCTAATATATTTAGGAATAACAGTGTTCAAATCTTTAATAAGTATGATAAAAATTTTGCAACAAATAGTAAAGGCCCCACGCATCTGACGGTATCTGAAGAATGCCCCAAACTGACTAATTTTTCACCACTATCACTATTACAGGTGATGACTGATCAGAACTGTCAAATCAGGGTCACCTATGGATCCCTGTCTGCAGACTGTCATTAATTTGGCTTGGAAAACCTATGCCACCTGCATGACCCACATTTTTAATTCTATGTTGAAATCAGGCTATTTCCTTGCCACTTAGAAGGAGGCGTCCATACTTCCACTGTTAAAAAAAAATAACTCAAATTCCAGTGACCCAAACAACTATCGGCCCATTTCCTGGCTACCGTTCCCAGCTAAGATAAGAGAAAAAGCCTTGAACAAGCAAGTAGCACAATTTCTATTCTACTACCAACTGTTAGATACCACCTAATTTGGGTTCGGAAGTGATCACAGTACTGAACCTGCTCTTCTCAAAACCACAGAAGAGATTAGAGCAATAGTTGACAATGGTGGTAGCACAGCGCTTGTACTCCTCGATTTATCAGCAGTCTTTGATATGGTTGATCACAAAACTTTGGCTGACAGTCTCCAGGCTATCAGTTTCAAGGGGTCAGCTCTGTAACTATTGGAATGATTTTTATCAGACAGGAAACAAGTGGTGGCTTTGGACCCATTTGAATCTAAGCCATTTTGACTGTTGTGTGGGGCCACACAGGGGTCGTCACTCAGCTCCACATTGTTTAATGTGTATGTTAAACCTCTGGCCACCCTTATAAGATACTTTGGGCTGGAACTTACTTCATATGCTGACGATAACCAATTGATTGTAGCCATGTCATCCCCCAACAACCAAACAGGTGTACATTTTCATGACTGCATAGCAGCCATTGGCAATTGGATGAACCTAAATGTTCAAAACTTAATTCAAGTAAAACAGAGGTCATCCTGTTTGGAAATAATCCTTCTTTATGGGCCCCGTCCTGGTGGCCAGAGAAGTTGGGTGACCTCCCCACCCCTGGGTTGTTATGGACAATCATTTAACGTTTGCACTACAGGTTAAGGTGGTCACATCTTCTGCTTTCCTGGTCTTAAGGATGCTTAGAAAAGATTTTTCCTTTCATCCCAATCAATACCCAAAAACTATGATCACAGCACAAGCGCAAGCAAAATTAGATTACTGCAATGGCTTATTTTCTAACATGCAGCATCAATACCGCTACAGACTCCAGGTCCTACAAAATACAGTGGCCAGAATGTTAACTGGGATTCCCAAACACAAATCTGCATCGCAAACCAACAAACTTGGCTGCCTATCAGGCAGGGCATTACGTTTAAGTTCCATGGCTCTCCATGGAACTGGCCCAGAGTTCCTTAAACAATCTTTCAGATGATATAGTTCAAAGAGAAATCTGAGATCTTCGGGAGCAAGGAAACTGGTGGTCTGAAGGTTTAAACAAAGGAATTGGGAAGGAAGGAGCTTTGTAAACACCACATCAACTGAATGGAATTTACTTCCCCTTCATATCCAATCTATCCCTAACCCCCTCCAGTTCAGGAAGGCATTGAAAACTTGGCTTTTCACTAAGTAACTCCTTTTATGGTCATGTTTGTTCTCCCACAGGTGCTAGCGCCTTCACACCTTCAAGGTATTTGTTTGCGTTTTACAAATCACAATAACATTAACTCAATCACACATTCACCACGTCACACACAAAAAACAGCTCCACTGTAATCAGGTGTCTTAGCACACCTAGGATGCATTCTGCATCTTAGGTGGGAACCCAATGATGAAGCATGCCGTCAACCAGGTTGGTGGGTGAGAGTTCTTTCAATACGCCTAATGGTTTGTCTGTGACACGAGTGAGACATTTGTGACAGCACATTGGGATGGTAGTGAGCTTGTTCTCATTTGTTTGACATATTGATAAGGGGAAGGAGAACGGGATTAACTCTTCTTCTCACTCGTCTTTTTGTTTATATGGCTTGTGATGCCCCAAGTCGCCGATTATAAAGGAAAGACATCAGAACTCGACTATTATAGGTTATCACAGTTGAGTTCTGATGTCACAATTTCTGCTGCAGAGGTGAAAGGCAGGTCAGGTCACAGCGCATAATTAGAGCAGCTGTTTAAAGCAACGAAAATAGAACTTCTGTTCCTTTCTACTGCTCTATTTTAATAGCTTACAATGACAAGCAGAGAGAATAGGTTTGTTTTTTGCACTTCTTAGGTACGGTCTGGAGCTGCTGCAGCTTTTTTTTTAAACTTACTATAAGTACTGTTTCTAGGTGCACTATTTCTAATATCTCTTTGCAACAAATAACTAACAGGTTTTTGATGTATTACATTTTCCACTAGAGGTTTTCAATTCAAAGGTCTTTATTCTGCACAGCAAAGTACATAAAGAAAACAAATATAATACATTAAAAACAATAAAAAGACAATTAAAAAAGGATACCAAAGCCAAGTAATGCATATTTAAACAGTGCCTTTCCAATAATGGATAGCTCCCCATTTGTAGAGTGCAGTGGTAAAACAAACTAATGGGTTATCTAGTGGAATAATGTATTGTAAAGCTGATTTATAATCCCTGATATTTTGTGCGAGCAAGATAGGTTTTAAGTAATTCCACATAAACCCTAACAAAATCTAAAAGATAGGATAAAAATGCTGAGTACTTTGTAATGAGACTCTATCGGAAGGACAAGTAGTCTAATCTAACGGACGCTTTTTCTTTTCCGGGAAGGCAACTAGATGGTGTACAATACCCAACTGCAATATGGTCACCCAACTCAGATAGGGTTGGCATTCATCTTAATAGCCTATTGACAAGTACAGAACAACAGTATGATTCCTAGCTTCTTCACACATCCTGTCTGTAACGTAGAAAATATGCTTTAATTACACTCCTCTCTACAGAAAAGTTTTTTTTTTAACCATACTCAAGAGATATATTAAACAACTAATTTAACGCTCCGTTTAAATAAGAGAGCCAGGGAGTTCTGAACGCATGATCCGAAACTAAGCAATCTATGATGACAGACTGAGTAAAACCAGTTTCAGGCTTTGCCCGTATAAAGTGCCAGAGCAGGCGGGTTCATTAAGAGTGAATCTTCCAAAAAGCTCAACCCAGCCCCCTGGTGGACTATTAAGAAGGAGGTAGAGGCAAGCAAACATAAATAGTGCCTGAGGAAGAAGTTCTCTTCTACATGTAGGGTGTTACAAGGAGCATACCCCTAAAGGTCACTGCCAAAGTTGGCAGTAGCCAGCCCTCTCGCCTTGTATATTTCAATAATTTGTCTGACTGGACTGCTTCCAATTTTACATGCAAACCTAAAGACTTCCTCACACGTTTGACTCAAACTCAGGCGGTTATTTTGAACTTTTTGCGTTCAAGATCCATTATTGCTAAAGCCAACCCTAAATAAATGAATGAACTAACACTCTTGATAGGAGTACACCCAATAACGAAAGTCCTATTCTTCTGCAAATTTCGCCCACAATCCATCCTATAGGTTTTAGTCTTATTTATCATAATTTTCCTAACTTCCATGAAATTCCCCAAATGCATTCATCAGTTTCTGTAAGCCAGCAGGTGTCCTTGATAGCAGGACAGCCTTGTTGGCATACAATAAAATAGGTATTGGATGACCTGTATTAGTAGGTGCCTCAGCCTGCAGGGTCCGGAGGGTGCCATCCACCCCCTTAACAAACAATGAAAACAGGAAAGGTGGCAATACACACCCCTGCCTAATTCCTCTATTACCCTTAAACAGTGGGGAACATTCCCCATTTGGACCGTACCGAACAATTGAGGACACGTAAAACATGTAAGAAAACTGACAATGTTCCCAAAGATATTAGCGTGGACCAGAGAATAGAGTGGTCTACCAAATCAAAGGCACTGCTTCACCCCTTCGCCGCGGGGCTAATTCCCCTGCGGCGACGGGGGGAGACGGGCCACGCGCGGCGCCGGGGTACTCATGACGAGCTCAGCTTGTCATGAGGCACAGTGGAGCTGTGCTCATGATGAGCTGAGCACGTCATGACTCCACCCACACAATGGAACGCCCGCACAGGAGGGGAATTATCCCAGCGTGGGCATTCCACGGCAGTTATGACGAGCTCACTGCTACACTGTGCCTCATGACGAGCTGAGCTTGTCATAAGCGCCGAAGAAGATAAGCCAGCAAAGATAAGTAGAGGGTTCCATCCTTAGCGCTCGTATACTTCCCTATGAGCAATTCATGATTTATACATTGGTCTATGATCCCCAGCTCCTTCCTGAATCCATATTTTACCTCAGTCATAATGGAGCGATCCTCTGCCACTCCTCCAGCCAACGCAGGAGGCTCTTACCCATTAGTTTGGCTGAGGAGTCCAGGAGGCAGATGGTGCGATAACATTTAGGGCCAGATTTATTTCCACTTTTAAAAATAGCTACTATAATTGATATGGCCCAGGAGTGGGAAATTGACCCCTCAAAGCCGCATTAACTACCCTGGTCAAGATGGGGCCCCACAACTCTCTCATGTGCTCCATCTGGCCCCAGTGCTTTATCCTCAGCACTTTTACCTAATGCGAACAGAACCTCCTCCAGGGTAATGGACAGTGGAGCATGAGTCAAACTGTTCTCCCGTGCCCCCGTCTAGTAACACATCCTCCAAATGGGGATTAGAAATGACAGAAAAATGATTAACCATGCTTTGCAAAGGACTAAAGAGGTAAGCTTGGGCAACAAGTCATTCTTTAGGAAAGAAGACTTCACTACATTGCAGAACAATGTGTTGTCTATCATCTTGACTACCCTGGCCAAGTATGAGTAAGCCTCCTCCTGTAATACCCTCTTCCTTACTACAAATGCCTGCTTATATTTCTTACGTAAATGTTTCATAACTGTATAGTTCCTGGGAGAACAATGAAAGGCATCCCTTAACAATTTGGATGCCTGAGTACATTAATGATCAAATCATCCCTGGTTTCCCTTATTACCTGATTGAGCATGACGTATAAGCAATGAACTAACTGACCTTGTAATCTGCTTAAAGGCGTCCAGTAACCCTTCAAGCTCCACATCTGTTCCTAAACAATAACTAAACTTGCCGAGATTTGTTGTCCCTAGTTCCTAAAAAACTCTACATGGGTTAATTCCTGACCACTTTATCCTAACACCATTAGGCCTGATGTAATACAGGGGGCTCCTTTAACTTCCTGCATCTGAATTGTCATGGAAATCATTACTGGGTTGTGGTCACTCACTATCGGGGTGATGTTAATGGTACCAAGCACATTTTTGGCAGAAGAGGAGATCAAGGCATGGTCAGTGACAGAAGTATGCATTTCTACCAATAAATGAAGGAATGGGTTCACTAACATCCCCTCAGCTAATTTCTAAAAACATAAGTTCATACTTAAAATCAACAAGTTCAATGTTTTCCCACAATCAGAATGATCAAAAGGCAAGATTCCATCCCCTAAACATTAATTATCCACATACCCGCTTCGCCGGGACGGGGCATTTCTGGACATTGAAATCAACTACCCAGAGAAAAGCATATTTGGAACTAGTTGACCGCAGACACACCTCCTTTCCAGCATCCAAAGCATGCACTAAATTACTACGGGTGTAGTCAAAAACATTGCTGTCGAAATTTACCATCATCAAATCAGGGCCATATTTAAGTGACAGCAGGGGAGCTGGCGATAACAAAAGAAACGTTACTTTCCTAATGGAAACGGGTAGCAAGTTGGAAATTCAAATCTGTAAACCCCCTTTAGCCCGCCCTGCTGGGGATGAGTTGGCTCCTAAGAAAAAGAAAGTGGATCCTTCAATGTGACTTGGGTCGACACACCAGGTCTCCTGTATACAAATTACATCGGAGTCAGAGTTGATGTGGGGCCAAGATGGGGAAGCCAACTTACTTTGGAGCCAACAAACATTCCAAGTATCAAAATAATATCCCTCATTCTGACCACAACGAGTAACGTTTAAGGACATATGAGGGAGTCTTAGCTCCTCAGTGTTGCTCAATGAAGTAGGTTCATGGCATTCAATTGAAGCAAGAGTCACAGATGTGGATGCACATAGATCCTGAGCCTGACAACCCCACACCCGGGCTTCAGAGTCTGCCTCCCATCTGCCCATATCACCATCACGTTCATTAGTACGAAGTCAATCATTCTCCTGCAGGGAGCCGAGAATCTGGAACCGATTAAACAATGGGATAAAGTAGAAGGCGGACAGTAATTAAAGGACAGTTGATCATGCGGACAATCAAAGGGCACCTCTGGGCCTCGACACAGAATGCGATAGAAATAACCCAGGGGTTGAAGCAGAATATTCCTGCCAAGAGGGATCAACATCGCCGATCTTCTAAATGATTTACCCGCTTTTGCTAGGTCGTTTAAAATTAATAATGAAGCAACTCCCTTGAAGGACTTTTCTCCAGGTCCAATCCATCTAACTCTCCTGGTCATTAAAATTTGGTCAGCTTTGGTAGTAGGAAATATAATCTTTGAGTGTAACCAAAGTAAAACTTCATTTCTCAGCTGATCCGGGTTTCTGCATACCTGAAGCCAAAGGTGGTACTGTGACCATTATCGCCACATAAAGGCAGCAAGCTGGTGGTAGGTTAATCGATACAACATTAGACAGCCCTTCACTATCATTATTTCTCTCATTGACAGCCACCTGTTGAAAGCCATCTATCTGGGATTTGGGTAGTTGATCAGGCCATGCATCACCATTTACCCTCCGTGCCATCCTACCAGAAGTTACTTGGCGCTTCTGATGTGTAAACATTGTCGGCTCTCCCTCCAAAAGGCGCAGCACTCCTAGGGCACTTGTACTCGATGCAATATTAATAGTACAATGCTGAGAATATTTGGCTTAATTTCTGCATACAGCCTTATCCTTAGTGGGGCCCAAGCACAAGTTCCGATAATTAGGTACACCACCTTGCTTATCAGTAAGGGTGGTAGTGGGAGGCCTGAAGCCCGAGGCAGCAGAGGGCAATAGGGCTTTAATGTCTTTAATGCTTTGTTCGATAGCTGACATATGCACTAAAACAGGTGCTAACTACCTATGCACAATGTCTCTGGCCTTAGCAATACAAGCATCCATGAAATGGACTAGTCACAATGATGACCAATTGACCTCCCCTACCTAGCAACGGCTAGTGGCCCAGCCCCCTTTCAAAGGAACCATACTCCCTTTCACCTAAATTCCACACCATACATTTGGATCGCTTCAGTGCTAGAGAAGACCAAGAGGGCTCTTCTCTGCACAAATCAATGTGTTGCCCTAACACAGAAGAACAGCTTAGTTGGACACCATCCCTATCTAAGTCACAAGGGGCGGTATGGAGGGCAGTATTAGGTGAACTGACTCCAGAAAAAATAGATGAGGTGCATGGTAACATCCTTTAACTCAACGACAGTCTTCTTTCCCTTAATTCAATCTTAGTTGAAATACCCACTATGGCCCTCTGCAGCATCCTATCTATCTGTTGTTTTGGCGGGGGAGATAAAGTCAAGGACCTACCGACGCCTTTCCTTTTACCCTGGCTGTACTGCAATGGAAGATTACACGCAAGTCCAGAGATAACTAATAATTAACGGCAACCTGTCTGCTCCCTCTCCGGTCACAGTTGGAGTCCCCCAATGTTCAACACTGTCCCCCACCCTCTTCAACCTCTATCTCGAACCGCTTGCCGAAGTACTGCACACCACAAATATCTCCTACCATATGCACGCTGACGACACCCAGATCTACATCAAAATCTCCTCCCTCGAGGAGATTCTTTCCCTGAATGAAACCTTGAAACTGACTGTCCAATGGCTCTTTTCCAACCATCTCAAACTCAACGCAAAGAAGACAGAATTTCTACTAATTTCCCCACCCAAAACCAACCCAGAGCTTCAGGTATGGATTAAGGCCACCACAGCCTTAAACTGCCCTCCGACCATCGTGGACTTGGCCAAATTGCTTGGAATAACTCTGTACTTTAACCTGAGCATGCAGGACCACATCAATTCGATGACTAAATCAGCCGGATTCCACCTGAGCTACCTAAGGAAACTGAAACACTTCCTTGACACTCCTGACCTAAAAATGTCAGTCCAGTCACTAGTCCTCTATAGACTTGAATACGGCTGCTCTACCCTCTCTCTGGTCTACCCAAGATCTCCCTGACACCTTTTAAAGCCTGCCTCAAAGCGGCCGCCAGACTACTAACACGCTCAAGGAAATTCAACCATATTTCACTACATCTGAAAGCTCTTAACTGCCTTCCTCTACAGGCTAGAATCCAGCTCAAATTGGCATGTATCACGCACAAGGCATTATACTCAATCTCCCCTGCATATCTTGCCCAGAAACTCATGATATCGGAGGAACCAGAAACTCCCGATCCACCAGAGACCTCTTGCTCCAACCTGCACGCTTTCGGAAAAAGAAAACTTACAATCGGGCTTTCTCTGGGGCCGCACCGAGAATATGGAACTCACTCCCGCCCGCCATTAGAATAATCCCGTCCCTGGCTCGCTTCAAAAAAGTATGTCAAAACCTTCCTAATGGGCAAATTCCTCGCTTAATTCTTTTGCCTTCTATTCTTCCAGAGACCTTGCTCTACTTCCGTCTAAGGCATACCCCTGGAGTACACTTTCACTAATCACCCGGAACTTCCGGGCTTCCCTCCATGGACCCAGGGACCTTGGTTTCTCTTAAAATGTAAATGTAAATGTAAATGTAAATGTAACTGCTTGTCCTTTTATCCCTTATGTATCCAGCCCCCACCCCCCACCAAGTGTGTTGTTTGCTACTGCTGATTCTTGTAAAGCGCTCTGATACCCTAATGGGTCAAGTGTGCGCTAAATAAAAACTCAAAATAAATAAATAAAAATAACCCAAAGAGAAAGTCAAAAGGAAAAAACTAAATGAGGATAGCACAGCCCTTCTTGTTTCGAAGACGAAATGTAGCCACAGGGATAATACCATTTAAAGCACCGCAGATGCACAGTCAATAACACAGTCAGCCGGATGTGGAAGCAGGCGAAGAACAGGAAAATGGCACTCAACCCCAACGTGGTCACCGACGTTCAAGGGGAGTGGCCCAGCCCAGCCCTGTCCGGGAGCAGATGGGTCCGCCCTTACATTGCGCCTTGCCCAGCCGACGTAGCGTACAGCATGCAACGCAGGGCTTGTCACTGCACTATATATGCATCTCACTGGATTTAGGTGAGGTAGATGGGAGCCCATCTCCCGGCCCCTTTGCTGTTGGGACTTGAAGTCCTACAAATGCCTCCAAATTTCTCCCCTAGAGATTTTATTTTTATTTTTCATGTTTTCAAACATGCTCGCTGTGTTATATGAAAGACCTACACACCAAGATTTTAAGTGGTTTGTGGGAAAGGAGATGGTGTGATCATGTATTATATGGGATGAGGCACCCTCTGGTGTGCATGATAAGGATATTGCAAGTCACCTCGGAGTTACATAACCTTATTAAGGTACTCAGTCTACAGCCTCATTCCTCTATATGGTCATGGAACTCTTAAGTGACTTGCAATATCCTTATAATGTACGTCAGTGGGCACTTTATCCCTTATATAGTTCTATAGGTCTACCGGTGATCAGCAAATCAAGTAACTTATGACTTGCTTCCACAATAATGCACACTTCACCAGACAATACTTACATTAATGATCAACAGAGTGTGCAATTGCCGTTTGATAGGAAGTTCGAAGGATACTTACAATTTGGCGTATGCAGCACATCCATCACAAATTGGCAGATGGTTTACCTACTCTATTGTTACACCACAAATATATTGGAAATATAGAGTGTGTACACTCTAAAAAGATTGGACAAGAGATCCGCCAATTTTTTAGCAAACATCCTGCATCCGCCAAGCTCTGAATAACCCTCTTAGTCACTCAATTATTAAAACATTAGACTACACACTCAATCACACCATACTGAAAGCTGAGAGAGTTGATACTTAACTAGGGACTGCCCAATCTATTTAGGATACATGCAGGATAATCATATGGGCAAAAAAAGAGCTTTTCCTAAGTTGATAGGTGCAACGTCACTCTGACACAACTGCAGGTGTGAAATATATGGAGGAAGTACGTATGACACATCATCACATACCATCCATGATTTCATCCATCATCTTCGGGATCTTGTTCGCGCTATATAAAACTTTATAAATAAATAAAAATAAAGATGTATTCTTACATGATGTCGATATTGCATTCATGTCCTACCTTCCATCCTTTTGTAAAGCGCTCTGATATCCTTCGGGATCTTGTTCGCGCTATATAAAACTTTATAAATAAATAAATAAATGTGCTTAGCTAGGGATTTTAAATGCCAAAGCCAACATTATGAAGGAACCAGTAAACATAAGACCGTACTAACATGTAACTTTAAAAGTCTTCACTGGCTCCTTGGTGTTAAAAGCGTGAAACAAATTACTTTCAAGCGTTTTGAAAATAAAGGTTAATGGACTCTATGCACATTCCTTTTGACACCCTTTCAGTACAAGTAAGTCTCCTCTCTACCTTTTAAATTTCAATCAGACAGGGAAAACTCAACATCTACTCTGGGTCCATTTCGGCCTGCAACACAGCATTAGATGTTAACCTTCTTTGATTCAAAGATGCAGACAGATATTTTTGTATGATTTCTGTTCTCTTTTTCTATACTTGTTGCTGGGGTCTAGCCATGAGACACCATTTCAGTTAAAGAGGTGCATGGTTTCGAGTTTTAAGGCCCGTGCAAATGACCTGCAACCTCAGTTGACAATACCTCAGCAGAGAGAGGGCAGGTCTGCTACAGACGGGGTCAGATGACATTCTCTTTCAAACTGCCTGAAGCAGCAAAACAGGTTCCACTGCAGAACCTCCATTCTTTGACTCTTCTCGACGCCCTAACATCTCTGAAAACATTTCACAAGAAAATAAACAATCATAGCTTTTGCGGCTTCTAGTGCTAACAGAATGAAGCCCAAATCCTGTTATATTACAAGAAGAATCCAAAGCATAATGTAATTATCAGCCGGAAGGATTTACAGAGCATGATATTTATCACCTGAGGGTCTGATGCTTCTATTTTTTTTAAATTCTGCTTTTTCCCAAAAGGGGTTTGAGGTGCCACACGTCATAATTTTATTTTATCCATTCCAAGATAGAACGCATATATAGTTTGCTTTTAAATGAAACATGTTTATTGGTGTTTAGATAATAAACTACTGCATCAGTACAACAGTAACACGCCACATTACCTCTTAGTCATTCACATTTAAGCTAGCATTCCAATATACCATTGATTTTCTTATACATCTGTTTCCCTTCGTAAGCCATGATCATAACAAATTTATAGGAACACTTCTTTGTCTGCCCCCATCCCCTTTGCTATTCCGTAACTGTCCTACAATTCACCCCAAATTTCACTACGCTTTTCTAGATATCGCCGTGAGATATATATGGGGATCTCCACTCCACATGTCCATCCCTCTAATGTCTAGTTCGGCAGTTACAAACTACAAGTATATCAGTGGCAATTTATATCGATCACAGGACGTATGTAGGGGAGTTATTTCGGAATACTTGCCCAGTCATCACCCCGTTACTTCATTCAGCAAGCGACTCCCCTCCTCCCAGAAAAGCCCTATCCAGGGGCACCACCATTTAGTGCGGATCTCAGGCAGATTCTCCCGAAGTGGCATAACCAATGGCATGTGAGATTCGGTCAATGTATGCATTGAATTGTACTGACTGGCTATGACTATCTCTCCCAGAGCCATCCTAGCTATTTGCCTTTCCTCGTCAGTTAATGTTGCCAAGTCATTCTCACATGCGAGACTAAGAGTGTCAAAAGCATGTAGGGAGTGTATTGTGATTTATGCAATGATCAGTAAACAGCAAATCTGTTCCCAAGAGCCATGTCTCCCATCAACAATTTTGCTTCGAGGGGATTGAAATCAGGGAGGTCTTTAATTTGGGAATATAAAGCATGTCTCAAAAAACTTGTACCTACAGTGGTATCTGTCATTATGTCTCCCAATTTCAACATACCAATAAACGTCCCACCAACGTAAGCCTTTGAAGGCACAGACTTGGTTTAACTTTATTTTCCATCCACTATGGAACCTCTTTCGTAAACCCACCATGCAAGATAATACTCATCTGCAGCAGTGTTGGGTGATCTTTTCCCTATTAGGGAAGCAGAGTAGGTGTGTGCCACCATTGCCCATTTCTCTATTGCAAACACAGGGTCAGACTGTGTTGTAGAGGTATTAATTTACCATTATCAGATACGCTGCTCTGTAGTATGCCACTATGTTCGTCACCCCGATTCTACCATCGTACTGAGACTCAGCCCACAGTTCTAACTGCACAGACAACTGACTTGGAAAGGTTTATTCTCTGGCTGAACAATTGGCTAAAGATTTGGATATAGATAAATCAGGAAGATATAAGTGTATTAGCAAGTTACCCACTTCTAGGGATATGCGAGCCTGGATACACATTCAAACCACGTCTGGAAAACATTTATCTTAATTTACTTCACCAAATGCTCAATAGCAATGGCGAAAAGCAATGGTAATAAAGGGCTGCTTAGCCTAGTGCTGGCGGGAAGTCCTCCCAGAGTAGCCCACCTTTCTAAATCCCAGCTACTAGAAGAGTATATAGAATGTGTGAATACCCCAGAAATCTGAGCCTCTCGTTGATCTTTCCAACAGTGCAAAAGATTAGTCCCAACTAACCAAATTGAACACCTTCTTAAAGTCCACCATTAGCCGTGCCAATAAGACTTTTAATTCAGTCAGCAAGGTCCAGGGCAATATGAACATGCTTATGTTTAAGCCTTGTGGACCTCCAGAATGAAGCTGCATACCAAATCCTCATTACCATAATCAAGTGAGTAGCTAATACTTTGGCAATAAAGGTGGCCTCAACATTAATAAAAAGAGATCGGGCAACAGGGTGAACATAATTCCTGTGGTCGGTAATGTATGTCAATAACCTGTAAATCCAGTGGAAGGTCTGTGGTTGCAAGTCCTTCCTCCAGCATTTTTTAAAGAGCAGGTATGGTCATACGTGCAATATCCTTAAATAACTCAATGTGAAAGCCACTGGGTTCAGGTGTTTTTTTCCATTTTACTTGGGGATCCTGCTAGTTCCTCATCACTTATTTCCTCCTCTAGGAGTTCCCTCCTTTCCTTAAAGAGTTGTCTCATTGGTATGTCCAATAAATGACTCTCTCAACCTCATTATTTTCCCCCGGAGGCGGTTTGAGAACGATCACCACCTCCGTACCCAAGACCAAGGTTTGTCACCCCCAGCCCAGCAGAGAGTACTGCACGCGCCGGAGAGTGACGTGAAAGGCATTTCATCCCCCCATCAACTCTCAAATCGCAGTTCTGGAGGCGCTGCAGCCCCTTGCCCTCTCTTTTCGGGACTCAGGGAGGACTTTCTGCCATTTTGTGAGTCTATCTCACCACCTTCCCCTGCCTACTACCTCACCACTCTATACACTTTCATAAAATGGCGTCGCTACGGAATTATAAACAAATAAAGGACTTAATCCCATGTAAAGTCATCTGAAATTAAAGAAGGACTATGGCTATACTTCCATATAGATTCAGCTGTAATTAAAGAAGGACTATAGCTCTGCCTCAAGAACCTAGATCTCAGAACGGAACGGCCATTTTTGAATGGCCTTAAGGAATTACTGATCTTAAAAGGTAACAGACATCGCTGCACATCCCCTCTCTCTATCATTAGAAGCCCTGGCTCTCATCATGTTTTCTACTTTCTCCTTGAACTGAATTTGTAGGCAAAACCTGCACCTTACAAGCCCTTCAAGGCTCCATTGGCTACCGCTCCCCACTACTCTGAATTTGCCTGAGGCACCTGACCTATCTTGATATGGAACAATCTGTGGGATTGCCTCCTCAAAACCTTCACAAACGACGCCTCCCCACGGGCAGAACTCAAGACTATCCCCTTTACCCTCCAGCCACTTCCTCACTCCAAATTTAAAAATTAAAAAAAATTTAAAAAATTGGAGACTGTTGGGCCCCGACAGGTCAATTTTACCGCAGGCTATGCCATAATCCACTGCACTAGAGCATAAAAAGACAAGCATTTGCAATGCAATAGGTCTCGCATTTGTTAGAGTTTGAGCTGTTGGCATTGGAAATGACAATGCCTTTTATTTGTGTTTTGAAAACCTTGAAGCGGTGCGTAAACACACCCTTTGTTGTTGCATACGAGAAGCTTTACTTTGCTTGTGGTAAGCAAGGACTATAAGTATGGCATGCAGGTTTTCAAAACATATAACACAAGCATTAAAAATGCAATAGGTCTCACCTTTTAATAAGTTAAAGCTATTTGCTTTGCTATACAATACCATTAGCAAAACAAATGGCTTTAACTTAATCAAAGGGGAGACATATTGCATTTTCAATACTTGTTAAACTTGGTAACACTCTGTGGGCATTGTTTGCACATCATTAGTACCAGTTTAAAATACAAATATAGCGATAAGCAACAGAAAGGAGACCAGGCTAGCTTTGCAAAGGGCCTTCTTCGGCGCGGGAACACAGGCAGATTCATTTTTAGTAACTTTTGAACTCTTTGAGCTAGAAACAATTTTTTTTTTAAATAATATGCAGATTACGTGGCAGACGATAGATTATTTGACAAATTCATCACTAAGCGAATATTTCTATGGCCGCACAATCTCATACTTCCAGTGTATATGCACCCACTGGCAGACCTCAATAGATTAATTGTGTGTCTTTCAACATTCAGGGTAATGACATTTCGCGAAATCAGCTGAGCAGCGAGATGACCGCAATATTTATGTTTTGCCAGCAGAAAAAGGTCTCTGGCAGACAACAATAAATGGTGCCATCTGATTGGCTGTGTGCTTTTATGTTAGGTGTGTAGAGGTTTGGCCTCTGTGCATGTGTTATGATCATCTGTTCTTTTGCACCTGTTTGTTGTGTACATCTTCATGCATGTTTCATACAAGAGCCAAACCTACTCGCTTTGTCAAAGACGGTTTCACAGAGCAATTACGATTTCCCTCAACCAAGCTGCTTACATTTCAAAACGTGGTGTCCTACAGCAGATGGCGTTAGAGCTTGAAACCACTATCCACAAGTCAGCACAATGCCATAGAAAACAAGATGCTTAGTGTTATAAACGAAGTACACGCTTCCAGATATAATTTGTAACTCAATTATATATATTTATTATAAGCATCAGAGAATAGCTGGTGATCCCATTACAGGTAGCAGGTAACTGAATCAAAGAATACAATGACAAGAACGCCATCATGACATGGGATCCAAATCGATTGTTACATTTAAAGTGCAAATCACATGAAAATATGCAATGCAAATACAACACTTAGCAACCTATGATCCAGAATGTTACCACAAAGGAGATGATAGCAAACACACACTCTTAGACACACTAAGGACGCAGATTTCAAAGTGACAAAATTCTAAAACAATTTCTATTAATTTAAGGCTGAAAAGGAATGATTTCAAGTAAAATAAAGTGCCGAAATAATGCTGCAAAATTTCCATTTTTGTGCCACAAAATGTGCACATATATTCAGCAATATCCTGGGTGGTCTGTCAAGAACCGGGCTTGAATTCAAGCCTTGCAAGCAGCTGCAGTTACTTCCTGACATCACTGCACAAGTACGTTTGACAGGAAGGTGGGCTATGAGTGACAAAGCTTTTAATGCAACTTCTTGTGGTGTCATTATGAAGCCAAAGGTCATCGAATATAACGTTTATTAATGTCATCATTATGTTAATCACTGGTCTTGAAACATTAAACAGCTTACCTCTTTTGAGTTACTTAATGTTGAGCAGTACGTTATTGGGTGATTAATTAATATGAGGGTGTGGAGCTCAGGCACAGGATGTGATGGAACATGCACTAATGCAAAGCCAGGAACGCTGGATATAAGCAACTACAGTCATAACTGGGCGTACTCTTGGAAATACTGAAACAACGACCTGCTTTGTAATTCCTTAGGCCCGAACCCTGCACGGTCCAGTGGTTGCCTCTCCTGCGCTCGTTCCCGCGCTGTTGCTTTAAGATCCTTGGCAGCTGCAGCTCGTTCCCTGTCTAAATGGGCGAAGTGCGCGCACGCGTTCCTTCCTTCAACGTGCTACACGGCCAATGGGCATAGACGACAGTGGACGCAGGGGGTGGAGCCTCCTGACAACAGGCTGAGACTTTCAGTTACCACAGCAGCGGGCGGAGAGAGGCTCGAACGGCTGGAGCCATGGAGGCACTGGAAGGTGAGTTGTGACTCGTGCGATGGGTAGACTGTGATGTCAGTGAGGGCGTTATGTTGTAATGGTCACAGCGGTAGCAGTAAGGAGTGCGTTTTTGCGGCTCCTATTCCCAGCTCCATACTCTTGGGGAGGGTGACAGAACCCATCAGTGTCCACATTGGGTTTTTCTATGTATCTCAGTACGCATCACTGGTTACCCACTGTACTGTCGGGCTGTTCAGGGTCACAGGGAGGGTATTTTTTTGTGAATTCGGCATAATCCGAGGAGTTTAACAAGACAGAGCGTGCTGCGCTTGGAGCGCGCGTGCGGAAGGGAGTTGTGCACATGCGCGTGTTCACGAGCGCGTACACAGACCCCAATAGGTGCGTGCCCCGGTCTGTATCACTTGGCAGGCAAGACGGTAACAATAGGTCTCGTTGGCGGCTGCGTCGCCATGTGCAAGACCTATAAAAGGGCTTGGACAGCACACCTCTTGTCACTTTCTAGTTATACAGACAAAAAAGCCTTAGGACACTCGCTAAACTCATTCCCCTCAACCCGCTCAGTGGTAAACACTTGGCCCACCACTACCCACAGTCTATTCACCCCAGAACACTCCAGCCCCGACCATCACCACCAAATTTACCGGCCCTTTAACTCCCCTCCCCTTTGTACCCTGAAACCAGTATCTGCAACCACACTAACCAAACGCACAACGCGTGCGGAAAAACAACTAAAATCTCTCCTGCCACGGAACCATATGCCCAATACATCCATAACTGAAAGTCTAACCTGCCTTCAAAGACAACTCAAGATAATCACTCAGGACATAAACAAAATCCTTACCAACACCAAAGCCTCCCCTATCCCTACCCAACACCCATATATCCGCTCCCACTCAAACATCAGTGAACCCTCTCAGATTTCCAAATCCAAAACGAAACCCTCTCAGCAACCAACATTACTGAGCGAGAAGAATGAGCCCTAGGATGCCGCTGAGAGAGGCCATGGATCTTGCCAAGTCATATGACTTCGCGACAGCCCGACCCCTCCCTCCTCTAACATTCAGGTTATCACCGGAACTGGCAGAGACATCAATCCACATAGGATTATAAGATCTCCATCACAATTCACCGCTATACCTTTGGCTCCCCCCTCCCAAAATCACACCAGCAGCTGCAAGGTAAACTGCATGCTAATAAACTGTAGGTCAGCACCCAAACACGCAACAGAGTTGGCTGAGGCCATACTGAACTAGGACATCGACATTACGTTTGTCACCGAAACCTGGCTCAATGAATCATCCTATCTGATCCTTAACCTCCTAATCCCCCCAGATTTCTCCATCATCAAGAAGGACAGGTTAGACCATTGCAGTGGTGGCATACCCATCGTTCATAAGAATAGCATCAAAATAGCTGAAATAAAATCTCTCTCCTACTCAACATTTGAATACCTCGGTACCAACCCAAGATACAAAGACAACAAAGTAATGAAATACCATCTGTTATACCACCCACCGGGAAACTCCCCCACATTCGGGGAACAACTATCTGACCAACACTGCTCCCTCTAACTCCGACAACATTATCCTAGGTGACTTCAATCTCCACGAGAAGGACACACTAATACAGTCTCTAAATGAACTCCTACTCATTAAAGATCTCACCCAACACTGCAAGGGACAAACCCACAAGAAAGGCTGTACCCTAGATGCCATCATAGCCAAAACCAAATTAATGAGCATCAACAACATTCTCTCAGTTGACTGGTCAGACCACCAAATCATTCAATTCAACATTAACCAAGTTGCAGCGCCACCCACCTGAGCTCGGATTACCCATCAATGATGCAGAAACCTCAATCCTATCCCTCTCCCTGACTTGGAAGAAAAAATATCATCACTACTCCCACCAAACACAAACGGTCTCAATACTGTGGAGCTCAATAACCTCTACAATGCAACAATGGAAACTGCACTCGACCAACTAGCCCCCCTGAAACACAAAAAGGTGAGAGATACCCCATTGAGAGCCTGGTTCAACAAAGACCTCAACTCTGAAAAAAGAAAACTGAGAGCCGCTGAAAGACTATGGAGAGAAAACCCACCCCAACCAACCTCCTCCAACTCAGAAAAGAACCCAGGAACTAAAAAAACACGTACTCAAAGAGAAAGCCACCTTCTTCCAAAACACCCTAGACAAAGCCAAAGACCTCCACAAAGAGCTTTTCAACATCATCCAAAATCAAACCTCGAAACCTCCCTAAGAAACCCCCCGCCTCAAAACTACAATGTGACAACCTAGCCAAATTCGTCAATGAGAAAATCAACAAAACTGAGCTCTCCTTAGACTATCACCCACAAACCCAACCCAGCGACTTTGCCTAAAACGGAAATAACACTAACCCTAGCTCACTCCATAATCCCCAAAACTGAGACTCCTCCCCCTTTAACAACCAGACCAACCCAATACCAAAGACCGACCTCCAAACCCAAGAGTTTGGAAGGTCTTCAAACCCCTCCCAGAAGAGGACATCTCCATGGTGATTGCCAATTCCAAACCCTTACCCCACTTCGAAGATTCACCACCTGCTGTTGTGGCTAAAAACCTCAATCACACCCTAACCCCTCTATGGACCAATATCATTAGCAGCTCCTTAAACAACGGGCTGATACCCGGCTGCCTCAAACAAGGCCAAGTCACCCCCCGCTAAAAGAAAACCTGATGCAGACCAGAACGAGCCCAAGAACTTTAGACCCTTTACCAACCTTCCTTTCCTAGCAAAAATCCTTGAAAAATGTGTTCTCTCCCAACTCAACCAACACCTAGTCCCCAACAATCTACTCGACTCACACCAGTCCGGTTCATGAAGGGATGCAGCACTGAAACAGCTATACTGAGTATAACAGATGGCATACACAACTGCCTTGACTCAAACAAATGCTATCAAACAAGTGATATCAGAGCTGATAGCACTGTTCTGAAATGGTTTTCTTCATTTCTACTTAACCGTCCCCAACTTGTTCAAATCAACAACTCTATGTCCGACATAACTCCCATAACCCGAGGGATGCCACAAGGCTCGGTCCTTTCTTCCATACTCTTCAACATTTACATGGAATCCCTCAATACCATTCCAAACCAAGCAAATATTTTGTAACACCTATATGCACCCAGGTTTACCCAGAAATATCCTATTTTACTAACATTCAACAACTTAACTCCACACTCTCAAAAGTCCCAAGCTGGTTATCACTCAACCTCCTCAAACTCAACCAAAAGAAAAATGAAATTCTGGCCTTCTTCCATCTCAACCACAGCACACAGATCCAAGAATGGATAAACATTGACTACCTAAACTGCAAGCTTACGCTATCTGACTCCGCTAAATTTCTGGGGATCTCTCTGGACTCTGAACTAAACATGAACTCTCACATAAGCTCCACTGCAAAGAATACCTTCTAGAGCCTAAAGCTCAACAAAATCAAGCCTTTCCCTACTGCCAATGACTTAAAAACAGCAACACAAGCTCTAGTTTTGTCCAGACTAGACTATGGTAATGCCACACTCACTGGAGCACCCAAAGCACATGTAGCCCCCATGAGAGCTACCCTCAATGCAGCAGCACGAATGGTCACAGGAGATAAGAAACATGACCACATCACCCCCACGCTGCAAAACTTAGAGTGGCTCCCAACGAAACAAAGTTGTTTCAAACGGCCAGTCTTATCCACAGAGCTCTACACCCTGGCAAACTAGACTACCTCGCAGCCAAACTCACAAAAGCAGGTCAATCGAGAAACCTAAGAAGTTTCAATACGCTTCTTCTTATCCCCCCAAAAGACACGAACAAAAAACTCTCTCACGCTCTTAGGCGATGTCCCTAAAACTAGAACTCTCTCCCAATACATATCAGAACCAATCCCTCCTTCACTAGTTGCAAGAGCCAACTAAAAGAATGTCTCCTAAACCGCCATCTCTATTCTCCTGCCTGAACAATAGCTGCTCTATGTTACCTCAACCAAACTCCCGCGCTCTGAATAAATGGAAGCCTTCACCGCATGCTACTGAATTGTATTCTATCTAGTAGCTCTTATTACTTATGTACTGTTAACTGTTTAAGACTCGTATACGTTGCTGTAAAGCGCTCTGATACACCTTGGGTCATGCCGGTGCTATATAAAACTCCTAAAATAAGTAAATAAATAAATGGCTCATATGAACTCGCGAAGTGAGGTCAGGTTGGGGGATCTCCTTTCACATATAGTTGCCAGTCATACATTTCAAAAGCCTGAGCAACTGAATGATGTTCATTTACCATTTATCCCTTAGGGTTTTGTACGCAGCTAATGTGTCTTCTGTTCTCTTTGCATTGGCATAGCCAATGTAGTAGCTTGCTTGTTTTTTCCCCACAGCTACACTCTGCTCTCTGAGGCCACTTACACAGTTTCTGCCTCTCCCACTTTGGTCAGAGTCAATTTAATTTTATAGTGTTCTATGTTCTTAGGTACGTCAGGGTTCAAACTGATAACATAGTAGGATTCTAACCTCAGAAGAACAGCTTAGAGCTCCATCACTAATTCTTGTTTCATCTGTTGTTTCCCACTGTACACATTATAACCCTACCTCTAATGGAGGATTGGAAAACCTCCCAGAAGGTTATAGGGGAGCTGACAAAGCCACTATTCTGTGAGAAGTAGCTTTCAGTTTACTCCTCATGAAGGCTTTACAATAACAATCCGTCATCCACTAAGCACTCAACCACCATCAGCCTCCCCATCAACCCAGTGTGAGTTCTACCGGCGAGTGGTCATTCGGGCCACCATCACAAATTGCACGTACCTAACATCGGTTAATTTAGTGTTCAGCCCCACAAAGCAATCTAATCTTGAAAACATTTTGTGTGCCCCCAAATAAAAAATTAATTGTCGCTAGTCAGGGTGGCACTGATGACATACGAAGGTCATGCCCATTGCAGGGAGGAATTTGCCACGGTGTGTGGGTCCTGCTTGGGTGGGTGGTCTTGTTCTAGTTCTATCCATCTGACTGTCTAGTAACCCCTTAAGTGAATCAGGGAGCTGTGATATGTGCTGATCAACTCTTTCAAGAAAGGTGGAAGTCAGTGGAGGTAGGGCGTGTATGCTTAACAGGGATACAGGATTCCCTAGTAATATCCCGAAAGCTACAATCTAAAACCCATGAGAGTCTCTCCAGATTTTTTATGGTATGAAGGGTAGGCTTTTTTGTTTTAACAAGCATCAGTAACCCCCCCCCCCCCAATAACCACTTCATGAAGCTAAAATGCACCATCACTTAGAACCTGTACTGAAAGTGGGAAGGACATCTCATCACCACGAGGTTTAGTTCCTATAACAGCAGAATGTGTGCACCATAAATGTTAGAAATTTCAAGTATCGCCCCTCTTTTTATCTTATTTAATTAGCCATTTATATTCAGGTAACAATGTGTATAGACTCAGGTAGGGTGTCTACGGACATGTTGGCTATTTATACAGAGTTGTCAACACAATCTTGGGCAAAAGTTCCTCAGGGGGAGTCTTCCTAACTGTAGGATGCTCCAATAGATAAGTTAGAAGATAAGTTAGAAGATAAGAAGTGAGTATTGGGAAATGGTTTTTCTCTAATGCCAAACTAAAAGGCGGAGTTGTAGAAAGTGCGTGAAGTGAAGAAAGTGCTTCTCCTTTGTAATCTAGTGCCCTCAGACACTAGGTTCTAGTTTCCTATTTGAGCTCCTAGTCCCCCCTCTTTTAGTGCATATATTTATACAGCGTAACAGTAAACACACATCAGATGAAATGAGGGACAACTCCAACAATTAACTGCAGATCAAGAGCAGAAATTGACTAAATAACTTTGAAGAAACTACAAAAAGCACCATCCCCAAACTGTGCAATTTACGGATGCAATATACGAGAAACTTCTTAATGTTGGTATTATGTAGGGTCTTGTTAATTTATTTGATTCGGAAACTATCCGCTTTATTCATTAAGTAACTGATACTGATTTCATTAATCAATCAATTAAAGTTTTACTTGCTAGTACTATCTGCAACAGTACAAAGAGTAATCTTGTTCAGATCCCCCATAGGTAGGAAATAAGTACTATTCTGGAATATATATATATATTTTTAAAGACCAACTTTTCAGGAAATGCGACTGGAATTTTCAACAGCTCAAGGTGTGCCACGACCAATGCCATCACCATTTCATAAACACCGAAGAGGCACTGGTGAAGCTGAGCCAACTCTGAACCGAAAGTAGCATCGGTGGGATTGCGGGAAAGGTATATGAATGTAGACATTCTGCAAATCCAAAGCCACCATTCACACAGGGAAAATGACATCTGGGTCACCATGACCATCTTAAATTTGTCCTTCTGCAAGAAGGTGTTCAGAGGGCATAGATCTCAAATAGGGCAAAGACTGTAATCCTTCATCAGCAAAAGTAAATAACAGAAGCAACAGCCAATCCATATTTCTCTGCCATCAGCTCTATCTATGGCTCCTTTGGCCAAAGAAGCTGGCTCCTCTTGAAGCAAAATGGACAGGTGCTCCTCCAAAAGCTGTTTTGATGTGAGCAGAAGATGCAGAAAGGAATGTGTTGGGTCTTACCAGACGTAGCCGAGTTGTCTTTCATGTATTACTTTATTAACTTCTTAGCTGCAGGATGGTATATGTGTACATCTGCAAAAATGTCTTGTTATCCTTATTCTCCAGCTTCTTCTAGTCATACTCCAGCCCCACCAGGAGCAGCCTGCCTGCTGCTCAGCCCATCTTCAACTATCACCACTCAAGCACACAGGCACCCAGGCATTCCATGCCTCAGTCACACCAACATTCCAATACCAACTCTCACTCTGGCTGAGCAGCAGGGAGACAGCTAGGCTGAGAAACAAATACTAATACAATCAGGATATAACACTATCCCCCTCCTTTTACATGAAAAATAAAAGTGCGATAAAACATGAGAGAAACTATAAACAAGAATATACATAGTGGAGAAAAAGTTCAAGACTCAGGGATGCAAAACCTAAATGCAACTTCGCAGAAGTCTGAACACTAAGAAATCAGAAAGGAAAGGTAACATATTGGCAAGCAATAAAAACCCTTCCTCCCTGACAAAACATTTCAGAAAAACGTAAGTAGAAAGGGTAGACCGACGCTTACAGAAACACTCATGACCACAACTATAGGGTGAAACCAAATGTGTAAGGGACAAGACCCAAAATACCAACCCTGTGTGAGGGTGTGAAACTTATGTACATGTGTAGCACAAGGTGACTTAAAACAATGTGTACAAGAAGTGAAGCACAAGATGGCTTACACACCCAACAAAAAACATATGAAGCGCAAGGCGGCTTACACACTAGACAACACGTGTGGCGCAGGGCGACTTACACACAGACAACAACATGTGAGGCGCAGGGCGACTTTACACACTAGACAACAGTAGGTGTAGCCCATCTCCAACTGTCACCACTCAGCCACACAGGCACCAAGGCATTCCATGCATCACAGTCACACCAGCATTCCAACTCTCACTCTGGCTGAACAGCAGGGAAGCAGCTAGGCTGGAAAACATATACGAATACAATCAGGATTAAAAAAAATTGGATCCGGTCTCCCACAAGGTGGTCAAGTGCTTAGGGCAAACTAAAGCGGCTTGGAGGCAGTTGCTATATTGGGGTGGGGTCACTGAGAAGGCTTTTGCCTCTGGTGGCCTGTACATTGTGTGCTTGACCCCTATCCCCGATCCTGAAAAGACTGGAGTGCTTCTTGCAGGGGCATGGGTATTGCCAATAAACCAAACCTCTTGAGTATAGCTAAAAGGGATGGTACTGCTGAGGAAATTGCTTAGCAGGAACAGAAAGGCCCAAGGAATGTGCCGTGGCCCGGCTCTCTTTAAAGCATTCAGGGCTGAATCAGTCTTCTCTCCAAAGAGTCGAAACCCATTCAAAGTCATGTCCATAAGTGAATCCTGCGGATCTCTGGGGAATTCCGAGGATCGCATCTACATGTGACACCAAAGTACCATGCTAGTTTCAATTGCTTTGCCCAAGCAGTCCTGTCCAGAACGTATCACGTATTTGGCCACATCCTGACCATACTGAATGATTTGAGCTGGGGAGGCCTGAAATACTTCTGAAACTGATAGTAACATCTCACCAACCATGTTCCAGAGCATATATGAATATTGCTCTATCAAACAGCTTGTACTGACCAATTGCAGGGCCTGACAGGCCGATGAAAACATGTTTTTGATTGCCTCAATTCTTTCCAACTGTCTGTTTGTTTGTGGGCGTCTTCGGGGAAGAATTGTATTTTAAAGCTGAAGGTGAAAACTTTAACTACCAGACATTCTGGCATGGGGTGCAACGTTAAAGAACTCAGTGTCCTCTGGTGCTGTACTGTGGTGACTTACTACTTCTCAGATCCCCAATGACCAAGAATAATGCCAAGCATAGGTGTCCTGTAATGTTTCGTCATAGCCAAACTGAATGGTACTAGAGGTTCGGAGGAAGCCTGTCCACGCTGTAGAACTTCATTTAGAAGATTTGTCTAGACTTCCATAGAAGAAAGTGTTGTGTAATACCTCAGTGGCACAACATATCAGTATAGCAAAGGAAGCACTCTCCTCTGTTGATGACCCAGGCGGGAAAACCAGCCCAGTACCCAGGGAAGTGTCTAACCCACAAGCATATTCAGGAGGCACCCACGTCTGCCAGCAGCAATCTGGATCGATCCCTCGAAGTACCTTCGATGCCCAAAGAGGCGGAAGGGTGCTGAAGGTACGCAACATGGCCTCCTTAATGGCTTCAAAATGTCACCTTAACAGGGGACCGGAACTCATACTGAGAACCACCATGTTGTCCATACAAATTCCCAGGCAGAAAGCGGAGGTACTGTTCTGCATTGACTTCTACTTACCGGAAGACTTTAACCGTGGCCAGGGCCTGTTGTGGGAACGTCCCTGAGAGTGGCAACAGGAGTTGGTTTGCGCCCTCGAGCAGGAGTGGGACTTGCACAATTTCTTACAGTGTTCAGAAAAGTACACCTAATCTTACAGATTCAGTCTGTTACCAAAAGATATTCTAAAGGTGAGGAATATGGTTAGAAGTATAGATCAGAAACGCTTTATGAGCACTTAATGACCCACAATACAAAATTCCAGAGTAATCGATTCATTTTATTTTTTCACTCTCACTTTTGTCGAATATTAACTGCTGAGAGTTAACATTTGGCTAGAGCTATCATTCTCCATCCTTAGACACATTTTAAGTGGAAAAGGGGCATTTGATACTTTATGTGAACACACTGGCAGGAGGACTCCGCTTAAAGTACCAAGACAACGTGTTACATGGAACACTTCCTGCAGCGCAGGGAGGCCCCAAGACCTCCAGGTTGACCCCAACCCTTCAAGGGGACCCCATTCTGTCAAAAGTCAATGATTGTCTGTGGAGTGTAGTAGACTCAGAGGGCCCCTCATCACATTCTGCGTGGGGGAGCATCATTATGAGTTACACCACTGCCTTCCTGGGTGGAAAAGAGTAGGTAACAGCACCTCTTTTTATGAGGGTATATATAGGTCATGAAAAAAAGTTGAGAAAAAAATCTTACATGTGCTAATGAAGATATCCACTACTTTCTGGCATGGCAATCTCTAGGAGTAAATACAGGCAACAAGAAGTGTGCATGTAAATGTTCGATTTGGGGATATTTCCATGCACACTGCTGGGGAACGCTGTAATTCGACTAAATGTTGGAAACTTAACTCCGATCGTAGGAAGAAACCCACCACGCATAGATATCTAACTGTTTGGAGACTCCGCAGAATAAGTGTTACGGCTGGAAAAACGCCGAAACCCAGTGTTATCAGAGAGGACACAGGAAGAAGTAACTTGAATATAAACTTGGTTTTACAGTCCACCGTCACTCGCTAAACCAACCCTGGTGGAAACAAAGGAAACTAGGAAAGAAGAGGACACGGCGTGAGTTTAAACAATCTATTAGGACTATGTTTTTTTATCAAACTGCGATATGTATTAAATAATGACATCACCACACTCTACAGGAAGAAAAGGTAAAATGGGAATACTTTTCATACAGTGCAAAACTTTAAAACATTAAAGGTTAATGGCTTACCTTGCATATATGAATAGCCAACAATATACACACCGGTCGATGTCACCTATACATTAAAAAAGTGTATTTCTGTAATGCCGTCAAGAAAACAACTTTCAGTGCAAAGTGAAAGTGCTCTGCAGCTCACGCCTTAAAATCCTCTCAATGGCACTAGCTTTGAATTGCAGGTCACGTGACCCGATTGTTCCAGTAATAACATCCGGTTTCATAATAATCCCTGCAGTGTTCCCAGTTTAAAGGAACAGCAGCCCACTGTGAAGGAAAGGTGCGTGGATTAAAACAACACACACGGTAATGAATGTAGGCACTTCATTCAAACTGAAGGCAAAGAAGTACAATAGCATTCACTTTTGTCATACGACTGCAACACACCAGCCTCTGTCTTGTGAATATCTTCATCTTTTTGCTTCAGGATACTTTTTAAAGCGCGTTACACCATGGATGGCAATTCAAAGCGCTTATTATTCCAACATATTAAAAAAAACCATACAACTTAAAAACAGTACCACCTTGTTCGTCTTCTTCGTCTCCCTAACTATTGCAGAAAATGGAGTCCCACGTCGGAAACAGGCACTCCTTCCTTACAAGTCTCTTGCCGAGCGTGTCCTCCTCCCAATAAAGACCCCACCCCTTCGCAGAATTCTGAATTTTCTACCTGAAAGTGGCGACTGTCCTCGCACATGGTCAGTATTTTAAGGCTTGCCTATTGTCATACATTGTTGAACAAACAACTTTAGTTGCTTCTTTATCACTCTTGCACGGATGGGGTCTGTGGCCAACTGTCAGTCAAAACGGGACCCACTTCCGAAGATCTTACAAAGTATTTTAAGGCTTGCCTATTGTCATACATTGTTGAACAAACAACTTTAGTTGCTTCTTTATCACTCTTGCACGGATGGGGTCTGTGGCCAACTGTCAGTCAAAACGGGACCCACTTCCGAAGATCTTACAATGACTCACAATGTAGGCATCGTCTTGGGTTTACCCTCCTCGGCCGATGCTTCCCGGTCTCCAACTCTCCCTGGATGTGGGACATCCCGCTGTCTAAGCATGACGGAGACATTCTGGAGATTGTAACAACATGTTGGAGATGGTTACAAACAGTTTTCTTGAAAACGCAGCCCATGCAGTGTTGCCTCCACCCTAGGCTCACAGAGCACCATCTGGCAATATCAGGCCAGAGGTTTCTAAACATCTGGGCTTCCTCGGAAGTGGTGGTCTCCTTGCTTACCAGTACATCTGTTCCTGATGCACAGGGGTGAAATAAAAGAGGTCACAGAGCAGTATGGTGGGAGACAGAGTTGCAGCAGCAGAGTTAGCGCTCCCACAAACGTTGCTATCTGCAAGGCAGACACATATAAGAAGGTCCTTTTGGTATAATTGATCTCAGGGTGGTGATCGCACTGTGCTCTACTGAAGCCTTGCTTCAAGGGTTCTCTACTGGAGGAAGGTGCCCTGCAGGGTCATCCAGACTAGGATCAAATTTGACTAAACCGGACCTGGCTAAAAAGATGAAGCATATGGCATACAATTCAACTTTGCTGGCCTAGCTTTGATCTCTGAAACAAACAAGCATTGGTAAAGCCAATAGGTTTCACCTATGCAAAATCTATTTGCCTGGACGCGGTTTGTTTTTATGTTGCAAAGCACCACGAGGATACGCTCAGTTCAGTTCAAATAACTTTATTTCGGCCACCAGAGCCATAAAAGTGCTGATGCAGATAACAATACATAATAAATAAGTAAATAAAACAATTCCATTCAGCACAGAAGAATATCTTAATTCATGTGAAATGGACGCCAGAATCAATTAAATAAAACAGTAGAACATCAACTGGCACGTAGCGGATGCAATTAAGAAACAAGGAAGTGCCGAAACTAGTACTGATAGGCAAGAGATAAAAACATGAATAAGACACAGGAGCCTCTGTGGTACTAAGTGAGGGGGAGTGCCTTTCATCGAAGTATCCACATGGCACTCAAAAATTGGGCTACAGTAATGGCATAATTTAGGTTACAATCCGTTCTCAGAATGCGAAGGGCAACGGAGTGGCTAAGCATGCCTAAGAGCGTGCAAGTGGGATACATTCAGCCCAGTGGTACATTCCAAGGTGTCCAAAGGACAGGGTATATTCAACATATGATACCCCACTCTATACTATTCCTATGCATCATTCCAACCTAAATCCAAATTATAGATGTTTTCGCCAGTACTCCAGCCAAATATTCTTAAATCTCTCCCCTCTATGGTAGGGACATGATCAGATTTGGTAATCCCTCCATTGCTGCCAACTCAATCCGTCCCTCTTTTCCACCATATTAAAACATGTAAGGCACCTAACTCAGCTAATGTCCACTTTGGAATGTCTGTGAGCCATGTCTTACTGTCAGGTAGAGTATGTGCCTTCCACTCCATAGCTATATTCCTCTAAGCACTAGGGTCAAATCAATAAATCAACACACATTGTTTAGGGCTCTAGAGCAGTGCATGTGCCCCAACAAAGGGGACCCAATGGTACAGTCCATCCTGCAACACCTCTGATAAGGTCTACAATCAAAGACCAGGACCTCTGAATCTGCGGGTTGCCCCAAACCATGTGGTAAAAATCAGCCTGCGTCTGATGGCAGCTAGGACTATGATTGGTCGCTCCAGGAAACATTCTGGCAAATCTTGTGAAGGGAAAAATCTATCTGGTATTTGAGTGCTTTTAAACTAGGGACGTCTAGAGTGACCCTTTGGATAATTTAGGTTGCCGGCCCATTCAGCTTCCATAATTTCTCACCTTAAATATAATTTCCATTGTGTGTTTACTGGGGACATCTCAGCATAAAAAGCTGGAGTCATATCGGGAAGGGTGGCCAGCAACTTCCCTAAGTTCTTGTATTCAGAATTTACCACTCGCAGTGGCCTATAAGATATGGCATCCCGCGTATCTCTTCTAACTGTGGGCAGCACTACAATTGTGGCCTCACAAATGGAACCTGGTAGAATACCCCTATAAAAAGCATGTTCATACATGGTTAATAGATGCGGGGCCAGTGCTTCTTCATAGGAGTGAATTTCAGGGGCCAGTTTTTCCAGCGGGGGTCTTTAGCCTTGCCAAATGATCTATGGTCTGTGAGACCTCTTGTACTGTCAAACGACCTTTAAGTGAGGTACGCTGTTTCCCTATCAGTCTCGGCATTGTTATGCGTGCTAAATATTGGTCTATTCCATCTACCATTTCTTCCCCTAATGGGAAGTATAGCAACCTGTAATAACTTGCGAAGACACTGTTAATTTCAGACTGCATGTGTACGACATTACTAGAATTTGACCTAGTGCAGATGGGCTTCCCCTCCTAATCTGAGAGTAATAACCAAGCTAACATGCATCCTGCCATCTCACCTTCACTATGCTGTCTGGCTACATATTCATTACAGAGTCTATCCATCAACTCCCTGTATTCTTTTTCTACCACAGCTCTAGTTTTATGTGCTTCTAAATCAGTCACCGCTCCTACTTCAAGTCTCGTGTTCCATTTTCCAGCATAGTAAACTGGCGAGGCTGAGTCAGTTTAATCCTATAGGTATTCATACTCACTAACCACCACTTTGAAAACATCTCATTCAGTGGCGTGTTATTGCCTGTGCCTTCATTCTCTAAAAAATAATGGCCAATATGTTCCATAACCAACGCTTGAACTGATCATTTGATACACCATCTACATGCAGTTGCCAAGTCGGCATTACAGGAGGTAGCCCACCATAATCCAAACACAGCGATCATGTGTTAAGTCAGAAAGTTTGCTGAACGGATACTCAGCGTCACTAATATTCGGCCTCATACTGAGCCTGAACAAAAACATGTTCAGCCTCATATACATCTTATGCATATCTAAGTAGTAGTAGTAGTAGCCCCTGCCCTCGGGGTGTAGCTCCAGCCGTTTGTCTGTCAACTCTAGTGTCGCAACCAAGAGACAAACTAACAGGACATCGTCCCAAGATCTCAAAAGCTAATGCCCGTGCTAGTCTGCCACTTCATCCTGGGATTCATGATCGGACTCAGAGTATTGAGTCTTTTGATCCCTGAAGTCAATACATCAACCCACAGGAAAAATTTAAAGAGTATGGTCTAAGCTCCATCATGCCCTGTCCATTTTAGCCCTTGTCCAGGGATCAGATTTACTGCATTGCTTGACTGTACTGTAGCAATTTCAGGATTCTTGTACACAAGTTATGCTCTGAGACTGCTCAATTCTTAAAATGTTCCCGGTCTGTAGGAATTCCTTGCATACGTCCTTGAGTTTATGAATCTCATCTCATTTAACACTCTGAGGCACTGTCTGGCAAACATGCAGTATTTTTGCCAGGATAGACATTTTCAAGACTGCAGTCCTCATCACTCATGGCATTGTTTATTACTTCACTTCTGTAAGTCAGTTTTAACCATTCTGAATAGGGCTTAACAATTTCTCACCAGTGTTACTTGCAAGCTGGGTTTTGGAAAGAACAGAAGATGTTGTATTGTGCTTTGGACTCTCTAAGCAGGGTGATTCTGGCCAATGTCTGTTACTTTCCCAAACCGAAGATTAACATGAGGAACTCATATTTTGTTGGGTTTACGTTAAATCCTCAAACCCCTTGATAACGCTGTAATTCTGCTAATGGTTCTGAGAGCCAGTTGCTGAGCTCCACCACCGTTGCCAGGATGTCATTCACAAACGAAGTCAAGTTAAACTCATCCTTTCCTAGACTAATGCATTTTATTCTAACATTGGTTGGGATGTGCTGTGCAAGGGGCTCCAAAATGAGGACAAAGAGAAGTAGGAGGAGCAAGCAGTCCTGCCTGGTTCGCCTCCGCATTCGCATTGGCTACAAAAGCTGCCCATTCACAATTGTCCTCGATGAAGGTGAATGGTAGTCACCATAACTGAGCTTAAAAGGAGATCCATTAATCTAAAGCATGTGCCCTATGAAAGCCCCTCTATTCAGCTGAATGTTTCTGCAGTGTTCAGAACTGTCATCACGACTTGCCTACCAACTAGTTTGACGATACAAATCAACTATAGGGCTGTATTGTATTCTCATCAGTCTGCCTCTGATGGAGATGTATTAAACTGGGTGCAAAAGGTGTCAGTTGATCTACTCTGAAAGGTAAAATTTTGGAAAAAGGTTTATATCAACACTGAGCAGAGGAAATGCACACACCCATTGTCTTCATTGCACTTTAGTATTAGAAGATTATTACATCCTGCAGAGCATTACCTGGTGAGCTTGGATAATTTCCTTGATAACCTTAATTAAGACAGCTAGAGAAACGGGCCAAACTTTTTTCACTATTACAACGAGGACTTCTCAGGTGCTAGAACTTTAGTAGGATTGCAGTTACTAATGACTGCTAAGACCTTCTCTTTTATATCAAAATGCCACAAGTAACTATTTCCTCTGCCAACTTCCCGAGTAACTTGGCTACCTGGATTTATTCCTGCCTATCCTTTGTGTTTGTGGTGTGGGGTCTGCACATAGGTTGCACAAGAACTGCTTAAACTGTTCTGCCATCTTCTCCTCACTTGTCAGATAGGCCTCTCTCCATCTTATTTCTCTATAAGTAATGTCAGGCTTGGTGTGTACATAGTTTATTGGCAAGGAACTTTCTTGCCTTGCCTTTCACCATAACATTTCATGTCCAATTTTGCCTGAATATACATTGTCTGACTAGCCCTCAGATTCTATTTGACTGCTTAGCCTAACTACTTTCAACCATACCTTCTGTGGTGTTTGCTTTTATGTTCAGCTCTCACTTGAGATTCACCAACATGGCACCTTGCATGGTTTCAAGGCTATAGCCACTACTCTAAAGTAAACGTGTATGGCCACTCTGAGGGAGTCCCACAGTGATGTGTTGTCTGGTTGGACTGCAGATCCCAAGTTAAGGAAAATGTGAGTGGACAATGGCTCAACAAGGTTATAGGTATCTGCTCCATGAGTCTTTGATTCTGGCAAGACGTTTCTTGTTTATTAGGATGTGATCTAGCATTACATAACTTGTGTGTGTTGCTGAATAGAGTAGAGTGAGAGTCTGAGTCACCGTGTGCCAAAAAGACCTAGGTATTCGAGCCACATCTTTCCAGATTCTAAGATTACACTGGTTACCCCCTTTGTGGACACATTAGCAGGTCGAGGCCCACACAGTGTTAGAGGCCCTATGGCCCACTCTGTAATCATGTGTGTTGTTGTGCAGAGAATTGTTCCTGCCCCGAAATTTTAGTGAGGTAAGAGTCCGGGTCTTTTCCATTTATTTCCCCTCTTCTATCCTTATGAAATCTGCAGTCCTCAACGTTATGCTAGATTTTTCTTGTTAGCAACATCCCCATCATGCAATCTTTTCAGAGAAGGATGATGGAAATTGTTGCGGGTAGAATTTAGAGCAGAAGTGCTCCTGGTCTGTCTCTGTGAGATGACCAACTGCAATGGTGGATGCAACAGAGAAACATCCCTTACTGGAGACCACAGTGTTGATCAAACGTGTAATGCAGCGTACCAGAACTTGAGACTACTCAAGAGTGCCTAATCATTATTTGGGATGCTGGTTCCCCAACGACAACCTTTGTGCCAAGTCCTTCTGCAAACCCCTGTGCATCAAAGGAATCCAAACCACTCACCAATACTGAGTATGTCATTAAGTATCTAAAGTGATACCTGATAGCACTATGATTTAATAACATGGAGCAGATCCTGCTGTTGGTAAGAGGTGCAATCCTACAAAGAAGGAAACTGAGAAGCTGAGGTAGGGATAAATTATATTTGTACTGATAACAATCCAACCCAGGAATGCCTAATATCGAAGCAATTTTGGCAATCACCAATAGAGCTCTGAGCGCCCTGAACAGTGTTGCCCACATGCACGCCGATAAACTTGACACCCAGATTTCCATTTTACAATTAGTGGCCGACTCTATAATGGAAATAGATTCAAAATTAGATCAACTAAATTCGCTAATACGAAGAGCTAAAAAAAAATGTGGCCCAAAATAATGCCCAAAATAATGCCCTTGACACGAATTCAAGCATGGAACCAACTGCAAATGCAACCGCACACCTAAATCATGTCCAAAGCAGTTGCATATGTGAACCTCTACTAAAAAAACTTGAAACATTACCCGAAATAATGTCCACACTAATAGAAGACCTGAGGCTAAAGACCCAACCCAGACCACAGAGTCTTAGCACTCCTCCTATCCAACTCCGAATTCTGGAAACCCCCAGATCGTTAGAACCAACCTCGAACAACTCAAACCGCTTTAACAACAATAACATCAGCCCAAAATTGGAACAGCTTCCACTCAAAGATGCACTAAATAACCATCTTGAACAGCCTTCTCTAGTACTTCTGGACTCTGTTATTAATCCCCCTTTGCAAACACTAAACGCTGCAACTACGCAACCCATCATTGAAGTATGTTCATCAACCTCACCAAGCCACCACATTCCAATAACTAAGACCAATCAAGATCCAAAGGCAGGAATCTTCCTATCCAGAAAGAATAAGAAGAAACTGAAGAAACTAAACAAAGGGAAAAAAAGGGCAACGCGCTAACACAATGGCTTGGAACAGACACGGGCGAGCCACTCACTGACCTGACTAACCAGGCCGAAAAATTAGCAGCACCTCAAAAATATAAAAACGAAAATCCGGAAACGCATCAAACTATGCGCAGCCACTAGCAGATCACAAGTCTCCCGGTAATCGCACGAAGCAATATGACAACCCCACCAAATTTCCTGACAAAAGCCCCCATCTCACAGTTATTGAAATACACAATCCTGCAACTCAAGAGCTAGGTCTAAAAGCAAGAACAGCCACTGAAGGAACTCCATTGCCACGTTTAGGAGAGCAAGAGAATTACCACAAAGCAACCATGGACGCGGCTAGTACTGGCAATAAGATGCCCTCCCCCCAAGAACTACTAATGGGAAGTGGTCCATCAAGAAGGACATGCCCACTAATTATAAAACCGACACAAAACAACTCGGAGTTCCCGGGCAACGACTCTGTTGCACCCAGTACCACATAGGCTAAATTGCATTAAGAGCCCCGCCCTGGACGACAACAGCACAGAAAAATATTGCTATACCCGGAGTACGAATCCCAGGGAAAATGGGACATCTTAAATAGAGGTAATATCTTAAAGTTATGTTTACACCTGCCAGGCTTAGAAAGCGTAAACTCAACGGACATTGAGACAGTGGCCTTCATAGATCCCGTTCCGGGACAAAGAAACGAGTCCACATTGGTAACCTTCTTCAATCCAGAACGGGGGGCAACGTTGATGAAGAACATAAAACAACTGAATGAATGGGGCATTCAGGCCAGCCCCTATACCCTCACCAACTACCCGTCCTTTTAAAAAAAAACTCCCCTGACGCTACAATGACCGCCAAAATCAGACCAGACCTAAATCAGGATAAGCATTTAATACAGCCATGTCCGATGCTGCGGGGCCTCCGACAGGAGCCAAAAATAGCTTCATGGATCGAGAATCCACTTCAAGTAACTGCCTCTATAGCAGGAGGACCACGCAAATGCATACTAAAACCGCACAAATCCCAAGACTGGTCTTGGCTCTCCCAGGCGTTAGGGTAGTGTGTCGACTCCCACGCAATATAACAAACATATTCACGAGACGGTTCATCATTTAAATATATGCTCTTGGAACATTCGGGGTCTAACAAAGGAGAAAACAGCACGACTAACTTCAGGCCTGCAGAAGACCTATGACATCTTCGCTATCCAAGAGACTTGGGCCTTGGAAAACACCATCTGGGAAGACTTTCCAGTAATAGAATCTACCGCCACTCCATCTAAAGCAGGCGGTCATGCATCCGGGGGTGTGCTGATCGCCGTGAAGAACTCACTGATTGCGAAGCTAGAAACTCTCCACAGCGGAGTTGGCGATTATATCTTCATTAGCATTG
Organism: Lissotriton helveticus; assembly: GCF_964261635.1. Lineage (NCBI taxonomy): Eukaryota > Metazoa > Chordata > Amphibia > Caudata > Salamandridae > Lissotriton > Lissotriton helveticus. The sequence continues at coordinate 312,610,860 of NC_136061.1, forward strand.
AGATCGAGAGCCAAGTAAAGGGGAACTCAAAGCAAAAAATGATCCTTGGATGCATCTATTTACATCCAACAAAAATGAGACGAGAGTCTACTTTGAGTAATATACTACCACTAATGAATAATCTTGAAGTTCTATACCCAAATGATCTGTGGTTGATAATGGGCGACTTTAATGCAAACTTAATGGAAACTGATCCAATCCAATCCTCTCTAATAACACCATTTAATGTAATGTGGGCAATTCCGGAGATAAAACCCCAGTACCACCGAAAGGATGCGAACGGAATGAAACTGGCAACAAAACAATCATTTTGGTCTGCGCACCTTGAATGGAAGGATTGCCACAGATCAACCGGCCGCATATTCTCATGTATCCCCCTCCCGAATGGCCACCCTGGACTTTATATGGATATCGCTTACGGCTTTCCATCTGGTATACCAATTCTTGGTAACACCATCCTCCGATAGCGATCATGCTATTTTAACATGCAGTATTGCCCTTGGGCCACTACATCGCCCGAACACGAACCCAATAGGGACAGCATCAAGCCTACAGAATGTAAGGAAACTCCGATGGTCTGTAAGCAACCAGGATGCAATTGAAAAGGAGGTGGACAAGCTTATGATCAGATGGCACCTGGCTGGTATTAGTCACGTGACGGCTTCCACTTGGAAAATTATACTGACCAATTTTAGAGATCACTTTACCTCAAAACCCATAAACAACCTTCCGAAGGACATTCCAACTATGACAACTCTGTCAGTGCAAAAACAACACATAATCACTGCAAAAAGTAAATTAAACAAGCTACGACGAACAAACGTCAATAATGAAAGTGATCATAAACATTTGAAGGAGGTCATCATGGCCGCGCGAAAAGTCTATAGGAAGGCCCTTTTTCCCTAAAGAAACTGGAAGAAGAGCAGCACTGGGTAACAGCTTTAGAGAATATAAAATCCAAAGACCAAAGGAAATTTTGGAACTGGGTTAACAAGGCCAGCAACGCTATTAAACCCCCACCACAACTAATATTACCCCTGCGGATTGGGAGACCTATGTCAAACTGCTCTATACAGCACCGAATGGCCAGATCACCAATAGTACGTCCATCCTCGATCAACTAGTTAACCAGGACGGAACCAACCCCACCGCCAATATTTCAACAGACGATATAACTGGAATAATAAAGAATATGAGCTCGGGCGGCGCCCCTGGTCCCAAAAGAATTCCGACTAAAGTATTTAAAGCCTCAGCTGGAAAATGGGCCCAGATACTGACACCTCTATTTGAAGCCGCAATACTGGGCGGCCCCATCCCGGCATCTTGGCAAGGATCACTTCTCGTCCCCTTCCATAAGAAAGGCTCGCGCTCAAATCCCGACAACTATCGGATGATAGCCCTCCTAGATGTGGACGGGAAGGCATATGCCAGTATTCTCTTAACTGCACTTACTAAGTGAGCGAAAACCAACAACCTAGTCCCCTTCACCCAAACCGGCTTTCAAAAAGGATGCCACATCGAAGACAATTTGATCTGGATTGCCCACCTAATGGAAATCACCCTTGCTGCAAAAGGTAAATCGTTACACCTTGGATTTATCGACTTTCGTAAAGCCTTTGACAGCGTAAGCCAGCCAAAACTATGGGAAAAACTTGCAAGATGGGGCATTCCGCAGTCGCTACTGAAAGCACTAATTGCCTTACACACTGACACCTGGGTTAAAGTGAGAGTCACATCAAGATGGTCCACCTCTAATAAAATCTATACCACTAGAGGTTTAAAACAAGGGTGCACGCTTGCACCAATGCTTTTCAACCTGTATCTGGCAGACCTCCCCGAATGGCTGTCACATACCCGTGCTTTCCCTCCGGGAATAGAATCAAGAAAGATCCAAACTCTGCAATATGCGGATGACACCATTCTGCTAGATCAAACTCCGGTGGGCCTCCAAAGACTGTTTGATTCCCTCGCTCAGTACTGCAATATGAACATGCTCGAAATAAATGTCACCAAAACCAAAGCAATGATAATATCCCCTGGAAAAACCAAAAAGAACACGTGGTTTATCGAAGGGAAGAGACTGGAAACTATCATCGCCTACAAGTACTTGGGCGTGTGGATCGATCATAAAGGGAGATCCACTGCGCACATAACCAAAATGCAGGCTGTTGCTCGTAGCCTTGAAGGGGCTTTCATAAGAACGAAAAGCACTTTGCACTCCCAGGACTTAGTCCCATTAACAAAATTGATCACCGCAAAACTACTCCCCACAATCTCCTTTGGCGCAATAATCTTCAAGGATAAAATGAACACTTGGCTGGACAGAGCGCAATCGTCTTGCTATCGTAGGGTCTTTCGTCTGCCCAATTCAACCGCCCATGCCCAAATCAGAAAAGAATTCTTGCTATCCTCCCAGCGATGGATTGGGAGTGCTCGCTTTGTCAGCTACTGCTTAAAAACTAAACAAGCCTGCCTTCATACCTTAAAGAGCTGCCTATGGTTAGTCTTCAGCAACCCAAAAACATTGTGGAATAAATATTTGCTGTAATGCCTCGAATCCCTCAAAGCAAAAAAGACATATGGCTATCCCCGATGCCCATCGAGGCGAAAACAAAACGCCTATCCAAGCAAGCAAAAATTCTATCAAACGACCTTGATGAGCAACGAGTCAACCAGCTCCCCCACGGTTCCTGGGCTTCTAAATTATATACCCCGAAAACCCTTCCGTCCTACCTTGCATCTTCTGTGAAAGTCCCCATAAAACTCCAACTAATGAGATTCCGTTTCAGTTTAATCCCGCTGATGGCATACAAGTTTGGCGAAGGATACAGGAAAGACACATCCTCCCAATGTCGCTTCTGCAAACAGGACGAGGAGAATCTTATCCATATCCTGTGCATTTGCCGTAAACTCCGAGCCCAAAGAAACTTCTGGCTGCGCCCAATCTGGCTCCCTCTTAATATCAGGACCTGCCAGGAAGCACTAGACGCATGTATGAGGGGAGACTCTCTGCAGCTGGCGGCACGTTTCTCCGAATTTGCCCCTTGTTAAAGCTTGAGTTCCTTCCCCTTAGTGACATTCCTGCGCCCTTCTCAATTTAACTTGCAACCTTTTTGTTTCTAATTGACTTGTACATTGTCTTTTCTTTTTAATCTTTTAATCTTTAATCTTTAAAGGTTACTCCCGAGTGTGTATTTTGCAATGATTTTAATTAATTGTGCAAATAAAATTTACCTTTACCTTTACATGGAACTTTTGGAACTTTTTAGCATAATCATAATGGGCAGCAGAACACCCACAGCAAAGCATTTCACCATCTGTACCACACTATAAACAACCCAGAAAATGTAACCTTGGCCCATGCCAATCCCTGCAATACGCAAAAACGTCCTGAACGATCCGGAAGCTGTGGCCTGAATTCCCTGGAGCTCCCAGACACTGCAGTTCATCCTGGACATTGGATCCAGCAGAGGCGTGATCTCACATCTATTTACAAAAGGCGCAAAGGGGGATCGCTGCAGTGACCCGATAATGGTGCGACATTGATGAGATGATGACTAGAGGACCCATTGACTGACCTGGAACGGGGCAAAGCCTGCGCACAATTGAAGGAAATGGCAAGCAATGCCAGATTTAAACTGACACAATTCTACTTCCTGCACCGAACAAAGCTCACTCCCCAGAGACTACACAGACTGTCCCCTAAATGACGAAGATATTGCTGAAGATGCAATACCAACCCAGCAACCTTCCTGCATATGGCACGGAGCTGCCCAGCTCTGGGAGATTACTGGCCCGCAGTAGTGGAGACGCTTGGGGTGATAACAGAGACTAAACCTGAGCTCACACTTAGACATTGTGTACTCAGACTGATCTCACCCCTAATAAGCCAGCACAAGGATCTGCACCTGCTTTTCTGCCCAGGATTCTAGCGAGGAGAAGTATAGCGATACATTGGACTACACCCACACCACCACGGTGGAGGGAGGATATGCAGGGATGGGCCCCAGCGGAGGAGAAGAGGCTATGCATGTTTAGAACAGATGAGAATGCAGAACGAGACTCAGAAAGATGAGCATAGATGGTCAAATGACTAAGCGCCCCAACTGGCAAGAACGACCCCAATTTGGCAGGCCGGGCTCTGTGGTAGCTCTCTGCAAGGACTGGCTGAGCCACACTGCTTCGGACAGGGGGTGCAGGGGTGGCAGAGAGATTAGGAGGACAGGGAGGCATGCTAATCAGAGCCCGGGTGAACCCCCCCCCCCCACCACCACATAGGCACACTTGGGCGGGGACCCTCACTGCCCTTTGGAGTTATCGCCACTTCCCTATTGAGGCGAGAACACCTGGGCGCCTCCATTTTACTGCTGGGAACCACCCCCAACACCTCACCTCGCCAATTAAGGCATTGCTTTGTATGTCGATGCTGCAAAGTTTTCTTTTTAATTTTTGATGCAATGTATCTCATTGAATACTATAAAGTTGTTTTTAAAAGGTACAAAAACCACTCAAAATAGGTTGAGTATGATTAGGACAGTGATACTGTTGCCACCAGAAGCCATGTGCAAATCCTCTAAGATTGCCATGAGACTGGACCTTCTGCATCTTTGACAACAGAACCTGACTTAGGCAGAAGTCGACTTTCAAATAGCCACATCAATTAAAAAGTCTCGATGCTTAGAGGGTCTTTTCGGCTGCCAGAAACATGGAATGTGGTTAGACATAGAAAAGGTTTATGAGATCCAAGTAGACGGTGGGGTGTGGCCAAGCAGATGGCCAAGGTGGAAGCTTAAAGTGGTGCTCTGTAAAGAGGTACTCTTTAAACAAGAGCTTTAAACATGGGCTTTTTTCCCCGACACTAAGAGCACTGCCGATTAGACTGGTCTGGGCAGATAAACAATAACGAGTCGACTGAGAGGTCATGATGCTCCCATACGAGCATGAGAAGAGGGGCAGAGGTTTGAGATGCCGGATTTGGAACCATACTATGTAGTATTACCATTTTGCAGCCATTGGTAACACCCAGATGCCAGGCTCCCCTTCCTCAAACCTGAGAAAGGGGTGACGTCACCTCCACTATTCAAAGCATGACTAGAAACAAAGTGGAACCTCAGACAGATGTGAGCTTCCAAGGAAATGTTAGGCTCGTCCGTCAGCAGCACTTGCACGGTTACTAGCTAAGCACAGTGTCCCCATAAATAGGTATAGACAAACTGCACCCTAGTAGGACACTAGGCTAAGGGACCTAGCTACCTCATGCAATGACAGATCAGAGACGCTTGCCACACTGTAACCTCACACATCCAGGCCCAAAGATATCTGGGGCCCTTCCAGAGCATATTTAGTGACAATGAGCTCAGATAGTTTGCCCATTGAGGGCTACAAAGCAGTACTGACAAGCCCCCTTATTTATGTGGCATAAGACGTTCTAACCCGAGGGGGAGTCACCGAGACATATCCTTCCAGCCTGTTGCATAGAACACTAGACTACTGACATTGTGCAACACTGATCATATGACATTTTCAGATTCATTTTGATGACACTTATAACACTATGCTATATACACCTTGGACATAGACCCATAATTGAATAGAATTAGATAGCTGCTTTGGACATAGCACTTTACTGAAGATGCATAACTAATTAAATGCTTGAACCGGATGTGATGCTCCTGTTTGTGTTATAAGATTACTGAAAACTAAAACAAAAATTCAAGTAGACGCACGTCTTCGCTACTGCTTGAATACCACAAAGTGAGTAATCCATACAAAACAGAGATCTTCAAGCAAGCCCAACATGAGCATTGACACACGTCACCAAAGATTCAGGAACCAGGAGGTGGGAGACCCTACTAAAACTTGTGAACGTAAGAATTCACAGCATAACAAGTGGGTGGCAAATCGCTCGACAATGTTGCTTTGTCTGATTTCCAAAGGAGGCTGCGTAAGTCCTGATAGGGAGCAATGGACTTGGACACCTTTGAATCCTGAGCCTTGCCTAAGTTTTTTACCAAATCGTAAATCTGAAACTGAACACAGGTCAGATTAATAGACGTTAACATACCTTGTTTAGAGTTGTTGGACACAGTTCTAAACACCACACTCCTTTTGTGGTTAGACCCCTTTCTCAAAGATTTACTACAGACAATCGACAGAGTAAGCCACGGTGTAAGTCCTGGAATGGACCTGCATCAAAGGACTCTGGAATAACTAATACAGTGTACGCCATTTTGACTTAAGGCAGTAACCTTTAAGACAGAATTATAAAATAGAACATCAGGAACTTCAGACACGTAATGCAACAAGAGTCTACACCCTTCAACTATTTGTAAGCCTTCCGTCTGACTTGTAACACAGATTCAGTCGGCGATCCAAGTCTCCAATCCACATCTGTGCCAGTCAGTGTCACCCATGTCCACCACTCAAATTAAACGCAACAACTCTAAACTGCTAGGCAATGGTGGAGTGCGGGGGGGGGGGGGGCAGTGTTCTGGAAGAATACGCAGAGGCCTTTTTAACTGTTGCTTTGCTAGGTGTTTTGGAATGCATGCTACTTGCCCTCAGATATCCTCATCACTGTGCATATTAATGACTCAATTCATCTGTTTCAGTGCCCACTCTAAAATCCACAACAATTCACGCACACCCTGAATTTTGCAAAGGAGTCATCACCTATCATTAACAGTTTAGAGCATAACTTGGATTCAGCCTCGGTGCTTGCCACGCTTAACAATGCGAGCAATCTTCTCTAAGATAGTTTAGAAGTTGTCACACCTAGAAACATTCATAATACAAACAGTTTTCAAACTGACCTTTGGGAAAATTACTTTCCTGCTCTCTCACGCATGGGACGCGATAATAGGCTAGCCGATTACGAATTTCAGAGTTCCGCTTGCCACTTCTTAACCAAGCGATAAAGGAATTCTTTAAGTTGCTATGAGAATGTAAATAATGATTTGCCTTTTCAATTCTTATTTAATTTAATCTCTTGTAGAAATATATTCAGGAAAATACAAGCTTCCCCTGGGAAACGTATCCATCGTCCAGGCATTTGTTATTCAACTGCCAACCCAGCAACAAGCCTTTGCAATGCAATAGGTTTTGCATTTGATTTACGAGAGTTTCTTAAATGCGGCACCTATTGCATTACAAATGCTATTTTCAGGGGCGACTGGTGACATTTGAAAGTGGTGGGGCGTAAACTAATTTGCATATTGCACCGCAGCGATCGAGCGCAGCGAGCGAGCCCGAACCACCTTGCATCCATCCATCATTCATGCATCCACCCATCTATCCACCCACCCACCCTGCATCCATACATCATTCATTCATGCATCCATCCATCATGCATCCACCCATCATGCATGCATCCATCCATACATCATTCATACATCCACCCATCCATCCACCCACCCATCCTGCATCCATACATCATTCATTCATGCACCCACCAATCCATCCATCCACCCATCCATCCATCCATCATGCATCCACCCATCATGCATGCATCCATGCATGCATGCATCCATCCATACATCATTCATGCATGCATCCATCCATCCACCCATCCTGCATCCATACATCATTCATTCATGCATCCACCCATCCACCCACCCATCCATCCTGCATCCATCATTCATGCATCCATCCATGCACCCATCCACCCACCCACCGAACATTCATTAATGCACCCACCCTGCATCCATCCATCATTCATGTATTTTTATGACCATATAAAAATAAATTATGGACTCTAACAAGCCTTTAGGATCGATGTTGAAGGATGTGCCAGTTTACATATTACATCACCCCAACCTTTTTATGCTGGAAACCTTCTACCGCCCATGTATTTGCCATCCTGTAAGCCCTAGGTATGTACTATACAAATTCACAAACATACACCAACATGCATGCAATAATAAATGCATATATCATGCTATTCCGCCTCTACCGTTTGTCAACATTTTGAAATTTTATAACCTTAGTTCAAAGAATACATTATATTTGTGGTGACAAAGTTGTTAACTCATTTTCTGGAAAATGTTTATAAAATGAAATCTGTTGAAGGCTGTTGTTGCAACTACCAAAATAGAAATTCTGAGAATTTTTACATTTCGAAAACCCCATGCCGTGAAATAAACGGGTGACCTGGAATAGACGCACACATTCCTGCAGCAGATGCTTTAACACACTGAACTATCTCAAGTCATTTGTGCAAGCTAGTTTACTGGAACACCGAAAAACACACACTCTTACCTTGCTGCCGGTCCCGGTCCGCGCCACCTCTGGGCTCTGCTCCCCACACGTCACAGGCTCACAGCGCCCCTGGCCAATCCTGGCGCCAGGGGCACAGGTACCCTCTCGCCCGCAGCACGCCCATTAGGGCTCCTGATGGGCATGCGCAACGCCGCAAAAACACAAGTGCGCATGCGTGGGCACGGGTAAAAATTCACCCTCCATCCCCACGCATGCGTACTTGTGTTGCCGCCTGTACAATCATGTCAATGAATCAACATGACGCCCGCCCGGCGGTCTGATGTCATGTTGATTCATTGACATGATTGTCATGCGGGAGCTGCGGGCGGCGTCGGGCAGGGGGTCCTACGCCCCCGCGCCCCAATGGACGAACCGCGCCTGGCTATTTTGTAAAAACGCCCATGCGGCGCTTTAACTTTAATAGCGGCCGCACCCCTTTCTTTAGACGAGCCGTGTCTAATAGGGGCACTGCAGCCATTATAGTGAAAGTGTGATTTGGGGCGCTGTTACAAAAAAAAAAGCATCTGTTTGTCAAGTTGACAAACAAATGCTTTTTTTTGTAAAAGTGACCATGCCGCGCTTTCACTTCAATGGCGACCACGCCCCTTACCTTAGACTCCGCTCATTTAAGGAAAGGGGCGCGGCCGACATTAAAGTGTAAGTGCGGCCTGGGGAATTTATAAAAAAAAAAAGATTTAAATAAATAGTTAAAAAAACATGTGGCAAGCTCTGTTGTTAGAGAGCATGTCCTGCCTGCAACAGCATAATTCAACAAAGAAACAGAGGTTCCTGTGGACACTCAATGATTGATATTTCAATATGTATCAGCGCAATTGCAATGAAACAGAGGTACAAAGATGTCAGAGAGAAAAAAGACATACCACAGAGTGTATAGAGAAACAAGTTAGTTTATATATTAAATTCACATTTGTTGTAGAATCCAGTGCGAAGTGCTTCAAGTGAAACCTATCAGTATGGATTGTGACTCTTTCTGACATAAAAGCAAGGTTTCAATGTTTGTACTGAAACGACCATTCAATTGATACAAAATAAATGTTAGTAGTCTCCTAGTATAGTAGTAGAAACTGAAAATTGGTTCACTTCAAGTTGTCGATGGCGTTTCGACCCCAGTTATCAATACGGGGTCCAGACCCGGACTGGCCATAGCGGGCACCGGGCAATCCCCCGGTGCGTCCCAAGGGTGGGGGCCGTTTTTGAGCCCCAGGGGGCCGATTTTGTTACAGGGTCGTTTTTGCAGCCCTGCAACAAAATCGTCCGAAAACTGGCCCTAGCAAAGCGCTCGGCGGCACCTCCAACCCCCCCCCACCCGAGTGGGGAGGGGGGGCCTGGCCGAGCACTTTGCCAGGGCCGGTTTTGGTTCCCAGTCCGGCCCTGACGGGGTCTCATTAGGACCTATCAATGATGCGACACCGCTGGGGATGACTGACAGTTAGTGTAGTGAGCACCTGTGGGAGTGAAAGGTAGTAAAGGATACTCACATAGGGCCCAGCCGGGCTCCTATGGAGGGGAGGGTAGTGGCAATCAATAATATCCGGTGGTGGGCTCGTTAAAATGTGTATCCAGAAGACGGTGTCGTGTGGTACTGGTTAATAGCAAGCCTGGGGTAGAATGGAGGTCTTTGGCTGACTGTGGTAAACGGGGGTCCATGTCCGATGTGGATTCTGACATTAGATATTTGAAGGCTAGTCCAATGAAGGGTTCAGTACAAATCTGCTTCGGAAAGAAATCTCGCCCGGTATATATGGGAGACCCGCACTCATCCATCTCCGCTCGAACAATGTCAAGCTAACAACAGCAGGCAGAAGAAATACATTAAACAAAATAGTGCTCGGAGGCTGTAATTAAAGCCTACCGAGCCCTATTGTGCAGAAATGTTAGGTCGTATCTTAAACATGTCTGATACCAGTGGTATTGTACATGTATTTAAGACAATATTTGCGGGACTGTTAGCACCTTTTGAAGCAGTCTTCAGCATATTTCCAAACTTTGTGCACTCAGTGTTTGGCGGACTGCCTCTCGTTTTGGGACTTGCAGCAGGAATATTATTTTTTCTACTTCTGCTTCGATATGGCAAGCCAATCCACCAGCGAAGCCCAGATTATCATCGAGAACACTCTCCTGGCAATGAAGTGTCGTGAGCAAATAATAAAAATTTTGGGCTTGGCTCGTTTAAGAGATCTGAATACCACATGGTTTCTTTCATTCAAACCAATCTGGCAAGATTGCATCTTACCTGTTCTACGATGCCTGCTATGTGGAGAAGAATGCGTGCTAGACATCTGTCTAACACTTCCATCAGCACTGCCAACGGATGTTGATACTTTGCTTGGTTCGCTAACGGCTCATGCATTGTGTTGTCCCCAACGGCTACCAATCCTGATGACGGCATTCATGGAGGTCTCACCAGCACAACAAGCTGACGGTGAGATACGTGGACCAACAGCCACACAAGTACCATCTGCGACGAACATTGCTAATGCGACTGACACAGACGGCGATGCTTCTCATCTGTGTACAATTGATCAGCTTAACGAGGTAGTCTAACTTTCACCTACAATAATAGACAAATTCTTTTCAAACTTAGAAGATTTGATGTTTTCTCCCAACAGCGAGAATGAGTTTTGAGTTGGCACACAGCGTTCTGATGAACTCTGAATTCAACCTTCACTTTTCAAAACAAAATTTCCAACTTTAGAACTCTATTTTTCTTTGATGTAACTTTTTCCAAATTTTATAATTTTTTTTGGGGGCAAAAAGTAATCTGCTTAGAGTAGAACTATTCTTAGAGAACAAGAATTCTTTGAACACTTCCAAGAGACAATATTTGACCTCGTTCACAACCAAAACAGTTTTTATATTCTGTCATGAAATGGTCTCGACCTTTCTTCTGAATATCAGAGCCATTTCATAAATGTTATTTCATGACTCATTCTGATAAGCATTTTTTCCAATGTCACACTATACGCTTTGAATGAAAATAATGCTTTTTAAATGCGTACAGCACAAATGCTCATTTTCGTGTACAACCATTTCGAATGCAGTTTATCTATTTTGGGTGGGATTGTAAACACATGCTTTAGATAGGTTTTTGCTTAGTATTTAGTAATATCGAAAATAATAAAAGTGGCGTTGGTGTTGTATAGCGTTTTAGGACCCTAGTGTAATTTTCCCGATTCATGCCCTTATATAGGGATAAGTCACATTACCGTTATATAGCCATAGAAATCATACCCATATTTAGACATAAGCCCATGCAGTCCAAATACAGGCATGACTACTTTCATCAGTTCCAAAAAGCCACAATGATTTCTTGGAAAACTCGGCTTCAGCAGTCAGGGACATCCCCTTTCTTGAATATGGATTTGTCCTAGAAATCATGGTATTTTCAAAGAACTGCCGTATCCTTGGGGTTCTTTGGTGACGTTAATATGTCCGACTTTACATCAAACCAGGCACCTTCAAGGAATAAATAGGCCCACACTTGCCCTAGCAAACACACGGTGGTTTGGAGCAGTTAGACTATCTACTTGCCCGATGCAGCTCGCTACAGCAAGTGCCGAAGGAAGCCGACCCTCCAGCTGACGCACTGACAGAGAGGCTGCCTTTCTCTCGCTGAGAAACCAGCTCCAGTGTTTCCAAGCTTCCCTTGCGGGGTGTTGGGAAATCGAGTCCGGAGTCAGAGATACCAGACCTCCTTCATTCTAAAAACCAAGGTACGTTGCTGATTAGACCCTAAGAGAAATGTTGGATAGATTCTTGGCAAAGAAACTAAACACATACTTACTTCTTCCCTCGTACTAGACTTAGGTTAGGTACATTGGGTAGGCGTATTTTAGAAGCACCAGTTGAGTACTTTTAGTCTTTGTTATTTATGTATGTATTTTATGGCTTAGAAACCATACCATGCTTTTACAGTATTATTTCATAATACTCTTCTTGCTGTATGCATTATACTTTACAGCCAGTATTACGATTGTAGCAGTTCATTTCTTCTGCATGAGAAAGAAGACTGTTCAATAAATACTTTTATTGAAAAAGCCCGTCTCTCTATTTCTCTGCACCTCTGATGAAACGAAGCATGCACGTTTGACTGAGTGAAATATCTATCTATTGTTTCCACGACTCTGAAGATATATTTTATCTTGGGGAAACAAAGTTGTCATGTTTATGCAGTGGTCAGAAACTAATCCCTTCTTGTGTATTCGAGAACGTTTCTAGTGACCGCTGAGGTAGTTGGCACTCACAATTAAGTCTAATATATTCGATAGAGACCTAGTCGACTTAAGTCCTACGTCACATCTATAGGATATATTATTCCAATGCGCAGAGCCTATTGGGAATATAGGAACTACACTAGAATACAATCAAAAGGGGTTATTTTCATGGGAGGTTACAAATTAAGATAAGGCGGACTTAAAGAGGGAATAACAAGCCAATTTAGGAATCAGAAGCCAACATTTATGAAGGACAATGACACAAGCCAATGACAAATATGGGCGCAGAGTGGGCGGGGTGTCAAGTGCATACTCCAATACAGGATGCCGCGCAGAGCAGGTCATGCGCTGCCCAGGCTCGACCTAAAAAACAGTGTTACATTATAGAGTGAGAATACATTCATTAGAACATAGCCAAAGAATAAGTCAACACAACACACATTTAACCTCTTACAAGAAAATCAAAATACTACACAAAATCAAAAAATTTATATTAAATTGAATCACAAAAAAACAAGCAATGAAAAATAAACTATATGTGTGTGTGTGTGTATATATATATATATATATATATATATATACATATACACATACATACATATGTGGATACACACACATATACTGACACACCAATTGTATACAATAGAGTGTAACTTGTGAGAACAAAGGTTTGTTGTAAATATGTCAGGAGAATGAGTATATTCCCATAACAGATCTTCTGGTCCATTGGAACAAACAATAACTACCACACCTATCTTTACGGACTTCTTTCATCCGAGCATTCTCTGAACCACTAGGCTGTAGCTTTACAATGCTCTCCATTTGTGACAACTCATCCTCCTGCCTCACGTCACGCTCTTCTTGTAGCTTACAATCTCACATACTCTGCTTGATTCCTAGCTTGCACATCTTCGTGTACTTCTTACCATTGCTCACTTACTCCATCTAACCACCAAAAATAAGTCAACTCCACCCTCTTCTCTCCCTTCAACGTGGCTGCAAGAAGCTAGCCAGCTCATATGCCACACCTTACCATTGCTAAGCTTTGTGTCTTTAGTAAGAATTGAAATGACTTTTAAAGAGTCAGAAAACTCACTTTCACCCTGGGGTAGGTACCCTGAACCTTTCTTGACCCACAGCCATAGGCCTTGCCCAAATGCACTCTTTTCATCAATGTCACTAAATACAAAGCATGCGCTTTCCGAATATTCGCAAGACTCTACACAACCATTCTTGAGTATAATTTGCCATCCAATTGCCTTTTGTCAAAGGAACTCTCCCTTTCATAACACCAAAGGAGCTCTACCAGGTCACATCACTAGATGCGATAAAGTATGCCCACACCATTTTTTAACTTCCATCAATCTCCATTGCTTGCTACTGCACCCCAAATGTATCTCACTATTCATCACCCTATGAGATCTCCTGACCATCCTGTTTCCACTCAGGTGATAGGGTGGGTTCCGTCAACATCTTGCATGTCCCCATTATATCAATAGTCAACAGATTCCACAGCATATTGGAGCAAAGGGAAAGAAGATTCAAAGTTACCTGTGCCTCATCTGCATTCACACAATCAAATTTCTAATACAGCTCTCCACCCCAGACTCTTCTCCAAACTGCCACAAACACTGCCCTTGTCTCAAATGCACTCTTTTCACCTGTCTTTTTATGAAGAGCATGCTCAAGAGACCATTCAACCATTCTCTATTCTGATTTTGAAATCTAACCTGAATTCTCCTTAGTGAAAGAAACTCTCCCTTTCAAAACACCAAATGAGCTCTACCCGGTCACCTCACTAAATGTGATAAAGTATACCTATACTATTTTTTAACTTCCATCACCCCGCATTTCTTGCTACTGCACGCCAATTGTATCAAACTTTTCATCACCCTATTACATCTCTGGACCACCCTGGGCCCAATTCACAACCGTAAAATTAGACTTCAGGTCTAAACTTTCCTTTGTGAATTGGGCCCTCTGTTTCCACTCAGGTGACAAGCAGAAGTCCCTCAACATCTTGAATGGGCCTCATTATATCAATAGCCAACACCTTCCTCTGCATCATGGGGCAAAGTGGCGGTTTCAAAGTAACAATTCTTAATCTGCTTTACGCAATCCAATTTCGAATACATTTCTCAACCCCAGACACTATTCCAGGCCACCAGTAAAAATCCCTATTCCTTCTATTAGTTATTATTATAATCAAATGCATTTAGTGACATAGCTGCAAAATTATTTTTGGCAATTCTTTAGGTGGCATCTCTTTCCTCAAAAGGAACACGTTTTCCTCAGTCAGTTTGGATCTTATTTTACAAAACACCAATTTCTTTATCAAATACCACTAGATAAAGATAATTCCTAATTTCCTTTAGGCTTTGATCCCAACTGAACATTATTTTGACTTTTCTTCATTAATAGCTTACAAGCAAACCATGCAACTTGGCACTTGTCCCACTCCCCTAGATAATTTCAGCCAATCTGCAACTTTGTTTTTCGCACCTGGAACATTCTGCACTTTATAATTGTAACCCTGCAATCTCATGGATAATCTTCAAATATGTACAGAAGCATTTGTCATTCCACTAGTAATAAGGACCTAAGTCAGACATTTGTGATAACTTGTTAATATAAGGTCTGACCCCAATACAAATTGGCAGAGACATTCCAGTCCCTACACACAAGCTGTAGTCTCCCTTTCTACAGAGTACAGCTCCTCAGATAGTGATAGTAAGAAGCAAAGGAAATTACAACTTCTTAACCCATTGTTTTCATTTGTGTTAACACTGTACCTAGGCTCTTTTTTTTTTTATGTCCTCATTTTGCTCTTGGAAAACCGCATAGGAGCACTAGGAGAGGGAGATGAACTATACTGTCACAGGTAAACTGGTAGTGCCAAAAACCAACCGGTCTTGACACTCAGTATTGTTCAAACTCTCCAAAAAGTGTGCCGCAGGATATTAACCATGAAGGAGGAATGTTGCTACTATTCAGAACCCATTGCGATTCGGGGAAGGCCATAACTTTGGGAAGGTCAGGGCGAGGAGAGTAGACCAAGCAGCGTTAATCATCGGACAGTGGGGAAAAAAAAAACCCCACGGACCAAATAAACAATTCCTTAAACCCAATTCAAAAGGTGCCAAAAGCCACGTTTTTCTGGGTTACCAGACCTTGATAGATCAATTTTAGACGTTTGCAGGACTGATATACGCCACCAATCTAACAGGATGGGAGGCAGTGATTCTTTCCATTTCCTGCATATTTCTCTCCTTGCCAATAGGATACAATAGAACAAAAGTTTTTTGGCAGGACCATGGATTTCAAATGATGTTCCGAAAATTACTAGCATTGCGTTGATTGAGATTTGATACCCCAAAGATGTTGACAACAGAGTACTGATAGAGTCCCAATAAGATGACAGCAATGGGCATTCGAAGGTGGTCTGAGGCTGCTGGCACCCCACACTTAGGGCAAGCCACAGTGGAGTCTGTAGAAAAATTTGATAACCTCTGTGGAGAATAGTACGCCCTGAGGAGCGTGAAAAGATGGTTCCTACGCAACCACGCTGGTTTAACTGTATCCCAGAGGATCTTAAAGGAGGAATAGCAGATATTCTCAAGATCTTTTCCAATAAATGAGGAACTCCACAATGTTTCGAGTAGATTGAAATCTGCGTCGACCTCTTCTAGTAACAGGTTGTACCAAAATGAGATCTCTTTAGTTACAGGAGGTTTGTCCATCATCAGGGACAGTATTTTCTCCCCTCCCATTTGGAATCTACCCCTGACAGTACTCTGTGCCTGGGCCCAGCTCACTATCTGTAGATATTTAAATCTAGAGAGATCCGTCCCCACTATATCTGATAGGTAGACCCAAGATAGCAAGACACCGTCTCGGTAAAGGTCCCCCCAGACTTCTAGGCCAGCCTCTCTCAAAGGTGTTGCCAGGCTGTCAAGAAGCCACGCCGGACAACCTGGAGAGTCCCACAGTGGAGACCTACTTGCAAAGTATCCCACCTTTATGGCATCTCTTAATTTAACCCATGTCCTTGTAAAGCCCAACAAAATCTTCAACGTAACTTTTTTTTTAAACTTAGGATCCCCGAATTTAAGCAAAAAACCCTGCTGGCCTAACTCCCTCTCCTCTAAGTAGTGCGGCAAACATACTGCCTACCCCCTCATTAGTCGGCATTTTAAGCAACATCCTGGCATGGGAAAATTGAAAAGCCCAGGCTTAGAGTTGTAGATCAGGTGCTGCCAATTCCCCTTTTTCTCTACGGCGTCTGATCTTTTTCCATGCTATCCGTGGTATGTGGTCATTCCAGATAAAAGAACTAATATGGCCTTGAAGTTTTGTTAAAATAGAGGGTTCAAAATATAATGGAACAGTATTAAACAAAAAGGTGATTTTGGGTAAAATAGACATTTTAACCAGGTTAGCTCTACCCAAGATGGAAAGAGGGAGCGAAGACCAAGACCTCATAGGCTTTCTACAGTCCCTCGCGACAATGTCAAAATTCAGCGGTACGATGTTATCAATGTCCTTTACGATGGTGAGTCCCAGATAACGCATGGAATGGCTTAACTGAGCCCCTGCCACTGGCTCAGCCTCATTCCACAGCATCATCTCCGTTTTGGATGCATTGATTTGATATCCAGATATCTCGCCATAGTTATGTGCCAGTGCAATGACCGCGGGGAGTGCTGTACGCAGATCTGAGGAAAAAATAAGGATATCGTCCGCGTACAGGGCTACTTTCCTCTCCCATCCCCCATAGATAAAAGGCTTGATGTTAACCTCATCCCTCAGCCGTTGGGCAAAGGGTTCGATATATAAATCAAATAGGAGAGGGGAGAGGGGGCAGCCCTGCATTGTTCCCCGAGTGATGTTGAAAGGGGCTGACAATTCCCCGTTGACCAATAAAGAAGCTGTGGGGTTCCGATACAGTAGGCTCACTGCTCTGCGGAAACCCTCCCCAATGTTGAACTTCACCAAGACCCCGGACAGGAATGCCCAATTCACCCTGTCGAAGGCCTTGGTGGCATCCAACGTGATCACAGCTAGGGGCAAGGAGTCCGTCGTCGCCATATCAATGGCTCCCAGTAGATCGTAAGTCAGCTCAAAGAGCTGACGACCCTTCACAAAACCTCGTTGGTCCCGATGTAAATACAGGGTGCCACCTCCCCCGGTCTTCTGGCAAGGACAGATGTAAAAAATGTGTAATCTGAATTTAAAATGGAGATGGGTCTGTATGAGCCACAGCTATCAGCTGGTTTACCAGGCTTCAATATCAAAGTGATTGGAGCTTCATTCCAGGAATCAGGTGGGGACAACCCCTCCTGGAAGATCTGGTTGAACAACTGGGTTAAGGAGGGGACTATTATTGGTAATAGGGCCAGGTAGACCTCCGAGGGGAGGCCATCAGGACCTGAAGCCTTGCCCTTCTTACTATCTGTAATAGCTCTAATGACCTCTTCATTTGTAATGGGTCTGTCTAAGGTAGTTTTCTGGTCGGGCGTAAGAGAAGGAAGGGATATTCCAGTCAGCCAGTCCTCCACTTGCCTCACCTCGATAGTTTTATCTTCGTGATAGATGTCTTTAAAAAAATCACGAAAGGCATTTCTGATGTCGCTATCTACAGAGTGGGCCACTCCTTCAACTTTAATATGGTCTATGTTGTTTCTAACACGATCTGTTTTTACCTTCCACGCCAGGAGCTTACCTGCACATTCTCCATATTCAAAGTGGGCCATCTTACTGGCCTCCCATCTCTGGAGAACTCGTGCATTCAGGGTTGAACCCAGTTCCCCTTTTAATGTGATTAGTTCATTCTGCCAGTCTTTATAAATTCCAGATGTTACTGTAGGATGAAGCAGGATATTTTCCTGCACCCTAGCCAGATTGGCTTCCAGCGAGATGACCGTGTCTCTGTAGATCTTCCTTCTATACGCGACCTTGTTGGTGATTAGGCCTTGCAGAAAAGCCTTAAATGCATCCCAGACGCAACCTGGGGAAGCGGACCCGATGTTATTATAAAAAAAAACGGTACTTCTGATTTTAAGAAGGAAATGTTGTCTGGAGCGTTAAGAAGGGAGCGATCAAACGACCATATTCTGGGTGTGGTATTCAATAGGCCGACCAATTCCAGGCACAATGCTGCGTGATCTGATAGATGAAAAGGAAGAAAATAAACACTTTGCACGGATTTAACTAATACCTGACTGACCAGCGCTAGCTCAATCCTTGACTGGTGGTGGTACTTATAGTTTCAGAATGAAATGCCCGGTTTTAACCCAGATTTAGGTCTCCATATGTCTACGTACCCAAACTCCTTCATTTTTTCAATTAGAAAGGCCCTGGTTTTAGATGTAAGTATAGGTCTGTTTGACGGAGATTTACCTAGATTAGGATCCAGGACCACATTGAAATCTCCGGCCAAAATGACTGGTTCCGGGTAAAGAAGGAGATGAGAGAACACTGAACTCAGAGCTGAAGGATCGTCCTGGTTAGGCCCATAATAGCCCACTATGGTGACTGAGGCCCCAGCTATAGCTACCGAGACAATGAGCCATCTGCCCCCTGAGTCTGCAAGTTTATCAACTAGCCTTGCTTTTAAGGATTTTTTTTAACGATAATCGCCACTCCTCTGGTGTTAGAGTTTTGTGTAGTAGATACGCAGAAATCAACCCAACTATTTTTTTTAACAAAAGCAAGAATTTCCTTTTCTGTGAGATGGGTCTCTTGAAGTATGAGTACCTGAGCGTCAGAATCGCGAAGGTACTGCATAATCTTCCACTTTCTTGGACTAGAACGCAAGCCATTAATATTCCAAGAAAGAACTTTTAGCTTATCCATAGAAGCAATTTCCACTCCGCCACCACCCGATACCAACACTCAAGGCAAGGAAACATCTACCAGCAATACCAACTTTTACCTCCAGAACTATACCTCTCGATAGACAAAAGAATAACAACAAGGGAAAAATGAGGACTTTTTTTAGGTTTTTTACTAGCACCTCCCCCCCTTTGTCCCCCAAAAACCTCCCCCACCCCATGGGAAACCCTTGCTCTATCTATCTGGAAATACCAGAAGATAGAACCCCTACTGAGTTCCTGTCCTAGCTAACCGTTTCCTTTTATCTATGTGTGAGTGAGAAAAGAGAGAAGAGAAAAGAAACAACAAAAAAGCAAAGAAACAAAAGAAAAGGAGATAGATGACCCTTTAAATAGAGGAACAGGACTTAGTATTTTTTTTGTATTTAGTTTTATGGTATTCATTATGAATTTTCTTTTTTTGTTGTTTTTTTTGTTGCAGATTTCCTAATCCAATAGAGAAGCACTTTAGGTCTCTCTAGAAAATTACCTTAATAATAACATCTCGTTTCGTTCCCCTTCTCCATTGACGCTACTCGAGGATTTATCTAAGTTCATTTTTATTTTTTTTCACAAAGCGATTCCTTCCTACCTTAACTTGAGGTCCCCTTATTTTTATCCTTATCTCTCCCCAAAGAGATTAACAGCTCATCAGCTGCCTGCACCGATCGTATGTTGTGCATTGTATTGTTATGCATAACCTTCAGTGCCGCTGGGAAGACCAACTGAGCTACCGCACCTAGGCTCCTAAAGGCATCTAGCCTCCTCCCAAACTCCCACTGTTTGTCCAGCGTGGCCCTTGAGAGGTCGGATCTGATCTGGAAGTTAAAACCCTTCCCACTCAATGCCTTCTGCTTTAGGGCCAAACTCAAGATGGACTCTTTTAAGGTGTAGGTGTGGAAATTCACAAGTATTTTCCTCGGCTTTGTTCTTTGGGGATTTCTCCTAAAGGGGTCTCTGTGGACCCGTTGAATGTCCAGAGACAGCTCCTCAACCGATTGATCCAATCTCAAAGATTCTTTTAACAATTGCCACCGCCGGAGGAAGATCCTTCTCTTACCTGGCTGCCAAGACTTGGAACTCCCTCCCCATCCACCTTCGGCTGACCCAGGACCATCTCGCCTTCAGGAAACAACTCAAGACCTGGCTGTTCGAGCAGTAGCATACCCCTCCCCCCAAGCGCCTTGAGACCCTCCTGGGTGAGTAGTGCGCTATACAAATGGCATGATTGATTGATTGATTGATAATATATTGCTTGATGTCCGACCCTTCGCTGCCTTCTGGGATGTTAAGAATGCGAAGGTTGCTGCGGCGCGCATTATTCTCCAAGGACTCCATTCTTTCCGCCAGCATCAAGTCCTCTTTTGTTAGCTTGACAATTTCCGCCTTAGCTTCATTCAGGTACAGAGACATACCTGTCACTTTATTCTCCAATATTTCCGTTCTTGAGGCAAGGTTACCTGCTTTGCTGTCTAAAGACTTGCAAAAATTCCGAATTTCAGATTGTGTAGCTGCTGAAGTCTCAAAGCCTTTCTTGTTATCTGCCGATAGAGATGAAAACATCGCCTGGAGATATGAAGCTAAAGGTGGATCCACCCCACTGCCCGAGTATGTATCGGAGGCTGTAGCCCCCCGCAGATCCTCCTGTAGTAACTCGGTATTAAGCAACGACTCAGATGGCAGCGACCCTAGGTTAGATACCAACGACAATGGCTCAGCAACCGAGCGGGTTGGAGGGGGCGAGAGAATCGGTGAGAGAGTCGACGGGTTCGCGGAGTGTGAAGAGCCTTCTAGATTTTGTACCCGGGTAACTGTCGGCGGCGGTTCCATAAAGTATAAACTGTCTGTTTGTTTTTGTGCCGGAGTATCTGGAAGAAGGACCATCGGCGATCCACAGGGGCTCATAGTCTGGGCTAGGGGACCTTCCACATTGACCTCACTTTCAGCCTCGACCCTGGCTTTCAGTCTAGAATGAACCACCTTTATCTCATGATATTCTTTTGAGGCTACTACCGTATTTGCTTCTGTATTTACATCTGCGCCCTCCGCCTCAGACAAACCCAGCAGGGTATTTACTGTAACAGAGAGAAGACCAGTAGCGGGAACAGGCACTGAAATAGAGGAGTTTAAATCCGTATCTATGGTTAATGCTGTAGACGCCATTGTGAGAGAGGTGGCTTTAAGCAGTTGTTGGTCAGAAAGACGTAAGATTTGCGGAACGACCTTGAAATAAGACCGCAAAGACGGTGTTATCCTAGACCCTACGTTATTGACGACCTTCGTGTTTTTGGCGTGTGGAAAATTAGTACGGTCTGGTAAACATTATCTGCGCCATCTTGCCTTTTTTCCCTGATGCCACACTTTTTGTCGTGCGCACCCGCCATTTTAGGTGCCTCGATCAGAACAACCCTTTTTGCATGCCATTGGCCCCCGGCATAGCCCTCCTCCCTCACAAAGCCCGCACTCTGACAACCCCCGCTCGCACATGCCTTGGGTCATAAACCCCTCTTCAGCGCAGTTAGTTTTTGGATTTATATTTGGGGAGATCACTTTTATACTGCTTTCTAAAGGAGGCGACCGACCAGGGGTTAAGCTAGTATCAGAGGCCTCCATATTCGCAGGAACAGATATTCCCGATGTTACTCTGTATAGCTCCGAACTGCTGTGTCCCCCCTGTGGTGTTTCAGCAACCTCAGCCCCCTGTGATGTTTCAGCAACCACGCCCCCCCGTACCTCCTACCAGATACCAGGGAGACGCCAGAACAGGAGCCGGATTCTGCCAAGTTTCTTCAAGAACCCAGGAGAAGGCAGCGAATCTTCCTCCCACGGCGGAGCTCCAGCGCAGCTAAGCTCCAAAGCTGCCAGCCGAAAGCAGCCTGCCTCGTCCCTTTGCGAGAAAGCTGGTGCTCGGGCTGCCTCCCTGCTCGAGTCAGCTCCGGGTTGAAGGGCGGGGAAAGCTCTGATGCACACGCTGCAATACTCCCGATTAGAGGGTCACCGGCCGAATCGCCTCTTGGCGCAGGAACTCCAGAAATGGCTCCAGGGCCGAGAAAACACTCTCCGCCTCCACACATCGAGCAACAAACGCTGCAGCACTCAGACGCCAAATATTGCTAAGAAATGCCCGCATCAGCCATTCCGCTAGCCGCCGCTCTACCGAATCGCCAAACTTTCACTCCCTGACTCGACGCTCACTCACAGCGGACCATTTCGGACAGGAACTCAGGTCAGAGCACCGCGACAGCTCAACTAGCTGCCGCCATGTTTCAACACTGTACCTAGGCTCTTATTACTACGGTCAGCTGTAAGTCCAGGTTAAACCCTTGTAATGGAGGTGCAATACATTTTTTACTTTTTTGCTGTCCAAATCACTTTCATATTCCTGTGTTCAGTCTGGTTTTTTTTTTTTCTCAATACTGCGCATCATTTTTTTGCTATATTGATAAAAGATATTAAACCGTCATTGTTCTCTGGTGCAGGCCCATCATTAATTGCGTCTATCAAATTATTTTTGGGTTCTATCCCTTCACTACTCACTTCATTACCTAGAAATTTCAAAATAAATCCTGGAAATGTACAAATGTGGTACTCTACTGTTAGTCGTCCTGATCAAGCCTTCTTAAAACTTCCTGTTAACATGCATCCTATTGCGATGTGTTCCTCCCCATAATTATGATTGTTGTGCATACACTCTCCAGTATCTATACCTTCCCCTTTAATCAGGACTTGTTCTGGACTGTTGGGGTCGAGAATTATGTTGATTGACTGATAGACAATACAACAAAGACAGAAATTCCTCTTTCTGCTACCGAAAAGTTTTCCATAAGCTCTCCTGTTTTTAATTCAAAGGATACATTTGTGTACCCAATCAGAGGTATAGGTTCACAGTAAAACTCCTGGGTTAATGTCCGGAAGTTCTAATTTTCCTGCTGTTTTCCCTGCAAACATTTCTTTCCACACATTTTTGTCAAGGAAAATTTAGGAAGGAAGCGGGCTAGATTCTGCATCTATGCTCATCTTACCACAGGGGCTGCTCCTGCGCAGCGGTGGAGGAGCGTCGCTCCACTGGCTCCGAGCCTGCAGCAAAAAAATAAAACAACATTTCAGTACCGTTTTATTTCTAAGCAGCTGACTCAGCCAGCGTGTGCAGGGAGCGGCGAGTTGAGGCATAGGAGGGAGGAGGAGGATTGCTAGTGCACTCCCTACGTGCTCATGTGTGTTTGGTCGTCTGTCTCAGGCCAACCAAAACTCACATGTGCACTTAGGTTTCTCTAACCCAGCTGTATTGAATAGCCGGGTTAGAGAAACCCCACAGACTCCCTGACCTGAGTAGAGCGTCTTTCTACCCGCTCTGCCGAATCCTCTTGCATTGGAAAGGGAGTCTGTGATGTCACAGTGTATGCTGGGACTAGTTAGTCCCAGCACCAAAGCACGACACGGCTGGCAGCAGGTAAGTTTAACTTTTAAAATTTTATTTTTTATTATGGTTCTCCCCCTGCCGCGCTTCCTCCCGCACTCTGTCCTGCGCCCCCCTCCGCCTCACCATTTTTTGTATGTGGCAGCCACCACTGTCTTTCCACCACTCATTTTATTATTGAATTTAGGTTTGTTTCTCAGAACTTGGTGTAAACCTGACATATTGCCTGCTAGACTCAAGAGTTAGTACTATTAATGTTTCCCCCTCCAATTAACTTATTTTGTCAGTTACTCATTTGACCTTTGAAATTGTGGTCTTCTTTCCTCACACTCTTGCAAAATGTCATTTAGTTTTACCTCTGGAGCATGTTTGATTGACAACAGTGCAGTTGTTTTAAAGGTAGATGATCAGGACTTTCACATCTAATGATATTCTTTGCTCTTCCTTTTTCATTGGGTAAAACTACTGTGAGATCTACTTCCTTTTTTAAAATACTTTATTTAAATGTTCAAGTAAAGAGAGTGGGACAGCCTCCCTGGCCTACCCATAAACAAGCAATGTGCAGCTACAATAAAAATATTCTGATCAGGAAGAACAAGTACGTTTTCATATAATTGTTCAGAAAATAAAGAGGTGTCCAATACAGCACACTCAGCTATTATTGGTATATATGTTTCCAATCTTACAACAGCAATCGTAGTTTATTCGTCAGGAGCCTCCCCATGATTTTTGCTATGTCTGTTTACTCCCACCCTGCTGCATTGCCAAGTAGATTCTGAGAAGGCGCAAAATGTTCTGGGGTCTGGACTGCAAAAACGGAATCGGGGCAAAATCAGAGGCAATAAACTCTCAAGTGGCTGCACCTCATAACCAGCCCTGAAAATAAAACCCTCTGTGTCAAGGCTCTTTCATCTCAAGACTGGTCCATTCTTAGGAACTTGTTGCTGTCACAGGTCTCGAGAAATCTACTCGGTATGGAGATTCAAATGTTACCTATGCGGTCTATTTTTAAGGCAAACTGGCCCGGTGTGGTGACAGAGCCTGAGTTGGCAAAGAACAGGTGATCTGTTCTTTCAGAAAGTGAATAAGCAATAAAGATGTCTTTAAATCCTGTTTTTATCTTGTCACATTTGCTGAATGTTCAAAGACAGATGTCAAATGTCAGCTATGTCTTCTTACACATTGCTGCTTATTTTATCCTGGAGATTGGTGTTTACTTTTCTTTCTCTGACAGCAAAATTAGAGGATTTTATAAAGTGAACTATCTGACAGTTGTGATGGGCACACAACGTTCAAATAGTTTGTAAATGAAATGCACACATTTTAAAATATATTTCAGTAGTTAGAAAAGCACTTTTCAAATATCTGAAGTGAGATGGAAACAAAGATTTTAATAGAATAAAAACAAATCTGAATACTTTACTTGGTGATGTGCAAATGATAAATATTTGCTGAAAGCCGATTACCACACATTATTGTTTGTTCACTATATAGTTTGATCAGTAAAACTGCAGATCAGTGTGAAAGTTTGTGGGCATTACAATGGAAAATGTCTGTAAATTACTGTGCTCTACCATATCACGCTGCAGTAATATATTTATTAAAAATGTGTTTATAAACATGAACTGAGAAACAACTTGCCCCAGCCCTGATGACAATGCAATGTGAACTAAGAGACAATCCAGGTGTAATATGCACCCTACACGTGAGCTACATTTTTATTATATGTGGAGCAAAAGTTTAGTCTATCAAATAAAAAAAGGGTTTGTACAGCAGATATGCTGACCTTGCATATTTAAAGGTGCTCTCATAAGTGATAATGAAGAAAAAGTTGACTGTGAAATAAAATATTTGCCTTGGATTACACAACTTGAGACAAGTTTATGGGTCAAGAGCATTACAGTTAGGTCAAGTGGATTATTCAAGTCACTGGACCTGAAGGTCAGGCAATTTTTCTTATGTTTCGAGGCTTGTGTTATATAGCTGGCCCATCCACAGAAGACCAGCTCCCTGTAGTTGGACCTTTACCTCTTTGTCTAGTGTTGGGTGAAGGCAGGGTTATCAATTAACAACAACTCTGGAGAGGCACTTTGGCATAGTCCATAGTGACCAATTAGAGCAGTGCACAGTTTGGATCAGCTGTGTGGGACGAGGAAGAGGTTTTGTAATATCTCTGCATCTATTTCACCCGTCTCTAACGGTATGTGTGGTAGTCTACATTGGAGGTCAACCAGTAAACTGTGTAATGCGATTGCATGGCATGATAGTAGTGTTCCATGTCTGGAACAACAAAACCACCTCTATCATAAGGAAGCTCGAGGGCCTCCCACCTCAGCCTGGGGTTCTTACCCCCCTATATGAGTTGACAGAAGTGATGAAGGCTTGCAAAGAAAGATTTTCTCAGTGGGATGATAATATTGTTGAAGAAATAGAGAAATTGTGCTAGAAGCATCATCCTAATGATGTACTTCTTTTACCTTCCTTAACCATGTAAACTATTTTATAGTTAACTTTAACATCTAATACTTTTTTCAATAATAATAAAGTTATCTAACACTGCCTTGACCCACCAGCTCGATATCGCCAGCTTCCTCACAACAGACATTACATCCTCTAATGGCACGTCCTCATTAACGCACGGCCTGTCTTGAATACTGGTATTGTTAGAATACTTGATCATTTGATCACAAATTAGTTTGTTGTACACATTACCAAATCAAAAATGTAAGGACAATTCAAAGCTGAAACATAACTATCTATACATTCAGTTTTACTGGCATTCTTTGAAAGAATTTATACACGTCAATGACAATGCAAACATTTGCTGAATAATAGATAACAATGGGGTTGATTTAATTATTGGCAGACGGACTAGTTTCTGTTGCATTGGCGGTGTACTTTACTCCGCCGGCCGTATTTAAAGAGGTCCACTGCACCCTTTGTTGCAAGTTTGATGGACGGCTCAGTCAACATGACAGATATGTGTCAAACTAACAACTATATTTTTTCAAAAGAACAATGAAATATTTTAAAGTGCTCACTGCCCCTTACCACTACGTTTTTCATGTGGGTGACAGACAGTAAAACTGAGTAAACAACAAGGGGGACAATGAGGGCTTGATAAAGGTCTACCGTACTTGCCCTGGGTAGAACTAGAAGACAAAAGAGGTACGGTGTTCCTGGGTGGCAAGTTGGCCACCTGGTGAGTACTCAGAGTGGTGGGGAGGTGGGGAACACCTCCTTTCGGAACTAGGACCCTCACACACCCAGCAAGCTAGGTGTCATGCTTCATCATATGGGTCTGCTCCTCGTCGAGCCGGTGCTGCAATGCTCAACGGGCACCCATAAAGGGGCTCTTTATTAGAGATCTTTTGTTCCTTGCCGTATAGGTGCCGTGGGTGTGAGGGGCCTGGTAAGCTGTACATGTGGAGACGCACCTCCTGGGTACACAATGCAACTTCCTAGCCCAATATGGATTTGACAGGGTCTGGCATTCTGGTTTTGCACGGGGTTCCTGAGGGGTGGCTATTTTACTAAGAAAAGGGCTTCCCTTTACCCTGGCTAAAACCGAGATTGATGCACAGGGCCGATATGTGGCCATCTCCGGAACGATTGAGGGGCGCCCTATGAAACTCCTATGGACTTACATTCCCCCTGCACTTATGCCCTCCACCCTTCGACACCTCACGCTGGTATTCTCCTCCTTTCCACAGGGCCTCACGGTGGTCGGGGGGGGGGGGGGACTTCAATGCTATCCGGCAACCTCTGCGTGACGCGACGGGGACCCCATTGGAGGGCCGTCTCGAGTTGGTCTTCAGCCCTGGGCCTCTGTGACCTATGGAGGGTCTGGAACCCCCACAAAGAACAATATACCCACATGTCGGCGGCCGTATAGACTTCCTCCTGATGCCTGCCATGGACTGCCAGCTGGTATCAGGGGCTGCGATATTGCCCAGAGGAATCTCGGATCACTCCCCCGTCTCCCTTCGTCTTGGGACCCCTTCTGCGGGCGACTTGGCGGTTGAACGCCTGGTTCCAGCAGGACTCCACGCTAGTAGAATCACTGGGGCAGGAACTGCGTCAGTACTATTCCACTAATGCGGGCTCGGTTCCCTCACCAGGGACGCTGTGGGAGGCCATCAAGGTTGTTGTCCGGGGGGTGGCCAGGGGACTGGTCCACGCGAAACGAGTGGAGCAAACAGCCCAACTTGTGCAGCTGGAATCTCAGGCAGCGCAGCTGGAAAAAACCCAGCTAACTACCGGTCTCGGAGACTCCTCTCGGCAAGTGGCAGAGGTCCGCGAGGAGATTCGCCGGATCTCATTGGAATCCACGAAAATGCTCTGGCGTTCATCGGTGGCATGTATTTATGGGTGGAGTGATAAAAATGGCAAGCTCTTCCACAACCTAGTGTCATATCCCAGGGTCAACCGCGTTATTCCCGAAACCCGTTCGGATACCGGGGTCCACCAGGTGACGTCTTCAGCCATAGCACAAACTTTTGCTGATTACTACGCGACCTTATATGCCGCTCGCCCTCCTGGTGCTCCACTGACGGACCTGCTGGAGAGGACCGGTACTCAGCTGCCGTGTCTCCCCCAGGAGACCGCGGAGGCTCTGGACCACCCCTTCACGAGGCGATTTTGCTATTACACCCCGGTAAAACACCTGTTCCGGATGGCTACTCCCAGGAGTACTACGCGACCTTTCGCAAGATTCTGGTTCCCCATTTAATGGAGCTATTCAACCATGTGGCGGAGGCAGGATCCTTCCCACCTAAATCTGACGTGGCCACTATAGTGGTCATTCCAAAAACGCAGCCGCCCTCCCTGAACTGTGCGGACTACCGCTTGATCTCGCTGATTAACACAGAGCTCAAGATCTTCGCTACTGTGATAGCCCAGAGACTCCGACCCCTACTGCAGGACCTGGTCCATCCCAATCAATGCGGGTTCATGCCTGCCAGGGGCACTCGTCACTGCATTCGTCGCCTCCACCTGGCTATGGCCCACCGTAGTCGCCTAACCCTGTATCTGGCGTTGCTTCTCATCAACTTTGAAAAGGCCTTTTATACGGTGGACTGGAGGTACCTTGAGGATGTGCTGGAGAGGATGGGCTTTGGCCTCCCCTTCCGCCACCTGGTCAGGGTCCTTTATACTAACCCCAGAGCCCGTGGTCTCATTAACAGCGAGCTTTCAGAGACATTCCCAATCCGGAGGGGCACGCGTCAGGGGTACCCGCTCTCACCACTCTGGTTCGCGCTGGTGATGGAGCCCCTGGCGGCGCTCATCCGTCAGGACCCACTCATCCAGGGTTGGGCCTGGGACTTGAGTCAGGTTGATAAGATAGCCCTTTATGGGGACAACGTCCTGCTTTATCTGGCGCACCCGGACAGTTCTGGCCCCAGATGCCTGGAGGTCCTTTCCGCTTTCGAGCGGGTCTCTGGACTCCGACTCAACCCGGCAAAATCAACTCTGGTCCCTTTACATCCCTCCTGGGCTTGCTTTGACTGGCAGACAAATATCCCCCTTCGGAGGCAATCATTCAAATATCTGGCGTCTGGATTACCCTTCTGCCAGAGCTCGAATGGGCTTTGAATATCGCGCCTTTGGTTGCCAGGATGAAGTCAGACCTCAAGATATGGCAGGCCCTCCCCCTTAACTCCCTGGGCAGAATTGCGCTCTTTAAAATGATGATCCTCCCCACTTTCTTTACATTTTGCAAAACATCACCATCCACCTCCCGGGGAGCTGGTTCCGGGAACTAGACGGCATTCTTACTCGGTTTCTCTGGGGAGGAGGGAGGCCGCGTTTATCCCTAGCGCACTGTCGTATCCCCCCCCTTCGATGGAGGCATGGGAGTGACTAATCTCCACCTCTACTACTTGGCCACAAGGCTTATCGTGATCCATGATTGCTTTGCGGGTGGCTGGTCCGACCCAGCATACCGAGTGGAACTTAACACAACTGACTTCACACAGATCCAGGCGTTCTAATACCGCAGCCCGGTACCGCAGGCTCTACCCCCTGTCACGAGGACGGTGCTCCTGGCCTGGCGGACAGCCCTACGCCATGTGTGGTGGGACCGGAAGCTCACTCGACAAACACCACTCTGGCATGGGGCCTGGCTCTAAGAGGTCTCTTCCCTGCAAGGGTTCCGCCACTGGGACCTCATTGGGATCTCATTGCTTGGAGACGTATGGGTGGGAGACCACATTTGATCCTTTGCCGACCTGCAACAGCGCCACGCCCTTCTTCAGTCCGAATTCTATAAATATCTACAACTCAGACACGCCCTCCATACACACATTTCATCTCCTACCTCCTTTCCGGAGTTCAGCCCGCTGAAGGCTCAGGTGATGATGGGGAACCTGGGGAGGGGGGTAGTGTCCTGCATATACCTGTCACTGGTGAACAATGGTCCCGCATCGCTGGACCGGCTCAGGGCTCGATGGGAAGGATGGTTGGGCCCCCTAGAGGAGGCGGACTGGCGAGATGCCCTTATGGCACCCACATCCTCCAAGTTGCGCCTGGTCCAACTTTATTATCTTCATGCAGCCTACCTCACTCCGGCGCGTGTGTATAAATGGCAGAGACGGAGTAGTCACACTGGATATACACAGAATGTACACCCGACTCTAAATGAGGAGGGGGGAACTTCAGGATGGCAGAAAGGGTACTCCGTCACCACAGCCACGAAGTTCCTTAACCGCCAACATTTAAATCAGCCCCAATATCTTTTACTAAACTGACAAGCACATCAACATGTTCTGTGAGTCTAACCTTCTTTATATTTGTCCATAAATCTTTAATCCTAAAGCATGAAAAAGAGTCGTCATCTTTCACCCAGGGATTGATCCCGGGGTGAAATTACCATCTCCTATTGTAGAAATATATTTGGGGAAGAATTCCTTCTACTCCTGACATTGCATTGTTAGCTCCTTTGCCTGTGGAAGAAATGTGTGGTCAAACTAATCCATACACGTGTGCAACAACATAGGGTGGTGGATTACATACATGACCTTCTGTGTTAATTCTTTACCACCGCTACCGCACTTTTATAAACAACAAATATAAGATGAGCAGAATCGATTTAATTAATTGGAATCACTGGTAAATGCTCTGGATGCCTATCAAACCATATTTTATTGGCTTGATTGTGCCACTGAAGCACAGGACCAATGATTTACAAACCAGTTTTGGTTCTTCTCCAAGAGCAACAGTCCACCCTGAACTCCTATGAATGCATGAAGATCAAACAAACAATTGCAAAATATTGGCCTTTAGTACAAGCTGAACCTGATTTTAAAGGTATATTTCAACAACCTCCAATTTTTGCATTCCAAATTACAAAAAACTTGAAACAACTTCTCAATAAGAAAACCAGTAGAAAGGATCAACATTTCAGAGATACTGTTCCATGCCATAATTGTGGGAGCTGTAATAACATCATTAAGAGCACTACCATTATGCACCCTACTTAGGGTACCCCCATTAAACTGAGAGTCACAGCCACGTGTGACACTACCAATGTAGTGTACCTAAAAAAGTGCCCATGTGGACTTCCATACTTGGGAAAACGGAACGAAAAATCAAAACGTGCCTCATGGAACACAAAATCTAAAATCTACTGTGGCAATACATTTTTCTGAAACAAATCATAATATAAGTCAACTTAGATATATGGTACTTGAACAGGTACACATTTAAGAAGGAAGAGACAACAGACAATATCTTTTACAATGCAAACTCTATTGGATAACCAAACTGAGCTCAATACACCCCAAAGGGTTAAATGATCGTCTCGAATACAGTTGTTTTTGTAAATATCTGTGGCTGATTTGCATAAGTAATATTATGTGTATTTTGATCAGAGCTTCGCTGAGCACACACTATTTGATCACACAGAATGCATTGTATTTCACACTTCATTAGAGTTTCGTATCCTTTACACTTTTTTTAATGAGCAGATACACACGCTTGAATACACATCCATTCTGCGTCCATTTTTACTTTTATTTTTACATTCAGGTTCGAACACATCTTGATTTTGAATCAGTTTGCATTTTCACGTCTTACAGACATCTTTTTAGTTATGTACCCCTCAGGATAATGAAGCAAGTGGGCATGCTTTCTCCCGTCACCGGGGATACCATTTTTTTACCGCAACGAGCTTTATTGAGACAACTATTGTCGGAAGCACACATTAAGGTTTTGAATTGTTTAAAAATTATATACGTTGCTATGACTGTGAAGTATTGTCAACATTCATATTTGTTTTGGAGTTAGAGATGAGTCATGTTGGTCATTTAAATTAGTAGTATTACCGCAGTTTGTTACTTCCGGTTTTACTGCGGCATTTATTTTGAGGAGGAAGTGTGAAGTTGAGACGTTTATCGAGAAGAGGAAAGAGGAATTGCATATCGGCATTACGGCAGGTACTACAAATAGCGTTGTGGTTGAACGGGTACGACAGTTTCCGATGGTTTCACAGTTTGCACTATGGTATACTTACACGGAACGCTATTGCGTTTTCGGGATTATGGCAGAATACAGATTCACATTAGCACTTTTATGTATTTGCACATTGGATTTTATACTATTGCACACCGCACTTTTTGTTACCGTACTAGAAGATGTTTCTTCATATGTATAGGCAATGCATATAAAATCTAATAACCTAGGGTTGACACAGGTGTTTACCTGGTCTCATTCTGGTTTAACACTTCACATTAGACACTAGGTTTTCTACACTGCGCCGTTTTTACGTCCCTTTTTTTGGTTTAACTCACCACATGTACCATGTTGATGTTTTTTTAACATTGCTATGCACTCATGAGCTCCTGGATTAACAAATCAGAATGTATATATGACATTTCTCGTAGGGACCTATCCCCTTGACGAAGGGCTGAAGCCCAAAATGCATTGGGGTACCTGTGAAATGGGATAACCTTCCACATAATTGATATGCATATGAGAACATATGAATCATATTTTTGATGGGAGAAGTATAAAACAAAGATGTAAAAATAAAATATTTTGAAGAATTGAACCACAGTGATTATTTGTTTAAGTGGATGAAAATTTGTAAAGCGGCAATAACGTCACCAAGAGTGCTTAATGAGTCTGCTCGTTCCCCGCTGGAGGGTGCCTTCAACTCCAATGAATGCTGCCATTTCATACATATATGCCATTGCTTTGAAGGATCTATGAAGTAACTTTGCAATGTAATAATTTATGTAGCCTATGCATTTGTGTGTATATCCTCCTCAGGTTTATAGTTAGCAATAAGCAATGCTAGTGCTGCTTTGACCTCTGTGCAATTACTAGGTAGTACTTAATTTATGCCAGTTAACCATTTAGTTTACTGGTAGCTTTTAAGTATACATAAATCCAATGGAAATAAAAGAAGGACTGTTAATCACACTCCCAGATTCTGTGTATGCTGCACGCTGGCCAGTCTGATTGTCATGCAATATTTCAGGCCATGAGACCATATAACATGAGAGCCTAATTTTTGTGTTTCCTTTGTCATATACTGAGTGTGTTCCTTAAGACCACCAAATGCTCCGGATTAGTTTTGTTCTATCACATTTATATAATATGCAATGTGGGCTATTGCTTTCCTTTTGAAATATTAGAACTTTTTAAATACATTTTAGCATATAATGCCCATTTGTACATTAATATTCGCAAAGTGTTATTAAAAAAACTGTAGGAGTGTATGTATGTGGTATTTGTATACCGCAAACTTAGCTTAAAGGCAGCTGAGCGCTGTACAGAGTCAAAAGCAAAGTTACAGTCAATATGTGATTGGAAGATTAGCTGGTTTCTAAGAAAAAGATCTGCCCTCTACAGCACCACAATGTAAATTTCGTTAACGAGGTGTCTTGAGATCTGTCCTAAATTGGAAAAAGGTTAGGGTAGTCTGATGGATACATGGATGACATTCCAGATCCCAGCTGCATAGACGGTGAAGGCCTGTTGCCTTGTTTTCTTCCTTTTGCAGTTTGTCTCCAATCCGATAGTGTCTTGACTGCAGTTGTGCTGAGAGCAATCAGAGATGGTGATCTTACTGGCCATAGAGGCAATAGTGCAGGCCGTGATGGCTTTGTGGATGATACAACTGCTTTTGAGATTATGTGGACTGGAAAGAGGAGCCAATGGCTTCCATCAAGAGGGGGGTGATACGGTCATATTTCTTCATGCCTTCAATGAGATGTACTGGAGCTTGTAGGATACCCTTAAAGAGGGGTGTGTATGGAGAAACAGATGGTGGTGTAGGGCCTGGTCACCAGCCAGATGTGAGAGTACAAGTGTTTGAACAGCAGTTCTAAGACCACTTTCTGGGTGGTATGATCTATAAACTCGTTATACCACTGCAGTTTTGTGTGTTGAGTTTATCTCCTGCAAGAACTGGCTGGGATCCTAACACTTTGCAACAACTGTTTTGACTAAGACTGGCCATCCCCTACCAATTGTATAATTCAGTAAAGACAAGCAATCCATGCCCGTATTAGCGTAGTCATATAACACTGCCTAATGTCTGATTGAGTTACGCATCCCCCCCCGCATCACTGACACCCACCCTCTGTCACATATGCCCCCTACACAAGTCCACCAAAAAAAATTAAAGAGCATATACCTAGGTCTGAATATTGCCCTCTGAATGTTAGGCAAGGCCAGTCCATGGCTGTAGAACAGAAAAGGACCAGTCCATGAAACCAGACATGATGTGGAAAAATTGAATTGATAAAGTTGCCAAACCTCCTTGATGATTTTCATATATTTAATCCGGATTTCAATGTTCATAGTAGTTTGACCACATTGCCTTCAGTTTGATATAATGGACTGATTTATCATTTACCTCTCCCTCTCATTCCTCCTTTGTTCATTTTCTTAATAGTCCTATTCTGCGGCTTTCTTATATTCTCAAAGTCGATATTTCAAAGTACTGTACTATGTCAGTAAGTCAGGCAGTCAACAATACTTTATTCAATTAAAAGATACAATTATAAAAGTGAACATACGTACACATACATGATAAAATAAGATGTGTAAAAAGAAAATGTAATCCACACCCGAATAGAAAGAATATTTTACTCGTTAACTTTGGTGTCCGCAGTCAGCAATGTCACTTACTTAGGGAATACTCTTTCGGAACACAACCCTCTGGAACTCACATTGATATGGGGGAAAATTCCTACACCGGTACCCACATGGAAGTTAAATCCAACACTTTAGAGGATCAGATTTTTAGAACTGCTCTGAAAGAGGCAATCATATTATTTAGGCGAAAACGCAGGCACTGCAAGTAATGGTCAGATCGAATGGGAAGCTTTCAAAACTGTAATAAGAGGGGTGGCGATCAGCACGAAAGCGGGAGTACGTAAAGCATTGATAGAGCACCGTACCGAATTAGAAGACTAGTTGGGTAAACTAGAGCAGCAAGCAATCACGCAGAAATCACAAAAGGCCCCACTTCAAGAGGCGTATATTAAACACGCTCAATTATTAGAACAGTTATGAGTAGTGGACTACACTTTATACACGCAAAGACAGCATGCAATAGCTGACAAAGCGGGCCCGCTCCTGGCAAGAATTATTAAAAATGCCCCAATGCAGTCCCCTGTCATAGAAGTTAGAACAGTGGAAGGGAATTTAGTATGTACCCAATTTGAAATAAACACTGCATTCCAACACTATTATTAACAGTTGTATGACTCACATAGAGTGCCGCACGATATAGATCATGCCCCATTTTTTTAAGAATTACACCTCCCGCAATTACCAGTTACCTATAGGGAGGACCTAAAGAAACCTGTGACCAGTATGGAGATTAGAGCTGCGATTAAAGCCTTACCCAGAAATAAAGCAACGGGTGGGAACGGCTTGCCCGTAGAATTCTGCATGGCCTACATAGACCTACTGACCCCTAATTTGCAACGACTATATCAAACTTCTCTTGATACTGGTACATTGCTACTTACTACTCTGCAAGCGCTGATGGTCCCACTACCAAAACTGGGAAGAGATAGTGTGGAGCTAGCAGGGTATAGGCCATTGTCGTTACTGAATACGGACTACAAAATTTTAAGTAAAATACTTGCTGATAGACTTTCTCAATTGATCCCCAAATTAATCCATGTAGACCAATGCGGTTTCGTGTCGGGTAAGAGCACTGCCCTCAAAATTGGAGGTTACACCAGATCATGCAGCATAAGTCTGCGACTGAGGGCTTTCAGGGCTGTATGTCTCTGGATCTTCGCCAAGCCTTTGATTCTTTACATTGGGATTATATGTTATACACTCTACGGAGGTTTGGTGTTCCGGAGGAATACATTAACTGGGTGAAGTTATTATATACCAGTCTAACGGCTAGGTTCAGAACAGGAAGACACATATCGAAACAATATTCAATTGCGCGGGGCACAAGACAAGGTTGCCCATTATCTCCCTTATTGTTTATAATTGCTCGGGAACAGTTATTATGCAAAATCCGTCACAAGGCAGGACACAAGGGCATACAAGTGGGTTATGACGCCGCTATAGTCTCTGCATATGCAGACGATATCATTTTATATCTTAATAACCTCACTAACAATTACAACCCTTTGCTGGCTATTTTTGCTAATTTTCAAAAGCTTTCAGGCCTAACAATAAACAAAACCAAATCATATGCATATTCCTTTAAGGATATCGCACACGCAGACGCGGTTGGCTTTGGGGAGGGGTCTTTCAAAATAGCGCCTGTGACATTTAGATATTTAGTAATACACATCTATCAGTACACGCAGGACCTCTTGGACGGTAATTTAGTACGCACTATCACGATACTTAAGTTACAGATAAAATTCTGGATATCCCTGCCCATATCGGTGGCGGGAAGAGTAGCAATTAGCAAGATGGTGGTGTTACCCAGATTGCTATATTATTTTACTAATCTACCAGTGCTTGTGCCGGCCCCAATTTTCAAATTGCTAGACACATTATTAATTGAATTGATATGGGGCAATGAGCGCAGGAGAATAGGGTTATAGAAACTACAACTGGACACAAGGAGTGGTGGGTTGGGGGCACCAAACTTGTGGGCGGACTGCTACGCCAGCCAGTTACAATAGGTAACATACTGGATTGTAGGCAGAAATCTACAAGAAATTGATATGTCTCAACAATCTTGGAAGCGTGGACTGTTACATAAGCTTATGTTCCCGGAGGGAAGAACTACTCCAATTACCTCTCATTTATTGAAAGTGGCGTTGGCATACTGGACTAGGCAGTGCGTTATACAAAGCAACTGCATCTAACATACCGTTGCTTGGACTGCCACTACAATCGGGGACTATCACATATAGATGTATACTGGCTTGGGAGGAGGCAGGGGTCACTACTGTCGGGGCTTTCTTTACGGATGGTACCATCATGACCCACAATGCCTTTGTTGGGCTACATAGGGTACCAGACACACTCTTTTTATTACACGCACACATATCCCGTTTTATACGCACCACATGAGCCCCAACTGGCCAGGAACCTTCAACACATGAATTATTAAACATGCAATACTTGATGGGGAACGGCAGCCATATAACCAAATGATTATACAGGGGCATCCGTACAGTGGTGGCGACACCACTTCTCTCTACTAGCGAGAAATGGGCCACGGAATTAGGTCATGAGTTTAGTGACAAGGAATGGGAGGCCCTACTAGAACAATCCAGGAAACCTCCAGAAACCCCAAGTTTAAATTTATTCAATTTATTATTGTGCATAGAGCTTATTTGACACCACATTGGTTGCACAAGATGTTCCCTGAAGTGGCGGACAGTTGCCCCCGTTGCCATGCTCCAAATGCGAAATTGTTACACATGCTGTGGAGCTACCTGAGATTACTTAATTATTGGTCGAAGGTGCATAAAATCTTGCATGAAATTGCACCTGTACCAAATGATGACTCCCCAGAGTACTGCATACTTGGATTAGGCCCTAGAGGCAAAAAGTCTGGCCCTGTCTACATATTTATGAATCTTGCTCTTATGTTGGCAAAACACAATATCACAAAGCGGTGGAAGTCTCCTAAACCTCCGTCACTGTTGGACTGGTATACAGAAATGGTTAGATGGGGTAGAGCAGAAGGTGCGGAAATTCAAAGAGAAGATCAAAGAGGCCTGCATAAAAATATGATATCCCTGGACTGGAATGTACTATTGGAGGAGTTTATAGCTATGGATATACAGACATGCTGAGGGAGTGTCATGGTAAGCATTAAGATTATTATGCCTGATTATTGGCTAGTCCGGAGATATGATACGTGAAACCACTGATTTTTCGTATGTTACTTGAGTGGCATACTCATAGAGATTGACAACAGTATTATGATTTTGTTTCTGGAAGTTATGTGGAAATGTTTATTGCAGCTGAGTCGGTGGGGGTTCATTTCACGGTAGTTAATAGGTTTAAGCAACAGTCTAATTGGCAGTCAGAGACGAACAGGGTTTATTGCAAAAAGCTGAAACTGGTCGTGCCAACAGAGTATTCTATACTAGTATAAATGATAAGCAAGAACTTAATAGAGTGTAAATTAGGTCGTTTATTGCTCTGTCTCGAGCATGTCAACATAATCACATACAACGTTAATGTTATGCCTCCTCTCAACTTTACACTAGCAGAAATACCAAAGTTATATTATGTACGCCCCTTTTCGGGCAAGAGCTGTTGGATGTGCCTTCTATGTATGTTATGACACTCCAATAAAAAGATGTTATAAAAAAAAAAGGAAAATGTAATACAAATTTTCAAAAGTTAATGGTTAGAAAGGCAACGTCTAGCCGCATTTCATGACAGATCTTAACAAGCATTTACAATGCAATGGTTTCGCCTTTGGAAAAGTTAGAGCTATTGGCATTGTAAATGTTAAAATTTGTATTTATGATTTGGTTTTGAATACAGATAAATAAATGTCATTTGCATTTACATTGTCATTAGCTTAATCTTTCGCAAATGTGAGACCTATTGTACCCTACGGACGAGCTCAGCAGACAGCAATTACTACCACACACACACACACCCAGAGCCACACACACACACACCCAGAGCGCCACACACACACACACCCAGAGCCACACACACACACACACACACACACCCAGAGCCACAGACACATACACACACCCCCAGAGCCACACACACACCCAGAGCCACACACACACACCCACCCAGAGCCACACACACACACCCACCCAGAGCCACACACACACACCCACCCAGAGCCACACACACACACTCCTAGAGCCACACACACACACACACAGCCACACACACACCCAGAGCCACACACACACACACACACAGAGCCACACACACACCCAGAGCCACACACACACCCAGAGCCACACACACACCCAGAGCCACACACACACCCAGAGCCACACACACACCCAGAGCCACACACACACACACCCAGAGCCACACACACACACATCCGGTGCCCCACACACACACACCCAGAGCCCCACACACACACACCCAGAGCCACACACACCCACCCAGAGACATACACATAACATGAACTGCCTCTGGTTCCATATTCAGATCTGTCCTTCCAGAGTTGGGCGGTTTCATGGCGCTGTGGTCACTGTTTCAAATGCACAAGTTAGAGCTTGAAGCCTCGAGTCTGATGGTGGGGGAGGGGATGGGAGGGATGGATGTTTCTTCTTAGACTAAGAAGCCCGTGTGTGTGTGTAAGCGGGCGGCTGGAGTGCTAGGCACTTGATTCCAGCTGCAGCTGCGAGCGCCCCTTGGCCTGGACTCCATTTCCCGAGCTGCTCGATAATAGATGCAGTGTGGAGTGTGCCTGTCCGTGTGAGCTGCCAGGAGTCTCCTGAGACTAGTGCAGCAGCTCAGTCACTGATCACAGCCAGCAGCACCGACAGGCAGAGCTGCTTCCTCACTCTCTGGCGCACACGCAAGTTTTTTTCCTGTTGTTTTTTTCCCCTTTTGGAATCGGGTCCCTGGTGAAGCTTTTCTGCAAAATCGGCATCCAGTGGGACGAGCACCTTGCACCCAGGAGGAGGACTGTGCATGCCTGGACTCCCTCCCGCGGCGACGGCAGCGCACGAAGTGCAGGCACAAGAGGACTCGCAGCAGTAAGTAGCGCTCTCCACTGGAGTGCACGTGTGTCTTTTTAACGGGGTAGAGGGCTTGTGGTGATGTCCTGCTCAGGAAGTCAGTGCTGAACTTTTTTACGGCAGTGCACATCTGCAGCGTTGCTGCAGCTTCCTGGCCGAGCATGACCGGGGGCTCCGCGTGTGTACCTGCGGGCTGTGCCGGGCCCGGCTGTGCTGCCCCTGCCAGTTGTGGGGGTCTGCAGGCACCGCACCCCTGCCGCCCCGGAACTCTTCGCCCATTGATGACAGCTCCTGCCTGGCGCTGCTTGTCACGGTCCGACTCGGAACTGAGGCCGCTCATTCAGAGATCTCACCGGGCGGAAACATAATTTAGGTCCTGAAGGAAGATCAATGTTAAAAACCTTGCCTTTGTTGGAAGTCAATTTTCAAGTACTTCAAGATGGGGTTTCAGGAAAGGTAGTACCTATGGAAGTAATGGAATGAGTGGGCCGCGGTCATCAAATGTTTGGATAAGGGGGGTTTTGCTGAATAAGACACAAGTTCTTACAAAGAAGTCAAGAACAGAGAGAATCTATAGCTGACTTTACATCTGCCTGAAGGAGACCAGCTTTTACTTGCAATTATTGTGAGTTTAAAGATGAAACCACATGGGATCAATGAATTGAAAGAACCAGCAACAGAAAGATTGCTGTCAGCTGTAGACGCAGATCTTGAGTATGGAGTAAGTCTTTCTAGGGCTATCGAAAAGTTGGATGCCCATTTTAAGGAACTATCGACTCCTGGGGAATTATCTCCTGAGAACGAAGGGAATGTGCTTTGTGGAAAAGAAGAAAGCGAGGAAGAGCGCAAGGATGTAAAAAATGGACATTGGAGCAAATCTGAACGTCCCTGTGAAGTGAAGTAGGACATTGTGATTCACACATGTTTCAGACGTGGTAACAAGGCTCGTGCAGCTTCTGCTAAGCCTTGGCCTGCCTAATCTCAGGCCTGTTTTAAGTGCAGTCGTCAGGGACATTTTGTGAGAA
This sequence comes from Lissotriton helveticus, assembly GCF_964261635.1. Taxonomy (NCBI): domain Eukaryota; kingdom Metazoa; phylum Chordata; class Amphibia; order Caudata; family Salamandridae; genus Lissotriton; species Lissotriton helveticus. The sequence goes on from NC_136061.1 coordinate 312,651,789, forward strand.
GGAGTCGCAGTGTACGAAAAACCACTGTAGCTCAGCTTGATGGATGTGAATTCAAGGTGCATGATGATGCTGTGGTTTCAGTGAGTACTGCCAGGAATTTGGAAACTTGGCAAAGGTTTCTGAGAAGAGTTTTGAAAACCGGCAGCAGGAGTGTGTTTTTATCTTGTTCTTGGAAGAGGTTGTGTATTCCTACTCACTTGCACCTGGACGGCTTTCACATGCATAACTTGCCAAAGTGTACAGTCCTGTGTGCGAAACACCTGTGCTGGAGCGCAACGGAACTTACTCTCATTATGAAGAGAAGGAAACATTTTTCCCCATGGAGTAACCCCTTGTAGTCTATATGAGGAAAAGGTACTCCCTGAGTTAAATATAAGGTCCAAGAGTAAAGGGGGGAAATAGCAATTATCAAAAAGAGACACTCTTATCTGACCTATATTTCTTAACTAAATGGCCTCCATTGGGCTCATACTAAAGGCAGGTACACCATGCAACAATCAGGCAGACTGATCATTCAAAAATTATATATATATATATATCTTTTTTATTTTCTTGAATATACAAAATAATGTTTAAGCTATTTTTTTTTTATACGTCTGAAAACTTTTTTTTATATAAATTCATATCAATACAATTTGGGCAAACCTAATACAATGATTCCTTGTTATTAAAGTAACCCCTTGTGGTCTCCATCACCATTTTTTAGTACTTTCTCTGCCAGTTCCCGGCCTGAAAATAGATTTACTCCATTCCTTGGCAGGAGTAAATCTGCAGCAACTTCCAGGATGGAAATGAGTTGGGAAAAAGTGCGTGAACCCAAACTTGCAAGGCATTCCCGGGCTGCTTCCTCGTGCCGCAGCAGAGATGTGTGTGGGTGCCTGGAAGTCCCCAGGAGTCAGTGTTCTCCAGAGGCTGGTGGCCGAGGCGAGGATGGGGTTCAAACCCACGTGCATAAGACTCAGGTGAATTTATGGGGCGCCTCGTGGAGTCCTCGGACAGTAACACCCCGCCCTCTAGTGCTCTGCGGTCCACGCTTCTGCGCGGCTCAGGGGCCGAGGTTTATTGCACCAACAAGAGGGGTGAATGTTCACTGCCTTTGTATCTCAGACATTAGAATCCTCCGCCCACCTCTTTGAGGGCAATGTCTGACTTTCTGTTCTTTAGGAGCGAACTGCAAACGGGCCTGTTGCGCAAATGCTTTTGAGAATTTTTGCGGCCTTCGCCTTTAAGTGTTAGGGTTCCGAACTCTTAGCGCCAAGACGCCCTTTGAAGCGTATGTGCGCTATGTAAGCAATCTTAAACCACATTAACATTGAGGTAAAGGCACTCTGCTTCTACAGCTGGCCCTGTCAGGAAAGCCACCCACAGAAGGGTGGCCCGACTCCAGGCCGGGTTTTGTGTGTACCCCTTGCACGAGTGACAAATTTCATTCATGGCTTGAGTGCGAGTCAAGCAGCCCTAAGTAAAGCCCACCACCTTCTTAAGCACCCCCAGCCCCGCCCCAGAATACTCCGCCCCAGCAGGTTTTAGGCTTCAGATCCGAAGACCGACCCCTCCCCGGTGACCCCCACCCCTTTTAATAATTCAGTCTGGGGGAGCCTTTATTTGCCCGCTCCGCCGCAGCCCCCGCTTCCTCGTGGATTCTGGTTTGGGTTTCGGGATTAGGTGAAACTAGAGCGCTTTAAACCGCTTTTGGGAGCTGAGATTAGGCGCGGCTCAGGTGAAGGCGGCTATTTTATGCATGCTTATATTAAACCGCAGGGATGAGGTGCGCTGGCATCCGCAGGTGCTTGGAAGGAAAGCAGGCCACGGAGACCCCCCCCCCCCAAAGACCCGCAGACTAATCCGTGGAAACAGGAGCGGGTCTCAGGAGCGCCGTATCCATTGCAACGAGAGCCCTTTGATAACGCGCATTTAAGAGGCTGAAGGGTGACGTGTACCCCGATGCCGTGCACACCCCTGGCTCGGAGCACCGCCTCTGTAATGGATACAGGGATGGCATTCGAGGATTACCTGCGCCCAGGAGCTCCCTGGGTATCCGAGCTTTAAACCGCTCGGACAGGTGACCCCTGCTTCAGTGGCCATTTATGGAAACAGACCCTTTAAACCCCCCATGTCACGAGGTGCACGTGTGTGTTTCACCACCGCATATCACAGTTCACTAGGGTGGAGCTCTGGTGACCAGACAGGCATCGATAGAGCGACAGAAAGACAGAGGGGGCAGGTCGTCAGACAGACACAGACAGATCAAAACAGAGATACACGAACAGATCTAGAAACATAACTTGATGTTTATTGTATTGCACATGGAGGTGTAGGGGCCACACCCAAGCCTGGTGCCAAACCAGCCACAATTCGGGTTAACTTTATTGGCCGCAGTCATGACGTCAGTCTATGAACCGTTAGGGCAGAGGTACTTCTCTCATACCCAACAAGTGTGTTTTGTCCTACACCAAATCACTGCACGTGTTCTCCCCTCCCTCCGCTACAGTTTTCCTGCTCCAATGCTACTCTGAGGCGCGAGCGGCGGAAATTGTTCTTTGCAAAGTAACTGCTGAAAATACACGGTGAGCGGGAGGGGGGCGGGAAACAGACAGGGGGAAGAAGGCACGGAGGGAAACAAAATACACGGAGAGCGGGAGGGGGGCGGGAAACGGACAGGGGCGGGAAACAGACAGGGGGAAGAAGGCACGGAGGGAAACAAACAAAATACACGGAGAGCGGGAGGGGGGCGGGAAACAGACAGGGGGAAGAAGGCACGGAGGGAAACAAACAAAATACACGAAGAGCGGGAGGGGGGCGGGAAACAGACAGGGGGAAGAAGGCACGGAGGGAAACAAACACGGGCTTACCTTCACTGCAAGGAGAGAAAATGGCGGACACAAGCTTCCGGATTTTGAGGATTTGTGGGCGTGGAGGGGGGCGGGAGAGGACACGAACGGCGGGAGGGGGGCGGGAGAGGACAGGGGGGCGGGAGAGGACACGGACGGCGGGAGGGAGGCGGGAAACGTGCACAGGACAGCGAGGGGGGGCGGGGAGGCACACGGAGGGGGGCGGGAATGGACAGCGCATCTGAAATCACTTTCAGTGAAAGGGGAGGGAACGGGAAAAAACGAAACTCCGCCCAGGGAAAAAATCTCGGGAACGCCCCCGAATCTGGTCCGGCCTTGACGGACAGATCCGGCACCCAATGTATAGCCTCTATTTATGGTGCTAGCCAATGAGAGCCGGGGGACGTTCCCGAAGTCCTTATTGTTAACAAAGGATTTCACCTGCGCCGAAAAGCTGCGCAGAGCGCAGCCTTCGGCAGGCGAAACCCAAAAAGGGTCTCACTGCATATCATCCCTATTTAGAATCAGTAAAAAAACACAGAGCTGGTCTACACTGAGTAAAACTACATCTTTTCAGTAAAGGATTAAAAAATTGTTTTGAATATGTACAATACAATTTACAAAAGAATACAAAGTGCAAAGGGTCTGGTCAGAGAGCTCATCACAGGGACAAACGCACATTTTGGAATAATCATATTGACCCATTGGGAAAAAGATTTGAAAACGAATAAGCCCGTTCCAGAAAAGCCTTAGTAATGACCGATTGCAACGCCCACCCAACTTCAATAAATATGTTTCGGTTCCCAGACATATCTGAATTTTAACATAAATCCCAACAGAGTACTTGGGCAATTTAACATCCTCCCTTTCCATTCATCTTTACTTGGAAAACATTACCTCTATGTTATGCCTGGCTGGCTTACAAATAGTGGCTGGGTCCGTAAACAGATCAGATCTCCCCACGATCTTGAGAGGTTCCTTAACATAAGACAACAAGGGGATTTGAAGACCTTCTTTACAATTCAGAATCCATCATGACAGATTGGTTAGAAATGGCAATAGTGTTTACCAAACTGAAAGTCAAAGTAATAATAGAGCTCCTTTAGTAAGGTCTTCTATATACAGGAGGTCTAACTCCTCATGACAAATTAAAGTGGAGCAGCAGTGGGAACACCCAAAAGTCAGCGTAAATACTAATTCCCTTCAAACTCTATAAGCCACACATTTGAGTATCCACAAACTCCTGCACCATACAGAGCTACCAGGACACATTGTCTGTTTTAGATTTGCATAAGAAGGACAAGTGGTTTGTGGTCTCAAGCAGTAGATAAGGTGAACATGGCGCACGCCGACTGTTGCAATTTCTGATTACAAGCATACAGATTATAGCTCAATGAATTGGAGTGGATAAAAACAACCCACAACTATGGAAACTGAGAAACCTCCGTTAAAAAGCTGCCATTAATAGACACGGACCTTAAAGTTTGCCTTTTGGTTTCACAGACCCATATTTTCGGCTTATTAAAGTTGGTCTCCAAATCTAACTCCGACATAAGATTTACAAAACCTCTGAACAAAAGCTGCTGGTCAGTAATACTGCGTCATCCGCATACAACAGAGCCAGTACTGGTAAGTGTTTATTTAGGGGCACATCCAGTCCCAAATTCACTAGGTGCTTATTCAAATTATTATTATAAAGGAAAAACAAAATAGGTGCTAGAACACATCCTTTTCTCACTCTATGCCCCAACTTAAAAGGGACAGAAAGCTCACCATTTGGGCCAAAACGCACCCTACCCTTCACATCAAAATTGTAATCAGCGAGGAAGCACACCAAAGACTGATTGTGGCCCTGCACTGAAAAGAATTTGCCATAGCTTAGACCAATTTTCACAGTGGAATGCACAGAATAAATCCATGAAGGCTAGGTACACTAGGCAGCGTTTTGCAGTAACATATTTACATACAATCAGAGGGAGATTCTACCTAGACCATCACGAAATCCATACTGTCTATAATCGCTCTAATAGCACTCCAAAACAATTTAACATTCTTAATCTCACATGCAAGTACAATGGAAATCCAATTCTGTTTGCATAAGGTATTTATCCTTTCTTTAATAGCTGCAACATACTACAATTGATGCATTGTCTTTCGGTCTAGTCTTCAGGACTTTCCACAGTTGCCTCCTAACCACAGAACATGAGTATCAAACAACTTACATTCTGAATGGGGACAATTACAGACTGGCTTAAGTAAGGATAATTTGATTTAAGCGCAAGTATCTAAAAAATACCTAATCAAATCATACCCATTTATTCAAAAAGATTGCGGATAAGACATTTTGAAGAGACCAAGGGTCATCCAACATCCACACCAACCTGAGCACATCAGGAGTAGCAGCTATAGGGAAATTAGTCTTCGCAAAATGGAGAGAGTTATATAGGGTTTGTGAGAAATTGTGATGCTAGTTGCATGGTGTATTAACCCTCCTCAAGCAAGAGCCAGAATTCCAGTCAGGGTGAACCACTGAAGTCACTAAATTAATCCTTTGATAGCTTGGCCCAAATGCAGTAAAACTTAACTTAGAGGCAATATGTAAAGGATTTATGCATCACACAAACAGTAACTAAGTGAAATACAACACAAGAATAATCCCACACCAATTTTGAAAATAGAGTACATTTTGATAAATTATTAAAAATACCAAAACTACAAAAATCCAATCAGTAAAACTAGAGTTATGGAGTTTTCATGTTTACGGTAAAAATGAGTGCCTCAAAGATCAAAGTGCCAACCACAGAAATCTAGTTGCCCGAAACTGGTCAATGTAAAAAAATATGGCCATCCGCAATGGGATGCAAGTCGGATACAAAAAGTGGATTGGGGCTCATCGGTGCTTACCTTCAGAGTTAGAAGAAATTTGAAGAAAAAGCTTCTGTGAAGGTAGAAGCTCAGCAGGGCAAGGCTGCAGGCAGTGTTTGAGGAAGAATTTGTCGTCATCATTGAGCCACTGGACAGAGTTGTGGTGAAGATTTTGACGCTCTGACTTAGTCTCTTTTTTTGGATGTCGAAAATCTCTAGGGGGATGAAGCTGAAGGGTGTATCTGATGAGAGTTACACAAGGCCGTATACTCCTTTGGTGAAGGACCGCTGAACAGGATTTGCTGCTGTAGAGAAGAACGTAGCTGGAGCTGCAGCATAGTCAGGCCAACCGACGATGTACAGTGGGCAGACAGACAAGTAGGTTGGCCCCAGTCTCCTCTCAGTTCTTAGAGCAGTTTTGAACCAGAGCTTTTTGAAGTCCAACGTTTTAGTTTTTCGCTACCTGGGTACTTTTAACACCACACCAAGAATCGAGGACTGGAGGGGCACCATTATAGGGGTTAGATTTTACTCAGGCTGGGTCCAAGTGCGGGTTCAAGATGGTTGGAACTTTTTCTGCCCCTGAGGCTCTGATCAGGAGGCCAGCCAACTAGACCTTGGAGTCCCTCTGGTAGTCCTGGGTTCAATAAGTGGAATAGGGCTCAAGCAGGAGCGTAGGCCTCTGAGGGTTCAAGGCAGGCTCGAGGTAGAAAAGCAGTCTTCAGAAGTACACAGCTGGCCACATCAGCAAGCGGTTCCATGAGCGTCCTTGCTCAGGTCCAAAAGGGAACTGAAGAGTGGGTCTATGGGTCCTATTTTTAGAACTGGTGCCTTCTTTGAAGTAGAAGTTTCCTGAGAATTACCTCTGAAAAGCTTGAAGTTTCCTGCATTCCCTGCCATAGTTTCAAGCTGGTTGCATGAACAATGCAGTGGTGACAATGCCTTTGGGTGAAGTCAGGGCAAAGCCTATTTAGTTGCAAGTGGGGCTATGCCCAGCTCGGCTCTCCTCTCCCCCACCCTGCCAGCAATTGCCCCATCCAAGCTCACCTAACAACTCGTATTGTGTGGCTGACTGAGAGGAATGAACAAAGTCCAACTGTCAACTACACCCAGTCCTGTGACCCAGGAAAAGGTTGCAGGCACCAATAGTTAAGGCAGGAAAAAGTCAACTTTCGAAAAGTACTGGAAACAAAAAATCTAGCTGACAGTTTTTAGTTCTGTTATTTATTTAAACAGACTACGACCAAACTCTAAATTGTCTTGGTCTTCAAAATGTAGTATTACACATATTAAATTATGTAGACCAAGACAATTTAGAGTTTGGTTGTAGTCTGTTTAAATAAATAACAGCACTAAAAGCAGTCAGCTAGATTATTTGTTTTTTCAGTATTTACCGGCCCATTCTAGCTGAGTGCAATAGGGCCACACCCCTCTTTGTAGCCAAAACTTCTAAAAGTGGCATTTTAAAAAATGTACCTTAAAATGTAACTTTCCGATTAAAGATAATCCAATGTTATCTCATGGGAGAGGTAAGCCTCTCAGCGGTGAAAAACTAATTTAGCAGTTTTTTCCCTAGCAGGACATGTAAAACTTAAAAGTGCATGTCAAACCTTTTAATTACAATGCACCCTGCCCTGTTGGCTACCTATGACCTACCTTAGGAGTGACTTATATGCAATAAAAAGGGAGTTTAAGGATTCGCAACGTGGTTATATTGCCAAGTCGAATTGGCAGTTTAAAACTGTGTTCACGCTGCAATGGTAGATCTAGGACATGTTTAATGGGCTTATTTAAGTGGGTGGCACAATAAGTGCTGTACGCAGAATAGTAGCATTTAATTTAAAGGCCCAAGGTATATGGTAAACCAGTCTACAAGGGACTTAAGTAAAGGAAATATGCCAATAGTTTGTAAGCCATTTTAGGGAATGAGCAAAAGCAAGTTAGCAGTAGTAAGGTGCACAGAGTCCTAATGCTAGCAAAAACGAATTCAGAAAATTAGGAGGGTAAAAGCAAACAGTTTGGGAGAAGACCATCCTAAGGCTAACAGGTTCAGCTGGGTTAATATAAAATAAATCTAAATACTATGCATAATGAGACTTTCTTTTCTTTTTGACAGACCTTATTTTATGTTTATGGTTGTGTTTTCGTAAAAAAAATTAAATTAAAAATAGAAATATAATCACAGCGGTGTCTGCAATTTTTATTGTGTTGGTAGGGTGAACGGACGGTCACTGGTCATGGTCTCCAATAGAAAACCTTCTATATTAATGAACGGAGTGCGCAAGAACTGCCCAATGAGACGTGCGCAATTCTCATTAAGTCCTAAAAGTATGAAGCACCGAAATATAAACCCATTTCCTGGCAACCGAATGAGATATTATGGAATAAGGGCCTTAGCAACACTGGGGCACTAGAAAATATTCTTTTCAAGACGCGGAAATCCATTAGCGGAAAAATTATCTGAGCCCTGAAGGGCGCCCTTTTATTAAGAGAATATCAACAGTCCTTAAAATAATCCACAGAAACAGATGAATACAACTGAAGCCGGCACAACATGCATTCTTTGGTGAAGAAGGCCGCAGCGTGTTCAGGACTAATTATCCGAAGACCGAGGTCAATGTTTGCACACAACTTTCAGAAAACCACTTGGTGTCTCCTGAGCCTACTTCAGACATCAGCGAATGGCGGACTCATATACTCCGTTTTAAGGCTCATGTCCTAAGTAAAGCAGCAGCGGAGGAGGAAACCCCTTTACCATCTATCTATAGGGAGGCCCGTTTAAATTATGAGGTTCTGCAGCTCTAACCCGTCCTGGATTATTACGGTTCTGCCGCACTTAAGAAAAGGGGGGGCCAGTCGGCCCCCACGCAGGCATGGCGGGGCCCGGCCCCTCCCATATCCCGGTTCCTTTGTTGTGGCCTGCCCCCCCCCCCCCCGCCCCGGAAGCAGTTGTGCACTTCCGGGGCGAGGGGGCGGGGCCTCGAAGGGGTTAAGAGCCTGGGGAGCGCGGGAAGCGGCCTCTTTGTGCCCGCGCTCCCAGGCTCGCTCCTCGCCCCACCGTGGGGCGGTGTAATTTTCCTTTTTGTTTTTCCTCCAGGTCTCCTTTTCCAGTGTGGGATCAGCTACGGGAAGAGAATCGCGAGTTCGTGGCGGAGCGGGAGTAGTAGCCAGTGACCGGAGATCGGGCGTAGCGGAGGAGCCGACGCAAGTTCGTTGTGGGGCAGTAGTAGCGGCAAGCGACCGGAGATCGGGCGTATTGACGGAGGGACCCTGCGAACCCAGCGAGGCCGGGGAGAGCGCACCGCCGACAAGGACACAGAAAAACGGGCCACAGCGAGCGGGAATAAGCGGCTGTGATCAGGATAAAAGTGAGTTTTGTGCGCTGTCCGTTTCGGGGGGTAATTGTGGCTCCTCGTTTGGGCTGAGTCGGGAGGCTTTGATTTCACGAATAAGTCTTGGACTCTGCGGTGATAATTGTCCTGGTGCAGCCTTTCTTAGCGCAGTAGGCAGCGCGTCAGTCTCATAGTCTGAGGGTCCTGAGTTCGATCCTCAGAGAGGGCATTTTAATTTCCCTCCTGTTTTCAACAAACTTTGGGACGGGCTCGGCTCTTGCTTTCCCTTTACCCGGCGAGTTTTACAAAAGTTAAGCAGGGACAGCTAGGGCAGAGAGCGGATGGGAGACCGGAGAAGGTTCCTCCGTGTAAAATGGTTTGAGAAGCAACAAGCTGTTGGAGAGTAATTAATGAGGTGAACGTGTCGTCATGGAAGGCAACTGGTGCTATGTAAAGTGCTCTGATACCTTAAAACGAGTAGAAGATCGGTTGGGTGTTGCACAAACAGCGAATTTATGTCATCAAAAAATGTTAATGTTGTTTTTAATTCTATACGGGCTCTACTTTATAGAGTAATTAATGAGGTGAACGTGTCTTCATGGAAGGCAACTGGTGCTATGTAAAGTGCTCTGATACCTTAAAATGAGTAGATGATCGGTTGGGTTGCACAATCAGCGAATTTATGTCATCAAAAATTTTAATGTTGTTTTTAATTCTATAAGGGCTCTACTTTATAGAGTAGCTAGTGAGGTGAACGTGTCTTCATGTAAGGCAACTGGTGCTATGTAAAAGTGCTCTGATACCTTAAAATGAATATATGATCGGTTGGGTGTTGCACAAACAGCGATTTTATGTCATCAAAAATTTTAATGTTGTTTTTAATTCTATAAGGGCTCTACTTTATTGCAGGCTACCAGGGTGTGCATGGGCTGTACGTCGGGGAGTGTCTAAATATACATTTGAGGGTATTTTATGATTGCTGACTACGGTGAAGAGCGTTATTTCCTTATGAATTTCAACAGTGTTTGGGCAGTCAAGTAAATAAGTCAATTATAGCTGGGAGAGTTTTCCCATCCATTAACGGCCACAACTGGAAATTCAACGTATTTTCTATTTCAGGGGGGCAAAGCCGAGGATCTCTGTCTTGACGAGTCCTCTCTGCGTGGCGTTTGTTCTTGTGCCTGAGTGTTTAGCACATTTTTTGCAGTATTATACGTCAGAGTGTACTTTGTTTTCTCTTGTGGTCTGCACGCCGGTCATTTTTTCCGCCTGTGCACTTTCGGCTACCTATGTATGTCCGCAGCCCCAGCCTACCACGTGTTCATTTCACGTGCGCACCTCTGCTCCAGAATTGAATTATATGGCACAGAAGATACAGCATATTCATATTGTATTAATGAGATAAAGGAACGTTTCACAGCCGCATATTGCTTATTAAGCGACTTCCCTCTTTCTTCTCGCATGGGGGGGAAGGTTAACTTTTAACCCAGCACAGTTTGCACTGCTTTTTGCGAGATTCATGAACTACTCGTCTGCCCCATAGGACATTTTGCATAGATATGGAGGCAGGACACTTATCGGTGCATATTAGGGTTACAGCTTTATAAGTGGCTGTACAGGTATTTCAAGGATTTCGCCAATGCGTATGTATGGGAGGCAGGTTTAGCAGTGGACTGCTTCTGAATGTGCTGCTCTGTGTGTGCGGTTGCACCTCATTATGGAGACGGACGGGTGGGTTCTCAATGCCTTTTGGTGAACTCGGCGTTGTTTTGGGGCATGTGCCAGTATTTCCCATGATTGCTTAGTGTCACCGTGTATGTAGGTAACCGTACCACCACTTGCGACCTCAGAGCACAACATTGCACCAGGGTTCGTTGGCTCCTTTCTTTCTTTTCATGTGCGCATGTCCAGTGGGGACTAGAGACAGGGTGTGTGTTTATGTCTAGATGCATATGTGTAGTATATCTGTGTGTCCACACGTGCATGTAGGGGGAGAGGAATGAGGATTGCATGGACGAAAGTCTGGAATGGGGTTTCTGTTTTGGCATACATGAAGCTATATCTAGCTGCCTGCGCTACCATCCAGTGGTCAAGTTTAAAAGTGCGGAATCATTTGTAATTTCATGAGGGTCCGACGAGACTGATAGAGGGGTAGCTAGCATGATTAAGGGGGGCTTTCGTCACAGGGGGATGCCAGAATCTGCGCTAATGATGGTGTTTGCATTACTCTAAGCGGTTGGTTTGATAAAATACCATTTATATTTAGGCTATTGGTAAAGATGGAAAATATAGCAATGAGATTTTATTGAGTGAGGTGAGCGCAAGGCTGGGTCTAAGCACCGGCAATCTAAACTGGTCTTTAGCGGGCTCTGTTTTGAGCCCTATCACAGGTGCCCTGTTTTTCCAGACTGTAGGGACAACAGGAACTTCGATGTTACGTTTTAAAATTACGTAAGCTAAACATCCGGGCTTAGCATGGTGTGCTGCCTCATATGGTGTTTTACTGTTTCTGACATTGCATCCAGATATACGATACAACAACAAGTAACACCATACCTACAAGGTTTTCAAACGTTGTTAGCTGTAGAAGGCTCATAGGCCATGACGTCATGCCATAACTTCTCCACTAACGAGAAGTGAGCACACATACAGGCAACAAGTCCCTGTGTTTGTTTTCTTTCTTCATCTACTAGCTAGGACGGGCCCAGAGCTCAGGATGGCTCGTGTATTGATATTTGAATTATTGCTCATTCCTATGGGGGGTGCGTTGCATGGTTATCTCATAAACATTCAACTTTCTTTTCTCTTCTGAACTTTATGCATCGCTGAATGCAACGGTAGGGACTGTCATTTAGGCCCCCCCCTGATCATCAGTGCGGAATAGCATTCTGCTGTGGAGTGTTAGTTTATTGGAATTTTTAGAAACACAAACAGCAGCAAGTCCCTGGGTCTGTTTTCTAGATGGGACGGGCCCGGAGCTCAGGATGGCTCTGGTATTGATGTTTCAATTATTGCTCAGTCCTATGGTGGATCCGTCACATGGTTATCTCAGGAATATCCAACTCTTCTCTTCTGAACTTTATGCATTACTGAATGCAACGAGACTTAGGTGGCATTGACTTCCAGGGCTTTGCCACTCGGACCAAGAGAGTAATCCTCCAGTGGATTTCTTATGGAAACCTAATTTTGGAATCTGAAGTGCTACCTCTGAGCGAGGAGCCCTGTTTTTGTCTGAATTACTTACAGTTGGTTTATAGTGGTACTCCTTTTCATTGAGATGCTCTGTAGATGGTGCAAAATGCCTTAAACATTGATCTAGCCAGATCAGGTAGCCATCGGGGTGCCTGTGGAAGTGGCGTCATTTGTTCTTGGAGCAAAGTATGCGAGAATAGCGTGAGAAGGTTGCCTGGCATATGCTGTCCATTATGCTAGTGGGCACGTCGCACCAGTCCAAACGACCCTTAGTGATGGTAGGTTACGGACAACCTTAGTAAAAAACTATCCTAGTGGTAGCCGTGGAGGGAAGCCTTCAGGCTAAGTCTTGGAGGAATGTAAAGCAGCTTGTTTAACCAAGGGACGGTTGTCATTTTCTGTCAAACAGACTATCACACATAGAGCCTACGCATAAAGACGTGGGTAGAAAAGCAGGATTAAGAGGCGATGTCCTCGTCTGCAGCACAATTTTCTTTTAGTAACAATGAATGTGAAAATAGGAAGCCAATTTTACAGCCTAGCATGGTTAGGGCAGCGCTGATCCTATGCTAAAGATTTAGATGCTGCACTGGCAAACAGACTGTCCCTTTCAAACCTGGATCCTATCGCCTAAAGACGTGGGTAGAAAACCAGGAATAGGAGGTGATGTCCTGGTCTGCAGCAGAATTTTAGTGACCATGAATGTGCCGTGGCACCGCACTTCACATTGTGTATCGTCCTTAAGGAGTCACGAGGGCGCTATGGTAATCACGGTGGACCCCATGCACTAGGTCACTGTACTGCACACTGGTTATTATTCTCTAATGAAGGTCATTCTACAGGGCACTTTCTGTAACACTAATCCGAACACACTACATGGGACACAAACTGAGGCTATGCTTAACACTTACAGTGGAAGTGTTAATGAGTATGCATCTGGCGTCTTATCTAAAACTTAGCAAGTGATGGCAATGTAAGACTAGCATGTGTACAGCAGTTATCGCCAGAAACCCTAATGGTTTGTGTTTGTCTTTTTTCATTTATGTATGGCCGGGTCCATGGGGGATATCTGGAGTGCTCCACATCACAACAGCTGCAACAGGTGGACAGCCCAAGGGATGCTTACGTCAGGTAGAGGATGGCAAGCAACAACGCAACTGTGATGGGCGAGCGATCAAAGACGCAGGAGGTGCCAGCACAGGGCGGATTGTTTTTGGTGTGTAAACCCTGGATTGGGCTGGCCGCAGTAATGTAGCGGGATATTGCGTCACATAAAATGGCAGTATTTTTCCTTAACAGGAAATTGTATTTCTACAGTAACAGCGCCTGCGCTCGCAGGGCCACCAGTGTCAACATGGTATATTCATAGGTTACCAATTGGTAGGGCTAACGATACGGATGGGGCAGTGCACAAGGGTGTGCATTGCTAGCCTTGGCAACCCCAGGAATAATAGGCCTATGCAACGCCTCATCACCACTGGTCGGGAAGTGGGGACTTCCATAGTAAAGTGTTAGACATACACTTAACATTTCCCAGAGCGTAGTGGCCAGGTGTGGGTGGTTAGCAGACTTCACGATACGCCAGTGGGAGGTGTACACTGATAGTACCAGGATACCCCGGTCGCAGCAACTACAGGGACACCAAAGATGGGGTCTGTCCGTCCAGAGCGGGGAAGGAGAAGTACCCGATAGGCACGCCCAACACCCTCAGTCAATATCTGACAGCGGGTAACAACGATTGGGGTTTTAATTGGGCAAAGGGGGTTCTGGTTGCAGACTGCAACATAGGGGGCTCAGTTTCCCAGACTGCAGGGAAAGGGGGGTGGACTTGGGGAGTGCGCAGAGTCACTCGGTGAAGAATCACTCGGTAAAGAGGATCAACACTTGGATTGAGAAATTATTTCATACACCTTAATTGCAGAATATCCCACAGGGGGTCATCTGAGAGGGACAAGGTAGATTAACAGTCGGCTGATAATGAGGAGTTGACATTTATTAGAGGGGTTGTCTCTACTCACAGGGTGGGGGGTCCAGTGGACAGAGTCAGGGAATGCCCTATGGATAGGGAACAAACTAGCAGGGGTAGAGGGTTTTTTGGATTAGGAAGATATGACCTTTCAGTGTAGGCGGTTGGGGGGGGCCAGATAGTCGGTCAACTATGCTGGCCTGTGGCGGTAAGGTCATAATCGGTGAGCAGCAATTTAAGGTTCTTAGGGGGGGGCGGTCCCATTCACGAAAGGGGCCGCCCAGGAGGGGCCATTGGTCTCTCCCAGAACTTCAGGGGCAGGATATGATATCCATTACTTAGAAGGATGCGGGGGAGGGAGTCTACGCTTTCCTCCGGCTGGTAGCCACCCCTCACAGACACTCTGACGTCATCAAGGTGCGCGAGTGTACGGGCCCTCCTGTTATGGTTAAATGGAGTTCAGGGAGCGCACATGGGTGAAACGTGCCCTGGGTTGCGCGCGCACGTGGGTGAAACGTGCCCTGGGTTGCGCATGCGCATCTCGAACGTGAGAGCGTAGCTGTAAAAGGATCTGACACCGGTTAGCGACCTTGCCGTACGACTTAAATTATTAGAATGCATTTTATTTTCAGGATGTTAGATTCGGTTAGGAAACACGCTGTACTAGATATTTGTTAAGGTTAGCCCATCATACCATGGCAAAAATGGATGTAAATCTAATGTTCTGAAATGTGCATTTAATAATTGTCTAAATGTTTATTTTATTAAAATTTTAATTTTGTTTTTATATTTTAATAAATACGGCCAGGGGGGGCCCTGACCCCCTGACTTCCAAAGACCCATGTGTTGAATGGTTGAATTAGGTAATGCTGTAATATGTTAAGGAGGGGGGTGGCCGGTAGTCCCAGACCATGAGAAAAGGGGGGGCCAATTGGCCCCCACGCAGGCATGGTGGGGCCCGGCCCCTCCCATATCCCGGTTTTTTTGTTGTGGCCTGCCCCCCCCCCCCCCGCCCCGGAAGCAGTTGTGCACTTCCGGGGCGAGGGGGCGGGGCCTCGAAGGGGTTAAGAGCCTGGGGAGCGCGGGAAGCGGCCTCTTTGTGCCCGCGCTCCCAGGCTCGCTCCTCGCCCCACCGTGGGGCGGTGTAATTTTCCCCACCCTCCATCCCCTTTGATTAGCGGAATTTGGGTACATTCAGTGGTAGGTATACTGTCTAGCGATGTGCAGGATCATAGGAATATCATGCTTGCCTCATTAGGCCCTTTTTCCCGTTTACAGGTGGAATGTACATATGGAGATGTTTTGTGCTTTACTGTGGTTTTTAACTAATTTTCTCCTTAGGCCTTTTTCCGTTTACAGGAAAATGTACATATGTATAATTTTGGTGCTTTATGTTGACTAATTTTCTCCTTAGGCCTTTTTTCCCTCTTAGTATAGCAATGTCGTATTTATTATGTGTGTCTGGCGGTAAGGTCATAATCGGTGAGCAGCAATTTAAGGTCCTTAGGGGGGGGCGGTCCCATTCACGAAAGGGGCCGCCCAGCGGGAGGGGCCATTGGTCTCTCCCAGAACTTCAGGGGCAGGATATGATATCCATTACTTAGAAGGATGCGGGGGAGGGAGTCTACGCTTTCCTCAGGCTGGTAGCCACCCCTCACAGACACTCTGACGTCATCAAGGTGCGCGAGTGTACGGGCCCTCCTGTTATGGTTAAATGGAGTTCAGGGAGCGCACATGGGTGAAACGTGCCCTGGGTTGCGCGCGCACGTGGGTGAAACGTGCCCTGGGTTGCGCATGCGCATCTCGAACGTGAGAGCGTAGCTGTAAAAGGATCTGACACCGGTTAGCGACCTTGCCGTACGACTTAAATTATTAGAATGCATTTTATTTTCAGGATGTTAGATTCGGTTAGGAAACACGCTGTACTAGATATTTGTTAAGGTTAGCCCATCATACCATGGCAAAAATGGATGTAAATCTAATGTTCTGAAATGTGCATTTAATAATTGTCTAAATGTTTATTTTATTAAAATTTTAATTTTGTTTTTATATTTTAATAAATACGGCCAGGGGGGGCCCTGACCCCCTGACTTCCAAAGACCCATGTGTTGAATGGTTGAATTAGGTAATGCTGTAATATGTTAAGGAGGGGGGTGGCCGGTAGTCCCAGACCATGCCGAACAATCCACTTTGCAGATTTCAACAAAGATAGATGGATCCTGGTTTAAAGTGATCAAAAGTTTATAGAATGAAAGTGGCACATGTGGTGGGTGTGTGTCAGACCGTTTTAGTCAGGTGTACCCTCCTGGACAAGTGTGTTTTCCTGTAACTGAGCTCTAACATCACCTGCCTTCATGCTCTCAGGTCATCTTTTAGTTTTTATTCTCTTCTAACGGATTTCATCTACATTTTTTCTGCAGTAGCCCATTCCATCATATCCCGCAACCATTCCTTATGTGTTTAGCCATTTAACGTCAATGCGACACTTAGCCAGAAATTTACAACTACGTTTCTTTTTGGCTGGGGCCCGGAGCAGGCCCAACAGCGTCTTCCGGGGAGTACCCGCTAATTCCCATCCAATAGCCTGTTTAAGTGTTCCAATTATCTCTCTCCAGTACAGTTTTATGTATGCACAGTACTTACAAGCAGAATAATAATTCTTGCAAAGTGCTGGCTCCCAGCGTAACATGTTTACAAACGGTCCCCAGTGGGTTCATCTGTAATGTAGTGGATGCAATGTAATTGTCCCTCCTGGACGAGATAGCCATGCAATGCACCCCATGCCAGATCCCTGATTTGTGCAATACCAAGAAGTATGTATCTCGTTTATTTTCTATAGCCATATATCGCATAGTAGATGGGACTACTGAGTAGGTGGAGCGAGTCTAATATGTATTTATGGCTTTATACCTCTACAATTGATGTTGTCTCCTTATGAGGCCTTGAGCATGCAAAGGGAGCGGAGTGACGAGGAGCCTGATCCAGAAACTTACAATGGAAATTGGATTGAGTAAGAAGGTTCCCCATCTCAGACGATAGGAACAAATTAAAAATTAAAAATAAAAATAAAATAAAAATCAGGTCAAAACTGGTCTGGGGTTGCTTGTGTTACTGGCTGGAGGAGATCCTGACTCAGCAGAGGCCTACAGGTAAAGGCGGTTGGGCGGGTCAGGGTGCGGCCGGGTGTGGGGAGAATTTGTTGAGTCGACAGAATAGGTATTATTTATTTACTTTTTCTTATTCGGTCTTTGGGTGACCAACCGTCCGTAATTTAGACCTCACGTCCATTGTCCGTGAGGATCCCTTTTACGGATGCCTTTTGTCCGTAATTTTGGGCATTGCAGGGAACAGCACTGTTCCCTGCATAAAGCCTCAACTCTCTGAAGAGGCCGCCTTGCACTACTCCTCGGAGCATAAGAGCAGCCCCACCTGCCCATTGTCATTCTGTATGCTGGATGATTGCAACATACAGAATGACAATCGGCCAGTCTGGGCTTCAACGCATGTGTTTGGCCTCCCCCACCCTCCGTCTAAGGCAGGTCATTCTGTCAAACATAAGAAATGTGCAAAAACGCTAATGCTGCTACATGAGAATCCAGTTAAAGAAAAGAAGCTGGTGAAAGAAGTTAAAAAGAAGGGGCTAGAGTCAGGGCCAGACTGGGAACCACAACCGGCCCTGGCAAAGTGCTCGGCGCCCCCCCCCCTCCTCTCCTCCCCACTCGGGGGGTGGGGGGGCGGGGTTTGGGTATGTTGGAGGTGCCGCCGAGCTCTTCGGTTTTCGGCCGATTTTGGTACAGGGCAGATTTAGCAGCTATGCAGAAAAATCAGCCCTGTAACAAAAACGGCCCCCAGGGGCCCAAAACCGTCCCCACCCGTGCGTCGCACCGGGGGATTGCCGGTGCCCGCTATGGCCAGTCCGGCCCTGGCTAGAGTACTTTCACAGTCTCGCCATTTTAGAACTGATGCATTTTCAATATTATATTCAAGGAAGCCATGATTGCTGCTTTGTTATTTTACGCAAATAACCACCATTGACAAAGCCAATAGTACTGGCTTGTTACAGCTGTAACGTTACTTGTTGTCTTATATATCTTGATACAATGACAGAAGAGACAAAATACCAGTCAGGCGGTACCCTATACTAAGCACAAATTATTAGCTTAAGTGTTTTAAGCCACGCTCTTAAATTTTATGGCAAGACCGGAGGCTCCTATTATGCTTTTCGTATCTTGCTTTTATTCAATTGCAGCCAAGATAAGTGAAAAACTACAGTTCCCAGGGGCCCAGGTAAACAGACTGGCCAATGGAAACAAAGAAAAAATGAGACATGCTAGCCAATCATAACATAGCAGGGTATATAACGTCACATCTGACGGCGGAGGTTCCTCTTTTCTTGCTGCTTTCAGTCAGATAAGTAACTTATCTTTTGCTCCCACTGTTAGAAGTTGTTTTTATGCTCGTATTTTATGTCTTTACAGTGTATTTCATTGCTTATTGTGCAGTTTCTTGCCGCGCTCGTGGTCGGCGCTTCCGCGCTGTAGCGCATCCAAGCTTTGCGCTAAGCTCTCCCTGCGTCACGCTCCGTTTGCCTTCCTCCCGCAGGTGCCTCTCCGGTGGTTTCGGCCATTGCGCTCCCCACTCTGAGGCTTCTCACGCTTGCGCTCACCTTCTACTGCCCAAAGGTGAAGCGCTTACGGTTTTTCCTCGTCGTTGGCCTCACGAGTCTCAGCTCTACCTGTCTTCGCCTGCCCCAGGCTCTTTCTGGTCTCCGGTGTGCTTGTAATCTAGGACATGCCCCGGGGTGTGTTTTCCCTTCCACCGCCCTCCCTCTTCTCTTCCAGTTAGCCCCCGGTTGCCTCGCTTGGCTGCATTAGCCCCTTCATGGAATTAGACAATTCTCCAGAGCCTATTCAGGCCAGTGAAGAAGGCGAAGCCTTTAAACACGATCTAAATAAATTCATTAATTCCTCTGTGGAGAATGCAGTGGAAGTTTCTATGAAACGCATGTCCAAAGGTATGGAGAATTCTATGTTAATTCTCCTGTCCAAGGCTCTGGCCCAGTCTGCGGGGGAAAGCAGAAAAAGAAAGGTGGTTACCTCTGCTTCCTTACATGCTTCCAAAACTGCGTCTTTGTTGAACAGCGAGACCTCCTCGCGCGTGACTGAGGACCTTGTGCCTCCCAGGCCTCCTTCAGAGGGGTTTTTAGGTACCGAGGGCAAACCTAAGCAAAAAGTGAAGCACGCAGAGTTACCAAAGAAATTGGTTATTTCCACCATCTTGGACACGGATGACGACATGAATGACGCAGATGACCTTTTTGGTGTATCGGACCTCCCCTCCCCCCTTTATAAAAACTCCAAATCAGATTCCTTCACTTTTGCACAAGTCTTTGACTCAGAAGGGTTGCCTATGTTTGACTCATCCTCCATACAGCATCCCAATTCAACTGAATTGTTACCAACTGCGCATGTGGCAGAGTACATCTCAGCTAGGCTTCGGCTGCCTTTGGAGACCTCAGTCAGGTCCAGGTTGAAATCGGAGTCTTCCAAGCCCTCTTTGCCGGACAAGGTTACCTTAGTCCCTGCCATTGACCAACCCCTACTGACCTTCTTTTCCAAATTCGGCAAAGATCCTCGCAAGGGAGTGGACAATGCCTGGTCCACCTGCCAGGATAAATTGCTTGATGTTGTGGGTCGTTTGGCACGCATCTTTGACATGGCCGAGTCGGCTCATCTAGATGGCTCTGACTTGTCCACTGAAGACGTCTCCATGTGGGTCCAACAAGCTTTTTGCTTACTTGGAAACGCCAATGCCGCTATTATTCACGAATGCCGTAAGGGCCTTCTCATCAAGCTGGCCAACCTAGCTCCCCAGGATCCAGGCAGTAAAGCTAATGGTCCCCTCTTCGGAGAAAATCTAGTCCGGGATCTCAGCAGATTTGTATCCACTTTCGCATCTTTGGACAAAGCACAGCAGTCCATCAAGAAGGTCTTTTCTCCCCGGGTTTTTGGACGGGCCGGCAGAGGCAGGGGTCGCTCTTCCGGCCGTCCCTACAACAACCAAGGCTCCAGGGGGTCTTTCAACAATTCCTCCCAAGACTACAAGCCTCAATTCTACCTGCAGCGGGGTAGAGGTTTCCGAGGTTGAGGACAAAAGAAAGTATCATAACAACACCAACAGTCAACAAGGTAGGTCTTTCTTCCCCTCCTCCTGTGGGAGGGCGTTTAAAACTGTTTCTGTCAAAATGGCAAACTATCACTACAAATCCTTGGGTTCTAAACACAGTTCAATGCTATCTTATAGAGCTCTATTCTCAGTCTTCCCAGACTACGCTCCCCCCTCCTCTGATCTTTTCCAACGAAGGAGCTCTTCTAATCTCGTCCGAGATCCAGTCCCTTCTCCAGAAACAGGCCATTCAAATAGCTCCCTTCGATCCTACAGGTTTCCTAAGCTCCTTCTTCCTTGTCCAGAAAAAGAACAAAAAACTACGTCCAGTGATCAATCTGAAATGGTTCAATCAGTTTGTGGTGTACCGCCACTTCAAGATGGAGACTATTCTCCACTTAAGAGATACCCTACGTCCACACCACTGGATGGTTCGATAAGACTTACAGGACGCTTATCTCACGGTTCCCATTTAAAGTTCTTACAATTCCAGTGGTCGGGCGTGACTTACCGCTTCACCTCTCTCCCCTTCGGCCTTTCCTCAGCAGCCTGGTGCTTTACCAAACTATTAAAACTGGTGGTAGCCTTCCCACAATCCCTGGGGATCGGAAAGATAATTTATTTGGCCGACATTCTGATCATGAATGCAGACAAACAACTCCTACTGTACGAACTGGGTACCACCAAGTCTCTGCTCCTGAATCTGGGATTCCTCATGAATCTCAACAAATCGATGCTGATTCCGTCTCAGACCATGGAGTTTTGGGGTTTTCTCATAGATTCCATAGCAGCCTCACTTCGTCTTCTTCAGTCGACGGTCTCCATGATCAAAGCGGAGATTTCTGGCGTCCTTCAGACCTCTTTCATATCTCTCAGGTCTCTTACGAGAATAGTCGGTCTACTCTCTTCGTCTACTCTCTTTGTCAATCCAGGCCATATTTCCGGGTCCCCTGCACTATCGGACTCTTCAACGCCTAAAAATCAGACATCTGCGTCAAGGCTTGGCCTATGCCAACCTTATTGCTTTGGATCAGGAATCACGCGACGAACTTCAATGGTGGATCGACCATTTAGATGCGTGGAACGGGTGAACTATCTTCGCTACAGCCCCAGATCTTGTGTTAGAATCAGATGCCAGCCTGTCGGGTTGGGGCGCTCGCTGTGGTCCAATATCGACTGGCGGTACATGGTCTCGTGAGGAGTCGAGTTTGCACATCAATTGTTTAGAGATGCTTGCAGGCTCCTTTGCAATCCAAAGCCTTTAAAAAAACAGGGTCCGCTGTTTCATTCTTCTTCGCATAGACAATGTTTCTGCGGTCCGCTATATCAACCATCTCAGCGGTACCAAATCCAAACCTTTGGGAATATTGTCTCTCCAATCAGCTTTCTCTGACGTTGGAGTATCTTCCGGGCGATCTCAATTCTGTGGCGGATTGGCACTCTCTGTATCTTCGAGACTCCAGCGACTGGAAGCTGCTTCCATCGGTTTTCTTATCTCTTTCTCAAAAATGGGGTTCTTTTTATATAGACCTTTTTGTTTCCCGTCAACTCCCATTTGCCCCGATTATTCAGCTGGCGTCCAGATCCTTCAGCACTAGCCACGGACGCTTTCCTTCAGGATTGGTCTCTCCATCTCAATTATGCGTTTCCTCCTTTCCTCATGATCAGCAGAGTTATTGCACAGGTTCGTCGCCAGTCGCCATCCCTGGTTCTAGTAGCCCCCTTCTGGCAATCTCAGATTTGGTTTCCCTCTCTGTTGGAAATTACAGTAGATTTTCCAGTCCTTCTACCGGCACACGAGGTCCTGCTCTAGAGTTCTCAGGTATTATGACACAATCTCATTTTGAACAATTCCCTAGTCCTATCGGCCTGGAAAGTTTCCGGCCTTCCCCTCCTGACATCCTCATTTCACAAGAGGCTTCTCTCTTTATCAGCAAAGCCTGGGCCCCTGAGACATCCAAAACTTACAAATTTGCTTGGTCTCTTTGGGCAAGCTGGTGTTTGGAAAGGCATATCGATCCCCTTTCAATCCCTCTGAATTTTGTGATTAATTTTTTGGCTTCCAAAGCCAGCGCAAGTAAGTCCTACAGGACAATCAACTTGTACAGGTCTGCTATTTCCCGTAACCATTCTCCCATCAATGGCAAGCCAGTAGGCGCTCCCCCTTTGCTCTGTCACCTTCTGAAAGGATTTCGCTGTTCTAAACCTCTGTTGGCTAAGTATTCCTCTTAATGGGATGTTTCGGCGGTTCTCAAGTTGTTTTCTGATTGGCCAGACAATGCTGCACTTTCATTAAAAATGCTATCTGCGGGGTGTGGAAGCGAAGGGACTTTCCTCCATATACTATGGGCCCACATGTCCAGAGATACTGGAAGAAAATACATGAGATTCTGAGTGAAGTGCTAGATTGTACACTCCCTGTGGAGGCTAAGAGATGTCTCCTGAATGTATGGGAGCAGACAGACCTCAAAAACACACGAAGAACCTGGGTTACATTGGGGCTTATGATAGCCAAACGCAACATAGCCCAGAAGTAGGGGGCATCGAGTGCACCAGCTGTAAGTGACTGGAAAAAAGACATGGACTGGTGTATGTTTCGGGAGAAGTATGTCTATGTAGCAAGGGGATGTCCCAGGAAATGGTCCCGCATCTGGGATGGCTGGAATGAATATAGGGGATGCCTCCGTACCCCGCTGCCTGTACCAGCTCAAGATGAACTGTTGTAGACATGTCACGAATCACCAGTAATCACCAGATCGTGTATCTGTAATTGTCTGAAAACCTTGTTTAAGATAAGCAGTGATAATGTAATGTATTCTGCCTTGTGTTTTGGATTCCGTTAATAAACAGAATTATAGAAAAAAAATGTTATCTGCTAAGCTTACAATGCTTCTATGCCTAGTTTCTATTAAACGTATTTCTGATGTCAAATCATTGGATGTTTCTTCTTGACAATTTTCTCCCATAGGTGTTGTGTTCCAGATTCATAGACGAACCAAAACTAACTTGAATTCTGTTTTACCCATATTTTCCCTCTCATCCCAAGTTATGTGTAGGCCAGTGTTTAAAAGTGAATGAGCAAATAACTTCTGATCTCAGAGCGCCCTCTCATTCTCAACTCCTTATCTCCTACCGCAAGCCCCACCTTCCTGTCTCCTCCGCCACCTTGGCCCGTTGGGTGCGCTGGGTTATGTCCCTTGCGGGCATTGATGTCTCCATTTTCGGAGCTCACTCCACTCAGGGAGCCATGGCTTCTAAAGCCTTTTGGGCAGGCTCCCGTCTTGAGGACATTCTGAGATCTGGACTAATGATAATGTATTTCGTATGTTTTATTGCAAACCAATTAATACTGTGGCTTCTATGGTGGTTGATATACTGTGAACAAGCATAATAGGAGCCTCCGGTCTTGCCATAAAATGTAGATTTTCCTAGTTGTTATGACGGGAAGTCTTCATTTTATTAAAGACACGGAGGCGAGTATTATCCCACCTCTTCACTACTAATTTGTGCTCTCCCTCCCTTCAGCAAATCCGGCCCTGCCGCCTGCATCTTCGTGATGATCCTGCTCACCATCGTCTATGGTCTTCAGCCAGTCAGGTCACCTCTCCTTCCTGCTCGAAGGCGTCTACTGTGGTTCCTGTGGCTCGTTTCTCCTGGATACCTGTAGCTCAAGAAGTTTGTTCCTAGACTTTGGCTCGTTCCATTGTTTTGCCGATTATTCCAATGTTCTCTGAGTTTATCTGAGCTGCTCATCAGCAATAAGAGGGAACTCCACAGTCAGATGTGACGTTATATACCCTGCTATGTCATGATTGGTTAGCAGGTCTTGTTTATTCTTTGTTCCCATTGGCCAGTCTGTTTACCTGGGCCCCTGGGAACTGTAGTTGTTCACTTATCTTGGCTGCTATTGAATAAAAGCAAGATAAGAAAAGCATAATACTCACCTCCGTGTCTTTAATAAAAATAAGACTTTTCGTCATAACAACTAGGAAAATCTACATTACATCTGTAACCCCCTTTGGATAGACCCCCCAGTTTTTTCATCCCACTTAAAGCCCTGGAAACAATCACCATGTCACAATCACCTCATGGCCTGGCACTGTGCATCATGCATGACTCAGATTGCCTATGTGCCAGGGCATATTGAACCCTATCCCACTCCACCCCTTGCTGTAGGATCTACATTATGGGTGAAATTCTTGATGGACTTCTTCTGTCTACAACTCTGCAGACAAATGATCAGCACATATTTAATAGGAAAAGGTGGGTGAGTGAGTAAGTGAAGGGATGGGTGGAAGGCTGGATAAATTAGTGAAAGGGTGAATGGATGAATGTAAGGGTGAATGGATGGATAATGAGAGAAGGTATAAATGAATGGAAGGATGGATGAGAGAAAAGATAAAAAGATGGATGGATGGGTAGATGGATGGGTAAAAGGGTGGATGGATGGGTAAAAGGGTGGATGATGGGTGAGTGAAAGGGTGGATGATGGGTGAGTGAAAGGGTGGATGATGGGTGAGTGAAAAGGTGGATGATGGGTGAGTGAAAAGGTGGATGATGGGCGAGTGAATGGGTGGATGGATGAGTGAAAAGGTGGATGGATGAGTGAAAGGGTGGATGGATGAGTGAAAGGGTGGATGGATGAGTGAAAGGGTGGATGGATGAGTGAAAGGGTGGATGGATGAGTGAAAGGGTAGATGTAAGGATGGATGAGTTAGTGAAAGGCAGGGTGGCTGGACAAAAGGATGAATAGATGAGTGAAGGAGTAGAAGGGTGAAAGGGTGGATGGATGAGAAATAGGGTCAATGGATGGAGTCATAAATGGATGAGTAGATGGGTGGGTGAAAGGAAGGATGGCAAAGTGAAAGGGTCGATAGAGAGAGAAAGGGAGGATGAATGGATGACTGAAAGGATAAATGGGTGGAAGGATGAGTGAATGGGTGGATGGATGAGTAAGTGAGAGGATGAGTGAAAGGCTAAAAGGCTGGATGGATGAGAGAATTGCAGAATGGGTGGAAGAGTAGATGAGTGTACCAATGGATAGGGTGGAAGTGAGGATGGATGGATAATGGATGAATGAGTGAAGGGGTGGATGGAGGGATGGATGAGTGAAATGATGGATGGAAGGATACATGATGGATAGGTTTGCAATTGGTTGAATATGTTTGGATATGGATGGGCTTAATTATATGATTGTGGAACCTCCTCTGATGGGTCTCTAAAACCTACCTTTTGTCCTGAAGTTTTGTCCTGAATTTTGACCTCCTGTCCTGAATTTTGACCCTTCATCCTGAATTTTTACACTCACCGTCCTGAATTTGCATCAATGCCAGTTGGTCACCCTACCCCCACCTCCCAGCCGCATCGCGTTCACCTGTGCCAGCCGCCGCTACCCCAACTGTCAGTTCAGGCTGGACTGTTCCCATTGGAGCACGGCCAAGCCTGATTTGCATTAGGAGAGTCTCTATCTAAAAGGGCACTGTGGGAGAAAAATGATGGTCTAGAACGCGTCTTAAGAGATCGACAGTGGCTAAGATTAATTCAAGCATTTCTTGCAACACCTTGTTGTTGTTTTTCATGACAGCAATGAGCAGGACTTTTCCATTTGTAAACTGAAGCCTTTTAACTGCTTAGCTGGTGAGCCGACCAGAAAATTAAGACCCTTTAAAAAGGAGGTTCGTCAAAACCTGGCCCCTACAGAACCTTGCCGGAGGGTTGTTAAGATCAGGACGATATACAACCACAGTGGCAATGCTGTTTAATTGCTTGTATATAATGGGAATACACTGGCACTGTTCTTTGCTGCCATGTGTACAATAATATTCGAAGACGTCCTACTGCTAGTAGTATCAAGCCCACCTTTCTTATCCTGAAGCCGACAAGGCGGATATGATGAGGTGGGTAATAGTAAAATTTGTTATTTCATGCCCCAAAGTTAAAAAGCTATGCAAAAAAACAAGTTTGATTTATTAGGATTGTTACTTTTCATTTCAAAAGAACTCGACAACTCCTCAGAGTGAAAATGCACAATAATTTAAGTATTTTTGGACGGAATATTTGATAACAAGTTAAACAGCACGCAGAAACTTTTATGGCACTGCACAGTTTTGAAACACAAAGCGTCAGGATGCCACCAGTCACAAAGCAAGTGGGAGTTAGTTACAATCAGTCGAGAAGGGCGCAATGCACTGTGCTTCGGGAATAAAGCTGGCCCGGTTGCATGGCAACTGTCTGAACAGTTTGACGGTGGCCTTTTGGCTTCTGTGCAATAATTGCACAATGTTTCAAAGCAAACAAGTTAACCGGTCGAAGTACCAGGCACAATAACAACTAGTGCATTGAAGTGTACGGCAGCACAACTTACCGCAGCACAGAAAGTATTCATTCCCGGGACCGTCCAAGTGAGTTATAAAAAGGCAGAGTTCTAAGCGGTGGCTTTCACCTACTGAATCGCAGGAAATAAAAAGACCCCTGCTGGGAATTAATTTAAGGATGAATGGAAACAGGTTCTTCTCTAGGAAAGCTAGGTGCCCAAAAGCAGAGGTAGCTAAAGGCAAGTGCCTGAGATAGGTGCATCCATGGCGGGAAGGGCCCGCTTGGCAACTACCCACTTCCTTGTATTCAGCATTTGACGCTTTTCGCTTTCACTCCGTGTGCGGGGGAACCCAAAGTACTTTAAATCGGTAAAGGAAAGGTCACGGAATTAGGAGGACCAAATTTTGTGACATAGTTTATGTTCTATCCTCACTGTGTTATTTAACCCCTTAACCGCGGGGGTAATTCCCTCCTGTGTGGGGGGAGGGGGGACACGCACGGTGCCGCGTGCTCATGACTAGCCCAGCTCGTCATAAGGCACAGTGCAGTGCAGCTGTGCTCATGCCGAGCTGGGCTCGTCATGACTCCACCCACTCCTGTAGAACGTCCGCACAGTTGTTGTATTCGCCGCGCGGGGGAGTGGCGCGGCCGTTATGGCGAGCCCAGCTCGTCATGAGCACAGCTCCACTGTGCCTCATGACGAGCTGGGCTCGTCATTAGCAGGCAAGGGGTTAATACGACCCAGCCTAGCTGTCTCCTACTTTTCAGCCACAGTGAGAGTTGGTATTGGAATGTTGGTGTGACTGATGCGTGGAATGCCTGGGTGCCTGGGTGGATGAGTGATGACAGTTGGAGATGGGCTGAGCAGCAGGGAGACTGCTCCTGGTGGGGCTGGTACATGGCTGGTAACAGGGATGGTTTAAGAGCTGGAAATAGAGCTGAAATGGACTGATGTACTTATTACCTGGAACCAATAAAGAACTCTTCAAATTCTACATGGGTACTTGTGTCTACATGTGTGCAAGGACACAACAGTTTACTAAACTGTGCGGTAAGAAAAGCCAATTTATGTGGCACATTGCAACGGATTTTGTGATAGCATTACGTTATTATTTTGTCATTTTACACATGTGAACACTATCTGGGGGAAGGGTTCTTTCACCTCATTAGTTCCAGCCTGACACCTAAATGCTATTATTCAAGAACAGGGGTCCTTAGCATTTTAGATAAGACAAAAAATTGATGAAATATAGGCCATAATTGGAAACTATATTTTGTCACTGTCCAGCCGGACAGGACGTTTTATTTTTCAACAATGTAAATCTTGTAATTAAAAGAATAACAAGGCACAATCCTGTACCGCGAGGGAAGAGAACACAAAGAATAAAGAAAAATTTCCAGAGTGTTGGAAAACAGGCAAAAGAAAGAGCAAATGTTGGCCACTTTTCAAATCAATGTTACATTCAAGGTATGCCAATCAGCTGCCAAAACACAACAAGATTTAACACAATGGTTTGGGTTGTGAAGGCAATCTACATAGTCGCAAATGTTGGCCACTTTTCAAATCAGTGTTACATTCAAGGTATGCCAATCAGCTGCCAAAACACAACAAGATTTAACACAATGGTTTCGGTTGTGAAGGCAATCTACATTGTCGACGTTTCGATCCCTAGTGCTCAGTTAATTGGGACCATCATCAGGACTGACAAATTTACAGTATTTGCCTGTCAATATGAATTATATATAGTTTTACCGCCTGTAAAGAAATGAAAGGAGGAAAAAAGCGAAAGAGAAAACTGTTTTAGAATTTAACAATTTTGACATGAAGAGAGTGTTCATTAGACCTGAAGATTGTTTGATCACATGCGATAACAAAAACTCTTGTACTCGGACTCGACTTAATCGTGCCTACATATGTGATACACTCGTGGTGGGTTTGTTTAAAAATAGACCGACGTGGTAGTGACTTGTGAATAGCTCCTTGTATTGTTATAGTACATTGATCTATTGAGAATGGTATAGTAGTGAAAACAAGAATAGTAATTAAATAAGGATCAACATTGGCGCGAACATTTATGGTGAACCTATTCTCAGTGGCTAAGACATGCAGTCGGCGTCAGTTGTGGGGTGAATGGAGGGGCGGGCAGTATGGGCTTACCCTGGGTCGGCGGGGATAGCGACCCTGTTGGTGGTGGTGGGGGAGGAGAGAATACGGGTCATCCACCTGAAAATAAACGGGATTTTAACAATGAGTGCTGCTAAGGGCGGGGCTGTGCGTGGCTCATTCTCCGGGGCGCAATTTACCTTAAGAACTCGTGGGGTTCAAGCTCCGCGTTGGGTAGCCTGGGACTCGTTGGTTATTCACGTTCCCTGTGGGGAAATGAATTCTAGTCAGGAGATAGTGCTAACAACAATGGCGCAAATTATAGATTTTGGAAGCCGGGACCTCTCGGAGTGTCCGACTTAGTGCAATCTTACCTGAGGGCGTGTGGTTTTCGCGCTATGTCTCGGTCGACATAGTGGGGCAGCGGGCGGATAGTCAATGTCCGGTACAGCGCTGATTGTGCACTGGAGGCCATTGTACTGAAGTAAGCGTGCAACGCGTCAATGGGATGACGTCAGCAGTGGGCGCCATCTTGGAGTGGGAGTGAATGGCAGAAACTGAGCGCCATGTTGGGTGGGTCAGTGCGCGGTGCGGCCGAAGGGCCGTCACATGCTATGAGGGGGGGCAGGGGGAAGGGGCGCCCTCTTGAAAAGTGGGACCCATGGGTTCAGTCTGAGCGCCTTATAGCGGGGATAATGGAAGAAGTGACATTTGTGTATATACCAATAATTCCAATGGTGAAAAGGTGCTTACTTACAGTGCAGGTGCCAATCTATTTAGTGACATTTCTTTAAAACATTTCTTTAAAACTTCTCATTTTGTTTGACCAATACATAACTTGTAAGAGCAATAAATCGTTCTTTGCCTATGTAGTTTCAGGAAATGCAGCATTTAGTCACTCAGAGGAGACTTGTCCAGTCCTCTAGGCGATTTAAGCCATTCCGAATGGTGTCAAATTGGATCATTGTTCTTAGTTCTTCCTTGTTCAGTAACTGACCCAAATTACCCCCTCTTGGGGGAAGTTTCACGACTTTGAGGATGGACCATTTGATGTCATTCTCAGTGTGTCCTACTGCATTATAGTGGTCCACCAGGGGAACAATTTGATGTCATTCTCAGTGTGTCCTACTGCATTATAGTGGTCCACCAGGGGGGCATTTGCAGTCCTGCATCTAATGCGGCTTCTGTGTTGGCAGATTCTGGTCTTTGCTTTCTGCGTCGTTTGTCCCACGTAGAGTTTGGGACAGGGGCATTCAATAACATAAATCACATTTGATGTGTTACAATTTGAAAAAGATCGTCTTTCAAATGTGATGTGCTGGTGCGTGAATTTTGTGCCCTCCACCGTGAAGTCGCAAACATTACATCTTCCACACTTAGCATGACCTACAATGGGTGGCAAGCCCCAAGCTGTTTCAAGTGTATTCCCTTGTGTAGCACCTGGGAGAGCTGCCCTCACCAGATGGTCTTTCAGATTTTTATTTTTCCGAAATGCAAAGAGGGGTTTGTCAATCTTGATACTCCCCACATTTAGAGTAGGCCAATGCTTCAGAATCGATTTTCGGATTTTGTTAGATATTGGAGAGAAGGTGGTAACACACGCTACTCTCTCTTTCTGGGTTCTTTCTTTTGGGGTTAACAGCACTTCCCGCGGGCAGTACCATGCACGTTTGGAAGCTTGTTTCACTATTCGTTTTGGGTAGCCTCTTTCTTTAAGTTTAGTGGACAGTACCTCTGCTTCTCTGAAATAGTCTCTCTTATCAGAGCAATTACGCCTAATCCTCAGAAATTGCGAGTATGGCAGTGAATCTCTGAGGGCCCTGGGATGATTGCTTTTATAGTTCAGAAGCGTGTTACGCTCTGTTGGTTTACGAAATAGCTTTGTGAGAATCTCACCTTCCGCATGGTAAATGGTGAGGTCTAGGAATGCTATTGAAGACTTGTCATGGGTAAGGGAAAAGGTAAGACCAAGGCAGTTATTATTGAGCCAGTGGAGAAACTGTAATAATGTCTCAGAAGGCTGAGTCCAGATCATAAAAATGTCGTCTATATAGCGAAGCCAAAGTTTTATGCCCGGATGGAACGGGTTGCCTGGCACCAAGATTGCGCCTGTTTCTAACTGGTCCATAAATAGTATGGCCAGATTGGGGGCAAAAATAGCCCCCATAGATGTCCCCTTGATCTGTTGGTAGTAGGTGTTGTCAAAGAAGAAAAAGTTTTTTGTCAAACAGAGCTCGAGTAGTTGCAGAATGAATAGGGAGGGTACCCTATGTGGACGTGGCCGTGTATCTAAGATTTTTTGAATGACTAGCAAGGCAGCAGTTTGAGGGATGTTTGTATATAATGATTCTACATCTAAGGTGCACAGGGTTTCATACTGTGGGTCAAATTCCAAATGCTCAACAAGAGTGATCATAGACATGCTGTCTCTGATGTAGCAAGTTGTTGAGGGCACAAAGCTTTTAATAAAAAAGTCAACATACGCCCCTAGTGGTTCTAGTACGGAACCACATGCGGATACAATTGGGCGTCCGGGTGGGTTGGTGAGGTTTTTATGTATCTTCGGCAAAGTGTATATTACCGGGACACGTGGGGATTTAATGTTAAGAAAATTATATTCTTTCTTACTTAAATATCCCTCTGCACAAGCTTGGGACGTTAGTTCCTTAATGGTCTCCTGTATTCGACTGGTAGGATTGCCAGGGAGCCTTTGGTAGTGCTCAGTATTGTTTAGTTGACGCAAGATTTCTTCTTTATAGGCCTCAATTTCCTGAATCACTATCCCTCCACCTTTATCTGCACTTTTGATGATTATGTTATTGTTGCCTTTTAGGGTATTGATAGCATTTTTTTCAGGCAGTGATATATTATAAGGGATGAATAGTTTCTGATTTTGAATCTGTGACAAGTCATTTAAAACTAGTTTTTCAAAAGTCACAATTTCCGCCGGTACCATAGAGGATGTGGGCGAAAAAGTAGAGGGAGGTCTAAAGGGTGTATATGAATCTTGTTTGGGGCTAGGGTGTAGTTGAAAAAAGGCTTTCAGACGTATTGTTCTGAAGAATCTCAACAGTTCTGTCTGCAGCTCCATGAAATCGGGGCGGGTGGTGGGCACAAAGGAGAGACCTTTTTTAAGTAGTTCCATTTCGGTGTTGCATAGAACATGTTTAGAGAGATTAAATATAGGAATAATCTCATTGGGGGGGCCAGTTACCATTGGTAAAAATTGTTCCTGGTTTTCCGTTCTCCAGGGGGGTTGTGCTATCTTTTCTTTGCTCTCCCTCGTTGTGGGGTGTTTGGCTGGCCTCTGGATAAAAAATTAGGCTGTCCTCCACCACGTCTGTTTAAATTACTAGGTCCTTCACCTGCGTCTGAGCTTTCTGATGATTCAGCAGATGTGTCTGAAAAACCTACAAGGTTTTGCCTACGATTGTAGCGTCCCCAAGGTTTATCTCCACGAGGATTTGAGTAGGCTCTATTGGTATAGAAATCTTTTTGGAGATATGGGTAGGTGTTTTCTGTATTGTAGGATTTGATGTCTTTCTTCACTTTATTAGCCTTTTTAGTTTGCTCTATCCTGTGAAAATCAGCTATAGTTTTCTCTAGTTGTTCAAGGAGTTTAGATACTTCAGTGGTAGAGTTTGTCTCCCCCAGTTTTTTCTCTAGGTCGGCAATCTCTGCTTCAAGGGAAATTAATGTCTCTTTTGCTATATCAATCCCTAGACATAACCAATGCCGGGAGCACGTAGTTCCAATATAGCTAAAGTTGTTTATATATTTAGGATTGTCTGTGAAGATACCAGGGATATTGCGAATTTGGAGGCCTAGGGGAATTACGTTTGCCTTTAAATAGTCAGTTAACATCAAAATCATCAACTGAAGTCGGACTTGCTTTTTGCGAAGTTTCTCCAATTGGTCTGGTATTGAGCTAGTGATTGTGGTGGGAGTGTCTGGGTTATCAGAAAGAAGAGAGGGTCTCTGACAAATTCGCTTGATGTAGTCATCCGTGTACAATGGTGCGTGATCGGACATATCAGGTTTAGAGTGAAAAAGGAGGGTTTTTTGTACTAGGGTGGCCTACCCTCGGCTGAGGGTTGGTGGTTTCTTCCGGAAAACCTTGCAATCTAGGGATTGCGCTAAGGTACTTTTTTTATAACAAGGTAACCCAAACAGTTAGCTGCGGACCGTGGGTAGATACTATTATTCAAGAACAGGGGTCCTTAGCATTTTAGATAAGACAAAAAATTGATGAAATATAGGCCATAATTGGAAACTATATTTTGTCACTGTCCAGCCGGACAGGACGTTTTATTTTTCAACAATGTAAATCTTGTAATTAAAAGAATAACAAGGCACAATCCTGTACCGCGAGGGAAGAGAACACAAAGAATAATTTGTGTTCTCTTCCCTCGCGGTACAGGATTGTGCCTTGTTATTCTTTTAATTACAAGATTTACATTGTTGAAAAATAAAACGTCCTGTCCGGCTGGACAGTGACAAAATATAGTTTCCAATTATGGCCTATATTTCATCAATTTTTTGTCTTATCTAAAATGCTAAGGACCCCTGTTCTTGAATAATAGTATCTACCCACGGTCCGCAGCTAACTGTTTGGGTTACCTTGTTATAAAAAAAGTGACACCTAAATGCAGCACTAAGCTACAGAAAGATGACCAGTCAACCATTTGAAGGTGCATTCCACTCCGCAGCAACACAACCTGCTCCAGTTTTAAAAACTTTTGATCAGTTTGAGTTAGAAACTACAGGGCATATTACCAAGGGTGGCGATATTGAATTATCGCCGCTTTAGCCGCCGTTTTCGGCAGCTAAGCGACGATAATTCCATCGCCCTATTACCAAGCTGTCGCTAACACCAGTTAGCGACAGCTTGTAGGCGATAGCGAGCGGTTTGGGGCCCGCTTTGCATGTCAGCGATATTTATCGCTAATGACATGCAAAGTGGGTGTACCCAACCGGTTAGCAACTGAAAGCAGTCGCTAACCTCGCTATCGCCTACTACCAAGAAAGGCGAAGCGATGGAAATAATCGTGGTAAGCGCGAATATCGCCAAACGCTAACGCCTGCAAATACCAGTTCTTAGCCATGTTATCCAATGGGAGGTGGATAACATGGCTAACAGCATTTGCACGCTAATGCGTGAACACCGCTGGTTTTCCAGCGATATTCCCGCTAACGCCTGCAATATTATCGCTTTTGAGATAAACGTTGGTAATAGGACGGTCTCTCAGCGATATTGGGCGAAGCTAACTATTGGTAATATGCCCCTACATTTTTTGGGATAAAATCTGCAGCTGTAAATTATACGGCAAATACAGAATTATGCGGAAAAGCCACGGCTAGAAATAGCCTAGTTCAGTGGCCCGGAGTAAAAGGAACTACCAACCTGAATGTAGGAGAGTAATGGAAGTTATTGAAGTTCAATCACGTTATAGAGAAACGAGCACAGCATGATTTTAAAAACGATGTACTCTGAGGAGATTAGCTACATTTTTTCCCGTCCAATAAGCAGTGTTTCAGTTCTATATATGTCACTCAAATTCTAAGACTCCATTTCATTATTTAAACCTTCAAATATGTTTTTCTGTTGAGCCTATTATATCAGAAACTGAGGTTACTACCGCTAGAAGAAATGCCTGCCAGTCCCTTTATCGCCCTTCATGCAATGAGACCATTGTTGTGGTTTAAGAGCCCTTCCACGTGCATACCTGATAAATAAATATGATATCACATAGTTGGGGAAAACAGTCTATCACGCTGCCTGGAATTTGAGTCAACCAAAAAACTGGAAGCCACTGTATTACTTAGCTGCATTTAGTTTACTTTATAAGAAACGTGTAATTCAGACGGAGAGTAAAGAAATTAACATATATGAAGCTTACTTATTTCATCAGTGTTTACGCAATTTGTTTTCACAGATTTGTAAAAGAAAATGTGAGAAAACGCAGATAAAATGGCTGTATCATACACTGAGCACGTTGAAGCAGACGCAACGACCACATTTCTGGCGCTCTTACATTCATTAACAAGTCAGCTGATTGCACGAAGGTCGAAATGAGTGCTTTTCTTTCACAGAGACTCACGCTTTTCGGATAGAACAAATTCTGCTCCGAAAGTGCACCGGTGTGTTTTGAACGCCATCAGCTTTGAAAGTCTGACATCGTTTGCAGCGATGAGCCAGGTGCGCGCAGCCCGGCAGCCTCTCTCTAATCCACTGCTTGTTGAAGCCGTTACGCAATTTACATTGTGCTCCCTCCTCCCCAGCGGCCATGCACGCGCCAGACGTCATTGTTTCAATGAAGCCCTAGTAGCTGTCGAAAATGTTCACTTAGTTGCCATGACGAAGAACAAATGACGACTGATGGGGAGTTTAAATAAGATATCTACCTTCAACGGCTGCGCTCAACCTGTGAGTCACTCAAAGATTAATCGCGTCTGATTCGTGGGAGTCTGCAAACACGTCACAGCCGCTGCTCCGGCAATGCCAGTTGTTTAAGGGCCTGACAGGCCAGAAGCCCTAGGCACGGGCCTATGACGAGGAACAGTGGGGCAGATTTATGTCGGACTTGCACCACGTTTACGCCGCCGTTGCGTCACGCTACGGCGGCATAAACGTGGCGCATCCCTCGACCCATTTACAACGTGACGCATCTAGGCAGATGCGTCACGCTGTAAAGCCCTGCGCCACATGTGGGCGTTCCGGTGCAGGGTGGGCGTTCCGGGGCAGGCACGCCTCGCAAAAGTGCCTGCGTGAAATCTACAAGATTTCACGCAGGCACTTTTAGGCCAATGCTGCGTCAAAACCCTGCGCCTGCTTGAAGCAGGCGTAAGGCTTGACGCAGCATTGGACAGATAGGGCCCCCCAGAGCATTGCTGGAGCTCGCGACGCCACTCCAGCAATGCGCCACGTTTACGGCACTTATGCGTCACGTATCTGCCGTTTTTGCCCAACTGTGCGCCGCATTGTAAATGCGGCGCACCATGCGTGGCGGAGCTGCGGCGCACAATAACTGGCGCATCCCTGTGGATGCGCCAGTTATTCTAAATCTGCCCCACTATTTAAAACCAGCATGGCCTTTGCTGGCCACGAGCCGCCCATTGTCTTCAATGGAGCGCTCAGTCGTCCAGTGTTCTACTGAGCTTCGGGTCAGTGGGTGGCCATCAATCGTGCAGGTAGGGCCGCCACCTTTACCACTGAAAACATACCAGCTATTTGTTCACTTTTAAAGATTCTGCAAAGGGTCCGACATGATATATAAATAGAAATTAATATAACATCATCTGTATTCACTATTAACATGACAGCTTTGTCTTTGTTTGCTTGAATTAAGGCAACTCTAGAACACATTTTATAGTGTTTTTTCTTCTTATTTTGACTGTTTATGATGTACTGATAAGCTGTTAAAATTCCAGCTTTAGATGATTTTCCTAAGTTTTGTACTGTAAGGGACATTAAAATATTGGTCATGCCAGTAGTAACCCTGCCAGGTGACAACCCTAGGTGCAGGTAGTGTGTTTGCATCAGGGCCCAAGAGTCTCAAAAGACTACTGCACCCTGGCTATGGCGCTATTTTACTATCAATGTAGGAGGTGTGTGTGGGGTGGGGGTGGATGGTGGGGGGTCATAGCTCTCAGCGCCGATGGCATCCTTAATATGCTACTGCTTGTGCTGAGAAAGTACAGTTCACTTTTGTGACTGCACAGTGTCTGGCACAAGGACAGAAAGACTGTCAACAGTAGGTTCCAGCTGAAATTTGGCAAACAGGATTAATGACTGAAGGTTGTCAATGGGAATGTAGGCATCCTATGAAAAATGAACGGATCACTCTACAGGCCATAGTTTCATCACAGACATATGCAGCGGGGGCCAAATAGATAGAAAGGAGACCGTGTCTCTCTCTGGCTCTTGCACCCTTATTAGAGGGCCATCGCTGCCCAGTTGCGTACAAGAACCATTCTTCCAAAATGTTCACCTCTCCTTCAGACTACCATATTATCCAGATGTGCACAAGCCAACGGTGCACATTCACAATACTGCATAAATGTTATGAAATGTGACCAGCACCACCACCTGAAAGCCAATAATTCAATAGGTTGAGCTCCAGGCCGGAGCTATGTGTACTCAGCAAAAGAAGTAAACCTGAATTGTAGATCACCACTTCAGGGGCAACTGTTAGATCCGTCTACCAATGACCTCTCTATTTTTACAACCTTTACCTGCCTAGACTCAGCTGCTCAGCAGATGCTAAAGGTGAGCGTTCCTAAATTCTCCTGCTATGAAGCGGAAAAAAAATTGACTGGATTGTGTGCAGCAGAGACAGAAACCAAACCCCTGCCCAACAAAGAGACAATGGTAAAGAAAAAATCATTTCATATAAAATGTATTGCCTATAAATTATTCAAGCATACTGATATGCTAAGGATTTTTTTATTGATTCAGGCAATACAAATTTCCAACAGGAGCCCATAATACCGATCATTTAATTTTTTGTATCTTTCAAAGCT
This sequence comes from Lissotriton helveticus, assembly GCF_964261635.1. Classification (NCBI taxonomy): domain Eukaryota; kingdom Metazoa; phylum Chordata; class Amphibia; order Caudata; family Salamandridae; genus Lissotriton; species Lissotriton helveticus. Next base: position 312,689,082 of record NC_136061.1, read on the forward strand.
ATGGATTATTATAGGAAAACAATCAGTGGAACATGTATGCATTTTATGACCCTCTTCATTTCCAAGGCAAGCGTTGCCCTCTTACTCCCAATAAGTTTGCTATGTTTGCCCTCGCAAGGAAGAATTTGCCAAAGAAAGCAGTGTAAAGTCCAAAAGACTAGCAAACCGTGACCACCTCAAACCAGAAACAAAAACCTATGAATACTCCCAGGATGAACTTCTCCACTCCCTAGGACAGACATTTGAGATGGGATCATGTTAACTCTTAAGAGACGGCAACATATATTTCTAGGATTCAAAAGATATATCATTTGGTTTGTCCCGGATTATTAAAAACAAGTATTAAGTTCTAAACCTCCAGTTCTGACTTAAAGATAGCCGATGATTGGTCTAGTTAATCAGATGCGTCACCCTTCCAAGCTATTGTTGGTAAGGGTTTAACTATTCACGTGGGGGCCGCTAGAACGCCCAGGCCCCCTTATTCTGAGTCAGAGAGAAGACATTCCCTGCTTTTAAATCAAGGTAGGTCTCTGAAGAAAATAAATGAAATGAAATGCCAGCATTTGTAAAGCGCACAGCTACCTCCAGAGAGGTGTTCCAGGCTGGGAGCCGTCGGGAAGATTAAGCGAGCTATTGCCCAGAGCAGGGGCGGCCTTAGGCATGTGCAAGCTGTGCACCTGCACAGGGCCGCCAAACCCCAGGGGCTGCCACGCCAATATATATCCTTAATATAATAATCTTCTGAGGATGGATACATATTTGCGTGGCGGCCCCTGGCAGGGATTTGGCGGCCTCCGGCTCTGTTCCACTTCCAAACACCCTGACCCTCGACCTGAGCTCCAGGGGGCTCTGCCCCTCCCAGACCCATTCTTCCGGGGCCCCCTACCTACGCTCCCTGCCCAGGGCCGCCATGAGCCTAGAGCCGCCCCTGCCCAGAGTCACATGGTGCTGGGCTAACCTGCTGCCGGCACTGAAGATCAAACCATAAACCCCATGATCCGGAGTGAGGTGCCTGGGCGCTGCGCCACACCTCTTCCACCCTTCCACGAAGACCGTTCGTGTGCCTAGGATTCCTGTCTACAGTACCAAGATATTTCCGTCTGAACAACTACCTGCCAGTGATTCAGGCTCTTCTTCACTTATTTCTCAGATCCCCGACTGATTTTACTGTTCTTATTTTCGTGCAGTAGAAATTCCGCTTTTTCTCAGTAGACCACCTCTTTATGAACAATATTAACCAAATTATAACGGTCTTGTCTAAATATTCTAACAATTATAGTGGAAAGAAAACAGTTCGAGCTGGGCATGAGCTGTGAAAGGAAATACATCCCACAAATCTAAGTGTCACAGCAGTCAGTGAACGCACACAATCAAATATTTGTACAGATGCTTCATGCCTGGTGGCAAGGGGCATGCTGGCGAAGACAGTTCCCTGATTAAATGTTTATCTGAGATTGTCCCTTGGTAACATGGTCAGATTAGTGTATTTACTGCAACGCGGAGGTATAGAGAGGCTAAGGTCTGCCTTCATGAAATTACAATTTACTTCCCTCTTTATGTGTATTTCAGACCTCAACACAATTTATAAAATTGCTTAATACAGGGAAAGGCTAGGAGAAGTAGAGTAACAGGTAAAGGCCGCAGAATGGAAGGCAGGGGTGAATGTTAGGGTTTTGGGCAGTGCTAACATTGAAAAAAGTATACTCCGGGAGCCCATAAATTGGGAGTTACCAAGAGCCGAGGAAAGGAGGTGGAGTCAAGAGAGGTTGGAGCTTGAAAAGCAGAGTCCTGACTGTTAACTTATACACTTTTTTTTAATTTCCTGCAAATAAATTGACCCTAAGGACAAATGTGACTACACATCTGTTCTAGCTGACTAACTTGGTCACAAAGAGCCTGCATGTTAAAGAATCTTACAGGGTTGATATACCTGCTGCTGAGATCTTAGAGTGCCCAGCCATACCGAGGAAATTATAATAGGGGTAGCATAACTGGTGGTTAATGCTTTTCTGGGAGAGTTGTGGGTTTTGTCCAATCACCGTTTTGACTCACAAAGTACCCCAGAGGATTAATATGCCTGCTTCCAAGCACATCATGTAACAGATTTTATGAAGATGGGTAAGTGAGCTACTGCTTTTGACACCAAATAATTTGTTACTTCCAGTTAATAAGATGCAATCCTTCTAATATAGAATAGTGATCATGCGTTAGATCCTTATTGTTTTTATTGTTTTTTCCACAACCAGTCAACGATTTCCGAAGACGGGATCCTCTGGGAATTAATAACGTCTTGTTACTACAGACTACAGTGCCTCACCCGAATCCTTCTGAGGCTCCTTCCCCCCACGCTGCCCCGGGGACTGCCACCCCCCAGGGCATAACTTAAATTACATGCGTAGGACCTCGCGGGCCCTCCCCGGGGCTTCAATTAACATAAACAAGTGTAGGAGGGGGCTCCTCCCCCCACACACTTCCCCGGGGACCACAACCTCCCCTGGGCACACTGAAATTAAGGACGGGGGGCCTCATGGGCCCCCCAAGCCTTGGGGACCGCCATCTCCCTGGGGCAGCAAAAAATTATATAAGAATGGGGGGGCTCATGCCCCCCCCCACACTGCCCAGGGGACCACCACCGCCCCAGGGCACTAATTATGCTAATGCTATGTTATGTTATGTTAACATGTTTTGTATAGCGCACAGCTGCCTCAGCAAATAGGCGTCCCAGCGCTGAAGCAGAACAGAGAGGCTGGAGATCAGAAGAAGGCACTAGGCTGTGGGGAAGAGAGAAGTTTTAATAGCTCTGCGGAAGACCATGTAGTTCTCCATGGCACGAATGGAGAATGGCAGCCAAGAAACGGAAAGAGCGCCCGCCTGACCGTACCCTCCTCATACGAGGCACAGTCGCCAGATGTTGTCCAGTTTAGCGAAGTTGGAAAGGAAGAGGAAAATTTCAGGATTTTGAAAGCAGTGCAGAGGAGCTTAAATTCCACTCGGCGACAACAGGAAGCCAGTGCAGCCCACTGATTGCTCTAGAGGTGGGGCAGTTTCTAGGGAGGCCTAGCAGAGTTCTAGCCGCCGCATTTTGAACTCGCTGTAATCTCAGGGTTTCGGTCTTGTTAACTCCTAAGTACAGTGCAATGGCATAATCCAGTCTAGATAACATGGAGGCCTGGATGATCATTTGCCTAATGGATGGGTCAAAAAGCCCAAGCAACAGTTTGAGCCCCCGAAGTATGCCAAAGCAGGTCTCTGCAACTTTATTGGTTTGAAACTGAAAGCTGAGGTCAGAGTCGACCCAGACGCCAAGATCTTTCACCACCTGCTTAGGAGTAGGTGCATAGCTCAATATGGCCGGCCACAGCAGTCCCCCTACAGCTCTTGATGGTTTCCCACCAGCAAGACCTCTGACTTGCTGGAATTTATTTGCAGACAGTTGTCAGTCATCCAATCGGCGACAGCCGTGAGATCTTCCTGAAACTTCGATGCTGCACTCCCGGTGTTGTCGGAGAGAGCCACCACCAGCTGTGTTTCATCAGCATATGATACAATAGTGAGCCCTTTGCTCCTCGCCAGGACTGCCAGAGGTTGGACATAAAGATTGAGAAGTGAGGGGCTCAACGCGGAGCCCTGATGGACCCCTTGTTTGTTGGCACGGAACATGGAGGGAAACGGAGGGGCTACGACCAGGAAGGTCCTGTTAGAGAGAAAGTATGCAAACCAAGCCAAGGCCGGGCCCACAACACCTGCCTCCTTCAGCCTGCGTAGCAGGAGCCGATGAGAGACCGTATCAAATGTGGCGCTGAGGTCTAAAAGAATCAGAGCCGACGTACGTCCCTCATCTAGAGCGAGCCTAAGATGCTCGATGACAGCCAGGAGAGCAGACTCCGTACTGCGACCTGAGCGGAAGCCGTTCTGAGAGATGTCCAGGCAGTTGTTTTCTTCCAAAAATCTGGTAAGAATGGAATTGACTTGAGTCTCAGTGATCTTAGCGATCCACAGGAGAAGGGAGATCGGGCAATAGTTTTCCAGTTTGGCAGCGTCCAGGGTAGGTTTCTTGAGCAGAGGGACCACCCTTGCATGCTTTCAAGTGTTTAGCAATCCCAACACAGTGGGATTTCTAAGCGGTCTTCGGAGGCCACGCTCACCCTTCTCCACCACTATGTAAATGCGCCTCCTGGCACAGTACTGATTGGGGGATGAAGTCCACTTTACTCCCGAGGGACTTTGGGGGCCAAGTAGCCCTCTTGCACAGCAGAATTGCTAAGCGCTGGTCGGAAGCCCAGACCCCTTTCTTCACCACTCTGCTGATGCAGCTACTATGTTATAGTTAGAAATTAGCCTTTAAAAAACCTTTGAAATTCATTAAAAAACATAGGTTTCAGAGATGTTATGGTTAGAAATTAGCATTTAAAAAACCTTAGAAATTCACTGAAAAAAACATAGCTTGCAGGGACATTATAGTTAGAAATTAGCATTTAAACACCTTGGAAATTCACTGCAAAACCACAGGTTTCAGAGACATTATAGTTAGTTGGACATTTCACTCGTATAAAACCAGAGTAATTCAGCCATTATAGTTAGTAGAGCTTACTATAACTCGTAACCCCGCAATGCACTGCTGATGACGTCACATATTACATCACTCATGACATGGTCACTGACATCACTGATGACATCTCAAATTACATCACTGGTGATATGATATGTGCGATTCCCTAAATGCAATCGCAAAATAGAGAATCGCAAATTTTGCAATTCTCTAATTTGCAATGCCCTTTTGGGATGATACATCTCAAAAGGCCTTTTCCCGTTCACAAACGGGCCAATTCTAAGAATAGGCCCATTTGCGAACGGGAAAAGGGCTTGATACATATGCCCCTGAGTGTTTCTGAAAAGTTTAAGAATGTTGTCTATATACACTCCAAGGTGTATCGAAGAATGAATGGGTGTATGAGTGTCTGAATGGATGTTTTTGTGGGTGCATGGCTGATTGTATAAGTGAGTGATTAAACGTATCTTAGTGAATGCATAGATGAGATGACTAATCTATGTGAATGTCTGTATCAGTCTGTCAGTTGGTGTGTACGTGGCTGCATAGGTTGGTGAGTAGCTATAGGAGTGTCTATATGGGTTAATGATTGATTGTCTGAGTACCTGTATGGGTGCCTGAGTGTCTGTGTGGGTAGGTGGGGATGTGTGATCCTTGCATGGATTGGAGAGTGGGTGATTCACTGGGTGTATGGGTTCATGAGTACGAGTAACTACATAGGCAGTATATGTGAGTGTTGGAGTATATAAGTGACTATATGTGAGTGTGAGAGCGGTTGTATGGATGAGTGTGCATTTGTGTCAGTGATTGTATAAGAGAGTAAGTATGTGTTAGTATCTGAGGTCTTCACATACTTGGGTGTCACACTAAGTGAGAATTTGAGCTGGAAACCACAAATGGATCTTATGACCTTGAAACATGGGCAACTTGGGGGAGCCTTATTGAAGGAGTATGCTAAATCCCTCACTAAACCCATGGCACCGCTTGTTAAAATGTATGGTTCCAAGGTAATTCCTGCAACTATCTATGGGGCCGAGCTGTGGGGGTATAGTGAACTTTCATCCTTGAGGGTGGCTCAGAATAGGTTCCTGAGAATGGCAACTGGCCTCCCACAATCGACACCCTGTTTACCCCTGCAGTTTGACCTAGGTGTCAAGTCCATTGAGGATGTGGTACGGTTTAGACCACTGGCGTTTTGGCGGCGTCTGTGGACTACACCTGAATTATCCTTATTTGTTGAAGCCATTGAAGATGTGAGGGGTCTTGAAGGGTCTCACAGGGTACCTTGGTTTTGCCACCTCAGGACACTCCTGAAAAATTTAAACCTGGAGGCACTATGGGTTGATCCAGCAAGTGCGACATTTCCTACAAAAAAGGCACTCAAGGATATCTACTGGCACTGGATCACTGAGAGGAGATCTGCTATGTCTAAGGGTCCGACCATGACACTGGAATTTTTGGTTGTAAAATACGTCCCTAAATATGAAGCTTATTGGGACCTGATCACCAAGCCAAATGATCGCAAACTGTACCACCAACTATGAGTGGGCTCGCTACCCGTGCGGGGGCTAACGCACTCTTGGTTGGCTGGAGGCAGTGATAAGTGTCCTTTCTGTGTAACAGCAGTAGAGAATATCAAACATTTTTTTTTCTGCTGCCCCATGTACTTGCTACCCAGGAAGGTTTGGCTTATACCAGTTTGTCGGTTACTAGGGACCAGATCTGCTGTTGAAGCGTTTAGAATTCTCAAAACTGAGACCTCCCATTCCATTGCTATTGGTGTAGCAAAATTTGCGAGTTGGGCATGGTCAATCCGAACCCGTAACCTTGGCAAATGAACTTTTCATTGTACTGTTTTAAAGTAAGATGTTCTTATGTAGCAAGGGGTCTTTTCGCCCATCATTGTCTATAAATGTAATACTTTCTTATCATGGTTTTAAATTGTAACGTATTTATTATCTTATATGCAAAATGCTATTTTTATGTATATGTATTTGTCTTTTATGATGTAAATCGAATAAAGACCTCTTGACTGACTGACTGACTATCTGTATGAATAAGTGAGGTGGTGTGTCTATAACTGTATAATTAGTAAATGGCAGTGTGATTGATTATTTGGTTGACTGACTAAGTGTGTGAGTAACTATGGGTGAGTGGCGGTGTGTGAGTATCTGTATAGGTGTGTGAGTGCAAATATCAGTGGCTGTATTGATCAGTGACAGCGTGTATGAGTGACTGTATGGGTGAGTGGATGTGTGTGTAAACCTATGAAACAGTGAGTGGGTATGTACTAACTGGTATTGGTGTGTATGGTTCAGAGAATGTTAGTCTGTATTTCTGAGTATGTGTATGAAATGTTATATTAGGGTATGAGGAGGCGATTCAGATATAAAGTGGATGATGTCATCAGTGATGTCGCTGACTATGGCATGACTGATGTAATATGTGATGTCATCAGCAGTGTAACTGGAACGTCCCATATATAAGCATTCTCTGCAAACTTCCACTCGAGCGAAAAAGAGAGAGACGGACCACACGGTTCTGGCAGGTAGTTGTTGTTTATTCGACCTCCTCTCTGCTACGCGTTCCGATCACAAAGTGTTCTTGATCACACAATGAGGCAGAGAACTCTGGGTAGTTTTCAAGCTTAGGTGGAAAGCAACTCCTATATAGAGCACTCTCGACACCAGCGACACTCTAAATATGCCACCTCAAATGTCTGCTTTTCTATCAAAGTTTTTAAGCGTAGGATTAGCACAGTGCCATCCACGCCCAGATAGAAAGGGACAAAGTCTTTTGCCATTTCTACAGCAAAGTTTTTAAGCATATAATTAGCACAGTGCTGTCCATGCTGAGCTGTAAAATGACAAAAGCCTTTTACCACTCCATATATCCCTACTCATCACTACCCCTACTCGGAGAGCATTGCGGGTGTACCCTTTGCCTGATCTCGCCCTTAGATTAGCCTGAGACCTCATACCTGGATGACTTGGTCTGGAGTTGGATTGGTAATCCCTCTCTGCAAGATCAGGATGGAAGATGAGCGTTAGCAGAGCTGGATGTCAAACACAGCATTGATTCCAGATCCGTCATGGCTGGAGTGCCGCTCTGCCCCTTAAAGGGATAGTGCACATTTATATAATAAAACTACTGTGTTAGAGGTACACTAGGATATCTTGTTCTGTTCTTAGCCTTGAACGAAATGTACAGACAATGTAGCAAGAAACTCTCTCTAAAACAAAGCCAGCTAAAAACATAAAATATAAAGGTAAAAGTAGTACCAAAGATAATTTTACAAGAGGGCCTCACTACAACACTATACACTGGGATGAGTAGTACTCTAAAAGAACTAAATAATAAATAAATTAGTAGCCATCATTTAAATCATTATTAGTGTTATTACTCAATCACACAGATCTATCTTGCATTCTTACAGTGCACGCAGGAGGGTTGAACAAACTCAAAAAACGTGCCTCAAGTCATAGTTTCTCTAAAGTACGATGAGCTATGTGCCTCCGTTTATTTCTATTACATTGGCATCTAGGTGTAAGGCTCCAGATGGATCCCAGGCAGGTTGATACTTTAACAAAAGAAGTGCTGATGACCTTTTATATCAGGCCTTTGCTTGTGCCCAAATGGAGGTAAAAATAGGAAACTCCTCCTTGCTGCATGTGGTTTGCTGCACCAAACAAAATGCAGACCACATGCTGGCGCTGCTTAATTGTGTTTTTACAGTATAGCACTGGTTTTTTTTTTTAACTCTGTTTATTGCACAAGAAAGCAATCCACTTTCACATACAGATGGAACAAGGTAAATATCGAAATTCACTAGTGGAGTCCATAACCAATAATGAAATGTATCATCGAGGGATTGCCAACTACTAGAATGACACAGTGCAATAGTACATTTTTGCTTTTTGACAAAACTTGAAACAAAAAGAAAAATCATATAGAAAATGAGGAAGAAATTACAAGCAACATGCAAAAAGTGAGTCATATCAGTAAGGTTGCGAGTACAGTAGAGCAGTTCAGTCAGCACAAGAAAACAATTCCATTCTCAATATGGCGCAATAGGAACTGGAAGCATAAAGGCATTCAGGTACAGGCCGGTACCCCGCCCAACACCATAGGAGTGACAGCAGAGTCCCGCAATCAAGGAGGCAACATCAAGGCAGCCCATGTGGCCTTTCAGCAATCCACCGGAGTGCCCAGTAACAATGTGCTGCAGTGCAGATTATACGTGACCCGCAGGAAAATAACAATGGAGGCGGTCTCCGCGTGAATGCGGAGCCCATCCTAGCCCACCCCCGTAGGAACAAAGGAATTAACCGATTGGGATTGTGCCTCCTGAGCGAGCCTCGCCACATACCACCAGTATGGCCCCCATATGTCAATCGGTCTTGAAGCAAGTGGAATCTGTTCTGAATATTCAACACTGTTAACATTACAGTAGGCCAAACTACGGAGCCAAGCGCGGACTGTTGGAGCGCGCCTAGCACACCAGAGCAGCGCCACCTCTCGCTTGGCCAAAAGAAAGCCAATGGATGCCAGCTTACGAAGAGGGCGTGGGAAGTTTGCAACATAACCAAGCAACGCAATTTCTGGGATGGGTTTCAGGTCCATGCCCAATATGTCCCCCAGAACCCGGTGCATTTGTAGCCAGTAGTTAGCCAGTTGCGGGCAAGTCCAGGAAAGATGGGCGAAGTCCGCCTGTGGGGCTTTACATTTAGGGCAATGGTGTGTCCTGCTAGAGTCAATCCTATGTGCAAGTGCAGGAGTGTGATACATCCTCCTCAGGAACTTAAAGTGTATGAGTTTATGTCTGGTGTTAATGGACACTTCTCTCGTGGTGGCACAACACGCCGCCCATTGGTCATCCGAGATCTGGATGCCCAGGTCATCCTCCCAAGCGGAGCGCACCGCTGCGTCAGAGGAAGGGACCGAGGCAAGGCATATCCTGTATAACTTAGAGACAACATGTGCCCCCGTCTGGTTCTGTATGATAAATGTGAGTGCAGGGGTGTTGTCAGGAGGGAGCGGATATGTGGGGAATTCAGCCCTGAGCATTGAGCAAAGCCTAGTCAGCGTGAATGAGTCCATAAACGTCCTGTCTGTGAAGCGGTGGTCTTCCGTAAGGGAGAAAGCATGGCCGTCTGGGAAGAGATCGCCGATCGTGTGTAGTTGGAATTTGGACATTGTGCGCTGAACCACCGATTCGCCTGTAATGGGGAGCCAGTGAGGGTTAGGCAACGGCAGAGCAGGTGAGTATAGTTTCTCAACATGCAGCAGGCGTCGCAGTTTATCCCAAGCCCAACATGTAGTGGATAAAGGCTGTATGTCTTGTGGGTCCCGAGGGAGTCCCCTAGGAAGGATGGAAGTGAGGGCCACAGGGAGGGCCAAATCAGCCTCAGGCTTCAGATATGGAATTCTGGCATCTGGGTGGAACCAAGGGTATGCGTACGAGCTCTGTGAAACTAGGTAATATAGATAAAAATCCGGTACTCCAAATCCTCCACGTTCGTAAGGGAGTGTCAGTGTGCGCCAGGCCACCCGTGGGTTCCTACCGCCCCATATCAAACGCAGCAGTAAGGAGCGAAGTTGAGAAAAAAAAATCTTGGTGAGAGGGATCGGAATGTTGTTGAATAAATACAAAAACCGGGGGAGGACAATCATTTTGATGATGGCAATCCGGCCAGCCATAGACAGTGAGAGGCGGAGCCAGCGTTCTGTATGATCCTCCAAAAAAATCAAGGGCATGGTCGTAATTCAAACGGACAATGGACACTGTGTCAAGGTGGATGTCGATTCCCAGATATTTCACAGAGTCGGTGCTCCATTCTAGGGGAAACAAACAGTTCCACTGCAAGGTGGAGGGGGTGAGCGGAAAAATGACCGATTTGTGCCAATTTATTCTAAGGCCAGAGAAGTCGCCAAAGCGGGCAATCTCCGACAACAGCGGCTCCAAGTTGGACTAGGGAGTCCGAACATACAAAACCGTGTCGTCAGCATACAGCGAGAGGAGTAGCGGCCCGGTGCGGAACTGAAGCCCCCTGTGGAGATGTTTCTCCTGAAAATGTCGAACCAGGGGGTCCATCGCAATGATGAACAGGAGCGGGGATAAAGGGCATCCTTGACGGGTACCTCGTGAAAGCGTGAAGCTTTCAGTAATGGTGCCATTCAATCGTATCCGGGCGGTGGTAGCCGAGTACAGTAACTCCACAGTCGCCACAAACATATCAGGCATTCCCATTCGTCTCATAATTGACAAAAAAAAGGGCCACTCCAGAGTGTAAAACGCTTTTTCCGCGTCCAGGAACACTGCTGTAGCCGGGGTGGAGGGCTCAATTCTGTGTAAAACAGAAAACAGTGTCAGAAGATTGAGGGAGGTGAATCGATGTGGAACAAATCCAGACTGAGCCGGCGAAATGATGGTTTCCACGAGCAGCGCCAAGCGAATTGCTAGGACTATGGCCAAAATCTTGTAATCCAAGTTGAAGAGGGATAAGGGCCTGTAGGAGCTACACAAAGAGGGGTCACGGCCCGGTTTGGGTAATAAAACAATGACCGCCTCTCGGAGCGTGGGTGGTAGCACGCCCGCCTCAAGCGCCTCAGCGTATACCTCGACAAGCCTAGGGACAAGTTCCTCTTTGTACTCCTTGTAAAAGTCAGCCGAGTATCCATCAAGGCCGGGAGCCGAGGAGCCTTTCAATGAGTCAATGGCCTCGATTATAAAATCTGGCGTTATGGGCATGGCCAAAAACTCCTGCATGTTTTTCTCTAGGTACACCATGGCAATTTCATTCAAATACGGTCCCGGGTTGCGTTGTTCCCCCGAGAGCGTGGAAGTGTACAGGGTTATGTAGTATGACAGAAAAGTGTTGGAAACATCGGGAGTGGAGTGTTGCCGCGTACCCTGTGCGTCAATCACTTCAGTAATGTAAGCTGCCTGGTGTGGCGGTCGAAGCATTTGCGCCAATAGTTTGCCTGGCCTATCCCCCTCGCCGTACTGCCGCGCCATGTAGTGTTTACCCATGAACCTCAATTCCCGGTCCGCAGCATCCCGAAACTCCAAGAGGAGCTCTAGGCGTTTAGCCTCACGATCCGCAGAGGGATCCACAAGGATCTCTTTCTCTAGCGCAGTGATGTCCGCTTCAATGCGAGTCAGGGTGGAGCGAATCTCACGCAGGGACCCTACATGTTTGGCAATACAAACCCCACGCAAGGTGGCCTTGAACCCCTCCCATAACGTGGCCCAGGAGGTGACAGAGCCGGTATTAATATCAAAATAGTCGGCGATGGCAGTACGGATGTCCTCCTTAAAAATCGGATCCAGCAGAGCCCTGCCAGGGAATCGCCACTGCCTTTCGTATCCCCCCAACCTGGGGATCGCTAAAGTCAATAGTATGGGAGAGTGGTCAGACAGGGTGCGGGGAAGCGTGGAAAGGCCATCCACCCAGCCCGCAATGCCCGGGGAGAGGAGCCAAAAGTCAATTCTAGTGCTGGTAGTGTGGAAACCAGAATGATGTGTGTAATCAGGCATGTGTGGGTGCAGTCTAGCCTCTATGTCCAATAAAGAAAAGTGAGCGCAAATTTCCGCCAGCACTGAGCGAGCCCTGGGTTTGCTGTCCGGAGAGGGCGAGGTACTGTCTCTGTCAGGATTCATCAATACGTTGAAGTCACCTCCCAGGACCAACAAATCTATGTCAGAGTGAAGCAGCGTCACCTGCATGTCTTGGAAAAAGGCAGGGGAATCCACATTGGGACCATAGATTCCCACCATTGCGATCTTATAACCAAACAATACTCCCATTATAAGCAAGTATCTGCCCTCCCCATCAGATTTACTGCCAGTCAATACAAAGGGGACACGTTTGTGCACAAGAATTGCAACACCTCTTGCGTATCTGCTGTAACAGGAAAATACTCTGTGCGACTCCCAACTTCTAGCCACGGAAACCGTGTCCGACTGCACCAAATGCGTCTCTTGCATAAAGAGGACATCCACCCCATGTCGCGCTGCATAGTTCAGTACCGGTTTGCGCTTCCTCGTGGTGTTTAAACCACGAACGTTCCAAGACATCAAAGTAAGTCTGGAAGGTCCAGACTGTAATCCTATCCTGGCCATACTGCCACATTATAGAGAATCTTTGACAGGTGTGCATACGACAGTCCACTCCCATGTTCCTCGCAACTTCTCACAAACATATATATATCCAATGAAACAAAATGCATCCCAGCCCCCACCCACCACCCAGCCCCCACCCACCACCCAGCCTCCCAGAGTCCCCAGAGAGGCGATCCCCAAACAATCGCTGAACAACAGTGCAGATTACAGATATTAGTGACCATTCAAGGAAACGGTGTTGCTGCAAAAAAAAAGTTTGTGTTAAAGCCCCAGAAAACATAAACATAAACAACAAGGCCATGCGGGCGTCCCAACAGGCGGTTTCCGAATAGGAGATCAGTCAATAAACGCTGGAAGGCTCACATCCAATAGATAACATAACAAGAGGGGTGCCAAAAGTAGTTAACGTTAAACAATCAGCCCTGGCCAGTATCAGCAAAAAGGTCAGCACTGGACTGTGTGTCGCTGCGAGGAGAGGCATGCGGCGCTGAGCCGGGTGCTGCCGTCGAGCCCTGTTTCTTGTAGCCATGACAGAAGTCCTGTGCCTCCGCGGGAGAGTCAAAAATGCGGAATCTACCGTTCACATCCACCTTCAACCTGGCCGGGTACAGCATGCCGTATTTCAGACCCAGATTCCGGAGAGTGGACTTAACCGTCGTGCCTCTTGGACCATCAGTGTGAAATCTGGGAAAAAAGAGAGCCTGCTGCCCTGCCACCGGATCTCCCCAGCCTCACGTGCCGCACGTAACACTGTGTCACGGAAGTTCATGATTCTGGGGATAATAGGTCGTGGCAGTTGGCCAGGGCGAGGGACAGGCCCCAGAGACCTGTGTGCCCGTTCGACTACAAAGCCAGCTGTGAAGGTGTCCCGGCCAAATAATTCAACGAGGAGGCGTTCAACAAAGGTGTCAAACCGGCCCGTGGCAGTCGTCTCCGCCACGCCAAGAATGCGAATGTTATTGCGGCGACTACGCGCCTCCAAGTCTTCATTTTTGATGGCCACGTCTTTAAGGATTTTTTCAACCCGCTCCAGTCTCTTAAGTGATTTTGAGGCGCCATCTTCGATGTCCGATATCCTGGATTCAGCCACGCCGAGCCTCCTATCATGGGCCTGCACCTTGGTGCCCATGTCCGCAAGTTTTTGGTCTAGGCTGTCGAAGCGGGTGTCAAGCGCCTTGAAGCCGGCGCGCATTTCACCCATCATGGTGGCGACCAGAGCCGTGGCGTCCCCCATGTCCGTCGAGCCGGAAGCACCAGTCGCCGAACCAGGTGGAGGGTCCGTAGCGAGAAGGGAGGTCTTATCGAAGCTAAGCTTCCTCTGATTAGGGTCTTTCTTTCCCATCGCCGCGGTAGCACGGAGGGTGTGGTCGGGGAGAAACGTCCAAGGCAACTCGTTAAGGGGGGAAGTGGTAGTGCAACACCAACGCTCCAGTCAGCTCCACAAACAGGCAAGTCTCAGCGTTCGACAGTGAGTTGTGGCCAATCGAGGTGAATGGGAGCTAGGTCAGCCTCACACACGGAGGATTATAGCGCCAGGCAGCATCCGAGGCCCAGTTCCAAGTTACCGCGTGGGCCTGGTTCCATGCATTGAGTGCACCCGCTTTGGTCCGTGGAGCGGGGAGCGACCCTCTCCCGTCGTCTGGAGCAGGAGGAATGGAGGGACTTGAAGATCCCCCCCGAGTGCGCCTGAGGCGGGGCCGCCGAATAACGCCAAGGGCGCCCCCCGGCCCCCAAGCCACCGCACTCCCCCACCCCCGTCATCCCCTAGCGAGAGTCCCCGCCCGCCGCCCAGCACCCAGCCCAGGCCCGCAAAGCGAGGCCCCGGTCCCGGCCCACCACCGGGCCAACAGGCCGCAGTCACAACAGGAACCGGGAGCCCCCACCCCGGAGCCAACGGCGGATGGACAGCGCGCGGGAGATCCCGCAGGAGACGTCCGAAAGGGCGAAGGCCCGGCAACCGGGCACCGCGCGGCACTCACCAGCGATCCGGCGCAGTTAGAGAAGATGGCTCCGAGGGCCTCGTTTCTCCTCCGCCGAGCACACTCCCCAGGCCGCTCCCACGATCTCCCGAGTCACCCAGATGGTCGGGGCGACATCAGCGTTCGGATCCGCAAGGATGTGGAGGGTAGGATTAGCGGACTACATCTCAGTCGCCGCCGTCAGGAGCCCGCATGGAGGAGCTTCACGGAAAGGCGGCCATTCCGATCGCTGCCGTGGCCACGCCCCCCACAGTATAGTACTGTTAATGTACAATCATGTTGAATTTAAACATGATTGTACATTAACAGTGGTATATTATAAAAACACAATTAAATAGCACCTGCATGTTGTCTCAACATGAATATACATTAACAGTGGCATATTGTACATTAATTGCTTCATAAAAAATTGAATTCAGATGATTAAAGAGTTAAAACATACCTATTGATAGAATCTCAGAGCTGTCCGCTTAGGCTGCAAGTGACGAAAGTCTTGTGTGCCGTGGTGCCTAGCTCCAGTGGACACCAGGGGTCAGGGGAGTGCATCTGTGCATTCCCCAAGCGACAGCCATAAACCATGGGCATTCCACAAGAACGGCAGACCTCGGTCATTTGAGGGCCGAATGGGATAGACTAGAGAGAGAGGTTTTGACACTTAACCGTAAGGGTCTAGATCATGGCCCCACTAAAGATTAAGATTAAGACCTCTCCAAGGACATTTCGGCGGGCCTCCTGTTCTCCAGAGATCTCAAGGACATCAAAGATCTCCTGCAAGGGACCTACACAATCTACCTGTGACATCTGGAGAGCGGTGCCCTCTCAAGTGCCTGAATTCCAACTGGTAGCGCGATGTGAACGTGGAACTAAGACTTGTGTCTAGAGACCGAATTGTCTAGTGCGAAGTCCCAGAAATCTTGCCTACATCTAAGGCGTGTGGTTTCTGTACTACAGGGGCCTTGAAACACATAAGCGTCTAGTTGGTGGTAAGTGGAATCACCGGTTACGGGACTCCATGTGGCCTGTTTCGTAATCGAGCGACACGCCGACTGCATGCTTTGTCAGATTCACAAGGTGCGACCCTCGGAGGTGGTGGTGTACCCGTAGTAGTGCCTCATTCTACCTCATATGGCTCTACTAAACTTGTGCCTGTGTGTGTGTGACCAGACTAGTCTGGTGCAACTGGTGGTATCGTGCACCAGACGTTGTGCCTCTTTTCCTCTGAGGTGCGGAATTTGCGACTCTTTATTGTGTGTGACCAGAATTGCCTGGTGCAACCCATCTCAACGTACACCGGTCATTGTGCCTCATTTCCAGGGAGGTACGGAATTTGCAACTCTTCGTGTTTAAAGCCTGAATTGTGACTCATACCAACGCAAACACCAGACGCTGTGCCCGGATTTCCTGGGCACAACCCTGATCATCATGTACCACTCGGGGTGCCTCCTCCTACCAAGAGGCTCCCTGTGTTAATCCCCATTCATTGGTGATTCCCCCTTTGACCCTCATCCTGGCGGACCAACTGCCCTCTCCATACCGGGCCCTTCTGGAAGACATCTTGGCGCCAGGTAGTCTCGAGTGAGACTGCCTTGGTTGAAGGGACGCTACCAAGATAGTTCGGAAGCAGGTCAAGAAACTGCATGACTCCATTGTGTTTTGAGACCTGTGGGTGAACTTCCTGAGTGGCTGCTAAACCTCCCATATTTCAGTCTACCTCTTAATTAAAACTTGCTACATAGCTCCACCTGCTTCGCGAGGACCCAGACGAAGTGTGACTTCTGCTGCGTGTGGCCTTGCATCTGGGAGGCAGAGCTGGTTATCTTCCATCCGGGGGTTTAAGACAATCTGGGTGTCCTAGAGGGCGGAGTGACACTGTGGCCAGGGAGTTTACAGAGTCTTATCCATTGACCTCCTGGGTACCTGTAGCACCGCATTGGGGTGCTGAGTGCGTATGTGGGCAAGAGCATTCCATACAGACTGGGCTGATACCTGTCACACCGAGTAATGGTGCAGAGTGAGTGTGTGTGAGTTAGAGGGATTGTCTGCGGACCACCTGTGATTCATGACACTGGCTGGCAGTGCCATGTTATACGTTGATTTCATGCCAAAAGCACAATATATTTGACCTTGGGTTTACCCGCGTGACTCCGGTCTGCAATGCTGCAAAAAATGTTCTTGTTTTGTGTATGTACGGGTCTTCGATATCGTTGTGACCCAGGGTGTATACTATAACTGGGTAGGATTGTATTATCAGAATTGCTAGGGTGGGTCTTGGGTGGACAGCGTGTCGCATCGCATAAGAGTGCTCTCTATTGGGAGGGGCGGAAGGGTTTAGATTAGGAATTGTCCACAGTGTGCATTCTATTGATATCATAACAATACGAGTGGGCCTTGTACTGCTAGTAATATTTCCAAATGTGTTGTTGCCCAAAAGTAATAACGATTGAATATGTGTGTTGAATAGAAATGTTATTTACATAAATCCCGTGTGAAGTCTCTTTTGTGACACCTAGTGTAATTACTGCGAGTGACTGCTGTGCCGTGGCTTTGCACATTTCCTCTGTTGAAAGCCTGACTACTCAGTACCAAGCTCCCCAAGGGTGAGCACAGGTTATACAGCGAATGTAATCACCCACCCTTGACAGGAGCATTAGGTTCTGCCTGTATGGGGCATCCATTGAGCCAACCAGAAAGTGCCAGTTCCAACAGGGCTCTGTAACTTTTTTCACGTAAAGTATTCAAGCCAAATATGCATCCTTTTTTCCAACATCTGGTTGCAGGGACATATACAGTTTGTAGATTCTCCAAGAACACAAGGTACCCAGAGCCAACAACTGAGTTGCACCGTACAATGTTTTCTCATTGTGTACCAAGTATAGACCAATTCAATGGTGAAACATGGGTATCAAGTAAACCTATGTATTTCTGAACTGACACAAGACAAGGAGTTTAGGAGCAGTGGTTATTTGTACATAACTGAATTTGTGGGTACATGTACTAGGATGTGATTTAAAGGGAATTTTTCAAAAGGTCTTCCTTCTCACACAGTGGCCTACATTTGGAAGGCACAATTGCAGCAAAATCTAATTGGCAATAACAAATGTTCTACTATTTTATGCTCCCACATCTCTTCCAATAAAATTGGTACCTCACTTGTGTGGGTAGGCCTGGTGTCCATGCCAGAAAATGAGCCAAAACACAACATAAAGGCATCACATTATTTTCATTGAAAAACAGGCCCTTTTACCAATGTGAGTAGCTATGGATTTTGGGCCCTAGCTCAGCTGGCACCTAGGGAAACCAAGCAAATTTGCACATTTTTGAATCCTAGACAACTATGGGAATCAAAGTTGGGATGACTTGCATGGCACTCATCGGGTCTTTTTTACTCACAATCCATAGCAAACCTCAAACTTTGACTTAAAAAAACCACATTTGCCTCACATTTCTGTGATGGTAAGTTCTAGAATCTGTGGTGATCTACAAACTTCCTTCTACCAAGCATTCCCCCAAGTCTCCTTATAAAAATAGCCCTTCACTTTTGTGGGTAGTCATAGTGCCTGCAAACGTCATTGGCCCAAGACGCAATATGGATACATCACATTTTTCCACTAAAAACTGACCCTAGTTCTGCAGAGTGGGTAGTTGTAGATTTTGGGCCTTAACTCAGTTGGCACTTAGAGACACCTAGCAAACATGCACATTTTGAAAACTAGGCTCCAAGAGAAATCCAGAGTGGGGTGCTTGCATAGTTCTCACCAGGTCTTTTTACCCAGAATCCTGTTTAAACCTCAAACTTTGACTAAAAACACATTTACCTTACCTTTCTGTGATGGAAAGTTCTGCATATGCCGGGAGCCACAAACTTACTTCCATCCAGTATTCCCCTAAGTCTCATAATAAAAATGGTATCTCAGTTGTGTGGGTAGGTCTAGTTCCCACAACAGGAAACAGCCCAAACGCAACATGGATACATCATGTTTTTTCACTCAAAACTTACCCTTTTTTTCCAAAGTGGATAGCTATGGATTTTGGGCCCTGGATCAACCGTCACCTAGAGAAACCTAGCAAACTTGCACATTTCTTAAAACTAGACTCGTGGAGGAATCCAGTGTGGAGTGACTTGCATGTCTCTCACCCTGGTTTTTATCCAGAATCTCATGTAAACTTCACACTTTGACAAAAAAAAAAAACACACATTTTCCCACATTTCTGTGCTGGGAAGTTCTGGAATTTACTGGGAGCCACAAACTTCCTACGACCGAACATTCCCCTAAGTCTCAAGAGAAAAATGATACCTCAGTTCTATTGGTAGGCCTAGTGCCCGCAACTGAAAGTAGCCTAAAATGCAACAGGGATACATCACATTTTTCCACTCAAAACTGACCCTTTCTTTGCAAAGAGGATAGCTGTGAAATTTGGGCCCTGACTCAGCTGACACCTAGGGAAACCTAGCAAACTTGCACTTAATTTAAAACTAGACACCTGGAAGAATTTGGGGTGGATTGACTTGTGTGACTCTCACCAGGTACTTTTTTACCCAGAATCCCTTGTAAACCATAAACGTTGACTAAAAACATTTTTCTCACGTTTCGGAGATGGAAAGTTCTGGAATGTGCTGGAAGCCATAAACATCCTTCCACCTAGCACTCTCCTAAGTACCACGATAAAATGGTCTGTCACTTATGAGCGTAGGAATAGTGCCCTTGACCTGAAAGAACCCAAAATGCAACACTGATACATCACATTTTTCCACTCAAAACTGAACCTTTTTTTGCAGACCAGGTAGTTGTGGATGTTGGGGCCTGGCTCAGCCGGCACCTAGGGAAACCTAGCATACTTGCACATTTTTAAAACTAGACAACTAGAGGAGTCCACAGGTGCATGACTTACGTGGCTCTCTCTAGGTCATTTTTCCCAAAAAAACAAAGGCAAAGGCCAAGTTCTTTTATAAGGTCGCAGAATTCTGTGGTGGGTATTTTATTCCTTATAATGCATGGCCACATCATCACCCTTCTGAAAAATTGCTTAAATCCCTGGTGTCTTGCTCTTCCATAGGAAAGGGATGGTATGTTTGCAGATAAAAAGAATAAAAGTAGAATCTTATTGCAAAATTAAACACACTATGTAATTTGTTGCACAAATCTATTACAGTCAGTTTAATGTAAGTTTTATTAAAACTGCTCTAGCTAAGCATATGTAGAAACATGTAGAGAAAGATTACAGAATGGAAAAAAGAAGGTTGCCATAAAAATCCCCCTTCTGCTCATCAGTCTTTAATATAGAAAAACAGATTAGAAGACGGAAAAAACAGTTTTCATTTTCATATTTTAAACTGCAGCTGTAATTATGTTCCGTTACCTGCCTTTCACCGTCGCTCCTGGCTCTAGCGGCAGACATTCTAACATCCAAACTCAATTTAATTTTTCTTTATTCTATCACTTTAAAAGAAGATCATAAAAGATCCCAACTCATCTACAAAAACGTATTAAAGATGAGCAGCTACGTCATTTCGCTATTACAGGTGACAGAGATGTCACAACTGGAAATCAGAGATGGGCCTTTATACTGAGAGTTCCGCGATCCATGTATTAAAAATAGGGCTCCCGGTTTTATGGCATTTATGTTTAGCATTTCCATCTGTATTTATCTATATTCAATGATTGGCAATCTTCTCGGTAATTATCCATACTGATTTTTTGTTTTGAGAATAAATGGAGCCATAAAATGGTATATTTTCACATTTATTCAACTGATAAACATGCGCTTGTAGTTTGATGCTAGATGCTGTGTCGGGTTTTAGCAAATTAAGCAGCCAACTATATCAAAAAAATAAACTCACAGGTAAATATCAGCTATATACTGCAAATATCTGTTAACATATGCCTGTATTTAGGGAAATCTTAACCTGTTTTTTTAAGTCCCCTGCTGTGTGTCTGCTCAGCTGCTGTCTTGGAATTCATGAAAGACAGCATGAAATGTCATTTATAAGAAGCACCATTTTCAGTATTTTTCCGCCTTGAAAAATAAATACAGACACAAAACATATTTTTTCTGTGTGTATTTATCTGTAAAAATAAGAAAAGGCAGAGTACTGGAAGCCTTAATTATAAACATATTCATTGTTAATATCTTACTCTTCTGGCACCATATCGAAAAAGCTTCAGAGTTCGGAGAAGAAAGCAAATAAGAAGCGCTACCCCAGAAAAAAGTAGACGAGAAAAAACGGCCATAATCTAAACAGAGGTGAACCATCAAAAATGGGACCCAAATGAAGCTTCTCCGGAAACAACTTTTGCGAATAAAGAAATCAGAAGAAAATCAGAAAACAATTCGAAAAGGGACTACCAAAAAAGCCGCCTGAAAGTCGGCGTTCATTGAAAAAGAAACGACAGCAGAAGTGTCCTACAAGAAGTAAAAGAAAAACAGCCCTGAGGAAGACCTTCTTTGTAAATACAAAGGTCCAACCCCGAAGGTCGAAACGCGTTGGCACATCACTTTACCCATTCACTCACTTACCCTAAGGTCAAGAGTATCACTATTGTGGAGCCAAAAAAGTAAAAAAAGAGACTATTATTACAACCAACAAACAGTGGCTGTAATTCTAAGATGAAATATAAAAGTGTTCTCTGACCTTTCCACATTTGCACTTTGCTATTCGGACCATAAAAAAAGAAAAGAACATCGAGGCTAAGTAATGTATATCCCGATATAAAAAAGGACTATGCAGTAGGACTGTAGACATTAATTGTTAGGTTTTCTGTTTAGTTTTGCGTTTGCATAGAATGTATGTTCACAGATGTATTTCAAATTATAAGTGTATGTCAATGCACTATACATAATGTACGTTCACAGATGTATTTCAAACTATAAATGAATGTTTACCATATTGTTTTGAAAAAGGACTAAAAAGAAAACAATTATGAAGTAACAATATATATTTTTTCAAAAAAGAAGTGTGATGGAATATATAGCTGTTGATATGAAAAGAAATGCCATATAGATATGTTTGTGCGCCGATCGAGGGGATAAAGAATATACAGAGAGATCATTTCATTAGTTGAACAACCAACTTAGGAAATTTATGGTCCTGCTGTTACAAGAAAAGTACAGATTAATGGTACTAGAGGTAACCTGTTATAATCAATATATATGTGATTCCAGCCTCTAGGGTCCTTAAACGAATCAATCTCTATAACTATACATAAATATGGCCTTTTGAAGCAGCTGTCCTGGCTGGGTGTCTCTACCTCCAAATTCACGGGACCACAGTTCACTACTAACCCTCTAAACCTGATTTTGGTTTGGAACATCGTTACCTCTTTTTTCTTATGTTATGTGAGTGGGTTCAACGGCATACGTTCCGCAAATGGTATGAGAGGAGCGCACTGAGTTACTCTTATTAAGATTTTAATTTGATGGGCAGGCTTTTCTGGTAGTGGCTGACAGCACCCTGGAGTAGCAAACTTAGATGGTAGCACCACTCTAACATTCCATAAAAGCTTGGTAGGCTTGAAAGATGCCTTTGGAAATTTGAACACGATGGCTGTCAATCAGCAATCAGAAAATAAGCTCTTGAAAATCATGAAAGTCTGTGTTTACAAATATATTTTTTAATAATACTTTGGTAGTAAAAGCATCTCTACAATAAACGCGGACTACAAATTAACACAACATCAAAATTATGTTACATTGCAATAACTGAAATAGTATCTATTATGTTGTCGAAGAGAGAATGAACCAGCCGGGCTCCTGTCCACAGTCCAGCAGCTCGAATTCACCACAGCACAAACGGAATCCAAACGTGATTCTTCAAAGTAGAGGTATTTTTATTATTTTACAACACCATTAGTGCAAAAGAGGACGGTCAACGCGTTTCGGCGAATGCCTTCAACTGGACCATAGAGTCCTGCGGTCTAAACTGTCCATTTAAAGTGTAAAGTGCATAAGTCCCTTCTTTATTTCTCTAAAAAAATAGACTAGACTGTTAACCCTGTTATTCTATTCATATATAGTGGCCATTATTGTCCATCATTTTTCACTGTGTTTACTAAAACAGATGTATTTATGTGATATTTCTATAGCGTGTCTTTGCCAAAAGGCTGTGGAATGTTGTACATGGTCAATGTCCAGAACAAAATTCAACAAGTGATAGTTATATGAGAAGTAGCTGGTTTGTGGACTGTTAATGAATTGTGATGTAGTGTTCTTTAAAGAAGTGCGATTTCAACATTTTCCTAAACTGGAGCAGCGCCTGGGCAGTCCTTTTGCTACAGTATGTTGTTCCTCATACTGAGAGCATAGATAGAAAAAGCTTGCTGTCTTGTTTTGTCTTTTTTAACACTTTTTAATCTGCTGTTCGACAGTGTAGGAATAGTAACAGTGACCTTTAAATTAGGAACAAAGAATTACGTTCATTCTGAAAAAAATTGATAGAGATCAATGTTTACACATTTGCATGTATTTACTGAAAACCATACGTTTCAAACACAGGGATTAAGTTATTGTCCATTCTCATGTGGTAGAGAGAGATGCCCTTTCCCTCATCCTCTGAATAAAACGAATCAAAATGAATAAAGACAGAAATCAACTGGAGTGCATTTTGGCACTTAAAATAGTTTTAAAAGACTTCAATGTCAAGCATTTGATCATCCTTACCTCACCTAAAAGACAGGGCATAGGGTCATTTTGC
Source organism: Lissotriton helveticus (assembly GCF_964261635.1). NCBI lineage: Eukaryota > Metazoa > Chordata > Amphibia > Caudata > Salamandridae > Lissotriton > Lissotriton helveticus. The sequence continues at coordinate 312,712,424 of NC_136061.1, forward strand.
AAAAAGGCCGTTACCTGGAATTTTCTGTGGAATAGCATAGCATAAAACAGAGGCGCACATCTTCTTTGCTCTAACTCAAAGATGACCGAAAGTATAAAGAATTTGGGAGTCCGAAGGCAGTTTTAGTACAGCTTGGGATTGGGGCACCAAAGTTGGAAATCTACATCTTTACAATATGGGATTCCTTTACAAAAATGGCCCAAAATCCTTGAAAACACATTTGGATCAAGAAGGAAATACCAGAGCTCACAGATCAGTAAGTTGAGAAGAGCTAGTCTCCTTGCACTTATGTCACTCCTAGACCGAGATTGACCCCCAGACCTTCTCCCAGGGCCCATGGGCGTGTTTTGCCTGCTTCAGTGTCCTACTGGACTCCTACTGAAGCGCCAGGAGGTAAGACTCTTGACTGACCTAGTATCTGAAGAGTCCAGTGAGAACAGAGGACCCAGAGGTATTCAGTGTAACTACTTGTAGATGGGAGCCTGCCCAGGCCCGGACTGGCCATAGTGGGCACCGGGCAATCCCCCGGTGCGCCGCAAGGGTGGGGGCCGGTTTTGAGCCCCTGGGGGCCGATATTGTTACAGGGCCGTTTTGCAGCATAGCTGCAAAATCGGCCCTGCAACAAAATCGACCGAAAACCGGCCCTAGCGAAGCGCTCGGCGGCACCTCCAGCCCCCCCGAGTGGGGAGGGGGGGGCCGGCCGAGCACTTTGCCAGGGCCGGTTTTAGTTCCCAGTCCGGCCCTGAGCCTGCCTCATCTAACGCCAGTTACTAGCTTTGAAGATCAGTGAAAGAAACCTAAGCACTAAGGCTCCTGCCTGAACGGGGGTAATCAAAGTCTGCAAAACATGAAACGCAGGTTTTCAATTATTGGTAAGCCACTCTGCCAGTGATAAAACATTATCAGTCAAAAATATACAACTCTAAGACTCAATAGAAGACCAGTGGATCAGGCAATGCCTGATTTGGTCAGACGGCTCTAGTATCATAACGGAGCTGTCTGCCTGGTCTACATGACAGAGCTGTATGTTAAGCTTTAAACATCTTTATTTTCAATAATAAAATCTAAAAGCAGGATTCTGTTTTTTGAAATAAAAAAAAAACAATGACTCCCTCGCCATCTGAATGCTCTCCCATGGCATGGGGGTAATTTGAAAGTTTTTTCTTTCACATACTGCCATGTTTTGTATGGTTTTGTGTGAAAGCAAAAACCCACCATGTGTTCACCTACACTTAGTAGGGCGGATGGACACATGGTAAAGCCTCAGACAGCCCTTACTCCATCATACCATCGGAGGTGAATGTATGTAGGCAGCGGAGACGGAGTAGTCTCCGCCATACTGAAGTTCCATCCAAGTCCAAATGATGTTGGCAGAACTTCGCCGTGGAAAGGAGGGTACTCCATCATCTTTGTGAGAGGGTACGCCTTCGCCCTAAGTTTTGAGACTCCCTCTGCTGATAAAGTATTAGCTCCAAAAAACGACTACATTCTGGTGTAACTTTGCTCTCCCATCCCAAATTTCAAGCCTTATCCAGCTACATTCATAACTAAGCTGGACATATTTTGGCTGGGTCTTACTAAAAAGAAAGAAGTGTGGAGACGTGTGGCTCAATGGTTAGAGCGGCAGACCCTGATGCAGAGGTCTAGCCCGGGACCAGGGTTCAATTCCCCGCCTCGGCGGGTCTTGGGCTCAAATTCCACAGACCTGATAATTCTTGCCTCGGTGCCTATTTCAATCATGGAGTCCCACTCTGCAACTCTGGGCAATAGCTTGCTTAATCTCCACAACGGCCCCCACAACGCTAAGGATGCCTAACCTCCACCTTGGGGGTGCCCAGGAGTGGACACCTCACAGGGAAAGCCAGGATGGGTTCTTTCATTGAGAGAAAGCAGACCCCAGAAGCGGCGTGCTGTGACAGAAAAGCAGGACGGTGATTGTGGCATCATCACACACCAGCGAGAATACGATATCCAAGGAAGAATTAAAACTGATGGTCGCGCCGCATGAGTGAACCCGCCGTACTCCGGCAGTTCTCAAACAATAAGGCATCCCTGTCTGGCCCTTATATTAACTAGCAACAGGACCACTTACAAGATTTGATCACGAAGTCCTCCTTGAAACAAAATTGATACAAAGATTCTACAGCCCTGATGAAAGACCAGTGACTTCGCGCCTGGTCTTGAAACGCGTCGGCAGTGTTGTTTGGGTGGAATAAATAGTTTTCCTTAAAGATACTAGGACCGGCTGGTCCAGTATTCAAGTGCTTATAAGTCATTAAGTTGCTTATATTCCCCCCTTAAACTTAGTTTTTCTCATGTTTTGTTTGTAATAATTGTTTTTTTGTGATGTAATGATTTTTTTTGTATTGCTTGATGCAAAAATGTTTTTTATTATGTAAATAATTTTTGTATTGAATGTATGTACAAAGTGTATTTAGTCTTGTAAATCTTATAATCTATTGTCCTTTCTTTTTTCTGCTATGAGCTTTTGAAAATAACAAAAAGTATAAAGTAATGGGCACAAAGTAATGCTGTCTAAGGGAAGCTATATTAAATTGGCTTCTTACTCTTGCAAACTAGTCATTGAGTAATTGTGGTGTGGGCACTGTGTGTTTATTGCTATTCAATATAGGGTCTAGCCCCCACTACGTGTATACGGACCTATCCCCTTTTTGTTCACAAAGGATGGGTTCCACAGCGGTATTCGTACAAGCGCCTTGAGACCCTTGCGGGTGAGTAGTGTGCTATAAAAGTATCAATTTACATTTAAAGAAAGGATTTTCCTGAATTTGTAAATGTTCCCCACAAGATATGTTTGATAATTTGTGGACTAGCAGATAAGTTGCTGACTTCAGAAGCCGACGATATGGATCTAATTGTTGAATTGAACTTGACCATTAAATCCTTTAATTTTCAGGAAACTGTAAATATGCGTAATGTAAATTACAACAGCCATGTGTTATTAAATTATATTTAATGGGCTGTCATTGTATTGTCCCAAGTATCAACAACCATCTTCATCACAATACAACTATTCTGCCTATGACAAAAGCACCACATTGTCACTGTTTACAACATTTCTAAATGGAAAACACTGATGAATAATAAAATGTATTTAACCTAACATACAGAATATAAAGACGGCTTTTAAAGACGGACATGCTAAATATTACTTCACTCTTGTTCACTGAAATGGTTAGAGCCCTTTATCTCCTGTCTCCCTTTATGTATTTTCTTCTAATTATTAGTGATATCTACTGAAAAAGGGTACCAATTATAGACTTGTTTTCGACCTAGGTTTCTGGATTTGTTGAACACTATGTTTGGATTATTGATTCTTGACCCCCAAGTAGTCCCTTCACCCACCTCCTACAGGATAGGTTGATCTTGGCGGATCTTACCAGAGGATGAGGCAAAGATAATTTAAGGCATCTTTGCTTCATATTTGGAAGGATCAAATCTGAAAGTCTATTGCGGGAGCGTAGCAGTAGCATGCATAACATTATTTGGTCAAGCCCACTCCACTCCTGCTTCTCTAGCGGCCAGCACCATGTTGTGCAAAATGATTAAGGGCATTTCCTCCTGAATGGCTAATGAATGGATCCAAACAAAAGCTTGAACAATGAAAAAGTTTAGATGACACTGACATGGCTCCTACTAAGCCAGGGGCAAACAACACTGCTCCTTCATGACATCTGAAGTAGGTTCATTGCCTCCAGAATATGATCCAAGATCCAGAAGCTCTCCTCCATCTCTCACACTAAGGCCTCTCCACCACTTTCTACCCCCGCCACCCTGATAGGTAAATAGCTAGAGTAAGCAATCCCTCACCACCTCTAAATTAGACGAACCTAACGTCAACTGCTCTGTGCTGCCTGCTAAATCCACCCATCATCGTTATACATTCCACAGTCTCGCTGTTCATCGCGTGTACAACCTCAGAACCAGAGCTCACACCTCTCTTGCGTACAGCTAGCCTTCAAAATGCTGTTATTCGCAGGTGCAGCTAAGGACACAGAGATAGACATCTCATGGTCAACTGGAGCAGAACATGCTTCCAGGCACAGCTCTGAAACACTTTAAACATAGACAAATCAAAGACCAAATTTACAAGGCCCTAAAACGCCCTGTTATATCACCGATACCCCCTGTACCAAGTCTGGGGTTCACATAAGACAAAAACAGTTCCTTCTGCAGTTTACATATTCTCACACTCATGCATTCATAAAGTAATTTGAACAAATACTGTACTCACCCAACAGGAATTTTGCTCAATCAACTCGAAAGGCCTGGGTTGCACCGATACAAGCACCACTTTTAAATGCGCCAGGCGAGGCTCATCAGAAAGGCAGCTCAGTATTTCTGGGTAGGGGGCCTCGTAGAATTGACCTGTAAATGGTTTTAGATTTGATCTTTTAGTCTGCTTAGCATTTAGCTTGCAGCCACTCATGAACTTAGCATGGTTTTTGTTTTTTAAAGTGAATACCAAAACAACCATAAACCACTAATAACTCCATGAAAGGATAGTATTACGTTAAATAAACTATTATAGAATTACATTCAGTATTAATGTATTCATTCAAAGTTATTGACTTCGCAAGTTGACTCATATCACTAGCATCAACCTCTCTATTTGCGAAAGGGTTAAGAAGGGGTTTAAAAATTGCTTCTGCACATCTTCCAGAACTTTACAATCGTTCCCATAATAACGGCACAATTCAACATCTTTGCCATGTCAAATCAATGTGTTTATCAATTCTAAGGTGCTTTCATTTACTCCAAGCTTCCGGTTCGAGACCAGGGTTTGTATAGGCAGGCGTTTAAGTTGGGCTGACCCGGCAGTAGTTCAAAATCGACTTTGAAAAGGTGGCATATTCAGATCCTTAACATTTCGGGCATAAAAACGGATCGATTCCTTATATGGGACTTTAGGTATTCAATGTCATGTTTACTTCATCTTGCATTCTCATTTTTCAAGATGTCGAGTTTCTATATTTTTTTTAACTCAATTTCTATTTATTGTATATCAAAATAGCGAAACATGTACATAGCAATGCCGTCAATTGCACAAAGGAATGCTTTCTATAGTTTTTATTCATGCACCTTTTATATAGTGCATACTGTGACCTGTGTAGTCTCTAGATTAGGTTGGTAATGGGCACAACAGAGCACAAGTGCAGAAGTGGCGCTACCAGACGTGGGTGGTGGAGCAGGAAAGGGGGGCAGGAAGTGGGGAGCAAAGGTACAAAATAAGATTACTGTTCAGTTAATTAAAACAACAAGAATAACAATATTAAAACATATCACTTTTTGTGTTGTCTAGAGATACATCTATTTCTGTCATGATATTTACACTTCTTCCTGTATAATGTAAACAAAACATTTAATAAAATTACCTAATATTAAAAACAATATCTCAAGTGTTACATCAAACAACTATTTTACCAGGCCGCTAGCCTCGTTTTGAATGTTCCTTTTAATAGATTTTAAGGCTAATCAAGTGTCGACTAAGCTGATTTGGAGCATTTTGATATATCAGTTCCTCAAGAGTAAGTGGTCCACTTAGCATAGTCTCCAATAATACATCTTGTAACCATTTAACCTTGCCACTAGTCTTTATTTGATATTTCCTCATATTTCATTAGGAGTTTGGTCAAACAACAGTTAAGCTTGGATCTTCCGGATCTAGGCATTTTAATATTGTAGTTCCGCAAGAGCAAACACCTCTTGTATTGAGTGGCCCCCTTAACAATTTCCGACGATCCTTGTCTAACGCTGGGCAGATACAGACTAAGTGAATAAAATCCTGCGTTGGTGCTCCACAGAGACAACAAGATTGTGGGCCCTGATATTTCCAACTTGGCTGGTCTGCATTTGATGGCAATTTACCAAAGCGTATCGCTATGAATTTAGATTTTAGATGGTAAGAAAATGGCTGATCCAAATATGCCGCCGGTTGCAGTTTTACATAGGATTGCAAGACCATCTATGCATGTACCCGTATGCTTAGGGTGGCCTTGTCCTCAAGTAATGAGTATTGCTTTGCTCCCTTCAATATTTTCTGGAAAGTCGAATAAGGAAAGTTCTTCTGCCAAAGAGCTGCAATGTTTGTGACCTGTAATGAAGTTTGAAGATATGCATAATAGGCGGACTGCGGATCATCTTGTAACGCAGTCCAAAGTGCATTATTGATTTCATTATCTCGATTATGCCAAATTTTATACCAGGCTCTAATCGTGGCATATCTTCTTTGAAGCTGTTGTAAACCGAATTCTAGTCGAACCTGCGCAGGCGAGGCACTATACAGAAGTGAAAAAACTTTTTTGTATGCTCGCGTTTGGAGTCTATCCAGAACCCCAGCCTCTTTCCCAAACATGACTTCACTTCCATATGCAAGGGTGGGGAGTAGTTTTGCCTTCATGATGGATAGTAAAGGGGTGAGGGAGGGACCTTTTAATCTTTTTGAAATAGAACAGAATGCAAATGTAAGTCTGTTTCCCTTTCTTTGTGTGGCCTCATTTTGTATTCGGAGAGTTAATCGTTTATCCAGATATATTCCTAGGTATTTGTAGCTGCTCACTACTTCAAGGTTCGAGTTACCAAATTTAAATGAGGTGAATTTTTTAATTAGTTGGTTTTTGCAGCATATATTTCCAACAAATTCTTCCTGGCGAAGCTCCCTAGCTAATCTTTTGCTCTTTGGAGGCCGATTCTTGTATGGCTTGCCCAGACTATATCATCAGCATATGCTAAATGAGTAATCTGCAAAGTTCCCAAACGAGGAGGAGGTGAATTGATTTTATCAAGACTTGGTGACAAATCCGCCATGAATAGAATAAATAAATGAGGTGCTAGGACGCACCCTTGTTTGAGTCCTTCCTTCGTATAGATTTTTCTTGAGAGTCTCGTCCCATTAGCTATTTTTAACTGCATCCATGTATCGAGTACAATTCCATGATCGGTTTTAATAGTCTATTTGGCAGACCCCACTACTTTAGCTTTTTCCATAAAATGCCTCTATTAACTCGATCGAAGGCAGCTTTAAAATCAATAAAGCATAAAAACAAGTTATTTTGCAGTCGTAAACTTTTTTCTGCCATCAGACCTAGCGATAATATGTTCGTAATGGTACTAGAGCCGCGTCGGAAACCAGACTGGTTAATGGGGATGATTTTATTGCTATTAGACCAGCTAATTAGATTTGCCAAGATTAATGAGGCATAATACTTCGCTTTGGCATCGATTAGTGCAATTAAACGATAATTTGCTGTGTCAGTTCACTCCTCTCCCTTAAATAATGGATTTATTATTGAGCCTCCCCAGCTGTCTGGCAGGCAATTTAAAGTGCTCACTCGTGAAACAGGCAAGACAGCGGTACAGCCCAGAATTTGGGGTCTTGTTTATATACTGCTTGCGGTATACCATTCAGGCCAGGGGCACAGTTAAGCCTGCCCTTGGCTATAACTTTTGCAATTTCATCTTGGACAAAATGTGTGAGTAAATGATTTGTACTTTTAAAATCTTTAGGGTAATTATTTAAGATATTTGATTTATCATCTTTTTTGATTTTGCCTTGTGAGTCTTGGGACGTCCACAGCTCCTTTGTTCTCTCAGCAATTTGGGGAGGTGTATTACTAGACCATCTTAGTCTTTTCAGGTTTATCGTTGATATAATTTCAAGCTCGGGCACAGCTTCCAAACGTCTTTGGACATGAATTTAGCAATTCAAGATGTTGAATGAAGTGCTCGCTATCTGTGGAATATGTTATTTTAAATGTTTTTAATTGTTCGAGGAGTGGTAGTGTAACAATTGTGTAATCCAGAATGGAGCTAACTTTATGGCATGATAAGTGCTGATTGGCGTGCGGTCCTGAGCCGCTCTGCCATTTAATACTCGCAGGCCCAAATGCTCTTAGTCAATTACTAATTATTGCCCCATTCGATCTAACCGTGGGGATGAAGTATGCACTTGATTTTGTACTGCCCATATTGCATTAGCTGCACTTAAAAGGTCATCTTTCTCAGGAGTATAAATCAGATTTAAATTAAAATCTCCTGTTAGTATTATTTCCCATGCAGGATGTTCAAACGGGATATCTGATATGGTGGTGATTAAAGTTTTAAATAGTTCTTTTTTTAATTTTTTGCTTTAGATGCGCGTAGAGATTTATGAGAATTATTGTTACGGCTTTTATGTTTAAACCCATTTCCATTTTTATGATTTGCATATCTGGTGTAGTTATTGGCAGTTGGGTGTATTTAATATTTAAAATTCTTGAAATATAAACCGCTAAGCCGCCTTTTGGTCTCTCAAATCGTTGGGTCCTTGTGGCCTTTACGTGGTGGAGAATACGCCCTGGGATCTGAATTGGGTCTATCAGCCATGTTTCCTGGAGTGCTACTATTTCGTAGTTATTCCAGTACTCAGGTGGTACATTATCCTGTAAATCGCGCTTTGCTCCTGCTATATTCCATGAGAGAAGATTTAATGACCTATGATCATCTCTGCTGCTCATCACCCTAGGTCATTCTCTTCGTTCCACAGAGGGGGGGGGGCCTCAGTTTCGTCTTTACCTCTTGCGCTCCGAAGTACCGAATAAACAAGCCTTCTACTGGGCTCGTTAGATTGGTTTCGCTCCTGCTGTAGTAGTGGTGTGGGTACCCTTTTTTAATCGGTATAGACAAAGAAATACCCCAGGCCTCGACTTGCTGTGCAGGATTTAAAATGGCCAACACTATTTCTTCAGTTTTCCAAGTCGACAGGGTGCTGTCCATACCCTTACTGCCCTCCTGATTGACGAACTCAATTGACTGGAGGTCATTTGACGTTAAGAACTTTAAAGTAGCAATAGCTGCCAATAAACTCAAAATGTTACCTCTATTCAAATAGTCTTGTGGCCTTGTGAGCTATATTGTGGGGCTAATAATAACTGATTATGTAGCTGATGTGTTTGCTCTTTAACTCTTGGTTGCATGAGAAGAGTAGGGCTGGTAGTTTGTTCACCAGAGGATCCAGACTTACTAGGACCCTGCTCTATCATGTGCTGAGAAATAGATTTTATTTCAACTCGGTCACTCAACTCTACACCCGGCAGTAATACTTTCTGTATTTTGATCGCTCTCCCTCTCCATAGCGGGACTTTGGTATTTGGGCCTGAATAGTGAGCTGAACTACGAAGCATGGGGTCGGACTTTTCTGCACTGTTGTTTGTCGCCGTCATACATTGATCTATTATGGCATCTGTTGCTTTTATATTATTCATGGTGGGCGACGTTTTACTACCCTTGAAATGCCTTGTTACTACCTGTTCAGCATTTAAACCAGCCCCCCCTCCCCACATAAGTCTCATGTACCTTTTTAATGTCATGTGCCCTATTTGAATTGAAAGACTCCCCACTTCCTGTGTTTGATACTTCCGTCCCCACCAATTGATCCTTGGGATGTTGCACCCCTACTTCCTTTAGGCCACTATCCGAAATAATGGTGTTTGCGGGCTGATTTTTCCCCCTTGCAGTAAAAAATTGGGTAGAGGCCATTCACCTTCTGATCTATTTCCTTGCTATTTTGAGGGTGTTTTCTGGGCTTCCTGGCCCGCTTCTTCTGCCTTTTTGTTAGGGCGGCTGGGGGCATATTTACTTCGTCCTTGAGCGAATTACTTAATCCATCCGTTAAGTTTGTTTGTGAATTATCTAGTGTAACAGACAATAGAGGCTGTGATGCTAAAATTGAAACGTCCTCGTTAAATTCCTGCCTATGCGCCCTTATTCCCCTTGAATCGAGAGTATTGTCGCAATTGAGTGGCGAGACCTTGGGATTAGGAATCATTTGCCCATCCGGTGAAGCAGCCTCTTCATTACTGTACGATACTGTTGGTTGTACCTTAATTCCCTTTGATGCGTTTATTACCTCTGCACGTTGTGGCTCTGAGGACGAGGCAGACCGTTTACATTCCCTTAAAATATTCATTAAGATGCTTGTTAAGTCACTTAGTTTTCCAACTGTATTGCAGCATACACAGTTAGTTGCTGGAGCTGATTTCGGAATGGGTATGCTGTTTTGAGCAATGATTTGACTTGTTAATGAGTGTAGTTTAACATTTATTCCTGCAATGTAACTTGCTACTTCAGAAAAAACTCCAACGCATCCAGAACGCATCAGCCAGACTCATACTAGACATCGTGCGTAAAGATCACATTTCTAATCACCTGAAAGACCTCCATTGGCTCCCTATCAATAAGAGGATAACATTCCGCCTCCTCACCCACGCACACAAAGCACTTTACGAACTCGGACCCGAATGCCTCAACACGCGAGTCTCCTTCTACACCCCCTCCCGCCAGCTACGCTCTTCCAACCAAGCCCTTGCTGCTGTTCCACGCATCAACAAAACCACCATGGGAGGAAGATCCTTCTCCTACTTGGCGGCTAAATCCTGGAATTCACTCCCCATTCACCTCCGCCTCACTCAAAACCACCTAGCATTCAGAAAGCAACTTAAAACCTGGATATTCGACAAGTAATTCCCCTCCTTCCTCAAGCGCCTTGAGACCCTCTGGGTATGTAGAGCGCTATACAAATTACTTGACTTGACTTGACTATGATGTTCATCAAATTAATTTGAATATCCAGCTTGTCCGACTGCATATTAAGTGCCGATACTGATGTTTGTAAGGTTTTTATCAGAGCGGTATGCAAGATTATAAGGTCTTCTATTTTTCCATCTGTTTCAAAGCTTCTTCCCCTTGCCACTGGACTATGTTTGGGGTGACTTTGAACAGTACTCGCTAGTACACGCTCAGCTGAATTGAGAGTGAATTCCTCATGTACACAATTAGATATTTTGTTTCCATTTTCATTTCTTGCTGGACTAATAAAGCTGCAATGTACAAGCAAGCTTGATATTTCTATTATTGATTGTGGTTGCGCTTCAAATAAAGGAATTGAATTATTACTGGCTTGTATATTTGCAGCTTGATTCCCGATGATGCTTCCAGGAAATTGGGTAATTTCCATAGTTTTTTGACTCATACATTGATCGCTCTTATTTTTAACAGATGTTTCCTCCATATTGGGGTTTAGCTCATTGTTAACTGTGTAAAGGCATGATCTTTGTCAGCAGGGCTGGTCACAACAGATGTTTTCTTCATATTGGGTGTTTGCTCTTTATTAACTGTGTAAATGACATAATTTTCATCAGCAGGGCTTGTTACAACATTTACAAAGTGTTCATGCAGGCTTGATATTTCCATTACTGAATGCTGTTGCTCTTCTATTTGAGGTATACGTTGAGTCTGACACAGATTTGTGGTAATAGTTTCTATTGCCTGCATTAAATCTGTGTTGTTTGAAGGAGGGGAGCAGATACGGGAGAGTTTGGGGGAATGAAAAACAAACAAAACAAACATTTACAATGCAATGGTTTTGCCTTTGTTAAAGTTAGAGCTATTGGCATTGCTCTTGACATTATTTTTATTTAGGTTTTTTTAACATAAATAAATGGCATTGTCATTTACAATAGCAGGGCAGGGCACAGGGAAGGGGGGCGAGGAGAGACGAAGGAGAGCTGCGGGCTCAGGGAAGGGGGGGCGAGGAGAGACGAAGGAGAGCTGCGGGCTCAGGGAAGGGGGGGCGAGGAGAGATGAAGGAGAGCTGCGGGCTCAGGGAAGGGGGGCGAGGAGAGACGAAGGAGAGCTGCGGGCTCTTGTTGTAATGCTTGCATGGATGAGTTGGTGGATGCATGGATGGGTGCATGCATGGATGGGTGTATGGATAGATGCATGGATGGGTGGATGGATAGATGCATATATACAGCCAATCCCTTGCTAACCAGAAGATCAAAAATCATCGATTTCATGGTGATGCCTGCTTGGGATACGAGGCTATTTTAAAATGCCCATTATTTACAAAATGTCCAAAAAGAGGATCATTATATTCAAGAAGGCTTTTGTTTTTGTTATATTTTAAGGTGTTTAACTGATTTGCTACAATACTATATCTTATTTTAGGCAGGAGACCGGGAAATAATTTTTCCAGGTGCATACCAACATTTTTGCCGCATTCTACATCTGCAGTCCCAGAATGCTCTAGCAAAACAATCCTCATCATAGCAACGGGAGGGGGGTTTTGAAGAAGGGCGGGGGAATTAAACCGTTCCTTGAGCAAAACTGCATCCATTTTGGGCTAAAACAATGGTGTCCACAATACTGAGGTAGAATTGGAAAATCGTGCTTCTAAAATGTAGAGTGATGAATTAGTTGTTTAAAAAGGACCTGCAAGAAGAGTAAATCAAGCCAGCTGACAGGTTTGAACCCTCAGGCTCATGCGTATCCCCATGAGAACCCGAGACCAAGTGAAAAAAATGCATTAGCCACGCGCTTAAATGCAATACATGCACGGTGCACATTGTGTGAAACTCTAGGACCGAGACCAAGTGAATAAAATGCATTAGCCACGCGCTTAAATGCAATACATGCACGGTGCACATTTTGTGAAACTCTAGGAGAATGGGCCCGGACAAAGCATTCACACCAGCTAATCTCCCTGATCCTGTTGTTCAGGTCTTAACAGGTACTTGTAGGTCTTAAAAAAGGCAAGGTTCCGTTCCATTGTGCAGTTCTCTGGTCTTGGTGCGCTTCGCAGCGCTCTCGTACGTCCCATACGGCTTCAACGGAGGTGCCCTACTAAAGCTCACGCTTCTCGCGTGAGCCGGCGTACGACGCGAACACTGTGGAAGGCAGGTGTGCGGCGTACCAGCAACCGTATCAGAAGCGCACTGTTCTCAGCGCGCTGTTGCAGCGTATGCCTCTTACTGGCGGGTAAGGTGCGCACAGTCTCGCTGGCCAGAGCAAAGGGGGCGAGGCGTACCTGGTGACGCGTCCGGCTGGCTTTAGATGCAGGAGGGGTGTGGCTGTGTCCCAGGCGCTCGGATGCAGAATACGAAGCGCCCAGTTCTCCTCATCCCAACGTACAGTTCTTAGTGCACTCGCTTCAGCTTCTTACCAATAAGGACTACGATGCACACAGTGTCCAACACACTAGGAGTCGTACTAGCCTCAGGGACACAGCAAAACGTTGCGCACCCGTTCAAAGCGCGGCCCGAGCAGGAAGGCGGGTGCCTTCAATGCCGGACCAGATTCGGGGGCGTTCCCGGCTTTTGGCTGACGTAGCGTGACGTAGCCAAAAGCCAAAAATTCTCGGGAACGGCCCGAATCTGGTCCGGCATTGACGGACAGGCCCGTCTTCCAATGGCTAGCCTCCATTTATGGAGCTAGCCAATGGAAGACGGGGGCCGTTCCTGTCTCCCCTACTATACCCATTAGGTTTTCGCCTGCGCGAGCGCAGCTTTCGCCAGGCAAAACCTAAAAAGCACTAAACTGGCTACGGCCGGACGCCGCCTCTCCTCCATCTTCAACCTTTGTGGAAGCTACCTCTGCTACTATGGAACAATCGCAGCCACCTGTTCAAGCGTCTGAAAATGACGTTAAGTCCTAACTTCTGTTCGTGCAACACAGCATCTCGGACTTGTCTGGGAAAATGGACACCATGAATAATCGATTGGACTTTTTGGTGCAAAAGGTAGACAAACATGATGGTCAGCTGAAGGAGGTGGAGTGGCGTATATTCGAGAATGATGACGCCACTACCCAGATACAAACACAGGTAGCACAAATGGATAAGTTGCTGAAGGTGATTGTGGCCAAGAATGAGGACATTGAAGCCAGGAGCCGCCGCAACAATGTTCGCATCCTAGGCATTCCAGAGAGTACGAACACTGGCCGCATGGACGACTACATTGAACGCCTCTTTAAGAGCAATTTTGGGGATGGCTCCTTTTCGACATACTTGGTGGTAGAACGTGCGCATCTCTCTCTCGGCCCACGACCCCCCCGTCTTTCCCCCTCCCGGCGAGGCCCCACGCACGGCCTATCATCGCACGCCTTCTCAACTACCGAGACCGCGATGTCGCGCTCCAGAAGGCCCGAGAGCTGAACCTGCTACAATTTGAGGGGAATGCCTTCACCATCTACCCGGACTTTACATTGGCAGTGCAGGAGGCACGCCCGAAGTTCCTCACTGTCAAGCAGAACTTCGAAAGACCCATATAGAATATGCCTTACTGTATCCTGCATGGCTTCGGATCACGCACAATGGTAAGCATATCTTCTGCACCAACCAGCAAAAAGTTGAGGACTTTTTGAAAACCATCACAAGGCGCTTTCTGCGACATGACCACGACTCCGGACCATCATCATCGCCCAGTAGCTAGGTGGGGGCAGCTGATCATTGTTACTTTTCACCCGCCCAGGGCTGCTTCCGCTGCACCTGGCACCTGCCTATGCTACACTGAGATACTCCCAACTGACACACCATTTCCCGTGGGCAGCTGACACTGCTGTAAGCACTCTTGGCTTGGACCGACGTTCCTGTTCAGAATCACGGACAGATAAGTGACGAGAGACTCCTTTCACTGACTATTGTTCTCACTGTGTTTCTGTATAACTTGCTACATTATGAGCAGAACCTTACCAACTCTTCAAGCACCCTTCCCCCTATTGCCGCTCTCTCCCTGTCAGGGGTTGACACCCACGGACTGTGTTGCAGTTAGTGAATGATTAAGGAGAGGGACCACTGACCCCCAGCACTCCCCCCCCCCCATGGGAGATCCCCCCTGGTGCTTTCTATTTTTTGTTCTGTATCATTCTGACCTGTTTTAGTTAAGTTGGCCTAATCTGGTTAGAGTGGCATGGCCATGTTTCTTAGGCCAGTTGGGTGGGCAACGACTTACCAGTACGTTTGGGGTGCTGTTGTGGGTGGGGTGTTGGGTATTGTTACTATACTTTGGAGACAATGCAATGAGGCTAACTGTGCTGGGAGGGAAATACTGGGCTGAAAACTGTTCCTATTGCTTTAAAATGTACTGGACACAAACACCTCTACACGCTCATCCTCACGTGCTGGGGTATTCTACTTTACGGCATCAACATACTTATTATTTGCCATTGCTACTTCTGCAACACCACTGCAGATGAATCCACTCTGCATTAAAGTAATCACATGGAACGTCAGGGGCCTAGGCGATCCTCGCAAGAGACAACAGATCCTGGCATACTTAGATAGACACCACATACAAATAGCCATGCTCCAGGAAACGCATATGAGCCCTAGGCATCCGTTATGCTTTGGCTCTAGATGCGCCTCTGTACGGGCGTTCTCGTCATATTCCACATATTCACGGGGTACGCTTATTTTAATTTAAACAAATATGCTGTTCATACTGTGGGGGCACATATAGTGACCCCTCTGGCTGCAGCTGTTTACTCTGGGGGTACCTTAGCCACACAATCTGTCACCCTCGCTTGTAGCTAAGGCCCCAACTCAGATGATCCTGGGTACTTCACGACACTATGGGGACACATACTAAAAATTGGCTCTATGCAATTCATATGGGGTGGGGACCTTAATACTGTTCTTTGTCCCTCTATGGACCGCTCCAACTCCCAGCCACACCATAATACAAATGCTTGAGACGTCCTTTCTGGGTTGCTCGCTTAACATGGCCTCTTGGATGCCTGGCAACATGTACACCCCATTGTAATTTAAACAGAATCTGTTTATATGCCAGGGTGCACGGTTCACAAGCCCAAACCGTCACAAACCAAACGTACATCTTGTACGTGAATATGTGAAGATTTTAAACAAGAAAGAGAAGAAAAAACAAGAGAAATAGTAAATCCTGTATATCCAATTTTGTATTAGATAATTTCCAATTTTCCAATATTCAATTCTTCAACAAAGTCTCCAACATTTCCCAATGCATTTCGGTGCGGGCACCTTCATCAGGGGAACACTACGGTACTTGTAGCAAGAGCAAAGTATATATGTGCTGCATCATAAGTGAGCTCTATTCCAACGATTGCTACGTACTGATTCCAAAGCCTGTAATCAATTTCCACGTGATGTGGTAGGCTCTTGCTTTCATTCTGTTTTCATGTGTCCGCCTCGCCTACACTGTAACGATTGTGCAGGTATGCGACGTTCTATGATTAACCATTTAGAGGCAGATACACAAACGATGAAACATTGTGGATGGAACTTTTATTGTTGGACAATAAGTATTAAATGTATAATTTGATGTGAAGAATTACTACTATTTCATAATTTCAACTAATAGCACCTTATTGGGCTTGTGAACAGTGCACCCTGGCATATCAACAGATTCTGTTTAAATTACAATGTTATATTTCACCTGACAGGGGCTAGTCGGGTATGTCCGGGGTCAGCACCAATTGTTAGAAAATATAGATAACTTTGTTTGAATTCATTTTAAAAAAACTTTGAGGAATCAAAGGTGTTCAGGTTACCCCTCTGTTGTCTCAACATGTACACCCCACCACTAAAGAGGGTATTTAGTGTATGGCTGGGCATGCAACGTGGTCTAGGTTCGATTACTGGCAATGCTCCGGCGGTGTGGCCCCATGGATCAAAACAGCTACTCATCTTGCACGCACCTACTCAGACCACGCACCAGTGTGCCTTGAATTGATGCCCCCTAATGCTATCGCCACACCACGCTGCTGGAGGCTCATGCCAGAGGCACTATTAGATGCTGTGTTCCAAGCAGAACTGGGAGAAGAGATTGAAGATTTTTCACTAGGAACAAGGGCTCTGTCGATAATGCAGAGCTTCTCTGGGAGGCGTTCAAATAATAATAATAATAAAGGGGTTTATAAAGCGCCTGGTGACGCCTCCCGGCGTATCCCCGCGCTAAAGGAAAGTGTCAGAGAACAGTGGAGGTAGGGAGCCTAAAGGGCAAATAGGTACGTTTTTAGTAGTTTTCTGAAGGTGGCTTCATTATTTGCTAGCCTAATATTGGTGGGAAGGGAGTTCCATTTGATTGCTGCCAGGGAACGGAAAGACCGACCTCCCATTCTGGATTTTTTTATACGGGGGATCATGAGGAGGCCCTTTCCCATCGAGCGAAGTGCTCTGTTTGGCTCGTACGGAACAGCTAGGTCAGACAAGTAGGATGGTGCTTTATGAGAGATAATTCTATAGCACAAGAGGATGCTTTAAACAGAATTGTCTTCCTAATAGGCAGCCAATGAAGGGTTGCCAGGGTGGGTTTAGAAGCAGCTCTTCTAGGAAGTCTCAATACTAACCGTGCTGCTGAATTTTGTAGTACCTGCAGTCTCCTAACGTTCTTTTCCGAAGTACCAAGAAGAAGCACGTTGCCATAATCCATACGAGAAGTTACTAGGGCCTGAGTCATGGTACGCCTGGCCTCCAAAGGGAGGAGGTCCAGGGTACGGTTGAGAGTTCATGACCCCAAAGCACTTCCCTACAATTTTGTTTACATGGCTGTCAAAGGAGAGTTTGGTATCCACCCATACACCTAAATTTTTAGCTTCTCTGCTAGGAGTGGGTAAAGACCCCAGACAGGATGGCCACCACTCTTTGGTCCAGCTTGTATCCTTACCTCCAATTATTAACACCTCAGTTTTAGAGCCGTTAAGTTTGAGGCAGTGTTGGGTCATCCAATCTGCAAGATCGCTCATACAGGTTTTAAAGTTTTCGGCAGCCAAGAAGGGGGCTTGGGACAGGGAGATCAGCAGTTGGGTATCGTCGGCGTACGAGACTAGCTCTACGCCGTACGATTGGACCACCCCTGCCAGCGGGGCCATGTAGAGGTTGAACATGGTGGGACTCAGGGCCGAGCCCTGAGGTACCCCCTGGTCTAAAGCTATGCTGTCCGAGAGAAAGTTGCCTCTCTGAACCTGAAAGCTCCGGTTGGTTAAGAAAGCTTTCAGCCAGCCCAATGCCTTCCCGGTGACCCCAGCTTTGTTTAGACACTGTAGCAAGATGGAGTGTGCTACAGTGTCAAACGCGGCACTGAGGTCCCACATAATGAGTGCCATGGTCTTACCCTCATCTGCTCCCTCCCGTAAGGTTTCAGTCGCTCTCAGGAGCGCTGTTTCTGTTGAGTAGCCCGATCTAAAACCAGACTGAGAGCTATGTAAAGCATTTTGAGATTCAAGGTGAGCCATAAGTTGAGTATTGGCTATTTTCTCTGCGACTTTTGCTAGGTAAGGTAGCAGAGATATAGGTCTTAAATTCTCTAGGGTTTCCTGACTCACATAGGGCTTTTTTTTTTTATAGGAAGTACGATTGCTTTTTTCCAGTCTTCAGGCAGACAGGCTGTAGAGAAGGAGATTTGTAACACATATCTAAGGTGCGGCTCCAGGACAGCTAGACTAGTAGCTACTATTTTGGGAGGAGCAGGGTCCCGAGGGGAGCCAGATTTAATGCTTTGGCATGTTTTTATAAAGGTTTCCGGGGGAGGGACCGTGAAGTTACACAGGCAGAAGTCTGTGGAAGCGGCATCTTCCCTCTCAACAAAGTCGTGTCCTGGTTTTATATTACCCGAGAAGTTGGCATAAATGTCAGTGATCTTGCCAGCAAAATACTTGGCGATCTTGTTGCAAGTATCCACCGAATCATTATGGAAAGTATTGTTCGAAGTCATTATAGAGATTTCTTTAAAGATCTTAAAAAGCTCTTTCGAGGAACTCTCTGCTTCCGTGATACGAGTGTTATAGTGGGATGCTTTGGAGGCTCGAATCATTTTGTTATGGTCTTTTTGAGCTTTTTTATACAAGGTTTGAATTTTTGGGCAAAAATTGATGCGCCATGTCCGCTTAAGTTTTTTACATGCGGATTTGGCTAAACGTAGTTCCTGGGTGAACCACGGATTAGCTTTACTGGCCCTCTTGGTTTTGGTCAGCGTGCGAGTAGGGGCAGTGCTATCTAAAGCTGTTAAGATGCGTTTTTGTAGCTGATTATAGGCTGTCTCACAGTCAAACCCTCCAGGAGGACCAGCATTATCAAGTAGCTTAATGAAGGTGTCAAGGGAGAAATGTTTCCATTTTCTACATTGATAGCGTTGAGCAGTATCAGGACTGCGTTCGGTAGCAGCAATCTGTATTTGCATCGGAACCACGAAATGGTCAGACCAGGGTATCGGTAGTGGGGGCAGAGGGAGTACTCCGTTCCAGTTCCCAAAAATGGGATCCAACAAATGTCCTAGTTGGTGAGTTGGGTCCTGGTTTTTGAGCTCTAACTGTAAGGAGAGCAAATCATCCTTTAGGTCCGAGGCCTCACTATCAAGGGGATTGTCAAAGTGGACATTCAAGTCTCCCAGCACTAGAAATCTGGTTTTTCTCAGTGCTAGGTGAGTTGTAGCTTCAATAAGGCTAGATGTAAAGTCGTGAAGCCTTCCTGGGGGTCGATATACAAGGATACCTGAAAGGGAGTGTTTCGGCCCTATTAAGATAGTGAAGGAACCTGCTTCACTATGATCTATTGAGAGGGGAGATAGGGAGCATTCTAAGGGTGCCTTAGTTGCTATAGCAATACCCCCACCTCTGCCATCCTTCCTATCGAGTCTGGAGAGGGAATATCCAGGTGGCATGGCCTCTATTATATCAGGGTCAGAATGCTCATCTAACCAGGTCTCGGTGAGAAACAAGATGTTGAGTTCCTCATCCTCAAGGAGATGATAAATTTGAGTACGATGTTTCTTAAGGGATCTGCAATTCAGCAACGCCGCTTTTAGCAGCCCTTTCGTGTTAAATGTGGTGAGGCATTTATCAGGAGTGAAGGTGCATAAAGTGCAGCTATGTATCGATGTAGCCTCCATAGAGTGTTTACAGCGAAGGGCAATGGTAGGGCATAGATCTAACAATTCTTGTCTGTCATACCGTATATCGAGGGACTTAGAGGTGACAGAGGCTCTGACCCCGCGCCCCGTCCGGCCGCGGACGGGCGCAGACGGGCTAGACTTTGGCTCGACTTCGGCGCGCAAGCGCAAACGGCGCTCCCGCTGCGCTCGTCCGCTGCGCTTGCGTGGGAAGCACATTTATGGATAAAGGAAATAGGCGTGGCCTAGCGGGTGGGCGTGGCCTCGCGTTATCAGCGATGGCGTCCGTGGGATGTTTTCCCTTTCAACAGCGCTAGGATCCGCTGTTTCTAGGGTGCCAGCTTGGCGGGACTATCTGCAAATAGCTCTGGGTAGGTGCAGTAATTTAAAAACACAGTTAAACACAATTTCACACAGTTTTAAAAAACGAACGAAAACACCTCCGGCTTCCGCCTCAGAGGTCTGACATTTCCATGCGTCGCGCTATCAATCAGCGCTTACATAGGCTTGGAGATGGGCGTGGCCTAGCGGGTAGGCGTGGCCTCGCGTTATCAGCGATGGCGTCCGTGGGATGTTTTCCCTTTCAACAGCGCTAGGATCCGCTGTTTCTAGGGTGCCAGCTTGGCGGGACTATCTGCAAATAGCTCTGGGTAGGTGCAGTAATTTAAAAACACAGTTAAACACAATTTCACACAGTTTTAAAAAACGAACGAAAACACCTCCGGCTTCCGCCTCAGAGGTCTGACATTTCCATGCGTCGCGCTATCAATCAGCGCTTACATAGGCTTGGAGATGGGCGTGGCCTAGCGGGTGGGCGTGGCCTCGCGTTATCAGCGATGGCGTCCGTGGGATTTTTTCCCTTTCAACAGCGCTAGGATCCGCTGTTTCTAGGGTGCCAGCTTGGCGGGACTATCTGCAAATAGCTCTGGGTAGGTGCAGTAATTTAAAAACACAGTTAAACACAACTTCACACAGTTTTAAAAAACGAACGAAAACACCTCCGGCTTCCGCCTCAGAGGTCTGACATTTCCATGCGTCGCGCTATCAATCAGCGCTTACATAGGCTTGGAGATGGGCGTGGCCTCGCGTTATCAGCGATGGCGTCCGTGGGATGTTTTCCCTTTCAACAGCGCTAGGATCCGCTGTTTCTAGGGTGCCAGCTTGGCGGGACTATCTGCAAATAGCTCTGGGTAGGTGCAGTAATTTAAAAACACAGTTAAACACATTTTCACACAGTTTTAAAAAACGAACGAAAACACCTCCGGCTTCCGCCTCAGAGGTCTGACATTTCCATGCGTCGCGCTATCAATCAGCGCTTACATAGGCTTGGAGATGGGCGTGGCCTAGCGGGTAGGCGTGGCCTCGCGTTATCAGCGATGGCGTCCGTGGGATGTTTTCCCTTTCAACAGCGCTAGGATCCGCTGTTTCTAGGGTGCCAGCTTGGCGGGACTATCTGCAAATAGCTCTGGGTAGGTGCAGTAATTTAAAAACGCAGTTAAACACAATTTCACACAGTTTTAAAAAACGAACGAAAACACCTCCGGCTTCCGCCTCAGAGGTCTGACAGTTCAAAGTTACAGTCAGGGGCATATGCATCTGAAAAAGTTTTGGGGTGCTTGTGACATTAGAAGGAATCTGAAGTGCCTTGAAGTTGAAATCAAACAACTTGAAACAGACATGTGGGCCACTGACTTTGGTGCCATATGCGCTGCACTACGCGAGAAGCTCACAGACTATACTGACACTGCGAATCAGGAGGTACAATTTAGGGGCAAATACTTTACCGCCCGCCGTTATGGAGAGGGTGAACAACCGGGCTGCGCACTTGCAAGTGCTATTAAGACACCCCGATTTTCAAACTATGTCCTGGATGTGGTGGGCGATGACGGAGAACGATATAGGGACAGCTTAGACATCCTTAAAATATTTACTGAATACTATTCGGAACTATACAGCTCGCAACGTACAACCCCCATGATTTCTCTCCCTATTTGAAAGACATAGCGCTGGGATGGCTTGGGGACTCTCAGCGTGAATTCCTCATGGCGCCATTTGAGGATGACGAGGTACGCGAAGCCACCATGCAGTTGGCGTCGGGGAAGGCGCCCGGCTCTGATGGGCTTCCTGTCGAATTTTATAAAATGTATATTAACCAATTGCTCCTTGTGCTTAAGGAGGTTTTCCTTGAGGCCCAGGAGACACTCATTTTGCCTAGCTCCATGAGGGAAGCACTCATTACGTCGTTATTGAAACCTGGCAAACCAGCGGATCGTTGCGAGTCTTATAAGTCGCTTTCCCTAATCAAGACGGATGTTAGATCCTGGCTAAACTGGTGGCAAATCGGCTTAGCCTGCTTATGGACAAGCTGGTCCTCCCAGATCAGGCCGGGTTCATACCGGGAAGGGCCACATCCCAAAATCTCAGGACCCTATTTTCCATCTTACAGATAGTGGATCCAAGATTGCAACTGACAGCAGTGTTTCTTGACGCCTCAAAGGCTTTTGATTCTGTGGAATGGGGCTACCTATTCACTGTTTTACACTACTTGGGCCTTCCCAATAGTTTCATAACATGGATCCAGCTTTTGTACACGTCACCCACGGCGAAAGTCCTAATTAATGGACATACGTCCTCCTCCATTTCACTTTCTCTAGGGACGAGACAGGGGTGTCCACTCTCACCCCTTTTATTTGCCCTCATCTTGGAACCCCTAGCTGCAAAAGTTAGACAGCATTATAGCCATATAGGCCTTCGTTGCCTCCTCTGCCCGATACTCATATCCTTATATGTGGATGATGTGACTCTATATGTTAAGGACCCGCAACACAATCTTAACCCACTGCTACACGAGTTTGTCAAATTTGGAGGCCAATCCGGAATCCACATCAATTGGTCCAAATCGCAGATATACCCTCTGACCAGCTCGGTCATTCCCTTTGACACAGACTTCCCACTCGCGTGGTTTGAGGATGATGCTAAATATCTGGGGTTCCGTGTAACGTCAGACCAGGACGAATTAATGCAAATTAATTATGGCTATGCAATGGAGCATATTAAGGCATGCATCACTCGATGGATTGCCCTCCTCTTAACCATGGTCGGGCGCATACCCCTTATAAAAATGGTGATACTCCCCAAGTTTTTATACCTTTTTTTAAACATTCCTTATGACCCTGGGAGGCATTCATTTACCACCCTGCATTCGGAATTGATTCGACTTGTATGGGGCAGAAAACAGCCGCGCATACAGTGGAGCACGCTAATTCCCATGGAGGCTTTGATATTCCTAATTTCGAGCTTTATTACCTATGTGCCCAGGCTCATTACTGGTTCCATCCACCTCGGTATACACCTCACGTAGCCACCGAACACTGACTTGCAGATCCCATCCCGTTGGAAGGTGTCATTCTTGCCCCCACTACGCCCCACGACTGCAACCCGACCTCCGTGGACTGTACACTTACGGCCTGGTCTCGTATCCTGGATCCCATGCACACACCCAGTTTCTACTCCCCTCTCCTCCCACTCACATACCATCCAGAAACGTCACTAATACAAGAAGGGCTCTTCAAAAACACTGCACGTAAAACGGAATATTCGCTGCTGGAGGGACCTATACAGTAATGGCAAATTCCGCACCCTCCAACAACTGTGTCCTGATCCTCCACCGTCCACTATAGAAACATTTTTATACGCCCTTGTTCAGCATGGCATTAAGGCTAGCAGCAATGTTTTCCCTAATCAACCTGCTACATTTGCCCCTCTATACAGTGTATTCGCGGCCCCCACTGCTTCACACTTGGTGTCCATACTCTACCGCAGTTCATATGGCGATATTGAGTACCCTCCATGCCCAGCACAGGCTAAGTGGTTGGCTGAACTAGGCCACAAACTCACTGATGAACAATGGCTTTATTGCTGTAAACAGACAGAACGTACCTCGGCCAATAGCAGACTCTCTTTCATACACTATAGATCCTTACATCGCAGATATTACAACCCAATTACACTACATAAATGTGGGTTGAGAGATACACATAGGTGTGATAGATGCAAAATGGAGCATGCTGATTTTATGCACCTTGCCTGGGATTGTCCGGATATCTATACCTACTGGAACGGTGTCCTTGCAGCCTTGGACTCAATAGTCTTTCTGCCTCTCTCGAGATCTCCACTGTTGGCTCTCTTAGGGTATACTGAACAGCTCCCCGCCAAGCACCGGAAATGTGTTTCCTTCTGCCTTGCTCTAGCCAAGCGGCGCATAGCCTGCCGCTGGAGTAGGGGTCAGGCACTCAAATTTAAAGACTGGTTTGATCCTATGGCAAGACCAACTTTGCACTTATGCTGAATTGCTCCCCTGCTCCTCTCGCCCCCGGGACATTTGGGGCCCACTGCAGACATATTTATTAGAACACCCGTACACTGATGAGGCCTAGTCTAAAAGACCACCATTCATCCCCTAGGCATCTAGCCAAACACGGAATGCTGTGTATCTCCCTATTGACGCTCCTGCCGGACAATAACTGTCTTCTCATTTACTGTTGGAGCCCCTGGAGTACTCATTCTGTTGCAGTTTGTAATGATAAATGCATGATGTCCTGATTACTCTTTGCATTCTTGTACTTTCTTCGGTAGTGTATAATGGTCCACACTGCTAATCTATGTACCTGCCGAATTGCATTTATGTATCCCGCTGTATCCCTTGCTAAGTACGCCCAATTGCCCCAGCAATGTCTCCTTTACAGATATTTAATCGTAATTGTCTGTATCTGGAGTGAGAACAATTTCAATAAATAAAGTAAAAAAATAAAATAAAAATAAAAAGGATGGGCACACACACCAACATCTCCGCCGTTACCCTCCTAGTCAATCAAGCATTCTCAAAATCTCAGCCTTTGTATGCCTGCTTTATCGATCTTAAAGCGGCATTCGATAAAGTTTCGGGGGCAAATTTCTGGGCAAAAATGTACGACTGGTCCCACCCAAACTCTTGGATGCCATCATCAACCTCTATTCACATACGTGGGTTAAAATCAAGAAAGGAGACGGGTGCAGCTTAACCGGCAAGATCCCAACTTTTAACGGGCTCAAACAGGGTTGCGTTTTAGCGCCCTGTTTATTCAACATTTACACCTCTGATTAATCCAAGCCGATCCCCCAAAATTGGGTAAAATACTGATACCTTGTCTTCAATGCTCGGACAAAATCGTCTTGCTAGCACAAACTCCCATTGGCCTGCAAAAATTGATTGCGGAATTAGGATCCTATACCACCCTGAACCAACTTACGATTAACCATCAAAAAACAAAAGTTATGTGTTTCGCCAAGCACAACAAAACATCTAAAAAAACAGTCATTTTCTTGGAAATTGGGTAAGCAATCACTGACTCAGGCAACCTCCTATAAATACCTATGTTTCCAGCTAGGTAGCAAACTTAACTTTAAGCTACAATTGGCCCAAGGACGCACGAAAGCCAAACAACTGTTATTTGCCTATAAAACACAAAAATAAAAGCTTATTGGGTGCTCTACCGGCCACCTCCTAAAAGTGATTGCTGCTAAATTTCTACCTTCCATCACGTAAAATTCTGAACATTAAAGATGCCACAGTATTAAACACTGCACAATCCACATTTTTAAGAGATTATTTTTCATACCGCAATACCTCTCACAGGCTCAAATACGCCTAGAATACGGTTTTAAAAAGCAGATCCCAGTCAGACAAGGGGCATTATTAAAATATTATGGGAGGATGAGGGAAGCAGAAGACAACACCCTAGCCCACTACTGCTGGGTAGAGATTTAAAATCAAGTAAGGTTAGCCAATTCAACCACAACAGTCCTGAAGGAATCCCTGTCAGCATTACAGCTTGAGGAGGCTTCGCTCACCCTTGCAACATACTCTGTATTTAAATGTGTAGTGAATAATGTCATCAGCTGAATCTCTGTCAACAGACAAAAATATCTTTGCAATAAAACCTCATGCTTGGGCTGTGATACAGACCTATCAGAGGCTGAAGCCACAACTGTACCTGTCTAAACAGTTCTCCCATCAGAAAAGGCACTACCTGACATTGCTACGAATGGGTTCATTTCCCTCAAAGGATCTGACACCGAAATAGAAACATACATGGCCATCCAAGGAATGTCGTCTCTGCGGTCAAGGGGATGAGTCTTTATTACACCTACTATGTACTTGCCCTTCTTACTGGAAACTCGAAAAAACATTCTTTAAGAGGCTTTAAGGAAGGAACAAATAAGAACATGTAGAGCAGCAGTTAATAGGTGCATTGGAGGGTTGTCGATTCCTCTGTCTTGCAGAGTCAAACAATTCTGGAAAATCGCAGCAAAAGAACTGGAAAAAGGGATCCATCCCAAGTAGCGAAATAATAACTTGTTGGCATATACTTCTTACAAGTACTGTTACACGGGTCAATATTTTAACCTAATTAAACCACCCACTGTCCGCGGTCACAACCTCAAAGCTTTGTAATATGTATTTTTAAATGTGCATCTAAAGTACTGTGTTTTATGATGGTTTTCCATCCTTTTATGATTTTCTAATGAATCAAAAGTATTTTTGAATCATTTTCTTCCTTTCCTGCAGGAAGCACCTGGGCTCCCAAGCTCCCCATAGCCAATCATGACGTTGCTGTCACCAGGACAGCAGCATCACAATTGGTCTCAGCACCGTAGTTCGGCCCTCATTCAGGGACTGGGAGGCTGTGTATGTTCTCCAGAAGGCTGTGCAGTACAGCCTGGGGGGAACATGCAAAGTGCGCATGACTGTTTGGCCGGCCCAAGACGGCTAGCCAAACCATCATGCGCACTTAGACAGTGCCACCACACCTCCCCCCTGCTCTGGCCAGCCCCACCCCTCATTAAACTGAGCCACTGCAGTAGAGAAAATAAAATGATAATGTTATGTTATAATGTTATTTTTCCCATTGAACAGTGGGGCAACACTCCTCCGCCTTGACAGAGGAGCTACCGCTGCACAAGTGGGAGCTCTGAAGTGGAGGCTGTAGGCACTGCACGTTTAACACAGTACCTATCAGAAGGTCATAATTGTGTGCGGACTACATACACATCCAACCCTTAGCCTCGCTGCAGAGTGCGATGTTCGCATACGTGCCATTTGTAATAGTGGAAAAGTGTGAGATAGGCAGATAGAGGATTTCAGAAAAAGGGTGCAAGTGTTTAACATAAAGAGACGTTGAAGAGGAAAGTGAGGTTAAGGGGAGAATGGGAGTGTCTGAGACACTGCAAAGGACATTCATTACCCCTTCCAAAGACCTTAGTAATGTTTAAAGCACTCTTGTGGTTTCAAAATTGGAGCGCTTTCACTTCTAATCATTTAGAACAAACTCAATGTTGCTAATCATTTATCTGATACCACTAACAAGCATCGCAAAGTCAACAGGTTGGATGTGCTTAACTTGCATGTGTCAAATGGTGTGATGTCTTGATGCAGTAAAAGAAAGCTCACAGAGCGGCATCCAAATACTAGTTTGGGGGCATGCCAGGTGAGGTTTAGGATTTTAGTTTACACATTTCAAGCCACACCCTTAATTACATAGGCTACGCCTCTCAGGCATGATTTGGATTATGTACGTCTGTATCTGCAAAGTATTGTGCCTATGTCGCAAAACTGCTGTTCACTCTTGGGGCAAACCATGAACTATTTCTGAATGGAAGCCTGAACTTCTTGCTTAAGAAACACACTTAGTCAGTAACAGTGCAAGTTAGCACGTGCGATGCAGACGGCACACAGCTCAAAAAATCTCAGCGGTGGTCCAATCCACTGGCTTTTGACATGCCCAGTGTAAAGAAATGAGTCCCTTGGGAAAGAACTTTTTCAAGCAACGACCTTAATATACATACATCACACACCTCTCACACATGAGTCTCCAATTCATATCACCTTTCATTAGACCATATGTAATAGGGAAAGCAGCATATACACAAGTTAAAAAAATTATATCTCATATATTTTATTCTTTATATATACATGTAATATTACGATTAAAAAAGACAATAATTGATACAATTCGTAACAAAAAAATGTTTTACACAATGGAAAGAGGTAAAATAGACCACCTAAAATCTGGGCATGAAAACTACAAGAGTGAAAAACTAATGGTTAGACATTAAGAATTGGTCTATACAGTATACACCTCCATGATGCCCTGAAATATAATAAAACCCTTGGAATATGCCGTCAATACTTTGGCCTTATTGCACCAGTGTTCAGAAACAGGATGGTGTATCTAAAGTTGTGGCGTCGATGCGTTTCGATGGTATTGTATATTATTAGTCCATCTTTGTCAAGACATTAATATTGTGCATTCTCTCTTGTATATGTAGGTTTCCATGCAAGCACCTGTTTACATTTGCGAGACCTCTCTATTTGCACCTTGTAATCGTCTGTGCATAGGAGTCAATAGCAGTCATCCAACCATATATGGATCGTCTTATTATGGAAACTTTAGGTTAAAAAAACTAAGCACTCTGCTTTAGTTGTGTTGGCTTGTCTACAACAGAGTTCAATCTTTGTTAAAAACGGTCAATCTGAAGAGAGCATTATTTGTCGATCATATAAAGATACTCTGTCTTGTTATTATCATCTTCGGACTTATAATATAATTATATCATGTCCGGTGATCGTTTCCAGCTGGCCCTTTTCATATTTTATTTGGGTCCAGAGATTGCCTTGATTTTGCCTCCCTGGTCGACTGCCAGCGTTCCCGATTTAAGACTTCACTTTCGACATGTCCAGCATGGATGCACCACTGATTTGATCCATAAGTTGTACACCGCAAGATATCTCGAAAAGTGAGCACACAGCTATCTTAAAGCGCAAAGCTGTCTCATAGTAGGACTATCCTGAAACCCAAACCCCTCCTAAACTGCCATTTTTTTGTTGCCTGTGCTAAAGAGTGGCATCGATTGGGTCTAGGTATGGCACGCAGTTGCCTTTTTTTTTGCCGATAATATTGCTTAGTAGGTTAGCCTACAGTCGACGGATACCCCCGAATGCCAATATTCTTGTACAGTCTCACGTTTTATTCCACCTAAGTGCTTCCTGTCTTATTAATACATTTTTCTCCACCAAAAACAGCCTCTGTGATTGTTTAAATCAGTACTCTTGTAGTACGGCATACCTGCAATGTCAGCCAATCCAAATGTGTCTGAAAATTAGCATATTGTTGGTATAGATTAGGACATACCCTCCCCCCTCCCATCACAGGGGCAAAATCAGAACATGAATGGAAACAACTGAAACAGACACCAGAGTTTCAATAATAGGTCTCTGACAATAAACATTATTGGGTGCTTCAGAAACGAGAAACTTTGCCGAGACTAAAAGGTCTTTTAGGAGACATTTAGAAAGCCTGTTATCAATCCTTCTAGTCTTCGGGAGGACACGAAGGGCTAGATGTACAACCATTCCATTTTAAGAGTCGCAAATTGCAACATTTTGCGACTCGCAATTTGGAATGTACAACAGTGTCTCAGACTCTGTTTGTGATTCCTAATGGGGTCGCATATTAACTGCCTCATCAATATTCATGAGGTAGGTCGCAATTTGGGATGGTGGCCTGCTGGGGTCAGCAGACCACCATGTCTGACTGCTTTTTTAATAAAGCATATATATATATTTTTTTAAATGCAGCCCATTTTCCTTAAAGGAAAATGGGATGAATTTAAACAAGACAAATTAAACAAATGAAACCTTTCGGTTCCATTTTTTAAGATTAGGCAGTGGTCCGTGGGACCACTAGCTGCCCTTAAAAATTATTTTTGCATCCATCACAAAGGAGAAGGGATCCCCTAGAGACCCCTTCCCATTTGCAAGTGGCTTAGCACCTACTTTAAGTAGGTGGCAAACTGCGAGTGTTTGGTGCATACCATTCTGACTTGCTATTAGGAAGGGACGCCCTTGTCATGCCCCTTACTAATAGTGACTCCCAAACACTATTTTCCGAGTCACTGACTCGCAAAATAGTGTTTGTAAATACCACCACCCTATTTTACAGTCGTAAACGGCTCGATTTCCCATTTGCAACCGCAAAAAACGGTCATATATCTGGCCCCAAGACACTCTTCCACAGCCACGCCCATTTACAAATGTTCTCATCAGCAGCACTTTACTATGGAGCAAAGTAAAGGGCTGGGGCCGTTATGTTGCGTTGGGGTGGATGCCCTCTGCAAGGCGTTGCAAGGCTGTGCTGCCCTACCGGTATTCCAGAAGTCCTCGTGTTTTTCATTCGATGAATCAGAGGCCGCTGGTGGTGCTCCACACTTTCCACTGTCGCCCGTCTGCACAGCCAGGCTCTATTGGGCCCCAAGTGAGGGGAGGCAACTGCCTGCTCACGTCAAGCAGCTGACGGTGGTGGCAGCGGTATTCCAGTGCATGTCTTTTTACGTGTGCTCCGCTGTAAAGGGTCTACCCAGACCCTCATAATCCAAGTCCAGAATGTTTGTCGAGGTCTCCAATCCTGCGAGATCAAACTTTCCTTCGAAAAGTCAGCTAAGCACCTCAACGGATGGTCTCCTGAATAGGCACACGCCGTCTCCCTATCCGATCATTTCATTATTGAGCTCGGGTGTGATCATCCC
The DNA here is from genome assembly GCF_964261635.1 of Lissotriton helveticus. NCBI lineage: Eukaryota > Metazoa > Chordata > Amphibia > Caudata > Salamandridae > Lissotriton > Lissotriton helveticus. Next base: position 312,742,744 of record NC_136061.1, read on the forward strand.
TGTTTATATCGAAGTTTCAAAATCCTTAAGAGAAGGAAGGTATTCAACCGTATGGGAGGCATGCATGAATAACATCACTTTTCTATCACTTCTCTGGAATGCCTTAAACGGTTTTGTTCTTAATCTTATTATATCACAATACACCATGGTGATTAGTGGAGCGCATACAATGAACCCACCCCCCAAAAAATGATTCTTTTCACTTCTTCTTTGAGATGACATTTATATTTTATGTTTACAAAGCGAAATTGGGGTGCAGTGGTTTTTATTTCAAGTCTCTTTCTCAGACCGCCATTGACAGACAGCTTTTGTGTAAAATTACATTTCTCAAAGCATTAAACATTAAAACTGGCCCCAAACCAGTGCCCCACAGCATGGGCACCACGAAGAGTGATCTCAGCACCTCTCTGTGTCATTCTTCCCGAAGCAGTGATCAGGAAACGACAGAAATTAAGCCTGTCCTAGAAATTTCTTCAGCTTGAAAAACAAAAACTGCAGTCACAGCACTCACTCCTTCTATTCACCAAATGGTAGTGCTCAGGAAGTCTAATCAGCACCTCCTTCTAAAAGAAAAGCTCATAGCAGTTCGAAAGGTAGTCCAGTTTCTTCCTCTATACTCAAGTGTCTGGGTCTCCCCCCGTGCACCTACAGGAATGCAGGCAATATAGTTCCACTGCGTTGAAAGTGGCCCTCACCCCATCCTGTGCCATGGTAAATGAAGGGCATCTAAACAGATCCCGCTTTGCTTTGGAAATTATTATTGTGAGGCTAACTCAGAGTAAACATACGACATTTGCTCCAGCATTTGCAGAATGGTATTATCAATGTTCGCATTACTTACCCTGTATATTTTCTCATGTTCCTTTGGTCATGAGGCTAATGCTTCATTCATGCACAGCCTCAAAATCTCACTATTTCTGTATATATGCATCCAGTCATGATTTTATGTTTCCAAACCATGAGATGATCAGATGTGCTTGCTTAAGCCGTGGTCTAGAAGTAGTCAAGCAGGGCGACATGCTGCTCGGCTAAAACTAGGGCCTATCAAAAGTACCTATTATGAGGGGCGTGGCTAGCAGCCAACGATGGCGGCAGCTTAGAAGGCGAGCTCCGCGGTTGAAGCGGCCTCCTTGACAATCCGACTATTAATCCGGCACACAACCATCACCTGCGGGAAGGCACTGACGCCCAGGACCGGGCGGCACAAACAGAGACCGGCGGAACGTGAATCCGACGGCGGGAAGTGCAGTTCGGCGCGCAGCCCACTCAGGCCATTAAGACAGACTAGAGCCGGGGAACGGCTTGGGGCGGTGAGCGGACAGGAAGTGCTGCAAGCAGGGCGAGACACCACCGGAAGCGCCCGCTCGTGGACGAGCTTCGGACAACAGAGGGGTCGGCGAGACGGAGTCACCACCGGACTAGAGATACCCGAGAGCAGAGGGCCGGGAGTCGCAGGCTGGGACTCGGCACACATCGGGAGCTCGCCCGAACAGCAAACAGAGGCGGATAACCCTTCAAACTCCAGGGCCGGGGCCGCCATCTTGGGCGCCGAGCACGGAGAGACCCGGGGACTTGGAAAGTATAGAGGCCGTGTCAGCCTGCGCGAGACCCAGCCACCGAAAAAGGACAGAGGGAGCCTTCCCGCAGACCGCGAACTACCCGGTAGAGAAGGGTGCTGAGCACGGGACACCTATCGGGCGGCGGTGGCGCGACTACAGGCGGTGGCGCGCCGGCGCTTCCCCCGACCCAGCCACTAACTTGAGGGCGCCGTCTCCCGGACCCGACATCCCGGAGCCCCGCATTCCGTTGGGTGCAGAGGTGTACAGCGGTGCTGCAGACTCCGGCGCCGGGGTGAGAGTGCACACACCCCTACTCTTCGGCTCCTCATAGGACGAGGTGTGTTACCGAGGCGCTGCACACAAAATTGCAGAGGCGGACTTGTGGAGGCCTCACTGCTGTGACCGAGGGGACACCAGCTTAGACATTGTGAGTACCGTGAGCAGCGCCCGCCATTGATGGTCAGCAGGGAAAGCGACGGGGCCGACACCCAGGGGCTGCCTCCCCCCAGACAACACCGTCTCGGACTACGTACACCGGGGAACCGTAACTGGAGGGACACAGCAGAACACCAGGCGACACGACTTCACTTTGCAGATCGTACCTAATCTATAAACTGAATGCGACGAGAAGCAAGGGTCACACCCACCACTGGCTAAACAGCGTGGCGATCGTGGTCGATCGACCCACATAACTCCGAAGGAGTCTACACAGGGGTGACTTCCCCATAGCCTCAACACCACTAGAGACTCTGCCCGGAACAGACATACCTCTGAGGACCGCGACGGGGGTGACCTCCGGGATGGCCGGTAAAGGGACGAAGGGTGGAGCCGCGCAAGCCCGACTTGAAAAATACGCCTATGATAGGGCTCCCTCCTCCTCACCAGACGCAAAAACTCTAACGGGCAAATCCGTGGATGCGGCGGGAGGCAAGAAAGCGACCTTGGATGATGTGATGCGGGCCCTCGCTCAGGTGCAGGCGACAGTGGGTTTGATCTCAACCGAGATAACTCTAATACGAGCGGACTTCCATAAAATGTCCGAGAAAGTAAATACAATGGAAGTAGTAACCAAATCCTTGGTGGAAGATGTCTCAGAACTGCAGATAAGCATGGAACGGATCGCAAAGGAGAACAAAGACCTGCGTGACAAGCTGGATGATCAGGAGGGGCGCTCGAGACGAAATAACATACGCATAATAGGGGTTCCAGAATCGGAAGACACAAGAGCTATGGACCTCTATGTAGAGGAGCTGATCAAACAAAACCTGCGACCAAATAGTCTCTCCGACTTTTACACAGTGGAAAGGGCGCACCGGGTTCCCGGGGGTCGCCCGAAACAAGGCGCTAACCCATGGCCGATCATTGCTCGCCTCTTTAATTTTAGAGACAGGGACGCGATCCTACAAGCTGCAAGGAACTCACCCCCCGTTAGAATCCAAAACTCCACATTGGCGTTCTTTCCGGATTATACGGCGGAAGTCGCACGGAGGAGGAGAACCTTTTTCGAAGTGAAGAAAGAACTTAGGACCAGAGAGATTCCTTACTCAATGCTCTTTCCAGCTAAGCTCAGGATAGTAGCGGATAATAAAACGTGGTTTTTCGACAATCCGGAGGCAGCACAGGATTGGCTGGAGGGTTGGAGATCAGCGACCCAACCTCGCCGTTCTAACAGGCCGAACATGCACCGCAACAACGAATCCCGTCCGAACTCCCAGGCATCCGGAGGAGAAGCAGACCGGCGCTCGCCTCTGAACGGCATTCCAGAAACGGAAGATAACGAAGAACAATGACTTCCCAATGTTGCCTTTTTAGGCCGAATGGAACGCTGACCGAGCGTGCCGCCATGGACACTGGGCTGAGGACCTCTATGTAGAGGAGCTGATCAAACAAAACCTGCGACCAAATAGTCTCTCCGACTTTTACACAGTGGAAAGGGCGCACCGGGTTCCCGGGGGTCGCCCGAAACAAGGCGCTAACCCATGGCCGATCATTGCTCGCCTCTTTAATTTTAGAGACAGGGACGCGATCCTACAAGCTGCAAGGAACTCACCCCCCGTTAGAATCCAAAACTCCACATTGGCGTTCTTTCCGGATTATACGGCGGAAGTCGCACGGAGGAGGAGAACCTTTTTCGAAGTGAAGAAAGAACTTAGGACCAGAGAGATTCCTTACTCAATGCTCTTTCCAGCTAAGCTCAGGATAGTAGCGGATAATAAAACGTGGTTTTTCGACAATCCGGAGGCAGCACAGGATTGGCTGGAGGGTTGGAGATCAGCGACCCAACCTCGCCGTTCTAACAGGCCGAACATGCACCGCAACAACGAATCCCGTCCGAACTCCCAGGCATCCGGAGGAGAAGCAGACCGGCGCTCGCCTCTGAACGGCATTCCAGAAACGGAAGATAACGAAGAACAATGACTTCCCAATGTTGCCTTTTTAGGCCGAATGTAACGCTGACCGAGCGTGCCGCCATGGACACTGGGCTGAGGACCTCCATGGACAAGGAGGGGGGCCGCCGACTCCGGAGAGTCCTTCACCCCAGCGTGCAAGTACTATGTTTTGGGATGGGATCAGGCACTCTGCTGAGTTGAGGGGGCGGGCAGTTCTAAGTCCGTTTAGCAGGAGGGCAGGGAGGGGGGGAGTTGGGGGTTGGGAGGTTTTGCACTTCCTGGAATGTTGCACTGGTCGAGATTGGAATTATATGGCACACACGCATAATATAGCAGGGATCTGGCAAATCAGTCGAACTCAGTCGGGACGGCACACTGGTACATTCAACCACAGCAGCTATGACACTCACCACACGAGTTGAGACAGAGAGGGGGGATTCGGGGCTGGGGCAGGTGACACCGTTGTGCCTCATGTCGTGAAATGTAAGGGGATTGGGAGACAAGGTCAAACGGGGATTGGTACTGCAGGGTATACGAAGATTGAGTCCAGCCCTGGTCCTATTGCAAGAAACACACTTAACGGGCACAGCTACTCGGGCCCTAGATAGGAAAGGATACCGTATGATTGTCCACTCAGAATTCACTAAGGGGTCCCGTGGTACAGGAATCCTAATGCACCATTCCTCAAGGTTCATAGTCCAGTCTACAAAAATAGACTCATAGGGACGTTTTGCAGCTACACATGGTCAGTGGGAAGGGAGGCCGCTGAATGTAGTCTCGGTATATATTCCGCCGGCACTGCACGCAGTCGCTCTCCCAGAATTGGGGAAGTTTCAGTTGGAACTGCCGGAGGGAGATCTCGTCTTGGGGGGGGGACTTTAACGCAGTGGCACACAACACACGTGACAGATTCCCGGTGCGAACTCAGTCCCCCGGGCCCTCCTGGCTGCATGACTTCCTGGAGGCGCAGGGCTTGGTGGACCTTTGGAGGCAACTCCATCCGGATGAACAGCAATACACGTACCACTCGGCGGTCCATGATAGCCTGTCGCGGATTGACTATTTCCTAACATTGGGGCGCGGCCTCCTCACTATCGATGACGTACAAATTAGGCCGAGGGGCATTTCGGATCACTCCCCGTTGACACTGGCTCTCACCAACCCTGAGCAGACCCGCAAACGCATCTTCCCGATCTACCCGGGGTACCTTAAAGTGCCACTGGTAGCTAAAACACTGAAAAAGGGGACGAGGTCATACTTTGAGGAAAACGAGGGGACGGTAGAGTCTCCCACTATCTTATGGGAGGCTTACAAAACTGTTCTTCGAGGGCAGGCCATCTCCGCGATCACGAGACATAAGCGCACACAAACACAAGAACTTTTAGACCTAGAAGACAGACTGGCCAAGGCCAATAGAGAACATGAGGTTGACCAGACGAGGGACACGCTGTACACGCTCCAGCTGTGCCAGCGGCGTCACACCGACCATGTACGCAGCAGGGTGATGGACAGTATAGCGACCGCAACACACAGGATATACGATGTGGCCGATAAAGCCGGTAGACTCCTTGCCTGGCTGGACAGGAAACGGGGTGGACAAAGGGCCATACTACACTTAAGGGATCGAGCGGGTATGTTACAGACCCACCCATCGCTGATAGTCGAACTCATGGCAGACCATTTTCAAACAGTGTACACCCCCGAAGTGGATGTTACCCGGGAGATGGCGGAAGCGTCTCTCGTGGGGGTACCCACTCGCACATTGTCACAGGACAATATAGACGAGTTAGAAGCAGACCTGACCGCTGAGGAGATTCAGATAGCTATAGCAGCACTACACTCGGGGAAAGCGTTAGGTCCCAATGGGATACCGATTGAGTGGTACAAGACCATGTCGGAGACGCTCTCCACACCCCTACTTAACATGTTTAAGGACAGTCTAGAGCGGGGACAATTACCGCCCGACCAACGTGCGGCGACTATAGTAACGATACCGAAACCCGGCAAACCACCTGAGGATTGCGGGTCATACCGCCCAATATCCCTCCTTAACGCCGAGAACAAAATCTTGGCAAAATTACTGGCCAACAGACTGCTGCCTCATCTGGTGCACCTAATACATCCTGACCAGTCAGGATTTATGCCGCACAGAAGCACGGCGATGAATCTCAGACGATTGCATGGGGTGATGGCACGGGCTGCGCTGCTGTCGGAGCCGGCGGCGATCCTCTCACTGGACGCCAAAATGGCGTTTGATCTGGTAGAATGGCGCTACCTTTTTGCGGTTCTAGAACATATGGGCTTCGGCCCGAAATTCATGGCATGGATTAAGCTGCTATACCAAAACCCAGTGGCGCGAGTGACGGCAAATGGCCGTACCTCGAGAGAAATATCATTAGCGAGGGGTACGAGACAAGGATGCCCTCTCTTGCCGCTATTGTTCGCCCTAGTGCTGGAACCTTTAGCCACTATCATTAGGACTACCCGGTTGCTGCGGGGCATACAGTGGGGCGACGACTGGGAAGACAGGGTGTCATTATATGCCGACGACATGTTAATTTACCTAACGGACTTAACGGTGGGCATACCGGCACTACTGGCGTTGTGTGAGAGACATGGGAGGGCCTCAGGATATAAAATCAACTGGACAAAATCGGTGCTCTACGTGCTACACGGCACGCCGCCGGTTCTGAGTGCGGACTGCCCGTTAATAGTGGAGAGCGTCTCCTTCAGATATTTAGGGATCCATATTACACGTGATCATGCGACCTTTCAGGACCTGAATCTACAGCCACAGCTCGAGAGGCTGAAAACAGACGTGCGACACTGGAAAACCCTCCCATTAACTTTATTAGGCAGAGCAGCACTTTTCAAGATGATGGCACTACCCCGGTTCCTCTATGTCTTGGAAAACACACCAGCGACGGTCCCATCATCGTTCTTCAGACAGATATCGACTCAACTGTCGGGCCTATTATGGGGAAGCAGACCAGCAAGAGTAGCACATTTGAAACTGATTAGGGACTGGTACAGTGGGGGGATAGCCCTCCCAAATTTGGAGCTGTACTACTGGGCAGCTCACCTTAAGGTGATCAACCAATGGTTACATGGACCGCATGATGACCCGGCGTTCCTGGCGGACAGACAGCAGCTAGGCACGGCCACCCTTTTGGCCCCACTCTACAACAAAGGACTGATTAAAAAACTGAGCGGCCCAACCAAGCACACTGTAACACTATGGCATAAAGCCCAGACACGATTAAAATGGGAGGGTGTGATTACACGCATGACGCCCTTATGGGACTCCAAGGTCCTGGGTAATCTAAGGCACAGCAAGGGCTTTGATCAATGGGACACCATCGGGATCTCCACGGTGGGTGATATGTGGACGATGGACGGGGTGGTGTCATTTGAGACCCTCAGGGAACAATACGAATTGGGAGTGACTGAAACATATAGATACATACAGATCCGACACGCATTAATGACGGCAATAGAGCCTGGTACTAATGTCCCGGAGTCTGCTCCTCTGGAAGACCGACTGCTTACAGAATACATGGAGGACAAAGCTACTTCTCTCACTTACCGTAAATTAATAAACAACCTGCCCGACCCGTTGCAAAAATTAAAAGAGGCCTGGGAGGATGAGATAGGGGAGTTAGATGAGACAAATTGGAATGCTGCACTGGCGTCACCCAGAGAAGCCGGTATATCGGCGAGATTCAGACTAGTGCAATTTAAAATATTACACCGAGTCTACTATACACGCACTATGCTGCATAAAATCCACAGAGCTGACCACCCATACTGCCTGAGACAATGCGGAGCACAAGGTACATTGTTCCATACTCTTTGGTCGTGCCCCAGCATAGTGGATTACTGGCGGAGAATAACACGCACTGTAGCCCAGACTTTACACCTCCCCATCACACCTGACCCCAGAGTTTGTCTACTAAATGTGTGGGGCCCGAACAACCTGACATCACATGGGAGGCAATGGGTGGTTATCGGAATGATGTTGGCTAAGCGCGACATAGCGCAGAAATGGGGGGCATCGGAAACACCTACCCTAGCTCAATGGTGTAGGAACATGGACATGCTGATGGAGAGGGCGGTGTATCAGCAGAGATCCAACCCACATAAATGGAACAAAATATGGTCACCTTGGAACACATATAGGGGGGATCTGTGCGAGCCTCTGCCAGAGGAGGAAGACATAGATAGTTCAGAGGACGACGATGACATGGCATAGGGGGTGGATGGGAAGTGGGACAGCGCGAAGACAGGGAGGACTCCATGATTCCTCATGCTCTCCTGGCTGAGATACAGAGCGCGCGTGCCGCAGAATGTAAAGCCTTTATTGCTATATTGCTTCTAACTAATATGATAATGTATAGAATACTAAGTGCCAACTATCCAATCAGTGACCTTTTAAGTTAATAGTTATAACAATAAATATAAAAGTTGCAATATCGGTTGGTTGTGGCTGAATGTTGACGCTACACCGACAAGTAAATACATCTGCAAATGTGATTATGACCATGCAACAATAAAAACAGTTATAAAAAAAAAAATAAGTACCTATTATAACACATCTCACATGTTATTTCTTTCTACAGTTTTGTATCCTAAGAGTGCATGTTATCTCAGAAGTCTACTCCTTGTTTCAGTGCTTAGTTTGTAAAACAAATAAGTGCTGGTGCCCTCGTCAGGAGGCCACCGCAGTTTGCACAACACATTGCCACTATACTTACACAACTACCAACCATCACACTGCTACAAGTTTGACAATTCAGACTGTTCGAGGCCACCAAAGCTTTAACCTCTTCCATGCTCGTGACGGCCGGGTGCCATCACGCGTCACGGTAGGCGTGTGCGCAGGATGGCCCCCGGCAATGCGAATCCCCGCCCACTAATGAAAACTCCTGAGCAGCGGGGAAATTTCGCGCGCACGGAAGGGGTTAAGAATGGTTTGGGTGGCAGATATTAGTTGTTTTTTAATGTATATTGAATAAACAAAGGGCTGTTTTTCTGCTCATCTTTCAATTTCTCAAACAACGTCACGACGTGAAAGGTGTCATAATTGCAGGTTCTGGCAACTAAGAACCGGTGCCTGCAATTAAGTGCCAGTGCTGAGCACCGGATACCACCAGCTCAAATTAAGCAAGGCCTTGTTCCTTAAACCCTGCATGAAAACTCTACTTACTTTTCATCCTCTGCATGCCTTCTTTCATTTGTCTTAACCTCTAGTCTCTATTATTATATTTTGGCAATTTGCTCACACGTTATCTCAAAGATCACAGTCTGTCCTTCTTTGAAAGTCATACCCCTCAGCCTAGTAATATCTATTAACCACTAACCATGAATGACGGAGCTGCAAGCTGCCCATCATAAAGCGCTTCAACACCTCTACAGGGGAAGTAAGCACAATATAATTGCAATTACAATAGAATACAGTGTATAGGGAACTTGTACTATTTGTCGTGTGCAAATGCATCTATTATAATATGTCACAAACAGTGAATGTCCATAGCATTCCTGCTTTTGTTCAGTATATGTTTAACTTCCTCCGTGGAAATCACACCTTTTTTTAGGTTTGGCTTACAGGCAGCTTTAGCTGTCTTGCCAATCTTGTGTAAAGAAAATAAAAACTAAAAATTATAAAATACATAATTATAGTCATAAATGTAGGGGCTTTATCTATTCATCGGTGTAACTGTCAGGCATTTTACTACTACTCCCTACAGTACACAGCATGGGCCATCAATCAGCCCACTGCAGCCTCTAGCTCTCTTCTACTCGGACGGCACTTTTCTTGATCGCATGTGCACATCACCCTAATAAGTTCAACTGAGTGCCAGGTTCGAAGGACCGATACTTATACGTGCAAATGCTTTTTTCCATTCTTAAGGTCTCACTACAGGTAGCTTTAGTTGCCCATCACAGACAAACTGTTTTCATTATACTTCATACAGATTGTGCTTCAGTTCAGCCCCTTACTGATGACTGGATGGCTTTATTATCTATCAAGGGACTCTTCTCTTGATATAGTGGTTTGCCACTCTTTTTGTGTCTATCCAGTTCCGAAGCATTTTGGTTGATGGTGTTCTAATTGGTTCATTTATAGCCAACTACCTCTGAACTCTTTTTTGTCAGAACCCCTTCCAGAGGGCCATGGGGTATGGAGGCGTTACTGGGCCCAACCGTGGTGGATGAGGCCTTTTACTACTGAATTCCCAGGGCCCAACCTACTACGGATGTGTTGGGGAAGGTGGGCAGGAGGGAACAGGTGGTAGATACAGGTGAGTGAAAACGACTCATAACTCAAAGTGCACACAGTAAAAACATAAATCAGTGTCCAACCAAATACTTGCTTTTATAAGAAAAAGTAGTATTTCCTTTCTAACTCTACACATGCTAATTTAAACGACAATCACAACCAATAATACAATCCCCTTGAGGACCAGCCTCTAGTATCTGTCAGGCAAATCCCTGTCTCACCCTCCTTCATGTAACGTGTTATTCCCCCTTCTCTGGTGGCCACATTCAGGGAATGCTTCCTATTAGGCCGTAGTCAAGAGTACTCATTCGGCTCGTCGTGATTTTAGTCAAAGTGTCTATTGTGCTGCAGTACCATTAGCAGCGAGTCCCCTGGGGCCCAACTGGAACAGTTTTAGTCTTATCCTCTCTCGCAATACGGAAGAGTTGAGCGTTGTACGTTGTAGCGGGTGCCTTCAATGCACACCCACAAGTCCTGGCCTTTTTGGAGGAGTCAGACTGCTTGTGTTCCACATGGCAGCACCCGGTGGCGCAGGCTTCCTCTCCTGTGTAGCGCTACTGGAGGTCTCTCACTTGTTAGAGCAGCTCCCAGTTCGCGAAGACGACCCAGCCCAACTCTTTAGGATTTCCTTATGAACCCCATCTCTCTTCCTGAGATGTGTCCAGGCCCCTTCCTTGTGATCTATCACTGAATTAAAGAGCAGCCTTTTGAAGTGTAAAGAGAACCTCTACCTTTTCACTCAAGCATGTGTCCCACCCAGCCAACAGGAATGCAGCAATACAAACGTCTGCAGGGGGATTCCTCTCCTCCTCATGTTTTTAACAGACAAGCATGGGCTCCCCAAAATGGAACCCAGGGTCTTCCATGTAATGTATCACTACAGGGACACTTACTCAGTGCACAATCACAGCACACTTTTGGTTTAGTACTGTTACCTCTATGCATCGTACCTTTACATGTACACATGCATTCAGGGGACACATTCAGTCTGTGCACACTGTTCATCATGGACGCTCTTCTATATTTAACCAGGGTGTGTTATTCACAAACACACACACTGTCAGCACAGACATTCACTATTCGCGCTGTACAACCGTTCATCCTTCATACATAGTACTTCACGTAAGTACACATACACCCAGCACGTGCTCGCATTGCACACACACTTCACAGCACTTCATCTTTCATGTAATGTATTCCTCACAGGCCTACATACACCCAGTACATGCACTAACCACATATGCACTGCAAAGTACTGCTCTATCCCTGTACTGTACCCTTTCCAGGCACACATACAACCAGCGCAGAGTCACTACTCCTGCGCTGTGCAGCACTCCACATCTACCTGATGTAGGCCAAGGGAAAGTGAAGCACACAGCAACATACTTTTAAAAGGTGAGAAAACCTGTAGGGCTCTCCCCAGTGACAGAGTAAAAAGGTCCTGTTCACTACTACTGATCCCTACACGGTATGCTGCCAGCACTGTGCCTGTGCTGCTTAACTCCTAGTCAAGGCGGTAGCTATGAGGGTAGAGCTTTAGGAACACCTCCTGGTCCAACAAGACCTCAATCCGTGATACAGGCCTATGTCTTGGCATGCATGCATGATGTGTTTGTCTATGGGAAAGAAAAACATCAGCATTAAGGATCCAGACAACTGTAGAGTTGGGCACTCAGGGCAGGGTATGCGTCTTTACCATGGGGAAGAGCGTGTTTTTCCTTGGTCTTTCCCAATCAGCTTGGTCCTTCGGACATTCCTGCTCTACCGCTCTCTATTTCTAAACACCTCACAACCTTCTCCTCCCATGTTCTTCTTTTCATTATCCAGCTCTTCTGCCGCCCTGCACTCTTTCAACATTCCACCCTCCACGTTCCTCGCTCAACCGTTGCTCCCAGGTCTCCCTACCCATTTTCAAATGTTTCTCTTCTGTTTTGTTTTTTAAAGGGTCCGGCAGCTACAAATTGCTACCAAGCAGGCCACTACATTTTTGAGCTCCTATGCACTCTTTTTTTACCTTTAATTTACCAACGTGAATGGCCGTCAGTCATTCTGAAGGATATTTTAAAAATGCCAAAAAGGGCATCGGTGCATCACGTCACATCGACAGCAATCTTGGAATTAGTTCATATACTTGCATGTGTCACAGTGCCCACGTGGGCAGTCATCTTGAAATGGCTTTTCTTTAACAGAAAATCAATTGCAATGTGGCAGCCAATGAATCTGAATGTGTCCTACATAAGCCCTTTTTATCATCAGCCAACTCCTTTTTGTATCCCTGCCACACAGCAGCTAACACCATTGACAATTTCCTAACAGTTACCCTTCAATATTTTTATCATAGAGTACATTCTGGGGAATGCATGAATTCCTCGGTGTGGCAGTTGACGGCAAGATAACATTGTATAAGGGAAAAGTTTGTGTTCTAAATTAAACTACCCAGAAGCACGTATGGCTGAATGACGTAAAGAAGATTTAACGCACCTTTTTAATATTTGTGGTCGAGCTTACTGCTGTGCCTGAGTTTCACAAGTTTAGGCTAGGCGGACCTAATTGTAAATGCTGCAGGATACAGGGAAGTAATGACAACAATGGGGGCCATGTTTCTGCTGCAGACCATTGGAACACTGCTGCAGAATCGGTAGCATGCAATGGAATAATTCCTCGTGGGTTTTAACAGGACACTTTCTGATACTATGAATGCTATGCGCCAGTAAATTCTCAATAAACTGCTTTAGGCTAGCATGGACTTGAAATGTAACACTCATCCTTCAACTCGGAGCTGGAGCCAAGCCCAGACCTTGCAAATATGCTTATCTCTTGTTCACACTGATGCTCCTTTGAAGGTTAATTAAAAACACAAATAGTAGTTAGGGGTTACGCTGGTATTATGTATTTCCAGTAATACAATGTATGCAGTAGTGTCAGTTTACAGTTTTTACACAGCTTAGATCAATAGCACTGGCAAAACCAACAGGCCTGGGTTTAATGTGCCAACGCAAGCAGTTTTGTGTAATAGGGCCCCATTCCCAAATCCTTGTTCATCGCATGCATGTGCAGATTGCTGAAGTAAATCAATCTGTGATAAAAGACATAAATCAATCTGTGATAAGTAACATATTGAAATGGATGGAAATACTTAAATCATTTTCAATTACTGGGATTTCTTAGTGGCAAAAATCCATTCCAAGGTTTTTCATCTTTTTGCCTTTACAGAATGGGACTGCTATATGCCAAAGGGCACAAAGTAGTTACAACTATGATTAAATAGAATGCTTTCCCCACGCAGCTGGTTTAGGGAACTGGACGGTATGGCCGCGAGATTCCTGTGTGGGGGGAGGGTTGTGGGGGGGCGAGACCACGCATGGCCCTTGCCCGGTGTCAGATCCCGCCCTTTGATGGCGGCATGCGCATGACTGATCTTTGCCTATACTATATAGCTACCCGTCTTTTAGTCCTCCACGACTGGTTCACTGGGGGATGGTCAGACCCGGCCTATAGGACAGAGCTCAAAGACCTAGATTTTCCCCAGATTCAGGCATTCCTATATGGAAGCGCAATACCCACAGCAATGCCGTTAATCACCAGGGCGGTCCTGATAGCCTGGTGTACGGCCCTGAGACACACACGCTGGGACAAAAAACTAAACCAACAGACACCCCTCTGGCAGGGTAGGTGGCTGGGAGAGGTGACGGCGCTCGCGGGGTTCAAACTGTGGGATTATATTGGCATCTTGCTACTAGGCGATGTCTGGGTGGGAGACCACATTAGAACGTTCCAAGACCTGCAGGAACGCTACACTCTTCATACCTCTCAATTTTACAAGTACCTGCAGCTACGTCCTGTTCTCGGCACGCACATCTCAACAAGCACAACACTCCCCAAATTTAGCCCATTAGAGGCTCAGGTCTGATGGGAAACCTGGGGACAGGTGGGGTTTCAGGGATATACCGTATCCTGATTAATAATAGCCCGACAACGTTCGCCTCACTCAGGAACAGGTGGGAGGGATGGCTGGGCCCCCTGGAGGAAGAGGACTGGCGCGACACCCTTATGGCCCCCAAAACCATTAAAACGTCAGCCAGACTCCATTTAATCCAACTATATTACTTACACACCGCTCATCCCACCCCAGAGCGCCTTTACATAGCGGGCCTATGCCCCTCGCCGAGCTGCATGCGATGTGGCCACGATTGGGCAGACTTTTACCGCATGACCTGGACCTGCCCACGCCTTGCCTTATACTGCGCTGCAATAGAATCTGAGTTCACACACATCCTGTGCTGGCAGGTTCCCTACAATATAAAGAAAAGAGTTGCGTTATAGGTGCACCAACCTTTTAACTTAATATTTGTTTGTGTTCTTTGTGAAAGTATTCTTAGTTATGGGTGCTCCTGAGGAGACGTCTTCCGACCAGTGGCGTCTGTGAATAAAGATATAGTACGTGCCGTTAATCATTAACGGCATCCCTCAAGGGCACACGCTATTCTCCTCTTATTCAAAAAGGTTTCAACATAAAGTTCCATCTGAATGTTCAAAAATATTGCTTGATTGGTTCATTCGTTATTTGAAATTATTTCAGCTTTTCATATTCCATTCTCAAAATAATATTTTCAGTTGACATCATAAAGATTCCATCCTCCTATGCATTTCGGGCATTGGAGCCCTTCCTCAGGGAGAGGCAACGGACCGTCCAAAAATCCAGTCTAATGTCGGGTGTCGGGTGAAAAGCTGAAATAATTTCAAATAACGAATGAACCAATAAAGCAATATTTTTGAACATTCAGATGGAACTTTATGTTGAATCCTTTTTGAATAAGAGGAGAATATCGTGTGCCCTAGAGGGATGCCGTTAATGATTAACGGCACATACTATATCTAGGTTCCCCACAATCCCATACAACTCATTCTAGGAGTAATGGATGGCCTAGACGGGTCCCGATCTGACAGTGTGTTCCTAGGGACAGCCCCTGATCGCGGTAGCTAAACGTGATATTGCCGCAACATGGGCACAGCCCAAGCCCCCAAGTATAACCAGGTGGCGCCAGGGAGCGGATTTGTGTGCTACAGAGGAAAACCCCCTATTTGAGGCCCGGGGATGTCCTACAAAATACCAAAGGGTATGAGGCAAACGGACAAATCAGTTAGACTGACTAAAATTGAAACAGGCCTATATACACAAATGTAATGTTTATATGCTGTGGTTGTAGACTGAAGCGCTTACCTGTACCTGATCCATGCAAATGTAATCTGCGATGTCATGAAATAGTGATAAAATGTGTCATGTTGCTACTGGTCTGTTAAAAAAATCAATAACATTGTTTATAAATAAAAAAATATATAGAATGCTGTCAAGGGAACATTTTAGTGGTTTAGACCAGCGTAAGCATTTCCAGCAATCCCATGTTTTCTGTGCATGTGATGTTTTAAACCTACACTACACCGCATCCCATACCAAAATATCTGAATAACTGTGCAGGAGTGGACGCTCAAACTCTCACTTCTTCACTCCAGAGTTTCCAACACTGTGTGCACTATATGAAACTCTATGGGCATGTAATGGCAATTAAAAGAAAATATTCTGGCACCGGTCCACTGACTGGAGCAAAGAAATAAGAAAGCACGCAGGGTTGTGGTGAGGCCAAAACGAACCATTATCAGAAGCCTCAGAGTCGCATATTAACATTTCAACCGGATTCAACTTTGCCCCACAGGCAGGATGTGCTTGTGGTATCTTTATGCAGACTCTTACTCCCTGTAGTTGGCCGACCTCCGATCACAGATTTTTGGAGACCTCGTACTACTATCACTTAGCTGTTAAGTGTTTCAAGCTTTTACCTTACTAGATTACTGTACCTACACTGGTCTTCAAACCTTTCAACTGGCTACATTATGTTCTTGACACATGGCTGGCAAACGACTGACTGCCTTGTCCATCTGCATTGGCAATCTGCATTTACTTAATTGTGAACTGTGGTTCCATCACGTCCCTCGCATCGGGTACTGGAGCTGAGGTTCAAAACCTTATATTTCCTCACTATTGTCTCACTCTTTTCAGCCTTCATACATTCTGAACTTCAAGAATAACTTGTTGACCGCGCTCATTTCTTTGTTAATTATGCAACGCCTTAAGCTTCTATGACCAGTAATCTCCTATCATTCATTCATATATCTGGTTTTGTTAGAGCAGCTAGTCAATGTAAATTCGAAGCAAGTCTCCTGATGTAACCGTGTTTTGCATCTAATTTTACCTGTTAATTACACACTACCGTTTGGACCAAGTTCTCATCTGATTTGAAATTTGGACATTTGCTTCGTTTCGCCTGCTTCTATGCTCTTTGGATAAGATAAGGGAGATGGACTTGAAGGGCCTGTGCTGTAATTAAAAGAGTACACTGTCTGAAGCGAATAATTTCATAGTATACCTTCCGTACAACATGTGTCTTTTAACCATCCACCAGCGGCGGCTGGCTCAGGTAAGCGCGGTTCGGCAGGGCCCGGCCCGGCCCGGCAGGGAGGGAAGCTGACGGAATAGAGGTTATTCATTTAATTACACCTATTCCGTCGTCTGTCGATCACCCCCCACCCTAACCCCCCCCAGCCCTACTGCATTTACCTGTGACGGCCGCCGCTTCCATTCACTCTTCTAAGAGAAAGTACATCAGGTTAGCAAATTCTACCAACAAGCAAAGGCAATTTCAATTGGTCTTGCAGTAAAGGAGTCTTGTATGCGAATGTGAAGCATTAGAAGTAAATACCATGGGACCGAATTTGTATTTGTGTGGAAGCAAATAACTGTAGAATAATATTGGTGTAGGTTAAAAAGATACGTGACAGTTGCACTGTCAAGCCAGACCTAAACATCCATGTAGGTTAATGGCTATCCCTCCTTCCAGCTGCCAGAGAAAGGCAGACACAAATTGTGTAGATATCGAATTGATAATAGATATCTAATTGTAATTTTACAGCATTACAATGCCATGTGTGTGCCTCTCTTATGCTGTGTAGATTTGTATGGTGCAGCTTATCACCTGTGAGGGTATACTGGAACTGCAGGAGGGTAGGTCTAGGGGTTCTCCTAGTTGAACATCCAGGTCTTCAGTTTCTTCGGAAGTCGAGGACTGGAGTGGCGGTCCTGATATTTAAAGGGAGCTAGTTCCATCTTTTGGCTGCAATGAAGAATGCTCTACCTCCTGTCTTGCTTCTACAGATGCGGGAGATTTGTGTGAGGGAGAGATAAGTAAAGTGTAGATGTCTGGAGGGTTGGTAGAGTTGGAGTAAGGTCCTTGTGGGCTTTGTAGGCATGAATGAGAAACTTTAATTTGCAGCGTTTCTGGATGAGAAGCCAGTGCAGTTTCACGAGGTAAGGGATGATGTGTGCGCTTCTAGGAATGTCTAGGATTAGTCTGGCAGCGGTGTTCTGGATGGTTTGGAGTCTTGACACAAGTTGACTGGAGATGCTGACATATAGTGCATTGCCGTAGTAGAGTCTGCTGGTGATGAGGGCCTGGGCGATTGTGGTTCTAGTGAGCACATGGAGCCATTTGAAGATTTTGCAAAGCATTCTGAGTATGTGGCAGCAAGATGCGATCACAGTGTTGTCTTGTTTGTTCATCAAGAGCTTGACGTAAAGGATGATGCTGAGGTTTCTGGCGTGGTATCGGGATGAGCATAGGACCCAGGTCGTGTGGCCATCAGGAAGTGTCGAAGGGGGAGTTCTTATTTCCAAAGATCAGGATCACCATTTTATCCGTGTTGGGTTTGAGACAGTTCTCTCACATCCAGTTTTGATGTTGATGTTGTGGGTTCCTAATGATGAGGGCAAGAGGTGCCAGGTTTATGGTGAACGGGGTCGGACGGAGGGAGGTGCCCTGGGGTACTCCACAGACGAGCTACTGGAGCTCAGAGGTGAAATTGGAGAGTCTGACCTGTTGTATCCTGTTGGGAGAGGAAGGATGCGATCCAACTGAGGGCGAGTCGTTGGACTACCGATTCCTGAAGTCTAGCATTGAGGATGCCATGGTAGATGGTGTTGAACGCTGCTAAGAGGTCAAGCAGAATAAGCAAAGTGGTCTCTCCTCTGTCCATTATTGAGCGGATGTCATCTGTTGCTGCCAGGAAGGCGATTTCCATGCTGTGGTTGCAGCGAAATCAACATTGTCGGCAGTCCAGGAGGTAGTGCTGCTCAAGATGGATGGAGAGCAGCTTGTTGATCTCTTTCACCAGGACTTAGGCTAGGAACGAGATCAGTCTGTAGTTGCTTACAGGATTAGCTAGGGATTTCTTTAGCAAAGAAGTGACCTCTGCATGTTTCCAGCTGTCCAGGATGCATTCGCTTAGGATGGAGAAGTTGATGATGGTGGTGAGGTTTGTGCTCATCTATGTGCTTCCTAGGTTGTACATGTGGTGAGGCCAGCCGTCTGAGTGGATGGTCTGCATGATTCTGGTGGTGTCATCTGTGGGGAAGTGCTCCAGTTTGTTAGGAGGTGGGTGCTCCTGGTGATGGTTGGGTGATGATGTTCTCTATGGTGGGTTGGGGTGCGAAATTGTAGTAGATCGTAAGGATTTTGTTGTGAAAGAAGTCTAAAAGGTTATAGCAGAGGAGCTACGTGGGGATGATGGTGTTGGTGGCGGCTATCGGGTTGGTGAATTCCTTAAAGATGTTGAAGAGTTCTTTGTCAGTGTTGGGGCAGGATTAAAGTCTGGTCACGAGGGCCGCTTTCCTGGCTTCTTTGATCTGTGCATGAAACCTACTGGGAACAGATTTGTAGGTGTCTGTGGTGGTGTTGTCTTGGCTGGTCCACCATCTTCTTTCCAGCTGCTTGTAATAACACTTAGAGTCTCTGAGATCCTCTGTGTACCAGCACGCTTGCTGGTACACAGAGGTGACACTTCTTCCCGATCACTGCATGTACTTCTAGCTCCCAACATGTGCCCAGAATCAAAGTCCCTCTCTACTGATGCTCACATAATTTTCTGACAACAGCTGCGCTGTCAAACCAAACCATGAAAAAGGTTAATTGCTGGACCTGAAGGTAATTCTGGGGTATACCATAATTAAACAGAGGTGACCACATCCTCTTTGGAAAACCAGCGCCTGGTCGATGAGTAGCTACAGCACACCAGAAATAAACACACATGGATTGTGTCATCATCTATGGTGTTGCCAACTCACAATTTACCATCTTATACATACTTGCCTTACTGTAATTCCTTTACCTCTTTAATTTGTAATATTTGTGGAGGAAAGAATAGCTTTGATTGCTTTTTGATACAGCAGTGCTCTGAAACTTATTAGGTGCGGTCACGTTTATACACACTTACACATCTCCTTTTTTTAAAAACTTTTTATTAAACATAAAGAAAGAAAACAAGCTTCATATGTCATCAATTACATTGTAGCAGTACAGGATGAACATTATCACAGGCATCCCAGAACATGACGAATACACATCACATCTGGTGTGTCTCATCTACCACCCAAAGTGTCAAGGATATGCTCCCTGTGTCACTGGAACCAAACTGCATCGGGCTGATGAGCCCATAACTAGGGTGAAACCGGTCGTAGGTTGCTTGTATTTCGGTTCAGGGAGGGCCTGGTCTGGATGGACTCGGGATGGACTGTTCCCATGAGGTGCAAGGTAAAGACTGATTTGCAAATGGGGGAGGTCCAAACTGAAGTGGCGTGGTGAGGATAAGAACGATTGCCAATGGTTATACAAATTGCAAGCATTCCTCCCATCACTTTTTGTGTGTTTCAACTTCACAGTGGACCCCGCCACAGAGACAAAGAGATTTACACAGAATTCTCAGGTGAACATAGAATGACACCATTAAGGACACTCTTGTCAATCGACACCACTGCCTCCTTTTTGGTTTCTTGACAAAATACCTTTCAGCTCTGGCATAACATAGGACAAAGTGATCCATAGGGAAGACGGCAACCCACTTTTTCTATGTGGAGCTGGCTCCAGTCACATTCCTCTTGAAAGAGGACTTTCACAAGTACTTATGGCAACTCTTGAGGCACACGGACTACTCATGTAGGGGGACCAAGCTCATCTTACCAGTTACTATTCAGGTTTTCAGTTTTTTATTGTTTTATAGCACAGATCCAGATATCTAGCAAACCAGCTTTGGATATTGGAGGCAATAGAGCCGACGCCAGTGGAAGATCCCCCTACTCATTATAACTACAGAGCTGCACACACATCCTTGGTCACCCATTCAGTTTGAATGCTAAGTCCTGACAACGTCATGACAGCCCTCCTTGACCATCATCTTTTTAAATGTCCAGGGAATTAATTCTCCCATTAAGAGGTGCCCTTGTCCAGTAGCTTCACTGCAAGGAAGTAGATGTAGCCCTTCTCCAGGACACCCACTTAATGAGAGAGGATACCAAGTGCCTCAAATCCTACTGGTATTTCTACCAGTTCCACTCCAGGCCATCATATCACTTCCGGAGTTCCGAATGGCCCTCAAGACCTGGGGCCTGCAAGCCCCTTGATACCATAAGGGGTGATTAGCCACGCTGATTGATTGATTGACTCTTCCCACACTACAAAGACACAAATGGAAGGTGCATAGATTTCACACCAAGGGCAACACTCCCTGATGGTGGGGGTGGGGGGACACTAGAAATAAAGGGGTCCCTGGCTCACTCAACATTACTTTCATTTATAATTTTGGGAGTGATATCATCACAGTCCTTTTCCCGACACTAGACAGATCTCAGGCAGGTCCAGCGACTCCACCTACCTCCCCTCCCTCATTCAAGCCCTTAAAGATTTTAGCCTGGTGGACATTTGGAGATGTCAACACCAGCTGACTGGGACTATAAGTTCTATTTGAGCGTACAAAACAGCCACTTAAGAATAGACTTATTTTTGGTCTCCAGCAAATCCCAATCCTGAGTAATAGATTCAGACATTGATATTTGTGCTTTGTCAGTCCGTGCTCCGATTTGGTTCCACGTCTCTACAATCTTGCCCCTCTGCCCAGCCCTGCAACCCTGAATACATAATGAAATCACATTCCGTGACTTGGCATTACTAGAAACTATTAAGGATATTATTGAACAATACTTTGAAATAAATTAAAACAGTGAGGTCACAGAAGGGACCCTATGCGACGCAGCGAAAGCAGTGACCCGTGGTGAATTAATCTCCCTGTCCACTTTGTTTGAGAGGGTGGCAAAATAAAAAATAAAAAAAACAGACCTAGAAGCCTCCCTACGGCAAGCTGAATTAAAATTAAAACAACAGGGGTCAATCCAAGCGAGATGTGAGGTACTGGGGCATGCTCCAACAGATTCTAATGAAGGTGATGACCCAGAAGCTTTTGTACATCCAACAACACTACTATGAAAAAGGCAAGAAGGTCGATACTCTGTCTGCTTACCAATTAAAGCAATTTACAACCAGATTGAGAGAATTGTGAATCCTGACGGCGTTGAGGGCTGTACAACTGATGGTATCTGCAAAGCTTTCACAACGTAATACACAACGCTCTCCACATAAACAAATCGACTCCCACAAGTAAGAAGCATATCTTTCAGGCTTCTCCCCACAAACTTCCCAAGGAGGTCTCCAATCACTGGAGGATGAGATCTCAAGATCAGAAGTCCTAGAAATTATCAAGACAATGCCCAGCCAGAAGGACACAGGGCCCTACAGCCTCATAGCTTCTTTCTATAAAGCGTGTGCCAACATCTTAGCCAAATTGGTAAGCAGGTTATTTAACTTATTACCAACAAGAGCAGTCTCAGAGTTGACGATGCTATTGCATCTCACGCTCTTGCTAAAGAATCAAAGTGACTGTGGTTCTATAGCCCTATCACACTCTTAAATTATGATGTGAATCTCTTTGCTTCAATTTCAGTCACCCAACTCCACCTTATTTAGCCTGTCATAATCTCCCCACATCTGCTGAGTTTCTTGAGGTGCCAGCAAGCAGAAAAAAGGTGAGTTTGTGACATCACTGATATAGCGGAATGACGAAAACAACCTACAGTCCTTTCGCTGAACACAAAGAAGGCCTTTGATCGCGTAGACTGGGAACGCTTACTCAAGGTCCTCGACCACATAGCTTTGGGGGGGGGGGGGGGAATGAAATCACTCATCCAGGCCCTCTACCTACAAAACTCCACAAAAATCAAGATCAATGGGTAGCTATCGGACTTTATTCTTATCTCTAGCTGCACATGTCACGGCAGCACACTTTTGCCCCTCATGTTTGCCCTTTTCTTGAAACCATTTGTACTGCGCATACAGCAACATCCGGGAAGTCACGGAGTCCGAGTAGGAGTAACTGAGCACAAATTGGCATTAAAAGCTGGCGACAGCCTCCGCTTCATCATCGACCCTACATCCATGATTCAAGTCTTAAAACTTGTGGGTCTTGCAGTTCAACTACCAAAACTCCTGGGGAATGGGGGTAGCGGATCCTAAGCAGTGAGCTAAAAAAAGGGTGACAGCAGTGGGCTTCACCTGGACAAGGAATTCAATAAAATATATGGGCATTCACCCTCCTCCTAGGATAAGACAACTCTATAGTAGCAACATCCCCCACTACTCAAGACTCTTTAAAGATCTCTATCGCTAGGGCAATCTTGGAATCTCAAGATGGGGTGGATCGCAAGTTTGAAGAATAATCTACTCTCCGCCTGCTCTATGTTGTGTAGTCTCTACCTTTGCAGTTTGTAACCCCAATTCTCACCCAGATACAAAATAAAATGGTTGACTTTGGATGAAAAGGGAAGAAGTCCAGAGTCCCTAAATAGACTCTCAGGTCACTCATGGCTGACCGAGGCCTTGGTTTCCCTGACATATGCTCCAACATCGAGGCAGCCCAGATTGGCCCACCCTTGGATTGTAACTATAAACCAGATAACAAAACGTGGATCCAGATGGAGCAAAGAGTTTTCCTCATCTCCCTCTCCTTGGTGCCACGGCTTGCATAGAAGTCACACCAGAGTGACGCTTTGCATCTGCTCCCCACATCCATCTTACTACAACACTTACAACACTGGCACCAAGTATCCTGCTACAAGGTCTCCAAAACACATCCTTCACCTATGATGCCTGTAGGTGAAAACTATCAGACTTATTGTAATTATATAGCAGGCAGCCTTGATTTAATAGCTCCAGTAAAACGTCTTTAAAACAGGAAAAATAATTCTGCTCCCTGGTACAATAATGAATCAAAACAGCTACGGGTAGCATGCAAAAAGGCCAAGAGGAAATGGAGGAGGGCCTACTGAGAATCAGATAAGAAAGACTTGAAATTGGTACAGCCCAATACAAGGAGTCTATTGCCAGGGCCAAAGCAGATGTCTACGCTAAATCTATTTTGCAAGCTCCAAATAGCACAAAAGTGCTTTAATATTTTTAGGGCTTTATCTATTCCTGCTTGCACGAGCAAGAAGGTGGTTGCATCGCAGAAACTCTGCGATGAGATTGCCACTTTTTCCGAGGAAAAAATAATTAGAATTGTTGGAGAACTACATCCTAGTGGTCCGGATGATTTAGCCTGGAAGTTAAATGCAGAATCTCAGATAGATACCTCTCTGGATATCTTTCATGCACCCATGGAGAATTCTTTTAACCAGCTAGCTCAAAGTGTATCCTCAGGTTCCCCGTTAGATCCTTTTCCACATAAAATCTGGAAAATATTTTGTCACAAAACCTTTCCCTTGCTATGGAAGATCTGATGTCAGTCGCTGGAGGAAGGAGAGGTACCAGAGGTATGGAAGCAAGCAGTAGTAACTCCCCTGCTTAAAAAACATCCCTGGGCCCTACTAATCCAGCAAACTTCAGGCCAATCTCCCTACTGCCATACCTGATTAAAATCTTAGAGAAGGCAGTTAGCAAGAGTCTATCGTGCTACCTTGAGGATAACTTCTTGCTGGACAGGGACCAATATGGCTTCCGCCCGGGACACAGGAAAGAGACTGCCTTGGCAACCGTAATGGACAATCTACGAATGCGTGCTGACAATGGGAATTCCTCTGTCCTAGTGTTATTGGACATGTCAGCCGCATTCGATACGGTGAGCCATACCGTGTTAGCGGAGAGACTGGAAAGTATAGGGGTTAAAGGATGGGCCTTGCAGTGGCTATTATCCTATCTGTCAGGAAGACAACAGGCTGTGTCTTTGACGCCATTCACCTCAGGCATGTCCCCAGTGCATCACGGGGTGCTACAGGGCTCGCCGATCAGCCAATTCTTTTT
The DNA here is from genome assembly GCF_964261635.1 of Lissotriton helveticus. Classification (NCBI taxonomy): domain Eukaryota; kingdom Metazoa; phylum Chordata; class Amphibia; order Caudata; family Salamandridae; genus Lissotriton; species Lissotriton helveticus. Next base: position 312,767,201 of record NC_136061.1, read on the forward strand.
AATTTCAGTAATTTTTTATTGAAAACAAAGAGCATATTTAATATCTACCTGCGCCCTCTATTCCCCATTATTAAATCTTATGGGGTAGACTTGGTCAACTATGCATATGATACCCAACTGGTGTTCACCCTGGAGGGGAAACAAGCGGTATCTATGGACACCTTCCAGGAGTGTATGCGCCAGACTGCTGGTTGGCTCAGGAAAAAATATCTATAGTTTAATGGGGGGAAAACAGAGGTGGTGTACCGTCCTGCCACCAGAATGTCTCGTCATCGATCGGTGGAGTTTAAACTACACCCCCAAGGATGAACCCCTGATCTCGGCTAGAGTGGTGCGTAACTTGGGGGTCATGGTGGATGAAAATCTTCAAATGGACCCACAAGCTAACAAAACTGCCAGTGTTTGCCTATCCCTGCTGCGCATGCTACAGAAGGTTCTTCCGCTACTTCCAAAAGACACTCGATCTTTCGTAGTGAGAAGTGTAATCTTGAGTAGGCTCGACTACTGCAACTCCCTGTATTTGGGGGTGCCACAATACATTGTGCAGGGGTTGCAGAGAGTCCAGTCTATGGCAGCAAAGTTGGTGCTAAACAGACAGCGTTGGTCCTCCACGACATTGGCCCTGAGAGATCTTCATTGGCTACCTATTAAGGAGAGAATCTGTTTTAAATCTCTCTGCATTGTATACAGGGCAGTGTATGGCCAGGGTCCTGTCCCCCTGCAGGAGTTGTTTATTTGGTATAATCCTGGGAGGCAGCTCCGCTCTTCGAATGTAAATCTGATAACAACCACCAGATTTAAGAGATCTCAGATGGAGCAGAGCCTTTGGTGTGACTGCCTTTTGTTTATGGAATGAGTTACCTCTGAACCTTAGACAGGCGAGCTCTCTGACCTGCTTTAGGAAGAGCCTGAAAACGTGGCTATTTCCAAGGGAATCTTTAGATCTTTTCACTGACAACTGATTCAGTTTTATGGTGTCTACTCGTCAATGTAGGCGCCAGGATACCCGTAGGGTGGCAGTTTTGCGCTATATGCGTTTTAATTCAATTCAATTAAACAATACTCATCCCCACCTTCTTGCCGGGATAGACCCTACATTTTGCACCGGAAACCATGGGAACCCGTCCAGGCTGGGGAATTCTTTGAGGACAGCCAACTAATATCCTCATACAAAATATGCAGACGCTTTAAACTCTCTTCACATATAGCTACAGATTAACACAATTTTGACACCAGATATTTGACAGAGACAAGAAAGACAACATCCTTAGAACCCCTCACTCCAACAGAAAACATCTTGCTAAATAGATTACATCATGATGGTAACTCCTGGCTTCATAGGAATCTGCAACAGCTCCACTACCAATCTAAACACAAATATGTACAGAGGGAATTGGGACAGCAGATACAGAGGACACGAGCGTCGATATAGCACCTAACGATTAAACCGTTGATCGGTGTACACCACAAAGAGAATACTTACAAACTAATGACAGGTTCATACCTTCCCCTGTCTGCCTAAAAGCTATGTTTGGGGGCTCTGACTTGTGCTGGATGAGTTGTGGGGAGAGGGGTACACTCATCCATGCCCATGCCTGGTGGGGATGTGCTTCTATTAAAACAGTCTGGTCTCACAGGGGCAACTCTACCCCTACAGCAACTGGTGCTCCTGTTAGGCAATCAAGGTGTAGACAGCATCCTTCTCCTCACAACCCCTAAAAGTAAACTAATTTCCCATTTGCTGCTGGTGGAATGCGTATCAATATCCCAATTATGGAAACAACCGTCAGCACTCTATACCATTCAATGGTGGAGCAAGGTCTGGACAATTTGCGTGATGGAAAGGCTGCCTGCCCAGGTCCATCATAGGATCCGTAAGTTTGAAAGGGCATGGTTCCCCTCTATCATAACATGCAATGAACTCAGGTCCTTGAAGGGGACCCATCAATCATGTCAGAAGTAGATGTTCCCACATCAGTGATTTATCATCGCCCCAAGTATGGGAAGGTAAACAATCACCATGACCAGGCCCGGACTAGCCGTTGCAGGCACTAGGCAATCCCCCGGTCGGCCGCGAGGATGGGGGCCGGTTTTGTTACAGGGTCGTTTTTTGCAGCATAGCTGCAAAAACGGCACTGTAACAAAATCGGCCGAAAACCGGCCCTAGCAAAGAGCGCTGTCGCACCCCCTAAACCCCCCCCCCCCCGGGGGGAGGGGGGGCCGGCCGAGCACTTTGCCAGGGCCGGTTTCGGTTCCCAGTCCGGCCCTGACCATGACGATTGCCTCTTTGAGTGGTGGAACCCCACAAATGTAGCCGGAAGTTAAAATAATTGTTTTTGGAACCCCATGCTGTGCCACTGGAGAGGGGGTTGAAGATTGAACCTACTAGTTAATGTAAAGTACTGCCATTGTGTAGAGATGCTATCTATGCTCATGTATTTCTATCTGTGTTGTTATTCTAAAATGAAAATAAAGTAGTTTAAAAGAAGAAACTGTGATGGGTGACAAAGAGCCAAAGCAAGTTATATTATGTGCAGAAGACCATGGAAACCATGGTCTTTATACTGCATACCAGTGTGTCATTATGCAACATTTTAGGAAATTTTCGAAAGCTCATGAAATAAGTAAACTACTTATCCTACAGATGTAACTATTAACCCTAGCTATCGCCATGTCATTTGTTTACAAATCAGCCTTTGAAAGAGTCCAAGCTACAAGCAAAATGGTTTAGATGGAAAAAATAACAAGCATTTGCAATGCAATAGGTCTCGCATTTACAAGAGTTTGAGCTATTGGCATTTTAAATTTCAATAGCTTAAACTCTCACAAATGCGAGGCCAATGGCATTGCAAATTTTGTTGTTGCTGTTAAAGCCCCAAGCTGCACCTTCACGTGCATGGAGGCCTTGCCTCTTTCTTTAAAAAAGCTGTGTCTAACAAAAGGTGTGCGGCTGCTATTAAAGTGAAACCGTGGAATAGGGCTTTTACAAAAAAAAAAAAAGCATCTGTTAGTCAAAAAAATGCTTTTTTGTAAAAGCCCCATGCCGCAGTTTTACTTCAATAGCGGCTGTGCATCTTTCCTTAGACACAGCTCTTCTAAAGAAAGGAGCACGGCCTTCATGCACGTAAAAGTGTGGCATGGGAGCTTCGATAATAAAAAAATATTTGCAATGCCATAGGTCTCGCATTTGCAAGAGTTTTAGGCTATTGGCATTTACAATGCCAATCGCTCAAACTCTTGTAAATGAGAGACCTATGGCATAGCAAACAAGCGCCCGCCATTGTCCCGGCTGCTACGAAAGTGAAAGCTCCCATGGCATGCTGAATGTAAGAAAACATGCCGTGCCTGCAGTAGGGCAAAAATCATTAACACCTTCGCTGCGGTGGCTATTCCGCCGCAGCGCTAAGGGGGCGGGGGCCACGCGGCGCTCACACGCTGGTGACGGAACCGCTCCGTCACCAGCCTCGGGTGAGCTGTGCTGATGACGGAGCGGTTCCGTCATGGCCCCACCCGCTCAATAGAACGCGCCGCGCAGGCGCGAAATCAGCGCAGCGGAGGCGCATCGGGCGGGCCATGACGGAACCGCTCCGTCATCAGCACAGCACCACCGCGGCTGATCACGGAGCCGTTCCGTCATCAGCGTCGAAAAGGTTAAAGAAAACAGTGCTTTCAGATGAATTAAAACCTACCGTGTCGCAACAGAAGTAAAAGGGCCAGTCGCCATGGGAAGTTTCAAATGAAAACAATGAGGTACTAAGGAGGGACCGACAAGGTGATTAAAGAATCAGAAACCAGCACTTACAAAGGACAACGACACAAGCCAATGAAAAATATGGGCGGGGAGCGGAGGGGGCTTCAAATCCCTAACTCAAATCAGCATGGCTTGCAAAGCATGCGCTGCCCAGGTTCGACCTAAAAATGTATCTTTCTTTCGTGTGCCTCTATTCTATTCTGTCAGGGAATCCAAGCTTGGGAAAGGCACAGAAGGAGGGGAAGTCTAAGGGCCTCCTCATTCAACATGAAACTCGTGCTCAGCCAGATCTTGTTATTGGTTGAGCATGTGGCGAATGCAAGGGCAGTCAACTCATTTGTTTAAAGAGCTGAATTATTGTCAGAGCTACTGAAATTATGCAGCAGAGTATGTCCAAATTCTGCTAGAGGGTTGACTAAATTATGCAGCAAGGAAGAGAGTTATGCGTAATTTTTCCAGCATCTCTTTGAAATACAATACAGCTCTCTAGACCAGCATTATACATTTCATAATACATGGGATTCTGCAGTCCTTGTGTTAAAACCAGTCTCCAATTTCTTTATAATTGGCGACTTGCGATTATAAATAAATAGCGTAGCCATTCAACTGTAATAACATCTTACATTCTGACGTCAGAATACCTGCTGCTATAACTAGCACATCTGCTTTAATTATGCCCCGTGACCTCACCTAGACCACAGAGCATCATTAAAGCAGCTGTTTAAAGAAAGAAAACAAAACATTGCTTTTCTTTCTTCTGCCCTGTGTTTCTAGCTGTACATGTTTCTACAGATTCCAAGCTACTGCACCTGTTTTTTAAAAAAACTGACCTTGTTTCATACTGATTCTAGTATCATTTTGCTACACATATCTAACCATTTTTTTGAGGTGCTTAATTTTACACTAGAGATCCTATTTTTATTCTTCATGTGTATAAACATGCTCTCTCTTTAATACGAAAGAACTATGCACCAAGTATTTAAGTGGCTTCTGAGAAAGGTGATGGTGTGAACATATCGAATAAGGAATAAAGTACTCCCTGCCATACATGATTAGGATACTGCATTTGCAAGCCACCTCAGCGGTTCCATACCTTCAGGCTCGTTCCTCTATTTGTTCATGGAACTCCTCAGTGACTTGCAATATACAGCAAGGTTACTTTATCCCATATATAATCTTATGTATGTGCCTCACCAGCAGATACTTTAGAATTAAAGGCATGAAACTCTACAACATATTTGCAGTTCTTCTAAAATGTGAGTGTCCTGTCGAAATACCTGAATCTTTGAGAACAGTGTCTGTCGGGTGTACATGAATTTATGTTCGTAATAAAATAAAAAGAAAGCAAGCAAAGAAGGGATCGTTCTATCAATCCTGCACACATTTTAATTAAAGGTTTTTATTTCGTTTTGAACATTTTTTATTTTTATGAATGATGCAAAAATTAATGAATTCACGCAACACTATGTTCCCAGAAGAATTAATTAATAACTCTAGCCTTAGCTTAAATCTCAACACCTGCAACAATCAATGTATTTAAGGGCTAAACTTTCCCTCCAGTTAAAAGCATCTTGATCTAATACGCATTCTGATTGGTTAAGACTAGAAATATTCCCGCCATAGAGATTTATAGTGTTTGTGGGGTCACCACCGGGCCTTGCAGATTGGTTCCTCTGTGCATGGGCACATGTCTATGCCTTAAAGCAATTCTTTTTAGGCGACCCATATTCCCATCTTCAGTATTTGGACATGTCCCTTCTGGTCAGCAGAGCCCCCATCCCAATCAACACTCACTCTCCACTTGTAACGCCAAATTCTAGCAGCTTCTGCTTGAGTTGGATGTCAACTGACCTACCCGGTACTTTTGAGAGTGTTCCGGCGACATAATCCCAATATACTTTAACATCAGTCAGGCCTAAATCGCATTAAAAAAGTCACCCCTATTTTGGTGGCATCTACAACAAACATCCAGGTGGGTCTTCCACACGTACTTGAGTCGGGCAGGGCTGTCAATGGTCCGATGCAAGTAGCTACTATGAATCAAACAGTCTGGACAAAAGAGGCAGTGCTCCTGGGGCACTTGACGCCTCCTTCCAGCCTGCCTGATCAGGTTGACCTAGACCTTCTTTCCAATTTTTCTTCAAGTTTACTAATGGGCGAGGTGAACTGTATATTAGTATTCTGCATGAGTCCGAGATGGCTGCCTTAATCGGGCTTTGTAATGTAGCTTTGGCTTTCAACAGACTCTATTCAGGGAGTGTTTCAGGGCCAGGCGACTTACTTCAAGGGCATGCCTAATTCACAGATATCTGTAAAATTGTGATTTGTGGAACTGGAACTCCCCTTGCAGCGAGTTGGAGCTTTGATTGCTTTACAACCCATACGTCACCCAGAGTAGCAATTCCAGGCTGTCCCAGTCCCTAAAGTCCTTGAGTTGAGTTGTGTCGGAACACGATTACCAGCCAGAATTAAGAAGGCTTCTGTTTCTTGCTGCAGTTTTTCCCCTGTATGTCAAATGAGGATGTTCGCGTGAATTGACAATACGGTTGCATTTTTAAATGGCCAATGACAGCAATCCCCAGCTGAAGGTGACCAGTTCACTTTAGTAAAGCTTCTGGCATGTCATCGCATCCAATGTGCTGCAATTTTGATAAAGTTTGCTCTGTTTAATCTAGAAACAATTTACTTGTTTAAATCTGCAAGCTATACAGCAAATTATGGGGCGAATGTGCCCAATTTAAATTTTGATGCAGAAAACGCACTGGTCACACAATCACATTTCTTCCTGTGACCCTAATTATTGTAGAGATTTTAGAGGATGGTCCTTGTCCCGGAGCGAATTAGAGAAAAAAGCCTGTTTTCGGCGCAGGTGGCATGCTACCCATCTGCAGCCTCACTCTTATTTATAGGGTGCCATGCCGTTTGCGGTGCTGGGTAAGGACCTGGTGGTTCCTGGGTGAACAGCAATTCTCCACATTTGGAGACAGGAAGAAGGCCTAACGCTTTGCCCCCCCAATGCCCATGTTCCAACTTGACCTGCAGGCATTGGTGAGTGTGAGACCAAAATCAATCCTGATGGGAAGTTTGAGAAAGAGGGAGCCTCTGGCAGTGCTAAAATGGCCACCATTAAGGTAGAAAAAAAGTCACATTCACGTTGGGCCAAGTAATCCCACTTGTGCCTAGAACATGGTAACAATCTGGATTTAAATCACAATAGAAACCAGGTAAATGTCCGCTGCCTATGCACTAAGGAATGGGGAATAACTCATTCATTCAACAAAGCTTTATTCGATAGGAAATATCTTAAAAGCATTACATTTAAAAACAGAGTACACAATAAATATGGGTAAAAAGAGAGTCACGTTGATAATCATTATTACAATAAAAAGTTAAAAATGTATTAAACCAAACAGCTTTGCTGAAGAGATATACAATTAATAGTTAAATGTATTCATCATAAAACTTTCAATCTTATGAGCCAGGCCCAGCTTAAAAATATGGCCACCCCGCAGGCTAGGGCTGTATTTGAATCTGCTTGGAGGATTCTGAGGGCAGTAGAATAATTCCTGGTCTCAAGCTGTTGGCATACAGGTTTTAACCATTTCATTCTAGGTTTAATGTAAGCCGGACATACAAAAAAAAGGTGTGGGATATTTTCGGCTACACCTGCACAGTATGGACAGTCAACGGGCGTTTGATAAGGAGGGCTCCATTTGCTCGTGCGTTCGCGAACAGGCAGGGTCCCCAACCTGAACTGTATATAAAGAGCCCTATCTCTCGGTTTCTGAATAAAATCCATGTAGGGCTCCAAGCGAGGCACAAGCTTGTGTTGGCGAAACTCATCAGTCAATCTACCTAAATTAGGGTCTCTAAGCTCCTGATTAACAATCCATGCCCAAAATGCTCTCTTAGTTTCGCTTTTGGACAGCAGAATCCATGCCTCCCAAGCAGTTTTGAGACCAGTGGCCGAAAGGAGCCTTTTTACATTAGCTAGCCAATCAATCTTATGTGAACCCTGGCGACTCATTACTTCTCTAAGGCCATCAGCATAACCAGAGAAAGAGGGAGCCTCTGGCAGTGCTAAAATGGCCACCATTAAGGTACACTAATAAGTGTATTCTGGGATGAAAAATCATTCTTTCTTTAATTGAATAAACTAAAGTAACAGATCTGATAATCATTTGTGAAAAGGCAAGCCATGAGTGCACACATTGTGTCATTGTGTCATGGGGCAATATGGCCCACGTAGACAGTGTAGCGTCTGCACCCGGGAGCAGGTAACAGACCAAGCCACACACAGAGCTTTAGTTTGCACGTCTTTATTTTTCAGCGTGCAACGGTTAACTGAACGCACTGCATCACCAACTTTATTAAATCGCACCCAGTCACGCCCAGCTGATTAGTAATACATGAAAGGAGTCCATCAAGGACCATTAGAGGTTCTCTCACCAGTCTTCTAGATCTAGCTGTACGAGGTAGAGGAGGGGTGCCTCCATCAGGCATCTCTGGAGAAGAGGAATGTTTGATTTGGGCCCTCAGGTGGACTTGCCTTACTCATGAGGTCTGGAGCTGTTGAACATCGAGGCAAATGCAAGAAGTACGACGAGTCTCTGGTTATTGACTTTCTAGGTCGTTGAGCAGTTACCCTTTGTCCTTTGATCACCACAACTCTTAGCAGTTCAGCATTAAACGGAGTGTCAGTCTTAAACATCTGCTTTAGCTTGACAAGAATTTGTTCTCCTTCCTTGAAGATCGTATCTCAAGCGCCTTGGCTTATGCCTTCATTTTGCATTTGTGAGAGGGGTCAGTCACACAAATCTCGTCAGAGTCTATTGACCAACTGGTGGTCTTAGTTCCAGGAGCTGTTACGAACAGCAAGGTAGCAGGACTTTCTCCTGTTGTGGAATGAGAAGTGGTATGGTAGGCATGGAGGGCTGGGCGTAAAGCTGAATTAAGGTGGATTCCATCCAGCGCAGCACACTGAACTACCCTTTTCAATGTACTCATGAATTATTCAACAACAACCTTTGCCTGTGGCCAAAGAGGTATACTTCTCTAATGTTTGATGCTCAAGCTATTAAGAAAGTCCTTGAACTATCTGCTATTGAAAGGAGGACAGTTGTCATCAAGCCTCTCAATTACTTTGTTATGATTGGTTGATGACAAGTCTTCCACTAGAGGAAAACATGAGTACTCATAGACAACTTTCATCAGATGATGTCCATTATTGAGGGTTCTGAAAAAGTCAACCACAATTCGCTTCCAAGCCTGTTCAGGAAGATCGGACATACTCGTTGGGTGCGGAGTCATTTTGGGAGACAGACAGTTGCACAGATGCCAAGCTTGCAGTTCCCTTTCAACTCTGTTCATCAAGGCGAGGGAACCACACTCAATCCTTGAGTGCTCTTTTAGTGGCCGCAATGCCACAATGTTCTTTGTGTGCCAGTTCAATAACTTGTTGCCTCAGGCTTTCAGGAATAACTATTCCTTGACCCTCTCAAAATGACTCCAACATGTGTAACAGAAAGTTTTTCCCGAACATTCTTGAATTTCTGGCCCTCAAAATTATCGGTAAGAGGTCGAGTCGGTTTCTTCCATGACTGCGTCGTAATGATTTCTTTAAGGTTGAGCATGTCTGTCAGTACTAGTAGCTGCCAGAATCTGTTCAATAGAAAGAGCTGTAGGTTCACTATTAAATTTATGTAGGCCTCAGGATCTCTGGACATTGTACTATGACGTGGTAGCGGCACTTGTGAAAAGTTGTTTGCAGCGTTTTGATCCTTCCGCGGCTTGTGCAAAACAGTGTCCTCATATTCCTGCAGACACAAGCCACCTCTCTGGATTTCGGATTTCCGAAAATGGTGAGCAAGGCCTGAAGATCGGTGACAAAGATGAAATGCTTTCCATAACGAAACACATGGAAGTATTCACACACCCATACTACAGCTAAGCTTTCTTTCCAGGTTGAGAATAAGCAGGTTCGGCCTGAGATTCACTACAGCTAGCAGAGGCCACAATGTGTCTCTGAGCATCAAGCTGTCCATTGTGCTGGGAAAGGATCGCACCCAGCCCCACCAAACTTGCATCTGCCACAATTTCTGTATGCATTTTAGGATCAAAGGAAGCCATTTCAGTTGCATTTTCAATAGCGAGCTTTATTTGCTTGAAACTTCATTCACAATCAAATAAACATTCAAACAGAACATCTCGCTTTGTTAGTTCTTCTAGAGGTGGACTCACAATAGGAAAATCATGAATGTATCTGGATCAAAAGCTGGGCAGGCCTAAGAAAGATCGCAGCATGGTCACATCTTCTGAAGGGCAAGTAGAAAACAATGCGTGTACCTTGTCGGGGTCAGGAGTCACTCCCTTTTCAGAGAAAATATGCCCAAAGAATTTAAGTATGTTTTTGTAAAACTCGCACTTCTCTTGATTTAGTGTGAGACCTGCATCAGCTTGTGTGAGTGCTTTATCATGTTCTTTACGTGTGGTCCCAAATGGCAATATATCATCACTGTAGTTAAAAGCATGTGTGACTGGCTGAATTATTCTAAGAATTACATCTTGAAATATTTCTGAGGTTAACAACATACCAAACAAAACTGAGTCTTTTATATCCAAACAAACCACCATGAGTTGAAAAAGTAATGCACCTACACCGACCTGCCAACTTCAATAACAAGCATTGGCATGGCCGATAGGTCTCGCCTTTGGGGCCTTATAAGTATTTAGCTATGCAGCACAATATCCTTGGTGCAACAACATCAACTGTTGCATGGCTAAACACTTATAAGGTCCCAAAGGCGAGACCTATTGGCTATGCCAATGCTTGTTTAGTTTTGTAGTTAGAAAAAGCACTCAAATCATATTTTCAACTCCCAAATGCAATCCCCTTGTATCCAAATTGCAATCACGAGCTTGACAGTAGCCACACGTAAGATGTCTCGAGGTTGGCCACAAATTGTACAGGGAAGTGACTGAACACATTCAATAAATGCAAACACAAGGTCACAGGTATATCTACTCCGGGGATATGGAAAATCCAGCCCATTTACCAGGCTACACATAATGGGGGCCTTAATGTAACAAAAGTACTCACCCGGTTGGTTAATATCTTTTGGTTGGAGTCAGGAATAATCTGAACGATACCCAGCTCTTCTCATAGCTTGGCGGGACTGGCATTTTAGCTAGCCCGTCTGATGCCGTTTTGTAGTAAGAATGCGTGATTCGCTGAAAAAGTCTTATTTGGTCTTGCATTTCCTTCTAATTCTCAAAACCTAAGTACCGGGCAAATTATTTCTAGGGCACATGGGCAGTGACTATTTTATCCCAACAGAGAATTTGTCTCCGTCAGTTTTATAAAAAGTGTGATACACAGCTTATTATATTCATGTCAATAATTGTTCAGCATTACTTTCAGCAAGTGAGAGTCAGTGAGTCTCTGTGTGTTTCTTATACTACCACTATACCATTTACAGTGCTGGTCTGGAGCACCGCTGGCTTTCTGTGGTCTGGTCATCAGTGTCACAGAATTGCCACAAATTAATTTCCGTGACAGTCTCCAGCACAAAAGAAATCTTGGCCAAAGAGTCTGTCCCAGGACACACATGCGTCAGCAGGCTCTGGCACTAAGCCATTTCCAAACCATGTCTCCACCACGTCAGCACTTTCTTTAAGACATCCCAGGCCAAGTCTCTAGGACCTTAGGAATGCTAGACCTTGGCTTGCACCATAAAACTTTGCCTTACACTACTCACTGGAGCACTTGGTGCAAAAAGCACTTTCCAAGTGTAAATTCAAACATCCTAATTCACATCCCATGGGTGACAGAATGGTGCAGTTGTAAAGTGGAAGAAGCCCTAATTGCTGGATTCGAAAGTGTAAGTGCAGAGATGGGACTATGGACTTTTGTGGGTCGGGAACAGTCCATAAGTGTGTGCACATTCACAACACAGGATTTAGTTTCTCCGATAGGCAGGAAACATTGCTTTGCTGGCATTGCAAACAAGAGTAAATACTCTTATATCTAAAGCGATTGTGTTAGAAGGGGTTTCTCCACCAGGACAGAATTTTCTATCGGATGAAAATCTTAACCCGTAAGTTCTCGACTTTCGAGTAAAAGAGTAAAATCCACATATGCTAATTTTGCGAAGGATTCCCAAGATAATTTGTAAGTCCCTGAAAAAGTGACAAATCTGCTCCACACCAAGGAGTCATTTCCCAGACGCAGATTTCTGATCTTTCTACAGGTTGTCTGTTAATTTGGTCCAAGATTCCTCCGGGGTGATTGCAACACAGGCTGCCTGCCGGCTACAAACATGCAGGCAGGCCTGTGCCGTGGGGATCTGATAGACAAAATAATGACTGCGCTCTGTTCTCAAGCCAGTCTCAAGTCCACTTTGATTTCAGATAAGAAACCACTGTTGTTTGCCGTCAGTATTCGCTTTATCGAGGCAACCAACAGCCTCTTCGCCTCCCATTAAACTATGCACGGAGGCCACGATCTACCCATCATTCACTTCTTCCGTGGAGCAAAACATTTCTTTCTTTGTATGTTTAGCACAGTCTGGTGAGCAGCCTTTCTTTACCCGCTCAAATGTGTGCAAAATTTAAAAATCAGTAGAACCAGCACAAGCGTGCGGTGGGAGTGGGCCTGCACGATTCTCTTGCGGGAGCGTGCAGCCAGGGGCGATGATTGCGACCATATGGCGCCGCGTGCTCCCGGAAGGGAATCGCCAGACGTGCACGCATTGCCATTGCAAGCAATTCAACTTGTGCACGTTTTTGCCCCCGAAGCTGTGCTGATGGCTATAGGTCTCTCTCCTATGCAGCGCATGCACGCTGCATAGGTGAGACCTAAAAAGGAGGGGGATAGAGTCTTGGAGGGGGCGGGGCTCGTGCAATAATTACCAAAGAGACACTTTTCCCCTACTGTGTGCCCAAGCCCCCTCCTCCTTTTTCGCAAAAAAAAAAAGCTTACTGATGCTAGTGTATCGGTTGTTCAAAGCCTCCAAAAACGAGCTGCAATCTACTGGTTACAGTAGTATTCAGCTTGTTTTCCCTGCCACTATGTGATATCAGTTCCTCACTGTGTGACTGTGTGATGGGAGCCGATATGGTGCTGTGACTGTGTGAGTTTGCAAATCTGCCTATAGTTTTGTTCCAGTTCAAATTGACGGTAGCCTTAGTTCAAATCAAGGTGGAAGAAAACGGTGTCCATGCCCGTAATGTGTGGAACTGGATGTCTTTCTCTTACAATTGTCTGTTGGCCTGTCGCATATCAACACAAATGCGCACTGAACTTCCATTATCCTTTTTTGGCACCAACACAATGGGTGACACTCATGGCGTCGCATCAGCAGAGCGATCGATTATGTCATGCTTTAACAGTGTCTCTAGTTCTTTCTCAACTGCTTCCTGAAAAGCAATTCAACGTTGTGCTGGGCAACAAGGCAAATGACTTCATCAATGTGAAGCTGCACCATCATTATCTTAAGTTTTGCAAATCCATGAAACAATGTCAGGAATTGACTATTTCAGAATGAGCTTTCAAGTTGTAGCTAATAGAGATCAGTCTCATATCAGCAGCAGTATCAAACCTTCACAAGCATCGATTTGATGACTGACCCTAAAGGACATGATTTGGCGCTTGCACTGTCGTTTTCTTGTGCCCCATGGTTGTTACAAAGGATCCTTGATTCTGCAAAGGCATAAAGGCTGCCTAGGTGTACACCTTGGTTTTCGATGGTGTGAGACGTGGTGCTGGATATAGTTTGTTGTACTTTTCTGTTGGCATGATGTTTAGCAATGCACCATTGTCTATAATAAAAGTCATAGGGCAACCGTTCACCTTGAGCATGATTTTAGGACAATGTCCAAATAACCTTTGTTGATTCGTGTGGTGATTCTTTTTATATTTGTGCTCTTCTTTGCAAGTGGCCAATCCTGCATGTGCACGTCGGTCTATGACTGCCACCATTATCACACATCCATCTTCCTCACTGTCACTCAATAATGACGTTAATCAACCTTTGGAGATTAATTTGAGAACGATCAACTAAGTCTCTGTGATATGGACAGTAGAGGGGTCGGGACACCTGAGAACTACAAGATGGCGCCCGAGGATATGCAGCCCAAGGAGGAAGTCGGCGGTACTGAAGCAGCCGACGCGCCGGGGATTACATCATCGGGAGACTCCGAGGGGGAGAGAGAAGACTGTGGGCGAGTGAGGAAGGGAGGTAACCACGAAGAGTCGGGGAGAGGACGCCAACCACAAGGAGCAGCATCAGGAAGATCCGGGAGGAGGACCGGGCTGAGGAGAATCCCTGGAATCCTGAGGATGGAGGAACACTGCCAAAGAGGGAGGTTTCCCCAACGCATACTGCTCAAGTATCCGGACGTCCCTGGGATAGACAGGACGCCGAGATACCCCACGCTATGGTCCCGGAAGACCGTAGCTCCAGGCAAGTGCCCCGGTTGGGTTACTGGAGGAGGTTGCGGGGGAGGGGGTTAAAGGGGTTCCTGCACGAGTGAAAGGGGCACACCTACAGACCGCAAGCTGAAACCCTCTCACTGTGTCTCCTCCTTCCCCTTTCCACACAAAACCTGGTGAAGGGATAGCATAAATAGAGCAAAGTACTGACCAGTGATTATATTTTCTGTTTCTCTTTTGGGGATGCCGGGCCCTGGTGGGGGAGACACTGAAAAAAATACTAACCTGAGGAAGAAGGCACCTCAAGTGAAGATTGAGAGCTGGAGATGCTCTTTTCCATCGCTTTGTTCCCCCTTCCTTTTGTGTTTTGGTTAACCCTCATCACATGAATAGACTTTTGGACAGTCCCTTTAAATAAATTCTTACATACAGCATTATGCACTTAATTTCTTTTTTGCTTTAAAAACCGTGATAAAATAATTTTCTTTTCCGCAGACTTTGCGTATCTGTCTGATGGCAGGACATTTACCTTCATGTGGAAAGGAGTATCCAGCACAGAAATACTTTCCTTTTCCTTGGAGACATCACTCTGTGGGCCTGTGCCTTTTGTTTCTGCTTACTTTTTATAGACAATGCTGATTCACTCTGGGTTGTTCCAGCTTCCATATTAGCAGCCTGTCGATCAGCATATTTCTCCCCTCTTGCAGCCTTTGGCACTTCCTCCAAACTGAGTGTTTCCTGCAGCATGCGGCATCGGAACGAGTCAGAGGCAACCACCGATGACTTTAGAATGCATGGTTTCTTCATCATTGAATTCACTGAACTTGCAGTGCTTTATGAGCGTATTACGTCTTTCAACAAACTCAACCATTCATCTCACCGCTGCTTTCTTGCCTGGTTAAAAAGGCATTGAATTGAACTTGGCTTCCAACATCTTCTTGATTTGACGGTACGATACTTCATCAGCTTGTGATATTTTCTTAATTTTTTCTTCTTCTGTCATTTGGCAGGTTCTTTAAGTAGCTGATGATCTTTTTGTCATCAGCTTCATCTATAGCATCTATGAAGTCCTCAAACGTTTCGATCCAGGCAGTTCATCTGCCGCCAGAATTCTACTATTTGGTAGTAGAGAATGAAGGTGGTGGTTTCAGAAACACGCGCCGTATTTGCCATTTTTCCTGTCCTTCATTTGTTCTAGTGTATGCTGTTCAGACAGCGTTCATCCTTCGGTCTCCCTCGGCTCGGTGCCACCTCTAGAAGCTTCAGCATTTTCACCGGTACTCGGGTTGTGGTGCCCAAGTTGAGATTGGCGCAAGCTACCTTTCTACTTTATGGTATATAATGGTCTCCTCTCTTGCATGTGCTCTTCACCATTCTCATTTGTATGCATTATACCTGGATGTTGCTGCCTTTGGTGCCTCTGCTTTGTATTGATGCTGGCTCTGTTATGTTGTGGCGCAGTATCTTTTCTTTCTGCCTTACCAGTCGACTTCTGGTGGGCTGGCTGACTGTGCTCCTTCATAGGGCTTTCACCTCCTTTGTGGGCCTCTCAAAAGCTGAATTTGAGTTTTGACTCCAAATACGCCAACTGTAGACCGTTTCTTGGGGCGCACATGCCACGCACGAGCAGTTTGCTGGACGAAGGCAATCTCTCAGGGAGAGTAGTCTTGCATCCTTGGATTTACGTATCCCTTATCTTATTGCCAGGTGTAGTGTCCTCCCCACCACGGGAGCAGGTAACAGACCACGCCACACACGTTGCACTCGTTTGCATGTCTTTATTCTTCAGCATGGAACCGTTAACTGAACGCAGTGCGTCACCAACTTTATTACCCACACCCAGTCACACCAAACCTATTACGTAATTCTTATAAGGAGTCTATCGTAGACCACTTGAGGCCTCGTATATACAAACATAAGACATGCCAGACAGAAAGGGGGCAGGCAGTCCAAATATAACTGCTAGAGCTTTTCTGTTAGCACTTTATTGAGAAGAAGACAAAATTAGAGTAGGGCTACTATGGTTTTTCTGTCTATGCAAAAAGCTGGTGTATGTCCCAAGATCAATCATGTACCAGAGCCTTTTACTCCCAATTTATAGAATATAATTTGTGCACATACATCTTTTTTTAATAACTTGGTTCGAGGTTATGGTCTCCACATCGAGAAAGCTAATATATTTTGAAACCGTGTATTTTTAGACATCTGTCTAACTATGAGACAACAATCGACACCTTTTCTCCCCAAATCAATTCTCATCTAACAAAGCATTGACTAAATTGAGGCTCACTGCGGGCAATGCTGTAGCCCCATCATTCAAGACAAGAAAACAGTTCAGTCCCAAAGCGTACGTTGTGCTCCTTTATTCAACACACTCTCCCAGTTGCGAGTCGAGTTTACAACAGTAATATATTTCAATGTTCACAGACAGTAGCGCGGCGAATAAATATGTGTAATTAATCATTACTTCGTCAATATTTGTCAACATTCTTCTTTTTGATACTGTGCTACAGACAAATGAAAACGATAGCTGCCAGGACTTTTGTTACGAGGTAAGCAGTTAACTTCACCAAACACCAAAATGTCAACAAAGACCTGCAGAATAAAGAAACCCGGGGCGATTCGCCGAAAATAAAAATGAACGTCGCCTTCTGGGTAACCACAGCAAAATTTGCCGAAAACAAGTTATAAAAACAAGTTTTCTACTCAGGGAGAGGGCGCACGGAGTTCTCATTCACCAGAAAAAAATACAAAATTGATCATATATTTACTGAAGCTGCCGTGAAGGTGAATGTGAGCACTAAAAAACAGAACGAAAAGGAAACTATGTTTGCAAAAAAAAAAACAGCGCGTTTAAACACAACTGCAGCAATAATGAGGACATTATTGAATAAAACGCACAGCGACCTACCGTTACCTGAAGAATATCCGGATGTGTTCTCGTACGTTGTACGCACTGGGAGAGGGGGCTCGTCGACAGAGTCCCCATCAACAGGCGGCTTGTTCTCAGCTATTACTCAGCAGCCAGCTAGTAATGTGGCACTCCTCGTCTGACAGCTCTGACTAAACAATGACGTGGACTCCACGCCTGAGTGGAGCAGGACCGGCATTCAGTCATGTACAGCACTAGGCAAAATGCAGCAAAGAACACTCATTTACAGCACGGCCCTTGAGCAAAAACAAAGCTACCAGGAATGGATAATGCTGTTGAACTTTCACTGATCAAATTATGGTGCCAAAGTTAACGCAAAAAAGACGTCTTCAATTCAGAGCTCTCAAAATGCACAATTCCATGCGTGAGTGACTCATCCATCCCACGTTTTTTCTTTGCGTTCTGGTTCTTGTAGTCCTAGTAATTTACCATTATAATTCAATTATGGTAAAATGCATAGAAACATACGATACCTTCATGTTGAAAGTCTCATATAGATATATCAGAAGTTATTTTTTTTTAAAAATTAAATTGTGGTGTGCGTGTTTTTTTTAATTAAGTGGGAGATTTTAGAATTAAAAATGTAACCATCCAAAACCTGGTTTTCTATTTCAAAAACGGCCACAAGGAAGGCAGCAAGACATTCATTTATGGGTACTAAAACATAGCAATGCCTCTGTTAGACCTGGGGTTACCAGACTACATAGGGTAGCTTAGCACAGAGTAGTTAAGACTAAACTCAGAGGCAATTGTGTACAGCTTGCATCACACCATCAACAGTAACTCAGTGCACATCCACTAGAAAAAGAATGACTCTACACCAGGTTGGAAAAATACGGTTTTCTTTATAAAAATTCTCTAGTTTCTCTTTGTTACTTAGCAGACTTTAGTTTCAGCACATAAATAGCTCCATATATAATTCTGGACAACAGGACAGTTTCATAAAGGATTAATGACACTTCTTCCCTTCTCTCTGAAAGGAGAGTTCTGTAACAACTCCTGCACCTTAAATAAGCAAAATATATTAAACCATCTGGTATTCAGCAAGTTTAGATCTCTCTTACAATTAGGCTTGGCTGTTCATTAACCATGTGTTCTCAATGCAATATTGAGCCTGAAGTTACAGACATCAGTTCCACGAATAGTGGTACGAACCGGCAGCAGAACCCCGGAGGGCCGTGGCACAAGATGGCGGCACCCTCGAGGCCTGTGCCGTAGGAGCTGCTGCGACATCGGCCCGTCGGCTCTGACGCCGGGCTGCGGCGGTCCACTCAGCATCCAGGGGGCCGGAGAGTCAGGGGACTGATCAGCGGGACCTCCGACCTCCCCTGCGGACGGAACCGGGGCCGCGCTTCGCGCTATCTGGCGGCCCTGACGGAGCTCCTCCCCGCCCGGGAAAGTGAAAAATCAATGCCCCGGCTCCTGGAGGCCTACTGCGGCTGGGAGTATCGGGACCCACACTGAACCGTTTGTACTAGCCCTGGCTGACTAGATCTGTTGAGGCGTGGAGACTGAAGAAGCGGTGACCGGTGGATGCGGTCTCCGCCCCACACAGCTGACGGTGCCAGGGCCACGCAACGCGCCCTCTGGTAAACCCCGGAGGAGCTCCTCCCCACCCGGGTGGCAGAAAATCGACGCCCCGGCTCCCGGGGGCCTACTGCTGCGGTGGACGACAGGGACCATCCTGGGGCATTATTGCTAGCCCTGATAGGCTGAGCCAGCTGTGCAGAGCCTCCGACACCAAGAACTACGGAGCTCGGCTGCTCCGGACCCGCTCTGATCTACATCTGCCGGAGCATGGGGACACTGGGAGCAGCCTTTTGCCCCCGCCGCCTACTCGGGAGCCACCCAGGCACTAGTACTTCGCAGGGTGAAAGCCCCCCCCCCCTGCACCTGTCGAACTCCTGGGGAGCCGACTCCCGCCTTCTCCTTCTGGAGGGAGGGGCGGCCATCCATAGAGCTGATATTGGTAAGAAGAAGTGCCCTGAGTGCCGGAACTGCCTGCGGCGCTACCGGCCACGAGGCGCAGAGGAGGCTTGGTGGTCGCCTGCCTCCTGGATACTACTGGGAAGGACCTGACCAGCGGAGCCTGCTGAAGCCGGCATCGGGCGAGCGGGGTGCAGGGGGCTCCGTCCAGATTTGACCCCCTGGTGCCCGTGCGCTGCGGCCGCAGGGGAGCGAGACTTGGTACTGATTCCCTGGGCGCTACCTCCCCGCCACGGACGTAGGTCTGTGCACACATTGGAGGCGGGGGTGAGTGATAAGCGTCACCCAGCGGCCCTGAGAAACACAACGGTGGGGAGAGCTGGACGATACTCAGCGGAGGGCGCTGGAGTGTGCCGACCTGGGGGTACGAGGTTTGCCGGCAAGCTGGAGTCGTGAGTGAGTGGATGGGATTGACCCCGGGGGTACCAACCCGCTTGTCCCGACTAACAGCGAGCCAGGGAAGCACCGGCCAACTTGAGGAGGCTGGAGCCAGTGGCCACCGGCGTGGAAGGCCCTGGGACAAGGCCTGTGACGCGCGATGGGGAAGCCCAGGGGCCCGAAGGGCGGGGAAGGCCCTAGTTCGGAGGCTCCTGACGATGCCTCACAGACCCCGCCGGACCTGCAACAGATGCAGGACCGAATCCTGGAGGCTATTGCCGCCACAAAAGACGCCCTACACCAGGACATAGCTCAGGTGGCCACGGGCCTGGGGCTACTGCGGGCGGACCATGGGAAATTATCGGACAGGGTCGAGACCACGGAAGCCGCCCTGAAGGATCTAGTGCCTGCACACAAATCCATGGAAGGTTGTCTGACGGAGGCACTGGACCGCATACAATCCCTGGAGAGGCGAGCAGAGGATGCCGAAAACCGCAGCAGGCGCAACAACGTGCGCTTAGTGGGCCTTCCGGAGAAAAAAGAGGGCCCTAACATCGTGGACTATCTGACTACCTGGCTGCAAACAGAAGTGGCGCCTGAGGGGCTCTCTCCTTTCTTCACAATCGAAAGAGCACACCGTTTTCCAGCCAAACCGCCCAGTCCGGGACAGTCACCTCGCCCGGTGGTAATTAAACTGCTACACTACAAGGATAGGGACTGGTTGCTACAGAGAGCGAGGGAAGCGGGTCCCTTCCAAGTGGACAATTGCAGGGTGACGTTGTTTCCGGATTATGCCCTCGAGACCCAGAAGCTGCGAGCCTCGTTCTTATCCATCAAAAACGAACTGAGGACGGAGGGCCTGCAGTATTCGCTCCTCTTTCCAGCCAGACTGAGGGTGGTGGTGGATGAGAAGTCGCTGTTCTTTCCTACCTCGGCGGAGGCATGGGCTTGGTGGGACACCTACAAAGTGGGCATGGACGGTGAACGGTATAAGGAGGGGGAAGAACGACAACAACTGCCGTTGAGGAGATCACGGAGGGTGCGGGGACGCAAGAGGAAGACCGGAAAACCAACGGTCTCCCAAACGGAGAGTGAACGGAGGGCCGCTCTACAGGCAGTTATTGACTTGTCGGGTGCGGCCTTGACTCATGAGGAGCGGGCCTCGGGATGGGAGGACCGGGCAACGGGCTCGGAAACGGAACTCTCAGAACTTGGCAGCACGAAAGGCCCAGTGGTCACGCCACAAACATCGGGGGAGATTATTTAAGGCTGAGAGCGGTATGCTGCCCCAGTACTACCCTTCGGTGACGGAGCTTTGCTGCGGCCGGAGCAGGCAGCTATTGGACAGTAATTTTGTGAGTAGAAATGCATTGTGGGGCGGGGGGATGGGACTGAGGTTCAGGAACCCGAAGCCAGATCGCGCCCCTTAGGGCCCATAAGGCCTCCGTAGTGCAGACTGCGGATTAGGTGGGAAGAGGGGCGCGGTTGCCCACACACAGTTTGGATGGGAGCGGCTCTCACGAGGTTAGGTCCTGTTCTGGGGGGGGGGGGCCTGAGGCAGTTGGAGTGGCCCGAGGCACAGTTGAGGGAGGGGGGAGAGGGGTTGATTTTGCGGGGAGCTGGGACAGTGTCATCACATGCGACCGGAGACATGTTTATGCTGCGACATACCGCATTGCAAGGGATAATGGCTAACGCAGGAATGATAAAATGTGTGACTTGGAATGTGAGAGGGCTTCACATCATGACCAGGCGACACAAAGTCCATGCGTATCTGGTCCGTAGGGTGGTCCATATTGCGCTGCTGCAAGAGACACACTTAACGAAAAA
Organism: Lissotriton helveticus; assembly: GCF_964261635.1. Lineage (NCBI taxonomy): Eukaryota > Metazoa > Chordata > Amphibia > Caudata > Salamandridae > Lissotriton > Lissotriton helveticus. The sequence goes on from NC_136061.1 coordinate 312,788,510, forward strand.
GGAGGGGATAGCACTTCAGCGCAGATGGCGGGGACACTTATTTAATACTACGTACTCGGCCTTTGCTAGGGGGTCCTTGATTTGGGTAAGAGCGGGCACCCCTTTTCAGGTAACCCGACAGGTGATAGATCCGGAGGGGAGGTTCGTAGCAGTGGAAGGGAAACTTAGAGGGCGACACATAGTGCTTTGCAGCGCCTATGCACCCAATGTAGACCAAGCTGCATACTTTGCGAAGCTCTCTGGAGAACTGGCTAGTTACCTCGCAGGCCCTGTATTGGTGGGTGGGGACTTTAATTCGGTGGCAGACGTTGACCTAGATAGATCACACCCTCCATTACATTCGTCCCCTGTGCGCAGACTAGCTAAGTGCAGATCAGACTGGCAGGAACAGTGGGAACTAACCGATGCTTGGCGCATACAACACCCGGTAGACCGAGATTACTCATTCCACTCCGGCCTCCACGACCTCCACGTTCGTATCGATGCCTTCTTGTGCTCGCCGCTGGTGCTCCCTGCAGTGACCCGAACCGAATACCTGGCACGCACGATATCAGATCATAACCCCCTTTTAATATCACTTGATTGGATGTCTGAAATTTCTAGGGTCCCGACGTGGCAACTTAGACCAGACACGCTGGACGACCCACCGTTCCGCGAGGCGTTAGGGGACAGAATCAACCAATGTTTTACGGAGAATGAAGGCTCCGCCGACTCCAGAGCCACAGAATGGGACGCTTTTAAGGTGGTGGTGAGGGGACACTGCATTGGAAAATTTGCTGGGGTCCGCAGAACGTTGCTGGATGACTTGGATGGGGCGGAACGTAAGTTACGGGAGGTTGAACTGGCGCGCCCTAATCAGCCTGAGCTCCAGGGGGACCTGTGTGCGGCGCGGGAAGCGGTAGCAGTGGAACTAGAACGCCTCCGCAGCTATGATTACAAGAACTATCTTGTGAAAACACACGCCGAGGGGGATAAGGCGGGGACCCTGTTGGCTTGGCTTGCCAACCCCACGAGACGAAGCCACCCGATCCTAGCCATTTCAGAGGGGGGGGGGGGGGTGTCACATGAATACCACGCAGCCGGAGATCCTTGATAGCTTTGGTTCCTACTATGCACAGCTATACAAGAGTGAGCTAGGCGACAAAGGGGAGGAAATAGATGCTTTCCTGGAAGACCTGCAGCTACCACGGTTGGAGCAGATCCAAGCGGATGCCCTGGGTAGCCACATAGGACTGGCTGAAATCAGGGGAGCAGTGAAGCATATGGCCCGCAATAAGACCCCGGGATTAGACGGGCTGCCGATAGAGTTTTACGGGGGATACATAGATCAACTGGCCCGCGGCTCCAAACAATTTATAACGAAGCTAAAGACAAGGGGCAACTCCCATGCTCCATGCGCGAAGCCCTAATGATCTCCCTGTTGAAGCCGCGGAGGGAGGGCACCAACGTTGCGTCCTACCGCCCGCTGTCAATGCTGACAGCAGATTATAAGATTCTGAGCACAGTGCTAGCGTCCAGACTACTGCAACATATGCAGGCACTGGTCCACAAGGATCAATCCGGGTTTATACCCACGCGTAACACCACTCACAATATCCGAAGATTGACCCGATTGAGGGCGCCCTTAGTGCTGGCGATTGACATAGAAAAGGCTTTTGACAGCTTGGAGTGGGAATACTTGTATAAGGTGCTGCGGTGCTTTGGTCTCGGCGAGGGCTACATAAGGTGGACGAGAGTGCTGTATACAGCGGCGAGGGCGAGAGTGAGGGTGGGCACCCTGATATCGGACCAATTTGAAGTGCAACGCAAAACCAGGCAGGGATGCGCGTTGTCCCCACTGCTGTTTGCCCTGGCGGTGGAACCTCTTGCGGCCATGGCTAGGAAGGGCGACTACTACGAGGGCCTGGCTCACGGGGGAAATCGCCACTTTATCTCACTGTACGCGGACAATCTCCTCCTCTTCCTGGAGGATGCCAATGAGGCTGTGGAGGGAGCGGAAAGGCTCCTCGCGCGCTTCGGCGAGCTGTCCGGCCTGAAAGTCAATTGGGCCAAGACCTGCCTGTTCCCCCTACGTAAACACGAGGTACAGCCCTTCCATCGGCCACTTCTTAGATGGGAGCCAGACTGCCTAGAGTATCTTGGAGTGCATATATTCCATGAAGAGGCGGACATGCTGGAGGGTAATGTGTGACGCTGTCTCCGTACTTTAAAAGGCAATATGGCCTTCTGGGCTACTCTCCCGTTATCTGTAACGGGCCGCATATCCCTGCTCAAGATGATAGCCTTACCCCGATTTCTGTACTACTTCCGTATGCTGCCTGTTTGGGTGCCAGCTGCGATTTTTCGACAGCTGAGATCAATGATCATTTCTTTTTGTGGGGCACGGGCAGACGCAGAATTGCGCTGTCCACGTTGACCCGCCCAAAAGACGAGGGTGGCCTGGCGGTCCCAGACTTTGAACTCTACTATCTCGCGGCCCAGCTTCAGACCTTAACGCAAGAAATTGCGAGAGTATACCGCGGCCCAGAGCAGGAGCGGGACAGAGGCACCCCCCGACACATGCTAGCATACATAGCCCTACGGCAGCGAATACCACTCAGAGACCTCTCCCTGGAAGAGAGAACTTTCCGCCTGTGCTGGAACCGATCGGCGAGACGTGCGGGGATTAAACACCCATACGCGCCCGAGATCCCTGTGGGCATGATAACAGCACTTCCCCACGGGGGAGACTGGTTGCGCTTGCTGGGTTGGGAGGAAGCGGGGCTGCAAGTAATAGGGGACCTGTTTGACGATGGGACATTGGCCCCATACCAGACACTACAGGAGCGCTACGACCTTCCGCGGGGCGACTACCTACTGCATGCGGCGGTGGTACGGGCCATTCAGGCTCACTGGGGAACGGGGCTAGAAGAGCCGCCGACGGCGTTGGCCTGCCAGTACACTATGATGTCGGCAGGCACCTACAAGGCGGTTACATGCCTATACTCCAGAATGCTGAACGAAACCCTGCAGCCTCTGACCACTCTGAAGGCCAAATGGGAATTGGACCTACAAACAGAAATCCCTGACGCCACGTGGACGCAGTTGGTGAGATGCGCTAGAAAGAGCACGAGGAACGCACGTTTCCAGTTAATCCACTTTTATATTCTTCACAGGGCCTACCTTACCCCGAGCAAAATACAGAAATACTTCGGAGCGGAGGAGGCAGCCTGCCCGCGCTGTAACACGCTAGGGGCGGGGCTGACTCACATGCTCAGAGACTGCCCTCACTTACAGGACTACTGGAGGGAGATCGGCGATACACTGAACGAAACAGCAGATAGGGACCTCCAATACACTACAGCCGTTAGTATTCACTGGTTCCCGCACACGCCCAACAATAAGATGTCCAGCAGATTCATTGACATGGGCCTCCTCTTGGCCAAACGAGAAGTGACCAGGGGATGGAAGTCAAAGACAGGCCCAACTCACCGGAGATTGCTACATAAGTTTTTGAGATGGGCGGCAAGCGAGAGCACGATCAGGTACCAATTAGCACGTAGAAGGGCGGACGAGAGAGCTTTGGAGGCGGCGATGGAGTGGGAACTCTTGGTGCAAGCACTGCGAGATAGCACGATTGAAGAGGAGGAGGACGAAAGGGAAGTACTGTCTGACACTACTGACACACACCGGGTGACAGCGCCCTCACCAGTCACACACACTCAGTAGACGATTAAGACCTCCTGCTAGCGGGCATTTAGACCCACACTCTTGGCCGGGCGCGAGTGATGACACTGGGGGGCAGGGAGGGATCTGAAGGGGGTGGGGGGACTCTTACCAGCGGTAGTATGGATGAGGCGGTTACTCCTAAGACACCGGTGGGGGGGGTGGGAGGGAGGGATAACAATCAAAAGCAGACGGTGGACCTCCCCAATGACCTGCAAAGCGACTGACGAATGTCAGGATTGTCCGACATGTGATTCTTGCCGCCCGACCTCCGGGGTGTTGGCTGAACGGCTGTGTATAATATGTGGATGCATGAACAAGGGTGTGAGGACTCCGCACTGATGATGGTTCTCCTGATTGAAATGCTATGTTTTTGGTTCTGCAAAAAAAACGGTTTAACAAAAAAAAATCAGTTCCACGAATAGTACAGTAAAACCAGGACCTATGGGGATGGAGCTCTGAAAACCCACAAACAGAAAATTCTTTTGTCCACAACCAGCCTTTTAGTTTGCTCTGTCCAGTCTGAAAGTGCAGACTTTCACAGTTCCATTGGTCAGCACCAATTGTTTGGCCTTACAGTAGTAACCCTGTTCTCCTTAAGCTGCAATTTACCCTTCACCCCGTGGAATGCTTTCCTACCGGCAGCCTTTTCACGTAGGTATGACTGGACAGTTATGATGTCACATACTCCTTGCGTCTGGTTTATTTAATTGCCAAAACAGCGGGAAGAGAAATTGCCCCAAGCCCATTGACGGTTTACTGGCCCTTCCCGTTGTCTGCTAGGAAGTGAATGTGGTCTTTACAGTCGGGTTCGGCAGGCTCTCCCCTCCCTCCAGTTCTCTGAAGCCGGTTATGAGGCCCTCTCAGACCCGGGGACCCCGCTCTCCACTTCTCGGTCTTACCGCGGGGTTGGAGGCTTATCCCGGTCTCACACTCGTCCCTACTGCCTCAATTCACCAGTATCCTGGCTCCGTGTTGATTCCGCCCCCAGCGCTGCAGGATGCCAAGCAGCTGATGGGGTCGGAGCTGCGCCGTGTCTTCTCGGCGTTCCTCACAGCTCACCGCTCCGTGTCCCGCCCTCCTCACGTTCGTCAGAGGGGGTGGGAACGACGCAGGCCGGCCTCCTTCAATTACACGCCTCTCCCCTTCCGGAAACCCGCTCGCCTGCCCTCGCTGTTCTCCGCACTGCTAGCTGCCAAGCTCACTGCCCCGCTGACCCCAGGCAGACCCTCCCGGCTGACTTTCCACCTCAGGGGCCCAGGAATCAGCGTCAGTGGTCCGATGACGGAGTTGCCACTCGCCAATCGCTACCGGGTAGGTCTATTTCCCTATGACCAGGTAGTCTCTCAGAAAAGGAGCGAAGATGTTCCTAACTCCACAATTTCAAAGCGAGCAGTTCAGGCGGGGTCACTCAGAAGAAAGGGGGAAAACGAAGGCAGAACAATCTCCTTTTTAGTCAGGACCTGTCCCCTGTGTCTTCCCCTGTGTCTTCCCCGGCCAGTTATCTTCGTCTTAAAGAAGGAGGCTTAATGGCTTTAGGAGCCTATAAACGATGTAATGCTGCCAGGGCTCAGTCAGTAGATAGGGGGCTACTTCAGCAAGGTAGGGCAGCTGAACCAAGGGACAGTCTATCTCCTAACAATGCGCTTGCCTCCCCACACTAATGCTTCACTCCTCACTAGGTTCTCTAAGGCTCTCTGGTCACTCCTCAAAATTGCCGCCCTGGTTCTGATCCTTATATAGGCTGGCCTCAGGCTGCCAGAACCAGCTGGAAGGTTCTGGAGCTTTTCCCATACTTTCCTATGGCGCCAGTTCCTGAGGTAGTCAGTTGTGGCAGTTACCAGCCACCATTTTGTAGGACTAAATTTTCGTGATAACGGGGGACATCTAGGCCTAAAAAGAATTTAGAGGGACAAGGACGCACCTAACCCCTAGGACAACACCAAAAAAGTCAAGTGGACATAAAAATAAAAGGAATTGTAAGGCAAAAAGGGGACAAAATAAATAAATAAATAAATAGGAGGGACCACCCAAAGGGCTGACAGGTCTAACACGCGTCCCCCCCAGCTGAAAGTGGGGAGAGCTACCCAACCCCTTGGGAGTTCTCTTCACTAAGGCGGAAATACCTAGAGAGACCGTCTACATTGGTGTGGTCCACTCCAGGCCGATGTTCCACCCGGAAGTCCATTCCCTGTAGGGAGATAGACCATCTCAACAACTTGGGATTTTCTCCCTTCATTTGCATCAGCCAACGAACGGGTCGGTGGTCGGTCTGAACCAGGAAGTGCGAGCCAAATAGGTATTATTATTACATTTCTTATATAGCGCCAGAATCGACCCCCGAAGGGGTATCTCCGCGCTTGCCTTGGGAACCCGTCCTGGTTTTTCCCTGTGAGATAGCCCCTGCAGGGCATCCCCAAGGTGAAAGCGCCACTACTGTCCTATTCCACTTTTAGACGGGCGGTTTCCGCAATGATTCTAGCAAGACTGGACTACGGCAACTCGCTTTACTTAGGATTACCCCAAAAACTCCTGGACAAACTTCAGATGGTGATGAATGATGCCGCCAGGCTCATTCATAAGAAGCCCAGGAACACGCATGTGTCCCCACTTATGCGTGAGCTACATTGGCTCCCAGTAAGGCAGAGGGTGCTCTTCAAAGGGTTGTGTATTGCACACAAATCCCTTTATGGTAAGGCACCAAGATACATTAAGACCCGCCTGATTCCATATAAACCGGCTAGGGTGCTAAGATCTGCTGAGGCAACCCTTCTCACACAACCACGTTTCAGATTGGCGACAGTGGGCGGTCGTGCTATCTCGAACACCCTCCCAGCAGTCTGGAATAGTCTATCGGCGGATTTGCGTAAAGAACCTAATTTGCTGTCCTTTCGGAAGAGGTTGAAGACTGTTCTTTTCCAGAAGGCCTGGGGTGGGCTATAAATTTCTGGGAAGGGTCTTTTTAGGATTCCTGCGGTGCTTATCGGACTAGCGCTTAGAGACCCCTGGGTTATAACGCGCTATATAAATCGAAATAAATAAATAAATAAATAAAGCCAGGCATCCCGCCGCAGGGGGGCCGTTGTGGAGATTAAGCAAGCTTAATGCCCAGAGTTGCAGAGTGTGAACCCATGATTAGGTCAGGCACCGAAGCGAGAATTATCGAGTCCGTGGACATTTGAGCTCAACACCCTGCCGCGTCGGGAATCGAACCCTGGTCCCGGGTCTGACCTCTGCTTCAGGGTCTGCCTGCTCTAACCAGTGAGCCACACTTCTCCACAGTATCTCCTGCGGTATGGCCGCAACTTCTTCAGAGCCCAAACCACCGCAAAGGCTTCCCGCTCAATTGCACTCCACTTCTGTTCTCGGGGAAGCAGTCTCCTAGACAAGAAGACAACAGGTTGATCCAGACCCTCTTCATTGAGTTGCGATAACACTGCCCCAATGCCATGCTCTGATGCGTCTGTCTGGACAATGAATTCTTTGGAAAAATCAGCTGAAAGGTGGCAGGGGCGTTCTTGAGCGTAAAGAGCATTACGCAGAACTGGAAGTGGCCCTCAGGCGTGGAGAAGGCTGACCTTTCCTTTGCTCCATCTGTAAGGGAGATCTGCCAGTACCCCGAAGTGAGGTCAAAGGTACTCAAGTATTGAACAGCTCCCAGCCGGTCAATAAGTTCATCCGCCCTAGGGATCGGATGAGCATCAGTCTTGGTCACTGAATTCAGTCCCCGGTAATCCACACAGAACCTTAGTTCTGGAGTGGTGCCTGGTGGGGCAGCTTTTGGTACCAGAACCACCGGACTGGACCAGGGGCTACTCGAAGGTTCAATTACTCCTAGCTCCAGCATTTTAGTGACTTCACTGTGGATGCTGGCCTTCACCTTATCTGACAGCCGGTAGGTCTTAGACTTCACTGGTGGGCTGTCTCCTGTGCCCACATCATGGGTACACAGATGGGTCCTTCCCGGGATAAGGGAGAACAGTGAGGAGTACTGCTCCAGAACCTGGCGGCAGTCCTCCCGCTGTTCAGGAGTTAGGGATGGGGAGAGAATCACTCCCTCCACCGACCCATCCTTTTCCCGAGACGAAAATAGATCAGGGAGAGGCTCACTTTCCTCCTCCTCTGCTCCATCAGTCACCATCATCAAGATGACCTCGATCCTCTCACGGTGGGGTTTGAGGCGATTAGCATGGAGCACCCGCAAGGGCTGCCGAGGGGTCTTCAGATCCACTAAGTAAGTGGCCTTACCCTTCTTCTCCATCACCTCAAAGGGGCCTGTCCAGGGATCCTGGAGGGCACTAAGCTCTCCAGGTTACATCACCCACACTTTCTGGCCAGGCTCCAACTCCACAGGGTGAGCGTTGTGGTCATACCACTCCTTCATCACTGCTTGGCTGGCTTCCAAGTTGTCTGAAGCTTGCTTCCACAACTTAGCCATTTGGCTCCGGAAGGCCAGCATGTAGCTCACCACATCCTGGGGAAGCTTCCTGGGAGTCTTTTCCCATCCGTCTTTCACCAGGCTGAGAGGTCCCTGTACAGGGTGCCCATACAGAAGCTCGAAGGGGCTAAAGCCCACTCCCTTCTGTGGAACTTCCCTGTAGAAATACAACAGACCGGGTAGGAGGACGTCCCATTTCCTCCGCAGGCTCTCAGGCAGACTTCTGATCATGCCTTTCAAGGTTTTGTTGAACCTTTCCACTAGACCATTGGTCTGTGGGTGGTAAGGAGTGATGAACCGGTAGGTAACCCCACACTCTTTCCACATAGCCCACATGTAAGCTGACATGAACTTGGTCCCCCTGTCGGACACAACCTCTTTGGGGAAACCCACTCGGGTAAAGATCCCCATCAGGGCCCTCGCCACTGCAGGTGCAGTAATGATTCTCAGAGGAATTGCCTCTGGGTATCGCGTGGCGTGATCCACCAGAACCAGGATGAACCTGTGACCAGCTGAAGTTGGTGGTTCCAATGGCCCCACAATGTCGATGCCCACCCTTTCAAAGGGGGTGCTAATGATAGGAAGTGGTTCCAGGGGAGCTTTCAGCTTCATCCCTGTTTTCCCACTGGCTTGGCAAGACACACATGTCCGACAGTACGTGTCGGATGCCACCCTCATCTGAGGCCAATAAAAGTGGGGGACAAGCCGGGCAAAGGTCTTGTCCTGTCCTAAGTGTCCTGCCAAGGGTATCTCATGAGCCAATTCTAAAAGAAAGCGGTACAGAAGGGGGTGGTGATGGACGGAGCATCAGAACCAATCAAACACTCACACCCAGTCAAAAGATCTGGGTTTGATCCATCACCGTTCTTTAGCCCACTCTGCCACCCCAGTTCAGACATGGCTATATGCATATCAGTCTGACCCTGTGCCTCATGGGAACAGTCCAGCCCGAACAGCCAAGCCATGCCTTCCCTGGACCGGAAACAAGCTTCCGAGGACCGGTTTCTGGCATTCCAGCCGTCTTCAGCCCGGCTTGCTTGAATCCAGTGGCAAAGTGAGCAAGGGACTCACGTCTGAGCATACCCTGCCACACTTATGGTGGCCAAAAGCGGTACAGAAGGGGGTGGTGATGGACAGTCCAGCCCGAACTGCCAAGCCATGCCTTCCCTGGACCGGAAACAAGCTTCTGAGGACCGGTTTCTGGCATTCCAGCCCTTTTGTACCACTTTGGCCGCCATAAGTGTGGCAGGGTATGCTCAGACGTGAGTCCCTTGCTCACTTTGCCACTGGATTCAAGCAAACAGTAGTAACCCTGTTCTCCTTAAGCTGCAATGTACCCTTCACCCCGTGGAATGCTTTCCTCCCGGCAGCCTTTTCACGTAGGTACGACTGGACAGTTATGATGTCACATACTCCTTGCGTCTGGTTTATTTAATTGCCAAAACAGCGGGAAGAGAAATTGTCCCAAGCCCATTGACGGTTTACTGGCCCTTCCCGTTGTCTGCTAGGAAGTGAATGTGGTCTTTACAGTCGGGTTCGGCAGGCTCTCCCCTCCCTCCACTTCTCTGAAGCCGGTTATGAGGCCCTCTCAGACCCGGGGGCCCCGCTCTCCACTTCTCGGTCTTACCGCGGGGTTGGAGGCTTGTCCCGGTCTCACACTCGTCCCTGCTGCCTCAATTCACCGGTATCCTGGCTCCGTGTTGATTCCGCCCTCAGCGCTGCAGGATGCCAAGCAGCTGATGGGGTCGGAGCTGCGCCGCGTCTTCTCGGCATTCCTCACAGCTCACCGCTCCGTGTCCCACCCTCCTCACGTTCGTCAGAGGGGGTGGGAACGACGCAGGCTGGCCTCCTTCAATTACACGCCTCTCCCCTTCCGGAAACCCGCTCGCCTGCCCTCGCTGTTCTCCGCACTGCTAGCTGCCAAGCTCACTGCCCCGCTGACCCTAGGCAGACCCTCCCGGCTGACTCTCCACCTCAGGGGCCCAGGAATCAGCGTCAGTGGTCCGATGACGGAGTTGCCACTCGCCAATCGCTACGGGGTAGGTCTATTTCCCTATGACCAGGTAGTCTCTCAGAAAAGGAGTGAAGATGTTCCTAACTCCACAATTTCAAAGCGAGCAGTTCAGGCGGGGTCACTCAGAAGAAAGGGGGAAAACGAAGGCAGAACAATCTCCTTTTTAGTCAGGACCTGTCCCCTGTGCCTTCCCCGGCCAGTTATCTTCGTCTTAAAGAAGGAGGCTTAATGGCTTTAGGAGCCTATAAACGATGTAATGCTGCCAGGGCTCAGTCAGTAGATAGGGGGCTAGGTCAGCAAGGTAGGGCAGCTGAACCAAGGGACAGTCTATCTCCTAACAATGCGCTTGCCTCCCCACACTAATGCTTTACTCCTCACTAGGTTCTCTAAGGCTCTCTGGTCACTCCTCAAAATGGCCGCCCTGGTTCTGATCCTTATATAGGCTGGCCTCAGGCTGCCAGAACCAGCTGGAAGGTTCTGGAGCTTTTCCCATACTTTCCTATGGCACCAGTTCCTGAGGTAGTCAGTGTGGCAGTTACCAGCCACCATTTTGGGGGACATCTAGGCCTAAAAAGAATTTAGCGGGACAAGGACGCACCTAACCCCTAGGGCAACACCAAAAAAGTCAAGTGGACATAAAAATGAAAGGAATTGGAAGGCAAAAAGGGGACAAAAAAAAAATAGGAGGGACCACCCAAAGGGCTGACAGGTCTAACAGCCTCCCACAAAATGGTATGAAATTTTTTTTTAGGTAAATGCTTTCGTTCAAAAATACAGTTTCCTTCGCTTGAGGCAGCAAATGTCCTGTTTTTAAAAGTCTTATGAAAGCAAAGGTCCAGTCAGGCCTTTAAAACTTGTAGAAAAAAGTCTATAGCTTCTTCTATGGCGTGCCAGATGTCCTCAGATCACCTGGGCCATTTTCATGGACATCAGCCACGGGGTCAACTGTGAACAATTATTTGTCCCAACACCAGCCAGGACCACAACCGAAGGTCCAGTCTCAACCAAAGGAGACGACTCGCTCTACGTCATCGACCTCCCACAACCACGGGGCAAGAAGCTCCACGGCATAAAGTCACTTCCTGGACACCTCGTTTCTGCTTGGATCTCAGCAAAAGGTAGGTTTCCATGGTCAACACAGAGGGGCATACTTACGAGGGCCTTGTGTCATGCTTGCAGGACGCAAAGCCCCAAGTCATACTTATGAAGCCATGAGGCGTAGCCATGAAGCTTTTGAAGCTTATATTGCTTGTGAGTTGATACTTCATTGCTTCCACTACCATAGTTGCAAATCATACAATGTTAAATAGGGAACCTTTGGGTCTAGCCGTTGTCATGTCCACTCAATGGATTTGGTCTTTTCTATATAAAAGGTTATTCCTTTCTATGTATTTATATACACATTTCAGTGCTTTCTTCATGGTATCTTAAAAGATATTCCTAGTGCCATTGACTTTATTTGCATTTTAATATATATAAAGTGTAAATTCTATTTTTATGTAGGTATTCGCATTTTTCGGTGTTCTACTTCTGGTATCTCAGAGGCTATCCTTGATGTCAGTGTTTTTAGTGGTGTTTTATATCTAGGCTGGTAGTAGGACTACCGTTTTATATCTTTAATATACACCTGTTATTTATATAGGCACTGGTTTTTATAAAAGATAGAATTTTCTTATCCATTTTCAAAAAGTGTGGGTTAGAGGGTAAACGTTATTATTATTATTTTTGTCATAATTATTTAAGCCAAGCATATTTGTAGTTTTCTACTATTTGTAAAGGTTTATCCTGATTATATCCGTGGCGTTTCTGATGAAGGCCCTTTTTGTTGCCGAAACAATGCCTTGATATGATCACACCAAGAATTAGCCACTTTTTTTAGGACTACAGATTGTTTATGTACATTGTTTTTTGATACTGTGAAAATATTGAAGAAAATGTCTTCTTTTCTGTAATCTGTCGATATATAACCTCTATCATAATAAAATGAAGAAATATGATGATTCAGTTTATCAAAGACAGGAATTATCAGTAACTAGTCTTGATTTTAAAATGTATATTTTTGTTAGTAAAAATGTATGGATAAATGTCATTTGTTTGGCTCAGTTCAATGTACTTAATTATGTCAGAGTAAAATTATAAGCTGCCTTAGGTCTTTACATTGTCATCGCCATGTCCCATAGTATACTGCAAAGTTATCACGGTATACCATCGCCCAAAATATAAGGCCTAGCTGTATTATTGGATTGCGGTACTCTTACGTCACTCATGGTGTTATATGAGCAATGCAATAATTAAGTCAGATTTACAAAGGAACAGGAGGCCACCATGTATAGCCACGGGTTGACTGGTAAATCTGGAGAAATGCCAGGCAGCGCAATTCACTGTCTAGTGTTACTCTGCACACTATAATCTACACTGCTGTTAAACTTCACATATATCTGTATGCCACGCCGGGGGCGTGGCCTAGCAAAATGGCCGGCTAGACGCGTTTTTGTCCAGCTCCTGCCCTAGCGCTCCCTATTGTTGAGGCTCCCAAGGTGAGGAGCCCCCCCCCCCGGACCTCGGACGTGGTCCCTGCTAGAGTGATTCACTGTCGGCGACTGCGGGGGGCCCGGTGGCTCGCAGCGAGCGTAACAGCAGCAGTGTGCAGAAGATGGCGGCCGCCGCACGGTGACACTGCCCCACCGGCCGGTGGGAGGCGGAAAGCCCAGCGGAGCATCGGTGACCCCTGCGGGGATCACTGAAATAATATCGACTGCCAAAATATCGAGTAGCCAAAATATCGAGGAAAAAATATCTACAGCCAAAATATCGAGTTTGTATGTACAAACAGGTAAGTACAAAAATATCGAGTACAAAATATCGTTTACAAAAATATAGATGTAAAAAATATCGACTTTATTAAAAACAGTGTTAAATTAAATTAAAATTTAAAATTAATTACTAAAATATACTTACAAAGACTTAAATTAAAATATAATAATTAAATATTTAATTAAAGTTATAAAAAAATTTACAATCATATTTATAAAAACATATATATATTAACATAATATAATTAAATAATATCCATTTTTATTTACGTACAATAGCAAAATGTAAAAAATACTATTCCTACTCCAGTGGGTGCAACAGTAGGGAAAGCGTTGGATAGCGTAGGGGTAAAAAATACTATTCCCACTCCAGTGGGTGCAACAGTAGGGAAAGCGTTGGATAGCGTAGGGGTAGGTGCAACAGTAGGGAAAACGTTGGATAGCGTAGGGGTTAAAATTACTATTCCCACTCCAAAGAATGCAACAGTAGGGTAAGCATTGGAGAACGTAGGGGTAAACATTACTATTCCCACTCCAGTGGGTGCAACAGTAGGGAAAGCGTTGGATACCGTAGGGGTTTAAATTACTATTCCCACTCCAGTGGGTGCAACAGTAGGGAAAGCGTTGGATAGCGTAGGGGTAAAAATTACTATTCCCACTCCAGTGGGTGCAACAGTAGGGAATGCGTTGGATAGCGTAAGGGTAAAAATGACTATTCCCACTCCAGTGAGTGCAACAGTAGGGAAAGTGTTGGATAGCGTAGGGGTAAAAATTACTATTCCCACTCCAAAGAGTGCAACAGTAGGGAAAGTGTTGGATAGCGTAGGGGTTTAAATTACTATTCCCACTCCAAAGAGTGCAGCAGTAGGGAAAGCATTGGATAGCGTAGAGGTAAAAATTACTATTCCCACTCCAGTGGGTGCAACTGTAGGGAAAGCGTTGGATAGCGTAGGGGTAAAAATTACTATTCCCACTCCATTGGGTGCAACAGTAGGGAAAGCGTTGGATAGCGTAGGGGTTAAAATTACTATTCCCACTCCAGTGAGTGCAACAGTAGGGAAAGTGTTGGATAGCGTAGGGGTAAAAATTACTATTCCCACTCCAAAGAGTGCAACAGTAGGGAAAGCGTTGGATAGCGTACGGGTTTAAATTACTATTCCCACTCCAAAGAGTGCAGCAGTAGGGAAAGCATTGGATAGCATAGAGGTAAAAATTACTATTCCCACTCCAGTGGGTGCAACAGTAGGGAAAGCGTTGGATAGCGTAGGGGTAAAAATTACTATTTCTACTCCAGTGGGTGCAACAGTAGGGAAGGCGTTGGATAACGTAGGGGTAAAAATTACTATTCCCACTCCAGTGGGTACAACAGTAGGGAAAGCGTTGGATAGCGTAGGGTAAAAAATTAATTAAAAGTAATTACGAATTTAATATAATATAATAATTAATCAATTAAAATTACTAATTAAATTAAATTAGAAATTCTAATTTAATTAATTACCAATAAAATAAATAATTAACAATTAATTCTACAACAATACCAATAAATATGTTTACATATTTAATTATTTATAAATAAATTACTTACCACCCAATTCCCCTATAAACCCACAACCCACGACATTAAATAAATTAGAAAAATTAACATAATTAACAATTAATCAATTAATTTAAATTAATTGCCAATTACATTTTTATTAATTACCAAATTAAAATGAATTAACAAATAATTAAAAATGTATAACAATAAATACATTTACATATTTTATTAATTATTATTAAATTACTTCCCACCCAATTCCCCTATAAACCCACAACCCGCTACAGAAAATAAATTAGAAAAAATCATAATTAACAATTAATCAATTAATTTAAATTAATTGCCAATTAAATTTGAATTAATTACCAAATAAAAATTAATGTAAAAATTATTAAAAATGTATAACTATAAATTAATTTACATATTTAATTAATTATTATTAAATTACTTCCCACCCTATTCCCCTATAAACCCACAACCCGCTACAGAATTAAATAACACAAAAATTTAAAAATACAAATTTCATTAATTATTATTATTTATAACATAAATACACACTTTTCACACATATAATATGTATGTATGTATGTATGTATTGCGACTTATATAGCGCACGTATCACCCGAAGGTATCAAGGCGCTTGCTTAGGGAACCCGTCCTGGTATTCCCCTGTGAGATACCACGGCAGGGTATCCACAAGGTGAAAGCCAGGCATCCCGCCGCGAGGGGCCGTAGTGGAGATTAAGCAAGCTATTGCCCAGAGTCGCAGAGTGTGACCACGTGAGTCGAGTAGGCACCAGAGCGAGAATTGTCGAGTCCGTGGAATTTTGAGCCCGAGACCCACCAAGGCGGGGAATCGAACCCTGGTCCACGGCCGATCTCAGCTTCCGGGTCTGCCGCCTCTAACCACTGAGCCACGCTTCTCCACTCAATACCAATAAATATAATACCATACAACACACTATAAAAAATGCAATATTATTATAAATTAGATAATTTTAATAACCTATATTATATACTTTAATATTTTAACTGTCTATATCTTTAACAGTCGATATTACTTTACTTACCTTGAAAACTATATTTTTGCTGTCTATATTCTGTCCAGTCGATATTTTGTCCAGTCGATATTTAAAACTCGATATTATGTCCAGTCGATATTTTGAAGTCGATATTTTGACTGTGCACCCCCTGCGGAGACAGACGGGGGCGCGCCCGACCCCCGATGACCGGGGGAGCAGCGGAGGGTGCGACAGTGTGGCTGATAGGTGCGCCGCCGCGGTCCCCGGGTTGAGCCCCTACACAAGGCCGGAGAGGAGAGGCCTGCGCGCACCCTTGCGGCACCAGGGGCGCTGACGGAGAGCCTGCGGACGAGGACCGGGCGGCCTGAGCCAGTGATTCCCCTCCTCCCCCTCGGCCTGCTGGGAGGCTGCGGGCGTCTGTGGGGGTGATCGGACGGCTCCACTTCGGCCCGCGAGGGGCCCTACGCACCGGCGACACCCCCCCCCCGTGAAGAGGGCAAGACGCACCGGCCCCTGCAGAGGACGGCGGGGACTATTGGCACAACTGTCTGCGGCAGTGGAGGCGCCCCGGTCTAGGAGAAAGTACCTGTGGGTCCTAGAGGTGGTGCGGCCTACACATGTGCCGGAGGCCCTGGGAACGTCGCGGAACCCATAGTTGGCAGGGTGCAAGCGGATCCCAACTTGCCTGGGGACCCCCAGTAACTCCCTCGGCCCTCAATCCAGCGGGGGGATTAGAGCCTTCATTGAAGCCCCGGGGGGGCGACCAAGAGTCCCAAATTGTTAACTGTGGTGGCAACCAGGGGATAACCGGCTGAAACGCGGGGGTGCCCCCCCTCCCCATGGCTGGCAGAGGCTGGAAGAAAGCTTGGAGCTGCCACTGTTGGTGCCGATAGGCCGCGCGGAGACTGGACTGCTGGACCTTGACCGTTGGAACCGGCGCCCCTCGCCCCCCCCCGATCCTGGCGGCGCGACACCGGGAGAGCTCCCGCTGCAACACTAGTGTGACCTAGAGTCCGTTTTTCAAAGTACCCTGTGGCCGGAACAGTTGAGACAGGGACTAACACCACCAGGGCTGATCTGCGCTTCGTGCCGCTGGGACCCCGAATCGTCTTCTGTGGAGAGCCCGGCGAGGAGCCCTCGGACGCCCCTATTATTATGGGAAAGGACCGACTGCCAAGGGAAGCCCAAACGAATAAGATTGTGCAGTACACGTTCCCGGGCCCTCCGGCAGCGGAGCGCCCTGGCCTAGATCAAAGGATGGAGGCTCACCCGGATGCAGCCGCCCAGGACATTTTGGCGGCGATCCACCACTCCAGGGTGGCGCTAGAGGGCAAGATGGATGGCATGGCCATGGATATTAACCATTTACGCCTCGACCTCCAGAAAGTAGCGGACAGGGTCACCACCACGGAGGGGGATCTAACCGAATTGCAAACGGAGGTCCGGCAGCTGAAGGAGACAGTGGCGGCTCTCCAGGAACACACGGCTCGACTGGAGCATCGGGCTGAGGATGCAGAAGGCCGGTCCCGGAGGAACAATTTTCGCTTCCTGGGGTTTGGCGAACGCACGGAAGCGCAGGCGGCGGACCTCTTCCTTGAGGACGGGATTGGCAAGGCCTTCCCAAACCTGCGCCTGTCCAAAATGTTTGCAATAGAGAGTGCCCATAGAACCCTGGGACCACCGCCAAAGCCGGGATCCCCACCTGGGGCCATAATAGCCCGGTTCTTCAACTTCAGAGACTGGGACATGATCCTACAACATATCCGCAAGACCGGACCGCCCAGGTATGAAAATCAGGACATCCACATTTTTCCGGACTATACTAGAAAGGTGCAGAACCTCTGGAATGATTTCCTGCAAGCTAAACAACAACTGCGGAGCCACAATGTCAAGTACAGTCTGCTTTCCCGGCCCGGCTCCGAGTACAACACGACGCTGGCACGCATTTTTTTGACCGCCCGGCAGACGCGGAGGATTGGATGGACTCCCTGGGCCTGGAGGACCATGACTACACGCAGGGCTGGCAGGAGCAAAAACGGCGGAATGCCAGATGACGGAACCAACGACGCGGTGAGGGTGGCCAGCCCCTGGGAGGACGCGCTGTCACAGAGAACGGACGTATCATGGTGGGCCCGGATGGTACCCTCCGGGCGGAACTAGAGGGAATCTCGACTCAGAACCAATTCTCCCCACTCTCTTTGGTGCAGGAGACGCAATCAGACGCTGGGGGTACCGGCTGCTGAACCTTCGCAGGTCACCTGACTGGTAAATCTGATGGGCCGTATCTGATGCAGGGGGGTCATGGACACTGAGTATTTTTCTTTACCTTAACTAATTGGGGTCTGTACAGTCTGATGGACTGGTAATGGGGCTGTTCCCCGGATACTCGAAGTGACATGAAGAGGGGAGGGGGGGAGCTTTAGACTTGTTGATTACAGTGACTTTATGACTGTGCCAAACTTCAACTTCAAGAGGCCGATTGTGGAGTGCCGATGCGGCCGGATGGGCCTTGGCCGGGCAGGGCTGCGCGGCGCCAGGCAGTTGGCTGAAGGTTCATTTACAGGGGGAGGGGAGGTGTTCTCCTTATTGTCTTTTGGACTACAACGTACTTAAGTGCTTAGTCCTTAGCAACCGAAAAAGGGGAAAAACAAAGCAACAAAGAAAGTTGGTTTCTATTTTCTAATTGTGATTTGAATAGGGAGGGTCTGTGGGGGGGAGTGTTCTTTGGGGCGGGGTTCGAGGTCTCCTGGCCAGGTTCGGATTGGGAGATGCGGTACTACCGCCTGTGGGGGGGAAATGTTGGGGTTCCTTGTTTTGGTTCAAAGAGGGATGCTGCCGGGTCATTTTACACTCTTGCTTTGTGTTGTTTAAGTTATCTGCTTTTTAGTGGGTCACGTCATGCTGTGGAGGAGATTCCAATGGGTGCCAGGGGGAGCTACGAAGTAGAAAAGTACTGACTCATGACAGGTGATACATGTAAATACAAACTACTGACATGGAATGTTAGGGGGCTCAATAATAGGGTTAAGCGGATTAGAGTAGCCACCTATCTCCGATGCTATGGGGTCAGCTTTGCTTTTCTCCAGGAAACACACCTTTGGGGGGATTGCCTTAAGTATGTCCAGTGTAGATGGCGTGGTCAGTTTTTCGCCACGTCTTACTCTGGGTTTGCCAGGGGGGCTCTAATTTGGGTGGCGCCGGGGGTCCCCTTTAAAGCCATACACACAAAATTGGATCCGTAAGGGCAGGTTTGTAATTGTGGTGGGTACCCTGGATGGCCGTAGCATTTGCCTGGTGAACGATTATGCCCCGGATACGGATGATGGTGAGTTTTTAGGTCAGGTGCTGGGACAGTTAGATATAGACCCAGACGCAGAGCTCCTGATGGCGGGGGATTTTAACTGTGCACTCGATGGGAATCTCGATAGATGCCCCCCAAGGTTAGACGCCAAACCTAAAATGAGAGATGCAATGCCCAGATGCTCCAAAGTTATGACCTCATAGATGTGTGGAGGCACCGCAACCCTACTCGTCGGGTGTATTCGTGCTACACGCCTGCTGCCAACACGCACAGTAGACTGGATTACTTTTTCCTACAGGGCAGGGTAATGGACCAGGTAGACGAGATCCATTTTTTGGCGCGCTACCTATCTGATCATTCTCCGCTCCTACTCACGTATCTGGTGGGCGGACCACGGCCCAAGATGCCGCTCTGGAGACTCAATACGGAGCCCTTCGGAGATCCCACTTATAAGGAAACTATCTCGCAAGGGCTCGAGACGTACCTAGAGGTGAACTGGGGATCAGCTAACACACGGGCGACTGAATGGGACGCCATGAAGGTGGTCGTTCGGGGGACATGTCTATCCACGGAGGTTGGGGTAAAAGGGGTGCTGGAACGGGAACTCCGACAGCACGAGGACCGCTTGGTGGAGATGGAAAGAGACTTACCCACAGACAAGGAGCAACGGCCCGAATGGACGGCTATACGGCAGCAGTTGGGAGACACCTGGGCCTCGCTTGGCAAATTTAACAGAACAGCCAGCAGGCGGAGATGGCACATGGAGGGTGACAAAGCTGGAAGACTATTAGCGCGTCTGATACGGGCAGAAACCCAACCCCACCCGATTTTGGCTCTGCAGAATGAATCTGGCCAGATGGTATATACCCAACAGGCTATTAACGAGGTGTTCCGATCCCATTTATGTAAAATATACTCAGAATCACAACCGTTAGCGAGAACATAGAGGTGTACCTCGAGGGCATACAGCTACCTGAGATTGAGGCGAATAGCCAGGAGGACCTGGGGGGCCCACTCCGGGAGGAGGAACTGCGTGCTGCAACAGTCCACCTGCAGACGGCGAAAACCCCTGGGATGGACGGTTTAGCGGCCAAACTATATAAAGAGTTCAAGGGGGTTCTGGTTCCCAAACTCTGTGAGGTGGCCATGGAAGCCTACGACTGGGGCTCGCTCCCGGACTCCATGCGGGCGGCGACGATCGTCATGATCCCCAAGCCGGGTAAGTATCCTCTTCTCCCCGGGTCCTATAGACCCATATCCATGTTGAACGTGGACTTGAAGATCATCAGCCAGGTGCTGGCTTCCAGACTCCTCCCCTACCTTCGACGCTTGGTCCATATGACCAGTCTGGGTTCATTCCGGGCCAGAACACCTTACGGAATATCCGTCGCCTGGCCCACGTCATGCGAACTCTAGCGGGACAGGCCAAACAAAACACGCTGGTCTTTCTGGATATCGAACAAGCGTTCAACTTGATTCGTTGGGCATACCTCTGGAAGGTGCTTTTAAAAATGGGCCTGGGGGGGACGGCTTTGTAAAATGGGTTCAGTTACTCTATATCAGACCTGTGGCCAGAGTCCGCACGGGCCGAAGGGTCTCAGATGAGATAACCATATTGAGGGGAACATGTCAGGGGTGCCCCCTCTCCCCCCTACTCTTTGCCCTGGCGATGGAGCCATTGGCATGTCATCTTCGCAGGGTACTGCAGGGCTGGGGTATCAGAGTAGGGACAGTGGAGCATGTGGTGTCCTTATATGCAGATGACGCCTTGGTATATCTGAATCAACCGACACAGTCGCTGCCCGTCCTGATGTCCGAGCTGTCGCACTTCGCGGCTGCTTCTGGCCTTGCAGTGAATAGGGCGAAGTCCCAGCTTTATGCGATTGGGGAGCAGTCTGAGTGGGAGGGGTCCAGCGACCGGAGATGGGACTCCCATGGGTGGATGACACACTCCGCTATTTGGGGATCTGGATTGGTCGAAACCCAACCGATTTCTTCCACCACAATATGGGACGGGTAATTCGGGGTCTAAAGGGGAGTATTGCCTTCTGGAACACCCTTAAAATCTCCCTGATGGGGAAGATCGCTCTACTCAAGATGGTGGTCCTCCCGCGCTGCTTGTATACGATGCAGGGGTCCTTTTATGAGTTGCCGCACCGGACTTTTCGGGAATTGGATTCCCTCCTAGTCCTCCTGTTATGGAATGGGAAGAGATGCAGGGTGAGTCTGGAGGTCCTGAAGCGTAGCTGGGGCACGGGTGGACTAGATGTCCCCGATTTAGAGCTCTACTACTTCGCATCCGAGCTACAGCATGCCATTGCATGGTTGGATACGGACCCCTCCTGGGAACGGTCCTTGCTGTCAGGGACCTATGGGACTGACCAACTTGGAGCGCTGCTTTGGCAGGAGAGGGGATGACGAGAGCACATTCCCCCGCTGATACGGCTGGGAGCCACAATCTGGGACCGTGTGACGCGCCTCCACATCTGCAGCACGTCGTTTGCCCCTGACATGGATATATGGCTGATACCGCCCTTTGCCCGGATTGCATGGGTCATGTCCATAGACAAATGGGTGGAATGTAGTTGCTTGATGTTAGCCGATCTGTACCCAAACAATGCATTTATCACTTACCAAGAGGCGGTCACTACCTTCGAGCTGGGTCCAGGGCAATTCCTTCATTATGCCAAATTAGCGGCGACTGCCTGGCAGTTATGGCCCTCGTTCCCGGAGGCTCCAGCACACACCCGTACCTTAGTCACCATGTTGGCAATGGCGGGGGGACGGAAGTTTGTGACTCACCTCTACAGAGCTTTGCGGGAGGATAAAAGGTTACGGCCCCTGGTGATAGAGGACAAATGGCAGCAGGCGTGTTCGAAGGACATCACTCCCCGTGAATAGGAAAAGATACATGAGAGTGTGCGGAAGGTGTCGGTGAGCAAACGCTTTAAACAAATTCAATATAATATTATACACATGACCTATCTCTCCCCTAAACGACTCCAGGTTTTCGATAATACCAGGGATTCCCGATGCCCGAAGTGCCGATGTCCCATGGCGGATTTAGTCCATATGGTGTGGGCGTGCCCTTCCCTCCAATCCTACTGGAAATCGGTTCTGTAAGTCTTGGCGAAGGTCTCGGGGTGGGTAATAGACCTGGACCTGCGCCCTTGCCTTCTAGGCTTAATCCCAAGAGACCCCAAACGGAAAGTGAGCTGACGGTTCCTCATACTAGGCCTGGTTACAGCACGCCATCGTATTGCTATCCATTGGCTGTCCCCACAGGGCCCGATATTACAGAAATGGAGGGCGGATCTGCGGGAGTGGGCACTAGCGGAAGAAGCGCACATGAGGCACACTAGAAGAGACGGGAAGCTACCGGAGGTCCTACAGGCTTGGGGTGTGATGTTTCAGGAATTGGTGGGACTGGATGCCCCGTTGACGCAAAATAGCCCAGTCTCCATGAACAGGGGGAAACCAAGCCCCAGGTTGGCGCGACACACGGAGACCCACCATAATGACAAGGGTGGCATAGATCCAATTTTTTGTTTGAACTTTCTCCTTTTTTCCTAGACCGGGCAGCGGGGGGTGGGGGTGGCTTGGGGAGGGTTTGGGATTGGGGGGGGGGGAGGGTGAATTCCTATGTTGTCCTATATTGTTGTTTCTGATGACAAGAACACTAGACAAGTGTGGATAAAGCGCACTTCATTATCCTCGCCATGTTTAAGAGGCTGGCCAACCACCAGACTTGATAGGTGGATTTTCACACATAATATGATGTATATTGTCGGACTCAATTGTATACATATCCAAGTATGTAACCTTGCTAAGCAATTTTGTTTAATAAAGATTTTTTGAAAATCAAAAAAAAAAAAGAAAATCCGTATGCCACGCCACGGTGCCACTTCATTATATGCTATTCTAGTCTACGACACTCCACTCTATGCCTCTCCATTGTACGAGACTCCACTCTACGCTATTATACTGTACACTATTCCACTGTATGCTTTTGCACTCTACACCATTCTGTTGTATGCCATTCCACTCTACAGTAGAATAATATTGTATGCAATTTCACTCTACAACACTTCACTGTACTCTATTCCACTGTATTCCACTCCACTCTACACTACTTTACTCTACTCCACTCCAGTGTATGGCACTCCACTCTGCACAACTTAATTCTACGACTACGCTATTCGATTGGACTACACCGCGCCACTGTATGTTATTACACTCTACATCACACCACCCCATCAACTGTACACTACTCCACTATACACTATTACACTCTATGCCACTCCACTGTACAACACTTCACTCTACGCCACTCCACTCAACGCCATAAAAAAGTACACAACTCCACTCTACGCTATTACACTGTATGCAACTCCTCTCTTCA
Organism: Lissotriton helveticus; assembly: GCF_964261635.1. Taxonomy (NCBI): domain Eukaryota; kingdom Metazoa; phylum Chordata; class Amphibia; order Caudata; family Salamandridae; genus Lissotriton; species Lissotriton helveticus. The sequence goes on from NC_136061.1 coordinate 312,811,742, forward strand.
GTATACGCCACTCCAATGTATGCCACTCTGCAATACGCTACTCTAGTGTATGCTTTTCCACTCTGCTCCATTCTACTGTATGCAACTCCACTCTACGCCTCTTCAGTGTATGCCACTCAGCTATATGCTACTCCAGTATATGCTATCCACTCTAGGCCACTTCAGTGCATGCCACTCTACCCCACTCTATTGTACGCTATTTGATTAGGAGCCACTCCACTGTACGCTAATACATTCTACCCTTTTCCAGAGTACGCCACTCCAATCTACACCACTTCACAGTATGCCACTCCAGTCTACGCTACTCGACTCTACGCTATTACACTTTATGCCACTCCAGTGTGCTCTCTTCCACTCTGTATAACTCCACTCTACAAAACTCGACTACAATCTACGCCACTCTATCCCCGTACATTCCACTGTCCAAATTTGCCCTTGACTCTATGCCCATACACTCTATTGTACAACACTCTACTCCTCTCTACAACAGTTTAACACTGTACCACACAGCACTCCACTCTACTGTATAAGACATGATTCCAATTTATAACACTTTCCTCTACTCCATGCCGTGCCACTTCAATGTGTGCCACCCAACTCTACGCTAATCCGCTCTACCCTATAACACTCTATGCCCCTCCACTATACACCACTCCACTCTATGCCATTCCAACCGTCTACATTCCAATGTACAGTATTCCACTGTATGCTACTCCATTTTACAGTAATCCACTCAACACTACTACAGTGTACTCCACTCCACGCCACTCCATTGTATGACACTCTCCTCCACTCTATACAACTCCACGCTATAAAAAGTCTACCACACTTCTTGGCACTCTACGACATTCTACTCCACTCTGACTCCATACACTCCACTGTCCAACTCTCTACTCCACTCTATGCCTGTACACTCCAATGTACAACACTCTATTCCATTATCTAACACTTGTATATACAACACAGAACTCCACTTTACTGTATGAGAACCCACTACAATTTATAACAGTTTACTACCTGTGCTATGCCAGTATACTCCACTCCATGCCACTCTACTCCACGACACACCAAAAGTCTCTATTGTACTTTAGTCCACACAACGTTACACCACTCCGCCGAATCTACTCCACTGTATGAGACTTTACCTCACGTAACGCTACAACAGTACCCTCTACGCTGCTCCACTGTTTCAGACTCTACATGCAGCTCCACTCTACAACACTGTTATACACTGTATGCCACTCTCTCATACTTTTCTCCTGTCTATACCCCTTCACTCCACTGTACAACACAGTACTATACTGTATTCTACTGTACAACACTCTACTGCACTCTACTCTACAATATTCTAGTCCACTTTACAACACTGTACGCAACTCTTTGTATGCTAGTGCACCCCACTTTACTCCATTCAGATGCAGTACTCAACTCTATTCCACTACTCCACTGTACAGCACTCAACTCACGCCATTCAATGCCATTGTACTCTATAATACTGTATGCCATTCCACAGTAGCACACTCTACAATGCTGCACTGTACACCACTACTCTTTAAATAAAACAAATCAACTATACTATATGCCACTCTATTCTACTGCAGTCTAAATCACTTTCTGTATACTGTACGACGCTCCACTCCACTCTACTGTACAACACGCTATTCCAATTCATAACACTTTACTCTACTATAGTCTACGCCACTCTACTCTATGGCACTCCACAAAACTATAGTCTACATCATGCCACTCCAACACTTTACTCTACTCTACACTACCCCACTCCAGTGTACTGTACTCCACTGTACTCCACTTTATCCCATTCTGTCACTGTGCTATACTACGCTCTCTGCTGCTCCACTATCCGACACTCTACTTCATTCACTGTATGCAACTCCAATCTACAACACTGTACTACACTCTGTGATGCTCTTCTCCACTCTTTGCCCATCCACTCTACGCTACTTTATTACACTGTATGGCGCTCAATGACAACCAACTCAAATTCTCTCTATGATACTACACTCAAATCTACGACATTCTCCTCCACAGTACTTTACGACACTCCACCTGATAATAATTGACTCTATGACACTTTACTCCACTCTATGAGTCTACGATACCCTACTCCACTGTTCAACACGCCATTCCACTGTAAAGCTCACTGCTCCAGTCTACAATACAGGACTCCAATATATGAGACACCATGCACTACACTATATAACACTTCACTACCCTTTACGGTACACTACTACATTCAACTCTACTCCACTAGATTCCAATCTACAGTGCTCCAGTCTATGACAATAGACTTTACAAAACTGTCGTCTACTGTACTCAACGGCAGTTCACATAACGGCTCCCCACTTGTGACGCTGGACTCTACGATTTGAAACATATAAAAAAATGGTTTTTAATTAAAACATTAGAATTAATGATAAAAAACAAAGGTTAAAGCTTAGTTATAGTTGGGAAAACATATTTTTCCTATACAAACCAAGTTTAAACTACACAAGCTTTAAACATTCTAAAGTTATAGTTCTAACTTTCATTTACAATTTATCCACCAACTTCAAATTATAGTAAGTAGCGGACCTTGTTATACACTTTTCAGCTCGCTAACCAGACCACACTAACTATAACTCACCACTCTACCACGCAATAGTGTGTAACGGGATCTACTACCTACAATACTGTGAATGTGGTGGGTAAATTGTAAATAAAAGTTGTAACTAACTTTAAAAATGTTAAAATTTGTGTAGATTAAACTTGGATTGTAAGTTTATTTTCAAGAGTACCACTTCTACCAGCATGCAACCGCACATACGCCCACTGGGGCGGGATATTTAACTATGCGCAGGTGGTTCCCTTGCCTTCGTATCCTGTTGCTAGTGATCAAGGGCGGTGGTTACTCCCGAAACGCGTTTGGCTCTGTACCTGTGCCAGGAGAGTTTAGCTGACTGCAATCCCTGAATTAAATGGTGACAGCTCATCTGGTGTGGCTTCCTCATTGTGGGCAACCATTTAGTTTTTTGTAAAGCGGCCTGCCCGGGCCGCGAGGGAGCCCCGCCGCATACAAAGCGGATCCGAAGTGACAGTGATAAGAGACACTGCAGGAGGGATGAGTCTGATCCGAGGATGTGGTTAAAGGTGTCAGCTTTCACTTTTGGTATACCCACTGGGGTGAGACTGTTATTATTGAGGATACGACGGGACCCACTTGGGTTTTTATTTTCAAGAGGACCGCATCTACCAGCAGGCAACCGCGCATACGCCCACTTAGGCGAGATATTTAACTATGTGCAGGTGGTTCCCTTGCCTTGATATCCTGTTGCCAGTGATCAAGGCCGGTAGTTACACCCAAAACGCGCTTGGCTCTGTACCTGTGCCGTGAGTGTTTAGCCACACCAGATGAGCTGGCACCATTTAATCCAGGGATAGCAGTCAGCTAAACACCCACGGCACAGGTACAGAGCCAAACCCGTTTCGGGCGTAACTACCACCCTTGATCACTGGCAACAGGATACGAAGGCAAGGGAACCACCTGCGCATAGTTAAATATCTCGCCCCAGTAGGCATATGCGCGGTTGCAGGCCGATAGATGTGGTCCTCTATATACAAATCCCGAATGGCACCACTCCACTCAGGGAACGATGGTGGTGAATGAAGTGCTTTATTCAAATATCATGGCTCCAGTAACCAGTCAATCCTGGCCAGTGCCCCAGCATGATGCATTTCGACAGAACAACTGTATATATACATCTACTCCAGTACTCACCCCTGTCAAGAATGAGCCTGTCAAGAATGAGCCCGACACAACAAAGGTACGTTGCACAGTTGGTTTATTGCATGTCAGAAGTAAGACACAGTGAATCCTGAAACACCTTCGCAGATGCGTTTCAGCGAGTAGCTTTCATCAGTGCGGGATCCATCAGTGAGGGTCGTCACACCTGAGGGATCGTTACATTTTTCCCACCTATTGGTGCATGGTTGTAGCCACTAGTTACACCGCTTGCTTCTCGCTCAGCTTTGCTGCATTCGGTTGCCTCAATCTGCTGCAAAAACCCATACAATGATAAGGCTTCTGTGCACTCAGTAGTGCCCCAACCGATGATGGCCCGCTGATTTCACGACCTCTCATGCAGCTGGCCTATGGGTGCTGTTAATCATCATGCTGTACATGCTTTATCTATGTATATATATATATATATATATATATATATATATATATATATATATATATATATATATATATATATATATATATTCATTCATTCATTCAAATCCTTTATTCAGTTTTCATATATTTGAAAAACCATAAAAGTACATTTACAAAACATTAGTTTTACCATAAAAATACTTAAAATGTTTCTATAGACAGGATAAAATTGATACAATTTTAACATCTTATAAAATACAGATAATCAGTCATCACTTATAAAATCTGAGTCTAAAAAATAAAATAGATAGAAAAGTAATCGAAATATAAGTTTCATAATTTACTCTAGGTTTGTCCTTTGTCTTACTACAAACTTCCGAAATCTGACAACTTCTTTCGCAGTATGTTCTTCCTCTAAGAATTGGAGACGCAGGAATGCCGGTCGGCATCTTCAGAGATTCATAATTTTTAAGATGGGAATTATCCAACGCTTTCTTGGCTCAGTAAAGAACTTACAAAACAAAACAGTATGCATTGTAGTTTGACTAGAAAGTTCATCGCAGGGACAAATTGGTAAAGATTTTGCCCAATCATTAGTTCGCGAGCAGGTAACAAAACGGTGAAAAATATTCATCCTAAACCTTGTTAATAATAACCTCTCATAGCTGGTTAAATAAAAAGTTAGGTATTTCATAGCTGGTTAAATAAAAAGTTAGGTATTTTTTTTAATTAAAACATTAGAATTAATGATAAAAACAAAGGTTAAAGCTTAGTTATAGTTGGGAAAACATATTTTTCCCATACAAACCAAGTTTAAACTACACAAGCTTTAAACATTCTAAAGTTATAGTTCTAACTTTTATTTACAATTTATCCACCAACTTCAAATTATAATAAGTAGCGGACCTTGTTATACACTTTTCAGCTCGCTAACCAGACCACACTAACTATAACTCACCACTCTACCACGCAATAGTGTGTAACGGGATCTACTACCTACAATACTGTGAATGTGGTGGGTAAATTGTAAATAAAAGTTGTAACTAACTTTAAAAATGTTAAAATTTGTGTAATTTAAACTTGGATTGTAAGTTTATTTTCAAGAGTACCACGTCTACCAGTGTGCAACCGCACATACGCCCACTGGGGCGGGATATTTAACTATGCGCAGGTTGGATGGTCAGAGTTGTTTGAACTGTTAGCTTGTGTTGCACAGTTATTTTGGTAACCTTGTTACTCACCCGCAGCTGCTCTAGGTGTGTCATGCAGATTGTTTTAAACGCTTTTCTTGATAGTTCTGCAATTGCTGTGGGTGTATGGAAATATTCTGCCATTCCCAGATCGAATAGGAAGTTTTTGATATAGGCAATCCACCCTATCTTATGAGCGTTTTCTAGCAAAAGACAATCCTGAATAAGATCTTGGCAAAAAATTGTTTTAGTGGATGTCCATATGCGGTGCCATAAAAGAAGTGGTTGGATTTTAACTGTCTGTCAAATATGACAGCCCCAATTCTATATGGCACGAATAGGTTGCAGAACCCTGCGGTAAGGCAAGGAGGTACCTGAAAAACGAATTTTTCACGTTTTGGATGGAATCCACCTTTCCGTAACCCACTCTCTGGCCCCGTAAATTGCTGTACTTATACATTTAGCCTGGTAAATATTAATACGTTCAGTAGGGTGCCGTTTCCCTAGTCTTCGCGAAAAACTAACTAATGCAGCTGTTACCCTCATAAATAAAAAAATTCTGGTCTCGATTGCTTGTTTCCAAGTATGCTTGTTATCTATTACAATTCCTAAACAGGGGTATGTCTTTGTGCTTTCAAGCTTTGTGTTGTCTATGAAAATTGCCTTTGATCTCTGTGTTTTGGGGCCTGATGTCATGACATAAGTTTTTTTAATGTTCATTTTCAAATCTAGATTGGCCATAAATGTATGCAATTCCAGGGGGGTACGGGCCAAAATCACTGCGTCGTCGGCGTAGAGCAGGGCAGGTATAGGGCGCTTGTTGATTAATGGTAGGTACTGGCCCCCTTTCACCATGTCCTGTTCAAGGCCGTTGGTGTAGAGTGTAAAAAGAAAGGGTGCCAGGACACAGCCCTGCTTTACTCCCCGCTCTACACCAAAAGGTGCCGTTAATTTCCCCGCACGACCATGCCTCACTCGTGCTTTTGCGCCGGAATATAATTCACGTACAAATTTTACTAAAGGTAATTCTACCCCCATTACCAGTAGAATGGACCATAGCTTGCTGTGGCTGACGCAGTCAAAAGCTACTGATAGGTCGACATATGCCATATGCAGGGCCCCACCCTTAGCATGTACATATTTGCCTGTCAAAAGGGTCAAGTTGAGAACTTGTTCTGTGGTACCAAGACCCTCTTGTAACCCAAATTGAAGGTCCGATAGGATCTTATTCTCATCAGCCCAGAGCTGGAGGCGCTCGAGGACGATTCGTCCAGCCACCTTACCCAAAGAGTCCAGAAGAGATATTGGACGGTATTAAGAGGGGGATTGGCGATCCCCCTTTTTAAAGATTAAGACCAAAATACTTTCGGACCATGAGTCTACCAACCCTACCGCACATGACGCTTCCAAGACTCGATTTAAAATAGGGGTCCACAGTTCCGGGTTGTACTTGTAAAAATCAACTGGGACCCCGTCAGGGCCTGAAGCCTTTCCACGCTTACTAGCTAGAAGAGCTAGCTCTACTTCCGCAAGTGTTATGTCGAGATCAATGGGAAAAGAGGTTGTCTTGGTTACCGCATTTGTTCCGTCCTTCTCATCTTTCATTTGGTCATCTTCAGGTGGCAGACCAAATATCTGTGCAAAATGACCAACCCATGTTTGCTCGTCAATAGCCACATCAATTTTAGGTTTGTCATTATTGTCCACTAAAAAGGGGGATTTAATTATTGCCCAGAAGGCAGTATTATCTTTTGCGACGCAACTTTTATGGAGTTGGGTCCATAGTTAATTTTTCAGATCCTTTTTCCTTAGTTTTATTGCCTTTTTATACTCTTGTCTAAGGTTGGCTATTTCCTTTTTGTCTCTTTTTATTCTGTGGAGTGCTATTTTTAATTTAGAATAGGCTTTGGTGCATGTATTATTGAACCAGCCTTTAGATTTAGAGGTCCTGTTTTTTAAATTAACAGAGAGGGCTTCTTTTAATGTTTTCGTTATAGCCACAAAGTTACTCAGGACCTCCTCATGTCCAGTAGAAAGATAAAGACATTTTTCGATTGCTGGTAACGAGTTTTTTACTACTTTCATGGTGATCTCTGCTGGATCTACTTTAGCCCACTTTAACGTAAAACCGTTTAATCTGTCGAGAGACAAAGCCGCCTGCCCAAGAATCCTCAGGGAGTTGCCTCTGTCTACTTGGTGTGGTAGCGATAGTGTAACACTATTGGGATAGTGATCGCTTATTGCTATATCGTGCGTTGAAAAATTGCGTATTCGAGAACAAAAGTCACTAGAAATAAAAATAAAGTCTATGGTACTGAATAATCCTCTACCATTAAAAGTACTGGTAAGGGGAATTGGAGGGTTAATCACTTCATTGGCCAAACCCAATTCTAACCCGAATAGTATCTCATTCAGACAATTCCCCGTCTTTGTATGGGTAAAGTGAGTTAGTGGAATTTTATTTTCGTCACAGAGACCGCAGGTTAATTTGGAATTATACCCACATACAGCTTGATTAAAGTCAACCCCCCCATATGATTACCAGGTCCTTGGTTACATTATTCCTTAGTTCCTGCAAGCATAGGTGAATTTCTATTAGTACTCTGATTATTTAGTCCTGTTTAAGATTATTATCAAAATTAACCAGCACGAAGGTGTTGCTTTTTTCCACCCTCAGCATTATGATTTGATAGTTTGCCTCTATTTTAACTTGGACAATTTTCTCGAATTCGACAAGATTGGAAATAAAAATCGACAAACCTCCCCTAGCACTCCCTGATGGTGAAGGAAGTGCTTGAGAAAGATAGGTTTTATAGCCCTCTATATGTATTGCGCATGTGGCCCATGTCTCCTGTAAGCAGAGGACATTGAATTTTTGTATGAAATTAATCCAAATTTCGTTAGTAAGTTTGGAACGCAAACCTGCGATATTCCAGAAAAGTATACTAAGTAGAGATTTTTCTGAATGGCCTATTTTTGGAGGACTTTGGGCAGTGGACCCAGTATGTGAATCAGAAAGATTTAAAATTGAAAGTTCCTCGTTAACATTTTGGTCTAGCGTTATAAATAGTTCCTGTACCTCCGAACAATTAGGGTTTATCGTAACCAGTCAATCTAATTCTTCCAAACCTGAGAGCGGGTTAAATCTATTAATAGTTGGTATCTCATAGTGTGGGTCCTGGCTCTTTGTGTCATCAAGGTTAGGAGCGTTTTGCAAAGAGTTTGGAAGGGGATAGAAGAAACCTAATGGAAGTATATTGATCTCGCCCCTTTCAAAGTGGTTATTTCCCATTTCCCACAAGATTTTGTGACCAACATGGGGGATCTGAAGGTAAGTACAATGCAATCTCCCCGGAGAATTTTCCCGCGATTTCCCACCCACTGGACCCTTCTGGCCATCTTAAACTCCCTGAAAAGATAGTCAGTTAAGCCTGTTGTACGACCTAGCCAGTGTAACGACTTGTTTCTCAATGTTTCCCTCCCCTCTAAGAGGTGTGGCGCCGCGGCCAGGGCGACTGACGCTGGAATCTGGGGATCACGGTTCGATCCCCGGCTCCGGCGACAGGTTAGCCCAGCACCATGTGACTCTGGGCAATAGCTCGCTTAATCTTCCCGACGGCCCCCAGCGCCTAGAGACCCTTACGGGTGATTGTGCGCTTTACAAAATATGGACTTTAATTCTAAGGGAGGCTTTTTTGGAACATTTGCCAACACAATAATGTAAGGAGTGGCGGCAGGTGGTAGGTCGAGATGTTGACCGGGTTCTTATTTTGTCCAAAGTTGACTTTCGGGATTAATAAGTGGATATGCATGTACCTTGGAGGAATGGGAAAAAGTGTCGACTCCCAAAGTATCTAAAATTCTCTTTGTGGGCCCATGTCCCTCACCCGAAGTTAGGATTGGAATGGGATTTGGTGTCAAAATATTGGACGTCGTGGCAACTGTTGGCTGTGTTTATATGTGCCCTTCATTCCAATTTTTGCCCATGGTTACCACTTCTTGTTTGCTGGCGGCGAACTGACCTTCCTCTCCAAATTGCCTGGAATTGGTGGATATAATTTGTTCTTTGTGAGTCCGTTTTTTGGGTGGAGCTTGTCTTTGGCTCTCCGGAGCTTCTGAATGGTTGGACTCCGAATTAGATCGTGAGGAACTAGCTTTAAGGGATTCCTCCACTGAGCTTATCTGTTTGTCTTGAGCCCCCATCGCACCTGTTAGGTAACTTAATAGAGTTTGCTGGGAATCTGTATTGATTTTCCGCCTTGTGATAGGTTTTGGACTAAGCAACTTCCTTTTCCCCATATGTGCCAAAATCACTGCAGTCCTTTACTACATATAATATGTAAAGATACAAATTTCAAACCGCCCCCTGGATTATAAAAACAGCTCTTACATGCACTCTACAAATGATTGGTACGTAGAGATCTTCGAGTTCAGGTGTAAGTTCAGCAAATATAATTTTAAGCTTACTGGTAGTATGTTCTTACTGGAACTGTGGGACTAAAGGAATGGGCCCAGCCCAGCCTCAGTCGGTCACAGACGGGCAAGGACGGGCCCGCCCTTGGCCCGGGCTTCGCCCGCGCGCGTCCCGTGCCGCGGGAGCCCGTTGTGGAGTTTACAGGCCTGCCCCCCTCCTCCTCTCGCGAGACCGCGCCGCGCTGCCTTCTGGGTGTTGTGGTTCGGCAGCCGGCGGTCCGCGTCGGGTGCCGGGGCAGGAGCTGAGGGCCAACAGGAGGTCTGCAGGGCACTTCAAGAGTGCAGCGGAGAATTCCAGGCAGCAAGAGTCGGTGGCCAAAGAAACAGGAAAGGGCGTCCCGCGCCGCGGCAGCCCGCCATGGAGTTTATAGGCCTGTCCCCCTCCTCCTCTCGCGAGACTGCGCCACGCTGCCTTCTGGGTGTTGTGGTTCGGCAGCCGGCGGTCCGCGTCGGGTGCGGGGGCAGGAGCTGAAGCGTATAAGAAAGAGAGGGGCCCCTTCGAACACCCAGTGGGACTGGGGCACTATGACTGTGTAAAGGAGAAAAATCCCAATGGGTAAGTTACTCATCAATCATCTACATACACTCAATGAGCCTCAAGATTTCATTCATTCCATTTGCTTACCAAGAATGTACTATAACATATAGCTAGATATACCTCAAACACCAATGAATTCACTTATATAATTTATTTAGTTTACAGGTTCATTTGAAAATTTCACATTAAAAAGCTGAAATGCAGCTATACAAATTGATAAAAACAGTATAAAAATATTGATAGTCACAAATGAATACAAAAGTATGGGTAAACATACAGAAAGAGAGTATTTCACCAGACCTAAACATTTGGTCTTGGAAAGCTACACATCCCATATTAGGCTATATAGTAAATACATTAATTGACCACATTTGTATTTTATTTGCCGCTCAAGTATTGTGAAGCCAGGGGATTGTGTATAAATTAATGTGTGTCGACGCGTTTCGATGGGATCTCAGTTTATTCCATCTTTATCAAGACCAAAGGATCACTCATTTTAGCAGGAAACAATAGTGGATAACTATGCACCTTCTATTTACAAGGTTTAGATATTATGTTGACACCACGGCTTCTATTGTCCAATTCAGTCTGGCTATTGACTTGAAGTGATATTCAGATGCCTTGTTTTGGAGGGAGCTCTATGCACTGTAGATACATATGGGCTCCACTGCTATTTTCTTCTTTCCTTGTGCTTTTTATTTTAGCAGTTCACCCTCCAAATGCGAGTTCGAAGGGCCTCCTATCGAGGTACCATCTGTGTCCTCCTTTTGTATTTTGGGGATCAACCGGAACTGGTAGACTCACGGAATATTTTTGATAGGCTCAGTGTCTGTGTAAAACATCTGGTTTCTGCATGCAGTCCGGTTACTTCTCAGGAGCTGAAGGCCAACAGGAGGTCTGCAGGGCACTTCAAGAGGGCAGCTGAGAATTCCAGGCAGCAAGAGACGGTTGCCAAAGAAACAGGTAAGGGCGTCCTGTCAAGAATGAGCCAGACACAGCAAAGGTACATTGCACAGTTTGTTTACTGCATATCAGAAACAAGAAACAGAGAATCCTGAAACACCTTAGCAGACGCATTTCACCGAATAGCTTTCATCAGTGCCGGTTCCATCAGTGGGGGTCGTCACACCTGAGGGGTTGTTAAATGCAATATTCTTCCCACCCATTGGCGCATGGTTGTAGCTTGCTTCACCTCACAGTTAAAGGTACAGTGTCCCAACCACTGGTTACACCGCTTGCTTCTCGCTCAGCTTTGCTGCATTCGGTTGCCTCAATCTGCTGCAAAAACCCATACAATGATAAGGCTTCTGTGCACTCAGTAGTGCCCCAACCGATGATGGCCCGCTGACTTCACAACCTCTCATGCAGCTGGCCTATGGGTGCTGTTAATCATGATGCTTTACATGCTTTATCTATATATATATATATATATATATATATATATCCTCGCTCCAAAAACACCAGGGCAGGGCACTCGCAGGCGGGTGCTTTCCAATGTGGGGGTGCTCCCACAAATCAAATCACCGCTTCAATATCCGTACCACGGACTTACGTCCTACCGGGAAAAAAGCACTCACGGAGGGTCGTTCGTGTTATTTATTTTCACCAGCAAACAGACACTCCATCAAACAGACGCGTTTCGGTAAAAAACCTTCATCTATGTTTACCTTAGCGCCATCTTAGACACAGTTTTAAACACTTAGTGTTACCAAAATCAAGGAAGAACTTGTGCATTACATCAAGATCCTGCCAACAAAACGAGCGCCATCTTAGAATGTCCAAATAAACAACTAAGATAAAATAAAGTATTTCATGGTGCAACTAATTAAGCCCATCGATGGCCACTTTTAAATCATGAATACTCTATACAATATTGTGGGAGGGCAGGTTTGATATACAGGTGAGGAGGCTTTAGAAGTGGTTTGGAAGCAAGTGGTTTATTGAAAACAGATGCAGTTGGGGTTGAATAGCTAGTTAGTTCTTTAGGTTCCTCCTCTTCAGATGTTTCTGCAGATGAGCTGGATGTCTTGTTTTCCTTCTCCTGGTCTCCACGGTGATCGTCCCGGAGGAGGCCCCGCCGCAACTCTCCTCCGAGTTGCGGCCGCTCCACAGCCTCCTCCGGGCACCACCAGTCTTCACACCAGCATTCGTCTCCGTCCTGGCTTCCTGGTATCCCAGCGTCACGCCTATCGGGTCCCGCGTCTTCTCTCCGCTCTCCCGGGTCTTCAGCCGTTGAAATACCGGGTCCCGCGTCTTCTCTCTGCTCTCCCAGGTCGTCCGGTGTTGCAGTATTGGGTCCCGCGTCTACTCGGCATCTTTCTCCTTCTGCGCCACTCACGACCTCTTCCCCTTGACCTCTGAGCCTTTTCATTGGTTCGAGGCCGCCGCTTCCTGTTGATGTCGCGTCCACTGCCGGGTTACGCTGCTGGTCGTGTTCCTGTGTAGAAACAGTAGAACATTGTGGAAGTCCCGTATGCTGTTTCCGCGCTGGTTCCCGAGTTACAGGTTCTCCATCCAGCGTGTTATAGGTAAGCCCCGGGTCCTCCTCACAGATATATATCGTCAATACAGTCTATACAAATTTTACAGTTTATACAGTTTCAAATGTACAATCCCGCCCTGGATGGGCATGCACTCGATTTACTATATCACAGACCTGTGTCTAGCCAAAGCCAACAATACATCATGTTATATACAAGAAAAAAGAAGAAAGAAATATCGGAACATCCGAAGGGAGAAACCAGAGATGTTAGAGGGGAGAAAAAGAAAAAGAAAAAGAGGAAGAAAATTAGGATCCAACAATTCTCCATATATACAGTTTCGAACTTAATGGAAAACATTATATACAATATATACATGTAAAGACCATATGGTAATAGGTTCTAATCACATGTTTTTTTAACTCAGCTGTCCTAAAACCCTAAGAGCTTACTCTAGAGGATACCTTCAATGACACAGAATACATGTAAGATTATTCTCCCAGATGTATAGCCAGTTCTTCACTACTATTTAAGCCTAAAGGGTACTTCGTATGCATGTCAATGATATACCTCGACTCCAGTCTACAAAGTCGTAATAGTCTATCTCCCCCTCTAGGATTACTAGGGACATGATCCAGCCCAAAGTAGCTAAGTAAATCCCTGTTGCGTTGATGGACTTTGTCAAAATGGCGCGCAACAGGGTATGCTTAATCTCCCTTTTCAATAGCCCGCATGTGTTCCAGTATTCTCATTTTCATGGGATTGATCGTACTCCCCACATACCGTAGTCCACACGGGCAGGTTAGACAATAAACACAGTAGGGGGTAGTACAAGTGAGGAATCTTCTGATCTTTCTACGGACTCCTACTTTAGGGATTTCATAGCTCAGGACTCGCTTGTTAATCTTACAAGCTTTGCACTTCCCGCATGGGAAAAACCCTTGCAGAGGGCCAAAAGCTGGTTTTGGGGTTTCTGTCAAATAGCTGTGCACTAGATCATATTTTATAGACCTCGCCTTCCTAAAAGTAATTAAAGGATTGGAAGGGAGATCTGTGCTCAGGGCCTCATCGGTCTGCAATATGTGCCAACTCCTTCTCAGAATCTTTTTTAAATGAGTGGCATTTTTTGAATACGTTGTTATGAGGTGAAATTTACCCTCGTTTTTTTCATCCTGCTTCTTACTTTCTTTTGTCTTCAAGAGGCTTTCTCTTTTAAGTTTATTAGCCCTTACAAGAGCGATGCTCAAGATCTCTTGACAGTAACCACGTGCTCGAAATCGTTGCAAACTGGTTTTGGCTGCAGTCTGGAATTCCCTTTCATCCGAGCAATTGCGTTTAGTCCTCAGAAGTTCCCCATAGGGAATACTTCTGATAAGATTAAGAGGATGACTGCTCGATGCTTCCAACACTGAATTGCCCGCTGTCGGTTTACGGTACAATCGGGTTTTCAGTTCCCCTGACTCTACATAGATGTTAATATCTAAATAGTTGACTGATGTTGTACTCACTTCACCAGTGAATTCCAGATTTAAATCGTTCCTATTAAGGACTTTGATATATTCTTTTGCCCTGTCTGGGGGTCCATTCCATACGATCAGTAAATCGTCGATGAAACGATACCACCCCACAATATGCTCCGTCCACTCTTTATTTGCTGTCCCCCAGGCCACCTGCTCCTCCCACCAGCCCACAAACAAGTTCACGTAGCTGGGGGCGAAGCAGGTGCCCATCGCTGTTTCTGAAAAAGAAAGATGTTATTTGATAAGCAAAATTCGACAAACTCCAAAACCATTGCACTATGTTGTGTGTACTTCAATGGTCGTTTGTCAAGAAAATATTTTGTGGCTAGTAGACCATCATTGTGTTTGATTGACGTGTATAGGCTAGTTATATCCAACACCAGCATAGTATACCCCTCCTCCCATTTCAATGAAGCCAATTTGTCCAAAAGATCAGTAGTGTCCCTGATATAGGATTTCAAAGTCTTCACATGTTGTATAATGAAGAAATCAACGTAAATGGACAGGTTTTTAGTAAGGCTTCCTTGTGATGCCACAATGGGCCTGCCAGGGGGCATAGTCTTGTTTTTATGCACCTTAGGCAGGTGATAAAATGTTGGAATGGTGGGGTTTAAACGTCTCAGAAATAGGAACTCATCAATGTCTAGTAGCCCTTTGTTATGCCATTTGGATGTCACCGCATGATATTCCACCATGCTTTGTTGGTATTCCTTGGCTGTGATAGGTAGATTAGTGTCCTTATTGTTCAGTTGGCGGAGTGCTTCTTCCTCATAGTTTTTCTTCGTCTGGATGACGATGTTTCCGCCTTTATCTGCAGGCTTATACACCACCCCTTCATCATCCTTCTGAGGATTTTAGAAATTTCTGTTTACGTCTGAATTGGGTTAAATCCTTAACCACTGCATCCGCAAAAATATCAATGGCATCCACAGCCATCTGTGGATGAAATTTAGATGCAGGTTTGAAGGGTGTTAGTCCACCAACTTGTTCAGTCTCAGTCACAGCAAGTTGTTGAGTTCTGCTCATGGATGTCAACTGCTCCTCTGTTCTTAACTCTTCAAGGATCACTATCGTCTCAAGATCTTTCACAGCCAAGATATCCGTTTCAAGTTCAGTGGTGACTCGCTTTGTCAGTTTCCCAGTTTGTGGTCTCGTCTTAAAGTACCAGGGAGCGTACTTTGGTGAAAAATAGTGAAAATAATAGTGTAAAATAATCATTTTGAGTGATTACAGGTAGGGTAGCTCTGAAAAGAGCTTTTGGGTTCTGTAGCTGTTTTAGGTACCTACAAGTACATCCCACACACACGCACACAACCCAACACCCCCACACCCACACACTCCCCACACATACCTCACACATGCACACCTCCACCCACACCCAAACACCCCACACCCCCACACTGATACCCTACACATCCATACCCACACCCACACATCCCACACACCCACACTCACACACACACCTCACCCCCCAACACACACACACACACACATGCACACACAGATACCTCACAGACACACCTCACACATCCCACACACACACCTCCCCCCGCAGACACACACACACACACACCTCACAGACACACTCACACATCCCACTCATACACACACATCCCACACATATACCTTCCACACCCACACACCCCCCACACACACCTCACACACCCACACCCCCACCTACACCCAAACACCCCACACACCATACACACCCACATACCCACCCACACCCAAATACCCCACACACCTACACACACCTATACACCTCATCCCCCCAGACACACACACACACACACCTCACAGACACACCCCACACATCCCCCACACACTTCCCCCCCCACGCACATGGGGAAAACTCAGTGAAACAGGAAAATAATAATTTAAAGTAATTAGAGGTGGGTAGCTCTGCATAGAGTTGTTGTGTTGTTTGGGTGTTTTAAGTACCAACATGTAGGTACCAATGCTGAGTCTTAAATTTAATGTACACCGTTTCCTCTGTAGATATCTTGCATGTTGTTACAGTAGTTATTGTGGTATATGGAATCCATATCATAGTCTGTCAGGAAAGCAGAAAGAACATGGAGGCAGGAGATGAAAAAGAGATGTCAAATACACATTGGAGATAATATAGTGGGAGAAAGGAAGTAACTATGAGCAAAATTACTATGTAACATAAAAAAGTTGCACAGTATACTATAAGTCTGAATTTACATTATAATCAATTTGGTACTAGTTTATGAATTACATATAAAAATGAATAATGTCTCGAACAATTTTTGGTTATTAAATATAAATTTATTTTTCTGATTCTTTTTCCAAATTTAACAGAACTTCTAACAACACATTGTCGGAAATGTCCTCATTTTCAATCAGCAAATCTACTGCTTCTACACATTGAACTAATTCATAGTCCCGTGATTCATCCATGAAATCTAAGTCTTCATTATCTACAAAAACATTTTCACCGTTGTTCTCCAGAACAATTTAGAAGGAAATATTCTGCTCTCCTTCCATTTTCTTGCTGTAATTTGCATAAAAAATAAATATATCAGTAGAGATAGGACACTGGTGGGTTTAAGTTCAGACAGGTAGTTTTGATTTTTTAACAGTGAAGTTATCTTTGAGCAGTGTATGGTATCAGGGTGGAAGTAGAAATATAAAAAAGTGTATATCATAAAACCTAAGTAAATTCATAATTATACAAGACAAGCCTAACTCCATCCATAAGTATAACAGAGAAGCCTATCTCAATCTATAACTATTACAGAGAGATAGTATATAACTATCAGAAAATGTTTTCCAAATTAACTTAATGTGCACAACATACTTCAGTTTTCAAAATAACATCTTACCTTTGAAAAAGAAGTTTAAGTTCTCAGTGAAAATCCTTTTGAAATGTACTTCAGGAAGTAGTAGTCAAAATGGCTGTGTTTCCCTCTCTTTCTTTATATATATTCATGTACATAACCAATCAAATGTCATGAAATAATAGTAGAAAATGAAAGTAACATTTTAATTGGTTGTAAATTCTAACACTTCAGATGTGTTTTTGTCAAGTAATTCACCTCAGGATATTTAGAGAGGGCTACAGGCAAAATGGCTCAATGGAATTCCACCAAATTTGGGAAAATGGTAGGGACTGGTATGTAGTATGGCCTATTCTATATTTGGTGAAAGTGTCTCCAGTGGTTTTTATGTAAATTAACTTTTAAAAACTTTTGGGAGCGGTTCCCGGTGCGCGCCCGGTACGCGTACCGGTAAGCGTAACTGGAGTCCTCCATTTTGTGTTTCGGTAGATTTGAGACAGAAAATGGAGGACAAACAACGTTGGGAATGGGTATAAGGGGGCATCGTAGGCACTTCCTGACCCTCTAGGTTTTCTGAGGGGGTCTTAGGAGGCCCATATAGGCGGAAAAAAAAATATATTTTTCGCGGGGGGAGCGCCCGGTACGCGCACCTGGGAGCGTACCGGGGAGTGTACTTTGGTGAAAAATAGTGAAAAAAGTTAGAAAAAGATAATAATTTGGAGTGATCAGAGGTAGGGTAGCCCTGAAAAGAGCTTTTGGGTTCTGTGGCTGATTTAGGTACCTACAAGTAGGTACCAATGCACAGTCTTAAATTCAGGAGGAATATTCTATTCCCCTCATCTCAGAAGTGCACACCATCTCCTCTGTAGATATCTTGCATGTTGTAACGCAAGTTGTTGTTGTATATTGAACCCGTTCCATAGTCTCTCATGTAAGCAGAAACAGATTTATTCACATGTTTCCATGCTTTCTCAAATTGTGGACAACATTGGTTGGACCAGTTCCATTTCTGTCTTTGGCATATATTGGAATATACCATGGCAGTTTGTGGAAAAAGTGTCATCAATTGCCCAAAGGTGTCCTTTAAAACCATCTCCGGACCTACCCCAGTCAAAGTGCCTAGGTCATTTCCACCACAGTGCAAACTTATGAGGTCAGGGTGCGGCAGATGGTAAAAGGTTTTCACCAATGGTATCAATTGATGACATCTCAATCCTCTTTGGCCAATCTATTTTATGTGCACATTTGGTAAGTCAAGGTTGTGAAAATTTCTGGTAGCTGCATACCTTTGAGCCCAGTGAATGTAGCTATGTCCAATAATCATACAATCATACATGGTGAGAGGAGGTTCTGGTGCAGTCAGATGAAGTGTAGGAATGAAATGTCAGTTGGAACAGTAGGAGTTTGCAAAAACAAAACTGTGGAGTTTCAGTGCTCTTGAATCACAAGCAATGATTGGTGGATTCAGATACTTGAAAACTGAAAGTTAGGGTGCATGGTTCTGTTATGTGAAAGAAGTAATTTGAGTGGTTAAGAAAAAGTCATTTAAAGAAAGATTGCAGTGGATAAGCTGGTGTATTGAGAGGTCAAACATGCTTGCTGATTTGATTTGCAACATTGTAGAATAAACTTTTAACCCTGGGAGCTCAGTGAGGAGGGACTTGCTATGGTAACAGGTAGAAAGGGCTGAGGGGGGGAAGGGTGTTCATTTGAAAATAGAGAGGGAAGAGTTTTGATTGGTTACCATGAGGAATATGTGTGTAGAATTAGAGGTTTTCTATGCCATTAATGGTTGCAGTGCCTGGAGAACATACCTTTTGCTCTGCTAAAGAAATATTGGTGTGTGTATCTGACACTGTTCTGAATCTCCTAAAGCATTTGTAAAGGTAAGTTATGATTCATTTAGATAGAGAGTTCAGATTAAGAAGCACATTGATTTTCTTTGCTGTTGGTTTGTGTGATGCTTTTTGAAAATGCATGGTTTCTATATTTGTAAAATAGAGGATTTGTATTTTGTGAAATAGTGATGTTTCAGTAGTGAAGTTGAATGGTTGTACATAGGACTTGCACTCTGTATCTAAAATGTTATTTTAAAAATCAATTTTAGGGTAAATGAATGGGTTTCAGTAGTGAAAATGAATGCTTGTAATGTACATAGGACCTGTGTTGTGTTCCTAAAATGGTAATTGAAAAACGATTTTAGTGCAAATCAATGGGTTTCAGTAGTGAAAATGAATGCTTGTATATAGGATCTGTGCAGTGTTTCTAAAATGTTAATTGAAAAATGATTTTAGTGCAAAACAATGGGTTTTAGTAGTGAAAATGAATGCTTGTAAATAGGATCTGTGCTCTGTTCATAAAATATTAAATAAAAAACGATTTTAGGGGAAATTAATGGCTTTCAGTAGTGAAAATGAATGCTTGTACATAGGACCTGTGTTCTGTTCCTAAAATGGTAATTGAAAAACGATTTTAGTGCAAATCCATGGCTTTAACATTTTTAAGTAGGAATAAATAGTGTGTGCATAATTATATAAAATATTTGAATCTTTTACAAACATGTTACCTGTTTTACCTCAGATTGGGAAGCAGACTGAGTTTCTTTGCTGTTGGTTTGTTTCATTTTTTGGGTAAGGCTTGGTAGGAATGTTTGCAAGAGATAGGAAATGTATTTTGAAAAATAGTGACTTTTCAGTACTGAAATGGAATGATTGTACATAGGACCTGCACTGTGTTTCTAAAATGTTATTGAAAAATCGATTTTGGGGCAAATTAATAGCTTTTACATTTTTGAGAAATAATAAAAAGTGTGTGCATGATTAAATAAAATAATTTGAAGCTTTCACAATAATGTCACCTGTGTTACCTCAGATTAGGAAGCACACTGAGAGCCTTATTTATGAAAACAGCGATGCGTCACTATTAACTGTGCACTCCTTGTGACACCAATGATGCATTATATTTAATGTATGACGCATCATGTTTCTAGGACTTACAGATAAGTCAGTATTTCTGATGTATCTGTAAGCGCAAAAGTGACGAATTGCTGGAGTGTATCACAAAAATGACGCAAATCTAGCAATGCATCCTTTCACATGGGGAAAGCCCCATGTGAAAGCGTTTGCCTCAGTCTTACGCCTGCTGTGAGGCAGGTGCAAGATTTTGACGTAACAGTGTCCTAAAAGTGATGCAGTGAAATCTCATAGATTTCACTGCGTCAATATTACGAGGCTTTTTGCGGGGGAATGCCCCCTCTGTGTACATTACACCTGACAGAGGTATAATGTGGCGCAGAGGTTTAAAAAGTGACGCATCTACCTACATGCGTCACTTTTTAAATATGGCGCAAAAAGGTACATGTTTTATGCCGCCGATGCGTCACAAAAAGTGACGCATCAGCAGTGCAAAACTGACGCAGGGCCTCATAAATGAGGTTCATCTTTTTTTGCACACTACTCCAGTTTAGTCCTGTCCACTGCACTCTTGGACACAAGCCTCACCTTTTGTGCTCCGCTGGACAGGCTTCATCTCATCTGCACTCGTGCTTAGGTGTCAGAATCCTTTCACATGTGGAAAGCCCCATGTGAAAGCGTTTGCCTCAGTCTTATGCCTGCTGTGAGGCAGGTGCAAGATTTTGACGTAACAGTGTCCTAAAAGTGACGCAGTGAAATCTCATAGATTTCACTGCATCAGTATTACGAGGCTTTTTGCGGAGAAATGACCCCTCTGTGTACATTACACCTGCCAGAGGAATAATGTGGCGCAGAGGTTTAAAAAATTACGCATCTACCTACATGCGTCACTTTTTAAATATGGAGCAACAAAGCACATGTTTTATGCCACCAATGCGTCACAAAAAGTGACGCATCAGTAGCGCAAAACTGACGCAGGGCTTTATAAATGAGGCTCATCTTTTTTTTGCACACTACTCCAGTTTAGTCCTGTCCACTGCACTCTTGGACACAAGCCTCACGTTTTGTGCTCCCCTGGACAGGCTTCATCACATGAGCACTCCTGCTTAGGCCTTATAATCTTTTTTTAGAATAACATTTGAAAAACAGAGAAAAGGTCATATGTATAAGCTTTTCATTACCTACTAAAATATTTTTGGTGCAAATTAATGAGTTTTACATTTTTGAGAAAGAATAAATAGTAGGACCTGCACTGTGTTTCTAAAATGTTATTGAAAAATCGATTTTGGGACAAATCAATGAATTCTACATTTTTGAGAAAGAATAAATAGTGTTTGCATGATTACATAAAAAAATTTGAACTTTTCACAATCATGTCACCTGTGTTACCTCAGATTAGGAAGCACACTGAGCTTCTTTGCTGATGGTTTGTGTTATTTTTTTGGTAATGCTTGGTAGGATTGTTTGCAAGAGAGAGGAAATGTATTTTGTAAAATAGTGAGTTTTCAGTACTGAAATGGAATGCTTGTACTCCAGCAATGCATCCTTTCACATGGGGAAAGCTGTATGTGAAAGCGTTTGCCTCAGTCTTATATCTGCTGTAAGGCAGGCGCAAGATTTTGACGTAAAAGTGTCCTAAAAGTGACGCAGTGAAATCTCATTGATTGTCACTATTAGGAGGCTTTTTGCGGAGAAATGACCCATCTGTGTACATTACACCTGAAAGAGGTATAATGTGGCGCAGAGGTTTAAAAAGTGACACATCTACATACATGCGTCACTTTTTAAATATGGCGCAACAAGGCACATGTTTTATGCCGCCGATGCGTCACAAAAAGTGACGCATCAGTAGCGCAAAACTGACGCAGGGCTTTATAAATGAGGCTCATCTTTTTTTTGCACACTACTCCAGTTTAGTCCTGTCCACTGCACTCTTGGACACAAGCCTCACCTTTTGTGCTCCCCTGGACAGGGTTCATCACATCTGCACTCCTGCTTAGGCCTCATAATCTTTTTTTAGAATAACATTTGAAAAACAGAGCAAAGGTCATATGTATAAGCTTTTCATTACACTACAAAAACATTTTTGGGGCAAATCAATGAGTTTTACATTTTTGAGAAAGAATAAATAGTGTGTACATGATTACATAAAAAAATTTGAACTTTTCACAATCATGTCACCTGTGTTACCTCAGATTAGGAAGCACACTGAGCTTCTTTGCTGTTGGTTTGTGTTATTTTTTTTGGTAATGCTTGGTAGGATTGTTTGCAGGAGAGAGGAAATGTATTTTGTAAAATAGTGAGTTTTCAGTACTGAAATGGAATGCTTGTACTCCAGCAATGCATCCTTTCACATGGGGAAAGCTCCAGGGACAGAGGAGGTGAGGCCTGTGTTCAAGACTGTAGTGGGAGAGAGGCTTTTCTTGGAGAGCGTAAGTGGTGAGACCTGTGTCTAAGAGTGCAGTGGACTAGGCTTCATGACGCCTATCCCCCACTGCATTCTTGGCCCTACTAATCATGTGCTTCCACCGTACGCGCAGCGGACGGGCGCAGCGGGCGCGCCTAAGGCAAGCCCGTCTGCGCCCGTCCGCGACCGGCCGGGACCTGGGGCCATAGATCCTGCCCAATTTGTGTCCTACACCTCCGCCCAATTATCCGCACTCATGGCTCCCACCTCTGTCCCTCTCCCATTAGCCTTACGCATTGCTTCACTCGGCATTTCTGCACCTTCCTGTTCAACTCTATCCCCCTCTTCTTTACCCTCTATCCCCCCTCCAATGGTTAATCAGGCAACCCCTCCCCTTCCACTGTCACCCCCTGCAGCCTCGGCTCTTCTGTTAAACACCCGGTCAGCTGTTAAGCATCAAATTGAACTCTTTAATCTTCTTTCCACAGATTCCCCTGATTACCTTTTTCTCACGGAGACATGGTTTTCTTCTGATTCTCTCCCCGACCTTCTAACTATTCTTCCTGACACACATTATGCCCTTCGTGCGGACCGACCGGCCAGTAAAACCGGCGGTGGAGTGGCAATGATTATTCGGTCTACGCTGAAGTTTCAGCTTCTTGACCACTCTCCTATACCCAACGTGGACTTCCTGGTCGCTCGGTCCACCAATCTCATTGACCCCCTCACCTTTGTCCTTGTCTATCGCCCCCTCTGCCTATGCCTCAATTTGTTCCCCTTTTTCAAGATATCCTGGCCACTTTATCAGTAAACAACTCGGCAGTTGTCCTATTAGGCGACTTCAATTACTGGCCGGACGATCCTCGAGAAAGCCCAACTTCTAAAGACTTTTCTGCAACTCTTCACTCTTTAAACTTTTTTCCTCACGTCTTCTCACCCACTCACGTTAAGGGTCATACCTTGGACCAAATCTGGTCCCTGCGTTGCCCCCTCTCTGTTCTCTCCACTCTTCCCTGTCTCTGGTCAGATCACTTCTTAATTTCTTTTAACATTCCCCTTTCCTCTCATCCCAAAGTCCCGCGCCTCAAAAACTTGACAGCCCGCTGCTGGAATCAGACAGATCTCTCCCTTCTTTCTTCTTCTTTGGCCTCCACTACACCTGACTTGACCGACCTCTCCCTGGAATATCAAGCTGATGCTGTTTGTGCTTGGTTATCCTCCTCCTGTGACCTCGTCGCCCCTCTTAAAAACATCAAATCTGGCCGGCCCCATGAGGCCCACAGATGGTTCACTAGTGAACTCAAAGAGTTAAAACTCAATCTCAGGCGATCAGAGCGCCAATGGAGGCATCACTACTGTCCTTTTCTTCGTACTAAGTATAAATCATTACTTAACGACTACAAAAAAGCTATCACCTCGGCAAAAATTGAATACTTCTCCGAAAAAGTCGCCCGCTCTTCCAACAAATCCCGAGAGATTTTTTCACTCGTAAAACAACTTGCCACATCCGATCGTACTAACGTTAGCGTCGCCCCTTCCCTCTCATTTTGTCTTTCCCTCAACAATCACTTTATTGATAAAATCTTTGCTATTAAAGCCAATATCCCCGCAGTCTCTCAAACCCTGGTTATCCCCCCTCTCCCCCCCGCCTTTTATGTTAGACCTCTTCCCCCCCATCACTGCTGCACAATTCTCTGCTTTGCTGGTCAAGGTCAAATCGGGATCGCCAGCTGACTGTGCGCCGGCCCGGATCCTTCAAACCCTTTTTTCTCACTCTCCTGGACCCCCTCTCACACTTCTTAATTCATCCTTGGCCCTAGGATCTGTTCCCTCCTCTTTCAAAACGGCTATTGTTCTTCCTATACTAAGAAAACCTGGCCTGGACCCTTCTTCACCTTCTAACTTCAGGCCTATTTCCCTCCTCCCCTACCTGGGGAAGATTGTGGAAAGCCATGTCACCTCCTGCCTCTCCTCACACATTGAGAGGCATGGCCTCTTGGCTTCCCACCAGGCGGGCTTCCGCCCGGGTCATTCTACCGAGACGGTCGTCACTGCTGTCCTGGACGAGCTTAAGGGAAGGGCCGATTCCAACCTCCCCCAGGCGCTGGTGCTCCTCGACTTGTCGGCTGCGTTTGACACGGTTGATCATGCCATCCTTCTCGACCGTGTCAGCGCAGCCGGCATTAGGGGGTTAGCACTATCCTGGCTGAAGTCCTTCCTTCAGGGTAGGTTCCAGGCAGTTCAGCTTGCCGGCTTTTCCGCCCCCCCCCCCGCCCTCTTGTGTGTGGGGTCCCCCAAGGTTCCTCCCTCTCCCCTCTTCTTTTCAATCTTTACATCTACCCTCTTATCTTTTCCCTCCGCGAGCTGGGGGTCTCCGTGTATAACTACGCTGACGACCTCCAGCTTATCTTCGATCTTTCCACTCCCGATTCTTCTTCCTTTCTTAGTTCCACTTTAATTTTCATTTCGGACTGGATGATCACGAACCACCTCAAATTAAACCCCGACAAGACGGAGCTTGTCCTCACTGGTGTCCCCTCTAATCCCTGGTCCCCTTCTCACTGGCCCCTCTCATTAGGCACTCCCCCCACTCCAGTTCCCACTGTTCGCACTTTAGGCCTTAAAGTCAGCAGTGACCTTTCCATTCACTCCCAAGTTAGCGCTGTAATTTCATCTTGTTTTTTATCCCTCCACCTTATCCGCAAAATTTCCCGCTTCTTTTCCACTGACGCCCTCAAATCCATCATTTCAGCCCTTATCACCTCCCGTCTCGACTACGGGAATGCCCTCTATTCCGGCATCCCCGCCTATGAAATGCGCCGGCTCCAGGCCATCCAAAACCAGGCCGCCCGGCTCATTTTTCATCTTCCCAAATTTTCCCACATCACGCCTGTTCTCAAGTCCCTTCACTGGCTTCCTGTACGCTTTCGTTCTTCTTTCAAATTAGCCTGCTTAGCCTTTTTAGCCTTCACCCACTCTGCCCCTCTGTTCATTGTTTCGTTGATCACTCCCTACACTCCCTCTCGCACTCTTCGCTCGTCCTCTCAACTTCTTCTTCAAGTCCCCCGCTATCGTAAAGCCCGCATTGGTGGCACCCGTTTCTCGGTTCTGGCCCCTCAGTATTGGAATAGCCTCCCATTCTCCATCCGATCAATTCCTACTTACCCGGCTTTCCGAAAAGCATTAAAAACCTTTCTCTTTCTTCAGGCCTTCCCTGGTTAGTTCCATTGTTTGCAGTGCTGAATCCGTTTTTTCCCTTCCCTCCCCTTTCCCTTCACCCCCCCTTTTTCCCCCTTTTCCCCCCCAGCGCCAGGAAGCCGCTAGGCCACAGTGCGCTTAATTAAGTTCCTTTTTCATTTCATTTCATTTCATTTTCATTTCTTAGACACAGGTCTCAAGTTCTTTGCACCCGTGGACAGACCTCTCTTCTACTACGCTCTTCAATAGAGGCCATACCTCTTGTGCACCCCTAGACAATCCTTACCTCATCTGCAACCCTGAATAGACTTCAACTAATTGGCATGCTTAGACAGGCCTCAGCTTATTTACACCCTTGGACATGCGTTACCTCATATGCACCTACTTACTATGAATTATACTCAATACATTGAGGCCTGTTCAGAGGACAGAGATGAGGTAAGGCTTGTCCAAGGGTAAGAGGAGGTTAGTCCGCTCCACTGTAGTCATGGACACTGAATGCTTGTACATAGGACCTGCACTGTGTGTCTAAAATGTTATTTAAAAAACGATTTTGGTGAAAAGAAATGACTTTTTGAGAAGGAATAAATAGTGTCTGCATGATTAAATACATATATTTCATCTTTTCACAATAATGTCACCTGTGTTACCTTAGATTAGGAAGTAGATTGTGTAGATGAGGTGAGGCATGTCCAGAGGGACAGACGAGGCGAGGCCTGAGTTCAAGACTGTAGTGGGAGAGAGGCCTTTCCTGGAGAACATAGGTGGTGAAGCCTGTGTGTAAGAGTACAGTGGACTAGACCTCATGAAGCTTATCTCCTACTGCACTCTTAGACACAGGTCTCACTTTCTTTGTACCTGTGGACATACCTCTCTTCCACTACACTCTTCAATACAGGTCTCACCTCTTCTGCACCCTTGGAGAATCCTCACTTGATCTGTAACCCTGAATAGACCGTTTGCTTTTTGTCATTGCTTTGTTGTTTGATAATAGTGGTCTATAATGTGCTATTTTTTTTTAATACAGAAATCAAGATTTTAAGAGTAAGGAAAGATGCCCTCAAGGCAAAGAAGAAGGAAAAATGAAATACGGTTACAAAAAAACGAGCATCGGAATTACAGCAGTCCTCCACAACAAAGACTTCAAAAAACAGGAAAGAAGCTCCTGGTAAGAAAACTAAGTCTTTCTTACGGAACATATGTAGAACAAAAAAAAATGTTGGACAGCATGTAGAAAAAGAGAAGGAGAGAGTAAGTTTGAAAAGGAAGGAAAGGCCCTCAAAAAATGTTAGTACTGGAGCAGGAGAGAATAATATGTATCGGAATAGAAGGCAGAATCAGTTTAGAGACATTCGTAAACGAATGTTTCGCAATAGGGTGGTTTTAAATTTGTTAAAAAACATTAGGAAAGGAAAACAGAGAGCTGCTTTTTATAAGAAAAAGAAAAATGTAGAGAAGATTGTTGATCAGGCTTAAGTTAAGAAAAAATTATTTATTTTAATAATCAATAGAATTAGGACACTTAACAAGACAATTGATGTTTTTAAATCAAACAGTAGATGGAAAAGAGTAATTAGTCGGACTAATTTTTGTAAAGTTTTTTCAGGAGAATGGATGCACAGTTCAAGTTGTGAGCCATTTTTTAATGAGGAGAGTTACTTTCAGGAGAATGATTTAGTGCATGCAGTTGACACCAGTGGTCGAGCATATGAGGTGAAAGACGGTTGTCCGATTGAAAAAGAGAAACTTGTGCCTAGAGAACCAGAAGAGGTGTTATCTGATGAAGTTTTAGGGAGACGTACTAAGGGGCCAGTGTACACTTGGAAGTGTAGTCGTATTTGTAGTGTACGACAGGAATCAATTGATTTGTTTTGTAATTTCTTACGTACATATAGTAAGAAAAGTCTGAAGCAGAAAATGTAGTTGTTGCAAGATTTAGATCCTTGCAGAGTGAGAGAAAAGACAGGTTTGCAAGGCCATTCACTGGCTTGTCTTTCTAGAAAAGTCTGTCAAAGTGTTTTTCATCATTTTAGGATGTTAGCAGTGCATCATACCAAAATGAGGAAATTAGTGAGAATGTTGTATTATGCAAAAAGTCCAGCACTTAAGCTTAAACAATTAAACAGTGCTCTTTTGCATGGAACTGAATTAGATGTGAAGAAGATTTGTGAAGAAATTGAGATTTCTTATTTTGGTGAAAAAGAGGACAGTGTAGAAATTAACACAGAAATTCAAGGTATTGTGGAAGACAATGTACAGATTTCAAGTACAGAAAAGTTTGACCAGGAAATTACCAGGTTTAAGGTGAAATCAAGTGAAAGGCCGAATTTTACTTGTGTGTGTTGTCGACGAACTCATTATAAGCATCAAACTAGATTAGTTGATTTATACGTAAAAAGTGAAAAGAGAAATAATTATGAGTGGAAGGATTTTGCAACTTATTTGTGGGTGGAGAATTGTTTTGATTTGGGTTCTGATCAGCGTATTTGTAAATATTGTTATGATAAATTAAATCAAAACAGAATGCCTGCTAGAGCTGTTTATAACAATCTGGAGTTGGTAGACATTCCTCCTGAATTGATGGATTTAAATACATATATTTCTATTTTGATTCAATGTGTCCATCCTTTTCAGGCTATTGTTCGCATGGAGCCTAAGATAGGGAAATTGCCTCCTTCAGATTTACAGAGAGGATTAAAGGGAAGAGTTGTTTGTTTGCCTCTAGATTTCAAGAAAAATATTGATACAATTGGTGTAGAGAAAGTGGAAGAGGAACCTCTGGTTATTCTAGTTAATGGGGTTCCGACAAAGAGTAAGAAAATCTGGCAAGATTTAGTGGATGTTAGGAAAGTCAAAAAGGCAACGTTGTATTTGGTCAAAAACAATGAGTACTACAAACATGTATGTGTTGAAGCAGAGGAAACAGCTGCAGATGAAGACAGTGATTGTTCAGCTGGACAAATTGAAAAAGTTGATGTATCAAGAAGTGAAGAAATATATGAACAAACTGTTCATCCTTTGCATTCCAAAGAAGTGATGGAGAATGCAATTGACTTGTTTCAAATGAAAGCAGCAAAAGGAAGTCCCATTAGTGTATGGGAAGAAAGTTTGGAAGTTCGTTGTTTTCCACATTTATTTCCAACAGGTCGAGGTGGACGATATGACGATCTACCACTTCAAATTTCTGCATCTGAATACCGAACTGTAAGATTATATGCTGAAGATCCAAGGTTTCGTCAATGCATTCCGTATTTGTTTCATCTACTGTATGAAAGTGACTTGTCTGGGCTTTCTTATGCAGTAAACCATATACTGAAAAGTGGAGCACATTTCCAAAATGTTTCGGCGAGGGACTTTATGGAGAAAGTGAATCTGCAGGATAATATTTTGGAATCTCATCTAATCAATCTCATGGCTTGTCAGCGTGGTACAAACGAGTATTGGTTCCGTCGTCATGGGGAATTGAAATGTATGCTAAGAAACTTAGGAACTCCTACATGGTTCCTCACTCTTAGCTGGGCCGAGTATGCATGGGACGACTTACTTCAATTTCTACGAGAGGCAAATGCAAATATTCAAAATATAGAATTCAAAACTGCTGGAGAACTGTGTTCTTTGGATCCAGTGAATGTATGCAGATATTTCAATCATAGATTTGAAGCTATGATGTCTTTTATTACCAACAAAAAAAATCCTCCCCTTGGACAGGTTTTGGATTTCTTTTGGAGAAAGGAGTATCAAGCGAGAGGTGCTCCTCATATACATATGTTGTTGTGGATTAAAGATGCACCCACATTTGGAACAGATTCGGATGAGACAGTGATGAGCTTCATTGAAGAGTATTCAACATGTGCTGTTCCGAAAAGTACCGAAGAAAACAGTTTAAGGCAACAAGTTTTACGCTTTCAATCCCATCGTTGTGGAAAGTACTGTCGTCGAAAATTCAGAAACAAGGACAAGTTCTACACAAAATGTCGCTTCGGCTTTCCACGACCAGTGATTTCTAAAGGAAGTGTAAATAATTTGATGTCTTCTCTGCGACATACTGTGACGAGGAAATCACAAAAAAAATACATACAATTTAAAAAGAAACGAAGAGTCCAAGTACATCAACGACTACAACCCAGTGATTTTGTCCATGTGGAATGCTAACATGGATATTCAATTCGTTGCTGACAATTCTATTGCTGTGGCTCGATATGTGACGTCTTACATCACAAAAAAAGAAAAGACAGAACTGAAGGAAATGTGGGAGGACATTTCACATGAAAAGAGTCTAAGCAAGAAATTATATAGTTACAGTCTCAAGATGTTGTCGCATCGAGAAATTGGAGCATACAAATGTTCTGAGCGATTGTCATCAGCAAGTCTCTATGCCAAATCTAGAACCATCAATTGATTAAGTCTAGGTCTTGCTGCAACACGAAACCGAGTTTTGAAATCTGTACAAGAGATAGAGTATTTGGCAGAGAAAGAACCAGAAAGTACAGATATTTTGAAGACAAACATGTTGGATACATACTATCCAAATAGAAGTCCTCACCTTGAGAACGCTTGTCTGTATGAAGTTCTGCAAAGATATATTTATAAGAGGAACATCAGAGAAGATATCAATAATGGAATATATGCTGTCATTGGATGTGAAGGATGTTTAGGGAAACAGAGAAAAGGTCATTTGATTAATCATCGAATATTGAGTTGTGAAAAGTCAGACAAAAGAGAATTTTACTATTTGGCTCTTTTGCAACTCTTTAAACCATGGCGTACAGAAGAGGAACTACTTGGAGATTTTCTCTGTTATGAAGACTCTTTTAATGCAACCAAGGATACCATAGAATGTCCTGTTTTTCCAAATTATCTGCAAATGTTAAATGAAGAAATAGAGCAAGAAGCAACAATTGCTGCAGAGATTGCGAGAGACAGTTCTCAAGACAGTCAGAGTTCTGCTTCATTGAGTCAGGATCCACTAGGAGGACCAATTATCCAAAAAGAAGCTGCCACTGCCATGGATGAGGTAGAAAGAGCTATGGAGCAAGCTCAAGAGGATGTAATTAATTTAGAAGATTTGGTGAAACAATTAAACCTTGAGCAGAAACAGATATATGACGAAGTCACAGAACAGGTTGAACATGGATTGAGTCATGAGAAGAAAGAGTGCTCATGTACATCATTTAAGCCTATCCGACTGTACGTGAGTGGAGAAGCGGGAACTGGAAAAAGTTTTCTGATTAAAGCAATTGCAACTTATCTGCATAAAAGGACTGAATCACCGCTGTCTTGTGTTGTTACCGCTCCAACTGGGCTGGCAGCACATAATATTAAAGGGATTACTTTACATCGCTTACTGATGCTGCCAGTGGAGCATGATAACAAATTGCAATACCATAAGCTATCTGGAGATGCGTGGTCTGAAGTTTCCAGAGTCCTGAAGAAAATGAAACTTCTTATCATTGATGAAGTAAGCATGGTCTCAAATCTAATGCTTGCTTTTGTGCATTTGAGAATGCAAGAAATTCTTAGAACAGACTATGATGTCTTATTTGGAGGAAAACACATTATAGTTTTTGGAGATCAACTGCAGTTGACTCCAGTGAAAGGTCAACCAGTGTTTAAAATGGTCACGCATGAAGATACCAGGAAGTGCCTAGGAAGCATTGGAAATGTTAATATATGGTTAAATTTCAAATATGCAGAACTACTCCAAAATATGTGGCAGGCAAAGGATGAAGATTATAAAAATATTCTACAAGATGTAAGAATTGGAAAAATAAGTCAGCATGGGAAAGTAGCTTTACATGGACGATTAATTTCAAATTTGTACCCAAAGGAAAACATTCTTCCAGAGAATACTTTTAAGAAAATTAACGAGAAGAAATCTGGCATATGTTTGATGCCTACTCTGAAAGAATGTTCCATGTTCAACAACAAAATGTTAAACTTAGAAAATGAAGAGATAGTGAAACTGGAAGCTATAGATAAAATAGAGCATATGGGAGCAACAATTATTTTGTCAGAAAATTTGAAATCAAAATTGGATTCATTAGAGAAGACTATGTCTAAAACGGCTGGTTTTGAAAAGACTCTGAATGTGTGTTTAAATTGTCGTATCATTTTGAGAAGGAATTTAAATGTTGAAAGAGGTCTGGTAATTGGAGCAATGGGTCATGCTGTTGGTTTTGTGAATTACAAAAATAGAGATGGAATTGAAATTTAAAAAATTAAATTTGATGGCATTGACGAAATAGAACAAATTTGTCGTTGTTCAGCTAGATTTTTGCTCGTGAAAGACTTATATGTTCACCGAAAACAGTTTCCTGTTTGTTTGGCATATGCAGTGACAATTCATAAATCTCAAGGTTTAAGTGTAGATAGTGCTTTGGTGAAAATTGGAAGTTCTGTGTTTAAAGAGGGTATGGCATATGTGGCATTATCACGAGTCAGAACTTTATCAGGATTGTACTTGATTGAGTGTGATGAAACAAAGATTTGTGCTGATCTAGATTGTGTTAAAGAATACAATAGGTTAAGAAGAGAGTATGGTCCACATTTGCCTCAATATCCTCTGTTTGAAAAATGTGTGGTAGGCCGAAAAAGAAGAAATGAGATTAATTGCAGTGAGGTACTAGCAAAAAGACAAAAAGTAGATAAAACTGTGGGGCATATTATCAAGGGGCTTTATCTCCGCTTTTTTGGCTTTAAAAGCCAAGAAAGCGGAGATAAAATTATCTCCCTATTACCAAGCTGTCGCTAACACCAGTTAGCGACAGCTAATAGGAGATAGTGACCATCTTGGGCCCCGCTTTGCATGTCAGTGATATTTATCACTAATGACATGCAAAGTGGGCGTGCCAAGATGTTAGCGACTGAAAACAGTCGCTAACATCGCTATCTCCTATTACCAACTTTTGGAGATATTCGCGCTAAGCGTGAATATCTCCAAAAGCTAACACTTGCCCAGGAGCAGTTCTTAGCCATGTTATCCAATGGGAGGTGGATAACATGGCTAAGAGCATTTGCTCGATAATGCATGAATATCGCGGACTTTTCAGCGATATTCATGCATTGCGGCCGTTTTTTATCGCATTTGCGATAAACCTTGCTAATAGCAAGGTTTATCTGCTATAAAAATCGCCGATTTGCTGCGATAATTTTTGTCTCTAAACAAGTTAGAGACAAAAATTATCTCTATTGGTTGGTAATATGCCCCTGTAATTGTAAGCAGAAAGAAAAAGGATTCTGTTGAAGATGTTGTTGGATTTCAGTTTGAAAACAGTTCTGGTGTCAACTGCTATGCTAATGTAGTTGTTAATGTTGTTTTTTTTCTTCAAAATTTACAAGAACAGATTGTTGAAAATCGGGATCAAACCTTTTGCTGTTTATTGAATTCTGTGTTAGAGAAATGTAGCAGTGATAGAGCAAAAATAGAAAGTGTTTAAGAAATTAGAAATCTTCTAGACATATGTTCTGGTCAAAATCAATTTTCACAGATAATTCAGCAGGATTGTCAGGAATTCTTAATGTATATGTTTGATGTATTGGAAGATGAAGGAGTAGATATAAAAAATCTTTATAACCTTTCATATCAATGGCAACATGACTGTGATAACTGTACTTTATCAAGTACTACTAGAATAGACACTGGAAGATTTATACATTTGACTTTACCAGACTGCAAATCAGTGTCTTTCAATAATCTAGTTAAAGCAGCTGATCACAATATGGTGTGTACCCAATGTAAGTCTACAATGCTGTCCACATTATTTCTACAAAGTTATGGTCACTATGTCATTTTAATGTTCCAACGATGTAGAGCTGACCCTCTGTTTCCTTCCTTTGCTTCTTCACTCATTCTGTTTTTCTTAATTATTTACTTCACTCCTACACACACACCTCATTCCCCTCCCAACACATACACACACCTCTGACATACACCCCACATACACACCCCACACACACCTCATACATACACACACCTCTCCACACACACTACTCTCACACACACACACATTCCATACACACACATACATCCCACACACATACTCCCCACACCCATACACCCCTCACACATATCTCACACACCCTCACCTCCATCCACACCGAAGTACCCCACACACTCACACCCACAGGCACACCTTACACACCCACACCCCGACCTACACCCACTGACTCTTTATAAGTCACACATACTGCATTACTTACCTTTCTTTGCTGTGTCACTCAGACCTATTCAGGCACTTTTTCCTTTACTGTCTCAGTCCTTTCTCTTTATCACTCCCCATGTGTTATCCTACTTCAATTTTTCACCCTCTTTCACCCCTCTTTACTTATACTCACTGCTCTTTTCTTACCCTCTCTCACCGTTGTTCATTTATCCCGGATCCGTCACTACCCTTCATTCCCCATTTTTTACTGTCCTTTCTTTTTCTTTCAACACCCACTCACATTCTCTCACTATCTCTACTTTAGTCTTCTTCCTCTATCTTCCCTTCTTTCGCTCCCTTATTCATTTTCCTTTTCTCACTTTCACCCTATTACACCTTCTCTGTTTTTTACTATGTAATAAACAATCCCTCTGTGTTTCTCCTTCTAGCTCTCTTTCTCTTAACATTACTCTCTTTGTGTTCTTCCCTCATGCTAACTCCTTCATTAATTTTTTTCTTTTTTTTTTGGTGCGCTCCCCGGTGCGCGCCCCGGTGCACGTACCGGTACGCGTACCCTGCAGAAAAAAGATTGACACAGATTCTTTAAAAATATAGGTTTATTTTTATAAAGTAAAGGTAGTTCTAAAAAGAACTGTTTTTTCTTCTTTTTGTTGTTTTATATTTTTTTATGTTTTTTTGAACATTTTGTAATTTTTTTGGCTTTTTTTAACACTTTTATATTTTTTTTATTTTTTATGGGGAGAAACAAAAAACAGGGAATTGTAAATGGCTCAACTGGAGCATAAAAAAAATCAGGAAAAAGTAGTTTTTTTTTGGACACTTATGGTTATCACCAGCAACCATGATAAGTTCGATGCTTTGCTCACCATAGCAAAGTGTCTTGTTACAATATTTGCACACGATTTTGTAATCGGCAAACTTAGGTTGAATAGTAGACAATGTGTCTCTTGCCCCCGGACCCGATGGAGTGGGTTGTTTTGATGTTGAGGGTCTAGACGTTGATGGGGGTAGCTTACTGCAGAGGTCCCTTAACTCTGCATTAGAATAATTGTTTGGATGCCAACGCATCATGTGGTGAATCATGGTATGATTCCCGAAGGAATACTTTTTGTTAGGGTTCCCCCTGGATAGCTCAGCACCACAAATTAACCCCTTCCATGCTCATGACGGAACGGTTCCGTCATGAGCGTCGGTTGAGCTGTGCTCATGACGGAACCGTTCCGTCATGGTTCCATAAGCTCAATGGAACGTTCAGCACAGCGCGAAAATTCGCGCCGCGCTGAAGCGGTTAAACAAGTCACCTTTGCAGCGTTGACTTTTTTAAAACCCCTTGGGATTTTGTAGAACTCCCATATAAAGTGCTCTTTGGGTTTGTAGGGCTGTTTATCTTCAGGCAGGAACTCCCTTGTCTGTGCCTCCTCTTCATCATACTCCTCCTCTTCCTCTTGACCACCAATGTAATCTTCTGGTGGTCTTTTAGATGATGGTGGTGGTGGTGGTGGGGCAGATGCTCCAGCTGCTGCTGCTACTGTAGCCATTTTCTACTAGTAAAGAGTAGAAATAGAACTCGAAACAGGTCTTCCTCAGTCAAAGGACAAAGTCAGAATAAGGAAAAAAGGTGGGGGCTTTCATCATTTGGAAAACAAAACTGTTCTGGACCTATGAAAAGTGTTATTTTCAAGTCACATGATCCAGGCTTTCATCATTTGGAAACCAAAACTGATCTGCACCAATGAAAAGTGTTATTTTCAGATCACCTGACCCGACGCGCTTACGCTACGCGCCCCTTCGCGTAAGCGAGTCAAGACGTTGCGCGATCGTATGCGATCGCGTGCTTCCGGGTGCGCTTACGCAGTGCGTCATATGACGCATCACGCGGCTACGCGAAACGTCACGATGTTGTTTTCATTTGCTGGAATAGCGCTAACGGGACGCTCCCCGGTACGCGCCCCAGGCGCGCCGTGACATTGCACTTACCCATGCGTTCACCGGTACGCGCCCCGGGAGCGCCCCGGGGCAAAAAAAAGTAAAACATTTTAAAAAATTACATATTTATACAATATAAAATTCGTTATAAAAAATATTACTTTTCATACCTATAGAGATTTGCTATTAAAAAACCATTGAAATTCACTGAAAAAACCATAGGTTTCACATCAGTTATAGTTAGGAATTAGCATTAAAAAAACCTATTAAATTCACTGAAAAAACCATAGGTTTCATACCAGTTATAGTTAGCTGGAAATTTTACTTGCATAAAACCATTGAAATTCCCACGTTATAGTTAGTTGGACTCACTATAACTTGCACGTGCAATGCACTGCTGATGACGTCACATATTACATCACTCATGACATGGTCAGTGACATCACTCATGACATCACTGATGACACCATCCTTATGACAGAGTGACAGACCTCCTTTCAATGTAATGTAACCCTTGAAACACATATTCAAAAATAGAAACTAAAATTCTCAAAAAAATGGAGATCTCCATACCAGTTACAACAACCAATTCAATAATTCCACCATCTATATACACATCCACTCATTCACCAACAGTTCTATATAGTCACTCATACATATACTCACTCATCATATGTAGTGATACACCTATACATCCTGTTACACAGCGACAGTCATCCAAAAGATACTCTCACACATACTTACACATGCAAATAAACTATTGGACATCCATTTATTTGCATATACAGCTATACACACACTACCACTTTACTTCTAAGGAAACTTACACATACTTACTCTCTTAAACACATACTAATTTAAACAGCAACTCTTACAATCCCTCACTCTCACATATACTCACTTATATACATCAATATTCACATATACTAGATTAAAACATATGTAGTTACTGATAAAGACACTAGTGAGACAGTCATTCACTCACTAACACACACATATACATACTCATCCACCCATACAGTCCTGCACATATGCTGTCTTCAAAACACATACAAAGAGAGAGTCAGTCATTAATGCATCTATGTGCTAAG
This sequence comes from Lissotriton helveticus, assembly GCF_964261635.1. Classification (NCBI taxonomy): domain Eukaryota; kingdom Metazoa; phylum Chordata; class Amphibia; order Caudata; family Salamandridae; genus Lissotriton; species Lissotriton helveticus. Next base: position 312,848,599 of record NC_136061.1, read on the forward strand.
TAATACCCCCACCAAACCATACAAACACTCATACTGATACTAAGAAAAACATCTAATAGCCCATATACATACACATGTAGCTACTCACCAACCCATGCAGCCACTTATACACAAAGTGAAACACTAATACATATATTTAAATATTAAAACATTACTCTCTAATATATGTATTCACTAAGATACACTTAATAAACCAGTTAATCAATCAAATTTAAAAACATCCATGTAAACACTTATTTAAACATTTATTCTTCCGTCAACTTTTACATATACATATATAACACATATTTCTTTTTTAAAAAGACACACATTCACTGGATGGTGTCATCAGTGATGTCATGAGTGATGTCACTGACCATGTCATGAGAGATGTAATATGTGACGTCATCAGCAGTGCATTGCACGCGCAAGTTATAGTGAGTCCAACTAACTATAACCTGGGAATTTCAATGGTTTTATGCGAGTAAAATTTCCAGCTAACTATAACTGGTGTGAAACCTATGGTTTTTTCAGTGAATTTAATAGGTTTTTTTTAATGCTAATTCCTAACTATAACTGATGTGAAACCTATGGTTTTTTCAGTGAATATATATATATAAAAGCAACCTTCTAAAACGGCAAACCCGTGAGTGTGGGTAATTCATGGAGATTTATCGAGAATTGGAGCATAATATATATATATATATATATATATATATATATATATATATATATATTCACTGAAAAAACCATAGGTTATAGACCATATATAGTTAGGAATTAGCATTTACAAAACCTTAAAAATTCACTGACAAAAACCATAGGTTATACACCATATATAGTTAGGAATTAGCATTTAAAAAACCTTATTTTACTCACACAAAACCAATGAAATTCCATATATAGTTAGTTGTACTAACTATATATCACGCACCCGCAATCCACTGCTGATGATGTCACATATTACATCATTCATGACATGGTCAGTGACATCACTGATGACATCACTGATGACATCTCAAATGACATCACTGATGACATCACTGATGACATCTCAAATGACATTACTGATGACATCACTGATAAAATCATTCATGTGATAATACGATGAACCTCTTCAGACTCTAATATAACCTTAGATACACTCAGTGTAAACACAGACTCACAGATTGTCACTCATCCATGAAGTTACACACACACCTAGACAGTCATGCAAACAATCAATCACACCTCCGTTTCCTTAACTATACAGTTAAACACACCTTACTTATTCAAACATATACTAAAACATATTTACTCACTTATACAATCCTGGATACAAGTTCACAATGATCCATACAGCCACTCACACATTCACTGGCTCTTATGCACAGTTATTTATATATGTCAACTCTCACATGTACTGTATTTTACATATGTACTTAATTTGACATGTAGCACTGAGATATCTATTCACTCACCAATACAGTCATGCACACAGTCAACCGCCCATACAGCTGTTTCCAACATGCACTTTTGAATCCATACATCTATGCACAGAGTCATACACTTCCCAGCCACCCACACACACACTCAGTCTCCCATACAAATGCTTGTGCAACCAATCAATAACCTATATAGTTACTCATATAGCTACTGATCAACACATGCAGCAGTTTACAGAACAACAGACATAATGATGCACAAATTAAGACAGTTTAGTCACTAACCCATGCACTCAGTGAGACACATTTAATCACTCACTCATACATTCAGTCATGCACCTACTAAATCCTTCGTCCAGACACTTATACATCGACTCATTCATAAATATGTAAGACATATTTTAACTTTACAGAAAAATACAGTCACTGGATTTTGTCATCAGTGATGTCATCAGTGATGTCATTTGAGATGTCATCAGTGATGTCATCAGTGATGTCACTGACCATGTCATGAATGATGTAATATGTGACATCATCAGCAGTGGATTGCGGGTGCGTGATATATAGTTAGTACAACTAACTATATATGGAATTTCATTGGTTTTGTGTGAGTAAAATAAGGTTTTTTAAATGCTAATTCCTAACTATATATGGTGTATAACCTATGGTTTTTGTCAGTGAATTTTTAAGGTTTTGTAAATGCTAATTCCTAACTATATATGGTCTATAACCTATGGTTTTTTCAGTGAATTTCATTGGTTTTTTAATAGCTAATATCAAAACCTTTACAATGTATTATTCTTTAAAAAGAAAAATATTTTTTACATGTTTTTTATACAATTTTTTTTTTATTTTTTTTTGTTTCGCTCCCAGTACGCGTACCGGTTAGCTTCCCGTTAGCTCAATCCGGAGGCGCGACCCGGTACGCGAACTGGTAAACGTTCCTTTTGCGCACCTCTCGCGTTACAAAACAACATCGTGACGCTTCGCGTCAGCATGACGTTTCGCGTTCTCGCGTAATACGTCATATTACGTGCTACGTTCGCGTACCCGGAAGCGCAGCGGTACGCGAACCGGAAGCGATCCGCGGCGCGGCGCCGACCGCGTAACGTAAACATAGCAGGTCATGTGACTCGGTAATAACACTTTTCATTGGTTCATTTCACTTTTGGTTTCCTAATGATGTAATACAAGGTCATGTGATCTAAAATGGACACTTTTCATTGGTTTAGAACTTTTGTTTTTCCCAAATGATGAAAACCCCTCCTTCTTTCATCACTCTGACTTTCATCTTGGTGAGAGAAAGACCCTTTATTGAGACTTTGAGATGGCTTCATTAGTAGCTTCAGCTGGTGCTAGCCCACCACCTCCACCAAATCCAAGAAAGAGAGGACCACCTGCAGAAGTAATTTTGCAAGAAGAGGAAGAACAGGAAGAGGAGGAAGAGGAGGAAGAGCATGAGTTTTTGCCAGAGGAGCCCAGGAGGTACAATCGAAAGGAGAATTACATCTGGCAATTCTACAGAATTCCTGAGGGGCAAAAGAAAGTGAATGCACGTTACGTGTTTTGCCGCATATGCGGTGATAGATTGTCAAGGGGCACTGATAAAAAATACAGTTATGGCAATCATACTATGCATCGGCATATGAGTAGGTGGCACCCAAATAATTATAGTGCTGCCCAGCTACGTGACGAACAACAAAATCCCCTCCCAATGGCAAGAAGATCGGTGGTTCCAGAGGTGTCGGGACCAGAGGCGAGGGAGATGATCGCAAACATCCAAATGTTGTTTGGGCACGTAAAGCAAGTGTGCGTGGAATGTGGCACTTTCATCTGCTACAGAGAAAGTAGCATCACTTTGATTTTGCGAGCAATTCAAAATCATATTAATGTTTGTACGAAACGCACCAAAAAATAAATTCTTTTTTTTTTTTTTGCTCCTGTTGAGCCCTTTATAATGGATCGTTTTTGTTTCCCCCCCCCCCAAAAAAACCAAAAAAAATTTAAAAACGTTCAGAAAATACTAAAAAAGTAAAAAAATGTTCAAAAAATACTAAAAAAAATATAAAACAACAAAAACATAAAAAAAAAGTTCTTTTCAGAACTAACTCCCCATTATAAAAAAATTGGTAGAATATTTGGAACTCTGCCAACCTCTATTTCTCTTAGTTCGCTCCCGGAGCGCTACCCGGTACGCGTACCGGAAGCTAACCAAAAAAAATATTTTTTAAAAAAAAGAACAGTAAGTATAAGGTAAGCAAACAGACAGTTATGTTAAAAGAAAGACAGCTCTAGGGAGTAAACTAAGGATACTGTTACCTACAATCCACTGCTGATGATGTCACATATTACATCATTCATGACATGGTCAGTAACATCAACAGCAGTGGATTGTAGGTAACAGTATCCTTAGTTTACTCCCTATAGCTGTCTTTCTTTTAACATAACTGTCTATTTCCTTCCCTTATAGTTACTGTTCTTTTTTAAAAAACATTTTTTTGATCAGTCATAAACAGTGACATTAATAGAAACAGAGAGAGTGAACAAGAGTGAAGAACTATGGTCCTCCTCAGCCACCCTCAGAAAACCAAGGGGGTCAAGATACATCTACCGTGCCCCCTTCTACCCATTCTGAACATTATTTGCCCTCCATCTTGTATCTTGATTCGACCGAAACACAAAATGGTGGACTGCCATAACGCTGCTGGTTTGCGAACCGGGCAACTTCCCGGGAAGCGGTCCAAAAAAAAAAAAGTTGGGAAAGTAATTCACAGACACTAAGAGTAATAGAGATGGAGTGAGTGAACAAGACTGAGGAACTATGAGAACAGAGGGACTGAGAAAAAGAATGGAAGGAGTTGAGTAAATAGGTAATAGAGAAAGGAATGAGGAAAGTAGCAAAGGCAGGAAACTGAGGATTAAAGAAGTGAAGCAGTGGATCTAATAGTAGGTGAATGTGATAGAAATGTAACGAAAAGAGTACAACTATTTACCTTGTAATTGCCGTTAAATTAATCACATTTTATTTCTATACTTTCAATCTGTGAAAGAGAGAACCAACATTTGAAAAAAATTAAAATATGTATTTAAAAATTACAAAAGACAAGGGAAAATATTGAAGGACAAATAGTTTTTCAACAACTTTGACACTGACAGAAGCTTCTGCTTCTCCAGGTCCTCTACACAATCCTAAAGATATACATTTTAAACTAACAGTATCTTGATGCAGATGAAGTGAGGCCTATCTTAAAACATGGTGCATCTTTTGCATTGCTCTTGTTTCAGAAAAGTGTCGCTTCAGTATGCCAATAACATGTCTCCTATCCAGAGATTTGTTTGAGGTGAGGCCTACTCAGAGTTCAAGATGAGATTTACACTTGTTGAAGTGTACAGAGGAGATAATATCTGTGAAAGTCTACTAATGAAGTGAGTCATGTCCACTGCACTCTTCAACAAAGTAGAAACCTCCTATGTTTCCCTGGACAGACCTAAACTTGATCTGCACAATGTGATTCGTAATGATAGGAAACACAGGTGATGTAATTGAAATATGTGCAATTTATTTTGCTCATTTCACAATCACATCACTTGTGTTTCCTTTGCTTAGGTATCTCATTGTGCAGATGTAGTCCAGCATATGAAAGAATACGTAGAAGTGCAGCACTGCATACAATAAATTTAACACTTACAGAAAACTCACCTTCTCCATGCCTCCTACACAGTTCTACATATACATCATAAATGCAAACAGTACAGAATTAATTATACATGTTAAATGGTTTATTTTTGCTGTTCTCAGAATGTATCAAAATTCACTAAAAACAGTGACTTGAAGGTATTCATCATGTAACAGCGGGGAAAAAAAAACACAATCAAAATGATTGTGTTTAAAAAACCCATACAACATCAGAAATTAAAATTCAGAACTCCTTAAAGTTAACTTACTTTCCATGACGTCCAAGGATGTCCTATGAACAGCTTACACTCTTTTGTGCTGTTATTACTTTCAGCCTGCCACTTTCTGAAAGAAAACCTCCATCGTTTTTAAAAACACGTTACATGCAATAAATGACTTCTTGCTCTCTACCACTATTTTCCACAAGGCCAAATCTAGTCAGAGATATTTATAACTCTTGGATTTCTTGTAAGCCAATCCCATCATTTGGCATTTCCGCAACTTTCAGAATTAAAATGTTGAAGATCATTTTCACAATCCTGGAATAGTAATATCTTCCCCTTCTTGCTCAGTCATGTTCTACATTTCCTATGACACTGATACTGCTTAATATGAAGCAGACTTACACTACCTCTATGAGTACTACAATTATTTAATTCTCTACATCACTTTTAATCACAAAGCAATGTAAAACAGTAGACAGCATTGCAGACTTACATTCCCTCTACTCCATGTTTTGATTGGCTGCTTCAATTAGCTTATGAAAAGAAACAGTTTTTCTGAACTCATTTAAAGTGCACATACATCTCCATGATGTCCAATCCTATGATTAGAAGTTATGTCTCTGAACTACACTTATCCTCAAGGCCAAATTGTGTAGGAGCCATTAGAACTTCTTGAAATTCCACAGATCATATCCCGAGATTATTTTCCTAAAATTTTGGTTTTAAAAACACCAGGTAAGAGTTTTTAAGGTCATACGGCAATTTTTTTTTGAAAATTAAAACAGAATCATTGCAGAATGACCAGCCATTTCTAGACTTTAAATAAGCTGTGTAATGTCCTGATGATATTGAAGGGCCGTCATGATATATAATTGCTGTAGTTACAAAAGTCCTTCCTGATATTGACAACTGCGAAGCTACAAATTTTTTTATTAAAGTTGTCAATTTTGTTCCATCAGGCCTACATCGTTGGAACATTAAAATGACGTACTGGCCATATGTTCGTATAAATAATGTGGACATCATTTCAGATTTACATTGGCTACACTCCATGTTGTGATTAGCAGCTTTTACTAGCTTATTAAAGGAGACTGATTTACTGTCTGGCAAAGTTAAATATATAAATCTTTCTGAGTCTACACTAGTAGTACTTGATACCATACAGTTCTCGCAGTCATGCTGCCATTGATAAGAAAGCCCAAACAGCTGATCTACATCTACACCTTCAGCATGTAATACATCAAGCATATACATTAAAAACTCCTGACAATCTTGCTGAATATTTTGAGAGAATTGTGTTTGGCCTGAACATCTATCTAACAGATTTCTAATTTCAGACACACTTTCTATGTTTCTTCTATCAGTGGTACATTTCTCTAACACAGAATTTAACAAACTGCAAAATCTTTGATCAGAATTGACCACAATCTCTTCTTTTACATTTTTTAGAGAAAACAAAACATTAATTACTACATTAGCATAGCAGTTGACACCAGAACTGTTTTCAAACTGAAAACCAACAACATCTTCAACAGAATCCTCTTTGTTTCTGCTTGTAATTTTAGGTTCATTCACTTTTTGTCTTTTTGCTACAACCTCCCCAGTATTGTTCTCATTTCTTCGTTTCCGGCCTACCAGACGTTTCTCAAACAAAGGAAACTGAGGCAAATGTGGCGCATACTCTCTTCTTAACCTATTGTATTCCTTAACACAATCTAGATCTGCACAAATGTTTCTGACATCACACTCAATCAAGTACAATCCCGATAAAGTTCTAACTCGTGACAATGCCACATATGCCATACCCTCCTTGAACACAGAACTGCCAATATTCACCAATGCAGTGTCTACACTTAAACCTTGCGATTTATGAATTGTCACCGCATATGCCAAGCAAACAGGGAACTGCTTACGGCGAACATATAAGTCTTTTACAAGCAGAAATCTAGCAGAACAACGAGCAATTAGCTGTACTTCCTCAATGCCATCAAATTTAATTTTTAAAAATTCAATTCCATCTCTATTTCTGTATTTCACAAAATCAACAACATTACCCATTGATCCATTTACCAGACCTCTTTCAACATGTAAATTCCTTCTTAAAATTATACGGCAGTTCAAGCACACATTCAGAGTCTTTTCAAAACCTGCAGTTTTAGATATACTCTTCTCTAATGAATCCAATTTTGTTTTCAGATTCTCAGACAAAATAATTGTTGATCCCATATGCTCTACTCTATCAATAGCTTCCACTTTCACAATCTCTTGCTTTTCTAAATGCAACATTTTGTTGTTAAATTTGGCACATTCTGCAAGAGTTGGCATCAAACATATTCCAGATTTCTTATCAGTAATTTTCTGAAAAATATTCTCAGGCACAACATCTTGTTCTGGATATAAATTTGACAGTAATCGTGCATGTAAAGCTTCTTTCCCATGCTCGGTCACTTTTCCAATTCTAACATCTTGTAGAATAGTCTTGTAAACTTCATCCTTTGCCTGACGCATATTTTCATGCAGTTCAGCATAATTGAAGTTTAACCATATATTGACGTTGCCAATGCTGCCTAGGCACTTCCTGGTATCTTCATGCGTGAGCATTTTGAACACAGGTTGCCCTTTCACTGGTGTCAGCTGCAGAAGATCTCCGAAAAAAATGATGTGTTTGCCACCAAATAACACATCATACTCTGTTTTGAGAACTTCTTGCATCCTCAAATGCACAAAGGCAAGCATGACATTGGAAACCATGCTTACTTCGTCAATGATAAGAAGTTTCATTTTCCTCAAGATTCTTGAAACTTCAAAACAAGCATCTCCAGATAGCTTGTGATATTCTAATTTGTTGTCATGCTCCACTGGCAGCATCAGTAAACGATGTAAAGTAATCCCTTTAATATTATGTGCTGCCAGTCCAGTTGGAGCAGTGACAACACAAGACAGCGATGACTCTGTCCTTTCCTGCAAATAGCATGAAATTGCTTTAATGAGGAAACTTTTTCCAGTTCCCGCTTCTCCACTCACGTACAGTCGGACAGGCTTCAACGACGTACATGAGCACTCTTTCTTATCATGACTTAATCCATGATCAATTTGCATGGTAACTTCGTCATATATTTTCCTCTGCTCAACGTTGAGTTGCCTTTCCAACTCTTCTAAGTTAACCGCATCCTCTTGAGCATGTGCCATGGCTCTTTCCACCTCATTCATAGCAGTGGCAGCTTCATTTTCAATAAGAGGTCCTCCTAGTGGATCCTGACTCAATGAAGCAGAACTCTGACTGTCCTGAGAACTGTCTCTGGCAATCTCGGCTGCAATCGTTGCTTCCTGCTCAATTTCCGCATTCAACATTTCTACATATTTGGGAAAAGCAGGACATTCTATGGTCTCCTTGGCGGCATTGAAAGAGTCTTCGTAACAGAGGAAATCTCCAAGCAGTTCCTCTTCTGCACGCCAAGGCTTGAAAAGTTGCAAAAGTGCTAAATAGAAAAACTCCTTTTTTTCAGGAGATTCGCCACTCAATTTTCGATGGTTTATCAAGTGGCATTTTCTTTGCTTGACCAGACATCCCTCACTTCCTATTACAGCATACACTCCTTTCTCAGTATCTTCTTTGATGTTCCTCTTGAACATGTAATTTTGCAGAACCTCATACAGACAAACATTCTCTAGGTGACTGCTTCGATTTGGATAATATGTATCCAACATGTTTGTCTTCAAAATGTCGGTACTGTTTGGCTCCTTTTCCGCCAAATACTCAATTTCCCGCACAGGTTTGAGAACTCGATTACGCGTTGCAGCAAGACCAAGACTCGCCCAAACGATACTCCTGGACTTGGCATAGAGACTTGCTGAAGACAACCGGTCAGAACATTCGTACGCTCCGATTTCTCGATGCGACAACATCTTCAGACTGAAACTGTACAACTTCTTGCTGAGGCTCTTTTCATGGGAAATGTCCTCCCACATATCCTTCAATTCTGTCTTCTCTTTTTTGGTGATGTAAGACGTCACATACCGAGCCACAGCCATACAGTTATCAGCCACAAACTGTATATCCATGTTAGCATTCCACATGGACAAAATCACCGGGTTGTAGTCGTTGATGTACTTGGACTCTTCGTTCCTCTTCAAATTGTAAGTGTTTTTAGGTGATTTCTTCATCACATTATGTCGCAGCGAAGACATCAAACTGTTTACTCTTCCTTTAGAAATCACCGGTCGTGGAAAGCCGAAACGACATTTGGTGTAGAACTTGTCTTTGTTTCGGAATTTACGACGGCAGTACTTTCCACATCGATGGCTTTGGAAACGCAGAACTTTTTCTCTTAGGCTTTTCTTCTCCTTTGCGTTTGGAACAGCACACGTAGAATACTGTTGGATGAAACTCATCACTGAGTCTTCTGGATCCGTTCCAAATTTAGGTGCATCCTTGATCCACAGCAACATATGTATATGAGGAGCACCTCTTGCTTGGTACTCCTTTCTCCAGAAGAAATCCAACACCTCTCCAAGAGGTGGATTCTTCTTATTCATGATGAAAGACATCATAGCTTCAAATCTATGATTGAAGTACCTACATACATTGACTGGATCCAAAGAGCACAGTTCTCCGGGTGTCTTGAATTCGATGTTTTCTACGTTAGCATTTGCCTCTCGTAGAAATTGAAGTAAGTCTTCCCAGCCATACTCGGCACAACTCAGAGTGAGGAACCATGTGGGAGTACCTAAGTTCCTCAGCATACATTTTAAATCACCATGACGACGGTACCAGTACTCATTAGTACCACGCTGACACGCCATGAGATTAATCAGGTGAGAATCCAAAATACTATCTTGGACATTCACTTTATCCATAAAATCACTTGCCGAGATGTTTTGCATGTGTATACCACTTTTCAAGATGTGGTTCACTGCATATGACAGTCCAGACAGATCGCTTTCAAACAGGAGATGAAACAAATAAGGAATGCATTGTCGAAACCTAGCATCTCCTGCATACAATCGCAAAGTCCGGTATTCAGAAGCAGGAATTTGATGAGGTCGCTCATCATATCTTCCTCCCTGACCTGTTGGAAAAAGCTGTGGGAAACACCGAGCTTCCAAACTTTCCTCCCAAACACTAATGGGACTCCCTTTGGCTTGTTTCATTTGAAACAACTCAATAGCATTCCCCATGACTTCCTTTGAATGCAAAGGATGAACACTATAATGTTCATATATTTCCTCACTAGTAGAGGGTTCTACTTTCTCAATTTGACCAGCACACAAATCGCTATCCTCTTCCTCACTTACTTCCTCTTCTGCAACATATACATTCTTATAGTATTTATTATTTTTTTTCAAATACAATGTTGCCTTTTTAACTTTCCTAACATCTACTAAATCTTGCCATATTTTCTTATTCTTTGTCGGAACCCCATTAACTAAGATAACCAGAGGTTCCTCTTCCACTTTTTCTACTCCAATTGTGTTAATGTTTTTCTTGAAATCTAGAGGCAAATAAACAACTCTTCCCTTTAATCCTCTCTGTAAATCTGATGGAGGCAATTTCCCTGTCTTTGGCTCCATTCTTACAATAGCCTGAAAGGGATGGATACTTTGAATCAAAATAGATTCATAAGTATTTAAGTCCTTCAATTCAGAAGGAATCTCAACCAATTCCAGATTATTATGAACTGCTCTAGCAGGCATCTGGTTTTGTTTTAATTTGTTACAACAATAAGTACACACACGTTGATCCAATCCCAAATCAAAACAATTTTCTACCATCAAGTATGTTGCAAAATCCTTCCATTCACTATTATTTTCCCTTTCACTTTTTGCATATAAATCCACTAACTTAGTCTGATTCTTATAATAAGTGCGTCTACAACACACACAAGTGAAATTAGGCCTCTCACTTGATTTCATGTCAAACGTCGCAATTTCCCTCTGGAAATTATCTGTACTGGAAACATGTACACTATCTTCCAAATGACCCTCTACTTCTTGCTCAATTTCAACATTCTCCTCTTTACTTCCAAAGTAACAAAACTCAATTTCTTCACATATATTCTTCACATCTATTTCAGAACCATGCAAAAGAGCAGCGCATAATTGTTTCAGCATAATTGCTGGACTCTTAGCATAATACAACAGTCTAACTAACTTCCTCACTTTGTTATGATGCACTGCTAGCATCCTGAAATGATGAAAAACACTCTGGCATACTCTCCTGGAAAGACAAGCCAGTGAATGACCATGCAAACCTGTCACTTCTCTCACTCTGCAAGGATCTAATTCTTGCAACAACCTTATTTTCTGCTTCAAACTTTTCTTGTTAAATGTCCGTACAAAATCACAAAGCAAATTGATGGAATCCTGTCGCACACTGCAAATACTACTACACTTCCAGGTGTACACAGGACCCTTAGCACGTCTTCCTAAAACCTCATTACCTAACAACTCTTCTGCCTCTGTTGTCACAAGTTTTTCTTTTTCAACTGGACAACCATCTTTCACTTCATAAGCACGACCACTGATGTCAACTGCATGCACCAAATCATTATCCTGGAAATAACTCTCTTCATTAAAAAATGCCTCACAGCTTGAACTATGTATCCATTCTCCAGAAAAAACTTCACAAAAATTACTACGATTAACTATTCTCTTCCATCTACTATTTCTTTTGAAATCAAAAATTGCCTTGTTTAGCTTCCTAATTCTATTGATTATCAAAATAAATAACTTACGTTTAATTTCAAAAGCCTGATCAATAACTTTCTCAACTTTTTTTTTTCTCCTATAAAAAACTAATTTCTGTTGACCTTTCTTAATATTTTTTAACAAATTGCCAATTATCCTGTTACGGAACATTCGTTTACGAATCTCCCTAAACTGTTGTTTCCTTCTACTATCATGCACAGATTTATCTCTTGCTCTAGCAGTAACATTTTCATTTGTCCTTTTCTTTCCATTTGATTTACTTCTCATGTTATGGATTGAAACATTTTCTGTACTAATATTTTTTTTATTAGAAATATTTCTTATGAAATATTTAGAGCTCTTACCCGGTGCTTTCTTCATGGCTTGAGAAATCTTTTTGTTAGAGGACTGCTGCGTTTTTTTTTTCTCCTGCTGTCTTTGACGTTTTGCAGCCTTTATCTCTCTTATTTTTGTAGGCATATTGAAATCTTGAAATGATCTGCAGTTGAATCTGAGGAAAAATATAATAAAAAATGTTATTAAACATTATTATCAAACAGTAAATCAGTAATAGTGATCAAAAACATAACACACTACTTGACATTTTAATTTGAAGATTTTTTAGTCATTGCCATTTTTACAATACAGAAATACCAGAAAAGAAATGACATTTATATTTATGTTACCTATGCTATTTTATATGTGAATCTGATCTAATTTTATGAGCATATTTTAATATTTTATTGAAGACACTACACATAACCTGTTTTTGAAGGTGTCTTTATTTTTAAATTAAACGGTTTACCTTTTTACTTTTTATTGATTATAAATTTTAAAAATAAATGTTTATAATTCCAAAGGCTCAAGCAGGTCAGTTTCCCATCCTATATCATATAATTCGGACAAATCTGCATCCTCATCACGCTCTTCTTCATCCTCAGGATTTAAATCATCCAATGGATCAACATCCACTGATGTTTCAATTACAAGTTCAATGATGAGGTCAAAATCAACTGATTGCAGATTGTCGCTCATGTTGAGGTTGTCTTTATCTTTAAAGAAAGATAACAACAATGAGATGTTGCAGAGTAAGAGACAAATCTCACAGATTATAATAGTAAAATTATTTAACAAGAGTAACATTTTGCAGCTATTATTTAGCCATGTCCAGCGATGCTGAGCAGGTGAAGCCTATGTCTAATTTTTCACTGAACAGGACTCATCTGTTCTTAACCTTGGATAAGCCTCAACGACTCTGTGTCCCCTGCACATACTCAAATGTTAAAGTGCAGATTTATATTAAATGGCACATCCCCAGGCATGCACCAGTTAATGTGCACCACTGCTTTACCACCCATGGTGTGCCGCATTTACAATCAGATAGGAGAAAGCTGCTTCAAAACCCTGCGCCTGCTTGAAGCTGGCATAGGTCTTGACGCAGCATTGTATAGATGGGGCACCCCTGAGCCTTGCTGGAGCTGCATCGCACTTACGATACAACTCCAGCAATGCGCCACCTTTACGGCACAGATGCGTCACGCATCTGTGCCGTTTTTGCCCCATGCTGCGCCGCATTGTAAATGCAGCACAACATGGGTGGCGGAACAGTGGCGCAGGATGACTGTCACATCCCTGGTGATGCGCCACTCATCATAAATCTATCCCTAAGCTTCTTATTTTGTTACAGATGAACTGCAATATGTATCATCAAAATATTTTACATATTATAAATAGCAAATTTTAAGGAATAAATAGCGATTCTTTACTATTCCTAATTTGCAATGAGCAAATTGCTAATTGCAAATTACCCATTCATTTCCATAGGCTAGGAGGCTCATAGGAATTAATGTTGCAAGTTGTGATTAGCAATTAGCTCATCACAAAATAGGATTTTTTTCAAGCGTGCAGGGGTATCTCAAGAACACCCTGCTGCACCCCTGAAAAAGAAATTTGGGAGCACATGGCACACCTACATGCCCTAATGGCATGTATGGGCGTCATATGGGACCTTTTTTTTTTTTTTTTTAAAAATGCTTTTTGAAAAGAATTCGCAAATTACCACAAACTAGAAGTTGGTGGTAGTTTCCAAATCCTTAATATCATTTTTTACATATTTTTTTTTGATACATTGCATTTAAGGAATCACAAATTTTGAATTATTGACATTTTAAGTAATTTCCACATGTGCAGTGTTTTCAAAATATAATTTGAAAATCGTTTTTGGGGAAAAGTAATGGTTTGCAAATTTATGACAAGGACATAATGGTGTATGCTTCTCTATAAGGCATTTCAGTATCTCTAATGTCATTTTTCCCATATTACATTATAAGACCTTTCCCCATGAAGCACATTCCTTGTAAATATGCTCCCACCTGTGCATTGCAAATTTAGATTTTGACTGTTTCAGACACATAGCCATGTTGAAAGTGACCCAAAAAAATTGCAAACGTTTTAAAAAAAAACATTCATGTGTCTTAATGACATTTTAAGTCATTTCCCCATGGACAATGTTTTCTAAGTGGCACAAAAGAGGTATACACCTATCATAAATCTGTCCCTAGCATTATAAATGATTAAATCAGGATGACAATAAGATGTGGCCTATCCAGAGGTTTGTTTAAGGTGAGGCCTACTCAGGATTGCAGATTAAAGTTACGCTTGATGAAGAATACAGAGGAGATAATTTATTGTAAAGGCCTACCAATGAAGTAAGTGATTTCTACTTCATTGCACCAGTCATCATAAATGTATCCATAAGCTTCTTATCTTGTTAGACATCAACCGCCATATGTATCATATAACTATTTTGCATTTCCAAAAAAGCGAATTTTAAGGAATAAATAGCGATTCTTTACCATTCCAAATTTGTTTGAGAAAATTGCTAATTGCAAATTACCCATTCATTTCCATGGGCTAGGAGGCTCATATAAATGAAGGTGCAATTTGCGATTAACAATTTGCTCATCACAAATTAGGAATTTATTCCAAAGGTGCAGGGGTGTCTCAAGAACACCCTGCTGCAACCCTGAAAAAGAAATTTGGGGGCATATGGCGAACATAAATTTTAACAACATTCCTTTACCTCAAAAACGATTTTCAAATCATAACTTCAAAACACTACACATGGGAAAATTACTTAAATTGTCCTTAAGACACATAAAAGCGTTTTTTGATTGGCTTTCCTGCATGGTAGGGTCACTTTTAACATGGCTATGTAACATAAACATTCAAAATCAAAATTTTCCATGTACAGGTGGGAGCATATTTACAAGCAATTTGCGCCACAAAGAAAGGTCTGACATTAAAATGGGAAAAATAACATCAGGGACAGTCAATTGCCTTATAAAGAACCATACACCATTATGTCCTTCTCATGAATTTAAAAACAATTCCTTTTTCCCAAAAACGATTTTCAAATCATAATTTAAAAAAACTGCACATGAGAAAATGACTTAAAATGTCATTGAAACACATGAAAGCGTTTTTTGATTGGCTTTCCTGCATGGTTGGTTCACTTTTATCATGGCTATGTAACACAAACATTGATAATTAAAATTTTCATGCACATGTAAGAGCATATTTACAAGCAATTTGCGCCACAGAGAAAGGTCTTACACTAAAATGAGAAAAATAACATCAGGAACAGTCAATTGCCTTATAAAGAACCATACACCATTATGTCCTTGTCATGATTTTATAAACAATTCCTTTTCCCCAAAAACGATTTTAAAATCATAATTTCTAAACACTGCACATGGGAAAATGACTTAAAATGTCATTAAAACACATGAAAGCGTTTTTTGATTGCCTTCCCAGCATGGTTTGGTCACTTTTAACATGGCTATTTAACACAAACATTCAAAATCTAAATTTTCCATGCACATGTGAGAGCATATTTACAAGCAATTTGCGCCACAGAGAAAGGTCTTACACTAAAATGAGAAAAATAACATCAAGGACAGTCAATTGCCTTATAAAGAACCATACACCATTATATCCTTGTCATGAATTTAAAAACAATTCCTTTTCCACAAAAACGATTTTCAAATCATAATTTCTAAACACTGCACATCAGAAAATGACTTAAAATGTCATTAAAACACATGAAATCATTTTTTGATTGGCTTTCCAGCATGGTTGCGTCACTTTTAACATGGCTATGTAACACAAACATTCAAAATCAAAATTTTCCATGCACATGTGAGAGCATATTTACAAGCAATTTCCGCCACATAAATCATAATTTTCTCCTTAAAGCACACTATTCTCTATCTAAAGTAAAGAAATATTTTCTCACCTTAGCAAATACTTTGAGTTTGAAAACAGTCTAAGAAACACACCAATTTGTCTTCAGCAGAGCAAAAGGTATGCACTCCAGAGTCTGCAGCTATCAAAAGCACAGAAATGGTGTAATTCTTCACACATATTTCTCATGTCACCCAATCAAAACTCTTCCCTCACTTTTTTTCAAATGAAAACCCTTCCCCCTCTGCCCTTTCTGCCTATTTTCCATAGCAACCACCTCTTGGAGAAACTCTGGTGTTTGCAAATTCACACAACAATGTTGCAATTGAACTCTGAACTCTCAGTGCACCTGCATATCCAGTGCTTTCTTTCATTTAATGATTTTTTATTGACCACTCAAAATACATCTTTCAAACAACACATCTGTACACCCTAACTTTCTGTTTTCATCAATCAAAATCCACCAATCACTGTTACTACTTCATGAACACAGAAACTCCACAGTTTTTTTCATTTCAAACTCACATTTTTTCAACTGCCATTTCATTGCCACACTTCATCTGACTGCAGGAGAACCTTCTCTCACCATGTTTTCTGTCTGGATTGTTGGTCATAGTTATATTCACTGGGCTCAAAGGTACGTTGAAAGCAGGAATTTACCTAACCTCAATTTACAAGATGTGGAAATTAAGTGGTTTGGCCACAGAGGATTAAAATGTCACCAATTGATACCATTGGTGAAAACCTTTATGCATTTGCCAAAACCTGACCTGTTAATTGTGCACTGTGGAGGTAATGACTTGGGCACTTTGACTGGTGTAGGTCTGGAAATGCTTTTAAAGGACACCTTTGAGCAATTAATGGCACTTTTTCCTCAGACTGCCTTGGTATATTCAAATATATGCCAAAGACAGAAATGGAGGTGGTCAAACCAATTTTGTCCACAAATTGAGAAGTCGAGGAAGCATGTAAACAAATCTGTTTCAGCTTACATGAGAGACCATGGAATGGGCTCCCTGTACAACAATAACTTGCGTTACTACATGCAAGATATCTACAGAGGAGATGGAGTTCACTTCTCAGATGAGGGCAACAGAGTTTTCACTCTGAATTTAAAAATGTGCATTGGTACCTACTTATAAGTACCAAAATGTACCATAAACCCAAAAGCTCTTCTCAGAGCTACCCTACATCTAATCACTCACAATTATTATTTTACTCTAACTTTTTTCACTAATTTTCAACAAAGTACACTCCCTGGGGCGCTACCCGGTACGCGTACCGGGAGCTAACCTCGCGAAATTTAAAAAAAAAATTTTTTTTTTCGCACATATAAACCTCCTCAGCCACCCTCAGAAAACCTAGGGGGTCAAGATAAGTCTACCGTGCCCCCTTCTACCCATTCTGAACATTATTTGCCCTCCATCTTGTATCTTAATTCGACCGAAACACAAAATGGTGGACTCCCGGAACGCTTAAGGTACGCGAACCGGGGCGCTCAACGGTTCGCGTACCGGGTCGCTCCCTGGGAAAAAAAGGTGGGAAAGTAGTTCACAGAAAAGCCACTGGAGACAATTTCACCAAATATAGATTAGCTCATACTACATACCAATCCCTACCATTTTCACAAATTTGATTGGAATTCCATTTAGCCATTTAGCCTGTAGACCTCTCTAAATACCGTGAGGTAAATTACTTCACAAAACACATCTGAAATGTTGGAATTGACAACCAATTAAAATGTTACTTTCATTTTCTACTTTTTTTACCTCACATTTGATTGGTTATGTACCCGAATATATATAAAGGAAGAGAAGGAAACACAGCCATTTTGACTACTACTTCCTGGTGTACATTTCAATAGGATTTTCATTAATAACTTCAACTTCTTTTTAAAGGTAAGTTGTTATTTTTAAAACTGAAGTATATTGTGCACTTTAAGTTAATATGGCAAACTTTTTCTGTTAGTTATATACTATCCCTCTGTAGTACTTATAAATTTAGATACACTTTTTTATATTCCTACTTCCACTCTGATACTATACACTGCCCAAAGATAAATTCTCTGTTAAAAACTGCCTATCTAAAATTAATCCCAACAGTGCCCTACCTCTACTAATATATATTTTTTTTATGCAAATTTCAGGAAAAATGGAAAGTGAACAAAACATTTCATTTGAAATTGTCCTTCCAGAGTCCAACACAGAAATCATTGATCCAAATGAGATTGAATTTATGGATGAAACTTGGGACCAAGAACTACTGCAATGTGTACAAGCAGTAGATAACCTCCTTGCAAATGAGGACATTTTACAACCTCAGAGACTACAATCTATATTCCATGATTATTATGAAATTTCTGACAATGAAATGTTAGAAAGTTTAATAAATTATGAAACACAATAAAAAAAGCTTAAAAAAAAAAAAAAAAAAAATAATCAACAAAACCAACAATCAATTAACATACAGCATTTGAAAAGTCTATCATTCATTTTTCATTGTGATACGCTCCCCAGAACGCTTCCCGGTTCGCGTACCGGGCGCTAACCACGAAAAAAAACAAAAAAAATTTTTTTTTTTTTGCTTAGCGGGGCCCCTTTAAAGCCTCCACATCAAACCTAGGGGGTCAGGGAGGATCTACTATGCCCTCTTATGGTCATTTCCCCCTTTGTTTTGTCCTCCTCTTGTCACTCGATCCTACCGAGAGACAAGATGGCGGCCGCTCCGGACTGTTTAGAATGTTGACAGACACCGGAGAGCCAATCAACTTCGCTACGCGAAGTTCCGTTACGCGTCAAGTACGCGTACCGGGGCGCTGCCTGGTCCGCGCTTACAGATATATATCTTTTTTTGAACGTTATTTTCTCAAAATCCACTGCAGCACATATATTGAGACCTACAAAAGGCACATCGGGCTACCAGTCCCTACAATTTTGCCAAGTTTCGTGCAAATCCATTCAGCCGTTCGGGCTAAAAGTGAGGCTAACCGCCCTATGGAAAACTCAATGTTAAAAACACGTTTTGGGACCCCCCTTTTTTCTCGGCCCCCCCTGGACCAACTCCCCCCAAATTTCCAGTGGCTGCTCAGAAACAAAATGTTCCATTTTGCTGAAAATTTCAGCCAATTCCGTCCACAAACGCCAAAGTTATTAGACATAGAATTTTCAAAAAACCCATAGAGAAAAAATCCTAACTATATATACCTACTGGCGACCGCCAGTAGGTAATATATATATTCCCTGAAAACCAAAGGTTACATGGGCATTATAGTTAGGCTCAGGTTTCACTCATATAAAACCACTGAAATTCAGCAAAACTCGCACCCCCGCAATGCACTGCTTATGACCACACATATTACATCACACATGACATGGTCAAACTGTAATGTTCAGGGGTGGGCAACCTGGGACATTGCTGGAGCCAGCCCTGGGGGGCGGCGGTCCCCAGGGCAATTACAGGCTCCACGAGGGAGGCTGTTTGTCCCTCTTCATTGTTCACTTTAGCCCCAGGGATGTACTGGTCCCCGGGGGCGAAATAGACCCCCTTCATTATTGTGTTTGTGCCCCAGGGAGGTGGTGCTGTGGGAGAGGCCATTGGTCCTCCCCTACATTTAATTTGTAAAAAGGGTGCCCCGGAGAGGTGGCGGTCCCCTGGTGCTGCGGAGTAAGCCATAGGGCCTCCGCATTTTATTTTAAAATAATGTTTATGCCACGGGGAGGTGGCGTTCCCCAGGGAAGTGGTGGACCGAGTGGCCCCCCGTATTTGTATTGTTTACAACACGGGGACGTGGCGGTCCTAGGGTCTTTGCATAAACATAAGAGGGGGCTTAATGAGCCCCCCTCCTTCCTGCCCCAAGGAGTTGGCCTACCCGGGGGCTTTAAAAAAGAGACGCGAGTCAGTAGCAAATTCTTTATAAAAAATGATTTTTAACCCCACATCTGGGGTGATCAGAGTATTTCTACCCTGACCCCTTTTCTTTATTTTGTACTTTGTGTGACTCTGCTCCAAGGCGAATCCCAAGATTGCTGCCAACACTTCCTGGCTGAAGTTTTGACAGCCAATCATATTTTAGTACGATCCACTGCAAAGACTTGCGCCTCGGATATCTGTATTTTTTTTGAGTTAGATATCTCAAAAACTATTGAACTGATTTACACCAAATCACAAAAAGCACAATTTTGGTCCAACATGTAGTTTTCTGCCAAATTTGTTGTAATTCAGTTCAGGACTGCGGGCTGTAGTTGTGTTAAAAAAATGCCCATAGACATAACATGGCGAAAACGCGTTTTGGGCACCCCCCTTTTTCTTCAGCCCCTGCTTGACGGATCACCCCTAAACTTTCAACACAGCAGCTGAACCACCAAAAAGGGGAAGTTTAGTGAACATTTAGTGGAGATTCATCAAGCGACACCAAAGTTATTGGAAACGTTGGTCCTAACTATAAGTACATACTGGCAACCACCAGTAAGTAATATTTATTTACATATATATATATTCACTGAAAAAAACACAGGTTTCAGGGATGTTACAGTTGGGAATTAGCATTTAAAAACCCTTAGACATTCACTGAAAAAACCACAGGTTTCAGGGACGTTATAGTTAGGCTGACATTCAACTCGTACAAAACCAGTGAAATTCAGCCGTTATAGTAAGCTGAGCTAACTATAACTCACGCCCCCGCAACGCACTGCTGATGACGTCACATCACTCATGAAATCTCAAATGACATCACTGATTACATCACTGATGACATCATCCACTTAATATCTGATGCACTTCCTCACACCATAATATAACCATTCATACACTCACTCTAAAATAGAGACTATCATTTTCGAAACCATGGACACACCAATACCAGTTAGTACATACCCACTCACTGATTCATAGGTCTACACACACATCCACTCACCCATACAGTCACTCATACATGCAGTCACTCATCAATAAAGCCACTGATATATGCACTCATATACCCATACAGACACTCACACCACCACTCACCCATAGTTACTCACACACCTAGTCAGACACTCAAAGAATCAGTCACACTGCCATTTACTCACTATACAGTTATACACACACCACCTCACTTATTCATACAGATACTAACACATACTTAGTCTCTTATGCAATCACTGACACAAACACACACTCATCCATACAGCCACTCTCACAATCATTCACTCTCACATACAGCATCGTATATACTCCAACACTCACATTTACTCCCTTTCACATATGTAGTTACTCACACATATACCACTAAGACATCCATTCCCTTACCATCACAACCATACGCACAGTCACTTACACATACAGCTCCTCACAGATGCACTAATGAACCCATACACCCAGTGAATCACCCACTAACACATCCATGCAGGGAGTCACAACCCGCCACCCACCCACACAGACACTCAGGCACCCATACAGGTACTCACTCTCACATACAGTATCGTATATACTCCAACACTCACATTTACTCCCTTTCACATATGTAGTTACTCACACATATTCCACTGAGACATCCATTTCCTTACCATCACAGCCATACGCACAGTCACTTACACATACAGCTCCTCACAAATGCACAAATGAACCCATACACCCAGTGAATCACCCACTAACACATCCATGCAGGGAGTCACAACCCGCCACCCACCCACACAGACACTCAGGCACCCATACAGGTACTCAGACAACCAATCATTAACCCATATAGACACTCATGTAGCTACTCACCAACCCATGCAGCCACTTACACACCAACTGATGGACTGATACAGACATTCACACAGATTGGTCATTCACCCATGCATTCACTAAGACACGTGTAATCACTAACTTATACAGTCTGTTACGTACCCACTAAATCATCCATTCAGACACTCATACACCCACTCATTCTTCAATACACCTTGGCACGTGTATATATATATATGACAGGTGTAGCGATGGGTACCTGCTCCGCCCCCAGCTTCGCGAATCTTTTTGTGGGGTGGTGGGAGGAGCGGGTGGCCTGGTCACCTGAGAACAAAAAATGGAACGATATCGTCAAGGGATGGTATCGTTACATAGACAACCTCTTTATTATTATAGAGGGGTCAGTAGAGTTGGCTCAAGAATACATTGAAGTACTAAATGATAATACATGCAACTTGATATTCTCTGGAGAAATTAGTCAAGTTGAGGTAAACTATTTAGACTTGACTATATTCATAGAAAGAGGCAGTTTACAAACTAAATTATTTCGAAAAACAACTGCAGGCAACTCAACATTATATGCCACTAGCAGTCACCCTTCAAATTTGGTGAATAGTATACCTTTTGGTGAACTACTTCGCATTAAGAGGAATAACACCAATGATTCTGAATTTCGGAAAGCTGCAGGTTGTAGTGTCCAGAGATTTAAGGCCAGAGGATATAAAGATGATGTTCTCAGACAGGCATTAGACAAAGTAAACAAGTTAGACAGAAAGACGCTTCTAACAAAAAAACAGGTGAAATCCAACGGTGGAGAATTTAGACTCATTACCACCTACTCCAGCAATGCTTCCGATCTGAAACGTATCATGCGGAAGCATTGGAATATACTTATGACTGACAACACCATTAAGAAAGATCTACCCTCCTATCCTTTAGTGACGTTCAGGAAGGCTAGGGCATTAAAAGACTATTTGGTACACAGCCACCATAAGGAATACAAGCCTACATCTAAATCTGAACCCCTCAAAGGCTTCTTTCCATGTGGCCGCTGCAAGGCATGCAAGGGAAGTAAGCGCACGACACAGTATAACGTGCCTGGAATGCAGAAACCCAGGAAGATACTGAAATTTTTAACTTGCACCACACCATATGTGGTATATTGCTTGACATGTCCTTGTGGCAGAAGGTATGTCGGAAGCACCACCAATCCGGTCAAACTACGGATTTTGGAGCATCAGAGGGCGATTCAAAATGCAGACACTAGTTATCCTGTGGCCAGACATTTTGATTTAGAACATGCACGTAACAGGGATCTGTTATCATATTTTTGTCTGGACTCTGTCCCCATAAATGAAAGAGGGGGTGACAGGTTACAGAAATTACGACGATTAGAGTCACGATATATCATCGATCTGCAAACAAAAATGCCTATGGGCCTGAATGTACATGAAGATTTGGGAGTCCATTTAATTTGAATATGAATGTATCTGTAGGTTGGTTCCGCTAGACCTGTATAGTATAAGAATTGGATAAGAACTGTGATATTATATTGTTGCAAGACATGACCAATAATAGAGACGCTATGTGTATATATGTATATATATATTCTTTGTCAGAGATAGAGACTTTGGGAAATATGCCCATCCAGGGCAAGATTAGTACACAATTATGGATGAATTAATTTGTGCAGATATATAGTATATGATCTATCATAATAGGGTACCTATTTTGGGTTTAATAAGTATCTCGAGTTTGATTTATTCACGTAGATACTATGATTTGATGCATTTGCGTTATAATTGTTTTTACCCTTCCCAATATGGCGACCGAATTGTTTCCACTGAAGTCCTCTTTCTCTGTTTAGATGTCATGTGATGTTTTTAAATTGCAGTGGCTTGCTGTAACTGGTGATTCATTACTGAGGAAGGCCGAGTGCCGAAAGCGCGTTCTTTTGAAATAAATTTTGTGCATCTACCCTGTGAGTGCTGCCATCTCTTTTCCGCGCGACAGCGGTTGAGACTCTTTTGGAGCTGATATATATATATATATATATATATATATATATATATATATATATATATATATATCCAATTCGAACAGGAACCCAAAATTTGAATTGAAGCCACAGGAAGTAAATTCAGCTCGTTTTATTTTCTTGTAAATTGCAGCTTGCTGGCAGGCACAAAACACAGGAAACCACATCAGAAATTCAAACGCCAGGACGCGTTTCAGGAGTTCATCCCTTCTTCAGCAGCGTAAGTTCTGAGTGAATGAAAACACTGTTCATGGCGCACATCTTTTTACACATACCTGCCTCAGTGGGCGTGGTTATATGCACGGCTCTCTGGGAGCGTCGAACATTCTTTTTAAGAAAGAGGGAGCTTTAGTTTCAAGCATTGTTTGGGTGCCAAGTATCCAAGCAATTGAAGCCTGAGGCGATGCAACTCACCACCGCCTGTCAGCACAGCATCTTCATGAAAATAAAGAGCGATGTTTGAAACCTACCCTCCCTTAACACTCAAGGATTTCAAAGACATTGATAAATGAGGGAAGACGCCAACCTACTCAAGGTATTAACAAACCACTCAACTTGCAAAGACTACAACTACCAGAAGTCTCGGTGTCCAAAACTCCTCCCACTCAGGGCGGTTGACGCCCTTGTTCAAAATAAAACGAATTTGAAAAGTGCATGTCGAGTTTGACGATCTCCTCTCTCGGTCCATGAAGAAGGGGCGGGTTTTTGGCCCCGAAACGCGTCGGACATTCTTTTTAAGAAAGAGGGAGCTTTCAAGCATTGTTTGGGTGCCACACAGAAACCGGAGGGTACAAGATACTGCGGTGAGCCCTCACCAAAGCGCTTGCGCAATTTGCTCTTTCATTTTTCAACGGCCTGCCTTGGTCGGGGTGAGGAGCTTCGCTTCAAAAGCGGAACAAGTATCCAAGCAATTGAAGCCTGAGGCGATGCAACTCACCACCGTCTGTCAGCACATCATCTTCATGAAAATAAAGAGCGATGTTTGAAACCTACCCTCCCTTCCTACTCAAGGATTTCAAAGACATTGATAAATGAGGGAAGACGCCAACCTACTCAAGGTATTAACAAACCACTCAACTTGCAAAGACTAAAACTACCAGAAGTCTCGGTGTCCAAAACTCCTCCCACTCAGGGCGGTTGACGCCCTTGTTCAAAATAAAACGAATTTGAAAAGTGCAAGTCAAGTTTGACGATCTCCTCTCTCAGTCCATGAAGAAGGGGTGGGTTTTGGCCCCGAAACACGTCGGACATTCTTTTTAAGAAAGAGGGACCTTTCAAGCATTGTTTGGGTGCCACACAGAAACCGGAGGGTACAAGACACTGCGGTGAGTCCTCACCAAAGCGCTTGCGCAATTTGCTCTTTCATTTTTCAACGGCCTACCTTGGTCGGGGTGAGGAGCTCCGCTTCAAAAGCGGAACAAGTATCCAAGCAATTGAAGCCTGAGGCGATGCAACTCACCACCGCCTGTCAGCACAGCATCTTCATGAAAATAAAGAGCGATGTTTGAAACCTACCCTGACTTCCTACTCAAGAATTTCAAAGACATTGATAAATGAGAGAAGACGCCAACCTACTCAAGGTATTAACAAACCACTCAACTTGCAAAGACTACAACTACCAGAGGTCTCGGTGTCCAAAACTCCTCCCACTCAGGGCGGTTGACGCCCTTGTTCAAAATAAAACGAATTTGAAAAGTGCAAGTCGAGTTTGACGATCTCCTCTCTCAGTCCATGAAGAAGGGGCGGGTTTTTGGCCCCGAAACGCGTCGGACATTCTTTTTAAGAAAGAGGGAGCTTTCAAGCATTGTTTGGGTGCCACACAGAAACTGGAGGGTACAAGATACTGCGGTGAGCCCTCACCAAAGCGCTTGCGCAATTTGCTCTTTCATATATATACATATATATATATATATATAAAAGAAGAAAGAGTTGCCCCTAGGTGGGATGCACTTACAGGTAGGAATTCATACCAAAGCAAGGGCATGAGCCGTGAACAAAGTCCTTTTCGGTTTTCCTGCCAGACGCGTTTCGGGCCAACACCCTCTTCAATGGCAGACCATGTGACATGACGGCATGCGGCAAACACCAGTAAATCCCCACAATAATTGTACTCCAGTGTACCACCTGAAGCAATGCTTTCTGGGACTGGTCATTTAGTAAAACCCAAGTGGGTCGCCGCCGCCACTCACATTAAAAAAAAAATTTGCGGAGCTGGAGGGGCCATTTATTTGCAAGGTGCTCTGTTGGAACATTGTTTGTCCCATAAAATGAACTTTATTGGCATTTTTAAAGGCAGCGCCCACTTGGGGAGAAAAGACTACCAGTCCCATGATGCCATTGCTGCTCATCTGAGCAGATACAACGAAATAAAAGAAGGAATAATCTGGTATGCCGTTGTCTGCCTTTCCTTTTGTCAAGCTGTCCAGAAGAAGGGAGTTTCCCGAAACGCGTCGACAGTAGCAGTATGGGGAAATGCTTTTAAAGAGCAGTCTTGCGTTCTGGCTTTCACCTCGAGTGTGTGCATCCCAACGGAGCGGAAACTTCTTCTTTCATATATATATATATGGAAAGATAGGGAGCGAGCATTACAAGATATTGATGCACTGGAGAAAGAGATTGTGGAACTGACGGCTCAAGAGCAACTAGACAAAGAAAAGGAGCTCATGAAAAAAAGACTCACGAGTTATGAGAAGAAAATCCAATTGAGAAAACAACAAAAGTTTGAACGCGACGCTCGCGACTACGAACAAGGAAGGATACTGACTTTCGCACGAAAGTATGATGCGCCCCGTCGAGATCTGAGGGCAAGACAACAGAAACCACCTGTACCTAGAGATACCTCCGAATCCGAAGCCACCAGTGCAGAACAATCGGAAGAGGAAAGAACAGGTGCGGAGCAAGAAACCAGAGCAAGGCGCGAGCCGCCTTCTTTTCACGAGGAATGCGATTTAATCCGCCAGACTTGGCTGAGGGATGGAAAGAAGCGCCCCCCGGACCAATCTTCATTCGTAAGCGGAGACGCATCACAAGGCGCGGAGGGAGGAGACAGAGGGCGAGGCACCAGAAGGCTGAGAAGTCGGCAGACCAAGGCCAAGAAGAACTAAATGAAAATTTGAATATCATTAACTTATCATCACGGGTCCTCACAGAAAATGAGCAAAGTGTCCTGAAACTAGGACTCACGTTCTGTCCAACAGGTCGATATGAATATGCACAAACTCGGATAGACCTTTTTCTATTCGTCCGCAAACTAAAACTTTGGAAATATTTCAAACAGAAAGCCCTGAGAGAGAATGTGACCCCATCAAGGGCAACAGGTACAACTGTAAGTCCAACAACTGAGATGAATATTAATGATCTTGAGAGCATGGCTGTACTAGAGGACCTTTTGGAAGAAAGTGGTTCCCAGCCTACATTACCTATGAATGTGACTGAAAGAGGTATCACCTTAGGCATAAGTCAAGTAGGGGAACCAAGCACCTTCAGGCCGACCTCTCGCTTCCTCCCGCAAACGCCCACGGATGCTATGGATATTTTCTCTGAAGCGGTCATCCAAGACTTGCGAAATTTGTCTAGACTCGAAGAAGACCAAAAGAGCAGAATTAGATGGAACCTCTCATTCCAACAGAGGGAGGCCATCACTAACCTTGAACAGGACGACTCAATAGTAATTAAGCCGTCGGACAAAGGCGGCAACGTGGTGATTCAGAGTCGAGTGGATTACTGCAAGGAGGCACTCCGCCAGTTACAGGACAAAACAAACTACATGCCAGCGACTGAGAAGGAATACTTGGATAGTATCCATGGCTATCATTCTCTTATAGATAAATGGTATGGAAAAGGCATCTTGGGGAGAGAGGAGTATATCTTCTTACAAAACAAACAGCCCAGGCTTCCAAGCTTCTACCATCTCCCAAAGATACACAAAGACTCCACAGCACCACCAGGGAGGCCGATAGTGTCATCCATAGGAGGATTGACGGAAAGGATGTCGCGATTCATTGACTCTTTTCTGGCCCCATGGGTAGCTCAGCTGAGCTCATATACCAAGGACACGAAGGACTTCCTCAGGCAGATACAGGACGTGGAGTGGGAAGAGGATTTTGTAATGATAACTATGGACATTTCAAGTCTCTATACGAGCATCAGTCACCAAGATGGAATTGCAGCTACGAAAACTTTTCTAAATCTACGCCCGGCATGCCACCTGGAGCACAGCAAAATGCTTTTGGAATTTATGTCCTTTTGCCTAATGAATAACATTTTTGTCTTTCAGAACCAACGCTACAGACAAATTAGGGGGACTGCCATGGGTACCTGCTTCGCCCCCAGCTACGCGAATTTATTCGTGGGCTGGTGGGAGAAGCAGGTAGCCTGGGCTGATGACAAAACTGATTTTGTTGAGAAGATAATATGTTGGAGAAGGTACATCGATGACCTTTTCCTGATTTGGAGAGGGTCAGAGTCTTCTGCTTTAGAGTACATACATATACTCAATCAGAACAATTTGAATCTGCAATTTACCCATCATATCAGTAAATCTGAAGTTAATTTCCTGGACCTTCGGGTCTTTGTGGAATCTGGCGTGCTCCATACATCTCTATTCAGAAAGGAGACGGCGGGTAACTCTGTACTCCACGGGCGGAGCAGCCATCCGGCCTCCCTAATCAAAAGTATCCCCTATGGGGAGCTGTTGAGGATTAAGCGCAACAGCTCACTGAATAGGGATTTCACTGAAGCCGCTGACAGAAGCATTTTACGCTTCAAAGTTCGTGGCTACTCAGAAAAAACACTCCAACTAGCTGAACACAAAGTGCAAACCATTGACAGGCGAACTCTGCTGATTGACAAAAAGACAGGAACCCCTAGAGGTGGGAGTGGTATCATCAGGCTGATAACGAACTATTCGGTGGCAGCGAATAGAGTTCGAGCCATCATGTCCAAAAATTGGGGCATTTTGAGATCCGACCCCGTAATAGGGAAGGACCTACAAAGACATCCCATGATCACCTTTAGAAGGATCAGGTCATTAAAAGACAGGCTGGTCACAAGTCACCTTGAGAAAGAGAAGTCCAAGGGAGATTTACGTGCCATGCATGGGTCATACCCGTGTGGGAAATGCAAGGCATGTCACAACAGCCAGAGAGTACTGTCGTACGAGGTTCCACACAGAAAGAGCAAGATTAAGATCAGCAAGTTTATCACTTGCTCGACTGCATTTGTAGTCTACTGTTTAACATGCCCCTGCGGACTCAGATACGTGGGGAGCACCACGAAAGCAGTTAAATTACGTGTTTTGGAACACCAACGGGCCATCGCTAACAGAGATGAAAGCTACCCGATGGCCCGGCATTTTGCCTTGTGTCACAATAGTGATAGGAACCTCCTCAGTTTTTTCAGCCTAGATTGTGTCCCACAAAATATAAGGGGCGGGGATCTGAAAATGAAATTAAGGCGACTCGAGTCTAGATATATTGTGGATCTTCAGACAAAATCACCTGGGGGCCTTAATGCAGGAGAAGAACTCCTATCACACCTTTGAGTTGCAGTATCTGTTATGATGGATCCGAATTGGACTGTGTCTTCCCTAAGAATTGTTTGTTTGTTTTAGGAATTAACTTGGAATTTCTTTTGGAGTAGGGGCTAGTATTGACACGTAGTGTTTAGTAAGAATAGGTACGAGGATGCATGTCATCATTGGTACACAGTATTTCTGTTGATTATAATAATTCTAGGCTATATGTATTATTCAGCCTAGATATGTCCCTTCCATTTTGAGAACCTGTATTGATCGATTGCAATCAGGATGAGGTCGATATACACCGATAGGATTGTGTATATACAAGATGGATTAGCCCATCCAGGGCTTAATTGTGTATAACATTGTAAATATTTGTATAAATAATTGCTCTCTCTTATGAAGTTGAGCCGCTTTGATTACGAGTATTATATTGACCACTCTAACATTGCATTATTTGTTGTATAAAATTGTTGGGTTATTTACCACTGTAAGATGGCGCCCACATATTTGAGTTTGCAGTCCATTGTTTGTTTCAATGGACGCTGCTTTAATTTGCTTCCGCTTTGCTGCCGCCAGCTGACACTGACGAAGGCAATAGCTGAAACGCGTTTGTTTATTTTGCGCAATAAACTTTCAAACGGAGTTAACCTGCTGCGAGTGCTTCTTCTGGGGGTTTTGAACCACGGAGCTCGGGATATATATATATATATATATATATATATATATATATATATATATATATATATATATATATATATATATATATATATATCTCACAAAGATGCTCTGCAATAAGACTCGCACTCCACCGGCTGCCAGATACAATCCTTTATTTTCCCAAAGACCAGAAAGTCACTCCGATTGTTTCTTCCGTTCGCCTAATGCATTTCGGAGCATTCATGCTCCTTCGTCAGAGGCAATCGTCCTCACGGTCCCACAAACGCCCAGCGTTTCCGCATCTATTACGTAGGCTTCAGGTGTGCCTTTTTATCGTGATGCACGTTGGGAGTTGTCGTTTTCCGACCAATTATAGCCTCCGGTGGCTGTGTGCTGACAATGTTAATCAAAACGGACTGCTTTATATATATATATATATTTTTTTTTTGTGTGCAGCTGAGGTCCAGGTGCTCCTTCGTACGTTGGGTATTTTGGAGCTGGAATATTTATGTGGCGACCCTTGCCGCGGAAGGAGCACCACCCTGAAAGAACCGGGGGCCATGCGGTCTTTACTATGGGCCGAGAACATGGGACAGCAGCATATGGATCTTGCATGAATTCCACACAGCGAGGCCCATCTGTGGGCTTGAAAAGTTACCAACTGAACATTAGCGCGACGTGAGGCACTACAAGTCCCATAAGTCCCATCCAGGGCGTGCATCAAAGCAAGAAGGGGCGTGGTGCCTCAAGCGCTCCTTCATAACTGCCAAAGCCTCTGAAGAGAAGTGGGGACACTTCGAAATGCGTCAGGCATCCAGGGCAGTTTAGAACAGTTAAAGGATATCGTTGTGCTGGAGGCGTGCTTACCATTCAAGGCTCCTTGTGTGCAGCTGAGGTCCGGGTGCTCCTTCGTACGTTGGGTACTTTGGAGCTGGAATATTTACGCGGCGACCCTTGCCGCGGAAGGAGCACCACCCTGAAAGAACCGGGGGCCATGCGGTCTTTACTATGGGCCGAGAACATGGGACAGCAGCATATGGATCTTGCATGAATTCCACACAGCGAGGCCCATCTGTGGGCTTGAAAAGTTACCAACTGAACATTAGCGCGACGTGAGGCACTACAAGTCCCATAAGTCCCATCCAGGGCGTGCATCAAAGCAAGAAGGGGCGTGGTGCCTCAAGCGCTCCTTCATAACTGCCAAAGCCTCTGAAGAGAAGTGGGGACACTTCGAAACGCGTCAGGCATCCAGGGCAGTTTAGAACAGTTAAAGGATATCGTTGTGCTGGAGGCGTGCTTACCATTCAAGGCTCCTTGTGTGCAGCTGAGGTCCAGGTGCTCCTTCGTACGTTGGGTACTTTGGAGCTGGAATATTTACGCGGCGACCCTTGCAGCGGAAGGAGCACCACCCTGAAAGAACCGGGGGCCATGCGGTCTTTACTATGGGCCGAGAACATGGGACAGCAGCATATGGATCTTGCATGAATTCCACACAGCGAGGCCCATCTGTGGGCTTGAAAAGTTACCAACTGAACATTAGCGCGACGTGAGGCACTACAAGTCCCATAAGTCCCATCCAGGGCGTGCATCAAAGCAAGAAGGGGCGTGGTGCCTCAAGCGCTCCTTCATAACTGCCAAAGCCTCTGAAGAGAAGTGGGGACACTTCGAAACGCGTCAGGCATCCAGGGCAGTTTAGAACAGTTAAAGGATATCGTTGTGCTGGAGGCGTGCTTACCATTCAAGGCTCCTTGTGTGCAGCTGAGGTCCGGGTGCTCCTTCGTACGTTGGGTACTTTGGAGCTGGAATATTTACGCGGTGACCCTTGCCGCAGAAGGAGCACCACCCTGAAAGAACCGGGGGCCATGCGGTCTTTACTATGGGCCGAGAACATGGGACAGCAGCATATGGATCTTGCATGAATTCCACACAGCGAGGCCCATCTGTGGGCTTGAAAAGTTACCAACTGAACATTAGCGCGACGTGAGGCACTACAAGTCCCATAAGTCCCATCCAGGGCGTGCATCAAAGCAAGAAGGGGCGTGGTGCCTCAAGCGCTCCTTCATAACTGCCAAAGCCTCTGAAGAGAAGTGGGGACACTTCGAAACGCGTCAGGCATCCAGGGCAGTTTAGAACAGTTAAAGGATATCGTTGTGCTGGAGGCGTGCTTACCATTCAAGGCTCCTTGTGTGCAGCTGAGGTCCGGGGCTCCTTCGTACGTTGGGTACTTTGGAGCTGGAATATATATATATATATATATATATATATATATATATATATATATATATATATATATATATATATATATATATATATATATATATATATATATATATATATATATATATATATATAATATTCTTAAACTGTTTAGAAACACACTCACAGGATGATGTCATCAGTGATGTCACTGACCATGTCATGAGTGATGTAATATGAGACATCATCAACAGTGCATTGCGGGGGCGCAAGTTATGGTTGGCTCAGCAAACTATAACCGCTGAATTTCTCTGATTTTGTACGAGTTGAATGTCAGTCTAACTATAACGTCCCTGAAACCTGTTTCTTTCCAGTGAATATCCAATATTTTTTAAATGCTAATTCCTAACTATAACGTCTCTGAAACCTGTGACTTTTTTCAGTGAATTTCTATGGTTTTTTCAGTGCTAATACTAACTATAACGTCCCTGAAACCGTGTGTTTTTCTGTTAATTTCTACGGTTTTTTAAATGCTAATTTCTAACTATGCCTACATAGGTAGGACATGTACAGAAAGAGGAATAAAGACATAGAAAGAACCAAGAGAAGTGCAGAAATATGCAAGAGAGGTGCAGAAAGAGGAAGAAAGGTGCAGAAAGCAGCAAGAAAAATGCAGAAAGAGGCAACAGAAGTTCATAACGCGAAAGAAAGGTGCAAAAAGAACCAAAAGAAGTGCAGAAAGAGACCTACTACGCCTGAACCTTTCCACAGACTCATACAAAGTAGCCTAATCACTTATCCTTCTCCCAAGATGTCGTAAACGTCACTTTTCTCTTGAAGGTTCACTACTCATCGACTGCTCAGAATGTTAGACCTACCAAATGTAAAACGGCAATTCTAACCATATCACTGTTGTTGTAAGTCTGGCTAAGTTTGTGAAGGTATGCATGCGTGTCTTTGCTTTTACCTAGTGACATGTTACATAAAAATAAACATACAAATACTTGAATATCTGTGTTTCAAACAGCATACTCTGCAAATTTGTGTACAAAAAAAGTGAATGTATTTGTTTACGCTCATAATGCAGGGCTCGTGGGTATTCAATAGTATATTTGAGGGGCTCTATAACACCTATATATATATAAGACATGTCTGCCTGTGCAACCGAAAGACATAGCAGAACTGAGAACATTTAACCACCTATAGGAGAAGCTACCCGCTTTTTAAACCACCATCTTCAGATGCATAACACGTAAGAATACACATACAAGTAGACATATACCTCAGTCGCGAGAGCACACAGACCTTTAAACTTGACAGCTTGCACTTCCTGTTTGAGAACAGAAAGAGGCGAGACAAGTACAGAAAGAAGCAACAGAAGTGCAGCAAAAGCAAGAGAGGTGCAGAAAGGGTAACAAAATTGTAGAAAGGTGAGCGAAGAGCAGAAAGAGGCAAGAGGGGTGCAGGAAGAAGCAAGAGAAGTACAGAAAGAAGCAAAAGAGGTACAGAAAGACGTAAGAGAACTGCAGAAAGAGACAATAGAAGAGCAGAAAAAGGGGAGAAAGGTGCAGAAAAAGGTAAGGGGGTGTAGAAAGAAGCAAGAGAGGTGCAGAAAGAAGCAAGAGAAGTGATGAAAAATCGAGAGGTACAGAAAGAGGCAAGAGGGGTGCAGAAAGAAGTAATAGAGGAGGAGAAAGAAAGGAAAGGGGTGCAGAAAGAGGGGAAAGGGGTACAGAAAGAGGCTAGAGGGGTACAGAAAGAGGCAAGAGTGGTACAGAAAGAAGCAAGAGAGGTGCACAAAGAAGCAAGAGAGGTGCAGAAAGAAGCAA
Organism: Lissotriton helveticus; assembly: GCF_964261635.1. NCBI lineage: Eukaryota > Metazoa > Chordata > Amphibia > Caudata > Salamandridae > Lissotriton > Lissotriton helveticus. Next base: position 312,882,781 of record NC_136061.1, read on the forward strand.
CAGGGATGCAGAAAGTGGCAAGAGCAGTGCAGAAAGAAGCAAGAAAAGTGCAGGAAGAAGCAACAGATGTGCAGACAGAGGCAAGAGAGGTACAGAAAGAGGCAAGAGAGGTACAGAAAGAGAACAGGGGTAGAGAAAGAGGGAAGAGGGATGCAGAAAGAGACAAGAGGAGTGTAGAAAAAAGCAAGAGAAGTGCATGTTACAGCAACAGAGGTGCAGAAAGAGACGAGAACAATGCAGAAAGAGGCAAGAGAAGTGCAGATAGGGAAAAGAGAAGTACAGAAAGAAGCAAGATACGTGCAGAAAGGGGCAAGAGATGTGCATAAAGAAGCAAGAAAAGCTATGAAAGAGGCAAGAGAAGTGCTGAAAGAGGCAGGAGAAGTGCAGAAAGAAGCAAGAGAAGCACAGAAAGAAGAGAAGCACAACAAGAAGGAAGAGAAGTGCAGAAAGAGGCAAGAGAAGTGCAGAAAGAGGCAAGAGATACGCAGAAAAGGGCAAGTAAGGTGCAGAAAGAGGCAAGAGAGGTACAGAAAGAGGCAAGAGAGGTGCAGAAAGAGGCAGAGAAGTGCAAAAAGATGCAGGACAACTACAGAAGAAGGAAAGAGAGGTTCAGAAAGATGAGAGTGAGGTGCAGAAAGAGGCAAGAGAAGTGCAGAAAGAGGCAAGTGAGGTGCAGAAAGAGGCAAGAGAGGTACAGAAAGAATCAAGAGAAGTGCAGAAAGAGGCACGAGAGGTGCTGAAACAAGTAGGAGAGGTGAAGAAAGAGGGAAAATGGATGCAGGAAGAGATTAGAGGGGTGCAGAAGGAGGCAAGACGGGGGCAGAAAGAAGCAAGAGAAGTGCAGAAAGAAGTAACAGAGGTGCAAAAAGAGGCAATGGGGGTGTAGACAGAAGCAAGGAAAGTGCAGGAAGAAGCAAAAGAGGTGCAGAAACATGCAAGAGAAGTGCAGAAAAAGGTAAACGAGGTGCAGAAAGAGGCAATGGAGGTGCAGAAAGATGGAAGGAGTGGAGAAAGAGATATGAGGGGTGCAGAAAGAAGCAAGAGAGGTGCAGAAAGAAACAAGAGAAGTGCAGAATGACAACAGGTGCCCAAAGAGGCGAGAGGGGTACATTAAAAGGCAAGAGAAGCATAAAAAGAAGCAACAGAGGTGCAGAAAGTGGCAAGAGAGAAGCAGAAAGAGGCAAGAGAAGTGCAGCAAAAGGCATGAGAGGTGTAGAAAGAGGGAAAAGGGGTACAGGAAGAGGCAAGAGAGATGCAGAAAGAAGCAACAGAAGTGCAGGCAGAAGAAACAAGTATGGAAAGAGGCAAGATTAGCGCAGAAAGAGGCAACAGGGTTGCAGTAAGAAGTAAGAGATGCAGAAAGAGGGAAACACGGGTGCAGGGAGAGGCAAAAGAGACGCAGAAAGAAGTAACAGAGGTACAGAAAGAAGCAACAGAGGTGTAGATAGAGATAAGATAAGTGAAGATGGAGGCACAAGAGGTGCAGAAAGAAATAACAGGGGTGCAGAAAGAGGCAAGAGAGGTACAGAAAGAGGGAACAGGGGTAGAGAAAGAGGGAAGAGGGATGCAGAAAGAGACAAGAAGGGTGTAGAAAAAGCAAGAGAAGTGCACATTACAGCAACAGAGGTGCAGAAAGAGACAAGAACAGGGCAGATAGAGGCAAGAGAAGTGCAGAAAGGGAACGAGAAGTACAGAAAGAAGCAAGATAAGTACAGAAAGAGGCAAGAGAAGTGCAAGAAGAAGCAACAGAGGTGCAGAAAGAGGCAACAGAAGTACAGAAAGCAGCAAGAGAAGTGCAGAAAGGGGCAAGAGGTATACAGAAAGAAGCAAGAAAAGCTATGAAAGAGAAGCTATGAAAGAGAAGCTATGAAAGAGGCAAGAGAAGTGCAGAAAAAAGCAAGAGAAGTATAGAAAGAAGCAAGAGAAGTGCTGAAAGAGGCAGGAGAAGTGCAGAAAGAAGCAAGAGAAGTATAGAAAGAAGCAAGAGAAGCACAAAAAGAACGAAGAGAAGTGCGGAAAGAGGCAAGAGATACACAGAAAAAGGCAAATAAGGTGCAGAAAGAGGCAAGAGAGGTAAAGAAAGAGGCAAGAGAGGTACAGAAAGAGGCAGAGAAGTGCAAAAAGATGCAAGACAAGTACAGAAGAAGGAAAGAGAGGTGCAGAAAGATGAGGGTGAGGTGCAGAAAGAGGTAAGAGAAGTGCAGAAAGAGGAAAGTGAGGTGCAGAAAGATGAGGGTGAGGTGCAGAAAGAGGTAAGAGAAGTGTAGCAAGAGGAAAGTGAGGTGCAGAAAGAGGCAAGAGAGGTACAGAAAGAGTCAAGAGAAGTACAGAAAGAGGCACGAGAGGTGCTGAAACAAGTAGGAGAGGTGAAGAAAGAGAGAAAATGGATGCAGGAAGAGATTAGAGGGGTGCAGAAGGAGGCAAGACGGGGCAGAAAGAAGCAAGAGAAGTGCAGAAAGAAGTAACAGAGGTGCAAAAAGAGGCAATAGACAGAAGCAAGGGAAGTGCAGGAAGAAGCAAAAGAGGTGCAGAAACATGCAAGAGAAGTGCAGAAAGAGGTAAACGAGGTGCAGAAAGAGGCAAGGGAGGTGCAGAAAGATGGAAGGGGTGGAGAAAGAGGTATGAGGGGTGCAGAAAGAAGCAAGAGAGGTGCAGAAAGAAACAAGAGAAGTGCAGAATGATAACAGAGGTGCACAAAGAGGTGAGAGGGGTGCATTAAAAGGCAAGAGAAGTACAGAAAGAAGCAACAGAGGTGCAGAAAGTGGCAAGAGAGGAGCAGAAAGAGGCAAGAGAAGTGCAGCAAAGGCAAGAGAGGTGTAGAAAGAGGGAACGGGGTGTAGGAAGAGGCAAGAGAGATGCAGAAAGAAGCAACAGAAGTGCAGACAGAAGAAACAGGTGTGGGAAGAGGCAAGAGAAGTGCAGAAAGAGGCAAAAGGATTGCAGTAAGAAGTAAGAGGTGCAGAAAGAGAGAAAAGGGGAGCAGGAAGAAGCAACAGAGGTGCAGAAAGAAGCAACATAGGTGTAGAAAGACGCAAGAGAAGTGAAGATAGAGGCACAAGAGGTGCAGAAAGTAGCAAGAGAAGTGCAGAAAGAAGCAACAGGGGTGCAGAAAGAGGCAAGGGAGGTACAGAAAGAGGGAACAGGGATAGAAAAAGAGGGAAGAGGGATGCAGAAAGAGACAAGAGTGGTGTAGAAAAAAGCAAGAGAAGTGCCTGTGACAGCAACAGAGGTGCAGAAGGAGACAAGAACAGTGCAGATAGAGGCAAGAAAAGTACAGAAAGGGAAAAGAGAAGTACAGAAAGAAGCAAGATAAGTGCAGAAAGAGGCAAGAGAAGTGCAAGAAGAAGCAACAGAGGCGCAGAAAGAGGCAACAGAAGTACAGAAAGCGGCAAGAGAAGTGCAGAAAGGGGCAAGAGGTGTGCAGAAAGAAGCAAGAAAAGCTATGAAAGAGAAGCTATGAAAGAGGCAAGAGAAGTGCAGAAAAAGGCAAGAGAAGTGTAGAACGAAGCAAGAGAAGTGCTGAAAGCGGCAGGAGAAGTGTAGAAAGAGGCAAGAGAAGTGCAGAAAGAGGCAAGAGATACACAGAAAAAGGCAAGTAAGGTGCAAAAAGAGGCAAGAGAGTGAGTGCAGAAAGAGGCAAGAGAAGTGCAGAAAGAGGCAAGTGAGGTGCAGAAAGAGGCAAGAGAGGTACAGAAAGAGTCAAGAGAAGTGCAGAAAGAGCCACAAGAGGTGCTGAAACAAGTAGGAGAGGTGAAGAAATAGGGAAAATGGATGCAGAAAGAGGTTAGAGGGGTGCAGAAGAAGGCAAGACGGGGGCAGAAAGAAGTAACAGAGGTGCAAAAAGAGGCAATAGAGGTGCAGACAGAAGCAAGGGAAGTGCATGAAGAAGCAAAAGAGGTGCAGAAACATGCAAGAGAAGTGCAGAAAGAGGTAAACGAGGTGCAGAAAGAGGCAAGGGAGGTGCAGAAAGATGGAAGGGGTGGAGAAAGGTATGAGGGGTGCAGAAAGAGGCAAGAAAGGTACAGAAAGAAACAAGAGAAGTGTAGAATGACAACAGAGGTGCACAAAGAGGCAAGAGGGGTGCATTAAAAGGCAAGAGAAGTGCAGAAAGAAGCAACAGATGTGCAGAAAGTGGCAAGAGAGGAGCAGAAAGAGGCAAGAGAAGTGCAGTAAAAGGCAAGAGAGGTGTAGAAAGAGGGAAAAGGGGGCAGGAAGAGGCCAGAGAGATGCAGAAAGAAGCAACAGAAGTGCAGGCAGAAGAAACAAGTGTGGAAAGAGGCAAGAGAAGTGCAGAAGGAGGCAACAGGGTTGCAGTAAGAAGTAAGAGGTGCAGAAAGAGGGAAAAGGGATGCAGGAAGAGGCAAAAGAGATGTAGAAAGAAGCAACAGAAGTGCAGAAATAAGCAACAGAGGTGTAGAAAGAGGCAAGAGAAGTGAAGATAGAGGCACAAGAGGTGCAGAAGGAGACAAGAACAGTGCAGATAGAGGCAAGAAAAGTACAGAAAGGGAAAAGAGAAGTACAGAAAGAAGCAAGATAAGTGCAGAAAGAGGCAAGAGAAGTGCAAGAAGAAGCAACAGAGGCGCAGAAAGAGGCAACAGAAGTACAGAAAGCGGCAAGAGAAGTGCAGAAAGGGGCAAGAGGTGTGCAGAAAGAAGCAAGAAAAGCTATGAAAGAGAAGCTATGAAAGAGGCAAGAGAAGTGCAGAAAAAGGCAAGAGAAGTGTAGAACGAAGCAAGAGAAGTGCTGAAAGCGGCAGGAGAAGTGTAGAAAGAGGCAAGAGAAGTGCAGAAAGAGGCAAGAGATACACAGAAAAAGGCAAGTAAGGTGCAAAAAGAGGCAAGAGAGTGAGTGCAGAAAGAGGCAAGAGAAGTGCAGAAAGAGGCAAGTGAGGTGCAGAAAGAGGCAAGAGAGGTACAGAAAGAGTCAAGAGAAGTGCAGAAAGAGCCACAAGAGGTGCTGAAACAAGTAGGAGAGGTGAAGAAAGAGGGAAAATGGATGCAGAAAGAGGTTAGAGGGGTGCAGAAGAAGGCAAGACGGGGGCAGAAAGAAGTAACAGAGGTGCAAAAAGAGGCAATAGAGGTGCAGACAGAAGCAAGGGAAGTGCATGAAGAAGCAAAAGAGGTGCAGAAACATGCAAGAGAAGTGCAGAAAGAGGTAAACGAGGTGCAGAAAGAGGCAAGGGAGGTGCAGAAAGATGGAAGGGGTGGAGAAAGGTATGAGGGGTGCAGAAAGAGGCAAGAAAGGTACAGAAAGAAACAAGAGAAGTGTAGAATGACAACAGAGGTGCACAAAGAGGCAAGAGGGGTGCATTAAAAGGCAAGAGAAGTGCAGAAAGAAGCAACAGATGTGCAGAAAGTGGCAAGAGAGGAGCAGAAAGAGGCAAGAGAAGTGCAGTAAAAGGCAAGAGAGGTGTAGAAAGAGGGAAAAGGGGGCAGGAAGAGGCCAGAGAGATGCAGAAAGAAGCAACAGAAGTGCAGGCAGAAGAAACAAGTGTGGAAAGAGGCAAGAGAAGTGCAGAAGGAGGCAACAGGGTTGCAGTAAGAAGTAAGAGGTGCAGAAAGAGGGAAAAGGGATGCAGGAAGAGGCAAAAGAGATGTAGAAAGAAGCAACAGAAGTGCAGAAATAAGCAACAGAGGTGTAGAAAGAGGCAAGAGAAGTGAAGATAGAGGCACAAGAGGTGCAGAAAGGAGCAAGAGCCGTGCAGAAAGAAGCAAGAGAAGTGCAGAAAGAAGCAACAGATGTGCAGAAAGTGGCAAGAGAGGAGCAGAAAGAGGCAAGAGAAGTGCAGTAAAAGGCAAGAGAGGTGTAGAAAGAGGGAAAAGGGGGCAGGAAGAGGCCAGAGAGATGCAGAAAGAAGCAACAGAAGTGCAGGCAGAAGAAACAAGTGTGGAAAGAGGCAAGAGAAGTGCAGAAGGAGGCAACAGGGTTGCAGTAAGAAGTAAGAGGTGCAGAAAGAGGGAAAAGGGATGCAGGAAGAGGCAAAAGAGATGTAGAAAGAAGCAACAGAAGTGCAGAAATAAGCAACAGAGGTGTAGAAAGAGGCAAGAGAAGTGAAGATAGAGGCACAAGAGGTGCAGAAGGAGACAAGAACAGTGCAGATAGAGGCAAGAAAAGTACAGAAAGGGAAAAGAGAAGTACAGAAAGAAGCAAGATAAGTGCAGAAAGAGGCAAGAGAAGTGCAAGAAGAAGCAACAGAGGCGCAGAAAGAGGCAACAGAAGTACAGAAAGCGGCAAGAGAAGTGCAGAAAGGGGCAAGAGGTGTGCAGAAAGAAGCAAGAAAAGCTATGAAAGAGAAGCTATGAAAGAGGCAAGAGAAGTGCAGAAAAAGGCAAGAGAAGTGTAGAACGAAGCAAGAGAAGTGCTGAAAGCGGCAGGAGAAGTGTAGAAAGAGGCAAGAGAAGTGCAGAAAGAGGCAAGAGATACACAGAAAAAGGCAAGTAAGGTGCAAAAAGAGGCAAGAGAGTGAGTGCAGAAAGAGGCAAGAGAAGTGCAGAAAGAGGCAAGTGAGGTGCAGAAAGAGGCAAGAGAGGTACAGAAAGAGTCAAGAGAAGTGCAGAAAGAGCCACAAGAGGTGCTGAAACAAGTAGGAGAGGTGAAGAAAGAGGGAAAATGGATGCAGAAAGAGGTTAGAGGGGTGCAGAAGAAGGCAAGACGGGGGCAGAAAGAAGTAACAGAGGTGCAAAAAGAGGCAATAGAGGTGCAGACAGAAGCAAGGGAAGTGCATGAAGAAGCAAAAGAGGTGCAGAAACATGCAAGAGAAGTGCAGAAAGAGGTAAACGAGGTGCAGAAAGAGGCAAGGGAGGTGCAGAAAGATGGAAGGGGTGGAGAAAGGTATGAGGGGTGCAGAAAGAGGCAAGAAAGGTACAGAAAGAAACAAGAGAAGTGTAGAATGACAACAGAGGTGCACAAAGAGGCAAGAGGGGTGCATTAAAAGGCAAGAGAAGTGCAGAAAGAAGCAACAGATGTGCAGAAAGTGGCAAGAGAGTAGCAGAAAGAGGCAAGAGAAGTGCAGTAAAAGGCAAGAGAGGTGTAGAAAGAGGGAAAAGGGGGCAGGAAGAGGCCAGAGAGATGCAGAAAGAAGCAACAGAAGTGCAGGCAGAAGAAACAAGTGTGGAAAGAGGCAAGAGAAGTGCAGAAGGAGGCAACAGGGTTGCAGTAAGAAGTAAGAGGTGCAGAAAGAGGGAAAAGGGATGCAGGAAGAGGCAAAAGAGATGTAGAAAGAAGCAACAGAAGTGCAGAAATAAGCAACAGAGGTGTAGAAAGAGGCAAGAGAAGTGAAGATAGAGGCACAAGAGGTGCAGAAAGGAGCAAGAGCCGTGCAGAAAGAAGCAAGAGAAGTGCAGAAAGAAGCAACAGAGGTGCAGAAAGAGGTACAGGGTGCAGATAGCAGACAGAGAAGTGCAGAAATATGCAACAGAAACGTGGAAAGAGGCTAGAAAAGTGCAAAATGCAGCAACAGAAATGTAGAAAGAGGCAAGAGAAGTGAAGAAATAAGCAACAGAGGACCAGCAAGAGGCAAGAGTAGTGCAGAAAGAGGGAATAGGGGTGTAGAAAGAGGCAAGAAGAATTCAGAAAGAAGCAATAAAGGTAGAGAGAGAAGCAAGAGAGGTGCAGAAAGAATCAACAGAGGTGTAGAAAGAGACAAGAGGAATGCAGAAACAAGCAATAGCGGTGCAGAAAGAGGCAAGAGAAGTGCAGAAAGAGGCAAGAGAGGTACAGAAACAGGCAAGAGACGTGCAGAAAGAGGAAACAGGGGTGCAGAAAGAGGGAAGGGAGTGTAGAAAGAGGCAAGAAGGACAGGAGAGGTACAAAAGGAAGCAAGAGAAGTGCAGAAAGATGCAGCAGACAGAGGCAACAGAGGTGCAGAAAGAGGCAAGAGAACTGCAGAAAGTGGCAAGAGATCTGCAGAAAGAGGCAAGAGATGTGTACAAAGAGGCAAGGGAGGTGCAGAAGGAAACAAGAGAAGTGCTGAAGAAAGAAACAGAGGTGCAGAAAGAGGGGTGCAGTGAGAGGCAAGAGTAGTGCAGAAAGAAGCAACACAGGTGCAGAAAGAGGAAAGAGGTGCAGAGAGAGGGAAAAGGGGTGTAGAAAGAGGGAAAGGGGTGTTGAAAGATGGAGGAGAGGTACAGAAAGAGGCAAGACAGGTGCAGACAGAAGCAACAGAAGTGCAGAAAGAGGCAAGAGGGGTGCAAAAAGAAGCAACAGAAATTCAGAAAGAGCCAAGAGAAGTGCAGAAAGAGGCAACAGAGGTGCAGAAACAGGGGTGCAGAAACAGGAAACAGAGGTGCCGAAAGAAGGATGAGAGGTACAGAAAGAGGGAAGAGGGGTGCAGAAAAACACAAGAAAGTTGAAGAAAGAAGCAGGAGAACTGCAGAAAGACGCCACAGAGGTGCTGAAAGAAGCAAGGGAGGTGCAAAAAGAAGCAAGGAAGGTACAGAAAGAAGCAAGTGAGGTACAGAAAGAAGCAAGCGAAGTACAGAAAGAGGCAAGAGAAGTGCAGAAAGAGGCTAGAGAGGTGTAGAAAGAGGCAAGAGAAGTACAGAACAAAGCAACAGAGATGCATAAAGAGGCAAGAGAGGAGCAGAAAGAAGCATGAGAAGTGCAGGAAGAAGCAACAGAGGTGCAGAAACAGGTAAGAGGGGTGCAGATAGCGTACAGAGAAGTGCATAAATACGCAACAGAAATTTAGAAAGAGGCTAGAAAAGTGCAAAATGCAGCAACAGAAATGCAGAAAGAGTCAAGAGAAGTGAAGAAAGAAGCAACAGAGGTGCAGAGAGGGGCAAGAGGGGTGCAGAAAGAGGGAAGAGGGGTGTAGAAAGAGGCAAGAGGGATACAGAAAGAAGCAAGAGGGATACAGAAAGAAGCAAGAGAGGTGGAGAAAGAAGCAACAGCGGTACAGAATGATGCAAGGGGGTGCAGAAAGAGGGAAGAGGGGTGTAGAAAGAAGCAAGAGGGATGCAGAAAGCAGCAAGAGAGGTGGAGAAAGAAGCAAGAGAGGTGCAGAAAGAATCAACAGATGTGCAGAAAGAGACAAGACGATTTCAGAAACAAGCAATAGAGGTGCAGAAATAGGCATGAGAAGTGCAGAAAGAGGCAAGCGAGGTACAGAAACAGGCAAGAGACGTGCAGAAGGAGGGAACAGGGGTGCAGAAAGTGGGAAGGGAGTGTAGAAAGAGGCAAGAAGGACAAGAGAGGTACAAAAGGAAGCAAAAGAAGTGCAGAAAGATGCAGCAGAAGTGCAGAAAGAGGCAACAGAGGTGCAGAAAGAGGCAAGAGAACTGCAAAAAATGGCAAGAGATCTGCAGAAAGAGGCAAGTGATTTGCAGAAAGAGGCAAGGGAGGTGCAGAAAGAAACAAGAGAAGTGCTGAAGAAAAAAACAGAGGTGCAGAAAGAGGCAAGAGAGGTGCAGTGAGCGAAAAGAATAGTGCAGAAAGAAGCAACACAGGTGCAGAAAGAGGAAAGAAGTGCAGAAAGAGGGAAAAGGGGTGTACAAAGAGAAAAAGGGGTGTAGAAAGATAGAGGAGAGGTGCAGAAAGAGGCAAGACCGGTGCAGACAGAAGCAACAGAAATACAGAAAGAGGCAAGAGAAGTGCCGAAAGAGGCAACAGAGGTGCAGAAACAGGACACAGAGGTGCAGAAAGAAGGATGTGAGGTGCAGAAAGAGAGAAGAGGGGTGCAGAAAAACACAAGAAAGTTGAAGAAAGAAGCATGAGAACTCGACTTGCACTATTCAAATTCGTTTTATTTTGAACAAGGGCGTCAACCGCCCTGAGTGGGAGGAGTTTTGGACACCGAGACTTCTGGTAGTTGTAGTCTTTGCAAGTTGAGTGGTTTGTTAATACCTTGAGTAGGTTGGCGTCTTCCCTCATTTATCAATGTCTTTGAAATCCTTGAGTAGGAAGGGAGGGTAGGTTTCAAACATCGCTCTTTATTTTCATGAAGATGCTGTGCTGACAGACGGTGGTGAGTTGCATCGCCTCAGGCTTCAATTGCTTGGATACTTGTTCCGCTTTTGAAGCGGAGCTCCTCACCCCGACCAAGGCAGGCCGTTGAAAAATGAAAGAGCAAATTGAAGAAGGGGCGGGTTTTTGGCCCCGAAACGCGTCGGACATTCTTTTTAAGAAAGAGGGAGCTTTCAAGCATTGTTTGGGTGCCACACAGTAACCGGAGGGTACAAGATACTGTGGTGAGCCCTCACCAAAGCGCTTGCGCAATTTGCTCTTTCATATATATATATATATATATATAAAAAAGAAGAAAGAGTTGCCCCTAGGTGGGATGCACTTACAGGTAGGAATTTATGCCAAAGCAAGGGCACGAGCCGTGAACAAAGTCCTTTTCGGTTTTCCTGCCAGACGCGTTTCGGGCCAACACCCTCTTCAGTGGCAGACCATGTGACATGACGGCATACGGCAAACACCAGTAAATCCCCACAATAATTGTACTCTGGTGTACCACCTGAAGCAATGCTTTCTGGGACTGGTCATTTAGTAAAACCCAAGTGGGTCGCCGCCGCCACTCACATTAAAAAAAAAAATTGCGGAGCTGGAGGGGCCATTTATTTGCAAGGCGCTCTGTTGGAACATTGTTTGTCCCATAAAATGAACTTTATTGGCATTTTTAAAGGCATCGCCCACTTGGGGAGAAAAGACTACCAGTCCCATGATGCCATTGCTGCTCATCTGAGCAGATACAACGAAATAAAAGAAGGAATAATCTGGTATGCCGTTGTCTGCCTTTCCTTTTGTCAAGCTGTCCAGAAGAATGGAGTTTCCCGAAACGCGTCGACAGTAGCAGTATGGGGAAATGCTTTTAAAGAGCAGTCTTGCATTCTGGCTTTCACCTCGAGTGTGTGCATCCCAACGGAGCGGCAAACTTCTTCTTTCATTCATTGTGGCCAAGTCCAGGCCACGGGATGCACCGTTGCAAGACCCGAGCGAGTCCGCTGCAGTGCACTCGCACAGCATTTAGCGGAGCGGGAGGAGCCATTTATTTGCAAGGCGCTCTGTTGGAACATTGTTTGTCCCATAAAATGAACTTTATTGGCATTTTTAAAGGCAGCGCCCACTTGGGGTGAAAAAACTACCAGTCCAATGATGCCATTGCTGCTCATCTGAGCAGATACAACGAAATAAATGAAGGAATAATCTGGTATGCCATTGTCTACCTTTCCTTTTGTCAAGCTATCCAGAAGAAGGGAGTTTCCCGAAATGCGTAGACAGTAGCCGTATGGGGAAATGCTTTTAAAGAGCAGTCTTGCGTTCTGGCTTTCACCTCGAGTGTGTGCATCCCAACGGAGCGGAAACTTCTTCTTTCATATATATATATATATATATATATATATATATATATATATATATATCTCCACAACTTGGCTCAGCTTTAGTTGACCCCTGGCGCTCTATCACCGGTGCGTGTTCCTCGGCAGAGCCCCGCCGATTTCAATTTCCAAAAATACCCTCACAGGCAATGAGCACGCACTCGAGAGAATCCTTTCTTTACATTTTTTTATTGCACCATAGTACTTGCAGTTTAGATACCTAAACTGCAAGTACTATGGTGCAATAAAAAAATGTAAAGAAAGGATTCTCTCGAGTGCGTGCTCATTGCCTGTGAGGGTATTTTTGGAAATATATATATATATATATATATATGCAAGTCACAATTCCGGTATCCGGCCAGTACCTGCTCGCGAGTGGGTCGTCGTTGGGGTCCCGGCGGCCCAATTATCCAGAAACAAATCTCCCATGCAAAAGGAAACGTACGACGACACTCCAGGAGTTGCTGTGCTTCAAAAATTTATTTTAGCAGCAAAACAAACAACGCGTTTCACCAACAGGCTTGATCACGTTTGTTATGGATTCAGAATCATAGTCCTTTTACAACAAACAAAATATTGACATAGACAAAGGACTACCTCACACTCACCCCCCAGTGAAAATGAATGGCAGACATATTGGAATGGTGGTATATTACGATCAAAGTCAACATGATGCAAATTACTGTACCAATTCAAGGAAAAAATAAAAACAAACAATTCAAGTGTTGTTTTAAATAATTCTAAATTATTCAGCCACCTTGCAGCGGTAAGAACCAGAAAGGAATTAGCCCATGTGGGCATACACTTATTCACCACAAATGTATCCAATAACAGAATGGGAAAAATAGCCATACTCTATGCAAATACCGCCCAAGTGGGCATAGGTTGATGCTTTCTCAAGTTCAACGTGTGGCATGTAGCCAAATCATGGATTAAAGTATCTTCCCATTGGAAAAGTGGCTAAGTATAGATGTACAAATTACTGGTTCAGCGTCCTCTCGATCAACGTAATGTTTCAAGCATCACATGGACAGATCATCCTTTGTTTTTCAATGTTGAATCCTATCCCGGATTACACCATATCCAATAGTCCCCAAGTGCATTTGTGGTGAATAAGTGTATGCCCACATGGGCTAATTCCTTTCTGGTTCTTACCGCTGCAAGGTGGCTGAATAATTTAGAATTATTTAAAACAACACTTGAATTGTTTGTTTTGATTTTTTCCTTGAATTGGTACAGTAATTTGCATCATGTTGACTTTGATCGTAATATACCACCATTCCAATATGTCTGCCATTCATTTTCACTGGGGGGTGAGTGTGAGGTAGTCCTTTGTCTATGTCAATATTTTGTTTGTTGTAAAAGGACTATGATTCTGAATCCATAACAAACGTGATCAAGCCTGTTGGTGAAACGCGTTTTTTTTTTTGCTGCTAAAATAAATTTTTGAAGCACAGCAACTCCTGGAGTGTCGTCGTACGTTTCCTTTTGCATGGGAGATTTGTTTCTGGATATATATATATATATATATATATATATATATATATATTACCTACTGGCGGTCGCCAGTAGGTATATATAGTTAGGATTTTTTCTCTATGGGTTTTTTGAAAATTCTATGTCTAATAACTTTGGCGTTTGTGGACGGAATTGGCTGAAATTTTCAGGAAAATGGCACATTTTGTTTCTGAGCAGCCCCTGAAAATTTTGGGGGGGTTCGTCAAGGGGGGGCCGAGAAAAAAGGGGGGTCCCAAAACGCGTTTTTCCCATGTTAATTTCCATAGGGCGGTTGGCCTCACTTTTAGCCCGAACGGCTGAATGGATTTGCACGAAACTTGGCAAAATTGTAGGGACTGGTAGCCCGATGTGCCTTTTGTAGGTCTCAATATATGTGCTCCAGTGGATTTTGAGAAATTAACGTTTAAAAAAAGATATATATCTGTAACAGCGGACCGGGCAGCGCTCTGGTTCGCGGACTTTTCGCGCAACGGAGCTTTGTGAAGCGAAGCTGATTGGTTCTCCGGCGTCTGTCAACATTCCAAACAGTCCGTAGCGGCCGCCATCTTGTCTCTCGGTAGGATCGAGAGACAAGAGGAGGCCAAAGCGAAGGGGCAAATGACCATAAGGGGGCATAGTACATTGTCGCTCACCCCCTAGGTTTGATGTGGAGGTTTTAAAAGGGCCCCGCGGGGCAAAAAAAAATAAAAATAATAATAATCGAACAGCTGAATGGATTTGCACGAAACTTGGCAAAATTGTAGGGACTGGTAGCCCGATGTGCCTTTGCTAGATCTCAATATATGTGCTCCAGTGGATTTTGAGAAATTAACGTTAAAAAAAAAGTATATATCTGTAACAGCGCACCGCTTCGCGTACTTTTCGCGTTACGGAGCTTTGCGAAGCGAAGCTGATTGGCTCTCCGGTGTCTGTAAACATTCCAAACAGTCCGTAGCGGCCGCCATCTTGTCTCTCGGTAGGATCGAACAGCTGAATGGATTTGCACGAAACTTGGAAAAATTGTAGGGACTGGTAGCCCGATGTGCCTTTGCTAGGTCTCAATATATGTGCTTCAGTGCATTTTGAGAAATTAACGTTCAGAAACAAGATATATATCTGTAACAGCGCTCCGCTTCGCGGAGATAAAATTATATGTGTATTACCTAGCTGTTGCTTTTGTTGATTATTTTTTATTTTTTTTTTATTTTTTAAGGATTGTTTATTGTGTTTCATAATTTATTAAACTTTCTAACGCGGCGCGTCATATGACGCATTACGCGACAACGCAGGTCCAGAATATAGTCAAAATGTCTCCACCAACCAGCGGACGGCACACAACCCCTTTCAGCAGGCTAAATAGTTCTGTTAAATGACAACAGAAGGGACAGGCAACAAGAACCATCAGTCAAAGAGGGGAGGGCAAGTTCTTCTCTACCGGGTCACGTTGGAGCGCTACCGGAACTGATCGAATTGGTAGTCTACAGTGTTTCTGGATGTTTCAGACTGAAGCTGGCGTTAGCATGAGAGCACCACCATTTCGTAGCTCCGTCGTGGCCATTCCACGAGCAATCATGCTAGGCGCTCCCCACCAGAAGCCTGCGGGAGTCGGGGGCCCCCAAGACTTTTGTAGAATCTTCAAGGATGAGGGGACGCTTTCGAGAATGGAGCCCAAGCTCTAGCAGACAAGCGTCCGAGTTCCAAGGTGTCGCAGGCCCATTTAGTGGACCACGCCCAAATCTGAAGAGATGGCCGCCATTTTGAGAGTCCTGTGGCAGCCGCCTATCGCTGCACCGCAAGAGCGGGAGCAACTCAAGTACATGGTGAGCGAGACGCTGTAGTCGAAAGAGCGGGCGGTAAACAGCTGAATAGCGGAAGAGGCACAGTGTAGCAAAAGCGGGCTGAATGGCAAATGAAACGGAAAAGGGGTGCCCCACTACAGCGTGTCTTTAGGTGAAACGGATTGTGGGACAAGGTGAAGAATGGAAGAGTCACCAAAAGGAAAAAAGTTCCGCTTGACCCCGGGAGCCGGCCACCTATGTCGGGGGCGATCTCAGGCCACACCAGGGCAACACGACTTGGGGAGGGGGCCGGAGCCAAGCGCCCCCTCCGAGTCCGCGACATGACACTGTCCCTCGGGGGCCTCCGTCAAGCGGTTCAGGGTGGCACCGCATCACAACAGCCCCCACTTACTTTAAGAATAGTGAAGATGAAGCAATTGCAAATAGGCTTCAGACAATGTTACAAGCACTCCTCAAAACTTTGAACTTTCAGAGTGCATGAGTTGGGACAGCGAGGGGTGATTTGGTTTCTCGGACTGTTTTTCTGGTCTCTCACCACTGGCATACTTTAACGTTTTCTTGTTTCTAGGACATTAATAGGTTTTATCATTACGTTATGTTATCGTTTCTTTGTTTGTTGTTTAATAAAAGTTCATGTTCATCAGTGGCCTACTGATTTTCGTTTTCCTATTTTTTTCTTTCCAGGTTGTTTCATGGTAAAGTTTCTGTTAACAGGATACAGTGATCACTTCGTTATTATTGCATATGTCCTTTTCACTAGGGGTGCTCTCTGGTCGGGCCAGATGACGTATCTCTAGTAAATGGTCCGGGTGAAAAAGGTGCATCAATCAGTGGGGAGTAGATAGGCATGACAGATTACAACGGGGGAGAAAGGTCCGCATTACGTACCCTTTCACTACTTGCAAAGATTTTCCTACGTTTATTTGCAAACAGGGAATACCTCCAAAAAGAACTAATTCCCAAACAGTCAATGTTCGGACAATCAATCAATCAATGAGGAATGAAATAGGTACGACGTGTTAAAGGCTTGCGTTACCTACCCTTCACTATCTGCAAAGGGAGAGAGAATATTCCTATTCTTCCTCGTTTGCAGATAGAGAAGATCCTTAAGAGAATTAACTTCGAACAATTCAATGCTCGATTGAAAAAATCAACAAGGGGTACTGTGAACACAAATGAACGCCGCTTATGTACATACGCATTGCTATTTTCAACAGGTTGTTCCTAATGTTTCTATTTTAGCGAGGTCAAAAAGAGATCCCATTAGTGGCCTACTGATTTTGCTCGATTCCTTTTGTTTTTTTACACGATTTTTCGCTATCTGCAAAGACTAAACAGAGTATTGCGACTCTGTGCTTGTTTGTAAATAGAGAATGAACCAAAGAGAACAATCAATCAAATGGAGAGAGAAGCAGGCACGACGTATTACAAAGGGGGCAAAGGGCTGCGTTAACTACCCTTCACTATCTGCAAAGAGAGAGTACTCCTAATAGAAATGAGGGGTGGGGGGCAGCATTCAAAGCAGATCAGTGTGCATAAACACAAAAATGTTTTTACTTACCACGTACTTGACATTCGACAGCTTATGATATTTGCTATTAAAAAACCATTGAAATTCACTGAAAAACCCATAGGTTATAGACCATATATAGTTAGGAATTAGCATTTACAAAACCTTGAAAATTCACTGAAAAAACCATAGGTTATAGACCATATATAGTTAGGAATTAGCATTTAAAAAACCTTATTTTACTCACACAAAACCATTGAAATTCCATATATAGTTAGTTGCACTAACTATATATCGCGCACCCGCAATCCACTGCTGATCATGTCACATATTACATCATTCATGACATGGTCAGTGACATCACTGATGACATCACTGATGACATCTCAAATGACATCACTGATGACATCACTGATGACATCTCATTTGACATCATTCTTGTGCTAATACGATAAACCTCTTCAGACTCTAATATAACCTTAGATACACTCAGTGTAAACAGACACTCACACACTGCCACTCATCCATGGAGTTACTCACACACCCAGTCAGTCATGCAAAGAAACAATCTCACCTCCATTTCTTCAACTATACAGTTAAACACACCTTACTTATTGAAACATATACTAACACATATTTACTCTCTTATACAATCCCTGATACAAGTTCACAATGATCGATACAACCACTCACTCATTCAGTGGCTCTCATGCACAGTTATTTATATATGCCAACTCTCACATGTACTGTGTTTTACATATGTACTTACTATGACATGTAGCATTGAGATATCCATTCACTCATCAATACACTCATGCGCACAGTCAACTGCCCATGTAGCTGTTTCCACATGCACTCTTGAACTCATACACCTAGTGAATAAACTGCTCACACATCTATGCATAGAGTCACACACCTTCCAGCCACCCCCACACAAACTCAATCTCCCATAGAAATACTTGGGCAACCAATTAATAACACATATAGCCTCTCGTATAGCTAATGATCAACACATGCAGCAGTTTACAGAACAACAGACATAATGATGCACAAATTAAGACAGTTTAGTCACTAACCCATGCATTCAGTGAGACACATTTAATCACTCACTCATACAGTCAGTCATGCACCTACTAAATCCTTCATCCAGACACTTATACATCCACTCAAGACATATTTTAACTTTACAGAAAAATACAGTCACTGGATGTTGTCATCAGTGATGTCATCAGTGATGTCATTTGAGATGTCATCAGTGATGTCATCAGTGATGTCACTGACCATGTCATGAATGATGTAATATGTGACATGATCAGCAGTGGATTGCGGGTGCGCGATATATAGTTAGTGCAACTAACTATATATGGAATTTCAATGGTTTTGTGTGAGTAAAATAAGGTTTTTTAAATGCTAATTCCTAACTATATATGGTCTATAACCTATGGTTTTTTCAGTGAATATATATATATATAAAAACTTTCCGTGTGGTTGGTCTGTTTCCCCTGATTTCGCGTCTCCAAGGGAGGAGGAAAGGTGTTTTTTGGCATCAGGACTGTGGTTGCATATATATATATATATATATATATATATATATATATATATATATATATATATATATATATATATATATATATAATATATATATCAAAGCTCCAAGGTTCTCACCAGTTGGAGACGCACTCTGACATCCAGTGCCGCGGGAGATGCACCACTGGGACATTTAGGCCCAAAATGCTCCGAATCACGGAGTCTCAATGTGGAGGCATCCATGGAGGATTGACAAGCCGGATGTGCGAGTGGAGGCCCATTGGTGGGCTTGAAACGTCTCACACAGCGGCACATAACTGAGGCACACACTACAAGACCCACAAACCAACGCAGACTCATTCGAGTCGCCCATTGGAGAGCTGATATTTTTAAGTAGGAGGTGTGGCCTCTATGCCAAAATGACTGTCGCGCCTCTGAAGAGTGCAATGAGCTTGAAACGTGTCAGGCGTGAATAGACAGGCAAGCTGTGAACTGGATCCGCCCGCCGATCCGGCTTTTACCTCATGAAGGTTGATGCAGTGGATGTCAGAGTGCAGTCCAATAGGTGGGAACCTTGGAGCTTTGAGATATATATATATATATATATATATATAATATTCTTAAACTGTTTAGAAACACACTCACAGGATGATGTCATCAGTGATGTCACTGACCATGTCATGAGTGATGTAATATGAGACATCATCAACAGTGCATTGCGGGGGCGCAAGTTATGGTTAGCTCAGCAAACTATAACCGCTGAATTTCTCTGATTTTGTACGAGTTGAATGTCAGTCTAACTATAACGTCCCTGAAACCTGTTTCTTTCCAGTGAATATCCAATATTTTTTTAAATGCTAATTCCTAACTATAACGTCTCTGAAACCTGTGACTTTTTTCAGTGAATTTCTAAGGTTTTTTCAGTGCTAATACTAACTATAACGTCCCTGAAACCGTGTGTTTTTCTGTTAATTTCTAAGGTTTTTTAAATGCTAATTTCTAACTATGCCTACATAGGTAGAACATGTACAGAAAGAGGAATAAAGACGCAGAAAGAGCCAAGAGAAGTGCAGAAATATGCAAGAGAGGTGCAAAAAGAGGAAGAAAGGTGCAGAAAGAGGCAACAGAAGTTCATAACGCGAAAGAAAGGTGCAAAAAGAAACAAAAGAAGTGCAGAAAGAGACCTACTACACCTGAACCTTTCCACAGACTCATACAAAGTAGCCTAATCACTTATCCTTCTCCCAAGATGTCGTAAAGGTCACTTTTCTCTTGATTTGCTTTTACCTAGTGACATGTTACATAAAAATAAACATACAAATACTTCAATATATGTGTTTCAAACAGCATACTCTGCAAATTTGTGTACAAAAAAGTGAATGTATTTGTTTACGCTCATAATGCAGGGCACGTGGGTATTCAATAGTATATTTGAGTGGCTCTATAACACCTATATATATAAGACATGTCTGCCTGTGCAACCGAAAGACATAGCAGAACTGAGAACATTT
Organism: Lissotriton helveticus; assembly: GCF_964261635.1. Lineage (NCBI taxonomy): Eukaryota > Metazoa > Chordata > Amphibia > Caudata > Salamandridae > Lissotriton > Lissotriton helveticus. The sequence continues at coordinate 312,901,946 of NC_136061.1, forward strand.
AACCACCTATACGAGAAGCTACCCGCTTTTTAAACCACCATCTTCAGATGCATAACACGTAAGAATACACATACAAGTAGACATATACCTCAGTCGCGAGAGCACACAGGCCTTTAAACTTGACAGCTTGCACTTCCTGTTTGAGAACAGAAAGAGGCAAGACAAGTACAGAAAGAAGCAACAGAAGTGCAGCAAAAGTAAGAGAGGTGCAGAAAGGGTAACAAATGTGCAGAAAGGTGAGCGAAGAGCAGAAAGAGGCAAGAGGGGTGCAGAAAGAAGCAAGAGAAGTACAGAAAGAAGCAAAAGACGTACAGAAAGACGTAAGAGAACTGCAGAAAGAGACAATAGAAGAGCAGAAAAAGGGGAGAAAGGTGCAGAAAAAGGTAAGGGGGTGTAGAAAGAAGCAAGAGAGGTGCAGAAAGAAGCAAGAAAAGTGATGAAAAATCGAGAGGTACAGAAAGAGGCAAGAGGGGTGCAGAAAGAAGTAATAGAGGAGGAGAAAGAAAGGAAAGGGGTGCAGAAAGAGGGGAAAGGGGTACGGAAAGAGGCTAGAGGGGTACAGAAAGAGGCAAGAGTGGTACAGAAAGAAGCAAGAGAGGTGCACAAAGAAGCAAGAGAGGTGCAGAAAGAAGTAACAGGGATGCAGAAAGTGGCAAGAGCAGTGCAGAAAGAAGCAAGTAAAGTGCAGGAAGAAGCAACAGATTTGCAGACAGAGGCAAGAGAGGTACAGAAAGAGGCAAGAGAGGTAGAGAAAGAGAACAGGGGTAGAGAAAGAGGGAAGAAGAATGCAGAAAGAGACAAGAGGAGTGTAGAAAAAAGCAAGAGAAGTGCATGTTACAGCAACAGAGGTGCAGAAAGAGACGAGAACAATGCAGAAAGAGGCAAGAGAAGTGCAGATAGGGAAAAGAGAAGTACAGAAAGAAGCAAGATACGTGCAGAAAGGGGCAAGAGATGTGCATAAAGAAGCAAGAAAAGCTATGAAAGAGGCAAGAGAAGTGTTGAAAAAGGAAAGAGAAGTGCAGAAAGAAGCAAGAGAAGTGCTGAAAGAGGCAGGAGAAGTGCAGAAAGAAGCAAGAGAAGTGCAGAAAGAAGAGAAGCACAACAAGAAGGAAGAGAAGTGCAGAAAGAGGCAAGAGAAGTGCAGAAAGAGGCAAGAGATACGCAGAAAAAGGCAAGTAAGGTGCAGGAAGAGGCAAGAGAGGTACAGAAAGAGGCAAGAGAGGTGCAGAAAGAGGCAGAGAAGTGCAAAAAGATGCAAGACAACTACAGAAGAAGGAAAGAGAGGTTCAGAAAGATGAGAGTGAGGTGCAGAAAGAGGCAAGAGAAGTGCAGAAAGAGGCAAGTGAGGTGCAGAAAGAGGCAAGAGAGGTACAGAAAGAATCAAGAGAAGTGCAGAAAGAGGCACGAGAGGTGTTGAAACAAGTAGGAGAGGTGAAGAAAGAGGGAAAATGGATGCAGGAAGAGATTAGAGGGGTGCAGAAGGAGGCAAGACGGGGGCAGAAAGAAGCAAGAGAAGTGCAGAAAGAAGTAACAGAGGTGCAAAAAGAGGCAATAGGGGTGTAGACAGAAGCAAGGAAAGTGCAGGAAGAAGCAAAAGAGGTGCAGAAACATGCAAGAGAAGTGCAGAAAAAGGTAAACGAGGTGCAGAAAGAGGCAATGGAGGTGCAGAAAGATGGAAGGAGTGGAGAAAGAGATATGAGGGGTGCAGAAAGAAGCAAGAGAGGTGCAGAAAGAAACAAGAGAAGTGCAGAATGACAACAGGTGCCCAAAGAGGCGAGAGGGGTACATTAAAAGGCAAGAGAAGTACAAAAAGAAGCAACAGAGGTGCAGAAAGTGGCAAGAGAGAAGCAGAAAGAGGCAAGAGAAGTGCAACAAAAGGCATGAGAGGTGTAGAAAGAGGGAAAAGGCGTACAGGAAGAGGCAAGAGAGATGCAGAAAGAAGCAACAGAAGTGCAGGCAGAAGAAACAAGTGTGGAAAGAGGCAAGATTAGTGCAGAAAGAGGCAACAGGGTTGCAGTAAGAAGTAAGAGATGCAGAAAGAGGGAAACACTGGTGCAGGGAGAGGCAAAAGAGACGCAGAAAGAAGTAACAGAGGTACAGAAAGAAGCAACAGAGGTGTAGATAGAGACAAGAGAAGTGAAGATGGAGGCACAAGAGGTGCAGAAAGAAGTAACAGGGGTGCAGAAAGAGGCAAGAGAGGTACAGAAAGAGGGAACAGGGGTAGAGAAAGAGGGAAGAGGGATGCAGAAAGAGACAAGAAAGGTGTAGAAAAAAGCAAGAGAAGTGCGCGTTACAGCAACAGAGGTGCAGAAAGAGGCAAGAGAGGTGCAGAAAGAGGCAGAGAAGTGCAAAAAGATGCAAGACAACTACAGAAGAAGGAAAGAGAGGTTCAGAAAGATGAGAGTGAGGTGCAGAAAGAGGCAAGAGAAGTGCAGAAAGAGGCGAGTGAGGTGCAGAAAGAGGCAAGAGAGGTACAGAAAGAATCAAGAGAAGTGCAGAAAGAGGCAAGAGAGGTGCTGAAACAAGTAGGAGAGGTGAAGAAAGAGGGAAAATGGATGCAGGAAGAGATTAGAGGGGTGCAGAAGGAGGCAAGACGGGGGCAGAAAGAAGCAAGAGAAGTGCAGAAAGAAGTAACAGAGGTGCAAAAAGAGGCAATAGGGGTGTAGACAGAAGCAAGGAAAGTGCAGGAAGAAGCAAAAGAGGTGCAGAAACATGCAAGAGAAGTGCAGAAAAAGGTAAACGAGGTGCAGAAAGAGGCAATGGAGGTGCAGAAAGATGGAAGGAGTGGAGAAAGAGATATGAGGGGTGCAGAAAGAAGCAAGAGAGGTGCAGAAAGAAACAAGAGAAGTGCAGAATGACAACAGGTGCCCAAAGAGGCGAGAGGGGTACATTAAAAGGCAAGAGAAGTACAAAAAGAAGCAACAGAGGTGCAGAAAGTGGCAAGAGAGAAGCAGAAAGAGGCAAGAGAAGTGCAGCAAAAGGCATGAGAGGTGTAGAAAGAGGGAAAAGGGGTACAGGAAGAGGCAAGAGAGATGCAGAAAGAAGCAACAGAAGTGCAGGCAGAAGAAACAAGTGTGGAAAGAGGCAAGATTAGTGCAGAAAGAGGCAACAGGGTTGCAGTAAGAAGTAAGAGATGCAGAAAGAGGGAAACATGGGTGCAGGGAGAGGCAAAAGAGACGCAGAAAGAAGTAACAGAGGTACAGAAAAAAGCAACAGAGGTGTAGATAGAGACAAGAGAAGTGAAGATGGAGGCACAAGAGGTGCAGAAAGAAATAACAGGGGTGCAGAAAGAGGCAAGAGAGGTACAGAAAGAGGGAACAGGGGTAGAGAAAGAGGGAAGAGGGATGCAGAAAGAGACAAGAAAGGTGTAGAAAAAAGCAAGAGAAGTGCACGTTACAGCAACAGAGGTGCAGAAAGAGACAAGAACAGGGCATATAGAGGCAAGAGAAGTGCAGAAAGAGAACGAGAAGTACAGAAAGAAGCAAGATAAGTACAGAAAGAGGCAAGAGAAGTGCAAGAAGAAGCAACAGAGGTGCAGAAAGAGGCAACAGAAGTACAGAAAGCAGCAAGAGAAGTGCAGAAAGGGGCAAGAGGTATACAGAAAGAAGCAAGAAAAGCTATGAAAGAGAAGCTATGAAAGAGAAGCTATGAAAGAGGCAAGAGAAGTGCAGAAAAAAGCAAGAGAAGTATAGAAAGAAGCAAGAGAAGTGCTGAAAGAGGCAGGAGAAGTGCAGAAAGAAGCAAGAGAAGTGTAGAAAGAAGCAAGAGAAGCACAAAAAGAAGGAAGAGAAGTGCAGAAAGAGGCAAGAGATACGCAGAAAAAGGCAAGTAAGGTGCAGAAAGAGGCAAGAGAGGTAAAGAAAGAGGCAAGAGAGATACAGAAAGAGGCAGAGAAGTGCAAAAAGATGCAAGACAAGTACAGAAGAAGGAAATAGAGGTGCAGAAAGATGAGGGTGAGGTGCAGAAAGAGGTAAGAGAAGTACAGAAAGAGGAAAGTGAGGTGCAGAAAGATGAGGGTGAGGTGCAGAAAGAGGTAAGAGAAGTGTAGCAAGAGGAAAGTGAGGTGCAGAAAGAGGCAAGAGAGGTACAGAAAGAGTCAAGAGAAGTGCAGAAAGAGGCACGATAGGTGCTGAAACAAGTAGGAGAGGTGAAGAAAGAGAGAAAATGGATGCAGGAAGAGATTAGAGGGGTGCAGAAGGAGGCAAGACGGGGCAGAAAGAAGCAAGAGAAGTGCAGAAAGAAGTAACAGAGGTGCAAAAAGAGGCAATAGACAGAAGCAAGGGAAGTGCAGGAAGAAGCAAAAAAGGTGCAGAAACATGCGAGAGAAGTGCAGAAAGAGGTAAACGAGGTGCAGAAAGAGGCAAGGGAGGTGCAGAAAGATGGAAGGGGTGGAGAAAGAGGTATGAGGGGTGCAGAAAGAAGCAAGAGAGGTGCAGAAAGAAACAAGAGAAGTGCAGAATGATAACAGAGGTGCACAAAGAGGTGAGAGGGGTGCATTAAAAGGCAAGAGAAGTACAGAAAGAAGCAACAGAGGTGCAGAAAGTGGCAAGAGAGGAGCAGAAAGAGGCAAGAGAGGAGCAGAAAGAGGCAAGAGAAGTGCAGCAAAGGCAAGAGAGGTGTAGAAAGAGGGAACAGGGTGTAGGAAGAGGCAAGAGAGATGCAGAAAGAAGCAACAGAAGTGCAGACAGAAGAAACAGGTGTGGGAAGAGGCAAGAGAAGTGCAGAAAGAGGCAAAAGGATTGCAGTAAGAAGTAAGAGGTGCAGAAATACAGAAAAGGGGAGCAGGAAGAAGCAACAGAGGTGCAGAAAGAAGCAGCATAGGTGTAGAAAGACGCAAGAGAAGTGAAGATAGAGGCACAAGAGGTGCAGAAAGAAGCAAGAGAAGTGCAGAAAGAAGCAACAGGGGTGCAGAAAGAGGCAAGGGAGGTACAGAAAGAGGGAACAGGGATAGAAAAAGAGGGAAGAGGGATGCAGAAAGAGACAAGAGTGGTGTAGAAAAAGCAAGAGAAGTGCATGTTACAGCAACAGAGGTGCAGAAGGAGACAAGGACAGTGCAGATAGAGGCAAGAAAAGTACAGAAAGGGAAAAGAGAAGTACAGAAAGAAGCAGGATAAGTGCAGAAAGAGGCAAGAGAAGTGCAAGAAGAAGCAACAGAGGTGCAGAAAGAGGCAACAGAAGTACAGAAAGCGGCAAGAGAAGTGCAGAAAGTGGCAAGAGGTGTGCAGAAAGAAGCAAGAAAAGCTATGAAAGAGAAGCTATGAAAGAGGCAAGAGAAGTGCAGAAAAAGGCAAGAGAAGTGCAGAACGAAGCAAGAGAAGTGCTGAAAGCGGCAGGAGAAGTGTAGAAAGAGGCAAGAGAAGTGCAGAAAGAGGCAAGAGATACGCAGAAAAAGGCAAGTAAGGTGCAAAAAGAGGCAAGAGAGGTAAAGAAAAAGGCAAGAGAGGTGCAGAAAGAGGCAGAGAAGTGCAGAAAGATGTAAGACAAGTACAGAAAAAGGAAAGAGAGGTGCATAAAGAAGAGAGTGAGTGCAGAAAGAGGCAAGTGAGGTACAGAAAGAGGCAAGAGAGGTACAGAAAGAGTCAAGCGAAGTACAGAAAGAGCCATGAGAGGTGCTGAAACAAGTAGGAGAGGTAAAGAAAGAGGGAAAATGGATGCAGGAAGAGGTTAGAGGGGTGCAGAAGAAGGCAAGACGGGGGCAGAAAGAAGTAACAGAGGTGCAAAAAGAGGCAATAGAGGTGCAGACAGAAGCAAGGGAAGTGCATGAAGAAGCAAAAGAGGTGCAGAAACATGCAAGAGAAGTGCAGAAAGAGGTAAACGAGGTGCAGAAAGAGGCAAGGGAGGTACAGAAAGATGGAAGGGGTGGAGAAAGGTATGAGGGGTGCAGAAAGAGGCAAGAAAGGTACAGAAAGAAACAAGAGAAGTGTAGAATGACAACAGAGGTGCACAAAGAGGCAAGAGGGGTGCATTAAAAGGCAAGAGAAGTGCAGAAAGAAGCAACAGATGTGCAGAAAGTGGCAAGAGAGGAGCAGAAAGAGGCAAGAGAAGTGCAGCAAAAGGCAAGAGAGGTGTAGAAAGAGGGAAAAGGGGGCAGGAAGAGGCAAGAGAGATGCAGAAAGAAGCAACAGAAGTGCAGGCAGAAGAAACAAGTGTGGAAAGAGGCAAGATTAGTGCAGAAAGAGGCAACAGGGTTGCAGTAAGAAGTAAGAGATGCAGAAAGAGGGAAACATGGGTGCAGGGAGAGGCAAAAGAGACGCAGAAAGAAGTAACAGAGGTACAGAAAAAAGCAACAGAGGTGTAGATAGAGACAAGAGAAGTGAAGATGGAGGCACAAGAGGTGCAGAAAGAAATAACAGGGGTGCAGAAAGAGGCAAGAGAGGTACAGAAAGAGGGAACAGGGGTAGAGAAAGAGGGAAGAGGGATGCAGAAAGAGACAAGAAAGGTGTAGAAAAAAGCAAGAGAAGTGCACGTTACAGCAACAGAGGTGCAGAAAGAGACAAGAACAGGGCATATAGAGGCAAGAGAAGTGCAGAAAGAGAACGAGAAGTACAGAAAGAAGCAAGATAAGTACAGAAAGAGGCAAGAGAAGTGCAAGAAGAAGCAACAGAGGTGCAGAAAGAGGCAACAGAAGTACAGAAAGCAGCAAGAGAAGTGCAGAAAGGGGCAAGAGGTATACAGAAAGAAGCAAGAAAAGCTATGAAAGAGAAGCTATGAAAGAGAAGCTATGAAAGAGGCAAGAGAAGTGCAGAAAAAAGCAAGAGAAGTATAGAAAGAAGCAAGAGAAGTGCTGAAAGAGGCAGGAGAAGTGCAGAAAGAAGCAAGAGAAGTGTAGAAAGAAGCAAGAGAAGCACAAAAAGAAGGAAGAGAAGTGCAGAAAGAGGCAAGAGATACGCAGAAAAAGGCAAGTAAGGTGCAGAAAGAGGCAAGAGAGGTAAAGAAAGAGGCAAGAGAGATACAGAAAGAGGCAGAGAAGTGCAAAAAGATGCAAGACAAGTACAGAAGAAGGAAATAGAGGTGCAGAAAGATGAGGGTGAGGTGCAGAAAGAGGTAAGAGAAGTACAGAAAGAGGAAAGGGAGGTGCAGAAAGATGAGGGTGAGGTGCAGAAAGAGGTAAGAGAAGTGTAGCAAGAGGAAAGTGAGGTGCAGAAAGAGGCAAGAGAGGTACAGAAAGAGTCAAGAGAAGTGCAGAAAGAGGCACGATAGGTGCTGAAACAAGTAGGAGAGGTGAAGAAAGAGAGAAAATGGATGCAGGAAGAGATTAGAGGGGTGCAGAAGGAGGCAAGACGGGGCAGAAAGAAGCAAGAGAAGTGCAGAAAGAAGTAACAGAGGTGCAAAAAGAGGCAATAGACAGAAGCAAGGGAAGTGCAGGAAGAAGCAAAAAAGGTGCAGAAACATGCGAGAGAAGTGCAGAAAGAGGTAAACGAGGTGCAGAAAGAGGCAAGGGAGGTGCAGAAAGATGGAAGGGGTGGAGAAAGAGGTATGAGGGGTGCAGAAAGAAGCAAGAGAGGTGCAGAAAGAAACAAGAGAAGTGCAGAATGATAACAGAGGTGCACAAAGAGGTGAGAGGGGTGCATTAAAAGGCAAGAGAAGTACAGAAAGAAGCAACAGAGGTGCAGAAAGTGGCAAGAGAGGAGCAGAAAGAGGCAAGAGAGGAGCAGAAAGAGGCAAGAGAAGTGCAGCAAAGGCAAGAGAGGTGTAGAAAGAGGGAACGGGGTGTAGGAAGAGGCAAGAGAGATGCAGAAAGAAGCAACAGAAGTGCAGACAGAAGAAACAGGTGTGGGAAGAGGCAAGAGAAGTGCAGAAAGAGGCAAAAGGATTGCAGTAAGAAGTAAGAGGTGCAGAAATACAGAAAAGGGGAGCAGGAAGAAGCAACAGAGGTGCAGAAAGAAGCAGCATAGGTGTAGAAAGACGCAAGAGAAGTGAAGATAGAGGCACAAGAGGTGCAGAAAGAAGCAAGAGAAGTGCAGAAAGAAGCAACAGGGGTGCAGAAAGAGGCAAGGGAGGTACAGAAAGAGGGAACAGGGATAGAAAAAGAGGGAAGAGGGATGCAGAAAGAGACAAGAGTGGTGTAGAAAAAGCAAGAGAAGTGCATGTTACAGCAACAGAGGTGCAGAAGGAGACAAGGACAGTGCAGATAGAGGCAAGAAAAGTACAGAAAGGGAAAAGAGAAGTACAGAAAGAAGCAGGATAAGTGCAGAAAGAGGCAAGAGAAGTGCAAGAAGAAGCAACAGAGGTGCAGAAAGAGGCAACAGAAGTACAGAAAGCGGCAAGAGAAGTGCAGAAAGTGGCAAGAGGTGTGCAGAAAGAAGCAAGAAAAGCTATGAAAGAGAAGCTATGAAAGAGGCAAGAGAAGTGCAGAAAAAGGCAAGAGAAGTGCAGAACGAAGCAAGAGAAGTGCTGAAAGCGGCAGGAGAAGTGTAGAAAGAGGCAAGAGAAGTGCAGAAAGAGGCAAGAGATACGCAGAAAAAGGCAAGTAAGGTGCAAAAAGAGGCAAGAGAGGTAAAGAAAAAGGCAAGAGAGGTGCAGAAAGAGGCAGAGAAGTGCAGAAAGATGTAAGACAAGTACAGAAAAAGGAAAGAGAGGTGCATAAAGAAGAGAGTGAGTGCAGAAAGAGGCAAGTGAGGTACAGAAAGAGGCAAGAGAGGTACAGAAAGAGTCAAGCGAAGTACAGAAAGAGCCATGAGAGGTGCTGAAACAAGTAGGAGAGGTAAAGAAAGAGGGAAAATGGATGCAGGAAGAGGTTAGAGGGGTGCAGAAGAAGGCAAGACGGGGGCAGAAAGAAGTAACAGAGGTGCAAAAAGAGGCAATAGAGGTGCAGACAGAAGCAAGGGAAGTGCATGAAGAAGCAAAAGAGGTGCAGAAACATGCAAGAGAAGTGCAGAAAGAGGTAAACGAGGTGCAGAAAGAGGCAAGGGAGGTACAGAAAGATGGAAGGGGTGGAGAAAGGTATGAGGGGTGCAGAAAGAGGCAAGAAAGGTACAGAAAGAAACAAGAGAAGTGTAGAATGACAACAGAGGTGCACAAAGAGGCAAGAGGGGTGCATTAAAAGGCAAGAGAAGTGCAGAAAGAAGCAACAGATGTGCAGAAAGTGGCAAGAGAGGAGCAGAAAGAGGCAAGAGAAGTGCAGCAAAAGGCAAGAGAGGTGTAGAAAGAGGGAAAAGGGGGCAGGAAGAGGCAAGAGAGATGCAGAAAGAAGCAACAGAAGTGCAGGCAGAAGAAACAAGTGTGGAAAGAGGCAAGAGAAGTGCAGAAGGCGGCAACAGGGTTGCAGTAAGAAGTAAGAGGTGCAGAAAGAGGGAAAAAGGATGCAGGAAGAGGCAAAAGAGATGTAGAAAGAAGCAACAGAAGTGCAGAAATAAGCAACAGAGGTGTAGAAAGAGGCAAGAGAAGTGAAGATAGAGGCACAAGAGGTGCAGAAAGGAGCAAGAGAAGTGCAGAAAGAAGCAACGGGGGTACAGAAAGAGGCAAGAGCCGTGCAGAAAGAAGCAAGAGAAGTGCAGAAAGAAGCAACAGAGGTGCAGAAAGAGGTACAGGGTGCAGATAGCAGACAGAGAAGTGCAGAAATATGCAACAGAAATGTGGAAAGAGGCTAGAAAAGTGCAAAATGCAGCAACAGAAATGTAGAAAGAGGCAAGAGAAGTGAAGAATGAAGCAACAGAGGACCAGCAAGAGGCACGAGTAGTGCAGAAAGAGGGAAGAGGGGTGTGGAAAGAGGCAAGAAGAATGCAGAAAGAAGCAGTAAAGGTAGAGAGAGAAGCAAGAGAGGTGCAGAAAGAATCAACAGAGGTGCAGAAAGAGACAAGAGGATTGCAGAAACAAGCAATAGCGGTGCAGAAAGAGGCAAGAGAAGTGCAGAAAGAGGCAAGAGAGGTACAGAAACAGGCAAGAGACGTGCAGAAGGAGGAAACAGGGGTGCAGAAAGAGGGAAGGGAGTGTAGAAAGAGGCAAGAAGGACAAGAGAGGTACAAAAGGAAGCAAGAGAAGTGCAGAAAGATGCAGCAGAAAGAGGCAACAGAGGTGCAGAAAGAGGCAAGAGAACTGCAGAAAGTGGCAAGAGATCTGCAGAAAGAGGCAAGAGATGTGTACAAAGAGGCAAGGGAGGTGCAGAAGGAAACAAGAGAAGTGCTAAAGAAAGAAACAGAGGTGCAGAAAGAGGCAAGAGGGGTGCAGTGAGAGGCAAGAGTAGTGCAGAAAGAAGCAACACAGGTGCAGAAAGAGGAAAGAGGTGCAGAGAGAGGGAAAAGGGGTGTAGAAAGAGGAAAAGGGGTGTTGAAAGATGGAGGTGAGGTACAGAAAGAGGCAAGACAGGTGCAGACAGAAGCAACAGAAGTGCAGAAAGAGGCAAGAGGGGTGCAAAAAGAAGCAACAGAAATACAGAAAGAGCCAAGAGAAGTGCAGAAAGAGGCCACAGAGGTGCAGAAACAGGGGTGCAGAAACAGGAAACAGAGGTGCCGAAAGAAGGATGAGAGGTGCAGAAAGAGGGAAGAGGGGTGCAGAAAAACACAAGAAAGTTGAAGAAGCAGGAGAACTGCAGAAAGACGCCACAGAGGTGCTGAAAGAAGCAAGGGAGGTGCAAAAAGAAGCAAGGAAGGTACAGAAAGAAGCAAGCGAAGTACAGAAAGAGGCAAGAGAAGTGCAGAAAGAGGCTAGAGAGGTGTAGAAAGAGGCAAGAGAAGTACAGAACAAAGCAACAGAGATGCATAAAGAGGCAAGAGAGGAGCAGAAAGAAGCATGAGAAGTGCAGGAAGAAGCAACAGAGGTGCAGAAACAGGTAAGAGGAGTGCAGATAGCGTACAGAGAAGTGCAGAAATACGCAACAGAAATGTAGAAAGAGGCTAGAAAAGTGCAAAATGCAGCAACAGAAATGCAGAAAGAGTCAAGAGAAGTGAAGAAAGAAGCAACAGAGGTGCAGAGAGAGGCAAGAGGGGTGCAGAAAGAGGGAAGAGGGGTATAGAAAGAGGCAAGAGGGATACAGAAAGAAGCAAGAGGGATACAGAAAGAAGCAAGAGAGGTGGAGAAAGAAGCAGCAGCGGTACAGAATGATGCAAGGGGTGCAGAAAGAGGGAAGAGGGGTGTAGAAAGAAGCAAGAGGGATGCAGAAAGCAGCAAGAGAGGTGTAGAAAGAAGCAAGAGAGGTGCAGAAAGAATCAACAGAGGTGCAGAAAGAGACAAGACGATTTCAGAAACAAGCAATAGAGGTGCAGAAATAGGCATGAGAAGTGCAGAAAGAGGCAAGCGAGGTACAGAAACAGGCAAGAGACGTGCAGAAGGAGGGAACAGGGGTGCAGAAAGAGGGAAGGGAGTGTAGAAAGAGGCAAGAAGGACAAGAGAGGTACAAAAGGAAGCAAAAGAAGTACAGAAAGATGCAGCAGAAGTGCAGAAAGAGGCAACAGAGGTGCAGAAAGAGGCAAGAGAACTGCAAAAAATGGCAAGAGATCTGCAGAAAGAGGCAAGTGATTTGCAGAAAGAGGCAAGGGAGGTGCAGAAAGAAACAAGAGAAGTGCTGAAGAAAAAAACAGAGGTGCAGAAAGAGGCAAGAGAGGTGCAGTGAGAGAAAAGAGTAGTGCAGAAAGAAGCAACACAGGTGCAGAAAGAGGAAAGAAGTGCAGAAAAAGGGAAAAGGGGTGTAGAAAGAGGAAAAGGGGTGTAGAAAGATAGAGGAGAGGTACAGAAAGAGGCAACACCGGTGCAGACAGAAGAAACGGAAATACAGAAAGAGGCAAGAGAAGTGCCGAAAGAGGCAACAGAGGTGCAGAAACAGGACACAGAGGTGCAGAAAGAAGGATGTGAGGTGCAGAAAGAGAGAAGAGGGGTGCAGAAAAACACAAGAAAGTTGAAGAAAGAAGCATGAGAACTGTAGAAAGACGCCACAGAGGTGCTGAAAGAAGCAAGGGAGGTGCAAAAAGAAGCAAGGAAGCTACAGAAGAAGCAAGTGAGGTACAGAAAGAAGCAAGCGAGATGCAGAAAGAGGTAAGAGAGGTGCAGAAAGAGGCAAGAGAGGTGTAGAAAGAGGCAAGAGAAGTGCAGAAAGAAGCTACAGAGATGCATAAAGAGGCAAGAGATATGCAGAAGAAAGAAGCAAGAGAGGTGCAGAAAGAATCGAGAGGTGCAGAAAGAAGGGAGGTACAGAAAGTGGGGAAGATGTGCAGAAAGAGGCAAGAAAAGCGCAGAAAAATTAGGAAACTGTTGTAAATGAATCTAGGACCCTAGTGTCATTTTCCCGATTCATGCCCTTACATAGGTGTAAATTACCCGATCCTTATATAGGCGTAGAAATCATTACCATATTTAGACTGAGCCTATGCAGCCCAAAAACGGCATGGCTACTTCCACTAAGTTCCAAGAATCAACAACGATTTCTTAGAGAAACCCACCTTCAGCAGCTAGGGACTTCCCCTTGCCTGAATACTAATTTATCTAGGAAATCATTGAGTTTTCGAAGAACTGAGTCTTTGATGACGTTATTAAGTCCAATTATACGTCAAACTCGGCACCTTCAAAGTATAAATATGCCTACATTTGCCCAGACAAACACACGGTGGTTTTGAGCAGATCGACTAACTACTTGCCATACGCCCTGCAGCCGCAAGTGCCGAAGGAAGCCGACCCTCCAGCTGACGCACTGAGAGACGCTGTCTTTTCTCCTGCCGAGCAATCCAGCTCCAGTGTTTCCCGGCTACCTTTGCGGGTTGCTGGGAAATCGAGAGAGAGATACAAGACCTCCTTCATTCTAAACCAAGGTACGGAGCTGATTAGACCCTTAGAGAATTGTTGGATAGATTCTTGGCAGAGAAATACTAAACTTAAGCTACTCCTCACTTACTTCTTCCCTTGTATTAGACTTAGTTTAGGTACACCGGGGTAGGTGTATTTTAGAAGAACCAGTTGAGTACTTTTAGTCATTATTTTATCACTTTATGTATTTTATATGTTTTAGGCAATTTATGGCTTAGAAACCATATCATGCTTTTACAGTACTACTTTATAATACTTTTCGTATTATATGCCTTGTACTTTATAACCAGTATTACGATTGTAGCAGTAAATTTTCTATGCTTGAGAAAGAAGACTGTTCAATAAATACTTTTTATTGAAAACGCCTGTCTCTCTATTTCTCAGCACCTCTGGGGAAACGAAGCATGCACGATTGACTGGGGTAAAATAGCCATCTATTGTTTCCGCGACTCTAGAGATTGATTTCTTATTATTGGGAAACAGAGTTGTCATGTTTATGCGGTTGTCAGAAACTAATCCCTTCTTGTGAATTTGAGAAAGTTTCTAGTGACCCCTGAGCTAGCTGGCACTCACAATTAAGTTTAATATATTCGGTAGAGACCTAGTCGACCTCAGTCCTACGTCTAAACTACAGGATATATTATTCCACTGCGCAGAGCCTATTTGGAATATAGGAACTACACTACTTGGCGCCCACTAAGGCGATAATTTAACACTAGATACTAGAGTAACCCAGTTGTGCTTTTCACACAGACCCCCTTTTTCCCGTAAAATACTCCAATAGACGTCTGGAGTGGGTAAAAGGATAATATCCACCAAAACTGAGTAGGACTAAAAATCCTATCTATTAGTTTTTGGTTTGTTCAACGTTAAAGGATACAGTGTTCCAAAATATTGTGCACCTAATCTTTGTTTCCTTGAAACTTGCTCTGCAAACTCTTCAGTTAGTAGAATAATGATTACTGATGAAGAATTAGCTACAGCTGCAGCTCAAGCAGTTTTAGAAGACAGAAATCTCCTACAGAATGGCCCGGATGCCATAATCATCCCGGTAAATGTAAGAAAATCTATAATTTACAAACTCATAAATAATGGAGTATCATCGAGAGGTGGTAAAGTAATCTTTGTTATAGAGGCACATGAATCTTGGTAGACAGAAGTATTCTATTCATGGATTCACTTTCCTCCAGCAGATGGAGGGACACACGAGTTCCACTATTACAAAGTAGAGGAAACTCCAGCGGAATACATTCCTTACGAGGACATTGAAATTCCATTAACTTACCAAGAGCATCAGCTCTGGTTTAAAGGCGCCCTACAACATGAAAATCCCATAACCAGGCTCGGTCCACTAGGTAGACCAGGAGCGACATGGCCGGTACTAGCCAGCTATACACCACATCCTGACATTGAAAAAATGACAGGTCCAGAACTGTTAGTACAGCTGAAACAGTTAATTAAAATACATAGGCATTTGGTCCAATATGTCATGCGGACCTTAACAGTCCAACCTACTATAAGGGTTCCACAGCACACCCCTCGCCAGGGGAACACAAACAAAATCACACTACAGACTATACAATCAGTCATTGGTAAATTGCCCGCAAAGAGGGAACAAATTCCGTTCTGGTTAGCTCAGAAAATTACTCAAATAGAGGCAGTATTCCCTGATAGTACACCTCATGAGAAACACTGAATTCTGACAATCTGTTTACCAATGGGGATAGCACCACATGTGGAGGACTGTGACACTTGGGGTACAGTCTTTGCTTCAATCTACACAAAAACACATGGTGTTCCGTCCATGGCGGTAATATCAGACGTTCCGAGACAGATTCAAAATGAATACGGACCAGAACCTGCCTTAAATCTTGGTATGAAATTACTAAAAGATTTCAAACAGGTCTCGGCTATACTATTAGCCAACATCAAAGGTGAAGCAGCATCCGTGGCAATCTGCCGAAAGCTAAAAGAAACAGATATAACAGACCAACAATATGAGCTTTCTAGAATTATTAAATTATCTTATGAAGAACTATGTAGAGATAGTTTGGGTGGGAAACCATTAAAACCACAACTAACTGAAAATCCTGAAAAAATCTTTATAAAAAAAATCTCACTACTCCTAAAGAGAAGTGGGAAAACAGTAAACAAACACTTCCTAAAGAGAAGCGTTCCCAGTCCAGAGGAAGATCTCCCCAACGGGGAGGTATGTCTCCCCAACGGGAGCCCTCTGAAAAGAGGTACAACTTCATAAATAGGGATAACTTAAGAAAACATGATAGATATCAAGAAACTGATATACGTTCCTCTCGTACCTTTCAGACTTCCTCGCAGAAATCCGAAAGAAGAGGACGATCAGAACAGATAGAGGAACGCGTGAAGTCTAAAGAAGAACAGCACGTTCCAAAAAATAAGAAAACTCAATTCACCAAGAAGAAGGTAGCAAGCGTAAAGATCAGACATGCCGAGGATCTCGAGGACACAACTCAAGAACAGGCGTGGGCTCAGACAATGCTAGACAGCACAGCAGAAGTCACCATAGCTCGCAATATCCTGATGGATCATCTGGAGTCAGTGGACTTGAATGAATGTATTCAAGTTGAAACTGCCGACACCAGGGTTAGTGTACCCCACAAGTTATATGAAGTAACACTCTGGATGGAGGGGGACATACCTAGAAAAATAAAAGCACTCTTTTGGGAGAAGCTTTCTAAGGGTTATGACATTCTTCTAGCTGAAAAAGACTGGCCACCTGAATGTGTCAGGGAGTGCCCACATGGCGATGAGATAATTATGCCAGCCTTCTCAAATCATATTCCTATTCATAAAAAAAACACCAATGCCAGAAAATGGGCTGTGGCCCAGGCTCCAGCATTATATAAAAATCATGTGGGATGGGATGAGGACTCTCCTCACCAAAAAAACCAGCTAAAAAATCAACCTACTGCACAGAGGCAGTATCCAGTTAAGCAAGAAGCTAAAAAACAGGTTAGGGAGATCTTAAATCAACTTGAATACCAAGGGGTGATTAAAACATGCACCTCGTCAATGAACAATCCTTTGTTTCCTGTCTCCAAACCAGACAATTCATATCGTCTAGTTTTGGATTACATACATTTAAACTCCTGTTGCAAAACATTTGCAGTACAAAATGCACATAGTGCAGCACTGATGAATAACATAGTGCGGAAAAAAATATAAAACCACATTAGATATTTCGAATGGGTTTTTCTGTCAAAACATTACACCTGAAAGCAGGCATTTGACCGCTTTCTCAATAATGGGAACACAGGAACAATTTTGCCGTCTCCCCCAAGGATTCAAGAATAGTCCAGGGTTATTTTTTAGCCAGGGTAACAGAGGGGCATATTACCAAGGGCCTTAGCGCCGCTTTAGCAGGAATTTTTCCCGCTAAAGCGGCAATAATTTTATCGCCCTATTACCTAGCTGTTGCTAACGCCAGTTAGCGACAGATAGTAGTAGATAGCGATCATCTTGGGGCCCACTTTGCATGGCAGCGATATTTATCGCTAATGACATGCAAAGTGGGCGTGCCAAGATGTAAACGACTGGAAACAGTCACTAACATCGCTATCTCCTATTACCTACTTTTGGAAATAATCGCGCTAAGCGCGATTATCTCCAAAAGCTAACGCCTGCCCAGAGCAGTTCTTAGCCATGTTAGCCAATGGTAGGTGGATAACATGGCTAAGAGCATTAGCTCGGTAATGCCTGAATATCGCTGACTTTACAGCGATATTCATGCATTTCAGCCGATTTTTATCGCTTAGGAGATAAACCTTGATAATAGCAAGGGTCCTAAGCGATAAAAATAGGCGAAGCACGGCGATAAAACTATTGCCTCTAACCAAGCTTAGCGATAATTTTCGCTTATTCTTGGTAATATGCCCCAGAGTTACTACAAATGTATGATGATGAGGCATTATCTTATGTCGATGACATTTATCTTACAGACGATGATTTGGACGTGCACTTGAAAAGAGTGAACACCGTAATATTTGGGTTTGCTTCGGAAGGGTACAAATTCAATTTTAAGAAATCACGAATTGCCCACCACAGTGTCCTATTCTTAGGATACGAACTTTCAAGTGAAGGCAAAAGCCTGGCAGCAAACGTTCTAGAGAAATGTGCACTGCTCCAGCCTCCAAAGACCCTGAAAAACTTACAGTCAATTCTAGGTTTCCTCAATTTTACAAAAACTTATGTTCTAAATTACGCAGAAAGGGTTAAACCTCTCTACGAACTAATCAAACCTGATTTCAAACCAACTAATTGGACTCAAACACACACAGAAATTTTGCGTTCAGTGCAAACAGACATGTTAGCAAAAACACAGTTAGAGACACGCGACAATGTGCGCAATCTTGTGATCCGAATCATCCCAGGGAGATGCAGATTCACTTACCTAACATTTAATGAAGGTGAAAAGGTGCCAATAGCATACAAATCACACTTGTACACACAAGCTGAGATAAAATTCACTTCAACAGAAAAAATTCTGACAGCGGTTCAAACTGCAGTAGCAAAAGAGAGAGCTCTCGCGCAGGGAAAACGTATAATGATCGTTACACCCGTACCTGCCTTAGAGGCAGTGACGAAAGCAAGCATTCCCAATGCTAAAGCTTTACATCCGAGATGGATTCAATGGGTTAACTCTCTTGCTGCAACAGACGTTGAATACGTTTTTGACTCCTATCTGAAGACACAAGAATTCCTACAATATGAACACGAATGTCCTCTGCCGACCGAGATTCTGCCACTGGAACATTACGGTTGTATATTTTATACAGACGGATCAGCACAGCCCGCAATTGGGGGTAAACAAGCCTATAGTGCTGTGTGCGCGATTGTTAAAGGTCGCTGGCGCAAAGGTAAATTTAGACCTATGGTCACTAAAACTCAATGACGGAGACTGTACAGCTCAGCGAGCTGAACTACAGGCTTTCAAGATGGCGCTTGGAAATACCGATCGCGAATTCCCACACTTATAGTGTGCGATTCATATTACTGCATCCAGTCTTACAACGAATACCTTCAAAACTGGGTTCAAAATGGTTTCAAAGACGCAAAGGGTGGCACAATCAAGCACAAAATGCTTTGGGAACAAATAGTTCTTTTACAGAAAGAACTACAAAAGACTCACGTGATCCATACACTGAGTCATCAGCGTGATGGTGTTCACGTTGCAGGGAATTCATTGGCTGATGAAGCCGCGAAGGCAGCTGTTCAAACGGCTTCCGTAGCAGCAATCACTCGGTCAGAAACAAAAATAGACAGCGAGATAATGCAAGCTGTCACTGCTTCAGTAAAAGACAGTGGTAAGACACTCCCGAAAGGCTTTCCAGTACAGTACTCATATATAACTGATGCGAATAATGTTCCTTTTTCTCGAATCCCTGGAGTGGAGGATAGGGCAATTCCAAACATGGAACATAGGTTAGGATTAATCTTAGGAGCACATGAAGGGCTCGCCTCTGCACACGCAGGAGTTTCCGCCACAGTATCATTATTAAAGCAGAGATATTGGTGGCCACACATGAGGAAACAAACTAGAAACTATGTGCTAGAATGTGAGATCTGCCAAAAATGAAAGTTTCTAAAGTGAAACGACCTGCGCAGACGTCTCTTCTAATTTCAGATAAACCACTGGCGTGTGTTTACCTGGACCACTGTGGTCCCCAAGATGTAGCAGACGACCAAATCTTGCTACAATCCAAGAGGTCCAAACTGAAAGACTTATCACCTTTGATAAACCTGCAGTAAGAAAAGAAGGACTATGCAACAAAGCAATGGAACTTGTGCCTCTTGAGGCCCAAATAACAGTTCGTCAAGAAACTCCTGTCTACAATGTTTTAGCCTCTGACTATACAAATATGACAAAGGAAGAAGCAGCTCCAAAGATTAATAATAATCCTGATGCAATTCCAACAATTCTATGAACTGAACAGGGGTTCTGCCCAAATTACCCTCGCATACCTGGGCAAGGAGCATCAAACGATGAAAAAGTAGAAAGAAAGGTACTGAGGAATCAATGACATATATATTATTTCAAAACAAGATACAATTTATTATCCCGTTTTATACAGTAGTTTCTGTTATCATTAAATGATATGAATTGAAAAGGACAGTATTCGAAGTCAAAAGACAAGGAGGTCAACAAGTGTACACTATATGCACAACAACAAAAACATATCGATGCAATATATACATTATATATACAGCAGTGTGTACCCTCAACAAAAAGAAAAAAGAGAAAAGCACAATCAAATTTCTGTAAATACCCACTCCTCAATTTGGGTGGAGTATCATAACCAAGGTAGTCCTTTTAGCGCAGAAGTTATAATTTCTCCTAAAAAAAAAATATAATTATTGTACAAAGCGCTTGATACTATTTACAAAGTATATACAGTTTAGTAGGACTCCTTAATCAGATGTCGACGCAGTCGCAGTCGCGTTTCCGCCAACAGTATCTTGTGGCTTCATCAGGACAAGGGTACTGAAAAAACACACGTAAAATATAATTTACACAAACCCTCAAAACAAGCTATGCCGCAACAAACCTCTCACCCGTTAGTGGCAAATGCAGTGCCCAGTGAACAGTGAAAAAACCATAAAGTCTAATGAAATCACCCCAGACCAAAGCCCAAAGGAGCCCAAAAGAACACTTATATATTGGCAAACAGTGACTCTATGTAAACGCGGGGGACGCGTGAAAAGAAGAAGAAAGAATAAAAAGATTATCCAAGGTGTGCGCATTAAGAAAAAAGCTTACAGTGCCACTCACCAAAATGAGACTGAACCGTCCACCCTGTGTCTCACGGGGGGTCTATCAGAATTTACACAAGCAATCGGACAAGTGCCTCAAAGTACACTGAAAGAACTATCTAGGCCAATCTGGGAACTAGGTACCTGTAAATGGCTCACGGAGTCACCCCCACACTACCACGGGGACACACCCCTTGGGGGTGCAGCTAACCTCCTCTTCAATGACGTACGGATCGGGTTCTCCTAGACATGGGGGGAGAGAGAGAATGACAGGAGACTCAATCTCGCATCCTAAATACCACGCAGGGAGTCTTCGAGCACATGTAATAACTCATGTCTCGGGGTACAACCTACCTCAGGAAAAAACAATTATAGGTCCAAAAACGTATGGACTCCAGTAGTGTATGCGAAAACATACACAAGGATGTTTCCTACACCTTCAACTGATGTGGTGGCAACCTGGAGTCGGGGGCAGGAAAAGAAACAAACACACCCGGATCTCCGTTAATTTCTTCGTAGACAAACATATTCCATACCTAACTAAAATGAACTCCAGATTGGCGTGCAAGGAACTATGCCTACCTTCAATTACTCTGTTCGCCCGCTACACTTTCAACTGGGGAACCACTCGATGTAAAGCCGACCAGAGCGCCGTACCGTGCAACTACCGGAAGTCGAAGCACGGCACACGGCGCATCAAAAATGCACGTCTAAGCTGACGTCCACTTCTGGGTGTGGCCACGCATGACCATAGACAGAGGACTAACAACCGCCGGGAGAACAGTTAGTAAACAAGCCTGGGGCAAGTCACACGCTTGTGCGCTAAAAATAAACACATACATGCTGGGTTGTGCTCGTATACAAACACACTTTCTAAAGAATGAGAAATGAGCAACAAGCTAGTCCCACACCATTAAAATGTGCATAGTTAAAAGTGGGCACTGTATTCCCACAACTGAGTTCACAATCTATACACGGGGAGTATGAACACACAGTGCACAAAACGTGTCATACAAAATACCATACATAATAGTGATTAAAAAAGAAACATTTGTTATCTACAAAGTATACGTACATGATGATCTACCTTCGTATAAAAGGCAGATCTAATATATACACACAGGTCATATATAGACAGGCGGTCTAGAGCAGATCCCTGCACCTATAGGTAAACTGGTCTAAACACTTTCTATTACCTTTAAATTAGAGCCCATAGTTCGTCACGATCATTAAGGCCCTTACTCGTGGTGTGGTATCTCTCAATTAGCCTAGCTTCCACGCAATTAAGTTTCCGTTCTAGATCTCCTCTGTTTTTGGCTACTACCACCACCAGAACAGCTCAAGTGAGGTCTTCCTCATTATGTCCACACTCTAAATAGTGTTGCACTAGGGGGGCTCCGCTAGTCTTACATCTAATTCGGGATTTATGTTGGCCTATGCGCATTTTAATGGCTTGTGTGGTCTGCCCTATATACGATAAGTTGCAGGGGCAGGATATCACATACACAACATTCTTTGTGTTGCAGTTCGAAAAGGAGCGCATGGTATGGGTCTGGCCATTGATCGCAATTCCAACAATTGACAGAACTGCCTCCAGCTGTTTCATCATCTTTGATACATTTTCTGAGGATCCCAGTGAACCTGAAGATAAGCCAGCAAATAAAACTTTCAAAGAAAAAATAACAGACCGCTTTCATCAACTTGAAAAAACATATCTGGTTTCACCATGGATGGAATTTTGGATTGTGTTAGGTGTACTGTTCCTCCTGCTCTGGCTCATTCTGGTTTTAAGCTTGGGAAAAATGATAGATGGAAAATACAGTACAATGGACACAGCAAGTAAGAAAATCAACTTGCTCCTGAAACCTCACAAATCATCTCATCGTGAACGAAGAGACCTCTCATCAGTGAACATCAAAGCCGTTCCTATACCTGGTGGTATAGCATGGGACAGAACTGATTATGACATCTGTGGCCCGGTGGAACTGCTGAAGATTCTACACCAGTTCAAGGTTTCTTTGAGTGACTTTGTATCACCCAGCATATTTTCTGATGATTGGGACTTTGAAACTGTTAACAACATGATGACAGATTTAGAAATGTCAGCTAAATTTACAGAACATGAATACTTACAAGGTTCATCAGATTATGAACAAATGTATTGTTTTAATCACTATGGTCACCATTATTTGCATAGATCTGCAAACCCTAGGAATGTTTTTACTTATAATCAATGGGAACATTGTCCAACGCCACCAAGGGGTAGCTCAAAAGCATTTTATGAAAAATTTCCGTACTTTTCAGGGTTTAATATTACAAATCCAGAAACGATTTATTTTAAATATATAAATAAGACAGGAATGAAAACAATGTTGACCAATTCTAAACAAATGTATTCTGCAAACTTTTATGCTCAGCTGTCTACATTAGGTTTTGACTTTGGGAAAGACAACATTGAGACAAAAACTGTCTGGGGCACAAAAGACTGGCAGGTGCAAGGTTTAGAAGCCCTGTTCAGAGCCTGCATTATACCAGAACAAATAATGTTTTTAAATGACACTGTTCAACAAACTTTTTGTCTTGGCCTAGCTAAGATAAGATTTAAATAAACCGTCCATACCAAAGCCCGCACCGGACAGTAATAACACTGCGGATGAGAAGGTAGACGTAAAACAGATTTTACAACAAAACAGAACTAATCCGGATTGGAAAAAATTGTTAATGTGGCCCACAGACATGAATAACTGTCAAGATAGATTCCTGAACAAAACACAAGGGTTCACAGTGAATAGGCCAGCTCCAAGATATTCCCAGAGACAACATCCAGGGATAGTCACTACTTACAGTGTAGGAAAGTTATGCCTTGAGTTGCTACATAAATCTACACTTCCAGAAATCAAAAAACACTTATCTTTACTTAAAGAAGGCAATGAATTGCAAGATTTCTTAATGGGGCCTTGCAAACCATGTCAAAAACATTTCATATATGCCGGTATATACGCTGCGTACAACGAAGCTTGGAAAATAACGCAAATGGAAACTGCAGAAAGAACACGAGAAATTGATCGTATTAATTTAGAGAAAGCTCTCTCTGTAGTGGTGTTGGACCTGCGATGGGCAAGCCCAGCACAAAGGGGGGTAGCTTGGCTCAAGTGTCAAGGCAGTGAAGGCTGTAGTGCTAAGCCGGCTCTGACCCAATAATAACCCCCTGCACAGTTACACTAAAAAGAAGGACACCACACCACTGCTGTAGAAAAATACGATTCCTTTATGTAAAAGTTCTCTGCTTGTGAATAGGGATCAATTGGAAAGCACAGTTACATTTCACTTTTCACAAAACTCTGGGATTCAGGTTAAGAATAAATACAGGGAATAAATACAATACATAGGAATTCAGGAATACTGGTATTGCATAAATATTGAGAATAGCTCTGTTCAATAAATAGATTAAATAGCAGGCTCAACTGTCACCATTACATGAATTAAATACCACTTGTACATAGCGCATTACTTTCTAGTTCATTTAGTCTTCAAAGCCACATTTCCATTTTAATAACGCTGCCACCAATTAGAGAAAGTCATGCAGTTGACTCTGGTAAGTAACACACTTTTAGTAAATGGTTGTTTACAGTACTTGTGGAGTTCTGAGGACTGCCTGCGGTCACACGGTGAGCAAGGACTCCTTTTAGTTCACTCGGGAACTATGCGCGTATGACTGGAAAGACAAGGAAACCCAGTAAGTCCTTCATTCGGCCCTACGTGGCCACCGGGGAAGGATGTCCGCTGCCGGTGGGGGTTGACTCGAGCCTGCAGTGCTACTGCGGGCTCCTAGGCGGCTCAGTTCGACGTCGCTGGACGGACAAACGGCCGCACACAGGGGTTCTTGCCTTCAGCGCTCACTTAACTCAATGTCGGGCACAGTTCCACTTTACCGCGGCGCACCAACAGGGGAATCAGATTTCCTCACAACGGCTGGATCGATTAGCCATTCAGTCGGGCACAGTATTCTCCTACGCCAGCATCAGGGAACTCACGGGCTCCCGGGACCTCCCTCCAACTTCCTCACACGGGGGCTGGTCCCGCCCACGGCAACAGTTTCCCGGGTCTCGGAAAGGGCAGGGACGCAGATCCCGCCCAGTAAAGGCCGGCCTCTCCCCGCCCCGGCGCACCACCTCACCTTCTCACTTTGGGCACCAACCAGGAAGCGCACAACGCCGGTGGGGCTCGGAGACGTCCGAGTCCCCCGCGCTTGGCGCTACACGTGAAGGGGGCACAGGATGAGGTCACGGTCACGGCGATCGGGCACACGCCTCGCGACCCGACTTCTTCCTCAGTCTGACGCCACAGGGGGGGGGCGGGGAGGCACACAAACTCGGCCACAGTCTTCTGGGGCACAGAGGCGTTAGCTGGGCAGGCGCTGTAGGCGCAAGGGTTCAAAATTACGCCTGACTGGAACGCCAGTCAGTATCCACAATATTAACCCTTGCCACACTACTGCCTGTACTCTCAGCCACCTCAAGGGTAAGCAGGGCAGGTGTCTTCTCTGGTGTCAAGTCAGGAATAGGGGTCACACCTCTTCAGCAGCTATCAGCATCTAGGTATAGTAGTCTAATCAACTCCCCTCTCTCTTCAATAAAATGGCTGCCAGGGTCTGGGCTTTATATAGCCAGAGCCCTGAGGTACTGGCACCAGCCAGAAGGTTCTAGAACCTTCCCTGGCTGTGTCAATGGGTTGACACATTCTGAGGTGTCTTATGGTCACTCACAGCCACCGTACTGGGGCTCTGGAGCGGCCATTTTGTGTACCTGAAGAAATCTTAAGAATTCCTGTCAGGAAAGCGTGCCAACCAAAAAGGGCGCCAAAACCTCAGAAGGTCAGGGTTCAAGGAGGCTCCAATGGGAGTCACTCTCATAAGGAAAATATGTGTCCGCCATTTTAAGGTTAAACACACACAGGTTGCCAACCTCAGTTTTAATGGCCACAGGTTTTGCCAGGCGCCTTGTACATAGGTGCCAGAAACCTTGTGAGCAACTGGGTGTCAAGGAACACCTAGCCCCATGAAACAACACACAAAAAGGTCCTGGTAGACAAATAAAAAACGACAAATTTTGGGAGGTACAGGGGAACAAAAGAAATTATAGTGGTGAGGGGACTCTCCGAAGCAGACGGGTCCAACACGCGTCCCCCCCAGCTGAAAGTGGGGAGAGCTACCCAACCCCTTGGGAGTTCTCAACACTAAGGCGGAAATACCTGGAGAGACCGTCTGCATTGGCGTGGTCAACTCCGGGCCGATGTTCCACCCGAAAGTCCATTCCCTGTAGGGAGATAGACCACCTCAACAGTTTGGGGTTGTTCCCCCTTCATCTGCATGAGCCAGCGAAGGGGTCGGTGGTCCGTCTGAACAAGGAAGTGTGAACCAAACAGGTATGGTCACAGCTTCTTCAGTGCCCAGACCACCGCAAAGGCTTCCCGCTCAATGGTACTCCACCTCTGTTCCCGGGGAAGCAGTCTCCATGACAGAAAGACCACGGGTTGATCCAGACCCTCTTCATTGAGTTGCGATAGCACCGCCCCAATGCCAATATCGGATGCATCTGTCTGGACAATGAACTCTTTCGAAAAATCTGGAGCCTTCAGGACTGGAGCTTTACACAATGCTTGTTTCAGAGTGTCGAAGGCTCGCTGGCAAGCCTCCGTCCAGATGACTCTCCTGGGTTGCTTTTTGGCCGTGAGTTCTGTAAGGGGTGCCATGATAGTGCCATACCCCTTCACGAACCGTCTGTAGTAACCTGTGAGGCCCAGGAAGGCTCGGACCTCAGTCTGGGTCTTGGGGGGTTTCCAGGCCATGATTGCCTCAATCTTCGCCTGAAGGGGCTGCACCGTTCCCCAGCCCACCAAGTGACCTAAGTACACTACCGACCCCTGTCCAATCTGACATTTGCTGGCCTTGATCGTCAAGCCAGCCCGTTCCAGGGCCTGGAGGACGGCTTGCAAGTGCTGCAAGTGATCCTCCCAACTGCTACTGAAGACAGCTATGTCATCCAAGTAAGCAGCAGAGAATGACTCCATCCCGGTGAGGATCGTGTTCACCAGCCGCTGAAAAGTGGCAGGAGCGTTCTTGAGCCCGAAAGGCATAACGCAGAACTGGAAGTGTCCATCAGGTGTGGAGAAGGCTGACCTTTCCTTGGCTCCATCAGTCATGGGAATCTGCCAGTACCCTGCAGTGAGGTCAATGGTACTGAGATATTGGGCAGCTCCCAACCGGTCAATCAATTCATCCGCCCGAGGGATCGGATGAGCATCGGTTTTCGTTACCGAATTGAGTCCTCGGTAATCCACACAGAATCGTAATTCTGGTGTGGTGCCAGGTGGGGCAGCTTTGGGTACCAAAACCACCGGGCTGGACCAAGGGCTGTTTGAAGGTTCAAAGACTCCTAGCTCCAGCATCTTAGCTACCTCGCTTTGGATACTGGCCTTCACCTTGTCAGACAGCCGGTAAGACTTTGACTTCACAGGTGGGCTGTCTCCTGTGTCCACATCGTGGGTACACAGATGGGTCTTACCCGGGACAAGGGAGAACAGCGGAGCGAATGTCCCCAGGACCTGGCGACATTCCCCCTGCTGCTCAGGAGTCAGGGATGGTGAGAGTTTTACTCCCTCCACTGACCCATCCTTTTCTTGAGACGCAAAGAGGTCGGAGAGAGGCTCAGTGTCCTCTTCCTCCGATCCGTCAGTCACCATCACCAGCATGACTTCGGGCCTCTCATAGTGGGGCTTGAGGCGATTGGCATGTAACACCCGATGCGGATGCCGAGGGGTCCTTACGTCCACCAGATAGGTAGACTTGCCCATCTTCTCCAATACCTCATAGGGGCCTGTCCAATGGTCCTGGAGAGCACTCAGCTCCCCCGGCTCCATCACCCACACCTTCTGTCCAGGCTCCAACTCCACTGGGTGAGCATTGTGGTCATACCACGCTTTCATGACTGCTTGACTGGCTTCCAAGTTGTCAGAAGCTTGCTTCCACAACTTAGCCATTTGGCTCCGGAAGGCCAGCATGTAGCTCACCACATCCTGGGGAACTTTCCGGAGAGACTTTTCCCAGGAGTCCCTCACCCGGCTGAGAGGTCCACGTACAGGGTGCCCGTACAAAAGCTCGAAGGGGCTCAAGCCCACTCCCTTCTGTGGCACTTCCCTGTAGGAAAAGAGCAAACAGGGTAGGAGGACGTCCCATTTCCTCCGCAGGCTTTCGGGTAGACTTCTGATCATACCCTTTAAGGTTTGGTTGAACCTCTCCACGAGGCCATTGGCCTGTGGGTGATAAGGAGTGGTGAACCGGTAGGTCACTCCACACTCCTTCCACATTGCCCGCATATACGCTGACATGAAGTTGGTCCCCCTGTCAGACACAACTTCTTTGGGGAATCCCACTCGGGTAAAGATCCCCATCAGGGCCTACGCCACTACCGGTGCAGTAATGGTTCTCAGAGGAACTGCCTCTGGATACCTTGTGGCGTGATCCACCAGTACCAGGATAAACCTGTGACCGGATGATGTCGGTGGATCTAGGGGCCCAGCAATGTCGATGCCCACCCTTTCAAAGGGGGTGCCAATGACGGGAAGTGGTTCCAGAGGAGCCTTCAGCTTCATCCCAGTTTTCCCACTGGCTTGGCATGACACGCACGACCGACAGTATGTGTTGGACACCACCCTCATTCGAGGCCAATAAAAGTGGGAGACAAGCCGGGCAAAGGTCTTGTCCTGACCCAAGTGTCCTGCCAAGGGAATCTCATGAGCCAACTCTAATAGGAAGGCTCGGTAACACTGTGGGACTACCAGGGCCTGTGACAGTCCGTGCACTGGCGCCCTGGGTTCACTGTAGAGGAGACCTTCCTCCCAGTAAACACGATAGTTCCCAGACTCGTTACCTGCTGCCTGGGCTTCAGCCTGTTGCCTTAGACCCTCGAGGGTGGGACATTCCCTCTGTCCCTTGCTTAGTTCCTCCCTGGACGGTCCTCCCTCCACTCGCCACTCAGCGGGGATAGGTAGGTCCTCCATCAGAACCATGTCCTCCTCCGCGGACTCCGGGTCCACCTCCACAGGTGGCCTATCCGTCTCACGGGGCACGGACATCGAGGCAGGCTCCTCCTGTCCTCGAGATGCTCCCTCATCAGCAGCTGGGCGGGCAATTGTTCCAGGCTCCAACCCATGCGACTTCTCCTCCCGAGCAGCCGCAGACCTGGTACTCACACAGGCCCAATCAGGTGTACCCAGCATCTCAGAATGAGTCCGATATTCCACCTCCTTCCAAGCATTGTGCTCCATATCATTGCCCAGCAGACAATCAACTGGCACGGCGGGGCTTACGGCAACTCGAAGTGAACCTGCAACCCCTCCCCACTCAAAGGGAACCTCGGCCACAGGATTGTGGCCCATTCTGCCGTCAGCCATCGCGGCTGGATGAAGTACGCCTGGAATTACCTGCTCTGAGGACACCAGATGACTCCTTACCATAGTCATACTGGCTCCTGTATCTCTCAGAGCTTCCCCTCTATGGCCATTGATGGTGACCCACTGCCCATACTTGGTAGTATTTGAGGGCACCTGGATCTTTGGAACCATCTCCCGTTCACCCAGGGACACTAAGGTGACTCCCACCCACTCCCTCCCCTTAACTAAGGGCATCTCCTCCCCGAGCACTACACTAGCAACTCCCGGGGCCTTTCCTCCAGTGGGAGGGGGTGGTCTCTTTGGGCATTTCACGTCTCCCTTATAATGTCCAACACCACCGCACTCAAAGCAATGGACAACCCTTGGCTGCTGACTCTGGCCAGGATTAGGGTGCTTCTGCAGGTTAGCCTTAAAGTTGGAGAAGGAACTTTTCCCCTTAAAGTTATTTTGGGGGCCCTTGGAGAACTCCTTTTTCTTATTATCTCCCCCCTCTTTCTTCTGGGGAGCGCCCTGTCCAGACTTCTGAGAATCTCCTCCCGTCCCCCTGGTGGACACTCGGGTACTTGTCCAAATGTCCGCCTCCTCAGCAAGCTTACGGGGGCAAGTAAGTTTGCTGTCTACCAGGTGTTGCCTCAGCTCGGGAAGACATTTCTTGAGTAGATGTTCCTTGAGTATTAGGTCGTACAACCCTCGATAGTCTTCCACCTCACTACCTTGGACCCACCCATCTAGGGCTTTCTTGGCATAATCCAGGAAGTCAACCCAATTCTGTGAGCTCAGTTTGTGGCTGCCCCTAAACCTCTGCCGGTATTTCTCTGGGGTCAACCCAAACTTTCTGATGAGCGCCACCTTCATGGCGGGGTAATCTACCTGCTCCTCCCGGTCTAGGGCCAATAGGGCATCCCTACCTGTCGGAGGCATGTAGCGGTACAATCCACCACCCCAATGCTTCTCATGGATCCCATGGGCTCTTAAGGAGACCTCATAGGCTGTCAGCCACTTGGCTATGTCGTCTCCAGCGGTATAACTGGCGACCACGTCCTTGGGTAAATGAGGCCTGGGCTCCCTGACAAATTCCTTTGACTCGACACCCCGCGGAGTGATGTTACGGGCTTGGAGGTCGAGCTCTCGTAGCTTGATCTCATGTTCCATCCTCCTCCCTTCTCTCTCTCCTATCCTCCATCTCCAGCTTGGCCAACTCCCATCTGAACTGTCTCTCCTCTCTCCTGTCGGCTAACTCGGTCTCTGACAACCCTCTTGAGGATACACTGCTGCCCTCCCGTGAGGCTACCTTGGGGCTGATTGACATCTCACCCACCCCCAGGGGACATTCTGCAGTTACCTCAATGACAGTACCTCTGTCTGACTCCTCCTCCTCTACCGTTCCTTCCGGATGGGCTTCCACCCAGGCTCGCAGACTAGTACGGAGCTCCTCTCTTTTGGCCCCTCGCCTAACGAACACTCCCCTTTCCTGACAGAAATCCTTGAGCTGTGCCACAGTATAGGTCTCCAGCTCTGACATTTCGAATTCCATCTTGTCAGTGAAAAGTGGGGACAACCACCCCGAAGTAGGTTATAAGGATATGAGACTCTGAGGGTCACCTCCACCCACCTCCAGAAGAGAATATGAAAAAAACAAAATGTTAAATCAGAGGGCCGCTGGGAGAAAACTCCGGGTGTGTACCTGTGACGCACACTGAATTATTATGGGGTACAGAACAAGCACGGCTCGCAATCCCACCCGCTGCCACCAATTTTATGTTGGACCTGCGATTGGCAAGCCCAGCACAAAGGGGGGTAGCTTGGCTCAAGTGTCAAGGCAGTGAAGGCTGTAGTGCTAAGCCGGCTCTGACCCAATAATAATCCCCTGCACAGTCACACTAAAAAGAAGGACACCACACCACTGCTGTAGAAAAATACGATTCCTTTATGTAAAAGTTCTCTGCTTGTGAATAGGGATCAATTGGAAAGCACAGTTACATTTCACTTTTCACAAAACTCTGGGATTCAGGTTAAGAATAAATACAGGGAATAAATACAATACATAGGAATTCAGGAATACTGGTATTGCATAAATATTGAGAATAGCTCTGTTCAATAAATAGATTAAATAGCAGGCTCAACTGTCACCATTACATGAATTAAATACCACTTGTACATAGCGCATTACTTTCTAGTTCATTTAGTCTTCAAAGCCACATTTCCATTTTAATAACGCTGCCACCAATTAGAGAAAGTCATGCAGTTGACTCTGGTAAGTAACACACTTTTAGTAAATGGTTGTTTACAGTACTTGTGGAGTTCTGAGGACTGCCTGCGGTCACACGGTGAGCGGGGACTCCTTTTAGTTCACTCGGGAACTATGCGCGTATGACTGGAAAGACAAGGAAACCCAGTAAGTCCTTCATTCGGCCCTACGCGGCCACCAGGGAAGGATGTCCGCTGCCGGTGGGGGTTGACTCGAGCCTGCAGTGCTACTGCGGGCTCCTAGGCGGCTCAGTTCGACGTCGCTGGACGGATGAACGGCCGCACACAGGGGTTCTTGCCTTCAGCGCTCACTTAACTCAATGTCGGGCACAGTTCCACTTTACCGCGGCGCACCAACAGGGGAATCAGATTTCCTCACAACAGCTGGATCGATTAGCCATTCAGTCGGGCACAGTATTCTCCTACGCCAGCATCAGGGAACTCACGGACTCCCGGGACCTCCCTCCAACTTCCTCACACGGGGGCTGGTCCCGCCCACGGCAACAGTTTCCCGGGTCTCGGAAAGGGCAGGGACGCAGATCCCGCCCAGAAAAGGCCGGCCTCTCCCCGCCCCGGCGCACCACCTCACCTTCTCACTTTGGGCACCAACCAGGAAGCGCGCAATGCCGGTGGGGCTCGGAGACGTCCGAGTCCCCCGCGCTTGGCGCTACACGTGAAGGGGGCACAGGATGAGGTCACGGTCACGGCGATCAGGCACACGCCTCGCGACCCGACTTCTTCCTCAGTCTGACGCCACCGGGGGGGGGGGGTGGGGAGGCACACAAACTCGGCCACAGTCTTCTGGGGCACAGAGGCGCTAGCTGGGCAGGCGCTGTAGGCGCAAGGGTTCAAAATTAGGCCTGACTGGAACGCCAGTCAGTATCCACAATATTAACCCTTGCCACACTACTGCCTGTACTCTCAGCCACCTCAAGGGTAAGCAGGGCAGGTGTCTTCTCTGGTGTCAAGTCAGGAATAGGGGTCACACCTCTTCAGCAGCTATCAGCATCTGGGTGTAGTAGTCTAATCAACTCCCCTCTCTCTTCAATAAAATGGCTGCCAGGGTCTGGGCTTTATATAGCCAGAGCCCTGAGGTACTGGCACCAGCCAGAAGGTTCTAGAACCTTCCCTGGCTGTGTCAATGGGTTGACACATTCTGAGGTGTCTTATGGTCACTCACAGCCACCGTACTGGGGCTCTGGAGCGGCCATTTTGTGTACCTGAAGAAATCTTAAGAATTCCTGTCAGGAAAGCGTGTCAACCAAAAAGGGCGCCAAAACCTCAGAAGGTCAGGGTTCAAGGAGGCTCCAATGGGAGTCACTCTCATGAGGAAAATATGTGTCCACCATTTTAAGGTTAAACACACAGGTTGCCAACCTCAGTTTTAATGGCCACAGGTTTCGCCAGGCGCCTTGTACATAGGTGCCAGAAACCTTGTGAGCAACTGGGTGTCAAGGAACACCTAGCCCCATGAAACAACACACAAAAAGGTCCTGGTAGACAAATAAAAAGCGACAAATTTTGGGAGGTACAGGGGAACAAAAGAAATTATAGTGGTGAGGGGACTCTCAGAAGCAGACGGGTCCAACAAGTGGACAATAGGTTAACGACTCTGTCCTCCAGAATATATTCTTTGGACAGCATTGTATCCTCTGCAATTGACATAATAGAGCAGGACTTGCTAATGTTGCAACATGGCCAGTCTCAATTACGTTCTATAATGCAGCTAGGCTGGACGTTACAAAATCTTCGTTCAGGCTACATGCCATGGCGTCTAATCAACACCACATCATTGTTTTCTGTATTTAACCTTACAGATAAACAAATCTCTTTGGCACAAAAAGGAGCAGACTATACGGCGCTGAGCATCGAAAAACTGGAAAGATTACCATTGACAATTTCTGAGAAGCCTGTCATTAAAAGTATAATACATGGCACCATCACGATACCAGTGACGATTTTCCAATTTCAGTATTGTCTACAGCAGTGATTCCCAAACTTTTGACTCCTGAGGACCCCCATTGAGTCACCACTGGAAGCCAGGGACCCCTAAGCAATTTGTATGAGTTAAATTTCAAACATTAAAACAGTAATTTGGAGAAAAAAAAACACATGTGTGCACAAAACAAATACTCAAAATACTAAGGATTTTGGGGCCTAGATGTACGACCATTTCATTTAGCGCCTCGCAATTGGCGACCCATTGCGAGTGGCAAATTGCAGGTTGCTAAATGAAATGTGTTTAACACTGTTTGGGATTCCCAATGGGGTCGCAAATTGCGAGGCTCATTAATATTAATGAGCCTCTCGCAATTTGTGAGCCCATTGGAAATGGCAGCCCTCCCAGGGATGATGGCCTGCTGGGCTCAGCAGACCACTATGTCTGGGACTGCTTTTAAAAGAAGCAGTTATTTATTTTTTTAAATGCAGCCCGTTTTGCATGCATTAAAAAAAAAGTGAATATAAAACGTTTTCATTTCATTTTTTTTAAAGGGCAGGCAGTGGTCAATGTTTTGCGACTGCATACGGTCGCAAAACATTTGTACATGATTTTGAGACTTGCTATTTGTAAGGGAATGCCCCTTCAAAATAGCAAGTTGCAAAACCTATTAAGCGAGTCGCAAAAAAATTGCGACTCGCGAAATAGGCTATGTACATGGCCCAATAGGTATTTGCATGCACAAACCGGTTCGCGAACACATTTGCGCATATAAAAATGGGTCGTACAACTGGCCCTTAGCATTTTATATTGAAGGAATAGCCCCTCTGTCACATGTATTTCATTTGTTTCATAGCATCTCTCATACCATTGAGGGATGTCAGAGCACTTTACATCAGACACATAGAGACAATGAATCATACATGTAAATCAGTGTATAGAAATGTTACATAATGTAAAGGGGACTACAAGGTGCAGTATTCACATGTCATTCATACTGGTACGTATTTAAGAGTGCTTGGTCTGGGAAAGCACAAGCTCAGGATTCAGAACATAACACAGTGGCTAGCACTGACTTTAACATTAAAAATGTATTTCCACCCAAATATTTTTTTTTAGCAGCATCAGGATAATGACTGTCTGGGAAAAAACATAAGTTACTAACTGGTACCATGCAGTTTGCAAGCAGCTCTTTGATGACAGTTTATAGGTCCCTCTGCTAGATTACGATTGTCACTTTTTGAAGTGCACAGTAACAAAAGAATCTCTGTGACAAAAGCAGTAACCACGGACCTACGCACATAAAATACTGCTTTTTAAAATGCATGTTACACGTTCTTTGCAGTAGGCACATAACCTTCTGTGCTACATTAGTTAAGTCAAAGCACACAACTCTCCTCTCTCCCCAGCAGGTACATTAATCACTGGCATTATCTTGACACTTTTGTTGTTGCTTGAAAGCTGCTAATTATACAAGAAACTTTGCAGTGCTTTTAAAACTGCTGCCTACGGACCCCCTGGGAATGTGTCACGGACCCCAGTTTGGGAAACACTGGTCTACAGCATATACCAGCAGGCCTGTATGAACGGTTGGGTAAAGAATACATTAAGTCAGCCTGGACTTTACCATACACATACAAATGTTGGGATGGAGGAAAGGAGGTATTCCTTAGTGGTAAAAATTGTAAGAACTCACTAAGTGGTACACTTTTGTGCCAAGGTATTAATTTACACGGAGCCTGCGAAGGTTCTGCAAATAACCTCTCTTGCTACCTGCACGGTTCACCCTCCACAGTGATAGAACCAATTTTCAGGCAGCTATCCAATGGCAGCTACGCTATGCTCAATGACCACAGCTGTTGTGGCATGTTGCCAGGAAAAGTGTATCTAGTTAGTGTGTCATCCAGGGTCACTTGTTGTATGCAAGTATTGTATCCAAAGAGCAAGACAGACAAGGGACGGCATTATGGCCTTCACTGAATATCTCTTCTAAACCAATTGATACTTTAAGCAGAATGAAAGTCATTCTATTGCAAAAAACTGTGTGACTGACGGTATACAACCTTTACAACGAAACTTTTACAACGAACTACCATTACAACGCAACTTTTACAACGCAAACCATTACAACGCATAGCGCTGGGGGGCGCTCTAGGATAGGGAATAGGTTTAATTTACTATCCAACACCTTCCCTACTATCCACGGGGACTGGAGTTGGAATAGTAAATTAAACTATTCACTATCCAGCGCCCAAAAGCATTATGCGTTGTAATGGTATGCGTTGTAAAACTTGCGATGTAAAGGTAGGCGTTGTAAATGTATGCGTTGTAACGTCATACATCCGCCACTGACCTCGTCTAGAGAAACGTATGATCTTCAAGTTGCAAGGACTTCTGCAGAGATACATGCATTATTATCAACAAACTGCCCGGTACATTTTGCAGAAATGGTAAGTCAAATCTTAAATATGTCTGATACCAGTGGCATCGCACATGTATTTAAGACGATTTTTTCGGGACTGTTAACACCATTTGCAGCAGTCCTCGGCAGTTTTCCAAATTTCGTGCACTCTGTGTTTGGCGGCCTGCCTTTCATCTTGGGACTCGTAGCAGGAATTCTATTTTTATTCCTTCTGCTCCGATATGGCAAGTCCAGTCACCAGCAATACCCAGACTACCATGGAACAAGCCCTACTTGCCATGAGGTATCGTGAGAGAATTACACAGGTTCTTGGCTTGGCTCGTTTAAGAGATCAGAACACAACTTGGTTTCTATCGTTCAGACCAATCTGGCAAGATTGCATCTTACCTGTTCTACGATACCTGCTTTGCGGAGAGGAATGCGTGTTGGACATTTGTCTTACACATCCATCAGTCCTGCCATCGGATGTTGACGCTTAGCTAGGTCCGGTAACGACTCATGCATCGTGTTGCCCCCAACGGCTGCCAATTCTGATGACGGCATTCATTGAAGTCTCACCGGCAAGTCTAACTGAGGGTGAGATACGTGACACTACAGGCACACAGTTACCTTCTACTGTGGACATTGCTAATGCATCAAACGCTGACGGCGATGATCTTCATCTGTTCACATTTGACCTGCTAACTGAAGTGGTTCCACTTTCGCCTACTATGGTAGACGGTTTCTTTGCCAGCCTAGACAATCTGATGTTTTCTCCTGACACCGAGAATAACTTTTGATTCATGCACACATCGTTCCCTGAAGTCTGAAATTCGGCATTCATTTTTTTAAAAACAAACCATCCAACTTGAGAACTCTTTCTGCGATGCAATTTGGACATTTTCCAAAATAGAACTTTTTGGCACAGAGTAATCTGCTTAAAGTAGAACTATTCCTAGAGAACAAGATTTCTTTTGAAAACTTCCTAGTGACAATATTTGGCCTAATCATCATTACAAAACTGTTTAAAATTATACTACGGGATAGTCTCGATTTCTTTTCTGTAAACTTAAGAGACACTTCATGAATGTAATGTTATGTTTTATGCTAGAATGTATGCTCTCATACAATGCTTCATATCTGTTGAGAGCTGTTTTTCATACAATTTATACTAGTTTCATGTAAACAAGCCTTTTCAAATGCAAATTGTATTTTGTATTTTGGGTGGGATTGTAAACACTAGCCTTAGATATGTTCAGTGCTTATACGTTTAGTTTTATTGAACTTAAAATCGTGGAGTGGGTGTTGTAAATGAATCTAGGACCCTAGTGTAATTTTCCCGATTCATACCCTTATATATTACCCGATCCTTATATAGGCATAGAAATCATTACCATATTTAGACTGAGCCTATGCAGCCCAAATATGGCATGGCTACTTCCACTAAGTTCCAAGAATCAACAACGATTTCTTAGAGAAACCCACCTTCAGCAGCTAGGGACTTCCCCTTGCCTGAATACTAATGTATCTAGAAACCATGGAGTTTTCGAAGAACTGAGTCTTTGATGATGTTATTAAGTCCAATTATACGTCAAACTCGGCACCTTCAAAGTATAAATATGCCGACATTTGCCCAAACACACGGTGGTTTGGAGCAGATCGACTAACTACTTGCCCGACACCCTGCAGCCGCAAGTTCCGAAGGAAGCCGACCCTCCAGCTGACGCACTGAGAAATCCAGCTCCAGTGTTTCCAGGCTACCCTTGCGGGTTGCTGGGAAATCGAGTCCTGAGAGAGAGATACAAGACCTCCTTCATTCTAAACCAAGGTACGGAGCTGATTAGACCCTTAGAGAATTCTTGGATAGATTCTTGGCAGAGAAATACTAAACTTAAGCTACTCCTCACTTACTTCTTCCCTTGTACTAGACTTAGGTTAGGTTCACCGGGGTAGGCGTATTTTAGAAGCACCAGTTGAGTACTTTTAGTCATTATTTTATCACTGTATGTATTTTATATGTTTTAGGCAATTTATGGCTTAGAAACCATATCATGCTTTTACAGTACTACTTTATAATACTTTCCGTATTATATGCCTTGTACTTTATAACCAGTATTACGATTGTAGGAGTACATTTCTTATGCTTGAGAAAGAAGACTGTTCAATAAATACTTTTTTATTGAAAACGCCCGTCTCTCTATTTCTCAGCACCTCTGGTGAAACGAAGCATGCACGATTGACTGAGTAAAATAGCCATCTATTGTTTCCGCGACTCTAGAGATTGATTTCTTATTATTGGGAAACAAAGTTGTCATGTTTATGCGGTTGTCAGAAACTAATCCCTTCTTGTGAATTCAAGAAAGTTTCTAGTGACATCTGAGCTAGCTGGCACTCACAATTAAGTTTAATATCTTCGGTAGAGACCTAGTCGACCTCAGTCCTACGTCTAAACTACAGGATATATTATTCCAATGCGCAGAGCCTATTGGGAATATAGGAACTACACTACAAAGGTGCAAAAAGGAGCAAGAGAAATGCAGAAAGAGGCAAGAGAGGAGCAGAAAGAAGCAAGAGAAGTGTAGAAAGAAGCAACAGAGGTGCAGAAAGAGGAAAGAGGGGTGCAGATAGCGGATAGACAAGTGCAGAAATACGCAGCAGAAATGTAGAAAGAGGCTATAAAAGTACAAAATGCAGCAACAGAAATGCAGAAAGAGGCAGAAGAAGAGAAGAAAGAAACAACAGAGGTGCAGAAAGAGATAAGAGAAGTACAGAAAGAGGTAAGAGAGGAGCAGAAAGAAGCAAGAGAAGTGTAGAAAGAAGCAACAGAGGTGCAGAAAGAGGTAAGAGGGGTGCAGATAGCGGACAGAGAAGTACAGAAATACGCAACAGAAATATAGAAAGAGGAAAGAGAAGTGAAGAAAGAAACAACAGAGGTGCAGAAAGAGGCAAGAGAAGTACAGAAAGAGGTACGAGAGGAGCAGAAAGAAGCAAGAGAAGTGTAGAAAGAAGGAACAGAGGTGCAGAAAGAGGTAAGAGGGGTGCGGATAGCGGACAGAGAATGCAGTAATGGTTCTCAGAGGAACTGCCTCTGGATACCTTGTGGCGTGATCCACCAGTACCAGGATAAACCTGTGACCGGATGATGTCGGTGGATCTAGGGGCCCAGCAATGTCGATGCCCACCCTTTCAAAGGGGGTGCCAATGACGGGAAGTGGTTCCAGAGGAGCCTTCAGCTTCATCCCAGTTTTCCCACTGGCTTGGCATGACACGCACGACCGACAGTATGTGTTGGACACCACCCTCATTCGAGGCCAATAAAAGTGGGAGACAAGCCGGGCAAAGGTCTTGTCCTGACCCAAGTGTCCTGCCAAGGGAATCTCATGAGCCAACTCTAATAGGAAGGCTCGGTAACACTGTGGGACTACCAGGGCCTGTGACAGTCCGTGCACTGGCGCCCTGGGTTCACTGTAGAGGAGACCTTCCTCCCAGTAAACACGATAGTTCCCAGACTCGTTACCTGCTGCCTGGGCTTCAGCCTGTTGCCTTAGACCCTCGAGGGTGGGACATTCCCTCTGTCCCTTGCTTAGTTCCTCCCTGGACGGTCCTCCCTCCACTCGCCACTCAGCGGGGATAGGTAGGTCCTCCATCAGAACCATGTCCTCCTCCGCGGACTCCGGGTCCACCTCCACAGGTGGCCTATCCGTCTCACGGGGCACGGACATCGAGGCAGGCTCCTCCTGTCCTCGAGATGCTCCCTCATCAGCAGCTGGGCGGGCAATTGTTCCAGGCTCCAACCCATGCGACTTCTCCTCCCGAGCAGCCGCAGACCTGGTACTCACACAGGCCCAATCAGGTGTACCCAGCATCTCAGAATGAGTCCGATATTCCACCTCCTTCCAAGCATTGTGCTCCATATCATTGCCCAGCAGACAATCAACTGGCACGGCGGGGCTTACGGCAACTCGAAGTGAACCTGCAACCCCTCCCCACTCAAAGGGAACCTCGGCCACAGGATTGTGGCCCATTCTGCCGTCAGCCATCGCGGCTGGATGAAGTACGCCTGGAATTACCTGCTCTGAGGACACCAGATGACTCCTTACCATAGTCATACTGGCTCCTGTATCTCTCAGAGCTTCCCCTCTATGGCCATTGATGGTGACCCACTGCCCATACTTGGTAGTATTTGAGGGCACCTGGATCTTTGGAACCATCTCCCGTTCACCCAGGGACACTAAGGTGACTCCCACCCACTCCCTCCCCTTAACTAAGGGCATCTCCTCCCCGAGCACTACACTAGCAACTCCCGGGGCCTTTCCTCCAGTGGGAGGGGGTGGTCTCTTTGGGCATTTCACGTCTCCCTTATAATGTCCAACACCACCGCACTCAAAGCAATGGACAACCCTTGGCTGCTGACTCTGGCCAGGATTAGGGTGCTTCTGCAGGTTAGCCTTAAAGTTGGAGAAGGAACTTTTCCCCTTAAAGTTATTTTGGGGGCCTTTGGAGAACTCCTTTTTCTTATTATCTCCCCCCTCTTTCTTCTGGGGAGCGCCCTGTCCAGACTTCTGAGAATCTCCTCCCGTCCCCCTGGTGGACACTCGGGTACTTGTCCAAATGTCCGCCTCCTCAGCAAGCTTACGGGGGCAAGTAAGTTTGCTGTCTACCAGGTGTTGCCTCAGCTCGGGAAGACATTTCTTGAGTAGATGTTCCTTGAGTATTAGGTCGTACAACCCTCGATAGTCTTCCACCTCACTACCTTGGACCCACCCATCTAGGGCTTTCTTGGCATAATCCAGGAAGTCAACCCAATTCTGTGAGCTCAGTTTGTGGCTGCCCCTAAACCTCTGCCGGTATTTCTCTGGGGTCAACCCAAACTTTCTGATGAGCGCCACCTTCATGGCGGGGTAATCTACCTGCTCCTCCCGGTCTAGGGCCTGTCGGAGGCATGTAGCGGTACAATCCACCACCCCAATGCTTCTCATGGATCCCATGGGCTCTTAAGGAGACCTCATAGGCTGTCAGCCACTTGGCTATGTCGTCTCCAGCGGTATAACTGGCGACCACGTCCTTGGGTAAATGAGGCCTGGGCTCCCTGACAAATTCCTTTGACTCGACACCCCGCGGAGTGATGTTACGGGCTTGGAGGTCGAGCTCTCGTAGCTTGATCTCATGTTCCATCCTCCTCCCTTCTCTCTCTCCTATCCTCCATCTCCAGCTTGGCCAACTCCCATCTGAACTGTCTCTCCTCTCTCCTGTCGGCTAACTCGGTCTCTGACAACCCTCTTGAGGATACACTGCTGCCCTCCCGTGAGGCTACCTTGGGGCTGATTGACATCTCACCCACCCCCAGGGGACATTCTGCAGTTACCTCAATGACAGTACCTCTGTCTGACTCCTCCTCCTCTACCGTTCCTTCCGGATGGGCTTCCACCCAGGCTCGCAGACTAGTACGGAGCTCCTCTCTTTTGGCCCCTCGCCTAACGAACACTCCCCTTTCCTGACAGAAATCCTTGAGCTGTGCCACAGTATAGGTCTCCAGCTCTGACATTTCGAATTCCATCTTGTCAGTGAAAAGTGGGGACAACCACCCCGAAGTAGGTTATAAGGATATGAGACTCTGAGGGTCACCTCCACCCACCTCCAGAAGAGAATATGAAAAAAACAAAATGTTAAATCAGAGGGCCGCTGGGAGAAAACTCCGGGTGTGTACCTGTGACGCACACTGAATTATTATGGGGTACAGAACAAGCACGGCTCGCAATC
The DNA here is from genome assembly GCF_964261635.1 of Lissotriton helveticus. NCBI lineage: Eukaryota > Metazoa > Chordata > Amphibia > Caudata > Salamandridae > Lissotriton > Lissotriton helveticus. Next base: position 312,942,265 of record NC_136061.1, read on the forward strand.
CCACCCGCTGCCACCAATTTTATGTTGGACCTGCGATTGGCAAGCCCAGCACAAAGGGGGGTAGCTTGGCTCAAGTGTCAAGGCAGTGAAGGCTGTAGTGCTAAGCCGGCTCTGACCCAATAATAATCCCCTGCACAGTCACACTAAAAAGAAGGACACCACACCACTGCTGTAGAAAAATACGATTCCTTTATGTAAAAGTTCTCTGCTTGTGAATAGGGATCAATTGGAAAGCACAGTTACATTTCACTTTTCACAAAACTCTGGGATTCAGGTTAAGAATAAATACAGGGAATAAATACAATACATAGGAATTCAGGAATACTGGTATTGCATAAATATTGAGAATAGCTCTGTTCAATAAATAGATTAAATAGCAGGCTCAACTGTCACCATTACATGAATTAAATACCACTTGTACATAGCGCATTACTTTCTAGTTCATTTAGTCTTCAAAGCCACATTTCCATTTTAATAACGCTGCCACCAATTAGAGAAAGTCATGCAGTTGACTCTGGTAAGTAACACACTTTTAGTAAATGGTTGTTTACAGTACTTGTGGAGTTCTGAGGACTGCCTGCGGTCACACGGTGAGCGGGGACTCCTTTTAGTTCACTCGGGAACTATGCGCGTATGACTGGAAAGACAAGGAAACCCAGTAAGTCCTTCATTCGGCCCTACGCGGCCACCAGGGAAGGATGTCCGCTGCCGGTGGGGGTTGACTCGAGCCTGCAGTGCTACTGCGGGCTCCTAGGCGGCTCAGTTCGACGTCGCTGGACGGATGAACGGCCGCACACAGGGGTTCTTGCCTTCAGCGCTCACTTAACTCAATGTCGGGCACAGTTCCACTTTACCGCGGCGCACCAACAGGGGAATCAGATTTCCTCACAACAGCTGGATCGATTAGCCATTCAGTCGGGCACAGTATTCTCCTACGCCAGCATCAGGGAACTCACGGACTCCCGGGACCTCCCTCCAACTTCCTCACACGGGGGCTGGTCCCGCCCACGGCAACAGTTTCCCGGGTCTCGGAAAGGGCAGGGACGCAGATCCCGCCCAGAAAAGGCCGGCCTCTCCCCGCCCCGGCGCACCACCTCACCTTCTCACTTTGGGCACCAACCAGGAAGCGCGCAATGCCGGTGGGGCTCGGAGACGTCCGAGTCCCCCGCGCTTGGCGCTACACGTGAAGGGGGCACAGGATGAGGTCACGGTCACGGCGATCAGGCACACGCCTCGCGACCCGACTTCTTCCTCAGTCTGACGCCACCGGGGGGGGGGGGTGGGGAGGCACACAAACTCGGCCACAGTCTTCTGGGGCACAGAGGCGCTAGCTGGGCAGGCGCTGTAGGCGCAAGGGTTCAAAATTAGGCCTGACTGGAACGCCAGTCAGTATCCACAATATTAACCCTTGCCACACTACTGCCTGTACTCTCAGCCACCTCAAGGGTAAGCAGGGCAGGTGTCTTCTCTGGTGTCAAGTCAGGAATAGGGGTCACACCTCTTCAGCAGCTATCAGCATCTGGGTGTAGTAGTCTAATCAACTCCCCTCTCTCTTCAATAAAATGGCTGCCAGGGTCTGGGCTTTATATAGCCAGAGCCCTGAGGTACTGGCACCAGCCAGAAGGTTCTAGAACCTTCCCTGGCTGTGTCAATGGGTTGACACATTCTGAGGTGTCTTATGGTCACTCACAGCCACCGTACTGGGGCTCTGGAGCGGCCATTTTGTGTACCTGAAGAAATCTTAAGAATTCCTGTCAGGAAAGCGTGTCAACCAAAAAGGGCGCCAAAACCTCAGAAGGTCAGGGTTCAAGGAGGCTCCAATGGGAGTCACTCTCATGAGGAAAATATGTGTCCACCATTTTAAGGTTAAACACACAGGTTGCCAACCTCAGTTTTAATGGCCACAGGTTTCGCCAGGCGCCTTGTACATAGGTGCCAGAAACCTTGTGAGCAACTGGGTGTCAAGGAACACCTAGCCCCATGAAACAACACACAAAAAGGTCCTGGTAGACAAATAAAAAGCGACAAATTTTGGGAGGTACAGGGGAACAAAAGAAATTATAGTGGTGAGGGGACTCTCAGAAGCAGACGGGTCCAACAAGTGGACAATAGGTTAACGACTCTGTCCTCCAGAATATATTCTTTGGACAGCATTGTATCCTCTGCAATTGACATAATAGAGCAGGACTTGCTAATGTTGCAACATGGCCAGTCTCAATTACGTTCTATAATGCAGCTAGGCTGGACGTTACAAAATCTTCGTTCAGGCTACATGCCATGGCGTCTAATCAACACCACATCATTGTTTTCTGTATTTAACCTTACAGATAAACAAATCTCTTTGGCACAAAAAGGAGCAGACTATACGGCGCTGAGCATCGAAAAACTGGAAAGATTACCATTGACAATTTCTGAGAAGCCTGTCATTAAAAGTATAATACATGGCACCATCACGATACCAGTGACGATTTTCCAATTTCAGTATTGTCTACAGCAGTGATTCCCAAACTTTTGACTCCTGAGGACCCCCATTGAGTCACCACTGGAAGCCAGGGACCCCTAAGCAATTTGTATGAGTTAAATTTCAAACATTAAAACAGTAATTTGGAGAAAAAAAAACACATGTGTGCACAAAACAAATACTCAAAATACTAAGGATTTTGGGGCCTAGATGTACGACCATTTCATTTAGCGCCTCGCAATTGGCGACCCATTGCGAGTGGCAAATTGCAGGTTGCTAAATGAAATGTGTTTAACACTGTTTGGGATTCCCAATGGGGTCGCAAATTGCGAGGCTCATTAATATTAATGAGCCTCTCGCAATTTGTGAGCCCATTGGAAATGGCAGCCCTCCCAGGGATGATGGCCTGCTGGGCTCAGCAGACCACTATGTCTGGGACTGCTTTTAAAAGAAGCAGTTATTTATTTTTTTAAATGCAGCCCGTTTTGCATGCATTAAAAAAAAAGTGAATATAAAACGTTTTCATTTCATTTTTTTTAAAGGGCAGGCAGTGGTCAATGTTTTGCGACTGCATACGGTCGCAAAACATTTGTACATGATTTTGAGACTTGCTATTTGTAAGGGAATGCCCCTTCAAAATAGCAAGTTGCAAAACCTATTAAGCGAGTCGCAAAAAAATTGCGACTCGCGAAATAGGCTATGTACATGGCCCAATAGGTATTTGCATGCACAAACCGGTTCGCGAACACATTTGCGCATATAAAAATGGGTCGTACAACTGGCCCTTAGCATTTTATATTGAAGGAATAGCCCCTCTGTCACATGTATTTCATTTGTTTCATAGCATCTCTCATACCATTGAGGGATGTCAGAGCACTTTACATCAGACACATAGAGACAATGAATCATACATGTAAATCAGTGTATAGAAATGTTACATAATGTAAAGGGGACTACAAGGTGCAGTATTCACATGTCATTCATACTGGTACGTATTTAAGAGTGCTTGGTCTGGGAAAGCACAAGCTCAGGATTCAGAACATAACACAGTGGCTAGCACTGACTTTAACATTAAAAATGTATTTCCACCCAAATATTTTTTTTTAGCAGCATCAGGATAATGACTGTCTGGGAAAAAACATAAGTTACTAACTGGTACCATGCAGTTTGCAAGCAGCTCTTTGATGACAGTTTATAGGTCCCTCTGCTAGATTACGATTGTCACTTTTTGAAGTGCACAGTAACAAAAGAATCTCTGTGACAAAAGCAGTAACCACGGACCTACGCACATAAAATACTGCTTTTTAAAATGCATGTTACACGTTCTTTGCAGTAGGCACATAACCTTCTGTGCTACATTAGTTAAGTCAAAGCACACAACTCTCCTCTCTCCCCAGCAGGTACATTAATCACTGGCATTATCTTGACACTTTTGTTGTTGCTTGAAAGCTGCTAATTATACAAGAAACTTTGCAGTGCTTTTAAAACTGCTGCCTACGGACCCCCTGGGAATGTGTCACGGACCCCAGTTTGGGAAACACTGGTCTACAGCATATACCAGCAGGCCTGTATGAACGGTTGGGTAAAGAATACATTAAGTCAGCCTGGACTTTACCATACACATACAAATGTTGGGATGGAGGAAAGGAGGTATTCCTTAGTGGTAAAAATTGTAAGAACTCACTAAGTGGTACACTTTTGTGCCAAGGTATTAATTTACACGGAGCCTGCGAAGGTTCTGCAAATAACCTCTCTTGCTACCTGCACGGTTCACCCTCCACAGTGATAGAACCAATTTTCAGGCAGCTATCCAATGGCAGCTACGCTATGCTCAATGACCACAGCTGTTGTGGCATGTTGCCAGGAAAAGTGTATCTAGTTAGTGTGTCATCCAGGGTCACTTGTTGTATGCAAGTATTGTATCCAAAGAGCAAGACAGACAAGGGACGGCATTATGGCCTTCACTGAATATCTCTTCTAAACCAATTGATACTTTAAGCAGAATGAAAGTCATTCTATTGCAAAAAACTGTGTGACTGACGGTATACAACCTTTACAACGAAACTTTTACAACGAACTACCATTACAACGCAACTTTTACAACGCAAACCATTACAACGCATAGCGCTGGGGGGCGCTCTAGGATAGGGAATAGGTTTAATTTACTATCCAACACCTTCCCTACTATCCACGGGGACTGGAGTTGGAATAGTAAATTAAACTATTTACTATCCAGCGCCCAAAAGCATTATGCGTTGTAATGGTATGCGTTGTAAAACTTGCGATGTAAAGGTAGGCGTTGTAAATGTATGCGTTGTAACGTCATACATCCGCCACTGACCTCGTCTAGAGAAACGTATGATCTTCAAGTTGCAAGGACTTCTGCAGAGATACATGCATTATTATCAACAAACTGCCCGGTACATTTTGCAGAAATGGTAAGTCAAATCTTAAATATGTCTGATACCAGTGGCATCGCACATGTATTTAAGACGATTTTTTCGGGACTGTTAACACCATTTGCAGCAGTCCTCGGCAGTTTTCCAAATTTCGTGCACTCTGTGTTTGGCGGCCTGCCTTTCATCTTGGGACTCGTAGCAGGAATTCTATTTTTATTCCTTCTGCTCCGATATGGCAAGTCCAGTCACCAGCAATACCCAGACTACCATGGAACAAGCCCTACTTGCCATGAGGTATCGTGAGAGAATTACACAGGTTCTTGGCTTGGCTCGTTTAAGAGATCAGAACACAACTTGGTTTCTATCGTTCAGACCAATCTGGCAAGATTGCATCTTACCTGTTCTACGATACCTGCTTTGCGGAGAGGAATGCGTGTTGGACATTTGTCTTACACATCCATCAGTCCTGCCATCGGATGTTGACGCTTAGCTAGGTCCGGTAACGACTCATGCATCGTGTTGCCCCCAACGGCTGCCAATTCTGATGACGGCATTCATTGAAGTCTCACCGGCAAGTCTAACTGAGGGTGAGATACGTGACACTACAGGCACACAGTTACCTTCTACTGTGGACATTGCTAATGCATCAAACGCTGACGGCGATGATCTTCATCTGTTCACATTTGACCTGCTAACTGAAGTGGTTCCACTTTCGCCTACTATGGTAGACGGTTTCTTTGCCAGCCTAGACAATCTGATGTTTTCTCCTGACACCGAGAATAACTTTTGATTCATGCACACATCGTTCCCTGAAGTCTGAAATTCGGCATTCATTTTTTTAAAAACAAACCATCCAACTTGAGAACTCTTTCTGCGATGCAATTTGGACATTTTCCAAAATAGAACTTTTTGGCACAGAGTAATCTGCTTAAAGTAGAACTATTCCTAGAGAACAAGATTTCTTTTGAAAACTTCCTAGTGACAATATTTGGCCTAATCATCATTACAAAACTGTTTAAAATTATACTACGGGATAGTCTCGATTTCTTTTCTGTAAACTTAAGAGACACTTCATGAATGTAATGTTATGTTTTATGCTAGAATGTATGCTCTCATACAATGCTTCATATCTGTTGAGAGCTGTTTTTCATACAATTTATACTAGTTTCATGTAAACAAGCCTTTTCAAATGCAAATTGTATTTTGTATTTTGGGTGGGATTGTAAACACTCGCCTTAGATATGTTCAGTGCTTATACGTTTAGTTTTATTGAACTTAAAATCGTGGAGTGGGTGTTGTAAATGAATCTAGGACCCTAGTGTAATTTTCCCGATTCATACCCTTATATATTACCCGATCCTTATATAGGCATAGAAATCATTACCATATTTAGACTGAGCCTATGCAGCCCAAATATGGCATGGCTACTTCCACTAAGTTCCAAGAATCAACAACGATTTCTTAGAGAAACCCACCTTCAGCAGCTAGGGACTTCCCCTTGCCTGAATACTAATGTATCTAGAAACCATGGAGTTTTCGAAGAACTGAGTCTTTGATGATGTTATTAAGTCCAATTATACGTCAAACTCGGCACCTTCAAAGTATAAATATGCCGACATTTGCCCAAACACACGGTGGTTTGGAGCAGATCGACTAACTACTTGCCCGACACCCTGCAGCCGCAAGTTCCGAAGGAAGCCGACCCTCCAGCTGACGCACTGAGAAATCCAGCTCCAGTGTTTCCAGGCTACCCTTGCGGGTTGCTGGGAAATCGAGTCCTGAGAGAGAGATACAAGACCTCCTTCATTCTAAACCAAGGTACGGAGCTGATTAGACCCTTAGAGAATTCTTGGATAGATTCTTGGCAGAGAAATACTAAACTTAAGCTACTCCTCACTTACTTCTTCCCTTGTACTAGACTTAGGTTAGGTTCACCGGGGTAGGCGTATTTTAGAAGCACCAGTTGAGTACTTTTAGTCATTATTTTATCACTGTATGTATTTTATATGTTTTAGGCAATTTATGGCTTAGAAACCATATCATGCTTTTACAGTACTACTTTATAATACTTTCCGTATTATATGCCTTGTACTTTATAACCAGTATTACGATTGTAGGAGTACATTTCTTATGCTTGAGAAAGAAGACTGTTCAATAAATACTTTTTTATTGAAAACGCCCGTCTCTCTATTTCTCAGCACCTCTGGTGAAACGAAGCATGCACGATTGACTGAGTAAAATAGCCATCTATTGTTTCCGCGACTCTAGAGATTGATTTCTTATTATTGGGAAACAAAGTTGTCATGTTTATGCGGTTGTCAGAAACTAATCCCTTCTTGTGAATTCAAGAAAGTTTCTAGTGACATCTGAGCTAGCTGGCACTCACAATTAAGTTTAATATCTTCGGTAGAGACCTAGTCGACCTCAGTCCTACGTCTAAACTACAGGATATATTATTCCAATGCGCAGAGCCTATTGGGAATATAGGAACTACACTACAAAGGTGCAAAAAGGAGCAAGAGAAATGCAGAAAGAGGCAAGAGAGGAGCAGAAAGAAGCAAGAGAAGTGTAGAAAGAAGCAACAGAGGTGCAGAAAGAGGAAAGAGGGGTGCAGATAGCGGATAGACAAGTGCAGAAATACGCAGCAGAAATGTAGAAAGAGGCTATAAAAGTACAAAATGCAGCAACAGAAATGCAGAAAGAGGCAGAAGAAGAGAAGAAAGAAACAACAGAGGTGCAGAAAGAGATAAGAGAAGTACAGAAAGAGGTAAGAGAGGAGCAGAAAGAAGCAAGAGAAGTGTAGAAAGAAGCAACAGAGGTGCAGAAAGAGGTAAGAGGGGTGCAGATAGCGGACAGAGAAGTACAGAAATACGCAACAGAAATATAGAAAGAGGAAAGAGAAGTGAAGAAAGAAACAACAGAGGTGCAGAAAGAGGCGAGAGAAGTACAGAAAGAGGTACGAGAGGAGCAGAAAGAAGCAAGAGAAGTGTAGAAAGAAGGAACAGAGGTGCAGAAAGAGGTAAGAGGGGTGCGGATAGCGGACAGAGAAGTGCAGAAATACGTAACAGAAATGTAGAAAGAGGAAAGAGAAGTGAAGAAAGAAACAACAGAGGTGCAGAAAGAGGCAAGAGAAGTACAGAAAGAGGTACGAGAGGAGCAGAAAGAAGCAAGAGAAGTGTAGAAAGAAGCAACAGAGGTGCAGAAAGAGGTAAGAGGGGTGCAGATAGCGGACAGAGAAATACAGAAATACGCAGCAGAAATGTAGAAAGAGGAAAGAGAAGTGAAGAAAGAAACAACAGAGGTGCAGAAAGAGGCAAGAGAAGTACAGAAAGAGGCAAGTGAGGTACAGAAAGAGGCAAGCGAGGTGCAGAAAGAGGCAAGAGGGTGTAGAAAGAAGCAAGAGGGATGCAGAAAGAAGCAAGAGAGGTGGAGAAAGAAGCAAGAGGTGCAGAAAGAAGCAAGAGAAGTGCAGAAAGACTCAACAGAGGTGCATAAAGAGACAAGAGGATTGTAGAAACAAGCAATAGAGGTGCATAAAGAGGCACGAGAATTGCTGAAAGAGGCAAGAGAGGTACAGAAACAGGCAAGAGACGTGTAGAAGGAGGGAACAGGGGTGCAGAAAGAGGGAAGGGAGTGTAGAAAGAGACAAGAAGGACAAGAGAGGTACAAAAGGAAGGAAGAGAAGTGCAGAAAGATGCAGCAGAAGGGCAGAAAGAGGCAACAGGTGCGGAAAGAGGCAAGAGAACTGCAGAAAGTGGCAAGAGATCTGCAGAAAGAGGCCAGGGAGGTGCAGAAAGAAGCAAGAGAAGTGCTGAAAAAAGAAACAGAGGTGCAGAAAGAGGCAAGAGGGGTGCAGTGAGAGGCAAGAGTAGTGCAGAAAGAAGCAACACAGGTGTAGAAAGAGGAAAGAGGTGCAGAAAGAGGGAAAAGGGGTGTAGAAAGAGTAAAAGGGGTGTAGAAAGAGGGAGGAGAGGTGCAGGAAGGGGCAAGACAGGTGCAGACAGAAGCAACAGAAGTGCAGAAAGAGGCAAGAGAAGTGCAGAAAGAGGCAACTGTGTTGCAGAAACAGGAAACAGAGGTGCAGAAAGAAGGATGAGTGGTGCCGAAAGAGGGAAGAGGGGTGCAGAAAAACACAAGAAAGTTGAAGAAAGAAGCATGAAAACTGCAGAAAGACGTCACAGAGGTGCTGAAAGAAGCAAGGGAGGTGCAAAAAGAAGCAAGGAAGGTACAGAAAGAAGCAAGTGAGGTACAGAAAGAAGAAAGAAAGGTGCAGAAAGAGGCAAACACTTTCCACAATTTCTACCAACCAATTACCAACTAAAACTGGCCTTGGATTATCCAAAAAGTAAATGTTATCAGCCTGGGTGCCACATGGTTAAACTACAACAACAGTGAATGGAATGCCTTCTGACTATATGTAAAGGCGATCTAACGTTCATCTATCTTACTATTTATTTATTTATTTAAGGTTTTGTAAAGCGCGTAGTAACCCGTAAGCATCCCAGCGCTAAGATCCGGACACTGAAGAGGAAAATGCAAGGGGGGGAAATCAGGGGAAAAGGTGGGTTTTCAAAGATTTTCTGAACCGGAGGTAATCTGGCTCCATCCTAAGTTTGGGTGGGAGGGCATTCCACAAGCGGGCCGCGTTCACCGAAAAACGTCATCCGCCAGTGCGTGCCCTCTTTACTCTGAAAGTAGTAATAAGGTGTTTGTGGTCAGAGCGAAGGGATCTTCCGGCTTTGTAGGGCCTGATGAATTTCTTGAGGATGGGGGGACCTTTGTCCTGCAGGAGTTTATGGGACAGGCAGAGAGCCTTGAATTCGACTCGCTCTCTCACTGGGAGCCAGTGGAGATACTTCAGAGCTGGTCTGGCCGATGATCTGGCCGGAGTGTTGGTAAGGATCCGAGCCGCGGCGTTCTGGATCCTTTGCAATTTATTGAAGGTTGCTTCGGGGGCCCCCAGATATATGGCATTGCTATAGTCCAGCCTTGAGAGGATAAGGCCATGGATGAGCAGTTTCTGGGAGGCGGGAGGGAGCAGGGGCTGATAGATTTAAGCAGCCCGAAGCAAATCCCAGTGTTTTTTTTGGCCTGGGTCTTGAAGGACAGATCTTCTTCTAACCAGATACCCAGGCTTTTGATCTCAGCTTTAGGGGCTGGAGGTTCACCCAGACAGGGGGGCCAGATGTTGGGGGGAAGGGAGGTCCCTTTTTGGCCAAGGATTAGGATATCTGTTTTTGATCCGTTGAGTTTCAGTGATGAACTATTCATCCATCACTGGATTTCTGAAAGACAGCTATAGAGGTTAGATGGTTTCTGGTTGGGATGAGACAGAGACACCACTAATTGCGTGTCATCCGCGTAGCTGATGATTTTGACTCCGAACGGGATGACCACCTCCTCCAGTGTGGACATGTAGACATTAAACAATGTCGGGCTAAGCGACGAGCCCTGGGGCACTCCACACTGGAGGGGGGTTGCGGGGGAGCGGGAGTCGTTCTCCCAAACCTGGAAGGAGCGATGGTCTAGAAATGATGCAAACCATGAAAGGGCAGTACCATCCACACGGATGTTTTTAAGTCGCTGGATTAAGACCCGGTGATTAACAGTGTCGAAGGCCGCACTGAGGTCCAGGAGGATCACTGCCACTGATCCTCCTGCGTCCAGGATAATTCTGGCCTCCTCCACTGCTGCAAGCAGGGCGATGTCTGTGCCCTGTCCTGGGCGGAATCCAGTTTGCGAGTTCCTGAGGAACTGCGATAGCTTTTTATTGACTAGTTTTTCAGTGATTTTACTGATTCCAGGGAGGAGGGAGATTGGCCTATAATTGGCCAAGTCAAGGGGGTCAAGTGAAGGTTTTTTAAGGAGCGCCTTGACAACAGCCGCTTTCCAGCTGGGGGGGACTATTTCCTGGAGCAGTGATGAATTGATGAGGTCCGTGAGGGGAGGGGCGATCGTAGGGGCCACTTTTTTTAGAATACATAGGGGCACCGGGTCACTGGGAGAGCCGCTTTTGATTGTAGCTAGCGTCGTTGCAACCTCTTCGATAGTTACTGGGCCAAGGGAATTTAGGTGGGGGATGATTGGGTCCTGATTGGCATAGCTCTCATTGTTGAGACTGAGGTCGACAGGAGGTAGAGAGGTGAGAATTTTTTTATTTTGTCATCGAAGAATTAGGCTAAATTGAGGCATTTCTCTTCCGAGGTTTGTGGGTCTGGAAGTTTCTCAAGTCGTGACTCTGGGGCCTTGAGTAATTCCTTTAAAATGATGAAGGTTTCCCTGGCAGAACTGGAGGAGTTTTTTATCCTTTCATCATAAAAAGTGATTTTGGCATTGCGAAGGGCGAGTTTGTAATTTTGTAAGGAGGTGCGAAAAGCAGCTTTTTTACTTGTGGAATTATCCCTTCTCCATAAGCGTTCTGTTCTTTTGCACTCCTTACGTAAAAGGTTGAGATCGGGAGTGTACCAGGGAGCCGGGTTCACTCTTTTGACTCGTTTTAGACTGGTGGTTTTAGGGAGGAGATCGTCCAGTGAATGAATAAGCCAGGCGTTGAACTGACTATCCGCAGTAACTGGGTCGGAGGCTGGGGGGGGAAGAGCGGCCCTAAGAGTGGTGGTCCATTCTTCTGGCGAAAGTTTGTGCCAACGCCGATCGGTGACCCGGGTTTTCGGCGGAAGGATGGGTGGGACAGGGACATACCAATGAATGGGTATAAAAAAATGGTCGGTCCATCCAAGGGGAATGGGAGTGAGGGTTTTGAGGTCAGGGATGTTGGTGAGGATGGGGTCCAGGAGATGTCCTTTTTCATGGGTGGGCTCTGAGTTCACTAGTCGGATGTTATAGGACATAAGGTCGAGGAGAAGATCTGAGGCAATTAAATCCTTGGGATCAAGTAGGTAGAGGTTCAGGTCCCCCAGGATTAAAAAATTGGGAGTGGTGGTTGCCATCTGGATGACTGTGTCAGCAAGAGCGCTGGGGAATTTGGCTGGGGGTCCCGGCGGACGGTATATCAGTAGACCAGAAAGGGAGGATACAGGGGATATCTGTAAGGTTAAGTGGCAGCTTTCACAGTTATCTATATTACCGTTGTTGGTTCTGCAAGAGAATTGATCTTTATAGATTATTGCCAGGCCACCTCCTCTGCCGAGGGGTCTATTCTGGGTGTGCATTTGGTAGCCAGGCGGAAGAGAGTTGACAATGTCAGAGTCAGAGCAGGGGGTGATCCACGTTTCCGTAAGGAACAGTATATCGATGGCATGGTCATATATCAAAAGGTTGATTTCGTGAGAGTGCTTAGGGAGGGACCTACAGTTGAGGAGGCCGAGCTGTAGGCCCTTGCGTTCGTCGCCGGTAGTCGTCGGATTGCAGAGGTCACAATTGATAAAGGGTTTTTCTCCTGTATGGGTGTAGTTACACTTAGGGTTTTTCAGTGGATTAAGTGCAAGGAGCCTGTCTCTGGGGTAGGAGAGGTCACCTGCAGGAGAATTGGGCATAGTGACTGGGCCTGAGGCCGGCTGGGCCCGGACGGGCCCAGACGGGCTTGCCTTAGGCGCGCCTTCGGCGCGCTGACGGCGCGCCCGCTGCGCCCGTCCGCTGCGCGTACGTGGGAAGCACATGTTTTTATGGGGGAGTTCGGGGCGTGGCCCAAAGTCGGGCTCGCTGATGGCGGCAAAATCGGAATATCTGTCCCGCTGCAGCGTTTAGCTCGGCTGTGCGGGGATCGTGGAATGGAAGCAAGAGCCCCTAAATCAAGGTAAGAGTGGGCTGTTAAAAAAGAACACAATTCACAACAATTTTAAAAATCGGCTTTTTGTAACACAAATAAACCTCCCGGCTGCGCCTCAGGAGTATCTTGATCTAAATGTAAGCTCGTAGTCAGCTGAGTTATAAAGGCGGGGGGGCGTGGCCTCGTATCAGTGGGCGTGGCCCAAAGTCGGGCTCGCTGATGGCGGCAAAATCGGAATATCTGTCTCGCTGCAGCGTTTAGCTCGGCTGTGCGGGGATCGTGGAATGGAAGCAAGAGCCCCTAAATCAAGGTAAGAGTGGGCTGTTAAAAAAGAACACAATTCACAACAATTTTAAAAATCGGATTTTGGTAACACAAATAAACCTCCCGGCTACGCCTCAGGAGTATCTTGATCTAAATGTAAGCTCGTAGTCAGCTGAGTTATAAAGGCGGGGGGCGTGGCCTCGTATCAGTGGGCGTGGCGCAAAGTCGGGCTCGCTGATGGCGGCAAAATCGGAATATCTGTCCCGCTGCAGCGTTTAGCTCGGCTGCGCGGGGATCAGGGAATGGAAGCAAGAGCCCCTAAATCAAGGTAAGAGTGGGCTGTTAAAAAAGAACACAATTCACAACAATTTTAAAAATCGGATTTTTGTAACACAAATAAACCTCCCGGCTGCGCCTCTGGAGTATCTTGATCTAAATGCAAGCTCGTAGTCAGCTGAGTTATAAAGGCGGGGGGGGGCGTGGCCTCGTATCAGTGGGCATGGCCCAAAGTCGGGCTCGCTGATGGCGGCAAAATCGGAATATCTGTCCCGCTGCAGCGTTTAGCTCGGCTGCGCGGGGATCAGGGAATGGAAGCAAGAGCCCCTAAATCAAGGTAAGAGTGGGCTGTTAAAAAAGAACACAATTCACAACAATTTAAAAAATCGGATTTTTGTAACACAAATAAACCTCCCGGCTGCGCCTCTGGAGTATCTTGATCTAAATGCAAGCTCGTAGTCAGCTGAGTTATAAAGGCGGGGGGGGGGCGTGGCCTCGTATCAGTGGGCGTGGCCCAAAGTCGGGCTCGCTGATGGCGGCAAAATCGGAATATCTGTCCCGCTGCAGCGTTTAGCTCGGCTGCGCGGGGATCAGGGAATGGAAGCAAGAGCCCCTAAATCAAGGTAAGAGTGGGCTGTTAAAAAAGAACACAATTCACAACAATTTTAATTCTCATTAGATATGGTTAAATATGTTAATACAGTGGTATTTAAAGGCTGGAGCCACACTAGATTTTCAGGCTAACCATATCCCACTCTACGGCAAAGTGCTAGTCTCCGCTCTGTGCCGCTCTACTGTGCAACACCCTACTCCACTGTATGCCCATCCACTCTAAGCTACTGTACTACATTGTATGACATGTAAATGGTTTAGATATATGGTTATGTATATAAATTTAGCTTGGGGGGTGTTCCTGAAATTCAGACATGGCTTGCGCTTTTGGAGTCACAGACCAAAGTGGACACCCATGGTGCTGCGGTAGAACAGATTAGAGAAGCTGTTCTTTACCTGTGGTCTGGGGACCTCTGAATTCCTTTGTGGGAGAAGTGCAAGTGCATCAAACAGAATATAGTAGTGATGATAGGTGGCCTCAATTGAATTTAGAAAACCTTCCAATTAGAACAAAAATGTGTTTTTTAAATATTTTTTTGTGAATTAAATAAAATATTTAATAATTTGTATATTTGCCTGATGAATGCTTATTTCTGTATTTTTGTATATTGGTTTGATTACCTAGGGGTCTCTGGCTTCCAGTAATGATTTAATGGGCCCCGATCCCAATAATGATTCAGGTGCGGTTCCTAGATTCCAGTAATGAACAAGTGGGAGTCCGTCCGCAGACGTCACAAGTTTACGAACAATTGGTTTAGAAGAAAATCAGTCAGCGGGCGGATGAGTCCTAAAGGCCTAAATTAAGGCAGAAATCAAAGTGCAAACAACTTTGTCCAAAATCTGTAGGGCTTTCAGAGTCACCACCCTGTGATCTAAACTTGCATTGTTTTGATCTGGCTTTCCACCTCCTCTATTCTGAGTAATTGGAAGATTGATGCAAAACATCAACTGCAGGCAATTAAAGGACTTTTATCTGAAGAGCATCACTTGATGCTCTTGAAACGTAAGCAGTGCCGCAGTGTCCCATGTCCACCTTACCGCCATAAAGCTCTGTTGCCTCTTACCTCTGTTGTCATGGCAAAAGCTCTTCTAGGAGCCGATAAGTCAGTCTATAGTCTCGGTAAAAGTGCGCAGCTCGGCTTTGAGGTAGTTTCATTTGCTGACGATACTCAGCTCATGTTTACTGTCAGCCCCAATTTAGAAACATAGAAAATCTGTTTCACGGCCGCAATGCTTGCAATCTCCAGCTGGATGACGGATAAGTGCCTTCAATTAAACCCTGAAAAAACGGAGGTCATGTTAATGGGGAAAGCCTCAATTATTTGGTTGAATGAATGGTGGCCCCAACAGTTGGGAACAGCTTCCGTACCCAAACAATGTGTAAGAAACCTGGGGCTAAAACTCGGACATTAACAATGAAAGATCTTATTGCTGCCACAACAAGTTCTTGCTACTACAGTCTGCGTCTTCTGTGCAAGATCCTTCCCTATCTGCCCATTAACTGTTGTAGAACTTTGGTCCAGGCCATGGTGATGAGCAGATTGGATACGGGAATGCTCTGCTTGCCGAAGTAGGAGAGACCTTGCTTGCTAAACTACAGATGATTCAGAACGCTGCGGCAAGAATGATTCTGAATCGCCCGGCAGGCTCCCCCTCTGGCCCTCTGTTAAGAGGGTTGCACTGGTTACCAGTGAGGAAGCGATCATATTTTAAAATCCGTTGTCTTACTTACAATGCCTTGAAATGCAAAGGTCCCTGCTATCTGCAAAAGAAACTTATAAAACACTAACCCTGTCGAAATCTTAGATCCAGTACAATAGCTCTCCTACAGGTGCCCCGAATACGTCTTAGTCGTACAGGGGGCAAAGCTTTTTCATCCCTTGCTCCAAGTTACTGGAATAAATTACCTATTGCTATGCGTGAAATTTCCCCCTTTGGTACATTTAGGAAACAACTAAAAGTTTACCTGTTTTAATATTATATGGTCTGATTTCCCAGTTTCAGGTTTGTCTCTAAGAAGCGTCGAGATGCCCCCGGGTGAGTCGTGCGCTATAAAAGTAGAACTAACATAACATAACATAACTCGAAGACAGAATCATCCAGTGCTTCGTGACACGACCCCACAAACCCTTACTTACTAGTTGCAATACCCTAGTGAGGCACAATGGCTGCTCTTTAAGGAAGCGCCTCTTGAAATTAAGGCTGTGTTGCTAATTTCAGTACAAAAGGAAACTGTCAGAGCCAAATGCGGCATTACAAAGCTATTTTCCAGTGTACTGCACAAACAAAAAGAAAATTTTTGGAGGCTTTCAATAAAATATTTACTAAATCCATGAGTGGGGTTCTAGCTTCCTATTCCTTGCCACACCAACACGAAAGATCCAAGAAAAAAGGTATGTATAAAGGTTAGAGAATGACCAACAGATGTGCAGTTGGTAATCATTTAAAAATCAATGTTTTAAAGTACTGATTTGCTGACACAACAAAGAACATTAAAAGAAAGACGTGTGAGGGACGTTTACTCGATTGGTGCTTTTTATGACATCTCTTTTAATGTTGCACTTGTTGGCCTCCTTGTCAGAATACAGAAATATTTTGTAAATTATAAAAACCTTCTATGAATTATTTCTGTAAAAAAAGAAATAAGCATTGAAAAATCTAATAGGTTTGGCAATGGCAAGCCGGTGCACTGTTTCTTTAAATTTGATTGCACGTATAAGTCACAGAAAAAGAAGAAAAAAAAAGCAAACGTGCAATTTCCCTTTCTAACCATGACAGCCATATGCTTGAAGTTTATATTTTAAAATTAAAAAAACAAATAATTCGCCATTGATGATAATTGTATTAGAACTGTAAGTGTGCTTCTTAAAAGCCAGGTGTACTTAGAACAGATATAAAAAACTTTTTTAGATTTAGAACAGGTATAGAAACCTTTTTTAGATTTAGGAGAAAATGCTATCCTTATTCGTGCAAAGAAAAGGTATGATTTCTCACCGTGGAGGGGGCACTTAGACTCACTTGTGGCAGACACTCAGTGAGGGTGACACACATTTACACACCTCGTCGACAGCTGTGGGACTGCTTGACTTATGGAGATGCGACCACCCTGGAGAGCGACAGTATTCCTACGGATCGGGGTATCCATGTTGAGACTGGACTACATACTGGTTATCTGGGTGCACGGAAGTTAGTACAGTGACGCCAGGTATATTCCCAGGGAAACAGACCATTCATTGATCTGTACCTAACTGGGGCGGTGGCATTCCATGGGTGGGAGGGATGGAAGTCAGACTGCTGGGAGTTGGGAGATTGGCTCACCAGACAGATATTAACAGCTGCCACTCAACACTATTTTGAGGAGAATGTGGGTTCAGTATCCTCGGAACTGGCAAGCTGGGAGGCGTACAATCCAGTCATAAGGGGAAGTTTAATATTCCACACAGGGAAAAAGAAAGAGAAGCTAAAATAGACAGTGGATTAGGAGACCAAGCAAGTAGACTTGGAGGGGGAGTATGCGCTACGGCCACAACCTGAGCTGCTACATCGCATATCGGGGAGATGGGCCGTGGACTCCCTCCTTGGTCAACACCTACCCAGTCGGCCTTCCGACAAGTTTTCATTTCGTCTATCCTTGTTGTCTCTTCCCCTATCCTCCCTTTCTCACCTTCCCTGTCCCCTCCCTTCTACGCTCTATTTATTTTGCCATCCATGTTCCTTAAATTGTTTCTTATTGAGACTTAGCTATTTGGCCAACGCCCGATGGAGCTACCTGATAACTATAGAGGAGATGGGTTTTGGGACTCCCCCTTGACCGTCACCTACCCAACCAGTCTTTGGGCAGAGTTTCCTTCGTCTTTCTGCCGTATCTCCCTCCCATCCTGTTTTTCTGCGAACCCCTTCCCTCGACACCTGAGACCGAGCTACTTGGTCTGATGCCCGATGGAGCTACCTGGTTTAGCTATAGGGGAGACAGACCGTGGATTCCCTCCTTGGTCGTCACCTACCCAGTCAGTCTTTAGACAGACTTCCTTTCGTCTCTACGGTTGTCTCTTCCCTTATCCTCACTTTCTCACCTCACCTACCCCCCACTTCTTTTCTCTCTCCTTTCTCTCCTCTCCTAACGTATTGCTGACTGTTCGTTGTAAGGTATAATTGTTGATCTTTTTCTGTTATACTGTTGTTGCACTTCATTTCATCCCTCCCGCTGTCTCCTCCCACATCCTCCCTCTTTTTATGTCTCTCCTTCTCCCTTCTCTCAATGTATTGAGACTGAACCCTTTTTTGTCTGATGCTTGATGGAGCTACCTGGTTTAGCTATAGGTGCGATGGGCCGTGGATTCTCTCCTTGGTCTTCACCTTACCCTGTCGGTCCTTAGACAGATCTCTTTTCGTCTCTCCATATTGTCTCTTCCCCTATCCTCCCTTTCTCACCTCCCCTGCCCCCTCCACTACCTCTCTCTCTCCTTTCTCCCCTCTCCTAATTGTATTGCCTGTTTGTTTTTTGGGGGGATTTATTGTGTAATTGTTGAACTTTTTCTGTTACATTGTTGATTCTCATGTAAAGCGCTCTAATACCTCCGGGTCTAGCCAGCGCTATATAAAACCCTTTAAATAAATAAATTAATATCCCTATTTAGGAATGAATGTAGAAATATTCTTTAGGGCCAAACACCACAAGTTATGTGCAGTAGGCAATAAGGTGTGTAAACTGTTAGCGTGGTTAGTGAAACGGGAGGAAGGAATAAGCTGGATTTGTCAGGTAGTAGATGAGGGAGGGGCAGTGGAGCAGACCATGGAGGATAATGTGGGGGCCTTTGCTACAGACTTGGTGAATTTAAATATCGGCCCATAGCTGAAGGGGTGGGGGAAACAGACTAATAGGACTTAGTGTGCGAATTGCCTGTCCCAGCTCGCTCGTGACCAAGACAACCCAATGGCGCTCGAAGAAGAAATCAGTGCTGAAGAGATCACACAGGCAATACACCAGCTTAAGAGAGGGACGGCAGCTGCGCCTAAAGGATTCCCCCTGAATTTTTCTGATGCACCGAGAGATTGGCATGTGGTTCGATCCAATCGTAAAATGGTGTATGAAGCAAAGGGGAGGGGATGTCTACTTAACAATCTCAGACTGGCAACTATCGTCCGTATCCACAAAGAGGGCAAGTCTTTTGCAGGTCAATTAAGCTCTTAAATACAGAAGTCAAAATACTGGCTAAAATATTGGCTAACCATCTTAAGCAAGTGATCGATAAATTGATCAGAACCGGCCAATCGGGATTTATGCCCATGCGTTCCAGCCACCACAATTTGTGGCACCTTTTCAGATGCCTTGCTAGGCAATGGATCCTCAGGGAATCTGTGGTCCAGTTGTCATTGGACGCGAAAAAAGGCCTCCGTCGAATGGCAATTCCAATTTGCAGAATTAGCCAAAAGGGGTCCGGCAAGGAGTTCATATTCTGGATCCATCTCCTATGCACAAAGGCACTGGCTCGGGTACGGGTAAACGGCTGCCTCTCAAAAGAATTCTTCCTGGGACAGGGGATGAGACAGAGGTGCCTGCACTCTCCCCTATTGTTCACCCTGGCCTTGGAACACTTGGCGCTTTGACTGCAAGTGGGGCCCAGACTGGAAAGATATTATCTCACTGTACGCGTTTGACATATTGCTATTTTTTGCTGACCCTTTGTGTACCATCGCTAACGGCCCTAGAAATTCTTGATTTCTTTAGCAAATACTCGGATTCGCATAAATTGCCCAACAAGTCCATTCCTTCCCCTTGGTGGAGTAGGATCACCCCGCAGATTGGGTGTGCCCTCTGCAATTGTCCTGGGGTTTCTGCTACCTGGGGGTCCAGGTGACAGTGGAACTGACATAGTTCCAGAGATCTAACTTAGTTTGGGTTCTGGACGGATAATGGGGAGATGCAGTTTACTGGCGATCCCTCTCTCTATTTTAAATGGGCAGGGCTGCCCTCTACAAAATGATAGTTGTAGGAAAGAGGATCTGTCTACTATTGTTACCCCCACTTTTTGCCTGGTGTCAGTGTGTTTTGACTGTACACTCGTCCCCATTGTCACTGCGCTCTCCCCTAAATGTACTGGTAAGTACTTTGTACACCCCACACTTGGCATACTAGTGTACCCCTGTAAGTCCCTAGTATATGGCAGTGGCGTCACTGGGGTTGGTGTCACCCGGTGCGGGTAACTCATGGTGTCACCCCCTCACGACTTACCGCATGGACCACCTCTGTCGGAAATGTATGGCGCTAGGTACTGTCTTACTCCCTCTAGCTCCCTCTCTCTGTCTAGCTCCCTCTAGCTCCGTCTCTCTGTCTTACTCCCTCTAGCTCACTCTGGTTCCCTCTCTCTCTGTCTTACTCCCTCTAGCTCCCTCTGTCTCTGTCTTACTCCCTCTAGCTCCCTCTCCCTCTGTCTTACTCCCTCTAGCTCCCTCTCTCTGTCTTGCTCCCTCTAGCTCCCTCTCTTACTCCTTCTAGCTCCCTCTCTCTCTGTCTTACTCCCTCTAGCTCCCTCTCTCTCTGTCTTACTCCCTCTAGCTCCCTGTCTTACTCCCTCTAGCTCCCTCTCTCTGTCTTACTCCCTCTAGCTCCCGCTCTCTCTCACTTACTCCCTCTAGCTCCCGCTCTCTCTCACTTACTCCCTCTAGCTCCCGCTCTCTCTCTTACTCCCTCTAGCCCCCTCTCTCTCTATTACTCCCTCTAGCTCCCTCTTTCTCAGTCTTACTCCCTCTAGCTCCCTCTCTCTCTCTTACTCCCTCTAGCCCCCTCTTTCTCTGTCTTGCTCCCTCTAGCTCTCTCTCTCTCTCTGTCTTACTCCCTCTAACTCCCTCTCACTCTGTCTTGATCCCTCTAGCTCCCTCTCTCTCTTTTACTCCCTCTAGCTTCCTCTCTCTGTCTAGTGCCCTCTAGCTCACTCTCTCTCTGTCTTACTCCCTCTAGCTCCCTCTCTATGTCTAGCTCCCTCTCTCTCTGTCTTGCTCCCTCTAGCTCCCTCTGTCTCCCTCTCTCTGTCTTACTCCCTCTAGCGCCCTCTATCTCTGTGTTACTCCCTCTAGCTCCCTCTCTCTGTCTAGCTCCCTCTAGCTCCCTCTCTCTGTCTTACTCCCTCTAGCTCCCTCTGGTTCCCTCTCTCTCTGTCTTACTCCCTCTAGCTCCCTCTCTCTCTGTCTTACTCCCTCTAGCTCCCTCTCCCTCTGTCTTACTCCCTCTAGCTCCCTCTCTCTGTCTTGCTCCCTCTAGCTCCCTCTCTTACTCCTTCTAGCTCCCTCTCTCTGTCTTACTCCCTCTAGCTCCCTCTCTCTCTGTCTTACTCCCTCTAGCTCCCTCTCCCTGTCTTACTCCCTCTAGCTCCCCTCTCTGTCTAGCGCCCTCTAGCTCACTCTCTCTCTGTCTTACTCCCTCTAGCTCCCTCTCCCTGTCTTACTCCCTCTAGCTCCCTCTCTCTGTCTAGCTCCCTCTCTCTCTGTCTTGCTCCCTCTGTCGCCCTATCTCTGTCTTACTCCCTCCAGCTCCCTCTCTCTGTCTTACTCCCTCTAGCTCCCTCTCTCTCTCTCTGTCTTACCCCCTCTAGCTCCCTCTCTCTGTCTAGCTCCCTCTAGCTCCCTCTCTCTCTTACCCCTCTAGCTCCCTCTCCCTCTGTCTTGCTCCCTCTAGCTCCCTCTCTCTCTATCTTAATCCATCTAGCTCCCTCTCTCTGTCTAGCTCCCCCTCTCTCTGTCTTACTCCCTGTAGTTCCCTCTGTCTCCCTCTCTGTCTTACTCCCTCTAGCTCCCTCTCTCTCTCTCTTACTCCCTCTAGCTCCCTCTCTCTCTGTCTTACTCCCTCTAGCTCCCTCTCTCTCTGTATAACTCCCTCTATCTCCCTCTCTCTCTCTCACTCCCTCTAGCTCCCTCTCTCTAACTTCCTCTAGCTCCCTCTCTCTCCGTCTTAGTCCCTCTAGCTCCTCTAGATCCCTCTCTCACTGTCTTCCTCCCTCTAGATCCCTCTCTATGTCTAGCTCCCTCTCTCTCTGTCTTGCTCCCTCTAGCTCCCGCTCTCTCTGCCTTACTCCCTCTAGCTCCCTCTCTCTCTCTCTTTTACTCCCTCTAGCTCCCTGTAGCTCCCTCTCTCTTACTTCCTCTAGCTCCCACTCTCTCCGTCTTAGTCCCTCTAGCTCCCTCTCTCTCTCTCTTACTCCCTCTAGCTCCCTCTCTCTGTCTAGCGCCCTCTAGCTCACTCTCTCTCTGTCTTACTGCCTCTAGCTCCCTCTCTCTGTCTAGCTCCCTCTCTCTCTGTCTTGCTCCCTCTAGCTCCCTCTGTCTCCCTCTCTCTGTCTTACTCCCTCTAGCTCCCCCTCTCTCTGTCTTACTCCCTCTAGCTCCCTCTCTATAGCTCCCTCTAGCTCCCTCTCCCTCTCTCTTACTCTCTCTAGCTCCCTCTCCCTCTGTCTTGCTCCCTCTAGCTCCCTCTCTCTCTATCTTAATCCCTCTAGCTCCCTCTCTCTGTCTAGCTTCCTCTCTCTCTGTCTTACTCCCTGTAGTTCCCTCTGCCTCCCTCTCTGTCTTACTCCCTCTGTCTCCCTCTCTCTGTCTTACTCCCTCTAGCTCCCTCTCTCTCTGTCTTACTCCCTCTAGCTCCCTCTCTCTTTCTAGCTCCCTCTAGCTCCCTCTCCCTCTCTCTTACTCCCTCTAGCTCCCTCTCCCTCTGTCTTGCTCCCTCTAGCTCCCTCTCTCTGTCTAGCTCCCTCTAGCTCCCTCTCTCTGTCTTACTCCCTCTAGCTCCCTCTGGTTCCCTCTCTCTCTGTCTTACTCCCTCTAGCTCCCTCTCCCTATGTCTTACCCCCTCTAGCTCCCTCTCTCTGTCTTGCTCCCTCTAGCTCCCTCTCTTACTCCTTCTAGCTCCCTCTCTCTCTGTCTTACTCCCTCTAGCTCCCTCTCTCTCTGTCTTACTCCCTCTAGCTCCCTCTCTCTCTGTCTTCCTCCCTCTAGCTCCCTCTCTCTCTATCTTACTCCCTCTAGCTCACTCTCTCTGTCTAGCTCCCTCTCTCTGTCTAGCTCCCTCTCTCTCTGTCTTGCTCCCTCTAGCTCCCTCTTTCTCCCTCTCTCTCTCTGTCTTACTCCCTCTAGCTCCCTCTCTCTGTCTAGCTCCCTCTAGCTCCCTCTCTCTCCGTCTTGTTCTCTCTAGCTCCCTCGCTCTGTCTGACTCCCTCTAGCTCCCTCTCTCTCTGTCTTGCTCCCTCTAGCTCCCTCTCTCTTATTCCCTCTAGCTCCCTCTCTCTCTGTCTTGCTCCCTCTAGCTCCCTCTCTCTCTATCTTACTCCCTCTAGCTCCCTCCCTCTGTCTTACTCCCTCTAGCTCCCTCTCTCTCTGTCTTGCTCCCTCTAGCTCCCTCTCTCTTATTCCCTCTAGCTCCCTCTCTCTCTGTCTTGCTCCCTCTAGCTCCCTCTCTCTCTATCTTACTCCCTCTAGCTCCCTCTCTCTGTCTAGCTCCCTCTCTCTCTGTCTTACTTCCTCTAACTACCTCTGTCTCCCTCTCTCTGTCTTACTCCCTCTAGCTCCCTCTCTCTCTGTCTTACTCCCTTTATCTCCCTCTCTCTCTGTCTTACTCTCTCTAGCTCCCTCTCTCCCTTTGTTACTCCCTCTTGCTCCCTCTCTCTCTCTGTCTTGCTCTCTCTAGCTCCCTCTCTCTGTATTACTCCCTCTAGCTCCATCTGTCTCCCTCTCTCTCTTACTCCATCTGTCTTCCCTGGATTTGTATAAACAAGAGTGCGAGCAACAGGTGGCACTGTAGTGAAGAGCAAGCTGAAATTTGGAACTGGTTCACTGGAAAACTGAAGACTGCAAGATACTGAAAAATAGGAAACCACGCACCCTCAGATGAGCTAGGCTGCTATAGAGTTGCCTTGTGAGCAAAGAAATTGCAGTCAAGCATTGCAGATCTCCTGCAAGACGCTGGTGAGTGTGAACAGCATGAGGAACAAGCTTGCACAGGGAGCGACAGTAAAGGTGAGAGCAGAGGCCAGGCTGCAGTGCAGATTGGTGTCACCCCATGTGTTGGTGTCACCCGGTGCGGGCCGCACCCCCTGCACCCCCCTAGTGACGCCACTGGTATATGGTACAAAAGTACACAGGGCATTGGTACACCAGGGGTCTCCCATGGGCTGCAGCATGTATTATACCACCCATGGGAGCCTGTGCAAACTGTGTCTACAGGCCTTCCATTGCAGCCTGTTTGAAATGGTGCATGCACCTTTCACCTCAGATATAAGGTTTTCCTTATATCCCAGTAATTGCACTCACGCCCTATAAGCAGCCCTAAGGTAGGCATTTGAGCCCACAGGCAGGGTGCCTGGTTCTATGTGTGAGGGTGCCCCTGCATGAGCAGAGGCACCCCTACAAACCTCAGACTCCATTCTCTGGGCTTTGTAAGTGTGAGGAAGCCATTCTAAGGTATACAGTGGATATTGGCAAACTCGAGTTGTCCAACTACGTGAAGGCTTCACAAACTCTGGTCATGTTTGGTATCAAACATGTTGGAATCATCAAGCTACACCTAGTCCCGTGTTAGTTGCATGATACTATGTACTGGGAGGGTTCCTCCGGGGAGCCCCCCCATCTCTACTGGTGTAGCCTTGCAGGGTCTGCGAGCAAGCTTGTGCTGCTGCTGACCCCAGACACTGATCTTCCCTCCTGCTGGCAACCCTAACTTGGCAGGGGAGGCAGAACAAAGGATTTCCTGTAGAGGAGATGTGTGACTACCTCTCCTTTAGAAACAGGTAGGGTAGGGTTGCTTGTGAGCACCTCCAGACTGCTTTGAATGGAACATTTGGTGCCCTCCTTGCATTAACCGGTGTCCACCTGTGCTGGAGCCCTTGGCCCCCGCTCTGGCATGAAACTACACTAAGGACAGGGGATTGCCCCCCCTCGCCCAGCTCCTCCTCCAGAAGGTGCCCAGAACTCCTCCAGGTGGCCACTTGATTCTGCCATCTTGATTCCAAGATCAGCAGAGGCCCCTGGGAGCATCTGACTAGTCAGTCCTTCAGAGTAGCATCCCGGCCCCTTCTCCCCTGATAGGTGAGTCACCACAGAAGACATCCCTCCCCCTTTCTGGGTTACTTAACGGCTCCCTTGGTGGGTGGGTCCTTAGATTCGTCTGGACTTCGTCAGGAACCGACTGGCTTCGCCTGAGGATTTGTCTAAAGACTCTTCTGCTGCTGGACAATGGACTCTGCTGCTGGACCAAGGCGAGAACCAAGACAAAGACTGCTCCTGATAGGAAGGCTTCTACTGCAACTTCGTCTTGTTCTCGTCCAAGTTCTGCAATCTCCGTGGCTTTGTATCCTCCTAAGTCCCCCATGACAATGCATGCATCAAGATAGCAAGAAGGAATCTCCCTTAGAGTGAAGTGGTCCCTCCCCTGCATTCAGTGGCACCTCCACGATGACGACCGGCTTGTGGATCCTGCTGTCCCCCAGACATCCCAAGGTTCTTCAACACAAGTGGTGGTGTGGAGGCCTGACCAGTCTTTGCTGCAACCTAGAAGACTGTACTCCCTCTCCAGCCTACTGGACCTGCATCCCTGTGCACCATGTCTGTCTTCTGCTGCCAAGGCTTGTTGACTCTACAGGCCCGAAGATCTTCGAGCTCCAAGAAGCTCCAGCCTCAAGCATCACACAGCTCCAAAAGTGACGTCCTCTCTGCATCTCTTGCGACGTGGGCTACATCTTCTGTGTGCTGCCAAGGCCTCCCTGCAACTCCCTGTGCCTGCTGCCAGAGGGTCCTCCTGGGGTCTCCATCGATTCCTGCTGGCTCTCCTGCTCGCTGAGGGCCGGCCCTGACTTTTCCTTGCTGGGTGAGTCCCACAGACCTTGCTGGTGAGTCCCACAGACCTTGCTGGTCTGCAATTGAGCCTTGTTGGTGGTCCTACTGGCCACTGACCCTCCTGCATTCTTCAACCTGCATGGAACAGCTTGTGGACGACTCCTGTGCTCCTGCATCGTCGCCTGGGCTCCCAAGCTGACTCTTCAAGACATCCATGCTACAGCAAAGTACCTCCGACAAGGGACGACATTGTGCACCTGCTAGCCAGGTCCGGGGGCTCGGTGGACTAATGCATCCACCCCAGGGGCCTGTGTTTGACCTCATGGTCACAGGTTCAAAACCCGGCGGGTCCACTCAGACTTTCAACCATCTGAGTTCGATAAATTGAGTACCATTAAGCTGGGTAACAATAAACATCGGGTATTCAGTGCCAAGATACCCCATCTGGGGTGAACGTGCGCTTTACAAATAAATATGATATGTTATACTCCTCCTGGATAGCCCCAGGTGGTTTAGACAATGTCCCCTCTCGTTTCAGGTACTTCTCATCCAGAATCCACATTTGAGTTCCACCGACGTGGTCCACGAGACTCTGTACCCACCAGTTAGCTGAGGTCCTCCATTGACTTCAACGGGCTGCTCTGACACCACTTTGCACCTATGCTCCCGAGCTCTGTGGTGTAGGTATCCAGGTTCACTGGGTATCCACGGGTGGGGGTGTCCTCCAACCTTCCTTGATCCAACGGGTTTCCTCAAGGTCCTCTGGGAAGAGTCCCGAATCATTAAAACTTCAAGTGCAACCTCCCCAAATTATCATATGAACATTGACCCAGTGTAACACATCTTCACCCGGTGCTTTGGGAAACCTAGCTACATACCTTTGGTGGTTTCTTGCTTCCCCTGGTCCACAGATCCTTGGGTGGTTGTCTCGTTTGGGCATTTACCTTGCATTTTTTAGTATATGGTTTGGTGCCCACATATTATGAAGTATACCTTGTTGTGTACTGATATATCCGGGTAAGAGATATATTAAAGTAGTTTTAGGGTTGTGTGTAATAAATACTGAAGTATTTTTAAAATACTGGTGTGGTTCTTTCTTGTCTAAACCTCACTGAAGAGCTCAGGGCTGCCATATGTTCGGCCGAATGGGAATCCGTGCTAAAATCTGCCATTTGGATGCCCCAGGGGCTTAGGCCCTAGTCTGCTGCTAATCCCCTATGGAGAGTTTGGTTTGAAGCACTCAGGGGGGAGGGCAGTCTGATGAGGGGGCAGGGCGGGATGGTCCTTGACCAGCACATAAAAGCAGACACCCAGGTCCATTCACCCAAGGCACTAGGGCGAGCCCTAGATCAAAAGGATCCCATTCTCCAATTTTTTTAGGCCTCCAGCTACTGTAAGCCCCCTTTCAGTTCCAAAACAACACAACACTCCGGTGACGGAAGCCAGGTTTTCCGTGCACATGGGATGATGGTGTCCACTATAGAACCCTGCAGTCCCCACACAAGTAAGCAACAATTTCACGCCAAGTCAGTAGGGAGATTCACGAGGTCAATCAGCCATCTCAGTTCATTATTTGCAGTATGACAAGTCCCAGCCACACACCTGACTTCCGTCCTAAGCAAGATACTTTGTCTCCTCCTCTACCCTAAGGCTTCCAACATCCAAAGTCAGCTCATGGGATCCAAAACAGCAAGAGTAGCATGTCACTGGGTAAGAAGTCCCTGCATCTGAGGGAGAGAGGGGCGCCGGGAGGGAAAGGGGGTCCTGTAGATCATGGTAGTCCCTAAACCAGATGCATGGATACGCACATCACTGCACCCAGCTTGTCGAAGCAAATAACACAGGGCCTCACAAACATCATCCAAGGGAGCAATAGGCCCGATCCCAGACATTGCTAAAGCCTAACCACACAGGAACCGCAGAGCAGCTTCTCAACTCCTACTGGTATGCCTCAGTACAACCAACACCACATGAGACCTTAGCAAGGCGCCCAATGACGTGCAGAAAGCAGCCCAAAACCGGGGCTTCCAGAAACAGGGCAAGGTCAAGTCACCCAACTCCATTAGAGAAAACCACGTTACAAGCCATGTGCAGGGACCAGGAGGGGATACACATGTCCTAAGGACAAGTTGCAATTACACACAACACACAAAATTGCAACATATCCCCCTTTTCCTTTCACAGCACATCGCACATGTTCAGGTGAAAAGGTACCATCTGCATTGATAAAGCTACACACACCCCCCCCCCACCCCAAGTCAGGGAAAGTAGGGTATTAGAGGGCCTACAACACCCATAGAACGATAGTTAGGTAAAAAGAGGCTTCCACAACCACAAAGACCGCCCCACTAAAACACTTACCTATGTCATGGCGAGGGAGGGAGGGCCAAACAAGCCACAAAATAAAATTCAGGTGACCCATGTACAAAACTTACTGATTCCTAAAAATGACGCCGCCCAAACTGGGGTCCCTCGTTCAGTACTCCGCCATAGATTGCGCAAAATGGAAGCACAGAAAAGCCCCAAAAGGGCAGGCACAGGAATTTCCGAACCTGAGTAATGATGCATGTCTCTCTCTAACAAGCTAACTCTCTATCCACAGCTGTTATCTAACAGGTCTGCAATCAAGCCGCAAGTGCACCAACTTTACTGGGGCCGCAACCTATTCAGCAGCAACCTCCGAAGACCCAACAAGGCCAGGGGGTTCAAGCCAACAAAGACCACAGACTATTTTTTACGGGCATTTTTTTTTTTACAAATAGATTCTTTGCACTGTGCCCAGCAAAGACACCTCCAGATGTCAGAAAGCTGCAGACGATCCCTACAGACAACGTCCCAAGACCAGCAATGTTCCAAATGTTACATATTTTTGCATCTTTGTACATCATCTGCTTAGCATGGGAGTGGCAGCATCCATCCGTAGCAAGAAATCTGCCGAGTCACATGGAGCCTACCGCGACATCTCTACAGCTCTTGCGTAGGGACCTCTCTCACCTCACCTACACTTATACATAACCAAATGCTAGTACTCCACATGCACTTCACAGAGCACTCCTACACAGCACATAGTACCAACACATAAGCGCCGTGGGTGCCAGACCTCAGCAAAGTCAAGCCATGTATGCTCGCTGATACCCTCGCTACGGGAGCAGACAGACTTTACTTATCCCAGGAAATAGCCCAAGAGAAAGCAAAATGTATCATCCACCTGTATCAATGTAGGATTAGGGCCAAGAGTAGAATCCCATAGAGTAATGGTAAACATCAACCAGTATCAAACCAACCACATAGCGTTACACCTTTTCACGGAGCCTAGTGACATTCACACCGAGCTAGACAGGATGCGCAAGCCGGGCACCATAAGGGTGACACTCTTTGGCTTAGAGTTCTCCCAGAAAAGAGGTTCTTGGAGGTAGCATGACCACTGCACCAATGGACAAACATATCGGCTACCTTCTCTGTCTATGGTCCCAGGGTGGCCCTTAGCATATGTGGGTCAGCATTCTTTAATAACAAATGGACTCCCGACATGGAGTCCCAGTGCAGGGCAATTCACCTCGATGATACCAGGGAAAAGGAGTCTAGAAGGGAAGGGTTGAATGCCAGGATAGATACCCCATGTCAGAAATATTGGGACACTGAGATAGGTAGGTTCACATGGGTAGAAGGGAAAGGGCAACCCCTAATTGTAAGGAACAGTACACTGTATTCCCTGTGTTTCAGAGGCATAAGAAAGATACAGCTTGGCACCAACGAACATTGTGAAGCAATACTGCAAATACCAGATATGCAATAGGGCACCTCCGTGTTGATGGACTTCTACCGCCAATGTGGGGAGTTCGCCCGCACCTAGCTCATCCCTGGATGGCAGAGCCTCTGCACCCTCGTCACCATATACACCCAGACCCTGGTCATCCCGGGAGAAGATCTGTCCGAATTGTTCCAATATCCGCTACAGAAGAAAACAACTCTATTGCATCAGGCTCGAGAAACAAGAACTGCTGATTACTTAGGCTGGCCTCAGTACAAGGACATTCCTGACACACAAGTAAACGCAGGAGGGTCAATACTTTTCTTCACCTTTCAAATGAAGGCGAATGCCCGCTGGTTGCAAATAACCAGGGAGGAGCAACTTAAAATGAGCAACAATACTGAGCTCAGCAAAATGCTATCAAGAAAGAACTAAGAGCCATCCGCCACATGGTGATGCAACACCGTAACATGTTGAACTTGATGACCCAATGGAGGATCGGTTGTGTGCTAAAATTGGTGCTTCCTGTTGCACTTTTATCCCTGTAAACAACCTAGAAAACGGGACACTGACTCTTGCCATCCATCAACTGTATCGTCAAAAGCTGACATTAAGGAGGGAGGTGCCCCTGAGCAAGGCTGGTTTATAGATGTGTTTTCCTGGATCTCCAATGAGTGACAAGATTGTGCCTATATTTGCTTCCCATTGTTCTTTTTGTGCTATGTTTGTGTGGTTGCCTACAAGTGGGGGTTTCCGTCTGTAAAACTAGACCTCAAGTTAGGTAGAAAGCAAATAACTAGGGAATTAGTAATAGACACACCAGAAACACAGCAAACCTAGAGTAATGTGACTGTCATGAAGTATGGGGTAAAGTATGTTGTTGAAAATTCAACTAGAGGAGAGAATATTAATATTGATAAATACGAAGTTGATATACACCATGGTATATGTACGTATAATAACGTACTTGCATCGCTGTTGTTGATTGCACCTGATATGACCTCCCCTCAACCCTGAGAGATCAAATACGTGGTCAGGCAGGCCCTGTGACGTGGGCCCAAAGCAACTGATTGACAGATCACAAGTGGGGGAGACACGTAACCCTAGAACAAATGCGCAAACAGGAAAACCCAGATCGATTATACATATAAGCAGCAACACCACAATGGTCTCAGGAGATTGGCCCCCCCAATAAAACACATTTGGCCGGAGAGGCGTGCGTTCCCAAAATACCATAAAGTCAGATGCCACACAAAGTCAGGAGCACTTAGCCAATCAGAACGCAGCACGCACACTACATGCAGTGATCACGCTCTCGCCATGTTGGATATCTGGAAACGTACCCTATTGCTCCGCATTGTGTCCACGCAGGGACAAGACTCACCTGCGTTTCTAATAAAGTGATAAGATTTATGACTCCATGACTAGGTCCAGATTCCTGTTCTAAAAAGAATGCACAAATCGCTTTATTACACTTTGTGAAATGTATGAAAAGACCGCCAAAACCAATGTACTTTGAGACAGTCTTCCGACCCCGACATTGTAGCCTGCTCTCCCGATAGCTGCATCTAATTAAACCAACTGTTCCTGTTTTGCCAAACATCTCTGGTCTTTCATCTTTTTTCAAGGTAAATTCATATTCGAGCACCAGGTTTATAGGTCTGCCACACTAATGACTAATGGCTTAATCAATACACTCAAAATTCCTCCAGGATTAGCTATTTAATCCTCCATGGCAGATGGAGTTTAAAAGGATTCAAAAAATCCATTCAACAACTACTCTGCAAGCTATCCTGGATGCAAAACAGCAAAAGTAATTTTGATGTTTGTAACTGAGGCGAATGGGCTTTGATAAAAGAACACATCAGCCCACATTCATAACGAACAAAAACTGCAGTGTCATTTTCATCAGCTACACAGAATTTATCTCTGCCTACAAAAACATTCACTCAAAAGTAAATAAGACACTGTCAAAGATAAGGCAGCAGCTTCAAATTATTTACATCTGTGAAGCTGCACAATAATTTTAATATTCATATCATGTCAAGCAAGAAAGGCGTGCAGATGAGGGGAAGTAGATGGTGCAACAATAGTTGGTAAATGTCACCGAGTTATCTGTATTCCTGAGGACGAGAAGTGCACACACATTATTACACGGCCGCTGGAAACCTTTTCTTGATGGGTGGGATCAAGGCTTGATCCGCCCTTTGAATGCAGATCTGCTCTTTTCAAGGCTCCGGCTTGTCAGCAATCATACTGGCTTCTACTAGAAGCCTTTTTCTGTGTGTTCAGGTGGGGCGGTGCTATCTCTCAAATCCATGCAGAGAAGACAGGAGGACTCAATAGTCGACACAACGCAGGCTCATTAGAAGCGTATTTTGTTTGATTTATGCTGATGGGGAATGAATGCCCCCTGTGGGTTTAAGTCAATGTTGTTCATTTCTTAATTAGACCACCTATAACACGGAGAATACCGTTCTCATCGTTCGTTACTTTAAGCAACAAGCATTTGCAAAGCCAGGCCTGGCCTTGGGAAGATGATGCAATGGGTATTTTGTTATCGCAAGACTATGAAATAGAAATAAAAGGAATCAGGAAAGAAAACATGCCACCGCTTAAACATAGGAAGGGTATACTTAAAACATTTTTTTTTAGAAAAATAAGCATTGAATCTAATTTCAATGGAGCAGGATGGGTGCTTTCTGGCAGGCAGGTAGACTACGAACAGGTATAGAAACCTCTTTTAGTTTCAGCGTCCTCACAGAAAAATAGGATTCGTATATAAGTGTGAAGAAAGGTACTATTGGCTTAACATTTCTGTAATATTAAGACATAGTTTAAACACTTAAACACACACTGATGAATAAAGAAAATAAAACAGGAAAAGAATTGTAAATAAAAAACGTTGGTAAAATTAAGAGTTAGCTCCCCAGTACGTAGAATTAATTG
This sequence comes from Lissotriton helveticus, assembly GCF_964261635.1. Taxonomy (NCBI): domain Eukaryota; kingdom Metazoa; phylum Chordata; class Amphibia; order Caudata; family Salamandridae; genus Lissotriton; species Lissotriton helveticus. The sequence goes on from NC_136061.1 coordinate 312,974,520, forward strand.
TACTTCTTTGTAAGCATACGTTTGCATGTGCAAAAGAGTCAATGGTTAAAATTGGGTAACCTGCTCCCACCTGCTATGGTCTTTAAATATTTTGTTTTACATCAGGCTGGCTTAAAAAACATTGCTTGCTGCCGTTATAGGCTATGAAAAAATACACTGTGTCGTTCGTAGTAATAACCTTTGTAAGACCACAAGCATAGTATTAAGTTTGCAAAGTGAATTATTGTGCGAGACCTATTCTTTAATTGTGAACCAAATTTCATTGTTTAAACCGTAAAAAGGTATTGAACTCTACTTGATCATAACAAATATACCAAACATGGTCCTTGGGCGATTAACCTTTACAGCTGAGCATCTTCTTCCAAGCAATCCACCAAAATCAACCATTATTTAAAGCACGATTACACTGTTATCTATTTTGAGACTGTAAGAATAATAACATGGATTCTGCTATGCACAGGAATAGAATTTTGCCATCTTATTCTAATCTAAATTTAGGACATATTTTCCGACCAGAATTTTGTCCTACAACTGTCAGTCCTTCATCTTGGGCGTAATGAACAAAGCCATTTTCCCCATGCAAACCATGGGAAATCACAGTGTCTGAAATTGCAAAATGACTCCTTAGTAGATACTAAACCCCTTTTTTTAGTCAGAGATGCCTTCCCAACTTGCAATATGAAATGTAAAAAGAAGGATGAAGTTATGCTGTCCCTTGTAGGCCATCATCACTGCGTTTGTAGCCAATCCAAGAGGTTCATATTATAGAGTAACCTGACTAGATAATATTCATAAGGCAGTGCTCTGTGACTGCCTGTGAATGGACATTTTGTGATGCGACCCGTTAGTAGATAGACAACATCGCAAAATGTCATATGGGTCACAAAAAGTTGATGGGCAATTTGCACCCACTATTTGCAACCTCCTTGTTTGTAAATCAGGACCCTTGCCCAGTGCTTAATTTGAGTCGGTGGTTGCAGGTGGGGCCCACTGGCATTCACTGCTGGTGACTGGCACTTATGTTTCCTTATCCTCATCAGACTTTCACCCAGAGCAAGGGAGTGAAAAACACAAACATGGGAAAGAAAGCCGGAAAACAGTGACAAAGGGAGAAAGCAGGGATTACAAAGAACCTGCAAGAGTAGTGAACAGTGGCGTAGCTAGACCTTTGGCCCGTGGCGACCTGCATGTAAAAGTGGGGGGAGGACGGAGCTATCGGATTCTAGCGACGGCCGCAGGTAAGAGAAGGGCTGAGGGGCTGGTGATTCCTGCGCGTCCGCTGTCCCGCAATGGCTGAAGGTACGAACGGGGGGGGGGGGGAGGCCGCTGCTCCTAAAACCTGTGTCACCGGGAGAGGTCCGCCCCCTGTCCCCTTGCAACGCCACTGAGAGTAAAATAAAGGGAAAGTGAGTTTCTGGCGCTGGATGACAGAGGCACGAGGTGGAATTAAGACTATGCAGCCTTTGTATTCGGCACCCCCGACTCCCACACTCATAGTTTTACAAATTATGTACTGTTCTGGACCCTTCCATTTACGGCCTTTGCATGGCCACCGGCGAAGCAGATAATGTTCAAGAAATTGCTCATTTTAAGAACATTACATTCTAATATAGAAAACTGTTAATCAAACATCATACGTGACAGGGGTAGCTCTAGGCTCATGGTGGCCCTGGGCAGGGAGCGTAGGTAGGGGGCCCCGGAAGAGGGGGTCTGGGCGGGGCAGAGCCCCCCGGAGCTCAGGAAGGTGTTTTAATAAATATAAGGAGGGTGACACACGACGTGGCCAGCAGTGGGTAGGGAAAAAAATAAGCCAATCAGGATCCAGGAGGTGCCGAGGCCAGTGAAGGGGGGGAGGGGTCAGGGTGTTTGGAAGTGTAACAGAGCCGGAGGCCACCAAATCCCTGCCAGGGGCCGCCACGCAAATATGTATCCTTCGCATTGGGCCTTAGAATACACTTGTTTCCTAACAGTTCTCCCGCCCAACGGCCTCCTCACAGGTCGGGGTTTTGTGGGGTGAAGGGCATGGAATCTTCGAATTAATCTGCGGGCATGAATGTTTTCCGCTGGTTCCCATGACCTATCTTCTGGGGCATAACCCACCCAATCAATAAGATATTGTAATTTGCCTCTGTGTCTGCAGGAGTTGAGTATCTGATTCACTTCATATTCTTCTTCTCCTTCTATGATTATTGGAGGGGGTGGTGTTTAAGGGACTGGAGGAGGTATGTATTTTTTGAGTAATGAACAATGAAATACTGGGCGGATTTTCATGTGTGTAGGTAAATGCAGTCTGAGGGTCACTGGAGAAATTACTTTTTGTATGACATATGGGCCTATAAAACGAGGTTGCAATTTTCTTGACCCTTCTAATTTCAGATTTCTGGTTGACAACCATACTTTCTCTCCAGCTTCATAGATGAGTTCTGGCCTACGATGTCTGTCGGCTTGCTGTCTCATAGCTTCTTTAGCCTTGTCTAGTTCAGTGCTAGCTTGCTTCCAAATGGATTTGAGATTTTTGTAATGTTCATAAAGAGCAGGAATCCTTTCTAAGTCATTAGGAAAGGAAATGGGTGGCATTCTAGGACGTTGTGCCAATATAAAATAAAAAGAGGAAACCCCGGTAGAGGAATGTGTACTGTTTTTGTAAGCAAACTCAGCTAATGGAAGTGCTTGTACCCATGTACTTGTGATAGTGGTTAATAAACATCTTAAATACTGTTCTAGGGTCTGATTAGTTCCTCCGGTTTGCCCATCTGTTTGCGGATGGTAGGCAGGGAATAGCCTATGATCTATACCTAGCATCGGACACATGCCTTGCCAAAATTTGGACACAAATTGAGACACAATAATGGTTGTGTGTTATCTGAGTGTCTAACCATCGGGCTGTGGTGAATTTCTTTTTTAGTTCTTGGAAGGCTAATTCTGCTTCTTCTGTCCATTTAAACTGAACTCCCTTTTTTAAAAGGTGGGTTAATGGGGAGATTAAATCGGAAAAGTGGTCTATGAATCGCCTATAGAAATTAGCAAATCCAAGAAAAGATTGGATTTCTCTTACTGAACCAGGAATGGCCAATCAACTAAGGCTTAGACTTTCTGAGGATCCATCTTTATTCCTGCGGGCGATATGACGAATCCAGGAAATCCACCTGGGTCGTGTGAAAGGTGCTTTTGTCAAGTTTAGCGTATAGCTGGTTTTCCTGTAATTTACTTAATATCTTTTTTACATTAATGGTGTGTTCCTGTTCTGTTTGCGAGTAGATTAATATATCATTGATATATACAATCACAAAGATATCAAGATACTCTCGTAAAATCTCATTATTGAAATATTGAAAGGCCGCAGGGGCATTACACAGCCCAAACGGCATCACACAATATTCATGTAATCCAAATTTTGTTCAAAATGCCGTTTTCCACTCATCCCCTTCTTTTATATGAATGAGGTGGTAAGCGCCTCTCAAGTCTATTTTAGTAACGATTTTAGCTCCTCGTACCTGGTCTAATAGTACAGAGATGAGCGGAAGAGGATACTTATTTTTGATGGTACTTTTGTTTAATGAACGGTAGTCCAAACAGGCGCGTAAGCCTCCTTCTCTCTTCGGTATAAACAAAAGAGGGGAGGACACAGGGGAGGTAGAATGTCGTATAAACCCTTTCTTTAACATATCATCCAGGTACTGTTTTAGATATTCCGTTTCAGGGGCTGTAAGAGCCTAGACACGACTGACTGGTAAGTCGGCGCCTGGTATTAGGTCTATACGGCAATCATAGCTACAATGAGGGGGTAGCTTAGTGGTTATGGTGTGTGGTAATGGGCATTCAGAATACATTGCCTCTCACTCAGAAATAGTCTGGGTATCAGTAGGTAAGAAAACAAAAAGAAAAAGGAAGGATAGAGTCCGTTTTCAGAGGAGCATAGAACACTTTATGTAAGAGTCAGGGGGTTCTAAGCAGGCTCCACGAACAACAAGCATCAGGACTAATATGCTCAAAAGGGCTGAGGAATGTAAGACGTGTTGTCCGGCCCACGGGGGTACAGAGAGGGCTGAACAGCCACGCACTTACTGGGAGAGAAAACAATGCATGAATTGGCGTTGAATGGGCATTCTATAAATTACCGTATAAAGGGACCGTCTATAAATTACCCCTCAAGCGGAAAACACCTCGCACTATATGCATCAATGTTCGCATCATGCCCTAGAATACACTCGTTTCCTAACACCCCTTTACCATAATTATCCTGCCCTCCCGATCTGCCTTTATAGCCTCAGTTTGAAATTTTGCCGAGCTACGAACAGCAGAGCAACACCCTACTGTTTGGAATTAGCAGATGATCTGTAGATTAAGGGATAGCTTTTATGGCAATGTCGCAGCACTTCAGATTTTTTAAGGGGTGTTTCCTGCAGCGCAAATACGTCAAACTGGTGCTCTGACAGGTATTTCCATGTGTTTTGTCTTTTGAGAGGGGACTTTAATCCTTTTACATTCCAAAAAGCTATTGAGCCCATATTATGGACCTATATACCTCCCCCCACCCATTTCCCCACCTTGACTCAAGCTTCGATTCAGGCCTCCCCTGATCTGGTAGCATAAACACCCAGAATGGCAGTGATGAGGAACTTCGCTCTCCCCATCAAAAAGAGATACCCAACTGTCCCTTGGCCCCACCACCAGGTCCCCCTTCCCCACCCCAAGTGGAAAAACATAACTTCCCAGAAACTATGCGCTGAGCAGCTGATGGGCTCCCAGCCAGTTCAGTCTTGAAGAAAAAAACTATTTTACGGGCGACTCGGACAGTGCCCGAAACCCCGTTGTCGGTCGGTTCTTGGTAGAGAAATCCCATTTAGTACTATCTTGTGCTTTGGTCCATTGCGTGTGGCTGCTCGTGTTGGGGGAACATTAATTTTCTCGCCCGCGAATCCCCAATAGTTGTATTTGTCTCCTTGTAGTCCTGCCCAAGAGACAGAACGGGTGCCTCTCTCTTGAATCCTGTTTTGCTACTCAATGACCTCATTTCACACTGAGCTTGCCTTTTGATATAGTGCGCCACTGCTGCTTGTGTCTTATTGTCACAGTCGCTCCTTTCTTGGGGTCTTGGCTGCCTTCATCCTCGGGGGTAGGAAGACCTAGGATGAGAAGGCCTTCTTCCAGATCTGAGTTGTGTTGTGACTTGTTGTTAAGTTCAAAAGCAAGACCGAAGGGAAAGGTCCACCTGTAGCGTATGTTGTCATCCTGGAGCTTTGTCGTTATCAGCCTGAGTTGCTGCCTGCGTGCCAGCGTGGAGGGGGCTAAGTCCTTGAACAGCAGGCACTTGTACCCTTGAAAAGAAGTCTCCTCCTTCTACCTTGTAGCTTGCAGAATTGCTTCATTCGTTTTAAAAGAGTGCAGGTTGACCAGAACATCCTGTGTGCACCTTCGCTCATCCGTCTGCTGGCTTCCCACTCGATGTGCCCTATCAATCTTGATCTTCAACTGGCACGGGCACAGAATCTCTGTGAAGAGTCCTTCCACAAATGCCTCTAGTTCTGGTCCCTCTGCGCCTTCCTCCAGGTCTCGTATTCTAATGTTCTCCCTTCGGGAACTATTTTCCAAGTCTTCAGCCTTCAACAGCACCTGCTGTAGATGTGCCTGGAGATCTTGTTGCTTTTCCTGCATCCTGGTAGTGCACACGTCCAATTCTTGTGTCTGCTCCTCTATTTCCAGGGCCCTGGAGCCCACCACGTCCACATCGTGCTGGATGGTTGACATGCGGTCTTTGACGTCTGTCTTCAATTGCTCTATGGAGGTCCGGATGTCTTGCTTGATCTCAGCGCACAATTCCGACTTGAATTCCCTGAGCGAGGCTACCAAGTCTTCTCTGGTGAGCGCCATTGTGTTCGCTTGCCCTCCTTCGCCCTGAATGTGCCTCTTCTTTGCTGACACAAAGTAGGTGGAGTCACTCCCCCACTGGTCTGCAACCCCTTCATGGGGAATGCTGTAGTGCAATAAGCCACTGCTACGATAGGGCTGGGGTATTAATGTGTTTCACCTGTTACATCCCAAGATGGCCATCTTAGGGTCAGACAGGTGTTAAGACATTACCTGTGGTGGCGCTGTGCTCAACGGAGTCGTCGCTTATGGATCAGGTGCCTCATCAAGAGGGCCTAGGATGCTCTGACTCTCGATCCAGCTGCTGAAGTCAGTATTGCCTCTCCATCTTAAAGCAGCCCCTGTTCGGGTGCCATCTTAGAGTCAGGCACTGCTTCCCAACCTTTTGTCTATCTTGGGGCCCAACTGTTGCTAGCCCCCTGGTAAATTCCACTGGGGGGGACCCCCCCGGGCTGCCTCCGTATGCCATCCCGCTGCTATTGCCTGGCCCCGCTCATCTCTGTGAGCCACCAGGTGCTGCCTCTGCGCGTTGCGGTGGGCTAAGATTGGGCACCTCCTCGCACTTATGTATGCGTCGCAGCGAGGGAAGAGCCCCTATCCGGCCGGCTCTCCCTGCCAAATAACACTTGTCGGGCGTTTTCTGTGGTCTCCGCTTCCCATTTTAGACCTGTGAGGGCCACGCAGGTCGATGCGGACCCCGGGTTTCACTCGAGTGCACCCATTGACGCCATCTTAGCTCTGTTCTCCATTCCAGGCCTCAGCTTGCAGCGCTTAGATTTGGCCCGTAGAAGTGCTGGTTTTGAGTCCGTGGATCACCTACGGCATCGTGACGCTGCCCACGACCAGATCAGGTAAGTTTGAGTCCTCTAGCATCGGTGTAGCCTTATCCGACCTATGTGGGGCTCTGAAGCAGGTGTGGATCACGTCCACCCTGCCATCTTGCCTGGCCATGCCCCCCGCAGAAATGCATTTTGGTATGTATTAATCACAAATTGCTATTCGGAAACATGTTACCAAATAGCAATCTGGAATTGTGAATACATACCAATTCGATATTTGGAAGGGGCGCTTTTAGGGTGTCCCTTTCAGATACTGAATCAGAATGGGATGTATGAATGTTTTGAAACCGAAATGTGTTTGTGTTTGTACTTTCCCACCAACTCAAAGTTTGTGGTAACCCATTCACAAATGGGAAGGAATACCCTTGGGACCCCTGCCACTTTGAAAATGTTAAAACATATATTTTTCAAGAGCAGCCTGTGGTACCACTGCCTACTTTAAAAGAAAAAAAGGAAACTTTTCATTTTTTATTTTTCAAGGAAAAGGAGCTGCATTTAAAAACACTTTTTGCTTTATTTAAAAGTAATCACAGACATTATGGTCTGCTGATCGCAGCATTCCACCATCCCTGTGCTGGCTGCGAATCCTAGTGGGTCACAAATTACGACCAATCACATTAACATTCATGAGGTAGGTCTATTTGCGACCCACTACGAATTGCTTTTGTATTATTGTACATTGGTAATAGTGATTACCAAGAAGAGCCTCGCAAAAAATCTCTATTTGGTAATCCATGTTACTAATCTTCGTACATCTAGCCCCAAATCCTCTCACTTTTGTTTAACCCCTTTTTTGTTCTTATTATAACTTTTCAACTATACATTCCATATTGCAGTAGTGGTTAACAAGCTAAAATACAGTTACATAATAGCATATATGTATAAACTAAACAGAGCGAATCAGTTAGAAAGATCTGCATTAATAGGCTTAACATTTGTGTATTAATTAGTGGTGAGGTACGTAGCATTCTTTAAATGTTCAGATCTGGACCCCCAAATAAACATGCATTTGCAATGCAATAGCTCTCGCCTTTGGGACCTTATAAGTATTTAGCTAAGCATCACATTATTGTCGTACAAGCAACAATTATTTTCTGTGCACGAAGCAGTGAAAGGGTGCAGTACCACCGGTTATCACTAAATGTCCCTCGGAACCTCTTTTGGCCACATAAGGTACTGCACTCTGTGAGGGATCGTGCTTAGCGACAAAAGAAAGTAAAAACATAAAAAATACCATTAGATATGTTTCTGCCAACATGCCGTGCTGCAACAAAATAAATATTCTGAATTGGCGACCATGGTGCATCTATTACAAGCAGAGCAGCTGGCTGAAGTTAAAGAGATGCAGCGCTGAAGCTGCAAGTAAATGATAAAGCACGGCGCTTGTGAAACGGGTGCAGCGCTAAAAGTAAAGTATGTTTTGAGTTCTTTATTTAAAGAATGGAGGTGTGCGAGCAGGCTACAGCTGCAAGTAAAAGATAAAGTGTGGTGCTTGTGAAGTGGGCGCCTCCCTGAGAGTAAAAGTATGTTTTAAGCTCATTATTTTAAAAAAAAGAGTTGGGCGAGTTCCGCCATGCAGAACAAAAGAAAGGTGCGGCAGCCATACTTCAAGATAAAGCGCGGTATGCCGATCTGCACCAAAACAAATAAAATACATGAAAAATATCATTAGGGTTGGGGAAGTGCGATTGGGAAGTGATGAGTTTGTGCCAACAACATCAGCTAATTAAGAAAGTAGTGCTCTGTAATTGTAAATGAAACACAAAGTGTAAGAGCACATGTAAATGGGGTAGTCCTTATGGGAGGTTGCAAGAGTAGAAAAGGAGGGACTACTAAGCAAACTAACCAAAGAAAAAAAAGCATTTACAAAAGACAGTCACAAGAGCCAATTGAAAACATGAGCGGAGCTTAAGGCCCGTATCCTGAACACAGTATGTCTTGAAGAGACAGCGCAACCACTGCAGGCAAGACCTAAAAATACTATATCTGATAGGCACTAAGGGGCAGATTTATGTTAACTGGCGCAGTTAACATGCGCCACAGTGCGCCACTACTCCGCCACCCATGGTGCGCCGCATTTATGATGCGGCGCACCATGGTGCAAGGCAGTGAGGATGTGTGACGCATCTCTCGGCGTACGGGCGGCGCATTGCAGGAGTCATGTCGCAAGTGCGACATGACTCCTGCAATGCACAGGAGCCACCTATTCAATGCATGCTGCGTCACCCTTATGCCTGCTTCAAGCAGGCGTAAGGATTTGACGTAGAAAGTGACTGAGTGAAATCTCATAGATATCACTCAGCCACTTTTAGGAGGCGTTCCTGCGCAGGAACGCCCCCCCCCCCTGCACAGGAACGCCTCCTTATGGCGCAGGGCTTTCCAACGTGACGCATCTCTTAGATGCGTCACATTGTAAATAGGGCGCATTGTTTGCGCCGCCGTTGCGTCACATTTAGTGACGCAATTGCGGCGCAAGGAGGCGAAAGGGCATTATAAATCTGCCCCTAAGGGTATAGTGTGTATACATGTGTGTCTAATTACCTACAGCTTCATACTTCTGCTGAAACCATTCTTTGGGGTCTTTGTGTACGCGTGTATTCAGCAAAGCTCTGTATCACTTCACTCCATAAATCAGACAATGGATGCCTACGCAGCCACATGCCTCCTCACATCGCAGAGCTTCCTCCTCCACCCTAGCCCATAGTTTGACATTTATTTTCACCTACCATGGGAGGGGTCACTACCTTTCTTCCACACCACTGCTACTAAACAGTTGATCAATGCTAATGCCACATCTAGGAATCTATTACCAGCATTTTTGATTTTGGAATGATGGAATCCTCCCAACAAGCATACCTCAGGCTTCCTTTCCACCTATCTGTCCTGAGCTTTTCCCAAGCACTGTGTAATATGGTCCACATTATGCATGTACCACTGGGCAGCTCCAAACCATATGAAAGAAATCTGCAGTGAGAGATGCACATTGTGGGCAAGGTCCCGGCTCACCTCTATATAATACTCCAGTTTCCAGGAGAAAAAAATGATATGCTCGATTCAAAAACTTACATTGTGTAAACTTTAATCTGTAATAGCCCACATTGTGGGGTTTCAGTTGCTTCTGCATTCCATAAACCTTTGAATGTTTGCATCATAGTTCCATATCTCAAAAAAACTGTCCAGGAGTCATACCATATTCATCCATAATCATTTCTAGATAAATTAGTGCCAAGTTCGAAAAGCAATCTTCCACTGTATGAATTCCCACTTCCATACAATGAACAAGTTTCCTGGCAGTGAAATATGTAGGCGACTCTTTGTGTGGAAAGTCTATCAAAGGTAATGCCTAGGCACAAAGAGGTTGGATAGAAGTATTCGCAGCACGTTTTTTCCATCATCTCAGATAATCAGGGCCCTGAGATTCTAGTGTTATTCTGCAATAAATGTGCTATCAAGGCTACTTGATTTGGTTCCTTCTCCATCGTCCAAGCTCCTCAATACCTGCCCAATCCAGACTTTGCACAATTAACTGTGATTGTGCCACCTGGTAACATAGGTTATAACGTGGGACACTAAGGCCACCCTCCTTATTTGGTTACTAAGTGTCTCTAATGCAACCGTCTGCCTTCCCCATCCAATACCAGTTCCCTGATCTCTGTGAACCACTTGACTGGTACCCAGACCTGAAGATGAATAAAAAAATGGCAGTAATCTTAGTAAATTTCCCATCTTGGTGAGGACTATTCTAGTCATAATGGTCCGATATTGGGAACACCAAAATGCCACAGACCATGTCAACTCTCTTTTCTTTATCCCCGGGCTACTGTCTCTTAGGTCTATTGACTGATTGCATATATTCACCCCAAAATATTTAAAGGTATGATGGCCCACAGCAGTTGAATGTCTTCTAAGTCAGGTTCTTCCTCCTCCGGACTAACTGGAAAAACATAGTACTTGGAACTTTCAGCCTTAAGCCCAAAGACCATTTCAAATGCCATTAAAAGTGGAATAGTTGACACCAAATCCACTACCCCATGTTTTACAGTTTATACACATACAGTGGATGTATTTTACTAACACAATCTTCATAGTATAGAGACTTAGTCCACATATAACATCAGTGAGTGTTGGTGGGCTTCGGCTAGCTCACAGTACCACATCTAACCCCTAAACCAACCAGGGTAACTGATGTTGTTGGTAACCTCAAACATGACACTTTGTTTCTCAAGGAATCCATGGAAACAGATCTAACCTTTTTGCTCACCTAAGCTGAACACAAGAAAGATACAACAATGCATTTTCAAACATTTATTGAAATGTTCGTATTCTTATATAAAAAGCGTGAGCTGCGATTCTTAGAAAGATTAGGCATGTGACTGCAATCAGCATTGTTATAATAGTGAACAGGATGAACATTTCACCCATGTTAATGGTTGCTAATGTTTGCCTACTCCTATCTGTATCTAGACTATCCTAAGAAAGCATAGCAGTAGCATAACCCCCATACCTTGGTCTTGGGTGTCAGTGCACAGGTTATCTTCCTTAGCAGGGTGGAGGTCGGAGTCAGAAGGGCTGCATTTCAGTCATAGTCTGCAGCAGTTCCGTGACAATTCCCAGCATGGAAATTCTCCTCACTACGAGATTTAGCACGAAGCAGTGTATATAATACTGCTCTTATCAAACTGTGGCAGAGGTGCAGAGGAGCTCATCTGGTTTCATCTGGCTAAAATGAAGTGTCTCCTAATGAGCACAGAAAGAAAGAAAAAACAATGACATTGTGTTCTTCATGTACATCCCTGGAACCAACTGTACAGACTACAGGGCGTCAGTGCCTATCAAAGATGCACATACAGCACACTCACTCTTTAGCAGAAAGTGTGGCAAAGGGCACCACGAAAAAGAGAAGTCAACCTAGGGAGGTAAATCTACACTGGAGAATAAACGTGAGCAATGCAACACCCATTACTAAAATACAGTAATACATTGTTTACATATAGGGTGTTCACTGTGACCCACAATGGAATGCCCCTAGAATCTCCATCCCCGCCTTATGAGCCACGCCTCTAAAGGTTCAATATCAATAGCAAAAAAGAGGGCAGAAAGAGGTCGGCCCTCTGAGTTCTGTTGAGCATACGGTACTGGTGCAAGGTGCAATTCCCTGCCTTTAGCTGGTTCACTGGATTTGAGAAGAGTCCCCATATCTTATCCAACTGGACCCCATCCTCATTCGAGCGATATCAGCCTTGAGCTCATTTCAGCATATGGTATCCAATGCCTTCTTGAGGTCCATCAAAGCTACCATAGCTCCAGGGTGCTCATCTGCATGTGTCTCATCCAATATTCTGTTCAGTATTCTGAGGTTATAAGAGGTATTGTGGATGGGTATGAACCAGTTTTGGTCTTTAGAGATCAACAGGGGCAAGTGTTGCTAAAGTCTAGTTGCCAACTCCTTGCTAAGTATTTTATAATCCAGATTTAGCATTGAAAGAGGTCTGTATGATGATGTAATGCCCCAGTCTTCCATGACTTAGGGAGAGGCTGCTATGTAAACCTTGACTAGATGTGATTCCAGTAGAGTGGAGTAAGTCTGGCAAAACTATGCTGGAAGTCTTTCTAGACCTGACGTTTTGCCTCTGACCAAGTTTTTAATAGCCCCCGACTCGTTATAGTTGATCTGGCTCCGCTGTTTCCCACCCTTCACCAAGTTCGATAATCTTAGCGGGGTTCTATTCAGAAAGGGTCTTTAATAGACCCTTTACCCTCGTTCTCGCAAATCGGTCCACCCAGTTTCTACGCCTTCGCCATGTCCAGTAATCTTAGCAGTACTCTATCCAGAAATTCTTCAACCTCTTACACCATTGCCCCTCAGTCTGGGCATAAAAACCACTGTAGCATTCCCAAAAATGTAATTAATGTAGTTCTGGGCGTGCACCATTTGGCCACTAAAGTTTATTATTTGCATGATCGGGGGCCTTCTATTCTCAGGTCAGATCTGCGAGGCCAACATTTTCTCAGGTTTACCCTCTTCCTCATCGCCTCTATTGGTGTATTCCTTATACAACTTTTCAAAGACTTGGGAGTGTCTCTCCTTATTCTCTACTAATTTAGTCCTAGAGGTGGGGTTCTCCCCCACCTCTATCGCTAGCTCAAGAATTGTTTTATCTAAGTTTAGAAATTTGATATCTTATGCTTTCCTTTGTTTTATGTATTATTGCTTTTATTAATGTCATATGTTATGTGGACCTCCGTTTGAGTACTGTTTAATATTAATAAAAAATACATTTGATTAGATTTATGCTTTTCTGACTCCAATCATCTTTCATATAATGACTCCACACCGGCAGTTTTTTTTTCCATTGTTTTTTTTTAATAGCCATTAGTATGACAAAAGCACAATACTATAGAGTACTAAAGAAGCAAAAAAGCGTAAAGTTCACCATCATGTTAATCACACAATTCTACGTCATAAGAAAAGTTACTCCATTTTAGCCAGAGGAGAAAAAGAAAAAAAGGGAATACAAGAGATCGGGGAACGAAACGAAAAAGAAACTGAAAAAAACTGAACCCAGCGACTGGGTTATGAGGGAGACAACAGCAAGGTCCATAGGATAGAGTAACAATGCAACGTTAATCCCACTGGAGACTAGACCAGATCTTTCTAAATTTGAGCAGAGAACGGGAACCTCTTACCTTGGCTAGAGCTAGTTCCAACTCAGACACCTGTCTAAATATTGTCCAGACTTCTTTTACATTTGGGCTTGTATTATTAATCCAGGCTCTGATGATGCATATATGGGCACATGCAATGATAATAGTGGCTGACATGAGACCGGAGGTAGATCACTCACGCACTCAGAGTGATTCTGCAGGTCATATTGTTTTAAAAATAACTTCCAATTTGCTGCTATTCCAGATTGTCTTTTAACTGCTACCTTTTACTCTTTTTAAACTTGTTTATGTACTGTGTGGGGTCAGAGCTGTGTTCAATCCTCTGGAGGTAAAGGGGCTCACTTACTTCCGCATTTTTGCACGCTGGACGCCGGGTCAGCAGTCTAGTTGCTGTTCCCGACACAGCCTCACTCGCATAAAGGGGCGTGATGACGACCGGGCTCAGGGGCCAGAACCCCTGCATCTTTTCCCCCAACTCAGTATTATTACTCCAGTTCTCAGCTCAAACAGTTAAACGGCTATTTGGGGACCACCTGTGCTCATTCTATCCCGGTGGAAGTTTCCTGGAAGATGCCCTCACTGCAGGTTTAATATCTCCTCTAATAGCACAGTACCTACCTTATCTAAGGACCAATCTTTTTATTGAACTGCAGACCCCTGCCCAAACATACAGCAGAGATCTGGAGGCTACTTAAGGACTCTGATCCGGATGTGCTGTTTCTTACGGAAACCTGGCTCAACTCCAGCTCGGAGCAAGATATTGTGCAAGCACTCCCACATGGTTTTGTGATGCAGAGGGTGGACAGAACAACAGGTAAAGGCGGTGGGATCACTATTATCCACAAGGAACAATTCACTTGTCGCCTGCTTGGGAACCCCCTTTCAGATTGTGAGAATGCCCACTTCAACATAGAATTTAAGCCACACCTTTCTTTTACATGCATTCTCATCTATCGCCCCCCTGGAGCGGTAGGAACATTCAACAAATCATTGTTGGAGGCAGCAGTTAACCAGGCCAGCTCGGCTGCTAATTTTACTCTCCTTGGAAATTTCAATCTTCATTTTGACGATTTATAAGCAGTAAATGCAATCGAATTGGCCAGAGATCTTGCGGCTTTCCATCTGCCCCAAAAAATCCTACAAGCTATACATGTTAAAAGACACCTACTCGACCCGGTGTTCTCTAATCTAGAGGACCTTAAAGGGAAAGATCCTACCCCTTTTCCATGGTCTGACCGCTTCCTCATTTCCCTTTCCAGGTCGCCACAAGTTACCACACACATTACTCAATTTACATGGATCCAAGGTCGCTCCTGGGCCAAGCTCCCCTTGGAGAAAAACTACTTAAAGCTCCGTCCCACGATTAGCACCGGACACCTCAGGTCTACATTGCAATAAACAGGCAGAATACTTCACCACTAAGATCCAGAATATTCTTGAATCCCTGCCGCGTAAGGATGACAATGGTGATACCTCTAACAAGCAGATGGATCCCGACCTACATCCATCCGAACACCCACTAGAGGTCTCCCCCCTTTCCCAGGAATCACTCCTTAACTTGCTGTCATCTGTAAAGAGCGGATCACCCAAGGACCCCGCACCGCTTAACATCCTGAAACAGGCAGCTCCGATAATAGCTCCTATAATTACGGACCTGAAAACGCCTCATTGTCCACAGGAATAGTTCCTACCGACTGAAAAGGGGCAGTGGTGAAAGCCCTACTTAAGAAACCTAATCTGGATCCGGCAGACATGACCAACTACCGCCCTATCTCCCTTCTGCCAGGTATAGGCAAGATCACAGAGAAATATGTTAATCAAACCCTCTCCTGTTTCCTTGAAATGTACAACCTGCTTCACTCCTCTTAAACAAGATTCCAACTGTGACAGAGCACTGAAAAGGCCCTGTTAGCAGTGGTGGAGGAAAGTAGAAAAACTTAGACTCAGGAGGATCGTCTGCCATTATACTCCTTGACATGAGCGCAGCGTTCGACACGGTGAACCATGGGATCCTGGTTCACCGTCTAAGGAATATAGGAGTAACAGGCACGGTGCTTCAATGGCTGTGTTCCTTTCTGGAGGGAAGATCTTTTCAGGTATTCGAGGAGAACATCGGGTCTAAACCTACCTCTTTACCGAGCGGAGTTCCTCGGGGCTCATCGCTTAGCCCGACTCTTTTTAATGTGTATATGGCCCCTCTGGCACCTATCATAGCCCCCTCTGGTATCCGCATGGTGACCTACGACAATGATTCGCAATTGGTGGAAGCGTTAATCCAAGCAGAGCAAAATCCTAATGGCCTCTATTCTTGTCTTGAGGATGTCTCGAAATGGATGGATGCGTCTCATCTCAAGTTTAATGGTGGGAAAACTGAGCTCATGATATTTGGCAACCCACTTAATTTTAAATCCAGTTCCCTGTGTCCGGCCTGTATGGGTCCTACACCAGTCCCTAAATCAGAAATCAAGAGCCTGTGTATCTGGTTGGACCAGGATTTGAACTTTAGGGTCGAGGCCCGGAAGACGACAGCTATTTGCTATGGCCTGCTTAGAACGGCCCGCAAAGTCCTCCCCCTCCTCCCGTTCCAAGCTAAAAAAGTCCTGGTCCAATAACTTATACTTTCCAGACTGGACTATGGTAACACCTTATACCTGGGTGCCCCCACCACAGTAGTTGCCAAACTACAGTCTGTTCAAAACAGCGCAGCCAGACTTTTGACTGGAGCTTCCAATAGACAATCGGCAAAACCGGCACTCCACTCACTTCACTAGCTACCAGTGCAGGAACAAATTGGATTCAAGGCCCTTTGCCTAGTGCAGATATCCATGCAGGGGAATGGGCCTCCTATTAACTCGGCCATGATCCGTCCCTAAAAGGCTAATAGGAAACTTTGGTCTGACGATCCTCATCTGGCAGAGGTCCCTAGGATCAAGAAGGCCAGAAGCGGTGGGCGGCTCTTCTCTTATAACGCTGCCAAACTGTGGAACTCCCTGCCATTTTATCTTCGCATGGTTCCCAATCATCTTGCCTTTCGTTAACAACTGAAGACATTCCTGTTTCCTTAGTTCTTTCTGCCTCCCCCATGTCAGACCTAGCACTGGGATGCTCCCGGGTAGCCATGCGCTGTATAAATGTTTTTTCATTTATGCATTTAATAATTAGCTCTCATAGATAGCTACCTCAAATTTAACCCCAAGAAATATTTCCATTTCACTATGCTGAAAGTTACGGCCAAGGTATAGTAAGAGAATAGAGGAAACATCATTCCAAATTGTGCTGAGCCTCGGGCACCTAATAAACATGTGCCTTAAGTCTGCAGCAAAGAGCTGACATTTTGGGCAAAATTATTTGGCCGAGGGTTGGGATGTTACCCTCTCGGAGATAAGCTCTGGCGTATAGTACAACATAAAGACTGTCCGTTGCTGTTGTAATTTCAAGTAGACAGAGGCTCCAACTCGGTTTAATGTACCCATTGCCTCCTGTATTTCCTCGACTGTTATATCAATTTTAAGAATCCGGCTTAATTTCATGGAGATCTGCCGGCTATCATCACAAGCTAATGCAAGAAATTCCTGGTAAGCTGTGCTGATAGCGCCACGGCCAGAGGTTGTATATATTTCAAACAATATTGCCGATGGACTTGGCATTTCTGATAGCCTCTGTCCCCGCAGAAAATAGTCCCTTATATGAATGTATTTTAAAAAGGTAGTATGCGGAAGCCCAAACTCATCTTTTAATGCAGCAAAAGATCAAAACCCCTGCCCATCATACAACCCTTATGCTGCCAGACTCTTCCAATGTGGTCCCGGAATATATTGTGCAGCGCTGGGTTGCCTCATAACACCATGTACTGGTGCAGTGGGGGCAGAGAATAATCTTTATGGATATCTTGCCAGATCCTAATGATATCTTTGACTACCTTAAATCTGACATGCTTGTAGTAGTTGGGATCAGAGGTCTTGTATAGTGTGAACCCAATGGACGATCCACAAGCTAACTGATAAGATAATAAACCCGGACCAGCATCGAGCCCATTAAGCAATCTCCGAATCCGCCCAATGAATGCCACCCAGCCGCCCAATTGTAAAGTGTAAAGTCTGGGAGCTTAAAGCCCCCCTGTTTGTAAGGCGGTTTAATGAACCTAAAGGCCCTCCTAGCACGTCTATACCCTCAGATGAAGCTACCTATGACGCTGCCTAGGCGCTTAAAGAAGGACCGTGGAACCTGCAGGGGAATTTAGAGATATAGATATAAAAAGTTTGGGAGTATATTCATTTTAATTATGTTACACCCTCCATACTGAGGGGGAGCCGATGCCAACTGCGCAATTTAGCCGTAACTATTTTAAGAAGATGTTCATAATTCAAGGTAACAACATCCTCTGCTTGGCTGCTAAGACAACCGCCTAGATATGTAACCGTTTCTGTATCCTCTAAGGATATAGGCAGAGTTTCAGATTGGAAATGTAAAATGGTCTCAGTCTTGGCTAGATAATGTTTGTAGCCGGAGAAAGGGACGAAAAGCACAGCTTCTTGTGTAATGTCAGCTATAGCGTCGACTGGGTTAGTAGAGAAGACATCAATGTCATCGTAGTACGCTGTCAGCTCGAGTTCCATACCATTGAAACACACTGGGAAGATCCTTACGTTCTACAACAGATGCCTTATAAAAGGCTCGATGTGGAGGGCAAACAATAAGGGAGAAAGCTGACAACCCTGCCGTGTGCCCCTTTGAAAAGTACGCAGATGAAATGCTGTTCAGCTTGACTGCTGCTATAGGGTTTTTATAGAGTTTCTGGACCAAGGAGATGAACCTAGAGCTGAGACCAAATGTTGCCATATTGAGCCAGAGTGCCACCCAGGCAGCTCTGTCAATGGCCTTTTCGGCATCAAGCATGATCATCCCAATGGGTTTATTTCAAGTGCCGGATACATCAAAGGTAAGAATAGCTGTATTGATATGGGCTGCCGTGTCTCTACCAGGGAAAAGCCCATGCTGTTGCTCAGAGACTAGCTGAGGAATAAGGGGGGCAGGCTTGAGGCCAAAATGTTAGAATTATTTTGGGCATCAATGTTGATCAAAGATGTTGGCCGATATGAGCCTCTGTCCCCAGGCGGTTTCCCCTTTCTTAGGGAATACCACGATATTGGTGACACTCCAAGAGGCAGGGGCATCATCCCCATTAGTGATGCCAGTGATCAATTCCATAAAGACAGGTACCAAAATGTCCCTAAAAATGTTATAAAACTCAAGCAGAATAGTATCCTCACCAGCCGCCTTGCCTGAGGGTAGGGACTTAAATGCGTCCTCAACCTGCTAACTGTATATCTTTTTGCAATGATACAGACCCCACAGAGTAAAATAGAATGTTTCCCTTGGCACAGTACATTCATTAAGCCCACATAATAATTTTGAACACTTTAACATTCAAACAAATTAAAACAAACCAATACGTGTGTAAAAAACTTGTACAAATTTATTCTTATTAATAAAAACACAGAGAATCATATATTAAGAAATATGGTGACACCATATTGCGAATAAAAAAAGGGGAGAAAAAGAAAAACCTTTTCCTCTGACAGTGTAAAATCAAACACAACTCAATATCACGAAAAGTATTAAACACGATATCCAACTGACAATGCACGATGAAATAATAGAATTATACTACAACACAACAGAGAGAGACACAATAAGACAATACAGTTTTGTCATTGAAGCTATAGCACACCGGGTATATAAATCTCGGACTGGCAATTTTGGGCACATATACTTATTGCACTTTGCAAAATTGACACGGTCACTCGGTTGTGCAGTTTGTTTTGCGTCGACGCGTTTCGATGGCTTATTTCATTTTGTTGCCATCTTTTTCAAGACTGTTATGTTAGGTCTCTCTTTATCTGAGGCACTGGATGGATGGACCCCACAGAGTCAAGCCTTGGTAATGGGCTCTCTTGCAGATATTCAAGAAGAATGTGATTATTGCTAGCGCTGGATCGCAGTATAATTTGGCATAAAGTAGTCTAAACTGTTCGACTATATCCTGTGATCGAGTATAAGACAGACCGCCTTCTCCTTGAATAAATTTGATGTTGGATCTAGCCTTCCGGTCAGAAATATGGATAGCCAGCAGCCTGCTGACCCTCTCTCCATATTCATACTGCAGGGTTTTATGCTCATAATAGTTAGCGGCAATGTCCTCTGCTAACCCTCTATTAAGCTTAGATCGTACTTCTAAGAGCCAGAGGTGTATTGGCTGCTCCGCTAGATCCCTTACTACAATTGCTTTTGCGCGCTGAGATTCCAGATCTAGGTAGTCTAGGCGATCCTGCTTTGCCTCCTGGGTTACCTGCCGATTCTGTGCTAAAATAAACTGGAGAGTGGCCCCCTGACGCAGGATTTAATACAGTCCCATACCGCAGAGACAGAAGCAGTGCCCATGTTGTTTCTTAAGTACTCCCCCAGTGCTCTTCTGATATGTGCCTGGTACTCTGTGTTACTAAGTAAGTGCAGAGGAAATGAAAAGGCCTGATGAGCCTCTTTGGCCCCCAGCTGCTTCTGCAGCATTAGCATCACTGGATTGTGATCAGATGTGATTTTTGGGCAGACTCTATATGTGCGTTTTCCTATAATCATCTCTTGATAAAAACCATGTCAATACAAGAGTACTGTTGGTGTGGAGACAAATAAAATGTATACCCTGGCAACGTTGGGCACAGTGTCTGCTCCACACGGCAAGATTAAGGCTTTTCCATTCTACCATGACAATAGACACTGTACCCTGAGTAGTATGAAAATACTCTGTGATTGCTTCTCATAACAAAGGTCTACATGCGCATCAGTCAAGGCAATAGGCTGCAACACCCAAGCGGGTATCGTTTGCAGGGTCTCTCCAGCCGCACACACACGAAGAGAGAGTTATGGTCGGACAAGGTTCTGCCCAGATACTACGAGCTCAACATATATTGACATAGATTACCAAAGCCTATTGTATCTAATATCATATGCTCATCATACAGAGTGGAGTAGAAAATGAGTAGGTCATGTCACAGTGGCGGCTCCTCCATTAGGGCAGAGGAGTGTCGCACCCTGCTGTGAAGGCAGCAAATGTGAAGAATAAAATGGTAGTAAAATGATTATATTACCATTTTATTTTTTGCTGCTGCGCTGCCAGCCTGAGCCGAGTGTGAGGGCAGGGCGGGGCCATTGCTCCTGATTGGCAGCAGGGAGAAGTGGTGGTCACTTTAGTTTGAAGTGCGCATGGTGGTTTGGTCGGCTGCCTTGCAATGGCCAGCCCGACATGCGCACTATAAACCTCTCCAACCCGATCTGCTGTAGACAGCCAGGGGAAGATCAGAGACAGGACCCCAGGGCCTAAAGAAGTGCTGAGCCAGCCAACTCCAACCAACCCTGGTGCATCTCTCGTGCTGGTTGTTATTAATAAAAGAATGACAGCAGCGTCTGGATTGGTTAGGGGAGTTGGCTCTGGGACCACACGCTTGGACGGACTGGCGAACATAGAGGACTGGAGGACAAGAGGCAGTGGGTAAGTAAACGTTTTATTCATAACATTTTGACCCACTAACAGGCTTTGTAAGAAACGCATACTGCCATCAGCCTCAACTTCAGAGCTCTTAGTCGTCGTCTGTTATAAACACTGCTCATATGAGCCACGGTGGGAGCTTTGGCTTTGACTCTAAAGGCATTGCTGGTTTCTCACAGTTCTTGTCAGTGGGTTAAAATAATTGCTTCTCTTGCCTCACCACGTATTAATGTCACCACCACCACTGCTTGGTCATGTCTGTATTGCAATCTCCATATGTCAACTAAATTCCAGTCTGTTAACCAGCTAGTTTAGCCCTTGCCCACTTTAGTAGACTAAGCGCAGCCACTGGTGGCATAGAACAGTTCACATGGACACCACTGACACTGTTAAAATCTCCACCGATAAGCATAAGGACATCAGACAACTGACTCCACTGCCACAACAGCAGGGTGAAGTGTAATTCCTGTTCTTATTTAGGTCTTAGACATTGACCAGCAGTATCTCCTGTCCATCTAGGCTGCCTGCCGCCAATGCTTATCTCCCCTTCTTGTCTGCCTGGGTATGCGTGTTAGTGAAGGAGAGCCCGGCTCTAATCCCAATGAGGGCTTCCTAGCAAACGAGGAGTTCGCAATTGCAAATATTTGTTCCCTCGATCTTTGCTGTAATCTAGTGGTTTCAGTTTTAGTAAGGTGAGTCTCTTAGATAAATACTGTGTGCATACCCACTTCTTCAAATCTATACTAACCTTATATTTTTTAGCTGCTGAACCCAACCCTCTCACATTGCATGTAATTAGGGAAAACCTATTCCTCAGTGTTGGCATAATGTGTTCAAAACTGTAGGCTTCTCAACCTAAAGACCAGGAAAACTCTGGGTTCTTAAGGCATAACAACAGTGTTTTTCAAATGGAACAAGGATATACTAAGTCCTCACCTACTCAATTTATTCTTAGAGACAAAGGCAAATGGTGCACTCCCTCACAACTTCAGGAACGCCATGATCATAGTCAGACATAAACCGGGCAAGTTACAGACGGCATGCAGCTCCTCTTGCCCAACTTCCCTTATCAACATTGAAACCAAAATTCTAGCCACAGTCCTGGCAGATAGATTGGTACAGGTCATTGCCGCTCTTATTCACTGTGACCAGTTCGGCTTCATGTCCAAAAGGTCGACTCCGTAAAATCTCTGTTACCTGAGCAACTGGTTAGAAGACACATGGCACAGGGATATGCCCCTTTGATTATATCCCTTGACGCAGAAGAAGCGTTCGCTGCCGTAAATTGGCCCTTCTTGAAACAGGCACTAATAAGGTGTGGATTTGGAGCCAAATATCTGACCTGGATAGAGCTGCTCTTTAAAGATCCAATTACCTGTGTGAGAGTGAATGGCGAAATATCATAGGAGTTACCGATTCAGAGAGGTAAAGGGGAATAAGCATGATTTCCCCAAATGTACGCCCAGCCCTGATAACTTGTGTTTGAAATGATCGATGGTATTGCCTGTAGGTTTCTAATGTAAAGCAAAATGTAATCCGCATATAATGAAATAGCGTGTGTTTCCTCACCCAGCTGTATACCCCAGTGTTCTGCCGACTGACGCAGGGCTGTCGCCAGTGGCTCTATAGCCAGGCAAAATATTAGCGGTTTAGTTCCTCTTCCAATCTTTATGGGCCCTGAAAACAGGGTTCCGAAGCGAACACATATTTTAGATGCTCCATACAGTAATTTGACCGGACTTAAAAAATAAGGTCCAAATCCGAATTTCTGTAGCACCGCAAACATATAGGGCCATTCGATAGTATTTCTAAATCTAGTACTAGGCAGCCCGCTTATGACCAATTCACTGTAGCAATCCGCATTACCCGGAAAAGCCTGCATATGTTGAGGGAGGTATTTCGAGCAGGGACAAAGCCATTCTGGTCTTGATGGACAAGATAAAGAGTGATGGGCACCAATCTGCCTGGCAGGACTCATGCCAGTATTTTATAATCCCCAGTCAGTAACGCTAGGGGTCAATAAGCGCCTGTTTGCGTGAAGTCTCTATCTGGCTTCGGAAGGGTAATCAGTGTAGCTTCTGTCAGGGTGGCTGGGAGACAGGTAGTTTGCAATGCCTTAGTATACACCCTGAGTAGCTGTGGTCCCAAGAGGTCAGCATATGTTTTGTAACATTCACGTGTGAAACCGTCCGGACTGGGAACTTTGCCAGATGGTAATGCTCGCATAGCGCCTCTTACTTCTTTGAGTGTGAGCGGGGCATCTAATTCCCTACATTGTTCAGGTGTGAGAATGGGACAGGCGAGGCCATCAAGAAAGGTATGTATATCTGCCTCAGACACATCCAACGCTGATCGATATAGTTGTGTGAAGTGTGTGGTTAGCTAACTGGGGATTTCGTGTTGTGTGTATTTGAGTCCACCTTCCTGAGATCTAAATTTAGTTATGGGTCCCAGAGATTGGTCCTGTTTGATCAACCAGGCCAGGAGGGGCCCGGATCGGTCTGCCGTGGCATGGGTTTTTGCTGAGTGTGCTGTGAAGTTCAAACATCTCAGGCGTTCTAGGAGTGCCGTGTGTTGTTTATGTGCTTCTAACAATGGGGCGGAATCCGGAGCTTCCGTTATCGCTTGTGATTCCATTGTCAGTAAATATTTTTCCACCTCAAGCAATTCCGATGATATTTGTCTCCTCATACCGCAGCTCAGCCCCAGGCACTTTCGACACAGTGTAACTTTCACAGCAGCCCATTCCACCATGGTGGATGTCGTAGTTCCAGTATTATGTGTGAAGTACTCACTGATGGCTCTCCTAACGAGTCTCGGAAGACAGAGTCTTCCAACATCGCCGGTTGTAACCGCCATGTTGGGATGTCACATAGAGAAGTGGGGGAGGCGGGGGGGGGTGAGCTCAAGAACCTATCTAGTCGTACATGCAAATCATGGGGCATGGAGTAGAATGAATATACCCTCTCTCCAGCTTTAGGATGCCTCCAGACATCAAGCAGGTCACAGCGGTGTACCCACTCGCTTAGTACAGTTGGATTAGCCAAAGCAGTCATGCATCATAGGGGGGAAGTATCTGCCTAGTCCTGTGTCCATGATGCTGTTAAAATCCCCCCCTATCAGCCATGGTATGTCGCACCATTTAGTCAGTATCTGGGATAGTGATTGCAGGAAATGTCCCTGATCTAGAGGCATATACATTACCCAGCAGGATATAACGCCCATCCTGTCTACCCTTTAAAAACACATATCTGCCTTCTTTGTCTGTAAGAGCCTCTTTTACCATGAAATGTGTGCCCGGACGGACCCAGATTAATGCCCTACGAGCAACCAAGGAAAAATCAGAAGCAAAGACCCTACCCATCAAATTTCTTTGCAATCTATCCGTTTCAATCCGGGCCAAATGTTTCTCCTGTAAGAGATCGATGCATACATTGTGCCTCTTAAGATACTAATACACTGCGTATCTGCGGTAGGATGTACGGAAACTATGCACATTCCGAGTAAGAATCATATGGTCTGTCATGACACCTCTGTATGAAAAGAATGAGACATAATCAGGACCATGCATGCAGCTATACGTGTAGGCCGGCTGTCTGCAACGTAACAGCCCGCGCCCCCCAAAACCACACAGTTAACAAGGAGGAAAATGGATAGGCCAACATGGCCATGCTGGAACATTAATAGAACAGTCCCTGTAAACAAGAGGTGCTGCTCAAACCCTGGCGAGGAGAGAAAACTGCCTGTGTAACCAACTAGTTCCCTATGTAGGGGAAAATGTACGGGGCGTACAGCCTTATAGGGCATTCCACTGTTAAATTCCATATATTTCTTGCGTCATTGCATGCAATTATGAGTAACATCTCGGGTGTCCTGTGTGGTCCTTAATACATTTGCAAGCAGTTAAGCCCTCCTACATAGTAAGCAATAATTGAGGGTTACAATGTCAACTTGTGCGAGATGCAGTCTTTTTAGAAAGATTGTACTGCGGGTGCTGTTTCTACAATATTATATAATACCATCAGAAGTCTGTGGCGTTACATCTAGCATTCGCAATGATGCAGTGTCCGACAGGCCAGCCGCGGATGAGTCCTCATCTTCCGCGGAATGGATTGGTGTTCCTTCTGTACTGACTGCTTCTAAGGCCTCTGCTCAACACCTTGCTACACGAACCGCCACCTGTCATTCCTGTCTGATCTGGTCTGCGCCTGGTGCTGCAGATAGTTTGAGAGTTTGTTTCTTGGGTCGGTGACTGCGATTCCTAGGTTCATTTGGTGCACCGTTTCGAGTTCCTGGCATGCCCGACGGACGAGGACCCGAAAACTGGACTGTAGTTTCCAGCCAGTCCCAGGTGTCTTGTAGCGTATCAAAAAATCTTGCTTTGCCATGGAGATCACTTATAGTCTTGCTGGGTACAACAATGAATATGAAATGGCTAATTGTTGAAGCTTTTGCTTGACTTGCAGGAAAGAACCCCGGAGGTGCTGGACCCTTATTGTATAGTCCAGAAAAACAGGACCTTCGTATTCTCGAATTTGACCTCAGAAAGTTTCCTCGTTTCATGTAGGATCATATCTCTGTCTCTAAAGTGCAGCAGTTTAAAAATAAGTGGATGTGCCCCCATGCCAAGGCATGGCTTCCTGGCTGAGATGCGGTGCACTCACTCTATAGTAAAGAATGGAGACAGACAGGAGGAGGGTAGAATGTCTTTAAGCCATTGTTCCATAAAAGCAACGGCGTCCTGGCCCTCCGCTCCTTCCGGTAGACCAATCAAGCGAACATTGTTCCATCTAGAGCGGCTCTCTGCATCTTCCACGTGATCTTCAAGGTTGCTTATTCTGGACTCATGTCTATTTTATTGTTTCTCTATGAAATCGGTGGCTGTCTTGAGCTCTGCTATGTCTTGCTCTGCAGAAGTAACTTGGTCCCTCAATTTCCAATGATCCGCATGCAATAACATTAGGTCCAATGCCACTTTATCCATTTTGGATTCCAGCGACTCTCTAGATCTCTCTATGGCGTTCAGAATTGCGTCCAATCTGTCCTCTGGGAGGCCTTGCTGCGATGCCGACTGTGTTGGACCCATGTCTATCGGGCCTGCAACTTGTGAGGAAGCTTGTGATCCAATGCCTTTAGTGCGGCCCATCTCCTCAGCTGGGTGATCCGGTTCGTCTGGCTGACTCATTTCACCCTGCAGATTTAAACGGAGTAGTTGGGGATAGCTGCGCAAACCAATGTAACGTGTTCTACCGCATCGGAGCTATATTTATGGCAGCTCTACACCTGTGTGAGTCTCATCTTGCCCGCCAATAAATCTGGCATAGGGAGTACTTCTATATGATGTATCTCGTTGGGCTCCCAGTTATGTATTCTGGTGCATAAGCGCTGAGCAGAAGCCGCCTCCCTTATCGCTTGGCAGAAAAGGTGCTAGGTATGGCAGTGCGGGGGTAGCAGCCGTTTTGATGATGGCGTAGCTAGGAGTCTCTCCATATGTAGGGAGCAACACCTGCAGTAGGCCTCACCTTAAATGTAGCAATGGTAACTTGGAGCGGTCAGCCCTCGCTGGTGCGCCAAACCACAGGGCTCAGAGTCTGGGTCATTCAGTCTGCTTCAAGAGGGCTCCCCTCTGGGGTTCTCTTATTTCCAATCCTTTGCAGGAGACATCCAGCTATGTGGGCGATGCAAGCACTCGCAACCTGCAGGGTGGGACCGCTACTCTCCCAGTCTGTGATGACCAGCCTCTGTTCTCTGGGCCTGGTGCAGCCTGTCCTCCTCTCGGCACAGGCCCAGCTTTCGATTGCGTGGACCTGGTGTTTGTGCTCACATCAGAGCTCGCTTCTGCAGCGGTATGTCGCAAGGCCTCCCCCACTTACTCGTCCATGACCTTGCCACTCTGTCATCACTGGATTCCTCCTCTTCCCTTCCCGCAGGTCACCTCACCAGTAGCAAGCATCAGCCTTGCATGGTGTACCCTTCCGGTACCACCTCACACGCGTGTCCGGCTGACAGTCACTTTTCCCGGTCTGCCTCACGCTCCGGTATGCAACTGTGTAGTGGGACCCACAAGAGGTGACCACCGCAGTTCTGCCACTGCCAGTGATTGTTCACTCATGCTTGCACTGCGCCAATTTCTGTCTGTCGCAGGCCAGGCCTGGGCCGCACCGAGGATCTTGCTCATGGTCAATAACCACAGCACCACCTGGCCCACAGCTTTCGGAACGCCACTGCTCTCCGCTTCGTGCACACCTCACATTTCCACAGTGCTCTGAGGTGTGTGCTTCTGGCACCCACTGACCTCTTTACCAGCGGCCCTTATCCGCCAGCGCTTTGCACATTGAGCGCCACCCACGGCGCGCTCACTAAGCCAAGGCCTCACTTCTGGTTCCGATGCTCAGATGACGGAGATCGGGCAGCGCTATCGACCTATCGGACTCCTGGGGGTGAGTAGAGTCTTCTGAGACACTGTCCCTCTGTGGATGTTGCGGATTTGCATATAAACTTACTGGATTATGGGGATATGTGGCAGAGTGACCTTAAAACACGTCTGCCATGTTGCCCCTGCAGGCCCCGCCCGTCCTCCAACTTGAAACATAATAATAGTCACCAAAGCACAAAATCTATCCCAAACATGGATCCAACATCTTTCAGACAATCTAACAGGGATGCTGAACAACAGAAACCGGGCCAGAAGCAGCCTTCCGAATTGGACCTCCATCAACAGAGAAGGTAACAAGCCTTACTCAACCTCTTCTCATGTGTGAACAGCGACTTAAGTCGGAAACTCATTTCAACCAATCATCTAATTGTTTCCAGAAATGCAAAATATCACAAGGTAAAGCCTATCTGCATATATCGGTGATACAGCATATGTCAAACATAACAGGGTGAGAGGAGGAATCACCATAGTATTAGATAAAAACTTTGTTACAGAAATCAAATAAAAGCATTTGAATTCCGTAATTGCATATAGACGGTGGGATAATGCTTGCCTCATGAATTGAAAATTCTAAATGCGTAAGCTAGAATTTTTTTACTCTATGCCAGGGCCAGATACTCCGATTATGCTTGTTCAAAGCTGCGTTACCACTACTGATGCAACATCGACAATCTGTTTAATAATAAACTGTTTGAAATGTAGACTCGGTAGACTAATCCGCTGCCCTCATAATATCCTCTATGCGAGAGCCTAAAGCATATGATTTTGATGCCATGGCTCCCGTAGCAGAATGAGCTCCAAACATGGATATGTCAACATCGGCTTCCGCTAACAGCCATCTCATCTATCTGGCTAACGTGGCAGAAACCACCAGTTTATAAGGCTTTTGAATACCAATGAGCAGTTGGCCACCAGTGTCCTGTCTGCACTTGCTAGTGGGAGCCTTGTATTCCTTCAAGCATTGAACAATACAGAGAATTACCAAGAATGGCCAGGTAGGATACCAACCTGGAATTTTTTGTGTACGAAGAGTGATGTTGAATGTAACTTCATCCGGAGAAAACACCCTGCCTGCCAAAACTAATGTGCGAACATTGGAGACCCTTTTACATGAAATTAGACACAATAACATAGTGAGCTTAGCCGAAAGCTGCTTTCGCAATAAATATCTGTTTTCTGGTTATCGCTCCAGGAACCTGAGGACAACATTCACATCCCAAAGAAATGAGTACTTACGTACTGGAGGATTGAATATGTGAATGCCCCTCATTAACTGGCATATTAAGGGGTGTTCACCCACAGGTGTATCATCGAGAGGGAGATGTCCTGCTAAAATAGCAGACCTGTATTTATCCACACTCATGTACACCAAACCAGAAGACGCTAGATCAGAAAGGAAATTTATTACCATGCCACACTCTGCCCCCACAGGATCAGCACCCCACTCAGTGCACCAAACACCCATCTCCTCCAAGCTGGAGCATAACGTTTATGAGTGCTGTCTGCCCATGCCTGCCTGTTGAAAACAGCAGCCTGTTAAGAAATACCTGGGGTATACCATATTTCCCTGACACCATCCGAGCTATCTACCTGAGTTAACTGGACAAGACTAAGGGATGAGGATGCCCCTCCGGACCCAATAACAGATTCAGATGGCAAGAGTGTTGGACATGAGTAGCAATTACTAACACTAGGGCTACAGGGAAACAAGGTTGAGCTCTCCAAAATGGAGTCACAAGAATGACCTCCGACATCTGAACATGACTTGTGCCAGGACTCTGGCTATCATGAGGAAAGGAGGGAAAGTGTAACCCTGAAACTGTACAAACGCATCTGTAGCCTAGGCTTCCGGATCCGATCGCCAACTGAGCTGAGATGCAAGCAAGTCTACTCTGCACAGACCCCAGCAGTTGTGAAGGCCCTGGAACACACTGGGATGCAGCCTCCAGTCGCTAAAAGGGGCTTCTTACCAGGAAGCTGCAGGTAGTCCAAAACGCGGCAGCGAGACTCCTACTGGGACTTTCTCCCAGACAGAGTGTGCGGATTCATCTCCGCCACCTACACTGGCTCCCAGTCAAGTCTCGTCTTAAATTCAAAATGCTGTCCATTGTCCAACGGGCTCTGTATGGGCTGGGCCCACTCTACCTCCAGAAGCGCTTTGCCTTCTATACTCCTTCGAGGCAACTGCGGTCGTCTGACCAACTCCTTATACAGAACCCCCGGTTTAAACGTCACCGGCTGGGTGGCTGTTCCTTCACCGGCAAAGCTGGCTTAGCCTGGAACGAACTCCCTCTCTCCCTCAGGATGGTCTCAGACCCGGCAGCTTTCAAGAAGAAATTAAAAACGCTGCTGTTCTGAGGCCCTTTTCTCCGGACGTTCCTGATTCTTCAGCTGGTTCTGTGGTGGGTTTTCTTGGTAGCAGCGCCGGGATACTTTTAGTAACTGCGCGCTTTATAAATCTAGTATAACATAACATAAAATCCCTTAGGTGACGAGAATTCTGTTGGACTTTGGCCCTTAGGGCAGGTTCACCCCTAGACTTTTTGCTTGAAATGGTGAATTGGCAATGGTGATTTTTGGGATTCTACGCACTTTCACTGTGTCCCAGTGGAAAGTGTGTGCGCACTCTGAGTGCATGTGCTGAGCTAGGCCTGCCCGCCCATAGGAATGCATGGGGAATGTATGTGTCCCTGGTAGTTCCTGATGCGTGGGGTGTACAGGCTTGAGTCTGGTATGTGTGAACTCGTGAGAGTGAATGCTGCGAGATGGTGTATGCAGCATGTATGTGTCTAGTAGGGAAGCGCCATTTCTAGACATGGCTGTACGTGTGCTGTGAGGGTGCTGGCGTGTGATTGGCTGGAGCTGGCTGGCATGCCAGGCTCCAGGAAGTCTGGATGGGTCTGCCTGGTGGTGAGTGGGAGATTAGCATGAGTGATGTGTGGGAGGAGTGTACCTGTGTCCTGGATGGGCTGGGTTTTCCCCACACAATGCTGGCTCCGCCCCCCTGTGGTGTGTCTAATGACCCAAGCCCTGCCAGTGAATAGAGAGGGTGGTTGAGGTAAACAGAGTACTCAAGAACCAGCTTCAACTGGTTTTCCCTCCACCCTGCACCCTTGAACAAAGGAATGCACTGTATAAAAATGGGGCTGTGTCCCCACAGTTGTTGTTCTTTTCCAGGATCCTGAGGGGGCTGCTGTTGCTGCTGCTGGGCCAGAGGACCGCCACTTGGGGTGTCTCCCTGCCTGGAGGCCCAGTGTGCTGGCTCTGGGCCCAGCCTTGCCCCCCCCTGCCCCCCTGGAGGACTTTTGCTGGACTTTGGGCTGTCCTCTAGCGCTGGGAGCGCTGGAATTGCCTCTTAGCGCTTGGAAGCGCTTTTGTTCTGCTATAGCGCTTTGGAGCGCTTTCTTGTGGCTTGTAGCGCTGGGGAGCGCTTTATTTGAAGAGGCCGGTGCCCACCCGGCATTGGCCGCCCCAAGCGAGTGCCACCTCGCTTATTCTCGAGTGGTTTGTCGCCTGGCAGGTGCCCACCCTGCCAGGGACCTTGCCGCCCGTTTTTCACTTTTACTGCGAGGGTGCCGACCCCTCGGTAACTTCAGCCCCCGCCTAAATGTGCCTGGAACGGGTCGCCGCGCTGCCCGCGACGACCCGGAAGTGGTTTGTCAGGCCGGCCAACCAGAGCGCGGCCCGACGGAAGTCCTGCCCCCGCAGCCGCGACCCGGAAGTCAGGCAGGCCGGGGGCAGGACAGAGAGGTAGGCGGAAGCTGTGCCTGCCGGGGCTCCCATGTGAAGGGAGAGCCCCGGGGAGAAGTGCTGCAGGGAGCGAGGCTCCCGTGAGAAGAGGAGAGCCCCGCCCGTCCCGAGCAAGCCGAGGAGCGAGAGCTGCAGCACCCAGTGAGTGGGAGGCGTGAGGGTTCGAGAGGAGGGGGAGGCGTCGGGGCACATTGCCGGTGCCCGCATCCCCCCCCCAGTGCGAGGTCCAGGGTTTTTAGAAGCCCAAGGGGCCCTCCCTCAACACAGTGTTCCCCAGAGCGGGGCCCCTAGATCGCAGGGGCATCTCACCAGAGCCTGAGAGGCTCCATCCGGGGGCAGTGCTGCCTGTGTTCCGAGCCCAGCGAGGCTCCAACGACGGGGCATTTCTTTAACCCTGAGTGCCCCAATTTCTGTGGTCAAGAGCCCTGAGGGGCTCTGGGAGGGCCATTGTTGCTTTGAGCCCGGGGAGGCTCAGGGGCAATTATTTCACGAGCCCTGAGAGGCTCAAGGCGCCCCAGTGTTAAGGAGCCCAGAGAGGCTCAGGGGGACATTTTGTTGCTGCAGAGCCTGTGAGGCTCTCACATCGTGTTCGCCCCACCAGTGTTCTGAGAGCCCAGCGAGGTTCCCACATTGGCCCCCTTGTTGTTCTTGAGCCCTGGAAGGCTCAAACCTCAATTGCACCAGTTGCCCAGCACTTTGTGGGCAACTGCTACGTTTAGGACCCTGACTTTGGACACAGGGCGTCCTAGCCCCAGAGAGGCCAGTTGGCCTAGGGACAGTCACAGGTGGTGACTTACGTGAGTTTGGCGCAACTGTACTTTTTCTGCACCTCTGAATGTGTTTTTATGCGTCATGTGCCTTACACCTCTGAATGTATTGTGATGCATCATGTGTTTTCCTCCCTTACACCTCTGAATGAATGTTATGCATTGCATCATGTGTTATGTGCTTCCACCCCCACAGGTATTGTGATGTGTAGGTGGTTGTTTTCTCCCTAGTACAGGTGGTGCTAGTGAGGTCCTGGTTACCAGTGATTACTGGTTGTGTGCTATTTTGTGCTAAAGTAATCTTATATTGAAAGTGCTACTTCTGATTCCTGACAGTGGTCCAGGTGGCCCTGTCTTGTAAATATCCCCTGTAAATTCTGCCCGTGCCTCTGGCACATTGTAAAGTGTGTGTTTTATCTAATGTGTTGTGGTGTAATACAAAGGCTATTTTTATATAACCTTGTGTGGAGTTTCCTTTGTGGTGGGCCTGGGTGTTGTTGCTGGGGTGCGTGCGCAAATACTTAACTTACATCGCCTCCAAGTTTAGCCTTGCTGCTCGCGCCACGTTACCTAGAGGGTGAGTAGGGGTTATCTTGGCGTGTAACTCCCTTGCCCTGACTTGGGAGTGGTGGTCTCTGACTGACTTTGGCGAAAGCCCTGGCCAGCCGGGGATCCCATTTCCAACATTGGCGGCAAGCGGTGAGGATAAGGATTTGTGTTTGCCTTGTACCTTAGTAGCAGCTGGCTGCACCACAAAACTCTGCATTTTAGATGACCACATTTTAGGGGATTGTTTTTTTTGAAGTTCCATTATTTTCTTCTCCTGAAGGTATCCATTGTGTAATTGTGTCCAGTACATTTGTCCCCCACCCTGCGCCCAGAGTCGGTACCTGTGTCACTTGTGGTCAGGTTGAGAAGTCAGGGGTGGTAGAAACTGCCTTACCAGTCCGAGGGGAGGGTTGTGTGTGGATGAATGGTGTGTGGCACTAGGCAAGTGAGTGTGAGTTCTCTGGGGTAGAGAGCTTGCTGATACCTTGTGAATTGTGTACTCCTGTGTTAGCTCAGACCCCTAGGTTCCCTGTGTGATCTTTTCACTAGAACGTCCGCCAGAATGGAGCCTGCTTTTGATTTCTGTGTTCTGTTTAGATACAGTATGGGAGAGTTGGTAAGATTCTGTGAAGAGAGAGACATAGGGGTGGATGAGTTAGACACTCAGTCCGAACTTAGGAGCAGCCTGATCCTATGGCAAAAGTGTCAGTGGGACCTTGAGCGCAGTGAGGAAAGGGCCCGGGCTTCACACCAGGAGGGTGGTTGGTCTGTGGGGAGCCCTGAAGATTCAGGAGAGGAGGGAGAAGATGTCAGCACCTGGATGCCAGTAGAGAGGGAGGACCCCATAGATAGGGAGTCCCTTGCTGGGTCCAGTTTAGGAGGCAGCGCCTCATCCCTTTCCCTGTCCCCAGAGGAGCTGGAAGATAGGAGGAGAGAAAGGGAGCACCAGCTGGCTTTAGAGAAGCTCAGGTTGGAGCATGCCCAGGCTATGGCACAGCTGGGCGTTAGAAAGCAACAGCTAGAGACCGAGAGGGTCTTAGCGCAGGAAAGGATAGAGGAGGCTGAGAGGGCCGCCACCAGAGGCAAAGTAGCTCTGGAGGGTAGACTATCCCCTGCGTGCAGTGTTGAATGTCTGGATTCCCCAGGGAGGGTTGAGTCCAGTGGTGGCAGCTATTTAGATTTCAGTGTAGGAAATCCCAGTCCCAATTCCCCCAGTCTGGTACCTTTTTCCCCAGAGGAGGAGTTAAGGTTGAAGTTCAGGGACAGTAGGAAACTGCCTCACCAGTCTTGGGTAGATTTTGAGGATGAATGTTGTGATACACTGTGGGCTTGGGTGCAAGTTCACACAAAAGATGATTTTGATGTCTTCTTTGGTCTGATTGTCAAAGAGCATCTGCTCAGTTGTTGTTCACCAGGGTTGCGCACGCACCTGTTGGGGTGTGGATTGTCTAGCGCATGTGAGCTTGCAGATGAAGCAGACTGCTGGGAAAGGGCCAGAGGTTCTCTAGAGTCATTGGTGAGTGACTCCAAAAGTAGTGGTTCAGGGATCTTCCAGCCCAGCGTGGTGGAAGAGACTCAGTGTGGCCCAGCTAGGTCCCAGGATAGCGAGGAGGGTGTAGGGGCTCACTGCCTGGCTCAGTGGAGCAGGGGTGAGGGGGAGACCGAGGTTCCCCAGACGCCCGTAGCCCTGCCTCAGGACTTGGATGGTTTCTTGAGGGAACACCAGGTTGGGGACCTAGGCTGTCCTGTTAGTCCATTTGAGGAGGATCTCCTAGTGAGTAGAGGACCTGTAACGTCTGTAACCAGAGCTCCTGTGGTTCTAGAGGCTGGCAGTACCGCTCCGGTAGGGAGGGTACAGGAGTCCAGCGTGAGGAGTGATTGGGGGATGAGTTTCCCAGTGGATGCACCAGTGGACCAGGGACTAGCCAGTTGGGCTAGATCTTCTTGGGGGGACCCAGGTGGCGCCACTTCTGGTCTGGGGGATCGTCACGCACTGTCAGGTGGACAGAGGGCGGGAGATCTGCGCCAGACAGACAGTCACACGACAGATGTGTCATTTGTTAGCCTCAGGGGGATGGAGTGTAAGTCCCCAAAAGTCCTGGAGTGCCAGGCAATTGTTCCACCAAAGGTTTTAGACCGGAGGTTGGAAGGCCAGGTTCAGGGTCAGCCTGACCTGAAGGGTAGGACGACTGTAACCAGTGTCCTGACCGGTTCTTCTTCCAGAGGAACTTCTCCAGGTGGGAGAGGGCAGACCTCTGGAAGGGGGTGCAGAGGGTGGGAGAGCCCACCTCTGACCCCGGTGCAACCTGAGTGGATAAGCCCTGGGTTGGAATGGCGTTCTAGGTGTACCCCTCGCCGGAGGAGGAAGAACCCTAGGAGAAGAGGTAAGGGAAGGAGAGCCTTCCCCGAGACTCCTGGTCCGCCTGAGGTTGTAGGCCCTAGGCTGGAGTACCAGTGGCAGTCTAGTCCTGTCTTGCAGACAGGAAGAGTGGAGAATGGCTCCTATGTGCCAGGGGTTACTACCCCCCGCTCTGCGAATTGGCATGGACCAGTGGCACTTGGGTGGCCCAGGGCCTGGTCCTGGCCGCGGACAACTTGGGAGTACCAGTGGGGTAGCCCAGTTGGTCCAGACAGTGTGTTGAGAAGGAATCCCATGGGTTCACCGTGGCGTAGAACAGGAGGGTGTCCCTGCAGTTGCGGGCCCGCGTCCGTGTTCTATCGCCCCAAGCAGGGAAGTCCATCACGGTGGTGATTGGTCTACCCTGCGTTTTGGCTGGAAGGGGGTTGTGTTGGACTTTGGCCCTTAGGGCAGGTTCACCCCTAGACTTTTTGCTTGAAATGGTGAATTGGCAATGGTGATTTTGGGGATTCTACGCACTTTCACTGTGTCCCAGTGGAAAGTGCGTGCGCACTCTGAGTGCATGTGCTGAGCTAGGCCTGCCCGCCCATAGGAATGCATGGGGAATGTATGTGTCCCTGGTAGTTCCTGATGCGTGGGGTGTACAGGCTTGAGTCTGGTATGTGTGAACTCGTGAGAGTGAATGCTGCGAGATGGTGTATGCAGCATGTATGTGTCTAGTAGGGAAGCGCCATTTCTAGACATGGCTGTACGTGTGCTGTGAGGGTGCTGGCGTGTGATTGGCTGGAGCTGGCTGGCATGCCAGGCTCCAGGAAGTCTGGATGGGTCTGCCTGGTGGTGAGTGGGAGATTAGCATGAGTGATGTGTGGGAGGAGTGTACCTGTGTCCTGGATGGGCTGGGTTTTCCCCACACAATGCTGGCTCCGCCCCCCTGTGGTGTGTCTAATGACCCAAGCCCTGCCAGTGAATAGAGAGGGTGGTTGAGGTAAACAGAGTACTCAAGAACCAGCTGCAACTGGTTTTCCCCCCACCCTGCACCCTTGAACAAAGGAATGCACTGTATAAAAATGGGGCTGTGTCCCCACAGTTGTTGTTCTTTTCCAGGATCCTGAGGGGGCTGCTGTTGCTGCTGCTGGGCCAGAGGACCGCCACTTGGGGTGTCTCCCTGCCTGGAGGCCCAGTGTGCTGGCTCTGGGCCCAGCCTTGCCCCCCCCTACCCCCCTGGAGGACTTTTGCTGGACTTTGGGCTGTCCTCTAGCGCTGGGAGCGCTGGAATTGCCTCTTAGCGCTTGGAAGCGCTTTTGTTCTGCTATAGCGCTTTGGAGCGCTTTCTTGTGGCTTGTAGCGCTGGGGAGCGCTTTATTTGAAGAGGCCGGTGCCCACCCGGCATTGGCCGCCCCAAGCGAGTGCCACCTCGCTTATTCTCGAGTGGTTTGTCGCCTGGCAGGTGCCCACCCTGCCAGGGACCTTGCCGCCCGTTTTTCACTTTTACTGCGAGGGTGCCGACCCCTCGGTAACTTCAGCCCCGCCTAAAAGTGCCTGGAATGGGTCGCCGCGCTGCCCGCGACGACCCGGAAGTGGTTTGTCAGGCCGGCCAACCAGAGCGCGGCCCGACGGAAGTCCCGCCCCCGCAGCCGCGACCCGGAAGTCAGGCAGGCCGGGGGCAGGACAGAGAGGCAGGCGGAAGCTGCTGCCTGCCGGGGCTCCCATGTGAAGGGAGAGCCCCGGTGAGAAGTGCTGCAGGGAGCGAGGCTCCCCTGAGAAGAGGAGAGCCCCGCCCGTCCCGAGGAAGCCGAGGAGCGAGAGCTGCAGCACCCGGTGAGTGGGAGGCGTGAGGGTTCGAGAGGAGGGGGAGGCGTCGAGGCACATTGCCGGTGCCCGCATCCCCCCCCCAGTGCGAGGTCCAGGGTGTTTAGAAGCCCAAGGGGCCCTCCCTCAACACAGTGTTCCCCAGAGCGGGGCCCCTAGATCGCAGGGGCATCTCACCAGAGCCTGAGAGGCTCCATCCGGGGGCAGTGCTGCCTGTGTTCCGAGCCCAGCGAGGCTCCAACGACGGGGCATTTCTTTAACCCTGAGTGCCCCAATTTCTGTGGTCAAGAGCCCTGAGGGGCTCTGGGAGGGCCATTGTTGCTTTGAGCCCGGGGAGGCTCAGGGGCAATTATTTCACGAGCCCTGAGAGGCTCAAGGCGCCCCAGTGTTAAGGAGCCCAGAGAGGCTCAGGGGGACATTTTGTTGCTGCAGAGCCTGTGAGGCTCCCACATCGTGTTCGCCCCACCAGTGTTCTGAGAGCCCAGCGAGATTCCCACATTGGCCACCTTGTTGTTCTTGAGCCCTGGAAGGCTCAAACCTCAATTGCACCAGTTGCCCAGCACTTTGTGGGCAACTGCTACGTTTAGGACCCTGACTTTGGACACAGGGCGTCCTAGCCCCAGAGAGGCCAGTTGGCCTAGGGACAGTCACAGGTGGTGACTTACGTGAGTTTGGCGCAACTGTACTTTTTCTGCACCTCTGAATGTGTTTTTATGCGTCATGTGCCTTACACCTCTGAATGTATTGTGATGCATCATGTGTTTTCCTCCCTTACACCTCTGAATGAATGTTATGCATTGCATCATGTGTTATGTGCTTCCACCCCCACAGGTATTGTGATGTGTAGGTGGTTGTTTTCTCCCTAGTACAGGTGGTGCTAGTGAGGTCCTGGTTACCAGTGATTACTGGTTGTGTGCTATTTTGTGCTAAAGTAATCTTATATTGAAAGTGCTACTTCTGATTCCTGACAGTGGTCCAGGTGGCCCTGTCTTGTAAATATCCCCTGTAAATTCTGCCCGTGCCTCTGGCACATTGTAAAGTGTGTGTTTTATCTAATGTGTTGTGGTGTAATACAAAGGCTATTTTTATATAACCTTGTGTGGAGTTTCCTTTGTGGTGGGCCTGGGTGTTGTTGCTGGGGTGCGTGCGCAAATACTTAACTTACATCGCCTCCAAGTTTAGCCTTGCTGCTCGCGCCACGTTACCTAGAGGGTGAGTAGGGGTTATCTTGGCGTGTAACTCCCTTGCCCTGACTTGGGAGTGGTGGTCTCTGACTGACTTTGGCGAAAGCCCTGGCCAGCCGGGGATCCCATTTCCAACAAATTCCAATAAGCTATTGTGTTCCTCTTGCATGGAAGATATACCACTGTGATAGAGATCGGGTGACTGAGACAGAAATGCCAGAAAACCATGGCAATCTCTACTAGTAGGCGGGACTTCGCCCCCCTCCCTCCTCCCCAGTTTGTTGAAGTACCAAACAGCTGAGATGTTGTCCATTCTCAGCAAAATGCAGCAATACGTCTTTGAGGGAGAGAGACTCCTGAAGCGAACGACCCCGCCACGAGTCCCTTGTAATATATATGGAGACTCAGGCCCGCCTCTGACCAACCACCTACCCCCATCCTCAATGGCCGGCATCGAATTCTATCACCACTTCTGGGGAGGTGCCAAAAATAGCCTTGCCATTCCAGGATTCCATGTGTTCCATCCACCATGTCATCTCTGTTCTCGCCTTGTCTGAAAAGCATACTGCTCCTTTGTCCATCAATGTTTGAATTTGTGAGTCTATAAAGGACTGTTCTTTTTTCGAAAAATACATCTGTTTTGGAGGGCAGAACTGGACTAGAGCATCATAAAATTTCAGTTTGAAGCCCAAGATGGTCTCCAGGACCCAAGGATCCTGGGAATTCTGCCTCCAATTATCTGGGAGCATCCCCACGCTTCCTCCTAAGGTTCCCTCCAAAAATTGAATAAATCTCACCATTATATCTGGTGTCGTGAACCACTCCTTTTGATCATCTGCGACTGCCTCGATGGAAGCGGGGATAACCTCCACCAGCACAGGAGGGGTAGAAGGTATTTTCAGCTGGATCTTCATACCATCCACCCCTGCCTCGGAGATAGTATCCTTGTTGAGAGCCTTTAAAGGATCCATGGCCCGATGCGCTCCCTCCAAAACGCCCGGCCTTGCCAAAAAGACTTCTCCTAAATACTTTTCTGAGTGACATTTCTGCCATATCTAGTGTGGAATAAGTGGAGCAAAACCCCATCCAGCTCCTTGGCAAAAAGACCCCCAAACAGTCGAACTTTGGCAACTAGGCCTGCTTCAGAGGTAGCCAGATCATTACGTTTCGGGTCTACTCTCATGAGAATAGATCTCCACCGCTCCATGGAAATAGTGCAGTTTGTATTGCCCAGTTGACAAATAGCTCTCTGTGCTCAACCCACCAGAAAATCTGAATCGATAGGGGAGTTTGATTCTTTGGCATGGATTACTAATTCTAGCATCTTTGTCAGTGGGCCAGAAATGTCAAGTTACTTGTCCTGGCAGTTACACCTTGCACGATCTACGCCCTTCTTATGGTCCTTTGAATACTTTCTCATAATGGTGACCATGGTAGGGTCCAACTCTGGGGAATCTGTGACATTACGTACAAGATCTGGACAAGGGCATTCAGCTCGAAGGTGAGCACGGACCTCTTTATCGAAGCCCTGGCAGTGGATCTTTTGGGCGCACTCAGCAACCTTCTGAGAGGGAGCCCAATTTGAAGCTCTGGTGTGTATAATCTCTGTGAGCTCGAAATTAAGTACTCAAGGGTTCTTGGCGGAAGAAGATCATTTCTTCTTGCTAGGCCCAAGTTTATCCTCCTCTTCAGGATCCTCAGTGTGGGAGGAGGAGGAATGCGACTCCCAGGTTCGGTGAAGGAGGAGCTGCATGATTGAGTGGTGTCTTCCAGAGGGGGAGCGTTATAATCATGCTCAGTGTCTTACTTACTTCGCAATTTTTCAAACACTTCAGTATGTACCCCGACCTGGGTCTTGGCTTTGGCCTTGCTCTTTTCGGTAGGGGCAGCTTCACTTCCTGCTGCAGGGATCAGGGTTGCCAGACAAGTTGATGTGCATAATCATG
This sequence comes from Lissotriton helveticus, assembly GCF_964261635.1. Lineage (NCBI taxonomy): Eukaryota > Metazoa > Chordata > Amphibia > Caudata > Salamandridae > Lissotriton > Lissotriton helveticus. Next base: position 313,014,236 of record NC_136061.1, read on the forward strand.
TAGGTGACGAGTAAAAGGACCTAAGGCCCGAACTAGGGCCTTATTGACTGATTGCTGCACACTTCTGTCAAGTGCAACCACCAAATCCAGCTCCACTGGTCATCAGCCTCATCAGGGCAGACCCCTATATCAGCCTCATACGGATCCCACATGCCTTGTCCTTGATAGGTTTCTTAATTATTAGGCACTTTAAAGAGAGAGTGGGAGAGTGTGGACCCCAGCCAGGCAATACCCAATATGCTTCAGATAAAAAGTGGAGGAAGCAGCCTGGAACACTCTAGGCCAAGCCTGCATCAATTTTACAACCCTGCGCTATTTCCAGCAGTCAGGGCATAGGGGTAGCAAATCTAGTGAGCTACCACGCTGCCAGCGAGGGGCGAACGCTAGTGAAATCTACGCGTCACAGGAGAAATTGTGCATGCATGCTGGCCTCGTGGTGATAAATATTAAAATAAAACTACACCACTTACAAGGACGGGCTTAGGCCGCTCCCCGCACCCACTCCACTGAAGCGACTTTGGGGTCGGAAGACCGTCAAAATGTGACGAGCATATTATACAGTAGTACAACAATGCAACATTAGATTGTGAATAAAATAAGGTCATAAAATACTTATCGGGCTCCGAAGCAGCCAAGAAAGAGGACACGAAATTGAATTGACAGTACTTAAAAGGGTTGCTCTGCTGTGATTGGGTCATGTGATATGTAGCATATAAGGATTTAAGGGAAAATCTATTTTTGTTTAATTAAATGTGATTGGCTGCTGAATTTTACAGTAAAGAAAAGCAAGGCATAATCCTCGCCTCCGGTCCGGATATGTAATTGTCAAAACAGTTCACTCGTTTGTTGTGGTTACGACCACACAGTTGGTCAGTTTCCAGCACTTCACCTTTCTCTTACGTAGAACCGAGTCTCTTTGCATTCATTTACACTATATTTTTTGAGTATAATCAATGCATTAGTAGTACTGTTACAATAGAATAGTCAACAACAAAAAGCTAATATGTGTCACATGACTGTTGAGTTTAGATTTAACTAGGTCATAATAACATCTTAACCGAACCCAACCGCATATTTGGCTCTATGCACCTATATCAGTGGAACATAACACGTTTTTTGTTCCAAAGATTGCTGCCATCAAATCTCCTGGTAAACAGTCATTCACAGCAAAAATTTCTTTTTTAACTTTCTATCAACTAAAACATAATGAACGTGGATAATATAGCAACCAATATCAATATTGCTATCCACTGGAAATACTAGTAATTGTACGAAGCAGCCAGAGACGTTTTGAGGCATGGGAAAGAGGTCCAGCCTTTCATGGGGGCCCCTGAGAGAGTCTTGCACTGATGAGACCGAATAATTCTTTAACAGATTGTTGTAAATAGCGTTTTCCTTTGCTTTATTTCTAATGTGGGTAATGTGCGAGAGTCTAATACAGACATTTTTCAGACAAATCAATAAATCAGGGAATTATAAGCGCGCTACTCACCCGTGAGGATCTCAAGGCACTGAGAGCGGGTCTGTGGTAGATGTGCGGGGAGCAGGGGTCAGTGGGGGCCCCTGAGTGGATGCCTTTCATGGTTGTGGCGGTGTCTTCGGTCGTGATTGGTGTCCAGTTAGAGATGGTGGACTGGCTGGTGTCTTGGGGAGGAGGGGGGTGGCTGAGGAGTCTTGCTAGTGGTCGATGAAGTTGATGTATAGTGTTCTGATCTTGAGGTGGAAGTAGGTTCCGAGCTTGTCGCAGAGATCTTGGGACGGGGTGATGTCTGTGGCTTCGCTGCGTGGGTTGGTGAATTCCTGAATGACACTGAAGAGTTATTTGGAGTTGGTGGAGTTGGTGCGGATTTTGTTGTGGATAAAGTTTCTTTTGGTAGTTCTGATTTGGTTGGAGTAGTCCGTCATGGCATCCTTGGAGGTGGAGTAGTTATCGGTTGCCTTGGTGTTTCTCCAGTTCTTTTCCAGGCGTCTGCAGGTGCACCTGGTTTCTTGGAGGTCGGTGGTGAATCAGGCAGCTTTTCTGGGGTGTAGTTTGCCGGAGTTGCGTAGAGGGGAGAGCTCGTCTGCGCAGTTGGAGATCCAAGTGTGGAGTCCTCTGGCTATGATGTTTGCGATGCATGCCCAGGTGTGGTTGTCTCGGGTGAGAGTGGAGTTCAGTTGCTCATCAGTGACCTTGCTCCAGTTCCTTTGTGGTGGGCGGGGGCTGGTTTTGATGCCTTGGGTTTATTTACGGTGAAGTGAACGCAGTGGTGGTCGGCCATGGTGGTTGTGTTGTGTGGCTGAAGTGAACGCTGTTACCTGCAGCGAAGATGGGGTCGAGGGTGTGTCCTGCTCTGTGTGTCGGTGTGGTGACGAGTTGGTTGAGTCCAATGTTGGTGAGGTTGTCACAAAGGATGGTGGAGTTGGGGTTGTCGAGGTGTAAGTTAAGGTCTCCGATGAGTATAAAGTTCATTGATACAATGGCGTGGGGTGCGATGAAGTTGGTGATGGTGGTGGTGAAGATTGTCCGGGGATCGGGGGGGCCTGTAGATGAGTGTTCCACGTAGTGTGGTCTTGGGGCTGGTCCGGATCTGGAAATGCAGGTGTTATGCGGAGGGGAAGGTTTTGCTGGAGGTGGTGAGGTAGAGGGAGCTTTTTTGGGCAATGGCGAGGCCTCCCCCCGGGTGGTTGGGACGGTCCTTCCTCTGGATCTTGTATCCGTCCGGGATGGCGGTGTTGATGTTGGGGACAGAGGCGGCATTTGTCCAGGTCTCTGTGAAGAATTCGATGTCGGGCAAGAGGGAGTCGAGTAGGTTCCAGATTTCCATGGCATGTTTGTGTACGGAGCGCACGTTGAGGAGGATGCATCTGAGATTGTTGTCGGTGCTGGTGTTGGTGGTAAAGGTGGTAAAGGTGAAGGTCCGGCGGCGGTGGAGGCAGGAGAACTGGCCATGGGTCTTGTTCGGTGAGGCTTGTTGGCAGTCTCTGGGTCTTCCGGGGTTGAGTGTGAGGAGAGCGGCGAGTCGTAGCGATGGAAGGTTGTAGATCCAGGGTTTCTGGTGCTGGCGGTCTGGCCGCAGACGGTCTTGCCTTTAGTGTGCCAGCGGCGCGCCCGCTGCACGCGTTTGCTGCACGACCATACAGTGGTCACCATAAGTAGGGGAGGGGGTGAGACGAGAGACTGGGAGACAGTAGCGGGGGCAGTGCAGTGGGGAGGGGCCACTGGGGCAGCAGCGCGGGAAATCTAAACTACAATAAAATATAAGGTTAAAAGGCTTCTGTACTGAGGGGACACTTAGCGGGGCAGAGCAGAAGATAAGGGCAGAGGATTTAAATAAATAAGGCACCAGGCAGGCGGAACAGGCGCTGCTCCGAAGTGGTCAGGAGACAGACTGCAGCCTAGAACCCTCACCAGGTGACAATGTGTTTATGTTTCATGCAACATCCAGAAAAAAGTTTCTTTTAGATCAAAATAGGACCTCACATATGAGAAATGGGAGGGCGGTCACAGAGATTATTTGCAGTAATATTCGTGAGCTGCAGCTGTATTACAATATTGAAAACACACATCACTATCCCTGAATATTAGGTGTACATCCATTCACTACATTTACATCCATTTAGAATTAGGACTAGTGTGACTGTGCACTGTGACATGGCCAAAGAGGGCATGAAAGCGCTGAAACTGGATCATAAATTCAAAGCTGTTTGGACCAGGGCCCCCAAAATCCTTAAGACGTCCCTGGAATCAGCAACTACAAATCATTATTATTATTATTATTATAATTATTATTATTAATAATAATAAATATTAAATTACATTAAAAGTTGTGGCCTCGCTAAAGGAGTGTATTTTTTTGTTTCTTGCCCTTTAGTGAAATGCACCAGAGCAGCCTGTCACATGTAAACAAAATAAATGTAAACATTTGGGTGGCAGTTTAGTCACCTACCTGAAGCTGATTTTAAGTTAATTTCCTGTTCACTAAGAAAGCTGGGACAGGCGCAGCTTTCCAAGCATAGGACTGGAAATGTCAGGTGACATGCCCCACGGGATCTTACTCCTGCTGTGCGGAATTAATTCCCCTGTACAAATATATGTTTTTTTCTTCACGGAGAAAACATATTTCCACCAGTAAAAAGCTCTAGCCATATACCCCCAACAGATCTGGGATGATCTGTTCTCCTTTCCATCTTGGAAGGAGAGCTACTACAGCCCATGGAGTAAATCAGGAGTCGGAGAGGAATTGGGAATACTCCAAAATGTATGAGGAATGCCCACTTCCCACCCCTTGAGTGGGATTTATTACTGCAGATTTCTCTGCACTTGTGGCATTTGTGCTTGGCAGGAATTTCTTGGTAGATTCCTGGCAGGCATAAACCAGCATTGTTAAATGCATTAGGTTTCGCCTATTTGAATAATAATAAGCTGTTATTTGTATGTGGTAGCTTGTTGAGTAGTTGTACAATGTAAGTTACAGAAAGTCTTTTAAAGTGTTATGGCTTGTTTATGTACAAAAAGGCAATATATTATGCTGTTACTAGTGGTATAGTGCGGGTAAGTAATAGCAACATTTTGAAAAATTAAATGAAAGAGGGAGAAATTTGAATTAATTGATGCAATAGCAATATTATGTTTTGGAGGAGTACTGCCAACTTTTGAGCCTGGTGCCACTGCACCTGCTGCACCATTCAAGTCATGCCCCTAGTGCCTGCAAGATAACTGCACTTGTGACTGCTTATTTAGCAGTTAAAAATAGCAATATTTGGTGTTTAGAGGAGTTCTGACAACTTTTGGCCCCAGTGCCACTGCACCTGCAGCACCATTAGAATAATGCCCCTAGTGCCTGCTAGATTACTGCACTGGTGACTGCCAATTTAGTAGTAACATTTAGCAATGTTCTATCTTTGTGTCCCTAGAGGTTTTGGCCCCGGAGCCACTGCACCTGCAGCTCTATTGAAATCATGGGGCTAGTGCCCGTTAGATAACTTCCCTTGTGACTGCTTGTTTAGTAGTAGAATTTATTCTGTGTTTAGTGGGTTTCCTAGAGCTTTTGACCCCGTTGCCACTGCAACTGCTGCACTATTAAAATCATAACCCTGGCGCTTTCTAGATAACTGCACTTGTGACTGCCTGTTCAGTTGTAAAATATAGCAATATTTGGCGTTTAGTGGAGTTATGACAACTTTTGACCCCTGTGCCACTGCACCTGCTGCACCATTTAAATCAAGAACCCTTCCAACTGCAAAGTATCTGCAATTATGACTGCCTGTATTGTTGTAAAATATATAAATATTAGGTGATTAAAGGAGGTCTGACAACTTTTGGGCCCGGTGCCACTGCACCTGCTGCACCATTTAAACCATCACCCCGTTGTTTGCAAGGGAAGAGCACTTGAGACTGCCTGTTTAGTTTTAAATTTTTGCAGTAATCTGGGTTTAGTGAAGTCCCTAGATCTTTGGCCCAGTGCCACTGCACCTTCTGCACCATTCAAATCCAGTCCCTTTTAACTGCTATGTAACTGCAATTGTGACTGCTGTATAGTAGTCAAATTTAGCAATTTTATGCCTTTAGAGAAGTTCTGATAACTTGTGGGCCTGTGCTACGGCACCTGCTGCACCATTCAAATCAAACCCTGTTGTCTGCAAGGTAACTGCACTTGTGGCTGCCTGTTTAGTTGCAAAATATAGCATAGATCTTGTACATTAACTTTATTTTTAACATACAATGTCTATTGCAACATTTAGAATTTGATCATAATGACCAGATAGATTACATTAAAAAAATTAATCTGACAATGCCTACAAAGTGCAAAGAAAGGTACTGAGGCGTGAATAGGAAATACCACCAGCAGCCTAAGGCTAAAGCATCTACTTTACTCAACTAAGTAATAAAAAGCAAGCATTCCAGCATACTGTTAGAAGCTGTCTGCCTTTTCTTTGGGAAGAGATCTTATCTTGACAGTGAATGAGGCTTAAACAGTGTGAACAGCTGAGTAGAAGTGTTGTAAATGCGTGCAGCCAAGGTAAGTTAACAAAATAACAAACAAAAGTTTCACACAAAAGCAAAGGAACACAGTAAATCAGCAATGGGATCTGATAAAAGCCTCCTTTTAAGATACATTAAATAAAAGAGATTTCACAAGAAAGATCAATTTGATTGTAAACATATGTTTAAAAACAAATTTACCTTTGTGATGAAAGCTCTAAGGGGCATATTTACAACTGCCAGCGATAATCATCGATGGCCGTGCTTAGCGATAATTTTATTATCGCAGGGTATCTCTGGAATTTATCGCCCTGGTAGCGCGTTATTAACAACGCATTAGTCCAGGGCGATAAAAATTCCAGAGATAGCGAGGTTATTGCCGTTTTGCAGGGAACATCGCTGGTTTTCCGGCAATGTTCCCTGCAAAACGGCGATAACCTTGCTGATCTACCCCAATGTTAGGGATAGGTAAGTCTGCATTTTAGCAGACGTTAGTTTTTGGAGAAAATAGCAGTTTTCTCCCAAAAATAAAGTGTGTTAAAATGCTGGGGCAGTCTTGTAAATATCGCGATGTGAACATCAGCGATATTTGCAAGGTTGTCCATCCGGGGTACGCCTAGTGACGCCCACTCTCATCATAAGCAGGGTGGCTGTTGCCAAGTATTCTGATGTGGAGTGGAGTTTCCCTTCTTCTAATTGTTTTGTTGGCAGGAGTGTATACAATGCTGCAATAGCACATTTGGTTCTCTTGTTCCGCGAGTGTAGCTAAAAAGTGGACACTGTGATTAGTATTCTTGCTTTCATTATGCGAGGGATCAGAGGTGAGCAGTACGCAAGCAACGTCAAACAAATACTTACAGGTGCTGCCCAAAGGCAAATAGAGTGACTCAACACTGTCAACAGGTGCTATGGAAGCAGTACCTTTAAGTACATTGATGACAAGTTTAACACCAAGATCAAATCAGCAACATTGAAAGCTTAGTCACTTTCAGCAGCAGTACTACCTAAAATTGGCATCCGAACAGTTTAGACCCACCAAGATCACTGGCACATTTGCAGAGTAAGATGCCATTTTATATTCCCCAGGAGCTCCTTCAGTGCTGCAGCAACCAAAAGCCTGTAAGAACTGGGTATAGCCCTTCATCCCAGCACTGCACACATTTGGGGCAGTTTGTGCATAATCCTTCACAACTTTTTTCACAAAAGATATCCAGGCCAAATGTGCCTTTTTTTCTATAAACTATTGGGATTCTAAAGGTTCCCAGGCTTTGTGCTTTCCCCTAAAGAACGTCAAGAAAATAACCAAATAGTGACAAAATGTTTTTTTTCACAAAACGGGAAAAAGTTCTGTGCAAGAAAGTGAGTTTTTTTACTAAGTAATAACATCAACAAAAGGTTTCCTATAGTAAGATTGCCATAATTCCTAAACATATTTTTTTCACCTCAGTTCTTATAACTTTAAATGGTGGACGACGTTTCCTATTTTTGCAGTTTCTACCTCCTTGCGGTTTGTAGGGGAAAGAGGTGTGAAACCGGTAGATGAAACAAAAAAACGACATATTTTCAAAAAGTAGAATTCTTAATTTAGCGAGGGGTCATTTGTGTAGCTTGATCATGGCTTTCCTAAAGAAACTAATAGTTGATAAAAAAAATAGTGTAAGTAAAAAAAAGAATAGAAAAGGTTTACAATTGTTTTCATATCTCTGGGCCCGATTTAAATATAGGCAGTCGGGCGGTTCCTCGTCATGGTGACAGAGTATTTTACTCCATCATCCTAGAGGTGGTCCCAACAGCCAAATCTAGAAATGCTGTCCGGCAGATGGCAGTGGTGGCTGGCATGGATCGGGGACGGCAGGGTAGGGGGAGAAAAGTAAAAAAAATACGCTTACCTTTTCCCTGCTCCCCTCCTCGGTCGTCTCTCGGCATCTCTTCCCACCAGAACTAAGCCAATCACAACGCTGCAGAACAGCGTTAGGATTGCGCTGTAGTTTGGCGCTCAGAAAGGCAGTGGGAGCCTGGGCATGTTCTCCACCCAGCCTAGATGGAGAACATGCAAAGTGCACATGACTATTTGGCAAGCCCAAGACGGCCGGCCAAAAAGTCATGTGCACTTACGCAGTGTTCACCACTCCTCTCCCTGCTCTGTGAGCAGAGCTGCCCGCCCGCCCCTCATAACTGCCGCAGCAGGAAAGAATAAAATGATAATTACATTGAGTTATTATCATTTTATTTGTCCTTTTTTATACAGCTGAAAGACAGTGGAGCGACACTCTTCCACCTTTGCGGAGGAGCTGCCACTGCAGATGGACCTTTCTAGCTTTCACAGGATCCGCTGTCAAGGTGGTTCCTGTGAATGAATTGTAACTTTGATGTGTGGCTCCATGAAACATGGCGGCGTCAATGGCAAAGTTAAAAAGTTTTTTATTTTCAAAAACAAAACTCCAAAGTTTATTTTGTTTTTGAAAAATTTAAATGCCACCCCCCACCTCCACCCCCTCACCATGGACGTCCTAGCCCATGGCGAAAGGGGCATTTTAATGTTTTTTCTGCCCCTTAACGCCAAGCAGTAAAAAACGGCTATATCCACCCATCTAAATTGGGCAGGCAGACATATAGCTAATTGTCTGACAGCCCGTGCTCTGTCGGGCCGTTGAAGAAGTTTGGTCATGGTGGAGACAGAGTAGTCTCTGCTGTAGCCAAGCTATGGTTCACCTGCTTTTTGATTTGGCAGGTAGACCATTACATTGGCGGGAAGGGGACTCTGTTGCCATTTTGACGGAGCACCCTTTCGGCCAACATATAAATTGAACCCTAAGTTTTTTCCAGTAAATGCTAATCTACAAAAGTAATATACTATAACATCCATCACATTCTTCCAGTCGCAAAGACATGTAGTGGTTGTCATTTGTTCAAAAATACACTATACCCAGTGCTTTCAGCTAAGTTGTGCCTTACAGTGATTTTTTCTTGCCTTTCAACCATGGCTCAACCCATCAGGTGAAACCTAGTGAATAAAAGGTAGGTATTAAGTAAAGTTTTTTAAATATGCCCAAAATGTTAAGTTTAGGAACAGCAGTTTTTCATACCACTCTGTTTAAGATTTCCTTTAATATGTGGTGATTTTGAGGTTGTTTCGGAAAATTAACCTTTTTGTACACACCGACTTACATTTGGAAGTGTGCTGGGATGCACACAAACCATATCACATTGGATTCCACTTGGTATCTAGTTTTCAGAAATGCCTACGTTTATAGGGTTCCTTTGGTGCCGACTGACTCAGAGCCTGAATACTGCAAACCTCCCTCATGGATAGTGAGAAGAAATCGGTAGTTTTAGGAATACTCTTGGTGTTTGCAAAGCATTCTGTGTAAAAAAAAACACACTGGAATCCATTCAAAACACACGACCCAGGATTCTGGCCAACTCAGAGCCCAGATAGTGCCACCATTTTCTATGAAACTGAGAGGAAATTGGCTGTGTGTAGAAAAGGTTCTGTGAATTTCTTTGGTTGTGCTATTGTCACATAGGCCTACAGAGAGGTGGTAAGCCTCCACTCTGCCTCACACAAATTGTCCGAGGAGGGAGATGCAGACCAATGACATGAAAGGCAAGACCCTCAGCCAATTCTTTATTTAGAACAGTGATACTCAAGGTATGTCCCGGGGGCGGCATGCGGCCCTCCTGACTTTTACATGCCGCCCCTTGGTCAAATTCAGTAGATACGAAAAAGTGGTCAGAGTCTATTGATAAACAAAAAACACCCAATGGCTCATATGAATATTATCATTTGTAAATTATCAACATTCCATCCATATAGTGCAAGAAATTTTTTCTTTTTTATTTAAATTTAAAGCATCTTGTTATCTCGATACTTAGTATCATTCAATAAGTACCAGTAATTGTGGAATCAAAATTAAACATTTTCAGAAAGGATTGTTTCAATTACTTCATTGAATCAGGTGGACAATTAAGGACATAAATATCGATTTGGTGCATGGAAAAAACCTTCATGTGTAGAAACAGATAAAATTACATACATTAGCTCCATTATGACATATCGACGCGCTCAAGGTGATGAGGAAAAGAGGTAGTTAGATGGGATGGGTGTGATTGGATAAAGGTGGGGACTGCGTAAAGGTTGTTGTGACCATAAAACAATCACAGTGGTATTCAGTACTGCCTTTACAGTCTTATTGAGATCAATGGTTCCAAATAACTCTTTAGCATAGGATCTGTATTACTCCATTAATTCTTCCTATGGTTAGAGAGTAGGTATGGTCTGGTCTACGTTTCGACCCCCGGTTTAAGGGTTGGTTGAAGCCTCATGCTGGGGTCTTCTTCAGGACATGAAAGAACAGGAGCGCCTATGAGTAATACAATTAAAATGAATGTATCTGGCCTCTCATGAAAAATGTGATTGCACTAGGACAGGATAGATAAATTAAGATTCTTACTTAGTGTCAGGCCGTTCAGTGGCCATTAAAGTTGGACCATCCTCGGTTCCTATGTGGATAAACAATACCTGCAATTATTTAAAAGGAGGGATCAATGTTACTGCCGGGTAACAAAAGAACCCTATCTATATTTGGATTAGCAAGAAATAGCAAAAGGGGACTTACTGGGACATCGTGGCTTTCAAATCAGCATATCTAGTATTTATTGCTTCATAATCTGTCCAATGGAGACCCTGTGTGGGTGCGCGAACAAATCTCGCAGTCCTTGGGGTTCTGGAGGACAGAAACATAGTGAAACAATAAGTCGGAAGGATGTTTATAATGCTACCGTGGCCTGAAATATCTTGAGAGGTAGCTCATAAATTTCACGTCATGTTAAATTAAGATAATGGCTGTGGGTTGGCGAACCAAACAATTAATGGCCAGGTACCCTTCTGGGCAAAGAGCTTATGTTAAAAAGGCTCTCTCGTGCGTCGCAGTGTGAACCAATTTTAAGTTAGATGAAGAAAACGCCCTGTAACAAGCGGGTCGGAGATCAAAGCAATAGACGTTCGGTATATTTAGCTCTTAGAGTAATACCAAACAGATGGTTACCAAAGAACCTTTACCGGGCATGGTGCATATGTTTAATATATTTATAAAGGCTCACTCGTGCCCCGCGCTCTCGACAAATTTGGTTACATTCGTATGTTTTAGCCAGACCGAATCAACGCCCAGGAGCACCTTAGTATGTAAATCCGATGTGGCATGTAAAACGATTAAGCAGTACAAGCTGCTGAATCGTGCAGATGTGGGGCTCTATGGGTCGCAAGGCATGTCTCACCGTTAATTCTGCTCCGAAGGGTCTGTATCCATTACCGCTGCCGAGCAGTAAATGGTCTGCCTCGAGGTGCAGCCGCTCGCTACTACCTAGGGGCTCGTCACTGCTAAACCAATCAGGGGAAGGGCTGTCCTAAGGGAGTATCTGAAAAGGTCCTCGCGAAGGCAGCTGGGTCCCTAGGTTCTGCTATTGTAAAATTAGATAACTCCATGGGATGTAATTCCAAATTGTATAGAAAGGACGGGTTTAAACTTCTAATTAATAAACAGACTATGCTTGTTTCTGAAGACACACCTTGTTTGGAAGGCAAGGTACGACAGGTTGCTATACAAAGTTAAAACATTGAGTACGTTTGTGAAAGCCCAGGATTAAACATTCGACATTCAAAACCAATCATGCACAGTGGTGAATAGTGCCATGTCATCTAACTATATGCGATCATACCCCTTAATATAGGTAATAGACATTTATCATGAAGATTTAGAATTTAAAGCCAAACAGTGGATCAGTTGATACACCTTCGGACATAGAGGCAGGCTCTTTACGCATAACATATCATTACAATTAGAACTGTGAACCCAAAATGTATGACTGGAGTAATGTACTTAGCATAAGTCCGTTTCGCATGCAAATCTGTATATACAGAGAGATTTCATTGTTAAGTGTGATCACATTAAAGGATACACGCAAGAAATGAGCAATGTCAGTGTATACATTTCTGTTTGGCCCACATGATGGATTAATCATGGTTAATCGAGGCCATTTGGGAGAAAGTGGCATCCAATTCATTTAATCCATTTTGGACGGAGTCAAAGGACTGCATCCATTTACACTCTCTTAAGTTCATGATTGCATTAAGATCACCACCCCTGGGTCCCAAAGTGATTTTCTCGATGACTACCCATTTGAGAGACTCAGGTGTGTGAGTTTTTTCCAAAAAGTGGTCTACAAGGGGAGCCCCTCTTGTTTGGCATCTTATTCTACTACAATGTTGCAGTACCCGATTTTTAATTTTCTGCTTAGTTTGACCTATGTAGATCAATCCACATGGACAGAAAATAGCGTAAATGACTCCATTACTGTTACAATTTGTGAGCGTCTTCATATTGATAGTTACATTGTTATGAGTAATTGTCTTTGTTTCTATGCATAATGCACAAGCTTTACAATTGCTGCATTTATAGTTTCCCAATGTGATGGGCAAGTTCCACATCATTTGTATGGTCGGGACAGGTGGAGTGTCAAGCATAGAACGTACCACATAGTCTCTTACGCTTTTGGCTTTTTTGAAGGCGTGCATAGGGGGGTCTGGCATTTCGATTACATCAGAAATGATCTTCCAATGTTTGTTAACGATCTTGCGTATTTCATTGCTCTTACTGCAGTATGTGGTGACGCAGATCATCCTATCTTCTGGAGGCGTTCGGTTCCTGGGCACCAGCAGAGTTTCTCTATCACTGAACCACGCCCTCTTCCGTGCTCTTTTGACCAGCCGTTTGGGATATCCTCTTTCCAATAGGCGAGAGATTAGTTCATCCGATTCGGTAAAGTAATCATCCTTCAAGGTGCAGTTCCTTCGGATGCGGAGGAATTGGCCAAAGGGCAAATTGTCCCGTAGGGCCCGAGTGTGATGACTTGTATATCTTAGTAGAGTATTACGCTCGGTCACTTTTCTATATAGTGTGGTATATAAAAGTCCATCATGTTCCTTAATGCTGATATCCAAAAAATCAATGGACTCACTGCTACAATTGTTGGTGAATTTGATATCCTCTGATTGGGGGTTTAGCCATTGGGTAAATGCCTCAAGTTCTTGCTTTTGTCCCGTCCAAATCATTAGAATATCGTCTATGTAGCGGCGGTATTCGGATATTCTATTTATGTAGGGGTTGTGAGGGGAGAGAATACAGTGTTGCTCAAAGTCACTCATAAAGAGTATCGCTAGATCTGGGGCAAAGGCTGCCCCCATAGCCACTCCTTTACTTTGCATGAAAAACTTATTCTGGAATATAAAAAAGTTCTTTGTCATAGCGATCTCCAGCAAGTCGATTAGAAATTCAGTCGGGACCTCGGCAGGTTGGGGTCTTGATGCTAAAGCTCTTCGTATGGTTGTTAAGGCTGGTCCCTGTGAGATACTTGTATACAGTGACACTATGTCCATCGTAACAAGTAATTGATTGTTCTTATCAAAGGGTCGTTGGTCCACAAGATTAATCACCTGCATGGTGTCCCTCAGGTAGGTTGGGGTTGCCTCTGCCAATGGTTTCAAAAAGATGTCCACATATTTGCACAGTGGCTCCAGGAGGGAACCACAGCCCGATATGATCGGACGTCCGGGTGGCTTGGTTGGATTTTTATGGACCTTGGGTAGGACATAGATGGTAGGAATGCGCGGTTGGTCCACATTCAGAAATGCATATTCTTTCTCAGTGAGGAAGCCTGCATCTTTTCCTTTTTCCGTGATGGCAATAATCAGTCGTCTGATTTCTGTTGTTGGGCTAGTTGCTATCGGCCGATAGCTGACTCCATCTTCCAGTTGAGAGTGTATCTCTTGTCTTTAGTCATCCGCATTCATTACGACTATTGCTCCCCCCTTGTCCGCTGGTTTAATAACCAACGTCTTATTTTTCTTCAAATCTTCCAAAGCGGCACGTTCCTTCCTTGTGATATTGTATTTCACATAGGATTTATTTCCACAAGTCTTGAGCACATCCTTTAGAACTAGGCTCTCATAGGTTAGAATCCGATGGTTAATCGTGGCAGTGTGGGGCGTGAAAGTAGAGGGTGGTCGTAAAGTGGTGAACGCCCTTGTTGTATTGGGTGGTTCCCTCCTGGAGCCACTGTGCAAATATGTGGACATCTTTTTGAAACCATTGGCAGAGGCAACCCCAACCTACCTGAGGGACACCATGCAGGTGATTAATCTTGTGGACCAACGACCCTTTGATAAGAACAATCAATTACTTGTTACGATGGACATAGTGTCACTGTATACGAGTATCCCACAGGGACCAGCCTTAACAACCATACGAAGAGCTTTAGCATCAAGACCCCAACCTGCCGAGGTCCCGACTGAATTTCTAATCGACTTGCTGGAGATCGCTATGACAAAGAACTTTTTTATATTCCAGAATAAGTTTTTCATGCAAAGTAAAGGAGTGGCTATGGGGGCAGCCTTTGCCCCAGATCTAGCGATACTCTTTATGAGTGACTTTGAGCTACACTGTATTCTCTCCCCTCACAACCCCTACATAAATAGAATATCCGAATACCGCCGCTACATAGACGATATTCTAATGATTTGGACGGGACAAAAGCAAGAACTTGAGGCATTTACCCAATGGCTAAACACCCAATCAGAGGATATCAAATTCACCAACAATTGTAGCAGTGAGTCCATTGATTTTTTGGATATCAGCATTAAGGAACATGATGGACTTTTATATACCACACTATATAGAAAAGCGACCGAGCGTAATACTCTACTAAGATATACAAGTCATCACACTCGGGCCCTACGGGACAATTTGCCCTTCGGGCAATTCCTCCGCATCCGAAGGAACTGCACCTTGAAGGATGATTACTTTACCGAATCGGATGAACTCATCTCTCCCCTATTGGAAAGAGGATATCCCAAACGGCTGGTCAAAAGAGCACGGAAGAGGGCGTGGTTCAGTGATAGAGAAACTCTGCTGGTGCCCAGGAACCGAACGCCTCCAGAAGATAGGATGATCTGCGTCACCACATACTGCAGTAAGAGCAATGAAATACGCAAGATCGTTAAAAAACATTGGAAGATCATTTCTGATGTAATCGAAATGCCAGACCCCCCTATGCACGCCTTCAAAAAAGCCAAAAGCGTAAGAGACTAGGTGGTACATTCTATGCTTGACACTCCACCTGTCCCGACCATACAAATGATGTGGAACTTGCCCATCACATTGGGAAACTATAAATGCAGCAATTGTAAAGCTTGTGCATTATGCATAGAAACAAAGACAATTACTCATAACAATGTAACTATCAATATGAAGACGCTCACAAATTGTAACAGTAATGGAGTCATTTACGCTATTTTCTGTCCATGTGGATTGATCTACATAGGTCAAACTAAGCAGAAAATTAAAAATCGGGTACTGCAACATTGTAGTAGAATAAGATGCCAAACAAGAGGGGCTCCCCTTGTAGACCACTTTTTGGAAAAAACTCACACACCTGAGTCTCTCAAATGGGTAGTCATCGAGAAAATCACTTTGGGACCCAGGGGTGGTGATCTTAATGCAATCATGAACTTAAGAGAGTGTAAATGGATGCAGTCCTTTGACTCCGTCCAAAATGGATTAAATGAATTGGATGCCACTTTCTCCCAAATGGCCTCGATTAACCATGATTAATCCATCATGTGGGCCAAACAGAAATGTATACACTGACATTGCTCATTTCTTGCGTGTATCCTTTAATGTGATCACACTTAACAATGAAATCTCTCTGTATATACAGATTTGCATGCGAAACGGACTTACGCTAAGTACATTACTCCAGTCATACATTTTGGGTTCACAGTTCTAATTGTAATAATATGTTATGCGTAAAGAGCCTGCCTCTATGTCCGAAGGTGTATCAACTGATCCACTGTTTGGCTTTAAATTCTAAATCTTCATGATAAATGTCTATTACCTATATTAAGGGGTATGATCGCATATAGTTAGATGACATGGCACTATTCACCACTGTGCATGATTGGTTTTGAATGTCGAATGTTTAATCCTGGGCTTTCACAAACGTACTCAATGTTTTAACTTTGTATAGCAACCTGTCGTACCTTGCCTTCCAAACAAGGTGTGTCTTCAGAAACAAGCATAGTCTGATTATTAATTACAAGTTTAAACCCGTCCTTTCTATACAATTTGGAATTACATCCCATGGAGTTATCTAATTTTACAATAGCAGAACCTAGGGACCCAGCTGCCTTCGCGAGGACCTTTTCAGATACTCCCTTAGGACAGCCCTTCCCCTGATTGGTTTAGCAGTGACGAGCCCCTAGGTAGTAGCGAGCGGCTGCACCTCGAGGCAGACCATTTACTGCTCGGCAGCGGTAATGGATACAGACCCTTCGGAGCAGAATTAACGGTGAGACATGCCTTGCGACCCATAGAGCCCCACATCTGCACGATTCAGCAGCTTGTACTGCTTAATCGTTTTACATGCCACATCGGATTTACATACTAAGGTGCTCCTGGGCGTTGATTCGGTCTGGCTAAAACATACGAATGTAACCAAATTTGTCGAGAGCGCGGGGCACGAGTGAGCCTTTATAAATATATTAAACATATGCACCATGCCCGGTAAAGATTCTTTGGTAACCATCTGTTTGGTATTACTCTAAGAGCTAAATATACCGAACGTCTATTGCTTTGATCTCCGACCCGCTTGTTACAGGGCGTTTTCTTCATCTAACTTAAAATTGGTTCACACTGCGACGCACGAGAGAGCCTTTTTAACATAAGCTCTTTGCCCAGAAGGGTACCTGGCCATTAATTGTTTGGTTCGCTAACCCACAGCCATTATCTTAATTTAACATGACGTGAAATTTATGAGCTACCTCTCAAGATATTTCAGGCCACGGTAGCATTATAAACATCCTTCCGACTTATTGTTTCACTATGTTTCTGTCCTCCAGAACCCCAAGGACTGCGAGATTTGTTCGCGCACCCACACAGGGTCTCCATTGGACAGATTATGAAGCAATAAATACTAGATATGCTGATTTGAAAGCCACGATGTCCCAGTAAGTCCCCTTTTGCTATTTCTTGCTAATCCAAATATAGATAGGGTTCTTTTGTTACCCGGCAGTAACATTGATCCCTCCTTTTAAATAATTGCAGGTATTGTTTATCCACATAGGAACCGAGGATGGTCCAACTTTAATGGCCACTGAACGGCCTGACACTAAGTAAGAATCTTAATTTATCTATCCTGTCCTAGTGCAATCACATTTTTCATGAGAGGCCAGATACATTCATTTTAATTGTATTACTCATAGGCGCTCCTGTTCTTTCATGTCCTGAAGAAGACCCCATCATGAGGCTTCAACCAACCCTTAAACCGGGGGTCGAAACGTAGACCAGACCATACCTACTCTCTAACCATAGGAAGAATTAATGGAGTAATACAGATCCTATGCTAAAGAGTTATTTGGAACCATTGATCTCAATAAGACTGTAAAGGCAGTACTGAATACCACTGTGATTGTTTTATGGTCACAACAACCTTTACCCAGTCCCCACCTTTATCCAATCACACCCATCCCATCTAACTACCTCTTTTCCTCATCACCTTGAGCGCGTCGATATGTCATAATGGAGCTAATGTATGTAATTTTATCTGTTTCTACACATGAAGGTTTTTTCCATGCACCAAATCGATATTTATGTCCTTAATTGTCCACCTGATTCAATGAAGTAATTGAAACAATCCTTTCTGAAAATGTTTAATTTTGATTCCACAATTTCTGGTACTTATTGAATGATACTAAGTATCGAGATAACAAGATGCTTTAAATTTAAATAAAAAAGAAAAAATGTCTTGCACT
This sequence comes from Lissotriton helveticus, assembly GCF_964261635.1. Lineage (NCBI taxonomy): Eukaryota > Metazoa > Chordata > Amphibia > Caudata > Salamandridae > Lissotriton > Lissotriton helveticus. The sequence continues at coordinate 313,032,067 of NC_136061.1, forward strand.
ATATGGATGGAATGTTGATAATTTACAAATGATAATATTCATATGAGCCATTGGGTGTTTTTTGTTTATCAATAGACTCTGACCACTTTTTCGTATCTACTTAACTGACCCAGGTCAGAGTATTCTTAGGGTATACCCCGTTATAACTCACCACCCTTGGTCAAATTCAGCACTGGGCTGCAGTCTTCTCGACTCAGCACTAACATTGAAAAAAAGGATGTAAATAAACAGTCAAGCCATTATGTAAAGGTTAATTGAAGTAAAAGGAAGGAAGTCGCTAGTTTATTCTGCACTGTTTAATTTAAGAAACACCCTTAACATTAAACACATCTTGCAGCACAAGTATAAAAATATGATAGAATCTCTTCAAAATTTAAAATGTGTGTTTCATTAACACACCGAACCGTTGTACCTTAGTACATCACATTATATTAGTGAATTGAGAAGGTTTTTTTTAAAGCAATAGTTTTCAAACCTGAATTCACATAAATTCTTCCCCCACACTGACAACAATGTTATGGTGAACTAAAATGCAAGTCAGGTGTTAAGTGCACTCTTTGGGCTAGGTTTCTATTATACACAAACAGCATAATAGTTTATTAAATCAAACAGAGGAGAATGTTTTGTACATTGCACTCCTGAAGTCATATATTTCCTTTTATATGTGATAATGAAGAAAAAAGAGGGAAAGTGAAAAAAAAACGTTTGCCTAGGAACCTACAATTTGGTAAAGTGGGGAAGCTGAAATGAATTCCAAGTTTTCTTTTTTCACATTGTGCAATTCAGCCGATGTATTTGCTTCACTTACAGTACACCCACCTTACTGGCATTGTGCTCCGGAACCCTCTCCTCCTGATGCCCACCCTGCTGTCACATCACAGACAGAGCATGGATCCCGGAAAAATGTTTGTGAGTACTCATGATTTATAATATTATTTCCCATGTATGTAGTTTTGTGCTTCTCTCGGGTGATCACACTGGGTAAAAGCCACAGTCTGCTGCCAGGGGACAGAAAGATTGTCTTGGGGTCAGTGAGGATGGTGGCTGAATGACATGGGCCAACTCCTACTCCAATCCTTTTCTAGTCTTATTTCTGCCCCATCCCCTCCCTAAGGCAGTGTAGAATGGCTGTCTTGGTCCTTGAGGTGGGTTGAGACAGCCCAATACCAGGACCTCATATCAAGATTGACTGACTCCCTCACCCCATTACTTTTTTGTAAGTTCATTCATAGGTGTCTAGGGAGCTTTCTGCCACTCCCTCTGGGATGGGCAGATTGCAGACATCCCCCAAGTTTCACCCCTCACCCCAGCAAAGCCTAAAGGCTGTGGGTGGGGGGTGGGCAGCCAGATTCCAACCAGAGCGCTTGGCAGACCAATCTGACAACTGTTGTTTGTGTGCATTCCAATTACAGTGTCAGTCACATGAAGTAGATAGAGAGTGGGTGTGTCTGTTTGCTTGTGTTAGGTGAGATTAGCAAAATAGATGCTAATGGCCTTTCTCCTCTCATGCAGAGGGTATTAACCACTATTATCCGTAAGTCCCCAGACTCTGGTCAAGGCCTTACTCTCTAACCAGAATCTCTGCGCCTAATCCACCTCCTCCTGGGAGTTGTTTGAGCCCCCAGCTTGCCAGTTTCCTCCGTTGCGCCTCTGCGGGTTACCGCTGCCTGATTGTAATCTTTGTCATCATTGTGTGTTATTTCAGTACTGTTTCAATCTATTTTTGGTATAACTTTATTTTTTTACTTTTACTTTTTGTGTGAGTATCTGTTTGTTGGGCCGAATTCCATCGTCCTCCCGCGTCAATTTTCCCGCCGCTGCTGCCCCTGCGGCCCTGCCCCCTCCACAGCCGATCCCGACTCCCAGCTGATCTTCCCTCCCCTACTTAATGGCAGCCGCTCCGTGGTAGTGCCGCTGGCGCGCCAAAGGCGTGCCTAAGGCAAGCCCCTCTGCCCCGTTTGTGACCTAACCGTGGCCAGCGCCAGGACCCCTGGATCGCAGAGGCTCCACTGATATGACTCCGCCGCCCTCCACGCACTCAACTGCGGAAGACACACCGGCTGCCAAAGATCCGCACCCAACATAATCCACGGACAATTCTCCTGCAGACACTGCTGATGATCCTTCACCATCATGACCGCTGAAGGTCCACTGAACGCCCGCAACACCGAAGCCCTGACATGCATCCTCCTCAATGTGCACTCCCTACACAGACACGCCACAGAGATCTGGGACCTGATCGACAGCCTCTCGGCCGACATCGCCTTCTTCACGGAAACCTGGACCAACGCCACCTCTGGACCTGACATCGCCACTATCATTCCCGACAGATACAAGATCCAGAGAAAGGACAATCCCCACCGCCGAGGAGGAGGACTCGCCATCGCACACAAGACCCCCCTCCGACTCTCCACCTCCAGCATGAACGACCCCCTCTCCAACACAGAACACCACCATTTCCAGATCCAGACCAACCCCAGGACCACGCTACATGGCACCCTCACCTACAGACCCCCGGGGCCTCGCACCTAGTCTGCAACTACGATTACCGACCTTTTCACACCCCACGCCATCACCTCTACGGACCACATCCTACTCAGAGACCTGAACTTCCACCTCGACAACTGCAGCGACCCCGACTCCACCACCCTCCTCGACAACGTCTAAACCTTGGAATGAAGCAGCTCGTCAACACCCCCACTCACAGAGCAGGACACACCCTCGACCCCATCTTCGCAGGAGGGACAAACATCCACTTCAGCTACACTACGCAGCCCCTCAGGATGTACCACCACAGCATACACTTCACCTTCAACACCACCACATCACCCAAGCCTGCCCCGCGCCACCCACGAAGGAACTGGAGTAAGATCACAGAGGATCACCTCAACACCACACTCTTCCTAGACCCCCCTGCACCACGACCGACGCCAACTCCGCTGCCAAAGAACTTCACCGCTGGATCTCCAGCTGTGCCGACAAACTTGCACCCCTCCGCCACCCCACCAAACAACATCCTCTGAAGGCCGCCTGGTTCACCACTGAACTCAAAGAAGCCGGGCGTTCCTGCAGACACCTCTAGAAAACCTGGCAAAACAGGAAAACCATGAAAGACCTGAACAGCCACAGGAGCGCCCTGCAGAAATACCACCAGCGCATAAGAGAAACCAAGCGGTCCTTCATCAAGAACAAAATCCACACCAACGCAACCAACGCCAAATAACTTTTCAACATCATACAGCAATTCACCAAACCCCCCAGCGAAGCCACTGATGTCACACCATCCTAGGAACTCTACACCAAACTCAGCTCCTCTATGACAATTTCAGCGAACAGATGCCGGACACCACCCCCTCCCCACCACCGAGCCAACCCTCACAAACTGGAACACCACCACCCACTCAGGAGCCCCCACGGACCGCTACCCAGAACATATCTACCACAGGGCCGCTGCCACCATCGCACCCGAACTAGGGCGGACCATCAGCGCCTCGTTGAAATTCTGCATTTTCCTAGACGACTGGAAGTGGGCATAGGTCAAACCCCTCTTCAAGAAACCCACGGCTGACCCGACGGACCTGAAAAACTACTGGCCCATGTCTCTCCTCCCCTTCGCTGCCAAATTCACTGAGAGACTTGTAAACGCTCAGCTGACCGCCTTCATCTGAGAGAACTCCATCCTAGACTTCTCCCAGTCTGGATTCCGCAGCAACCACAGCACCAAGACCGCCCTCCTTTCCGCCACGGATGACATCCGCATGCCACTCGACTAGGGACATACTGCGGCCCTCAGTCGACAAGACCTCTCTTCAGCTTTTGACACCATCTCACATCGCACTCTCGCAGCCAGACTTCACAACGTGGGGATATGAAGAACCGCCCTCAACTGGATCCAATCTTTTCTCTCCGGCAGAACCCAAAGGGTCCGACTCCCTCCCTTCCTCTCCGAACCCACGGATATCAACTGCGGAGTACCCCAAGGATCATTGCTCAGCCCCACTCTCTTCAACATCTACATGACTCCCCTCGCCGCCATCGTCAGACAGCATGGGCTCAGCATAGTGTCTTACGCCTACGATACCCAGCTCATCCTTTCCCTCACGAAGAACCCGGTAGATACCAGTTTCTGCTTCCAGGAAGGCATGAAGGATGTCGCAGCCTGTATGAAAGATAACTGTCTGAAGCTCAACTCGGAGAAGACTGAGATCCTCATCCTCAAACCATCCCCCTCCGCCTCGGACAACACCTGGTGGCCCTCCACCCTCAGGACGCCAACCACCCCTACAGACCATGCACGGAACCTCAGCATCATCCTTGACTCCTCCCTCTCTATGACCCACCAGATCAACTCCGTCACCTCCACCAGTTCCAACTGCCTCCGCATTGTACGCAAGACCTTCAAATGGATATCCCCCGCATGCAGAAAGAGAGTCAACCACGCACTCATTACTAGCAGACTGGACTACGGCAACGCCCTCTACACCAGAATCAACAGAACTCTTCTACACAAGCTCCAAACCATCCAGAACGCCGCAGCCAGACTCATCCTCGGGACCCCACGGCACGAACACATGACCCAACACCTACGAGACCTCCACTGGCTCCCCGTCGAGAAGAGAGTAACCTTCAAACTCCTCACCCACACCTAAAAATCCCTCCACAACAATGGACCCAAATACCTCAACAAGAGAGTCTCCTTCCACGTACCCATAAGGAACCTCCGCTCCGCCGACCTCGCCCTGGCAGAGACCCCCCGCATCCACAGAAACAGAGCAGGAGGAAGAGCTTTCTACTACATCGCAGCCAAGACCTGGAATGAGCTCACAGCTAACATGAGACGCTCCCCGACTTTGCACAACTTTAGGAAGAACCTCAAGACATTGCTCTTCGACTGAACCGGAGCTGCACACCTCTCCCCTCTAGCACCTTGAGACCCTCACAGGTGAGTAGCGTGTTTTATAAACCCTGATTGATTGATTGATTGATCCGCAGAAGCAGATACCGCTTAGGTTGGTGTAGTGGAACTCATCTTGTGATATCTTATTATCGTAGAGCGGTGCTTCTTAACCTTCTAGCTCCTGTGGAACCTCCCTTAATCATTATTGGATTCTAGGGATCCCCACTTAATCATTATTGGAATCTGCTGACCCCCACTCAGCCACTATTGGAATCTGGGGACCTCCACTGAGCCTGGGGAGATGCGGTAGCCACAAATCACCTCTGCTGACACGGCCTCTGAGGAGATGCAAACAGCGGCATCGAAACACGTCAGGCCATGGACTTCAAAGGGATGTTAAGCTGCCTGCTTGGTTTAAATAGAGTTGTTACTCACCTGCAGTGCTGTGCGGCCTCAAGCTTCTGGGCATTTTTGGTTACATATTATGCGGCGGTTCCAGGCCGCAGACGGATCGCACTGCCCGAAACTAATGGGCATTAGGAGAGAGGAAGTTTCATCTTTCCGAAGCTGCAGGGCACCTTTAATGAAGCCGGCAGAGTCTCATCCAAGGCTCAATGGAGGGCTGAGAAAAATTGTCCCTAATTAGCTGCAGCGGAGGTAACCCACTAGAGGGCGTTAATTGGCAAAATGAGACCTCAAATCCCAGCGTGCATTTAAAAATGAACTGCCACCGATGGGGGCGTGGCCAACAGCATGGCCGTGTAAGTCGGGAGCCTCAGCAGCTCCGGCGAGCCAACTAGATCCGACGATAAAAACGGCATCCAGAAGTCCCGTTTTGGCTACTGAAGGAAGTCTGAATCTTCCGCCACAACTTGGGCGTGAGTGAAAGTGGGCATTACAACAATTACAATTACAACAAAGGGCCGAGACGCTCCTGAGACCCGAAGTGAAAGTCCTAAGATGGCGGCGCCCTGACGAGGGGGCTGAGGCGCCCGGACCTGCTGTGAAGGACATCGGTGGTGGCAGGCGGTGCCGGACGAGAGCCCTGGGGCTCCGGACTTGACTGTCCGAGCCCGAAGCTGAACCGGGCTCCGGCGGTGAGCTTCGAGGCCGCGCTGTGAACGGGAGGCGCTGAGGTGACGGGAGACTGATGGCTGGGACAGAGGCCCGGTGCGGAGACGCAGTGCCCTGCCTACATTGCCCGGGTAAGCTGAGAGCTAGAGAGGGCCATAAGGGACGCCGCGCGGCGAGAAAGGAGCGCTGCCCCACAGTTGAAGCTGGCGATCGGGGTGCAGAGGCTAGACCCAGCACGGCGGAGGGAGGACTAGCGGGCAGGTCCCCATACCGGAGAGGCCTGGCCCACAATTGGACATCCTGAGGCCTCTGAGAGGCTTGGAAGAGGTGGGACACGTCCTGGACACTACAATTAGAGGCAGGAGAGAAGCGCCTGAGGCCAGAAGGCAGAGACCGGCCCCGTAGACTGGTACCTGCTACCTGGGGCGGGCAAGACCACAGACTGATCACCTCTTCCCCCCTCATTCATCGTCCTGCTCTTGCGCCTGCAGACGGGGGGGCCTTCGGACCAGGATCTGTTCGGGGCGGAGAGCTGGAAGACCCAGCGGACCGGGGATCTGATCCGGGTACGTCCTTGGCAGGGGCCGGGCTGCAGGGCACACGCAAGGATGCGGCTTCAAGGTGTAGCGTTAGGCCGGGCTGAGAGGAGATTGAGCTGGAGCGCGGGGCCTGGGAGACGGCACAAAGGAGGAAGATATCCGACTGAGAGGCCACAAGCGATACCCAGGTCACTCGGGAGAGCGAAATGGGAAAAAAGCAGGTGGCCGCCAAAGCCCCACGCCAGGGGACCCTGGATCGCTATGCTACGCCCCCCCCCGATACAGCACCAAACCTATTGGGACCGCGCTCAGATAAGGAGCTCTCGATGGGAGTTATACAAGCGTCGCGGGAAGACATACAGGCGTCCCGTGCGGCCCTGGAGGTCAAGATCGGTGAAGTGGGCTTCGAGGTCACACTATTGAGACAGGACTTTCGCAACTTGACAGAGCGAGTGACCACGGCAGAGACTCGACTGGGTTGCGGCGGAAGATATCATCCACGGTCTGCAGAGGGACGTGACGGAACTCCTGGCCTCGCACAAGCAGCTTAGGTGGAAGGTGGGCGACGCAAAAAATAGGGCCCGCCGTAATAACCTCCGCTTTGTAGGTTTTAGGGAAGGAAATGAGGCGACTAACATGGCGGAGTTCCTGCACTCCTGGCTGCTGAAGACCTTCACAAAAGCGAAATTCTCCAACTGCTTCGTGGTAGTAAAAGCGCACCGGGCACTGCTGGCGAAACCACCGGTGGGGGCGAGACCAAGGCCGGTCATTGCCCGATTCCTGAACTTTGCAGACCGGGATATGATTTTGAGAGAAGCCAGAAGACTCTGGGAGATCCGCATGGAGAATTCGCAGATCATGACGGCGCATACACAATTGTATTAAGGGAGGGGGCCACACAGCCCCGCCTCCTGGGCCATTTTGACTCTGGGGACCACCACCTCCCTGAGGCTGACCCTGCGCGGACCCTTCCTACAGCCATTGATGGCCCTGGGCATCACTTACCCCAGGGCCAGCTCCTGATGTCTCCCAAGGTACCCACCCTTGGGAGATAGCAGTTTGCTTTCGCTTTGCAGGAATTCTGAAAACTCCCCCAAGCTAAAGCAAACAATAACTTTGCTCCTGGCGGGCAGGATTCGAAAAACTGCAACCACTCTCTGGGATTGGAGTTTTCATCTGTTTCCCTGCCCACTGTCAAGCGGACAGGGAAACAGATGAAAGGATTGCTCCTGCACACAAGGTTCTGCATATTTAGCACCTCCCTGCATGTGAAAGCAATGCCGGCTCCCGCTGGAGGCAGGGAGTTGCATGTTGCCGCAGGGGCATTGGGGCTCACCCCAGACCCTCTTTGTAGTCTCATTTTGTTCTCTATAGGAGGATTCATGTTATCACAGATTTCTAGATGAAGATGCACGAGGAACAATCACATAGCTGAAACCCAGACAATGTTGCTGGAGACATTGTCCATTGCGCTGATGTATTGTGAAATACGCACTAGACATTTACCCAACTAGGTAGCACTTACTTATTAATCAGTATAAACTACTCCTGTTGGGTAAGCTTTTTGTTCAAAACTGTGAACTCTTGTTGGATAAACGAACAGGTGAGGTCTGTCCTGGCCCTGATGCATATTTCACAGAAATTAAACCTCAACAGGAGCCACTTACAAATATAAACATAGCATATGCCCTAGTTGAAGCTCTTTCTGTAAAGGACATCCTAACTTCCTGGGCTTGGCAAAGGCAAAGCAAGTGTGTTTTCTCAGCAGTTACACAGTGAAAAACGATCTGAAATCCTTTGTAAAGGTGAATGTTTTGTTGATCTATTGGAGGCAATCTGTAGTGACTGTAATGAGTGGGCTCTCTCTTGACCTCTCCTAGTGGGAGCAAAGTCCATGGTTCGTCCTTTGCATTACAAGAAATATGAAAATGTGCAAATCACTTAGAAGCTTCGCCCGTTTGGCCCCGCTCAGTGCTTAACTTGAGTCAGTGGTATCCAGTGCTCTGCACCGGCACTTAATTCTCAGCACCGGCTCTTATGACATTGTGCCTGAAACATGGATATACCAGGAAATACAGGGTTGACTAAACTAGGTCACTTCCTGATAGGATTCTGTCTCTCATTTAGTTTGCCCACTCTGCCGGCATAGCAGTCAAAGCCAGTGGTGGATGGTGATACTTGAAAGTGGTGGGGCGTAAAATGCTGGTCATGCTGCACCGTAGCGAGCGAGGCCGAACAACCTAAGGGGGTTTGCATTTTCAAGCAAATGTGAGAAAGCAGGAAGGTTAATAAAGCAATTCTGAAAGTGCAGTTATTACATTAATGCAGTTTGCATGCAGCTCTTAGATGACAGTTAATAGCTAACTGTTGTATGTTAGAATTATACAAACTGCTAGTAACAAAACAGGTTAATGTGCCTGCCGCAAAGAACATGTACCTGATGATGATCACAAAATGCACATGATCTAATTAGGTCAGTGAGTCACTGCTTTTGTCAGAGAGATCCTTTTGTTCCTTGCAGCAGGCACATTACCCTTCTGCGCTACCTTTCCATGAGTCAACAGTTCCACTAGACAAAACTCCTTCCATATGTAACAAGAAGGAAGTATGAGTTCTATCCAGCCAGGACAGAGGAAACATGCACTGGACAAAAGGAATGGGCAGGAAGACAGGGTTCACAGAGGGAGACAGGAAGGGTCGATCTAGATGGAGACTGGGAAGTGTAAAATGGATATCAGCAGCTTGGCCTCCTTCTTGTACACACTACACAGCACACACACAGTCTAAAAATAATGCACGTTCCCTGCCCTGGGAGTGTGTAAAGACAAGTCCAACCGGGACGTGACTAACACAACAAATAAGCTTTTGTGAGTAAAATGTGAGCAAGCAAACAGGCTAAAGAAAAAGTCTTATAAATAGAGGGTGCAGCTTTACGCTCATTAATAATGCTATCTAAACATACTTGCGTTGGAAAGATCTTAGTAAACAAGCAGACAGCTGATAAAGAACATCTTTGGACACTTTGTGGGAACATTTGATGTGACAGTGTAGGCTTAACTAGGAGCAGCCCTCGTCTTGCCTCCAAGCTCGCTGCGCTCCTGAGGCGCAGGGCTCACGTCGGCCTGACTCAACAGTGTGTTCCAAGATATCCTTTAAAAACCAAGATGGCGCCCAGGGCTGTAGGATCCAATCTATCTGTAAGGCCCAGGACAGGGGGTGTTGTTTAGAAAATGCTTCATGATTAACCAAGGGGGATCCATCTTCCCAAACTCCTACAATGCACACGTGGGACACAAGCCGCGATAAGAAAGGGTCTCTCAGCCTCTCTTTCAGGCATATGCATCAAAGTAAATACCGGGAGCAAATGGGCAGATTCTCAGAATCTGCCCCTTTGCTCCCGGTATTTTTGCATTTGAGATGCATCATCCCAAATGCAAAAATCGCAATTTAAGGAATATTTAAATTGAGATTCTTTAAATTGCGATTGCATTTAAGGAATCCCAAATTGAGATTCCTTAAATGCAATGCATGAAAGTCAAATAAATAGCGATTTCGCTAATAGGGGGAGCAAATTACCATGAAGTTGGACTTCATGGTAATTTGCTAAAACTTTGAAAAAAGCACTTTTGTGCATTTTTCAAAGTTTCATGTTGCGCACACACATGCCCTTAGGGCATGTGTGTGTGCAACATATATGCATAGATCTATTTCAGGGGTGCAACAGGGTGTCATTTTGACACCCATGCACCCTTGAAATTGCATGAGCAATTTGCGAGTACCTACTGGTACTCGCAAATTGCTCATGCAATCTCCAATACATTCCTATGGGCCTGTAGGCCCATAGGAATGAATGGGACAGCATTCCTTAATTGTGACTAGCAATTTGCGAGTAGCAATTAAGGAATGTTTAGGAATCATTATTTTAATAGCGATTCCTACATGCATAGGCTTTTGCTATTCCTAAATAGCGATTCCTTAAAAATCGCTATTTAGGAATAGCAAAAGGCTACATTGATGCATCTGCCAGCATATCTTTTAATACAATGATTATACTTGCATGAAGAAGGAGGCAGGACAAGGTCAGATACAAATGTTCTCAGCTCGGATACAGACGCAGTATGTATTTAGGCACATATAAACCCACTGGTGATATCACATCATTCTGTCCCAGCCTCCTGTCTCCAGCAAGTGAACGACGCCACACAGCACAAATAACTTTCCATGCAATACTGCTTTCTTTACCAGAGCTAAGAAATTCAGGGCCATATGTAGGTAGCCCAATACCGGTCGGTAACGGCCGAAATTACCGAATTTCGGCTGTTACCGACCAGTATTTAGGGTTTGAGATGTAGGTAGGCAGGTTTAAGGATTTGGTAATTACCGATTCCTTAAGGAATCGGTAAAATACCGATTCCTTATTGGATCCAGTAATTACCGTACCGATTCCATTATTTTAAGGAATCGGTAATTACCGAATCCAAAAAGCTACGTAGGAGGCACTCAAGTGAGTGCCTTCTTGCATTCAGGATTCGTTATTTACCACCAACTACAAGTTGGTGGTAAATATCGAAAACCTTTAAAAAGCAATTTTGTGCTTTTTTAAAAGTGCCATGTGGCAGACATACATGCCCCCAGGGCGTGTATGTATGGCACATGTGCACACATGCTCGATTCAGGCGTGCAACAGGGTGTCAATGTGACACCCTGCCACCCTTGAATATGTGCCCCCTATTACAGATTCGGTATTTACTGAATCGGTAATAGTAAATGGCTTCCCATTCATTCCTATGGGCCTCAAGGCCCATAGGAATGAATGGGCATTACTGAATCGGTAAATACCGATTCTTAAATACCGAATTGTACCGATTCGGTAATATTTACCTAATTGTTTCCTACGTATCATTTACCGATTCTGAAATACCGAATCTGTAAAATTAGGTATTTTAGAATCGGTAAATGTAGATTACCTACATATGGCCCTCAGTGGCAAAAGCTCAGCACAAACAACACACACATCCCGCAATACACCTTCCAGTTTTAAAAGAATGAGGCAGACACGGCATAACATTGCAACGCAGATAAGGTCTCATACCACAGGACTCAAATATAAATAAAATATAATTCAGCACAGATACACGTTTAACCCAAGAAATAAAGGCATGGAACCTAAAAGTCCAAAAAATAGACACAGGAAAACATGCTTCTCTATAACACACACGTACCCTCCAGAGACACAACCAAGCTATTACTCAAACTTGCTGAGTGACGGACTCAGCTCTTCGTTTGTATACAACAAGGAATGTGCAACTCCCCACTACAAGTAGATCACACTCTGCTCATGCGTTCAGGAGGTGACACCTAAACCTCTCTACGCTTGTAGATAAAGTCAAGCAACTAATCTATTTTTATTTTTTTAACCATGTTTTATTGGCATTTAATTATCATTATCATAAGCAGTACTTTATGACAAATTCTTTTTTGACATATAGGATAATTGGCCTGTGAACAATCGCGAATCCTTGAACTCTAGAAAAAAATAGAATAGTTCCCGCCTTCCCATCCCCCCTGGGTTGCATTGGAACTCGTGATATAGTGTGGCAGCCTGTTAGTGGCTGCATAAAGATGTGGGGCTCAGCGGCCGTGCACAGTGGTAGCTGGGATTGTGTGTGTTACATTTGGTGTACTCATAAGCCATTGCCTTGGGCCCTGTCAGCTGCTCTAGAGGAGCCTCCCTCTTCCGTGTCATCCTGTTCAAAGGCTATCAGTTCATCCACTAAGGTTTCCAAGGCTTTTGCTCTGTCCATCTTGCCAACCCCCAACTAGCTTCCCGAAACAGTAGCCTGCTTTCTGCACCCGCCCATTTTTCTAATTTCCTTCTCCAGGTGATGGTCAGTGGACCTCTTGGGGCCTTCCAGTTTCTAGCTATCTCCCTCTTGGCTAGGACGTAAGCGAGGTCCTGAAACTTCCCCGTCACCTTATTCTTGGCCATATGTGGGAACCATTCTAAGAGGAAGTGCTCACGTGATTGTGGTAGCTCCTTGCTCTAGGGGAGCCTCCCTCTTCCGTGTCATCCTGTCCAGAGGCTATCAGTTCATCCACTAAGGTTTCCCAGGTTTTTGCCCTGTCCATCTTGCCATATCCCAGACTAGCTTCCCTAAACAGTAGCCTGCTTTCTGCACCCACCCATTTTTCTAATTCTCTTCTCCAAGTGATGGTCAGTGGACCTCTTGAGGCCTTCCAGTTTCTAGCCATCTGCCCCTTGGCTAGGACGCAAGCGAGGTCCTGAAACTTCCCCGTCACCTTATTCTTGGTTGTATGTGGGAACCATCCTAAGAGGAAGTGCTCTGGTGATTGTGGTAGCTCCTTATCAATCAAGTCGCCTACAACCTGTCGTATGCCTCCCCAGAAAGTCTGCAGTAGGGGGCAGTCCCAAAACATGTGGAGTATGTGTGCCTCCCTCTCCCCACATCTCGGGCAGGCTGCTGCCTCTGCACCAAAGTACTTCCTAATGCGGGCCGGCGTTAAATAGGCTGTATGCAAGACATAATAGTTAATTAATTTAAAACGTGCATTCCTGGATGCTTTTGGTATGCGCGCTAGAATTGTTTCCCAGTCCTTCTCTGGCATTTGCTTACTGAGGTCCTCTTCCCACTGGAGCTTCAGGCGGTCTAAAGGCCTCCGTGCATCCGTCTGTATGGCCTTGTATAAGCAGGACACCGTTTTGATTCTGCCCGCTGAGAGCGCCACATATCTACACCCCGCCAATGCTCGTGGCTCCGTGCCCCCGCCCCTCCAATGCTCCTTAATCTTGTGAGTCAAGGCCCTGTGCTTCAGGAAGTGACCCCCAGGGAGTTCAAATGTAACCTGCAGGTCCATGAAGGGTAAGAGTGTGGAGTCCCTGTACAGGTCACCCATGTCTCTCAGTCCTGCTTCTACCCAGTCCTCTAGCGCTGTCCAGTGCGCTCCCTGGGGGAGATACCGCAACATTGTCAGCGGTATGTCAGGAGAATAGGGAGCCACAGCACCCACCTTCCTCAGGTATCAGGACCAACAGTGTGTTATCACCTTGATAGCATTAGTGTCCGATGGCGCTGTATGGCGGACTCGTAAAAGGATTTTTGCTAAGTTGGCAGTATCAGGCGCATCCGGGCAGCATTCCCTGTCAGGGTTGCGGTCTGCCGCTAGCCACTGGATCAGCCAGTATAGCTGTGCAGCTAGGTACTAGCTCTCAAGGTCAGGCACCGCAAGTCCCCCCTCTGCTGTAGGGTGTCACAGTGATGACAGTGCTACCCGTCGTCTACTTGTGCCCCAAAGAAAGGAAGTAACCATGGAGTCCAGGTCCTTAAACATCGCCTGTGGGATCCACACTGGCAGTGTCCCGAAATAGTAGAGGAGGCGCGGCAGAGTCACCATCTTCAGGACCACCACCCTTCCAGCAACGGAAAGCGGGAGTGCGCTCCAGAAATCCATTGCTGCCTTCGCCTCCTTCACTGCTTTGCATACATTATCCTCCAAGAGGTCCTCTGCGTCATGATAAATTTGTACACCCAGATATTGTAGGCATCTAGGTTCCCACCGCAGGTGCTTCAAAGTAAGCGGTGGAGAGGTGTCCGAGGTTAGGGAAACAACCTGGGTTTTTGCCAGTTAACCTGGAGTCCAGATACAGTGCCAAATCGGGCCAGCATAGTGCATGCCCTGTGGAGTTCGCCCGCAGTATCAGGCAAGAAGACCAGAAGATTGTCTGCATATAATGCTATCAAATGTCAGCCCGCTGATGTCTCTACACCTCTATAGTCCTAGCGCTTCTGGCTCTACACGCCAGCGGCTCCATGGCCAGAGCAAACAAGAGGGGAAAAAGGGGGCAACTCTGCCTCGTACCTCTCTCCACCCCCAGTTTAGGTGAGATGACTCTTCCAGTGCGCACCTGGGCTGAAAAGGCTGTGTACAGGAGCTGCACCCATTTCAGGAATCCCTCCCCAGGCCCATCCGGGCCAGGACTACATACAGATATTGCCACTCCAGGCTGTCAAATGCCTTCTCTATGTCCACTTCGAGCACTGCTGCCTCCTGCTTGTTGTACCCGTCAGAGTCCATTACCGCTAGAAGGCTTCTGATGTTCGTAGCTGTGTGATGCCCTGGGGTAAATCCCGCCTGGTCAGGGTGAACAAGATGAGGCATATGTGGCAGTAAGCGGATCGCGAGGATCTTACTCAAGATTTTATAGTCCATATTCAACATGGACAACGGTCTGTAGGCCTTGTAGTCATGGGGTCCCTTCCCTGGTTTAGGTATGGGGATAATAAGGGCCTCCCTGGTGCTGTCAGGTAGCTACCCCAGTTCTCGAGCCCTCTGGTACATTGCAGCCAGGTGAGGGGTCACCTCTCCGTACGTTGCGAAAAATTCGGCGGGCAGGACATCTGTACCCCGCGTTTTATTACGCCCCATTCCCTTGATTGCCACCCGAATCTCCCTCTGCATGATATCCGCCCCTAGTAGCTCTACAATTTCAGGGGTCAGGCGCGTCAGTGGTAGATCATTCAGGTAGCCCCCCATGTCCGCCAGCTCACATGTATATGTTTTGGTATAAAGTGAGGTGTAGTAGCGTGCAAGAACCTCGTTAATTTTATGCTGAGCAAAGTGTCTGATCCCCCATTTGTCTTCTAATTCTACTAGGGGGGAGCCCCGGCTCAACGGATTCATCAGCCACGCCAGGAGCGATTCAGACTTCCCCCCTTCAGCATGGGTGCGCTCCAGGTAATTTTTATAGTCAAAGCTCCTGAGCCTCTCCGTTTGTCTCGCTGCCTCCTCTTTGGCGTCCAGGAGCACTCTTTAGAGCTCCGGATGTCCCAGTCTCCTGCGTTCCACTTCCCGGAGAGCCGACTCTGCCCCCTCTACTTCCCTCATAATGACCTTCCTGACTCCTGTGGCGCGCGTAATGCACTGGCCCCGCAAGATTACCTTAAAAGCGTCCCATTCGGAGGTTAGGGATGCCATTGTCCCAATGCCGCACCAGGATACTCAAGAGTAATTGTGCGCGTAATAAATACCTATATAACATAACATAACATAACATAACAATGTTGAGTCGGAAATATTCAGCTATCTCACCCCTGATCTCATCCTGAAAGACCTGATCCTCCAGTGTGTCTGGTCTAAGTCGCCACGTGGGGATCGCCGCTGGCGGGTATGCTCACTTCAGGGACAGAATCAACGGATTATGGTCTGAAATGGTGCGGGCCAAATACTCCGCCGACGTGACCTGTTGTTGAACGTCTACTGAGCACAACAAAGCATCTAGGCGTGCGCGTACCTTGTGTACCGCTGAAAAAAAAGCAGTAGTCTTTGGTTTGCGGGTTCAGGGTTCCCCATGTGTCCAGCTCTGTCTCCCAGTTTTGAACGTGTGACCGCCTGGGAGGTTGGCAACAGAGGGTGGGATCGGTCCAAAAGTATGTAGGCTACACTTTTAAAGTTACCCCCCACTATCACAGTACCTGCAAGATATTGTGCTAATTTATTGCTTAGTGTCGCAAAGAATGCGGGCTGATCTACATTAGGTGCGTATATACCAATCATGGTTATGTCTCCGCCCTCCAGCCTTCCCTTGATGGCCACATAACTGCCCTCTGGATCGATTACTGAATGGAGCAATTGGAACGGGACACCCACACTAACACCCCTCGCGCATAGGCCGAGTAAGTCATGTAAAAGAGCTCTCCTCTCCACCTCTTGTGTAATGCCTACCCTTCCTTTTGTGTTAGGTGCGTTTCTTGTAAAAGGGCTATCTGGGCTCCTCGGCGCTTGGTATGTGAGAGGACTTGATGGCATTTAGACATAGTGTGCATGCCCCTGATATTCCAGGTCATGTATTTGTAACGTCGTTTGTCAGCCATCGCCAAGTATTACCATAATCTGGGCCCCTCCCAGGCTGAGCAGCACCCACCACATCCATCTCCCGTTTGAGCCCACATGAAATCCAACATTCTGCAACCCAGTGTTACATCCCGAACCCAACAACAAACTTGCCCCTGAACTCCCAACCCCTAGGATAAGTAAGAAAAAACAACTCCCCATCCAAACCAGTTTAGAAAGTCTACAAGTGACTGCTTGTAGGGTAATCAGTCAGTTCCAGAGGGTGGCCGCCCGGTGAAGCTCTCCCAGTCTCGGCAGCCGCCATTGATCTCCGCACCTGCGGTGGTCTGCCCCGCAGCACTTCCCCCTTAATTACTCCAGTACCTGTATGCAACAGCAGGGGTGTCCCGCCACTCCCACGGTCCGCGTGACCTAGGCCGCCAGATCTCACCGTCAGATGATGCGATCCGCTGTCTGTGGTGTGACACTTGGGATCGGTTCTCTCTGTGCCTCAGAGTCGCCAGATTCTCCCTCCAAACCGGTGCCCCCCGCAGGGTCGCTGTCTTCAGGGAGATTCAGGCTTTGCATCCCTCCACTGATCTGGGCCACCACTTGCATTGCATTCAGTCGCTCAAGCTGTGCTTCATCCTGCGATGGCGCTAGAGAGTCTATTCTTGCCCTCTGCATCCTGGAACGTCGTCCCCGCCGCCCTCTGCTCGCCAGGCTCTGTGGTGGGCCAGCTCCGTCATGGCGGTCCAACCAGTCAGACGCCTCCTGGTGGGTTTTGAAGTACTCCGTGCTCCCCGCTGTTACCACCCTGAGCGTGTCTGGGTACTGCATCACATATTTGTAGTCCAGCTGGCGCAGTCTCTGCTTCACGTCCCCGAAGGATCCCCTTCGCCGTTGCACATCCCGCGAAAAATCTGGGAAGATGCGCACTATCGAGTAGTGTGCTTTTGTGTCTTGAGACGTGCCTTGGTCAGGATATGGTCTCTGACTTTATAGTGTAGGAGTTTCGTGATCACCACTCTTGGCGGAGCACCTGGGAGGGGCGGCTTCGCAGGGACGTGGTGAGCCCGCTCCAGAGCGAAAAAATTCGACAATCCCTTGGGCGCTATCTCTTCTTTGAGCCATTTCTCAAGGTAGGCCGTCATATCACAACCTTCGATTTTCTCTGGTAGGCCCACGATCCAAAGGTAACTTCTGCATGATCTGTTTTTGCCATCTTCAGGACTGTCTTCCAGCATGCGGACTTTTCTTTCCAGTTGAGACATTCGTTGTTGCATGGCAGTGATCGCCGGCATAGCCTCCGCAAGTTCCCCTTCAGTTGACTTGACCCGGTCCGTTAATTTTATATGGTCTTCTTGGAGCAGCCCCATGTCCAAGCTCAATGAGTCAATTTTATTTTCCAGGTGCTCACTAGAGGTGATGATGACCTGTAGGATATCCTGTAGTGTGGGAGCTACCGATTGTACTCCCTGCTGCGAAGTCTGTCCGCTCTCCTCTGCCGGTGCATTCATTCAACTTCTTTTTGAGGGGTTTCCCCATGGTGTCATCGCGTCCTATGGTGCTCCTGGTAGTGCGCACGCTCATGGGGCACCACAGATCACCTCCGACCGTTAAGTGCCTATCCTTCCAGCAAGCGTTGGCCTGGGCGTCTTTGTCTCTCCAGATCAATGCAGGCGCCAAATTCTGCGGAACACACCCAAAGTCACAGGCCCAGTCGCCAATCGCTGCTCCAGGCCCCTCCTGTCCCTCATGCACGGCAATCGTCGGGGCCCCATGATACTGGCAGTAGGCAAATCCCTCCTCGCAGGCCTGCTGTTTCCCCGGTCCCTTGCCCCAGAATCTTACCAGGTGGAGGCAATGTTGTCTGCAGCTCCCAGTGTCTCACTGCGCCCTGCTCCCTCTTGGACCCCCACTCCGCCGCTCCAGGCGCTCCACACGCCATCTCCGTCCTCCAAAAGGGGGCCCCAGTAAGTGCCTCTGCTCACCCGCCAGCCACGCACTTCACAAGGCCGTATTCCTGCGCAGGGAGCCTCCCTGCTTGGCACGTCGTCCTGCGTCAGGGGCAATAAGGAGTGAGCACCTCAGGCCTCCGGGGGGCTCATACCAGCAGAGCAGCTGGGTAGTTCAAGGCCCATCTATCTTGGGATAACAATCACGCCGCCATCCTGCCGTTGGGCCTCAGTTCAGTCGGCGGTCTCAGGCATGCTGGCTAGGAGGATCTGTCCCGGTGCCCCAGGCAAATTGCACCACTCCCTGCAGAGGGAGGAAAGGAAGGGTATAACCATTAGCGCAGTGTCATACAGAACAGCCCATCTAGGGGCGCGCTATTTAAGTGTACGTAGGAGTGTACGTAGGAGTGTACGTAGGAAGACGTGACCGGATCGTGCTCTTTTCACCATGAGCCTTTGAGAAAGAAGATGACTTTGAAACGCGTCAGACAGCACTGGTGAATGGCTGCTAAAGAGATCAGTGGGCTGGCATCCTCCGTACCTGAAAATGAGTCTGAAGCTTGCAGCTCTGCGTTGCGGTTTGAGTGCCTTGAGTGGCTGCATGAGTTGGTGAGTAGCTACATGAGTGTATATATGGGTTAATGATTGGTTGTCTGATTACCTGTATGGTGTGGGGAGTTGTGTAACTCTCCGCATGAATGTGTGAGTGGGTGAGTCAGTGGGTGTATGGATTCATGAGTGTGTATGTGAGGGGCTGTATGGGTGAGTGAGTGTGTGATTGCCTGTGTTGGTGAGTGACTGGATGTCTTAGTGGTATATGTGTGAGTAACTACATATGTGAAAGGCAGCATATATGAGTGTTGGAGTATATAAGTGACTACATGTGACAGTGAGTGATTGTGACAGTGGCTGTATGGATAACTGTGTGCTTATGTCAGTGATTGTAGAAGAGAGTAAATATATGGTACACTCTGTATGAATAAGTGAGGTGGTGTGTGTGTATAACTGTATAGGTGAGTAACTCCTTGGGTGAGTGGCGGTGTGTGAGTATCTGTATGGGCGTATAAATGAATATATCAGTGGCTGTATTGATGAATGACTGCATGTATGAGTGACTGTATGGGTTAGTGAGTGGATGTGTGTGTAGACGTATGAATCAGTGAGCGGGTATGTACTAACTGGTATTGGTCTGTCGATGGTTTCAAGATTGGTAGTCTGTGTTTTAGAGTGGGTGTATCAAAGGCTATATTAGGGTGTAAGGCGGTGCATCAGATAATCAACTGGATGGGGTCATCACTGATGTCATCAGTGATTTAATTTGAGATGTCATCAGTGATGTCATCAGCGATGTCACTGACCATGTCATGAGTGATGTCATATGTGACGTCATCAGCAGTGCATTGCGAGGGCGCGGGTTATAATTAGCTCAGCTAATTATAATGGCCGAATTTCTCTGGTTTTGTATGAGTGAAATGTCTGACTAACTATAACGACCCTTTGAATTGAATTTCTAAGGTTTTTTAAAAATGCTAATCCCTAACTATAACGTCCCTGAAACCTGTGGTTTCTTCAGTGAATTGCTAAAGTTTTTTAAATGCTAATTCCTAACTATAACGTCCCTGAAACCTGTGTTTTTTTCAATGAGTTTCAAAGGTTTTTTAAATGCTAAATTCTAACTATGTCTAGATACGTAGGACATGTGCAGAAAGAAGGAGAAAGGCGCATAAAGAAGCAAGAGAAATGCAGAAAGAGGCATCAAAAGTCCAGAAAGATTGAGAAAGGTGCATAAGGAAGCAAGGGATGTGCAGAAAGAACCAAGAGAGGTGCAGAAAGAGGCCTTGTTGCAAAGTCATCGTGTGCCCTGGGCACCCCCCAACTTCTTGCTGACTGGTACTGGTGGTAACTGGCTCTGACTGACCCTGGGCTCTGCCTAACCAGGCCTGGAGCAAGTGCTAATCTGAAAGACACTTAGAACACAGCAAAACACCTACATACACAAGGGTACACTATGGGTAGTGGTACCCCTGTGATTGGCATGACCTTCCCTGTAAGGCCCTACTACATAATAGGGCAGAGGAATTAAAACTACCTCTAAGTCCCTAGCATATAATAGGCCATGTCAGTTTAGAGGCCAGCATCCTTTTTCTGCACTTGCATGTGTGCACTGCTGAGCCTGAGGTCAGTTTAAAAGTAGCCCTGTGTGTGCAGGAAGAGCAAGACAGGTATAGAAAGAGGCAAGAGAGGAGCAGAAAGAGGGAAGAAGGGTGCATAAAGAGGCAAGAAGGGTGCAGAAAGAAGCAAGAGAGGTACAGAAAGAAGCAATAGGTGCAGAAAGAGGGAAGAGGGGTGCAGAAAGAGGCAAGAATAGTGCAGAAAGAAGCAACAGAGATGCAGAAAGAGGCAGGAGAAGTTCAGAAAGAGGCAGCAGAGGTGCAGAAAGAGGAAACAGGGGTGCAGAAAGAGACATGAGGGGTGCTGAAAGAGGCAAGAGGGGTTCAGAAATTTACAAGAGAGGTGCAGAAAGAAGCAAGAGCAGTGCAGTAAGAAACAACAGCGGTGCAAAAAGAGGCACGAGGGGTGCAGAAAGAGGAAGAGAAGTGCAAAAAAGAAGCAACAGTGGTGCAGAAGGAGGCAAGAGAAGTGCAGAAAGAGGATAGAGAGTTGCAGTAACAGGCAATAGAGGTGCAGAAAGAAGCAAGAGCCATGCAGAAAGAACCAACAGAGGTGCAGAAGGAAGCAATAGGTGCAGAAAGAGGGAAGAGTGGTGCAGAAATTTGCAAGAGAGGTGCAGAAAGAAGCACGAGCAGTGCAGGAAGAAACAACAGGTACAGAAGGAGGCAAGAGGGGTACAGAAAGAGGCAAAAGAAGTGCTAAACAAGCAAAATAGATGTGGAAAGAGGCAAGAGGGGTACACAAAGAAGCAGGAGAGGAGGAGAGGTACAGAAAGAAGCAAGAGAGGTGCACACAAAGAGGGAAGAAGGGTGCAGAAAGAAGGAGGTGGGGTGGGGAAAGAAGCAAGAGAGGTATAGAAAGAAGCATGGTAAGTGCAGAAAGAAGCAACTGGGGTGCAGAAAGAGGCAAGAGAAGTGCAGAAGAAAGCAACAGAGGTGCAGAAAAAGCCAAGGAATGTGCAGAAACAGGCAAGAAAGTTACAGCCAAAAGAGGGGCAGGAAAAGGGAACAGGGGTGCAGAAAGAAGCTAGAGGTATAGAAAAAACAAAAGAAGTACAGAAAGAAGGAACAGAGGTGCAGAAAGAGGCAACAGAGGTGGAGAAAGAGACAGAAGGGGTACAGAAAGAGGGAAGAGGGGTGCAGAAAGAAGCAAGAGAGGTACAAAAAGAAAAGAAAGAAGTGCAGAAAGAAGGAACAGAGGTGCAGAAAGAGGCAAGAGGTATACAGAAAGAAGGAAGAGGGGGGTGAAAGAGGCACGGGTGCAGAAATTTGCAAAAGATGTGCAGAAAGAAACAAGAGCAGTGCAAAACAACCAACAGCGGTGCAGAAAGAGGCATGAGGGGTGCAAAAAGAGGCAAGAGAAGTACAGAAAGAAGGAGCAGAGGTGGGCAAAGAGGCAAGATGGGTACAGAAAGTGGGAAAAGGGGTTCAGAAAGAGGCACAGAGGGTGCAGAAAGAAGCAAGAGAAGTGCAGAAAGAAGCAACAGAGGTGCAGAGAGAAGAAGGAAGGGTGCAAAAAGAGGTATGTGAAGTACAGAAAGAAACAAAAGAAGTCTAGAAACAAAGAACTGAGGTGCAGAAAGAGGCAAGAGAAGTGCAGAAAGAGAGAAGAGGGGTGCAGTAAGAGGCACAAGGAGTGCAGAAAGGGCACGTGCGGTGCAGAATGAAGCAACAGAGATGCAGAAAGGGGAAGAGGGTTGGAGAAAGAGGTAAGAGGGAGGCAGAAAGAAAGAAGCAAGAGTGGTGCAGAAAGAAATAAAAAAGTACAGAAAGAAGGAACTGAGGTGCAAAAAGAGGCAAGAAGAATGCAGAAAGAGGGGTACAGTAAGAGGTACAAGGGGTGCAGAAAGAGGCACGAGGAGTACAGAAAGTAGCAAGAGAAGTACAGAAAAAAGCATCAGAGGTGCAAAATGAGGGAAGGGGGTGCATAACGTGGCAACAGAAGTGCAGAATGAAGGAACAGAGATGCAGAAAGGGGGAGAGGAGTGGAGAAAGAGGCAAGAGGGAAGCAGAAAGAAGCGAAAGGGGTGCAGAAAGAGACAAAAGATGCCCAGAAAGAAGGAACAGAGGTGCAGAAAGAGGCAAGAGGAATGCAGAAAGAGAGAAGAAGGGTGCAGAAAGAGGTACACAGGGTGCAGAAAGAAGTACGAGAGGTGCAGAAAGAAGCAAGATAAATGCAGAAAGAGGGAAGAGGGATCGAGAAAGAGGCAACAGAAGTGCAGAAAGAAGCAACAGACATGCAGAAAGGGGGAAGAGAGGTGGAGAAAGAGGCAAGAGAGGTACAGAAAGAAACAAAAGAAATGCAGAAAGAAGGAACAGAGGTGCAGAAAGAGGCAAAGGGAGTGCATAAAGAGGGAAGAAGGGTGCAAGAGGCAAGAGGGGTACAGAAAGAGGCAAGAGGGGTTTAGAAAGAAGCAAATGAGGTGCAGAAAGAGGCAACAGATGTGCAGAAAGAGGCAAGGGAGGTGCAGAAAGGAGAAGAGATGTGCACAAAGAGGCAAGAGAAGTGCAGAAAAAGATAAATGTGCAGAAAGAAGCAACAGAAATGCAGAAGGAGGCAAGAGAGGCGCAGAAAGAAGCAAGAGTGGCCTGCACACCATTAGTACCAATTAAACACCCACATTTAGCAATAAGTAACAGGTGACCATTCGAGGTTTGCAAAGGGCCTTCCACCACGCTGTAACACTTGTTGCTACATTTTTGGTAATGTTTGAGTTAGAAACAAGGCTATTTTTGTTCAAATTTACAGATTAGGGAGTAGATGATGGATTATGTGGCTAATGGGGAAAATGTATAATTGTGCAAAAGTCGGTGCAGCTAAACAGTTGTATAATTCAAGTAGCCCCGCTCATGCCTCTGACTACGTCCATAAGTGCTCCTCAGTGATTCCTTTTGTTTGTCTCACTGAGTTCATAGGTGAGCTTCTATGGACATGAGGAAGACTAAACCTGAGGTTACCACTCCACAACACAGACTACCATATCACATAATTACTCTCCATAACACATAATCTCACTCTACATAATTCCTATACACTAAATACCACATACTTTCTATCCCCATAATTTCACTGCACAACACACCACATAATTCCACTAACACAACGTACATCCACTCCACTCCTAAAAACATTATAAAAAACTTTTACATTTACAACACCAATAGCTCTAACTCTCGCAAATGCGAAACCTATTACATTGAAAATGCTTCTTTAAAGTAGTACTACGAAAGGGGGGTGGTGATGGACGGAGCATCTGAATCAATCAAACACTCACACCCAGTCAACAGATCTGGGTTTAATCCATCACCTTTCTTTAGCCCACTCTGCCACCCCAGTTCAGACATGGCCATATGCAAATCAGTCTGACCCTGTGCCTGATGGGAACAGTCCAGCCCAAACTACCAAGCCATGCCTTCCCTGGACCGGAAACAAGCTTCCGAGGACCGGTTACTGGCATTTCAGCCGTCTTCAGCCCGGCTTGCTTGAATCCAGTAGCAAAGTGAGCAAGGGACTCACGTCTGAGCATACCCTGCCAACTTATGGTGAACAAAGTGGTACAAAATGGGGTGGTGATGGACAGAGCATCTGAACCAATCAAACACTCACACCCAGTCAACAGATCTGAGTTTAATCCATCACCGTTCTTTAGCCCATTCTGCCACTCCAGTTCAGACATGGCCATATGCAAATCAGTCAGACCCTGTGCCTCATGGGAACAGTCCAGCCCGAACTGCCAAGCCATGCCTTCCCTGGACCGGAAACAAGCTTCCGAGGACCGGTTCCTGGCATTTCAACCGTCTTCAGCCCGGCTTGCTTGAATCCAGTGGCAAAGTGAGCAAGGGACTCACGTCTGAGCATACAAAGTGGTACAAAAGGCAGTTCAGGCCGGACTGTTCCCATGAGGCATGAGGCACAGGGTCAGACTGATTTGCATATGGCCATGTCTGCAAACGTGGCGCCTGACGCACTGCTGCTGGGGGGATGAAGTCCACTTTAGTCCTGAGGTCCTCAGGACACAGGAGGACCACATCACCCCACTAGCAATGCGCCAAGAGGCACATTTGCAAGTGGTGTAAAAAGGGGCGTGGCCTTGGACCACATCTCAGCAATCCCACTGTGTGGGGTTTGCTGGAGGTACCTGGTGGGCTAGTTGGCCCCTAAGGACCCATAAGACTCTAGAGGACTTCATCACCCAACCCAAAACGCACCAGGAGGCGCATTTTCAGAGCGGTGCAGGGAGGGGGGCAGGCCTCCGGCGAGATGCCAGCTTCTGTTTTCTTTTTTAGAAGGGGGGCTGTGTGCCCCCCTTATCTTAATATTTTTTGGGCCCTAGGGGCCCCATCCCCCAGGACTTGAGCCATTTTTTTTTAACCCCTTACATGCGGCGCACATTTTCACGCTGTGCGGGTGATTTATATGGTGGGCGGAATTTGGACGTCTGAAGCATGCAAGGGGTTAAATTAAAAACATGCAGCTCCCCTTGTCCAAAAGCTATTCTCCTTTGCTTTTTGGAAACAAGAGCAGATTTCCTGCTCTCGCTTCCAAAAAGCAAAGCAGTGTTTGTTATGGCAGGGCGGGAGCCATGCTCCTGCCCTGCCATAGCAAATAGCAATGTCCCGGGTGGGCACCCTGGGACATCCAGGACCCGTCCGTGGGGGGTGGCGGTCCCCAGGGCCCTGAAGGGCTCCAGGAGGGGGGCCATGCAGCCCCCTCCCAATGTAAACATAGCCTCAGGGATGTGGTGGTCCCAGGGCCAAAGGTACATAGCGGTGTTTAATTTACTGAATGCCCCAGTGAGGTGGTGAGCCCCAGGGCAGCATGGGGGGGCACGAGACCCCCACACACCTTTCATTTTTTTAAATAGCCCCAGGGAGGTGGCGGTCCCCGTGGCTGCGGCGGGCCGCGATGTCCCTCAACCTTCATGATTAAAGCCCCAGAGAGGTGGCAGTCCCCGGGGATGCATGGGGGGCAAGAGCCCCCCATGCTTTTTATTTATTTTTTAGTTTTAAATGTATTTTATTGGATTTGTCAACAAAAGAAATATCAGACATTTTGGCATCTTGCAAAGGGTGGCGGTATGTGATGCTGGCGGGACAGACTAGCAAGTCTTCCCTAAGTGAGATATAGAGAGCGAAGCACATACGCCAAATGTGGTAAACAGTATCATGAAGGCAAATATTATTCGATGCAAAAAAGCAGAGCAAGATAAGGAGCAGCCAACAACCCTTGAACAGCCTGAACCCCCCCCCCTCCTCCCCAACCACCCCAACCAGTGTGCCATGCGTCAAAAAAGAGTCTGCACTTCAGCTTAGAGAGGAGAACTTCCATGTTCCGGGGATCACCCGGGATTAGGTGTGGGATCTGTGAGGCGCAGAATTCGGAGGTATTTAGGACATGTGATCTCATTAAATTCTTTGGACAACAGGGACAGCAGAGGCGTCCACGTTTTCTGAAAGGCGGCGGTGGAGTGTGTAAGTGTGGCGTGCATGCGTTCCATCCCAAGAGTGAACCAAAGTTTATGTAACCACCCTGTGTGAGTGGGTGTAGTCGCCGAGCCCCATAGGGACAGGATGTGTTGCGTGGCCGCCTGCATAGCAATTCCCATTTGACGGCCTCTTAATGATTTCAAGGGGAATGTGAGTGCATTGGGGAGTCCCAAGATGGTATAAGCTGGGAAGCGCGGGACCTCGGTGTCAAAGGAGGAGTCGATGTCATCTAGTACCGCCTCCCAGTAGCTGCGGATCTCTCGACAATCCCAAAGGAGATGAGTTAAGGTGCCGCGTTCCCCACAGTGTCTCCAACATTGTTCGCTACGTGATGGGTTACCCACATGAAGTCGAACGGGGGTGAGGTGCCAATACATTGCTAACTTAACTGCGGACTCTCTCGCTGCCGTGTTGCGTGTGGTATGTGAGGCCCTGTAGTAGATATCCTTCCACTCCCTTGACGTGAGCGTCCTGCCTAGTTCGGTCTCCCAACGCCTCTGGCTCGGGGTCTTATCCGGGCCGGGTGTCGGCGCCAGCAGTTTATAAATGTCTGAAATGAGGTGTTTGTCTGAGTCCTTGGTGAGTAACCATTTCTCAAAGGGCGTCATAGGGCGACCCACCTTGTCGACAATAGCTGGGTCCGTGAGCCAATGCCTAAGTTGGAAGTATTGGAAAAAGTGGGGGTTCCTCAGATCATATCCCTGTGTAATGTCTGATAGAGAAAGAAAGCCTTATGTATCAAAAAGATGACCAGCCGAGCGGCACCCAGAGGAGCGCCATTGTGGAAACGCGTTAGGGTCATTGCCCGGAGGAAAGTCCGGGTTGTCCAAAATGGGAGTGAATGGGGAAGGGAATGTCGTCAGGCCTCTATGAAGAGCGACCCTGTCCCAGACTTGCAGAACAGTGCGAGTGATAGGTGATTTACGGAGATATCGCGTGCGGTGTTGCCTAGCAAGAAACGGGACTCTCCATAGTGGCGTCTGAGCCATTGCTCTGTCTTGGAAGAGCCATCTTTTTTCCGACTCCGGCCTGTGCCATTCTACCAGATAGCGAAGTTGAGCCGCTTGAAAGTATTGTGATAAATTAGGAACGCCCAGGCCTCCGTCATCCATGCTCCTGTACGACAGTGATTTCCGGAGGCGTGCGCGCTTCCCGTTCCAGATAAATCGGTGTAGGATGTCCTGCAGCTCGTCAAAGCTCCAGGTGGGGGCATGGCAGGAAGTGTTTGGAATAAATATAGGATGCGAGGTAAGATAGACATTTTTACCGCCGCCACCCTCCCCAAAAGCGAGAGTGGTTGTTTGGACCAGCGAGTGGTGTCTTTCCGGATTGCAGTGGTAAGGGATCCGTAGTTGGTCTGAACTGTCAACGCAGTGGAGGCAGCGAGGGAGATGCCTAAGTAAGGGATTGAGGGGGCAGTCTGGAGGCCGCTCTCTTGTGCCAAATTAGGAGCTTGCGGGTGCGCATTCTTGCCCAACGGCAACACCAGAGATTTGCCTCTGTTAATACGAAATCCCGACACCGCCCCAAAGGAGTCAAGCTCCTCCATAAAGGCGGGGATGGATCGAGCCGTGCAGTCAAGGGCCACTATGACATTGTCCGCATACAGACTAATTGTGTGGGGTTCGTGCCCAAAGGTGATACCTCTAATTGCAGGGTTATCTCGGACTTTCTGTGCTAGGGGTTCTATATATAAGGCGAACAGGAGGGGGGAGAGGGGACAACCCTGTCTCGTGCCACGTTAAATTTCGAACGAGTCCGAGCGCAAGCTGCCCAACCGGACCCTGGCATGCGGATGGTGATAACAACAAGTAATCCACGTCAAGAAGCGGTCCCCTATTCCAAAGCGCCGCAGAACCCGTTGTAGGTAGGTCCAGTTGACGCGGTCGAACGCTTTCTCGGCGTCGATAGCCAACAGTGCGGAGTCCGAGCCCTGAAAGTGGGATTTGTCAATTAAATTTAGTATTCGTTTAGTGTTGTCACTACATTGTCTGTTGGGCACAAAGCCCGATTGGTCGGGCTCCAAGATCCCAGGAAGACAGGGGCCAAGACGTGCAGCTAAAATGCCCGTGAAGAGTTTGAGATCTAGGTTTAATAGGGAAATAGGGCGGAAAGCCGAGCAGTGCGTGGGTTTCTTACCCGGTTTAGGGAGGACCACCACCTCGGCGGCTAGCATGTCCGGGGGGATGGCACTAGCACCCTCAAAGGAATTAAAGAGCCTGGCGAGTACCAGGGCCAGCAGATGGCTGAAGGTCTTATAGAATCCCGCCGAGAATCCGTCCGGCCCCGGGGATTTGAGTGGGCGCAAACGGGTTATGGCGGCCAGCACCTCATCCAAGCGAATGGGGGCATCCAGAGCGTCCGCGTTGGCTTTAGAGAGCTCGGTGACAGCCACGGATTCTAAATATGTGTCGATCATCTCAGGGGACGTAGCCTCCTCTCCGTATAATGAGGCATAGAAAGACCTGAACGCCTCTGCCACTTGCGTGTCATCAGTGAGGACCGTTCCAGTATCATCAGTGAGGCCAGAGATCTTGGTACGTTGTGTCTTAGCTCTAAGCGCGCTGGCCAATAAGCGGCCAGTCTTGTTGCCGCCGATGTAGTAGGTATGCCGAAGGCGGAGCGCCGCAAATTCGGCTCTGTCCACATCCAGACTAGCGAGTTGGGCTCTAGCTGCTTTCAGTTGCCTCCAGATGCGTGGAGCGCAGGTGCGACTGTGGGCTCTCTCTAATTCTGCCACCTTTGCCGTAAGGTCCTCACGTTTGGCCTTCCGGTCCTTGGCCTCCGCAGCCGCTATGGCTATCAGTTCGTCACGGACGACAGATTTTAAGGCCCCCCTGAGAGCCGTCATAGAGATCCCTGGTGTATCGTTAGCGGTTAAGTAATCAGTGATGCACTTCTGAAGGCGTGTGGTGACTACTGGGCGCTGCAGTAGAGTCTCACGCAGGCGCCAGGAACCCCGGGGGCGAGGAGGCGTGCGAAACAGGAGCGACACTTCCACCGCATCGTGATCTGAGACAGCGGCAGGAGTTATATCAACTCCCCGGAGGGACCCGAGCAGCTCCGCAGTGCCCAGGAAGTGATCGATCCTAGCGTACGTGTGGTGAACATGGGAGTAGAAGGTGAATCGTGACTCAGTTGGGTGCGTAGATCTCCACAGGTCTACCAGGCCCCTTTCCCGCAGCCACTCAAGTCCAGACGCCGAAACAGCACCTGCATCTCCATACCTGTGTCCCGACCTGTCAGCGTGTGTGTCCATAACAAGGTTGAAGTCCCCTCCCAGGAGTAGAAGGGAGTCGGAGGAACCCAGAGCATCAGACGTTGCGTTTTTCAGAAAAGTCTCCTGTCCAGTATTCGGGGCATAGAGCGAGCCAACCGTGAGGCGTGTGTTCCCTATGTGGAAAGTGTATGCCAACATCCGGCCCTTAATTTCCCCCACCTTGATCCCCACCTGGCCCCCGAACTGTTTAGAGAGGAGAATAGCCACTCCGGCGTGTTTCTTGGGTAAGGAGGAGAAAAATTGTTGTGGGAAAGCATGTGAGCGCATTCTATGCCAGTCTTTCTGCAATAGGTGAGTTTCTTGCAACAGGCAGATATCGGTCTCAGAGTTCTCCAAATAGGAAAGGATCGCTCTTCTCTTAATAGGATTATTCAGCCCCTTAACATTAAGTGTTATGACCTTCACCTTCGTGTCACACATTACTGGAAAACCTCGGCAAATAGCGTGGAGACACTGTGGGTCGTCTATAACGTGTCATCGCGGTAGCACCTGGATAGCGACTCCTAAGGGGACACCGCGGGGCCCCCCGCCCTCCATGAATCCAACCCCAAACATGAAGCCCGGGTGTGTCGCTGAAAATCCGAGCAGTAGAACAACAACAACGCAGTCGTGGCACACTGGTTCCCACCCTGGATCCCTCCCCACAGTCCCCCCTTCCCCCCCAACAACAACCCCATCAAACTGTGTAGAACTGATCAATATCCGATATTCAAAGGCAGAATAACATTCCCTCCCCCCCTCCCCGTCCCGTAATAACCCAAAAAAGAAAAGAAGGAAAAATAGTCCCAGTCCTGTGACTCCGCACAGGGCCGTGGTAACAGTTCTCATGTGGGTCATCTCCAGTGGCGGCTTCTCCGGCTCCCCGCCCACCCCCCCCACCGCTGGTGCAAAGGACTGTGCCATATTTGATCTCCCCGGCCACGGGAGTACTTAATCTTCCTGGGGAGAGGTTTCTTTGGCTACCTCCGCCACTGCAGTGGCGCGTTCCTGCAGGATGATCGATGCATCTGGCTTCAGCCGGCGCGACGGCGATCGTTTGTAGCTCACCGTGTGCCATTCACTCTTGGGTGACCCTTGAGAAGCTCGGGGCGTCGGTGCTTCATCATCTTGATCCAGTCCCAACAGCGAGCAGGTGTCTTTGAGCGACCTCATTTGGTGCAGCCGTCCGTTCCATTTGAATATGAGTCTAAACGGGTGACCCCAGGAGTAAGGGGTGTCGTGCTGTCGTAGAAAGTCCGTCGCTACCTTGAATTCCTTGCGTTTCTGCAGGGTGGTGGCAGAGAGGTCCTGATAGAGAGCTATGGGATGACCTCTATACTGAAGGGGCTGAGCTCGACGGGCCTCCCGGAGAATCCGTTCCTTTAGTGGGAAATCAGGCAAAAAGGCCAGTATGTCCGGGGGGGGGCCGAATCTCGTCGCGGCAATCCAACTCTATGTGCCCTGTCGAAGCGAATGGGGAAATCCGCTGGTTCTCCCAAGATGGTTCTGAAGAGGGCTCGTAGATATTCAGCGACGTCAGACCCTTCTTCTTTCTGAGGAACACCCCGGACCCGTATGTTGTTCCTGCGAGAGCGATTTTCAAGGTCCTCTGCGTGGGCCTGTAGATCCAGCTGTTGGCCTGTAAGTCGCAGGATTTCTTGTTGGAGTTGCTCAATTTCAGTACTCTTAGTTTGATCCGCCTCCTCCACTGCAGCCACCCGTTCCCCGAGGCCATCTACCTCACGTCTGAGTTCCCGAACCTCACCCGCCACCTCTTGTTTCAGGGATTTAAAGTCATCACGTAGGGAGTTGAATAGCGTCTCCAAAAAGGATCTAGTGATGGGGATTTGGTCTTCTGCAGGTGGCAACGGCGATTTAGCGACTATCGGGGAGGGTGGGTCCTTGGCAGGTTTAGGCTGGGTTTTGGCCATCAGCTCCGGGAGCGTCTGGTGTCCTCTCTTGCCCTTCTGGCCCGCCATGTTGCGCAGGGACTTGGGAGTAGGCTGTAGGGGCCCACACTGGGGCCTACGGGTGCAATGGCGTCCGGGGTACAAAGGAAGTCCAGCGATGGGCACCGCAGGGCAGTCCCGGTCAAGCACTTATGCCCAGCCTCAATTCGCAAACACAAGCCGTTGCAATGTTAGTGTCTCTGGGGGCTCTACCCGAGTGTGCCCCTCGAAGTAAGATGGCGTCTCCCTCTCTTTTGCGTGGCCTCGGGGACGAGTGCAGATTCCTGCGAGGGCCGCTGCCTCCCAGCCTCGCTTCGCGCAGTGGCGGTGGGGTCTAGGTTCAAAGGCGGTTGGCACCCCCCTAGGCCCAGATCTCTGTGCAGTGAGGACCGGCGTGTGGACCCAAGTCTGGGAGCCCCAACCTCGTGTCAGCCAATCGGCCGGCCCCGCTTGGCGGCCTGTCTGTGGGGAAAGTCTGTCAGGCCCAAGGAGCTCGAGGTCGATCCCGGTTGCTGTCCCCCCTCCAGGGCGATGGGGCCTAGGGTCAAAGGCGGTCGGTACCCCCTAAGGCCCAGATCACGGTGCAGCGAGGGTCGGCGTGTGGACCCAAGTCTGGGAGCCCCAACCTCGTGTCTGCCGATTGAGTGTCCAAGCTCGTCGGCCTGTTTGTGGGGAAAGGCTGTCAGGCCCAGGGAGCTTGAGGTCGGTCCCCGCTGCTATCCCCCCTCCAGGAGCTCGAATGTGCCCCTCGAGCCTGCCGCAGCGCCCAGCACCCGTCTCCTCACCTGAAGGCCGCGAGGCAGTTGCAGTCCTGTGGCGGTGCTCCCTTTCACCGGGCTGCAGGGAGAGGGCCGAGGTCCGTGAGGCGGCGGCAGCTCCACCCCCAGGGGTCTCTCTCGTCCGTTCTGGTGCCCGACAGATGAGACCGCGGCAGGGGAGCTCGCTGGGCAGGTTTGGCGCTCTCTCTAGGCCCGCCGCCTTAGTGCTGCAGGGGGGTCCGGTGCACAGGCCCGAAGCCGGGGCCTGTAGTTTTACGACCCCCGGATCGGCGTCTCTCCCAGCAGCTGGGCGGCCCAGGCAGCGGGTCGCAGCAGGGTCCGGGTCACAGGCGGAGGCAACGCTCAGCAGATTATGCGGTCCGCGCCTCTCGTCCACTGTTCTCGCCACGGGGGTGCTCCCGGAGGCGTCCGTGGAAAGGCGTCCAGCCGGTCAAAACTGCAGCAAGGCCGCCATCACGGAGCGCGGGACGACCGGCAGCGCAGAAGTGCAGCTTGTGGGCGAGCGGCTCAGCAGAGGGTCGATGTCTGGTCACTGCCGCCGGACGGCCGCCGGACGGCCCCTCTCCCGCTATTCTCCCGTGGTGGCCAAGGGAAATAAAGGCTAATTTCGCGGTGGTCAGGCGGGGTCAGGCAGGGAGCTCCGGAGACCCACGTCCGATCACGCCGCCATGTTCGACACGCCCCCTTATTTATTTTTTAATAATAAAGCCCCGGGGAAGTGGCAGTCGCCGGGGCTGGGGACGGCCACGAGCCCCCCCTGCATTTGAATAAGGATCCCCTGTGGAGGTGCTTGTCTCCGGGGCTGTGGCGGGGCCGCAATGTACCCCTCACTTAATGATTAAAGCCCCAGGGAGGTGGCAGTCCCCGGGCTGCATGGGGGGCAAGAGCCCTCCATGCTTTTTATGTATTTTTTAATAATAAAACCCAGGGAAGTGGCAGTCCCTGGGGCTGCGGGTGACCGTGAGCCCCCCTGCACTTGAATAAGGATCCCCCCGGGAAGGTGCTGGTCCCCGGGGCTGCGGGCCCCCAGCAGCCCTGCATATACATACAAAATGCCCCGGGGACCTTGCCCACCCGGGTGCTCATTAAAACAAAGTACGGGAGCCTGGTTTTCATTTTCTTTTTCTTTTTTAAATGTATTTATGGTTTATTAAACTTAAAACAAGTACAGTACATACATTACTTGGGTAAATACATGCTTATACATTTTGTTTCCGTTGGCCTCATACAATTCATATTTGTTACAATCTAACAGCGATTTTTTTTTACAGAAACTGTATGCTTCTGAGCCACTGTGTGCGTACCCTGTATCTTATTCATACTTGCATGCCCATTTGCTTGAAGGTACCTGTGCCTTGCTCGTGGTGTCAATAGGCTGTGTGAGTAAATATGCTTTAAGGGGGTCCCATATATCTCTGGGACATGAAGCTAGTGGTAGGAGTTCTGCATAGGTAAGTGTTTGATCCTGCCAAAAGATCATATCCTGATCCAATCCATAAACTTAGCCTTGTCTGCATCTACATGCTATTCTCCGCTTGGCTAACAAGAGTCCAAGAGACACAAATCGTTGATATGCTACTCTAGGTTCTCCGTGTATCCCAGCAAAGCTAGCAGGGGTGAAGGCTGAATTTTAAGTGCGGTCATCTGGTCTAATGCTAAAAACACATGTTGCCAGTATTCCTGTACAGTGCTGCATTCCCAAGCAAGGTGCAAAAAGTCCGCTGTCGCCATTCCACATCTGTCACATTTATCATTATCGCGCAATTTATACCTGTACATTTTCACAGGAGTGTAGTAAGTGCGATTCAGGAATTTATAATGTGTGATGCATACGCGGCTACTAGAGGATATTTGTTCCGTTTGTGTACAACAGTAGACCCATTGCTTATCAGTATTTTCCTGTCCAATGTCTGTAGCCCACCTGTCCCTGGCAGTGCATTGTTTTGGGACCTGATTGGCATATATACTGTGATATAATGTAGATACCACATGTGAGGCTGTATCACAATGCTATATTGTATGTAGTGGGGGAACTTCTTGAGGTTCTTGTGGATATGAAGGTGTATATTCTTTTATACCTTGACTCAATCTGACATATAAAAAAAATGCCCATGGAAGAGGGTGTCACTTTAGGAAACATCTGCTGCAAAGTATGGAACTTATCATTTAAATATAGGTCCCCCCAACAGGTAATATTAAACTTAGCCTTAGTATTTTTGAAAGCCCCTTCTTGTAATACTAGCATCTTTGGGTGATACACCAGAGGAAGTAAAGGCGAGAAAAGCATAGGTGCTTGCATACGCCTGGCTCTGTGCAGCCAGGCTTTCACCGTGCATGTAACCAATGTCGGGTCAGTTTTACAAGGTGTAGTCACGCTCAATATGGTCCTTCCAGTGGAATGGGATCCGCTAGCCATTGTTCTGTCACCACTTGCGGCATGTATTTAGGAGGTGGAAACCAATAGTGGACACTTCGCTACTTCACAGACAAGTCAGAAGAACAATGTAGCCGACGAAAACACCACTCTCAGGATACAGACACCAGGGCCCCCAACAAGCGAGAAGAAGAAAGAGACCCCACAAAACTGGGTGATTCACTCCGACACCCGAAAGTGATAGGCAAGCACACTCATGACACTAGTGAAATTGAGGAAACTGCGAAGAGACAAATAACATCATACGAGAGGGGCAGCGACAAAAGGCCTTGGAATCGAACAAAAGAAATAAACGCTTGGTTGTCAGACAGTCTCTCCACGGAAACAGCGCGGAAGACATATCGAGAGACATATCCCAAGAAATGTCCCAAAGATAGTTCTGACTCTAAAAGCAGTTTGTCACAGTCTACCGGTTCAAGAAGTGTATCAGTCAAGTCACACTTGAAAGAAGGGCCCCAAAGAAAATCAGCAAGAGACTTCCCTGAGTCAAAAGACATACTGGTACAATCACTCGGATCAACGGACTCGAGCTCACGACGAACCCCATGGTATCGATCACCTGAGCGGACATTGGACTCAGAGACTGTCCCACCCCTCCAAAGCAACACATCTCACGCCGATAGCTCGGAACAATCGATCACCTCGTCAAGCAACTTGTCCGGTCCGTTGCAGTCATATCCGGACCCGAGGAGGGTACCGTCGCCCCTGACGGGGTTTGCGAGGCTGACTCCAAGGGCTTTCGGAAGAAAGACAACCATATGGGACATTGTACATTGGTGGGAAAAAGGACCGTCTCATCACTCCGTCAAGAAGACAAGGTGTGTTGGCAAAGATGGGTCAGCATCACGAAGACAAGAGGGGACGAGAACGGAACGTGCCCATGATCCAATGCTCAAGGAGTTCAACACTGACAAACGCGAGTGGGAGCAGATAGGACCAATAGAGCCTGCATATGAGTCACAAAACCGAAACAGGACACTCCGTGCTCTATTGTCCAACATGCAGGGTCGTGAGCACGAGAGCATTGATGCCCTTGACCGAATGGACAAAAGAAGTGAACTCACAAACGGATGCTTAGAAAAACAAATACCACAATGGAGAACAGACCGCCACTGCCAAGCCGAGACATCAGTAGTCACACAGCAAAAAGAAATCGTGACAACTGTGGACTCTGAGAACAAGCAGTTAATGCACAATGTCTCACACTTTAAAGAAAGCGCTCCTGAGGTCGAAGATGTTTGTGCTGAGACAACAGAAGGATCGACCAAAGACAGGCCCATCACTGATTCGACTCTACTGATGCTGGAAGACCGGATTGGATCTGTACTCAAGCATGGGGACATCTTTCTGTGGCCCAAACAGACTGTCTGCCAATTCATGGGGCTAAGTGGACAAGTGCGAACTTGGAACTTGGTAGAAGTTAATTTCATTTTGTTAAGAAAGGGGGAGATGTTATGCAGTCAGCAGTCCAGTAGTTGGGTGGGTGGAGCTAGCTGAGAATGAGGGGAAGAGGAGGAGTATAGACAGGACAAGGGGGCAGTTAGAGTAGGGACAGGGATAGGAGAAGACGTGTATAATAAAGCTCCTAAACATATACATGTGTCTGTCCTCATTCCATTAGGGACACGACAGCGTTATCAGCGCGCCCTCCCGTCACTTCAAAGGGCCGCTGTCAGCGCGAGGCCCAATGGGGAAACAAGGTCAGCGATGCTCCCAGTCAATCAGTGCGGATTCAGCCCTCTTACTGCAGCACTGCCTCCTCGCAATGCCGTGGGACATCTAAACTGCGCAGCACCATCTCCGGTGTCCAGTGATGACGATCATTACTGCTCTGGCCAGCGGGGGCCCAGTGAGTCACCACGTGGAATCCCCAGGGCTCACGTAGCGATGAAGGCTGTCCACGTCTCCAGCAGCGTCCACCACAGTACCCTTGGCAAAAGTTCAGGAGGGCGCGAACACGTCAGGCAGTGTTCTTTTCGGCTGGAATTAAGATTGGAGCTTGCCAAGATGGTAACTGGCAATCGGCAAATATTTTAAAGGTAATTCAGTATCTGTGGACAGGATAAAGGCCGGATGATGCCGCCAAGCAGCAAGAGCCTCACTGTAGTGCGGCCATCTTGATCATGTGCCACCTAGCGCCCGACCCCCTGAGCAGGCCTAGGGGTTCAGGGTATTTTCTTCATTTTTAACTTTTTTTTCCTTTTTCTTGTGACGGTTCTACCAAGTTACAAGATGGCTGCCAACACTTCCTGGTTTGGAGTGTTGGCTGCCAATCCGAATGAAGCTCATGCTCGGGAGGGTTCGTGAATCCTCCTTGGTGCTCAGACATTTATATTCTTTTTTTTTACCTTTCTCAGGAACTACTGAACGGATTTACACAATTTAAAGCAAAGAGTGCACTCTGGACCAAGAGCTACCTCTCTGCCAAATTTGGTGTAATTCCCTTCAGCAGTTCAGGCTGTAGCCACAGCAAAGATTCCTATGGAAATTAATACGGCAAAAACGCGTTTTGGGACCCCCCTTTTTTCTTGGCCCCTGCTTGAGGAATCACCCTGAAACTTTCAAGACAAGAGCTGACTGGAGCGGGCCATTAGTTTTAAAAATTTTGCGCAGATTTGTCAAACGGCATCAAAGACATAGGTGAATCAAAAAACGCTTTTCATATGGAAAGTAGGTCCTAACTATAACTACCTACAGTAGGTAATGTGTATATATATATATATATATATATATATATATATATATATATATATATATATATATATATATATATATATATATATATATATATATATATGTTTATATATATATATATATATATATATGTATATATATGTATATATATATATATATATATATATATATTATGGCTCCAGTTTACACCGATCTCGAGGGTCACTCTTTGTGTCGGGTGCCGTAAAAACGCGTCGGTGTATCGCGTTTAAAAATTGCAGCTCCAGTCTTTTTCAACCCATACCCAGCCGGGCCAGGAACAAGGACACAGCACTCCGGGCTTATGACCAATTCTGGCGTCTTTTTAAAACATGAAACTGTATGGTTCACTGTTGAACCACTGACGAAGGGACGCTGTCCCGAAACGCGTTTGCTTGAATAAATACCTCCGCTGTATAACTTGAGCCCGGGAGTGCTGTGTCCTTGTTCCTGGCCCGGCTGGGTATGGGTTGAAAAAGACTGGAGCTGCAATATATATATATATATATACATATTATGGGCGGGACATTTAATGTGCTCCCGGACTGCTCTGCTGCTATTTCCTGCCAGTGATCAAGGGCGATCCTCGCCCGAAACGCGTTTGGCTGTCATTTGTGCGCTCTGCCTGGTTTGCGCAATCCTTGAATTAAATGGAGTTTACAAGATGCGAGTGGTTTCATCTTTTGGAGGCAAATCGTGAAGCGATGTTAAGCGGCTGTGCCTGGCCGCGATGAAGCCCCACTGCGGATACATTGCAGGACCTCCGTGCAGGATACCGAGAAGCACGTGAGGTACATCTTGTCCAGTTCAAGGAGGGTGAGACAATATGCAAGCCGGGCTGCAGGGCACATACCCACTTAGGAACATTTAACATTTGGGGAGTAACGGCGCCCACTTATTTGTGTCACTTAGAGAGCGGACTTCATTTACCAGAATTCAGTGAGGCACACGCCCTTATGGGCGGGACATTTAATGTGCTCCCGGACTGCTCTGCTGCTATTTCCTGCCAGTGATCAAGGGCGATCCTCGCCCGAAACGCGTTTGGCTGTCATTTGTGCGCTCTGCCTGGTTTGCGCAATCCTTGAATTAAATGGAGTTTACAAGATGCGAGTGGTTTCATCTTTTGGAGGCAAATCGTGAAGCGATGTTAAGCGGCTGTGCCTGGCCGCGATGAAGCCCCACTGCGGATACATTGCAGGACCTCCGTGCAGGATACCGAGAAGCACGTGAGGTACATCTTGTCCAGTTCAAGGAGGGTGAGACAATATGCAAGCCGGGCTGCAGGGCACATACCCACTTGGGAACATTTAACATTTGGGGAGTAACGGCGCCCACTTATTTGTGTCACTTAGAGAGCGGACTTCATTTACCAGAATTCAGTGAGGCACACGCCCTTATGGGCGGGACATTTAATGTGCTCCCGGACTGCTCTGCTGCTATTTCCTGCCAGTGATCAAGGGCGATCCTCGCCCGAAACGCGTTTGGCTGTCATTTGTGCGCTCTGCCTGGTTTGCGCAATCCTTGAATTAAATGGAGTTTACAAGATGCGAGTGGTTTCATCTTTTGGAGGCAAATCGTGAAGCGATATATATATATATATATATATATATATATTCACTAAAAAAACATATGTTTCAGGGACGTTATAGTTATTTGAACATTTGACTCATGTAAAACCCGAGAAATTTGTCTGTTATAGTTGAGCTAACTGTAACTCGTGCGCCCGCAATGCACTGGTGATGACGTCACATATTACATCACTCATGACATGGTCAGTGACATCACTGATGACATCTCAAATGACATCACTGATGATATCATCCAGTAAATGTGTATTCCTGTAAAGTTTAAATATTGTTCATATATATCTATGCCAAGGTGTATTGAAGAATGAGTTGATTTACAAGTGCCTCAATGTATTATTTAGTAGGTGCGTGACTGCCTGTATAAGTGAGTGATTGAACGTGTCTTACTGAATGCATGGGTTAGTGACTAAACTGTGTGAAAGTCTGTATTAATCTCTCAGTTGGTGTGTAAGGGGCTGCATGGGTTGGTGAGTAGCTACCTGAGTGTCTATATGGGTTATTGATTTGTTGTCTGAGTATCTGTATGGGTGCCTGAGTGTCTGTGTGGGTGGGTGGGAGGGTGTGTAACTCTGTGCATAGATGTCTGAGTGGGTGATTCACTGGTTGTATGGATTCAAAAGTGCATATGGGAAGGGCTGTATGGGTGAGTTACTCTGTATGGGTGTGTTGGTGAATGAATGAATGTCTCAGTGGTCTATGTGTGAGTAATTACATATGTTTTTAAGGCAGCATATGTGAGTGTTGGAATATATAAATGACTATACGTGAGAGTAAGTTACTTGAAGAGTGTGTGTATAAATGAGTGTCTGCTTCTATCAGTGATTATATAAGACAGTAAGTATGTGTTAGTATCTGCATAAATAAGTGATGTGGTGTGTGTATAAATAACGGAGTTGGTGTGTATAACTCTATACATGAGTAAATTGGTATGTGATTGATTCTTTGCATGACTGACTAGGTGTGTGAGTAACTATGGATGAGTGGCAGAGTGTTATGTATGTATAGGTGTATGAGTGCATATTACAGTACTGTATTGATGAGTAACCACATGTATAAGTGACTGGATGTGTGTTTAGACGTAGGAAATAGCGGGTGGTATGTAGTATCTGGCCTTCTTGTGTGTATGGTTTCAAAAATAGTAGTCTGTATTTTAGAGTGCGTGCATCAAAGTTTATATTAGGGCATCAGTATATGCATCAGATTTTCACGTGGATGATGTCATCAGTGGTGTAATCAGTGATGTCATTTGAGATGTCATCAGTGATGGTATCAGTGATGTCACTGACCATGTCATGAGTGATGTAATATGTGACGTCATCACCAGTGCATCGCGAGTGTATAGGTCTTATTTTTCTGACAACACTTGTCTGTAGTTTATTGTGAAAATCGCCTGTTTATAGGAGGTTATGGTGGAAAACATTTGTAATATTGTATTGCACCTACCAAATATAAACCAACAGACTATTACATAAATGATGCCAGCGTAATTGTACAACTGCATGTATCACTTTATAACACCATGAGTACTGCCCGTGTGATTACAGAACCAATAAGGCACTGCCTATGACCACCGAGGCTTCATGGACTGCCGAGGCCCACCCTGCATATTTAAGTAAAGCCCCGGATGGTGGTGATCCCCGAACTTCAGTTGGCCTCGAAGCCCCGCGAACAATTAGTAAACAATACCCGGGAAGGTGGCCATCCCCTAGGCTGCGAAAGGTCTCTGTGCCCTCCCGTGCCTAATTTACATGTGACATTAAGATCCCCAGTCCTACTGAGATCCCGCAATATAATAATAGGATTGGCCACAGAACATTACCCATCAGGGGCCTCATTTAAATGAACGGGTAAGACCCCGCTTCTCTCTTTTTTTTTTTTTTTTTTTTTTTTTACCATCCGGATCCGCTCTATTAAACCAATATGAGGTTTTCCTCCCCTTGCTTCAACTAGTGAAACAAGGATTTGCTATCACAGGGTGGAAGCCATGCACCTGCCCTCTAATAGCAAACATAAATGTCCCGCGGATGCACATTCAGGACATTGTATGAGCTGCGCCTGGGAGGTCGCGCTCCCTAGGACCATGATGCATTGGTTAGTATAAACGCATACTAAGACTACTTATACACGTGTAGTACAGCGACCAGAGTGTAGTGAAGAGGCAGAGGAAGCGCAAAATCTAAAAATATAAATCCTACCAGAGGTCGGATGACATAGTTCAATGAGTCGTCGACACTGGGATGAGTAGAAATAGCTACACGAAGTAAACGGGTCTTCAGCACAACGCAAGCAACTTTAAAGTATTGGTGAGTGCTACCTTCTTTTTACCTTCTCCCGCTCTTTGCCAAATTTATGTAGTGAAGAGGCACACAGCAGTGGATCCGATAAGTAGATTTATTGCAGTAAAACAAGACACCTTAAACAGTCACCAACAGGAGCAGACCGCAATGTAACCGTCTTCTCCAGCACCATGTTCAAACTCTCCAAGGTTCCCCTCATGACAGCCCTACATTCTAACATTACATACTTACATTC
The DNA here is from genome assembly GCF_964261635.1 of Lissotriton helveticus. Classification (NCBI taxonomy): domain Eukaryota; kingdom Metazoa; phylum Chordata; class Amphibia; order Caudata; family Salamandridae; genus Lissotriton; species Lissotriton helveticus. Next base: position 313,073,293 of record NC_136061.1, read on the forward strand.
TAGTAGAATTACATACTAACATTCTACTATGACTAACTTTGGAATACCACACAGAGCACATAACTTTTTCAACAATGAGCTCATGCCTTCATCCAAAAGTCTTGTGACCGGTACGAGTGAGTAGTTTGCTTCTCACTCCCTGTATTGTATAAACGCAAACTAACATTAATTCCACAGGTATACTACAGCGCCCAGAGCACATCACTTTACAGCAATGAGCTCACGATTAATGGCTCACAGTTTAATCCCCAAGTCTTCACACCAGGAGAAAGTAGTTTGCTACCCACTCCCTATATACTATAAACGCATACTAACACTACTTACACAGTTATACTACAGCGGCTACTATCCTACAGTGCCCAGAGCTCATCACTTTACAGCAATCAGCTCGGTTTGATCCCCAAGACTTCACACCGGTAGGCAAGAGTACTTCGCTTCCCGCTTCCGGTATAGTATAAATACACGGTAGCAGTCAGTAGTTCGCTTCCCACTCCCTGTATGGTATAAACGCCTACTAACACTACTTGTACATGAATACTACAGCGCCCATAGCCCATCCCTTTACAGCAATCACCTCGGTTTGATCCCCAAGTCTTCAAACCGGTAGGCGTGAGTACTTTGCTTCCCGCTTCTGATATAGTATAAACGCACAATATTGGTCAGTAGTTCGCTTCCCACTCCCTGTATGGTATAAATGCCTACTAACACTACTTGCACACGTATGCTATAAAGACCAGAGCACATCACTTTACAACAATGAGCTCACGATTTAAGCTCTCGGTTTCATACCAGAGTGTAGCAGCATATCATCTCAGCAAAATGTCACTCTGAGCAACACCGCACTTTCAGACCGGTAAGATTGACTACTTCGCTTCGCACTCCCCCACAGAGGTCACAGTGCTCCTACCCTCCTTTCCTACTATTTTCACCCTTTTTTTCCCCTTACTCGCTTCAACGGAATCACAAAATGGCGGCTAACACTTCCTAGTTGCAACCACTAGTAAACAATAAACTGCAAGCTCGTGCTAGTTACGCCTCAGCCAATCAGATGGCAAAGTTCCCAAATATCGATATCTGTAAATTTCAATATTTCTCCAAAACTACTGAACGGATTTACACCAAATAAACAATAGCGTGCTTTGTAGACTAAGACCCTTCTCCCTGCCAAATTTGGGGTAATTCCGTTCACCCGTTCGACCTGTACCCTTGTCTAATGTTTCCTATGGAAATTAACATGAAGAAAACACGTTTTGCGACCCCCCTTTTATCCCACCCAAACTTTCAACATAGGAGCTGATATGAACAAAGAATTAGTTTGGTAAATTTCATGAAGATTCATCAAACAACGCCAAAGTTATAAGCAAAGCAAAAAATGCTCTTCCTATGGAAACAAGGTACTAACTATAACTATACGATATTCCTCTAAAAAATTAACTGGGCGATTCAGTTTCAATTGCAGTGGAGACAGCTGTAGAAACAGCACATTTTGGAAATGTTATAAATGTTATAAATTTTATATTTTTTCCCATTTGTATGCATACCGAACAGAGTACAGTCTCGTCCCCTCTTTCCGACTAATGAGGTGCATCAGAAAAGAAAATACTGCATTGTTTTTAACTTTATACTGTATTGTGTTTCTTGTGACACTTATTGTTTTCTTTCTTTTTGCATTCTTCAAAGGAGAAAAAGAAGGGGCCCAGACACCGGCACTCACCTCTCACGGGCAACCTACCCTTTTCCCCCGCACCTTCACTTATCACTGTTGATTGATGAGTACAGTTTGAATGGAGTATAGTGATATACAACTGGACTGGAATTTGCCACTGTATGGGCATACTAATCTTTTGCCCAACTCAATAACAACTTTTTTGCCCCTTTTTCCACCCAAAGAGTCTAGTCGGGCACTTGCCCTTTCAGTAAGTTAATGCGCAGTTGATATTTACCAGTGTAATTACACTTCCCTCTCCCGTAGAGCAGCAGTTCAGGCAATGGCCTTCATCATTTCCAACTCAACATTGCCCTCAGCATGATAACAAGGCCACGCTGATAGTGCTCTTCATGAGTACATCGTGTACGCATCGGTTAACGTGATTCCGCTATATTAATTCACACGAGACCGGCATTTGCTGTACACTTGTATTTCAACCTGTGCATGGTTCTAACTACATTACACATTTATGTTTTGTATGTTCATGTGACTCTGACCCAATCTTGATTGGTATTCTGTAGGACTTGATGTATTTTTCACAGGTATGAATCATTCCAAGATCTCCACCGCAATTGGGAACATTTCCGGAACAATAGCAGGACACTGTGTCCCCTTTCTATGTTCATTCATTCTCTGTAACTTTATCAGTCATTGTGTTTTGTGCACTTATTTCACGAGAACAAGGCTATGCAGTAGGCGAAACGCGAAGTGAGATTAAAACACCCATGAGGACTATGGATTGTTGTGGAGTCTGTCCTTACTGAAAGCGCATGATACTGCGATTATTTTTGTGATATATATATACACGCAACTGCTGGCGTCTCTCTTTGGGGGCTAACCTTGTGTTTTGGATTTGAGCGGCTGAGCCCAGCCGCGAGAGACGCTCACCGCGAGGAAGCGGGCCTGTGCTGGAGCTTAAGTGGTTTCAGCAGTACAACGGGAGTCTGCGTTCGAGGTGACAGCTGTTAAGTACGGCAGACAAAGCAACGAGATTGTCATCCACCCACTGGGGTAATAATCCTTTTAAAAGACTTTTTCACCGAACGCCCTCACTGTAGGTTTATCCAATTTACCTGCACTACCTGGACCAGAAGGCCATGCGAATGGCCCCGCCCACTGGGGCAGGCTCCGTGGAATAAATGTGTGCAGGAAGTACGTTTGGGTGCTTAAGACTATGCCATTGAAGAAGGGAACACAGTTCCTGAAACGCGTCTGGCGTGGCTACATTGCCTGATGAAATCTTGGTTGTTCTTGCCTGAATGTTGCTGCCATCAATAAAAATCGAAGATCTACACGCAACTGCTGGCGTCTCTCTTTGGGGGCTAACCTTGTGTTTTGGATTTGAGCGGCTGAGCCCAGCCGAGAGAGACGCTCACCGCGAGGAAGCGGGCCTGTGCTGGAGCTTAAGTGGTTTCAGCAGTACAACGGGAGTCTGCGTTCGAGGTGACAGCTGTTAAGTACGGCAGACAAAGCAACGAGATTGTCATCCACCCACTGGGGTAATAATCCTTTTAAAAGACTTTTTCACCGAACGCCCTCACTGTAGGTTTATCCAATTTACCTGCACTACCTGGACCAGAAGGCCATGCGAATGGCCCCGCCCACTGGGGCAGGCTCCGTGGAATAAATGTGTGCAGGAAGTACGTTTGGGTGCTTAAGACTATGCCATTGAAGAAGGGAACACAGTTCCTGAAACGCGTCTGGCGTGGCTACATTGCCTGATGAAATCTTGGTTGTTCTTGCCTGAATGTTGCTGCCATCAATAAAAATCGAAGATCTACACGCAACTGCTGGCGTCTCTCTTTGGGGGCTAACCTTGTGTTTTGGATATATATATATATATATATATATATATATATATATATATATATACCAAACTCATTTTTTGGGGGGGAGAAAAATTATCGGAGAAGTCCATCGGCTGGCCGCCATTTCACACGAAGGATCGAAAAACAATTTCGCTAACGCTATTGAACTGGTTCCTAGGTGGCGCGGAGGAGGTAAGTGTCTCCTTTTGCCCTTTGTTGGGGAGCGTGCAGAGGGGGAGGGTGGGTACGTTTGGGAGCAGACGCGCCCGCTCTGTTGCCCGCTGTATCGCTGTAGGAGATACTGACTCCGGACGCTGTAACCTTTTCGAGTGTATGCACGTCATGGAACATTGAGACTTTTATGATGGACAATAACCGCAATACACGGAACTATTGATTATATCACATGTCTCTCGGGAACAACGTGTGCATACATAAGCAAGATACTCGAATCGATTCTCATGAGACTGTTATGGGATTTTTACAACTCTTGAATATATGAATGAACCAGTTGAGGAAAGTCCAGAATGATATGATTTCAGAATCAGCAAACAAGCGAAAAACGTGTAAGCGGCAACAGAAACGTTCTATTTAGAAGGGGAATTGTGACCACAGTTTTTTGTAAAGGGGAGTGCTTATTTGTAACCTATTCAGCATACGCACGTGTACCATAACATTAGGTACACAAGGACTCACATTTTAATTTCAATTTTGACATCAACATGGAAGCAGAACGCCGCGCAGCAGCAGCAGCCTTATTTGCACGAGCACCAGGCGTAGGCACACGTACTGTACACAAAAATGAAAATCCACTAGATGTATCACTCAATACCAAATTGAAAAAGCTAGAAAAACTGAAAAAGTCGGAATCATCCAAGTGGTGGGAAGCCATCTCATTACAGGACTATGTTGACAAACAAATGGTCCCGAGAGGTCTACGTATTTATATTATGCCCTCATATGAATCCTTAAACCCTCAAATGTCATTAGATTGGCAAGAAAACTCGGCCAATGGATCTAGAACCATGTTGAATATTTTGATCAAATAGGCATGGGAAGATCGTGAAGTGATTCTATCAGAGATAAAGACATTGGAGGAGGATTTATTGAAAAATAAGGACCAGGATACTATTAATAGATTTTTGAAAGATATGAAACCTAAATTGGAACATCACGAGGAGGACATGAAAAACCACAAACAGCGTAAATTACACAGGGACTGTGTTTACTACGAATCCGGCTGGATTCTCACATACAGCCCTAAATATGACTATCTCTATGATGACCTACCGCCATTAAAAACAACAGAGGTGGGAACTACAACATCTAATAACATGACAACTTTGGATACTAGTGGGTCAGATACTGATCTTTCATCAACAACAATGCCTCTGACACCATAGATAACACTCTTTCTTTTTGCCACAATAGTCCCTTTTATTGACTTTGGGCTTTTAAACAAATAATTTTTCCATTATTATATCCTTTTAACATTGGTATTCACCTTCATTTCAAAAGCATTTCTGTTCAGCTCTCCTTATTTTGTATCATACATCACATTTAAGACACATCAATTTACATACAACATCTATATACACAAAACGTTAACTATACACCATATATACACTTTCGGTTATATCGTAATGTCATTCACAAAAAATTGATAAAGATTCCTCATATAAAATCATCATACACATAATCAATACTTGATCTTGTCCAAAAGGATCTCTGTCCTACTTTTAATATCAAGACTGTCTGACTGGGGTCAAATCCTTCTTTTTCCCTCAGTTGCATCTATTTTTAGAGTCCTATATAGGGTTGGGGTCTATTTTTACAATTATGCTCCGCGGGGAAATTAGTCCTTTCCACTGTACGTTCCCATGAAGGGGAATCTGAAGTGCATAAAGTCCTCCAAACCACTATTTATTGCCAACGTGTTTCGACCTTCTCCTATTAGGACCAGGTGTTATTTTCATATACGGTCTTCCTCAGGGCTGTGTGCTTTTGTGGTAGGACATCATTGTACACCTGTAAGATGTAATAATATGTTTCAGTATGTGTATTTTATAGTATACTATGGCTCTTTTGTCAGCTTGATGCTCTTGATACTGTGTTGTCACGTACCCCTTGTCTTCTACGTCCGTTGTGAACGGTTTGGTTCTCTCAATTCTGGATCTTGCCGCTAAGTCTTCTTAGTTTTGGAAACAGGTGCCTTCTCCTATAGAAATGGTAGAAGAGGGTGTACATTACTGTAAAGACTCTCTGTTACTTTTTGTTGTCTATAGTGCCCCTATTCTTTGTGTGTTTATGGACTCATTTTCTGAGTGTTTAAAAAGGGGGTGCCCTTCCCTTTATTTATTATGGTGCTGACTACGGGTCGATGGTTCACTCGGTACTTAATCCTTTGTAGTTTCGGCATTGTGGAGAGAAATGCCTTGGTTCGTGACTGTTACCCACTAGCTTGTACCTCCAGGCGGTTTAACTAAGAACCCTCCTCCGTGTTTGCTTCGCGCGGGTTCTATGCCTGTAGGGGTTTCCGTACCTGTTTTTCTCTCCGTTTTCCGATTTTCTTTCTGTCCGCGTTCACTTCCGGGTATTAGAGCATCTGGAAGAGTGGCTTTGTTTCGGGTTACGTTATCTATGTTAGTGTGCCTCTTGTGATTGGCTAAGGGTTGCTCCTGGCAACGAGGACGCGGTTGAGGCTCCGTCTCGTTCGCTTGGTGTCCTGTATATTATGTGGATACGTTCCTTCCCATTGGCTGATGCTTCCCGTCGCTAGGAGACTTGTCAGCGTGTATGCGGGTCCATCAAAGAATCTTTTTTACGCCTACTGCGGCGTTGTTTTTCTATTATGTGGATGTACAACTTTATTGTACGCCGTGTGTATTGTCTCACTGGGCGTTTGATCTCTATGCATGCACTACTTCTCCCGATATTCATGTGTTGGTCGTGATGCGTGAAATGTTGCATTCTCTTGTCTTTCCATGGTTTATAGGGAGAAAAAGATTTTCAGGCATATTTTCATTGTATAGTTCATTGGAGGTGTTTCTCTGTGGGGGAGAGACATGGGGCGGGGGCATCAGGAGAAAATCTTAGTGTCGCTGGCAGTTTCCTCTTCATCGGACTTCCCTCGCTAGACTGTATTTATCCATAGTTGGACAACTCAGACATTTCGTTTAGTCCGTTTTCCATTGTGCCCAGGAACATAATGGTTTTAGCTTCAATTCTCGAGAGAGTATTTTCAATATTCTTCCCTTTAATGTGTTTTAATACTGTCCATTTGAAATCATCTGGTCCGTGGCCCTTTTCTGTGCAGTGTGATACCATGGGTGCATTGGGTGTTTTACACCTAATCCTTGAGCGATGTTGTGAAATGCGTGTTTTTACAGGTTGGCTGGTTTTCCCAATATATGCCAACATGCAGGGGCATATAATGCAATATATGACATTATGTGTGTTGCAGTTGGTAAAATCTTCATGTCGTATATACTTGTTCCCATATCTAAACATGGTGCCTTCTACGGTGCTAGCGCATGATACGCAATTGCCGCATTTCTTATGGCCCTTGATTGGAGGTAGACACAGCATTGACCTTAGAGAAATATCTTGTCTTTGTATGGACCTGTCAGCTCTCACCAACTTGTTCTTCACACTTCCGTTCTTTTTTAATGCAAAGATTGGTATATTTTCAAGTGGTTTCAGATCTTTTACCGTGTTCCAATTTTTTCAAACAATTTTCTGTATGTCACTTGTTGCACCTGAGAATGTGGTAACACACACCAGAGGCATGCCTTCTTTCTTTTCTCTTGGGGTTAGAAGAGATTCACGAGGGGTGAACCAGGCTCTTTTCATTGCCCTTTTTAAGAGCTTTTTTGGGTAATTCCTCTCCAGTAGTTTTCTTGAGAGTTCCTTTGCGTTAGTAAAGTAATCTTCTTTCTTTGAGCAATTTCTTCTCAGTCTGAAGAACTGGCTTAGGGGTAGATTTTCCTTAAGATTACGTTGGTGGAAGCTCGAAAAGTGTAGGAACGTATTCCTATCTGTTTCCTCTGTATACAGAGATGTATAAATAAGACCATCCTCGTGTCTCACCATCAGATCCAAGAAATGTATTTCATTTTTGTTTGAAGATAGTGTGAATTTAATGTTAGGGTTCCTATTGTTCAGCCACCTCGCAAATTCATTTAGTTGATCTTCTCTCCCTCTCCAAAGCATAAAAACATCGTCGATATAACAACGCCATATTTTAATATGGCCGTCGTAGGGGTTGTTATTGTAAATCCACTTTTCCTCATACAGCGCCATGAACATGATAGCCATCTCCGGCGCGAATGGGCATCCCATCGCCGATCCCATTACTTGCAGGTATTGAACATTGTTGAAAGTAAAGAAATTAAACTTTAAACATATCTCTGCCAATTGGAGCAGAAAGTCGGATGGAACATTATGTGGTCTTTCTCTTTTCTCTAGGAATATTTCGAGGGCCTCCAGGCCAGCTGCTTGGGGAATGTTTGAATATAGGCTTACTATATCCATTGTTACCAATATTTCGTTTTGTTCATCAAATGGTTGTTTTTCCAGGAAATTGATCGCTTGCATCGTGTCTTTGATGTAGCTTGCTGTGGAGCACACCAAGGGTTTTAAAAAGGTGTCAACGTATTTGGCTGGACGCTCTAATATTGAATTCACTCCCGAAATAATGGGGCGTCCTGGCAGGTTCCTTGGATCTTTATGGATTTTGGGGAGGACATACAAAATCGGTGTCCTTGGTGTTTGGTTGATCAGGTAGCTTCCCTCTTTTTTTGATAGCCATCCTTCTTGTTCTCCAAATTCAATTAGCTTTACCAGTTTCTCTTTAATGTTCTTGTTCCAGTCTTCTTCCGTTTTCCGGTAATAACTCTCATCTGATATTTGTCTTTGCACCTCTGCTTCATACATCTCGCAGGGTAAGATCACGATACCACCGCCTTTGTCCGCTGGCTTTATTATGAGATCTTTGTTTTCTTTCAATTGCTCTAGGGCCAGTTTTTCTTCCTTTTGTAGATTCCATTTAGTGAAGTTCTTCTTTTTCTTACCTAAGGCGTCGATGTCTCGTAGTACGTTTCTTTCAAACGTCAAAAGTTCTATTGGCATCAAGCTTGTTTTTGGGAAGAATGTAGAGGTATTTTTTAGACCAGAGTAATTACGTGAGGCAATGGTCTCTTGATCTTGAAAGAATATTTTTAGTCGCATTTTGCGAAATAGTTCGATTATTTCCAATTTGGTCTGGCACAAATCTGGTTTTACCGTGGGGATGAAGGATAGGCCTTTATTCAATACATTGATCTCGTTGGGTGAGAGGATGTGGTTGGACAAATTGAATATTGCACCTTCACTCCTTGTTACCATCTGTAAACGTTCCTCCTTGTGGTGATTTCTCCTTGGAATTGGTTCGATTGACGGTTGAACCATCTGTTGGCTCGTGAACGGCCCCTTGCTCTGCCGGTGCCTCTGTCTAAAAAAGGTGCCGGTTGGTAGAATTGACAAGGTTGGTCGTTTCTGTTGCTTGTTGATGGTTCCACGTCGCTTGAGCTGTCTGACAGTGAGGATGCGTCTGAGAATGTTATGAACTGTCTTCGGCTTCTCCCTCTGTATGCTCTCAACGCTCCTGTATTCTGTGGTTGTTTGTAGAAGTCTTTTTCCAAGTATGGATACGTTTTCTTTTCAGAGAAGTTCAGGATGTCCCTTTGTAGTTTCTGTCTCTTTGTATCCTCAGTGATCTTCTGGAAAGTTTGATTTTCTTTCTCTAATTTTGCGAGTAATGCTTGAGCGTTTTCTACTCCTCTGTTATTTAGAAAAGCTTCTTCTAATTCTTTAATCAGTTCCTGTTCTTTCAAACCTAACCTTTCTGTTGTTTTTATAGAATGGAACATCCAGTCTCTGGAACACTTTGTGCCAATATGGCTGAAGCCTTCTAAATATTCAGGGTCTTCGATAAAGATAACTGGAACTTTTTTGACCTGGAGTCCGGCCGGGGTCGTTCCTGCCCTAAGATGCTCCAATAACACTTCACCGTGTAGTGATGTTCGAATTTGTTTTTTCTTCAAGCGAGTTATTTTTTCTAATTCAGTTGTTTGGCTTGAGTTGATTGCTGTGTTTCCTGGGTTCAAGGTCGATGGTCGTCTGAGTAGAGCTTCTATGTCTTCTTCTCTTATGCTTAACGTTTTTGGTTCGGACATTTAGGCAAAGGTTTTTCTTCCTGATTGAAGAATCCCAGAGAAATATTTTTGGGTGGGTACGTGGTGGAAGGAGGGGAACTTGTAGCTCTATGTTTCTGTTTAAAATGAAGTGGTACTAATGTTACACAATTTCTCAATGGGATAATTATTCTCCCACTGACAAGAGAGCTTAATCTCTTTATGTCGGAAATAAATTCAAGTATTTCCCTCGTAGACTGGTGTCTACACTAAATTTGGGCATATAACACAGGGGAATGATTCAGTTGAGGAAATCAGAGGCTGAAATCTATAACGCAATATTTTTATCAACAACAGATGCGACTAAGGGAAAAAGAAGGATTTGACCGCAGTCAGACAGTCTTGATATTAAAAGCAGGACAGAGAGGAGAAAAATAATCCTTTTGGACAAGATCAAGTATTGATTATGTGTATGATGATTTTATATGAGGAATCTTTATCAATTTTTTGTGAATGACATTAGGATATAACCGAAAGTGTATATATGGTGTATAGTTAACGTTTTGTGTATATAGATGTTGTATGTAAATTGATATGTCTTAAATGTGATGTATGATACAAAATAAGGAGAGCTGAACAGAAATGATTTTGAAATGAAGGTGAATACCAATGTTAAAAGGATATAATAATGAAAAATTATTTGTTTAAAAGCCCAAAGTCAAGAAAAGGGACTGATCTTTCATCCTCAACAATAAGCTCCATCTCCGAAAGGCCGATACAATCAAGACGGGCACATTTTTTAGACGAATTCAGGGTCCTACGAAGGGGCCGTCAAGTACCAAGATCAACACCCCAGTCGCCACCGATGAGAGGGAAATCACGTGGAAGAGGCCGCGGAAGAGGAAGAGGGAGGGGAGGAGTAAACAAAGACGCAAACAAAGAAAACAAAGGCAAACAAAAGAAAAACACAAACGAGCCCATGGGAACGAGGACACGAGGCTCAAAACATAAGGAATAATGGACCCTGACATGGTAAATCAAACTATTATCAATTTGAGCAAAAGACAATTAACATTTGCTGAGAAAAGAACTCTATGTCTAGGTCTGACTTTCTGTCCATCAGAGGTGTTTAATTATGCAGATACTCAAATAGATCTGTATAAATTTGTGAGAAAGGTGAAACTTAAAAAATGGCATTCTTTGTACAAACCAAATTATGAAACGACACAACTACAAGAATGTGACATTGCCTGTACCTTCCCCAATCTCAATATTGGTGATGCTTCAGGAATTCACAACATACAAGGTTTGGCGAATGAAGAAGATCAAAGTACAATGGAAAGTGAATGGAATTTAGGTATGAGTACGAATCGGACTCCATCAACAAAATTTAAACCATGATCTGTCTTTTATCCTAACCTTCCCCATGATAATATAGATACTTTTCAGGATGTAGTAAACCAAGCCCTATTGAAACTCAAACGTAAAGCTAACAAAAAAGTGAGTTTCAATCTATCATGTGAACAAAGAAAATTTCTGAAAGACCTAGCAGATGATACAGATATTATCATCCGCCCCGCAGATAAAGGAGGCAATATTGTTCTCTGGGCAAAAGAAATGTACCTAATGGAAGCACAGAAACAAGTAGATGACAAACAATTCTACGTCCAGTTTAACACAGATGTATATAACACCAGTATCATTGACATTTGGTAGAAATTAAAACAATGGGAACAACAATGCTACATAACATGAGAGGAATACTGCTTTCTGAAAAGGGATTATCCAAAACTATCCATATTGTATCTCCTACCAAAGATCCATAAGAACCCCACTATTCCACCAGGGAGACCCATCGTGTCTTCCATAGGGAACGCTTTAGAGAATGTCTCTAAATATGTTGACTTTTTCCTAAGAGAATATGTTATTAGTTTGCCATCTTATGTAAAAGATAGTACGGATTTCATATGTAAACTACAAGATGTAACCTGGGATACAAATGACCTACTAATCACTATGGACGTGAACTCCTTGTATACTATTATAAATCATGAGGAAGGTATACAGGCAAGCTATCACTACCTAAGAAAAAGACCCATACAATATCTGGAACATACTAGGATGTTGTTGGACATGATGTCATTATGTGTGACCGGCAACATTTTTATGTTCAACGGTACTCTTTTTCAACAGATCCGTGGCACTGCTATGGGCACATGTTTTGCCCCAAGTTTTGCCAACCTCTTCCTGGGCAAGTGGGAGGAGGAGATCAGGTTGGACCACACTTTGAACTTTTATTTTTTAAAGGTAAAATTGTGGCTCCGATATATCGACGATCTGTTTTTAATCTGGACAGGCAGTGAAGCACAAGCAGTAGAGTTCATTAACATTCTGAATACCAACAGCTACAACATAAAGCTGACTAGTCAGATCAGCAATAAATCGATTGAATTCCTGGATCTTCGTGTAACATCCGAAGACAATACGCTCAAAACTACCCTCTACAGGAAGGCCACGGCAGGAAATACACTTCTTCACGCTCTCAGCAGCCACCCCGATATCCTTAAGTGGAGTATCCCTTATGGGGAGCTGCTGAGAGCGAAAAGAAACTGTAGCAGTACCTCTGCCTTCGAACAAGAAATGGATACCATGATCAAAAGATTTAGAGAAAGGGGATATCCAGAGTGGGTACTAACCAAAGCCATGAATCAAGTGAGAACTGTAGACCGTAACTCACTGCTTAGTCCTAACGAAGAGAAAAATACTATGACTAACAACAAAGAGCCAGAGGATATCACAAGGGTGATACTTACTTACAATAGTAATTCTACCCAAATATCTAAAATATTAGCAGATAAATGGGATGTATTAACCAGTGATCCTATTATTGGTCCAACAATGCCACGAAGACCTAAAATAACATACAGAAAAGGGAGGAGCATCAGAGACATCATTGTCCATAATGATATTACACCTAGGAAATCAGACAGTGAACATCAGTTGAAAGGTTTTTATCCATGTGGGCACTGTAAAGCCTGTCGTAACAGCAGCATGGTCAAACGTATCTCTATCCCAGGTCATAGTACACCAAAAATAATTTATCAATTTTTGACTTGTAGTTCTACCTTTTGTGTATATGTACTAATGTGTCCATGCAAGATGAAGTTGGAAGTACCACCTTAACAACTAAGAAGAAAGTACTTGAGCATATGCGGGCCATAAATAATAAGGATCCGCATTATCCCATAGCCAGACATTTTGAGCTTTTCCATCTATCCAATAGCAATCTGTTAAGTTTCTTTGCGTTGGAACAAGTCCATATTGGTCCCAGGGGTGGAAATAGAACTTTGGCATTGCGTAAACGAGAATCAAAGTGGATAATTGATCTCGAGACCAAATACCCCAAAGGCCATATTCTCGATGAGGAATTGGACTTTCATTTAAGGGATTAAGAACTGGTCTGACTATGATGCTGTTTGTAATAATTTCTTCTGGATTTTTTCTGGAGCCTGTTTTTCTGTAATTAAGACTTTTTTCTGTAATCAAAATTTGTCTTCTGCAAACCTGAGGTTTTCTGTAACCTTGTTTTCCGCTCTTGGTGAAATGCATTTGATATGTTTTTACTATTATGATTGCTATTTACTATACAGTATTGGTATATCATATGATTATTTTATATTCACTTAGGTGTTAATATCCATTTTATTTTTTTGTACACAGGAGGACAGGACAGGTTACCTGAGTTGCGGACTGTTTCATCCGTTCCGGATAACCTACCCCTTTCTTCCGAGGGTCCTTCTTCAGATAAGATTTTTTACTTATTTACTTAGTGCACTTTATATATTTTTTTCTTCCCTTTTCACTGTTACATGGACTAATACTTAGGCTATCAACGTATACATTTTGCTCTATCTTATATGTATATGTATGATAATACAGGACGCTGTAATCCAAATATCTATGGGCACTATGCCTTATAGTATATCATAGTCAATGAGATATATCTCCCGTTTTGGTTGTTACTTGTATGATTTTGACACTATGTCGAAAGAAGAATTACAATGAATGATGACACAATGTAATTTATAAACATGTACTTTTTTGTGAATATGTAAATAGCTGTTCACCATTATGTTTAACATCCAGGGTGTTTTTTCAGGCATTGTTGATGTATGTATATATATATAGATATAGGAACGTGTGCCCTTTACTACGTACATTTATACACCGTTTTAAGATGGCCGCCAGGTTGACTTAGACACCACTTATCAAACAAACAGTCCCTTTTTGGTGTCTAAAGCCTATGTATTCATTTCCTGTAACAACAGCAAACCGTGTGATCAAGACAGCTTTTGCTGTCAAAACGCGTAACCTTTGCTTAAATAAACTGTGGCACATTCTGAGCGCGAGTATTTTCTTTGAGAAAAGCTGCTGTGGAGTATATATCAAACTCAGTAGGTTGCCCCACGGTAAGTAGCACTCGAGACACCGGGTTGCTGCATTAGCCTTTAATGGTACAGATAGTGGCGCTCCTCGATGAAATGTGCACAGCCACGAATGTGTCAGCCTTACGCGTTTTGAATAACCTTCTTCCTCAGAGGCTGGTAGGGCGGAAAATTGCATGCCGGAATTCATTCCCTTTTTATAACACAGTGATTCCTCAGATGGGGTGTATGGAATTCTGGGAAATGAAGTCTGGAAATCTGTCCATAGATGGATGCGCTTTCAATGTCTGTGATTTAGAAAACCCAGCACAGGGCCTCAAGGGGGGCGTCCACATCTTCAATCCAATCCCGATGCTCCATTGTGGAACCCTTGATTTATTGACGGCCGTCCTGCCGTTGAGTAGACACCACCCTGAAGAAACAGGGGCCACGGAGCTCAGTATTTACTGGGTTCCACAATGGAGCATCGGGATTGGATTGAAGATGTGGACACCCTTCGAGGCCTTGTGCTGGGTTTTCTAAATCACAGACATTGAAAGCGCATCCAGCTACAGGGGGACCGCCACCTCCCCGGGGCTAAACATAAAATTAATGCATGGGTCCACAGCACAGCTCTGCAGCCCCATGGACTGCCTCCTTCCAGGGGCAATTTGTTGACATTAAGGGAGAGCACACAGCTCCCCACAGCCTCGGGGACCACAACCTTCCTGGGGCTATATACTACAATGGAGGGGGGCTGCGTGTCATGCACCTGTGGAAATTGGATTTGGTGTTACTGAGAATCGAAGATAGGGAGAGGATGAGCTGAGTATTGTCAAAGTAGATGATGGTCATGATGTAGGATTTGGCCAGTGTGTCCAGAAGGGCCATGTATGTGTTGAACAGGGTTGGGCTCAGAGAGGACCCTTGGGGTAACGCTGAAGATGATGTTCTTTGGGCCAGAGGCGTAGGGTGGGTTGCGGATGCTCTGAGTTCTTCTGGTGAGGAAGGATGTGATCCACCCTAGGTCTTTCCCTAAGATCCCCATCTGGTGTCCATGGAGGAGGGTGTAGTGAGATACGGTGCCGAAGGCTGCAGAGAGATCACAGAGGATCCAGGGGGCTCTCCTTTGTCTTGGAGAGCTCTAATGTTATCGGTGACCGTGATGAGGGCTGTTTCTGTACTATGATTTGCATGGAATCCAGATTGGGAGGGGTCCAGGAGGGTGTTATTTTCTAGGTAGTTGGTGAGTTGGAGGTTTATTGCTTTCTCCAGAACTTTTGCGGGAAAAGAGAGCAAGGAGGTTGGGTGGTAGTTTTCGAGTTCTTTGGGGTCTGCGGTGGTTTTTTTGAAGAGCGGTTTCAATTCTGAGTGTTCCCATTCTTCTAGGAAGGAGGCAGAGGTGATGGATGAGTTGAGTATTGTGGTGAGTTCCTTACTGATGGTTTTGATCTCCAGGTTGAACATGTGGTAGGGGCAGGTATCTCTAGGTGATCCTGAGTGAATGATGTTCATGATGGCGGCGGTGGAGTTATTGTGTTTCTATAGGGGTCTTTGAGGTTGAGAATCTGTTAAGGTCTTCTATGGGAGGTTGGAGGGTCAAAGTGTTCATAAATGTTGGCAATTTTGCTGTAGAAGAAGTATGTGAGAGTATCGCAGAGGTCCTGGCATGGGGTGACGGTGTTCTTGGTACCTGCGGGTTTGGAGAATTCTTTGATAATGCATATTAGTTCCTTGCTGTGGTTTGAGCAGGCTTTGCAGCGGGTGGTCATGGTGCTTTCCTTGGCATTTTGTAGGAGTTGGTGGTATCTGTTGAGGGCTAGTTTGAAGGTAGCTCAGTCAGTGGATGCTTTGCTGGTGCACCAGATCCTTTCAAGACATTTGCAGAGGTGCTTGGATGATTTGAGATCTGGGTTGTACCAGCTGGCATGTTTGGGGGTCTGCCTGATTTGGTGGGTTTGAGGGGGGTGACTATGTTGGAAATTTGGGGAGCCATGCATTGGAAGTTTTCGACTGTCACCTCGAGGTCGGATGTGGCGTATGGAGGGTGCTGAGGGTGTTGATCCAAAGGTTTTACTTTGCTCCAGCTCCTGTGGGCATTGATGGACCTGTTAGTGGGGATGATGGAGGTGGTTGTGATGTAGAAGTGGACTATTGAGTGGTCAGACCAGGAGATTTCAGATGTGTAGCTGTACCTGATTAGTCGCTGGCTGAGAATATGGGGTCTGGTGTGGGTCCAGTGATGTGCGTGGGGTTGGTGACCAGATGCGAGAGGCCGAGAATTCTCATGCACTCGAGGAGGTTGGTTGTGTTGGTGTCTTGGGGTCATCCAGGTGAAAGTTGAGGGCCCAGAGGAAGAGGAAGTCTTTTGAGTTGATAGCCAGAGGGGTGATTAAGTCAGAGATTGCCTCAAAGAAGGCAGGGCAGTGTCCTGGGGTTCTGTAAGTGAGGGGGCCTCTGACAGTTGTTTTGCCATTGGTGTTGTTTTGAAAGTTGAGGTGTTCCATGATAGGAGTAGTACTGTCAATTGCAGCTGTGTATTTGACGGATTCTTTTTGGATGATGCTATTCCACCTCGTGTTTGTTGGTGTGGGTCTGGTGAATTATCTTGTATCCGTTTGCTGTGATTGTGGTGATGTCGGGTTGAGTCATGTTTTGGTGAGGAAGACAACATCTGGTGTGATTGATGCGATGGTGTCCCAGATTTTGATGGAGTGTTTGTGAAACAATCGGTGATGATCAGCTGGCAGTGGAGTTGTTCTGTTGTGGAGGTGGTGGGCAGGGGTTCAAGAGCGGGGAGTCTAAGTTACACTGGAAGGAGTAGTGGAGGCAGGAGAAGGGTCATGCTGCTGATCGAGGCAAGGCGGTCTTGCAGTCGTTGCATGGTCTAGAGTTGAAGGCTAGAAGCTTGGGAGTGGTATAGCTATGGGTTAGCGGGGGTCCAGGGGTCCTGGCTCTGGACACGGTCCAAGCACTGACGGCCTTGCCTTTGGCGCACTAGTGGCACGCCAGCAGCGCACCCACTGAGCGGTCACGCTGTGGCTTCCATTAAATAGGTTTACTTGAGGTGGGAGAGGTGCTGGGCAGGGCCAGAGGGAGGTAGAAGGCAGGAAGGAGAGGGATTCGGGCGGGTCAGAAGTGATCAGAGTAGCACCAGGGAAGCAGAGGTTGGCCACGAGGGAAAAAGCGGGTAAAAGGAAAAAAGGGTTTAGAGCCTGAAAAGGAAGCAAGTTAAGTGGGGAAAATCAAGGAGAAAATGGGCTAAGAGCCTGATGGAATGCAAGTTTAGCGGAAGAACAATACGGGGAGGAAGAGTGGGGTTCTGAGCGACGTGGCGTACGATGGTTGCCATGAGGGGGATGCTTGTTCTGCTGACAGCAAGGAAAGCTGGCTCGGGCACCAGTTCTCAAGAAAAGTGAGTCAACATCCTTTGTTTTGTTGGCCACCAGTAGGACTATTGAATAATTAAGTCTAGGGTTGATGTACTGGTCTGTGACCAACAATTGCTGAATCGTGGCACATCTGAGGGACTTCCAGCTGAAGATCTTTTGTATGGATATAAAGTTGATGAATTTAGAGGTTCGCCTTGGAGTTAAAGGGTCCATTAGTCTTGGAACATCCATTGCATCAACTGCCTGTTGTGCTCACAACTTCTTTCGAAAAAGGTTTGTACAGTTCTAATAATACATTTGGATGGACTTGAAGATTTTTAATTTTGAATAGGTGGTCCTTTGTATGACAAGGCAAGGCGTCAGGCAATATGTTTTTAGATCCTGATATAAAGGTGATGATAAAAAATCATAGTGTGCAAAGAAATAGGCCCAACAAGCTTGACAGCTATTCCTGCAAACCTATTTCGCAGATGATGCAAATTTCTGTGGCCAGTGTGAATTTCAGATGGTTCACGGGAACCCATTAGAAATTGTGTCCACTCTGTATAAGAAGGTTTCATGGCAAGACTTTTTCAACAATATACTTTTTGGTAGGATTAGGATGAGGATGGTGTAGTATGGGAGCTGTTGTGCAGGCTATTGTTAAATCTTGAAAGGCTTGTTAAGCTTCTGGACCGTAATTAAATCATTTCGTACAATTTTCTTTCTTTAGTACTCAAGTAATATCACATGTTTTTGGGAAAGGTTTGAATAAGTTGTCAATAAATATTTTCAAAGCCCAGAATAGAACGGTAGGGCACTCGATAATTGATGCTATCTATTTAGAATCCATTGCCACTTCATTGGAACATAGGGGCAGATTTACTATGGAGGCAAGTCCTTAACTGGGCTTTCCTAAGCCATACAAAAGCCACTTTGCGTTGTTTAGTAAATACAAAGTAACGCAAGGCAGCGTACATATGTATTCTAAAGCAACCCCAGATTTACAAAGACTTGTCAACTTGTGTTTGCGCCATAAAAGTGTACCTACCAGACAGAGGCATAATGAGGAGAAATATATTTATTTCTCTTCATTATTTCTCTTTCTGTGGGCTGCATTCTACAGCATACATAGAAAGAGAAATATGCCTCTTAAGAATTGTTTTTGTGCATGAAAGGACACCTTCCTGCACAACAATCCTGCCCGTAACTTAGACACCCTTGCACTGTGGTGCAAGGGTGCCTTCATTAGCACTTGGCAGCACACAGTACGCCAGCACAAGGAGAGAGGAAAATTATTATTATTTTATTTATTATTATGAAGTTTTATATAGCGCTAGCCAGACCCAGGGTATTGGAGCGCTTTTCAACCGTCGAATTGCATTGACCAAACAAACATTCACAGTAGGTACAATGAAGGTATCAGCACAAATGTCAAAAATCTCGAGACAATATCGGGCATGCACATTGAGTTTCAGTGGGTTAAGTAACCAATGTCAATGAGTACTAGTAGTGCCTTATCTGGGTGACCATAGTCTGGGTCACACCCCCATCCAGGGAGTAATGTCATCAGCTCTTCTGTGTCTCATGTCCCTTCGCTAAGGACCGATCTAGGAAAAGATTTTTGAGTTGTTTCCATAAATATGGAGCATTTCTGCCCTCTCCCTATCATGCACCTCAGCCCAGCAAGTTGTCTTCCTGCGTTGCATGAAGGAAAGCTAAATCAGCCCCATAGTCAGAAACTAAGACATTCAGGGGCATATATTTACTAACATTTCACACAATGCAGGGCAGGAAGCAAATCTGCTGTGCTGTGTTACGTGAAAGGGAGACAGGAAAAATTAGCCATATCTACTAAGATACGGGGCATTTCTGGTTTTCCTAGTTGTGCCGTACTTTGTGCTGCCTCGCTCCAACACCACACCTCTGTTTTACAGGCAGAATTGTTTTTGTACAGAAAGGGATATCTTTGTGCACAAAAACAATCCTTATAAACAGTTTCTTCTATTTATTCGTGCTGTACAAAACAGCACGCATAAAAAGAGGAAGTAAAAAGGAGAAAGAAGAGTTACTTCTGCTTCGGGTAGGCATAGATTTTTGCACAATCTCAGGTTTACTCACCTTAGTAAATTTGGGTTTGTGTCACAAATCCATGGGTGGATGTGGAACACCCATGCTCCACCCATGGAACGCATCACTGACCCAAAGATATGCAAAAGAGCACAAATGAGCGTTATGCATCTATGCACTATCTTGCGTTACTTTGTATTTATTAAACCACCCAAAGGCATGCAAAAAGGCTTTGTGTGGCTAAGTAAAATCCAAACAGGGTTTTGCTTTGAGGCTTGATGGCGCGTGGAGTTACCAGCTCAATTACCATACTCACCTGGGCCCATATACATACACACTTTGAACAGGTAATCCGGCTTTTACTAATTTACCAATCAGGATTTAATTTTACTTTAGGACTTGTACCTATACACATTTGACCTACCGATCCTTGTCACCTGTATTTAAGTCCTAAGGGATCAAGAATGTTAGAATAATAGGTAGAAAAATAACATTTACCTTCATAAAATAACCAAAGACTCTGGAATAGTTTAAACACTTTATCTATGCAAAGTCTTAAATGTCAGAGGCCATACAGAAGCAATTAAAGCCTTTTCAATTAGGAAAATAATGATTAAAGCAATAATATGTAAAAATATTCCGAGACTTCTTTTAGGCATTGAAAAGTAGGGAGAGTGTGAAAGGGAAACAAAACAATGACATGCCCACACAGATTTATATTTGCCTAGAATGGTGTGAAGACCAACCCTGGCCACGGGCTGGGACAAAGGCAACAGGACTCCCGATAGCTCAGGTGCCAACAGGGTAAACAGGTGCAGACCAGAAACAAGACAGGTCCGGACCAATATGGATTCAGGAAAGGACTGATGCAGGTCAGGACAGGTACCTTCAGCTTAAGTGCAACGCCAGCGTCACACACCTCTCTGCGACTAACAGTCGGACCACGATTGGGTTATCAATTCTTCTCCCTCAGAACCCCGATTGGGTTATTGATTCTTCTGAAAGGGTGCTCCGCCAGCACTTCAGCTCTCGATCTCCTGTTGAGTGCGTTGGGTCAGTGACAGGTCAGCTATTCGGACAAGTCAGACAAACTAACTAGCTAAGCCTACCTCAGTTATACCATTTTCCAGGGCAATGTACCATCCCCAATGTTGCAAATTGGTGTATTCCCTCAATTTGATTGGTCAAAAGGCGAGGAGAGGTCATCACACCATACCAGTATGAGATCATTTTCATTAATTAAAAATGATTTCGATCCCGCCCATAATTTACTTTCCCATGAATTGTATTCCACCCAGCATTATTGTAGCAAAAGATATACAATTTTATAACATTTGTATTTTCTTCTTCCTCTGAAGAGTTCATAAGGTGAACTTCCCAGGCGCATCTCGGGCAAGACTGTCGTTGGCAGGGTTTCAATGTCATGGCTTGTGGAATCTTGAGAATCTGGCTCATGTGCAGTCTCTAGATTCAAGATGGCGTTACCATATACTTCCAAGGCCCAAACACGAGCTAGTAGCAAAGTCAAAGAAAAACAATTTTAGAACAAAGAATAAATGAATGCACTGTATATCATTTATGTCTACTCTATTCCCATTACTTTATTTTAACTATAGCATTAATGGTTAAGCAGAACGAACACGGTTTAGTGAAAGCAGCAGTAGTTGCATTAGTATGTGAAACATGAGGCAACCATCTTTAATACTAGTGCGCAGCTGCAAAGGATTCCCTCCAAAGCAGAAAGGACGTCACACGACGTGAGTGTGGCAGACGCAAGTGCAGTGAAATTCCCGCGTTTTGGTGGCCATTTTAATGCATACGAGTTACTGTTAGTAAAAGCACATATGCAAGCTTCCCCAGCTTACTAAGTATGTTGTGTAATGCAATTGTTAGTAAGACAAACATGTTGATTAATAGTTTACGTGTTATTTCGAAAGGGTAGATTTCCAAGCAAGTCTCTTTACGTGCGAAACCTTGCTCCATCAATCCCCTCTACGATGATATTTATCATCACTAATTACAGAAACAGATGCCAACTTTAACATTTTCCCAATTCTATTTCTTCAAACATTCTATTAGGTTTCTTCTCATTATTCATTTGGAAGTTTTTCATTTTCTTATATAGATTTTCATTCAACTCTTCAAGCTCAATTTCTTCAAAATGTCTTTTCTTTCCTTTCTTGTTTACTGTATAAGTCTTTTTGTTTCTGCAGCACTTACACCAAATCATTATCCCTAAAATCAGTAGGGCTACTCCCGTTATTGACATCAGTATTCTATTTACAATACTCTTTCCTACATTAGAAAACCAACTACCTACAGATAAGAGGCCATTAATTAGTCAAGTCAAGTCAAGTCAAAAAGGCTTTATTTCGATAAGAGTTATCATAAAACTTCACAAAAAATACATAAATTCATTGATTAATATAGGGGAAGGAAACTACAACAATTTAATTGAAGACAATATTAAAAAGTTTCAATTTCATTTAAAAGAAGCATTTTATAAATAGTTAATTAAAAAGAGATTAAACAATTGCTTTAAGCCTTTTGCTTCTGATAGACCCTGCCCATGATAAAAATTTAGAAAGAGTGCAAACGTACAAGGTGCGACAGTCTGACATTAATATGTGTAGTGCCTCCTCATGGCGCCTGGTCCCCAGCAGGCGGCACAGATGCTTGAGCCATTTTTTCCTTGGTAAGGCATACTACCGGCATTCAAACAGAAAATGCGCCACTGTCTCTGGTCTAGATGTGCACGCTAGGCAGTACTCTGTAGTTTGAGCTGGCGATTTCCACCGGGATGTAAAGGCATGCAATGGGAGAGTTCCTGTTCTAAATTTGAAATAAAGGGCCCTATCAAATGGTTTCTCAATGATGTCTAAATAGAGTTCCCGAAGTGGTAGGTCCTTAAATTTCAGAAAGTCCTCCGTGAGTCTACCCAGAGAGCAATTAGTGCTCCGTTGGGACAAGATCCAGTTCCAGTAAAGGTTCTTGAGCGTTGCCTTAGGGGGAGAAGATCTATTTGCCCAGGCTTCGCTTAGACCCAAGTTGAACAAGAGGGATTTCATATCTCTTAGCCATTTGATTCTATGCCATCCTGGTGATGCCATTATTTCTAGAAGCCCTTGCGCATATTTAGCAAGCTCCGGAACTCGCCACAGACGGGCCCAAAGCAGAAGAGGCCGGAACTTAGCTAGATCTTCAATGGGTTGGCATCCTAGATCAAGCATTAGTGGAACCATGGGAGTGCCTTGGGGAAGTGACATGATGGCCCTCCAAAACTTCCTCTCAGATCTTGGCTGTTCGTTGGTAATACATGAGCCCCATAGTTCTGCCCCATAAAGAGCCGAGCTAACCCCCTTTGCTGTATAAATTTCAATGACAGGGGCTATGGGTCTAATTGCACAGGAGTGCTGTTCTTTCAAGAGAGCTCCTGTTACCCTCTTGTGAGCTAACAGCATTTTGTCTTGGTGAGGGGCCCACTGTATATTATGCGACAAACGGATGCCTAGGTAATCAAATACTTCTACCCTCCCCAAAAGTGCAGCATTCAGTTTCGGGGGACATACAGGTTTTTGGTGGGATTCATAACAAGGTATTTCGTTTTGTCGGTATTGATTACTAGGCCCCGTTCTGAGCAGAAGGACTGAAAGTTATTGAGAAGTTTTTGAAGGCCCATTGGGGTTTTGGATATCAAAAGCGTATAATCGGCAAAGAGAAGGGTGGGTATACGCTCCCCCGCCAGGGATGGTTCATCTGAAGGATCTTTCCGAAGGTGCTCAACCACTCCGTTGATATATAAAGAAAAAAGGGTGGGAGCTAAAACACATCCCTGGCGGACCCCTCTCTCAACCGGGATACTACTAGTTTTTTGGCCTTCTGTGCCCCATCTAATCTGGGCAAAGCTGTTTTCGTGGAGCCTTATAAGTAGCGAAAGAATGAAATGTGGCATCCCCATCTCAGCAAGAATTCTCCATAGGGTTTCCCTGGGTACTAGGTCAAAGGCAGTCTTTAAATCGATAAAAGCGAGATAAAGACTGCCCTTGCCTATGACCACCACCTTCCAGTACACCAGCATCAATCTAAAGGCTTGTTCAATTGTGCCAGTGCCTGCTCTGAATCCTGCCTGGTAATCAGAGAGAATATTGTTATCATTAATCCACTCCAATATTCTAGCCAATAGGACCTTGCCAACTACTTTTTGGCTAATGTCCAACAGGCTTATGGGTCTGTAGTTGGACGGGTCATCCCTAGCACCTTTTTTAAAGATAGGGACGACCTCCGCCCCTTTCCAAGATGTGGGAATCGAAGCACCCCTGCAGATGGCAATAAGCAGGCAATGAATACATTTCCTCCATTTCGGAATGTCTGACCGCAGCAGGTCTCCAGGAATGCCATCCGGACCTGCCGCCTTTTGGGGCATGATGGTACTTATGGCATACTCCACTTCTTTTATTGTGAAGTCAGACTCTACAGAATGAATCTCCCAATCTGTTTGGATTGTAGTTAAGGCCGTCTCCCATCCCTGATCATCATTGGGTTCATCTATGATGTTAAGGCCTGATTGGCGAGTGTATAGTTTTGAAAAGTGGTCAACCCACGCTTGGCTGGAAATGTTACAGGTAATGAGGTCACTGTCCGGTCTATTTCTGGCTCTAATTGTGTCCCAAAAGCACTTTGGATCTTTTTTCAGGCTCGCCTCTTTTAGAGTGTGCCAGTACTCTTCATCCCACTCTTTTTTTGCACATGCCAATGTTCGCTTGTGCTCTTTCCTGGCTATCTGTATCAATGTTTGGGATTTGCCTCTAATAGCCTTGATCAGGAGCGACTTTGCCTTTCTGCATGTGGATGTGTACCAATCGTGCTTTCCCCTAAGGTTCCGAGGTACCACATTCCTCTCTGTACTACCCTTTTTCAGGAATACATCCCCTATAGACCTGAGAGTTGCCTCAAAGATGGATGTTGCCATTTCAGTTAGCGAAGCCGGATTACTAGTATCCAGTTCCGTTTGTGAGGCAATGAGTAATTTGTTGATGGTAGCAAGTTTAGTTTCATCAGTAGAGATTTTGTTCCACTTCAGGCGTCTTCCACAGGAGGAAACAGAGATTTTGTGAATTTGTTTAAGGGGTACTGCAGGTGGATTATTGGGCCAGAGGTCTATTAGAGATAAAGAGAGCGATTTATGGTCGCTTTCCACACTGGGTACAACTACCATATCCTGCACTAATCCCCATGATTTAAAATCCAGCAGGATATAATCAATCCTTGAAGTATGGTTGACTCTGTTAAAGGTAGCAGCTCCTAAATGATCTGAAATTGTGCGGCCATTTGTGGCTCTTAAGCCAAACTCCAATGTCAGAGCATTTAACTGGATTGCACTATGGGTCCATCTTTTAATCGGGGGGATGGTTAAAGCTGGAATACCCCATCTTGCGTCATCCTCACCTAGGTCCATATTATCCTCCATAGGGAGTGGCTCATAAGTACAATTAAAATCCCCCGCAACCAAAGTTTGAGCACCCTCAGCATTTTCTCTAAGTTCTGCTTCAAGGGTGGTTACTATCGGGGACAAAGACCCATGTTTGGTACCTCTAATATAAACATTATACAAATCAAGGGTTATCCCCCTACAAGAACCTCTTAAGGAAATTCCTAGGATGTCAAGGCTATTAACCTGCTTGGGTGTTATACGGCAGTTAAGGGAAATGCTTACCCAAATGAGCAGGCCCCCCGAGGGGCGTCCCTTCCCGTTTTTGGCTTTTACCGCAGGCAAAAAGTATGTAACATAACCAACTCGATGGAGTGGTTCTAGGCTCCAGGTCTCCTTGAACAAGCAGATTTTATGCGCCTCCACTAGGTCATTCCACTCTGGTGAGCCCAGTTTCCTGTGAATACCTGCTAGGTTCCAGCTAAGAATCTTCAGTGAGCCCTTGGGGTCATAACCATTATATTTATTGTTATTTTGGGGGCCCAGACAGTCAACTAGCGGCGAGGGAGCAATTAAAGGTGTTGGCTGAATTTTACTGGACTCTACTACAGGGGCAGGGTAGGAGCGCAAGATTGAAGTTTCCTTCAACATGTGCCCCTCCTCCCCCTGTCTTGTGTCCAATGGTGAGATGGTAGTTTCCTCAAATATGAGTCAATCCACCTCATCCAGAGCACAGAACCTATTCCAGTGTGCAAACTGAGATGTAAAAGGATCAAACTCAAGGGTGGCTTGCCAGGGTAGTTGCCAATGCTGGAAGCTCTGTTGGGGTACTTGTTGGTAAGCCCTGCTTATGGGTATTCTATTTCTCGGGATTTGTCTTTCGGGTATGGACGGGTAGAAGTACAAGAGATGGACAGGGTGGATTTGTGTGTTAATTCCACTAGGGGGTGCATTACATATGTAGTTTACTGCCGCTGTATCTCTGAAGTTGATGGTTATGATGTCCCCTGCTATTGTTTTTATGTTTCTGCCTATCCATTCCCCTCTTCTGACCGCCAGAATTTCCCCAGAGATGTTAGGAGGTAGGGGTCTATTTAGCTGTAGCCATTGAGCACATTTATTTCTTAACTCGATTTGGGTTTCCCTTTTTCCCTCCTTTATAGGTGGTACTCCTGTTAGTACGACCACAAAGGGCGAGGCTTCAGGCGGCAGGTTAATTGTCTTAAAACGTGCCGGTCTTGCCTTGGCCTCTTGATTTTTTATTAGGGGAGTAGCAGTGCTTTTTTTTGTGCCTTGGCCATCTTTATCTACAGAATTTGGGGGATTTCCATTTCCTGAATTATGGTGAGCCTGCAGAGTGGTGCTAGCAGTATTGGCATTCAGGGCTGCAGCAGCTTTTTCCCCAGTTTGGGCCGGATGTTGCATAGCTTTATTAGCTGGGGGCAGGTTGGAATGTGCTGGATTATCTTTTGGTAAGTTGCTGATGGTTCCCCCTTTAGACCCGCCTTTAGATAGTGTGCCCTCTTTAGTTAATGTGCCCTCGTTACCCACTTGCTTGGTGGGGCCCAACCCTTTGGTGTTTATTAAGGATGTCAGTCTGTCAATTTTTGACATGAGTGGCTTAATGTGGGCAATAATCGTGTCCTCGAGGTCTGCTTTGAGGTCAGCTACCATGTTTGCTACCCAGCAAGGTATGCCTGGTGAGGAATTAGTAGTTGGGGCCACTAAGTTGTGGTTTAACATATTGTGTTTGGCCTTTTTCTTCTTCTTGTGTGCACTAAGTGCACTACCTTTTTCCGACACTGTGTTACTTGAATTCACCATTCCACAATCCCGTGCAGGACTTAAATCTTGCTGGATGTTTTCTAGATCCCCTATTATCTAAGTGTGGGGCTGAGCACACGGGAGCTCGGCAAAGGAGGCAGTAACCCCAAGACTAAGATCTGACTCATCAGTGACGTCTAGAGTTGTTACCAAAGGATCAACTGCTGCATCCTGCGGGTCGTGCACAAGTGTTATGGGGGGTAAGGACATCCTCCTTTCTGTGTTAGCTATGGCAGTGGATACAGCCCCTATAGTCTGTTGCAGCATGATGTCAATTGCAGTAAGAGTGGGAACAGGTTGAAGGGTAGCCTCCTTATGTTTGTTGTTCGATCGAAGGGTAGGCATCCTAACAGTTTTTGGACCCTTCCTCATGCTACCTCGAGTCAGGGTAGTATGTGTGGCACTAAAGAGAGAGTATGATCGTGTTTGGTTCTTGAAGGTGCCCACTCACTTAAGATTGGAAAAGATCAGTACAGCAATGAGTGTTTACCTGCTCAGTTATAAGAGTGGAGTTAGGGGGTGGCCCAGCCCAGCCTCTTCTGGCCTCAGAGGGCCATAGAGGGCCCGCCCTTTGCCCGGGCTTCGCCCGGTCGCTCCCGCGCAGCGGCCAACTGAGACTGTTTTGTAACGCGCTGGGGGCGGGGCAGCAGGGAGAGCGGACCAGGTGTAGGCGGTCAGCTGAGCAGGGACTCCTGGGAGTTGGAGTCCCTGCAGCGCCACTCGCAGCCCTGCCTTTTGCCCACACGCACCCCCAGCAACCTCGGTGATAGCAGTAGGTCCGTGGATGCAGAGGGCCTCCTCGGCGCAGCGGGACCCGCGCAACGGGTCCGGCAAGCTGTTGCAGTGGTCCTTGAAAAAAGGATTTCCAAAAGCGTCCTCGCTGGTAAGGTCAGTGAAGGTGAGTCCCACAGAAGCCTGAAGCGGGAGGGTTTTTGTTGATTACAGTGCGCTGGGGGCGGGGCAGCAGGGAGAGCGGACCAGATGTTGGCGGTCAGCTGAGCAGGGACTCCTGGGAGTTGGAGTCCCTGCAGTGCCACTCGCAGCCCTGCCTTTTGCCCACACGCACCCCCAGCAACCTTGGTGATAGCAGTAGGTCCGTGGATGCAGAGGGCCTCCTCGGTGCAGCGGGACCCGCGCAGCGGGTCTGGCAAGCTGTTGCAGTGGTCCTTGAAAAAAGGATTTCCAAAAGCGTCCTCACTGGTAAGGTCAGTGAAAGTGAGTCCCACAGAAGCCTGAAGCGGGAGGGTTTTTGTTGATTACAGTGCGCTGGGGGCGGGGCAGCAGGGAGAGCGGACCAGGTGTTGGCGGTCAGCTGAGCAGGGACTCCTGGGAGTTGGAGTCCCTGCAGCGCCACTCGCAGCCCTGCCTTTTGCCCACACGCACCCCCAGCAACCTTGGTGATAGCAGTAGGTCCGTGGATGCAGAGGGCCTCCTCGGCGCAGTGGTACCCGCACAGCGGGTCCGGCAAGCTGTTGCAGTGGTCCTTGAAAAAAGGATTTCCAAAAGCGTACTCGCTGGTAAGGTCAGTGAAGGTGAGTCCCATTAATTAGTCTCTTCCATGCACTATCAACTTCCAGTGGTTTCAATTCTTCTTTCAAATGTGTAATGTTTCTTGCATACTTCCCGATTTCGACACTTTCGTCGGGAATGTACGTGCAACAATGTTGCGTTTTCAGCATTCTACAAACTCCTCCCTCTTTTGCTAATAATATATCAAGCAGAAGTCGATTTTGTAAGACCATTGATCTTACCGCAACTAATTCAGCATTGATCATCAAAAATCCACTAGCAGTGTGTCGATAAGCGATCTACCACTGTTGACAATATACAAATTCTTTGCGTATTCAGAACCACTCCCACTGAAGGTATCAATGCACTAAATATATCACCTACAATTTCAGCGAAACTAGCCCTTTTATTGCGTGTTAGTCCATTATTTTCTTCATTGCTTCCAGTGATTCTTTTCACATGATATACCTTTTGGAATAATATTCCAAAATAGCAACTCCCATACCAATGATCAGGCAGTTTAAAATATGCCTCGTTCCCACAAATATAATACATTCTGTGATACACTGGTTCAGTTCCATCTTTAAAACCCCAACCCCCAATTACTTTGAAATTGTGTTTACATTCACTGGAACCAATGAATATATTATTATAATAATCTGTTTTCTCTCTATGGAGACAGAGTTTCCATTTCTTTTCGAAATCCAGCAACATTGCCATCTGAGGTAAACTCTTTATTTTCAGCCCATTTGGGAATTTTACGTTTCTGTCCACTGGCTTTTCTATGGGAATCCTGTCTCTTTTTCTCTACTAAATCTAAAAATATGTTTTCCTTCATGTAGTGTACATGTTAAGTTATCTTTGTGTGCTTCAGCTATATCTATTGCTTTCAGTGTTAGAAAATATTCACCCATACAATGTGCTGAGTCTCTAGTACTAAGGACTGGGTTTAGATTTCTATGTAAAGGGACTTCAGAGAAAATTACATCAAACTTAGAATAGTAATACTGCAATTTTCCAGTTCTGTAAAATAGAGTAGCTAAAATACTACATGATATACCATATGTCAGGAGTAAATGGTCATAGGTGACCCCTTCAGCTACAGATGTGGGCAATTTCATGCACACATAACAATCACTAATTTCCATAGCTTCT
This sequence comes from Lissotriton helveticus, assembly GCF_964261635.1. Lineage (NCBI taxonomy): Eukaryota > Metazoa > Chordata > Amphibia > Caudata > Salamandridae > Lissotriton > Lissotriton helveticus. The sequence continues at coordinate 313,102,763 of NC_136061.1, forward strand.
ACATAGTGTACTAACAGCTTAGTGAATATGTTTAAATCTGTTCTATTCTTAGCTCTACTATAGCTTAATTCTACTTCTCCTGGTGCTTGTAAGTCTACTCTGTCTTGTTTACAACTATCTAAGTTTCCATGTGTATATAGTTTCACATGTGTATCTACCTTTTCATGTATACTAATGTTATTCTGCATGCTTTTACTCATTAAATAGGGTATAGTCAGTCCTAACCATGCGATGAGTACTATTATTATACTACATGTGCATATTCTACAGCTTGTTTTAATACAATTTCTTTTCAGTCTTCCGTTAACATTATAATCAGTCATTTTGACTAAGGAGACTTAACCCCACTTTGTATTTTTTTTTACACAGACTTTTAACCTGTGAAACATTTTCTTTCAGGTTGGTCTCCCTTCTTCGTCAATCTGATCAACAAATAATTTGTCATCACTTTCATCACTTATTTCTACGTTTTCGAAATCTTCAAGGACGACGTATGTCCATTCAAGGCCTTTGAATTTATTATTCAGTTTTTTCAATCGTGGACTCCTCCTTCTTGGGTTTTCAATGGATGGTCCAGCGTGACTTGATATTTCATTTACTTGTTCTGGTTCTTAATTTATTGTTTTAAGGCAAAATTTCAGTCTTTTGATAAACCCAGACCACTTATCTCCCTTTCTGAGTCTTTTGGCTGGCACTGTGATTTGATTTTCTTCAGATGCTCTTTTATTTTCATTCATTTATGGCACAATTTGTTCATTGTTGTCTTCTGAATTCCTCTCTATCTGACCTTGTCCAGGGCTTATTTTTGTCAATTCTGCCTGGATGCGTTCTTCAAGACTAATCTGGCCTTGTTCAGGAGTTTGCTGATTTTGAATTTGACTTTTGTTTTGTTCGCCTTCTTCTTCCTGAACACTTTTTTTTACATCTATCTGGTCCTGCTCAGGTCTTTTGATCTCTTGATTGTCTTCTGCCTGAGCTTTCGCCCTAATATCTATCTGTCCCTCCTCAGACTCAGGAGTTCTTGTTGGTGTTTCAGATGACTGAGTACATTGATCTTTCCTTATCTGATCCTCCTCAGAATTACTATTGGCTTTGATTTCTGTAATCTGAGTGCGTTCTTCTATTCCTGACTCATCCTCACTATCACTCTGTCTATCTAGATAGGTTTCACTTCTGGTTCTTATGATCTCTTCAGGTATGTCAACTACTGGAATCCATTCATCCTGACTGGTGCTCGGTTGTTCCTCATCAGCTACTTCAGGATCGATTTCTTGAGACCCTTCAGCTGCTATCTCATCAGGTTCTGTCACCCTTTTAGTGTGACTCGCATGGATCCAGTTCAGAATTCCTTTGCACTTCACAGCTGTGGAGGTAACCAATATTACTTGATGTGGCTCTCCCCGCAGTGGTGCTAGGCAAGATTCTCGAGTATGTTCTTTTATCACTACCCAGTCACCTGGATTCAGGTCATGTCTTGGAGTTGATTGTCTGGCGACAGCGTCTTCTCGAACCTAGTGAGAGATAGAACGCACTTAGTCAGCCAGTTCTTTGCAGTACTCTAGTACTAACTCATCAGTTATATTTATCAGCTTGTGTCCTGGTACCCATGCTTGCCTCATTGCTCTTCCCATGAGTATCTCATGGGGACTCAAGCCTGTGTTTTTGTCTGGAATGCTTCTGAGTCCCATCAGAACAAGAGGTAAAGCATCAGGCTACTCCAATCGGGTAGATTAGTACATCTTTCCCAATCTCGACTTGATGGTGCCATTCAGTTGTTCTACCACTCCAGAAACCTCTGGGCGGTACGCACAGTGCAGCTTTTGCTCAATTTGGAATGCTTCAAAGATTAGGCAAATTATTTCATTATTAAAGTGAGACCCTCTGTCTGCATCAATCGTTACTGGAAAACCGAAACGAGGAGTAAGCTCTCTCAGTAAGAGTTTTGTTACAGTTAAGCTATCATTTCTGCAGGAGGGTAGGCTTCCACCCATTTTGAAAACAGGCAGACAATGACAAGGACATACTCGACAAGGGGGTAATTAGATGAAATTAATTTGTAGTCTTGTAAATGGGCCTTCTGCTTTTCCAATTTTCCCTGAGCAAACTACAGTTTTCCTACCAGAACTCAATCGTTGACAAATTAAGCACCTCTGGCAAAGACTCTATGCTACATTTCTGAACCTCGCATTGAACCAAGTTTGCCTGAACAGCCTTATCATTGCATCTCTACCTATGTGAGAGTCTCTGTGGTACATTCTAGCCATAGGAGCAAGCATACAGTCTGGTAACACAGGTCTGCCATCCAAGTAAACAATAACACTTTTTCCAACCCTCCTTTGACAGCCTATTTTCTCCCACTCTTCCTTTTCATTTTGCTCTGCTTCATTTTGCAAGTATCTCGCTTCCTCCCACGTTCGCACACCTTCAAGCAACATAAGTTGGCAGCTGTTTCCACATGCATCTATTTTCTTGTTTATAGCCATTTTGTGTTTGGCACAATGTTGGGCTACCTGGTCAGCATAACGATTACTTGCTGTCACTCTGTCGTTTCCAGATTGGTGAGCAGCACACTTGACCACAGCCACTGATTTTGGCAATTAAATCGCTTCAAGTAATTCTTTCACATAATGTCCATTTTTAATAGGAGTACCTGAAGAAGTCAAAAACTCCCTTTGTATCCAGAGTTGGCCAAAGTCATACACAACCCTGTAACCATACTGGCTATCAGTGTATATGGTTACTTTCCAGTTCTTCCCAATTTTGCAAGCTTTTATTAAGGCAATCAATTCGGCTACTTGTGCAGACTTGACTCCAGGTAAATAAGATGCTTCGACTGGACCCCCCACAGTGCACAGCATAAGCAGCACTTAATCCTCCTTCCTCATGTCGCTTGCACGAGCCATCTACAAATAGCTCATACTCTGAATCTTTTAATGGTTCTTCCTGTATGTCGGGCGTGGCTTAGTACAGTATTCTGTAAGGTCAACACAATCATGTTCGACTTCTTCCTTTACCTCTTCAAAATGTGAATTAGGTAATAATGTTGCTGGGTTCAGTACAGTACATCTGGCAATTGTCACATTTTCTGCACCTAGAATTATTCGTTCATACTAGCAGACTAGGAGTCGGGTATTGAGTGCGTGTTCTCGTCAATAAAATAACAACTGCATGTGGAACATACACAGTTACAGGATGTCCCATAATGGTGGACTCACTTTGTTCAAGACTCATGCAAGTTGCAGCTACCGCTTTCAGACATCCTGGCAATGCAGATGCCACTGGATCCAGAGTTACAGAAAAATATGCCACAGGACTTCTCATCAGATCATGGGTTTGGGTCAGAACTGAAAGTGCACAATTGTCTTGTGGATCACAGAACAGTGCAAATTCTTTCGAATAATCAGGCATCCCTAGTGCTGGAGCTGAACACAGACATTCTCGTAACTTTTAGAAAGCAGACATGCTCTCTTCATCCCATTCCACTGGGTCTCTCGGTCTTTCTTTTGTCATCTGTATCAAAGGTTTGGCTAGGACTGCAAATCCCACTATCCACTGTCTGCAGTAACCTACAACCCCTAGAAAAATCCTAATTTCTTTCTGTGCTTAAGGTAGATTCATGTTTCTGATTATTTTGATCCTTTCTGAAGTAACCCTTCTGACACCTCTCTCTATCTGGTGCCCCAGATATTTCACCGAAGTGGTGCAAAATTGTAACTTCTCAGGTGACACTTTGTGTCCACCTTCAGCCAAATGATTCAGTAATGCAATTGTATCAACAACGCAGTCATTTTGAGTCTTAGACGCCACCAACAGGACGTCTATATACTGTACCAGGACAGACTGCCCAGACAGTACCAGAGATTCAAGAAATTTTTTCAGAATCTGATTAAAAATCGATGGACTTTCAGTGTACCCTTGAGGAACACGATTCCAAACATAAACATGCTCATCAAACTTGAATGAGAATATAATTTTGCTATCTGGATACAATGGAATGGAGAAAAAGGCATGGCATAAATCAATTACAGTGAACCATCCGGCTCCCCATGGTATCTGATATAGAATCACTGAGGGATTTGGCACAACTGGACAACATGGGACGACAATTTTATTAATTGTACGAAGGTCTTGCACAACCCTGTATTTTCCGCTCGGTTTCTTTATGCCAATTATAGGTGAATTACATGGACTGCTCATTATTTCTTTTAGAATACCTTGCTCAACCAAGCGCTCTATTTCTGCTGCAAATCCTGCTTTTATTTCTGGGCTCATTTTGTACTGTCGTGTATTTTTGTAAACTGCACCTTCTTTCACTGTTTATGTTATCGGGTCGCCATTCGCCATTAATCCTACTTCTTTTCCAGTAAAATGCCATACATCAGGATTTACAGTATGCTGCAGTTCTTTAGGCAAATCTTCTAGGGTCATCTTTTTGATTTCAGCTTCTTGTTTGGCTAACATTAGTTTATAGATTCCGTCTTCATCTGGGGTCTGAATTTCAACACCACTTGGGGTTCAAAAGATTGTGAAATTCATTTTGCACAGTGACTACCTACCTAATAGGTTCACTGGACTGGAATCACACACAACAAATGTGTGCATTTCTTTAAAGTTGCCTATACTTACCTCCTTGGGTTCTGTAATAGGGGTCTAATTTGTTTATTAGAAACGCCCACTACTTGGATCGCTTCTCCCGAGAGAGGTAGGTTTGGAACGTCTGCTGTCCTCACCGTAGAACGAGTAGCACCAGTGTCCAACAAAAAGGTAACATCATTTCCCTCAACTTTTCCCTCAATGTATGGACCTGTCTGTTCTACCGGCAAGGATGCGCCAAGTACGCATTCCTCTTCCTCCCCTCTCAGGCACAGTCAGAAACTATCTTCTTTGAAAAATGTGTCATGCAAAAGAAATTAGGGTGTCACTGAATCTCTCCTGTTACTTCCCTCCCAATTTGTGGTATCCACACTGTATTTAGCTTGACTCTCAGAATCTGGCATAGGTGCAATTGGTAACTGGTTTTGTATTACCTGTTGTTGTTGCTTCCTTGACATCCCATTCTGCGTCTGTGGATTCAAATTGTCATTTTGGACATTATCACAGCCTTACACTCGTTCTTCCAATGCCCCAATTTTCCGCATTCGTGACATGGAAACTTTTTCTTTGCTTCCTCTCTGTTTATTCTTCCCCTTGGTTTACCCCCCTTTCCATCCCCTTGACCTTGATTATTTTTCATTTGGCTTAATTGAAGTTCCTGTTGCTCTGATAATTTTACTTGTGCCCACATTAGCATTTCTTCTAAATTCTTTCGCCTAGTGTCAATTTCATCTCCACAATATTTTGTATATTTGAGAATTTCATCAACATGCTTTGCCTGCCAGCAAATGTTATGATCTTTAATCATTTGTGAAATTTCTGGCCTTAACCCTGACACAAAACGATAAATAAAATGAGTCATATCCTTCGTATCAATGTTTTCCAACCCACTGTACTGCTTGAATACCTGTAAACGTTGTTCATAATATGCATGCACTGATTCATCTTTGTCCTGAGTAGTTCTGTCTATTCTTGTCCAATCTGTCTCTTTTGGGGGTACCTTTCCTTTCAAGTAAGTTATTACTTAGTGGTACTTTTTTATAACATCATCTGACGGAGCTCCTGTCTTTGGGTCTCTGGGGTACTCATCATTGGGTACGTATCATCAATTGGTGGAGGGAGAGAGAGTAGAGATCCTTTCAATCTCCTTTCAATAATTATAGATCAATGTGGAAAGGATCACTGGTCCTGCATAACCAAGGTCTGCAGGTGGATCGGTAGGTGTCTCCCAAATAAAAGACCCTCATACACGTGTTTTTTCAGAGTCGTGTAGCGGTATATGATGTGTCCCCGCTTCTTGTAACACGTGTCCGTGCGTAATCCTTGGGTCAGTTTTTGTTTGCACCCTCCGCCAGGAGGTTGTACCATTGGTTAAAACAGTAGTGATGGTGAATAAGTGAAATAGTGCTATAAAGGTGTTCTAAAATACCCGGACAGCCAGAGGTTCAACTTTAATATTTCTGGATTCGGGTAGAAGGTTAAGGCGTGTCGCTATGGAATTATTTAGGAATTCTAGCGCACTAATCTTGTGAGGTTAAAAGTGGTCGACATGTTTCAGCCTTATCTGCCTGTTGGTCAGTCGGCTTTCCTCAGGACCATAAAGTGATTAAGTGAAAGAAAGGAAAAGGTACATTTGTAACCTGATTCGTTTTGTGGTAGTAGGTCACATTGTACCTGTAGTAAGAGAAAAGGGAGATAGTGCAACCACATTTGTAGCGAATAAGTGGGAAAAGACACTTCAGCAATGTACAATGACATAGAGACACAGTTGAGAATTATGAAGCATATTATTGAAAAAACATATAATTAAAAACGAGTTGTGCAATACTAGACTCAGAGTCACATTCATATTAAGCGTCAACTTACTCATTCTCAAAATTCTATGCGGAATATTGTAATGTATAAGTCCCAAAGTCGTATTTAGGCGTCATGAGATCATTTCTTTACAGTGCCCTGATATTAAAAGCGCTATTTACTTTCAGGCGCAATTTCATTGTTACATTACCATGACGTCACAGGCGCTTATCAATTTTACTGTGTCATCACGATTATCTTAGGCATTGGTATAACGATGTAATACCTGTTCGAGTATAGACTCTTGCTATTATTTCAAAGTACATGCATTCGTTATTAGACGGTACCAAGCACTCGTTTTACATGTATTCTGAAAATCGAACATGTGCATACTGCCGCTATAGTATCTTTAAATGCGCACTCTGGAAAGCCTATTCAGAAAGAGATTCTATTCGAAAAGTAGGCACTACTAACAGAAGTTTAGAACTAAGCAAAACTCAGTACAGAGCAGGGTCTTCACATGCGCTTATGCGTAACTGGACCTTATGGAATGTACCTCTACATTATGTAAGACTTATCTCCTCGGGAACCACGGCAGTTAGGGGGAGGCTTCACTGTTTTGGAGTGAGGAAAAAAGAGTTTAGTAAAGGGGTTTTAATACTTGCGGTTTACTCCATAACGAAAAGGACAATGCTCCTCGATACCTCTAGCCTTCAAACACCCGTCTAGCAGCTTGTGCTGTCTCTGCCCTTGGTGACCCGGAATCAATCGCCAGTGTGTAACCTGTCTTCTTTTATTGCATAGTGATGGAAACTGAAGAGTTACTCGAGTGTTTGTACTTATTAGTTGTACTAAATTGTTATACCTAATTTTCAGATGAGAATTGTAATCATTTCTAGCTTGGAATTTATGAGAATGTACTCTTTAGGCGCTCATTCTGAATTTTCTCATAGTTAAAAAACGTTAGAGAATTCGTAATTCAGGCAAAATATCAATTATTTGTTAAGACATAACCACGGAACGGCATCATTCAGGCCCTCACTGTCTGTCTTAAGTCTGTGCACCCAACGTTGCTCTTTTTCAAATAAAATTTTAGCTGCATTCCTGTCCACAGTTTCCAGGGTTTCCAGGATGACCCACTGTAGGTCATTCACAGAGTGCCCAGATTCTTTGTAGTGAGTTGACATTTTTGTGGTTGTTTTTTTACAGTTCACATTGCTGCGGTGTTCGCAAAGTCTTTGTTTTGCTTTACGACAGGTCATGCCAATATATCTCATTTGACACGGGCAAGTTATCATGTAAATGACATGGCTTGTGTTGCAGTTCGTATGTCTTTTTAATTTCCAATTGAAGTTGGGAAGCAGCTGTGATTCCTTTGTGGGTTTTGTAGTGTCACAAACTGTGCAGTTTCCACATGGGTAATTGCATGTTACTGGGCTGTTATTCCACAGTCCAGGTGTGTCTTTCTTTTTCTTAGGTGGGGGTCTCGTGTGCACCAGCAAGTCCTTGAGGTTGCGGCTTCTCTTGTTGGCAAACATCGGTTTAGGCCAATTCAGATTGTGAGATGTTACTATTCTCCAGTTTCTGTTGATTATTTTCTTCACTTGGTTGGTGACTGGGCTATAAGTAGTTACACATGTGATCCTATCTTCCTTCAATTTAGCACACGTCTCTAGGAGTGCTTCTCTTGGTTGGTTGCGGGCACGTTTCTTGCATGTGTTGATCACCTTCTTTGGATATTGACGAACCAGTAGTTTGTCACATAGGTCATTCGCTTGACTTTTGTAGTCAGTAATTGAGCTGCAATTTCTCCTCAAGCGAAGGAATTGGCTGTACGGGAGATTTTCCCGTAAGGGTCTTGGATGAAAGCTTTGAAAAGATAGCAGGCTATTCTTGGCCGTCGGTTTAAAGAAAGTACGGGTGTGCAAAGTATTGTCTCTAGAAAAGATGGTAATGTCTAAAAAATCTAAAGTACTTTCATTGGCAGTGTATGTAAATTTCAAGCATTCATCTTGGGTATTAAGCCAGCGATGAAAGTCCGTCAAGGTTTCCTTATCACCCTTCCAAATTAAAAAGATATCATCTATATATCTCTTCCAAAAGAGAATATGATGAAGAAAGGGAGTGTTCTCATTCTGAACGAAGGTGCGTTCAAAGGTGCTAACGTACAACCCCGCCACTTTGGAAGGGTGATAAGGAAACCTTGACGGACTTTCATCGCTGGCTTAATACCCAAGATGAATGCTTGAAATTTACATACACTGCCAATGAAAGTACTTTAGATTTTTTAGACATTACCATCTTTTCTAGAGACAATACTTTGCACTCCTGTACTTTCTTTAAACCGACGGCCAAGAATAACCTGCTATCTTTTCAAAGCTTTCAACCAAGACCCTTACGGGAAAATCTCCCGTACAGCCAATTCCTTCGCTTGAGGAGAAATTGCAGCTCAATTACTGACTACAAAAGTCAAGTGAATGACCTATGTGACAAACTACTGGTTCGTCAATATCCAAAGAAGGTGATCAACACATGCAAGAAACGTGCCCGCAACCAACCAAGAGAAGCACTCCTAGAGACGTGTGCTAAATTGAAGGAAGATAGGATCACATGTGTAACTACTTATAGCCCAGTCACCAACCAAGTGAAGAAAATAATCAACAGAAACTGGAGAATAGTAACATCTCACAATCTGAATTGGCCTAAACCGATGTTTGCCAACAAGAGAAGCCGCAACCTCAAGGACTTGCTGGTGCACACGAGACCCCCACCTAAGAAAAAGAAAGACACACCTGGACTGTGGAATAACAGCCCAGTAACATGCCATTACCCATGTGGAAACTGCACAGTTTGTGACACTACAAAACCCACAAAGAAATTACAGCTGCTTCCCAACTTCAATTGGAAATTAAAAAGACATACGAACTGCAACACAAGCCATGTCATTTACATGATAACTTGCCCGTGTCAAATGAGATATATTGGCATGACCTGTCGTAAAGCAAAACAAAGACTTTGCGAACACCGCAGCAATGTGAACTGTAAAAAAACAACCACAAAAATGTCAACTCACTACAAAGAATCTGGGCACTCTGTGAATGACCTACAGTGGGTCATCCTGGAAACCCTGGAAAATGTGGACAGGAATGCAGCTAAAATTTTATTTGAAAAAGAGCAACGTTGGGTGCACAGACTTAAGACAGACAGTGAGGGCCTGAATGATGCCGTTCCGTGGTTATGTCTTAACAAATAATTGATATTTTGCCTGAATTACGAATTCTCTAACGTTTTTTAACTATGAGAAAATTCAGAATGAGCGCCTAAAGAGTACATTCTCATAAATTCCAAGCTAGAAATGATTACAATTCTCATCTGAAAATTAGGTATAACAATTTAGTACAACTAATAAGTACAAACACTCGAGTAACTCTTCAGTTTCCATCACTATGCAATAAAAGAAGACAGGTTACACACTGGCGATTGATTCCGGGTCACCAAGGGCAGAGACAGCACAAGCTGCTAGACGGGTGTTTGAAGGCTAGAGGTATCGAGGAGCATTGTCCTTTTCGTTATGGAGTAAACCGCAAGTATTAAAACCCCTTTACTAAACTCTTTTTTCCTCACTCCAAAACAGTGAAGCCTCCCCCTAACTGCCGTGGTTCCCGAGGAGACAAGTCTTACATAATGTAGAGGTACATTCCATAAGGTCCAGTTACGCATAAGCGCATGTGAAGACCCTGCTCTGTACTGAGTTTTGCTTAGTTCTAAACTTCTGTTAGTAGTGCCTACTTTTCGAATAGAATCTCTTTCTGAATAGGCTTTCCAGAGTGCGCATTTAAAGATACTACAGCGGCAGTATGCACATGTTCGATTTTCAGAATACATGTAAAACGAGTGCTTGGTACCGTCTAATAACGAATGCATGTACTTTGAAATAATAGCAAGAGTCTATACTCGAACAGGTATTACATCGTTATACCAATGTCTAAGATAATCGTGATGACACAGTAAAATTGATAAGCGCCTGTGAAGTCATGGTAATGTAACAATGAAATTGCGCCTGAAAGTAAATAGCGCTTTTAATATCAGGGCACTGTAAAGAAATGATCTCATGACGCCTAAATACGACTTTGGGACTTATACATTACAATATTCCGCATAGAATTTTGAGGATGAGTAAGTTGACGCTTAATATGAATGTGACTCTGAGTCTAGTATTGCACAACTCGTTTTTAATTATATGTTTTTTTAATAATATGCTTCATAATTCTCAACTGTGTCTCTATGTCATTGTACATTGCTGAAGTGTCTTTTCCCACTTATTTGCTACAAATGTGGTTGCACTATCTCCCTTTTCTCTTACTACAGGTACAATGTGACCTACTACCACAAAACGAATCAGGTTACAAATTTACCTTTTCCTTTCTTTCACTTAATCACTTTATGGTCCTGAGGAAAGCCGACTGACCAACGGCAGATAAGGCTGAAACATGTCGACCACTTTTAACCTCACAAGATTAGTGCGCTAGAATTCCTAAATAATTCCATAGCGACACGCCTTAACCTTCTACCCGAATCCAGAAATATTAAAGTTGAACCTCTGGCTGTCCGGGTATTTTAGAACACCTTTATAGCACTATTTCACTTATTCACCATCACTACTGTTTTAACCAATGGTACAACCTCCTGGCGGAGGGTGCAAACAAAAACTGACCCAAGGATTACGCACGGACACGTGTTACAAGAAGCGGGGACACATCATATACCGCTACACGACTCTGAAAAAACACGTGTATGAGGGTCTTTTATTTGGGAGACACCTACTGATCCACCTGCAGACCTTGGTTATGCAGGACCAGTGATCCTTTCCACATTGATCTATAAGTACTCATCATTGGGCCAATCTACAGTAATTTTACATTCTGTCCACAAATTTGCAGGAACAATAATGTCAAATAAACCATCTAAATCTTTTAACAACACTTTAGAAACTTTTACATACCTTTCGACTTGCCTGTACCACTCAACAGGTTTCTCTCTAAGTTTTGGGAAATCATTTGTAAATTACAAAATATCCTGTCGGGACCATGGGACATGTACATACCCTCCTCCTGGCACTTCTCTCATGGGACACAATCTTTCTACATTTTCTGGTTCCTTTAATAAATATTCAGATGTACTGCGATTTGCCTGAGCTTCCTCTTTTTTCTTTGTCCATCTAGCCTTTCATCTGTCTAAACACCCCATTTTTGTAACAATGACAACAATTCTTTTATTTGCAATTTTCGTCCTGATACATTCATGTTTTCTATATCTTTGTCAGAAAATTCAGCTCGATAAGGTTTCTGTAACACTTTAGATTTACCAATGTCAATTCCCATATCTGAGGCCAAACTCATTAACTTTTCATGAAATGTTTTTGTATTTCGAGTAATGCTTCTATATATGAATAACATCTCTTCATCATTGAATGTGTTCAACCTTTCTAGTCCCACATTTCCAGCAATCATTTCCTCTAATTCGACTCTTAATTGAAAAATGTCTAACACTTTTGGCTGTGATTTCGGCATTTCTATGTCTCGGGTCCACCTCTCTATTTCTTCTGGGGTTACTACTCTGGCACTTCTTGTTCCTGTGCATGTTTCCATTTGTACTTCTCTAGAGTTTCCAGAAGTGTTTTTCCTGATCGAACCACCCACAGGTTCCCTTATAGGTAAATCTATCAGGGAAATCACTGACTCACACTTACTTGCTTGGTCATCAACTATTAAAGTTTCCTTTCTAGGTTGCACTACAGGTGTAGTCAAAACAGGAGTTTTAGGACAGGTTTGTTTTTCTCCACACAAAGGAATGACGGGACCTATAGTTACAGGTATTGTAACTTCAGGACTAGTATTCAATTGGGTAATTTTCTGAATTAACTCACTTCTCTGTTTATTTTTTGCCTCTCTTTCCCTTTCCTGTAATACTTTTTCTAATGAGGTTTCATGTACAACTTGCGGAACCAAAGGTGGTTTCAAGAACGTGGCACTTGGGTTAACGCTAGCTGTCTCTTCATGGTAAGGTGGCAGATTTTTCATTAATAAATCCTCAAGGTAATCATCTTCTGAGTCGCCACTAGTCATCAAATTTCTCGTTTTCTCTGTGCTCTTGCTTGCTGATGGCTCTTCTAGGGTTAATACAGGATACAACCCTTCCACTAACATGGACTGTCTCCATCTTTTCATTTGCTAAGCTCTCGTCTCTTTTGGAAATCTGGGATAGAATGTACTCCAATTCCTGTCACTTCTGGGCCTATCTAGCTCGAAAGCCTCTGTTTCCCATTCTTCTAATGCTTCATACTGCGTTAATCTTGGTCTGGGATCTAACTCATTCATGCATGATCTCAAATTATACAAAATCCTACCATTAAAGGTACCATTTTCTGGAAATGTTAAAATACCGTCTTCCTTAGTATACTCCATCCAATTCTCTAACCACACACAAGTGTGGTAGCCCCTTTCTACCATCATGTATGATGCAGGCATATTCGGTGGTGGAATTATAATCCCTTCTCTGGTCTTAATGTTTTTATCCTTTTTGAAATAATTCTTTATTTTCTTAAAAAGCGACATTGTTCTCTTTTCTCCGTACATGATATAGGGTCTTCCTCTAATCTGTTGCTCTCTAGCAAATCATAAATATTTTCTATCAGGACGATTCCCTATAACTGCTGGATCTAGATGCCACATATAATTTAAACCAACAATTTTATTTGCAGTTATACTTAATTGTTTACTTAAATCTTTTCCCTTCCGCTTATGCTTCACACAAGCATTAGAGAACTTGTTAGTCCTTTCTAGGTGATATAAGGCCAAAGTTTCACCAGCGAACCCCTTTGCTATCATTTAGTCATACATTTATACAGAAATCCCTAATTAGTGTTTCAAGTTCTACCTAACTTTACACACTTGTTCATCTAAGCAAGTGACCTCATCGCAGTTTGGCTTCCACTTTCCACCCGCTCGCTATTCCATGCCCCCGGGGTTTCCAGACAAACACTTAACAATACGAACAGGGTTTTGGTTAATACATAAAATCAATACAAAATCAATAATCGATAATCAATAATCAATACTCTACTAACTACCTATCTTGACTAAACCCTAACCACTTCTCTGCTACCAAAGAAATACTGATGGTGCGCGGAGTTACCTGCTCAATTACCATACTCACTTGGGCCCATATACATACACACTTTGAACAGGTAATCCGGCTTTTACTAATTTACCAATCAGGATTTAATTTTACTTTAGGACTTGCACCTATACACATTTGACTTACCAATCCTTGTCACCTGTATTTAAGTCCTAAGGGATCAAGAGTGTTGGATTAATCGGTAGAAAATTAACATTTACCTTCATAAAATAACCAAAGACTCTGGAATAGTTTAAACACTTTATCTATGCAAAGTCTTAAATGTCAGAGGCCATACAGAAGGAATTAAAGCCTTTTCAATTAGGAAAATAATGATTAAATCAATGATATGTAAAAATATTCCGAGACTTCTTTTAGGCATTGAAAAGTAGGGAGAGTGTGAAAGGGAAACAAAACAATGACATGCCCACACAGATTTATATTTGCCTAGAATGGTGTGAAGACCACCCCTGGCCACGGGCTGGGACAAAGGCAACAGGACTCCCGATAGCTCAGGTGCCAACAGGGTAAACAGGTGACCAGAACCAAGACAGGTGTGGACCAATATGGATTCAGGACAGGACTGATGCAGGTCAGGATAGGTACCCTCAGCTAAAGTGCAATGCCAGTGTCACACCCCTCTCTGCAGCTAACAGTCGGACCCCGATTGGGTTATCGATTCTTCTCCCTCAGAACCCCGATTGGGTTATCGATTCTTCTGACAGAGTGCTCCGCCAGCACCTCTGCTCTTGATCTCCTAATGAGTGCGTTGGGTCAGTGACAGGTCAGCTATTTGGACAAGTCGGACAATCTAACTAGCTAAGCCTACCTTAGTTATACCATTATAGAAAAAGGGGGTAACCCAAAATAGTCAAAAAGGACCTGGGTATATGTCGTTATAGAGAACAAATGGTCCTAGACTAGCGTTTATATTAGTTCACAAGCAAAACAAAGCTCGAGGGGTATATGTATATACCAATCATAAGATTATGCGGCACCAACAGTATATACATAAAGAGAATAGTTTAAATCACAAAGCCACTAAGATATTGATTGATGACATAGTTTAATCAATCAATCGAAGTTTTTTCAAAAAGCAAGACATACAATGTTACATCACATGGTTATCATCATCAGACAAGAAAAGGTGTGTGAAGATTCAGTGCTCATGTGGAAAGAGGATAGAGGAATACGGAAGGATGGAAACAGTGATAGTTTTAAAAGCAATTTTGTACATGAGATCCAATGTAATTCAGAATCCGGTCTCTCATTAGTTGTGGCCTACCCCTACAGGAACGATATAAAATGAAGCATAGTACGCTGTTACTTTCACAGTGTCATGTTTACTATTTTCAAAGTTCGTGAATCTGGGGGAGGATGTAGGACTTAATGGGGGCGTCCACGTTTCGACCCAAGTGCTATGCGGTAAGTTGTGTCCTCAGCTGCGGGTCTTCTTCAAGACAGGGGTGGGGGGTATCCTCATTGCGGGGATCAATTCATGGGCTTTTGGGTGAGGATATCATCAATCTGTTGGTAAAAATAACCAGACGCTCCGAGGTTAGTAGTGTCCGTTTGTCTCCTATTAATCAGGCACGGGCAGTAGTCTGTGTAAGCTTAGCAAATCCTAAATTCACTGCCGTCCGCGAGCCGCATCCGTCAGTCTCGCTGCCCAAGGGAGACTCTATATACATATACCCCTCAAGCTTTGTTTTGCTTGTGAACTCATATAAACGCTAGTCTAGGACCATTTGTTACCTTAGTTATACCATTTTCCAGGGCAATGTAGCACCCCCCCCAATGTTGCGAATTCGTGTATTCCCTCAATTTGATTGGTCAAAAGGCGAGGAGAGGTCATCACACCATACCAGTATGAGATCATTTTCATTAATTAAAAATGATTTTGATCCCGCCCATAATTTACTTTCCCATGAATTTTATCCCACCCAGCATTATTGTAGCAAAAGATATACAATTTTATAACATTTGTATTTTCTTCTTCCTCTGGAGAGTTCATAAGATGAACTTCCCAGGCGCATCTCGGGCAAGACTGTGGTTGGCAGGGTTTCAATGTCATGGCTTGTGGACTCTTGAGAATCTGGCTCATGCGCAGTCTCTGGATTCAAGATGGCTTTACAATATACTTCCCAGGCCCAAACACGAGCTACTAGCAAAGTCAAAGAAAAACTATTTTAGAACAAAGAATAAATGTATGCACTGTATACCACTTATCTCTACTCTATTCCCATTACTTTATTTTAACTATAGCATTTATGGTTAAGCATAACAAACACAGTTTAGTGAAAGCAGCAGCAGGTGCATTAGTATGTGAAACATGAAGCGACCATCTTTAATACTAGTGCGCAGCTGCAAAGAATTCCCTCCAAAGCAGGAAGGATGTCACACTACCTGAGTGTGGCAGACGCATGTGCAGTGAAATTCCCACGTTTTGGCGGCCATTTTAATGCATTTGAGTTACTGTTAGTAAAAGCACATATGCAAGCTTCCCCAGCTTACTACGTATGTTGTGTAATGCAATTGTTAGTAAGATAAACAAGTTGATTAATACATTACGTATTATTTCGAGAGGGTTGAGTCCGAGCAAGTCTCTTTACGTGCAAAACCTTGCTTCATCAGGCTGCGCATAAAAGTGACACAACCCCAATGCAAAACCTTAGTAAATCTGGGCCTCAATCTCTTCTTGTTTCAAACTCACATTTCTTTGACTAGCTAAGCAGATGATGCTGTTGAAAACGATGCAACACTTGAAGTACATGATCACAGTGCTCAATTGACTTAGAATACATCAATACATTGTGCAGATATACTGCTTCAAGACATCAGCAAGGATATTTTCCGTAAATCGACGGAAAACGTCTGAAGCATTACAGATATTGAATGTCATTAGGTGGTATTCAGTTTGCCCTAACTCCCCTTACAAGAGAGGGCTCCAGCATTTCCTGAAGGCTTTTGTGGGCAAACTGGACAGTTACAAATGAAATGAGGATTGACCACAATATAAACATTTACTTAATCTTTCTTTCTGAGGCTGATAAGTGTGCACCAGTTGAACCAACCTGCTCCGGCTCTTCAGCTGCAGTAATGCCACCATCCCCAGAAGGAGGAGGCACAGACTAAGGACAATTTCCAGATGTTTGATTTCAGACCTTTCTTCTCTCCGGCTTGCTTTCCTGAAGTTGTTGTTCAAAAAGAGAGACGAAATCGATTAACTCATTGAGTGTGGTGGATTGTTGCATTCAAATTTGTTTGTCTTTAATTTCTTGCTTCAAGCCCCTCTGGAACAGGATGATTATGGTTCTCTCGACCCATATTGTTTCTGCAGTTAGTTGTTTAAACCAAGTTACATAGGCCAATACATCGGTATTCCCTTACTAGATGTCTCAAATTGCTTCCTCTGCAGATAATCTGGTTCCTGAAACATTTGCTTGAAGGTCTTTAGGAAGGTTACCTAGCTAATAAGACTAGGATCGTAGAATGTCACTACAAGAGTAGCCCAAGATAAGGGGTTCATGCAAAATCCTTCCATTGATTGTGGGAAAATATATCTAGGCAAAAGGCAAAGTTTACAGTTAATGAGTCCAAAAATTGTTTTCGTTTAGTCGGATCTCCCAAAAAATTGGGTACTCCAGCTGTGGCTATAGGCAAATCTAACGATCTGGCTGCTAATGGTTGGTCCGTTAATGGCATTCTCTTCTCATAATTGTTGCAACTCTTGACCTTTCTGCTGAAGAGTTTGCACCAGTCCTTGAGATGTATTCAAATGCTGGACTGAGCTAGGATCCATGTGTGACTTGGAGAACAAATGTTTTTTGGCAGCACAAACGGTCAAAAGCTGGACTCTGAGGCTGAGGTGTCTCTTGGTTGTCTGAAGAAAGGATGGCCTTTTACTGTTGCTATAATGGCTCTTCCTCAATGGACAAGTGAGGAAAACAGTTGGTCCAAAGAAGGAGCCGCCAAACCAAAGAGAAAAAAATCAGCAAAAGAAAACAGTGAGTCATGATGGAAGATCTGGAAGCTGGAACTGATATACAGATGCAAAGGCTAGACTGAAGTCAAGAGTGGTGGATTCAGAAAGATCAGAAGTACCAAAAGTAGAACGAATTACTAGAATACTGGAACAAGAAAATAGCAACCATGAATGTGACGAAAAAGGAACTTCCTGAAAGTGTTGTGTCTCAACTCTCCTGGAGCTCAACTGGGAATATATAGCCTGGCAAAAAGGAAATTATGTAATCTATGCCTGCCATCATGGATTGGGAACCCCAATGTTGTTATTTAACAGGCGCCGTCCTGGATTGGGGGACGAATGTTCTGAAAATAACTAGAATTTTCTAAAAATGTGTTAAATATGTATTTTATGTCATAAAGCATAGCTCCAAAACGTGCTGCACTGTATTCACATAACGCTCACCAGGCAGCAGGTGTGGTCTGGGCGGGGATCCTCTAATGTCAGACGTGCAGGGAGATGGAGTTGCATGTCTAGGAGTCCTGTGCACTGGCTGTGCAGGACCAAGAACCTCAGAGTACCTTTGGAGAACTGCAACCCAGCTATGAGGAGGACAGAATGACTGGTAGTAAGCGCAACCAGCTTACCAGCAGCCAGGGTCAGATTGGGAAGATAGGCAGTTGGGTTTTGGGCCGGTGTCTTAGGGTGGCCTGTGGGCTGATTTTTTTAGGGTCTCTGTTAACTGGCCCACGGCATGCTGGGGCATGTCCTTTGCTTCATTCCTCCCCTGACAGGCCATCTCACTTCAGGCATGATGGGTGGGTGGGGGAGAAGGGGAGTCTGAGATGTGACCTTGCCGGGCCAGGTGCTGCTCTGGCAGTTGGGCCATTCTTTGGGGCACGCCCTTCCCAGAAGCAGTGTCTTTCCCTCTGACACCTCTGCACCTCCTAACCACTTTCCCCTCTACTTGGCCATTACATTCAGGGCATGGTGGGAGTTATGCAGGACCTGTTGAGGTGGAGGGAGTGCAGGTGATTTTGTGACCATTGGGTCATCTTCAACTCAGCTCCCTGAAGTTGCAGGCGCAATGTTCGCTTTAAATTTTTATCTCTGGGTGAGGCAATGCCAGAGATCCGTGCACTGCAGCCAATGCTACGACCACCAGTCATGTGAGGGCAGCACGCAAGTATCTAAATCTGTGGAAACTACCACTCAAAACTTTTGTTTTCAATGAGAATGAAAACAAGTGCACTTCACACATATAGCTGTATTTAACAGGGTCTATAGACAGTTTTGAAATGTGGATACAGATCATCATGAGATGATTTGTTTACTCTAGTTCCACCCAGACCCCTATCCCCTATTGACAAGATAGATGGGGGCATAGAAGAGACAGCGAGAAATTTGAGAAATATTTGGCCTGAGAGTGTGTGTATGTGGCACAAGACTGTAGGAAAAGGTGAGTGACAGAGAGTGTGAGAAAAAGTTTGTCAGTGTCTATGTATTCAATGGAAATATAGCAATGGCACATTGGCTGCTATAAAAAAAAGCTGACCAACAATACCAAGGAACACTAGAATTTTGCAGCAGGGAAAAGCACCAAAATATGCAGCAGGTTGATTAAATTATGCAGCAAGAATTGGCAAATGATGTGGGATAATACAGCACATTTTTTTTTATTGTGTCACAATTATTTTATAATTTTGTTATACATGGCAATGATTTCACCTCATTAGTTACAGTTTCCCTACCAAATACAGAAATAAGCAGCCATTACATTTAGCATGTTTCGCAAATTCCCTTTCAATGGGGAGGACCGTGTCGCTTGCAGCACACAATCGGTGAGTAATGCCATTTTTTCACCTGAACTACTTTTTTCGATCGGACCGCGGATGAGTTCAAAGGAGTAGGTTTGTGTAATGTCGCCATGGCAACCCCAAGCGTCTACAGCACGCGGTGCGTGATTGAGAGGGAGACCGCGAGCGCGCGAAGCCTCTCGCGCAGGGAGAGGAGAGGAGCTGCTCCGCGGGGCCGCAGGAAGAGACCGCCCGGGCATGGAGACGGGACGGACGCGTAGTTGCCGGGTCCCTGCTCCCCTCGCCATCTTAATCCCGACACTCTCCCTCGGACAATGCCTGTAGCTCGTCACTGCGCCGCTGGCTGTTCAAGGGCTGCTACATGGCCCCTACTGCGCTCCCTGCCTTAAGCCTGCCCCGGACCCTCCTCTGCCACACTGCGCTCCCCGTCACCGCGGCCTCCCGGCTGCTCCCGCCGTGTTCTGCTGTATGTTTGCCTTTGGGGGGCGCTTTCAGGGCTGCTGCCAGGGGCCTGACCCCCTCGGGCTGTCCCCGGGGGTATCGGGCAGATCCTGGGCGCCTAGAGCCAGGAGAGGCGCTACTGATGGGGTGGGGGTGCGGCCGGGGAGCCCCCTTCCTGGCGGCAGGTGCGTTTTGGGGATCACTGGGGCTTTATGATTGCACCATCACCAAACGTTCACTGACACCGAGCGATAGAGGTAACGGTTTGTCCGAATCAGCCTGAACTTCTGAATGCAGTGAACCGGCCAGAGCAGACAGGGCGCATCGGGTTTGAACCGACGCTCCTCGACAGATGGCTGTGCCCGGGGGTCTGGCATGTATGGAAGAGACCCAGGAGGGAGTGAAGGTGAAGACTGGGAGCAGGCAGCACTCCAAGACCGCTTCCGCGGAGAAGAAGAAGCACAGGAAGAAGGACAAGCAGGCAAAGACAGGCGTCGACTCCAAGAAGCGCAGCCACTCGTCCAGCACCCCCACGTCTGACGAGACAGGTGGGTGTCCCCCTGGTTTATATGCAAACCTTTGTATGTTAGGCTTGGGACGCTCCCCAACCCTTCTCTTGCCCCACCACCCCGAATCGTCACGCTACTCCTTTCTGTGGGCTCTTGAGTGTGATACAGCTCCTCGCAGGGGTAAGTGCTGTAAAAGTGTAATTACAGTACCAAAAACTTGCCCATACTCCATAAACGCCACATTCTGATATGGATGATAGGTTTAGGCGTCAGTGGTCGTGTTCGGTTACTAAGGATTTTCACGTGTTTTGTTCCTACAAGAAACCTATAATCTAATTAGTTACCCAGCATTTCTAACATTATTAAATTGTGCTTCTTATACAGATTTTTTTCGATAACTGAGCACTGAATCATTCCTAGGCAACCGTCCTCGGCAAGATAAGGCCAATGATCAGAGGCTGAGGACGGACGAGAGACCAGTACTTTAAATGGAAATACAGAAGTGCTTCTCCCATCTGGTCAGAGTGCCCATTTGCTCCTGAGAAGTGCTAGTACCTTCCCATTAAATGTATTGCAGCAGAGTTGAAAAGTGTTGGTACTAGTCTACCTTCCCAAAATAAAGAAGAGCAAGTACTCACTACTGGACAGTCCCTATTAATTTAAAGCACTGTCTGCAAGAGAGGAATCCTACAGATGTGGTAAAGGGCTCTGATGTGTGACAGAGGTCCCAGAGAGAGAGAGAGGACTGACCACTGTATGGAATCAACATGAATTTACTTTAACATGCACTCTTCCAAGTAAACAGGTGTTTGTCTTAGGCTTTTTGAGGAATGGGCATAGTGGGCAATTGGCAAAGCCCACCCCCACCCCCCGTTAGATCATTAGGATAGTCGAATTTCTTGCCTTAAACATGTTGATCTTAAAAAAATACTTCTTCTAATTTGACACTCCGGCATGCTAAACATAAACTTAGGGCCAGATGTACTAATGGCTTGTGCCAGGGTAAACTAAAAAATGAGTCGCAAAGCAGTACAGACCTGTGTAGGGGTATTTTTCTTTCTCCCGCAAAAAATGCCCTTTTCACAGCGCAAATAGCGTTTTGTGCTGTTTTGCTTCAAGGGAGCGTAACTTGGGTGTCACTTAGATTAGCACAAGCATCCATAGTTTTTGACGTAAAGTTTGATCTACTAAGCTGGCCAGACAGAGGTTAGCATAAACAAATAACACTTCCTTGAAGCCGGTACTAGTATAGAAAATGTTGAAATTTCTCAAAACATTCAACACATTGCATGTTCACTGTAGACCACACATATAGGCCCATATTTGTCATAGTTTTGCGTCACTCAAGGGTAATACAATACTAAAGTCAGATTTATCAATCCAAACAAGGCCTTCCTGTATGGCTTGATATATATGGCGTAACCCAGGGCAACACAAATCGCCTTGCATTACTCTGCCCGGGGGAGGGGGGGAGGGGGGCGTTTCATGGGTGGAGCCTGGGTGTTCCCACGCATCCACTCAATGGATTTTGGTGTATTCCCAGATTTGCAATTATTGGTATATCTGGGAATGTGCAAAATGCTACACCTCCCCAGGGTAGGCATAACGAGGAGAAAGGTCTTTATTTCTTCTCATTTTTAGGTCGAGGAGTGAAGACCTCTAGTATATACTTATATGTGTATGTACTTTGTGGGCTCTGGAAAGCAACCCTAGGACTTGTCTGCTTCTAGGCACTTTTTTTTTCTGTTCAACTGCCTCTGTTTAACTCTTGATAGAAAACGACCAGTAGAGAGGTCAGTAAAATACCAGAATTGCTTTCTGCTGAGGGACTTTCTTTTTTTATGTGTCTGGCAACTGTCTCTATTTAACTTTCTTGATAGAAAACGACCAGCGGAGGTCAGTTAAATACCAGAATCACTTTAGCTTTCTCTAGATTCCCGTCCATAGAAATTGTCTTCCACAATCACCCTAGACAATAATGTTTTTTTCCAAGTCTTCTATTTTCATTGATATGACCACCGAAGGCCCTGATTTTTTTTAACCGTGGCGGCAATTACGCCGCAGTGCGGCGGATTAGCGCAGTGGGCGGGGCCGCGTAGGCCAACGGACGTGCGCAGCACTACGAAGGTAGTGTGCGCGACTGCCGTTGGCCGACGCCAGCAGCGAAGGGGTTAATTAAAAACAGAGCTTTGAACTATACCATTTCCCACTGAAAGGCAATATTTCTCTCCATGTGTTCCCATACCTGGTGTATCACGCAGTTTGGTGCTTACTTTCCCTCCATCTTAAAGAACAGTAAATGTTTCAGCAACCCGGCTAATGTGTTGCATAGCTAAATACATATACGGTCCCAAAGGCGAGACCGATTGCATTGCAAATGCTTGTTTTTTTCTTCTTTTTACTTGTGCTAGGTAGAAAAAGGAAAATGCCTCTGAGGATTGTTTTTGTGCAGGAAGGTGTCCTTACTGCACAAAAACAATCCTGCCTACGAATCAGACACCCTTGCACCATGACACAAGGGTACCTGTGTTGGCGCAAGGCAGCACATTGTGCGCCAGTGCAAGGTTAAGACCGAAATGCACAGTATAATGTTAAATACAGCTTATTCCAGCCCGTTCATGCAGTGCAGTAATGTGACTTGCTGCATTGCGCCGCGTGAAAGTATGATACATTTGGCCCATAATGTGTAAATTGTTTAAGAATTCCTTTAGGTAAATAATTTTGTACTGCAAGGGTATGCTTCTTGATCCAATTCTAGACTGCACAGCTCGGCACCATGGTGCAAAGGTTGTGTGTGGCTTTAGTCAGCCTGTTTGTGCAGCATCGCAGGGTTAGTGAACAGCATCAGGGTATTTTTATTAAATATAAACAAATAGACCTAACAGTGGATCCTTCTAGATACCAGCACCTAACCTATTATCACTCCAGCAATATTGTCCCTTCTGTGCTAACAGGTATTTTTTGTGCACACTGAATGGCACCCACGGTTACAGTGCTTGTTCCCTCAGGAACCTAACAATTCAAAACAAAAGCACAAGTGCACCACACAACGGAGCTTAATCAATAAGGACAATTCATAAAGTCCATGTCCAGAGAAAAGAGTTCTTCAGTTTTTTATTCCATTTCATTTCACGTAGATAAAACACAAGAGTCCAGTTCTAGTGACTCAACACACAATACAGCTGACGCGTTTTGTCCTAGTGCAGGAATTCTTCAGGGCACTAGATGTTGGCAGAATCAACCACATCCGTCAGCTGAAAGATCATAGGATTCCCTTCTAGTGAGCTGTATCCCGTCAGGTAGATTATTGTATTTAGAGATTTAAAGCCGTCTTGATAGAGACCATGGCCGAATAATGTCTAAAAGGTACTATAAACAAATAGACCTAACAGTGGATCCTTCTAGATACCAGCACCTAACCTATTATCACTCCAGCAATATTGTCCCTTCTGTGCTAACAGGTATTTTTTGTGCACACTGAATGGCACCCACGGTTACAGTGCTTGTTCCCTCAGGAACCTAACAATTCAAAACAAAAGCACAAGTGCACCACACAACGGAGCTTAATCAATAAGGACAATTCATAAAGTCCATGTCCAGAGAAAAGAGTTCTTCAGTTTTTTATTCCATTTCATTTCACATAGATAAAACACAAGAGTCCAGTTCTAGTGACTCAACACACAATACAGCTGACGCGTTTTGTCCTAGTGCAGGAATTCTTCAGGGCACTAGATGTTGGCAGAATCAACCACATCCGTCAGCTGAAAGATCATAGGATTCCCTTCTAGTGAGCTGTATCCCGTCAGGTAGATTATTGTATTTAGAGATTTAAAGCCGTCTTGATAGAGACCATGGCCGAATAATGTCTAAAAGGTACGTTCCACAATGGTGATGTCCAACACCGCCAGATTATGTTGAGAAGGTAAACAGGACCAATCCCGTCACAATTTATCTTCAAAATATCACTTGAATGTCTAGAGATAGAGTAATAACACCACTTGATGGGAGATAGGCTTGTGCAAAGAGTAAAACCGCTAGACCTATAGTACAATCGAGCAGCGTGGACGTCCTATTTCAACAATTCTTAAAATGCAGACCAGAATAGGTAGAAAATCAACAGCCGAATTCAGACTGTTGCCTTAAACTGGAGCGCTGGGGAACGTAGCAGCAAACGAGAGCCACGCTGCTCGATTGTACTATAGGTCAAAGGCTGTTAAAATGCAGCAAGAAGCGACTGATGCAGCATTTTGCTATGCTAACTGGAGGTGTGTCGTCTGTGTGCAAAATACTCCCTCGCCTTATATGGCCACCACCGTGCCTTGCACTACCCCTTCCTCCTTTGCCCAATCTTCTCATTGGCCAATTGTTTTTCTGCAGGATTGTGCCCCTAGAGGACTGGAGATGAGGTTTTGGATTCTATGATGTCTTTTGTGGATTCTGTGACATATGTGGCTTCTGCCGTAATAAAAAGATTGAAGGGATGGGGGTTATCTAGAATAGATGTGATAGACTTGGATGACGGACCAAATGTTATGGGTATGAACGACAGAGGGAAGGGTGATGTGTAGTAGCTGAGGTGCATAAAGGCGGGCAGGAGCGTGGCTATTCCTAGGGCTTGTGAAGAGATCTACACGAGAGCTGAGGGCAGTTCCAGTGGGTCTGACCTGACGTTAGTCTTTGGTGGCTGTGCCGGAATCCATTGCTAACCATGAGGCGCTGTGTGTAGGCTTTGTGAAGCAGTGCTCGGGCCTTGCCGTGTGAAGCACAGCTCTGTTCAAGAACGATATCTTGGTGCTGTTGACGATTTGAACGGGGGATCTGAATAACAGACTGAAGCAGGAGGGTCCTGCGAAGACAATGCAGGGGTCTGCTTCGACCTTGTAGTATGCTTGACAATTGAGCTGTCTCTCAACATTATAAAGTTGAAACAGGAGGATCATGGCCCTGCACACAGATTTTTATACCTTATTGAAATACATTTAAAGAGGAAAAGGAGGAGATTGATCATCTAATTCTTTCAGTGCTGGTGGGGAGTATTCTACAATCTGCAGGTTGCCACAGTGAAGGAACGCCCTCCCCTGCAGGCTTAGCTAACTTCAGGAATCTGGGATAATGACTGTTTACTGTGTCAAGCGCCATGGGCATTGGGCAGATAATATCTTTTAAGAAATTGAGATGAAAAACAAGGGCCTGTGTGTCATAGTGCTTTGGACCATGCAGAAGGACTTAAACTCTATATGCTCTGAAGTTAGAAGCCAGTAAAGTGACTTGATCCTGACACCAGCGGTGGCAAGGAAACACACTACTGCGTCCTGGAGTGTTATATCTTGAGATTCAAAACTTTGTGGATGCCAAAGTAAAGGCTAACCAGGCAATTACAATAGCTAGAATGGCCTGGACGTTTTACAGAAAGTTTTGAACCTTCAAGATTCTTAGGTGTATATTATCAACGTACTGCGATAAATATCGCAGAGCACGCTTAGCGCGATTTTGTTTAACGCCACGTATCGCAGGATCTTATCGCCGAGATATCGTATTATCAACCCATATCTCCACGGCAATAATAAATCCTGCAATAGCAGTAAATTCCGCGCACATCGCTGGTAATCCAGCGTAAAAACGGCAGCGATAAACTAATCCTTGGTGATAAGTAGACTCAGTCGTACAGTCCACCTCCCATTATATGTATGGCTAAATCAGAAATTTTGCAGACATTAAATACCTGAGATAAAGGGTGCATAGTGCGATTTATCTTGTCGCTTCGCAGGTATGCTGCAGGCTTGTTAATACAGCGAAGCCGTGTTAGCGACTATTTCCATGTTGTTTTGCTCCGGAACGCCTACTTTGCATGTCATTAGCGATGGCATGCAGGGCCATAAAAAAACCGTCTGCTAACTCATGGAAACCAGCTCTAAGACGGGTTAGCGTGAGCCAAGGCCGGACTGGCCATAGCGGGCACCGGGCGTTTCCCCGGTAGACCGCAGGGCTGGATTTTGTTCCCAGTCCGGCCCTGGCGTGAGCTTGTAAATAAGGTGATAATAAATTACTGCGTTTTCTAACGCGGCGATAACTGACTTGATAATATGCCCCCCAGTATTTAACGTTGATGATAAAAGCCTGCTTTCGCTTCTGTAGAGAATTGTATGCTCCTAACCATCGTGATAGGCAGGGTTTTAACCTTCGACCTGAGTGTGTGTCACGGACTAAGTGACCTTGGCGTGTACGGGTTGCTAGGTTGACTTTGGAGCAGCGACCGTCATGATGAGGTCTATCTTCGATGGATTCAGGAAGTAGATATTAACCCACCGTTTAATCTCGAGGAGGCAAAAGCCAAATCATTGTTTCTCTTCCTTTTGTAATTGTAACATGTCACGTTTATTAATTGGGATCCATGTGCATAGGTGTAAAATATTATGCTCCGCGATTTTACATCAGTGGACTGTGATGTGTGTGTAATCTCGATCGAACACAATGCGCTTTGAAGTTGCCCCCCGAGGGACCCCACGAATGGACGAACTGCAACTAGAGGAGTAAGTTCCTAGTTTCATAACCTGTGACCTTTCAGATAGGAAAGAAGCAAGGGGGTCTGGTATGCTCTGTGACACTCCACGCTCCGGGTATCTTTGGAAAAGGTTGGTATGGTTGACTGTGTCGACACCCGTTGATAAATACTGGTGCCAACTTGTAGGGAGACTGGGAAGAACCGTGGATCCAGGAATATAGATACAGCCCTTCACACACCTCATAAAATTGGATAGGTGGTTTGTCTCAGGCACAGAACAAGAGCCTGATAACACCCGTTTTGTCTTTACAGGACTGTCCATCTTAAAGAGGCACAGATTGGGACCTCATATATGTGCAGTTACTTTGTTTAATCACTCTACATATCTCTCAGCATTACCGAAGATAGGAGGATTGATATTGTGGTTGAAGAGTTACAGTTTCCATCTCCCGTTGAAAGGAATCCTTCGCACTTTGTCTCTAAATAAAAAAAAATCCGAAAGACTCGATCTAGAAATGTCATGGTCTGGAACTCGGGAACTCTAATGCATCAGTACTTTTTTCGGTAATTCCACTATTTGCCGCGTGGTGGCGCTCTTGATCCAGCTAATAGACGCGCCACTGGTCCCGTGGAGTTTGTGATTTTTGACTACTGGTACAATGGGTGAATTTAAATTATTTTTCGTTTTGTGTAATTCAGAGCAACATTCCGGTAGGTTTATTGCTCCGAAATATAGTATTTTGTCTTACTCCTTTGTACCTTTGAATCATGCTGTGTTAATATACACTGGATGTGTCTGCATAAAGTTGCCAAATGTGATCTGCTACGATGTCCGTCTAAGAAGGAATTGTGTGCGCTGCAGCGGAACGGACCCAGTATTAGCGACCTCGGGATGGCTGAGGCCATGCAGTAGGAACCGAACCGTAACATATCTGCGCATAGGACTCCTCACTCGGTGCATTAACCCAATGAGCAGTGCCAGCCCGCCATCTTGCACTTACTCTGGGACTCAATATATATTACTGGCTACTGGATGGAAATATTGCTGCTCAACAGTTTTTTATTTTCATTTCTATGTATTTCTTTTTGGTTTTATATAGTGCAAACTGGACCCAAAGGTGTTTGAGTGTTTTACATGAGCACTAGTTACATTACACAAGGACACATTCACTTTTTGTAGGGGCAGGGACATTAATGTCGTGTTGTGGGCCCTGGGCCCACATGCTACTAAAGATGGACACAGACACACCATAGTTGGGTACTAGAAGTTCCCCAGAGCATGTGCGCCCTGCCCCTTTTATTTGCAGGGTCACCTGACTGGTGACGCCTGTGTTGAGTGGGTGTATGGTGTGGGGTGCAAACACAGGCAGAACACTAGAACGTGTCCAGTAGGGCACTACATACCTCCCAAACTTTAATGAAAAAGAAACAAACAAAAAGTGCAAACTATGAAGAAAACAAACAACAATACACAGCACCCATGAATCTCTTCAGGCCATCTGCCAGGGGGTGCTGGAGCTCTGGACCACATGGTTAGGAAGCTTTGGTCTGCCTCGGCGATGCAGTTCAGACAGGCCTCGTCTTGTGGTGTTGAAGTCTCTTTACATAGTTCCAATAGCAGTGCATCTGGAGTAGTGAAGAGTCCACTTTGGAGATCTTCTTGCAGGCTCCTTGGCTACGGTGAACAGCCAACCTGTAAATTTGTTTGGCTTGTATGGGGGCGCACAGGAAAAAAGTCCAAGAAAAACTGTCTATTTTGAGTGTATGAAAAAATTCTTTATTTCGTATTATTCATTTTTTTAAAAGCAGTCACAGTTCGATTTGCAACAAAATCAGCCAACGCGTTTCACTCCCTACCAAGGAGTTTCTTCAGGGCGAGTAATAACTAGACCGGTAGCGCGTGCCCAGATCCTCACAAAACGTAAAGAGAGTTTTTTTGTCTCAACAGCTTGAATTCCTAGTTATCATGTCGGTTCGGTAGTGCTGTGTGCGAGTACTTTATTTCCACCTTAAGTTGTTCGTGGACCTCAGCAGAACCTCACAGTATAATCGTGTAGGATCCCCTAATGGTGACGTTTCACGCTTCGGTGTTTAAAGTTCTGGTGAAGGAAGCTGTATCAATTCCTTCTCCCACAGTCGAGTGTTGGTTCAAAAGTAGTGAACTTAACAAAATTTCCTCATCCGCATCAAAGTCACGGCATGGATGGTTCCAAGTACTCGCACACAGCACTACCGAACCGACAGGATAACTAGGAATTCAAGCTGTTGAGACAAAAAAACTGATCATCAAGGTTCTGAGAGAGCAGGTCTGGGAGAGGGTCACTCTCTTCCTCCTGTCCTTCATCAGTAGCCACGAGCAAGCCCATGTCTGCCCTGTCAACATATGGTTTCAGTCTGTTGGCATGAAGCACCCTATGGGGGCTCCTGGGAGTTCCAAGATCTACCAAATAGGTGACCTCTCCATTCTGTTCAATAATAGTGTGGGGCCCACTCCACCCGTCTTGGAGAGCTGCTGGGGCCACAGGTTCCAACACCCACACTTTCTGTCCTGGCTTTAAACAGTCAGTATAGCCTTTGGTCATGCCAGCCTTGGTCATGCCAGGCTTTCTGTCATTCCTGGCTAGCCTCAAGGTTTTTAGTTGCCTTTTTCATGTACTCCGCCATCCGGGAGCGGAGACCAAGTACATAGACCACAATATCCTGTTTAGGGGGTTTGAGAGGTAACCCCCATCCCTCCTTCACCAGACAAAGTGGTCCTCTAACTGGGTGCCCAAACAGAAGTTCAAATGGGCTGTAGCCAACCCCCTTCTGTGGAACCTCCCTGTATGCTAACAAGTGGCAGGGTAGCAGGATATCCCATTTCCGCCTGAACTTTTCTGGGAGACCCTTAATCATACCCTTTAAGGTTTTGTTGAATCTTTCAACTAAACCATTGCATTGTGGATGATAGGGTGTAGTGAACTTGTAGTTCACTCCACACTCCTTCCACATTGCAGTCAAGTAGATAGACATAAAGTTTGCAACTCTGTCAGATACTACCTCCTTAGGGAAACCCACTCTTGAGAAAACTCCCAAGAGGGCTCTTGCCACAACAGGTGCTGTAGTGGTCCTAAGGGGAATTGCCTGTGGGTACCTAGTGTCATGATCCACTACCACTAGGATAAACCTGTGCCCAGACTTGGCCGGTTACACAGGAGCGAAAAAACTCCCTGGTGTCTTCAGACATGTGGGGCCAGTGAAAGTGAGGGGCAATTCTGTCCGAAGTCTTGTTCTGGCCTAGGTGTCCTGCTAAGGGAATATCATGGGCTAGCGTCAAAAGGAAGCCCCTGAATGCCAAAGGTACGGCCAACCTCCTGGCTGCACCAGGCTTGGGGTCTCTACTCTCTGAATACAGGAGTCCATCATCCCAGTAGATTTAATGGGTGCCACTAGCATTCCCAGTAGCCTCGGCAGCAGCTTGCTGTCTGGGGGGTTCAAGAGAAGGGCAGCTCAACTATGCCTGACTCAGATCTGCCTTGAAATGGGCCCCTGTCCCTAAGAACTCAACCTGATCAGGTTCAAGCTCTTCTGGGACAGTTCCCTCTTCAGGCTCGCAATCAGCTTCCTCAGAAGGCTGATCCTCACTCAGAGAAGAAGGCACTGCCTTAACCCTACTGCTCCTTTTCTTGGTAGGCATCTTGTCCATTATTCCTGAATCCAGTGCCTGTCCAGTGTTAGACTTTCTGATCTGTAACCTAGTCACAGCAAACACATGTGCAAGAATTCCAAGTATTGCTGCATGGGTCCTTAACTCCACTTCAGACCTGGCTGAAGTTTCCAAATCATAACCAAGCAAGCATTCTACAGGGAGATCTGCACTGATCACAACTTTCTTAAGGCCAGTTACCCCTCCCCAGGAGAAATCAATAACTGCCATGGCATGGTTTGTCCTGACATTGCTGGCGTTGGTCACTTGGTAAGTCTCACCAAGTATGACTTGTCCAGGGTTCACAAAGTCTGGTGTCACCATTGTGACAGTATCCCCTGTGTCCCTGTAGGCCTTAGCCTTTTTCTTATTAATTAAAGGTGTTTGTCTGTACTTTCCCAGATTACTGGGACTCACAGAGGAGGTCATATCCATGCCTCCATCAGATCAAAACAGCTTGAGTTGGCACTCTGACTAGGCCAGAGTCCATTTCAGATCCCAGGGTAACCCTACTACACCCTTCTGCTGGGAACCAGCACTTGTAGCTGAACTAGGGGGAACAGTTACCTTAGGGGCAATGGTGGCTGGAGCTGTCTCTTTTTTGGTGCAATCACTAGTCCAGTGACTATTATTCTTACAAACTTTGCACCATGGTTTCTTTGAGCCTTCTTTCTTTTTAGATTGGGGATCCCCACCATTTGAAGCTTTTTGGGGACCTTGTGAAGACTTCTGGTCTTTACCTTTCTCCCCACCCTTTTGATCTTGCTTCTTTTGGTCACCACCTTGGTTCTGTACCTTCTGCTTCACCCTGGTTCTGACCCATTTGCCTGCTTTCTTTCCCAATTATTGGGGAGAGGTCAGATCAGAGTCCACCAGGTGCTGATGCAACAGCTGGTTCTGACAGTTATTAAGAATTTGTTCTCTCATGATCAGATTATACAATCCTGTATAGTCACACACTTTACTGCCCAGTAACCAACCCTCCAGAGCCTTAGTAGCACAATCATCAAAGTCAACCCAGTCCTGAGTCTGTGTCTTCTGGGTGTCCCTAAACTGCAACCTGTACTGTTCAGTGGTTAAGGCAAACCCATCTATCAGAGCACTCTTCAGGACCTTGTAATCATCCGCATCCTCTTCTCTTACAATGCGGAGCTTATCTCTACCTTTGACTGCAAAGGAGAGCCACATAATTGCTGCCCACTGCTCCTGGGGTCCCTTCTGTACTTTGCAGGCCCTCTCCAGTGCAGTAATTCATTTGTGGATGTCATCCCCATTGTGATAGGGAGGGACAATCTTGTTTAGGTTTCTATGGTCATAAGACCTATCCCTACCACTAGGGATATGGCTGCCACCATGGGGCTTTAGCCCCATCGTTTTCCTCTCTCTTTCAAGAGCTAGGGTCTTCTTTTCTAAGGCTACTTCTTGTCTCCTTATCCTAAGCTGAGCTTCTCTCATCCTAGCAATATGCTCCCTCTTCTCGAGTGAGGTACCCCTCCTATTAGCAGAGGCTGAAACCCTACGGATGCACCAGAATGATTAGACTCCTGTGAAGGAGATCTGTTCCTTCTTGGCACACCACCAAATCTGCCTGAGGGGGCAACGTGTCTGGCTCCTTGGCCTTCTTCATATCCAGGAAGATCTGGGTT
Source organism: Lissotriton helveticus (assembly GCF_964261635.1). Taxonomy (NCBI): domain Eukaryota; kingdom Metazoa; phylum Chordata; class Amphibia; order Caudata; family Salamandridae; genus Lissotriton; species Lissotriton helveticus. The sequence goes on from NC_136061.1 coordinate 313,134,890, forward strand.
CCCAAGGTTGAGATCATTATCTACTTCCTGGTCTACATCATCTTCAGAGTCCTGGGGAGGTAACTCACCAGTGTTCTCTTCTTCTTATGTACCCACCCCACTGCCTACCTTTTCAGGATCTGATGCTTTCTTAAAGTAATCAAGCATTAACACCTCTATAAGGCGTTGGGTATTGGGATTCTGGCCTGGCTTTAATTTTCTCATGGCACACAAAGTCCTTAACTCTTGGAAAGGAAATGTGTCATACTTAGATACCTATCCTTGACTGGCATCTGGAGTAGATCCACTGGGTCCCTCCTTTGAAGACATGACTAGTGAGGTGTGGTGTGCGCACCTACCTACACTACTTGGTTTCCTACTAAACCTCTCTTGAGTTGTAGAAATGGTGTGCTAGGCCCTTGACATACAACTCTAAGTTCAGTAGAACTTACTGTATTGTAAGCTTGGATTATATGTACCTATGGTATCTTTAGTGATTTTTTTTAAATTATATTCTCAAGATTATCTGGTAAAACAATGCAAGCTGGAATCCCACACGCTGCACACCAATGTGAGAAGTTGGCCTGGCATATGAAGGTAGGCTCTAGTGGGCACCTTGCACCAGTCCAAACGACCCTTAATGAAGGTAGGTTTAAGACCACCTTTATAGAAACTATCCTAGTGGTAGCTGTGGAGAGCAGCCTTCAGGCTACGTCTTGAAGGAATGTAAAGCAGCTTGTTTTACCAGTCTATAATCTCTTGAATGATCAAATGAATGTACACCACACAATATATATATATATATATATATATATATATATATATATATATATATATATATATATATATATATGTATATGTATATATATATATATATATATATATATATATATATGTATTTATTCTAAACACAACCCCTCTAGTCTCTTTATGAGTCTAGAGGTCAAAGTACAATACTTTAAATAGCACACAGAAAATAGTACAGTATACGTTTTGCCCTAAGGGCCTCACAAACCATATACTAAAATAGTGGTATAAGAACCACGTGAGGGATAGAAGTGAGGCCTAGGGCCTGTATAACCGATGGAGCAACCAGGAACAACCTAAGGTAGGGACGCAGGAGACCCACGGGGGACGCGTGCAGTGTCTAAACACAGCCGCAAATCACTTCTATGAGGAAAGTTTAAGTTACAAAGTTAAAGATTTAGGACACTTAGGAGTGAAATGCGAGGAAACCCCTTCAGTACCCGACACTTCGAGAGTCAAGACCCACGGGAGCACCGAAGTACTCGTGTTACCTCACCCAGGGAAGCCGGGTGCATAGGTGTCTTTTCGTGTTGGGTTTCGTCTTTGATTCCTATGGAGAGCTGCAAAGAAGTGCTGCAGGCGACCAGGAGCAAAGTGTCCAGATGGATCCAAGGGTGGATCGGTGATCAGAAGAACCTAAAAGCAGAGGAGACAGAGTCTGGGTCACTAGCCAGTGACCAGGATGGCGACAAGAAGATGCCAGCCGATGTCGGGTGCTTTAAGGTGAAGTAGGTGATGCTTGACTCTTCAGCCACAGGATTCAGGAGGCGTTGACGACTACCAGGAGCTGGATTCGAGCTGTCCCACAAAGTATGTCTAGTGCTGCAGCGTCGGCATCAGGATTGGACCCAACAAGCCTTGGCAACCGCAACCTATGCACGATGACAAGATTGGCTTTGGTGCAGACCAGCAAGGTTTGAGGGACTCACCCTTTGGAGGGGAGTCCGAGCACGTCTGGAGCAACCAGGAAAGCTCAAGAAACAAAGGATTGTCCTTCGTGGGGACCCACTAGCCAACGGACTAGGGATCGTGTAGGAGCCTCGAGCTGCGGTGAAGAAAGCGGGCCCATGTAACACTTGTGGTGTGTAGGCTTCTCAGCTTCAATGCAAAAGGTGCTCGGGGCAAGGGCAACAAATAGCCCAATGCACAACTTCGGGAAACTTCAGGAAGTAGGTGCAGTTGCAAAATTGCAGGATGTCCAGGAGTCCCGGTCCCACGTCTCTCGTGTCGGCTGCGGGTCTCAGCTTTGCTGGGATCTTGTGTCGGCCTCAGAGATGTCTTGAAGTCCGTGTCCTGTGTCGCAGATTCTTCGGGTTCCGGCGGGAGCCTCAAATGCAGACCGGCAAGATGCTTCTTTGGTGCCTGTTTGAACAGGGAGGTCACTCCTTGACCCCAAGGGAGATTTCTTCCATCTTCCAGTCGATATGGAATGTCAAAGGTCCAAGATTTCGTCTTCAGAGTTTCGTCCAGGGTAATCTAAAATCCTAGTGAATGGGTTCCTATACTTATACTAAGTTTAGGGGTTGGACTAACTCTGGGGTCCCATCTATGGGAGGACCTGGGGAGGGGGTGGTTACACCCCTTCCCTTTTGTCCAGTTTCGCGCCAGAGCTGGGGCTGAGTGCCCCAGCAACCGGTTTGAACTGGAAAATGCATGGAGCACCTTGTGTGCCCCAGGCAGTGTCTCAAAAGCATTCACTGAATGCAACCCACCCTGCCCCAATACATTTAAGCCTGGCTGGGGGAGGTGCTGGCGCCTGTCTGGGAAGGTGCTGGCACCTCCCTGGACAGGAAATTATTGTCCAGGCCTCCCCTGCTGGAATTTCGTCCAGCAACAGGAGGTCAGACTCGTGTCTGTGGCAGCAGCATCCATTTTGTGATGCTGAGGCTCTTTTAAAATTCTACCGGGTATACCAGTGTGTACATGTCTTCTCCCTCTAGAAGGGTGGAATGCTACCCCCGCCGCCAGAACTGGTGGGGGGAGGGGGTAGTATTCCAGAGTGTTTGACACCAAACACAACATGTTTTGATAAAGCCAAACCAAAGTTAGCATTAACCGTGAGGATTATAATGCACTTAAGAGTATATGGTTTAGCCATATCACAGAACAGCTGTAAGGAAGTGATTCCGAAAGCTGCAGAGGGGCTCAGCTCATGCTAGGGACCCTCTCACACAAAACCAAGCACTCTGCCTTCAGGATTGTGAAGGCCTGCCAGAGGAGTGACTTATAGGTTAATATATGTCTGTTTTAAATGGTGGATATGGGTATACTATATCGCAGTAAGGGGTGCTTACACCACCTGACCCAGGCTGCAAGTGCAGAACTTCTCCAGTGCTGGCACGAGTACTCTGTCCTGTCTCTCTTCTCCTTTTCCCTTTTGCCGCCTGTGGTGGTTGTTTGCCCTGTGGCGTTGTGCCACCCTCCTTTCCTCCTTCGCGGAGTATCGTCCTGCCACGCTCTTCTCCTTCTGACCAGGTTCGTCACTCTTTTGCAGGCCACTTCCCCTTCCCCTTCCCCACCTCAGGGGTTTTCGTGGTGCTCCTCTGCCGGGATGTCTGGTTACCTCTTCGCTCGAGGGCGCCGTGCTTGCGCCACTAGGCTGCGCCCTCCTGGCGCTTAATCCTGCCTCCGTTCAGGCATGTTTGGAGGGATCAGTCATTTCGAGTGATGTGCTCCTTGGTTGCTGTGCGAATGTGGCATACGGCCACGTGTCTCCTGTCGATGGAGCACAAGTTGTGGTGGCGGTTGGCCACGTGGAGTGTGCAACTCTCCTCTTGCCTGTCTTGGGTCACTGGCGACTCTGTCTTGAGGCAGTGTGAGGGAGGATACTCTGCTGTCTTCGGCCCGCTGCAGGGCTTCACTGGTGCAGTGGAGATGTGGAGACTCTCTGCTGCCTTCAGCATTGCTTCTTCTCTTTGGAAAGGTCACTCTCACCTGGGTGCCTGACTGTGCTGTCAGGTTCGCCGGTACCACCTTCTTCCCACCTCGTGCACTCCGTCCTCTTCTTTGGCGCTCTCTTCTGGCACTTGGTGTGCCCTGTTGTAGGTTGCAGTGGTTTCCATTCAGCACTGGGGGTGAGTGGTGCAATTTCCTCACTGGCGGTGGCGTCTGGCAGCCACTGGGGGTTTTGCGCTCTGCACCTGTCTTTCTCGTGCTATAGGTGGGGATAGCTACCTTGAGACTTTGCTATCTTAGTGTGTCCATGCTCTTTTTTTTTTTTGTAGAGTTTTATATAGCGCGAACTAGACCCGAACCGAATCATGTGTCAGAGCGCTTTACATAGCACATGTTACGTTTTTACATGAGGACACACACACAGTCTCATTTTTAGGCACGGGGAGATTAAGTGATTTGCCAGAATCACAGGAGGTTTTGGCGTCGTTACCGAGACTCGAACCCAGATCCCCAGGTCCGAGGTCGAGCGCCTTAACCGTTAGGCCAACTCCTCTCCCCACTCTTTTCACTCTTGGGCAATCATCTCTGCGGGCATGCCTCGCTGGGCCTTGTGCAGTCTGTCTCAGCAGTTGGCCTTGAGCAGGCAGTCTTTCTTATAGTGGCGGTGTGCACTCTTGGACCTGGTGACAGTTGTTGCTGGCTGATTAGCAGAGCCTTGCACATGCAACAGTCTCCTCTCTGATTGGGGCACCTCTCTGGTGGCATGCGGTGGCAACAGTCAAACACCATGGAGAATGCAGTACTTCCCTCCCTGTTTTGGAAGAAAATCAACCAGTTTGTCCTCTGTTAAAAACTGCTTGAGGAATTCAGTGGTCTGTGTGTTGCTGGCGGATCAACTGGTCCCTGCAGTGCTCCAGGAGCCACTGTGTTGCCTGCCTGCAGTGAAGTCACAGGTTTTAGCATACTCTTTGGTGAACATGTTATGGTTGTATAAAGCAGTATTCAAAATGTGGCCATTTATTTGCAGATTTGTGCTGTGCTCTGGTACCGCTGGTCTGTAGGTGACACTGCAGCCACACTCCTCAATGCTCTGCCACTCTCAGATGCTGATGTCGGCCGCTGCGGGCAGTCAGTGTGTTTAACTGTTCTGTGGCGGCATGAGCCGTGATCTTCCTGCCATGATCAGTTGTCCTTTCTGCTGATTCTGCCACTGCCAGCAGTTTAACGGTGCAGAAGGGCTCTCCCCCGGCCTGCATTTGCTTTCTGGGGTAATGGTTGTGGGGCACTGCTGGCTATTTGCTCAGGCTGGGCAGCATGTCTCCTTTCCAACCACTTGAAAGCCACCAGGTAGCGCCATGTGCGATTTCAGAGTGGCCTGGCAACATCCTCACTCTGCAGTTTCTTGGTATTATAAGAGGCCTGACACCTCTCCACATGTGGGCTAGCATGCCCATATTGCAAGATTTCCTCAGGCATTGCGCAGTGCACTGCCTGCAGGCACAGCGAAGGGTGCAGAAACTGTGGGTCATTCTGCCCATGTGGGTGCCGCCGTTTGGGTACCGGTCCTGGTGTGGTACTGCATTTGGCCACTAGATGGCAAAAATGCTCTCCATATGGCAGCCTTCCTCATGCTGCATGCCAAACCGCCGTGGGCGTTGTTGTGGCGGCACTTCGTGTAGAGTGATCTGCTTGTGGCAAGGTAAGTGCTCCCTTTTCTTTTCTTTATGATGCAGGCAGGCGTGGGCAGCCTGCTGGATAGTTGCTGATGGGAAGGGAGGTATGGCGGGAGGCAGCCGTCTGGCGGTCTCGCACTGTGCATTGCTGATGGTCTGCTATTGCGCTGCCTGCGATTCTCGCTGGACTGCAGTGGGGGCACTGCGATGGCGGTATGGGCCTTCTTCACCTCTGGGGCGGCTTGTTTGTCCTTTGCCGTTCACACAGTCAATTCCGCTCAGTGCTTTTTAGGTTTCGCCTAAGTGAAAGCTGCGCACTGCGCAGCTTTTCACGCAGGTGAAAACCTAATGAGAACAGTAGAGTGGCTTGGGAATCCGCCCTCTGTTCCATTGGCTAGCTCCATAAATGGAGGCTAGCCATTGGAACAGAGATCTGTCCGTCAATTGCGGAGCAGATTCGGGGGCGTTCCGGCATTTTTACTCATCCTGCCCCTTTGTCAACGTCACTGCGGTGGAGGGCGGGTTGTTATTTATTTATTTATTTTTGGTTTGTTTTCTTCATTCCAGGCCGACCGCCGCCGGAAGAAGTCCAGGTGAGTGCCCGTTCCCGCCCCCCCCTCCCGCTGACCGTGTGCTGTTCCCGCCCCCCCTCCCGCTGTCCGTGCCTTTCATCATAATATTTCAGTCAGACTCAAACACAAATCAGATCTATTGGCCTTGTCAGTGCTTGTTTTTAAAGTTTGGGGCATTAGGAGCAGGGTGCCGACAGAGCTGCCTTGTGACCCTCTTCACCCCCTCTTCCTATCCCTCGCGCCCCCACCCCTCGCGCCCTCCAGCCATCGTCGTTCCCAGGGCTGAGGTAAGCAGCAGACTCCCTCTTTGTAGGACACTTTGACCCCCAGTCTGTATGTGTGTGTGTGGCGGGGGGAGGGGGGGGATGAGGGTGCTGTCAGGACTCACGCTGTGCATTTGGGAGGTGTGTGGTGTGTACATTGATGGTGACTAGAGTGAACGCAGTAGGGGAGTGTGGGAGGAGATGAGGGGGGAGGGGTGTTAGTGAGGGGCAGTCTGTACACGCTGGAGTAAACACGAAAGGGCGCTGTGCCGGGTCTGCCGTGAGAGGGAATGGCGGTATGTATATTGGACGAGGGGTGACACATGTGGGCACCAGCGCAGACGAGGCGCTGCCGGGACAGTCCCTGGTGAGAGAGCCGTGGGGAATCAGGCTCGGCGCTGCATGGGTGTCGCTGAGAGGTACTGGGCGAACCCTGAACCAGGCACGGCTCCACACGGGGGAAGGGCACGGGCTCCCTGCTGCAGCAGGCACTGCCCTGCACGGTGATGGTGGGGTGCCAGGCAGGGCATGGTGAGAAGAACCCGAGGGCCCGGTGATGCGGACACGTTTCTGCACTGGGGCTGGTGAAGGGTGCAGGCGGCAGGGCAGATCTTGGGTGACAGCCCGATGGAGACACGTCACTGCACCGCTGACGGTGGGTGTGCGGTGAGCTCCCTGGAGAGAGCCCTGGGGAAGGAGACCGACCGCTCCACCTTTGACAATCAAGGGAACAGTGCAGCCCTGGTGAGAGAGATCCAAAGGCGAAACCGTTGCATTGTAAATGCTTGTTATTTCTTGCTGCTTCAGACACTGGGTGCAGTCGCTTTCTTTCTGTTGCTAGCCGTGGCTTCCTTGTTGGCGCCTCACCTCATAGCTGCAGGGGTAGATGCGCGATTTCTGCTGACTGTGAGTGGCAGTCGCTCTGTGGGGGTTTGCCTGGAGGCGTCACTACTGAAAAAACGCTTTCCGTTCCTTCTCTGGAAACGCCCCAAAAATCTGTAACTCCATCCCAGTCCATATCCGGACTACCCCCCCCCCCCCCCCCCCACCCCCATACAATTCAAAAGACCGCTCAAAGACCTCTTCCTCAACCACTCTCTCCTGAAGGGATAGCTGTTGCCGAAACGCTCAAGCATGCACGCTGCACGATGCAGACACTTTGTCATTAAGACTTCTACCTCATCCCCTTTCGGACTCGTCCCTCTATCCCCCTTCCCTAAAGAAGGCACGGCTCGAGTCTATGCGCTTACAAGTGCAAAATTCCATGTCTTATTTGCCCTCAGTGTTGTTTAACACTCTCATTATTGCATCATTCTGTGTCTTCCGTGCCTTCAATGCTGCTCAGCGCACCGCAAATTTTTCCCCCCCTCTCGCAGTGGGCGACTGGCGCAGCCTGTCCTCTGGTGGGTGCCATCTCTTCACCCACGTGTGCCTCATATGCAGGAGTGGGACCTTATTCAATTTTTTTTGTTTAAAGTATATTTTATTAGCATTTTCAACCGTAAACATAGTTCATTCTGAACAATACGTATATCGCATGTTATAAGGCGTTATTCAATGTTGGTGCGCCGATCCTCAAACATTGAGGGAGCCATGTGTCAGCTGCTGCACTCCCCCTGTCTGGGTTCCCTTATTGCCGGACTGATTAGCACTATGGCTGCAGAGGCTTTACCGGTTGACGCCGTTGGGCTTGCTGGTTGGCCATGGACGTGCTTTGCCAGGCTCTGTTGCTGTCGTGTTGGCAGCAGGTGTGGTGTGCCTTATCTTCTGGCCATTACTCCCCTCACGACAAGAGATGCAACGGATGACAGCTCACACGCGGGGATCGACCCACTCGTCGCCATTGTAGTGTTGCGGGCCCTGGGCCCACAAGCTACTAAAGATGGACACAGACACACCGTAGTTGGTTACTAGAACTGGCCCTGGACACGTGCCCCTTTTATTTGCAGTGTCACCTGAACGGTGACACCTGTGATGGGTGGGTGTAGGGTGTGGGGTGCAAACACAGGCAGAACACTAGAACGTGTCCAGCAGGACACTACAATTAAGTAACTTGCACAGAATCGCAGGATGTTGAGCCGATCTCGAAACTCAAACCCTATTCCCCAGTACCAGGGTTGACAGCTTTGGCCTTTATGCCACATCTTCTCCCCTTTGTTACCTCACTAATAGTTTGTTCTGTCATTATTTTTCAAGTGTAGAGGTTTTCTTCCTTAAATGATTGCCTTTCAGGGAGCAATACCGTCACTTGCAGATGTCATACGTTGGGTGGAGGGGAAGTAGGCGGAAGGCCGTAAAGGAGTCTATAAGTGATAGAGGACCGCATTTTATTTTAAAGGTCAACATATTTAGAAGTACAAGCATTTACAATGCAATGGTTTCGCCTTTTGAAAAGTTTGAGCTATTGGCATTGTAAATGACAATTTTTATTTATGCGTTGGTTTTGAAAATAAATAAATGGCATTGTCATTTACAATGCCAATAGCTTAATCTCTCGCAAATGCGAGACCTATAGCATTTGCAATGCAGTCCTCGCTATGAAGAGGCCGTGTGTGTTGGCACATCTCACAACGGAGGCACGTGTCATGCATAGAGTGGGATAAGTATCTTATGCTGAAGACACAGTTACACTGTGCAGGGAGAGAACTGTCATCTTGCAGTGCGAACATACATCTCTCAGAGTGCTGAATGTGAAAGAAAGATGCTTATACTGAGGATATATATTTATATATACACACACACCTCACAGTAAACGCACACACACACCTCATAGTGAGTACACGCACATGCCCCAATAAAGGCGGATGTACAGTGAGAGCACGTGCGTCTGACAAAGTATCCAAAGTAAAGTGTCCGGGTACATGAACCTCTCACACCTCTTATAACGACACCGCCTACACAACTCATAATGATCAAACATACACACCTCACAGCGCGAAGATATGCATACTTTATAAAGAGAACACAGGCACCTTATAGCCACATCATCTATACAACTCAGTGAGGGAGTATATACATTTCAAAGTGAGAAGGCACCCACACTTTGAGAGCACACGTGCATCTTATAAGGACACCCCCTAGACACCTTACGGCGAGAGAACATGTACCAGTCCAGGCATGAGACAGTGAGCATGCTTATGCTCATCATAATGAGAGCACACGTCTCTTGTGCACCACACCTAAACCTAGTCACTAGAGAGCACAAGTATATCTAACATTGAGAGCATGTATACATCTTAATGCGAAGGCACCCATACTCCTCACAGAGGGGGGCGTTTACTGCTGGGAGTGGGGCTCATACAAGGCTCCCCCTTCCCCATCTGAGGGATTCCCTTTATGGCTAAAGAAATCCGTTCAGCACCCCCCTCCCCCTCGCTAATTTACTGATCCCACTACAAGGGAACGGTTATCCCCCTCCTCCCCCAGCAAACACCCTCACACCCAGAGAAGATAGGCGCATGGGAAAATCACGTTTTAATCACTTATGTTCAGGGTGACAGTATTTTTTTCTCTTCAGAGCTGGGTCTTTCATGTTTCCTAACGTAACTGTAGGACATCCAACCACTAAAACAGAAGGCCAACTAACACATTGCTAGCGAAATAACAACTCAGGGCACGCCCACTTCCCCCAGACAGCACCTTATCTACACAGTTGGCCTACCTTTTTATTATATTTTTCTAACTATCATTTTCCTTTTTAACAATTCATCAACGCTCCCCAAAGTCTCACAACAACTTTGTTTATTGATTTTTTTTTTGTGTGGCATGTTTTCAATGGACAGCACCTTTCTGTGTTTCTATTATTTGTTTAATGCATTTAATATTCCGATGTCATGTCGATCCCAAACACCCGATTTCTGCCGATCTGAATCCCCCACTGTTCCTCAGGCTTACTGTATATTTTAGACCGCAGGAGCCGGCCACCAATTTTAATTGTTGCAGGGTGGACATAAAATGCATTCCTGCAGTGTTAAGCCGCCTCTGTCCCCACCACTACAAGGGTCCGTACATTTCTGTTACCAGGGCTCTATCTGCGCGAACAGACTTTGACATCACTATGGTGTGTGCCGCTCTTGCCAGGTGCAACAAATCAAACAATTTGCTCTGATTGCCACTTGGCATCTCGTAGTAGCCAAAATGTATTTTATCTGCAGCTTCCACTGGTGATCCCGGACCTGTGGTACCGTTTGTACCTCTCTGCGGTCCCCTCCGTTCATGTTCCCGTGACCGCAGCATGGCTTCAAAGCTTCCGTCTGGGAGTTTCAAGCACTGTAAAGAATGTACTTAAAAGTAATAAACTCCAGAATCTTGTGAAAAGAATAAAATCCAGAATCTTGTGAGACCACGGCTGAAAACAGCGCGATCAACTGGCAAGTGTTCAATTCCCTACTTCCCTGAAAAAGATTTCACCTGGACGGCAAATGTGTTCATTACCCTCGTAGACACCGACATCCCACTGATGTCTGCGATGAATAAATGAATCAATGGGTGGGGAGGTGAATGCATTCATTGAATGAAATGCAGGCGGCATAGTCATAATTCCGTACACAACTCGCTGGAGAAAAGCAAAAATACCAGTCTTTCACCTTGAAATAATTAACGTTACTGCTGGAAGCTGGTCGTTTTACACATAGGCAAGGAGGGGGGACGGGAAAGGCACGGACAGCGGGAGGGGGGACGGGAAAGGCACGGACAGCGGGAGGGGGGCAGGAAAGGCACGGACAGCGGGAGTGGGGCAGGAAAGGCACAGACAGCGGGAGGTGGGGCAGGAAAGGCACGGACAGCGGGAGGGGGGGTGAAAACGGCAAGAAAGGCAAGAAAAAGCACTCACCTGGACTTCTTCCGGCGGCGGTCAGCCTGCAATGACCAAAACAAACCTTCCCCCCCCCCCCCCAAAAAATAGGAACTGCCCACCACCGCAATGACGTTGTCAAAGGGGCAGGATGAGTAAAAATGGCCGGAACGCCCCCGAATCTGCTCCGCAATTGACGGACAGATCTCTGTTCCAATGGCTAGCCTCCATTTATGGAGCTAGCCAATGGAACAGAGGGGCGGGACATGAGTACACATCTCTAGACATAGGCTTTCGCCTTGCGCAGAAAGTCTGCTGCGCAGCCTTTCGGCGAGGCGAAACCTAAAAAACGGTGCAAAAAATGTGAAGCCCTCGTAGCTTGTCAGTCGATGCTAATTTTCAGATTGGGATAGAAGGTCTTTAAAAAATGCACTTTGATGTTCCTGTTAGTACACATTCTGGCAAGAGTGCATCAACGCGATGAATCCTAACTTTCAGATTGTGATAGAAGGTCTTTAGAAAATGCACTTTGATGTTCCTGTTAGTACACATTCTGGCAGGAGTGCATCAACGCGATGAATCCTAACTTTCAGATTGTGATAGAAGGTCTTTAGAAAATGCACTTTGATGTTCCTGTTTGTACACATTCTGGCAAGAGTGCATCAACGCAATGAATCCGTAGATAACAAAGTATACAACGTCATTGAGTCTCGCCCAGGGTGAGATTGCACAAGGTACTCGACTCCATAAGGACTGTGCAAAGTAAACACTGTGATTGACAAGTACTGGGAGGCCATAGTGTGTAAGTGACACCTTTGGTCTCTTCTATGTAGACTTGGCTGACACAGTCTCTCTGGACGTTTGCCGCTCATGTCTCATCTTTGTAGGTTCTCAGTCCAGGTAAACATACTTAACACTGAGCAGGGCGTGATGTCGTACAGATGCTCTAGAACGAATATATGACGTTACAACGAATTCCGTTGCAACGCATGCCTTTACCACGCATGCGTTACAACGGAATTCGTTTACCACGCATAACAATTACTACAATTACTAGCGTGGTGACGTCATACGTCGTTAAGAGAAAGCGGAAGTTTATTTTCCGTTTTCTCTTAAACGACGCTGATACCCGACGTGACTTCAGGTGAGTTTCTTTTTTGGGGGGGAGACCCCCCAAACCCCCCTTTTTTTACTTTTTACCTTTACCACATATACCTTTACTACAAACCTCGTAGTAAAGGTATGCGTGGTAAAGGCTTTCGTGTTAACCACGCATGCGTTGTACTGCATGCGTGGTTAACGATTTCGTTGTAAAGGCTTCGTTGTAATGGCCGTTTCCCCTCTAGAACAACACTTTGGGAAATATATCTCACACGCTCCTTGCTCGTACGGGCACAGTGCTTCCCAGCAGCTTAGCAACCTCACCTTGTTATATTTTTAAAAAGTTAAATTTATTGATAATTCATAGCAAAAACACAATTGCATTTCCCATTCTCTAGTAGGCAGGGGGCTGTCCACATGCCACAACTACCCACTTCAAACCATCACATTTCCGAGAAAAGGTATTGTGAAGAACTACAACAGGCACAGTTATGTAGATATTATCTTCTTTATTGTAAACGTCATATGTAGCAACGTCCTATCCACCTGGCACCCTGATAAAATCCGACTCCTGAACACTTCCCCGTGGAGCCTTAAGGATAAACATTCTAGAGTACATAAAGGTTCTGCATAGAATGGGCTGGCTGACTTAGCGCAGCATGTTAGGCAGTTACCACAGGTATCAATACATTTATAAGCAACAGTTCAATAACCAACTATACTTCATGTTCCTGTGGGCCTCAGCACTGCGCGCTCTTCCCTTTCAAAATGGGAGCCTTATATTACGCCAGGCTGAAATCTATAGGGGCCCAGACTGCTAGACGGGCTTTAAAACAAGAGTGGAGAGGAAGGAGTGATGGAAAGGAGGAGGAGGAGGACCCAGAGTAACTAAGAGGGCGGAATAAGGTTTAAGACCGCAGCCAACTTACATGATTTCCTCTTAGAGGGCATCCACGGTGCTTCTAAACAGCGGTGCTGGAACAATTTTCAGAGTGGTAATGTTGCCATCAGTGTTACGTCATTGCAATCACAGGGTTTGTGAAAAATCTAAATTGCTACATAAAGGACAAGTGTAGCAAATTAGCCTTGTACGTTCAGCAGGAGAATGGTAAGATCGTACTCTGCGTCTAGAGGCGCTTTGTGCCATATATGTGAGCAAAGCATGGACTGGCAGGGTACAGTAGTGTACAGAGGCACATTTGTTAATTAAAGTGTCCTCTTAAAATGCCATTAAATTTACATCAAGCATACAGTTTTACTAATAAATGTATATAGCACGCAAACAGTAATTTGTGGAAATTTGGTGTCTGGGTATTTCCATCATACAAGTAAAGTCACGTTCCTCTGGAGATCATGCAAGGTTATTCTGGGGCTGCTCTGGGTATGCTGCAGCACGTCCCACACCCCTAGTTCCAGCACCCCTACCTCTTTGTCAGTGCATGCCTTTGGTGGAGGGAAGATTGAAAGTAACAGCACGGAGGATTTGCATGATCAGTTACCCTACTCTGCCACTGGTCAGTTAATTGGGCTCCCTGTGTGAGGGCACCTCTTGGCCAACTCGCTCTTAGTCTCCTAGGAGATCCATGCATGTCTAGGAGCTGCAGTTTTACAACCGCCATCTTGTCGCTGTAGCCTGCAGTGTTTCTGAACTCCCGGTGTATGGGGATCACTGTCCTAGACTCTCCATTGAAGAGTTCACCTCGCTTCAGATGCCCTTCTCCTCTGCTGCCATCAACCGTCTGATCGGCCCCTCCAGATGCCAGCATGTTATAGCATCTATATTTGCTTAATGGTGTCTCCTAGTTGGCTTCTGCCTCAAGCGTTATTGTCGTTCTTGTTGCAGTGTTACCTTGTCTTTTGCATCATACCCCCATAACATCACTGTTTTGCCTCTTGGTCTTTTGGTGGTATCCACAAAATATTCAAAGATAACATTTTGTGGCCATTTGGGAGTTGTCTTTGAATTTTATGCTGAAGCCAGATGCGGTTTGTGTGGGGTCTTCTGTAAAGCTTGGCATTGATCCTCCAGCTCTCACAGCTGTCGTCTCCTCTTTAGGCAATTTCAAGGCAAATTAGCATAATCGCTTCAACTGCTGGCAGCTGAACGTATCTTTTCTTCCATCTCTGCTGTGTCTCTTTTAGGCTACATTCCTTGTGTTGCTTCCTTCACCCTAGTAAGTTCCTCCGGCTGTAGTCATTCCAGTTGAACGTCAATGGATCAGGGCAATGCACCCATCTCACCCATGTGCCTAAAACGCTTTGGGTGAGATCACCTTCCTAGAGGCTCCTCGATTGCTTACAGGCTCTGTTGGCCCGGGCATGTCTAGTATCACTGCGCCGACTCACCTCTCTAGATGCAAGTGGGCAGGTGTGTGACTGTACAGGGCAAGTGGCTTGTCTCCTCTGTTCTTCATTTTACATAAGCCAACTATGAAACAAATGTCTCCATGATACTTGCTATTTGCAGTCAGGTTTCCCAATATGTGTTTTGGTTTGGTTGGCTCTTACTTTGTCCCCTGTCATAGGTTGAGCAGTAAGTGCTCTTGATATTGTGTTTGACATCTCAGCTGCCGGGCCACAGCTACATTTCTACGCCAATGAGTCTAGGTCATTGTTGAAATTGGACAAATTTACCTCGGGAACCCATAAATTGCTGGTCAAGTTGTGGCAGGGGACAGTGGGTAGAGTCACGAGGGGCGGAGCTTGAAAAGCCGAGTCTGACAATCCACGTATTCGTTATTATTATAATTTTTTAAATCTCATGCAAAAATATTGGTAACAAAGACATATGTGATACATGTTTTCTAGATTACTTAATTGGTCACTAGGAGGAAATATATTACAAGGTTAAGACACCTGCTGCAGAGATCATTGTGTGCCCAGCAGTTTTGAGGGGAGTATAATAGTGGTAAGATAACTTTAGCAGTTAACACAGTTTTGGTAGAATTCTGTGTTTTTATCCAGCCACAGTTTTGACTCCTAGATTGGTATAGAGGGCTAATATGCCCGAAATACTCCCCGTACCATTCCCATCTGTCCGCAGTTGTAACGAAACATAATACGCATTAACTATTGGTCGAAAAGGATTGACATGCCGGGGCATGCCGGGCTTGATCTGAATCCCTCTAAATTAGGCCCAGTCTCCCCATATCTTCAAATATTTGTATTGGCAATCCACTTGCCGCATATAGCTGGTCTGTCCTGCTCCTACAATGGTCTAAACCCTTCCCCCAGCCTTCCAGTGTGTGTAAATGTAGGAGGGGTCCCATACTTTTCAGATTCTGAGCAATATCTCTTTGCAACCAGGAGAGCAATCCATATTAGGACTGTCTTTTATCTGTTACCATCTAAATCTACCGGTATGTAAAATGTCCAGACTGGGGTCTTGCAAAAGTTGCCAATCCAAGACTATACCTATCGTTGAAAGGAACCCTTCCCAGAAGGGGACTAAAAATCTACAATCCCACACGGTATATACCTGGTCCCTTTCCTCCGCTAAGCAATGCAAGCAGCATGAAGAGGCCACCATGTCCGTCTCCCAATCCTGTGTCTCGTAACGTATGTGTGATGGAGATAGTGCAATTTGATAAGTCGGAATCGAGCCACCACAGCTGCTTTTCCTGGTGAGGCCAAAACCTCCCATGAGTCATCGTTTTTGAGAGGCCCCAGCAAGGCCTCCCAAACCTCTGATAATTGTGGAAAAGAAACAAGTGCATTAATCGCCAGAGATTTATACATTTTAGAGATTTTATACTCTGAGTTCATCCATCAGTATTTCAGCCTCCAGTGGATTGAAGTCCGGCTTCTCCTAGAGGTCTCCCACATGTGGCATTAGGACATGACGCGGCAGGAGGGATCTGGAAAATTGACTACAGTCAAGTTCAAACCTAGCATGTAGCACATCGAAGGACTTCAAATTTGTTGTTCCCTGCCTCACTTCCCCTAGCATTCCATTGTAGATATCCCTTGAGTTGAGTCGCATGGGGGAGTATTTTTCGCAACTCAGAGGTGCCTTCCCCCAAGAGTCTGTCCCACCTCCCCAGAAAATTTGTTGCATCATGCCAAGTCTTCAATACTACCCGTGTGGCCAGGGGAAGAGTCATTGCCCACTTCTCAGAGGTGAAAGCTTGGTCATTGTCCAAATCGTATCACAATTCATTTAGAATCAGTTGGTGATCAGTTTTATAGTAAGAGTCTATATCTGCTGCTGTTATTTCCCCGTTATAGGTAGATTTGTAGCATTAGCTTATGGCAATCCTGGCTACTCCCTCCTGCCACAGGAAGCTTCTCTGGACACTATTAATTTTAATGAAAAATCTCTTTAAAAGTATGTAGGAATAATGCTGTAGCTGATAGATGAGGCTCCTGGTTTCCCAGTTCAAAATCAGTAACTCTGGCTGTTAAGCTACACCCTCCCCGATGAAGTTCCTCAATAGAAATGCCTGTCAATAGCCAAACGTAATCTCTACTGCACGCTATAAACTGTTATTATGGTATTTTATTCTGTATCATTCTCATTGACCCCTGGCATGCCCCTTGTAACCCCTGGCATACCTCTTGTGACAAACAATACACCATTTGGAAAAGGGGTCTCAGGGAATGTTTTAAGACCTAGCGTGGATACACTCACCATAAAGAACAGATACTACACATACCTATCCACGGGTCTGGAAAAACACGACAAAAAGAATCTGAAAGAGCAAGAAATCTCCTTCCTACCAAAAGAAAGCTTATTAGTGTCCTAAAGCAACTGGAAGTCCTAATCACAAGGACGGATTCCCATCAGTCACCAATGGTGCCATGCTTCATCATAACACAAACCAGATAGGGGAGGGTCTAAGGGATAGTTTTATGACCCAACAATACTAATATCCCAAAACCATATGCACAACACAAGATAGTAAGGGGTCAAAACAAAAGTTCTAACTGAATTAGATCTCTACAACACCTGAACGGAACAAGAAGACAGACAGGAAAAACAGGAAAAAATAAAGGAGTGTCAATTAAATCACACCTAGGGTCTCCTGTCACTAGGGGGGAATTCCCATCAGTCACCACTCGGATCCGCCCTTCATCATCTGGGATCCTGCACCCTCTGAGCCACAGATGTATAGACCCACAGTGGATTGGCAGATGTCTAAATGCCTAATCCTACATGTGGCGGACCAACAAGAGGGAGAACATAGGTATTTTGGTGGTGACTTGAAGCAGTGCTATAAGTGCAAAAAACGTGAAGTGCACGGTGAATAGTGAAAACTGGTTATAAAATTAGGTAAAGAAGCAAAGAGGAAATTTATTAGAGTTCGCTTCTTCCCTAAATATTAAAAGAAAGGTTTTTTCCAACGGTGGTTATTTGTTCAAACCACCACGCACTCCTTTCTTTTAATATTTAGGGAAGAAGCGAACTCTAATAAATTTCCTCTTTGCTTCTTTACCTAATTTTATAACCAGTTTTCACTATTCACCGTGCACTTCACGTTTTTTGCACTTATAGCACTGCTTCAAGTCACCACCAAAATACCTATGTTCTCCCTCATGTTGGTCCGCCACATGTAGGATTAGGCATTTAGACATCTGCCAATCCACTGTGGGTCTATACATCTGTGGCTCAGAGGGTGCAGGATCCCAGATGATGAAGGGCGGATCCGAGTGGTGACTGATGGGAATTCCCCCCTAGTGACAGGAGACCCTAGGTGTGATTTAATTGACACTCCTTTATTTTTTCCTATTTTTCCTGCCATGCTTCATCATCATTTCCCCAGACAGTTTGGACGACATACTGAGGTCTCGACGGACAGAGCGGTGCCTCCTTTCCCTGAGCCGCAGCCAGGTGGGGTGAGGTTTGATCCCCATGCACTATGGTGGCTGATTGCAGCACGCCATTTACAGAGGATTTGTTTCACACCTAAGATTCCAGGTGATATGGTTGTATTGATTCCAACCTGCACAATTTACTTTGTTGTATCGTTATTGTTTATTCACCATGCAGTAGCAACATTATTGAGGTCCTGAAGAAGGCAGAGGATGAGTTTTTCCTCACATTGCTGAAACATGTCGACCCAGTCAACTATCAAGACAGTCATTTGTTGAAAGCTGTCTATTTTCTGCACTGTTTTTAGATTTGAGCACTGAGAGACATTCATTTAAAGTCTTTTCTCTCATTGCCCAATTTTAACTCACTTTTTGTCA
This sequence comes from Lissotriton helveticus, assembly GCF_964261635.1. Lineage (NCBI taxonomy): Eukaryota > Metazoa > Chordata > Amphibia > Caudata > Salamandridae > Lissotriton > Lissotriton helveticus. The sequence continues at coordinate 313,153,161 of NC_136061.1, forward strand.
ATATATTTTTTTGCACTGCATTTATTTCCCATCATGGTAAATAGCTGCTCAGGTCTATAGGTCAATCAATAACCCACACTATGTTAAGAACATAATCAACAGTTCTTAATTCCAACAATTGCAAGTTAAGTTGTGTCTATGAAAGGGGCATAGCCCTTAGAGTCACTACAGCGACGCTAGGAGGAGACCCAAATGATGATGAAGCATGCCTCTTGTGACCCCTGGCACTGCCTTTGCGACGCCTAGTGTCAGCAGTGGCAAAATCACTGGCAGGAACAGAAGGAGCTCGTCCCTATGGATGTCGGTGGGGGCTTCACTCCTTGTTTTTGTCAATTTTTTATTGTACTAATAGTGAATAAGATTACATTATTCTCTATTAGTTTAATAAAAAAATAGCACGCAAAAAGCTGGAAAATGACTTTCCCTGGCAGCTGAGGTAAATAAAAAAAAATGCTTTTAAATGTATGTATGTTGTGTGCGTGCTTGCAGTTTTGAATGTGTTCTTGTAAGTGTGTGTGTGTGTGTGTGTGTATATATGTGAGTGTGCGTGAGTATGTGTGAGTGCGTGTGTATGTAGAAGCTTATATGAAAGTGCAGGCCAAGGGTCATGTGAAGTCACTTCCGCTACCCCTGGCATTTTTGTGAATTGATGTCCATGATCATTCTCTGCATGTCGTGAGGTACTCGTTCTGTTACTGGCGAGATTCATATTGCGTTGTACTTTTATATCCTACAGCGCATAATCATAAGAACTGGAAGCAGCCCCCAAAGGCCTCGCTGTCTGAAACCGTTGACAAGAGTTCAAGAAAATCATCCAGAAGGAGCCCAAAGAAGGAAGAGAGGAAGACTCTCTCATCCTCCTCCCCTTCAGCCGCCGCCTCCTTGAACCCTGTCCAAGAGCTTTCCGACCAGATCAACGAGAGCCTCCGCTGGGAAGGGGTTTTAGACGACCCCTTGGCAGAGGAGGAAAGAATCCGCCAGTATAAAGAGAACCGGAGGCGACGATACATTTTGGCTGCAAATCCGGACTCCAGGGTGGCGGCTAGAATGGAGAGCCGCTATTCGCAGGAACAGCGCCCCCAGTTGGTCACCGACATGGACTGCCACAGGCTTTGTACCAGGAAGGACACGTCCAATGCCTATTTTCTTCGACCTCTGGGCTCGGGAGGTCTGAAGGCCGAAGTGGGCACAAAGCTGACGCCTCTGAAATCGCCGTCACTGGGGAAGGTGTCACAGGAAGTCATGTGACTGTGCCATGTTTGTGTTCTTGTTGCCATTCTAGCTTATTTTAGGCAAAAGGCAAGAAATGGTAATGTCCGGGAATGCAAGCAACCATTTTGTCCTTACAAATAATTTACCCTGTCTTTTTTTAAATATTTTTTTTGTAGGTGTGGGATATTGCACATTGTTTAACAGAAAATGTACTACTACCAACGGACAAGTGTCACAAGCCTTGGTTGAAGTCGCATTGCAAATTATTGGTTAACAGACAATGTACATACTGTTAAGTGTCACAAGCCTTGGTTGAAGTCCATAAAAAAAAAATCGAAACTGTAATGATCAGTGCAGTGGTAGTGTGGAGTGGGCAGTAAGGGCAAAGTCTGTAGGGTGGGATGGGACCTAAGGCGTTGCTGAAACTGCAAAATGTCCTGTAACTAATTTAACCTCTCGTCTACAGGTACCTGCATACAAAATAAACTGCCCTACTACACACAAAACTGATAACTTAAAATAACTTGATTTCTAAATTATAGACTGCTGGCATTCAAACACATCCTCAAAATGTGAGAAGTTTACCATTTTTAATCACTGCTCTGAGGGAGGTATCTTTATCTTACTAGTATCAGATCCTCTGCCACACAGGTTACAAAAAGATATCAGAAGTAGGCACACTTACCACTGATCTATATCACTAACATTGGAGCCTGTAACCAGTGTGCCATTCACAAAGCTTTTCTGCAGGTAAATTTACCCATTAGGTTTTCTCATTGGGCTCAGAATTTCTGGACTTAAAAACCGGGATTTCTGTTACTCTGCAGAGTTTTTTTTAACTATAATGAGAATTTATGACCTGTATGGTACATGTCGATCTCTGCAGTCAATCCTTTCACTCACAACATTATTTTGTAAGGATTCCAGCAAATGACCTGAAGACTACTCATAGGACAAAACATACAGTACTGTATATTTTCTGCAGTTTTCTTCCCACCTTGATTATTTTCACCTCTCCTACCATCTTTTCTCCAAATAAAGAAGTACAGCTTCGGCAAGAATATTTCACGTTTCCTCATTTACCGGGCACAAAGTATACAGGGAGCAGCAGTGCAAGCTTCAGTCTCACTAATCACACATGCAACTCACTGATGAGTTACCGACACTGGTCAAAGTTGCAGAAGTCAAATTTAGGTCCAGTGTGCGCCCCGAAGTTGCAGTATAAGACTGCAAGAGGCCACCAATAAGATTGCCAAAAAGTGACACTTACAAATATGGTTTTCGTGCACACCTATTCTTTCGAAATGGAAGTGACCTTTGCAATTCCTTTTACATGGACCATAAACTGCCTGGTTCTTTGTAACTTGGCTAGTAAAACACGCACAAACGATGGCCCTTCTTTGGGATGACTGTTTCATACTATACTCACATCCCCACTCCCTTCATTCAGTTGGATGCGTAACATATCTACCTCATTTAACTGGCATCCACCCTGAAGATAATTAAACTACTCCTCAAATAGCATTCAAGATGACTGAAGTAGTTAAGAACTTGTTGTTCTAATTCATGTGCAACTTGCGGCCCACAGATTTTAAAAATACCGGGAGGGGTGGCTCTACCTTTCACCTCTGACGTCGAAGAAATGTGTACCCTTGCAAAACATACTGGTAATATGATTTTTTGTTATGACTCTTGGAATAGTGGTTACTATAATAAAATCACGTCCTGTATATGTATTTCCATAGGATCTTTGCTTCTTTCTTCATTGTTGTCCTGTCCGGAGGCATAAGGTAGTTTTATGTGGCCTGAGCGTGTGCTTTTGTTTAAGGAGAGGTGATTTAGAGACTAAATTGTCAACAGTCAAACCTGGCATACTCGGGTTAAAATTCTTAAAAAATTTTTTTTTTTTTTTTTACCCAATTTACAGAAATGTGTTACCCTGGGCAAAGTTTTATTACCCACCCCCCTCTCTCCAAATCTTGTCCCCTAGTTCTTCAGTTGATTTTCCTTCCAAATGAATGAAGGTTTAAACAGGATTTAATGTCAAGTGTGGGATGTTTCACATTAATAAAGTTTTGTATTTGATATTCTTTCTCACAATTCAATCAAATTATGATAATCAATGGATTTTCTGTGCCAATAGGGAGGTTGGACTAAGTAGACCTGGGACCAAAACCCAAGTGCCTTTGTTAAAGAGTAAGTCGTGCACATGTGAGATTTGTGGTACCACTACGTTCTAAAGCTCTCCCAACAATTACTGTTAACCCCGACCCTATCAACCAAGCAGCCATCCAGATGAATGTAGCGTTTCACTAAATAAATAACCAAATGCACCCCTGAGATAAAAGGTCCCATCAAATCGAGTCGCAGACTTTCATTTGCAGTCAAGCAGTGTCTCCCTAGCAGCAGTACTAATCGCCCTACTGAATATAACTAGTCTTACCTAAAGCAGACTCCTGTGGAAAAGGTGGACAGCAGGATGAACGGGTTTCCTTTTTTTCCCCCCTTTAGGTATCCATTTTCTCTGCTCTCACTATACAGGAGCACACCTCTTATTCCATCTTAGCCTCCAGCAGGTCAATGATAAATAGATGAACTTTTCTGGAATTGGTTTTGTATTTTTGGAAATATATAATATATATTTTTTTTGTTCTTCAGAAAACGAAAAAGCTTGGAAACACAGTTCACAGCAGTTCAAGCCCACCTCAATGTCTAGACTCAAGATATTTTAAAGAGTCTGTAAATTCTGTCCACTCACCTGATCCCAGTATCCGAGTGAGAGGAACATTTGGCAAACAACCAAATGGAATAGAAATTTGCCTAGCCTACGAGAAGGTACGTTTCAATTCTATTGAGGACGTGGAGGCGAGGATTATGCTCATTCTTCCTTCGCTTTATTAACACATTTTAAACAGCAGCTCATCACTTATATGTAACAAATCTACATTTCCCATAACACTAGGGAAGAAAAAAAACGCTCTTTGCTGAAGTCCTTTCATAGTGTCCATAACTGACAGCCTATAAATCCTTCTGTCACATCCTGCACTTCTTCTTTCTTCGCTGGAGGATCACTCCCATGGTTAAATATTCTGCTTGGCATTTTCATTCCCTAAAAGAGAGTACAGCCATCAATCACAGTATCATCAACCGAAACACCAAGTCAACCAAAGTACAAATCACTCATGAAACATTGCTGACAATACCATTGCAAGGTCAATGTTACATTCACAAAACTATCGACATATGCCAAGAAGTTTGAAATCTAAAAAGATTACTTTAATCCATACAGTGTGGGACAGCAACCAACGCGTTTGCTGGGCGGGATAATCCTCGCCTTCGCGTCCTTAATAGAATTGAAACTTACCTTCTCGTAGACTAGGCAAATTTCTATTCTATGTCAGGACCGGAGGCGAGGATTATGCTCCTTCAAAGCTTGTCCACCACCACCTACGCCACATTCAGCAGTGGCTTAAAATAGAACCTTTTGAAGGTAGAGTCAGATGACCAATCCGCCGCCTTCATAAGGTCCTCCAAACGCACAACGAGGCGAAACGCCTTTGAGGCCATCGCACCACACGCTGAATGCCCACCAAAAGCTCTTGTATTAATGCCCGCTTCCTGCAAGATCCACCGCACCCAACGGGCTATAGTGGGAGAGGAAATCGCTTTAAATGGCTTCTTGAGGGCTATCAGGAGTTGTCGCTCGTCCGGAGGACGAACTTCCTCCGTTACTTCCTCATAAGCTTTTAAGCATTGCACTACACAGCTTGGGCGCCTCCAAAAAAGCCGGATAGGAAATCGTGCGAGTATTGGACTTGGTACGTCTACTCACCGTGAAGGTAACGCCTTCGGGGGAAAAAACCCTGGCTGTAATGTCCAAAGCCCGGACATCTGAGACTCTCCTGCAGGACACCAAACATAACAACATGGCCAATTTAGCCGATAATTCCTACCTAGAGAGAAACCGATTCGGCTGCCCGGATAACAAGAAATTCAAAACCTGGTTCACGTCCCAAAGGACAGAGTAACAGGGTTCTGGTGGTAAAGATAATCTAATACCCCTGAGAAGCTTGCACACAAATAGGTGTTCCCCAAAGGGTGTTCCGTCCAAGGGAGCATGGCCCGCTGAAATCGCCGAACGGACCGTATTCACTGACCTATATGCCAAAGCCTTCTGAGCCTGCTCTGCTAGGTAATTCAAAACGTGGGTTAAATCTGCGACCACGGGATCCACTTCCCGTCGCATACACCAACATACCCACCGGGTCCAGTCCGATCAGTATCGTTTGGAGGTACTGTCCGCCCAAACCCTGGACAACAGGAGCTCAGCGTGGCCCGAAAGACCCGGCAGTCTCCAGCGTTGCCTGTAATCCGCCAAGCCATTAGCTGGAGTGAGCCTTCCTCCCCCAGCGGGTGGGGACTCCCCTCCGGACTCAACAGGAGATGGGGAGTCGGATTGGAGATTCCCAAGAAAGCTCCAGTAGAACCAGAAACCAAACCTGCGACCTCCAAAACGGCTTTATCAGAACCACGGATGCTCCCTGCCTGCAAACCTGGGCTGCAACCCGAGTTATCATGGAGAAGGGGGGAAACGCATGTCCGCTCTCCCGACTCCAGTCCTGGCTAATCGCATCTGATGCCACCACCAGAGGATTCGGCCTCCAACTGAAGAACCAGGGGAGTTGTGGATCGAGCCGGCACGCAAAGAGGTAGATGGAGAAAGGGCCCGGCGATCCTGCAGGTAACTGAAAAGCCCCGGGTCCAGCTTTTAAACGCTGGCGTCCCGGAGATAGCGGGAGTGCCAATCCGCCACCAAATTCTCCTTTCCCGGAAGATACTCGGCCGTGACCGATACCTGAAGAGAGAAGCAGAATTCCCAAAACTGCTTTGCCATGTTCGCTAATGCTTTGGACCGCGTGCCGCCCAGGTGGTTGATGTACCTGACTGCCGACAAATTGTCCATTTTTAGTAGGACCAACGCTTGTACGCAGTCCTTGGTCCAGCACTGGACCTCTAAGGAGCCCGCCAGAAGCTCCAGACAATTGATGTGAAGCATTTGTTTTTGATGAGACCAACTTCCGCCAGTGGCGAACTCCCCATACCGTGCTCCCCATCCTACCTGACTGGCACCTGACTATCACCAGATCGGGAGCGGAACCAAAGATTGCTCTTCCATTCCAAGCCTCCATGTGGGATAGCCACCACTCCAACTCCTCGCGTACCTCCTCTGTCAGCGGGACCACCTGTGAATAGGTGAAGCCCTTCCGGAGGTGGTGCGCTTTTAAACGCTGAAGAGCCCGTTAATGCAATGGGCCCACAAAGATGCCTGAATGGAAGCCGAGAAAAGGCCCACCAGGCGCGCAATCTGTCGAAAAGATGTCCCTTGTTTGTCTGCCGTATTTCGTGGGGGATCTTTGCCACCTTCCTGGAGGGCAGACTGAGCGTGGCCGAGACGGAGTCTATCACAAACCCACGGGGCCGAGGAAAGTCCGAATGGAAGACAACTGAAATCGTAGGCCTGACCCCGCCAAAGAAACTGAAGAAATCGCCTGTGCGGCGGAAAGATCGGTACCACCAGGTATGTGCCCTTTAGATCCAGCCTCACCATCCAATCGAGTGGCATGAGAACATCCCTTAGCAGGTGAATGCCCTCCATCTTGAAGTGCCTGTACACCAGCCACTCGTTGAAATCCCAAAGGTTGATGACCGGCCTCCAACCTCCGTTGGCCTTGTCCACCAAAAAGATATTGCTAAGGAACCCCGTGGGGTGGACCTCTGTCCGACACACCGCCCCTTTGCGGAGCAACTCTGCCACTTCCTCAACTACAATAGCCGCATCTGTCGCACAGAAAACTATTGGGCGAGGATGACAGTCTTGTCTGGATGAGCCGTAAAACTCTATCTGGAACCCCCTGACCGTCTGGAGTACCCAGGCGTCCCCAGTGAGTGCCTCCCAAGCGGGGAAAAATTGCGCCAGCCTGCCCCCAACACCCACTTGCGCAGCGGGCAAAACACTTAACGTTGGTATTTCCATCTTTGCGGAAGCGTTGAGGGCTGAAAACCCTCTTAATGTTTGCCTGTGCCTTATCCAATGAGGTGAATGTGGCGACAAACTTTCCCAGTTCCTTAATAAATGGTTCGCCAAACAACCCACCTTGCGCTGATGCCCCTGCCTCTGAACATGCCAGGTCCCCAAGCTTGGGATCCACCTTAATCAAAAGTGACCTACGTGTCTCCGTTGACAGCGCGCAGTTCGTGTTGCCCATAAAGCAAATTGAGCGCTGCGCCCACGCAGACAAAACTTCAGGGTCAATCAAGGAGCCCGAGCTACGGGCCTCCTCCGCCTTGTCCAGTATCTTAGTCATTGGACCAATGGCGTCTAACAGTTTGTCCTGGCATGAGCGCCACAAACGATATATCCCTTTCTAGTGTCCTTAATAAATTTGACCAAAAAGGTAGCCATTTTACCTTCAATTTCGGTGGTGAGCGACACTTTCCCATCCAGGGTTGGATGGGGGCATTCAGCCCACAATCTACTCCGAGCCTGATTCTCCAAGGGCTTCCTGAGACGAGAAGCCACAAACAAAGCCGACTTTTCCGCGGGAACCCATTCTGCCGATCTCGGATGAACATTATCATCGGGTCCAACATGTCTGAGATGCCTGCCTTCGGAGGGTCAGTAGATCCCGACCGCCACCACGATCTCGAAGAGCCTGCATCGTCATCCGAAGCATCCGGGGTGTGCCCTTTCTGTGTTTCAGGGGAGGCCGGCTGTGGGTCCTCGCCAGACCGCGTTGAACCCTGAGGCAGAACTATTGGAGCCGTGTTCCAAAAAGGCCTGCTTAAGGCGTTCGAAAGCGTCGGTGTCCACGCCTTTGTCACACCTTTTCTTGGGGGGAGTGGGTCCCTGTCTGTCCGGTTGGGTCTGCTCTGACTCGCCCGATGGTACCGGGGCCGCAGTAGCGGGTTGCCCCACCTTTGCACACAACTGCTTAATCTTATCAGCTAGTCTTTGCTCCATCGGGGTCTTGAGCTCTGTGACCGCCTTATAAATGGTGTGTTCTACTTTGTTGTAGAAATCATTGTCCCATTGTAAATATACCAAGGAGTCCTCCTCATAGTATTTGTGTTACATCCCCCCCCAAATCACTAGGAACAAGCACAATCAAATGGGAACAAGCACTGGGTAACCCCAGGAAGCACACTCACGCATAGCGTGGGGAATTAAAACTGAGGAGCTCTCAGAAGTATTGGGAGGCCAGAGGCACAGGCTTAGTGGGCATTCAGCCCAGGGACACCACCAAACTCCCCACCAATCCACTGGGACAGCTGCCTGCTGGTGGAGTCAGTGTGGAGACTAGCGCAAGGCACCCCCCCACACGCATATACTTACCCGCCAGAGACGGGTGTGAAGAGCTCAAGCAGGTGAACCGCACCAACTACCAACCCACCGAGTGGGCGCTTAAATCAATTTGGGGCTTAATACAGACCCAGAAGCACTGGGCGGTTACAGGCAGCACGGGTGCAGACTGCAGGGTGACCGGAGCGCGTTCTGTCACTTTCTGGCTGAAATCGCGCTCCGGGGACCCGAGTCGCGTCGCCCCCACAGCGCCCTCTAGTGGGCGGAGGACCGCACCGCGGTCCCCGTCGGAAAAGCACAAGCTACGCAAGGAGCGCACAAGCATTCCCGTGGCCGAGAAAAAAGGGAATCTGCGGGACAAAAACAGGTAACAGCAATCAAACCCACGATCCCCACAAGAATCAGCAAGAACCTAGGACCAACATTATGACCATAAGAAAAACACTTGACTCTAGCTGCCGAGCAGCGAAGAAAGAGGAAGTGTAGGATGTGACCTAAGGATTTATGGGCTGTCAGTCATGGGCACTATGAAAGGACTTCAGCCGAGACAGTTTTTTCTTCCCTATTGTTATGGGAAATGTAGTTTTGTTACATGTTAGTGATGAGCTGCTGTTTACAATTTGTTAATAAAGCGAAGGAAGAATGAGCATAATCCTCGCCTCCGGTCCTGACATAGAATTCAAAAGAAAGTAAAAAACCTTTAGAGTCTCTCCATTCAGGAAATTCAAATTGCAATAAAAAACAAAAAATAAACTGTTTCTTGGAGATTCAAAAAAAGCTCTATCACCTACTTTTCCATTTAATCTATTTGCCAGTAAAATGGGTTCTTAAATTCTTTGGTCGTATTTCTAAATCTTGGTAACCGCTGGGGTAAACTGAGATGCAGATTTACTATTTGCACTTTTACAGTGCATGGTGTTGCAAACCGGCGCTGGTCCACTTCCACATGCAAACACACATTTTTTGCCCCAGAAGTAGAGGGATGGTATGACAATTTTCCTTTGTGTTAAGATGCACCTGACACCCTGTAATGTATACAGAAGCATTGAAGTGGGGTGGAAAAAGTGTGAATAATGTACGTTTTCATGCAAAACCGGATCAACTAATATTGCTTGACATCAAAGGAACCGGGTGCAAACAGGGGTCAATTGGAAAATCACGTAACGTGTATTTGCGGCACAACTGCACAGCTACAAGGCAGCTGTCCTCATTGTGTTTTGTAGTGCATGGTTTACTTAGAGTACACATCTTGTGCAATGCATCGCTGGGTTGCCTGGGCATCATAACATAACACTTAAGGGGCAGAGTTACCATTCTTTCACGTAACAAAACACAGTAAGACATCTTGCTACGCTGCATTGAATGAAAGGGAAAGAGCAGAAATGCTCAATATGTACAAATATATGAAGTATATCTGTGCTCTCCTTGCGCTGGTGCACTTTGCGCTGGTGCACTCTGCTGCCTAGCGCCATCACCCTCACACAATAAGGGAAGGATGTCTGCATTACGGGCAGGATTGTTTATGTGCAGAAGGGATACCTTCCTGGACAAAAACAATCTTTAGAACCTTTTCCTTTTTTAATGGAAGCTGCCTCTGTTGGGTAGGTGCACCATTTTAGTGCAAACCAGGTTTACAAATCTTCGTAAATCTGAGTTTGCGTCAAAATATATAGGTGGATACATGGTAACACCCATGCTCCACCCATGTAACACTTATCTGACGTGAAGTAACAAAGCGGAGGTATGCGCTGTGTCATATTACTTTGTATGTACTAAACCATGCAAAGACACACAAAGTGCATTGTGACATGCATGGTCAATGCGACAAAAAAAAATGCATGGACAATGCATGTCCTTAGTAAATCTGCTCCCCTAGGGTCATGAAACACAGCTTTTTTTAGAGCAACAAATGATCTCTTCAGCATGCGACTCTTGTTAAACCTGCTCTTTTTAGGTCTCGTCTACAGCATGGCTTTAGCAATGCTTGTTTGGCGAGATTATAGTAAGGCTTTCAAAAGTCTACCCAAACTGCGGATTAGGTACAGTGCATGTGAGCCAGGCTCGTGCGCATCGCCAGTCACATCGCACACCATCGGCCTCGGCATCAGACTTCAAAGGAATCCGCCCCCGCATCAGACTTGTAAAGAATGCGCTCCCCCGCCACAGCAATGCCGAGAGCTTGTTGCTTTATTGCTCTCCTACTACGAGCAGCACTGCAACGCTGGCAAAAGTACCCGCATATGCCAGAATTTAGCAATGGAAATCATTTAGCAGGATTTAATCTGGCCCCAGAGAACCCTCCCACGCAGGATAGTTGCTTCTGCCCACGACACTACATCTGTGTTTAACTACGTATCCTGCTCAAGCTGGACAGGCTTATCTCATTTATCCCTGCCATTTAATTATACAACATCCAGGGATATCCGCCCTCTCCTTGCGTTCATGCCAAAAATCTCCTAATCCACAGCCGCGGCATTGACTTTTTGATTTCCATAGCTGCTTTTCACTCCGGATTGTTCCAGCCTCTGTTGCCTTGCACCGGCACAACCTGCTACAAATGCTTCTCCTCAGCTTTTGTATCCTGGTTTTCATACAGTTACCTCGGTCCCTATGACTTCTCTGCCCTCCCCACTCATCTGCAAGATACTTTTCTCAGCCACTTAATTAAAGCCAACAAAAGCACATATACGTTATCGCTCGTCACTGGTACTCCGTGTTCTAACTAGTCCTTTGCTATCCTCACAGTACTTTAGACCTTTTTTCTTGCTGTGCTTTTTCATGTTTCTCTTTATTTTGCATTAACCTCCCAAAGCGGTTGCGATCCATTCCCATATACATCCCTTCCTACCACACTCATTTACCTCTCCCATGAACACATGAAAATCTACTCTTTCCATCATCTGTCTATGTCTCGACTAGCACGCAGGCTGCTGACACCCTCAATGATATTGATTCAGCAAAGACACACTTGCGTTCGCTAAAGCAATGACATTGTGTGTTTATAAATTACTATAGCACAGATGTACCTCTGGCTAGGTCAGAGTTTCCATAGTAAAGTCATTTATAGTTTTCTTAATAAGTTTGGCGCCATTCAACAAAACTGCACCAAAACGTTTTTTTTTGTTTTTTTTTAATTTAAGTTCCTCACTTTGGGTTATTCTTGGCAAGTTTCGTCCTGAACTGTTAAGCATTGGCAAAAAACATGGGAGTGTCCAGAAGTATTTGAGTTGGGCATGAAGAGGATACATTTTGAAACGTTTTATGTATATTTGGACGTACAAGGATCTGCAGATAGCCTTGAATCCAATCCAAAAAGTACTCGAACCATCAGCCATTTCAGTATTGCAGATCCATGTACGGATCCATGTTACAGACACAATCTTACAACCCCCCACACACATCTCCCCCCACACACAACTCCCCCCACACACAACCCCCCCACACCCCACACACACCCCACACACACACCCCACACATCCCCACCTCACCCCCCAAACACACACCACATACAACCCCCCACACCCACACACACAACCCCCCACACACGCACAAACCCCCACACAGAATCCCCCCACACACACAACATCCCCTACACACAACCCCCCACATGCACAAACCCACACACACAACCAACCCCACACACACAACCAACCCCACACATAGACACAACCCCACACACATACAACACCCCACACACACAACCCCACACAGACAACCCCCACACACAGACATCCACACACACACAACCACACACATACCCAAACCCCCCACATACACACACCCCACCACACACAACCCCCCACCACACACAACCCCCCACACACGCATAACCCCACACACGCACAACCCCACACACGCCCAAACCCCCACACAGAACCCCCACACACACACAATCCCCTATACACCACCCCCCACATGCACAAATCCACACACACAACCGACCCCATACACACAACCCCACGTGCATACAACCCCCCACATACACAACCCCAAACACAGACAACCACACACACAACCACACACACCCAAACCCCCCACACACACCCACCCCCCACACACACCCACCCCCCACACACACCCACCCCACCACACACATAACCCCACACACGCACAACCCCACACACGCACAACCCCACACACGCACAACCCCACACACGCACAACCCCACACACACAACTCCCCCACACACACAACCCCCACACACAGCCCCCCCACACACAGCCCCCCCCGCACAGCCCCCCCACACACAGCCCCCCCGCACACAGCCCCCACACAGACAACTCCACACACAGACAACTCCACACACCGACAACTCCACACACCGACAACTCCACACACAGACAACTCCACACACCGACAACTCCACACACCGACAACTCCACACACAGACAACTCCACACACAGACAACTCCACACACAGACAACTCCACACACTGACAACTCCACACACTGACAACTCCACACACAGACAACTCCACACATAGACAACTCCACACACAGACAACTCCACACACAGACAACTCCACACACAGACAACTCCACACACAGACAACTCCACACACAGACCACTCCACACACAGACCACTCCACACACAGACAACTCCACGGACAACCCCACACACACACAACCCCACACGCACAACCCCACACGCACAACCCCCCACGCACAACCCCCCACGCACAACCCCCCACGCACAAGCCCCCCACGCAAACCCCCACGCACAAACCCCCACGCACAAAACCCCACGCACAAACCCCCACACACACAACCCCCCACACACACAACCCCACCACACACATAACCCCCCACACACACAACCCCCCACACACACAACCCCCCACACACACAACCCCCCCACCCCCACACCCCCCACACACCCCCACCCCCACACCCCCACACACACACCCCCACACACACACCCACACACACAACCCCCCGCACACACACACACAACCCCCCGCACACACACAACCCCCCGCACACACACAACCCCCCACACACACAACCCCCCACACACACAACCCCCCACACACACAACCCCCCACACACACCCCCACACACACACAACCCCACACACACAACCCCCCACACACACAACCCCACACACACACACACACACAACCCCGCACACACACAACCCCGCACACACACAACCCCGCACACACACAACCCCACACACACACAACCCCGCACACACACACACACACACACAACGCCACACACACAACCACACAACCATTCTGATGGATACATCTGCCAGTGGATTCCTCACCTTGTGAATATCTCCTGCGCCAGCAACATTCGGAAAATTATTTTGGAGCTCCTCACGCCGACGTGGACGACATCACAGAAGCACAGCATCGTGCGCGGCTCCGCTGACGTCACTGAATCCATAATAGGACTCAGTCGGCGTGATGACATTAGTTCCCTTTTTTCCGTGTCGTCGACGCGAACGGATTTTCTTGGTATCCTCAGTAGCTCGTTTGTAACTTTGTTACTGTTGTATTTTTCGAGTAATTTCTTGTTTCCTTCGAAATATCTTCGAGCAAATCTGAGTTCAAGCTTTGTGGGGACTGCGGAAAGTTGTTGTCCATTACGGATCCGCATGAAGGCTGCGTGTGGTGCTTGTCGTCGGACCACGACATCCAAGGATGTCCCTGTTGTAAGAAGATGAACCCATAGGCGCTTAGAGAGAGAGGCGAATCTGCTTGTTGCGAAGTTGAAGGGGAGGAAAGGTAGGAGACGAGATGTTCGAGGTCCCGCTCGAGGTCGGCTTCGAGGTAGTCTTCGGGGCATGCATCTCGCTCCAAGAAGAAGCATAAGAAGAAGCACGGGTCTCGACGTCCTTCAGAGAGCGAGTCGGATCCGAAGTCGAAGTCACCAAAACGTCTACATCGGAAAGACTATGTGTCTCCTTCACCTATTGCACCGAATCCGGAAGGTGAGCCTTCTCCTTTGGAGTCTCCGGAGCAGTCTCCGGCATCAAATCCATCCCCGACGCCGATGCACTCTCCTCCTCGAGAGGAGGAAGAAGCTCCTTTGCCTGAAGAGTCTTCGACTCCGGTGCATCTTCCATCGAATCTGATTGACCCGTTACCTGCTGTGCCTCGTCAAGAGCAGAATCTGGGGCCTTATCCACCTTTTCCAGGACCGGGTCAAGACCTGACGCATTATCTCAATGCAATGTATGGGGTCTTTTCAAGAGCCATGTACCCCTCTGGAGCACCATCTGGTCCCATGGGTCCAATGGCTTTTAATCTGGGCGTCCCTCAGACATATGCTCTGGCGCCGTTTATGCCCTTTATGCCAGCTACACCTTGTTGGCATTTCTCGGCACCAAGATCATCGACGCTGATTCCATCATCACTGGTTCCGGTCTCGACACGACTTCGTACGCTTCAGGTTGTTCCTCCAGATCCGATCACGGTGCTGGCTCCATCGGAGTCGATTGTGGCTCCGTCGACGCCGATCCCTAGAATGAGGTCTAGGTGAGAGGCTCAAAGGTTGCTAGAAGAGCAGAGGTATCGAGCAGAGGAAATGGAGGAAGGAGAGTTGCAAGATACCGATGATTTGTTTGATGAGCTTAAAGAAGCCAGTGGCTTGGAGTTATCTCCGAAGTGGCTGTTTTCCTCTGCTCCTGATGTTCCATCAAAGGATGTAGCACCCTATCACATGGTTATTAGAAAAGCTGCGGAATTGTTAGACTTGGAACTACCGACTGCGGAGTTTGAATCTAACATTTTAACTGAGGTTCTCCATTCTCCCTCTTCAGTGGTGGAGCCTATGCTACCTTTTAATGAGGCAATCACAGAGCCAATAATGGAAGTGTGGCATAAGCCTTTTTCATCTCCTGTAGTTTCAAGGGCTGTTGCAAGGAGGTATAGGGTGGCTCCTGGGGATCCGGACTTCTTGTCAACACATCCGTCTCCTGAGAGTTTGGTCATTCAGGCGGCTTGCTCCAAAAATATCTACTGGTGCCTTTCCTCAGGTGCCTGGTGACAGAGTCAAAGAGACTGGACCAGACAGCAAAAAAAGTTTTCTCTTCGGCTAGTATGGCCCTCAAATCCACAAATGCCACATGCCTTTTAGGGCGTTATATTCACGCTCTGATGGACTCTGCGAAGCAGTTGGTGCCAAAAATACCTGAGGAGGAAGAACTTCAGTGAGGTTCTTGCGGATATGCAAGATGCTGCTCTCTAGATGATCAAGAGCGGATTGGATACGGCAGACTCTGTGGCAACAGTCATGGGGTCATCTGTTGCCACTAGGAGGGCTGCTTGGCTGAAAACATCAGGTGAAAATTCAGATGTACAGGCTACTTTAATAGATCTCCCTTTCAATGGTTCCGGCCTTTTTGGAAAGAAGGCGGATGCAGCCTTGGAAAGGTTCAAGGAGAGTAAGGCGACGGCTAGGTCTCTAGGACTACAATCCAGAAGTTCCTAGAACAAAAGATTCAGAGGTTTTGGAAGATCGTCCTTTCGTTCGTACAAGTAGCCACAGCAACAGCAGCAGCAACAGAATACCCTGTATAAATCTTACAGGGGCAGAAACAGGTCCCGTGGAAGAGGTCGTCACATCTCTTCCTCATCCTCTTCCCACCCTCCTCCTGCCACAGCAAAGCAGCCCTAGATCCCCCATTCCGGATCATGTTGGTCCTGTAGGGGGTCGGCTTACTCATTTTCTACAAGATTGGGAATTGGTCACATCAGACCTTTTGGGTTCTCAATCTTGTAGAAAATGGGTATGCTCTTCCCTTTCGGGAATTTCCCCAAAATTACCCTCCTTGTCAAGGATTCTGCACGAAAGACCACCTACTTCTCCTGCAGGAGGAAGTCCTGACGTTACTGAGAAAAGGTGCGATAGAGGTGGTCCCGAAACCGGAAAGGGGTCAGGGATGCTACTCCCGGTATTTCTTGATACCCAAGAAGGATGGCAGGCTACGTCCGATCCTGGACCTCGGGATCTTGAACCTCTTTGAAACAAGAGAAGTTCAAGATGCTCACCCTTGCGCAGGTTCTTCAAGCGCTGCAACAAGAGGACTGGATGGTGTCGATCGACTTGCATGATGCGTATTTCCACATCCCAATCCTGAAGTCACACAGGAAGTATCTCCGTTCTACGGTAGGATCGCAACATTACCAGTTTGCGGCTCTTCTGTTTGGTCTTACTACTGCGCCTCAAGTCTTCATCAAGGTGATGGCGGTGCTGGCAGCCCATCTCAGAAGGTCGGGATACCAGTATTCCCTTATCTGGACGACTGGCTGATCAAAGCAGAGTCTCCAGAGAAGGTGCTCCATCATCTGCAGGTTACAACTCAGTTGTTGTACAGGTTGGGTTTCTCGATAAACGTGCCCAAGTCTCACCTGGTGCCCTCTCAGCGCAACCTGTTCATATGTGCGGTACTGGATACCACTGTGTGTCGGGCATTCCCTCCTCCACAAAGGATTCTCGACCATACAGGAAATGATTCCTTTATTTTACAATGGAGCAGCTGTTTTTTTTTTTTCTTTTTTGCAGAGTTTTATATAGCGCGAACTAGACCCGAACTGAATCAGGTATCAGAGCGCTTTACATAGCACCAGTTACGTTACATGAGGACATGCATTCATTTTTAGGCACGGGGAGATTAAGTGATTTGCCCAGAATCACAGGAGGTTTTTGGCGTCGTTACCAAGACTCGAACCCAGATCCCCAGGTCCGAGGTCGAGCGCCCTAGCCGTTAGGCCAACTCCTCCCCCCTAATCCAATCCTGAAGTTCCTTCGTCTGCTCGGTCTGATGACTTCCTGTATTCTGTTGGTCAACCATGCACGCTGGCACATGAGGGCACTCCAGTGGTGTCTCCGCAGGCAGTGGTATCAGCAAAGTGGAGATCTCAGGGAGTCAGTGAGGATCTCCGGAGAAGCTGCTGCGGATCTATCTTGGTGGAGCGTGGAAGGCAATCTGTCTCAAGGAAAGCCCTTTCATCAGTGGCGGTGCGTCCATTGGGGGCGCTGGGGCGTTGCCACATGGCCCATTGACCGATCGTTCTACTTAATTTCAGTATGGTTGTCATTCAATCATTGTTATTAAAATAAAATACTTGCGGCTCAATGATGATGTGCCTCGGGCCACGCCCGAGGCAATCGGACGCTGGAGGGGGGTGGGTGGGGCTGCGGCAGCAATGGAGAAGTGTGGCTCACTTGTTAGAGCGGCAGACTCTGAAGCAGAGATCAGGCCCGGGACCAGGGTTCAAATCCCGACGCGGCAGGGTCTTGAGCTCAATGTCCGCAGACTTGATAATTCTCGCCTCGGCGCCTACTCTAACCATGGGTCCCACGCTGCAACTCTGGGCAATAGCTTGCTTAATCTCCACAACGGCCCCTACAACACTGGGATGCCTGGCTTCACCTTGGGGGTGCCCAGGAGGAGCATCTCACAGGGAGAGCCAGGAAGGGTTCCACAGCGTTATACAGCGCCGGGACGCCCCGTTGGGGCAGCTGTGCGCTTTACAAAATACACTACACTGCGTGTTTGACTGACAGGGTAGCGCAGCGCAGCAGAGCGCATGTTCACTTTTGGGCTGATCATTTTTATGATCAGCCCGAACATGCGCACTACCAGCCTTCTCCATAGAATGATATACGAGGGTTGCGCTTGCATCATGCAGCGCAAATGCCGAGCCCCCCCCCCTGCCTATGGGCGGGAAGTATTCCTGCTCTAGCCTATCCTGCAGCTGCTAATGCAGTCTGGATTGGCTGAGAACAGGACACCATGCAGTCTGGGCTATTGGGTGGGGCGAGTGGTTTAATCCCTGCTAAGCCAATCCTGACGCTGCTGGAGCAGCGTCAGGATTGGCTGAGAGGGGTTGTTGGTGACGTTCTGTTGTTCCTGTTAAGTTGAAGCCAGAAGGCGCCAACGTGGGATCCCGGCCCAGCAGGAGGAGAGGCGACGAGGACGGACCGGTCAGGTAAGTTTTTAATGATTATTATTACCCCTGGCCCCCCACCCCCGCGAGTATTGGAGTTGCAAATGCTGTTCTTGTTTGTTTGAATGCAGCCTGATGACGCCTCTGGGGTGGTGAAAACTCAGGCGAGGTATGGGCGACAATGCAGCACCGGAGCTCTGGGGACAAGCGCCGCATTCCCTCTTCTCTTCCTCGAGGTGCTTATCAGGGGCGAGCTGAGCGGCGGGGCTTTATTTGTAGTTATTTTAGAATAATGAGCATCTCTGGTGGGGGGACATGGCCGTATAAAGGTATGTTTGACAGGGGGAGGACGGGGGCTCCCCTCATGCTTTAGCCGCGAGCCAACAGAAGCAAATACACGAGAAAGAGACCATTCGAAGATGCACCCCTGAAAGGCCCATAGTCTGTCTGGGCAGCCTATCATCTCATCTGTTGGCGCAGTGTGTGGGGCAGATGACAGAGATTGCGTTTGCTGCCCGGCCCGGGTCTCAGTGGGGGATGTAATGTTGGGGCCCTAGGCCCGCATGGTGAAAGGAATGAGACACAGGACACCAGTTAGGGGATAGTAGATCTGGCCACGAGCACGTGCGCTCTGGTTCTTTTATTAGCAGCGTCACCTGACCCAGTGACGTCTGTGGTGGGTGGGTGTACAGTGTATGGTTACACTGAAAACAACTAGACTGTGTCCTGGCAGGACACTACATTCCTCCCAAAATTTAATGAAAGGAAAAGCGAATGTCCAACCTGCAAGAAAACAGAACAATAACATTTGATAGCCCCAACAGATCTTCTTCAGGCGATCAGCTGGGAGAATGTTGAAAGTTCCAGGACTACAAATCAGTCAGATGAGCTTCACCTCGGCGGTGTACTTCAGATCATCCTTGTCTTGCTGTGTTGACGCTTATACACAGTGTTCATCACTTGGAGTATCGGGAGCAGAATGGGTGTGACCCTTGAGGGGTCTCGCAGGTGTTCCTAGTCCAGTGGATGACAACGCTAGTTGGTTGTTGGAGACGACTATGGCACGAGAGGTCTTTCCTTGGATTTGCTGATCTTGATACCTTCACACCTCCGTCCGGCCAAGTAACTTCTGACTTGCCTTTCTTGCTGGACTCCTCTCTCACTGGCCTCTCCTGCTTGGACTCTTCTCTCACTAGAGACGCTGGGAGGACCCTCTTGCCGGACACAATGGGACCGGGTGGACCGTGCGGGCTTCGCATGAGCCGCGCAAAGGCGTCGCTGAGGAACTGCCAACGGACTCACCGCCAAGTCTCTCATGACGTCCTCGGGGGTGTTGATGTCATCCGCCAGGATGGTCTTGCCGTTAGGACATGGGTTCAGTGTCTTCACCAGACCGTTTCTCGGTGCCAGTTGTTTACCTGGGGCCTTCATGCTTCCTGTTGCCTGTCGTGGAGCTGCCGCTGCTGCACCTCTCCCATCCGGATTCCTCTCTCACAGGACGTGCGGCCGAGGCCCTTGTCCCCTGGACTGCCACATGATCGCGTGGGCTGTGCGGGTCGCTGCGGAACTTCGGACATGGCCACAGTCGAGTCTTGTGTAGTCCACAAGGGTGGATTGTCTAGTGCTCGGGTATGCTCTGCTTCGGCAAGCTTCAGGTTCACGGGGCACCCCTACGGTTCTTCAGTGGTTGGTCTCCTCTAATGCAGGTTGTAGGGATTACTGGGATCCACACGGATGTTGCGATGTTCCTTGGACAGCACCGATGTTCCTGTGTGCTGACTGTTGCAATGCTCCTTGGACAGCACCGATGTTCCTGTGTGCTGTGGTTCTCTCTCTTCCTCTGTGGAGTGATGTTGTGTTACTCCATTCTTCCTCTTTGTTCTCTTCCTCGACGCGGTCAGGTCTTCTTTCTTGCTTTCTCATGCTAACCAGGATTCTCCATGTAGCGGGCCCTCTACATGTCGTCCCCTTGGTCTTGTCCATGTGGTAGGACACTGTCTTCACTTGGCTTGGTGACTAGACCTGTCGTCGTATCTTCCTGTCCCTTCTTCCTTTTCTTTATGGCGTCGCGCCCTTCCTTTCCATGTTCCTTTCCATGTTCCTTCTTGCGACGTGGTCTGGTCCTCTTGCTGTCGTTGGCCTTCCCGACCAGTCTTCCCCAGGCGGCGTGCACTCCACCTGTTTCTTTCTGGTTTGGGCATAGCTCTCCAGCATGGTGCTCTTCTCTTCTCTGACTGGACCAGTTGTCGCGATCTTCTCTGTTGCTTCTTTTCTTTCCTTGGCGACCAAACTGGGTGGTCGGCTTTCATCTTGGACATGAGTTGTCATGCTGTGCTGTTTACTTTGTGGTCGCTATTCGCCGTCACGGAGTTTTGGCGTTGGCGCGCTTTTGTCTGCGCGGAGGAGGGTTGCGTCACCGCTCCTGGTGCATGCCGCCATGCGTGGTGACGATGGCGTTCTGGTTGCTGTGAGACATCGCTGTCTCCCTTGGGGACTTTTGTGCTCTGTCCCGTGGCGTTGGCGTGTCGCTGTGCAGCGTCACTCTGGCGCTCCTGGCACGTTCCGGCGCAGTGCTGCGCGGTCCTGTCGTGCGGGTGTGGAGTTCTGGCACGTTCCTGCGCTGTCCCCTTTTGTCCTCAGGAGGTTGCATATTGACGTGGCGTCATTCGGACGTGGCTGTGTCCTTGTGCTGTTGCGCAGTTACGTTGTGCGTCTGTTTTCTTGGTGCACTACTGTGCTTCAGTGGAGGTGCCTTGATTCTCTTGCTGTAGGTCGCAGCAGCCTGAGATTGCTTCTGTGGCAGAATGCTGGTGGCTCTTGACACTGTGCATAGCTACATTCCTAGGGTGACTGCTTTGTGCAATGCTTGTTGCAGTTCCTTGTGGTGTGTGTGTGTGCAATGGTGCTGGCGTGGCGCTGCCCTTTGCTACTGATAGTCTCTGTCGGGCGTCCTCTGCGGGGAGTCTGCTGTCTTCTGGCACGCTTGGGGCCACTAGGGCACAGCTGTAGTGGTCACTCGCCCTGTTGCAGACTTAACTGGGGCTGTCTTTTCCTTTGAGGTGCACTGTTGCACCAGATCCACTGGGTGGCAGTGATGCGCTTTCCAAAGTAGTGTGCTGGATAGCTTCCTTTCAACAGTAGCTTGTTGTGCCTGATACTCTCCTCCCTGGCTGTGCACTCTACTGTCCCTGCTCCTCCCGGTGTTCACTGTGGGCTGGAGCTGCTGCTGTGAACTGGCCCCAGGGACTGGACGCCACCTCTTTGCTGGTGAGTCTCTTCCCTCTTCGGCTGCATCGGGGCTGGAGCTGCTGCTGGTCACCTGGCCTCACGCTGCCGTCCTGGTGGGTCCCTTCCCTGTTTTTGTGTACTTTTGGGGGCGGAAGGGCGCAGGCAGTTCTGTGGGTATGTGATGTGCAGGGGATAAGAGGCTCAGTGTCTCGCACACTTTGAAGTTTATTTGGCACACTTTCAAGCCCATCTTTGGCGGCGCTGGCCGCTTACAGGCACGTTGTTCCTCACATGGAGCCCACGAGGTGGGGGCACATTAGATCTCGGCGGCGCTGGCCGCATTCAGGCGCTTCCTTATTCTCCTGCTTTCCCCTCCCAGCCCGCGGCAGCCTCGGTAGTCCTCACGCGGGCGGGGGGGGGGGTGTTGATGCTTCCCTCAGGCGGGGGAGCGCGTCACTCCCGTCACTCCTCCTTGGGCGGGGGCGCTCGAGGCAGGTCGCGGGTGGGCTTCGCCGGCTCTGCAGTGTCTGTCCTTCACTGGGGTGCCACCGACAGGCCGCGGGTGGGCTCCGCTGGCTCTGCTTGGTCTTTCTTTGTTGGGGGTGCTACCGGCGGGCCGAGGGGCCTTTTGAAGGTCCAGACCACGTTGCGAGGGGGGTGGGAGGCGGTTAGCTACTCCGCCCCCTCCCCCTCGTTGGTTTGTTGACTACGGGTCCGGCAGCATGCTCCCCATGCCGTTCATGGTCTTCACGCCCCACCGCTTCCACTCATACACGCGGCAGGGGACGACTCGGGCAGGCCGCGGGTGAGCTCCGCTGGTCCTGCTTATGTCTGGGCATTAAAGTTGATGTCTATAGCGGGTGGGCTCCGCTTTGGTGCACAGTCTTCCGGGGGAGTCACCTCCTGCTCCCGGCTCACCTTTGGCCGACGGGCCAGGTCCTGGGCTGCGGTCGTGGCGGGTGGGCTCCGCCCGGCCGGTGCACCTCTCCGGTGGGGGTCTCTGCTTCGCGGCCATCGCAGGTGGGCACTGGGCGGTCCGCTCCTCCCTGGTGGTGCTGGATGGTGGCGGCCGACGCAGGTGGGCTCTGCACGGCGCTTTCTTCGCCTCCGGGCAGGGACAGCTCACGAGGTGCGGGTCGGCTCCCGGTCACCTCCTCAGTCGCGTCGGCCCGGGGCTTAGCACACGCCCCGCGGGCCTTATTGGCGCATCGCGCCGTGGTGCGGGGGTGCCTTCTAGGCGGGCAGCTCTCTCCCCCTTTTACCAGGATGTTTGGCAGTGGCACGCACGGGCTGCACTACCGACCTCGTCGCCAATGTAATGTTGGGGCCCTAGGCCCGCATGGTGAAAGGAATGAGACACAGGACACCAGTTAGGGGATAGTAGATCTGGCCACGAGCACGTGCGCTCGGGTTCTTTTATTAGCAGCGTCACCTGACCCAGTGACGTCTGTGGTGGGTGGGTGTACAGTGTATGGTTACACTGAAAACAACTAGACTGTGTCCTGGCAGGACACTACAGGGGGCAGAGAGGTGCTTGGGGTGTGATGGGAATGCGCCAGGGGTGTGGTGGCTGCTTTACCACCTGCATGTTCCACATGCCATCATTTGCTTCACAGTGCCGCCGGCGCCTGCACTGTTTATTTACATTGTCATTTTCACTGACTGGAGGAAGCAGAGTACATGGGCATGTGGCATGTGTGCCTGCGATGGGGCTGTATGGGTGAAGGTACTAAAGCAGTCCTGCCTGCATAGTTACATGCCTCTCTGTCTGCAGTCCACTCTACTGTGTGAAGTTTATTGTACAGTGGGATTGTATTGGAGGACTGTAGTGTTTAGCGCATCTGCCTGAGCTGGGTGAGGGCTGCCTGTGCCACTAATCCTGCCTGTCCGCTTTCCTGTATGCCTTCATTTTGTCTCTGCAGTGCCCACTGTATTGCCATGATGATGATGCTTGTGGGCATGGTTGTGGATGGGCTGAGAATGTTTGGGTGAGTTTTGTTACCATTTCTGCCTGCTTCCTTCACACCCTTTAGCGTGTCCTCTACATTGCACCTTTGAATGTGATGAACTGGTATGTGCACGTTCTATGGGAGTGGTGTGTGCGTTAACAGGTGTGGTTATGTTTGCAGGGTTTGGGTGAGTGATGGCTGGGCTCTGAAGTCTGCCTGTCTCTGCTCTCTGTCCTACCTGCACTCTGCCCGCCAGGTTGCACACTTTATTGCTGTTTGTAGTTTATTCCTGGCACACTTATTCTGGGGATCGGTGTGTCCTTTGGGCTCATGACCTCTGGTGAGTGTTGGGATTCCTGCCTGCCTTGGTGTCCTTTTCATTACACACTTAATTGAATTGTTCTGTGATATTGAAGTATACGTGATGCTGTTGTCAGAGTAATGTGTTTAAGCACCTGTGTTTGGACTGGCGCAGGGGCCAGATGAGGGCTGTTATGTGTTTCCTGTTTGCTATGTGTTGCCACCTACATTACCAACCTGCGTGTCCTCTATTTCTTTACACACTTTATTAGACTGTGATCTTATAGAAAAGGGCCAGATTTTGAGTTGAGAGTAGCGTGTGTTTCAGCACCTGTGTTTACACTGGTTCAGGGTTCGGACGAGGACTGTAATGCCTATGTGCTCTGCGTTGCCAGTTACATTCCTTGCCTGGCATCCATTTTGTTACACATTTTATTGGACTGCTTGGATATTACAGTACGGGGTTGTAGCAAGAGTGTCCGTGCTTACACACTTGTGTCAGGCTGCACAGGGTTCTAATGAGAGCTGTCATGTGATTCCCGCTAGATTCTGCGTCAATTTCGTTGCACACTTTATTGAATTGTGCTGTGTTATTAATGTGCAGAGGCTGCTGTGATAGTGGCATGTGCACAAAGATGTTGTGTGCCCCCACGGTAGTGCAGCCCCAGTAAGTTATTTTGTGATGAGTTAATATTGCCACTATTTTACAGACAGACTTGTTTGCCGTCTTTATCGGTATACACCAGCAGTAAGCGGATTACACTTTTCTGAAGAAAATGCATCATTAAGCCCTGCTGTCCCACCTTTGCTGGAGTTTTCTGACTGTCACACCCCAGAATCTGGTTGTGCGCCGTGGTCCCAGAGACTGGCAGCCCCTGCAGTGAAATCCACATGCAGCACCCCACTTCCACGGCTTCCAAAGCCTTTCTCCAGTCCAGCCAACCAATGTAGCACCTGTGAAGTCCTTTGCCAAAACTGTTAGTATTAGTACACAGGGCACACAAGGCTTCCAGAATATATATCACTGAAATAGTGCTGAAAATCTCACCAAAAAGATGCCAATTTTTTAAAATGTCTTCATGGGAGGAGAAGCCCCCGAACCCCCCTTATCGCTGTCGGTCTCGCTCGCATATGTTGATTCATTCTGCATATGCCTTACCAGTTTCAAATTCCACCAGCCGCCACTGCCTTTCATCTGCCTCCATCGGTGGCCACAGTGATAACGGATGCATCCACCTGAGGGTGGTGTGCTCATCTGGGGGACCTGGAGATCAAGGGTCTTTGGTCTCCAGAGGAAAGGTTGCTTCACATCAACCTTCTAGAGTTGCGGGGGATACGTTTAGTGCTCAAAGCCTTCCTCCCTTCCCTTCGCGGTCAGTCGGTTCAAATCCTAACGGACAACACTACCGCAATGTGGTATGTCAACAAACAGGGAGGAGTGGGGTCGCATTGTCTCTGCAGAGAGGCTCTGCGTCTCTGGTCCTGGGTTCAGGACCATCAGATTTGTCAGACGGCAAATCATTTGGCAGGAGTTCTGAACATACGTGCATACAGTCTCAGTCGGCAGTTCTCAGCCGACCACGAGTGGAGGCTTCATCCAGAGGTAGTTCGTCACGTCTTTCAGACGTGGGGGACTCCTCGAGTGGACTTGTTCGCCACTCTTGAACGCTCACTGCCCTTCATTCTGCAGTCTCCAGTATCCGATGCAGGGAGCTTTGGGGGACAAGTTTCAGTTGAGTTGGAACTCGCATCTCCTTTACGTGTTTCCTCCCATACCCTTGATTCCTCGGGTTCTGCGGAAGGTTCGCCAAGACCGGGCCCAAGTCATATTGATCGCCCTGGATTAGCCAAGACGGGTGTGGTACACAGATCTTCTCCACCTCTCCTCGTGCCCGCCACTCCGTCTCCCTCTCAGGGCATTACCTTCTCTTGCAGTTGCAGGGGCAGTTTATCTATACCCCCACCTCCAGAGCTTACACCTTCATGCCTGGAGATTGAACGGGGCAACCTGTATTATTTTTCTCTCCCACCTGATATGGTGGATGTTATTTTATCAGCCAGGCAGGACTCCACCAAGTCTATCTATTCTTATAGGTGGTTCAAGTTTGTCTCATGGTGTGGAGAGAAGTCCATTAACCCCTTGAAGGCTCGCTTGTCTGACATTCTTCAGTTTTCACTCTTTAGCTCAGAAAGGTTTTGCTGTAGCGGTAGTGAAAGGTTATCTTTCGGCATTGTCGGCATTTCTTTGCTTGCCGGATCAGCCCTCCTTATTTAAGTCTCCTGTAGTATTAAGGTTCTTAAAGGGTCTTACAAATACATTTCCTCCTATTCCTTTTATTGTGCCTCAATGGGACTTGAATCTTGTCCTTACTTTCTTAATGGGTTCCCCTTTCGAGCCATTGCATAGGTGCCCCTTGAGGTTATTATCTTTTAAAACGGTCTTTCTGATTGCGATTACCTCGGCAAGGAGGGTAAGTGAGCTTCAAGCTCTAAGTTCAAAACCCCCGTTCTTGACTATTCGTGCAGAAAGAATGGTACTCAGGACCAGGGCTGCTTTTCTGCCTAAGGTGGTAACTCCCTTCCATCTGGGGCAGTCTATTACCCTCCCTACCTTCTATCCTCCCCTCACCCTTCCAAGGAGGAGGAGAGACTTTACCGTTTGGACCCTAAGAGGGCGGTGAGCTTCTAACTGGACAGAACCAGGGAGTTCAGGATTGATGACCAACTCTTCGTGGGTTTCGTTGGCTGCAGGAATGGCTGAGCGGTGCACAAGCGCACGCTGTCTAGATGGATTGTGTTGTGTATCAAGATATGCTACTCCCTGGCCGGTAAGGAACCTCCAGAAGGTTTAAGAGCTCATTCTACTAGAGCAAAGTCATCTACATCTACTTTGTCTAGGGGTGTTCCTGTGGAGGACATTTGCAGGGCGGCAACTTGGGCCTCTCGTCACACTTTTGCAAAGCATTATTGTTTAAATGGAGAAGTGAGGAGGGACGGACACTTTGCTCGATCCGTCCTTCAGGGCTTCTTGGTATTGAAGGGTGGACACCCTCCTCCGGGAGTGGGGACTGCTGTGGGACTCTATTCACAAGGTGAGGAATCCACTGGCAGATGTATCCATCAGAAGAACAAGTTACTTAACTTCGGTAATGCTTTTTTTGGTGGATACAGTATCTGCCTGTGGATTCCTCACATGCCCACCTGCTTCCCCGATGTCCACTCTTGTATACCTACATTTATGGCAATGTGTTAATGTATATATTGTTGCCTTTAAAGGAAGTGTATTATTCCATTTGCTTTCCTAAATTGTCTTCAAACTGTGTGTGTTACCTTGGATATTTTGTACTGTGTACACTGTATGTATATCTACTGTTATCGGTCCGTCTGTGTGCCTCGAGGGCACGGAAAAAAGGGCGGAACTGATGTCATCACGCCGACTGAGTCCTATTATGGATTCAGTGACGTCAGCGGAGCCGCGCGCGATGCCGTGCTTCTGTGACGTCGTCATGAGGAGCTACAAAAGAATTTTCCGAAAGTTGCTGCGCATGGGATATTCACAAGGTGAGGAATCCACAGGCAGATACTGTATCCACCAGAAAAAGCATTACTGAAGGTAAGTAACTTGTTCCACACACACAACCACACACACCCACCCAAATCCCCCCAAACACACACACACCCAACACCCCACACCCAACACCCCACACACAACACCCCACACACAACACCCCACATACAACACCCCACACACAACACCCCACACACAACACCCCACGCACATCACCCCACAGACATCACCCCACACACAACTCCCCACACACAGACCCCCACACACAAACCCCCACACACACAACCCCCCACACACACAACCCCCCACACACACAACTCCCCACACACACAACCCCCCACACACACAACCCCCACACACAACCCCCACACACAACCCCCCATACACACACAACCCCCCACACACACAACCCCAACATACAACCCCACATACACAACCCCCAAGACCAAACCCCCAACACACAACTCCACACACAACTCCCCACACACACAACTCTCCCCACACACACAACTCTCCCCAAACACACAACTCTCCCCAAACACACAACTCTCCCCAAACACACAACTCTCCCCAAACACACAACTCTCCCCAAACACAACTCTCCCCACACACACAACTCCCCACAAACACACAACTCCCCACACACACACAACCCCCCACACACAAACAACCCCCCACACACAACCCTCCACACACACACAACCCTCCACACACACAACCCTCCACACACACAACCACAACCCCACACACACAACCCCACACACACAACCCCACACCCCCCCCACACACACCCCCCACACACACAACCCCCCCACACACAACCCCCCCCACACACAACCCCCCACACACACAACCCCCCACACACACAACCCCCACACACAACCAACCCCACACGCAAACAACCCCACATGCAAAAAACCCCACATGCAAACAAC
Organism: Lissotriton helveticus; assembly: GCF_964261635.1. NCBI lineage: Eukaryota > Metazoa > Chordata > Amphibia > Caudata > Salamandridae > Lissotriton > Lissotriton helveticus. The sequence goes on from NC_136061.1 coordinate 313,181,619, forward strand.
CCCACACGCACAACTACCCACACACACACAACCACACACATACAACCACACACACGCAACCGCACACACGCAACCGCACACACGCAACCGCACACACACAACCACACACACACAACCACACACACACAACCACAACCACACACACAAGCACACACACAAGTCCACACCCAGACCCCCACACACACACCCAAACCCCCCACATACACACCCCCCACATACACACACCCCCACACACACAATCCCACACACACAATTACACACACACACAATCCCACAGTCACACAACCCCACACACAACCCCACACACAACCCCACAGACACAACTCAGTGCCACATAATTACACTGCGCTCAATGCAACATACACTCCAAATACCGCTCATTGCCACATAATTACACGCCACATAATTACACTGCGCTCAATGCAACATACACTCCAAATACCACTCATTGCCACATAATTACACGCCACATAATTACACGGCGCTCAACGCAACATACACTCCAAATACCACTCAGTGCCACATAATTTTATGCTGCATAATTACACTGCACTCAATGCAACATACACTCCAAATACCACTTAGTGCCACATAATTACACGCCACATAATTACACTGCACTCAATGCAACATACACTCCAAATACCACTCAGTGCCACATAATTACACGCCACATAATTACACTACACTCATTGCAACATTCACTCCAAATACCGCTCAGTGTCACATAATTACACGCAACATAATTACACTGCGCTCAACGCAACATACACTCCAAATACCACTCAGTGCCACATAATTACATACCACATAATTACACTGCACTCCATGCAACATTCACTCCAAATACCACTCAGTGCCACATAGTTACACACCACATAATAACACTGCACTCAAGGCAACATACACTCCACTTACCACTCAGTGCCACATAGTTACACACCACATAATTACACTCTACTGAATGCAACAGACACTCCACACAATTCCACTCAGTGCCACATAATTATATGCTACATAATTACATTGCACTCAATGCAACATACACTCCAAACAGTACCACTCAGTGCCACCTAATTACACACCACAGAATTACTCTACTGAATACAACATACACTCCGCACACACACATAAACCCACCACACACACAGCTCCACACACAATCCCACACACACAACCCCACACACACAACTCAGTGCCACATAATTACACGCCACATAATTACACTGCGTTCAATTCAACATACACTCCAAATACCACTCATTGCTACATAATTACACGCCACATAATTACACTGCGCTCAACGCAACATACACTCCAAATACCACTCAGTGCCACATAAGTATGTGCTACATAATTACACTGCACTCAATGCAACATACACTCCAAATACCACTCAGTGCCACATAATTACACGCCACATAATTACACTGCACTCAATGCAACATACACTCCAAATACCACTCAGTGCCACATAATTACACTACACTCAATGCAACATGCACTCCAAATACCACTCAGTGCCACTTAATTACACGCAACATAATTACACTGCGCTCAATGCAACATACACTCCAAATACCACTCAGTGCCGCATAATTACACGCCACATAATTACACTGCACTCAATACAACATACACTCCAAATACCATTCAGTGCCACATAATTACGCGCCACATAATTACACTGCACTCATGCAACATTCACTCCAAATACCACTCCGTGCCACATAGTTACACACCACATAATTACACTCTACTGAATGCAACACACACTCCACACAATTCCACTCAGTGCCACATAATTATATGCTACATAATTACAATGCACTCAATGCAACATACACTCCAAACAATACCACTCAGTGCCACATAATTACACGTCACACAATTACTCTACTGAATACAACATACACTCAACGCAACATACACTCCAAATACCACTCAGTGCCACATAATTACACGCCACATAATTACACTGCACTCAATGCAACATACACTCCAAATACCACTCAGTGCCACATAAGTATGTGCTAAATATTTACACTGCAATCAATGCAACATACACTCCAAATAACACTCAGTGCCACATAGTTACACGCCACATAATTACACTCTATCTATCGCATCACCACAGCATCACTCCGCACCACCACAGCATCACTCAGGGGCACCACAACATCACTATGCGCCACCACAGCATCACTGAACGCCACAGCATCACTCGTTGCAACCACAACATCACTCCGCGCCACCACAGCATCAATCTGTGCAACCATTCAACAACAACTGGTTCAAATATGTTCTCTCAATGTTTCAAGCTTTATTACAAATGTCACAAAAAGATGTTAATATTTAACTTCTGTTCTTGGATTTTCGTCACAATAAAATACACTGAACATAATCTTCACAAACATTCTTTACAAATTACAATAACTTTTATTTAAGTATTAATTAATAAAAAAATAAAAAGCCATGGTTATTTGTAATATCAATACATCTAAGTCACATAAATACAACACATATTGCATTACAAATGTTATAGGTGTCACATTTGCGAAAGTTAAAACTATTGGCATTGTAAATGACAAAGCTATTAATTTCGCTATTTTCAAAACCAACACATAAATAAAAAATGTCATTTACAATACCAATAGCTCAAACTTTCCTAATGCGAGACCTATTGCATTGCAAATGCGTGTTTTATTTTTCATCCGCACAACACTGTTACCCTGCTGATTTTCACTAAGAGCTATGCTGCATTTGTGTTAGTAAATCTAGACCTAGGAGTGATTTATCATTCGAGTTGCTGTGGGCTCAATATCCTTGCAGGTTCTCTAAGTTTAACCAAAACTTCAATTTTTCTGTGAAACAGCTGTAGTGTCCGATTTGTCAATGCCCTCCACCAAATACTCCACTAAATTTAGCGTTTGTTGCCCAGGCCGTTAAGACGGACCTCTCATGAATAGTGTCCCTTACTTGCTAATTTCAGGAAAGATGGAAAGACCGTGTTTGACACGTTTAAGGTATTTCTACAGCTTTGCCCTCAATATAGGTAATGTGTTTAATGTCCGTACCTTTATTTCACAAGTGAAATGTATACAAGTGAATACAGTGCAAATTGAACAACTTTGGGGATTAAACGTTTTTCCTGAACAATACTTATGTTCGTTTCTCAACCCTAATACGACTTGGATATATTGTGATAGAGCCATTTTAAAGCATAGGAATAATTAATTCCCAGTCATTGAGCCTCCATCCTTTTCTAACTCGCCCTGTATTTGCCCCAAGTGTTAGTAGGAGAGACCAATGATCTAAAATGCTTCTCGGCAAACATCTATTCCGAGGATGTGCAGAATGTCGACCACTGGAGTAAAGATCTAGTAAATATGTAGTCTGATTGAGACACAGATCCGTGTGGCCCTGAAATGTAGTATACATCCGATGCATGTTTAAGATCCTTGTACATCAGATGGGAACATGGCACATCCATATTATGCAAGTCATATGAGGATACTTTTGTTCCTTATCACACCCATAGATCTGTCCGTGTCCTCCTACATAAATAACATAATTGAAGTCTCCTAAACTATGTGACTGGACAGTGATGCTTCTAGCCCGAAGGGGCTAACTAATGTTGATCTCTGTAGGCCTGATGGTGCTTAGACAGTAAGGATGATGTATGCATTTTTTTTATTTTCTCCCAATTGACCCCTAGCATAGATGGCTTCCCACCAATCTGGATTCCCTCTCATCACCATAATAATACCGCCTATTGGCTCAAGGGTTTGTTTGGGCTCACTGGATTGGATCTTAAAGGCTTTCTTCACCAGGGGCGGATCAGAGCTTTCTATAAGGATAAGTGTACTACAAACAAGTAATACATCACCTTAGTGATGTGTGCTTTGGTAACCACCAAAGAAAATCCCAGTAGTCTGGAATTTACAACTCTTCTTGTGTTCTTCTAAACTTAGACTTGCTCTCAAGAAAAAGCATGGACACAGATGCCCTTTAACACGATTATTTCCAGAACATCCATGAGATATTTATATTCTGGTTTCAGCCACCTTCACCCTTTAGTTTCACTCTCCAATTCCTTTTGTCTAAGGTCAATTCAACAGCAGTGAAAGATTTTTTTTTAACATTGTCCACTTTCTCTACTATACTGTCTAATGCAGCCACATTGCCTTGTGAATGTTCACCATTTCTTTACCTGTGTCCTCTCCGCCTTTCTTCCTTTGATGTTTGTGCCTGCAAGAAATCTTTGTTTCTTGCATTTGGGCCACTCCATGACATCATGACTTGTTTCATCATTGGCAGATTGAATAAAAAAATTATTGTTTTTGTCAATGCTCTTTCTCTGGCAATGCTTTTTGTCTTGCGTACCAGAAAACCCAAGCTGTCTAGTTGCAAAGGTCTTATTGTGAACTTACTGCAGGTTTAGAGCTCGCTCACTGCTTACCATTGATTGGCATTACAGTCCCTCTCATTTGCTTTTTTCTTATTTGTTGGCTTTCCTTTCCCTTTTTGTGTTGTCCCCACTCAGGAGAATAGCCTCTTTACAATCCTTTTGATTGGCTGACTTGTACCTTTCCACATCATGCATTTAGGGAACAGCTTTTTTTTATTTTTCATCCAGAACTCCATGAGAGATCATGTGTTGTAGCGCTCTCCCGCGTATGCTGCTTCCTCCCTCTGCAGTCCATCTGTAAAAGCACAGCAGTAGGGATATTTTTGCTGGAGTATGGCTGAAGTGCAGACCTTAAGGGTTGTTTTTGTTTTATCCCCTGCATTCCACACTTTGCATGTCAGAACCACCTTTGTCACACAAAGGTTTTTATGACGCTGTGGGAAGGGCCATCCACGGCACTCAGTAGGGTGGCATCTTGAGGTTCCGTGAATTCTGACCCTGGGTCGTAATGGTTGTGGTTCTGTTACGATTTTGGTAACAGCGAACCGTAAACAGTGAGCTCAGCAAGCATGAGTGTTTACGTCACGTTACATTGATGGATTCACTGTGTATTTGACGATTTCGTTCTGAAACCCTTGGGTTCCATTTTGTGCATGGCAGCCATTTTGTGGTTGCCCTCACATAGGCCTATGACTGTGGCTGAACAAGTCTCTGGGACACGTACACCTTAGCTTGAGTTTTTACTGACTCCTGTTTGACCTGAAGTGAACTGACCCTGCTGCCTGAAGCTGACCTTGCCAAACCAGTTCCTGCCCTTTAGCTGGTAAAGATAGAGATCAAAGAGCAGGACATTGCTGAGTTTATGGTACATGCACACACCCTTCTATCTTGCTTCTCATCTGTTTCTGTTCCTTCTTTTATGGCCTATTTATGATTTGGGTTGAGGTCTTCTATTATGGGTTCTTGTCCGGCTTGTTAGAAAGAAGAATGTTTATTATGATTAATTTTGGGCTGGACAAACTGAAAAATGGGCTTGTCATCATGCTCCTGCTTTTGTCGTGGAAACATGTGAGTGGTCAAACTGTAAATAAGGAATGTCTGCCTGAAGCACAATTTTTTGTATAAAAAGGGATGGCTTGCTTTGTAAAGTTGAGAAGTCTCATGAGAACATACACCGTGTTGTACTTCTAGGATCTCTGTTACTGGCTGCAGCTAATAAATTTGATCTTTGACGTCGCCAAGAAGTACCCCGTGTCTCTGTATTCTAAGACAGGTGGACCCGGAGACTTTGGGCGTTTCCCCTGGCGCTGCTGGGTTCTAAAACCCGGTTCTTCAATTGGTGCCCAACATGGGGCGACTTCAGCGCTACCGGTCCAAAGCCTGAAGATCGTGAGGAGCTTCGTGTGAAAATTCTGGAGGAAGGCCTGCCACTTCATCGACCCCTGTATGTCGTCGTGGTCCGAAAGTCTTTGCTGCGAGGTTCCCCGCTTTCCGACGGCTACGAAGGACTGCTGCGCTGACTGTCGCCCTGTCTTGGAGCCCTTAGACGATTTGTAAAGCGAGACGATAGACGGGTCTTCTGGTAACGTGATCGATACCTCAGTTAAGTATGAGTGGAGCGTCTCCCAGTCCTTAGTTTTGGGTATCCTTGGGATCTTTGATTTGGGAATTGCAAGCTCCAAAGCCGAGGGACTCGTGTATTCACGAGACTATCGTATTCGATATTCCCTTGAAGTTTGAAGCTAGACTAGTGAGCGAAGATGCCTGGTCTTAGCAGACTTGGAAAGTTATTTTGTTGTGGTTGTAATAGGGATTCCCGACTGGAGGATTCGTGTCCGGTTCCTCCGATTGGAACTCCAACCTATGAGCTCTATTTGAAACATGGCGTGGGCCCCATCACGTATAATGAAGTGTGGATTCGCTACACTAGAAAGGACGGTGTCCTAAAGTGGCCCCAATATGGTAGTTAGGACACGGAGATTTTAGATAATTTAGAAGTTAAACTCTTCAAGAAGAAAGCTCTGCCGGCGATGTTTGACTCTTTCCGCCTCTGGCGAAAGGAAGCCAAACAGAAAGAAATTAAATTGGCGAAGAGAAATAAAAGAGAGAAGGGTATTTCGATAATGCAAGCTGCTATACAGTTTAAAGATAATGAAGAAGAACAGGCGAGTGAGCAGTTGCACAGGCAACGTAAAATGGCGATTGATAAGTGTTATCCAGCTTTGCCACCTCATCAGCAAGATGCGACGAAGGAACTTGAGAAGGATCCTTTGATGTCCCATTTGCTGAGGTCGCCACCCCCTTCTGTGCAAAGTGCTACAGCACCTCCGCAACCTTTAATTGCGCAACCTCCAGGTGCTTTGCCTCCGGTTATTGCACAGCCGCCAGCTCCTCTTCAGTTGGCTCCTATTCCTCTGGCGCAGCCTTCTCAAGGGCCGCCGACCTTGCTACCTGCTCCGTCTCCAATTCTTACGACTTTGTCTCCTGTTCTTGCTACTTCTTCTGCTACCGCTCCTATATTGGTTTCCTCTCAGTCTGCCTTGTCTCCTGTCCTTCTGTCAACTTCTCCTTCTGTTCGACAGAGGATGACTGATACCGTTACTGGTCTCCTTTCCCCTCTCTTTGGGTCACTAGGTATGACCCCTGTTTCAGAGCGTAAACAATTACATAGCCAATTGCCTGGTCCCGACGAGCGGGCAGTACTTGATCATTTGGCACGTAAATGGGTTACTAATACTTTTGAGATATGATTTAGAATCTGTTATGGATGTCTTCCGTCAATGGGAAGCACCGAAGCAGAGGTATGTTTTTGATGAAATGTGTACTTTCCTTCGTGAAGAATGGGAAGATGGTGAATTGGGACAGACTCCGCCTGAGTTGTTCCGTGCACAGTCTGAGTTTGCGAAGGGAACTATAGTGGGTCTCGATGTTGAGAGAGCAGTTGCGACATTGTTGTTGTTTAGGAGTAAGTCTCCTTCTCAGCCGTTGTTTGAGCCTGATCCTTCTGTTAGGAGGAAAGTGCGGCAATATCCAATGAGGGAGGTTCCTCCGGTGTGGAAAGAGGCCGTTCAGGCCGATGTTAATGCTGGTATTGTAGCTGCACCAGCCCATTTTCAACGTGTTTGGGTACATGTTCCGTGGAAGCGAGCTGGAGTTTTGGCTCTTAAGCAGACTTTGCCTGACCCCCGTAAAAATCCTGCAGGGTATTATAAGGAATTATCACAGACTGCAGACTCATGTATTATGAATCTAGCTGATATAGACATGTTGTTTGGAAATGTGGTTCCACAGCCTTTATGGGGATTGATTCGTCACACGGATCATGCACAAGAGTTAGGTGATACCTGGGTTAATATTGGTGCTGCGGATGGTCGACAAGTTGGTGGTGCTAAACCTGAGCCTCTAGTTGCAGAACTTCCTGGTAGGATCGTTACTTATATGAAGACTTTAATGCCTGCTATGCGAGTAAACTGGGACAAATTGTCTGCGTGTAAGCAGAAGAAAGATGAAAGTGTGTCTGATTTCTTCACTAGGTTTGAAGAAACGTTTATTGACCATAGTGGTCAAGACATGAGTACGGAAGGTGGTCAACGGTTGTTTGTTGATAAGTTTGTGCATAACTTGCTTCCCGAGTTGTGTACTAAATTGAAGGATTCAGAGAGTTCTTGGGCTGTTTCCTCATCAGCACAGATATTGGCTACTGCACTGTACTACGAAAATAGGGATAAGGATGAGAAGGATAGAGCAGACAAGAAGACTAAAGAGTTGAAAACAAAGGTTCTTTTGCAGCAAGCGTATCCGCCTCGTAGTAGCCAACGTGATTATCAGCAGCCTCAGCAGTTTCAGAGAAACTCGCAAAGGTTTGAGCCTCCTCAACCGCGTTTTCCGGTAGGCCCTAATCAGTGTGCATATTGTAAAGAAGAGGGCCATTTTAAAAATAGTTGCCCGGTTCTGTTACAGCGCGCGAACGCTGTTTCTGGTGTGAGAGGTCGAGGTGTTCAGCAAGCTTCTAGAGGTAGGGGACGTGGTGTGTTCCCCCAGAATGCGCGTTCCTTTCCTCCACAAAATTCAATGAATTGTTTTGATCAGCAAAATGGTGCGTCTGGTAGGACGACTCAGTACTATGCTGACGACTACTATGTCGAAGGTGAAAATATGGACGGTAATGATTGCTAGGACAGCCATAGACAAAGAGAGGGAGTTGTTTCAGTTCCAGTAGATCAGAGTGGACCTTATGTTGAAGTGATTACATCAGGTGTGTCAGAGCGTTTTCTGTTGGATACTGGTGCTGCGAAGAGTTCTATTATGCACTCTAAACTCCCTGGCGCACCTTTGTCTGGCTTGACGAATGTTTCAGTAGGATTTTCTGCCGCCCCAGTTAGAAACCCGATTTCTAGTCCTTTCTCTCTTTCTGTTGGACCGTGTGAATTCGAAGCACCCCTTATTTTGACGACAGGTTGTGGTGAGAATTTGTTGGGATTGGATCTATTGAAAAGATTGTATGTGACACTACAATGTTCTCCTTCGGGAGTACAACTTACATTAGGTGAGAGAGTGATCTCTCCGATGTATTTGTTGAAAGACCGACTCCCGGCCGAATTGTCTTCTCTTCCTGATATTCTTTGGGCTACTGGTCCTAATGATGTGGGTCTTTTGGAGATACCGCCATATGTTGTGACGCTGAAAGCAAATGTTCGAATGCCACGTATTCCCCAAAATAGGATCTCTAGTGATGGTGAAAGAGCGTTGCTAGCGATCATTCATGACCTGATTGAGAAAGATGTGATTGAAGAAATAGAGGTAATGTGTGCAATAGTCCGGTTTTGCCTGTTCTGAAACGTACTGATTCTTCACAACCGCCTGTATATAGGTTCATGATCGATCTTCGCGAGGTGAATAAGATTGTAGTTCCGCAATTTCCTGTTGTTCCAGATATTACTGCCTTACTGACCATGATTCCAGCTTCAGCCACTTGGTTTTCGGTGATTGATTTGAAGAATGCTTTCTTCAGCATCCCGATTGCCGAGGAGAGTAGAGATATTTTCGGCTTCTCTTTAGGAGGTCGAAGCTTCCAGTTCAAGCGCGCTCCTCAAGGCTATTGTGAGAGTCCATCAATCTATAGTCAGGCTTTGAAAACACAGCTTGATACGATTGTCTTACCTGATGGTGCTGCTCTTGTTCAGTATGTCGACGATTTGTTAGTTGCTGCTGACAATGAAGAGATTTGTAAAGAAGCTACTTTGTCGTTGTTGCGTCATTTGTCTGACTTCCATCATAAGGTGTCTCTTTCAAAGCTGCAGTATTGTCGACAAGAAGTGACCTACTTAGGTCATCTCTTATCGAAGGAGGGAAGAAGATTGACCCCAGAACGAATCCAAGCGATTGCGAAAATGAGTGTGCCAACTACTCAGAGAGAAGTGCGTGCTTTCCTGGGTATTACATCGTATTGTAGACAGTGGATTCCAAATTTTTCACTTCTTGCAAAACCTTTGATAGCTCTTACTGTTAAGGATACTCCGAATCCTATTCCTTGGACTGACGAATGCCAGAAGAGTTTTTCAGAATTGCGTGATGCATTGTGTTCGGCTCCTGTGTTGGGTACTCCCGACTACAGTAAGCCTTTCACACTCTATGTCCACGAGAGAGAGGGATGTGCATTGTCAGTTTTGACACAACAGTTCGGCGATAAGCAACGTCCATGTGCGTATTTCTCGTCGACTTTGGATCCGGTAGCTAGAGCGTTGCCGAGTTGTTTGAGAGCCACAGCGGCAGCGGCTGTCTCTATTCGACAGTCTGCTGGCTTGCTGATGAATAATACGTTGATTGTAATGGTTCCACGTGCAGTGGATACATTGTTAAACAGGACGAAGACACAGCACTTAACTAGTGCTCGATTGTCCGGTTATGAGTTGACACTCTTAGCGAGTCATGTGCATATAAAGAGATGCAACACGTTGAATCCAGCTACGTTGTTGCCGATTTCAGTGGAGACAGATGTTTCTGAACAGCATGATTGTTTTCTTAGGACAGAGGAGGAAACGATAGGGAGAATAGACCTTAGGGACACTCCTCTTTCAAAGTGTGATGGTACCTTATGGGTAGATGGTTCGTGCTTCAAGCTTCCGAATGGTGATACGACTGCGGCATATGCTGTTACGACTTTGCACACGATTGTTAAAGCTACACGTATCCCACATAACTCAGCTCAAGCAGCAGAGTTGATTGCATTGACAAGAGCGTGTGTGTTGTCAAAAGGGAAACGAGTGACTGTGTACACTGATAGCCAGTATGCGTTTGGTGTGGCTCATAGTTTTGGACGATTGTGGAAAGAGCGTGGGTTTCTGACTTCGCATGGAGCTAAGATTCAGCATGGTCAGTTGGTAAATGAGCTTCTTGAGTCACTTACTTTGCCGTTGCAAGTTGCGATCGTGAAATGCAGTGCACATAAGAAGGTTACCGATGATGTTGGTCGTGGTAATGCGTTTCCAGATGAAGTTGCGAAAGAAACGGCAAGGGATTTGATCATTCGAATGTATGTTGCGGGTCCGGCGAGATGGGTTCCGGATAGAGGAATGTGTGAAGATACGATAGAAAGTGTGAAGTCAATTCAAGCTGAAGCTACAGAGAAAGAATTGAGCGTATGGAGAGAGAGTACGGGTAAATTGGATTCGAATGGTTGTTGGGTTGAGTTGTCAGAGCATCAGCGATGGTTGTTACCCGATGCGTACGTGCTTGCAGTGGTTACAATGGCGCATGAAATGGCTCATATCAGTACGAAAGGGATTTGTAAGTTGTTGGCTCCAGTATGGCAAAATGCTGGAATTCCTAAGTGTGCAGAGAATGTGGTCAAGAATTGTATGGTTTGTCTGATGTACAATCCTGGCAAGGGAACTCCAACTCCAGCTGGTCATTTTGCGCCTCCAACGTATCCGTTCGAGGTTTTGCAGCTAGATTTCATCCACATGGAGAAGTGCAACAATTTGAAGTATGTACTCGTGGTTGTTTGTGCCTTTTCAAGATGGATAGAAGCATATCCCCTGAAAGATAATACTGCCTTGTCCACAGCTAAAGCCCTTGTTAAGGAGTTTTTCCCTAGGTACGGTTTACCGAGAATGGTCTGGAGTGACAATGGGAGTGAATTTGTGGGTCAAGTGATGAAGAGAGTGTGTGATGGTTTAGGAATTCGGCAAAAATTTCACGCTGCAAATCACCCCCAATCAGCTGGTCTAATGGAGTGTTATAATAGCACCCTTAAGTTGAAATTGGCCAAGATACAGGCGAGCTCTGGTCTTCAATGGCCTGATGCTTTGCCATTAGCACTTTTGTCAACTAGGATGACTGTACATTCTCGAGTGGGACTTAGTCCATATGAAATAGTTTTTGGTCGCCCGGCAAACATATGGGGAGTGCCGAGGCCGACAAAATTCAGCGAGATCGAACACCCTGTACTGCTTGATTACCTGTACGAATTGACGACTAAATTGCGTGTCTTACACCAACAGGTTCATGATACATTGCCTCAGGCTTCTGAAGATTCAGGACATGCCATCGATTCTGGGTCCTAGTGAAGAACTTTCAGCGGACAAAGAACGATCAGCCCCGCTGGACCGGTCCCTACTTGGTGCTATTGTCTACGCGATCTGCGGTACGAGTGCAAGGGAAGAAAAACTGGATCCACGGCGTACATTGTAAGAGGGTTCCTTTGCCTCTGCTGTATGACCGGTGGTTCCAGGAGGGCATTCCTGATTCAGAAACTGACACCGTGCCTCGTTTTCTGCCTTTTAGCGATGCACGTTTAATTGGGACGAGTTCTGAGCGTGAAAGTGACGATCTTCTGCAAGAAGCTGTGCCACCGTCAGTTCGACTGGACACTACCAAGCCTGAACTCTTGTTCCGTGATCAGACATTGCCTGGAAAAGACCGTTATAATTTGTGACCAAGAGTTGTGGGACTAATAAAGTGAAAATCCTTTTTGATATTTCTGAAAGTTCGGCTCTCCCATCTGAGAAACTGTTTTGACTGATTTTTGTTTTTCGAACCGCCATCCGGGTTCTGCTGTAGGGTCGCGGTGTAAAGACTTGGGAGTGCAAGCCGAAGACATAAGGTCGACGGTTCTGGTTGGTCCTAGGGCGTTCCCTGGACTGACAGACGCATTCCTTAGCACGGAACACCCAACCGCCGCGAGCAGCACGGTTCAAGGATGGAGTTTTTCGAGATGGAGAGACCTGTTGAAGAAATGAGTTTTAAGAGCAAAATGTGCCAAATTATGAGTAGAAAGTGTTTTTGATATTATGTCTTTTTATGTTACTTAGCTTGATGATGTTCTTGATGGGATATATTATATTCTCTTTTCAAGTGACGTTTGCACCCACTACACAACCCATACCTTCTTCTACTGTTTCTTCGCATTCTTTTCATCCTCTGCCTGAACATGAGTCCATTAGGAGATTGGAATTCGTTAATAACTCCTTTGTTCAGCTTCTGCACCAACACCAGCTAGTAGTGAACACGACAAATTGTTGGGTGTGTGGCCTTATGCCCCATACTACCGATAAAGGTATTCCTTACCTGGTCCTGCCATTCAGCTATAAAGGTTCCGTGTGGGCATACAGAACGATGTTCATCTATGCTCGTGAAGTCTACCCCCTACGTTCTGTGAAAGACAATCCAAAGAATAGTGGTCTAGTTAAGGGAATAGTCGATATGATTGAAGGAGCTAGTTCCTATGAGACTATCCCGAGAGATGAGACACTAGCATATATTGGATGGAACGTGACCGGATATGGAGCTAGTCTGAGTAAGAACCAGCAAGCGAAAAGATCCTCTCCGATTTGGATTGTACCCCATCAGGGTCATTTTTGTCTGCAAGGTAATGGCAAGAATCCGAGAGCTCAGTTAGGGAAGAGTATCTGCACTGAGACATATGTTTTTGCATCCCAGACTTCCCCATCGTTCCTAGCAGCTAAGGGTACCTATTTCGTCTGTTACGATAGAGCATACACATGGTTGCCCCCTGATTTCTCGGGCACATGTTTTGTCTCGTTCCTATTGCCTCCTACTTATACAGCTGCGGCAGATTACCACAAGACGAGAGTTGTTAGAGGTGTCTTCAGTAAGGAAGATACTGCAGAACAAGAATTGGGAGATTTTCTGAAGGGTTTTCTGCCGTTTTAGGGACCTATGGTTATCAGCAGGAACATACGGCAATTGACGAGAGTGATTGAGTCCACCATAGTTGAAACTGCCGGTGCCCTTAGCAACTTGACTGCTGAGCTCCAGTCGGATCGCCTGATGACTCTTCAGAACAGGGTTGCGTTAGATGTCATACTTGCAGATAGAGGAGGGGTATGTAAATTGATTCAATCGAGCTGCTGCGTTTTTATTCCAGACAACGCTCCGACAGTGTACCAAGCCATTTCCAAGCTACATAAGATCTCCGAGCCTGTGCATGTGGACGAAGGAGATTGGTCGTTGATGGGATGGTTTTGGGGATTGTTATCCACTTGGGGATGGAAGATTCTGATGGTCAGTGGGGTGGTATTAGCTATCCTTTTACTGTTCTGTCTTTGTGTACAGTGTGCTCCTGCTATATGTAGCCTTTGTGCTACCTTGTGTGCAAGGAGCCCTGTATCAAGAGACGTGCTAAGTAATAGGATGATGCTACAGCAACATCTTGATGATCTGATGAGTATAGACCTGGATTCAGATTGACGTGAGTTTAGGTCATTGCCTATGTAAGGGCAAAAGGAGGGTCTGAGGTTTCGTGAATTCTGTCCCTGGGTCGTAATGGTCGTGGTTCTGGTACGATTTTGGTAACAGCGAACCGTAAACAGTGAGCTCAGCAAGCATGAGTGTTTCCGTCACGTTACATTGATGGATTCACTGTGTATTTGACGATTTCGTTCTGAAACCCTTGGGTTCCATTTTGTGCATGGCAGCCATTTTGTGGTTGCCCTCACATAGGCCTATGACTGTGGCTGAACAAGTCTCTGGGACACGTACACCTTAGCTTGAGTTTTTACTGACTCCTGTTTGACCTGAAGTGAACTGACCCTGCTGCCTGAAGCGGACCTTGCCAAACCAGTTCCTGCCCTTTAGCTGGTCAAGATAGAGATCAAAGAGCAGGACATTGCTGAGTTTATGGTACATGCACACACCCTTCTATCTTGCTTCTCATCTGTTTCTGTTCCTTCTTTTATGGCCTATTTATGATTTGGGTTGAGGTCTTTTATTATGGGTTCTTGTCCGGCTTGTTAGAAAGAAGAATGTTTATTATGATTAATTTTGGGCTAGGCAAACTGAAAAATGGGCTTGTCATCATGCTCCTGCTTTTGTCGTGGAAACATGTGAGTGGTCAAACTGTAAATAAGGAATGTCTGCCTGAAGCACAATTTTTTTGTATAAAAAGGGATGGCTTGCTTTGTAAAGTTGAGCAGTCTCCTGAGAACATACACCGTGTTGTACTTCTAGGATCTCTGTTACTGGCTGCAGCTAATAAATTTGATCTTTGACGTCGCCAAGAAGTACCCCGTGTCTCTGTATTCTAAGACAGGTGGACCCGGAGACTTTGGGCGTTTGCCCTAGCGCCGCTGGGTTCTAAAACCCGGTTCTTCAATCTGAGGCCGAAGATGGAACTTGCATAACACTTCTGCTGGAGGACCTGTAAATCTGCTCCCTGGGCTACTACAGAAAAACAAACGGCTAAAACTTGTATAGAGCATGAGGATGGGGGGGTTACGATGATGGTGTCATAGAGGCGAAATCATACACATTATGTTTTCTGCAGACTATAGATTTTCTAGAGAATGGTCGAGACGTTGGGGAGGGGGGAGGACAAGAGCTATAGGGGTGGGGGAAGGGGGGGTTTGGGGGGGGCGGGGATTATGTATTAAATTGTTATATGGATCATTGATTATGCTAAGATGTACTTGTGGCAGCTCCTCCGGGGTACGGAGTGCTGTGTCTCATACCAGATCTCTCAATAAAAAGAGTTTTGAAAAAAAAAAAACTTGTATAGAGCAACATAGGCCCTGGCAAGCGTTTCCCTTTACATTGTAATGACTCTTCCTATTCTTTTTTTAATTCAGTTCAGTTTCTGGAATTTAAATATTGAATTCAATGCACGTTTTTAAGACACAATAATATATATTTGGTTTTCCTCCATTATTTCGATAGGTCTTTTTCTATTATATTAAATACAAACAAACCTTTGCACACGCAACAGCTTGGCACTCACATTTAGGGTCTGGAAGTATTGGCTTTCCAATGCTTGTTTTAAAATTGAACAAAATGCTCCTGCTACCAGAAAACCATAGAAGAGCCTTACATGACATTTGTGATAGAGGCCTGACAAAAGTCATGTGTCGTCAGTAAATCACAGCTTCCTCATGCTGGATCTGCCACCACACAACCAGTAGCACATTCTGGTGACATCCATGAATTGTTTGGGGGCGAAAAAAGGCAGCAGAAAAGACAAGGCACTAGGAGCTCAGTTAGAAGTGGCCATTCTGCTTGTTGCCTGACACCACCCGCTCTAACAACAGTATTTGTGATTATCAAAGAAAGTACATTTACCATGTGATATTGGCATTGGGTTGTATTTTCTCAAATTGAGTCTACTACTGGATATTTTATGTTTCCTTGCTTTTCATTCATTAATAATGTTTGCTGTGGCGGGAGTCATAAAGCCACCCAATTTTAGAAACAAAATCTTATGTATGGTCTACTTTCTCTCGAGGATGTGGAAAACACATTCCCATTCTACAAAATCAAAAGCCTTCGCCCACAAAAGAGCCAGTGCTTCTGTTTCAAAGTATTTTGTTTGCCAGAGAATGTGCGTAAGAGTTCGCAGGTACTTCCCTGAGAAGTTACCCAGAACAAAATGTACTTTGTTCGGTGAATAATGTGACTTTTCAGTCTGTTTGTAGGATCTTGATGCTGACGGTGATGAGAGAAATGCATTGATAGCTTTAGCAATCTAGCAAGTTTCTTTCCGTCTTTAGTGATCAGAGGTGTCACACATTTGTTGTAAATCTTTTTCTGGTCAGCCAGAGGACTAGATTTCTTTAAAAGTATCCTACAACACTGGAACCAGAAGAGATTCCCCAGGTTTGTAAAATTCCAATGTTAAACTGTCTTCACCAGGTGATTTAACAGCAGGGAGCTCCGATCGCGGCCATAGCTAAATTCAGGGCGATTTTACCATCTAGAAGCATCCTACTTTTAGGTGAGGAACTAGGCCGTTTTAAGGATCTCAGAAATTTCTCCTTTGCTGCAGGCAAGCCTGGAGGACTAGACCTATAAAGGTCTTCGTAATAGGTGGTGAAGGTCTCTGTTATGTCTAAAGGGCGCACTAGTAATTGGTCACCCTGTCTTCATTTCAATTTAAAGCAGGCTGGTTCTGCTTTCTGTGTATAGAAGGAGCGGAGGGAGATTTTCGCCGACCCAGTTGACGTTTCACCTCCAGATAAGGTTCTACTTTATTTGCATTGTTGGATCTGTAACTACCGATTCTAGTCTGGGGCATACTCTAATGGAGTCTCTCTGGCAGGAGAGTTGCGCATCAGCATGCCCCACCAGGCAGCTTTGCCTGTGCCCACAATACCTGCGTTAAGGTGACAGAACCCTCATCTCCTTGCATTCCCTTATGTGCAAACTAAGGGGAGTTTTTCTATTGGGGAGGGCGTGAGTGTTGGAGTATTTTACTGATTGGCTTGCATGTGCCATGAGGGGTAAAACGCGCCCTAGGTCTAGACTCCGGCCCAGTAGTATAAGCGAGTGGACTGTGATGCCCTACTTCCCCAGGATGTTGAAACGGGAGACAGCAAAAAGAAGTGTACCTCCAAGTAGAAAGTAGTTAGCAGGAGGACATGCCATGCACACAGGACAGGGCTATCTAGTCATGTTCATTCGGATGTAACAAGCGCCACTCGTCAGGTAAGCTGCAATCTCGTCTCAGCGTTGCCTGTCCTTACAGTCATATCTTGTTAGTGGCCCATGACTTGTCTAGCAAGAGGTCAGATGGCAAGGTTCTTGTCACCAATATCTTAGAGGACTCAAATTCCATAAACAGTCAAGGTAGCATAGAAATGAAGCATAGAAATGAAGAGTTGCTTCTGGGAACAGGGGGCAGATTTATGTACATTTAATGCAGTGCAACTTGCTGTGCTGCTTTGCTTGAAAGAGAAACAGCAGAAATGCGCCATACCAACTATGATGTGGTGCGTTTCTGCTGTCTCCTAGTGCTTGCACAGGCATGTAAAAATGAAACACATTTGGAAAGTGGAATTGACATGGAGAAATAAAGATATTTCTCCTTGTAATGCCTCTCGGGGAAAGGCTTAGCGTTTTGACGCATTCCCAGGTTTACAAGTCTTTGTAAATCTAGAAATGCAACAATATCCATGGATGGATGCATGGGAATGCCCATACTTCAATGCAAATTATTGCAAGGCAGCGGTTTGAGCTGCCTTGAATTACTTTGCAATCACTAAACCAGGCAAAGCCACTAAGAATGGCTATGCCTGGCTTAGTCAATAACAAAAATTCTCCAGTATTGGGGTGTCATTCATAGATTCACATGCCTGAATCATTCCCCGTCATCGGAGTGGGAGTCCCACGGTACATAAAAAAGCAATAATATGAAAATAATTACCAAAAAACCTTAGTAATAAACAACCAGGAAGTAAAGTAGCCCTAAGCTCCAAGAGTAAAAACTTCCACACTCATGACTATCATAGTAATTTTGTATAGTCCAAACTGCAGCCAATCAGGCCACAGCACCCACTAGAATGTTCTCCCCAGAGGCTCTGGCTCTCAGATTTTCTACTGCACGTCGTGTGATGGGAGTCTACCTGAGCTCTGCTCAGTACTTCACTCATTTGGCTGGTTTTCACCGACCTTTAGAATGTCATCTTCTAAAAAAATCTCTCTTCAGGCCTTGTGAATCTTGTGGGAAGCTCTGGCTTTTTTCAGAAGATCCTCACAAGAAGTGCATCTACTGCGGGGGCGTGGCTTGGACGCCGATGTAGGCGGCAGCGGCTCTCGGGGCTCCTCCGCAGCCGCCCTTCTCCCGACACCATCCTGAACACATTTCCGGCTCCCCGGGCACGGAATTTGAGCCACGGTGTCCCGTGCCCCTTCTGCACTGGGGGACGGGTGCGTTTGATCCCTGGAACGGAGGAAACGGATGACTTTTATGCCCTCGTGGTAACGAGCTCGCAGGCTCCCAAAATGGCGGCGGCAGTCCCACGATCTATTGACTGACTGGGCTCCCCCTCGGATGACTGACACGACTCAGGGCGCGAGGACTGAGGAGCGGAAGGTGAGGAGGCCTTGGCGCGGTGCCCGCACCGTCTGCAGAAGTTCGTGGTGCAGCGCTGCAGGAGTGGGAGATGCTTGTATACTTCCTGCCTGGCCTTAAGATGGCGGCGCCCTCGTGATCCCGGAGCGGTGCTGGAGTGCCTCGTGGTTGTAATCTCAGCACCCCGGGAGGTCGGCGGCGCTGCGCCGAGGCTGGTTGCGCAGGCACTAACTATATGCGGGGGTTTTGTTGCCCCCCCCCCCATGTGGTGCGCGGGCCCAGAACTCGCGCCCCATCCTTGATCTGCACCGGGCGCTGCGGCATTGACAGGGGACACTGCACAACTGCATTGAAGAGGCATGGGGGCATATAGTGTTGCTCCCTGAGGGGAAACGCGGCCTCTGCTGCTTGTGGGACGTCCACGGACCTTGCTGACCCCTGCAACCAACCGCTTTGCACAAGCCCAGGAGGGCTGCCTGTGGATCCTTGTTAGGGCGCTTAGCCTGTAGTGGCCTTACTCCTGCACTCACTGGCGATACAGTGGGACTTCCCTACACGACACAGCGGGAGGTGTGGGACCAGTGTCGGTGCCTCCCCTGGTGATACGGCGACAGATTAGTAGGCCTAGTGACCTGGACCCAGGTGGACGACACCTGCAGCATCTGGAGTGGGCACTGCAGTAAAGACTCGGGGTGGGGGGGACTGGGGGAGGGGGTCCCTTTCCTGATGGCCGCTGGTTCCACGTGCCCTATACCCGTTGAGGGACCCTACCCGACCTGTGCTATAACTGCTTCGTGTGCTAGGAGCGGACTTCGAGGTCTGGGTCTGCGCAGAAAGGGTCAGGGGGGGCAGAAAGAAGGGCTTCGGCGCGCTGAGACTCGATGACCCGGGTCATTCTATGGAGGAAGACGAGGCGGCGTCTGGTCATGGGGGCTCCGCCCAGCTGCGACACCCTTCCCTGAGTGACAATATGCAAGCCATCGTGGCATCACGTGAAGCCCCGGAGAAACGGATGGACACTATAGGGTCTGACCTGTCACTCTTGAAAGACGACCACAGGAAGCTGAAGGAGCGAGTAACGACTTCGGAGGCGGCCATGAAGGACATTCCTGACGCGGTGACTACCCTGAAGGCCTCGTTGGCTGAAGTGGCGCAGAAAGTCCGGGTGCTAGAACTCAGGGCCGAGGACAGTGAAGGGCGTTCTAGACGTAACAACCTCCGCATCGTGGGTATCCCGGAGCGAGTGGAGGGCCAAGAGCGGTGTCCTTCTTGGAAACCTGGTTGCGAGCAGAGGTGGCCCCGGAAGGGCTCTCCTCATTTGTCGCCCTGGAACGCGCCCACAGAGTCCCGGCGCGTCCGCCTGGACCTGGCGGCCCGCCGCACCCGATGGTAGTGCGGCTTCTGCACTTCCGGGATCGTGACCATATCCTTCAGACGGCCAGGGACCTGCCGAACTTGCGCATTAACAACAGCAGAGTCATGATTTTCCCGGACTTCACCAGGGACGTCCAGCGGCAACGGGCCTCCTTCTTGGCGGTCAAACGAAAATTGAGAGCAATGCAACTGCCCTATGCCGTGCTGTTCCCGGCCAGACTGAGGGTCATCGCTGAGGGGGACACACATTTCTTCCTTACACCGCAAGCGGCTTGGGACTGGATAGAAGCCAGGGGAGAGACTGGTGGAGGCACCCCCCTGCGACCATGCCTAGACGACGCTCCACCGACTTGACACCGACGCGGCGGCCTGGCTCCCCGGGTGGGTTGCAACAGGAACGGAGTAGGGCGGGGCTGGCAGTGGCGGCTATCAGCCAGGGGGATGTCAGCCCCTCCAGCAATACCTCGGAGCGCTCGAGGAATGCTGATCTAAGTCCTGGCTCCAGCAGCGCTCATGGTCTATCAGAGGCGGACCTACCGGTGGTCACTCCACAAACGGCGGATGGCATCTTTGGCTGATGTGGCTGTATGGACATCGGGAACACTTATGTAAGGTACTGGGATGCGGGACGGGCCCTGCCCACTAGTGCTGGGGGGTAGGATGCAGTTGGCTACTGATGATTGTTAATGCAATGTTGGGGGGGGGAGCTGTGGGTTGCTTCTGAACACTTGGGGGAGGGGAGGGGTGCTCAGGTTCTGCATGGATTGACGTTCCAAACAGCCTAGCCTGCTCTAGTTGATCTACGCTTTGTTTGCTTGGTTTGGATGGGGTTACCACGTTGGTTGTCTGTCCTGGGGAGAGGGAGTTGGGTAGGGTTGTTTGGCCATGTTTGTGGGGTATGTTGGGGGGGCCTGGGCGTGTCAGAGGGACCTATGAGGGAACATGTGAAGTGCACTGTGGGCTGCCATGGGACCCGACTTAGGCTACAAATGTCTCACGTGGAATGTTAGGGGGATGCACACCATGCATAGAAGCCACAAGATTCACTCATATTTAATTAGGCGGGGCATTCACATTGCCTTCCTTCAGGAAACGCATCTCTTAGCGAAGGAGGGGAAAGCTTTACAGCGGAGATGGAGGGGGCAAGTCTACCACACTGATTACTCGGCCTACGCTAGGGGGGGTGGTCATTTTGATAAAGGAGGGGGTTCCATTTCAATGCACATTGCAGCTTGTTGACCCGGAGGGGAGATATGTCGTGGTGCTGGGGAAACTGGATGGAGGGACTTAACGTTGGGTTGTCTATATGCCCCGAACGTAGAACAGCCTGCCTTCTTCTCCTCGTTGTCCCGCAAACTGGCCCCGTTTTTGGTGGAGCCATTGCTCCTTGGAGGGGACTTTAATAGTGTATCTGACACTGCATTGGACCGTTCACACTCCCCCTTACCAAATGCACCGGCGAGCAAACTGGTGCTTGCACGTTCTGCCTGGCAACGACAATGGGGACTGATTGACTCATGGAGAGCTAACGACCCCTTAGATAGGGATTATTCCTTCTTTTCCTACCTTCACGAACTGCATGTCCGTATAGACGCCTTCTTGTGCTCCCCGGAAGTGCATGGAGAGGTCTGCCACAGTGAATACCTTACGCGCACGGTCTCTGACCATAACCCGCTGCTGGTACAGCTGAGGTGGTCACAGCGTCGCCCACGGATTCCCACCTGGAGGCTGTGCCCGGAGGCACTTGACGATCAGGTCTTCCGGACCATGATAGCCTCGAGTATAGAGACGTACTTTCAAATCAATGAGGGGTCCGCAGGGTCGGCCACAATTGAGTGGGACACCTTCAAACGGTAGTGCGGGGGAGATGCATTGCGACGGTGTCGGGGGTTCGGAAGACCTAACTAAATGACATTCGCCGGGAGGATGAGAAGTTACGCTCACTGGAGAAAGAACGACCAGAGCGGCCGGACAAACAAGAGGCCCTACTCGAGGCGAGGGAATCTACGGCGGCGACGGTGGAATGCCTTAGATGTTTCGATTACAAATCCTACCTCACCCGAGCGCACTCGGAACGTGACAAAACGGGAGCTCTCTTGGCCTGGCTGGCCAATCCGGCTCGCCGAAGTTCAGTTATCCTGGAACTCAGGGACCACTCGGGGGTGGCGCGGTTCGATCAACAGGGAATCAATGAGCTATTCTATGACTATTACACTGAACTATCCCGAAGTCGGGTCCTTCCGTCGGAGGTCCAGTTACAGAGATTTTTGGAGGGCCTGTGCTTGCCAGAGCTGGACGAGGAGGACGCAAAACCGCTGGGAGATAAGATAGCGGTGAGGGAGGTGAGAGTCACCATCAAGAGTATGGCAAGGAACAAAAACCAGGCTCGGATGGTCTCCCGACGGAATTCTATCACACCTACATCGACCTCCTGGCGCCCCGGCTGGCGTGGCTCTACAATGAGGCTAAAAGACTGGGCAGATTGCCGGAGACCACTAGAGAGGCGCTCATTGTCCCACTATTAAAACCTGGCAAGCAGCCTTGGGACAGGTCGGCGTACCGTCCACTGTCCATGCTCAACCTGGACTATAACATTTTGAGTAAAATCTTGGCTGCACGTTTACTCCCCCACATGTCCACACTGATCCACGTGGACCAATCCGGTTTTATCCGGACCCGCAATACCGCGCTTAATGTACGACGGCTCCTACATGTTCTGGAGGCTGACACCTATGAAGTGGATGAGGCGGCGGTGTTTGCCGTCGACATGGAGAAGGCCTTTGACAGCCTGGAGTGGCCCTACTTTTTCCATGTTATGCGCACAATGGGACTGGGTAAGGACTCCGTGGATTGGACGGCGCTGTTATACCGGAACGCTACGGCGAGGGTCAGAACGGGAGGTGTCATATCCGAACCTTGCGCCATGGGCAGGGGCACTCGTCAGGGGTGCCCTCTTTCCCCCCTGTTATTTGCCATAGCGATCGAGCCTTTGGCGGCGCGAGCCCGGTTGGGACAGGCTTATCAGGGGTTGGACGTCTACGGGCAGTTGCACCATATTGCATTATACGCCGATGACCTCCTGATGTTCTTGGCGGACTCTGCTGCCTCCCTGCGGGGGGTAAAATCCCTCCTAAAATCGCTAAGTACGGTGTCTGGCCTCAGAGTGAACTGGGCGAAATCTTACCTGTTCCCAACTCGCACGCGTAGAGCGTGTCCGCACTCTGCTGAAGGGGTGACCTGGGAGGAGAGAAGTCTTCACTCCCTGGGAACTTCAATCTACCATAATAGGGTAGACATTTTAGAGGGCAATGTCGGATCGGCGATCAGACTTGCTAAAACGAATTTCGATTTCTGGAGTACGCTTCCATTGTCACTGGCGGGGAGAGTGGTGCTCCTTAAGATGGTGACCCTGCTGAGATTGCTCTACTTTTTCCGCACTCTCCCGGTCTGGATTCCGGCGAGTTACTTCTGGCGTCTACGGTCCATGGTGACTGGTTTTCTGTGGGGTTCGGGCAGGCGCAGAGTGGCACACCGCACGCTTCTGAGACCACGGGCGGAGGGAGGACTCGCGGTGCCGGATTACAAAGATGTACTACCTGGTGGCCCAGCTGCAGTGGCTTACACAATGGGTAGCGAGGGCCACGAGAGAAGAGGACGGGTCCGGCGAGCCGGCGGGGCCGGTTCAGGTGTTATCCCGGATCGTCCTGGGCCTCCCGATGGGGGACCTTCACCTTTCCCAACAATTCTCGACGGTCCAGAAATGTTGGAATAGATATCTGCGGAAGGGGCATATAATGGTTCCTTACGCACCCGAGATCCCACTCAAACTATGCAGGGCGCCGCTTGGAAAACTGGGAACAACAGGGATTAGCGACCGTTGGGAATCTGTATGATAACGGAGTGCTGCTGCCTTTCAATCTTCTGAGAGAACGCTTTGAGCTGCCGGGGGGAGACTTCCTCCTTCATGCGGCGCTGACAGCGGCGATCCGCAAGCATTGGGGGACGGGAATGACGGAACCGCCATTGTCCATGGGCTGTCAATACGTGGTGATAGCTGCAGGGACGGTTAAGGCTATTACGTGCCTCTATAAGCGTCTGAATATGGAAACTTTGACCCCACTACTGGCTCTGAAGGCGAAATGGGAGGTGGATTTAGTGACGGAGATCCCGGAGGCGGCGTGGTCTGGTATAGTAGAACGGGCCTGGAAAAGGACGCGCAACGCGAGGTTTCAGCTGGTGCATTTTCATATCCTTCACAGGGCATACCTGACCCCCGATAAATTACATAAGTATTTCCCGATCCACTCGGCGGCCTGTCCACACTGCCCAGCAGAGCTGGCTGATTTCCAACACATGTTCTGGTCCTGCCCAGCGCTGGGCTCCTTTTGGCAAGGGGTGGTGGAGCGCTTACGAGAGGTCACAGAAAGGGATTTTCAGACCTCAATGGCGCACTGCGTCCTACACTGGTTCCCACACACATCAAAGAACAAAATTACTAGTAAGTTTCTGGACCTGGGCCTGCTTTTAGCAAAACGCGCCATAACATCCCAGTGGAAGGCAACTAGGGGTCCCACAGTAGAGAGATGGCAGGCGGAACTCAGCAAGTGGGCCGCTGCGAGGGGGAGGTCCGTCTGCAGTTAACTCTTAGGGCAGGCAATGATCCAGCTTTGGAGAGGGCACGAGCCTGGGAACGATTGGTTCTGGAACTCACACTTTCGGAGTCTGACAGCGTTGGCTCCCCCACACATAGCCCTGCTCCTTAGGCAACATAGCCTGGGTTTAAGGTTGTCCAGGATCTTTCCCTTAGATTGCTCCACCTCCCACGTGATGACTGCAGTCTCCTACTGCTTAATCCTAATAGTCTGTCTCGGGCCAGAACTACTAACGACGGATCCTAGGTTGCTCTGGTAGTACTCTGACACGCCGGGGGGGGGGTTATGCTGGGTGGCGGGGGTTGGGGGGGCTTGGGGGTTGAGGGAGGGGGGATGTTTGTTTCCTAGGGGTTTGAATGCTGGGGGATGGGTGGACAGAAGGACAATAAAAGCGGTTACGAGAACTTCCTGCGGAACGGTTGCAATTGTTTTGTTCCCTTGCTTTTCAGCGTCTAGTACTCTCCTGTCTAATGCCGCCCGACCCCTGGGGTGTAGGCTGAATGGCCGTGTGATGCTTTCTTTAGAGACCTGTGTAATGCAAATGCTGACAGCTGGATTGTTCCTCGAATTGGTTGTACGATATATAAGTCTGCAATAAAAAGATATTTAACAAAGAAGTGCATCTACTGCCTGTATCGAGATCATGAGGTGAGGGATTGTAAGATCTGCAGGACCTTCCCTCAGAAGACCCTCAGAGACAGGGAAGATCGCCTTCTTCTGTGGCTGCAGAAGATCAAGGATCAGGACAACCCCTTATCTGAGGTAGGAAGTGTGGCCTCAGGGTCATCTGTATCCTCTAGGAAGAAGATGGCTGAGGAAGATGTATTTTCTCCTAGGACTAAGGTGTCGAGAAAAGCAAAATCCATTAAGGGTTCTAGCTTGCCTTCCTCTTCGTCCTCAAAAAAGGCTTCTCCACCTTCAAAATCTAGACCTGTTATGCCCCGAGAAAGTCTGGAAAGTCTCTGGTTTCAAAAAGACTTCCTGACATTTTTTTACCTCAGAAAGTGGCTCTGTCGTCGAAGGCATCGACGACAACTCCTTTGTCGACTATAATCATCGCCGACGCAACTTCAACGTCGACAGTCACCTTTTCGTCGCCGAGGCCTAAAATGATAATGTCGTCGGACTCTTCTCCGTCGACGCTGGTCTCTGTGACAGTTCCACCCATCTCGTCGACGAAAGTGATGCCATCTATTGTCGATGCTTCAACGTCGGCGACGAAGGGTAAGAAGATCCTGTCGACGAGCTCCTCGTCGACGAAGATCACCTCGACGAAGGCTGCCTTGTCGATGAAGGCCACTCCGTCGACGCATTCCTCGTTGACGAAGATCAGCTTTCCGTCGACGACCTCACCGTCGACGGCCACATCGTCGACAAAGATTGTCTCGTCGTCAAAAGCATCGTCGACGAAGATAGCCTCGTCGTCAAAAACATCGTCAACGACGATTGTCCCGTCGACGAACTTGACTGTCTCGTCGGCGGTCACTATCCTCACACCATCTTCTTCGGCAGCACCGTTGACAGAACAACCGTCGATGCATCTTCTATCATCTTGTAAGGAATTACAAGTTTGGTCTGCCACACCGTCTACAATCTCCTTTGCCCCGCCGTCTACGGAAGCGTCTTTGTTACAAAGATGGGGTTCTTTATTAGCGGATTTCTCCCCGCTAAAGCTACCTGACCAGTTACTGGACTCTGAAGATGACGAGGAGCAGTCAGATGTGGTTGCGCACTGCTAGGAGTCCATCTGAGTTGCTCATCAATTATCAGGATGAAGATCAGGAAGAGGAGCAGTTCCTTGAACATCAGGCGCCTGCTATGGTGCCTACAGCACAGATGCCGTTAGCTCTCCTCAACAACTTACAATATATGTTGGACGACTACTATCGCCGGTTTCCTCCATCTGAATCGGCTGAGTGGCTTCCTTCGACGCCCATGCCTCAAGTATCTGTCTCGGCATACAAATCCCCAAGACAACCTTCTTCAGCACCAGTATCCGCAGTACGATCTGCAGGCCCAACTTCTCCGGCACAATCTCACCATTCCCGGGAGGCTATCAACACTGATGAGGACAGGGAAGAAGGAGATGTTGATGACAAGTCTGACTTATCGGAGTGGGATGATTATCAAATACAAACTCCATCACCATCTGCTCCACCTGCTGCGGACTCTCCGCCTGTAGATATTGGTGGTTTCCATTTCATAATGGAACGAGCTACAAAGAGGTTTCTAATTCCCAAGGAAACAAAAAAGGACGACTGTTTTCTTTATGATTTTAAAGATCAGCCGCAGAAACAAGTGAGAACAATTCCCATCATAGACTTCATCTGGAAAGCGGGGCTGAAGATCATGTCAATGCCCAATTCTCTCCCCGCAGTCTTGCCTCGCTTGGACAAAAAGTATAAGGCGCCTAATACCTCACCTGCATGCCTCTCTAAAACTGATTCAGTCGTCACCCAAGCTGCTCAGAGACGGGCCAGGAAACCCTCTTCACCGGTAACTGCGCCACCAGATAGGGATGGCAGACGTCTGGATTCCATTGGCAAGAAGGTCTCCACTATGGCAACAACCACGGTTCGTGCTGGAAACTCCCTAGCAATATTAGGGTTATACGACAGACAGATGTGGTCGAACATCTCACCATATATTGAAATGTTACCAGAGCCTGAAAGATCCGAAGCTAGGAAGATCTTGCACGAAGGTGAATGCACTTCTGCAGAAATGATCGACGCAGCAGTAGATGTGACATCTACAGGTTTCAGGCAGTTAGCGGGAAAAGCAGTGCTAAGGAGGCAGGGTTGGCTGACGTCAACATCCTTTCGCCAAGAGGTGCAAGCTAAAATCATCAACATGCCGTATGATGGGGAGTTTCTCTTTGGCCAGCATGTCGACGAGGCCCTGGAGGCAATAAAGAAGGACACAGAAACTGCAAGATCTCTGGGTAGCCTTCAGTTTCAGAAGTCTTCCTTTCGTGGTGCCAAAAGACGTTGGTCCTTCTCTAATAGAGGGGGCTACAATCAGCAAAGATCGTACCAAGCCTCTCATAGCAACCAGAGATATCAACCATACAAACAACAGACATACGGACAGCGAGGTAACAACTACTCGCAATCAAAGAGGAGGTCCTCCTATCGTGGGCGGGATTCCTCCAAGAAACAATGATATTTGCCACCTGCCACCATCTCTGCCCATTCCCCAGTCAAAGGTTGGAGGAAAAATATACCGTTTCTACTCGAACTGGTCCAAGATTACTACAGACAAGTGAGTCACACTTTGGAAGTCATCAAAACCCCTGCAAATTCTCCTCCTAAAGGCCCACCTCCTGCTCATCTCAAGGAGCTGTTCTCCCAAATAAATGTAATGATTCGGAAAGGAGCGATCGAAAAAGTTCCTCAATTGCAAAAAGGAACGGGATTCTACTCCAGATTCTTCCTCATTCGCAAGAAGACAGGGGAATGGCGCCCCATCCTCGACCTGCGCGCCCACAACAAATATCTGAAAAAATTGTCCTTCCGGATGTTAACGCTTCAAGAAATCCTCCAGCTTCTTTCGGTAGGGGATCACATGGCCACCCTCGACCTTCAAGATGCTTATTTTCATGTGCCGATCCTCCCCAGGCACAAAAAGTTCTTACGGTTCAGAGTGGCTGGCAGGGATTTTCAGTTCAGAGTCCTTCCCTTTGGACTACGGTCAGCACCCCATGTGTTCACAAAGGTGCTAGCTCCGGTGGCCGCAGACCTTCGCTTGGAAGGCGTTCAAATCTTCCGTTACTTGGACGACTGCCTTATACAGGCAAATTCCTTATCAGAGGCAAAAGCACACGTCGAAAGATGTCTATCGCTGTTCCAATCTCTCGGTCTTTCCATCAACTTCGAAAAATCTCATCTACTTCCATCACAAAGGAAGACCTACTTGGGAGCCACACTGGACACCCAACTCATGCAGGCTTTCATCTCAAGAGAGAGGCAACACAAGATTCGAAAATTAGCTCACCTGTTGCAAGAAAAATAGTGTGTTTCACTTCGACTATTCAAATCTTTCCTGGCGAGTATTTCATCCTGCATTCCGTTGATACCAAATTGCCGTCTCAGAATGAGGTCTTTGCAAGAAGAACTCAACCTCCAATGGTTGCAGGTGTCCGGTTCGTTCGACAACATCATTCTCATAACGCCTCGAATGAAAAAAGCATTGCTTTGGTGGACTCAGATGAAGAACTTACGAGAGCGATGTACATTCCTATCAGAAGTCCCAAATTTCACAATCACAACAGACGCTTCCGTCGAAGGATGGGGGGGGGGGCACACCTTCAGGGAATGACAGTCAACGGAAAGTGGAATGTGCAGGAAAGGACATGGCACATCAACCTTCTGGAACTGCGAGCCATTTTCTTGGCCCTAAAGTCTTTTCGACCCATCATACCAGGGACGTCGGTGTTGATTCGGACTGACAACACGACAAGTATGCACTACCTAAACAAACAGGGCGGTTCAAGGTCGGTCCGTCTCTCTCAGCAAGCCCAGGAGATCTGGGACTGGGCACTACGTCACGGGATCACTCTATCAGCGGTCCATGTTCCAAGGGTCCTAGCTCATTCTCTCAGCAGATCTCAAATGTCCAACCACGAGTGGGAATTGCATCAACCAACATTGGATCGAGTTTTCGGAAATGGGGCAGACCCGAGCTGGACCTGTTTGCAACCAGCCAGAACCGCAAATGCCCATACTTCGCAAGCTGCTTCCCCACAGGGACTTGTGTGGGAATTCGCTTTGCATGAACTGGTCACAAATATATACCTAAGCCTTTCCTCCGATTCCACTGATACCCAGGGTTATCTCCAAGATGAAGAAGCAGCATGGCTCCTTAACACCTTGAATTTGCACACTTAGATATTGCAGCAGAGTGTAAAGAAGTTATAGCCAATGCTAGAGCACCTGCCACAATCAAGACATATAAACTCAAATGGAAAAGGTTCTGCACTTGGTGTCAATCTGTCAATTCACATCCCATTCAGGCCAAGCCAGAACAGATTTTACCGTTCTTTCTTCAATTGGCAAAGTCTGGATTATCTCATTCCACGTTGAAAGTGTTTTTGGCAGCTATCTCGAGATTCCGTCAGGATGGTTCTAACTCTCTCTACTCTACTAGAGTTATTCAACAATTTTTTAAAGGGCTGTTTCGTATGTTTCCCCCTATTCGGCGTCCACCTCCTTCTTGGCATTTGAATGTGGTGCTCGCTCAACTCATGCGACACCCCTTTGAACCTATTCACAAAGTGGACCTTAAGTTCCTTTCTTGGAAGGTATCTCTGCTGCTGGCGCTGACATCAGCAAGAAGGGTCAGCGACATTCAAGCATTCACGATTAAGTCTCCTTTTCTGCAATTCACATCTAATTCAGTGGTGCTTCATACCAATCCCAGCTTCATGCCTAAGGTTCCTTCAGACTTTCACCTTAATGAACCGGTAATTCTGAAAATCTTTTTCCAAATCCTCAGACAGCGACAGAAAGAGCTTTGCATTCCCTGGACATCAGGAGATGTCTCAAGTTCTGTCTGCCACGAACTGCTACAATTCGAAAATCAGAACAACTTTTCGTAGCGTATGGGAGGCTACGCCAGGGTTACTCTGTAGCCAAACAGACCATAGCTCGTTGGATGTCCTCGACGATTAGTCTGTGTCATCAACAGGCGGGAAGGCCTCTAAACACCACGCCGAGAGCACATTCTACGAGAGCAATCTCCTCATCCACCGCTCTCTTTGCTGGGGCGCCTCTCCATCAAATCTGCAGAGCGGCAACCTGGTCCAGCAGACACACTTTTACCAAACACTACTGTATGGACACTGCAAGTGATGCAGATAAATCAGTGGGACGAGCAGTTCTCCGCAATATTTTTCAATAAGGTGAGCCTCTGTTCTCCCTCCTCCACTATTCTCTTTTTAGACGCTTATTCATAGATTGTTTTTTCCTACCCAGTATGCATATGTAAACACTACTGTATTTATATACGTTTAAGATTTGGTTCATGATGCATTGATATGCATATGTACATATATACTGTGATGCAACGAGTGTCTAACGAGCATGATGGTTTGTACTGCTATCTACTCTGATGCAGGCATGTGAATCTATGAAAGACACCCCAATACTGCAGAAGAACAATAGTTACTTACCTGTAATCTGTGGTTCTCCAGTATTGGTGTCTTTCATAGATTCACGTGCACCCACCCACCTCCCCTCAGAGGCTCCTTTGGCTATGATGTTGGCTCCACTCCTGTGCGAGAAAATCTGAGAGCCTGAGCCTCTGGGGAGAACATTCTAGTGGGTGCTGTCGCCTGATTGGCTGCAGTTTGGACTATACAAAATGACTATGATAGTCATGAGTGTGGAAGTTTTTACTCTTGTAGCTTAGGGCTACTTTACTTCCTGGTTGTTTATTACTAAGGTTTTTTGGTAATTATTTGCATATTATTGCTTTTTTATGTACCGTGGGACTCCGACGACGGGGAATGATTCAGGCATGTGAATCTATGAAAGACACCAATACTGGAGAACCACAGATTTCAGGTAAGTAACTATTGTTCTTATTTTGTGTCGGACCTGTGCCACAAAAGCGGTACAACCCTGCCACAAAATCTTAGTAAATCTACCCCAAAGTGTATAATATAACCCCCATACTTGTATCTGTTTTTCAGAATCTGTACTCTTTTATCATGCGGCGTTGCCTGCCCAGACTTAAGTGAATATGGTTGCAGAAACAGGGCATACAAAGAAACGGGGAAGGTGTGTCCGATTGGTGCCCGTATATAGGTAAGACCGCAGTACGTCAGGGTACACCTGCGTGGTGGTGTGAGCCACATGCTGGTGAAAACTATGTTGTGGAAAGGGGAGCTTGCATAGAAGCAGATGTATCATGGTGAACAGCAAGCTGCAGGCAAAGAAAATGGCCATGTTAGGTGTGTAGAGCACTTAGTGGGGCTAGAGTAGTGAGAATGCAGGAAAGATTCAACACTAGGGATCCTAGGTGGTTCCAAGGAGAATACCCATGTGTCATAAGTAAAACAAAGATGTGCCAACAGTACATGAGGGAACCCTGCCCTAGGTCTATCAAGGCCATGGGAAGGAGGAAGTCAATACAAATGAAATTATGTTGATTCTCTCACTAAGGGCATACGGTCAGAGAAATTAGCAAGGATTAGTCAGAGGGTGTCTCGCTAGCATTTTGAGGTCAAAGATCCAGAATCAGCGTGGACTTTAACTTGTCCCTTGGTAACCAAACATTCTACATTTGTTTAGTCTACCACTGTCCGATCTCCTGCACGATATTGCTGGCATGGCATCCAATCGCCGGTAGCTATTGAGGGAACCATGATGCTCTTGTCTGGGGAAGGAAGGCTGAGCAAGCCTAGACACTTCCATAGAGGAGGACTCCCTGGTCTCTAGAAAATCTTTCAGTGCATCAGGCTCAGTATACTTGGTGGGATGACCATGGATTTTTTGAGGTTCAAAGAGCCCATATTTAACGTCCCATTAATGTAATCTAGTACCCAGTGCCAGGACGTTTTTCTCTTTAAAGTGCTTTCAGAATGATAATCGTTGGATAAGAATATCAATTGTCCATTGTAGAAAAAAGGGCTGGTATTTAATTTTATTATTATTTTTCCTGACTAAAACACCAACCAGGCTTGTTGGTGTTGCAGTAAGTGGGCAGATATTGCTCGTCTATTGCCTAGGTCTGATGCGGTGAACCCTCTAAAACGGTTTAGCAAATTGAATCCCAAGCAGGAGATGGATCAACCCAGTCAAGAGTCCCAGTATGTCTTCCTTTTTTGTGGGATGCAATAAACTGGGGGTTGTCAAGTCGGGAGTTTGTTTTCTAAATCAGTGACTAAAGGAGCCATATGTGCTGGTCATAATTAGGGGTAATGTGCAAGTAGGTGTTGAAGGCTGAAATGTTAGATCGTATTAATTTGATTTCAGGAGATACTCAAGAAATAGCAAAATCATACTT
This sequence comes from Lissotriton helveticus, assembly GCF_964261635.1. NCBI lineage: Eukaryota > Metazoa > Chordata > Amphibia > Caudata > Salamandridae > Lissotriton > Lissotriton helveticus. The sequence continues at coordinate 313,214,365 of NC_136061.1, forward strand.
GGATTTTGTTGAACCAATTACAGAGAGTCCTTTTATAATAGACTCACTAACATCTTTGCTGTGTTCTGCTAGCATTGGCAAAGCCAATAGGTCTCGCCTTTGTGATCTATTGGCTTTCTCAGTTGTTTTTAGCCATGCTGCAATGCATCCCCGATGTGGTGCTGCGTGGCTTAAGTTAACGAAATTAAAGGGCACGAAGGTTTAAACAAAGCATGACTGCCAAGAAAAGTGCATACAGGTAGGACCCACTTAACATTAATAAAAACATAATTCCAGTGGCTCTGACCTCACGCTGCTGTTACCTTAATGAGTTTTGGACTTGTAGTTTCTATTTTGTATTGTATTATCCGTAATATATTGCTATCATGAATGGACAGGAGGGGGCCACCACACAGCTATTAGAAAGAGTTACCAAAACAGCAGGGCAGTCTGATGCAAAGGTGGAGAAAGCGGACTCAAAGAAGCGGGCAGTGGCAAGTTGTCTTGGTGCCAATTGGATAACTGATGCATGGGCATGCAGGAATGGTACCTCTTCAGTGAAACATATTGATGTTATGCGCACTAGGTCGCTCGTGGTCCTGGGCGGACTCTGAACAAGAAATACATAATATGGAGGGAGATGATAGGGTGTGCTTAATGGGAAGTATGATAACTTGCGCAAATGTGCGAGTGAATGCTGAAGAATAAAGTAATGACTGACCGCAGCTCTATTCAGTGTAATTCCTCTGCATGCGACTTGGCTTGGGAAGACGCTACAACCAATATGGCAGAGACTTGCACCAGAATCCCGCACTCCACCATGCTCAGGAAGACCGAGTTGGCCCTAAAAAACAACAGTGCCTCTTAGGCGCCCCTACACCACGATCCTCCCAGAGTGGTCACAGTACGTTGAAGAAACTTTCTGATTGTGTGGGGGAATCACCAGGCACAGACTTGGAATTGTAGTACAGCCTCAGATTTCTTGGAGTAGGTTTTTCGACAATACTTACTCTTATAGATTTCCTACTATGTGGAAAATCCACATGGGGGGCGTGGCCGGCAACCGATGGAGTAGGAGCCTTCCTCAAGAGGCTCCCGCTGGCCAATCCCAGTTCAGTTCCATCCTGCAGTTAGAGATGCCGGTAGGGGGGGGTCCATCTACCTCCCTCCCACGATCCCCAGACCACTGGGAGCCTGAAACGCCCAACATTTTGCACGCAGAGAAGCTCGAAAATGGCAGATGCAACAGTCTTGCGATCCAAACCTAAAATGGAGCCGACACTGGATTGATGGACTCCTGTGAAAATGTGAATGGTGAAAGAAGGAAGCGGAGCAGATTGGCGACCGTGCAAAGGTGGATCTATTTCATCATCCAATCGGATGGGACAGCGGGGTTGCGGAGAGACACCAATGGAGCTCCAGTGGGCGACCCCAGCAGAGGAATTCGCGTTGTTGACCTTCGGCGCTGAGGAAGGTGTGGAAGCGCCCTGCGGCCTAGATGGAAACCTGTGTACACTGGTCTCCCTAGAAAAGACAGCAACACTTGCGGTGGACCCACGAGACGTCCACCGGAGGAGCAGTCCTGAAAGCGGAGAGCAGTGAGGGGATACCCAGCTGCCATGGCTGACTGCAGCTACATCCTGGGCCCCTGTTCGCGGCAGTGGAGGAGGAGGCGAGTAACTGGGAACCCCAGTGTTTTTTTAACTTTTTTTATTTAATGCGATTTTCTATAGCGCGAACATTACCCGAAGGTGTCAAAGCGATTTACAAAAGAACCAGTTGCGAAACTTAAGATTACATGAGTTACATAAAAGATACAAACAGGAAGAAAAAAAATTGCAAATGTACAAGTTGTAAAGTCACACAAGGAAGAGAGACAAACAGAAAAAATTGCAAATGTACAAGTTGTAAAGTCACTCAAGGAAGAGATACAAATGGATAAACTCTAATAAAATAACATAGGAATGGTAGTGAGTACAAGGGTCTACTACATATACTAGTGGTTAGAGTTATCTCTATATACATATATATACAAATAGTAGATTTTCTCACGATTCCATTTTACCAGCGATTCGGCTTGGACAAGTATATATCACATATTTACAGAGTGAAAAAAGAAATTAAATTATTTATTTTTTTAAATAAAAAGGGGTAGGGTATGTGGGGGAGAAGAGTTGGAAGCTGAGATTGGTGAGAGGAGAGAGGGAGACCTGAGGGGGAGAAAGATGGCAAGATGCACCCAGGTCAGGACCCAAAACCCATGAGAGCAGAGTTCCATTAAGTGGGGTCAGAGGGGGGACGCAGTGACAGCAACAAGGGAGGGCAAAATGGGAAAATTATGCTGCATGTGGGAAGACTTCCATTTTTTTTCAGTCTCGGCAATTCAGAGAAACTCTGTTGTGAAACAATGCCACTGCTCGTCATTCAGTATAATCATATTCACTATTCCATCATGACTCGGGAAGGACAGGAGCACTCTGGGAACTGGTGGACTGTGCCTCCTGAAACCCACCCTTTCCTCTCTTTCCAGACAGATGAGTGTAGTGCGGAACGGAATACCTCGCCGGAAAAGAACTCTGTGTATGTGGGTCCCTGTTCCTTTAACTGGGAAAGTTCTCCCAAGATCACCGCTCAGTACTGTAATGTCATGCCTGACGAGGCAGAAGACTGACCCGGAAGACGCTGTGAGGGAGAGCGCAGTGAGATGCTGAGGGAGAGACGACCTCTACGGACCACAACCCAGGAGGGAGAAACCTGATTTGGAGAGCCAGGAGGTCAGCGCCCAGCCACACTCCTGGAGGAGTGTGGCTTAAACAGGTACGGGAACGTGTCACAGGGTGGGTAGGGAGGAAGATGAGCGCTCGTAAGTAGAATCACCCCGCTATCCTCAAATCATACCCGGTTCCCAGCACCAACCCTCACGTCAAGGTTATTTCCAGCACCGGTGGTCCCTCACTCCCCCTCCTTGTATTTGATAGTCTGAATGCTGGCCCTCACGTCTCCTATACTCTCTCCTCTTCCTGAGCCTCCTGAGGTGCGAGACGAGACCGGAAGAAGAAGGAAAGAAGACGAGAACCGAACCCTGTGAACAGAACAGGATGGGATCAGAAGTTTTATCCCGGGTTAACTAACTCTGGCTTCCCGCAAGAAGCGACTATATTCAGTAAAGCCTAAGCTAAACCAACCTGGTGTGTCACATCATCCTTGCCTACCGCTACATTCCCAAAGACCAGCAGGCAGAAGAACGAGGCGGGCGAAAACCATCAGGATCCCGGGCAGTCGTACCCACCCAGAAGAGGTACAGAGATATAGGCGAGCTGCCGGAGAGTTCTGGGAGGGGTGGGGGTCCAGCATCCCTACAAATAGAGGAGGAGAGTGTGCGCAACAACCCTACCCGACGGACAGCAGTGGAACCAAGCATAGTGAGGGGGAGAAACGGAGTATAAATAAAGACCCCGCAGCACGATACAAGAAGGCGGCTGTGGATACATAACGGGGAGAGCTGCTAAAATCAACGGCAGTAAGGAGATTGAAGGGGCCAAAAAGGGCCCATCATGTGGATCCTAGAAGGACCCTCACACACTGAGCAGCAGACTGTTACCCATCTTAAAAAGTAGTGTGTCCCAGAGCCTAATCATAGATCCGGAGCCAATCAATAATTTAAGCACAGCTTCAAAGAGCGACACTACCCCCGAGATAGAGCGGCTGGGGACAGCTGATCCCTCACAGGGCTTAAGACACAGACAGATGTGACGGCACAATAGAAAGGCCTTAAATAATTGGGAGCCTCAAATATCTGGCTGATTAGAAAGAGAAGGGGGTTGTTAAGCAGAGATAAGGCAATCTACATTGTGAGTGACGTGAAATACCGGGGGAAAGGACCTCATGTGGACAAGCACAACTCCTAATGAGATCCCCCGGGTACTGAAGGAAAGTATAGACCGCCCAGACTGAGACCTCTGGGGAGCCTGCCCGATACACCAGGAGAACAGATGGAGAAAACAAGCAGAAAGAGGGATGTAGATCCCCAGCTTAAAATCTGACGGACACAGAGGACAACTTGGCTCCGGCCCCTTCCAACGCATCGCAAGACACTGCACCAACAGCGCCAACGCTCCAATACATTTTGTAGGCTGTTACAGCCTCGAGACTGGTTGTGGAGAATAAAATAGACACTATTAGAGAAGAAATGGGTCTTCTACAAGCCGACCATCACTGCCTGGCTGAGATTGAGACCATGACGGAAACAGATATTGAGGGCCTGAGACCAATCGTAAGCGCAGCAGCAGACAAGCTGAAAGCGGTGGAGGCCTAAGCGAAGATACTGACAATGATGACCAAGGGCACTGAAAACAGGTCACTCCGCAACAATTAATCAATCCATTTATAAAGCGCATTATTTACCCGTGAGGGTCTCAAGGCGCTGCGGTGGGGGGGGCTGCTCGAGAGCCAGGTCTTGAGGAGTCTTCTGAAGGTGAGTAGGTCTTGGGTCTGCCGTAGGTTGGTGGGGATGTTGTTCCAGTTCTTGGCGGCAAGGAAGGAGAAGGATCTGCCGCTGCCGGTCTTTCGTTGGATGCGGGAGACAGTGGCGAGGGCGAGGCTGGCGGATTGGAGCTGGCGGGTGGGGGTGTAGAAGCTGAGTCGGCGTTGTGTGCGTGGGTGAGTAGCTTGAAGGTGATCGTGTTTGATGGGGAGCCAGTGTAGGTCTCTCAGGTGAGGGGTGATGTGGCTGTGGCGGGGGACGTTGTGGATGAGTCAGGCGGAGGCATTTTTAATGCGTTGCAGTCGTCGCAGGTGTTTAGTCGGGATGCCTGCGTAGAGCGCGTTGCCGTAGTTCAACCTGCTGTTGACGAGGGCCTGGGTCACCGTTCATCTTGTTTTGGTGGGGATCCACTTGTAGATCCTACGAAGCATGCGGTGGGTGATGTATCAGGAGAAGGAGATGGCGTTGACCTGCTTCGACATGGATAGTGAGGAGTCGAGGATGATTCCCAGGTTGGGTGCGTGGTCGGTGTGTGTCGGTGCTGTTCCTAGCAAGGTTGGCCACCAGGAGTCGTCCCAGGCTGAGGGGGTGGGTCGGAGGATGAGGACCTTCGTCTTGTCCGAGTTCAGCTTCAGTCAACTGCTCCTCATCCATTTGGCAACGGCCTTCATTCCTTTGTGGAGGTTAGTTTTGGTGGTGTGCGGGTCCTTGGTGAGGGAGAGGATCAGTTGGGTGTCGGCGGCGTAGGAGATGATGTTGAGATCGTGTTGGCGAACGACAGGAGCGAGGGGGGCCATGTAGATGTTGAACAGCGTCAGGCTTAGGGATGATCCCTGGGGTACGTCGCAGATGATGTCGGTGGCTTCGGACCGGAAGGGGGGGGGAGGCGGACACTCTGTGTTCTCCCGTAGAGGAAGAATGTGGTCCAGTCAAGGGCTTTCTGCTGGATTCCGGCATCTCGGAGGCGTGTCTTTAGTGTGCGGTGGCAGACCGCGTCGAAGGCGGCTGACAGGTCTAGGCGGATGAGGGCTTAAGTCTCACCATTGTCTAGTTGAATCCTGATTTCGTCTGTGGCGGCGATGAGGGCTATCTCTGTGCTGTGGTTTCTTCGGAATCCGGACTGGAATGGGTCTAGGATATTGTTATCTTCAAGGAATCGGGTCAGTTGTGTGTTGACGACTTTCTCGATGACCTTCGCCGGGAACGGGAGCAGGGATATGGGTCGTAAGACTTATTTTTTTTACAAGCCCGTAAGAAGGAACCACTGGTGGTGGACAACAGCACGGTCAGATTCTTCCCTGATTTTTCCAGAGTGGTTTAAAGACAAAGATCATTCTTCTTGACGGTCAAGAAGAAGCTGCCGCAGATGGAGGCAATGCTGTTCCTGGCTCAACAGAGTAGTGGCCCCCTCAGGCACCAACTTTTTTAGTTCACTGCAGGCGGCATGGGACTGCATTGATCAACATGCTACCGGACAAGCACCTATGGAGCAGCGGAAAAGGGAGGGCATCCAACCTAGAGGAGATCAAAACAAATCTACAGCTGCCCCTTCCAAAGCAGAGAAGCAGCACCATGGTGGTAGTGCTGCCTCTGAGCGCGCCTGGTTCCAGTGGTGCTTCTTCTCCTGTAAGGGACGATCCAAGAGACTTGGACTCGGGTCATAGCACCAGTACGATGGAAGGAGCAAATTGGCGGTAGTCAGCCCTTCTGCAGCGGACGAGATTATTTGACTGTCCTAAAAGCCTCAAGTATTAACAATGGATGGGAGGAAGGGGCGGGAAGGCTCCCATTGACAAACCTTTGCATCTGATAGAGGGGGGGAGAGAGATAAACCTTGGCTGGGTCAAATTTACAGGCTGAACTGTGCATTAACTGGGAGTTAGGATGGTAGGCCACACTGTCAGATCCACCAGATACGAGAAGGGCCAACTATATCCCATATGTTCCACAGCTGGGCATTGTTATTGAATGTTTGGATGAGGAGGGTTTGCTCGCTTGTCCTAGGGAAAGGTAGTTTGGGATGTTACAAGTTTATCGTTAAGAGGTTTGCAGAACTCGCAGACCAGACACCAAAAAAGCAGGGGCCCACGCCCCTGACCGCAAGCACGGGAACTGAGGGCTATCAAAGCCCACCGGCAAATGCACATGATGTACACTAATCGCTGGTAGCCAATCGTACAAGATATTTTCATGGAATGTTAGAGGGATGCACAATATGTCCAAGCGGTATGAAATGTTATCCTTCCTAAATAAACAGTGAGTCCATATTGCTGTATTACAGGAGTCCCACCTGTCTGCAAAGGAGAGGGATGACCTTCGGATAGATGGCGACGTCAATTACATCACACATCGTACTCTGCTTTTGGTAGGGGGGTCTTGATCCGGGTTAGGGCGGGGGTCCCGTTTCAGTGTACCTTGAAGAGGAAAGACCCAGATGGCCGGGATGTGGCAGTGAGGGGCTGGCTGTATGGTCATGATATAGCGATTGTGAGTATATATTGCCCTAACTTAGATCGGGGGACATTCTTGACTAAGATCACAGGTACTCTAGTGGCCCATCTCCCACATTCTGTCATCCTTAGAGGCGACTTTAATTGAATAGCTGACCCCGGATGGATCGTTTGCTCCCACCTCTGAGGGACGTTCCAATAAATAGAGTAGCAAAGACATTGACAGATTGGCAGGACAGGTGGGCCTTAATAGAGTCCTGGAGATGCCTGAACCCAGAGGGCAGGGATTATTCATTTTACTCTCTGGTACATGACCTACATGTTCGGTTAGATACGTTCTTGTGTTCCCCCGATATACATACCCAGATCCAGACAGTGGAATATTTAACACACACACACTGTCCGATCATAACCCAACCCTCCTGCACCTGAGGTGGGGACAGCTGCGCCATAAAATACCAACATGGCGCCTCAAGCCAGAGGCACTAGAGGACCAGATGTTGGTTGAGGAAGTTCGAGAGTGCATCGTGAATTATTTTAATAATTAATGTAGTGCTCAGGGGCAAATGCATGGCGACCTCTATAGGAGTAAGGTGCTTCCTTGAAGCTGACCTTGAGTCTGCGGATAGGGCATTGCGCGCATTAGAGATACAACGGCTAGGGCATCCAGAGTTGGGACATGCTCTACTGGATGCCAAGGAGGAAATGGCCAAACAAACAGAGAGGCTGCATAGCTATGATTATAAGCGGTACATGGAACACACACATGCAGAGGGGGACAGACTGACTTGGTTGGCCAACCAGCCCAGAGAGCCTTCCCGATTCTAGCTATTGGGGACACAATGGGCATATATTATATCGGGCAAGAGAACATAAAAGGAGATTCGTGGAGTTTTACACTACCAGTAGAGACAGGGAGACAACACATTCGGAGAGTACCTGACTGCTATCCCGCTCACCATCCTGGAGGCTGAGAAGGCAGCAGAGATGTACAGGAAATAAGGCCAGCAATTAAGGGACAGGCTAGAGGTAAAACACCCGGAACAGATGGGATGCCCATAAAGCGTTATGCTGCCTATGTTGAAGAATTGGCCCCTAAATTATTGGAATTATATGAGGTGGCTCTAGAAGAGAGGTAACTCACAAGCTCCAACTGGGAAGCACTGATTGTCTCCCTGTTCAAGCCTGGCAAGACCCCCACTGAATGTGAAGCTTACAGATCACCATCAATGTTAAATCTGTATTTTAAAATATTACGTAAGATATTGGCCACGAGGCTCCAACCATGAATGACTGGCCTCATACACCAGGATCAGGCGGGATTCATCCCGGGGCGCAATACGGCTCTTAACATCAGACGACTTATGGCACTTATGATCAGAAGGGATGAAAGAATGGGCAAAGAGATGGTCTTTGTGGTGGATATGGATAAGGCTTTTGACACTCTTGAATGGGAGTTTGCATATGGAGTCCTAGATAAGTTGGGGCTGGGACCGAGCTTCTCCAATTGGGTTAAGCTACTCTACACGAGACCGGTGGCAAAGGATTAGATCAGGATGGACTATATCGGAGAGTTGTGATGTTGGGCAAGGGACTCGGCAGGACTGCCCCCTCTTGCCACTCCTGTTTGTCCTTGCCATGGAACCTCTGGCCTCTCTAGCCCGCTCAGGAGTACGATACCAAGGGATTAGCCTAGGAAATAATACACATTGGGAACATAGAGGAGGATTTACCGGGGGCGCAGGCACTGATGGAGGAGTTTGGAGAGCTGTCCGGATTGAAAATTAATTGGCAGAAATCCAAACTGTTTCCACTGACACTCAACTGGGTACCCTAGGTGTAGTTGGGTACTCTGAAATGGGAGCCCACTGTCTAAAATACATAGAGGTAAAAATATAACATTCTCAAGCAGACATATTTGATGGTAACTTAGGTACGGCCCTGAGGCCTTTAAAGACCAATATGGAATTTTGGAGGGGCCTCCCGGTAGGTATCTCTGGTAGGTAGAGTGGCCCTCCTAAAGATGGTGTTGTTACTACGACTATTATACTTCTTCACAGTACTCCCAGGATGGATTCCCCTGAATTGGCACCCGGACTTACACTCTATAATGACGTCCTTTATGTGGGGCGCGGGTCGTAGGCAGATAGCCCTGAGAACAATGCAGCGCCCAATTCAGGATGGTGGCTTAGTGGTAATTCGAGTGATACTAGCCGATCGATTGCAGTGGTGGCGAGATGGGTAGGAGACTTTCAGTCCCTGATACAGGAGATAGACCCGCTTACGCCAAGCTTGGAAACCGTGTGGAAGCTGTTATTGGGTATAGACAGAGCTACTGCTTAAGATTCTGATGTGGTGTTATTGGCTAGGCACTGTTGGAGAAGAGTTCTCCGAAAGACACATACCAGATTCCCATATTCACCTGATTTACCCATAACTATACTCTGGGTGCTCGCTAGTGAAACAGCTTGGGTGGGCCTTCCGGACTGGGAGGCGACAGGGGCGACAAGACTAGTAGACTTCTACAATGGGGGGGAACTCACGCCATTCGAAGACTTTAGAGAGGGGTATGACCTGCCCCAGAGGCACTTCTTACTACATGCTGGGATTGTAGTGGCGATTAGGGCGCCTGGGGATTGGGACCAGCTGAACACCCTCAACATGCAACCTGCAGCTACATGGGCACAGGGGGAGGTAGAATTAAGGCAATCACTTGTCCAAACAGAGCACTGAGCAAGGACACAATACAAACACTGACCAAGCTACGAGATTGCTGGGCGGAGGATCTGAATATCCCCCTGGAAGACAAACCATGGGAGAATATATTGATAGGTATCCCCAAATCCTCGATAAATGCCAGATTCCGACTCATTCATTTGTTCATTTTGCACAGTGCATACCTCAATCCGGGGCAGATCAATAGATTTTTTCAAAGAGACGATGCGAAATGCCTGAGATGCGAAGAGGTGGGGGCGGAACTACCACATATGTTGTGGGCATGCCCTGAACTGCAGAATTACTGGCAGCAATTACTGCTACCATAGGGGAGGTAATAGAACAACTCATCCTAAGCACCCCTGCACATTGTCTCCTGGGATTGTTTCCAAACAACGCCAAGCTGTGGATCACTAGTAGGTTTCAAGACCTAGCCTTGATCTTAGTTAAGCGTGAGATCACAAGACACTGAAAATCCCCTTTAGGGCCCAAAGTCACCATGTAGAAGGCTGAGTTAGAGAAGTGGCTGGCCTGTGAAGGGAGGGTACTCCTCAGAAATGCCAAAAGAGGCTTTTGGCACGCTGGATCGAGCTAGGGCTGGGGAAGCTCTAGTCAATAGTCTAAAGGAACCCAAGTTAACTTTGGGGAGACATCCCTGGAAGGGGGGGTCCCCACAGAGAAGCTCTGAACACCGAGTTAGGAGAGGGGAGGATATAGGACATAATTGAGGTGGTACGGACTCATTGCTATCTCAGGTCGACAAGGGAGGGATAGAGTGCTTGGAACACGGGCCGGGGAGTAAGAAATTACTATATGTTATGTCTATAATTTCTGGCTGATTGAGCTCTCCTAAGGGGGGGGGGGCTGATGAGAGTTAGGATAGGCAAGGCGTAAATGTACTACTGCTAGAAATACACTGACCTTCCAACTGTTGAATAGAATCGAGAAATTGCTTCAAGGGCATGGAGTGAGAGTGTTAGTGAAATTGTAATGTAAATGTGATTAATATGACGTTTCATCAGAAACCCCAATAAAATATGTTTTTAAAAAAATGTGGAAAATCCGCATGAGTAAGTCATGAGAAAATGTGCATTTACTTTTTTTTTTATTTAGAATTTTTATTTTTTTTTTTATTGAAAGAAGGCCGTACAAAAATATATATATACAGATGTGCGTACAATGATGGCGGTCCTGTCTATGAATAGTCCATTCGTGAGTTCGTTCTCCCTCCACTGGGAGAGGAAAGAAAGAAGAGAGAAAGAAAGAGGGGGGGGGGGGCAAGCTCGTTGTTGTCTTTACTGGGTCTTCCTCAGGTGCTCGTCCAGCGGGTCCCACATGTGTAGCTTGGCTTTATGTTCTTTTGAGAAGGTGCCTGTGATGTTGTCGGCACCCCTCAGGAAGGTGACCCAGTTTACCCATGTCTTGAAGTTTGCTTTGGCTGTGTTTTTCCAGTTCGTTAGGATTATTTTAAGGGCTGCTGTGAGGAGTAGGTCGAGGAGTTCTCTCTCTTCTCTGCTTTTTAGGTTAGCTGTTAGGTGTTCAGTCGCCAGGCTCACGAAGCTGATTTTCAGATCGGTCTTGAGCATGTCGTTCAAGAACGTATTGATTTGTGCCCAGAACCTCTTGACTTTCACGCAGGTGAAGATGAGGTGCTCGAGGGTGCCTTCCTCTTTCAGGCAGTTCCAGCATCTGTCCGAGTCTGCGATGCCGACCTTGTGGAGTTTGGATGGCGTCCAGTAGGCCTTGTGAAGTAGCCAAAATTTTGTTTGCGCTAGCTGTGGTGTGATTTTGTTTGTCGTTGCTGAGCTCCACATTTTCGCTCGTTCCGTTTCACTCAGTTGCCTGCCCAGGAGCGTCTCCCATGTGTTCGTGGCTTTTTTGTTCTGCGCCAGCTTGGATGGGCTCAGGAGCTTATAGATCTTCGCTGTTTGGTGGCCTGCTGATGTGCATTTACAAATGAATTGTGTTCGTTTTCCCAGCAGGAACATAGTTTACCACATCACCATGAAATTATGAGTTTATCCTAACACCTAACAGTCTCAAAATCTACCTCAACTGAACATTTTTAAAGGCACGTTTACACGTTTTCAGCGAGGAAATGGTCATGCAAGGAGTTTGGTAATAAACACAAACTGAATCTGAGAGTGTGCTATTTACTTCCTAACGCTCTCTGAATTGCCTCATTTTCAGTTCCAGCCCTACACATAAAACAGATGAAAATCTTTCATACTTATGGATTTTCTACCATTATTAGTGCATTTTGCGATTCTAAAATTCGTCTTACAATGATTCCGTGTAACCTAACACTACAAATGTCTTCTCTGTTGCACCTAAATTACATTAAGGTGCAAACAGAATTTGGGAAATTGAACCCTATTTGACAACAGTACAAAAAGAGAAATTCATCTGGTTTATATGCGGTGACTAGGCTGCATTGAATGGAATAAAATAATTGAGAGACATTTATAAAATAAGTTCAAAGAGCTGTCTTCTAAAATGTAAAACAATCTATGGAGATTGAAAAGCAAGCAGCTTTGCCAAAAGCAAGAAAACAAGATGGAAAAAACAGACTTGTGCCATGAACCAAGTGCATTTGGACGTGATTAAATTAAAGAAGTGAGAAAGGTGTGGGGGGGAAAAGCCGTAGAAATAAAATGAAGCCCAATTTACAGCAACTTCATCAGTTCAGTGATTGAAACTAAACATTTCCTTGTCCTGCTGAACAAGACAAGCCTGCAATACAAAAGGAAACACGTGACTCACAAATTGAAATTAGTTTTTGGTTTTATGAAAATAAATGTTACAAAAATACCTTTCTGCATCTCCTCCCGAAAGCACAGGGCACCCTCTCCTTTGAGCTTTCCCTCTAGGACTATGCCTCCTTGTAAGGTGGATAGTGTCATCATACTGTCTGGATGATAGCCATCATGATAAGTGGTCAAAAAAATCTCCTTTCCTGTAAAGACCATTTATTGATCAGGGGAGGGATATGATTAAAAATACATGGTATTGCTTACTGGTCCACAACACCTTGTAAAAGGTCGACATGTTTCAGCCAAACAATGCTCATACGATGCAGGTGGCCTTCATCAGGACCAGAGTGTGAGTAGGTGGTCTTATTTCCAGAGCACCTAAGAAGTAGTAAGGGTGAGTTCCAGCAACAGGAGCACGGTAGCAGTGCTAGCAGAGACGGCCATCAATAGATGACTGTGAATATCTCCTGTGTCCCACGGAGGACCACAGCCTCCTTTTAAAGTCAAAGGCAAAAGACTGCACCTATGATCACATCAGCTACTAGCTATTAAGCTCACTGATGAAGAAGAGTAAGTCAATCAGAAATAAGACCACCTACTCACACTCTGGTCCTGATGAAGGCCACCTGACTCGTATGAGCAATTTATGGCCAAAACATGTCGACTTTCCACAAGGTGCTGTGGACAAGCAACTAATACATCTAAGCACCACCATTTGTTTTTAATCATATCCCTCCCCATATCAATAAATGCCCGAGCCCGGCTGTTTACTACTAATTGAGAGGCCTCCGAGTCTGGCTGTGTGTTACTGCAACACAAAAAGTCCAGAGGCTTCAGGGAGTGTTTAACCCTGCTGACTGCAAGTTAAGCCGCTATATAGCAAAAGTCTACACTGGCTCCTTAGAGCACCCCTGCTATTCAAGCCAAAAATAACAACCCACATGTGAGTCCATGTTGCTTGCTGACAGCCACTCTTGGAGTCCTCTCCTTATGTTGCCGCTGGTTCCGTGAGGCTGCGCCTGGATGACTGGGCATGAGTGGAGGGAGTCACCTTGCGGCGGCCTTCGTGCCTGGATTAGCTGAGTGCATCCAGCCCCAACAGCATCTCCTGGTTGCTTCAGGGTATCCATGGCAGTGACAACTTGTAACGCTAAACATCTGCTTACTTGTCCTTTGCATGTGGAGTTGGCCACTTCACTAGAATTCCAATTAGGCCCGATTATGAATACCTCTTGAAAAATTCCCGTTTTTTCTTCACCCCGAATTACTGTCAACGGGAGTCCCGATAATTCTGGGGGCACAAAAATATGAATTACACATTTTGGGGAATAACATGCGTAAAACGGTGCGTTCATGCTGATTTCTACATGCTTCCCCCGGTCTTTCACAGGGACATTTCAGCTGTTTTTATTGTGAAAAACAAAAACGTATAATTCAGTTGGGCCTGGTAACTGCAGTTACTGTGCTAGACCCACAATGTCTGGTCCAGTGGTACGGAGGGCATTAGTCCTTTGTTTCACACATCTGTGTCTTTCATAGTTACTCTATATAATGCTTTAATCCGTGTTCTCAGGTGTTTTTACTAGATAATTCCAAGCTAAAGTCACAGCTAGTAACAGCGCACTGCCTCACCTAGGTGGTACAGGCATCGTAAAATGTCTTATTATTTAAACTGTTCCTTTGACAATATTTAAATCCCATTCTTGTGGTCTCCTCCACTTAATCAAACCTCATGTTCGCGCTATATAAAACTTTAGAAATAAATAAATAAATAAATAAATAAACACAATTACCTCATCCACTGCAGCTTGTAGTTCTTTTTAATCCAGTAGTCTTCTTCCATCCTTGCTCTTACTACTACTACAACGTTACTACAATCAATGCATTTGGAAACCCTTTCACTATCAAGATATTACGTATTTTCTCTCTATAAAGAAACACGAGTTTCAAAATACATAATTACTTTGTGGGCATAAAATGCCATTTGTTTGATGTCAATAGCGTACACCAGACCAACTTCACTGTTACATTTTCCTTCTTGTCAATGTTTTTGAGGGTAGAGTTTATCAAATAATGCATATCTACTAACAGACCATCACTCACTATAATCCTTATGCCGCGGTCTTAAATATATATATATTTTTAAAGAATGTTGTATAGCGTGAACAAGACCCAAGACATCGGGTATCAGAGCGCTTTACATGAGCACCAGTTTCGTTACAGATGGACACATTCATTTTTGTTAGGCACGGGGAGATGCAGGGGCAGATTAACAAGCCCCTTGCGCCTCCTTTACGCCGCCGTTGAATCACTTTTGTGACGCAGCGGCGGCGCAAAGCCAGCGCCATGCTGCAGGGTATTTACAACGTGACGCATCTGGAAGATGTGTCACGTTGTAAAGCCCTACGCCACATGTAGGCGTTCCTGCGCAGGGTGGCGTTCCGGTGCAGGAACGCCTCCTAAAAGTGTCTGAATTAAATCTACAAGATTTCACTCAGTCACTTTTAACCTCTTGGATGCTATGGGAATTCCCCTGCTGTGCTGGGATTTCGTGATCCTCATTGGTTTATGACGAGCTGGGCTCGTCATGAGCGTGCGAGGAGGCTACTGCATGACGAGCCCAGCTCGTCATGAGCGTGGAAGGGGTTAAGGCCACGCTGCGTCGAAACCCTGCGCCTGCTTGAAGCAGGCGTAAGGATTAACGCAGCATGTTAGGGATAGTGCACCCCAGAGCCTTGCTGGAGCTGTGTCGCGCTTGCGACGCAACTCCAGCAATGCGCCGTCTTACCGACGGGGGATGCGACACACATCTGCCCATCCGTGCGCCACATTGTAAATGCGGCACATTAGTGGTGGCGCACGGGTGGGCAGATGTATCGCAACTCTTCTGCCGCATCCCTGCAGAAAGTACAGCGCTACAGCGCCGCTGTAGCCCGGTATGTGGACTATTCCATACGCTTGGGACCATGCAATGAATATCCAGACCTCAACGAGTGCAATATTTTCCATGAGTGATTTGGTTTCTCGACGTTCTCGTAAACACAGTCATCGCCGTTTAAACTAACCTACGTCCACTACCTCTCGACGGCACAACCAATAGAAAATTTCACGTTATCCGCACTGTGAGTCCCTGCGAATCGATTCAGTACATATATGCTGACCAAAACTCAGAGCGTTCAATTATTGATCTACAGCCTTACAGTCTAGTGGACTAAGGCTACTATTGACACGAAAAATACAGTATTGCAACCTACACCCTTCCATCTGGACCAAAGGATCCCTATCTATAGAGGTTCCACCTTAAACGCCGGACTATTTATTATTGATTGAACCATTCATCCAATCTGAGGCTTCACACTTTCCTGGGTGACTTACCTCATAAGTCCGAATAAGGTTTTATTGTTTTGTACATGGCACACAGCCGAAACGCGCATAGGACACTGATTAACTAAAGCCATGCCAAAAATTACTGTTTTCTGAAATATAGTAAAATTATCATTTTGTTTGTATGTTGTTGAGATTTATAGTATCTTGTCAATCTCTCATATATCCATGATAGAGACTGTATTCACTGTATGTCATCTAATCTATGGAAGACATTTTGTATTTTTGGTTGTCTTAACTCAGCGTAAACATACATACAGATGGTGATATGTTCTATGTTTGTTTAAGTCTAACCTATCTATATAAAAAATAACAAATAAAAAATATTTTTGATACCATTATACAGAGGTTGCATGTATATGTCTTTAATACTGTTTAGGTCCATATTCAATTGTATTGCTCCTGAAACTATGATATTTACACCCTAGTTATTTTCCCTGATTCAGGAAGTGTTGTCCGGGGTACCCTTGTTCTTACACCCACAGCATCCCTGCTGATTAGCAGAGATGCGTCAGAAGTAGTAAATCTGCCCCTCTGTGATTTGCCCAGAATCACAGGATGTTGAATGTCGTTGCTGAGAATCGAACCCAGTTCCCCAGCTTCAAGGTGGACCGCTCTAGCCGTAAGGTTAATTACACTGAGTGGGCTCTGACCCAGGGCCCCCATCTTTAAATGGGTCCCTTCATTAACCTTTCAGGACAATTCCCACTCTGTCTAGAGTTTAAAAAAATAACCAGTTTGTTTACTCAATTTCTTAGTATGCCCCTCCCCCCAGGCTATCTAATGCTAGATAGCTAGATAGACTTAAGGAAAATACTTTTTCTATTTTATTCCGGTTTGATTCAGCAAGTATGCTAACCTTTCAAAGTGCATAGACATAGCCTTGCTGCACTGGCCTTTGTCTTTATTCAGTGTGACACTTACTGTGCAGTAAAGACTGGCATGGTGTGGTTCCTCTCCGATTGCTTCATCCTTTTGGGGATGCTGCCAGGTGGTGCAGTCACAGGTTGCTCTTCCGGATTCTGAATACAGTCAGTGCAGTAAACAAAATCACCCATCAGCCCTGTGTACCCGAATAGCCCTGCAGACTAGCTACAGTGTAAAGAAACCATCTTTATACCCAGCGTTTCC
This sequence comes from Lissotriton helveticus, assembly GCF_964261635.1. NCBI lineage: Eukaryota > Metazoa > Chordata > Amphibia > Caudata > Salamandridae > Lissotriton > Lissotriton helveticus. The sequence goes on from NC_136061.1 coordinate 313,231,260, forward strand.
GGAGAATCTGAGACCTATATCTTTACTTCCCTACTTTGCTAAAATTGCAGCGAAACATCTGAATATGCAACTGACTACGTTCTTGGAATAAAGACTGGTTCTCCATGAAACCCAGTCTTGTTTCAGGCTGCTTCACAGCACCGAATCGGCCTTACTTTTGGCTTTTGAGGCCTTGAAAATTGCAGTTGATGAGGGTAGAACAACCGCACTGATTTTACTGGACTTGAGTGCTGCGTTTGACATGGTCTCCCACGGCCTGTGGGAGGCCGAGGTTGGGGGCAACTCATGGGAACGGATCAAGCACTTCTTGCAGAATAGATCCTTCCAGGTCTTACAACACCCTTTTAAGTCCAAGGTATGTCCTCTGTCTCAAGGGGTACCACAGGGCTCAGCCCTCAGCCCTACTCTATTTCATGTTTACATGCGCACCCTGGCAGAGATTGTGCTGAAACATGGGGTGAAACTGGTGTCATATGCCGAGGACACTCAGTTGATTGTTACATTGAAGCACAAGGAGGCAGGAATGACATCTGATTTCAAGACATGCTTGAGGGATCTTTCTAACTGGATGAAGTTCAGCTGCTTGCAACTGTCAGTCAGTCAGTCAAACCACTTTTATTCAATTATTTAAAATCACAAAAAGTACAATACACATTTAAAAATTAGCACAATCATATCAAATATATAAAACATCATGGGCGTTAGTAAATATTTCATTAACGTTAAAAACAGTCAAGTGCATATCAAATTCAATCTGTGGAAAAATAAATGATTTCAAACAGGATTTATCAGAGAAAGTCTCTTTTTTTAAGTTGTACAGCTGCAACCAGAAAGCTAGCGATGTTAAAAATATCCCAGGTGTTGCTAAGCATTTGTAAATAAAGAAGAGCTGGCTTGATCTGTAGGAAACCCTTTCCCCTCAAAAGAGGGACTAGAAACCTCCTTCATATTTCTGCATAAAAGTCACAACACATAAAATGCAGTGTGTCCTGTGAAGAAAAATTGTCACACTGACATGGATCTATGTTTAGACCAGCCTGAGATAGTACCCAGGGAGAAATGAATTAAATTAAAACGGAATCTGGTCAGGAGCCACTGATGGAAGGGCTTGGTCACTATTCTCAAGTAGGGCTCAATTGATGGAAATGATATTACAGGATAATGGGCCCTAACAAGAGGTTTCTGTAGCACCCCCAAATAAGTAAAAGAGGGCACCTTAGCTCCATTACAATAAAACGATTTAATTTTCCTATTTCTTTTACCAGCTATCATAATATGGGATTTCTTGATATTAACTGACAGATCCAAAGATTTCATAAAATCACCATTCAAAAGCCGCTGAAGGCCTACAGCAGTACGAGCTAATAGTACTGCATCATTCGCAAATAGGAGGAGCGGGATAATCAGTTCTCCTACACACGGAATATCCAAACAAGCCTCCGCCAAAGATTTTTCTAGGGCATTGATATAAATGGGAAAAAGAATTGGGGCCAAAATACATCCCTGTCAGACGCTCCTCCCTAACTTAGACTGCCTTGTACATTTGCCATCCTGCGTAACCCTTACTGTTGCAGAAATATCCCGATGCAGGTCAGCCAAAAAATGAACTAGAGAAGGATCAATGCCAATATTTAGCAAAATAGTCCACAGCTTCGACCTGTTAACCAGATTGAACGCTGAAGAAAGGTCCATAAACCCCATGTAAAACGAACGTTCTTAAGCTATTGTATATTTGCTTATTAAAAGATGTAGATTCAGACACTGATCCAGAGTACTTCTGCTTGCAACTGAATGAAGGAAAGACTGAAGTGATGGTAGTTCGTAAGCAGCCCTCCATATGGTCACATTTGTGGTGGCCGGAGGAACTGGGACTTACTCCGACTCCCAAAGCTAAGGTCAAGAATTTGGGAGCTTGTGCGTGTGATCAGGCTTTTGCCCGCTGCCATTGGCTTTAGCGTGTTTTTTTTACAAAAAATAAGGCGCGCAATTGGGCAAAGGCGGACGCATGTCCCGCCTTTGCTCCGCCCATTCCCATCGGTGTCTAGCATGTGCATCTGCGCCGCACATATGACAGGCTCCTTCGCCCCCGCTCCTCTGTGGTGCGCGCGCACCACTAGTTTAGATTTCCGCCCTCGTTTACACATGTTTTAGAAGGATCATCGAGTCTGGCAAACGTCAAACACCATACTTTATTTTCTTTTTACATTTGACCACAAGGAGTTGTTGACGTTGTGCGTGTGTCTATATATACGACTATAAATCGGGGGTATTTCACAGTCAAAAGATAACTGTACTGTATGTAGATCTTTAATGACATGGTAATGTCCTGCAATATAAATTATTGAGAGTATATTTTCATGTTCCTTGGATGCGAGCCGTCACTATTTTTTCGCTCTCTGAAGTGAGCAAGCCTAGCTCTCCCGGCCTCCAGCTTTCTCCTTCCGTCCTCCTCTGATGGCTCCATGAAGTGAAATGGGGGCGCTCCTCTTCTCCTGATGGGCTGTTCTTGTTCCTGCTGTTCCGAGGGTCGTACTGTTCTCTCAAGTTGTTCCTGGGACCCTACTCATTTACTTGCGTCAAATCCAGTCAAAGTCCTAAGCGGAGCGGATTAGAGCTGAACAGCGTTGAGACGCGTTCTGAGCATTTCCCTAGCGCACTCCTTTCTAGGGACGCTGCTGATGCGGGCCCCGGGGGAAGCAGGTCAGCAGACCAGTCTTTCCCCCGGGGTATTCGCGCAATAGGACGGGCGGGAGGAAATTAGGTAAGGGGTGGGTTTAGGGGGTGGGGGGAGTTACGAGGTTACTTAAGGGGACAGGAGGGGAAGGACTTCCTCTTCCTGTCCCCGGTGTCTCAGGGTGCAGTTTAGTTTGTTGTGCGGTAGTAGTTAGTGTAGGCGGGGGTGCATTGGAAGGACAAGAGTCGCCACTGGTGCCCCGGTGTGCGGCGTGTTCGCGGATTTCAGCGGCGGTGAATTTTTGATCACAGTGAGTCGGGAAGCGCTGCGGGTGCCATGGCAACGCCCGATGCAGCGGCAGTGCGGGTGGCCCTACAGGTGCTCGGCCGGGCTGGGAGGGCCGACCTCCTCCAGCCTGGTGTTCTTGAACAGGCATGGGTCGGGATGGCCCGACCAAAGAGAGCTGACTCAGCGGGGGTTTTCGCGGCAGTTACCGCGTGCTTGGATGAGCCCCAGGGGGCTCGAGGTGCTGGAGCAGGGCGGGGGAGGGGCAAGAAGGACCAGGAGGGCCCGAAACGCGGGGGGAGGCGGCTGAGCCTCCCTGCTCGCGAGGCAGAGGTCAGTGTGGTGCTGGGGGGAGAGGGTGGCCAGGGGAAGGGGCCCGGGGACCACAGTCAGATGGCAGGGGAGGACCAGTTGGTTTTGCCCCCTTTACCTCCACTGGTTGGGGGTACTGGAGGGGGGGGTAGTTGGTAGATTATGGGGAGAGCAGTGAGGGCAGTGGGATGGAGGACCTGGGGGAGTGGGAGCAGGTGGCTGGAGAGGAGTTCGCCCTCATGCTCACCGAAGGGGAGTCCGGGGAGGAGGAAGGGGGCCCCGCAGGGGGGCAGCCAGTGCAGCCAGTGGACCTGTCTAAGGGCAAGAAGGGGGTAGTCAGGGCACAGGGGTCCAAGGGCAAGGGACCAAAGAAGACACAGCAGGCAGGGGGAGCGGGATTAGGGAAAGGGGCACCTCCGGTGTCCCCGCCAGGGAAGGGTCCCTTAGGGGACATGGAAAGACAGGGGTCGTCTTACGCCAGATGGGAGCTCATGTCAGAGGAGGAGCAGATTCGCGACCAGCGTCGCATTATTGAGGAGGCGGAGAGCGAATGGCAGCGCTTATGCGCTGCCAGAGAGGCGAAGGCGGGTGGGGTGCCAAGGGGCAATGGGGCCCCGGCACCTGCGCATGGGGGGCGGCCTGCTACTGGCGCGGAGGTGAGGGTTCCTGGGGTGTCCGGGGAGTGGGTCTGGGTAGAAGGGTCAGGGACTGCCTTGGCGGCGCAGAGACCTGGTGACACTGGGGCCTCCCCGGGCGCATACGGCTCGGGGGGGGGGGGGGGGGGGGTACAGGCCGACAAGTACAGCTGGCAGAGGCCGGAGTGGGCCGGCGGGGCGCAAGACTGCCTCCAAATGCCGGGACAAAGCAGCAGGGGGGTCCGTGGCAGCCTGCCCTCCACCTAGGGAGCAGGCACCGGCGATGTTGGAGTGCGAGTTTGTGCCTGGAGTGAAAGGGAAAGGTGCGAAGAGGGTGGTGACTGAGGTGCGTGAGGTGATGGAGGATGAGGTGTTGGGCTATGAGGATGAAGAGGATGAGCTGGAGGAAGGTGAGGTGAGAGATTCTGTGAGTTGGGGAAAGAGCAGAATGGCACCGGACAAGCCGGGATTTTTCCCGGAGGCACAGGCTGGCGCCGGTCGGGCCAGCAGAGGGGCAGTGACACCGGCGGACTCACGGAGAACTGAACGGGACGCCCCTGCAACTCTTTCAGGTGAGGGCGCTTGGTGGGATGCTTGGGGGGATGGGGCGAAAGAAGGGAGGAAGAAGGCCTGCCGGTCGGTGGGTGTGGGAGAGGGGTCTGTGAGGGATTTCGGGGCCTCGAAGGGAGCGGAGACGGCTCCGATGGATGGTAAAAAGCAGGTTGTGATGGCCAGTGCACAGACGGATACGTCGGAGGATGATGGGGGAAAGGGTAATGGGGTTGAGTAAGCTCGGAAGAAGTTACCGTACATGGGCATGGGTATGCCCCTTGGGTCACATTTATCTGAGAAGACGAAGGCGCGGATTTGGAAACATGAATATGTTGATGTTTTTAAGCTGCTACACAGAGAGATTCAGGCGAAGGACGGGTCTAAGGAGGAGGAATGGGAGTTGACCAGGCGGCCGAGAGTGCCGGTGACGATGGAGAATTGGACGTCGGCCTTTCTGATTTATGCGAGTATCTATTGTGAGAAGCATGCAGATGGGGCGATTGCGTTATTTAAGTATATGGACGTGATTCGGAAAGGCGCAGTTGCATTTTGGTGGTTTTGCCTGGTTGAACTATGACGAGGAGTTCAGGGCCAGGATTAGTGTGAACCCGGACAAGCCGTGGGGGAACGTTGACCAGGAACTCTGGGTTCAGTGGATGTCATTGACGCAGGCGGTGGCTTCTACGCATACGGCCAGTGGCCTTCCGGTTACCTATCGGTCTTTTCAGTGGCGCCCCGCCCAGTCTGGGGCGGGTGGGTCAGGCGTTGCCGGGGGACAGGGAGCTCAGGCGGTGTGGACAGGGGCAGCTGGCCAGCAGTACAAGCCAGGATCCACTGGGGCCTATTGGGGCTTCAATAAGGGATTCTGCAACCGCCCTTCCTGGAAATTCCAACATGAGTGTTCCAAGTGCGGGGGACGTCACGCGGTCATGCAATGCCTCACGTTGGCTACACCCTCAGAGCAGTGGAAGTTTGCAAGAGGCAGGGGACAGGTTGGGCCGAAGGGCCCATACTCCGGTTAGGGTGGAGGCCATCTGTCCGTGGCTCTCCCGGTATCCTGATAGAGAGGCTGCGTTGAGACTGTACTGGGGATTTGTGGAGGGTTTTCGGATTGGCTATCAGGGACCGAGGGAGCAGCGTTGGGCGGAGAACTTGCGGTCGGCCAGAGAATTGCCGGAGGTGGTGGCGAGCAAATTGGAGAAGGAGGTTTTGGAAGGCAGGATCGCGGGTCCGTTGGAGGAGTGGCCGATGTCAGATCTCATGGTCTCCCCGTTGGGGGTGGTCCCCAAGAAGGAACAGGGGGAGTTCAGGTTGATCCATCATCTGTCGTGGCCGGAGGGAGGTTCTGTGAATTACTTCATCGCGGAAGAGGACTCTAGGGTCTTGTATGCGTCGGTGGATGATGCCATCGGTTTGGTGCGGGCGTGTGGGGTGGGGGCTGAGCTGGCCAAGTGTGACATCAAGTCGGCCTTTCGCCTCCTTCCCATTCATCCGGCGGATTTTTCCCTGTTAGGGATGCAGTTTGCAGGGGCCATTTTCGTCGACATGGTGTTGCCAATGGGTTGTGCAGTTTCCTGCGCACTCTTTGAGACCTTCAGTTCCTTTTTGCAGTGGGCTTTTGTTGATCGCAGTGGGCACCGGCTGGTGTCTCACTATTTGGATGATTTCTTGTTTGTTGGACTGGGTCAGACGGGAGAGTGTGGGAAGGCCTTGGGTCAATTTCAGCGGATGGCGCAAGAATTTGGGGTGCCTTTGGCGCCGGAGAAGACGGCAGGGCCTAGTTGCTGTATTACCTTCTTAGGCATCGAACTGGACTCAGTGGCTTGGCAGGCGAGGTTGCCGTTGCAGAAGGTGGCGGAGATGCAGGAAGTTTTGAGACAGGTGCTTGCTGCTCGCAAGATTGAGTTGAGGTTGGTGCAGCGTTTGCTGGGGCTGTTGAACTTTGCTTCCAGGGTGGTGAGGGCTGGAAGGACATTTTGTAGACGCCTCGGCATGGCCATGTCGGGGGCGGTTCTCCCTCATCACAGGGTCAGGGTCACGCTGGGAGTGCGGTGTGACTTGCGGGTCTGGCTGGTGTTTCTGGAGGACTTCAATGGTGTTTCTTTGGACTTTGCGCGGGACAAGATGGTGTGGCAGGTACAACTCTACTCAGATGCGGCGGGAGCGTCTGGTTTCGGGGTGTTCTGGGACGGCCGTTGGTGTGCGGAGCAGTGGCCGGCCCACTGGCTGCACCAGGGCAGGAGCATTGCTTTCCTGGAGTTCTTCCCGCTGTTGGTGGCGTTGTTGGTTTGGGGCCCAGAATTCCAGAACAGGTCGGTGTTGTTCCACGTGGACAACATGACGGTCGTGGAGTTGGTGAATAATCAGAAAGCAAAAGACCTGCGAGTGCTGCGCTTGCTGCGAAGTTTCATGCTGCTGTGTTTGCGTTTCAATGTGCTTTTTCGCGCGCAACATGTGCCTGGCGTAAGTAATGAAATTACGGATGCGTTATCTCGTTCGCAGTGGCAGCGCATCAGGAAGCTGGCTCCGGGAGCGGAGGCTTGCAAGACCAAGGTGCCGGAGGGTATCTGGGTGTGGGGGGAATGAGAGTGGTGGGTTTGGTTGAAAGACCGATAGCCGAGTCCACTAGGCGTTCGTACAGGTTGGCGTGGTCTGAGTTTGGGGCCATTTTGGGTTAGAAGAAAGGTGCTTGGAGGATGTCCAAGGAGGCGTGCGAGCAAGGGGTGGTGCGTTTTGTTCTGGACTGCATGGACAGAGGTTTGTCTCAGACAACGATTGCAGGCAAGTTGGCAGGTGTTTCTTTTTACAGCATGGTTGGGGACGTGTGAGGGCGGAGGGGGGAGGAGGGGAGGTTCCTCGTGAGGCGATTTCGTTTGAGCTGTTGGATGGGATTTTGGGTGAGTTGCCGTTTTGTTGTTATGACAAGGATGAAGTGGCGTTGTTCCGTTTATGCATGGTGTGGATGTTCTTTGGGGCTTTTTGGGTGTCATAGTTGTTGGGGGCTCGCGGGGCGCCGGGGCGGGTGTTTTCGGATGTGCGTTTGGATGGGGCCCGGCTGGGCATTTGGTTGGGACGTTCCAAGACGGACCAGGTTGGTCGTGGTAAATGGGTGTGGTTGGCAGAGAGCGGTTGTGCGGATGTGTGCCCGGTGCGTGAGTGGCGAGGTTTCTGTGGGCGAGTGCAGAGGTTGGAGGGTGAGATCTTCCTACGTGCGTCTACGAGGCGTTTGACGTCCTTCCAGTTGCTGGCGGTGTTGAGATTGGCTCTGCGGAGGCTTGGCAGGGATCCGGCACGTTTTGGCATGCACTCGTTTAGGATCGGGGCGGCCATGGCAGCGGCGGGGCTAGGTTGGTCGTGGGAGGAGATTCGGCGGATTGGTCGCTGGCGGTCTCGCTGCTACGAACGCTATGTGCGCAAGTGAAGGGGGGGCGCGAGCTAGCCTTGGCGGCTGCGATTTGTTGTTGCACTTTTGTTTTGCCGTGGTACTAATCTCTTTCTCTTCGTAGGTTGTGTTCGGGGGCCGGGGGCCAAGACGGTCACTTGGATTGTGGGACATTCATTTGTACATTGGGCCTCGAAGCTTGCGGACAGGCAGGTGTACTGTCGTAGCCTGGGCCTGAGGAGCAGTCATCATGAGGTCCAATGGTGGGGTAAGAGCGGAATGCGTTGGGGCGAATTGCTGCCATGGCTTACGAAGAAGGTGTCACAGCTGGGCTGTCCGGACATGCTTGTGATCCATTTAGGGGAGAATGACTTGGTGAGGCAATCAGGGGTGTCCTTGTTACACCTGATGCAGCGGGACTTGGAGGCAATGAAGCGCAATCTGGCTGGCGCCTGTATTGTGTGGACTAAATTCATACCACGACGGATCTGGAGGGGGGCTCTTAAGCCGGCGGCCATTGAAAGGGCCCGTAGGAAATTGAACAGGGCAATGAGACTTTTTTGTGCTGTTCATGGACTTAAAGTGCTGGCTCATGGCGGGCTCAGGCTGGAGGAGCCGCTTCTCTTTCGAGATGATGGCGTGCACCTTTCGCACATGGGAAACGCATACTACCTTATGGAGCTGCGGGATCTGCTCAGCTTTTTGTGGAATGAGTCGATATGGTGCAGGCTTGATTGAGTGTGAAAGGTGCACGATTGGTGGGGCAGGTAACCGCCCTCCGGGGGTTCCCTGGGTGGCGTCCTTGACGGGCAGAATCACCCTTCCGGGGAGGGGGTTACAGGTGCAGGATGGGGGTGTGGTAGACGGGAGTGCAATGGATGGAGATGATGGAGGAGGTTGGAAGTGAAAAGGGGAAGTGAATGGTATACGTGAAGAGGCGTGGTGTGAATTGGGAGTGGCTATTGGAGTACGTAAGTGGATGATGGTTGAGAGGCAGGATGTTTGGGGGATTGTAAATTGTTAATGATGTTATGTTAATTTGGCTGTCATGCCTGTCCTAATAAAATGGCCTTTTACGCTAACTGATGCGTGGAGTGGTTATTGCGCGATGCTGACAGCTGCCCTCCCCGTAGGTAAGGGCCGCGCTCGAGGGTGCTGAGGAATAAGGGGCGCACTGCAGGGATTAGTCCCCAGCTCCAAATGTGCATCTCTGTACCCTCCCTGCACATACCAGTCCCCTTAAATTATGCTTAGACTGGTATACAGATCCTGCACCACCCCCGCACCTCCACCCCATCTTCTGGTCTCTGCTCAGTCGTCCCTGCACCCCCGTCTAATGCCACTGCCCCTCCCTGTGTATTGTATTATTATATTAATTTAATTATATTTGTTTGTGTGTGCGTCCTCGCTTCACAAACGGGCGGTTCACGCAATGTTGTTTTAATTGTTGCAATTATTATTTTCATTGAGCACTTTTTTAAGTGACAGCTCTTTTAAATCGTGGCTTCGTGTAGCTGCTGAACTTTCACCCCTCCCACGTTCCCATGCTGGACTTCCAGGCCCCAGGAAGCAGAAGCTCCTCATCCTCCCTGCGGCCGATGAACACTGGGGACCCCTGTAACCCACAGCACCCTTTAGTCTAAGTATTTGTACTGGGTTTCCGTTCCTTCTTCTGCTTGGTTTCCTCACCCTCCACAGTTTTAATAACAGAACACGTTGTGTTTGTGGCAATTCTCACTATGTGTGCATGTGTGATTTTATAGGATGGGATATTACAATGCAGATTGTTTAAAGACACCATTGAAATGGCTTCCTGAACGTGCACAGGTCAGGCAGCCCCAGCCTGTGTGCAGGATCAGTGTGGAAGTGATCGTCCGCCCCAAGAACAAACCAAGAATCCGGGGAACGTTCAAGCTTGCTCACTTGTGGCTCCTTTGATTTGAGTTAAATTCTGGATATCCCACAGTTCACAAAATGTTGAGCATTTTAACCCATGTTTTCAGCGCTCAAGGTATAAAGGTCAATTATTTCCTGAAAACCTTCTGGTTCCTCGTTTAATTAATTAAATAAGTTAGGCCAGTTTACAGCCAAACAGCTGTCTTGCCGTCCGTGGGACGGAAGTTTACCGTTCTGCTGGGCTGTTTTGGGCACTGGGTTTGACAGTCTATATGGCAAATCACAAATGACTTACATACAGTGTTGTTCTTGCCTGGTCTGTATTCATCTTAATGCCACCAAGTATGCTCCACACATACAGATCACTCTTAGTACTTGCAGTCGATCAATGTTAGTGTATTTGTCTGTTTTCAACTTTAAACAAGCATTTTCAATGCAATAGGTCTCACATTTGCGATAGTTTAAGCTATTGGCATTGGAAATGACAATGCCTTTTATTTATGTTTTAAAAACCAAAACATAAATAAGAGGCATTTTCATTTACAATGCCAATAGCTCAAACTTGCGTAAATGCGAGACCTATTGCATTGCAAATGCTTGTTGCTGGTTGTCATGGAGTATACATTTAACATTTCATCCCATCTTCCTTCTGACAATGTTGAGTTGGACAATAATATCTCATAGGACCTTGAGAAAATTCAGTTTGCAATATATGTCACATAAAAGTCAATAAAGTTATGATCTTGAACGTTAGTAACTCCCAGAGCACAATTTGCTAACAGTGCACATTCTGCGGATGAAAGTAGGCATACCTCATTCATGTAAGGGAAGACAAAAAAGTAGAAATAACATTTTCAATGAATTTATTGCTTTTCACATGGCAAAGAAATCAATGACATAAAAATATTTTTATAAGGCATTTGTGTTTTAAATGAAATAATTGAATGCAAACTGAAATCAGTCACATATATAAAATTAATGATTAAAAAAAATGTAGACTTTTAATTTACAACTGCATCAAAGCAATCACATCGCCCGCTGGCATTTCCAGGCACTGTTTTCTTTTAAAAGAAAATCGTAGGATCAAAAATAAAACAACCATTTCTTTAGCTACAACCTACATTAACTCGCTGTTATTCTGTGGTGCTTTTGTTTTAAAAAAAAACCTCTGTGCTGATGGAGTTGTATCGGGTGAGGGCTATGATGTTTTACCTTGATGCTGCTGACACCGGGGTGAAATATGACCTTTTTTTCCAAGTTATTTTTCTTTGCTTGTGATCATTATGAAATAAAAGTGCCTATATTTAGAAACTCGTTTTACCCAGAAATAGGCTTTAACCAACAGAGCGCAGCGTAGCTAATATCCATGGAAGAAAAGCAGGAGGGTTTGCTAAAGATCTACCCTGTAGGCTCATGTTTTGATATTAGCCTGTCGCATGGTAATACATCAATGTCGTGTCATGTGACTGAGTCCAAACCACCTTGAGCAAATCAGTTGCCACATTTGTTCATATCTTTTCCACACTACTAACGCTGTTCTGATGCTGGTGACGTACAATAAGGCAACTTTTTTGCACCTTGGAGCACGAAAGCCAAAAGCAGCTATTCAACAGGTTGCTGGCACAGTGCCTTACAGCAGCAGAGACTTTTTAATACTCTGAACTCACTGCTGCATAGGGCTCAGGAACTTATAACGAGCCACTTATGCTTTGTATAATCCTTCTTCTTAAGGTTACTGCCAATAATGCTGCACCTTTTGAAGCACCGGTCATGTAGTTTTCTAAAAATAAAAAAAAAAAGATTCCGTTTTTTTCTGTTGAGGATAAAAATATATTTCAGAGTTTATTTTCACCCTGTAAACCAAGTGCTGCAAAACTATCTTACCCCAGGCTCCTCTACATGCATGCAGTGTATGCTGTTCAGGAACTGTCCAATGGACAGAGCAAGAATCTCCTAAAAAACTACGACTAAAGATTTGTGATGGTAGCTGTAATTTCCCTAACTGGTACAACTATCAATAATCTTATTTTGCCTCAAAAGGGGCAATAGGTAGCTAAATCATACTATATCATGCCCTTCCTTGCGTCTTATTGAAGGAGGCCTTGTTCACCCTCTCACATATAATTGTTCCCTCTCTCTCTCAGACCAACATTTTTGCAATCCACCTACTACACTGGTCCCCAGACAAATTATATATGTTAGATCTAATAAACGCTAACCAATGTTGGGCCTGCGATGACATTTGTGGGGGATCTTGAACACGTTTTTAAAATACACATTTCTCACCCCATTCTAGGAGCAAATCGCAAACCAACTTAACTGCATACTTAAAATACATTTATACCTCGATTTCCCTACTATAATATTAGGACCGCTCAGAAACTGATTTTGCACTCCTTGACTTACTGTTTACAATCACTATAAAAGTCATCCTGCTGGACTTGAAACCATCCAGTCTTGGTTCTTTTCACTCCTGCTGGGCTTGGGAGACATTTTCGTTGTATTTAAAACAACTATCAAGTCCCAATAGGCAGGGTAAATTGAGGGACTGAGGGAGTAAAACCAAGGCCAAGTAAGTGAGCTTATTGGTCTTCTTTTACCACCACTTCATGTCACTCTCAAAACCATGCTACTAGCCCTTAACTCTGCACCTTATTTACTGCCCGATACACAAGACTCACTGTTTAATTCAACTTTCTGAATTCCTTCTTATTTTCTGTAAGTTTGCAGCACCTCCGAACGCTCTAAAACAGTCGACGGATAGCATATTAGCACTCTGTATAATAATTGTAATTCCTTTGCAAGCCCTGCGAGAGCACATTCTGAACCCATTTCCTGTCGTGTGGGTGATCTTACCCCCAATGAGGACGCTGCAACCGTTGGGGTTAACTGTGCTTTATTAATTAATTATCTCCCTGAAGAGCGCCGAGCCGCGTCTGCTGCCTGTCGGCTGTTCGCGTTCTCAATGCGCGCTGCGCGCGCAGCCCTGAACATGGCGGCGGCACGTCACGTCTGTACGTGACGTGCAACAACTAGACAGCGCCGCTACATATCTCCCCTTTTTTCCCAAATAACTTTTAACTCACTGTCCGTCGCTCATATCAAAGTCTCGAAATCTTGCGGGCTTAATCACCGCCCTACCACTCCGCGTGAGTCTCAGGGGGTCAGCCGGGATCACTCTTTCCTGCGTCTCTTCGCTCCTTCCTCCACCTTCGAGCGCGGTCGCGCCTCCATCTCGCCTGCTCGTTCCCGCTTCACCAACTGACTCCTGCTCACCATAGTCCATACTCTCTCTTCGCTGATCTCCTCTGCTGGCCTCCAACTCTCCATCTGATCGATTTTGTTCCTGAGTCCCTTCCTGTACATCTTCTGGGCCTTCTCCGCCTCGGTCCCAACCGTGCGCTCCTTTGCATCTAGCCATGTGATCCTGTGACCACACATTGCCGTCACTCAGCAAAGCCGCTCTACCCATCACTTCCTTGACTTGCAGGGGCTTGCTGTATTTACTCTCTCCTTTCCTCCTTAGTGTGGCCACTCTTACTCGTACCCATTCCCCTTTCTCCAGCTCGGTCTCTTTCACATTTCTCCGGGCATTGTAGTGTCTAGAGTAATTGGCTTGTGCTTTTTCCAAGTTGGCTCGCACTACTGCAGTGGACCATTCACTTGTTATGATTTTTTCCTTCCACACTCGGTTGTCCCGGGTGAATGGTTCGCGGCCTCTCAGTATTTGAAAAGGGCTGTACCCTGTCCCTGTGGGGGTGATCCTGTACGCCCACACCATGCGTTCAATCTCTCTTTCCCAGTCTTTGTTGTTGGAGATGGCTGCCTGCACAGACCCCATCACCACTCTGTTAAATCGATCCACAAGTCCGTTCCCAGCCGGGTGGTATATGGACGTGTGCTTTGCTAGAACTCCATTTCTTTGCATAAAGTTGCTCCATTTCTCTGATCTGAATTGGGGGCCATTGTCTTAGGATGGACTTCGGGATGCCTTCTCTCACAAAGGTGTCCGCCAGGAACTTTATGATGGTCTCTGTATCCATCGCCTCATCTATTTTCAACTCAGGCCATTTCGAGTATCTATCCACCAGGACACATACATACTTCTGAACGCCCTGCGCATCCTGGATGGGGCCCAGTATATCCACTGACAACTCCTCCCACGGATTCCTCGGGGGGTCAAATTTGCCTAAGGCTGGACGGAGTGGTTTGAGCGTTTTGTCTGCCCCTTGGCACTGTGGGCAGTCCCTGACATGCCTCTCGGCCCTTACGTCCATCCCTGGCCACCAGTAGTTTTGCTTGGCTCTTAGTTTCAGTTTTCCTATTCCCAAGTGTCCCTCGTGGAGCATGTCCAATAGTTTGGGGATGATTTCTGCTGGGGGGATGACTTTCTCCCCTCTGTATACAAACACTCCTCGGTCGTCCATCGACAACTCTTCTCTGACTTCGAAGTAAGGGTTGAGGCCTCCACGGGTTAGTCTCTTCTCAGGCCATCCCCTAGTGATGTAGGATTTTACTTCCTCTAGGACCTGATCTTTCTCATAGGCCTGCCTCCATTCCTGGTGTCCAATGGTTTTCTCTTGGTCTTCCATGAGTGCCACCATTTCTTCTGACCCTTCTTGGTCCTCTCCAGTCTGCTCCATAGCTGCCGCTCTACTCAGGTAGTCTGCCACCTTGTTCCTGCTGCCGGGAATGTGTTCTACGTCGTACCTAAATTCAAGCAACTTGAGGGTCATCTTTGAGATCCGCGGCGTGGCACTTGCGTGTCCGCTGGACGTTAGCACCTTCAGTAAGGGTTTGTGATCTGTCTTTAACAAGAACCGTGTGCCCCACAAGAACTGCCTGAAGCGGGTCATGGCCCATACAACCGCCAGCATCTCCTTTTCAATTACACTGTACTTCTTCTCGGTCTCACTGAGCGTGCGGGATGCAAAACAGATCGTTTCCATTCTCCCTTGACCACGATCTTGCATGAGGACGGCGCCCAGTCCCTTGTCGCTGGTGTCCGTGGTTAGAACCGTGGTGCCTTGGGGGTCATATCCTTGGAGCGGAACTGCTCCGGCCACCTCTCTCTTGATGATCTCGAATTCACCTTGCGCTGCCTCCGACCAGCAGAATTCCGTGTTGTCTCGTGTCAGCTGCCGCATGTGATGGGTTTTGGATGCGAAGTGCTGCACGAACTTACTATAATATTCCGCCATTCCGAGGAACGATCGGACATCTTCTTTGTTGGAAGGCGGTGGCGCATCGCAGATGGCTCTCACATTGTCTGTTTTCGGGGTAACCCCTCGCACCCCTATCTCATGCCCCAGGTACGTGACGGACTCCATTCCTATCCGGCACTTGGTCCATTCGGCTGTGAGGCCCTTACTCTCGAGGATCTTTAGCACCTTTCCTAGTTTGCTGTCGTGATACGGTTTGTCTCGTCCCATTACCAGGATGTCGTCCTGGAAATATTGGACTCCTTCAGTGTCTTTGAACAGTTGGTGCATCAATTTTTGGAACACCGCAGCCGCCGAGGCTAGCCCGAACGGCATGCGGCGGAACTGGTAGCACCCGAACGGGGTGATGAAGGAAGTGAGCTTTCGGCTTTCCGGATGCAGGGCGATCTGGTGGTAGGCGGAGGTCAAGTCTATTGTGGAATACCACTTGACTCCCCTGGTTCTGGCTAGCATTTCCTCGATCCGGGGCAAGGGGAACTTTTCCACCACTATGCTCTTGTTCAACTCGCGTAGGTCGACACACAGCCTGATCTTTCCGTTTGGCTTCTTCACCACCACTAGGGGCGCGAGCCACTCTGCACACGTGATAGGTTCGATGATCCCTTTCCTTTCCAGATCCTGTAGTTCTTCTTGCACTGCGTCCCTCACCGCCAGAGGTACATTCCTCACTTTGTGGGCGACCGGTACTGCATAGTCTTTCAAGACTATCTTGTGCGCAAATTTCTCCATCCTTCCAACTGTGCCTCCGAACACCTTGGGGTACTCTTCTTTCCATTTGTCTAGGTCAGGCCAGGTTCCCTGTTCTGTGAGTAGTATTTGTTCCTTGCCCCCTGGGTCCAGCTTGATGCCCAGGTCTCCTTGGTCGAGCCATCCTAGGACCGAGGGTCCTCTCTCAGATATGTACAGCTTGCAGAACGCTGACCGGCCTCTGAACTTAAAATCTAATGGTCTGAATCCTGCCATGGGAATGCGGTCCCCGTTGTACGTCACCGGGCGTATGTCCAGCTTCTCCAGTTCTGGGCCTAGGTGTGGTGCAAAACTCTCCTCCCACACCGCTCTTTGGATGATGGTGTAGGGCGAGCCGGTGTCAGCCACGACCTTTATCGGTATTCCACCAATCAGCATCTCCAGGACCGGTTTCATCGTTCTCTTGCCATCAACATTCAACACCTGGCCATCTACGCTTAGTGCTTGATCTCCTATGTAGATGATTGTGACGACGTCTTCCTCAGCGCCCTCTTCTTGTTCTTTGCTGTCCTGTCCGACATACTTCACCATTCTCTTCGAGGACTTCCTCCGACACACCTTCTCATAGTGGCCCACTATACCGCAGTACAAACATTTGCCGCGGAATGCTGGGCACTTCCTGTCGTGCGCCTCGTGCGACCAGCTCCCGCACCGATAGCATGGTTTCTTGCTACTTCCCGCTTGTTTTCCTGGAGGGCCTGGGTTGCCTTGCCATTTGTTGGGTCCCTTCGCTGCCGAACCCTTGTTCTTGTAGTCCCTGCGGGGCTCTTCCTCGCCTATTCGGTTCACCATGGCGGTGGGGGCTGTCTCTTTCCTCGTTGCATCCGCACACCTGCGCGCCAGTTCTGCCCATTTGACTATTACCATCACCTCCTTTAGGGTGGTGTCCTCGCTGGCCCACAACTTGTCCTGCACCGCTGTGCTCGTGGTATGCATCACCACCTGGTCTTTGATGAACTCCTCCTCCCAATTTCCATACTTGCACGTGGCCGCTAGTCTCTTCAAGGCCGCAACATATTCCTCCACTGTCTCTCCCGGGCGTTGTTTCCTTTGCTGGAAATTGAACCTGTCCACGGAAACACACACTGCAGGCCTGTAGTGCTCGTTCAGGTCTTCGATGGCATGGGCATACACATCCACGTAGGTGCTTCCTCTTTCTTTTGGTACTAGGCTTTTGTAAATTCTCAGTCCTTCTGGGCCCAGGTTGAGCAATAATATGCGCTTCTTCCTCTTGGGGTTAAATTGTTCTTCGCTCTCATCTTCCAAGATTCCTATGAAGTTATCGATATATTCCCTCAAGTCTTCCCACTTCATAAGCGGTTCTCCTGGTCTGGGCAGGAACTGCACTGGCGCCATCGCGTACCCTGCCTGCGCACTCATTTTCTCGCCCTTGATCGTGGGCTGCGCACTCGCTAGGCCTCTGGGACTCCCTGGCGTGTTGTCTCGCTCTTCCTTGTCTGTGTGCACTTGGGGACTGCCTTCGTCCGCTTCCTCAATCTTGCCTGGGGGATCCAGCGCGGTTTTTATTTTCTGTCTGGTGGGTCGTCGCGTGCTCAGGCGCGGTTTGTCCTAAGCTTGACTGGGCTTGGGCTACCTCTCCGGGTAGGTAATTGCTGTCCTAGGCTGTGCTGAGCTCTGCCGCGCTCTTCAGGGTATTGTACCTGCGTGGGGGCTGCTGGTCACTTCTCAACCTCCTGCTCCTCCTGTCAACAGGTTTCCTGTGGTGCTTGTCCACGCTGCGTGCCCTCTGGCCACCGGTAGCTGCTGGTGTTGCTAATATTTTTGTGTGTGTTTTTTTTCCGGTGGTCTGGTTCTCCTCGGGGGGCAGGGGGACTAGGATCCCACCCTCGTCGCCATTGTCGTGTGGGTGATCTTACCCCCAATGAGGACGCTGCAACCGTTGGGGTTAACTGTGCTTTATTAATTATCTCCCTGAAGAGCGCCGAGCCGCGTCTGCTGCCTGTCGGCTGTTCGCGCTCTCAATGCGCGCTGCGCACGCAGCCCTGAACATGGCGGCGGCACGTCACGTCTGTACGTGACGTGCAACAACTAGACAGCGCCGCTACATTTCCAATCCCGGTTACTTCCACCAACATGAACTCTGTAGAAATATTTCAGAAAAGAAGAAAATTTTCAAGTTTGCCAACATTTCTTTTTTCCATCACCCCAAAACCATTTCTTTTGTCCACGACGTCCTGCTACAGTCATTCACTTTCGGTAACCATCCCTTGATAATTGTATAAACAATTATTTTTCGCAAAAAGGTATTGCTTTTGCAAGTAAATATTTATATATTTTGCTAAAACCCTGAAAATAGGTAAAAACACCCTTGTATACAACCATTTGTGTACTGAAAACGGCATCTGAGGTACACATCTCGAGGAGGTCTCAATTTCATGTTTGCAATCTTTTGGTAGGAAAATTATAGATTTGAAACATGTTATAGCCAGCCCCGAATAAGTAGCAGATATATAACCTAATGTTGTAAAGGATGCCTAAAAATCAGAAATTGGACTTTAAAAAAGAGAGCAAAAAATCTGCATTATAAAGTTACTTTTTTTTTCCACTTGTCGAATTTCAAGCAAATCTTCCTTATTGGTTGAATACAGCGTGTGCTAACGAAACTGCTAGGTGGGAGCCGAAAAGTAGTGGTTAAATAAAATGCAAAAAAGTATTATGTCTGCACACATACTTTGAACAAGTCTGCTGTCTAGCAGTATTTATGATTTTTTCCCCAGTTTTTGTTGAACGATGCATGCTGCTAATTAAATCTCAGAATCCTGAGGGTTCTCATATAACTGGGAATTTATACCCAGGTGGGATGCAAGGAGCTCGTCTGTAGCTACCATTTTTATTTCAATAATGGTAGTAGGTTTTGTGAATGTGTGTACAGTAAGGATTTGCTAGAGATGTGTTGCTTCTATGAGCTGATCATTAGGCTCAACCTCATTGGCAAGTGTGCATATGATGTCACTGTAGAATGTTAAGGCTGGCTAAAACTGGTTTGAAAAGAGGAAATTCGGGGCAATCCAAGATGGGAGTTGGAGAGAGGATGACATGTCCGACTGTCCGGTCAGCGATCTGTTGGTGGACTATTCATCACAGAGCTGCAATTATGGTAGTGTTTGCCAAAATCACTAGCCAGGACCCCTCTCATACTTAGTATGCTTGCTCGTTGAGAAGTGCATATTTGAATGCAATTGTTTAGAGCTGGTGGTCCTCTGAATCATAAACAAGATCGCCTGAGGCTATCCAAATCTGACACAACTCATGTCACATGGAATGAGATAGCCACTGAGCTCCAGATGTGCATCCACCCAGGGGTCCTAGGTCACATCTGCAACAGATCCACACCTTTTAAAAATGGCGTTTATCAAATGTATTTTCTATCCACTGAAAAAGGATTCAGGCAATTGATGTCATTATTCATATAACAAATTAGTTCTAATGAGGCCTATTCCATTCATCCGGTTCCCAAGCAGCTGAGAAAAGGTTACACCTCTTTTTAAAGCTGTCATGCTGATGGTCTTCCTCCTCTTTTACTTATGACAGAAGGTAGGTTTGGCCCAGAATCTGCTGTGCTCACTCTCACAGACCTAGGATTCACAATATGCAGAAACCTTTCTGAAGTTCAGCATTGGGAGTCATGCCAAAAGTCAACTTCCTAAAATGGTGCAAGCATCAAAAAGATTTGCTTTCCCTGAAGATTCTCAGATTCCAGCTTAACTTGTGTATCGCAAGCAATCTAAGTGAGATCTGGCAAAAGAAAGTATTGTGCTGGTTGTTAGCTTTCACAAATAGGAGCTGGGCCCCAATTAGAAGTGGTTGGAGGGCGTGTAGACTACAGAACACCTCTACAGGAGGGATGGGGTCCTCTTACTGGTTCTGTTTGTTGAAGTATATAGGGGGGGGACACCAACTGAGGAGAAGTTTGGAAGGTCGTTTCGTAAATACCTCTGGATAGGTTGGAAGCACATTAATGGATACCACTTACTTCTAGGAACCTACTTTGAGGAAGTCTGGAAGCATAGGTTCACCGGTAGGGTTTGGGCATGGAGGGGAAGTGCATGGAATGCTATATAAAGGGACGAGCTGTAAAGGGAATCATCTCCCTTTTGATGAGCTGTGGATCAGAGGCCGGGTAGAAGACCACATCTGTGTAGATGGTACGAGGTCCAGAGCACTGGCCCCTGCTGTGGAAGTGCACGGGGACCAGGGACATACTCTGTGGAGGGGCCAGGGCTTTAAAGGCACACCAACTGTGAGGGGACTGCAATATTAAAAGCAGATTTTAAAAGTTGGTTCAGAGAACAAATAGATAGCACACAATAAATGTCTACAGCTCCACAAAAAATATATTTCTACCATTGCTCTTCACTAATACTCTTACTAATAACTGGTCATTCTTTCAATTTCTTTGAACTGTAGTCTATAGGTGCCTATCTCTTAGGTCATCAAAACCATAGCTCCATAAAACTGTTGAAGGGAGGAGTGTACTGAGTAGGCGTCAACTTATTAAGTGAATCTCTTTGCAGGACACTGATACAGACATGAGCTAATGGTGTACTTATATGATCTTTCAGGTAGACGTACTTAAAGGGAGGTTATATGTTTCCCTGCTGACAGATACTTTTCAAATTCCTTAATTTGGTCTCCACTGACCCCTCTTCCTATCTATTTGCTGTTACACTATTCACAAAATCTGTTGACAATTAACCCGATTCTGAGAATCTCTGTTGAATGAATTTCGATTTTTATTTTCAAATAAATACATTGTTATCTAATTTCAGGTTAGAATCTTATCCAGTTAAAATTCTGGAGCATTATCTCTACAACCAATCCTGTTTTGGCCAATGCATTTGAAAAAATCTAAATCACCCAACGTAACGCTTAACAGTGGTCACAAGCCCCGAGATATGTTTCAAGATCGTGTATGATTCACTTCCGCACTGTAGATCACAAATGTATTAAAATATTTGCTGGTTTGAAGACCTTCATTGGAATAACTGAAAATAAGATGCAAGGTAGGTTCAACACATTAGGTTTCAAGGTCACAGATCTCTTCTTCTGAAGACAGTAACCGTTTGTCAATTGCCGTCTCGATTCCAAAATCTAGTGCATTATCCCAATGTTCCACCACGTATATTGGTTTAGTTGAATACAAGGTATCAAACCCACTGGGTTTGGATTTCCAGATCGGTCTAACAAAGTGCTCAATCGTTCTCTGCTCAGATGTACTGATGAGAACCAGCCCTTTACCCTCTTTGGATATCTCAGTCTCTTTTGCGAGTGTGGCAATTTACAATCAGCAGCTCTGAAACATCCAGGGCAGCTTTTTCTACCAGCATGTCCTTGGTGACTCATGTACAAAGAAAAAAAGGGTGTGAAGTGTGAGCAATCAAAAGTGTAAAGTAGGTTCCTGTGACCCTCCATACCAAATCACCAAGTTCGCCAACAGGAAATCAGATTTTAGCAATGGCATCACAGCACGTTTTACACGCTGGAAAGTGTAACATAAACAGTTTATAAACATATGATACAGCATACTGTACGAATTTCCTCATTTTGGCTTTCTTATATTACTTCAGAACGTTTGATAATTGGAAATTGCAGTAGACCTCTCAACTAAATGATAAATCCTTATATAATCCCAAGTGCCATGCTGCCCTGTGTCTCAACACTTTCCAAGTAAGTAACAGTATCCTCACAGAAAACACTTCCGGGGTTACTGTACTTTTAAAAGGGCCAAGCACTGTAGAGGAAAAAACACAGAACAAATTCTCCTTACACAGTTGTACATCACCGGGCAACCACGGTTAATGGGCATACCTGAATATTGCATTGTGTGAGGAACTTTGCTTGAGTTTTGAGATTTATACTGACATCATTCAACAGACGGCCCCTTCAAGTTGTAAACATAGCGCTTCGATTTACCTGAAACCACAATCAAGTTTCTAAGGTCAGTAAAGCCTTCTAAAGTAGAAGCACATTTCTCCGAATTGGGGAGCACCTCTTCATGTCACTAGAACTGATGATGTTAAAACTTCAGTACAGGTCAATGAGTGAGTATGAATGAATAGGCCCTCTCCCGAGTGATCCATCTGCAGGTGTCAATCTTCCACATTGACTAAACTAAGGAAAGAAAGACATTTTGAAACAAATACGGTTTTAGGAGTTTGGGACTCTTCGTGCTAGGGTTTGTGTTTAACACTTCCTGATAATCAAGGCCGGGCCCCTGGAGCGCTTTGCTGGTTGTGGTAGTGTACACTAAGAATGTTTTAAAAATGGGAGGTTGGTGAAGCCGCTGTGACGTCAATAGTGTGGGTCTACCTCAGCGAAGGCACCAACAGAGTCATCTTTGGTAGAAGCCGCAGTTTGTTATGGTCACAAGCATCACAATATCCAACATACACTTTTAGAGGCTTCTCAGGACATGTATCGGGGCATAGTAAGTTGTATGTCTACTACAATGCAACACAGACGCATGTTGCATATGTATGGGCAGCACACTGTACCTGTTAAAAGTAATGGTTATTAAAAAATACCACTTTCACATATGTTTTTAGGACTCGCTCTCAGGTGTCAGAATTCTGTTGGAATGTTGCTAGCCACAGAAAGCGGGCTCCAGTTTCGTCACAGCTGCAGGGTAAGGTAAGTTCCTCTGACTGGGCTATACCATTCAAGAAGGCACGAATCTGATTATGTAAATCAGTGTTTTCTCTCTCTGCCCTTGAACCTGTCCCTCCACAGCTATCGAAGAGAAGCAGCTATGCACCGGAAGTAGAAAGAGATCCTTACAAAGAGCGAAATCACAACTGGGGGAGAATCCTGTGCACGGCAGAGGACCTGGTTTACCTTTGGTTCAAGTGTGACGTAGCAGTTCTCTGAAGGAAGAAAAGGAGATTGAAGAGGGAGGGCCACCAGCCGCGCCCCGCTGGGGGATCAGGACTCTTCTAGAAAGCCGTCGTTGCTAAGGCACTCCGCGTTCTCCAGCTCCACGCTGGACAGGAAGCGGCGCATGGACTTCCTGCAGTTGTAATCCAGGGTGGTGGTGTAGACAGTGGTGGTGTGCTTAGGGTACACGATGGTGGTACTGAGGTACCGTTGGGGCTTGTTCTGTGGTTCGAAGTGGACCTCGGCACGGTAGCTTCGCCAGGTGCAGTCTGGGATGCAGATGACGGTCTGGCTGCAGCCAGACACCCCCAAACCCACAGGTAGCAGAACGTTGTCAATATAGTGTTTTTCTGAGTCATACTTCACTGAAGAGGTGTATCTGTGTGAAAAGGAAATGAAATGTGTGTGAATAAGGACAAGATGCTCAAGTTTCCTGCAAGCAAGCACTCATTCAAGGTTCACAGTTTAAACTCTAATTCATGAAAACATCTCCAAGCCACAGCTCTACATGAACTCCACAAAATAGAGCTGTTTCACCCTAGCTCTTTCACTCTTCTTTAAAGATCTCCCATTGCTGGTCTCATCCCAATATTTGTTTTTGGAATCCTCATTATTCTGCAAAAGGCCGTTACATTTTTAGGTCTGGCTTAAAGACACATATAGCTGTCCCAGTACCAGGTTTTTCATGATAAAAATGCAAATGTATATACACAGATATAGGGACTTTCATACGGCCCTTGCTCTGTCCAGGGGTCATCCACCTTTTGCTTTCACCCACCAGAGCACACAGCAGGGGGCAGTTGGTCCACCCATGCCATCCATAGGATGTCTTGCGCTGTTAAGTAATGGCATTTTACCTGTTACGTGGTCACAGCCACCTGAAAAAAGAGTGCAATCTTTATTTATGTTTGTTTGCAAATATACGCCCAACATCCTTCAGTGTCAGCATTTTTAGTCAGAACCGTTTAATTTCTGTTGCATACGTTTGAAAAAAACAATTTAAAAAATGACACGCTTCCAAGGCCAGACCCCTTGCCTTTGTTAATGCTTGTTTCTTAACGAAGCACCTGCTTTGACACTTTGGACTTTCAGCTGTCAGACTAGTGCGGGCATGGCCCAGCGGCGTTGTACACAGCGTAGATATTTAATGGAGACAGCAGAACATGTGGGAAGCTTTTGAAAGTAAAGCTGGAAGTCCCACCCATTCCCAAGGTACTCAAGAAGTTAAGTATGTTTTTAGTACAAACTGAAAAACAGTAATGAAGATGCAAGTGGTACTTTATCATCAACTCCGGCTATTACATTCAACAGATCAATTCTCGCATAGGGAACTCCACACACAAATGGAACATGGTCTAGATGCTGCCCAAGCTAATAAAAAACAGCCTGGACCCACTAGACTGGGAGGCGATTAAATCCAACACACACTTCATGAAGTAATAATAATAATAATAGCCTAATTTATAGAGTGCATGGTTACACCCAGAGGCGTGTACCCGTGAATCTACCACCGAGTCTTAGGATGGCTACCCCTCAAAGGAGCCAGAGGCCAAGGCTGCCAGCGGAAGGCCTGTCATTAGCTGCACCCCCATCCATACGCTCAACTAAACTACAGTCCAACCACCTATAAATGTATTAAGACTCCCACGCAGGTTTATTCTAGTCTTGCTTGTGCCAAAATCATCCTTTCTTGCAACCGAGCTATGAAAGTTTCTCTAAGAGTAATTCTGGCCACCCGACATCTACATTCACATCTGTCCTAACAGTGCGCTCCGCGGCACTCTGTCTGTACAATCCTTGCCTCTGGTACAAGCATCCATTCAGTTTCACCCGTTTTTTATGTGACCAGGAAACACGAGCTTCTGAAACTCCATCATCGGTGCCTTTTTGTCAGGAATATGCCGTCTGACAGGAAGTCTGGATAAACTATTGGCAGCTGCAGCCAAGAGCTCCATCTTGAAACTGAACCGTAACAGCTGAGAGGCCCACCTTGTAACAGGCAGAGTCGCCTCACTTGACCCCCTCGTGGGAACACGGATGAGACCAGCTTAGGCTCAGATATTAACAGAAATCCCTTCAGCCCGAGAGAGGGAAGTTCTAAAGTGTTTTAGAGTCAGACGACACCGGTTAGAGTTAATTTCTGCAATATGTCACGCCATTGATGCAAAAGTACACTGCGGGATTGGAACTTTCCTGGCATTTCTTCCTTAATTAGCACCCACTTCAGAGACTTATGTGAAAGCTGCGAGCCACAGGCTCGAGTACCAGCAAGGTCCTCTCTTAACCAGTGAAATAGTATAATTTGTGCGGTGAACAACACATTAATCCTGACTTTGCGCCTCTGCAGTCATGCAAACTGATGCTAAGGGGCAGATTTACCAATCTTTCACGCTACGCAGCAAGGGAACTACTGCGCCACGTTGCATGAAAGGGAGAAAGCCGACATGCTCCATATTTACAAAGATATGGAGCATTTTTGCTCTCTCCTTGCGCTAGTGTGCTGCCTATCGCCAATGCCGGCACTCTTTATACGTTATGGGCAGGATTGTTTTTGAAGGGACACCTTCGTGCACAAGAACAATCCTTAGAGGCGTATTCCTCTTTCAATGTGTTCAGCAGAATGCAGCACACATGGAAAGAGGAATTAACAAGGAGAAAAAAAGATATTTCTCCTTGTTACATCTATGTTGGGTAGGCGCTTCATTTTAGCGCAACCTCGGGTTTACAAGTCTTTGTAAATCTGGGTTTGTGTCAAAATATATGGGTGGATGCATGGGAACGCCCATGCTCCCCCCAAGTAATACCTACCCAACGCAAATTAACTTTGTATTTACTAAACCACACAAAGCCACGCAAAATGGCTTTGCATGGCTTAGTAAATCTCAGTTGAAGACTTGCTTCACGCAAGGATAAAGCAAGCCTTTGTAAATCTGCCCCGAACTCGATATGGGAATTCACTGTCCACTGCATACATTTTTGTGCTAGAAAAGTGCCCTTTTTCAGTGCTAATAATGCTTTGTTCTGCTTTGCCCCACTTTGGACCATTCAGGCGGATGTGGGGTTATGTGGGCACACGGGTGGTACTTGACATTCCAGCTGCAGCATCCATGTTTTTTGACGAAAAGCTCTATCTACTAAAATTGTCAAACTGGCCTTTGTGTTAAAAAATGATACCTTCATGAGGCGAGTACAAAGTTGGAGACATCTATTTGTTTCTCCAGTTTACACATTGCATGTGTGCTGAGCAATATCGGACATATTTTCAAAATAGTCTAGGCATAGGGTTTTGTACTGGAAGGGTATACTTCCATTACAACACCTAGGCTAGGGGTCTCGCACACAACTTTGCACCAAGGGGCAAAGTTGTGCATGTTGCTAGGAGGCCTGGTTGTGTGACAGGGTAGGCAAAGAGAGCAGCAGTGGGCCGTAGTTAGTAAATATGGCTCTGTGCTGCTCTCTCTCCCTAGTACAATGTAGTGCAGCAACTTTGGTTGCTGTGCTTCTTTGCACTACATTTTAGTAAATTTGCAGCTTGGTCTTTAAGCTCCAAGAGTCAATTCAGTTTGTGGTGTGCTCTATATGGATGATGATGATGAGCAAACAAATGCCAATCACCCCTTCTTCCCCAATGGTAATTATCATTCTTTTTCATGAAACCCCTTAAAAGTAATTCTTCCAGGCAAACTGGTAAACCCAGTTTGAATGATAGCACAAAAAGAGATCCCAATTGCTGCCTCTCGGACTCTAGTCGGCTCTTATCTGGGCCACAACACTTTTTTAATGTCGCCAACTCCCAAGTGCCTGACCGGTCGGATGCTCTCAACTCCTTTTGCCTTTGCTAATAATTAGCCTTCTGTGATTTCTTAAAGCATTTACAATACTTTTGCAAAAGTTGTTCACACTGTTTAAGGCCCATTCACTGTGAAGATAAGATCTCTTCCCACGGAAAAGGCAGAAAGTTTCTAACAGTATGCTGGAATGCTTACTTTTTAGGTCGAGCCTAGGCAGCGCGCATGCTCTGTTTGCAAGACCAGGTTTGTTATCTCCTCTATCGGCTTTTGGCATGCCCATGAATCACAATTTGTTCGTTGTTGTGCCATTTAGAAATACAGGGTTTTTATTGGTGCTTTGGGTCTGATTCTCCCACCTTTGCGTGCTTGGGTCACGCCCAGGCGATTTCACTCATTGTTTGCTTGCTTTGGCCATCCCAATACGTCCGTGGTTCCTCCTGGTTATCCTGATCTGCCTTTTTATTTTGTAGGCTTTCAACATCGTTTTAGGCTTTCATGCTGTTTCACGGGGAAATGCTCTGTTCGCCACGTGCAAAGTGGCAATTTCTGTCCTGTAGCTGTTGAGCTATGCCAATAACTCCAACTCAAACAAGCATTTACAATGCAACGGTCTCGCCTTTGAAAAAGTTAGAGCTATTGGCATTGTAAATGACAACATTTTTATTTATGTGTTGGTTTTGAAAATAGATAAATAAATGGCACTGTCATTTACAATGCCAATAGCTTAATCTCTCGCAAATGCCACACACAAACACACAGACCCACACAGAGTCCCACAAACACACATACCTACAGAGCCACACGCAGAGCCAAACACACACACAGAGCCACACACACACATACACAGAGCCACAGACACACACACAGCTACAGACACACATACACACACACACACACACACACACACACACAGCCACACACACACTTCATCCACCCACTAAGTCCATCCACGTAGCCACCACTCAACTCCATTCATCCACTGACTCCATCCACCCAACCACACCTTGTCAATGGTAGTAAGCACTATATAAATACAGTTACAAAACAATACATAAAACGAACTTGTGCAAGTACATGACACCTTAATGAATCACAATCACTTGCTCTGCCTTGATCCAGGCGTAAAAGCAACTTAAACAAGATAAAAGCTTTGTTAATGAACCCCATTGTAACCATCGATTTGCCAGTCTGTCCCTTCCTCATTGCTCTTACTGCCAACTTTACAATAATGATCCTCAATCAGAAAAGAGAAGTATATAATTGAATGGCACAAAACAGACAACTGCACGCTATATAATATTTCACAACAGACACAGGTGAGAACCGCACCCTCCAGGGCCAGCATGGATGGGAAGTCCTTGCAGTTGGAGATGCCGGTGGAGTCGGTGATGCAGGTCTTCCCCAGGTTGGACCAGAAGGTGGCCGTGGTGATGACCGTGCCGTCGATGCTCGACACCTTCCAGGAGTCGGTGGGCAGCGTGGAGCAGACTAGCACACAGCCCGACAGGGCCAGCAGGAAGGCCACGATCTCCCCCGCAATGCTGGCCATGGGCACCGGCGAGGGTCAGAGGGCATGGGGTCAGAGCTGAGGGCACGGGGAGGGTCAGAGGGCACGGGGTAAGAGCTGAGGGCACAGGTAAGAGCTGAGGGCACAGGAGTCAGAAGTGAGGGCCTAGGAAGAGCGGAGGGCACAGGGAAGGGTAAGAGCGGAGGGCACAGGGAAGGGTAAGAGCGGAGGGCACAGGGAAGGGTAAGAGCGGAGGGCACTTGGAAGGGTAAGAGCGGAGGGCACAGGGTAAGAGCGGAGGGCACAGGGTAAGAGCTGAGGGCACAGGGCAGGGTAAGAGCTGAGGGCACAGGGCAGGGTAAGAGCTGAGGGCACAGGGCAGGGTAAGAGCTGAGGGCACAGGGCAGGGTAAGAGCTGAGGGCACAGGGCAGGGTAAGAGCTGAGGGCGCAGGGGTAAGAGCTGAGGGCGCAGGGGTAAGAGCTGAGGGCGCAGGGGTAAGAGCTGAGGGCGCAGGGGTAAGAGCTGAGGGCAAAGGGGTAAGAGCTGAGGGCAAAGGGGTAAGAGCTGAGGGCAAAGGGGTAAGAGCTGAGGGCAAAGGGGTAAGAGCTGAGGGCAAAGGGGTAAGAGCTGAGGGCACAGGGGTAAGAGCTGAGGGCACAGGTAAGAGCTGAGGGCAAACGGCTAAGAGCTGAGGGCAAAGGGCTAAGAGCTGAAGGCAAAGGGGTAAGAGCTGAGGGCACAGGTAAGAGCTGCGGGTACAGGGGTAAGAGTTGGGGCACAGGAGTCAGTGAGGGCACAGGTGAGGGCAGAGGGCAGCGTGGTGAGGGCTGAAAGCCTGGGTTGAGGTCAGAGGGCACATGTGCCAGAAGTGAGGGCCTAGGAAGAGCTGAGGGCACAGGGGCAAGAGCTGTGGGCAGAGGGGTAAGAGCTGAGAGTACAGGGGTAAGAAGTGAGTGAGGGCCCGGCGTGAGATCAGATGGCAGAGGATTCAGAGCTGAGGGCACCTGCGAGGGTAGAGAGCAACGCGGCAAGGGACGAATGCCCTGCTTGAGGTCAGAGGGCGGTACAGGGCAAGAGTTGATGACCAAGGGGTAAGAGCGCTATGCCGGAGCCGGGCACTGGTCAGAGCTGAGGGCACAAGAGGGGGTGGAGCAGATGGACGCGGGGATGACCAAGGGGTAAGATCACTATGTCGGAGCCGGGCACCGGCACAGTAGCTTGCCCCACTTACAACGCCCTGCTTCGCACGATGATTGGCTCAACGGCCTTACTTAAGTACGAAGCAACCACAGCTACTAAAAATACCCCCTTAAAAAAAACACGTAATTTGCCAATATAACAATCAGCACTGCTCAAAAACGTAACGAGCGCAGATAAAACAGTCCTGCATTATTATACTTTCACTCTAGAAATACAAGCTGCGAAAACTAAGCTAAACTAAACCAACAACCCGAAAAACATACCTCTCAAACCACGTCCCGTAAAAAGCCCGAGACTCGCAGAAAGATACCACCAACAACGTTCAACCCAGATGAACCACCTTGGTGGGCAAACGGGTAGAGGGCTTAAAAGGAAGAAGGTGAGGAACTAGAAGCAAAAACTCCGCAAGGGTGAGTAGGTAACACCAAGAAGGGACAAAGGGGGTAAGAGATCAACAAGGGGGCGGGGCACATAAAGCGAGAGTTCGGGCTGTGGGGAGGAGGCATGAGCTCAGGGTGAAAACAGAATAGGGGTTTCACAGATGTGTAACGTCACACTACTCACCCACTAGCCCCTCGAGTGCGCCCCGTGAACACCAACTCGACCCACCCTTACCTGCTCCTTCTCTCTTCTCTTCCGCTCTGAGTTCTACATGTCTATGCGCAGCTCGGATGGCGTCCTGTGACCTCACAGTAGCTTGCCCCACCTACTACAACGCCCTGCTTCGCGCGATGATTGGCTCAACGGCCTTGTTGTTGTAGTATTGTTATAATTACTACTGCGGATGTTAGTATCTGCAGCAGCTGTACTATGGTAGTAGAGGTACACATAATAACAAGAGTGAATAAAAGCACGGGAGGATGCCAGGGGCGTCTCACAGAGTATACCAGACTCGGCGGTACTCCTTTTGCATACAGACTTGCGTGCATTGTGTCACGAATGCATGTCCCAAGAGACCTGAGGCTGCCATCCAGGGCAGGCCCCCCGCACCGCCTCCAAGGCCCTGTGACCTGGGGATGTCCTGAACCCTCACTATCATAATGTGTTCTCTGAACCTGCGAGACGTTTGGTAAGAAAACCTGCCCTGTCCCTACTCCTTGAGGCCCTGTGAGGGAAATGACTGAAGCACCCCTACATGAAATTAGACTCTAAAATCCATTCTGCTGCGTCAGAAAACTATTGCATTTACTGCACTATGCCCATCCGTGCTCCTTTCACTGAACGAGGCAGGGAGGGCCCAGGGTGCTGCTCGGGCACCGTGCCCACCCACCCGTGCTCCTTGAGAAGGGCTCTCCCCAGAAAAGGGGTGCCCACCCACCCGTGCTCCGCCGTACAGGGCGGGCCACTATTGCCCTACTGTAACAACTATGCAGCCGTAGGCCGTGCTCGTCGCACCGTTCCTGCTCCGTGCCCATCCATGCCCCTCTCTGGGACAAGCTTCACTGAGAAGGGAGGGGGGGTCACAGCACCTCCACCTACCTGAAGCATCCGGGGAGGGGGATGTACCCTGAATACAGAAAGTAGCAATCTGCAGTGGGTCAGTCTGCCCGTCGTGCTCTGTGCCCATTTACTGGACAGTCTTCCCCGAGAAAGAGGACACACAGCAGCTCAAAAACAGAAGAGAGGCGCTCAACTCCCGCCCCTGCTTTCGGCCCGGCATCACAAGTAAATGTGTCCACCCCTCAGCGTGTTCACAACCCGGAGGGGACGGGTCGGCCCAGTTAGCAGATTTCCAATGGTGATGGATTAAAAATGAACCGCCCCGTCTTTATTTGCATTATCTCCAGGGATGCGGTGTATGTACAGACGGCCCGAGTCCTGCTTTCTGAAAGGAAATGGTTAGTAAACGAGTGCTCACTTCCATTTGCCTATTTTCGTTTGGAAGGATACTTTCCAAAAGCTCCAGCTACGGCAAATAACCTGTTTTGGAGTTTTGCAGCTCACAAATGAGAGAGCCAACAATCTTGAAGAAAGACTACAACAAGAAAACGGCAAGAAAGCGAACACTCACCAGCAGGAGCTACTGGAGTTTTCATTATCTCACGGCCCGCCCGGCCATTGTGTTGGGTGTTAAAGTGGACCAAGCGGACCACGCCATGAAGGCTACTGCCCGGCCGCCATCTTCAGAGAACTGACCAAAAGAAACATAAAAAAAAAAAACAAACGCCGCCCACCGCCGCAGGAAAAGGGGTGGGATGAGTAAAAATCGCGGGAACGCCCACGAATCTGCTCGCAGAATGACGAGTAGATCTCTCTTCCAATGGCTAGCCTCCATTTATGGAGCTAGCCAATGGAAAGAGAGGGCGGGACAACACACACATACTGTAAACATTAGATTTCGCCTGCGCCGAAAAGCTGCGCGGTACGCAGCTTTCGACAGGCGAAACCTAAAAATGCAAGTCCTATTGCATTTCTAATGCTTGTTATTACTTAGTTGTGTAAAGCAGATGCTTTAGCCTTAGAACGTTTGTGACATTTCCTATTCATGACTCAGTACTTTTCTATGCACTTTGTAGGCATTATTGGATTGATTTTTTCAGCGTAATCTATTTGGTCACTATGATCAAATTCTAAATGCGGTAATAAACATTGCACGTTAAAAATAAAGTTAATATACAAGAGCTATACTATATTTTACTACTAAACAGGCAGCCACAACTACAGTTACCTTGCAAATAACAAGGTCATGAGTTGAATGGTGCAGTGGCACCAGGCCCAAAAGCTCTAGGGACCCTACTAAACCCAGATTATTGCGAAAATGTAGATCTAATCAGGCAGTCAGAAGTGCAGTTATCTAGCAGTGTTAGGGTCAAGATTTCAAGAGTGCAGCAGGTACGGTGGCACCGGGACTAAAAGCTCCAGCACCTCATTAAACACTGATTCTTGCTATATTTTACAACTAAAACAGGTAGTCACAATTGAAGTTACCTTGCAGTTGAAAAGGGCTTGATTTAAATGCCTCAGTGGCACCGGGGCTAAAAGTGGTTATAACTCCACTAAACACCAAACATTGCTATATTTTACTTGTAGACAGGCAGTCATAAGTGCAGTTATCTTCTAGGCACTAGGGTCATGAGTTGAAATGTGCAGCAGGTGCAGTGACACCGGGCCCAAAAGTTGTCAAAACTCAAATAAATACTAAATATTGCTATATTTTACTACTAAATAGGCAGTTACATGTGCAGTTATCTTGCAGGCAACAGGGTCATTATTTGAATTGTGCAGCAGGTGCAGTGGCACGGGGCCCAAAAGTTGTCATACCTCCTCTAAACACCTAATATTGCTATAATTTACAAGTAAACAGGCAGTCATAAGTGCAGTTATCTAGCAAGCACTAGGGTCACGATTTCAATAGTGCAGCAGGTGCAGTGGCACTGAGACCAAAAACTCCAGGCACCCCGCTAACACCTATTATTGCTATATGTTATTCCTCAACAGGTAACCACAAGTGCAGTTACCTTGCAGGCAACAGGGTCATGATTTGAATGGTGCAGCAGGTGCAGTAGCAGCGGGCCCAAAAGTTGTCAGAACTCCTCTAAACACATAATAGTGCTATATTTCACTACTAAACAGGCAGTTACAATTGCAGTTACCTCGCAGTTAAAAGGGACTGGATGTGAATGATGCAACAGGTGCAGTGGCACTGGGGCCAAAAGCTCTAGGGACCCCACTAAACCCAGATTATTGCTAAATTTTATTACTAAACAAGACAGTCACAAGTGCATTTATCAAGCAGGCAATAGGATTAGGATTAGAATGAAGCAGCAGGTGCAAGAGCACCAGGACCAAAAGCTTTAGGCACCCTACTAAACACCTAACATTTCTATATTTTACTACTAAACATACAGTCACAAATGCAGTTACCTTGCAGACAACAGGGTCATGATTTGAATGGTGCAACAGGTGCAATGGCACCGGGCCCAAACATTGCCAAAACTTCTCTAAATACCTAATATTGCTGTATTTTACTACTATAGTGGCAGACACAATTGCAGTTATCTTGCAGTTAAAAGGGGCTTGATCTGAATGGTGCAGCAGGTGCAGTGGAACAAGGGCCAAAAGCTCTAGGGACCCCACTAAACACCAAATATTGCTACATTTAACTACTAAATAAGCAGTCACAAGAGCAGTTAACTTGCATACACTACGGTCATGATTGCCATTGTGCAGCAGGTGCAGTGGCACCAGGCTCAAAAGTTGTCAGAACTTCTCTAAACACACAATATTTCCCTCTTTCATTTTTCAAAATGTTGCGATTACTTACCCACACTATACCACTGGTAATAGCACAATATATTGCCTTTTTGTACATAAACAAGTCATAACACTTTAACTTATATTGTACAACTACTTAGCAAGCTACAATTTACAACAAAAAAATGTTTATTATTAATCACAACGGAGAAACCTAGTGCATTTACCAATGCTTGTTTGTCTAGGGTGGTTCTCCTCCATACCATGGTGCATCAGATTGTTGTTCCTTGAGTGATTATCCCCGATTCCCTATGTTTCTCTCTCCCCACCCCCACTCCTACTGCTTCCTTCCACCAGCTTCCCCACCCACACCTCCATTGCTACCCCAAACCTGCCGTCCTTTTATTGCTGTTATTCGAGTACCTTGCTGGAGCCCCTCAGCCTTCAAAACAAAGCGCTATTGAGCTAGTGGAATAACATGTTCCTAATTTCCCGCTCCATCTTGGAACGGTAAATAATAAAAATGGCACCTGCTTCATTTTGTAGAAGCATGCATATATGGTGATGCATTAATGTGCTTGTATGAAGGTGAATGGAATGTCTATGAAATAATGCTGCCAGCGGCCGCTTCATCGCATCCTTTTAATATTTTATTTTGACTAATGCTGCACAGCATCAGTTAACAACACTGGCAAAGCCAATAGGTTCCATTATGTGAGTCCTAATGACTTTGCAAATGCTTGTTACAGTATCGTTCTTACTGAAGGCAATGGGAGAATCATTTAGCTAGATTCAATCAGCTCCTACAGAATTACTCACTACAATGCTAAAGCTTCTATGATCTATGAGAAACCTCCCAATGTCTTGCTCTTCCTACGAAAACCCAAGTTTGCTCTTTTCTTGTGTGTGATATTTTTGCATAACCTAGAGTATAAATGATTTCCATTTCATATTGTTGGAGAAGTGTTTGTGCATTCAAATATTCACTACTCGGGCACACAAACACTACCACAACAGAGACACACATATTTTCTGTACCTATCATTATTTCTATTTTGAACCCGACTCCAATAGACCCTCTCTCCCAGTAAGGGGGTTTAACATTTATTTTTAACACAAAGTTGCACAATCCAATCAGGGACATTTGACTATGGTATTCCAGGGTATGCGAATGTATCTAAAATCTTTCGCCTGATGCTGCCAAAACAGAACAAAGCGATACAAAAGGGGATGATGGACGGAGCGTTTGAACAAATCAAACACTCACCCCCAGTCAACTGATCTGGGTTTAATCCATCACCATTCTTTAGTTCACTCAGCCACCCCAGTTCAGACATGGCTATATGCAAATCAGTCTGACCCTGTGCCTTATGGGAACAGTCCAGCCCGAACTGCCAAGCCATGTCTTCCCTGGACCGAAACAAGCATCCTGGGACCGGTTTCGGATTCATAATCCTCATCAGCCAGGCTATCTTGAATCCAGTGGCCAAGTGAACAAGGGACTCACGTCTGAGTATACCCTGCCACACTTAGGGCGAACAAAGCGATACAAAAGGGGATGATGGACGGAGCGTTTGAACAAATCAAACACTCACCCCCAGACAAATGATCTGGGTTTAATCCATCACCATTCTTTAGTTCACTCAGCCACCCCAGTTCAGACATGGCTATATGCAAATCAGTCTGACCCTGTGCCTTATGGGAACAGTCCAGCCCGAACTGCCAAGCCATGTCTTCCCTGGACTGGAAACAAGCATCCTGGGACCGGTTTCGGTTTCATAATCCTCATCAGCCAGGCTATCTTGAATCCAGTGGCCAAGTGAACAAGGGACTCACGTCTGAGTATACCCTGCCACACTTAGGCGAACAAATCGATACAAACCGCCAAAACAAAACAAGGCATCTGTTTGCATTAAGACAAACTCTGATAAATGTTCTTAGCATGACGCTTCGATTGCTTTAATTATGAAAATTGGTGACCTGCAGACGTTGTCACAAAAACCTAACTTATTACACTTCCTACGAGATTAGCCCTGTGCTGAAATTCATTTACCGTTTTCTCTGTGCCAAATGTCTAGAATACACTGAATGTGTTCGATTTACTTATTCTCACTTGTAACTTGGGTTTTGGGGACAGCAGACCACAGGGAGGGTCTGCTCCCTGGGAGAATTTGGGGAATGGAGCAGTCCAGCGACTGCTGTGGTTTGGGCTCGTTTAAGGCTACAAGGTAACCCAATGATATAAATAAGGACATATTAGGTTACCAGCCACCATTTTGTATAGGTGACACTGTGCCTGTTATCAGGGCCGGACTGGACTGGGAACCAAAACCAGCCCTGGCAAAGTGCTTGGCTGGCCCCCGGTGTTAAGGGGTGCGGCTGAGCTGTTTGCCAGGGCCGGTTTCAGCCGATCTTGTAACAGGGGCCGGTATTGCAGCTATGCTGCAAAAATGGCCCTGTAACAAAAACGGCCCCTAGGGGCCCAGAACCAGCCCCCACTCTGGCGGCCCACCAGGGAAATGCCTGGTGCCCGCTATGGCCAGTCCGGCCCTGGCTGTTATTAGGCCCGTAGCGTTTTTTCAGTGTTTTTGGGGGGGGTTTGTGGGGCTTACTGGTTAAGGTCCTAAACTCTCATTCTGAAGGTTAAGGGTTCGAGTCTTTAAATTTGAAAGGTCAGGTAAGTTTATAAATGGTGGTCCTTGACATGAACAGAAATGCTGTGCTGAGGAATGGCTCAGAGGATGGACACGCGGTGGCCAGAGTATCGCCTTCCCTACAACGTTTTCCCCCAGTAAGGGCAGTGACCATGACAATGCTGCTATAGGAACGTTGGTCAGAAAGAGATTAGGGATGCTTCAGCTGGGTGTAGGGTTGCTAGATGTATCAGCGAGAGGGGCATATAGCCAGGCTGTGGTTGTGTTCTTAGGTAGTGGGCTGGGGTAGTGTTCTTAGGTAGTGGGGCGCAGAGGAGGAAGGATGCTTGGGCCCGGACTGAGGGTGTAGTTCGTTTCATGTGGATATTGATGAAGAAAGGGCAGTCCAGAGACAAGATAGTGCACAAACTAGCGGGAATTGCATTTATGGGACACCTACTTCAGCTAGGGAGCCGAGAAAAAGGATATTGGAGTTGTGGGCAAACAAGGCTGCCAGAGTAGGGCCAAACTGAAGTCCCCTGACTTGGAGTCGATTTGGGGAGGTGATCACGAGACCACCTGGGATTCGCCTAAGGATCCATACAAAACAGTTCATCACTGGACAGTTAAGGGAATGAAAGATTCAGGTAAGCAAGATCCCGGTCCTACACGAGTGAAAAGAATCCAAAGATAGGAAGGTAGATGGGCAAAGATCTTCACTCAAAGAAAGCACAGAGAAATCCAACACAGTAGAACCTGGAACAGAGGGTCCTCGCTTACAGGAAGCACAGATAAACCAAATGACAACTAGAAATAATCAAAGACCCTCTCCGGTAGGTAGCACATAAGAGTTCGAAGGCTTGAAAAGCAAACATTGAGGGTCCTCGTTAAAGGGTCCTCGAGTGCAGCACAGTGGAATACAGTGAGTAATAGAGAGAACTGACAATTGAGGGTTCACCTTTACAAGGATTATGGGGTGTTATTGCTATCACTAATGCAGCATATGCAGTGGCACTGAGGACAGGGGGTGTGAGGGACACACTCTACTCCAATTATGGCACTCTTTTACTACACAAGGGAAGGAGGCAAAAGCAGCAATCGAGACACTAGAACGCTGGAAAGATTAATCCTAAATCAGCCGTACCTGTAATTGAGGATCCTCCTTCAGAGAAAACTAACACTAATAGTAGAGATGTTGTGGACCCTCTCTTCAAGGAAGACAATTACATCCAATACAAGCAATCGAGAGACTCAATATATCTCCCTTAGAGAAAGCACAGAGGAATGTAACAAGTGCAATGGATATATTCAAGGATTCCTTACAGGAAGCCAAGACATTCAAAGAGAGAAATAGAGCACAAGCCAGACTCAGAGACCCCCTCTTACATGTGGCACAAAGGAATCTCCAGAAAGACTCCAGGGTAACTTAAAGGCAGGAATCTAAAGAGAGCCTTCCTTCCAAGAGGAATTGGGATTCTAAAAGCAACAATCTAAAAGAAACAACAGAAAGACTCAGAGGTCCCATACAGAAAACACAAAGGTCTCCAAAGAGAGCAACAGAGAGGGTCCATTCAAAGAAGCACAGAGGAATCTAAAAAGAGCAACACAGAGACTCATGGGTTCCTTACAGGAAGGAACAAGGTCCCCAAAGAGCGCACTAGAGAGACACAGGGATCCTTTACAGAAAGCACAGAGGACTCAACAGAGAGCAACAGACAGACTCAATGACCACCCCACTCTACTGCCAGCACAGAGGACTCCAAAGAGAGAGACTTGAGAGCCCCTTTTAGAGGAAGAAGGGGGAAATTCAAAGGCAACAATAGAGACTTGGGGCCCTTACAGGAAGCACAAAGGAACCCAAAGAGAGCAAAAGAGGGACTCAGCACTCCATCCGGATGCACAGAGGGATCCAAAGAAAGCAACACAGGGGATCTCTTGAAGGAAGCATAGAGGAATCTACATAGAGCAACAAAGACTCAAGAGAGCACTAGAGAAACACAGGGATTGAAAGAAATTGGTTTACTGATGACAACAACAATCTTGTCAGGGTGCACCACAAACACAACACAAGACAAAATCGCAAGCCAATTTAGAAACACAGAGTGTATTTTTATAAATAAAATGATACCAGAATAAACAAAAATCCAATCAGTAGAATGGGAGATATTGAATTTTAAAGTTCTAGAAACAAATCGGTCCAAAAGGCGCAAAGCGCCTACTGAGGGTATCTGGTTGCACTGTACCAGGACAAAGTCACAAGTTCAGGCCGAACGTGATGGAGTGCAAGCAGGGCACAGAACAGAGTTCGGGCAGCTGGGAGTTGTACCTTATGTCCTTGATGCGAGGTCTGTTCGGTGAGGTTTTGCGATGCTTTGTGTTGCTTGGCGTCGGTTTTGATGAAGCTTTCAGCTGTGTGGTGAGTCTTAGAAGGGCTTTGCATTGCTTGGCGTTGGATCCAAAAAAGTTTTCAGTTGTGCGGTGAGGCTTTGCAGGTCTTCGCATCGGATTTGATGGACCCTTCAGTAAGGCAGGGAGCAGTTCCCTCTGATGCCAGCAAAGGCACAAGGACCTGTATGGCACCTCTCAGGGATCAGGACTCACTGCACAAGAGGCCAGCAGCAGGGCTCCGGCAGGTCCGGTTGCAGGTCCAGGCAGGTCCGGTTGCAGTTCCAGACAGGTCCAGTTGCAGCAGGTGAGCTGGGCAGTTGCAGGAGTCCTCTGATGCCTGCTGTGTCCCTGTTTTCACACAGGAGGTCAGTCAGTTGACCCCTAGAGTCATTCTGGGTAGCTTAGGATGTAGGCAAGCCGGTCAAATCTTCCCTCTCAGACAGCAAAGCAGCCCTTCGAGCAGCAGGGGCAGTCCTTCAAGCAGCTGGGGCAGTCCTTCGAGCAGCTGGGGCAGTCCTTCGAGCAGCTGGGGCAGTCCTTCGAGCAGCTGGGGCAGTCCTTCGAGCAGCTGGGGCAGTCCTTCGAGCAGCTGGGGCAGTCCTTCGAGCAGCTGGGGCAGTCCTTCGAGCAGCTGGGGCAGTCCTCCGAGCAGCTGGGGCAGTCCTCCGAGCAGCAGAGCAGGGCAGCCCTTCAGCAGCGCAGCAGGGGCAGCCCTTCAGCAGCGCAGCAGGGGCAGCCCTTCAGCAGCGCAGCAGGGGCAGCCCTTCAGCAGCGCAGCAGGGGCAGCCCTTCAGCAGCGCAGCAGGGGCAGCCCTTCAGCAGCGCAGCAGGGGCAGCCCTTCAGCAGCGCAGCAGGGGCAGTCCTTCCAGCAGCAGGGGCAGTCCTTCCAGCAGCAGGGGCAGTCCTTCCAGCAGCAGGGGCAGTCCTTCCAGCAGCAGGGGCAGTCCTTCCAGCAGCAGGGGCAGTCCTTCCAGCAGCAGGGGCAGTCCTTCCAGCAGCAGGGGCAGTCCTTCCAGCAGCAGGGGCAGTCCATCCAGCAGCAGGGGCAGTCCATCCAGCAGCAGGGGCAGTCCATCCAGCAGCAGGGGCAGTCCATCCAGCAGCAGGGGCAGTCCATCCAGCAGCAGGGGCAGTCCATCCAGCAGCAGGGGCAGTCCATCCAGCAGCAGGGGCAGTCCATCCAGCAGCAGGGGCAGTCCATCCAGCAGCAGGGGCAGTCCATCCAGCAGCAGGGGCAGTCCATCCAGCAGCAGGGGCAGTCCATCCAGCAGCAGGGGCAGTCCTTCCAGCAGCAGGGGCAGTCCTTCCAGCAGCAGGGGCAGTCCTTCCAGCAGCAGGGGCAGTCCTTCCAGCAGCAGGGGCAGTCCTTCCAGCAGCAGGGGCAGTCCTTCCAGCAGCAGGGGCAGTCCTTCCAGCAGCAGGGGCAGTCCTTCCAGCAGCAGGGGCAGTCCTTCCAGCAGCAGGGGCAGTCCTTCCAGCAGCAGGGCAGTCCTTCCAGCAGCAGGGCAGTCCTTGCAGCAGCAGGGCAGTCCTTCCAGCAGCAGGGCAGTCCTTCGAGCAGCAGGGCAGTCCTTCGAGCAGCAGGGCAGTCCTTCAAGCAGCAAGGCAGTCCTTCAAGCAGCAGGGCAGTCCTTCAAGCAGCAGGGCAGTCCTTCAAGCAGCAGGGCAGTCCTTCAAGCAGCAGGGCAGTCCTTCAAGCAGCAGGGCAGTCCTTCAAGCAGCAGGGCAGTCCTTCTTTTAAAGTGTTCTGAAGAGTGGCTCTGGAGGTCAAATATGTATACCTGGTGCCAGCCTGTGTGTGGGGGGACACCAGGTCTTACGCCCACAACTGCTCCTGGAAAGTTCTTCCCATATCTGGTCCTTTGTGTGCTGGAGGCAAAGCCCGTTGAAGTTTAAGGGGGGCTGTGTACAGACCCACTCCAGCCATCCTGCCCTCATCTAAGCTCCCTTTGTGTCACTGTAGGGAAGCAATACATACAGTCCAAAAGAAGAGCCATTCATAGTAATGTGACCCACAACACCTGTAAAAAAATCACAGTTGTTTGGGACAAGAAAATGCCAACTTTCGAAAAGTGCTGATTACAGAATTGTAACTCAAAATCCGAGTTTACCATTAAAGAGGATTTTAAATTACAATTCAATTGAGCGTAATCATCTTATCTCTAAATGTAATAAGGTAACCCAGTGTTAGACAAGGAGAGAGATAGGCCTTACAACAGTGAAAAACGACTTTCAGAGATTTTCACTGCCGGTGCACTTGCCCTGCTTTTTGAATAAATGCACCCTGCCCAATGAGCCTTTAGCGGCTATCTCAGGGGCAACTTTTAAGAAATAAAAAAGAAAGTTTGGGCCTGGCAAATGGTTTATATTGCCAGGCTGAAATGTCAGTTTGAAACTGCTCTACAGGCTGCAGTGGCAGCCTTGAGACATGTTTTTAAAGTGCTACTTTAGTGGGGGGACAAAATGAGTGCTGCAGGCCCACTAGAGGCATTTAACTTACAGGCCCTGGGTACATGCAGTACCGTTTACTAGGGACTCACAAGTAAATTAAATGCAACAAGCAGGTGTAGGCCAACGTAACCATGTATGAAGCAGAGAGCACATGCACTTCAGCACTGGTTAGCAGTGGTAAAGTGCACAGAGTCCAACAGCCAACAAAGGCGAATCCAGCAAACGGAGGGGTGAAGGAAAAATGCTGGGGGAAATACCACATCAAGGATGGCAGGTCTAACAGGGATGCTTTACAAGAAGCACAGAGGAATCTACAGAGAGCAACAGAAACTCGATATCGCCTTATACCTCTACAGGTAAGGGGCAATAGCGAGCTACAGGGGTCCTTTATAGAAGGCACAGGACACTCTACAGAGAGCAACAGACAGACTCAATTCCTAGGCCTCGTCCACCTCTCCTCCCCCCACCCTCCCACCCCCCTGCTCCCAGCACAGAGACCTGGTGGTCCCCTTCGCATGAAGAACGGGGAAGTGCAGAGGCAGCAATAGCATCTCGGGGCCCTTGCAGGAAGCACAGAGGGATCGAAAGACAACAGATGCTAATAAAGGTGGTTCCTACCTTACTTCCTTGGGCGGCAATGGATCGAACTCAACGCCTTCTCCGAAAGACAGCGGGCAGAGCCGGGGCGGGAAGCTGGCGCTCACCGGCGTGGGAGGGAGCGGTGAACTCTGGGAAGGTAAACAGAGCACGCAGGTGTGATCAGAGAAGGGCTCGGTCCGTGGCACACACATGAAACAAACACACTCTGTCCAAGTGCGAAACAGCTATACAGGCGGGCCACCAGCCATCAATCACCAGCAGCCACTGTAATCTTCAACATCCGAAAGGCAGTGGCTGTTCCTACTGAAATCCTATTACCCAACAGCCCAGTCCCTAGATCGGGTCAAAGTCAGGTGCCTGCAGGAGGAAAGGAAAACCTGAAATACAGACGTGTGATTGAAACTGGGTTGAAAGAATGATTCCTTCTTTGTCACGAACATGATTTGTTTCCCTGTTCACACAAATCAACGCCTCATCGGGGGCGTAAGCGCTATATAAATGTAAATTCATGTTCACAATTTCTGAAAGCGACACTAATTTTATGAGGACTCTCGGAGTTTAGACGATTCCCAAACAAAAAGCATCCTTTTATGATTTTAGAACAGATACATTAACTCGTGAAGTGCTGTGGTGAGGCAGTTGGACAACAACCATCAAGTGTTCACTAGGTAGCTCTCAAAGGTGAGAGGTGCTTTCAGAGACGCCAAGGGGAGCACTGGCCAAACTCACAACGGGCAAAAGGTTTTAAAACAAAGCTGGGGTGCGCAGAATAAAAGAGCCGCACCTTTTATTACACAGACTGTGTCTATGTAGGGTTATTGTTTTGGGCAGTGTGACATTGTACATGTTTTAATCAAACTATTTTAGTTTGGAAGGTAGAAAGAACAGGCGTCCTTGAGTTTCAGTGTATGACATAATTATTAATTATTTGGTAAGGAATACTTCGAAAAAAATCTGCTGAATGCGTATGGTTCTTCACCTATAAGAATCCTGTGCTTTTGTATAAAATAAGGCTTCCTTTTGTCTCAGTATGTGTTAAATTAAGTTAGCAGGGTCAAAATATCACAGAACGTGCAGCATCATTGGTGTTCAATT
Organism: Lissotriton helveticus; assembly: GCF_964261635.1. Classification (NCBI taxonomy): domain Eukaryota; kingdom Metazoa; phylum Chordata; class Amphibia; order Caudata; family Salamandridae; genus Lissotriton; species Lissotriton helveticus. The sequence continues at coordinate 313,273,721 of NC_136061.1, forward strand.
GCATGAGAATTTGTGTTTCCTTACCATATACTTTAGCTTGATCTGCCACATAATTCGGCCCTACATAGTTGCAAAAGGCTTTAAGGTGACATGCCACATGTTTTTGGCTTGTAATACAATTTGTTATCCCTCCCAGAAATCATGCTGTATCTTCCCTGGTGTTCCTTTTGTAACTTGTCACCCCTCGTATGGGATGCGGCCTGTCCTTCCAAATGTCGGCTGCTTGTAATAACGTTTGTTGACCCTCCTACAAAGCATGGTAAGACCTCCCAGGTGCTTTGTGCTTGTAACACAACCTGCAGTGCCCCCTAAATGGAGTGGTGGGTCGGGACAGATGTGCAGCGTTTTGCTCCTGCAAGAATCTTTCTAGTGACCTCTCAGTCCTTGTATACTTATAACACAATGTCCACCTACTGGCGTACTATAAAAGCCCATCCAGATGTTCTTGGAGACTAGACGGACCCAAAACAACAGATAGAAATATGTGCTTTGAAACACAGAAACTTTGAGGTGGCTAACCTAAGTGTTCCACTTGAGCAAGGGTTGATATTCGGCTGTGAGAAAGGATTCCAGAGTAAGGGTGATAGGCCGGTACTGACGTCGGCCTGGAGACAGGTACTTGCTAGAGTTTAACATACTGCCAGACCCATAATAACATGGCTCCTTTGCAAGATTTAACATTTTGAGGTGGAGGTGTGTCCCCTATTATCATATGTAGGGAGGTTCTGGGGCCACTTAAGTGTTACCACCAGGTTAGTTGTTCTTTATTGTGGCTATTGCTGATGACAGCTTGTGCAAATGTAGATGGGTAACAATGGAGCACTGTTAAGATATGGGCGGGAAAAGTAGACAGACTGTCAATCATTGCTGAACGGAAGCCGTAGCTAGTTTGATCTCTCACCATTCAAAGTCGCCTAGCATGGGCCTTCAGTTTATAGCCCCTTATGCACTCCAACACCGCTACTTCTGAGCAAAATGAGGACCTTGGGGCAGGGCATAATACCCTGTGCGCAAGGGGTCGGGTGGAGGGCAAAATGGTAGTCGGTTCTAACATGCGTGGGTTTCCCATGGTCTTCCAAGACTGAAAATATTTTATCAATAAAACAATGTATTTTAAGAGGACATCACTTCACGATCTCACCAAAGTATCCAAAGATATTGGAATAGATGCCTCACTCACTGAATCGTGACATGCTTCATCATTGGCGCCTATCCACATCCTGATTGGGTGATACCAACTGGGCGGACTCAACCAAAAAGATGGGAGCACCTTGATGCATATTTGACTACGGGATGGCTTTGGGCGCAAGACACCCATGACCCTTGAACAACCCAACAATAGGGTATCCTGCACTTAGTGAGTTTGATCTCAGGTGAGAGCCTTACGCCTCACATATGTGCATAGAATGCATGCTTAGGTAGGCAGGGATACGCACACAGCCCTAACGAAGGCCCCAGACCCGGATGGGCTCTTGGTGTGGGCCGAAACATGTTGGCAATTAAAAAAAATCAAGGTCAGTCGAGAAATTAACGCTCAGCTAAGACCCTGGATTCCTTTTTATCTATACTCAGGGTACCCTACAAATAAAGAGTATTCCTTCTGGGTATTCCGTGAGGTCTTTTTAACTCTTTTTCTCCTATATGGATCCCTGCATTATTCAGTAACATTTTATAGAAGAAATCCCATCTTTTTGGTTGAGCCCGACCTGGTGGTATGACCCTACCAGGGTGTGGATAGGCGCCAATGAGGAAGCATGTTACGATTCAGTGAAGTAGGCATCTATTCCAATATCTTTAGATACTGTGGTGGGATCGTGAAGTAGTGTCCTCTTAGAATTCCGCCTTTCTTCCTTTCGCCTAGTTGTCCTTTTGTGAGTAAGTGACTGTTTGGGAGAATGCAACTGGGTTTGTTTTCTCTCGCTCTCTCCTTGTGAGAACAGGACTTTGAATAAACCAGTGGTATTTTCTATACATTATATGTGCTAAGTGGTATGTGGTCTGTGGTGTTACCAAAAATGTGTTTTTAGCATGCAAGCTTTGAAAGTACTACAGACCATCGTGACGCAGCATGTAAGCAAGTGTCCTCCAGCCAACAATGACAGTGCTCCCCCCCTCCCCCATTGCCATGTTCAGTGATTGAAAACTTTTCAAAATTCAGCATTTTAAAATAGAGTTATTAAAACAGTGCAAATAGAGGTGCACTGTGCTCCGGTGCCACTGCCCCAGCCGCACTATTGACAGCCGCGCTTTTGAAATGGAGAATAATGAAATACTGTAACAGTGTCTGGAGTGCCGTATTTAAATATAAGATTTTGAAAGAGTTACATATGCATATCTGCTGGAAGGTTCACAATGAGGCAGGTGAATCTAGGCTACTCTACAAAACTGGGTGGAAGTTTAAGATAATTGGGTTATGTGTGCTACTTGCCTCCAACCTGCTTGGTTACATGTAGGCTTCAGCTCTGACTGCAATATCGAACCAGTCACTAAGAAATCAGCTTGCCTTTGCCTTAAAACTAGCCATTATCGGCCCAGAAGAAGCTCACACTGGCCTTCTAGCCCATCCCCTGTGGAACTGCCCTGTTACCAGTTCATGCTTGAAGGCACTTCACTAACTGGGGGCTAATGGGAGAAAGATCACAAAACTTCATTGACTAAGCCCACTTGCCTGCAACTCGGCAGACTGAGGACCATATTTTCCAAGAGTTTGTGTTACTTATTTAACGCTATCCAAAATAAAGTCTTGTGCTGGGATTTACAAAGCAATGCAAACTGCTATTTCCTTGAAGATATGGGAGGTAGTTTTTCAAAAACGTAACATAATGCAGCGCAGAAAATAAAGTTTCTGCACTACATTGCATGAACAGGAGACAGCAGAGCAGTGCTGTAGTGCAAATGCGTCGCAGCTATGGTAAGCATAGTTTTAGTGCAGAAAGGCACCCGTTCCTGCTCACAAACTATCTTTGGAAGCTTTCACCTCTTTTCATTTGAGCTCCACTCAGCACACATAGAAAGAGGAAGTAACAAGGAGAAATTAAGATATTTCTCCTGATTAAACGAGCCTCAGGCAGGCGCGCCATTTTGGCACAAATCCAGGTCTACAACTCTTTGCAGATATGGGGTTGGGTCAAAGTCTATGAGCAGATGCTTTGGAATGCTTATGCATCACCCATGTAACTCATCCCTGACGCAAAGTAATGCAAGGCAGCTCAATGCGCAGTGTTGCCTTTTTTTCTCAAAGCAATGCAATTGACATTTGCTTTGCATTGTAAATCCTAGCAAAAGACTTCGAATCGTTAACGCAAACTCTTTGAAAATCTGTGCCATAGAGCAGTTCTGCTCTCTCCTGTTTACGCAAAGATAAAAGTTCACTTGCTGCGCTGCGTTATGTGAAGTCTGAAAATTTGCCCCTAATGATGATGAAACTGTGGGGCCGGGTTAAAGGGATCCCTAGGGGAATACAAGTCTGTGCCAGGAAGGAGGACCGAGGCAGATTTAACCCCTTTCATTTTTTTTAGCAATAACCTCTCTCACAAGTCCATGGAAGTTTGGTCTGGGAACTGGGGCTTTATTATACATTGTGCCCTGGGGCGTAATGGGCATGTGCTCCCCCTTTGTGTGCCCTGTGAGCACAATAGTATTACAGAAGGGGTCACAGACGCGTGTATGTCCCCTTCTGTAATACTGATAGCACTGGCGCACATGTTGAGCTAGCGCCATAATGAGAGAAGTTCACTCATTTGCATGGGTGTGTGGCTCCATGGAAATGGGGGAATCACTGTGCCTCTGCGGCTGCACTATATTAGGGACGTGTGTGCAGAGGCCCCGTGGAAATGAGGGAATCACTGTGCCTGTGCGCCCGCACAGTATTAGGACGTGTGTGCAGGGGCCCCATGGAAATGAGGGAATCACTGTGCCTCTGCGCCTGCGCAGTATTAGGACGTGTGTGCAGGGGCCCCATGGAAATGAGGGAATCACTTTGCCTCTGCGCCTGCGCAGTATTAGGACGTGTGTGCAGGGGCCCCATGGAAATTAGGGAATCACTTTGCCTCTGCGCCTGCGCGGTATCAGGGACGAGTGTACTGTGCCTCTGCACCTGCACGGTATTAGGGACGTGTGTGCAGAGGCCCCATGGAAATGAGGGAATCATTTTGCCTCTGCGCCTGCACAGTATTAGGGACGGGTGCGCAGAGGCAAACATGTTTTTAGGAGCTGCACTGAAAGTGCTACACAAAAAGGTGGCGCACTTTCACTGTGTCTCCTAAAGGCAGCCCTGCGGAGGGGGAAAAGGGATCCCACGGACCACCCAGACATCCCCCTGCAGGCGGGTGCAGTCGCCTGCAACAGGATCTGTCTCCAGTCTGGGGACAGCGCATTCTTTTAATACAGCGTACTGTCCCTGTGTGCGCCTGGCGCACCTTTTCAGAGGTCCGCCGTTAGTATAACATGGCCCCTATAGTGCCAGCTCTGTGAGAATAGCAGTGTATGACATTCAAAAGCGTGTACCACCTCCCCGCAGATTTAAAACACAGCCATATCAGTTGGTTTTGTAGGCTACTTGGCCAACAAAAGAAAAGAGAAGCGCAGACATTGATAGATTTCATAAACAGAACACACCGTTAGGCTACTACTAACATTTTTTTTAATTTATTACAGTAATTTTTCATAAATGGACGATATACACAGTCTTCCCCCTAAGTCATTTGGGCCTTTCAGCTCCCTGGTTTACAATATATTTTGTAGTTTTAATAATACATTTAGTGTAAGAAAAAAATTAACACATAACATAGTTTTGTGGCTCCCTCTGTTCTCATTTGAACAGATCTTTGAAAGAGGGGAGGGTAAATACATGCTTTACAAAAACACATTTTTAATGAAATATTCCAATACTTGTCATGGTGTACAACATAAGCCGAAACACCCTCCTGGGTGTCAGGAGGTTCATCCACCCCAAGCAAAGCTTGAGGAAAATGTTGGTAAATTGGTTAATGTCTAACCTGCTGCCTTTCAAAACATGCACTTTCAATGGGTCGTTGCATCTTTCTTCGCTTATATGTTTGGTTCATTTCATTTTTCAAACCTACCACTTCCAAAAGATTACCATTCTTATTTCATCAAGCTCCTTGAGAAAGGGCAGGATGAAAAATGTTAAAATACAAAAATCTTACAATCCCACACCAAATTCAAAAGTTAGGTCGATTTTACAACCTTATACAGCAGTTCTATCACTTAAGTTAAGGAGAACTTAACACATTTGACAGTAGGCAATTCACCCCAATCTTCTAAGCTCAAACTTCAAAGAGCATTAGGCATTATCACTCAAATAACAGCTTTAAATATAGATTTAAGAAATGCATTCATTTTGTATCCAAACATCAGGTTCCCAGTGTCTAAAACACATATTTTGATAGCAAATACAAGTTTCATTTTGGAAGAATAAACCAATTCCCCAAAATGAAAGCTTGCCATTTTCAGGGAAAACGCTTTTTCCCCCCATACATACCAGCTTTTCTTAAATAAGTGCAATACCGAAACATCAGCATGTCATTTGCACTAAGCATTCACACCCAAGCATACTACTACCGCACACGCATAAATGTTGCTGTCTATGCCTTTCTATCAGCATGTCATGCCAATCATCCCCACAATATGTCAAGACTTACCGCCAGAAAGCTAGGGTCAGCATTATGCCAGAAGTGGCTTTTCATGTTCATCAAGAAGTCACACTCACATAGTATTGTCAAGAACAACCACCGGTGTGATAAGGCCAGCATTACACGGCGTTTATACTGTCATGAGAAGGGTGGTCCCAATATGTTTGGAATAAGCACCATTGTGCCAGGGTAAACAATATAACATGGGTGGACACCAAGAAATCATGAATGCCCATAATGTGTCATGAATTACTCTCATTATGCCAGGGGTGTGTATCATCTTTCCATGTATGGCCATAAAATGCCAAGACTTTTGCCCGGTGTGGGTCCACTTATTGCAGTGGTGGCCGATATATGCACCAGAAAGCACTGTAAGTAAAGGGTGGCTGTGGGGCTAGGTTTGCAGCAGGACACTTCCATGCACCAGAAACAAGACTTTCCCTCTCTTCCAAGCATACTCACAATCGCACACACATACACACTTGTGTGCACACGGCAACAGTTGAGTTCTAACCTGCACCCTACCCTACACTGTAACTCGCTCCTTCACTCCCAGTTCTTGCTGCTCGTAGCATGGCTAGCCTTGCATGCACGTGCAGTGTAGCTGACAGTGGAGAGCCTGTCACACAGCCAAGCTGAATAATAATTGCCTGTGTTACATGTCCTCCACAGTCAATCACACCGCAAAGGTGGGAGCAGGGCTTGCTACTGGGCTTTGGAACATGCTTGTGTGCTTGACATGACACCACACCCAAAGGAGCTCCACTGGACCCGACCCACATTCACAAACGAGCACAATTCCAACTCCTCATCCACACTTTCATGGCACTACATAACACTGACCCCAACAATTGCATCTGCTTTTACAAACCTTCCAAACACCTACTTGACCAAATAACATGTGTCTTTGTAAAGGGCACGATCATCCAGACGGGGTATCTTGGTGCTGAATAACATATGTTTATCGTTACCCAACCCAATGGTACCCATTTGATCAACCTCAGAAGGATAAAAGACTGAGTTGGCCTGCTGGGATTTGAACCTGTAACCATAAGGTCGAACACAGGCCCCTACAGTAGACACATTAGTCCATGAAGCCACCAGACCCAGCATACGCATATGGAAAAACAGATCCGGAGGTCGAGCCTTCTCTTACATCATTCCTGAAGCACGGAATGACCAGCCTCTCTCTACACATAAGAGCCACCTCCTCACTTCTTGAATACTGAAAAAAGCTGAAGACCTGGCTTCTTGAGTAGTCCCACTAGGCCCTAGGTGTGGCAAGATACTCATCAGCTCAGCACCAGGATACCCTCCCAGGTGATTTTGTGCTCTACAAATCTGCATTACGGACCACCAGCAAAGAAAGCGTGTTACTTTGGGCATTACTTAAATGACGTTCCATATGTAAATCACAACTCTTTGCCGAGCGCATCTCGACACCCACAATCCTTTTTGCCCCAATACAGCCCCTCCTTGCCTTGCTGGAAGACTGGCAAGGGCCTTCTGGTGGCAGGGAATCTCAGCACAGCCTTTGACGCTGCGGCTGCCGCTCCTCTGCAGTGGTGGCAGTTGCGGAGAGCCTTCATGCACGCAAGAGGACTCAACCGATACAAGTCCTGCCCAAGAGGGTGCATCGCAGACGAGACAACATACCATCTCTTCTTGGAGTGCGCATACGCACAGGAACTGCTGAAGGCCCTAGGCACAGAGCTTAGGGCCTGGATACCTACGTCCGGCATCATCGCGTACTCTGTGATGTATAGTTTATTCTCAGGGACACACGCACTGAGCGGCCTCAGAACTGCTGGAGGCTACTGTGCTGTTTCAAAGATGTTCTTCTGTTTTCCAGAAACCGCCTGGTAGTAGGGAAGAAAGAGACATCGATCCTGGCGTGCCATAAGATGATCCACTGCCTCCTGCGTGACTACGCAGCACTGGACGGATCAGAAGAAGACGACGACGAATGAGGACCCAAAGGGGTCCCCTTGCACGGGGGCCCCTGGAGGGGCCACTAACCTGTTTTGTCCTTTTTACTTTACCTCTGGAACCGGTTGGCGACAGGGGAGAGGAGACGGGGTTGAAGATAGGTGGAGTAAATGTAGTTATTTATTGTATGAACTTGACTAACGTGACCTTTTCCCTTCACAGGTAAAAAGGTCAATGGGATAGCTTGCGCACTTGTTGCCAAGTTTGTTACCAACGACTGACAAATAAATAGGGTGTTGTGGAAGGTGAAGATTGATGTATCTGAAACGGAAACGGCACCCTGCCAAGGAGAAAAAAAAAAAAAGAAGTTGCCGACCTCCTGTTTAAAGGATGTATCACAGTTACTCAACCCAAGTCCATTCCTGTCTGCTTTACAAAAGCCCTAGTGAGGGTGTCCTGTACGCTGGCGCTTTACAAATCCTTGTGTACTCGGCGCTATAGTTAAGTTACTTATAATGTCTGTGCGCCACGCATGAATCGCTAGTGTGGCTTCGTACCATCCAAACAGTGATGCCTGCGCTGTCCTCTCCCCGTTTACACAATACTGTTTTCGCCGCGTGTGTTTCTGGCCACTACATATCTGTGGCTCTGTGCGCAGCTTCACCCAGTACACCAGGCATCTCGGCGCTATGTTCAACCCCAACACAGTGGCCCAGGCACTCACCAAGGGTGATTTGATGCATTTCCTGTTAGACTGTGCGGTACCCCTAAAACAAAGAAAAATTTGGCTGCGCCCAGTATTTATAAAATATGAGGTAAAAACTAGGTTACAGGCGGCCAGCCTCCTAACTGAAATCCCCTACATTGATATTGCAATAGCCCTCGGGAAATTTTTAAAGGAGGCCCTGAGTGCGCTGAGGGCCAAAGAATAACTTGTAGTACTGTATGGTTTTTAGCGGAAAGAATTCCTGGAGTGATAAGAATGTGTATAGGTTTTAATATATAAAATATGTTTTAAGATAACTGTAAATGCACTGATCTTTTGTATTTTTGATAAGGGTGTGTATGATATTTTTAACGGACAAGTTTTTAAAAATAATAAGTGTATGATTTTATGATGCATACTCCATTCGGCGTTATGCTCACTGTATTGTTTAAAGACTAAGGTCACAATAAACATATATTTTGACTTGACTTGACTCACCCCGTGTCAACTCCAAGTGCAGGTGCACGTCTTCGGTGTCTATGAAGGGCCCTATATACTCAGTGCTGCTCACATTCCACCTGGACACGCGCCACTAAAGTCGGTGCTGCACACGCTGGTTTCATAGTCAGCTCCGAAGCCACCCATTGGAATTCCTTCACTGCCCGTACTCAGTGACTGACTGTAGCCGCCCTTCCCTGCGCATCCCCGTACTCGCCCCTCATTATTGGGACCGTGCTCGGTGCTGTACTCACCCCTTGCACCCCCAGGCATGGGCTCCCATTCTCCAGTCTGGGGGGGCTCTCCGCCTCCTGCTGCCCACTGGCGGCTCCCTTGTCTCCGTTGCCCCCGGACAGGTGCCAGTTGCTGGGGCTGGGGCTCGGGGGCAGGCCGGAGTCCGGGCTGTCGAGCACGCGCTCCCCCCGCTTCTTAATATCCAGCAGGTCTGGGACCTCCTGCAGGTTCAGGCGCCCCACCATGGCGCGGGCGACGGCTGGGCCGGACACCGCCCGAGGGTGACCCTACAGAGCCGTCGTGAACGGGGACTATAGCAGGTTGGAGGGGGTCGGACAACCTAATGAGCAGAAGTGACACAGCTCGGCAGGTTCAGGCTTTGTTGCGAATCCAGACAAAAAAAATCAGTGCAGACCCAGAATTAAAGCTGAGGGTTCGGGGTTTCTCGCTCCCCTGGTCGCATAGATGCCCCCGAGAGCCAGAGCAGATACCACCGTCCACTGAGCACCCGAGAGGGGACTGAGTGAGGGGAAGCCGGGGCGAGCGGAGCCAAGGAGACCACGCCCACGCAAGGCCAGGACACGCCCACGCACGCCCAGACCGCGCCATTAATACTCACATATAGCATATATGCGTGGAAGGCTGCCTCATCCAGGGGTAGGCCACGCCCATCTGTGAAACAACCACGCCCATTGGTAGAGGAGCCGTCCGAAGCCCGCCAGATGCGGTGACAGGCCAGCCATGCCCACAGCAGTGACAGGAGCACCACTGGCGGGTCTGGAACTGATTGTTAGTGGGGGAGGGGCCAAGCATAGTTGAAACAGGTGGGTCAGCCTGGAAAGGTCAGTCGTGGAGTGTGTGCGCGCGAATGCTTGTCTGTGAGTGTGTGTGTATATTTTGTTTAAAAGTGTTGCAATATGACTATGTGCGTGTGTGTATAAATATAAATGTAGAGCACGCTATATGCATACACCGTCATATTTAAATAAAGATGTGCCTCAATTACTGCTTTGCAGTGTAAAGTAATTGACCATAATAATGTGTGGCAAGTTGCAGAGGTTGGTTTCTGTGTGTCGCCTCTTGGCCAGGGGTGACATTCAACAGCTTTGCTGGTAGAGCCCACGACAAAGTTAGGTACGGGCCACATCCGACGCCAGTAGCCACAGGGTAAACAACCAGGGCAAGCTTGAGGTCCTGTGAGATACAACATGTAATACTATTTGGCAAGATTAAGTATACAACCATTGACAAACTTGGATGGTTACAATATTTCTTATATATATTGTAGTAGAGCACCGTTTCCCAAACTGTGAGTCTCTTTTGATGGGTTCGGAAAGTCCAATCAATAAATAAAGATGCCTTTAAATTCTATATTTTTCTTTCACATTTGCTGCTTCAAGGAAAGAGGTCAAATTTCAGGCTATGGGGTATATTTACAAGCCCCTATCGCCATCACAACGTCACTTTGAGTGACGTGCAAGCGTGGCTCGTGCAGGTTGGAGTGGTAGGGCCGTGGGGCTGTGTGGGGGGTATTTCGACAGACGACCACAAGAGAAAATTAAATAAATAATAGATTTTCCCTCTTGGTGGTCTGTCGAAATCAGGGCCGGACTGGCCATAGCGGACACCGGACAATCCCCCGGTGCGCCCCACGGGGGAGGGGGGGGGGGGGAAACCGGTGTTGGGCCCCTGGTTTTTTTTTTGTTACAGGGCCGTTTTTGCAGCATAGCTGCAAAATCAGCCCTGTATCAAAATTGGCCGAAAACCTGCCCCGGCAAAGAGCTCGGCAGCACCTCCAACCCCCCTGACTGGGGAAGGGGGGGAGGCCGAGCACTTTGCCAGGGCTGGTTGTGGTTCCCAGTCCGCCCCTTATAGAAATACCCCCCACCAGGCCCCACACCTCTAACCTGCAAGAGCCGCGGCTGACATTTTGATGGCGATAGGGTCCTCGCCTTATTTACAAGGCAGCATTAAGCCACTTACTGTGTCTTAACGCTGACTTGTAAATAAGGCGCCCTTTCAAGCTATGCTTAGCGTGAAAGGGGAGGTCAATGGGTGTTGCTGTGGATGTTCCACCGCATCACACAGAGATTTTGACGCGGCCTCCTCTTTATAGGGGAGGCGTAAATAGGAGGCAGCGCCAGAATCAAGACAGGGAAAACCTGGTCTTACCCTGGCGCAATAAGGAGAAATGTTTAATTTCTCCTTGTTTTTCCTGTTTTCATGTGTGCTGCGTTGTGCAGCACACATGAAAAGAGCAAAAGGCTAATGATTGTTTATGTACTGGAAGGTTCCCCTTCCTGCACATAAACAATCACTAAAAAGAAATGCAGTTTTGCAACTTATGTGTGTGCTGCATTAAGCAGCACACATAGACGTTATAAAGCGACATTTAAAGATTGTGCGGGAAGATCCACCTTCCTGCACATAAACAATCTTCCCCTGCATGCAGCCTTGCACTATGGTGCAAGGGTGCCAGCATTGACACTAGGCTGCTAAGTGTAGCGCCCGCGCAGGGGGAAATGTCGGGCTGCATCATATTCTTGTAAATATGGTGCAGCCCTGCGTTTCTGAAATAGCTGAGTGAGGCGTTATGGCAGGTAGGCCAACGCCTCTCTCCGCCACTTCCTTGTACGTATGCCCCCATGTCTTCTGACAAATAGCTGCATTTATATTTTTTCAAATCAGGGGATTGGTGTTTACGAACTCCTCTCACTTAGCAGTAGGAGAAAGAAAAGCAAGTGAGTTATGTGACAATCTTGCTACGATACAGAGAGTGGAGAAATGAAAGGCTGTAGGACGTCATTTTTTAGTAACACAACAAAATACTTGTACACATCCAAGAGTTAGGAAAGGAAACATGTAGCACATTTGTTTACAATTCTGAAGTGTGATGGAAACTAAAAGATTCAAAAAGAATCGACACAAATCAAGATACTTTACTTGATGATGAGCAAATGATAAAGATTCACTGAAACTTGATTTCCACACATTTGTGTGCAATGTAGTTTTATCAGTTAAAGAGTGTGTCCATGCAAATTTAGTGGCCATTTCAATCAAATATGTGCTGTTTGTAACTGACAGTGGGCTACCACTCAGTGCTTTAGTAACATTAAACAAGCATTGGCATAGCCAATAGGTCTCGCCTTTGGGACCTTATAAGTATGTAATTATGCAGCAGAATATCCTGGTGCAACATCAACTGTTGCATGGCTAAACACTTATAATCTCCCAAAGGCGAGACCTATTGACTATGCCAATGCTTTTTTTGTGTGAATGTTTTCCAAATTTTGAACCAGTACCCATATTTAGTCCTTTTCGGTTTTAGCCACGCCCACATAGATTATGAAGAAGTCTTATAGTTACCCCTTGTTCTCGTCTGGCGCTCGCTTGCGATCTCGAAAGCTCTAAAGTGGCCAGAAGGCATCTTGCTGGCGCTACACCAAGCACTAAAGTAAATATTTTGGAAGCTGAGGGGAGTGCACATACCCCAGGAAAGTGATGTACTCCGGTTCTGCGGCCAGACTGGCTTTGACCGTCACTGAAAGGAACGGGGTGTCCAAGTCACTTCTCATCAGGATTAGGGTGACAAGGACACCTTCAGGACCCAGACCCACAGGGAGTCCGGGGGTCCCCTCGGACGCATGAACACATTCCACCAGAGGCTGGTTGGGATGTTCATTCTGTACATTAACTACGAGCAAAGCTTGCACTTGTCGTTGGTTCGGGTCCATGTGTTCTTTGTGCATTAAAACCACTTCCGAACTAAACGGTTATAATGTTCATTATTACATTAAGTTTATGCACTGAATGTGGTCTTTACCTATAGGAAATAGGGGCCTAGATGAGCTGCTGTTCCGTGTTTGTGCCCAAGAGCACAGCGGCTGCTGTTGGTTCGTGTAACTCGGGAGGATGAAAGGCTGCATTACCCATCGCAGATTCTGGGCATGGATGCGTCATTCCCCCGGGACCCCGCCTGGGCTCCCATTCTTGCACCGGACGCACGTGAAGAGCACTTTGTTTGGGGGTCTCTGTGGTTTTGAGATCCCTGTATAAAGCAGCAGTCAGGCGAAGAAGGCAAACATTTGGGGAAGCGCGCGGGTCAGCAGGTGGGGCAGGGCAAAGTCTGGTCTTTGCTTCGCAAGTACATGACGTTAGAGCCGCGCAGTCGACATCATTGATGGAACTGCGTTAACCCGGGAGGCTCAGAAATATCAAGCCGGGCTCTTGCGAGGACGAGGCGTGACTGTGTCTTTTTGCGGAAATTATGGGGATGCTTCTATGTGTTTAAAGACACAGGCGTAGGAATGAATCTTGTAATTAGTCGCCGGTATGCCTTATGCGCAAGACTGAGGCTCGGTGCCACAGAGGAATCCAACAAGGGTGTGTATTGCATCAGGACAGCTCTTTAGATAACAAATACAGTGAACAAGAGACAGAAGGAATTGAAATACAGACGAGACAGAGTGAGAGGCTCACAGTGAGTGCTGTGGAGAGATAGAGGGAAGAAAAAAACAAGTTTGATGAGGAGAGGAGGAGGCAGCAGAGGGAGAGGAGAGAGGAGGGGGCCTGCACCCGTTTCCCTTGCGGGAGCGAGCAGGGGCACCATCTGTTTGCAAGTTAATTACAAACAGGTGGTTTCAAATCTCGCTCCCGAAAGGGAATCGCCAAACGTGCATGCGTTGCCATTGAAAGCAATGCAATGCGTGCAAGTTTTTGGGCAAAAAACTGAATCGATTTCAAGAGGTCTCCTCCTATGCAGCTCATGTGCGCTGCATAGGCGAGACCTAAAAATCACCCATCTCATGTCTATTAAAGCCGGGTGGGTCTCCAAAGTTTGTTATTCTAAAAATTGGGTCAATTTGAAAAGCACTGTTATAGAGACACCATAATATGCACAAAAGCTGGCACAGGTCATTCACATGTTGAGTCACCACCCCACTTCAGCATACTATTTCCAGCCCAGGGTTTGTTTGTTACCACCTATTGTGTTTTGGGTGTTGTAATATGAGTTTTCTTAAATTGAAATAATTACATTAACACACCTGACAGCAATAATGTATTAGTGAAAAGCCCAAGATTATCAACAATGTCAGTGGGAACATTAGAGTAAGTTGGGCATCCTAATGCCGCTGTGAGTCGAGGAAGAGGCAGAAGACATCCCCCTTATGCTTAGATCACGCCAGCTGTGAGCCCACTAGCACCATGAAACTGCAGCTGCCCACCCAATTAAGTCCACGTAGGACTCATGCACACGATCTAGAACACGGCAAGAACAGCAAGGATGTACTTTTCAGATGTTACTAAATTTCGGAAGTTCCTACCACGGATGTGGGAAAATGTGCTTACAGGTGTAGTTCCTTGTTCACAGAACCCACTCTGACTCCCCATGAGGCACAATAAACATGGGTCACTGGTGCTAATATGTGCAGGATAGGGCTCATAGGCATCATGGTGTTTACATTGGTAGAGGTCATCACCTCCTTTACTTAATTTGAATAATTTTAGTCTTCCAACTAGTTGTACTTTGCGAAGGGATTTAACATTCTGTGGCAGAATAGAGTCAACCTCACTCCCTACAGCACCAGCAGCCATTCATACCAGAGAAAAAAGGGCTATTCTGTGGTGAAGTGGGAACTAAAAGTACCCATGCAGAATGTGTTCATACTAGACCTATAATGTACAGAGCGAGTGTGACAAGTAAGCCTCACTATCTCCAGAAGGATTTGGAAGAAGTGGGGGAAATTATATATACGTCTACATGAATATTGTGTCCGCTCCCTCAGAGCAGTTTGCCAACTGGATGGCTGATGATCTCTCTGTTCAGCCACTGCTCAAAGTTGCCCGCTGGTCCTGTTGGCTTTCTTTGTGTCCTCCATGGCCAATCCAGCACTGGTGCTACTTTTTAGGTCGAGCCTAGCACAGCGTGCATGCACTGCTCTAGGAGAGGGCTTCTTGGAATAACTCCAGACTTCCCAGAGACTTCTCCGTGTGGGTCGGACTCCTCTCACACATTCCATTTGCATTTGTGTCTGGCTTTCAAAAATGAAAGCACGCAAATGGCCAAAGACAGGTGGATGTACCGCCTTTCCTCTAAACATTCACTCTCATGGCCTTTGGGTCTCGGGAGCGAGCTTCGACGCGCAGGCTGGCAGCTGGTAGTGGATCAGGTTACTAATTTATAGCGCAGTTGCTTTCACTTTCGCATCCTCGCTTGTTTTGTGTTTGTTTTTACTTTTTGCCACCACTTGACGCAAACCAGGTGAGGAAAAACGTGTTTTAATTTTACAGAGCTCCTTATAATTTGAGTTGTATGTGAGTACGGTAGTTTGTGCGGTGGTTCTTCATATGTTTCTTTTATGTTTACTTAGGATTAACTTTCACAGTTACATGTTGTTAAAGCTCAGCCATCAGGCGTTCAACGCAGGCAGCATGTGAGGCAAGGACACACCGTGCAAAGCTCATATTCCCCAGCCTCTTATGGAGTTTTCACCTAATACCACTCAGTGCTACACAATTACATGCCACATTTCCACTCTACTCAATGCAACATAAAAACCCTCCACATAATACCACTCAGTGCCACATAATTATGTGCCACATCATTACACTCTACTCAATGCAACACAAAGCACTCCACATGATGCCACTCAGTGCCACATAATTACACTCTAATCAATGCAACATAAAAACACTCCACATAATACCATTCAGTGCCACATAATTACACACCACATAATTACACTCTACTGAATGCAACATACACTCCACATAATACCACTCAGTGCCGCATAATTACACGCCACATAATTACACTCTATTCAATGCAACATAAATACACTCCACATATTACCACTCAGTTCCACATAATTACACACCACGTAATTACACTCTACTCAATGCAACATAAATACACTCCAGATAATACCACTCAGTACCACATAATCACACGTCACATAATTAGACTCTATTCAATGCAACATATATACTCTCCACATAATAACACTGTACCACATAATTACAGGCCATATAATTACACTCTACTCAATGCAACATAAATGCACTCCACATAATACCACTCAGTATGACATAGTTACACGCCGTGTAATTACACTCTACTCATTGCAACATAAATACACCCCACATACCACTCAGTACCACATAATTACACCCTACAATGCAACATAAATACACTCCACATAATACCACTCAGTGTCACATAATTACACTCCACATAATTGCACTCTACTCAATGCAACATAAATACACTCCCCATAAATGCACTCTATGCCACATACCACCAATCAAGATGAATGCACTCCACACCATGACACAGTTTAACTAAGCATAATATCACTCAACACCACAGTTCCAGGCCACACAATTCAACTCAACACATTTCCAATACATAGCACATAATTACACACCAAACAACGTATTTCAACTCCACAATCCACAACGTACCTCCAATCCACACCATATAGTGGCACCATCTGAGCACCAAACATCACTCACTACCACCATTTTGCATCAGCGCACCACCTAAGCATCACCAAAGCATCACCTAAACATCACCTAAGCATCACATCAGTCTGCCCTCAGAATCTGGCATCTGTTGATTCTCCCCTAGTGTTCGTCCGCTGCTCGTGTTCTAATTAAATTACTGTTTTTCAACCTCCACTCCCCCGTTATTTATGTCCCGCTCCCCCATAACAAAAGATTATATCAAACAAGCATGAGAACAGACAGGATTGCAAGTACAAAAAAACTAGAAGACAATTTTTATGTTAAAATCTTTTTTTAATCAGGTTGTTCAGTTGTATATAATGCCTTCTTGGTTTGCATAAAGGTAACAGAAATGGTTAACACTTTTTATTATAACTTTTCAACATGATGCACAGCAGCCGCAATGCTCTACAACATAGCCAAAAGTTCTGGCTAAACACATAAGGTCCCAAAGGCGAGACCTATTAGCTATGCCACGGCTTGTTTCAAATGTCTCAATTCCTTAATCAAGACCGTGGTGCTCCTAACCTCTTGATTAGGTTGCCCTACAGACCTACTTCACATGTATTAGGGCCACAGCAATAACATGTAGAGACAATTACAGTGTCAATGGGGAGGGATACAGCTCTCTCATTTCCCAATCAGATCCATTGACCTGACAGATGCTTCTGAGCCTGTGAGTGGAAACAATTTCTGGGATCATGGCTGTGCCGTACGCCTGGTGTAGGGGTCTCCCCATGAAAGCTGGCACCTATGTTGTGTCACTATTCTGGTATTGTTTCTTAGCTCCAATAACCTTGTGCCATAGGGTCTCTGTGTCAGTGCCCCAGTGAAACTCCCCTTGTCAATGCTAGTGCTTGTGTCCCATGTCAACGTGCCACTCTTTCCATGTCAGTATTGGTGGCTGAATTTTTCTGCCCCCTGTGCCAGTGTTGATCTCTGCTCGTGACAGTGCCCATTTGTCATTGCCCTCGGTCAGTGTCCCTTAGTTAGTGTCCTAGTGACAGCCTGCGTTTATCTCTCTATGTCGATGTCCCCATGTCACTGTGACACTCCTGCGGCAGGGTGCCAGTGACAGTGTCAGTGGCCTGTGTCCTTGTTGGTGCCACTGTGCTAGTCTTCTTGTGTCAGTATTCCTGCCCTCTTCCCGTCAGTATACCAGCTGTAGGACCCTACACAGTGTCGTTGCTTGTTAGTTAATATAGTACTTATTCCATCCTAAGCCCACTTCGAAGCTTTAAAGGGACGGATGCGCTCTAGGATCTGAGGATGAATATGGAGCCATCTGGTGATCTAAAAAATGGACCAAGGTTGATGAGTATTTTTGGAAGGATAACCAGAAAAAAGTTATGCAATAATGTTTTTCGTAAAGAGAGAGAGAGAACATGCATTTCACTAACGGACACATTACAGTGATTTATGTAGAAATATGACTGTCTCCCATAATGCAGTAATTTTTGTATCAATATTTTTTACCTCACAGGAGCCGTCTCATTTATCATTTGAACATAAATGAAAGATATTGAAGTTACCTTCACAATGAAATGAAGGTTATTAATTTTAGCATGTGTGCCGAACATATTCAGAAGCCAAGGAAGTGTCAATCTAAAGCGAAACTTTTGTTTTTAAAACTCTCTATTGTCCTCAGCCTGTGCATCCTGCCTGCTGCTAGTTGCACTTGTTCTCATGTTCAGGCCCCCAAGGAAGACACAGACGTGGAAGCTTTGTTCAACAGCTCTGTATTCTACTGCATCTCTCTCATTCTGCCGCGTTCCTCCAGCCCCCCCAGCTCCTCCCCTTCCGCCTGCCCCGCCCTGACACCAGGGTCAGGCAGGACGTCATGACACCTCCCCCTTTTGTATGATAATGCTTACTGTCCCTCAGAGTTCTTCGATGAGTCGAACAGGTCTCCTAGTTGTTCTTCGTGGACGACTTGTCCATACCTGTTCAGATGGACTGCTGTCCCTCGTGTCTTCAGGGGTCAATGTTCTGCGATGCTCGCCATCACTGTTTCTTCCTTGACTCGACGAATCCATCTGATCGAGTGATGGGAACCAGACGCGTACCCCGAGTGCTTTCTTTGTGGCCACCACTCCTCTGTGTCCTTCATGGGCTAGGTTGATAACACCCTGTCGCAATCTCTGAGGAATGACTATCCTCCCACCTCTCAGTAATAAGCCGTCCGCGCTGATTGATAGTTCTTCTTGGACGTGTTTGAATGCAGCAAGTTCTTGAGTATTGGTAGCTGTATCTTGGTGAGTATTTTCTAGGTGTCTCCACGAGTTAGTACGTATTCGGAGCATGATGGCTTGGGTGGTGGCGTCTTGAGCCGATGCTTCACGAATAGCGTCTAACAGCACCGCTGGAGGACATGCATTGTCAATGACGAAATGGATATATTCCTCCGCCACAGAGCGTCGCACCTGTGTTTGAGCTTGGTCAGCTTCATTTCCGACCGTCGCGTCTGACAGGCCGCTTCAAAGTGGTTTTCCCTTCCACAACGATGACACTGCTGCCCTACATTGGCCTGAATGCGGGTAGTCTTGGCCACATCTGTAGCATTGCGAAGCCAGTATTCTTGTCTGACTGTTTCGAGTTTTGTTGCGCGATGAGGTCGCGCGGTGGGACTTTGTCGTTCGTCCAGGTTTGTGATGGTCGGGGCGACGCCTCGAGTCTGTGTGAGACTGTATTTGAAAAGCTTGTTCCTTTTTGTCAGATTTGCTGGCTTCCATCTTCTTGGCGTGTTCCTCTGCTTGATCATTAATGCGGGTAGGTTCTTCTATTTCCTCGAGTGTGTAGTGTTTCTTTAGCAATCGGCGGCGCAGTGATTCCGACTGACATCCTTCAATAATGCGCAGACGGAGTGCATCTTCGGCATTAAAGGTGTCAAACTCACAGTAGCGGGCCAGGCGCCGGATGCGGGCAATGAAGTCACACATTGGCTTGTCTTTTTCTTGTGAGGCAAGGTTGAAAGTATATCGTTCGTAGTCTAGGTTTCGTTTATGGAGGAACTTCCTGTCTAAAGCTCCCTTCACATCTTCATATGAGGCGGCATTGGCAGCAGGCAGTTCTTTGATGATCTGCGCAATGTCTTTCCCTATCAAGTTTCGCAAAGCTATCAGTTTCTGTTTAGAGTCTTGCACCTGAGACCCCATCATAAAATCCTCTAAATCTTCAGCCCAGCTCTTCCATTTGGGCCCCATGCTGTTCCCGGACGTCAGCACCAGAGGCTCCGGAGGGCGCAGGTATGGCACTCCCACAAGGCATTGGTCTCGGTTGTGGGGCCTGTTTGGCAGACCCAGTAGCAGTTGTGAGCGTGGAATCAGCCTCCACAGACATGCTGGGCAGGGATATGGTCTCAACAGACCGTACAAGTCTTTAATTTTGTGGAAATTGCAGGTTTGTAGGGGTTTCTGGTGACTTGCCTGACTTCAAAATGGCCGCTGTGGTAGGAGTCAGTGTTATCCTATGCAGGGTGCCTGACTTAAAGATGGCCGCCAGGAAGACGTGAATCTCCACATGCACTATGTCAAGTCAGCATTGCCTACTGTTCAAGAAGGGTAGTCGCTGGGCTGGACTCACCCTTGGTCTTGCGCTTCAGCACTCTTCTAGGCGCTCTGTCGGTCGTGGACCGCTGTCGCAAATCAGGTTGCTCTTCGTGCTCTTTCCTCACATCGGAGCGCTCGACAAACGGGTCTTCAGCCGCGTGAGCAGTCGATGCTGCGGCGGTAAGGGGGCAGATGCGGCAACCCTCGTTGCCAGTTTCATGCTCAGGCCCACAAGGAAGACACAGACGCGGGAGCTTTGTTCAACAGCTCTTTATTCTACTGCGTTTTCCTCATTCTGCCTCGTTCCTCCTGCCTCCCTAGCTCCTCCCCTTCCGCATCCGCCTGCCCCGTCACGACACCAGGGTCAGGCAGGACGACATGACACTGGTGGCGGGGTCACGCATTGTAAAGGAGTGCCCGGCCCTGCCAGTCACCCCAAAGCCGTGGCTGTGACCCTGGGCAACAGGCAGGCAGCAGTGCAAGTAAGCACTACCCAGTAAGTCAGTCAGTTTCACTGAGTTTACTTCACACACAGAATAAGCTGCAGCATTGTAAGCTTTCTCCGCACATAGACCAGTCTCTCCTCTGCCAGAACAATTACACAGCAGCCAGTAGCACTATAAGCTTATCATGTGAAGAGCCAGAAGCCATGCATACCTCTGTTACTATGACAGTGTATGAGTAAACAGAACAGGACAGCTGTGCACTGCATTTATATCAAACTGATTACTCTGCTATGGATTGTACATGTGTCCCTCTCCCTCTCTCTCCACGCAGATTACTGAATGCTTGTACATGTTCCCAAAAGAGTGGTTTGTGTTCAGGAATCGTTTGTTTATGGAGGATGCCACTTTAGTAAGATTACCGTCTGTTGAAACATTAAATAGATGAATAATATCCTAATATTCAAAGACTTGCACTAGTAGAAATGTAATATCACATGTATTTGTGACTCAATGACAAAGTATTTGCTCAACAAATATATGGACAAAAATAAGTTGTGTACCAACCTCCCTTTACTCATAAGTGAAAGCAGATTTTGAGATACACTGCCCACCTTTACACATATTGTTTATGTTTATAAGAAACTTATCGTGGCCGCTGCATGCGATAAAAAAAATAACAACAACTTTAGATCAATTTTTCTTTGGAAGCTTGTCCATTGTCCAGTTACTAAAAAATCATTTACACAGCTGTTGAGGGTATCAGGGCAAGGCTGGCAATAAAATAAGGGAAGTTCAGCTAAGTGTTTAAGCACCTCTAACCAGAAAGCTGTATCATTAAAGACCGTCAAGGCTCTAGGGGCCAGATGTACGACCATTGGAATTTGCAACTCGCAAATTGCGACAAATTTCGAGTCGCAAAATCCAATGTACAAAAGTGTCTGAGGCACTGTTTGCGATTCCCAATGGGATCGCAAATTGCATGCATCATGAATATTAATGAGGTTGTTGCAATTTGCGGCTCCATTGGAAATGGCTAGCACTCCCAGGGATGGTGGACTGGTGGGATCAGCAGACCACCATGGCTGGGACTGCTTTTAAATAAAGCAGTTTTTTTTAATGCAGCCCTTTTTTCTTAAAGAAAACCGGGATGCATTTAAAAAATGAAAATGAAACTTCAGTTTTCATTTTTTCAGGGCAGGCAGTGGTCCCTAGGACCACTACCTGCCCTTAAAAAATATTTGCACATCCATTCCCAAAGGGAAAGGGGTCCCCCAGGGATCCCTTCCCGTTTGCCAGTGGTTTACCACCCTTGTGAGAAGGGTGGTAAACTGCGAGTGTTTTGAAAACCAGGCAAAGATAAGTTACCAAGAGGGTACGGAGGGTGCCACAAGCTAATACTTCAATCAACGCTATTTCTGCAAAGCCCCCCCTGCCGACAACCATCCAGCCTTTACAGCTTTGCAAACATCACTTCCTGAGGTTACCTCTAACACGTCAGCCCCTAATGAGAACCTCAAAAAAGCGACAATAAACATCGTCATCTTGCGAGGCTTTGGCCATTGTATCAGGCTGGGAAGACTCCCGCTGCTCCTGGTCTCGTCGCCCTGCTCATCAATGTCAAACACAAAAAAAGGGGCGGCATGTGCCCTCCAGCGAATCTAAAAGGCTGAGAATTAACAAACCGCTGGTTTTTCAAATGGAAAAATTATGAGAAAGAAGAAGCATCTATGTGAAAGTAAACTACTATGAGGCTAAAAGAAAGACTATACTGTGCCGAAGGGCCACACATAGTCAACCAACGCAGACCATCTAAAAATGCTCCTGCTCCTCACATGCTCCTCACAAAGACAGCGGCATGACAGAGGTGGCTTTGATGAGCGGGAGGTTGTCAACCAATGAACATTTGTGCTACGGGAGGTATAGGTAATATGGGGTAAGGATGTAGTCCTCATGCTGGGCTTTTGAAGGCGGGATAAATAGACCAGTAGCAACACTGACAGCCTGATACAATGGCCAAAGCCTCGCAAGATGACAATGTTTATTGTCGCTTTCTTGAGGTTCTCGTTAGGGGACTGATGTGCTAGAGGGAACCTCAGGAAGTGATGTTTTTTAAGCTGTAAAGGCTGGATGGTTGTCTGCAGACAGGGCTTTGCAGAAATAGCGTTGATTGAAGTATTAGCTTGTGGCACCCTCCATACCCTCTTGGTAACTTATCTTTGCCTGGTTTTCAGTTTGCATGTGTGTCGAGCACAAATCTTAAACAAGCCCAGTGGGGGCATGGAATATAAAGCAGCTGTAAACCTTCCATTAAACCTGCGCATGAAGTCAACAAATACGAACACTTAACACGAGCAGAGGCAGGCCAAAAAAAAGAGAGCTTTCAAAGTAGCCTAAATAACCCGAAGAGTAAGAGCACATGTAACAGGGGCAGTCACCATGGGAGAATAAACAAGTCCAAAAGGAGGGACTACTAAGCATATTGACCAACAAAAGCCAGCGTTTACAAAGGACAGTAAGAATAACCAATGAAAAAGATTGGTGGTGCTTGAAGCTCATATTGTAGATACAGCATCTCTTGAAGAGACAGCGCACATGCGCTGCCAAGGCGAGACCTAAAAAGTGCCATGTCCTGGCCAGCATAAAAGGTAGAAGAAAAGCACTGTGACACAGCCAGCATGTTTTTTCCACCTTTCAGCCATGCTACACAGTAGTCATGTTGCTGTGCAATACAGCTGAAAGACATTTACGAAGCTGAAGAAGGAGGAGGTAAGAGAGAAAAGAACTGAAAAATAGAGTAAGCAGTATTTGATGTGAAATATGAATATGTGAAGTTAAAACCGAACAAGGAAAGGCAGTAGAAAGAGGTAAGGTTTGCGGAAAGAGGAAAGAACTAGAGAAGAGAAAGAGGGGTGTAGGAAAGTAGGATCTGCTTTTATGGTCACTCCCACTTTTTTGCCTGGTGCTATGCTATTTCTGACTATCCTGTCTCGGATCCTGATAACCAGGACCCCAATCTTGGTGCTTTCTCCCTTAAAATGACTATGGTGAGTACTTAGGTACATATTAGAGTGGCTACTGGTGTACCATTATAAGTCCCTAGTATATCGCACTGAGGTACCCAGGGCATAGGTACACCAGGGGTCTCCCATGGGCTGCAGCATGTATTATGCCACCCATGAGAGACCACTCAAATTGTGACTACGGGCCTGCCATTGCAGCCTGTCTAAGCTTGTGCTAGCACCACTTACGACAGATATAGGTGTCTGAGGTCACTGCACTCAAAACCTATAAGTCACCCCCAAGGCAGGCCTTTCAATCCTGAAGCAGGGTGCTTGGTTCTAAGTGTGAGGGTGCCTCTGCATGTGCAGAACACCCCTGAAACCTTAGGAGTCCATTCTCCCAGGTTGAAAGTGCATCAGCCGTTAAGATACATAGTGTGGCCATGCGTCATTACAAGATGACCATCTGTAAAATGGCTGGAACAAACCCTGTTATGTTTGGTATCAAACCTGTTGGAATCATACCCTTTACTGTGTGGGGGTATGATTCCATGCACTGTAAAGCTCCTCCGGGAGCCCCACAGTGTTCCCAGGACCAGTCTTCTAGACTCGGACAGCACCACATGACTGCTGCTGGCCAGAGGCACGATTCTACCCTCCTGCTGCTGAACCAAGCTCGAGCAGGGGATGGCAGAACAATAGGTGTCATGTCATAGGGAGGTGTGACCACCTCCCAGACAGAGTTTAGTGTATTGGGGCCCGGTGGGAGCACTTGCCAGCACCAGCCAGTCTGCTTGAGGGGCACATTTGGTGCCCTCCTTGCATAGTCCAGTTCAAACCAGCTCAGGGAGCTGGTGGCTCCTGCTCTGGTGCGAAAATGGACAAAGGACACGTGAGTATCGTCCCCAATGTCCAGACGCCTCCCCTGGGAGGGAACCCTGAATAGTCCCAACCCTTTCCTTAGGGTACTTAAGGGCTTACTTGTAGGTGGGTCCCTAGATTAGTCGTGGGACAAGATTCATATCAAGACATCACTTCTTCTTCAACCGTCTGGGCACTCTGGACTTCGCTCTGGGTATCGAGACTGCAACTGGGAAGACTCCCGCTGCTCCTGGTCTCGTCGCCCTGCTCATCTGCTGCAACATTTGTGTCTGTACTCCATACAGGAACCTTCCAAAGACCTGTGAGCATCCAACACACCTGAAACAATCTCCTTTTAAATGAAGGAGTCACTTCCCCTGCATTTGCAAGCACCGCAATGAAGCTGACCAGTCTGCTGATCCTGAGCTCGCACGGACTCCGAAAGGCTCAGCAACACAGGTGGTGGTTTTCCTCATACCTTGATGCATGCCCTGTCATCTCACTGAGTTTGAGGCCAGTATCCCTGGTCAGTTCTGAAGGCACCAAGACTCTGTGCACAGCGTCGACTTGTGGTTGCAAAGGCTTGTTGACTCTCTTCCTCAGAGATCTTCGGGCTCCAAGTAGCCTCCACCTCAAGCATCTTCTGTGATCAAGTTCTTTGTCCTCATCACATCCCTTGCACCGTGGGCCTGCATCTTTGGTGAGCTGCTCAAGGTCCTCTTGCGACTCCAGTGCCTCCAGCCTGTGGGTTCATTTGAGAGTCTTCTTTGATTTCAGCGGCTCCCTGATTGATCAGAGCGTGCTCTGACTGCCCTGCTTGTGGTCACCTGGACCTTGCTGGTCCCGACACTGCACCTTCTTCGCTTTCCCCGTTGTTTGCGGTTGCCAAGGCTTGTTGGTGCTCCGGACAGACAACAACCCCTCGTCTCTCGACATCCGAAGTGGAACAGCTCCTGACGTGGGACAGCTCATGAACAGCTCCTGGTCTTCCACAGCGTCGGCTGGTCCGCACAGCTGAAGCTCCAAGGTCACCGTCAACTCTTCTGCAACACCCGACATCAGTGGGCATTTGACTTCCGTACCCCTGGTCTCTCCCGAGTGGTATAAACTCTGTCCCCTCTGCTTGCAGGTACTTCTCAGCTTGAATCCACCTCCAGATTCTACCGGACACTTTCCCCTTCTTCACCAGCGGCATCTTCCTGAAGTCCTTCTTTGAATACGACTGCGGTTTGTAATGCCACTTCGCAGCTATGCACCCGGCTTCCCTGGTGAAGTTATCCTGGTTACTAGGGTATTCACGGGTGGGGTGGCTCTCCAACCTTCTGCCTTTCACACGGCCTTTCTTCAAGGCCCAGGGGGAGGGTACTTTTTCTTTAAAATTGCATTCACAACTTACCCATTGACTTGAATTGAGCACGCAGTCGTGATCCCACTCTGCACACGGCCTCTATGGGGTTCCTGGTTACTTACATAGGGAGGTTCCTTGGGCCCCCAGCACTTCTACGTCTTCTGGGTATAGTCTTGACTTGAGTCGTGGTTAACATCCCACTATTTTAGTATATGGTTTGGTCCCCCCGGTGACCACTGTGTAATATGTGCTTCTTACCTGTTTTATTTGCAAAGTATTGTGTGCATTTCGTATATCCCTGGGTAGGAGATATTTGTATATGTTTGTGAGTGTCTTATAATAAATACATATTTTTATAAATACACTGTGTGGTTCTTTCTCACTTAATCTATACCAATAAGATTATGCTGTGGTGAAACAAGCTGCTTTACACTCCTTCTGGACTAAGCCTGAAGGCTGCTCTCCACAGCTACCACTAAGAGAGGTTTCTAAGGTTGTCTAAGACCACTAAAATCACCACGAGTGTCTTCTGGATTAGTGCAGGGTGCTACACCTACATAAGTGAGCACCATATACTAAGCCAGCTTCTCACAAAGGGTATGAGAAGGGGGTGCAAATGTTAAGGGAGCAGGGAAGAGGAAAGCAAGTGGTGGAGGAGAGGGGCACAGAATAGATAGGGAGGGTTTGGGCATGTGAGAGATGGAAATAACAAGGGATGGAAGGGCTGGGGCAGAAAGGGAGAGAAGGAAAATAAGGAAGTGGAAGGGATAGTAAGAAGGTGAAGGCTATGTCAAAGTCAAACAAAATTTCTTTGAGCATGGCTGTATCTATAGTTAACTGCATGAGCTTTATTTCGAAGCAAAAACATCTTTAAATGCGGAGGTTTCAAAGACCTCTAAAGAACCCCGCCATGGTACATGCCTCAAATTAAAACAATTATTAACATGGTTTTCACTGCCTTTCGTTACACCTTATAGGAGTCTCCAGTGCATGCCGGGTTGTCACAGTCAAATCAAGTGGATGTGACAGTGTTTTGGGAAGAAGGGGCGCAGCACAGATCACTGACACCGTTTTGTGTGAAAAAGGCCACTTTATTGAAACAGATACATGTCACTTAAGCAACCCTAGGCCTTTCACCTTACAAAACTAAAACCTCACTATATACAAATACTCACCTATGTTAAACTACCCCAACCCTAAATGTCGTGCCCCCCAACAACACTTACTTCTGCAAGTCTCTACTTCCTCCTGCACTGATCTTCTGCACTTGAGACCTTTAACCTCCCATTCTGGTTTACTGCATCTATTAACCTCTAACTAACTTGACTTGCTAATGAACAGTTATCTTCCTGCCTCGTCCAGGCGTTAGCTTGTCTACCCATTGCCTTTTTATTATTTTATTTATTTTGAAGCTTATAAAGCGCACGGCTACGCCCAACGGGGGTGTCCTGGCGCTACGGACAGCAGTCAAACATAAGGGGCACAGTGGAATCTAGACATTAGAGAATAACCAGGTTTTAAGTCTACTCCGGAATAGTGACTCTGATGTCATAAACCTCAGGTCCAAAGGAAGATGATTCCAGAGTTTTACAGTGACCACAGCAAAAGCCCGACCTCCCGTTCTAGAAAGACGGAAACGGGGGGCATGTAATAGGCGAAGATGATTAGATCTGAGAACACGCACCGACTGGACCGGTTTCAGCCTGTGTCTCAAATAGGCAGGGCTCAGACCATTAAGTGCCCTAAACGCAATGACCAGTGCTTTGAATTGGATACGATAGGACACAGACAGCCAATGAAGTTTAGCCAAATGTGGAGTAATGGAGTGGCCATACAGGATGTTACAGATCAGCCTGGCCGCGGCGATCTGTACGGTCTGCAGTCGCTTAATCAGATAGGCCGGTGCTCCCACATACAGACTGTTCGCATAATCCAGATGGGACGTGATTAATGCATGGACCACAGTTCTCCGTGAGTCAAGCGGAAGAAAAGGGAAGATTTTTTTAATCATGCGCAGTTTACCAAAGCATGCTGCTGAAACTTTATTAACTTGGGTCTTACAGGACAAGACATTATCAAATTGAAAGCCCAAATTTCGTGCGGCTAAGACAGGAACTGGAGTAGGGTCCAATTCGACAGGCACCATGCTCTGGCCAGGAGAGGCGATTTTTGATTAAAGAATAAGACCTCAGTCTTATCCGCATTAAGTTTCAGATTGTTGGTAGTCATCCAGGAGGAGATGTTGACCTGGCATTGTCGAAAATTGGACAAGCTGCCTTCAGAGTGATCTCTAAATGAAAACACAAGCTGAGTGTCGTCAGCATAAGAGATCACTCTGACTCCCCAGGATTCAACCACCTCCGCCAACGGTGAAAGGTAGACGTTAAAAAACAAGGGGCTAAGTGCAGAGCCCTGCGGAACGCCACATAACAGAGGTTTCTCTGCAGAAGCATAAGGCCGGAGGAAGACCTGCTGAGTTCTATCTCTAAGGAAGGATCTCACCCAAGCCAAAGGCGTCCCCCCCAAGCCAATATCTCGGGGGCGATCTAACAGGATGTCGTGTGAGACAGTATCGAAGGCCGCGGATAGGTCGAGGAGGACCAACATGGCCTCCTCGTCCACATCCACGCACTCTCGAATAGCCTCCGACACCTCCAGAAGTGCAGACTCAGTGCTAAAGCCGGGCCGAAAGCCCGACTGGGAATCATGAAGAAGGTGATTTGATTCCAGATGATCCGCAAGCTGCTCCGGCACCACTTTTTCCAAGATTTTCGCAGGCTTGGGGAGGAGTGAGATAGGTCGATAATTACTAAAGAGAGTTGGGTCGGCATCAGCCTTTTTCAAGATCGGAATCAACATGGCCTGTTTCCAAAGGGAGGGGAATAGGCCGGAGGCTAATGAGAGATTCCAGATCTCAAGGAGTGGATTAAGCAGCAGGGGGGCCAGATTGCTTAGTACTTGTGCAGGGGCAGGGTCAAGAGGAGAACCTGATTTACATCGATGTAACAGTGTCTGTGCATATTCCGCTGTTAGGGGTTTAAAAGAAACAAAAGTGTCCTTATGAATAATTTTGGGAACGGATGGTACGGAAATCCTAGTCTGATAAAATGCGTCCGTAATCTTAATAATTTTATCGTGGAAAAATTCTAAAAGACCATCACAAAGGGTCTGACTAGCAACAATCGGACAGGCCACAGCAGGGGGATTAGAGAATTCTTTAATGATGTTAAATAGGGTCTTGGATGAATTCTCAGCAACCTTGATTTTCTCTACAAAATGGTCCTTCATGATAGAACGTTTGAGTCTATGAAAATGCTTAAGGGCAGTTCTATAAGTAGTTTTAGCGACCGGATCATATGACCGTCGCCAAATACGTTCCAATTTCTTGCACCTACTTCTTTCCTCTCGCAGTTCCGGTGAGAACCACGGGGCCGAAGGCTTAGATCTTAAAGAAGCAAGAGGTACCAACGGGGCAATAAGATCAATCGCTGATGAAAGACCAGAATTAAATTTGGATACGTTGATGTTTAGATCATTAGTGAGCTGCCCTATCCGAGTAGAAAAGATAGGCTCAAGTGCCTCACAAGTGATCTTGTTCCATTTTCTCCCCAGGTCTCTGATTTTAGAAGAGCCCATCGGAGGTCGTGGCACAGCCAACTCAAAAGGAATTAAATAATGATCAGACCAGGTGAGGGGCAATGAAGGTAGTGTAGTAAGACCAGGGAAATTCGAGAAAATGAGATCAAGAGTATGGCCAGCAGAGTGTGTGGGTCCCCGTACCCGCTGAATAAGGTTAAGGGCATACATAGGGCCCGATTCAAAGAATGAACTTAAGACTAAATCCTAAACTTACTACTATTTGGTATTCACAGAATGCACTTACTACTTTCGAGATTCACAGAATAAACTTACTACTTTCGGTATTTACAAAATAGATTTAAGACTACTAACTCTAAGTCCGAACTCGGGCTGTAAATTCCGGCCCGGAGGCGGAGCTTCCGACTTGGGGGCGGAGCTTGCGGCCCGGAGGCGGAGCTTGCAGCTTGGAGGCGGAGCTTCCGGCTCTGAGGTGGGGATTTTTGCCATGCTGAAATCTCCAACTCTGGGCCGCAAGCTCCGACTCCGGGCCGGAAGCTCCGCCTCTGGGCCGGAAGCTCCGCCTCCGGGCCTGAAGCTCCGCCCCAAGCCGGGAGCTCCGCCTCCGGGCCGGAATTTACGGCCCGAGTTCGGACTTAGAGTTAGTAGTCTTAAATCTATTCTGTGAATACCGAAAGTAGTAAGTTTATTCTGTGAATCCCGAAAGTAGTAAGTTCACTCTGTGAATCCCGAAAGTAGTAAGTGCATTCTGTGAATACCAAATATTAGTAAGTTTAGGATTTAGTCTTAAGTTCATTCTGTGAATCGGGCCCATAGAGTCTAAAAAATTATTGGCTCGTGTACAAGTGCTCACATCTGCATGGAGATTGAAATCGCCTAGTACTAAAAATGGGGATGCTTTAACGATAGATCCGCTATCGTTGCCAGAAGAGTGGCGAGTGGAGATGTCACAGCCCCAAAAGGATTATAAACCATAATACCTGAAGCGATGGCAGAAGTGGCATTCAAAATAGAAAAATACATCGCTTCAATAGGGTCTATATTGGCTATTTTCCTTGAGGTAATGTTAAAATGAGAACGTAAAATAACAGCGATTCCTTCACCCGTTTTTGAGCCCTCACGATTTATACCCACTAGGCGATAGCCAGGGGGGATGGCCAAATGGATATCAGGGTTGGAGGAAGCCTTGATCCAAGTCTCTGTAAGAAATAACAAATCCCATGTATTAGTGGAGAGCAGTAGCCAAATATCACTTGAATGGCAAGGAAGGGAACGGCAATTAAGCAGACCTGCAGTAATGGTCCCAGCGTTATTAAGCATAGGAAGGGAATTAGCCTGTGTAAAATTACGCTTTTTTGGAACTGTTAGAGTAAATGCGCAGCACTCACATTTGTAGAAAGGCAGTTCGGGTTCCACAAGATTACAGCGTTCCCGTGGTATACACGCTCCGGTGTTAAAGGTCAGCAATTGCGACCTGGACCAGTGGCGCTGGGGGTCGGATAGAAAACCGGCAGCATGGCTGGCACTAGGCGCGGGACTGGCGCGGACGGGCGCAGACGGGCTTGCCTTATGCGTGCCTTTGGCGCGTCCGCTGCGCGTCGTGAAGATCATGTGCTTAAATGCACTAGCCCGCTAACCCCAACTCCACCCTCAAACCCGGAAGTGGGAAAAGATTAAAGAAACACCCACACTACCCTCCACAACAATCAGGCGAAGCCTGCGGTGGACCAGGGTAGGGGGGACGAGCGGGAGCAACAGAAGAGGCACACAAAGATATGTAAAGTAAGTAGGTGCTCAATATTAAATAATGCAGAACCTAAAATCGTTCACATAAAAGCTGAGCACAAACACAAAGCAGCTAGCGTTACCAGCCTCAGGGTAGCGCTCGTCCGCAGGGCGGCATGGAGATCATGTGCTTAAATGCACTAGCCCGCTAACCCCAACTCCACCCTCAAACCCGGAAGTGGGAAAAGATTAAAGAAACACCCACACTACCCTCCACAACAATCAGGCGAAGCCTGCGGTGGACCGGGGTAGGGGGGACGAGCGGGAGCAACAGAAGAGGCACACAAAGATATGTTAAGTAAGTAGGTGCTCAATATTAAAAAATGCAGAACCTAAAATCGTTCACATAAAAGCTGAGCACAAACACAAAGCAGCTAGCGTTACCAGCCTCAGGGTAGCGCACGTCCGCAGCGCAGCATGGAGATCATGTGCTTAAATGCACTAGCCCGCTAACCCCAACTCCACCCTCAAACCCGGAAGTGGGAAAAGATTAAAGAAACACCCACACTACCCTCCACAACAATCAGGCGAAGCCTGCGGTGGACCGGGGTAGGGGGGACGAGCGGGAGCAACAGAAGAGGCACACAAAGATATGTAAAGTAAGTAGGTGCTCAATATTAAAAAATGCAGAACCTAAAATCGTTCACATAAAAGCTGAGCACAAACACAAAGCAGCTAGCGTTACCAGCCTCAGGGTAGCGCACGTCCTTTCAGCCTGGATTGCCGTTCTCAATAAAAATAACATCCGCTAACCCCTGCAACTTTACATCCGCCTCTGCACCTGAGACAACGCATACATATTCCCCTTCCCTGCACACCTGTGCCAAGGTAAAGCCTGCTCAAACAGAAGCCATCCAAACATAGACAATAACCTCCAAAACAATAAATGAAAGGAGTGAGGGGGCGCTAAATCCTAGTTCCTATAACCAGCCGCCAAAACATGGCCACAGTTTATACTGGGCTATACACATAGCCCACATCTAGCCCAAAACGCGGTGCATTCGCTAGACTGCACCATCTACCCTAATATTCATGGGGCGGACCTACCGGTGGTTGGTTCCTCCCCAAGATGCCATTGGGAAAGAGGAAGCACAGTACAGACCACTGGCACTGTTTTGTGTGAAAAATGCCGCTTTATTGAAACAGTTGCACATCACATATACAACCCTGGGCCTTTGGCCTTACAAAATAAAAACCTCACTATACACAAATGCTAACTTATGTAAATCTACCCCACAACCCTAAATGTCCCGCTCCCTAACAACACTTAATTCTGCAAGTCTCCACTTCCTCCTGTGTTGATCTTCTGCACTTGAGACCTTTAACATCCTATCAAGGTTTACTGCATCTATTAACCTCTAACTAACGTAACGTCCTAATGACATTTAACTTCCTGCCTCGTCCAGGCGTAAGATTGTCTACCTGTTCCCTTTCAGCCTGGATTGCAGCTGTCAACAATAATAACATGCGCTAACCCCTACCAACTTTTCGCCCAACCACCACTCAGGAAAATGCCCTAGCTTGCCTTTTTCTGCCCCCCACGCCGCTTACGATCGAATGTCCAACGTAGCCGCCAACACCTCTCTCAACTGAAGGAGGTACAAATACATACCCTAATTCAACAAATGGGCACCATCCCCTCTAAAAAATGCTACACCGACACAATGCAGACCTGCATGCTCAATCTTTCCAATTGCAAGTTCCCTTCAAAAATTCTTTATCTCCTTGTTGATTTTTCTTCTGGCCTTAGCTATCGCTTCTAGCTTAATGGCCTCTCTCCAGTTCCTCCTAGGAATAAAGTCTGTCCATATAATGTAGTATTCCGAACACTGACGTTGAATCTTCTTTAAATCCTCCTTCATTGACCACATCAGCGCCAAACCCTTCCCTACTACTAAGTCATTTTCCCTGACATGCAGGTCTAAAACGCCCAGACACTTCCCTCGCACTAACATTTTCTTCAGACATGCCAACAGCTCTCTCCACCACATACCCCCATTACCTTGCCACAGAACTTGAACCAGGCTAGAGTCATGACCCAAATTTACTCCGTGGCTTCTCTGGTTCGCTTGTCTTTCCGCCCATTTTATGAGCGAGTAATCTACAATCCACATAGCCAATCCAGCGCCCTCTGGGCCTGGCACCGAACCTGGAAAACAGTAACAGCAACTGAGAAAGCAGGAGTAACTCATCAATTCTTTTCTCCCTACCTACATAATGTCAAAACAGTCAGAAGACCACTAATCCCAGCCCCATTATGTAGGGCTGGTCCTACGACTTTTGGGGGCCCGGGCAGAAAGGGAATGTGCGAGGCCCCCTTAATTTACATACTACTTAAAATCACAGAAAATGGCATCATAGGAAGTGCCATCAATTGATTGTTGCTGAGCGACTTTGCAAGAAGCAAATTTCTTGGTATGGATGTCAGTAAAACAAAAATATAAATATTAATACTAATAAAATAAGCACATATATTTAAAACTTCAGTTAACTGGAAATATATTATATTAGTCAAATTGGTTGGAAAGGTTTGGCCTAGGTTTATCCAAAACGTATAAGTTCACTCAAATGTTAACAATTTATTTCCAGATTAATGCATTAGATACCGTATTTATATAGCGCAACCAAGCCAAAAGGCTGCTAAGCACTGTGCAGGGTCAAAGACACAGTCAACATGTGATAGGAGGAGTAGATGGTTTGTGGATCGTGACTGCATCATGATTTCGTTTTTCAAAAACCGGAGTATTTGCTATTTCCTAAATTGGAGCTGAATTCGGCCTGTCCGGATGGATATGGGAATAACATTCCAGAACCTTGGGGCATAGTTGAGAAAGGCCTTCTCCGTATTTTTAATTTTTTTAACACATCTTCTACTTCTTCCGTCTGAAAGTCCATTTGCTGCGGGTGTGTGGAGAGCCACTGGAGATGGCAAGCTTGTTATCCAAGAAGGCAGGGGTGCCAGTCGTATACTGCAAACCTAGTCATAAGCAGCGGAGCACTGTACAGGGTCAATGACAAACAAAGTCAAGGAGTGATGGCAAAGGTAGTAGGTTTGTAGACTGTTAACGCATTGTGATGCTTTGCAGAAAACGCAGCAGAGAGTGAAGATGGTGCGAGCCGACAAGGAGGACCTGTGGTGTTTCATCATAGTGTTATTATGTGATCATATTTCTTCATGCCCTAGTGGTGTGTGCTGCAGCATGTAGAATGCCCTTTCCAAGATAGTTTCCCAGATACCCAGTGCAACATAGGGTATCTGTGAAAAAGATATGAAAGCAAATAAAACAGTTGCAAATAGCTGGGCGTCTATTAAAGGTATCACCACAGTCACTGAAAAACATAGAAACTACCAGAAGACAATCACATGTAGGCTAAAGGGGTTTAATGTCATGTGTCATGAGCAACTGACAACACCCCTATCAATGTCCTCTGAAGGCTTTAAATGTTCTAATACTAATAATTAGTATACAATGACATGGCTTGAGAGTGCATTTCATTTTGCAAATTAGCATGATGCAGATTCAGTTAACAGATTTGAGATACATCTCTTCTCATTTGATTGATTTCTCCTTATTTTGAACAAAACCTGGAAAGCATATATATAACGCAATTAAAGAATACTGCGAGCCAGGTCCTTTTTTAGGTTCATTTCCTTGTGCCTCACAGTGCTGGACTATTGCTGCAAGGCCCAATGGACAGAGCCCAGGCCTCTAGGGTTGTGTCTGGTCAGTATTTTACCATCATGGATAGTATTTTCATGTCTAAAACAGAGTAAAAAAGCAAAAAATGGCAATAGAACGTCTAGGAATATAACAATATAGAACAAAATATCAGTGCCTCATCAGCTAGGGAAGAAATCTCAAATTGGAAGTGCACAAAATATAAAGACAATTAGTGTAAGCAGAGGTCTTCAAATTGGGGCATGGCTGCTCTGGTGGACCTCAATTTATAATAGGGGCATCAGCCTCAGCAGTGGCTGAGATTAATTCAAGTATTCCGTCCTTCACTTTTTTGTATACTTTAGTGAGTTGCCCTAAGTGGGAGGGGTACGCCCAGACTCGAGTTCCATGTACACTGGGTCACTGGATCCAAGCTATACCTGGCCAAGGATCCCTAACTAGAGAAACACCTGTCCTGGGTAGCTTTTGTTCTGGGTCAGGTAGGACCTGGCCTGGTAGTTCGGTATGGACTGTTCCCTTTAGACAGGGTCAAGACTGATTTGCATATAGCTGGGACAAAACTCAGGTTGCATGATGTGCAAAATATTGATGGAGTGGGATGCAGCCTGAGCAATTACCAGTTTCTGTAATTAATTCAAGTATTCCATCCATAACTTTTTGTATACATTTTCGTGGACAGTAAAATACAGCCATAATTTAGGTACATTGGACCCATAAACCCACGTGGTCCCAGTACCACTGCACTTGCCGCGCTATTGATAGCTATGCCCTTCACACGGGCCTCTTACCCTGGCCTTCCAGCCATGGGCCAGTGCAGCAAGAGCCAGAACAGCAGTCTTCCTTGCTTGGGTCTCTCAGCACTGGACAATGGCTGGTAGGCCTAGGGGAGTCTGGACCTTTTCCTGACCTTCGCAGCTCTGGATCACGGCTGGGCGGTGCCTAAGAGAAGGGACCCGTGGCATATTAATTTAGCCATGGGCCCTGATGCAAGAAAATGATGTCAGACAGTAAAACGCAGCCATATTCTGGGTACATTGGGTGCAGAACATCCATGAGCCCTGGCGCTGCTGATAGCTACACCGCTGAAAAAGGCACCCATTGAACAGCACAGCTATACTCCTGTGCTGCTAAATTCATGGGATATCGCCTCTTCCACTGAGTGTCAAACCACAGAGGGCTGCAAGGCCTAGAGGAGGCATAGCCTCTCTCAGACCTCACAGCTATGGAACATGGGTACAATGCCCAGTGAATAGAGGCAAGTAGCACAGTAATGGTGCTGTGGGTGCTAGCACAAGTAAAAGCGCCCCTTTACTATTGTCCACTGACTGCATAGTAAAATAAAGCCATAATTTAGGAAGGGCCCAGTGCCACTGCACCTTCTGCACTACTGATGGCTATACCCTTGACTGATGGCTTTGACCTGGCAGAAAGGGACTGTGTTAACCCCCTCTAATACACGTGCAACTTGAAATCACAGGAAATGGACCTTGACATCTACCTATGCACAGAGCCATAGTACAGAGTTGTGAGACAGATTCAATGAGGCTCAGGGGACGGGCACAGGCATGGTGTAGCATTGAGAGGATTAGAGGAGGGAGCCCACTAACCCATGGGCCTCGCAGCACATAAACATGGCTGCAAAGCCCAGAAGAGAGGTGCCATCCCCATGGCCTGGCAATGCTACTGATGAAGCAAAGCTTCGCATATTTTGCGGCTTGCCGAAATCAAGAACCTCATTTATGTGTAATAAGGTAACCCGTGTATGTTTTACTAACGTTTATATTAAGTTTGAGTAAAGTTTGAGACGCTTGCCTATGTGTATTTCTAATGAAATTAATCCATGTCCTCTAAAATGGCCGCCGCTTGTATTTTAGTTACTGCGCATGCGTCAGCCACACTCACGTGTCCTGACGCGTCTGCAGAAGTGGAGGGAAAGTTATGCGCATGCGTAATTCATAGCTGTGCTTATCATGTGGTACTGCTCGTGCCACTGCTCTTGTATTTCGTCTAAATGTAGCTAACATTTAAATTGCATAAGTTTATTTCTTGATGATGAGTTAAAAGTACAAACCCTGCGATGTGTTTTCATAATGACATTATTATGTATTAATTTGTTTTCGCTTACTTTTCATGTACCGCGGGCAATGGGGGTCTGAGTGAGAGGAGAGCCATATTGGAGGTCCCTTCTGCGCCTGTGCGACATTCGGCAGCACGAGGGACCTTGGCTGATGGAACATAGCCAGCTGGCAGTGATGGGCGAGATGCTCCTGAGAAAGTCACCTCTGCCCTGCGAGAACAGCGAATGTGGCTTCTTATATGTTACATTGTATAGATGTGCTACTGTTAGCTCATGGGAACCCAAACATGCTAGGCGGTCCCAAAATATGTAAATGAAGGCTTGAAATCGCATATTGTGATTGGTGTGTTACCCAAATCCTACCTTAGGACCAATCGAAATTGAGGGATTCTGACACTTTGCAACATTGGGGGGTGGTACACTGTCCCAAAACTGTATATCTACCCTGGGTTCACCTAGTGAACCGTCCGACTTGTCTGGTTTAGCTGACCTGTCACTGACCCAACGCACTCAATAGGTGACTGAAAATACAGAGAGCTGCGGAGCACTCTGTCCGAATTTGACCATAGACTAAGGTTTTACTGAACCTTAAAGTGCTGGCAAGGCACTTAGCTGGGAGTTCGCTGACCCAATCGGGGTCTTGATCGATATCTGCAGAGCGGGTGGAGCGCAGGCGTTGCTTCCTAACTGTGGGTTCCGGTCCTGTCCTGAAGAGGGTCCTGTCCTGAGGGTTTGCTGTCCTGTCCTGAGGTCCTGTCCTGACTCTTATTCCGAGGGTATCCTGTCCTGTCCTGGGTGTCCATTCTGCACCTGCTGTCCTTTGAGGGGTATCCTTCCTTGAGGGTTTCCTGACTTTAACTGACCCGTGGCCAGGGTTTGGTTTCCACACCTTTCTAGGTAAATACTGCTCCGAAATCTCTTGAAATTCTTGCACCTTCTGAATTTCTAACTTTTGCTTTAATAAAGTTAAACATTGCATATGTTATATTTCCATGCCTTTCCGCAACTATTGAACTATCATTTATAATTTTGCAAAGTTATTCCTATGTCTTCTCATTTGTTAGAAATTATATTTTGCATAGCAGTGTGTCATTTTCTGATATGGTCTAGAACTTCGTTGCCTAGATTGTTCAAAGGCCCCTTCACCTTAAGTGAAGCGTGTTATTCATTATAAGCTCTTCTATAGTCACACACACTTAGTCTATCCCTGTCTAGATAATACTGACTTATATAGTATTTTTCTTGTTACAATTTATTAGTACATTTGATGATTACTCTGTCATTATTTCTTTCTGCCTATGTGATTTACGTTATCTTGGTTATTAATTGCCTTATTTTACTGTACCTCATGCAAGAAAACATTGAATTTAGATAAACATTTTAAAACTTCCAGTTGTCCGTGGTCATTTACACAGTATTTTGAATGTTATTGGTTGGGTTTGTATTTTGTTGCCTTTCCTTTACAGCTAGCTCCCTGATTCATTGTGGTCATTAGGCACCTGCATCGGTGGATGGTAAGTCGGGTGCACTGAGAATTGGTAGCAGGGAACACACACACACCAAATTGGTAGAGCTCGTGAAGTCACCTGATCGATGTATATGGTGATTTGAAAAGTATATGGGCCCTGAAGCCGGAAACGGCGAAAACTATTGGTCGGGTGGCCTCGCGCGCTCTATCAGTTTTTCTGGTAGATCAGAGGATGGTTAGGGACTAGTTGAGAGTAAGGCAGGGACTAGTTAGGCTAGTTAAGTCGGAAGCGGCTATTATATTAATGCTGCTACAAGAGCGGCTGTTCTGAGGGAACTGATCACTCTCTTGTGAATACGCTGCTGAAATTTATGAATTACTGTATTGTCATTATTCTTGTTCTTATATTGTTATATGTACTAATCAATGCATTTGTAAATCGACTTGTTAAGTGTTGTCCGAACTCCCCGGGGAATTGAAAGGGCAAGTGGTGAATAGAATCCATTGTCCTGAGGTCACAGGTTCGAGGAAAGTTAGGTGCAGGTTAGGATAACCGGGAAGCACTAACTAGGGTTTTCTGAATACATGTGTGAATAAATGACAGTAACGGGGTTCATTGGCAAAATTCCCATAGTGGCGTAACCTAGTAAGGGTCACATCGGAAGAGTAGCAGGTTCCTCGGAGCTAGCGTGAAAGCAGAGGGGTCCGCTGAGAAACCTTAAACTCGGAACATATCCCGGAAAGAAGTGGATGAGTTTAGGGGAATAACAGGTTCACCGATGCTAGAGTGAAGGGTAGGCGGAAGAGATCTGCCCGCAGCAAGTGAAAAGTAAATGGAAGTAGTTTACTTGCAGTAAT
The DNA here is from genome assembly GCF_964261635.1 of Lissotriton helveticus. Classification (NCBI taxonomy): domain Eukaryota; kingdom Metazoa; phylum Chordata; class Amphibia; order Caudata; family Salamandridae; genus Lissotriton; species Lissotriton helveticus. Next base: position 313,312,915 of record NC_136061.1, read on the forward strand.
AGAATTCTATCTCTGTCTAGACACTTGAGCACTGTGGCGAATGTGTATTTGTTGTAAAATAACCAAGCACTGAGCACTTTAAAAGTAAGAAAGTTTCCGTTACCTTGTGAAGGGAGGGAGTCAGTCGAGAAGCGCCTCTGACGTCACTCTGTGCCGCGCTGGGATTGGTAGAAACAGCGGGCGGGTAGCGGAGCTGAAATTGTAAAGGAGGGGTGAGCGCCGGAGCGTGGGAACTGTCTCACGAAGGGGCCGCGCACCCATTGGCAGAGCTTATTTTGTGTCGCGCACCCATTGGTTGCACGAATTTTCTGAAGCGCATTCTGATTGGAGGTAGTTTGTAAACAAAGTTAGCGCAGAAGTCGTATGTGGCACTCGCGGACTACAGAGACGCGACCTGATCCAAGGCATCTAGGGTTTGAAAGGGATCAGTGGAAGGCTAACAGATACGATATTATGTACGGAACCAAGAGAAAAATGTCCCTTGTAAATAAGGTGAAAAATTATTTTAAAACGGACAAACCCATTAAATCTAGGGAAGGTGTTCTTGTCCCAGCACCCAATACTCCTGCCTCATTCATGATGTTTGACCGAGGGTACAATACCTGTGTGTGGCTGGAGAATTGGGTGAAGTACACAAAAGATGACGGAGTATTGGCTTTTCCGTTAGATGGTACTTTCAATGGTAGGATCTTATTTAATTTAAGAACCCGAATGAATGAACTGCATCCCAGACCGAGACTAACGCAGTATGAAGCATTAGAGGAATGGGAGATTGAGGCTTTTGAAAGAGAAAGACCCCGAATGGACAAGGGTTTGACCAAGTGGTACCCCAGGCTGAAACAGGAGTCCAGGGATAAAAGGATGAAACAGTGGAGGCAGAGCATGATTGTTGAGGGTCTGTTTCCCATGATGCCGGCATGTCATAACCCTGCAGCGGGGGGGAAAAGTACTGAAAAATGTAAGCATTGGGGGGCCCTAGGGGATTCAGATGATGAACTAATAGATGACATCTGTACCAGAAGTCCGCCACCTTACAATGAGGGAACCCGACCTTCCAGTGTAGGAGATGTTCCCCGACGCCCCTTCCAAAAGGAAGAAGACAGGTCCCTGGGACTGGGAGGGGGTGGTCAAGTATTACCCTATCCTGAGAAACCCGAACTGGCGGAAACAAGGGATATATATCCCAAAGTGCCCGCAAGTCAGGAAGAAAAATATTCACGTACAAAAACTTTTTTCCCCAGACCCTTGTATGAAAGCGAAGAGAAACCATCGAATTCAGGACTGCCTTTTGTTCAACCTCCATATGGGGAAGAGCGCAGGTCCTTTAATACTGGAACTTTATTCCCGAAGCCAAATTATGGTGGAGGACCAAGTGAAACGCATCCTACTGCCCCGAGTTTTACTCCTCCGCCTACTGCCCCGAGTTTTACTCCTCCATTGACCCCACAGATATTACATGACACAACTCTAAGAAGGGTACTAGTGGAAAAGGAGCAAGAGGCTCTAGCTAGACAAAGAACAGAAATAATTCAGAAAATTTCTCAGATAAATACCAGTCCTGAGGCATTGACTATTCCAGTAACTATTGGACCGGTGGTCCCGTTATACGGAAATGGTCAGGGAAATCCGATTACTCCAGTCATGACCCCAGTCATAGCAACCCCGAGACAGGAACCAATCATCCTAGATGATCAGTCCAGTGAGTGCGAGTCTGAAGTTGCATTCTTGGAATTGCCAAACAAACAGACCGCAAAGGGAACACAGCTGAGGTATAACCCTTTTAATGCAAAGGAAATTAAATTAGAGACAGCAACAGGTACTAGGAATGTCTCTCTGGTAACTCCGGATGAAATTGAGAGTTGGAGTCGTGAATTAGAAAAGCAGACTCCGCAAACAAAGCCTTTAGACCTCTACAAGCTGAGGGTTGAAATAGAAGAATTAATGGCAGGAAATGTGGGGTTGAATCGATTGAATACCTACTCTGAGGAAGAATTGTCGTTCATATGTAAAAGCTTTACAAGGAACACCAGAGTGCTCCATGAAAAACTGACCGAAACAGCAATTAGTATGGGGGTAGATATCTCAAAATCCAAGCCCTTACAGAAACCATACAGAGCAGACTTCTCAGACAAGGATATAGAACATCTGAATGTGGCCGGAAAGAAGCTACAGATTAAAGAATTAATGGGGGTACTGCAGAAATGGGGAGATGTGGAAAAATGGAGAAGCAGGTGGGCGAAAAAGAGGGAAGAGGTTCGCTCCCGACAAGTGACTCCCGAGTTTGCTTTAAGAGAGGTAGAAAAACCTGAGCAGTTATGCCCCATGCGCGAAGTTCCAGGAGGGAAATATGTGCATGTCCCCTGGTCTAGGCAGGATATTGTGTCCTTCACGAACGATTTTCCAAAATTAAGAGAGAAACCAGTTGACTGGTACCGGCAAGTGGAGAGGTTCGTGAAGGTACAGAAATGTCTGTGGAAAGACCTGGATGGGTTTTTCGACATTGTGGTTCCAGTAGATTTATGGACCCAGTGTAAAATAAACATAAATTGGCCCAGTGAAGAGTATCCCAGAGACAAGGACACAGGGGAGCCATCAAAGGAAGTCATGCGAAAATATGAGCAGGTAATTCAGCACTTGAAAGAAAAGGTGCCCGCCAAGGAAACTGATTGGACAAAAATAGATAGAACAACACAGGAAAGGGACGAGACAGTGCACTCCTTCTATGAGAGGTTATTGCAGGTATTTAAAACATACAGTGGTATTGACAACATCGACCTGAAGGATATGACACACTTTATTTACAGGTTTGTAAATGGTTTAAGACCTGAAATTTGTCAGTGGATAAAAGACAATAAAATCTGTTGGCATACTAAGAAAATGGATGAGGTCCTGCGGTACGCTAAGTACTGCGAGGACGAGATGGCAGAAAAGAAAAAGGCCCTTAAGGAGAAGGTTATGTGGGCTCAGGTGAAGCTCGCAGAACAGCAGGAAAAACAATTGAGTAACATGATTAAAAATGCTGAGAACAAAAGTCCTGGGGGAGGGGGTGGAGGAAAGCCCCGGCCCAAATTTAGCAGGGAAGAGGCTCTGAAAAAATTTCCCTGCCATCAGTGCGGCGAAATTGGACACTGGCGAAACGAGTGTCCCCAATTAGTCGATGTTAATGAGACAACTCCTGATTTAATTCCACAGACGCAGAAAGAAAGACCAAGAAAGACTCAACCCCAGGTAAAAACAGTTCAGGTGCCTCGAGCACCCAAACAGGTATACAGGGGAAGACAGGCAGAAAATGAAGAGATAGAGGTTTGGGAAAGCGGGGAGAACAGAAATACAGCAACTTCGCAGTATCTGCTGAATGATACCTTCCTTTGTAATGATCAGGACTGACGGGGCCTGAGAGGGGAGGACGAGGAGTGCGTACTTGGCGCTTCCTTGCCGGTAGACCAGTCTGGACCATATATTGAAGGAAAGGTTGACGGAAATGATGTCACCTTTCTGTTGGACACTGGCGCTACCCGTTCTACTGTAAGAACAGTAGACGTTCCAAACCTGCCCCTCTCGGGAGAAAACATCCAAGTAGTAGGTGTATCTAATCAATTGATTAGTACTCCTGTTACCGAACCAATGGAGATTTCAATTGGAAATTTTAAACAGATGCATAGATTTGTAGTCTGTGACACCAGTCCAGTAAATTTACTGGGACGTGATTTGCTGTGTAAAATGAACTGTACCATCTTTTGCACACCAAAGGGTGTCGAAATACAGACCCCAGATGAAGACGGCATTTATAAATTATTGTTGCTTAGACCTGACTCAGAACTTAAAAGATTGACCCTGCAGGACTTGCCCCAAGAACTACAGGAAGCCGTAAAACCAGAAGTGTGGGATTTCACTGGAAAAGATGTGGGTTTGATGAAAGATGTGGACCCCATACAAATAGCCATCAAAGACAATGCAGTATATCCTAACACTAGGCCCTACCGAATGAATGCTGAAGTGAAAGCAGGTGTCACTCTGGAGATACAAAAATTATTGGAAGGAAACATCATACAAGAAGTGATGAGCAGCCCATGCAACTCACCGATTATGGGCATCAAAAAGCCTAGTGGCAAGTATAGGGTAGTGCAGGACCTGAGAAAGGTTAACAAGATTGTAGTTCCTTGCTGCCCTATTGTCCCGAACCCTGCAGTAATTCTGTACCAGATTCCTTGGGATGCTGAGTGGTTCACTGTGATTGATTTGTGTCATGCATTCTTTTCGATACCCCTGCACCCCGACAGCAAATTTCTTTTCTCATTTGCCTTCGAGGGTCACGTGTATTGTTGGAACCGGGTCCCTCAAGGGTATACAGAGAGCCCCTCTATCTTTAATCAGATCTTGAAGAAATGTCTAGAGACTTTGACATTACCTGGGAACTCTGTATTAGTGCAGTACATAGACGACCTTCTATTGGCGTCTAAAAGTCACAGGGACTGTGTAGTTGACACCATTGCTCTCCTAAATCACCTGTGTGAGAAAGGGCATAAAGTGTCCCCTGACAAACTACAGTTCTGTGCGAAATCAGTGAAATATCTGGGACACCAGATAGAAAAGGGTGTCAGAAAAGTCACTTCAGAAAGAGTGAGAATAATTCAAAAGATGCAGTTGCCCCGTACTCAAAAGGAAGTCAGAATGTTCCTGGGTGTTTTAGGGTACTGCAGGCAGTGGATTCTGGGATTTGCAGCCTTAGCCAGGCCCTTGATAAAAATGACCACGAGAGGAATGCCAGATGTTGTACAGTGGGATGATGAAAGTCTAATGGCTTTCACAAGACTGAAAAACTGTCTGTGTACAGCCCCTGCATTGGGAATGCCAGATTATTCAAAAGAGTTTGCCCTTTTCTGTGACACTCGCGATAATTGCGCATTGTCAGTCCTGACTCAAGAACATGGCACAACCAGGAGGCCTGTGGCCTATTTCTCTGCCACACTGGACCCAGTAGCTGCTGGGTTACCAGGTTGTCTAAAAGCAGTAGCTGCTACCTGTGCAAGTTTAGAACAGAGTGAGTCCATTGTCATGGGACATCCTGTGACTGTTTATGTTTCACATGGAGTGGTAATTCTATTGACCAGAACTAAAACACAGTATCTCACCCCTAGTCGGCTGACTAAATACGAGAGGATTCTTGTGGGTGCAGCAAATGTAAACATTGTTAGGTGCGGTATTTTGAACCCTGCCACCTTACTTCCTGACCCCTCAGAAATGGAAGGTAGGGATGATGATGAACATGATTGTATTGATCTGACAGAGTTCAGTACCAAGCCACGCCCAGACATAAAAGAAGTACCATTGCCGGAGCATGATAAAGAACTATTTGTGGATGGTTCCTGTCTAAGACATGAATTAGGAGGCTTGAGTGCTGCTTATGCAGTAGTGTCTTTCGAAAAGATTGAACAAGCAGGTTATCTATATAACATCAAGTCTGCACAAGTAGCCGAATTGATAGCCATGATAATGGCTTGCAAAATTGGGAAGGACTTACGCATAACAGTGTATACTGACAGTCAGTACTGTTATGGCGTTGTGCATGACTTTGGCCAATTATGGATGCAGAGGGAATTCATGACTTCCTCAGGTACTCCCATTCGGAATGCAAAGGTTGTTCATGACCTTTTAGAGGCCATCCAGTTGCCCAAAGAACTGGCAGTGGTAAAATGTGCTGCTCATCAAAGGAGCATGGACAGAGTATCACTGGGAAACGATTATGCTGATCGAGTGGCTCAATGGTGTGCCAAAGATCGATATATTATAAATCCAAAACGAGGGGGGCCAGGAACCAGCTGCCAGCTTCAGGTGTTTGAGGAAGTGCCTACATGGGATGAGGTGAGAGAGTGGCAGGAGTCGGCTCCTTGGCAAGAAAGAGAGAAATGGAAAGAGGATGGATGTAGACCGAGACGTGTGGATGGTGTCATCATAGGTCCAACTGGTATGCCTGTGTTACCCCGACACTTGCTTGGCACAATGGCAAGATTAATACATGAAGGATCACACATTGGTAGGGATGCCATGATTCTGGTATTTCAACAGACTTGGTACAGCAAGAAATTCAGGAAGGTAGCAGAGTCCCTCTGCCAGAGGTGCCTGTCATGTCAACAGATGAACCCAGGCAAGAGGACCATGGTTGAACTGAGCAAGATTGGGAGGTCAGGGGGCCCCTTTATAAAAATACAGGTTGATTTCATCACCATGCCCCGTTGTGAAGGGAAACGATATGTCCTTGTCATTGTTTGTGTATTTTCAAAATGGGTAGAAGCTTACCCTACTCCCAAGAGTGACGCACTGACAGTAGCAAAGTGTTTACTAAAGGAGCTGATACCTAGGTTCGGAATACCATACATTATTGAATCAGACCAAGGTGGACATTTCCACAATGAAATAATGGCTGAACTGTGTAAGGCCTTTGGGATAAGGCAGAAACTTCATTGTGCATACCATCCAGAGGCTTCTGGAATAGTGGAACAAGTAAATGGAACTATCAAAAACAGACTAGCAAAGCTGACAGATGCTACTGGCATGAACTGGGTGAAGGCCCTGCCCCTGGTCCTGATGGGACTAAGAAGTGTTCCAGACCGCAAGACAGGCCTAAGTCCCCATGAAATCATTATGGGAAGAGTGATGAGACAAGCATGGGTGCCAGGAAGCAAACTGTTGAGTATTACTGATGATTTGGTGCTTGAATACTGCAGAAGATTGGGTGACCAAGTGCGTTCTATCTCTCGCCAGATTGGAGACGACGGCATCCTTAATCCAACGACTCCTCTCCACAACTTGGTTCCAGGAGACTGGGTCAAAATAAAGAAGCACACTCGATCAAGCTGTCTGGCACCCAGGTGGGGAAAGAAGCGCCAAGTAATCCTGGTGACAACCACTGCAGTGAAAGTCGCAGGTGTTCCCCAGTGGATCCACGCCGGACACACCCAGAAGGTATTGCCAGACAAAGGATTTGAAGAACCAGGGCAACCAGCAGAGGACCCTGAAGAAGCCAGACCAGTAGCAACTGACAACGAGCAGCCCAGCACCAGTCAGGTTGCAGGAACAGCAGACGTTGGCCCAGGAGTAGTTGACTGCGAACTGCCAAGAAACCAGCCTGCTGAAGAAGTCCAGGAAACTGAGCCAGGAGTAGCTGAAGACGAGCTGCCAAGCATATGGCCAGAAGAATGGATACCGATGATTGATCTGACCGAAGATCCTATCAGAACAAGAGAACGACTTAGTGAAGGTAGAGAGTGGACTAGTCAGGAAAAGCAAGGCACAGGCGAAGAACCTCAGCCACTTGAGATCCAAATCAAAACTGAGGAAGGAGAAGGTCAGACAGGGACAGAGCACGTGATTGATACAGATCCAGTGAATAAGACTGAACAAGTACCCGATACTGAACAGGTACCTGAGACTGAACAAATACCTGATATTGAACAAGTGCCGGATACAGAGCAAGTGTTCGATACTCCTCCATTAACTCCTGATGTGGATAAGGGACAGACGAGACATAGAGTAATAGTTCGAGCAGAAGAAAATCAAGAGATCGAAGTGCTTGAACAGGATCAGATAGAGTTAGAAAAACGGGTTCAGGAAACAGAAACAGAAACAGAGACAATTGAAAGCCAAAAACAAAATATTCCTGAACAAGGCCAGATTAGCAACCAGGCAGAAGAATTTGATGCTAGCCCTGGAACTAGTCAGATAAGGGAAGTAGGAGAAGAAAGTGGAGAAGAATTACCACAAGATAAAGAGAACAAGAGAAGAAGAAAAGAAAGTGAAGTCCAAGTACCAACTAAGAGAATAAAGAAAAGAAACAACCTTGAGCCTAGGTTTGTAAAAAGACTAAGACTAAGAATAAAGACAGTGGAAGAAAAACGTGCAGAAGCAAGAAGAAGTGCTCGAATAGCAGAGCAGGAAGAAGACTCTTCCAAAAGAAGGAGTGAGCGAATAAAAAGACAAAACAAAAAGTACAAGTCTCCTGAATGGACACTGGTTTTGGAGGAACTTGAAGATCTTGATATAACTGACGTGAGTGACGGAGAACCTGTCCCAGAGTACTCAGCTGAAGAGGAAGACGAGCCACCGTGAATTTGCACAAAGTAAGCTAATTGTGTAAAGCAACAAAGAGGGGTTCAAGAGACTCCTTCTGAGCTAAAATGTCTGATTCAACAGTGAATGGTAGACCTAGTTGCAGCCGTTTTAAGACGTGTTGCAAGGTGTGTATATGTAGTATAGTAGTACTGATAGTTATCTGGATAGGATTAACAATTTTCATTCCCTTTGCTGTAAGTAAAGATACTAACATTGTCCCTACTGAAGTTGTAAATACTGACAGTGAAGAGCTGACAACACAGAGTGTAGAAAGACATGAGAGAGCATTGAGACAAACTAAACGAGACTTAGAAGCATCAGATGAGAAAGGACTACATTATCATGGCATGAAGAACAGGACACATTTAAATGTTTTCGCAAACTTGTTAATACACTATGTAGAGACTATGGAAATTGAGGATTGCTATGTCTGCATGAAGCTACCTACTTCGGTGGCTGAAGGCGTGACATACCATCATCTGCCATTAACTTATGGAATTTCCTGTAGCATTTTAGCTAGTTTATTTTACAAAAGGGGACCGTTACAGTATTATTACTCTAACAATGACGTGATCTTTTCTGAACTACCTATACGTGGGAACTTGAATCCTGTACATACCAAAACTGACACCATAAGATATATGGGAGACTACTTTCTGACTATAGGGAACATTGACATAGCAGACGCACACAGAGATAACTTGACTTGTTCTTTGCGTGAGCAGGAAAAGATGTTCCTGAACATGGCAGAGAAAAGGAGAATTAAAATTCAGAAGAAGGCTAATGACGAAAGTCAGAAAAAGCCAAAATGGGCAGAAAACATGGAAGGCACCTCATCTGGTGGAGCGGGTCCTGCTCTGTTGCTGGATTTTGAAAAGAAAGGCAAGCTATGTCTTCACCGCGAGAAGACTAGCTATTATAATAATGTTTTCATTGGTTCCAGTGAATGCGAACATAATTACAAGGTAATTGGAGGTTGGGGTTTCAAAAATGGGTCAGAGCCTGTGTTTCCTGGAATTTATTATATTTGTGGGGACAAGGCTTATTTCAAATTGCCGGATCACTGGTATGGAAGCTGCTACTTTGGCATTGTCTTCCCGAAAATATACCATGTGAATGGGAAAGCTGGAAGCAATGAAGATACTAATGGCTTAGTGCGTAGTAAAAGAGAAAGTATAGGTGAAATTATGGGTAGTATTTTCAGTGCACTGATACCTGGAGTGGGAGTGGTTCTGAACACTCACAGAATTTGCAAATTGTCTACTATAGTAGATGTGCTGTCTACTGAAACAGCTCATGGATTCCTGCTGGTCAATACTGAAATGGTTGCGATCAGATCAATGGTTTTACAAAATCGACTTGCTCTTGACACCTTATTAGCGAAAGAGGGCGGAGTCTGCCGGATGTTGAAGGCGCAACATTGTTGCACTTATATTCCGGACAAAAGTGTACAGATCAAAAGATATGTGCGAAACATTACTAATTTGGCAAAGGAACTCAAACCACTCGAGGTTGATAGTGCCTGGAAGAGACTGGTAGATGGTCTCTCAAATGTAGGTCATTGGCTTGCTGGCATAGGTAAAAGCTTATTATTCAAAATTCTGATGCCTATTGGTATTATAGGTCTTATTATACTTTCCATTTTCTTATGCTGTAAATACCGCAAGCGCACCAGAAAGCACGAGGTTAATGCAAGAGGGGTGAAACGAAGTGTGGATGAGATTGAATTAGAGGAAGTGAATGATCAGATATACAAAAAGGTGAAGACTTCTCACCCTGCTAAAACTGAAAGAGAAAAGCTAGAACGGTTGCTGGAAGAAATAGAACTTTATAAAGTGTGAAAGAAAGTTGGCATCTGGTTCCATTATAATTTGTGATGATAGTAGATATCATCAAAGAGGGGATTGATGAAGCAAAGCTTCGCATATTTTGCGGCTTGCCGAAATCAAGAACCTCATTTATGTGTAATAAGGTAACCCGTGTATGTTTTACTAACGTTTATATTAAGTTTGAGTAAAGTTTGAGACGCTTGCCTATGTGTATTTCTAATGAAATTAATCCATGTCCTCTAAAATGGCCGCCGCTTGTATTTTAGTTACTGCGCATGCGTCAGCCACACTCACGTGTCCTGACGCGTCTGCAGAAGTGGAGGGAAAGTTATGCGCATGCGTAATTCATAGCTGTGCTTATCATGTGGTACTGCTCGTGCCACTGCTCTTGTATTTCGTCTAAATGTAGCTAACATTTAAATTGCATAAGTTTATTTCTTGATGATGAGTTAAAAGTACAAACCCTGCGATGTGTTTTCATAATGACATTATTATGTATTAATTTGTTTTCGCTTACTTTTCATGTACCGCGGGCAATGGGGGTCTGAGTGAGAGAAGAGCCATATTGGAGGTCCCTTCTGCGCCTGTGCGACATTCGGCAGCACGAGGGACCTTGGCTGATGGAACATAGCCAGCTGGCAGTGATGGGCGAGATGCTCCTGAGAAAGTCACCTCTGCCCTGCGAGAACAGCGAATGTGGCTTCTTATATGTTACATTGTATAGATGTGCTACTGTTAGCTCATGGGAACCCAAACATGCTAGGCGGTCCCAAAATATGTAAATGAAGGCTTGAAATCGCATATTGTGATTGGTGTGTTACCCAAATCCTACCTTAGGACCAATCGAAATTGAGGGATTCTGACACTTTGCAACATTGGGGGGTGGTACACTGTCCCAAAACTGTATATCTACCCTGGGTTCACCTAGTGAACCGTCCGACTTGTCTGGTTTAGCTGACCTGTCACTGACCCAACGCACTCAATAGGTGACTGAAAATACAGAGAGCTGCGGAGCACTCTGTCCGAATTTGACCATAGACTAAGGTTTTACTGAACCTTAAAGTGCTGGCAAGGCACTTAGCTGGGAGTTCGCTGACCCAATCGGGGTCTTGATCGATATCTGCAGAGCGGGTGGAGCGCAGGCGTTGCTTCCTAACTGTGGGTTCCGGTCCTGTCCTGAAGAGGGTCCTGTCCTGAGGGTTTGCTGTCCTGTCCTGAGGTCCTGTCCTGACTCTTATTCCGAGGGTATCCTGTCCTGTCCTGGGTGTCCATTCTGCACCTGCTGTCCTTTGAGGGGTATCCTTCCTTGAGGGTTTCCTGACTTTAACTGACCCGTGGCCAGGGTTTGGTTTCCACACCTTTCTAGGTAAATACTGCTCCGAAATCTCTTGAAATTCTTGCACCTTCTGAATTTCTAACTTTTGCTTTAATAAAGTTAAACATTGCATATGTTATATTTCCATGCCTTTCCGCAACTATTGAACTATCATTTATAATTTTGCAAAGTTATTCCTATGTCTTCTCATTTGTTAGAAATTATATTTTGCATAGCAGTGTGTCATTTTCTGATATGGTCTAGAACTTCGTTGCCTAGATTGTTCAAAGGCCCCTTCACCTTAAGTGAAGCGTGTTATTCATTATAAGCTCTTCTATAGTCACACACACTTAGTCTATCCCTGTCTAGATAATACTGACTTATATAGTATTTTTCTTGTTACAATTTATTAGTACATTTGATGATTACTCTGTCATTATTTCTTTCTGCCTATGTGATTTACGTTATCTTGGTTATTAATTGCCTTATTTTACTGTACCTCATGCAAGAAAACATTGAATTTAGATAAACATTTTAAAACTTCCAGTTGTCCGTGGTCATTTACACAGTATTTTGAATGTTATTGGTTGGGTTTGTATTTTGTTGCCTTTCCTTTACAGCTAGCTCCCTGATTCATTGTGGTCATTAGGCACCTGCATCGGTGGATGGTAAGTCGGGTGCACTGAGAATTGGTAGCAGGGAACACACACACACCAAATTGGTAGAGCTCGTGAAGTCACCTGATCGATGTATATGGTGATTTGAAAAGTATATGGGCCCTGAAGCCGGAAACGGCGAAAACTATTGGTCGGGTGGCCTCGCGCGCTCTATCACTACACCATGGCTGCGATGCATAGGGTAAGGGCCGCCACTCCCCTAGGCCTTGCAACCATGATCTAGTGCTGCGAGGCCCAGGAAGGGGGACCCAGAATAGGGGAGCTCTCTACCATTGGCCTCACAACAGTACTGCAAGCCCAGGGGAAGGGTATTCCCTTCCATTGTCCATCCCACTATGATGCACAGCAGTGAGGCCCATGGAAGTGTTATCCAATCCTCTGACCTCACAGCTATGATGAAGTACTGCAAGGCCCATGGGATGTGGCCCCACTGCTTCACATCCTTGGTCTGGTGCTGCAAGACCCAAGGAAGGAGAGTGCACCCATGTGGCTAATTTTCCATTATCACTTCACAGGACAATTTATGCCTTTGGAGAAGCGTGTGGAGACACATTTCGTGTGCAGAGAAATTGGAAGCTGTTTATTGGGGAGCAGGGGAATACAGAGTCACATAGCAGAGTTTTGGGGTTTCAATCTAAATACCGCTCCAAAACAGCCTATTTTAAAAGATAACTCAGCTGGAGATTGCGTTTATCAAGTGTGATTATTCTTCATACTATTTGTGAGTTCTTAATCCCTTTACTACCTCCTGGAGTAAGTCTTGACTGCTCGCAATTGCAAATTGTGAGTGACTAGTTTACAAAACAAACTCGGGTATACAAACAGAATGAAATAGTCTTCAGCTTTGAAACATCAGTGGTACATATCAGTATCTAATAGATACAATGGTTGTAATGCACTAAAATAAACAATTTTAACTGGTTGTTCAAATATATATAAACATTGCGTACATTGCTGAAAAGAGCCCTGCCCTAGCCCATGAATAAACTGGAAAGAAAGCTGTATCACCTCACTGTCCTAGATGCAGCATGCACAGCAGTGCCCTGAGACTTCCATGCACATCATTTTTACAACTTTCACAAGAGTCCAAGATAATATCAACATCACATCTGCTGGCGACCAGAATGTAGCATCCTTAACAAAAGGAGTATTTCCATCAAAGTTGCTCAAAAAGCCAATGCATTTCGGGTGAGAATCACCCTTCGTTGGGGATAACTGCAATCTAAGGAAAATTACTGATTACATACATGAAGTCACGTCGTACAATAGACACAACTCCACTCACCTGGCAACCTAATGTGCTCCGCTCTTTGGGAGTGCAAATATACCATTCTCTATTGGACGTGCGTTACATCATTGCGTGTCCTAATGGTCTTCCGGAGAATGCTACTTTTGTCAGTGACAGTCCGTGTGGCGCTACTCAAGATGGTGGCACTCCCTTGCCTTTTGTATTATTTTGCAAACTTGCCTCTATATGTCAATGCATCATTTATTCGAACATTTGAGGGGTGATGCATGACTTTACCTGGAATAAAACCCGATGCTGAGTGGCATTAGCAAAATTATATCTGGCAACAGATCGGGGCGGACTAACGGTGCCCAATTGTTAACAATAATATTTAGCTGTGCATCTACAATAGTGGCACGTTGGATTGCTGTAACACACTTAGTAAACACGGCCGCAATTTTCCCAGCCTGGAGCCACTTTGATCCATTGCAGCTTTTTCATCCATGCCCTCGGCCCTCATCACCACAACCTATGTGTTGGAAATGGCCCTTTTTGCAGGGTTATCCCCAAACCTTTTGCTTCTTCCTCCTTTATTTTTCCCGACCCGTAGTTGTCGGCAATAGGACTCTGGACACTTCACCACTGCTGATCAGTGCTAAAGTGCATATGCTCTCTGTATAAATTGTTATTGTAATTAGTTATCCATGATTGGTACCCCCTTGGGCAGGGTGCAGTGTATGTGAAAGGTAGAGCATGTACTAGTGCAATGTCCCTGAAGTAGATTGGGGGACTTGCACAGGGGACCATATTCCTGGTGGTGGGAGGGACACTGTACTGACTCTAGATGAGAGGGACAGGAAGAGGGGTTCCCCCATGGTAGAAACCTGGGGCCTCATTTATGAGCCCTTGAGTCACTTTTACGCCGGGGTGCGTCACTTTTTGTGACGCACCAGTGGCGTAAACAATGCGCCTTGTTGAGCCATATTTACAAAGTGACGCATCTAGGTAGATGCGTCACTTTGTAAACCCCTGCGCCACATTATACCTGCGCCAGGTATAATGTATGCAAGGGGGGCATATTGGTGCAAGAAAGGGTCGTAGAAGTGACGCAGTGAAATCTATGAGATTTCACTGCGTCACTTCTAGGATACCATTGCGTCAAAATCTTGTGCCTGCCTCACAGCAGGCGTAAGACTGACGCAAGCCCTTTCACATGGGGCTTGCCCCATGTTAAAGGAAGCATTGCTGGAGTTGCGTCACTTTTGTGACACACTCCAGCAATGCTTCACTTTTGCGCTTACAGATACGTCAGAAATACTGACGTATCTGTAACTCCTTGCGACATGATGCGTCATACATTAAATATGACGCATCAGGTATGTCGCAAGGACTGCGCACTGAGAAGTGACGCATCGCTGCGACGCATCGCTGCTTTCACGCAGCGATGCGTCATTTCTCATAAATGAGGCCCCCTGGTCTGTGAGTGTGAAGACCAGCCAGAAGAGTGACAGTTGTGTGACAGAGACAGTAGGACACTGTCTTGCGAATCTCAGGAGAGTGGTGTGAGGTACTTGTGTGAGGCACTGGAAGGTGAGGCAAAGGGTGGCTTGGTTAACAACTGTGGGGGCTGTGTGATTCATTTGTTGGAGAGCATATTTTAAATCCCTGTTTTCCAGAGCTATACCAACACCCAGTGGAGTGTGAGTTCTCTGATCCCAGGGAGCTTGCGCAGGAGGCAGACCTCTTGGTGGAGTCCAGAGAGTCTGAAGAGGCATTGGGGAGTGATCCCAAAAGTAGTGGCCCAGATACCTTACAGACCTGTGAGGTGAAAGAGGTTCAGTGTAGCCCAGCTGGGTCCCAGTATAGTGGGAGGGGTGTAGGGGCTCACGTCCTGTCTCAGTGGAGAAGGAGTGAGTGTGGGACTGCGTGTCCCAAGGTGCCCGACACCCAGTCTCCGGGCCTGCAGGGTTCCTTAAGGGAACACCAGGTTGGGGGCTAGAGGGTGCTAGTAGGCCATTTGAGGAGGATCTCCTAGTGTCTGTTGAACGGGTAGTGCCTGTAAACCGGCCTCTACCAGTTCTGGTGTCTGGCAGTACCACTCCAGTTGGGAGTGTGCAGTAGTCCAGACTGAGGGGTGAGAGGGGGAAGGAATCCCCAGTGGGAGAACCAGTGGGTCAGGGGCCAGCCAGAAGGGCTGAGTCACCTGTAAGTAACCATGGTGACCTCACTTCTGTCCTGGGGGATCTTCCCGCGCTGTCAGATGGACAGGGGTCGGGAGATCTGCGCCAGGCAGACTGTCACATGACACCTGAGTTGTGGGTCACCCTCAGGGGCATAGGTGTTCCCAAGGAAGTCCTGGTGCACCGGGCAAGTACACAACCGCACGTATTGGTCCCCGGGTTGGGAGACCAGGTTCAGGATCTGCCTGACCTGAAAGGAAGGACATCTGTAATCAGTGTCCTGACCAGTTTGGCTTCCAAGGGTACCCCTCCAGTAGGAAGGGTGTAGCGCTCTGGAAGGGGGTGCAGAGGGAGTGAGTCCTCACCTCTGACCCCGGTGCAACCTGAGGGTTTAGACCCGAGGTTGGGAGACCAGTTACTGGAGAGAGGTCCTGAACTGGTGGGAGAGCTGTGTTCTGAGGGTGACTCTCCTGGGAGGAGAGGGCAGGACCTCAGAAGGAGAGGTAGGGGGAGGAGAGCCTCGTCCGTGACCTCTGGTCAGTCTGAGGGTACAGGCCCTGGGCTGGCGGGCCAGTGTCAGGGTGCCCTACCTGACTTGGCAAGAGGTAGAGTGGAGGAAAGGTGCCAGGCACCTGGGGCTACTGCCCCCACTCTCTGACGCCACCAAGGTTAGAGAGGCCGACAGGCATGCGGCCTGGCTCTCATCATTGACAGCTGTCAGTGGCCCCTGTAGCTGATTGTCCTGGTGGACAGGGTTGCCCCTGGAAGGGGGGCAGGAGTCACACCCTGGGGGTGGACCGGGCCACACTGTTGTGTTGGCCAGGTGGGTACTGTGTGAGTCCCCAGAAGTCCTGGTGTGCCAGGCAAGTGTTCAACTGCAGGGGTTGGTCCCTGGGTTGGAAAGCCGGGTTCAGGTGTTGCCTGACCTGAATGGAGGGACATCTGTAAGCAGTGACCCTACCAGTTTGTCTTCTTGGGGTACCACTCCAAGTGGGAGGGTGCAGAACTCTAGAAGAGGGTGCAGAGGGAGGGAGACCTTGCCTCTGACCCTGGTTCACCTGGAAGGTTTAGACCCTAGGTTGAAGGACCAGGACCGGGGTGTCCCCCCTGACCTGGAATCCCAATTGCAGGATAGAACCCCTGAACTGTTGGGTGAATGGTGCAGGACACCTGCCACAGGTGCCCTAACTATTCTAGAAGGGGTTACCGCTCCAGGTGGGAGGGTACAGAGCCCCAAGGAGGAGGAGGACCGGGTGTGGGGAAGCCCACCACAGCCTCCTGTCCAGCCACCGGATACAGGTCCGGGACTGGTGGGTCAGTGCCAGGATGTCAGACCTGACCTGACAGGAGGGAGAGTGGACAAAGGGTGCCGAGCACCTGGTGCTACTGCCCCCACCCTCTGACGCCACAGGGGGTTGAGAGCCCTGAGAGGCATAAGGCCTGGGTCTCATCCCTGACCACTGTGCAGGGAATCCCATCAAGGTATTGTTTGGTGTACCCTGGCTTTAGGCTGGAATGGGGTTGTGTTGGAAATGGCCCTTTTTGCAGAGTTATCCCCAAACTTTTGCTTCTTCCTCCTTTATTTTTCCCGACCCGTAGTTGTTGGCAAAAGGACTCTGGGCACTTTACCACGGCTGATCAGTGCTAAAGTGCATATGCTCTCTGTATAAATTGTTATTGTAATTGGTTCTCCATGATTGGCATATTTGTATCACCGAAAAGTCCCTAGTTAAGTGCATGAAGTGTGCCAGGGCTGGTGATACAATTGCTACTAGTGGGCCTGCAGCACTGATTGTGCCACCCACATGAGTAGCCCTAAAATGGTGTCTCAGGCCTGCCACCGCAGTGCCTGTGTGCAGTCGGTGAACTGCCATGTCAACCTGGCCAGTGTCCCCACTGACCAGGCTTAACCGTTCCCTTTCTGTACACATTGGTCACCCCTATGGAAGGCCCAAGGTACCCCCTTGGGCAGGGTGCAGTGTATGTGAAAGGTAGAGCATCTACTAGTGCAGGTGACATGCTCTGGTAGTGAATTACAGCCATTTTCGTTTTTCACTATTGTAAGGCTATCTTGCCCATAGGCTATCATGGGGAATGCTGGCTACAGTGGTTACCTGCATATCTTCCCATAAGAGCAAGATAGGACATAAAAGTCTGGTATCCCTGAATTCAGAATTTATTAACACATCTTTTAGGAAAGGAGGTTTTTAAATCCTGTGTTTGAGAACAGCACTTTTTGAAAGTGGCTGTTCTCTTGTCTGACCTTTCTGTGTGTCTTGGCCTGTTTGTGAATTGACTGTCTGGTTTGTGAGTGCCAGGGCTGGGGGATTCCAGGAGACATAATGAGTCCGCTCAGTGGTGAATAGAGAGATCTGCATCTAGATGGGAGGGAGGAGTTGCACCTGGGACCTGAATATGACTGTGCCTGCCCCCCGCAGTGCTGGTACCACCCCCTGTGGTGCGTCTGATGTCTCTACCCTGCACTGTGAAAGAAGAGATGGAATCATATCAACAAAGTGCTCCAGGGTTGTGCTTTCCCTCCACAATGCTGCACCACCTCCCGTGGGGCATCTGATGTTTCTACCCTGCACTGTGAAAGGAAAGAAGTAGTCATGTCAACAGAGTGCTCCAGAACGGGTTTGGACTAGGAAAAGGCCCCTCTGCCCTCAGAGGTCAAAGGATTTTGGGGTATACATTTTGGGACCCTGATCCTAAGAAATTAGATCATCCTGGAATCAAGAAGGAACCTCTGCCAAGGAGAAAGCTGGAAGACTGAAGAAGGAAGACTGTCCTGCTGTTGCTTTGCTGGACTGACCTGCAGTTGCTTTGCCTGAAGAAGAGCTGGCTCCCTCTTAAGAAGTCCCAGGAACAAAAGGCCTTCACCCCCAGCTTCCCTGAACTCTGCTGAGAGAGTTCTGTCCTTCCTAGAGTGCTTGGGCTAGTTGTGGTGCCTCTGGAAGTTGTACCTGTGTTGGGAAGCTGGAAACCAAGATTTTAAAGACTTTCTGCAAGTTTTAACTCATCGCTCGCTTGTGGAGCGCATCCCCGTCAGTGCGAGGAAATTCCCGCCGCTACGAAGGCCGAGATCGTCGCAGCGCCTGTTGCCGCTGCCAGAGTCGTCACATCCTTCGTTTGCTGGCCGCACCAGTCCGGTGCGGGAAGATTACCATCGCTGCGAGTGTCGTCGCAGAGCCTGTTGTCACTGGGTGAGATCGTGGCACCGCTTGCTTGCGGACTGCATCACGTCGCTGCGAGAGTCGTCGCTGAGCCATCGCATCGATGGGCCGCGAGAGTAGAAGATCGACGCTGAGCCGCGCATTGTCGCCGCACCAGAGATCGCCGCCGCCTCGAAGTCCATCGCATCGTACCTTTTGCGAGCCGCTTCCACCGAAACCTGTGCACCGGAATCCACGCAAGGTATCGCATCCCTCCCCATACAGACCGGAGTCATCGCAACACGCCCGCTGCATCCAGCGGGGTTGTCGCATCTCCTCCCCAGGGTCTCAGAAGTGACGCATCGCTTGCTTTTCAACACTGCAGCTTTCACTTGGAACTTTTGTCGTATCTAGAGGTACTGTTGGCTAAAACGTGACGCAATTGTGGATTATTTTAACGCAACCTTAAGAACTCACTTGAAATCATATTCTTGAACTGTGCATGTTGGATTTTTGTCGTTTTGGTCTTGTTTAGTTTAGATTAAATACCTTTATTTTTCTAAACTGTTGTGGAGTCAGTTTGTGGTGTTTTCACTGTGTTACGGTGAGTGTTGGTACAAATACTTAGCACATTGCCTTCAATAAACCTGACTGCTCGTGCCAAGCTACCAAGGGGGTGAGCATGAGTTATCTAAAAGTGCATCCTTCTTACCCTGACTAGAAGCAGGGGTCCCTATTTGAACAGTGGTACCTACCTCTGCCAACTAGAGACCCCCAGTTCTAACACTATGCTACAGGTGGCGTCTAAGTATCACACGGTGCACCATCCCCCTAAGCCCCAATGCTGGCGATACTTGGGAGACCGCAAGGTAGTAGATTCACCACTAGAGTAGAACTCATAGAAAGGGAGGCAGCTGACGTTCAGGCAATGGGTGACCTTTATAGTACAACGTTTGGCAGGTTAACACACTTGCCATATATTATGATTGAACCTTGGACTATGTTAGGTTTTTCACTAGTACTTGGCTTAAATATAGCTAATATTGATTGATTCTTGTTCATCTCGGGTACCTCACAGAAATGTCCGTTTAGTGAATAGGGCAGAGCAGTTTGTCTGCTTATATTATTTATCTCTGAATATCATATAGATTTCTCTAGTCTTTTGCTTTTACATATACTATATTTATTCATTTTGTTTTTGTGTTGCTTACAGCATCAATCTAATGACCTTTTGAAAACTTTCAAGTTACCTGCTTATTGTCCTGAAGCTCACTATCTAACCCAGGTGAGATACTGGTGTCAGATCTGTTATATTTACATCTTTGCTTTAGATGATTAGAGGAACGAGTTGTAAGATACAGCGACTTGGGTATTGTCCACTTATTGTTCATAGGTGTTGACTATTCGGCCCTATCTCTCGCTGGTGATTTTCTGATTTTAACTTTTATTTACAAACTGCAATTTATTTTTACTTTTCTTAGGATTACGTGAATTGGTCGTGACATCCTGTTGACTCATGTATGAGTGATCACAAAACAACGTATCCTACAGGTTACTGAACCTATATATTATAAAAGGTTAGAGGTGTTTGAGATCTCTTGTGTGATATTAATATATTCCAAATGATATTATATGATTAGGCATTGGATATTAGGTGCCTTTTATCTGTGATGAAGATTTTTCCGATATGATCAATTGGTTATGTTTATATGCCCTTAACCGATTGATGCCCATTGTGGCTGGTTCCACCACTGTCGTGGCCATGAATGGCCAATGGTTAACTTGCTACATTGTATAGTAGGTACCAATGGTGTGTGGCCTCTTCTGAATATTGGAATGCAGAGGAAATTGAGGTGATTATTTGTGATTAGGTATGCTCTCATTTTGCTCCTTTTGGATACAGGTGTGTACTTGTTGCCTTTAGTTCCTTATTGAGTTATTAACTCTGCTTTTAACTTTTTTCTTCCTTTTCCTCTTTTCTTTTCTAGTCATCTTTCCCACCCTTTTACAAATGTACGATGACTTCAGCCATTTTAGATGACTCTTTAAAATGGGACCAAATGTACAATTAATTGACATGTTGTCATCATATAGTTGTCATTTTAATGTTTTTGTGTTATGCAATTCTCTGTGTATGTATGTGTCTTAACAACATAGTTTGTGTGACTATGTCTTGGGCCATCTGTGCCAGTGGTGTTGTTGTTGCATTTCTAAATATTTTTAAATGTGTTTCACTGTGTATATGTGTCACATTGTATGTATATTTATGTTGGTCTTTTGTAATTGTTACAGCCCTGACGAAGGTCCCGTGGCACTGGGGAACGAAACGCGTTGGCTGTGTGCCGGTGTTTTTACAGGAATGCAATAAAAAGAAGAATTTATGAAGTACTCATTTGTCACTTGTTCTGACTTCTATCAAGTGCATCTTCCTTTGGTTTGAACTCTTATTGTAAATAGGCATCTCTCAGCAGCGGATGACGGAAGTTGTTGCACTTATCTTGACTTTTTGAAACTAAAAGAGTTGAGGTGCTTGACCTTGGTCTGCTGTTGTGGTTGTACGTGTTTCTTGTTGATCCTCGGATTAAAGACGGTCCTGCACTCGCTCTGTTCAAGTAATATGCCCAGATTTGAAGATGGGAGGGAGGAGATGGCCCTGAATCTTTTTGGTACAAATACCATGACAGACCCTGTATTACAGGGTACATCCAATAAACCTATTTTAAAAACACTATTCCTCAGGTGAGAGCGGTTATAAAAACAGAAGCTTTCCCGTTGGTGGGACGGGATAACGCTCCAGCAATATTTGGTAAATAAGAAAATCCCCAGGGTTTTGCAAATTTTAATTTCCCCCACATTCGAGGACTTGGTTGAGGAGCTTCTGAATGAGTGGGAGAGTAACCTGGGTAATGCATCTCAGGTCATGATGCAGATTTTAATCCGCCATGCCAGAGAAAAGGGAGACACACTACTAGGTGAAATTGAAACCTTAGAAAAGGAAATAAATAACATGGAGCAAAAGGATTTAATTGAAAAAAATGTTTTGTTATTTTAAAGAAAGTAATGGAGGAGCATCAGTTATACCTAAAGGACAAAAAGTTGAAAAAGATTAAAAGGGACGACAGGGACTACCGCGACGGATGTATTTATATGTTCGCCAAGAAATTTGATAACGTCCAGGGGGAGAGGAGAGAAAAAGAACACGTGAAGACAGGGAAGAGAGTGATGATGCATGCTCTATGAGCAGCATCTCCTCCTCTTCCATGAGTAGTGTAGCTTCATATATACCACAGGAAACCCCTGTAGGGGAGGGAGCTTCTTCCTTCCAGAAGGAGCTCGCCTAGCTTCGAATGAGCAGCAGGCTTCAGCAAAAGAGAGATCAGTCAAAACCAGGCGGGGAGGCAGGAGGTCCAAAGGCAGGTACGGGACGAGGGTCAACCAAGAAACAGAACACAACAGTAAAGTCTTAAGTACCCAATTGAATGTAAAATGTAATTCTGTGAATATTGATGTTACTGATAATGACTCGGATTTGAAAATTGTCAACTTATCAAATAAAATTATTGACAAAGATGAACTAACAGTTTTGAGAAGAGGTTTGAATTTTTGTCCTACACAAGGGGGGGACTTTACTGACACTCATATTGACTTATATAGATTTATAAGAGTTTTGAAACTCAGGGACTACTTCTCTCACCAAATACCGCAGATAGCTATGCCCTCTATAGGAGCAGGTAGCACTACATACAGTGTTGCCGATGTCCGTAACATACAACTTTTACTCAGCCTGGATGATGATGGGAATAGCAAAATGTCGACTTTACTCAATGATTTTGAGATTGAACAGAATTGTAGTATGGACAGTGGGCTCAAACCTAAATCTAAATTTGTGCCCTACTATAACTACCATCCCAACATAGACACTTTCTATAATAAGGTGAGTGAGGACTTGTACAAACTAGACTAATTGGACAATCAGGGGTCACATATTAGACATAACATTACCGCCCGAGAGAGACTAGAACTAAATAGACATAAATCTGACAATACCATTGTCATAAAAGAGGCAGACAAGGGCAGTAAAGTTTCCTGGTGATGAATAACAGTGATTATAGGTCTGAGATTGACCGGCAACTTGGTAACATCAAATGCTACCAACGTATCACCACTAATCCGATCAAGAAATTTACCTCTATGATTAACATAAAGCTAAGTGAATGGAGGGAGATTGGCTTGCTATCTGAGGACGAGTTTATATATCTCCGAGTTGATAGTCCAAAATACCCTTGTATTTACATATTGCCTAAAATTCATAAGGGCGGAGTTTTTCCAACAGACTGCCCGATAATTTCAGGGATAGATTCACCAACTGAAAAAATGTCACAATTCGTTGATCTTAGACTACAAAAGTATGTGGATGATCTTCCCTCGTATATCAGGGATAGCAAAGATATACTGACCAAGTTCAATGACTTCCACTGGTCTGATGATATTTGTTTCGTCACATTTGACGTAGAGAGCCTATTTACATGCATAGGCAAAGAATTTGGCATTCATGCAGTTCGATCCTTTCTGGACAGAGAGTGTGCCGAACATTATAAATTTAATGAGATGGTATTAGAAATGATTGATATCATCCTAAGTAATAACTTTTTCTTACAGGATACCAACTGGTTCCAGCAGATACTTGGTACTGCTATGGGTTTGAAATTTGCTCCCTCTTATGCCTGCCTCTTTATAGGGTGGTTTGAGAGGGAGTATGCCTGGCACAGACGTGCCTCCCCCTGGACCGAGCATGTAGTGTTCTGGTGGAGGTACATTGACGACATCTTTGTTCTGTGGTCAGGTTCTATGGACCTATTAGATCAATACCACATTTATCTTAATGCTAACACCTTTAATGTAAAGCTGACAATGACATATGATAAGGTGAAGATTAACTTCCTCGACATATAATTTTACGTTAAGGATGGTATTATACAAAGCACCATATATAGAAAAGAGACGGTGTGCAATGCTGTTTTGCACGCTGACAGTGCCCACTCACGGTCCGTCATCAATAACATCCCTTATGGGGAGATGACACGACTAAGAAGAAACTGTAGTGAGGATAGTACATACCATATGAATGTTTTAGAAACAAAGAAAATGATTTTAAAACGTGGATACAATGGAGTGGTCTTGGATAAGGCCATTGAGAAAGCTTCACTGCTCAAGAGAGATGATACTCTTCAGATAAAACCTGGAGCAGCTCCCAGAGCCAGAAATGATAAAGTGGTCAGGTTTATTACCCAATATAATACTAATAGCAACAAGGTCTATAATATTCTGAAGAAGAATTGGAGCCTGTTGCAGGACATCCCTAGCCTTAAGGATCACTTATCCAGCAATCCCTCGGTCACATATCGCAAAGGGCGATCCCTACGAAATGTACTTTGTGCAAGTCATGTAACTATTCCTAGGACAGCATGGTTACCTCCTAAGCCTACAGGCTTCTACACATGTGGGTCGTGTAATATTTGCCCGTATGGGAGGAATAAAATCACTGAGTTAATTTACAAGACCAGAAAAAGGTATAAGATTTTACATTTCATTAACGGCAACACCACACACGTTATATACATTGTGGGTTGTAGATGCAATATCGTTTATTTTGGCAGTACGGTGCGTACACTGAAGATCCATATTCAAGAACACCGTAGGGCCATACTTAATGGTGATAGCTATTATCCCATAACTGCACACTATGTGGAATGCCACCCTGATGATAATTCCTTCTGGTTTCATGGAATTGATCACGTGCCCCCTGGGGTCGGGGGCGGTAACTGGGAACTTGAGGTCAGGCAAAGGGAGGCTAAGTGGATCTGTCGTTTGAAAGCTACCCAAATGGGCCATAATACAGATAGGGAATTATATTACTTCCTTGGATAAGGAGTAACAAAAATGCACAGTACGACCCATTTTTTCATGAAATGAGGAATCATAGGATGTATTTTGGGAATCCTGGTACTTTTTGAAATCTGTATTACTGCCTGTAAAATTTCTACCATTGAATTGGGTAATACATCAAACAGAGTGGACTATAATGAATCTCAGTTTTTGTTGTTAATCTAATGATTAAGAACTTGTTGACCTTATGATCAGTAAAGAATCATTGTGTGTTGGACGTTACGACTATCAAACTGTATACTTTATAACAACAACGGTCTCCCACCCCTCTTCTCCCCTTTTTTTCAAATGGGGGGGGGGGGTGTCATTGAACATCAAAGTTAATAACTGTATATGTTATCCTACCCCCCTCTGTTCCCCTTTTTTTCAAATGGGGAGAGGTGTTGTCATTGAACATCAATGTTAATAACTGTATATGTTATCCTATGTTATGTTAATGTATTGTTTTAACAAAATTGGGTGAAATCTGTATGGAATATCCCATTTTCTTCATCACTGATGACCATATAGCCATCTTTCCAATAAGTAGTGCTTCCCACTGACAAAGTGGAAGCATCCCCTGACGCACAGCTATGAAATCCTCCTGGGAATGGCCCAGAGTTCCTCTAAAGTTTATGAAATAAACAAATTTTCAATGTTCATCTGTCTCTTTTATTAGTCAAAGAGGTATTTTTTTAATTCAATTCATCAGATTCATCATTTAGAATATATTTCAATTGTATTCAAGTCCAATGCATTTCGGTCACTTAGACCTTCATCCGGGACCACATGAGTTTCTCGACGCATTAGACCAGCGTCTCCTCTCTCCTGCTCTCGGTTAGAAACCGCATCCGGCAATCTCCCGGCATTCCCGAGATTGCCGGATGCGGTTTCTAACCGAGAGCAGGAGAGAGGAGACGCTGGTCTAATGCGTCGAGAAACTCATGTGGTCCCGGATGAAGGTCTAAGTGACCGAAACGCATTGGACTTGAATACAATTGAAATATATTCTAATTGATGAATCTGATGAATTGAATTCAAAAAATACCTCTTTGACTAATAAAAGAGACAGATGAACATTGAAAATTTGTTTATTTCATAAACTTTAGAGGAACTCTGGGCCATTCCCAGGAGGATTTCATAGCTGTGCGTCAGGGGATGCTTCCACTTTGTCAGTGGGAAGCACTACTTATTGGATTGTTCATTGGGCGACTACAGGCAAGAGGCGCCGCCTTGACTGCACGCTTAAACAATAAAAGTTACAAGCAAAAGTAAGAACATTTAACATAACAAAAAGCAGTGCGCTCTAGCCTCATTCTATTTCAGTCATATAGCCATCTTTCACATTTGTAACCTCTATATCTGGCTTGGCTCTTTCTTTATTAATCTACTTATCTTGATCGGATTGCATCTTTCTTCTGGTTCACATATTATGGGGTATAGAGGTAGCCGATCATCGGTGAGGGATATTTACATTGGGCATAACTATACTTTGCAATATGGCCGCCGCGGTCATCCCAAGGTAAAATCTGCTGTATCTGGATTTTGTGGTTCGTTATATGCAGCTAGTTCTTGTTATTTCATTTTTTGGCTGCTATCTTTCAATATATGTCTTTATTTTTTTTAGATTTAATTATATTTTGGACATTAGGGCTTTGGCTCCTGAGGCCAAGTCTTCACTTGGTGCCTCGCTTGGACCGCGCTGGTCGCGCGCTTGTTTGCTTCATCATTTTAAAAACCTTCGCTTTTTGTGGATTTTTGTTTACTAATTTTTAGCCTGCTTTCCTGCTACTTAATTCACCCTGGCCCTTACCTGCACCGTAAAACTTGTGAACACCACCGCTGTTGGGCGGATCCGGGTTACCGGGAGGGTTTGGGTTTGGGATTGAGCGCCATCTTGGAGTGGGGAGTAGTGCGAGCGCCATCTTTGAGCGTCCAGGTCACCTGGGACGCCGAGACGACGCTATTTAGGGCGAGCTAGCTGCAAGGTAAGCCTGCTTAGGGCTCCTGAGGCCAAGTCTTCACTTGGTGCCTCGCTTGGACCGCGCTGGTCGCGCGCTTGTTTGCTTCATCATTTTAAAAACCTTCGTTTTCTGTGGATTTTTGTTTACTAATTTTTAGCCTGCTTTCCTGCTACTTAATTCACCCTGGCCCTTACCTGCACCGTAAAACTTGTGAACACCACCGCTGTTGGGCGGATCCGGGTTACCGGGAGGGTTTGGGTTTGGGATTGAGCGCCATCTTGGAGTGGGGAGTAGTGCGAGCGCCATCTTTGAGCGTCCAGGTCACCTGGGACGCCGAGACGACGCTATTTAGGGCGAGCTAGCCGCAAGGTAAGCCTGCTTAGGGCTCCTGAGGCCAAGTCTTCACTTGGTGCCTCGCTTGGACTGCGCTGGTCGCGCGCTTGTTTGCTTCATCATTTTAAAAACCTTCGTTTTTTGTGGATTTTTGTTTACTAATTTTTAGCCTGCTTTCCTGCTACTTAATTCACCCTGGCCCTTACCTGCACCGTAAAACTTGTGAACACCACCGCTGTTGGGCGGATCCGGGTTACCGGGAGGGTTTGGGTTTGGGATTGAGCGCCATCTTGGAGTGGGGAGTAGTGCGAGCGCCATCTTTGAGCGTCCAGGTCACCTGGGACGCCGAGACGACGCTATTTAAAGCTCGCTCGACCAGCGCAGCGGTGACGCGCAGCGGTGCGCCCTCCCTGCGCCTGAGTCGTGCCAGAGTCCTGCCCGTCTGCGCTCGTCCGCGTCTCGGAGGCGGGCGAGGTGGGACTCTGGCATCTCGGGTAGGCTTTTAGGATGATTAGTTATAGTGCGGCCGCTTTATGTGCGCTCCGCCCTCCTAGGAGCGGTTGTAAATTTCTTTTTCCTGGTGGTCGGCAATTGGGCAAAGGTTGTCCTGGCTGTGCTTGGCGTCCCGTAGCTTCTCCACCTCGCGTTCTCCCCTTCCCCCCCATGGAATGTCAGTGTGCCTTGCTAAACACCAGATCCTTGGCGCGTCACTCCATGGAGATCTGGGACCTCCTTACGCTCTCGAAAATCTCCTGTCTTTTTTTGACAGAGACCTGGTTGGGGGCGGGCTCTGAACCTGACATCGCTAGTGCCCTCCCCCCTAACTTCACCATCCTAAGGAGGGACAGAACGGGAGGCCGAGGAGGTGGGGTGGCCCTGGTTGTCGATAAGTCCCTGGTCTGCACTTCTTATCCTGTAGACAACATTGCTGGCTGTGAAGCCTTGGGCTTTATTCTCCATCTGTCAGCTTCACATACCTGCACAGGGATTTTGATTTATAGACCGCCAGGGCCAATAGGCTCGTTTTTCGAGGACCTACAGGTGGCGCTGTCAGTACCCTGTATGCGCTCGGCACACTGTGTGCTGCTGGGCGATTTAAATCTGCATATGGATTCGACAACGGATGCTGATGCGTCTAAATTACGGGATATCACAGAGATGTTCGGGCTGACCTCTTTCATCAACAGTCCTACGCATGTGAAAGGGCACACGCTTGACTTAATCTTCTCCACTGTGCCGATTAAGGTGTCTCCCCCTTTACCGGTTCTGTGGTCTGACCACTATCTGTTAAACTTTGTGTTACTAGCCGAGCGTCTGACTAGTCAAAGAACTCATAAGGACGGGTCTCGTCAATCTAGAGCTTTCCACCTGGTGACAGCGGATATGCTCGCTGACGCACTCCATGCACATCCTTGTACTATGACAGGGAATCTAGAAGTCGACTTGTCGCTAGTTCGGGACTGGCTTCTGACAAGATTTGAGGAGCTTGCCCCTCGGAAGCCGGCCAGGACAGCCCCCTGTCAGGACTCTGCTCCTTGGTTCACCGCTACTCTACGGAAAGCGCGCCAGGACTGCAAAAGGTCTGAAAGGCTCTGGCGGCGCAGATATGCGCCTGAGGAGAAATTGAAGTACAGGGGTGCGATAAAATCATATCACAAACAGATTGCCGAAGCTAAAAAGATCTACTTCGAGCATAGAATAGACCAGGCTGATAATACGAGCCGGGAACTATTCCGTATTGTGAAGGAATTTGTGGAGCCGGTGGCGAGCGCCAGGGTACACTCTCACACAGAGGAGTGGATCAGGCAGCTTGCTGATTTCTTTGTGGATAAGATCCGTAAGATTCAGGACTCATTCGATCGGGTGGGGTCTCTGAAAGTGGCTGCGGCTTTGGAAAGTGATCTGAAGGTCCTTCCATCTGCTGCAGCGGAGTCGGGGCCCACTCTTTCGATGTTTCCCCCGATTTCCTGCGAATCCTCTTTGGAGCTGCTTTCCCGGTTGAAATCTGGATCCCCCTTGGATGCGTGTCCGGCTAAATGCCTGAGCTCGGTGGCGCCAGCTATTAACAACTTGCTGAACCCCCTGCTCAACATGTCTCTGAGTTCTGGAGTGGTCCCAAGAGAGTGGAAGCATGCTCTTATTCTCCCGCTCATCAAGAAACCTCTGCTTGACCCTTTACAGTTGGCCAACTATAGACCAATCTCCCTCCTCCCCGCTTTGGCGAAGGTGGCGGAAAAACATGTTCAGCATACTCTTACCACCTTTATTGAGAATAACAAACTGCTGCATGACTCCCAATCTGGTTTCCGTGCCAATTACAGCACGGAGACAGCTCTTGTGGAGGTGACCGACGCCATCAGGGAAACGCTTGATCTGGGGGGAAAGGCTATGTTGGTCCTACTGGACCTGTCGGCGGCTTTCGACACCGTCCCACACGCTGGCCTCCTTTTAAGACTCAAGGAGGTAGGATTGCGGGGGACGGTGTTGGATTGGTTTCAATCCTTCTTAGCCGACCGTCGACAGGTGATCTGGGCTCCACCGTTCTCCGCGGAAATGCCTTCGCTAGAGGTGGGGGTGCCTCAAGGATCTATCTTGAGCCCCACCATATTTAACATTTATATGGCCCCTTTAGCGAAGGTTGCGGAGGCTTTTGGAGCCCGGGTCATCTCTTACGCTGATGACACCCAGCTCCTGTTCACCTGCAGGAAAGGAGAGGTTTTTGATGGCGGCAGAATTGGAGAATGTCTGAGTGCTGTCTTTGCATGGTTTCAGCACCAGAGCCTGAAATGTAACTCGGAGAAATCCGAGCTGCTCTTTTTTGGCTGTGTTGAGGACCCTGGCTGGAAATCGTGGTGGCCTCCTGATATGTTCCCTCCTGAGAAACCCTCGTCCCAAGTAAAAAATCTGGGTGTGGTGTTTGACGACAGTCTCTCTTTTCGTCCCCACATCACAGGCTTGGCGGGGAAATGCTTCGGCATCCTAAAGATGGTGAGGAAATTTCTCCCATTGCTCTCCTTACAATATCGCAAGAATATCGTGCAAGCACTTGTGGGCTCGCGTTTAGATTACGCCAACGCACTTTTCTCAGGATTGCCTAAATATCTGGTGTCCAGATTACAAACTGTCCAAAACTCGGCGGCCAGAGCCATCTTTGGCCTTCCACGGAGAGCTAGCGCCTCTCTATTGCGCGGCAGGCTGCATTGGCTATCTATCCCTTGCAGAATTAGGTTTAAGGTCCTCACGTTGGCGTTTAAAGCCCTCCACTTCACGGGCCCGGCTTACCTCAGGAAGCGTGTCGTGTATTTCTATAGGTTCTGAATCGATCCCCCTATTCCTGACCCTATTCTGGTTAAACTACCTAGCTAGTTAACTAACAGTCAGCCCATGAGGCAAGAAATCCCCCATGATGCAGATACCGTTATCTGACGCAGTCACACTACGGCACAGGAACGTGTTATCTGATTAGGTCATAACGCTTGAGATCTAATTAGACAAGCGACATTCCTCCAGCCCCTGATAAGGCATACGACGTTCTCATAACAAATCAAACCTATGACAACCTGGAAAATCCGTGCGGCCATTGTTTTGATTTCACAGAGAACTTTTGCAAAAGAATGTGCTAACGAGCAAGTCGTATGACATCTTTATTGACGTACCTATGTCCATCCTTACGTCAATCTCGGCACCTTTAAGGTATAAATATTACCGACCTTGCCCTATGCAAACACACGCGTGGTGACAAGACGGAGCAGCCATACTTGCCGAAGCCGAGAGCAGAAGCAGACCCCGCAGGCAGCAGCCCCGCCTTCCTGACGCGCTGAGAGACGCGCTGCTATCTCAAGCCGAGAGACCCAGCACCGGCGCTTCTGGGCAGCCCTCGCAGGCAGCCTGGAATATCGAGAGCAGAGAAAGAGATACCATTCCTCATTCATCCTAAATTCCAGGTACAGAACTGAATAACCCCTCCTAGAGAATTCTTTAGTTATTCACTTGGCAAAAACAAACTTAACTTAAACTGTAACTTTCTATTCCCGCCCACGCATTAGACTTAGGTCAGGTACACGGGGTAGGCGTATTTAGAAACACCAGTTGAGTACGTTTAGTCAAATGTATATGTGTATGTAAATATATTTTAATCATTTTAAACATCATATGGCTCAGAAACCATATCAATGTTTTTACAGTATTATTTTATACTATTGCTTTTAATGTATGCACTTTACTTAACTATAAGTATTGCAATAATATCGATCCATTTCTCTTGTACGAGAAAAGAGACTGATCAATAAATAACATCCTTTATTGAACACGCCCGTCTCTTCCTTTTCTCTACATTCTGGTGAGACTAAGAATGCACGTACTGACTGAGTAAAATAATTGCCTTGTGCTCACACGACTCTTGAGATTGACTCTTGATTAGGGGAGAGCAAAGTTGTCATGTTCTATGGTTGTCAGAAACTAAATCCCTTCTTGTCTAATCAGGGGAGTTAATCCTTCCTTGAACATTCGAGAAAGTTTCTAGCGAACTCTGAGCTTAGCTGGCAAACCCAAAAATTAAGTCTAGTTTCGACAGTAGTAGACCTAGTTAACGTCTGGCCTAGGCCTTTACTGCTGTAGGTACTATTCCAATGCGCAGAGCCTATTGGGAAAATAGGAGCTACACTACATGGCGCCCAACGCGTTTGGAAAGGGCGATAAAACTAACGTAAGACATTTAGAGTAACTCAGTCGTGCTTTCTCACTCAGACCCCTTTTCCCAAATACTCCAAAGACGTCTGGAGTGGGTGAAAGGTTATTATATCCTCCAAAACCTCGCAGGAGGGAACTCCTATGTATGGTTCTTGGTCTAGTCAACGTTGAAGGATAAAACAGTTCCAAAATATTGTGCATCTAATCTCTGTTTCCATAAGAAACCTGATCTGCAAACAAACATAATACCATCCTGTCTGTAAAATGGCAGAGAGTGATGATGAAAGAGAGGCAATTAGATTAGCTACTGAAATAGCAGATGCTGATGCTACCATGCAAACAGCAGACCTGGATATAATACTCATCCAGGTCGCCAAAAGGAGATCTATAACCTTAAAACTTATAGAAAATGGACTGACACCTAGAGGTGGCACAGTCATATTCGTAATTGAGGCACACGAATATCGGCAGACAGAGGTATACTATTCATGGATACATTTTCCAGCAGCAAATGCTGTAACAAAGTACTTCCACTATTACAAAGTAGAGGAACCTTCTAATGAGTACACTCCTTTCGAGGAGGTGGAAGTACCACTCAAATTCCAAGAGCATTTGCTCTTATTTGATGGCGCCCTAAAACATAACAATCACATTACAAGGCTCGGTCCTTTAGGAAGACCAGGAGCAACGTGGCCGGTCCTAGCCGGATACACACCACATCCAGACATCGAAAGAATGCCTGCAGCAGAGCTGTTAATACAGCTAAAACAACTACTAAAAATTCACAGACAATTAGTTCAGTATGTAATGCGGACTTCAACAATTCACCCAGCGATTAAACTTCCACAGCTGACCCCTCACCAGGGGAACACAAATAAAATTACACCACAGAACATCCAATCCTGCCTAGGTGAAGTTCCAGCTAAACGGGAACAAATACCATTCTGGTTGGCACAGAAAATTACCCAAATAGAGGCGGTGTTTCCTGACACCACCCCATTAGAAAAACACAGGATTCTGACTATATTTCTCCCAATGGGAATCGCACCACACATTGAGGACTGTGACACTTGGGGTACAGTCTTTGCTTCCATCTACACAAAAACGCACGGTGTTCCATCCATTTCGGTAATACCAGATGTGCTAAAACAAATTCAAGATGAATACGGTCCAGAACCTGCTTTAACTCTTGGTATGAAATTACTGAAAGACTTCAAGCAGGTCTCGGCTATATTATTAGCCAACATAAAAGGTGAAGCAGCAAACGTGGCGATCCGCCAGAGGCTAAAAGAGACAGATATAGCAGACCAACCAGCTGAAATTGCCAGAATCATAGAAAAATCCTATGAAGAACTAGGCAGAGATAGTCTAGGTGGAATACCAGTAAACCGCAACTGACTACAAGTCCAGAAAAAATATTTTTTAATAAGAATAATTCACCAAAAAAGAACTGGGATGGAAACAAACAATCCAATCCCAAAGAAAAGAAATTCCAGTCCAGAGGAAGGTCTCCTAGGCGAAGAGAGAAATCTCCAAACCCGAGACAAAGGTCACCCCAGAGTGACCCCTCTGGGAATAGATATAACCTTAGAAATAGGGATAATATTAAAAAACGTGATAGATATCAAGACATTGATACACGTCCCTCTCAATCTTTTCAGACTTCCTCGCAGAAATCGGAAAGAAGAGGACGATCAGAAGAGCACGCCAAGTCCAAAGACAAGGAACCTGCTCAACTGAAAAAGAAATTACAATTTCCAAAAAAGAAGGTAGCCAGTATCAAGGTAGTTAACAATGCCGAGAATACTGAGGACACAACTGAAAAACGGAGAGTGGGCTCAGACAATGCTAGACAGCGCAGCAGAGGTGAGCATAGCTCGCAAAGTCCTTATGAATCATCTGGAGACAGTGGACACGAATGAATACCTTCAAGTGGAAACTGCAGATACCAGAATTAGCAAGCCCCACAAGATATACGAGATAACATTACGTATAGAGGGAGATAAGACTAGGAAAATAAGGGGACTATTTTGGGATAACCTCTCCAAGGGTTATGACATCCTTCTAGCTGAAAAAGACTGGCCACCAGAGTTTGTCAGGGAGTGCCCTCATGGCGAAGAAGTAATTATGCCTGCCTTCTCGAATCAAATTCCGATTCATAAAAAATATACACTTGCTAGAAAGTGGGCAGTGGCCTTAGCACCTGCTTTATATAAAAATCATGTAGGATGGGATGAGGATTCTCCTCCTCACAAAATCCAGTTAAAATCACAACCAACTGCACAAAGGCAGTACCCAATTAAGCAAGAAGCTAAAAAACAAGTAAATGAAATACTAGAGCAGCTAGAATACCAGGGGGTGATTGAAACTTGCACCTCACAAATGAACAATCCTTTGTTTCCGGTCTCCAAACTAGACAATTCATATCGCCTAGTTTTGGATTACCGACACCTTAACACATGTTGCAAAACTTTTGCAGTGCAAAACTCACACAGTGCTGCACTAATGAATAACATAGTGCGCAAAAAATACAAAACAACCTTGGACATCTCCAACGGATTCTTTTGTCAAAACATAGCACCAGAGAGCAGATATTTAACAGCTTTCTCAGTAAATGGCACTCAAAAACAATTCTGTCGGTTAGCCCAGGGGTACAAGAACAGCCCGGGGGTATTCTCAGCGAGAGTAACAGAATTACTACAACTATATGATGATGAAGCATTATCTTATGTCGATGACATTTACTTAACAGATGATGACTTGGAGACTCACTTGAAAAGAGTGAACACCATAATACTTGGTTTCGCTGCAGAGGGTTACAAATTCAACTTCAAAAAGTCCAGAATTGCCCATCTGACAGTCCTATTCTTAGGATATGAGCTATCAAGTGAAGGTAAAAGCCTGGCAGACAATTTCCTAGAGAAATGTGCCGTTATCCAAGCTCCTAAAACACTAAAAAACCTACAGTCAATTTTAGGTTTCCTAAATTTCGGAAGAACATACATTGCAAATTACGCAGAAAGGGTGAAACCCCTTTACGATCTAATTAAACCAGACTTTAAAAGATCCAGTTGGACTCAAACACACACAGAAATTTTTAGATCCTTACAAACAGACATGCTAATTAAAACAAAATTAGAAACACGTGATAACACACGCAATCTTGTGATCCGAGTCATCCCAGGGAGATGCGGATTCACATACCTGACCTCTAATGAGGGAGAAAAGGTACCAATTGCATTCAAATCACACTTGTACACAAAAGCTGAACAGAGATTCAGCAACAAAGGAAAAATTGTTCAAGCAGTTCAAACCGCAATAGCTAGAGAAAAAGACATAGCTGACGGTAGACATATCACAGTCAGAACAGCTGAATCAGCCTTTGAGGCATTAACAACACCGTGTAATTTACCATCAACAACATTGGATCCAGAATGGATACAATGGGTGAATTCAATCACAACGGACAAAGTATACTACTACTTTGATCCAGAACTAGAAGAATTAAAAAATATAAAATACGAAAAGACGTATCCTCTGCCAATCGACATTCTGCCTCTACGACATTACGCCTGTGTAATCTATACAGACGGACATGCTCAACCCTCCGTTTGGGGAGAACATGCATACAATCCCACATGTGAGATTACAAAAGAAGTGTGGCGCGGAGGTAAATTAAAGACCTCTATTAACAAAATCACACTCAGTAGAAACTAATTCAGAACTACAAACTGAAATAATAGCTTTGAAAATGGCGCTAGATAATGCGGATCGCGAATTCCCGACACTTATAGTGTCAGATTCATATTTCTGCGTCAAAGCATATAACAAGGATTTGCAGACATGGATTCAGAACGGTTACAAAGATGACACAGATGCACCAATAAAGCAGAGACTGCTCTGGGAACAAGTAGCTCTTTTGAAAAAAGAACTACCAAAGACTCACGTGACACACTCACTGAGTCACCAGCGTGATGGCGTTCACGTTGTAGGGAATTCATTGGCTGAAACAGCCGCAGCGGCAGCCAGTAAACCGGCTCCCGTAGATCGAAAAAAGCGTACATTAAAATACATTGACGGCGAAACATTGCTGGCGGTGAAAACGTCATCAAAAGGCGACTGCTCAGCGTTACCGATCAATTATCCACTCAATTATACATACATAATCGATGCAAACTCCGTCCCTTTTGCTCGAATCCCTGGAGTGGGGGATAGAGTGATTCCAAACATGGACAGGAGAAACTTGTTAATCGCAGACGCACACATGGGCGAGGGTCTCAGACACCTTAAATTAAAAGATTCTCTGGAAGAATTACAATCACGGTACTGGTGGCCAGGCATGAGCCTGCACTACACCATGTTTGTAAAAAACTGCCCAAACTGCAACAGAGATCGCAGTGGGGAGAGAAGCAGTTTAATACCTCGTCGTATCAAGGCAGATAATATTACCAACAAAAAGAATGGCTTGCGATTAACATACACAGGCTAGTTCCACTTATAATGTAGATCCACAGCACTCGGCTGACGTCCGGACTGTTATACAAGATTTGCGAGTCTAAATGGCATATACGCTAAGAGAATGCTACGTTCGACCATTTTTTTTTTTCACTCAGACAAACAAGCCTGGGGGGGGAAAGAATGGCCAAATGAGCACAGCCCAGCGGGAATCTTCTCACTTCCTTCCTGAGGGTATGGGATGGTGTAAAGAAAAAACTAAGGCAGAAAGCAATCTATAATGGAAAGGACATTAGGTTCGGGAGCTGGGTGGGTCAAACATCTAATAAGTGTCCAACGTAGTCTAAATAACTTGCCAAGAAATTCTCTGAAGGGATTCAGTCCGTACGAATTATTATTCGGAACTAGGATGTTGATCTCTGACCTTGATAGTCAGACTTCAGTGGTAATAGAAAAAACATTTGATGTCAAAGACCGTTTGGCTATTTTGCAGGACTTAAACAAAACAAGAAAAGACCTGAGCAACATACAGTTGAAACAACAGCCAACAACCACTGAAGAATCACCACCTGTCCCAGCAAGACCTGTCTGGATTCCAAAAGTCGGGGATCTAGTCAGGGAAAAGATCGCGGTAAAGAAGGAATTTGGGCCTTCTTACAGAAAAACAGTTCCTGTCTTGTCTGTCAACGGGACAAGATCAGTTGTACTACCGCCACTTGCTGGTAAAAAGGAGAACCGAGTTGTATCCATCGACCTGGTAAAACCACAACATGTGGCCTATAACAAACAGTAGGCCAAGTGGACTCCCAATAAGTAGCAGAACACCAAGGTTTGCTACCAGTACAGAGGTCCTAACAAAGAGGCTCATCACATTTGAAACGCCTAAAGAAGAACAACAAGGACTATGCAACAATGCAATAGAACTCAGACCTCTGAAAACCCAAATAAAGACGTTTAGCAGAGACACACCAATCTACAATGAAGTACCAAGTGAAAATGCAAGAAACAAAAATCCTGAAGCAATTGGAACAATTGACAGAACTGCATCCGGGTACTTCATCAACTTCGATGATTCCTCTGAAGGTTTCAGCGAACAAAAGACACAGCCATCATCAAAATTCTTTAAAGACAAAGCTAAGGAACTTTTGAAACAACTGAAAGAAACATATCTGGTTACTCCATGGATTGAATTTTGGGTGGGTTTTGGTGCATTTATCCTCATACTTTGGCTCATCATGGTATTTACCTTGGGACGCTTCATTGAGGGAAAATATGCTAAAATGGACACAGCAAGTCAGAACATCAACTTGGTCCTCAAACGACACACATCTTCACACGTCGAGAAACGAGAACTCTCTTCAGAACTTTCTTCAGCCAACTTCACAGCAATTCCAATACCTGGTGGGGTAGCCTGGGACAACACTGACTATGAAATTTATGGTCCGGTCGAGATCCTGAAATATCCACACCAAATCAAGATCTCCTTGAGTGACTTTGCAAAACCAAACTCATTTGCTGATGATTGGGACTTTGAAAGTATAAACAATATGATGTCTGACCTAGTAATGTCTGCTAAATTTACAAAACATGATTATTTGCAAGGTTCTACAAATTATGATAGTATGTATTGCTATAACCATTATGGTAACCATTTCTTGCATAAATCTGCACAACCTAGAAATGTTTTAAATTATAATCAATGGGAACATTGTGCTACACCTCCAAAAGGGAGCTCTAGAACCGTTTATGACAAATATTCATATTTTTCAGGTTTTAACAAAACTAATGCTGAAACATTTTATTACAAATTGTCAAACAAGACAGGGATGAAAACCATGATCAAAGCCAAAATCAAAGATTTAAATAACCTGTCTATTCCAAAGCCAACAATGTTTAGCAATAACTCTGATACAGATGAAGAAATAGACATAAGCCATATACTTAACAAAAAAAGAACACATCCTGATTGGAAACAATGGTTGATCTGGCCCACAGATACAAATAACTGTCAAGATAGATTCCTGAATAAAACACAGGGTTTCAAAATGACCAGGCCAGACCCTAGATATCCTCAAAGACATCACCCAGGGATAATAACAACCTACAGTGTGGGCAAATTATGCCTTCAATGGCTACAAACTTCCACACTGCCTGAAATTAAGCAACACCTAACTTTACTTACTGATGGTGCTGACTTGCGTGATTTCATACTGGGACCACGCAAACAGCGTCAAAAGCGTTTCATAGCAGCCTCTGTATATGCAGCATACAATGAGGCCTGGAAGGTTACTCAAATTGAGACAGCAGAAAGAATACGGGAAATTGACCGTATCAATTTGGAAAAATCACTTTCTGTAGTGGACAATGGGCTAATGACTCTGTCCTCCAGAATATTTTCATTGGACAGCATTGTGTCTTCAGCAATCGATATATTATCGCAAGACTTACTGTTATTACAACATGGTCAGTCACAATTGCGTTCTATTGTACAGCTTGGCTGGACGTTACAAAATCTGCGTTCAGGCTATGTGCCTTGGCGTTTAATCAACACAACGTCACTATTCCAAATCTTTAACCTTACTGATAGACAAATCGGTATGGCGCAGAAGGGTGCTGATTATACAATCTTGAGCATTGAAAAACTAGAAAGATTACCAATGACAATGTCAGAACGACCTGTCAGTGAATGGATAATCCACGGAATCATAAATATTCCAATCTCAACCTTCAGGTTTCAATACTGCCAAAAATATATACAGGCTGGCATGTACGAGAAATTGGGAAAGGGGTACCTTAAAACAACTTGGAACCTGCCCTATTCACATGCATGTGTCAGTAACAAAGGACAGAAAGTGTTTCTTAGTGGCAACAATTGTGCTATGTCACTAAGCGGCACGCTTCTGTGTAACGGTATTAGTTTGCACGGAGCCTGTGAAGGGAATTCATACAACCTTTCATGTCACCAGCAAGGCGCACCTGCAACTGAAATAGAACCATTCTTTCAAAGACTCTATAATGGGAGTTACATTCTTATTGTAGACCGCAGATGTTGTAGTCTTATGCCCGGGACTCCTTATCTCGTCACCACGACGGCGAAGGTCAAGTGCTGTGGACGTTCTTTGTTCCCCAGCTCCTTACCAGACAGGGAGGCAAGGGCATGGCCCGGTTTGAAAATTACTTCTATTCGAATAGATACTTTAAGCAGAATGAAAACAGTGCTTCTTCAGACGCCTACAAGGCTCACGTCATCAAAAGAAACGTATGATCTACAAGTCGCAAGGACGACTGCAGAGATACATACATTATTATCAACTAATTCCCCCGTACATTTCGCAGAAATCCTGAGCGAAATCTTAAATATTTCTGATACCACTGGGGTCTCAAAGGTATTTAAGACAGTATTTTCGATGGCATTAACACCATTCAAAGCCATACTGGGTATTTTTCCAGATTTCGTCCATTCGATTTTTGGCGGACTTCCCCTGATCCTGGGACTAATTGCAGGAATCCTATTCCTAGTCCTTATTTTTCGTTATGGCAACCCATGTCACAGATCAAACTCTCGCGACAATGGAAGATACGATCCTAGCCATTGGATACCGGGACCGGATATCAAAAATCCTGGGACTCTCCCGGCTTAGAGACCTAAATATGACTTGGTTTCTATCATTTCGACCAATGTGGCAAAGGTGTGTTTTACCTGTACTAAGGTGTCTGCTATGCGGAGAAGAATGCGTGTTAGACACCTGTCTGACGCTACAATCGGATGCGCCGGTGGATGCAGATACACTGTTGGTTCCTACCAAGGTTCACGCACTGTGCTGCCCTCAAAGGCTGCCAATTCTGATGACGGCATTCCTGGAATCTTCACCATTACGATTGAAGAGTAGTGAAGTTCAAGATGAAAGCAGCATCGAACAGGTACGACCTTCTGTCAGCAATGCAAATCAGAATGTCAATGGAGACAATCATGCGCACGAATGCATGGTTACCCCTATTTCCGACTTAGTGGAACTTTCCCATGAAGCTGTTGACAGTTTTTTCGAAAGCCTGAATGATATGATGTTCTCTCCGGAACAGAAATAGAGACTTTTGAGTAAACTCGCACACGGCGTTCCCTGAATTCGGCCTTCAACCTTTAAAAATAAAAGTCACATGAACAATTACAATCCAGTTCACGGACAGCAACTTTTTTCAGCAAGCCCTTAAAATATTTTTCTA
This sequence comes from Lissotriton helveticus, assembly GCF_964261635.1. NCBI lineage: Eukaryota > Metazoa > Chordata > Amphibia > Caudata > Salamandridae > Lissotriton > Lissotriton helveticus. Next base: position 313,352,995 of record NC_136061.1, read on the forward strand.
TATATTTTTTCCCCGGGACACTGATCTTCTGCTTAAAGTAAGAAACTATTCCTAGAGAACTAAGATTTCTATTTTAGATACTTTATAGAGACTTTAGCTGCCCGCTGGTATGTTCACAAATATTTTATTATGTGATGAAATGGTCTCGACCTTCCTTTCTGTATAGCTATATTAAGAGCCATTTCATGTGTATTTCTCATATACCAAAAAGCAATAATGCATTACAATGCGTGTTTACTTTTGCATTTAATTCATGGCTTAAGTGCATACAATATATATGACTGCAATTTTTCTGTATATTTGAAAATTTCGAAATGCATTTATGTATTTTGGGGTGGTAAGGTATACACTATACTCTATAGTATGTTGTACTATGTTATACTATGCATAGATTAGTAGATATGACCATAGTTAGCGTGGAGAGGGTGTCGTGTATTTCTATAGGTTCTGAATCGATCCCCCTATTCCTGACCCTATTCTGGTTAAACTACCTAGCTAGTTAACTAACAGTCAGCCCATGAGGCAAGAAATCCCCCATGATGCAGATACCGTTATCTGACGCAGTCACACTACGGCACAGGAACGTGTTATCTGATTAGGTCATAACGCTTGAGATCTAATTAGACAAGCGACATTCCTCCAGCCCCTGATAAGGCATACGACGTTCTCATAACAAATCAAACCTATGACAACCTGGAAAATCCGTGCGGCCATTGTTTTGATTTCACAGAGAACTTTTGCAAAAGAATGTGCTAACGAGCAAGTCGTATGACATCTTTATTGACGTACCTATGTCCATCCTTACGTCAATCTCGGCACCTTTAAGGTATAAATATTACCGACCTTGCCCTATGCAAACACACGCGTGGTGACAAGACGGAGCAGCCATACTTGCCGAAGCCGAGAGCAGAAGCAGACCCCGCAGGTAGCAGCCCCGCCTTCCTGACGCGCTGAGAGACGCGCTGCTATCTCAAGCCGAGAGACCCAGCACCGGCGCTTCTGGGCAGCCCTCGCAGGCAGCCTGGAATATCGAGAGCAGAGAAAGAGATACCATTCCTCATTCATCCTAAATTCCAGGTACAGAACTGAATAACCCCTCCTAGAGAATTCTTTAGTTATTCACTTGGCAAAAACAAACTTAACTTAAACTGTAACTTTCTATTCCCGCCCACGCATTAGACTTAGGTCAGGTACACGGGGTAGGCGTATTTAGAAACACCAGTTGAGTACGTTTAGTCAAATGTATATGTGTATGGGGGTGCCGCTCGCAAAGGAGTGTTTGCTGTTTGGACGTGCTGTTTGTTGAAAGCCCGGGGAATTGAGCCTGAAGGCGAAGAGGCGCTCCGCTGAGCGAAAGGGAGCAAGTTGTTCTTTAAGGGGACGGGACTGCGAGGCTTAACAGGCTGTGCGCACAAGATCTCGCACACCTGCTGCCTCTTCCCGGGTCTCCACCCCTTCACTCCTTCTGGCATATGACCTGGTAACAGGCACGCGTGAGCGGAACGCGTGTGCGGGACGAATCCCGGGACAAAGCCCGGACTAAGGGCGGACCCTCTGAGACCCTCCGAGACACGAGGAGACCGGACCGGGCATACCTTCTTGTTTTCAGGTACTGATTGTTTTTTTAGCAAATTATTTTCCCACCTCCGTCATCTGCCTCACCAACCGACCCCTTTTAACTAGATATGGCAACTGTCAATGTTGAGCTGCACGCGCAGGACAAACAGGGTTTGCTGCTTAATGGGACCTTGGACAGTTATTTCACTAAATCATCGCCTGATATTGCTAGGGAGATTGTGCTAGCGGAGAGGGGGCAGACCGCCGCCGTTCAGTGGAAAGCATGAAGAATGGATCAGCTTTACCATCATTATCTCCCGTGATTGGACCCTCTGTTAATGTTGCTGGGGTACTAATAAACGAATCGATTCCTCTATTAGACAGTTTACTCCCGGAGGTAAATACGGTTGCCCTTTCACCTGAAACCGTATCTCGAGCTGATATGATTGACTTGTCCGCATCATCTATTGGAAGTGGCCTGTCAACTCTAAAGGGAGATGCCTTGCTACAACAGCATGCAGCTCGTGCTAAGGCTAAAAAATTACCTACAACGGGGAAAATTTATGGCCCCCCGCCGAACAAAAAGCGACGGAAAAGGAGGGATCCGTTGCAACCTAAACTGAGCTGCTCTGACTTTGGCAAAAAATTGTCTATAGTTGTTAAGAATCCTTGTGTTATCCAATCTGACTCTGAGGGGATGGACATCATTCCCGCATCCCCAGTTTTATTGAATACCTCTATAGACAAAGAGGTCAATAGGGAGTCAAGTGCGACAGACGATGTTCATACTGTGAATAAGGGCCCCGTGTCCCTTCAGGATATTGAGAACCTGATCAGATCATATTCTGTATCTATCTTGGAGAGGTTAACGGAGGTGGAGTGTAGGCTGTCAAAAATTGAGACTGCACTGCCTAAAATAGATCTTGTAGGCCATAAAGGTGTTACTTATGCAGACAATCAAGTATTTAATGGTGTATCTCAAGTTTTGTCATCTGTTGTGCAACCTCCTCCCCCTATTGCTGCTCATGTTGTTCCTACCCCTCCCCCAATTCTATCTGTACCAAAATCTTCGGGGAACCCAGTATCAGCTATTGCTCACCATCATGCTAATTCTAGACCATCTCAAGAGAAAACAGGTGATCAAATGCTGGGGTCTGTCGTTAGCAAGACCAGTGTTAATACATCCAAAAACTCTGGTAATATAACCAACCTAGCTTTAACAGACTTAACAAGGGAAGTGAGGGAAACCAGACGCACCTGGGGGAAACCTAAAAGGGTTCCGTTGCCTGAACTTCCACCAGAGGCACTACCCTATGTGGTAGTCCTAACAGGTGTGCCGGCCCTTGAACAAAATAAGAGGGAGAGCTTTTTTCAACTAAAAAATAAGATAACGCATTGGTTGAGAGCACACAGGCCTATTGCAAATTATATTAACGGGGACATAGTTCATGTTCGACGCCTCGAATGGTTGGGGGGCAGAACCAAAGATATCGAAGGAGATGTAGTGGTTGTTAATTTTAGGGACCCAAACGCTGTCCACTACATATTGAACTGGCAGATGGGGAGTTCTAATAGTACTATAATCCCAAGACCTCTAACGTATTTTTATCCAAGGTCAGTGGTTTTTCCATCTCAGCTTCCCCTTTTACAGGGGTCAATTCAAACTCAGCCACTTAACTATTCAATTGTACAGAATGTTGGGAATGGTCAATACGCTCAGTGCCCCCTCTATCAGGGTATGAGAAACATGCCCTGCGCCCCTTGCCCTGCAACAGTCCCAGACCCCCTGGGATGGCATTCTGTCCCAGCTAGTCATCATAACCTTCACAGCTTTCAAGATAGAAGGATGGACCATCTGAAACCCTTCACGCCACTTGAGACGTCTAATCGCTTTGATGTTTTCAGTGGCCTTGATGGTTGTGATTGAAGTTTGTTGAGTGGGGGGGTTGAGGGTGGGGACGTAAGGAACCATACTGAAATGAGGGTTGGAACAGAGTGTAATCTATTGCCAACTGTTGTATCTCGACCCTTGGAAAAAAATGTTACATGTTACGATAATATTCCTGAAGAACAGGTAGAACTAACTCCTACTACAAGACACTTACCTTCTGAGGGAATATCTCCGGGAATTCAACAAGTAACATATACTGGTGATGAGATGTCAAGGGTTAAAACTGTTATGTCTTCTGCATTGGGGATTTCGGTTAAGCTTGTTAGCTGGAATGTAGCTGGGGTTGCCAGCAATTTGAGGGATCCGGACTGGGCTGCTTTTATGGAAACCTTTGATTTTTGCCTACTTCAGGAGACCTGGGCAATCGACATTCCCCACAGGGTGGGCTACAAGACTTTTGGTATTGGAGCAATCCCATCCAAGAGTCGTAGGCCGTCTGGGGGCCTCCTGATTTGGACAAAGATCAATCTAAGGGTTGACATTGAGGTGATAGACACAAATTCTGTAGATATCCTAGCATTAAAAATAACTACCTCCAATGGGAAGAAATTACTCCTAATAAACATCTATAATAGGCCAACACCGTCAACAAAGGAATCCTTGACTGTTTCTAAATTGGATTGCTTTTTGAGGGGGTTGAATCCTGGGGAGGATCTTATCATCTTGGCTGGGGATCTCAATTGTGACTATGAACCTGTGTTGGGCATAAGTGAGATTTTTGAGGAGGAAGATCAGGCAAATAATATCCCCCTCCTCGGGAGCAGCAAATCTGTGAAATGTTCCATTCTGGCTCTCCAACTGATCAAACTATGCACAGAGCATCACCTTAGGGCCTGTAATGGCCGGTTACCTTCCGACACTATAAAAAAAAAACAACCTTTAGGAGGAACACATATAGGAGCATCTTGGATTTTGTAATAGTTTCTATCCCTCTTTGGTCGTATCTCATAGATCTTGAAATAATGGAGAGGGCTGAAAGTGATCACTTTCCATTAAATTTGTCACTAAACGCTGCACTATTTAGCGACCCCTCCCCTCCTACCTCCTTTGAGGGGGGTGCTGGGGATGGCATTGATATTCATATCAGTAACAACAGGAGATCGCTAAAATGGCCATTTATTCTGGATCATGGTGATATTTTGAGTGAAATATACTCACTTTTTGCAGGTACCTTTGCTGCATATCTAAGCTTAACTCCAGAGGAGGAAGCAAGAACTTGCTTTCAGACCTTACATCAGGAGTTTTAAAAAAAATTAAAACTATTGGTAACTAAAATGCCCAAAAAACCCCAGCAGAAGACTCAGAACTTGACTCACAGCAAGCCCTGGTATGGCAGATTGTGCAGGGAGTCTAAGAGGGAAATGCTAATCGCTATTAAATCCAAGTCGCAACTGGATGTCAAGAAAGCTAGAAGTAACTATAAAACTACCCAAAGGACTTCGAAAATTGCGTGGGAGGAAGAAAAGTGGGCGGAATTACTGTCAGCTGCAAGATCACGAGACACTGTAGTATTTTGGAAGTTGATAGCTAATGGGAACAAGGTGGGAAGGGTGATCAGAGACACATTCCTAGACGAGCAAACCTGGGTAACCCACTTTACTAATTTGTATATGAAATATGATGACCCTCATACAGCATCTACTGTAGTAAGTCATGAACTTCCAGTAGATCCGCTGGTTTTTACCTTGGGGGAAACAGAGCTGGCCATTAGCCAAGTTAAAAATGGGAAAGCCCCAGGTTTGGATAAAATCCCCGGGGATCTTTACAAGCACGACTTGAAAATATGGGCACCATATATCAATTATCTATGCAACAAACTATCTCAAAGTTTAGAATTTCCTGAAAGTTGGAAAGGAGCTGAAATTGTTTTAATATTTAAAAAAGGAGACAGGAAGGATCCCTGTAATTATCGTCCAATTAGCTTAATGGACATCCTTCAGAAAATTTATTCACGCCATATTTTATCACGAGTGAGTAACTGGTTGGACGAAAAATCATTTTTGACCAAATTCCAAGCCGGGTTCAGAACCAAAGTCAGCACTATAGATCAGTGCTTTAGATTCTGCTGCCTCTACTGGAAGTACGTAATGATAAAGAAGGCCCACTTGTATGTTGCCTTTGTTGATTTAAGGGCAGCATTCGACTTGGTGCCACGTGATCTTCTGTGGAAGACGCTGAGTGCAGCGGGCATGCCAAACAATATAGTAGCTCAAATCATAAAATTACATGATGGGAACTTTGCGAGAATTAGATGGGGACAAAATGGCGAACTTTCACGGAAAATTCCAATCGAACGTGGAGTTCGCCAGGGATGCGTTCTGGCCCCCACCTTATTTTCTATTTTCGTGAATGATATTCCCTCTTATTTAGACAATTGTAAAAATGACGCACCAAAATTGAATGGCGAAAGGGTAGCATCTCTATTGTTTGCTGACGATACTATTCTGATATCCCAAACTAAAAATGGCTTGCAGATTTTATTGAATACTTTTAACGATTACTGCTGTCAAAAGGGGCTAGAGATCAACGTAAAAAAAACGAAATACATGGCCCTTAATCCAACCAAACCAGACAAGGGTTGTCTAACTTTAAAAGGGATAAAGTTGGAATCAGTGCCTCACTTTTCTTATCTAGGGGTGACGCTTGATTGTAACTTTACCTGGAAGGCACAAATGGAAAAAAGCAAATTGTTATTTGCTCAGAACGTTAAACCAATTCTCAGAGAGCAAAGCTTAAGCACCAGTAAAGCGGTACGTCCCGTCATGGAACTTTTTAAATTTAAGGTTCAATCTTCAGTGCTATATGGTGCCGAACTGTGGGGGCCAGGCTCCAAGGAGACTTTTAGCATCCACGACAACAACTTTATGCGTAGCTTGGTTAGGGCTCCGAGAGGAACCCCATTAGTACCCCTGCAATTGGACCTTGATTTTAAAAGAACTGACCATCACGTTCTTATTAGACCGCTTATGCTCTGGGTAAGATTGTGGCACGTTCCTGAGCTCCAGGCATATAGAGAAGGGCTGATAGAGATCATGGGGTTGGATAGTAACAAAAAAATCCCCTGGTTAACACATGTTAGGACTTGGCTTAATCTTATAGGCCTGAAATTCTTTTGGGAGTATCCCGAGCAGCTTCCACCTAATCCCAAATTAGTCCTGAAAAAAGCTTTTTGGTCCTATGTAGCAAATATGGCTGTAAACCTCAGTACTAGCGGTTCATTAGTATCAAAATTTCTAAGTTTTAAGGGCGAACCCCTTTATGAGTCCTTTATGGACGAGATAGAGCCCCCACTTGCCAAGACACTTTTCCTAAAGTTTAGATATGGAAATCTTCGATTAAAATCAACTTTGTCATGCTGGGCAAGGAACCGTGATCCTTCGGCTGAGGAATTGGACAAAGTATGTTCACTTTGTGAATACAACCAAATTGAGAATGTGCAGCACATTCTCTTTTTTTGTCCTATCTATGCCCATGAAAGGAAAAGATGGATTAAACCGATATGCCTTTTACTAGGCTTGAGGTCATGCAACCAGGCTCTGAGAATTTTGACTACTAATACTTCACAACAGATCGTATTTAGTGTAAGTAGATTTTTACTTGCCATTTGCTACCGTAGGAAAAAAATGGGCCTTCAGCTGTGAATTTAATCTCTAATATCCATCATATTGTCCAATCTATGGAATCGATTTTGTTTATAGTAGCACTAAGTGCATTAGACAATTGAATTTGCTTATAGAATTATTGAGGTATCCTCCCGTCTCATATGTTTTTTATTGTTATGCTCCATGTATATTCCACTTCTGTTGCACAGTTATATAGAATGTATTTTACTTTGTATTTTTAAGTGATTGTTCTATTTTTATTGAAATGTAATTTTTAATGAAATGTAATGTTCAAATTGTTCTTTTATGGCGTAACGCCGAAATAAAGATTTTGAATTGAATTGAATTGAATTGTATGTAAATATATTTTAATCATTTTAAACATCATATGGCTCAGAAACCATATCAATGTTTTTACAGTATTATTTTATACTATTGCTTTTAATGTATGCACTTTACTTAACTATAAGTATTGCAATAATATCGATCCATTTCTCTTGTACGAGAAAAGAGACTGATCAATAAATAACATCCTTTATTGAACACGCCCGTCTCTTCCTTTTCTCTACATTCTGGTGAGACTAAGAATGCACGTACTGACTGAGTAAAATAATTGCCTTGTGCTCACACGACTCTTGAGATTGACTCTTGATTAGGGGAGAGCAAAGTTGTCATGTTCTATGGTTGTCAGAAACTAAATCCCTTCTTGTCTAATCAGGGGAGTTAATCCTTCCTTGAACATTCGAGAAAGTTTCTAGCGAACTCTGAGCTTAGCTGGCAAACCCAAAAATTAAGTCTAGTTTCGACAGTAGTAGACCTAGTTAACGTCTGGCCTAGGCCTTTACTGCTGTAGGTACTATTCCAATGCGCAGAGCCTATTGGGAAAATAGGAGCTACACTACAAGCGTATTGCTTTTTACGTTCCCCGGAGGAGTTTGAGATCTGCTGACCTGGCGAAAGTGGAGGTACCAGTGATCAAACGTGTGCGGATGGGAGGCCGGACTTTTCAGTTCATGGCGGCCAGTTTGTGGAATGAGCTTCCTTTGTCGCTCCGCAAGGCTAATAATCTTCTGGCTTTCAGAAAAGAGCTTAAGACGGTCCTCTTTTCTGCCTAACCAGTGTGTCTATAGTGTTTCTGCCTCTGGGTTTTCTTGGTTATGTTCAGGACTCTCTGTAAAAGCGCCGGGACACCCGTTTCGGGTAGCCGTGCGCTCAAGAAATATAGTCTTAACATAACATAACATTATTGCGTTCTGCAGTTGCTCCGTTCCACAATCTGTTAGCGGTCTGCTTTCTAAGTTGTTTGCTACACCCTTGACCCTAGAACGTCATCACGTTGACAGGCGGGTCTATTTAGTATCGAAGCGTTTGCGGCCACAGTGCTTTCCCGACGCCCGTGAAAGCTACCATACTGCTCGACTTCCGATTAAAGAAGTTATGGTAAGTGCTCGTATCGGTTGGGGTGGCTTTATAATTTGGTTTAATACCTCAAGGGTGGTTCTAGTACTTTTTCACTAGTGTCGATATACTCAACAAAGGGGGGCAGCGAGAATGGTTGCCGGCATGGATTGGTGCAACTGCAGAGCGGGAATCTGTCATTGGGAGTTAACCTTAACTTGGGTGTGTCGAGAGAGTACGGTATTGATATAGACCGCCATATATATTGAATTGGGACACTTGCCTAATATTGGCTGACCGGAGAATTTTGGATATTCGTAGTCTCTGTTTATTTTGGATGCGCCCCACTCCCCTTTTTGCTCTTGTTGTGGTTCCAGATATTGACTGACACTGAAGGTGATACCTCTAATAAACCGTGACCACATATATTTTTGATTGGGTGACCACAATTGGTGAACTTCGCCTTATTTATTGAGGTAAGGCTATGATCAACTTGGCTTTGTATTTGAGCCACACAGTTGACTCCATGTATGATTTTAATGGTATATATTTGTTTCTTTTTGATAGATTACCACAGCAGTACTTGTGACATCCTGCTTGGGATAATCTTTATAACCAGTCCAAGGTGAGAATGGGGGTAGGGTCAATCCCTCAGTAAACTTTACCAACTGTGCAGCGGGTTTTCGACTTATTAGATTATTGAACTTTTCAAATTAAGAAACTATTGACCAACCTATCAATTATCTTGCCCATAGATACGTGTGACAGGTCATCTTATTCTCGGGTGCCCTTGAACGAAGTACTCACCCTTTTGGCGTTCATCAGTGGACCTTTTTCATCCGTCATATTAAGGTGAGAGTGGGTGCAGAGTTTGGGGCTACATTTACAGGTGGTAAGTATGTAAATGTAAATGTAGAGGTAATTGTATAGCGCACGACTACCCGGAGGCCTCTCGGCGCTTGTACGAATACCGCTGAGTAACCCTTCCTGGCCTTTCCCTGTGAAGTGCCCACTCCTGGGCACCCCCAAGGTGAAGCCAGGCATCCTAGCGTTGTTGGAGCCGTTGTGGAGATTAAGCAAGCTATTGCCAAGAGTTGCAGAGTGGGACTCATGATTAGAATAGGCACCGAGGCGAGAATGATCAGGTCCGAAGAAATTGAGCCCAAGACCCGCTGAGGCGGGAATTGAACCCTGGTCCCCAGTCGATTTTGCTTAATTTAACTGTATGTCGTATCTAGGCCTTATCTTGCCACTGAGAAAATTAACCAATGTTGTGGGCCCATTTCTGGCACCCTTCCCTGCTGTCAGTTGGTAAATGCTGACTTGCTACATAAATTGTGGGATTGCCACATAATCCCACAGTGGAAATCCCCATATCCCCCGCACACGTTTACAAATTGGATGCAGGCGGAGAGCATAGCCTTACATAGAGAGGACAATCTGAGTCTCAGGAAACACCCTATTGCCACACACTGGGATGCTTTAATGGACGATCTACATACAGACAAGCCATCTGCCCGTGCATCTGTGACTCCAATATGAAAGGTGACTTGCAGGCGGCTCTCTGTCACGTTGAGAGGCTGTAAAATACCCTCCCAACCATTCCACCAATGGGGAATGCTGAATCCTGTGCCTATTGTCGTGCCGAACCCTCCGGCTGGTTGCTCCAACAAGACCATCCTGGTTTTCATCTGTCAGTGATCGTGCCGTCTAATGCCATCATCTGGCTGGCTGTGCTGAGCCTTGCCTTCTATTCTCCTCGGGGCAACGGTGGCACACTGTTCTATCCCATGTCCACCACCATGTCGGATTGGCCCATGTCCAAAAAAGGAAATCCAGCTATAGTCAGAGTGGAGATGCAGGGGCTCTAAGAAAGGCTGAAAAAACAACCAAGCAAATGGTCTTTAAAGACCTGTGAAGCACGCGGGTGTGGCTGTGTGTGTGCTGGGAAGCATCTCAGCCGGGCTGCTACACACAACGGGGGGTGCTGAAGCCCTTTGAGCCTGTGTGCTGGGGCGTCATACAAACGTATCTACAGGTGCCCCTTTTCCGGCAATTTTTTTTTGTATGATGAGCGATACTTTTCTGCACTAAACCATACAGAGGTGAGTTTTTATTATAGAGCACATATCCTGAATTAATTTCACTCATTCAAAATCAGGCACAGTGAAGTAAAGTCATGTGTGTAGGATAACACTATTTGGTAAGCCACCGCATGAATATCTCCTTCTCTCTTCCTTATATTACTAAAAGACACTACTTTATCGTCACTTATTTCAAGATGAAAATGAACACACTATGGGCCGGATGTACAAAGCATTTTACTTGTCGCAAACGGGTAAACTGCATTTTGCCGTGTACTGAAGGCAGAATGCAAGTCCATTTGTGACCCACTGAGAATCGCTAACAGTGTCAAACACTCTGTTGTACATTGCAATTTGCGGTTCCCTGATACGAATCGCTAAAATTCGCTATTAGGAATTTGCAAACACATGATTTTGTGCATTTGGCCCCTGTTCAATAAATACGTGAATAATATGTTAATTCAATCTGACATGAGATATGTATATAATATCCAAATATCTTTTGGACAAGGCTCGTTGGGGGCATACCTGTGACATCTGGAGGCACTGAGGACTCGTGGCAACCCCCGCTCTCCCCCGCCGCTTTGTTGGTTGTACGGCTGCCGGGAGGGGAGAGCGTCACAGAAGCCACAGAGACTACATTTCCCAGCGTCCCCATCTTCCTTGACGGGGATGCTGAACGCCGCCCACACACTCCCGCGCCCGGAGGCGCATAAGAGCGAGCTCCTCCTGCGGGGGGGCGGGGGACGAGGCTCGTTGGGGGCATACCTGTGACATCTGGAGGCGCTGAGGACTCGTGGCAACCCCCGCTCTCCCATGCCGCCATTTTGTTGGTTGTACGGCTGCCGGGAGGGGAGAGCGTCACAGAAGCCACAAAGACTACATTTCCCAGCGTCCCCTGCTTCCTTGACGGGGACGCTGAACACCGCCCACACACTCCCGCGCCCAGAGGCGCATAAGAGCGAGCTCCTCCTCCCGCGTCGCGGTACGCGCGCGGGCATCGCCGGGCAGAGGGCGGGCTGTCTGGGGCCGTCCGGGGTCGGAGGAGGCCGGGCCGTGGTACCCCCCTATCATCTACACCCCAACATCCAAAATGGGTAAAAGGAAAAAAGGTATGTGCCAAAGATGACGAGGGGACAAAAGCTAAACATCCCAGAAAGTCAGAATCGATTGTTTCATATCTAACCTCTGCAGTGGGGGTTCTGACTAAAGAGATCGCTAATGTAGAGAAAGAGCTGGGCCTGAACGCAGGGGAATTTATACAAGCCCCTCCGGCAGAGAATAGCCTGGTGATTCCTTTGGAGCCAAATGTTGTGATAACCAACCCGGGAGTGATCTCAACTCACACAGTTCCACGCACTCCACAGGTAGCTTCTTCCCAGCCACTGCCCACATTACCTGCTGCTCCTTCACATAAGTTGCATCAGAAGCAAAAGCTCCTAAACATGGCGGGCAGAAGGAAAACAGCCATGGCTAAGACACACCGAATAGATCATTGTCTCAAGGAACAAATTGGGAAAATTGTGGAGGACCTGTTTATCTCACGCCTGGAACCAGCTCTCGTGTCCATCGCAAAAGACATTGTTGACACTTTAAATACCTGCGTAGCTGGGCTTTTGACCAAATGCGAGAAAATTGACGAGACACTGAAACAATACAGGGGGACAATGGGAGGTCCAAACCAGGTAGTTGTCTCAGTTGATAATTAGTCCATAGTTGATACCACGACCACTAACACTATTCCATGTGGGCCCAACAGATTGGTAGGGAACGCAGTTATAGAAGGGTATTCAATCATTGGAGCGGTGGTAGGGGATCGCTTGCCTGGAGTTAATACTAGGCGTAGCGAGGTATCCGATAAGAGTAGGTGCACTCAACATCTGGGCCATACCCTGGAGCTGCCCCCAGAGGCAGCTCCTCTGGTGGCTGTTTTTACCGGGGTTCCTCCAATCAGGGGAGACACTACTGAAACGACTGCTGACCTGATGACCCAAGCTAGACAGTGGTGCCATCAGTTTAGCACGGGTGGTGATGAGGTTGCCTGTGCTCTCACCATGGCAAGGAGGGTCCACTGGGTGGGGCGTTGTCCTAAAAAAATCCCGGACTGTGTGGTGGTGAATTTTAATAACAGGCATAGTGCTGAAAGGCTATTTTTGGATGGCTCGAACATTGAAAATAAGGGTATCAGACCGCTCCCTCTGGGGTTTTTCTATCCCCCAGTTAGGGCTCAAAATCACCATCAGAAACCTAAACAGCACTATATACGCCATAACCCACACCACAATAATAAATGTACAACATCCTACCAGGCCATGATGAGTTCACTGAGGAGATCTGCTCAGGGGCTGCTACGGGGGGGGTGGGGGGGGGAACTTGCCCCCCCACCTACATCCACACTAACATCTACACAATCAGATTCCCCGGTACACCACTCCCAGAGGGAAGAGATAGAGCTTTGTAACCGATACTCACCTCTCTCACAGATGGAATCTAATGATTGACTGGGACATGAAATCAGGGAACTGGGACAGGTGGTGTCACTCACATAGTACAAACTCGGGGGTCCACATGTAAAATGTTAAGTTGGAATGTGGCGGGCATTAGATCAAAAAGCTCTGACACCATTTGGCTTCAATTTATAAGGCGGTTTGATATTCTGGCTCTCCAGGAAACTTGGGACGCAGAATCTAGCTTCAACCTTGATGGTTATCATAGTTTTACGATCCCTGCGGTTCGTGGGTCTGCGGGGGGAACAAAGGGGGGCTTGCTCTTTCTTATTTCCTTAAACCTTTCAGGCACTTTCAGAAAACTCAATAGGGAGTCAGATAATTTCCTTATAGTAGAATGGCTTATCTCGGATCAACACTATCTTTTAATAAATCTATATAATGCCATGGGAAACTCCCTTCAGAAGGAAGATTTTAGTGTGTTAGATCATTGTTTGTCAGTCTATAAGCTTAACATCTCTTCTGTGTATGAGATATGGGAGATTTTAATATACACCCTTGCCCGTGGGATTGTTATGGGGAAGATGTGGCGGGACCCATGAACGGGAGAGTACCCCACTTTGAACACAACAAATAGGGTGACGCCTTGGAGGAATTGTTATCTAATCTAAATTTATTTGAACCAGGCAGGGAAGGAGTGGAGGAAGAAGATCTGTCGTCCGAGTCAGAAGAAGGAGTAGTACGAGCAGGGGCAGGATGTTTCCTAGCTGCAGGAGTAGAAGATAAGGTCTTCGCCAACTTGGCAAAATCTGAATGATGGGGGTTTTTGGGCGACTTCTTACTGTGCCCAGAGGAAGGAGGCAGCCAACCTTGCTGCGCAGCATACTCAGACAAATGCCGCTTCAAAGGCGCAAACGCCTGGAATAACGCTTGACCCATGAAGTCATCCGTGGATGCAGAGGGCTCCTCCTCATCATAATAATCATACCCTCCTCGTCATAATAATCAGCCATGGCGACAAAGTCAACCCAGAAGTGCCCACAGGAAAGTATATCAATTAACTGGCCAAGGCCGAATTTGGGGGAGTGGTACCCCTAATGCAAGCCAAGAATGCAGGCACGAAGCCTGCCAACTATGATAAATAAAATGTGGAGGGAGGGCGTGCACCTGAAAAATACAGTCTTGCCACTCTAGGCAGAGCCTATTCAAAATTTATACAACCCTTGAAATTTAATTCTTTTAAGGGCGTAGAGGAGCTCAAGCGACAGGTAAAGGGCACGCTGTAGGTGAAAACTGGTTATCTCCTCCTGAGGCGAGTGCTTTGGAATGAGCGCCGTCAGAGGAATGTAAACAAACGGTGTCGCGCATGCGCGAACAACAACCTGCCGATAGGAGAGACGCGCGACACGCGCGTCTCTCCAGCTCCGAATCTCCCATTCCACAAGGAATAGACGCAGACACAGCGCGTCTTACTAAGGAGGTGACACACACGCTCCCACTCGCCGCGGCAAATAAATGCCGAAAAGCAAACAAACACACACGCGGCAGAGCCGAACACAGCTGAGCAGGCGCGGTGACAACGAAGCGCCGAGAGCCACACTGAACAAAGCGGCAAAAATGCAAAGAACAAGCGCACACAGCGTACAATAAGGCAATAACAACAGCACCAAAGTAAGTACAAGTAATAAGAACAAATGCACTATCCCCCCATCGGTCTGGCCAGACGTGTTCGGGAAAATTCCTACCCCGAAACAAGAAATTAAGACCTTAGGAATCTGGCTGGAACCCGAGCTTACGATGAAAACGCAAGCCTCCAAAACAGCAGGTATCTGTTTCGGGCTTATGCGGACTACCCGGAGGATTCTTCCCCTACTCCCGCCCGCATCTAGAAAACTCCTAGTCCAAGGTTTAATATTGGCACGGTTGGACTACAGTAACATGGTATACCTGGGAGCTCCAGAGGCCACCTTGGCTAAACTTCAACGCACACAGAATGGGGCAGCCCGACTACTTATGAACCTCCCCTCCAGAGTATCAGCCAAACCTGCTATTAAGGCCCTGCACTGGCTGCCAGTGCGCCAAAGGGTGGAATTCAAAGCCATGTGCACTGCACACAAATTGATGAATGGAGTTGGTCCTACGATCCTTAATGACCTGGTGACTCCTTATAAGGCCCCCAGATCCCTTCGGTCTGAGAATGAGCGTCTGGCCAACATCCCCAAATACAGGAAGACACGGACGAGAGGCCGACGCTTCTCAGTGAAGGCATCTGCCGGATGGAACTCCCTCCCCCGTACCCTTAGACTGGAACCCAGTTATCTGATCTTCAGAAAAAAACTGAAAACGCTCTTGTTCCCAAAATAAAGTCCCTTCCTTCTTTTCCCCTCTCCTCTGGATAATACACTCAATATAGCGCGGGGATGCCTTCGGGTCACCAGACGCTTTACAAATCGCTAAATAAATAAATAAATAAATAACTGGCTGCGAAGCAGCAAAGAAAGAGGAAGTTGTGACCTCTGTGACCCTATTTATACTGTTATGCCTCATGGGTATTGTAGTCTTTACTTTCTTTACTGTGTGCTGATTGGCTGCTGTGTTTTTTCAGTAAAGAAATAGAGAAAGCATAATCGGAGCCTCCGTCCTGCCATAGAATTATGTTCAATTCCCATTTCCTTGTAATTAATATGTTTGACGCCATATTTTTGACCCAAAAGAGGTTTAATATATAACGATAACCCGAACGGTAGATAAAATAAAAATCATGAATATGAGTGTTCTAATACCAAAAATGAGCGTTTTGAAGTCCTTTGAAAAACGCTAGAATGATATAGGATTCCCATCGTAATTACATCTGAAACGCATAGAGTAATCTAAGTGTTCCATGTCACATCGTCAGCATGTACCTTGGTTCTCAGAGGAGTTGAAGCTTCTTCGGGCCAACTGCAAGGCGCTTGAAAGGAGATGGAGGCGTAATTACTCCGTCTCGCGGAAAGTGGCCTATAAGGAAGCCCTTAGAGGTTACCATAAGCAGTGCAAAAGTGCGAGAGCTGCCTATACCACGAATACGGTAACGAAGCGCAAAATTGTCCTCGAGTTCTGTTTTCCGTTGTCAGGAAATTAACAGGAGCTGATACTACTCCAATTCCCCCTTCCTTGGATGAGGCTCAATGTCAGTTGCTGGCGGAGTTTTTTATCTCAAAGGTTGAGCGCATCTATGATTCACTGAGTTTCTACTCCTTCGGCAGAGAAATCCCAGACTGGATTTTCGTTGTTGCCTGAAATTCCCGTCACCTCAGTGAAGCTCACGGAATGGCAACTGTTTGATGATGCCTCCTTCCTTTCATGCTTGAATAGTGTGAAATCAGGGTCTCCCCGCGATCCTTTACCTGCCAAAATCCTGAAGACGTTAGATCCTAACTTATATCAGGTATTTACAAAACTGTTAAATGCCTCTTTAAAGGAATCTCATGTACCCCAGACATGGAAACATGCAATGGTGGTGCCCCTTCTAAAAAAGGCTGGTGCGGATGTTTCTAATCCTTCTAACTTCATGCCCATATCCCTGTTGCCCATCTTTTCGAAAATCCTGGAAAGGCACGTCAACACTCAGCTGAACCATCTAGTGGAGAGTTCTGGTTTTCTACACTCATCCCAGTCCGGCTTCCGAGCTCACTACTCCACAGAGATAGCACTTCTCGGAGTTACGGAGAGTCTACGACACGGTATCGATCAAGGTGAAACATCGGCACTCATCCTGCTGGATTTGAGTGCGGCGTTCGATACCGTGTCCCATTCCATCCTTTTGAGATCTCTCCGCTCCCTGGGAGTGGCAGGCCCGGCTTTAGCCTGGATTGCCTCCTTTCTTAGTGGGCGTACCTTCCAGGTTTTCTCGGCCAAAGCTACATCTACAATCTGCTCATTGGCTTATGGTGTTCCCCAGGGGTCTATACTCAGCCCCTTACTGTTTAATATCTACGTAAGACCCCTGGCCACCATTGTGAAGGAAGCGGGGCTGACGCTATTCTCCTACGCCGATGACACCCAAATTGTCTTCTCTCTGTCAGGCAGAGATGAGAACAACCCCTCTGCTCTAAAGCTCGGCCTGGTACGCGTGGCCGAGTGGATGCAGAAGAACTGTCTGAAATTAAACAGGGAGAAGACAGAGGTGGTGATATTGTGCAAGAATAAAAATCTATGGGGCCCCCAACATTGGCCTAGTGATATGGAACCACTTCCACAACCAGCCACAGTGGTTCGCAACCTTGGTTTCCTTGTTGACGACAAGTTATCTATGAGGCAGCAGGCTACAAAGGTTGCTGCGATCTGCTTTTCCACCTTAAGATGGCTCCAGAAACTTTTATGGATGCTACCCCTATCCACTCAGAGAACTGTTGTCCAGGCGTCTGGACTACGGTTATGTTCTCTAATTGGGAGATGATGCTGCAACCATTAAGATTCTTCAGGTAGTCCACAATGCGGCTGCCCGCCTACTTCGGAAGGTTCCTAGGAGAACTTCAGCTTCTTCTGCTCTGCGTGACTTACACTGGCTTAAAATCTCAAGCCGGATTAAATTGAAAGCCTTGTGTTATCCGTTCAAGATTAGGCAGGGCACAGCCCCTAAATACCTACAGAACTTATTTCAACCATACAGGACTCATCGAACCCTTAGATCTTCTGGGAATGGAGACTTTATTATCCCAAGATTCAAATTTGCCAGAATGGGTGGGCGGTCCTTCGCTCATCTAGGTCCCAAGCTCTGGAACGCTTTACCAGTTGCTCTAAAATTGGAGAATAACTTGTTGCGGTTCCGGAAGGGACTTAAGACCTTGCTTTTTGAGTGATCTGCCCGTTGTCCTGGTCTGCTTGATATTACCTGATACTTCTTTCTTCTTGAGTCTATCCCTAGCGCCGGGAAACCCACTGCGGGTAGCTGTTGCGCGTTACAAGTTAAATAAATAAATAAATAAAATAGATTGTGATGTGTATGGATAGCATCATTTACCTGTAACCAATTCACAGTAAATATAAAATCACAACTGAAGTTGCACACAGTAAAATATAAATGGAACATATATCAATGTGCATGTATGGGGCAATGTGTGCAGGCCCATATGAATCATGCTTCTTTAACTGCTGCGGTGATGTTTGCCCACCTACTGTTTGGATGCTTATGGAACAAGTACTATTACCTGGCATTAAATCTACAGATGGTCAGAAGTTCTATTGTCTTACACTCATTTAATGGTACAATCGTATCGTAAAAAAGTAAGGTTGCAGCAAAGTGGCATAAGCTAGTCTGAGCTTGTCTTGACATGGTATGCTTGCCTATGTCCATATTGTAGCATGAGACAGGTGCTGGTGAGGTGTAACACATATCCCAGACACCATTACCAATAGTCAACATAACAGTGTCATGGAATCCTATTTAAAATGTAAATCTTTTTTCTAAATACAATACTATTGTTGTTTAGCCTCATACTATGCTCTTACATGCAGCATACGTTTAACCTCCCTACCACAATGAGTTCAGTGTGCAAGACTATATACATGATCAGACATTCATGCTGATGAACAACTAAATGTTTTGTGATCCATACATGTACCAGTAGCTATATATGACGTCAAAATTCACATTTAGGCAAACTTGTGGGACCGTGTCAGCAGGCTAGCCATCACAAACCAACAATCCTTCCTATGATAGATCCTGCATTTGTTTTTGTGAGAGGGCAACATTATTCCTAATCATTGATTAGAGTCATCACAGCGGACATATGGTAGATCAACGTATGTTGCTGTAAGGGTGTGAGTACATTGTCAGCAGGAATCATTTACTTTGTCTTCCTTTTGCCACAATTAACCTGAGGGATGGCAGCTGTTATCCTGCCTCAAGGGGTACCTGAGCATCCCTCAGAGTAGTCCATATCATATATATGTGATATGAGGTTACAAAGGAAGAATTACTGAGATGCCATGGGGAATGTATGGATGTAGGACAGCAACTCTAATTTACTATAGTGTTGTACGATTCATCTTCAGACTGCCTGTCTGATGCACATTGCGAGTGTAGATATCCACATGGCAGGGTATGGACATATGGCTTGGCAGGTTGTGACAGGATCTAGGTTATCCTACCACAGTGCAGACAGATTAGGTTGGAGTACATATGGCACATGTCACCAGTCTGCACATGGAAATCCAGTTAAATGCCTTACTCGTGCCTCATATACCCAATGTCCTATTTCTGGGAAACATTCATATGTTGGCAGGGAGTTGTTGATTTTGATGCAATGTGGAAAGGAACACATGCAGGTCTGCACTGTGTCAGCAGCATACAGCTCATTACACTTGTCATCTAATAGTGGATTTACTTCTACTGAGAGAGAGAGAGAGAACTCTGGGGCATATTACCATGGGCCTTATCGCCGCTTTAGCGGGAATTTTTCCCGCTAAAGCGGCGATAATTTAATCGCCCTATTACCTAGCTGCAGCTAGTAGGAGATAGCGAGCTTCTGGGGGCCCACTTTGCATGTCAGCGATATATATCGCTAATGACATGCAAAGTGGGCGTGCCAAGATGTTAGCGACTGGAAACAGTCGCTAACATCGCTAACTCCTATTACCAACTTTTGGAAATAATCACGCTAAGCGCGATTATCTCCAAAAGCTAACGCCTGTCCAGAGCAGTTCTTAGCCATGTTATCCAATGGTAGGTGGATAACATGGCTAAGAGCATTTGCTCGGTGATGCATGAATATCGCTGACTTTTCAGCGATATTCATGCATTTCGGCCGATTTTTATAGCTTAGGAGATAAACCTTGGTAATAGCAAGGCTCCTAAGCGATAAAAATAGGCGAAGCACGGCGATATAAATATAGCCGCTAACCAAGCTTAGCGATAGTTTTCGCTAATGCTTGGTAATATGCCCCTCTGTTTATTTAGACCATAGTCTTTAAACTCCACGGATCTTATAAATACATAAAACCATACAAAACAAAACATCAAGGGAAGAAAACTCATTAGCATTTAAAATCGCACAGTAACCTTGCTGCCAGCTTGCTTGATACATATATAGCAAAACCGTATCCACCATCACCCCTAGGAGTCGCTACATTTCCAATTTTATGTACTCAAATAAATAGATTAAAACAGTATAATTAAGCAATGATACCAATGGACCCTAAGTTTAAAAGGGTACTTTACCCACATTGTTCCTCCTTAGCAGCAGTAGTTTAAAACCATTTGGCCTTTAACTATCTTTGGACTTAAGTATTTATATACCGAGTAAGGGGGTTTAAGGCTAACTAAACCATGGTCAGACCCGGTCGCTCCCCCCGCCGCGTGGCCCGCCCCGAGTGTGCCCGGCCTCCTCCTGCTGCCTTCTGAGCTCTGCCCTGCTGGTTGGCCCCCTGACCCTGCCTGCCCTCTGTGCCTGCTCGTGCTGGGTAAACTGGTATCGCCGCCCTTTCTGCCGCTTTTTCTTTTCACTCGTTCCGCCGTCCTTGTGCCTTGTTGAATATTGTATCGTACTTGATTTTGTGTTTGTTACTGTACCCCTCGCCGTCATCGCTTAATTGTGCCCCGTTGTCACCGCTTGTCCCCTGCCCCACCCCGCTCCCTGCCGCTGCTCCCCCGTGGCCCCACCCACACTCCCTCCCGGTGCACCGCACCGCTGCCCCCCCTCCCACCACCCCGCTCCCGCCTCCGAGCTGCTCCTCCCTCCCACTAGGGTTCATAAGGCGCGGCTCACGGGCGAGGAGCTGTGACCTGATCTGACCTGGTCAGACCCGGTCGCTCCCCCCGCCGCGTGGCCCCCCCCTAGTGTGCCCGGCCTCCTCCTGCTGCCTTCTGAGCTCTGCCCTGCTGGTTGGCCCCCTGACCCTGCCTGCCCTCTGTGCCTGCTCTTGCTGGGTAAACTGGTATCGCCGCCCTTTCTGCCGCTTTTTCTTTTCACTCGTTCCGCCGTCCTTGTGCCTTGTTGAATATTGTATTGTACTTGATTTTGTGTTTGTTACTGTACCCCTCGCCGTCATCGCTTAATTGTGCCCCGTTGTCACCGCTTGTCCCCTCCCCCACCCCGCTCCCTGCCGCTGCTCCCCCGCGGCCCCACCAACGCTCCCTCCAGCATCACCGCACAGCTGCCCCCCCCTCCCGCCACCCCGCTCCCGCCTCCCAGCTGCTCCTCCCTCGCCCCTCCCCCCCACTCTCCATTTATGGCAGAGTGCATACGTACGCGCAGCGTTGACGCGCAGCGGGTGCGCCGATTGTGCGCCGAAAGGCGCGCCAAAGGTAAGCCCGTCTGCGCCCGTCCGCGCCTGGACCGCGCCCAGCGCCAGGACCCCTGGCCCCCGAGAACGCCAGCCCATACGACGGACTTACGACCCCACCACCCTCAACGCACTCAACGCTGGCCGGGACCCCGCCTGCTACCAAGCCACCCCGAAACGCACCCACGGACCCTTCGCCTGCCAAGCCTGCCGATTCACCTGCCTCCGGACCTGCACCGCACCTGCCAAGCCTGACACCAGCAACAACCACCTCAAGTGCATCCTGCTAAACACCCGCTCCGTCCACAGGCACGCCGTGGAACTCTGGAACCTGCTCGACGCGATAGCACCAGACGTCGCCTTCCTCACTGAAACCTGGATGAATGCCTCCTCAGCACCCGACATCGCCATAGCCATCCCGGACGGATACAAGATCACCCGGAGGGCCCGTGTCAACCAGACGGGAGGAGGCATCGCCATCGTACACAAGAACACCATCCGCATCTCTACCAACTCCGACGAAACCTTCACAGCCGCCGAACACCTCCACTTCCAGATACACACCGACCCCAAGACCACCCTCCGAGGCACCCTCATCTACAGACCCCCGGGACCACGCACACAATTCAGCGAAGACATCGCAGACTTCATCAGCCCACACGCCCTTCCCTCCGCCAACTACATCCTCCTACGGGACCTCAACTTCCACCTGGAGAACAACAATGACAGAAACACCACCACCCTGCTGGACAACCTCGCCAACCTCGGACTCAAGCAACTGGTGAACACCCCCACCCACTACGCCGGCCATACCCTTGACCCCGTCTTCTCATCCAGCAAGCACATCTCCTTCAGCCACTCCACCGGACTCCACTGGACCGACCACAGCTGCGTCCACTTCAGCTTCAGAAGAACTACGACCCACCACCACCCGCAACAGGTGCCCCGCCGGAGCTGGAGCAAGATCACCGCCGAGCAGCTCACCGCCTCCCTCAGCCAGAACACTCCCACCAGCACAACGGACCCCAATGAAGCAGCCAGCAACCTCACCAAGTGGCTGACCGCCTGCGCCGATGACCTCGCACCACTAAAGAACCCTCCCAGCAAACCCGGCAGCAAGAAAACCCCCTGGTTCACCGACGAACTCAAGGACTCCAAGAAGAACTGCCGCACCCTCGAGAAAGCCTGGCAGCTCGACCAGACCACAGACAACAGGACCGCCCTCAAGCACGCCACCCGCAAACACCATCAGCTGATCCGCGCCACCAAGAAGACGGCACTCAAAGAACGACTGGACAACAACACCCACGACAGCAAGGATCTCTTCAGCATCGTCAAAGAGTTCTCCAACCCCAGCGCCTGAAACAACGACATCACTCCCTCGCAAGACCTCTGCAACTCACTCGCCTCGTTCTTCCACCGCAAGATCGCCGACATACACAACAGCTTCGACGCACGGACCACGCACCCTACCACCGAACCAACGCCCGCCGCCACCACCCTCTGCAACTGGACCCCGATCAGCACCGAAGACACCACCCGCACGATGAACTCCATCCACTCCGGATCACCAACCGACCCCTGCCCACACCACGTCTTCAACAAAGCCGACGCCATCATCGCACCCCATCTCCGGGACATCATCAACACCTCCTTTCACACCGCCACCTTCCCGGAGAGCTGGAAGCACGCCGAGCTTACCGCCCTCCTAAAGAAACCAACGGCGGACCCCACCGACCTCAAAAACTACCGTCCCATCTCGCTCCTTCCTTTTTCTGCCAAAGTCATCGAGAAGACCGTCAACAGACAGCTCGCCGCCTTCCTTGAGACGAACGGATCCCTCGACCCCTCGCAGTCCGGGTTTTGGGCCAACCACAGCACCGAGACCGCCCTGATCGCAGCCACCGACGACATCAGAGCCCTGATCGACAACGGGGAAACAGCGGCCCTCATCCTCCTGGACCTCTCCGCGGCGTTCAACACTGTCTGCCACCGCACCCTAGTGCAGCGCCTCAGCAACATCGGAATCCAAGAGAAAGCACTGGAGTGGATCATTTCGTTCCTCGCCGGAAGAACCCAGAGAGTCCGCCTCCCCCCGTTCAGATCCGAAGCCACCGAAGTCATCTGCAGCGTACCACAGGGATCTTCACTCAGCCCAACCCTCTTCAACATCTACATGAGCCCCCTCGCAGCCATTGCACGCCAACACAACCTCAACATCATCTCCTACGTGACGACACCCAACTGATCCTCTCCCTCACCAACGACCCCACCACCGCCAGAGCCAGCCTACACAAAGGGATGAAAGACGTCGCCGACTGGATGAAGAACAGCCGCCTGAAACTGAACTCAGACAAGACGGATGTCCTCATCCTGGAATCATCACCCTCCACCTGGGACGACTCCTGGTGGCCCCCTGCCCTGGGCACCGCTCCCAAGCCAACGGACCACGCACGCAACCTGGGCTTCATCCTGGACTCCTCCCTCTCGATGACTAGACAAGTCAACGCCGTTTCCTCATCATGCTTCAACACCCTGCGCATGCTCCGCAAGATCTTCAGATGGATCCCCACAGAAACCAGGAAGACTGTGACCCAGGCACTCGTCACCAGCAGACTGGACTACGGGAACACCCTCTATGCCGGAACCACAGCCAAACTTCAAAAAAGACTCCAACGCATCCAGAACGCCTCCGCACGACTCATCCTGGACATCCCCCGACAAAGCCACATCACCGGACACCTGAGAGACCTGCACTGGCTCCCCGTCAGCAAGAGAATCACGTTCAGACTCCTCACCCACGCACACAAGGCTCTCCACGACCTGGGCCCCAAGTACCTCAACGACCGCATGACCTTCTACACGCCCACCCGCCAGCTACGATCGACCAGCCATGCCCTCACCACCGTACCACGCATCCGCAGAGCCACCGCCGGAGGAAGGTCCTTCTCCTACCTGGCAGCCAAGACTTGGAACTCCCTCCCCACCCACCTGCGGCGAACCCAAGACCATCTCACCTTCAGGAAGCAGCTCAAGACCTGGCTGTTCGAGCAGTAACATACCCCTCTCCCCCAGCGCCTTGAGACCCTCCCGGGTGAGTAGCGCGCTTTACAAATGCAGTGATTGATTGATTGATTGATTGATTGTCTTTACTTAATTTTTTCCCTTGCAAAACGAATTATACCTTTCATATAATTTCCTAGTGCAATAGCAATATCCAGACTTTTCATTTCAATCAATAACACCATGGCTTGTGCTCGTGACCTTATTCCGTATTTTACGAATATAGGTCATAAAAATCGTTTTCTCAAATCTAAAACCATAAGGCAATCTAACAGTATGTGCAATGTTTCAGACTTTGACCCAAGCCCACATTTGCATGTTCCATCAGGATATAGCATTTCTGCCTTTAACTTTCCCTCCATTAACCATGGGTTAGTACCAATTCGTATCTTCAGGATTTCACATCTAAGCCCATGGTTTGGCAAAGTTTCTAAGTATGGGTACCAAGCTTACTTCTACTGGCTAGAACCAACCCTGTCACCCTTGAATCACAGGGAAATGTTAGTTGTTAGATACAGCACACAGTACTTGTACACATGAGATTTGCAGCATGTATGCACACACTCCTGACATGGTTAGGTTATCCTTTTTCTTAACATGTATCAAAGAAAGCAGCCTTGCTGACATGTGTGGACAGGCACAAGGATATGCTAAGACCACTATGGTATTGCTAGAACTGTATACCATAAGCTATGTGTATACAGGGCTCCTGGTATTTGACAGAGTCAATATTGGTGAAGAGTCCAACAGGTTTGTTTTACAGGAGGGAGCTACTCACCAACCATCTATGTTTTGACTACCTGGCATAGTCAGTCAATGCAGCAATGTGTGTTGTCTTGTGTACTTGCCAGATGAGCTAACCAATCACAAGCACACTACCTGTACTTGCTTGACATCACTCATTTCACATAGGTTAGTAATCACAAAAATAACCAGTTGCATGCTGCAAAACTAACACCAAAGTGTCCATATGTGGACCATGTGTTCAATTTCATGTGGACACAATATCATGCTTGCAACTCAGTCTCAGGATTAATATGGTGTTAAGTGTATTTGTGCTGACACTGCCATATCGTATACTTGTCAGCACTTGAGTATGCTTGCCTTGTTTCATTAAGAAAAACATACGTTTGGAAGGTATATTGTTCATATCTCGATCCTAACATGTGGTTTTGGGGTGACATCCCACAAGAGGTGTTCAGAAAATGTGAGCCTATTATTGCAGACATCATGTACAATTGCACCTTGCGCTGATAGATATTTCCTTTGCCTTCCCAAACAACATGACAGCAGAAGAGGCAAAACATCACATCATGACAAAGGCATACAAGAAGAAGAACCATTTGTAGAAACAAAGAAAGGTGGCCAATACCTGGAACGCAGGCAGGCAAAATCCACAGGGACATTCAAAGGACAAAGCAGATCAGGAGGGTGCACAACAACTGACCAGAGTACCATAGGCCATTCCAGGACCATCCTCTGCCCAGTCGGTGCAAGCAACACAGGCAATGAATACACCCCATGCAGTAGGCTCAATATTTAAAGCACATGTGCTAAAGGACTTACAGGGGCTCAAACCTAGGATGGTAGCCTTTGAGAGTGAACTCTCAAGTCTGTGGGCCATCATGCTCACATTACAGAAGGCAATGGAGCGCATCAGTGCACAGATATGACTCTCCGTTGGGGCTTTTCCCTTCCCCCAGTTGTTTACAAGTATTTTATTAGGGATAGTAATTTAAGCATAGTGTAGAATAGGTTTTAGGATAGGCATAATGTAGGTTAATGTAAAGTAGTTAATCATTTTTCTAGCTTTTCGTTTTTAGATGTGTTAAGAATTGGGTATATTTTTTAGTGGGTGGGGGTTGATTCTTAGTGTGTGTTTTAGAAAGAAAAAATACATATCTGTTTAGCTTTATATGTAGCAGCAGTGTATACTTAGGATGTGATTGTCTTCTGTGTTGTGCTGATGTACGTGTATTAAGAGGCGTGGGTGTTAGATGTGTAAGCTGTCATCTTTGATTAATAGTTAATATAGTTTAGGATAAGTTAGAATAGTGTAAGGGTAGAATTACAGTTAGTTAGGTAGGTGTAGGTAGTTTTAAATTAGTAAGTATAGTGTAATGTGTTATTAAGTATAGTGAGTTTAGACTAGATAGGTGTAGTTAGACAGGTTCATTATGTATAAAAACATGTTGTATACTTTCAGTACTTCGTCATTATTTTAAAAATATGAATTGCTAGCATGGAGTAAGTTGAGTTGAGTACATGAGGTAGAAATTGTTTGAAGTGTTCGTAGAAATGTGTTACTTAGTGAAAGGCCTACAGACAAGAGTCAATCTACCTCACAATTGAGTCACTTAAATCTTCACCATTCTTTAGGCACTTTCATTGGTCCTCTTGGTGTGAATTGATGCACAGGCCTACATAGATAGCCACCTGCTATAGCTTTACATGTGTAAGAGATGCTGCATGTATAGTAGGGCTGGTTCTGTGACCCCACAGTCCCCATTCCTGGTTGTACTGGGACACACTGGTGCCTGCCACTTATGCATTCACCCTTGCACCTTGTTCCGGTAAGTTATCGATGTTAGTTGGGATGAATGTGGCCCGGTGGACTGTGCCATGTAACATGTAAATTGGCAGTATGACTTACATTTATATGATGTATAACTGGACATGTGAACAATTTAGATTCTCCAAGTTAGATGTAGAGAGATTCTGGATTTCATTAAGGACACAGAGGCTAGCATTATGCATCACTTTTTATTCTGCTCCTTGAGCAGCACTTCAAAGAAATACATCACAAAACTTAAAAATGTCAGAACATAGAATGTTCATAACCCATATAAACCCGAACTCAGCAGCCATCTTTCTCTTTCATGCTGCACTTGAGTCCAAAATCATTAACTTCTTCTCTTCTTCCACTGAACAACCAAATCCACACTCCAGACTCTACTGGTTATCTGAAACAACAAATTCAAACAATTATGTTTTCCGATTCTTCAAACTTCAATGATTATTATTTTTATATATCCACTCCCCCCTCCATACACTTGTGTATGTATGTGTGTATGTATTTTATATAGCGCACTTCTACCCAGAGGTCTCGTAGCGCTGTATTCATACCGCTGTGGAACCCATCTTGCCTTTCCTGTGAAATGTCCACTCCTGGGCACCCCCAAGGTGAAGCCAGGCATCCAAGCGCTGCTGGGGCCGTTGTGGAGATTAAGCAAGCTATTGCCCAGAGTCACAGAGTGGGACCCATGATTAGACTAGGCACCGAGGCGAGAATTATCAGGTCCGGGGAAATTGAGTCCAAGAGCCGCCGAGGCGGGAACTGAACCCTGGTCCCGGGCCAGACCTCTGCATCAGGGTCTGCCGCTCTAACCATTGAGCCACGCTTCTCCACTTACCTGGGAGGGAGGGAGGGAGGGATAATGAAATCCAGATTCTCTCTATATCTAACTTGGAGAATCTACATTTCATGACAGCACCCGAAGCTAGCATTATGCATGTTCAAAGCTGTGCAACAAGCACAGACGAAACATGACCTAATGGTTTCAAGTAAAATCGTGAAAAAACATCTGCATTAGACCAATCTGCTGCATGCAAAATGTCTTCCGAACGACCACCTGCCAAGAAAACCTTATTCGCCATCGCACCCCTTACTGAGTGAGCCCCAAAATCACTCATATTCACACCTGCTTCAAGCATACAACCTCTCACCCAACTTGCAAAGTTAGCTGTAGTAACCGGTCTAAAGGGTTTCATATACAAAATCAAAAGATGATTGTCACCATGCCTTCTGAACTCACTCAATCTAGGATAAAAAATAGAAGAATACATACATTTCATTCTATTAATCCTGAATAAGACTCCATCCGGATTGTAATCTATTGTTAACATCTAAAGCTCGAACATCCGAAACTCTTCTAAAAGAGATGAGGCACAACAAAGTTGTCAACTTACCAGACAGTTGCTTAAAACGTAAAAATATATTCAAAGGCCAAAGCTCAAACATTTGAAGTAATTTATTCATATCCCATAAACAATTATATTTTGGTTTTGGAGGCCTTCTCAATTTAATGCCTTTCATGACCCTACAGACTAACTATCCCTACCTATAGAACAATTATCCACTATACTATGACCTGCAGCCACCGCTGACCTATAAAAATGTATTGTCCTGTAACTTAAACCTTTCTCAAATAATGTAGATAAATAATTTGACAACTCTATGGCAGATGCCTCCATGGGATATAAACTCCGTTCCATGCACCAACAAACCCACTTCTTCCATGCTCCAACATTCCTCTTCTGTGTTCCTGGAGGCCATGACTCATTGAGCAACTATTTAGCCTGCTCCGAAAGGCCTCTGAACTGGATTCCTCCTCTGAAATCTTCCAAACAAGAAGGCTAAAAGCCCCTCGCAAGACCAAAGGATGAAAACCCTCTTCGTCCCCTAAAGGAACATCCTCTGTTTCCAGCCTCAGAAAAGGCTCTTCTACTGCCATTTCCAACAAATCTGGCATCCAAGCCTGACCTGCCCAAAAAGGTGTCACAGTAACTAATTGACATTTCTGTCTCCTCACCACTAACAAAACTCTCTGTATCATTGCAAATGGGGTAAAAGCGTACCCCTTCACCTTGCTCCAGTCCTCTTGAAAAGTATCCACCTCCTCTGCTAACGAATCCGGTCTCCTCCTGTGAAACCTCTCCAATTGAAATATCAGCCTTGATGCAAACAAGTCCAATTCCAATGGACCCCCTATCCAATAAATCGTCCTGAAATAGATCACATTCAGCTTCCAATCGCTGAAACCTCTTAAATATCTCGAGTTCCAATCCGCCACAACATTCTCCAAACCTGGAAAATACTCGGCCTTCAAACCATTTTCTGACCCAAACAATAACTCCAAGGAGCATATTTACAAGGGCTTTATCTCCGCTTTTTTGGGCTTAAAACGCCAAAAAAGCGGAGATTAAACTATCGCCCTATTTACAAGAGGGTGCTAACATGCATAATCGCATGTTAGCACCCTTTTTCCCAACGCCTCCCTTTGTATCTCTTATGAGATGCAAAGTGGGTGTCACTGGGTGTATCCCAGATGGACTACCTTGTAATTATCACTAATGTTCACATTGCGATATTTACAAGGCAGCCCACAGGATTTTGGCACACGTTAGATTTTTGCGGAAACGGCGTTTTTCGCCAAAAACTAACATCTGCTAAAATCCTTACTTATCTATGCTTAACTTAGGGGATGGATTATACTGATACGACCACAGGGTCATATCAGCAAGGTTATTGCCGTTTCGCAGGGAACATCGCTGGAAACCAGCGATGTTCCCTGCAAAATGGAGATAACCTTGCTATCGCTGGAATTGTTATCGCCCTGGAGAAACGCGTTGTTCATAACACGCTACCAGGGTGATAAATTCCAGAGATAAAAAATGTATCGCTAAGCACGCCAGCGATAATTGTCGCTGGCCGTTGATGATATACCCCCAAATCTTTTCTGCCAGGTGTGTCAGACTCCTCGATCTGCTTCCTTCCAACTTGTTTATATAGCGGACAGCAGAAACATTGTCCATCTTTAACAAAACATTGAAATTCCTTAATTTCTTTCCCAAACTCCGCAAGGCATAAAGCCCTGCTCTCATCTCCAATCCATTTATATGATCCTTCCTCTCCTCTAAAGTCCACTTTCCTCCTGTCTCCTGGTCCTTTAAACATGCACCCCATCCAAATAAACTTGCACCTGTCTCCAACACAAAATCTAGGCATATTCCAAAAATCGCTCTTCCATTCTCTCCAACACAAAATCTAGGCATATTCCAAAAATCGCTCTTCCATTCCAAGCTTCCAAATTCTCTAACCACCAAAGCAACCCCTCCCGAGCTTCTGAAGTTAAATATACATGATCTCCATACCACAAACCTTTCCTTAGATGGAATGCCTTCATCCTCTGTAATGCCCTGTAATGAAGCGGACCTGGAAACACAGCCTGAATAGACAAAGAAAAAAGTCCAATCACTCTTGTTAAACTCTCTCTTTTCTTAATAAACCCTTCACTTCTGATTTTATCTTCACTACCTTTTTCTCTGGCAGACTTAAAGTCTTTTTTACTGTATCCACCATAAAACCCAAGAACTCCAAACACTGATTCGGTTCTAAAACTGACTTCTCCTTGTTCACTATGACACCTAGAATTCATTGTTAGCAACTGTTCCCTCAAATCCTCCTGACTTTGAGACATAATAAAAAAAAAATCCAAATACATCACCATGCGTACACCTCTCAAATACTTTGCAATCGGTCTCAACATATTTGTAAAGGTGCCGATGCTGGACCAAATGGGAGTGCACAAAACTGAAGAAGCTCCCCCATCCATCTGAATAGCAGATACTTCTGACTCTTCTCTGCCACAGGAATAGTGAAATATGCATCCTGCAGATCAAGCTTCACCAACCAGTCGCCTTCTTGAAGAATGTCCCTCAACAGATGGATCCCTTCCATCTTGAAATGTCTGTACACAACACATTGATTTAAATCTCTTACATTTATCACTGGCCTCTATCCTTTTTCCTTTTTCTTTACCAAGAAAACAGTACTCACAAAACCACGATCATCTTCTGAAAATCTTTGAATCACACCCTTTCGCAACATCTCTCTCATCTCCTCCGGAACTATGACTAGTAAATCTTTTTGAAAAAATAGCTCCCTTGGTTCCTTAATTTGGCCCTACCAAAAACTCCTCTTCCGAAAACTCTTCTTAGAGAAGTTTGTGCCCTATCTAAACTAGTGAATGTATTTACATATTCCCCCCACTCCTTTCACTAGACCTTCACTGAACAGATAACCCCTAGTATCTTCTGTCAGTTCTTTTCTTGCAAAATCCCCCAGCTTAGGGCTTATTCTCATTAAGATAGCCTTTCTCCTTTCTGCTGATAATGCTGAACTCACATTACCCAAAATACATACCGCTCATTTAGCCCAACCTCTTAAAAGCTCATTATCAATTTGTACAAACTTCATCTTTGCCTCCTCTGCCATATCTAGAATGCGTGATAAAGGGCCCAACACATCCAACTAACGGTCCTGGCACTGTTTAAGCGCCGTTTCTAAACCATTTCTGGGATCTCTCCCCATCTTAAAAAGGTAACTAATCAACTCCGAGTCAAGATCTGGAGCCATGCATGCTTTGCCATCCACCATGGGAGGCGAATATTCCTCCTTCATTACAGCTCTGTCCTCTCTCTCAAGTGGCCTTCTTATCCAATGTTTTAAAAAACTTGCCACGTGTGGTAATGGCCACCATTCAGTGCTCCTAGGATGATGAATCCTTTCCATCCTAAACATATCCTTACCTTGAGGATCCTCAATAACTCCCCTATCATTCCTTTCTTTCTCTTCTTTTTCAGTATCTAAATCCCAATCATCATCTATATCATCATCGAACACAAACTCAAACTCTTCTTCATTATACTCCTGACTTATGAGTTCTTCCACATGTTTTTCTCCATCTTTTATGCCGCATAGGACACCCTCTTTTGTGCCGCGACGGACACCATGCACATTTGTGGCGCTCGGCTCACCATGATACTTTTTCAAAAACCTTACTCCTATTTCAATATTCTTTTCTTTTCTCGCCCTTTTTCCTTAGCTTTTAACCTCACCACCTTCACCTTCCTCTGTTGACCAATATTCATCCTCCGAGCATTCAACTGCTCTTCTTTTCTTACTAAGCACACTTTCTAAAACCTCTTTCATAGACGACCTCATTCCCTCCTGCACAATCTTCCTTAATTCACCCTCATTAGAGGTCTGTGTGCTCTCATTATTCTCCATTTCCCTTCGCTTAAATCAATTATTCTTTTCCTACTTTTTTTTTAATTACTACTTATTATTATTATTCCTTCAATATCCTATTATCTTTCTTTAATTTCACAAATCATTGTACTTAATAACTTCCATACTGCTACCTTTCATGCTGAGTGCCAACTGACAGAAATCAGCTGATCGGTAAAAAACAATGTGCAACACTCTGCATCTAAAATGGCTCCCTTGTGTCTTCACGTAAGGAGCGTGATGACGCAATACGAAGCCTCCCTTAATCCAAACTAATTTGCGTCTAAAATACGGAGAAGACAAACGCACTCACGCGCTGTCTTCCACAAGAATCTCTCGCACTCACACACGCCGGACTCCCTCTTCTCCGCAAGTTTCAAGAGTGTAAACACTCGCTGTGCGACGGAAACAGAAACGGTAAACCCATATCCTTCACGATTTCAGTTTTAATTTTTTTACAAGTACCTAAACCAATAAAATCCTTTAAATCAGCCTACCCAACCTAAATTCCCACCTCTAATCGAACCATAAATTGGGTCTTAATCAAAAATACTCTAATTCAAATTAAAACATATACATATGAATAATTACTTACAGTACATCAATAATTCATATATATACCACCAATATATAAAAAACGTATTAACAATTGTAAAGTTGGTGATCGTAATAATGTGCAGACTGCTGGACAAGGGTTCATTGAAGTATTTATTAACCAAGTTACAAGCTTATTGAGGAGCGCCGGCCGACGCTGCCGATCGTACTGTAACCTCGGCGCGCAATGGGGATGCGCGCGCAGCGCGCCAACATGGCCGCCGCACGTCACGTCTACGTGACGTGCATAAACTAGAATGCGCACGCTACATATCTCCCCTTTTTACCAAGCTTTGCTGAGTCACTTACAGTTCAGTGTCCAATTCGAAATCTCGATATCTGGAGGGCCTTACCACCTGCCTTCCACTCCTTGTAACCCTGACGGGGTTCTCCATAGTCTCTTGGCTCTGCATTTCTTGGCCTTCTGCTCCTTCACTCTCAGCTCCCCCTTCATTCATGCTTCTCTCCAACCTGTCCATTCCTGTTCCTTGACTTCCGTTCTCTTCTTCTTCTTCACTTTCCGTCCCGGCTCTTACTCCGCCTTGCTGCTCACTGGCATCTTGTCTCCTCTCCACATTCGAACCATCCGTGTCTTCCCATTCAATTCCGTGTTGTTCCCAGCCCAAAACCTTGTTGCACCTGGCCATGCGGTCCTGGGACCACACATTCCCATCACTCAGCAGGGCCGCTCGATCATACACTTCCACGACTTGCATCGGCTTGCTATACTTGCTGTCTCCTTTCTTCTGTAGAGTGGCTAACTTTACTCTCACCCACTCTCCTTTTTCCAGGCCTGTACCTTTAACATTCCTTCGTTTGTTGTAGTGATTGCTGTAAATTGTCTGTGCTCTTTCCAGGTTGGCCCGCACCACTGCAGGGGACCATTCGCTGGTGACGACCTTTTCCTTCCAGATCCTGTTGTCATGCGTGAATGGTTCACGTCCCCTCAATATTTGGAATGGGCTGTACCCCGTGCCAGTGGGGGTTATTCTGTAGGCCCACACCATGTTTTCTAGCGCTTTCTCCCAGTTTTGTTCACTTGATATGGCGGCTTGTATGGCTCCCATCACTACCTGGTTAAATCGCTCCACTAGGCCGTTACCGGCTGGATGGTAGATTGCCGTGTGTTTGACGGTGATGCCATTTCTTTGCATGAACTTATTCCACCTTTCCGATGTGAACTGGGGCCCATTGTCACTCAAGATCGATTTGGGTATTCCTTCCCTAGTGAAGGTCTCTGACAAAAACTTTATGATGTTCTCTGTATCCATGGACTCGTCCACTCTCAACTCCGGCCACTTGGAATATCGATCCATGAGTACACACACATATTTCTGTGTGCCTTGGTCATCTAGAACAGGTCCCAAAATGTCTACAGACAGTTCTTCCCATGGATTTAAAGGGGGGTCAAATTTCCCTATCGCGGGCCTCAAGGGTTTTAAGGTCTTGTCTGCCCGTTGACATTGTGGACATTCCCTGACATGCCTTTCGGCCCTTATGTCCATGCCTGGCCACCAGTAGTTCTGTTTAGCTCTTGCCTTGAGTTTCCCTATGCCCAGGTGTCCCTCATGTAGCAAGTCCAAAAGTTTTGTGGTGAGGTTCCTGGGGGGGATCACCTTGTCTCCTCTGTAAATGAATACCCCCTTGTCTCCTACCGACAGTTCCTCCCGCACTTCATAGTAGGGCCTGAGGCTCGCCCTCACATTTCTTTTCTCTGGCCATCCTTGTACAATGTGCACCTTTACTTCCTTCATGTCGGTGTCCTCCTCGTATGCCTCTGTCCACTCTTGTTGGCTGATTAATTTCTCTTGGTCTTCTATGAGAGCTACCAACTCCCCACTGCCTGCAGGGTCTTCCTCTCCAGGCTCCATGGCGGCCGCCCTACTCAGGTAATCCGCTACTCGGTTCCGGTTCCCAGGAATGTACTCCACGTCGTACCTAAACTCGAGTAACTTTAGGGACATTTTGGATATCCTGGGAGTGGCACTGGCGTGTCCGCTCGATGTTAACACCTTCACCAATGGCTTGTGATCTGTTTTGAGTAGAAAACGTGTTCCCCACAGAAATTGCCGGAATCTCGTCATGGCCCATACCACCGCCAGCATCTCCTTCTCAATCACGCTGTATTTGCTCTCTGTATCCGTCAATGCTCTGGATGCAAAACTGATTGTGTCCATTTCCCCTCTTCCTCTGTCTTGCATGAGTACAGCGCCCAGGCCCTTGTCGCTGGCATCAGTCGTCAGTACGGTGATGTCTTGTGGGTCGTAACCCTTGAGAGGAACAGCTCCCGTGACATCCTTCTTGATAGTTTCGAACTCTGCTTGGGCTTCCGGTGTCCACTGGAACACAGTGCTTTCCCTGGTCAGCAGCCTCATGTGGTGGGTCTTAGAGGCGAAGTGTACCACAAACTTGCTGTAGTACTCCGCCATCCCCAAGAACGACCTGACCTCTTCCTTGTTCCTGGGGGGCGGTGCTTCAGCGATGGCTTTCACGTTTTCCGACTTGGGTGTAACGCCCTGTTGTCCGATCTCGTGCCCTAGGTACGTTACCGATTGTAGGCCCAACCGGCACTTTGTCCACTCCGCTGTAAGGCCCTTGCTCTCCAGCGTTTGTAACACGTTTCCCAGCTTCTGATCGTGATCCTGCCTGTCACGCCCCATCACCAGGATGTCGTCCTGGAAATATTGGACGTCCTTGCAGTCTCTGAACAGTTGGTGCATAATTTTCTGGAATACTGCAGCCGCCGAGGCCAGCCCAAATGGCATACGACAGAACTGGTAACACCCAAACGGAGTGAAGAAGGATGTAAGACTTTTGCTGTCCGGGTGAAGTGCTATTTGGTGATAGGCCGATGTCAAGTCGATAGTGGAGTACCACCTTACTCCTCTGGTCTTGGCCAACATTTCTTCGATTCTGGGGAGGGGAAATTTCTCCACCACAATATTTTTATTCAGTTCTCTCAGGTCCACACAGAGCCGGACCTTCCCATTGGGCTTCATTACGACCACTAAGGGCGCCAACCATTCTGCACAGGTTATCGGTTCTATTATTCCCTTCTTCTCCAACTCTTGGAGTTCTTCCTGGACTGCTTCTCTTACCGCAATCGGTACGTTCCTCACTTTGTGAGCTACTGGGATGGCCCCTTCCTTGAGCACGATCTTGTGTTGGAATTTTTCCATCCGTCCCACCGTGCCTCCAAACACTTTTGGGTAATTCTCCTTCCATTTGTTCAAGTCCGGCCATTCTTCTTGCTCTGCGAGTAATATTTGCTCCTTTCCTCCTGGATCCAGCTTTATTCCCAGGTCGCCCTGGTCTAGCCATCCTAGAACGGAGGGTCCTTTCTCTGCAATGTACAGCTTGCATCATGCTGATCGGCCTCTAAACTCGAACAACAGGCGTCGGAACCCCACCATTGGAATACGGTCGCCATTGTAGGTGACCGGCCGAATGTCTAGTTTCTCCAACTCTGGGCCCAACTTGGGTCTGAACATTTCTTCCCACACTGCCCGTTGGACAATGGTGAATGGGGATCCGGTGTCTGCCACCACAGTGATGGTGATCCCGCCCATAGACATGTCCAGGATGGGTTTTGTAGATTTCTTCCCTTCTACGCTCAGTACCTGGTCATATATGCATAAAACGGTGACCACCTCTTCCTCTGCAACCTCCTCCAGATCTTCTTCGCCTTGATCGATGCATTTCACCATTCCCTTGGGATGTTTCTTCCTACACACCTTTTCATAGTGGCCTAAGATGCCACAGTGTAGGCACTTGGCACGGAATGCCGGACATCTTCTATCGCGTGCGTCGTGGGACCAACTGCCGCATCTGTAGCATGATTTCCTGCTGTCAGTACCTGTTTGCTTTCCTTGCCATCTGTTTGTTCCTTTTTCCACTGGGTCTTTGCCTCTCTGGTCTTTGCGGTGGGCACCCTCTTGTATCCTGTTCACCATCATTGGGGGGGCCACGTCTTTCTTGGTTGCGTCAGCGCACCTCCTTGCAAGTTCCGCCCTCTTTACGATGACCATTACATCTTTGAGTGTGGTGTCGCCGCTTGCCCACAACTTGTCTTGGACATTTGTGCTCGTAGTATGCATCACGATCTGATCCTTTATGAATTCGTCTTCCCACAGTGCATATTTACACGGGGCAGCCAGCTTCCTCAAGGCCGCTACGTATTCTTCTATGGTTTCTCCAGCCCGTTGTTTTCTCTGCTGGAAGTTAAACCTGTCCACTGACACGCAGATAGTGGGGCGATAACGTTCGTCCAAGTCTTCCAATGCATGGGCATACACATCCTTATCAGCGTCTTCCCTCTTTTTGGGCACCAGACTCTTGTAAATCCTGAGACCCTCTGGTCCCAGGTTCAGTAACAGGATTCGTTTCTTTCTTTGGGGGGTGAATGATTCTTCATTTTCGTCCTCCAGGACCCCTATAAAATTATCAATATATTCTTTCCAATCCTCCCACTTCATCAGGGGGTCCCCAGGTTTCGGTAGAAATTGCACTGGTGCAATCGCATAGCCTGCTGGCGTGCTCATTCTCACCTCCCTGCTCGCTGTCGCTTTGGCGTCTTTGCTGGTGGGACTCCCTGGGGTGCTGTCCTTCGCTTCTGTGTTGGTGTCCTCCTGGGGACTCTTAGTGCTGGTCCCCGCCTCCTCCTCTTTGGTAGCCAGCGCTGTTCCTCCCTGGCGTGGTGTCGTGGGAAGGGTTGCGCAGTGGGCTTATCTACTGCGGGGCGTGCTGCTGCCTCTCCGGCCCCTTCGCCGCCTCTCGGGTGGCTTTGGCTCTGCCACGCTCCTCAAACTTGTCGTGCCTTGGTGGGCTCAGCCGTGCCCCCTTATGCCATCTGTTATTTGGGCTGTGTGGAGCAGCTCTGCGGTATAACTAGGTGGTCGGAGGGTTGCCTACCCTGTTGCTGCCCACGTGGGGGGGGGGTCCGTTTTTTCTCGGATCCGCCGACTGGAGCCTCCCGACCTCGTCGCCACTGTAAAGTTGGTGATCGTAATAATGTGCAGACTGCTGGACAAGGGTTCATTGAAGTATTTATTAACCAAGTTGCAAGCTTATTGAGGAGGGCCGGCCGACGCTGCCGATCGTACTGGAACCTCGGCGCGCAATGGGGATGCGCGCGCAGCGCGCCAACATGGCCGCCGCACGTCACGTCTACGTGACGTGCATAAACTACAATGCGCACGCTACAACAATCATAAATTCATAACCTTAAGAAACAAAGAACCAAATGAGAAAATACTTATCTTCCAAGGAGCAGCAATAAAAAGAGGAAGATGGCTGCTGTGTTAGGGTTTATATGTGTTATGGACATTCAATGTTCTGGAATTTTTAAGTTTTGTGATGTATTACTTTGAAGTGCTGCGCAAGGAGCAGAATAAAAAGTATTGCATAATGCTAGCCTCCGGTCCTGTCATGAAATTCCAACCCTTTCCCTTGTAGGAACGTAGGTTGCTGTGCTGCACAGCATGACATTTTTTGGGCATATTGTCCTTTGTTGCCACTTACCCTGTAGGTCTTGTTGGTCCTGAAAGCCAGCACTGCCACCAACTTTGTTGGGATGACTGATGCCACCAATTACTCCAAGGGGTCCAGCTCCCCCTGGTCCTCAGGTCCACCTCCTCTGGTCGGCATGGCTGTCTTTAGGTTGTTTGCCAGTTTCTCCTTGGTCCTTCGCTTATACTCATGCCAGCGCTTTCTGTACTCTGGTACTGTCCTTTTAGTTTGCCCTACACTGTTAATCCTCTCCACTAGGAACTGCCAAATGGCATCTTTCTTCCGTGATGGCATTTCGGAGGTAATAAAGAGTTTGATGTTTATGCTTTGTCCCCTCTGTTATTAGAATTTGATTCTCCTCCTTACTGAAATTACTCATCCTCTTCCGCTGGGGTTCTGTCTGGACATCCCTGCTGATGTTAGGGTTGTTGCCTTGACCACTGCTGCCTCCTCCATATCTCCTTTTGCGGTATAGGGAATACATTGTTTTCAAATGAGTTACTTTTTGAGGGATTTTTGACCCATGACGCACTCTAAGGTAATTTGTGGCACGTAAGCAAAGCAGCCGAGTGTCATTTTTCTCAGTGGAAGCCTTACCACGGATGTGTAATTTTTTAAACAGCAATTTGGAACTTTATGCCATGGTGCGCTGTACTGTAAATACAGGACATCCATGGCGTTGAAACTGTTGTTCTGTAGAATGAGTTTTTATGACACATCACCGCCTTACCGCAGCGTTGGGTCAGTTCTCATAAATGAGAGCCTATGTTTATATTACTTGAGTCATGTATGGTATTAAGATATTGCCATTGAAAGAGAAGTGAATGTGTACTGTCATGAATGGGAGAACAATTATTAATACATATTCATTAACTTACATTTTTTACATTGCAGATTATCTCATTCATCTGCTACAAATATTCATTCTATCTTTCAGCACTTAGAGGTGATGAACTATTCATCAACCATAAAGAGTGGATTACCCAGAGCTTGTCACAAGGTATATCATATGTCTTGGTAGAATTATTGTACTGTAACGTAATTGATAAAACAATTAAAAGAGTTATTCTTTTTGTAGAGACCAACACTTCTGCAATGCAGGTTGACTTTAGCATAGTGAAGATATCACGAGCCTCGGTTTCTCTCTCTCTTTTCCCATTCCGTTTTGCACGGGTCTACTGCTGACCAGTATATTATCTTGCTGTTTGCCAGTGGTTTTAAAAGGAATTGTGAAAACCACCAATACATCTATTGGATGCACATTACCAGCTTAGTGCAACCCTGAAAAGAAAATCTAACCATGCAAATGCTCTTATAAGATGCTACATATTGAAACAACCATTGCCAAAGCCAATAGATCTGACGTTGACCGCCAGCCTTTTGGCAGTTCTAGTTTTGTTGTGTCATAGTTTTTGCAGACTTTATTAATCCTGAAGCTGCTGGGCCCTTCTTTCGAGTCATGTCCATTACTTATCGTCCAGGTTGGTACTCTGAAATGCTCAACACATCTTCCTGCTCTTTGTCACAATATTAGGACTGAGCTAAGGATTTAATATTGTGAATCCATGGACCATCTTTTGGGCATTTTTAAGAGTATTATATAGTGAAATCTAACCAGCCTTACTACATAATACTTCACTTTCCTACCTGGATGTGCTCCTTGTGAAAGAGCAAAATGCAGTCACTCAAAGTGAAGTTAGCCAGTGGCTGAAATAGGCTGACCCACTGCCCTGTGCTGCATGCTGTAGTGGGTGGAAGCAAAATGTGAATAACACAATAACAACCCAATGGATGAAGAGAGCTGACTGAAAGCACCAATATGTAAGTATATTATAAATATAATTTTAGTAAAATCAAAGGGGCAGATTTATGAGTTCTGGCGCATCTCTGCAAATTTGCAGGGATGCGCCAGAACTGATGCGTCACGCAATTCCCTTCTTGCGACACCACAGATGCGCCGCATTTACAATGCGGCGCACCATGGTGCAAGGAAGGGCAGATGCGTGACGCATCTTGTGGTGTAAGGGTGGCGCATTGCTGGAGTAGCGTCGCAAGTGCGACGCAACTCCTGCAATGTACAGAGGCCACCCATACATAACGTGGTGCGTCACTCCTTACGCCTGCTTCAAGCAGGCGTAAGGATTTGACCCAGCAGCGTCGTAAAACTGACTCAGTGAAATCTTGTAGATTTCACTGCGTCAGTTTTACGGGGCTTTCCTACGAGGGAACGCCCACCCTGCGACAGAACGCCCACATGAAACCTGACGCAGGTTTCATGTGGCGCAGGGCTTTACAACGTGACGCATCTGCCTAGATGCGACACGTTGTAAATAGGTCACAGAGATGCGCCACGTTTCTGCACCGTTGCATGATGCAACAGCGGCATAAACGTGGCGCAAGTCCGACATAAATCTGCCCCAAAAGGTCTTGACTAATGCCAGACCTAAAAAGGTTGCGAAGAAAAGTTGCTTTCTTTAGCGTGTCTGCTGAACCACAGCCCAAATGTTTTCCACTCCAACAACATATTTAGCAAACTCAGCTTAATTTATCACATTGGAATCCAAGGAAAATATGAAGAGACAGTCAGCTCCTTACCAAGAGCCCTGCGCTAATCCTGAATTCTCATATTACTCCCAAGGATTATTCAGTTGTGACCACTAATAATCATGATGGTTTTCCTCCTTAGATATCGGAGAAAACCTAAGATTGGCAGAGTGGATGGTAATTTGTGCCAGAAGCCATTTCTGATGGAGCTCGAAAAGATTATATCAAGGGGAAGGACTCCCTCATTTCTTTTTACTGGATGCTTCTTCCAAAGAAAGGGTCAGGGAGCAAATGCTCCTCAGTGCTGTTTCAACTGCAAAAAGCGGCATCTACAGTCATCTCCTTCCTGCACATATAGCTTCCAAAAGAAGAATAGAAGATGATGGGGGTGTGAAAAAGGGCCATCTACTTCCAGCTGGGCATATCTAATTGTGAGGCTTCCAGTTTCTGACCCTCTCTAACCAAAGAGATGTCTTGGTCGCAATGGTGAAGGCAAAATACTATATTGACTCTACTGAATTCTTTGGACGGTATCCTGATCTCAGGATAAAGTTACGCTAGTCGGTCAAAGTGAAATTGTGGATGGAAAAAGAGGTTACAATACTTTACCTATGAGAGCATCGTTTTATGGTAACATGAGTGGTCATATAAATATTTCAGCTCTGCATATTTCCAGCAGTATTCAATTTTCTACGTAATAAGCTTTACCTTCGTGTCCTATTTAGTTTTAGCCAGAAATATCCGAGACATGGCGCAGTGTAATTGAGAGCAGAGCTTGGATTCATGCATAATTCGTGCACTGGAAATTTCCACACTTCTGTGGTTTCTGAAAGGATTCTGCAGTAGTTAGAAAATCCCAATTAAGTAATCAGCCGTGTCACCATAGGGCAGTAAGTATGCAAAGAATCGTCGAAGAGGGGAAGAAAGAAAAAAAGGTTGTCTGCAGCAGCCAAAGCAAACAGGCTCCTGTAAAAGAAAAACAGTCTGGGCTGCTCTGTCCTGCAGGTGACCCCAGACCCTGCAAACAAACTTCGCTGATGCTCCAAATATGAAGCAAGACCTTCAACCAATGGCGCCGGTGGCTTGCAGCCGTGCTCTGCTAGGCAGCCCCTGATGTGTTCTCAAGGTGTTACAAACTTCCATACAACTTCTTCTTTAAGTTATAAAGATATGTATGTGTATGTTGGCCTTTAGAGGAGTGCAATAAAGCCTTCATGGAGTTTGCAGCTGGGATCTCCACAATGCAAACAGAAAGCATTTTCTGGAGCCCAAATTCCAATACACCACAGTTTAAAGATATTGGCAACTCTAATAGGTCTGGTGTTGGTTGCCAGCCTTTAGGTTTTGTCAATGCGCGTTTTGTTTTTGTCATTTGTAAATGTATATTGTTGGGGGGCTACTGGGTCCTTGACAATATAAAATAAACACATCGGCTAAAAGCAAAAATATATTTTCGCCTCAAAAAGAACACAATGCTGTTGGACCTGTCACGCCTATAAATCTAGGATGTAAGAGGTCCCTCAGGCACCAGAACCGCAGTTCTAATTCAAATTGCAACAGTGTTGACAGAAGACCCAAGTCTGCGACAATAGGACCTACACAAAGAAAGCACCTGGAGGTAACAATTCTGATACTGCACAACTGTGACTCGTCCCGGACCGAAGACCAGTTCACCCAGACAGAGGGAGCCCTTTGAGTGCCAAAGGCATCTCCAGACTCCCTTGGACTAGTGGCACAAGTCCCCTGCAGTCCGCAGGTAAAAACAATGTACCGGAAAAAAAGAATCGCCGGCCACTAGGCCCTTCAAGGAATCGCCCAAAAGTAGATGGTCAAGCGCATTATGGGAAATGTAGTCTATCCTTTCCCCCGTACCTCCAGATCTCAAAATAACATATTGCTGACCCTATTGCCACCAAGGCCTGTTGGTGGCCAGTCTGCTAACCAGCTCCCCTTTACTCCACGCTGGAACAGCAGTGGCCCCGTTTTTTACTTTTTGTACCCGTTTCCCCACCAACACCGTCTAGCGGTAAAGCCAGCCCCACCGCAACTCTCTCTCCAGTACAAAGAAGCCAGGTAAAATCAATCTGACTGTCGTGGCTTGGTCCTGCATCACCTTAACCACCAGTAGATTCCACGCAACTCTCTACCTGCAAATGACCAATTGTCACTAGTGCTTTTTACGGTTGACCTTGTAGTACTGATATGAACTGATTTATTTTTGATTCTAAAATCCATAACACTGGTTGTACTTGACCGATTGATGTCGTTTTGGTGTCTAAATTTAAATAAAAATCTGCTTTATTTTTATAAAATGGTGTCGGATTTCTTTTGAGTCATATCAATTACTTATCGTCCAGGTTCGTACTCTAAAATGTTCAAACATCTTCCTGCTCTTTGTCACAATATTAGGACTGAGCTAAGGATTTAATATTGTGAATCCAAGGACCATCTTTTGTGCCTTTTAAGAGTATTATATAGTGAAGCCTAACCAGCCTTACTACATAATACTTCACTTTCCTACCTGGATGTGCTCCTTGTGAAAGAGCAAAATGCAGTCACTCAAAGTGAAGATAGCCAGTGGCTGAAGTATGCTGACCCACTGCCCTGTGCTGCATGCTGTAGTGGGTGGAAGCAAAATGTGAATTACACAATAACAAACCAATGGATGAAGCGAGCTGGCTGAAAGCACCAATATGTAAGTATATTATAAATATAATTTTAGTAAAATCAAAAGATCTCGACTAATGCCAGACCTAAAAAGATTGAGAAGAAAAGTTGCTTTCTTTAGCGTGTCTGCTGAACCACAGCCCAAATATTTCCACTTCAACAAGATATTTAGAAAACTCAGGTTAATGTATTACTCTTGGAATCCAAGGAAAATGTGAAGAGACAGTCAGCTCCTTACCAAGAGCCCTTGGCTAATCCTGAATTCTCATAATACTCCCAAGGATTATTCAATTGCGACCACTAATAATCAGGATGGTTTTCCTCCTTAGATATTGGAGAAAACCTGAGATTGGCAGAGTGG
This sequence comes from Lissotriton helveticus, assembly GCF_964261635.1. Lineage (NCBI taxonomy): Eukaryota > Metazoa > Chordata > Amphibia > Caudata > Salamandridae > Lissotriton > Lissotriton helveticus. The sequence continues at coordinate 313,396,888 of NC_136061.1, forward strand.
ATTGTTAATTGCGTCAGAAGCCATTTCTGATGGAGCTTGAGAGAGATTATATCAAGGGGAAGGACTCCCTCATTTCTTTTTACTGGATGCTTCTTCCAACGAAAGGGAGCAAATGCTCCTCAGTGCTGTTTCAACCGCAAAAAGAGGCATCTACAGTCATTTCCTTCCTGCACATATAACGTCCAAAAGAAGAATAGAAGATGATGGGGTGTGAAAAAGGGGCATCTACTTCCAGCTGGGTGGTCTTTCCCCAAACATTTTGCCTGTTTAGCTCCCATTTTTGCTGATCTCCTTTTTGCTGCGCACTTTACCACTGCTGACCAGTGCTAAAGTGCTAAAGTGCTTGTGCTTCTCCCTTAATAATGATAACATTGGTGTATATGCAATTGGCAAATATAATTTATTTATAAGTCCCCTATAAAGTGGTATATCATATACCCAGGGCCCAGAAATGAAATGCTACTAGTGGGCTTGCAGCCCTGATTGTGCCACCTACACAAATAGCACTCCCTATGGATCCCCGTGAAGGGAGGAGATACGTCTTCCTCACTAGTAGAAAAAAGTTTAAAATGAGTTGCGGAGAGCACACTGCATACGTCTTTAATTTGTTGTGCCCACACAAGTAGACTTTCAAACCTTCCTCAGGCCTGCCACTGCTTGTCCTGGGTGTGCAGTTTACTGCCACTTCTACCTTCAAGCCTTAAACTCCCCTTTTATTACACATACGTCAGGCAGGCCCTAGGTAGCCCATAGGGCAGGGTGCTGTGTAAGTAAAAGCTAGGACATGTGCCTTTATGTTTTGCATGTCCTGGTTATGACAAACACTCACATTTGTTTGTCACTACTGTGAGGTGTACTCCTCTCATAGGTTAATATTGGGAATTCCTTAATACACTTTTAAGATGTAATTCCAGACTGGAAAGGAGTAGCTGTGTCATGTTTTATATCTTTTGAATGGTAATGAGAAATATTTACTGATAAAGTTGGATTTAACATTACTGTTTTAGAAATGCCACTTTTAGAAACTGGACATTTCTCTTCCTTCCAAAACACGTCTGGGGGGGGGGGGTGATAGCTACACTTTGTGTATTCCCTCTAGACAGTCACAAACACAGGAAGGTTAGGTGTGTTGGAGTACTCATCTCCATTCTGATGGCTCTTCCTGGGCAGGAAGGGAGGGAGGGGCTGACACTTACTCCTGGATAGACGGTACCCTGTCCCTACACAAAGGGCTGATTACCCCCTACTGACAGTCTGGAGCCAGGCTGGGATGAAGGGGCATCTGTGCACTTTCTGCAGTGCTGCCCTGCTGCCTACTGCTCTCTCAACCTGCAGGGGAGAGCTGGACTCTGCCTTGCAAGCAAAGTGATTCCAAGGATTTGTTGGCATGCCTACTGTTGCTTGAAACTAAGAGCTATCAAAATCTCTACACCTGCTCCTGTGCCTGGTTCACTGGAAGTGGACCCAACTTGTACCAAAGAAATCAACGCATCTCCAGTATGCATGTAGCAAAACGGGTGCATCGACCCTGTTGGAGGAGTAAAACCGGCACATCACACTGGGAACCGTTGCATTGCATCCGGAACCTCTGCTTCAAAACCAACGGATCGCCGCTACTGCATGGTGAAAATTGACGCATCACCCCTTCAGCATGGATTAACATGGTGCATTGTCTTTGGAACCGCCGCACTCGATACTGGCGCTTTGCTCAGCAGATCCAATGCATCACCAACACTGTGTGGCAAAAATCAGCGCATCATCTCGACTGCGGGCTTGACATCGACACATTACTTATCTGCATCCCGCACCTTGCTGTTGTGACCAGGATCATGGTACCCTGTTCACTAGGTCTGCGTGGCTCTTGGCCCGGCCTGTGCTTCATCACAGTCGGCTCGAACTGTTGACTTTTCCCCGGTAAGCGCTAGAAACACTGTTATTATTTAAACATTCATAACTCAACTTCCACTTATTAGATTTTTGTCGTTTTGGTCTTGATTTAGTTATAAAATTATTGTCTATTTTTCTAACTTAGTCTGGATTCTTTTTGGGGTGTTTTGATTGTGTTACTATATGTGTGTTGTACAAAACCTTTACACATTGCCTCTTTAGGTAAGCCTGACTGCTCTGTGCCAAGCTACTAGCGGGTAAGCACAGGGTATCTTTTAGTGTGTATCCAGCTTACTGGGACCAGAGTTGTGGTCCCTACTTTTACATGGTGCATATCCATGCCAACTAGAGATCCTGGGGCAGATTTACAAGCCCCTTGCACATTTTTTGCGTCACGTTTCCCATGTTAAAAGTGACGAAAAAGAGGCGCAAGGGAGTTGGAAATCTGCCCCTCTATTTCTAACAATTGCCATAACAGTTATTTGAACTGATGGGAACTACGATCTTGAACTGAATGTAAATACTTTGTGTGAGGATGTGGCCCTTCTGAAAGAGCAGAATGCTGTCACTAACAGTGTAATTAACCAATGGCTGAAGTGGACTGAACCACTACACCAATGCTGTATACTATTGTGGGTGGAATAAAAAATTGAATGACACAACAGGCCATAAAATGAATAAGGTTGGCTGAAAGCCGATATAAGTGTATTATTTATATAATTTTGGCATTATCAGAAGGATTAGGCTAGCATCAGATGTAACAACTTCAGTGTCATTTTGTGTGCTAGAGTAATATTGGATCCATGTATGTCCATTGAAATACTGTGGGAGCATGGTAATGGGCCCGTTTTTGAGTAATATCATATCATTTGTGGTTTTAAAAGAGGAATAGCATGTGCCTTTGTGTCTGTTTCTGCACATGTGATTATCCCACACTGTACTGTTTTGTATGCACATATTCCTCCACGTCGGACCAGAAGGAAAGTGCACATGTAAAATTTGTGAGTGAGTGGTATTTGCATTGGGCTTGAAATGTACTCAACGTGGAAAACCGGGCAAGGACATTTTACCCGCTTTTCAAATGCGTGTGCACCTCAGGCTGAAGCTGCTAGAGTGTCTGTTTACATTTTTGCAATAAACACTGTGTTTAATGCCCAGTGATGGTAATATTGTTAGTATCACTGAGTGAAGGAAAGTCTCCTGTTATCAGCACTGAATCACTTTGGTGAGTCAGCTGCATGAAAGATGATTATGAGAAAACGGCTTGTCCTCACTTAAAGATTTAAAAAAAAAATCTTTCTACATTTTGACTGTGGTGATGGTGGCTCCCGTGCAATCAGTGTCATCCCCTCTCGCACCTCAAACCGGTTGGTAAAATGTAGTGTATTCTGGTCTGTGTCCTGGGTTGGATGTTGCAGTGTTTATCTTTATGAGAAGTGTCCTGTGAGGAAATGGGGTATACTATGTGATGTGGTTGTGCAACCTTACCGTGTAATACACCTAATAGCCCCTTTAGGACCAGCAGGTTTCCTTTGTTAAACTCTTAGCTCAACCCTAGGTAGCTGAGGCTCTGAGCAGTGGTGTAAAGCATTTAAGCAGCACCAAAACAACGAAGAAGCAATAAGGGAGACGCTCAAGAAATACGACCAAAATGTATAAAAACAAAGCATTTTTAGACTTGAACATTAAAAAGATCCACCGGATAGTTCCGGTGATACAGAATTTGAAAGTTTGGGTAAATTACAACTTTTGCTTAACTGTGAACAAGCATTGGTAAGTTCAACAAATTTGACAGGTAAATGTAAATGTAAATGTAAATGTATGAAACTTATATAGCGCAGGACTTACCCTGGGGCATCTCCGCGCTTGCTTAGGGAACCCGTCCTGGTATTCCCCTGTGAGAAACCCCGGCAGGGTATCTATAAACATTCTTATGAAAACCGTTGGCTAGTTATATTGCGGTATGCATACAGTTACTTTGGGTGACCCACTCTGGCAGGGAGACAGTCAGGGGGACCAACAAGGCCTTCAGAAACAGTTGCCTCAAGGGAAGAAGCACTCTTCAACCAGTCCCAGGTACTTTTATCTCCTTGTCATACACTCCCATGGAAGGGGTCCTGGTGCTAGAGATACAGGATGCTGAAGATGCTCAAGGATGCTGTGGATGTGATGCGGTCAGTGGGGTTCCTCCCGCAGCTTTTCCTCGGTCCATGTGTTTAATGAGACGGGCCTGGCCACAAGGGTCGACATCCCTTAAAGTCCTCTTAAGTCAGGCAGAAGTTCAGTCGCCCCTGGACTACTAGTCGCCTCGTATCGTGGTCACAGGGGAATCCTTTCTGGAGTGGTAACTTACCTTCTGGGTGACCAAACTGCACTCTAACACTTCTACTGGATTCAGCAGACGCAGGGGCAACATTTGAGTGTTGGATAATGGTCCTTGGTTCTGCACGGCGATGCGGAGTGGCAATGCAAAGATTTGGGCTACCAACTCACTACCTCTTTTGGGACCTACGTACTATCTCTTCCTTTACCTATGTGAAAGCCTTCATTCCTGGTTCACTGTTGACATATCTAGAGAACCTGTCTCAGTAGGGAGAGGGTTTGTATGTATGTCAGACCCCATTCAGGGGTGCACAGGGCAGACAGAGGCTACTGAGCCCAAACCATGGTGGTTGAGGTTATTATCCACTGATGTCCTACTATGACTTTGTAAATTGGGCCACGTACAACCCTTTCTGCACTTGACTCTCATGGTAAAAAAAGGGCAAACAGTCAAAGTATTGTCATGGAGGTAGTGTGGGGGCAAAAGCTGAGAACTCAACAGTCAACTAACAAACACAGGGGCATATCAGCAACAGCCTGTAAGGATTGCAGGTTGGTTCCACAGGAGCGTCAGGAATCCGAAGAATATTCCACAGCCTTCCCCTACGGCCTTCCGACTCTATCAAGCACTAGAGTACGAGAGACACGCCAGGGGAAAACAGGGAGACAAAACAAGGAAAGTTTTGGGAGGGAAAAAGTTTGATGGTGATCTTCAGGTTTGGATGCGTGGTGCTTCAATGCAGGGAACTGGATAACAGGTAGGCTGCAAAAATAAGGTGAGTAAGTTCTCTAGCTATGACACACTATATGAATACTGTAAGAATATTACACAGAATAATATCACATACCCCAGGTTCCTAACGTGTCGCTGAATAAGCATATGTAGTCTATCTAAGGAACGTCTTCTGGAGCTATGGTGGGAATGACACAATATGTAAATGAGTACTTGTAGACTATATACTGATGTAATGCTATAATCTACTTTGTTCACTTCTCACTTTAATTGTTTTGTAGCAGGCTTTGAAGAAACATTCACTAACAAGGACTTGGAAAGAACCTGTAGCCCACTTCTTCTGCTGAGGTATGCCCGTCTAGGAACACCAAAACAAAAAGACATGTAATCATATGTGTAACAATCGTACCCAAACATATATAAGTAGCGAAAAAGCGCTTTTACCGTGTTTCCCTGTAGTGTAGCAGAACTGCACCCACTCTGGTCCACGCAAGAATCACACCCAATGCAAGGATGTGGAATTCCAGTAATCGAATCCAGTAAGGAAAAGTAACCAGGTACCATCAAGAGCGAAATTGGAAATGGAGAAAAGGGGGACAGGAACAAAAAGGACCCTATCTAACTATCTACAACAGTGGTAGGAAAAAACCCTACAACGGACAGCGGAGAACAAGCCCGGCTATCCGAGGAAACAAAAACGAAAGGGTAAATGATAAGCTGAGCCCAGCCGGATGGCGGAGCAAAGCCCGGCCGCCGGGCGAGACTCAAGGGCAATGGGGGGGAAAGGAAGGATCAATGAGAGTAACGTACAAAACGGCACTAGGAGGTACAAGTGCCCAGGTCTGCACGCCAGCAAGCAGCGCACCGCTGCGGACAGTAAGCGTTGAACGGAGACCGCTCAGGAACGCGGGGGCCGGCAACGCTCGGTACACCACAAACAGGAAGTGTCACGAGGAAGGCGGAAGTCAGGCAACAGGATACAGACGGATGCGGAAACAAAGGGAGCTTGACGCAAGAACGTGAAGCGTCGCTCCTTGTTTCCTGGTGCTCTAAATAGCACTTTCCTTAAAGGGCCAGTGTGTGGGAGTCACGAGGCATGACACAGCCGGCGATAATTATCGCTAAGCGCACTTAGCGCGAGGATAATTATCACCGGCTATCGCTGGTTTATATCGCCGAGATAGCGTGCTATTAGCAATGCTTATATCAATTGTGATAATTAAACCAGCGATAGTTGCAAAAAGGTGCGATTATCGCTGGAAATCCAGCGATAAACGCAGAGGGACATGCGATACCTTGTTGATAGGGCTGGGTGGTCTCAGCCCTATAATCCACAACCCATTGGCTAACATTGTTTAGTCCAAAGAAAAGCAGGCATAAAGAAACCTGCGGTGAGCGCGGTTAGCGCTCCTCTTATCATCGCTGAACAGTTTAGCGCGCAGGTTGATAATAGGAGTAATGTCACTTAGCGACATTTTCCTGGAAATATCTGTGTGTTACACCCACTTTGCATCTCATTAGCGATGTAAAGCTGGATGTTGATGTAACGGGCGCTAAGTCAGCAAAACACCCTGTAGCGTGTCTTTGCTGATAAAGCGATAAAATTATCGCCGCTTATCGCCCAAAAACGGACGCAAAAGCGGCGAGAATTTTATTGCGCTGCCTTGATGATATGCCCCACAGTAATTACATTTTCAAGCCCAGTGCTTACCTTAGTAACCGCTTTTGGCCGCCATAAGTGTGGCAGGGTATGCTCAGACGTGAGTCCCTTGCTCACTTTGCCACTGGATTCAAGCAAGCCGGGCTGAAGACGGCTGTAATGCCAGAAACCGGTCCTCGGAAGCTTGTTTCGGTCCAGGGAAGGCATGGCTTGGCAGTTCGGGCTGGACTGTTCCCATGAGGAACAGGGTCAGACTGATTTGCATATAGCCATGTCTGAACTGGGGTGGCAGAGTGGGCTAAAGAACGGTGATGGATTAAACCCAGATCTTTTGACTGGGTGTGAGTGTTTGATTGATTCAGATGCTCCGTCCATCACCACCCCCTTTTGTACCGCTTTTGGCCGCCATAAGTGTGGCAGGGTATGCTCAGACGTGAGTCCCTTGCTCACTTTGCCACTGGATTCAAACAAGCTGGGCTGAAGACGGCTGTAATGCCAGAAACCGGTCCTCGGAAGCTTGTTTCCGGTCCAGGGACAGTATGGCTTGGCAGTTCGGGCTGGACTATTCCCATGAGGAACAGGGTCAGACTGATTTGCATATAGCCATGTCTGAACTGGGGTGGCAGAGTGGGCTAAAGAACGGTGATGGATTAAACCCAGATCTTTTGACTGGGTGTGAGTGTTTGATTGATTCAGATGCTCCGTCCATCACCACCCCCTTCTGTACCACCTTAGTAGAAGAACATTTTTAAATCTCACAGTTTTTTTTAATTTTAAATCTTTATTTGCGACTGCAGGGATTATCACCTTATACAACCTTTCGTTAATATCAGAATACAGTCTTTTTAACTTTTCTCCCACAACATATCTCCATCGACTTAGGTGGTAACATCCGTACAAATACAGTGTCCCGGTCAGACAGTAAATCACATTCTCGTAAGAATTATGTACGAAGCATGAAAACGTCTGTGAGGTGATCATCCTAAACTGTTACATCCTATCTTGTCCTAGCTGTACATCAGGGACCATAGAAAAAACCAAGTCTTAAGAGTGTCCCTCCCTCCCCAAATCCCTCTCTCCCCTCCCGTACGTCTCCTGAGACCTCCCATTCAAAGGGCAACAGTTCAGTACATAGAAAGTAATTCAACTTGGGGTAGTGCGTGGGCACCCCACCGGTCAGACCTGTGCAGTCCAGGGTTCTATTCCGTATATGCTTCACCTGCTAACGCCCAACAATGTAGTTCGCACTTACAGCTCCGCCGCCTGTGATGACTCCAATGCCATTTCCTCTCATTCAATCAACATAATCTCCCAGTCCTGCGCAATTGGATATTTCCGCTGCCCTTTCTCTTCCTCCCTACGCAAGGCCGCACCCTCCGCTCTGCCCCATCTCAACACGTCAGATCGCCACATTTCTAGGTCTGGAGGCCTAGGGGATTTCCAGCTCATAGTTAGAGCTCTAATTGCTAATATCAGTGATAGGTCGAGGAACTTCAACTGAGCTCTATGGTGTTTGGGGCGTTTCCGATGTCCTACCAAGCAATAGAGCACCTCCTCTGGTACCTGCAGGGCCGAGACTGTGCGTAGTGTATGACAAATATCCCCCCAATATCTACGTAATTGTGGGCATGCCCAGAGCATATGGAGGAGGCCAGCCTCATCCGCCATACAACGAGGGCAGTGATGGGGAGAATCCGGGAACATTCTATGCAGCCGTTGGGGGGTGAGGTACGCTCTATGCAACACCATGACCTGGATAAATTTAAACTTAGCATTCCTGGACACCTTCCTGGGGTACTCAAGGATCATCTTCCAGGCGCCATCCGTCAGAGACTCCCCCGTGTCCATTGTCCAGGTATCTCTAAGTGTGTTAAGAGATATGGCAGCATGCTCCCTGATCCCAGTATAGAGCCATCGCACTAAGTGGCCCCCCGTCCCCATATAATAGAGTAGGTGTACCAATTTGTGCTGTGTAGGTTTAGCCCGCTGTGGGGCCCAAGTATGCTGTATGTAGTGTGACACTGTAGCGTGTAGTAGTTTAAATCTCACAGTTAAAGGTAATGGAAATACCTGAATGGGACTGAGATGCAAAATTGCGATGGGTAGTAAAGTGACCCACCCTCCATAGCCATATGGCCCCATTCTAGGAATTGGGTGTAGTGTGTATAGCCCTCAGGTTCTTGGCATGGGCACAGCAGCAGTTTCATTTGAGACTGCAACCACACACAGTAAGAAAGCAGCACATCAGGCCTGCTTGGCGGATTTCCCTACAGGAAGAAGCAGCAACCATTCTGAGATGGGATCGGGATCAGGGCCCTAGTAGAAGATTGAAAGGTGGAAGAGCTTAGCTAGTTATTCCAATGCTGGTGGATTCTACTTGTAAATCTCTCATAATCTGAGTCCTGGCACATTATATTTTCACTGGCAGAGTCTGCTGGCACCATATATTCAAGTCAGCTTCTGGCAGATGCCTTTGTTCTAGGCTTTAATTAGCAACTCTGGGAGGCAGTGACTAGCCTTGAAAGACCTGGTTGGACTTGGGCAGAAGCAATCACACGTTGACCAGATACATCTCACAGGATCTTCAATTGAACCCACCACATCCTGAGGGTATGTGCTTAAAAGACATCCATGCCCATGCCAACTTCGGGGGTAGAAAATGGGAGGATTTCACGGGGTTGGTTCCATCGGGGTCGTTGCATGTCAACTGGGAACAAAGGCTGGAGAGTAACATATTAGCAAAGGAAGCACACCCAGCTAATTGTAAGTCAGCGACGGTGTTGCATCCTCTGATTGGTAAGCACGTTGCTGTAGTTTTCTTGTTATCTGCTGCTTTCCGTATAGGCTTTTTGTTTGTCTACCTACTTACTTCCCTGTTTCAGCTCCCCTGCTGTTTGCTGCCTGGTTTCCGTTTAGTGTTCGTTAATTTATTTAATGTTTAGTTTAGATTCTTCCTGTTTTGTTCGTGATCTTGTTTGCTCGTTTCTGTGGTATTGTGTATGTATTTCCGTGTTATGCCCTGCTGGCAGAATTCGTCCCCTCAGAGCTGTAAATGTCAATATCTTCCCAGGGCTCTCAATCCGCCCAGGTTACACTGGCACTAGTGCTGCCTCTCTCTCTATAGGTATTTTATATTTGTAGGGTACCACTTGTGGTTGGTCGCTGCTTGTCTTTTTAATTCCCACTCAGGCACAACCGGTAGTTTGCACAAGAATTAGTGCCCACCTGTTAGATTTTTTTATCTGCAGTGTGTGAAAACATGGGGGCATATTATCAAGGACGGCGATACATTATCGCCGCTTTTATCGGCAGGAAACTGCCGATAAAGCGGCGATAATGGGCTTGATAATATGCTCTATGAAATTCCTATCGAAGCCCACATCTAACATGGGCTTCGATAGGAATTCATAGAGCATATTATCAAGCCCATTATCGCCGCTTTATCGGCAGTTTCCTGCCGATAAAAGTGGCGATAATGTATGGCCCGACCTTGATAATATGCCCCTTGCTTTGTTACTGAGTTATCCCCCATTACATGGCGCTAAACTCGGAATGAGGAATTAACAACACATTAGACAAAGCAGCATGTATGTATATGTAACGTGTGGTATTACCTCCTAAAACTAAAGTCCGCTCAGAATGAGTCTCTCTTCGATTTGCAGAGCGGGCACCGAATATGTATGTATGTCAGACCCCATTCAGGGGTGCACAGAGCTGACAGAGGCTACTGAGCCCAAACCATGGTGGTTGAGGTTATTATCCACTGATGTCCTACTATGACTTTGCAAATTGGGCCACGTACAACCCTTTCTGCACTTGACTCTCATGGTAAAAAAAGGGCAAACAGTCAAAGTATTGTCATGGAGGTAGTGTGGGGGCAAAAGCTGAGAACTCAACAGTCAACTAACAAACACAGGGGCATATCAGCAACAGCCGGCGATAATTATCGCTAAGCGCACTTAGCGCGAGGATAATTATCACCGGCTATCGCTGGTTTATATCGCCGAGATAGCGTGCTGTTAGCAATGCTTATATCAATTGTGATAATTAAACCAGCGATAGTTGCAAAAAGGTGCGATTATCGCTGGAAATCCAGCGATAAACGCAGAGGGACAGGCGATACCTTGTTGATAGGGCTGGGTGGTCTCAGCCCTATAATCCACAACCCATTGGCTAACATTGTTTAGTCCAAAGAAAAGCAGGCATAAAGAAACCTGCGGTGAGCGCGGTTAGCGCTCCTCTTATCATCGCTGAACAGTTTAGCGCGCAGGTTGATAATAGGAGTAATGTCACTTAGCGACATTTTCCTGGAAATATCTGTGTGTTACACCCACTTTGCATCTCATTAGCGATGTAAAGCTGGATGTTGATGTAACGGGCGCTAAGTCAGCAAAACACCCTGTAGCGTGTCTTTGCTGATAAGGCGATAAAATTATCGCCGCTTATCGCCCAAAAACGGACGCAAAAGCGGCGAGAATTTTATTGCGCTGCCTTGATGATATGCCCCACAGTAATTACATTTTCAAGCCCAGTGCTTACCTTAGTAACCGCTTTTGGCCGCCATAAGTGTGGCAGGGTATGCTCAGACGTGAGTCCCTTGCTCACTTTGCCACTGGATTCAAGCAAGCCGGGCTGAAGATGGCTGTAATGCCAGAAACCGGTCCTCGGAAGCTTGTTTCCGGTCCAGGGAAGGCATGGCTTGGCAGTTCGGGCTGGACTGTTCCCATGAGGAACAGGGTCAGACTGATTTGCATATAGCCATGTCTGAACTGGGGTGGCAGAGTGGGCTAAAGAACGGTGATGGATTAAACCCAGATCTTTTGACTGGGTGTGAGTGTTTGATTGATTCAGATGCTCCGTCCATCACCACCCCCTTTTGTACCGCTTTTGGCCGCCATAAGTGTGGCAGGGTATGCTCAGACGTGAGTCCCTTGCTCACTTTGCCACTGGATTCAAGCAAGCTGGGCTGAAGACGGCTGTAATGCCAGAAACCGGTCCTCGAAAGCTTGTTTCCGGTCCAGGGACAGTATGGCTTGGCAGTTCGGGCTGGACTATTCCCATGAGGAACAGGGTCAGACTGATTTGCATATAGCCATGTCTGAACTGGGGTGGCAGAGTGGGCTAAAGAACAGTGATGGATTAAACCCAGATCTTTTGACTGGGTGTGAGTGTTTGATTGATTCAGATGCTCCGTCCATCACCACCCCCTTCTGTACCACCTTAGTAGAAGAACATTTTTAAATCTCACAGTTTTTTTTAATTTTAAATCTTTATTTGCGACTTCAGGGATTATCACCTTATACAACCTTTCGTTAATATCAGAATACAGTCTTTTTAACTTTTCTCCCACAACATATCTCCATCGACTTAGGTGGTAACATCCGTACAAATACAGTGTCCCGGTCAGACAGTAAATCACATTCTCGTAAGAATTATGTACGAAGCATGAAAACGTCTGTGAGGTGATCATCCTAAACTGTTACATCCTATCTTGTCCTAGCTGTACATCAGGGACCATAGAAAAAACCAAGTCTTAAGAGTGTCCCTCCCTCCCCAACTCCCTCCCTCCCCTCCCGTACGTCTCCTGAGACCTCCCATTCAAAGGGCAACAGTTCAGTACATAGAAAGTAATTCAACTTGGGGTAGTGCGTGGGCACCCCACCGGTCAGGCTTGTGCAGTCCAGGGTTCTATTCCGTATATGCTTCACCTGCTAACGCCCAACAATGTAGTTCGCACTTACAGCTCCCCCGCCTGTGATGACTCCAATGCCATTTCCTCTCATTCAATCAACATAATCTCCCAGTCCTGCGCAATTGGATATTTCCGCTGCCCTTTCTCTTCCCCCCTACGCAAGGCCGCACCCTCCGCTCTGCCCCATCTCAACACATCAGATCGCCACATTTCTAGGTCTGGAGGCCTAGGGGATTTCCATCTCATAGTTAGAGCTCTAATTGCTAATATCAGTGATAGGTCGAGGAACTTCAACTGAGCTCTATGGTGTTTGGGGCGTTTCCGATGTCCTACCAAGCAATAAAGCACCTCCTCTGGTACCTGCAGGGCCGTGACTGTGCGTAGTGTATGACAAATATCCCCCCAATATCTACGTAATTGTGGGCATGCCCAGAGCATATGGAGGAGTCCAGCCTCATCCGCCATACAACGAGGGCAGTGATGGGGAGAATCCGGGAACATTCTATGCAGCCGTTGGGGGGTGAGGTACGCTCTTTGCAACACCATGACCTGGATAAATTTAAACTTAGCATTCCTGGACACCTTCCTGGGGTGCTCAAGGATCATCTTCCAGGCGCCATCCGTCAGAGACTCCCCCGTGTCCATTGTCCAGGTATCTCTAAGTGTGTTAAGAGATATGGCAGCATGCTCCCTGATCCCAGTATAGAGCCATCGCACTAAGTGGCCCCCCGTCCCCATATAATAGAGTAGGTGTACCAATTTGTGCTGTGTAGGTTTAGCCCGCTGTGGGGCCCAAGTATGCTGTATGTAGTGTGACACTGTAGCGTGTAGTAGTTTAAATCTCACAGTTAAAGGTAATGGAAATACCTGAATGGGACTGAGATGCAAAATTGCGATGGGTAGTAAAGTGACCCACCCTCCATAGCCATATGGCCCCATTCTAGGAATTGGGTGTACTGTGTATAGCCCTCAGGTTCTTGGCATGGGCACAGCAGCAGTTTCATTTGAGACTGCAACCACACACAGTAAGAAAGCAGCACATCAGGCCTGCTTGGCGGATTTCCCTACAGGAAGAAGCAGCAACCATTCTGAGATGGGATCGGGATCAGGGCCCTAGTAGAAGATTGAAAGGTGGAAGAGCTTAGCTAGTTATTCCAATGCTGGTGGATTCTACTTGTAAATCTCTCATAATCTGAGTCCTGGCACATTATATTTTCACTGGCAGAGTCTGCTGGCACCATATATTCAAGTCAGCTTCTGGCAGATGCCTTTGTTCTAGGCTTTAATTAGCAACTCTGGGAGGCAGTGACTAGCCTTGAAAGACCTGGTTGGACTTGGGCAGAAGCAATCACACGTTGACCAGATACATCTCACAGGATCTTCAATTGAACCCACCACATCCTGAGGGTATGTGCTTAAAAGACATCCATGCCCATGCCAACTTCGGGGGTAGAAAATGGGAGGATTTCACGGGGTTGGTTCCATCGGGGTCGTTGCATGTCAACTGGGAACAAAGGCTGGAGAGTAACATATTAGCAAAGGAAGCACACCCAGCTAATTGTAAGTCAGCGACGGTGTTGCATCCTCTGATTGGTAAGCACGTTGCTGTAGTTTTCTTGTTATCTGCTGCTTTCCGTATAGGCTTTTTGTTTGTCTACCTACTTACTTCCCTGTTTCAGCTCCCCTGCTGTTTGCTGCCTGGTTTCCGTTTAGTGTTCGTTAATTTATTTAATGTTTAGTTTAGATTCTTCCTGTTTTGTTCGTGATCTTGTTTGCTCGTTTCTGTGGTATTGTGTATGTATTTCCGTGTTATGCCCTGCTGGCAGAATTCGTCCCCTCAGAGCTGTAAATGTCAATATCTTCCCAGGGCTCTCAATCCGCCCAGGTTACACTGGCACTAGTGCTGCCTCTCTCTCTATAGGTATTTTATATTTGTAGGGTACCACTTGTGGTTGGTCGCTGCTTGTCTTTTTAATTCCCACTCAGGCACAACCGGTAGTTTGCACAAGAATTAGTGCCCACCTGTTAGATTTTTTTATCTGCAGTGTGTGAAAACATGCTTTGTTACCGAGTTATCCCCCATCACATGGCGCTAAACTCGGAATGAGGAATTAACAACACATTAGACAAAGCAGCATGTACATGTAACGTGTGGTATTACCTCCTAAAACTAAAGTCCGCTCAGAATGAGTCTCTATTCGATTTGCAGAGCGGGCACCGAAGAGGAAGTGCCATGCTAACATACGTCATATTTACACCTCCACAAAGTTGGTAAACCTCCCAGCTAACAAACACAAGCTTCCTACCTGTTTAATACAACAATTCCGATAGTACCTACAGACAACTCGTAGACACATCGACTCTATAAGCTACACAACTAATGTCTCATTGACAATGGCCTTCTGCAGCCAGTTTATTTCGTTTGGAAACCGGCAATGTCAAAGTATTTTATAAGGAAATCATACATACATACGTGTGTGTGTGTGTGTGTGTGTGTAGATATGTGTATATATGTGAATATATATATATATATATATATATATATGTATACATACATATGTATATGTATTTATACATATATATGTATTTATTTATGTGTGTGTATATATATGTACATATATATTTATAGAGAGAGAGATATATAGATAAATAGATAGATAGATTTATTTTACAGTTGCAGTCACCACAGTGCATTTATAGTTAGGACTTTTTTGTTTTGCTAATAACTGTGCTGCTGTTTGATAAATCTTCACAAAACTTTGCAAAAGAAAATTGCATCCACCTCAGCTTCGTCCCTGAACATTTTGTGGAGATCCATCAAGTAGGGGGTAAGAAAAAGGGTGGTCCCAAAATGCAATTTCCCCATCTAATTTCCATAGGGATTTTTGAACAGTGTTACAGCCAAAATGGCAGAACAGAATTACACCAAATTTTGCAGAAAGCTAAGGGTCAGATTTACAAGTCCCCTGCGCCACCAGTACGTCACTTTTTGTGATGTACTATGTGGCGCATGGTGCTCCTCCATATTTACAAGGAGAGGAAAACCCACCCTGCGTGACTTTTCCTCTACTTGTAAATACAGCACCTTCCTACGCAGCACTTTGCGTTGAATGGGCGTTCCATGGGTTTTACTGTGGGTGTTCCCACGCAACACCCATGAAATGAGACAGATTTCCAGATTTACAAGAAATTGTAAATCTGGAGATGCGTCTGAATGTTACACCACCCTAGAGGTGGCTTGGCGAGGTACAACTAGTAAAAATGTTTTAATTTCTCCTCGTTTTTTCCTCTTTCAATGCGTGCACTCATTAAAAGAGGAAAATGCCTGTAGTGAATGTTTTTGTGCAGGAAGGTGCCCCACATGGTGCAAGGGTGCCTGTGCCAACGCATGGCTGCAGTTTGTTCGCCAGCGCAGGGGGAAGCACAGAGATGCGACATATTCTTGTGAATATGTCGCATCCCTGTGCTTTGGAAGTGTCACAGTGTGGTGCAGCCAAAGGGCTTGCGGTGCTACGCTGCGGCACTTCCTTGTAGATCTGCCCGTAAATACTTATGCAGAAAGCTTTTTTTGATGTGGTGCATTTTCGTTCAATAGCTTTTGAGAAATTTAATGTTCAAATGTATAAATATCTGGACAATTGGGCTGAAATTCCGAAATTCAAGTCTTTTGATTGGCTGAGAGGCGTTTTCCAAGCGAGTGCTCTTATTGGCTTGCCTCACCTTGAAAAGAAATGTTGCAGTAGCCATTACAGGACTCAAGAACTTTGTTCACTGTCCTGAACATGTTTTTAAAAATACCATATAAGGGGGCGGGTAGAAGTACCCTGACCCACCCCAGCCCTGTCTCAAATATTTTTTTTTAAATATTGTAGGGAGTAACCAGAATCCTATGGTGCTCCCAAAGGAGTCCAGAGCGAGTCCCTGAGGGTCCGTGGGGGTAGGCTGCCAGGCCTGGCCACAGGATAGGCCCAGTACCCATTAACAAGCTGCGTACAGCCATAGGCTGTGTGCGGGAGGGGTTTGTCGCCCGCAGGGGGTATGTTAATAAGGTCTTCATGTTAAAAAACCCTTACAATTCACTGTGAAAATCAAAGATTTAAGTGATGTGAGTGCTAGGTATGGTAATAATCTCTTACTTATCATTATAAAAGACTCAGAAATTCACTGAAAGATCAAATGTTTAAGTGACATTATAGTTAGGTGAAAATGACATGTTTTACAATGTAACATTTTAATCTAAAAAACACTGAAATTCACCAGTTATAGTTTACTGAGCTAACTAGAACTTATGCCCCCACCATGCTCTGCTTATGACCTCACAGATTGTATCACTCATGACATGCTCAATGACATAATTGATGGAATCACTGATAAAAACTCAAATTACATAATTGATACCTACACTGGGCACAGTGAGGCAAGTTCTAGTTAGCTCAGTAAACTACAACTAGACAATTTCAGTGTTTTTGTAGCTTAACTTGTTACGTTTTTCAAACTGACATTATCACCTAACTATAATGTCACTAACATTTGTTTTTTCAGTGAGTATATATATAGATAGATATATTATATTAAATAATAAACCACTGATAGTCAGCACTTAAATTTTACTGACCTAACTAGAACTTGTGCCCACTCCATCCATGCCCAATATTGTCATCAATTATGTCATTTGAGATGTTATTAATGACACCTACAGTGTAGACAGCTATTTTCTCCTAAAAGAAAGATGAAATACATTAACCAAAGCAAAATCTATCTAAAGATGAGGAAAGGTTTGTGCTTCAAGTACTTGTGGTCTAGTATGTGGAAGGACATTCAACAGAATCTTGTGCACTGATCTACGTGCAGACCTTCTGCAAAAGAAATGCTGTCTGCAACATTTACTAAGAAAATTCTTTGCGTCTCCATCCTAAGAAGTGTGACTTGAGGTTAACCTAACTTCATTGATTATTTTTGCTTTCATTGTCGCCTGAAAAAAAAAAATATATATATATATATATATATATTCACTGAAAAAACCATAGGTTATAGACCATATATAGTTAGGAATTAGCATTTACAAAACCTTGAAAATTCACTGAAAAAACCATAGGTTATACACCATATATAGTTAGGAATTAGCACTTAAAAAACCTTATTTTACTCACACAAAACCATTGAAATTCCATATATAGTTAGTTGCACTAACTATATATCGCGCACCCGCAATCCACTGCTGATCATGTCACATATTACATCATTCATGACATGGTCAGTGACATCACTGATGACATCACTGATGACATCTCAAATGACATCACTGATGAGATCACTGATGACATCATCCAGTGACTGTGTGTTTCTGTAAAGTTTAAATATGTTTTACATATTGAAGAATGAGTAGATGTATAAGTGTCTGGACGAAGGATTTAGTAGGTGCATGACTGAATGTATGAGTGAGTGATTAAATGTGTCTCACTGAGTGCATGGGTTAGTGACTAAACTGTCTTAATTTGTGCATCATTATGTCTGTTGTTCTGTAAACTGCTGCATGTGTTGATCAGTAGCTATATGATTAACTATATGGGTTATTGATTGATTGTCCAAGTATTTGTATAGGAGACTGAGTGTGTGTGTGGCTGGCTGGGAGGTGTGTGACTCTGTGCAGATCAATGTGTACTTGTATCAATGATTGTATAAGAAAGTAAGTATGTGTTAGTATATGTTTGAAAATGTAAGGTGCTCTATGTTTAACTGTATAGACAAGAAAATGGAAGTGTGATTGATTCTTTACAGGACTGACTAGGTGTGTGAGTAACTCCATGGATGAGTGGCAGAGTGTAAGTGTCTGTATAGGTGTATGAGTGCATATGATAGTGTTGTAAAGATGAGTGATTGTATGTATGAATGATTGTATGGGTGAATGAGTGAATGTGTGTGTAGACGTAGGAATCAGTGAGTACGTATGTAGTAACTAGTATTGGTGTGTCAATGGTTTCAAAAATTATACTCTGTATTTAACACTGGGTGAAACAGAGGTTATATTAAAACGTGAGGAGATGCATTGTATTGTCACATGAATGATATCATCAGTGATGTGGTCATTGATGTCAAATGAGATGTCATCAGTGATCTCATCAGTGATGTCATTTGAGATGTCATCAGTGATGTCATCAGTGATGTCACTGACCATGTCATGAATGATGTAATATGTGACATGATCAGCAGTGGATTGCGGGTGCGCGATATATAGTTAGTGCAACTAACTATATATGGAATTTCAATGGTTTTGTGTGAGTAAAATAAGGTTTTTTAAATGCTAATTCCTAACTATATATGGTGTATAACCTATGGTTTTTTCAGTGAATTTTCAAGGTTTTGTAAATGCTAATTCCTAACTATATATGGTCTATAACCTATGGTTTTTTCAGTGAATTTCAATGGTTTTTTAATAGCAAATATCATAAGCTGTCGAATGTCAAGTACGTGGTAAGTAAAAACATTTTCGTGTTTATGCACACTGATCTGCTTTGAATGCTGCCCCCCACCCCTCATTTCTATTAGGAGTACTCTCTCTTTGCAGATAGTGAAGGGTAGTTAACGCAGCCCTTTGCCCTCTTTGTAATCCGTCGTGCCTGCTTCTCTCTCCATTTGATTGATTTTTCTCTTTGGTTCATTCTCTATTTACAAACAAGCACAGAGTCGCAATACTCTGTTTAGTCTTTGCAGATAGCGAAAAATCGTGTAAAAAAACAAAAGGAATCGAGCAAAATCAGTAGGCCACTAATGGGATCTCTTTTTGACCTCGCTAAAATAGAAACATTAGGAACAACCTGTTGAAAATAGCAATGCGTATGTACATAAGCGGCGTTCATTTGTGTTCACAGTACCCCTTGTTGATTGTTTGAATCGAGCATTGAATTGTTCGAAGTTAATTCTCTTAAGGATCTTCTCTGCCTGCAAACGAGGAAGAATAGGAATATTCTCTCTCCCTTTGCAGATAGTGAAGGGTAGGTAACGCAAGCCTTTAACACGTCGTACCTATTTCATTCCTCATTGATTGATTGATTGTCCGAACATTGACTGTTTGGGAATTAGTTCTTTTTGGAGGTATTCCCTGTTTGCAAATAAACGTAGGAAAATCTTTGCAAGTAGTGAAAGGGTACGTAATGCGGACCTTTCTCCCCCGTTGTAATCTGTCATGCCTATCTACTCCCCACTGATTGATGCACCTGTTTCACCCGGACCATTTACTAGAGATACGTCATCTGGCCCGACCAGAGAGCACCCCTAGTGAAAAGGACATATGCAATAATAACGAAGTGATCACTGTATCCTGTTAACAGAAACTTTAGCATGAAACAACCTGGAAAGAAAAGAATAGGAAAACGAAAATCAGTAGGCCACTGATGAACATGAACTTTTATTAAACAACGAACAAAGAAACGATAACATAACGTAATGATAAAACCTATTAATGTCCTAGAAACAAGAAAACGTTAAAATATGCCAGTGGTGAGAGACCAGAAAAACAGTAAGAGAAACCAAATCACCCCTCGCTGTCCCACCGCCTGCCACGCCAAAAAAATCGATAGACTAGGGAAAATGCAAGTCAGTAGAACATCCGCCCCCACTCTGGAAACTTCCAAGGTGGGGCAGGGTTCCGGCTACGCCCAGCCGGGAGCAGCCCATATAAGGCAGGTCCTGCTGCCACGCGGGACCCGGCCAGGGGATTGCCTTTACAACGCTGAACAGTTGCAGGGGGGGGGGAATGTCTCCTCGACCCTCCCCTCTCTCTCCCAGTCCGGCCGCGGTGGCCCTTGAGAGTTGCAGGTAGTCCCGCCACATGCTCTTCCGGTCCGGCCACCAACGGTCGGGGGGCCGAGGCCGACGGGATCCGGCTGCAGCCGATAAACCAAGAAACCCGTTCATGGGGCCAGAGCCAGGGGCGTCCGGCCGACATCTACCGGAAGCCCGGCCCGAAGACGGACGGGACACTTCTTCTTTCTTGAATAATGGCTGCGACAACACTGGGGGGGGATGTCTTGCACATGCCTCCGCCCCCCCCCCCCCGTCCTCATCGCCTGGTCCGGCCATAACAAATCTCAAGCGAGACGCCGTGGGGTGCACTGGGAGGGAGAGACGGTGCGAACAGGCCTCTCCCGCCTCCCCAGGTGGAGGCTTCCCAGCTGCACCCTCAGCGCTCCAGGCGCCCGGAAAAGGGTTCTTCCACTGTGGCCATGCTGCAACGTCTCGCCCGGCAGGGTGGAGCCCGTCCGCTCATGTGACCCCGCGATCGCCGGTAGCTGCCGAACTCTCAAAATGGCGGTCGACCTGGCAAGAGCGGGCCCAGCATAAAGAAATGGACCGGTCACTGGTTGACTCCACCACCGTAGTCCTCCACGACCTTGAAGATTCTAGAGGAGCCGCGGGAGTCTCCGACCCCCGATGGGGAATGACTGCCATGATCGCCCGTGGAGTGACGAAACTGTATCCGCGGGACGTCGGCGCTCCCATGCTGGCGCCAGCCTCACTTTGAATTACTAGAATCCTGCAGACCTCACTTCCGGTGAAAGCACAGTGTGACCCGGTAGGAAAAATTATTGCACCCCCTCCCCTTTTTGACTGATAGTTCAAACCACCGATCCTTTCCTTTGCCCTTTTATCGGAACTTTGGACTGCCTCCCCCTCTTTTACATTTTCTAGAGAAAACAAAACATTAACCACTACATTAGCATAGCAGTTGACACCAGAACTGTTTTCAAATTGAAAACCAACAACATCTTCAACAGAATCCTTTTTGTTTCTGCTGTGACCCTGCTACAGCACAGGCATTGTCCCCAGCAGTAATTCTGCAATGCCGGTAAGAATAGCTGTGGTGCCTACTGGACTCACTCACCCCCGCGGCGCCCCACGCCGTTATTTGCTGGGCGGCAACTTACTAGACATCACCTTCGTGCCATCTAGATTTCAGCGCGTTCTGCTGCCTTGGAACTATTCGCACAACAGACCGCTACTGACAAGAATATTTCATTATTGGTGCTGTCAATTTCAATAAATCTATTGGATAATTCAAAAGAAATTGCCACGGTCTCTTCGTTGTTTAAATGTTTTTACTGTTTTTGTTTTGTTGTATATATTTATATGTTATTAAAGTTTTATATTCCTACTACTTTGTTGGAGTGCTATATATTTTTAATGTGACACATAATTGTAAAAACTTTGATGTACAAAGAGTCATTCCTGGAATCTTCCGCTTCAGGCTCGGTCACCTCCCCAATCACAATACAGGATGGTTTTCAGATAGTAGGAACACGTGTGGTGTGACGGATCTCATCGGGTGTGGGCCTTGATCTACTATAACTCCTTTGAAGAGGGGTGATTCTTTACAGCTGGGGCCATAAACTACATCTGCAGGGCTAGCTGATAGCCTGGACAATCGGACACAGAGGAAGAGGAGTGTCAGAGGGTGCGGTAGTGAATAGGGCGAAAGGGAGGTGTCGGGCGGGCACAGAGTGTGATTCTCAGGGAAGAGCAGCGCAGATGGGGGGAGGTTTATTGCCCATGCATAAGACAGAGAGCGGTGGTGACCAGTGCCTGGGGAAGATGCTTGCGTGGGTGAGGAGCCATGCTACGAATCGACAGCGTGCAGAGAGTGGGTCTGGTCAAGACATCTAAAATGGCTGCCGTGCACGACAAAAGTGTGGCATTTCAAAAAAGGCAAGATGGCGCAGACAATGTTTTTCAACACTTCCTCATTTCCTTCGAATCGAACGTTAACAGACGTTGGGGCATATTACCAAAGTTAAGCGATATTTATCGCTAACGATGCTTACCAACGAATTTTTTACCACTAAGCATCGTCAGAAATTATCGAAGATAAACCTTGCTATTATCAAGGTTTATCGCAAATGCGATAATAAACGGCCGCAATGCATGAATATCGCTAAAAACTCAGCGATATTCATGCATTACCGAGCTAATGCTCTTAGCCATGTTATCCACCTCCCATTGGATAACATGGCTAAGAACTGCTCAGGGCAGGTGTTACTTTTTGGAGATATTCGCGCTTAGCGCGAATATCTCCAAAAGTTGGTAATAGGAGATAGATATCTTGCATGTTGTAATGCAAGTTATTGTGGTATATGGAACTCATACCATAATCTCTCAGGAAAGCAGAAACTGATCCTTTTGGGACCGCCTAAAAAGGCCTAGGGGGTGAGGAGTACTCTACTTTGCCCCCTTTTCACGTTCCGAACTATTTTATTTTACTCTCTTCTGTAATTACACAAAATAGCAGCGATAAGATGCATCGGAGACACACAGTGAGAGAAAGGAGGCCGGAGATGAAGAAGAGATGTCAAATACACATTGGAGATAATATAGTGGCAGAAGGGAAGTAAATATGAGTAAACTTACCATGTAACATAAAAATGTTGCACTCTATACTATAAGTCTCATTTTATACTACAATCACTTCGCTACAACCTCATAAATTAAAAATAAAAATGAATAATGTCTCAAACAATTTTTGATTTCTAAATATAAATTTATTCTTCAGAATTTTCTAAATTTGAAAGAACTAGTAACATGTCCTCATCAGCAATGTCCTCATGAAAAGTCTCCAATGATGATTCTTGTAACTCTATGGTCTCCAAACACTCGATAAATTCGCCATCAAGAGATTGATCAAAAAAATCATTCAAGTCATCTCCTCCTTGTGACAATATTTCATTATTGGTGCTGTCAATTTCAATCAATGTAGTGGAATCATTCAAGTCATCTCCTCGTGACAATATTTCATTATTGGTGCTCTCAATTTCAATCAATGTAGTGGAATCATTCAAGTCATCTCCTCCTTGTGACAATATTTCATTATTGGTGCTGTCCATTTCAATCAATCTAATGGAATCATACAAGTCATCTCCTCCTTGTGACAATATTTCATTATTGGTGCTCTCAATTTCAATCAATGTAGTGGAATCATTCAAGTCATCTCCTTGTGACAATATTTCATTCTTGGTGCTGTCCATTTCAATCAATCTAATGGAATCATACAAGTCATGTCCTCCTTGTGACAATATTTCATTATTGGTGCTCTCAATTTCAATCAATGTAGTGGACAATTCAAAAGAAATTGCCACGGTCTCTTCATTGTGAGCCATTTTATTTTGAAATTGCTTGCTGTAAATTGCAGAAAAAAATAATCACTTTCATTTATCGTTTTTAGTAATACATAATATAAAACTAACTTTATCAAGTATTTAGTATAACAGAAGGACTGCAAATAAATAACAGAAAACGTTTTTCAAATTATCTTCAAGTGTACAACATAGTTCCCCTTACAAATTAACAACTCACCTTTTTAAAAGTAGGAGAAGTGTTAGTACTGTGTAAATCAAACACCAGAAATTCACCACCAAAAATTCCTCACAAATGTACCTCAGACAGTAGTATCACAAAATGGCTGTGGTTTCCTCTCATTTGAAATATATACATAACCAATTAACTTTCATCACACACAAATACAAAACCAAAGTAACATTTTAATTGGTTCTAAATTTCAACACTTTCAAATGTGTTTTCCCCATGCAATTTTCCATAGGACATTTACATACGTCTACAGCCTGAATGGCTGAACGGAATTACACCAAACTTGGCAAAATGGTACATCAAACCTAAGAGGTCAGGAAGGATCTACTATGCCCCCTTATGGTCATTTCCCCCTTCGCTTTGGCCTCCTCTTGTCTCTCAATCCTACCGAGAGACAAGATGGCGGCCGCTACGGACTGTTTGGAATGTTGACAGACGCCGGAGAACCAATCAGCTTCGCAAAGCTCCGTAACGCGAAAAGTACGCGAAGCGGAGCGCTGTTACAGATATATATCTTTTTTTGAACGTTAATTTCTCAAAATCCACTGGAGCACATATATTGAGACCTAGCAAAGGCACATCGGGCTACCAGTCCCTAATATTTTGCCAAGTTTCGTGCAAATCCATTCAGCCGTTCGATTATTATTATTTTATTTTTTTTTGCCCCGCGGGGCCCTTTTAAAACCTCCACATCAAACGTAGGGGGTCAGCGAGGATCTACTATTCCCCCTTATGGTCATTTGCCCCTTTGCTTTGGCCTCCTCTTGTCTCTCGATCCTACCGAGAGACAAGATGGCGGCCGCTACGGACTGTTTGGAATGTTGACAGACGCCGGAGAACCAATCAGCTTCGCTTCACAAAGCTCCGTTGCGCGAAAAGTACGCGTCCTGGAGCGCTGCCCGGTCCGCTGTTACAGATATATATCTTTTTTTAAACGTTAATTTCTCAAAATCCACTGTAGCACATATATTGAGACCTACAAAAGGCACATCGGGCTACCAGTCCCTACAATTTTGCCAAGTTTCGTGCAAATCCATTCACCCGTTCGGGCTAAAAGTGAGGCCAACCGCGCTATGGAAAACTCAATGTTAAAAACACGTTTTGGGACCCCCCTTTTTTCTCAGCCCCCCCTTGACGAACCCCCCCCAAATTTTCAAGGGCTGCTCAGAAACAAAATGTGCCATTTTCCTGAAAATTTCAGCCAATTCCGTCCACAAACGCCAAAGTTATTAGACATAGAATTTTCAAAAAACCCATAGAGAAAAAATCCTAACTATATATACCTACTGGCGACCGCCAGTAGGTAATATATATATATATATATATATATATATTTCTATATATATATATATATAATTTGTAAATTTCGTAAAAATTGCTTTATTGTCAAGAAATGCAAGTGACTAGTGGGTAGATAACCAAGATTCAAGTCATATGAGGTTCCATGAAATTGCTTGTTTGCACAGAAGTATTTTTTCACCGTTGGTGCATGTTGAATAAGAACTCACAAATACAATCTGCAACTATGACATCAGACACAGTATGAGAACGCGAGGCGGCGGCGGACATGTTGTTCAACAACATTCCAAAAATCAGTACAATTATTCCAAGGGTTAAGGATTCAAGTGGCAGGGCGGACAATGATGTGAATGAATTGCTTAAAAACCTCGAGAAAAAGATGAAACTTGAACTAACAAAGTGGTGGGAGCACAAATCGCTCTCAAAATATGTCGAGGTAGAAAGGATACCCCGGGGGCTTAGAATACTTTTGGCCCCCAGCTTTGAAAAACCTAACCCAGCAATGCTGCGAGAATGGGGTGAAAGCAATTTAACGGCATCAATGAATCTTGTGCACATTTTAATTAAATATGCTGAAATTGACCGCCAATCACTATTACTTGAAATTGAGGAAATCGAAAAGGAATTAAGTAAGTCAGATAAAAAAGACTGGATAATGGCTAAAAGAAATGAGATAAATTACCGTCTGAAAAAACATGAAGAAAAGATAAAGGCAAGGAAAGTGCATACATTTGCCCGTGATCAAGAGGATTATCAATTGGGTCAAATATATACATTCGCACGTAAATATGATAATGTTCGTAAATTAAAAGGAAAGAATGCAAATAAACCGAACACATTAAATACTGGTCATGCTGAAACAAATGACACAAGAACGGAACTGACACAGAATCTTTAACAAGTGAGTCCAGTGTGGATACATTAAGTGGCAATAGAGAATCAAATATGGTTATCTTGAGCTTGGAAGAGGAAGTGGATTTTTTGGTGGAGGCATGGCGAAAAACTCTAAGGCCGCGGAACGAAAAAAGTCTACCCGAAAAAGGTGGGATACAGTCCGGCGGACAGAGCGCCGTAAACGCAAACGAGAAACCGAAAAAAAGAAAAAATTGTTGGAGCAAGAAGTAGAGGTGAATGAACAAACAATTGTGAATTTAACTACCATGACATTAACAAAAGCTGAAGAACAACTCTTAGCTTTGGGATTAAACTACTGCCCAATAACTAACTTCAACTATGCCACCACACGCGTTGATATTTTTTGCTTTATACACAAGTTAAAGCTTAGAAAGTTCTTTGCGCTCAAAACAGGGTGGGAGAACAAACAGGATAAAGATATTCAAACCACTAATCCTAAATTACAAGCATCGGATGTTCCAACTCTTTTAACCATGCACGATTTGGACAAGGCAGAACAAAATGATTCTCAAATATCCACACAAAGAAGATTGAGTGCAATCAATTTACTACAAAAAGGTGCTGGTGAAAGTCCGTTCAAACCCAAATCTTTATTTTTACCGCTAATGCCGAAAGATGCGGTGGACATTCTTCACGACTGAGTCATTGATGAAATAAAAAAGTTAAATCGCCAAGTCAACTTTAAAAAGAAACAAATCAACCATAATCAATTGCAATATCAAATTCTGATGGAAAACATCAGCAACAATACAGAAATTATTGTGAAGAAATCCGATAAGGGTGGAAACATAGTTTTATGGCCAAAAGATCAATATGAACAAGAAGCCATGCGACATTTAAATGATGCTCACTGTTATGAAAAAAACCTCAATGAAGGCATATAACAAGGCTAAAGATGCCCTTAAGAAGGAACTACAAAATTGGAAACGAGAGGGGTTAATCTCAACTGAGGAGTATAATTTTATGTTTAATCAACATCCGGAGGTGCCCTTCTTATACCTGTTACCAAAGATACATAAAGGAATGTTTCCAATTCCAGGCCGTCCTATAATATCGGCCATCAACAGCATGACCGAACAAGTGGGGCAATACATAGACTTTTATTTACAAGAGCTGGTAAAAACTATGCCCTCTTATTTGAAAGACACAGGAGATTTCTTAAGCAAATTTGAAAATATTGTATGGACTGATGATTTGATTCGAATAACTCTGGACATAGAGTCATTGTACACAAGCATCGAACACATGTGTGGCCTACAACAATTGAATTTTTTTTTTAATACTAGGTCCGCAGAATATATATTGCACAACAAAATGTTACTGTCATTGATCACCTGGTGCTTATATAATAACTTCTTTTCATTTGGTAATGATGTATTTAGACAAAAGCAAGGAGTTGCCATGGGGGCCTGCTTTTACCCGAGCTACGCGTGTTTATACATTGGGTTCTGGGAGGAGCAGGTTCTCAGGGAACAATATAAGGACATTTTTAACAATAGGATTATGCACGGGTTGCGGTTTATAAATGATGTTTTTATAATATGGAAGGGAAATGTTGAAAGTGCAGAGGATTTTATAAAAAGTATCAATGTGAATAGTCTTAATTTGCACTTTACATCACACTTCAGTCCCACCACAATTGAATTTTCGGATGTGTGCTTCTATGTCAACAACAACAGACTAGCTACTACTGCATTTAGAAAACCCACTGCAGGTAATGCAACATTGCATGCTACCAGTGCACATCCTAAACATCTAATCGCTAGCTTCCTCTACGGGGAGATCCTAAGACTAAAACGCATCTGCAGCGCGCCAGAAGATTTTATTAGATGT
Source organism: Lissotriton helveticus (assembly GCF_964261635.1). Lineage (NCBI taxonomy): Eukaryota > Metazoa > Chordata > Amphibia > Caudata > Salamandridae > Lissotriton > Lissotriton helveticus. The sequence continues at coordinate 313,424,584 of NC_136061.1, forward strand.
CAGTCTGAAGCCCTTGATAGAATGAGAAGGAGAGGGTACACAGAAAAGACATTAGCAGATGCAGTCTCAAAAGCCAGTATTAGACAGAGATCATCATTACTTTCAAGAGATATAGAATCAGAAGATGAAATAAGAGAAGTTGAAGAAGCACCTAGATTGATCACAACTTACAATGCGCAGGAACGTAAAATCAGAGCCATCATGAATAGAAATTGGCCAATTGTTTTGAGGGATAGCATTTTAAATGAAAAGCTACCCGATAAGCCACTTATAACATTCAGAAAATCTCAATCGATGGCAACGCAATTATCAAGAAAAAAAGTTGAAGGAGCTTGTGCAAAAACATGGTTAACAACTAATCAAGGCTTCTTCAAATGCATCACATGCCGTGCATGCAAATACTACTAAATACAGTACTCCGTTCAGAGACAAAGAGATTGACATTAAGGGCAAATACAACTGCCGTACGGATTTCGCATTTTATGTTCTCACGTGCACCTGTGGGCTTAGGTATGTGGGAAGTACTAAGCTCCAGGTGCACGTGAGAATACTGCAACATATCAGAGCAATCATGAACTGCGATCCGACTTATCCAGTCGCAAGACATTTTAAAGCTATTCATAATAAGGATATTAACTGTTTGTACTATTATGTAATTGACTCCGTTCCCATGCCACATAGAGGAGGCAATAGGGAAAAGTTGTTGAGACAATTAGAAACTAGATACATTTTAAATTTGGACAGTAAATACCCAAATGGTCTCAATAACACGGAGGATTTACACACTTTCCTGTAGATTTATGACTTCATTCCAACACTTGAGAATTTTAGGAGACCTTTTGAGAAATTTTAATCTTTGTTCACCCTTACAGGCTTGTAAAGGGTTAGGCCTCCTAATAACAATAGACATTTTGATGAATATTTATACATGGTATGGGGCATACAGCCTCCGGTTCCAAATTAGGTTAATTGGTTTTAACTACCTTTTATTTTATATTATTTTGTGCACATATGATCAGCACTAAGCACTTTGGTAGGTTTCTATGGAATCGTATTATTAAGAAATAGATATAGTATTGACTATATTTTGGATCTAGCACCTTGTAAATAGAATTTTAGTCTTGACAGTATTATTGTGAAATGGTCCCATTTGACAATTTATGCAGCTATATGCATATATTTATTTTGCTTATTTTGCACAAAGGCTACTGCATTCAGGCACTGTGATTTGTGAATAGGATCACAAGTTAAAATTTGCGTATTTTGCACAGATGAATGGATTTGTTGTGGATATAGTTATGTCCATTCAAATCTTTGCTTAGTTTGCACAACGCTTTTGTATTTATGCAGGTATTTGCACATGGATCCATTAATAGGGACCAAAATATCGAATAAATGCGTATGTTGCACAAATCACATATGATTTTGTGGTTTCTAGAAATAGCTATCTGTTTTATAAAATATGTATTATTTTGCGTATTTTTTTCACATTATAAATTGGAAGATTTGCACAGATTATTATGCATTTAAGCTGCTATATTCCAACAATGCGTAAAAATTGCTTTATTGTCAAGAAATGCAAGTGACTTGTGGGTAGATAACCAAGATTCAAGTCATACGAGGTTCCATGAAATAGCTTGTTTGCACAGTAGTATTTTTTCACTGTTTATGGTCACTTGGCATTGAAACTTCAAAAAAATATGTATATATAAACCAACATGTACTACAGGCTCATTATGTGAACAAGGGTACTTGTTACCCAAAACGCGTCATTCTGAAATGTGAGAATGAGGGATAATAAACCTACCTGCTGACTCCATACAGCCTAGCGGTCCGTTGTTTTTGTATTGCCGTTCCGGAGAGACAGAATGTAGATATATATATCAGTATATATACTGCTCCAAACTTCCGTCCCGGTCAAGGGAAAGAACGGTCGCACTCACGGGGGTCAATTCAAACATTTTATTGGTTGAGCGAAATCACACAGAACGCGTTTCGGCATTGCGCCTTCTTCTCGTTGTGACAAAAGTACAAAGTAAATAAACGCCATTTTATTTACAATTCTCCTCGCCGTCTCCGGCACACTCATTGCTATAGAAAGAGAACTTGGCCGTAATTTCATTTAAACGGGCACCATGATAGAACATGTGAGTATTTACAATATTTACAATGTTACTCGAAGTGTCGTTTGTAAATCTAAACGAATTCAGTTACCACATAGATGTAATTTATCTGCATTATTGAGCCCGAAATAGGCTTTTAAATAAAAAAATCGGCCTTTGCCGTCATTCTTTGTTACATTTCAATCATCAGTATTATTCAAGTGCTTTCCTAGTGTAATTATACTTACTTCGAGTATCAGCAGTAAATACATCTCAAAATTAATAATAACATTTCCATCCATTCTACAACATTGAGCCGTGTATCGGCATAAATCATTATACATCAAGATTGCTCCTTTTCTTCTTAAATTAATACATTCAAATACTATTACTCGTGGTCTCAGAGATGAGTTCAAATGCATATCAACCAGAATCATTACTTTCAAATAACTATCCAAATTACATATACTCCTGACACCATCCAATTTATGTACCTTCCAATAATCTCTCCTCTAGCCTAAATGAATGGAAAATTCCTCCTCTGTGTTAAGACCAAAGGGTATTATGGTTTGTAGATCAATGATATAGCGTGATTCAAGTCTACGCAATTTCAATTCGTGGTTACCCCCTCGTTCGTCAACTGGAATATGATCAATACAGTAAAATTTAAGTAAACTCCTGTCACTATTGTGCTACTGACTGAAGTGTCTCGCTACTGGGTATGAATTATCCTTGTTTTGAATTGCCCTGGCATGTTCCAAAATTCTACGTTTAGTTGGATGAATCGTACTGCCTATATAACTTTTCTGACATGGACATACTAGACAGTACATACAGTATGGAGTATTGCATGTTAGAAATTTGCTTATTTTCGTTACCTCATTTTTGCCTGGTATTTTATAAGTTAAGACTTTAGAGCTATTTCTGCAAGCCTTGCATTTAGAACAAAGAAAGAACCCAGTTATATATATATATATATATATATATATATATATATATATATATATATTCACTGAAAAAAACATAGGTTGTAGACCATATATAGTTAGGAATTAGCATTTACAAAACCTTGAAAATTCACTGAAAAAACCATAGGTTATAGACCATATATAGTTAGGAATTAGCATTTTTAAAACCTTATTTTACTCACACAAAACCATTGAAATTCGCATATATAGTTAGTTGTACTAACTATATATTTCACGCACCCGCAATCCACTGCTGATGATGTCACATATTACATCATTCATGACATGGTCAGTGACATCACTGATGACATCACTGATGACATCTCAAATGACATCACTGATGACATCACTGATATCAACATCCAGTGTCTGTATGTTTCTGTAAAGTTTAAATATGTCTTACATATTGAAGAATGAGTGAATGTATAAGTGTCTGGATGAAGGATTTAGTAGGTGCATGACTGACTGTATGAGTGAGTGATTAAATGTGTCTCACTGAGTGCATGGGTTAGTGACTAAACTGTCTTAATTTGTGCATCATTATGTCTGTTGTTTTGTAAACTGCTGCATGTGTTGATCAGTAGCTATATGAGTAACTATATGGGTTATTGATTGGTTGCCCAAGTATTTGTATGGGAGACTGAGTGTGTGTGTGGGTGGTTGGGAGGTGTATGACTCTGTGTATAGATGTGTGAGCAGTTGATTCACTAGATGTATGGGTTCAAAAGTGCATGTGGAAACAGCTGTATGGGCGGTTGACTGTGTGCATGAGTGTATTGGTGAGTGAATGGATATCTCAATACATGCAACTAGAACACACCAAACACACACTTTTAGTCCCCAACGTGTAAAATTGGGAAAAATAGGGAAAATACCTATGTCCCACTCACCTAAAGGTTGAGGACTACACCACCACACCTAGCCCGGTCCACACACCCCCACCTCACCAAAAGGCAGTTGGAAAAAGATCTCCGCCAAAGAGCCCCTCTTTGAGGTGAGCCCGTCGGGGATTGCACCGCCTCCCCGACGAGGAGCAACTGCCGATGATGAAGCATGACATCCTTCGGGGTGTGTGAGGCCTCTATATCCAACAAAATGGATGCCCCAGGATGTTACTCCAACATCCGTGGTCATGCCAGCTAGACACTTCCCCCATTTCCTTTAGGAACAGTACAGCGACCTCTCTTGTTTCCTTAGTGCTAAACACGGACACAAGCTGCAACTGGACCTTCCACCCACCCCTTGGGTGGTTAACCGTGTCCGTTGATCGATTGATCTCCTTCTCTAATCTCCCTCCTTTTGATACATGTCATCAGTGATGTCATTTGAGATGTCATCAGTGATGTCATCAGTGATGTCACTGACCATGTCATGAATGATGTAATATGTGACATCATCAGCAGTGGATTGCGGGTGCGCAAAATATATAGTTAGTACAACTAACTATATATGCGAATTTCAATGGTTTTGTGTGAGTAAAATAAGGTTTTAAAAATGCTAATTCCTAACTATATATGGTCTATAACCTATGGTTTTTTCAGTGAATTTTCAAGGTTTTGTAAATCCTAATTCCTAACTACATATGGTCTATAACCTATGTTTTTTTCAGTGAATTTCAATGGTTTTTTAATAGCAAATATCAAACGCTGTAAAATGTATTCTTTTAATCGAAAAATATATTTTATATGTTTTTAATATAATTTTTTTATGTATATATATATATTTTTTTATTTTTTATTTTTGTTTCGCTACCGGTCCGCGCACCGGGTAGCTTCCCGTTAGCTCAATTTAGTGCCGCGACCCGGTCCGCAAACCGGTAAACGTTCCGTTAGCGCAACTGCCGCGTTAGAAAACAACATCGTGACGCGTCGCGTAAGCGCGACGTATCGCGTTGCCGCGTAATGCGTCTTATGACGCACCGCGTTAGCACACCCGGAAGTGCTCCGGAGCGCGAACCGAGGCGCAAAGCGCAGCACCCCGGAAGCGATCCGGGGCGCGGCGCGGAGCACGTAACGTAAGCGTAACAGGTCATGTGACTTGTTAATAAAACTTTTTATTGGTTCATTTCACTTTTGGTTTCCTAATGATGTAAGGCTAGGTCATGTGACCTAAAAATAACACTTTTCATTGGTTTAGAACATTTTTTTTCCCAAATGATGAAAGCCCCCACCTTTTTTCTCACTCTGACTTTCAACTTTGTGAGAGGAAGACCTATTTTTATTATTAAGAGATGGCTTCAATAGTAGCTGCAGCTGGTGCACCCCCACCACCACCACCACCTCCTAGGAAAGAAGGACCACCTACCCAGTTCCTTCCCAACCCTGAGGAAGAGGAGGAAGAAGAGGAAGAGGAGGTACATGAGAGAGTATTCTTGCCTGAACAGCCCCGGAAATCCCACCACAAGGACAGTTTCATTTGGCAATTTTTTACATTCCCAGAAAGCCAAAAAAAAGTCAATGCCCGTCATGTCACATGCCTGATCTGCAAAAAAGTTCTGTCCCGAGGCACAGATAAAAAATATAGCTATGGGAACTATACTATGCATCGCCACATGCAAAGGTGGCATCCAATAAATTACAGCGTGGCTGAGGTGCGTGACCTCCGTGAAAACCCACGAACTCCTGTGGCCACCACCTCAACACAGGAAAGTTTTTCGGGACCATAGGCGAGGGAGACGGTCCCCAATATCCAGAGCAATTTTCAACACATCAAGCTAGTGTGTATTTATTGTGGGGGACTACTTTGCCACGGGGAGATGAGTGTGATTTTAATGAACAGAGCATTTGAAAATCACAAGTGCTCAAAACGCCCCAAAAAGTGATTTTTTTTTTTGCTCCTGTTGAGCCCTTTCTAATGCCTGTTTTTCGTTGTTCCCCCCCAAAAAACCCAAAAAAACATAAAATTGTTCAAAAAAATACAAAAAAAAAAAAATGTTCAGAAAAATAAAAAATAAATATAAAACAACAAAAACATTAAAAAAAGTTCTTTTCAGAACTACCTCCTATTTTTAAAAAATGACTAACATTTTTAGCACTCTTCACTTCATTTTTCTCATGGGTGCGCTTCCCGGTACGCGCACCGGTGAGCGCCCCGTTAGCGCAACACAAAAAAAAAAACAAGAGAAGGAGAGCATAAGAGAAAGAGAAAGAGAGAGTAATGTTAAGAGACAGACAGCAAGAGAGAGCAGCACAGATGTACTGTGTAATACATAGTAAAACAGTGTAAAAGATATAACAAAGTGTAAGAGAGAAAATGTAAAAAATATAAGGCTGTGAAACAAAGAAAGAGAGAAGAAGAATACTAAAGCAGAGGCACATGAAGAATGTGAGTGTCTGTAAAGACTAAAAGGAAAGAGAAAAAATTATGTACAAATGAAAGGTAATAACGGAACCAGATTTAAATAACACTGGTAAAGGAGAGAGAGAAAAAAGTAGTGTGCATAAATAAAGAGGGATGAAATAAGATGGATAACATCGAATAAAGTTAAAACATGTGGATTGACAGAGAAAAAAACTAAAAGAAGAAAAGAAGAAGTAACAGAAAGGGAATAATTGAAGCAGCAAAGAAATGTAAATAACGTAATGTGCTTGAACTTCAGGGAGAAAGCATAATGAACAAGTAGTGAAAGAGTGAAGAGACAGAGACAATTACAGTAAGATAGACGGACTGAGTGAACGGGAATGAAGAACTGTGAGAACACAGGTACTGAGAAAAGGAGTGGAAGGAGTGCAGTAAGTAAATCACCCACACAACACAACAGCTACCCTACCTCAAAGCACTCTAAAATACTATTTTACTGTTTCTCTTTGTTTTCCCCTTGTTACGCTCCCCCGTGCGCTACCCATAGTAAAAGTAAAGAGGGGTGAAAGAGGGAGAAATATTGAATTAGGATAACACATGGTGAGTGACAAAGAGAGAGGACAAAGAGAGTAAAAGGAACAGTACCTGAATGGGCTTGAGTACAACAGCAAAAAAAGATAAGTAATGCAGTGTGTGTGACTTACAGGGAGTTAGTAGGTGTAGGTTGGAGTGTGGGTGTGTAAGGTGTGTCTGTGGGTGTGGTTGTGTGGAGTGTTTTGGTGTGGGTAGAGATGAGGGTGTGTGAAATATGTGTGAGAAGTGTATGAGTGTGGGGTGTATATGTGTTCAATGTATGTGTGTGTATGGAATGTGTGTGTGTTTTTGAGGAGTGTGTGTGGGAGGTTTTTTTTGTGTGTATGATGTGTAGGTGTGGTGTGTGTGGGGTGTATGTTACAGGTGTGTGTATGTGTTGGGAGAGGGATGAGGTATATATGTAGGAGTAAGGTAAATAATTAAGAACAAGAGAATGAGTAAATAAGCAAAGGAAGGGAACAGAGGGTAAGTGAAGTAATGAATAGGGATCAAAAGAAGTTGAATATGAGAGGGTAAATAATGGAAGGGGAGTAAACATGGAGAATAAAAATAAGTGAGAGAAGCAGAGTAAAAACACAGGAGTGAGGTAGATTGAGAAAATGTTAGTGACCTTAAAGCAAAGGTTGATAACAAACTACATTTTTTTAGTCATACTTACCATATAATAAATGTAACTTTATTTTTTTTACTACAGTTGGTATCTGTGAAAGAGAGAAAAAATATATAAGTTATAATTAGTAAAATATGTATTTTAAATTAAAATATACCAATGAAGAGCTAAAAACATCATAACACTCTATTTAGAAATATAGTGAGTGAAGAACACAGAAAGGGAAATAAACTAAGTTAGAAGGACAAAAAAAGGGAAAAAGAAATAGAAGGAGAGCAAATTACAATGAGTAAGGCATATAGATTCACTAAGAAAAAGAGAGAGAAGTACAGAGAAATGAACTGAAAGTAAGAAAGATACTAAAACAATGTGAGTTAGCAAAACTAAATCAGGAAACACAAGTAAGTAAAAAGATAATGACTGAGACAGAAAACAGTCTAATTAATGATGCATTTAGAAGAATGAGGAATAGAAGATAACTGAGAGTAAGTGAAGAACAGTCATAGAGTGAAAGGATGAAGGGAGACAGAATAATATACAACAATTGAAGGAAATGGACTAAGGAAGTTATAAGGTAGACACACTAAGAGAAAAACAGAGTGAGGTGGACTACAATGAGTGAGAAAAGAAAAAAAGTAAGTGAGCAAAAAAAAGGAAAGAGAGGAGAACACGACTAAAACAGTGCTACTGAGAAAAAATAATTTGGTGATGAAAGTAAAGAGAAGGACAATGAAAAAAAGGAAATGATGGATAGTAACGGAACCAGAGTAAAAGAAATGGGATGAAGAACGACAAGAGAGGAGCAGTGAAGTTGTTGTAAAAGAAGTGATAGAAGGTAGATAAACACAAGTGAAAATAATACAAGTAAAGTGAGGCACTGAGTACAGAGAAGTAGTGAACGAAAAATAGAGAGAAGAGGTCAAAAGTAAGAAGCAAACAAAGATAAGCGAGGGAAAGTGGATGTCAGAGAATGGGAATACAATTTAATTTACACAATCCAAACTATAGAATAATTTCTACAACATGTTACATAGTTTATTTTTGCTGTTCTGAGAATATATTGAATTTCACTTAAAGCAGTGAGTTCAAATTACTCATCATATGACAGCGGGAAAAAAAAAACACAATCTAAAAGATTGTGTTTTAAAAAAAACCTTACATACTGACAAACGACAAATGTACGCTAATCTTTGATTGACTCACTTTTCCTTGAGGCCAAATAGTATATCATGGAGGTCCTTTTCTCGTTACATAGTATTTTGCTGTTCACTTAGAAATCCATTTCATCGACTTTCTACAAGAAAAGCTCCAAGAACATCTGAAATATTTTCAAAAATTTAATATACTCCTTTTTTTCAGTCATGACTCTTTACTCATTCTTGCACCTTTCCATTTGGCCAAATAGTGTCAGATGTATGAGTATATATGAGTACTCCTCCCGTCTTCATAGGCCAATTACCTTTACCTAAATTTTTGCTGTAAAAACACTAGGTATGAATTTATAAAGCCAAAAGGCAAACGTTGTTTGAAAGTCAAATTATTGTCGTTACATTGGGTCCAACCTTTAGAAGTTTTTAAATAGCATGTGTAATGCCCTGATGTTGTAGAAGGACCGTTATGAAAAATAATAGCTACAGTTGCAAAGGTTCTTCCTGATATCGATAACTGAGAAGCCACGACATTTTTAATAGAAGTTGTCAATTTAGTTCCATCAGGTCTACATCGTTGGAACATTAAAATAACATAGTGACCATAATTTTGTAGAAATAATGTGGACAGCATTGCAGACTTACATTGGGTACACACCATATTGTGATCCGCTGCTTTAACTAGATTATTGAAAGACACTGATTTGCAGTCTGGTAAAGTTAAATATATAAATCTTTCAGAGTCTATTCTAGTAGTACTTGATGAAGCACAGTTATCACAGTCATGTTGCCATTGATAAGAAAGGCCAAATAGATTTTTTATATCTACTCCTTCATCTTGCAATACATCAAACATATACATTAAAAATTCCTGACAATCCTGCTGAATATTCTGTGAAAATTGATTTTGACCTGAACATATATCTAGAAGATATCTAATTTCTGAAACACTTTCTATTTTAGCTCTATCACTACTACATTTCTCTAACACAGAATTCAATAAACAGCACAATGTTTGTTCCCGATTTTCAACAATCTCTCTTTGTAAATTTTGAAGAAAATAAACAACATTAACTACTACATTAGCATAGCAGTTGACACCAGAACTGTTTTCAAACTGAATCATTTTGTCCACCATAAGCGTGGAAGGGTATACTCAGACATGAGTCCCTTGCTCACTGCTCCATCAGGATTCAAGCAAGCCGGGCCGACGACGCCTGAAATGGCAGAAACCGGTCCCCGGAAGCTTGTCTCCTTTCTGGTGAAGAATTGGCTTGGTAGTTTGGTCTGCCCTGTTCCCATGATGCACTGGGCCAGGGACAGACTAATTTGCATATAGCCAGGTTCTGAGCTGGGATGGGGCAGTGAGCAAAATAACGGTGATGGATCAAGCCCTGATCTTTGGACTGGGTAAGAGTGGTCTGCTTAATTCAGACACTCTGTTCATCACCACCCCCTTTTCTGAATCATCCAACAACATCTTCAACAGAATCCTTTTTGTTTCTCTTTACAATTACACTTTTATCTACTTTATGCCTTTTTGCTGATACCTCACTGCAATTACTCTCATTTCTTCTTTTTCGGCCTACCACACGTTTTTCAATCAGAGGATATTGAGGCAAATGTGGAGCATACTCTCTTCTTAACCTATTGTATTCTTTTACACAATCTAAATCTGCACAAATCTTTGTTTCATCACACTCAATCAAGTACAATCCTGCTAAAGTTCTAACTCGTGATAATGCCACATATGCCATACCCTCTTTAAACACAGAACTTCCAATGTTCACCAAAGCGCTATCTACACTTAAACCTTGAGACTTATGAATTGTCACCGCATATGCCAAACAAATAGGAAACTGTTTTCGGCGAACATATAAGTCTTTCACGAGCAAAAATCTAGCTGAACAACGACAAATTTGTTCTATTTCATCAATGTCATCAAATTTAATTTTTAATATTTCAATTCCATCTCTATTTTTGTAATTCAGAAAACCAACAACATAACTAGGGCTCCCGGTTTTCCGGTTTTACGGATTTATACATATAAATACAGACGGAAAACAAGTTTTCCTTTGTCTGTATTTATATATATACAGACGGAAAACAAGTTTTCCTTTGTCTGTATTTATATATATAAACGGGAAAATACGAGTAAATTTTGCTGTGCTGGCGTCTGGTGTCTCCCCCTCCTTAGAGGGTTAAGAGGCATCAGCCCGGGCTGAGACGCACCCGAGTACTTCACAGGTCTTTGAAAGACCAGAATCGCCGGCCACAAGGGATTCGTGACGTCGCCCCTTGCCCCTAAACCCTGAGACGTGCCACCTGTGAACCCAGCCTGCAGTACCTTCTTCTGTCCCCAGAGGGCCGAGCCGGAGCCGGGAATCAACTGCAAGGAATCTCCCTTTTAAATCACAGGGCAGGGAGCCCTCTTTCTTTCCCCCCGCAAATCCACCTTTTAACATCAGTGGGGGCCAGCACCGTTACTCGAGTGCACCCCCGCATTAGGCACAGAGACAGTGGCGGTTTTTGTGTGAGGGCGTCGGGGCTCCGCCCCGTCAATTTCACCCCCTGGGTTGGCATTGGGATAGTCAGTGTAAATTAAAAATAATTGAGTTTGTCTGTTTTCATTTTTATTTTAATACAAAAACACAAGACACACGCACCTTCTCTTTATTGCTGTGGGTCGACTTGATTTCTAATGAGTCTCGTGTGTGTGTCACTGCAAGCGGCGGCGCTGCTCCACATTTACATTCTCTAAAGCTGCTTGTGGGGGACCCTGCTGAGTTTTTGCTGGGCGGACGAGCTCAAAGTCAGCTCGGCAAAAGACCAGTCTCAGTTTTCAGCTCTGAATTCCTAAATCATCTCATAGGAAAAGGGGAGGCCCGGGGTGTCAGAGGGAAGATATTACTATTTATCACTGCCCATAAAAGCGTCTCCATTAATAATTATTCTGACTCCTGCTCGGCCCATAACAATGGCCTATTCTGAGGGGTCATCAGGCCTCCATCTGTTCGAGTCTCCTGACTGGGTGTGAGCAGCCAGGAGCCTCACACCTAGAAGCAAATGCCACAGATGGGAAACAAAGGCTCACACCTGTAATCACTTCACACATACTTAAGAGAGGCATCTTTTCACTTCTTTCAGGCAGCTGAGGGCAGTGTGAGTTTCTCTCAGTGGGGCTGTGTGGTGTTCAGTGGGGGAGAGGATGTGGCACTCTGCCAATGACAGAAACTGCAAGGCTCTGAGACAAACGGCTTGTGATAGCACTTTTAAGCATATTTGGGACATTTTGCAAATGGCAAAGGTTGTTTTCAGATGAATGTATAGTGTTGACCAATAACAACTGAGCGCATGTGTGCATTGTCAAATTAAATACATGTGGAAAAATACTAGCTGTAGTGTCGTCTTTTGCTTGCGGCAAAAATAAATGTGGATAAATACAGAAAAAATGCCCGAAAAATAAATATGGATAAATACAGACGGAAATGGCAAAAAAATAAATACCATAAAACCGGGAGCCCTAAACATAACCCATTGCTCCATTTACTAGACCTCTTTCAACATTTAAATTCCTTCTTAAAATGACACGACAATTCAAACACACATTCAGAGTCTTTTCAAAACCAGCAGTTTTAGATATAGTCTTCTCTAATGAATCCAATTTTGATTTCAAATTTTCAGACAAAATAATTGTTGCTCCCATATGCTCTATTTTATCAATAGCTTCCAGTTTCACTATCTCTTCATTTTCTAACTGTAACATTTTGTTGTTGAACATGGAACATTCTTTCAGAGTTGGCAACAAACATATGCCAGATTTCTTCTCGTTAATTTTCTTAAATATGTTCTCTGGAAGAATGTTTTCATTTGGGTACAAATTTGAAATTAATCGTGCATGTAAAGCTTCTGTCCCTTGCTGACTTACTTTTCCGATCCTTACATCTTGTAGAATATTTTTATAATCTTCATCATTTGCCTGCCGCATATTTTGAAGCAGTTCTGCATATTTAAAGTTTAACCATATATTAACGTTTCCGATGCTCCCTAAGCACTTTCTGGTATCTTCATGTGTGAGCATTTTGAACACAGGTTGTCCTTTCACTGGAGTCAACTGCAGAAGATCTCCAAAAACAATAATATGTTTTCCACCAAATAAGACATCATAGTCTGTTCTAAGAATTTCTTGCATTCTCAAATGCACAAAAGCAAGCATGATATTTGACACCATGCTTACTTCATCAATGATAAGAAGTTTCATTTTCTTCAGGACTCTCGAAACTTCGGAACACGCATCTCCTGATAGCTTGTGATACTCCAATTTGTTATCATGCTCCACTGGCAGCATCAGTAAACGATGTAAAGTAATCCCTTTAATGTTATGTGCTGCCAGCCCAGTTGGAGCAGTAACAACACAAGACAGCGGTGATTCAGTCCTTTTCTGCAGATAAGTTGCAATGGCTTTAATCAGAAAACTTTTTCCAGTTCCCGCTTCTCCACTCACGTACAGTTGGACAGGATTAAATGATGTACATGAGCATTCTTTTTTCTCATGACTGAATCCATGTTCAATCTGTTCTGTGACTTCGTCATATATCTGTTTCTGCTCAAGGTTTAGTTGTTTCACCAAATCTTCTAAGTTAACTTCATCATCTTGACCTTGTTCCATAACTCTTTCCACCTCATCCATGGCAGTAGCAGCTTCATTTTGGATAATTGGTCCTCCTAGTGGATCCTGACTCAATGAAGCAGAACTCTGACTGCCTTGAGAACTGTCTCTCGCAATCTCTGCAGCAATTGTGGCTTCTTGCTCTATTTCTTCATTCAACATTTGCAGATAATTTGGAAAAACAGGACATTCTATGGTATCCTTCGTTGCATTAAAGGAGTCTTCATAACCGAGAAAATCTCCAAGAAGTTCCTCTTCTTCACGCCATGGTTTAAACAGTTGCAAAAGAGCCAAATAATAAAGTTCTCTTTTATCTGGATTATCACAACTCAATTTGCGATGATTAATCAAATGACCTTTTTTCTGTTTCACTAGACATCCTTCACATCCAATGACTCCATATATTCCATTATTGATATCTTCTCTGATGTTCCTCTTATAAATATATCTCTGCAGAACTTCTTAGAGACTAGCGTTCTCAAGGTGATGACTTCTATTTGGATAGTATGTATCCAACATGTTTGTCTTCAAAATATCTGTACTTTCTGGTTCTTTCTCCGCCAAATACTCTATCTCTTGTACAGATTTCAAAACTCGATTTCGTGTTGCAGCAAGACCTAGACTCACCCAAATGATGGTTCTAGATTTGGCATAGAGACTTGCTGACGACAATCGATCAGAACATTCATACGCTCCAATTTCTCGATGCGACAACATCTTCAGACTGTAACTGTATAATTTCTTGCTTAGACTCTTTTCATGTGAAATGTCCTCCCACATTTCCTTTAGTTCTGTCTTTTCTTTTTTTGTGATGTAAGACGTCACATATCGAGCCACAGCAATAGAGTTGTCAGCAACGAATTGAATATCCATGTTAGCATTCCACATGGACAAAATCACTGGGTTGTAGTCGTTGATGTACTTAGACTCTTCGTCTCTTTTTAAATTGTATGTATTTTTTGGTGATTTCCTCGTCACAGTATGTCGCAGAGAAGACATCAAATTATTTACTCTTCCTTTAGAAATTACTGGTCGTGGAAAGCTGAAACGACATTTTGTGTAGAACTTGTCCTTGTTTCTGAATTTTCGACGACAGTACTTTCCACAACGATGGGATTGAAAGCGTAAAACTTGTTGCCCTAAACTGTTTTCTTCTGTAGTTTTCGGAACAGCACATGTTGAATACTCTTCAATGAAACTCATCACTGTGTCATCCGAATCTGTTCCAAATTTGGGTGCATCTTTAATCCACAAAGCCGTTTGGCCATCGTGCGCTCAACAAATAATTTCATTCATTCATTCATTCAACATATGTATGTGAGGAGCACCTCTCGCTTGATACTCCTTTCTCCAAAAGAAATCCAAAACCTCTCCAAGGGGAGGATTTTTTTTGTTGGTAATAAAAGACATCATAGCTTCAAATCTATGATTAAAATATCGGCATACATTCACTGGATCCAAAGAGCACAGTCTCCAGGTGTTTTGAATTCTATATTTTGTATATTAGCATTGGCCTCTCGTAGAAATTGAAGTAAGTCCTCCCATGCATACTCGGCACAGCTAAGAGTGAGGAACCATGTAGGAGTTCCTAAGTTTCTTAGCATACATTTCAATTCCCCATGGCGACGGTACCAACACTCATTTGTACCACGCTGACATGCCATGAGATTGATTAGATGAGATTCTAAAATATTATCTTGAGGATTCACTTTCTGCATAAAGTCCCTCGCCGAAACATTTTGTAGATGTGCTCCACTTTTCAGAATATGGTTTACTGCATAAGAAAGCCCAGACAAGTCACTTTCATACAGTAGATGAAACAAATAGGGAATGCATTGACGAAACCTTGCATCTTCAGCATATAATCTTACAGTTCGATATTCAGATGCAGGAATTTGAAGTGGTCGATCGTCATATCGTCCACCTCGACTTGTTGGAAATAGCTGTGGAAAACAACGAGCTTCCAAACTTTCTTCCCATACACTAATGGGACTTCCTTTTGCTGTTTTCATTTGAAACAAGTCAATTGCATTCCCCATTACTTCTTTGGAATGTAAAGGATGAACAGTATAATGTTCATATATTTCTTCACTTCTAGACACATCAACTTTTTCAATTTGGCCAGCTGAACAATCACTGTCTTCATCTGCAGCTGTTTCCTCTGCTGCAACACATACATCTTTGTAGTACTCATTGTTTTTGACTAAATACAACGTTGCCTTTTTGACTTTCCTAACATCCACTAAATCTTGCCAGATTTTTTTACTCTTTGTTGGAACCCCATTAACTAGAATAACTAAAGGTTCCTCTTCTACTTTTTCTATACCAATTGTATCAATATTTTTTTTCAAATCTAGGGGCAAATAAACAACTCTTCCCTTTAATCCTCTCTGCAAATCTGTAGGAGGCAATTTCCCTATCTTAGGCTCCATGCGAACAATTGCCTGAAAAGGATGGCCACATTGAATCAAAATAGACTCATATGTATTTAAATCTATCAATTCACGGGGAATGTCTATCAACTCCAGATTATTATGAACAGCTCTAGCAGGCATTCTGTTTTGATTTAATTTGTCATAACAATATTTACAAATACGCTGATCAGAACTCAAATCAAAAGAATTCTCCACCCACAAATAAGTTGCTAAATCTTTCCACTCATAATTATCCATCTTTTCACTTTTTGCATATAAATCAACTAACCTAGTCTGAATCTTATAATGAGTCCGTCGACAACACACACAAGTAAAATTCGGCCTTTCACTTGATTTCACCTTAAACCTGGTAATTTCCTTCTCAAACTTTTCTGTATTTAAAATCTGTACATTGTCTTCCACATTACCTTGAATTGCTGTCTCAATTTCTACACTGTCCTCTTGCTCACGAAAATAACAAATCTCAATTTCTTCACAAATCTTCTTCACATCTAATTCTGTTCCATGCAAAAGAGCACTGTTTAATTGTTTAAGCTTAAGTGCTGGACTTTTTGCATAATACAACATTCTCACTAATTTCCTCATTTTGGTATGATGCACTGCTAACATCCTAAAATTATGAAAAACACTCTGACAGACTTTTCTAGAAAGACAAGCCAGTGAATGGCCTTGCAAACCTGTGATTCCTCTCACTCTGCAAGGATCTAAGTCTTGCAACAACTTCATTTTCTGCTTTAGACTTTTCTTACTATATGTACGTAAGAAATTACAAAACAAATCAATTGATTCCTGTCGCACACTACAAATACTACTACACTTCCAAGTGTACACTGGACCTTTAGTACGTCTCCCTAAAACTCCATCAGATAACACCTCTTCTGGTTCTCTAGGCACAAGTTTCTCTTTTTCAATCGGACAACCGTCTTTCACTTCATACGCTCGACCACTGGTGTCAACTGCATGCACTAAATCATTCTCCTGGAAGTAACTCTCCTCATTAAAAAATGGCTCACAACTTGAACTGTGCATCCATTCTCCAGAAAAAATTAGTCAGATTAATTACTCTTTTCCATCTACTGTTTGATTTGAAAACATCAATTGTCTTGTTAAGTGTCCTAATTCTATTGATTATTAAAATAAATAATTTTTTCTTAACTTCAAAAGCCTGATCAACAATCTTCTCTACACTTTTCTTTTTCTTATAAAAAGCAGCTCTCTGTTTACCTTTCCTAATGTTTTTTAACAAATTTAAAACCACCCTATTGCGAAACATTCGTCTACGAATGTCTCTAAACTGATTCTGCCTTCTATTCATATACATATTATTCTCTCCTGCTCCAGTTTTAGGATTCTTTGAATTTCTCTCCTTCCTTTTCAATTTTACTCTCTCATTTTCTTTTTGTACATGGTGTCCATTATTTTTTCTGGATGTACATATGTTGTGTAAAAAAGATTTAGTTGTCTTACCAGGAGCTTTGTTCCTGTTTTTTGAAGTATCTGTTGTGGAAGAATGCTGTAATTCCGTTGCTATTTTTGATTTTTCCTGGTTGCGTTCTTTCTTTGTCCTTTCCTTTGTGGGCATCTTTGCTTTTTCTTCAAATAACGATTTCAATTTGTGTTAAAGAAAAACAGTACCACATTATAGACCACTATTACCAAACAACAAAGCAATGACAAAAAGCAAACGATCAATACAGGGTTTCAGATCAGGTGAGGATTCTCCAGTGGTGCACAAAAGGAGAGGAGTGTATTGAAAAATATAGTGGAAGACAGCTCTGTCCACAACTACAAAGAAGATCAGACCTATGTCTAACTCCACTGCACTCTTATATACAGGCTTCACCACCTATGCTTCCCAAGAAAATATTGAGTTATATAGTTATATAAAATTGTATTTTATAAAATTGTGCACCTCCATGTGAAAGCGTTTGCCTCAGTCTTATTCCTGTTGTGAGGCAGGTGCAAGATTTTGCCTCAGTCTTCTCCCTGATGTGAGGCAGATGATTGTAAATATGATCTGTGCTGTGTTTCCTAAATTTGATATCAAAAACGATTTTGGGGAAAATAAATGTATTTTAAATTTTTGAGTATAATGTGGCACAAAGGTTTAAAAAATGACGCATACATGCGTCACTTTTTAAATATGGGGAATAAAGGTACATGTTTGGGTTTTCCTGGTGAGCCTAGGTGGTGAGGATTGTATCTAAGTGTGCAGTGGACTAGGCTTCATGAAGCATATCCCTGTCTGCATTCTTAGAGACAGGTGTCAATTTGACTCTTTACAATGATGTTACCTGTGTTTTAAATCAGTGTAGGAAGCATATTGAGTTTGTTTACATAGAGGAATTGTATTTTGTAAAATTGTGAAGCTCCATGAGAAAGCGTTTGCCTCACTCTTATTCCTGTTGTGAGACAAGTGCAAGATTTTGCCTCAAAACACCTGTGTCTAAGAATGCAGCAGAGATAGGCTTCATAAAGCCTAATCCACTGCACTCTTAGACACAAGCCTCAACACCTATGCTCCCCAGGAAAACCCAAACAAGTACCTTTTTTTGCCCCATATTTAAAAAATGACACATGTAGGTAGATGCGTCACTTTTTAAACCTCTGTGCCACATTATATTCAAAAATGTAAAAACCATTTATTTTCCCCAAAATCGTTTTTGACATTACATTTAGGAAACACAGCACAGATCCTATTTACAATCATCTGTCTCACAGCAGGGATAAGACTGAGGCAAAATCTTGCACCTGCCTCACAACAGGAATAAGAGTGAGGCAAACAATTTCTCATGGAGCTTCACAATTTTACAAAATACAATTCCTCTATGCAAACAAACTCAATAAGCTTCCTACACTGTTTTAAAACACAGCTAACATCATTGTAAAGAGTCAAATTGACACCTGTGTCTAAGAATGCAGACAGGGATATGCTTCGTGAAGCCTAGTCCACTGCACACTTGGATACAATCCTCACCACCTAGGTTCCCCAGGAAAGCCCAAACATGTACCTTTTTCCCCCATATTTAAAAAGTGACGCATGTATGCGTCATTTTTTAAACCTTTGCGCCACATTATACTCAAAAATGTAAAATCCATTTATTTTCCCCAAAATCGTTTTTGACATCACATTTAGGAAACACAGCACAGATCATATTTACAACCATCTGCCTCACAGCAGGGATAAGACTGAGGCAAAATCTTGCACATGAAGCTTCACAATTTTACAAAATACAATTCCTCTATGCAAACGAACTCAATATGCTTCCTACACTGACTTAACACAGCTAACATCATTCTAAAGAGTCAAATGTATTTCTATTAAACATGCACACATTCTTTATTCCTTTTAAAAAATGTAAAAACTATTTTTATGCTTCATGAAGCCTAGTCCACTGCATTTTTAGACACAAGCCTCACTACCTACGCTCCCCAGGAAACCCAAACATGTACCTTTTTGCACCATATTTAAAAAGTGAGACATGTAATTAGATAGGTCACGTCTTAAACCTCTGCGCCACAATATACTCAAATATGTAAAAAACATTCATTTCCCCAAAATCGTTTTTGACATCACATTTAGGAAACACAGCACAGATCCTATGTACAACAATCTGCCTCACAGCAGGGATAAGACTAAGGCAAAAGCTTTCACATGAAGCTTCACAATTTTACAAAATACAATTCCTCTATGCAAACAAACTCAATATGCTTCCTACACTGAGTTAACACATGTAACATCATTGTAAAGAGTCAAATTCACACCTGTGTCTAACAGTGCAGTCAGGGATAGGCTTCATGAAGCCTAGTTCACTGCACTCTTAGACACAAGCCTCACCACCTACGCTCCCCAAGAAAGCCCAAACATGTACCTTTTTGCACCATATTTAAAAAGAGACACATGTAATTAGATGCGTCACTTTTTAAACCACTGTGCCACAATATACTCAAATATGTAAAAAACATTCATTTCCCCAAAATCGTTTTTAACATCACATTTAGGAAACACAGCACAGATCCTATGTACAACCATCTGCCTCACAGCAATGATAAGACTAAGGCAAAAGCTTTCACATGAAGCTTCACAATTTTACAAATTACAATTCCTCTATGCAAACAAACTCAGTGTAGGAAACATATTGAGTTAACACAGGTAACATTCATTGTAAGGAGTCAAATGTATTTCTATTAAACATGCACACATTTTTTATTCCTTTTAAAAAATGTAAAAACAATTTTTCCCCCCAAAATCGTTTTTTACATCACATTTACAAAACACAGCACAAGTCCTACGTAGAAGCATTCCATGTCACGACTAAAAATTCACAATTTTACAAAATACAATTACTCTATGCAGTAAAAACTTTTTACCAAGCATTATCAAAAAGCATGACACAAAGCAACATGTAAAGACCACAATTTTCTTCCAAATCTTCTCCATAGAGTATACAAGTCTCTATGTATATTAAATGAATCATAACTCACCTTTACAAATGCTTTAGGACATTCATAACAGTGTCAGATACACACACCAATATTTCTTTAGCAGAGCAAAAGGTATGTTCTCCAACCACTGCAAACCATAAAGGCACAGAAAACCTCTAATTCTACACAGATATCCCTTTTTGTTAACCAATTAAAACTCTTCCCTCTCTATATTCAAACCAACACCCTTCCCCCCATCAGCTCTTTCTACCTGTTACCATAGCAACTCCCTCCTCACTGAGCTGCCAGGGTTAAAAGTTTATTCTACAATGTTGCAAATCACCTCTGCAAGGATGTTTGACCTGCAAATACACCAGCTTATCTGGTGTAAGGTTTCTTTAAATAACTTTTTTTTAACCATTCAAATTACTTCTTACACAGAACACAACCATGCACCCTAACTTTCAGTTTTCACCTATCTCATTCTACCAATCATTGCTTAGAGCACTGAAACTCCACAGGTTTTTTTTTGCAAACTCCTATTATTCCAACTGCCATTTCTTTTCCACACTTCATCTAACTGCACCAGAATCTCCTCTGACCATGTATTCTGTCTGGATTATTGGACATAGTTATATCCACTGGGCTCAAAGGTATGCTAGTAACAGAAATTTACACAACCTTGATTTATCAAACGTGAACATAAAATGGATTGGCCACAGAGGATTAAAATGTCACCAATTGATTCCATTGGTGAAAACCTTTTTGCATTTGCCACACCCTGACCTGTTAATTCTGCACTGTGGAGGAAATGACTTGGGCACTTTGCCTGGTGTAGGTCTGGAAATGCTTTTAAAGGACATCTTTGATCAATTGATGGCACTTTTTCCACAAACTGCCTTGGTATATTCCAATATATGCCAAAGGCAGAAATGGAAGTGGTCCAACCAATTTTGTCCACAATTTGAAAAATCACGGAAACATGTGAATAAATCTGTTTCTGCTTACATGAGAGACTATGGAATGGGTTCAATATACAACAACAACTTGCGTTACAACATGCAAGATATTTACAGAGAAGATGGTGTGCACTTCTCAGATGAAGGGAATAGAATATTCCTCCTGAATTTAAGACTGTGCATTGGTACCTACTTGTAGGTACCTAAATCAGCAACAGAACCCAAAAGCCCTTTTCAGGGCTACCCTATCTCTGATCACTCCAAATGATTATCTTTTTCTAACTTTTTTCACTATTTTTCACCAAGTACGCTCCCCGGTACGCTTCCCGGTGCGCATACCGGGCGCTCCCCACGCGAAAATTAAAAAATATAATTTTTTTTTGTCCTATATGGGCCTCCTAAGGCCCCCTCAGAAAACCTAGAGGGTCAGGGAGTGCCAACCGTGCCCCCTTATACCCATTCCCAACATTGTTTGTCTGCCATTTTCTGACTCAAATCTACCGAAACACAAAATGGAGGACTCCCGTAGCGCTGCCGGTACGCGTACCGGGGCGCGCACCGGGAAGCGTACCGGGGCGCGCACCGGGAAGCGATCCTAAAAAAATAATAAAAGATAATTTACATAAAAACCACTGGAGACACTTTCACCAAATATAGAATAGGCAATACTACATACCAGTCCCTACCATTTTCCCAAATTTGGTGGAATTCCATTCAGCCATTTGGCCTGTAGCCCTGTCTAAATATCCTGAGGTAAATTACATAACAAAAACACATCTGAAGTGTTAGAATTGACAACCAATTAAAATGTTACTTTCATTTTCTATTTTTTTTTCCTGACATTTGATTGGTTATGTTCATGAATATAAATGAAAAATGAGAGGGAAACACGGCCATTTTGACTACAACTACATGAGGTACATCTTGAAAGGATTTTCGCATTTTTTCTTCTCCACCTCTCTCTAAAGTAAGTTGATAATTTGTAAGGGGCACTTTAAGTTAATTTGTAGAAACGTTTTCTGATAATTATTTACTGTCCCTCTGCTATAGTTATAGATAGAGATAGGCTCCTCTGTTATATTTATAAATTGACTTAGGCTTCTCTGCTATAATTATGAATTTACTTACGCTTCTTCACAGGCACTTTTTAATATTTCTACTTCCTGCCCGTTACCATACATTGCCCAAAGTTAACTTCACTATTAAAAAATCAAAACTACCTGTCTGAACTTAAACCCAACAGTGCCATATTTCTACTGATTTTTTTTTAATGTAAATTTCAGCACAAAAATGGAAGGAGAACAGAACATTTCCTTTGAAATTGTCCTAGAGATGAACAATGAGGAAATCATTGAACCCATTGACTTGGAATTCATGGATGAATCACGGGACCATGAACTTCTACAATGTGTAGAATCTGTGGATTTGTTAATTCAATATGAGGACGTTTCTGACAGTCAAATGTTGGAAGTTATGTTCACTCAACAAGAGAACATTTCGGACAGTCAAATGTTAGACGTTCTATTAAATTTTGAAAAAGAATCAGAAAAATAAATGTATATTTAATAATCAAAAATTGTTCGAGACATTATTCATTATTATATGTAATTCATAAACTATTACCAAATTGATTATAATATAAAGTCAGACTTATAGTATACTGTGCAACGTATTTGTGTTACATAGTAATTTTGCTCATAGTTACTTCCTTTCTCCCACTATATTATCTCCAATGTGTATTTGACATCTCTTTTTCATCTCCTGCCTCCATGTTGTTTCTGCTTCCCTGACAGACTATGGTATAGATTCCATATACATACCACACTAACTTCTATAACAACATGCAAATTATCTACAGAGGAAACGGTGTACATTGAATTTAAGACTCTGCATTGGTGCCTACATGTTGGTACTTATATCACCCACAAAACACAACAACTCTATTCAGAGATACCCTACCTCTAAGCACTTTAAATTATTATTTTAGTGTTTCACTGAGTTTTCCCCATGTGTGGGGGTGGGGGAGGTGTGTGTGGGGGATGTGCGGGGGGTGTCTGTGAGGTGTGTATGTGTGTGTCTGTGTGTCTAGGGGGGATGAGGTGTATAGGTGTGTGGGGTATATGGATGTGGGTGGGGATATTGGTATGTAAGGTGTGTGTGTGGGTGTGGGTGTGTGGGGTGTTTGAGTGTAGGTAGGAGTGTGGGTGTGTGAGGTGTGTGTGGGGTGTGTGTGGGTGTGGGAGGTATGTGTTTAGGATGTGTATGTATGTATGAGATGTGTGGATGTGTCTGTGAGTTGTCTGTGTGTGTTGGGGGGGAGATGTGTGTGTGGGATGTGTGTGGTGTGTCTGTGAGATATTTGTGTGTATGTGCATGTGTGTGTGTGTGTGGTGGTAGGGGGGTGAGGTGTGTGTTTGAGTGTGGGTGTGTGGGATGTGGGTGTAGCTGTGGATGTGTAAGGTGTCGATGTGGGGGTGTGGGGTGTTTGACTGTGGGTGGAAGTGTGCATGTGTGAAGTGTGTGTGGGGAGTGTGTGGGTGTGTGAGTGTGGGGTTGTGTGCATGTGGGTGTGTGTGGGACACACTTGTAGGTACCTAAAACAGCCACAGAACCCACAAGCTCTTTTCAGAGCTACCCTACATGTAATCACTCAAAATGATTATTTTACACTATTATTTTCACTATTTTTCACCTAAGTACGCTCCCTCGTACGCTCCCCGGTGCGCGTACCGGGCGCTCCCCCCGCGAAAATCGAAAAAAAAAAAATGTTTTGTCCCACGGGACCCTTTTATGGCCCCCACATCAAACCTATGGGGTCAGGGGGGGTCTACCCTGCCCCCTTTTGCTCATTTCCCCCTTTGATTTTTGCCACCTCTTGTATCTCAATCCTACCGAGACACAAGATGGCGGCCGCTGCTGACTGTTTCGAATGTTTACAGACACCCGAGAACCAATCAGCTTGCCGTGCGCAAGTCGCGTGGCGCGCCCGGAGCGCTCCCCGGTACGCGTACCGGGCGCGCTTACAGATATATAATTTATTTTTAAACCTAAATTACTCAAAATCCACTGGAGCACATATCTTGAGACATAGCAAAGGCACATCGGGCTACCAGTCCCTACAATTTTGCCAAGTTTGGTGAAAATCCATTCAGCCGTTCGAGCTAAAACTGCGACAGACCGCCCTATGGAAATTAACATGGGGAAAACACGTTTTGGGACCCCCTTTTATCTCAGCCCCCGCTTGACGAATCCCCCCCAAACTTTCAGGGAAGGAGCGGAGAGCCGCGAGGCAAAGTTGCTGAAAAATTCAGCCTGATTGCTCAACCGGCGCCAAAGTTATTCCAAATAGAATGTTGCGATTTCCCTATGGAAATCGATCCTAACTATATATACCTACTGGCGACCGCCAGTAGGTAATATATATATATATATATATATATATATATATACCACACGATCACCTTCTCGCCAGTAATCCAAAGACACAGCGGGGTACTCGATGGGAGCCTTTGTTTACAGATACAAACAGCATAATGCATTTCGGCTCTCTTGCCTTCCTCAGATGCTGATTTGATCACAGGTGTCACCTCCTTCCTCCTTTCTAGATACATGGGCACTCCCATTGGTGGGAGATCAGCTGACCCTGCTGCTAGGGATAGCTGCAGTCTGATGAACAACTACAGCTCCCTGCATACACCAGATGAAATCCGTATGGCAGCTGGATCCGATGTTGCTTGCATGAGCGCCAAATTTTGCCACGCAAAGGGGGTGCCGTGTAGCGGCTGATGGCCCCATAAATGCAGTGTTAAAAACCTCCCTCGAGTTCCCAACGTCCAAAGCCCCAAGGTTGGAGAGCAGACCGAGACGTGAAGCGGGAGGGAATCAACCCGCCTCCCTATGAAGTCACAGGCTGCCAATGACAGCGGCCACTTGCCTGGCCCGTTCCTGAGGCGGTCCTGGGAACAATCAATGCCTTGTTTAGAACACAAAAAGTTGCCAGCAAAGTCTCTGGATGGTGGAGGCAGGGTCCAGTGAGGAGAGAGGTTGTTCCCCCGTCTGACAGCCGTCCTTGGGGCCGTGCGACAGAGCTTTGTGGTGCAGAGGCTGCCAGCTCCACGATTCTGTAGATGACTGGAGGGTCATGGAGCAGCCCTTGAGATGAGGCCCTGCATTAGACTGGTGAGGCCGCGATGAGGAATGCATGTGCGGAGAGCGAAGGCTGGCGGAATAGCAGATAGATGGGAGAGTGAGCATGGAGTCATGTTTGTGCTCCCCCTGAGCCTGAGGCTGAGGAGGCTTTTAGTACCCCCTTGGAACATTAGACAACCTCACATACAGAGCCCAGAAGCCATGAATCCCCGAGACCTCATACATATGCTGTGAACTCCTTGAACATTAGAGACATGAACAATGCTTAAATCGCAACCGTGTAGTGGTAGTTCCCTTGCAGGAGACTACCTGAAAGGTCACACGCTCCACAGGCTACGGGCAGGCTGGATGGCTGGAACGCACGGAGCCCCATACTTAGCATAAGCACGGGGAGCGCATATAGTGATCCATAGGAGGACTCCATGGTGCACTGACAAGGTAATATGCAACAGAGAGGGTAGAAATGTGATACTTTGTGGAACTTTGGAGGGCAAATATTTGACATTTGTGTCTGTGTATGACCCCAATTTAGGTAACACTGATTTCTTTATGGACCTGTGGCACCGGATGTCGGTCCAGGGCCATGGCACCATAGTGTGTGGAGGTGACTTTAATGTGATAATGGAGGCACAGTGATGCAGCGAAGTATAGATCTAGCACCAGTAGGTGGCCACACCCATGGGCAGCCCGCCAGATACACAATATCATGATAGAAAACGATTTAGTCGACGTGTGGAGACTATGCAATTCAACGCTGTTGAGGGCACATGTACCACCTACACACACAATAAGTGGTCCCAGATAGACTACTGGTTGATTGCTCTTGGAATCTCTGCTCCTGTGTGGTGCAAGTGAAGCACCTGCCTGTGTCCACAGCACTTTCAATGGAGGGAGAGCGAACATGGGCATTTGCGAGAAGGTTCCAGGATTAAGCCCTCTGCAAAAAAAATATTTAGGGATGATATACGCACCACTATTGTGGACTACTTCACTCTTAGCTCCGAGGCAGCATGTTTTATGGGTACTATTTGGAAGGTCTTGAAGGTGGATAAGGGGGCTTGTATATCTAAACAGCTGGACATATTGAGATTCTTGCATGCCCAACTGTAACACCTGGAGTTGGGCATCCGCAACCTGAACCTGTGTCACTCTGCGACTGGTGATGCAGTGACTTGTGCAGACATCAAGCAAAAGCTCAGTGAATACAATGAGCTGCAGGCGCAATACTTCACTATTTGTGTGCGGAATCCAGGGCCAGAGTATATGGGGAGGGGGACAGAGCAGGCAAAACCCTGACTGGGTTACTCTGGAAGCCTCAGGCTACTGCATACATACCTCAGATTGTAGACAACTGGGGGAGACACAAAATACTGCTGAAGATATAGCCCAGACCATTATACGTTTCTGCAGCACCTTGTACCGAACCATAGTCACTCTGACCGTGGACCACATAACGGTCTATTCTTATTCCCTACAGCTTCTCTGGCAGGATAACAAGCACATGCAATATCTTGATGTTCCCTTTACAGTCAAGGATATTGTGCAAGTGATCCGTGTCATACCTGGCAAAAAAGTGCCGGGCTGGATGGCCTACTGCCTTACCAGTTTCTGGCCCCACACTTGCTTGCTGTATATAAAGAGGCTTTCAAACTTGGCAGACTCCCACCCTCCCTTCAGGAGGCACTTATTATTGTCACCATATTGAAACCAGATAAGATCCCTTAGAGATGTGATTCCTATAGACCGCTGTCTATGATAAATGTGGACAATAAGATACTGGCAAGCATTGATTGCAGATAAGCTGTACCTCTGCTGCAGACTATAGTCTGACCAGACCAGTCAGATTGTTCTGGGATGGTCCAAGGCCCACAATCTCTGAACGATGTTCACTCTCCTACATACTTCAGACAGGGAGCTTGAATCCTTTTGGATGCCACCAAAGCGTTTGACTCGCTAGAATCGGAGCACCTATTTTGACTCCTGTAAAGGACTGGTGTTAGCCAAAAGATGGAACTTGCTGCTCTATATGGATCCTACTGCACACCTCTGGGTGAATGACAAAGTCAACTACTAATTTTCAATCTCGAGAAGCACCAAGCAGGGGTGTCAGCCGTCCCGGTTGTTATTCCAACAAACCAACAGCACACCTGACTGGTTCAACTTCATCCTCCTCCACGTACAATCCCTTCACAAACACGCCACAGACATCTGGGACCTCCTTGATGCCGACTTGCCCAACATTGCCTACTTCAGGGAAACTTGGACCAACCCCTGTCTAGACCGGACATCGCCACTGCCATTCCTGACGGCTACAAAATCACCCACAAGGACCGCACTGACCGACCAGGAGGAGGCATTGTCATTGCCCACAAGAACACCCTCCGATTGACCACTCGCTCAAGCAACCCAATGACAAACTTGGAACTCCTCCACTTCCACTTCCAGATCCAGACCAACCCTAACAACACCCGCCGTGGCAAAAAACCTTGCCTACAGGATCCCGCCCATCTTTCACCTATGCCATCGTAGACCTCATCACATCCAAGGCTCTGGCATCCACCAATTATGTCCTACTCGGAGATCTTAACTTCCACCTGGACAATCCAAGTGACCAGAACACTGCCTACCTACTGGAAAACCTCGCCAACTTCGGACTCAAGCAGCAGTCATCGCACCAACCCACACAGCCAGACACACGTTCGACCCCTTTTTCTCCGCCAGCAGGAACATCACCTACAGAACCACCACCAAACTACTCTGGACTGACCACCACTGCGTGCAATTCACCTTCGCCACTCCCACCGTACACCACCGCTCTCACTTCCCCTTCGTCGTAGCTGGAAAAAAGCAACCGAAGAACTTCTCGTCGACTTCCTCAGCACAACTACTCCCCCAACAGACGCCAACACCAAAGCACGCAACCTTCACCAATGGATCTCCAACTACGCTGACACTCTGGCACCCCTAAAGAAGACACCAGGCAAGCAACATTCCAAGAAACCCAGCTGGTTCACTACCCACCTCCACAGATCCAGACACACCTGCAGTCAACTCTCGAATAGATGGATGAACAACAAAACCCCAGAAACCCATGCAGCTTTCAAATGCGCTGTCAACGCACTCCACCTTCTCCTCAAAACCAAGAAAACGGAATTCCAAGACAGAATCAACACGAATGCATACAACAGCAAAGTACTCTTCGCCATAGTCAAGTAGTTTGCATGGCCCAACAGTTCTACCACTGACGTCCCGCCCTCCCAAGACCTCTGCAACAAACTCGTCACCTTTTCCCACCACAAAATCAGGCAGATCTATGATAGCTTTGACACCCAAGACCCTGTCACAATGCCTGCCAGCACCGCACCCAACCACGCCGCACCCCAACAGATCATGCTCAACTGGACTCAGCTAACCACAGACGATACACTCAAGACCATGAACAGCATCCACTCAGGAGCACCACCGGATTCTTGCTCGTACCACATCTTCCATAGAACAGCCGCTTCCATCTCCCCCGAGCCTCACAGCACCATCAAATGCTCCATCAAAACCGCCACCTTCACTGACGACTGGAAACGCGCTGATATCAACCCCTTGCTGAAGAAGCTGTCTGCTGACCCAACAGACCTCAAGAATTTAAGACCCATCTCCCTCCTCCCTTTCCCTGCCAAGGTCTTTGAGAAGGCCATCAACGCCCAACTCTCTGAGTTCACCAAAGAGAACCACATCCTAGACACCCCCAATCCAGATTCCGAAGCAACCACGGCACCGAGACCGAACTTCTCGCCGCCACCGACAACATCCGCTCCATCCTCGACTGGGGTGAAACCGCAGCCCTCATCCTAATGGACCTCTCGGCCGCCATTGACACTGTCTCCCACCTCACCCTATTCACAAGACTCCATGACGCCAGCATCCGCAACTGGACTGCTGTATCCACTCCTTCCTCACTGGCCGAACACAAAGAGTCAGACTACCCCGTTCCTTCAGACCTACAGAGATCAGCTGCAGAGTGCCCATCTTTACAAGAATACGGTGCACTTCTGTGTTTTCCCTTGCGCTGGCACTACAAAACGTTGCCTAGCACCAACACAGACACCTTGGTGCAAGGGTGCCTGAGTTGCAGGGATTAATGTTTATGTGAAGAAAGGACACCTTCCTGCACATAAACAATCTTCAAAGGCGATTTGCTCTTTCTATGTGTGCTGCAGAATGCAGCACACATAGAAAGAGCAAAAATGAAGAGAAATAAAAGTATTTCTCCTTGTTGAGCCAATCTAAACGCCTGCTATTCAGAGGTGTTCGTTTTTGGCGATGTAAATCTGGGGCACCGTCAAAAAGCAACGGATGTTGCAGTGGAATACCCACAGCAACGCCCCTTTCACTCAGATATCGTTAAGCCTATGCAAAGTGGCTTAATGACGCTTTGTAACTATGGAGCAGCGCACTGCATGAATCTTTATGTGAAGAAAGGACACCTACCTGCACCTAAACAATCTTCAAAGATGATTTGCTCTTTCAAGAGAAATAAAAGTATTTCTCCTCGATGCTGCAATCTAAACGTCTGCTATTCAGAGATGTTAGTGCAGACTTAAAGATCCTTGTAAATCTGGGGCACCGTAAAAAAGCAACGGATGTTGCAGTGGAATACCCACAGCAATGCCCCTTTCACGCAGATACCCCAGCAACTAGAGTCACTACACGGTTGGTCTGCCTGGGTATCTGGGAGGAGATGACCCTAGACAGGTATACACATTTATTCTTCAATATAGCACTAGCAGTAGCAAAGAGGGAAGTGATAAGATATCGGATTGCGCTCAGATCCAGACACAGAGACTAGGAATCCAATATGGAGTGGTGCAGGCAGATATACCGGGCAAGGTGCTGGCCCTGGAAGTTTGAGAAGATATGGGACCTTGGTCTGAAGCAGATGGAGAATAATAGATTGGGATCTGTGAGGGTCTAGGGATGGAACTATGACATTTACAAACTGAAGGCCTCATCTATAAAAGTTTGGCGTAGGGCAGCACCACAAGACATCTGCCTGCGCTGCCCTACGTCAAAATAAAAGGGCAGGAATGCACCAAACCTATGGGATATGGTGCATTACTGTCCTCTTACCCAGAGCTGGTGTACAATTGTTTGCCATGCGCCAATGCAGGCACCCTTGCACCATACACCTTCCGGCACAAAAAACAATTAATGGTAATGATTTCCTCCTTCAATGTGTGCTGCTGAATGCAGCAACCATAGAAAGAGTATAAAACAAGGAGAAATAAAGTTATTTCTCCTCATTGACCTCCCGTACACCTCCCCCGAGGAGGCACAAGCTTTTGACACATTACCAGGTTTACAGAACATTGTAAATCTGGGAATGTGTTAAATGCCATGGGTGTTAGGTGGGAACACCCACTGCAATGCCTTGTAGATATGGCACTGTACTGTGCGCCACTGGAACGTCAATAAAAGTGACGTCCCGGCGGCGCACACAGGCTTGTACCTGAGGCCATGAGTGTTCAATGATTTAAGCCAGACACTGTCACTTTATGTGTCATATGAAACTATATGCTGCGGCAACCAGGGATTTGGTTGATCTATGTATCGTTCTACATACTGTTTGTGAGAAGACATAATACAAATATTTGAAAAAACTAAAGGAGAATGTAGCGTCCTTCTCGTTGACGGCTTCGATATGTCACCTTATGAAGCGGCCCAGGGCCAGGATGGACACTGTCAACTGCACAGTCTGGGCATGGCACCGCATCAGGCAGCGAGCGTCCCTACCAGTTCTTTATGCTAGCTTGATCCCCAGCAAAACCCTGCTCTGCCACTAACACTAGACTGGGGGTATGCACACACCTAAAATGGCTACCATTGAGGACACTGAGGTGACTGTTCGCTAAAGGCACCTTTGTCACTACACATGCCATCCAAGCAAAGGCGACCAGCCCCCCACTGGATGCATTCTTGATACATACACTCCTTGCCAGGGGCCCAGAGACATCCCCAAAGTTCACTGATGCTCTGCAAGCGCTTGACACTATGCTATGTGTGGCTTCTGCAGAGAGCTATTTACCCGGTTATATGCTAGAATGCAGGAGAAGTCAACACTCTGCACTCTGAGGGCTCGTGATCACCTGGGCACAGAGCTGACGGAACAGTGATGAGTATAATGCTACATCCTAACTGGTTTCCTATCCCCGAACTATCGCCTATGATTGATACATCTCGAATACCTTCATAGACTGCATTCTACCCCCTGTATGCTATGTAAAATGGGCCTTATACAGGATGTTAGATGTGTATGGGGTGAGGTGATGGATGCATTCTGTGCCAGTATTACAGAACATGAGAGAGGAAGCCTTATGCCGTGTAAGGTCAAACCTTGCGCACACCAAAGGCGTCTTGGCGCGTGGGTGTAGTTGAACAAAGGTAATCTGAACAGTCCATGTATCAAGCAATTGTCTTTACTTCAAACAATTCTCATATGGCTTTATCATCATATTTCGGCATATGAATAAATATCCTTATGGTCAATAGTGTGTATATCTCAGTTGTTCAATGTTGAAGCTGAATAAACATTCACAGAAAGTGAGCACTATCCCCTATGCATTTCGTGCATAACACTTCGTCAGGGGGAATCTATAAAAGAATTACAAAAACAAATGAAACATAGGTCTAACGCTGATCTGCGATATAAAGGAATGCACAAAAGATCAGTAATCTGGTGACGTGCAATATGGAGTGATTAAAAGAATAACACGAAGGATGTGTAAAAAGAGAATGGGACAAGTGAAGAAACAGAGCGGTAGCGTGGTAAATCATTATGGGTGATGTTAGCATCCGATAGCGTCCGAGATAAAGAGTTTTATCTATATTTTTGGAACTTGGAACTACAAGAGAGTGCAGCGGTACCCACAGCAATCAGTATTACAGAACACCTGATCAACCAAACCCTGTTGGTGGTCCTTTTGGGATTCATCAAAGATGTCCTGAAGGAAGTCAAATGCTTAACGGCCACACTCCTTATCCTTGCTAAGAGGCAGCTTGCGATGCATTGGGGGCAAATACCTGTATCCCTGATCCGATGTTGCCCTCTACTTCAAAGCCCAAAGAATAATGTAGCCCACTTGTTACGTATTTGGCCCATCAGGAAACCATGGACCATCCCGACTCTTAGGCTGCTGCTGTCGAGGACCCTGAGCTGTAGAGATCCGAAGCATGGGTGTTTGTAGCCTGCCATAACATGCAATGGGGGATATGGTAAAGGAAATGGTGCAGCACAGTACGAAATTTAGCAGTGCAGAGCTGCAACATTTTAAAAACACAAGGATGCACCATCTTTACATGAATATGGTGCACCCTTGTGTTTTCCCTTGCGCTGGCACTACAAAACGTTGCCTAGCACCAACACAGACACCCTTGCACCATTGTGCAATGGTGCCCTCATTGCAGGGATGATTCACTGCAACCGTAGTGCAAAGGTACCTGCATTGCACCATGCAGGCACCCTTGCACCTTGGTGCAAGGGTGCGGGTGCAAGGGTGCCTGTGTTGCAGGGATGAATGTTTATGTGAAGAAAGGACACCTTCCTGCACATAAACAATCTTCAAAGGCGATTTGCTCTTTCTATGTGTGCTGCAGAATGCAGCACTCTGCAGCACACATAGAAAGAGCAAAAACGAAGAGAAATAAAAGTATTTCTCCTCGTTGAGCCAATCTAAACGCCTGCTATTCAGAGGTGTTAGTTTTTGGCGCTGCCGCAGACTTACAGATCCTTGTAAATCTGGGGCACCGTCAAAAAGCAACGGATGTTGCAGTGGAATACCCACAGCAACGCTCCTTTCACGCAGATACCTGCGTGAAAGGGAAAGATATTTACAAACCGGCGTTAAGCCTATGCAAAGTGGCTTAATGATGCGTTGTAACTATGGAGCAGGGCATTGCACCACCAGAACGTCAGAAAAAGTGACATTCTGGTGATGCAATGCTCTTGTAAGTATGCCACAAAGTGTCCAATTGAGGGGGACGCCGCCGCCACTGAGACCCATGCCCTGTTGCTCCTTGATCTCATGTGAAGCAACACATCGTAGGAGACACTGAACTAGACGTTCTTAGAGAAATGTACTACTAGGATCATGTAGTCATATCTCCACTATTGTATTTCATGCAATACATAGATGTGTGCTGCTTTGATGTATTACCATGATACTCCTCTATGTACGGGATGTTTGTAAGTGAGCTTTTTCTGTCTTGGTAACTTGAATAAATATATTTTTAAAAGTATAAAAACAAATGTATTGACTGCCATATTAATGAAAGAAAAAACCTAGATCTATAAAACAGAAAAATTCAAAAGTCATCCAAAAGACCAAGTAGTAATTCTTTTAGGACCAAAACTCATGTATTTCTAACAGACCAACAATTTGTTACCTAGATCCAAATGTCCAAGAGGATTTTGAATCGAACAAAGTAGAATATATGTGGCCCCGTGCTAAAGGGTTCCTCGACTCCAGGCTTAGGAAAAGTTTGTTAAGTTCAAGGAATATCCAAATACCTCGACAGTTTACCCATTCCCTCAAGAAACATGAGGTGGGAGATCTCAACAGTTAGATTCACCGTCATTTATAGTAGAACTCTGCTTTTATTTTTGCAGATCTCGTGAGAGTTTCTCAAGTCTTACGGGATCAAAAATGGCTGACGTCATACTAGGCATAATTTTACTGAACTCCTTCTGCTGGCCTGAAAATGTAACAAAACACAATGTTTTCAGCTGCAAAACCTTTGGGAACCAGCAAGCCCAATACATGGTTTACTATTAGCCAGTATCGGATGTCAGATGACATGCTTAAAGGTTTCAGAACTTGTCCCAGTATCTTGATGAGGCAATGGGCATAAGATTATTCCTGAGAGGGGTCTTTCCTGAGGGCTGTAGAACCAGTCTAGCCACTTGGTGGAGTAAAGGATGCATGATCATAGATGGTTGCCTGAAAGTACATGATATCACAGAAAAATAATTTATAGAATACCAATAGTAAGCAATCATTAGACCCAAACTCATTAATCCAATTTATTTATATATATAGTATATCCATATAAAAAATCTAATTCATAGAATAGTGTTTTTTTTTAATTGACTTTGTAATAAATTGGATTATTAATTGAGATAGGTGACTATCCACCTCAAGGAATTATCATGACCCTTGTCACGGTGTAACAAAGAAAACCAAGCGTAACCCTCTAGTACAGAGGTCGTCAAACTGGGGGGCGGGCCCCCCTAGGGGGGCCTCGAGTGATCTCAGGGGGGGCGCCAGGCTCTGGCCAAAAGAAATATTATGCTTTGTTTTCAGCCTAAAAAAATGAGCCGCAGTAAGCACGTCTGTAATGGGCCATTTTGGCCCATCCTGGCTGGGAGAAGGTGTCAAAAGAAAAGGGACTTCAAATTTTCTCCAAGACGCACACTGCCATTTTGAATAACCACACTGGATCCTTTGCACATTAGTAAGGCCTGCCTCACGGGAATAGTATGTTTGGAAATCATGTATTTGTTTGCATTTCTAATAACAGTTACAGAACTTAGCTGCAATGTTTAAATAAGTCTAGACATATTTAAACATTGCCAGTTAAATAAAATAATTGTGAAATATTTTGAGGGGGGGCCCGGCGAATTGTTTTTCTACACTGGGGGGGGGGGGGGCGGAATAAAAAAGTTTGAAGACCACTGCTCTAGTATCTATGGCACAGCACAGTAATGCTTAACTTAGGGCAATGTGTAAATATTTATGCAGAACAAAAGCGAAAATGAAGTAAAAATACAAATCACTAAAATGCTCAAACTGAATTAGAAAAATAGAGCAACATTTAAGTAAACACAATGCACCAAAATGGCAAAAATCCAATAAAGTAAACCTGAGATGTGAATTTAAAAAATTTTAAGTTGGAATAGCGCCAAGATGCACATAGCGCAAATATTAGTCAATGGTCTCAGCATACCAGGACCTGAGCACAACTAGTAGCGCGGTTCGGATACACCAACCAGGTTTGTCCTGGTCAAAGATTTTAAGCCCCAATCAGATCACTAGTAAAGCATCATCAGGAGGTATACGATCTTCTTAAAGACGGATCTCCTGATGCGCTTTTCTTGACCGAAACCTGGCTGCAGGATTCGGACTCCTCTATACTGAATCTGGCCTTCCCTTCAGATTATGCCATCTTTACCCTTAATCGTGGCACTAGGGGGGAGGCATTGCCCTGGCCGTTAAGTTGTGCTACCCATGCGAGTGGAAGACGGCTAAACTCCCAGGATCTGAAAGTGCTCTTTTTAAAATTTCGTTTGGTCATCATTTCACATTTTCCGGTCTGTTAATTTATCGCCCTCCGGGTTGCGATTCCGCCTTCAGGGCTGCTCTCCCAGATTTAATTAGTACGGAGGCACTGGGGTGTGCCAATTTTAATGTTATTGGAGATCTCAATCTTCATTTGAATTGCCCCTCCTTGCCCTCCATTAGGAGTTTTTTGACCTATCTAGAGGTTTTACAGCTACCCCAGCTGGTTACCTCCCCCACGCATAGAAATGGGCACATTCTTGACCCTTTCTTCTCTAACTTGGAGGGAGTCAGGGTCACCTGTCCCATCCAGATGGTCTGGACAGATCATATGCTGGTGAAAGTGATATGCCCTATGATGGAACATCCTTTTACACCTCAGGATAGATTAGTTCCTAAACGTCATTGGAACAAATTACATCTGGAGGACTTCTACCATCTGTTAGAAGAGACACCGTTAGGCCCTCTTATTGATGTTGATCACGGATACGACTCCTTTTGTGAGTGGATTTCCAGGGCTTT
Organism: Lissotriton helveticus; assembly: GCF_964261635.1. Classification (NCBI taxonomy): domain Eukaryota; kingdom Metazoa; phylum Chordata; class Amphibia; order Caudata; family Salamandridae; genus Lissotriton; species Lissotriton helveticus. The sequence goes on from NC_136061.1 coordinate 313,460,790, forward strand.
GGACTCGCTGATCCCTGTGTCATGGTCCAAGTGCCGTCCAAAAGAGCCGAGCCCATGGTGCTTTGGCGTCTCTCAAAAGAGCCTGTAGACAGGCTGAGAGACTATGGAGAAAATCGTTTGATCCGGTATTGAAAGCAAGTTATCTTGCTAAAACGAAATTGTATCACAGGGCGGTGTGTAGAACACGAGCAGCCTTCTATGCTCAAGAGTTTCAGAACAGTGCAAATCCCACGAAACTCATTTTTAAGGTATTGAAGGACCTGATGGCCAAGAGGACAACGACGGTGGAAATATGCTCAGATTCTCATTGTGAGGCTTTGGCCTCCTTTTTTCTCGAGAAAGTGCATGCTATCTACCGTACATTCTCAATGGGCTTCTCTCCTCCTGATCGGGCCAGTGTTTGTTAAGTGACAACGAGTGCCTTACTATCTTGCCCTCTTCATCCATGGAGGCTTTTGATTCGCTAAGCCTTAGAATTAAGTCAGGATCTCCGGTAGATCCGTTGAAACCGGCCCAGCTTAAGAATATGGCGCCGCTATGCCGAACTCCGGTGCTTTCATTGATTAATCTGTCACTTTCATCTGGGATTGTTCCCATTAGGTGGAAGCAGGCCGTAGTCACACCTATCTTAAAGAAGGCCACCCTTGACCCCCTTAAACCCGAGAACTACTGCCCCATTTCCTTGCTTCCTTGGGCGACGAAAATCGCTGAGGCCCATGTGAACGCCATCCTCACAGACCATCTCACCAGGGCTAACATCCTTGACCCTACTCAGAACGGATTCCGTGCGGGCCATAGTACGGAGACGGCCCTACTTTCTATGGTCGAACATCTGCGGTCTGTGCTTGACGCGGGTCGGACGGCGGCACTACTGCTATTAGATCTTAGTGCCGCGTTCGACACGGTCTCGCACAGGATCCTGCTCCAGCAACTTGAGGAAGTGGGTGTCTCGGGCTCCGCTTTATGCTGGTTTCGATTTTTTCTGACGGAAAGATCATTCCAGGTGGCGGTTCCGCCCGGTAAGTCTAAATCTTACCCGTTAACCTTGGGGGTCCCACAGGGTTCATCGCTGAGTCCCACTCTTTTCAATCTCTACGTGAGGTCGCTGGCTGCGGTCGTCAAGCAATGGGGCTTGACGATGGTCTCATATGCTGATGACACGCAGCTGGCGGTCACGCTGAGTGGGGACTCAGATATGGAGGCCCCTAGGTTCTGTGACGGGTTACGGGCAGTGGCTAACTGGATGAACTCCAACTGTCTCCAGTTAAATACCAAGAAGACTGAGGTTATGGTGGTTGGTAAGCAGGTGGCGTTGTGGGGTGACAATTGGTGGCCCTCTGAACTAGGTGTGACCCCTCTCCCAGCATCGGAGATAAAAAATCTAGGGGTGTGGCTGGACCCGACCCTCGGTTTCATTGGTCATACCAAGAAGGTGGCAGCTTCTTACTATGGCATCATTAGAGGGCTCAGACCTATCCTTAAATTTTTTGATGCATCAACCAGGCAACTGGTGGTTCAAGCATCTGTGTTGTCCCGGCTGGACTATGCCAGCTCTTTGTTAGCAGGGATCAATCAGGCAGAACTCACCCGGCTACAGCGAGTGCAAAATGCCGCAGCCAGAGTGGTGATTGGTCTGCCAAGGAGGTGCTCGGTCTCTAAAGCTCTGCACTCGCTCCACTGGCTCTCCATACCCCAAAGGATTAAATTCAAGGTTCTTTGCCTTGCGTTTAAAATCCTTAAAGGTATGTCTCCCCAAATTCTGGAGAATTTGCTAACACCGTATGTCCCCCCGCGCAACCTTAGATCTCTAGGTCAGAATCTGGCAGTGGTTCCTCGCTTCAGACTGGCCAGAGCGGGTGGTCACTCTTTCCGTGTGCGAGCGGCTATGTGGTGGAATTCTCTTCCTCCACATATTCGGGCGATTGACAACCTTTTTCAGTTCAGACGGGCTGTCAAGACTTTTTTATTTGTCTAGTTTCCTGATGCTCTTCCTGCCTCTACTGTGTCTTCTGGTGTTGTGTTGTGTTTACCTCGTCAAAGCGCCAGGACGCCCCTTCGCTGGGGCAGCTGTGCGCGGTACAAATAAAAATAACATAACATAACATAACCAATCTACCACACTAGTGCATTTCTAGAGCAGCCTAAGACTTCAAGGGAGACACTTTGAAAATTACAGGGTGTCAGGCAGAGGCCAACAGCAGTGTCCAGTCCAGGACCAGTAGTCACTGGTGAGCTGCTTATTTCCACAAAAAGGCCTCTTGAAGCTTGTTTTATCTCTGTAACTTGAAAAGGAGGTCAGCCTTATGACTATTGGAATCCACTTCTTTGTCTGAAGTTCAAGAGGGAGCTAGTTACGTCCTTCAGGTTTCCTCTCAGATCACAAACAACAGGTCAAGTCCTCTTCTGTTCTTCCTCAGGATCAGAAAATGTTCTTCTGATTTTCAGCTAATCCAAGAATATTTATGAAGTGGGTGCCTAGAGATGCCACATTTATGCCTGGCTGGATCTAGTGAGTGGGTATGGCACCTGGGCACACCCTAATCAATAGGGTAAAGCTTTCCGGGGGCCAACCCTACCCACTTTAGAAATCTTTATGATGGATAAAGACTTTGGCCATGCTAAACTTGGGATGTGAGGGCAGTAGGTGTGTGGAATGGGTGTACATTGTAATCTAATACCACAACCCAGTTTGAGGCAGACATTGTACCCTCAAACAAACTAAGAGACAGACGTCTGGTAGAATAAAAGCAGAGTGTTTCAGCAACCAGACAGTGCATACACAAGAATTGTCTTGGCATCTTGTTTTGTGTCTTTTAAGTGGGCCCCCAGTGTTATATGTATACCCAGCCAGAAGTATTTGACACTGTTTTGTCAAACAACATGCTCACAGCATATACCCTACATATTCAGTGAGGTTCAGAGGAGTAATTTCTGGCCATTCAGGCTAGCCTATTGTTTGCTTCTAAGACGCGCTTCGCACCTGTTTCATGCCTATTCAAATGCTAATCAGTGGCTGGAAGAAGTTTGAAAGCAAATTCCTCCAGGAACTTTCCAAAAGTTCCTTTTCCTTAACATTTATTAAAAATTTAACTTTATCATTGATTTTATTTTTAATTAAGCCTGGGCGGAGTTCGCGGAGCTCCGAAACTCCACCCAGGCTTAATTAAAAATAAACAAAGTGGATGCAGCGCATCAATTTTGCTTACAGCCCTACATTGTATGAAAAATTATTAAATATGCACCCCAATTTCTAAATGCACCCTTTTACATGTCATCCACCCTGCCTTGTGGGCGACAAAGCCTACAGAGGGGCGAATTAGTAATATTTAAAAAGGAGGTTTTGACCTCTCAAAAGGGTTTATTTTAACAGATCGAACTGCAATGTTAAAAACTGCTGCAGTCATGTTGTAATGGTAGATCTGCAGCCATATTTTACACTGTCACTGTGGTGGACAGCACAATAAGTGGTACAGCCTACTAGTGACATTTAGCGTACGGGCTCTGGGTACATGTTATACCATATACGAGGGACTTATATGTAAGTTAAATATACCAATTAGGAATATGCCAACTTTACCATGTTTGAGGGCAGGAGGAACACAGGCACTTTATAAGTGGTTAGCAGGGTTAAAGTGCTTAGGGCCAGATTCATCAAGCTCAAATCCGCTCGCAAAGGGCCAGATTCTGAGAATCTGGCCCTTTGCGAGCGGTATTTTTGCATCTGGGATGCATCATCCCAAATGCAAAAATAGCTAATTAAGAATTCGCTAATTTGCGATTCTTTGCATTTAAGGAATCTCAAATTGAGATTTCTTAAATGCAATGCATGAAAGTGAAAAAAATAGCGAATTTGCTATTAGGGCACGCAAATTACCATGAAGTACATCTTCGTGGTAATTTTCAAAAACTTTGAAAAATGCACTAAAGTGCATTTTTCAAAGTTTCATGTTGCGCACACACATGCCCTAAGGGCATGTGTGTGCGCAACATATGTGCACACATCAATTTCAGGGGTGCAACAGGGTGTCCTTTGGACACCCCTGCACCCTTGAAATCGCAATCTCAATTTGCGAATCGCTAATTGCGATTAGCAAATTGAGATTGTCTTCCCATTCATTCCTATGGGCCTCTAGGCCCATAGGAATGAATGGGGAGATATTCCTTAATTGCGAGTCGCAATTTGCGAGCCGCAATTAAGGAGTTATTAGAAATCGCAATTTTTTTAGTGATTTCTTGATGCATAGAATTTTGCTATTCCTTAATAGCGATTCGGTATTTTTCGCTATTAAGGAATAGCAAAATGTGTTCTTGATGAATCTGGGGGATAGTGTTCTAAAGCCAGCAAAAAATGTAGGATCCAGCGAAAGCTGAAAAATATGGGATGACCACATAGAAAACGCTGATTTCCTACTCAGTGCTACAAAGTTTTTAAAGGTGTAAGTGCAAACGAATCCTCACTAAATTTCAATTCCCTTTTTTAAGAATTGTAAGAAGGTTTTGTTAATGGTTTGATAATATTAAACTACCTTGCTTAACTGAGATGCAAAATAGCTTCCACGAATACATTTTCTTTTATTTCTTTAAAAAAAAGTATTTTTAATTATGTCTTCAGAAAATGTATGTTAACTATGGTTCGACTGTAATTGTTTGTTCCAGACCAAGCTGCAGTTCTATCCTTTGATTTGCTTCTTTTAATAGGGTTTCCATTATTTGGATGTTCATAAATGGATTTATATTATTTGTTTTTCAGCATTTAAAATACTACAGTCTCCAGCAGTATCAGAAGTGTTTAATCTTATCACTCAGTCTTTAAATAGTGCCAAACCATTAATTTAATCCAAGATTTACAAAAATGTATGCGCTTGAAACTCTATGGACAGATCTAAATAATTAGTCCTGGTATATCACAAAGTTTGTCCTGTTCTCCGAAAATGGATTTATAGGGTATTAAACGTGTAAATATGTAATGGAAATAAATCTACAACCCCTTCACAAACATTTAAATTCTCCTTTTTTAGCAGTGTTTTGTGTATGTTATGATAATATTAAAACTATCTTTCCAACCTGGAAGGTAATATTGGGTTCACAAATAATTTTCCTTTAAAACAGTTTTATTGAGTATTTTTAGTACATTTATATTTCTTATTTTTCCTCTGTTAGACCAAACTGTATTTGTAATCACTTGTTTTTCTAGAAATGGGTTTCTCTTATGTGTGTACTCATAAATGAAATGAAAATGCAATGAAATGAAGTTAGGATTTGTAACGCACGCTAATACCCGGAGGTGTCAAGTGCATTTCTATGCTTATGTTTTTCTATGACTTAGTATGCTACGACCACCTGTAGTGTTACAATTTTTTTATGCATTACTCAGACTTTAAATAGTGCAAAGTGCGCCAAACTCTTTGAGTGGATCCACATATTTAGTCTAATATTACAAAATTGCTCCTTTTTATTTTGTTTCTAATATGGACATTCATTATTTAAGTAGCTTAATTTTCTTCTTATCAGTTGTATGCTTGCTCTAAATAAATTATTGTATGTTTATAGCTGTACCACAAGTACCTAGCATTGAGAGATGCAGACTTCCAAGAACACTGTGGGTCCTGCCATTATTTGAAGCTACCATTGCAGACTTACAGTGCCCATCTTGCAGCTGAACAGCATTTGGATCTTGTTAGGTCCACTTTGCTTAGAAACTGCAGGTTACCCAGGAGCCTTCCTACCCCAACAGTGGGGGTCACACTTAAATAATCTTCTGCGTGACCCAGACCAAGCCCAAAGGTACTTGGATTTCAGCAGAAGTCTGAAGACCAAGTCTGAATGAGCACACCATCTTCTACCAAACCTTCTAATGTTTGTTATGTACAGGTACTCCAGTGACTCTGTAATGCATGAACATTTTCACCCGGTTCACCGTTATCACCAATCAGCCCAAAGTACTTTTTCGGTGGGCCAACCCTTGCAATTGGTTGCAGTCTGTGATGACTACGTTACTTACCTTCAGTAATGCTCTTTCTGAGATAGAGAGTTAGATGCTTTATCTAGCACCTTTCATTTGAATGTTCCCTAGTACTCATGATGGATCTGGAAACTTTTCAGTAATCCTTCTGTGCGCCAGAAGGTATCGCCTTGCTGCTTCACACTGATGCCGTTCTGCTCCAGAAATGATGTGCAGGGCTACAAAGGCACAACTCCTGCGTGCTGGGGTCAGTTGCTGTTGAGACCGGTCATGTCCCAGACCCACAGCCCCAAAGCAAATCAGTAGACAGTGTGCACATTCCTAGACTTGGGATCTTATAAAAGGAGAGAGTCCAACCACAGAACAGGGAGGATGGGAGGACTCTGTGGCTACATAGAGTTTTTGCCAGAAAGAGCATTAACAAAGGTAAGTAACTTGTTCTTCTGATAGACACTTCTAGCCACAAATTTCTCACCTTTTGCATAGATAACCAGCAATACCTATTCGGAGGAGGGTCTGTGAATAGGCTCAAACAAGAAAGTCCTAGAGAACGAAGTGGGCAAAATGCCCCTCTCTGCAAACCTGATTGTGCAGGCAATAATGCTTTGTGAACTTATGGAGGAACGCCCACATAGCCACCTGGCAAATGTCTAGGACAGGGACTGTGTGTGCCAATGCAGTGGTTGCAGCTCTGGCCCAGGTAGAATAAGCATGCAGTCCTTCTGGAGGCTTTTCCAGTACATAACAGATCTTAATGCAGAGCACGAACCAGCTGGAGATGGTTCTCTTCCACACTGCCTTGCCTTTTTTCGGTCCAACAAACCCCGCAAAGAGCTGATCATCTACTTGGTGTCCTTTGGTATGATGCATGTAGAAGCTCAGCACCATCTTTGGGACCAAGCAATGAAGGGTGTCCTCTTGTTCAGAATGGTGGAGCATAAAATGCTGGCAAGTTGGTGGTTTGGCTGACGTGGAACAGCCTCATAACTTTTGGATGCACTTGTTCACAGACACAGTTTGTCTGAAAAGTGTATGGCGGGTTGACACAAAGAGCCTGAATCTCACTTACATGCTGTGCAGAGGTGATGGCAGTGAGAAACACAGTCCTGAATGGAAGGAGCTGTGAAGCGGCTCGAACCAAGAGAACATCAGATAAGCCAGGACCAGATTAAGGTCCCATTGGGGCCTGTGCCGGATTAAAACCTGTGGAGGCCCCTAGACAGTCGAAATTTCGGGGGCCCCCTCACAAATTATCTCCAAATAAGTTTTTTATTTTACCAACCAGCAATTTTAATAAACACATTTTATTACACAAAACGAAACATTAACAATTAATAATGTTAATAAACAAAAATGAATTGGAAAAATGTAAGAAAGCCTGATTGTAATTTTCTTTTAAGATCAAATCAATATTATTTTGATCTGTTTTCACTTGCCCCTAATAGAAGTGGGGGCCATAGGCTGGTGCCTACTTTTCCTACTCAGTAATCCGGAACCGATTGTGGCTAGACAAAAGGTGAATGGAGGAAAGTGTTGCAGCACTTTCAAAAATCGCATCCCCACCCGTGAATTAAAGAGGGCTGATCTGGAAACCTTAAGAAGGCCGAAAGGCACATTGGCGGCAGCAGAGTATTACTTGGACGGTTTTTTGCTAGTGGGGAGAGCAGGGTTACCAGGTGAGTGCACCTGATTGAGGAGGACATTGGTGGTGGTAGTGAACAGACTGGGCATACAACTGGCAGCCAAAAAGACAGATGGGCTAGCAACCACGCTGGGGATTGAGTTGGACTCTGTGGTGTTGGTGTTGCGGCTGCCAGGTGACAAGTTCATTGTAGTGAACGGGCTAATTGATCAGCTGCAGCAGAGAAGGAAGTGTGAGCTCCGTCTGGTGCAAATGTGTTAGGTCATTTGAATGTTGCATGTAAGGTAGTAGCCCCAAGGTGCGCTTTTTGCAGGAGCATTCCTTTGCGACGCGGAGGCACATCATAAGATTTGCTTGTCCAGCCAAATGCGTGCCTCTGGGATGGGTTGGCTCTTCGGGGGTGGTATAACAGAATGATGAAATGGCTGCAAAATAAACTAATGATATGGAAGGTGGAGATTGTTTCAGATGCCTCAGGAGATGGGTGAGGGGTGTTCTGGGAGGGGCGCTGGTGTGCAGAGAGCTGGCTCCAAGCTTGGAGAGGCAAGGGACACAGGTTAGACTTTTCCATCACTCCTGAGTAACAGGAGGGTAACGTTTGTGTCTGATAGTGCCGCAGTGTCACAGGTGGTGAACTGGACGACTACTTCTGATGCTTTGGTGTTGAAGAATCTTCGTGAATAGGTCCTGCTATGCTTGGCTGAGTCGCGAGGACATGTTAGCTCAAGCAAGAGATTGATTTAGGGCCCTCCTTAACTGTATATCTAGCTGGCAGATCATTGCAAGGTCGAAAAAGGGTAGATCTATACAATCTGGAAGAATAAATAAGCACAACTGTGGGATGGAGAAGTGGTGGAGGAGTTAAAGAAAACTTAAAATAGTGAAAGAATAGAAGAGAAATGTTTTGAATATAAAATTAAAAATAAGTTAGAGGCAAATACAATGAAATAGCTCGAAGGAAGGAAAGAAGAATACAAATAAGAAAAGAAAGAAGGAAAGTTAAAAGGAAGTAGGATGGAATGTAGGCCCAAAAGAATAATGGAAAGAAGGATAGAAGGACAGAAAGGGAAGAAATTGGAGGCAGAAGAAAAAAACGAAACAAGGAAAAAGGGGTAGAAAAAAGGGGAAACTGAAATAAAAATGGGAGGACAGAAAGAAATGACAGCAGAAAAGAGAATGAAATAATGCAAAGAGGAAATGAGAGATGGGTGGTAGGGATGTGTAAGGAAAGAAAATAAAGAATTAGTAAATGGAAGGAACTTAAGAAGAGAGAGGGATAAGAGAAGGGGCAGAGCAAGGCAGAAGAATGATAAGAAGAAAGTAAGGAACAAGAAGGTGAGAATAGGACGGAGGCAGTTTCTCCATAGAGGTGTGGGGGCGTTGACCCACTAGGGCGAGCCCTCACACCTGAAATGAGCTCATTTTTCCCCCCTTAATACTTGCCCCTACTGCCATTCATTTTCTTTCCATTAGGGGCGGGGTTACAGTGCTCTCTCCCCCTCATCGCATCATAGTGACGGCGAGGAGCAGCTGAGGCAGTACTAACTGAACTGCGCATGTCAGATTGGGCGGTGTTTTTGCTGTGGCCAGCCTAACAAGCACAGTTCAGGCTTGTAGAAGAATGGAATGAGAGGAGGATGACAAGGGACGAAAGAAAGAATATGGGAGAGAAAGATGGAGAGAAAAAATGAAAGAATAAATGAAAGAAAGAATTCAATGCTATTGCCTGTGCATTCTTTGCAAATCGTGCTGTGAAATGCATCATTCTGAAGCGTTTTGCTCCGGGGAACAATGCCACTGGCTCTTTAATAGAAAGGGTCGGGATCGCTCACTTTGCTAGGGCATTTCATTCATGTAGCTCAAAGTGGGGGTTATTTTATTTATCTTACTACTTCCTTGCTCAGAGAGACTGAGTTCACCATGAGGAATGCAGAAACTACACTCTGGGAGCTCACAGAAATGGACTTAAACGGGGGTCCTTTGATTCCAGCCTGCAACCTCGAAGTCAGTGGCATGACAGGAGTCAGAGAGGTGCGCCTTGACTCCGAGAGAGAATATCTCGAGGCAGAGGGAGCTGCCGGAAGCGACCTCAGGAATCCCAGACTTCCCAAGCCCAGCGTTCCGTGAGGCCTACACCTTTGCGTTATCTGTTTGCACAGGGTGTGTATAGCTGACACATGGGTGTGTGACAGCAGCAGGGCAGCGATAGGGCACTTTACGAACGATTAATCATTAACAATGCCAGTGCAGTGAGTGGCGCGTCACTCCGCCTACTGTCAGTCAGGAGTTTCGGGCATGTAGAGTTGAATAGTCCATCTTTAATGTCAGGTACCCGTCTATATTCCCACTTTGAAGCCTCCCACTGATTCCAAGCACTGTTTCTGCCTTTAACCTACGTACAGCTCTCTTCTGCCTTCCATATTTTGTTCTTGGTGGACCGAGACTCCAGGAGATCACACATTGTTCCAGTAAACATTGCACATTCTCGTGACCATCTCCCACTGCGTCTAGACCAATCACAGTCATCTTGCAGGAATGCTGGCCTGTGGTCTTGCTAACTCATGCATTTTATCACGCGTCAATAGATTTTACTAGCATTGTTCATAGTGATTTATTTTGGTCACAGTTTGCTCAGATTGGATTGTGGGCCCTGCAGGCCTCTTTGGGAGCCAGGCTTCACCTGAACACTTTGGCCCTGGTCAAGTATGAACGAGAGGTCACATTGGCCTATAACGTTTTATAATTACATGACTGTGTTTGGAAAAGAGCAACGGACCCACGTTCCATTGTTTTCCCCTTTTCCCTGAAAATTCCTGTGACTACCTGAAAATTCCTGTGACTACCAAGGGACCACCAAAGGGACCACCAACTGGACCACCAACGGCACCGCCAACTGGACCACCAACGGCAATCCAACGCTGGAGGTTACTAGTAAGGCCCCGGGCTACTGCTGGCTGGAAGTTAACAAAGTGCCCACTGCCTTGCCCACCGGACGGTAATCCCTGCTGCCTGGAGTGTCTGCTATCAGCAGTTCTATGAAGTTTGTGTGTGTGTGGGTGTGGGTGTGTGTGTGAGTGAGTGAGGGATTAAGGGGCTACTGCACTCTTTTTATGTCTCACCTATCAAACAGCGCAGACAGCGCAAGCTGGCTGGTTGCAAAAGTTCTATTGTGAATGTAGGGTGACCTTACAGCCTCCCAATGCTTATCATTGGTTGGCTTTATTGTCACTCTCATTTGCTTAATCCATATTCTGTGGCTCGCCTTATTCTTCTAGGCGCCTACTACTGAAAAAAGTCACGCAGTGCATCGCAGCAAGCCACCTTGCTGCACTGCCCTCCACTACGTGACAGGGAAAGGGCAGGAACGTGACATATTTAAGGGAATACGGTGCATTCCTGCCTCTTCCTCTTCCTCTGTGCTCAAACGCTCCGTCCATCATCCCCTTTTGTATCGCTTTGTTCGCCCTAAGTGTGGCAGGGTATGCTCAGACGTGAGTCCCTTGCTCACTTGGCCACTGGATTCAAGATAGCCTGGCTGATGAGGATTATGAATCCGAAACCGGCCCCAGGATGCTTGTTTCCGGTCCATGGAAGACATGGCTTGGCAGTTCGGGCTGGACTGGTCCCATGAGGCCCAGGGTCAGACTGATTTGCATATAGCCATGTCTGAAATGGGGTGGCTGAGTGGGCTAAAGAATGGTGATGGATTAAACCCAGATCAGTTGACTGGGGGTGAGTGTTTGATTTGCTCAAACGCTCCGTCCATCATCCCCTTTTGTATCTCTTCCTCTGTGCTGGCGCTCTGTTGGCCGCCTAGCCCCAACGCAGGACCCTTGCACCATGGTGCAAGGGTGCCTGCGTTGCATGCAGGATTGTTTTTGTGCAGGAAGGACACCTTCCTGCATTGCCTTCCTGCACAAAAACAACCCTGAGAGGCATTTTCCTCTATCTATGTGTGTTGCAGAATGCAGCGCACATAGAAACAGGAAGTAACAAGGAAAAAATAAAGCTATTTCTCCTTGTTAACTTCTTTCCTGGGAAGGCGCATCTTATTGGCCCATTCCCAGGTTTACCAGTTCTGATAAATCTGGGAATGCGTAAAAAACCATGGGAGTTGCCTGGGAACACCCATGAAACGCCTTTCCAGGGCAGAGTAAGGCAGCGCAGCGATTTACGCTGCATGGCCTTACTCCAGATTTATGGAGCCACTCAGGACCACGCAAAGTGGCCTTGTGTGGCTTCATAAATCTGACTTAAGGTTTGCGCCACTATTGCAACTCGCTCCATGGTGCAAGAGCAATGCAAACTAGCTTGTAACTAGGCTCCCTAATGTTTCTTCGTCCTCTAGAGCATAGTATTTCTGCAATCCTTTAGACTGGCTGATGTATCCTCCCACTGCTCACATGCAGGGAACTACGTTTTTTTCCATTCAGCGCTTCATGGGAGGGGATATGTTCTCTAGCTTGCTCCCTGGTATGCTGCCTCCTTCCTAAAATTCCTCCACCCCTACCAGCTTGTCTGTCAAAAGCACAACAACACGGAAAGAGGAAGTTGGATTGTCTTATCCATGAAAAAAATGGACACTAAGTCAGAGAACAAGATTGAAGTCCAAATGGCTGATGCTTGTATGGTGGTCATCTTGAGACAGTGAGCTAGACAGGAGCCAGTAGGACCTTTCAGCCCAGCTCGCCAGATACAAAGTGAAGCGTCTGCTCCGCAACAGAGTTATGAACCGATAGGAGACAATACAGTAACGTGAGGGCGGTGAGACTGCATTAGTCTGCCAACCTCATTCAATTCACTGACTTTGTGGGGGCCCAATAAATCCTTTGCCATCCTGGGAGAGGTACATAGGTTTCCCAAGGTGTGTGCTGGCGGAGGTGCTTCAGTCAATTGCATAGACAATTTGAACCATCTTTCAAGCATTCACAGTTCCAGAGATATCTCAGTTCACTGGACCATAATCCTAAATCCCAGTCCCCCAGTTGCTACTGGGAACTGGTGGCTCCAGTGAGTGCCAGAGGCACAGTGAGAGCTCCTCTATCTGGAAACGTTGACAGTGTCCAGTAATTCATTACATAGGGTCCCTAAAAGTGTATACCCCCAGGAACCTACTGTGATGTTGACACTTTTTCATCACCAGTGCCAATGCTGCCCAGTAACTCTGTTACCAGTACATGGAAAATTCAATATTGGACCAGTTCTTTGTACATTATTTTTTTTCTATTGGTGTGAATTCCAGTTCATGTTTGGGTGGTGTTTTTTGGGGTATTTAGAATTTTTTATGCTGCATGACATTTTTGACAGACTTCAAGGTGAATGAGTCAAAACCCATGAGTTGTTCTCTTTGCACCCAGATCCACAGAGACATTAGGACAAATGGAAGGTGTGTCACAGCAAATTTGTTACATTGCGGCATTTTGCCTGGCATCATTAGATCCATTAACCAGTAAAAACGGCGACCGTCACAAGTAAGCGCCGTGGGGCAAGGCAGGGCGCGGAGGGGGGAAGCCGGCAGACGACAGAATAGATATTATTTCTTTTTTCACAACAGCAAAGGTGCACCACAACATATAGTCTGCGATATATAATATTCAATGAATCGCGAACGATGATATTCCTTAATTTTCGAATCTTTTATTTCAAGAGCATAAATGAAGCACCATACAGCCGACGCGTTTCGTCCCAAACAGGGGACTTCTTCAGGGCTTATATTGAGAGTGATAGCTTCGAAGGTGATAACTGCTCAACGGTGAGTGAGACTAGTGGCACCTTATGTGGCGAAAAGTTTATCTCTTTTTTTCAACCCATATGCGATCCAACTAGTCCCATGAGAGAATCCGCTGTACTTCAAAATAATGAGCAGTCAATTCAGATGCTTCCAACCAATAATGGGGTGGGGAAAAATTAGAATACCATTGTTCACGATTCATTGAATATTATATATCGCAGACTATATGTTGTGGTGCACCTTTGCTGTTATGAAATTATGCATGGAGTTCCCTAGGGAATAGGCACTGTTGCGGTAGGTGCTAATCAGTGTGCACACGACCCTCCATCTGTTGATCAGGGGTAAATACATACGTGGGGTTATTGTTTGTTAGGTGCTGCTCAGAAGAAGGTTCCACCGTTAGGTCTCTGTTTTCTTAGATATTATTTATTTAATTAATTATACCTATTCTGTCGACTTCACCTGTGCTGGCCGCCACTGACCAGTAATAGTAAACAAAAGCATGATGAGACAGACGGCATACAGGCCCTCATTTACAATATTTTGCCATAGGGCAGGGCCACAAGCCTTCCAACAGCGCTGCCCTATGGAATAAGAAAAGGGCAGGAGTGCGTTGCATCTATCAGATACAGCGCGTTCCTGTTCTCTTTCCCTGCGCTGTCATGTGCCAATGCAGCGACCCTTGCTTTTGACGCAATCCCAAGTTTACAGCTCGTCATAAATCTGGAAATGTGTCAAATGTCATGGGTGTTACGTGTTAACACTGACCATAACGCCATGGCACACCTCCCCACTGTAGTGTGATGCAACGCAGTGTCTTGCGCTACGTTGTCTCACTCCATATCCACATGGCCATGAAAAGCCATGCAGGGTGGCAAATACGGTTTGTGCCCCACCAGCAAGTCACAAAAAGTAACGTTCTGGCGGCAGGTAGAGACTTGTAAATGAGCACCTTAGTATTTAATAAGTGTTCAAAGGAAGTCATTAATGATCTACGTTAGTATCTGTGGATCAGGGCACCAGTGGTAAATAACAGTAGCCCCACAGACATTGCTCCAGTGACTACTGACTGACTGCACAGGACCCAGAGGAAATGCCTCAAGTCTATTAACCGTACACATGCTTTTTTAATTTCTGTGACTTGAGGAACTATCTCACACTATTGCTTTAAGCATAGAGCCTTGCCAGGGCTATGGTCAGTGCTTGTGAATTACTGATTTAGCAGATACACCGGCAGAAGTTGTGGCCTATGGACACAATTTCACATTCCAACCATGTCCCATTGTGTGAACCTGGGTGAGTTAATTTACCTTCCTGTCCATTACGTATCTTACCTGCAAAAATTCAGACCACCTTGGTGACGTTGATCGCAGAAACATTTTTCTACCCTCAGTGCATCACATCATTCATTGCCTGTAGATGGATGTCTCTCTGCATGACTGTTCCAAATACGTTGGGCCAATTTTACAAAGTTTTACGCAATGCAACAATCCGAGTTGCTGAGCTACATTGTGTGAAAACAAGAGAGCATAACTGTACCAGAAGGCATATGTACAAGAAAAGTGCAGCGCGGTGCCACAAGACATTTTGCTGCGCCGAGTGGCGTCATATTCTAAGTACAGGAATGCACCATATTCACAAAAATATGGTGCATTCCTGTACTGAGCCCTGTGCCGGGGGGAAAAAAAGCAGCCTAGCGCCAGCCAGACACCCCTGCACACCCCTTTGCCACAGAAAACTGTGTTAAGGAGGACCATATTTACATGGAAGCGTTAAGCCACACAAAGTGGCTTAGCAACGCCTTGTAAATATGGAGCACAGCACAGTGCCCCAGGAGCATCGCAAAAAGTGACATTTCAGTGGCACAATGCCATTACAAACATGCCCCCATATCTACTACGACATGGTGCTGTTTGTGAGAAGTTGGCCTGGCATATGCTGTCCACTATTCTAATGGGCACCTTGCACCATTCCAAACTACCCTTATTGATGGTAGGTTAAAGACAACCTTTATACAAAGCTATCCTAATGATAGCTGTGGAGAGCAGCCTTCAGGCTAGGTCTTGGAGGAATGTAAAGCAGCTTGTTTTACCAGTCTATAATCCTGTGAATGACCAAATGAAAGGAGAACCACACCAGGTATATATATAAAATATATGTATTTATTCTAAACACATCCCTCTAGTCTCTTCATGAGGTGAGAAGCAAAAGCACATTGAATCAACTTAATAGCACACAGTAAATTAGCACAATATACGTTGAGCCCTAGGGGCGTCCCAAACCTTATATCAATAAAGTGGTATAAGAACCACGACTTGCATAGATACAAGGCCTAGAGCCTTCAGAACCGCTGGGGCCACCAGGAACCACCCAAGGTAGTGACACAAGGGACCCACAGGGGACGCGTGCAGTGTCTAAACACAGCCGCGAATCACTATTAACTTCTACGGGGAAAGTCACAATTGGAATTTTAAAGATAAAGGACACTTCGAAGAGGACTTGGCGCAAACCCCTTTAGAACTGGAGGGTTCTAGAGTTAACACCCATGTGAGCACTTGAGTATACTAGTTACCTCCCCCTGGGAAGCCGGGTGCATAGGTGTCTTTTGATGTCGGGTTTCGTCGTCATTTTCAATGGCGATCTGCTGCAAAGTGCTGCTGGCGCCCAAGTAGAAAGTGTACGGAGTGATCCAAGCCTGGATCGAGGATGAGAAGAACCTGAAACCAGAGAGGATAGAGTCTGGGCCACTAGCCAGCAACCAGGGGCACGATAGTCGAATGCCCACAGATGTCGGGGGGATTTCAGGTGAAGAAGGTGAAGCTTGTCTCTTCAGCCACGAGGACCAGGAGGCCTCAACGACGACCAGGCGCTGGATTCGAGCTGTCCCACAAAGGATGTTGAGTGCTGCGGTGTCGGTGCCCAGATTGGACCCAACAAGCCTTGGCAACAGCAACCCACGCAGAAAGCAGAGATTGGCTTTGGTGCAGACCAACAAGGTCTGAGGGACTCACCCTTCGGTGGGAAGTTAGGGTACGTCTGGAGCAACCAGGGAAGCCCATGGAAAAGTAGAGTTATCTTCAAGGAGACCCACCAGTCAATGGACCAGGTATCACGAAGGAGCCTTGAGCGGACATGCAAGAAGCAGGCCCACGGAACACTCGTGGAGTGTAGGCCCACAATCTTTGGTGCAGATGGTGCTCGGGGCTTAGGCTACAAGTAACCCAAAGCACAACTTCAGGGAAGTCAATGCAATTGTGCACAGTGTCCAGGTATTCAGGTTCCATATCACTAGTGAGGGCTGCGGGACTCAGCTTTGCTGGGGACTTGGGTTGACCTTCGAGAAGTCTTAAAATCCTCTTCCTGGGCTGCAATTACTTCAGAGTCTGGCGGGGGCTTCGGAGATACAGACCGGCAAATGCTTTGTTGGTGCATGTTTGAACAGGGGAGTAACTCCTTGACCCCAAGGGAGATTCTTATGTCCTCTATTCTTTAGTAGAGCGTCGAAGTTCCAGGATTCGGTTTCAGAGTTTTGTCCAGGTGTAATCTAAAATCCTGTTGCCAGGGTGACCTTACTTTTTTTTTTTTTAGTGCTAATTTTTTATTATTTGGAAACACCACCAGCCGCCATCATATATACACACTTTTTTTTTAAACTTTATTTTTCAATTTTTGTTGGAAAATACAAGATAAACCCCGCCCCCACCAAGGCATCATTAAAAACATTTGTACACAGATCGATGGACTTATTATAGCACATTTCGGAGTATGACAACCCCTGTGAGCACACAAGGCTATGCAGCGTAGCAGTGGAACCAGCAGTTTACACATGAAATTGTGAGGAAAGCAGGTCAGGCTCCGCTCAGTGTACAGTTCGAGGAATCCCTCAGTTGGCCCCTCCCACTCAGAGTTGTGTGCAGAGAACAACTCTCCACTTGTCCCTTTAGAGTCACTGGTCGACGAGTGCCCCTCAGCCGCCAGTCCTGTTATGCACATGGCTCTCCACGCCTGCAAATCCTCCTGCAGTTTCTTGTCCCTTCTAGTGTGTTTCCTCTGCGAGTGTCCATTCCCTCACATCCCTGAGCCATGTATCTACGTCTGGGGCCCGCTGTCCCATCCATGTAATGGCGACCCTGCTCCTAGCCAGCACTAGCATCAATTGCAGTAACTTGTAGGAAAGCCTCCGTTTCCTTGGCCTCGGGACAAACGCCAATAAGCAATGTACGGGTGTAAGCTCGATTCGGAGGCCTGTAGCTGCCTTCACTCGGGCCACAACCAGCGACCAAAACCTCCCCACTAACGGACATTCCCAGGCCAAATGCAAAAACCCGGCCGCCACTGCGCTGCACCTGGGGCAATTGTCCCTGCCTCTCTCCGAGAATCGGCTTATTGACTTGGGGGTAAGGTAGGTGCGGTGCAAGAAGTTGAAGTGAATACGTTTAAAGCGCGCATTACAGGAGACCTGCCGCGTGAGCGCCCCTATACGTGTCCACTGACTCTGATCCAGGGGCTCTCCCAAATCTGCCTCCCAGGACGCCCATAGCTGCATACAGCAAAGTTATCAATCTACGACCTCTGCCGCAGGACAATATGATATGTAAGGTATGGGTCATCGGAGGGATCTCCGGGCACTGCGGCCAGAACGAGCGCACCACCGAACGCAGCCCCTGGTAGTGTATGCATTGTCCGCCACTAAGGCCAAACGACTCCACTGCCTGCTTGTAAGTAACAAAGCTCTCCAAGGGATATAAGTCTGCCAGGACCTCGCAGGCTCCATTTCTTCACTCTCAGAAGGACATCTGATGGTCTATCTCGACTAAAGGGGCCAGTATCCAGAGCGGCAGATCCCTGTGGAAGGGGGCCGACCGTAGGACCCTTTCTATAAAACGTTGCCATACGTCCGCCGTGTGCCTGACCACATAGGGTAGCTCGGCGTCAGCTCCGGTCCCTCGCATCAGTGCCAGCTGTAGCTCCCGCACTGTCGCCCTTCCCGCAAGTAGCCGCGTCTCCCATACATCCGCGTCCGCGAACCATCTGGCTGCCGGAAGTAGCTGTGCTGCGTAATAATAAAGATCAAAGCGATGAGCCTCCAGTCCCCCCTCCTCAAAGGAGCGCACCAGGGTACGGATGGCTACTCTGCTTCGCCACTTGCAATTAAGAAGGAGAAACCCTTTGTGAAAAGGGAAGGGGTTGAATATAGGGCAAACAAAAAACAAATTCCCTTTTCAAGTAGTCTGGAGAAAGAGACTTATGTCTCTGGGGAGTCACAGAAAAGTGCTATGGGTGAGCCAACCACTACATCAAGGTTGTAGAGGGATCGACAAATTTACAGCTATTGCAATCTACCTTAATACACATCATTTCCTTTAGAATAGATAAGATTATAAACACTCTAATGTGAATTGTGTAAAAAATTATTTTTATTTATCTCTGTTCAACACCACAACGGCATACATTTATTCATAAAAATATAATAAAAACACTTCATATAACATTTTACAATTGCATAAATACAAAAAACATTTTTTAAATTTTTTTTTATCAGAAACAACAAGATTTATCACACAAACAAATTGTCGACGCGGCGTTTCGGTGATATTGTGTCGTCACCTTCTTCAGGACAGTGTGTAAGTTAAAATCACTATGAATTTAAAAACACAGAAAAATCATATGTTAACATTCAAAATATTAAGTCAGTGGCAGAACAGAGTTAAACTGTGATATTCCTATGTTGGGACGCTATACGTTCTCAATCCTATATTTATTTCGTTTAGTCTCAACAGTACAAGCGTTAGCACTTTATCTATTATAGACATTTGAACAGATTCTTTCACAAAAGTTCTGTGATTGTATGGTCGCTTCATTTAAATAAACAAGCCTATTCAGTATTTGTGAATCCCTCAACCTTCGTTTGGTCTCACCCTTTCATCCTTTCGTGCTCGTTATTCCTGAACCAGTTTTTGGGGGATACCTGTATGACTTTAGATATCACCAAATCAACACAGACATATGGATGTTATGGCTATTGTTTTAATTTAATATGTTGATCTGAAACATACCTTCAGTTAGGTTGTTACTAGGTCTGTCGCTTTTTTCTAGGGCATTGGCGATCTTTGGACTATCTTCGTTTCTGTACAATGATTGATAAATATAAACCAGATCATTAGATTTCTATAGAGTCCTCTATCTGGTTAATCTCTATGTGCCTTATTACTTGGTTCTTTACCTTTCTATAGTAAGTTTGTTCATGGATGGAGTGGGTCAGTGTTGGTGTTCTTCTGCTCCTCCGTTGGTTTATGAACTCATAGTGCCTGCCTATCGGAAGACACCTTGTATTAGTCATTCATAATACCTTGTTTACATTCTCAGTTACATGCCTATTTTTTATATTTAGTTCCCTGCCGTAAATAATAAATACCTGCGATTCTTTTCAGGCGGGTCTTATGCAGAGGACGGTCTTTCTTTACTTGCCCAGTAGTGCCGGTAGAATTTTAATTTCTGGTCTTTAAGAGAAACCAAGAAACACAGTTGGAAGTTTTACTCTGGCTCTTAAGCAGGGCTTTTTTTCTCCTGTTTCCCTACTTGCACGGCAATTATTCTCACCTGGAAATATCTCTTTTAAAGCCAAGGAAGCTCGCTCTTGTTTTGTGGCGAAAATTTTCTTTGGACCACAGGAGGGATTCTTTTCTCTCTGTGAAAATTAAAAGGATACCGGTTTTGGTGGTATTTACGGGTCAGTTCTATTTATTCCTTAGCGGAACACTATTCGGGACTTAGTTCTTATCTCGGGAGTTTTACTTACTTGAATCGGTTTTCCTCCGCGTTTTCCGGGCGTTTACCGTGACCGTCTTGCTGAAAGGGTTTGAACTGCACTGGCTGGTCTCGTTCTTATATCCGCCTCGCAATGGGTCACTTTAGATCAAATCATTACACCTGTGATTACTTTGGAGACAGGCTCGATTCTGTCGTCCACTACGGCGGCCATCTTTGTATTCCTTTTTGATCCTCATCATACCTTTTAATCGTTTCTTATTTCTGGTTTGTTTACATTTACATTCACACTTTGTACGTGAAACGCAATGTTATCAACGTTATGTAATACACCACAGTGGGTTTGGACTAAATTAGCACCTTCCGCTTCTTTGGATACACTTTTGGGCGGAAAGAAAGATATTCCTTAGGTTAAAAGTGGCGGCCATCTTAAAGATGTTAAAAATGTCATTGCTACTTCGAGTTTGCTTCCGCTTTTTTTCTTACTATTTACAGTAAAGTCCCTTTGTTTATCAATGGTCCTTCTCATCTAGTTCGCCACAGTGATATTACTCTAATTATCACCTACTCGTTTTGTTCTATCGTTTATTAAGAACGGAAAACGAAATTCCTCTAGTAAAATATGGCGGCCATCTTTGAAGGGTATTCAAGTATATCTATTTCTGCTCAGTATTAGTATTATTCAGATTGCAAGTCCCTATTCTATTTGATTTGTTAGTTTCCTTCAGGCCTTGTTATTTATTTGGGCTATGCTTTTCGTATCTAAAGTCATACAGGTATCCCCCAAAAACTGGTTCAGGAATAACGAGCACGAAAGGATGAAAGGGTGAGACCAAACGAAGGTTGAGGGATTCACAAATACTGAATAGGCTTGTTTATTTAAATGAAGCGACCATACAATCACAGAACTTTTGTGAAAGAATCTGTTCAAATGTCTATAATAGATAAAGTGCTAACGCTTGTACTGTTGAGACTAAACGAAATAAATATAGGATTGAGAACGTATAGCGTCCCAACATAGGAATATCACAGTTTAACTCTGTTCTGCCACTGACTTAATATTTTGAATGTTAACATATGATTTTTCTGTGTTTTTAAATTCATAGTGATTTTAACTTACACACTGTCCTGAAGAAGGTGACGACACAATATCACCGAAACGCCGCGTCGACAATTTGTTTGTGTGATAAATCTTGTTGTTTCTGATAAAAAAAATTTAAAAAAATGTTTTTGGGATTTATGCAATTGTAAAATGTTATATGAAGTGTTTTTAATATATTTTTATGAATAAATGTATGCCGTTGTGGTGTTGAACAGAGATAAATAAAAATAATTTTTTACACAATTCACATTAGAGTGTTTATAATCTTATCTATTCTAAAGGAAATGATGTGATTTAAGGTAGATTGCAATAGCTGTAAATTTGTCGATCCCTCTACAACCTTGATGTAGTGGTTGGCTCACCCATAGCACTTTTCTGTGACTCCCCAGAGACATAAGTCTCTTTCTCCAGACTACTTGAAAAGGGAATTTGTTTTTTGTTTGCCCTACTCTGCTTCGCCAACCCGCCCAAAGCAGGGAAGTAAGCAGCGTGTTGAGGGTCCGAAACATCCTAGGCGGGAGCGGGCACAACGTGTTCTGTAGGACATACAGTGTCCTTGGCAGCATCACCATCGTGGATATGGCCAAACGCCCCATTAGGGACAGCGGGAGAGTGCCCAGAAGGACACAGAGCACTGGAGAGATGTAATTACACGGTCTATGTTGAGGGCAAGGGACTGCTCCACTGATGAGGCCACATGAATACCCAGATATCGGAAACTGGTCTGCTCCGATCGGAGCCCCAACTCTGGCAGTTCCTCCTGGGGAACCGCTTCAAATCCCGAGACCGGGAAAATTAGAGACTTACTCCGGTTGAGCCGCAATCCCGACACCTCGCCAAACCGGTCCAGGTGTTGCAATAACCTCGGGAGGGCATCCCTCTGGGATGTCAGGTAAAACAAGGCGTCATCCGCATACAGCGACAGTATGTTACACGTGTCACCCACCTGAACGCCCCACTGTCTCATCTCAGTCCTTAGCATGACGGCAAATGGTTCAATGGCTAGGGCGAAAAGCAGCGGCGAGAGGGGGCACCCTTGTCTAGTGCCCCTCTCCAGCCGCCACTCCTCCGATCTCGCGGCTCCCAGACACACCCTGGCCTGAGGAGAGCTATATAGGATACGAATCCATCGGCTGAAATTAGGCCCCAGGCCCATCTTCCAGAGGACCTCCTGCAGGTAGCTCCAATCGACAGTATCTAACTCCTTGGCCACATCTATAGAGACCAAGACCGTCTGCTCGTCCCTGTCTCTCACCTCATGCTGGATATGATTGAGCCGTCTTAAGTTCATCGCCGTGTTCCGCCCGGGAATAAACCCACATTGATCCTGGTGAACCAAGTGCTCCATGTGGGGCGCCAGCCGTGAAGCCAAACACTTGGTCAGAATTTTAATGTCTGAGTTTATCATGGTTATCGGCCGATATGACGAGAGGTCATGTTTGTCCCCCCCCCTGGTTTCAGGATCATGCAGATTTCCCCTTGGGCCATGCTCTGCAGGAGCACTCCACTATCGAATGCCTCATGAAAGACCTGGAGGAGGAGCGGAGCCAAGACATCCTGGCATTCTTGATAAAACTCTGACGGGAAACTGTCACTTCCCGGCGACTTTGCGCGCGGTAAACGGGCTAAAGCCACTCGGACCTCGGTCAGCGTCAGGGCCACATCCAGCTCCTCCCTGTCCGAATCTGAAAGGGTCATCACTTGTAGGTCCCGCAGGTAGGGGAGATAAGAGATCTCCGAAACAGCAGGGTCAGCTGCGTAGACTTGCCGCAAATGAGATTGGAGGACCCCGAGGACGGCCTGCTCTGAGTACACCACCTGTCCGGTCAGGTCCCGTAAGGCTACAATGCGCTCGGGGGTCAGCTCTCTCTTCAATATCCATGCCAGGAGCCGCCCGGCTTATCGCCCTCTCTGTGAAGACGCTGCCTGTATTGGCCCAGCGTATATTTATCAAGTCTATCTAGTACGTCATGCAGCCTAGCGCGGGTAGCCAGCTCCTCTCGCCGCTGCAGGGCACTGGGGTCTGTCACCAGCTGAGCCTGTAGGAGGGAATCCTCCTCCTTCTGGAGATCCCGGAGGAGCTGTTTCCGAACTCTGTAGGTGAGCCCCATACAAACGCCCCTCACCACTGCCTTCAGGGCCTCCCACTTAGTGGCCGCGGATAAAGTCCCCTGTCCCCAATTAAGGTCCACATAGTCCTCAATGGCCGTTCCCACATGCGCTCTACCTAGTTGATCCCTGAGTATATCCGCTGGTAGCCTCCAAGTATGAGGGCGAGCAATCGAAGGGCCCCACTGAACCATGCAAGCCACCGGAGAGTGGTCCGACAAGAAACGTGCCTGGTGAGTAACCTCCACTGACATGTTAAGCTCGGCATTAGCCACTAGGACTCTATCCAGACGGCTGTAGGTGTTGTGTGTGGGGGAGAAGCAAGTGTATACCTTTTGCGTTGGATTCCGCTGGCGCCAAACATCTACCGCCCCAATGTTTCCCATGACCTCCCTGAGCTGGACAGTCATACGGGGTTTCGTGCCCTCCCGGGGCGGAGACCTAGCTAGGGCTGGATCCAGAATGCAGTTGAAATCCCTGAACCATAGTGTCATGGTCCCCAGGTCGTGAGCCAAGACATCTTGTAGGGCCCTAAAGAAGGCCGGGTCGTCAGAGTTGGGTGCATAGGAGTTTAAAATGATTATATCTCTGCCATCCAGTTTAGCCCGGAGAAGCAGGTATCGACCGTTGATGTCCGCTTCCATATACTGCATAGAAAACGGTACCCCCGGGGCCACCCGGATCAGGACCCCCCTGGCGTATGTAGCGAAGGACGCATGATACAGTTGTCCACGCCATTTTTTGGCCAACTTCTGCGCCCCATCTTCCACCAGGTGAGTCTCCTGGAGACAAGCAATTGACACTCCGTGTCTGCGGAGGAAGGAAAGGACCCTGTATCTCTTAGTGCGTGTGCCTATCCCCCTCACATTCCAGCTCATCAACTTGTAACCCATGTTGTGCAACGCATCTTACCCCTCCACAGTCTCCCGCTCCCAGAGCAAGCCCCCTCCGGTGCCCGACCTGGGATACAACCGATGCCGAAAACAATCCCCTTGAACATTCCCCTCGAACAGACCCCCCTCCCACGAGCAAAATATCAGCAACAACCAAACATGCCAATATGCCCTTTCCCTGCCGGTGCCAGGACGTGCACAGCCACCCCATAAGCCCAACGAGGCAAGATTCACTCAGAAACAAAACAAGAAACCCCCTCCCCCACCCCGACTCCCTGCAAGGCCCAATTAAAGACATCCACACCGGACTCATGCTATCTAATACAAAGCATTATGCACTCTCGCGTCCCTCGACCCTGACCACTCTCTCCTCCTCCTCCTCCATGCCATTCATAAGAGGGCAAACTCCCCCCCCACACGCCATTCTCCATTCAACACCCCCACACCCACCTGAGAGTTTCTCCCAGAGGATAAATAAATCGCAGCCCCTAGCATACAATCCATATCCCCAACCACTTAGCTAGCTCAAGAAGGAGCCGCAATCTTGGGAGGCCCAATCTCCGCAGTCTCAGGGATTGCCGCAGCAGTTAGTGACATGTCCTCTGCCGGGACCGGCAGAGTGTCGGGGACCAAGATCTCCTCATTCCCCGTTGATTTTGAGGGCGCCGTTCCATTGTCATCTCCGGAAGGTTCCAGAAGCAAGGCTCCATCACCTCCCACCAGCACTCTTCGCCTCTCTCCACTGGCTGCCGTCCCGGACTGCTGTCGTCTTCTGTTCGTTCGCCTCCTCGGGGCTCGAGTTCCCCACATGTTGCGATTGCCACCCCGCTCGCCAGGCGGCAGGTCATCTCCCCGGATCTCCAACCATTCCCAGGCCTCTTCCTGGCAGTCAAAGGAATGAGCCTTCCCCTGGGCCAGCACCTTCAATTTGGCCGGGTAAAGCTACATGTACTGTAGGCTCACCTCCCGGAGTTTCTGTTTGACTCCCAAGAAGGATTTCCTTTGCTCTTGAACCTGTTGGGTATAATCCAGGTAGATGGAGATCCTGCTGTTTTCAAAGGTGAGATTCGCCGATTCCCTCGCCGCCTTGAGGATACAGTCTCTTTCCCTGTAATTGAGGATTTTGGCGATCAGGGCCCACGGAGGAGCCCCCGGCCGCGACGGTGGGACCAGCGCCCTGTGGGCTCTCTCTATCCCAAAGACCTCCGAGAGGCCCCTCGGGCACAGCCGTGTTCGAATCCAGTCCTCTAGAAAGCGTTCAGCGTTTCCAGCCTCTGCCCGTTCCGGCACGCCTAAGACCCTGTTGTTGCTGCGGCGGGCCCTCCCTTCTGCGTCCTCCGCTCTCCTCCCCAGGTCTCCAGTTGTGACCTTGAGTTGTGTGACAGTTTGTGTGAGGGATGCTACCTCCCCTTGTAGCTGTGTGATGTTGCCCTCCGCGTCGGAGACTTTATCAGCCTACTTCCGTAAGTCCGTCCGCAACAAATTTACATGTATGGAGACAGTCTCTATTTGGCGCTCCAGTGCCGAGTGCGAACCCTGGATCGCCTTCAGTAGCTCTGCACGGGAGGGCTCCCCAGGCCCCTTCGCGCCCTCTTCTTGGCCCGACTGTCGCGTGATCCACTGGGACGGCAGTCTTTGAGTAGTGTATTGCGTTATGGTGTTTGGCTGCGTGGAGCGCGACATCCTGTCTTTTCGCATTTCAGGTGCTCCGATTGACCTTTCCAACTCCCAGATGGGCAGCAAGGCCTTCAGTGGTTATTGACCGCACTGCGTCAATAACAGCGTCGGACCCCAGGTTCCAGGAGACCTCTTCGTAGTCCCACACTCCAACCAGCTTCCGCAATACTTCCAGGAGGTCAGCAACTGACTAGGTTCACTCCCCTACTGCGAGGTACCCCTCTCTGCCCCTCGCCACCACCTCGGAGGAAATATGGCCGTACCCCGCCTCTAGTCCACTCCACATGCACCACTGCCTCAGTAGGGAGGAGGCTCCTTGGGGTCGCAGGTAGGCCTCACCACTCATGGACTCCACAATGCGTCTCCCCCAAGACGGGTCCTTCCATTCAGGGGAGCGCCCTGTCTGCTAAGGTACATCAGTGGGCCAGCACAACCGATTGTCCGCACCCGGCTGCCGTCCACCAGTAGGCTGCGTCTAACCAGGAGGGCCCTATGCCGAGAGCACTTTGCCAGTCCCCCCCAGAGGCGGCTTAATCCTCAACGTCATGTCCCGTACCACCGCTGACCTTCTCGTCTCAGGACCGTGCCCCCCCCGTCTACGCGCTTAGTCCGATCAGATCAGGGGGGTCAAGGACAGCAGCCAGGTCCCACTCCAGCTCCCAGGATCGTGACAGGGAGCCCAGCGTGAATGGGCTTCACCCTCAATGTCCACTCCCACCAGGCCACCCCTGCCTGGTCCCGCCGTTCAAGGTCAGCTTCTGCGCTGGGTGCCGGCTCCGGTGACGGGGTGATCCAGGATATCCCAGGAGCAGCTGGCACAAGGAGACACCCATGCACCCCTTCACCAGCAGTCCCACTCGCCAGGCTCCCTCGCCATGGGACCCAAGGGGACAACGGGCCTCCCGCCGGCGCCTCTCAAGAATATGGCCCGGCCACCCACGCCGTCGCCTGCTGGCCCTGGAGCTCCCCACGTCCAAAGGTGCAGACCCACGTCCGAGGCCTCGCCCCACGTCGGGCCGCCTCTACTGCCCCGTTACCAGGCCCGCCGGGCACACACACGATCTCCCCCGTGACCGAGGGCCCGCGCGGGCAGGCAGGCTCCCATCAGCTGTGGCCCCCCCCTCGAGTCAGGGGCAGGTCCGGAGTCCTCGCCGCTCCTCTCGGGCGCCCCACAGAGCGCGCCCGCAGCCGCCGCGACCTTGGGGCAGGGGGCCACCGTCAGCCTATGCTGGGACTCCCTCAGCGGCTCCCAGGTCCGAGGCACGCTGAAAGTAGGATCCGCTGCCTCAGCAATGTGAACGCAGCTCCCAAGCCCCCGGGGCTCCACGGGGCCTCCCTCGCCAGGCGCCGCCTTTTACTCCGGCCCCAATCCCCGGCCTTGCGTAGTTCTCAGGCTGGGGCTCCGCTACACAGAGAGTTTCCTTGGCGTCCCCAGGCACAGGATGCCTGAAATCGCTCCGGAAGGTGCCCCCGGGCGTCAGGAGGTTGCGATGCGTTTGACTTTGCCCCTCATGAGTCCTTACAGGATATTTTCACAGGATTTCTGTACCGATTCGACGGGAGCCGGAGGAGCTCACGTCTTGTCAGCCATGTTGCTTGGCCACGCCCCCACCAGGGTTCCCTTACTTATACCAAGAAAAGGGGTTGGACATACTCTGGGGACCCACCTATGGGAGGGTTTGGAAAGAGGGGTGGCTACACCCATTTCCTTTGTCCAGCTCGGCGCCAGAGCAGGGGCTACCAGTTTGGACTGGACTATGCACAGGGATACCAAATGTGCCTCCAGTGCTGACATCAAAGCACTGTAAGAGTGCACCCACCCAGCCCCAATACACTAAAGCCTGTATGGGAGGTGGTTACACCTCCTGTGACAGGAAACCTATTGTCCAGACCTCCCCTGCCGGAGTTTCGGTCAGCAGCAGGAGGCCAGACTCGTGTCTGTGGCTGCAGCATCCATTTTGTGATGCCAGGGCTCTTTTAAACTATTACTGGTTAGACCAGTGTGTACATGTCTCTCCTTCTAGAAGGGTGGAATTCTATCCCCGCCGCCAGGACTGGTGGATGGGGAGGTAGGATTCCAAAGTGTTTGACACCAAACATGATATGCTTCCATGCAGCCATTCCAAAGCTAGTATTTACCGTGAGGTTATAATGCACTTAAGAGTATATGGTCTGGCTGCATCACAGAACTGCCTCAGAGAATAGGCTCCGAAAGCTGCAGCGGGGTCCTGCTCATGCATGGGCACCCTCTCACACAAAACCAAGTACTCTGCCTTCAGGAATGATAAGGCCTGCCATAGGAGTGACCGATAGGCTTATATGTGTCAGTGATTAAAGGTAGATATAGGTAACCTATATCTTAGTAAGGGGTGCATACACCACCTTACCCAGGCTGCAGTAGCAGTCCTGTGGTGTCATTTTGGAAGGTTTCCCAGGGGTGGCATAATACATGCTGCAGCCCCTGGTAGGCCTCTGTGGTACCTATGCCCCGAGTACCTGGTGTACCATATACTAGGGACTCACAAGGGTACCCCAGTAACCAAACTGTAGTGTACTTGGAATCAATTTAAAGAGGAAAGCAGATAGGCTGGGGCCCTGAATAGCAGGATCCAAGCCAAACTAAGTCAAAAACCATCAAAACACCAGAGAAAAAAGTGGGGGCAACCATGCAGTCAGATTTCACCTTCCTACACTGTTTCTAACCACAGCTGCGCTGTTGCACTTCAGGCTACCTCGCGCCACTGTATACTGGAATGGTACATAATGATATAGTTAGATATCATATAAAAGGTTTCTAGCACATTACACCTGCCTCGAAGAGGCGTCTTTTTATGGCACAAATTCCTGTCTGTCTGCTTTTCTAAGTACACACAGCTTTGCGTCAAGATCAGTGAGAGGTTGACTGGTAACACCCATCACCCACCCATGGAATGCCGACTTGAAGCAAAGCAGCACATAGCACAACTTTAAGTTACTTTAGGGCTAATGTCCATTACAAAAAAATCATACCGAATATAACACTTTGCGTCAGGTGTGCACCACTTATGTGAAGTGAACCTGGCGCAAAGTGTTAGTAAATTACCTCTTTTCCTTGGAAATAGCTGTTACTAATAGGTCACTTGTGTATTTAGAGCGCCAATGACCGGTGGCTGGACTAATGTGTCCAACATGGCATTCATCGATACAAATGGCTTCAAGGCACGCAGGCAGTAGTTTCCGACGGTCTTGTGGGCGCGCGGACACCGTATGTACGCATTACCATTAAAGTCAAACAAATCATCTTTTCTAACAAAAATAGGATTTCGAAGCTCGCCGCGGACAGCCCCCAGTGTCCGTATAACCCCCCCCCCCCCTTCCAAATGAGGCCTTCCTCCCAGCTTCCTTTGCTGCAGCCACCTCCCCCAAAAGCACTCCTAGGCAGAGGTAAATACATATTTAAATATATCCCTGGACTCCTTCCAGGGCAGGAAATATGAAAACCAGCAGGCCCTGCGTGAGATCAAGGCACCGTGACCGCTTCTCTTTTCTGGGGGCAGGCGAAAAACCTACTGAAGACAATTTTACAAGGGTGGGGGAGGCGATTCTAATGGATTTACCAGGGCAGGGCGGAAGAGCAGGAAATGGCCCTTGTTCTGCATGCTGGCGATCTGCTGCATTTATAACCACGCTGGTGCAAAGAGTGCTATCCTTGGGAAGGCGTGGCGCTGTGATGGGTGCGCGAGCTGCGCACCTTACACGCACCGGTGCAGTGTGCGGTCATATTTATGTCACTGCCCAAAGAGGCTCCCAGGGTTTTGGGCTGTACATTTCTGCCGAAGTAGGGGCCTCGAAGGCCAGAAAGTATAAACACAAAAATAGTTTATTATATTGCCCAGACAGGGCCAAAGCACACTCACTGCTTGCTGGCTGATAGCTATATTTACATTGTACAATGCTAAAGAGATGTACTAGCACATAAAATACTATTGTAAAAGAGGAGGACATGGAACTCAACGGAGTTCATTCCGAGGCCCAGTTCATTCCGAGGCCCAGTTATAAGCACGTCCTGTGACCCCGGGGGTCGGGCCCTCGTGTCCTTGCTAAAAAAAAAAGGATCATAGAACACATTGCAAGGTAATAATTATTATAATTAACAGTTAGAAATAGTACCTATTGGTACAAGTCCTTCTATGGTTGGAAAAGATGGGCGCCATCTTAAATATGATTGAGATTTAAAGTTATTACACATTTCGCTAAAACCTTTTCATAAAAATGGCACTTAAAAATAACCAAAAGCACAGGCTGGCCACTGTCCACTAGCACAATAACTCCAAAAGGAAGATTGAAAGGGCACTGAGAAAGCTATTTTTTGGGGGGTTTGGATCTAAATTATTTTGGTATTGCCACAACATTTTATGTGGAATTCCGTGATGTAGCCTTTGATTCCCCCAAGGGAAGCGACTATGGCCCCCCCTCGTGCAAGGAAATAGAGTGCTATATTAAAGGGGCCAGATACTCAGGCGCGATGGCCCGGATTAATTACCAATAGCTATTGTCAACCAAGATAGCTCAGCATGGGCACAACTGCTTTGTCCAGTATTTTCATACTGGTATATACATGGGACTATTCCGTCGTCCTGGAAGGGAAGTATTGTGTTCTCATTATATAAAAAAGGTCCCAAAAAGTCCCCTGCTAGCTTTAGGCAGATCGCATTATTGGATGTGACCGGAAAATTGTTTGCCAAGAGCATACTTCTCCACCTCCAGGATTGGGCTTTTTCGGAAATAGCTTTGTCCCAGCAGAACAAGCCGGGTTCCGCAAACATAGTGGTACCCTAGACCACATTACCCCTCTGCAAACTCTAATTGAAAAATACCTAATGAGTAAGGTTATGGCCTTATATGAGGCTTTTATAGATTTCTCCACGGCTTTCGACCGGGTTAACCGAGGGATCTGTGGAGAAATCTGGCTATAATAGGGATCCCCATTCACCTGCTCAGATTAATCATTGCATTGCTTTCCTCCACCTGGACTCAGGTCCTGATGGGAGGTACCCAGGGCCTGTCAAGTAAAGTAGAGACTCATAATGGGCTGAAGCAAGGGTGCCTACTGGCTCCTCTCCTCTTTTCTCTTCACATTAATGATTTGCCTGGTAGGGTAGAGTTTTGTAAAGGGGACGCCCCGCCACTAGGAACAATTAAATTGAGCTGCCTGCTATACGCAAACAATGCCATTCTGTTAGATCTAACTCCAATTAGATTACAAAGGTGACTTACTGAGTTAGGACTTCACTCAGATGAGTATTTTTTTTAAATAAATATCTCAAAAAGTAAAATTATGGATTGTAGGTATCGGGGATGCAGAGTTAAAAAAAACTATGCACTGGTTCTTGGGGAAAGAAAAACTTGCTGTGGTGAAGTTGTACCCTTACTTAGGGAGTCTTTACAAGAAATTGCTCCAGTACTGATCACATTGACCAATGCAGAAGTAAGGCAATCTCTCGGGCATCTACAGTTGGTAGACTCTAAAAACATTGCGGGAAAAGACATTTCGCTCATGTTCTATCAGTTTATAAAATTTAAATTCCTCCCGCTTTGCGTTACGCCTGTGAATCAGTAGATGAACAGCGGTGGGGTAAGTTTAAGAAAGTAGAGGAGCGTATTTGGAGCCAAATGTGTAATCTGAGCAGCGCAGCCCTTATAGCGGCAATTCGGTTCGAAATTGGGCTACTTTCCACATATGTGTTCACTATGGCTGCGTGCCTAAGATGGAGCAACGTACTACCGAACAGTGTTGAGAACCCGTTACAGGTAGCACTGCGTGACAAAATCTTTTCTACCCTGTAGGGAAAAAGTGTAATTTTTAGGAATTATGAGAAAGCTGTAAACTTGTTTGATTTTGAGAATAGTGGCACAGGCTCTCTTCCCAAACAGGTTTTGAAAACTCAAATTAAAAAAGCAATGTATGAAGTCTCTAGCAAAAGAGATACAGCATTGTGCGTAACGTACTCCAATAATGACATCATAGTGGGGAGTAGTATTTATAAACAGTCCCAACCTTACGTTATATAGAATCTCCCCCATGTTATGCCTTGAACCATCCTGCTACTACGGCTGAATTTGTTTCCCCTGCGAATAGTAACTGGAGCATGGGAGGGTCTTCCTAGACATTATCAACTTTGTCATTTATGTGGTACCTAGGTGCAGGACTTAAACCATGTCATGTTTGTCTGTCCCCTACTACAACCTTCACAACGTCAATTCTTAAGACCTTTGTTCCTAAAGTATTACATTGCTACAGCTGAGGAAATTGGCTACTGGCCCCCCTCCATACCAGCTTGCTTCAAAATCTTCAGGTTTTTAAAAAAAAACAATTTTATATATATTCTAGAGAAGGACTATGTTGCTCTGCTTAGTTGAAGTTGGGTGCCCAAGTTTCTCTCTGGGGGCCTGGTGTTGATGGACAGGAATACCTCTAGCTTAGCTATGGAGAGGCTGAAAATGCTGGTGAAATTGCCTTGTGGGAACTGGAAGTCACGAGGAAAGTGCTTTGGTTCTGCTCTCCTTAAAGAGCTACATAGCCAATTCTGCCTAAAGGCACGTCCATTAAAGATGTCCTGGACATCCCCGGAGATGCCTATGCACCTTATCCAGGAGAGGCATTGGAGAGCCTAAATGCTACCAATGGCAAGTCCAAGGCAATCAGTTGTGTCCACTCTTGAGCGTATCACAAATTTCACTGCATTGCAGCCATCCTTAATAGCCTACATGAACAATTCCCCACGGTCCTCCGGAACAGTTGGAAAAGTCTGGGTCACCGTCTTCCAAAGTGCATGGGAATAATGGTAAAGGAAACAGCTGCCATTGACTAATCTTAGAGCAAGGCTTGTGAAGGAGAACATTTGCTTGCCTAACATCTCTACTCATGGTCAGAAGGAGTGGGTTGCTCTGCAGGTGGATACCTGCACTGCCAGACTCTGCGGAGTGGGATGTTATGTTAGGATGGTAGGGTCGCTAGGTGGAGGGTGGTAGCAATGGGCAACCTGTCTATTAATGAGTAGGGATTAACCCGGGTGCCTAGAAGGATGTCAGTAAGTGCTTTGTAAAATGGCGACAGTGACTCAGTTGGAGTCTACCTTGGCAATAACACCATCTGTTAACCCTTTAGTTTTACCTTTCATGGTCATTAAATGTAAATATAGCACCTCAATTCCCCTTTTCTGCACTACTGCAAACGGAGAACTTTCCTCCACAGCAGGACCCGGGGGGAAATGGGTGGAGCGGGGGACACCAGGCCAGTATTGGTGGCAGTGTCAAGCCCACTGCCACCCTGAAATTCTTCATACCAATTGTTATGGTCATATTGGGGAACATATTCGTTCCTATCATTATAGTTATAATTTCGGAACCTGTGGCACACAAATTATGTAGGGTCTGTGTCCTACTATGTGGTAGGGGCAAAGTATCAGAATCAGAGGGTTTTCCAAGCAGTTGTGCGCCGGTCGGCACCATACACAACTTTGGTTGGGGTCGTGGCAGATTCACTTTGGAGTCTGATAGCTCTATAGGCTGTATACACACATCTGCCATTGACAGGTACTGGTATCGGCGTTGATGGGTGTGGGACTTTGCGCAGGGAATGGCTTAGGAGCTGAAACGGGTACTGGAGTCGGGGCTGAACACGATGTGGGTCAAAGGGGCACACACAGCACTGAGAGCAAATCTACTGGCAGAAATCCAACTGGAAGCTCCTGCAGTTCCATGGACCCCAAAGACATGCCAGAGGGAGGTAGGAAAAATGCAAAATATCCGCAGCACAGCCTCTCTGAAGGCCTTTTCTTGCTGCGACGTCACAAATGGTCCTGAAAACTCAGAGTGCATCGGACCAGATCAGGAATCGGAACCGATGGAGATTGGAAGTGAGATCAGGAGGTACATTGATGCCCTCACGTGAGATCAGGAGGTACATTGATGCCCTCACACCCTCTCTCGAGTTTAAGAGTGGTGGGGGAGGACAGTGTCCCCCTTGGATTTCTTGTGTTATGTCTTCAACTTGCCTGAAGACTTTAACCTCGATAAGAGCAGAACAAGTCCCTCCTTTTGACTCTGACTGGATTCTTCTTTCGCTTCGTGATGTAGAGTTTAGCTGTACATTGCTGTATGGCCTTCAGGTTCATCTGGGTGCAGTCTCCACAGGCCTTGGAGAGGTGGTCTGATCCCCGGAACCACAAACAAACTTCATGAGGGCCAGTCACAGACGTTTGTGACTGTCTCTGCACAGTTTGAACCTTGTAGTTTAGGGGGTGACATTTTCCTTGCACACTGGATGAATTTTGAGGAAAAGTCAGGTCAAAGACCAGGTGAGAAGTACCAAATCTGGCTTGGCACACCATGATAGTACTTGAATATTGAATGAGTGCCCTTTCACAGCCTATGCTTTTTAACAATAAAAAAACCCAGTAATCATATCAGGTCTGAGCTGTATATCTATACAAGTAGAATTACATCGCTTCAATCAACCTTCCTGGTGCTTTACTTATTCAACCTGACCTGGAAGTTGGAACCGTCATCTTCAGTGTCAGAGATTTTCAAAAGCAGTTAAGAGGTAACAGCAGTCAGTGAGTTTTCAGGTTCAGTCTTTCCACCACCATCTCGCTCAGAAGACCGATTAATTAAATTCCTAAAGTGAGAAAAGTCTCTGGTAACAGACTTTCCAGGATGCTAGGCAGTCACCATGTGTTCCTTGATGGACACTAAATGGAAAGGTTCAGCATCATACCGCACATCAGATTTCCTCCTTTGCATTTGTCAATCACTAGATTTCCTATTTTAAACTCAGTGTTCTTTGCATGTCGCCTCTTGTCTTATCTTCAGTTCCCTAAGAGTTATTTTGAATCCTTAGCCCTCCACTCGCACACTACCCCTTCACCACCATACCCGCACGTCACAAACGACAGCTTAAAAGAACTTCGGCAAAGAGCCCTCTCACAGGGCCCGTTGGGCACTGCAGCACAGCCAAACGGGGAGCTGCCCAATGATGAAGCAGGACACCCCTTGGGGTGTGTGAGGGCTCTTGCTCCTGAAGGATCAGATCCCTCGGATTTGATCACTCAGGAATTTACTGACCTACCTTTCATTAGGAATGGAACACCCTCTTGTTTTTCAGTCATACAGACATGTCTTTTATCCGTGGCACTGCATAGCGGTGCTGAGCGAGTGTCTGAGAGGGACTGCATGAGAACCACCTAGTATTAGTTCCACTGCAAAGCAGTGTTCTTTACACATTGATTGCTTGCAAAAAGAATTTGATGTTCGGCATTGGTTTTTACCCGTGCAGCCTTGGCTCAAGGTGCGATTTAAAAGTGTCTAAATGATCTGTGTGTACATATTTTTTTGATATTGTTGTGATCTGGTGTGCACCCTATAGCTGTGTGGTATTGAATTGTAAGGGTGGACCTAATTTTTCGCACTGCATAAGGATGCTGGGGGGTTAAATAGGATCTTTCCCAAGTGTGCATACTACTGTTGTCATTTTAATACGTTCAGGCCTAGAACTGCTTGTAATATTTTCAAATGTGATTTATGCCCAGAAATACATGAGTTCATGCTGTGTTAATTAATGTGTGTGTTGAGTACAAACTTTATTTACATACAACATGTGTGAAGTCTCTTGTGATACTCAGTGTATTTATTGTATGAGAGTGCTGTGCAGATGCTTTAAACATTGCCTCTTTGATTCGTCTGACTGCTCAGTGCCAAGCTACCTAAGGCAGAGCACAGGTTACACAGTGAATGTAATCACCCACCCCTGATGGGAGTAGTAGGTTCTGCCTGGCAAGGGCACCATCTGAGCCAGCCAGAAAATGGCAGTTACAACAGTATGTGAGAGTCTAAGTGGGTCTGTGAGTGAGTGCGTGTGTGTCTGAGTGGGTGTGTGAGCCTGAGAGATGCTCAAAATCTACTTGAGTACCTATGTTATTAACTGCAGATGTTAAAGCAGTCTCAGAACTATGGCCACTCCTGAAACCAAATTGGGAGCCATAACACAGGTGAAGTTGCTCCAGGTAGCTACAGACTCACCCATACAGCTACTCACACACCCACTTATTTACCTATACAGCCAGTCACATACCCAATCACTCACCCAACCAGCCTCTCAGCATAGCGACTCATTCACCCATATAAGCATTCAAACACCCACCCATACAACCACTCACATACCCATTCACACATCCATACAACCACTCACACATCTGCTCATTCCATCATACAGCCATTCACACAGGCACTCACTCTCTAATACAGCCACTCACACACTTAACCAAACACCCACTCTAACAGCCACTCACTCACCCGTAAAGCCAGTTACATACCCAGTCACTCGCTCATAAAGCTATTCAGATACTCACTCACCCATACAGTCACTCGCATACCTACTCATACAGCCACTCACACAACCAGTCACTCACCAATACAGTAACTGGCATGCCTACTCACCATTACAGCCACTTCCTCACGCACACAGCTACTCAAACATATACTTATACACCCATAAAGCCACTCACACAACCATACAACTACTCAGACACACAGATGCACACAATCACACAGCCACTCACAGAATGTATGTTAGACATAGTATCGATCAATAGTACTACACCTAGTATACTAATTTAACTTTTGTAGTAGCTTGGTATATATGTTTAACAATCATAAACATTTCACGCACTAAATGATGTGAATAGTAATGTCATGAGTGATGTAATCTGTGAGATCATAAGCAGTGCATTGCGGGGGCTTAAGTTATAGTTAGTTCAGGTAACTAGAACTGCTGAATTTCTATGGTTTTGTAAGAGTGAAGTCTGAGCCTAACTATAAAGTCCCTGTAAGCTTCATTTTTTTTCAGTGAATTTCTAAGTTTTTTAAAAATGTATTTCCTAACTATAACGTCCCTGTAAGCTTTGGTCGGAAGTAAAAAGTAAATATATATACGTATATATACATATATTTATTTTGAAAGTTTTATATAGCGCGAACATGACCACCGAAGGTATCAGAGCGCTTTCCAGATTATGCATCACAATGGTTATAAGCAGACAAAACAGAATAAGCAAGGCAACAAAATCAAAGTCTAAAATTGTCAAACATTATCCTGAGGGAAAAACAGACACAGCAGATTCGACAGCGTGACAAGATCACTGTCGAGAATTGTCCAAGAAACTCGTGAACCAGATGGCTGGGCCAGAGTCAACGAGTATGGCCCCAGAACCAGAAGAAGGAACCAGGCTAAGGAAGACATTTCTTCATCAAGAGTCCTTTGACTTCTTTTTTGAAGAAGACAGTCAAGGGATTCACCCTGACTTCGAGTGGAAGGGAGTTCTAGAACCTCTGAGCCATTCCTGAGAATGTCATCGGTGACTCTGCTTTTGAGGATTCTCTAGTTAAGTACTATTGAATTATGTTCAAGTTAAATTGTTCCTGAGAAGGCTCGGTTATAGGTCTTTTTTTTTCTTGAATTTTTGTGGTTTTAGCAAAAGGGTGCTGGCACTTCTGGAGTCTCTAGAACCGCAGGAGAGCTCCAGTTTTCGAGTGAGGTACAGTGGGGTCTTGAAGTGGATGGCCTAGTTAGCAAAGCATGCAATTTTTAACTGTATCCGACCTTCATATGGACCTTCATATGGAAGCCAATTCAGGTCCTGCAAGTCCGGAGAGATGTGGTGGTATTTTTTTGTGCCAGTTAAGGACCCTAAAAGAAGCCGTCCTCACTCTACTCAGGCTGCAAAGTGTTGCGCTACTATAGTCCAGCTTTGAGATCACTAATGCTTGTACAGCAATCTTTAGGTCATGGGCAGGGAGAAAGGGTTTGAGTTTCCGGAGTAGGCTGAGTTGGAAGTACGCTCCTTTGGTGAGGGAACTGATGTGCTTCTGCATGTTCAGGCTTTTGTCCAGAATGATACCCAGAGAAGTTGCAGATTCCACGAGGTGTGGTCTACAGTTAAGAGCAGTCCGCTGATTCAGCCATTGCTCCAGGACAGGGGATTGGTTGTAGGGTGAGATCAGTAAGAATTATTTTTTAAGAGCATTTAGCTTCAGATGATTACTTGTCAACCAGCTTTGTAGTTCCAGCAGGATGGAGTTGAGGGAATGAATGTCTTCGGGGGAGGCGATCTTCAGGTATAGTTGGGTATCATCTGCGTACATATGATACTGAATGTTGGATGATTTTAGAATTTCTGTCAGAGGCTCCATGAACAGGTTAAAGAACGTGGGGGACAGTGCTGAACCTTGGGGAACCCCCAAGGTGACCGGTGCAGGATGTGACAAGGAGTGGTTCACCTTGAAGTTTTGGGATCTGTTTTGAAGAAATGAAGAGAACCAGTTTAAAACCAACCCAGACAGCCCCATCCTATGTTCCAGGAGGTCAATTAGGTGATCATGTTTGACAGTATCAGGAGAAGTGTGGCTCAATGGTTAGAGCGGCAGACCCTGATGCAGAGGTCTAGCCCGGGACCAGGGTTCAATTCCCGCCTCTGCGGGTCTTGGGCTCAATTTCCTCGGACCTGATAATTCTCGCTTCGGTGCCTATTCTAATCATGGGTCCCACTCTGCAACTCTGGGCAATAGCTTGCTTAATCTCCACAACGGCCCCCACAACGCTAGGATGCCTGGCTTCACCTTGGGGGTGCCCAGGTGTGGGCACTTCACAGGGAAAAGGCCAGGAAGGGTTCCACAGCGGTATTCGTACAAGCGCAGAGATACCCCAGCTGGGGTCGATTTGTGCGCTATACAAGTACACTACATTTACATTTATCAAATGCTGACGAGAGGTCAAGAAGGATCAATAGGCATGATTCATTGTGATCCAGCATTCTAAGCGCATCATACACAATGTGTGTTAGCGCTGACTCCGTACTATGACCTGGGCGAAAACCAGATTGGCATTTGTCCAGGAGCTGGAAATGGTCGATGTGATGACAGAGTTGGGCGAGCACACATTTCTCCAGGAGTTTTGCTAAGGTGGGGATGTTGGTGATTGGGCGAAAGATAAGAAAGTCTGTGGTATCAATATTTGTTTTCTTTATGATCGGGGTAACTTGACCTGATTTAAGGCAATCCAGAATAGCACCTTGCATAAGAGAAGCATTGACGATTGTCATCCAGAGTGTTAGTAAGGAGGATCTCACTTCCTGGAACAGGTTTGATGGCAAAGGGTCATAGCACCCCCAGGGCAATAGCCACGACCTGGCCTCTTGATTTACACTCTGTTCTTGCAGCTTTATACCGGTGTACGGCGTCGTATCAGCCACGGCTTCACACTGTTCCTGGGACACCGCAGCACACTCGGGCCTCGCTTTTAGTTGTGAGAAGTGTCGGATGGACAGATTCTGAGCAGATATTAGACAGCTGGCAGGTATATATGGGGGCGCGAGTGAGCGCGAAGAAAGATGGCGGTACTCTAGTGCAGCTCCTCCGGCCAGCGACTAATATCCGTTCAGAATCCGTCCATCCGACACTTCCCACAACTAAAAGCGAGGCCCAAGTGTGCTGCGGTGTTCCAGGAACAGTAAGCTGCCCGAAAATTTGGAATTTGTTGCAGTGAGGTGCTGGCTGGGCAGAACGAGCAACGGACAACCAGCGTTCAGCTCCCGCTTGGGTGCGGGAGGCTTATGTGAGCAGTAATCCAGCCAAGACCGCAACATATGTTTCTGATCTGCCACTGAGAGACTAGGCGCTGATGGTGAGAGTTGGTGCAGGAGATGCCAAGTGGCCTGGAGCTGCCCACCGAGACCCGGCCTGCGCAGAGGTGAGGAAAGCAGGCGTCGAGCGAGCTCACGGTAGCCCACAACAAAAGCCACCGGCACACACTGTAAAGCCGTGGCTGATCTGACGGCGTACACCGGTATAAAGCTGCAAGAACAGCATGTAAATCAAGAGGCCAGATCATGGCTAATGCCTGTGGGTGCACAACGCCGGATTGCACGATAAACCAACAGCGTTGGTGCCACATTCCACTGCTGGGCCGCCAAGACGAATGCCACTGGTTTGGTGATCTTAGCCGGTGCTGGAGGAAATACGCTACCAGGAGCCGCTTGCAGAGACCCAGCCTGTGTGAGGGAAGAGGCGGCGAACGCAACAGGGATGGTAGCGGCACAGTTGCGGCAGGGACGTGCATAACAGACAAGCCGGATCAGTAGATAGAGCCACGGTGTGGCTGGCACTGCGCTCCGGAGCATAACTGCCAGACGAAACTGAGGAGGTACAATGCTGCGGATGCCAAGAGTTACTCATTTTAATAATTGGAGGCAGCCAAGATCACAAGGGGAAGCGCATGAATGCTGAGACTGCTGTCGCTGCCCAGGGAAAGTGCTACTGGGTTGAGGCTGGGGTGAAAGAAAACGAGGTGAACACTTGCTGGCAACTGTGCAGAAGTTAATAAATGTGCATAAAGTGCGACAAATAGATGTGAGACCCAGATTAGAGGGTGAAAATGGCTATTGAAACGCCCATTGTGCTGATCAGAGGTCTCCTCTCCCCCCTGGTGCCCTGCTGACCTGTATGCACGGAGTAAGTGTAGGCACTAGCTCTGTTTCGTCAGCGTGGGCATTCATACTAGACTGCGGGTGCAAAGCCACTGACCACGATGGGCAAGCCAGAGAAAGGACAATCGAAGCTCACCTTTGAGGCAAAGAAAACACTGCACTCTGCACAAGGTGATCAGAGCGATTCAGAGTTGGACCCTGCTGCACAGAGTTCCCCACAGTTCGCTGCGAACCTTCCAGCAATTCAACAAATGCTGCTCTCCACAGACAGTATGATGGACACATTAAACCAGAGCATGGACTCTATGTCGGCCAAATTAGATAAACAAGCCTCCAGAATCACGGAGGCAGAACAGCGTCTATCAAGGGTGGAAGATGACATGCAGGCCACGACTAGCAAATGTTCCGAAATGGAAAAGCTCCTCTATATTATCCAAGCTAAAAATGAAGATTTGGAGCCGCGCTCGCAGCCCAGTAACGTATGCATAGGTTTTGTACCAGAGTCCACCAACACTGGTAAAATGGACCCATACGTCGTACAGATGCTAACTGAGCTGTCTGGCCAGGACAGGTTCTCCTCTGTCTTGATTTTGGAGTGTGCACATAGGTCAGTAATAGGGAGTTCTCCAACACGCACACCTCCATGCCCAGATCATAGCCAAACTGTTAAACTACCGGGATAGGGACACGGTTCTACGCCTGGCCCGGGAGAATTCCAAGTTACATTCTACCCGGATTTCACAGCATAAGTCCAGGAGGCGAGAATAGAATATCAGGCGATCAAGAAGCAACTCCAGCAGGCGAATATCACATACGCTGTGCTTTACCCAGCCAGACTGAGGTTTGAGTACGAAGGGCAGCAAATAATATACAATTCCCGACTGTAGAATTGGAAATGGATAAGGGGAAACCTCTCACATTTTGCATGACTGAATGATTGTATGATTATGTTCAGTAATCCATGCCTGATATTTTAAGATTGAACGGTCTGATATTTATACCTGTGAGGACTTGAATGTGTTACTAATAAAAACAATAAATATATATATATATATATATATATATATATATATATATATATATATATATATATATATATATACACACACACACACACACAATTCCCCCAAAGCAGTGCAGGAATTTCTATAAAAAAAAGCTAACAAATCACAACTTGCTCACCAAATGCAAGAGGCCGAGGACTCGGACTGATTCCCTACCGTAGTTTTACAATGAGCGGGGAGGCCCTCTACAGTGTGGCACACATGTGGTGACGCTTCGTGCTCTGCTGCACAAGATTGAAGATTACGGAACTGGTCAATGCTTGCTTTGGCTGGCCACCTCCGTTGTGGAGGCTGTTCGGGCTCCTGACGACCCTCCAGTGGGAGATCCCCTGTCTGATAGCGGTAGATACGCTATGGTTCATGGCACATTATCAGGGATGCTTGTCACCCTGGTAAATGTATATGGGCCAAACACGGATGAGCCGGGTTATTTTGTAGGCATTTTAAATGTGTTGCTTGAATGGCCAGAAGCTGAAATAATATGTGGTGGCGATTTAAACACAGACTTTGATCCCAGCAAAAACAATTCAAGCCATCAGGGTGGACACTCTCCTCACGCAGGCCATACTATCAAGGGATGACAGAGCTAGGGATTGTAGATGCGTGGAGGATTCAAAATATAGACAGACTGGAGGGTACACACGATTTATCTGCATATGGAGCTGGTCATGGCTAGATTATTGGTTGATAAGCGATGGTGTGAATGCATAGGTGTCTGGCGTAGATAAGCTGCCTAGAACCTTGTCTGATCACAATTCGGTCAAGCTCACCCTGAGCATCCCGGTGTGTGTGCCCCGTCAGTTTACGTGGACATTTAGAGCGGAGGCATTGCTGGACCCCATGTATAAAGCCACGATCAGAGAGGCTATCTTACAGTACTTTAGCATAAATAAGGGGTCGATAAGTGTAGCCACCACACACTGGGAGGCCTTCAGGGCCACTATCAGGAGGACGTGTATCAGCACTAGTGCAGCTCTACTAACTGCAATGGTTTCTCTTTCTTTGTATCGGTGAACCAGACAAAGAGCTAATTGTCTTTGCGCGCAATTGTAATAGGACAATACTCTTTTCGGATCCAGACAGTGCAGTCTCTCCTCCTTGGAGGGGTGTGGTGGAAAGAAAATTTTGGAAGTGATGCTTTGGCCGACATGGAAGTGTCACCACCTTTGGTAAGAAAGAGGGATTGGTACAGAGGACCAATTTATCTAGGAAGAAGCTGGTGTATAGAGGTTGAAGTTACAGAGCCTATAAGCTTCTGACACTCCTGGCGGATGTGGTGGCCACCAAGAAAACTGCCTTGAGTGTCAGGAGTTGGAGAGGACAATGATGCATGGATTCGAAGGGGATACACATCCAGAAGGTGAAAATCAAATGAAGGTCCCATTGGGGCATAACAAAAGTCTTAGTGGGAACAAATGTTGAAGACCTTTCAGGAAATGTGTCACAACAGGTGACCTGAACATGGAGGGTTGATCCGGTAACCGCAAGAAAGCCGATATAGCTGAAAGATACCCCTTAACTATACCCAGAGCAAAGCCTTGCTGGGATAAAGACAAAACAAACAACACTTCAGACAAGGGTGAAGAAAATGGATCAATATGCTTGTCAGCGCACCAAGCCACAAACTTATCCCAACGGCAGGAGTATATGGTCTTTTTCGATGAATGCTTGTCTGCCAAGATGACATCACAGACCTCATGAACCGGGGAGATCATATACCATCAGCTGTCTTCGCTCCATGTCCATGCATGAAGGTGAAGAGTGCGCAGTTTTGATTGCAGACCCTGCCTGTAGCTGTGACAGGAGATCATCCCAAAGAACAGCCTGATCGGAGGGCAGATGTGCAGGAGTTCTACGTACCATACGCTGCTCGCCCAAATCGGAGCCACCGGGATCACCCAGGCCCAGTCAGTTCTGATCTTCTTAACAACTCGGGAGAGAAGAGGTATTGGCGCAGAGGCATACAGACATTCTGTGTCCAGTCTAGTCGGAATGTGT
Source organism: Lissotriton helveticus (assembly GCF_964261635.1). Lineage (NCBI taxonomy): Eukaryota > Metazoa > Chordata > Amphibia > Caudata > Salamandridae > Lissotriton > Lissotriton helveticus. The sequence continues at coordinate 313,504,255 of NC_136061.1, forward strand.
CTCTGAGAAAGTGCCACTTTGTAAACTCCAGCACGCAGAAGTTCTGACCTTGTGCGATCTCAACTGTGGCAAATAGATCTAGCCAAGGTTCTCTCCAGTCCTGAAAGAGACATTGAGTCACCTTTGGATGCAGCCGATAATCGGGTTCCATGAGGGACCAATGGCTGAGTTTGTCCATCTTGGCATTTAGAGATCCTGCCAGGAGCTGCACCGGTAGGAAAATGTCCTGATGTTGCCGTGACGTTCAGCTGCACAGAGCCTCCAGATCACAATGCAAAACCTGCATACGCCATTAAGCGTAGTTTACCAGCAAGGTACACAAGGCCATCAAACCCAGCAGTCTCAGAGTGAGTATCACTGAAATCCAGGTCTGACGTTGAATTCCTCTTAGACTCTCTGCTTCGGAGGATAGGCACGAAGCTGCATTGTGTCCAGAATGGCTCCAATAAAAGAAAGCGTCTGTGAAGACGTCAGGTGTGACTATGGTATGTTCATAGTGAATCCCGGCAAATGCAGAGGGTCCGTCGTAGTCTGGGGGTACGTGACAACTGCCTAGGGTGAGCCCATCTTCAACAGCCAGACATGGTGGTAGGGTATGACTGGGACCATTCACCTCTGCCAATGTGCTGCAACCACTGCCATCACTGTGGTGAATACCCGAGGGGGAATGGTGAGATTAAAGGAGAGTACAGCAAACTGGAAATGCTCCTGGCCCACCTTGAATTGCAAGTAATGCCGATGGGCCTGCAGGATGGGGACGTTAAAATAGGCAGACTGCAGGTCCAGCTCTACCAACCAGACACAACCTGAGCAAGCGTGAGCATCATCGATTTCTCCTTCCTCAGGAAGGCATTGAGGGTGCAGGTCTAGGATAGGGTGGAGGCCTCTGTTCTTCCTGGACACCAGAAAGTAGTGAAAATAACACCCACAACTTACTTCTGATGGTGGCACCTACTTGATCGCTCCTTTTGCCAAAAAGGCCTGTACTTCCTGGAATAATAACTGGAAGTGTTCATTCCAGTCAATCTGAGGATGTAGCAGGGACGGCAAACTTTCCGTAAATGGAATAGCATAACCTTGCCAGACAATCTGAAGCATCTACTTATCCGAAGTTATAGCATGCCATTCAGGCAGGTGATTGCTGTCCTACCATCAGCAGAGTGGCCATGTTGGTGAGAGGAAATACTAATGAGGCATCAGGAGCCGGAGGGGGGGTTGAGGAGCTAAAGGACTAGGCACATCTTTGGCTTGGAGTCCCATTGGACTTGTGGGAGCCACGTCAACGGCCACAAAAAGGCTGGGACGCCTGTTGGCCGTGGGGGCTGGGTTTGAAAGGACATGGATGGTAGCCCCTACTTAAGCCCATAAGAGGCTAAAAGACGAGCGTGACTGGCGTAGGGCCATGGTGAGCCCCAACAATTGGGCATTGACCCTCCTCTCTTTAAAGCGCACAAGAACTGAAAATGTTCATAACGGATGTCTGCGCATCTCCCAAGAATCCAGTTGATCTCAGTCAGAAGTGGTAACCAGGTGCTACTGTTAAGCAATGGCCCTACCCAGCGAGTCTGCTATGTCCAGCCCTCATCTGATCGTGAGCATGGCTGCATCCCCACCATCAGCAATAGCATGGATCGGGAGGCCCCCTACGAGACCATGGTCAGCACTTGCGCAACCGAGTGCTAAACTGTGAGGCTAAATTGGCCTAAGAGGTATGCGGTGTTCGCCGACGTACAGTGCAAGGCTGATGGAAGAGAAAATCACCTTCCTGAAGTTATCTAGCCTCTTGGATTCCCTATCCAGTGCAGTAGTAGGGAACGTGCCGGGATTAGCTTTAGACCTCGAGGCCTGCAACACCAGTCTCTCAGCGGTGGAGTGCTGGGTGGGGAAAGCTGGGTTCCCAGGGCCGTAGGGGAGTGAGATGGTCCACGCAGGGCTTGGTGCAAGCCCCAATAAAGGCATCAGCGACAGCTTTGTTGAAGGGTAGAATAGGTTCTGTGTGGGACACCCCAGGTTGAAGCACCTCTATCAAGTCATGGGTCTTGACTTCCACAAAGGGTACCATGAGGTCAAGGACCTAAGACACCATTTGCACCACCATAGCAAAGGAGGCCCCTTCCTCAGTAGCCACACTAGGAGGAGAGACCAGGCCAGTATCTAATGAGGTATCCTGACCACTGGCATCAGCCAAGGCCTCATACCAGTTGTCTTTGGCCAAAGATTCTTCAAGGGGGTCAGAGTAGCTGCAATAATTCTCAGATCCACCTCAGTCATACTCCTCAGAGGGCCTGTCAGGAAAAGGAGGCACCGTCTTCAACCTGTAAGGTCATGGTCTAATCCGCACTTGAGTTGATGTCAGACAATGCCAGTCTAGCTATGTATAGAAGTTCAAAATGACCATGATTTTGCTGCAGCTTAAGGACAACAAACAAATAAACAATTGTCCTCAAAGGAATCGCTTTAACCAATTTCAATGATTAGTATTGTCACAAAAAGTGATCAATCATTTAACTGAAAGCAAGGTAAATACAGTTTTTTATACTGTTTATTATTTTTCAAAAATATCATATCAAAAAATCAATTTCTCAGAACATTAAGACCTGGCAACACAATACTACTATAGATCATTAGTTTTCAGTAGTATACAACACCTTCTGCTCTCTACATGGATAAAACTGAAATACCATGTACAAAAAAGTATATCTCAATCATATAATTTTGTATAACATCAACTGATATTAATAGAAGCAGAACGGCGTCAGGCGTCGACGTTTCGGTCCTTCTCGGTTGCTAAATCCATAGGACCATCCTCAGGACCAGTTGCACAGAATATATCTACAAGTGAATATACACATAAAATATTTTTTACATTTGTACAGAACCTTGCATTCCAAAAATCGTCCAATCACCATAAAGGAAAACAATCAAATCATATGATGTGAAAACCAATTAATAACCACCACCAAAGGTGTCAAATGTACACTATATACAACACATCAAGGTCTTACCACTAACCACCAGCCGGTGGACGTGAGGCCCCAAAGGCTGAAATATATTTATTTATTTTTGAACCTGAAAAACAACAAACCAAATAGACCATCTACCTATTATCCATAACAATTCTAAATCACTCCATAGGTTAGTGACCTCAACCACAATAAATCTCATACTTACAAGTTGTTTGACTCACTCCTGTATGAAAATTGTGAGAGTTTGGTACCCTGTAACATAAAATAGTACCACAGCCATGTAAATACGTCATACCAGATAAATCACTACTTTGCCATCTCCACACCGCAGCGTGAACGTAGACATGCAAAAGCCATAGAAATACTCACAGCTCGATTTAATCGATGTATTCTCAACTCTCCTGAAACCAAAGATGACCTCATTACTAACTGCAAACCTCAATAGACTACCGCAAATGTAATTAATCAACCGGCGACCACACTTACTTTTGTTCCAGAGCGTTCACGTCTCTCTTCCACACGCCTAAACGGTCAGGGAGTGCCGAACCCGGCACTTCCGGCTGTTTTTACCTTACATTTGCAACACTTGACCAAAATGTACAAAGCAGCTTAAGGACGTCAGTAACACTGGGAGCGGTGTCTCTGGACCGCACCTCAGTACAGGTCATAGATTTGCAACCGGTTTCAGTCCGAATCCAGGAACAGATCTAGAGGGCCCAACTGGTGTGGTAAAGCAGTCAGAACAAACCCGTAGGGCCTGCAGGCACTTCAGACAGGTCCAGCTGTACTAAAATGAGGCGAATTACCTCATAGACCTTCTTGAGTTGGGCAGGGGTTGCTCTGGCACGAATACATTTCAGGAGGTGCAGATCGGTACCAGGCTCAGGCTCCATGGGGGACATGTGGGAGCAGGGCCTAGACTTGTGACGTCGTTCCCACATCCCTTTTGATGAACCGTTGCGATGAAGTCGAAGAGCGATTCAACTTCTTGGTTTTCTTTCTCTTGCAGGACATACCGGACGATGTCTTTGACCTAGACGAGGAACGGCGGTAACAACTCCAGGAGCACACTCGGGTACCTCTCCACGACTAGGACCTGGAGAAGTGCAAAGTCATCCAGTATCGAGCAGCCAGGAGCTTCATCAACCGCTCCCTGATCGCTTTGAGGTTCATTACACAGCTAAGTCGGGGCAGGCCATGAAGTTGTGGTCTGGCTCCAGGCATCACAAGCAAATCAGGTGGGGGTCTGTCACTGACACTTGCATGACAGGCTCCGCAGGGTTTAAAACCCATGGGTTTCCTAAAGGACACCCCTAAGGCACACTAGGATAAAAAAGGCTCCAAAACTTTGACAAAACATTGTAAACGACGTAAAAGAAAAAAACAACCACGGTAGCACCTCTGAATTGATGCTGATGGCATGGCATGGAAAGGAAGGAGCCGAGGTCAGCAGGCTGGGGTGTCGCCTATGTAGGCACTGCGTACATCATGTCCAGTGTGGACAATACCAACGTGAGTCGTTCGGCGCCACTTACTGTTGTGCAGAAGTACTGCTCAGGATTTTCCAGAACCAGTCTGGCCTATGGGAATATTTTAAGGTACAGATTATGCAGCTTGATGCCCCTATCAGAAACTAGAAGATTCTGAGAGCTCATAATGTAAGCCATAAGCAGTCTACAAAACCTAGAGGTCTCATACTTTTATACCTGGAATACACTGACCTTTTACTGGTTCTGAACACTGCAAAAGTTAAAAAGCAAGTATTTCGGTCGGGATACAAACTATTCTTCTCTCAAGATGTATTCAAAGCAACTGCTATTTTCAGTAGTGAGATCTGTATTGACAGCCATTAACTCAAGATATGGCTTAATCCATCCTTGTTTTTTAAAAGTTACCCACAAAGAGAAAACAACCACGTATGAAGACCCATATATCCTGAGCAAATGCTTACATGACTGCAAGAGAGAAGAGATGGAAACCTCTTAAAAAATATTATAAATAGTGTTTGCTTTCTTTTCGAACTATTAGGCACAATTCCTTTGCTCTAGCCTAACTATTTAATGTGCTATGAATAATAACTTGCTCTTCTTGCTCGTTTCTTTATACAGGTCATTGTTAATGTTGTAAATTTCATCTCTCTAACTATTCATATATTTTGATGTCCTGGTCTTCTGGAGCGAGGAAATAATGTCTTTGCCCTTTTTGGTCTCCTGACCACTCCCCCACAATTTGCTTATCTAGGTATATCCTTTAGTCGTCATTTCTTTGACACTGTCCCCTCTTTTACTTATTTTTTTTCTTTTTTCTTACCTTCTTCTGTCCACTTGTTCCTATCCTAATGGCATGTTTTTACCCAGTACCTACACACTACAATGGAATTTATTACTATTTCAAATATTTTTGTGTATGTTATATTTCTCTTTTTCGTCAATATTTGTAGGTTTATTTATTATATTTACGTACATTAATTGGGTAATTCAGAGTTATCTTGTGGAACTTTAAAGGATTAAATAATCCTATTAAGAGACAGAGAATCCTTTTGCCCCTTGCCAGATTTAAGACTGCTATAGCCTTGCCACAGGACACTTAGCTTCCAAAAGTAGAAGCTTAAAAACTTTAGAAACTTTGGTAGGAAATATATTTGTGTTATCTGCAGTACAGAATTAAAAATGGAACAATAATTCTTTATCATAAAAAACTGGATGTTGTTGTCAACTCTCAGGAGAATGGATTAGATGGCAGATGGGTTATTCTTAAATTCCCTGTTAATGAAATAACCATTTCGATGTTTAATGATTATGGTCCTACAACAGTATGCTTTTTTTCTGAAACTACATTTCTAAAAAGTTGCTAAGGTTGAATAGTATCTTGTATTTAGAGGGGGCTGCAATCAATAGTAGGTCCTATCCTAGATAAGAACTCAAATTAAATTTATTCAGAATAAAACGCATAAACAATTCTGTCCTGCTATTACTCAAAATTCCTTTGTAGGTAAGTGGAGACAATAATATTGCTGTTTGAAAGAGCACACTTTACTTGATTATCCTCATCAAACACAGTCCTGGATTAATTATATTTTTATGAGTAAACGTTTATCCCAGACATCATAAAACGAGGAGTAAGCACCTATTCGTATTTCAGACCATGGACCTGTGAGTCTAGATTTTGATTTAATCCCTTTTCAAGCCCAACTAAAACAATAGAGAGTTAACAGTTAATTGAAGCCTGAAACCTTTTTTTAATACAAAGTTATGAAAAATTGCTTATGAGTTTCTCATTCTTAATGCTACCCAGGACTCCACTACTCCTATGATTTGGGATGTTTTTAAATCAACAGTATTATATTTAAAAATGTAAAATGTAGATATAAGAATGTGTTCAGGTAAATGAAATTACAATAATATTTTTATTGAGAATGTCTCAAACAAAACAAAATGCTAGATGTTACAGAGGACAAAATAAGTCAGGGCAACTATTGGCAAATTACTTGAAAGTAAAAAAGAGAAAATTATAACTGAATCTTTAATAAATGCAAAAGGTTGATCTTTACTTAAAGATGAACACATTCTTGATGAAATTGTAGCATTTTATAAAGATCTATATAACCCGGCACATGTGCTGTCCATTACGAAGATTACTAAGGGCCTTATTCTGAGTACAGGATTCCTAGGGCCACAGTACTGGTGGTGGTGGTCGGACCACCACCACCACTCCAGCTCTGCCTGCTGTATTCCAAGTGTGGTGGTTGGACCAGCACAGGAGAGTAGTCTCCAACTGAATACAGGATCCCACGGCAGAGGAACAGCGGAAAAGGGCAGGAATATGCTGGCAGTGCTGCTGCAGCTCTGCCAAGTATATTCCAAGTAGCATTTCCACTTCCCATTTCATGGCGGAGAGCCCACCATGAAAAAGGTGGCAGAGATGCAACTTCTGGGTGAATGCGAGGGGCACCTGTTGTGCCCCCCCTAGAATTGCATCCCCCCTCCTGCACTGTGTGGCACGCACAACATGGTGCATGCCACACCGCTAAAGAACTTCCCGAAGACTCGGTCACAGCAGCAGTCTGCTCTTAAGGCTCTCCTATGAGCCTAACACAGCCACACCATGAGACCACCGCAGCACCGCCCGCCCGCCATTTAACTCAGAATCTAGAAGGCGGGAGGGGGGGCACCACGGGCATGGCAGTTCTCTTGCCAGCGCAGCAGTGACGGTGCTGCAGGAGGACCGTAAAATTCGTGATAAGGCTCTAATTACCTACAGTCTATTAACAAACTCTAAATGCATGAAATAGACTTTACTTCCGTAGGAAAATATATTTCCCTTAAAGAAATAAGTAAAGCAGTTAATGTTTTTTTACTAATAAAAATAAGACTCGAGGACCTGATGGTGTTACAGTAGAATTTGACTCCACATTTACAAAGATTTTTATCTTACATGCCTGGAACAATATCACTTTATTGTGAATTCCAAATCCTCTCAAAAAAACTTTCAGGAGGCTCTGATTTCGCTCACATGACTCCAACCAGTCGGTTTGTGAGCTACCAGTAGCTCCCAGACACCTCCAAAGTAGCTCGCAGCCTCGAGTTTATTTTTAAATAAGCAAAGGGTCACATTTTCCTTTTAACGTTAATGGAAGGCTATGTTTACTTTACATTATTGTCATCAGGCTGCAGATTGCAAAGCCTAATAATCAGAAGTAATCAGTCAGATTTATGGGCCAGGCTGGGTCACAGAGGAGAAGGACTGAAGAATTTAACTCCGATAAAAGTATGCGTTGACTCAATATTGGAGCGTGAGAACAAAATTATGCTTTTAAATGGGAGAAAATTAAAATGAAGTTACCTTAATGTTTACCACTTCATTTTAATTTGCTCCCATTTCAAAGTGTTGCATTTGCAAGCAGCAGGCCTTTTGATCGTAGTGCCCAGTAGACACTGTGCGATATTTATAACTGAAAAATAGCCATTTTTTTCAAATAAACTTTTTCTATGACACAATAAGTATTAATGTCTTTCTACTCTTTCAATTAAGCATAATACTGCTTAATATTTTATTAAGCATGCCTATTCACTTAAAATTCTTCTCATTTAAACAAATTAATTTTTCTATTATAAATATGGCACCCTGTCTACAGGCCAGTGGGACCAAGATCCTCGATGTTTGTAAATGTGATACTTAGAAATGGGAAAAAATGTAAACAATGAGTTTTAAGGAACCCACTTAAAGTTAACACTTCATTTTAATTTTCTCGATACAGTGCCATATTTATAAGTGAAAAATACATTATTTTAAGTTGGAGAAATTTAAACTGCAGAAAAATATTCCAAACTCTGAACATTACATTTTTCTTATTTGTGCTATACATGTAACGAACTGTGCCACTTATGGTGAAAGGTATGTCCTGTGTCACAAGTACATAAGATATGGTCTCTCAGTCAACAGTACACATATATCCCATACATATGCACACATGTTCAAACATACCCAAAGACCATGCTTTCACTAACACACATCAAAGCCAAAGGGGATGATGGACGGAGTGTTGAACAATGCAAGCACTCACCCCCAGTCAAATGATCTGGGTTTAATCCATCATCATTCTTTAGCTCACTCCGCCATCCCAGTTCAGACATGTCCATATGCAAATCAGTCTGACCCTGTGCCTCATGGGAAAAGTCCATCCTGAACTGCCAAGCCATGTCTTCCCTGGACCGGAAACAAGCATCCTGGGACCATTTGTCACCCCGAGTGAGACGGGTGTGCTAATTTTTCACCCTGAGTGGGACAGGTATGCTCAGACGTAAGTTCAGTGCTCTCCATTTTATTTTTTACTTTTTAAATCTTTTTATTGTTTTAAAACACAAAAGGAACATAAGGAAGGGCCATCATAAGTACATAGTGCCCGACACTCGGAAACATTGACATTTGTCCAGCAATCCAACAAATCAATTTCGTAAATGGGATCAATGTCACAAGATCCATATACCTGCCCTGCTGCTGTAATGTCTAAGCCCCCCATTCAGTGTTCCTCTATGACTGAAACTCAGGCTCCAGGTCTTCATCCAACATTAAGTACAGGCTCACCCTCCTCGTCTAACTACCCCTACTCCCCCACCCCTGCCGCCAGCGCTGCTACTAAGAATAAATGCTAGCAAAATACTACCCTAGTGCATAAGTGTTATACACGCTATTACATCATCAATACCATTAAATATCATGGCTATCCCGAAGGTCGGAGATCATCTCACATGCTGCCCCTCCCCCCCCATGTCTAGAGGAGACGGTCTATTGGTTCCTTCCTCCGTCTGCGCGCTGGAGTCTGAGTCAGTGTGAAGTTCTGGTGTCTGTTCAGTGCTCTCCATGCCACTGGAATCAAGCTATCCTGACTGAAGAGGGGTGAAACCCCAAAATCGCTCCTAGGAAGCTGGTTTCCAGTCCAGGGAGGACCTGTCCTGGCAGTTCAGGCTGGACTGTTCCCATTGGGCGCCGGGTCAAGGCTGATTTGCATATGGCTGGGTCCAAACTGGAATGGCATGAGTAGCAAAAAACGATGGATTTAGGCCCAGATCTCTGTACTGGGGTGAATGTATGACATTGTTCTGCATTCTGTCCATTAATAGTTCTTTTTTCACTTAACACACATGGCAGCCCTGTCACAGTGCCCCTAGTCAAAGTAGTTTGTTCAAACTATAGCATCAGGCTCTATGGACATTAGGCTTAATACCAATTATGCTGGGTGTGGGGGTGTGAGAAGTTGGCCTGATGTATGATGTCACCAATTCTGGGGGCACCTTGTATCAGTCCAAACAATCCCTTATGGTGATGGTTGTAAGTCAACCTTGTAGACAAGCTATCCTAATGGTAGCATGAACTAAGCAGTCTTTAGGCTAAACAAAAGAGGGCATGTGAAGCCAGCTGTTTTACCATATGCAATCCTGTAATACCAAATAAAAGGACACCACACAAGTTATATATTATAAAAAAATATGTATTTATTACTAGAATAATCCTCTGTACTCTTTATGAGTGCAGAGGCACAAGCGTTTAAACAAAAGCACAGTTAAACATACACAAGTTGCACAATTTTGGATAAGCCCGGTGGCCACTCTAACCATATACTAAAATAGTGGTATAAGTACCACCTCTCAAACAATGGTAGGGCCTAGGGCCTTGTGAATCGCTGGGACTACTCGGGACTAACAGTGATGAAGTCGGGAGAGGCCCGCGGGACTCGGGTGCAGCGCCTAAAGCACACGCATGTACCAATGCAAAGTCAATGGTGCGTAAAAGTTAGAAAAGTACTGTTTTGGAAGTCTTTCGACTGGAATAGAATTACCCCACTTTAAACTAGGACACTAGAGGTGTAAACCACTATAGGAGCACCGGTGTTTGATCGTTACCTCACCCACAGGAAGCAGGTGCATAGGTGCCAAAGTGAGTCTGGTTTCGTCGTGGAGATCTATGGAGCCTGGAGATGAAGATGCTGCAGGCGGCCAGGAGAGAAGAGTCTGGTTGGATCCAAGGGTGGATCGAAGATGTAGAGTACCTGAAAGCAGAGGGGACAGAGTCTGGGTCACTAGCCAGTGACCAGGATGGAACCAGGAAGGAACCGGGCGATGTCGGGCGCAATCAGGTGGTTGTCGAGAAGCTCGTCTCCGCTGCCACGTGGACTCTGGGGCATCGAGGGTGTCCAGGAGTGGATCAAGAGCTGTCCCACGAAGGCTCTCGCTGCCGGCGGTGTCGGCTTCCGGATCGGAGTCAACAGGCCTTGGCAAATGCAACCCACGAAGAATTTGAAGATCGCTTCTTACTCAGACCAGCAAGGTCAGATAGATTACTCCTTTTTAGGGGAGCGAGGGCCAGTCTGGAGCAACCAGACTAGCAGAGTAAATACAAGAATTCGTCGGTATTGGGGCCACTAGCCAACGGGCAAGTAACCGGACCAACGCGTCGAGCAGGAAAATGCAAAAGGGCCCCACGCAGCACTCGGTGAGTGTGGAGGGGAGCTCTTCGGTGCAAAAGCTGCTCGGGCTGGGGCTTCTCAAACCCCAATGCACAGCTTCGAGGGAGCCTCGGGAGCTGCACTGTCAGCACTTCGTAGTTTTTCCAAGATGGCCGGCTCCACGCTTCACGTCGCCTCCACGGGTCTCAGATTCACTGTGGATCGGGCTGTTAGAAGTCAGGGAAGCTGGGTCTCGTCGATCTCTGTCGCTCGAGTTCCGGCGGGAACTGCAACAAAGCAAACCGTTGGGTGCTGGATGGTGCCTGTTTGCACAGGGTGGTCACTCCTTGACCACAAGGGAGATTCTTCAGTCTTCCACGTTGAGTGGGATGTCGAAGGGTCCAGAGTTCTGTATCAAAGTTTCAGTCAGGATAATCTGATGTGCACTGGCACAGCTCTTACCTTTATTCCAAATCAAGGGGCTGGATTACCTGCTAGGTCCCTCCTATGGGTGGGACCCAGGAAGGGGGTGGTTACACCCCTTTCCCTTTGTCCAGTTTCGCGCCAGAGCTGGGGCTGGAGTGCCCCAGAACCGGTTTGACTGGATTTTGCATGGGACACCTTGTGTGCCCCAGGCAGTGTCTAGTTTCTTTCAACCCTCCCTGCTCCAATCCACTATCTCCTGTCTGGGGTGGTGTAGCACCTCCCTGTGACAGGAAACTCTTTGTCCAAGCCTCCCCTGCCAGGTTTCGGTCAGCAGCAGGAGGCCAGACTTGTGTCGGGGCAGCAGAATCCATTTTGTGATGCTGAGGCTCTGGTTAGATTTAACCGCATTTAAGTAAAGTAGCATGCCTTTTCCCTCTAGAAGGGTGGAATGCTACCCCCGTTGCCAGAATTGGCGATGGGGGTAGTATTCCAAAGTGTATGACACCTTACACGACATGTTTTGATAAAGCCAAACCAAAGTTAGCAATAACCGCGAGGATTATAATGCACTTAAGAGTATATGGTATGGCAATACCCTGGAACAGCTATAAGGAAATGGTTCCAAAAGCTGCAGACAGGCTAGGCTCATGCTAGAGCATCATCTCACATAAAACCAAGCACTCTGCCTCCAGGATTGTTAAGGCCTGCCGTAGGAGTGACTTATAGGTATATAAGTGTCCAGATATAGGTTTAGATATAGGTATACTATATCTAAGCAAGGGGTGATTACACGACCTTGCCCCAGCTGTGTGAGCAGCCAGTTGTGTCAGTTTGAATGGCCAGCCTGGGGTGGCAAAAGATATGCTGATAAGGTGACCCAATCCAATTTAGTTATGCACCTAGGGTACATGGAGTCCATTTTAGAGAGAGAGCAGATAGCCTGGGGCCCTGAATAGCAGGGTCCCAGGCAAACTAAGTCGAAAACCAGCTAAACACAAGGCAAAAAAATCTGGGGTAACCATAGTCAGGTATCCACCTTCCTACAGGGGGCATCTGGTAACAATGCGTGAGTTTTAAATTCATGAATGGCAGCAAAAGACTTATTCCCAATGTATTTCGAGCACCTTTCTTGCTCTTCGTCAGGGGAAGCTGTTTAAATAAAGTAAAACCCATGTTAATCCTCCAGTTTTCTACTCCGACATATCTATCTAACCTTGCATACTATAAACATAACCTGCATTCTCTGCCCTTTTAAATAAATGAATAGTTTACATTTACAATGCATTAGGAATAAGTCTTTTGCTGCCATTCATGAATTTAAAATGTCCTGACGCAATGTAATAAGAGGCCCTTGATGGGCACAATTATTTTGTGTGAAGCTTATGGATATTTGGACAGCTTTTTCGTGATTAATTAAGTCAAGATGGATAAATTATGAACATTTCCAAATAAAATGAATTTACAGTTAAAAAGTTGGTAACTACATTTTTCTGATGCAGTGCGAATGGGTTTGCGACACAGTTATGTTGCATTCTTTTGAATCTATTACTATCCGTGCAATGAGGCGAGGCACGGACCCAGACTGCACGCAAAATAAGGAACAAAATAATAAATGTGAAGAAATTATGACAAACGTGTGCAACGGCTACCTTCACATGCATTCATAATGAGATTCTTCCCTCACAAGCTGGAATGCACCCGATACTGAACTGGATAAAAATGACAAGCGGACTTAAAAATCTCAATGTCCTCACGATTAAATCTGTTAATTTTCATGAAGAAATACAAGGAACTTGTGTGCACACTCCTCCTTTGATGAGGCTTCGACACTGCAAACAGTATATTGTAATTACATGGACACTTGCAAGATGATTTCAAACATAATGAATATGTTTCACGAACCAATTTTTAATTCGTTACTAACTCATTATATATGTTACATTTCTGAAGTTTTTACATGGTGATTGCATTTTACATACGTTATGTAAAGTTTCAGTTGGTACTTTAATCGTAAAAGACATATTTTTTTTAAAAACGTGAAGTTGTAGACATACAGATTATAATAAGAGTTGGTGTTACAGCAAACACGATTATAGCTTCAATTACTGTATACAGATTCGAATTTCATGAAATTCATACATATAGAGTATAACATTGTTTTAAAATTACAATTAAACAGCCTAACAATACAAAGACAAACCTGACCTAGAAATTTAAAAAGATTGGAATTAAAAACATTGGAATTAAAAAAGAGACAGGATCTTAATCATTTCTGCTTACTTCTCGTTCTAATCACCCATGCCCACCCCAAGAATTTGGCTACGCTCACAACAATTACATCAGAGGTGTTAGTTCTTAGTGCCCAAATAGCCTCAGCGCACCCTTTGTATTTAAGTCGCTTGCAAAGGGGTTTTATCCATTTACTTCGGGGGGCTTGATAAATCGGACAGGCAAATAGAAGATGACCCACACTCTCCTTGTGTCCCGGGTACCAAGAGCAATATTCGCTCGCTCCATTAGACCAGTTTTTAGTGAACGAATTCAAGGGCAAGGATCCCACACGAAACTGATGGTAAAGTTTCTTGTCAAGTGGCCTAGTGATAATGTCCCAATAGTTCTCTAGGAAGGGATCCAACTTATAAGTCAGGAACCTTCCTGTTAAACTAGCGGAGCCAGAAGCAGTGACCAAAACTTGGCGAACAGAGGCCCAATAGAGTGCCTTGTACTCCTGTTTTGATGGAAAAATATTAGATCCCGGGGAAAACCACAGCTGCTCAAGGCCCATTTCAACCAGGATCGATTTTACTGCACGCAGCCATGGAATACCACCGGACCCCCAAATTGATCTTACTTCTGCAAGCTCATTAGCAAAAAGACTTAGGTCGGGAGAGGTCCAAATACGTCTCCAAAAAGCCACCAGTCTGTACCTTGCCATTTCGTTTATTGGGTTACAGCCCATATCCAGACAAAGTGGTTTAGATGGAGAGGACTGAGGTAGACCTACAAGTTCCCGCATGAACTTGCACTGCGTTTTCACCAGGGTAGAGAGGTACATATGTCCCCAAAGATCTGCCCCATACAAAATTGCAGCGTTAACCTTGGTTGTATAGATCCGAAGTGCAGGTTTAACTCGCATAGTAAGGGACCTTTTTTGCTCTTGTAGGAGACAACCCGTGAGACGCGCAAATTTTAAATGTAATGTATCCACCTGCGCTTTCCAAAGGAGACGATAGTCCAAGGTTACTCCCAAATAGGTCATAACCTCGACTTGTTCCAAACTCTCTCCATTCATAGTCACTACGCTCCTTAGGGGATGACTCTTAGTGAGCACCATAAATTTTGTTTTGCTCACATTAATCTTAAGATCGTTGATGCAACAGAACTTCTCAAACCGGTCCAGTGCTAACTGTAAACCGCTACGGGTCTTGGAGAGGAGTAATGTGTCATCAGCGAAGATGAGCATATGAAACCTGGTCCCCCCCAGAGTGTACTGGCAAAAAACTTAACCACTTGATCGATGAACAATAAGAAGAGCGTGGGCGCCAGTACGCACCCCTGACGGACGCCCCGTGTTACGGGGAAGCAATCCGTCACCTGTCCTTGGCCTCCCCACCTAACCCTTGCAAAATTGCCCTCGTGTAATCTGACAATCAGATCTAATAATTCAATTGGCAATCCCAGGTCTCTAAGAACGGACCAAAGTTTGGCCCTTGGCACCAAGTCGAAGGCCGACTTCAGATCGATAAACGCGGCATAGATAGTTCCACCGCCCAGCAGCACCACCTTCCAGTAGATCAGACAAAATCTGAAAATCTGATCGATGGTACTTGTACCAGATCGGAAGCCGGCCTGCATTGGGGACAAAATACCCTCTAGCTCCATCCAGCCCTGAACTCTTGCGAGGACCATCCTTGCTATGACCTTTTGGAATGAGTCTATAAGGCTAATTGGGCGGTAATTCCCTGGGTTCGAACGATCACCTTTTTTGAAAATTGGGAGAATCTCAGCCCCCTTCCATGACACGGGGATCCTGGCCCCCTTAGCAATAGTGTTTGCGATCCTGGTTATGTAGGGAATCCAAAGTTGGGGATTGTTTTTATACAGATCAGCTGGGATTAGATCCATCCCCGGTGCTTTCCCCCGCTGGGTCAGGCCGAGTGCAATCTCGGTCTCCTGTTCTGTAAAAGTCAGCTCTTCTGTATGGACAAACATAGTTTGTGACCTAGGTAAACCTGTAGTGGATTCTAAATTCAAATCCTTGAATTGACCAGAGTAGAACTCCACCCAGGCTTCTGCGGATACATAGTTAGTAGGTAATTGGGAGTCGGGATTTCTGCCCCACTTTACAGTTTCCCAGAACTTAATCTGGTTATTGGAAGTGCAGGCATCCAGAAGGTCAGACCAATAATTATCTTCCCACTCTCTTTTTGCTTTCCACTCGATTTTTTTATACTGTGCCCTAGTTTCCTTTATGTCACTCAAAATCCTGGACTTAACTGCTTTCACTAATCTGCTATGGGCCTCCCTACATTGCTTGTTGTACCATTTCTGCCGGGAGGTATGCACCTTTAGGGTGCCTTTGGTTGGCGGCAGCGTTAGAAGGACCTTGAGCTGGGCGAAGCATTGTTCATGGAGTTCACAAATATTATCAATATCACCCCTAATGGTGACAAGGGTCGAAATGTCGTTAGCAGTCTTGGAAACCACATTCGTAATGCTATCCAGAATAGACTCGTCCCCCACAATCCTTGTCCATTTAAGCCTTCTTCTATCGTTGGTCAGGATAGCGTCCCCTGTCGGGTGAACAACTGGTGGAATCCTTCCACAGGTACCCGGAAGTCTCAGACTAAGTGACAAAGGATTATGATCGCTTTCAGGTCGGGGTACTACCTCCATATCTATCAGAAGTGGCCAATATTCCATCTTCAACAAGATGTAATCTATACGGCTTTTCCTTAGCCCATTGTCAAAGGTGGAATTGCCTCCCTGATCAGAGGCAGTACGGCCATTTGTTAGTCTTAGCCCCCAATTCAGGCACAAGCCCATCCAATGTAGAGCTGCCTCAGTTCCTTTTGTGATTTTATCAACGGACAGTTCTGGGATCTTCCAAACCACATCCTCTGCTAACCCCCAATTATCCCCTACAACATAGAGGGGCTCAAAAGTACAGTTGAAATCCCCAGCTAGAACAAATATCTTGTCTCTCCCTAACCCTTCAAGATATATGTCCACAAAGTCTACAATGCTAGGGCAACGGCCACCCGGTTGGCCGCGTGCATAGATGTTGAGGACTATAAGATCCTGGTAGCCGTCCTTGCTTAATTTAATGCCCAAGAGATCTGGGTGATCCGCAAATATTTCAGTTGGATGGTATCCCATTGCCTGCTTAACCCATGTCACGAGCCCTCCTGATGCCCGACCTTTACTGCCCTTTATAGCTGGTTTGTAAAAATTTAAAAACCCAGCCCTATAAATTGGATCCGGTGCCCAGGTTTCTTGAAATAATAAAACATCAAATGTATCAATATATTCTAACCAATCCTCAGAATCCATCCGCCCCTTAATCCCAGCCACATTCCAAGAAGCTAATTTAAGTGTTTCCTGTATTGTTGTTACACTACATGGCCCACTCCGGTCCACTGCCATGGGTGCAACTAAGCTCACTTGATGACTCTCCACCCTAGTCGCATCTCGAGCCACTACCACCTTGCTAGTGTCCCCCTGCTCGAACCCCACCCCACCTGCACCTTCTATCACACCCCCTGTAAGTATTTCAGAATTCTTCCCTGGATCCAGCACCTCCATTCTCTCTTTCCCAACAACCCCCTGTAGCATCTCCAAACCAGCTCCATCTTCCTCGCTCACCCGATTCCTCATAACCTTTTCATTCCCTGCAACCGGGTAGAGTCAATCAATGGCCTCCAGGCCAGAGAGGGGCTCAAAGCGGTTAAACAATAATGGGTACTGCGGGAGGTAGGGTGTTCTATCAGCTTGGTGCCTCCTGACTGGCAATCTTAAGGGTAGATGTCTCGGAGGAAACTCACAGAATCGTCTTGGATAAAAATAGTCAAGACCTAAGGTCTGCACATGCCCCAATCTTGCAAACCTTGCTTCCCTACGTAAGAAATCTACCACCCAGGGATCTTTAAAAGATATAATGATACAATCCCCCTCTAAGTCCTTACTGCCGTGACCCACCCATTCAACTCTCCTCACAAACAAGATTTCAGTCACGGATGATGGGGGATGGGGGAAGGGGGCGATTTTTGTTTAACCAGAATACCACTTTGTTATGAAGATCCCCATAGGATTCGTTGGCACCCTCCCTAAGTTGTGCTACACCAGTTAAAACTATCGTATGCCGGGTTGCTTCAGGGGGTTGGTCTGTGCGAGGGTGAGCCCGCTTGTTAGGTTTCCCTAAGGGGGTGGTAGAATTCATGCTCACTTTAGCTGCCTGCCCTGTGGTGGACTGAGACGATGTACTAGGAGCACCCTTTGAACTGTCTTGCGCCGTAACGCCGGTGTTCGTTGGGGATTAGATTTGGAGGTGGCCTTCTTTGACACCTGCAACAAAGAGCCTACAACCGTAGTAGAATCCTTAACCCTAGGGGATCCCACCGCCACTGAATCTTTATTCGTTTTAGGGTCAGGATAATTTGATGCTAAGCCAGTGGTCACGGAGGTTACAGTTTTACCAGTTGGTGCAATTTTCTGGCCCTTTGTATTGATCGTAGAGGAACAAGGATTCCCACGGCATTTTTGGGGCTAGTAAACTTATGTAGTAAACCAGTATTAGTATTTACAATGGACTCAAGTACATCCAGTTTAGAGGTCATCAACCTTGTTCTCTCAAGTACAGGAAGTAAAAGAGTTTTGATCATAGCCTCCATTTTTACCAATAAGCTTTCCTCACTACTAAAACAAGTTGAACATGGGTCAGAGGAACCAAAGGGGATATGGGAGGGATCTATTGGTACCAGGGCAAGACAGAGAGTAGGAAGGGCCTCTGGGTTTGGGGCGCTAGTGTGGGCCAGATCAATGGTCTTTGAAATCTTGAAAGCTCCCCCCCCCTGATGGCCCAAACACCTTTTCCTTTTGCGAGGTACAATTCTCAACAGGTCCTCTTCACCCAGTGGGTCAGACTCAGAATTACTGGCCAAGAGCACACTTTCATTTTCATTTCCAATTCCCCTGCTGTCTTGGGTATCATCCAGATACGAATCAGTTTCCCCCACGGAGGGTGGGATGCCCTCCCCTTCCCCCTCGCGGTGCACCTCTGCTGTAACCAAATGTAGACTGTTACTCGGGGCTTGTGCAACGGGGCTGGGTATTAGTGCCAACCTACCCAGAGAGGAACGCTTCCCACTAACTAGGTCAATAGAAAGCCTTTTCTCGGCCATCGCTATCTGTAACCGGGACCCCCATGCGCGCCCCGCACTAGGGCGCGAACTGTCCATGTGTGACCCCCCCCTCTTCTCTCCACAGCCCCCGCATTCAGCAACGTGGTCTGGACCCGATAGATACAGTTGCGACGACGAAGATGACGGGCCCTTTAACTGGACCGAAGGTATGTTGGAGGAGGAGCCGGAGCCTTGGATAAAAGACGAATCCGAACAGTCCCAGGTGTGTTATTACACCGGAGGAGTGGTCAGTGAGAAGGAGAGCGGAGTGGCGGGAAGCAGCGAGGACGAGCGGAGAAGTGGAGGACGAGGCGACGTGAGGAAGGCGTGGATCGACAGCGGACGGTGGATCAGCGAAGGTAGCCTAGCGGAGGAGGAGGAAACACCGACCCCGGAGCAGAGAAGACATCGGACTGCCGGGAATACAGCGGACATCCCCGAGACGACGGGAGCGGATTGGAGAGCAGCGGACCAGAAGGACCCGCCCGGAGGCCAACACCACGATACGCCCAGCCGTACGCCAGGAGGGGTACGGCTCACAGAGGTGCGTGACCGCTTCCTGGGTTGGTGTAAAAGGAGAACAAGGCGCCTCACTTAGTTTGGGTTACGTACTCTGGTACAATCCCGGGTTACCCTCACCTCCACTTCCACTTCCCTCCATAGTATAGTAAGGGTGTGTCCCTGACGGGGGTGGCAGCACTGGGTGATTCCCCCACGGCCCCTTCCCTGTGCACCATTGAAAGTACTTTTCTTTGTTACTGATACCCGCCTCTCTTCTGTTTCCCCTTTTCGGTGCCGGCGAGGGTGGACAGCACGGAGCCTCCGGAGTCCCGAAGAAGGGGGAGCCCCGCCCGGAGGAAGAAGGAGGGAATACTCCGGAAGACCCGAGGAGAGCGGAGCCGATCTCCCCGCAGAGTACCGACCCGAAAGACCTGTACCGATTCATTGTATGAACGAATAAATACCGGAATCACAAAAACACGACTCCTGCCTTTTCCTAGTCCCGCCGCTACACTATCTCTTTTTCTAAGATCCCAGTAGCTCGAGTAATGAATGCGTCTAATGGACCTGAAACCACCCCCTTAGCAGTCTGCAATTGTACTGTATGCTCCTTACCGGAGCGTAGAGGCATTGCAGTTTTAATTAGTACTATGACAATAAAAGAATTATACTAACACCAATAATAATGTGTACAAAATTAACCAGGGGGAATGGCCCAACCCAACCTCGCCCGACCACGGACGGCCACTGACGGTCCCGCCCTTGTCCCGGGCTTCTCCCGGGACGCTCCCCCGCGCTCCCGCACAGCGGAAGTAGAGACCACTATTATAGGTTAAGTGTGACGCACAGGGGGCGGGGCTAACAGGGAGAGCGGGCCAGGCGATCTAAATTGGCCAGGCAGGGACTACTGGGAGATGTAGTCCCTGCAGAACGCTCGCAGCCCTGAGCAGATGCCCCAACACTCCTCTGTCAACACAGCAGCTCCACAGATTCCCCGGCGGCTTCCCCTGCGAAGCGGGACCCGCGAAGCGGGTCCGGCGAGCAGTAGTGTAGAAGCAGGTCAGCAGCCCAGAACCAGGAGTCCAAGAGCAAAGGTCCTAGTAGCACGAAGTCCAATCCAGCAAAGGGTCCCACTAGTAAGAGGCAGGGAGTCTCTTTTGCACGATCTGTGCACAGGGGGCGGGGCTAACAGGGAGAGCGGGCCAGGTGATCTAAATTGGCCAGGCAGGGACTACTGGGAGATGTAGTCCCTGCAGAACGCTCGCAGCCCTGAGCAGATGCCCCAACACTCCTCTGTCAACACAGCAGCTCCACAGATTCCCCGGCGGCTTCCCCTGCGAAGCGGGACCCGCGAAGCGGGTCCGGCGAGCAGTAGTGTAGAAGCAGGTCAGCAGCCCAGAACCAGGAGTCCAAGAGCAAAGGTCCTAGTAGCACGAAGTCCAATCCAGCAAAGGGTACCAGTTGGTACTTATTTCTGTTCCACAAAGGATTATGGGAAATGAAGTAGTGAACAAAGAGCAGGAAACACAGGGCGGAAAGATGTGGGTTAAAGGATTGTTTATCTAGGATGGGGTGCAGTTGAAGGTGAAGGAGGTTACGTCATAGGTGTGATCTGCGCAGAAGTAAGAGATTAAATAGCGCGCAATGACTACAGGGAAGTTTGAGCAGAGAGATGGTATTGAATAGAAACGATCAGCGTCCTGAAGCAGGTAACTTTGAAGGCACGACATCAGGGAGGGTATTTCTGTTCATTTAAACAGGATAGGAATGCAGGCATGGAAAACCAGGAGTAGAGAGTTGTTTTCTGAGATATTTAGGATACGTTTAATTCACTGGGGATGTGTACTGTTTATGTAAACGCAGGTGCAAGTTTGGCAGGTTTGACAACGAGGTTGGAGAGGGGGAGGTTACTGCGTTGAGTAAACTTTGCCCTTTGGTAGAAAGGTATTGTGGGTCAATTTGTGTGTAAATTATTCATCTATTAGGGCTCGGCCTACGTCACCTCTGCGTCAGCAGGGGGCGGAGCTCCGAGACGTATTGTTAAGGGGTTCTGAATCGTACAGGAAAAATTCCTTAGTGCGCGAGATTTTTAGTACTTTACTTTTACCATCTGCATGGTAATTGGTCCTCGCGGTGCCGTGTTTGTAGTAGGCTCAACGCAATAGGCCATATACATTTCACGTTGGGCATTTCCTGCATTTTGTGTGCGGTTACGAGCACGGCAGGCCATAAATTTCAATTAGGAGCTGTCAGGGGGCCGTGGTAATGGAATCCAGATGGTCGGGGCGCGTTCACCAGTCTGCAGTGAGTGGCGCGCGTTCGTGCTTGTTCTGTGTTCTCCTTCTACCAAAGACATTACTCACTTTTCCTCTTTTCATGCAGATCTTTTTTTCTTTACTGACTACAGCTGTGTTTATATAGACGGTGGCTTCAGTTGTGCAGCAGGTGCAGTGGCACCAGTGTGGCGTAACAGGTGCAGTGGCACCAGTGTGGTGTAAGTATCTTTGGTGGAGCAGGTGCAGTGTTACCAGTGTGGCGTAGCCGTAGCTACCATTGGTGCAGCAGGTGCAGTGGCACCAGTGTGGCGTAGCTATCATTGGTGGAGCAGGTGCAGTGTTACCAGTGTGGCGTAGGCGTAGCTACCATTGGTGGAGCAGGTGCTGTGGTACCAGTTTAGTGCTGCAGGTGCAGTGGTACTAGTGTGTGGTAGCTACCATAGGTGGAGCAGTTGCAGTGGTAGTGTTGCTTAGCTATGATTGTGCAGCAGGTGCAGTGGCACCAGTGTGTGGTAGATGGCGTTGTGTAGCAGGTTTAGTGTTATCAGTGTTACTTAGCTATGATTGTGCAGCAGGTGCAGTGGCACCAGTGTGGCGTAGCTATCATCGGTGCAGCATGTGCAGTGGTACCGGTGAGTGGTAGCTACCATTGGTGGAGCAGGTGCAGTGGTAGTGTTGCTTAGCTATGATTGTGCAGCAGGTGCAGTGGCACCAGTGTGTGGCGTAGTTACCATTCGTGGAGCAGGTGAGGTGTTATCAGTGTTACTTAGCTATTATTGCGCAGCAGGTGTAGTACCACCAGTGTGGCGTAGCTACCATTGTGCAGCAGGTGCAGTGGCACCAGTGTGGCATAGCTACAATTGTGCAGCAGGTGCTGTTGCACCAGTGTGGCATAGCTACCCTTGTGCAGGAGGTGCAGTGGCACTACTGTGGCATAGCTACCATTGAGCAGCAGGTGCAGTGGCACCAGTGGGGTGTAAGTATATTTGGTGGAGCAGGTGCAGTGGTACCAGTGTGGCGTAGGCGTAGCTACCATTGGTGGAGCAGGTGCTGTGGTACCAGTTTAGTGCAGCAGGTGCAGTGGTACCACTGTGTGGTAGCTACCATAGGTGGAGCAGTTGCAGTGGTAGTGTTGCTTAGCTATGATTGTGCAGCAGGTGCAGTGGCACCAGTGTGTGGTAGATGGCGTTGTGTAGCAGGTGTAGTGTTATCAGTGTTACTTAGCTATGATTATGCAGCAGGTGCAGTGGCACCAGTGTGGCGTAGCTATCATTGGTGCAGCATGTGCAGTGGTACCGTTGAGTGGTAGCTACCATTGGTGGAGCAGGTGCAGTGGTAGTGTTGCTTAGCTATGATTGTGCAGCAGGTGCAGTGGCACCAGTGTGTGGCGTAGTTACCATTCGTGGAGCAGGTGAGGTGTTATCAGTGTTACTTAGCTATTATTGCGCAGCAGGTGTAGTACCACCAGTGTGGCGTAGCTACCATTGTGCAGCAGGTGCAGTGGCACCAGTGTGGCATAGCTACAATTGTGCAGCAGGTGCTGTTGCACCAGTGTGGCATAGCTACCCTTGTGCAGGAGGTGCAGTGGCACTACTGTGGCATAGCTACCATAGTGCAGCAGGTGCAGTGGCACCATTGTGATGTAAGTATATTTGGTGGAGCAGGTGCAGTGGTACCACTGTGTGGTAGCTACCATAGGTGGAGCAGTTGCAGTGGTAGTGTTGCTTAGCTATGATTGTGCAGCAGGCGCAGTGGCACCAGTGTGTGGTAGATGGCGTTGTGTATCAGGTGCAGTGTTATCAGTGTTACTTAGCTATGATTGTGCAGCAGGTGCAGTGGCACCAGTGTGGTGTAGCTATCATTGGTGCAGCATGTGCAGTGGTACCGGTGTGGTGTAAGTATATTTGGTGGAGCAGGTGCAGTGGTACCAGTGTGGCATAGGCGTAGCTACCATTAGTGGAGCAGGTGCTGTGGTACCAGTTTAGTGCAGCAGGTGCAGTGGTACCAGTGTGTGGTAACTACCATAGGTGGAGCAGTTGCAGTGGTAGTGTTGCTTAGCTATGATTGTGCAGCAGGTGCAGTGGCACCAGTGTGTGGTAGATGGTGTTGTGTAGCAGGTGTAGTGTTATCAGTGTTACTTAGCTATGATTGTGCAGCAGGTGCAGTGGCACAAGTGTGGCGTAGCTATCATTGGTGCAGCATGTGCAGTGGTACCGGTGAGTGTTAGCTACCATTGGTGGAGCTGGTGCAGTGGTAGTGTTGCTTAGCTATGATTGTGCAGCAGGTGCAGTGGCACCAGTGTGTGGCGTAGTTACCATTCGTGGAGCAGGTGAGGTGTTATCAGTGTTACTTAGCTATGATTGCGCAGCAGGTGTAGTACCACCAGTGTGGCGTAGCTACCATTGTGCAGCAGGTGCAGTGGCACCAGTGTGGCATAGCTACAATTGTGCAGCAGGTGCTGTTGCACCAGTGTTTTTTTTTTGTTTTGTTTTTTCTTTTTTCAAACAACAAGGTGGATATAGAGAGCAAAGAAGGGACGGATACCATCGAGTAACGCGTCTAACACCGTCCGATTGTGGGCGTGTGTTATTTCCAGCCTCCACCTATTGAGGTAAACCGGCATTTAGAGGCTAAATCATTGTTAAGGCTTTCACTGAAAATGTCCTGATGATGGTCCCCGTGATTTACTAGGGGTCCGAAACGCCGTCGACCCTTTAAGTACCAATACAAAAACGTGATTACTATGTGTTCAAAGGTGCTTAGTTGTAATACTCTGTACAATTGCATTTATGACAGAGAAACGTGTTTTGCCTTATAAAGCCCTTCTTTGCTCTCTATATCCACCTTTTGTACCCGCTCTGTAAGTGCTGGGCACAGGCCTGTGTCCCACACTGGTTGACTTGTGGAAGGTACTCTGTGTGATATAACTACATGAAAATTGAGTAAACTTTGAAAGACCACTGTCCGGCTGGACATGTCTCTCTTAATATAGATTGACTCTGTCTATATTTTATTCACTTTCAACTCTCCTGCATGCATGGGACCAATGCTGTTTGAAAAAAGTATGTTCCCCGAGGTCCCGGCTGACTGATTTGGGGCCCCTTGTTGTTGTAAAATTAAAGTTGCACCAGTGTGGCATAGCTACCCTTGTGCAGGAGGTGCAGTGGCACCACTGTGGCATAGCTACCATTGTGCAGCAGGTGCAGTGGCACCAGTGTGGTGCAAGTATCTTTGGTGGAGCAGGTGGAGTGGTACCAGCCCTGGCACCAGTGTGGTATAGCTATCATTACTGGAGCAGGTGCAGTGGCACCAGTGTAGCGTAGCTACCATTGTGCAGCAGGTGCAGTGGCACTAGTGTGGTATAGTTATCATTAATGGAGCAGGTGCAGTGGCACCAGTGTGGTATAGCTATCATTAGTGCAGCAGGTGCAGTGGCACCAGTGTGGCATAGCAGGTGCAGGGGCAACAGTGCGGTGTAGGTACCATTGTTCAGCAGGTGCAGTGGCACCAGTGTGGTGTAGGTACCATTGCTGCAGTAGGTGCAGTGGCACCAGTGTGGCGTAGGTACCATTGCTGCAACAGGTGCAGTGGCAGCAGTGTGGTGTAGCTATCATTGTTGCAGCAGGTACAGTGGCACCAGTGTGGCGTAGCTACCATTGCTGCAGCAGGTGCAGTGGCACCAGTGCACCACATTGGTGTAACACACTGACTACCACACACTCACCCCCACAGACTCACCACCACACACTCACCACTACACACACAACCACACACACAACAACACACCACCAGCCGTCCGTGCACGCTTTCACCAGGGCCAAACACCACCAGCCATCAATGCACGCTTTCACGAACCACAAACACCACCAGGCGTACAACACCAGCCGTCAGTGCATTCTTTTACAAGGCGCACTCACCAGCAACCGTCAGTGCACGCTTTCACCAAACACACACACCATCAGCCATCTGTGCACGCTTTTACCAACCACACACCCACCAGCCGTCAGTGCACCCTTCCACCAGGCACACACACCTCCAGGCGGCAGTGCAGTATTTTACCATGCACACACACCACCAGCCATCAGTGCACAATTTCTACAGGCAGTCACACACACCACCAGCCATCAGTGCATGCATCAATTGTTAACGCATCCACAATTAACTATTGTAGCAATCTCAGTATGGTACACTTTACTTTTAAACATATTCATGTAAAGCACAGCATGCCACCATTGCTACAATTCCAATCTAACCCCACATAGTTCCACTACACACCACATGCACACACTCCATAACACATGGCGAAAAGACATTGCCATTTACAATGCCATTAGCTCAAACTCAAATAAATCCGAGCCCGATTGCATTTCCAATACTTGTTTAAAAGGGCAGAGAATGCAGGTTATGTTTATAGTATGCAAGGTTAGATAGATATGTCGGAGTAGAAAACTGGAGGATTAACATGGGTTTTACTTTATTTAAACAGCTTCCCCTGACGAAGAGCAAGAAAGGTGCTCGAAATGCATTGGGAATAAGTCTTTTGCTGCCATTCATGAATTTAAAATGTCCTGACGCAATGTAATAAGAGGCCTGGATGGGCACAATTATTTTGTGTGAAGCTTATGGATATTTGGACAGCTTTTTCGTGATTTATTAAGTCAAGATGGATAAATTATGAACATTTCCAAATAAAATGAATTTACAGTTGAAAAGTTGGTAACTACATTTTTCTGATGCAGTGCAAATGGGTTTGCGACACAGTTATGTTGCATTCTTTTAAATCTACATTAGGTTATTGCCTTGCTAACACATCTAACAAGTGTTTAGTGAATGTGTGCGGTGAAGACCATGTTGCTGCCTTACAGATGTCAGCTACAACTTGGTTCTCTCCAACCCCCTGCTGTAGAACTATCGTGGTAAACCTATGTTAATTCAAATATTCTATTTCCCTTTGGCGACAGATGCTTCTGGGGTAGAAGTATGGGGTGGGGTGGGAGTTGGGGTGGGAATTTTGTTCTGTATTAACTGTTCAAGATGTTTCCTTCCCTATAGGCACCAACACACTTTCAAATCTTTCAGGCAACCATAGACCAGCAACTCAAATAATTTCTAGAGCCTCCTAGGCACCAGCCTCACGATCATGCAGGCCTTCTCTGTGGCCCCCACCAGATATGCAGCCCATCCAGCGACCTCCCTGGACCTTACCCATTGACGTTCAAGGTATTGTCATGAAATGTTACCGGTCTGGTGGACCGCATCAAGTGTTCATCGGTCTTCACATTTGTCCACCGCCACTTCCCAGAAGTCCTGCTCCTGCAAGAAACTCACCTCCATGGGGGAGAGCGGTCACTTCCTCTCTAGCAAGGACTACGACACGGTCTTCCATGTGGGGTTTTCACAGCAGTGCGGGGGGTCACCATCCTTCTCCAACGCTCCTTCCCCCTGGTGGTTTCCCATGTCACTCGTGAGCCCCAGGGGTGCTTCATAGCTTCCGGACCTGGGACTCCATCGGGATCTCTCAACTTGGGAATGTCTGGGCAGGTACCCACATGCGCTCCATCGCTGACCTACAAAAATCCTTTTGCCTCGCAAAATTCCCAATTCTATAAATACCTTCAGATCCGGCACGCCCTTCAGGCCCACTTACTCAACTCCGACCCCCTCCCAGAGTTCAACCCCCTTTAAGTGAAGATCCTTATAGGAAACCTGGGACGTGGTGGTGTCTCCCAAATCTATCATACCCACATAACAAACTTCTTTGACACACACTGTGGGCTGGGTGGACACGCCAAGGATGCAGACTGGCATGACCTCCTGATGGCACCCCGTGAACTCACTATCTCCTCCAGGTAGAGGCTTGTACAGCCCTGCTACCTCCATGCAGCCTACCTTTCCCCCCAGTGCCTGCACAGAGCCTGCCTCAGACCTGGGCTAGATGTGCAGCCGCTGGTGCAAACGTTTTCCAAATGGTTTGGTCTTGCACCCTAACACAAACATACTGGGTGACTGTGATGAATGAACTGACAGAGGCCCTGGGGTGGGCAGCCCCTGTATCACCTAACCTGATCCTCCTGGGGATATTGGAGGTTGTTGGTGGCACAAGGGCCGAGAAAGCCTTCCTGAACACGTCCCTTTTAGTTGCCACATGTGACATAGCCGCAAAATGGGTGAGCTCAATCCCTCCTATCATTGCAAAGTGGCGACGCGGAGTTGATAGGAGTCAACAGGAGAAGGTGATGTTTGAAGCCAGAGGCTGTCCTCAAAAACATGGGTGGGTATGGGGTAAATAGCTGCACTTGTGATTGGTATTACTCCTATTGTTGACCCGGAGAGACTCAATGACTCACTACTGTATTGAACTCGACTGGCTCGGCTGTTTGTCTATCTACCTGTACCTACGAAAATCACCATGTGCCTTAATCTTGTTGGCCACTTTATGGGGTTTCAAACAACCAATAAAGTTGTTTATCAAAAAAATATATATATTCTTATGCTAGCTCCCATTATCTTGACTCTCCCACACCAATTAGGCACTGTGGATGCACTGGGAATCTGTCTCCTGACACTATGCCTACTCTGTTGATTTATCTAGTGGTCTAGAGAGATTTGTTCACCCTGCCTGGGTATAGCCTCATCTGGTACCATTGTTGTGATTCAAATTGTTTAATATGGCCTGCCCTACCACCATCTCTCAAATTTTTCTTTGTTTATGACTTTTGGATGGACTCCTGGTAGCTCTCCATCCCCACCTACTTCCCATGGCCTTCTGTACTTTTATTGTGATTGTTGTACGATTTATTGTTTAATTTACCGGTTCGCTCACCTGCATATATGTAAAGTGCTCTGATACCCTTTTGGGTCATGTTCGCGCTATAGAAAACACTAATAAATAAAAATAATCTATTTCCTAAGAAGGCCATAGTAGCTCCTATTGTGTGTGTGGAATGCGCTCTAGGGGGTACTGTCAAGGTTATTTTAGCTTTTACAAAACCTGTTTGGATACATTTGACAATCCATCTTGCAATACCTGATTTAGAGATGGGATTGCTTTTGTGTGGTGGTGAAAAAGCAACAAAAAGCGGGTTTGTTTTACGAAAATCTTTTGTTCTTTCTACATAATATAGTAGAGCTCTGCTAACATCTGGTGTGTGTAGAGCTCGTTCTGCTACAGAATCAGGTTGAGGAAAGAGCACAGGTAGCTCAACAGATTGATTGATGTGAAAAGCAGAAACAACTTTTGGTAGAAATGTGGAATTGGTTTGAAGATCCACCTTGTCTTTGTGAAGTTGAAAGAACTGCTCTTGCATAGTTAGTGCCTGGAGTTCGCCAGCTCTCCTTAGGGAAGCGATTGCAATGAGAAAAGCAACCTTTCATGAGAGAAATTGTAATTGACACCTGTGTATTGGTTCAAAAGGTGGACTCATTAGCCTTGTAAGGACTATGTCCAAGTTCCAAACTGGTGGAGGTGGAACTCTTGGTGATATTTCTCTTTTTAGTACTCCTATAAAGGCTATTATCACAGGCACTGTGAATAGAGATAACTGTTGTCTGTTTTGTAAGTAGGCAGCTACTGCTGCTAAATGCAATCTAATGGATGTATAAATTAATCCAAATTGCTGCAAGTGTAAAAGAGAACATATGATGTTTTGTACTGAAGCATCAAGGGGATTGATATTGTTACAGTATATAAAATGTTTCCAATTTGCTGCATACCATGCCCTAGTAGTAGGACTTTAGGATGTTCATAACGTCTGGTGGTAATTGAAAATAACCAAACTCTATGACTTCAGGAGCCAACTCGCCAGGTTGAGTTCCTTGGAATTTGGATGCCTGATTTCTCCATGGCTCTTAGTGAGGAAACTGGAGTTGAGATGCAGCTTTTGGTGTGGAACTACTGAGAGTTCTACCAGGGTGGTGAACCAAGGTTTACGTGCCCATGTGGGAGCTATGAGAATGAGTTTGAGGGATCATTGTCTGAGCTTCTGAACTATGAGCGGAATGAGTGGGAGAGGAGGAGAAGCATAGGCAAATATACCTGAACAGTTCATCCATCGGGCATTACCTTTGGAGCGCATGTGTGGGAACCTGGAGGCAAAGCTTGGGCATTTCGTGTTTTGATCTGTGGCGAACAGGTCTATGTGAGGAAGCTCCCATTCCTTAAATCAGGAAAAAAGGATTTGGGGATAAAGTTCCCACTCGTGGATTTGTTGCCTCTATCTGCTGAGCAGGTCTGCAATTTGATTGTTTACTCCTGGAAGGTGTTCAGATAGGAGATACATTTTGTGACATATGACCCATTTCCAAATGGCTTGCGCTAGGCGTGACAGTTGGGGAGTGTGTCCCCCCCTCCTGTTTTTGTATGTAATACATAGTTGTATGTTGTCAGTACGGACTAGGACAGTTTTGCCTATTAGGTGAGTTTGAAAGGCTTTGAGCGCTAGAAACACTGCTAGTAGCTCTAGGTGATTGATATGAAAACTCCTGTACTTTAGAGTTCATAATCCATGGATTGTGTGACTTTGTAGGTGAGCGCCCCAACCTGTGAGCGATGTGTCCGCTGTTAGCACTGTCTGTGGAGCAGGGTTGAGAAAGGGCCACCCTTTGGATACATTACGAGGGTTTCACCACTGCAGAGAGTGATAGGTGAGACCGTCTACCAACACTAGATTGTTTATTCGATCATGCGACTGGTTCCACTGACTTGCTAAGCATTCTTGAAGGGGACGCATGCGAAGTCTTGTGTGGGGAACAAATGTAATGCAAGAAGCCATCATGCCTAGCAGTTGCATGAAGACTCTTGCTGGCAATAATTGGTTGGGTCGAAATTAAGTGAGAGGGGCTGAATTCTGTGAATTCTGGCTGTATTGGGAGAGGCTAGGGCTTTCTTGTGAGTTTATTGTAGATTCCAGATAAGTTTGCGTGTTGGAAGGCTGTAGATGAGACTTCAACGCATTCACTGTAAACCTTAGTTGGTGAAGTAAATGAATAGTGGTTTGAGTGTGATGGAGACACATTTGGCAAGTATTGGCTTTGTTGAGCCAGTTGTCCAGGTATGGGAAGACATGGATGTGTTGTCTTCTCAGATGTGCTGTGACTACTGCCAGGCATTTGGTAAATATCATGGGAGCAGTGGTGACTCCAAAGGGTAGCACTTTGAATTGGTAACGGTGACCCGGTATGATGAATCTGAGGTATTTGCGATGAGCCGGATGAATAGGAATATGGAAATATGCGTATTTTAAGGCTAGAGTAGACATAAGATCGCCTTGCTGTAGGAGCGGGAGCACTTGTTGAAGTGTTACCATGTGGAAATGCTCTGACAGTATGTAGAGGTTTAATTCTCCGAGCTCCAGAATAGGTCTCAAGGAGCGGTCCTTTTTGGGGATGAGAAAGTACAGGGAGTACACACCAGTCCCTTGATGTTGTAACGGCACAGCTTCTATGGCTCCTTTGAAGAGGAGAGACTGTACTTTTTGCTGAAGTAGATGTAAATGTTCTGGTGACATTTTTTGAAAATGTGGTGGTATATTTGTAGGATTGTTGATAAGCTCCAGGCAATAACCATATTGGATAATTCCCAACACCGATTTGTTTGTGCTGATAGATAGCCAAATGGGGAGGAATTGTAGAAGACGTCCCCAGACAGGTGTTAGATGATTGGAAGGAAGAGTAGGCAAGTCACTGCTTGTTGGGGGAGAGGGAATTACGTGGTGCGGACCCTTGCCTTGACCTTTCTTGTTGTTACCTAAATAGCCTTCTCTAAAGAAACCCCTTGTACAGGAATATTTATTGTTGCCTTTGTAAGAGATGGCAGTATTGTCTGAGAACATGGTCTTGCCCCCCCCCAAGGAGCAAGGAAAGGAGCCCCGATTAGAGGGAGACTGCAGAGCTCCCATAGACTTGGCTACCTCTGTCTTTTCGCATTTTTTTCTAATGATTTATCTACTTCATGTCCGTAGAGATGTTCCTCATCAAAAGGAGCATTTAAAATAGACTATTGCACTTTTGGTTTGGAACCAGAAATCCTTAAACATGCATGTCTTCTTAATAACACACTAGTGTTGACCTCTCTATCTGCGGTGTCTGCAGCATCTAAAGCGCATCTTACCGAGGAAGTGGCTATGAGCTCCCCTTCCTGGACTAATACTTGGGATTTTGCTTTGTGTTCATCTGGGAGGTGTTGTAGCAACTGCTCCATTTCATCCCAGTGTGCCCTATCATATCTAGCTTGCAGGGTTTGAGTGTTGGCAATGCATCAATGATTTGCTGCCTGGGCAGCTATTCATTTACCAGAGGCGTCTAATAGTTTTGACTCTTAGTCTGGAGGGAGGAACATCACCTGTAGTCTGTGAATTGGCCCGTTTACGGGATTTAGAGACTATCAAAGAGTCTAGTAGTAGCTGACCTTTAATAAAGACTGGATCTGAGGGAGCAGCTTTATATTTTGTATCAATCCTGTGGGTGAGAATGCGAGCCCGCACTGGATCTTTAAAGAAGTTATCAGTATGTCTCATCATGCCTTTAAGCATAGGCAGAGTGTGACTAGCCCTATGTGTAGTACTGAGAGTTTCAAATAGGAAACCTTCCTCTAAAGATTCCTTGTGTAACTGCACCCCATGATATTCTGCAGCTCCAGCAAGTATTTCTAGATATCATACATTGTTGTCAGGAAGGGAAGGCTTTACAGGGTAAAGATCTGGGTTATTATCTGTTGGTGAATCCATGTGATAATCCTTCCAGGGATCAATCGGTACAATATTGTCCCCCCCCCTCCATTAGCATCATCAGGTGTAATTAGTAAATGAGGCAAAGGTGGAGAGGTTGTTGTAGGGGAATGTGGTAAAAGAGGAGGAGGGTTAGAACCCACATTCTTCCTCTCAAAAGGAATAAAGGAAGGTTCTTTATGTGACTTACGTTTGCGTTTCTGAGGTGACTTAGTAAGAACACATCCTGTATCAAGATTTATGTAGAGTTCCTTGTGTTTTGGGTCCGATTTGGGTGTTGGGGCGTCGAAAACCGGATCCTGCCGCTTCAGAAGCACAGTTTTAGGTTTCGGCGCAAAGGTGGAAACACTGTTGGGCGCCAAAGGAGGTTTTGTCTTCGGCATCAAGGATTTTTGCTCCGAAGCGGTTTTCGTCTTCAAGCGTGAAGGTTTTGGCTCGGTGCCAGTCTTTAGCTGACTCGATCCTAAGACGGACGTGTTTGGGTGCCGAGCCGGATGGGCGGGCGTCAGAAATATATTGTCGGTGCCAACTGTGGCCCGACATTGGGGGTGGGACCAAAGCCTTTTGTTTCGATTGAGTTGGATTTTGGGTTAAGGGGGTACGTTGACCTTGTGGCAAGTCTTCTTCAGACTCGGAGTCCGATTCAGGGATGGAGACAAGTTCCTCCTGTTCTTCTTCAGCTCCTTGTGTGTCGAATTCTTGCTTGGATCCCTCACCGATGATGTCCGGCATGTATTTGGTGTTTTGACTCTGCATCTTGTGACGTTGAGCCCTATGATCGCGGAGTGTTTTCTTCAATCGGAATGATTTGCACGTGTCTCAGTCTTCTTCGTTGTGTTTCCGAGACAAGCACAAGTTGCACACTTCATGCAAGTCAGTGCGCGTATACTTGGCGTGACACAGAGGGCAGAATTTAAATGGAGTCCGTTCCATCGACTGCGAAGTGGACCGACGCAGTTAGGCCAGACGGTCTTTCTAAGATCTTCAATCGAAGTAGAGGATTTCCTTGACAGATACGATACGCGGGGAAGTGGGATACGTGTTTGAAACAATACCGACGTGGGTTGAGTGGATTGTGCACCGAGGGGAACCCAAAGAAACGGTTTTGAAGGGGAGCGCAGCAATATACGTTCAAAACCGATGGTGGAAAAAAACAATCTAACAATGGAGTCGATGCCCATGCACAATATCACCGAAATGAGGAGTCACGTACCTCGTGACTGGAAAGCTACTTGCAAACATCGGAACCTAACACTAGATGGCAGGAGTATGCCTCGAACATATACTTTATATGTTATTTCTAATTGACTTTCCACCATCTCATGTGCTAATGAAGTTGTTCAAAAAGACACAGGATTACATTGTTTATTACTTTCTCGGTCAAGTACAAATTTATTTATAAATCACTTCATATATCTAGTGAAATCAGAATTGAATCCAAAGCTGAAAAGAACTGGTAGAAAGACCAAAATATATGATGTCCCACAGAATTTAGACAAAGTTGCATACATAACCCTGCGCAGCAAACATTACTTAGACCGTGAATATTATATATAATTGTTTATTATGTACACTTGTTTCATTGGGAAAACAGTAAACTGACGCTTACACTAATTGTTGGTCCTTTAGTGAACTAGTAAGTGATTTAATGCATATGGGATTTGTTTGCACTCGTATACATGATTTCAGGGCTAAGGGTTAGAATCAAATTAATTTTATCTTTCATGCCAGTATTCCATTAACAGTTCCCAGTATTTTCGTGGGAGTATTGCTAACTGTCCTTAGCATCACATGTGAGTGGTCAACATGTTTCAGCCTTCGTTGACCCGGCGGGTCTGGGCCTTTATCAGGACCTTGGTAATAGTAGTCAAATCCCTTTTTGTTTGTTATACGCACCGTAAGTCAAATTTACTAATGCGTCTTCTGTATGGATGTTGTACATGCTTGTATTGAGCCTAAAGCTTTATGGGCAAAAAGATTCAGCAAAAGTGAAAGTGTACACATCATGTCGTTCCTGTGTAATATTCCCCTGTTACTGTGTCTACTTTTCCCAATGCGAGGCTCTCAAGTGCCCATGCAGTCATATCTGTTTCGTCCATTGTATACTAGTGCTGCATCATGACGTTCATGTGCGTATAAGTCTACACTGGATAACTAAATCTTGGCAAAGACAAAATGTGTATAGTAACTATGCAACACCATACAAGTTCCGTGCAAACTTTATTAGGAGATGTATATAAATAAAATACATACATTTAAATATATATATTTAAAAACAGCCATTGGCTGATGAGGTAAAGGGGGGGGAGGGGATGAGTGTGGGGGGATGTTCATTCCATACATACTATGGGTAGTTTCTAGATTTGTTACTGTTTACGTGGGCGCTGGAAACACTATATGTTCTCAAAATCATTTCATACATTAAATACCTTTTGATGTTAGTAGATTTGCCTCTTAGGCATCAGGAGCGGCGGGGTCCCGTACCAATATAGGAAGACATAATGGGAAGAGATTAGCTCTGTGTTGTACGTACTGGTTAAAAGTATGTGTGGTCAATTTGGCATGGCAGTGGTGTGGGGACATTCAGAGTAAGTGCTGAAATGTTCAGTTGGGCTTGTAAATGGTAAAAATGGTGAAGAGGCACTGAGATGAAGTGCTGTTCTTCAGACGGCCCCTTCGGAGGCAGCAACGGTAATTAAACCGCCTAAAATCTGAACCGGCAAGGGAAACTTCTTGCTACTCATTTAAAAATATGTTGGACCAGTCAGAGAAAACACTTGTTTTCTAATGAGAATTATTTTTTTTATAAATGTGAAGAATTTTTTAAGAGTACATGAAAAATATTGGGACCACATTGGTTCTATATAGATGCTCGGTTTTGGTGCTATTCACCACCGGGCACCTTTAGAGGTAGAACAGGGAATACAGTGCCTTGGAAATCTGAGCCAGCAGGGAAAAGTGCTGTAAGTGCCATGTAACTTACTTGACTCTGAGTGGGTCCTCTGCGTCTTCACCCTAAATCGTGCTCACCCGTCCTGGATAGAAGACGTAGTGAGAACGGTCTTTCCTCATAAAGCAGACGGGATTTTTTTTCCAATTCATTAAATTCATTACCCATGTGCCTGGATTCGCGCGGATTGCTTGTAAAAAGAGATCTGAATTGTCCCTCTTTTTCACAAAATGACATGGATAGCCCTACATGTCCTTGTGAGCGTGATAATGGGCATAAAAGTGACGTTTTGTCATAAATAAACTTTAATGTTTTACTTAGCAGTATTTATAAAGTGTGAACAGTGATCCCCAGGGGGTTATCAGGGAGCTATAATTGCTACATATTGTATTACTGATCCACTTGGGGGGTGGGAGGGAAAAAAGAGGTAAGAGTAGTTCATCAGGAAAATGACAAGTTTTGAGCTTCTTCCTTATTTTGACACAGTCATCTGTGCGCAGATATCTAGGGGTAGCAGACACGAGTGGGTTGCAGAAAGATGGGTAAAAGGTCGGCCTCAGCTCTAACTAATATCCTATAGATTTGGTTATGGCTAAGTTAATGGACTCCATTTTGGCATGAAGACTCGCAGGTCCAGAGTTATGTAAAGCCCTGTGAACGTGACAGAGTAGTTTGAAATGTGCCCTTTTTGGTATGGGAAGCCAATGAAAGACTTTTAGGCAGGCAGAGGTGGAACTGTATTTGTCTTTATTGCACATGAAGCTTTGCCCCCATATTTTGAATCACCTGTAAGCGAGTCAAAAGTTAATATGCTATCCCCATGTACAGGACGTTATCATAGTCCAATCTACGGATTACAAGAGCTTGGACTATGGCCCTACGCCAACTTACCGGGATCCAGCAGAAACGTTTTTAAAGAAGTTTGAGCAGGCCGTAACATTTGCCACACGTGGCAATGACTTGTTCTTGCATGGTCAAGGATTCATCAATCAGACACCCAGATTTTTAGCAGCTTTTTTTGGCTTTAGTGTGAGTCACAAAGACACCGGCCATCATGATGAGTCCCAAATTTAGTGGGAACCTCCAAATAAAACTTCTAATCTTTCCG
Organism: Lissotriton helveticus; assembly: GCF_964261635.1. Classification (NCBI taxonomy): domain Eukaryota; kingdom Metazoa; phylum Chordata; class Amphibia; order Caudata; family Salamandridae; genus Lissotriton; species Lissotriton helveticus. The sequence continues at coordinate 313,540,548 of NC_136061.1, forward strand.
CATTTAGTTATAAACAGTGCCCTTCTCATACAGTTGGCGGCCTCAGCAAGCCATCAAGAAAGAATCTGTCCAGCATCTTCATGTTTCTCCCCTAAAGAGATAACTAATTGAGTGTCATTAGCATATGATCATATCTGTCATACCCACTTGCGGACCAGCTTAGCAAGGTGTGCAATGTACACATTAAATAGAGTAGGGCTCTAAGAGGCTTGCGTTACCCCGCATTTGGACCTGTGGTGAGAAGTTCGGACTGTGTTCAGCTGGACAGCCTGAGCAATTTTGTTCAGGAATAACCCAAACCAACGTTGAGTGGAGTTTATTTACCAATTGCCATTGGGAGACAGTGTGAAAGATCAAGTAGAATCAGTACTCCAGCTTTGCCCTGATCTACCTCTAGTCTTATGTTGTCCAGGGCAGCCAGAAGAGTAGATTATGTATTGAGGCTCTACATCCTGTCTGAGAGGGAGCCAAAAGATTACTACTTTCTAAGAAGGCAGTCAACTGTCTGTTGACAAGTCTTTCCAAGACCTTCGGCATAAATGGAAGCAGGGACATAGGGTGATAGTTTGATAGGACTGAGGCATCTAATTCTGCTTTCCTAGCTGAGGGGAGGCAAAGTTACACAGATTAACTTTAGCATCAGGGTGCTGAACTAATTGGTCCCAGGAGAGTTCACTTAAGGGAGATTTTTCTCTGTGAAGTAACTTGCTAGCACTTCACAGTGAGGGGGGTGAGGAGGCGATAACTTAAGAAAGGCTGGTTGGCTGGCAAAGTACTTTGACAATTTTAAAAAGCTTTTGGGCGAAGCCGCTATTATATTCAAGTCTTTTAATAAAGTGATTCTTTATAGCTCTTTTAAGCAGTCTGTGATAATCATTTAGTTGCTGCGTATAAGCTCGACGATCGAATGGGACTTTGGAGGATCGCCACACTCTATCTCCCACATTGCATTTCCTTTTTTCACGTTTTATCTCAGTAGAATACCAATCTTGAAATTGATTTTGTCGTCAGGATGTTTTAGCCTTCCAGGGGTCGCAGATGTCTAGAGTTTCAGATATGGCAGAATTAAGCTTCTCCACGTAATTAACAAGAGGAATGCCTGTGTCAAACTCCAGGGGACTAAAATGGTCTACAAAGGAGTCAACGCTGATATTACGCCAGGCCCTTTTTGGCCCATGGGTGTACTAACAGACGGTTTGAGTGTAGAAGGAAGCAAGTTAGACAAGCATTGGCATAGCCAATAGGTCTCGCCTTTGGGACCTTATAAGTGGTTTTCGATGGGAGAGGTTGACAGGCTGCGTCCATGCATAGCGGATAGAAGGTGCTGCTAAAAACAGGGGTGTGAGGGAAAGAGAGAGAAAAGAGAAGTGCAGCTTTTAGACATACAAGAAAAGACAGACTTTTTGAACACAGTGATGGATAAATACTGTTTCTGGAGACGAGATAATAGAATCCTTCAAAGAGACAGCGCAGCACAGAGGTTGATCATAGAGACGGGAGAACAGAGGGAGGGCATTGAGAGAAGTTCTAGAGGCAGTGATGTGGAAAATGCCTAGAGAGAGAAAGGTAGGAATAGACTGTTGCTGCCCTAAGCCAGGAGGGATACAGACCTGCATGTGTGGGAGACAGGCTGATTCTAGGGGAAGTGTTGTCAGAGGGCGCTGATGTGAGTACACTGTCCAAGGTATCCCATGCACTCTGGCTGTCGCAGAGCGCTTCGACAGCAGGGAGTTGCTGCTGTTTCTTTGGATATTGAAAATAAAGGCTACTAATGAGCTTATGGTTGCATGGTTTTGATATCTTTGCACCATTCATTCAATTGTTTGAAATTTCCATCAGTACTGGCATTTTGGTTGTTTAAACCACACAGCCAGGAATCCCGCAACAAGACCACATCCATAGGGTGAAAATATCCGGAGGAGAAAGAGCTCCCGTGCGCAGGTGTGCAACTGTCGCAGGTCTTCTACACAGCGGTGTCTTCACCACTGAAGGTGACTGGGTGACCAGGAATAGAGACATGCTGCTTTCCTGGGAGAAAGACAGTCATACCTGTTCCTTCGTGCACAGACTGCCCTACAGAAATAGAGACAGGCTGTCCTCCTGGTATAACCACAATCTGCCCCAAGGAATGCAGAGACAATATACTGCTGGGACCGAGACACACTGCCCTCCTGGGACTGAACAGGCTCTGCTGAGACTGACTGATCCTCTGTCTACAGGAAGAGTAAGCCTGACGGAGGTATGGCCGGAAGCCTCAGACATCCAGGGTCGGGAGGCAGGAGGGGTCTGCCACTGCTTGGGAGAAACTTCCAAAACGTTAAATCTTCAGATAAAAGTAACGAGAAGTTAACCGCATGCACGCTAGCGGTTTTCCCGCTGTGCGCTGCGTTTTTTTAAAAGCCGCGTTACATGACGAGCTCAGCTCGTCATAAGCGTATGAGCGTCGTCACTCATCTCGTCATGAGCGCCGAAGTGGTTAAGAACCAGAAAGGGGCAGAAAGAGGAGGGCCGACGGGGGCGCTGGAGGGAGAGAGAATACTAAAATAGAAGGGAGGCAGAGAGAAATCTATAACAGTTAGAACACTTTGGCAATCCGTGTGAATAATAGGAAATGCCAACGGAGCGCTGGCCAGCCTCAGAATGAATGGAACCCAGTCGAGAAGAGGGAGGGAAGAGAAAAGACAAAACAAGACCGGGAGCAAGCAGCAGCCACGGCAGAAGTGTCATGTGACACGGCATGGACCCGAAGGAGTTGGAGGGGAGGAGTGCAGTCCTAAGGAGCGAGCAGCAGCAGCCAGCTGGAAGCTCGTGCGCACCTACTCGCTCCAGAGAATGATAGGCTAAGGAAGGTAACATTTAAAGAGAAGGCGGGACATACCCGAGCCTTTGGCCATTTGCGTGCTTTCTTTTGTGGAAGCCTTACGCAAATGGGCAATCAAATAGGTGGCCGGAAAAAAAAAAAACACATGGAAAAGATGTGTTAGATGGAAGTCCTTACTAGAAGCAGAGCAGCGAATGCTTGTTGGCTCAGGCGAGACCTAAAAAACTAATGCTTAAGTGGTCTGACAAAGTTAGTGGGGCAATGTCAATATCGCTAATGGCTTCAATATTTGAGAATAGTATATGTAATATATGGCCAGCTATGTGTGAGGCCTGAAATTCTTTGAAACAGGGTCCTCTAAATCCTCAAAGTGTACATTAAAGTCTCCTATCAATATGTAGTGTTTGTGTTTTAAGGCAAGTAAAGTGAGCCATGCAAGTAAATTAGCGACCCACTGGGAGTTATAAACTGGGAGTATGCACCTGATTGATAAACAAAAGAGTGAAATGGCGCAATAATTTAGTATTGGATTTTCTGATCATGTCAAAATAAAACAAAACTAGTTAGTAGTACTAGCTTACTTGGTAGGAGATGGGGTGCGCAGGTTTCTTTATTGGTAAAACGAGGGATTAGATGGTGCTCCTATGTGAGAACAAGTGGTATGGAGCACTTAGGCAGGCAGAGGGAATGAGCTCATCTTGGCTCCATCAATATCTCCATGCACCTAGCCTTCTAGTGGGATTCACAAGATGGAAAAACATTCTAAAGTGAGCGCAGTCTTTTAGACTGCTTGGCATTGAAAAGTCACTCAGGGAGGCAACTCACCTGCTTCATTTAAGGGAGAACTGGCATTCGGAAGCACAAGGTAATGCAGAGAAGTAGCTTCCCTTACTACACTTGTATTTTGTGTTACAAGAATGATGCTCTCTTTAATGTTTTTTGTCATGACAAGGTGAACGCTCAGGAACGGGTCCTAGAGAGCGTTCTTGCCCTTCTTAATCTTGAAGGAGACTTGCACCTCAATTCCCTCAGAGAGGCTGTCATGAACTCTGCTTAATGCTTTTTTGATAGCGTTAGGTTGTATTTAAGCATAAAAGTCACACATTGTGGCATTGTCTGATTTCCAGTGATTCCAGAGAGATGGTGTGCAGCTATGCATATATATTAAAACTTGGAGATTTAGGAGGAAACAATTTAAATATCCGTGGAGAAATATTTAAAAAAAAGCCAAAAAATACAGATGACAAGTTAGTTTGGCTCCAGATTCCACTGGAATTCACTTTATTTGCTCTGCGGTTCCTCATTTAACCAAGCGGACATAATTCCAGGTGCTTTCGCTGGCCACTTGCTATTAAAAAAAGTTCGTCTGGCACTTGGAAAGGGTTCTTGCAAAGAATCTGTGGTAGCAAACATCCATCAGACACTGTGCTTTTGTATCATCGTTATAATTATATTTGAACATTTATCTTTGACTCAAATGAGCGCAAAAACCTCGAGAGAGTAGACTGAGAGAATAAGTATTCTCTTCCCAGTAAGCAAGACGTATATTAATGCCATGAGACAGTGGTTCCCAACCTGTGGTCTGGGGACCCTTTGGTCCGCAAAAGCCTCCGCAGGGGATCCGCGACTACATAGAAAATTAAATATTAACAGATCAATAAAGTGTATAAAGAATCTAAAATGTACTAGAAAAGTGAAGAAATTTGAAGTTGGAGACTACAAATTAAATTAGTGTCCTCGGATTGATTTGTCGGAGCAGCCTAAGAGCATCAAACAGTATATAGTATGGATGATGAGTGGCCTGAATTAAATTTTGAAAAACTCCAACCTTCTTATTAAAATATCGACTTTTTTTATTTGTTTGTATTTGCGAATTACATAAAATGTGCCATAATTTTTGTATTTATTTGAATGCTTTTTTCTGTACTTTGTGTATTGTTTTGCGGTTCAAATCACCGACAATGCTTGGGCGGGGGCCCTAAGCTAGCAGTCGTGACTCAGTGGGGCGTCCCCGAATTCCAATAATGACAAGGGGATGAGGGGGGACTCCCGGGTTGTAAGGATTAATTAGAGGTCCCCAGAAGTCAAAGGTGTTGAGAACCACTGCCATAAGGCTTTAAGACTTCTAGAAATTCCAAAGCACATATTTACTAGGTGCTAATAAATTATTATTAAAAGAATAACACAGTTTGGAAATTATATTTGTGAGGGACACAAATGCTAACTGAACTGCTCCCCGACCCATCATGCTCCAAGGGCAGTACTTGACTATTGGGCCTTACTACTGCCTGAAAGTCAAAGCCTGAAGGAACAACTGAGTAAGCTCACTGTAGTATTTGGCTAATGTGGTGCGAAGGAAAACGTTAATAATTTTCACAAGGATTGCACAGATTTCCACAAGCCCGGAAGAAATGGCCGTGCAATCCTCCTCAGCAGCTTCGCCCCTTACCTAACGCCATGATTTTTTTAATGTGTGGGGTTAAACAACCCTTTCCATACATCTGAAGCAGAATCCAGTGCTTTGTTCTTCATCCGAGTATGTTCTCTCCTGCCCAGGCCCACCCCACCGCTAAGTCCAACTCAATTGTCAGGGAGATCAGGGTTGGCGTGCACTTACAGGAGCGATGAGTAGCCAGCATGAATCACAGGAGCCACAGTTCTCACAGTTCCATAGATGTACCACTGGACTGGAATCAGTTTGTCACTAGTGCTGACCTTAGTACTGGAAAGGACCATATGAAATGACATGAAAGTAATAACTACTATCGTTCATTACATATAGCCCCTGCATTGCATTAGTCTTCAACAATTCTACCACCATGCTAGCCCTAGCCAGCCCTACTTCAATAAGACCCGCTTCATGGGCCTGGCGGTCCAAGGAAGTGGTGCCCAATGACCAGCCTAATGCCCAACCTAACACTGGGGTATAAAGATGCAGCTGCGTGTGCGGACTGCTGCTCCATGCCTCCTTGGAATTGCCAAATAACCTAGTCTTGTGACATCTGAACAGCAAGAAAAACAAACTGTTTATGCATTAATCTAAAGAAATGATCTGTGCAACGTAAACATCTCATGCACGTCATGAGTGGGTGCTTAGAGTGAGATATTTGAGCTGGAAATGACTTAAGATGGGGAGTCTGTGCTCAGCTTTACTTTCCATTGATTCCCCTCACCTAGAAATGAAGCTGCTGAAGATTGGCAGCAAACACCCTTGTCAGTGCTCTTGGGCAGTCTGTAATTGGGACATGACGTTAGCAAGCACTGGCAACGCCAATTTGTTAAGTCTACAAGGCCTATTGGCGTTGCTAATGTTATTAAGCCATGCTGTACAGCACAGTGGCTACATGTAGGATGGTTTAGAAAACAAAAATTAAAAGACGCGATGTTGCAGTCGCCACATCATTTTGTAGGTGTGCATGCAGTTCCACAAACATATGCGCACCTACAAAATGGCCCTTTGTGTTTTTATTTACCGACCCAGGGTAACTAAATCAACTAAAAAAGCACAGAAAGACTGCTTTAAAACGTGGTGCAAAAAACAAAAATGAATTATTAGTACGGTCATGCCTATGAGCCAAAATCAGAGTTTGGAAGACGATTATGCTATCCAAATTTTACAGCTACGCCGTCTGTCTTATTAGAGTGTCATAGGATAAAATGTATCTGTAAGAAAGCAGACGGTCTATAAGTCATGTTTATGACCGAGTGACATGTGCCATACTCTAAATCATGCCCTATGGTTTCTATTACACCACGTAGAGGCTAGCAGATATCATATGACCTGCTCAGGCTTTTGTTCATACATTCAGATTTAAGTGCAGCGCTTAACTCTGGAGAGGAAGTTGTCTTGCAATTGAGTGTGAATCTTTCTCGTTGTTATATATTAATGGCTGGAGATAGGGTGGGGAGGAATGGGCCTGGCCATAACATGAGGGGGGAGAGTACCATCATTTTCTGATACTGTCATTTTATGCTGAATACTTTACCTTGATTTCTTTTCAAAGAGTTTTAGGATATACTGCGCCCACCTCCATTCCCCAACCAGCTGTGCAGGCTGAAGCCCTGTGCCCTTCTCATTCGGTCTGTGAGTGGTTTTTACCGGTCAATTCACCCAATTTCATCTTTGGAAATCGTGGCAGAGTGGAGAAAAAGAGGAGCAGTTGTGCATGGCTCCTCCTCCCCCATTGCATTCTCTGAATGTTAACATATTTATAAAAAGTAGCCCATGAGCCTATAAGGGCCATGTGCTGCTTTAAAAAAAAAAATAAGGATGACACCAAGGGAGTGAGAACGCAGGGACTGAGCTCTGCTGTCCCGTGTGAGCCCCCACCCATACATCTGCAGACATTCGCAAAATATTCTGCCTCATTAATAGGAATGCTCTGGGACATTTTGCGACATCCTGCCAATATATATTTAACGATGTGATGGATTAGTACAGGACTGTCATCACAAAATGCTGGTAGTAGCTAGTTGGTGGGCAATTTGTACATGCTGGTTGGTAACCTGCCCAATAATAGTACATCAGGACACTAGGGCAGGTCCTCATGATCAAGGACCTGCCTATTTGAAGGAGAGATTTGCTCTCTATGCTCCCACAAGAGCTCTTAGGCCGGCCTCTCTGTTTAGAATGTCCCTGCCTCGCTTTAAGCGAACTAGATTAGGAGGCCAGTCCATTACGGTAGTGGCAGCACGATCTTGGAACGCTCTTCCCTTTCACCTGCGGTCCATCCAGTGTGTTGCCCTTTTTATAAAAAGTTTGAAAACCTATCTTTTTAGAAGTGTGTCTTAAGCTGATTCTTGCTGCTTCTCCTCTGCTCTTTCCCTCGCGCCAGGATACTCTCAAGTAACGGAGCGCGTTATAAAATGATTTATACTTACTTATACTTAGGGCAGGGGATGTGAATGTGGGGGGAGGGGAGCAATGGTTTTTTGCTTTTCAGAAACAAACTCTCGATTTGGGAGATTGTGCCTGAAAAACAAATAGTTTGGTGAACGGGACGGCCGCTGTCCACCAAACTGTTTATACATTGAAAGGAACCTCCACACTGGCGGATCCATTTAATGAACAGAGATGACCCCTGACTGGCAGTAATCTCTAAATCTGACGGACGTCAATCCGTCAGGACGGCGGGGGTAATGTTCTCTGACTACACCACCCTGACAGATTTACTACCTCTACCTCTCCGCGTCCGGCGGAACGGAAGCAGGAAGCACACAAGCTCCCCTAAGCCAATCACGACGCTGCTGTCAACAGTGCCATGATTGGTCTGAGCGTTGTGGTTCGGTGCTCAGATGCAGACTTTGAGCCTGGGCATGTTCTCCACCCAGGCTCTAATACAGAAGTAAGTCACGCCGGTTCGCGCACAGGGTAGGAGTTGATGACAACGGAGTCAGAATGATGGTTACTTTTGGAGCCTAATGTACTTATGAAGAGGAGAATTGGGAACTATCTCAATATTGGTTTATATCAACACTGGAAAATGTTAAAGACTATAAGATCACAGGTTATTAAAGTGTGATGATTTACCAACAGCTCTGATGAAGTCAGTGGTTTATATACCAGATGACAAAACATGTGTTGGCTACGGAATTGATTGAAGACATTTTAACATATGTTAAGAAGGAAGAATAAAAGACAAACAAAGAACACTTTATCTTGTATTTACTTTTTTTTAAAACATTGGGTTGCTCAGGGGACTTATTATTTTTGTTTAAGTTGAGGGCATTTGTCCACATTGCAGCTAGGGGTGTCAGGAGCCCGGGTCGGGGAAGGCAAAGCTGGACCCAATGGGGGCCCGGCCAAATGCCGTCCGAATGCAGGAAGCCTTACTCCCCCTCCCCCACCAAGCGACCGCGATTGGTCACCCTGAAGGGAACTCGGCCTCCCCCAATCAGGGGAACAGGCCAGAAGCCACGGTGGCACTTAAGAAGTGGGTAAGCAGCCCCATCACGCATTCAATCCCCTCCGACGGCAAGAAGATAAGGAACCCCACACGCCCACTCCAGAGAAAGACAGCAAGGCGTGCGTCGCAGCCGCAGGGGTTGAGGGGAAGCGGAAGACAACCTAGAAGGATTGGGAAGGAAGAGAAATTGATAGAAGTAGATGGAAGGCTCATGCAGTGTTCCAGTGATGCCTCACAGCAGGGACACTGAGGGAGCAAACAGTGGCCAGGAGCCACGGGGAGAGTAGATGGAAGGCTCCCGAAGGGCCCCTGGGAGGCCTCCCAGCAGGGATACCAGAGGAGCCAGAGATAGAACTCAGCCACAGGCTGGATACATGAGATGCTCACATGGGGTCCTTGGGATGCCACACGGCAGGGACCCGGAAGAGCAGGGAGGTGCCAAGTTGGCACTGAAGGCAAGCGGATCGGCACTTGCGGTCCGGACGGACACCCACCAAGTCGGTAGCAAGTTAAAGCTTAACCCCTTGGCAACAGTAGCCATGGTATTGGGGGATCCTCCAGAGAGTGATCTGTCTGAAAAGCAGATATCAACCAAAATGGACTGAATGAGCCACAATGGGAAATCGTTACAACGAGGCAACAAAAATGATATACATCACCATGAGAAACAAGTGTATAAAATGTTTTGGTTTAATAAACTGGGACCTTTTTTGGCACAAAGCAAGTTGTCCTTGATATGTTTAAAGGTTTAAGGGGCGCAGTTGATAGATGACTAAGGGAGGAGGAGGCAACTCCAGTCTGGGAGGGGTTGAATCAGAGGACAACTTGAGACTTAAATAAGGGTACTAACGGTTTCCGCAACCAATAGCCTTGCCACATGGATTATTACATCAGGCTGTAATGCAGCCAGGTGGAGAACATTCTAAATGCGCATGACTGTTTGGCAGGCCCAAGACGTCCGGCCAAAACGTTATGCACACTTACAGAGTGCCTACCAGTTCTAACCCTACTCTGTGAGCACAGCAGCCCAGCCCGCCCCGTAAAACTGCCTCAGCAGGGAAAAAATAAAATGATCATAACATCGAGTTATTATCTTTTTATTGTTCCTTTTTTACACTGCGGAAAAGCAGTGCTCGGCGGAGGAGCTGCCACTAAAATGCTCACTTTATTTTCATTTGGATGACAATGTAAATGACTTCCCCACTCTCCAGATTCGGGTGGTAAAAGCGACGACCACGGTATCATGGCCACACGAGTCTAAAAACATTCCATAGTTTCTCCTACAAGGGGCGTAGACATTTGTTCCTGCATTTAGAAACAGTTATGCCATTTTTAGTTGGAAGAGCTAGAGCCATGGGTTCAAGAAGTGCATGGCTGGGTCTGCAGTCAGAGGAAAATGGCACAGCGAGACCGGTTTAGTGGCCATCACCTGCAAAAACATTGTATGTTTCTAGGCTAGGGGGCACTGAAAGAAGATGAACAAACCTCCTTTCATTATTAATCTGAAAAAATACACAAATGGTCTTTTATGAAGTAAAACGTTTCGCTGTTTCATATTTGTAATACATCAATAAAGTGCAGAGTAGAGCTTGTGAGGCATTGGTCACACCTGCGCAGAATTCGAACACTTCTGCTGTAACAAACTCCTAGAAGTCCAGGAGTTCACCTAGAGTCAATATCTCCTATTCCCTCTTTGCTGCTTCCCCAATCCTCTGTTTACCCATACTCGGATCCCAAGTTATCTCTAAACAGCGCTCAAATGCAGCTTCGTAGCACTTCAATAAATAACAACTAATAATATAAACCACCAACTCACATCACACAGACCACCAAAAAGATAATGAATGTTGAATTATATTTGAACCAGTGACTGACAGTTAAAAGGACACGGAACTCTGGTGATAAAAGGCCACAAATACATTTGGGCCAGTAAATCCCATTAGTGGTGCAAACGCCTTTATTAGGTTTGCCCCAAACTTGGGTGCCAACTGCATGCAACCTTGGACCAGGCGTATTAATGCATGGGTTGCCTTCCCCAAGCCCGGTGGTCAGCCTACAGTTGTGCACACATTGAGCACCTGCTGATTACTACATCATCACGAAGTAGTAGTTATGAGAAAGTGTAGAATCTGTACCAGCAATTTGCACAGGACGCTTGGTAAGGCCAGAAGAGAAGCAGTCAGCCAATGTACCATTTATGCATTCATTGGAGGCGGGAACAGTAGAGTAAGCCACAACACGTTTCCTGAAAGTAAAATTAGGTGGCGTAGCTTCCGCCAATAAAATGGACACCCGCTCATTTTCAGTTGTGATCTACACACAAGCGCCGAGTGTGAGGACAGACACAAGTGGCAGAGGGGGCGTTTACACTAGTCGCCTGCTTTTTATCCATAGGTGGAACCTGATGCTGGACGCACAACGCCAGTGAGGCATCAATGGCAGAGGTGGACATAAGGTCGCCGGGTAAGTTCTTTGACCTAACACTTGGAAGAGGTGGAGGACATGAACAGAGACTTGCATCAGGAGTGGTGCACTTCACCGGGTTCGCTCACTGAGCCACTGAGATACTCATCAATTTGATTCCAATACAGGAGATGATGTGAAGGTCCAATTCAGTCTTTAGTCGAGCGGGTACAATGCCTCATATTAGGCACGAGACAATGTGTGGCCAAGCCCTCCAGTGTGACACTGAACCCTTCTCCCCGGCACTCTTCATGGCTTCCCCCATCCTGGGCTGCAGAAGGCTTGCACTGAAAGGAACAAGAGGGAAGGGTTCTAGCCTGTTCTGCTTTGCATGTTTAAATAGTATGTACATTCCTATATACCGTATATGTTCCTATCATAAGCTCAATCTCTTAACAGAAACAAATATCCTCTCTGTCACAAAGTTACAAGTTTCGTTACACATTAATTGACGGGGTCTTGGAGGTGTCACTAGAAGAGGTTTACTTACGTTTGAACAGGGAGGACTGTCTATTACCAAGGGAAAATGTAGGCAACAAATCCACTACCTATTTCACCACATGGCAAAAAAAAATTAAGGGGCTGCAAAGACGCGGAGGAACCCCATGCCAGAGTTTACTTTGGAGAGGAGTAGCATGTCTACCCTGAAGAAGCAGCTCTTGCAGACTCCAAGCATGACATCGGTGGCTCCACCTAGACACTGGAGTGGCTTGATGCCTTCAAGAGTGCTCTTACTCAGGTCTTTTCTGCATATGAACTGGCATCTAAATCTTCTAGCTCAACTATTGCCCCATCTTCTTGCCTACTTGCAATGGCCGTGCAGCATGAGGGTAGAAACGCACGGTGTCCACTCAAGGGAATAATGTGAGACCTTAAGAGCAAGCTGGATATATCCTGCCAAAACGAAATCTTATACACCTGAAACCGGGACATGACCTTATACTGGAATGCATTGGTAACTTCCCCGGAGAAACTCTGCATCCTCTTCTGCAACAATAACCGTAACCTACTTTGGAGAGCATGGATTGGATCACATGTGTGTACAGTGCACACCCAGCTAGACAGGACACAATTCAGACAGCACCAGAGCACTCCTTCAAAAATAGTCAGATCGTTGACTGCACGAAGCAGCTAAGTTCACAATTCCCATATCCGACAGTAGTATCATTTCAAGAAATTGAGGTTCGGATTATCCAGCGCAGTGTGACATTCAAGCTACGATTTGCGCTGTACTTGAATTTTGTGTCAATAATAATGGTTGACTCCAGTCCTTCCATGCAATTGATCCAGACAGCTCGATCTCTCCATCCGGCATGGGACTGGTGCCTTCCTTGCTGCACTAGTCTCCCCTTCCTTGCCGTGAACAAGTGCTAACCTGAGTCAAAGATCCTGAAACATTCTTAGTTGTGGAAGGCATTTGACATAGTCGTTTATGAGCAAACCAGGGATCCCAGTGAAGCCCCAACGCAGCCGGGACGAGGTCAATGGGTGGACGGAGGAGAGGCTGCCCCTCTTCTAGAGCAGTATGCTCCTGCCTTTACTTCATTTATAGTCTTTTAATCAGCTTCTCCAGTTTCCGTATTCGCGAAGATTCTTGCTCAGGAGTGGGTGCCGAGAGGGACAGGGAGTTGGTGTTATCCATCCCCGCGGGAGGAGCCGGCAGCCTCTGACGGAACAGGTCCAACATGCTGCTTTGCTCACTTCTCTTGAGACCCTAAAATTAAAGAAGAATACATTAATGAATGGAGGGTACTGCAACAAGAAGGTTATGCATCACCACCTGAGCCACAGATCGCCAAATTCAAGTTAATGTAATAGGCCGAGCATCCTGGCTCGCCTTTTGTCCTATGCTGAAAATTGACTTCTCTGACAAAGAAAAAGTCTGATTTGGTGGAACTGGTAAGGGGTTCTTCCAACTACTGCATGCTCGGTTCTTAGTGAAGCAGAAATATATAATTCCACATCTTGTGGATTTTTCCACAAAAGGTATAACATGCTGGCCTCTCAAAAGCATAAACAGGTGTGACAATGCCCACCTAGAGCTGCACACTGCACTTTCCTTGTTCAGGAAATGCATAGGTTTATACAGTTCGTTCAAGCAACCAGACACACCAGATCTGATGTACTCCAACAGGAGCATTCATACAACTCCCCTTAATAGTACCACTCATGCCTTTGACCTCAGTTGTGTAGCAAGGATGCCATGCACCATAATACAAACTAAGAGACTGGGCACTCCATCCCACTGGTTTGGCAGTAAACATACAGAAAAATACAACCATAATTATGATGCTGAGACTTCCTCGAGGCTAGATCATGCAGGGATGTACACAACCGAGCTGTTCAGGGGCATGCTTGACCAAATTGTGCAGAGGCTGGCCCACCTAGAATGTACTGGAACGGACGAAGCCAGGGTGTTCTGTGGCATGCGAGTACAGGTTGTGGTGGGGAGTGCCCAGCCGGACGGTCCTGGGGCATGCTCGAGCAAGATTTTAATGGGACGTGCCCAGCCATGGTTGTGCTGGGGTAAGTATAGTCTGTAGGCCAGGTTTTGTTGGGGGTGTGCAGGACCATGTTGTGTTGGCATGTGCAGGTCCAGGTTGTGTTAGTCTGAAAAACAAGGTAATGTTGGGGTACACAGGGCATGGTTGTGTTGAGATATGTAGTGATAGGTGATGTGAGAGGTGCACTACCAGGGGCTGTTAAGGTTTGCATTTGAATGTGCTACTTTGGTTTGTATTGCTAGGTTGTAATGGAGCGTTCTCTGCTAGACCTTGTTGGGGTGTCCAGGACAGGTGCAGGGACAAACAGTGTACTTGGTGCGAGGCTCTTATTGTATCAAGGACAAGTGTGTGTCATAGCCACCAAGCAAGGCCTAGATTCTAACCAGACACAGCCAATACTTTGATGAGCGTGGAAAAGTACCTCCAGTGACGGAAGACCTAAAACATGTCCTATCTTCTCTTCCTTCCCTAACCTTGTATCCCTTTCCCATACCCAAAGCAGGACTCTCTTAGAGTTTTACTTTACAGTTCAATCACGTTTAAAGTTCTTTCAAGCAGACTGTGTGATTCATTTACACCAACACATCTATGTAAGAGTACAAAATATCACAAACTGTTGTGGGTTTTCAGAGCTCAGTGGTAGTTTCAGCCTCATCTCACACTCTTCTCGGCCCCTCGCAGCACCCCTTTTTACCTCCGATGGAGCCCACCAGTTTGAAGACTACCCACCAAAAGCAACCACTAGTCACCTGTCAATGCATGTTCCGCTTAGGATTACTATGTACAAATAGGTTCAAATACTAACATGAAGCAGTTCATCAAAACTTTCGTCAGGATACTATAATCCTATCTGCTCACCTTCATGTCAAGAATTTTCTGGAATGTTTCTGTGTTGCAATCTACTAACAGCTTGATGTAATTGTCAACAAACACAATGGAGGGCTCATGGGGGGCCATCACAACCTAAAAACAAAGGAACATGTCAACTAAGTTATGACTTCTATAGCACAAAGAAACATGCCACATAACTTTAAACAAGATAAGATCAAAAAGTAATTGATCACTTTTTGGCATCTTACATACATCTTATACACATACATTGTTTTGTAGGTTTCCTGTTTTTAAAATGTTGATCTTGGAGGTAGATCTCCGGAGACCGAGAGTTCCAGCGACTGGTTGAAGGATCCTCTAATAAGGTACATTGGGTCCCAAATCAAATCCTTTCACTCAGAAGAGAGCCAGCATATGTTCCTCTGCTAATGTGTGCTAGGATCCAAAGCAAACCTGTGACTAAGTAAAGAGCCAATGAAACATGACAACGTATAAGGTACGTTACTACCTAAACACACACTTCTCTGAGTTGAAAGCTAGTGAAGGATCCTATCGCAATGTGCAATGGGATCTATTGCAAACCCTTAATAATTGGCATCTCTTCTAGCTGTCAATAACCCATACTAGTGGCTTATTGCCTGGATGAAAAGCCGCTTTCACTGTAGGGATTTGTTATAGCAAAGCAAGAAAGGTAACATGAGGGAAACCATTAAGAAACACAATTTCCCTTGGAGATTGAGGTACGAGAGACAGATTTCATTTTGTAAAAACAGCATTGCACAAGATGTTGGAAAGATGGCTCCGAATTCTCACTGCTGCATCAGCTAGCTGCAATCTGCAGGTCACAAGTCTGAATCTTAGTGTGCCAAGGTAGCCTTCAAGCTTCGAGGTCAAGAAGCATCCTTCGCGACCGCAAAATCAGCGGTGTGAAGTACTACATAAAAAAATTTGAAGAGGGGATTACAATAGACCCTCAAACAAGTTGGCCAGACAGCATGTGTGTTGAGCGCTGGCAGGCTGTCACTATCTTTGTATTAGAAGGATTGAGTTTAAGGCTTTAATTGTAAGGTCCCCAGAGAGTTTTGCAATAATTATTGTATCTTGTACAAACAGATAACCCGAGCTTTGGAATTTTCTGGGTGCAATATTTATACGGAATGACAACTTTCCCCATTGGAATGGGAATAACACGAACATGTTGGTACTTTTTGCCCAAAATCCACATTTTCTTAACAATTACTGCATTGATATCCTCATTAAATTTCGGCAGCCTTGGCTTGCCAAAATGTAACAGAAGGAAACTATGAGCCTCTGCTGGTTATCATGTAGAGGTACATCAACCGCCTGCATGCAGGGAATCATATATGAGGGTCTTCCATCTGGACAGTGGGTGTCTACTACACTCAAACAAGCCTTTTCTAGTATCTTGCGGTATGGTAGAACTTTGTATCCCAAACGGCGGGCTAACCTGTAACATACTCTGTTTCCGTCAAACATCTCCCCACCTGCTAGGTAAACAAGTCAACATGATCACCTCTATCCTATCTCTGAGAGATGTATTACTGGCATGTTTTTCATGTTCGTTGTTTTGGCTTCCTCTGTAATGCATAATTCATTACAAAGCACCCTTGTTGCTGGGTCAACACTATACAAACTGATTTCATTAAATAAAAGTAAGTCCCTGAAGGACAGTGCCTGTAATACAGAACTGCAAAGGTCCAAATATACCCAGTGGCATTCTTAGACGAATTCTGGGGTAAATTGTAATAAAGGGCACACCCATACTGCTGCCATTGGCGGCGGCATAAGACTAGCCTGCAGGTTAAGGTAAGGACCAGTTTGCTGTCCCCAAGCATGCTGGTTGAATGAGCGTCGCGGGATGCTGAGCCCTCACAAAAGCCTGTCAGGGGGGTCCTCCTCGTTAAGCTATGCACACACGTCAGATCTAAAATGGGCGGATAGTGCACATCTGACGTATAAAGAAGGCCGTCAGAGAGGTGCTACATGAAGCTCATATCGGTCGGACCGGGAGATCGGCCTTTGGCTTCATTGGCAAGACAACAAGACGGGCATTTTTCAAATCGTGCTGAGGGGGTTAAGACGTGTGCACGGATCCATGTGCTCGGACTGGTGACGTGCCCGGAGGCTACTATCTCGTCCCGCTTACTCCTCCCAGACCTACTGCATGACGTGAGGACGTGGTCAAGGGTGAGGGTGAGTCACGTTCTGCGTAATGAAGACAACCAACTAATAATACAAGCCTTAACCGACAAAACAATTCTCCAAATTCAAGCGCACCCTCCCAGACCCTATGCTACGTAAAGTGAATGAGTAAGAGGCGCGTTGCTTTGGAACGGTTTGCGGCCACAGAACTAAGTTTCAGGCGGGGAAATAAAAGGAACCGTGTGAATTCCTTCCGACCACTCTCCCCAGCGGTGCCGGCCAGACAGAGGCGCTGCGGCAGACTCGTAAAGCAGGAATGACCTGCGGGGGCCAATGCATGGGGATGGGAGATTCGTCTGGCATGAAGGGAACCGGAGAGCAGACTGTGCGGATTGGAACTGCGGGCGTCAGCACATACCCTGGAATGAACAAGAAACCATTTTCCACTCGTTGGTACGGAAAGAATACACGGTACGAAAGCACCACTTACTTGAATAACAAAAATGTAACTTTATTAGCAGGTTGGCTAGCTTTAGAATGCACTGGGGTGACAATCTCACTGTCTCCAATTGATGCCTACAAGCTATACAGACACTACAGAGCCCCCAGCCAAGGAAGTGTCAGCAGGACTATGAACAACTGTCCCATCAAGGGCAGGGACTGCACCTTCAGAGTACTCAATCAACTTTGAGGTGAAGGAATAATGTTGAGGTAGAAATAGGAGGGCCTTATGACACCGGAGCAGGCCCGGCTCCAGGAATTTTTAATTGGGTGGGCCAAGGACGCATTTGGGTGGGCCACTGCGGGCTCGATTTGTCGCATATATGTCTAGGCAGGCCTGCTTCAGGGCCCTCCTTTACCTCTTCTTAGTCTTACAAGGCCCAGTAAAACTCACTCTTTTCCAAATCTCTTTTTAATGTTATCACTCACAAAAAGTGTTTTTTCTATGTAATGTTCCTTTGATGGGAAGAGGAGGTTTCTGAGGTGGGAGTATCAGGCAAGTGACACTTCTCTGGCTCCCTCTGTGTGAGCCTTCAGGGAGAATCCATCTTCATTACTACCTCCACCTGCCCACGGACTCTTCAACGCACTCCCTTACAGGCTTGATTAGCCACTATTCCTCTCCAGTGCACTTTATCTCACAGATGACCTTGGGCCCCGCCCCATGTCAGGCACCATCTCCCGGTAAAAACATTAGTAAAATCACCTTCATACTTAAAACATTGAATAGAGCAATAAATATAATTAGCACGCACTTTAAAGTATGTTCCACAGTGGCCCTTATGGCCCGACTGCTAATTAAATAAACAAAAACAGAAAGGCCATGACAGGGCCGGCTTCAGCGCTGATGCAAAAGTCTTTTTTGGCGCTGCACCAAAAACCTCTTTCTCCATAAATACCTTTACTACCACCTTCCAACAGTGTACCTCATCCGTCCATGCCCCCCTATTGACCTCTTCCTCGGATTCCCTCACTGCCACATGCCACAAGTGCCCCTCATCTCCCCATAGCCCCTCCCCTTTATGACCTCCTCCTCGGATTCCCTTACTGCCACCCTCCCCTAGTGCCCCTCGTCTCTCTGTAGCCCCCCCCCTCATGGCCTCCTCATCAGACTCCCTCAATACCACCATCCACCGGTGCCCCTCATCTCTCCCTAGTTTTCTCCACCCCATGACCTCCTCTTCGGATTCCCTCACTGCCACCCTCCACCAGCGCCCCTCTTCTCTCTGTAGCCCATCCCCCTCATGACCTCCTCCTTAGACTCCCTCACTACCACCCTCTACCAGTGCCCCTCATCTCTCCCTAGCTTCCCCCTCCACCCCATGACCTCTTCCTCGGATTCCCTCACTGTCATCCTCCAACAGTGCCCCTCATCGCTCCATAGCCCCTCCCACTACCTCCTCCTCGGATTCCCTCACTGGCACCCTCCACCAGCGCCCCTCATGTTTACTTATCCCCTCTCTCATATGCATTTAATTTGTTGTATAAGGCTGCTCATATCAATGTAGTGTGTGTCAGTACTTTACACCACGCACACACTTACAGAGACAATGAATCATGCAAGTATGTAAATCAGTCTACAGGGAATGTCACATCAGCCAATGAGGATTACAAGGTGTAGGAATCATAGGTCATCCATTCTGGTGTAGTGTATTTTCAGAAGGTTTGGTCTGGGGAAACACAACCTTAGGATTTAAAGAGTATTCCATGGGGGTCAGCTTTACTGATAAAAATGTATATCTGCCCAAACATACTCATTTTAGCAACATTAGAATAATGAAAAGACTAGGGAAGTTCTAACTATATCACAAAACAAAAAAAGCGAAGTTCTAATTATACCATTCATGTTTGTTTGCAGCTCTTTGGTGGCAGTTCATTGTTCACTGCCTTTTGTTAGGATTGTAACTTCTGAAGTAACACAAGGATCTCTGTGACAAAGGCAGTAACCCACTGAGCTATCCACATAAAATACAGTGCGTCTGCATTTAAAAAATACTAACACACAAACGATTGCTCTAAAGCAGGATCATTAATCACCAACTTGATCTGGATATTGCCATTTTGTATTGTTTTATTGTTGACCAGCATCGGCTATGATGAAATGATAAAAACTGTTTAAATGAAGCACATACGAAGTATGCGTCCTGCTGGGCCTGTGCAGATTTTAAAAAGAATTTTTTTTTGTAACACATTCTCTTACCTACTCCATTAGTCATATTTTGTGTCACCGCCTTATGTGATAGGCAGCTGCAGGGGTCAGGGGGCAGCAGGACACGCAAAGGTTACCAAAGGTTACCGTTGTCAAAGAAAGGATTTGTCCCCTTTCACCATGCAGAGATGAAGGGGTGAAAAAAGTAAACAAAGCCTAATTAACATGTTAATGGTCTTTTAAAGACCTGTTAAGTACTTTGGTGCGGCTGCGATAATCTTAAACTGTCTGTATGTGTGTATGCGCCCGGGAAGCCGTCTCCCCGGGCTGACACACACGACCTGCGCGTTGCGCCTGCCTTCAAGCCCTCACTGCGAGGGCCAAGGCTCCTGTTTGGGTGGGCCAGGCTCATCTTTGGGTGGGCCGGGCCCACCCGGCCCACCCGCTAGAACCGGGCCTGCACCGGAGTAGCGTGATACGTGCCAAAAAGCGGTTCAACACCTCATCAGGGGTAGCAAGCGATATATAAATGCAAACCTTTCCCTCTTTTGTCCCTCTACTATCCTTCTCAATCCAAATAACAGACAAACATATCCACCACTAAAATTAATTTCATATTTTCACTATGCTAATTCACCACTAATCCTTTTGGGTTCCGGAGTATCGTGCAAGTTGACGAAAAAGTACTTTGACGCCTCATCAAGGGTAGTAAGTTAACTGATATATAAATGCAATTACAATACAATATAATACCTTCAAAAAGCTTTTCCCTGCAGGTTCCTTTACTGCCAGGGTGAGTTTGTTGAGAAGCAGGAAACTTCATCTAAAAATTAGAAAGATTAGCAACTGCTGGAAGCTCAAAAGGACGATTAACTAACAGTATGATCTTTGAAAGAAAATCCTTGGATTTTGCTCATTATTAAAACATCTAACTGCAAACGAAATAACACAGTTTTCATCAAATCATTTCAATGTTACCCTCTTACCTTTAGCCACCTTTTCCCATAGGCATTTCTTTCCTTTTCTATGCAACAGGCAACCTTAATACTGTGTTTATTTAAACTCTTGCGTCCCACTGTAGAACTGTTAGAGCAAAAGGCTTTTATTTGGGATTTGTTGAGTATCATGTTAATAAGTATGACATGAATGTTGAGAAAAAAACATGTTAACTGGATGCAGCACTGAAAGTTTCCCTGGACACTCATTCTATCCTCTATCAAAACCAACCTTTCTTCGTATAATTACTGAAAGAAACCACAAACTCTAAGAAAGAGTGCACAACATTCAGCATTGGTCCACTTATCACAGCAGCAAGATTTTACCATATGGCAACTTGAAATTCTCAAATGTTGGACAGGAATATGAGATGGTCGCAAACATTCTGTATTTGTGGTACTGCTGGATGTGATGGATACCGTAATCTTTCTTTAGATATTGTATCTGAAATGTCTCCGCTTTAGTTTTGGACCACGCAATTATTTTTCACACAATCCTACGGTGCAGGGAAGTATCTTCTGCCCAACATGTTGTTTAGTGCTAAATGACGCTGACAGTGACTGGACACAACAACACAGAGTGCATAAATGGCACAACCCCACCGACCCCTTCCGATCTCAGACCTTTCTAGTCCAGTAGTTTTCTGCAGCGCTGAAGACTGAGGTGACATAGTGGGCAGTAAAACATCGCAGTGAGAACACAGTATATGTTCAAATTAAAGGTACCAAAGGAATGTAACGCTTCCTTCTGATGACTACTCCTCTGCTCAGTCGCCTTCTAAGAACGGTTACTCAGCCATACCCAACAAGTTCAAATAAAGTGATCTAGAGTAAGTAACATGAAGCAAAACAACCTGAAAATAAGCTGAAGCACTGATTTTCCAAACTAGACTTCAGCCGTGGCATCTGATTCAAGGAAATCATGTTTTGAAAAAGTATGCATAAGCAGATAAGGCCAAGTGGCTGAGTTACAGGTCTCCTCAAAAACCACACTTCTCTAAGAAAGCAGCAGAGCGAACTCCTCTTCTGGAAGAATATTGTCCTTTAGGCTGAGCCCTCGTCGCTGACACAAAGCACTCCCTGAGGCACGACACTTTCCTTATCATAAATCGTGTGCTCCATTACAGCAGCACACTTGGAGGCACTAACATGTGCAGTAAAATCAGCCTGTCCATCCTGTCTTTATCAGATCTCATGATGTTTTGACTGTGTGCGCTCTGTAGGTGTAGTCTGTGCAACCTCTCCTCTGCCTTTGATGGTCATTTTTAGTTGAAAAGCTGCTAATTTAATACGTTTGTTTCAATTAAATGTGATCACCACTTTAGAAAAGAAAGGCAGCTTCGCTCTAAATCAATCTGTCTTTGAAAAGACTCAATACATCAGCCCATAAGACCTGAAGCTCACATCACACACAGTGGCTTTTAATGAGGTTCATGTACATCTGCGGTAAAATGAGAAGCTGCTATTTTTTGCTTAACTCTTTCCTATAACGGGCAACCTCAAGCAGGATTGACCTGTGTGGAGTTTGAAACTGTCAACCTATACTGATGAACCGCTTTTGGTGAAACCGACAGTTCTACAGATCTGACGGTTTACCTAAACACTTACAAGTTTTCCCTAGAGTGATCCCGTTTTTATTTAACAACTTTTCAACTTCACAAATTGTTGGCCTTGACATCCAAAGAAAGCTCCAATAGCCTAAGCAAAGGAATAACACTTCAAGCTGAAGGGGTAACCAACGACTAGCAATTGTGTCAACGGATTCACTTTCGTCTTGTGATCTACTTAGGTATATGGAAATAAGCATCCTGCCAGCCCAAGGACACCACCCAGCCTCCTAGGTGGAGAGCAGAGAGGATCGGAGCTAGGGTGAACATTTTGAACTTGGCCTTTCACAGGAAGACATTCTATTTGCCAAGATACAAAAAAGGCCTGACACCCCCGACCTTCTTCGGAGTAAGGAAGTAGCGCAAATAGCAATCTTCTCCTTTATCCAAGTCTTACATGCATTCGATCCCCACCCTTGAAGAGTTTAAGACTGACTTCTTCCTGCATCAGGATTGCAAAAGACTCCTCAGAAATTCGTTATGGTGTGGCAGAAAGTTTGGGTCGGAAGAAAATAAAGGAAAGGGGTTGCCCTTTTGAAGAATCTAAGACCCATCACTTAAAAGGATTTAGCAGATTGCTGTACAACCCATGGAGAGTAGTGCCTACATTTCCTGAACTGATGGGGAAATTGTTTCTCAGATGTCAATAATCCCAAGGCACATGCAATAGTGCAGAACAAGACAATCTGCCTTTTCTCTGTTAAGCTTGGATCCATTAAGGGGCATATTGATTAGGGATGCCCGAAACCACCAGAAAATCAGGTTGACCTCATCCAGATGTGTGTGCCTACTGAGCATTAGAATGTTGGCAATATTTCTACCAATGCAGACAATAGTGTCAGGACTGGCCGGGAGTACATATTTTGCCACATTCTGCTTGTTATGCATCCTCAACACCAGTAAAGCCCTGAGGTCTTCTGGAACCACTGGCAAGATCTTGCTGGCTATGTGCTATAATGCACATGTGTACCTGCTTAATAAGCAAATCATCTTGATGGATCTAAGGGCCATGCTAGCTGTTGAAAACATTCTTGTTAAAGCATCAATTTTGTGTATTTTTTCCCTAGGGGATGAGTCAGAAAATAATTTGAATTGATCTTACTCACTGACGCTTGCAAAATCAGGATTCTGGTGCAAAGTGTTTAGTAAGAAAGTCCGGATCACAAGAAGCAAAACTATGTTACTAAGCCACAAGTCGACTGAATGGTGGACATGGACATTGTGTGCATCCTGGGGCCATAGGGGCATCAGTAAAGGGTTATCCTGTCGGAGTAGGAACTGGTGTCCGGGTGGCTCGAACCAGTATGGAACGTGGTGCTGGCATGGGAGTCAGTACAGGCCTGGTAGCCAGTCCCATGGGGGCAGATGCACTGGTGGTATTCCAACTGGAGACCTCTGTGGCTCCATGGGGCCAGAAGGTATGCTAGAGGAAGCCAAAATCGCACCACAAATCTGCAGCGTGATCTTCTTGATGGCCACTTTCTACTTCGGAGTTCACAGCCCTGGAAGCTCGAGGAGCGCCGCGGCAAATTACAAAATCAGTTCAGATTTCAGGGACTTTGAAGAGGTGCGATTTTATGTTGACTCCCTCCCACTTTCTTGAGGGATTTAGAGTGGTGGGATGGGGCTTGGTCATGCTTTGTTGTCTTATGCTTGTCCTTCGACCTCGATTTTGCCTTACCAGAAGCCTTAGAGTGAAGTAGGCCTTTTGTGGGAATGACCTTGAGACGGATACTGAGGTCACCCTTCTCATATGCCTTAGCTCCAAAGACATACCTTGTGCCAGTCTGTGATAAATATCTGCTTCTCGCAGTCTTGGCAAGTGTTGAAGCACATCATTTTCTGTGGTCACTTCGCCTAGCACAATGTTTGACATTTTTGGAATCACCACCAGGCTGGTAAAGTTCAGAGATGAGCTCTGGATCGGCCTCGGAAGTTGCAGACCTAACAGCACCATGCAGGGGTAGCACTTATATCAAACTTTGCTCTGTCACTTCTCGGGCAAAACAGGCGGCATCACTGCTGAAGCACACAAAGTCACCTACCAGTGCTTGGGAGCTCAGCTATGGAAATCTCTAGATCCAAGTTAGAGTCTGGGAATACTCTAAAGACGACGAAACTTGGGTTAAAAGTATTCATCATAATTGTGAATTTTCTGGGTTTTCTGATCAATTCAATACATTCAATTCTTACTCTTCCGTTTTGAAACAAAAGGGCTACAAAGAGAGAAATCTTCAGAACTTATTTTTGGTTAGATCTATCTCAGTGGGATTTAACTCAAATAGTAGAACTTTTGTCAGATTTATTCTGGGCCCTCTAAGCTACACGGCCTATGAGAGACAAACAATTTGAATTCTTCAGAAAAGTTTGCTTTACACTACTCATACTGATCTGATTATTCTGCCACACAATGCCAGAGAAAAGCTTTATTGGTGAATTACACATACCGTTCTTGATAATTTAAATACATTTGGGTTTAGTCTGGATTTAGTCACTGAATGTAATGTCTTTTATTTGTGATAGGAATCAAGATGCATACAGCTGACCACAAGAGGGAAATCATCTCAAGTATTCCATCCAGCTGCCAGTCATGTTGTATCTGTAGATGAATCAGTTAGGGGGGGATGGGGGGGCGTGGCTTAAGTGCCGACGAGCATGGTCGCCTGAGTCCCGAGCTCCGGGCCGACCTCGGCGACTTCTCCTGAATTATCCCTTCCCCAGCGGCGCCGCCGACCTGCTGAGGACCCTGGAGGACTTGGGGTGCCTCGGCGGCAGTTGGGAGCTGAGCGGGCACTGTGGTCGCCCTGAATCCGGCGGCTGACGGGGGATCGACCCACTGAGGGGCGGCCATCTTACGGTGGGCCTGCAACCGACCCAGATCCCCAGCCCCGATTTTCGAGGGGCGGACCCACCAACACGGAGTGGAGGACGGCGCATTCGGGGGGCTGACCCGGCAGTGCGGGACACCGCGACCTCCTTGTGCGGGCTCCCGGATATCCGCGACAGTACCTGATGGGTGCGTGAAGACACCGGCCCGGATCCGGGGGGAGCGCTGACACCGCTGCGGCTGGCCGGACTCGCGTTCCCTGCTGCGGAGTGCGCCGCGCCTGGAGCAGCCGGGTCGGACCGGGTGCGGTGGGGCGCGGCGCTGGGACCGCGCATCGGACGCCCTGGGGCTGTGGCCTGGGATGTTAGGGCGATGACGGCCGGGCGCTTGGTTTGGGAGCGGGTGCCAGGTCCTCGGGGGCCTGCGGTTACCCAGCTGATGGACTGAGAGCCGGGAAACCTCGGAAGCCCACTCACACCTGGTGGGGAGCGTGCTGACCCGCTGTGGAGGCGCCTTGGAGTTTGTGACACGGGATCTGACCGGCAGGGGGCTTTCGATTGGCCTGTGTTGCGGTGCTTGTACCCCCTGGCGTGCCCTCTTAACATTGGACCCAGTGTTGCGCTAGAGGGGGTACGGAGCCTCGTCTGGGCTCCCCTGGTTGGGACCCTGTTTCCCGGATTCTGCGGTCCTCCGCCGGGGGCCTGGTATGTTTTGGAGCGGCCTGCATGGCTAGTGGCCTTTGTTCATGACCCATCTGAGAGTGACTGCATGCTATCTCCTTGTGTTGCCCGCCAGCCCTCTCCCTATACCACATACGGGCCTACCACGTGGAGGTGGTGGAGCGACGTCGGCGGATCAGGCTGAGGATCCTCCGGAGGTGCACGACCATCGACCGGCAGATAGCCAGGGCACAGGCCTTCCACAGCAGCAGATGGACCAGATTCTCAAGGCCATTGGTGACACGAGGGAGGCGCTACGCCAGGATATTGCGCAGGTCTCTACGAACTTGGGCCTCCTGAAGTCGGATCACGAATAGCTTGCGGACCGCGTCAAATCTACGGAATTGGTGCTTGAGAAACTCGAACCGGCCCAGAAATCGACGGACGCTACGCTGGAGGAACTGGTGCGTAGGGTGCAAACTCTGGAGCGGAGAGCGGCTGATGCTGAAGGGCGTCACAGACGCAACAACATTAGAGTGGTGGGTTTGCCCGAAAACGTCGAGGGGGATGATATGGTCACTTATCTTGAACGTTGGCTGCGGGACGAGGTGGCGCCTGAGGGTCTGACGAATTTCTACACCTTGGAGAGAGCTCATAGGGTCCCAGCTCGACCTCTGGCTCCTGGCCGTCCCCCCAGACCTGTCATAGCCCGTCTGCTGCACTTC
This sequence comes from Lissotriton helveticus, assembly GCF_964261635.1. NCBI lineage: Eukaryota > Metazoa > Chordata > Amphibia > Caudata > Salamandridae > Lissotriton > Lissotriton helveticus. Next base: position 313,566,699 of record NC_136061.1, read on the forward strand.
AGAGACCGAGACATTGTTCTGCGACAAGCCAGATTGAACGGCCCGTACAAAGTGGAAAATGCGTCTGTGTCTCTCTTCCCTGACTACTCTCAGGAGGTCCAGCGCGACCGCTTTTCCTTCGTGGCTGTCAAGCGAGCTCTCCGTGACGAGGGGGTTCAGTACTCCCTGTTGTTTCCTGCGCGCCTGAAGGTGCTGGTGGACGGAGTGGCGACGTTCTGTAACACGCCGGATGACGCCTGGCAATGGCTTGAACGGTACCGGGCAGGCAAGGATGGTTCGGGAGTGTGGCTGGGGGCTGCTGAGGATCGGCCGCGGCCGAGCAAGCGCACTCGGAGGTGTGGTCGGAGCCAGCGATCCCCGCCGGCGTCGCAGACGGAACTGGAAAGGCAGGCCGCTTTACAAGCAGTGTCTCTTATTTCTGGAGTGGCGGCGGTGGGTCCTGTGATTGACTCGGGCTCCCGTGTGGGCTCTGATGAAACGGGACAAGGAGGCTCGGATGGGGGCTCGGAGAAGGAACTTGGAGATTTGCCTCGGATTACCCCCCAGACGGCCGATGAACTGTTGGACGAGTGACTGTCTGGCAGCTGTGCAGGGAACAGTAAGGAGGGGTGTCTGGCATATGGCGATGTCTGTGACTGTGCTGCTGGGGCTCCTCTTGAAGGGATGTCGGGTGGGGCTACTTTTCCTGTCCTCCTGGGGTGTTGATGGTACTGAGGGTGCCACTTAGCGCTATGTGTTCGATTGGGCGGTGGCGCTGTCTGGGTGGTGGGGGGAGAGGTTCCTTCTGGACTGGGGTCGGCCCACCACGGAGTAGTGGTCTTCGAGCTGGCCTGCCGGAGGCGCTGAGCTATCCCCTCTATCTCACATATTTTGTGAGTCTCTGGTGCTTTCCAGAGCTTCCCTCATTTATGGGGGTGGGAGTTTGGATGGGTAGCAACTGTTTGACGCCTGTTCTGGGGGTGGGTGGGTGGGGTGGAGTTGTGGGTGTGTGATGTTGCGGGGGGTTGTCAGTGTGCCGCTAGGGTCGCCTAGGTTCTGTTACTGCTATAGCTTTGCCAATGGCGGCTAAGTTGGAACTGAAATATGTTACGTGGAATGTGCGGGGGCTCAACTCTATAATTAAGAGATATAAGGTACATGCATACTTGGTGCGCAGGGGGGTTCAGATAGCCTTTCTGCAGGAAACGCACTTGACTCAGGCAGAGGGGCGTGCGCTGCAGTGGCGCTGGAGGGGGCAGCTCTACTACACGACCTACTCCGCTTATGCTAGGGGGGCACTGATTTGGGTCCGGGCGGGTGTCCCCTTCCAGCCCCTGCAGACGGAGATTGACTCGGAGGGGAGGTTTGTGGCAGTGCTGGGGAGGCTGGATGGCCGGGACGTCACGCTTTGCAGTGTTTATGTCCCTAATTTTGACCAGGCTGCGTTCTTCTCGGCTTTCTCGAAAAGGTTAGCCCCTCTGTTGATCGGTACGGTGTTTATGGGGGGGGACTTTAACACGGTGGTGAATGTGGATTTAGATCGCTCGCATCCGCCTCTAGCTCAGTCGGGGGTGCACAGGGTGGCCAAAGCTCGGAGAACCTGGCAAGAACACTGGGGCCTACTGGACGCTTGGCGTACGCTTCATCCCAATGATAGGGACTACTCATTCTACTCTCCGCCTCATGATCTCCACGTCCGCCTTGACGCCTTTCTTTGTACAGCTGGGGCCCAGGAACTGGTGTGCAGTAGCGAATACCTGGCGAGGACCATTTCGGATCACAACCCCTGCCTACTCCGGTTCTGTGGTCTAGGCAGCGGCAGCCGATCCCTACGTGGCGGTTGAATCCGCTGATGTTGGAGGATCCGGTCTTCCGCTCGGAACTGCAGGAGCGCCTTGAACGCTACTTTCAGGAGAACGCGGGCACCGCGTCCACCAGAGCTGTCGAATGGGACGCCTTTAAGGTGGTGGTGCGAGGCGCGTGCCTTTCTTCCTCGACCGGGGTGCGTAGGACGCTGTTGGCTGACGTGAACCGGGAGGAGGATTCGCTTAGGCGGGTGGAGAAGGCTAACCACGCGGCGGGGAGCGATAGGGCGGAGGTGCTGGCGGCAAGAGAACGTGTAGCTGCACAGGTGGAGAGGCTCCGCTGCCACGACTATCGGGAATACATGATCCGGGCCCATGCCGAGAGGGACCGGGCTGGTTCGCTGCTGGCGTGGCTAGCTAGTCCCCATTCTGGGGGCGCGCCGATTCTGTCCCTGACCACGCCTACCGGGGCGCTGGTTTACTCCCAACGGGATGTTAATGACCAGTTCTTGGCTTATTACTCGGAACTGTACCGATGCAAACTGCCCCTCCCTCCGCCTGGTCTGGATGCCTTCTTGGAGGGGGTCCAGCTACCACAACTGGACTTCGAACAGGGGAACGCTCTGGGTGCCGCTGTGACGCCGGGAGAGATTAGGGCAGCGATTAAGCATATGGCTCGGAAGAAGACGCCTGGGGGCGATGGTCTCCCTGTGGAGTTCTATGCTCGTTCTTGGACCTCCTGGTACCACAGTTGTCGCGGGTCTATGGTGAGGCATGGGAACTGGGCAGGCTGCCGGAGTCGGCGCGGGAGGCGATCATTGTGCCGTTGTTGAAGAAGGGCGGCCAACCCGCGTTGAGGACAGCGTACCGTCCCCTATCGATGCTCACTGTGGACTATACGGTGTTGAGCAGGATTTTGGCTACGCGACTGTCGGCCCATATGTGCTCCCTTGTCCACCCGGACCAGGCGGGCTTTATTCCCACGCGGAATACTTCTACCTGTATCCTCCGCTTATTACGGGTTATGGATATTGAGGGGGAGGGTCCTCCGTCCGCGGCTGTCCTATCGGTGGATATAGAAAAGGCGTTCGACAGCGTGGAATGGCCATATCTGTTCGGCGTGTTGCGTCGGTTCGGATTGGGGGACGGCTTTATCCGCTGGACGCAGCTCTTATATGCCTCCGCTACCGCCAGGGTTCGCACGGGCCGTACAATCTCAGTGGCGTGTGCAGTGACGAGGGGTACTAGACAGGGCTGCTCTCTGTCCCCGCTCCTGTTCGCCTTGGCGATTGAGACGTTGGCGGCGTGGGCGCGTCAGGGGCAACATTATGAAGGGGTGCTGATGCGTGGTGTTCGACACCACATCTCCCTGTATGCTGATGACCTCTTGTTGTACCTGGCTGACACGACGGCCTCAGTGCAAGGAGCGCGGGCATTGCTTCGAGAGTTTGGCGAACTGTCGGGGCTCCGTGTTAATTGGTCTAAGACTTGCCTATTCCCCCTGACCCCCGATGTGCGCGACCTGCGGGGCTTGGAGAGCTGCGCTGGGAACCGGAGTGTATACCATACCTTGGGGTTCACATTTATCACACCCACTCGTCCCTGTATGAGGGAAATGTGGGCAGAGCGTTGAGAGGCATCAGGGGCAGTATTGGTTTCTGGCGTACCCTCCCCTTGTCTGTGGCCGGACGCATCGCTTTATTGAAGATGGTGGTCCTCCCACGCTTACTCTATTTTTTCAGTACACTGCCGGTGCGGATCCCGCTATCCTTCTTTCGGACATTACGATCAGTAGTGATAGGGTTCATATGGGGCCCTGGTAGGAGGCGTGTGGCTATCTCCACCCTACTCCGGTCACGGGAGGCAGGGGGGCTTGCAGTGCCGGATTTTGAATGGTATTACCTGGCGGCGCAGCTGCAGTGGCTCACCCAGGCAGTGGCACGGGAGTTCAGGGGTCCAGACGGTCCTCAGGGCAGAATAATACAGCGTCATGTCCTGTCCTTCATATTGCTCCAACAGGGCCTCCGCCAGGACCAGTTGTCTTTGGAGGAACGAACCCTCCGACACTGCGTGCTTCGTAGTCAGAAACGAGCGGGTATCCACGTCCCGTATGCACCAGAGATCCCCCTGGGCATGTGCACAGCTCTACCGCACGGCGGGGACTGGTCGGGGCTAGCCATATGGGAGGACTGTGGGCTCCATGTGGTAGGAGACCCCTATAGGGATGGTGTCTTGCTGTCGTTCTCTGATCTGCGGGAGGCGTTTGATTTGCCGAGAGGCGACTTCTTGCTCCATGCGGCTTTGGTCTCGGCGGTCCAGAGACGTTGGAGGAAAGGTCGGGCGGAGCCACCTACGTCTCTGGGATGCCAGTACGTTGTGATGGCTGCTGGCACCTTTAAGGCTGTTACTTGCCTGTATAGGAGACTGGCGCTGGATGACCCCCCTCCATTGGATGCACTGCGGGAACGATGGGAGGCGGATCTTGGCCGGCAGATACCGGAGTCCACGTGGCCCCAGCTTGTGCGCCGTGCCTGGAAGGGCACGCGCAATGTCCTATTTCAACTGGTCCAATATTTCACGCTACACAGAGCGTATTGGACGCCTGCCAAGATCCAACGGGTTTTTGGTGGTGCCCAGTCGGTGTGTCCCCGTTGCAACTCGGAGGGTGCCGACTTTGGCCACATGTTTTGGGCTTGCGCGGGGCTTGGTTCCTACTGGACTGATGTTGTGGCCTGCCTGAATGAGGTCACTGATCGTCACATTGATGTAGACATAGGAGTCTGCCTCCTGCTCTGGTTCCCGCACACCCCGGCCACGAAGGTCACCAGTAAATTCATCGACTTGGGACTGATCCTGGCCAAGAGGGAACTTACTCTACACTGGAAGTCTAGGGGGGGTCCCAGCTTCTTGAGATGGCGGGGGTGCTTTTTACAGTGGGCAACTAGTGAAGGGACACTTCGCTTGCAACTGGCCAACCGCGCAGCTAACGAGAAGGCGCTAGAAACGGCTAGAGCATGGTGCGCGTAAGTGGCAGAGCTACAATCAATGTCAGAGGTGGAGGTGGATAGTGAGGAAGAGGCGCAGGCGTGCTAGGGGATGAAGGAAGCGATGGGGAAAGCAGGGACACGCACGGGGGACATTACACGTTAGGACTGCATTTCATTGGTTATTGAGGACTTAGACAGCTGCTAGGGGCTGTGGGGATGAGACGGGGTTACACACGCGGGCCCGTTTGGCGTTTGAGACATGTCGGGGCTCGGGGCCTCTCCCCGAGAACTGAGAGGCGCTACCTGTGATTCCATGTTGAGTTATGTTGCATTAAGGATTTGACATAGAAGGCACACTGACAGGGGGGGGTGGGGGTAGAGAGGGAGGGAGGGGGGGGACAGATAGGGAATGGTTGGCAGGACGAGATAATTGACATGCTGATATGTGACCTGCAAAATGATGACCCGCAACCATTTTTTTGTATGTTGGTATTGAAAATCAATAAAATTTGTTTAAAAAAAAAAAAAAGGGGGGGGGGGGGATTCTGTACAATTGTAGTAGCTTGGAAGGTTTAAGAAGCCACATCGAGATTTTCATCAGGGAATCGCTGGCTGAAAGTTCTTCAAGCAATTATAGATTATGGGCAAAAAGGGTCCGATGTTTATGAACCTATGGGATATTTATATAGAACAAACATAGTCAAGGAGAAACGGAGTGCACTACTGGTCCACAGGAAGAGAATGTGATTCAAGACGGTTTACGGAGGTGGTGTGAAGCTACTCCAGGTGTCGAGGAAAGCAACGCTCAAATGTATCCTGACGTAGTGTTCTTTGAAGATGCGAGGCACAAGTTACTTACCTTCGGTAATGATATATCTGTAAGAAACAGTAGTTAGTGTTAGATTCCTTACCTTAGAATATCCCCAGGCGTCAGACTGGATCCGGAAAGTTTTGCGTAGCAGTACCCCTGCACGACGGTAGGCGTCGTTTGCGGCTCCGCGTTTGTTGATGGAATGACGTTGTCAGAGTACTTAGACGCCGCCCTCGCGCGCTGACGCTAGTTCTTATACACAGCTTTTCCGCACCAGAAGCGCAGAGCCATGATAAAATCCGACACTGGTGACATGAAACTAGGGCCCTCAAAGGGAAGAACCTTAACCCTAGATATCGGTTCGCAGAACGGGAAGGATGGGTGGGGCGGTAAGGAATCTAACACTAACTACTGTTTCTTACAGATATATCATTACCAAAGGTAAGTAACTTGTGCATCTGAAAGAAACAGGTTAGTGTTAGATTCCTTACCTTAGAATAGATACCCCAGCAATACCAACACCGGTGGTGGGTCTGCGAACCAATGATCACATCAGAAAGTCCTGGAGAACAGAACGGCCGAAAAAGCCATCTCTCCGGACTTGGCTGTCCAGGCAGTAGTGTCTAGCGAACGTGTGCAGCGAGACCCACGTAGCTGCTTGACAGATGTCCTGCAAGGGGACTCCCCATCCCAGGGCAGTAGTAGCCGCTGTGGCCCGAGTGGAATGGGCATGTAGCCCCACAGGAGGCTCCTTTTTAGCCAGTGAGTAACAAGCCTTTATGCACAAAACGACCCATCGAGAAATGGTTTGTTTGTGCACCGCCCGTCCCTTCTTAGCACCCACGTAACCAACAAAGAGCTGGTCGTCAACCCGGAACCGGCGTGTGCGGTTCAGATAAAATGAGAGCGCACGTTTTGGGTCCAGACGGTGGAGCCTCTCTTCCTCTTTCGAGGGATGCGGAGGCGGAAAGAGGGTGGGCAAGGTGATGGACTGCCCGATGTGAAAGGCTGTGACTACTTTGGGCAGGAAAGAGGGATGCGTTCTCAAGACAACCTTGTCCGGATGGACAGAGAGGAAAGGAGGTTGAGAAGATAGAGCCTGGAGCTCACTCACTCTCCTGGCAGAGGTGATGGCAACCAGGAATGCAGTCTTAAGAGTTAGAAGACGAAAAGGGCAATTGTGAAGTGGCTTGAAAGGAGCGCACATCAAGTAAGTCAGAACAAGGTTCAAGTCCCACTGAGGCATCACGAAAGGAACAGGAGAAAACATGTGAATGATGCCCTTCAAGAATCTATTTACAAAAGGGGACTTGAAAAGAGAAGGCTGATCAGGAAGCCTTAAGAAGGCTGAAATGGCAGAGAGGTAGCCTTTGATAGTGCCCAGAGCAGAGCCCTGCTGGGCAAGAGAAAGAAGGAAGAGGAGAACCTCTGAAAGGGGGGCAGAAAGTGGATCCACAGCCTTTGCTGTCCACCATGCCACAAATATGTTCCACCAGCAGGCGTATACCGATTTTGTGGAGGGACACCTGGCTGCCAAAATCGCATCACAGACTTCAGGAGGCAAGTCAAATGGCCTCAACTGTCACCGCTCAACCTCCACGCATGGAGGTGGAGACTGGACAGGTTCGGGTGGAGGACCGTCCCCTGCTGCTGCGACAGAAGGTCCTCCTGAAGAGGCAGACGAATCGGGGATCAACTGACATGCTGAGTAGTTCGGGATACCAGTATCTTCGTGCCCAGTCTGGAGCCACAAGGATGACTTGGGCCCGGTCGCGCCTGATCTTCTTCAGCACTCTGGGTAGAAGTGGTATAGGCGGAAAGGCGTACAACAGACCGCAGCTCCACTCGCGACGAAAGGTGTCTCCGAGCGAGTACCGTTTTGGAAATTCAAATGCGCAGAACTGATGACATTGCGCGTTCTTTTCTGTGGCGAATAGATCTAACCAAGGCTCTCCCCACTGCAGAAAGAGACCTTGCGCGACGTCTGAGTTCAGACGCCATTCGTGATCCATCATGCACCGACGGCTGAGTTTGTCCGCCCTGGCGTTCAGGGAACCTGCCAGGTGTTGAACCACCAGGGACACGCCCTGGTGTTCCAGCCATTGCCAGAGGCGCAGAGCCTCCCGACAAAGGGTCCACGACCCCACCCGGCCCTGTTTGTTGCAGTACCACATGGCGGTGGTGTTGTCCGTGAACACCTGCACTACACATCCCCGGACACAGGAAAGGAAGGCTTTCAGTGCAAGCCGGATCGCCCACAGCTATAGAAGGTTGATGTGGAGTCGGGACTCCGCCGGAGACCAGAGGCCTCTGATCTCCCTCTCTCCCATGTGGCCCCACCATCCCAGGAGGGACACATCCGTCACCACTACGTGCTCCGGTTGGGGAAGGGAGAGAGACCTGCCGCTGACCCAATCGCGGTCCGTGAGCCACCACTGCAACTGTCTCGCAGCGCCCTCCGAGATCAGGAAGTGGTCGGACAGGTTGCCCTGATGCTGGGCCCACTGAAACTTCAAGTCCCACTGCAGAGCCACCTGGCGTGATGCACCACAAGGATGCAGGAGGCCGTCAGCCCCAGAAGCCGCAGCGTCAACCTGACTGATACTCGGGATAAAGGCTGAAAGATCGGAATCAGAGCCTGAATATCCCGAACCCGCTGTTCGGGAGGATAAACCCGGAACTGCGCAGAGTCCAAACCCGCTCCGATGAAAAGGAGCTTCTGCGAGGGGCACAGGTGTGACTTCGGCACGTTGATGGAGAACCCCAGCAGGTGCAGGAGGTCGGCCGTAGTCTGGAGGTGGCTGACGACTGTCTGGGGCGAGCCCGCCTTCAACAACCAGTCATCGAGATAGGGGGAAGACTGACGCCCCTAATCTGCGTAGATGAGCTGCGATCACCGCCATCACTTTCGTGAACACCCGAGGGGCGCTGGTAAGGCCGAAGGGGAGCACGGTAAACTCAAAGTGTTCATGGCCTACCGTGAACCGCAGGTAGCGCTGGTGGGCCGGCGGGACGGGGATGTGGAAATACGCGTCCTGCCAGTCCAACGCTACCCTCCAGTCTCCTGGGTCCGGGGCAGCTAAGACCTAAGCCAAAGTCAGCATCTTGAACTTCTCCTTCCGGAGGAAGCCGTTCATGTTCCGCAGGTCCAAGATAGGGCGCAGGCCCCCTTTGCCCTTCTTGGGAACCAGAAAGTAGTGGGAGTAACAACCACACACTACTTCTGGCCCAGGAACGCGCTCGATGGCCCCCTTGGCCAAGAGGGCTGTAACTTCCTCTTGCAGAAGTTGCAAGTGATCCCCTGACAAGCAGTGGTACTGCGGTGGCATGGCTGGAGGGGTCGCCTCGAAGGGGAGGGAGTAGCCCCTTCGGACGATTTGCAGCACCCACCTGTCCGATGTGATGGTGCGTGTAGGGAGGTGGATACCTGACTATGGTTACCCCAGATTTTTTGCCTTGTGTTTAGCTGGTTTTCGACTTAGTTGGCCTGGGATCCTGCTAATCAGGGTCCCAGGCTATCTGCTCTCTCTTTAAAATAGACTCCATGTACCCTATGTGCATAACTAATTGGATTGGGTCACCTTATGAGCCCCTATACAGTGTACTATAGGTACCCAGGGCATAGGTGCATCCAAGGCCTACCGGGGGCTGCAGCATATCTTTTGCCACCCCTGGCTGGCCATCCAAATAGACACAACTGGCTGATCACTCAGCTGGGGCAAGGTCGTGTAATCACCCCTTGCTTAGATATAGTATACCTATATCTAAACCTATATCTCGACACATATATACCTATAAGTCACTCCTATGGCAGGCCTTAACAATCCTGGAGGCAGAATGCTTGGTTTTATGTGAGATGGTGCTCTAGCATGAACTGAGCCTGTCTGCAGCTTTCGGAACCATTTCCTTATAGCTGTTCTGGGATATTGCCATACCATATACTCTTAAGTGCATTATAATCCTCGCGGTTATTGCTAACTTTGGTTTGGCTTTATAAAAACATGTCGTGTAAGGTGTCATACACTTTGGAATACTACCCCCTCGCCAGTTCTGGCGACGGGGGTAGCATTCCACCCTTCTAGAGGGCTAAGACATGTGGGTAACAGTAAACGCGGTTAAAACTAACCAGAGCCTCAGCATCACAAAATGGATGCGGCTGCCACAGACACAAGTCTGGCCTCCTGCTGCTGACCGAAACTTGGCAGGGGAGGCTTGGACAAAAGGTTTCCTGTCACAGGGAGGTGTTACACCACCCCGGACAGGAGATAGTGGATGGGGACAGGGAGGGCTGAATGAAACTAGACACTGCCTGGGGCACACATGGTGTCCCATGCAAAATCCAGTCAAACCGGTTCTGGGGCACTCCAGCCCCAGCTCTGGCGCGAAACTGGACAAAGGGAAAGGGGTGTAACCACCCCCTTCCCTGGTCCCGCCCATAGGAGGGACCTAGCAGGATATCCAGCCCCTTGATTTGGAATAAAGGTAGGAGCTGTGCCCATGGAAGGCAGATAATCCTGACTGAAACTTTGATACAGAACTCTGGACCCTTCGACATCCCACTCGACGTGGAAGACCGAAGAATCTCCCTTGTGGTCAAGGAGTCACCACCCTGTGCAAACAGGCACCATCCAGCGCCCAACGGTTTGCTTTGTTGCAGCTCCAGCCGGAGCTCGAGCGACAGAGATCGACAAGACCCAGCTTCCCTGACTTCTAACAGCCCGATCCACAGTCCCAGCGAATCTGAGACCCGTTTAGGCGACGTGAAGCGTGGGGCTGGCCATCTTGAAAAGACTGCAAAGTGCTGACCGTGCAGCTCCCGAGGCACCCACGAAGCTGTGCATTGGGGTTTGAGAAGCCCCAGCCCTGAGCAGCTCGTGCACCGAAGATCACCCCTCCACACTCACCGAGTGCTGCGTGGGGCCCTTTTGCATTTTCCTGCTCAACGCGTCTGTCCGGTCACTTGCCCGTTGGCTAGTGGCCACTACGACGACAAAACTATGAAACTACTCTGTTAGTCTGGTTGCTCCAGACTGGCCCTCGCTCCCCTGAAAAGGAGCCACCTCTCTGACCTTGCTGGTCCGAGTAAGAAGCGATCTTCAAATCCTGCGTTGGTTGCATTTGCCAAGGCCTGTTAACTCCGATCCGGAAGTTGACACCGCCGACAGCGAGAGCTTTCGTGGGACAGCTCGTGATTCACTCCAGGACATCCTCGGTGCCCCAGAGTCCACGTGGCAGTGGAGACTAGCTTCTCGACAACCACCTGATTTCGCCCGACATTGCCTGGTTCCTTCCTGGTTCCATCCTGGTCACTGGCTAGTGACCCAGACTCTGTCCCCTCTGCTTTCAGGTACTCTACATCTTCAATCCACCCTTGGATCCAACCGGACTCTTCTCTCCTGGCCGCCTGCAGCATCTTCATCTCCAGGCTCCATAGACCTCCACGACGAAACCCGACACACTTTGGCACCTAAGCACCCGCTTCCTGTGGGTGAGGTAACGATTGAACGCCGGTGCTCCTGTAGTGGTTTTCACCTCTAGTGTCCTAGTTTTAAGTGGCTAAGTTCTAGTCCAGTCGGAAGACTTCTAAAACAGTAACTTTGTAACTTTTACGCACCATTGACTTTGCATTGGTGCATGCGTGTGCTTTTAGCGCTGCACCCGAAGCCCGCGGGCTACTCCGTCCTAACTACTGTTAGTCCAGTGTAGTCCCAGCGATTCCCAAGGCCCTAGGCCTTACCATTGTTCGTAAAGTGGTTCTTATACCACTTATTTAATATATGGTTTGAGTGGCCACCGGCCCTATCCATCATTGTGCAACTTTTGTATGTTTAACTGTGCTTTTGTTTAAACATTTGTGCCTCTGCACTCATAAAGAGTACAGAGGATTATTCTAGTAATGAATACATATATTTTTATAATATATAACTTGTGTGGTGTCCTTTCATTTGATATTACAGGATTGCATATGGTAAAACAGCTGGTTTCACGTGCCCTCTTGAGTTAAGCCTAAGACTGCTTAGGTCTATGCTACCCCTAGGATAGCTAGTCTATATGGTTGACCTACAACCACCACCATAAGGGATTGTTTGGACTGATACAAGGTGCCCACAGAACTGTGGACATCATACATCAGGCCAACTTCTCACAGTGCGCCAGTGGAGGAGGTCCACGCAGATCTCGAGACCTAGCTGCTACTTTGGACCCGGCCACCCTAGCCAGAGAGAGACGGTCACAAAGAAAGAAAAAGACTTTCATTTTTAAGATCTAACGAGTGCAACGACCTCTCAGCTGGGGTCGATGGGTTAGGAAAGAATGAAGGAAGGGTAATCGTTTGATTTATATGAAAATCCGATACCACCTTTGGAAGAAAAGATGGGTGAGCCCTCATTACTACTCTGTTGTGGTGAAACACAGTGTAAGGTTCCTTGGTGCAGAGTGCTTGTATCTCGCTAACCCTGCGCGCAGAGGTTATTGCCACCAAGAAGGCCGCCTTCCAAGTGAGATGCTGCAAGGAGGCCTTGTGTATAGGCTCAAACGGTGTAGACATCAGTCTGGAGAGAACCAGGTTCAACTCCCAGGGGGGAGAAGGATTTCTCACAGGTGGATAGACCTTCTTTAATCCCTGAAGGAAATCTTTCACCACCGGGACCTGAAAAAACGATGTTTGTGTAGGTGATTTTCTGTACGCTACTATGGCAGATAGATGAACCCTAATAGAAGCGTATTTCAACCCTGATGTCGCTAAGTATAGGAGGTATGGTAGGACTACCTCTTCTTGCCCTTTGGTGGGATCAAAGCCATGGTCCTTACACCAAATGAAAAATCTTTTCCACTTGAACGCATAAGACGTCCTTGTGGAAGGTCTCTTCGCCTCTCTTAAAATATTCATACATTCCGGAGGCAGATTTAAGTGTCCATATTGCAAGACCTCAGGAGCCATGCAGTCAGGTTCAGCGACTGGAGGTTGGGATGCAGGATCCTCCCGTCCATTTTGCTCAGCAGGTCTGGCTTGCACGGCAGCCGTCTGTGTGGACACCGCGACAGATGTAACAGATCTGGATACCACCATTGTCGCGGCCAATCCGGAGCAATTAGGATCATGTCCATGCTCGATCTGATGAGCTTGGCCACCACCTTCGGAATCAGTGCCAGAGGGGGAAAAGCATAAGCGAACATTCCTGTCCACTCCAGCAGGAGAGCGTTCCCTTGCGTCCCTGGCCGGTGGAACCTGGACGCGAAGGCGTGGCATTTGGCGTTTTCGTCGTCCGCAAATAAGTCTATGTCTGGACGACCCCAGCAACGGAAGAGTTCTTCGACCACTTCGTCGTTTAGCACCCAGTCTGGCTGATCTTCGAAGTGCCTGCTGAGTGCGTCTGCTTTTGTGTTTAACTCGCCTGGAAGGTGTACTGCCACCACCGACAGTCCCCGAGCCAGAAGCCAGTGCCAGATCGCCTGGGCTTCCAGAGACAGAGGGCGAGATCGAGTTCCTCCCTGCTTGTTCAGATAGAACATAGTTGTAGTGTTGTCCGTCTGAACCAGGACTTTGTCCGTTGTTATTGCTGGAAGGAACGCCTTGAGCGCCAGATGAACCGCTCGAAGTTCCAGCATGTTGATGTGGTATGTCTGAAGGTTGGTCGACCAGCGACCCTGAATCTGAAGATGACCCATGTGAGCACCCCAGCCTTCTAGAGATGCGTCCGTTACCACAGACAGAGAAGGCAGAGGTTGCTGAAAAGGGACTCCCTGCAGGACATTCCGAGGGCGAGTCCACCACTGTATTGAGGTCAGCGCTGCTTGAGACAGGATGATTCGATCCTCCCAATCTCCAGACGCTTGGTCCCACTGATCCTCCACCGACTCTTGAAGCGGCCGCATTCTCAACCTGGCGTTCGGTATTAGGAAGATGCAGGACGCCATGGAGCCCAACAGAGACGCTACGTCTCGCACCTTTGGACGAGGAATCTGAAGTAACTTTTTGCATTTTTGTCCCATGGAAGAAAGTCTCTCTTGCGAAGGAAACGCTCTTCCTAACTTTGTGTCTAGAACTGCTCCCAGATAGTGGATAGTTTGTGTGGGCTGCAGGATCGATTTTTCTGAGTTTACATGGAGGCCGAGCCTGTGTAGCTGTTGGAGACACAGGTGACAGTCTTTGGTGGCTTGCCGAGGCGACGGACTCTTCAGGAGCCAGTCGTCTAGATATGGGTACACAAAGAGACCTTTTTTGTGTAGACACGCCGCTACCACTGCCATGCACTTGGTGAAGACCCTTGGTGCGGATTTGAGTCCGAAAGGGAGCACTTTGAACTGGTAATGCCTGGACCCTACCAGGAACCTCAAGTACTTTCGATGACCTGGTGTAATAGGAATGTGGAAGTACGCGTCTTGTAAATCCACCGAACACATCCAATCTCCGATCTGTAGATAAGGACATATTTGATGGAGTGCCAACATGCGAAACTTCTCTTTGACCACCACTTTGTTGAGGAGTCGAAGATCCAAAATTGGTCTGAATTTGCCTTCTTGGTCCTTTTTGGGAACAAGGAAATATCTTGAGTACACTCCTTTCCCCCTTTGGGAGAGGGGTACCACTTCGATTGCGTTTTTCTTTAAGAGGACGCTCACCTCCTTTTTGAGGAGCTCCAGATGGTACGAGCGAGACTTTTTTGGAGGAGCCGGTTGTGGTTTCTTCCTGAAACGTAGCGCATATCCATTGCGCAGTATATTCAGCACCCACCGATCTTTCGTGATGCTGACCCACTCTGCCAGATGTTGTGCAGCACTTCCTCCCACTGGAGTGGGTAACGGCGACAGAGGAAGCCACTGCTCAGGCCTTGCCTCCTCTAGGTGTGGTAGAGGATTGATTATGTCCGCCTCTACCTCTGCTTGACCTTCCTCCTCTGTATTGTGGCTTTCCTTGCTGCTTGTTTTGAGACCATTGAGGGGTTTGAACCCTCTGTTGGCCTCCCCGGTTCTTGTTGGTCTTGAAGCGTCGTTTGAACGGTGCTTTCTGTTTCTCCAGACCTACTGCCTTTACTGTGTCTAACTCGGTCTTCATCCGGGCCATTTCCTGATCGGCATGCTCCCCGAAGAGTGAAGATCCGGAAAAAGGCAGATTGAGTATGCGCTGCTGGGCATCTGGCTTGAGCCCAGTTAAACGCAGCCAAGAGGATCTCCTCGCACATACTCCATGTGAGTAGTTATGCCCAGCTAGAAGGGCGTTATCTGCTGATGAACTAATCATTTGGTTTGCCACCAAACAGCCCTCCGTCACGGTCTCCTCAAAGTCCTTCTGGTCCTCCTTGGGCAATTTCTCTTTGAATCGTTCCATGGAGTCCCATAGGGCTCTATCGTACCTTCCCAGAAGGGCTGATGCACTAGAGACTTTTAGGGATGAAGCTGCTGTGTTGCACACCTTGCGTCCCCAAGAATCTTGCGTCTTGCTGTCTTTGTCAGGAGGAACTGACGAAGAAGGAGCGACCGTGTGATTCTTCCTAGCTGAGGCTACAATAACTGAGTCCGCCGCAGGCTCACCTTTAACGAAGATAGGATCTGAGTCAGCCGGCCTATATTTTTTCTGGATACGTGCCGGAACTGCTCTGATCGTTGCTGGCGTGAGGAAAACCTCTTTGATTGGGTCCATTATTCCTGGGACTAATGGAAGCAACGGCCGTGCATATGATTTGTGATGAAGAGTCTCAAAAATCACAGTAGTGGACACCTCTGGAGTGGTCATTTCTATATTCAGCTTGTAAGCACCCCTTTGCAAAACGTCCAAATACGTGTTGACGTCGTCCAGAGGGGAAGCTCTTGAGCGAGGGCTGTCTGCCAGCGTCGGAGAGTAGTCCCCTTTAGAAGATCTAGGCGAAGCTGGAGGAGAGGATGAAGGAGTTCTTCTTCTCCTGTGGTGAGAATGCTCCTTCCTCACCGGAGATCTCCTAGGTCGTTCCTCCCTTCGAGGAGAACGTGATACCCTCTGATGTATTGGAGATCTCGATCTCACATCTCGTACCTCCTTTCTCGGTGTTCGAGATTTGGGTTGCTCCCTCCTTGGTGATCGGGAGACCCTAGGGGCATGTGACCTGTCCACTCTTCTCTCTCGTGAGCGAGATCGCTCTGTCTCTTCTGCTTGCTGAAGAGGAGACCTGTGGATTGGACTCAAGTACCTTTGAAGTCTCTCTGGTGCCTTAGAATCCTTCCAATTACTCAAAGGAGCGTACCATCTTGGCGAAAGTCTTATATGTGAAGTGTAACCCCGATGGGGATTCTTCTGAACCGGACTCCTACTCCTCGAAGATGACCCGGTTGACCCCGAGGCACTTGAGGAGGAATGGAGTGAAGCAGATTGTGTCACCAGGACTGTCGAAGGCACTGAAGGTGATCTCCGTCTCACCGGTGTTGGAGGACGTCTCAAAAGCCTTTCCCTCGACGTCGAACGCCTCTGTGGCGTCGACGGGGCGATAACTTTCGGCGTTGAATGCTTCGACGATGATCTGTGGTCCCTCGACGTCGATCGGTGATGATGTGCCGACGACAGAGTCATCTCCTTCGACGTCGAACGGCGTTGTCCTGCCGTCGACGGAGGTCTCGACGTCGACCGGCGTTGTCCTGCCGTCGACGGAGGTCTCGACGTCGAACGGCCTAATCCTGCCGTCGACGGAGGTCTCGACGTCGAACGGTCTAGTCCTGCCGTCGACGGAGCTCTCGACGTCGGCCGACGTTGATCTGTCGGCGACGGAGATGTCATCGACCTGGCATGTGGCGATGGCGGAGGATCGGACATCCTCGACGACGAGCGCCGACGTGCCTTAGATGATCCCTTCCTCGACGACGATCGTCCGAGGGGGCTCTTGCTCCTCGACGCCGAGCGCCTCCGTGGAGACGTCGACGGAGGTGTTACACTCTTCGAAGCCTGTCGACGTCGAGACGACGGCGAGTGTGATCTGTCTCTCGACGCCGACCGTCGCCTGGTTGACGGCGGCGGAGTTGACTCATGTCTTGAAGCCGAACCTCTCGTCGACGGCGATCTCGTGGCTTCTCTCGACGCCGATCGTCGCCTAGTTGACGACGGCGGAGCTTTCCTCGACGACGGCGAACCTCTTTTCGACGACGATTTCCTCATCGACGCCGATCTCGATGCCGACGGAGCTTTTTCTCTTGAACTGTCCATCAGATGTCGTTTTTTCAGCGCCGAGCCCGGTGCTGAGGTTGATGGACGTTCTGACTTGCCTTTGGAGGGAGTTCTGGGTCTCTTTGAACTCTTTCTCTCCGCAGATTTTCCTCTCATGGATTTCTGGGCCAGACTATAGAGTCTGTTCCTCTCTCTGTCTTTAAGTGTTCTGTCAGACCCCTTTTTACAATGAGAACAGTCTTTAGGATCATGATCCTCTGGCAAGCATAAAATACAGACCTCATGAGAGTCTGTTTTTGCCTTCTTGTGGCCACAAGAAGGGCAATCATCAAAAAGTGAGGGCATCCTGAAAGGAAAAACCTCACAAAAAATTGACTGCTAAGCAGTTATTTACTTGACTATGATGTGAAAAGTCAAAGTAAATCAAAAAAATTGTTCTTTAGAAGATTTTCTGACTGAAAAAGGCAGAAAAGTGTGGAGCTGTGTATCCAGGGTCCTTCCTGAAGGAGCCGGAAAGAACAACTGACCTAACTGTAACCCCTGAGGCATGATGGGAAGCTAGGGGCAGAGGTGCCTTAAAGGCACAGCGTCAGTTTTAGTGCATTCAGGTACAGGTTAGCTTTTCAGTCTTTTTAGACTGGGATTTTGCAATGCAGCCTGGGAGCTGTATATGCTTACAGTGTGTTATGAGAATTTCTACTGTTTTCTGTACATTAAAACAGTTTCTAAACAAGCATTGGTGTTGTTTCTCATGTTTCTAATACAGAATTCACTGTATTGTGGAAATTCTTCACTGCATATTCCAGCTCTATTGTTTATTTGGCTGCAATTGCTTATTTTTATATATATATATATTTATATATATGTCTATAATATATGTGGGGCACATATAATATATTGTTTCCGGGGTCCCGCGCATGGGCGGGAATATTCTAATGCTTATGACTATTGATGAGGATCCCCTGGAAGAGAAGCTTAGCTTCACTTCAAAGGCCCCGGCTGCTTCACACCCTCATGCCGCTCTCCCCGCTCCGCCCCCTCCCCTGCCCGCCGTGTGTCTCCCATTCGGTGTCTTAAGTTGTTGTGTGCAATCTCAACAATGACCTGGACCTATTGTCTGTTTTAGTTATGTTTTTGTGGGTAACAAAGTTGCTGTTTCATAGATGAGTCTGTAAACATATAGTCTGTTCATTAGACCAGTTTTCATTCTTGTGAGAATCAGTACCGCTTCATATGCATCTCCAGTCTGGTTGCAAAGAGCACTGCCAGGAACCAATCATAGCAGCGTTAGTGTGATTTTAGTGCATCAAACTACTATAGCACTTTATTGCATAAAAATGTTTATTTCTAAAGGTTTTTTTTGTTAACAGTTTTACATCCTAATATTGCACGTCATCTAATAACCCTCTTCACACTCTATTACGAATCCAGAGCAGGAGAGTCTGGCCTGGATTCCCTCTTGCCTTAACTTCTTTCCCTGCATGCCTCCTCTCTCTGGCTATAGCCTACTCTGTTTAACGTAATCATTTAATGTATTTATCCAAATTGCCAACGCGTAATTTCATGAGCCTCATCCTTGCCGCCTTTGAACCCCTATCCGTATGATCATTATTCTTGTTTGTCGCCCTGCCCTTTGCTTAGTCACTATACCTGTCTTCTGTTTCATGCTCCCCCTCTGCCCTTTCTGTCCTGAGAGCAGTTTACTTGGCAGTGGAAGACGGTACTTGAAGGTAATCAGCAGAAGTCCTTCCCAAGCTGCCCACGTGTCCTTGTCATTCCTCTCTCTACCTGTACTGGAACTCGAAGCCATCTCCTCTGCGTTCGGCTCCGTTCTGATTACCTCTGAGTCCTCCACATCACCTGTTCTTTCACTTTCGCTTTCTCGTTATATGCCCATATACATCTCCCCTCACACTCACCCTCACTCTCACTCACCCTCACCCTCGCTCACCCTCACCTTCACTCACCCTCACCCTCACTCACCCTCAACCCCTCACCCTCATTCACCCTCACCCTCACTCACCCTCAACCCCTCACCCTCACTCACCCTCACTCACCCTCACCCTCACTCTCAACCCCTCACCCTCACTCACCCTCAACCCCTCACTCACCCTCAACCCCTCACCCTCACTCACCCTCACCCTCACTCACCCTCAACCCCTCACCCTCAACCCCTCACCCTCACCCACCCTCACCCCCTCACTCACCCTCAACCCCTCACTCACCCTCAACCCCTCACTCACCCTCAACCCCTCACTCACCCTCACTCTCACTCACCCTCAACCCCTCACCCTCACTCTCAACCCCTCACCCTCACTCTCAACCCCTCACCCACCCTCACCCTCACCCTCCCTCAACCCCTCACCCTCACTCACCCTCAACCCCACCCTCACTCACCCTCAACCCCTCACCCTCACTCACCCTCAACCCCTCACCCTCACTCACCCTCAACCCCTCACCCTCAACCCCTCACTCACCCTCACCCTCACTCACCCTCACCCTCACTCACCCTCAAACCCTCACTCACCCTCACTCACCCTCAACCCCTCACTCACCCTCAACCCCTCACCCTCACCCTCGCTCACCCTCACCTTCACTCACCCTCCCCTTCACTCACCCTCAACCCCTCACCCTCACCCTCCCTCAACCCCTCACCCTCACTCACCCTCAACCCCTCACCCTCACCCTCAACCCCTCACTCACCCTCAACCCCTCACCCTCACTCACCCTCACCCTCAACCCCTCACTCACCCTCAATCCCTCACCCTCACTCATCCTCACCCACCCTCACCCTCAACCCCTCACCCTCAACCCCTCACCCTCACCCTCAACCCCTCACTCACCCTCACTCTCTCACCCTCAACCCCTCACTCACCCTCAACCCCTCACCCTCACTCACCCTCAACCCCTCACCCACCCTCAACCCCTCACTCACCCTCACCCTCACTCACCCTCAACCCCTCACCCTTAACCCCTCACCCTCACTCACCCTCAACCCCTCACTCACCCTCAACCCCTCACCCTCACTCACCCTCACCCTCACTCACCATCAACCCCTCACCCTCACTCACCCTCACCCTCACTCACCCTCAACCCCTCACCCTCACCCTCACTCACCCTCAACCCCTCACCCTCAACCCCTCACCCTCACTCACCCTCAACCCCTCACCCTCAACCCCTCACTCACCCTCACTCTCACTCACCCTTGCTCACCCTCAACCCCTCACCCTCACTCACCCTCAACCCCTCACCCTCAACCCCTCACCCTCACCCTCAACCCCCACTCACCCTCACGCACCCTCACCCTCACTCACCCTCACTCTCACTCACCCTCACTCTCACTCACCCTCACTCACCCTCACCTTCACTCACCCTCACCCTCACTCACCCTCAACCCCTCACTCACCCTCAACCCCTCACCCTCAACCCCTCACTCACCCTCACTCTCACTCACCCTCACTCACCCTCAACCCCTCACCCTCACTCACCCTCACTCACCCTCAACCCCTCACTCACCCTCAAACCCTCACCCTCACTCAACCCCTCACCCTCACTCACCCTCAACCCCTCATCCTCACCCTCACTCACCCTCAACCCCTCACCCTCAACCCCACTCACCCTCAACCCCTCACCCACCCTCAACCCCTCACCCTCACTCACCCTCAACCCCTCACCCTCACTCACCCTCACAACACATATTGTGTTACAATAGGTGTCACATTTGCGAAAGATAAAACTATTGGCATTTTAAATAACAAAGCTATTAATTTCGCTATTTTCAAAACAAGCACATAAATAAAAAATGTGTCCTTTACAATACCAATAGCTCAAACTTTCCTAATGCGAGACCTATTGCATTGCTGTGCTTCTCTCCCCTGCTGCACTCTCCTGCTCTCTAGAGATGTGGCCTAACGACCAGAGCTGCCATCTAAGTCACGTAAATACAAAACATGTTACATTCCAAATGCTATAGGTGTCACATACGCGAAAGTTATAACTAATGGCATTGTAAATGACAAAGCCATCAATTTAGCAATTTTAAAAACCAACAAATAAATAAAATATGTCATTTACAAGACCAATAACTCCAACTTTTCTAATGCGAGACCTATTGCATTTCCAATGCTTGTTTTTATTTTCAGCATGCTCTGCGCGCTTTCACTCTCGCACAATGGCGGGCGGCAACGTGTCCTCATTCCTCCTCCCGCAGCCTCAGCCACACCCTGCAAGAACCAGGCAAGCAGCAGCCTGGCGTGAATGCGCAGTGTGCAATCCATGTCTTTTAAGCCCTTTCTTCCTCTCACAACAGCCTTGGTTTTAACAGCACTGGTCGAAGACCGAGAGCAGCTGCCCACGTCCCCTCTCAAACAAAACAAAGCCTCGGTTACTTCATCTCTGTTTTACTTTTTTTACGTTGCCCTTAAAACAAAGGCTGTTGTAAGAGGAAGAAAGGGCATGAAAGAGAAAAAAAATAAGCCCCTGTCACTTTACACCCAACAGGCCTTTCACAACTAATGGCAGGTTGGCACACTGATGTGGACACGCTGGGAAGATATGCTCATTCATTGCATGGCCTCTGCGCTGGAAGCCTGCACAGCGGTCACGTCTTTAAGTACTCGCTGGGAACGGGTGGTGGGCCGGGTCTGTCTGAGGGACAGCCAGAGGGTTCACACTGCACAAATGTTTATTTTCTTTTATATGGTGCACATGTAGTCTAGTTGACGTCTGAGCGCTTTAATAAAAGGCACAATAAACTATGTTCATTCAGAGCCGAAACAACTGAATTACAACACGTTGCCAGAAATATTAAGCGCTGTATAAATAAATAAATTGCCATCCACACGTGACCTCATTACAAAAGTGCTCTCTTGATGAACGAAGGTTGTGAGTGAAGAATTTGAAGACCCGCAGTTAGTGGGAGCGACCCAGCCAGAAGAGGCGCGTGATTTAAAACAAGCATTTGCAATGCAATAGGTCTAGCATTTGCGAGAGTTTGAGCTATTCGCATGACAATGAGTTTTATTTATGTGTTGGTTTTTAAAACGTAAATAAAAGGCATTGTCATTTACAATGCTAATAGCTTAAACTCTTGCAAATGCGAGACCTATTGCATTGCAAATGTCTGTTAACCCTATAAGCAGGGGTGCCATTCTTGCTAGCCTAGTAAATTCTGCTGCTCATCTTGACCTAATGCAGACTTGCAGACGCAGCCAGTGGAATTCCAAGAGGGCAAGGATGATGGGATGTGTGGAAAAAGGTTTAAATCCAGTTGACTCTTCTCCGAAAATTTTTGTTAATTTTCTTTCTGGTGTTACTATTATGGTACAGGTTTATTAAGATCATCAAATTAGTTATTTCCTTTGGTATTGCAATACTGCCTGATCACATCATGGAAAATCATCCTTTATTAAAAATAGTAATGGAGATTAAACAATACTCCCCCTCCTCTACTCGGGATTATGGAATATTATTCTAGCGCAGGTATTATTAACTCTACGTTGACTAATGAGCGTTTGACTTTTCAAGTAATCTCAGCAAAACCATCTACTTATTTATTTTTATTTATTTATTCAGTTTTTGTTATAGCGCAAACAAGACCCAAAATGTGGGTGTTAGAATGTTTTACATTGCAACCACCTTCAAAATCTACATTCCTCTGCGTGATTTATTTCCTGGAGGGTATTTCATGTCACTAAGGCGCTCGACCTCGGACCTGGGGATCTGGGTTCCAGCCTCGGTAACGACGCCAAAAACCTCCTGTGATTCTGGGCAAATCACTTAATCTCCCCGTGTCTAAAATGAAAGTGTGTCCTCCTGTAACGTAACTGGTGCTATGTAAAGCGCTCTGATACCTGATTCGGTTCGGGTCTAGTTCAAACTATAAAAAACGGCACACAAAAAAAAAGCTTTGGATGTAACTAACACAGCGTTTTCCAGAGATGGTGTCACATCTTAAAAAAAAGTACATTCTTTATTCAAAAATGATAATTTGGTAATCGAGGAAATTTCAAACAGCTGTTGGAAAAATTACGTCTCAACCAGTAGGTTCAAAGCTATGACCCTAGCATATTTGATCAAAGTCAGTGAGGTGTCTCTTAGGGAAATGTCTGCTTTTGTAGCCTCTTTTGGTAAAAGACCCACTTTGTAACATGGCTTTTGGGTAAAAGGCTATAGAAAGCTAGCATTGATACAGTTACTGTTGGGATATATAGCAAGCCCACTGTGAAATATTTTAAAGTACAAGATTGTGGAATGCCAAAAAATAGTGCCATTGTGTCCTTCAAGATAAAGCGTTCAATTCCTGTATGCCACAGTCAGAGCCGTATAAAGAGGGGAATATAGACGAGACGTCATTGGGTTATGCTAATTTCTCTCCGATTCCTGGTCTTCCTATCTTTACACCCATTCCTCTCCCCATGACCACTCCTTCCATTTGTCTCTTTACAGAGCTCTCTCCACTTTCGCCTTAAACATTTGTCAATATCACCCCTCGTCCTCATCTCCTAACACAAACTACTATTTCTTACCCTTAGCTTCAATTCTCTTCCACTTATCACCTCTTCCACTTGCTGAAAGATGAGCAAAGGAACCTATGAGGTCACCCCTGTTTAGGTACTCCAGATCAAACTCTTGATCTCCTCACCACATCATTACTTCAGACAAATACCAGATCACAAAAGACGGCCTTGCCTCTACCCACCTTCAAGATCATTTCAGCGCGGGTCATTCCTTTCACTACAATCTTTGTGTAGCTGGCGGGGGCCTTTCTGACCACCTGGGACCCGATGGATGGAAGATCAAGCAATACAGTTTTCAGAGAGTGCGTGTCCAGAAGCAGCTGCAATGAAAATTTTAGATGGTTAGTAAAGCAAAGCACAATGCACTTTGTACTCTTTTGTTCACTTTATAAAGCCCCAAGAGATCGTTTTATTAAACGTCTCTTGAGGGATATTCGACCATGCACATATAGGGAAGGTTTTGACTATTTGAGATCGCTATCAACTCCTGCTATATGTAGCTCTATGCTCAGTTTTATCAGATCCACTCTTTTAATTAGGAATTGTTATGAATTGTGAACAAGTTTTATTGACTGTATGTATTCCGATATGATATACTGTGCTTTGTCTGTAAATTCCTGAATATGAAATACCATTTGTGTTTTGTCTGTATGAATTTTTTAAATTGTATACTTTTATGATTCTTTTCTGAATTGAATAAAGTTATTTGATGATGGCAAAGCGTCAGTTAAATCATAAGTCCTGAAAGCGTGGTGCCGGTTTAAACCAACACATGCATTCATAACCAACAGAGAAGAGTTAGCTGGCTCAAAGCCAGTTATTTGGAGCCTGCGTCGCAGACACTTTGCATTACATGCAATAAAAACCTATGCATTTGGAAACTTAAAATATCCAGAGGCAATGCATCTCAATAAGTGATTTTTGTGCTTGATGTTGAAATAGGTGTGTGGGAAGAGCTTGTCTTATATGCAATGTAGACAAAAACCAGGGACATTATAGTGATTGATGTGTATATTTTAGCAAAACCAATATATGAGGCCATAGACTGCAAGGTTCAAAAGAAGTGTTTGCACAATGCAGGCACGCCCACTACACTGTTTTCATCCTGCACATGCACATCCTCCCTTTTAGCACTGATACTCCCAGTCGATGCCCATCAATACACACCCCTACTGCATATAAACCATGTCAGTGTTCATACGTGCAGATACACACAAGCAGTCCTGAGGGCCATATACACTCAGACAAAACACGACACGACACAAACAAATATATGCACATCTCTACATTTACGCCACTCATATGACATTTCAGCGCTGTCTATCAATGCAGACTTCTGATTTCCATAACAATATGCACACAAAATTCAAATCCAAATGAGAATTCCATATCCACTAAAAAGCAAAGGAGCACAAGGAGAAGTACAACACATGCATAAAGATTCTCCTTGGGGTACTCGTGGAGTCTGAGGGTTTTGTGAACAGTTTCAGAAAAATACACATTTTTAGGTCTCGCCTGTCAATGCGCATGCGCATTGAGCAGAGCGAGACTATAGGGCTTTAAACAAAGTTTACCTAACTGCGGCGATTTGGTGCTGTGCCCGTGGCTTTTAGGTCAATGCGCTTGCGCATTGACCTAAAATGCGCGTGCACATCACCAAATCGCCGTCTGTTCCCTCAGCCGCATTCCTCCCACACCTTTTGAAGTGAAGCTTAGCTTCACTTCAAAGGCCCCGGCTGCTTCACACCCACATGCCGCTCTACCCGCTCCGCCCCCTCCCCTGCCCGCCGTGTCGCATTTCTCCTCCCCCCTCCCCTTCTCTGCCTTCTCTCCGTCTTGTTTTTTTTTTTACCCGCTCCGCCCCCTCCCCTGCCCGCCGTGTCGCATTTCTCCTCCCCCCTCCCCACAGCAATGCCCTCCGCCGTCTCTCGTGTTTCTTTTGACTCGTTTTCGTTAGGGTTGGTGCTGTCTTTTCCTGCTGCTTCACACCACCTTTTGCAACAATACTTGTGTCTTGATTTGGGATTTTATCTTTTTACACCGAGTTGCAATAGGTTCGTGGTGAATTCACATGTTATATTGTTCAGCAAAGTGGATTATTATTATTCCAATCTGTAAAGTTGCAAAATAACCCCCAGTAAGAAACGTGAAACTGTAACTCGGGTCAAGAACTGCATCTCCGTCATTACCGCATGCGTTCATGCTTCACCGTGTCACTGATTAAGGTAAATCAGCAGTTAGCTGTATCTTTGAATTTGGAGCAAAATGTCATTGGCAAACCTCTATCTTTTTTATTAGACTGCATCATCTAAAGAGCTCCTATGCAGAGCGAATAATCATGTTATGCCGCCTCTCCCGATACTAATTTACTGGAAGTTTCTACTAGACAGCTTTGACTATCTATCCCAGCTGATACAATGTCAATCAGAAAACTGAGCGAGTCACGGATTTTAATCATAACTATTTTTATAACCCTTTTAACAAGACACGGTTTTATGGGCAACTCAACATTTCATATAAAAAAATAGGAGATTAAATTCCTGCTGCTTCACACCCTCATCGTCTACACACACACCTACAAGCATTCCTCCAAGTTGTCTCTCTCTTCAATCATGTGTGTTGTATCCTGCACGAGCGCCGCGTCAGCTGTGACCCCGCTCTGTGCATGTGGACGCTGTGAATGTCCCTGCGTGTGCGCTCCACTCGTGTCTTTCTATGCAGGCTGCCTTCTGCTGTGTGCATGCGTCTGCTGTACTCGCAGACTGTATGGGTGCCTATTTGTGACTATGCCCGCAGGCGTGCGCCATGTTTTGTATACTCTAAGTGTGTGTTCTCTAAAGGAATGCATTTACTGTTGTAGGCACAGTTTGTGTGTACATTCACTTCGTCATCTGCTATGTAGGTATACCTTATGCACGCTGTGTGCGTGAGCCTTCTGCGATTGCCGTACGTGCAGCCTCCTGTGTGTGTTTGCGCCGTCTGCTCTGTCTGTCTCACCCTCAACCCCTCACCCTCACTCACCCTCAACCCCTCACCCTCACTCACCCTCACCCTCCCTCAACCCCTCACCCTCAACCCCTCACTCACCCTCAACCCCTCACCCTCAACCCCTCACCCTCAACCCCTCACCCTCAACCCCTCACCCTCACTCACCCTCAACCCCTCACTCACCCTCAACCCCTCACCCACCCTCACCCTCAACCCCTCACCCTCACTCACCCTCACCCTCACTCACCCTCAACCCCTCACCCACCCTCAACCCCTCACCCTCAACCCCTCACCCTCACTCACCCTCACCCTCACTCACCCTCAACCTCACTCACCCTCAACCCCTCACCCTCAACCCCTCACCCTCACTCACCCCCACCCTCACTCACCCTCACCCACCCTCACTCACTCTCACTCTCACCCACCCTCACTCTCACCCTCACTCACTCTCACCCTCACTCACCCTCACTCACCCTCACTCACCCTCACCCACCCTCACTCACCCACCCTCACTCTCACTCACCCTCACCCACCCCCACCCTCACTCACTCACCCTCAACCCCTCACTCACCCTCAACCCCTCACCCTCACTCACCCTCAACCCCTCACCCTCACTCACCCTCAACCCCTCACCCTCAACCCCTCACTCACCCTCACTCTCACTCACCCTCAACCCCTCACCCTCACTCACCCTCACCCTCACTCACCCTCACTCACCCTCACTCCCTCACCCTCACCCTCACTCACCCTCAACCCCTCACCCTCACTCACCCTCACTCACCCTCAACCCCTCACCCTCACTCACCCTCAACCCCTCACCCTCACTCACCCTCACTCACCCTCAACCTCACTCACCCTCAACCCCTCACCCTCACTCACCCACCCTCACTCACCCTCACTCACCCTCACCCACCCTCACCCACCCTCACCCTCACTCACCCTCAACCTCACTCACCCTCAACCCCTCACCCTCACTCACCCACCCTCACTCACCCTCACTCACCCTCACCCACCCTCACCCTCACTCACCCTCACCCACCCTCACCCTCACCCACCCTCACCCTCACTCACCCTCAACCCCACCCTCAACCCCTCACCCTCAATCTCACTCACCCTCAACCCCTCACCCTCACTCACCCTCAACCCCCACTCACCCTCAACCCCCACTCACCCTCAACCCCTCACTCACCCTCAACCCCTCACTCACCCTCACTCTCACTCACCCTCACTCACCCTCAACCTCACTCACCCTCAACCCCTCACCCTCACCCTCACTCACCCTCAACCCCTCACCCTCACTCACCCTCAACCCCTCGCCCTCACTCACCCTCAACCCCTCACCCTCACTCACCCTCAACCTCACCCTCACTCACCCTCAACCCCTCACCCTCACTCACCCTCACCCTCACCCTCAACCCCTCACCCTCACTCACCCTCACAACACATATTGTGTTACAATAGGTGTCACATTTGCGAAAGATAAAACTATTGCCATTGTAAATAACAAAGCTATTAATTTCGCTATTTTCAAAACAAGCACATAAATAAAAAATGTGTCCTTTACAATACCAATAGCTCAAACTTTCCTAATGCGAGACCTATTGCATTGCTGTGCTTCTCTCCCCTGCTGCACTCTCCTGCTCTCTAGAGATGTGGCCTAACGACCAGAGCTGCCATCTAAGTGACGTAAATACAAAACATGTTGCATTCCAAATGCTATAGGTGTCACATTCGCGAAAGTTATAACTATTGGCATTGTAAATGACAAAGCCATCAATTTAGCAATTTTAAAAACCAACAAATAAATAAAATATGTCATTTACAAGACCAATAACTACAAC
This sequence comes from Lissotriton helveticus, assembly GCF_964261635.1. Lineage (NCBI taxonomy): Eukaryota > Metazoa > Chordata > Amphibia > Caudata > Salamandridae > Lissotriton > Lissotriton helveticus. The sequence goes on from NC_136061.1 coordinate 313,594,756, forward strand.
TTTTCTAATGCGAGACCTATTGCATTTCCAATGCTTGTTTAAATTGTAATATTGCCACTTCGGCACCAGGGCACCACATATGACCGATTAAGAGAGGAGCTAGAGGATCAGCCAGCCAGAGGAACGCCCACCTGCTTACTCTAGTGTTGACACCTGAACTTCATGAAACAGTGAAGAGACCGGTTTGTCCTGTGTTGTTCCTTGCCTGAAGCAGAACCATAAATCTGTCCTTACATGATGTAGTCCTGAAATCCTCAAAATATGATTTGCTCAGTCTTTACTTCTGCTAAGAATTGTCGAAGCCAGGTACAAAAAGTATAGTTTTGGCTGCACCGACAGGCTAGATAGAGGGTGCTACGAGAAGGCCGACTATACATGTCGGTAGCAACCCAAGGCATGCAACTGGTCTTGTCATGAGCAGCGGACTAGAAGAGTTCACCAAATTAGAGGCATGGCTGGCTTGCTTGCGTGCCATTCGATTTCAGCCTAGACTTCGGTTTGGGAGCAACTGTATGTCTTGTACATGGGTGCTTGTCGCATAACATACATCTAGTTCCCTGCAGGAACCTTGCAGCACGCGCAGTCCAGGGCAAGGCAGAATTAATGCTCATAGCACCAAATCTCAATAGTTTTCTACCAAATTAGCGAGCTTCTCATCAAATCCACAATATTGAAGTTATGGGTTTAATCAATAGTAGATCACTTCCAGAGGAAAGAAAAACAGAGATCAGGCTACTGCTAGAAGAGGAACACCTGGATGTCCGGTTTATTACAGAAACCTGGCACAATGAGAGCTCCACACCACATATATTAACGGCCCTACCTGCGGGATTTCAAATATTTAGATAGGATTGGGTAGGCAAACTAGGGGATGGTATTTCCATCATACTAAAAGATGAGTTTAGATGTGTCACTACACCTTTCCAAGTATCAGATTGTGACATTTTTCGATTTGTCATAATATTTTCCCCAACCTGTACTTTTTCGGCAGCCCTAATCTACAGACCTCCAGGCTCAAGCATGAAATTATCTGATGTCCTACCAGACATTTTAGCCAGTCTAGTTGTAGAACCAATAAAAGCCCACCTCAGGGAGGAGTGGGGGCTTGGCGGTGCGGGAATCACCCAAGCCTCCTTATATAATAAAGTGGACCCAGAAACCTTTGTCTGCAGAGAGAACCACCTTTATTACAATAGCCCAGGCTATGGAACAGAGTCCCAAGCTAATCAGAGACAAAACCCAGGAGGCTGCTGCTTTACTCCACAGCGAACAAGCCTTATATACATTTTTATTCCACTCTTTTGGCATGCAGTCCATTGTTCAATCAGGGCGGTGTTTGTAGTTGATGACCTGATCAAGGCGGTGTTTGTAGTTGATAACCTGATCAAGGCTCGGCATTCAGACCATTGTTCAATCAGCTTGATCAAGGCTCGGTCAGTCAGACCATTGTTCAATCAGCTTTATCAAGGCTCGGTCGGTCAGACCATTGTCCAGATGACCTGATCACGGCATCAAGGATGTTTACCAAGCAGGGAGCAGAAGATGAAAAACAAGTTTGTTTACTCAGGGCGTAGGTGTCTCATGGCTTTCTGTTGATGAATTGGTTAACTGCAAAGAACAGGGGGCTTGGGTATGTGATAGTTTTTTTTAGCGTCAGCAGAAATGGAGGCTGTAGGGATTTGTCACGAGATGGCAAGAAATGGAGGAATGTAAGGAAATTAATAGGACCTAGTAAAAACTTATTTTCTTCAGAGTTGTGAGAAAATGTCATATCACTATTCTTGGTGATCTTATTGTTCACCTTGATGAATGTAATAACTCTGCTATCAAAAGATTGCTACAAGACTTGGAGGCGGTGCAGTTAATTCATCAAGCAGCCCCCCCCACTCATGAGAAAGGACATATCCTTGACCCCATATTTTCTAATGATCCTAAGATTCAGGTGAACGCACGATCCCTGTACTATGGTCAGATCATCATTTTACACCTTTCACATTAGCTAAACCATCAATACAAACGCGATCTTATGTCTCCAAACTTGCCACTGAAGCATGGGTCAAGACCTTGGAGGCTTCTAGTCCAAATCTAAAAGGTAATCTAGACGAGGCTTACACTCAATGGGAATGCACGATTGTACAATCATTAGATGAATGTGTCCCAAAATCTAGGTTAAAGCCTAAATTGAATACTAAAGGAGCCCCCTAGTTTAATACGCACCTAGCCTCCCTGAGGAAAGGTTGTAAGAAGCTTGAAAGGAAATGGAAGAAGTACTATGATCTATCTCTAAAAATGTAATATAAAACCACCATTAGACTTTATCATAATGAAATCAAAAAAGCCCAGGCTAAGTTCTACGAGGAGTGATTTAGCCAGGCTTCCAATTCCCCCGAGGAACTATTCAAGGTCATTAAAGCACTTACAACAATACAACAGGGTAACACTCTTTTGTGATCTGATACAAAAAAACTCCAGACCGCGGCTGACCACTGGTTCAGCACAACAATCCCTGTTACACAATTATAGGAGTCCTGTGCATGTCACCTCCGAAACTCGCCGCAGTTGGGTTCACTGGAATCCAGACAAGAAGATTTTAGATCATAGAAGGTGCACCAGGAAAGAAGTCACAATTTTAATTTTATTTATAAAGTTTTATATAGCGCAAACTTGATCCCGAAGGATATCAGAGCGCTTTACAATTGTTATTTTATTTGTCTTTTGTTCTTTATTATTCTTGTGTTCAGGTATATTACTTCATATTCAAAATCACAGATTCCTTAGCCAACTCATGTTTCATCGCACTGAAGGGAGAGTTATCCCGCGACTTCCTCAGGGTTAAATCTTCTTTGAACCGTACTTCCCTAACGGTTATAATTCCGTCCCGATTCTTCTAAAATGTGTTCTCAAAATCTCAACATAAATCTTTCGGCTCCTCAAGCAATTCCTAAATTTGTCCAGTGTGGTGCAATGTTACCGTTTAAACGTGGCCCATGTATGTGAGGAAGCACTTGTGTGTTCGTTCTCTGTGTGTCAGCTAGTTGCAGGGAGAGCACAGGAATGCGACATATTATTGTAAATATGTTGCATCCCTGTGCTTTGAAAGTGCCGCAGCGTGGTGCAGCCAAAGGGCTTACGGTACAGCAGCTGCTGCACTTTCTTGTAAATGAGGCCCGGAGTGTCCATTTGAAAGTTCAGGTGGAAAGCCAACTGGGATATATGGTGACCTCTGAAGTATGGTCATAGGTATGGTAGATGATGGCCTCCAGATGTTGTGGCCCCATGAAGCTTGCCTGCTTCCAACCTAAGTGACTATGGGTGTTTTAAAAAAGTTTATGTGTGTTAAATATATATACCAAGGTATGTTGGTGAAGCAGTGTGAGGAAAAGTGTTCTTCTCATCAGCTTCATTTGTACCGGGACTCCATTGTTTTTTCATTGCCATCTCGTCTCAAACACTCCCACCCGACCTTTCAAAGGAACTTCATCAGGGCTATGCTAGGTGAAATAGTCCAAGGTTTCTAGTATATTCACAATAAAATTCCAAATTATTACAAGAAGAAGCCCCACAATAAGGGTTCAAATTGATCAGATCCAGCCACGACGATCTGGAAAATCTCCTTCTTAAAGGTGCTGGGCGGACTTTGGACTGTTCAGAATGATTCGGAAGATGAACAATAGTTACTTACCTGTTACTCTCCAGTATTGGTGTCTTTCATAGATTCACATGCCTGAATCATTCCCCGTAGTCGCAGTGGGAGTCCCACTGTACATAAAAAAGCAATAATATGCACTAATATCCTTAGAAAACTTGGTAATAACCAACCAGGAAGTAAAGTAGCCCAAGTTACAATAGAAAAAACTTCCACACTCCTGACTATCCTAGTCATTTTGTATAGTCCAAACTGCAGCCAATCAGGCGACAGCACCCACTAGAAAGTCCTCTCCAGAGGCTCAGGCTCTCAGATTTCTCGCACAGGAGTGAAGGTAAAAACCAACATAGCCTATGAGCCTCTGAGGGGAGGTGGGCGGGTTGCATGTGAATCTATGAAAGACACCAATACTGGAGAACCACAGATTACAGGTAAGTAACTATTGTTCTTCTCCAGTATTGGGGTGTCTTTCATAGATTCACATGCCTGAATCAGAGTAGATAGCAGTATATAATAATAATGCTTGGAAGACGCTATTTGTAACATACAATTGTGTATATGAAAAACACATCATCATATAATAAAATACCTCATTCATAAAAACATGCGAATTTGCAGTTACAAAGAATGTACATAATAGGCATGAAGTAAGCGTCTGGAAAGCAGTAAAGAGGAGGAGGGAAAACAGAGGCTCACCTTATCTGAAAAGATTACGCAGAACTGCTTGACCCACTGAAGCATCAGTGTCGCTGGCTGCATTCAAACAATAGTGCCTGGTGAAAGTATGCCTGCAGGACCAGGTTGCTGCTCTGCAGATTTGCTGAAGAGGAACACCAGCGAAAAGAGCAGTTAAGGAAGACACAGCTCTTGTAGACTGAGCCCTTCGAGTTGCCTGTAAAGGTCTTCCTGCTTGTATATGGCAAAAGTCAATAGCAGCAGAGATCCATCTAGCTATGGTTTGTTTAGACACTGCATGTCCTTGTCGTATCTTTCCATAAGCGATGAACAATTGATCGGATTTGAGTATTGCAGAGGTCCTTTGTAAATAGAACTTTAAACATCTCCTGATGTCAAGTGTATGCAATGCTCTTTTCGCAGGGGATTGCGGATTAGGAAAAAATGTCCTTAAGATGACTGGCTCGTTCAGGTGAAAGTCCGAAGGCACCTTAGGCATAAATTTTGGGTTCCTGCGAAGTACTAGACTTGAACTGTAAGAAAGGTGGATGGACAGTGAAAGCCTGGACATCACTGACTCTTCTAGATGAAGTCAAAGCCAACAAAAGAGCCACTTTCAAAGTTAGAATTTTAAATCCACTCTATGAATTGGTCCAAAAGGATGGCGCATAAGCTGCGCTACACTATATTGAGATGCCAAGATGGAGGTGGATGACGTACCGGAGGAAACATTCTGAAAAGTCCTTTAAAGAACTGCTGTATTATTCTTGAAGAGTAAAGAGAGGTGGACCCATCTTGACGGTACCTCGAAATGGCTGCTAAGAAAACCTTTAGTGTTGCGTGAGATAAACCTGACCTTGCCAGGTGTAAGAAAAAAGGCAATATCTGATCCGGCGTTGCTTGAAAAGGATGAATCCCAGCTGATTGACACCAGATACAGAACCTTTTCCATTTAAGTCTGTACGTTTTTATCGTAGCAGGTGCTCTTGCATTGGCTAGTACCTCCTTACAAACCGCAGAGATATTCAGATGGGCGAATTCAAGGTACTCAGGCGCCAAGCCGCTAATTTCAGAGAAGCCGGGTCCGGATGGTAAATCTGACCATTCTGAATAGAGAGGCGATTCGGTACTGGTCGAAACTGTATTGGATCGCACTCTGAGAGGAGAAGGAGCTCGGTGAACCAGTACTGGCGAGGCCATCTGGGGGCGACGAGAATCAGGTGACACAGCTCTTTCTTCATCTTCCGGAGGACTCTGGGAACCAACGGTATCGGAGGAAAGGCGTAGGCATATATTTGAGACCAGTTGATCGAAAACGCATTCCCCTGAGAGTCTTTGTGGGGATGCCAGCTTGCAAAGACCAGGCATTTGCTGTTCTTCTTGGTCGCAAAGAGGTCTAGATCAGGATGACCCCACTTCTGGAAAATCCGATCCACCGTCGGTTGATGAAGTTCCCATTCGTGAGTGGACACCGTTGATCTGCTGACGGTGTCCGCAAGAACGTTTGCAGTTCCCGGTACATGAACAGCCAAAAGATTGATTCTGTGTCGTATCGCCCATGCCCATATCTCCTGGGCTTCTTGAGATAGACGAACCGACCGAGTTCCTCCCTGTTTGTTCAAATAATTCATGCTTGTAGTATTGTCTGTGCGAACCAATACAGTGGCCCCTTGAATGATTGCGCGAAAAGACTTGAGGGCTAGGAAGATGGCTCTTAGCTACAATAGATTGATGTGCCAGTCCTTCTGTTGAGGGCTCCATTTCCCACTGACCGTCAGCCCTTGAAGATGTGCTCCCCAACCCTCGAGGGATGAGTCTGTGGTGATTGTGAAGTTTGGCGCATCTTGAAGGAACGCGCATCCCTTCTGTAAATTTCTCTTCTGAATCCACCAGAGAAGAGCCTCTCGGATGCGAGGGGTGACTCGAATGAGATCTTCGAATGAGCCGGAGACCTGCAGCCATTGTAGGTTGAGTTCTTCCTGAAGAGGCCTCATCCTGAGGCGGCAATTCGGTATCAAAGGAATGCAAGAAGAAACCATTCCCAGAAAAGACTTGAACTGTCGGACTGAAACTGACCTTTTTGATAGTAAAATCCGGGCCATGTCTTGTAATTTCCTTTGTCTCTCGTCCGATACGAAAGCTCGGGCAAGTTGTGTGTCCAAGGTTGCTGCCAAGAAAGCTTGTCTTTGGGACGGTTCCAGTTGTGACTTGCTGAGATTGATGGAGAGACCCAGTGACCGGAAGAGAGACAGATACCGTTGGACATGGTTGTCTGTGTTTGCGTAAGAACTCGCCTTGATAAGGCAATCGTCCAAGTAGGGAAATATTTGTATTCCCTCGAGCCGGAGGTGTGCTGCTACTGGGGCTAGGACCTTCGTAAACACTCTGGGTGCTGAACGTAGTCCAAAGGAAAGGACCTTGAATTGAAAATCCCAGCCAGCCACTCAAACACAGGAACTTCCTGTGACGGGGTAAAATGGGAATGTGGAAATACGCATCTTGAAGGTCCAAGGTGGCCATGTACTCTACCGCCGAAAGAAGATGCAGTATTTCCTGGAGCGATAGCATCCGCAACAATAGTTTTTTCAAGTACTTGTTGAGGGCACGAAGGTCTAGAATTGGACGCTATTCCCCGGATTTCTTCCTTATTAGAAAGAATCTGGAATAGAATCCTGTTCCTCTCTGAACCTGAGGGTCCTTTTCGATTGCTCCTTTTTTTAACATCAAATTGATCTGGGAAAACAACTTCTTGAGATGAGCTGGAGGTGGGCCCTTTGAGGGAACATTTGGAGGAAATTTTTCGAATTTGAGGGCATGGCCCTTGGCTACAATGTCCAAGACCCACCTGTCCGACGTTATTGAGGACCATTTTGAGTAAAATTTTGAGATTCTTCCTCCAATTTTTATGTGGGAATGCGGCAGTAGCGGCGGCAGGTGATTGAACTCATTGCCTTTTATTTGAATCCTTTCCGCGGTAAGCAGGCTTTCTTTTATTTTGGGAATAATTTGTGTTGCGCTGGCCGTAAGACTGGAAACCTTGGGGTTGGTAACGTTGATTCCCTTGTCTGTAGGAAGATTGCTGACTAAAACCTCCTCTAGTACTGGACGATCCACGCCCTCTCGCACCCCGAAAGGGCGGTTTACGAAATTGTAAGGTGCCAAGGGACCTGGCTGTTTCCGTGTCTTTTTTGATCATCTGCAAGGCTTCCTCTACCTGCGGACCAAACAAAAATTGCCCGTCGAAAGGCATGTCCAATACCTTAGCTTGCACCTCCTGGCAAAACGAAGTCGCTTTTAGCCAGCCTTGCCTGCGTAGGACAGCAGCCCCTGCCAACTGTCGGAATCCAGTCGAAGCCACATCAACTGCAGAATCTATTATCTCTGCCGAGATTCTCTCACCCTCCTGCAGTATTTTCAGAGCTTCTGCTTTGGAAGGTTCTTGAAGCATGTTGATATACGGCGAAATGTCAGGCCAGTCGTACCTGCCCAGGATGGCTAACGAATTGGCAGCCCGGACTGTAGTTGCTACCATTGTAGACACCCGTTTTCCAATAGCATCCAGACGCCTGCCTTCTCTATCCGGTGGGGCTGCAATCGGGGAGGAAGGATTTCTGGATGAACTCAATAATTGAACTCAATAATTGGTATTGACTTAGTCTGCTTCCTTGGATGGTCCTTGAAATCATAGAGGAAGCATTCCTCTTGTGTAGTTTCCATCGGAATAAGGAAAAGTTTTGTAGCTCTTTCCATCAGCAGGTGGAAACCTCCAATATCCACTGGAGGTGTATCTGCAGTAACCGGAGGTGAAGGAGAAGCTGTTTGGACCTGATAATCGTCCCACTCCGACAACAAAGAACTGTCATCAACTTCACCCTCTTCTCTCTCCTCTTCGTCAGATGATTGATGTTCTTCCGGGTTATGAGAAGCTACATGCGAAGGAGGCCTTGGAGACCTGAAATCAGACGTGGATGCTTGCACCACAGGCTTAGGAGGCACAGAGTCCGCAGACTCAGATGGTGGAAAACACCTGTAATAATTATTAAGCATGTGCTGTAGGTTCGTTAGTAATGCCACCGGCATCTGAGCTGTGGGGACATTAGTAATGGGTGATGTCACCTGCTCAGGCGAAGGCTGATCATCTTGATCTTCTTCTTCTTGGTACTTGATCAACAATTCCGAAGGGCTTGTTGCTGCTCCAAACCTTTCATCCAAGTCGGAATCTTCCTCACTATCCTCAGAGTCCAGCAACTTGTCAGGGACTTGTAAGGGTACTGTTTGAGGTGATAGGCGTAATGGAGATAAAGGTTCTCGTCCAGAACCGCGTCTCTGAAGCAAGGAAGGCTTCGGCGTTGATGTAAACGCAGTAGATGGTGACCAAACCTGTATGGTGGTACATGTAGACAGTTGCGGCGTCGACGGAGGAATCGTCGACGGGCCCGTTGACAGAGGCATGGAACCTGACGATGATAAGGGAGACGTCGACAATAAAGTGGTCTTCGTCGACTAGGAAGGTTTCGTCAATGACGGAGTCTTCGTCGACACTGGAGTCTTCGTCGACGACGGAGTCTTCGTCGACGCTGGAGTCTTCGTCGATGCTGGAGTCTTCGTCGACGCTGGAACCTTCGTCGAGGATGGAGTCTTCGTCGACGATGTGGTTGTCGACGAGCTCGTCGACGACGATGGAGCAACCGTTGACGGGGGCGTAGACGATGAAGCTGTCGTCAACGGTATCTTTTTAGGCTTGGCCGTCGACGGGGCACTGACGATGGCAGTCGATTCTCTCCTCGACGAGATAGGCTTGACTGAGACATAGACCATCGTCGACGGAGAAGACACTGTTGACATGATCATCTCAGGTTTAGGAGAAGAGAAAGTTACCGTAGACGTAGATGTAGCATCGACGGAGATCTTCGTCGACGAAGGGGTCGACAACGGCGCCATCGACAACGGGGCCTTCTTCTGAGGTAAAGTCTTCTCAGAAGTTGGTTTCTGAGGTAAATTCTTGGTCGCTCTTCTCGGGGGTGTGGATGGCAAAAGTTTGCTCTTAGCAGGGGGAGTAGCCTTGGAGGTGGAAGGCCTCTCAGATCCCTTAGAAGATTGTTGCTTCTTCACAATCTTGGCCCCAGGAAAAGATAACACCTCTTCAGCAGCTCTCTTTCTAGAAGCTGTAGTAGACGAAGAGGCAATACTGCCTACCTCAGAAACAGGATTATCTTGATCCTTGAGCTTTTGTAGCCACAAAAGCAAGCGGTCCTCCCTGTACCTGAGGGTCTTCTGAGGGAAGGTCCTACATATCTTGCAGTCCTTCACCTGATGGTCTGGGTACAGGCAGTAAATGCACTTCATGTGGGGATCTTCAGAGAAAAGCCCGAGCTTACCACAAGACTCACAAGGCCTGAATAAAGATTTCTTTGAGGAAGACATCCTGAAATCAAGGAATCTTGAAGGAAAAAGAGAAGTACTGAGCAGAGCTCAGGGAGACTCCCTTCACACGACGTGCGGTAGAAAATCTGAGAGCCTGAGCCTCTGGAGAGGACTTTCTGGTGGGTGCTGTTGCCTGATTGGCTGCAGTTTGAACTATACAAAATTACTAGGATAGTCATGAGTGTGGAAGTTTTTTCTATTGTAGCTTGGGCTACTTTACTTCCTGGTTGCTTATTACCAAGTTTTATAAGGATATTAGTGCATATTATTGCTTTTTTATGTACCGTGGGTCTCCCTCTCCGACAACGGGGAATGATTCAGGCATGTGAATATATGAAAGACACCCCAATACTGGAGAATTTGGAGCTTATCCTGGATCATCCAAAAAGAATTGTGATACAATTCTTGGTGGTTTCCCGCCTGGATTATGGCAACTCCCTCTATTTAGGATCTACAAAATATGTCACAAAAAGACTTCAGGTTGCGCAGAAAGCAGCAGCCAGGTTACTTCTCAAAGTTCCAAGCCATGAATCGGTGAAGGAGTCTTTGAAACTGCTTTATTGGCTGTCTGTTAATGTAAAGATTAAGTTTAAATCTTTCTGCCTTGCACACAAAGCAATAAATAGCAGGAGTCCCCCTAAAATCAAAGGTCTTATTTCCCCTAATGTACCTGCCAGATGTGCAAGATCAACACATGAATGTTCCTTAGAACTTCAAGAATTAAGAGAGCGAGATGGGGAGGCAGATCATTTGAACATCTGGTGCCAAAGCTCTGGAATTCTTTGCCTCTAGGGTTCTGACTGCTGGAAGAGGAACCAGTTTCAGGAAAAAGCTCAAGGCATGGTTGTTCCCCAAGTAGCCCCATACCTGGTCTAATTACCTCTTTCATCATCACTCTCATTCAGCGCAGGAAAGCCCTAGGACAGCCAGACATGCGCTTAACAAAACTTAAACATAAGCACAGACATAATATAGATTACCAGCATACTGTCAAGGTAAGTAGAAGTAAATCTCTATTTCCATTTATATATGCTTAGCTCGTGGATATGCAAGTGCAGGCTGTTATTAGTGACTTCAGTATTTTGGCATGCACACCACCTTGGCGAGTGGATGACATAGCGCTTCCTTTTCTGCGAATGAATGCATCAGCATGTAGAAAAGGGAGCCATTACTCTTCTAAAAAGGAGCCCACATTGCAATCTTAATGAGAGGGATGATTTGAGAAGGGATGTCTATTTACAACCCCAGCGTTAGCCTGCTTACAATCAGCGACCATGACAGATAAAACAGGAAAAACATTTTGAAACCCAAAAGAAAGCAAATACTGACTCTCTGTTAATTCAGTGCTTTATCATCAGAGCCTTCTATGATCACACTTTCGGCAACGTTCCTGTAATTTGCACCGTCAGTCCTAAACAATGATTTCCAGTGCAAAAAACATTAAAATGTACAGCTGGTCACTGGTGAATAGATGGACTTCATGAACATATTTGTAGCTGGTCACTGAAACCATGGTTGATAGAGTGTGCCATATCAGTGTTTTGCAAGAGGTGAATTTATTGCTTACCTTCAGGAATATTCTTTATGATGGATACATAGGCTTGCTACAAATTCTGTATCATGAACACCTCTCCAGATTTTAGACTGAAATGGAAGATTTTTAACGATGCACTGTTACGTAACCCTTTTGCAGTCTCAGACAGGGATCTGCATCAAATCCTTCTCAAAAAGTACGACACAATTCTGCCTAATTGTTCAAGCTCCATACGGACAGGACCAAAGGAAGGATTGCATGTTGGAATTACGCATGCTTTTTTAACGCATGCCTTTTTATCACCGTCATTAGTACGACTGCGTCATAACGATGCGATTCTTTTGCACGCAAGTCGTTATAACGACTTGTCCTAAGGGGGCGCTGGACTTTGGATTAGTATAATTTACTAATCCAACTCCAGTCTGCCCATCAGTAGGGAAGGTGTTGGATTCTAAATCCAACACCTCTGCACCAATGCGCCCCCTACAGCAAGTCGTTGTAATGACTTGCGCGCTAAACAAATGCGTGTTAATGGCATGTTCGTTCAATTGCCGGTGCTGTAAAGGCACAGTGTGATTTCGGCATCGTGCTAAAGGTTGTTTCCCCAAAGGACGACTGAACTAAAGAAAAACGAACTTAATCAAAATGAATGTGATTTAATAATTCAAGAACCCCAACAGAAGATTGCAAATCCATCAGAAAGATTATATTGAATGTAATGAATTTGTTCTTTTAATGGACAACTTTTCCTGGTGACTTCTCCTTTATGAACCACTACTAAAGCAGGAGCACAGAATGAGGCAGGATTAGTGTTAAACATTTTAATTACTCAATATCAAAATTAGGAAGCACTCCCATGACAGGCACTAGTGTTCAGTGAATGTTTTGATAAATGATCAGTTCGGAGCTTGGCTCCTCTCATAAGTGAAGAAGCAGATTTTCCTCTTCTAGAGAGCACCTTGATGCCCTCTAGGGATTTTTGTTGGCAAGCATGTAGAGTTTGTTGAAGGCCAATGTTCCTAATATTAACATTGTCTGTGTGTGGACACCACTTACCATATTTAGACAGGAAAGCGAAATTGTCATGAAAACCCAAATCTTTAGCTATATCTAATTAAAAATGGTCTTCATACATAGGTGTCACATTGACTAGGAACGTATCGGTTCGAAGGATGTCTCTTACTCATTTCAAAAACAGATTTAGGTCCCAAGATGGCACCAAGAATGGCAGCGAGGGATCAAAATTTACTGATGATGTACTGGTAAAGCAATAAACCTTGATCCAGGAAATAAATTGAGACTGCAATTGCAGGCAAGTATCTTTTAACTGCGTCTATGTTCAACTAGAAAGAAATTTGCATTATAGAAGGAAGATCAACTGCCAATGGGCAAATGTTGGGTGCACATCGGCTGGCACATCCTGCTTACCTGCCAAAGTAGACTCGGCGGAACATGTCCTTTCGGCCAACTATTTCTAAGAGATCAGCTAATATGCAATAAATGTATTAATCCCTCCCTTAAATCGCCACACAAAATATTTGAACTTGTGGGTTAGAGTGCAAGTTTGCTCAGAGTTGTTGGGAAAGCAAATTTCCTTCTGATGAACTAGAAACTCTGGGCCCTTACTCAGTCAAGTGCTATGAGGATGACATGAACTCAGTACTTTTTGATCTCCTCAATCACTCTTGGAATAAAATTATTTGATGAAAATATGTAATGGAAGTGGAATGCCAATGCAATGCATCTCCCAAAGATCCTTTAGGAGAGAACACATTACTTTCTGTGTGACTACATTCAAATTGTTAATAGTTCCAAGAACTTGTGGCTGGATCCCCTATCTATATTTCACTGCCAGATGCCTCCTGACAGAATCTGCTTTCAAAGTTCCCTAGATGAGCTGCTGAAAGACCAATTTCCTTGTCGCCAGTTAGGACCGCTACCCACATCTGTTTTAAAGGCAAAGAATCTAGGAGTAATTATGGATAATACATTATCTTTTGAGGCTCAAATAAATTCCACTACTTCGAGCTATCACTTCATGCTAAAAACCTTGAGAAAGCTCCTCTCCTCAATCCCAGTAGAACTTTCAAAAAAACAGTGATCTCAGTCTTGATTTTATCAAGAATGGAGTACTGCAATGCGCTGCTCACCTGGGTATTCACAAATTTGAATCTGTAACCTATGCTCTTCCGCAGTTACAATAGTTGACAGTGGAAAAAAGAATCCAATTAAAATCCCTTTGTACAGTACTGTATTCAAAACTTTGAATCAAACAGGAACTAATCAACTAACAAGCTTTTTAAAACCATACTTCCCTGCCAGGCCCCTACGATCAGCAGAACTAGGGAAGAGCTATTGCAGATTTTTCCTGACGAGTCTGGCGCAGCGGGAGATTCTTAAGGAGGAATCTGCCGGGAGAAGCACCCATCAACATATATGAAACCTATGCCTTTAAAAACGGAAAGCTAACAGGCTCTTTCTGTGCTGCTGCTCTTTTAAAAGCACATTCGGCGTCTGGTGCCCCCCCCCCCCCCGCTTCTGGGCAGCGTCTGGTGTTCTCTGCACATGGGGTCGACCTTATTTCCCAGTCGGTGGTGAAGCGCTGTGTGGGAATCACGACCTGCTGGCTAAGAATAACAGAGCGGACACAGTGCCCGAGTGAGACCGAGAGGAACAACAACGCATTCATGAAGAGAACGGCCCTCCCTGTGAGCCAGAGGTCGCCTTTGCATGAGGACACGGGGGCTGGCTGGCAGCAGCCTAAACCGCCATAAATCTGAGGACAGGTAGTAAAGCAGAAGCCGCATGCCTCAGTGACGGCGCCCGGCCCGCGCTCCGAGGTGACCCCAGCAAGGCAGGCGGGCTCGACCATGGAGAGCTATGACGCGGCACAGTACATCACAGCAGCAGCTCTGAGAACCTCCCACAGAGCTGCCCCTCTGGAAGAGTGAGGCCTACCACCCTCTGGGCCTGGAGTGGGTCATGGACACTCTCTGCAGGGCGAGCGCACACCAGCACGTGCCTGACATACACTGGTGTGCGCTACACGCAGGCTCTGTTTGCACACCTCCTTCTACTGCTCCGAAAGACCCGCGTGCACTATGTACACAATCCATCAGCGTGACAGAAGAGCTCACACGTGTGCGGTGTAAACTGCTGAAGGAATGCTACTCACGTGAACTATATACAATGTCCATCCACAATATGAACACTAACAAAATGGCCACAAAGTGCAATAAGCAACACTCGCACTCAGGGCCGGCTTTAGCGCTGGTGGCTCCCGGGGCGACAATCATTTAGGCACCCCATGACCGCCTCCTCAGGTTGTCTCACTACCACCAGGCAAAAGTGCCCCTCATCTCTCCAATCATAAGTTATTCCTAAACACAGCACCCGCCTGAGGTCAGCGCCCCCCTCACAGGTCCTATATAAATGGTTGTTCAGCTTTTCTAGAGTAGGGCAGTAAATACTTCGTTTATTCTTGTGATTCCGAAAGCTTTTGTACACAGCTTTGAATTGTGTCTTTTAGTGGTTATTGAACTTATATGTATAAATACACTGTGTAACTGCAAAGCTCTTTCCACCTTATGCATCCCTTACCCTTGTTATGTTAATGCCCCCAGCTTTCTCACATTAGGTCAGCGGCCCTCGGGGCGCCCTGTCTGACTCTGTCACTGGTTCTATTTCTTTAGCGCCGGGACACTCCTGGGAGTAGCCGTGCGCTTTATAAGTACCCAGTAACATTAACATTAACAATGCTCTGGTTGGAGTATAGAAAACAATAACTACAACCAGTTTTGAATCAATGAGGGGAGAAGTGGACCTAGAGGGGCAGTATATCATTTGAAAAACAGCTTTGTTCTTCCTCCAACGTGGAGAACTCCCATATTGTTTGACTCCCCACAGACAAATAATATAATAATAATCCACATTTGTAAAGCGCACAATCACCCGTAAGGGTCTCTAGGCGCTGGGGGCCGTCGGGAAGATTAAGCAAGCTATTGCCCAGAGTCACATGGTGCTGGGCTAACCTGCTGCCGGTGCTGGGGATCGAACCGTGATCCCCAGATTCCGGAGTCAGTCGCCCTGGCCGCGGCGCCACACCTCTTCCACAAACGCATGCATCAATTGCAGGGGCGGCTGGTGACATTTGAAAGTGGTGCGGCGTAAACTAATTTGCATTTTGCACCGCAGCGAGCCCGAACCACCTTGCACCCATCCATCCATCCACCCATCCATCCTGCATCCATCATTCATTCATCCACCCATCCATCCACCCATCCAGCATCCATCATTCATTCATCCACCCACCCATCCATCCACCCATCCATCCACCCATCCATCCACCCATCCATCATCCATCCTGCATCCATTCCTGCATCCACCCATCCATCCATCCATCATTCATTCATTCATGCACCCATCAATCCACCCTGCATCCATCCTGCATCCATCATTCATTCATCCACCCATCCTGCATCCATCATTCATTCATGCATCCACCCATCCATTCATCCACCCATCATTCATCCATCATCCATCCATCCACCCATCCTGCATCCATAATTCATTCATGCACCCATCCATCCACCCTGCATCCATCCTGCATCCATCATTCATTCATCTACCCATCCACCCATCCTGCATCCATCATTCATTCATGCATCCACCCATCCATTCATCCACCCATCATTCATCCTGCATCCATTCATGCATCCACCCATCCTGCATCCATCATTCATGTATTTTTATGACCATATAACTTGCACACAGCTTGTCAGTGTTTAATACCAGTCTCGAACCTTGTACTCCAGCACCAATGATACATGATTAATATTAATTGTTTTTAAAAACATGTATTTATTCGACACCAATTTCACACCTTAGTCGGAACATCATTTTTATTTGTTTTTTAAAATATCTATTTATTTAACACCAAAGTAAGTCATGTATACATTTTTATGGTTCGATAAGAGGCTCGAACCTGATTTCCCAGGACCAAAGTCGGCCGTGCTATCTGTCAGGGGTTATGTAACCGGGCTATGTAGTGACCAGCCAATCCTGCGCCAGGATTGGCTGGGGGGGCACCATGACTCCTCGCCCAGTCGCCCTGTGTAACCCCGGGGGCTGCGGCCCGCCCCCTGGTCCTCTCTCTAAGGGGGAATTCACAAGAAAACGATCTGCGCATGCGCGGGCATGTTTGTGCCCAAAAATACACTTGCGCAGCTGCAGCAGCTCGACCCCCCCCCCTTGCGCACTCCGGGAAGGTCGGGTGTCTCCCGGTTTCCCGGCCGGCAGATAGCGCGATTTTTTAAAATAATTGTGTTTGGCTTCTAGTGACGACGTGGTGGGTCCATGGGGCTTAGTGGGGCTTCGCCCCTACGCCCCAATGGACGCACCGCGCCTGATCAATTCATTCACTCAAACCCTTGTTGAATGCTCCTCTCTGCTTCCTCCTACCGGCACTCCTGCCTTTCCTTACTGTTCCCCACACATTGCACTTACTCCCTAAGCCCTATCAGTCTAAAACCTTTGAGGCCCAGCACAAGTGGGTATATAGAATATTCTCAGTTCACGGCTCAAAGGCCCCAACATGCTCTTTCCTCTACCCACAGCTCTCTTTTTACAAAGACTGTAAAATCAGAGTTTTGAACGGACAGTGTGTGGAACATTTGAGAAAAAAAAAAGACTCCTACAATCGCAGACATTCTTTCACTTTTGACTACCACCGACACATGACATTCATCTTCTGCCCACCAGGCAAAGGCAGGAACTGCAGAAATTTGAAGAGTTGGTGCACAGCAATAGTTTATGTAAAGAAGCTCCTACATCATCCGTAAGACCAAATAACTTCAGACCCTCCAACAAATCCTTCAGTTTAAACCATCCCACAAATCAAAGGCCACCCCATTCCAGACAACTATCAATCTAATTCCTTGCCACTGTACCAGTACTCTCACATTCCTACAGGGAACTTACACTCCTAAATTAGCTGACAGACTGTCGAAATGCTAGAGTCAAACTAGCAAGTGCCTGACCCCGGCATTTTTGTTGCATTCTGAACACATACCAAACCATCGTCTGGAAGAGCCCTCTCCATATTTGAGATGTAGGCAACCTTTTATGAGGTACGGTTCTCCAAATCGGAGATATAGGCAACCTTTTGTGAAGTAAGGTTCTCCAAATTTGAGATATACGCAACCTTTTGTGAGGTATGATCTGTCTTGAGCACTACAAGCTTACGCCACACTTCTCTATGCTAGGTAACTATCAGAACATAGTATACAGCAAACTGCAGGATTTCTACTAAAACTCTGAGACTTCAACCCTCACAGAATTTAGAGAACCCAGGAAAAATAAGGGAAGTTTATGAGTTCCCAAGCTATAACTCCAACAGGTTATTTTTCCTTCTGTCATTCCTTTTCCCTGTTCCTTTCTGCCCTTTCTCCTTGTCTGTTCTTTGCATATGACCTGCTTTCCTAGCCCATCCGAACTGACACAGTGTTGTCTATCGCCACAAGCACTTATAACAATTGTAGTAACCATGGTGATCTTCACTGTTACAAGAATATTCAAAATGCACACTATATACAGTGTGGTTGACTGCTAATATATCTAAAAATAATATGAGCACTATAGTTTGGACACAAATGTCTACACACACAAAATGTGGTGTGATATGCATAACTGTAACTGGTCAATTGAAGTGTTTCTTAAACTTTATTTGAAATTGACCATAACATCCCCGATAGTAAGTTTTCAATTAATTTTTGTGGTTCTGCAGGGCACCAAGAAAATATTTTTCGGAACTTGCTGATCCAACATAGGACGCGAAATAAAAATTGATAAATGATCCCAACCAAATAGAATCCAGTGGATCCTCAGAATTTTTTTAGGGATCCGTGTGTACAGAATGGTCCTAACTAATCAGGATGCTGGATTGTTCACTTAATCTAGGAACTACATATATATTTTCAGATATTAATGGTAAATATATATAAAAGTCACCGATGTTTTAAACTTTTACAGTGCAGATTTGTTTCATAAACATTTTTATTAAGTATCGAGATACAGCTAGTTTGCAACTAGATAAGACATTTGCATTCATACATGCGCACTCAAACCATACATAACTTCAAAAAACAGTTACATTTATTTAAAAAGTACTGCAAGCTAAATACTACAACATGTACACAATTAGTGGTACACAATGAACAAGAACAATGAAGGAGGGCAGCAGAAAAAATGTGGTAGGAAGACAAAAAAACATCACATGGTAGAGCCAGGTCCTGCTATTTTCACAGGGAAGAAAGTCAAGAAACCCAAATCAGTCGGTCCAGGTCAGTAATTTCCCTGTTCCGAAAGAGCAGTGCACCAAACAAAAACAAGCATTGAAAATGCAATAGGTCTCACCTTTAAGTTAAAGCCATTTTCTGTGCTAATGGTATTGTATAGCAAAGCAAATGGCTTTAACTTAATGAAAGGCGAGACCTATTGTAATTGTTGGTACGAATTCCAGCTTGCTAACCGGAGGCTCTCACGCGACTGTTCTCTGTATGTTCGCCCTGTGGAAGCATGAATCAAGATGGTGTCTTAACATGATCAGAGCAGACATCCACCGGTACAGCTGCTCTCTCCTCCCCCAGCCTTGACCTAAAGGCCTTCTGTCTGGCATGGTGTTTTCAGCCCTACTCTCTTACACTTCTGTTCACCCCGCTCTCACCCCTACCTCTCACCCCTGAGCGCCCCTCTCTCACCCCTGTGCGCCCCTCTCTCTCTCACCCCTGTGCGCCTTTAGGCACTAGAGACACACGTCCGCGGCGAGTCTCAAGCTTCAGGTGCTCCCCGGGATGGAGAGCAGGAGACAGGCGCTCGTCCTGTCTGGAAGAGAGGCTCGCTCAGCAACATCTCCCCTACAGTTTGGGGGCTTCCCTGAGAAGGCCTCGTCTTCCGTCTAGCGAGTTTGGCTTCTGGGGTCTGTTTCATGACATGCGCCTGGCTGAACCCCTGGCGGTGTTCTATCTTCGTGATGTTACCCGGTGGTTTGAAGGGCGGACTTGTACTGCAGGCATGAGTCCTTCAGTTTGGTATGTACCCATTGGTATTTTGGTCCTCTCCTTGGTCTGCAGACCTTCTTCGGGGACCCACAGGGCACGGAGAAGGGAACCAAACAGGGTAGTGCACCACACATGGCAGGGAGAAGGGGCAGGGCACACTACAGGGCGGGGAGAAGGGGCACTGACAGCGTAGTGCACACAATGGGGAATTGCAAAGCGGCACTGACAGGGAAGCACACACCAGAGCCGGACTGGGAACCACAACCAGCCCTGGCAAAGAGCTCGGCCTGCCCCACCCCCCCAACCACACGGGGGGGGGGGGTTGGAGGTGCTGCAGAGCACTTTGCCAGGGTCGGTTTTCGGCCGATTTTGGTACAGGGCCGATTTTGCAGCTATGCTGCAAAAACAGCCCTGTAACAAAAATGGCCCCCAGGTGCCCAAAACTTTCCCCAACCCGTGCAGCTCGCCGGGGGATTGCCCGGTGCCCGCTATGGCCAGTCCGGCCCTGGCACACACCACAGGGCAGGGCACACTACAGGGCGGGGAAAAGGGTCACTGACAGATTAGCGCACACCACAGGTCAGGGAGAAGTGTCATTGACAGGGCAGGGAAAAGCGGCACTGACAGCGCAGCGCACACAATGGGGAATTGAAAAGCGGCACTGAGAGGGCAGTGCACACTATGGGGAATTTCAAAGCGGCACTGACAGGGAAGCACACAGGACAGGGAGAAGCGCCACTGATAGGGAAGCACAGGGCAGAGAGAAACTGCCCTGGTAAAGCAGCACACTGACAGAAATGCAAGATGTGCGCAGTGAGAGGGCAGGGAGACCGGCGTGCACTGGCAGATGCGAGGGAGACCCATTGTGAGAACGTAAGATTGAGAATGACCTGCGCTGGGAATGGACCGGAGGATGCGCTCAATCACAGGGAAAGGCAAACGCTGAAACTGAGGGTGCACTGATCGAGCAAAGGAGCATGAAGAGCAGCTGCGCTAGACAAGCGAGCCTGCAACAAAGGATGACTGCCCGGAGGTCATGATCAGATTCGGCAACAGAGACAGAATATGCAGCTTCAGAGTGGGACGACAAGTGTCGACGGGGGAATGGAAAGAAGAGCAGAGTCAAGGGAACGGATTCTGTCATAATATGGCCGTAGCAGCTGAAGTAAAAGATCCAGTCAATCAGGTAGACTGAACAAGAGACAAAGAACGCTGGGGCGCAGTGAGCAGCAAGGCAGCGTTTATAGGGTGATGTGAAGGTCGATCTCTTGTCTTTATGGGCCATGTGTTTCTAATTAGAAACACATGGCCCCATAAAGATAAGAAAGTGCTTTGCGACAGCAGCAAAGCAGCCGAGCCAGTCCGGCTCGCAGGCGAAAGGGCGTCAACCAAAAACCCTCATTTCCAATGGCAGGCCACCGTTTAGCATACACGGTGACGCCTGCCAATGAAAATGAGGAGCTGGGCTTAAAGCCCTCTTCTGAAAGTCCTTGTAAGCAATAAATCTCGCTGAGCGAGCAGCGCATGCGCTGCAACGCAAGCGAGACCTAAAAAGA
Source organism: Lissotriton helveticus (assembly GCF_964261635.1). Classification (NCBI taxonomy): domain Eukaryota; kingdom Metazoa; phylum Chordata; class Amphibia; order Caudata; family Salamandridae; genus Lissotriton; species Lissotriton helveticus. Next base: position 313,615,648 of record NC_136061.1, read on the forward strand.
TTGCTAAATCTAAGAAGCCATGAAATTCAGTCCTACCTATCAACCAGCAATTCAGATTGGAATAAACATATTGCTTTATTTTTTGACCTACCTTCAATTTTACTGGAAAGCCACATGAAGAGACTTTCTATTAGCAGTTAATTGTTTCTTTATCTCCAGCAGTGCCCTTTTCCTAGCCTAAGTATTTTGCTCAGAACAGCAAAAAGTGGAGATGGCTACACTACAGCATCATTACCTTTGGCTAAGTACCGCTAGTAACAAAGCCACAAAACCATTATTGGTGATGAAAGCCATCATTACTGAGCCGTCTGAGGTGGGATTGCTCCGTTTGCTACTCCAAGGAAGTTAAAATGCCTTATGACGCAACTGTTGCTTACGCCTGTTCTAAGGCACCACCAACTCCCTCAACATTCCTCACGTCGCTGCAGTGAGCGAAAGGGTGGGGCAGCACCATTGGCTGGGTCCCCTCAGGTTAGATAGTAATTCCACCCTTGAGTCAAGGTTCATAATAGCATCAATCAGTACTACATAAATATCTTCTAATCCACCATGGTGGGGTGCCACTCACTTTCTAATACCGGCATCTCATTGGACTATCTCACCTTTTCCTGCTTCTTTGCCATAAGCCTGAAGAGCGGCCCTCCATCTTCTACCACTTTTTTTATTAACCATAGTTTCATTCACAGTTTTTATATATTGTACAACACAACACAATAGTATCTTTCACAGACATACAAAATGGGTTCCCCAACTCGTGGCTGTGGCAATTACATATATTCATTACATTCGTGACGTAAAATAGGATGCCATACCCTCTACAGCAGTATTCACGGCAGTACGATCTGCACCAATAGGTGGGCAAGGCTGTGATTCGGTAAAGGAAAAACGGCCAGGACATACATGGCAACGTTCAAGTATTCATGTCCTCCAAGTTGGGCTTCTATATGCACCATACATTGACATTGTCTGCAGTAATAAAACAAAACTTCCCCAACAAACAAACCCCCCCCTCCAGTCCATTGAGCACATGTAAATAATCTAAAAAAGAGGCCGTCTACACAGAGTCAACCAATGTATACAGTCCAATATCAACCGTTGCATAAGTAATCGGAGAGACATATCCCTCCCAGTGCTTTTTTGTATTAGGATCTAGCAATGAAGGAAAAACAAACAAAATTATCAGTAACGTGTACTATATAGGTTCATGGGGACTGAGGGTGTTACTGCGAGTTGGAACGGGATTCCACCACATCCATCTCTTGCGTTTTTAAGGATTCTAGTATTGTATTCCACTCCAACGTTATCAGGATTTTAGGTAGGCCTCTGGCCTCCTCACGCCTTAAAGCTGAACTTTCCGCACTTCCCCATCTGATAACTTCTCCATGCCACATATGTGGGGGTGGAGGGGGGGGGGGTGATTTTGTAGATTTCCACCACATGGTGATGGCCCTTATTGCTAGGATCAATGACAGGTTTACAAAGCGGAACTGCACTTTGTGTTTCGAGGGGAACTTATGTAGGCCTAAAATGCATACCTCCATAGTATTAGCGATGTCCCTTGTATCGCTGCAGAGATGAGTCGTCCCACCGAGTCCCAGAAGCACCTCAGGTGGGGGCAGGACCACAGCATGTGTGCTATACCCACCCCTTCCGCATAGCACCTAGGGCAATGGTGTCGGGTTTGTGGGAAAATTTTGTCCAAGCGGTGGGGGGTGAGGTAGGCCCTGTGGATGACCATGGCCTGGATAAATTAAAATTTTGCGCTTCTAGCAACTCTCCATCTTCTACCACTTCAGCCTCAACGCTATCATAGATTGGAACTGAGGCTGGCCATGTGACTCGCCAACTGTACTTTTTTTGCCCCTTCTGCTCGCTGGAGAACAGGACCTGAAAAGATTGCTATTTGTCTTCTCTGACCACTTTTTTTTAGGGCTCGGCTATAACACGCTGAAAGCGCGTTCTCGCCGAGAACTATTGTCGGCGTCTCAGCAGTCTGAGACGTCGAAGGGAGACAAGACCTGGCCGCGCGCAGCGTTTCCCAATAGGATAACGTTGTGCGCGCGGCCAGGTCTTGTCTCCACAACATCGCAGGGCGGACAGGATCGCGTCGCGCGCCTCTCTGGAATGCAGGGGGAGTCTGCAGAGGGGCGCGCGGCGCTGATAAGCGTCGAAGCTTGTTTAAAGATTGTCTTTTCCTCCGCATAGCACAATATTTACTGCTGTTTTCACCCGGTTGCTATAGCGCGCTAACGGTAGTGATAGTTGCACACACTGCTGCTGTCTCCAATCACAACTGTCCCCCCTCCCCCTGTGCCCTCATTCATACGGAAAACATATGGGCTGATGTTCCTTCCAACGGTGCTCGTGCGCAGCGTCCGATACTCACACACAAGCGAACAGAAGCCCGTGTGGGGGAGGTTTCTACCCCCTACCCCCTAGCCCCCACCTCTATAGCCTGTTGTACTCAAACATACATGTATTCATTCAGGTAAAAGTACACAGAGATCAGGACTAGTGACGGATTAAGTTTCCATATCAGAACTCTGTATGGTGAGCGGATACCTGCATCAGCCAATCAAAATGCTTCTGCGAACAACTCTTTACTGCCTCTTTAAAGTCAATGAGATTGTGAAGCAGGGATATTAATCAGGCATGGGTCGAGGTGAGAGTTATGTTAGTAGCCTTATGGCATTAACGCTGCCGGGCATTAATAGGTGTTAATTGCCCCAGATCATCTTTACATAGAGGTCTCTTTCATCTCAGGCCAGAATTGCAGGATAGGAAATGAATAGTGGTTAGCGTCATCAGTTTCTGTGTTTCTGTTAACGCCTTGCGCAGAGTGCATTAATAATGCACATTCATATGACAACTAATAGTGTGAAGACGTTAGTCTTCTCAGCACTTCCAATCCACAGCTGTGTTTCTGGGGTTTTCAGTTTACAAACTCCCAACACCAAACACGGGCTCTAAAGAGGACAAACCTCTCTGGAGTAAAAGCAAACGTGAAGCTGCACCTTAAATTCAAGTTAAAAGTAATAGGTATCAAAATAGTTTGTATCAGGGGCCAACTGGAAACAAATCAATGTTACGTCATAATACTACTACCTAATTTTAAATGTCACATTCAAGGACTCCACGCTCTTTCTCCCCTCCCTCGCCTCCCCAGGCTACTCTACAACAAACAGCAGACTCATGGAAACAACCACATTTCAAAATTGTTGTGGAAAGGGCACGGTCTGAATGTGGGAGCTTAGGTGGAAATCAGGCCATAAAGTATATGTCAAAAAGCAGGAGAAGGTCACATCTGTTTGAAATACACAGACGGATTCACTGGTTAACACGACCAATAAACTCGCAGACTCCAGCATGGATTGAGAAGAGCAGCCACAGATAACCCAGGGTTATCAGTACAAGGCACCGCTCACCTCCGGTCAGACTAGGAGACCAGGTGCTGCACAAGGAGGGCCCGGCGAGCAGGCGTTTTCAGGGGCCATCTTGCATAGGCCTTATGGGAACTGCAGAGGTATCCAGGTCTAGAACATTATGGTACCCACCCTTATGACGCACATGCCTTCTTGCTGGCCGCTGAACTAGAGCAGAAACTAGTTCATTCATAAAGCATCCTACCACGCAACACCAGACCATTCACAAAGAACCCAGACATTCCACACCGGATCAGTCAAAATGAACCCAGCCATGCAACACTAGTAGATTCAAAACGAATTCAGCCACACAACACAAGTCCATTCAAAACGAATCCAGCCATGCAGCACCAGTACATTCAAAACGAATCCAGCCATGCAACACCAGTCCATTCAAAACTAATCCAGCCACGTGACGCCAGTCCATTCAAAACTAATCCAGCCACGTGACACCAGTCCATTTAAAACTAATCCAGCCACGTGACGCCAGTCTATTAAAAACGAATCCAGCCAAGTGACGCCAGTCCATTCAAAACTATTCCAGGCACGTGACACCAGTCCATTTAAAACTAATCCAGCCACGTGACGCCAGTCCATTCAAAACTAATCCAGCCACGTGACGCCAGTCCATTCAAAACTAATCCAGCCACGTGACACCAGTCCATTCAAAACGAATCCAGCCACGTGACACCAGTCCATTCAAAACTAATCCAGCCACGCAACACCTGTGCCTCGGTATGTACCTCGAGGCGCCATACACGAGAGCTGTGCACGATGCATGGTCCTTTCAAACCTGGACACAGTTTCTTGCCCGAACTCCCAGCAGTTCTTGGCAGCTTCGGGCATGTCTGGAAGAACAGGTTGGCGGCGCCAACACACAGCGGTATCGCGATATGAATACAGTGTGTGAAAAGCGCAACACACAATGGGAAGGCCTGTCCCGACTATCGCACATTGTTTCAGTATTTCACCCTTCTGTTTTTAACGACAGGCTGCTCTGGCCCGCATTGTCGCAGCCACCCTGCAGGGTCAGTGCAATAGGTCTCATCTTTATTACACTTAAAGCAATTCTGTTTGTAAACAGGTGGCTTTTTAGCTTTACTTTTATTACTGTTTGTAAAACTTTCATGTACATAACATGCATATATATGCATATGTATGTGTGTATATTACCTACTGGCGATAGCCAGTAGGTATATATAGTTAGGATTTTTTTCCTATGGGATTTTTGAAAATTCTATGTCGAATAACTTTGGCGTTTGAGGACAGAATTGGCTGAAATTTTCAGGAAAATGGAACATTTTGTTTCTGAGCAGCCCCTGAAAATTTGGGGGGGTTTCGTCAAGGGGGGGCCGAGAAAAAAGGGGGGTCCCAAAACGTGTTTTTCCCATGCAATTTTCCATAGGGCGGTTGGCCTCACTTTTAGCCTGAACGGATGAATGGATTTACACCAAACTTGGCAAAATTGTAGGGACTGGTAGCCCGATGTGCCTTTGCTATGTCTCAAGATATAGGCTCCAGTGGTTTTTACGAAAATTAACTTTGAAAAATATATATTGGGCTACATTGGGCTATATATATGTTGGAGCCCAAATGTAGCCCAATGTAGCCCAAAGATGGCCACCAGAGACAAAAAAAACAAATGTAGCCCAAATATCAGCCAGATGTAGCCCAACTATAGCCCAATGACAGAATGTCCCAGAGTGTTCTATAGAACAACTAGAGTGCTAACAGTCCTACTTATTACAAAGGTATGGCACACCTGAAGCCATCTTGATTGGAATAAAGTGGTAACTCTTAAAACATTTAATTTAAAAAGGAACAAAATGAGGGGGTTCATTTTGCCATAGAAAGTATGATTAGCGAATATATGACAAAATCCCGCATACCATCAGTCCGCAAAAAAAATCCTGCATGTACTATTAGGCCGCAAATTAAAATAACGAAAACTTTTAGAGCGAATATGCCTTTAGCATACACTAAACAACTAAACTACCCTAAACCCTAAAACACTACCCCCAGCATGACCCTACACTACACAAACAGTACAACACTACCCTAAACCCTAAAACACTACCCCCAGCATGACCCTACACTACGCAAACACTACAACACTACCCTAAACCCTAAAACACTACCCCCAGCATGACCCTACACTACGCAAACAGTACAACACTACCCAAAACACTAAAACACTACACCCCAGCATGACCCTACACTACGCAAACACTACAACACTACCCTAAACCCTAAAACACTACCCCCAGCATGACCCTACACTACACAAACACTACAACACAACCCTAAACCCTAAAACACTACCCCCAGCATGACCCTACACTACGCAAACACTACAACACAACCCTAAACCCTAAAACACTACCCCCAGCATGACCCTACACTACGTAAACACTACAACACTACCCTAAACCCTAAAACACTACCCCCAGCATGACCCTACACTACGCAAACACTACAACACTACCCAAAACCCTAAAACACTACACCCCAGCATGACCTTACACTACGCAAACACTACAACACTACCCTAAACCCTAAAACACTACCCCCAGCATGACCCTACACTACGCAAACACTACAACACTACCCTAAACCCTAAAACACTAGCCCCAGCATGACCCTACACTACGCAAACACTACAACACAACCCTAAACCCTAAAACACTACCCCCAGCATGACCCTACACTACGCAAACACTACAACACTACCCAAAACCCTAAAACACTACCCCCAGCATGACCCTACACTACGCAAACACTACAACACTACCCAAAACCCTAAAACACTACACCCCAGCATGACCCTACACTACGCAAACACTACAACACTACCCAAAACCCTAAAACACTACCCCCAGCATGACCCTACACTACGCAAACACTACAACACTACCCTAAACCCTAAAATACTACACCCCAGCATGACCCTACACTACGCAAACACTACAACACTACCCAAAACCCTAAAACACTACCCCCAGCATGACCCTACGCTACGCAAACACTACAACACTATCCTAAACCCTAAAACACTACGCCCAGCATGACCCTACACTACGCAAACACTACAACACTACCCTAAACCCTAAAACACTAGCCCCAGCATGACCCTACACTACGCAAACACTACAACACAACCCTAAACCCTAAAACACTACCCCCAGCATGACCCTACACTACGCAAACACTACAACACTACCCTAAACCCTAAAACACTACCCCCAGCATGACCCTACACTACGCAAACACTACAACACAACCCTAAACCCTAAAACACTACCCCCAGCATGACCCTACACTAAACAACCACCACAACTCTACACTACACTAACACAACACTACACTACACAACACTACACAATCACTAACCCACGAAAAAATTAACACAAACCCACTTACCTCTCTCGTCATCGTGGTTTTCACAACGCAAATGCATTTACCATACTTGTTTCTGAGCAGCCCCTAACAATTTGGGGGGGTTTCGCCAAGGGGGGGCTGAGAAAAAAGGGGGGGTCCCAAAACGCATTTTTCCCATTCATTTTTCCATAGGGCGGTTGGACTCACTTTTAGCTCGAACGGCTGAATAGATTTACATGAAACTTGGCAAAATTGTAGATATGGTTTGCCCGACGTGCCTTTGCTATGTCTCAATATATGTGCTCCAGTGGATTTTGAGAAATTAACGTTTAAAAAAATATATATATCTGTGACAGCGCTCCGGTTACTGCCCCGGTTCGCGTACCTGACGCGTAACGGAACTTCGCGAAGCGAAGCTGATTGGCTCTCCGGTGTCTGTCAACATTCTAAACAGTCCGGAGCGGCCGCCATCTTGTCTCTCGGTACGATCGAGAGACAAGATGTGGTGAAAAACGAAGGGGGAAATGAAGGAAAGGGGGCAAGGTAGACCACTCCTGACCCCCTAGGATTGATGAGGAGGATATTAAAGTGCCCCGCGGGGCAAAAAAAAAAAATTATTTTTTTGCGATTTTACGCCGTAGAGGCGCGTCCCGGTACGTGAACCGGGCAGCTCACCGGGCAGCTAACCGGGCAGCTAACCGGCATCGTAGCTGTCAACATTATAAACAGTCCGGAGTGGCCGCCATCTTGTCTCTCAGTAGGTTCGAGAGACAAGATGTGGTGAAAAAAGAAGGGGGAAATGAAGGAAAGGGGGCAAGGTAAACCCCTCCTGACCCCCTAGGATTGATGAGGGGGATATTAAAGTCCCCCGCGATTTTTCGCGGTAGAGGCGCTTCCCGGTACGCGAACCGGGCAGCTAACCGGCAGCGTAACGGGAGTCCGCCATCTTGTGTTTTTGGAGCATCCGGTTCGCGTACCGGGTAGCGTCCCGGTAAGCGTAACAAGGGGAAAACCAAGAGAAACAGTAAAAAAAAAAGTAAGGGAATAGATTTCCAGCAAACTTGGCAGAATTGTAGGGACTGTTTGTTTGATGTGCCTTTGCAAGGCCTCAAGATATGTGCACGTGTGGATTTTGTCTAATTAAGGTTAAAAAAAAATATATATCTGTAAGCGTGCTCCGGCACGCTTACGTTACGGGTTTTGTTTGCGCTGCAGAGCCGATACGTCACGGTTATGCAACGCGTCATGAGGCGTCTCACGTGGCTACGTGATACGTCACGTAATAAAGAATATATTTTACAGCTATAGATATTAGCTTTTAAAAAACCAATGAAATTCACTGAAAAAACCATAGGTTATAGACCATATATAGTTAGGAATTTGCATTTACAAAACCTTGAAAATTCACTGAAAAAACCATAGGTTAGAGACCATATATAATTAGCTGGACATTTTATTGACATAAAACCAATGAAATTCCATATATAGTTAGTTGCACTAACTATATATCGCGCACCCGCAATCCACTGCTGATGATGTCACATATTACATCATTCATGACATGGTCAGTGACATCACTGATGACATCACTGATGACATCTCAAATGACATCACTGATGACATCACTGATGACATCTCAAATGACATCACTGATGACATGACACACCAATACCAGTTACTACATACGCACTCACTGATTCCTACGTCTACACACACATTCACTCATTCACCCATACAATCACTCATACATACAGTCACTCATTATTACAACACTATCATATGCACCCATACACCTATGCAGACACTCACACACTGCCACTCATCCATGGAGTTACTCACACACCTAGTCAGTCCTGTAAAGAATCAATCACACTTCCATTTCCTCATCTATACAGTTAAACACAGAACACCATACTTCAGTGACATCACTGATGACATCACTGATGACATCTCAAATGACATCACTGATGACATCTCAAATGACATCACTGATGACATCATGACACACCAATACCAGTTACTACATACGCACTCACTGATTCCTACGTCTACACACACATTCACTCATTCACCCATACAATCACTCATACATACAGTTACTCATTATTACAACACTATCATATGCACTCATACACCTAGTCAGTCCTGTGAAGAATCAATCACACTTCGATTTCCTCATCTATACAGTTAAACACAGAACACCATACTTTTCACACATATACTAACACATAATTACTCTCTTATACAATCACTGATACAAGTACACATTGATATGCACAGAGTCACACACCTCCCAGCCAGCCACACACACACTCAGTCTTCCATACATCCACTCATTCTTCAATATGTAAAACATATTTAAACTTTACAAAAACACACAGACACTAGATGATGTCATCAGTGATGTCATTTGAGATGTCAATAGTGATGTCATCAGTGATGTCATTTGAGATGTCATCAGTGATGTCATCAGTGATGTCACTGACCATGTCATGAATGATGTAATATGTGACATCATCAGCAGTGGATTGCGGGTGCGCGATATATAGTTAGTGCAACTAACTATATATGGAATTTCATTGGTTTTATGTCAATAAAATGTCCAGCTAACTATATATGGTCTCTAACCTATGGTTTTTTCAGTGAATTTTCAAGGTTTTGTAAATGCAAATTCCTAACTATATATGGTCTATAACCTATGGTTTTTTCAGTGAATATATATATACACACATACAGATATAAACATATATAAACATCTGCATATCTATATAAATACCAATATTAATGCATCCATACATATACATACATATGCATGGTATGTACATAAATGTTAAAAACACACTAATAAAAGCAAAGCTAAAAGCTACCTAATTACAAACAGAATTGCTTAAGCTTCACTAAAGCCGAGACCGTTGCATTGCACATGCTTGTTTTACAGATGCAGCCGTATGAGCAAGGGTATCGCTACTATCTGCGCGAGTCCGGCAGTTTCTACACAGCATTTAGACAAGGAGGAAGAGGATGGAAACTCATCTCCTCCAGCAGCTCCCCAGTCCCTGCATGTAACTTTCCAATAGTGTCAGGTGAAAGTTCAAGACATGTAGAGCTAATCGATGCACGTGCAGCGGCTGACCGTGGTTTGTAACCCGGACTCCCATCTCCTCCAGTATGGCCTTCCGCCTGTACACACAGATTACAGGGTCAAAAGAACAAGTTGATAATGCTCTTCCTGGTGGATACTCTATCTAGCGGCAGATTCCTCACCTTGTGAATATTCTCCCAGGTGTTCGACTGGATAATTAAACTCAAAAGCAATAATCATGTGCACCAGTAGGTGGCGTTGCACTGCTCTGCATGAACATCATTCTGTTATATAAGTGACAAGCAGGGCAGCATAAAAGCGCAACTCAGGAACGCTGATATCAATTATGTTCAATGGCTTATCCACACCCTCAGATGCAGAGGCTTGACCAGTGTGTAAATTTCGAATTTGTGATCTTCTTAAATTGAAAAAGAGGCAATTCCACAGAACGGGTAGGTGGAAGGGTCCGTGAGGAATCTGCGGTTAGAGTATCCACCAGAAAGCTTTACCGAAGGTAAGTAATTTGTTCTTCTCTTGGATGCTTATAACCATTGATTCCTCACCTGAATGTATACCAAGCAATACCTTCCCAGGCGCTGGGTCTGTGGAATGGTTCTGACCAAAAGTCCTGCAGGACCAAGCGGGCGAAATGCCCATCTCTACGGACCTGACTATCATGGCAAGAGTGCTTCGCAAACATGTGCACTGATGCCCACATAGTAACCTGACAGATATCCAGGGCAGATACTTTATGTGCCAGCTCAATAGTAGCAGCCTTGGCAAAGTAGAATTAGCCTGTAATTCTTCAGGTGGCTGTTTTGAGCTAGGACATAGCAGAGTTTAGTACAGAGGACTAAACAGCTGGAGATTGTTCTTTTCTGCACTGGCTTGCCCTTTTTTGCTTCAGAGAAACCCACAAAGTTGATTACTCACCCAATGGTCTTTGATACAATCAATGTAAAAACTGAGGGCTTCCTTGGGATATAAACCGGGGAGTATCTTTCGAGGGTTGAGGTGGTGTAAGGAAAGTTGGAAGAGTGATAGCCTGCCAAACATGGAAAGGTGTTACTACGAGTTCTCAACACCAGTTTGTCTGGAAAGAATGTGGTTTAGGTCAGCTGAACCGAAAGTGCCTTCAACTTACTCATGTGATTAGCTGATGTGATAGCGACCAGAAAAACAGTTTTCAGGGTCAAGAGATGGAAAAGCAACTATGCATTCGCTCAAACGGGGTACACACAAGAATAGTGAGAACAAAATTTAAGTTTCACTGTGGCATCACAAAGAGTTTCAGTGGAAACAAATTAGGAGAACCTGCGCTAGTCTCCCCTGGATGGTTGGATGGTAGGAAAGCCTTCCATGCCAAGTGGATCACTGGCAACTCAGGCAAATTGATGTGGAGGCATATTTCCACCAGAGACCTCTGATTTCATTCTCTCCCAGGTGGCTTCCCCAGCCCAGTAGTGATGCATCCATGAGCATGGTCAGCTCTGGGTGGAGTAATGAGAGGGGGTCTGCCAATGACCAAATCGCGGTCCAGCAGCCACCACCGCAGATCTGTTTCAGTCTCCTCCGAAATATGGATGGAATCAGAGAGGCTCCCCTGGTGCAGTGACCACTAGGACTTCAGGTCCCTCTCAGAGGATATATGTGCTTTCTGGCTTGCTAAACTAGTGGGAAGCAGGAGTCCAACAGACCCAGCATCCTCAACGCCATCCTCACTGAGATCAAAGACATAGGCTGAAACATCTGAATCTTAGTCAGAAAGTCCTGGATTCACCACTCTGTGATGAAGGCACGAAAGTGCACCGGATTCAGATAGCTCTTATGAAACGGAGCATCTGTGAAGGAGTCAGATGTAACTTTGGCGTGCTGAGAGTGAACGCAAATGAGGTTAGGAGGCTTGCCATTTTCTAGAGGTCTACAACTGCCTGGGGAGAGTAAGCCTTCAATAGCCAGTCATAGAGGTATGCCAAAGACTGGTACCCCCTGATGTCCAAAGGTGTGCTGCAACCACCACTAGCAAAGCCCAAGAGGAGCACAGAAATAGAAAATGCTCCTAGCCCACTGGCAATTGCAGCCAATGTCTATGAGCCTGCAAGACAGGACTATGGAAAAACATGTCCTGCAAGTCCAGTACCACTAGCTAGTCTCCGGGATACAGAAAAACAAGACCTGGGCCAGCATGAGCATCTTGAATCTTGAATTTGTCCTTTCACAGGAAGATGTTTAGAAGGCAGAGATCTAAACTAGGAGGAAGTCCTGCGTCCTTCTTTGGCACAAGGAAGTAGTGGAAGTAACACCCAGTTCCTACATCCAAGGCCAGAACCCTCTCTATTGCTCCTTTGGCCAATAGGGCCTTCATTTTCTGCTGCACAATGGACATGTGTTCCTCCTTTGGCTGCATTTAAGGAGTGAAAGTGTGGCAGGGTAGCAAGAAATGGGAAGGCATAAAGCAGCGTGACAATATAGAGGACCCATGTATCTGAAGTGATGTCTCGCCACCCTTGGAGGAACATTAAAGTGGTTTTGTGGTTTCTGGAGGGGCAGTAAACTGAGCTATAGGTTGTCCCTGATGCCCAAAACGTGGTCTATGGGTGCCACGGCCTCGGACATGAAATGGCTTAAAAGGTTGTTGTGCCGGTGGCGGGAACTAAGATTGACACTGTTGGAATACTCTTGTGTACCCACAAAAGAGGCAAAATTGCTGAGAAAATTGCCTGGTAGGGGCAGACAGTCCTAGGAACGTGTTGTGGCATGACTTTCCTTAAAGCTTTCCAGGGCCAAGCCCGTTTTCTCACCAAAAGGCGAGAGTTCATTAAATAGCATGTCCATTGAAGATCCTTGGACATCCCAGGAGAAGACTGTACATCTCATCCAGGCGTGGAGCTAAAGCACCATGCTTCTGCACATTGTCCAACCTTATAAGAAATGTTGCTGCATCCCACCGCCCTGTACGTTTTGGGCTAAAAATGCCCATAGGTCACCTGGAACTACTGGTAGGGTTTCACCAACTGCATCCCATAAAGGATGGCTGTAGCAGCCCATAAGGCAGCAAGCATTATCTGCGCAAACAGCAAGACTAGCCGATAAAAACATGAGCTTGCCAAAAGTTTTCATGTGTTTAGACTCATGGTCTGGAGGAGTCGTGGGGAAGGCTCTTGGGTTGACTCTACTTTGTAGCAGGACCAGGGGTACAGACAAGTACAGTGTGTGGGGAGTTGTCCAGGCCACTTGCATCCTGTAATTCGACATATCAATTATACTTATCGTATTGTAGGGAAAATTCATCTCCATCATCGCACTCATTATTGTCTCAATCTGGCCCACACAGCTGATGTAGAGTATGAGCACTGCCGTGTGGTAAAGGCAAGGCACTAGAGTCCGAATGATTGGCTCTAGGCTGTGCTCCAGAAGGATCGGAGTGTGGCCTTGGTCAAGGCTGAGATGTAGCCTGCTCTGAGTCAGGGACCTCTAAAGATAACAGCTCTTTCGGCGGTAACAGAGTCAATGTGAAAGGAACTTTTCAGGAAGTGGCACTGGAAACAAAGCATGCTCTGTAGCTGGTACGAACCCAAAGAGGGTTCAAGAGGCACAGACAAAGTTGAGGGTGAACCCACCTATGGGACCCCGGCTAGAGGCCTCTGCAGATCTTTGGGGAATACAAGCATGTCAGATGGAGCTGGAAGCGTGCCAAATATGAGCAGCGTGGCCTCCTTAATGGGCTCTATTTGCGCCGTTGTCGCCAACAGACCCAGATATGTGGATTGCATTGGAACAAAACTCTCAATCCTCTTTTTTTAGTAGTTTAGGAGAGAAACCAAGAGGCACGGACACACCCTGGGCACTCTCTGGAGTCTGAGAGGGGCAGGAATGGGTTAATTCCTGCTTTGATTTTTTTTGCTTCCTTTTGACTTACCCGTTGACTATCGTCACGGCATCATGAAGGGTTCCGATGCTTGGTGATGCAGAGTTTCATCTCGTAGTTCTGTATGGCTTTTGGTTTCATCTAGGCACTGGAGAGCTACAGATCTGCTTCTGAAAGGCATGGGAAGAAAGGAACTAACTTTAGCACACCTGGGAGGTCTTGTATCAAGTATGCAGCTGAGCTTCACTTCCGGAGCGGAATGTCGTCGATGTGGAGCTACACCACTTACCGGCGAGCTGGAGTACTATTTTTGAGTTTCCGGATCCAGTATGATACATGGGGTGAATATTCAAAGGGTGAGGAATCTGGGGCTGGAAATATCCATCAGAAATATCTATCTGTGGATCTGCTTTTACACCAGACATCAACTCTCCATTGCCATATTGATTGTAAAGTGAATATGAACAGTGCTCATTGTCCAGACAACATAGGTGATGTAAATGGGCTACTAGTCTTTACCTAATTGGCAACAGTTTGCAGAGATTTTTGGTGGAAATAACAGCAGTTGATCAATTTCCCAATGACTGACAACAAACACAGGAATGAAACCCCCCAGTGGACATGCTAACATGCATTCTTTTCACAGGGAGCAAACTGCAAAGAAGGAGATAAGCTGGGTGAAAGCAGACCTACCTGCTCAGCCCCCACCATACTGATAGGCTTGCATCGGAACAGATGGTTGATGAATTTGGGAATGAAGGAGCTGTGAAAACAAATATTTTCCGATCACACATGTGATAATAATTGCCCTTTGCATTAACTGCATATTAAAACTCACAACATAAAAAAGTAGCTCAAATCAAATGATAGCAATATTTATATTTATTAATTAATCTTAAGAGTGTTACACAATATCGAAACTTTTAAAGTAACTGCAGAGTAGATGTTTTTTCTTCATTATATAAGATTCCTATCGGAGTGTTCTCCCAAGAGTTCTATTATGCTCTCTGAGGTGTAACATTGGCTTTGAGAGATTTGGTGCTGGTGGGGTAACGGCCAGTTACTTCCTGGGTGACAGAGTGGAACTTGGCCCCGCTTTACTCAAATTGCATGTAAATCATAGAGTTAATCACCGAAGGTCATCTTGCAGAGGTCAAGTCACCTGTTATTTTTTATTGCGTTCTTTTCACACGGAAAAGACCAGCCTCTTACAGCTGTCATCCCCTGGGAGAGGAGAGCGGGCTCCGACAGCTACGGTTCTCTGGAAAGACCGGGCTGTCATCCGCTGGAAGAATAAGCCAGACTCCTACAGCTGGAAGAGCAGTTTAGACTTTTACAGCTGCCATCGCCTGGAAGAAGAGACCGGCCCCCACAGAGATCAACCTCTGGAAGAGCAGTCCAGACTCTTACAGCTGCCATCGCCTGGAAGAAGAGACCGGCCCCCACAAAGATCAACCTCTGGAAGAGCAGACCAGACTCTTACAGCTGCCATCGCCTGGAAGAAGAGACCGGCCCCCACAGAGATCAACCTCTGGAAGAGCAGTCCAGACTCTTACAGCTGCCATCGCCTGGAAGAAGAGACCGGCCCCCACAGAGATCAACCTCTGGAAGAGCAGTCCAGACTCTTACAGCTGCCATCGCCTGAAAGAAGAGACCGGCCCCCACAGAGATCAACCTCTGGAAGAGCAGTCCAGACTCTTACAGCTGCCATCGCCTGGAAGAAGAGACCGGCCCCCACAGAGATCAACCTCTGGAAGAGCAGTCCAGACTCTTACAGCTGCCATCGCCTGGAAGAAGAGACCGGCCCCCACAGAGATCAACCTCTGGAAGAGCAGTCCAGACTCTTACAGCTGCCATCGCCTGGAAGAAGAGACCGGCCCCCACAGAGATCAACCTCTGGAAGAGCAGTCCAGACTTTTACAGCTGCCATCGCCTGGAAGAAGAGACCGGCCCCCACAGAGATCAACCTCTGGAAGAGCAGTCCAGACTTTTACAGCTGCCATCGCCTGGAAGAAGAGACCGGCCCCCACAGAGATCAACCTCTGGAAGAGCAGTCCAGACTCTTACAGCTGCCATCGCCTGGAAGAAGAGACCGGCCCCCACAGAGATCAACCTCTGGAAGAGCAGTCCAGACTCTTACAGCTGCCATCGCCTGGAAGAAGAGACCGGTCCCCACAGAGATCAACCTCTGGAAGAGCAGTCCAGACTCTTACAGCTGCCATCGCCTGGAAGAAGAGACCGGCCCCCACAGAGATCAACCTCTGGAAGAGCAGTCCAGACTCTTACAGCTGCCATCGCTTGGAAGAAGAGACCGGCCCCCACAGAGATCAACCTCTGGAAGAGCAGTCCAGACTCTTACAGCTGCCATCGCCTGGAAGAAGAGACCGGCCCCAACAGAGATCAACCTCTGGAAGAGCAGTCCAGACTCTTACAGCTGCCATCGCCTGGAAGAAGAGACCGGCCCCCACAGAGATCAACCTCTGGAAGAGCAGTCCAGACTCTTACAGCTGCCATCGCCTGGAAGAAGAGACCGGCCCCCACAGAGATCAACCTCTGGAAGAGCAGTCCAGACTCTTACAGCTGCCATCGCCTGGAAGAAGAGACCGGCCCCCACAGAGATCAACCTCTGGAAGAGCAGTCCAGACTCTTACAGCTGCCATCGCCTGAAAGAAGAGACCGGCCCCCACAGAGATCAGCCTCTGGAAGAGCAGTCCAGACTCTTACAGCTGCCATCGCCTGGAAGAAGAGACCGGCCCCCACAGAGATCAACCTCTGGAAGAGCAGTCCAGACTCTTACAGCTGCCATCGCCTGGAAGAAGAGACCGGCCCCCACAGAGATCAACCTCTGGAAGAGCAGTCCAGACTCTTACAGCTGCCATCGCCTGGAAGAAGAGACCGGCCCCCACAGAGATCAACCTCTGGAAGAGCAGTCCAGACTCTTACAGCTGCCATCGCCTGGAAGAAGAGACCGGTCCCCACAGAGATCAACCTCTGGAAGAGCAGACCAGACTCTTACAGCTGCCATCGCCTGGAAGAAGAGACCGGCCCCCACAGAGATCAGCCTCTGGAAGAGCAGTCCAGACTCTTACAGCTGCCATCGCCTGGAAGAAGAGACCGGCCCCCACAGAGATCAACCTCTGGAAGAGCAGTCCAGACTCTTACAGCTGCCATCGCCTGGAAGAAGAGACCGGCCCCCACAGAGATCAACCTCTGGAAGAGCAGTCCAGACTTTTACAGCTGCCATCGCCTGGAAGAAGAGACCGGCCCCCACAGAGATCAACCTCTGGAAGAGCAGTCCAGACTCTTACAGCTGCCATCGCCTGGAAGAAGAGACCGGCCCCCATAGAGATCAACCTCTGGAAGAGCAGTCCAGACTCTTAAAGCTGCCATCGCCTGGAAGAAGAGACCGGCCCCCACAGAGATCAACCTCTGGAAGAGCAGTCCAGACTCTTACAGCTGCCATCGCCTGGAAGAAGAGACCGGCCCCCACAGAGATCAACCTCTGGAAGAGCAGTCCAGACTCTTACAGCTGCCATCGCCTGGAAGAAGAGACCGGCCCCCACATAGATCAACCTCTGGAAGAGCAGTCCAGACTCTTACAGCTGCCATCGCCTGGAAGAAGAGACCGGCCCCCACAGAGATCAACCTCTGGAAGAGCAGTCCAGACTCTTACAGCTGCCATCGCCTGGAAGAAGAGACCGGCCCCCACAGAGATCAACCTCTGGAAGAGCAGACCAGACTCTTACAGCTCATTTACTCTGGATGCTACACCAGCCATTTTTTGGGGCACTGTGGCCTGAGGCTTCCTGTGTATGACAACAGCTGATCCTGGATATAAGGTAATATCTGTTGCACTTTTAACCTAAAGACATTTCAATGTTGCAAAGTCACCACAAGGTGAAAAGACGAACCTATATAAAAACTCACCATAAACACATTAACCTAAGGATCTATTATTGAAATGTGTTTTACACAACGTTTGCTACCACAGTTTTGGTCATATTATTGGCGATTTAAATAACAGGCTTTGGCCATTGCAGAAGCTCAATTCAAAGGCACGAACATCAGAAGGATGAAAGGCTGAGCCAGTCCTGTTGAGATTCAAACCTGCGACCTTGAGGTTGCCCACAGATCTCAGCAGCGATCGCTTGACACGCTGAGCTGTACTGCAGACAAAAATAGACTGCATTGATAGGAGGCTCGTTTAGGAATGGGCTGCGGAGATTAACTAAAAATAGAGTTGCCTACAACAACTTCCAGTCTGGCCCCAGGAAGAGACCATCACTAGAGCCAGACATGAATAACAGTAGGAAAGACGGGCAGGTGTGTGTGGAGGGTGCAGGGGAGAGGGTAAGAGAGGGCATCATGGCACCGAAGATAGATGGACCTTTGAAAACTGAATGTTCAGGTGTAAAGACAGCCAGAGCTCAGTGCGGGACAGCTGGGCCTCGCGCTCACAGCAGGCAGACCGCAGCCCCGTCTGTCTGGGATGCAGGCACGCATCCTGCAGGGCAGACGGACAGGGCAGGGGGCCTTTCATCTGGCACGGAGGGCTGGCCTCTTCGCTGGGGTCAGGGCAGGAAGCAAAGCTCCATTGTGAGGGGAGGGGCTGGAGTGCTTCCTCGTGCCTGCAGTCAGGCCGGGGAGGCCCTGCGGGGCATGTTTCACCCACACGCAGGCTCTTTACAGGATCTGAATGAGACACGCCCCCTGCTGGGAGCCGCCACGGGTGCCAGACTGTAGGAGTGTAAGGAATACCACACTGTATTGCTCAGTGAATTGCTTGGCAGAAAGCGAAGCAGAACTGTCGATTTATAAAAAACTAAACTTGATAATAACCGATAAACACACAAAATAAAAGCAGTAGAAAAACATCACAAGATATATTATTTTAGTTATTGAATTCTTCTCACCTTCAACATTACGTACATAGGGAACTGAACTTAAATGATCAGAAAGCAAGTCTGATTTCAGTTTGCAAAATGAATATTCCCGGACCGATTCAAGTGCCATGGAATAGGTAAGCAGTACCACGCAAGTAATGACTGATGCTATGAATCAGAACAGCACCAACGCGTGGCTGCACCCCTGTAGGATGCCTGCTGCACTTCTGTGCTCTCCAATCAGACACATGCAAAAGGCTTCAGGGGCTGAGGAGCAGGAGACTTTGAAAGGACCTCCAAGAGCCAGGGAAAACAGAGAAAAGAAGAAACCATGCACTCCTTAATCATGCGCTATAATCAACAAGCACTGTCAATGCTTGCGGATGGGGGTTTTCTATAGTGCATGCACACAGGATTTGTGCACTGAGCACACCAAAAGCATACACAAATACACAGCGAACAATACACCGGCAAACAAATAGTTGCATTCAGTACAATAGACACGCAATATCCATGCACACAAACCTAACACACATACGGGCATCACAGCACCCAACTGGATTGTTCTACATAACCCAGTGTTGGAAGCATAGTGCTAAGGTGCGGTAAGCGGCACAATATAAATAATGTGCATAAGGGAGACCGGGGGGGGGTCTACTGCGGAGGATCACCGGTGGATGAGCATGAAGAACATGATGAACCTGGTCTTTGGGGGCAGAGGAGCACTAGGGATGTACCTCAGCAACTCATACTATACTTCTTTATATTGCATTCTGTGACTTGTAGTGTTCTCCATTACAAGTACAGGACGACGAGTACAAGAACCTAAGCATAAATAAAGAGACCAGAAAAACTACTCGCAATTACTAACACTAACAACTGCCATTTTGGAAGAAAGGGGACTTTTCTAAAGCATCATTTGGTTACAGGGTCTGGGCGTTATGTGCATCACGTATAACAATTATTTAAAATCGCCCGTTTTGCACTGGTACCCACGAAGGCACCAACATAAGACGCTGCAAACAAGAGAGCAGAAGACAGGAGCCTCTCCTCCTGAGCTGCACTTCACGCAGCAGTACTCGGGGTGGACGCCTGCTGGTATCTGCCTGAGCATACATGTGGCAAAGTGTTTAAATGAATGGAGCGAGTGCAGCGAGGGCATGCCTTCCCACGCCGCAGGGTGGGGGCGGCCGGGACGCTGCTGGCTGACAGGGGTCCCAGGTGCACGCGGCCGCCTTCTCCACATCCTCTTGCTTCTGCATCCATCGGATCCGAGTCTGGCTGCTTAGTGATCCGTCTACTAAACGGATTACCGGCCCCCTGCGGAGGAACGCCTACACCTTTCCCATCGCTGCCACAATCAGGCAACTCTACTTCCGAAACGCCCCTTTGCAGGGATCACAAAAAACGTACAGAAAAAAATGTAAAAGCCCAAGCCAGCTTTAGCTCTCTCTCAAACCCACACACGCCCCGACCGCCAGAAGTTGTGCACTGTCTCCACAGTGCTGGCCGATACCGCGCACCCACACCCCCATTAGTCTCCACAGTGCTGGCCCCACAGCGCGTAAAAATAACTCTTCAGCCTGCTGTTATCAGAAAGGAGGAATTTGCTTAGCTGTACCATTGGGTTAGCTGCACATACCTGTTATAGAGTCAGCTGAGATTACATGTGTATGCATCTGTTTGCACGGGTAAGCAGAGAGTGTTATGAACAGCAGGTGCACGCTGGCAAAGGGCTTACTTATCCATGGTTCGGACCACTGTGTCTGATACAAGATCGTGCACTTTGCGCCCTCCGACCGTCTAGAGGTTGGAACCACACAGTAGAAGCAAACAAAATGTGTAAATATATAATAGATACAGGCTGAGAAAAAAAAGAGTATGTACTTAACGAACCAGAATCGTTTACATTTCATTTAAAAACAACACTATCGGGGAATAGAAAACAACAGTGCGGCTACTCTGGTGTTGTTGGATTAGTCCGCAGCCTTTGACACCCTATCTCCATCTCTTTTGGTGAAAAGGCGGCATCAGGCCAGGCTGAAGGATGCTGCGCTTGATTTGTTGGAGTTCTTCCTTGTGGAGGGGACTATTACGGTCAGTTGAGGGGATTTCATAACCAAATCTTTTCAGATTCCCTGTAGGGTTCCACAGGGGTCCTCCCTCAGCCCTACATTATAAAACTTATATGTCGCCCCACTGGCAAAATCGGTACTTTTTTGGTTTTCAGGTGTCGTCCTATGGGGATGACAACCAGATCATTGTTTCCATCTCGATGACTGGGAAGGGGTGGCTGACAAGTTTAGGGCCTGCATGACAGAAATCAGCAGGTGGATGAGGGAGAACTGTCTCAAAATGAATGGGGAGAAAACCGAGATCGTTGTTTTTTTAATTGATAACTCAATTTGGACCAACCAATGGTGGCCGGGAACTTGGGGCGCTTTGCATGTTCTGGTGGCCTCGGCTAAGAATCCGGGTGAGTTTTTTGATTACACCTTGACATTTGGCACCCAGGTCAATATGACGGTGAGCACCTGCTAGTGAAGTGGCGTGGCTCACTGGTTAGAGGCGGCAGACCCAGAAGCAGAGAACGGCCCGGGACCAGGGTTCAATTCCTGACGCGGCAGGGTTGTGGACCAGGGTCAGCGGACTCGACAATTCTCGCCTCGGTGCCTACTCTAAACAGGGATCACACTCGGCAACTCTGGGCATTAAGCTTGCCTCATCTCTACAACAGCCCCCCACAGACGCCGGGGATGCCTGGTTTCATCTTGGAGATACCCAGAAGGGACCATCTCACAGGGAAAGCCAGGACGGGTTCCCCAGCGGTCTCCAGCACCGGGACGCTTACGGGCAGCCGTGCGCTTTACAAGTCCAACACATTTACATTACACTTTCGGATTATTAAGTCCTTGACGAAAATTCTTCTGTTTTTTCTGAGAGCGCTTAGGGTCTCAATAGTCATTGCGCTCATTACTTCGCGCTTGGACTACAGTAATGCCCTTTATCCTAATGCCAATCAGCATTCACTTAACAAGCTACAATTCATCGAAAAATCGGCAGCATGGCTGGTCTTGGGTGTGCCTAAACAGTTCAGTCAGGGAGGCATTGAGCACTCTCCACTGGCTGCCGGCGCGGAAACAAATGTCTTTCAAAGCCCTTTGCTTGGTTCACAAGGCTCTCCATCTGCGGGAGTCGAGCTACCCGAGGCGTGCCGTTAATTGGCGCGTCCCCAGTAGACCCTGGAGAACGGCTGGTCGAAGCAAGGTGAGAATCCCTAGGTGGAGGAAAGTTAGGTGGAGGGAGCGAGTGTCCTCTGTGGCGACAGCCAGGCTGTGGAGCTCCCTCCCGGAGCATTTTAGGAGTTTAAGCTCGTACCAGAGCGGAGGAGCAGCCGCTCCTTGTATGACAGATCTCACCTTTGAGCACAAAAAGTTGCATATGCAGGGCACTTCTTAAGTCTGCCTGACAGCATCAGGTGTACCCCATCCGCTGATCCCAGACCACGGACAGGAAAAAAAGGGTGGATGCGCATTGCCGAAGTCCAAGGTTCGGTCATGTCATGCAACCAAGGGGTCACGGTCAGCTCAGAGGCTTAATACGGCCAAGGCACTGTAACAGACCGACAGGTCTAACACAATGGGTGGATGTGAAGAGACAAGTTTGAATCAGGCAGATCTAAAACTTTGTTAAACAATGGACATACACTGGAGTTTTTCTGCAACATTCTCTTCCAGACCTGCGGGAATTCTTTCCACAGCAGTACAGCACTTTTACAAGATCCAAATTCGGTGGTGTTGTGACAGACCTGAAAGATGAGCACTTCATTTACAATTCAATCAACAGAATTTACTCCTGGTAAAGTGGCAGGCCATGCGTGCTATATGCGTTAACGTCCGTCACGCAATAATACAGATTATGGACATTAAAGTCGGTGATTCTCAGACATCTGCCAAAAAGCTGCAGATATCCCGTCTGCCGTATTTGCATTTTTCTCTAGCATAACTCTTGTATTTGAGGCTAAGAGTCTTTGGTGAAATCAATTCTCTACTGTGGTATGTCTGCATTGCAATGCATTGGCACAGGAGGAACGTAGCAAGTTAACAAGCAAGACAAGAAAAAGAAGAGAGAATGAGATGGTAACACAACATTTAGCGCAGGCGAGCCTTTCACTAGTGCTTCACAACCTCCACAACCTCCACTATAGATCAAGAGAGGCTTTCACTGGTGCTTCACAACCTCCACTGTGAAGCAAGAGAGGCTTTCACCGGTGCTTCACAACCTCCACTGTGGAGCAAGAGAGGCTTTCACTAGTGCTTCACAACCTCCACTGTGGAGCAAGAGAGGCTTTCACCGGTGCTTCACAACCTCCACTGTGGAACAAGAGGCTTTCACTGGTGCTTCACAACCTCCACTGTGGAGCAAGAGAGGCTTTCACTGGTGCTTCACAATCTCCATTGTAGAGCACGAGAGGCTTTCACCGGTGCTTCACAACCTCCACTGTGGAACAAGAGGCTTTCACTAGTGCTTCGCAACCTCCACTGTGGAGCAAGAGAGGCTTTCACCGGTGCTTCACAATCTCCACTGTGGAGCAAGAGAGGCTTTCACTAGTGCTTCACAACCTCCACTGTGGAACAAGAGGCTGTCACTAGTGCTTCGCAACCTCCACTGTGGAGCAAGAGAGGTTTTCACTGGTGCTTCACAACCTCCACTGTGGAACAAGAGGCTTTCACTAGTGCTTCACAACCTCCACTGTGGAGCAAGAGAGGCTTTCACTGGTGCTTCACAACCTCCACTGTGGAGCAAGAGAGGCTTTCACCGGTGCTTCACAACCTCCACTGTGGAACAAGAGGCTTTCACTAGTGCTTCACAACCTCCACTGTGGAGCAAGAGAGGCTTTCACCGGTGCTTCACAACCTCCACTGTGGAATAAGAGGCTTTCACTAGTGCTTCACAACCTCCACTGTGTAGCAAGAGAGGCTTTCACTGGTGCTTCACAACCTGCACTGTGGAACAAGAGGCTTTCACTAGTGTTTCACAACCCCCACAGTGGAGCCAGATAGGCTTAAACTAGTGCTTCACAACCTCCACAACCTCCACTATAGATCAAGAGAGGCTTTCACTGGTGCTTCACAACCTCCACTGTGGAACATGAGGCTTTCACTAGTGCTTCACAATCTCCACTGTGGAACAAGAGAGGCTTTCACTGGTGCTTGACAACCTCCATTGTAGAGCACGAGAGGCTTTCACCGGTGCTTCACAACCTCCACTGTGGAACAAGAGGCTTTCACTAGTGCTTCGCAACCTCCACTGTGGAGCAAGAGAGGCTTTCACCGGTGCTTCACAACCTCCACTGTGGAACAAGAGGCTTTCACTAGTGCTTCACAACCTCCACTGTGGAGCAAGAGAGGCTTTCACTGGTGCTTCACAACCTCCACTGTGGAGCAAGAGAGGCTTTCACCGGTGCTTCACAACCTCCACTGTGGAACAAGAGGCTTTCACAAGTGCTTCACAACCCCACTGTGGAGCAAGAGAGGCTTTCACCGGTGCTTCACAACCTCCACTGTGGAACAAGAGGCTTTCACTAGTGCTTCACAACCTCCACTGTGTAGCAAGAGAGCTTTTCACTGGTGCTTCACAACCTGCACTGTGGAACAAGAGGCTTTCACTAGTGTTTCACAACCCCCACAGTGGAGCCAGATAGGCTTTCACTAGTGCTTCACAACCTCCACGTGGAGCAAGAGGGGCTTTCACTAGTTCTTCACAACATCCACTGTGGAGCAAGAGAGGTTTTCACTGGTGCTTCACAA
Source organism: Lissotriton helveticus (assembly GCF_964261635.1). Classification (NCBI taxonomy): domain Eukaryota; kingdom Metazoa; phylum Chordata; class Amphibia; order Caudata; family Salamandridae; genus Lissotriton; species Lissotriton helveticus. The sequence goes on from NC_136061.1 coordinate 313,640,091, forward strand.
TCTCCTCAGTGGAGCAAGAGAGGTTTTAACTAGTGCTTTACAACCTCCACTGTGGCACAAGAGAGGCTTTCATTGGTTCTGAACAACCTTCACTGTGGAGCAAGAGAGGCTGTCCCTAGTGCCTTTACTGCTCCACTGTGGAGCAGGAAAGGCTTTCACTAGTGCTTCATAACCTCCACAGTCGAGCATCAGAGGCGTTCACTTGTGCTTCACAACCTCCACTGTGGAAGAGGAAATGCTTTCAACTAGTGCTTCACAGCCTCCAATGTGGAGCAGGAAAGGATTTCACTAGTGCTTGACAACCTCCACTGTGGAGCAAGAGAGGCTTTCACTAGTGCTTCACAACCTCCACTGTGAGACAAGAGGGGCTTTCACTAGTGCTTCACAACCTTCACTGTGGAGCAAGAGAGCCTTTCACCAGTGCTTCACAATCTCCACTGTGGGACAAGAGGGGCTGTCACTAGTGCTTCATAACCTTCACTGTGGAGCAAGAGAGCCTTTCACCGGTGCTTCACAACCTCCACTGTGGAACAAGAGGCTTTCACTAGTGCTTCACAACCTCCACTGTGTAGCAAGAGAGGCTTTCACTGGTGCTTCACAACCTGCACTGTGGAACAAGAGGCTTTCACTAGTGTTTCACAACTCCCACAGTGGAGCCAGATAGGCTTACACTAGTGCTTCACAACCTCCACGTGGAGCAAGAGGGGCTTTCACTAGTTCTTCACAACATCCACTGTGGAGCAAGAGAGGTTTTCATTGGTTCTTCACAATCTCCTCAGTGGAGCAAGAGAGGTTTTCACTGGTTCTTCACAACCTCCACCGTGGAACAAGAGGCTTTCACTAGTGCTTCACAACCTCCACAGTGGAGCATCAGAGGCGTTCACTTGTGCTTCACAACCTCCACTGTGGAAGAGGAAATGCTTTCAACTAGTGCTTCACAGCCTCCAATGTGGAGCAGGAAAGGCTTTCACTAGTGCTTCACAACCTCCACTGTGAGACAAGAGGGGCTTTCACTAGTGCTTCACAACCTTCACTGTGGAGCAAGAGAGCCTTTCACCAGTGCTTTACAATCTCCACTGTGGGACAAGAGGGGCTTTCACTAGTGCTTCATAACCTTCACTGTGGAGCAAGAGAGGCTTTCACCAGTGCTTCACAATCTCCACTGTGGGACAAGAGAGGCTTTCACTGGTGCTTCACAGCCTCCACTGTGGCACAAGAGAGGCTTTCACTGGTGCTCCACTGTGGAGCAAGAGAGGCTTTCACTGGTGCATCACAGCCTCCACTGTGGAGCAAGAGCGGTTTTCACTAGTGCTTCACAACCTCAACTGTGGAAGAAGAGAGGCTTTCACTGGTGCTTCACATCCTCCATTGTGGAGCAGGAGTGTCTTTCACTGGTTCTTCACAACCTCCACTGTGGAGCAAGAGAGGCTTTAACTATTGCTTCACAACCTCCACTGTGGAGCAAGAGAGGCTTTCACCGGTGCTTCACAACCTCCACTGTGGAACAAGAGGCTTTCACTGGTGCTTCACAACCTCCACTGTGGAGCAAGAGAGGCTTTCACTGGTGCTTCACAATCTCCATTGTAGAGCACGAGAGGCTTTCACCGGTGCTTCACAACCTCCACTGTGGAACAAGAGGCTTTCACTAGTGCTTCGCAACCTCCACTGTGGAGCAAGAGAGGCTTTCACTGGTGCTTCACAACCTCCACTGTGGAGCAAGAGAGGCTTTCACCGGTGCTTCACAACCTCCACTGTGGAACAAGAGGCTTTCACTAGTGCTTCACAACCTCCACTGTGGAGCAAGAGAGGCTTTCACCGGTGCTTCACAACCTCCACTGTGGAATAAGAGGCTTTCACTAGTGCTTCACAACCTCCACTGTGTAGCAAGAGAGGCTTTCACTGGTGCTTCACAACCTGCACTGTGGAACAAGAGGCTTTCACTAGTGTTTCACAACCCCCACAGTGGAGCCAGATAGGCTTAAACTAGTGCTTCACAACCTCCACAACCTCCACTATAGATCAAGAGAGGCTTTCACTGGTGCTTCACAACCTCCACTGTGGAACATGAGGCTTTCACTAGTGCTTCACAATCTCCACTGTGGAACAAGAGAGGCTTTCACTGGTGCTTGACAACCTCCATTGTAGAGCACGAGAGGCTTTCACTAGTGCTTCACAACCTCCACTGTGAGACAAGAGGGGCTTTCACTAGTGCTTCACAACCTTCACTGTGGAGCAAGAGAGCCTTTCACCAGTGCTTCACAATCTCCACTGTGGGACAAGAGGGGCTGTCACTAGTGCTTCATAACCTTCACTGTGGAGCAAGAGAGCCTTTCACCGGTGCTTCACAACCTCCACTGTGGAACAAGAGGCTTTCACTAGTGCTTCACAACCTCCACTGTGTAGCAAGAGAGGCTTTCACTGGTGCTTCACAACCTGCACTGTGGAACAAGAGGCTTTCACTAGTGTTTCACAACTCCCACAGTGGAGCCAGATAGGCTTTCACTAGTGCTTCACAACCTCCACGTGGAGCAAGAGGGGCTTTCACTAGTTCTTCACAACATCCACTGTGGAGCAAGAGAGGTTTTCATTGGTTCTTCACAATCTCCTCAGTGGAGCAAGAGAGGTTTTCACTGGTTCTTCACAACCTCCACCGTGGAACAAGAGAGGTTTTAACTAGTGCTTTACAACCTCCACTGTGGCACAAGAGAGGCTTTCACAACCTTCACTGTGGAGCAAGAGAGGCTGTCACTAGTGCCTTTACTGCTCCACTGTGGAGCAGGAAAGGCTTTCACTAGTGCTTCATAACCTCCACAGTGGAGCATCAGAGGCGTTCACTTGTGCTTCACAACCTCCACTGTGGAAGAGGAAATGCTTTCAACTAGTGCTTCACAGCCTCCAATGTGGAGCAGGAAAGGCTTTCACTAGTGCTTCACAACCTCCACTGTGGAGCAAGAGAGGCTTTCACTAGTGCTTCACAACCTCCACTGTGAGACAAGAGGGGCTTTCACTAGTGCTTCACAACCTTCACTGTGGAGCAAGAGAGCCTTTCACCAGTGCTTTACAATCTCCACTGTGGGACAAGAGGGGCTTTCACTAGTGCTTCATAACCTTCACTGTGGAGCAAGAGAGGCTTTCACCAGTGCTTCACAATCTCCACTGTGGGACAAGAGAGGCTTTCACTGGTGCTTCACAGCCTCCACTGTGGCACAAGAGAGGCTTTCACTGGTGCTCCACTGTGGAGCAAGAGCGGTTTTCACTAGTGCTTCACAACCTCAACTGTGGAAGAAGAGAGGCTTTCACTGGTGCTTCACATCCTCCATTGTGGAGCAGGAGTGTCTTTCACTGGTTCTTCACAACCTCCACTGTGGAGCAAGAGAGGCTTTAACTATTGCTTCACAACCTTCACTGTGGAACAGGAGAGGCTTCAACTGTTGCTTTTCAACCTCCACTGTGGAGCAAGAGAGGCTTTCACTAGTGCTTCACAACCTCCACTGTGGAGCAAGAGAGGCTTTCACTTGTGCTTCACAACCTCCACTGTGGAAGAGGAAAGGCTTTCAACTAGAGCTTCACAGCCTCCACTGTGGAGCAGGAGAAGCTTTCACTAGTGCTTCACAACCTCAACTGTGGAACAAGAGAGGCTTTCACTGGTGCTTCACATCCTCCATTGTGGAGCAGGAGTGTCTTTCACTGGTACTTCACAACCTCCTCTGTGGAGCAATAGAGGCTTTAACTATTGCTTCACAACCTCCACTGTGGAGCAGGAAATGCTTTCAACTAGTGCTTAACAACCTCCACTTAGAGCAAGAGAGGCTTTCACTACTGCTTCACAACCTCCACTGTGGAGCAGGAAAGGCTTTTACTAGTGCTTCACAACCTCCACCGTGGCGCAAGAGAGGTTTTCACTGGTTCTTCACAACATCCACTGTGGAGCAAGAGAGGTTTTCACTGGTGCTTCACAACCTCCACTGTGGAGGAGGAAAGGCTTTCACTAGTGCTTCACAACCTCCATTGTGGAGCAGGAAAGGCTTTCACTAGTGCTTCACAACCTCCACTGTGGAACAAGAGAGGCGTTCACTGGTGCTTCACAACCTCCACTGTGGAGCAAGAGAGGTTTTCACTGGTGCTTCACAACCTCCACTGTGGAGGAGGAAAGGCTTTCACTAGTGCTTCACAACCTCCATTGTGGAGCAGGAAAGGCTTTCACTAGTGCTTCACAACCTCCACTGTGGAGCAAGAGAGGCTTTCACTTGCGCTTCACAAACTCCACTGTGGAGCAGGAAAGGCTTTCACTGGTGCTTCACAACATCCAATGTGAAGCAGGAGAGGTTTTTACTAGTGCTTTACAACCTCCACTGTGGAGCAGGAAAGGCTTTCACTGCTGCTTTACAACATCCAATGCGGAACAGGAGAGACTTTTACTAGTGCTTTACAACCTCCACTGTGGAGCAAGAGGGGCTTTCACTTGTGCTTCACAAACTCCACTGTGGAGCAAGAGAGGCTTTCACTGGTGCTTCACAACCTCCACTGTGGAGGAGGAAAGGCTTTCACTAATGCTTCACAACCTCCACTGTGGAGCAGGAAAGGCTTTCACTAGTGCTTCACAACCTCCACTGTGGAACAAGAGAGGCTTTCACTGTGCTTCACATCCTTCACTGTGGAGCAGGAAAGGCTTTCACTGGTGCTTCACAACATCCAATGTGGAGCAGGAGAGGCTTTTACTAGTGCTTTACAACCTCCACTGTGGAGCAGGAAAGGCTTTCACTGGTGCTTCACAACATCCAATGTGGAGCAGGAGAGGCTGTTACTAGTGCTTTACAACCTCCACTGTGGAGCAGGAAAGGCTTTCACTGGTGATTCACAACATCCAATGTGGAACAGGAGAGACTTTTACTAGTGCTTCACAACCTCCTCTGTGGAGCAAGAGAGGCTTTCACTTGTGCTTCACAAACTCCACTGTAGAGCAAGAGAGGCTTTGACTAGTGCTTCACAGCTTTTACAGTAGAGCAAGAGAGGCTTTGACTAGTGCTTCACAGCTTTCACTGTGGAGCAGGAGAGGCTTTCACTGGTTCTTTACAACCTCCACTGTGGAGCAAAAGAGGCTACCACCAGTGCTCACAACCTCCACTGGGGAGCAGGAAAGGCGTTTCGCAGGTGCTTCACAACCTTCACTGTAGAGCAAGGGAGGCTTTCACTAGTGCTTCACAACCTCCACTGTAGAGCAAGAGAGGCTTTCACTAGTGCTTCACAGCCTCCACTGTGGAGCAGGAAAGGCGTTCACTAGTGCTTCACAACCTCCGATGTGGAACAGGAGAGGCTTTCACCGGTGCTTCACAACCTCCACTGTGCAGCAAGAGAGGCTTTCACTAGTGCTTCACAACCTCCTCCACTATAAAGCGTAGTCGTGTTTATGGACTCATTCCTCAGGTTTCCACTAATTCTCATCTAATGGCTATTTTCTAATTTGTGATTGGACACGTCAGCAAGACTATGCTCTTGAGCGTGCGGTTTCTACTACGGTTGGACAATCTACAGTCATCCGGAGAGCCTTTGGCCTGCTAGGAGGGTTTCGGTCCCTCACAAAGCAGACCAAAGGAATCGTACAGTGTTAACCTGCTTCAAACCCAAATCAGGTATCAGATAGAGATATTCATTAGATTTAGTGGGCACCAGACAAAGAAGCTTTAAGAGTGCTCCATCATTCTACTTACAATCATTTTGTAGGTGTGTAGTGGCCTCCCTAGGAACCTATCAGAGGGTTGGTAGACATTTTTGTGCATGTTGTAGCGCATACAATGATGGGGAGTAAAAAGATTTGTACTCCAGAAAAGTGCTACGAGAAGCTTTGTATAGCCTGTTTATCCTACCGATAGGGGAGCTTGCTGATTAAATGAAAAGAAGGGACGTGGTTACAAATGCGCCAACAGTGCTTGAAGCCTTTAGTTTTATCTCTAACCGCTAGATGTAAAAGTAAAAACAGTGTCCTCAGAGAATTGTGCAATGCTAAACCATAGTGTCCTGTGCTCCAAAGTTGGTGGCTTAAAGTTGAAGCAGGATAGGGATTGCCCGATGAATGGCCATGACCTTTTTAGGTTTCTTAGAGGCAAAATACACTTGTGACTGATTTGCATTTACCAAGTCTGTGCCCCATGACCATCTTAAAATCCCTGAGTGCATAAGTCGCTGGTGCAGGTGACTGATTCGGCTGTTCTCCCTCAAAAAGAGTAGTGATGCTCTGGACAACATCGCACGAATTCCCCTCCCCTCTTGTCGTCAATTTGTTGCTGTGGTGTGACGGAAATGGCAAGTCCCTTTTTTATCCCACCTAACGTCTGGAGCGTTCCACATACATACATTTCTTTGCAGCTGTAGTTTCCTGTTGGGATTATGTATGGTCTGTGGTCTGGTCAATGTCCCACTTGTCCGGACGACTCAGAGTTCTTCTCTCAGGGTGTAGATATGGTGCCATCACCGAGTTGTTTGGCCTCGCACATGTGATGTTCCACGTTATGGGGCTTTGTAAAACCTGACGTAGGCATAATGCCAAGAGTAAGAGGCAACTATAACAGCACACATGACTTCCATTCAGTAGCTTGGATTGAGCAGAGTTAATTGCGCCCTCAAGGGTTGCTTCCATTCAGGATGTGGAACACCGGCTTCATTAAAGTTAGACTTGGTTGCACTGATGAAGTTTCAATTCTACCTGGCTTGATGTTGCCTGTGTCACCTCATTCAGCTGTAGCCATAGTCCAGGGTCACTGAGTGTTTGTGATAGCCTACTGGTAAGCTACCCCTCAGTGCAGTACCAAAGTTTGCGAGCGGCTTTACAAATCTCAAAGGAAGTATTCTTCTATTGCCAGTAAGCAAAGGAGGAGTAAGAGCGGCCTAACTGTTGATGCGGCCATCTTTAAAAGAGATTAATTTCAATTTCATTAGGTCCATATTGGATGATATTAGTTGTATCAACCATTCCTGGCTGGGTAGTGCTCAAACTGTGAACCTTCATCAGGCCCTGTTGCATTGGGGTCAGGCAGTTGTTTAACAATCTCGTGTGAAAAAGGCGGATTCCTCAGGTGCTGATGGGAATCTCAGGGGCACCTGGGGAATCAAACTAAATCAAGAGGTTAAGACTCTTCCTGAGATCTATTTTTTTAAAATAATAAGATATCACTGGTTTCTGGACCCTATAGTTCATCACTACATTTGTGCTACATTTTCCATCGTTATGGTGAGACCACCCGCTTTTCCACCCTTTAGCTTCTGGTCTGGTTTTGTAAGCTGAATAGGCCTCAAGTGCAATTTACGTGTCAGCAAAGGGGTGGGCAGTGCACCCATGCCCAATCTTTGGCTCCGTATGAACAAAATCATCTCCAAGCTTCACACACAGCGTACGAGTGGGGCACAACAGAGGCACCTAGAGTCAAACTGGGCACCAAATACGACCACAAATGTTAGAACAGTTCAGTAACTCAGCAGCATAAACAGTGGAAGTACCCTAAAGAAGAGTTAGTATTGTGTTGCTACAGTCGATGGCTGGCAGGGTACATAAAACGCACTGTCTGCTCCTCTCCTCCGATTTGAGCTTGCAAGGCTTATTTCTGAGTGCACCAAAGGCACCCATCAACAACCCGGCCACAAGACGTACAACGCAGGGAGCTTAAGGAATCAGTATAAAGTTCAAATGTGCTTCCAGGATGTCTAGTAATTCAAGTACTAATCAGGACAATCAGAATTCCGGGGAGTCAATTTCCCAAGATACTAGATCCCCAATTCACAAGTTCTCATGTTTTGTGAAATGCCAGGACTGTCTGTTGGTGACTGAGTAGCGCCTAATCACTACTAAGAAACAAGTCGTCCTAGGCCTTTTAAGGGCTCATCTCAAACAGGGCATTTTTTGGTTTGATCCAGAAATTGTTTACAAAAATCCTGTTCATTGTGGTTAAGTTTTAATACATTCTTAGTTCCCGATGGAAATATTATAAATTCTAAGGCTCACTGATAAATGAGCCACCCAAAGAAGTATACAGTTCTTTTGATCAACATGTAGTTTTGTCTTGTTCAAGAATGCTTAATCTTTATTTTATCCAGTTGGGTGATAGGCTCAATTGTAAAATGCTCTTCTGCCGCGTTTCACTAAGAACGATAATGTTATGAGCTTCATCACGATTTTTGTCCTTCCACTACGGGTAACTATTGTATTCTTTGACTTTTAGCACTTCATGGGAGCGCACGTCTTCACTTGTTGTCTTCCCCAATATTTCCGCCTTTATTTTTTGTTTCATTACTTCCTTATTTTGTCTTCTTGGCATGGGTCTGGCAGCTTCACATTGCAACCAGTTCACATGCTTCTTGATCTCGCCCTCTGCCTGCAACCCAGCTCGCCTGCTGCTCTACCAGCCCTTCCCTTCCTGATGCACTTTGGATTTATACTTCTTTATTTAAAAAAACACTCAAACTATTTTAAATGACGGCCCCTTAGCTGCCCACTGGTATCGACTGCTCGCTCAGCCTGCACCTTACGTTGTTCGTTGGTCACCTTCGTCTTCCCTATCCATTTTTATTTATTAAAATAAAAAAACATAATTTTAGCGCTAACAGGCAACTCGGGAAAAGGAGGGGCAGCAGCAGTGCAGGCACTACTGGCGCGAGCGGACAGGAAAAGGAGGAGTGGGAGCCTGTTTGTGGAAGAGTGCTGCGTGTGTGTACATGTGAGAGTGCACGAGCGTGCAGGTGTGTGAGAGTCCGTGTTTAGGTGTGTGGTTGAGTGTGTATATGTGTGCGTGTGTGTGAGAGTGAGAGAGTGTGTGGAAGTGTGAGCCTTTGTGTGGAAGAGTGCTGCTTGTGTGAATATGTGAGAGTGCTTTGGGGGTGTGTGTGAGTGTGTGAGTGAATGTGCGCCTGTGTGGGTAGTGCTTGCAGGCGTGCTGCCGCCTCTGACATACCCGAGGTAATTCTGGACGTATGGGAGCAAACACACATGGCCATGAGTGGGTGTTTCCTGTGGCGAAATGATGGCCCTGGCACACCAGCGGTACATCTGGACAGATGGGGCTGAATGACAAAATTCCAACACTCGAATAGTGTTCGTACTTCTTGGCATAATGGGGTTCCCTGTGTATTATTGGACGCATCCAGACTACATAATGGCCCTCGCGTCCTGAAAGTAATTTCTGACTTATGGGGGACACTGAAGGCAAAATTATAGCCCTCTGAAAAAAACAGGACCTCTTCTAGGATGGGTCAGAGTTTCTTGCACAACTGTAAAGTACAGCAATATTTCCTGAGTGCTCTTCAAAAGCTATGATTTTTAGCAACTCTGAGTGAAAATCAATCAATCAATCAGACATTTGTAGAGAGCACTAATCACCCGTGAGGGTCTCAAGGCGCTGAGGGGGAGAGGAGGAGCTGCTAATGCTTCAACAACCAGGTTTTGAGAAGTCTCCTGAAGGTCAGCTGGTCCTGGGTCTTAGTGCTTTTAAAGGCATGATTCAACAGATAAAAAAAATGTATAGAGCGAAAGAAGGAGCACTCCCCCCCTTTCTAAACCTCCTACAAGAAGCCTGCCTCGCTCAGAATGAAGCCGGTCAAGTATTATGCCCCACCACTTTCAGAGATCACCTGACATCACTGGTGAACCGAAGATACAGGGAGCACAGAAGGCAGTGTAAAAGCCAATGGGAAAACGTATGTCAGAGAATGACAGAAACCGTGCTTAATTTGTAACAGAATAAGTGCTGGGGCTCTCGTCTGGAGGGCGCCGCAGTTTGCACCACACATTGCCCCTGCCAGCTGCCAATGACAGTACAAACACAGCTACTAACCATCACACTCTTACAAGTGGGACAATACCGGGGCGTAACACAGGCCCCTGCAGCACATGCGGTGCGGGGGGCCCTGTCGTGCCCAGGACAAGGGCACTTGGACCCTGGGACAGCGCCAAGGCGAGGGGACACCGGACACCACATCCGGTCAAGGGGTGGGGACAGGGGACATTCTGCTGTGGGACCTCGAGGCAAGAGGTCACGATCCATACATGCTGTGAGCAGTGAAATAAAAGAATACCTGCTAGTCAACACTGTGTGAGTTCCTGGGTCGTGGGACACGACAACTGGCGATGAAGGTTCGACGGACTGGACGCTGTGCCCTTTCGGAAGATCATCGCGATTTACACCAGGAGCCCACCCTGGATCACATTGTGCAGGAAGAACAAAAGGAAAGTGCCCCAGGCGAAGAGTAACGACGCGGGAGCCCACCCCGATCACAAAAAGAAGAAGACTGCGATCTCCGGTAAGCGCCGTGCAATGAGCGCGAAGTAAACAGAAATCGAAAGAAACTGGCACGAGCTCTCGCGAGAGTCTCGGCGGCCATTTTAGGATCAGGCGCGAGAACCAATCACAGGGCAGGAAACGCGGGCGGCCATTTTTAAGTCAGGCGAAATGAACCAATAGGAGCGGAGAACAGCGCTGCGGCCATTTTGAGGTCAGGCAAAGTCGGAAACACGACGAAAAAAGCGAAGTAAAGAAGAAATAGATCAAAAAAGAAGCAAATAAAGGAGAATAAAAGAGAAATAAAGGCAAAAGGGGCAAACTAAAGAAGAAGAAGGATCAAATAAACAGCAAAAAAAATATATATATAAAGAGAAAGGTGACAACAAACAAAGAAAGTACAAATGAAGAAAAAAGAAACCTAAGGAGCACACAAACAAAACAACAAAGCGCAGAAAAAGAAGACAATAATCAAAAATAGTGAACAAGTGCAAATAAAGGAAATAAGGGACTAACAGAGCGCACGCAAAGAAAACACAAAAGGACAAATAACAGAAGAAATAATCCAAAGAGGGTCGGGAAGAACGCGAGAAAGCAAAAATGACAGACCCCAAGCCAGAAAGACAAAGTGCAGAAGACCACTACCATTTAACTTGTCGGAGCCACAAGTAGGAATAAGGTGGGAGAAGTGGATCAGACGTCTAGAGAGAAACATGGAAGCGACTGATGTGACTGAGACAAAGAAACTGGGTCTATTACTAAATTTTGCAGGCGATGACATTGAAGACCTTCTAGTGACGCTACCAGCAGAGGAAACAACTAACTATGAGATACTAAAGAAATGTTTAACAACGAAATTTGACCCGCAAAGAAATGTTGATTTTGAACGATACACTTTCACAATTGCGTCTCAACAAATAGAGGAAACACTAGATGACTTTGCGACCATACTGAGGAAACTTGTAACACATTGTGAATTTGACAAGTTTGACAATGAACAAGCGATAAGATTGCGAATCATAGAAGGCTGCCGTGACACGGGGTTCCATGCAAGAATACTAAAAGAACCGACGTCACTAGAAAACATCCTGGCCCTAGCAAAAGCGGAGGCGAGAGCGACGGCACACGCAAAGGAAATGGAGCGGGGAAAGGACATAGGAGTGGAACAAGCACATCACATGACAAACAATTATCGCACGGGTGGTTGGAAAAAAGACAGGAATGAACAGACAGTGAGGAGACAGCTTGAAAAAACTTGCTACAGGTGTGGAATGGAATTTCCACATCGAGGCTCATGTCCAGCGTTTGGGCAAACGTGCAGAAGATGCAATGGGAGGAATCACTACGCCAGCGTATGTCAAGGAACACAATTCAGGCATGACAGGGGAAGAACAGGGAGACCACAAGCATCGACATACAGACAGGTCAGACATATCGAAACAGAAAGGAGAAGTTAATCAATAGAATCAGGAGAAGATGAAGAAGAGGAAGAAGAAGAAAAGACGGAACGACTATATCACATGTCGGACGTCCACATAGAATCAACTGAACGCGTTCACACAAAATCAACTGAAGACAGTGAAAATGGAAAAAGAACATGCCTGGCAGACAGAAACAAAATGAAGAAGACAGATCATGTGACCATAGGAGTAGGATCACACAAAACAAAGTTCGTCCTGGACAGCGGCACAACATGCAATGTTATGTGCATATCGGAATATGGAAAAATGAAGACAAAGCCGGCATTGAGGCCGTCCCGATTAGAGGTGTTCACGTGGGGGTCAAAGAAACCAGTGATTAACATGGGAAAGTTCACAGAAGAAATAACATATAAGAAAAAAAAGATCAAAGAGGACATTCACGTGCTGCAGGGTGACGTCCCAGCGCCGTGCCTGTTGAGCAACATCACAACGCAAAAGATGGGTCTCATGGCCATGACATACAGCACGTCAGAGGAAGGGAGCGTGTTGATGACAGATCGCAACGTAACTGAAAGACTGGAAGAAGATGATGCTGCCACAAGCACCCCACTGAGGGAGCTAACAAACAAAGGCATACGTTTCACATGGACCGAAGAGCACCACAAAGCATTGAAAGAGATCAGAGTTGCTATGGCGGCCGAGGACGACCCAGCACATGCTGACCGGAGGCTGCAGAGAGAGCCAAATTCAGATGGCAACGAAATGGAACTGGTAGCAAAGTTAACACAACACCAAAAAGAAAAAAATCACCGAAGACAGGTGGTGGCACAAGAAAGCAGAAATGGAACGATGATGAGGGAATCAAGAAGAATGAGACCACCACACACAACAAGGGTAGAAAGAGTGGAACAAGGAGATACTGCTGCAAGAGATCAAGCAGCAAACGCAACAACAAAGGCCCATGAAAACAAAAGAAGACATGCGACAAAATGGAAAAGAAATAAAGGAGGCACCGCGACGGGAAAACAAGGACAAGCGAGGAAATATGGCAATGAGCTTCCCGGAGGCAAGTTGAAGATGACAAAAGCAAAAGAACGGATGGCAAAGGCGGCAGCTTGGCCAGCGTCACGTCACGTCACAAGGCACCTGTCGCATGTCAGCAGGGCCGAAGCAAGAGAAGCGGAAAGGTCAAAGCAAGAACTGTAGAAAGACACACAAAAGGAAGAAGCTCAAGCAGACATGAGAAAGCAGCGATCAAGAAGGACACACATGGAACCAAAGAGACTAATTGAGGAGGTGTAAATGAAGGAGCCTATGGGCCATCGTACATCATCACCTCTCTCTCTCTCTCTCTCTCTCTCTCTCTCTCCATCTCTCGCTCTCTCTCTCTCTCTCTCTCTTTTCTTTCTTAAAAAAAAAAAGAAAATGTTTGTTTGCAACAAGGGGGGAGATGTTGTGCCCAGGACAAGGGCACTAGGACCCTGGGACAGCGCCAAGGCGAGGGGACACCGGACACCACATCCGGTCAAGGGGTGGGGACAGGAGACATTCTGCTGTGGGACCTCGAGGCAAGAGGTCACGATCCATACATGCTGTGAGCAGTGAAATAAAAGAATACCTGCTAGTCAACACTGTGTCCTGTGTGAGTTCCTGGGTCATGGGACACGACAGGCCCCTAGTTCCAAGGGGCCCCCTCGGCACTGAACTCTGGCCGGTAGAGCCCCAGATTGAGCCTGGAGGGGGCCCCCCTAAGTACCGTGCAGGGAGGCCCCCCTCACTTTTCGTTACGCCAGTTGGACAATTCATACTATTCCAGGCCCCCAAAACTATAAGAATTTCTTGGGAGGGAGGTATTAGTTGCTGTAAATGTAAATTGAACTAACAGACAGATGTTGTTGTGCTCAGACCTAAATTAGACAGATAGCACCACCATGTGGCAGACAGTCATAAGTCCCAGTGCTGGCAATTAGGAGCTGGTGCAGACCATCGAAAACCACTGGCTCAAGTTAAGCACTGGGCAGCACATTGAAGATCCCTCTCTTCAGTGACTCTCATGTCACTTTCTCAGCAGGTCACCCTGTTAGCTACAGCAATCAGTATAGCACCACTCCAACCAACCGCCCCCAGGTCATGAGAGGTCGCTACAGTCTCATCAGGTTCTTGCTTGGTACTCGCTTGATGCCGAGTACAGGGGCCACCCACGGCAGCCTCCCGCTATTCACCCAGCTTCTCTAAAGAGCATGGAAAGCAGGGTTTTAAGTGGGCCACTCCCTCCGGTTCTAAGATCTGGCGGCAATGAAAATGAACATCGAAAAGGGGTCCTATCAGACCCTATGTTCAGGGTTGGATTGGGATTCAAATTCGGCCCAGGCACGCTAAAAAAAAAAAAAAGTGGCCTACGTTTGCATATTGCCTTTCCGCAAAACACTGCTGCAGGGAAATTTTATTAAAAAAAGGGGGGGGTGTCTAAATAAACCTGAAAACAAGTGAGGCCACTTTTGCTCATGGCACCTGCCCCCGCTCAATAGGCATATATTAATGGGCCGGGCCAGCGAGAGAAAGGGAGTGACACCTCTGCTGCTGATAAAAGGGAGCTAATGGACGCCCATCTACCTCCAGAAAGGCCACTCAGGCACCCACTGGGCCGCTGACGCCATTGATCAACGCAGAAACCGCCCAAATCGGCCCCCCAGGCAGCTAAAAAAAAACAGCCCACAGCTGTTTGAATTTGGATACTGGCCCCTCAGGCATTGCCCGAGTGCCCGCGTTACCAATCCGACGCTGCCTATGTTTATGCCTTTAACTTTACAGGCAAAACCACTGATCGATTTCTGAAAAATCATTTAAAGCAACTTTAAGGTAAGCCATGTCAGCGATTTAGTTCATGATTATATTTCACGTTTTACTTTATCTTGCCTGCCCTAAAAGGGTTTGTTGTTTCCAGCATGTTGTGTTTCTGTATTTTTAGTGTTTTTTTTTGCGTTTGGCACATTACTCTTGTTTAGTGCATTATTTGAGCTGAGTCATCTCTGGAATTGAGGCTAAAGGTCGTGCGAGTTTCTCACAGTGACAGCCAGTGAGTCAGAAACGTACTCTGAACACATGCTCATCCGATTCTTGGCCTCTCTACAGAGCGCACAGAGCAATGTTCATATATTCCAGTTCCAATTATGATGCTGTGCAAATGAGAGTGAAGGAGGTACACAAGGTGTCATAAAACTGACAAGACGAAAGTACAAGAAAATGCAGAGCTTGCAGGTGAGTGAGTGTGTTGTGTTTTTGGGGTGGTGAAGCGAAGGAGACGTGAGGAAGTGCATTCAGGAGAGGGCGAGAAAAGGTGGTGTGAAGAAGAAAGAGATGAGATGTAAGATATGTAGATGGAGCAGCTGTGGAGGGAAAAAGAGCGAACTTGTCTAACAGAGTGAACATAAGAGGAGTGATTGAGACACTGAAGACCACTACCTCCCCCCCTAGCCTCCTGTAATGATTCATTTACAGTCTCATCATTTCAGAATTAAAATGGTTTCGATATTATTTACAACAAAATCATTGTTGTTACTCATTTATCTTAAACATCCAATAGTCGTAGCTTGTTTTAAGTGTGTCATCAGTTGTTGTGTTATATATCTGCATGCAGTAACAGAAAGCTCTGAGAGGCACCAAAATATGGGTCGGTGGGCCATAACACATCACAGAAATGTAGTTTACGTGTTTAAGCCACGCTCTTAACTACGTAGGCCAGCCCCTTTTAGAGCTCCCCCCGCCCCCTCGTTTGCCCTGATGAACAGCATGGCGATACAAGGAGCAGGCAGCACAGATGCACAAAAAGGTATGGCTTAAGCACCGAGGACGGCTTCCGGCGCGAGGAGGAACGCGGCATCTCATCGTGTCATGGGTGTAGTTCAGGAAATTCGAGACCCGTCCAGCTCCTAGAGGCAAGCTGCGCAGAGCGCTACAGAAATACACTTCGAGGGAGAGGTGTGGCGCCGCGGCCAGGGCGACTGACGCTGGAATCTGGGGACCACGGTTCGATCCCCGGCTCCGGCGGCAGGTTAGCCCAGCACCATGTGACTCTGGGCAATAGCTCCCGACGGCCCCCAGCGCCTAGAGACCCTTACGGGTGATTGTGCGCTTTACAAATGTGGACTTTACTTTACTTTACTTCAGTCACATGTTAAACGGCTGAGCTTTTAAAATGTCAAATGAAGCCTTGGCAACCATAGCTGCCTAAAACCCTGATCCCAGGAAAGCATTTTTATGTCCAAGCCACGGAAACCCACCTCTCTATGACCCAGCTACTGATGCCTAATGCACCCTGGCTCCGACCCACCAACTGACAGACGTCCAATGCACCCTGGCTCTGACCCAGCAACAGACAGACCTCCAATGCACCCTCGCTCTGACCCAGCAACAGACAGACGTCCAATGCACCCTGGCTCCGACCCACCAACTGACAGACATCCAATGCACCCTGGCTCTGACACAGCAACAGACATACGCCCAATGCACCCTGGCTCTGACCCAGCAACAGACAGACGCCCAATGCACCCTGGCTCTGACCCACCAACAGACAGACGTCCAATGCACCCTGGCTCTGACCCAGCAACAAACAGACGTCCAATGCACCCTGGCTCTGACCCAGCAACTAACAGACGTCCAATGCACCCTGGCTCTGACCCAGCAACAGACAGACGTCCAATGCACCCTGGCTCTGACCCAGCAACAGACAGACCTCCAATGCACCCTCGCTCTGACCCAGCAACAGACAGACGTCCAATGCACCCTGGCTCCGACCCACCAACTGACAGACATCCAATGCACCCTGGCTCTGACACAGCAACAGACATACGCCCAATGCACCCTGGCTCTGACCCAGCAACAGACAGACGCCCAATGCACCCTGGCTCTGACCCACCAACAGACAGACGTCCAATGCACCCTGGCTCTGACCCAGCAACAAACAGACGTCCAATGCACCCTGGCTCTGACCCAGCAACAGACAGACGTCCAATGCACCCTGGCTCCGACCCACCAACTGACAGACGTCCAATGCACCCTGGCTCTGACCCAGCAACAGACAGACCTCCAATGCACCCTCGCTCTGACCCAGCAACAGACAGACGTCCAATGCACCCTGGCTCCGACCCACCAACTGACAGACATCCAATGCACCCTGGCTCTGACACAGCAACAGACATACGCCCAATGCACCCTGGCTCTGACCCAGCAACAGACAGACGCCCAATGCACCCTGGCTCTGACCCACCAACAGACAGACGTCCAATGCACCCTGGCTCTGACCCAGCAACAAACAGACGTCCAATGCACCCTGGCTCTGACCCAGCAACAGACAGACGTCCAATGCACCCTGGCTCCGACCCACCAACTGACAGACGTCCAATGCACCCTGGCTCTGACCCAGCAACAGACAGACGTCCAATGCACCCTGGCTCCGACCCACCAACTAACAGACGTCCAATGCACCCTGGCTCTGACCCAGCAACAGACAGACGTCCAATGCACCCTGGCTCTGACCCACCAACTGACAGACATCCAATGCACCCTGGCTCTGACACAGCAACAGACATACGCCCAATGCACCCTGGCTCTGACCCAGCAACAGACAGACGTCCAATGCACCCTGGCGCCGAGAGAGCTACAGATGCCCAATGCACCCTGGGTCGGACCCATCTACAGATGTCTAATGCACTTTGGATCAGACCCAGCTACTGATGTCCAATGCACCCTGGCCCGACCCAGCAACAGACGTCCAATGCACCCTGTCTCCGACCCACCTACTGATGTCCAATGCACCCTGGCTCTGATAAAGCTACAGATGTCTAATGCACCTGGACCAGACCCAGCTACAGATGCCTAATGCACTCTGGCTCTGAGACAGCTTCAGATGTCTAATGCACCCTGGGTTGGACCCAGCTACAGATGTCCAATGCACCCTGGCTCCGACCCACCTACTGATGTACAATGCACCCTGGCTCTGATATAGCTACAGTGTCTAATGCACTGTGGATCAGACCCAGCCACAGATGTCTAATGCACCCTGGTTCTGATAAAGCTACAGTGTCTAATGCACCGTGGATCAGAGCCAGCTACATATGTCCAATGCACTCTGGTGCCGAAAGACCTACAGACGTCCAATGCACCCTGCCTCCGACCCAGCTACTGATGACCAATGCACCCTGGTGCCGACAGAGCTACAGACGTCCAATGCACCCTAGCTCAGACCCAGCTACTGATGTACCCTGGCTCTGATAAAGCTACAGTGTCTAATGCACCGTGTATAAGACCCAGCTACAGACGTCCAATGCACCCTGGTGCCGAAAGAGCTACAGACGTCCAATGCACCCTGCCTCCGACCCAGCTACTGATGACCAATGCACCCTGGCTCCAACTCAGCTACTGATGTCCAATGCACCATGGCTCTGAGAGGGCTACAGATGTCTAATGCACCCTGGGTAGGACACAGCTTCAGATGTCCCATGCACCATGGCTCTGACCCAACCTGAGATATCCAATGCACCCTGGCTCCGACTCCGTTGCTGATGTCCAATGCACCCTGGCTTTGAAAGGGCTACAGTCTAATGCACCCTGGGTTGGACCCAGCTACAGATGCCTACTGCACTCTGGCTCTGAGACAGATTCAGATGTCAATGCAACCTGACTCCGACCCAGCTACAGATGTCCAATGCACCCTGGGCTGACCCAGCAACAGATGTCTAATGCACCCTGGCTCCGACCCACCTACTGATGTCCAATGCACTCTGGCTCTGAGAGGACTCCAGATGTTTAACACACCTTGGGTTGGACCCAGCTACAGATGTCTAATGCACTATGGCTCTGAAACGGCTACTGATGTCCAATGCAGCCTGGCTCTGAGAGGGCTATAGATGTCTAATGAACCCTGGCTCCGACCCAGATACTGATGTCCAATACACCCTAGCTCTGAGAAAGGTACAGATGTCTAATTCACCGTGGGTCGGACCCAGCTACTGATGTCTGATGCACTCTGGCTCCGAGACATCTACAGATGTCTAATGCACCCTGGCTCCACCCCAGCTTACCTTTGGTTTTTCTTTGTTCGCCCTAAGTTGGCAGGGTATGCTCAGACGTGAGTCCCTTGCTCAATTTGCCACTGGAGTCAAGCAAGCCTGGCCGAAGGCGGCTGTAATGCCAGAAACCGGTCCTAGGAAGCTTGAATCCGGTCCAGGGAAGGCATGGCTTGGCAGTTCGGGCTGGACTGTTCCCATGAGGCACAGGGTCAGACTGATTTGCATATGGCCATGTCTGAACTAGGGTGGCGGTGTGAGCTAAAGAACGGTGATGGAGTAAACCCAGATCAGTTGACTGGGGGTGAGTGTTTGTATTGTCAACGCTCCGTCCATCACCACCTTTGTTTTTTCTTTGATAATGTAAGTCTCCAGGGTTGTGCTATAGGGTAATTAGAAGAGAGTTCAGAGCTGTGATGGGCGGTGCACAGCACCAGGGAGCCGCGGCCTGCTGAGTTAACCCTCACACGCACAAGTTGCTGTGCAACCACTCATTACCAAGATGTAAAAGTACTGCCAGCTGATGCTAGGGCCTGGCTGTGCCCCTCTCAAGGGGAATCAGTGGAAATGAGTATACGCACGAGACACAAACGCACAACACCATGAGCAGGAAATGTCCCTGTCTCCAGCCTGTTCTGAGAAAGCTAGATCCTATGGGTACTTGTGATTTGTTAATTAGGATGTGCTAATGTACATTTATTTATTTGTGGGTTTTGTAAAGTGCTGCAAACCGCTGCAGAAGTCCTCTGAGAGTGCTATGGGATGGGTCAGGGGACAGAGCGTCATAGGGAGGCATAGGTGGAGCAGCAATCAACACCACTGCCCAAGGAAAACGTAGTGAGCAAGAAGTCTGCAGGGGTAGAAAAACCTTGAGTCAAAGGTCTATAATATCAACCATCCTCAGCCGTCTGTCTGGTGTCAAATCTAGTATTTCAAAAGCTTAATTTTGGCAGGTGGGCATCACGAAAGTAATGGAAATCAGATGCTGTGTCTCTACAACCACCATGCAAATGTTGTATTAATGGCTCCCACGCTGTCACTACTACAGTTAAAATGTCATATCTGGGTAATCCCCAGAGCTTCATAAACATTGGTTTTGGGCACAGTACTTAAAAATTAGGCTTTAAGCTGCATGAATTGGTCATGCAGTCTTACTTTACAGACCATTGTCTTAAAAAGGTCTACTCAACAAAATGAGTCATACTACGTACAGAGGACTCACAAGTCATTGCGAAGAGGATACTGTTTCAGATTAATCTAGATCGCACCCAGGGCCAGCCTTAGGCATGTACGAACTGGGTCCAGGGCACCGACCTCCAGCAGTCTCCCTACGACTTTGATCAAAAGCAAAGTGTTTAAACAGTTTCTGAATCTTGTTTTTCTCGTCGTGGTATTCCTTGAACTTGCTCCCTCACTTTCCTCCTGCTCATTCCAAATGTTAAATATATTGACAAATAAAGATGAGTGGGATAGGGCGCCAAATTTGTTTTTATTCCGCTCTCCGATTGAAGGCAGTCACCAGGGCATACATGTCTTTTTTTTTTTTGCATGACCTGCCACAGTCGCCCAGCAGTATCCATATCAATATTAATAATAGGAGTACGCAATACTATTACGACTTCTTTTTGTACAGCTAACAGTTTGCCTTTTTAACCTTGAAGAGGTGTGAGACTTGCTAATCCTACAAATTCTTTAATCATTCCAGCAACTATTCATTGTAATACTCAAACACTGCACACTACTGCTACCTACTCCTCTTGCCACCATCACTAGCTGGAACATAAGTTATACATCCACATACTTACTACACACATACATACCATTCCTTATCTGTGAAATACATTCATTACACTCCAAACAAAAACATAAAGCAAGATTGTAATTACAATGCCAATAACTCTAACTCCAACTGATGCGAGACCTGTTGCTTTGCAAATGCTGGTTATGATTATGTTGTACTTCTCCCACCTCGCCGCCAAGTCCAGGAACACCCTCCCCCTTAGAACAACACCCCCGCTGACAGACTTCAGGAAGAAACTCAAGACCTGGCTCTTCGACTAAGCCCCAGCAACCCAGGGCATGGACACCCTCACTTCGCTCAGCCACGTTCTACAAATTACGTTTGATTAATTGATTGTTGTACTTCCATTGGGGTTGCAGTGCAATGCCAATATCAATCGCACTCAATCTACTGGTCTTGAAATAATGAAATTCTGAGTCATCTAAGAGGGATACAAACGTATGATGAAGTGTGCGCACTGACCTCTGCAGCAGAGGTGTCATCCTACATAACTATCCTACCTGAATACTAAGACTACCATTTTATTCAATTCTTTTAACAACCTCTGCAGCCACTCCAGTAGGAAGAATCATCAACAATTCCTTAACTACCGGAATATTTCCAGAAGAACTAAAAAAATCACACATACACCCTTTACTGAAGAAAACAAACTTGGACCCACTGAACCCTGACAACTACAGACCCATTAAAAATGGACCTTTCCAGGGCAAACTGATAGAAAGAGCAGCGTTCGCCCAGATGTCACAATTCATTGAAGAGAATGACTTACTCTCAGAATTCCAAACAAGATTCCGTCCAGGAAGAGGCACTGAATCTTCCCTTCTTGCCATCTAGGATGACCTTAAGAATACAGTTGACCGCAAAGGGGTTGCTGCGCTACTCCTCTTGGACCTCTCAGGTGCCTTTGACACGGTTGATCATGACACTCTGAAACAAAGACTCTATGAAGTCGGCATAGAAGGAACTGCTCTAGACTGGATTGCGTCCTACCTTTGAAACTGAACTAATGTAATCCATGCCACACCTTTCTCATCCAAACCATACTCCACAAAAGCAGGGGTCCCTCAAGGTTCTATCATCTCACCCATACTTTTCAACATCTACATGACGTTATTACCGGGACTGATCAATCAATTTCACCTTGTAGTATGGTTTATGGGCCTCTTTCTGCGTGCATGTTAAGTTGGCATGGCTTATTCAAAGTTTAAACACCATTTTTCCTTTTTGCTGCTTTTGTACACGACACTGTTTGGCTGTTTTTGCTGAGTTAGCTTTCACGAAGACCTATACATGAGAAAAGGTTTGTTTTTCGACATCTCTAGACATACATCCTGTCCCCAGTCTGTACAATGAGTGCTAAGCCGCCAAGGTTATCATAACGTGCGAGCCTG
Source organism: Lissotriton helveticus (assembly GCF_964261635.1). Lineage (NCBI taxonomy): Eukaryota > Metazoa > Chordata > Amphibia > Caudata > Salamandridae > Lissotriton > Lissotriton helveticus. The sequence goes on from NC_136061.1 coordinate 313,662,030, forward strand.
TTTATCGGCGTGTCCGTGTAACACATTCTAGACACAATAATTTGACATCTGCAAGCCGAGTAGGATTCTGGCGCCTTTATCATAGCACACTTGCCAGAATTGAACACACTTGGAAGATTCCAGGCATGCAGAGAGACTAACCGGTCCTGATGTAATTTACACTTACAGAGCGGCCAGGTAAATGGGGTCCCCCTAAAAAAGCTCAAGAGACCTTCTATAGTTTTATAATACCTAGTTCCTAGATAGGGAGGGTGCTTTAAATAGGCGCTTTTTATCACCTGTTTGCACTATCATTGTAACATGATTCCTCCTTTTGTATTTTATGGAATTGTAACCATGCTGTACGTATTATTATTTTCCATATGTATGCGGATGTTGATTAAAATACTGCGCTTGAGATCACGTTGTTAAAATAAACATTTTAACCTTACAGTGTCTTTATTTTACTCCTGTTGTGGACTGGTATGAGCGTATAAAAGAGTATTCTCACTTCCCACCATTCCTGAGATGGTCCTAAGTCGCATGTTCTAGGTTGTCTAACTGTGCTATAACTATGCAGATGATACGCGAATACTCCTTCAACTGAAATGCCTCAAAGACATTGAAAAATCCCCAATTTTCAGTTGTCTCAGAGCCGTGGATGAGTGGATGACTTGGAGCCATCTCAAATTGAATGCTTCAAAAACGGAAATACTCACATGTGGCGATTGGAAACATTACGACCCGCTTGCCACTTGGCCTGATTAACTGGGATCACCGCCTAAAGTATCAAAGGAAGTAAGAAACCTTGGAATGACCATGGACTGACTCGAAGCTGTCGATGAATGTCCAAGTGGACAAACTAGCAAGATCAAGCTTTGTCACTATAAAAACACTGCGACAAATTTTCCCTCATTTGGGATTTCCACAAAAGGTCCAAGCTACCATCTCCCTTGTTTTGTCCAAACTCGATTACCCCAATAGCCTCTACCACGGATCACCTTTAATGACCATGAAAAGACTACAATGGATTCAGAACTCGGCTGCCAGACTACTCTTGCATATCAAACCGCGAGACCACATCTCACCTGCGTGGAAAGCCCTGCATTGGATACCGGTTGCCAGAAGATCTACGTTCAAGCTACTTTGTAACACCCACAAAGCAATACTTGGGATGGAACCACTCTTCATCAGGAATAAAATCACCAAACACATTCAACAAAGGGACCTACGCTCTAAAGGGGCATCTGGCTTCAAAATCCCAAGATACAAGAAAACAAACATGGGTGGCAAATCCTTCTCTGTTCAAGCAGCAAAACTATGGAACTCTTTACCCCCCAACAACCACCTTATCTTCAGAAAACTACTCAATAATTGGCTCTTCCCCACATAAGCAAAGAGAGATTTACAGCATATTTCTCTGGATGTAAGCATTTATTTTCACTATAGATATGTACCTATCTTTGTGTATTGCTTTGTATAAACATGTAGAATAATTATGTTGTTGTAAATAAATAAATAGATAAATAAAAATCATCTTTGGTCTACATGTACTTACTTCCATTGTGCTTCTATGTACCTTCCATGTACTTGTATTTGTGTGTCTGTTACCTTTCTCCTGAAAAAGCATATCCAATGCACTACCCTATTTCTCAGCCTGTACCTCTATCAATATCTTTAATCTTTATATACTTACCTCCTCTATGCATCTATATACTTTCAATGTACTTATGGATCTCTAGGTTTATCACTTTCTTCTAATTTAGCATTTCAAATGCACTACCCTATTTCTAAACCTATACTTCTCTCAATATATCCTCTGGCCCAACCTTCTGACTCATCTCAAAATTCTTTCTACTACTATTTCCAAAGCACTACCCAATCTCTCACCCTATACATATATCAATATATTCTCTACATCTACTCTCTCATTTAACCCAAACCCCATACCACTACTATGAGCCCCAAAATAACCTTTTCTAGACGCTCTCCTACTCTACCCCTCCTTGCATCATCGGACACCTCTTTTATACTATACCGATCCCCCAAAACAAACCTTTATAAACTCTTCCATCTGACTCTTCCCCTCAAAAACCCCTTTTACATATACAAAAGCCTCCTCCTACTGCTATGACCTAAAAAAGAAAAGAAAAAAAAATCTCACTCTTATGTCCCTCCACTATCCTTTTCAATCAAAATAACAGATTCCCATGTTCACTTCTCAATTTCCATATTCCACTATACTAATTCACCACTAATCCATTATGGGTTCCAGAGTAGCGTGCTACTCGCCAATGAAGCGCCTCAAAACCTCATCAAGGGGTAGCAAGCGCTATATAAATACAAACCTCTTTCCCTTGCCTATCCAGGAACCTATCCTTCTCCATCCAAATAACTGAATAACATATCCACCACTCAAATGACTTCATACTTCACTATATTAATTTTTTTCAACACAAATAATTTATAGGTTCCAGAGTTGAGTCCTACTCGCCAGATAAGCGCTTCAACACCCATCAGGGGTAACAGGTCATACATGAATGCAAACCTTTCTTCCCTTTTATTCCTCCGCTACCCTTCTCACTCAAAATAACTGATTAATATCTACCACTCAAATTACTTTCATATTACACCATACTAATTCAGCGCTAATCCTTTATGGGTTTCCTGAGTAGCGAGCTTCAAGATTCTGCCTTCTTTCTGAATCCGAATCCAAATAACTGACTAACCTATAACTGACCAACCTATCCACCACTTAAAATGTACTTGCATGTTTCAACACTAATCCTCTATGGGTCCCAGAGTAGCGTGCTACTCGCCGAAAAAGCGCTTAGACGCCTTGTCAGGGGTAGTAAGCGCTATATAAATGCGATTACAATAGAATACAATTTTACACCGTGTGATCTGGAGTATGGTCAGACAGGTGACTTTCCTCAAAGAGTTGCACCCTTGGATACCTTGACGCAAGGCGAGGGACATTAGTGTGTCCCTATAGCAACTTGGGCTTCCTATATCTGACTTTTTAAGCCCGCACTGCTAAGCTCCATGTGATGCATTCTCTTTGGGAAAAGAAACACATTGGCGCAGCTGATGCCCTTAGAATATGAGAATTTGGAGTCTACTGCTCAGCTCGGCATGTAGAATTTAGTCTCGGGAGAGATACAGCAAACAACTTGCTTATTTACTAAATATTTCAATGTTTGAAGCTTAACATTAAGTTACAATCGAGCACTAAAAGTCTCACTGCATAAGATATGTCCAGATTGCTATCAGGATGCCTTATGGTAAGGGTCAGCGTTTTGTCAATAATTTAGCAAAACAAAATTAACCCGTGTGGTACGGAGATGCAGAAAAAAGCTCCGACCCCAGCACTGAAAGTGAAAGACCCACATGGCTAGACCAATCCCACCCCACAGCCACTACTGTCCCTCTGGAGGGTGTGCCTGAAGCACCTCGCCGAGAGAAATCCGATCATCCATTATCCATCATAGTTAATCGCAAAGCAGGGAAAGTTTCCTGCTGCTTCCATAACTCGCATCTGCATAAGCTTCTCTTGGAAGCGTTTGTCGTATAAGCAACTCGTATCTTTGTATTATTTCTAAATATTTATAAAATTTCTAGAGCGCACAAATACCTTCCGGTGTCTCGGCGCTAGAGTTCGTCAAGATTGCAGAGGGCTCCTACAAGAATTATTGGTTGAAAAGCCACGTTTTAATGTGCTTCCGAAATATAAATAAGGAAGAGCTTGATTTAATATTAAGGGGGAGCTCATTCCACAATTTGGAGGCAGCAACTGTGAAGAGTTTGTCGCCCCATGTTGCTTTCTTAGTGCGTGGAATATCAAGTAGCTGAGATGCCGCAGAGCGTAAGGAACGATTAGGTTTATAGAGAGTGATGGATTTTTTTAAGAAGTCCGGTCCAGTATTGTTCAATGTTTTATAAATGATGCACAAGGCCTTAAACTTTGTGCGGCTTCTGACAGGCAGCCAATGAAGTTGGCGAATGATGGGAGATATGGATGAGAATTTGGGTGTACCGGTTAAAATTCTTGCAGCAGCGTTTTGCACTAGTTGTAGTTTATTCATGACTTGTTCCTGTGCATTCAGCAATAGTCCGTTACAATAATCAATCTTTGAAAGGACTAGCGTAGACATTAGGGTTTTGCCTGAGTTTGGAGGTAGGAAAGGGAGAAGTTTCTTTACCATTCTCAAGGTAAAAAAGGACGCTGAAACCACTGCGTTAGCATGGCTGTGGAAGGTAAGCTTATTATCAAATAGAACTCCGAGGTTCCTAACTTTTGACACCGGGAGAGGCGGATCTCCCAGCTCTGCTGGCCACCAGACTGGTGACCAAGACGGGGTCAAGTCACCAAAAAGCATGACCTCCGTCTTGTCGGAGTTTAATTTTAAGCAGTTCTGGTCCATCCAGGTGCAGATCGCTCTCATTCCTTCCTGGAAGTTAGCGGCCACTGCAGCTCCGTTTCTGTGAATAGCCAGGACTAATTGAGTGTCATCGGCGTATGATGTTATTCCAATGCCGAATGACTTGATCACCCTCGCTAAGTCCGATACATAGATATTAAAGAGCGTCGGACTTAGCGAGGAGCCCTGAGGAACTCCACAAGGCAAGGTGAAATCAGGCGAGTAGTAGCTACCCATTTTCACAGACTGTTCTCTGTCTGATAAAAAAGATGCCAGAAGAGTCTTAGCTTTGCCTTGGATGCCCATGGCATCGACACGGTCGATCAAGATGTTGTGATCGACCGTGTCGAAGGCAGCCGATAGATCTAAGAGTATTAAGATTGCTGTACCGCCTTGGTCCAGAACTATTCTGACTTCTTCGGTTGCTTTTATCAAAGCGGTCTCGGTGCCGTGACCCTTTCTAAACCCAAATTGGGTATCATCTAGTAGGTTGTTGTTATCAATAAAGCTTGAGAGCTGTAAATTAATTGCCTTCTCGAATACCTTAGAAGGATATGGAAGCGAGGCAATGGGTCGATAGCTTTTTTAGCTCTGCTGGATTTAGTGTTGATTTTTTTAGAAGGGGCTTCACGATGACTTTCTTCCAGACTTTAGGGTAATCACCTGTCTGGAACATCGTGTTGCAAATATGGGTAAGCACCGGGGCTACCTGATCAGATGCTAGTTTAAGAATGCTTGGAGGGCAAGGGTCCATAGGAGATCCTGATTTGACCGCATTCATAATTTCCTCTATAGACACCTGAGGGAGTGAAGAGAATGTTTCCAGGGTTGGCCTGGTAGATATATGAGGAGCAACTGGGCCAGCTATAACATCAGAAGTTTTTTTTGTGAAGTTATTAAAAATGTCTGTGACCTTTCCTTTAAAAAAATCCGCAATTTCATTGCAGAAGGCTTGAGAAGGTTCTATGGAGTCAGGAACCGTAGGGTTGGATAGCTTTTTTACCACCTGGAATAACTGTTTGCTCGAATTTTGAGCTGATTCTATTTGTGTGGTATAGAAATTACATTTTTCCTTAGTAATAAGTTTTTTATAGATATGCAGGGCTGTTTTATATCTCTCTCTATCGTTATTGTCGTAATTCCTACGCCAACGTCTCTCTAGGTTACGACATCGTTGTCTCTCGAGCCTTAGTAGTTCGGAGAACCAAGGAGCAGAAGGTTTATTGCGGTTAGGCTGCAGTTTTTTGACAGGTGCCACATAATCTAGTGCATTATTCAACCAGCGCACATAGTTATTGGATGCTTCACCTGGGTCATTTGAGTCTTTGAATTTAGTGGCTTTAAGTGCATTATTAAAGACCTGGTGGTTAATATTTTTCCAGTCGCGACATTTGATCTGTGAGCGTGCAGAGGGCGCGCAGTATTTGCGTTTCCTGATTAGTATAGAGAATATGACTGCCGAGTGATCAGTCCAGGTGAGTGGAATCACAGTAGGTTGATTCATAAAGGAGTTGTTAGTGAATAATCCGTCCAAGGTATGACCAGCTTGGTGAGTGGCTGAGGAGACTCGTTGTTCCAAGCCTGCAGCCTGAAAGTCAGAGATAATCTTGATGGAATCTTTATCAGCATGATTTTCTAGATGAAAATTAAAATCACCCAGTATTGTATATTCTGTATAGGCAGCTACTGGTTCTAATAGAGGATTGAGAGCTTCTAAGAAAGATGTGCGTGAGGTGGGAGGTCGGTAAAGTAATGTTCCCTTAAAGGTTTGAGTGGGCGAGAGTGTAAAGGTGAAACATAAGGCTTCCATGGAATCATGGATCATTGGCTCAATTTTTAGCGCCAGGTTAACACGATGTATGATAGCTAGACCACCCCCTCTTTTTCCAGAGGATCTATCTAGTCGGGTGACATAATAGCCATCAGGAGTGGCTATATTGAAATCCGGGCCAGAAGCAGAGTCTGCCCAGGTCTCTGTAATAAACAGGATGTCTAGATTTTGAGTGGCTATAAGTTCAGCTACCTCATCCCTGTGTTTGACAAGGGAGCGGGCGTTTATAAGAGCACAATGTATATATTCTTCAGGGATTAGTGCCAACCTAGGGGCAGCTAGATTAGAGTGAGGAGGAGTAGATTTAAAAGCGCAGTTTAGACAAGGATTAGTAGGTAGATTGGCCAGAGAGTCTGCACAAAAATGGGAACATCGTTTATCAATTAAAGTCTTGCCGATACACAAAAGTTGAGATCGGGTGTAAGTTATTACCTTTGGAGTATTGTGGATGTTACAAGAGGCAGGGGATCTAGTGCGCAGCGCGGTCCCAGCGCGGACTGGCGCAGACTGGCACCCCTTTGGCACGGCTTCGGCGCGGTGTCGGCGCTCCCGCTGCGCTTCAGAGTGACTATTTTATACTCTAAGCCCCGCCCCCAGCTGGAACGCTAACTCCGTTCTGCTCGGGGAGGCGGCTCTGTAATTCTGAAGCTCACCCTGCCCTCCACACAAACGGCACGAAGCCGCGATGGAACGGTGCTAGGGGTCCACAAAAACGGTAAATTAATACATGTAATTTTAAGCGTCTTAAGCAAACAATTCTTGTTCAATTGAGTGCGAGTTTAAAACAGAATAAAATGCGATTTTAAAAAGTAACACAATAATGTTTTACCGCGTGCAGAGGAGGAGCCCCTCGCAATCTGCACGAGCTCTAATAACAAAAACTGCCAAGGAGCTGCCACCACCTTGTAAGTCGTCAGAGCCCTCAATCACGCTTTTACTTATACTCTAAGCCCCGCCCCCAGCTGGAACGCTAACTCCGTTCTGCTCGGGGAGGCGGCTCTGTAATTCTGAAGCTCACCCTGCCCTCCACACAAACGGCACGAAGCCGCGATGGAACGGGGCTAGGGGTCCACAAAAACGGTAAATTAATACATGTAATTTTAAGCGTCTTAAGCAAACAATTCTTGTTCAATTGAGTGCGAGTTTAAAACAGAATAAAATGCGATTTTAAAAAGTAACACAATAATGTTTTACCGCGTGCAGAGTAGGAGCCCCTCGCAATCTGCACGAGCTCTAATAACAAAAACTGCCAAGGAGCTGCCACCACCTTGTATGCCAGAGCAGTGGGCTCGCGACGTCTTATTCAGGGGGGAACGGGGTTATTGGGTGGCAGTATTAATATTAGCAGATCAACACAGCACATTAATAAAGCCAGCCTGAACATTTTAAAGCGCTTTGTATATGTGAAGGAATTTGAAATTGGAAGGTAAACATTAAGTTGGCATTTGTATCTTGATTCATGGGAGCAGCGCAAGTACATAGACATAATCTAGTGTGGACGAGTGGTGGCCTCGATTGAAGCAGCACTGATATGCATCGGGTGGTCTAGCTTATCGCATTGTGCTTTTTAGAAAGAAAACACAATTTTGAAAAGCTTTAACTTTCACCTTAAAATTTTGATTTTTGCATGTTTTTGAGATTGTGAATTAAATGAACCAATTCATAATTTGTGTAGGTTTGATGTACACTTATTTCTGTCTTTTTATATTATTTTGAGGTTCAATCCGAAGAACTTACTTAGGCCGGGGCCCCCGAACTCCAATAATGATGAAGTGAGTATCTAAAGAAGTCAAAAGGGTAAAATCGACAGCGCCTGTCTTGGTTTGGCTTCTAAGTACACCATGTTGTGCTCTTAACTAACAAGCATTTGGTATTCAAATACATATACGCTTACTTCACGAATGACTTGAACACAAATAGCAGATATACTAAAATATGTATGCAAGACCCAGTTTTTAACACTGGGCTGAATTACAGGCTTCGTGAAAATTATGCATACTTTGCGAAGAAACAACTAAGTGACTTGGCATTATGCTAGTGTTAATCGCACAATCCAAGCAGACAACACTGTCACTATGCAGAGTTATACTGGTAAACATTAGCTGGATAAACTATTCAATCCTAGCAAAAACTCAAAATACTACAATAATCTGAAGGGAGTGCTCTGCTTGTACTGGCGAAAAATTTTCACACACAAAGAACAGATGAGTGCACAGTTTACTTTCTATGTTATCAAACAACACCAAGGACATCATTTAGGGGTTGCTGTGACCCCTGGTACTACCTTTGCGACCCCTAGTGAAGCAGCTCATCCTTATGGACGTCAGAGGGGCTTCACTCACCTCGTTTTTTGTCAATTTTTATTATATTAGTGGTGATAATATTAAATTATTCTCTATTACTTTAATAAAAAATGGAGTACAAATTGCTTGAATATGACTTTCCCTGGCAGCTGAGGCAAGTAAAAAAATGCTTTTAAAATGTATGTATGTTGTGTGCGTGCTTGAAGTTTTTAGTGTGTGTATGTAAGAGAGTGTGTGTGTGTGTGTGTGTGTGTAGGCAGTGTGTGTGTGTATGTAATTGTAATTGCATTTATATAGTACTTACTACCCCTGTCGAGGCATCAAATCAGTTTTTGGCGAGTAGCACGCTACTCTGTAACCCAAAAAGGATTAGTGGTGAATTAGTATAGGGAAATATGAAATTCATTTGAGCGGTAGACATGTGAGTCTGTTAGTTGGATAGAGGAGGGATAGAAAAGGAAAGGGCCTAGAAAGGGTTTAGCGAAACAAGCACACACACACAATTACTGACACACAGGCATCAGAAGGTCCGTTGGAGTACAGGGAGAAGAGGAGGAGAGGGGGGGGGGGGGTGGGGGGGTCGCTCAGCAGCCCTGTAATATTGGGAGTGGATGTCGTCTGCCGGCTAGATTGCCGACTTTGGTGCTGGAAAGCAAGCTTCAAGCCTAGGGGTCGCGTCCACATCCTGTGATTCTGGGCAAATCACTTATTCTCCCTGTGCCTGAATGTGTCCTTGCTCATGTGAAGTGCTCCAATACCTTCGGGTCGAGTTTGCGCTATATAAATAAGCATAAAGATAAAATTGGAAAAAAAATCACACGTCTTAAGCACATCACTCCCTTAAGAGGGGTTGGCCTAACGGCTAAGGCGCTCGACCTCGGACCTGGGGATCTGGGTTCGAGTCTCGGTAACGACGCCAAAAACCCCCTGTGATTCTGGGCAAATCACTTAATCTCCCCGTGCCTAAAAAGGAAAGTGTGCCCTCATGTAACGTAACTGGTGCTATGTAAAGCGCTCTGATAACTGATTCGGTTCGGTTCTAGTTCGCGCTATATAAAACTCTGCAAAAAAAAAAAATTAAGCCCTGGAGTCCTCCGGCATTCACAAATGGGTGTGGGGGGGTCACTAGGATCCACCAGGATTCAACTCGGTCTTCAACTCGGTCTTCAACAACCATGTGGGTGGCTGCAGCCAAAGCCCTCAGTGATCTCGGGGCAGAGCCACAAACTACCACCTCACTATCTTCACCCAGAAGATCTACCATTGATCCCCAGATATTTAGGTCACGTTCCAAATTACCATCTGAGCCGACTTTCCGGTGCCGAAACTCTTCAGCTACTGTTCACTTTAGTAGATCAGCCCCTCCATTTACCCCTTGTCAGTGGTGTTGGGCTTGCCCATTGAATTGCAACATGTTGTCTGGCAAGTTCCTGTCCCAGTTGGGCAAATCTGTATCTCATCTTGCTACTTTTTTTGGGATTGGCAGCAGTCCCAGTAAGCAATGTCAAGTCAAGTCAAATAATTTATATAGCGCGCTACATACCCAGAGGGTCTCAAGGCACTTGAGGAAGGGTGGGGAATTACTTGTCGAATAACCAAGTTTTAAGTTCCTTTCTGAATGCTAGGTGGTTCTGAGTGAGGCGAAGGTGAATGGGAAGTGAGTTCCAGGTTTTAGCTGCCAGGTAGGAGAAGGATCTTCCTCCCATGGTGGTTTTGTTGATGCGTGGTACAGCGGCAAGGGCTTGGTTGGAGGAGCGTAGCTGGCGGGAGGGGGTGTAGAAGGAAAGTCGTGTGTTGAGGCATTCGGGTCCAAGTTCGTAAAGTGCTTTGTGTGCGTGGGTTAGGAGGCGGAATGTTATCCTCTTATTGACAGGGAGCCAGTGGAGGTTTTTCAGGTGACTAGAAATGTGGTCTTTACGCGGGATGTCTAGTATGAGTCTGGCTGATGCGTTCTGGATGCGTTGGAGTTTTTTCTGAAGTTTTGCGGTGGTACCGGCGTATAGGGTGTTACCGTAGTCCAGGCGGTGATCAGTGCGTGGGTGACTGTTTTTCTAGTTTCGGTGGGGATCCAGCGAAATGTTTTTTTGAGCATGCGAAGAATGTTGAAGCAAGATGATGAAACGGCGTTGACTTGTCTGTTCATTGAGAGTGAGGAGTCCAGGATGACGCCCAGGTTCCGTGCGTGGTCCGTCGGGATGGGTGCTTTTCCAAGGGCCTCTGGCCACCAAGAGTCATCCCAGGCGGAGGGGGAGGTACCTAAGATAAGGACTTCTGTTTTGTCTGAGTTCAGTTTCAGACGGCTGTGCTTCATCCACTCGGCTACTTCTTTCATTCCTTCATGTAGGTTGGTTTTGGCGGTGTTCGGGTCTTTGGTGAGTGAGAGGATCAGTTGAGTGTCATCAGCGTAGGAGATGATGTTGAGGTTGTGTTGGCGTGCGATGGTCGCGAGGGGGCTCATGTATACGTTGAAGAGGGTGGGGCTGAGTGAAGATCCTTGTGGCACGCCGCAGATGACTTCAGTGGCCTCTGACTTGAATGGTGGAAGGCGGACTCTCTGGGTTCTTCCGGTGAGGAACGAGGTGATCCATTGCAGTGCTTTTCCTTGGATTCCGATGTTTCTGAGGCGTTGTAGGAGGGTGCTATGGCAGACTGTGTCGAAGGCTGCGGAGAGGTCAAGGAGGATGAGGGCGACTGTGTCTCCATTGTCCAGTAGAGTTCGAATGTCGTCTGTTGCTGCGATGAGTGCGGTCTCAGTGCTGTGTTTTGCTCGGAAGCCGGACTGTGAGGAGTCGAGGGATCTGTTGGTTTCGAGGAAGGCGGCGAGCTGGTTGTTGACAGCTTTCTCGATGACTTTGGCCGGGAATGGTAGGAGCGAGATGGGGCGGTAGTTTTTGAGTTCGGTGGGGTCAGCTGTGGGTTTTTTCAGAAGGGCGCTGAGTTCTGCGTGTTTCCAGCTATCCGGGAAGGTGGCGGAGTTGAGGGAGCAGTTGATGACGTCTCGGAGGTGTGGTGCTATGATGGAGTCTGCTTTGTTGAAGATATGGTGAGGGCATGGGTCTGTGGGGGATCCTGAGTGAATGGAATTCACCTGAATGTCGTGCTGTTAGTTCAGCTTTTGCCACCGTCACTCTCTGCACCTCCTGCAAAATCTTCCTCTTATAAAGGTTTCACTACATGGCATGTCCACGTGACGTGTCCAAAGTTAGGCAGGGACACCACACAACTCATACATCCAGCAGAGCGTGTTGGATAAACCCTATGCAGGCGCTGCGGTGTATCTGGCAAGGCAGGCCACTTCTTGTACCTGCATTCAGGCACGTCTGCACTCTCTCTACGAAAGGGGGAACTCCATGTCCACACTCCAATTATCACACGTGTATGCAGGGCCGGCTTTAGAACTGGTGGCGCCCAGTGCGACAGTTTTTGACACCCCCCACTCCCCATGATCGCCTCCTCGGATTCTCTCACTACCACTGGGCAAAACTGGCCCTCACCCCGCCAATCATAAGCTATTGCTAAACACAGTGTTCCCTGGAGGTCAGCGCCACCTCCACAGGTTAGCGCCCGGTGAGACCGCACCAGTAACACTGCCCTAAATCCGGCCCTGTGTGGATGTTACTCCTGTCTGCCTAGCGTTCTTCAGAGCAGTATATATCCGGAAGATGATACCCCTGACAGACCGGGGTCTATCATCACTCTCAGAATGTGTGAGTCACTGGGTTCATCTGGGATGGCCATTCAGAGCTTCCAGACCGTGCGGGACACACTTGCCTACTGCCGAAATTGCCCCAGACCAATGCAAAGTGTATCCCTGCCTCCTCCAACGTCATGAAGATATCATTCAAAAACAGATCTCCCGCTCTCTCACATCCAACCTCTAAGTGGGTGCACTTGCCAAGTCGTCATGGCAGTACCAAACTAAGCACAGACACTGCAGCGGCAGGTCTGAGTTACATTTACAGGATGATAATGTGGGTGGCACAATCATTGCTGCAGGCCCACTAGAAGCCTTTGATTTACAGGACCTGGGCACATACAGTGCACTGTACTAGGGACTGACTAGTAAATCAAACATGCCAATCATGGTATCACCAGTCCATAACAATTATCTACGGGTAGCACTTGGGCACTGAACTGCAGTGGCAAAGTGCCTAAAGCATCTAGACCAGCAAAAACGAAGTCCAACATTCCGCAAAATAACAGAAGGCAAAGGCAACAATACAGGGGAAACTCATACCAATGATGCAGGTCTAGCACATGTCCCCTGCAGCTGAAATGTGGGGAGAACTACCCACCTTCTTGGGAATTCTCTTCACTAAGGCAGAAAAATATGGACAGGCCATCAGCATTGGAGTGTTCTGTACCAGGGCGGTGTTCCACAATGAAGTCCATCCCTTTTAGGGAAATGGACCTACCTCAACAACTTTGGGTTCTCACCCCTCATCTGCATTAACAATCTGAGGGGCCTGTTGTCGGTCTGAACCTGGAGGTGAGTCCCAAATAAGTAGGGCTACAGCTTCTTCAGCGACCAGACCACAGCAAAAGCCTCACGCTCAATCACACTCCACCTCTGTTCAAGTGGAAGTGACCTGCTGCTAATGAAGGCTACAGGTTGGTCTAGGCCCTCCTCATTTAGTTGTGAGAGCACAGCCCCCACACCATGCTCTGAAGCATCTGTCGTATAGAGAGGAACAGTGGTTTCTGTGGACAATGTGTGTAATATATGTAATAGTTAGCTCAATGGCAGTATTCATGGGTAAAGAGATGTCAGAGAGAGGAAAAAGAAACCATATATAACAAAACAATTACGAGTATTAGCTGTTTATGTAAATGCGTAAGCAAATTAATCAAGGAAGGTGAGTGGAGTCCCAAGTGAACTTAGAACCTACATATCAAAGTAGTGACAATTTGTGACATAAAAATAGGTTTCAAGAATATAAAAAGAACCATAGCATAAATATTCAATAGTTAGTCACAGTCTTCTAGTACAATGGTAGTGGCTGGTAGTGGTGATAATTCCTTTGAGAAGTTGGGCGCTGTGCTCGTGGCAGATTTCAGGGCATCAAAAGTTTGTGGGCAAGTGTCAGTCCAGTTCACATTCCTGGGCTGCTTCCTGGAAGTCAGCTCAATCAAGGAGGCAACAATGGTGCCATAGCCCTTGACAAATCTCCTGTAATAGCTGATGAGGCCTAAAAAGGCTCTCACCACTGTCTGTGTCTTGGGGGGGTTCCCAAGCAAGAATGGTGTCAATCATAAGCTGTAGTGGCGCCACCTGGCCGCTTCCTACCTGGTGTCGTAAGTACACAACTGAATCCTGCTCGAATTGGGCCTTGCTGGCCTTAATTCGGGGGCCTGCCCTCTGCAGATCCTTCAACACTTCCCAGAGGTGGTGCAGAAGTTTCTCCCAAGTGGCATTGAACACTGCAATGTCATCCAGGTAAGCAGCACTGAAATCCCCCAGTCTAGCCAACATCTGGCTGACGAACCTCTGGAAAGTGGCAGGGGCATTCTTCAACCCAAAGGACATCATCCGGAATTGGCAGTGCTCTTCTGTGGTTTAAAATGCTGACCTCTCCTTGGCCCCATCAGTTAAGGCAATCTGCAGTACCCAGACGTTAAGTCAAATGTACTGAGGTACTTGGCAGCTCCCAACCGATCTATGAGCTCATTAGCTCTGGGAATGGGGTGTGCATCAGTCCTGGTGACTGAATTGAGCCCTCTGTAGTCCACGCAGAACTGAAGTTCTGGTGTGCCACCGGATGCGGCAGCCTTTGGGACCAAGACCACTGGGCTGGCCTAAGGGCTGTTGGAGGGCTCAATCACCCTTAGCGCTAACATCTTGGAGACCTCCTCCTTGATTGAAGCTCTGACCCGGTCCGTCACCTTGTAAATTTTGTGCTTCACCGGAGGACTGTTCCCAGTGTCCACATCATGGACACACCACTGAGTGACACCAATGGTCAGGGAGAATAGAGCAGCAAACTGTCTCAACAGTTGGCGGCAGTCACTCTACTGTTTAGGAGTCAGGGCGGGGGAGAGGATTCCACCGTCCACTGACCCATCATATACCTCAGCAGCCAGAAGGTCAGGAAGAGGCGCATTCCCCTCCTTCATTCAAAGTGGGAATGTTCCTAGGAGCATTCCCACTTTGGACCTCTTCAAGTGGGGCTTAAGGCGGTTCAAATGTAGGACCCGCAAAGGGTTCTTTGGAGACAGCCAGTCCACCAGATAGGTGACTTTACTCTTGCGCTCCACCACCTCAAAAGGCCCAGTCCACTTATCCTGGAACGCACAAGGCTCTACTGGGGCCATGACCCACACTTTCTAACAAGGCTGAAACTCGATCAGAGTGGCATTCTGATCATACCACCATTTCATCTCTTCCTTGCTGGATTCCAGATTCGCCTGAGAAAGTTGTATGAAGCGCTTAGTCTGGTTCCTGAAGGCCAGCATGCAGCTATATACATCCTGGGGAGGTTTACTGGGAGATTTCTCCCAGCTTTCTGACCAGACTCAGAGGTCCTCTTATAGGATGCTCATATATGAGTTCAAAGGGCCTGAACCCTAAGGACTTCTGCGGTACCTCCCTATAAGCAAATAATAGGTATCGTAAGAGGACATCCCATTAACCCTCATGGGCTCACCAAGACTCCAAATCATGCCCTTCTGGGTCCGGTTGAATCTCTCAACCAGCCCATTACTTTGGGGGTGGTAAGGAGTGGTGAACTTATAGGTAAAACCGCACTCCTGCCACAGGGACTTTATATACTTGGATATGAAGTTGGTACCCCGGTCAGACACCACCTCTCTGGGGAACCCCACACAGGAGAAGATCCCCATCAATGCCCGACTCACCACATAGGCCATCACTGTCCGGAGAGGGATGGCGTCAGGGTACCAGGTGGCATGATTCACCAAGACAAGGATGAACCTGTTGCCCATGGCTGTCTTGGGATCCAGGGACCCCATAATGTCTATACCCACCCTCTCATAGGGTAGACCTACAAAGGGTGTCATAGTTCGTGCACATTTGGAGCCAGTAAAAGTGGGTGCCAAGCTGTTCAAAGGTCGCGTATTGCCCAAAATGTCCTGCCAACGATGCATCATGAGCCAGATCCAGTAGGAAGGCTCTGAAGTGCTGGGGTACCACCAGCACACAGGCTGACCCAGGCTCAGCGACCTTAGGCTCACTATACAGGAGACCATTCTCGCGTTAAATTCAATGTGATCCAGACTGATCAACTGTTGTCTGGTTTGCATCATGCTGCCGCAAACCAACAAGAGACGTTCATTCCTGCTGCTCCCTGTAGAATTCCTCCCAGGAGGGACCCCCCTTCCTGCTGCCAATGGGTCAGCTCAGGCAGGTCCCCCAGTTTGGCCACTTGTTCACCTGTAAGCCCCAGGGCATCCGCTTCAAGGTTTACCTCCTCCTGGACTGTTGGAACATCGGGCCGGTTTCCTGCGCCCCCTACCTCTTCTCTTTCTGGCAGGCACCTTGGACACTCTTTCAGTCTCCAGGTCCTCTTGATTGCCCTTACCGGCTGCCGTAGACTGAGTGGTCACACATGCCCACTCAGGCAGACCCAACATCTCCAAATGAGACTTGCGCTCCACCTTCTCCCAAGGGGAGCTCTCCACATCGTTGCCTAGTAGACAGTCAACAGGCATGGCTGGCCTCACAACAACTTTCAAGGTACCCGAGACCCACCCCACTCAAAGGGAACCTGTGCCACTTTGCAGAGGCACTCTGAGTTGTCAGCTGCAACTACTGGGTAAAGTACGTTGGGGACCACCTGCTCTTCAGACACTAGCTGACATCTGACAGCTGTCACACTGACTCCAGTGTCTCTCAGGGCCTGCACCCAATTGCCATTTATGGTCACCCACTGACCGTATTTCTTAGTGTTAGCGAGCAGGTGGGTCCTTGGGACCACCTCACTCTCTCCTAGTGAGACCACGCTCAACTCTGCTGGCTCCCACCCCTTCTGGGAACCCGACTCCTCCCCCAAGGCTACACTAGTCAACTCACGGGGCAGTGCACCTGTGGATGCAGTGGTGGCTTTATTGGGACACTTAGGATCCCGTATGAAGTGGCTCACCTGACCACAACCATAACATGCACGGGGGCCCTTCTGGGCAGGCTTACATGCAGGGCCCATGGCTTTTTTTCAATAGGGGGCTGGGAACCTTTCCCTCGGTTCCCTAGGGAATTACTTTAGGGCTCTTTTTGGAATTCCTTCGGTTTACCCTTGTCCCCCCGCCACTCTTCTGCTGGGGATCTTGTCCACATTTGGCGGAGTCTCTCACATGACCTTTGTGGACCCTGGCACTGACCCTGCAGTGCGCCACCACAGCAAGGTTCCTGGGCCAGTCAGCTTACTGTCAATCAAGTGCTGGCATAGCTCTGGAAAACAACTACCAGACAAGTGCGCCCATGCAATCAAATCATAGAGCCTGTGAAAATCATTTACATGGCTACCCTGTACCCATCCATCTAGTGCGCTGCAAAAATAGGACACATACTCCACCCAAGTGCTTGACGCCAGCTCCTTACAGAATTCTTACTTCTGCCTGTACAGTTCTAAGGTCAAACCATACCTCCTGATCAAGGCTTGCTTCATGTGGGCATAAGACATTTGCTCCTTGCTAGGTAAGCCTAACAACGTTTCCCTCCCTTCCTTCCCTCTGTCACAACCCCGCTCCCCAGTCTCTCTCATGGATTCTGTGGGACCTCATTGCTACCTCATATGCCTTAAACCACTGACCAATATCTTCCTTCTTTCCAAAATCCTTAATCACTTTCTTGGGGATGTATACCTTCCCTTCTCCAGGCACTGGCAACTAGCTGCCACCATTGGAACTGGGCGCCACACTCCTGGCCTTCATGTCCAGTTCCTTCAAAAAATCTCATGTTCTAAAAGCATCCTCTTTTCCTCCATGGCCAGTTTCCGCTTTTCTAAATACAATTTCTTACTCTCCGATGTCACACTTCTTCCTCAGCCTGAGCTTTGTAAGCTCCAACTCATGCACTCTGCTTCTCACTCTGTGCTCCAACTCCTCTGAATACAGCCCCTTTGAAGACACACTGCTGCCCCCGCTGGATGGAAACTTCCTTCCAGGCAGACCCAATAGCCCATCCTGCTGCCCATCTAAATTCTCATCCTCCACCATAGGCTCCTCTGTATGCTCACTGGCATTCCTTGATTCCAACCAGGCCTTCAGCGCCTTTTGGTATTCCTTCTTTCTGGTGAGGTCTCTTTCTGAGATTTTAAATTTCTTGTAACCAGCTTTCAATTGTGGCACAGTGTAGGTTTCAACCCTGTCTTCTTCAAATTCAATATCCACAGATGCAAATGATGCTGGTTTTGTCATGGTGAAAATTGGCAGTTCTCAAGTTACAAAACATTCCAAGAAAAAGTTCCACCAATTGTATATGGCCGTAAGATGGCCTGCACTATACTAGTAGTGTACACCAATCACTGTATGTAAGTCACAAATGCATGTCAAGATCCTCATTGCTGGCTACCAATATTAGAAATGGGGGTCTCTAGTTGGCAATGACTTGCACCGTTGTCCAAGTAGGGACCCTTCTCCTAGTCAGGGTAAGGGGGATACACTTCTAAAATAATCCCATGATCACCCCCTTGGTAGCTTGGCACGAGCAGCCAGGCTTATTTCAGGGGCTGTGTGTAAAGCATTTGTGTACCCATCCAGTAATATAGTGAAAACAGTACAAATGGACACCATACACGTTCAGAAAAATAGGAAATCTGAACCAAACAAGACCAAAACAACAAAAATCCACAATACAGTAATACAGATATGACTTTCAAAAGGTAGAAACAGGTCTGTCCATAGCAAACTATAGATGCGACACTTTCAACACAAAGTACATTGGATGCGTCAAAATCATAGACAAGAACAGCCGCAGGGAAGGTAATGCGTTGGTTCCTTATGTGCAGGGAAGGTGATTCGTCATGTCTTACTGCCTCACAGGGGAGGTGATAAGTTGGTTCCTTATTAAAGGGGATGGGATGCGTCAGTTTCTTACTGTATGGGCAGTTGACGTGTAGACTTGGCGCCCCAGTGCAATGCATGAGGATCAGGGATGCGTCGGCAGCAACAACACTGCATTGATTTCTTCAACCGCGGTCCCATGATGAGTTGGTTCTTGTAGCCGCACAGCAGGGCTTCCGTCAGAATCAGTGCGGTGATCTTGGCATTCGTAGATCGGTGCACTCGATGCGGCGTGCAGTGATTTCTTGACCTGGGGGCAGGCGCTGTGTCAGTTTTTTAGGTGGTGCGTCGGAAAGAACAAGTTACTTACCTTCGGTAACGATATATCTGTAAGAAACAGTAGTTAGTATTAGATTCCTTACCTTAGAATATCCCCAGGCGTCAGTCTGGATCCGGAAACTTTTGCGTAGCAGTACCCCTGCGCGTCGGTAGGCGTCGTCTGCAGGCGTCCCCTGCGGCTCCGCGTCGTCGGCGTCGTGCGCCGTGATGACGTCGCTGGAGTATATAGACGCCGCCTCCGCGCGCTGACGTCAGTTCTTTGCACACAGCTTTTCCGCGCCAGAACACGCAGAGCCATGTGAGAACTAACACTGGTGCCATTTGAAACTAGGGCCCTGAAAGGGATGTCCTTAACCCTAGGTATCAGTTCGCAGAACGGGGAGGATGGGTGGGGCGGTAAGGAATCTAATACTAACTACTGTTTCTTACAGATATATCGTTACCGAAGGTAAGTAACTTGTTCATCTGAAAGAAACAGGTTAGTATTAGATTCCTTACCTTAGAATAGATACCCCAGCAATACCAACCCCGGTGGTGGGTCTGCGAACCAATACAACCTACACCAGAAAGTCCTGGAGGACCGAACGACCAAAGAAGCCATCCCTCCGGACTTGACTGTCCAGGCAGTAGTGCCTCGCAAAGGTGTGCAGCGAGGCCCACGTGGCCGCCTGGCAAATGTCCTGCAAAGGGACTCCCCGGCCCAGGGCAGTAGTAGCCGCCGTGGCCCGAGTGGAATGGGCCCTCAGCCCAACAGGAGGCTCCTTCCGAGCCAAAGAGTAGCATGCTTTGATGCACAGGACGACCCACCGAGAGATGGTCCGCTTCTGTACCGCCCTTCCCTTCTTCTCACCCACGTAGCCAACAAACAGTTGGTCATCCACCCGGAACTGGCGTGTGCGATCCATGTAAAATGAAAGCGCACGTTTTGGGTCCAGACGATGGAGCCGCTCTTCATCCTTCGAAGGATGCGGAGGCGGGAAGAAGGAGGGCAAGGTGATGGACTGCCCAATGTGAAAAGCAGAGACTACCTTGGGCAGGAAAGAAGGTCTAGTCCGAAGAACCACCTTATCAGGATGAACAGACAAGAAAGGAGGTTTAACAGAAAGAGCCTGGAGCTCACTCACTCTCCTGGCAGAGGTGATAGCCACCAGGAAGGCCGTCTTTAAAGTGAGAAGACGGAGAGGACAGGAATGAAGAGGCTCAAAGGGAGCGCACATCAGGAAAGTCAGAACCAGGTTCAAGTCCCACTGAGGCATCACGAACGGAGTTGGGGGATACATGTGCGTGATGCCCTTCAAGAATCGTAACACAATAGGGGACTTGAATAAAGATGGCTGATCAGGTAGCCTCAAGAAGGCGGAAAGGGCAGAAAGATAGCCCTTGATAGTGCCCAGAGCAGAGCCCTGCTGGGCAAGGGAAAGGAGGAAGAGGAGAACCTCAGACAGAGGGGCAGAAAGGGGATCCACAGCCTTTGCTGTGCACCATGCCACAAATCTGTTCCACCGGCAGGCGTATACCGACTTTGTGGAGGGACGCCTGGCTGCCAGAATTACATCACAGACTTCAGGAGGCAAGTCAAATGGCCTCAACTGCCGCCGCTCAATCTCCAAGCATGGAGGTGGAGACTGGACAGGTTCGGGTGGAGGACCGTCCCCTGCTGCTGCGACAGAAGGTCCTCCTGAAGGGGCAGGCGGATCGAGGGACCGACTGTCATGCTGAGTAGCTCGGGATACCAGTATCTTCGAGCCCAGTCCGGGGCCACAAGGATAACTTGGGCCCGGTCGCGCCTGATCTTCTTCAGCACTCTGGGCAGAAGTGGTATAGGCGGAAAGGCGTACAACAGACCGCAACTCCACTCGCGCCGAAAGGCGTCGCCGAGCGAGTGCCGTCTTGGAAACTCCAACGCGCAGAACCGATGACATTGCGCGTTCTCTTCTGTGGCGAATAGATCTAACCAAGGCTCTCCCCATTGCTGAAAGAGGCCTCTCGCCACGTCCGAGTTCAGACGCCATTCGTGATCCACCGAGCACCGACGGCTGAGTTCGTCCGCCCTGGCGTTCAGAGAACCTGCCAGGTGTTGAACCGTCAGAGTCACGCCCTGACGTTCCAGCCATTGCCAGAGACGCAGAGCCTCCTGGCAAAGGGTCCACGACCCCACACCGCCCTGTTTGTTGCAGTACCACATGGCGGTGGTGTTGTCCGTGAACACCTGCACTACACTCCCGTTGACAAAGGGGAGGAATGCCTTCAGTGCTAGGCGAATCGCCCGCAGCTCCAACAGGTTGATATGGAGCCGGGACTCCGCCGGAGACCAGATGCCTCTGATCTCCGCCTCTCCCAAGTGGCCACCCCAGCCCTGGAGGGACGCGTCCGTCACAACCACGTGCTCCGGTTGGGGAAGGGAGAGGGATCTGCCTCTGACCCAATCGCGGTCCGTAAGCCACCACTGCAACTGTCTCGCAGTGCCCTCCGAGATCAGGACATGGTCGGATAGGTTGCCCTGATGCCGGGCCCACTGAAACTTCAGGTCCCACTGCAGAGCCCGCATCCGCCACCTGGCGTGATGCACCAGTAGGATGCAGGAGGCCATCAGCCCCAGAAGCCGCAGCGTCAACCTGACCGAAACCCGGGATAACGGCTGAAAGATGGGAATCAGAGCCTGAATATCCCGGACCCGCCGTTCCGGGGGATAAACCCGAAACTGCGCCGAGTCGAGAACCGCTCCGATGAAAAGGAGCTTTTGAGAGGGACACAGGTGTGATTTCGGCACATTGATGGAAAACCCCAGCTCGTGCAGGAGGTCTGCCGTCATCTGAAGGTGGTGGACGACTGTCTGGGGCGAGCCCGCCTTCAACAACCAGTCGTCGAGGTAGGGGAAGACTGAAACCCCTAACCGGCGCAGATGAGCTGCGACCACCGCCATCACTTTCGTGAACACCCGTGGGGCGCTGGTAAGGCCGAATGGGAGCACGATAAACTGAAAGTGCTCCTGGCCTACCGTGAACCGCAGGTAACGCCGGTGGGCCGGCAGGACGGGGATGTGAAAATACGCATCCTGCAAGTCCAACGCTACCATCCAGTCTTGAGGGTCTAGAGCAGCCAAGACCTGAGCCAAAGTCAACATCTTGAACTTCTCCTTCCGGAGTAAGCCGTTGACGTTCCGTAGGTCCAAGATAGGACGGAGGCCTCCTTTGTCCTTCTTGGGCACCAGAAAGTAGTGGGAGTAGCAACCACACCCTACTTCTGGCCCAGGAACGCGCTCGATGGCCCCCTTGGCCAAGAGGGCCGTAACTTCCTCCTGCAGAAGTGTCAAGTGGTCCCCTGACACACGGTGGTTCTGCGGTGGCATGGCTGGAGGAGTGGACTCGAAGGGGAGGGCGTAGCCCCTTCGAACGAGCTGCAGCACCCACCTGTCCGATGTTATCGCGCGCCAGCGGGAGTGGTGATGGCGAACCCTGCCACCCACTGGCGTCACGTGAGCCCGAAAGCTCGGACTAGGAAGGCTTGGATGCAGCAGCGGGGGGAGGTGTGGACTGACCTCGCCGCTGGCCTCTACCGCCACCACGGCGGAAACCACGGCCGCCACCGCGCTGGGGAGCGTTCTGCGGCGCGTGGCTGGCAGCACGTGTGGGACCGCCCCTCCCTTGGCCACGAAAGGGGCGAAACGAACCCGTCTGCTGGCGCTGGGTCGAAAGACCCAAGGACTTGGCCGTGACCCTGGAGTCCTTGAAGCGCTCCAGCGCGTGGTCCGCTTTGTCACCAAACAGGCGACTGCCATCAAATGGCATGTCCATGAGTGTATTTTGGACGTCTGGCGAGAAGTTGGCAGATCTCAGCCAAGCATGGCGACGAATCGCCACCGTCGTGGACATAGCCCGTCCCAGCGAGTCGGTCGTGTCCAGACCACAACGGATCGAGTACCGCGCCGCATCCCGGCCTTCAACCAAGGCCCGGGTGAGCTTGTCCCGCACTTCCTGGGGGCATTGCGGCAAACACTCCTCGACCGTATCCCACAGGGAGTGGGTGTAGCGGCCCAAGAGGCACGCGGTATTACAAGACCGCAGTCCAGCGCTCAAAGAGGAAAAGACCTTTTTACCAAATTGGTCATACCGCTTTGATTCCCGATCGGGCGGAGCCGACGGGAACGCGGACTGTGAAGTGGAGGCCTGGATCACCAGACTCTCCGGGGAGGGATGGGTGGATAGGAAGGCAGGGTCGTCCGAGCACGGACGGTGACGCCTGGCAACGTTCCGGTCAACCGGTGCACCGGAAGCGGGCCTGGACCAGGTGCCCAAAAGGACATCCGTCAGGGCCTCATTAAACGGCAGCAGAGGCTCCTGGGGGCATGACTGCGGTTTAAACACTTCGGTCAGAATGTTCGGCTTGACCTTCGCGACAGGGAGCTCAAGGCTCAAGGCCTTGGCAGCCCTCATCAGGACCACCGAATAGGCAGCACCTGCCTCAGACGCCACAGGGGTCGGGGAGACAAACCCAGGGTTGGGCGACTCGTCCAGACCACTGGCATCACCCAGATCACCTACCCAGTCCACATCATACTGGCAGGCACGGGATAAAGGGTCCTCAGACCCCTCCCAACCCTCTCCATACTCGTCCTCATCGCCGTATTCTGGATCGACGATATAGACCTCGGGGTCAATGGGCCCCATCGGCGCCGGATCCGGCGTCGGACGACGCCGGTCCGACTCCGCGTCAGGAGTCAGAGGGGGAATGGGGGTGGCGCCGCGTGGCGTCGGCGCCGAGGACCCGACGCCGGCCGGAACCGACGGCGGAGTCGCTGCACCGCGCGGAGGCGGTACCACGGGTTGGCCCAAAGGAACCGACGCCGGAGAGGCCGGTAGACCAGCCGGCGACGAACCTGAGGGGCCCAGCGGCGCCGGAGCCACCGGCGGCGTCGAGGCAGGAGCACCCGAACCGCTCGGGCCCCCAGACGGGACCGACGGGCCCGCAGGCGCCGTAGGCCCCGCCGGAGGAGACCTCGCCCTCATAGCTATGAGGAAGGCCTCGATCTCCTCACGCGACGCGCCTTCCCCAGGGACCGACGGGTATGGGGCAGACGGCGTCGGCGACCCACGCGGGCCCGCGTGGGTGGGGCCACCCGAGCCCCCGGCCGCATCACGCGGGCGTCGGGGGGAGTCGGGGGTACGATGACGACGCCCCGACTTCTTACGCTTACCTGACGAACCGGAGGAATGGTGGCGACTCCCGGAGCGCTCATGGCGGCTCCGCGATCGTTCCTTCGACCGCTCCCTCGACCTCCGACCGGACCGGGACCGCTCTCGACGCGGGGCCGACACACGGAGCTCGAGAAGCTTGCGGGACCGCTCCCGCCTAGCTTTACCAGTCAAGGCCCGACAGTCGACGCAGGACTCCACGTCGTGGTCCGCGCCCAGACACCGGAGGCAGAGTCGATGGAGGTCGGTGACCGACATAAGGCGGTCGCACTCGTCGCAACCCTTGAAACCGGGCATCCTACCGGCACCGTAGAAGATTAAGTAGTTAACAAGAAACTTGGTCAAAAGACCAGAGTACTGCTCTTCGGATATGCGCTAACTGGTGCGGAAAAAAGAAGAACTGACGTCAGCGCGCGGAGGCGGCGTCTATATACTCCAGCGACGTCATCACGGCGCAGACGACGCGGAGCCGCAGGGGACGCCTGCAGACGACGCCTACCGACGCGCAGGGGTACTGCTACGCAAAAGTTTCCGGATCCAGACTGACGCCTGGGGATATTCTAAGGTAAGGAATCTAATACTAACCTGTTTCTTTCAGATCAGGTGCTATTCTCCTCGTTGCGTTACTTTTTCAGTGCCCAACAGAGGGAGCAACCTCCAGAGGCCCAGAACAGCAACAAGCGCTTCTTGGCAGGTCAGAACTCCCAGCAAGGAAGTTTAGGGGAGCTGGGGGTGAAGTCTTTGTGTCCCGGAGACTTCACTACAGGAAGCAAGCCCTACTTCAAGCCCTTGGAGATATTCCTCAAGCAAGGGACACCGCACACAGCAACGTTCTTGTCCTTTCCTTGGCATTAACAGCCACTGCAAGCCAATCCCAGACAGCACACTGCAAAGGGGTAGTACCTTCTCCTCAGTTTCTTCAGCTCTTCTCCCTGGCAAATGAAATACCAGCATTTGTAAAACGCACAGCTACCTCCAAAGAGGTGTCCCGGCGCTGGGGGCCGTCGGGAAGATTAAGCGAGCTATTGCCCAGAGTCACATGGTGCTGGGCTAACCTGCCGCCTGTGCCAGGGATGAAGCCGTGAACCTGTGGTCCAGAGTCAGGCACCCTGGCCGCTGCGCCACACATCTTCCAAAAGGTTCCTCTTGAATTCCAGAAGTAATCTAAAGTTAAGGTTCTGGGCCCCACTCTGTATAGCACAACATCCTTTGTTTTCTAAGGCAGAGAAGCTCTTTGCCCAGCCAAAACCAGTTCTATCTGCTCTGCTGCAGCTTCCTGGCAGGAGGTGGAGACAGCATTGTCCAAGGCAGACCACGCCCATTCAGGAGTGAAAGAAATCTCCTCCCCCTACCCTATTCAGCCCAGCCCCGACTACACCTGGAAAGGCAGGACACACCTCACCTCCCCAAGTGGCTGTCTGAAGAGAATGCACATCCCCTGCTCCTGTCACTCCAAAGCCAGGCAGTCAATACACAAACTTAGCAGAGGTACACAGGATGGCTACGTAAAAGATACCTACTTTTTTAAAGTGGTATTTTCGGACACATGTAAATATCATCCTCACTAAAAGATGTATCTTTACATTCTGAGTTCAGTCATACTAAACGTCATCTCTCTATCTTGTCCCAATGGGAAGTTATATTTATAAGATGTTATAAATGAACTCCCATTCTATCCTATGGGACAGTTAGCCTTTCACTAGTGAAAAACAATATTGGCAGTATTTCACTATCTGAACATGCCACACACATCAGGGGCATGTCCTACCATTCCCATACACTGCACCCTGCCCACAGGAATACCTTGGGCCTACTTTAGGGGTGACTTGCATGTAAGAAAAGGGAAGGTTAGGGCCTGGCAAGTGGGTGCATTTGCCAGGTCGACATGGCAGTATCAAACTGTCCACAGACATTTCAGTGGCAAGTCTGAGTTACATTTACAGGCTGCTTATGTGGGTGGCACAATCAGTGCTGCCAGTCCACTAACTGCATTTGATTTACAGGACCTGGGCACACAGAGCACTGTACTAGGGCCTGTCTAGTAAATCAAATATGCCAATCATGGAATCCCCAATTCTTAACAACAATTTACAGGGAGCACTTGCACTTGGGCACTGAACAGCAGTGGCAAAGTTCCTAAAGCATCTAGACCAGCAAAAACGAAGTCTAACACACAGCAAAATAACAGGAGGCAAAAATACAGGGGAAACTCACGCCAATGATGGCAGGTCCAACAATAAACAACTGTTGTTTTGACCATCTCTAAATTAGACAAACAGTGCCACCATGCAGCAGACTGGCATGAGTACCCGTCTTGGCAATTAAATGTCGGTGCCGAGCACCGAAAACCACCATCTCAAAGTAAGCACTGCCAGGACCCCTCCTGCTCACCAACCAGCCACCAAAGGCACACCACTCCACAATCACATGCATGCTCCTCAAAACCCACTTGCTTAGCAAAGACATCACAGTAGTATGGAACCTATTGCCTAATCATGCCCTGGACCTGCACTTCCTCACATAAACTTGTCTGAGCCTGGCCTTCATACCAGATACCGGCACCGCCATCAACGCCGATTACAAGATTGCCAGACAAGTCCATAGGCACAAGCCCCGAGGCAGAGTCGCCATTAATTTGAGGAGACTATTAGCTACACCAATACCATGGACACTGCGACCAGCTACATGTAGTGCCTCACCAAGCAAAAAAATCACTACCAGCTTTTCCTTATGCAGAACTCTTGTGTGCAGACTACCAGGACCCCATGCAAACTTCGCCAGTGACATCACAGACTTTGTCGTGCCCCATATCCTCGACTCCTGCACCTTTGTTCTCCTATGAGACCTAGGCTAACATCTGGAAAACTGAACTGGACCCAACTCAATCTCCCTCATGAAAAATCTCAGGAACCTCTGTATCACCAACCATGTCACCAGACCAACCCACTTTGCTGGACACCTTCTTGACCCAATTATCTTCTCCTTCAACAAAATCACAGTCGACAAACCATCCCCTATGACCTAGAGAGGAAACACCCCTGTCAGCTTCAGCATTTACCGTCCCAAGCCACAGGAGAATGACCACCTTTGAACCTGCCCGCTGCTGCTCGAAAAACATCCCAGAGAAGGACTGGGATTCCAACCTTTCCACGCACCAACCGAAACTCACCAGCAACCTGATGGAAGACAAGAACTTAACCAACTGCATCACTGCGTGTGCCAACTCCTGGGCCCCCCTCAAGTGCAGCAAAATAGCAAAAACACGAACACAAGCCAGCTGCTACACTGAAGAAGTTATGCTGATGAAACAGCACTTTAAGCAACTGGAAAGCAAGTGGAAAGTGGGTCAAGACCCCATGGACAAAGACATGCTCAAATGTGCCCTGAGATACTAACACCAGCAAATCTAGAAGACCTAGCGTGCAGCCCCAGCATACCGCATTAACACTGCAAGATCAAGGAAATATTTGCCATTGTCAAAGAGTTCACTGTGCCTGCAACTACCTCCAACAACATAACATCCACTCAAGACCTCTTCAACAATCTATCGAACTTCTTACGCAACAAGATCACCTCTATATACGGAAACTTCCACCTTGCAACCAAACCCTTTTAACCTCACAGCAAGTCTACCAGTCTCTGACTACGAATGGACCCTGTACACATGGCCCGCCATCACTATAGACTATATCGCTGCTACCATTAAGCATATCCACTCCTGAGCCCAGTCAAAACTGTGCCCCTAACAGGACTTCAATAAGGGACCTACCCCCATCAGCGAAGCCTTAACTCTGATTCTCAACGCCTCCATCGACTCAGCCACCTTCCAGGAAGCTTGAAAACATGCCACAATCACCACCCTGCTGAAGAAACCCTCACCAGACCAAACTAAGCTCACAAACTACAGACCGATCTCCCTCCAACTATACCCAGACTAGGCTTTAGAGAAACTCATCAACAGATGCCTCATTGACTACCTTGACGACCAACAGCTCCTAGATGCCGCACAGTCTGATTCAGACCAAACCACAGCACAGAAACAGTACCCATCACCTCAACAGACAATTTCCACATGATCCTTGACAGAGAAAAGACTGCAGCCCGCATCATTCTAGACCTCTCTGTGGCCTTAACACCCCACCCTCATCAGAAGCCTGCACAATATCGGCATTCAAGGTCCTGTTTTCTGCTAGATCTTCTCCTTTTTGATGGAAAAACTCAAACAATCAGCCTAAAACCGCACAGCTTGTTAGCCCGGAAACTCATTTGTGAAGTACCTCAAGGTACGTCCCCAGCCCTATCCTCAACACATTTATGACTCCACTAGCCAGCATCATCCACGCCCATAACAAACATCCTCTCACACGTCGGTTACACACAGCTCATTCTGTCCCTCTCAGATAGAACCAACACAAGGAAAAAAATCACCATCTGCATCAACGAGATCGTGACCTGGACAAAGTCCAACTGTCTCAAGCTCAACAAGAGGACAGAAGTAGTTATATTTGGGAAAAAAAGACCAAATCTGAGAGACTACCTCGTGGCTTGCTGACCTCAGATCCACACCTACACTCCACCTCTCATACCAGTATTCTCGGGATGATCATTGACAAGATGGCCATGCCTGCACAAGTCAACGCTGCCACAGCTTTCTGCTTCCACGCCCTGAGGATGCTAAGGAAGTGCCTCAATGGCAATTGTACAAGGCCGGAAACATGGTCACCAGCAGACTGAGCTACCGGAATGCCTTCTAAGCCAGATTCACCAAGCAACTCCCCTGAGGACTACACACCATCCAGAAAGCGGCAGCCAGACTCATCCTCAACCTTCCATGTAGGACTCATATCAGACCACTCCTTTGGGAGCTCCACTGGCTCCCAATACACAAGCGCGCTAATTTCAAACTCCTCGCCCACACATTCAAGGCACTACACCGGCCCGAACTAGTTGAACAATTGCATTCCCTTCTATCAACCAGTCAGACACCTCTGCCCTGCCGGAATCCTACTCACACTTCATGCTCCTACTCGCACACATCCCACGCATACACAAAAGCAGAGGCGGAGGTTGAGATGGGGGTTGAGCCTTCTCTTATGTCACTCCTAAAGCGTTGAACAATCTCCCACTACACATCAGACCCTCCTCTCTAGCTGAATTCCTCAAGAAGCTGAATTATTGGCTTTTCGAGTAACACCACAGCTCTGTTCTCGAGACGGGGCCTGTGCAAATGCTCAGTGCCAGGATACCCTCACAGGTGCATACGTTCTTTATAAATATACATACCGTAACAAACTCTAAGCAAAGTCTCTGTATAAACATATACAACTGCTCTTCAGGTATACAGAGAAAGGAATATAGCACTTGTTACTGCCAAGGACAGACTTCATTCAAAGCCTCTTTACTTACTTGGCGAACTTGATGCAAAACTGCGTAAAGTACTTCCTCGTGGAGGCCAGATTATCCCGGATGATCGGCACATTCTGCTTGATGTGAAGCACTATGGACGTGACGTAGGGACTTTGGTCGCCAACATGCTCAACGTTCTGCCACTGCATCTGAAGAAAGAGCAGAACCATTGAGTTACTGGCAGTCACTGCAAATGCTATGTTGGAGCACTCAGTCAGGGAATTCAATGCTAGAAGGCATGGTATACCCAGGCTTTTATGGCAAAGGTTAGGCAGAACAACTTTACACTAGCAATCACCATTTATCTGACAAGGGACAAAAGAAACTTGATCAGGTATCACAGAACCGAAAAATAAACTGGGTAAAATTGAAAGCCCTATGCTGTCTAGTACACATAACACTACGTTTTCTATCAATGTGATTCTGTAACCTGGGGTCAAACTGAGTTCATAGGCACAAAGCTGCACTAGGCACAGCTCCTTGTAGCGGACAGGCTCAAGCTACTATTAAAAAAGAGACGTGCTCTGCTGTTGCTGGGGAACAATAACAAATGCCTAAAATAAAATACTACAGTTTGGAAGAGCCAATCATCCAGTGTATAGGTGTTTGCAAGCGTTAGTAGGCTTTTAAAACTACACAGTGAGCAACGGTCTACTACGTGCCAACCCAATGGGTCATGAGTTGTCAGAAGACCATGCTAAACTTCTCAATTCCTTCCAGATATGCAGTGGTTACCATCATGAATATCTGTTAATTTAAGTTGCCAGACTGACAATTCACATTGCTCAAATTCTTAACTTTGGTATGTCCACATAAACTCAACCCGAGAACAGTGAGAATGTCCACTTAGAGCTAGGCGTTTGAAAGGGGCTTACTTAGTTTAGGCAGGTGTCTGAGCTCCATGTGTTGAGACCGGGTATTCAGAACATGTTCTGATCTTCAATTATGTGCATGCATGTGCAAGGGTATACATAACGCAAAACAAGAGAAACTGTGGTGTGGGCGGGGGATGTTTCAAGCTCTTGGTGAGAAGAAGGGGTCCTTAAAGTACAATCACTGCCACAAGTGGCGTTAACTTCCTTTTCAGAACTGAAATATGGTTATTTCTGATTTCTACAAAGCAAATCTCTAACGGTGTAGTAACAGCATACACCAGGAATTACTACACCCAACTGTATAGGAATTTCCAGGTCCCATATGACCACTGCAGGAGTCCTGTGACTCTTGTGGTAATGAGAGCTTAAAAAGAACTACTAATGCTCAACTACTGGCTGTGCTTGATGTAAGACTAAGTGCCTTAGAGTTTGGCAGATGGGATACTCCATTAAAATGTGACGGATATCTCGTCCACCGTATTACAAGGACTATTTGATATAATGCACTTGATAAGGAGGACAGCAGCCACCATATTTATGCGGAGTACCCTGTTCGCCAAACTTAAGGACCCTTAGACTTACTTACGAATATGAATTTATAGAGTGCAGGGTACTTTCAGTCCAGGTTCTTTAAAAGTAGTTTTCCTAGATATAGGTCATACTACTTTACAATAATAATGCACCAATAAATGAAACATCTGCTTTTAATGAAAGTATAGGCCTTAAAACTTCAAAATATGGTGTTCTAATATCTTAGTCTGCCTATGATCAGCAGTCAGGAATCCAATTTAAATAAGATGCAGATACAGAAAATGGAACACTGACAAATAAACCTGAATACTTCTATCTAAAATGCGACTCCTAGGGTAGCTTCCGCTACATTTAAAGGCCAAGAGGCTCACAAACCACATGATCTCAAAATGTATCTGCCAGGATTCCAACTGTGCTCAATGAGCATTTGTTGTAAGTTGTTTGATTGCTATGAGTTTAAAATGAAAAATAAAGATAGCAAAAAAGCCCAAGAAGCACTGATATCTCAATTAAGGAAACATTTAGTCTTGTCTAGCGTAAAGGAACAGTCAGATAGCTGAATCATGTGTTCTTCCTAAATCTCCCTCATAGAAAACATAATGCAGGAGTTAAAACTCAGCTTGGTACCATAATCTGCTCAAATTACGTTTTTGCTGATTTGCAAGCCTGGCAATGGTTCCATCCTGCAGTTTGGTGTAACCACGTACAGCTTCTTTTAACCAACCAGAATACAGGTTTGTCATAGTTGATACAAAAACTTTTGTCAATAATATTCATCGACAGGATACATTAATACTGTAACTTCAGAGATATTTTCATATCACTCCAAGTCTTCAGCTAAGTAAAAAAAAACAGAAGTAACACAAGAAGTCAAAACATGGCTTCTTTTCTTCTCATCACTCTCGTCAGGAGACGTTGATTGGATGTCAAAGTACCTCAAGATCTTGGTCGCCCACTGCACTGGCTTCCACCAGGGCCGGCTCTAGGCTCATGGTGGCCCTGTGCAGGGAACGTAGGTGGGGGCCCCCGGAAGAGGGGGTCCGGACGGGGCGGAGCTCAGGAAGGTGTTTTACTAATAATACGTCCAGAAAAGTCGTTAGATGATTGACCAGTACCTGCGGCTGCTCCTACCCTTCCGAATTCGTCTCAGAACGATACAATTTAGGAGGAGGAGGGCATTGTGACACACGACATGAGACTCTCAGAGTACAAAATCATACGAAAATGGGGCCGGGCACTGACCAGCTACTGAATGAAACCTGCACAGTTAGAACAAACACCTCAAACTGTGCCATGGAATGAAAGACCCCCTATGGAGCGGCGGCCTGAAGAACCACTAAGGTGGTACAAAATGCAGCAGGGGCCAGGACAGTAGTGTGCTATGCCAGTCCTGCGTTTCGTGCCCAATGAGGAGGCAAATGATGAGAGTCAAGTTTAGGTACAGACACTAAGGGAGCCTACGCCCTGCACAGAAGGATACACTGAGAGACTAGTGACACGCACCAGCGTCCAAGCAGTTCAGGCACAGCTTGAGCTTCAGCTACCTTTTTTGGGCGAGTTAGTGAAAAAATCCATCAAGAATTTTAGAAGCAGTTTCATTGCTTGGAAACGTTAATACACCTGCAATATATATTTTCTTGAATTCCGGTGACAAATTAAGTACAGCAGACAGTTTTCTATGGTTCAAGTTAAACAGTAGGATTAGGAAAGGGGGCTCGGAGAAACTATGGAATTATTCAGTTAAGAATACTATGGCGGCTCAAAACGACGAGAAATACTTTAAATAGTATGAAATGTAGCAAATTAGTCATTTTGAGGTTAGTTTCTACTGAAAGAGATTAACTAGTGCTTTTTTTACGAAACGCCTAACAAAATCATCCCAAAACTACCAGAGAACAGCCGCAAATGTTTCATGATCTGTGCCACTGACCAAAGAAAAGTCAATGTATAAAGTACGACGAGTCAAAGAAAGTTTACAAAACGAGTGATAAATAAATGGATGGATGTATAACCTAGAGGGAGAGAAGGGCAGAGGCATATCCCAGCCGATGAGTTAAATCAAAAGAAAGTTGGGCAGTCAGAGCAAGTAATAGCGCCAACCAGAATTGTTTTATGATAGTGTCTGCATTACATTCCACCATTTCGTCTCAAGAGGTGTTCCTGTATTATATTTTAAATACCATTTAGGTTACGAAATGAGCGCTGCATTTCACACCTACTTCTTGGAACTGCCCGAGGACCACTTTACGCCTGCTCAGACAATGACTGCCATTGCAAGTGAAAGAAGAGACACTCAGTTCCTGGATTGCCACAAAAGTAAACGAAAGACTTATTGGTCGCCTTCTGCTCTCGTGACAGCTGAGATGATTATTTTCTTCTACCGATTTGTCCACACAGCGCAATACTGTCCACTCAGTCACGTGTTCGTTCACCCATCCACTCTCACCCTCGCAGGTGCGCAATCACGCTAATTTGAAATGACATATTTTTTCATGAAATGGCTGGCACTTAAAATGAGCCAGAGGGCAAAACTCTCAGACTAATGTTATCGACCTAAGTGTCGAAGGCGGAAGGGCGCCATGACCAAACTTAACTAGGCCCACCACGGCCACGCTCCTGCCGCCAACGAACTGTTGGAATATTACTCTCTTCTCAAAAGCAATTCAGGCAGGCACCACCTCACAGATAGTTACACACGCGTGCCGTGTCTCCTCGTGACAAAAATGTGGCGCAGAGAGACAAAGTAATACCATTCAGTACTGACGACTACGCTGCGCACCAGATGTAAACAGTACACTCATGATAAATCATTCATTACAAGGCATAAGGCAGCTCAACTGGGAAGACAAATCATTAATAAATATATTTTGTGAGCACAGTCTCCCACGGGCGCGTTAGTCGGACCAGGCCTGGTCGGAGTGGACTCTCGGGGAAGAGACTTGTCGGAGGACACTCAGGTGTTCTAGTGTCTGACTCTACGATGATCGGACGGGCGACAGGACGAGGAGTCAGTATTTATTTCTTTATCATTATATGATTGATTTTTAATTCTTCTCTACATACACGATGTGACCGTGACGAGCTCGGAGTCGACGCACCACCGCTCACAGTGACGCACTCTCCCAGTGAGGCGCCGCGGGGCGGGGGAGCGTGACGTGACCACAGCACCGTGACGCGTCACGGCTAAATTGCGCACTGCGCACAGCGCGCGGGGGCTGTCCCAGGGCCGTCACGTCGTCATAGGGTAAGATTGACGGCCCTGGGACCCAACTGCTGGCTGGCTGCCTGGGCAACTTCAAGTGAAACCAAACCCATGAATGACTATGACTATTATGACTACTAATGTAAACAACAACAGCGCTCACGCGCGCCGTCGCTGCCATTGCCCGGTCGGAGGCCGCCAAATCCTGCCAGGGCGCCGCCACTGATAGTTCCGAATCCGATCATCCGATCCTCGGCTCGGTGAGGTCGGCGTCGTGGCGGCCCCTCTGGTTTGGCGGCCCTGTGCAGGTGCACAGTTTGCACATGCTTAGGGCCGGCCCTGCTTCCACATTATTTCAGATCCAGCCCTGGACACTATTGCAAATTCAGTCCTTCAAAGCAGCGATGCTGTGAATTTTCAGTACCCCTCTGGATCTGTGTGGCATACCTTTGGGCCCCTTTGGATCCCAGGAGGCCCCAAGTCGGGTTGACCAGAAGATTCGTGCCAGGTGCCAGCTGCGCCTCAGCACCCGCTCTGGGGTTTGTCCTGACTTTGGGACAAATGGCTACTTATACTCCTACAACACAAACGATCCTGCTAGCAGCAATGCCACAGAAATAGGAAGGCAGACCAATAGTCCTTTCGGAGTCCGAAGCGAATCCACAACAACCACAATCGATGTCTCACCCACCTCAACCTATCGCACAGCATTCTGATTGACACAATTCATAATCACTTCCTGTGCAGCATAGAGTTTCAGACTCTGAGACACGGGTATATGGTGAATTATACCTACAGGATGAAGGGAATCTATTTCTGGACCTCCAGGAGGCCAATGGCCTAGAAACCTTTCCAGACATTGGACTTAATTAGCAACCTGCCCACTTTATGGAGGAATTTTCCTTTTCCGCCATGGTGATTAAAAGAGATGCAGAAGTTCTTGATCTACAGCTTCCCTCAGCAGAGGCTAAAACAAATGTGCTTACTGAGGTCCTGCAGCCAGAAAAGACTCTTCAGAACCGCTGCTCCCATTCAATGAAGCCCTCACATACACCCTCTAAGGCAAGCGGGCGCAGACAGTTTCTTGCCCCCACCTGCCCATAAACAAATAGCCTGGTGGCATTGACCACCAGTTTTGGGGACTCGATCATTCCTCCTGTAGCATTCAGCACCAGAGAATCTTGTGGTTCAGGCTTCCGCTGGCCGACTCAAATCGAATGCTTTTCCAACCACTCCACCACACAGAGGGTCAAACATATAGAGGTTTTGTGGAAAAGAGTGTTCTTCTATGCCAGCCTTACTCTGCAATCTGTCCATTAGATTTTCCGCCTGGGCGTTGCTCGCATGCGTTGTGGGACATGGAGAGCAGTCTTGGATGACCTCCAACAAATTATTCAGAGCGGTCAAGATGCGGCGATGTATGTCCAACAGTCCCTCTTGGTCATGCCACTGAATGGCATACGTCTTGTTGGAGACAAAGTAGACTGTATACTACAGCGCATCAAAGAATTACAAAGGAATTGCAAACTCTCTTGGCCTTGCATCACTCATATGACAGTTTCCCCTATAAATATCACCACTTTTGAGGCTTTGGAAGAAGGTTGCAGTCAAGTTCACAACAAATTTAGCCTCACAACAGACCTCTCAGTCCTTTAGCGGTAGAGGTTGGGGGATCCAGCAGCCAGCGTCCAGGCCCTCAGGGGCAACAAACTACCCAATCCACTATCTACCCTGCCGCAAAACCCCTTGGGTTCATTCTCAGCAACTCACTGCCAACCGGATACGATTTTAGCATGAAGGGTTGCAAAGCATTACATCAGACAGGTGGGTCCATAAAATTGTCCAAAGCAGTAATGCTCTAACCCTCCTCTCCATCCCTCCAGATATGCCATCTTCACCACAAAGGCTTCCTGTGGACAACTTCTCCATTCTCCAGCAAGAAATCTATCCTCTCTTGGAGAAAGGGAGCCACAGAGAGGGTACCGGTGTCAGAGATAGGGACTGGCTACTAGTCTTGCTACTTTCTTATGTCAAAGAAGGACGGAGGACTCCTTCCTATTGTAGGTCTCCATCCCTGAACTTCTTTCTCATGAAGAACAAGTTTAAGAGGCTCACCACGACCCTATTTCTCTTTGACCAGGATCTAGGTCACTGGATGGTGGCACTGAATTTTCAGGATGCTTACCTACACATCCCTGTCCTGTTATCACACAGATGTTACTTACAGTATCAGGTTGGCCACTTTCAGTTCTCCGTGCTCTTCTTTGGCCTCACCAGTGCACTTCGGGTGCTCATTAAAGTGATGGTGGTGGTCACTGTCCATCTGAGGAGGTTGGAAGTACAAGTCTTCCCATACCTTGACAACTGGGTGCAAAAGGCAGGCTCGCCCGAAATAGGGAGGAGGGTTGGGCGGTGATGAATCTGCGGTCAGATACAGTATCCACCATAAAGAGCATCATTGAAGGTAAATAACTTGTTAAATTGCCCCTCCTGCCATATCTTTAGGAGTTTGGTTTGAAATGTTTGCTAAAATACACAGTTTAAGGTCAAAGGTCTTGGAGTTCTTATAGAATGCCTTTTTAGTTTTCCACTAATTAGTCACAATCTGAAACGAAGAAACAGAAAACAGAGGCAGAATAGATGGACGAAATTAGTTTGAAACGAAAGATATTTTGGCCTTTCAACACAGGCGTTGGTTTAGAAGGGAGGCCTTCTAGGAAAGCAACCTGAGAGAAGGCCATTCCAGGGAAAATTAAACTTCAAAATGAATCTTTTTATCGGTGTTGTAGCCCCAATATCCTCTGCAGTACTTTCCAGTAAAGATTATGTGAAACAAAACAGGTCAATACCGATGAATATCAATCTGAACTATCCGCGAATCTAGCATTCAATATGCAATAATACTCTGAAAACGGCCTCTGAGGAAAGGACCAAGGCTATCCACCTCAATTACAGCAACAGAAATGCATTAACAATGAAGTAGGAAAGACCATGTTTTCTTTTCACACTGCTACAGTAAAGGTATAGAGAATTCCAAGTGTAGTGGCATGAAACAACTCAAAGGATGTGAACCTATGTGAGAAAAGAATCTGTAAAAATAATTATGTTTTAGTAGTACTATTATTATTATACACTCTTCTGCCCATCCTGACATCTCACTGAGGGCTGTTGATGCTAAGGAAACACTTGTTGGTGCTTCATAGTACACAAGTTCATTTGCTGCCAGAAACAGGATAACATTAACACATAGATTCATCAAGTATTTTTGCGAGCGCAAACGGTGCGAATCGCAAAATTCGGCCGTTTGCGCCCGCAAAAATTGCATTTGAGATTCATCAATGGGTCATGTACTCGCAATTTGAAAAATCGCAAATAATTGCGATTTTTCAAATTGCGATCGCATTTAAGGAATCTCAATTAGAGATTCCTTAAATGCTATTCATGATCCATTTCTGAATTGCGAATTCGCTATTTTTGGCCACTTTTTACTGCGAAGTCTGACTTCGTGGTAAATAGCGAAAACTTAGAAAAATGCACTTTAGTGCATTTTTCTAAGTTAGATGTTACACACCACATGTCCTTTGGACATGTGTGTGCGCAACAGTCTACATTTTCATTTCAGGGGTGCTACAGGGTGTCCTTTGGACACCCCTGGCACCCTTGAAATCGCATCCTTATTTGCGATTAGCAAATTGCTAATCGCAAATAAGGAATAACTCCCCATTCATTCCTATGGGCCTTTAGGGAGTTATTCCTTATTTGCGATTAGCAATTTGCTAATCGCAAATAAGGAACATGTAGAAATCGCAATTATTTTTGCGATTTCTACATGAATCCCGTTTTGCGAGTCTTTAATAGCGATTCCTTAATAATCGCTATTAAGGACTCGCAAAACGGGACATTGATGAATCTAGGTGTAAGATACATATGACTGCATTTTGGACCCAGGCTGCAAAAATTCAAGTAGGGTCAACACACATAGAACTGCACAGAAGCCGACACAAGAACGGAAAAGCAGCAGAGACTACACTTTTTTTCAAATAAGTCTGTAAAGGTCCATTCTCTACCTCTGACCATGTATGACCGTTTTATCACTAGGAGAAATTTAAGTATACATTTTTTGAATTGTTATAATATCTTACCTTTAACTATGCCATGGGACCATGATCCCTACTAGTTTCATTTATTTTCAGTTTAGTAGCCTGTAAGCCCACGATACAAATGCTTTCTGTAAACACAGTAGTTTTCATTTTCTCATTAGGTATATTCAGACAACTTTTTTTTCCTACTCCCCTCTTGGTACTTTGATTGGGACATTCGCTTTAGAGGACAGGCTGAGTTTGGAATCCAACAGGGTTCTGAAATACTATCACCATGCAAATGTCACTTTCAGAACCCAAATCTTAAATTGACAAAATCATTGGTCACGTTAATAGCAGTCCTTATTAAAATTGGAATTGTGCCGAGTAGTACTAGTGCCTTTCCTTGGATGGAGACATTATCCTGTTCCTGTTCTTTTTAATGAGTTTAAATTTACCATATTGTGAACATGCTTGCGCATACGATTTGCTTTGAATCTTTGAAGTGCAGCACTTGTCGCCCACAGCACTGCCACACCTCTGGACTGTGGTTGCACAAGGATCCGGAAAAACATTAGTACCAATAATCACTTATCACATTAATAATAGCTTATTATTGAAAGATTTCAATAATGCTCTTTCAAAATCGTTGGATTTTTACTGAATTTCTGTGGAAAGAGTGTACTCAAACTCAATATATGCTATATTTACCTGTGGAGTAAAACTTGCAGAGTAAAGGTCCTCCTGAGTAAACAAGACATAGCCTAGAAACACCAGTAGAGAAATACTGGGGGCCCATATTAATGATTTACACAAAACAGACAATGCTTACATCTTCTAGGGATGTGATTTAATCCTAAAGAGTTCTACAGCGCTTAGACACTGGTACTCACATGCATCAAGGAAAACAATTTGCCCCTTTGCAACAGGTATTTTTGCATTTGGGAAGAGATTCCTTAAAGGCAATGCATTATCCCCCAAAAATTCGATTTCGCAAATAAGAATCGCAAATTACCATCAATTTCAAGTTGATAGTAATTTTCCATGTTGCACACACACATGCCCCTCCGGGCATGTGTGTGTGCAACATGTGGTCACATGCCAATTTCAGGGGTGCATCAGGGAGTCCTTTTGGCACCCTTGCACCCTTGAAATTGCATGCACAATTTGCGAGTGCGAATTTGATATTCGCCAATTGCGTAGGCAATCATTCCTATGGGCTGAATGGGAAGCTATTCCTTAATTGCGATTCGCAATTAGAAAGTCACCATTAAGGAATTTGTAGGAATCGCTAATATTTTTGCGAAACCTACATGCATAGGCAATTGCGATTCCTTAATAGCGATTCCTTAACAATCGCTATTAGGGAATCACAATTGGCTAGCTTGATGCATGTGCCCCTATGGGACCAATTCACAAAGGTATGTTTAGTCAGATAATAAAATAAGTTACTTACCTGTAGACATAGTTCTCCATTATTGGAATCTTTCATAGATTCACATGCTTGAGTGACTCCCCTTCGTCGAGATGGGAGTCCCAGGTATAGCAAAACAGCAATGCACAGTTAACAAAAACTAGCAAATAGGCCTAGGCCCACTTCAGTTTTGTAACGTATCTCCATGGTTTTGTAAAAGAAACCAAACATAGGTTCCAGCCTATCAGAATACCCTACCTTCTAGAATACTCCTGAGAGAATCTCAGACCTTCAGATTGTCATATCACTAGTGCAAGACATACACCTGCAAAGGTCTGAAATGTGAGCTTCTCAGGGGTGGACGGCAGGTCGCATGTGAATCTATAGTTACAGGTAAGTAACTTATTTTTTTACTCCAGTATTCATATGCTTGAATCAAAGAAGCTAGAAGTTATTAGCACATTTTTTGGTTCATAAAATATTTTACAGCATTTATCTTTTAAACATTAAAAAAAACAAGAAGACATGTTTTAAATCAAGATCTACTCAACCGGTAACCAATGGAAGAAACAGAAATAATAGGCCTAGGTAATAGGGAACATAAGGAAAAGAGTAAATTACTGAATAAAACATGTGCATAGTCTTAAAGAAGAAAGGAAGGAGGGATGAAGGAGAAAGTCACAGTCACTGAAACAGATTTCTCTGCACCACTTTGCCTACTGCTGTGTCACTGCGAACCGTTGAGTCCAAGCAGCAGGGTTTGGTAAAGGTGTGGGTACTTTTCCAGGTAGCAGCTCTGTGAGATGTCCTCCATGGGCACTCTGGCAAATTAAGCAGTTGAGGCAGAGACCAATCTTGTAGAATAGGAACAAACTCATGCCTGGAGGGTTTTTCATGCAGATTAATGGCAATACTGAATAGCACTTGAGATCCAACGTGCAAAACTCAGCTTGGAGAGGGGATAGCCTTTCAGAGGTTCACTATAGGCAACAAAGAGCTATGGTGAGTGCCGATCATGCCGCCGCACCTTCACCAACCTCCAGGACCCGGAACCCAACCCTCCAGACGCCAAGGCAAACAAACCACTGAACTGCATCCTCCTCAACATTCGCTTCCAGCACAGACACGCCGTAGAAACCGGGGACCTCCTCACCACACATGAGCCTGTCATTGCCTTTCTCACAGAGACCTGGACCAACACCTGCTCCGCACCAGACATCGCAACTGCCATCCCTGACGGATACAACATCCAGAGGAAAGACCGCCCCAACCAACCAGAAGGAGGTCTCGCCATCATCCACAAACCTCAGACTCACTACCACCAACTCGGACGACGCCTCGCCCCGCACCTTGTTAAACATCCACTTCCAAATCCAGCCCAGCCCCAGAACAACGCTCAGCGGAACACTCACTTACAGACCTCCTGGACCCCGCACACCCTTCACCAGCCCCATCGTCGGCCACATTGGACCCCATGCCCTTGCCTCTATGGACTACATACTACTCGGAGACCTGAACTTCCACCTGGACAACCACAGCGATTCCAACACCAACATAGGACTGAAGCAACTTGTCTCCACCCCCCCAGCAGGATACACACTCGACCCCATCTTCGCCGGGGAAACAACATTTGTTTCAGCCATACCACGGAACTGCTCTGGACAGACCACCACTGCATCCATTCCATCTTCACGAAACCCACCACACACAAGCGCATGCCCTGCCCCCCATGCAGAAGCTGAAACAAAGTCTCCGAAGAACACCTCACAGCTGCCTTCACCTGCTTCCCTCCCGCCTACTACGACAGACGCCAACACAGCGGGAAGCAACCTCAACCAATGATTCACTAACTGCGCCAACACCCTTGCTCCCCACCGGAACATCACGAGAAGAGACAACAAGAAGCCAACTGGTTTACCACGGATCTCCATGAATCGATGCGCGCATGCCGACAACTGGAGAAAAAATGGAGAAACAACAAAATTCTGGAAGCACACACTGCCTTCAAAGCAGCAATGACAGCACACCCCAACTCATCAAATCAACAAAGAAAAACTTAATCCAAGACAGAATCCTCTCCAGCGCCCATAATTCCAAGGAACTCTTCGCCATCATACAGGAATTCGCCAAGCCCAACAGCGATACTACCGACGTCCCTCCCTCCCAAGAACTCTGCGACAAACTCAGCTCCTTCTTTCACCTCAAGATCAAGACGCTCTAAGACACCTTCGACGACCAAGATCACAACACTGCCCTAACTCCCACCCACGACTACGTCATCCAACAGACCCTTCTCACCTGGAGCCTTCTCACCACAGAAGACACCTTAAAGATTATGAAGAGCATTCACTCCGGAGCACCTACTGACTCATGCCCGCCACACATCTTCCACAGGGCCGCCACTGCCCTCGTAACCGAGCTACACCGAACTATCAACTGCTCCCTCGGAACCGCCACATTCCCCTATGACTGGAAACATGCCAAAGTCACCACCCTCCTAAAGAAGCTCTCTGCAGACCCGACAGAGCTCAAGGACTTCAGACCCATCTATCTGCTCGCTTTGGCCGCCAAAGTCATTGAAAAGGCGTAAACACCCAGCTAGCACACTTCATAGAAACCAA
Source organism: Lissotriton helveticus (assembly GCF_964261635.1). NCBI lineage: Eukaryota > Metazoa > Chordata > Amphibia > Caudata > Salamandridae > Lissotriton > Lissotriton helveticus. Next base: position 313,704,180 of record NC_136061.1, read on the forward strand.
CAACATCCTGGACACCTCTCAATCTGGATTCCGTAGCAACCACAGTACCAAGACTGCCCTTATCGCCGCCACTGACAACATCTGCGCCATCCTTGACCAAGGACACACGGCAGCCCTCATTCGCCTGGATATATCAGCAGATTTCGACACAGTCTCCCACCGCACACTAACCACCAGGCTCTACGACGCCGGCGTCAAGGAATATCCTTAGATTGAATACGCTCTTTCCTCTCAGGCAGCACACAGAGAATAAGACTCCCGCCCTTCCTCTCCGAACCGAGAGAGATCAGATTCGGAGTATCCCAAGGATCCTCCCTCAACTCCACCCTCTTCAATGTCTACATGGCCCCCCTCGCAACCATAGTCAGAAGCCACGGACTCAACAACGTATCCTACACCAATAACACCCAGCTCATTCTCTCCCTCACCAAGGAAACCAACATCACCAGGTGCAATTTCTAAGAAGGGATGAAAGCAGTCGTGACCTGGATGTGCAACAACTGCCTGAAGCTCAACACTGAGAAAACTGAAGTTCTCATTCTCGGCTCCACCCCCTCCACATTGGACATCACCTGGTCGGCCCCTGCCCTCGGAACCCCAGCCACCCCAAAGGACAACGCACACAACCACGGCATCATACTCAACTCTTCACTCACCATTAATCGCCAGATCAAACCCGTATCCTCCTTATGCTTCAACACCCTCGGCATACTTTGCAAAAAGTTCAAGTGATCCCCCCCACCCCCCAGCTCCAGGAAAACAATCACCCTCGCAATCATCACCAGCAGACTGGACCACGTAAACTCTCTCTACGCCGGAATCAACAAAAAACTCCTCCGCAAACTCCAAACTGTCCAGAACACCGCAGCCAGACTCATACTCGATATCCCACTACATGACCACATCACCCAACACCTCCGCGACCTACACTAGTTCCCCGTTGAAAGAATAATAACCATCAAACGGCTCACACAGTCCTACAAAGCTCTCCACAACACCAGACCCCAATACCTCAAAGACCGAATCTCCTTCCATGCCCCCAAAAGATACCTTGGCTCAGCCGACCTATCCTTACCCACCGTCCCCCGTGTCTACAGGACCAGAGCAGGGGGAAGAGCCTTCTCCCACCTCACTGCGAAGACCTGGAACAAACTCCCCCCTCTAACTCCGACGAAGCCCGACACCACCAATTCAGAAAGGACCTAGAGACCTGGCTCTTCGAGTGACCCCAACTGAGCTGGCCACTCTCCCCTCCCAGAGTGCCTTGAGACCCTCACAGGTGAGTGGTGCACTCTACAAAACCCTGATTGGTTGAATTATTGATTGATTGAGGTATTTCCAGGAGGCTTTAGTTCATTGAGGATAGAATTTAAGACAACGCTGTATATCCAGTGAATGGAGAGCTCTTCCCACTGGCATTGCAGGTTGAGGAAAGAAAGTTTTGATGATAAGAGGCTCATTCAAGCGAAAGTTTTAGTGAACTCTGGGAATGAACCTGGGGTTGGTACGCAGGATCACTCTGCCATCCCTGAATTGAAGAAATGGTTCCTGGATAGTGAGAGCCTGAATTTCACTGACTCATCTTGCAGATGTCAACGCTAGAAGCAGGGCAACTTTCCATGAAATGAACTTGAGATCCACTTTATAGATAGGCTCAAAAGGGTGCCTCATGAGTTGTGACAGGACCATGTTAAGATGCCAGAGCGTGCCATAAAGAGGGTCCCAGAGAGGTCCTTCTAAAACAAGATATTGCAGCAAGATGGACTTTAATGGATGCGCTAGCCAGTCCACATTTTGCCAAACAGAGGATATAAGGGAGTGCAAGGAAGAGAAAAGTACGTCAGATTTCAGACAGCACAGGCAAAAATGTCCATTTGATTTTATAGGCTTTTTTAGTGCTCTGTGCCTGGGCAATGGAAAAGAAAATTGCCTTGTATTCAGATGGGAGGTTTAGATAGTCAAACTACCGCTGTTCAGGAGCCATGCCGCTAATGAAAGCAATTTGGGATCCGGAAGTAGCACTTGTCCCCGCAACATCGTCAAAAGCGATGGAATGGGATCCAAGCAAGTGGGCTGTCTCCCCGAAAGCAGTACAAGCTCTGTGTACCAATGCTGGCGTGGCCAAGATGGGGTTATGGGGAAGATCCTGCAGGGTTCCGCCTTCATCTTCATCAGTAACTTTCGCAGGAGGGGAACGGGCGGAAAAACGTAAGCAGATTTCAGACCATGCCATCAAAAGCGCATTCCCCAAGATCCTGGGTGGTGGATGGTGATGCCAACGTGCAAAGTACCGGCTTTTCTTGTTTTCCGGAGTCGCAAGCAGATCTTTGGTTTGACTTGCCCCACTGGAAAAAATGTTGAGTGTTCCTTGTTCTAATTCCCATTCATGCCATGAGGACTTGAGCCTGCTTAGTGTGTCTGCTATTGTGTCCTGTTCTTTCAGAGATTCTGTTTTGGATAGCCCATTCCCAGATGCACTGAGCCTCCTGAGAAAGGAAATGAGATTTGGTGCCTCCCTACTTGTTGACATAACGCATCGCAGTTGTGTTGTCGGTTTGGATTAAAACCGCAGAATTCTTTATTTCCAACTTGCCCCACTCCTCAACAATATTATCTGCTAAGAAACCTTCCCCACCTCGTGGAAGAAGGGCTGTATTAACCTGTGATAGAAAACTATTGGCCCTTTTCCTGTCTGCCACTTGCGCTAACAATACTGGAAAAATCCATGAACCAAGACTTAATGGGCTATATATAGCGTAATAACATCTTTGACCATTCTCAACACAGCTTTAGAAGACACCCGTCCACCGAGTCTGCCCTGATTGTGGCTTCGGAGGAGATACGTAGGCAACTGGACAGTAGAGGTAAGCCATCGTGATCCTCCTAGACCTCTCAGCCGCTTTCGATACCATCAACCATCAGGTATTGATTCAAAGGCTGAAGGAAATAGGTGTCAGTGAGAAGGCACTTGGTCTTCTGGCCTCTTTCCTTACAGATAGGGAACAAAGGGTATGATGGGGCAACAACCAATCAAAGAGGTTCACCCTCTCCTGTGGAGTTCCCCAGGGGTCAGCACTGTCCCCAACACTCGCTTTTCACTAGTGTCATACACTGATAACACCCAACTGGTCATTACCATCTCTTCTAACGAAGACACCATTGCGGGAAAATTCCATGGCTGTCTAAAAGATATCATGGACTGGATGCACCAGAACTATCTACTAAATACAGAACTATCTTCTAAATACCGAAAAGACTTAAGTGATGGAGTTTGGGTCTGGTGCACCGCTCTGGAACCATGATTGGTGGCCAGCAGAGGCAGGAAACTGCCCTGTACCCGCATGAAAGGTCAGGAACTTGGAAATATTAATGGACCATCAGCTGAGCATCCAAAGCCAAATAACCAGCTTACATCTGCGTGCTTCTTCTAGCTGAAAGTCATCCATAAAATCTTCCCTTTTATTCCTCCTGAATTACGGACATCAGTTGTCATCGCTTTGAACCTTTCTAGGATTGACTATTGTAATGCCCTCTTCATGGGCATAAATAAGCGTCAACTCTCAAAACTGCAGTGTATTCAAAATGCTGCAGCTAGAATGCGGTTGATTATTCCTAATTTCCACCATATATCTGGCAGCATCAACAAATTGAGTTTAAAGCTTTGTGCCTGGTAAATAAAACCCAGTTTGGAGGGGTGGGGGGAGGGGATCTACAGAAACTATTTCTAAAGTACGCTCCTCGGCGCAACCTTAGATAGACCAACAAAGATCTAGTCCAGATTCCCAGAATTCATAGAGCGAGATAGGGTGGAAGGAGCCTGACATACCGCGCGTCCAAACTATGGAATGAGTTACCTGGTGATATCAGACTCCAACTGTCTAGTCCTCATTTCAGGAAGTTGCTGAAGACGTGGCTATTTGCTAGACAGAAGTAATGCTACTTCTCCTGTGCTAGATCCGTGTCCTCCCTCAGCGCCAAGACGCCTCGGCTTCGTGTGCTCTACAAGCATAATACTTACCTACTTACTTATGGAATGCTTGCAAGGCTAAACGCACAGCTCTGAGATCCAGTAAGTTGATGTGCCGTCGTCGCTTTTGTTATCGAAGCCGCCATTGCCATTGTTAGTGTCGATGATGAGGGTGTCGGCGAATAAGGGCCAGTGATGACTGTGAAACCCTTGCCGCGCTGATGTCGGTGGAGCGGAACTCGTCGATGACGGCTCCTTGGCTTTGGAAAAAGAATGGAGGGCATCGCTCCGTGTCGACGACAATTAGGATTTCTTCATCGTCGGTGTTGTCAACGACAAAGTTTTCGTTGATGGTAAAGCCTTCGGCAACGGTTAATCCGCAGTGGGGTACAGATGAAGGCTTTTTGAAAGCATGCCTGCCCTGAGGAACTTGCTTTTCTTGTTTTACTATCCACTGAATTATGTCTTTTTCTCTCCTTTTCACTTCTGTGAGGAGATTTAGATGGATTACATCTTTAAGACCCATGAGAGGTCTTTAGTGAGGCTTTTTGAGGACGTTCACAGGATGAGCGAGTACTAGCTCTTTCTCTCTTGTGAGATCTTCTAGATGACGAAGAAGACGCCTGATCACTGTCATCAACTTTTGAAGCCAAATAAAAAGGCACACTTCACAATCTCTTAATGTTTTGGTAGAACAGGTATGACATACCTTGCCATCTTTTGCCTTTAGGTAGGGATACAGGCAATAGATACAATCACAGTGAGGGTGATCAGTATGAAGTCTTTTCTTGGAGCAGGTGGCACAGGTTCTGAAGAGACTCTTCTTCTCTTGTCAGACAACATCAAATTCAGAGAAGGAATTGTACACAGAATAAACTGGTTCAATCAATATTAAGTTGGAAAAAGGAGAATACAGAAACGGTTTCAAAAAAACCTTGAAGTAGTAGAATTGAAGGAAAAAACTGAGCATAGCTCTCTGGAGCGCACCTAGCACGACGTGCGGTAGGAAATCAGAAGGTCTGAGGTTCTCTCAGGAGTGTTCTAGAGGGTAGGGTATTCTGATTGGCTGAAACCTAAGTTTTGTCTCTTTTACAAAGCAATGGAGATATGTTACAAAACTGAAACGGGCCTAGGCCTATTTGCTAGTTCATGTTAACTTTGCATTGCTATTTTGAGATATCAGGGACTCCCATCTCGACAACGGGGAAAGATTCAATCTATGAAAGTTCCAGTACTGGAGTAAATGTAAGTTTATTTCCAAACATACCTTCATTTATGGCTGTCAGGAATTCAGAAAATGATTTTTGGCAGGTGTAAATAGCCTTTCTACATCTGATTTTACAGCAACATCTACAAAAAAAACACAGTAGTAAATCCCACTCCAGAGCTGGGAAGTATGTCTAGCACAGGTTTTCAACCATAGTACAGGGAAATTGTGTGAATTGTAAAAAGCAGCAAATCTGCAGCAGCACATAAGTATTTGTTTTCTGGTGCAGATTTACTTCTTTTGTTGTTATCTGATGTTTACAGCCCTTTGACCATGGGTCTACTGCCAATGTTATCCTGAGGCTGGGAATTTTGAAGGCTTCAGCAACCTCCATAATTTCTCTGGGATTAGAACGTAAGAGTGGATCAGAAGAAGCAACAACATTTAATTAATCAAAAGACAGTTAAAACTACTGCATAATCTAAGTCTCTACCACACCTGGCAAATGTTTAACAGCAAAATCATAGCGGTCCTTTGATGACCCTGTGGTGTTCCAGAACTCCACAGACCTCCCCCAAATTAGAAATGCACTCAAGCCATTAAGAGGGTATGCTGGCTAGAAAAAGAGATTTCCATAGTGCGTTTCTATATGATGTAGTGTACACAGAGGACTATATCCGTGTTGCCAATGGGCGGCTTAAATTTAGCACCAATACTTAGTACCAAGCATCAGCGGCAAAAGTAAATGGCCTACATCTCAAAAATGGCTGACTGAGATCACAAATTTCCTGTGCACATGGACTTAGGGACCCAGGATGTGGGGGCAAAAACTAGATCAAGAGACATCCAATTCGAACAAGGGTATTCGGATAGGTTCAAGGTGACACCAAAATCTTCTAAGCACAAAAATTCGAAGTGATGGATCAAACAGTACCGTGTCCATCATGACCACGATGCACATTGGGGGATTTGGAGGGGAGGCGCGCAATTAGTTTTCCATCCAGGCAATGAAATAAGTGAAACAGATACCTTGAGAAAACAAAAGAGGGTAACTGAAAGCCATGAAAATGGGGAGATCTATGCTCTGTATACCATGTGTCATGAACCCAGCGCTCTCTACAAACCTCAGGGAGAGAATTGTGCTAAGAGTCTGTCTCTAGAGTGCAAGTTCCATGTACCAATCTCAGTCGGTCTTTTGCTACTCTTTCTATGGGTCAAGTAGCTCTCTACTCTTAAGGCAGTCCAGCTACCTATCTTCCAGGCAGGTGACAGAAGCTTCTAAATCTTCTTCGGGCCTCAGGGAGAATGGCAACAGAGCCCTAGTATGTAGGCGGGCCTGACTTTGGTTCCTTTGAGTCTCCACTAGACTTTGTAGCTTGGTTGAGTTTAGTCTATATCCTATGCATTGTTATCATGGTGTCTTCTCCTCTTGAATGTATATTGCTTTGGTGCTATCTTTGTATTCCAGGTCAATGTGCTGCTGTTGTACTTGTACGTCAAAGACTGCTCAAACTCAGGTGCCCCATTTTTGATGTGGTGATATTAGTGTTGACTGTAGGCATAATATTCAATCTCAATGAACTTGCATGTTTGCGATAGACAGATTTTTCAATGCTCTCTGATAAGGTGACAGTGACTGCAAACAATCTGATAACATACCACTTAAAAAACAGACAACTCCATGCAAAAATCTCACTTTTCCAGCAGTTTTATGCCTGTCCGTACCTTAGTTTAGAGTGAGTTTATAAGTTACCTTGATTAACAAATGAATTATCTTTAGTACTAAATCAGACTTACCCAAAAGGTAAGTTACTGCATGCCGAATGGAACTCTATCTATGTGTCCCAGGGACAGGAAGAAGGAGCTAGTGATCCCTACTATCAGAACCACTGTGGATGGCAGCAGGTACCCTCAGGGGAACAAACAGATCAGGTGCACAGGGTTACCAGGATAAAGCTTGTCTTAGGATAAAGCCTTCCCATATCCACCTAGGCATGTGTGCATCAGCTGATTGCCCAGAGATCCAGTAATACTGCTCTGGTTATCATTCCCACCCATGTTGCTGTTCCAGCTGACAGGCAAGTGCACTGAGGTGGAGGGTTAATTCTAGTACATATAACACACGCAGAGGTTGACAACTTGTACTTAGTACTTTCTTGATTTCTATCTGCCTATCATTTGATAAACGTCTCCTACTTGCGTAATTCAAAGATCAGTAGAACATGTTCAAATTTTCAATGTGACTACTAGGAAACCGTATGATTAAAAAATGAAAAAATAAGACAGTTTAAGCAGTCCAGACCCAGGATAAAAATATGTTTCTAATGTATGCTTTTAACTGCAGATTCCTCAACAGGCATCTCTTGCAATAACTCCCACCCTCTGGCAGACAGTGCCATTGCAACTCTAGATATGACAACACAAACCAGCAAAAGGACCACCCCTGCCTGCTGACACCAATTCCTCTTTTATCACCTCTTTGGACTTGGACTCAGAGATTAGCTATTCTGTTTTTTTTAAAAATATGCTCTGCAGTTTTATAGTCGAAACGTTGTTGGTAGTGTGCAAACAACAGGGTTTTAAAACTTGCTTGACGTTTTTATTAATGTCTCAGCACCAAGCATGAATGAAATTCCTGTGACAAATGCTCCCTCGTGCACACAATGGGCATCAGGGAACAAGCAGCTGAAACCCATGTCGCAGAACACAAGAAACAAGGCTGGTACCTTGTAAGGACATTGCCAATCCTGATCATCATCTTTGAATTACGCCTCTTTAGCTGCTACACATGCCCTCTGAAATATGACAAGCAATACTTTGTCAGCTTTGCCAGAAGATTTTGGTCATTCGTTTACACAGATGATACAGGATTTGGTGAAACATATTTTCAGGTCCAGCATGGATACTACAGATTGTGTTACCTGGCTTATGGGCACTGGTGTTGTGAAAAAACACCATGCTTGGATGCATGTCACTGGGTCTTTGGGAGACATCCAAGCTTCACTAATAGACAAGCCTTTAGGTGGGCAATGCTTGTTTGGCAAAAAGGCAGATTCTGCCCTGGAAAATGGTTCAAGATTGGTGGAGCTATGGTTCGCTCCTTGGTGTTTCTGCATCCCACTTGCCAATTTAACTAACAGCATCTAATGTTCCGAGGTAATTTGTGGGGCCTTGCCCACTGTCAGAGTCAGCCAGACCAACCCTTACATGGCTCCAGGGGTGGTAGTAGACAAAGAGGTCACCAATAGCAGCAGCAGTTATCCACCACCTCCTCACTTGTCACAGCTGTCGACCAGTACCTTTACTTTCACCTTCATCAACCAACTGGGGCCAGTAGGAAGCCAACTGCAGCGTTATCTACCACTCTAACATTATCACATGGACCACTGGGTCCCTCAGATTGTTCAGCAAGGTTATAGCCACTAAATGTTGTGCACCCCACCTCACGTCCCTCAAGCTTTTGCTCCGAGTTTCACAGATCATGCTGCTATTTTGTCCCAAGAACTGAAGATGCTGCTTTTACCAAGACAGCAATTGAAATTGTACCTGGGGTAGACAGGGGCAGGATTACGAATCTAGGTAGTTCAAGGTTCCCATAAAGGACAGTGTTCAAAATTATGAAGCTAGCTCGAGGTATGCTGGTCTGGATCCAGAGGACTGGATGATGGCTCTAAGCCTTTAGAATTAGTACTTTCATGTGCCGAAGTGTCTTTATTCTATTGCTGAGTCAGACCACTTCCCATTCATTATCCTACCCTTTCGTCTGACCTCAGTCCCTAGAATCTTTATGCAGATCAGGTTTGTGGTTGCAGACCATCTATGCAGGTCAACATTACAAGTATTCCCATATTTCAACACCTGACTGTTGAAGGCACGTTTGCTTCAGCTGGTCTCAGGGGACTAGCAGACAACAGTGCCATTACTGTGTACTCTGCGATTTTCCATCAACAAGCCCAAGTCCCATCTTCAACTTTCTCAGAGGCTTGCCTTTGTCTGGGCCATTCTTGATCGAACTTCCATGAACTCCATGAAGGCGTTCCGTTCGCAACAGACAGTCCAGGGCATCTGACTTATGACACTGATGTTTCAGGTGAGAACTACTGTCACAAAATTTAAGGTTCTGAGACAACTTGATCTCTTAGAGTGTGCATCACCCATGCTCACTGACTTTTTCAAGTCTCCATCGAGGTGGCCCAGGACTTTCAGTGGTAGATGTCTGATGCCAATCCTCACTTTCAGCAGTCACATGTACATCTACAACAGGTTCGGCTGGTCACTTGGTTTAGGTGGCGATCAGAGATCACTAGCTTCCCATAAGGCTGCACCATCCCATCCTTCTTTTGGAGTTGCCCACCATTCGCCTGACTCTTAGAGGATTTCTCCTTTTCATCAAGGACAGGCATATTCGGGTAGTTATGGACAATTTGACCATCATGTGGTACTGCAAAAAGAAGGACAGAGTGAGGTCCCGTGCCCTCTATCTAGAAGAGATGAGGCTGTGAAACTGGATGGTCATGGGATCTTTCTGACAGTGAGTCAACTTGTGAGGCCCTTCAACATCAGGGGGAATAAACTTAGCTTGCAGATAATGAGTAGTGTCTGTGCAGGGAGGTGGCGCAGGATATCTTCGTTTTGATCTACCATCGGTGGTGACTGATGTCATTTTGGCTGCTCACCAGTTTTCTCCAAAATGTATTTACGTGGGCTGCTAATTCAATTATGTCTCTTGGTGTGAGAAGAAACAGGCTGATCCTCTGCAAATCAAGATGTTTGATGTCCTTTATTTTTTGCTGTATTTGGTCAACCATGGCTTTGCTCTGAGCACTGTTAAAGGTTACCCATCAACACTTTTGACCTTTCTTTGTTTGCTTGAACAACCCTCTTTATTAGAATCACCCGTTATGATGTATTTCTTATAAAAGGCTTTTGCACATGTTCCCCCTGCTGACATCCATCTTTGAAGGAGGAGAGGCTACACCAGTTGGATTCATGGTGGACCCTTAGTTGTTTCTTCGATAAGAGTAATGTGTACTGGGTAGGCAACCAACTTTTTGTTATATTTACCTGCATGAAAAATTTGAATATAGTACAGAAACGGACTATATTGTTATTGGTGGTCATTTGCCTTGGCCAAAAAAGGACCATCCTGTGTCCTAAGAGCTCATTCCACCAGCCGAAGGATGAGACTACTTCTCTAGGTCAGTGTGCTCAGTTTTGAACATCTGTCATGCAGCCACATGGTCATCCTTCACCCATACTTTCACCAGACATTCTTGTTTTGATTCTGAAGTCAGTGGGGTAAGCCATTTTGCCACTAAGTCCCGGAAGACTGTCTGGTGGAAACTCCAATCCTTCGACCTACCAACCACCGTGGAGGGGGCAGTTCTTAAGTATCTATGCATAAGGTGATACATATGGGGTTAGAATGATCCATCTTAATAGTAGTAACAACCTTTTCGATGGATACTGGAGAGTCCTTCACAACCATTCTGTGGAGTTGGCTTTTTATGATTTAATAATGTTGTAAATTAGATTTTGCACACTGTCACTATTTTCAATCTGTCAGCTAGGCTAAGCCTCTAAGGGTGATGAAAATACTAATGAATATACTGACGTGAGAACATGGGTGGCATCTATATAGGTCTTGTGTCAGCATATTCATATCCAGAGGCGAGACAGAGTCACGATTGAGTTCCATGATGCCACCTGTCAGTGCATAGGAGCTATGACAAGAGTTTTCAGATCTGGCCAAACTACTAGAGAGATTCACAAGGAAAGGAATCTACATTTAGATAGAGTCTTAACTCATTGTTGTGAAAAACAACAAAGCTAAAATGTAACCGGTGGGAAACGTGTTCATAGGTGAAAACAAAATGCGAGCAAAAGACAATTTTGAAGTACAAAAAATACCTCTGCAAAATGCTAGTTTTGAAAAAGCGGCTTTTGAAACAGGAGAACAAACTCTACCCCAGTGCCTACAGTGACAGTGTTAGGAACTGTTCCATGTCAATAATAATGTAAAGTATACTAAAGGTTTGCCCTACTGAAGGAACATCACCTGCTGCCAATGAAATATTTATCAAAACACCAGAATGTATGAATACCCAGTACTGTAGACTGCGTTCTTACAACGATCATTTGTGGGTCTCTTAAGCAGGACTTCATACTTCACGTCATATAAAGAGTATCTTTGGTGTAAGTACTGGTGGGAAAGAGAATAAATACATTTGAGCCAAAACATCAGCTCCAAGGCAGGACATCTCATCTGGTGACTGATACCATGAACACCCACAACAGCTTTAAACAGGGACATCCCCTTCCATCGTAGAATGAGAAAAAAAAGAGCATGGGGGCAGGGTAAAGGTCTGAACCTCCCCGGTTCCGAGTAGGTGAGCCCATTAAAGGGCATGTCGAGTAAGACTGACTGGACAGTCTCTGAAAATCCAGAACTCCTAAGCCATGCGCTTGACCAATGGAGTCAGTGGAGTCCATTCCACACCCGATAAGTGACCTGGATGCCTTGCCGCTGTCCAAAATCAAGTGGTTCACTTCGCCTAGATTAGCTTCTGGAAACAAAGGCAAAAGCTGCACCAAGGAATCCCACAAGACATGGGATAAACGTCTGAGGACACAAATTATGTTAGTGGAGCGTAACACCGCACTGGTGGAAAAGAAGCCACATTTTCCACAAGAGTCTTGCTTTCGGGACTCTTTATCATGTGGGGAATGGGGAAGATTACCCATATCATGGGAAGCTCTAGCAGCCTGGACCACGAAACTGTAGCGAGTTGGTGGACTAATAAGGCAAGCAGGGTCATCAGGGGAAGGGCGGTACTTGTGGGCAATAGTACGGACCACAGGCATACTTGACTGAGGTTTAGCTCATGCCCCCAGTAAAATACCTGAAAGTGCCTCACAAAAGGGGAACACTGGTTCAATCCCCGACTGGCCAGGATGAAGGACCTCAATAAGGGGATCTGTAGACTTCTCTACCATAGGCAGATTCAAGTGCAAGACCTCTGCCACTCTCTTCAGCACTTCCGCCAAGGAAGAACTGGCCTCCTAGGCAAGGCCAGGAGGAGATAAAAGTGTAGAAGCAGGGGATGAATCTAACCCGCTCGCTTCACCCAACTCCGCAATCCAGCTGTCTAACATAGAAGGTTCCAAAAGCACTGGTTACTCTAAGGGGATCCCTGCCTGTTCTCCCACCAACAGTTGTTGTGAAGCACCCACCGAAATCATTGGTTCCGAAACCATCGCAGTAAATGATGTTGAACGGTGCAGAAACTGTGCTGTATTGACCTCGTCATGGAAAGGTGGAGGGGAGTCAGTCGGCACCGACAGCGATGCAGAGACAAGGGTGCGTGGAGTAGCCAACTTTGCAAGGCTCCCAACAGTGTTGTGCACCGACTCCAGCTCAGAGTTCTCCGGCGTCGTAAGAATAATCCTAGAAGGAACCACCAATGTCATGTCTGAGGCAGCCGGTACCATAGGTGGAAGCTCTGAAGGACCATGCACCGGCGCCACTGTGTCCAAGACCCAGAATGCTGCCGAAAGTGAACCCACAAACGCTGTCGCAGTCAGCGTGCCTATGACCTCCTTGGGGCCCACAGGTGCTCCAGAGAGTCCAAAGACAAGATGAAGAGCATTGTAATAGTCTTGCATTTGGTTCCAAGTTGCCCCGGCTCCAGGAAAAGTGAGGAGGCGCGGGAACGACGTCTAAGAGGAAGCCTCAGTGCCAGAATGTGAGGAGTCTCAGGAATCCACATCACGAGTAGAAGGAGCCATAAAAGAGTGACTTTCATTCCTTGCGATGCCCCTTACCGTGGAATGTAGCCATGGATTAGGACCGCTGCCGTCGACCATGGGATGAAGAGTGATGCTCGCAAGTGCGACCGCTGGAAAGGCTAACTGCAGACCGGAAAGACGACCGACGCCTCGAGAAACTTGTAGTCCTTGACAATCGCGCCATCAGGACCTCCCGAAGCGCATTTGGCTTCAATGGCTGGCATGCGTCACATTCTTCGTTTCATGATGCTTGCCCAAGCACCACATACAAATAGAATGTAGATCCGTACACAACATCTGTCAAGCACAAGACCCACAGGATTTAAACCCAGAGGGCGCAGAAAATGGGAGAATTCACAAGTTAAGAAATCTGCAGCTAGATGTCTCTATCAGATAGCAAATGTATGTCATTTTTTCAAAAGAGAACCTCCTAATCCCCCACAAATTATATGCAACTAGTATTACTTGCTGATTGAACTAGTATTACTTGCTGATTGAACTGACTTAAGACTGGTGTGTCATCGAGCACGCTAGGCATACGGGCCACACTATTAAAAATGCCCAGAGGCATGGATTGCACGACAGGTCAAGACAGTCATGATCAGGGACGATAATACTTTGTACCTTGAATTGCAGCGCGGGTCAGAGAGCCACTCTTGGCTCAGAGCAACGGACCAAGCCGCTATGAACATTAATGAGCGAGAAAACATGGAACCTACGGAAATAACACCAGAGACCCAAGTCCTTTCATGGCACCTGACATGGGATGTAAGCAGCTGACCTATATACATTTAGGTGCCTGACTTCATACAGCACCAGATGAGAGATCCTGGTTCGTAATTTAAATCCTACTATGAGGAGTGACTACAATTTGTTAGAAAGGGGAGGGCTATGTGGGGGATATACTTTATTTTAAGTAGAGCTCTCTCTTTTGACATTAGCTGTTTTGAATGGGGTGTTGGTGAGTGTTCCTCAGAAATTAACCACCTGACCTGCATGGGAACTGGGCGGTGGTGCTTGAGAGGTACTTTGCCGCTATGAAATACACAGTAATTGAGTACACCCCAGATGCAGTTGTTACCGGAATGTAGACCTTGCTTAGTCACTTACTATAGTCTGATCTGATCAGTCATCAAATGGGCATTCCTACACAATTTCGTACAAGGAGTGCTTACCCTGGGAGCAGGGAGAGGGAGTTGGGATTTTTCACTGTTTTGGTAGCACAACATGAATGTCAGCTCACACTAGCCACTAACAGCCCACGACACATAGAGGAGATGGAGTTGATACTGAGCATTTTGAAGGTATTATTACACATGAGCAACCAAACAGTAACCCCTTTAGAGAGCTATGGTCTAGACTATTAAATATCTTGCATGGAATGTCTGTGGACTGAATAATTGTGCCAAATGATTTAAAATCTAGACATATCTGCAAAGATACCTCATAGGAATAATGTTTCTTCAAGAAATGCACTTTACAAATGCAAAGGAGGTGAAACTCAAGAAAAACTGGAGAGGACCAATGTTTTCTTCTATTTATTCAGCCTATGCAAGGGAGGGTTTCAATAGGGGTTGCCTCAAATGGGAGTACCTTTCCAACATAGATATACTAGTGCTGATCCTGATGAGAGATATTTGCTGGTATATGGGCAACTGGATGTCAGAGAGGTATCTATCATGAATATTCATGCCCTGAATCAAGACAACAAAACCTTTGAATGGTCCATATTGGATTTGGGAGCCCCAAACCTGAACTTCTCTGTGAACTAGGCAGGATACTTTAATGGAGTTCTAGCTGGAACTATGGACAGACACCCTGCAGGACAGTGTACCAAAATAAGCTATGACTGGTGTGCTGACTAAGGTCATGGCCAAATGGGAATGCATAGATTTTAGGTGAGAACTCCACCCTGAAGTAAATGAGTTCTGATGTTATTCAGCTAAGCAAATACACGCATAGTAGTCTAAGCAGGCTATTAACTTTCCAAGTTATTCGCTCAAATGTTACAGACATTCGATACCTGAACCAGTATTTATCAGATGATTCCCCCCTTCTACTGGAGCTCAGAGTTAGTAGACCTTGGCCAGTATACCACCCGACCTGACCAACACAACCTTCCACGTAACTACCATGAATCTCAACGTCTTTCCAGGATAAATGGGCATCTACTAATAATGAACCATTGAAAGTAGTGCTGACTAAAGTAGTATGACTAAAATATACTGGGCCAAGAAGCTGCTACAAAAAAACCCAAACGCACAAAAGGAAACAGGGGCTATACTACAGCCAGGAGCCACAACCATCTCAAATTAAGCTTCAATTGGTAGATGACAAAAGGGAGCTGGCTGAAACATGGGACACTCTTGTCAAGAGACTATTGACAATGCTGAAACAGGGAGGGCGACAAATCAGGTAAATTACTATCATAGTTGTTAAAAAGGGAAAAGCCCACCTCATTCATAATTGCTATGAACATGCTAAACGGGATGCTGGCTTTACCCCAAGCAGATGATAACACAACATGAATGCGTTTTTTGACTGATCTATATAAGCACCTAGCACAGGGTGAACACCCATCGATGCTGAAATATCTGGAGATAACATTCCATAATCCTGGTTTGTACCAGGCCATAACAGCCCAATGAACATATGCAGATTCATGAGTGTACTGCATGACACTAAACATATGAAAGAGGATGGTGGCCTTATTGCCCTAGATATAGAGAAGGTGTTTTGACACCTTAGAATGGGATTACATATTTAGAGCCCTGATGGACAACGGATATGGGAGGGACTACTTGAGTTGGGTCCAACTGCAGTGTACCAACCTCACAGAGAGACTGAAAACTGGTAAAATAAAGTCTGACAGCTGGACCATAGAGCAGGGTACCATACATGGCTGTCCACTCTTGCCTTTATTAGTTTCACTTGCCCTGGAACCCTTAGCAAAAACAAACTGGAAGGGTGGGGTGCGGGTATATCTGGAATAAAACATATTCTATCAGTGTACGGGAATGCCATGCTAATTTATGTCACTCAACCATCCGGGGCAGTCCCATTGCTCCTCATGGAGCTTGACAGATTTGACAAAGTATCGGGCCTACAAACCAACTGTGGCAAGTCTGTGATATTTCCGTTGGGGAGCCTGTCTGGCCATCCTGCAGGAGTTTTCCCTGTGTTGTATCTCAGGGTGGAAACAGACACATTCAAATACTTGGGTATGCAGGTGGTCTCCTCTGATAGGTACTAAATGTATACAACAGTGATAAGCTCAAACACACTTTAATATTCTCAGGTATGTCCTGGAATATGCCCCCCCTTTCAATTATGGGTCACATTACTCTAGATAAAATGGTGTTCCTGCCCAGATACCTTTATGTGATACAATATTCTGTGTGCCCTATTCCCAGAGCTAGACAAATTATTGATGGTTCTTGTGTGGGCCAACAAGAGTAGTAGAGTCAAATTAGAAACACTTGAAGCTAGAATGGGAAGCCGGAGTTTTTGTGCTTCCAGATTTGTAACTGTATCATTTGGCCTGCCAGCTCCAACATGCAACAAAATTGTGTTCACCAGGGAACATCTGGGAAAAGAGTCTGATAGAGGGGGTCAGTTGAAGTTGAGTACCTCACAGTTATGCTTTTGAGGGGGGCAATACCTCAGCGGTAGTCGTACTGAATAGGGCAAGTGGGAAAAGCTTGGGACACAGCGGGGGGTGTGGCTAGCCGGCCATGATAGCAGTCGGGCACTGTTAGAGCTCCGGCGATGCTAGGGGCATAATCCGGACAAAAACACCCTGGGGGCTCCCAGGGTTGAAGGCACAGCTGGCGGAACGACACCGGAATACTTTGGTGTCCCCGGAAGCACCTGCACGGCAAGAGGGACCCCGAAACTCCGAGGTTGCTGGAGTGAGGCCTGCCGCGGGTGCGCGTAGGCCGAAGCCGGGAGCCGTAGTAGGGAACGCGGCCGCTCTCCCTGCGGCCGGCGAGACCGGAAGTGACTGGAGGGCCGACTCCAGGACGCGGCTGTGGCACCGGAGGAGTCCGCCTGCATCGAGAGGCCGCCGAGGAGGATTGCATGCTGCCGCAACGGGACGGTGAGGCATACACACACTGCTGTTGCCGACGGTGAGGGGGAGACCACGGCAGTGACGCAGGCGGTGGGAGCCTGCCGAGAACTCGGAGCCCCGGAACGCTGCTGGCAGCGGACGGGTGGGGGCTGACCGGGACCTGGGGAGGGCGGCATTGGCATTGATTTTGCTCGCCTCGGCGCCCCCCCTCCTCCCCCGCGCCCCCCCCTGTCTGCGGGCCCTTGGCAGGGAGAGGATGCACAGAGGAACGCTGAGGGCCTCCTGGGTACCCCCCTCTTTTTCATGGCGGCGATTTCTTGGGCCCCTGCACATTACAGAAGGCTACTGGGCCTAAGAGGAACTACAGGCCCAGGCATCGAAGGCCCCAACACCTGCACTGAGGACAGACACTTGGCAGGGGCTGGGGAGATGCTGTAGGGGCAGAGGGAGATGCCGTGAGATCTCCCCTATTCCTCTCCCCCCCCTCTCTCTCTCCCTCTCCCCTAAATACTGCGGAGAGGCACGGGACATCTGGGAGAGGACAATACACATCTCCCCCCACCCCCAAGGGAACTACGTGCTGGGGTGGCGCTGGAGGTTGGGGGTGCACCCCCCCAGATTTCCTAACCCATTGACGACCGCGCGCCCCACCTACACTCGGGCCCTGACAAGGTACAGCCGTGCGGTGACCTCCCCGTGCAAACTCGTTTCTGGGGAGGCCCACAAAGATAGCTGCGAGGGAGCCGTGACCATCGTCCATCATGGTCCGCAAGGGAGTCAAGGCGGCGGAGGGCCTGGGGGGCACCGTGACAGCCCGTATAGTGCAGTCCGCCGAAGATGAAGGGGCCCCATTGACGTCCCCTGAACAACCTCAGACGGAGGGGCAGCAATTGGATAAACTGGACATAATACTGCAAGAAATACGGGACTCTAGGGCAGTGCTGGAACAACAGATGGACACCCTGACCACGAACTTATCTCTGCTGAAAGCGGATCATAGCAAACTGGCGGACAAAGTCAAGGACCAAGACCTCGCCATCGGAGAGATCACACCAACTGTAGCGGATCATACCACCTCTATCCAACAGCTCCAACAACAAGTCACCTCTCTCATGGACCGGGTGGAGGACGCGGAAGGCCGTAACCGCCGCAACAATGTCCGCGTTATAGGCCTTCCGGAACGCTGCGAGGGGACCCGGGCTGCGGACTTTATGGAGCAATGGTTCCGCGACCATGTTGCTGAGGAAGGCCTATCACCGCATTTCTGTGTGGAGAGGGTGCACAGGATCCAGACGGGTAGGACCAGACCGGGTCGGCCCCCACGCCCTCTCATAGTGCGAATACTGAACTATCAGGATAGGGATCTTCCCCTACAGAAAGCGCGGGAGAAATCCCTCATCCAATACGATAATCATAAAATTTCCCTTTATCCGGACTATACCAACACTGTCCAGTAACAGCGCTCCTCATATATGGACGTGAAGAAGAAGCTACAAAAGGCCAACCTAAAGGACGCATTGCTCTTCCCCGCTCGCTTGAAAATTATACATGGTAGAAAGACGCACTTCTTCGAGAGCTCTTCGGATGTCGAGGAATGGCTGGAGGTAATGGGCATTGACGGGAGCCAGGAGATCACACAGGAGCCGACCATCGATGGATCGCGGGACTCCCAGACCCAAGGAGAGACGGAGTCCCCCAAACCAGGACGAGGAGCACGACAACATGGGCCCTCACGAGAACAGCAAAAAGAAAATCAACTGGACGCTCTGGCGTTGGTGGGCGCTTGTCGAGAAGACCCCAGCAAGATAACGACGGACTCGGAGGACAGCACTGTCCACTCAGACTCAGACCATAGTGTAATTTTGTTTCCCACTGTCACGCCTCGAGCGGCGGACGACTTGATGGACAATTGTGTGAGAGAGGATCGGGTTGGAAACTCATGGACTGCCTACCAACCGCATTATATCCTTTGTCTTCTTGCCTTATTCATATAGCATAACTACTTAGTCGTGTGATGGGGTGTGGGGTATTGCTAAATGTGTATCAGTACTATGTCATATTGTTTGGCCTGGATTGTTTTATTTAACGCAAGTAGCACTGACTCCTGGGAGAATGGCTAGGAAGGGGGGGGTCTTCCCCCCCACCAACGGATTTGGGTGTTTCACCCCCCCCCCCCAAGCCCATCCCCGTGCTCCCCGTTTTCCCTTCTCCCAATGATGAGGATTTTAACCCTGTGGGAGCCGGGGTGGAACCATACCGTGGAGCTTGTGTATGTCAATAGGGAATTATGTTTCTGTTTCACATTTGTAACATTGCCCCTAAGGACAGCATGCCGTTGAGCCTACAGAGCCCAATGGGGGAAGTGAGGACTGAAATGGTGCTAGGCCACCCCCCCCCCGAAGGCAAAAGCACCAGAATTCGTAACTTTTTAATATTTGTTTTATTGTTGGGCCCAGCTCTGTTATTATGCTTCGCCGTTACTGTTCAGTTCTTTGAGTGGGGAATGGGGTGGGACGTCTCTTGGTGGTTGGTACATAGGGATCAGGGCAACGGGCTCTGGAAGCTACAGGGCCGATACATGTATGAATATGGCTGATACTGTAGGATCCTATAAACTTACAACTTAGAATCTGCGGGGACTTGGGGCGATACAGAAGCGACACAGAATACACTCTTTCCTGCTTAGACACCATACGCAGATTGCCTTTCTTCAGGAATCCCACCTTACTGCTTCGAAGGCCCTTAAAATGCGGAAAAAATGGAGAGGCACGATTTATTCTACGACTTACTCTGCCTTGTCCAGAGGGGCGACCATTTGGGTTCGGCACGGTACGCAGTTTGCTGAGCTGGAGCGGAAGGTGGACAAGCAAGTCCGATATATATTAGTGAAGGGCACATTAGATGGTACACTGATAGTGCTTGGCTGTGTTTATGCCCCGAACTTTGACCAGGACAAATTTTTGGCGACGGTTGGTCTGGCGCTGGCGGACATTCCCTGGGTTTTAGGAGGGGACTGGAACATGGTCCTAGATCTGGACCGGGACAGGTCACATCCCCCCTTGCAACTAGCCGGGATATCCCGACTGGCTGAATTCTTTCAGACGTGGTCGACAGGGGGGGGCCTGAGGGACATATGGCGTTCACTTCACCCGGAGACTAAGGAATATTCTTATTATTCACACATACACATGCTACACACTAGGATTGATAG
This sequence comes from Lissotriton helveticus, assembly GCF_964261635.1. Classification (NCBI taxonomy): domain Eukaryota; kingdom Metazoa; phylum Chordata; class Amphibia; order Caudata; family Salamandridae; genus Lissotriton; species Lissotriton helveticus. The sequence goes on from NC_136061.1 coordinate 313,724,425, forward strand.
GTTCTTGTGCTCCGAGTCGCTGGTCTCGAAGGTGGGGAACCCGGAGTATCTGGCCAAAACATTTTCGGATCACAGGCCCCTGTCATTTAGCCTCCTCTGGGGCAGAGTCCCGACCCCAATTCCCACTTGGCGCTTAGACCCGCTCCTTCTAGAAGACGCCCCCTTTAGGATGTCCCTATCCGAGGCTCTGAGTAAATACTTTGAGGAAAACTGGGATTCAGCCTCCACTAATCTGGTGGTGTGGGATGCCATGAAGGTAGTGGTGCGCGGCATAGCAATAGGTCAACTGGTAGGAGCCCGACAGGAAATCCACCAGAAACTCTGCGATATAGAGGATAGATTGAAAACACTCGAACGGGAGGCAAGCCTCGACCCTGACAAGAGGAAAGCGCTGCAGGAAGAGAATATATACCATGTTGATACACTAGAAACGTTGCGAGTCATAGATCATAAAGAATACCTCCGTCGACAACACACGGAGGCAGACAGGTCGGGGCGCTATTGGCCCGCCTGGTACGAGAACACCCAGATCTCCCGGTGCTAACCCAAATACGGACACGAGCAGGCGACTTGGTTAGTACACAATCAGAAATGAACAGGGCGTTCTATGACCATCTGACCGCGCTGTATGCCCAACCTGAACGGGAGGACCCAGACCGTGTGTCCGACTTCCTTGACGACCTTCCTTTCCTGACATTGACAGCAGATGCCCAGAAAGACCTTGAGGGACCCGTCACACAACATGAAATATGGGCTGCCATCAAATCTCTTAATCGCAACAAAACACCTGGTATGGATGGGCTCCCAGTGGAGTTCTACGCGACCTACTCTGATACCCTAGCGCCGATTCTGGAAAAAGTATACCAGGTGGCGCTAGAGGAAGGCCACCTGCCCGACTCCACTATGCAGGCATTGGTAGTCTCACTACCGAAGCCGGGTAGGGACTACCTGGATATTTCAAATTACAGGCCCCTGTCAATGCTTTCCACAGAGTATAAAATACTCAGCAAAGCAATAGCTTTGAGACTGCAGACGTACCTCCCTGCCTTGGTCCAGAGAGATCAATGTGGGTTCCCTCCGGGAAGGAGCACCTCCATGAATACACGACTGTTGCATGCGATCATGGCGACCACACCACAGGATCTTCCCAGGGCGGGCTGTATAGCATTGGAACTCAGACAGGCATTTGACTCACTGTCTTGGTCATTCATCTTTGGAACCTTGGAGAAGTTTGGGCTCCCGGCCTCCCTCCTGGCATGGATCAGACTGCTTTACACTGCTCCCTCGGCAAGGGCAGGCGCAGGGCGGCATGTCTCCGATAAATACGCAGTACACCGTGGCACCAGACAAGGCTGCCCCCTGTCCCCACTCTTATTTGTTCTTGCCCTAGAACCCCTGGCCATAGCCATTGCGGGCCCGAGAGGAGCAGAGAGGGATACCGAGCGGAGGTACACATAATCTGCTGTCAATCTACACAGACGATATTTTAGTATACCTAAAAGAGCTAGAGGTGGACGATACTGCTATATATGGGATTTTTGACCGCTTCGCTGGAGTCTCGGGCCTAGCTATAAACCCAGACAAATCGAATGGATTCTACTTTAGGGATACACCAAGTCCAGCTTCCATTCCTTTTGTAGCTCACCTTATCCCGGTAGCTCAGACCACATTTAAGTACCTGGGGATTCAGGTATACCGGATGCAGGAAGACCAGATAGATGGGAATATCAAACGGGCCATCACACGTCTTCGTAATTCTGTGTGATTCTGGACGGCGCTACCTTTATCTGTAATGGGCAGGATCGCAATTTCTAAGATGGTAATGCTCCCCCGTATACTGTACTTTTTTGTTAATCTCCCCGTAATCCTGCCGCAGTCAATTTTTGACACACTCAATACACTCTTAACTAGCTTAATATGGGAGGTTGGTAGAAGAAGGATTGGTCTCCGCAAGTTACAGCTAGGGACTAGGGCAGGGGGGCTGGGGGCCCCGGATTTCAGGGGCTATTATTATGCTAGCCAGCTTCAGTGGCTGTCCTACTGGACGGCGGGGCGGAACGTCCACGAAATAGATTATACGCCAGAGAGGCTGAGCCGGGGAGAACTGCACGCCCTACTACTCCCGAAGAGCAGAACCCCCACAGAATGCCATCCGCTACTAAGCACGGCTCTGACGTGCTGGCGGAAAGCCCTAGCATACACATCATCGGCTGTGGCGTACGCGGCTAATATCCCTTTGCTGGGACTCCCAACACCGCAAGGTAGGCTCACGGATAGAGTGTTGCGGCCCTGGCAGGCAGCTGGGGTAACGGGAGTGGGTGCCTTTTTCGGAGATGACAACCTACTTGACCATGACACCTTCTTGCAGACCACGGGCGCTCCCCCCCGACTGTACTTGCTGCATGCTACTGTTACACATTACATCAAAAACAGATGGGCACCGCAACGACTTCAACCCCCACAACACAAACTAGTTCACTTATTGTACTACATGGGCGCAGGGGGACATCTAGTATGTTGGTTGTACTCGGGTATCAGAACGCATGCTGCGACCTCGCTCACAACACTTATGCACACTTGGGTTTAGGACTCGGACAGAATACTGACAGAGAAGGAATGGCAACTGATCCTGGAACACCCCCGTCGGGTTTCACGAAATGTTAAGTTTCGCTTTATACAAGTGATGGTTCTGCACAGGGCATACCTAACCCCCAAACGGCTACATAAATGTTTCCGGACTCCCCCCCACAGCTGCCCACGCTGTGGAGAGGACGAGGCTGGATTCCTCCATATGGTCTGGTCTTGCACGCGACTTTGAGAGTATTGGTCGGATGTGTGCTGGACGTTGCGGACAGTTACAAACTTGCCAGTGCCGGAAGAGGCACTGCCCTGTCTACTGGGGTTACGCAGACGATCTAAGTCTCTGAAGGCCCAATTGAAATTACTTGACCTTGCGCTCCTGTTGGCAATCAGGGCGATAACGAGGAGGTGGAAATCTCCCAGACCACCGGGTACACACTTATGGCAGGCGGAGGTGATAAAATGGGTAAGGGCAGAGGGATCAGCTCTCAGGAGGGAAGAAGCATGGGGCCACAGGAAATTCCCCATATCCCAAGACTGGGAGGTTATGCTACTGGCACTGGAGGACATAGACATACCTCTGGCGGCCGGGAGTGGTTCGCAGGGATGAGAGAGACAGAGCAAGGGCCACTTTGAAAGGGTCTGGGAGCTCCCGGGTACCCGTACCACACACTATGATACAACACATACTATGTTACATATGAGACAGTGGAGATTGAGCTCTGTCGTGAGAGACTCCGTACCCACCAGGAGACGGGGGGGGAGGGACTGGAACACGGGTGGGGGTGGGGGGAGGGAGGCGGGAGTGTGTTATTTGTTTAATCCCACAGAACTGTTGGTCAAGGAAGCAGGCATGCAGCCGAGCTGTAACTCGAGATAAGACGTTATAACATGCTGACAACGTATAATTTGAATCACCTCTAATGTCTGTCTCAGTGGTTGCCCTGTAAAGGTGGGAAGTTATATACAGGGGAGAAAAACGGAAAAAAGGCTGTAGAAATGTTGAGAACGTATCCAATGTTATGTCTCCTGTTATGCAGCTGTGAATAAAGAGTTTTTAAAAAAAAGCATGGGACACAGCAAAGAAGAGAGTTTAGAGGAGGTGACACAACAATAGGAAAGAGATATACAATACAAGCACTAGTCACAAATGCAGAGTGGGCCAAGTCCTGTTCTCAGATAAGGGAGACCTTGAGTGACGCACAATTTAAATGGCTCCATTTTTAAATACTTCACCACACTTATTCCGACACAGTAAACAATTAATAAAATATACCCAGAGAAGACATCCTCCACTCCGCATAAACAATATGGAATGCATTAGGCTTTGTGATACCCACCTGTTGCCATTGGATGTGCATGAAATACAAATATATATTCAGCTATTTTATTTTAGCCTTTCCCCCGTCATGATGCTGAAGTTACACAACAGTGTAAAAAGTGTTTGTGTGCTGTGCCTATGATACACTATGACAATGCAAAGTTCATGGTTGTATGTTTCAGTCCTATTATGGAAAACCAAAAACCGAAATACAAAGTTTTTTAAAAATTGGCTTTTAATTGTCTACTGATTTGATTGTACAACGTTTGCAATAAATAAATGACTATTTAAAGCAGAAAGGCAAAAACGGCATTGGTGGCTGCATCTCTGTGCACATACCTTGCTCATGGCGGTGAGGGCAGGATCACATGCGGCGTCCAGGTCTTGCACTAAGAGCTGGATGCTGTTTGAGATCACTCTGCAAAACAAAGAAAAGACAGTTCAGTACGCTGACACAGATTACACCGATGGTCTGTATTCTTATTTCCTACACTAGGGCACAAGGGTATGACTTCACAGGACTCAAAGCACCCCCAGAGATACTCAACAAATGCCCCCAAGATCCAGACAATGCCTATCTTAAGAAATGTTGCTACAGGACTTCCTTCTAACAGGGACATGATGTCTTCAATCAATGCCAGATGGTACGAGAAAGGCAGGACGAGGAAACGTGTTTCCGATAATAACTCCGTCCAGACTGTATCTCTTGTGCGCTGGACATACGGGGGCAATTCATAAAGAAAAGTAGTAACTGCACACATAGTAGTGCTCCAACAAACTTGAGCAGAATTTTTTTTTTAATTCACAAATATTCCCTGTAGAAATTATTGAAAGCTGCCCCAATGAAGGTTTTCAGGTGACTACGGGGAATGTCATCTGACAACTTCTCCTGGTTCCTATTTTCTCCAATAGGTAAATCTAGACAGATTAGATTTAAGCAAAAGAAAAATTAAGTCCTCCAAGCAAATCCATTTTTTATTCTTTTCTCCACAGGGAAAACATTTTCCTCTGTAGATAAACCCCTTTCCCTATATCTCCTCCAGGTTTGTTGGTGACGTGTTCCCCTCCCAGTGGCGTAGCAAGGTCAGGTGGTAACAGGTGCGGAATTTTTCACCCCCAGCTTGACAAAAAGGCAAAAAATGTTAAAACACATTTTTGCCATTTTGTCACCCCGCTCATTGATGACATCCAGGGCAGCCCGCACCCACTGCACCCCCCTTCCTACGCCACTGCCTCTCCCCACCTGGAAGAGAGTAACTCAAGCTCTTTGCTGCAGTAAATCTCTGACCATTACTAGGAGTGGAGAGGGTCAGATCGCAGTTTGTGAATGCTCACCAATGTGTGCGTTTTGTGGGTGTTCGCAAATGTACACAGCTATCTATGCCTTGCTCTGCCCAGGCCCCATTCCTGGCATGGAAGTTGCTACACTGTATTTGTTCACAGTTGTGGCAGGTGAACACACAAGGACGCTGCGGCACATGCAGCAGAGACACTGGAATTATGCTATCCAGTGCCTGCTGCTTTTTGCATAATTATGAATTTGCCACTTCATCTGCAGCATAAACTGCAGATTTTAACAACAAAAAAAGAACATTCTAGCTCAAAGGATTACAAATTACTAGAAACATGGAGACATGTGTCCCGGTGCAATGGAAGACCCTTCACAAAAGTTGAATGGTCATCTTTTAGCTGCACATTGCTGTATTTAGGTGTTACAATTGTACTAATACGGTGAAATCCTTTCCCAGACAGGGTTAAAGTTTGTAAAAAATTACAAAATAAAGAAGTAATGCTATCACAAAATGTGCTGCATTATGCCACATAATTTGCCTTTTTTTCTTCATAATTTAGTCAACTCTGCCACAGATGTGGTTCTCCTCCGTCGCATGATTCTAGTGGCCCTGCACATGCAGACAGAATCCTATCGCAACATTCACAGTTTTGGTGACACACTTTTATTAAAATATTTCCAGTCTGAAGTGCCTAAAGTTTCTTGAACTTCTAGATGCCATGGATAAAGAAAAAGGCAGGAGATGATATTAAGAACAAAATATTTTCGATAGAAAAAAGATCTCTGCTGGAAAGATTGCTCTGACTTCTTTATGTCAGGCAGGCCGACAATCTGGCCTAAGCAGAAAGTGTGCGCGAGCTCTCAGTCAGGCGGAAGCGTTCACGGCCAACGCGCCTGCCAGGCTGCCGTCGCTGGCACCTGTGACGTGCCATGTCACTCTCTCTGCGCCAAGCCCCGTCAGTACAGATAGACTGAATATTTTTACACTCTGCAGTTGGAGGAGTGTTGGCTGGCGGTGATATGCCAGAAATGCTTGCGGTTTAGCACACATATTACACTCAGTCGGCTTCAGAGGAGGCGAGATGTCCCGGGCCGGCGGCCTTGGATGTCGACTTCCGCCGAGAGCGCATTCTGTACGACTCGGGCCTGCAGAAAGCCCCACCCTGCCGAGCCCGACCACAGGCTCTTCAAACGTCCCGATAACACGCCCGCCAACTGAAGAGTCACTCGCGCCACGACTGCTCACAGGAAGAGCTGACACTGGACGTTTTGTGCTTGAACGCACAATTCCTTTGGCTGTTTACGAGCCATGCAGGGCCCGGTTTCCCTATCAAATGTACAAAATAATCCTAGTCTCGTAACAGCCCTCAACGCGTGTTTATATACATTTCACTTCCATTGGGCGTGTGTGTTTGATTCTTTTCTTCTGTCGGCGCAGGTTCTCCTTCTAAACGGATCTGTGGAGACCTGTACTGTTTCCGGGTAAAATTATTTTCAGGTAATTTCTTTCTGCCTATGCAGCTCTTGAATTTTGTTTTCCTCTTTCGACGTGGGCTTCGCCCCTTAAGTCCAGGACCCTATAGGATAAAACCTAGATGGGGGGTAGAGATGGACACTTGCAAACTAGCTTTACCTTTGAGCACTGAAATGTACCCCGATGAGTCACAAACCATGTAAAGCACGTCTGTCCAACTGAAAAACCTGAAGAAATCCTTCTCTGGAAATTGAGATGACGCGTTGTAGGGGTGAGAGTCCTGAATTTAAGGCAGGCCGTGAGCCTATCCGGTGTTTTTTCCCCTCCGTGACTCCCCTGCGACCTGAGCCCCGGGACCCAACTACGAACTCATTCTAGTACGATTTATCCAGTAGGCTACAGCACTTTTTTTTACGGGGGAGGGAGGGGGTGAACCTACAATGTAGCTCTTTCTTCTACTAAAGAAAGTCTGATTGGTGGCAGTTCACTGTTCCCCAGAAGCCAGCTGTGATAAACGCCTCAGTTTAGAGACATTGTATGAGAATGCTTTCCCTCCTGATGTCAATACACTCTCCAGAGCCCATAGGATCCTGCTACCTTCCAAGCAAGAACAAACTAGGAAATGCTGGTCTTCTGGATACCTGCTCTGAGTACCTAGACAATGGCCTTTTCACAGCTCAGCAAAAAGAGACCCAGTGCTGCAGACCATGGCCAGCCTCACCATTACAGCTCCACCACCAAACATCAGCAGAGTTGGGCTCCTGACAAAAAGACAGTCTATCCAAAGAAAAGACAGAGTGAAGGACAGTGAGTACCCTTCCTCATGTGGAGGTGAGCAACCGGAGGAAACCAGACTTTGCAATCACACCATCATTCCTGCAAGTATTCGTTAATCACTGGTGATAAACTAGCCTTAAAGGAACACCCCGGGTGAACCACTATCTTGGTCCTGGAAGCCGGTTTTAGAGCCTATAACCAGTTGCAGCCAGGGACGCTGCCACAAACGAAGGGTGGTGGGTGGGGTGGGTGGAGGGATTGTAGTGTAGCTCCTATTTTCCCAATAGGCTCTGCGCATTGGAATAGTGCCTACAGCAGTAAAGGCCTAGGCCAGACGTTAACTAGGTCTACTACTGTCGAAACTAGACTTAATTTTTGGGTTTGCCAGCTAAGCTCAGAGTTCGCTAGAAACTTTCTCGAATGTTCAAGGAAGGATGAACTCCCCTGATTAGACAAGAAGGGATTTAGTTTCTGACAACCATAGAACATGACAACTTTGCTCTCCCCTAATCAAGAGTCAATCTCGAGAGTCGTGTGAGCACAAGGCAATTATTTTACTCAGTCAGTACGTGCATTCTTAGTCTCATCAGAATGTAGAGAAAAGGAAGAGACGGGCGTGTTCAATAAAAGATGTTATTTATTGATCAGTCTCTTTTCTCGTACAAGAGAAATGGATCGATATTATTGCAATACTTATAGTTAAGTAAAGTGCATACATTAGAAGCAATAGTATAAAATAATACTGTAAAAACATTGATATGGTTTCTGAACCATATGATGTTTAAAATGATTAAAATATATTTATATACACATATACATTTGACTAAACGTACTCAACTGGTGTTTCTAAATACGCCTACCCCGTGTACCTGACCTAAGTCTAATGCGTGGGCGGGAATAGAAAGTTACAGTTTAGTTTAAGTTTGTTTTTGCCAAGTGAATAACTAAAGAATTCTCTAGGAGGGGTTATTCAGTTCTGTACCTGGAATTTAGGATGAATGAGGAATGGTATCTCTTTCTCTGCTCTCGATATTCCAGGCTGCCTGCGAGGGCTGCCCAGAAGCGCCGGTGCTGGGTCTCTCGGCTTGAGATAGCAGCGCGTCTCTCAGCGCGTCAGGAAGGCGGGGCTGCTGCCTGCGGGGTCTGCTTCTGCTCTCGGCTTCGGCAAGTATGGCTGCTCCGTCTTGTCACCACGCGTGTGTTTGCATAGGGCAAGGTCGGCAATATTTATACCTTAAAGGTGCCGAGATTGACGTAAGGATGGACATAGGTACGTCAATAAAGATGTCATACGACTTGCTCGTTAGCACATTCTTTACTAAAGTTCTCTGTGAAATCAAAACAATGGCCGCACGGATTATCCAGGTTGTCATAGGTTTGATTTGTTATGAGAACGTCGTATGCCTTATCAGGGGCTGGAGGAATGTCGCTTGTCTAATTAGATCTCAAGCGTTATGACCTAATCAGATAACACGTTCCTGTGCCGTAGTGTGACTGCGTCAGATAACGGTATCTGCATCATGGGGGATTTCTTGCCTCATGGGCTGACTGTTAGTTAACTAGCTAGTAAGTTTAACCAGAATAGGGTCAGGAATAGGGGGATCGAATCAGAACCTATAGAAATACACGACACCCACTCCACGCTAACTATGGTCATATCTACTAATCTATGCATAGTATAACATAGTACAACATACTATAGAGTATAGTGTATACCTTACCACCCCAAAATACATAAATGCATTTCGAAATTTTCAAATATACTGAAAAATTGCAGACATATATATTGTATGCACTTAAGCTATGAATTAGATGCAAAAGTGAACACGCATTGTTATGCATTATTGATTGTTGGTATATGAGAAATACACATGAAATGGCTCTTAATATGGCTATACAGAAAAAAAGTCGAAACCATTTCATCACATAAAATCTATTGCGAACATACCAGCGGGCAGCTAAAGTCTATTTAAAGTCTATAAAGTATCTAAAAAAATAGAAATCTTAGTTCTCTAGGAATAGTTTCTTACTTTAAGCAGAAGATCAGTGTCCCGGGAAAAAATATATAGAAAAATATTTTAGGGGCTTGCTGAAAAAAGTTGCTGTCCGTGAACTGGATTGTAATTGTTCATGTGACTTTATTTTTAAAGTTGAAGGCCGAATTCAGGGAACGCCGTGTGCGAGTTTACTCAAAAGTCTCTATTTCTGTTCCGGAGAGAACATCATATCATTCAGGCTTTCGAAAAAACTGTCAACAGCTTCATGGGAAAGTTCCTCTAAGTCGGAAATAGGGGTAACCATGCATTCATGCGCATGATTGTCTCCATTGACATTCTGATTTGCATTGCTGACAGAAGGTCGTACCTGTTCGATGCTGCTTTCATCTTGAACTTCTCTACTCTTCAATCGCAGTGGTGAAGATTCCAGGAATGCCGTCATCAGAATTGGCAGCCTTTGAGGGCAGCACAGTGCGTGAACCTTGGTAGGAACCAACAGTGTATCTGCATCCACCGGCGCATCCGATTGTAGCGTCAGACAGGTGTCTAACACGCATTCTTCTCCGCATAGCAGACACCTTAGTACAGGTAAAACACACCTTTGCCACATTGGTCGAAATGATAGAAACCAAGTCATGTTTAGGTCTCTAAGCCGGGATAGTCCCAGGATTTTTGATATCCGGTCCCGGTATCCAATGGCTAGGATCGTATCTTCCATTGTCGCGAGAGTTTGATCTGTGACATGGGTTGCCATAACGAAAAATAAGGACTAGGAATAGGATTCCTGCAATTAGTCCTAGGATCAGGGGAAGTCCGCCAAAAATCGAATGGACGAAGTCTGGAAAAATACCCAGTATGGCTTTGAATGGTGTTAATGCCATCGAAAATACTGTCTTAAATACCTTTGAGACCCCTGTGGTATCAGAAATATTTAAGATTTCGCTCAGGATTTCCGCGAAATGTACGGGGGAATTAGTTGATAATAATGTATGTATCTCTGCAGTCGTCCTTGCGACTTGTAGATCATACGTTTCTTTAGATGACGTGAGCCTTGTAGGCGTCTGAAGAAGCACTGTTTTCATTCTGCTTAAAGTGTCTATTCGAATAGAAGTAATTTTCAAACTGGGCCATGCCCTTGCCTCCCTGTCTGGAAAGGAGCTGGGAAACAAAGAACGTCCACAGCACTTGACCTTCGCCGTCGTAGTGACGAGATAAGGAGTCCCGGGCATAAGACTACAGCATCTGCGGTCTACAATAAGAATGTAACTCCCATTATAGAGTCTTTGAAAGAATGGTTCTATTTCAGTTGCAGGTGCGCCTTGCTGGTGACATGAAAGGTTGTATGAATTCCCTTCACAGGCTCCGTGCAAACTAATACCGTTACACAGAAGCGTGCCGCTTAGTGACATAGCACAATTGTTGCCACTAAGAAACACTTTCTGTCCTTTGTTACTGACACATGCATGTGAATAGGGCAGGTTCCATGTTGTTTTAAGGTACCCCTTTCCCAATTTCTCGTACATGCCAGCCTGTATATATTTTTGGCAGTATTGAAACCTGAAGGTTGAGATTGGAATATTTATGATTCCGTGGATTATCCATTCACTGACAGGTCGTTCTGACATTGTCAACGGTAATCTTTCTAGTTTTTCAATGCTCAAGATTGTATAATCAGCACCCTTCTGAGCCATACCGATTTGTCTATCAGTAAGGTTAAAGATTTGGAATAGTGACGTTGTGTTGATTAAACGCCAAGGCACATAGCCTGAACGCAGATTTTGTAACGTCCAGCCAAGCTGTACAATAGAACGCAATTGTGACTGACCATGTTGTAATAACAGTAAGTCTTGCGATAATATATCGATTGCTGAAGACACAATGCTGTCCAATGAAAAAATTCTGGAGGACAGAGTCATTAACCCATTGTCCACTACAGAAAGTGATTTTTCCAAATTAATACGGTCAATTTCCCGTATTCTTTCTGCTGTTTCAATTTGAGTAACCTTCCAGGCCTCATTGTATGCTGCATATACAGAGGCTGCTATGAAACGCTTTTGACGCTGTTTGCGTGGTCCCATTATGAAATCACGCAAGTCAGCACCATCAGTAAGTAAAGTTAGGTGTTGCTTAATTTCAGGCAGTGTGGAAGTTTGTAGCCATTGAAGGCATAATTTGCCCACACTGTAGGTTGTTATTATCCCTGGGTGATGTCTTTGGGGATATCTAGGGTCTGGCCTGGTCATTTTGAAACCCTGTGTTTTATTCAGGAATCTATCTTGACAGTTATTTGTATCTGTGGGCCAGATCAACCATTGTTTCCAATCAGGATGTGTTCTGTTTTGGTTAAGTATATGGTTTATGTCTATTTCTTCATCTGTTTCAGAGTTATTGCTAAACATTGTTGGCTTTGGAATAGACAGGTTATTTAAATCTTTGATTTTGGCTAAGCCAAGACAGGTGGTTTGTTGAACGGTGTCATTTAAAAATATCATTTGTTCTGGGATCATGCAGGCTCTAAACAAAGCTTCTATACCCTGTACTTGCCATTCTTTTGTGCCCCAAACACTTTTCAAATCAACATGTTTGTCCCAATAATCAAATCCAAAAGTATTCATTTTTTCAAAGAAAGAATCTGAATATATCAATTTTGTGTTGGTTATCATGGTTTTCATCCCTGTCTTGTTTGACAATTTGTAATAAAATGTTTCAGCATTAGTTATGTTAAAACCTGAAAAATATGAATATTTGCCATACACGGTTCTAGAGCTCCCTTTTGGAGGTGTAGCACAATGTTCCCATTGATTAAAATTTAAAACATTTCTAGGTTGTGCAGATTTATGCAAGAAATGGTTACCATAATGGTTATAGCAGTACATGCTGTCATAATTTGTAGAACCCTGCAAATAATCATGTTTTGTAAATTTAGCAGACATTACTAAGTCAGACATCATATTGTTTATACTTTCAAAGTCCCAATCATCAGCAAATGAGTTTGGTTTTGCAAAGTCACTCAAGGAGATCTTGATTTGGTGTGGATATTTCAGGATCTCGACCGGACCATAAATTTCATAGTCAGTGTTGTCCCAGGCTACCCCACCAGATATTGGAATTGCTGTGAAGTTGGCTGAAGAAAGTTCTGAAGAAAGTTCTCTTTTCTCGACGTGTGAAGATGTGTGTGGTTTGAGGACCAAGTTGATGTTCTGACTTGCTGTGTCCATTTTAGCATATTTTCCCTCAATGAAGCGTCCCAAGGTAAATACCATGATGAGCCAAAGTATGAGGATAAATGCACCAAAACCCACCCAAAATTCAATCCATGGAGAAACTAGATATGTTTCTTTCAGTTGTTTCAAAAATTCCTTAGCTTTGTCTTTAAAGGATTTTGATGATGGCTGTGTCTTTTGTTCGCTGAAGCCGTCAGAGGAATCATCGAAGTTGATGAAGTAACCGGATGCAGTTCTGTCAATTGTTCCAATTGGTTCAGGATTTTTGTTTCTCGCATTTTCACTTGGTACTTCTGTATAGATTGGTGTGTCTCTGCTAAATGTCTTTATTTGGGTTTTCAGAGGTCTAAGTTCTATTGCATTGTTGCATAGTCCTTGTTGTTCTTCCGTAGGCGTTTCGAATGTGATGAGCCTCTTTGATAGGACCTCTGTACTGGTAGCAAACCTTGGTGTTCTGCTACTTATTGGGAGTCCACTTGGCCTACTGTTTGTTATCGGCCACATGTTGTGGTTTTACCAGGTCGATGGATACAACTCGGTTCTCCTTTTTTCCAGCAAGTGGCGGTAGTACAACTGATCTTGTCCCGTTGACAGACAATACAGGAACTGCTTTTCTGTAAGAAGGCCCAAATTCCTTCTTTACCGCGATCTTCTCCCTGACTAGATCCCCGACTTTTGGAATCCAGACAGGTCTTGCTGGGACAGGTGGTGATTCTTCAGTGGTCGTTGGCTGTTCTTTCAACTGTATGTTGCTCAGGTCTTTTCTTGTTTTGTTTAAGTCCTGCAAAATAGCCAAACGGTCTTTGACATCAAAGCTTTTTTCTGTTACCACTGAAGTCTGACTATCAAGGTCAGAGATCAACATCCTAGTTCCGAATAATAATTCGTACGGACTGAATCCCTTCAGAGAATTTCTTGGCAAGTTATTAAGACTACGTTGGACACTTATTAGATGTTTGACCCACCCAGCTCCCGAACCTAATACCTTTGCCGTTATAGATTGCTTTATGTCACGGTTTTTTCTTTCAACAATTCCGTTCCCCTCAGGGTGAAATGGACAAGAGTACCGCAATTGCACGCCCATGCTGACCATGGCCTCCTTATAAGCCCGAGAGCTAAAAGCAGGACCATTGTCCGAATGCAGAATGCCAATTGCGTATGTGCCGATAAAGACTCGCAAATCTTTTATAACAGTTCTGGCGTCAGCCGTTCGCTGGGGCCACATCCATATGAATCTCGTGCATGAGTCCACTGCGACCAAGATATATTTATAGTTACCATCCCTTTGTAAGGGACCGCAGTGGTCTAGATAAACACAGGCTAATGGTTTATCCGAGATTAGAAGGGGCGTCTGTGCTGGACGTCTCACAGTTGATACTTTCATTTTTTGACATATTTCACATGCTAGAACATAGTTCCTTGTTTGTCTTCTCATTTGTGGCCACCAGTATCTCTGTTTTAATAATGATACAGTGGCTGAGACGCCAGCATGGGTAGAAGCAAGCCCTTCGTGTGCCGCTATTATCAGTCCTAACCTATGTTCCATGTTTGGAATTGCCCTATCCCCCACTCCAGGGATTCGAGCAAAAGGAACATTGTTTGTATCAGTTATGTATGAGTATTTTACTGGAAAGCCTTTAGGGAGTGGTTCTATCGAATCCTTTTCTGAAGCGCTGACAGCTTGTAATATTTCGCTGTCTATTTTTGTTTTTGACCGGGTGACGGCAGCTACGGAAGCCGTTTGCACAGCTGCCTTCGCGGCCTCATCAGCCAATGAATTCCCTGCAACGTGAACGCCATCACGTTGATGACTCAGTGTATGTATCACGTGAGTCTTTGGTAGTTCTTTTTGTAAAAGAGCTACTTGTTCCCAGAGCATTTTATGCTTGATTGTGCCACCTTTCGCATCCTTGAAACCATTCTGAAGCCAGATCTGCAAGTATTCATTATAAGATTGAACGCAATAATACGAATCGCACACTATGAGCGTGGGGAATTCTCGATCGGTATTTTCAAGCGCCATCTTGAATGCTAGTAATTCAGCTCGCTGAGCTGTACAATCTCCTAGAGATTGTGTTTTAGTGAGGGTTGGTTTAAATTTCCCTTCGTGCCAACGACCTTTAACAATCGCGCACGCAGCACTGTAAGCTTGTTTACCCCCTACTGCGGGTTGTGCTGATCCGTCTGTATATATTATACAGCCGTAGTCATCTAGAGGCAGAATTTCGGTTGGCGGAGGACATTCAAATTCATATTGGAGAAATTCTTGTGTTTTTAAATAAGGATCAAATTCGTACATCACGTCTGTTGCAGCAAGAGAGTTAGCCCATTGTATCCATCTTGGATGGAGTGCTTTAGCATTTGGAATGCTTGCCTTTGTTACCGCCTTCAAGGCTGGTATTGGTGTCACGATTATTATTCGTTTACCTTGTGCCAGGGCTCGTTCTTTTGCTATAGCTGTCTGTGTTGCTGTAAGAATTTTTTCCGTTGGGCTAAATTTCATTTCAGCCTTAGTGTACAAGTGTGATTTGAATGCAATTGGTACCTTATCTCCCTCATTAGAGGTTAGGTATGTGAATCCGCATCTCCCTGGGATGACTCGGATCACAAGGTTGCGTGTATTATCACGGGTTTCTAATTTTGTTTTAATTAGCATGTCTGTTTGTAAGGATCTCAAAATTTCTGTGTGTGCTTGAGTCCAACTGGATCTTTTAAAGTCTGGTTTAATTAGATCGTAAAGGGGTTTGACCCTTTCTGCGTAATTTGCAATGTAAGTTCTTCCGAAATTTAGGAAGCCTAGAATTGACTGTAGGTTTTTTAGTGTTTTAGGAGCTTGGATTACGGCACATTTCTCTAGGAAATTGTCTGCCAGGCTTTTGCCTTCACTTGATAACTCATATCCTAAGAATAGGACCGTCAGATGGGCAATTCTGGACTTTTTGAAGTTGAATTTGTAACCCTCTGCAGCGAAACCAAGTATTATGGTGTTCACTCTTTTCAAGTGAGTCTCCAAGTCATCATCTGTTAAGTAAATGTCATCGACATAAGATAATGCTTCATCATCATATAGTTGTAGTAATTCTGTTACTCTCGCTGAGAATACCCCCGGGCTGTTCTTGTACCCCTGGGCTAACCGACAGAATTGTTTTTGAGTGCCATTTACTGAGAATGCAGTTAAATATCTGCTCTCTGGTGCTATGTTTTGACAAAAGAATCCGTTGGAGATGTCCAAGGTTGTTTTGTATTTTTTGCGCACTATGTTATTCATTAGTGCAGCACTGTGTGAGTTTTGCACTGCAAAAGTTTTGCAACATGTGTTAAGGTGTCGGTAATCCAAAACTAGGCGATATGAATTGTCTGGTTTGGAGACCGGAAACAAAGGATTGTTCATTTGTGAGGTGCAAGTTTCAATCACCCCTTGGTATTCTAGCTGATCTAGTATTTCATTTACTTGTTTTTTAGCTTCTTGCTTAATTGGGTACTGCCTTTGTGCAGTAGGTTGTGATTTTAACTGGACTTTGTGAGGAGGAGAATCCTCATCCCATCCTACATGATTTTTATATAAAGCAGGTGCTAAGGCCACTGCCCACTTTCTAGCAAGTGTATATTTTTTATGAATCGGTATTTGATTTGAGAAGGCAGGCATAATTACTTCTTCGCCATGAGGGCACTCCCTGACAAACTCTGGTGGCCAGTCTTTTTCAGCTAGAAGGATGTCATAGCCCTTGGATAGGTTATCCCAAAATAGTCCCCTTATTTTCCTAGTCTTATCTCCCTCTATACGTAATGTTATCTCGTATATTTTGTGGGGCTTGCTAACTCTGGTATCTGCAGTTTCCACTTGAAGGTATTCATTCGTGTCCACTGTCTCCAGATGATTCATAAGGACTTTGCGAGCTATGCTCACCTCTGCTGCGCTGTCTAGCATTGTCTGAGCCCATTCTCCGTTTTTCAGTTGTGTCCTCAGTATTCTCGGCATTGTTAACTACCTTGATACTGGCTACCTTCTTTTTTGGAAATTGTGATTTCTTTTTCAGTTGAGCAGGTTCCTTGTCTTTGGACTTGGCGTGCTCTTCTGATCGTCCTCTTCTTTCCGATTTCTGCGAGGAATTCTGAAAAGATTGAGAGGGACGTGTATCAATGTCTTGATATCTATCAGGTTTTTTAATATTATCCCTATTTCTAAGGTTATATCTATTCCCAGAGGGTTCACTCTGAGGTGACCTTTGTCTCGGGTTCGGAGATTTCTCTCTTCGCCTAGGAGACCTTCCTCTGGACTGGAATTTCTTTT
Organism: Lissotriton helveticus; assembly: GCF_964261635.1. Classification (NCBI taxonomy): domain Eukaryota; kingdom Metazoa; phylum Chordata; class Amphibia; order Caudata; family Salamandridae; genus Lissotriton; species Lissotriton helveticus. Next base: position 313,741,380 of record NC_136061.1, read on the forward strand.
CTTTAGGATTGGATTGTTTATTTCCATCCCAGTTCTTTTTTGGTGAATTATTATTAAAAAATATTTTTTCTGGACTTGTAGTCAGTTGCGGTTTTACTGGTATTCCACCGAGACTATCTCTGCCTAGTTCTTCATAGGATTTTTCTATGATTCTGGCAATTTCAGCTGGTTGGTCTGCTATATCTGTCTCTTTTAACCTCTGGCGGATCGCCACGTTTGCTGCTTCACCTTTTATGTTGGCTAATAATATAGCCGAGACCTGCTTGAAGTCTTTTAGTAATTTCATACCAAGGGTTAAAGCAGGTTCTGGACCGTATTCATCTTGAATTTGTTTTAGCACATCTGGTATTACCGAAATGGATGGAACACCGTGCGTTTTTGTGTAGATGGAAGCAAAGACTGTACCCCAAGTGTCACAGTCCTCAATGTGTGGTGCGATTCCCATTGGGAGACATATAGTCAGAATCCTGTGTTTTTCTAATGGGGTGGTGTCAGGAAACACCGCCTCTATTTGGGTAATTTTCTGTGCCAACCAGAATGGTATTTGTTCCCGTTTAGCTGGAACTTTACCTAGGCAGGATTGGATGTTCTGTGGTGTGATTTTATTTGTGTTCCCCTGGTGAGGGGTCAGCTGTGGAATTTTAATCGCTGGCTGAATTGTTGAAGTCCGCATTACATACTGAACTAATTGTCTATGAATTTTTAGTAATTGTTTTAGCTGTATTAATAGCTCTGCTGCAGGCATTCTTTCGATGTCTGGATGTGGTGTGTATCCGGCTAGGACCGGCCACGTTGCTCCTGGTCTTCCTAAAGGACCGAGCCTTGTAATGTGATTGTTATGTATTAGGGCGCCATCAAATAAGAGCAAATGCTCTTGGAATTTGAGTGGTACTTCCACCTCCTCGAAAGGAGTGTACGTTTCAGGAGGTTCCTCTACTTTGTAATAGTGGAAGTACTTTGTTACAGCATTTGCTGCTGGAAAATGTATCCATGTATAGTATACCTCTGTCTGCCGATATTCGTGTGCCTCAATTACGAATATGACTGTGCCACCTCTAGGTGTCAGTCCATTTTCTATAAGTTTTAAGGTTATAGATCTCCTTTTAATGACCGGAATAAGTATTATATCCGCGTCTGCTGCTTGCATGGTAGCATCAGCATCTGCTATTTCAGTAGCTAATCTAATTGCCTCTCTTTCTCCATCACTGTCTCCCATTTTACTGACAGGATGGTATTATTTTTGTTTGCAGATCAGGTTTCTTTATGGAAACAGAGATTAGATGCACAATATTTTGGAACTGTTTTATCCTTCAACGTTGACTAGACCAAGAACCATACATAGGAGTTCCCTCCTGCGAGGTTTTGGAGGATATAATAACCTTTCACCCACTCCAGACGTCTTTGGAGTATTTGGGAAAAGGGGTCTGAGTGAGAAAGCACGACTGAGTTACTCTAAATGTCTTACGTTAGTTTTATCGCCCTTTCCAAACGCGTTGGGCGCCATGTAGTGTAGCTCCTATTTTCCCAATAGGCTCTGCGCATTGGAATAGTGCCTACAGCAGTAAAGGCCTAGGCCAGACGTTAACTAGGTCTACTACTGTCGAAACTAGACTTAATTTTTGGGTTTGCCAGCTAAGCTCAGAGTTCGCTAGAAACTTTCTCGAATGTTCAAGGAAGGATGAACTCCCCTGATTAGACAAGAAGGGATTTAGTTTCTGACAACCATAGAACATGACAACTTTGCTCTCCCCTAATCAAGAGTCAATCTCGAGAGTCGTGTGAGCACAAGGCAATTATTTTACTCAGTCAGTACGTGCATTCTTAGTCTCATCAGAATGTAGAGAAAAGGAAGAGACGGGCGTGTTCAATAAAAGATGTTATTTATTGATCAGTCTCTTTTCTCGTACAAGAGAAATGGATCGATATTATTGCAATACTTATAGTTAAGTAAAGTGCATACATTAGAAGCAATAGTATAAAATAATACTGTAAAAACATTGATATGGTTTCTGAACCATATGATGTTTAAAATGATTAAAATATATTTATATACACATATACATTTGACTAAACGTACTCAACTGGTGTTTCTAAATACGCCTACCCCGTGTACCTGACCTAAGTCTAATGCGTGGGCGGGAATAGAAAGTTACAGTTTAGTTTAAGTTTGTTTTTGCCAAGTGAATAACTAAAGAATTCTCTAGGAGGGGTTATTCAGTTCTGTACCTGGAATTTAGGATGAATGAGGAATGGTATCTCTTTCTCTGCTCTCGATATTCCAGGCTGCCTGCGAGGGCTGCCCAGAAGCGCCGGTGCTGGGTCTCTCGGCTTGAGATAGCAGCGCGTCTCTCAGCGCGTCAGGAAGGCGGGGCTGCTGCCTGCGGGGTCTGCTTCTGCTCTCGGCTTCGGCAAGTATGGCTGCTCCGTCTTGTCACCACGCGTGTGTTTGCATAGGGCAAGGTCGGCAATATTTATACCTTAAAGGTGCCGAGATTGACGTAAGGATGGACATAGGTACGTCAATAAAGATGTCATACGACTTGCTCGTTAGCACATTCTTTACTAAAGTTCTCTGTGAAATCAAAACAATGGCCGCACGGATTATCCAGGTTGTCATAGGTTTGATTTGTTATGAGAACGTCGTATGCCTTATCAGGGGCTGGAGGAATGTCGCTTGTCTAATTAGATCTCAAGCGTTATGACCTAATCAGATAACACGTTCCTGTGCCGTAGTGTGACTGCGTCAGATAACGGTATCTGCATCATGGGGGATTTCTTGCCTCATGGGCTGACTGTTAGTTAACTAGCTAGTAAGTTTAACCAGAATAGGGTCAGGAATAGGGGGATCGAATCAGAACCTATAGAAATACACGACAGGATACGCGAGAAGGGAGCGCAGGGGGAGGCTGTTAGTAATATATTAAAAAAAAAGAATTACCTGAAGCAGCCGGCTGTCTCCTGTCCTCTTGCTGGTCCCAGCAGCCCCTGGGCCATCCAATCCCCATGCTGCAGAGCAGGACTTCTCCACATGTAGCAGGACGCATTGACATGCCCGGTCTTGTACAGCTACAACTTTTGATGCTGTACCATTGATTGCATTAAACGTTGCTCTGAGGTTTGATTTATCATAACGAGCAGATTTACTCTCAATATTTCACAAGATTACTTGTACTTGTGCTCCTTGAATACTGGATACACCAAATTATATCATTATTCTCATTGCTCCGTCTATACAGCATTGTACACCTTTGATAGTGTTCCGAAGCGTTGTTTGTTGATCAAAACGGGAAGTTTGGACTACCGTCATCGTTGTTGTATCTCCCGAACAACTAAGGGACTTTGGGCCCGATGTAGGTAGCCCTTTACCGATCGGAATCGGCCGAAAATACCGAACGGATTTAAGAGGCCGATTAAGAGGCCTCAGGCACTATAAATGACAAAGCGATGGGGCAATAGGGAGCAGTAATAAAGCAAGAATTTTCTACACTTGTATGCCTCATTGCCACTGGGCAGCTGGGCAATGGTCTCGTTAAGGTGCATGTTTTCATCGCGACCAGGCGATGGTCTGTGGAAGGCTGGCACTGGGGGGTTGCCCCATCGCTTTGTCAATTATAGTGCCTGAGGCCTCTTAAATCGCGCCGCCTTGACCGCGCATGCGCGAGCGAGTAGTACCTGCTCTCTCGCTCGCGCGCATGCGCAGTACTAGCACCCTAATGCGCATGCGCGGTAATAGAACCCTAATGCGCATGCGCGGTAACAGCGCACTACAACGCGCATGCGCAGCCTGTCACCACCACCATGACTAGCGCTTGCGAGCGCATTGACTCAGTATCTCGAGTCTTTTTACCCTTTCCTCGCTAACACAGGTGCCAGCAATTTAACAATCTGCTTACAATATAGAAAGCTCACTCCCATGGCCATTCACTACCGGTGCAGCGAAGGAGGCAGTACAGGTCCACGGCAGGCTCTGACCAAGAACTCAGTGAGTACCATGAAGGTTCTACATTTCTGGTAAGCGTTTTTCTCCCCTACAGGTCTCTCTCTCTCTCAGAAACTGTGGCAAAACCTGTGTTTTTAATCCACAGGGTCAACCCATGCCACTTCTCAAACCATGAAGTAGCCCCTTTGACTAACTAGCGTAAGATTGAACCCTTATGTTTTTCTTTTGTACCACTGTGCACTACTATGTACAATTCGTGTTTTAGCCACCCCACTATCGTAATCAAGTGCGAACCCCACCCTAATGGTACCACCAGTGCCATTACACTCTAGCCGCTCATAGCCAGCACCTACACCGCTATAGAGCCGGCAACCAACTGTATATATATTATACAGCCAAGTGACTCTAACCTTTTTCCATGTATGTTTTGTCTCTGTCCTATATGTTATATGTATAGGTGTTTTCTTGAGATGGGAATTCCCCACTCACACATAGAAAAACACTTTAGGGCGTGTATACACATAGTCTGGATATACACTCACTAGTTTTAACTGCACACACCTTCTTATCTTTTTTACCCGTCCTGAAGAAAGCCAGCATAGTAATAAGGCACTGGCTGAAACATGTTGACACTCCCCAGGATGTGGGAGGTCGTAACTCGCCTCTAACATCCAATAGCCTTATTTTTAACCGCTGACGGTGACCCAGCTATTAAAGTGTATCTGCCCTCGGGCACTGGGATCCCCGCCAAGCCGTTTTAAATTCACAATCCTTAACAGTCTTCACCGCACACACAGCGACATACCTGCTCCGCTGTCTTCAGGCGTCGAAGCACACCCGGGACACGCTAGGTGTCACTGGGTGGGCCCGATGATGAAGCATGCCACCAACTAGGTTGGTGGGTGAGGGCTTTATGAGCACACCTACCAGGTGCCACAAACCGTTGACAAAGCATACTTGAGTCCCTGATAAATTTAATACAATTTATTTTCTTTTGATTATTTAGCTAGTCCAATTTTGATTTATTGACATATAATCGGGGGATAAGGACTAGCTTTCTGGTCCTCTCTCTCCCTCTTGATACACGCAAATGTTCAGGTCACCAGAAAGCCCGTTTTCATTGTCATGAGTCTGATAGGACAGTTGTGTAGTGCCTTGTAGGAAGCACACATAAGAATATTTAGGTCTCAATAAGGCATGGTAAAAGGTGAAGGAGGAAACGTTTTGGAGACTTTCCAAAAACCTAATGGGGGCTTTGAATAGGGATGGCTGATTTGGCAACCCTAGAAAGGCAGAGATGGCAGAAAGACAGTCTTTTAAGGTGCCCAAAACGGAGACCTGCTAGGCAAGAGAAAGGATAAACAAAAGGACCTGAGAGAGGGGAGCACAGAGAGAGTCAAACGGTTTCTCTCTACACTATGCCACAAACTTGCTCCAACAGCAGGTGTATACTGTCTTGGTAGAGAGATGCCTGGCTGCAAAGATAACATTGCAGACTTCGGGTGGAAGGTCAAAAGCTGTCAGCTGTTGCAGCTCAAGCTCCACACATTAAGGCGGATCGTCACGAGCGGAGAACCCTCCCCTGCTGCTGAGACAGAAGATCCTCCCGAAGGGGTAGACTGATCGTAGGACCGATGGCCATGCTCAACAGCTCGGAATACCAAAATCTCCGAGCCCAGTCTGGAGCCACAAGGATGACTTGGGACCAGATCATCTTGAGAACTCTGGGGAGGAGTGGTATGGGCAGAAAGCCGTACAGGAGGCCTGAGTTACACTCGCAACGAAAAGCATTTCCGAGCAAGAGCTGCATTGAGAACTCCAGTGCGCAAAACGCCTGACATTGCGCGTTCTCAGCGGTGGCAAACAGATCAAACCAAGGCTCTACCCACGGCTGAAAGAGACCTTCTACCACCTCCTGATGGAGGTGCTATTCGTGAACTGCTAAGCATATTCAACTGAGTTCATACGCTCTGGCGTTCAGAGAGCCCGCCAGGTGTTGAACCACCAGGGATATACCCTGATGTTTCAGCCATATCCAGAGACACAGTACCTCTTGACAAAGGGTCCATGACCCCACCCTGCCCTGTTTGCTGCAGTACCACATGGCAGTGGTGTTGTCCGTGAGCACCTGCACTAGCTGTCCCTTGACGGACAGTAGAAAGGCTTTCAATGCAAGCTGGATCATCCAGAATCTCCAGTAGGTTGAGTTTGGATCCCGGAAGAGACAGTGGTCTCGGATCTCCACCTCTCCCAGATAGCTGCCCCATTCCATGAGTGACGCATCTGTCACTACTGTCAAAAATGGTCAGGAAGGGAGAGGGCTCTGCTACTGACCCAATCGCAGTTCGTTAACCACCACTGCAGATCTTTTGCAGTTCCCTCCGAGACCTGGACAGTGTCAGAGTGATTCCCCTGATACTGTGCCCACTGGAACTTCAGGTCCCACTGCAAAGCCCGCATATGACAGTGGGCATGTGTCACTGGATGCAGGAGGCCATGAGACCCAACAGGCTCTGAGTCAATCTCACCGGAACCCAGTATAGAGGCTGAAACATCAGTATTATAGCCTGCAAATCTTGGACTCGCCATTCGGAAGGATAAGCATGAAACTGAACTTTGTCCAGAACAGCTCAGATGAAAAGGAGCATTTAAGAGGGAGTCAGATGTGACTTCACTATGTTGATAGTGAACCCTAGCGAGCGCAGGAGGTACGTCATAGTCTGGGGTAGAAGACGACTGCCTGGGGCAAGTGTGCCTTCAACAGTCAGTCGTCGATATAGGAAAAGACTGATACACCCTGATTGTTGCAGATGAGCTGTAACCACTGCCATCACCTTGGTAAACAGCAGAGAGGCGCTAGTAAGGCCAAAAGGAGGGATGTGAAAATATGTATCCTGTCCAACGCTACCATCCAGTCTCCTGGGTCAAGGGCAGACATGACTTGAGCAAGTGTGAGCATTTTGACTTCTCCTTTTTGAGGAAGAAATTGAGACGGTGCTGGTCTAGGATAGGACCTCCGTCCTTTTTGGACACCAGAAAGTACCAGGAATAACAACCACAACCTACGTCTGGTGTTGGCACCCTCTCGATGGCTCCCTCAGCCAAGAGAGCTGCCACTTCCTGGCAGAATACGAAGAGATGGCCCTCAGTGAACCTGTTGCAAGTGAGTGGCATGGGTGGAGTGGTAGTCGAGGAAGGGGAGGGAGTACCCCCTATGGATAATCAGAAGCACCCAGGGGTCTGATGTTCTCGATCTCCAGTGATGCAGGTGATGGAGTATCCAGCCTTCCACTGGTTGCCCATGATAGGTGGAGGATGAACTAAAGGGGTTTGGAGGCTCCGGCTGCTAGGCATGGGGGGTGGACTATACCAACCTCTGACTGCCCAACCCATGCAGTCTGTGGGTACCGCATCCTCAGCCTACGTGACGAGGTGACAGGGCAGGTAAAGACACGGCTGGAAGCCCCTTCCATGGCCGCAAAAGGTGGACTGGGGTTGGCGGGGGCCATGGAAAGTGCCAAGGACCTGGCCGTAGCTCTGCTGTCCTTGTAGTGCTCCAGCACTGAGTCTGCCTTGTCGCTGAAGAGATGGGAGCGATCAAAGGGCGTGTCCATAAGCAAAGCTTGTACATCCCCTGAAAAGCCAGTAGTCCCCAGTCAGCAGTGGCACTATAAGGCAACTGACAAAGAAACCGTTCTGCCTAGCAAGTCGGTCAGGTCCATTCCACATCGGATAGTGAACTTCGCTGCATCTCTCCGGTCTACCACAGCTTGGGAGAGTATGGTCCAGGCCTCCTCCGGGACCATAGGCAGCATCAACCAAACCAAATCCTAACATGCATGGAAGTAACTACCCAAAAGGCATGCACTGTTCATGGACCGCAGTGTTAGAATGGCAGATGAAAATATATTCTTACCTCAGGTGTCCAGCCTCTTGGAGTCCCTATCCAGTGGGGTGGTAGGAAATGCACCAGGATTTACATGGGAAGTGGAGGCTTGGATCACTGTTCTCTTGGGTAGGGTGTTGAATGAGAAAATTGTGGACCACCAGAGCGGGGCAATGGTGATTGGGGATTGTAATATTCACAGGAGCCCCTTTGCAGGGCTTGAACCAGGATGTCTGTAATTGGGAAAGCGATATTAAGAAGGTAACTTCCGTCTGAAGCACCTTTGTCAAGACATCGGTCTAGACTGCCACTGAGGGTAGGATAAGGTCCAGGACCTCTGCCGCCCTTCTCACCACAATAGCAAAAAAGCTCCCTCCTCGGTAGCCACGGTAGGAGAAGAGACCATGCCAGTATCTGGAGAATCCAGTTCCCTTGTTTCCACCAACTCCTCACACCAATCCATGTTGGGATCTATGGACTGGTATTCTTCAGGGTCCAGTGGCCTTTCCCAATCTTCCCCAAGACCTAGTCCATATGAATAGGGCTCAGGCTCTGGCTGGAGAGTATGGCTCCAATTGATGCAGGAGTCGCCATCAGACGACACCACTCCGACTCTGTGTAAGAGTCAGGGATGACAACATCCGGACTAGGGTTGTGGAAGGGCGAAGTGGTATGACTGGTGCTGGTCCGAATCCATATGTGGATCCAAAGGGTGCGACTGGGTGCCCTCTGGCAGGGATCCAGTAGGTGCCTCTCCCGAACCTGATGAGACCAGAGGCACGCCAGAGAGGAGGGGCCGATCACATAGGAGGTGCACTGCCTCGTAAAACTAGGGAAGTTTGGCAGGGGTCGCTCTGGCTCCTGGAAACTCAGGGCAGTACGGAGCTGACGAAGGCTCTACTGCATAGCCAGGCCTTGAATTATGATCAGATCACATCAGATGACTTCCACGGGTGGGGTGAAGTCGAAGAACACTTCAACTTCTTGTTTTTCTTCATTTTGTGACTACCAGAAGACTACTTTGAGTGTGACGATGATCTATGGCTCAACGACTGATCCCGGGACCTTCCTCTCAACTAGAATCGAGACCATCGTGGCATCACACGTCGAGCGGCAAGGAGCGTAAGGTATTGCTCCCTCAAGGCCTTGTGATGCACAGGCAGGCAATTGATGCAGATCATGGCGTTGTGGTTGCGCTCAAAACACCAGAGGCAGATGAGGTGTGGGTCCGTCACCGACACCTGCCGGTGACAGGCGCTGTAAGATTTAAAAGCAGTCTTCCTAGTCGACATCCTTGGCACACCAGGAGATAAATCTGAAAAAACTTCGACAAAAGTAAAAAAAAGTACAGTCAAAAAGTAGCTGATGGGGTAGCTCTCTCCAGATCTGCTCTGACTGGATCGGAAAGAAAAGAACTGACGTAAGCAAGCTGAGTTGGCACCTATATAAGCACTGTGCAGGTCAGTTCTGGCGTGGACAACGTTGATGACGCCAAGCAGATCCGAACACCACCACCTACCGGCGTGCAGAGGTAACCGCTCATAAAAAAAATCCAGATCCTGTCTGATGCCTGGGGATAATTCTAAGATAAGGAATTTGTGGCTAGAAGTCTCTATGAGATGTAGGTTTTAGGGAGTTAGGTTGATAGATGACATTTTAACTATGGCAGAAATGTTAATTTAAAAAAAATATATATATATATTTCTTTTTATTAAACAGTTTCAACAACATCACATCAAATGTATACAAGCAGGCGACTTCATCATTCCTCAGCACCAACGTAAACATTGCAGGTAAGAATACAATTAACATATTGATTAAATCAAGGGGTTTCAAGTATTTCAGTTTCAATCTGACGACAAGGAGGGTTACAGATGCCACCTCTGTAGTGATTCCATGCTCCCCACCCGTATTCCATTTCCCAGGGCACCCACTGGCCACGTAGACTGATTTTTCCCTATACATGCACCAGTCTAGATCCTCTTTCCACTTCCCCAATTAGAGGGGCTGACTTGTGCCCCATAGCTGCGCGACGTTTCTTTTTGCTATCATTTATGCTAACATTGCCCATGGTGTAGTGTATGTGTTGAGATCTGTAGGCTCCCAGACATTTAATATACATCTCTGAGCCTCTGACTGAATGTCAACCACCAGTACTGCCGTACTGTACGGTGGATGCCCATCCAATAAGGTTGTATCTGTTGACAGTTCCACAGTATATGGATGAACGTCCCAACCTCCCCACAGCCTCTCCTACACTCTCCGTTTTCTGCCTTTCCCATCTGAACCAAGCAAGGCCTGTTACATAAATCCTATGTAATATTTTAAGCTGCACTAAACTCCGCCTGGCCTGAATTGCAACCACTCGCGTGTAGGAGACCGCCTCCTGCCAGTCCTCGTCATCGAGCTCTAGGCCATCACTATTCCATATTCCCTTGAGGGCCTGCAGTGGATCTTCCATGTTATTGATCAGTTTCCTACAGATAAGGGAAATGTTTTTTTCAGGGAGGTGTCCGTTTAGCACTCTATCTTCCAGAGGGGAAGCTTCCGGGAGCGTTGTGTTACTTGGTATCTGAGTGAGCAGTGCATGTTGGAGTTGAAGTGGTGTCAATACTTTTGTTTTACTATGTATTGGGTGGGCACTACAACAACCTGTCATTCACATTCAATCGTTGGTTCACTGAACTAATTTCATTTGTGTTACCCGCAGGGGTGAAAACAAACCCTTGTAGAGCTAAGCCAGAGTCTTAGTTTATGCAGCAAGGTAACTATGTCAAAGGAGGTTTGTGGAATTATTAAGTTATGGTTCTGCTTGTGATAAATTACCTATGGAAATGAGGAAGTCTTAGTACCCCAGACGTATAGGTATACAAATACAATCACTGATAGACAAGAGGGAGTCTGGGAACAAGAGTTAAAAGTTTTATTAGTGTTGCCTACTATCAGTTTAGACTTCTGTTTGCTAAACAAAAATTCATTGTAAATAATATAAAGTGAAGCCCACTCAGAGACCTTACAAGAGAAAGGTGATCAACATCCTTTAGTTCAAGATGGGCAATGGAAATGCATACCTTCACATACCTTGAGGTATAACTGAACCATACCAAAATTGTAATTCCGCGAACTAAGAGAGAAGATCATCGTGGGCTACCACATATGAACTAGGATTGAAGGTCAGGTTTCTGGATAATCCTTTTAAGTCACAAGAGGATATATTTGAACTTTAAAACGTACTTAAATAAACCCTTACAATTTATGATCTTAATTTTGTAATGCTAACTCTACAAGCATTGAGTTGGACATGTGAGCCCATTTCATAAAGAAAAGTCATGGACCTGTAGATGTAGTACTGAACATGGAGCATGGGTGAATATGTGCACTTGAAAGTCACAATGCTTGAATCAAACTCATGGGTTACAACTTTCCGAGAGTACTACCAGGGATGTAATGCAGTATCTAATATTTTCCAGATGCAGAGTTACAAGCAGGGTACAACTCTGCATTACGTAAATGCAACACGCTGTGGGTGCATGAGAGAGGTCCAATTCTAGGGGCCTGTAGGACAGGATCCGGACGTCTGTATTCTATGATCAGTTTTCTCTGAATTAAGCTTCATCCACTGTTTGCCTCGCAATCATTGACAATTATAAAGGGAGTGATTGTTTAAAGAGCAACCACTTAACATAAAGAGAAGTTGCTTATCATTAACCGAAGAACATAGCTGAAGGAGGGTGGTAGCTTGCCTGGCACCAAGATGGCCGCAATTTAGAGGAGCTCCGTGAGCCTAGCTCAGAATCCGACATGATCCTACGGCCCATTGTCAAGATTTTCCCTAAGAATCCCACCTGCAATCCAGTGACTCTTAAACCAACCGGCGGCTGGAGTCTGACAGCCAAAGGTGACGTGAGTAGCGGGAGAAAACTGCCTCATGGGCGGCGTATGGCGGGGCCTGCTTCCCCGGAATATCGCTGGCTCGCTGCTCTCTCCAATACGCTGCAGGCTGTGCTACACGGTGAGGGCCGATGCGGAGACCCTGAGACCTCCAGCGACGTGTACGGTGGGTTAGCTGTGCAGTTGAATCTGTTTGCTCCGGTCACCCGACCTGAGTAGGGTGGCACGCGCCTGTTGGGATGTCCTGGGCAGAAGACCAGGACCTCATCCCGCCGGGTGGTGAACCGAGACTGTTGGTGCAAAGGCCTGTATTCGGCGGGCGGCAATGAAGATATTCCATTGCTGCGGTGAGACACTGATGAGTGCTCTGGCTGGGGAATAAATGAACTGTCACCATGTCGATTCCCCAGAGTGTGATGCCACATCCAAGGATGATTTTGCTCATCCTAAACTGGAAAACGAACATTTTTCTCTGGCCTACACTGCTGAAATACTGGGGCATCTGGAGGACTGCCTATCCACGAGTAGCTTGGAACAATCTGTGTAGATGGATATCCTCAGACATTCCCATAGCGAAGTTTGAGAGGATCCCACACCTTCATCTCCAAAGCCCCTCTGAGGATGGCCTTTACCAGAGCGGTTGCTACACTAAAGTCTTTGTTGCACAGTTTCGCAATAAAATAGGAAATAGACAAGGGACAGAATCCTCGCTGTTTATGCTCACAACTGTCGGTACACCTTGGCATAAAGTTAAGAATTTCCAATATGGGCAGAACCGGAAAGTCACAGTCCAAGCTACAGTTTAAACTGCGCAGGACTCCCAGACAACAGAAGCCAGACAAGAACACCTTTGTATCTGGATCGAGTTCAACGACCGCCCGTGGACTCTGATTCAAAAAAGTGTCGCTGGACCATGGTCGGGATAAATGCCGGCAACATTCACCACCATGTGTGATTCACAGATTGCATTGTGTTTTTTTGCTTTTCCTCATTATGGGGTGGAGTATTGGCTATGCTGTGTTTGGGTTTGCATAGCGTGGGAGGGTTTTTAGTTAAGAGTTATTGTACTTACATACATATTAAAAAACGAATTTTGTAGCGGGCTATCAACACAGTATATACAATGAAACATACCCGGAGCGGTATGGGTGACGTGGTACAAATTGAGATAAAACAAAATGCTCATAATAGAATAAGGTTGCTAACATGGAATGTGCACAGAAACGTTTGTAAAGTTGTAGCATACTTAAAAGGACACCAGATAGATGTTGCTCTATTGCAAGAAACGCACATGGCCCCCAACAGTGGCATCCTTACAAAACGGAAGTAACAGGGCCACTATTGTTCTGCTGGGTTTACATCGCATACCCGAGGTTTCCTCATATGGGTTAACCAGAACTCAGGTATCAACCTGCAGGAAGAAAGCCGATCTGTGTTTCTCTGTGCGGGCAGCAACCCATCTGCATTTTAAAGAAGGGTTAGAGATTTCCCCTTGCAGGCAGGTGTCGTAAGTGACTGCACCTGCCTGCAGGGGCATGTCTGGGGAAGTGAATTGGACTACCCTCCTCCCTACCAAAGGCCTGTCCTCAGGGAAGTCACTGACAGTGCACCGCCATTTTGTTGGGCCCTTTCAGGGCACTTCCTAAGGACTTGTTTGCCTCTTCAACCACATCTGTGATACAGAGTGGGTGCAGAGGCAAAGTGATTCTCTCATTTGCACAGGGCCACACCCCCATGCAAATGAATAAAGAGCTGACACTACATATGTGCCTGCACTGTCAGTATTACAAAAGTGTCTGCACAAGCATCTGCTGGCCCTTCTGTAATACCATATTGCCCATGGGGTGCAAAAAGAAGGCGTACACCCCTGTTGCACCCCTTGGACAATACGTGTAACATGCCCCGTGGACACCCACGCCATATATTATTTGTAATCATATCACATCCTGCCCAGCAGCATAGTCTTAAATTAATCATGAGCAAAAATCCTCAGCCGCAAACTCAGAAATAGAGGCTACCCTCGCAAGTTAGTGCGCCGCTCTCTGCAAAGGGCCTGGTATTGCCCAAGGGAAACCCTTTTCAGACCCTCCAGCTTATCGCGATTTCGCGATTTGCAAAAAAAATCGCGAAATCGCGCGATCTCTGCAAATGCCGCGATATTTGGCATAAAGCCCGCGAAATTTGCCGTTTCCCGTTTCCGCACCCGTTTTCCATTTGATTTGCGGCTTGCGCGGCGAGAAGAGAAGGAGCCAGGAGGTCGAGGACGCGCGAGGGAGAAGACCACGGCGGCCGAGAGAGGGAGAAGACCACGGCGGCCGAGAGAGGGAGAAGACCACGGCGGCCGAGAGAGGGAGAAGACCACGGCGGCCGAGAGAGGGAGAAGACCAGCACCACACCAGCAAGAGGGGGAGAGAGCACGAAGCGGCAGCGACACACAGGAAGACTCTTCCTCATTCCTCAGAGACTCGCAGCAGGAGGAAAGCCGGCCGGCGGCGAACAGAACACTGACAGGTACCGTCCGTAGGCAAGTTTAAAAGCAGCTGCGTTAAGAAGCGCTGCCCGGGTGGGAGGGGGGCAGTGGAGATGTGGAAGAGGAGAGAGGGAAAATCTTTTATTGCAGGCCTCGCCCGGCCTTGGGTAAAGTTTTTATTATTTATTTATTTATGCATTTTTATATAGCGCGGACTTTACCTGAAGGCGTCAGAGCGCTTCACATTAGGAACAGAGATGAAACATAATGAGAAACCTTACAAAAGGACAGATTGCAAAAACATACGTTACTTACATAAGGTAATAGTGACATTTGTGAGCAAACAAAATACATGAGGTAGTAAAAACTGTGAGCAACCAAAAATACATGAGGTAGTAAAGGTAATAGTGACAATCGTGAGCAAACAAAATACTTGAGTAAAAATTGTGAGCAACCAAAAATACATGAGGTAGTAAAGGTAATAGTGACAATCGTGAGCAAACAAAATACTTGAGTAAAAATTGTGAGCAACCAAAAATACATGAGGTAGTAAAGGTAATAGTGACAATCGTGAGCAAACAAAATACTTGAGTAAAAATTGTGAGTAACCAAAAATACATGAGGTAGTAAAGGTAATAGTGACAATCGTGAGCAAACAAAGTACTTGAGTAAAAATTGTGAGCAATCAAAAATGCATGAGGTAGTCAAAAGTGCACAAGAGGAGATGAAAGTGACAAGTGTGCAGTTATAAGAGAAAACAGAGTATAATTTGAGGTATAGTACTGCAATAAGTGCTAGACACTCAGGCACAGGAACAAGCGTTATGTGGGCAAGGTCAAACAGTAAGATATCTGTGTTTGGTGTTGCAAAAACCCCAAAATAAAATGCCGCTAAATGCCGCTAAATTTCCATTTTTGTGCCGCTAAATTTTCATTTTTGTGCCGCTAAATTTGCCAATCCATGCCGCTATATCCTGGGGGGTCTGCCTTTTGGAACCAAAGGAGAAAAAAGATCAAAATAAACTCATATGTGTCACCACATTTTCCCCAGCTTCCAATGCAATCAGAAAGAGTGTGCTCAAACATTGGCCAGTTCTTAACGCAGGCCAATTGACAATAGAACGCAGGGCAATTGACAATAGAACGTCCAATGTTTGCTTTTAAACGGGCCAAGAACATTAAAGACCACTTAGTAAGAGCATCTCTGCCTATACAACCCCTAAAAACTACTATAAATGATGCATGTGGTCTCCCACCGTTAACAGGCCATTCAAAATGTGGGAATTGCATTTATTGTGACTCTACCATTGAAGGAAAGTCTTTTGAATATGGCACTATTAAATTTGACCGCAGATACTTTTCCAACTGTAACTCTGCGAATTTGGTATATGCAATTCTCTGTCCCTGCATGCTTATCTATATAGGGCAGACGAGTCAAAAAGTAAAACTAAGAATCGGCCAACATCGAAGCAGGATCCGGTGTAACACAGCCAATGCACCACTTGTGGAAAATTTCTATGAAAAAGGCCACAGCGAGGAAGAATTACTTTGGACAGTTGTTTCTATCATCAAACCACCTCCCAGAGGAGCGGACCTTTCCCAATTGCTCAATAAAGAGGAACTGCATTGGATTTTAAAAACTGACAGTATCAGAAAAGGCCTCAACCGCCTTGAAGACTGGACCTCCTTATTGTAATCTTTGTTATATGTCATTATGTTAATGAAAACCGTTTTTAGAAAGTCACCCTTTGCCCTTAGTGCATGCTGCACTATTAGTCTCACACAATCACAATGATCTTTTCACCACTCCAAAATGGCCGCCTCACTGCTGCACATTCTCCATCAGATACCAAGTCCCTCATCGGTTTCCATGGACCATGTGGCTTGAAAAGCCTGTTCCTCTGGCTGACCGGAAGATCGATCCCATCGGACTGCCGTATTCGCCATAGCGCTCCGGCCATCACAAGTAAGTGACTCTCGCCCTTTGGTAATTAAGCATGGAGCAATCTGATACACTGCATTGCAGGTATCTAACTCTCCTACCCCGCTCCGTTTGTTTAGATTGAGCCATCACGCTCCTTTCCTGGCAAATCCATACAAACCTGATGGAAGCCCTGGACTTGATGTGAAAGGTAAATATGTCCTACCCCCTCACTCCGGCACTCCGCCTAAGACAGACGACCGGAATCACTAACCCCACAACTTTTTTTCCTCAGAAAGCACATCTATCAGCGTTTACTCATCAGTATTCCTGAACCTACGAGGAAACCAACATGTAGGTTACTCGGTTCTTTCTCCTACCACCGCCCGCGATTATTGTCACATCCAGAGACCTAGTCACATTATTTCTTCACGTCATTCACGACCCAGCCATGCAATTGCCTTAGACTTATTTCCATTCGATCACCAGAACGACCGCTTAGCTAGCAAGCCAATATTGATTAAATTATTTCTACCTCACATCCCATTGATCTCAATAGAGACCTTGAACTCGTGTTTATATCACTATCCCCTTCACTCGCTGATTACCCGCTCCGTCCAACCACACGCATGCCTGAACACCTCCTAGGTCACAATCTTCACCTCTTCACTCGCCGCAATTCTCAAGTCACTCGTTTTTTAAAAAAACTGTCTCCTACATGCCTAAACGGATATATATTTCCTGTTTTTCCTTCCCCCTTGCCTCCCATTTCCTTCATGTAAAGTAATGCGATAATAGGCATTGTGTTAATAACTGTTGTACAAAACAATAATGTTGATAATTCTTGTCCTGATGATGATGTCACAAATGTAAAAAGGCATCGAAACTCGTCGACTAAAAAACCCCCTATGCAATATGATAATGTTATATTATTTGATGCAATGGTATGGTTATGTTTAAGAGATTGAGTCTGTAGCACTGACCACAAGTATACAGGCAGATTTTCGCTTTGCCCTTTTGGCCATTTCTTTGTTGTTTTGTCTTGATTGTTGTGGGTCACGGCTGTGCCCACTTGTTATCTTTTTTGGTTCTTAAAATTCACTTTATCAACCAGAACATTTAAAATAAATTTTCTTGTCCGGCTGGAGAAAAGACATACTACTTATCAGGTGTATGATTAATGATTTTTGTATGTTATCTTGTCCACATGTAGGGACCACTGTTTTTTGTAAAATAATAAAATTAGAGCACATGAATGCCTCACATTAAACGTGTAATAAATAATTTGCAAGTTCATGAAGCACTACTGCATTGATGGAAAAATCGAGAGGGGTACTTTACCAGTTCGGTCCTGCAGGACTATTTTTGTTTTAGCCATTCCACAGGCCCAGTACCTGAGAGGTACCACTCTGATATTTATTCACAGGGTGAGCAATTTATCGTATGTAGTAGAACAAGTTATTTACCTTCGGTAACGCACTTTACGGTGGATACTCTGTCTAACCGCAGACTTCTCATCACCCTCCCACATTCCAATCCTGTTAAATGGTTTTTTTTCCAGCTAAAAATGTCTCAATCTAGGAATAGGCAGACTATCACATCAGATCGATTGTTATGCTCTACATTTGATGGCGGAGACAGAGTCAAGAAAGAAACTGATGTTAGGACACAGGAGTGACGATTATTTACTCCGATGTCACTTCTGGGGCGGACTGAAGCTGATGCAGACCCACACAATGTCACCTGCTGGCATACAGGAGCAATGTTGAGAAAAATCTCGGGCTCCAGTCTGGTGCCTTTGTGCATTCACAATGTGAGGCATCTGTGTTTATAAGTATCTATTAGAACAGATTATTACAGGGTAGGTATCATTTTCCGTTCGTAGTATGTGGGGTTGTAGATACACATACTCTGCACAGACTGTGAAGCAGTTTCTCCGCAAAGGGGTGGTTGGTGAGCAGATAATACGTTTGCTGACGAGCTTGGACAACCAAAAGGTACTGTTTTGTGAATGTGTGTGAGGTTGACTACGTAACAGCTGTGCTGATGTGTACTAAAGGGATGTTGCCTACAAGAGCCATGGTAGCACCCATTTTTAGCACATGGAGTGCGCTTTAGGAGACACTGCTAGTGTGCACTTCGTTTGCATGTATTTGACCATCCATCTTGCACTGCCTGACTTGGAGATTGGGTGTCCTATGCTGGGCTTGGCAAAGTCCGCAAAGACTTGTTTGTTTTTAGAGAAGGACTTGGTCCTACCAATGTAATACATGAGCATCATTTTAACGCTGAGTGTATGTAGAGCAATTTCCGCTATAGTGTCAGGGTGCATGACGATGGTAGGAAGTTCAATGGTTTAGTTAACATGAAAAGGTGAAGCTACTTTTTAACAGGAACTTGAGACTGGTTCCAAGAAGCACTCTGTTTTTGTGAACCTGAATGAAAGATTCTTCTATAGTTAAAGCCAGTAGTTCGCTGATGCATGCGAGAGAGGCGATTGCCATTAAGAAGGTCACCTTCCATCGCAACAACTTAACAGCTCAAGCATGAAGTGGGTCAAAAAGTGGGTCCATGAGCATTGTGAGAGCTAAATTTAAGTTCTAGAGGGGGTGGGAAGATTTTCGCTTTTAGGGCCCTTCATGAAAGCTTTAACCACAAAGATTTTAAAGGGGGAGTGTTTTACTTATTTTACACGTATGCTGCAACTGCAGTCAGGCTGTTGAAAGTGTAGGCTAATACAGATTTCTTAGGCGAAGCAGGTATCAAATGATATTCTGAATCGAGACTTTAAAGGGGTTCCGTGTTTATTGATGCACTGTTGGCACATTTTTTTCCACTTTGCAGCTTAAAAGGCACGCCTAGTGGGCCTTTATGCCTCATGGAGAATGATCATGCACTCCTCTGGGTGCTTAATGTACCCGAATTCTAGGACATCAGGTGCCAAATTGCTAGGATGAGCTGTTTGGGGGAATGATGTCCGTGCTGGTCGTGATGCTGAGTGAGAAGATCTTGCCTCACAGGCAATTTCTCATGTGGGCTGACGGACATCTCCAAGATCATGAAGTACAAATGTTATCTGGCTCAGGTTGGCGCCACTAGGAGGAGGGTCACAGGTAGCTGTGCCATTTTCTTGAGGATATACGGTATGAGAGGGACAAGAGGAAAAGCCTTAGCAAATATCCCAGACCAGTTCATCCAAAGTGTATTGTTAATGGACAGTGGGTTTGGGTACCAGGGGTGGAGCTTTAACATTTTTTTTGTACCGTGGGTGAGGCATCTGTTGTAATGGTCACCTGTGAAAGAGGGCTGAGTAAAGGCCTGCCGAGCAATAGACTGTTGCTGTACCAACATAGAAGGCTATGCCGGGCTTTGGCCTTTATTGATTATATCCTGCCAATCGTCCTCCACTTGTGACCATTGCTTCACGAGGCACATGTGAAATGAACATATATGGCGCCTGTCATGTGGCACTACGGCAATGCATGATGCCATCATTCCAACCAACCTCCTTACCATCCTCATAGCAAGAAGACGTCTGTTTAAAAAATAGGCAGCAGCAGCCTTTGAAAAGCTATCGCCTGCTTTTGGTTGGAGTTTGCTTTCCCTGTAACAGTGTTTAGGATGGGCCCTAGGAAGGTTTGGATATGTAGGATCTGTCTTACCAATTGTCTAGAAAGGAAAAGCATGAATGGCTTGACAGCGCAACCGCTTGGCCACCACCACCAGAACCTTTGTGAAGACCCTGGGGCCGTGATGACTCCAAAGGGCAGCACCTTGAACTGGTAGTTATTCCCACTCACCACAAAGCAGAGGTACCAGTAGTGAACAGTATGGATGGGGAAGCGGAAGAAAACTTTACAGGTCTAAAATTGACATGAGGAGGCCCTGGTAGGGCAGTAAGATGACTTCCTGTAGGAAAGTCGTATGGAAAGGTTACAAAAGGACACGCTATTTGAAAGGACTTGGGTCTAGGATGGGTCTGAGGGATATCAAAGGAGTACGTTATTTTGCAGTGCTGGTATGGGAGAACCAGCTCGATCGCACCTTTGGCAAGGAAACCCTGCATGTCTTTTTTTCAGCAGCCAAAGGTGTTTGCAGCTGACTTTGCAGCGCTGTGGAATATGTGATCAAAAGACACACAGACGATGGACAGAATGCAGAGCACATCAAACGTTCACCCTCAGTCAAGAGATCTGGGTTAAATCCACAGTTATTTTGCTCACCATGCCACCCCAGTTTAGACCCAGCCATATGCAAATCAGTCTTGACCCTGTGCCTCATGAGAAAAGTCCATCCTGAACTGCCGAGCCAGGACCTCCCTGGACCGGAAACAAGCATCCTGGGACCGGTTTCGGGCATTACCCCTCATCAGCCAGGCTAGCTTGAATCCAGTTCAAGTTCAAGTTCTAGAATTTATATAGCGCACTACTCACCCAGAGGGTCTCAAGGCGCTTGGGGAGAGGGTTCATTATTTATCGAATAGCCAGGTTTTAAGTTCTTTTCTGAAGGAGATGTGGTTCTGTGTAAGGCGGAGGTGAGTGGGGAGTGAGTTCCAGGTCTTGGCCGCCAGGTAGGAGAAGGATCTGCCTCCCATGGTGGATCTTTGGATACGCGGAACTGCGGCGAGGCCTTGATTTGAGGATCTTAGTTGGCGGGTGGGTGTGTAGAACGATAGTCGGGTGTTGAGGCATTCGGGCCCTAGTTTGTAGAGGGCCTTGTGTGCGTGGGTGAGGAGACGGAATGTTATTCTCTTGTTGACGGGAAGCCAGTGGAGGTCTTTCAGGTGGCCGGTAATGTGATCTTGGTGAGGGATGTCCAAAATGAGTCTCGCTGATGCGTTTTGGATGCGTTGGAGTTTTTCTGTCATTTGGCTGTAATTCCGGCGTAGAGGGTGTTTCCGTAGTCTAGTCGGCTCGTAACCAGTGCGTGGGTGACAGTCTTTCTTGTCTCGGTGGGGATCCAATGGAAGATTTTTTTGAGCATACGAAGTACGTTGAAGCAGGAGGATGATACGGCGTTGACTTGTCTGGTCATCGAGAGGGAGGAGTCTAGGATGAAGCCTAGGTTACGTGCGTGGTCTGTGGGTATGGGTGCTGAGCCTAGATCCGAAGGCCACCATGAGTCCTCCCAGGCAGAGTGGGATGATCCTAGGATGAGCACTTCCGTTTTGTCTGAGTTAAGTTTTAGGCGGCTGTTTTTCATCCATATGGCTACTTCTTTCATGCCTTCGTGAAGATTGGTTTTGGCGGTGTTGGGGTCTTTGGTGAGGGAAAGGATCAGCTGGGTGTCGTCAGCGTAGGAGATGATGTTAAGGATGTTAATCCAGTGGCACAGTGAGCCTGGGAACCACGTATGGGCATACCAGGTGCACTTTGGGCAAGAAAGCAAAAGACACAAAGATGATGGACAGAATGCAGAGCAAATCAAACATTCACCCCCAGTCAAGAGATCGGGGTTAAATCCATCATTCTTTTGCTCACTATGCCACCCCAGTTTAGACACAGCCATACGCAAATCAGTCTTGACCCTGTGCCTCATGGGAAGAGTCCAGCCCAAACTGCCAAGCCAGGTTCTCCCGGGACTGGAAACAAGCATCCTGGGACTGGTTTCGGGGCATCACTCCTCATCAGCCAGGCTAGCTTGAATCCAGTGGCACAGTGAGCCCGGAACCCATGTCTGGGCATACCCGGCGCACTTAGGGTGAGAAAGCAAAAAAGACACAGATGATGGATGGAATGCAGAGCAAATAAAACATTCCCCCAGTCATGACTGAGAGTACCCTATGGTCTGAGGTAATTTCCTCCCACTAGAGAAGGCAGAACCACAGTCTTCTCCCAAAAGGTAATGTGCGATTGGGAAAAGAGAATGCTAGAGGGAAGGGGAGTCAATATTTGTAGCTGAGGCATCCCAGTCGGAGCCATTTCTGCCTCTGCCATACCCTAAAGCCCATGTAGCCACTCCATGCGAATATTTTGGCCAGCTGGATTTCCTGAAAGGACTGTTGCTGGTACTATGAGGACTGCCTATGACCTGAGGCTGCAGCTTTTGCCCCACCTCTGGCTTGGGTCCTACGAAAGTTGGATCCAGTGACAGACAGGCGGGAACACATGGACTTCGCAATGTCTGTGTCCTTTTTGAGTTTTTGAGCAACCATTCAATCTGGTGGCCAAAGACATGCTCATCGTCAAATGGCGTGTTGAGGTTTGCAGAAACGTTTGTCTGTACTGCAGGATGCTGGCACTAACACCTCAGGATACAGTGTCCAAAGAGGGCAAGGTTATTATCAAAGCGAACAACCTTGCCCTCTGCCACAAATTCCTGTCCCATCGTTCTCTGGGCGTCCGGGAGCAGCATCATACGCTCCCACATCCCTTCCCAATGATGGTCATCATATCTGGAGAGGAAGCCTAAGGAGTGGGCAATGCACCAGTGGGTGGCGGTCCCACATCACACACTTGGCAGCAGCATTGATGCGCTTGCTCTCCTTTTTGAGTGGAGGTGTTTTCTTCACGCAGAAGCTACTTTGTGTGCAGTGTGCAGTACAAGGGAATCAGATGGCACCTGACATCGGATGTAGACTGGGTCGTCAAGGAATAGCTCAAACTTCTTTTTTACCCCGGGCATGACAACTTAAAGTTGTACACAGCTGTGCTTCGCATACCCCACAACATGGTAAGGTATTGTATCAACCTTTCTTTTTTGGACAGTGTTTCTACCACAGAATCGTCTTTGTCTTGCACCACATGCCTTTTTACATTGTGGTGCTGGGCGGTTCTTGGTATCACTGCATAATGGTTAGTAGTGTCATCAGACAGAGAGGCTTGGGATGGTTATGGATCTATATCTGGACAATCCCATGGCACGAATGGCTCATCATATATGCCCTGAGAGTAGTATATACTGCTGGCATATGACTGAAAATGTTGAAACTGTGGAGGATAATGGTGCTTGAGGTAGTGGTGATGGCGGTTAGGGAAAGTATCTCAGGACTGGTGAGAGTGGTGATGGACTCATGCCCAGTCTCTATTCCTTTTGGTGGTAGAAAGAGTGAAGTGGGGGGCGTGAAGGGAACCTCCTCAAAATCTTGCCCATGCTTTTTCTGAATGCAGAGGGTTAGGTTCTGTAGGGTTTATGTTTAGGTTCTGTAGACTTAGGGAGAATCTTCCCCTCCTGCAGGATGAATTACATTTTATCAGGGGCAGCTTCTCTGTAATGGAGGAGGAGCATCGCCCCACTTGTCAAAGTCAGACAGCGAAAAATAAAATTATAATAAAACAATATTATCATTTTATTTTTCGCTGACTTACTGACACAATTTCAGAGCAGAGCAGGGCCAGACCATGGCTGGAGGAGGAGTGATGGGTACTGTAAAGTGTGCATGTCGGTATGGCCGGCTGTCCACACAGACATGTGCACTTAGGTTTCTCCAACCCAGCTGTGTTGCACAACCGGGTTGGAGAAACAGCACAGACTCCCAGCCACTATCTGAATGGCAAACCAGACCAATCCTGGGGCTGCTCTCATGCTAGGTATAGCATGAGAGCAGTGCTGGGATTGGGTGAGGAGCCTGTGCCCCATAGACTGCTGGGAAAAGAGCACCGAGATGGCTAGCATCGACAGGTAGGTTTTCATTATTTATTATTCCCCTAATCCCCGGTCCCCCCCACCCCCAACTTTAGCTATGCGGCAGCTGCCACTGTATTTTATTCTACCTATCGTTGAGAACCATAGGCAGCTGCTGGACACTACTGTGATGTACGACCTCGGCGAACAAGTTACTTACCTTCGGTAACAACATGTTATAAGAGACTTAGATTAGTTATGAATTCCTCACCTTAGAATTACCCCCAGGCGTCATACTGCATCCGGAGAATTTTTATCATCAGCAGTACCCCTAAGCATCGATAGATGGCGTTGGTCGTCACCGCATTAGTCGTTGGCATCGTGGTTGCCGGGATGATGTTGTGGTATCTACTTAGACGCCGCCCTCGTGTGCTGATGTCAGTTCTTTACACGACATTCCACGCCAGAAGAGCAGAGCCATACAAGACACTGACCACTGGTGCACAAAACTAGGGCCCTGAAAGGGAATCCTTAACCCTATAAGTCAGTTCCCAGAACGGGGAGGATGGGAGGGGCCGGGAGGAATCTATAACTAATCTATGTCTCTTAAAGATATATTGTTACCAAAGGTAAGTAACTTGTACATCTGAAAGAGACAATTAGTTATGGATTCTTCATCTTAGAATAGATATTCCAGCAATACCAACTCCGGAGGTGGGTCTGCGAACTAAGTTCACACCAGAAAGTCCTAGAGAACTGAATTGCCAAAGAAGCCGTCTCTCCGGACTTGGCTGTCCAGGCAGTGGTGTTTGGTAAACATGTGCAGTGAAGCCCACGTAGCTGCCTGGCAGATGTCATGAAGGGGTACTCCATGTCCCAAAGCAGTAGTGGCCTCCGTCGCCCTGGTGGAATGGCACGCAGTCCCACTGGAGGTTCCTTTTTCGCTAAGGAGTAGCAGAGTTTGATGCAAAGAATGACCCATCGGAAGATGGTCCATTTTTGCACGGCCCGACCTTTCTCGGCGCCCACATAGCCAACAAAGAACTGATCATACACCCAGAATTGTTTTGTGCGATCCAGATAGAATGAAAGTGCACGTTTTGGACCCAGACGGTGGAGCCTCTCCTCTTCTTTAGAAGGATGCAGGTCAGGAAAAAGGTGGGCAAAGTGATGGTCTGTCTTATGTGGAAAGAGGTAATCACTTTGGGAAAGAAAGAAGGCCTAGTGCGAAGGACAACTTTGTCCGGATGAACAGCCAGGAAAGGAGGCTTAGAAGAAAGGGCTTGAAGCTCACTCACCCTGTGAGCAGAGGTGATGGCAACCAGAAAGGCAGTCTTAAGAGTCAGAAGCCTGAGAGGACAGTTATGGAACGGCTCAAAGGGAGCGCACATAAGATAGGCGAGAACCAGGTTCAAGTCCCACTGGGGCAGCACGAAAGGAGTAGGAGGAAACAAGTGAGTGATGCCCTTAAAGAAGCGATTTACAATAGGGGACTTGAAAAGAGGCCAAAATGACAGAGAGATATCCTTTTAGAGTACCCAGAGCAGAGCCCCGCTGGGCCAAAGAAAGAATGAAGAGGAGAACCTATCAGAAAGGGGATCCACAGCCTTTGCTGTGCACCATGCCACAAATTTGGTCTATCTACAGGTGTATACCGTTTTGGTGGAGGGACGCCTGGCTGCCAAGATAACATTACAGACTTCGGGAGGAAGGTCGAAAGGTGTCAACTGTCGCCGCTCAATCTCCATGCAAGGAGGTGGAGACTGGACAGGTTCAGGTGGAGGACCATCCGCTACTGCTGCAACTGAAGATTCTCCCAAAGAGGCAGGCTGATCGGAGAATCAATGGCCATGTGTAATAGCTCGGGATACCAGACTCTTCGTGCCCAATCCGGATCCACAAGAATGACTTGGGCCTGGTCGCACTTGCTCTCCTTCAGCACTCTGGCAGAAGTGGTATATGCGGAAAGGCGTAGAGAAGACCGCAACTCCACTTGCGACGAAAAGTGTCGCCTAGCGAGTGCCGCCTTGGAAATTCCAGAACTGCTGACATTGCGCGTTCTCTTAGGTGGAAAATAAATCTAACCCAGGCTCTCCCCACTGCTGAAAGAGACCTTGCACCACCTCTGAGTAAAGACGCCATTCGTTATCCATTGTGCATTTGCGGCTGAGTTCCTCAGCCCTGGCGTTCAGTGAACCTACCAGGTGTTGAACTACCAGAGATATGCCATGATGTTCCAGCCATGACCAAAAGAAGAGAGCCTCTTGACATAGGGTCCACAACCCCACCCCGCCCTGTTTGTTGCAGTACCACATGGCAGTATTGTCTGTGAACACCTCCACTACTCTTCCCCGGACAGAGGGAAGAAATGCCTTTAGTGCAAGGCAAATCGCCCGAAGCTCCAGACTCTGAAAGAGGCTGAAAGATCGGAATCATAGCCCGAATTTCCCAGACTCGCTGCTCGGGAGGATAAGCCCGAAACTGCGCAGTGTCCAGAACCGCTCCGATGAAAAGGAGCTTCTGAGAGGGTACCAGGTGCGACTTTAGCCCTTTGATAGTAAACCCCAGCGAATGCAGGAGGTCGGCCACGGTCTGGATGTGGGAGACGACAGCCTGTGGTGAGCCCGCCTTCAACAGCCAGTCGTTGAGATACGTGAAGACTGGAACCCTTAATCTGCGTAGATGAGCTGCGACCACCGCCATCACTTTCGTGAACACCAGAGGGGAGCTAGTAAGGCCAAAGGGGAGCATGGTAAACTGAAAGTGTTTGTGGCCTACCGTGAACCGTAGGTAACGCTGGTGGGCCAGCAGGACGGGGATGTGAAAATAAGCGTCCTGCAGGTCCAACGCTACCATCCAGTCTCCATGGTTGAGAGCAGAAAGAACCTGAGCCAGAGTCAACATGTTGAACTTCTCCTACCGGAGGAAGCGGTGATGTTCCTGAGATCCAAGATAGGATGCAGGCCCTTGTCCTTCTTGGGCACCAGAAAGTAGTGGAAATAACCACAACCTACTTCAGAAGCAGGACGCGTTCAATGGCTCCCTTGGCCAAGAGAGCCGTAACTTCCTGTTACAGAAGGGCCAGGTGATCCTCTGACATGTGATGGAATTGAGGTGGCATGGTTGAAGGGGTAGTCTCAAAGGGGAGGGAGTAGCCCCTCCGGACTATTTGCAAAACCCACCTGTCCAACGTGATGTTGAGGCAGTGGGGGAGGTGATGGCGAATCCTGCTGCCCACTGGCGACGGATGGGCCTGAAAGGTTGGACTAGGAGGGTTTGGAGGCTCCTGCAGAGGGGGCGTTGGTGGACTGGCCCGCGTGCTGGCTCCCCGACCCACAGCGGTGGGATCCACGTCCCCAGCCACACAGTGGCTGGACAGCTTGTGCAGGCCTGTGGCTCTGGGCAGAACGTGGTGGGTCACCCCTTCAGTAGCCATGAATGGGGCGAAAAACAGACTGCGCTGGGGGGAGGTGGAAACGAGGCCTAAGGATCTGGCCGTAGCCCTGGAATCCTTAAAGCGCTCGTGCGCGTGGTCTGCCTTATCACCAAAAAGGCAATGGCCATTAAAGGGCATGTCCAAAGTGTTGCTCGGACATCACCTGAAAAACCAGTTGACCTCAACCAGGCGTAGCATCTCAGTGCTACTGACATGGAAATCGTCCTGTGTAGTGAGTCAGCGGTGTCTAGCCCACACCGGATGGCGAACTTCGCTGCATCTCTCCCTTCAGCATAAGCACTGAAGAGCACGGCCCTGGCCTCCTCCGGGCACTGTGGCAACACCTGCGCAACTGTGTCCCACACCGAGTGGGAGTAACGGCCCAAGAGACATGTGTTGTACACCGACCACTGTCCTAAGCTGCAGGAAGAAAACATCTTCTTCCCAAGGTGGTCCAGCTTCTTGGATTCCCTATCAGGAGGTGCATTAGGGAATGTGCCCTTGGAAGACGACGCTTGAACAACCAAGTTCTCAGGGGTGGCATGTTGGGAGAGGAAAAGGGGGTCGCCCGGGATCGGGCGGTGGCGTCAGACAATCATCCTATCCACAGAGGCCCCTGTGTTGGGCTTGGACTAGGTGCCCAAAAGGATGTCCATGAGGGCCTCATTAAACGGCAGCAGGGTCTCCGAAGAGGCTGCTGCCGGCTGAAGCACCTCGGTCAGGAGGTTAGTCCTGACTGCCACCGTAGGAAGCTCGAGGTTTAGGGCCTCAGCCGCACTACGCAACACCACTGCGTAAGATGCACCCTCCTCCATAGCCACGGTAGGGAAGAAAGCATGACAAGGTCTGGGGACGTATCCAGACCACTGGCCTCACCCAACTCCTCTCTCCAGTACGGTTCTTCCAACTGGTCTGCTAGAAGGTCCACAGGCCCCTCCCAGTCCTCCTCACCTTCCTCTGGTAGCCACTCAGGGCGATAGGGAACACCAGGGGAGAACAATGGCACAAAAGTACCGGTCAGCGTTGGAATCGACCTTGGTCCGGCTCCGTATCTACATCGAGGGGGAGGCCGGAGTGGACGTCGGCTGGGACACAACCGGCGTCGAAGGTGGTGGAGGTGTCATCACTGGATTCAGCATCAGAGGTGTCACAAGGTTGACCGGCGCCGATCTCGATCCAGTCCTAGATCCTTGGGGGCCATGCGGTGCTGGAGCCAAAGCCGCCGCCATCGAAGGCCTAGAGCCCCCAACCGAGTCCGTGGGGCTCGAGGGCACGCATGCGAAGTCGGGCTTCCCGAAGATGGAATGAAAGGCTTCTTAAAAGTTGCGTAGCTGGGCAGGGGTCGCTCCGGCTCCTGGAAAGGGAGGGAAGGCCAGAGTCGACCCAACAGGCTCCGATGGTGGAGCCGGATTACTACCTTACGCTTCCCGCGTTGCGTCAGCCAATGGACGGGGAGAACGCGAAGAGTGATGGTGCTTCTTCGCCTTCTTTTTGTGATTCCACTTACCCGAAGACGATGACTTGGATGAAGAATGGTGGTGATGACTCCGCGTCCGGTCCAGCGACTTCCCTCGGGACCTCCAACGGCACGGAGCTGACTGCCGGGCATCGAGAAGCTTTTGGGACCGCTCTGCAAAGACTTTGGGGTCATGGCCGGCAGTCGGGGTGCGATTTTGGGTCGTGGTCGCGCTCCAAGCACCAAAGGCACACAAGGTGCGGGTCAGTAACTGACATCAGTTTATGACAGGAGTCACAATCCTTGAAGCCGGTTCGAGGACGGGACATCCCTGCGTGCAACAGGAGTCAAAGGACTCGAAAAGACGTCAACAAAAGTCGCAAAAGGAGAGTCAAAAAGTGGCTTGAGGTACCACTCTCTCCGAGTCTGCACTGGCTGGCGCGGAAAAAGAAAAACGGACATCAGAGCGCGAAGACGGCGTCTAAGTAGATAACGCAAGATACCGTCATCCCAGTGGCCACGACGCCAATGACGAACGCGCAGTAGGCCGAGTGCCACCTATCTACGCGCAGGGGTACTGCTGACAAAAAAATTCTCCGGATCCAGTCTGACGCCTGGGGGTAATTCTAAGGTGAGGAAACCATAACTAATTGTCTCTTTCAGATATCAAGGGTACTTAAGATGCTAGCCAGTCTGGGCTGTGCTATCACCTCAGCATTGGCTCTGAAGGTGGCCACTCAGTGGGTAAGTGTTTAGGAGGCAGATGGATGTTGTGGCTCAACACCTTTGGGCAGTAACTTGCTCGGCGTAGAAGAGGGGCTCTAGACTGGAATGTACCTGCTGTTGGTGCCAGACCCCCAGGTCGGAGGCTTGACTTGAGGCCCAACTCCCGCAGGTCTGCTCAGTCAAGGGGCACTTTTTGGAAGCTTTTGTGCCTGCAACACCACTGAGGTCCTGGGGTTTATCTTCATTTGAGGTCCTGATGGTTTAAGGTGTGCTTTCTTCATTACTACTTCTTTGAAGTTGGCTGCCTATAATGCTGTTAGCTCAGGCTCCTTCCCGCTTGGAAGGTTGGAGTTACGACCCAAAAATAAAGTTGTGGCTCTTGTGAGATGCCTGGTACTGCAATTTTGATATGCCCAGTGCCTCTCCCTGCTGTATTGGATTCTCTTTTTTCACTAGTAAGTACAACAGGGGGTCATTGGAGGTTTTGTTGTGCTTGCGAGACAGACAACAATTTCATATGCCATGCTAGCAGAGCGTTTTAGACAATATCAAAAAAGTGTGTGTTCCACGTTCCTTCCCTGTAGTCAGATGGTCACTGTCAAACGAGGGTCCTGAGTTGCAGTGTGCTGAGGCTCCTTGGTCACATAGCGTCAAGAGAAGCAAGCTAAAGCATCATGAAGAAGCTCTCTTGGCAGACACCGGTGTTGTTCTTAAAGTCTAAAGTCTAGCTCAGACGAATTCGCCAAGGAATGCGTTAGTCCCAGAGCTAGCACTCAAACATCCAAACCCAATGACAGAAGTAAACATTCTGAGGTGGAGCCATTGTAGGGGTGCACTGAGGACCATGGGAGGAATCACAACAAGTCTTCTGACTCTAGGCTTTTTGAAGAAGAACAAGTCACAAGCATCCGGACCTAACACTAGATGGCAGGAGTATTCCGAGCTTGTGACTCTCCAG
This sequence comes from Lissotriton helveticus, assembly GCF_964261635.1. NCBI lineage: Eukaryota > Metazoa > Chordata > Amphibia > Caudata > Salamandridae > Lissotriton > Lissotriton helveticus. Next base: position 313,771,626 of record NC_136061.1, read on the forward strand.
CCACAAATAATTTAAAGGTAGAACTAATTTTATTCATTGAACATTATCTAGAGACTGACATTTTAATTCTTCACCTCTATTGTTTCCGATGGGAATGTGTTGTAGTACCAGTAGTTGGTGATGTATGGTGCTTGATGTATTCCAAGGTCCAGTTGAAATTCATTTAAGTCTGTTTTGACACCAATAGGGCTGTTGTAACTTTGTGTATTTTGTTTTTGCAATGGTCTTACTTTTTAGTAAGTGTGTTTTTTTATTAGCATGTACCTCCCAAACCACTCTTTAATTCTCCCTTAAGTTCACACATTTTTCAGTAATTATTCTACATTTTCACACCTCTCCCCCTTGTCCCTACTGTATTTAGCAGGCAGTGGGGTCAGGGGGTCTCCAGCAAAGAGAAGAGAAAAGGCAGAGATCTCAACTCGTAGGTTTATGAATGGATTTTCGTAGTAAGCAGTCCTACTGGAGTACGAGATCTCTACTACAAAATGCTGTAGGTTCCACTTTTCGAGCAAAGTCATGTAGACATGATGGACGATTTGGGAAGGCTGTATTATAATAGCCCAAAAGAGCCATACAGGCACTCATCTTCACTCATAAATCCATTAAGCAACAGACATCCCCCACTATATTGACCTAAACCATGATGGATTCCACTCTAGTACAGTCACCAGAATTTGAACGGGTACCCACCGTTTGAATAATGAGTGAAATGAGATAGGAATATTTCATCTCCGTAATACTACAGAGGTGGGCGAGAACTGTAACATTAGAAAATGTTTTTTCCCTCTCCAGCAGCAAAGTGAGTGAAGAACCTTCTATACCTTAGCACCACAACCACATGTTTTCTCTATGCTTACAGGCTAAAGATAATGTATAGGTGTTTAACCAAGTATATAGCAGTCTTGTTCAGCGTGGTTACAAAAGCTTCTTATTTTGGCAGATACGGTAAACGAGTTGCATGAACTGAATGTAAGCTTCTAGAGCGGAACATTTTAGTCAACTGGGAAAGAGGGAATTATATTCCAGGTATCCCAGTTCCAAAGGGAGCAATGCAGCCACTAGAAATCCCACTGGTACCTTGGTATGTAGGAAAGCTTACATGGTCCCCATATGTAACCTCAAGAAAGGTCAAGGTTGTGGTGTAAGTAACAGGTGATGATATTATCCAAAGTAATGGTGTTCAATTTACTGGCCTCTGTAGACTGGAAGTCTAAGTTGGCCTTGCTAGATAGATATGAATGTGTGACCTCTATCTAATAGCAGATTTTAGCATTTAATTTGTTGAGCAATCATGGCGTCCATTTAGAGAAACCGATGACAGAAACTGAGCCCCAGATGCACCTAATGTGATCATTGTCCTGACCCAGGAGAAAGCACAGATGAGCCTTTCCTGATCAAACTAGTAGCAGACCGTCAAGCTTACGTGCTAAAGGTGTCCATTTCTCCAGTCAGATTGATTCTTTCCACCAGTGTAACGTCCACTTTCTCCTTCAGTTTCTCTTCAAGCTACCAAGATCAAGAGAGAGAACAAATATTTGGCTCATTAGTTTGAGGATACAAACAAAAAGGTAATCAAATGAGCTCTGAAGCCTCGGTGGGTGGGAAGGGAGGGGCTTGAGGGGTAGGAAAGGAAAGTATTAATTATTTCATGTTATCTGGTTTGGAAAATCAATAAAATAATTCACAAAAATGAGCTCTGAAGTCATATCTTGCTTTTATAGCTCATTACAAACATATACATCACTCAATATCAGTTGCAACAACAGAAGCAGATCTACAAGATAGAACCTTCCACCTACATTAAACTGCTAAAGAAGTGTATTTGGCAAAGCACTGAACACACGTCTTTCGTGCAGATGCTTTGTAAACACAGAAGAAGCTATGTTTGTCAGTGCACACCTTGGTCGCTGAGCGATGGCCAATCAAGGCATACCCTGACAGTGGTTTACCAGTGCACCAGGGTTACCAATGGGAATTAAATAATGACCTCAACAGACGAAACATGTAAACTAGATAATTGCAGCTCATCAGTCTCTCCTAGTTTGTAATGTAAAACTAAGATCTTTTATCAAGTCTAAAATCGTACCCTATACACACAGCAGACAATTGCGCTCTTCCTCTCTGTCCGTTTTGGTGGTGCCCAGGTTCAAGAAGAGCAGAACGGGAGGCACTAAGTTCTCCGTCCTTGCTCCGCAATTTTGGAATTCTCTACCCTTCCAAATGAGATTAACACCATCTTACCTGGAGTTCCACAGCACCCTAAAAACCTATCTGTTCTCACAGGCTTTTAAAACCTAAACCACTCTTCCCTCTAACTCAGGAACCATTCTCCTCTACAGCGCCATGAAACCGCTTGGTGTACGAGCGCTCAATAAATACTTTTAAATTCAAATTCAAATTTAAGATGAAAAGCTCTAGGAACAAATGCAGATTGTGAATTCACCACACCTCAAACCAACTCTCTGAATCCTTATTGGAAGAGCACACTTTTCTCTGTGATCAAATATCCATGAGTCCCACTTAGAACTTAGGTGTGCTGTTGGCTGCGAGAGACTGTCTACCAGACATGCTCATGTCACAAAGATCACATACTGATGTACACTACTGAGGATACCATACAATAATGTCATACTCTCCAGCTGTGTAGTTCAGAGTAAGTTCAGCTGACACTACGATAACACTTGCGTGAACTGAAGGTCTAAGATGACTGCGGCCCTATAATTAAATTCTGTGTTACTGAGGAAATCCGTACAGTTGTGTAATGCAAAGTGATAGGCCCCCCTGCAGAATAGGAAGAGGGACCCCAGAGTCTACCAGATCGCACACTAACTCATTGGACCCGTGAAGGGCGTGCCTCACCCCCACCCCCACCCAGGTATGCAGGGGCTACAAGTGCCTGAGTTATGCCCCTGATTCACTATAATCCTGGTATAATCTCTGGTGAGTGATGTTGAAGAAGCTCCTGTTTTTTCATGCAAATTGTTTGGCTCTAAGTTTTAACAGTAGTAATTTGTTCAAGTATCTGTGATGTAGAGCCTAGTATATAAAATCCGCTTTTCTGCACAGTACGGTTGCCTTCCTTTTGCACTATTAGATACTGCTCGTACTTTCACTCTGCACCTTGAGAAACCACAAATTCTTTTTTCGGTTCAGTTGTTTTCTTAAAGGTATGTAGTTTCATTGTATTTAGTTTCTGAGCCGCCAGTGCACACCCTAACTGTTCTTTTTATGGGCGAGCTGCTGTAGTGCGGATTCCCTTTGTTAGACCGACGTGCAGCCAGGGGGACCAAGTCCTATAGCTCAAAAGTTGCAGCAATGGTTGCTGGACCTGGGAGAGTCATCAGAGTGCAGTTTGGTCCCGCAAATCGGGCGCTAGCCTTTACCCAGGGGAACACTGGTTTCACTGTTACCGGATACCAGTAGTCAAGTGACACCCAGACTTCTGCTAGACCAAAGAAGACTTAAACCCCTGTGGCCAAAGTTGCCCCACTTGGATGGTAGACTGAGGCGTAGCCCTAGAAAGCCCCCCACCGACCATGTAATACCCTCCGCATCTCATAGCATCTCCTATCCTTTGCATCAGGACCACGCCGTTAAATTTTATGGTGGTTTGTCCATAGAGTCTGGACCAGAATGTGAGACTGCTTTGATGACAAGGTAACTGTCCTACAACTCCTTACTGCCTCGTTGACCTCCTCCCTGCTGGTGTTGGTCACCCAAAGCGGGCCTGAAAAGCCAAACACAGCTTTATTAAAGTTTTACAAAGTTGCCAAACTTTCCCCTTACCAGTATTTGTTGGAATTTTGTATGTAAAGCAGTGATTTACAACTTACTTAAAAAAGTATATATCTGGAACTCTCTAGTAGACTTTGTTCATTGTGATGTTTAGAGATTCATAAAGATAAAATCTATTTTTATAAATTTGTTTTTGATTTCTTTTATGTTGTGTGACTTTTGTAATTCGTTGTTTTGGTACTTCTAAATGCTTTACATGTGTTCCTTTGTTTAAACCTTGCTGCTCAAAGCCATAGTTACTCAGGGTTGAGCTTAAGGTTTACAGAATAGCCTGACTGGACACAAGTCGCTATTGTGAATATATCACATGGTGAGGACTCAAATCTCCACCATCTTATACACCACTTTCCTCACAGTCAGTCTGTAGTAAACCTTGGGTGATGTATCCGAGTAAGGGCGCACCTCTAACATCAGCTGATAGTTTTTCAGACAGAACTTCAGATTTTACACGGGCATAGATCCGCTGTCTGCCACCGGCAAGACAAGAATACAGATCCCCTGACCAGAAGGACTCAGTGGGAGGTTGATCCACCATGCTTAGCCAAGAGACAGAACTCAGCAAGTCATATGTAGATATGTGACGCAGGACCTTGAAGCGGATGAGAGACTGGTGAACTATGAGTAGGAATGTGCCCCTTCTGACCAAGAAATCTATGTTTGGTCCATGAAAGGATCAGAGTGGACTTATTGCCTGGTAGCTTTCAGGGCCACAACAGAACATCTGAAAGAATCTTCTACTGAAACAGACATGTTGTACCTGACATGGCAATGGACTTGGCGAAGAATCTTTGTTTGAACTGGGAAGACAGTGATCAACTATCACTCACTGTCAGCAGGCATCTAGAAAGAGGACTCTCCAAAGGAAGGCAAGACGAAGGTGTCTACACCAAGAACTGAACTGGCAACTAAGAAGGTGGGGTACCGCCTACTGCCTCAGACCGACTCGGAAAATTCAGAGAGGCTCTGCCCATCATGGAGACACAAGTCATAGACACCCTCACAAGACCTCTTATTTTTGGAAGTTGCTAACCGGGCCTACCTACACAAAGTGACTATTATGCAGTCCCTCCAGAATGATTGTCGGAAATGCGAGCCTAGACCTGGACATCATGCTGTGTTATTGAATTAGGAAGAAGTCTCCAGAGGCCACTTGTAGTTACCGCACAGGAACTTTTATTGTTGGCCAAGTCAGAAAACAGAAGCCTTATGGAATGAAGCTGTTATTTTAAAACACCATAACGATGTAGTGACATCCATTTTTTGTAGTAGTGCACTTATTTTAATTATAAAATACTTTTTGAATGTACTCAGTTGGTCAGGGAGCTTTACTGAGTGGTTTAATGATCCAAGTGCTGAGATGGTACTGCTAACGCTTAACACAATTCTCTGAAGTAGTCTTCTGTCTCAGTTCTGTGCTAATATTGGGCAGACCAGGCTGTCATAGAGAAACAGTACTTTACGACAAGGAGCTAGTTTTGCATTGTGGGGGGATATTAGTGCCACTAGGCACACCAGCTTCTTGCAGATGGTATGTCAGAAAACCCTCAGTGTGAGCAGAGGGCTACTAACAGATTTCATGGACACAGATGTGTGAGCATGCCGTACCTGATGTGTTTCAGTAAGAGAGGTCATACACATAGGTGTGCGTTGGGGGGATACCAAGCTAACATTATACTCTCAAGTGTATGATAGTGAAGGAGCTTCTACGTCAAAGGACTAACATGCTGGAAATGATTTGCTCAAGTGACTGACACAGAGGTATATCATGTGATAATAACATATACTTGGGTATATTGGTGAGGAGATCATATGTTACCTTGGAACTCTCAGGTGCTGCTAAAGGAGCTCTTATGATAAAATCACAAGGTTTGAGCTGCTAGCGGTCATCCACTCAAGTGTCTGTGAGGCTAAGGGATCTGGTATGAAAACATCGAAAACTGAGATGTACTCGTTGGAACCCCATTGTGATGCTTATGCTCTGCGGTGTCCTTCTATGGGGGTTCCTCCATAGTTCAGACCAGTCTCGGCTCCTGCAAGTAGGCGGGCGGGGCGTGAGGGATGTCGACAGGCAACGTAATAGGATTTATTTATTTCATTTCTCCTATTCCATTGACTGTTGACACCCCCAGCGCTTCCCTGCTGGAGCCACGACTGGTTCAGACTCTCACCTGTTGGGTCGTTGCCAAGCAGTACTCTGCAGTGCTGAGGATGCTGCAGATCAGACATAGCTCATCCGATGTAAACTTGGCAGCCTCAGAGCCCTCTTTCTCCTTCAAGAGGCTGGTGATGGTTAGTCCCCCACTGCCACTACTCGTTCTGTAGGGAAGAAAACAGATGCAATTGTAGATTTGGGGTATTCATATTGATGATCATTTGACATAAAACAACATATCAATGCCTTAATCTTTAATTGAGCTAACAAAATAATTTATTTTCAAGCATTTATTACCACAGGAAAATTATTGTATCTGCCTTTTAATGAAGCGTGTCATAAAAACTCAAAAGACGTAAAAAATTAAGGGAGGTGTCTAATCTACACAAACTGCTGGCTGCTCTGCTATTTGTAGGGAAGAAGTCCTCTCATTGAAACCTGGATTAAAGTTACACAGCAGAGTCAATGTTTACTCTTCCACCCTTCGGGCTCATGTAAAGAAAAACAAAATGTGTGCCTAGTCCATTTGATTTTGGTTTAAATGCATAAATATATTTTTTCAGCATCACTGTGCTTCACATCCACAACCTGGAATCATCCCTTATGTACTGCGGCTTCCTCTTGAATAACTATGAGCTTGATTGATATTTCGGCAGATGGGTTACTCCGTCACAACAGTGACGGATATCCCGTCCACCGAAATATAATAAATACCGTAGGTTATAACGGAATTTATATTTCGGCGGACGGTGTGACGAAGTAACCAGTCCGTCAAATTATAAATCACCCCCATAGTTTGCTACACAGCAGGGTTTGAGGCTGGTGGGGATAGAAGAAGAAAAAACAAGTTTAAGCCCTTCAGGGTTCCTGAGAGCGAGCATTTTATGATGTTATGGTTGAGTTCAATGAAATCTAAAAATGATGTTCTTACCCATTTATGGTTTACTGCATCAAATCCACCCTAAAGCCCTAACACCCCAATTTAAGATTCTCCACACTGACGTTTGACAGGTCATGGCTCCAGTGACTAAGTTACTGGACAATATTGTTTTCTTTTAATACTTTATATGAACGTCATCATAACATCCATTAACAATAGTTTTCTGTGAATTTTTGCAGTATAGTTTTGTAATTATGTTTTCTTCACTTTCTTTTGGATTTATGGACCCTACTGAGAAACTTTGATCAGGAAAACGACTGCAGTGAATATGTGCAATGGATGTCATGTCTGCTCCCTGGCTAGGATCAGCAGAGTGGGCATGATATCCGTGACTCCTGAGTGATCACGGTCACCATAGGGAAGCTGAAGGTCTGTGGCTACAATAAGTGGTACCAAGGAGTATTAAGCATTAAATGTGATTTTTTTTCCCCTGTGAACGAAGGCACTTTTCACTCTTCTGGTTTATGATCTCATTTTCCACCACATCGGCCGAGAGGGTGTGGATGTGGGGGGAGTGTGTTCGTTTTGCTTCACGGAGTTCAATGAGGGACTTAAATTGGTCAAAAATACTGGTGCACTGTGAATCTGACTCCGATAACACAGAAATAAAAACTATCAGTCTCCCACCGAATCAGAACATATGGCTCTGCAAAATTTATACGGATCTGTAGACATCAAATTATGAAAATCTGTGATCCAAGGAATTATCTTCAGATACATAAAATTCAGACTTGTCTGAACTGAGGACTGTCATTTTAAAATCACAAATCCCACCCAAAATATGGAATCGTTTTCCACCATACCATGGAAACTGGTTAGCCTGGAAAAGTCTGTCTCCATGCCAAATTATTTGACATCATTCCATTTGTTTTGGCCACAGACAAGAGCAAATATGAACACACTGCTCATGACCTAACAAATACGCTACCGCGCTAGCGGGTTTTCCCGCTGTGCGCTGAAAATTCGAAAATCCCGCGTTACGTGACAAAGCCAGCTCGTCATGCGCGTAGCGCAGGTAGCGCAGGTAACGCCCATGACGAGCTGGCTTTGTCATCCGCATCGAAGAGGTTAAGAAGTCAGAGATTACATTAGAAAGCAAAAGCAGAGTGGTCTCCAGGAAGCCAGATGCTGAGAATAGGTGTGTGCCAAAGATTAGGCCCTGAGAGCACAACGCATGGTGGCGAGTGCAGTACCTGCTCGGGGGAAGAGCTGCGGACTGCATGACTTAACGTAGGGCTAAGCCTCGCACCCAAAGGAGCCGTGAGTCTATCCCACTGGGTCTGCGAGACGGTGTTCAGAGTAGGGCTTGGATTCCTGAAGGACAGGTCTGTGTAATAGTTTCTTTCAATCCTCAGGTAGTGACTTAGCAGGAAAAAAAAAACAAGCTTTTCTTAAGAGGCTGCCGAGGGGGTTGCCCAATTCCACAGCTGTCACCACCCACCACTGGCATCGCCTTGGGATGGGTGAAATGTATTTATAAGTACTTTGTTTAAAATTAGCTATTCTGTGCCCAAATGAGGGAACACAATGTATACCGTCATGTTTTATTCCCTTCTTTTGAGTCTCCATTAATGAAATTCAAAATGTGCGAAATAATTTTAATTGTGAGCTAATCTACATGACAACACTTTGTAAAATTAAATTACATATACCGACATTTTAAAATAAGCAATGTGTATGGTTAAATAAAGTATTCAGACAAGTCAAGAGAATCCTTTGCTTGTTTACTGGCAGGGTCACAAGTCGAAAAGAAATGCATATGGCCATGGGGGTAGTTAAAAAGCTGTGCTTTTTTACTTCATTGTATATTATTGAGTACATGTACAGCCACTTACAAATGGACAATAAAGAGCATACGTAGGATGCACGTTTTGTCTATTACATGCACAATGATCGTCTCTGAATATATAAATCTGCAAATGTATCCGTATTTCATATTTAAACAATATTATAGCACGTTCGTACTTTGTAAAAAGCTCAGCTAAGCAGGCAGGAAGCAGCTTGTTTTTATGAGCTTTTCTACTGCAATATGTAGTAACTCTGACAAAGACAATATCTATGAAAATTCAGCCTGTTCGAAGAAAATCACAATCGCTGATATGACAAGATCATTGTCATGACGACGCCCGTGTAGACACATGCTGTCAGTTAAGTTTCTTTGAAACGTCTTCGGGTAAAAGGACGCCTAATGGCGCTGCAGTAGGGAGAGGGTTTGTGGAGAAGCAGACTGGACTACGGCTCAAGCCAGGGTCTCCAATGTATGGTGCACACGTTTGCAGATTCTAAAGACAAAAGGAAGTATGATATTTCCTTGTCCATCCACAAAGTCTCGATGGAACATTCACCAGGATGTAGGGAGGCCCTTATATTCCTCCAGCTTTATGACTTACTCCTTGCTTCTGTGCACCTGGGCGATTAACGCCTTTTGTAATATATGCATAAACAAAAGAGCAAAAAAGTAAAGTATGATGTGTTTTCAAAACTGCACAATTATCTCCAGCCTGTACAAATTTCAATGGCGATTTATTGGCTATACCTGAAAGGCACCAACACTGAGATCCGAATCATTATCCCTGAAAAACAGTTGGTAGCGCCTACAATTGACACGGAAGGGGCGCCAGGCTAAGTGGGCTTGGCACAGGCCCCTGTTGAGTCCCAGCGACTGGGCGGTGGTCCTGCTGTCCATAAAGTTCTGAATGCCGAATCTGCATTATCACCAACAACGTGAGTGCAATTGAAGGGCATGCCCATAAGGTATCCCTGAACATCCCTCGAAAAGCCAGTAGACCTCTGTCAGGCGTGGCAACAGAATACCACTGACGAAGCAATCGCTGTGCCTAGCGAGTCGGTCATATCCAGTCCCAGCCGACGGTGAACTGTGCTACGTCCCTGCCAACGGAAACAGCCTGGGTCAGGATGGGCGGGCTCCTCTAAGACCATGGGCAGCACTTGCGCAACCGAATCCCAAACTATGTGGGAATACCAGCCCAAGAGGCACAAGCTGCTCACGGACCACACTGCAAGGCTGGCGAAAGAGAACATCCTCTTACTGAAGGTGTCCAGGCTCTTGGATTCCCTATCCGGTGGTGTGGTAGGGAATGCGCTAGGGATGACTCTGGACGACCAGACTCTCCAGGGTGGGAGACTGGGTGAGGAAAGCTGGGTCACCAGGAGCGGTGCGATGGCAGCAGGCAATCGCCCTGTACACAGGAGCCTCTGTGAGGGTTTGGCCCATTCCCCAAGCAGCACATCCGTGAGGGCTTTGTTAAAAGAAAGGAGAGGTTCTGTGATGGCAACTTCTGGTTGAAGCACCTCTGTCAAGACATTTGTCTTAACTGCCACTGAGGGCAGCGTGGTCCAGGACATCAGCAGCCCTTCTTATCACCATGACAATTGAAGCTCCTTCCTCTGTAGCCACACTAGGAGGAGAGGCTAACCCAGTGTCTGTGGAGGTGTCCAAATTACTGACATCGGCCAGTTCCTCATACCAGCTATCCTTGGGCTCTTCTGATGGGTTGGAATAACCATGAGGATCCTCCCCAATCACACACCCCATGGGGCCTATCGAAAAAAGTAGGCCCTGTCTCCGACTCAGAGGGTTGTGTTCCAACTGGCACCGGAGTAGAAATCGGGCGATGCAGATCCGGCTCCGTAGTTAAGTCGTATGAATGATGAGTTGGTGCTGCCATTGGGCGACGGCGGCACCGGGAACAAGGCCACTGGAATGGGCTCTGGGGAAGTTTGTGGTCTCATGACCCGAGCCGATCAAGATCCAAATATGGATCCATAGGGCCCGCATGGCACTGAGAATATCAGTGGGGGCAGCTACCAAAACCCATGGGGCCCATAGGCTCTCCAGAGAGGTCGGTCCGCCCAAACATGAGGTGCATGGCCTCATAAAACTCCATTAACTGGGCAGCGGTCATGCCGGCTCTTGGGGGCGTGCAGGCGGACGCAGACTCAGGATCTGCATGGGAGTGGGGGCTAGAATTGTGGCGTTGTTCCTGCATTTCGTCTAAAGACTTAGGTGCAGCAAAGTCAAAGAGCGATTTGACTTCTTTTGCGACTTACCTGCCGACTAGTAAGGAATGGCTCCATAAACAGGCCTGGAACCTTCCGGGCGACTGGGATCTGAAGCATCGCAGAGTCCACTGCCACTGGGCAACCAAGAGTATCTGGGAGGGCTCCTGCACCACATTGGGATTTATGGCACAACAGTGGGGCAGGATTTAGAGTCATCTGCCTGTGACAAGAACCATTGGGTTTAAAACCCACAGGATTTATAGGGGTCCTCTCTATACACAAAGGGACCAAAATCTCAAAAGAGTTTAACAAAACGTCTAAAAAAATAGTCCAAAAAAACAGCCTGAGGTTGCTCTCTCCAGATCCCTGCTGATAGTGTGGAAAGAAAAGAACTGATGTTAGAGCACTGGGGTGGCGCCTACACAGTCACTGTGCAAGTCACAACCGGTGTGGACGATGCAGCGTGCAGAGGTACTGCTCGAAAATATCTGGATCCAGTCTTATGCCTAGAGAATATTCTAAGGTAATGAATCTGTGGCTAGAAGTCTCTATTAGATAGAGAGAGTTGCACAGAGATAAGAGCTATCAGATAGTGAAATTGGCATAGGGAGATGTGGGTGGTTAAAATAATTCTCTTTGTATCAATTCGAGGACAAGAGAAGGCAGGTTGCACTTTAACATTGGTGAATGAGATGTTTCTTGAAGAGATTCGGTTTCCGCTTCTTTCTAAAAAGAAGGTGAGCGGTAGCACGTCTGATCTGTGATGGGATGTTATTACAGATCCTAGGTGCGTAGCTTCAGAAAACTTACATTCTGGTCTTTTTCCCACCTCTTGAGTTCCACTATGGCAATGTCACAGCTTGATGTGTTGCACAGACCTATTGAATTAGGAATTCCTGCAGCCATGCAGAATGGTCTCTTTGGTTTTTGCTGGCTGGCAAATGGGACAAACTCCCTGAAAATTATGCAGGTTGCAAAGGGAGCCAATAAAGTTCTGTTAGTGTGGGGACGAGGTGGCATCATTTTTTTTTTACCTATGTAGACAGGCAAGTGTGTTTCCGGCTTTTAGAGGAAGCCAGATGGGTGTTTGGGTGCACCCACTGTCCAGATGGTTCTTAAGTCAACTTCCTGAGACGTTTTCTTTCTGTGAATGGGCAATAGTTGATGCACAGGTGTCTGAGATTTCTTTCTGCTCTTGGTTCTTAAGGAGAAGCTGTTAATGATGAACCCTAACTAATTTTGCAGTTTCTCCTTGTTGTAGTGTGGTTTTGCTCAGTCTATTGTTTCAGATTAGAACAAATGTACTGCTGTGCAAGGAAAAAAAACACCCTGCCATTAGACTGCGTTTTATAATGCCCTGTTTAGCAAGAGCATGTGTGAGCTGCAGAAGTATTCCACATTAATTCCTTATGCATCCCATTCATAATTAATGTTCTTTAGCACTGCTTTTTATTTACAACCAAAATGGAAAAAATACTGCTTTGGAATCCTAGCTCACCGTAAGTATTCTCTCTAAATCCATAAAAAGTAAACAATTTCTTCACACTTAATGGATTGCAGAACACTTTGTTTAAAAGTAATTTTCAAATGTAAACATATCACTAAAATATGCCAAGTTAGGCAAAATTCTGTCTTTTATTAAATCAACCTGTCAAACCTAATCATAATAGTATATTTGACTGAAAACATTACTCTTATTTAACATTTTTAAAAGTACAAAGAGGTGCTCAGATACAAGCACTGTGAAACAGTGACATCTGCATCTGCCCCTTAAGCAGTCTTGAAGACTGTAGTTCCCCACCAGTTAAGCACAAAAAACAAAGATCATTAAGCTCATTTTCTAAACGGCTGCCATGACACGCAGGTGTTGCTCTGTTAAATGTAGAGAAAACATCTTAGTGAAGAAATCGGATCACCAGTAAGTAACTTTTCCTTCTCCACAGTGGGATTCTCTCTGATATTCACTTAAGGTAGACTACAGTAGCAAGCTCATCAAAAGCCAGATGTAGGTGGCCATTTACCGGCCGGTAACGGCCGATTTCGGCCGTTACCGACCGGTAAATGGGTTATTGGGATGTAGGGGGCCAATTTTACCGATTCGGTAAATTTACCGAATCGGTAAAATACCGATTCGGTATTTTTACCGATTCGGTAACTTCTAGATGTAGGTGGGACTCTTCTGAGTCCCAAAGGCCTTTCAGATTCGGTATTTTACCACCCAATCCAATTGGGTAGTAAAATACCGAATCCTGGTGTGCTTGCACATGTGTGCATGCACACCTATGCCACGTGACAGACAGACATGCCCTTAGGGCATGTCTGTGTGCCACATGGCACACATGCCTGTATTTGGGGTGCTACAGGGTGTCAAAGTGACACCCCCTGCTGGAACCGGTATTTACCGATTCTGTAAATACCGATTCGGTAATGCCCATTGATTACTATGGGCTTCAATGCCCATAGGAATCAATGGGCATTACCGAATCGGTATTTACAGAATCGGTAAATACCGAATCTTAACGATTCGGTATTTACTGAATCTGTAATACCTACACCCCCCCCCCCCTCTATTTTACCACTTCTTAAATACCGAATCGGTAAAATTCAGTATTTAAGAAGTGGTAAAATAAAATTACCTACATCTAGGCCCAAATCTTAAATGCTTGACCAGGGCAACGCAACAAACCTTTAATCAAACAATCTGCATAATATAATACAGTCTGCCCACAAAGTATAAGTCCTGCGGCATAAGTCCACAGAACAATGCTTAACAAAGTTATGGACTCATCTCTGTGAGGCAGCATTAAAAATGTCAGAAAAGGGTACTTTCTCCATCAGGATAGCAGGGGCTGAAGAGACTACGCATTCAACTATAGTTTGTTTGTAAGATGCTAGAGTCCCACATACATCCCCAAAGTTAACAAAGAGCTGTCTGTCTTTAATCTTTTCTAAATTACAATGTACGGGTCACTACATACAACGTGTGTTATGACTTTTCCACCACAGTAGAGGGATTTAGGAAATAGGTAGGTGAGTAAAGGTTATGATTAATATGAAAACCATAAATGCCTTAGGACTATAGGAGGGGTACTATCTGCGTGGTACTCTAAGCGGATGAAAAACCGTTTACATTACCTTGCTCACTCACCAATTAGGCCAGCGTTCTAGTTACTACGGTAAGATGTTGCAGATTACATTTATGCACAGCATTTAATTGGGGCCACCGATTCAGAGACAAAAGTATTTATCAAAATTACAAAGCAGAGGGCTTCCGTACAGTAGGACATGCCTTTAATCTTTAATCACTGGAATCTAACCATTTTACCTGAAATTATGTACTATAAACAGTAATGACAGTCCGAGCGTTACACCGTAAATGGCGTGGGCAGCTGTACGCCACGGCATACTCTTCCTTTGCGCGCGGAGCTCTCCTGTGGGTCCGCCCTGGGACCCCCTGGGCGGTCACGGACACACATATAGACCCTGAAGGCAGGTATGTGGTGGCACAGGGCAGGCTAGATGGTCAACAAGTGGTACTGGCTTCCATATACTCCCCAAACACTGACCAGGGTGGTTTCCTCGCGCACCTATCTACGGTAATGGCGACTTGGCATGCGGCCCGTGGATATTGGGGGGTGACTATAATTGCATACTTGATGTGACATTAGACCGCTCCTCCCCACCCCAAGATGGCACGTCGACACACGGTGCCATGAAGGCGTTACTAAACTGGGCTGCGCAGTGGCAACTACATGATGCTTGGCAGACTCACAACCCCAGGACAAAGGAATATTCCTACTATTCAGGCGCACACGACCTGCATGAGCGACTAGATAGATTCATGGTGATCACTGAACTTCTCCCGCTAGTCACGGACACGCGATACATGGGCCGCACACACTTGGACCATAACCCACACTTTCTGACCATTGCTTGGGAGCGGCCACACACCCCCATCCCCACCTGGCGGCTCCAACCAGCGCTGCTACTGGACGCGACCTTCCGAGACTCACTTCTCAGGCAAGCAGCCCAATACTTTGAGGAAAACGCTGATACAGCGTCTTCCCCCCAGATAGAATGGGACGCCTTTAAAGCCGTGATTCGCGGACATTGCCTAGGCACACAGGGACACATGCGGAAACAACTAGAACATGATCTAACACGGCTAGAGACAGACCTACTTAGACGGGAACAAGACGCGATCAATGGCGCTGATAGCCCACTGGCGGAGGCACAGGCGGAACACACGCGCCTCCTAGAACGCTTGCGCAGTATCAACTACGCCGCCCATTCAGCACGAACACACCACCAAAGCGATAGACCCGGCAAATTATTGGCTTGGCTGATTTCGCGAGAAGACCGCGCAGCCCCAGTGGCTGCGATACAAGTAGATGAGAGGGGACTGTTATACTCACAACCCTACATCCATGAGGCGTTCGCGGCCCACTATAAGGCCCTATATCGCTCTCGACTCCACGATCCACTTCCTGACATAGCGGGGTATCTTTCCCCCTTCCGATGCCACAGCTGACCGCTGCACAACAAGACGAGCTAGGAGCCCCGCTTATACCGGAAGAGCTCCGCAAAGCCATCTTCCAACTATCCAACGGCAAGGCCCCTGGCCCTGACGGACTGCCTGCTGAATTTTATAAGGCTGGCTCGGACATTCTTATCCCAGAGCTCTTGAAAATGTACACCGCGGCTACGGAGGACACCTCCCTCCCTCCCACGCTCAACGAGGCCAACTTATTATCCATACCTAAACCTGGCAGGGATAACACGCGAGTGGGCTCTTATCGCCCCTTGGCCCTCCTGAATACGGACTACAAAATATTTGCCTCCACGCTGGCCCGGCGACTGGCCCCTATGGTCCCACATCTAGTACATCACGATCAGAACGGCTTCGTCCCAGCATGGCACACCTCCTATAACATCCGCCGCCTATTCCGTTTACAGTAATATGCAGTCCAACGCTGGCCACGCACGGGGTGTTTGGTGCTGGATCTCGAAAAAGCATTTGATTCCATGGAGTGGCCGTACCTGAGGGCAGTGATGGAAAAATTCGAACTGGGAGGCGATTACGAGAGCATGGTAGACCTACTCTACCAAAGACCTACGGTACGTGTCCGCACTGGCAGCCTACTCTCGGACGTTATCCCTGTACGGAGGGGCACCAGGCAAGGCTGCCCCGTATCCCCCCTACTGTTTTCCTTGGCCATGGAGCCCCTGCCCACAATTCTACGGACACGAGGGGATGAGTGGGGAATCCCAATGGCCGATGGCATCCACACGATCTCACTGTATGCAGATGACCTGCTACTGTATGTCAAGGATTTAACCAACATCCCTGGATCTATAGCCGACATTTTCCGAACTTTCAAAAGCATGTCGGGACTGCGAGTCAACTGGTCCAAGTCAGGAGCCTATTCCTTCCACCCGGACACACCTGAAAGTGATATACGTCTTGGAGGTGAGAGGCTACAATGGTACTCTACCACATTCCGCTATTTAGGAATTCGCATCTACCGGAACCCAGCAGACGTTCTAGAGGGAATCTGATACGAGCGATAGCCTCTATCCATGCCCAGATCGGCTTTTGGAAGACTCTACCCCTGAATGTCCCTAGCCAAGTGGCATTAGCCAAGATGATAGTCCTGCCAAGGCTATTGTACTACTTCGCTAATATTCCGGTGTATGCCCCCAATAAGATATTTCGGGACCTGGAGACCCTACTTCGTGGCCTCGTCTGGAACACGGGCCGGGCTCGCGTGGCAACAACGAAACTATACATGACCACTGAATCGGGCGGCCTGGCCCTCCCTAACATGGAATTGTATTACCTAGCGGCGCAGATGCAGTGGGTATCGGGATGGCTGTGCGGCAAGAACCTAGATGGCACGGACACGGACACTGACATCTGGACACAAACGCAGGTCTGCACATTGTTCCATCCCCTGACCCACTCAGCCTGTCCTTCTCAACTGCACCTAGCAGGGGCGCGCAAGTGCTTTCTACGATGTTTACGACTCACTCGAGCAACGAAGCCATATGCTCCGATAATCCCACTACTGGGCACACCCAGACCAACAAAAGCGCTGACAGAGGCCCCACTAGCCAGCTGGACACAAGCGGGAGTGGAAACGCTGGGGGACCTCTATGAAGACGGGGCTCTGCTTTCCTTTGCAGATCTCACCACAGACACCAACTTACCGGCCGGGCAATTCTTATTACATGCGTCCCTCCTGCACACATTGTCTACCGCGTGGGGAGATGTGGCTGGGGAGCTGCCAACGCACCACTTCATGCAATATCTACATGCCATGGGCAACGGCTCCCACATAGTGCATTGGCTGGCGCAGGCCCTACTGATCCATACACAACCCTCCACCACACAACTACGAGAGAAGTGGGCTGCCGACAGAGGACGGGTCTGGACCGACAAGGAGTGGGCGATGGTGTTGGCTGGCCCAACTAATATGCCACAGAACCCCCGTTTCAAAATCATCCAATTTTACATCCTGCACCGGGCCTACCTCACACCCGACAAGATCAACAGATATTTCGCAATCACCGACACTGCCTGTCAGCGGTGCACCCTGATGGGAGCAGATATCCTTCATATGCTTTGGCAATGCCCTAGTATTCAATCATACTGGGACGAGGTCACATCATTACTCACACAAAGCACTGACGAACACGAGCCGCACACTTGGGAGGCCTGCATTCTGGGACTCTACAAACGCACGAAACTGAATAAAGTAGCTACACAGTTCTGGGACATGGGCCTGATCACAGCCAAGCGCTTGCTTACCAAACACTGGAAAGCCAGCGCCCCACCACATGTCAGACACTGGCATACGTTCTTCACTAACTGCGCACGGGCGGAGAGCACAGTGCTCCTCCGAGAGGAAACTGCGGGCCTCCGGAAATTCCCCATTGTACAACTCTGGGACGATCTCCTTAAATCCTTCCTACAAGCCTGTCTGGAACAGGGGATAACCTGAGCTGGCTCACCCCAAAACCTCCACAGCGACACAAGATACAGAGTGGCACCACCATACTGACCATCTCCCCCACCCACCACCGGACATCGCCACACCCAAACCACCATTGGAGTCCCCACCGTCCCGTAATGCCACGCAAGCTGGAATCGCAAAGCCCCTGCACTTACGCTGACAGCCCTATAGCCCACACCACACGCTTAGGCGCCAAGGTCAGCCTGATTTTCCCCTCACTCGGACCTGCCCAGCTTTCCAAGCACAGGGCCTGGGACACACGGCCAGATTACGTATATTGGCCTAGACGCACCTTGGTAAGGACAGCCACGGCCACCGACTAAGACCCACACACTCTCAACCGCATATCCTGCTACACTCCAAATAGGACCCTCTGATCCCCCCACCAAAGCTACGGCATATGCCTCCCCCCCCGACCCACTGACCGACACTTATGCTTTCATTCTCTCTCCCTACTGCAGTTCTTCCACTGTTCTGGTTCACATATCTGTTACCCTACTGGTCGAGTTTTCAGACCAGACCTTCTATTGCTACGGATTACAGCAGCCCACACACTCTCATTACACTGCTGGACACTAAGTCCCAGCTGCCACCGCACATTCCGCTGCAGAGACATAATGCAACCCCCACCACACACGGCCTGAGGGACATGACTGAGACAAGCACCCCTCTGGGCATCAACACCTGAACCAGGACGGTGCTCTTTGCCATCGACACCCATACTTCCATAGCCGTTGCTGGGGGACTCCGCACAGATCACTAGACACACCGACCATGGACAAGGCAGCCCCTGTTAGACAATGCCGACCCCATGTGACAATTTCTTGCCATAGTGAGCTATACCATCAAATACCTGTAACCATTACAACGGTATTCCGAAAGAGCAATTGTCAGTTCCCCCAACGCCAGCTCTGGCACAGGCACCGGGGACATTTCGGAACACCGTCAGCATCACAAGCAGATTAAAAAAGTAAAAAACCACACAGACCTGCTTACTAGGCAAACTATTTACCAAGTAAAGTATACATGTATATATTGTAATGCGCCGCCGGACCCCAGGGTTGCCGGCCGAAAGGCTGTGTTATCTAAATCGCATTTCATCTGATTGTCACTCTATGCTGTCGGCCCTTAAGGGTTGTAGGCCGTAAAAGCTGTGTAACTGAAATCTTGTACAATAAAGGTCTTTAAACATAAAAATAAAAATAAATAAATAAATAAACAGTAATGACAGTCAAAGGTACTTAATAGAGGAAAAACAGATTTAGCCATTAAATGGTGATACGGTAATACTGTTACTTTATTGTATGTTTTCGTATTCACCTGTATGCCAAGAAAATAAATGCTTTATCTCTTCTACTTGAGAGGGTAAAATAATCTTGTGGGAGC
This sequence comes from Lissotriton helveticus, assembly GCF_964261635.1. Classification (NCBI taxonomy): domain Eukaryota; kingdom Metazoa; phylum Chordata; class Amphibia; order Caudata; family Salamandridae; genus Lissotriton; species Lissotriton helveticus. Next base: position 313,790,938 of record NC_136061.1, read on the forward strand.
GACTTTTTGCCTTTTTCAGTATAACTCGGCAATCATCTCTATGTGTAATCACTTTGGGAAGTAGCAGAATGAAAAGAAAAGTCTAGAGGAATTGCTTCTAAAAGGTTATTATAAGAGAGTTCTTCAAAGCAATTAGTGCAGCGTTTTGCGTTTTCTTTTGTTGCAAAACAATCCTCGTCCATTTGTCTACAACATGAGAAAACTCCTTGGAGAAATTCATGGTTTAAGACTCACTGATGGGTGAAAGTCTCTTACAGACAGTCTGCAGAGAAATATTGTTTGTTTCATGCAACATCCATAAATAAAGTTTCTTTTAGATCAAAAACAGGACCTCATATATAATAAATAGGACGGTGTCAGAGAATATTTGTAGTAATATTAGTGAGCTGCTACTGTGTTACAATATTGAAAACACGCACAATTTTCCATGAATATTAGATGTAACAACTTTAGAATTTGGACAACAGTGCCTGACGCACTGTCAGTGACCTGGCCAAAGAGGGCTTGAAGGAGCTGAAACTGGGTCATAAATTAAAAACTGTTCCGAACAGGGGCCCTCAAAATCCATAAGCTGTCCCCGCTTTTACTCCTGGTGTGGAAGTAAAAATCAGAAATGTCCCTCGTGTAAACGGCCTGCACATCATGTACATTTCCTTTTTGTTCTGCAAAAATAACCCCAACTTTAGTATTTTGTTTCTGTAGAACACAGATAATGTTGAGCAGGTCGCTGTTACATGGAAGTCGCAAGGGAATCAATTTTTCCCAAAAGTGGTCTCGCCATCTCAGCAGGAACACTTTTGCAAAGATGACCTGCCAGGGTGGAGGCCTGTCCGCTAAACACTAAATTACCCCTTTGTGCTCGTTATATTATGTTAAAAATGTTTAGAAAGCGCACCTACACCGGGTTGGTTTCATGACGCTACTCTGAGTGGTGCCTGAGTCCTAGGGGTTACTCGCAAGCTTGTTGAAACAGCCAGGTTTTAAGGAGCCTCCTAAAGCCTAGGAAGTCGGGGCAGGAACGAATTTCGAAGGAGAAAGTATTCCAGAGTCTTGGAGCTAGAACAGCTAACCTGGCTCCAACCAGGCGCTTCAGTTTAAAGAAGGGGGTGGACAGGAGATGCTTGTGGGCGGAACGCATGTTGGGGGAAGGCACATGCCTCAGGATAAGGCTGTTCAAGAATTTAGGGCTCCTTTCATTCAGGGATTTAAAAATAAGGCAGGAGAATACCTTGAAGGCACAGCACTGTGTGATGGGAAGCTAGTGCAGCTTCCTCAAAAGAGGGGTGATATGGTGGTGTCTGGGTTGCTGAGAAACCAGTTGTGTTGCTTGGTTCTGTACCAGTTGTAAATGTTTGATTAAGTATAGAGGGATGCCAAAATACAGTGAGTTGGCGTAGTCAACATGAGACATAACCATGGCCAGGACCACTTGGGTCAGGGCTCCCTGGGTGAGAAATCTTCTAATCTTCCTTATTTTCCTCAACTGGAAAAAGCATGAAGATATCACTGACCCAATTTGAGACTTCATGGTGAGATCATGGTTTATTATTACCCCAAGGCTCTTGGCCGAGACAGCCGGGGATGGGGATTGGCCCAGTTCATTTGGCCAAAAGTGAGGGCCCCAGGGGTTTTGGATGCCTCCTGTTAGAACTAGCTCGGTGTTGTCTGGATTGAGTTTTAGCTGGTTGTTATTCATCCACCTGCTGATGAATAGCATATTAGAGTGAAAATCACGGACCATGTCGGGAGAGTTGCTGATGGGGAATATAAGTTGGAAATCCTCACCATAGTTGAAAGTACAGATATTCCTCTCTTTCAGAGCCCAAATCAGTGGAAGGAGGTAGAGATTAAACAAGAGGGAAGAGAATGAGGAACCCTACGGGACTCTGCATTTGGTCTTCATTCTGGAAGCGGTGAACTGAGCAATGCTAACCGACTGAGAGCGGTTTCCCAAGAAAGAACCGACCCAGCCCAGGGCTGGTCCCTGGATCCCCGCGTCCCTGACGCGGTTGAT